>NC_142509.1:24010000-29950000 GCF_057876585.1 Rhinolophus sinicus | reverse complement strand
TTAATAAATAACATTCACAGCACAAGGAGATGGTATTCAAGGAACAAGATAACAGTGAGGGGTTCTGTGGTCTCGTGCTCTGGTGTGGTGGGCTGTGCCTGAGGGGTCTGGAAAAAGAGATTACTCTGATATTCCAAGAATGTTATCTTAGATGCAAAAAGGACAATAAGGAGTCTCACTTAAGGGAAAGATTGACTTTCGTCAAGGAAGCTACAGGCTGAGGATGTGACAACCTGCCATGACCTGCTTTTAGTTGGGACTTTTTATGTTCAGACCATCCTATGTGGCTACTTTCAGTCTCTGCGCTTATAAGGCCCACCCTGCTGGCTCCCCCTGAGCTTGTCAGGTTTAGTATGTGGCCCCTTTTCTACCCACAAAATTAATACAATGAAAGAAAGATACATGGCAGACCAATCTGGAATCACAGAGAGGGCACAGAAAAAGTAGAGAAACATAATAAAAGAAATAATAATGGAAAACTGTCTTGGGCTTTCAGTCAGGGCTGAGTATCAGACGAATCTGACAGATAGCAATGTTAGGAAATTTCAGAGATAAGAAAAACTACAGATATTTAAGAAAAAATAAAGCGAAACTAAACAAAAAACCCTAAATGACAAAAACAACCAAGATTATCTTTAAAAAGAAATAAAATCAGGCTTGCCTCAGATTTTTAACTCTCAATAGCAAAAGTCAAAGGAGTCAATGGACAAAAAGAGTTGTACGAGCATTTCACAAGGAAGGTTTTCAAACACTCAGTAAGCACATGAGAAGGTGTTCAACACTAGTCATTAAAGAAATGCAAATGAAAACCCCAATGAGATCCCCTCTACATTCATCATAGTGGCTAAGACAAAGCAAAACATCAACAAAACAACAATTTAAAAACACCCTGGCAATTTCAAGTGTTAATGATGGGGAACGAGTGTAAAATGGTCCAACCACTGGAAAACTGTGTGACAGGTTCTTACAAAGTTAAACTCTCACCATCTCTGTGCTCTAGCAATTCCCCTCCTACATATGAAGTCTGACAATTAAGTTCAGAAACATCCTGGAGAAAGTGCTACATACCTCATTGCTGAATATCCCTACAGTCACCTTCCAAGTACTCCCCTTGGGAAGCTATGCACTGATGCCAGTGCCTAGTCCACCCTTCAAAGCAATTTTGGAACTCTTTTTCTGGAATGGCCATCATAGCTGTCATATTACACTTGATGTCCTGAATGTCATCAAAATGTCTTCCTTTCAATATTTCCTTTATCTTTGGGTAAAGAAAGAAGTCATTGGGGGCCAGATCAGGTGAGTGGGGAGGGTGTTCCAAAACAGTTATTTGTTTACTGGCTAAAAACTCCCTCACAGACAGTGCCATGTGACATGGTGCATTGTCTCGATGCAAGAGTCATGAATTGTTGGCAAAAAGTTCAGGTTGTTTTCGTCTAACTTTTTCACACAGCCTTTTCAGCACTTCCAAACAGTAAACTTGGCTAACTGTGTGTCCAGTTGGTATAAGTTCATGACAAATCCCTCTGATATCAAAAAAAGGTTAGCAACATCTTTGCAACAAGTTCGCGAACTTAATTGCAAGACGTCTTTATATACCTAAGGGAAATGAATGCAATACCCACAAAAGAACCACAATGAGAACAGCAGTCCCAAACTGGAAAATACCCAAATGTCTCCCACAGTAGAATGGCTAAGCCAAGCGTGTGGTATGTTCATTCAATGGAGTACTACTAAAATAAAATAAAAAAGAACGAGTGATACACACACCAACACGATGAATTTCAAAAACACTATGTTGAGTGAACTAAGCCAGACATAAGAGTCCATACCTTATGGGTATGGATTCCATTTATATGAAGTTCAAGGACAAACAAAACTAATCTATGGTTGTATCAGAATATATCATCTGGTGAGTGGAAGAATGACTGAAAAAAGGGGCACAAAGGAACATGTGGTGGTGGCAATATTTTATATCTTGATCTGGTTGATGGTTACATGGGTAAATAATTTGTCAAAATTTTATTGAGCTGTAAAGATTTATGCATTGTACTATATGTTCATGATAGTTTAATACAGTACTTACACGTGCACGCATACCCACACCCCTACCCCACACACCCACACACAATCCTGGGTAATGTATTGTGGTCCAAGAATTATACACCCTTCAAATTGCCTTTCATGTGCTCAGGTACCAGAAATACATTCTCAGATACGCAAATACTTAGAAAATTTGCCACTATGTGTCAAAAAAAAAAAAAAAAGGTACTGAAATACAAGGCCAGTTGACCAAATGATAAATCAAAATAATACAAGAATGATTTTAAAACACTGATATTGAGTGATGAAACCAAGAAAACAAACAAACCATATGGATGAACTTCAGAGCCAGACAGACCCAGTCTGAGTCTTGACGCTGCCACCTCCCAGCTGTGTGACTTGGACAAATCTTTTCCCCTTTCTAGGCTCCAGTTTTTTCACCTGGAAAATGGGGGTGGTAATAATGGTACATGCATGGGTGGGTTGTTGGAGAAAAGTCCACCCACCCTGCACCTCCCAGACTGGGCCCATGCCAGGCATGGGGCTGTAAGAGTGAATGGGACAGGAAGGGTCCCCAGCCTTGACCAGGTGACACCGTCACAAGTCATCATTCAATAACTGGGATCCAATCAGTCATAATAATTAAACGACAATGTTTGTTCTCTTTCTTCTGCCCCAAACAACCCAAAGACCCATTACCCCAGTTGGGATAATCCTGCTCTTTATGCCTCTGGCCTCAGTTCCCTCAGGCTTGTGGAATACTTGCTGGCTACTCTCTGGGGTCTCTGGCAAGAGGGCCACCATGCACTGAACCACAGACGTGGCCCTGCCCGGGAGGACGCAGCTCTTTCCTGCTCTCTCAGAACCTGTGGCTTCTGAGACATCTCAGAGCACAGAGGCTGTTTCTAGCAAATAAAAGAGAGGCTTTGCTGATGAGAGCAATTAACTGAGACCAGTTCAGGCCAAGGAATCTCAAAGTTTGCTTTTAGAGAAATAAACAAAACAAAACATAAAAAGGGGCTCATAGCCAATGCTTAATATTTGAACTTGAGTGAAAAAGGTCCTGAGAATTTCTGGCAAAACGCTTGGGTTTTCCCAGGGAAAACAGACAGGAGGATTGATGGAGAATTACCGGAGGCTTGTCAGGCTTTGCTACTGATGAATTACAGGGGACTTGGCTCAGGGGGAGAGAGGCATGTGCCCAGTGTAAGCAGCAGGGCCTCCTTCTGTTTCAAGGACAGATAATAGAATAATAGCCCCTTCTTCCTCCACTATCTTATTGGAGCTTTATGACAACCTGTGAGGCAGGCAGGATGGGTATATTTTGCCCGTAATATAAATGAGGAAACTGAGGCCCAGAGAAATTAAATAACTGCCCAAGGCCATATAGCTAAGTAACTGACAGTTTCTAGAGCCAGATAAGAGCTGGTGCCACCAACCATGAAGCCTCTACATGAATAGCTGTCCTCATCCTAGATGCCATTGTAGTAGACTGCAAAAATGGGAATAATACTTTGGGTGGAATCTATTTTCCCACCCCTAGGATCTGGGCTGGTCATGCACCTTGCTTTGGCCAACAGAATTCAGCAGAAGTGACATTTCCCAGCTCCCAGTGTAGGCTTCGAGAGTCCTTACAGCTCCTTTCTCCTCTCATGTACTTAAAATCCTGCCACTGTCTCATGTACAAGCCTGTGGACTAGCTTGCTAGAGGATGAGAGAGACCAGCTGGAGAAGAGATGAGTCATCCCAGCTAAAGGCCTTCCAGATAAGCCAGCCCCCAGCAGACCTGGTAGCTGAACACAGATCCAAACTGCCAACTTACAGAATTATGAACTTAAATAGTGACTAAAAATAACAAGCATTTACCTTTTGGGGTGATTTGTTACACAGCAAAAGCTGACTGATACATCATAAGGACAGACAGTTTCAAAGGCGATCATTGATCTGACATCTGTCAGACTTGGAGGATCCATAAGGATAGGACCTTACCCCTTCATGAAGACAGAGCCCCGAATTCATGCTGTCTCATGGTCAGTCCTCTAAGGGACTTATCCAACCTGCTTCCAAAATTGGGACCACAGATGGCTCTTGAACAATGAATGAATTTGCATCCTCCCATCAGAAGTCACCATTTTATAAGCTGCTAGTTAGTTGAGTAAATCTAACATAGTGTTTAAGAGTATGGGCTTTGGAGATAGACGGACAGGTCCAGGCACAACTGTGATACTCAGCAGTCACTTTACCACTGCAAGCCTCAGTTTCTTCACCTACAAAATGGGAGTATTAAGAATTCCCACCTCATAGGATTTCTGTGAGGCTGAAGTGACCTAATAATATAGACTGCATTGTACAGGCCTAGTGTAGAGAAAATGACATGTATTAGGTGTTGTCACTTCTGGGCCTCTCTTTTATTGTAAGCTCCAAAGAGCAGGCCACATAGCATTTTGACTACTCTGCTTATATTTACAAGAGGAGAATGTGACATTTTCATACTGCAATGAAAGGTTAGGAATGCAGAAACACATAGCCCAGGGTTCTCAACCTCAGCACTATTGATGTTTGGGACCAGATAATTCTTTGTGGTGGTGGTGAGGGGGCCTGTCCTGTGCATTGTAGGGTGTTTAGCAGTGTTCCTGGTCTCTACCCACTAGATGCCTTTGGCACCTTCCTCCCCAGTTGTGACAGCAGTTCTCCAGGCATTGCCCAATGTCCCTTGGGGGGACAAAGTTGTCTCCAGTGAAAATCACTGACATACCCACCCTCTGATGCCCAAGAAACAGGGCAGAATGGTCTGCGCCATGGAGGACAGCCGAAGGTGGAGAGAGACTGCTAAAAATAACAGCTACCTAATCAAGGATCATAAATCACTGCAAAGGGAGCTCTCTCACCCAGATGATGCCATCTGCTTCCAAGATGGGGAGGGGAGGCAGAGCAGGGAGGAGAGAAGGCAAGAGCAAGGAAGAAATGGAACCAGGTGGGGAGGGAGGGGAGTTTGGAAGGCTGAGATGAGAAAAGCGAGTGTCTTTGGTTCGGTTCCCCAGAAGCAGACCCTGAGATTAGGGTTTGTGTGTTGGCGATTTACTGGAAAATGTCTCCAGAAGAAATCGTGGGGTAGCCAGGGAAGGGAAGTTGACCAAGAGAGGACGGGATCTTAGTAAAGTGCCCAGACACTCAGTCCTGTAGGGAAGCACTGCAGACAGTGTAGGCAGCACCCCAGAGTTGTCCCCATTAGGACATGAGGAGCTGTACTCCCTTAATTCCTGGTAAGGGGTCATCCCCAGGAGGATATAAATTCCCAGGCAAAGTGGGTTCTGGCTATTGAGAGTGAATGCACATGGAGGGCTGGTGTGCTCAAACATGGGGAAGCATCTTATGGGTGGGTATGCAAAAGGCACTAACTGTGTCTGCTGCAGCCGCTCAGAGAAAGACCTAGATTGATGAAACGGTAATACACTGCAAGTGCCAGGTACTATGCTCACCACCTAATGATATGATCCCATCTCATCCCCACAGTAACCCCACGAGGTGGGTGTCATTCCTGTTCCTGCTAAAGAAGAAGTGACTGTCAAAGTCACACTGCCCTTCAAACACCGAAGCAGAATTTGAACTCAGCTCTCCTGGCACCAAATTCTGAGTTGTGACAACTAATGTCATGGATGTGGCAACAAGGGATGCTGGGCCTTTCCTTTCCACCTCCCCCCTTCTCCTTTCCTTGCTGTCCTCTGTCTGACCAAATTAGAACTGCCTTGAACCTCTCTCATCCAGCCTGACCCATGGAGCAGCCCCCGTCAGCCCTCTAGGTGTGGGGGCTGGAAGGGGTGGCTGAGGGGTTAGCACCCTCCATACGACTGCCTTGGATGCCTGTTTACAACAAGGGGATGCTGGACAAGGAAAAAAGGTGGCTTGTGGGGTATGTCAGAACCCTGACATGGAGGGTACCAAGGCAGAGACCCCAGCCCCCAATGCCTCCCAGAGCCAGGCCGGGTGTATATGACTGAGGAAGTGGGCTGAGGGTGGGGAGGTGGGTTGAGCCCATTGCCCCATCTACTGGAGCACCCGTCGCTGGCTCTCAGGTCTGGCTGATTGTTCCAGGTGGGGACGTGGAGGCTCCAGCATGGCCAAATTATCTGATCTTTCACACGAAGCTAGAAATCTGGAGCATTTTTTTTAAATGTAAAAATCTCCTGAATTTTAAATCTGGCAACCAACTTCAAAAAGCAAACCCAACAAAATATAACACTGCAGTCTAAATAGAACATTCCTACCTGTGTGTGACACTTTTACATAATACATATCGGATCTCTCGTAGACACAGTCCTGAGGCCCGGCACCCAGCCATGTGGCAGCCATTCTTTTTAACATTAAAATTTGGGGTGGGAAGGAGAAAGCCACAAGCTGCCCATGCATTTCCCAGCCCCTGTGCACTTTTCCGCTCTCCTGATGACACACACACTTGATCCTTTTGCTTTTCTGCATTTTCCAATTTGTCTACAAAGAACATAGATGCATGCAATTTTTAAAAACCACATGGACAATATCGACAAGAAAAGAAAGTCTGGCTGAACTGACTTCAGGTATTCAAGTTCCTGAATATACCTGCGTGGCCGTCCGTCTCGGCATTTGCCTCCCCACCTCTCCATCCTCTGTTCTCATACCAAGGGCTCCAGTTCCTGGCCATTTCTTGCTATTTCTTTCTCCTGGAACCCTCTTCTTGTCCTTCCTTACCTGGCTCACGCTTACTCATCCTTTGGGTCCCAGGTTAGAGCTGCCTCCTCCAGGAAGTCCCCCTGGCTTCCCCAGGTCAATGAGATGCTTCCTCCATGTTCCCAGGGAACTCTTCCTCATCCAACCACATGCCCCAGGTCCCCCCACCAGCAGTCCCGTGTGTCTCCCTGATGACTTGCTCACAGGCCTTGCTCTGCAGGGAGAAGGAGCCTCAAACCAAGACACCCGATGTTATGCTCATTCGTATGGTCACCAAGATACAGAGAGAGCCTCTCAAGCAGATGCCATTCGTTAAACAACTTTTAGCTTCTGTCCCTGCCCTAGGCTATGCCACCTGTGATGCACTGTGAATCAGTATTTAAAACACATCCTGTCATTTTCTTATGACCAGCATACTTGTACTGCCTTGTTGTGGGTGGGTGCTAAGTGCAGTCTGATTCGTTTATTGCAAGAATTGAAATACAGCAGTCCGTGTTTTAAACTCCGTTTTGAAATTTCCTCATTGTTCCGTGAGCCTCAGGAAATGAGGGTGGTCTGGAGCTCTGTCAAATCTGAGACGCCCTGTTCTTGGCTCCTACTGTTGCTGCCACTAAGACCTTTCCAATCCTCGCCGCCCATTCAAACCTACCCTGCCCCCTCCAGTGCCCACAATGGGCGATTTCCTAAAGGAATCTGGACTTTGCCCAGGACTGTGAGGGTGGGTGGTACCAGGGCGGGGCCTCACTGAGGGCTGTGCAGTCTTGGCAGAAGGACCTTCCTACTGGGCAGAATGGCTAGGCTCCTTCCCGCCCAGGCCTCCTACCTGCTGAGGCGGCTGAGACCCTTCTAGGCTCTTCCTTCTCTTCTTCTTCTTCCTCCAGAGCCCAGCGGATCCACAAGGCACCTCTCTCCTTGCTTTCCCAGAGGCCTGCCCTCCTTGGGTTCCTGGAAGCCTGGCACTGAGCTGGTCTGATCCCGGCCTCAGGGAGCCCTCCCCCAGGGCTATAGGCCATGAGAATCAGCCCAGGTGTGTCCCCAGGGCCCTGTCACCTAGGTCCAGCTGTCCCCAGGGTCCTGGAGCTGCACATGAGGCTTCAGAGTTGCAGCTGAGGGTGCGGGGAGAACGTGGAGCTGAGACACAGCCCACTCTCCCCTCAGCAGCCCCAGCCAGCTTCTTGGCTATCAGAACGGGGAGCTTGTTAAACACTCAGGTTCCAGGTCCCACACGTGTATCTCCAGGAGTGTTCTAGACATGTGTGTCTTTAACAAGTACAATACTTCAGCGATTCTCATGGTGGGGAAAGTTGGGACAAAAGGAAGGAAAGTTCTGGGAGGGCGTCTGTGGTGAAGCGGGACCCATGGGGCTGGCCCAGGCTGTTAGCAGGACACACTGAGAAATGCAAGAAGAGGTAGGAAGGACCAGTGGATGGATGGCTGGAAGGATGGTCAGACAGCCTGGTTGTCTCTCCGAGTCTTTGCCCAACTTGATATGTATTTGTCTGTTTACTTGTATTGCTGTGTACGCCATTGGAATGTCAGCCTCAGAGGGAGGGCAGCAACTGTGTCTGCCCTGTTCATGGCAATGTCCCAGGCCTAGCACAGTACCTGGCACATAGTAGGTGCCCAATAAGTATTTGTGGAATAAATGAATGAAACGGATGCATGAGAGGAGGCATAGGCAAAGCAGCAGATAGAAAGACGGGTGGGTGGGTGGGTGGGTGGGTGGAATATTCCATTGTCTGGCTGGACCGTAGTTTAGTTATCCATTCACCTATGAAAGGACATCTTGGTTGCTTCTGAATTTTGGTAATTATAAATAAAGCTGCTGTAAACATCTGTCTGCAGGTTTCTGTGTGGACAGCAGTATTCAACCCATTTGAGTCAACTCCAGCAGTGAAATCGCTGGATCATGTGGTAAGAGTATGTTAAACACACAATATATGTTTATGCATGTATCTCTTTTAAATGACAGTGTTCATATATGAATACACTGTCCCTCTGAAACATAGTTAACATTTATTGAGCACCTACCGTATGCCAGGAGGTGTTTCTGTGCTTCTCCCCCTTCATTTCAATGTTTTTTATACAAATGATCTCATGTCATCCTCACATGAGATGACTACTGCTACTAATGACATAGGTGTTATTAGCTCCATATTACAGAGAAGGAAACTGAGAGTGGGAGAAATTAAGTAACTTGACTAGTGACACAGCCTTGGGGTCAGGAGTTGAACCCCGGCAGTCTGACTTCAGAGCCCATGCTCTTAGCCACCAGGCTGGGAAAAATTAGACTATTCTAGGTAAAGCTAAATCCTCTTTGACTCCCCAGCCCTGACCCTGGCCCCTACCAGTCTTCCCTAATAATGGGAAACCAAAGGTGTGGCTGAGGAGGTGGCCCACCCTGAAAGCAGGCAGGAATGAGCTGTCTGTAGGAAAGTCTACAATGTAATAAAACTGAGTAAAGTCGGTCTCCATTTTATTATCACCGTGCACTCTCTATTCTAACCAATGCCTGTGATCAAACATTCTTCCCTGAGAAAGTATTTTCTTTGTGTAGGTTCTAAAACTACTGTTGCATTACTGTTAAGTTTTAATAATAAGCTTCAAATTAGCCTATTTTTAATGTTTATTCTTTAATGAACATAATATACTACCTGGAAGCAAATTCAGAGAGAGAACCCCCAGTTATACACTGGCCCCCGACACAGGTGCCCTCAGCTTCCTGTGGTTGTTTTGAGCGTTCAAAAGTGCATCAAGATTTGTTCAAAGTCACTGGGCTCAGTTTATCTCTCCATCCTCTGGGACAATACAGATCCCCATGTTTAAACAGTAGATTCAGAATAAATAGTGACTATAGACAGGAAGAAACAGCACCTGGGTTACTTCTGTCGTTCTTTGCCACAACTTGGAGTGGCGTTTAAAATTTATTTATATTTACAAGTGTGAAATGGAGCACTAATCATTAGGACAATGTTTTTGGGGGGTTTTTTTGTGAAGCACAGATGTTTAGTTAATTTATGACCTATTTTTACTGAATTTGAATAGGTCTTTAAAACGGAAATTTATTCTTTCAAAATTATTGGCTTAAAACTAAAGAACCAACATGAAAATAATACTTATCATTACAGAATTCTTACTGCAAATAATTTTGTCATATAGAGGAAGGGAATGTTAAAAAGTGATCTGTTGTAGGTATCAAACATCCAGTAACTTTACTGCTTCTCAGAGGTACTCCAAGCTCTGAGTTTCCTGTGTATCTTTTCAGCCTTGCTTTAGTTTATATTGATACATACAAATATATGTATCGATGAAGTACATATAGTGCTCTTTTGTATATGTGCAAATATTTATATACATGAATGTTACCTTCTATACCTTATAACTTTTTCTCATTCCATGGGATGTGTTTGAGACCTTGTCACGTGACTAGTTCTTTGTTTTAAATCACCGTATCCATTAAAGAGATTGCATTTCACTTATGCACTCCTGTCCTAATGGGTATTTAGTCTGTTTCCAGTTTTTTTCTATTATAAACACTGTATCCTGGGGCTGGAGTCTCTCTAGATGTGGCCAAGCCAGAGGCAGGCAGAGTTTTCAGTTTAATAGGTCCGTCATGTGTCCTCCTGAAAGCCATCCCAGCCTGCAGCTTCTACCACCAGTCCAGGGTTATTTTCACCCTTGCCCTTTCGCCGGATAGCCCAGGGCCACGCGAGGCCTGGATGCCTTTCTCATCTCAGGTGGCACCTCCCGCGTGGGTCGCGTGACCCTGTGGCCATCACAAACCAGGCATCATGAGCCTTGTGACCTGAGCTATTTAGGCAACCTCCCCTCCCCTACCTAACACTCACACTCACTCACTCACTCCTAGACCTTGGTTGCTCCATGCCAAGGAGAGCTTTCCACGGCCGATTATATTACTCTGCTCCGTGTTCCTGGGCTGGCAGCTGGGGCTGGGGATCCCGGGGCAATTCTCATTGTCTATACGTGTAGCTTTGCCCTCTCTCATCAAACATTCCCCTGGCCATTGTCTAACCCTGCAAGGACCACCAGGCATGGTTGACTCCATTCTTCCCTTTACATATGCATCTGCTTCCCCAACTAGCCTGTGACATCCTTAAGGGTAGGGACAGCATCTTGCTTACTGGGTCCCCAGAATGTGGCACAAAGAAGGTGTTGGGTCATTGAAGAATGAACAATTAATAAATGAAATAATGACAGCTCCTCTGTGTTGTGTCCTTTCTCTGTTGGGCACCATTCATTATGTGCATTTCTTTTTCCATTTAATACTCACACGGCCACATGAGTACACACTGTTATTTTTCCTGCGAGGTAGCTAATTATCCTTATTTTATAGGTGGGGAAGCCAAGGCTCAGAGAGCTTCAGCGTGTTGCCCACGGCCACACAGCAAGTTCCTCCATGGCCAGATTTGAACTGGGGTGTGCCTGACCTCCGCTGGCGATATCCTCTAGCCCCTGCCATCTGACTAGGTCAAGTCTGGCAGTTCAGGGGTGAGATAGGCGCCATTTTTATCCTCAGTTCTTTAGCTGTGTGAGAAAGCCTTAGACGACCACCATCTCTCGCCAGGATTGCTGTGCATGCCTACCTCGTCTCTGGCCCGCTCCTCGACCCAGCCAGCACGATGTTTCTCAAGTACAAGCCTGAATTCGTCTCCCTCCTCCCCTTGCTGAAATCCATTCCTTAAGTCCTTACCGCCCAGACCTCTTAAGGTGTCTGCCAGACCCTCCTGGACCCACACCTGCCTTTGTCTCTAGGCTCATCTTGCTCTACCATCCACGCCACCCACCATCCAGTCCCTGGTGGGTCAGATTTATACTGAAGTTTAAAAGCTGTAGCTGTAGGGAACGTAACGGGGATGGGTGGGTGGTGGGTGGTGCGTGGAGTAGTTTCTGAACCCTCTCATTTTAAAAAGGAAAATACATCGAGGACCATTTCTTTTCTATATCACTTGTCCCTGACCACTCAATTCCCTTGTCTGTAGGGTGTCTTCCTTCACATAAAGGAAACATCCTCAAAATGACCAAGTACCCCCTTCTCCACTTATTTGAAGGAAGAGAAGAGGAGGAGGAGGGGAAAAGTACAACTGAGTTCTGCCTCGTGGGCTTCACACTCTGAGTCTGAACACTCGTTCATAACCACATTCTCTCTCCCTTCTCCTGTCTCCTTGTCTACCTATCTGTCTGTTGGCTACATATAGAAGAAGCTATGACAGATTCTAAGCCATTCTGACACTTCCCTACAAAGTCCCTTCTTGCTGTGGGTTGAATTACGCTTCCTGCTGCCCTACCTCCAATTCACGTACAGAAGCCCTGGCCCCAGGACCTCAGAATGGGACTTGATTTGGAAATAGGGTAGCAGATGTAATTAGCTAAGATGAGGTCATACAGGAATGTGTCAGGGGGAACTTGATATGACGGTGTCCTTATAAAAAGAACACCATGTGAAGAGACAGACACGTACAGAGGGAAGATGATGTGAAGACCGGGAGAATGCCACTGGTACGTCAAGGAAGCCCGGAGGCAACCAGAGCTGAGAGAGTCACACACCAGAGTCTCTCCCACGGGCCTGAGAAGGAACCACCTCTGCTGACAACTTGATCTGGGACTTCCAGCCTCCAGAACTGGGAGATGATAAGTTTCCACGGTGTAAGCCTCCCAGGCTGTGGGAGTTGCTGAGGCAGCCCCGACCAAACGAACACATCTCTTACTCACAATGGTTAATAGCCCACAGCCCAGCCACAAAGAGGATTCTTACTGTGGCTTGAATTTCAGAAGTGGGGTTATTGTGCCCAAAGAGTTCAATAATGTGCCTGGTCTCCCCAGAACTTCGGGGCCTGAGAAAGGGTTAGACTTGGAACACTTCCAGGCTGCCTCTCCCCTCCTTTCTGCTTTGATGCATCTCCCACATTCCGTGGGTGGAGATGACAGAGGGAGACAAAGTGTCCATTGGCAGGGGCTCTAGTTGGCACGAGCTGGTCATTCAGGCGAACCCCCCATGAATGGCGGCCAAGCCCCCGGGAGGGGCTAGGGAGTGCAGCCACCCACTTCAGTGGGTCTTGTGACCCCGTGTGTGGGAGGACATCGCCATCAGGTTGTCAGCCTGGTGCTTCTCTGCCTGTCAAATTCACGGTGGGGAAAAACCCACCACCGCATCCCTTCTGGGAGACAAAGCCGTGGGGCAACCAATTTCTGATGACGTCAAGGCCCATTGCTTTCTCCTATAATTAGACAATCTCAGAACTCTAGGGAAGGGACCGACCATCCAATTAAAGGACACGCCTGTGCTGTCATTAACGGGTTGTCCCGCTGTTCTCTGCCACTGTGAGGAGAGCAACCCACATATTGCCAGCCAGGACCAGGAGAATGCTGCCTTGGAGGGCTTCGGGGGGTGACGGGCACAGAGAGGCTCAGCTCAGCACGCAGCCCGTACAGTGGGAACAGAGCACACCTGTGGCTCAGGCATTGAGGGGGGGTTTCCACTGCATCCACTCTGCTTCCAATCTCGGCCTGTGAGCTCTGGTCCAGCGAAGACACCATCTTACTACATTTGGCTCTGGGGTGTGAGCAACAACTGGCTCTAAGTCAAAAGAATCCTCTCACGTTAGGAACACAACTGTTAGAAGTGAATAGACCCACATTCACATCCTGGCTCTGCCACTGACTGAATGGTCCTAAGCGAGTCTCTTCCCCTCTCTGAGCCTCAGTGTTTTCCTCTGTAAAAGGGGGATTACAGGTGGCACTGCTTTATTTGTTCAAAAACGCTAATGCACATGAGAGGCTTCGTGCAGTGCTCAGAACACGGGAAAGGTCCAAATAACGGTGGTGCTTGTTGCTTTTATCAATTCATAGATGCTTGAGAGCATGTTCTTGCTTGACCATAGAGAGACTGTGAAACCTGAGCATCTGTGGTCCCTCTGGTTCCCAAAATCCTGACCCCTAAAATGCTAATGTGAGCAACTGCATGCCTGACGCCTTGGCCCTGAGACCAGGAGGGCTGAGCCTGGGCCCACAGTGGTGTGTGCAGCTACTGAGACAATGAAGTCACCCCATGGCCCAGGTTTTGATGTCGCCATCAACACTGGAGTTTTAGGATGAAAGAAATGTGAAGTGTGTTCCCTGTGGTATTTCTCATTATTTACACCTTCACCAGGGACCACAGGTTATCTACCATCCATCTTTCCAGCCACTAACCTTTTTACTCACCCTTGTATCCATCCCATTCTTCCATTTATTTATCTATTCATCTAGCTATCCATCTGCCCATCCAAATATCTATCCAATCATTTGTCTCTCTGTCCATCCATTCATCCATCATCATCCATCTCCATCCATCCATCCATCAACCCATCCATCCAAATATCCATCCAAACATCCATCCATCCATCCATCCATCCATCCATCCATCCATCCATCCATCCACCCACCCACCCACCCATCCATCCAAATATCCATCCAAACATCCATCCATCCATCCATCCATCCATCCATCCATCCATCCATCCACCCACCCACCCACCCACCCATCCATCCAAATATCCATCCAAACATCCATCCATCCATCCATCCATCCATCCACCCACCCACCCATCCATCCAAATATCCATCCAAACATCCATCCATCCATCCATCCATCCATCCATCCATCCATCCATCCACCCACCCACCCACCCATCCAAATATCCATCCAAACATCCATCCAAATATACATCTACCTGTCCATCCCTCTGCCCATTTATCCATCCATTCAATCCATCCAACCTCCCACCCACCCACTACGCCCATCTATCCACCCATACGCCCATCATGAACATATTGATTGAACACTTGCTAGCCTCCAGGCTCTGTGCCGAGCATTGTTATGACCTAACATTGAATAACAAACATATGGATCCCACCTGCAAGGAATTCACACTCTTGAGGGGGGACACAAACACATTGATAATCTTGATTCAGTATCATGTGGGTTACGATAGGGATGAGCCAAAGAGGCTGTGGGAGGAGAGAAGACCTAGGAAGGCCAGGCCCGACTTTCTGGCAGAGGTGATATCAAAGCGGAAGCAGGAAGGACCACTAGGGGGTGCTACAAGTGAAGAAGGGCCTTCCAGGTAGAAGGAACACAGCATATTCAAAGGAAAGAGAAAGAATGCGGAGGTGGGGGAACCTTAAGGGGGTCTGTCTGGCTGGGTTATGGGAAGTGAAGCTGGAAGGAAGGAGAGAGTTGGCTAGATTCCAGGGCCTCGGGTTGAGTTTTAGTTTGCACTTTGTGCTAAGAGACTGGAAAGACTTAGATGGATATTAAAGATTCTTGAGGAGCAGGCTTTGGAAAGATGTTTCTTGCAGGAGATCTCTCTCACAAAAGATGGATTCCTGGGGCAGCTGGATGGCTCAGTTGGTTTGACCATGAGGTCTGAACAGCAGGTTCAATTCCTGCATGGGATGGTGCTCTGCGCCCCCTGCAACTGAAGATTGAAAACGGCAACGGGACTTAAAGCTGAGTTGCGCCCTCCACCATTAGATTGAAGGACAACGACTTGGAGCTGATGGGCCCTGAAGAAACACACTGTTCCCCAATATTCCCTAATAAAAAAAAAAAAAAAAAAAAAGGATTCCTTTTTTGAATAGGAACAGCCCATGGGAGGAATTCATCGAACTCGGATATGATACGAAAAAGCCTCCTCCTCCAAAAATTTGGTCTCGCCGTCTCCTTTCCCAGAACCATTTCATGCCTGGCTGAAAAATCGAGTGATGATGGAGGGAGGGGAGCTAATGATTCAGACAGTCGTTAATATTTTCCCTGAAGAAGCTTCCTTGAAGTTCTAATGGGAAACTCAGACCCAAGACCAGGAGAGAATTCCTGTGGTGCAAAATTATGGGCAATGATGTCCTTTGGCTGACACGAAAGTAGGGATAGATGTCACTGTCTCAGTTCTAATCCCTCTTCTGGTCATGGTGGTGGTGGCTGGGGGCTCCTTGCTCAGACAGGCAGCCAGGGGAGGGGGCACATATTATAACTAACCAAGAGGCAGAGCACAGGATGTAGACTTACTGCTACTATGTGCCGAGAACTGTGCTGGGATACAAGGAAAACCCAACCAGATCGCTGCTTTCCAGACGCTTATAATTATAGTAGGTATACGACCTCACATAAAAAGAGTGCATTATCAACACTGAAAATGCAGGAAAAGGGGGAGAGGAAAGGAAAGTGGAGGCCCAATATCTCATCTGAAATGTGTGGAGTCCAAAGATACTGCCTGTAGTGGATGGCATAAGAAATAAAAGAGTAAAGGCATTTCTGAAAGTTGCCAAGGTAACCAAAGTGGAACTAAAAATAGTGGTAGACCTATACTGAGAGGACGGGGCAGGAAATGTCAATAGATAAGCTCTGCAAATCAATAAGTATCAAATATAAGCATGGATGTTAGAGATTTAGACATAACCGCAGAGGAAACAGTTAGAAAACATAAGAACAGTAGCCCTTGGGAAGCAGCCAAGGGTAGGAAGGGGTGGGACGGACAACTGCTTAGCAATGTAAGGCTTTCTGTCTTGATTATTTTTCAACCATGTATATATTCTTAGATAAAAGATTTTGAACATTCAGAGATAAACCTTAGCTTAACAGAGTCAGTGATGAAAAAGGCAAATGCATGGCACAGGCAACTAATGTGATCAGATTTGGAGCAAGGGGCCTGGATACAATTCAGAGGGGCCATGAATTTGGATGGGAAAAATAATTACATCTTGATTTTACTAACCTCTCACTGAAATGGAGCATTTGCTTGTATTACGAAATAGACAAAAAGCCCTGTTGGTGTTCTCAGACCTGTGATTTTACCACGGATAGAGGTCATAGGTATTTTTATGTCACCTTACAATGGTTGCAAATATCTCGAAATATTTATGCTCCCTACTACCTCAAAAATACGGTTTCTGTGAGACTCCTCACTACTCTGGGTAGTTAATCCATGAATAAAGAAACACACATATTCCCATACCACGTTTGTTTCTTTAAAATACAATTTTGGTAACTACATTTCAATAGAATTGGTTCCTTTGCAAATCCTGGGCGTTACTTTTTATGCATGGAAACACATATAGTGTGTGTCAGGAACCCGGATGAGAACCAGCTTTAGAGAAAGGAGAGCCGCTGCGGGCTGAGGCATTTGGTCAAGGCCTCACAGGGAGCAGAGGCCGGCCACAGGTGGAGGGAGCTAGGAGCCAGACTGATGGAGCAGGAGACAGAGGGTTTTGGGGAAGGAATGCTGCCGGTGGGACAGTGGTACCATTGCAGCAGCTACAGCAGCAGTCGCTGTAAGTTCCTGAGCTCACAAGGTTCCAGACGCTGCCCCAAGCCCTTTGCACACACTACTGCATTTGACCTTGACGATAACCATAGCAAGGTACAAATGCTCTTTCCCCTTGACAGCCTAGGAAACACAGCCTCAGACGTGTTTAGGGGCTAGTCGGGGGTCCTGTAGCTGCAAGAGCCACAATGCACACTAGGGTCTGCTGGACGCCCCAGCTCGCACCCTTGCTCATTCGCCATTGTCAAGTGTGGTGGGAGGTCTTACTCTCATGCAACTGATAAAGAAACCAAGGCTCAGACAAATCAACTGAAGCCAAGGTCAAGATCCCAGACTGCGTGGCAGAACCCGGCTGAGGTTTGCTCCTTGCCCAGCTGCCTGTGGATTCCTTCCTCATCCCCTATGTTACCCAGGGCTCTGGGAAGCTCAAGGAACCCTGCGCTAGTTGCCTGGGCATCACCATCAAGGCTCAAATCCTGCCTAATCTTCCTGAATGCTGACGAGCACAGCATTCAGCTTTTCCTTCCCACTTTTTGCCTTTGGGCATCAAACCTTAAGGTCACCATTACCTCCTAATGGAGCTCCCAACTTTAAGGCATGTTGTCCACTCCTGCTAGACAGACGCACATGAACTTGAGTTCCTGACATTGGGGTTCCCTGGGGGTTCATAAAAACATCATGAGCGTGCTGTGTTATCATTGTGTTTTTCCTTGGAGGACATTATCGTCAGCCTCCCCTGGGTTTGCCGATAACTATCTTATCACCAAGAAGGGCCGCATGATTCCAGTGAGTGTTCCCTTATGATGGCAACTGGGCTGAGCTGTCCTGCTCTAATTACAGCGCCAGAACGAGACAAGGCCGTGGATATAATACAGAAATAAGCCTCCCGAGGCCTGGGGAAGGCCAAAGGCTGGGACGTCACGCTGTCTGCAGAGGATTCACAGCAGCGTGAGGAGGGGACAGTGATGGAAAATCAAGTCGTCACAGGAACCCCTGGGTCTGTGAGTGTGAGCGTGGCCTACACTCACCTTGTGAGCAAAACATCCCTCTGCCCATTGCCGACATGTTTTGAATTTGAATTTGATGTGCTTTGCCATTGTGATTGGAGTTCACTGGCGGATGTGTTTTGGCTTTATAGTGAGGTAAGTGCGAAGAACGCATACCTGCAGCTTTGCCACATGTACGTGGCATCATCTTAAAGGTATTTCCCGGCAATGTTGACAGAGAACTGTCTGTGAAAATATGTGCCCTTGAAAAGCAGTCCATGTTTGAAAGACATAGAGCCACATACCATTTTGCAGGCCACGCTCATGGCTCAAAAATTGTTGCCCATTTGGAGTTCATCTCCCAAACGCTTAGCCCGGCCCCTGTAGCCTGCTGGTCTCCATAGTTTTCAACTAGTTTGTGCCAGTTTCCAGCAATGCTAGGTCAGGGTGGGGTGTGCCCATTCCTCAAACCGGCACCTACAACACTGACCACTGACTGATAAGTGGTAACCACGACTAATACTGCCGGTGGGACAGTGAGAGGGGCAGGGTCCTGGAACTGACCAAGAGGGGGCAGGCCTCCCAGCCTCTCCCCACACCTCAGTCCTAAAGCCCAGAGCCCTGGTTGAGCAGACCATCTCCTTCTCCAGCCTTCACTCACTCATTCATTCATTCATCCATTCATTCATTCATTCATTCTTTCAACAAATATTTCTTGGACACCAGTTATGCACCAGGCTCAGAGGATGCATTTGTGAATGAGAGAAAAAGGACCTCTGTACTCATGGAGCTCAAAGTTCATAGAGGGGCCATCACACACCAAGGACAGGTCACAAAAAGAGGGACATCACCGAGGGGTCAGGAAGATGAAAGCATTGAGCTGTTTCTGGGCGTCGCAGGCACAGAGGCCTGGTGGCAGGGTGGTGAGGATATGGACTCCACTGGGGGGTGGACAGAGCGTGCACTCTGCTCCCAACTGGAGTCCAGCTGGGAAGGGGAGGAGGGCACAGGTCTCCGGAGTGACCGTCTCATTTGAAGGATATAGTATATGTGTGAGGAAGTGTACACAGGGCTGTGTATGGAGGATTGTGGTGGGGGTGGATATGTGGACGTGAGGGGATGTATAATGGATGTTGGGCGGACATGGGTGAGGGTGTGGGGTGTATATGTATGAAAGGGTTGTGAGCGTCTGTGTGTGAGGGCGTATGGGGAGCTATGTGCAGGAACGTGTGTGGGAGAAGATGTGTTGGCGGGTTGTGCAAGGGGGTGTGTGCAAATGCATGCGTTGAGGGTATGTGTGAGGGTGCATGTGTAAGACAGTTTGTATGTGTGCAAGGATGTATTTAAGCGTGTGTATATGAGGAAGTGTCGAGTGTGTATGAGCATGTTTATGTGAGGTGACGTCTCTGAGGGCGTGTGTGTGTGTGTGTGTGAAGTGGTGTGGGCTATATGTGTGAGATGCACGTATGTAATGGTGCATATGTGGGTGTGGAGGGTGGGTATGAATGAGCTTGTACACAGTGTGGTGTATATATGGGTACGTGAGAGGGAGTGTGAAGAATTGTGTGAGGGAGATGTGTATATACCTAATTGTGCGAGAGAGTCTGCATCCTACCTGTCGTCGTGTGTGCGTGTGCGTGTGTGTGTGTGTGTGTGTGTGTGTGTGAGATGTAGTTTCCCCTCAAATTCTGGATTCTTAGTCCTAGAGAGTGTCTTGAAGCTCATTCAGTCCATCCTTCTTGCCCCTCCCCGCTGCCCCAACAACCCCATTTCACATATGCACAGCACCCTACAGTTTGCCCTTTCCCATTCATTATTCTTGGGGGCCCTCACAGCAGCCCTGTGAAGATGGCTTCATCCCATTCTACAGATGTGGAAGCTGAGGCCCAGGGCCCACAGGGAGATGGTAAGAGTGCCATCATCCTATGGTAAGAGGATTAGTCTTTGGCCAGATACGGGCTCTGACTACTCATTTCTGAATCTCTTCTAACTCAAGTGCTTACGCGTGTCACAAGATGCCGATTCCAAGCCCACACACATTCATTATATTATTTCTTTTGTCCTTTGATTCTATTACTTTCTTTTTTTATTCTATTTCTCCCCTGGGTTCCACTTCCCTTCCACTTCATTAGGAATAAATGAGACTATAACTTGAACACATCCCTCAGCCCCCTCTGCCAAATGTCTTTTAAAAATCACTTTTCAATTAAGAGGGAAATTCTTATAAAAAAAATGTTTAAATCAAAGTAGAGTTCATTATTCAAGAAAACACGGTTAGGAAAAAAAGATCAGTTTGCTATGCTCACCATGATTCCCCCGGAACAATGCATTGTGAAGAGATTTAATGCTTACAAAGAAAAACGAACAATCTCAAATAAAGACCAAATATTTTCACAGAGTCCGACCCCAAAGCAGAGGAAACAAATTCAGACTCAAGGAAGTTGGCAGAGCTGTTGGCCAGCACGTCCCACAGATTCAGAGGACAAAATGCTTTCTTCTGCCCACTTGGTCCTGCATACTGAGCTGACCCCCCCAAACAACCTTCCTGTTCATCACGGGCTTGTGGGTACGTACCTAGGCCCTCCACATGCCTACATGAATATTGGAGAAGTGGGGACTCTTACATTGTGAAAGTCAACGCTGAGCGACAGCCCCCCACTGAGCCCTGTGTGGTCTGCTCCGAGCCCAGCCCGGCCCTGGGCATCCCCTGCTCTGAGCAGCCAGTGCCGAGCTCCTTCCACCCACCCATGTTCCTCCTCTTCCAACTATGACCTTTCCAGCATTCCAGCTGGGACCTCAGCTGCCAGCAAGGAGCTGAATCCAGTTAAGGGAAGGAGCAGGGAGGGAAATCTTTTGGGGACTGTGCCTGAGGTAGCTCTGGGAAGGGGACAGAAAATAAAGGCAGTACTCTCCTCGTTTTCTCTGTCTCTGCCTTTTCCTCCCTTCCTGGCTCTCTGAGCATCTCTCTGGCTCTGCCTCATCACTGTTATGTGAGCGATAACAATGGCAGTCCTTCATGGTCTTCCCACCTGCTCCGTGAAGTGGGGAAGGCTGAAATGATCCTTTGTCCTATTTAATATATTAGGAGCCAGAGGCTCAGAGAGGTTAGGTAGCTTCTCCAAGGTCACACAGAGCTGGTCACTCAAGACTGTGTTTTCCAGTCCAAAATGTTCTTTCCCACGGCATCACAGAAGCTCCCCCATCTCCTTCCCTGGTGTTTCTCCACTTGGGCTGACATCTTGACCCCAATTTCCCTTCTGTTCTCTTGACCAGGAGGAGGTAAGATTTGGACACAGGAACATCAGGAGAGGATGTTTTTGAAACCATTGGACATCTAAGCCCCAGGCCCTTCCTGAGCCAGCTCTGCCCAATCCACACACAGCCCATCTTTGCCCCCTCCTGAAGGACCCAAAAGACTGATAATATTTGGGTCCTGCCACTGGCAGCCATTTCTGGTTCATCTCCTGGGGCCACCCAGGTCCCTCTGGAGTTTGTTGGAAAGGACGTGGCCTGCTTCAGCACACAGGCACTTTATGATCTGACCCAGCCTCCGTATATAACACTGCCACGGGCATCATCCTGGTAGTAACCATGTGCCAGGAACGATGCTACATGATTTGCCCACAAATCCTACCAACCATTCTAGAAGGGAGGCCCAAGTAACATCTGCATCCTAGAGCTGAGCAAACAGAAGCTCTCGGGGAGAAGGAATTACCTCAAAGTCAACAGCTGGCAAGTAGCAGCGCTAGGATTTGAACCCAGGACACAAGCTAAGTAATTCCATGTTTCCCATGCTGGGTCTGGCACCCTCTCCCGGGCTCCCTCAGCCCTGTGCTTCTCCACTGGGACAATTCATTCTCTATGTTATCTTCACCTGCCCAATGCTTAGCCTCTCCACTCCACCCCCCACCCCCACCCCCGCCAATGCACCTTGAGCTGGGAACTACTCAGGGGCAGTGTGGGCAATGATTTTGGTGACTTGCTCATGTCCGTTTTTCCAGGCCAATGCACCCATTCTCCAGCTGCTGATTTTTTATCTGGAGAACTGCCTATGTAAGGAAGCTGGCTTGCCAGGAAAATTATGACATTCCTCGCCCCAACTGGGGACAACCTGTGACTGGCTGACATGAAAGTACCAAAGACCTGCCCTCTTGTGTGAGGTGGGATCAATTCTGTAATGCAACTCACGTTCTAGAGCTCCCAGTGCAATCAGGCTGAGCCTCCAGGCTTGCTAAGCCCCTTCACCTGCCCTTTTCTAGAAAGCACTCCCTCCAGACCCCATGTCCACTGAATGTCATGTCTCAGGCTCTCCTTCTAGAGAATCTGACCTCAACCTGGTCATCGTTGTGACTCAGGCCAAGTGGCCACTAGGAACTTCACATACATTTATTGAATGACTAGCCATTTCTCCTGTCCTCCATCAGAGCCTCTGCTCCAATCCCATGGGACTCCTCGGTCAGGCTGTGCAGAGAATCGGTTCTCAGCCAAGGGAAGGAGCTTGGTTTTCTGTAGTCACCACTTTATCCTAGACCAATGCCCAACACATAGTAGGAGCTTAGTGAATCTTTGTCGAGTGAATGAATGACGGACTCATCTTCCCCCTAGTCAGATGTCTGCCCTTCTCAATTCCTATCCAGTTCCTCCAAATCTTCAAGGCCACCTCAGCTATCACCTGCCAGGGAACCTCACATGCCACATTCACCCTGGCTGGCTTTGGCTTCATACCAGAGTGTTTTGCCAGCTGCCCATGCACCTCAGGGGTTCACTGAGGGACCTCAGGGGTCTCCCAGGGGCAGGGGGTCAGAAGGAGCCTGCGATGGGCTAGAAAAGACCTCCATCCTAGTTTCACCCAGAACCTTTGATCTAGTCCTCCGAGGTTTTGTTTGGACAAAAGTGCTCTGTGGCTACAAAGACTCAGCCACCCTATGCCATGTTACCTTTTCTATCTTCACCCCCACCCCAAGATGTGGGGCACATCTTCCCTCACGTTGCCCCGTCCAAATTGTGTGTGTAGATGTCCTGCATGTGTCCCCATCTGATCGGGAAGTCCTTTAGGGCTCTAGCCTAGAGGTTAAAAGCACAGACTTTCGTATCCGAAAGACCTTGAGCAAGTTACTTAGCCCCTCTTAGCCTCAGTTTCTGTAGCTGTACAATGGGAAAGCAACAGAGGTTCCATCTGAGAGTTGGGCAAGATTTCAATAAGATGAATCATGTAATGTGCTAAAGCACAGTGCCTGGCTCCTGGCAAATAATAAATGGTACCTTCTAGTATTTATTAATTACCCAGCAAGTGCTTTGGACATACTTGATAATTAATCATGAAAGTTATCATACTTACCTTTGGAAAAAGAAGTTAAACCATGGATGTGTGTAAAACTCATCTTACGCTGGTGTGACTATTTCCCAGAGACTTAAGAAGGTATAGATCACCGGCCTCTAGCAAAAGCCACTCATTTCAGGCAGCTGCATGACTAAATAAGGTCTTTATCCCTTGCTGCAAAGGGACCAGACACGGGACACCAATGTCCCTCTGCTTCTTGAACATCTGGCTTTCTTCCAGATCCAAGCTCACTGTGTATAGACGGTAGGGAAAGTTGGAAGAGAAAGTTGGTTCTCATTTCCCAGGTTTGCTGGTGTATCGCAGTCTGCACAGAGCTGGGTGCATAGAGGATACTTGATAAATAGTGTGAAGGAAGGAAGAAATAGAGCTATAAATGGATTTGAGATCCACCATGAAACTTCAGCATCTCGTATGGGTGTCTCTCCATAAATGTTTTCGAGTGAGTGAATGAACTCTAGGTTCACTATCACATACCCAGTTCTGAGCCCATGTCCTTGCCCGGGGGAGGCGTGCGATGAACATTTATGGAGGAAAGGAACTATATCCGATATTTCCCAGAAAGTAGCTGAGCTTCAGCTGTGGTTGCCCTACATCTCCCACTCATCCCAGACTCACAGACATGGGTCCCAGGGACCAAGCCCTTGCGTCCAGCCACCAGCCTGCCCTGGCCTCGGCCAGGTGGGGACGGGTTCTAGGAAACAGAGCAAGCTCCCCGTGGTGTACAATCGGGAGACTGTGTGATTGGCCCACCAGGGAGCTCATGGGTGCTGCCCTCGGGAAACACTCATCCCCCCCAAATGGACTGCACTTGAAAAAGCAGACGGCAGTGGCCCAGGGAGGATGCCAAGGAGTGGCACTGGCATCCATACCACCACACACGCACGTACACACATAACACAGATGGGGTCACATGGCTGTGCCCTGTGGGGCACGAGGCTCTCTGCCCGTGACCCATCCTTCCTCCCCAGTCTGCATGTAAGAGCCACTCTCCGAACAGGCGCCAGAGGCCCACACAGGTGGTCCTGCTTATCTCCCAGATACACCCCAGGTGGCACAACTCTGTGCACACGCACCCAGCATTACTCCACCTCCCCAGGCCTCACAATCCCCTCCCAAACACACCTTGCCTTCACCCCAGCAGGCCGTGGCCACAGACCACCCCGTGGTACCGCCAAGAGATGACACCATCTGTCACCAGGGACTTTCATGGATAACGGAACTCCTTGTAGCCAGGAGCTTGAGGCTCAGAGTTCATAGTGCAAGCCCAGAGACAAGTCACACGTCCCCTCCGTGCGGGGAGGTACTAGAGCTCTCTCTGACCCCCTCAGTCTGTGCCATGGGCAGGCAGCGGGCCCCTCCTTTGCCACTGCTGGGACTCAGTCCCCACTGAGAACCAGGAGGTGGCTCAGGCTCTGCAGAGCTGCCCGGCCTGCAGGCTGGACCGGTGCCCCCAGAAGTCTCTGTGGGTCCTCAGCGCATGGCCATGCTCCAGGACATGTGGCACTCTGAAGCCAGAGACCTCTTCCTGAGCTCCAGCCTTCAGTGCAGCAGCGACCCCATGCCTGCTTCCTGCAGGGGTCTCATGCCTGCCAGCCAAATGGGCCACCTCACAGCACAAGCTGGCAGGTGGGAGGAATGTGGCCTTGGATGCCCAGACAGGCCGACAAAGAACCAGCTCCATTAGGGGCGACAAGGAGGGAGCTGAGACCCTAAACAGGCAGACTGGTCCTTCATTCATTCATCAGGTCCCCTTCGGCCATGGTCTGGAGGGCCCCTGCAGCTGTACAACATGGGGAGAGCGACACTGGACTGGCATATAGTCCCCTTGGGTATCGTTCAAGTAAGGCCGAGGCAAAGGGAGTCAGAGATGCTAGGAGGCCCCATAACACCCCAGGAGAGCAAACCACCCAATAAGCCCCCTCCCCATGATGCCCAGGCTGGGCTTGCCAGGCCCCCCTGCCTGGGGAGCACAGCCCCCATGTGGTACTCACTGGCTCCGGCGAGACCTCACCCTGGTGTGGTGGCAGCCGCCCCCTCAGGCCCTGCTCCCCATCTGGAGAGGCCAGCGGCACTAATCAGCTGTCTGGTGTGGTGCGGGCCTCGTGGCTGGGGTTTAATTGACACCAGGTGGCCCCTCCCTAGGGGCAGGCTGGGAGGCGGCTCTGCTGGGCTGGGAGGCCAAGCCCTGGGCGCACCCAGGCCTGGCTGGTTCAGGCCTCCTCTGGAGAGATGAGGGCGGTCAGGCAGCAGCCGGCCATCCCCCTCTTCCCCTCCTGCTGCCACCTCCATCGTACACCCAGCCCTGCTTCCCCAGGCTCTGACCTTTCTTTCATTTCAGAGGCAACAGTGGCAGCGAAAGCGTCTGCCCAGGAGGAGGGTGGCTCAGGTTTCCCCCCAGCTGGCTGGGGGCATCCAGGAGTGCATGCACTGGGTCTGCAGTGGCCAGCCTGGGCCTGCTGGATCCTGAGAAGGGTCACCCCCTACAGTCACAAAGGATCCCCGAACCATCTTTTATTGAACACTTACTACATATCAGGCCCTGCACAGTGCCCACACTGTCTCCGATTAAACCTCTTGTGCCCCAAGAGGTGGGTGTTTATTAACCCCACTTTGCAGATGAAGAAACTGAGGCTCAGAGAAGCTAATTTTCATCTCTAAGATCACACAGCAGGAGAGACACCAAGTCAGGGATTTTAACCACCACCTGCAAAGTAGGCCATTATTTTTTATGTATGGAAACTGAGGCTCAGAGAGAGGAAGCCAGTTCATAAGGCCACACAGCAAAGTGTGGCATTTGGATTTGCCATCAGATGTGTTGGGCCAGGCTGCCCAGAAAAACAAAGTTGACTGTTGAAACATCCGCCTTCTCTCTTGACCCACATGCATCCCTGCTTATCTGAGGGCTCCGAGTTTGAGGCATAGCTGAGCTTGGGGGAAAAAACATTGGATGTGCAATCAGAAGGCCTGTGCTGAACTTGCTGTGTGACCTTGAGCAAGTTACTCTATCTCTCTGGGCTTTGCTGCGGCTGCAGTGAACATCAGATGGGATGCCATGTTGAAAGGGTTTTGTGACTAGGACTCACTGGGCAGGAGTGGAGTGCCAAAGTGGTCCGAATTCTGCTCCAGTAGCCCTTCCCAGAGGCCCCCATCCCTGCCCTCTCCCCTCACTGCTAGAGGCAGCAGGATCCAGCAGTTAAGAGGGTAAGGGGGGTGGGGGGTGGGGGGTGGGGGGTGGGAGATGAGGGTAAGGGGGATCGAATATATGGTGATGGAAGGAGAACTGACTCTGGGTGATGAACACACAATGGGATTTATAGATGATGTAATACAGAATTGTACACCTGAAATACATGTAATTTTACTAACAATTGTCACCCCAATAAATTTAATAAAATAAAATTAAAAGAAAAAAACAAGAGCACACACAGGCTCTGCACAAACAGACCTGGGTTCAAATCCTGCCTCTGTGCCTCACCAACTCCATGACGTTCAGAGGTCACTTCACTTCTCCAGGTCGCAATTTCTCACCTCCAAAACATGCTAAAGAGCACTGCCTCTCTGCCTGGGCTGTGCAAGGGTAAAAGAGAAAATGCCCAGCACCCACCTCTTTACTCAACATTTGTTGAGCACGTACTATGTGTGGGTCACTATGCTGGGGAATAATGGTGGACAAAGTACTCAGTCTGTGCCTGGGTGGTGGAGAGACAATAAATGAAAACACACACATATAAATATGGAATATCTTAGAATAAGTCCTTGACAAGTAGAAGTAGCTATTGCTGTTTGTGTGGTTACCAAACAAAAGAACTCATTAAGCACCCACTATGTGCCAGGGACTATTAAGCACCCACTGTGTGCCAGGCACTGGGCATATAGCAGTGAACAGTGCCGACAGGGCCCCCTGTGCACAGGAAGCTGGCATGTTCCAATAATTAACCACGATAATAATATGGAGCAATAATGATTATATTACCATTCTCAGGCAGGACAGGTCCCCACACACATTGCGTGCCTCCGTTTTCTCTCTGATAGAATAACAGGCCTGTCTGCTGGGTCTGCCCCTCAGGGATCTCCAACGAGGAGTGTGGGATTCCAGAATGTTCTTAGGTCTAATCCTCAGTGAGGCTCGTGGTCTCCTTTTGGTCTGACTTATGGCCATCCTGGCAGGAAGCTCATCCACCTGGCCCAGACCCAGACCCCACGTGGGTTAGGAGAAGCCGAGCCCGTGACTCAGCCAGCCTGGCTTGTCAAGCTAAGAAGGGAGCAGGCAGCTGGCTGGGCTGTCTGCCATCGGGTCCTTCTCAGTTAGACGTGGGACAGGTGACTAGACTAGGGTACAGAGCGGGGCTTCAGGATGACAAGGGAAGGGTTCTGAGCTCAGGTGACTGCAGCCCGGCCCCTGAAGGTGAGTGTCACTAGCAAAGAGAATATTCTAGGAAGAAGCAGTGCAAAATCACAGAGGGTGCTGCCTTGTCAGCGAACGAGCTTCCCGTCAGTCAAAGGGTTCCATGTAGGATGCTGCAAAGGGGACTCCAGCAATTGGGAGAGCTCCAGAAAAGCTAGTTGATATCTACTCCTCCTCTAGGCCTAATTTGGGATAGTACCTTCTCTTGGAAGCTGTTTCTGAGCCCATCTCCCCCCGTCCCAGGCGGGTGTTTGCCCTGAGCTTACTCCTGTCCCAGCAGTGAGCTCACTGCACCAGAATTCCCTGTTCTCTTACCCACTTTACCCATAAGACGGAGCTCCACTTTCTCTATCTCGTGCACACCATTATACCCCAGTGCCAAGGCACAGATCGGATGCTCAAAGTCACATACCAGGTACTCAGCAAATGTTTCTCGTACTAATGAATGTGCAGACTGGGACCATCATCTCCTTTCTAACTTTGAATGTTTGAGACTTGAACAAGGAGCCCTGCCATTTTTTTCATTCATCTCCACTCAACAAATATTTCCTGAGCATTTACTATATACCAGGCACTGTTCTAGGCCCTGGGATTGTAGCAGTGACCAAGACTGACAAAAATCCCGGCCTTCACGGAGTCCACCATCTCGTGACTGTACTTTTAACTAGGTAATTTCCAGAGGTGCTAATATCCTGTTTTCCCCCAAAAAAGACCTAGCCAGACAATCAACTTTAATGCGTCTTTTGGAGCAAAAATTAATATAAGACCCGGTTGTCAGGCAGGGTGTCAGGCGGGGTCTCTGGTCCCACTCCCCACATAAGAACGCAGGACAAGGTGAGGCCAAAAAGGAGCACCCACGGAGCCATAGATGGGGAGTCACACCACTATAGTCCTACTGGTGGCTGGGTCCGAGACACAGGAAGCAGGAGCCACACTATCTGCAACCTGCCGTCCACTTCTCTGCAATCCGCAACCCGCACTCTGCCGTGCTAGCTGCAATCCGCACTTGCCAGCCACCATCTTCTTGCTAACCCCTATTTTCTGCTATCGTAGCCACGGCAGTTATATTAGTGGCCAATGGTTCACTGGTTACAGCTGATGGCCATCCAATCACAGTTGATGGCCATTTACTACCTGAGCCAGCACCTTTCCACATGAGGCCGAGAGCCTGGCAACTGCACTCCTGGCTCTGTCCCCACACTGGTATGATATGATATATGATATGATATGATATGATATGATATGATATGATATGATATGATATGATATGATATGATGTTATATTATAAAGACCTGGTCTTGTATTATAGCAAAGTAAGACTGGGTCTTATATTAATTTTTGCTCCAAAAGACGCATTAGAGCTGATTGTCCGGTTAGGTCTTATCTTCGGGGAAACACGGTACTAATAACAATAGCAGCCATTGCCGTACATCAGGGTTTCCCAACCTCAACTATTGGATAATTCTTTGTGGTGGGGACTGTTGTAGGATGTTTATTAGCATCTCTGGTCTTCCCCCATTAAATGCCAGTAGCAACCTCCCCTCTCTCGTTGGGACATCCCAAATGTTTCCAGATACTGCCAAACACCCCGGCAGAGCAACACCACCCCTGGTTGAAAACCACGATCATTATTAAGCACCTACCGTGGGACAGGCACTTTGTATTCATGCATTTACTTAATTTAACCTCCAAAATAACCCCAGGAGGCAGGGAGAATGATTTCCATTTCACAGGTGAGGAAACAGAGAAGATTAGTCACTTGCTTAAGGCTCCAGGTCTGTGCACCTAGTTCTCTGAAGCGCAGCTTCCCCGCACGCCTGCGCAGAAGGGAGGGCTGCGGGATGCTCGGAGTCCGAGTGCCAGCTGCAGAGATCAATCTCAGAGGAGCGTGTCCCTTGTTCGGGCTGTCACAGCCGGCTACCATCATCTGGGAGCTAAACTCTCTCCTGGTTCTACTCCGTGGCCTCTTGTAGAATGCAGGGACTGACACACAGTAGGCCCTGTCGAGCAGCACCAACCAGTAGAAATACCCAGTGAGCCGCAGACCTAATTGTAAACTTTCCAGTGGCCACATTAAAAAAGTAAAACGAGACAGGTGAAATTAATTATAGTAATGTACTTGCACCCAATATCGTCGAAAATGATCATGTCAATACGTAATCATTATACAAGATTATTAATTAGATGGCTTACATTCTTTTTTTTTTTTTTTTTAACATCTTAGAAATCCAGTGTGTATTTCAGTTACATCTCAATTCAGCTCGTCACATTTCCAGGGCTCAATAGTCACACGGAACCTATGGCTTCTGTATTGGGCAATGCAGTTCTGGAAAGTTTCATTGATCGAAGGAAGGGACACAAGAGGTAGGATTTTCTCAGCTCAGTGGCTAAGGTGTCCCTAAGCCCACAGATTCTGGGGGTTGCCACGCGGTACTGTCATTTTTCAATTACTCATCACTCTGTCCTCCAAGTTCATCGCTCTTTCTGTCCTTGGAGCCCAGCCCACTGCTGGGCATCTGGGGAAGTGTGGTCTGGTGGTTTGGAAAAAGTGGCCTGGGCACCAATCCTGGCTTGACCACACAGCTACATGACTCTGACCAGACTCAGTTTCCTATCTGTAACGTGGGGGTGATGACAGTTTCATTGGAGGCAGAACTGCCCAGTAGAATTTTCTGTCATGATGGACATGTGGACCTAAGCTGGTATCTCTACTCATGTGTGGCTACCAAGCACTTGAAATGTAGCTGGTATGATGGATGAATTGATTTTCAAATTGTATTCAGTTTTAATTAATTAAATTTAAATTTAAATAACCACGTGTGGCTAGTGGCTACCCTGTCAGACAGCCCAGCTTTCGAGAACAGTGATTGGAGGATGAAGTTTAAAGCCCCTGCCACACAGGGGGCCTTCACCATCACCAGGCTGGAGGGTCTATAACATCCTTTGTGGAGGGCCCTCTTGAACAATCATCAGATACTGGTAGTGAGTGTGAGGACATTGCCCAAGTCTCGGGAAGGAAGCTTCTGAGGGGATAAGGGTCTGGCCGCTTGAAATGCCCCGTCCTGATAAAATGTACTGGGATGAGGTGGGAACTAGAAGCCTCAACTCTCAGAAAAGACTGATCTTTCAGAGGTGCTGGGAGGCTGTATGCTCATTCCAGCAAAAGCCTGGAATCTTGAAAGTCCACCTTTGATGGGAAGATGAGAAGGAAAGCGAAAGATGGATAAAACCAGGCAACCCACAGGCTTGGGGCGGGGGGAGGTAGAGGCCATGGGATTGTTTAAACTGTGAGAAAAGGGGATGGAAGGGTGATTCCTACTTTGAAATAGCATTGACCTTTCTCTAGCTGACCTATCACAAAACTGCTAACAGTAGCTATCAGTTATTGAGGGCTTACAATGTGCCTGGCACTGTGTTAAATGATTTACATGTATTATATCATTTAATCCTTATAATAACCCCTATAGCATAGAGACTAGTATATCACCATTATAAGAATGGTGAAACTGAGGCTCAGAGAGGTTAAGCAACTTACCCAAGGTCACACAGCGACAGAGCTGGGATTTGAATGCAAGTCTGGTTGACTGTGAAGCCATTACTCTTTTCTGATACTGTTCCCTTGTACAACCCCCCTTTACATTTCTATAGCTTCTTAGGAATTTTCTATCAATCTTGAAATAGTGCTATAAAGTCATGTCATATCCCCATTTGGCGATGATGAAAAAACTGGGCCACCAATAGGTTCAACAACTTATCTAATATAATATTTGTTTAAGGACATCGTTAATTAAATTGACTCTGAAATTGGTTTGTATAGTGTTTTCTTATTTAAAAATAAAACCTCAGTCATCTTTTGTTTTGCTCAGATCTTTCTAATTTGTTTAGAGGGTCGCTACCTTCATCTTTTTGGCTCTGGATGTTCTGTAATGCCCCCTTGTGAAAAGAAATGACATTAGGACCTGTCTTGGCATCACAAGAATGACGAGCAGAGGCCTGGGCTAGAGACCAGGTCATTCAGCTTGTTTTCCTTGCAAGTGACAAAAACAATTCTAACTGAGCTTTGAGGGGAAAAGAAGAGGAAGGGGGAGGATGGATTGGAATACAGAGCATTTGGAGAATCCAAGGAATCTGAGGAAATGCTGAAACCGAGTCTGCTCTGGGGATTCTTGGACCTTCTTTGAGCCACAGATTTAGCTCCTAATACAACCCAATCCTTCCATGCAAACCCCAGTTCAGAATTCTAAATTCTCAGGGAAGGAAATCTGATTGGTCCAGCCTGGGTCAGGTTTCCACCTCTAAGCCAATCAGCTCTCGTGGGTGGGCAGAAATAATGAAGTCATGGAATAGAAAGAGCTGCTGGGGATATGAACATCCAAATGGAGGGAGACGGTGGAAAGCCAGGCTGGTTGGAGAGCAAAAGAGGAACCCTTACATCTTGGAAAGAACCTTCTCCCCAAACCCAATCCATTGTGACGTGATGTCCTCTCACTGTCCCATCCTGCACAGCCCTCCTTCTTTAGAGAGTGCTGACAATTCTGTAATGCAGGGGTCGGCAAACAATTTCTGTAAAGGGCAAGATAACAAATACTTTTGGTTTCACAGACCATACCATGAGTATGGCTATGTTCCAATAAAACATTGTTGATGGATCCTGAAATATGATTTCATCACTTCAAATATTTTGTAAGTGAAAACTGAATCAGCCTTAAGAGGACTTAATATGTAATAAAGCAACTGCAAATCTGGGCATGAGTGAGTGGTACCAGTCAGTCTGCCTCTTCTTCCGATTCAGTGTCCAGGGGACATCAGTCAGCTACGTTTCACATCTGCCTCCTGGTCAAGGGGCTGTTAGCCACGTCTTGTTTCTTCTAGGACTTCTAGCTGTTGTTGAAGTGGGATCTGATTTTTCTTTTTTCTTTCTTCTTCTTCTTCTTTTTTTAATTTCATTGGGATTAGAAAATGTCACATAGAACAAAAAACCAGGATGGCACTGGACTAGAATATAGCAGAACTGCTATCCACCCACACCCTCCTGAGCCTAACCCCACCGTCAGGCTGCTGGTATCGAATCACATGTTAATAAAAAAAAGAGAAAATCAAATAAATTGAAATCCTCAGAGGTTTTGTTGAAGGCATCCGAGGCTCTGTTCTTACTTAATGGAAAGGCAGATGGGGGTGGACTTGATGCCAGAGCTTCCAGATCCAGCCTTTGTCTTGGGAGTAAGTCCAGTTACTGCGGGAAGTGGGGAGGCAGGGGAGATGTTGGGTCTACAGCTTCCAGGTGAGGTGATGACAAGTGTGCCATGACTCCATGGCCAGTCTTACTTGTATGAAACCTATCCCTTGCATTTGTGAGCTGGGGAGGGCTGCGACAAACCCCAAAGACACACAAGATGCGGTAACAACCTAACCACAAAGGCTAACATCAGCCTTTCTCGAATTATGAGCGAGGCTCCATGCTAAATGGTTTACATACATCATCTCCCTGAAGTCTTCACTTCCAGCTAAGAAGGTGGATGCGATCGATTATTATCCCTTTATGACACCCGAGGAAATTGAGGCTCAGAGAATTGCGCGAAGTAACTGTCTTAGGTTGGATTCTCCCAGAAGCAGACCCTGAGATGAGGAGCCATGTTTATGACATTTATTAAGGAAGAAGGGACGATGGGTAAAGGAGAGGGGAAGAAGGCAGGCAAGGAGCGATATCAGGAAGGTCCCAGTCCTTTGGAGGGCTCTGGAGTGGGAGGTCCACCTCAGAGGCCATTCTTCTTCAAGGTGAGAGGTGCGGGGTTTGGTAGTTCTATACCAGACATTCATGGCCAAGGGCAGCCCTAGGGGAGTGCAGACACAGGGCTAGCAGACCTCTTAGCCTTCCTAAGAGATCACAGGAGCAGCTGTTAGAAGCCAATGTGCATAGAAGAGGGGGAGGGGCACCCAGAATGGCAACTACTCAGGGCACAGGGTCAATGAATAGAAGAGCTGGGATTCAAAGCCCTGGCATCAAACTCCAGAACCTGGGACTTGCACCCTAAGCTGGTGGCCTCCAAACACTTGTGTATGGACTCACCCAGGTCCTTGTCAGAGTATTGCTGGTCTTTGCAGAAATGAGAAAATTGTAAGGGTATTTTATTTTTTGTTCCTCAAATCTTGGGTGCTCTCATTTTTTTGGTGAGTAGCTAGCCTTTCTTTTATAAAACAAGATGACAGTCAGTTGGAGAGCTCTTGTTTGGGTTTTGCTTTGTTTTTTGATGTCTTGGCAAAATAAAAAGCGGAGACGATATAACCAGTTTCCTTAAGGTTTTTTTTTTTTTTTTTAATTCCCTTGCCTTTAATGGTCATCAGCCTACATGGCCTGTAAAGGGTCCAAGAATATATTTTGAGTTTCTCCAATGGCTGAGAGCAGTATTTCTCAGAGTTCCATGAAACATGAATCCTCTAAGATACAGTGAACAAAGGGGCCAAAAAGTTGGGGAACTAGAACCCTAGCCCCTTCTGGGAGAGTTTATGAGGTACGTAAGCACATTACAGGCTCTGACAAGTCCCGCAGCAAAGAAACACACTTAACTTAGTTTCGTCCAGTGTCCTTCTTCTTTTTGACCACACTCCTTAGTCTGCCATGAATACGCGTATATTTCAGGAAAATTCTGGGTACTGGCTGAAGCCACTGTTCTCAGGGCCTAAACGTGTGTTTTCCCTTATTTGGCTTGTTAGTGGCTGAGACGTGATTTCACATGTGCGTAAACCCCCAGGAGAGCTTCCTGCCGCTATAAATGGTGCAGGGGAAACAATGACCCAATTGTCAAACCCTGTGGTAATTTAGAGCCCTTGGAAGGGCAGGGACTCACATTTACGCTATTAGGTAGGGCTGGAGTCCCAGCTTGTCGCCTGCTGCCCTAGAACTAGCCACCCACCCCCAGGAGCAGTAGTCCTGGATTGTTCAGACAAACAGCGACCGTAGGGCATATTTTAGAAGCAGAAATGCAAATATCAAGTAAGGACTGCAGGTGCCAGGCACCACCCAGAGGGAAGGGGAGGGCTGAGGGTGTAGGGTGAGTGGGAGTGTGGAGACTAGGGTGAGTGTAAGCGCGTGGGGTGAGCAGTGGGAATTTGAGCATCTTGAAAGTAGGCGAGTATGAATGTGTGTGTGTGTGTGTGTGTAGGTGACAGAGTATGTATCTGTGTGTGTGTGTATATGCGTGTGTGTGTGTACACATGTGAGGACGGAAGGTCTGCTCCTGGAAGGTAAGGTGGGGCTTGAGGGGTAGGACCATCTCTGGGACAGGTAAGCCTATGAGAAGAGGGGCTGAGCCAGAGGCCAGTGTCCCCCCTATTCCCAACCCCACCCCTACGTGGAGCTCAAGCTACCTGCACAGGCCATACCAGCTTCACCCCCAGCACGGCCCGGCCTGGGCCTCCCAGAGCCTCTTTCAAGATGTAGGAAAAGCCTAAGGGGCAGGTTTATCCCAGGGCTCATTTGAGGGGGAGAAACACACCGCAATGTGGGATGCACATGTCTGACCACTTCACATCCACGGACAGGCGATCCCTGGACCCCCACCACCTGTCAGACCAAGCCTGCAAACCTATCCTGGCATCCAAGGCCTTCAACAAATATCCCCCATTCAAATCCCAACCGTGTTTGCCGGATGCCCCAAACTAAAACACGCACAGATAGCTTCCTCTGTGCGAAACACGTTAATTTAAGTATTTTATGTCACGTCACTGAGTATTCACCACTTTCACGAAAAAGGTACCATTATGATCTCTGTTTTGAAGGCTCCAAGAGGCAAAGTGACTTACCCAAGGTCACCTAGCAGCTTGGCGGTTTATGGCCAGGACTCGGACTCGGATCAGAGGGTTACCCACCTGCCTATGTGTTCAGGGTGCTCCTGGCTGAGGCAGAACTGGGTGGGGGTAGCCGACTCCCCGAGGTTAGTATCTCGAGTTTGTTGTCCTCCAAGTGTGGCCCAGCAAATGACAGGAGGACCAGCTGCCAATCGCAGTGGCGCCCCTTCTAGCTGTGCAACTTCGAGCACCCATCACCTCTCTGAGCCTCAGCTTCTGCAACTACAAACTGAGGCGAACAATTCCCACCTCCACAGGCTGACGCTTTAAGCAAGGTGATTCGTGATTGAACGATTGCAAAGTGTACGAATCGGTGGCGTCACTGGCACCACACCTGCCACGTAGGTGATTAGCAACTGTAATTGAATCTGAGTCCAGCCCTTTGAAGCTCGCATAATTTCTCTTGCCACGTCTATAAAATGAACGCCGATAAACGGCTTGCTTCTTCCAGGAAAGCTTTCCTGATTGGTCCCCCTGTCAGTACCTGTACTTCGCAACTTTTACCGCCGGGTTTCTCAACCTCGGCACTGCTGACATTTGGGCTAATTCTTTCTTGTGGGGGGAGGGGGAATCTATCCTGTGCATTGTGGGATGTCGAGCAGCATTCCTGGCCTCTAGTCATTAGATGCCAACAGCATCCTCCAGTGGGACATTGCCAAATGTCCCCAGAGGGAACACCGCCCCTGGTGGAGAACCATTGGTTTGTTGCCCTCACTTGAATTCATTGCGATCTGTCAGGGCTGGAGACTGTCCAACATTGCAGTTCAGAGCACGGGTCCCAGACTCTAATGGGCTGGGTTTGGATCCTGCCTCCACACTTAGCACTGTGTAACTTTGGGCAAGTCACTCACCCGCTCTGAGCCTCAGTTGCTTCATCTGTATAAGGGGTACAATGGAGTATTTGCTTTCACAGGACTGTTGTGAGGATTAAATGAGATGACAAATGTTATGTACTTAGCGTGGTGCCTGGGAACAGGCTGATGGGAGACAAGGGTGGGTCTGGAGGGTCTCAATGTGGGCAAAGGTGAGCAGGAGGCAGGGGCCAGAAGGGCCTGAAAAGCTGTGTCCCTGCCACCCTGGCAGCTGGGTGGCCTCATCCATGCCTTGTTTCTGGCTTCCGGACACTTCCCCTGCAGCCGGTGCACGGAGGTTCATGAGCTGTTCAGTTCTGATGATTTGCAAGGCCTCCCTCTCTAGGCCCAACACCTGCTGTTCCTGACTGATGGCGGCCTGTGGCCACAGAGGACCACAAGCCAGAACCGGGGCAATCCATTAGTTCCAGGCCCCAGGGAAGACTGCTACCCTCTCTTCTGCTTGAAACATGAGAAATGGGGATGGGAGGTTCTGGCCTTGTCTCACACCTCCTCCTCACATCAACATCGTCTCAGAGCTAAATGTTTACCTCTGAGCTTGATATATATGAGCTTGAAATACCTAATGTTTATTGGTTGTTTTAGCCAGGAATTATGCTAAGTTTTTTACCTGCTTCTAATCCTGACTGTAGCTCTCTAAAGTGAAAGCAATTATTATGCCCATTTCACAGTTAAGGAAACTGAGGCTCTGAGAGTTGACGTCACTGCCCAGCCAGGTCACATAGCTGGTCTAACTGGTATAGCCCGGGACGGAAATTCAGACACCGCAAGACACTTTCACTTCTTGGAACCTCAGTTTCCCCATCTGCAGAATGGGGCAACTCATACCACCTACCCTATTTGATGGTGGTGAGTGGGAAGAAATCATGCTCGTGAAAGGAGTCGACAAGCTGAGAGTGTTAGATACCAGTTGCTACTCTCAGAGAGCGATTGGAGGCCAGCTGGGGCCTGGGTCAACTCTCAGCCGAGATGGAGCATTGTGGGGTACAGAAACTCAGGGTGAACTTTGCTCTTTAGTTACACCACAGTCATGCTAGTAATAAATATTAACACTAGCAATTAACATCTGAAGAATGCTTCCCGGAAGGGGTGGGGGTGGGGCCAGCACTGCCCCAACTACTTATGTTAATTAATGTAAGCCTCACAACACTGGGAAGTAGGTGCTACAGATACAGTCATTAGACCTATTTTACAGGTGAGGAAATAAATGGAGGCTCAGAGAAGCTGAGCGACTTGCCTGAGACCACACAGCTTGCACAAGGTAGAGCTAGAATTCGACTCCAGGTCTGTCAATGTGCTCTTGCTCCTGGAGTGTGTGCAGGGAAGAACTTACTGGAACAGATGACACCAGATCTTCTACCCCCTGCAGCATGGTCCCCGGGGAGGGCGCTGGGAGTTTGAGGCAGTTATCCTCCAGCGTCTTTCCCCAGGTCTCAGTTCCTTCTGCTTTGATTGAGTTGAGGAGTCCCTCCCTCACAGGCTGATTTTCCAGATCAGAAAAGATTTTGTGGCATAAAAGCACTTTGTAAAGGGAACTTCAGAAATTCAAGGTACTTACGAGCTTGTTGTGCCATGTGTGGACCCAAAAGAGCAAGAGGTTTGGGTTATTGTCTTGGGGTTGGGCCCCTTCATCGGTCTGCACTGGCTTCCTCATCTGTCAAATGGAATTGGGTGGTTCTTGGGATTAATGAGATAATGCTGAGTACTGAGTCAGGCACACAGCAGGTACTCAATATGCAGAATAATATTTACATGTATGTGTATTTATATTCACACCATAGCCATCCCTAGGGAAAGAACTCATCTGTGGCTGGCCAGATGGAAGAATACTTAGCTAGGCTATGATAATTTGCATTGCTGTTCAGCAAACATTCACTTTCCTCCTCTTCTCACACTGTGTGGAGTTTACAGCCTCTTCCCATTGAAAGGCTGGGTCATGTGACTTACTTTGGCCATTGGAAAGTTACTGGTTATGATGTGAGAAGATACCTTCAATGTGTTTGCATAGTTTGGCTTGGCTCTTTTGTTCTGGTCATCTGCCATAGGAAGAGCATGCCCCATGGAGCCTGTCTTTCAGCCTGAGTCCTGAAATAGGGAGACATGGGGAGCAGACTGGAACCGACGTGAAGTCTAAAGAGGAGACCCCGTTAAGCCTAACCCAGACCTACAGACCCAGGAGCATGAGAATAAATGCTAGTTGTTGTAAGCCATGGAGTTTGGGGAGGTTTGTTACACAGTATTATTGTGGCAATAGCTGACTGATACACTGGCCAATGTCACATCTCAAGATTCCCTCTGCACAGCAGACAACAACAGAATTCAAACCTGTTTGGGTGACACTGTGATGCAGTAATTTTCAAATTCTTTATTGGCATAAATAATTCAGACATTGGATTCTCACTAAACATTGCACTAACCACAAGAAACAACAGGCTTGCTGGCACAGAGGCTCACTACCTGCCCAACAGCCCAAGTTAGAAATACTTTTTTGAGAAGTGTAGAAAACTTTATAAATGATTCTGTACAAATATACACAATGGACCCTCCATCCATCTGGCCATCCTTTCTCAGATGGCATCTGAAACGATTGTTCTTTCCCAGCAATGAGACGTTGGCAATGAGTGAGAGAGAGACAGAGATAGACAGATTGAAAGGGAAAGAAGTGGCCCCAAAAGAAAAACATGAAACCAACTTCTTACATGAACTCATTCTGTGACAGTCGATGCAATCGTGGAGAAATCAATATGGGCCATTGGTCCATGTTGGTCTGTACAAGTAATAGTCTTTATATATATATATATATATATAATATATATGTATAGTATTTATAGGTATATATACTTTGTGTATAGAAAAGGTAACAGCATAATTTACATATAGAGAAAGCCTTTTTACAGTTACAAGTTTTCTTAAGCTCATAACTTTGAGATAAATCAACCGACCGAACCATGCGGTAAGTGTGTGGAGTGAACTCCAGTACAAGACCAAAGCTCAGGGAGAGAGAAACGAGAGGCTTAGGGTGGGACTAGACTGCTCAAGTTTGGGATGTTCTCAGCCTGGCCCAGCCATGGGCAAGGGCACTCAGCCGGTGTGATCAGGTCATCTGGCCCCAGTGAATTCCCTTGGCCTCCATCTTGGGGCCTTGGAGGGGACTGGTCTGGCCAGAGACTTCCCAGCTCCCTGAGATTGAGACTGTCCTATGGATGCTGACCCCTATATTAGCTGAGGGGTGTCTATGAGACTCGGGCATCCACGCCCATGTCCACCAGGGCACAAGTATCTAAGAAAATGGGTAACACCCACCATCTCTCTATTGTAGTCTCCTATTTTTTTTTCCCAGGAAGATACCCCTAGAGGTGGAATTCCTGGGGACATTTCACTTGATCTATTGGAAGAGAAACCACACTCACTGAGTATCTACTGTGTGCCAGGTATTGTGGGATGCTATGGACATTTATAATTTCATTTATTCCCTCCGACAACGGACGGATAGGGATATACTAAGTGCTACGAGCAGCACAAAGCCAAGAAAATTCAAGGTCTGCTTTGGGGGAACTGCTGGCACTGAGAAATTGATTGTGAGGTCATTATCCATGATAGAGAGTGGCTCAAGAAATGCACGTTGAGTTGAGTGGAAGCAGGTAGACAAGCCCTGCTAATTTACAGCAAATACACACACATACCCTGAGGGTCCTATGGTCAGCAAAGATACCATTTCCTATCTTTCACGCCCTGACATATATTTATAGGGACAGTGGGACACACCATCCCACCAAGATGGTTGATACATTCTCTCGTACACTTTAGGCTGTATTGCAGACTTGGCTTGTGGCCCACTATGATGCCTAGGTCTTCTTCGGCCACTCTGGAACAAACTAGTATTTTGCCCATCACACTTGTATTATTTAGTTGAAGACTCTTAAGAGTAAGGTCTTAAATTTCCCATCAATAAATTTCCATGTTCATGCACGTCTTCGATCTCCAGGAAAGAGACCATGGCGAGACAACTGAGGGTGGCAAGACAGATCTTTGTGCCTCAGAGAGCGCAGAGACACGGGTCTCAGAGGAGGTAGAAGGAAAGTGAAGCAGAATCAAAGAGAAGGAAGAAATGCTTCAGGAAGAAGGGCAGATGGCCAATCCATCCATAGCGGTGACGCCCACTGACTGAAGAACTCGATGGATGAGGACTAAAGAACAGAGATGCTGTGAGAAGGCAGGCAGTGACAGACAGGGACGCCGACAGGGCCAAAGGGAGTCTGAGGCAGCCTGAGTCCTGACTGGCCTGCCTCCAGCAAGCACAAAACCCTCCCAGGACATCTTCTTCCTCAGGACACCATGGCCAATAGCACAGATCAGGGCATGCTGGGGGAAGGGGCGGTGAGAAGTCAAGGTCTCCATGTCTGAGCCAGGGCACCTTTGGTTCAGGGATGGAGTCTCCCAGGGCTTGGCATCAAGCTTGGAGGAAAATAGGGAGGGAAGGTCAAGTGTCCAGGGGCAGGCTTTTAATAAATTATGATCTTGCCTCTGAGCCTGCACGTGGGCTGTTCCTTCTACCTGGCACACTGTTCCCTACCTCCTACTCCAATTCTCAAATCTCAAGTCAAAGTTCAGAAGTCCCCTCCTCTGAGAAGCCTTCTTGGAGAACCCTTGTTGGGGTTAGGTCTCCTCTGTGGCCTCAGGACCCCGTCAGAACTTCTCTATGTCCTCTGCTGAATTCAGGTTCCCTGGAGGGAGGGGCTGCTATTTTCCTCTCTTTTTTCAGAAGCACAGCAGGCACTTTCTAAATATTCACTGAATGAGTATATGAAGTCTTGGGGAATGCAGGGATAGGGTTGCTTGATGCTGGGTTCAACTGAGGGTGTTGCAAGAGTGGCTGGGAACATGAGCTTTCAAAATATGGGGACATTTTTTTAAAAGAACCCTCCAGCTGTTTAATGGGAGGCATTTAAAACCCACCATGGGCCAAAAAGAAGGAGCTATGGTGGTACTGGAGGACCATGGGCGGAAGCCGTGCCTTGTGGGATGGATCCAGGAGCTCGTGGGGAGCAAAGGCTTCCAACTGGAGGACAGCTCGGAAGTGGAGGGTCCGAGAAGCTGGGTGACATCGTGCCTGACTTCACCATTTGGGCTCCCAGCCGTGGAGCTTTCTGAGGAGGTATTCCCAACAGCAGGGTCCGGATGTGTATGGAGGGAGGGGGGAGAGGAATAACAATTTACAGCATTCCCTGGGGGTGGGGAGCACAGGGGCCTCAGCAAAGATTGCTGAAAAGGAGGAAGAAAGCAGCCCACACTCACCGTGCCTCCTCCCTAACGCCCCTGTCTAGCCAGGCACTGCCCAGCTGGCTGCCCAGAGTATGCAGGGGGTTGCACAGCACTCCGTAGGAGGCTGATTGGGAGGGCACGTGGGCCCGGGTGGGGGGACTTGGTGTGGTAGGACAAGTACATTAGGTAGCCTGGTGTCTACACTGTAGCTACATAGCAGTTACTTGAACTTACATGAGTTCATATGTACCCATTTTAAATTATTATTAATATTATAATTGTATTAGCAACACAGATAGAAAAATAAACAGGGAAATGGCTGCATTCTTGGAGGACCAATGCATTGCATTAATTGTCCAGGACACACTCAAGCTGCCACGGCCCCAACCCCCGAGCCGGGCTGAGGTGGACAGAGGTTGACCCACCAGGGAGCAGGGCCCCAGGCGACTCAGCATCCTTCTTGGAAGGTGCTTGGCTGAGTGACCCCACTTCCCAAAACAACTTTCCCAGCCCTAGTCCTTTGCGATGCTGGATTGCTCTGCTCCCCAATCCTGGGGCTGCTGGAGCCCTGGAATCTGATTCTGGGAACTACAGAGCTTGGCTACACCCACCACAGCCTCCATCCCCAAATTAGCCGAGTGGGACGGGATGCAAAGGCCACCTCTTGGCCTTACCACCCACGTTATTGCTCATTTCCACCAGAGACAGCCGTTACAATTCTCTTCTCCACAATTAACTAGAGATTGGAGGAAGGGTGTGGAGGTCCCAGCTATCTGGGGACTCTCCTCCCTGGGGAAGACAGAAAGGATGGCCCTGAGTAGTCCCCGAGAGCAGCGCTAGGAACTGCCTAATGCCAGTCTTAAGATTTCAGTTCAAAAGGAGGCTTTCTTTCCAAGAAAGACCGTGAGATGATGGAGTGGGCTACTGTGGAAGGAATGAGGGCGACTGTAGCAGGGAAAGCGAGGCCTTGGATGGGTGGCCTGTGGGTCACTTCCTACCCCGTGAGCTGGAGTTTCAGACCTTGTCTTGTCCATGTAAATAATAAAGAACCAGTCAACATTCTCCTCCCCTAGGCGGCCTTCAAACCATTGGAGATGCTAAATACTGCTTTTCAAACCCATCTGCATGCCATAGTTACTCCAGGAGCCCCCTCCTTGAGTTTTCCCTGCCATCTCCTTCTCTGAGATTTCCTTTTTTCTCTGATGAAAGGCTACAGAAGGCAGGAGGCTGGACTTGGATCCCAGTGAGGTGACCAGGAGACAGCGTGCTCAAGGCCTCGTGCTTTGGCTCAAACCAGTGACAATCAGATGGGGACACTGTGCTCCTTAAAACCTCCCAGTACTTTCCCACTGTTCTCAGAAGACCTTCGAGACCCTCCTCAGCCTGGACGCTCCTCTTCCTGCAGCCCCCAGCCCCCAGCCCCCAGCCCAGGTCATCCACTGTCCGCTCTGCTCATCTACTCGGCCCCCAAGCTGTCCTGGTCCTGCTTCCTTGGCCTAGAATGATGGTTCTCAACTGGGGGATAGGGGGGTATTCTACCCGCCAGGGAACATTGGGCAATGTCTGGAGACATCTTTGGTTGTAACAACTCAGAGGGGTCGGAAAGGGATCTAGTGGTAGAGGCCAGGGGTGCTGTTCAACACCCCACAATTCACAGGACAGTCCCCCACAACAAGAATTAGCTGCTCCCAAACATCAACAGTGCTGAGGCTGAGACCTTGCTAGAATGATTGTCCCTTCTTCCAGATCTCAACTGAAAGATCACCTCCTTGGGAAGCCCTTTGCCCACGGCTCCCTCCACTGTAGTGCCCCCGCCTCTCATGTTACTGGCCCTCCCACTGGTTTTCCATCCATAGGCCTACGTGAGTTGTCATTTATATACTGTTGGCTGTCTTCCTGCCTATCTCCTCCACTGGGCTCTAAGCTTCACAATGAGGGAGACTCTGGTTCACTCATCACTGAAAGCCGAGGGTCTCAGATATAGTAGATGCTCAATAAAGAACCCATCGCATACATGACTGGTTAGGAAATCAGCCCACAGAATTCCAAACCGACCCAGACTTCAGCATCTGTGTGAGGAGTCAAGGACCTCTCTCCCACCTTGAACAGCCCACTCACCTCTCCACGAAGGCTTTTCTGCCTACTGTGGGCTTGTGTTTCTTCCTGCTATCCTGGCACCAGTCTTTCCAAAATTCTCACTCTGGCACTGGAGGTCAGGGTATTTTTAAACTAAAAGAACTAGCCTAGCTGGTATCTAGATTTTTTTTTTTTAATGTGGTGGAAAAGAAAAACTAAGATTTGGTTTTAATCATTAGACTTTCAGATCTAAGAAGGCATGATGAAAATAGCACTTTGGCATAAACAATTGCTGCCTGCTCAATGGAGGGAGGGAGCCGTTCTTCTGAGCTAATTTAAGCTAAATACATGGCAGCTATTTTTCATCTCTACTATTGTGTAACTTTCTCCTCAGCTCACGGTCCGGGGAGATGTTATCTGGCAGGAGGTGGTGGTAGTGGAGAATAAGGGGAGAAAGGAAATGAACAGGCAGCAGACGGAAAGTACCCTCAGCCACCAAGCTGGTTATTAGAGGTGTTTCAAGAACTCAGGAGTAGAGCTGGTGGTCCAGTAGGACCCCAGGGAATTTTACCTGGGTGAAAACTTAATTTTGAGCCTTCCATGCATGGCAGGAAGACACTAAAAAGCAACTTGGAGTCAGGTTCCTGTCCTCCCCTCTCTGTGCAACATTCCCTAACTTCACAGATGTCCAGAGGGAACAACAGAAACTTTTATAAACCACTTCAAGTAAAGAAGGCCCTCGCTGCTCCCCCACCCAGTACCCCACTTATATACCCTCTCCTTAAAGTCCCGAGGGCCTTCCAGCTCCATTGTCACGGGGCTGGGGGAGAGCATTCAGGCCGCGAGGGAAAGCTGTTCCCTCCAGGATATACGATCTCTCTCCAAGCAGGCAGATTACCAAATGGGATCATAGGAAGGGTCTTACGGACAAGGTCTTCCTGCAATTTCCAAGTTCCCTGATTGAACATAAACCTTTGGAAGGCCGTCAGAGACTGTCCACCAGCTACAGCCGAAACTTCAAATGACTGGACTTCTGGAACTTTCTGAGGCCTTTGTTCTAAACCCACCTCTGCCTCTAAGAAGGGTCCTCACTTGGGAGAGTTTACCCTCCCTCGCTGGGCCTGAGTTCCTTCTTCTGGGAAAAGAGGGAAGGCATGAGGTCAGAGATGGTCACTCAAGTGCGTCGCAAGTGGCAACTTGGATGACCTTCGGCTGCATCTGTGGTCATAGGAAGGCGTGCTGTGATTGATTAGCAATGTCTGCCAAGAGTACAGGAGGGGGCAGCGGGGGCAGAAATGTCACATATTTCCCCTTCTTGGACAACATCATCCTTCTAGATCTTCATCCCAATAACTTGGTTGAAGATACAAATTCAGGTGAAGACCTAGCTGACCCCTCAAGGGCATGACATCTTCTATTATTTCCACTCGGGTCTCCAAGCCATGGTATGGTGGGGAAGTCACCTGCACACAGCAAATTTGACCCCTCCATTGGAAGATAGGATCAGCTAGAGTTTTCCTTTGTGGCATCCTTGTTCACTGCCCACATGCATGGAACTGGGGTCTACCATCATCAGGCCTGGGCAAGGAATGGGAGGTGGCAGGGGCAAGGCTCAAGCTTTCTGGGGCTCAGCTTTTCCTCAGCCTTGAATGGAAAAGCAGGAGCAGCCGGTGACCAGGGGCCACCCCCGGCTCATCTCTCTGCCCAGATGCATCTCGATTAGCTTCCAGGTCCCTCATTCACAGTTCCAGCATCTGGGGGACTTCGGGCTAGATGGGGCCAATCAACCTTTTCCAGCTCCTAGAAGGTGACCTGGAAATGCTGTTCTTTTCTGTGGGCTAGTACATTCAGTGGGCCTTTGCTCTCAGGATACCACGCAGGCTATCAAGGTGAATTCACAGAGGTCGATCTTACTGGGGATTCTGAAACAGCCTGGGAAAGCTTGGGAAGAGTAGCCGGCTGACAGCCTTTTAGAGGTTTTACCACACAACAGTGTCTTAAAAGCTCTGATAAGTCCTGCGACCAAGAAGTTTAATCTTGTTTTGCCTAAGCATTTCCAATGCACATTTGTCCCAGAACCCTTCCAATAATACACGTTCATAGAGTCTGCTGTGGCATTTAAAGGTCTATGGAACATGTTTGTTAAACTGGGTGTTACCTGGATCACGCAAACTCCAGGCAAAGCCTATTTCCTCCAGCTCAGTCCTCAAGAGAGGAACAGCAACCATTTCAACCCCATTGAGAGGAATCCTTCATATTCGTAAGAGTTACGGGGCTGAGTCCAATGAGCAGGGAGGGAGGACCACTCACTGGCGAGCCTCTTGGGACACAAGACCACAGTGAAATATCCAGTGTGAGAGAGGAAGAGTGAGAGAGAAGGAGAGAGCCAGGCTGACGGAGCAGGCTGCTTGGAGAAGGGGTGCTGGAGGAAGCCAGGAGCAGCTCTGCCAACACACACGCATGTTTCCTGGAAGCCCGGCAGCTGCTGGCAGCCTGTCAGTCTGGGAGTGCAAGTGGGAGCTTCCGTGCAAACTCCCACGCAGGTCCCCACCTCCCCTGCACCTTCCTTCAATGACTTCCTGTTTTCCCTCCCTCTCTCCTGGTTACTAGCAGCCGATAACGCCAGAGGCTGGAGCTTTAACAGAGGCTGGGCAGCCGGGCATAAACCACTCAAAATGGTGGTGGGTTCCTGGGAACAGATGAGTCCAAAGACTCATATTTAAAATGTTGCCTCTACTAGTTAATAGTCTGTTTACATCTATTTGTCATAGTTTCTTGGCCTGTGAAATGGGAATAATGGTACCTACCTCCCGGGACCATCCCGTCACAGGGATTCAGTTGGCCTGGCATGTAAGTGCTCAGTGAACGGTGGCTGTTAAGAGATGAATCATTACTCTGCCTCCCAGGGCCCAGATGCCTGGGGACACCTGACCAATGAGTCTCTTTATAAGTCATATCCATTAAACCTGGCAAATTCCCTTGAGATCGACAACCCAGGGCCTGGCTATGGGAATCCCACTACTGCCTGGTCCTGGGAGTGGAGCCCCTTTGGCTGCAGGGAAGGGTGTCTGACCTCTTGTGCCAGCACCTCGCTCTTACCCAGCAACCCTTGCTCTCTGCATTCTGCAAACATTTACTGAGCACCTACTATGTGCCAGGCACTATGCTAGATGCTAGCACATAGATAAGGTGAAGAGGTCACGGGGACTGACGTGTTCACCAATTCTCTGGCCCAGCTGGCTAGAGAATGGGCATGGGCTGCAGGGTCTCAAGACAGGAGTCGGGAATTTGGGTTAAGAATCAGGAATGAGGCCCCCTGTGGCATGATGCGGAGAGAGTCAGGAAGAATGAGGACCTTTGAGACACCGGGGGCCTGTCTTCTGGGGCTCAGACTGACATCTACTGGAGCTCATTCCCCTGACAGGTGTCTGCAGGTGAGGGATGAGGTGAGGTGGGGGCTGGGGAGTGTCCACCTGAGGCTGCTCTGACACCTCCTCACTTCACAAAGCCAAAAAAGACACAGCAAGCACACAGCTCACAGGTCTGTTCCTCTGCCACTGAGTGAGAGTAGAACTAAAAACAAACGTCGTGTCACCAACCACTTCAGACTGCGCTGAGCACATGCATTCAATGGTCACGTGACAGTCAAACTACAGACAGGCCGTCCACCATCATCCACGAAGCCCAGAGCTGTTGGCTACCAGTGATGGAGGTGTCAGTCAGGAGCAGATTTAATTAAAAGCAACAGCAATGCCCTGACCCTTGTGGCCCAGGGGTTCTGGGGACCAAGCTCCCAGGGAGGTCTGCCATGGATGGAAGGTGACCCATCAAGGCACAAAAGAAAGCTCCTTAGAGGGTGTTATGGGTTGACTTGTCCCCCCTAAAAATGACAGGTTAAGTCTTAACCCCCAGTACTGCAGAATGTGACCCTATTTGGAAATAAGGTCATCACATTGTAATTCGTTAAGATGAAATCAAACTTGAGGAAGGTGGGTGTCCTTATAAGAGCCAATAGTCCTGCTGTCCTTATAAGAAGAAGGAAGTTCAGACGCAGAGACAGAAACCCATACGGAGCAGGTCATGGGACCATGGAGGCAGAGTTTGGTGGGATGCAGCGACAAGCCAAGGAATGCCAAACACTGCCAGCAAACCACCACAGGTTAAGAAGAGGAGGCAAGGAAGGGTTCCCTGACAGAGGGAATCAGAAGGGGTATGGCCCTGACCACACCTTGATTTTAGACTTCCAGTCTTCAGAATGGTGAACCAATTCCTATTGTTTTAAGCCACCGGCTTTGTGGTACTTTGTTAGGACAGCGCTTGCCAATTAACGCGTGGTGGGGGGCAGAGGGGATTGGGTGGTGGAATAACTGGAACAAGACCAGTCATCGGGGGATGGGTGGGTGAAGTGAAGGCTGGCAAGGGGTGAGGGCAGGGAGGATAAATACAAGGCTTGGAGGTTGAGAACAAATGTGGGAAAGCGAGCCAGGAAAGGGGAGGGTTGCCGAGATGGTCCCTAACATCACAGAGGCTTAGAACTATCCAGGGTATTTGCTGGGGACTGAGCTGTGCCCCTACAACTCCCACCGCTGGCTCCTGTCCCTTCCCTGGGAGTCACAGGCGAGATGGTTTCTTCCTTAATCAGACAGTTCTCTGGATCAGAGATTGACAAGCGTTTTTTGTAAAAAGCGAGACTATCATACTTTTCAGCTTTATGGGCTGCACTGTCTCTGCAGCAAATAGCCAACTCGGTCCTTGAAGCACAAAAGAAAGCACGGTCCATATGAAAATGAATGGGTGTGGCCGTGTGCCAATACAATTTTGTTTGACATTGACATTTGACTTTCATGGAGTTTTCACATAGCATAAAACCTTCTTCTTCTTCTGGTTTTCCCCCCATTAGAGTATGTAAAAACCAGCTGGTGCGCTGGACGTGGCCCACAGGCCATAATTTGCTAGTCCCAGCTTTAGATCTCTCAAGGTGGTGATTGGGCCTGGGCTAAGTGTTACCATTTCCTTCGTGCTCTTAGGTGACCAGCCGCAGGTGGGGACAAGAATGGCGGGAGGTGAGGGAATCTGGGTTTGTGTGGAGGTTGGGGGTGGGATGTGTGCACATGGGATGGGAGGTGTGAAAGTGGCAGAACCAGGTTTCCTGAATACAGGAGTCTAGTCCCCAGAGATCCATCCAGGGACAAAGAATCCCAGATAGAAGTGGAGAGAAAGAAGGGGGGCTCCATGGCAAGGCGAGATGTTTCTCTTTTTCTCTTTGACCCGTAAAAGGAAAACCAGGACAAAAGGGGATTAACTGGAGACTGGGAGTCTCCGCTTCTCTCTGGGGATGATGACATGTGGGGACATCCCCACAGAAGACCAAGGGAATGTTTCCCCTGCAAAAGAGTCCCTGTTTGGTGAAACCCCTGTGTCCTGGAAGAGTTGGGTGGAATCCACTATGCAAACCCACATGCCTTTCAAAGAAGGCAAGGTAAGGCTTCCTGGTGAATCTTCACTCTGTGGACTGGTGCACTCGGAAGCCTGTATGTGTGGGTTTGCTGAAAGAGAGGCACAGACAGAAACAACATGCTGCTGGGTGCTGGGTACCTGCTCGCGGCTGTGATGAGACAAGTGAGCGCGTTTACGTGCGCGTGCGCACACACCCACACCCACACCCACACACACACCTTTGTTTCTATAGGAGTCACAGGCAAGGATGGCAAACTGTGATGTAAAAATACAAACACCCCCTTTTCCTTTCTTTGCAAAAGACTGATGAATGTGACCTCCTCCCAACACTTCACTAGTGAATAAAGGGGTGCGGCCACCCAGAAAGCAGTGGCTTGGTTCTTTCTGGTTTGAAATGTCTGAACAGCAAAGCTGGCTTCTAAACAATTCAGGGTGGTATAGCCAGGAGGGTGGCAGGGAGGGGCTAGAAGCGGGTGTAGGCTGGCTGCCACAGCGACTGCGGAAGCTGGGGACAAAGTAAGGACGTAGCAAAGAGCGAGGTCAAGAGCAAGTGATGTGGGACCCAGGGATGGGCCCAAGGAAACCGTGTCAGCAATGCAGAGAAGCTTCAAAGGCACAGAGAAGGTTAGGGCTTCTCCCTGGGTCCCTCAGGCCCTGTCCGCAACCTCAAGCTGGTGCTACTGGATGGATGGAGAAGGCAGCCATTGGAGACCCTCCAAGGCTCTGCGTGACCATGGTAGTTAGTGCTGGAAATAAGAGGCTAGAGGGAGCGGGTCACAGCTCTGGGGAGCATTTCAGCTTCAGAGAAGCTGCACCCTGCCTGGTTCTCCCTTTCTCGTTTCCTCTCCCAGCACAAAGGTCCATGACAAAGACTGGAGTCCAAGGACCCGAGTCTGGGTTGGATTTCAGGCCCTCAGGGGGCCGCTGGGAAGAGGCCAGGCCCAGGCCTGGGGTTGGTCCTCTGGTTGGCTGTTGGACAGGGAGGCAGCTGCTGCCAAGAGCTGCCCCAGCAACACCAGAATGGCTGGGGCTTGTGCAAATGTGTGTAAAATGTCTCCAAGACACACAAATGAATTCAGAGCCATGGAGTTCTCAGTTCCCCCGAAGAGAAACACTGACTTAGGAGAAGCCCACATGGGGGCTTTCAGTCTCTGGTCCCATACAGGTGGGAACACAGGGAAGGCATTCGGGAAAGTTCTTTGCGAGGCACAGGGGATTCCCTTGCCCAGGGTCTTGGGAAGCCTAACTAGTCTCATCAATTTCCCAGTCAGGAAGCAGGGTTGGCCCCCAGAACATGAAGACCCCCTCTCCCGTCACCTGGTTGGATGTTGAGTCTGAGCTCAGGTAGGGTTTTTGAAGTCTTAGTTCCCCTCTCTGGGAGGCAGATGTCTGGATAAGGTAGCAACCAGAAAAAAAAAATCAAGCCTGGGCAGTGCCTAGGAAGTAAAGAGAGGCCGTGGGCCGACCCTGGGCATGCTGCCTGCCGCCCTGTTATTGCCCTAGTGGGGAGACAGACTTCCTTTTGGTGCCAAAGCAGATGAATGGGGACCAGGGCTTTGGGAATGTAAGACCTACACTTATTAGGTATGGAACATCAGCAACGTCAGACAGAGGCTCCCGGCATCACTCTGCACGCCCGACCTGCTTCCAGCATCCTTTCTGTGGAACACCTGATCCCAAGGAGGTGGGGAAGGGCCGCCAGCCCAGATGGGGGGTGAGGGCGAGGGGCGGAAGGCAGGGGCACTGACCAGACATAACAGACCTCTAATGGGGAAGCCTCTCTGGGCCTCAGCACCAGGCTGGAGTTGAGAATGCAGAACCTCTACCAACAGCCTTCCTCTTTGCCTTCCCAACAGGACATTTTAAGGGCGAAGGGGAGGGGGGAATCCTTTGCAAACAGGATGCTGTGTGTACACCATATAACCCAACATACACGTATCCCAGGAACCCGCATTTGTCATTGTGGTGGACAGTCTTAGCTGGTGTAAGTGCCGAAGCAGAGGGAGGGGAAAAGAATGTCCTAGAATCCCCTCCCCAGAGCCCCAGTTCTCAGGGCCCAGACTTCAGGGGCTGTCATGGGTGCAGGTGAGCTGTAAGGAGCCCCCAGAAGTCATCCTGGCTAGAGAGCCACTGTGCTTTCCAAACGGCAGGGGTGGGGTGGGGCCAAAAGGGGCAACGCTGTCCCAGAACAGGAGAAGAAGGCAGCAGTAGGGAGCTGGAGCCCGGAGAAACCCAGAACTCAGGACATGCAAGACTGTGTTGCTGCACTTCAGATCTATACAGGAAGCTGACACAAACTGTGACAGGCTGGGGTTGGGCCTCTGGGAACAGATGTTTACAACGAAACAGCTTAGTCCCCCTGCCCAGATCTTCGCCCCACAGCTTCCCCTGAGTTGGTGCTCAGCTCTGCATCCCATCCCATCTCCCCAGAGAGCACAGCTGGAACCACTACACAGATACCAGACAGCCGAGGAAACTCTCTGGAGCTGGGGCAGCCTGGCTCTTGCTGGTCAAAGCGTACTAAGAGCAGACGCATCACGCACCTAGACACACATGGACACACAGTCTGGTCCCGCGAATCTGCCCAGGTCGGCCTCCTGCCCTCACCTCCAGGGCCCAGGGGCTCCACATTCAGCCTACACTGCCCCGTTCCTCCCTGATCAATTCCGTGTCTCCCTGGCTGGTCCCGCTAAGTCCCAGCTCAGGGGTCCCCAGCCCTGCCTGAGCAAAACGACATAGGTTTGGGGTACAGGGAAGCCATTGAGCTCAGTTGTGCAGTGCTCCCGGGTCAGCTGGGGTCGGTACCCTCTGATGGTGAACCTCTGGCCTCCTAAGCTGGCAGAAGACAGAGCAGGGGACAGGTGGCTTGGGAGCTGAGGCAGCTGGGCGCCGTCCCTTTGTCCAACAGTCACAGCCTGGAGTGGGGAGAGAAGGGAGAGAGTGGCAAGAGGTCACATGGATATGACAATGCCGTCTTTTGTGAACTAGCACGCTCTCTGAGGGCTAGGTGGTTTGAGGCGAGTGGTTCCCAGCCTCTACAACAAAAGGTGGAAAGGACCACTCTTTACTGAGGTCCTACTATGTGCCAGGCTCTGTGCCAAGTGCTGCACATACCTGATCTCATTGAAATCTGACAATAGCCTGCAAGATAGGTATATTATACCCTTTTAATAGATGAGAAAACTGAGGCTCAGAGAGGTTAAGTGTTTTGCCCAAAGGTGCACAGCCAGGAAACAGCAAGGACAAGATTTGAACCTAGAACTCTTCCCACTGGAGCATGCAGCCTCTGGACTAAGGATGGTCACCCAGTGTGTGGGTTGGGTTGAGGCCATGTGGTGCTGAAACACCAGCGTCCATGCCGTGTGGAGTCACGGAGTATGTTTGGTAAGGGCTGGAGGTACAGGAAGAGGGGGTGAGACCGAGGTGCTCACCACAGACTCCTGCTATGAGTAGCTTTGCTGACTACTGTTGAGACAAGATCTGGGTGATCAGGGGCAGAAGTTTGTGCCTAATCTCCCAGGATGGTTCTGGAAAGAGACCCAGAAGGTAAAAAGGTAATTTTTGCCTAGGAGGTGGCAGAGTGGAAGGATCAAGATCATGGACTTAGGGTCTAGACCAACCAGGGTTCCAATACTTGCTCTGCTCCTGGCTAGCTGTGTGATCTTTGGGGAGGCACTTAACCTCTCTGTGCCTTGGTTTTCTTATACGCAAAACAGTGACGATAATAGTGCCTACCTCCTAGGAGGCCTCTTAGGGTTTAGTGATATGGTGCAGACAGAATGCTTGACACAGCACCTGTCACTCATGTGTTTAGTCAGTGATACCCAGATGACAGATACTGTGCTGGTGGTCATGGTAATGATGTAGACAAGTGCCATGCAATGGACATACAATGCAACTCAAAAGAATTGGAAGCAAGAACTCGAACAGATACTTATACCCCAATAAGCACTGCAGCATCATTCAAAAATAGGCAAAAGGTGCAAAAAAAAAGGTACAAAAAAGCCAAGTGTCCATCGACCCATGAATGGACAAACAAGATGTGGTTTATACACAGTGGAATATTACTCAGCCATAAAAAAGAATCGCAGTCTAATACATGCTACAATGTGGACAGATCTTGAAAACATTATGCTAAGTAACAGAAACCAGACACAAAAGCATACGAATATTGCATGCTTCCACTTATACGAAATACCTAGAATACAACAATTCATAGAGACAGAATACAGATGAGCAGTGGCTAAGGGCTGGGGAGAAGGGATTGGGGAGTTATCGTTTAATGGTTTCTTTCTGGGGTGACAAAAATGTTTTGGAAAAGTGGTGATGATTGCACAACATTGTGAATGTAACTCATGCCACTGAATTGTACACAAAAAGGGCTGAAAGGGCCAATTTTATGTCATATATATTCTACCACAATTAAAAAATTAATAATGGAATAGATCCAAACTGACTTGCACATTTTAAATGGATGATTGATATATGTGAACTCCACCTCAACAAAGCTGTTAATAAAAAGGATACCAGGCAAGTCATCTGTTGTAAATGTTCTAGTCAAATTTTAAAAAGTTAAAAAAGTGAAGTTAGTCTTAAGAGTATATTTTATTTAACCCAATATATCCCAAACATTGTAATTTCAACATGGAACCAACACTGTATATGTAATACAACAAATTATACTACATTATTTTCTTTCTACAATTTCTGAAATTTCCTGTGGATTTTACACTTATAGCCCATCTCCACTTAGATTCGCCACATTGCGAGTGTTCAGTAGCCACACGTGGCAAGTGGCTGTCATTGGTCAGCACAGCCCTAGACCCTCAAAATACAAAGAGTGGTGTGTGGACCAGCGGCCGTCGCATGACCCTGGAGTTTGTTGGAAATGCAAGCTCTTGGGCCCCACCCTAGCCCTACACAATGAGAATCTGCATTTTAACAAATTCCCGAGATGATCTGAATGCATATTAAATTTTGAGGTGCACTGCTCTGGAATGCAGGCTTGCCCCGGCCTCACCTCTAATTTGCCATGTGCTAAGACACACTGGGATTCCAGAAACCACAGCTCCTCAGAGGTGACCCCTAGGAGAGGCAAACCCGAGACCCCAGAGGTGAGTTTTGAGTTAACTGCCCACATCCTTGAGACATGCCAGCTGCAGCTGAGGCCTCTTGGTGGGTCCCCTCTGCAGATTTCAAAGCCCTAGACAGGACCCACCTCCTGGGCCTACTTTAGCCAAGTGCTCCCCCAAACCACTGCTGGCCCACTCAGCTTTGGGAAGGACTCCAGCATTGACCACCACTACCAAGTGACCAGCTCGTGACAGAGGAAACTATAGGAGCTGATGTGGTGGGAAAAGCAAACTCCAGACTAGGGAGTTGAAATCTGACTTGTGTTCCCAACTCTGTCACTGACACCCCATGTGGATGTGGTTGAATCTCCAGGCCATAGTTCTTCCATATGTAAAAGAAGGAGGTTGGATAAATCTGGAATGGCCAGGGAAGGCATCCCATGCACTGATTCTGAGTAACTGCTGGTGGCTACCAGGAGGGCTGAGTGCAGACAAATGTGCTGTGATAGATTAGCCATGTCTGCCATGAGTGCAGGAATAGAGCACAGACCACACACACTTGTCATCAATGAAATAGGTAATCCCCAGGACTTTTCTACTTTGACATTGAGAAGCAAAGATGACTTCTGTCTCTGTGAGGCTTTCATTCATAGCATCGTTTCATACTTCCTCTCTGAGGTAGGGGTTATGATGTGGAAAAGAAAACAGCTCCAGGCAATAAACTGAGGGCCCAAAGTGGGAAGGGACAGAGGTTGGAGTTGCCCTGAGATCTCTGGATGCCAAAACCAACCCCAGTGGCTAGACAAAGGAAAAGTCCTCCACAGGCCTAGTGTCCCCCCACCTTTACCTGGTGGGTGACTCTGGGGGAGGCAGGTGTGGGACCATGCAGCCCTTTGGGGGCCTTCTGGTTTGGGGGAAGCTTCTGAAAAGGTTGGTCATCCTTTGCATTAACCTCAATTCCTACCATGCTGACCCGGCCTCTGACCGTACCTGGGACCTCACCTTCTACTTCTCTCCCTCCTGCCCACCATGATCTGGTCCTTCCCACTTCCTACCAGTCCTCCCACCTCCACGTGCTCACTCCCACCTGGAGGGCTCTCATTTGTGATGTGGGGGCCTGGTGTCTTCCCCAAGGCTTTGTTTTAAGTTATCTCCTCAGAGGGGTCTCCCCTGACCCCGTCCCTCCATCTAAAGCCCCCCTCCATCACTATTACACACTGGTTTTACTGTTTTTTCAACACTATCTGAAATGACCCTTTGAAAACATGTTTACCTGCTTATTGAGCCCGCTGTAGAACGCAAGCCCTCTGAGGTTAAGGACTTTATTTTGTTCACCTCTGCACTCTCACTCATAGAACAGTGTCTGGCACAGTGTAGGTATTTCATACACACAGACTGAGTGAAAAAACTGAATGAATGAATGAATGCATGAATGAATGACTGACCCGAAAGTCCCATCACGCCAGACCATAGGTTTCTTGTCCTCTGTTTTCGCAGTCCAACTCCACAGTCAACTATAGAAAGGAAGGCCCTTTGGCTCCCCCTCCAACAACTAAGCTTTATGCCCCTCTGTTCATTTGAACTCCTAGGAGGGCAGAGTCCACGGGGTGATGGCCCCAATGATATGTGAGTTTTGTACCTCCAGGCACTCCTGGGACCTGCCCAGAGCTCTGACACTAAATCTCCAACTTGGCCAGGAGGGAGGTCCTCAGAGAGATGACACAGGTATCTCAGATGGAGCCACTACTGATCTCCAGGCAGGAATAGGGGGAAGGGAGGGGCATGTAGCCTCTTACTGAGGAAGCCAGAGAGACACTCATGACAGGGAGTAGCTGGGAACCTTCCCCATCCTTGTCTCTGTGCACCAGAGAATGCTGGAAGCTGACAGCTTCCGTGATGGGAGCAGGCTGCTGGCCCCGGGAGAAGATTTCCTGACACCCAGGCCTCATGGAAGGGTACGCTGAACACCTGACGTGTGGGGCTTGGTGGGTTCAGGGCACCACCTCACCACAGGATGCTCTGACTCATTGGGCATCCACTTGCATCAGAAGAATCAGGTAATGAGGTAGCCATGGTAACCACAAGGACCAAGGCCCCGCACAGCAGACTCTAGTTCCCGAACCCCGGAGCAGACGCCCCTGCACAGAAACCTGGTAGGCAAAGGTGGTGGCTGGGGAAGGGAGGTGGGTATATGGAAAGGAGAACATTGACAGAGGAGTTGGGGAGGCGAGCAGAAAGGTGACAAAGGCCAGTGGACAAGTGCAGTGGGGACAGAGGTTAAGGTAGAAGACCTACTCTGCAGACTTCCAGAAATGTCCAGGGTGAGACAGACGGCGGTTTCGCTTTGGCAGTTTCTCTAGCATGTCCATGAGCTTGGTGAAGGTAGGTCTCTCTTCTTGTTCAAAGGCCCAGCAGAAGAGAAGAATGTCCTAAAAGAAACCAAAAGGGGGTGATTTAACATAAATGGTGACTTCTTAATTACTCCTTGGTACCTTGGCTCTGTCCCTTTGTCTACCCATTTTGCCCACGTCCATATTCCTCCATCACCCATCTATCCATCATGTATCCATCTATCTCTATACATCTCAATTCATGCATTCACCATCCATCCATCCATCCATCCCCTTTCTGAGCCCATACAGTGTACCCTCCATGAGCCCACACAGGTGAGCCCTATTCTACAAGGCCTGGGATACACTCTCAAAGAGTTTCTGGCATTTTTCTCCACACGGAGGGAAAAGAGGGAATCCTGAGGTCTCCATCCACATTCCGACACTATAAGTGCCCTTCAAAGTCACAGAGGGGAAAATTAGTTTTAGTCATCTCCTCACCTGAGAAAGGAAACCTAGAGGCAGGTAATACTTAAAAACATACCAGAAAATTACTCCCTCCCTGACTCATCTGTCTTCAGATGAAAAGAGGGGATGGGATTGTTCCTGCTGTGTTTTAGTGGATGATTATTAATTTATACTCAGGCTTTTGTTTCTGTGCATTTTGTTCTGAGTTGGATGATGCCTTGGAATTTTTTATGTAAATGCAAATAAAATTAGAATTATGAATACAGGTGATATTAATGCATACCTTTTTAAACTGACAGAAAAAGAGGGATTCACTGGGTCTCCCAGCAATCCATTGCTAGGAAAAACCTTGCCAGGTGCTACTGCACCCTGATGGCAGGAACCTGAATTGCAAGCATAGTTCAGAGGTTTTGCCTTCCACGCTCCAAATCATTATAGCACAAGGCTGTGGGCATGCTTTTCTGTCACCCTTTGGGAAGGCATCTGTAACCTTGACACACAGGAAAAAGAAGGTGCAGAGCAGTGTCTGCTTCTCCCCTTGTCCCCCAGACTTGGCACTATCCCGGACTTACCGAGATTTCTTTTCCCATGCCGATCTGGCTGAGGTTTGGTTTCATGCCTGTGCCCATTTGCCAGATTATTGCCTCTGCTGGTTGAGTCTTGAAAGGCCACTCCCTGGCATGGAGTTCATACCAGATTGTTCTGTCGGGAGACATTGTTAAAGCGCTAGTGGTGAGATATGTCACTCATATCCCCTTACCAACATACAACCACTCAGCCAACAGCGTTGGTGTTTTCCTACCTGGGATGTACTTATAGTTTTTTTTCAATGTCTCAGAAGTCATGTTTATCCTAGGATACCTTCTCTGCTGCCTGAATTAAAATGAATCAAAAGCTAGAACATAAATAACTCAATAGAATGTAGCTAGGACCCTCTACTTGTAATTTTAGGAAAACGCTGTAAGGGAATAATTAGGGATGCAACAATCATTTACAAGGATGTTCTCTGCAACTATATATATATATATATATATATATATAAAATAGTGAAAAAAGTAGAAACAATGCAATTGTCAATAAAAGGAACAGGTTGCATGTATTACAGTAAGTCCATAAAACGAAATGCAATACTATACTATTATTAAAACTTTTCAAAGAAATGTTGCTGACATGACCAAAGTTCTCAATATAGAATTTTAAATGCAAAAAGCAGGGCACAAGATTGTATACAAAGGCATATGAAAGTCTTTTAGAAAACCATTACATATATATGGACAGGAGAATAAAGAGAAATATAGCAAAATGCTAACCATGTTAGCTAATTTGGGGTGATAGGAGGGGATAGGATTTATTTTTTCTTTTGTATTTGTGTTTTCTAAGTATGAGCCATCCCACCGAGGAGTGGAGAGGGGAAAAAAGAAAGAGCTGAGTCAGACTGCCTTGGGTTCAAGTGCTAATTCTATTCTATACTGGTAGTATGACACTGGGCATGTCACGTTACTTCTCTGAGTCTGGATTTCCTTACCTGCCAAATTACAATGATGATAAAATTGCATGGAAGAATGTTTATCTGGGATGCTGAGTGCCAGAACAATTCGATGCCAGATTTATTCTAGAAGGATTGATCGTATTACCATTTGTTTCATAAATCATGCCATTGTAATGGCCGAAGAAAGGACTGTGCAGTGAGTAGCATGTGGAGATGGATGGGGCAATGGGCTGGGCAGGGTTTTAAGGGATGCCGGGAGGTATGAGTGGCAGTGAGGACCATCACATGCTCAGAGGACGCAGGGTGGTTGCTGAGCTGCACCAAGAGGAGAGGTCTCAGCTCACTGAGAACAAGATTCCTCAACTCACGGACCACCTAAAATCACCGTAGGAACTTATCTTTCCACTAATCTAATGTATGTAAATTTGCTTTAAAGAACAGGCAGCACCTCTTTACCCATCAGAGGACTGCCTCCAACCAGCTATTTCCAGGGTTCCATTTCTTAGCGTCTCCTCTCCCCTGCCAACCTCATCCTTCTGGGGTAGGGAAGGGTGGTGATGTTCAGATGTTGGGATGTTGAATAAGATGGTTAGGAAGTTCTCAAGTTAAGGTGCTAGGTGATTACTGTTATCCTAATAAACAATAACACTTACTGAGTTTTCACTCCTGCAGTATGATATGCCCCCTCCTTTTGGGGACTGTGAATAACAAACTATCTTTTCAACAGCCCTCATTTCCCAATCCACTGGACTTATCGTGCCTAAATAATAACAAAACCTCTACTTTAAAACGGGAGGCACTCTCATTATCCCTATTTTACAGATGAAGAAACTGAGACTCAGAAATGCTATGTATCTTACCCAGGGTCACACAGCAAATAAGAGGTTAAATCCAGTTACCTGACTACAGAATTGCATGACTGGCCATGACGCTATACCGGAAAACCTACACTCCATCCTAGTCAAGAGTCCTTATTAACTGGGGCAGGAACTATTTGGGGAGGTAACCCTGTAGTTGATGGTTGAAGCCTGATGAAGGAGGCACAGATAGGCTGCAGGCACTGCTCATGGGAAAGGGGGAAGGGAGGTTCTTGGGAGCCTGGTGCTGTGCTGGGTGCCTCATAGGTGTTTTCTCACTCAATCCTTAGCACACCTCAGTGGGTTTTATTATCTTTAATTTAGGGTTACGGGAAGTAGGGCTTTGAGTGGTGAAATGACTCTCAAGTGTCTGTGGTTAAAAGCGCCAACTCTGGATTTAGGATGTCCCCAAGTTTGACCTCCATCTCCACCACTGATTCCTATCAGACAAGGCACTGAGTCACTGGAAGACTCAGTTTCCTCACATGTCATTTGGGAGCAACAATACCTGCTTCGAAGGGTGTTTGTGAAGATGCCACGAGACAGCACCATGGAAACCTCAACATGGTGCTCCCCTAGCTTTTAAAAGTCCATTTTGTTCTAAGTCGTGCCTGAGTGAGACATTCCCAAGCAACAAGGTGCACCTAATTGGCAGGAAACCGGAACACTAGGTCCCTCGGTATTCAACAGTGTCAGGAATAAAAGCCTCATTAAAACTTCCTTCCAAACCCAACTTTCAAGAGCAACTCACTTGAAGAAAAGGAAATTGCTAAAGACCAAAACGCCAGTGCAAACCTAATTACTTACTTTGGTACATTTTGTTAATTACATTCTTTTTTCTTCTGCTCCGTTTATATGAAAATATAGCAACTTAATTATTGCAATGTGGTTTCAGATAACAATATCCAACTAGATAAAGATTAGGACATAAACTAATCACGGCAAATGACAGCCTCTAATGGGATTCAAGGGACAGACTCCATGCCCATTGGCACTGATTCAGTGGAGAACATCAGCACCTCTGCCTGCATCGGGCATCCAGCTTCAATCTTGTCCGTCTCTTTCCCATTCTCCATGCAGTAGAGTGATTGTTCTAAAACTCAAAATATGACTATGTCACTCCCCCTGCTTCATAACCATCAATGGCTCCCTAGTGCCGAGAAGGTGAAGGGAAAACTCCTTAACTCAGCCTCTACGTCTCTGCAGGGTTGACTCTATTTCCCTCTCTAGTCACTCATCTCACGACCCCAGCCTCATTTTCTCCTGATTCTCCATCCCTCAGCTCCCTTTCCTCGCCCCTACTCCTCCCCATATGTTCTCCCATTGTTGGCAATTTGTTTCCTTTTACCTGGAATACCTTATACTACCCTCACCTGGCATACCTGTGGTTAACCTGTAACTTAGGCTCAGGAGTCACCTCCTCCAGGAAGCCCTCTCTGGTCTCCCAGGCTGGATTTGGTTTTTCCTTTAGTCCCATAGTCCTGGTGTTTATCCTCAGCATAGCACTTATTATACTTTGTTAAAACCGACTGTTTTGTCTGTCTTCCATTAGACAAGACAATAGGGACCTGTGGTGGTTTTAAAATAGGTCCACAAATGCTTTCGTACTCCTTCCTGCAAAAAATAGACCCAAATTCCCCTTCCCTTGACTGGATTTAGTGATTTGATTCTAACAAATAGAATACGCCAGGAATGATGATATGTAATTTATGAGACGAGGTCATAAAGGCAGTGTGGTTCTAGCTGCCATGTTGCGAGGTCACTCAAGCAGCCTATGGAGAGGCCGACGTGCTGAGGAACTGAGACCTCCTGCCAACAGCCAGGTGACTGGGCCGCTTTGGAAGTGGATCCTCAGCCTGTCAAACCTTCAGTGAGACTGCAGCCCTGGCCAGCATCTTGACTGCAACTTCCTGAGACATGGCGAGCCAGCTCAGAACCACGCCCACTCAGCTAAGCCACGCCCAAATTCCCGACCACAGAAACTTGAGATAATAAATGTTGTTTTAAGGCACTCCATTTCGGATAATGTGTTCATAGGAGGCATCCGTACATAGTTATTGCATGAATGAGTGATGGGTGAATGAATGAAATGAATGAGTGAGTTCGGTAACTTGCCATAGTCACATAGCCAGTTAGAAGCCAGGCACGAAGGCTGGCTAGGGTCGCTTTCTATGATACCCCGCTCAGATGGCCCCAATCTCACCCTGGAATTCAGCCACCTTTGCCCCCACAGACAGGTGCCCTAGGTCTGAAGGAATGCTTGGGAAGTGCCCCTCTGCCCAGGCTGGGGCTCTCAAAGGCCAGTGTGGGCCACCTACCCGAGTGCAAAGACGTCTGAGTGCTTGGAGAAAGGGAGCTTGTCTTCCTCTGTGTCAGGAGACAACTGGCGGATAATCTCCGGTGCCAGGTGGCACAGCCAGCCATTCTGGATGCGTAGCTTGTCCTCCCTCCTGGAGAAGCAAAGCACAGAGTGAGCCCCGCGTCACAGCCCAGGGAGGACCAGTCCCCCAGCACTGACCCAAGTCCCTGGACCACCTGTGCTGGCTTTCCTGTATCCCCCTGTTGGGCACTGCCTGACCTTGTACTGGAGGCTGAGACACACGGGGGGGGCGGGGTGGTGGTCTAGAGAGAGACACGCAATACCCAAACCATCATCGGGTGCCTTCGCCTCTGAGGCACCCCTTTCTCCATCTCTATTCCACAAAAACAGCCGATTCTTGTTATCCATGGGAGTCACGTTCTAGAAAGTCTCCGCAAACACTGAATTAGCAAATACGGAGTTGTTGCTCCTAGGGGAAATACGTATACACACGTGAGCACGCACGCACACACACCTCAGGCACAGATCATCTTCTTAAATCCTAAAAACAACTCATTCTAGTCCCTTTTATTTTCTTTATTCTACACAAGAGAAACCAAGGCTCAGAAGTGTTCAGTGGCGTGCCCGAGGCTGCCCCATGACCAGGTGCCAGAGCTGCAAAACCCCGTCCCACGGGCCTCAGAGCTGAAGCGTCTTGCACTGCTTCCCATGGCACTGCCCTCTCCCGTCTCCATCCCCCCCAGTCAACTCTGTATGACTGAAACAAGAAGAAAGACGGACCCCTTGTTCATCCTCAGCTGGGAACATGTGCGCCAGGCGACTCACATTTCCCCCACCCTGTGCATGCTCGTGAATGACTGTGAATGTACCCCGAGTATGGATGTTGGGGTTACAAATAAATTCGAGAAGGCGAATCCGCCAATATGCAATCTGTGAATGATGAAGATTAACCGTATTTACAGAGCCCCTGCTTATGCCTAGGCTCTGTTCTTGCACCAGGAGCACAGCAGAGAATAAGACCAAGAAGAGGGTCCCTGCCCTCCTGGAGCCTGACCTTTGGTGGGGAAGGTGATGACAAATGAATGAAATAAATAGGAAAACATACAGACAGCGATAAGTGTGATGCAGAACATTTAAAAGGGGCTGTGTCAAACATAAGAGGGAGTTTGCTTGAGATACCATGTGAGCTAACATTTACCTGACATAAAGGATCCAGCCACAAGAGAAGGCTCTTCTAAGCAGAAGGGAAAATTAGGACAAAAGCCCACGGCAGGCCCTGTCTGGCGTGTTCTAGAATCCTAAAGAACATCAGTGTAATTGGCACACATGATGCCATCCCATGTATCTATGAAAACATGTATATCCAACCTCTTGATGACGGGTCTTAAGTGCCTCTCCTTTCATTACTATACATAATGCTGCCATGAACATCTCTGGGTAGGTACCACGAATATATCCCGCCACCCACATCTGATTATTCTTTACGGTAAATTCTTAGAAGAGACGGGAAGCTGGCTCCCTTCACACTTAAGTCTTTAGCAAGTACAGAACTTTCCATTGGGGACTGAAATCTGACCTCCTATGAGGCTTCCCCTGATTCAAGACTCCCAGGAAAGGGCTCCTTAATACGGGGAGAGTAGGAAGGAGGGGGAGAGAGGGAGAGGGAGAGGGAGAGATGGATACCTCGAAACATCAAGAGTGAGCCTGTGAAAGACAAGAGCCTCCAGTATGTGGGGACCTGAGGCTGACTGAGTCGTATGGTTCTTCTGAGCTTTGTAAGGTGTGATGGATGCACTGTCTCCTTAACTGCGTGCGTTCATATCCCATAATGATTCTAACCATATCTGAACACCTTCTAGAGCGGTGCTGTCAAACATAACTTTCCATAATGGTGGAAATGTTCTCTATGTCTCCTGTCCAACACGGTGGCCACTGGCCATCGTGGCTTACGGAGCAATTGAAATCCAGCTACTGCAACTGAAGAAGTGAACTTTTAATTTTATCGATTTTAATTAAAGTCAAAATAGCCATACGTGGCTAGCGGCTACCATACTGGACAGACTATTATTTACTACAAATGGCTTTTTGACTTCGCTATTTAATAGGTTACTTTTTAATGGGACCATAAGTGGAAACTAGCACTTTTTAAGTACACGTTAGAGTTAATATGGAAAATGTTTGTTCACATCTTCCCTAAAGGCATCTTGCAGACGATGATGGGGGGAGGAAAGAAGCCTGATGAGCGAGGCTCCAGGAGTTTGGAGTTCTGGCTTTGGTCTAGATGATTCTTTGGGTGGAGGCTGTTCTGGGTATTGTACCCACTGGAAGCCAATAGCATCTCTTCTCTCCTGTTGGGACAACTAAAAATGTCTCCAGACATCACAAATGTCCCTGGGGAATGGGAGAGCCCAGTTGAGAATCACTGTTCTAATTGATACATAAAAATAAGAAAATGGTCCAAACTTCAGTCTTTCAGCATTAGTGACACGTAACCTGCTCCTGTGCTCTATGCAGCAGACCTGACAGAATACATCCTCTGCTAGAAAACAGGACTCGAATCCATTAGCCAGCCCTTGACTTGGCAGGACAATGAGTCCCTGCTTCTAGAATTGGGGACACTTGCAGGGTTCTAAGGATCCATCTGTGTACAATTCTGTATTACATCATCTATAAATCCCATTGTGTGTTCACCACCCAGAGTCAGTTCTCCTTCCATTGAAATCTATGTAATTTTACTAACAATTGTCACCCCAATAAATTTAATTAAAAAAAAAAAAAAAGGATCCATCTGTTGTTTACTAGCTCTGTGACCTTGAGCAGACACAAGTCTCCATTTTCCCATCTGCAAAATGGGTACATTAATTCCACACGGTGGGTGTAAGGATGAAAAGGAGACAATGCAGGGTACAGGGCTGTGTCAGCTGCTGGGGCCACACATTTAGTGGATATCATTATTACCTACGGATTTTTTTTTTTTTTTTTTTTGTATCTTGACTCAGAAATGAAGTTGAGACTAGAGCCAAAAATAAGAACATCATCCAAAAGAGGGGCCAAGGCATGGCCAGTTGACATTCTCTGGCATGATCAGGCCATTGGGGGTGGGGTGGGGTGGAGTAGGATATTGCTGCTGAGACAGCAAGCTTCCCAGTTCCCATCTCTTTCCAACCACCCTTGTTGCCTTTTCCTGACTTGAGGGGTCAGTGGAGGTTTGGAATTGCAGGGTGGGGCCAGGAGGAGGAGTGGTGGCCACTTGATAACCATGAGCCTGGGGCAGGCATGGGCACATGCCTGGGAGGGGGCCAGGAGCCAGGCCTAGCAGACACCCTGGGGTGTTCCGTTCCCATGGCGAGGGGCCCAACGGTGACAAACCCAAATCATCTTCATTATGGTTATTATTATGGTTAATAGCAGCCTGCAGCAGCTGGCACAGTAATGCTGGCATCTAAGGGACACCTTTTTTTGAGGATGGCAGAACAGCTGCACGCTGGCAATGCTGGGATATGCTTGGGGAAGCCCTGGGGTATGTTTGCATGTTCAGGATATGCTCACTTCACTGGGTCACCCCCACCCCCACCCCAGGCCAGATCTCCCTGAGCTGGGTACCCAGAGCTGTGACCAGCCCAAACTCTACCTGAGGGGAGGGCAGGAAGGCAATTAACTCCTGCGGAGTGCCTACAGTACGGCAGGTTGTTCAACCCACTTAATCCTCATAAACCCACAATCGGATGGATTGTGGATCGCTGTTCTACGGATTGGACTGGATCAGATCCCTGTTGCACGGATGAGGAAACGCGTACGTGACCTGCCCAAAGTCACGGAGTTTGTAAAACGTGACAGAGCTAAGATCGACTTGACTGCAAGTCTTTAAAACCCCAGAGAGTAGACTCTTCGCCACAATTCTGCACTAATTCCCGGAGAAACAGCACCATGAGGGAGCAGAATTCTAAACTAAGCCCCATGCGTCACTGCAACAGGGATCAAAGCACAGGAAGCCATTGATGGCTACTCGTCAGTAACCAAGAAATGTGGATTTCTTACTGGGAGTTGACGCTGAGAGTTCCCTGGCCCCTCCGGACACAACCAGGTTTGTGTTGACAACCAGGCTGGGGCAGAGGCGTTGTCTGGGTAACACAGCCAGAAGCCACCTTGCCCTTGAGGTGAACTCCCTTCCTGGTTGACACTGGGCCTCCATGAATGAGCTACAGGGAAGGATGCCGAGGTCAGTCCATTTCCTTTCTTCCTCCACTTCCTTTGGCTTCAGAAAACCAAGAATCTGAAAGGAGGAAAATCAGAAGCCCCATCCCCCTTTCCTAGAGGATGGACATGGCACTAGGAGAAAGGAACTCGATCTTTAAAAGAGCCTGACCCCGGCTAAAGAAAACACCTGCTGGGTCTCTTGTCTGGATACAAACGTTGGGTTCACAGTGATATCACCAACTGCTTCCTCTGCCCTTCGCCTGCAGTGATGGCAACAGAGGAGTGTGCTGGTGCCCTCACAGCAAACCTCACACACAAGTGGTGCTGGGGAGGCAGAGGGAAGAAAGAATCCTGCACGATCCAGCCCTCCTGGCTTCTGGCTTCTGACTTGAGGTCTCTGTCCATCTAACTATTTATTGCTCTATTTCTTCATTTTTCTGCCTATTTATTTTCTTATCAAGTGCTGTAGATAGTGTTGGAGACTGCGGTGAATTTGGGGGGGAGGTCAGTGGAGTAAAACCTGAAAAAGAAATTCAAGCTTCTGTTTGTTACTACATCGTATAGAAATAGATCTAGTTTCACCAAATTTTGGACGGTCTGACTTAGATGAAAGGTATTATAGAGCATGAACAAAATTCACTCTGCCTGTGTGTGGGTGTGTGTGTGTGTGTGGGGGGGTAGGGCGAGGGTGTACCTTAAATAGATCAGGGGTTCTCAAAGCAGCTGAAATTGACATACAATGACAGAAAGTGTGAAGCTGCCTTTCTGAAGAGGCATGCCATTTATTATAAGAGGCATGATTAGAGAAAACACGTGGGGTTTAAAGCTTGAGTGTGTGTGTGTGTATGTGTGTACGGGCACACACACACTCTCCAAATTAAAAGTCACAAAGGGGAGACTTCCTGAATTATGGGTTGTTTGGGATCAAGCTGTTTTTCACAGGGTCAACTCAAGGCAGCTTGCTCTAGGGTGAGAGGCGCCTGAGAGTTAATTACTTAACGATGGTTAATGATTCTCCTGTGTGATACTGGGGAGGTATATGCAAATTAATACTAATTACAACAACTCGGCAGCAGCTACCATCTGTACTGCTTCCTGGGCTCCAGGCACTGTGCTGGATGCTTGAGGGATGTTATCTGATTTTTATCCGTGAGGATCCTGGAGGCAGGCATCGTCCTACCCATCACTTTTCTCGCAGATGCAGAAACGAAATTCAGAGAAGTCCCACGACTGGACTAAAGTCAGTTAATAAGTGGCAGAGCCAAGCTGGGCCCCAGGTTGGGTCTGACGTTACGTCCCTTGTTTCTTAACGATACTCTACTAGAATTAATGAATTCATAAGAGAACTTTGAGCAGAGCTGTTGGGTGATTCTCACTTCCAGGTAAATCCTTGGGGTAAGGGAAGAGTCCTCCAGAGAAAATTCAAGGGCAAATGGTTTGCAAACTTGGGGATGCTCTGTGCCCACTCAAAGGCGCCATTTGCAAGTCAGGCCCCAGGGGACTCAGAGCACGACCTGAGTATCAGCTCTTTATCATCACACAACACCCTGGCCGCTCAGCTAAGTGACCTCAGGCCCAACACGGAGTCTAGGTCACTAAAGCCATTTGGGATGACGTCCTATGGCCCCCACCTCCGCCAATGTCTATCAAGAACCCTTCTGAGCCCTTCCACCACCTCTCACCTGCCAGCCTGCAGCACCCCGGAAATGCTGAAGAGCCCAAAGTCTGTGATCACCACTTTGCCATTGTCGTAGAAGACGTTCTTGGACTTGAGGTCCTTGTGAAGGATTCCCTTGGCGTGGAGATAGCCCATGCCCTGCAAAGAGCAAGGAAACGGGGACTTGCCAGAGGAAACCTCAGTGCTCACTGCCATCCTGGCTTGGGGTCATGGGTCCCACTCCTTGCCTTGCCAATGAGACCACACTGAACAGCTGTAGAGCCGGGGCCCACATGCAAAGGCTTGCAGGTGGGGTGGAAGAAGGCACGGCAGCTGGGACCCAGGAGGGTCCCCAAGACACAAATCTGCCACCACCCTCAGACCACTGCAAAACCATCTCCATCTAGCTCTTCTGCTTCCTGAATTAGAAACAAAGGAAAATGTCTCTAGAGGGAAAAGGGGCAGGGGCAAACCTGAGCTGAGGTCTCTAGAGAAAGGAATTCCATCAACCGTCTTCCCTCATGTGCTCTTTGAAAAATACCTCTTCTGCAGGGGACTTGGTCCTTCTGTCTAGTTAACCCATGCCACTGCCGAATACACCGTGTCCCTCCAGAGACTGAGCATGACACGATAATCAAAAACACAAAGAACCTAGTGGTGGTCTAGCTGAAGGGTGAAGGTCTCGGATTTTTTTGTCTTTTTCTTTTTTGCCTTTATGAGCAGTCACATTCTTATTTCTTCTCACAACTCAGTTCTGCCACTTCCAGTAGAAATAAAAGACTGACTACAACTGACTCATGAGGCACCTGCCAGAAAACGCAGGATGTTCTGGCAGTTTTCTTCCAAACTGCCACCCACCAATTTGATGTTTTCCCAGCAGCTGTGGAGAGGGATGGCTGACATGGGAATTCATGGATCTGAGGGGTGAGGGATTCTCATAACGAGAATTTCTTCCCTCTGGTCCCTACACCCATCTAATGATCATGGTGATAAGGCACCAGAGTGACACCAAATGCTGGTAGACCATCCCTAACGGTCGTTATCTTGGCAAAATTCTTCCATACACACGGCCTGGTATTTTCAAGTCAAGTTTAATTCCTTTTAAGCCCAGGCGATTGGTCTGTAGGCAGACCTTGAGTCTCGGGGTGGGGGCAGGGGACGTGCACCGTCTTTCGGAGGTTCAGGGAGGAAGCCCCAGACCCTACGGTACCTTCACAATCTCTTGGGCAATCTGCCTGGTTTTGTTGACATCCAAGACAATCTTGGCATCCCTCACCACCGAATAGAGTGTGCGTCCCTTACAAAGGCTGAAAAGCAAAAGGACAAGAGAAGTTGTTAGCAGTTGTTACAATAAGGGCGACCCACAACAATGATTAGACGTGACACGTGATAGAATGGAGTCGTGGACAAGCCTCTGTTATTCCTACGAGGTGATAAGCCTGGGACTAGACCTCAGATCTGGTTCTGGAGTGTGGGTCTGGGAGCAAGTTCTTCTGGGTTCTTCAGGATCTTTCTTCTCGCCCTCCCCGCCCTCCGCCCCACCCCGCCAGCATCCAAGGACACCTACAGAATCTAGCCACAGTCCACCTATCCCACGGTCTCACAGACGGGAAGCTACACATAAACTGACAACTTCTGGGATCCTCAGACACCACTCAGACGACACTCTGCTGGCCACTCATCCCAGCTGCTCCCACTTGCTGGGAGGTGCTGCTGTGTGGGGACAGTGATCAAAGACCAGCAAAGCAGTGGCTGAGTACCATCCGCAAATGACGCATTCAAACCTGTAGACAGGGGTATGTAAACACCAATAATACTCCCCCGAACCAGACGCCTGTATAGATAGAGGGTTTTTCAAATTATTTTCAGCCTCATTGAGTTCATTTCCAGGACCAGATGAATGACAAGATGAAAAGGGACATTATGCAGTGACAGGAGCACCTCATTTACTTGCCAGCCTGCTCATCCATCCTTTTCCTCCAATGTGAGCCCAATTCCTGGCACATACATAGCAGAAATTCAATAAACAGTCACCGAATGAATGAATAAAGAAATGAATGAATGAATGAGTTCTAGATTCACCAGAACATCCCCAGCCCCTAACACCATGTCTAGCTCATAATATCCAACGTTGGCAGAAAGAAGGAATGACATTAGCAAGGTTCATTTTCCATCTACATCAAAATAAGGGCTTGAATTTTTCTTTTAATCTATGACCTTATTGTTGAAATACTCTGCACATTTTATTCATTGTTTCAGTATTTAAACTTAGCTGATCACGTGGTTGAATTTAGAACTCTGGTATCAGAAAGTCTCAGTTTGAATCCTAGTCTGTTCCTTACTGTGAGTCTTTGGATGGGTTACTTAACCTCTCTGGGCCTCGGTTTCCTCATCTATCAAAGGAAACTAATGATATCTACCTCATAGAGTCAGCATGAGGGCAACATGAGAAAAGGAGCTTGGTACCATGCCTGGCACCTGGTGGAAAGTGTAGCACAGCGCTTAGTTAGGAGAACAGAGGCCCAGAGTCAGACTCTATGGGTTAGAATCCTGGCTTGTCGGCTAGTGGCTGTGTGACCCTTGACAGATGAGTTAAGCTCTTTGAGCCTCAGTTTCATTATTAGTAAAATGGGGCCAACAGTTCCTGCTTTCTAGGGTTGTTAGGAGAATCACATGAAATCGGGCACGTCAAAGTATAAGCATCTCTCATGCGTGACACAGAATACGTACTCAGGAAATGCTGGCTATTGTGAGAGGTAGTAAATGATCAACATACATATACACTTATGTAAATATATAAATTATACCTTTATACACACATCACATAAGTCTGTTATTTATCCATCCATTTACCCACTCACCCAAAATGCTACCTATAACCACCCATGATCTTTGACTAAGATTCACTTCACCTGCTTAAGGTGAGATTCCCAGGGTAGCTGACTCATCGGGCGTCTGATTCACCTGTCCCAGGTTGCCCAGTAAGTCAGCAGGAGGCAGCTATGATGATTCAAGGCTGTCCCCAGTTGGCGGCCCACCCAGGTGTTTAACGGGGGCTGAGTTGGAGAGCAGGGCGAGGGCTGAGCTCTCAGCAGGAGCAGGCGTTAGGCAGGTGTCCAGGGTGGCTGAGGCTTGGCTCATCCAACTAAGTTAGTCCAAGTGTCCACAGCAACTGCTCTGAGCTTGGGATTTCTGTAACTAACATGGGTGCCCTAAAAGCCACGTGCAGGTGCGCAGTGGGGAAGAGAGGGGAGGACAGGATGAAGGCTTACTGAGTACGTGTGTGGGACCTATCTCACCTCCACAAATCCTCTCAGCACTCCCACAGGGTCCCCATTTTCACCCCTGTCATATAGGTAAGGATATAGAGACCCAGAGGGGTGGAGGACCTGCTCACAGACACACAACCATGATGTCAGCCTGTTCCTGACGTTTTTCTCCTCCTCGGTGTGAGTGCCCAGTTATTGGACATGATTTTCGAGCCATTAAAGAGACATGCAGGTAAGTGAGCCCACATCCAGACTCTACCAGTTACTGCTTTATGGGTGATTCCAGAAAGTGACTTCGACCTCAGTTTCCTCATCTGTAAAATGGGGATAATAGTGACAATACCATCTAACGTATACACGCCCTTTCTATATGTCAGACCCTAACCTAAGCACAGGAGCCCCACAAGGTGGGTATTGCCACTGTATTTCATTGATTCTAAGATGCAGATTTCCCTGCATTTTAAAATCTCTGAAATCAGAACGTGTCTTGTATTCACTTTGACAGGTCAGGTTCACGGGCACTGATTTCTTTCTTTGTAGTAGATAAAATAAATGGTGCATATTCTAATTGATGGCATCTTAGATTCAATGAAGTCTGGGATCGGCCCCATTTTACAGATGAGGAAACTGAGGCCCAGAAAAGTTAAATGGAGCTGGTATTGGAATCCAGGCAGCCTGGTTCCAGAGCTTGGGCTCCTCACTCCCATCTTTTGCTTCTTAACAACTTTCTCTGAGACTCTGGCACGCCCTCAGCAAATGGTAGCTGTAATGTTGCTATGATCAACACATATGGCAATGAAAATTAATGAGGCCTGCTGACCTTGGTGGCAGAGTCAGTCTGGAGGTCGGGAGAAGGTGTTTTAGTGACTCAAGGATATATTTAGTACCTCTCAAGCTTCTGGAGCGGTAGTCACACATGCACGCGTGCATACACACACACACACACACACACACACACACACACACACACACACACTCCCTCCTTCTCTCTCAGTACCTCTCTCTGCAACAAAGATCATGTTTTTCCAAGAAGACGAGCAAGGACCTGGAATTTCTCATCTAATCTGCAGGCCACCATCTCTCCCAGCCCTGGCCCCAGGCAGCTCATATAAGCTGGCTTTCTACCTCACATCCCAGGTGACACAGAGAGCCTTTTGGCCAAGATGGCACAGAAAGTATAAGATGTTTGTTGTAAATCTGCCTAAAAGAGGCTGTCAGAAACAATGAAATAAAACCATCTAGAAGGTTTATCTCCAAGGGCTTCTGTCCAATCTGACATCCTGCCAAAGCAGTGGCTGAGACAGAAATCGGGACGCTCCTGGCAGCCCCTTCCTTTCCCTCCTCCAAACTCCTTACCAAGCCCAGGACCCAGGCTGGTAGGAAGGGTGGGGGTATGTGTGTAGGGGGTGGGCAACCACCTCGGAAGATGGTTCGGCTCTCAGTTCAGCGCTGCCACCTCTGCGTTCACTTGGCCTTGGAGACTCACTGTAACGGTACTTATAATCTCCACATTTGTAACTGTGGGTGACCCCAATAATGACCCCCAAAGGTAGTCATGTCCTAACCCTCAGAACCAGTGAATACGTAACCTTGCCTGGCAAAAGGGACCTTGTAGCTCTGCCTGCCTGGAGCTCTTCAGGCAGTCGGTTTCGAAGTCAGCCGTCATGCTGAAAACACTGGGTTCTGTCAGAAAGGATTCACAACCCCTTGTCTCTTGCTCACTTCTAAGCATTCCCCACCTCTCAAAACTCAAAACCCATTTAATTGCCCTCTGCTCTTTCCCCCCCTCCCTTGAGCAAATAAATCCCATTCCAAGGGACAAGTTACATGCTCCATCAAATTCCAGCCACCGGCAATCTCCAGTTTCCAAGTCGTTCATGAATCTAGCACTGGAAGTATTAAACCTTGGGACTCGGGGGCTTTGTAATAAAAAACGCCAGGTTAGCTTCCTATAAAAATGGGAAGTGCCAGAAAGCAAGTGAGCAATGCCAGCCATTTGCCACCTGCTTAACCTGAGTGTGCGTCCAGGAAATGAAGAGTTATAGAGTCCCATTAAGTAAAGGGGTTGGCTGGGGAGGGTACACATCCCAGTCCAATGAGAAAGATGACAGTGCGCGCCAGGCATTAAAAGATGCAAAGCAGGAGCCTCGCTGCCCAGGAGAGCAGGGCATAGTTTTTGCTAAGGCACGTCCCCTTGTCCTCCAGCCTTTCATCTTCTTGCAAAGCTCCGAGAAGCTGAGAAGCGGGGAGGAGAAAGGAAGCTTAGACTCTCAGTGGTGCTGGATTCGTCACTCCAGAGCCGGATCTGACTTTGCCAAATCCAGAGACCAAGGACTGATGGACTGTTCCGAGCCCTTCAAGGACTGAGATGGGGGTTCAGCCCATGAGGGGGGCACTCCTGCCCCTGACTGTGACCCATGCTTCTGGGTACCTGGTGACATTCTGCCCTCTCTGGTCTGGGCTTGACAAGGTGGGGGATGTTCCAAGGGCACAGGCAGCGAGGCGGGGGAGGTGTCAGCCTCCAGCTCACAGCAGGAAGAACTTCCAGGAAATGGTAGCTTGGCTGGTCCTCTGCCTCTTGTCACATTGCCACCATCCAAGACCTACTCTTCTTGACTTCGTCCAGAGACACCTCGGGATATGCTCCACCCTAACTCTGCAGCACATGTTCTCAGCATCCCCTGAGGGTCGGCCTCGGCATCTCACTCGGTACCCCTCAGATTGCAATCATTCCGGAACCACCTTGAGATTTTTGCCAGATCAGCCAATTTGTATTATTTATCACGTACTAATAGTTTTCTTTAGATGCACCGCCTTTGAAAAATAAGTGGATTAAAAAAAATAACAACTTTCTATCATTATCGTTTATTGTTACCAGATGGAAAACCAGAATCCCTAGCCCCAAATAAATGTCAAAATAAATACAATGAAAACAAACACATTGAAAAACAAAATTAAATCGAAGCTTGGCATTGTGGCCTGCCAAATGGTCTGAGCTTGAGGCCTTGCTTTTTGTTAAAACAAAACAAAACAAAAAAAACAACCAAGTTTAGAAAATAAGGCTTAGGAAAGTGTTAAATAGCCCTGCATAGAGACTTTCTCCTTAATATCAACAGGACGATGGAGAGAATTGAAGAAGAAAATCATTGTCTCACTATGTGATTCTGTTATTCGGGGCTGGTTGTACCTGACCTACCTTCTGGAAGACCCTGACTCATTTAATCCCCATACCTGCAAACCCTCCCTTCCAGCCAATTACTATTAACAGGTACTACAGGTCAGGTGAATGCAATGACAGAAGGGCCATTTCTTTGCTCTGACGGAGCTGACATTCTCGTAGAGGAGATGGACAATAGCACATAGAATCATTTCAAGTTACAATCAGTACAATGGAGAAACAAACGTGAGGTCAGGTGAAGAATAAGAAGACAGAGATGGGTGTCTCTATTAAAAGGACTCAGCATCTCCGGAGAGACCCCCTCCCACTACATCATATTGTTTCAGAGCAAACACGCTGGGCTGATTTCGGGCAACTTCTAACCAAAATGCTCTGAAGAGCAGGCATTGTCTTGTTTAGGATAATGACCATCTCCCGAAAGCCTACCAGGGGACCAGGACAGAGGCAAAAGGTGTCCAGGCATTGTTTTGTTTCATGCTTCTAGTAACTCTCTAAATGGGTGTGGTTATTCTCATCGTACCAACGAGGAAACGGAGGCAACAAGTCAGCCTGGATAGGAGCAGACACTTTAGAATCAGACCCACCTGAGATAAAATTCTGCCCCGTCCTTGCTATGTGATCTTGGGCAAGTTACCTGAAATTGTCGGCACTCACAGTGCTTGGTGAACTGTGAGGTGGGGTGATCAGGTAAGGGGGCTGGTTATAGGTACGAGTATGTGTGTGATCTCTGTGTCCAGTTTTAATACCCACTACTTAGCACTGCTTGGCGATGACGCGAGGTAAGATGGTAGCCTCTGTTTACGGTGCTCTCTCCCCCAGGCACTGAACTGAGAACTACTATGTAAGGCCAGCTTTCCTAGGAGGGGAGACACTGTGTACAAATAAGGAAATTCATGTGCAGGAAGGTTAGGTAACCTACCCAGGGGCCCACAGTCGGTAGGTGACAGGGTCAGAATTTGAGTCCAGGTCTCAAAGCATCACATCTTTCCAGGATTGCTTAAGATTCTTTGGGAGAAAATGATTTCGCTAAGGAGAAAGTGGCCGAGCCCAACTCAGAAGGCCGAACCTCCGGAAACCCATGTTTGTCCATCGAGCTCAACTGAGACACCCCTCTCCCCCAATTCTAGGCCTTTCTTTCCACCCTCCAAATTCAGGACCAGCCCATGTTGGTCTCATTGTCTGTTTGCTGCTTCTGTTTGGGAATTCCTAGCTGCCACCTGGAGAGAAACAAGAGAGGTTGAAGAGGGCTAGACCATCTGAGAGGGTCTGCATGCCTCCTCACAGGTCCAGTGGGTGGCACACGGCTGGCCAGGCCCAGGGAGGTGCTCAGGAACGAGTGAATGAATGAAGGAATGAATGAGTCCTACCCCCTTCCTTCTTCCCTTTGCCCATTATAGCTGGGAGAGCTGGGTTTAATGCCAAGGCAGGTTTCTCCCCACTGGCTTAGCACACAAAAAAGACCATGAGCCATACCAGATCAAGGTAGCAATGAATTCTAGACTCCCCTGCGCCCAGCACCACGTGGCACCAAAAGACCAAACAGGCCACTGCCCTGCCCTCCAGGGCTGGATATCAAAACACATCAACTCTTGTTGCTCCCTGACCAGAACCACATTTTTGTTTTGTTTTTTAAGCTGAACAGTAGACTGAATTACTGTTTTAAAAATGTATACACATACCACTTAATTTATATGCATTAAAAATCCACAGAGAGGTTTGATTCTGAGGGTATTAGCAGAACTATTTCCGGGTAGTGGGATTCGAAACTTTGCAAGTTTTTTTTTTTTTTTTCTTGCTGCTTATCTCTCTTTTCTAATTTTCCCCCCCCATAAACATGTGTTACTTTTGTAACATGAAAAAGAAAAATGCGCCCCTAGGTCAAGACTGAAATGAAACCAGACACACATGTTTATGCTCTAGATGGTTTGGAAAATATTGAACCAGCGACAAATTGAAATGAGAAAGTATAATCTGAACCGAATTCATACTCCAAGCAGTTCAGACTTGCTCAAAAAGGTCTCTGGCTATGACTCGAGGGCAGGGTTTAACGTGATCTGGGCACACGGTGAGTGGCTAGTGCTACTTGAAAGCGCCAAGAGCATCCTCCCACTGGAAAAATTCAATGTCTATTGTGGATGACAGTTTATTATTGAGTTTTAAAAAGAACTGTGTGGCTGGTAAGAGGCGAAGGGGCAGACAGATTAGCGGTGGACACAACCTCAAAAATGGCTGTGTGTTTTCCACTCATGGGAGATGGTGAGGTGGGGAGGGGAAACGCAGGAGGGAAAGTGATGGGAGAGAGGAGAGTCCTACCTTCCTACAGGGTGATGGGCATGTGTCTGAGTGTGGAACCTACCTGGTCACGGTATAAGAGAACATGTACAGAAATTTCTAGAATTCAGGTTGTAGACTAGTGTTAGAGATCATTGGGTCCACATACTTCATAGAAGATACGGGGAAACCAAAACGCAGAAGGATGATGGAATTTCCCTAGGTCATACTTCAAGGGGCACAGGCTGGTTTGAACCCAGACCTGTCTGAGGCTCAATCTTGTGTGTGCAGCCTTGGAACCACGCTGCCTCCTAAGAATAACAAATACCGTTTGGCGAACTTTCCCATGAACACTCTGTTAAGGGTTTTATACGAATAATTTCCTTTAGTTGTACTACTAACCTCGACCCCATTAGGGAGGTGTTATTCCTACTTCACAGATGGGGAGACGAGACGCCGAGAGGTGAGGCCATTTGCTAATAAGCTCACGCGAGGCTACGAAGTAGAGCTGGCATTCTACCATGAGTCTCTTTGACACCAGCATCTTGTTCCTAACCACCCGGCAACATGGCCTCTTTGGGAAGTGGAAAGAACAGGGATGGAGGGATGAGGAAACCAACAATTTCTAAGTTCCTGAGAGCTCTGGGCCCATTTCACCCACACCAGAGCCCTGTGGGGGAACTTTTCATCCACCCATTTTTCCGAAGAGGAAGCAAAGGCTTGAGGGAATAAATAACTCGCCCAGGATCCTTCTGGGCCAGGATGTGGAGGCAGGCTCTGAGTCCAGTTTGCCCAAAGCGCCTGGCCTTTCCACTGCCTCCCATTAATTTAGAGAAGGCCTCTGGTGCTGGGACACTCCAGCACACACCCAACTGGCCCACCGTCCACATTGCTTTGCAGGGTATTTGGAAGAGTGTGGATACACGAGCCGATTGGAGCCAGGATTCTAGGACGGGCGGCAAACTATGGCCCACAGGCCAAATTTTTATGCACATCTATCTATGCCTGTTTCTGTATAGCCCATGAGCTAAGACAAGTTTTTACACCTTTAGATAAAGGTTAAACGCATTCAAGAAGCATGATATTTTGTGACACGTGAAAATTGTATGAAATTCAACTTTCTACATCCATAAGTAATGTTTTATTGGCATACCGCCATACCCTTTGTTTGTGTATTGTCTATGGATGCTTTCATGCTACAAATGCAGACTTGCATAGTTGTGACAGAGACCGTACGGCAAAGCCCAAAATGTTTACTGTCTGGCCCTTTACAGAAAATGTTTGTTGACCTCTGCTCTAAGAAATTGGGGAGGGTCAACAAATTGGTCTGCGAGAACTAGAAAGGGTTGGACAACTTTGAACCATTCTCCTCTGCATTGGAAACTGGGTGTAGTCAAGGTCAAATGAATTTTTCCATTTGTTCATTCATTCATTCATTCATTCATTCATTCATTCATTCATTCATTCAAGCATGCATTGAGCCAGCACTCCCAGAGCCCCTACCCTACCAGGCACTGTGCTAAATGTGGGGCTACTGACCCTGGTGGGTGAGGCAGACAGTACACATGACAGTGCCAGTGTCCCAGGTGCAGGGCCAGATCTCTGCTCGGGACTGAATTGGGTTGACGAGGGAGAAGGCTGAGCCGCCTGCTGCCACCCCAGACAGGAGGAGAGAGGGTCCAGTGAAGGATACACCCAAGCCAGATACATTGTACCTCAAACATAGAAGCACTGTCCCGTCCATGTCATACATCTTACACATTTCTAAGTCTCCTGTCTCTTCTTCTTCACAATTCTGCGCCTAAATTCCTATACACGCCCTAACACAGCCTTCCCAGGCAGCCCCTAGTCACTAAATTAGCTGGAAAAATTGTTCATCCAAGTGATATAAATCCCAAATTGCTTTAGAATGCTTTCCTGACAGACCACTGGCTTGGACAGGGCCCCCAGGGGAGAAGTTTCCTGGTGTGCTGCCACCACAAAAAAGGGTTACTGTAGCTGGATCAAAAACCACAGGCATTGGGATTTATAGATGATGTATTACAGAATTGTACACCTGAAATCTATGTAATTTTACTAACAATTGTCACCCCAATAAATTTAATAAAAAAAACAAAAAAAACCAACAACAACAAAACACCACAGGCATGACACACGTCTGGACATATGGATATATACGTGTGCATTGTTTCTATGGGTGCAAGTGCCTCTCTGTGTACATATGTTTATGTGCATGTGAACAGGTGTATATACATGTGAGTGAATTTGTGTGCATATATGTGTGCATGGGTACAGTACATGTGTGCATGCATGTTTATGTATGTACCTCTGTGTGTGTGCAGGTGCCTGTGCATTTTTATGCACATCTATGTCTATCTATGGGTATGTTTTTGGTAACTGGAGCTGGGGACAGAAACGCAGGCGTGGTCATGCCAACTGCAGACCTGGCCACAGCCGCTCTCACCCCTCAGAGAGAACTCTGCATTTCCCCTGACCTTTGAAATGCTCCAATAAAAACATTGAGTCTTTGTCTGAAACCTGGAAGCTCAGGTTGCCAGGGCTGAGGGGAGATGGGGAGGTGGGTTGGGCAGGGACTGTTACACGGGGTTTCTTTTGGAGGAGCTAAAACATTCTAAAATTGTACTACATTTGGTGATAACGGCACAACTTTGTAAATATACCCAAAACCACTGAACTGTATGTATATTTTAAATGAGTGGACTTAGTGATATGTATTTGTTTAAAAAAAAACACCACACACACAAAAACCCTGGAAGCTCACAAAAATCCCCACTCACTTCTTCCTGTTGCATTTACAGAGGAGCCCTGGGCTGGCAAATAGGAAAAACCCCTGACTTCATAGCCTTGTCAACCAGAGAAGGAATTTCCCCCGGTTTCTACAACCCATGCCTCTGCCAGCCTAATGGCAAAGAACAGTGTCATTTGTACTTGAAAGCTTCCTAGATAAGGCAAGAACACCTAGGGGATTTAAGACAGGCTGGATAGGCAGAAGTGCTGGGATGAACATTGAGAGGGAAAGGAACTTGAACTAACATTTCATCACCCCAAGAGAAATGGAGAAAACCTCGAGACAGAGGAATGGGCTGGGAGGAATCGTTCCTTTGAGAAGCAGAAAGAGAGAAAGAGAGTGGAAAGGAGAGAGAACTCATGGGGAGGGGAGTGGCATCGGGCGGTGAAGAGCGCAGAATCTGGACTTGGACAGAACTGGGTTCCAGATCCAGCCCTAATGCTCTTTAGCGATGAGCTTTTGGACAAGTTTTTTAAAACAAATGCAGGTGGACAAAACAGAGTCTACCTCACAGGCGTAGGGAGGGTTAAATTAGAAAACTCTTGGGTGAAAGAAACAAAGCCACGTTGTTCACCAAATTCTGCTGCATAGCACTCCCTCCCAGGCTCATGGGAGATCTTACTTCCCAGCCTCTGTGTAGTTATGCAGCACCACATGACTGGGTCTGGCCAATGAAAAGTGACCCCTGTCACTTCCTGGTGAGGGTACTGAGAAGCCCAGTGTAGAATCTGGAGTCTTCCTTCTTTTGTGCCACTGTGACCGTGGAGGCACCATGATAATACGGCGGAGCCACAAGATTGGAATATCCTGGATCCCTGAGTAACTGCATGGAAGACAGCTGCTGTTGGAGCATTGCCCAACCTATAGCAAACTTTATGTGAGCAATAAACTCTGAGGCAAAGCCACACAGTTTCTAGGGTTGTCACTGCAGCATAAGCCTATCCTATCTTGACTAATGGAATATGTAAAAAGGTTAGCACCCGAAAATATAGAAAGCACTCCATAAATAATAGCTACTATGGTTAATGGGTGGACCTCCAAGTACAAAGTGAGTAAGGTTATAAGAAGAGAATGGAGAGAGAAAAGGGACAGTAGCAAAATAAACAAAAATAAGGTACTGTGGCTAGGGTCAAACTTACTGTAAGCATCACCAAGGAAACCAAAGTCTCTGGAATGGGAACTGTGTTTCTCTTGCTGCTGAAGAAGCCTGGTTCTTTTCCGAGGGCTCACAGACACCTCCATTAGCACGTAACTGGGCAGCACCAGGATTTTAAAGAACCAGAGGAGAAGGGGAACCTGTGCTCGGTGAGATTCAATTTCATGTTTTCGTTAATAGCTTTCTCCCACTTCTCACAGATAGAAAAGCAAGTCACCCTGGGGATTGACCTCACCTCTCAATCATTTAAAACCAGAAGATAAATGTCCAGAGAGATGAAAAACACAGGTGCGATGCCCCAAAAGGTTGTCATGTGACAATGTTGCATCTTCATGGGGAAGATGAAAACTGCATGGAACCCTATTACAAATATTTCCATCAGTGGCCAAGTCTCCCTTTGGTAATCTGTTTCAACTGAAAGTCCCGTCATTCTCCAAAACCCAATTCAGAAGGGGCAGGAACAAAATATAAGCTTGTGCCAATTTCTCAGAGATGGACAAACATCGTCACTCAAGTTCATTTGGGGTTCTTTTGTCCTTTATGCTTTTAAATCCTGGGCACCAAGAGGATTCCTTCTTCCTCTTTGCCTGGGGAATCTTGCCCTCCCAGGTCTCCTTAAATCCTAGGTACTCTTGCTTCTATCTACAAAGCTTCAAGGGCAAAGCTGTAGAGACCTTACTAAGCAAAGGCCCAGACACCTCGATATCCAAGGTTCATGTGTTTGGGGATGTTCTGGTGAGGTGGGTGGGAGGGGGTGCCCAGACCTGGGGAGTTAGGACCAACCAGGCCACTGGCTCTACAAGGCTCAGAACCAGGGTCCCGACCTCATGTCAGACCCTTTACTATCCTCTCCACCAGTGTGGAAGCTGTCACATCATTTCAGCCACACTGTGGGTAAGTAGGTACGGTTGACCTCGTTGTACATCAAGGAAATGTAGGTTCAAGGTTTAACCCAAACCCAGGAGCCAGCACACGGTATGCTGACCCTTCTGCTAAGACCAGAACCCAGACATTCTGCTTCCATTTTTTGCGTTTTTTTCATCAGAGCACCCCAGCCTCCTGTTCAGCCTGAGTTGCACTTGTGTTGCTTACACTCAGGGAACACTGGACAAGTAACAAAACTTCTTGGAGACTGTCGTAGATGGAATGTGTGTGTCCCCTGCAAGTTTATATGTTGAAACTTAATCCACAGTGTGATGGTATTAGGGGGTGGGGCCTTTGGGAGGTGATTAGGTCATGAGAATAAAGCCCCCATGGAGGGGATTAGTGCCCTTATACAAGGGACCCTTGCCTCTTCCATCATGTGAGATGACAGTGATACAACAGCTGTGTATGAACCAAGAAAACGGGCTCTCACCAGACACTGAAACTGCCAGAACCTTAATCTTGGACTTCCCTTCCTATCCTCCAGAACTGTGAGAAATAAACGTCAGCTGTTTATAAGCTACGCAGTCTATGGCATTTTGTTATAGCAGCCTGAATGGAGTAAGACAGAGCCTGATCTGTGAAATGGGGACACATAATTGTAGTCACCTCTCAGAGTGGCTGTGATCTTTAATAATATGCTCGTCACTGTGCCTGGCCCACAGTCAGACTCAATAACCATCTGCTCTTATTACAATTTCTCATCCCAGAAGGTCAAGGGACCTCATACTTTGGTGCCCTGTACACCCCCCAGTTGGCACCATTTGTTCCAACTCAGCTGAACTATTAGTATTTTTCTGAATGCGATGTCTTCTTTCTCCCACCTTCTTCCCTTTGCCTATATGGCCTCTCCTGCAAGAATACCCTTCCTCCATTCCCCATTTCTTTCAAAATGTCTTATTCTGCAAGAAACAGCCCACCCTACTTCTGAGTTCTAGTCACACCCTTCACACACCTCTCTTTCAACCCTTTCTGCTTGGTACAATGATGGCTGAGTTTCTTGGGTGTTAGTTGGGTGGACAAGCAAATAAGTGGATACGTGAATTATTAACGAAGCCATTTTTGATAATTTCGATGGGGGACACACGTCTTGAGCATCAATGACTGGGAAAGAACCTTCAAAACTGATACATCTGCCACCACATTGGGCCAATGAAACATCATGTCTATTGAAACTAGAAGCTAAATAAATGGCAAGGCTCTCAGATGCAGTTTCATAAATGATTTCAACTAAGTAGGCCAGAAGAATTAGATGATGGATGTTATTGGTTCTCCATGTTGTATGTTAACGCTCTTTTTGGCAGTCTGAAAATGACATTTCTGTCCCCACCCAGTTGTCACCTCTTTTCCCATGTAGCAAACATTGATACATATTTTTTTCAGACTTGTCTATTTCAGGTGGTAAATTCTATCCCTGTTTGGTGCATGCGCGTGAGGGTCTGTTCACTTCAGAGATTCAGAAATACCAACTTTTTGGTGTCAGAACAGCCCTGTGTTGTCCACAAGCCCGACTGTTGCCTCCCAGTGCAACTTCAAAACCAACACTGGAGATGGGAGAAGGAGCCAGGTGTGGGGTCCTTTCCAGGAGAAAAGTAGAGAAACAGACCTTGGATTTTCTCCTGCAAAGGTGGAACCTGGACAGAGGCCCAGAAGAGAGAGCGCAAGAGCTTCAGAGTAAAACAGGCTCGGGCACTTCCTAGCCGAGTCACCGAGACACATTATTTATTTTCTCTGTGCCTCAGTTTCCTTATCTGCAAAACGAGGGTGATACTATCATCCTCAGGAGGAGGCAAAGAAATGCCCAGATGTGAATCCTGCCTCAATTACTATATGTTGCTTTATCTTGCTGAGACTCATGTTTTTTATCCATAAGCTGGTTTTCATGAACCTGCCTCACTGTTCTGAAAATTAAATAATCCATCCAAAGTGCTCACAGTTGTGCCTGGCTCACAGAGGGTGCTAAAGAAAATGCAGCTATTCATTCTAAGGATAACAACAATACTAACACATTCATTGCCTTCTTCCCTGTAAGTAACCACCAAAGGCATGAATTAACACAGCAGACTGGATGATTGTCTCCGGGGTCCCAGGCTGAGTGCTAGGCTCTGGGAGTCACATAGTTCAACGAGACAGCCCGGGACCTCCTGGAACTTCCAGTCCAGTGGAGGAGGCAGATGTGTAAGCACCCACATCCAACTTAGGGCACCCATGTGAAGAAAGGCACAGAGGAGGGAGTGGCCCCTGCTGCCTGGGGGAGGGGCAGCTGTGGAGGAGGGCTTCCAGCAGAGGTGCAGAGAAGGCAAAGGGAAAGCATCAGCCAGGGACTCATTTAAACACCGTCTCAACATCACCAGGTCATTGGGGGCTCAAGGAAGACCTCTCACTGCTGTCAGGAAGTTAAGAGCTCTTCTTTACGATGGACCCCAATGCCTCCTAGTGGTCTTCCCATTTTCCGCTTCCCTCCCTCCAATCTGCTCTCCCTCCACCCAGCAGGGGAATGAACTTTATGACTCCACAGGGTATCAACTTACCGCCCATCCAACACCCCAATAAATATCCTTCAAGAGTTTTCCATGGCAGAATGATGAAATCCTTGCTCCCGTTTATCCGGCCCCTGCCTACCGCCACTCTGGCCTCTTAGTATGACCCTCGTCCCTCGTGTCCGGTAGGAGATGAGCCTGAGAGTGCTGCTGAGGGCAATGAGGCAGTTATTCCTCTTGGGAACCTCTGGGGCCCATGCAGACGTGCCAAGGAGTTTACAGGCTTCATAGAGGTAATCGTCTGACTGACACACAAGTGATGCTCAGGGCAGTGCCCAAATCCAGGGAAAAGCAACAGCCAGATTTCACATCTGGGCAACGTGTGGGGATTCTGATAAGTGGCACCTCTTCTAAAGGAGAGAGTAAAACCACTGTGTCTTGAGACAGACAGACAGACAAGGTGGGCAAAGTCTAGGCAAGGCTGAGTTCACAAGTCCTGTCACAGCACACGGAAGCCGACATGCGCTAAGGTGGAACAGCCAAACTGCCGCGTGCACTAAGAGATTATGTGGGCCACCTGGAAGCTTATAAGCTCATTCCCTTATTCATTCACTCATTCAAGTATTTACTGTGATGCCAGGTGCAGTTCCAGGTAACAGAGAGGTAAACAAAGCTTCTGCATTCATGCCCCTTACATTTTATAGAGGGAGAAAATCAAAAGAAACAAATGAATTAGGAATATATTAATGACAACAACAGCTAATGTTTAGATGTGCCCTATGCTATTCTAAGCATCTGCATATTTCACATTATTTAATCCTCCATCACAGCTCCATGAGGTCCTTGTTGTACAGGTGAGGAAAGCAGGGGTACAGAGAGGGTAAGTAACTTGCCCAAGGATGCACAGCTAAGTGGTGGAGACAACCCTCGTGCCTGTGCAAGCCTCCATGAAAAATACCATGGCTAAGATAATCACCACCTTGCACTAGCATGTCTCAATTTCTTTTCCAGCATTATCACCGCTTTCCTCCACATAACCCTGAGATGTAGGTATTCGCATCATCCCCATGTTACGGGGAGACAACTGAGGCTCAGGGAAGGGAAGTGACTTCCTGAGCACGCTCGGGCACTACGTTGGGGAGTTCAGCCTAGAATCCAGGTCTAGCTTCTCTTGAGAAGAAAGGGGTGAGGATGGTCTCCTGTTTCTTTTTTTTTTTTTAATTTAAATTTATTGGGGTTACAATTGTTAGTAAAATTACATAGATTTCAGGTGTACAATTCTGTAATACATCATCTATAAATCCCATTGTGTGTTCACCACCCAGAGTCAGTTCTCCTTCCATCACCATATATTTGATGGTGTCGTGTTTCAACAGTACCTAAAAGATTCCAGGCACGTGCCTGACCATCCAGGGGGAAACCACCATGGTCATTACCTGCCTCCCCGCAACTCACAGCACAGAGGTCCTGGAGTCTGGCTGCTGCGCTTAAATCTCAGCTTCCCTGCCTCCTCCCTGGATGCCTCGGAAAGTCACTTACCCCGGGCCCTTCATCTGTAAAATGGGAATGAGTCATACGCACCTTAGGAAGGTGGCTGTACGATGACCCAAAACCATTAAAATAAAGGGTTTTGCCCTAGTAAGTACTCAATAGATATTAACAATCATTACGATTATTACTCCCACTTTTCCAGTAAGAATTATTCCTATTACCACAGCTTCAGCATCTGCTATTCTTTGGAAACTGAATTTTTGTCCCTCAGTTTTGTCCCAGGGAAGCCCAAAAGCCACTTGTACCTGAGATACCTAATGAGTAACAACAGTGACATAAACTACCAATTGTTGATTTCAAACTGTATCTTAGACATCAAAGAAGGGCACTATACCTGTGTTATTACATTTCCTCGCCTCAATAACCCTGCTAATGAAGACATATCTACACCTTTTAGAGAATGACGAAAGCAGCCAAGCAGTCACGGAGGCCGGTTGCACCAGAGTCTGTAAGATTCCAAGGTCTCTGTCAAGATGCTCTTCTGAGTCTGACATGGCTCTTTCTGGGCACTGTGCAGTGGTCCCTAATCCTGGGTCTGTGACAGAATTACTGAGAGAGCCTAAACAAAATGACACCCGAACCCCTTGACTCAAAGTCCTTTGGGGGTGGAGGGTAGAGTCCAGGCATCACTCATGATTAAAAAGCTGCCTAGGTAATCTTGATGTTAAGCCAAGGTTCAGAACTACTGGAAAAGCTGAAACCACTCATTTTGACTCAATAAAATAAAAATAAAAATCTCATTTTCATTGAAATCCAGCGGAAAACTATCTACCCCCTCAAGTTTGTTTTGAATCTTTTTGTTTATAAAACACTTTCATCTTCCTGGTTTAATCTACTGCTTGAAACAATTCTGTGGTGTAAGGATCAGTATGCCCATTCTACAGATGAGGAAGCTGAGGACCACTAAGCCCAAAAGACTCGCCTGAGGCCATCCTGCACCAAGATGGGAAACCAGGTCTCCCAAGTCCAAGTCCAAGAGGCTTTCCTCAAACAAAAGTAACCAGAGATTTAAACAAATCTTAAGATATTTAAAGAAAGCCAGGGCCATTAATCTCACACAAGGGAAGGAGTTCAAGGGACCTGGTTTTGACACCTGACCCCAAAAGATATTCTTACTAGGGCTGACCAATGGCTTTTACTGTGATAACGAATGGTAACATAGAGCCATTGTCAGATTTGGATTAAATGGGGAAGGGGACGGGGTAAGATGTGTTTCTTAGAGAAAGACCATTTTAAGATAAAGTGAAGATTTTGGGAGTTGTGAGCCAGAAACCATTCGGGCTGCTGTGTGTCCTGTCACCTGCAGCTCCATCTGCCTGCAGACAGTGAATGTGCTGAGACTCATACTCTGGTTGGTTTTCTTGAGTGGGTTAAACTTACCCCCCTCGATCTTGTTTGAACTACTGATTTGCTTAGCAAACACTTTCTTTATAAATAATGAGTAAGTAACCTCCAGCCTGCCGCTGATAAATTATGATGAGTTGAGAGTTAATGGGGTATAAAGTAGGCAGTGAATCGCCCTGCCTTTTGGTCTGCAGCTCCCACCCCACTGCCAACCTCTGGAAAAATGTGCTAAGCTACCTCAGAGCCTGATAAATTGGTACCCTCTTCCCCCACCTCACTACCTGAGAATACTCTCCAATCACCCTCTCCTCAATGTATTACCAGGGTCTCAGCTTCCACACTCATCAGCATAGAGTTCCATACAAATTAGAACCAAGGAAAGGAAACATGAAGGCAAAGATGATTCTGATTCTTTTAGCCCCGCTGCCTGGCTTTCCATTTGGGTGGTCTGTTTTCATGTCTGGGAATGTGCCTCGCAGTTCATTTCCATAAGAGTGCAGTCTGCTGAAATTCCCAGCTATGGATGCTTCCACAGACGTATTTGTTGTGGGTTCTAACCCAGTGATACCAGAATGATACTGACCATAGCCTCCCCACTCAACCCTGCCATCTTGCCTTGCTTCACGGAGCTGACTTTAATTATGACCCACTGTCTGCCTATATCTGTCCCTTTGTATTCTGTCCCAGAATAAAAGCCCCAAATAGTGATTCCCAGCAACTAGCAGTACCCAACAGAGAGCAAGCTCTCAACAACTATTTGCTGAATGGCTAGAGGGCAAGATTAATGATGAGTGGGGGTGGGTGCATGAATGGCTGGGTGGAAGGGTGGGAGAATGAACTGAGGAATGGATGGAGGAGGAGTTGAGTGGTTGAATGTTGAATAGATGGATGGATGGGAAGAAGAGATAGGTGGGTGAGTGGATAGATGGGTGGGTAGATGGGTCTGTGAAAGGGGATGGGGGTAGAAGATGGATGAATGAATTGATGAGAAGACGGATGGATGGATGGATGGATGGATGGATGGATGGATGATGGATGGATGGATGGATGGATGGGTGGATGGATGGATGGATGGATGGATGGGTGGATGGATGGATGGATGGATGGATGGGTGGATGGATGGATGGGTGGATGGATGGATGGGTGGATGGGTGGTCTTTCACTCTTAAAGCTTCAGCTTAGGTACCCAGTTCCAGAGAAGGAGGTAAATGACCCAGCTAAGGATGAAGCATGTTACAATCATTTCACAAACAAGAGAACTGAGAGCTAGAAAAGTTAAAGGCTTGTCTGAGGTCACAACGCAGTAGAAAAACTTGAACTCTAGGCTCCTTCCTGCCTCCCTGCCCTTTCCTTGCTGCCTTTAGCACCTGATGGCGGTCCATCCCTCTGGATGCCGTGTAAACAGCACCTGTGTTTCATCTCTAACTCTGGAGCTGCGTAATAAAATAAGCCCCAGGGATGTGTCAGCAGCAAGGCTGGAAGCAGGAGGGAAGAAGGAGAGCAGGGAGGCCAGGGAGAGCAGAGTTGCTGCAGAAGGAAAGGCAACACGGCCAGCTGAGGAAGAGTGGTTTATTGACAGGACAGAATACTAACGCACTGGGCTGTAGCACAGCGTCTCCAGTTCTGAGAAACTGTCAGAGGCAGCCTTTGTTCCTCGGAGAGGAAGCAGACCCAGGTGACTGAGAAGCGTCGACAGTCCTCACTGGTCTGCAAACTCTTCTAAACAAGCCCGCTGAGAATCCCTGATCTGTGCCCCAAAGTCCCAAAAGACTGTGCTAATAACTGCATCAGACTGGACGCAGCTGGGAAATTCTGATGACGGTTGTGACCCCTTCCTTGCCTTTGAAGATACTTGATTTGCTCTCTGCTTGGCGCTCCTTTGGGGCTTTCGAACATCTGGAAGAAAGGAGGTCCTCCTTAGAAGAGGACTCGGAGATGCACCTTTTGATTAAAAGCAAAAGCAACTTCTCAGCGATGAGACCCGGTTTCTGTCAAAGGGAGAACACGACAAGAGGCCTGGGGAGAGGGGGCCCTCCCTCTCATCAGTCTCTCACAGCACGAGGACAGTCACTTCCCCCGAGACCACCAAACGGCTTGAGCCGCAAGAATGGGGAACTGATTGCAGGGCCTCTGAGTTGCAGTGCCAACTTTAAACTTGGGTCACTGCCACCTGCCAATTCAACCAGACAATTCTCTTCAATAAAGTGCTTGCTTTGTAGTCAATAACTACCTACTTTGACAGCAGCAGACATGAGTTCAAATCTCAGCTCCACCATTACAAAAGTACCAGCCTCACCTGGTAGTTGGGGAAAGTCAAAGTGCTTAGAACAGTACTAGACAGGAAGTCAATACTTCATAAACTCCTCCTCCTCCTCCTATTATTATTGTTACATGAATTTTCAATTATCCCACACTATTCTAACCCCGGTCACTGTATGAAGGATTCAGTTTTTCCATTTTATTTGCTCCTCCTAGCCATCCAGGGAAATACCCACTGCTATCCCCATTTTACAGATGAGAACACTGAGGCTCAGAGAGGTGAAGTGATTTGTCCAAGGTCACACAGCCAGCAAATGACAAGGTCAGACCATTCATCCAAGACTCCTCACTCCATATCCAATGTTCTCGTTATTACAGCATAGGACAAGAGTTGTATTTATGTCACCTCCATTGGGTACCCATGGTGGGGGGCTAGTAGTAACAGTAACCACAACAACAACAAATGCCAATACTTCTATGGCACTTGATCTGTGCCAGACTCTGTTCTCAGTGCCTTATATACGTATGAACTCAATCCTTACAACAATCCCACAAGCTAAGGATTATTATGACCTCCATTGTACAGATGCAGAAACTGAGGCTCAGAAAGGCTACATGACTATTAGTACAAAAGAAGAACTTCTGCTGGCAAATCTGCACCAACATCTAAGTACTCATATCCAGACAACTGGTAAACCAAACTTTTCCCCACAGGCTATTTTGGTGACCACCAGGTTGCATTTCCTGATAAGCCACAAGGCCAGGCACTGGAGGACACACAGAAGCCTGAGTAGGACGTGCAAGACCTTTTTATTTCCAGTTTAAAATGTCTACATGGGGGGAAATGCCCATAAATTTTACTCTATACACAAGGGTTAAAAAAAATGGCTAGACCATGACAGGGAGCTATGAAACTCATGTAGGGGGCCTTGGAGAATGGCCCAAAAGAATATTCAAACAAAGAGTTAATTCAATCTTTAAGATGACACAGTACAGTCTGATGGATTCAGGCTCAAGCTCTGGGATCAGAGAGGTCAAAGTTACAGCCCAGCTCAGGCTCACACCAGCTGTATGTCTTTGGACGAGCTATGATCACTTCCCAAAGTCCCAGGCTCCCCCTGTATAAAATGGGGACAGCAATTAAATGAAGGAATATCTCTAAAGTCCTTAGCATGGAACCCAGTGTGTAATAGATGCTCAACTAACACGTCCCCCTTAAGAAAGATTCAGAGTGCCATCTCACAATGGAGCTCTCTTTCATATGAAAAATGATTCAACCACGCAACCACCTTCCGTTCCTTATTTTTAAAGGATAGTGATGGCTAAATACCAATGGCTGGTTTTGAAAACAACACTGCACAGTGTCCAGAGAAAACATCTCCCAAGAGTAGATTCATTTCCAGCCTCAGCAACTCCACACAGCCATTCTGATGAATTTCAGCTCTTTCCGATGAATTTCCTGCTGGGAACTGTTCCTGGGACTGGACCTTCCAGCTGTGCCTCAGTCCCCTCTGATGACTGTCTCTAGCATCATCCTTCCGGTTTGAAGGGCACAGAACTCCATTCCCACCTGAACCTTAGCCCTAACCTAGAAATGCACATGGAAGGCACCTGGGATTACAGGTGGGGTTGTCAAATGTCACTGGGCAGGGAAAATAAATAGGAAAGTCTGCAAATAGGTGTAAACCACAGCCAACAAACAGTTAAGGCTGGAAGAGCTCCTAGGGGATGCTTTTCCATTTGCATCTCGCCTGTCCTTTCAATACTAGCTTCTGAGACTGCTGACCACACCCCCTTGCTGAAACACTGTCTGCCCCAGGCTCCCATGACAACAGTCTCTACTGGTTGTCCTCAAGTCCCTGGCCCCAACATATAGCCTTCCTTGCAGGAACACTGCCTTCTTCTCGCTTTGTTGTGTTGCTCCAGGGCCACTAGCTCTCAGGGGTTCCCATACCTGCACCATCACCTGGGAACATGTTAAAAATGCAATTGCTCAGGTCTCAGTTCAAGAGCTACTGAATCAGAAACTCTGGGTGTGTGTGTGTGTGTGTGTGTAACCCAGCAATCTGTGGTTTGCACAAAGCCTTCAGGGGATTCTGACGCATGGTCGGTGGAGTGTGAGAAGCACTGCCCCAGGCTGTCTCCCCAGGCCCATGAGTCCTAATAGCTCCCAACACAAATGGCTCCCAGTTTTCTATGCCCAAAACTCATCTCTGAATGAATGACAGGTATCTACATGCCTATTTAACATCACTTCTTGAGAGACTCAGTGGCACCCCTTCCACTCAACATGCCATTCAAACGCTTGAACCAGGCGTAGTTCTCCAATCTCTTTCTTGGTGAGTGCTACCAGCACCTAAGCAGCCTGGTCTTCCCTTCACCCCCCGCCCCCTCCCCTCTCTGTATCCTTCCCCCTGGAAGGCCAAACATTAACAGACCAACGCAGTCCAGGGGCAGAGGGTATTTCTGGGCACGCAGGCACCCAGAGAATGGAAAAAGGAAACACCAAATACAGTTTCTCTTGAAAGTAAACCTCTCCTTGGATTTCTGCAGTTCACCAAAACACGATGAGCCCCTATGGAGTTCGCGGTCCCATGTTTGGGTCTAAGGAGACCCAAGCTAGTCTCTCTCTGTCGGTTCTCCCCTCCTCTCTTGTTCCCCTCTGCTTCCAAAACAAACTCTCATTTCACATTCGAAGACACAGGCTCCCAATGCATATATTAATGTACCCATTGATTTTCCTGTTGCCAGTCATTATCAAGATTTATTAATCCCCCTGGCTCCCCATTGATTGAGGAAAGCAGGATTCCCAGTGACCAATCAATCCTGATAGACTCCATGACAAAGAGTCAATATCTATTTATTATTTGATTTATGGGCTTAATTATCTTAAAGATGATCAGGCAGGGACAAAGCAGACGCTGAGCGGGGCCCCAGCAAACTGCAATCGGGTTGGGAATACCTCAAACCAAACCCCAGGGCCGGCGGACTCCCAGAGAGCAGTGACCACGCACTGACCCAGCACTTCTCCCCTGCCCATTCGTGGATCCTGGCGTCTGCCACAAGGAGAGGGAGGGAAAAGGACAACTGCCAGAGTTTCACCTGGCACCTGTTGCCACCTCAACAGGTCACAAGCAGGCAAGTTTGGTGGTTCAAACAATGAAATGGACTTGGAAGTAGGCAAACCTTTGTCCTTACCAGGGTTGGGGACCCAGCAGTGGAGGATTCTCAGGCATTAAAAAGACTGATGGACGTGGGTACAGGTAGGGCGAGAAAGACCACCAGGGGATGGGTGGATGCTAGGCTTTGGTCTGAATCAAACAATCTTAGGTTCAAATCCCGCCCCTTCCTACGTAGCTTTATGACCTTAGGCCCAGTCTCTGCCTGTTTGCTTACCTAGAAAGGGGGAGATGACTTGTGCTTACTTATAGGCAGAGGGCTGTTAAAATGATTCAAAATGCAGAAAAACCTGTATTTCCTTACAAGTGTATCAGATTGCAGGGAACCAGCTTTTGATGACACTTTCGCCTCTCTCCGTGAAGCCATCGGCGCATGTTCCTGAATCTCTGTTTAACCACCGCCTGCCAACAACGCTGAGGAAACCGTCCCCCCAGTTGCTGGAATGCACAGTAGGGCCCTGATGCTACCCACACATGCCTTCCAAACACGGGAGTGCAGCTGACTCCTTTCAGCTTGGATAAGTAGTGAAAGCTGTTTGCAAACGTCTTCCTTTCCAAAGGACGGCCAGCTTGCCGCTGGCGGCTGCTTTCTCCTGAGGGAGTCTTTTAGAACTCAGGGCATTCAAACCTGTATTTGTTCCCCGGATGTCTTATTAGGATCACCAGTACCTGTAAGGACCATTCTTGGGGGAGGGAAACACAGCAGCCATCCAGCTATAAGTTCTTCTAAAACAAGGGTTTGCCCCAAAGTGGGCCTTCTAAAATGCAAACCGGATGGTATTGACTCCTCTGATTACATCGCTCGGTGGCTCCCCCAGTCTTTAGGAGAAAAATTCACATTCCTCAGCAGGGCTGACCAGGTCCTTTAAAGTCATCTCCAGCCCCCTAGCTCTCGCTGTTCCCCCACGTGGTCCTATACTCCAGCTCACGACTCTCCCACCATCCCAAAGTCTTGACCCCTTCCACCTCTAGCCCTTTGCACATGCTGTGCCCGTTAGGAATGCCACTATTTTCCTGTCAATCCGGCCAATTCCTCGGTTGGATGAGGGGTTGGCTCTGGTCCCCACAGCCCTCTAGGACACTGTTTGAAAATCATCCCGTTACTGTTCTGTCTCTGAGCTCCACGGGAGCAGAGGCCAACCCTTCCGCTTTCCATTCCCAGCATCACACCCAGGACCTTACACAGGATGAGTGTCTGAGGCAAAAACCCCCAAGCCACTCAGCCTCTCTATTGTATTATTATAATTTACATGGCATGATTGGCACCTTCTTTCTTTTCATCACCGCTGATTCTCCCCCGCCCTACAGCCACCCCCTAATCGGTTTGTACTATGCTTCACTTAGGTCCCACTCATTGCTCACTGATTCTAAGTAAACAGTACCATTCATTGTTGGCGGCTACATTTGCCTAGAGGAGCAGGTTGTGATAATGTGTGTGACTCTGTTTTTGGAAACTGGTATTCATACACTCAACGAGTATTTCAGGAGGACCTAATATTTTAGGGGTTGGGGATACAGAGGTGAGTCACTAGCTGAGGTCCTGCTTTCCTGGGGCTTCTGTTCTACGGTGGAGGAGGGGCTGCAGGGAAGAGCAATAGGAAGCAAACAAACAAATTGAGGAACCAAAGAATTGTCATCTGGCGAGAAGTATCCCAATGAAAATAAAGCACAGAGATGCAAGGGGAGAGACTGTTGGGTGGTGGGAGCCACCGTGGGTTGGCTTCATGACTCCATGCTCTTCTGGTTGCCTCTACTGACTTCACTGCATCTTCTCAGTCCCCTGTGTAGGGTGACCCTTCCCCACCAGGCCACCCAATGTTGGAGGTGCTCCAGGCTCCATCCTCAGGCGACCCCTTTCTCTTCCCCAGATAACCTCAGCTTCCATTGGAGCCCACAGTGTCAACCACCAGTGCTACGCAGATGACACACACAGTTATTTCCAGCTCCAACCGTTCATCTGAGCTTGAGACCAGTATACCCATCTGCCTACTCAACATTTCCTCCTGGACGGCTCGAAGCTTGAAGAGGTTAAGAAACTTGGCCAAGGTCCAAGCCAGGAGCTGGGACACAAATCCAAGTAGTCAAACCACAGCCATTGCCTTGTATCATTTGATATTCTAATAAACATAAAACACCTGCTGTTTGTAGTGCCAAAGGCACCAGAGAGTAAATATACTACCGTACTTCTCCTAATTACTGCCATTGTGATCATTACTGCCGTCATCGTTATTGTTAGAATATCTTTATTACTATAGCAACTGGGAGATATAAGGTATAGAGCAACTCCAATTTCAGGAGGCATTAAACTATAGACTTTCCATATAAGATCTCTAATTCATATCATTACCTTGCACGAGAGATGTTATCCCCATTTCATAGATGAGGAAACTGAGGCAAACAGGAGTGAAGAAATTTGCAGTAGACTCAAATGAAAATAAAGGGGAGTGTTCATACATATAGTGTCTAGTGAAAATAGTGAGTCATGTAACAGGGTTGCCGGATGAGTCCACCCTCAACGGGATATGAGATCTGTCCATAAATGTTTGAGTGACAGAGGTGCTGGCTCTTCACCAAAACACACATCATTCTCCTCCTGGGGATACAGTGAGTTATTTCTCAGCTTCTCTTGTGGTTAGGTGGTCAAGGGATGGTGCCAGCCCACGACACAGGAATGGAATGACATGCACCATTTCTAAGCATGGTTTACGGATACCTCCCACGAGTCCTGCCATGGTCTTTCCTGTTTCTGCGGTCTTTCCCTGGCTAGAAGCAGAGGACTCTGAGCCCTAGGGGTGGCTCTGAAAGATGGAATTGGTCTTGGATCCCTCCACACATGAAGAAAAGCCACCTACCATCCAGAAACACCCATCTTGGACTATTATGTGAGTCAGCAATGGACTTCTTTTGTGTTAGGACACTTAATGTTCTAAGGTTTATTTGTTACAGCAGCTACGATAACCCTGACAAATACAAACTGAGTTTGCATATACGGAATGCCCTCGCTTAACGTCATCGATAGGTTCTTTGACTTTAAGTGTAACGACATATACTGAAACCAATTTTACTACAGGCTGATTGATATAAACAAGAGTTAAGTTCCCAAGGCATGTTGTCAACATTGTATTGCAACGACCTTGCATGAAAAGATGTTATTTGAGGACCTGCCGTATACTGAGAAAACGTCCCGGGAGTATACCCACCAAAATGTGAATGTAATTCTCTCTGGCTGGAGACATTATGGGTGAATTTCATTTTCTTTTTTGCTGATCTGCATTTCCAGTAACAAATGACTTATCATGTGTGTGGTAAGACACAAAAGTTCTGTTTTAAGTGATGACAGATGTCACACATGCTAGTTCTTCAGAATCTTTGAGAGTCAAGGAAAGTGGCGGCCAACGGAAAAGTCTTCACCCATGCACGTCCTCTGCTGGTCATATGATCATTTACCAACAGGCATATGCAATGTACATGAAATGATGCTAATAATAATAATTAATGTTGCAGTACATTTATAGAGCTTCCTTCACAAAAGTCCCAGGCGCTTACATTCCAGCACAATTAAACGCAGCCACAGACAAAAAATCTTTTTCAGCTGTGCTTTATAAAGGGAACGCAATTCAGCTCTTTGAACATAAAAGGAAGCCGATTCCACTAGATGACGGGGGATGGAATCTTCGTGGGCTCAGGCCCCCCAACTCTTGTATGTTATATTTAGGACAATCAAACTGGCCTGAAGGAAGAAATAACCAGAAAGCCCACAAGTACAGAGTTACAGAAAAAGCAAGTCGAGACCTCATTCGGGCTTCAAGTTACCATCTTGGCACAAGGCAGGGTCCTCCATTTGTCAGTTTGTCAAAGATAGCAGCTTGGTGCTATTATATTTGAAAGCCTAAAAAACAGGAACTGATTTGGAGTTGGAAATAAATAATCTAATAAACAGCTCCTGAAATTTACCAGATTTACATGCTGTGCAAATGAGGTCCTGTGGGATTATATTACTACTTTGTCCCCGGGAGACGGGTGGGGGCTGGATGTCTCGTGGTGCACGCAGGCAACTCACCCGATTGCAAAATTGACAGCCGGGAAATCCTGTTCTTCCTTCATTCTCTTTCCTAGGGTGCACAGCCCAAGTCCCTGGCTCATAACAAGACATTTATGTAACTGCGTAGATCCTGCTCCCTCCTACTCTGGATGCTGGGAAAGCATATTTTTTTTAAAAGTTTATTGGGGTGACAATTGTTAGTCAAGTTACATAGATTTCAGGTGTACAACTCTGTATTACATCATCTATAAATCCCATTGTGTGTTCACCACCCAGAGGCAGTTCTCCTTCCATCACCATATATTTGATCCCCCTTACCCTCATCTCCCACCCCCCACCCCCCCTTACCCTCTGGCAACCACTAAACTATTGTCAGTGTCTATGAGTTTTTGTTTCTCATTTGTTTGTCTTGTTCTTTTGTTGTTTTGGGTTCATATACCACATATCAGTGAAATCATATGGTTCTCTGCTTTTTCTGTCTGACTTATTTCGCTTAGCATTATACGCTCAAGATCCATTCATGTTGTCACAAATGTTCCTATATCATCTTTTCTTACCGCCGAATAGTATTCCATTGTGTATATATACCACAACTTCTTTATCCATTCATCTATCGAAGGACATTTTGGTTGTTTCCATGTCTTGGCCACAGTAAATAAAGCTACAATGAACATTGGAGCACACTTGTCTTTATGTATAAATATTTTCAGATTTTTTGGGTAGATACCCAGGAGAGGGATTGCTGGGTCATATGGTAATTCTATTCGTCATTTTTTGAGGAACCTCCACACTGCCTTCCACAGCGGCTGTACCAGTCTGCATTGCTGGGAAAGCATCTTGATGGAGTTCACTATGTTTCCAAATGCAGAGGAAGCATTCAGGCATCTTGTCTGAAGCCACACACAGGTGGAAAGGACACAGTGACAGCCAGGACAGCCCAGAGCCCCAATCCTCTGCTGTGCCCTTTAGTGCTGGGTCTCACTGATGCCATCGCTGCTCTCAAACACAAGAGTGTTGACATACTGAGCCAACTAGCTGAGTGTAAGCGTAGGCAGCAGGCGGGCTATCAGGACACTTCTGGAGTGGTGTGAGCAGCTCCCGTGTAAAATCTCTTACTAGCTTCCTACTGCGTTAGGATAGTTCCCATGCCTTTATCTTCTTTTGAGGCCCTGCATCCCCTTTCTTGGTGTCACCCCATTGCTTTCTTCTAGTCCTCAAATGTGCCCATTTCTTTCCCACCCCAGGGCCTTTGCACCTGCTGTCCTCCTGCCTGGACTGCTCTTCCCCTTTGCACAGCTGGCTCCTCCTCATCATTAGATCTCAGCTCAAATGTCACCTGCCCAAGGACACCTCTTCTGTCTGAGCCCCTGCCCAAAGTAGCCCTCCTGTCCTCCTGTTGCTCTGACGCCCCTCCCCCCCCCCGACCCTATCCCCTCACCTCGCATTTGTGGCCTTCATGGCACTTAATGCAATGCTTTATCTGATTTAATTGTCTGCTTAACTCGTTACTGTCTGTCTCCTCTACTGGAATGTAAAGCCCTGTATAAACCATAGGAACTATGTTCTGAGCGGCTAACCTGCGGCCTGGCACTGAGCCAGGGTCCGATACGTGTCTGCAGAAAGCATGTTAGTGAGCTTGTGTTAGCACTGAAGCTAAGTGGCAGCTCTCAGGAGCTGCTGGCTATCATATTGGGATGCTCCAGACCTTCGCTCATTTTGGACTCTGCTCGGTGAGGGAGCAAAGAGGCTTCCAAGGGATGCAAGATGCTCTTGGCAGGAGAATGGTAGGGAGTAGGAACAGGTTTCTTCAAAGTAATGTGTCTGAGCTTGTGTGTGCATCAGAATGAACCAGAGGGATTCTTAAGGCAGAGAGCTGGGCCCACCCCCAGACATTTGACTGGGGGGAAGGAGTAAGAATTTGTAGTTCTAACAAGTTCACAGGTGATGCTGGCTAGGGGTCCATACTATGAAGCATGGATTTAAATAATTGGGGGACCCCCAGAAAGTATTTGGGGGTGGAGTGAAGTGGGGTGGGGGTTTCTGGGCTATGGAAACTATGGAATCTGTTGATTTTTGGTTTATTGTGGGGGTTCTGTATTTATCAACCTTAAATAAATGTGAGTTGCTAATATTAATGAAAGGAGTCTTCTGCAGGGGAAGTGAGAGTGAGTAGGAATGTGTTTATGAGAGGAGTGAGGGAAGGAGAAGAAGAGAGAAAGAAGAGACAGTTGGTATATAATTTAGAGGGGCGTGTGTGTGTGTGTGTGTGTGTGCATGCATGCACGCACTGGCCCCACAGGAATGTACAGGGCATTTCAGAAGTACATCAACAGCAGAGAATCAAAGCTACAAAATTAAACTCAGTTAAATAAGCCAGTGGTTCTCAAACTGTGGTGTACTGAATCCTCTGGAACATAATGAAAAAGGGGCCTTGGCTTGTAGGAGTGAGACGGGGCATAGACCTTGTCTGGTTACCAAGTCCCGCAGATGATTCTGACATGATCAAAGGCAGAAAACTCTTGTGACATGCTATTGCTCATGAGTTGGGCCCATTCCCCTCAAGCTGGCCAAGGCAGTTGTGACAAAGAAGGAACACACTTATTCAGATGTGCATTTGCTCAAATCCAAATTCTGCCAGTTATTTGTTCTAGGACCTGGGCAAGGGCTCCCTTTGCCTCTCTGATCTCAGTTTTCCCATCTGTAAAATGGGCACCGTGATATAATGGGAGGACATCACTGTCCGGCCTGAAACAAAGGACTTGCTGAAGGCAGGTGGAACCTGTTGATCTTTTGGGTTATTTTGGGGGCTCTGCATTTATCAATATTATGTAAATGTCCATCAAGCAGGGAAATAGTTTCATCAGTGAAGATCAGCGGTGCCTCTTCAGCATCAAGAAAAGGAACCACGTGATGGAACCACAGTCTGTGCAGGGCCCAAACCTCTCCTTGTCTTTCTTTCCCAAGGGAGGACTGGAGCAGAAGCTAAGGAAGGCATTGGGACATTATGATAAACCTTTCTGGGAAGAATGGGGCAGCTTCTCCCATCCCGCCACCCCCACGCCCCACCCTCGTTTTTTAAAAGCGAGCTGACTTTTATCATCTGTTTTCTAGGGACAGACACAACTAAAGTGACAATATGAGGACTCCTGAAAAATGTGTAACTGTAGCTGTTTTGGACAAAAACAGAAGAGTAGTCGCACAGAAAAGGTTAAAAGCTTTTTAAGGGAGGGAATTGATGGATAGAAAGGTAAGTATGTCAGAATGGGTGGAAATGTGAAGCAGAAAATGATGGGCTAAGGCTGAAAAAGTGAAGGGAATTGAAGCTGTATCTTCGTCCACCGGCGAAACTGAAGTCAGACTGAAAGTTAACCAATGGGAACCTCTTCAAACCTCCAGCAACGGGAGGATGGCTACACAAATTGTGCTGCATTCATACCATGGACTGCTATTCAGCAACAGACAGCAATGACTGCTGACACACACAACACGGGATGAATCTCAACATGCTGATGCTTTCAAAAAAGCCAGACACAAAGGAATGTAGGCAGTAGGATTCCATTTACATAGAGTTAAAGAACAGGCAAAAATAACTGGTGGTGACATAATTCGAAACAGTGGGTGTGAGGGGATTTGGATTGACGGGAAGGAGGTACAAGAAGACTTTTGGGGGTGATCTGGGTAATCATCACAGGTGTGAATTTGAAAAGGAAACTCCCATTGGGCCCGCACCCTTTATTGTGGAAGTCTGCCAATATTTGCCCTCAAAAGTGCCAGGTCCTGCCCCTGTTACAACCCTCCAGTGGCTACCGGCTGCCATGAGCATCAAATCCAGACCTCTCACCAGGCTTTTAGGTCCCACAACGGAGGGTCTCAGGGGGTCTCCTGACTGCCTGACAGAGTCACATGGGGAGTACTGAGGCTAGAGCCCCATCGGACTAATTCAGCTAGAGACTCTGGGGCAGTGGCTCTCCACTGGGGTGACTTTGCTCCCAGGGGACATTGGCGATATCTGAAGACATTTTTGGTTATCACGACGAATGATTTGGTACGACTGGTACCTAGAGGGTAGGGGGCAGGGATGTTGCTCCACATCCTACAAGGCACAGGACAGGCACCCATAAGTGAAGATTTGGCCCGAGGTGTCGTAGTGCTGATGTGGAGAGACAGCTGTAGGCATCGTATTATTTTCAAAGTCCCTCCCACCCCCAGCCAGGCTGGAGAACCTCTCCTCTCCCCAAACTGGCTCCTGCCAACTTCTGTAGCCTCACCTTCTACACCTTTGAGTCCTCACTCACTGTGTGCTGCCACGACAGTCTTCTTTCTGGTCCTCAAACACTTCCTGCTCATTCCTACCCCAGGGCCTTTGAATTTGCTGTTCCCTCTGCTGGGTGTGCCTAGCCCCACATCTGCCCAGTGGGCTTCAGGCAATGAGGTCCCTACCCAAATATTACCTCAGAGAGACTGCTTGGATCCCCACCCTCCAACACACACACACATGCGCGCGCACACACACACACACAACCCTAAAATGACCCCAATACTCAAGTCCTCCGTAGCACCTCTCTCTGGTTTGTTTCCTTCAGCATACTGGGACCTACTCACATGATATCATCGCTACTTTAATACTAGTCTGTCTCCTCCACTAGACTGATAGCACTCTGAGAACAGGGTCCATGTCTGTCTTGCTCATCACTGTCTCCTAGCATCCAGCAAAGTGCCTCAAACTTAGTGTTTACTAAATATCCATCGAGTGAATGAATGAACGAATGAACGAATGAGTGAATGAATAAGTATAGGAGGAGGATGGGGTTTCAGAGGTGTATCAGTGGAGACCTCTGCCCTTAAACTGGCCCCACTTTCCTCTCCTGGTCTCAGTGTCCACATCTGTCAGATGGCTAGATTGGTTCAGTGGGATCCAGGCTGCCCCTGATGAGGTCCTCTCAGAGACATTGATTTCTGTGTTTTGCTTTCTCTTTGTCTCCATGGCACCAAGCTAAGGTAGCTTGGCCCATGTCCCTGTCACCAGATAAATTAACAAATTACCTCCCGCTGAGATCCTGATAATTTTGTAATTCTGCCTGGTCTCTTTTCCTCGGGAAACTTCCCTGTTCCCATTTCCTTTTGTACTCACTGGACACATCTGGCGTCAGTGTTGGGCACGTGATAGGTACTCCTTGGGGGAAACTGAGGCCCAGGAAACTCCACAGCAAGGTGCAAGGATGAGAGAGAGAGAGATAGAATTCATTCAATTCTATCCTTATTGGCTTTCAAATTCCATTTGGAGTTTTTAAAATGAGCTATTGTGCAGACTGTCAATAGCTTCCCCATCTTATAATGACCCAATCGTGAAATGATTTAGCAATCCTGCTAATTGCATTTGGGGATATAGCAGTTGGGTAACTAGTTGGTGATTACTCATTCCCCAAGAGCCATACACATTGCATTACAAGGAAGCTAATCTTAGAAATACTTGTTAACTTCGATGATAATTACTAAGTAATTGGCTAGAACATGCCACTGTGAATTTATCTAGAATATACCAGGTAATTATCTGGTCTCATGTTCCCTGTAAAATAAATCCAGGGTCCAAAAATTGTTCCAGTTGGTTGGCTATCATCCAACCATCGACCTCTGCCAGCCAATTGTGTGAATGCAAGTGATTAATCAAATTACTCAAATATTTGGTTTCAAACTGAACATTGAGATAAGAAACCTGGACGGCCAACAAGTGGACAGTACAGAATGGGAGAGAGGGGTGTACAGAGCCTTTCCCCCCAAATAAATATATAATGACACAATGATATGGAATAAATGCTACCTCTTTGGGGCTCATCTGGCTTCTTCATACAAAATACTAAAACACTTCAGAGACCAATTATATGTCCCAAAGCTGCAGAGCCTTTATCGCGGTGCCAGGAAAAGGCTGTGCTATTTGTGAAATCTGCAGGCAGTTATGGTGCTTGGGGAGGGGGCTCAGAATTTTGTACATAATAGACAAGGGGCCGCAAAAGCAGCTGGCTTGCAAGATGAGCAACACATTTTCATAATGGCCACTCATTTTTTAAGGATGGCCGCTAACTAAATCCATCCACTTCCAATTAGCCAGCACTTGGAAAAGGGGTGAGAGACACTTGGGTAACTGGATTCGACCGATAACACTGAAAAAGTCAGAGGGCAGGAGGCAGAAGGTCCTTAGGAAGGCCAGACAAAGAAGAGATGATGGACTTCAAGTTTTTAATGTGGGGATGTAAAAAAAGAGGCCAGAAGGTGAGGAGCTGACCAGAAAGAAAATTGGAGAACAGACTAGTGGGAGCAGTGGGCATAAGGCCAGTGGTGGGGAAAAGACCACCTTCCAACCAGACTTTGCACCCCAAGTAAAGGGCTACTGACTGCCTGCTGATGATGATGGTACGTACTGGAGGAGATGGGGAGGAGGAAAAGGAACCAAGGGACTTGTGGTGGTAGGTTGGAGTAAAAATGGCCACAGATTGTCCCTCTCCTTCCATCCATGCCCTTGAATGTGACACTGCAAATCTCCCATCCAGAGGAAGACTCTGTCTCTCCATGCCTTCAACGGAGGTTAACCATGTGACTTGCTTTGGCCAATGGACATTAGCCAACACAACACAGAGCTCTGAAAGGTACCTATCCATTAGGGTTTGATCTCCTGCTGCACTTGGAACACTGAGATCGCCACGGGAATGAGCCCCAACTAGCTTCTTGCGTGATGAGAAGCCATGGGGAAGAAAACTGAGGCACCCTAGCTGATAGCCTGCCAACCCAGAGGGAGGGACTCCACGACTCATCAGCCCCCGGAATGACCTGTCAGCTGACCGCAGACACATCCAAGAGCCCAGCTACTGAGCCTGGCTCAGCGCAGAATTGACCACAGAATAGAGAGAAACCATGAAGTACTAGGGTAGTTTGTTGCTCAGCAAAAGCTTACCGACACACTCACCTAATCAGAACAGCTCAGCCCTTGACTATTACCTGGGCTGAATATTACCTGAGAGCCCCTTCTGTCCTGTGCAAAGTTGAGAACCACCATTTTTACCCTGGTTTAAAGAGAGTTGAAGGGCCATGCCTAGATCTCCAGTCCTTTGCAAGCATTCACCATTTGACGTGTGGGTGCCAGGTGACCCACCATCTGCATAATCAGTAGTGACAGACAATCACACACCTTCTACCAGTCACCAACATCTTATCAATGGACTCAGAGGTTCTGTATCACAAGGGAGCAGATCACAGACACATCAGCCCTTTGCTGAGCCCACAGCCTCCGCCATGGCACCTGCCAAGCTGTGTTTTGCGGATCTTATTGCTTGAGTTGAGTATAGGAAGGAGAAGGCTTCTAACTGACCCTTGGCCTCACCGACTATACCCAGAACGCTACTGCTGTGGCCAGTTCTAATGCAACAAGGGAGCAAATGCCCGAGTTTAAAAATCCTGCAAAGGATTGTCCCACAACTGTTCAACTAAAACCAAAACATTTTTTTTTTCAATGCCTCATGTCACTGGGGCAAGGTTTGAGAGAGCAAGTCTAAGCAACTTCCTAACATCTGACATTTTCTTAATGTCAGTTCTCTGCTAACGAGCCTTTCTGCACACCTCTAGACTACAGATTCGGGACATTTAAAACAACGGTAAGGCCCTGCAATGGTGCTCTGCTGCTTTACTGAAAGATAGAATAACAGTCATCAGAATCCTAGTCCAGGGGTGGGCAAAGTAGGCTCCGTGGGCTAAATCCAGCCCATGGCCTGGTTTTGCAAATAAAGTTTTATTGGCACACAGCTGCATACATCCACTGACATCTTGCCTGCCGCTGCGTTCACACTACAGTGGCAGAGTTGAGTAGTTGCTACAGCAACTGTATGGCCCGCAAAGCTGGAAATATGTACTAAAAAGTTTGCAGACCCCTGATTTAGTCTAATCCACTCAATTGACAGATGGAGACAAGAAGTCTCAGAGATGTGGTTTCACAAATACTTGAAGCACAGGGCTATCGAGAGCCCGTTTTCTGACTCTAAAAGTACATAGTGCTCGCTCCATGGCGTTGCTCTGTCAAAGGGTTTTAGCATTAAGGGAACTTTCTGCCATCACAAATCTTAAAGCCACACAAACTGTGAATGGTAGAGCTAGAGACGCCCTAGTCACCAACATGTTGAGTTCACCAGAACCCCCATTTCTCAACTCTGCCGAAGCAGAGCTCTGGGAATCCAACGCATGGGGGGGGGGGCAGGCAGCACTGACCTGGTGATGATGGCCAGGTGGGGCGGGCTCATGCAGGCGCCCATAAACAGCACCACGTTCTCGTGCCGCGTCTGCCGGTAGGCCATCACCTCCCGCTTGAAGGCCTTGAGCTGTTCCTCATTATCCCTCTCGATGTCGATCAGCCGGATGGCCACCTCCCCGTGCCAGCGGCCGTGGTACACCTGCCCGAAGCGGCCCTTTCCGATGAGCTCGCCGATCTCCAGCTGCTCAAAGGGGATGTCCCACTCCTGCAGGAAGATGCTGGTCTGGCTGGCCTTGCGTGGGAAGCTCCGGGCCGAGAGGAGGGACAAGTTCATCTCCTCAAAGTCGTCCTCTGACTCCTCGGCCTCATCGTGGCCCTCTTCATTCTGTGGCGGGAGCGGGAGAGAGGTCAGAGTTGTTCCTGTGTGGCCCCACATTCCCACGAGGCCCTGTGGTGCGTGAGCGGGCCTGGCCACGTCTCTATGCGCATTTTCGGTGGGCATGTACCTATATCTTCAGCTGTGCCCACAGATAGCTCTCTATTTGTCCCGAATCCTACGCGATTGAAGGAGCTGAAAGGGAGATCATGATACTCCAACTGTCTTGTGCTAGGGGGGAAACTGAGGCTCAGAGAGGAGAAATGGTAGGCGGACCAGCCATTCCGGTTTGCTGCGACTTTCCTGGTTTTGGCACCAGAAGTCCCTCACCTCGGGGAACCCCTCAGTCCTGGCAAACGGGGATGGCTGGTCACCTGGGAAGTGTCTAGTCTATGTCACTAGACAGAGCTAGGACGAAGGGTCAGGGGTTGTGGCTCCTAACAGCTGACGTCCTCCTGCGCTACCATGATGTTTTCACTTGCCTGACTATGCGAGTGTAATAAAGATGATAGGCTAAAATCTGGGTACATTAAGCAACTGCATATAACGTGTGACAACCCTCCACATGGAGTGCCTTTTGCTTCCCCCAGGAAATGCTGACTTGATAAATCTGGAGCTGGGAGAGGTCAGAGCTACCCTGTACGGGCCCAGAGGCCTGAGGTTCCTGTGCAGCCAGAGGGCAGGAGATGAGAGAGTGAGAGGCTGATACACTGGGCTTAAGCATCAGACCAAATGAGCTAGAAATCTGGCCGCGGTGTGACCTTGGGCAAGGCATTTTGCTTGTCTGAGCCCTCCTTTCCTCATCACAAAGAGGGGCTAATAAAATCTGTCCCTGAGGGTGGTGTGAGGTTTTCAACGAGATACAGGCTTGTTAAGTTGTTTGCACAGACCTGATCACCTATATGAAACACGCTGAAATGCCTGCGACATTGCCGATTCCTGGGCTCCACCCAGAGCTACTGAATCTGAATACAAGCAGGCCAGGGCCAGGAATCTGCATTCTTATCCAGCACACCCACAAGACTCAGGTACACTTAGGCATGACCACCACAAGAGTTAAATATTCCAGGTCTAGGAACCTGCCTTTTCAGCATAGCTTCTGGGGGTGCCTGGGGCTCGGGGGTGCCCTGTTCCTGAAATTCGTTTGCTGGAATGTAGAAGTGGTCGATGCCTGAGACAGTGTGGGGATTTCCAGGGGCTTGGAGTCTGACGAGACAGCCTGAGAAGGTGGCCCCTTGGGTGGCCTGGGTACAGGTCTTCCTGACCCCAAACCTCAGCAAGCTGTCCCCAGTGGCACACTCAGGAAACACCAGCTTCTCCAAGAATCATATTTCACCTACTGCAGTCGTTCCAGAAAAGGACATGATTTTCTCTGTCAACTCTGACTCTATTCCCTTCAGCTCCATCAGGATGCCACGGTGCTCATTCAGGACACCACATGCATTCCTCCAGCAGCTCTGGTAGGTGGGAAGAAGCTCCAGAACATTCTTAACACCCGGCCAAGCCCAGTGTCCCTGAGGCCCCCGCCTCCTCCCGTGTATTCTCAGGAGGCAGTGGGCACATACCCCTGGGGGTTTATCCAGCCCTGAGCTGGTTTTTCAACTAAGAATGCAAATCATTTGCCAATTTCCGCACATCTAGCTTTTCCAGGATGCACGCCATATAACGGCCCATTAGGTTCACTGCCGGGAGGGGCCTCCACTTGTTAATTGTCCCAGACTTAGAACATCCATCACTCAGGGCCCCTGCACCCCCCTGGCCGCCCCAAGCCCTCTGCGTCATCAAAGACATCACTTGGCTTTGTTGGAAAAAGTTGCTTCGCCACTCTTCAGTTCTCACCTCTGAGGTTGGCTCCACTTCAATTTGAAGTAATGGATTTCCTTCCAAGCTTTGAAGAAAGAAAGAAAAATAAACGTGACCCTTGGGTGCAAAGGTGGGTCCATGTACTGAGTTTATCCCTCTATGAAGAGTCCCCAAATGAGAAGTCCTTGCCGCCAAACCTTTATCTCCAATTTCACTTCAATGCGTGTGTCTGAAATAATCCATAACCTTGCCACAAAGAAGCAGTGTGCAAGGACACTGTTTTAAATAGATTTTTGGGGGGTTGCTCAGGGCTCATTTTTCTTTATTGCTCTGGTTTCTACTAATCTAGCAGCTTCCTTATAAACTGGCCTAAATGCCTTAAGTGGAAGAATCCTCAGAGCTCTACGTGTTCCCTAGGAAAGAATTCATCAGATCTTTCCAGTTCACTCAAAATCAGGATCTTTTAGAAGGATCCTAGCGTTCATTTGTTTGTTTGCTCACTCATTTGTTCATTCATTTATTCATTCATTCAGTTTGTAGTACTAAGTATATATATCAAGTACTGGGGGTGTATTATGGGATGGTCTCTGTGCAGGAGTTGTTCTGTGCATGTGAGTTGGGTGTACATACTGGGGATACGGGGGACATGACATACGTTGATGGTGTCACGGGGTATGTAATGGGGATGAGAGGGGAATGTTGGGGTACATGGTATGTGATGGGGATGTGGGGCACAGTGTGTGTTACAGGATTTTTTTCAGGGGTATGCTTTAGAGTCGATGACGTGTATGTGTTTATGGGGTGATCTGGAACTGGTGGGAGGAAGCAATCACAATGGATACTATGCCCCTTTACTATTTTCCGAACTTAGCAGATTCCCCCTACCTACCTCCTCTTATGGGGGGGCCTTCCCTATCCTGAGCCTCAGACCCCAGGAAGCTGCTGACCCTGCAGACAGAGTCAATCTGCTTGCTGGAGGGGCTCCTGGTGAGAGGGAGTCTGAAAGAATGTAAGAACTAAAAGAAGGAGAAAGAAGGGATGGTCACAAAGTGGCATTTGCCATTAGATTCACCAATTATTTATAGTATAGGCTGGGAAGGAGGAATGAAACCACACAGTGACAGCTGATACGCTGGGAACTTGACACCCTGGGGGAGACTGGGGTGGAACAATGCAGCTGGAGGCTCTCCTCACACACCTACAAAGTGGGAACCTTCCTCAGCTTGTATCAAGGCGTGATTACAGCAGCCGGGGCTATTAAATTATTTCCCTTCTGCAAAGAGTTAGTTCCCATCACTCCACGCACATTTAAGCAGATCGCAGGCAGTTATTAGCTCTGTTTTTCGCCGGCGCTCCCTGACTGCCAGTTAATAACCTGGAGTTCGTCTTACACAAATTGTGGAATTGGTTTATGCGCAGCCGAGAAACGATCCAGAGCTACATGTCAGCACAATACCCTCTGGCAAATTGCTGCTTTTTTTGATTTCAGAGATGTACCATTTGGGTCTTTAACAAAGTCCCTAAAGCAGGTCAGAAAGCACTCAGCAGCTAAGCAGTCAGGGAAAAACCGACTAGGCAAAAGCATGGAGTTGGGAAAACAGTTAAATCTAAATTAACTCCTCCCTTGCATGCCTCACACTTCGGTCGCAAGCAAAGAAGTTAAGGAAGGTGATTTCACTTGGGCAATCAGACCACCTGGAAAGAGGCAGCCTACGGACGGACGCTAAAGACGCCACACTCAGAGTTGTCCCTCGAGGTGTTGTTTACAACAGCGAAACAAGGGAAGATGTAAGTGCCAGCAACCGGGAAATGATTAAGGGAATTATTCCACATTGATATGCTATTTTTACAGCCATTAAAAACAATGTGTATAAAGAGTCTGGAATAATATGGAAAATGCAACGTTATAGCATTAACGGATAAAAAGGAGGGATGGAAACGGTGCATAATTGTGGGTCACAAGTAAGTAAACTATGAATAGAAGGAGGACAAATCTAAGAGCGGTGTGATTATACGTGATGATTATTTTTCCTTTCTCTTTTTACAGGACAGTCCAAATTTTCCCAAATTAGCTTATATTATTTTTACAATGGTATAAACCAGAGGTCAGCAAACTTGTTCTGTAAAGGGCCAGATAGTTAGTATTGTAGACATTGTGGGCCATATGGTGTCTGTTACAATTGTTCAGCTCTGCTGTTGGAGTCTGAAAACCACCATAGACAGTATGTTGTAAACAAATGGGCGTGGCTGTGTTCCAATAAAACTTTATTTATGAAAGCATGTGGCAAGTTGGATTTGTCCCATAGGCTGTAATTTGACCCCTGGTATAAACTTACATTATACTTTTTAAAAGGGGGACAATGACATAGAATAACTACCCTCCTATTAAGCTCTAGCTATTGCCTGGGACAAGTTGCCTTTCTGGTCATAGGAGGGTCTGGGGGTCCTAAGGAAATGGTCTGGCCCCTGGAAATCACACGTGACAGGCAGGGACAGCTACGTAAGGCAGAGCTGACTCCTGGGGGCCTGCATTGCCTCTGGGGTCCCGGGCTGTCACACTCTCCCTCTCTTTGCCTGAGTCATGACCTATGTTTCTCTGTCCCCCTATGTATGCCCCTGTCTCCCAACCCACCAATTCCAGGAAGAGGAAGAAAGAAGACAGAGACCGTGAGCAGCCTGAAGGGCTAGGGCAGGGGAAGGAGGTCTCTGTTCCAACTTACATTGGATTCGAGGTCACTGGATGCAGGATGACCTGGGGCGCTTGGGTCGGCGTCTCTGGCACTGGCACCACATCTGAAAGCCACAGAGTAGACAGTCAGTAAACAAACATGGGGTCCACAACCACCCCCGAAGGCCCGACTTCTGGAAGATGCTAGCAGCTAGTAACTTCTTACCAGATCATACATCGCTGGGGCTGGCCAATCCCCTCTCTCTCTTCCTCAACTACGTGAAGTTCACCCACTTAGATGCACCCGTGTTCTAGATGACATCCTGACTAAAATCCCCTATTGTCACCTAGGGGGCTGCCAGAACCCCCATGCCTCTGGCCTGAAGCACCCACTGGTCATCTCCGAATCCTCCTCACTCCTGAATTCCCTTTGGAAGGATGAGGCCATTTGGTTTCACATCTCCTAGTGCCCAACTCAAGCCCTTCTGACCATCTGCCACGTGGCTCTGGGCCACTCCTACCCTTGCCCATCCTTCTCTGCAGACCACCCTCTCAGGCCTTTCTGCTGTGCCTTGGGACCGCCCACGTTTTCCTTTGCCATGTCCAGCCACGATCCTACAGTGTGGTGATTCCCACCGTCCTCTTTGAGCTTGTCTGCCCCAGTATTTGCCCCGTCCATTCCAGCCACTCCTGCACATCAGCGGGGCTGAGTTCACACAAGACTCACCTGGGAAGATAAACTGCTGCTTGTATTTGTAGTAGTGGGATGCTGGTGAGAGAAAGAAAGCACCAGAGTGAGTGCCACCGTGGGGCTGCCCCTTCGGGTACCAATTGGGCTCCCACAGCCACCATATAGGTTTTCTGCTCGCTCTCGAGGGTTTTCAGACTTCTGCAGACACCCCACATTCCAAAGGACTGAGAATATGTGTGAAGAAGCCAGAGATCTAAATAGCTAAATCAACCCTCCCATTTGATGCTCCCTGAAAACAGAGCACCCCAACTCAGAGAGTCACCCTGGGCACAATTCCATTTCTGGTAAATGAACAGGAACACACACGCAGAAAAATATCTATAGAGCCATAATCTCAAATATTAATTTTTTTCCCCTTTTGGCAGTGATTACCGTGGCTTTAAGCAAAAACAAAAAAAACCTTGATGAGTTTCCTGCGTTTTGCTGCACTGAGCATTGTATTAGTTTTCTTGTTGCTGCTGTAACACATGACCATACCCATGGTAGCTTAAAACAACACAAATTTATTCTCTTACAGTTCTGGAGGGCAGAGGTCTGAAATAAATCCTAACGGCTAAATATCAGATTGTCAGCAGGGCCGGTTCTTTCTGGAAACTCTAACGGAGAATCCGTTCCTTGCCTTTTCTGGCTGTTAGAGCTGCCCGAATTTCTTGGCTCATAGCCCCATCACTCCAATCTCTGCTTCTGTCCTGACATTGCCTCCCTTTTATAAGGACCCTTGTGATCACATTTAGAGTCGCCCCGATAATCCAGGATAATCTCCCATCTCAAGATCCTTAATTTAGTCCCAGCTGCAAAATTCCTTTTGCCACATAAAGTAACATATTCACAGATCCCAAGATTAGAACACGGTCATCTTTCAGGGACCGTGATTCTGCCTGCCACAAGTATGGATTAAGCTCCACATTTAGGGGAAAAATTATCTGAAGGGAATTTCTTCAGTTTCACTGCTGATTCTCCTACAATTCATTTTACTTCCACTCCAGTCCCCAGAGGCCAGCTCTTGCAGACCACCCTCAGGTTTCTAATGTTATCACTTACTCTAGTGGGGTAGAAGGCCTGGAGCAGGGAGCGACACGGGGTGCCAGGGGCAATGGACAGGTCACACAGAGCTTTATGTCCCCCAGTAAAGGAAGTGAGAAAGGATGGGGTCAGATATGAGTCTGAATTGACAAATATACATCCAGAAACAATTTTATTTATTTAGGGACATGTCACAACTTGTCCAATTCTCGGACAAGTCACCAAGAATTTAGCATAGCGTTTCTGAGCCTTGGGGTCTAGAAACTAATGCTGGTTGAATCTTTTTTCTTCCTTTGGCTGCTTGTAAAAGCTTAGCCATCTCTCTGCAAGTCTCTGTTTCCACATGTGTGCAATAGGGATGGATAATAATAGTCTCTCCCTTACAGGGTTGAGCTCATCATGACATAAGAGTGCCTGCTAGGTGTGGAATATGTATTCTAAGCTCCCTTAACTAATAGACGAGAATAAGTTTTAATTAAGAGACCATCGGATAGTCTCAAAGAGCTAAGAAGCCGTTAGCTGCCCCTGAGGTTGGAATTGATCTGTAACTTCCCCCAGGATAGAGGGCAAGTCCTGGTATCTCAGGATCCCAAACCCCTCGTTTGGTGCCTTCTACCCGTGGATTCACGACTCCTGTTGAACGAAATCAACTCTCTTTTAGCGCAGCAATTCCCAAACAGCCTGGACAGTTGGCATCCAGACGGATGCATTTTTGATTCTGGATAACGAGGTGCCCAGGATGAGCAGCGACTCATTCAAGGTCACACAGCAAAGCTTTGAAAGAAAACCCACCTCCATGATTTTCTGGGACTTTTCTTCTGTTAGGTAACCTAGGCTTTTTTGTTTTTTTGTTTTCTTTTTTTTTCATTGCACGCAGACATTTTGCTGTCAACAAGGGGCTAAAATTAAAAGAAGAAAAACTAGCCAGGGTTCTCAGGAGGCTTAGCTGATCTCATCCCTCCCCAACTGGAATGGGGGATTCAGTGTCTGCAGAAAAGGGTTGCTGGCAGTTATAGTCTTCTGAAGAGGAGGGGCTGGGCAGTGGAGAAGAAGTCCTGCTCTGAGAAGGGACAGGTGTCAGGCAATGGGACACCCGGCAAATGCCAGCACGCACAGAGTCAGCTACTCATCGACCCCACGAACCCTCTGCGTGTGGGAGAACAGCTGTTCCTGATGATGAGAGGGAGGGAGGGGCCAGAGAGGAGACGTATCCCTATGAGCCCTGTTCTCACTGATGACAGACACCAACGAGAAGTGGCTCCAAGGGGCAGCGAATGAACCCAAGTGGCCTGCTCAGGAGAGCTGGTGGCTCCTCGCTCTCTGGCATCAAGAGGACTTGGACACTGGGAGCCTTCAGATGACCAGAAGTCAGAGAGACCAGGAGGCCACTTTGAAGCCACTTCCACTCTGCAGTCCCCGCTCTCTCCCTACGGCCTCCCCAGAGAGCACCCTGAGCGGTCCTCGGAAAGGAAGAATCTAGAAGGAAGAAGGACCGCCCCATCCCCCTGCCTCAACCTTTCCATCGCCTCCCATTTTGTCTTAAATACAATCTAAATTCCTGCCACAGCCTACAAAGCGCTGCCAAGCCTCACCCCTGCAGCTCTGAGTCATACTTGGTGCCAATTCCCCTTGTTCACGGCACTTAGGCTCCTGGGACAGTTTTTCAGCTCTTTTCTGTGGCCGGGCTCTTGCACGCACTCCCCTCTCTCTGCCTGGACAACTCCGCCACCTCTGCGACTCAGCTGCCTTTGCTCTTTCAACTTGTGCTTATTCGCGTCTTGAATTTGCTCATAGCACTGCTCTCCCCCTGCATAGCACTTGGGCCGGTTTATAATTCCATTTTCATGTGTATGTATGCTTGGTTCACACCTGTGTCTCCCACTAAGCTACAAACTCCATGAGAAGAGAGGCCGTGACAGGCAGAATAAGGCTTCCCCCACCAAGGCCCACGTCCCAAGCCCTGGAAACTGTGACTACATTACTTTACATGGCAAAAGGGACTTTCAGATGTGACTAAATTAAGGATCTTGAGATGGGGAGATTATTCTGGATTCTCTGGGTGGGTCCTACATGCAATCACAAGAGTCCTTATAAGAGGGAGGCGGGAGGATCAAAGGCAGAGAGAGAGAGTCAGAAAAGGAGATGTGACAATGGAAGCAGAAGTTGGAGTGATATGGGGCCTCAAGCCAAGGAATGCAGGTACTCGCTAGAAGCTGAGAAAAGACAAGGAAGTGGATTCTTCCCTAGATTCTCCGAAAGAAAGTAGTCCTGATGACACCTTGATTTTTCGCCCAGTGAAACAGATTTTGGACTTGTACGCTCCATAAGTATAAGATAATACATTGGCGCTGCTTTGGGCCACTAAGCTTGTAGTCATTTGTTACAGCAGCCACAGGAAGCTCCTCCAGGGCACGTCTGGTTTGCGCTCTGCTCTGTTGTACACAGTGCCTGGTTCACAGTAGATGCTCAGTAAACATGTGTCAAGGAAATGAATGGAGGAACGCAGTCTGACAGCCAGGAGACCATTTGCAGAGGGAAAAACTGTAGCCCTGGTATGTGCATGAACCTCAGTGGAGAATTCGTGAGCTGGGAGAACCTTTGGGGTCCTGTCACCCACCTATGTCAGACGTGAGAAAGCTGAAGAAAGCAGAGGTTCCAAGGCAGGGACATGACAGAGCTGGATACTGAATCCAGAACTCCAACCCGCTCATTCAGAGCCCTGGCCTGACATCCAGAGTGACTCGGAATGCAGCACTGCCCAGGCGCGTGGCCCCTGAGGTCCCGGGCACAGGATCCTGCTGCCAATTTTGAGGGATTTAGCTCTTAAGACAACTGCCAACTCCAGGGCAGAAGGTGCCCCATGACTTAGACTTAGGTGGAGACACTGAGTTGTTGCTTACTGAACAATAGCGTCTCTGAGAGTCCCTCTACCTCTCAGAGCCTCAGTTTCCTCATCTGTAAAATGGAGCTGATACCAGTTACCTCCTGGCTACTCTGAAGATCAAGTAAGGTAATATGTGGCAAGTGCTCTACACATGGTAAGACTCAAGCCACATGCCTTTAACCCATTGCCTTCAAGCATAGACAGGCCCCCAAATGACGCTGGCATGAACCCAACAAACCCCTTGACTCCCCAAGCACGGAGGTACCTGGCAGGTTGAAGTTCTTCTGCTGCCTTGTGCACTGTGGGGATGGGTGCAGGGGAGAAGGTGGCGTGGCGCTGGGAGGCAGGGGGGGTGCCGGTGAGGAGGGCGTGGAGGACGTCGTGGACGAGGGATTGCTGCTTGAGTCTGGCTGGTAAGGGACAGGGATATGGTCCTGCAGGAAGAAAACAGGGCAGGGGACAGGCAAGGAACAGAGACACAGCAGTGAGAGTGAGCTGAGCAGGACAAGACCCCACCCCAGCATCCTCGGCCCTCCTTTCCCTAACCCCAGAGCCGGCCAAAGCCCCGCCTGCTTCGTCATCCCCACCAGGTTGCGTCCAGCTATGGAAGGAGCAGGTTCTGGAGTCAGATTCCCATCCACTGTCTGGACCCCAGAGCGAAAGGTTACTGCGTAATGAAAGCCACGGAGGTGACAGCCACGCTCCCTTTGCTTCTTTGATTTTGAAAAGTCCCACGCTGAGGTGGCCAGAGTGCTCCAATCCCCCAACACCTCTCCTCCTGAGTGTTTATTAAAGAATCAACAGCCCAACAGCTCACGAGAGAGCGTGTGAGACAAGCCTCCAGCATACTCCCTTGCATCTCAGTTGGAACCAGCTCTGCCTCTCCTCACCCCGGAACCTGCTGTAAAGCAAAGATGACGACAGGATCCGTATGTGCCCCCCCCACCCAGAACGGCGCTGGTGGGGGTGAGGTCAGGAGCCAGGAAGTGGGTTAAACAGCGTCCCCCAAAAGACATGTCCCCCTGGAACCTCAGAATGTGACTTTATTTGGAAGAAGGTCTTCGCAGATGTAATTAAGGTAAGGATCTCGAGAGGAGATCATCCTGGATTAGGAAGGGCCCTAACTCCAAGGTCAAGGGTCCTTAGAAGAAACAGAAAAGGAGAGACACACATGGAGGAAAATGTCAGGTGAAGACGGAGGTAGATATCGGACTGATGCTTCTACAAGCCAAGGATTGCTAGAGGTGCCAAAGGTGAGAGAGAGGCATGGAATGGATTCTCCCTCAGAGCCTCCAGAAGGAACCCGCCCTGCCAACACCAACACCTTGGCTTCCGACTTCTGGGCTCCAGAACTGTGAGGAAATAAATGTCTGATGTTTTAGCTACCCAGGTGGTGGTCACTTGTTACAGCAGCTCCAGGAGACAAACATAAGCAGGATCCAGAGTAACGATGTGCCAGGCACAGACAGTGTGGTCTTTCCATAAATGCGTGCTAGACAAAGGAAAAATAAAATAAAGAAATGAAGGGAGGAGGGGTGGAAAGAAGGAGAGGAGGAGGAAGGCAGAAGAGCCATCTCCTCCCACTAGACTGTCTTACTCATCTTGGAATCTGCAGAACTTGGCACAGAAACAAAATATAAGAGGTGGCTAATAAATGTTGAAAGGAAGGAAGAAAGGAAGGGAGGGAGGGAGGGAGGGAAGGAGGGAGGGAGGGAGGGAGGGAGGGGGGGAGGGGGAGAGAGAGAGAGAGAGAGAGAGAGAGAGAGAGAGAGAGAGAGAGAGAGAGAGAGAGAGAAGGAAGGAGAGAGGAGCAATTGTCTTTATGGAGAAAGGAATCATGTCTACCTTCTTGAGGGTAGGAATCAGGTCATTCTCACCTGTGTCGTTCAGGGCTGATGTGAAAAAATAGAGTCATTAAAACAGACAGCTGTATATGGTGCCCACTTTCCCTGGAAGAACTGCTACGACAGGAGAGGAAATTCCCTCATCAGGTCAGACCCAGACCTGTGTCCGAGTGGGACCAGCCGCTGAAGGTTGCGTTCCGTCGGAGGGAAACTCAAACTCTACCAGGTCATGTAGGGCATGGCTAATGCATAATTTCTCTTCCTGAGCACTGCTAAGATAGGGGAACACCCTTCAGAGACCATCCAGTCCAACCCCTTCATTCTGCAGATGGGGACACTGAGACTCAGAGTGACTTGTTGGAGTCATACAGTGAGTGAGTGGCCCAGGTCCCAGCCCCCAGTCCAGAAGCAGAAACATAAGGTTGTGCCAAGTAACACGAAACTCACATGTGACCCTGGAAATCAAACAGAAGCACGTTCACATCCCAGAATCGCCCTTCCCACAGCTGTGCACTGAGCTGGACGTGGTGGTGATCATAACTGGCTCTCCGGTGGCCTTTTCCCAAGGAAATCGTCTCCACCCTCTGACCCACTAGACTGGTGAATGGACAGTCCTGAACAGCCACACATGTTTTGTGACCTCCATAGCCCACTCCCAACACAGAACCCTGGGACAGGACATAATGGCAGCTGGTCAGTGACCTATGAAACGGGTTGAAAAGATGAGCGGGGCCAATAGGAAGAATAGCAGAAAGCATCAGGACGAAATGTGGAGAGGAGATGAGGTTTAAAGAGAACTGAGGAGACACAATAAGCCAGAAAACAAATAAGCTGAGGGTCTGAGGAGGAGGACCCATATGGTGGCAGACGCAATGACATAGAGAAAAAATGAGAGTAGAGGATGAGGACGTCAGACAATGGTAATGGACCGAGCAGCCGGGTCACAGTCATGACGGAGGACCAGTGACTCATGGTCTTGCTTCAGGTCCGGGGAGTTGGCCCGAGCGCAAGACTGTCCTCCATGTCTAGTTTCATGAGGCCCAGCTCCTAAGCCGTGATTTCCCTTCCTCTTATTGCCCCATGCCTATCCTTGTCATAGACAATTCTATTTGCTGAGCTAGTCTAGGTGGGTCTCTGTTCCTTACAACCAACTGAAAAGAGCAAGCCAGCATGCAGCCACTTCAGTAGCCGCTGCAGCAGGCCGACCGTCAGCGTGGGCACCACTGCACGTGGGGTTTTGACGCCTTGATGTGGAAGCACAGTGTGGAGACATCTCCTGAGGAGCTGGCAGAGGCTGCTGCTTCATCGTCAACCTCGTTGTCTTTCTCCTCCATTCCTTCCATCCTCCTCCTCCTCCTGCATCTTCTCCTCCTGCATCTCCTCTTCCTCCTGCATCTCCTCCTCCTCCTGCATCTCCTCCTCCTCCTGCATCTCCTCCTCCTCCTGCATCTCCTCCTCCTCCTGCATCTCCTCCTCCTCCTGCATCTCCTCCTCCTCCTGCATCTCCTCCTCCTCCTGCATCTCCTCCTCCTCCTGCATCTCCTCCTCCTCCTGCATCTCCTCCTCCTCCTGCATCTCCTCCTCCTCCTGCATCTCCTCCTCCTCCTGCATCTCCTCCTCCTCCTGCATCTCCTCCTCCTCCTGCATCTCCTCCTCCTGCATCTCCTCCTCCTGCATCTCCTCCTCCTGCATCTCCTCCTCCTGCATCTCCTCCTCCTCCTGCATCTCCTCCTCCTCCTGCATCTCCTCCTCCTGCACCCCCTCCATCCTCCTCCTCCTGCATCTTCATCTCCTTCATCTCTTCCTCCTCCATCTTCTTTCTCTTCTTCCTTCTTCTTTCTTCTCTTTCTCCCTCCTTCTCTTACTCTTCCTCCTTCTGCCTCTTCTTTCTTTCTCCTATTCTTCCTTCTCCTCCTCTTCTTCTCCACCTCTCCCTTCCTCTTCCTTTTCTTCTTCCTCCTCCACCCTCTTCTTCCTTCCTCTTTCCTCTTGTTAATCCTCTTTCTGTTCCCCTTCCTCTTCCTTATTCTCTGTCTTCCTCATCATCTAGTTATTTCCATGCCCTGAGTACCCAGTGTTGGACTAAAGTCTTTACACATATCACTGCATACAATCCTCTCCACAATCCCAACAATAACTCCTATTATTCTGCCCATGTTACAGAGGGGAAACCAAGGCAGAGCGATCTTGCTCTGATCACATAAAAACGTGAAGGAACCGAGTTTCAAGCCTTCTGACTCCAAAATACACACTTTAACCATTACGCTGGGTGAAAGAGCTGGGCCTCTGTGAACCTGGATTGACTGACCTAGACAGGAGAGGAGACAGACAGCAATGAAAAGGAAATCTTCAGGCCAAATTGGCTCAGAAATCTATTGCACTAACCACATCACTGCCTGACAAAAAGAATCTGCGTGAAGCGGTGAGAAGAGAAAGAGGGAAAAAAACAACCCAGCCCTAAGATAGATCACGTCCACCTCCGTGTCAAAGCTGCTCTCTAAATAGAGGTTAATTTATTTCTCTTATCAAATTCCCCTGCTGGCAGACAAGCAGAACAATGTCACAGCCATTGATCTATCTGACCCATATTCCTGTCCCATCTGACACCAAAAGGCTCACTGTGCATATAAAGCCAGAGCGAGAGAGAACTTTTAAGATGGCTCTGAGCACCTTGTCCCCCAAAGATGTCACAAAGGAAAGGATGGGTTACAGGCCTGCACAGTTACTTCCCAGGAGCCTCCCCATTCAAGCCCTTCAGCCCTTCCAGAGGTGGAGATCCCCTCTCCTAGAGACCTACATACATGTAATTTGGACCCAGCCTCAGATTTTCATTGAAAGCCCCAAGATTTAAGCTGATGGTTAAACAGCTAGAATGTACCTGACACTTACCATGTGCCAAGGAATGGCACTAAGTGCTTTTAATGTTGATTTCATTTTGTTCTCACAACAACCCTATGAGGCTGGTGTTTTTATTACCCACCACAGACATTTCTAAACACGGCCACAAATTCCCTTGGACTCTTCCCACCAATGGGATGGGAATCTACGCCTCCTCCCCATGAACTGGAGTGGGCTGGGACTGCTTTCATCAGTAGAATACAACAGACCTGACACTGCCAACGCTTGGCGAGTGGCAAGCCAAGACAATGCGTGGGCTTTTACTGCTAGGTTATAAAAGCCTATGTAGCACCCACCTTGTTTGAGAAAACAGTCCTTCTTTAAGCCCTGAGCTGCCATGTAAAAAGCCCGACTATGCTGAAGCAGCCATATTGGGAGGAAGCACAAGCCACAAGGCATGTCCACCTGGTCAGCACTCCCGTTGAGTATCCACTGAGCCTAGTCTTTGACTCATGCCAGCCCAGGCACCAGACATGTAAGTGAAGGAGCCTCTAGATCAGGGGTTTGCAATCTTTGCCTTGAAATGGCCAGATGGTAAATACATCAGGCTTTGTGAGCCGTGTGATCTCAGCTGGAGCTACTCAACTCTGCCACTGTAGCTGGAAAACAGCCATAGACAATATGGGTGTGGCTTGTTCCATCACAACTTGACTCATAGAAACAGGTGAGAAACTGGATTTGGCCTATAAGGCACAGTTTGCCAATGCCTGTTCTAGATGATTCAGCCCCTGGGGGTGTGAGTTTTCCCAGTGGAGTCTCTGGACATCATGGAGCAGACACCATCTCCACTGTAGCCCTTCCTCATCCCTGATCCACAGACTCCGCAAGCATAATTAAAGGGTTGTTGCTATACACCACTAAATTTGAGGGGTTTGTCTGTGAGGCCGTAGATAACTGGAACATACCCATTTTACATAAAGGAAAACTGAGGCACAGAGAGATTAAGTTACTTGCCCAGAGTCTCAGCTGGTGGTAACTAGAGGAAGCCAAGGCTGGCTGCCAGGTTTGTCTAACTTCAGAGACCAAGTTCTCAACTGCTAGAATGATGCCACAGGAGCCAGACGGTGAATGACTGAAACCTTGTAGCAAAAATGGTGGGTGACAACACGAGAGAGAAAGAACATATGAGCTTTGGTAGGGAGGCATGGAAAGGGAAGTCAGAGACAGAGAGAGGGACCAAATTATGCATGGCCTTGCAGGCTGCAGTAGGAGTTTGATTAGTTTTCTAAATGCACTAGAAAACCACTGGATGGTTTTTAAGCAGAGGGTGACGTGCTTCAAATTATAGTCATTAAGAGTCACTCTGGCTGCTGTGTGGAGAATGGATTGGGGAGGGGGACCATGCCCTCTCTAGTCAGAGAAGGGAGACTGTGCCTTGCCAGTGAGAAGTCACATGGCCATCACGAAGCTCACCCAGGTCCTAAACACAGGCTGGTGACCTGCCACGCAGTTGGGTTGCTCCACACTTTACCCACCTTCAACACCATGCATGAAAACCTTGTGGGGCTTGAGAAATCACCTGCTGGCACGCGTAACTTTTGGCTCCTACCCTGGGGCTGGAAGCATCCCTGGGATAGCTTTGCTGCAGTCTGTCCAACGGACCCAACAAAGGATGTGGAAATTACACTGGAAATTTCCAGGCCAGATTGGAAAGAAAGATCCACTGCTGACCAGCATCTGAGGACCAGCTGGAAGTCAAACAAACTGGCTACATGGCTCAGCACTCAGGGCCCCCGCACATATCCGTCCACCCAGTCTCCAGCAGGAGCTCAGAAATAGATCCCTGTCCCTCGGTGGTTTCATTCAACAGATGTGTCAGAAAGCCCAGAACCATCTGCAAAGCTCATCCCGGCAGATGGTGAAACATCTCACAGAGCAAAGACTGCGGCGTCTGGACCACCACGGAGCCCCTCTCAGGCTCTCCTGCTATCCCTACTGCACCTCCTGGACACACGCATTCATTCCCATTTCCGTGTGCCCGCTCCCTAAATCACACAGATTCCTGGCATACTCACTTTCCACCGATGGCTGGATGCCCCTCAAGCTTGATTCAACACCAACCACACAGCATTTAGAGAGCCCAGCTGGGCTGGGAGGTAAGAGCAATGCTCCCAGATCAACCCAGCAAGTCTGCTCCAGAACCTTCCTCTCTCCTGCAGCGGCAGCCCCAGCATGCCCCGACCCAGCCTCACCTTGTTGATTTTGTTGGTTTTGGGGAGCGTCTGGCTGATGTGCAGGTCCGAGTACCGGGGTGGCTTTCGCAGCGGGTTGTTGATGTCACATGGGACCGACTCTGTCCGGACCAACCTTGCTGGATCCGTAGGGATAAAAACAGCGAGGTGGGAGTTTAAGTATCACTTTGGCTTTATACTGGAATATCAGGAGAGCACAGCTCAGACCCCACCTCCAAGGCCCACCCCCAAGACTGGAAAGGAATTCGCTCAAAATCAGAGTTGTGCCACAGGAGTGGCATTGGGTGCTCTCGGTGGAGTTCTATTTTTTTTTTCATTGTCAATCTGTGATTTAACAATAACAAATTACAATAGTAAAACAAGCGATCAGTTTGTTTGTTTGTTCTCAATGCCATAATTGCTGCTTCACATTGGTGCTCATTTCAGAATTGAACCTCCTTCACAATCTAAGAGGTTCCCGATTTCTCAGGGCCCATAATTGGTGGACCCTGAGTATAGCCACCTATCCCTGTCTCCATCTAACCTTTGCATTAGGATCATGGTTCGTTCCTGGTGGGATTCCTCAGGCTTGCCCCGTCGCACGTGAAAACACATTTGTCCTAACCAAAGCCACCTCAGGTCCCCGAAGGAGAGGCTTGGCTCTCCCAGCCTTCCCTTCTGCATCTTCCTAAAGCCACACAAAAATCTGGGCATATGGCAGATGCCACATCAGTGCTTTCTGGTCCAAACCACACCATCCAAGCCCCTTTTCCTGTTACCCGTTTGTTATTTCTACTACTTATAGGGACCACAGGGAGAGACAAAAGTGAGAAGCTCTAATTCAAATGGGATGTTTGGCAATGTTACTCATTAGCTGTTTTTTTATTGTAGGGCTGGGGTGGGGGTGTTGGTGGAAAGGTTAAAGCTTTGGACTGACCCAGGGATTTAATCTCTCAGCTTAGCCTGAGTCACCAATACCATAGAAGCCGACTATATTTCCAAACTTCCCACTAACGATGTGGGGGCGGGCGGGGGCAGGCTGAGCAGCAAGGAACTGGTGGACTTCTGGAAAGTTCCATTTGTTTCCCATGTACCAATGGGGCACGGGCATGAAGCTGGGTGGGAGGGAGCCCTTCATCGACCTCTGAGAGCGGGTCGCTCTCCAGCAGGTTGCTTTGGGTCTCCACATGGGAGGTGGGCCCCAGAGGAACCCACGAGGGAGAGGAATTGGGTGGCAGGCGATTTCCCCAGGGAAGGCGATCCATGACAGTGGCTCGAGAGCAGGGAGAATTCAGGTTGTAAATAGACTCACTGAGTGCATGCAGTTGTTCAAGGAACAGATGGTTCTTAATGAAGGGTGTATGTGGGGGGAAAGGGTTTGAGAAGAGAGCTGAAGACTTTACTTTCTCTCCACTTGCAATTTGCTCTCCTCGTGGAGATAAGCAAAGCAAAGATCATTGAAAACCAGTGGCCCGTTGGTTTTGGAGCACATCCCAGCACTTTCGGCAGCAATATGCTTCCTTCTTTAGGTTTCCCTTGGGTTCATTCTAAAACCGGGCAGATTCCCCTGAGTGTGCACCGACCAAGGCTGGGGGAAGGCGTTGGGGGGGGGGGGGGCTGGCAGGGGTGTAGTGGGAGGACGAGGAGGGACTCGGTCTCCTGATTAGTAAGTTGCTGTACCCCAAGTTGGAGCCTTAGCTTCATCCAACCCATAGATGGGGGGTGGCAAGAATTCTTAAACTTTTAATAAAGCTGCTACCATTTAAAAATAAGCATATGGCACATAAAACTATTGGGACTTTTGTTGCTGGCGTGGCTGTCCTCTCCAGACACCGCCAGGACTCTCTCTCTCCACTTTGCACAGCCCCATCTGGCCAGCTTCTCTCGTTTAGGGGACTTGCTTGGCCCTGGAAGCCACCTGAGTCTGCAACTTCTACTCTAGAGCAGGACGTCTCAACTTCCATGTGCATAGGAGTCCCCCGCATATCCCGTTAACGATGCAGTTTCTGATTCAGTAGGTCAGGGATGGGTCCAGAAGCTTTACATCTCTAACAAGCTTCCCAGTGGTTACGGAGCTGCTGGCCCTTGGACCACACTTTGAATAGCAAAGGTCAGGACCAGTGAGGCCCAGTAGAACTTTCCACGATGATGAAAGTGTTCGTTATCTGTACTATGCAATATGGTAGCCACACGTGGCTACTGAGCCCTTGAAATGCGGCTGATGTGACTGAGTAATTTTATTTTAATTTCAGTTAATTAATTTAAATTGAAAGAGATGTAGCTAGTAGCTACTGTATTGAACAGCACAGCCCTAGAGAGTTCCCCCGTGGATGAACTTCAATGTGGATCATGGAGTCTGGGGATAACACCCCACAGGACAAAAATCAGGGCAACTATTTTGAAAGTTGGACTGCAAGGCTTCCCACGGACGTGTCTCCTATTGAGCTTTGGCAGACAGGGAAAAGCCTTGCTTTCTGGTCTTTCCTTCCCTCTAACTTGGTCTTGCTTTTTTACGGTAGATAGCTGGTAATGGCTCTCCCAAAGGTAGCTGTGACCTCCCCGCCTGGACAGTTTGGCCCAGACACTCCCAGGGCTCCAGGGGACAGAGCACATATGGCCCAAACCAACAGGTCCAAGTCAGACCCCTCCCCAGGCCCACTTCTGCAGGGTCAATTGATTGAATCTAAAGAGCACGTAATGGAAAAACACTCAGCCAGCACTCTTTTTAAGTGGGAAGGAAAAGCAGTGGTATTCGGGGAAAGAGGGGAGAGTGGAAACTGGGAGAGGAGACAAGAATGAGAGAAAAAGACTTAGGAAGGAGGAAATGAATCTGGGAGCTAAAGTATCAGAGAGACCAGTTATAAGGGCAAGAAATAGGGAGAGCAGGGATTGCAGACAAGGGGGGGGTGGATTACGGCGACAGATGTCAGGGAGAAGAGTATCAGAGGGAAAGAAAGGAGACAGGCAAGACTCAGGGGATCGGGAGGTATCCAGAACTGGCCTGGATGGGACAGCTATCTCAGGTGGCCTGCAGGAGCCCCCACTCCATTCCTACCCCCAGGGCAGCAAGTGTTAAATACTTACCTCCTCGGTGGATGATGAGGAGATGACAAGGTGGGGCTTCTTTGGTGCATTTGTTGTGGCACTTTAACCTGAGAGAGAGAAAGAGAGAGAGGGATGGATGGATGGATGGATGGATGGATGGATGGATGGATGGATAGATGGATGGATGCATGGATGGATGAATGGATGGATGGATGGATGGATGGATGGATGGATGGATGGATGGATGCATGCATGCATGCATGCATGCATGGATAGATGGATGGCTGGATGGCTGGATGGCTGGATGGATGGATGGATGGATGGATGGATGGATGGATGGATGGAATGCCCCAGTGGTTCAGAAAGCTCTGACTACTGTGGATACCAAGATGTGAAATAACACGGGGCAGCTACTTATAAGGCATATCCTTGGCACCCAGGAAATTAACTCTGGAGAGAGTTTGCTGCCATCCCACTCTTACAGGTCAGCCTTGTGTGGCCCAAGAGTGGGTGGCAACTGTTCCCTAACAGTGCCCACGTCACGGTTTCATCATTATCATACAATCCTAATCATCATCTACCATTTACTTGCAGATGCTTTGCCAGCCACTGTATTAAACATTTTACATATACTATGCCACTGGATCTTTATAACAACCTTATGAAAAGGGTATTATTATCATTCCCATTTTACAGATGGTAAAACTAAGATTAACCGACTTGTGCTAGCAGAAAACCTGCGTCAGTGGTACCAAAATGTGGCCTCTCATTTTTCTTAAAGGCTCTAGCTATGGGAGACAGTCGACCAAGGCTTTCAATTAGGATGAGATTAGTAACAGGCATGACTGTTTTAGAGGTATTATGTTTAAGAATTTTGAGTCAAAATGTCTTCCTTTGAGACCAGCCTACGAGTAAAATGTCATCTTGGTCTTCTTCATTCTATTGCCTGACTTTAAAAGGATAATAAAAATCCCAAGTTACTATGCCTGGTTTTGACTTTTTCTTTTAGAGTTTTATGTTAATAGGATGGATACACTATGGCAGTTGCTATTCATGCCCCATCCCATACTCTTTTGGATTCCCTTACCATTTTTGTGCACAGTAGCCTAACCCAACAGCCAACATCTTTGCCAGAGGTTGCCCTGAGGCTGCTCAGAGGTTTAATATTAAAATATTCTATACAGAGAAGTAGAAACTTTAGATTTGCCCTCCACCCTTCCCCTCTAGGGATTTGATAGTTCTCTTTAACAGAAGGGTTCCAACGCCAAAGACTTCACATTGATTCTCCCCGTTAGTCTAGGGCAGTGGTTCTCAAAAGTAGAGTTTTCAGACCAGCGGCATCAGCACCATTTGGGGAACTTTTCAGAAATGCAACTTCTGGGCCCCAGAGTTGATGAATCAGAGACTCTGGGGTCGAAATGCAGCAATCTGTTTTAACAAGCTCTCCAGGTGAGTCTGATGCACTCAAGTGTAAGAACCACTGGTCTAGCTGATGGTTTCGGAATGTCGGTGCACATTTCCTCCATTTTTCTTGTGTTCCATCTTTTAGGGACCTAAAGGGCTCGGAATTCCTCTCTGATACGGAAAAGTTAGACCCAGGGCCCCTGGAAGTGCAGAGGGGAGCAAGGAGGGATGATGGCAGCGTGGAAAAGGCCAAATCACGTCATGAGAACATTAGTCCACCTCCAGTTCCTCTTCACTCTGATTGCATCAGAGAGAGGGACTCTTGTGCTAACACATCTTTGCATCTCTCTACCACATGTTAAGTCCAGTCCCAGACTTGGACTGGCAACAGTACCCACAGAAAATTTAATGCACTTATTTTTCTCATTTGAACGTCAACTTTTTCTGGTTCCCTTAGATTAATGGCAAGTGATGCTGATTTTCCATTCATGAAAATAAGATATATTTTCATCACTAAACATTATTTACATTGAAAAGGCCATAAATAGTAAATAAACACCTGCATGGCTGCTACTTAAATATGACAAAATCATAATAAGACGGTGAGCAAATGGCTGAGTTAGACTCGGAGAAGTTGGCTTAGACAATTTGGGGTCTTCAAAGAGAGGTGGCAGCTGTTGGCACCCAAAACTCTACGATAGTTGAAAACAAAAGATTGCTTCTGGGCCTTATGGCCAAGTTCAAATGTAGTAAGATGGTTGAAAAACATTAGGAGGTCCCATTGGTCATGAACGCCATGAAGACTGCATGACTCTGAAAGAAACAAGAGCTGACATTTCTGCAGTGCTTACGAGGTACCAGGCGATGCTCTCACTGCTTTACACAACTTATTCTATCCTCATCACAACTATAAACAGTAGAAACGGTTGTTATCCCCATTTTACAGAGTGAGAACCTGAGGCTCAGCAAATTTAGATAACCCTCCCAAGGTCAAATAGCCTGTAAGAGACAAAGTTCCCCAGTCCAGCCCTAACCACTGTGCAGACGCCTCCAAAGCCTCCATCTTTCTTGCTTTGTATCTTAGGGGTGGGGTGGGGACAGTTAACAAAGAGGAAAGTTCCTGGGGTCTATATCCAGCAGAGTCAAAATGTCCTTGGGACAAGCCTATGACGTCACCTTGCTCTTCCCACTACAGTTGCCTGACTTCACAAGTAAAATAAAAATCCCACATTACTGCAGACTGCCTTTGTCTTTTTCTTCTCTGAGGCCCCCAGACTCTCAGACCCGTAAAGGCCCAGCTCCCCGAGAGATAACCTGTGTGACATCAAAACCCTGATGCGAAGCTCTACTGAATTCAAAAGGAGCCTTTCATTTGTTCAACAAACACTTACCTGGGCCTACTGTGCCCCAGGTCCTGGGAGACGCAGTTAATAAGGTAGCTGGAGCCACTAGGTGTATGGAGAGCGGATAATAAATGGGTAAACAGGTATCAGGTAAATTGCAGGTGTGCTAAGATCACAAAAAAATAATAAAAATACAGGGAAATAGGAAGGCGAGTGATGGGCGCGGGAGAAGGGCTTCCAGCAGCACAAGGTTTGGGGACAAAATCAAGCCTGGTGGGTTCAGGGTCAGGAGTCAAAGGTCAATGAGGCTGACATGAAGAGAACAACACGAGTAACGAAGACATAAGCCCCGGTGGCCCCAGCAAGGAGCCTGTATTTGATTCTACAGCACTGGGAAGCCCCTGGAGGCTTGGGACCACTGTGACACAGTCGGATGGACGTGTGGAAAGCCCTGAGTTGGGAAAGCCACTGACTGTCGAACCAAGAAGTTTCTATACTCTGTCCCGTTTGAAGTAGCTCAACTCCACCCTGGAAGCCTCCAGAAAGACACTGTTCCTTTCTGCCACCTCTACCGATGAGTCTTCTCGAACAAGCCCAGCTGGAAGGATGACGTTCAACTGTGAAGAAGTCCGTCTGCAATCCTGGCGGCACCACAAGCAGGGACCAGCCGTTTAATGTAACCTTTGGGCCACGTCCGAATCAGGACCATACAGGTGGGACCACCAGTGTGCCCTCGGCCCATGTCCTGTCTCCCCCTGGCATTTTCCTCTCCAGGGTCCGTTGTTGCTTACTCTTGCAGGCGTGGAAAAGCCCTCCTTCACCTCTGGCTGCAGGATGGGAGATGAAGCTTCAGAGGGCCATGCTAGGAGCGGGAACACAACCATGGCTCACACAGAACACCTGGGCTCCGATGCCCAGACACTTCACCTTGCATGAAGGTTCCATTTGTAAAGAATGAGAGCCCACACTCCAGGTTGTGCTCATTGAGTCGGCAGAATTAGACTAGTGCTGCCATCGCACAGACCCTGGAGGGGTGGGGGTAGGGGACCAAGGCCAGACTTGTACACAATGCACACACACTATGACCCACTTACGAAAAATCATTTTTCCTGCGGGAAATGTATACGATTCCACCCAAATTAGACTTTTCCTCTTCGCTGCCCATGGAAGAAAGAGCTATTAGCATACGAGTACATTTTATCGGCAGACCACCTGCTTCAGAATCAGATCCCCAAGGCTCATGCTCCAAGGTTCTGATTCAGTAAGTGAATGTAAATTTCCAGCAAGTGTATTCCAGAGCTTGTGAACCACCGTACAAGAGGCATACATTCTCCTTCCTAGATGAGAGATGTCTGGGAGCCCAAATCTTACAGAATACAGTGTTCTGCCCACCCCCCTTGAAAAGGGCGGGCGGGAATGAGATCAGGATAGCATATAGAACAAACCTAGGTTCCAGTCCTGACACCACCACTTCCTGACTGTGGCAACTTGGACAAGTGGCTGATCTGCTCTGAGCCTCCGTTTCCTTATCTGTAAATTGGGACAATCACAGCAGCTGCCTCACAGGGCTGCAGTGAGGACTGATGACATGTCACAAGGGAGGTGCCTAGGACAGATACTTGAAGTAGCAGGCACTTACCCTTTTTATTATGGTTGTTACCATTATTACCACTAGTTCGTACAGCAAACCCTTAAGACCCTCTGCGGGACGACATTCTCTGGCTGCAAACGTGGGCTGGTTGGAGTGCCTAGAGCCTAGAAACAACCGGGTGGGAATTGGGTGATGACTATCCCAGTCCCCTGTCTCTTGGGTGGGCCAAGTCAGGGGTGTGTCAATGTGGGATTGCACCCCAGTGACCCGCCCCCGTAACTGCTCTTTGAGGCCCCGTGCTGGTGGCCTTTCCTTCCCCTGTCACACTCCTCTACTCCCCCGCTGGTGTGGCCTGCGATGGTCTCTCCAGTAAACCAACCATTTGCCCTTGAATCCTTGTCCAAAGTTCTGTAGAAACAGGGGGGGAGGACACCTGAGACACCGTGATTGTTCCCAGAGGTTCAGAAAACCAACGTGGTCTGTCTGGAAGCTCTCACACCAAAACCAAGCCATTTGCTTACTGTCCCATGTGTGTCTCTTTGGCCCACAGTCCTTAATGAATTCGGCTCTGCAGGTGCTCTGTTCCACAAGGAAGAAAAGGGGAGGGCACAGCTGACGACCTGGGACAAACCTCCACCCCAGATGTGGCCCCATGATTTAGGATGGCAGTTCCCATGCACAAGGAAAGACTGTACGTGGTTTCAGAAGTGGGGAAAAGCTTGGGCTTCAGAATCAAGCCGACCTGAGATTGAATCACGATTCCACCCTTTTCAGACCAAGAGACATCCGTCTGCCTTGCTGAGGTCCAGGTTGCTCATCTGCCAAACTGCGGCAGGTGTCAAAAGAGAAAATGACCAAGGCGCACCCCTGTGGGCAGCCAACAGGCCAAGGTTTCTGCCAACAAGGCTGAGACACACTGAGTGCACACAGGGCATACCAGGCAGGCCACACACGGCCTGCAAACTTATTTAAAACTTTCATTGAACTTACTTAAAACTTTCACTGAACATGGCTCCTGTTTTTTTTCCTTTAAACTTGCAAGGCTAATAGGATAAGCTTCAGTTACCAAGAGAAGTTGCTTACGCGGAATGTCGTCTATTCCTCAGAGGAGCTGCTGGCTAAATGAGACATCTTTTCCGTCTGAAAATTAAATATGTGAATTTATCTGGAGGGCAGGATCTGGGTCTTCCTCCTCTTTGCAGCTCCCTTTCCTGCCCCCCTTTCAGTGTCTGCCCTGGGGGCTGGTGCATCACTTGCTGAATAAATATTAGAGAGCAGGCAGGGCGAGGATAAAGAAAGGACCAGGAGAAGGGAAAACCTGTCACACGCTACTGATGTAGGAGCATGAATAGTCACTATCGGAGATGAGGGTAAGGGGGATCGAATATATGGTGATGGAAGGAGAACTGACTCTGGGTGATGAACACACAATGGGATTTATAGATGATGTAATACAGAATTGTACACCTGAAATCTATGTAATTTTACTAACAATTGTCACCCCAATAAATTTAATTTTTAAAAAAATCTTTTTTTTGGAAAAATGACTTGTATTTCTGATAAATTGCATCCCTTGATGTTTGTGAAATGGAAATATGTCCCTCTCTTCATTCCCTTCTCTCTGCCTTCCCTCACGTGGCGGGGTACAGGGATTTGACTAGGAGCAGACTAGACTTCCACGGATCTTGCCCGGGAACTATGGGGACCAAGGGCCTCTTTCTGAGCCGCTCTGCTGTTTCCTTAATGGAGTGGTCGTGCCCCCAACAGCCCTGTGGAGCTGACACAGCCCAGATCAGAACTAGCCTTCCTGGAGGAGGGACAAGCCAGACCCTTGCTGGTGAAGACAAACACGTCCATTACAAGTGGTTCACTGGGCGATTCAAAGCAACGCATCAAAGGTTTGCTCTGAGCAGCCCACATCCCGGATTTCTCCTACTTTCTCTCGTCTCTCTTTCCAGCTCGCTTTGTAATCCATCTGAGCAGGACACGGCCTTTTCTTACAGAGTGCAAATGGACCGTTTTAAAAACCTGGCCCCTCATGTCCAATAGAGGAAACGTGAAGCAAACGCCAATTTGGGGCCAGGCGCTCTTAATAACCTGTCTACTCGGAACAACAATGCCGTGAGTGATCGATACTGTTGCACCCATTTCAAAGTCAAGAAGACTGAGGCTCAGTCAGCAGCCCAATCATACAGACAGTAAAGGGCAGAATCAGGATAATTCATGCATTCACGCTCACAGAAAACAGTATTGCCTTCCCACTCTGTGCCAGGTGCTATGCAAAGCACTGGGGGCCAGGGGGCGTGTGTAATAAAATAGGGGGAGAATTTCTTTTTAAATCATCCTTCTTACAGCTACCTAGCAAGAGTTTACCATCGAGATAAATCCATCTCTTATCATTTCAGGCATGAAAATCCTTCCACTCATCCCATTGCCTCAAAAGTGCCTCCTAGAAATGATCCATCTGGAGGGGACCCAGGCTTACGGAGCCTTGGGTTGGCGAGAACCACTTTCCCTCCAGAAGCTCCTTTTGAGATCTACTCCACCAACAAATATTTATAGAGCACTTGCTAAGGGCCAAGCACTGTGCTAGCCCAGGAGGTGCAAACAAGGAACAACCCAGAAACAGCCTTACCCTCCAACAGCTGGGTGATGAACACACAATGGGATTTATAGATGATGTAATACAGAATTGTACACCTGAAATCTATGTAATTTTACTAACAATTGTCACCCCAATAAATTTAATAAAAAAAAAAAAAAAAGTCCTGTCAGGGCCCCAGGCAGGTAAGTAGACAAATACCACATAGTGTGTTCTATGGAATGACAGGGAAGGGTAGGGTGGGGCACTTGGGTTTTGAGAGGAGTCAGGGAGGGCTTCTTGGAGGACGTGATGCCTGAGCTGAGCCTGAAAAATAAATGAGAGCTAGCAGAGGTGTACCAGAAAGATCCAGGCTGAAGCAGGAGGATGCAAAGATGTGTCAGTGAGTGGTACAGGGTCTGCTGCAGAGGCTAAAGGCTCAATGAAGCTGCATCTCTGGGCACGAAGAAGGGAGTCGTGAGAGGGGAGGAAGGCGAGGTAAGCAAGGGATAGTACAGTCTCATCAGGAGACCGGATTTTTATTCTGAGAGCAAGGGGGAACCAATGAAGGATTTTTAAACATGGAGGTGAAGGCTAGATAAACACTTGGGGAAGACCCCCTCCCCCCACCCCCGGCAGCACAGATATTTACCATTCAAGGGCATGAAGTTCGGTTCTCTATCTGTCATAGTCCCTGCCTCTGCTTTCCTTTTCCCAGGTCACTGCATGAAGTGCCCCTTCTTGCAGACTTCTTGCAAAATCACTAAACCAAATCATTACCCCCTTTGCTGTGGGGCTTGTTTCGTTGAATGGCCCATCCCAGCAGTTCTGTCTCGTTTTGGTTCCCCTGTGGTCTCTTATTTGTGCCAAATGCTTCTAGAAATGTCTCCGTATGTTCTCAGTGAAGGATATCAAAACACCCCTTCCCTCACTGCTGACAACTCAGTGGGGTTGAACTCTTTGGCCTACAACTCGTATGGGAAAAAAACCCAATAACATAAATGAGTTGGGGAGTATGAACATATAAATCAGACTGCAGGCGCCAGCGGCATAATGAAAAATAATCAGGAAATCCCCAGCACTGTTCCCTCCATATGCCACTGTAGAGAAGCTGGAGATTTATTAGTGGTTGGGGATGCCCCCCCCACCCCTAATATCCCCCCAAAAAGAGACAGTGACCAGTGTCGTCTTGGAGCCCAGGACCTGCATCTGTTTAACAGAACACAAAGACCCATTTGCCATCTTTTCATTCAAGAAAGGAAGATGGGACAGGGTAGCAGGTGGGAGGAGGGCTGCGGAAGATACTAACAGCTCTGGTCCAGGGTCAGGTTGAGATCAGACTCTCACCTTCCGTTCTGCTTGTTTAGTTCAAGGCGAAGCAGAGTGGGGACGGGTATTTGCTGCCACCTTACTGTGTAGACGGCCCTTTGCCCAGGTAATGTGGTTAAGAGTCTGGGGGACTCTTGAATCAGAGGGAACAGGGAGTTTGAGGGGCAGAGCCACCCACCATGAGAGTCTGGGTCAGCTCTCTACTCCTGAAGGCCTCTGTTGCCTCCTCTATAAAATGGGGGATAGTAACATACTCTACCTTCCGTGGTTGTTGCAAGGATTAAATGAGATCATGAGTGTAAAGTGTGTAGCAAAATGTCTGGCATTTCCTAAGCCCTCAATACCTGATATCATCATCACCATCATCATGTCCAACCCCCCACCTCAGCCCCCAGTAGAATTATACATCATCCCTCACACACAACTATAATTAGATCCATATGTTTGCTTATCGTAGGTAAAAAAAGCATATAAGGGACCATTAATCCCCATTATGATTATTGTAAAAACTGAAGTGCTTCTATTAGTGGAAAAGTAAGTTCAGGCTTCAAGCGGGTGATCACTGAAACGCATGCTCATAATTATATCCTGCCAATATCCTGCCCGTTGTGAAAATTCCTGAAGCTCCCAGGAACGTTGCAGCAGCTGCAACATCAGTGCTCATCATTTCCCCGTTTTTCAAGAGCTGGGAAAACGCGTGTGCCCAGTGGCTCAAACCAACCATGGCTTACCGTATTTCCCCGAAAGTAAGACCTAACCGGAAAATAAGCCCTCGCATGATTTTTTAGGATGCTCGTAATATAAAATAAGCCCAAATGCGTCTTGCGGAGCAAAAATTAATATAAGACCCTGTCTTATTTTCAGGGGAATACGGTAGGGCTTATTTTATATTACAAGCATCCTGAAATATCAAGCGAGGGCTTATTTTCCGGTTAGGTCTTACTTTTGGGGAAACACGGTACTTCACACTCTTATCGCCTCATCACCTGTACCTGGAGCCATTTTGCAAAACCAGGAAATTTTCAGATAAAACGTTGTATTTGCTCGAAGAACACAGGCTAGGAGGACATACAGAGCAAAGAGGGAACCAAAGGGTGCATGAAATGCAAGCGAAAAGATCCATTAACAGAGCAAAACTGGATAAAGGAATATATGGCTCATTTCAACACAAATTAGTACAGCGACAGCTAATGTGGAAAGAAAGAAATGTAAGCATGTCCAGCCAGGCGACTGCAGGCAGGAGGAGACGGAGTTTGTACAAAGTGCATTAAAACACCACTGGAGTTAACTGGCAATCTGGTGCAGCTTAACTCAGGTTTCCAAACACCATCCTTTACCTTTCTAGGGAAATGCTTCTGTGTCTCAATCCTACAAAAGTGGGCAGTGACCTTAAGTGGACACAAAATGTTTCTACTAGCACACATCTGCCTCGACCAGCCTGAGTCACCTGGCACATGGGACCTCACAGTGTTCAACCCAGGAGAGCCCAGGCAAACCAAGATGTTTGATGGCTCTATAATCTGTTGAATAGCTTAGTAATAGCAGTCTAACACTGACATTTTAAACTGAATAATGCGTACCATTGTCCCATGAGTATAAACCAGTGGTTCTCTCACCAAGGGCAATTTTGCCCTCCACCCTCACCCCAGGAACATTTAGCAGTGTCTGGAGACCTTTCTGGTTGTCACAGCCCAGGGTGGAATGCGGGGACTACTGGCATCTAGTGGGTGATAGACCAGTGATGCTGCTAAACCTCCTACAATGCACAGGACGGCCCCCACACAATTATCTGTCCCCAAATACCACGAGGGCTGAGGTTGAGAAACCCTGATACACAAACCCTTTAACATGTCTCCCAAGAAGTTGGCTGGTTCAGAAAATCTCAAAAGAGAGAAGGAGAACAAGAACCATAGAAAAGTAGGAAATATGCTCAATTTTCCAGACCTTTGATCTTTCTTCACCCCACTGAGGTGTTAGGGTGAGTATTTATTAATAGGAAATCCATGTCTACAATGAAAGAAATGCTGAACAACTTAGTTAAAGATTCCAAATTGAAGGACTCCCCAAGTCATTAACATGATGGGGGAACTCACATGTCGTATCACATCAAAAGAATATATTAGCCTCATTTTCCATCAGAGACGTTTAGGAGCTTTCCCAGAGTCACACAGCTGGGAAGTGGCAGAGCCAGGACCTGAACTCAACTAACTCTCTCTGGCTCCAGAGTCTGGATCCTGCTCCTGTTTTACTGTCCCGAGTTGAGTTCCCTAGAAGCAGACCCTGAGTTGGGTATTCTTGCAAGTAACTTAAGAGGCAGCTCTGCAAGAGAAACTTATTCCATTGTGGGGGAAGCAGGAGAGGAAATGGCGGAGAAGCTCAGCAAGGATGTGGCTTCAGGTGACTTCTAGTCTCAGCCGGCTCTGGCTTAAGGCTCTGGAGCGTGAACTGCACCACAGTCTGTCTGTCTTGAGGCAAGCGGCCTGGTGTTTTCCACACCTACACCAGTTAGGCCGGGCTCTGAGCCACCTTGGGGAGGGGGAGGCTTAGTCCCTGACACCTCGAGGTGAGGCAGTCACCCAGGGACAAGCTTCCTGAGAGGGTCTCGGGTGCGAGCTGTGAGCAGCAGCGCCCGTAGCAGCTGCTAAGTGAAGTGAGCGGGAATGTGAGCAGGACACCCAGGCAGACGTCAGTGAGGCAAGGCTGTGCTCAGTGGGCACTATCAACCTACCTTCCAAGCAGAGGAGTGGGTACTTGCTGGTCCTAGAGATAAATGAGTCTTAGCGTCTGCAGGGTATTCAGATGGCCATACCCTTCCCATCTCAGGCCCTGAGAGCAGGTGACTCAGAGAACATCAGAACTTCTGGCTTCTGCCCCCCGACTCCACCACCCAGAGGAAGGGCCATCCCAACCCCAGCATTCTCCTCCCTGGTGCCGTGTGTTCCGAAAGTGACCCATTCCAGCTCCAGAGTCCACGATTGCTTTCCCAGGAGGGGGGCTGGATGGGCAGTGAACGGTCCCCCACCCTGGCGTGAAGCTTCAGGAAGCAGCATGAGTCATAGCAGCAGGCTCCTCTGACCCCAGGCCCTGCCTGGTACAAACAATGGAAAAATATGCTCCAGCCGTTTTCTGTCCTAATCCCAGACTTTGCCCCCGCTGTTTCCTCAGCCTGGAACACCCTCACCTGACCAACTCCCCCTCTTGCCTGAAGACTTCCAAGTCCAATAGGACAGCGTCCCCTGAAGTACATGACAGACACCCCCCCACCCTGGTGTAGCCCTGGGCTCTTCCCCCTATGACAGTACTGTTGACCCTTGAACAATACGCGTTCAACTGTGCGGGTTCACTTATACGCAGATTTGTTTCAATAACTACGTACAGTACTGTAAATGTATTTTCTCTTATGATTTGGTTAATAACATCTTCTCTCTAGCTTACTTTATTGTAATAATACAGTCTTTAGTACATATAGAAAACACGTGTTAATCAACTATTCATATTAGCAGTACGGCTTCCGGTGAACAGTAGGTTATTAGTAATTAAGTTCTGAGGGAGCTGAAAGTTATATACAGATATCTGACTGTGCAGGAGTCATCACCGCTCACCCCTGCATCGTTCAAGAGTCAACTGGAATTAGCTACCCTGCTTATCCTATTCCTCCCTCTAGAACCATGTTCTTTAGTCATAGCTCAGTATAATATGAGTAAGCCACATGGCAGACTTATTAAAAATGGGGGTTGCTAGGCCCTGTCCCCAGGGTCTGGGCCAGGAAGTCTAGATAGAGGCTCAAACATTACAGTTTTAAGCTTCCAACATGATTCTGGACTTAACACCTAACTTAATTATCGTTTCAGATGGGACCAGGGCACACCTTGAGAACTGGTGGTGATTGTGGGCAACTGGAGGGCAGCCACCGTTTCTTTCTCACCCTCGTGCCCCGGATGGAAGCACAGAATCCCTCACACAGCAGAAACTCAGCTGGGGCTGCTGACCGAACCAGAATAACCAGAACCAGAGCACAGTCTGTAAAAGGAGACCATGGGGGTGGCTAAAACACCCGTAAGAGACAGTTAAAATGCTACTTCTCCACTGGTGGTTTTAGAAGACGACCCCCTCCCTTCCACACTGAAGCCCATGCAGAAAAAAAAAGCAACTTGGTTCAAACTCTTGTTTTCTAGAGCAAACGCCACCCAAACCACCATTGCATGCTTTCCTGCGAGCATGGATAGGGGCAGAGAGGTTCCAAGGACCCAGACCTCAGAAACTTGTGGAAGGATCCCAAGAGAGAGGAAGGATATAGATAACATATGACTGAGGACCGGGAAACCCATCAGTATCTTTCTACACAAGCAAACTTCAGCCAGCTGAATCCACAGTTATCAGACAATACTTGGATTGTGCTGACATCCAACCACTTAGAATGAAACTCCATTCCACGCGCGTGAACCTATTAGATGAAAACGCCTCAATTTAGATAACGGCAAATTGCTTTCGGAGCATAATTTCCCATTAGTTCATTAATCTCTCTATTCAGAATGCCAACAAGACAGCTAATGATAATTCCGGAGGAAGTGGGTATTAGATCTACGCAAAAGAAAAGAGGGTTAGACATTCGGTAATATCCTGGCTTCCTGGGTGGAGGGGTACCCCAAAATGAATCTGTCAAGTTAGTAACACTTTTCCTTTTGTTTATTAAGGTACTTATAATGGGCCAAGTACGAGGCTGAACATTTCACCTTATTTATCTCACTGAATTTGTTTGTTTTTAAACAATCTAGTGAGGTAAATATTATTTTCCTCTTTCTGCAGAGAAAGAAACTAGGGGCCAGCAGTGGTTTCACAGCAGTTAGGGGCAGGGGCAGGATTCAAATACAGGTGTGTGTATCTGACCTACAGCTGGGGTTCCTAGTCATTCCTTATCTTTCTGACTCACCCCACCAATATTCACTGAATGGCTTTACTGCAGAGACAATGATAAAACAAGACTCAATTTTACAGAGTAAGTCCAAGGGATGTAACAGCAAAAGAGTCTGAAAAGTAATCAGTGAAGAATGCTCATCCTGTTAAAAAAAAAAAAAAAAAAGAAAATCTCACACGCTGAAATGCCAGGCTGGGGAAATAAAGTTTCATTTTTGTCAAACTGCTATTTTTATATAGAATCGTTGTTCTCAAGGGTGGTCTCAGGACCAGTAGCATTATCACCGCCTGGGAACCTGTTAGAAATGCAAATTCTTGGGCCCCACACAAGATCTGTTCAATCAGAGACTGAGGAGGTGGAGAGGGTGGGGAGGGGGTGAACCCAGGAATCTATGTTTTAACAAACCCTCCAAGGGATTCTGATGCATGCTCACGTTTGAGACCCATACTCCAGAGAAAAAAAAATCAGCTTTGCAAGGGCATTTGGAGCCATGCTTCTCAAACTTTAACATGCACAAAAATCACCAGGACAATCTTAAAATTCAGATTCTGACTCAATAGGTCTGGGGCAGGGCCTGAGACTCTGCATTTCTAACCAGCTCCCAGGTGGCGATGCTGGTCCAAGGATCACACCTGGCGTAGCATGGGTCTAATCTAATCCTTGTCACTCAGGGAGCTTCTGGCAGTCACAGAACCAGGATCATCGTAGGATACATAAATATTCATCATTGCCTTCAGGGCAGATTCGAATTCAAGCCTCTGGAAATGCTTTAGGAAAACAGGAAGTGACCTGTCCCACACACTACTATTTTCCCAAAGTTCCCACTCAAGTGTGAGACCTTCCCTGAGCACCTTAATTAAAACTGCGGCCTCTTCTCTGACCTTTTCTGTCTCCCTTCTCTGTTGTATTCTTCTCCTTAGCACTTAAGGGTCATCTGAACAGATGCTCCATTGCACTGATTTCCTTGGTTGACTGTCTGTGTCCACCCCCATTCCACCAACATGCAAGTTCTGTGAGGGCAGAGATTTTGTCTGTTTCATCCACTGTTATTTGCCCTGTGCCTAGGACAGTGCCTGGTGGATAGTAGGTGCTCAATAAACATTGGTTGAGCGAATGAACAAATGGCTCCGCCCATTTTTTTCTAAGAAGCTGTCCTTGCCGTCTTGCTGCCACCTCTCTGAAATTCTACCCGTCACTGTCCTTTATCATGCACTTCCGTTTCACTGAAACTCATTACTCTGTACGTGTGTCTTCCTCAAACTCTGACACTGGAGTCTTCGCATTACCTATTTCTGTCCTTCCAACCCTTCCATCTGCCCACAAGTGTGCCCCAAATGTTACCAATCTTTAAAAACACATATACATGACTAGCCATCCTCACTATCATTAATGCAATAGCTGCAAGATTTTATTCATAGAAGAATACGTTCAAACTTCAACTGGTGATAATCAGTAATGCGCTCTCATCATTACATCCCGGAGATAGCTCGAAACTCGGTCGTAGTTACGCAGCTACGATGTCAAAATTCCTGAAGCATGCTGAAACTCTATGGCAGCTACAGGACTGCTTTCACCATTTTGGCAGTTTTTCTAAGGGCTGAAGCAAATTGGTATGAACCCTGGTGCAGTCCAACCATGGCTTGAATTCTGCCCCTTTCAAAAACCAGGAGCCACTTTTGCACAAGGTGGAATGAGCAGGAACGTTCTAGGAGAAAATACTGTAATCTGGGGGAAAAACATTTCATTGACTCCTTCCCAGTCCGGTGGTGGGTGCTAATATCACACCCACTTTGCAGATCAGGAACCTGAGCTCCCAGATGACAAGTGTCTTGCTCAAGCTCACAAAGGGTGTTCAGCAGTGGAGCTGGGACTCAAACTCAGTGCTGGCTGCTTCCAAAGCCCGTGCTCCTTGCAGCCACCCCTTTCCCCCAGGTCCCCAGCCCTCCTCCAGCCCTTGGCAGGGTCTGAGCCTTTGCTCATTACTTCTAGAACAGAGGGCAGGAGCAAAGGCCACCTCAGAGTTCTGCCTCTAGTGCTGAAAATTAAAATGGCCCAGGAAGTATTCAGCCTTGCTGACTCCTGGCTGTGTCCCTGTCATCTAATTACCTGACTTCAAAGCTTCCACTCTGCAGGTGTGAGGATGTAAAGGCTGGCATTCCCCCCACAGAACAGGGTGTGACTACACACAGATGAGACAGGTCCCCGAAGCAGCTGGTGTATGGGGGGAATCAGACAGCTGTCCAGTCAAATCCAAGGGCCTGGCCTTGTACCTCTCAGAGTCAGAAAGACCAGGGGCCCCCGTCCTGGGGGCTCACCTGAGAGCCTGGGTCCACGGAGGCCCAAGGTGAGGATACGGGCCTCTAAACATGAATGCTTGGTAATTACTGCTCCCTCCCTCCCTTATGCCACGGAGCCTTAGGCTCCATAGGGGTTGGAATTAATTAATCCTTCCCACAACTCCAGGAGGGAAGGGATCCCTTAGCCTTACCTTCTTTAATCAGGTAAGACCTGGGGGGGGGGGGAGTGAATATTCGACCCTGCAGCTATGCCACCTCCATCACGGGGCAGGGATGTGGGGACGCCTAAAGGAGCCCAAATGAGAATTCCCAGTCTGGGATGGAGAGACAAGGAGGAGAGAAGGTTTCCTACAATCTTTTAAACTAAGTGGCTCCTATAAGCAAACATATGCACAGTCATTTGTAACTCTTGGATACAGTTGAATGTCAATGACTATTTTACAGTAACTGGACCAGAGCGGGTGTTTAATATACATTTATGGAAGGAAAAAGGAAGGCTAGGCATTTGTGACCTTTGACAGAGGACAGAACTCTTAGCCTGGCACTGAGCTATGTGCTTTAGTGTGGATTTCTTGAATGCTCACTGCCACAAAAGGCAGGTATGATGATTATTCCTTTCATGTAGAGGAAAATACTAGGAACAGAAATGTGAGGTAACTTGCCCAAGGTCACACAGCTAGAAAGTAAGAGCCAGAATTTGAATCCATCTTCGTCTGACTCCAGAACCCACCTTGGGCACCACAATTTTTCTTCTGCCTCCCTACTATTGCCAGACTCAACCTGGAATGGGTATGGGGGTGGGGTGGGGAAGGGGAGGGTGAGACCTCAAGGCCAACATGACACCACAGAAATAACAGGAGATTCAAGCCCTAATTGCCACTTCCTAGCTGTGTGACCTCAGGCAGGTGATTTATCCTTGCCAAGACTCAGTTTTCACATCTGTAAAATGGGGAGAATCATAATACCTCCCCCATTCCAGAGAGGAGAAAAAATAAAGGAGAAAAGGACTTCACAAACTCTAATCCAGGGATCAGCAAACTACAGATAAGGGACCCAAGCCAGCCCTCAACATACTTATGCAAATGATTTATTGGAATAAATAAATTTGCCACACCCATTTGTTTGTGTATTGTCTCTGGCTGCTTTTGAGCTACATGGCAGAGCTGAGTAACAAAGATGCTATACCCACAAATCCTAGCATTTACTGTCTGGTCAGCTCAAGAAAAAGTTTGCCAACCCTGATCTTAGATGCCGTGAAAATGCCAGGTGCCACCACACCTCAGCAGACAGCTTTGTGTATTGCAAACGTTGCCTCTTAGCTCAGGTTCTTATTCAGAAGGGCTCTCCTTGAGCCATTACCCAAAGGTACAGGTTCATTTAAGACCTATTTCTGAAAAACGGAATAAGCAACTCTCCTGAGAGTCAAAAAAAAACAAACTCCCATAAGCTATATCAGGGTCCAGTATGGCTCTGACATCAGACACCACGAAAAGACATGCCAGGTACAGCCACTTACTTGCAATTTTTACACTTGAGGCCAAAAAGCATCCCTTTCCCACAGACTGTGCACGTCTGAGACATCCAGTACTTGGTGGAAAACCTGGGGAAAAGAGACAGAAAATGTTCAAAGGCAAAGTGATGGCCACTGACCTGTCTCTAGAAGGATGAACCACTTAATGGGTAATCCACACATGCCCTGGATTCCAGTCCTCCTTCCTCCAAGACATGTGACTGAATCAAGTGGCTTTAACCACTGGAGCCTCCGCCTTCTCATCTGTAAAGTGGGGATAATACCAATATCGACCTCACAGGTTGTTGGGAAGATTAAACAAAGCCAGCATGTCAGGGGCTTCACACAATGCCTGGCACATAGTAAGCACTCAACGAATTAGCTTGTGGCTATATTATTACTCTATCATTCTTAACAGTCATTCATTCATTCATTCAACAAACATTGCCTGGTAGCCTACTATGTGCCAAGTTCAATTCCAGGACAGAGCAATGGATGGGGCTGGAACTGTCCTTGGAGAACCACAAAGCAAGGTGGGGCTTCCTAGGAGTCCAGCTAAGCCATTCCCCATCACTGCTAATCATGTCACCTGGGAAGCTTCGAGAGGGGGCCTCCCTCCAAAAGCTGAGACTCCAAACGTCGTAGCAGAGTCCACTAAAGTAAAAAGCCTTTTCAGATCATCAGCTCACCACCCTCCCCGACCATCAATACTTGCTGCAATCAAGGCAGTTTGGAGGCCTCCAATATGTAGCTATGAACCAGCAGGAAGAGAGGTACATTAGATTAACTTCCTGAGCCCCCACGGCTGCCAGGGTACTTTCTTCTCCAAGAGATACCAGGCAGTGGCAGGGCTGGGCTCGAGAAAAGTATTGAAGGTTGCTAGGTCAGAGTTAATTTTCATTTTCAATTTCTGTCACCTTCAGCAGGAGTTGTATCTAATCTCTACTGCCTCAGAGTGTCAAAATGAAAATCGGAAGTGATTATGTAACTTGGTGCTTGAGAATTCTGAGGGCAAGTTTGCATGCCTCTGCTGTACCATCCTGCTTCATCTGGGTCAGTCACTCTCCAAACAGAATAAGCTGCAGCCCAAACCCTCCATATCTAAGCAAATTGCAATATTCTGAACGGAGAGGTTCCTGTGGCCAATAGAACTCCCTCTCCAGTTTTGCCCTGGGGGTTGGGTTAGCCCCTTTCAGCCTCTCGGGAGGGCCGACAAGTTTGGTAGGGTCTATTTTGTAGGATTTGGCAGCTATGGGGGATGGTGTTTCACCCACCCGCCAGCAGGATGGAAATCAATGGCAGGCAGTATGAGAGGTAGGTGGGACTTCTCTCTGCTTTCCAGCCCTCTCCCACCCCTGGGATCAGCTCTCCCTCTTCCCAAGCTCCAGCTGAGGTGATTCTGAGGACAGTGGCTAGGATGGGATTTTAACTTCATTTTTTCACCAAGGCTCGTGTGAATCCAGGTCTCTCCCTTGTGGCCCAGGAAGAAACACAGGGCAAGACTGAAGAGTCCCAGCTCCTCTAAGAAGATGGTCCTGATGTCCAAGATCATCCATTAGGTCATTTCCCCCCTCTAGCCATTAGCTTTTGAATCTGAGGTACCACCAGATGCTAGATCCTGGGGGTGGGGCTGAGCCAGGGGTGTGGCCAATCCAGAGGTGGGGCCAACCCAGGGGCGGGGCTGACCAGGGGGTGGAGCTGAGCCAAGGGCATGGCCAATCCAGAGGTAGAGCTGTGCCAGCGGGCAGTGCAGAAGAAACAAACAAAAAGGTCCTCCTTTTTGATGCCTTTCTCTCTGCATCTTACTGCCTGACCGTGTGGTGTCTATCACATATTTCTCACTACTTCCTCCACCATTTTCTTGTTTGAGACTTAACAACTATGCTGTCAAATATTTCTTTCAAGAGTTGTTGAATAGATGCTTCTCGGGCAGAGTGTGCTCACTGCCGCCTCACCCCAGCTATATCATGTATCTGCCCCTGGTATTGCCCCCTGCCCTCCCAAAGCCCTGATCTCGCCGTACTGTCATGGTCCATTAACCGTCTCACCCTCCAGTACACCGTGAGCTCCCCGAGGGCACAGGCCTTACCTCTCGCTCAGTGGTGCAGCCCTGGCATAGAAATTCTGTACAAACACAAGTGGAAAGAATCCATGCATGACTGAGCCAGTCCCTCAGCTAGTTCATGGAGGCCTCGGTGCAAAGAAAACTCTCAGCGGTGGTGTTCAAAGAACACAAAAGGCTGAGGTCAATTAGCATGGAGACTCATCACTTAATCATCCAGGGCCTCAGTTTTCCTGTCTGTTAAATGGCTGTAACCACACTTGCACTGCTATTCAACTGTGAGGAGTTGTGAGGAGATTATGAGGATCATGAAAAGAATGTGGAAAGTTAAAGAATTTCTCATAAGGGAGGACTAGTCGATGTAAATCTCCCTCCTGAAAAGGGCTGCTGTACCCATGGAGACGTTGTCCCATGCACCCAACAGGGCTGGCGCTCTGGACTGATTTACACCTCAGTCGGGAGCGAGCATCTCTGAGTTCAGCCTGCAATCTTGTGCCTTCTAGGTGGGGAAACCCACAATGAGGACATAAAGCATTTGTCTTGACAATAATACCATGTATTGAGTGGTTATTACATGCCACGGCCTTCGCTTAGTATTTTAATATATTATCTCATTTAATCCTCCCTATGGGTGGGCAGCATTATCGGATGAGAAAATTGAGTCTGAGAGGTTAAGTAACTATCTATCTCAAGGTTGCAAAGCTCTCCTCTGGGTGATGAACACACAACGGGATTTATAGATGATGTAATACAGAATTGTACACCTGAAATCTATGTAATTTTACTAACAATTGTCACCCCAATAAATTTAATAAAATAAAATTAAAAAAAAAAAAAAAAAAAAAGGTTGCAAAGCTTTACCAGCTGGGATGGAAATACAAGTCAGTTTGACTCCAGAACTCTGGCTTTTAACCATTATGTATTAATTTTATGAGGGCCCTCTGAGTGAGAAGCAGACATCTCCGTCCCTAGCTGCCACACTGAGGTTTAGCCTGGCACAAATGAGAGGGGCATGGGGACACAGGAGCTGGGGTAACACCTCTGTCCAGTCTGGCACCAGCCCTCACCATGCTGGGAGGGAGGCAGGCATCAGTGCACACAGGAATCCAGCCTACCTGTGCTTGATGGAGTTGCCAAGGTCTCTGCGAGGGATCTGAGGGGACCAGCGTGGCACTGACAGTGTGTCTGCAGGGAGAGAAGAGAGAAGGAGATGACCTGTTACACAGAGGGTCGGAGACGGGGGTGGGATCTAGTCAAACCCTAGAAGGAAGAGGGAGGCTCACTGGCCTCAGAAGCACAGACCCATCACTTGTTGAACCAGAGCCAAGCGGAACACTGGTTTAGCTCGTGTTATCTTAACCCATGCAAGGTGCCCTGGGCAGGGCAGCCAGAGAAGGCCTGGAACGAAGCCAGCTGTGCAAAGAATGAAACTGAGCATCACTGCCATTTACACAGTGCTTAGTGTATGCCAGGCATGTGCTAAGCGACGAACACGCCTTAGCTTGCTACCTCATCAAAACGACCCCAAGGATAGGGATTGTTAGCATCCCCACCTTCCAGATAAGGAATCTGAGGCTTGGAGAGAGGGTCATTTGCTCAAGGTCATACCTCAGAGGCTGCATAGCAGCTGTGAATCCAGGCTTGAGGGACTCCAGAGCATGGGCCCTTGCATGCAAAGTTCTAATGAGGTAGATTCCAAATGCCAGTAATGAAAGGACCACTTTCCTAATTTTTGTTATACCCCTGTACGACCCATAAACTTATTTACTTACTATTTGAAGTTGACTTTGTTTGTTTAAATAAATTTATTTAAAAGCAAACTCTATATGGAAAACTAGTATCACTCTCTGTATATTATAGGTAACTATTTAAAATATGTCCAATCATGTACCATGTAAACTCATGCTAGAATAAGGGGATGGAGTGATGAGTGGATGTATGAGTGGGTGATGGATGTATAGATGAATAGGTAGATAGATTGGTAGGTGGGTGGGTGGGTGGATAGATGGACGGATGGACAGACCGACAGACGGGCAGACGGACGGACGGACGGACGGACGGACGGACGGATGGATGGATGACCGTTTGGACAGGTAGATAAATGAATGATTGGATAGGTGGGTGGCTGGACAGATGAGTGGATGGATGGACAGATAGGTAGGTGGGTCGATGAATTGCTAGGTAGCTGGGTGGGTGGGTGGGTGGGTAGGTGGATGGATAGTTGGATGGAGGGATGGATAGATGGATAGATTGAGGGATGAATGGACAAAAGGAAGAAACAATAAATCACACAGACATCAGACTGAATGCCTGTTCCCATCTGGGATTTTCTTGCATGCTTAGGCTAAATCCCAGCCACCTCCACCATCACTCTACCACTGTCTGAGTTCTGGGACTTCTTCCTCCCTGGGTACCAGCCCCCACCTTCACTCCACTCGCCAGCTGCCAGCACCACCCTCCTCACAGACCTCGAAGTCCCCGAGAGGTGTGAAACAACACAGAAATGAACTAGCGCTGCCTGTGAAATCTCCACCAGCTAGGGAGAGAAGAGGCCAGGGGCTGACCCACATGCCAGCTCCCATTTCTCAGGCCAGATGGATGGAGACAGCTCCCTGTTTCCAAGCTGAAAAGGCATGCCTCGTTTTTCACAGCAATTGTTATGGAGTGACGTGCTCATAAGGGAGCCTGGCTTGTCTGAACCGATCAGGAAGCATTTAACCCCCAACCCATTCAACTCCTCTCTTCTGTCTACTGACACTGTACGCAGCCATCTGAAAGCTGTTTCCAGAAACCCCGATTCTGCCCTGGTAAAGCTGGGACTCTTTTTGGGAGAGCTAATGATTTTCCAAGACCCAAAGGGCAGAGAAAACCCAAGAGGGAGGCAGCATAATATATCAGAATCATAGCCAGCGGAATTTCCTCTAGTTTAACTAAAAACTAAATGTCATCCAATCCAAGCCCATCTTACTACTTTTTTCAGTTTCTGAGAGAAACAAAAAAGACAAGAAAGAAAAACCATTTTAAAAAGATTGAGTGTTCTTTCTATTCCCATCTGCCCTTTGGGGACTGAAGTCAGATTTGGGAGGAAGAGCTCTGCCTGCTAACTCCTTAAACTGCTTTCTCCAGGAAGGAGGGAGGAGGTGTGACGGCTGCGCGAGTTTCACCTCATGGGACATTAGTAGTGGCTGTCTAGAAAGGTGTGTTGAGAAGGATTCTGAGGCTTGATAGGAAAGCCCTGAGATTGATTAGCAATGTCTGCCAGGGGTGAAGAATAAGGTCATATGTACAAGTCTGCATATACAGTATTTGCATCTCTGGCAAGGAGGGTCCACATCCTCACCTTTGCCTCACTGCCTCATAATATAGTGCCCGGGACAAAGTAAGTACTTAATACACGTTTGCTGAATCCGCAATATTTGTACTATAAACACTGAGTTTACTGATCACTCAATAGGTGTTAGGCGTTATGCTGTGAAGTGTATACCCGGAAGCTCCATGCACTCGGTGTCCTCATTATTCCCACTGGACAAAGGAAGACACAGGAGCTCAGACAGGTGCAGTGATTCACTAAAGGTACAGAACCTCAAGGTGTAACTCTGCAATTGTTCACAAGTCCTCCAAAAGCCCCTGCACCGGTATTTCCAACCAGGAGCACTTCTGGCCCCCAGGGGACATGTGGCAATGTCTGGAGATATTTCTGGTTGTCATGCTAGGGCGTGTGTGTTTGTGTGGGGGGTGCTACTGGTATCTAATGGTGGAGGCCAGGCATGCTGCTCAACATCCTACAATACACAGGAGACGCCCCACATCAAAGAATGAACCAGCCCCAAACGTCAACAGTGCCAAGGATGAGCATCCTGGATTCAGGTGGTTTTCACTTCTCTAGCCATCTACCTACCCCCATCACCTCCAAAAAGACCAGGATGGTACTTCTGAAGCTCGAGTCAGCAGAGAGCAAATCCTCTTTTAACATAAGCACCTCTCCCTGTTAGATTCATATTCTTGTTCTTCTCAATTACAGCACCTTCTCAAGAAAGTTGAAGTAATTAAGTTTAGTAGTTTGGTTTCATTTCCCCATATCTGGTTGACGAAGTAAATTCTGTCAATTACGTTAAGCGGCTGCAGTATCATTAGTCTCAAGCAATAATAAGCTCCACACGGCTTCGTACGTGGGTGTGAGGAGCTGAACTTGGAGAGCCTCTCTTACTTTCTTCATTTGGATTTCATTAAACTTGCCGATGCCAGCCGTAAAGCAAAGGAAAACTGTTTCAAGGGAAGGGAGGGAAAATCTATGAAAATCCAGGCCTTATCATAACAGAAAAGGCAAACAGCATTTACAGCAATTAAACTGATATAGAAACTTCTGCTTGACAGTCAAAGCACCTATTACGATGTCTCCATAGCTGAACAAAAGATTCTTTTCTACTCTAATTTTCTGATAACAAGTCAGGCAGACACTGAGGCAGAACTGTGCACAACTCTGGTGCTTTCTGTCCCAGGGGGGAGAATCACAGACACTTCTTAGATATTTTCATTTCTAGTGCCTGGAAAGGGAAAGTAAGTTATGCCATTTGCCCAAAGTTACACAGCAGGTAAAGGCCAAGACTGGGGTTTTTAATTCATGTCACATACCCAGGACTTAATAAAGGACAGCCAAATTCATCCCCATTTCACAGATGGGAACACTGAGGCTTAGAAGCAATAAGCAACAGCTTATAGCTAATAAGTGACTGAGTGGGGATTTGAATCACAGACAGGAACAAAATAGGTGCTTCTAGTCCAGACTATCCTCCAGATCCATGGAGTTCAGCCCACCCTGTACTGTCCATGCCTCCTACCTTTGTCTGGCAAAAGCAAAGGAAACGATGAGTATTGACCTTTTTAAGCTCAGGGAAGGGCCTCAGAGGTCTGGAAGGTGATGCAAGAGTATATTGTTCATTTCTTCTATCACTCATGCAGTTATTCAAGAAATATTTTGTTGAGCAAAATTATGCCCTCTGCCCTGAAATGTCCAATGTCTACCTCCTTATCCCCGGAGCCTGTAAGTATGTTACCTAACAGACAAAAAGAGATTTTGCAGATGTGATTACATTAAGGATCTTGAGATGGGGGAGATTACCCTGGATTACCCAGGTGGGCCCAGTGTAATAATAAGTGAAAGAGGGAGGCAGGAGGGTCAGAGTTAGAGAGGATGTGACAATTGCCATCTTTGAGGACAGAAAGAGGCCAAGAGCCAAAGAAGGCAGCAGCCTCCAGAAGCTAGAAAAGACATGAAAAAGGATTCTCCCCTAAAACCTCCAGAAGGGACCAGCTCTGCCAACACCTTGATTGCAGGCTTCTGGCCTCCAGAACTGTAAGATAATAAATTTGTGTTGTCTTAAGCCACTGAGCTTTGGTAATTTGTCACAGCAGCCATAAGAAACTGATACAGTACCTATTTTGTGCCAGGTATGGTTTTAGGAGCTGCGGGTATGGTGAACAGAATAATCAAGTTTTTTTTGGAGCTTACAATCTATAGGAAGAGTAAGAAAGTGACACATTCCACGAGGGAAGTAAAACAGCATGGACTTCGGGGTTTAAGTCAATGGGAACCTTGAAATACACCAGAACAGAGGCAAAAGGATGCAAGGATGCTGGAGAGACCCGGCAGGGCGGAGCTCTTAAATCACAAATTTAAGAGCTCCCCCTGGCGGCCCTGGAAAGAATAGCCCGCCAGGCTGTGACAAAAACAAGATGAGCCCACCCACCCTTCCACTTCCAACTCCCTACCCCCATGAGATCTAAAGCATCAGCCCTGACCCTTACAAGACCTTTCGTCTCCCAGCCCAGGCCTTTCCCCCTCCAGCTGTCATGATTTCACCTGCAGCGTCCAATAAAAAATCCACACCCCACAGTAATTAGTCCACTGCCTGGCACAGGAGCAATGCTCAGTCTTATTTATTATACGAGGTCTGACAATTAAGTCTGAGACCTTGTTGCAACGATGTTGCTAACCTTTTTTTTCATACCAGAGGGATTATTCATTATGAATTTGTACCAACTGGACAGTTCACCAAGTTGACTATTTGAAAGTACTGAAAAGGCTGCGTGAAAAACTTACACGACCTGAACTTTTTGCCAACAACCCATGGCTCTTGCATCACGACAATGCACCAGCTCACACGGCACTGTCTGGGAGGGAGTTTTTAGCCAGTAAACAAATAACTGTATTGGAACACCCTCCCTACTCACCTGATGTGGCCCCCAGTGACTTCTTTCTTTACCCAAAGATAAAGGAAATATTGAAAGGAAGACATTTTGATGACATTCAGGACATCAAGGGTAATACGACGACAGCTCTGATGGCCATTCCAGAAAAAGAGTTCCAGAATTGCTTTGAAGGGTGGACTAGGCACTGGCATCGGTGCATAGCTTCCCAAGGGGAGAACTTCGAAGGTGACCGTAGTGATACCCAGCAATGAGGTAGGCAGCACTTCTTCTAGGATGAGTTCACGAACTTAATTGTCCGACCTCATACACATCCCAACTGGGGATATGCCTCTTGGGGCTGTTTCCCCCCCCGCCCCATTTAATTCAAGCAACCCTATGAGGTTGTATCTCCAGTTTACAGATAAGGAAACTGAGGATAACCGAGTTGTTCAAAGTCCTCCAGTTAGTATTTGGTGGACTTTAGAGTTGAACCCAGATTCCGATAAAACTAAAGCCTTCTTATCCTCCCTACATCACTCTACCTTCCTATACGATGTCTTCTTCGGAGACAAGTAGAAGGGTGTTCTTTAAATCATGCAGTCTTAGAGTTGGAAAGGACCGCAAGAAACTGCCAGCTGCAGTCTCTGAGTCTCTATACCCTCTTGAATGGAAGAGGAGCTACCCTCTCCTTATATGTTTCCATGGAGAGAAAGGCCACTGAGCACATAATACTATTCATAATAACAGCTAACATTTAGTGAACACTTACAGTATGGCAGGACTCAGATTAAGTGCTTTAGACGTAGCATTTAATTTAATCTCCGAAACTTCATTTCAGGCAGTAGAGCTGGGGTTTGAGCTAGGAGAGTCAAACCCCAGAGCTCATCCTCAGAAACACCACAAATAAAATGGAAGTTCCAAGCTGCCCTTAAGCTCCCAGCTCAGAGACATGACAGACTGAGTGACAACTTAACAAGGGTGCTGCATTAAAATCAACTAGCAAAGTCTTTGGCCCGGAAGATACCTGAAACGAATACAACTTAGACCATTAAACTCTTCTTTTAGGGCCACAGGCCAGGCACCAGCTAAAATCCTGCTGATTTATCCAAGGTGCCACGCAATCCTTGACTAAAGCGGTTCATGATGTTATTCACATAGCTTGCAATAACTATTTGCTTTAGCATCCAATCCAAATAGATCAGATCTACTCGTAAAAGGACTTTAATTACATGTCGTCTCTAAAGGTTACAGCTCCATGATTCTTCAAGGCCAAATTGAGTCTCTTTGTGTATATGGATATATTTTTTCTCCCTAAGACAATTACCACCCACTTCCCCAGATCCAAATCTCATCATCTGGGGTCTGTGACAGCTCGGGAGGCATCCAGGGAATGACGTAGCACTGGTGAGTGTGTAGATAAGGGTGGGCCCGGGTGCCATGTCGTGGAGGAAGAAAGAAGGCAGAGGGGAATGACAGGGATAAGAGATGTTACTAGGGCTGAGCGAGGATTGTGCTGCTCACTCATGATGGAAGAGACCATTCCCGGGAGATTCTTAGGGATCCCCTGGCACTGAGGCAAAACAAAGAGCAATCGTGAAACTACCTGCCTAGAAATAGAAACATTGCAGGAATGGAGGTCTCGGGGTCAAACCAATCTGCATCTATGTGGGGGTTTAAACTGGAGACAAAATCTTGAGTGTAGACCTCCTTCGGAGTCAGATCAGCATATTTCATTTCTGAACAGGAAAGACCTCCACCCAGGTCATCAAGTTGCCCAGTGGAGTACGGAGGGCGAGACCGTAGGACGTTGAAATGAGCAGACCTAGGTCCACGCATCAGCTCTGCCACTTACTGGCTATGAGACCTTGGGCACTTGGTTCTCTCCGAGTCTCAGCTTTGTTTCCTATAAAAAGGAGGTCAGAATAGCTCCCTCATAGGATTGTTAGGAGGATGAAGAGGGGGTAATTCACTGGAACAGGGCTCAGCTGAGTGCCTGACCTACTATTGTTATTATTATTTTTGTTACCACCATCATCACTCTGCCTCTAAAATTAACAACATGCCAGTGAGAACATGACAAAACTCTCCTTGGACTATGCTTTAGAGAGGCTGGCAAGTTATGACCTCCCCAGGCCAAATCCAGCCCATCACCTGCTTTTGTTAATAAAATTTGATTGGCACAGAGCCACACCCACTCCTTTACATATTGTCTGTGACTGCCTCTGCATGAGGACAGCAGAGTTGAGCAACTGTGACACAGACAATCTGGCCCACAACACCAAAAATAATTATTACCTGGCCCTTTAGAGAAAAAGTGTGTCAACCCCTGATTTAGAGCTCTGTAACTCATTTCCTTGGCAGATTAGCCAGGATTTCTTTCCTTTTCATTTTTTCCCCCAGCTTTATTGAGGCATAATTGGCAAATAAAGTTGTAAGATATTTAAAGTGGACAACATGATGATTTGATATATGTATACATTATAAAAGATTGTTTTCTCTGACGCCAGAAGACTTGGGTTGAAGACCCGATTCTGCTAATTACATGGCAGGAATCCTTGGACAAAAGACCTGTATTCTCCACGCCCAAAGGTACGGGACCATTTGGTGTCACCCCTCTGCTCACCTCATCCTAGCACCTTGTGGGGTGTGTTGCTTCCATGCTCATCTTACAGGAGAGAGGAGCCAGGCACAGTAGGACCTCCAAGCGACCCAGCCAAGATTCTAATGCATACCAGTCTTGCCCCCACCCTGTGTTCTTTTTAGCCCTCACTATCTCCTGCAATGTCTCTGATTGCATGCCACTGCTGAAATCCCTGTCAGCGTGTGAAGGCAGAGGGAAAGGAAAATTAACTCTCTCTTCTCGCTGCTTCAGTCTGGGCTCATTAATACAATTATCCACTTGTCACTTTAACAAAGCAGAGAGAAGACCTTGAGGACGTGTAAGTTACAACGGGAGGGGTGGTAGTGCTGGTCACGAGGGAGATAGATAGAGAAAGTGCCCTCCTGGCAGTGTCTCCAGGTAGAAGCCTACCTTGGTGAGATGGTGAGCAGTGACATTGAGCAAATGGTAGCACAGCAGACAGAGGGCTGATATATGGCGCAAGAGGCAGGAAAGTATGGAGGCTGTGAGGGGAAGACATTGCAAAATCGCCATCAAAGTTCTCCATCCCCCAATCCTTCTGGCCCCAGACCTGGTTAAAAATGTTTTTAAATCGCGAAGCTAAACTGGAAGCATCTTCAAGTTCTAATGGGAAAATGAGAACATATTTATTCCAATATCTCTCTCCAGAAGCATTCTCCCCTTTTTAAAAGACCATCACCTCATGTCTGAGTCCTGGCAGGTAACTGCTGAGCTGGGATCCCCTAAATCCTCCATAAATCAAATGTGTGGACGGTGATAACATCATGCGAATCCTGGAATCATCACCTGAGAGCTATTTGGACCCCCTCAGATGGCCTCAATTAAATTTCACTGCCGGTGAAGAAAGAGAAGATAGCTGAGGCATTTAATTACATTTTATAATGTGCTCACTGCTGAATTTATTGAAGTGTATCAAGGATTTTTAACCTCATAACCAAACAATGGGAGACCTGGATGCCACACGAGTAATTATATTCCTTGTGGGGATGATAGATGGAGAATCCAATATGTTAACAGTAGGTCAGGTATGCATGCCGTGGGGGGGCGGGGAGGGGAGGGATGTGGGGACAATGGGGGTTGATGTGGGTGTGTGACAAGGAAAACGAGGCAATCGGTCTCTAATTCCATGAGACACCACCCTGCAGATTACAGGGGGGGGAGTGGCATTAATTATCAATCTTCTCTCGATTCTAAAAATGAGATATTAGGGCCTCTTTCTTCCCACTCCCTGAATCCCTACCCCAAACCTTCCCCTTGACATAATTTTATTGCTAAGGTCTGGAAAAAGGAAGGGGTCATCTTGAAATGTCAAAATCAGTTTCTGTAATAAGTTGATAAAGTTAAAATATAAAAAAGGAAATGAAATCTTAACATCTAGAAAATCCAGAAGAATCTCACTAGGATAACTGATCCACCTTGGTTTGGTTGGGAAGTGCTCGGGAAATAAATAATGAAGAAATGAGTGTGGTGCTTCTGGAGTTGGGTGTTTCAGTTAAACACAATCCTAAGGGTGGGTTTGATGTATCCAAAACCATTGTCTCAAGGACCTCCGTTATATACTCAGGTGACCAAGAAAGGTCAGATGGGGAGGAAGAACGTGCTGATCCCAGGCCTAAAAGGAAGACAGGCCCCTGAGAAAATAGGAGGACAGCACTAAGGACCAGTCTTGGGCTTAAACTCACCAATGGCCCCATTACTGTCCCCGGCCCCTGCCCGGCTCCCCCTGAGTCATATTCACTCCATGGATCTGCTGTTTTGCATCTCCCACTCTCAATGAAGCTGTTCTCTCTGTCTAGAATATTCTCCTGCACCGCCCCCCAACCCCTGGCCACACACACACTTCTCTTAGCCTGACTCATGCCAACTCTTCTTCCAAGATGCAGCTCAGCACAGCTCCTCCAGGAAGCCCTCCCTGAATGCACAGGGGCAGACACCCCTGCCAGGCCCCTCCCATAGTATCCTGTGCTTCCCTCTGCAGGTCACTTGCCTCATTACACAGAGTCTCTGCTTACGTATTTGTTCTCCCCACCACCCTTGACTGTGAGCTCCTGGAGAATGTATGTTGCCAATTACCCATCTTGACGTGCTCACTGTCTCAAGCAGAGTTTGGTTTAGAGCAGAGAGGTGAAGGGTATTTCTTGCTAACTCCAACAAAAATAAGCCAGAAGCCCAACGCTCTGAAGGGAGGCTTCACTTCTTCATGCCCTGCAAAGCCTGGGTCAGTCAGGGGACCCAGGAAACCTGAAACCCCACTCTACCCTGACCACCCACCCACACCTCCAGCGCCAGCTCCCAGACCTCAGCTGAGGCGGCTGACCAAATGGAGCCCGTCTAGTCAAAGATGGAACCCTCCACTCTTCTCCCATCCCTCTCCACACTTGCCTATCTGTCCGGGGCCCCACAGTTTTCCAAGCCACCTGGTCAGGACCCCTGAAATGTCTTCAACTCCTCCTGAATGGGTGCCATTGACATGGTCCCTCCTGAGTGCAGGCTTGCAATTTATATCAATTTTCACCCTCAGTCCTCTCCGCAACCCTGTCAGGGAAGCCAATATTGATCCCACTTTACAGATGGAGAAACTGAGGCTCTGTAAGCTTAAACACAGAGAAGGAGAGTGATCAAATGAATGGGATTTGGAGTTGGAAAGATCAGGGTTTTTGTCCTGGTTCTGCCCCTAACTGGGCAAGTTACTTAACTTTTCCGACCTGCAGCAGAGTAATAATGATAATAGCTAACAAGGGCCAGGCACTGCCCAGTCAGGGGTTCCCAGAATCATCAGGGGTTCCCAGAAGTCATCTGATGCGTGCATCCCTCCCTCACATTGTGCTTTAATTCCGGGGTCAGCAAACTGCAGCCCACAGTCCAAATCTGGCCCACAGCCTGTTTTTGTAAATAAAGTTTTATTGGCACACAGTCACGCCCATTGTCCATGGCTGCTTTTGCACTGTAAGGGCAGAGTTCAGTGGCCATAAAAGAGACCATATGGCCTGCAAAGCCTAAAATATTTACTGTCTGGATCTCTCATAAAAAGTTTGCTGACCCTTGATTTAATTGAGCTGCGGCCTGGCTTTGAAAAATTTTAAAGGTCTCCAGGTAATACTAATCTACAGACAAGTTTGGGGTCTGCTGGCCTAAGTGTTTTACCTGCATGAGCTCCTTGACTCTTTGTAACAACCATGTCTGTTTCATTCCCTCCTGTGTTCTCAGCAGCTAGCTCAGTGATGGGCACAGACTGCCATCTCCACAAGTATTGAATGAATGAATCAAAGAAGGAATGAATGAGTGAAAACCCACCCCGTAAAGTAGGTACTAATGACCCATTTTCCAAATGAGAAAACTGAGGCTCAGAGGTCAGCTAAGGAAAACGTCCTTCTGGGATTGGAAGCTAGAGCTCCCTGACTGTGAAGCCCCATTTGTGAGCACAGTGGTCTCTCTTCTGAGATTCAGAAAGGAGGAGAGACCACCAGCAGAGTTGGCAAGGGGGTCTTCTTGCGCAACCTTCCTAGGAAAAAAGACCTGAGCATGAGAAGAGGCAGGCTGGAGACCCAGAGAAACTCGGGGGCCCAGCCAGCCATGCAGAGCCATCTCAGGCCACACAGATACAAAGCCTGTCTCCCTGACCCAAAGAAAAGTGCTAATTGGAAGAGACTGGCTTATTGCACCCCGGCTCAGGCTTAAATGAGGACAAAACAAGAGATGACAGATAGAAGCCCCATGCTACCATCACCATAAATGTCCCTGTGAAGGGAGAAAAACAGCCAGCCCTGTGCTCCATCAATTTCAATTGTAAATGGTCTCATGTTGAAATGAACCAACAGCAGTACCAGTGACAAGCATTGGGTGGGGAGTGGTGGGGGACATGCCCCCTACAAGCTGGGATTTGCAAGTTGGGCTTGACATCTCGACCCAGAAACAGGTGAAAGGAGGTGTTCGTGGACTGCATGGTCCACAATCCAGGCAACCCAGGGGCTCAAACCCCTCCTTTTGCTAAGAAGTGGGAGGCAAAGATAGAATTAATTTACAGCTGCAGACCCGCGTCCCAATCCTGATTCTGTCCTTGTGCTCTCGTGTCTTCTTCTCTTTGGACTTCCTCCTCTGTAAAATGGGAGTGATAACCCATATGCACAGTTTCCCTAAGAATCAAGCAACTGACATATGAAGCAAGTGCCTGGCACACAGTAGGTGTGCAATAAAAGACAGCTTTCCCCTTGAGCAACCCAGGTACTTGTTTGCAGATTTCCTTCACGTCTCCTTTCCCTGGCCTGAGAAGACAAAACCTGGGGAAAAGGCTCTTTTGGGAACAAAGCCACAGGTCTATGGAAAAACAGCAGTGAGTTATGGGGAGGGCAGAGCTGTCTAGGTCCCTCTGGCCATTTATTCCCCTCCTATCATCCTGATGTACACAGCCCTTGCTTGCCCGGATGTGATGGATGGGTCTTAAGTTCCTCACACACTACATCATCAATTACTTTCATATTTATTGCCTTGAACTGAGTTTATGGATCTTAAATCAGAGCCTTTCGGAGTTGCCTGAGCTGAAATTCTCCCCCAATGGAAATGTGGCATTTTTAAAAATTATGCAGCCACCCTGTACTTAATGTTCGGTGGGAGTTAATTGTTCATAGAACAAAGGGCTGCTGAGAAGTTCCCCACACAGAGTCATTCCACAGAATTTATTGCCTAACTGGGCTCAGTGGGAACAGACCAGGCAAGGTTGCTGTGAGAAACCCCGGTTCAACTTTAAGAAACCCCAGACACCAGCCATCCTCGAGTCTGAACTTCAGGAAATAGATTTTCTCCCTCTCTCAGTTTCCTAACACGCAATGTGCCATCCGAGAGGTGTCACACTGTCTGTAGTTTGCAGACATTGGTGGAGACAGCCTTGTGATCGTATTTCAAGGTCAAGATGGGGTGTCTATATTCCAAAGCATTCCTAAGTGGGGCTGAGGTGACAGAGATGTGACAGGGCCTGGGCCTGATGTGGCAGCCACGAAGGTAAGGCCACTGAAGACAGGGGACTTCTGCTGCAACAGGGCCATGGTTTATCAGTGAGAACTGTTATCAGCATTGGGGGTATAAAGGAGCCTTACCCCCAAGAACTTGGAGATAAGGAAGGAAGTTGATCCTCTAAGAGTGCAACTAGCCCAACCCTAATGAATCAGAAAAACAATGTTAATCTAAAGCAGTTGTTCTCAATAGTGGGCTATGGTGCCCCCAGGGGACATCTAACAGTATCTGGAGACATTTGGGGCGGGGGGTGGTAAGGGCAGGGGGTAGGTGCTACTGGAATCTAGTGAATGAACGGAGGCCAGGGATGCTGTTAAACGTCCTAAAATGCACAGGACAGCCCCCAGCACAAAGAATTATTTAGCTGCAAATGGCAATCGTTTTACAGTTGAAAATTCCTGCCCAAAGAGCCAGAAAGGGACCTACTAAATCCAGAGCCTGATACAATCAGATTAAATATATAGACAGATGGAAAGAAGGGTTCTGTCGACCATGAAGAGAGACAAAGAGAGTCACAGGGGTGGGAGATGGTTTGACCCTCCCAGCCTTCCAGGAGACAGGCATCTTTGGCACTGGGGCCCATTCCTTCTCCTTCTAGTAGAACAGCCTGGGTTTCCACGGGGAAATTACCCTTCTGACATCTCAGTCCTAGAAGTCCAGGGTAGGCTGAGCCTTCCTTCCAATCCTGACCCAGGCATGGTAAGTCCAAAGCGTTCCAACTCCTCAACCACTGTGATTGGTTCAGGGATAGGCACGTGACCCAAGATAGGCCAATTAGAGTCCATGAAATACCCTGAGACCTTTTCTGTTGTTAAAGATGCCCTCTATCCTCTCCGGAGTAGCTAAGCTGGTGGGTACACACCTGAGAACCTAGGTGCCAGCTGTAGGAACAATCTGCCTGAGAAGGTAGCTGACACACTATAAAAGCTGGAACCAAGGGCTGATACATCATTTGAGCCCCTGGAGCTTCTCCAGTTATGATTAAATTCTCATTTTTAAACATTAAAAGCAGTTGTTACACTTACAAGCAGAAGAGCGTTGGCCTATACAAGGTCATGAAGACAGACACAGCCAGCGGACTTCCAATATCTCCAGTCCCTAATGCAACCCCAACCCAACCATGAGATGGCTAATCATCACAAAGGTGGTGGTACCCACAATTTGTGGGTCACATAGTAGGCACTGGTACTAAATACTTTACAGGTATTATCTCATTTATTTGGCACAACAATCCTATGACATCTTCACTATTAGTAGTAGTATTAGTTATTATTTATCTCAAAATCATAGAGAAGGAAAGTGTAGTTCAGAGAGGTTGAACAACTTGCTCTAGGTCACACAGCTAGCAAGCGGTATCCAGGTTCTCTACCTGGGCAGTTTTCCCATACTCTCAGTTACCCTTCCCAGAGAAAGCAACCTGCCCCATCCTGAGGCCTTCAAACATTCATTCAACAAACTTCCCTTCTTCCTAATTCCACCTTCATCAGGAAACCTCTCAAAGAAAATCTGGCTTTCAGGGTAGGCTGACTGTGGAGAGGAAATGGCTAATTACCTGGGCCTTGAGAACTGCAGAACCTGTGACAGCAAGTTCCCATTGTACATTAATAAACAGACATTCGGGCTTTAGGCGTCAGTCTTCAGTCTGGTTAATGTGAATCTGGCTCTAAGAGAATCTGTACTCTGAACCAGCAAAGCAAGACCCTGATTTCTGGATTCTCATGAAGTCTCTACAGCAGTGGTTCTAATGCTTGAGACTTCCTAGCAGCATGATTTATAAAAGCCCCACAGTGGAAACAACCCAAATGTCTATCAAGTGGCAAATGGATGAACAAATGTGCTCTAGCCACACAATGGAATATTACTCAGCCATAAAAAGGAATAAAGCACGGATTCATTGATGAGTCTTGAACACATGAGGCTAAGTGAAAGAAGCCAGACATAAAGGGCTACATACTGTATGATTCCATTTATATGAAATGTAGGTAAATCCAGAGACAGAAAGTAGATTAGGGGCTTGAGGGAGGGGCAATAAGGTGTGACAGCTAATGTGTGTGGGGTTTCTTTTTGGGGTGATGAAAATGCTCTGGAATTAGACAGCGGTGATGGTTGGATAACTCTGTGAATGTACTGAAAACCACGGAAGTGTTTTTTTCTTTTTTATTAAATGTATTGGGGTGACAATTGTTAGTAAAATTACATAGATTTCAGGGTAAACTTTGCAGCCTGTGAACAATCACCAGGTGACTCTAGTACATGCTCAAGTTTTTAAAAATGTTTATTTTTCACTTTATTTTCAAAAACTTGAGCATGCAGCAGAATCACCCAGAGCTTGTTACACTACAGGTTGCTGGGTTCTGCTGCCAGGGAATCTGATTCAGTTCAATGTGGAACATGACCTGAGAATCTGCATTTTAACAAGTTGACGTGATGCCAGTGACGTGATGCTGCTGGTCCAGGCAACTCACTCTGAGCACCACTAGGTGGCGCTTTGCCGTCCTTACCGGCCATAAACGGAGGAACAGCCTGAGGAACAACAGGACCCAGACCCCCTGTGACCACACCTAGTGGTATGGCCTTTGCACTACTGGGTCACCCACAAAAAAGCTCATTTATAGAGCTGCCAATGGCTTTAGTCACTGTGTGTTATGGGCTGAATGTTTGCGCCCTGCCCCCAAATTCACATGCTGAAATCCTAACGCCCAATGTGATAGCACTAGGAGGTGGGGCCTTTGGGGTGAATTGGCCATGAGGGTGGAGCCCTCATGCATAGGATTAGTTCCCTTATAAAACAGACCGCAGAGAGCAGCCTTGCCCCTTCTGCCATGTGAGGACACAGCAAGAAGACAGCCATTTATGAACCAGGAAACAGACTCTCACCAGACACTAAATCTGCTAACACCTTGATCTTGGATTTCCCAGCCTCCAGAAATAAATGTCTGTGGTCTCAGCCTCCTACTCTGAACGTATTAAGACAGTACGGTAGTCTGAACAATGCTCCCCGAAAGAGATCCACATCCCAACGCCTGGACCTAGTAAATGTGACTTTTGGCAGCAAAAGGGACTTTGCAGAGGGATCTTGAGATGGGAGACTATCCTGGGTTACCTGGGTGGACGCTACATGTAATCGCAAGGGTCCTTATAAAAGGGAGTCAAGAAAGTCAGAGGGAGAAGGCGCTATGACCATGATGGGACCTAGCAGAGAGAAAGGGATGAGATGCAGGCCGCGGGCAGCCTCTAGAAGCTGGAAAAGGCAAGACACAGATTCTCCCCTGGTGCTTCCGGAAGGAACCTGCCCTGCCGATACCTTGATTTCAGCTTCATTAGACTCATTTTGGACGTCTGACCTCCAGAACCGTAAGAGAATACGTTTGCGTGATTTTGAGCCACTAAATGTATGGTAATTTGTTACAGCAGCAGCAGGGAAATAATACAGCCGTGTGTGTCCCAACTCTTCTTTAAAAGAAAAAGTGTAAATGGACATTTATTCAGCTTCTACTCGGTGCTGGGCATTTCATGTACGAGATCCTCACAGCAACCAGGGAGATGGGGACTATATCCCATTTCACAGAAGAGAAAATTACAGATCAAAGTTCAATCGTTGGCCCAACACAGCTCCTCCATGGAGGAGGGCGGATTTCTTGCTACTTCCTTTATCAGGCATTTCCCACAGGGAAAAAGGAATCTGTTTATCCACCTAGCAACCTGAAGCAATGGGGCTGGCACAGTAATAACTATGAATTAGTCTCAACATTCCCTAACAGTCCAAAGCCCACCCTTCTGGAAATCACACAATTTAATCTACCAGGCCCCTGAGAGCAGGCACCATCCAGAAAAATCCAAGGCGTGCTCTCACCTCCAAGAGTCCTTTTGCAGTGTTTTAATTGACCTTGAAAATTATTTGACACTAGGCTGACATTAGGCACTGATGTGGAGCCTGAGCTATTTCTAATCTGACACAACTTCGAATGGGACCGAGAGGCCAGAGTGACAGACGTCATGGGCTCCGAAGTCACAATACCATCTCTGCCATGTAAGGAGACCTGGGCACGTGACCTTTATAACACCCATTGCTCTAGGTCAGTGGGTCTCAAACTTCATGCATCACAGCCACCTGGAGGGCTTGGTGAAATATTGATTTCTGGACCTTAGAGTTGCTGATTCAGTGAGTCGGGGGAGGGAACCAAGAAATGTGTACTTCTAGCAAATCCCAGGGGATACTGACGCTTCTGTACATTTGGGGACCACACTTTAAGAACGACTGCTCTAGATGAAGGTTTCTTGACCTCGGCACAAATGATACTTGGGGCCGGATAATTCTCTGTGGTGGGGATGTCCTGTGCCCTGCAGGAGATTGAGTAGCATCCCAGACCTCCACCACCACCCCACCCCCGATGTCAGCATCACACTACTCCCAAACAACGATGTCTCCAAACATTGCCAAGTGTCCCCGGGGAGTGGGGCCACCTTGTCCCTGGTTGAGAACCACTGCTGTAGATCAAAATTACCAAGAATGCACGAGAAGGGGCCAGCCCAGTGGCTCAGGTGGTTGGAGCTCCGTGCTCCTAACGCCAAAGGCTGCTGGTTCGATTCCCACATGGGCCAGTGGGCTCTCAACCACAAGGTTGCCAGTTCAACTCCCATAAGGGATGGCGGGCTACGCTCCCTGCAACTAGCAATGGCAACTGGACCTGGAACTGAGCTGCGCCCTCCACAACTAAGATTGAAAGGACAACAACTTGACTTGGAAAAAAGTCCTGGAAGTACACACTGTTCCCCAATAAAGTCCTGTTCCCTTTCCCCAATTAAGTCCTGTTCCTCCTCCCCAATAAAGTCTTTAAAAAAAAAAAAAAAAAAAAAGAATGTATGAGAGGAAGGGAACTACATGGAATGCCACCTACAAACATCTTGGGGCTCTTGCCCATGGTCCCAACTATTTATCAAGTGCTGAGTGGTGAGTGTGGGGGGACAGGTTGCCTAAACCTGTCACTAGGGCATGCATCGTGAGGTCAAACAACCACAGGTTTTACAGCCAAATGGTTCACTGTCTTCTCAAAGTTTCCCCAAGTTCTCAGGAAAGCCCCCCCCCCCCGCTGTAGTGACAGCCCAGTCAGGTACAGATAGAACAGCCAACCCTGCCTAATCACTGAGGAATGAGTCTGAGCCAGCAAAGGCCAATGCTCAAAGACGGTCTGATTGCAAATATCAAGGAGGAAACATAAATTCACAAAGCGGCCCCAGGTTCCCAATTCTCAAGCTCAGCAAACCAAATCCGAAGCTGCAATCTTCTCAGGGTTTTCAAAAGCCAGGTGACTGATAGTCAGTGGGGAAAGGAAGGAGAGCCAAACGCAGGCCTGATGGATGGTTGTGGATGCAATCAAACGCATTTTCAGAGCCTCTTTGCTCCGACACCTGTCCCCTTTCTCCAGGGAGTTTGGCTCTGAATGGGCCCCTGGACCACACCCTCCATCGCCTCTACCTGGTGCTCCTGTTTTGTAGACAGGAACACAACCTAATGATGGATGGGTTCAATGTGATCATTCTTGCCTATGCACAAAACAAAGGCAGGATTGATGAGCTCCCAGGGAGCACATTCACCAGCCTGATCTATGCCTTTTACCTTGGAGCAGGCTGTAAGGCCTCCAAGAGCATGCAGGCAACGTCTCTGCATTTGTCAATAGGACCTTGATTCTCTAAAGACTGAAAGGGGTTTTCGTGGGTGAATGCTTGAAGCCAGCTCAGGGTTTTTGGAGCCCCATTCAAAGCCTCCAGGTGACTCTTTTTGCATCTGCTAGCTTCTTTCATCCCTAGATAGTACCCTCGAGTGAGGGCAGGCAACAGAAGAAACAGGGATGTTAAATGCATGAGGGTTCGGGGGGCATGTGCTGGGAAGGGCGAGGTCCTGCTTCCTGAGTTCACAACTCAGTTTTGCCCCCTGGCAGAGTCTTTTACCCTCTCTGAGATGGTTTACTTACTTACCTGCAATATGAGAATTTAAACAGCACCCCTGCAAGGTGGCTGTTGGATTCAATAAGGCTCTCGAGACCTGCTGCCTGGGTGGGCACTCTGACTCTGCTACTTGTCAGCTCTAAAACTTCAGGCAAGTTCTTGCTTAATCTCTTTGTACCTCACAAGCTCCTCAGAGGATCAGCCAAATGCTACAATGGCGCCTAACACTTAGAAGGTGCTTAATTGATGTTTAATTTCACATGTAATTAACATCCCTCTCCACTTGCACTCAGCCTCAGAGTGCATCAGTTACGGCGTGGATAGTCTGTGCTCTCTCATTCAGAATCAAAGATCTTGGGGGTGCCTAATGGGCTGGGTTAAATAGGGTCCTCCCCCAATTCATATCTACCCAGAACTTCAGAATATGACCTTATTTGGAAATGGGGTACTGGCAGATGTAATCAAACTGAGATCATAATGGGTTAGTGCGGGTCGTAATCTCATGGCTTACAAAGAGGGGGAAAAGGACACAGAGACGCACAGAGGGAAGGGGTGTGACATCTCCCGCAGGGACGACACAACAATGACAGAGGCAGAGGTTGGTGTGGTGCATCTACAAGCCAAGGCATGCTAAGGACAGCTGGCACCCACCAGGAGCCAAGAAGAGGCAAAGAAGGATCCTCTGCTGGAGTCGTCAGAGACAGCGTGTCCCTGCTGTTTTGATCTCAGACTTCGAGCTCCAGGATTAGGAGACAATAAATGTCTGTGGTTTTAAGCCACCCAGTTTGTGGTACTTTGCTAGAGCAGCCCTGGGAAACTAACACCTAATATCAAGGGAAGCCTATTTCTCCCCTCCTCTGCCTCCAGGAGAATGCCCACTAACCACTCCAGTCTCTCAATTCTTGCATCTGACTTCCATCCCCTGGTCAAGAGGGAACTAGAACAGGGGTCAGCAAACGTTTTCAGTGAAGTGCCACCAGTAAATATTGTAGGCTTGCTGGGTCACACAGTCTGTCACAACTACAAGACTCTGTCATTGTCACTCAAAGGCAGCCACAGACAAGATGTAAATGAATGGGCACGGCTGTTTTCCAATAAAACTGCATTTATGGACACTAAAATTAATTTCACATAATGTTCACACATTATTCAATAATCTTCTGTTGATTTTTTTTCCACTTATTTAAAAATGTAAAAAGTGCTCGCTTCGGCAGCACATGTACTAAAAATGCAAAAACACATTCTTAGCTTCTGGGCCATACAAAAACAGGCAGTGGGCCAGATTTTTTTCTTAATTGAGATGAAATGCACATAACATAAAATTAACCATTTTCACGTGTACGACTGAGTGGCATTTAATATATTCACAGTGTTGTGCAAACAGCACCTCTGTCTAGTTCCAAATCATATTCATAACCTCCAAAGGAGACTTATTAACCAGCCACTCCCTGTTTTTACCCCCACCGAGCCCCTGGCAACTATCAATCTGCTTTCTGACTCTATGGATTTACCTGTTCTGGATACTTCCTATAAATGGAATCAAACACTATGCTGCATTTTTGCATCTGGCTTCTTCCACTTGACATAATGTTTTTGAAGTTCATCTACCGTGTTTCCCTGGAAATAAGACCCAGCCAGATAATCAGCCCTAATGCGTCTTTTGGAGCAAAAATTAATATAAGACCCAGCATTATATTATATTATATTATATTATATATTATATTATATTATATTATATTATATTATATTATATTAGACCTGGTCTTATATTATAGTAAAATAAGACCAGGTCTTATACTAATTTTTGCTCCAAAAGACGCATTAGAGCTGAGTATCCGGCTAGGTCTTTTTTTTTAGATCTCTAAAAACCATGTGTTTATTTACAAACTATTTATAAATCAGCACTGTCCAGTAGAATTTTTAAAAAATATGGTAAAACACATAACATTAAAATTTTCATCTTAATCATTTTTAAGGTACACTTGCATAGTGTCAAATATAGTTACACTTCTGTGCAACAGGTATCTAGAACTTCATCTTGCAACACTAAATCTCTAAGGCTATTAAACACTAATTCCGCTCCCCTTGCCCCCTGCTCTTGGTCACTACCTTTCCGCTTTCTGTTTGTATGATTTTGACTATATATTTTATGCGAGTAGAATCATACAGTTTTTTTGCCATTTTGTGACTGGTTTATTTTTCCTAGCATAATATCCTTAAGGTTCATTCATGTTGTAGCATCTGAAAGGATTTCCTTGTCTTTAAGAATGTGTAATGTTCCATGCAGGTGTATACCCCACTTTCTTCAGTCATTAATCTGTTGATGGACATTTGGGTTGCTTCCACTTTCTGACTCTTGTGAATAAATGCTCCGGCTAGGTCTTATTTTCGGGGAAACGCGGTATGTTGAAGCATGTGTCAGTATTTCGTTCCCTTTTATGGTTGAATAATATTCCATTGTGTGGAGAGACCACATTGGGTGTATCCATTCGTCAACTGATGGGTGTTTTGGTGGTTTCCACCTTCAGAGTACTGTGAATAGTGCTTCTACGAACATTTGTGTACAAGTATTTGTCTGAAACCCTGTTTTCAATATTTTGGGGTATATACCTAGGAGAAGAATTACTGGGGTTTATGATCATTCTATGTTTAACTTTTAGAGGAATTGCCAACCTGTTGTCCACAATGACTGCACCATTTTGCTTTGTGTGCCAGATTGGACTGGCAAGCCACAGTTTGCCAGTCCTTGATCTAGAGCAAGGCTATGAAATCTCAATGCCTATGAATCAGGCAAATGAAATAGACAAGTTTGACAATGCAAAAGACAAGTTAAGAGAAATGAAACATGCGGTCCTCTCAATCTATCCACAGTTTACCCAATTTTTATAGCGACACTGATAAGGAAATCGTTCATGAACATTAACACAACCAATACATGTATATATAAACAAGCACGTGTAGTGCTATTCTGCCTCGTTCATGGAGGGACAACAGGAGTGGTTGGTGGGGCTGGTGGCGAGTTGGAGACCATGTACCGATCTATAGGGGGTGGCCACCACTCAGCTCTAGTCTTTTGTGGCCAAGCCAGAATGTGCTGCTGGATTGTTTGATTCTTCCAAGAGAAACCAGAAATTCACATTTTCATAAAAAAGAAAGAAAGAAAGAAAGAGAGAGAGAGAGAGAGACAGAGAGAGAGACAGAGAGAGAGACAGAGAGACAGAGACAGAGAGACAGAGACAGAGAGACAGAGAGAGACAGAGAGACAAAGAGAGACAGAGAGAGAAGGAAGGAAGGAAAGAAGGAAGGAGAGAGAGAGAGAGAGAGAGAGAGAGAGAGAGAGAGAGAGAGAGAGAGGAAGAGAAAGAAAGAAAGAAAGAAAGAAAGAAAGAAAGAAAGAAAGAAAGAAAGAAAGAAAGAAAGAAAGAAAGAAAGCAAGCCAGCCAAAAGTCAAGAAGGTTCACCCATAAGAAGACCCTTCTCAAATGTTACAACGGTGAGTCAGGAAATCTGCAAGGAAGTTTGCCTGCTGCCAAGCAACGCAGAGCTGGGAATCAGGCTGGGGTTTAGGGGATGCTCTGCTAGTCCCTAGGTGTAGCCGTGGGGCCAGTCACTTCACTTCTTGGTACCTCAGTTTCTTCATCCGTTAAATGGAGGCCATGGTAAGCTTTCTTCCCGCTTCTCTGACTTGCAAGTTCAAAGTGTTATGGGTGAGAAGACATAATTCGGCTTGTCCCTGTACTTAGTATCTACTCCACACTGACCCTATCAGATGATCCATGAGAAAAAGACGATCCCACTAAGCTTTGAAGAGTCACCGTGGACGTTAAGATTATTACAAGTTTGAAAAGTCCTGGAGGAAGCGAGATCTCATTTAACTTGTGATAACCCAGACGTTCCATATTTGTTGGACCGTGGAATTCTTTTCCCCCCATAATGCCTATTAACATCCCACATAACTGGTCCTCAACAGATACACGACAATTGCTCAAAATGATCACTCCTTGTTTCTGGCTGGTCCACGGAAGGCCGATGAAGTTGACTGACCGCAAGAGGCCAACAGCCCAGGGAGAGCCTGCAACCCTTCAAAGCTTCTAAACAGCTTCCTATCTGCCCCATGCTGGCTTCAGGCTTCCACCGCCAGCTCCTGGCTCCCCTCTCCAGCCATGAGCCTCACTCCAGAAGAGGAGGGAAGGATTCCAGAGGCTCCCACTAAGGAAGAGCAGGATGGGAAAAGGCCCCCAGCTCTACCCATTATGAAGGGTGACCTCAACAGATCAAATCTTGGCTCAGTCACTTCCCAGTCGGACACTCTGGGCAAGTTACTTCTCTCTGTTCTTCTGTTTCCTTGTGGTAAATCAGTAATGTCTACACCACAGTGGGGTAGTCGTGGCGGATGTAAAATGCTCTGATGAGATAATGTATGCAAAGCATTCAGGACACAGCCTAGTGCACGGGAGGGCTGCACAGATGGAAGTAAACAGTTAAAAAAAGGTTTAAATAAAGCAGCAAGGCCTGTATCCAAACAAAACACAGACAGTCTCTGCTATGGACTGAATGTTTGTGCCCTGCCCCCAAATTCACATGTTGAACTCCTAACCAGCAAAATGACGGCATTAGGAGGCAGGGCCTTTGGAAGGTGATTAGGTTCTAAGGGTGCAGCCCTCGTGAATGGGATTAGTGCCCTTATAAAAAGATACAAGACAGCTTGCGTCCTCTCTACTTTCTGCCATGAGAGAATACGAGCACGCAGCCATCTGCAAACTAGGAAGCGGGCCTCACCAGACACTGGATCTGCTGGCACCTTGGTCTTGGACTTCCCAGCCTCCAGAACTGTGAGAAATACAATTCTGTTTCTTCAGCGCCCCCCCCCCCCCCAGTCTATGCTATTTTTGTTATAGCAACTCAAACAGACCAAGACTGTCTTCTTGGTGATTCCTGCTGACTTTCAAACTGCTTACCTCCCTCCTACCCTCCCTCCTTCTGCCAGTGAGCACTTGCTAACTGCTCTCTCTGGCTCACACTCTGGGCTTGGCTCTGGAAATACGGAAATAGGGATGAGATGAGGTCTCTTTCCTTAAGAGGCAAACAGCCTCTCAGGACATGTTCCTTGAAGAGTAGAAAATAAGGAAGAAAATGACGAATGCTGTAAAGACAGGTTCACACAAATAAACACAGGAGTGGTGACAGAGGAAGACAGGGTGCTCTGATAGCTTCTCTCTGCCTGCTCGGCTTCTCTGCTTGCCTCCCCAGACTTCTGACCGCCCTGGAATCCACGGCTAGTTCTGTAGGTGATGGGGCCCCATGCAGTCAGGGCTGATCCTAGGTGGCACTTGCAGGAGGATTTGTGCTGGCTCACTGCTCAGTGACAGTGAACTCCTCAAGAATGAGGGGCGTGTCTGGTTCATCTCAGTCTCCCCTGCGGTGGCCCAGGACCCCTGTCACTCAGAGTGGTCCCTCCTGAAGATCTAGTTGCATGAAACTAAGATAGGGCTAGACCACTTTGCACACAGAGGAAATCCCTCCCATTTTCATTAATGGCAGTAACTGATATGCCTTCATTGGGCTAAGAGCTAGGATGTATGACTTCATTCCGTCTTCCCAATGACTGTGAGGAAAGAGGCGTACATCTTCCCTTTCGCAGGTAAGGAAACTGAGCTCAGAGAGGCACAGCTGGTCGGTGGTACAGCCAACACTGAGCTCAGGGTGAGCAGCCTCGGAACGCTCCAAAGATCTGGTCTGCACCATCCTCCAGGGGTTTATGCCCCCTCCTGGCTGGGAACTCTGGCCTCAGCTCACCTCCCTGAGGCCCCCCATCCTCTCCCCCAATAGGGAAATCTCCAAATGGAAGGCAGGCATAGCTCAAAGCTGCCCGGGCTGATGCTCTGCCACCCCCTGGCAACTGCAGACCTCCCCAGAGAAAAACAGGGGCAGGTTTGATGGGCAGGGGGTGACAGTGTCAGGCATTCAGTAGACAGGAGATTAACCTGGGGGCTCTGCAGATCTGAGACCGACGGACAGGTATGACAGAAAGGTACAGGGTTTCTGACACCACTGGTGCCCTTCTGGAGAGAGCATGGCAGGGTCTGGGCACAGTTGCTGTCACATATGACACTGGGCTGTCCCTGAGGTCACTGAAGTGTGAGTGATGGCTCCTCAGCCATAGATGCCCAGCCCACAGGAACCACTGCCACATGGGCCAGCTCGACTCTGCAAGGGGGACACCTCCTCCATGCTTTCCAAACGGTCGGGGAGGCAGCAAGGAGTTGGAGTGAAAAACATCAGGGTTTGAATCCCTGGTCCACTGCTTACAAACAGAAAACATTATTTAACCTCGCTAAACCTCAGTTTCTTCACCTGGACAGTGGAGCAGAAAACAGTACCTACTTCCTAGGTTTGTGAAATGACAAACTGCCTATCCAGTGGCTGGTGTTTTACTAAAAGCTTGCCCAGACCACACGTTCCTTGAAGACATGTCTGTCTTACGCAGTGCCTGGAGAGGTATCGGGCTGATAGTAGCTGCTCAATTAAGAAAAAAAATATCCGCCAAATAAGGGAAAGAGCAAACGAATGAATGAAACCTCAGATCATTTTATTGTCGCCTCCTGATTCAGATTTATAAGGCATCATTGTGACTTTTAAAACGAGATCACAGTGGAGAGAATAAAGAATTTTGTTCCAGAATGCAGAGCCTTGCAGTTATGACTTGATTCCAGAACTGGGGGGTTGTGTGTGTGTGGGGGGAACATGAGAGCAGCTACTCTGCTTGGAGACGGAAGTACAGGGGACCATGATTCTCATGGGGCCGATGGAAACTCTTTCACTGCCATTTATTTTTGAATTGGAAAAATAATGAATAAATAATAAGGAATCCAGCATGCATTAGAGTTCTCTTGATGCCAAAGGATCCACAAAATATAACTGTTAATTTTTTTTAACGGAGGAAGGGGGGCTCATGAAGGCAGTAGCGCCTCGTTCCCACACTGGACAGTATGGACCTCTGTAGAAACAACACGGAGCTGTGACTTCAGGTTAATGGACGCAGCTAAGCCCTGTGAGGCCTGAGATGGACATGGGTGGGGAGTTATAGCTCGAACTGCGGGTGAATAGGGAACCCTAGGAGGCCACCCACAGCCGGGGAGGCTCCTCTCCACCTTCTGTCAACAGGAAGCCATATTTTCTCTCAACCTTCTTCCCTCCGCATGCCCCATTTCTGCATGACCCCCTCCGCCCCTGTCTATCCCTCCCTTTATCTCCACTTCTCACCTTGGTCCTCATCCCAGGCAGACATATCAAGGCTCCAAGAAGAGGCACATAGGTTGTGGAGTCAGGGGGCCTGTTAATTTCATGTCCTGGCTCCAGAAGGGGCCACGCCGGGGTTCAAATCCCAGCTCTGCCGCTTTGTAACTAAAAGATCTCAGACAAGTGACTTTGTCTGTCTTGGCTTCAAGTTTCTCATCTTTAAAATGGGGATAAGAAGTGATCCCCCCGATCAATCTAGTACTCACCCGGCACTCTACATAGTTAGCACAATATTACTGACTGTAGTCCCTATGCTGTGCTTTACATCCCTGTGACTATGTTGTAACTACCAATTTGAACTATGATTGAAAAAGAAAAAAAAAGAAGAAGAATGATCCTAGTCTACAAATAAATAAATAAAATGGGGATAAGAACCTTCCACAGAGTTGATGCCGGAGTAAACAAGATAACAATCCATATATAGTGCCTGGCACACAATAAATGCTCAGTAAGTCATAGCTGTTGCGTCCACCTAAAGAATCCCATACAGTATAGTTTAACGAACCCAGAGGTCAGCTGGCTTGAAGGCCAAATCCAGCCCATCATCCGTTTGTGTACGGCCTCAGTCTAAGAATGCTTTTAAAATGATTTTAGACATTTTTTTTAATTTAATTTTTTAAAAAAGAAAACCATATTTTTTTTAATATTTGATGACACGTGAAACTTACTATGAAATTCAGGTTTCAGGGGCCATACGTACAGGGTTAGTGGAACACAGTCCCACCTGTTCACTTCTGTGTTTTCTGTGGCTGCTTTTGTACTATAGCGACAGAATTGAGTAGTTGTGACAGCGATTATATGGCAGCATTTCTCAGCTGCAGCCCAGTTGACATATGGGGCTGGATAAATCTTTGTAGTGGGGGCTATTCTGCGTATTATGGGATGTTGAGCAGACTCCCTGGTCTCTACTCACTGGATGCCTGAGGCACACCTTCCCCATGTGTGACAACCAAAGATGTCTCCAGACGCTGGGAGTGGAAAATCACCCCCAGTTGAAAACTACTGCCATATGGCCCACAAGAGCTAAAATATTTTCTATCTGGCCCTTTACGGAAAAGGTTTGCCAACTCCGAGCTAACCCAACTTCCTTGCTGCACAGATGAAGAAAGAGTCACGGAAAGGAGAGGGCTGTGATATGCTCAGATGTACCCAGAGGGACAGTGGAAGAGCAGGTACTGCTTGAATGGGTTTCTTATTTTTATATTTTTTCTCAGCGTTCTTTGTACTATATTACCTAGCCTCCAGAGGAGGAGGGTTTTTAGCTTTTAGGGAGTATAAATCAGTACCATTTTTATAGGGTAATTTGGCAATATAATTCAATAGCTTTATAAATATGCACACTCCATGACACAGAGATTATTCTTCTAAAATTGCCACCTAAGGAAATAATCATGGAGGCACACAGAGCTTGGTAGTTATGTAAACTGTTGTGCAATTGGAGAATTACTCACAATGCCCCCAGATTAGAAAACAACCCAAATAAAACACAGGACATAGGGTGATAAGACACTAGGCAGCCATTAAAATTGATCCCAGTTAGAACAAACACATACTCCAAATTTTACAGAGAAACTTACATTTCAAAATATTAGTAAGAACTCTAAGTAGTGAAATTACTTCTGCAATAGGCCATTATTAGTATTGTATAAAAAGTAAGTATTGTTAATTCAATTTTGAAAACAACCTGAAAATCACCTCTCCTCCTTTCTCTCCTGTTACCTTCAGCACCAAGTGTGCGCTTGGAGAGGCGATATGATAAAAACCTGGAGGAAGTATGAACCCTTTGTGAGGGTGGTGGTCGCAGAAGGAAAGCTGAGCAACTCTGGCTTAGCTCTGATTTACAAAAGAAAGCTTAGAAAATCTCACAGGGTGTGGCAAAGCCAGGGTTAGCATATGGCTTCTGTTCAAGTTTCCATACTGGTCAAATCAAGGTGTGCCTCTGAGCTTGACAGAAATTTGTCAATACTTGAATAAACACACACACAGAAGTGTGTATTCATTGCAAGCAGGGTGACAAGTGGTTGGGTCACGGCATAGGTAGGGACCAACAAAGCTTATGTTTCTGGGGAAGTGGACGGGGAAAGTGAGTGGACACTTGGGGACCCGGGAACCATGATTCATGATTTGGCCAAGAACAAGTCCTGTGTAGAAATGATGGCTGAACCCAGTGCTCGAAGAGCCAACTTGGAGCCTCTTCTAATACTCGCTTCCAAAACCCCTGGTCCTTAAAAAGGAAGGAACTCTTGGTAAAGACATAGTATCCAGGGTTGGTGAAAGTACAGGAAATGACTCTCTCTCTAGGTGGGACTGTAAACCAGTGTGACCTTATTGGAAAGCAATGTGTTAAAATCCATTAAAATTCTACATGCGCACACCCTTTCACCTAACAATTCTACTTCTAGTAATATATCTCATAGAACTAATAGTTTATCAGATGCATCTCATTGGCCTCCCCAAATTCTCCAAGCCTCCTTCCCTCAGTGGCTCACTCTGCCTCAGCAGCCACCCTGCAGGCTGATTCTATGCGGCCTGTGTGGTTTAGCCACATGAAGATGGCATATCCAGACTCTCTGGACACCCCCACCCCCCAACACACACACACACACACACACACACACACACACACACACACACACACACACACACACACTGTTCTCAGATGAGATGACCAGCCAGCCACAAGGCATGAGATCCAGCCTCTATGAGCAGCTGCCAAACGGGCTGGATGACACGACCTAGAGGTATTGGAGGGTTAATGCATTGTGGCGTGAACTGTGACCACCGCTGACAGTGAGAAGCAGCTGGGCAGACCCACTGTCTCTCCCTCCCTCACTTCAGTGGACTGTTCCCGAAGCACGGTTTCTCTGCGCAGACTGTCCTAGGCGGATACCCCATGTGGAAGAGCAGATGCACCTGCTGACGGATGGCTGTTTCTCTAAGGCTCACAGCAAACCAGTGGTCAGGTAGTAACACGTCACCTTGCATTGCTTCTTCTTCCCTGCTTAACTTCCCTTATCCCTCACTCTCGGTGCCCTGGGATTACACGTCCCACAATAAGCATCAGTACTTAACCCTTGCCTCAGGCTCCACTGTCTGAGGTAGGCTAAAACAACTAGCATTGTGCTCAGAGACCTACATACAAGACATAGTGGAACTAACACAGTGAAAAGTTCAATAAAATACGGGAGTGAATGAATAAATGATAGTGCATCCAAAGTATGAAATATATTATTAATGCCACAAACGTATAGGTACTGAAATGATACCCTTAATATATTTTTAAGTGAACACAGGTAAGGTATAGAAAAACATATTTCATTAAATTTAAAAGTAGAGCAGACTAGATGTATAGAAAAATATTCAGGAAGGTTATACTCAGATTGGATTAAATGGACATATTCCGGGGCGGGGGCGGGGGAGTTACCCTTTTTACTTGATATACTTTTTTATTGTTTAAATGTATTGCAATAAGCATAAATTGCTTTTTGATTAAAAAACTAAGTGGTAAAAATCTAGAGAACACTTGTTCTAAAGATAAGACACAGAAGAAAGTGCACAAATGGGTAACTGAGAAGTGACTGGGCTTGTTCCGGCTAGATTTAAAAAAATAAAAAACGCTCTTAAACTCTCGAGAATACCTCTCTCTGGGCGTGGGAGCTGCTCAGAAACCCAGTTCATTACACGATAAAATGTAACTTTAATATCATCATTAGGAGTAAATGATTAAGCCTGTTGGAAAGGAACCTAACATAAGATAAAAGGGAAGGCTGCTGACATCTCCATGTGAAGAAAGGTCTCTTAATATCTTCCTGTCATACTTTTGTGCGTTCAACTGTGGCAACTTGGGGAGAAGAAAATGAATCAACAACACAGGGCTGACTTTTAATTTACACCCGTGAAATAATTTTGACGGTCGTTCATAAGTGTTTAATGTTTATTCTGGAAATGTCACCACTGCCTCTGAAATTTACTTTGATATTCTCCAAATGTGATCTCTCTATTTAATATGAGTATGGAAGGACTTGTTCCCTGTTTCCTATCCTGACATCTTTTTTGATGTGTTAGACTTGGCCTGAATTTGATACTAGATGTTGCAGTTAAGGTGAAATTTATTTTCAAAGAAAATCTCTTTAGTTCTTTTCTCCTCCCACCCCAACATACACGCTGGGGATACCCATGGTACCCTTAGCCTCTGGGGTGCTCCCCACTCCGGTCTACCCGCTAAGGGTAGAAGAATCTTGGGGTAACAGCGGAGGTGACCACCTACTATCTCTTCTCCTGGTGAGACACACTCAGAGTGCTGAGAAAGTATGGTCCTTTATCTCCAGTTACACACACTCACATGGGCATCATATTTCATTTTTGTCTAGAACTTGTTGTGTTTTAAAGATATTGCAGCAGCTCAGGCTCAGGGGTTCAATCCTACACGATGACCCAGGGCCTTCAGGAAGAGTGAGATCTGCTCACCAATGTGACATGCCTTGCTGTTCCTTGCTACCCCTTCTCCCTATGCCCCCACTACCTGTTCATCCCCAAGTCTTCAGTCTTCAGTAAAACATCAGCTTACGACTATGTCCACCTTGGAACAAAGCAGACTAGAAAGACCAATGCAATGTGAGCAGACAGTGACTAGTTCCTGTGAAACTAGGGGAGCCGTGTCATGAGGACATGAAAGCCCCATAGAAAGATTCATGTGGGGAGGAATGGAGGCCTCCTGCCAAAAGCCAGCACCAACTTGCCAGCAAGGTGAGTGCACTATCTTGGAAGCGGATTTTTCGGCCTCTGCTATGGTCTGAATGTGTCCCCCCAAAATTCATATGTTGACATGCTAATCTCCTACAGGTGACGATATGAGTAAGTGGAGCCTTTGAGAGGTACTAAGTAGCACTCTCATGAGTAGGATTAACCCCTTATAGAAAGAGCTGCAGAGAGATTCCTAGCTCCTTCCACCATGAGAGGACACAGCAAGAAGGTACTGGCTATGAACCAAGAAGGTGGCCCTCATATGACCATGCTGGCAGCATAATCCTGGACTTGCAGTTTCCAGAACAGTGATAAATAGATATCTGCTGTTTATGAACTACCTAGTCTATGGTGTTTTCTTATAGCAGCCCCAGTGGACTAAGATTGCCTCATTGGTCAAGCCTTGAGATGAGACTGCCCCCGCACAAAAAAAAAAAAAAAAAATCTTGAATGCATTGTCATGAGAGACTCTTATCCAAAACTGCCCAGCTAAGCTACTTCAAAATTACTTACAAAACTGTGAGATAGTAAACTTACGAGGGGTGATCAAAAAATACGGTGACTGCTTCAATTTTAGAAATTATCACAGTAAAAGACACATTGTCATTATTCCCCCTCAAAACACTCCCCCTCACTTTGAACACACTTATCCCATCGTTCTTGCCACTTCCTGAAGCAATCCTGGAAGTCACTTTTCTTTCGTGAGTGTCTTTACTTCATCCTCCATCATGACAATACTCAGTGTCACACATTGCTCCTGGTATATGGCAATCTCTGTCAAATAAAAACATTACGGTGTGTCCTCATCCATCTTATTCACCGGATCTGGCACCATGTGACTTCTGGCTCTTCCCCAAAGTCAAGATGACCATGAAAGGTAAACGTTCTGAATCAATTCAGGACATGGAGGCAGCTATGACAGCACAACTAAAGACACTTACGGAAGAAGACTTCCAGAACTGCTTCAGAAAGTGGCAAGAACGATGGGATAAGTGTGTTTGAAGGGAGGGGGAGTATTCTCAGGGGGATTAATGGTAGTGTGTCTTTTACTGTAACATTTTTTTAAATTTAAACATTCACTGTATTTTTTGATCACACCTCATGTGTTGTTTTAGAGCCCTCCATGAAATAGAAATTGATTATGTGACCACTGGACTTAGCAGTTCTACTAAGATGAGCTTAGGTGTGGTTTTCTTTGTATTCGTTCTTTTTGGGATTCAAGGCAGTTCTTGAAGGTATCGCTTGATTTTTTTGGTCAGTTTTGGAAAATTCTGTCATTATCTTTTCAAATGTAGTGTTTGTCCCCTTATCTCCCCCTGCTCTGAAGTCACAATTGCAAATATATTAGATCACCATGTCAACATACCCCATGTGTCTCACACAAATTCTTTTCAGTGTTTTCTATCTTTATCTTTCCTTTGTGCCTCAGTCTGGATATTTTCTTCTGACCCAACATTCAGTTCACTAATTCTCTCTTCAAATGTGTCTAATTGGATGCTAAATGGAATTATTAATGTCAGTGACTGTATTTTAAATTCTATAATGTCCATTTGATTTTTCTGTAGTTTCCAGATCTCTGCTGAAATGATCCATTTTGCTGTCTAATTTCTTATAGACCTTATCATAGTTATTTAAGTCCATGACTTACAATGAAATATAAGTAATAAAGAAACAAACCACTGATAACTACAACAACACAGATACATTTCACAAACATGATGCTGAGTGAAAGAAGCCAAACACACAAGAGTACATACTGTATGAATTAATTTATTGGAAACTCTAGAAAATATAAAAATCTATAGTGACAAAGGGACAATAAGTGGTGGATAGGACTGGAGGATAGAGGGACTAACTGCAAAGGAATAAGAGAGAACTTTTGGGGTGATGAAATGCTCTCTATCTTCATTGTGGTGGCAGTTACACAGGTATATACACTTGTCAAAACCCACCCAACAGTCAATTTAAATGGGTGCCATTTATTATACTTCCATAGTATTGTTTATTTAAAAAAAAACAAAAAACTAAATTAGACCTAGACCAGTTGGGGAGACAGTCCCTATTTCTGGCAAAGCCCAAAGCCCATGAATTAAGAAATTAAATAATGACAAAATAAAAGATGAAGTGCATGTCTCATAACCCACATGTGTGGATCGCCTCTGGGTCTGTCTTTTTCTTCTGGTTTTAAGTTATGTGGTTTTGTTTCCTAAAATGCCTGGTAATTGCTTTATTGAATTTCCAAAATTGTGTATGAAAATTGAGATAATTTGAGTTTCTGGTTGATGTTATCTTTCTCCAGAAAGGGTTGAAATTCTGCTTTTGGCAGGCAGATAACAGAGGGGCAAATCACATTAATCCAATCAGGAATTGAGCAGATTTGAAGCTGGACTTCATTTTATAAGCACTGGTCTATTTCTAGTTTACCTTTACTTTTAGAATGTAGACCCTCGGGTCCCCATTGGATACACTGGTATTTACCAGGGTCCCCCTCTGTTTGTCTTGAGCTCCAATTTTTGTTCCTCAGCTCCACAAGGTGCAGGAAGTTCTCAGCTTCTCAATCTCTCAGCTGCCATTTTGGAATTTTCCAATACCTTGAGGGGAAAAGTGGCATTGAACTTCGGACTAACTTCTCTGTGTCTCCTTTCTTTCTGGGATCCTTACTACCTGAGTATCTTGCTTATGGCTTTAAACATATTTTCAAAAATATCTTGTGCAGCATTTCTGATTCTTCCTGGCAGGAGGATTGGTCCACAAAAGAATAGCCCAGCATTGCTGGAAGCGGGAATTTCTGAAGGACCCTGTAGAGACACAGACCTAAGGCCAGTCTCTCCCTTTAAGAAACTTACAATGTTCACTGAATTACTACAATGATGAGACTTCCAGGATATCAAGCTGGGGCAACTGCTCTCCCCCAGCAATACTCCCTGTGTGCAGTTGGTCTCAGAGAACAGTCAACTTCCAATGTTGAAAAGTCTAATGATAATGCACATGTGTACAGCATGTCAGAATATTCTAAGTGATACCAATTCATCATCTCTCTTGAGCCTCACAATCGATTTAAAAAAAACAAACAGCTTTATTGAGGTGTAACTTACATATTGTAAAATTCACTCATTTTAAGTTCAGTGACTTTTTTAGTTAATGTACAGAGATGTGATCATTGTCACAATCCAATTTTAGAACATTTCTGTCACCTCAGAAGATACCTTTTGCCCATGTGTAGTCACTCCCTTTCCCGTCCACAGCCCCAGGCACCCACTAATCGACCCTCTGTCTCTATATATTTGCCTTTTCCGGACATTTCCTACAAATGAAATTGCATGGTATGTAATCTTTTACATCTGTCTCCTTTCATTTATCACAGTTGATCTTTAATGAAGGTATTATTATTCTTACTTTACAGATGAGAAAATTGAGGGTTGGAGAGGTTAAGAGACTTGCCCAAAGTTGGTCAGCTGGTTAATGACAAGGGCTCTGGGATTTGAACCCATGTCAAAAGCCCTTTCCTTCTACAAAACTGCCACCATCATATTCAAGCTTCCTGATAGTCAGAGCTAGACCTACGGGTCCCTAGATCCTGAGTGGTGAGCACAGTGTCTGGCCCATCCATCATGGATGTCCAGTAATTATTTGTTGAACTGAAGTCAATTTATCTTTTTCAGTCCCTGCCCCCACCCCATTCACTATCCCCAGGTACCATTTTGAGTGACCTCATATTGCCTGCCATTAGCTGATAGTTACCTAGGGACCGTACATTTTTGTTAAGGCTGACAAAAGGGAAACAAAGAAAAAGTAAAGAAATTAGGTAAGTACAACCAGCACAAATAGTTTGCGGATTAACTTCTGCTGAAGCTTATGCACGCCAGAGCTCCCAGTGAGCAGATATCTGTGCCTTGGTAGAAATAAATTAGGTCTGCCCCTAGCTCCAGTATGGGCAGCAAAAGGTAGTTCTCGTGACTTAGACTTATCAGCAAGTTCTAGGCAAGCAGGGAGAGAAAAAGATCCAGTCTAGTCACACTCCATCGTCCCTAACTATGTATTCAGAACAAAACCTAAATATGTACTAAGCCCCTACCACCTGTAAATCACTGCAGTTAGAGTAGGAAGACATATGAATCTAAGTCGCTATAGTATGAAATTTTATTGCTAAATTGGGAGGCAGTATCTAAAAGAGGTTAAGACACAGGCTCTGGAGTCAGATTCCAGATTTGCATCACAACTCCACCATATACGCTCTTAGGCAGGTCCTTTAACCTCTCTGTGCTTTAGTCTCCTCATCTGTAAAATGGGAATAATGATTATCCCCTACCACCATCAGCTATACCTCCATGTTTTAGCTTCCACCACACAAATCTGCAAAGGAAGGGAGATGAAGGGACCACAGATAGTCCGTGGTCATTTTGTGGCTACATCTGTGTATCTATTCTATAAATTTAGAGAGCTAAGGGATGATCTCATTCAGCTGATGAAAATCACATAACTGTGTGGGCCTCACAAGCAAGATGGCGCCAGTTGCAGACTCAAGCCCATTTTTATGGAAGAATCTGAGACCATTTCCAGCCATGACTTCCAATGCCATCTTAGACATGTCACCATACCTCTCTGCACTTCTGATTTAAAAACAAAATAAGTGGGGGAGAGGGTGGGAAAAGTTCCTGATCCTCTGGGAATCAAGGGTTTGGGATGTGATTTGCTCAAGATTAAATCGTCCTTTCTTGCATCTTATTTCACATGTGTAATTCAAGAGCTCAGAGAGTCAACATGGTTAAGATGTACAATCAGCCTTCAGAGACTCTGAACCCAAAACATCTACAAAGCAAAAGGAAGATTCTCTCACAGGGAACCTCCTTGGTTAGACAACAAAAATTATTTTATTCACCTGGCATCTCTCAATGAACCTATTTGTGCAATTTGAGTGTTGTGCAATTTAGTTATCCAGATTCTTTTTTCCCTATCCCCAGCAGACAAGGTCAAACAGGGTTAAACACATAACACCTTCCATTGCCTTAAACAAAGGTAACACCATGTCTAACACATACTGCTTGGGAAGTTTCTCTTACATCTACAGAAAACTTCCAGGTCCATTATATAGTAAAAATCTTCAATTAAATAGAATTTTAAGAATCTTGAGTTGTTTAAAATTGTTCTTTATGCCACTTTTAGGAATAAAAGGAAATTGTTCCCCACACCCAGCCCAAGCTGATACCCACTCAACAAATATTTACTGAACGTCTTCTACACCCCAAACATGGTGCCAAATGCCAGGAATACAAGAGCCAAGCCAAGAGCATGGCCCTCCTAGAACACACAGGTACCAGAGAAAGACAAATGGCCAGATAGTTACAATGCGCTGAGGTAGGCAAGTGCTCCAATGGAGGAAGTTTGAAGTAGCTCTCCGAAGCACAGGTTTTAAAAAAAAATAGAGCTGACATTAAGACTAGAGTCTGCCAATTGCTGATCTACAATTCTGGGCAAGTACCCAACCTCTTTGAGCCTCACTTTCTATTTCTTTAAACGTCATCATGCAAAATTTGATAAATTAGACTAGTGCCTGGCACATGGTTATATCCCATGGACCCTCAGGGGTAAACAATGGTTGGATTACATAATGATACCTCATATTTACACATTTATTTATTTATGCCTTCCTTTATTCCGGAAAGGATTTAAAGCTGTTTCCATTCATATAGAAGAAAAAAGGGTTTTTGAAGGCGTTAATAAAAACAGCTGGGCAAGAAGGAATGCGAGTAGGCAATAATGTGAAGCTAAGAAGGAAAACAGACATAACACCTATGCCGACGATTGTGAGAACATGGCCAAAGATTTGATTTGGAGCTTCCTGGTGGTCAGAGCAAAGAGGACATCACAATTAGTCACCTGACTCAGTCGCTGGTCCCATAATATAAAAAACAAGAGTGTGTGAGAAATAACAACTCTTGCTGTTTCTGACATCAGAAATCAATTACCCCAGAGGTCCTTGACAGGACACTGGTTCCTGCAGCCATCAACGTCCTCAACAAAACCCTCTGGGGACTATCCTAAAATGCCCCTCAATTCACGATGAAGAAGTATAAGCACCAAAATGTAGGTCAGTAGGAGTAACTCTATGGGAAGTCAAAGTGATGCACTTGGTACCATCACAGAGACTTACTTGGCATTTCAAGAAGAACTGCATATATCTTCCATAATCCCTACTATCTTCAGTCAAACTTTCTGCAAAGTAAGAAACATCAGTGAGTCCCCTGCCAAGTGGACTATCCGGAGCTTTGCTGAATGTGCCACCATTTGCTTTATTTTTCAGCCCACTGGGCCTCCACAGAAGTGGGTCATGGGAATGGCTCATGAACAGGCCAAGGAGATCCCTCTCAGTAGTTGTGGGTTCTCCCAACACACAGAGGAAGAAGCAAGGAAGACCCGACAGTTGCAAGGAAGTGGTGCTACACATGCCTAATGTACTCTCATGAGTAATGTCTCTCAGTATCCCCTTGCGGAAACTAATCTACTGCAGACTGTCGGGTGACACGTGTTATGGGTACTCAAATGTGTTCCAGACTGAGAGAATAGCATGTGCAAAAGTCCTAGGGTTGGAGAGAATGTGGTGATATGAGGGACCGAAAAATCAGTATAGCTTGAAGAGGGAGAGTGGAGGTAAAGGAGAGAGGGAAAGAGAGGGAAGGAGGGGACGGGAGAGAGAGAAGGAGAGAGAGAGAGCGAAGTGTAAGGGGGAGGAGTTGGTACCAAACAAAGCTAGAGAGATAGGGGCCAGAGCACACACAGCCTGGTGGCCACGTTAAGGCGTTTTGTCTTTGACTGAAGAGCAACGGGAGTCATGGAAGGGTGATAAGCAGGAATAACTGGACAGATTTGCCCAGATCCTGTTGGCTGTGCTATGGGGAGTTGGAGCCCTAAGGTTTTGTGGGAGTTGTGGTCATTGCATGGATGCAAGCGAATGGTACTGATGGGCATATGAATGGGTGTTATTGACAGCTAGAGAAAGTGCTGGTGGGAACTATGCCTTCTGCAAACAAGCAGGAACCCTGCAGATAAAGGACATGGTACTCTTTCCTGTTGGTATTGACTCACCAAAGATTTGCTGGGGATTTGCTGGGGATCTGCTGGGGATTTGCAACCCAGCAGATGGGATTCATGAGAAATGAAATTGCTGCCCAGGCTGGTAAGAGATGGTAGAATAAGAATCTCAGTACATATGTGCTAAAAGAACGAACTGATATCTGAGTCAGGAGCTGCCAGGGAGATGCCATTTTAAAACTACAAGCCTATATGATGGCCTGACCCACTATAACTATTTCTGTGTTTGAAAAGATTTTAGACTCTTATTTTATCATCAAAAAATAACTTCATAATGCTTCTTCACGATTATCATGAATCTAGGTCTTCATAAGAAACAAATCTTGATTTTTATCTACATTTCTCATGCCTAATTATTTTTCTTCATCTATATTCCAATATGCTAAATATTATGATAATAAATCTAGATAATCTTTAGTCGGTTTCTTTCCTAAGCATACTAAGTGTTAATTAACACCCAGAACCCAATGAAACCTTAATATTTTCTATGTATTCACAAATAAGATGAATCAAGTTACTGGAGAGTAGGATGGGATAATTATCATTATTCATCAAATGAGATAATACGCAAAAAGTACTTTTAGCCCAAAAATCACTGTACAAAATGTGAGCTCTTGTTATCATTTGTTAAACAAAATTCCAAAGTTTCAAAAAAAAAAATCCCTCAGAAAACATTTATTTTTGAGCAGCAATATAGCTTCCTGGTACACCCACAAAGCATAAGCTGGTTGTAACACACCCCCAGACAGCTGGATGGATTAATACAGTATAAAAGATTATTAACTGAAATCAGTTATATAACACAGGTCATCTGCCAAAATTATGACTAAGTTTTTCATAACTGTCTAGCAGCCCTTGATTTGGGCTAGAATTAGACCGAGGGGCTGGTTGCCTATGAAGACCATTCTCAATTCACAGCGTTACAATTGTGTTATTCAACTACTTCATGTCACCAATATTTGAGCCCTATTATATGCTAGGTACCAGAATGCTTGTTGTTCTACTCTTAGTTGCAAGACAGCTGCCATCTAACTACTTCCTCTAAGAGTGACAAAGTATCCAGGTACAATTTTTCAAAGGCTGGTGTACACCCCTCAGTGACTGGATCTATCAAAAGACCTCTCTCATCAACTCCTGCTTTCATGATGGTCTTTAAGTTACCTTCGTGCCACCTTCCTCCAGGGACAGGGGTTTCCCTTCACTCCTTTACGCGAAGCTCTTTCCTGCCTCAATTCCCCTGAAGTTCCTTCTTTCTCTGCGTAAAACATTCCTCACCCAGTTCTTCCCACCCGTGGATCCCCCTTTGCCCTCAGGTCTCAGCTCGAATGTCGCCTTCGCATCAGAGCCCTCGGAACAGCTGTGCAGTGAAGCCCTGCCCGAGGGCTCCTGGATGAGGGGTATATTCGGGTACCAGGGCTGCTGTAACAAGTACTACAAACTAGGTGCCTTAAAACAACAGAAACTTACTGTCTCACAGTCCTGGAGGCTAACAGTCAGAAATCAAAGTGTCAGCAGCATTGGTTCCTTCTAGAGGATCTGAAGAAGGATCTGTCCCCTGCCTCTCTCCTAGCTCCTGGGGGTTGCTGGCACTCCTTGGCTTGTGGCAGCATCACTCTAATTTCCACCTCTGTCTTCACATGGCCTCTTCCCTGTGTGTCTCTCCACATCCACACCATCATTGGCTTTAGGGTTCACCCCATCCTGTAGGACCTCATCTTAACAAATTATATCAGCAAAGACTCTATTTCCAAATAAAGTCACAATCTGAGGTTCTGGGTAGACATGAGGTTTGGGGGGGATGCTATTCAACCCAGTACAGGGGACAAGTTGCGGTTGGTGTCCCACCTGTGCTCTGCTCCCAAGGCTATACCCGTGTGGGGTGATACTGCCTGGAAGGTTCCTTTTCTAATTCACACAAAGATGGTACTACACGGACCAAAGGCAACCATGCCCAACTCTGTTCCACACAACCGGGAATTACCCAGATGACTTGTCCTGTTTCCTGTCCAGCTATCACTCTGTGAGGGCAGCGACTGTGTCTGTCTGTCTTATCTATGGCAAGTGAATGATGGCTCGGGTTTTACCCCAGCGTCAATACCAAAGAGTCTGCCTTGACCTCTGACAGTGTATCCCATAACGAATTTCTGTCCACAAAAGCTGGAAAGAAAGAAAGGTCACTTCTGATCAGGTAGGACGAGGGAAGGATCCTCATTTAGAGGGATTCTCTGTGGACTGACCTGGCTTGAAGTGACCAGTGCTCCGATGAAAGAAGAAAGGCAGGATGTACAAGATGGCCCTCACACAGCTCAGAACCCCATGGAGTATGAAAGCCCGAGTCCCCAGGCTGTCCTCAGCCAGCAAACTTGCACAGGCCAACCATGAGTGCAGACAGCTCGCAGGTCAGGATTACAATGAGGAGAAAATCCACTCCAAGCAGAAGGGGGCTGGGGCAAGAGGCCCCCAGGATGAAGTCTTACAGGAGTCCTCTCTCCCCTAGGCTGCTGTTCAAATACACACACTAGCAAGGAGGGATTTTCACTTTAAGTCACACTTCCCTTGCCATGCCCCCAGGAAGGCAGGAAATCAGGGTTGGGTCCCTTTAGACCAGCTACATCCAATCCTCAGAGCCCCAGAGGTGATATGCCTGCGCTGAGAACCCTGGAATCATCTAGGTTACCTCTGAGGAGATGGGCTTTTTCTTGGCAAGGAGAATGCAAGTGTTGAGACAAATCATATCCACCTTTCTGGAAAACCTGAGTTAGGCCCTAAAGCAGACGCACTGGCCATCCTGAAGCTGGGGGAGGTAAGAGCAGTGGGCCCAAACGCATCCAACAGAGATGACGGAGGCCCAATGCAATGGCTCCAGACACCAGACCATGACTTTTAAGGAGGTAACATCACACACAAGACCTGCCCAAGGTGTTATGGATGCTGCTAGTCCAGCAAATCAAACATGCCATCTACACACAGAGAACTGCAGCCTGCAGGGGTTAACCCACGGCCAGTCTCCTAGGGTGGAAGCCTTCTGGAAAAGCCAGAATCTGCTGCTAAAACTCAGGGGCAGAAGGAAGCAGGCTTCCTGTCTCCTCCTTTCACGATGTCTTGTTCCTTACTGTCACCCATGACCAAGCTTTTCTGCTGTTATAAACACAACCCGAAATAAGAGAAATATATTCAGGAAGAAGCCGAGGAGGGAAGCATCATATAGTTTAAATAATGAAGGGAGAGTAGATGATTATGAAGAGATTAAATAAAGCTGAGAGCAAACTAAAAGAGATGAAACATCTAACAGTTAAAAATGAGTTAGAATTCCAATAAATAGAAGACATTAAGAATGTTACCTTAAACAGTGAGATACAAGAAACGAGATTTAAAATTTAAAAAAAGGACTGCCAGTCAATGAAGCAAAAATTTAAACAATGGAGGGCAAAAGAGATAAAAAATTAAGACAAATAGTTTAAATCGAAGAGATGATAAATTAAAAATGTAAAAGTGATGGGTTTAAGGATTAAGAGAAAGAGTTAATAACAGAAAAGGCAAAAAAAAAAATAAAAAAGAATTTAAGAAATGAGGGAAATTTTTTAAACCAACTTTTTATTTTGGAATACTTTTCAATTTCCAGAAAAATTACAAAGATAGTACAGAGTACCCATATACTTTTCACCCAGCTTCCCCTCATGTCAGCATCTTATATAAACTAAGAAACCAATGTTGGTAAATTGTTATTACGTAAACAACAGACTTTATTAGGATTTCACTAGCTTTCACTAATGTCCTTTCTTCTGTTCCGGGATTCCACACTGCATTTAAGAGGGAAATATTTTTTTCAATAAAATAAAAGCAGAAATTTAAAAGTTATCCAGATACGTACATATGAAAAAAGAAAACTGAGGATAGAAATGAGTGACAACCAGTGGAAAAGAATAAAACACACAGGAACAATCCTGAGTGAATGTGGATATCTGAGCAATGACACAATGACATGGCAGATCAGTGGGGGGAAAGAAAGGCTATTTGATAAATGGGTGATTGGTTGTCCATTCGGGAAAAAAATAGGACCCTGCCTTATATCATACACCAAAATCAATTCCAGATGAATCAAGAACTTAAATGTCAAAGGTAAAACTTCACAACTTTTAGAAGAATATATAGGACAATATGTTTATGACCTCAGGGCAGAAAGAATTCATTAAATAAGATTTTTTCGAAAAGCCAAAAACCGTAAAGGAAAGAAATGATGCATTTGGCTACATTAATGTTAAAAAACTTCTATTCATCAAAAGAGACAATAAAGGAGACGCCACGCCACAAATCAGTAGATGATATTTGCCACATATATAACAAAGAATTAGAACTGGGAATAATGTTTTTTAGTTCATGAAAGTCAATAAGAAAAAGAGACGCAATTCAATAGAAAACAAAATGAGCAAGAGACAGACATTTCACAGAGGATGAAACACAAGAGGCCAATCCACTCATGAAAAGGCCCTCAAACCTCATCAGCCAGCAGGGAAATGCAAGCTGAAAGTAAGCTGAGACACCATTTGGTTCTCACCAGATTGGCAAAATAGTTAAACAATCTGACCATATGGAGGTTGGCAAGAGTATGGAGCAAAACGAACACCCATCAGCAGTGCTGGTGAACATAGAAATCGGAGCCACCATTCTGGCAACCAATTATCCGCCATCTAATCCAGGGGTTCTCGGCCAGGGATAATTCTTCCCCCCAGAGGGCACCTGGCAATATCTGGAGACATACTGGTTTCTTCAATGTGTTTGTTGGTGGGTGGGGAGATCCTGCCGGCATCTCACAGGTAGAGGCCAGGGATGCTGCCCCACACGCAGCCTACAACGCACACAACAGTCTCCCCCATAAAGAATTATTCGTGCCCAAATGTCGCTAGTGAAGTTGAGAAAATCTGATCTCATCACGTTGGCAACTCTTGAGCAGAGTCTCAGACCCAGCAGATCTACTCCCAGGAATATTTCCTTGATCACTCTTTCCAACACTTTCCTGATAGAAATTAAGAAGGACACTTATATTCAGGACTAAACCCCAGGCTTCTCCCTGGAGAAGCTGATTCAAAAGGTGCAGGGTTCAACCCAGCAATCAAGATTTTTAAACAAATGCCCCAGGAACTGGTACCACCAGAGAAATGTGGGAGACTTGTTTTAGATGCTCAAGTATACCAGGACATTGTCCAAGAATGCTTCAAAGTAAACAACCAGGAAAGAACCCAGGTGTCCCTCAACAAAGGAATGTGTGCAATAACTGCGGTCTACTCACACAATGGAATATTACCATAGTTCACGGACTTACGACGTCATTGAGTGTAAGGTCATTAATTTATGAACCACTGAGAGAGAAAGAGGCAGTCAATTAATCTATGACACTGTGCTTTCTTACACTTAACATTTTACATCTAGTGTAATTTTAAAATCTCTTCTAGATTTATTTAGACATATTTTATCAGACATCACGCTGCTCTGTCCTCAGGCCTTTCTATATAGACAATACACAATTGACAGTCTTTTGGTTTCAAGGCCAAGCCATGGTGTAATAGTTTTGAAGACCTTTTAAACTCTAATTAAACTCAGCTCATGTAAGATCAACAACGTATAATGCCTCAGAAGTGAAGACAGAGAAGGGCTGTGTCTGTGTGTACTGGACAGGCAGGCAAGGACATTACTGTGTTTCTCCGACAATAAGACCTAGCCAGACAATCAGCTCTAATGTATCTTGTGGAGCAAAAATTAATATGAGATCTGGTCTTATATTATATTATATAATACCCAGGCTTATATTATAGTAAAATAAGACCGGGTCTTACATTAATTTTTGCTTCAAAAGACGCATGACAGCTGATGGCCCAGCCAGGTCTTATTTTCAGGGAAACGTGGTATAGCCCGACCCTGCCAGGCAGACAGCAACAGTGAAGTGTCACGGGTTGCCAGGCACAGCCCAATCCCAGAGGTGTGAAAATGTGCAGAGACATGTGTGTCTCAGAATTGGTGAAACACAGCATGTGACAGCCAAAAAAACGAATAAACTACGATTCACATGAATTTCAAAATCAGACTATTCAATTTAAAAAAGCAAAATACAGGAAGTAGGATCCCATTTTTATGAAGTTCAAAACCAGGCAAAACTAAACTAGATGTTTAGGGACATGTACATGCGAGGTATTCCACAAAGAAAAGCAAGACATGGTCAAACAAATTCAGGATGGTGCCATCTCTGGAGGATAAAAAGGGGATGCACCCAGGAGTTGCACATAATGGGCTTCCAGGAGCTTGTGATGTTCTATTTCTCAAGTTCAAGTTCAGTTTCTGAGTATTTTTATCAGAGCCGGGACCAGGGGGGGGCAAGCATGGGAGACACTAGCCTCCAGCACAAAATTTAAGGGGGAGGCCAAAACACTCAGGTGCAAATGTAAAAATATTCTAATGCCATATTTTTTAAAGTGAATCCAAAAAAAATCCAGGATGAACAAAATATCAAACTTTTATATGAGAATAGGAAGTGACCCTGCACTTCCATGACCTTGCTTTGCCTGCCATTCTGTCACCCTGGCCCTGGTTCAAATAAAACTTTATTAATAAAAACAGGCATCCAGCCCAAAGGCCATAGTTTGCCCATCTGATTTTTTAAAATACTGCATTAAAATTTTATTATTCTTTAAAATGTATATAGATTACAAACACACATATCACCGTGCACACACACACGTATATACGCAAATACACTATTTTTAAAAAATAGTTTACAGAAAGAGAAAACCAGTGAGACGAACACCCGTAACATTGGGCTGGGAGAGAACTGCTACAGCAGCCACATTGCTGGTGGAAGAAACATGCTGCTCAGCCTTACTAGTCATTACCAGTAAGATCAAAGGATGCATCCTACTGAAAACTCCCAGCAGAGGGGTGGGGGCTCCACTCAAGCCTCTGCAACCTGGCCTGGGTCCTTCCCAATCGGCTTTCCCCAGTGGAACAGCACTCTTCAGTTTAGAAACCACTTTGTCACCCATTCTGGAATGTAACCTTTATCATACTGTTGTGGGACAAGGAGAAGAATCCTCACCTTCCAGATGGGGAAACTGAGTCTCGGAGAGGGTGACTAACCCCCACCCCCACCTCCACCCCCCACACTGCAGTGAGGGATGGCCGAACCGGGGTTTCAAATCCATTCAACACCCATTGCATTATATGCAAGTAACCAGTGGCCTTTGTGAATGAAGAAGTGCCTTTTACCTCGTTTACTATGAAATCAGAAAGTGGGGTGACAACAGTAAGCAAAGGGGGTCCTGATGAAGCTCTTTCGGCTGGGAAAATGGTTTCATCATAAGAGCCTGGTCCCACAGTGTTGCCGGCAGTATAGACCCGTGTGCCTGAGGGTGGGTGGGAACAGCTGTATTTCACTGGCTCCCACCCCATCCTCTGCCAAGGGCCCCTGTGGGCTGTGTGTTCAGATTCTCTTCCTGGCAAAAAGCCGTCCAGGGAGCCGGGGGCCATTTTGGGAAGTGGCACTTAACTCTTTATGGTCACTGGGAGGCCATCTGCGAGGCGATCACTCGAACACATTGATGGATGAGCAATTTCACAGCTGAGAAGAGCTCATGTCATTTTCCCAAAAAGCACCCAGTTTACTCCCAGACTGATTATGCAGTCACCAGGGGACGAACGCATCTGCATGAGACTCGCATACTTCAGCGCTGCAGATGGACCCCTTCCAGACACTTGTTAGTGTCCTAGGGCCGCCGTAATGAAGCAGCCCAAACTGGGTGGCTTAAAACAGCAAAAATGTGTCCTTTCACAGTTCTGGAGGCCAGAAATCAAGGTGTGAGCAGCGCCAGGCTCCACGTGAGACTCTGCATAGAATCCTTCCTTGCTTCTTCCAGTTTCCGGTGGTGGCCGCAGTCCTTGGTGCTCCTTGGCTCACAGCTGCATCCCTCCATCTCTGCCTCCATGGTCACATGACCTTCTCTTTGTATGTTTCTGTCTCTGTGTCTGAATTTCCCTCCTCTTAGAAGGACACCAGTCCTATTAGATTAAGGTCCCAACCTACTCCAGTATGACCTCATCATAACTTGATCAATCACAGTTGCAATGGTCCCATTTCCAAATAAGGTCATGTTCTGAGGTACTGGGGGCTAGGCCTTCAACATATCTTTTTGGGGAACTCAATTCAACCCATAGCAGACCCACCTGTTCGAAAGCAGACGTTGCCACTGAAGGGAAGTGTGAAAACAGCACAGGTGAGTCAGTACCTGAGTCCGAGGCTTAAAAGCTTCCCTCGGCACTGAGCTGAAACCCCAGATACTCCTGGATCTGTTCGTCTCTCCAGTCTCACCTCCATCTCTCTCCCCTGATTCATGTTCACAGCCACCCATGCTCCCAAAACTGTCCAACTCTTTTGGCACAGGCTGTTCCTTCTGCCTTAAATGCACGTCCATCCCTGTGTCCTCTGGCTAGCCCTACTTAGCCATCGAGTCTCGGCATAACCGACCCTTGCTCGTGGAAGCCTTCCCTGAGCCTCTAGTTAGATCAGGTGTCCCTGCTCCTCCCTGCCCCATCATCGCTCCCCTGTCTTCCTTTCTGCGGCATCCCAGACATCCACTTTGCAGCTCGCGTTGCCACTATAACGGGCTCTGTTAGATCTGTCTCCCCAGCAGCCTGGAGGTTCCACGAGGAATCAAGATCTTGAGTATCTATTCATCCCCGTATCCCTGGTACGCACACAGGGAGGTGACACTCAAACATATTTTTGGTCAGATGGACAGATGGAGGAATGACTCTTGAAGGGATCAACTCAACAGTTACACTATAGGAAAAGCCATAGGTCCCCCCAGCACTCCAGAGCTGGCTTTGTTGCATAAGAAAAGTGGAAAAGAGCTCTGAACCACAAGTACACCGGGTCCTGGGTCTTCCTCCCTCTTGGTCAGGAAGAGGTTTAGGAAAACGGTTTCATTTGAAGAACCTGTTCCCACAGGCTGAGACCCTGAGAAAGCCACAGTACGTCCTCCCTGAACTATGGTTCTCCTCTTTTTCAATGTGAGAAAATCAGACCCCGCCTCCAGGGGTTGTTACAATGAAGACCCCTCCCCCTGACACCGACCAGGTGCAAAATCCTTACTGGGGTTGGTGGGAGGGGTCTTTTTAATTCATCAATGATATGTCAGCCTCAGGATGACTGAACCCAATTCGGAATCGTAAGTTTGGAAGAATACTCTCCCTCTTAGGGCCTCAGGTTTCCCATCCTTAACATTTAAAGAAATTTCTAGGATAGCAGTTTCCAAATTGAGTTTCAAAGAAGCATCTCAGGGGCCACCACTGTCAGGGGACAGGAGAAAGGAGAGACCCAGGGGATGGGACACGTAGCCGCTGCTGCACATAAACCAGAACAACTCCACTTTTATCTGCTTATTCAGATACTGGGGGTGTATATAAGATTCATTTTGAAGAAGACTTGTTACTAAATAATATTAATAATCAGCCTTTAAAACTCCAAACTAGGAAAAGGGTCTCTGACTTGAATTTTATGGGCCCATAAATTTAATAAATAAGGGACCACCTAGAGATGGCAATGTTTGTGTCCAAGTAAAGGCACTCATAGAATACAATCCCCATCTATAATCACAAATCATTTCACTTTAAAAAGGGCATTTGACACCAAAAAGATTTGAAGGACATTATCTCAAACTAAAGGGCTTTTTGTTAAGTTCACTAACATACTTCATAGAAACAGTGTATGTTTCTTATCCTTTTGGGGGTTTTTTGTTTGCTTTTTTTAATCTGGTTGGCAGCTGGTTAAAAACATCACTGGGTCCCACCCTGGTCTCAGTACGGGGTCTCTGAGTCATAATTCCTTGGGGAGCTTGTTAAATACCCAGATTCTGGGCCCCACCTGAGAGAATAGGATGGAAAAGAGATTCTGATGCCGCTGGTCCACGGCACATACGAACTGCCAGGGTCTCCTCTTGTTCTCAATCTTCTATACGGGGTCGACAATTTTATTCTGACACTACCGCACAGAGCCTGATTTTCCAGGTCCTCCATAAGCGCCTGTTGAATGAATGAATGATCCTTGGGTAGGTGATGTTTTAGGCCCCTCTGGACAGCTGTCAAAGTCTCCTCATTGCAGACTGTCCCCATTGCCTGATTTGTCATCTGCCCCAGGAGCCACGGCTGTCTATATTTCACACCTGCCCGCCCACCCACTTCCTCCACACCTGCAACTGTGCATTCAGGGGCCTGAGCAGATGCCTCAGTGCCGGCTGACGATGCAGCCAGGGGACCAGGTAACCTGACAGTCACCGGAATGTTTGTAAGCAGGAAAAGTGCTGCTAAATTGTGGTCCCAGCGGGGCTTCCGCACCTTTACATCACACGGGACTACATCTCAGTCCTAAATCTGTCTTCTGTTTATTTTGGGGGTTTAAGATGAGAGGAGGAAGTTCGCAGCACCTCCACTGAAGTCATAAAAGTTCAGAAAATCCTACAAGACCTTAGTTTTACCCACGACAGCTTCCGAATATGCTGGCGACTCCAGCTGGCTCAGTGGTTCTTGAACTTGGCTGCACATTGCAATCACCCAGGGAGCTTTAAAAAGTACTGATGCCTGGACCTCATCCTCCAAGGACTCTGAAGTCACTGGACGAGGGTGTTGCCTAGGAATCAGAATTTTTAAAAGTCCCCTCCCACTACCACCACCACCACCAGGTGATTGCAATGTACAACCAAGGTTGCGAACCACCACGCCAGAAGCTGTTCCTTCTTGCTTCATGAACAGCTGAAAGCTGATGGTGAAGGGGGGAAAAAAGATTCCCGACACCCTCTGAAAGTGGGAATCTCAAGTAAGCAGAGAGCGGAATACTTATCAAATTGGTTTATGTTCCTCTTCTGAATTAATAATCATTCTAGTTCTTCCTGGCTACTCAATGAGGAGAGAAGCAAGTGAGAACAGGAACCAACCCATGGACCAGTGGATTTTTATAGGGGGCAGTTGTTGCTTTTGTCTGCTCAGCATCCTCATTCTAGGAGTGGCATCACCCAGGCGTTCCTTCCTTCGAGATCCATTCCCCTTGATCACAACCCAATTTGTTCAGTGGGGTTGGCTCCATCCCACAGCTTTAGGAGTGGGTCACTGACTCAGGCCACATTGCGTATTCCACCTAACTGACTAGAGTTCAGGAGAGACATATATGTGCCCCATCAGATCAGACCAATCAGAGCTAATATTAGGACACTTTTTTTTCTGATGCACTTCGATCTGTTACAGTGGAAGCCTGGAGTGAGAGAAAAAGAACATGTCCTGGCGACGCTGAACCCCTAGATCCAGCCATTCCTGAAGCCCTTGTTTATATCTAAAGTTTTTCTTTTCAGTACATGAACCAGCAAGTTCCCCTTTGTTTGCTGAAGCCTGTGTGTGGTGGGTCTCTGTTGCCTGCTTCAGAAAGAGCCCTGACAAATGCAGTCTTGGAGGTCTCTAAGCCAGGCACCCCTTTTACAAATAACCCCCACCCCTCTGTCCAGGTTTTGTGGAATTTCTAAAAGGCAGAAAAGCTGGGTAAGGACGGCCTCCTCTCTCTAGACCACTGGGTCCCCCACACCATATATGTGCTCTCAGAATTAAGTTTACATATGTGCAAAGGCCATGGGCAAACTTCAGTTTCACAGTCTCTCTCCCCACCCATTGTCCCAGGAAACAGAATCCGAGACTGTTTGGAAGGGGTCTGATGGAGCAGCCACCTCAGTGCGGATGAACTGAGCTGTAGAGCAAACAGGCCCTTGGCTTCTCGTGAGGGCTGACTGTGAAGTGGCCTCATTAAATAAGGTGGGTGGAAAAGCTTCACTGAAAACCACACAGCTTTGGTTCTTGCACAGAAAACAACTGCAGCTCCTGGAAGGAATATACGTGTGTGTAGGAATACACACACAACATTATGTAAATAACAGTGACTAGTGTCTATTACCTACTCACCAGGTGCCCGACACTGCTAGACGTTTACATGCATCCTCTCATTTAATCTTACAACCACACTATGAGGGAGACCTGACTCTTTTCCTAACTTTGCAGATGAGAAACTGAGGTTCAGGGACCTCTCTTACCCAAGGCATCACAGCCTTCAGGGGACAGAACTGGGATTTGAAACCAAGTCTTGTTTAGCTCTGAAGTCTGAGCCAAACACGGCCCACTGCCTGTTTCTGTAAATAAAGCTTTATTGGAAGACAGCCCTGCCCGTTTGATTACACAAGGCTGCATTCATGCTACTACAGAAGAGGTGAGTAGCTGTGACGAAGACTGCTGACCTGTGAAACCGAAAAAACACTCGCGCTCTGGTCCGTTAGGGAAAAGTAGCTGACCCCTGGCCTAAACATTCTTACGGCAGTTTAAAGCCCGTAACAGCTCATGTGTCTCATTGGCTCACTTGATTCTCATTGTGGATCTGCAAGGTCAGAGACTTATGTGAGCACTAGCCCATTTTACAGACGGGAAAACAGAGAGGTTCAGTGGTGGCCTGAGGCACAGCCCCTGGGCATTCTACTACATTATGCTGCCTCCAACCCCACAGGGTCCTCACATGTCCCTAACGGGGTTACTGGCCTCCCAGCAGTCTTGAGGTGCTGGTGCTACTCGCAGTGGCTCTTGGGGTTTCCAGGGAACGGGGAGGCCCAAGGCCGTCAGAGAGGCTTGACAGAAAATAATGACGCCGGCTGGAGGCAGGCTGGGGCCACACCAATGAACACTACAGGACCTAGACTGCAGGTCTGTCGTGATGGGGTCAGCAGTGGGGTCCCCCTGGAAGAGGCACAGTAGCCCCTGCCCCAGACAGGGCACCTCTGCCACCTGTCCCTCCCTCCCTCTCCTCAGTGCTTAGCACCAGGTCCTGGGCCTTTCTCTCAAAAGACAGGTGCTTGGGAGGGAGGCGGTCAGTCTTCCCTCCCGCCAGCCCTCCACCCACCTTCTCCAGACCATCTCTATCCAGGAACACAGTACAGAGTGGCTGGCACAGCTCAGGACGCTGGAAGATGGGCAACTGGAGACAGGAGGGAGGGGAGAGAGAGAAAGGGACGATGAGAGGCAAAGGGTGGGGGGCAGACTGAGAACAGGAAGGTGACATGGAGGCAGAAAAGGGGTGGGCGACCGTGTCCTACGGGGACACCAACAGAAAACAAAAGTGGCTCATTCAGAGGGACAGATGGACATTAGGACAGACAGATAGGACAGGGAGGAGCAAGGGCGCATCAACAGAGAAGGGAGGAGATGGATGTGGGCACTAAGCGCCCCCCCACACACACACCATGCCTGCCTGGTGATGCCCTGACTTTCAGCAGAGGGGACACCTGCTTTAACAGGGGCCTCAGACAGAGCAGCATGGGGTGCGGCGAATCACAACCCCCATTTTCTAAGCCCAAAGGGAAGGATCATAGCCCAGGCCGAAGCCAATAAGTTAGCATTCCATTTCCCTGACACTACCCATTGGTGTACGGGTTAGCAAATAGCCACGCTGGTTGAATCAGTGAATCTCAGACCTAAACCATCTCACTTCCCTACTATGGACCAGAACAGGGAAGGGGCTGGGACTTCAGGGGCCATCTTGCCACCACAGAGAGCCTAAAAGTGCAGCCATCCTGGAGAAAAGCTGCGCTGGGAGCTATAGACAGAGACCTGACGTGAACTGAGGCCCCAGACACAACCATGCCTGAAGCCTACACAACCCCAGGACTTTTCAGTTACATGTGCCAATAAGAGACCTTCATACTGAAAAAGAAAAAAAAGCAAAAAAAAAAAACATCTCAAGGGTGGTTATCGACTGCTTATAACCATGAGTCTCAAACTACATGTTGGATCCCTTGTGCAGTGAGAAAGCCCTGCTTATTTTCCAATCAACAAAACGATTTTGGGGGCCATTTTGCTTGGATGCCTGTTTCTCTGGTCAACGAAGGCAGGAGAACCATCCGTATGTTCCCACAGATTGTACCAAAGTCCAGCAACTTCATTCAGTCCCTGCCTCGGTGATGCCCAAACCAGCGAGCTCTGCAGCTCTGGAGGGCAACACGCAGAATCCTTTCTCCATTTGCCCTCTAGATCCTGAATAGCTGAAGATTCAGGGTGCTGGCCACAAAATGCTCGAAAATACTACTGTCCATTCAAAAATATCTATGTGTGCCAGCTCCAGGCAAAGCACTACACATCCAGGAATGAGCAAGAGCAAGATGGTCCATACCCTCGTGGAACTGATGGTGGGAGCACAAGCCATTAAACAGATGGCTGCAAATTGTAATAAGGTGCTCCTGAAGAAAAGAATGAGGGATGAGAGAAGGTACAACTGATCCACCTTGGGGAGCTAGGAAAGGCTTTCACCAGGAAGTGGTGCTTGAGATGAAGTAACAACAATGAGGGCTTGAGGAAAGAGAGAACATGGTTCACTTAAGGAATTAAAACAAAAACAAGGCCAGTGGGGCAGAGAGGGCAAGAAGAGACGAGAGAGGGGACAGCAGCCAGCTCACCCAGGGCACTGAGGACCAGGTCAAGGATCTGGGCTGTCACACCTGTGAGCGATAGAAGATCATGGTAGAATTTTAACCTGGTTTGGGTGGGGGGGGCCACATTTTCACTCGGAGATCACTTCGGTTGATTGGATTTGGGGCCAAAGTGGATATGGAAAGACCCATTTGGAGACTCTTTCATAGTTTGGACCAGGGTGGTGGTGACGGAAAAGGATATGGCAACAAGTAGAAGAACAGAGGTCGAAATTTACGTCCTGCTAGCCAAATCTGGCCCCTTGCCGGTTTTTATAAATAAAACTTTATTAGAACACAACCACACACCCACTTGTTTTGGTATTGCCGATGGCTGCTTCATGCTACAACGGCAGAGTTGGGTAGTTGTGACGGAGACCATATAGCTGGCAAAACTGAAAATACTGACTATCTGGTTCTGTACAGAAAAAGTTTCCCGACCCCTGATTTAGAAGGGTAATTCAACAAAACTTGGAGATGGACGTTATGGAAAGGAAGGAACAAAGATCACACCTAGATAAATACAGACTTGCCAACACCCAGTAGATATGTAAGATGGGGCCACTCGAGAAGAACCAGTTTTGTTGCAGTGGGGGGCAAATTTGATTAAAATAATCCACTGTGCCCCACTCACGGTTTCAAGGAAATTAGGTCAGGTCACGTTATACGCAAAGAACTCATGTGATCTGTAGTCTAAAGGTGTTATGGTTTCTATTCTTGGCTCTGATGCACCATGTAACCTCTAACCATGGATTTCTCCTTGTGGAATCAGTTTCCTCATCTGCAGAATGGGGGTGTAGGAGCATGGACAAGAAATAGGAATGCCTGATGTACACGGTATAGTTACTTGTTACACTAATTTCTTCTTTTCTTGTTGCTATGAGATCAGCTTGAATCAGAGAATTACTCCCTGGGAGGGTATTACTGGGACAAAGGCACAATCAGACACAGGTCCTGATGACAGGGAATAGGACTGCCCACATTGACATTGTGTATCCAGCCAAGGACTCACTTTAGTAGATGCAAATGCCCCCCCACCCCCCGCCACCCGCTCCGGGCGCCTAACACCAACCAATTTTTGTTGCCGCCTTTCCTGGTGGGAGCAACCATAACAAAAGGTCCAAGGTGGTCTGTTGCATGCTGAGCCCAAAATGTTTGTGCTAAGGCAGGAGTGACAAAATGTACAAGCAGATCAAAGGAGAGTGGATGGTAAAAACTCAGAAGCGGCCTCACATTCAACATACACACACACATCCCTAGCCCTCCAGACACACAAAATGCACGACCTTTTAAACAAAAAATGCTGTTTCCTTCCTCTGGAGCATTTTCAGCGGCAGAGGCGATCGTTTTGCAACTCTCTTGGTGTAATGGAGAGAGCCGTTAGCTGCGCACAGAAGGCCTGGCTTCAAACCCCAGCTCTGGAACCCTGAGCAAGTCCCTTCTACTCTCTGACCTCAGCTTCCCCCTCTGTAAAATGAGGGGTTGGACTCAATGATTTCTGAGGCCCCTACCAGTTCTAACCTCTATGCTGCTGGAACAGAGGTTAAAAACAGGGAGCCCCGAGACCAAACATGACCCACACATACCTGTGGGGTTATTTAGTACTGCTTCACATAGTGTTCAAAGGTTTTTCATTAGATGCTAACATTTTTAAATTGGGTGATTTATCGTAAAAGTCACAGTCTATGCCTTCTTTCGAAAAATTCAAAGATCTGGCAGCCCTGGTCCCTCAAAGATGGAGTAGTGCTTAAGTAGAAGTCCTGCCCAAGACCATACAGCCCGAGTCTAACCATGGGGAAATATCAGACAAACCCAAAGTGAGGGACATTCAGTAAAGTAGCTGCTCCCTACTTGTCAGAGATATCCAAGTGACAAACAATCAAGGTTAAGGAACACAAGCTTGACACAACCGCCAAATGCAATATGTGATCCTACATTAGATGCTATATCACAAAAAAAATGCTATAAAGGACACTATTGGGACAAGTGCTGAAATAATTGGAATACAGTTAATGAAAGTCTTAATTCAATGTCGAGTTTACTGAATCTGGTAACTGTGTGTGGTTACGTCAGAGTATGCAACCTAACCTTGAATGGTTCATAAAAATAAGAGAGACAGAAAGAGGGTGGGGGTAGGGTATTAGAGAGAGGAAACAAAGGTAAGGAACTGTTAAAATCTGCAGAGTCCGAGTAAAGGGGGTACAGGTGTCCTTTGTATTGTTCTTGCAACTTTTCTGTAAGTTTGAAATGCTTTCAAAATAAAAAGCTAAAAAAACAAAAACAAAAACAATCATCATAGAACCAAGTGACTCTCAAATGTTAGCTTTCAGAATCCCCTGGAGAAATCCCCAGAATCCACTGATGAAAACGCAGCCGGCCGGACCCCGCCCCCCACCCCCCCGAGCTTCTGGTTCAGCAGGTCTGGAGGAGGAAAGGAAGACGTTGCATTTCCAGCAAGCGTTCCGGTAATGCTGACCCTGCTGGTCTGGGACGCACCTTGAGAAGCCCTCCTATGACCTAGTTAAAATTGTGGAAGTGGTCACCAGAAGAATGAGACCTAGAAAGTGTTTTTTATGAGGGTAAGGGGGATCAAATATATGGTGATGGAAGGAGAACTGACTCTGGGTGGTGAACACACAATGGGATTTATAGATGATGTAATACAGAATTGTACACCTGAAATCTATGTAATTTTACTAACAATTGTCACCCCAATAAATTAAAAAAAAGATTTAAAAAAATAATAAAAAAATAAAAATAAAAATCAGGATTAAAAAAATAATAAAATAAATAAAATAAAATAAAAATCAGGATGAGAAGAGGGATGGCGCGAGGGACCCATGCTTTTCATAATGAACCTTCCTGTAACCTTTTATTTGTTTCCAGATATTCCTCTTTTAATGCCTACAAAGCACATAGATGAGCGCCTGCCTGGCAAGTAGCAGATGGTCCAGCCAGTACATGTTAGGGACCAGCTGGGACCTGGGTGTCTAAACTACAGCACAGGTGCAGGGCAACACAAGTGCTTTCTGCATCTGCTGGGGTGAGAGGTAGCTGCGGAGGGCTGGGAAGCGGCACCTTCGCTTGCTCCTTCTTGAGGAGAAAAATTCTGTGGGTGACTGCAGCGATGTGTATGGAATTGCCATCACCAAGTCAGGTCAGACCCGAACTTCTCAAAAATCGCTCCCGATTCTGAGATGAGAACATGGTTCAGGCCGCAAACCTCTGTCAACACGCGCTCTCCTCCCCGTCTTCCAGGGTGGGTAATGAACCTGGGCCTCAAGCCTCATTAAGCCCCATTATATAATCACCCCCATCCTGAGTCTCCTTATAACCCTTCCAGCGGCTGGTTTCTTGGGTGTACGCAGTTCGGTGTCATCAGTCTTTATTGCTACCTGCTGCTAGTTCCCCCTTCAACCAACCAGGCTTCTGACTCAGCCTCAGGCACACGAGGCCAGGCCTTCAGCTGAGGGTCAACGACCTGTCACCTTGTCCAGAGACCTAAGAACAAGGAGCTGCTTGGAGAAGAGATGAGGGGAGGGCAGGGTCAGATGGAACAGGGTGAGAGCGTGCCAGCTTTTAAGACACCTCATGAAGGACAGTATTTCATAAAACCGGGGCCTCGTATAAAACTCATTAGGACCAAACGGGGAAGTCCAGGAATCATCAGTCACTAGTTCCCTGGGGTAGCTGCTGCCCTGACATGCTCGACCCCCACAGGCAGCTAATAAAGCATCACCCAGAAAACTGCAGGTGGCAAAAGCACCCGTCATTCCCTATCTTCTGCCAGAGAGGCTGTGGGGACACAGCCAGGAGTGCAGTTTCCAGGCTCTCGGCCTCACGTGGAAGGTGCTGGCTCAGGTAGTAAATGGCCATCAACTGTGACTGGATGGCCATCAGCTGTGGCTAGTTGGCTGTCAGCTATAACCAGTAAGCCACTGGCCACTAATATAACTGCTGTGGCTACGCTACCTGCAAATGGGGGCTAGCAAGAAGATGGTGGCTGAGCTGGCAAGCAGCGGAGTGAGGATTGCGGATCATGTGGCTCCTGCTTCCTGTGTCTCCAACCCAGCCGCCAGCGAGACTATAGTGGTATGACTCCCCTATCCATGACTCCGTCGGTGCTCCTTTTTGGCCTCACCATGTCCTGCGTTCTTATGTGGGGAGTGGGACCAGAGACACCGCATGCCACCTCACATGACAGAGGCCCAGAGAGGATGAATGAGATGCAGGAGCTGGCACTGTGTGCCAGGTCTTCTGGCCTCTTTCTGCAGTTGCCTGGTCCCCACAGGGAGGGCCACCACGTGGGACAATGGATACCCTGCATATCAACCCTGGAGTCCTGTGGGGTAACGACTGGTGAGCCAGCATGGGTGCTGCTCTCTGAGGAAGCACAGCACACTGGTGAACAAGAGGCAGCCCTCAAGCGAGGCGGTGCCCACAGCACAATCTCCTAACCAGGCGAGGGTGCCAGAGACAGACTTTAAACCAGCTAAGGTTCCTACTTATGAGTTAAACAGATTTCAGAGAGGGCAGCATTGCGATTTCATTCTACCCGGTGGATTCAGATGAGTGCAAACCCCACCTCCTTCCTGACTTTGTGACTGTGGGCCAATTACTTAAACTCTCTCAGCCCCGGTTTCTTCATCTGTAAAATGGGGATAATAATAGTACCTGTCTTAACGGAGGGCTGTGACGCTGAAGTGAAATAATAGAAGTAAATTGCTTTGTCTGGATTGACGATGCCTGGAACATCGTCAACACACGATAAATGGTAGCTGCTATTATGATCACCATTTCCATCATTGTTACAAGCTAGTCCATCACATAACACACAGCAGTAGCTCCCAAAGCTACCCTTTGTTGAGACTCGGTGTTCTAAGCACCGGCCCTGTGCTAGGAAATTTACATGCATTCCTCATTTTGTCTTCCCTACATCCTTGCAGGATAGAAAGACGCAAGTTCGGTGACTTGCTCAATGACACGCCAGCAACCACTTAGTTGGTATAAACACGAAATCACGTCTACCAGCCAGTAATGAATGATTACATTCCACGTAGGTGGCACTTCTTCATTCTGAAGAAGCCTCTTCATAGGGATTGTAAACGCTGCCTGACCTGAGTCAGGGGGGGTATCAGCGATAACCTACAAGGACCCACAGGCACACAACTTACTGAACCAAAAATGGTCCATGGGTGGAGGGCATCCAATCAGACACCCCCAGGGTAATATGGTGTTCCCAAATGCCACACAGAATAAATACAGCAAGGATGGAGAGTTAAGTCCACCGTTCTCTCCTGACTCCGCACATTCTACCTTCCACCTTCCACAGTAGAATCTGCTATCTTGTGTTTTGTCCATGGCTAGCCTCCATAGCTGGGACTCTTACCACTCCCCTCTTCCCTCCCCTGCTCGTCACCCCCAGACCAGGGAAGTAGGGAAGCCCCAAGGAGGTGAAGTCCTTTTCACAGCCCACCCAAGGTGGCTGGGCATCCGAGGGTGCAAGGCTCAGCCACTCTTCGGCCAAATCTGCCTAATGCTGTCTCCAGGCTTTACAGTCAGGGGAAACAGGATGGTGTATCACCGCCCTTCACAGGGAAGCCACAGCCAGAACTGACAGTGACAAACGGGCAGACAGGCTCAGCCTGGCAGGGACACAGCCCCAGGTCTCCCTTGGCTGGGTCAGCAGGAGGAAGGCTGGTATTGGGGCCCAGAGGCAGAAAGTTCTCTTCTGAAACTCAGAGTGGCAAGAGAACGGGCCTATTACAAGCAAGGGGGAGCCAGTGCCTGGCAACTGTGTTCTCCCAACAGCCCCAACCAGCGTCTCTAATTATCGGCATTTTAAGTGAGTCAGAAGATGTGCCTTGAAAAAAGCTCACTGGGTAAGCCTTAGAACCACAGAGTTTCTAAACTCTGAAATGGACTCATGGAGTCTCTTACTCTACACTTGGGGAAACTGAGACCCAGATAGAGAAAGGAACTCGCTGTATTGAAGAGACAGAATACAAGCTACAGTCAGATTTGGGTTCAAAACCTACAATATGGGCAAATCATTCACCTCCTGAGCCTCAGTTTCCTTATCTGTAAAATGGGAACAATAATGCCGGCCTCAAAGATTGTGGTCTTAACTGTGACAAGGCAGGCAATTGGTGGCAGCACCGAGACTCCAACAGACAGTTTCCTACTCCCCCATCTGGAGCCTAGGCCACCAGACTGTCTCCATTTCTGTTATTTGTTAGGATCAGTGGAAAGGGGACTGGTCCATGGGATTCCAGCTACTATTTGGGTCACACACTCATTCTCCCAGTGAGATTCAAATGCTATCTGGGAGATCAAAGGGTGGCCTCTTTGCATACAAAGACCAGGACTGTCCAAAGAGGTAACTGTGCTTCTAAGGGCCTCTTAGTGCCAGGGGCCGCTTTTAATTAGGGACTTAGTTCCCACCTGCAGGGAAATGGAGAAGCCGCCCCTCACAGATGGGGACCAGGGCAAGCGTGAGAGCTGGGAGCCCTGGTGAATCCTCACAACACTCTTTGGCATCTAAAATGTGCAAGTTTGCGGGTTTTTAAAGCCAGCTCCAGATGTTTCTATTCTGGGCAGAACTAAAGGGCAGGGCTGCGGCCAGACCCTTCGAGGTGGCCGAGCTGACATTCGCTCACAGGATAGCGATGGCCAAAGTCAGATGGTGGCTGGAGACGGCCGCCCAGCATCATGCCAAGGTCAATTCCAAGGGCTCTTAGGGTCATGGGGAAGTAGGGCATCAACTGAAAGGCATTTAGTCACAGCCCAAGTTAATCATGGAGCCAGAGAATGTAAATGCTACCAGGGAAAAGGAGCTGATAATCACCATAACACCCGCTAACATTTATTAAGCACGTACTGTGTGCCAGGCACCATGCAGACAGTTTGACGCATAGATGAGCTGATAATCCTCACAACCTTCTATGAGATGGACCTACTGTTATCCCCATTTTACAGACGAGGAAACTGAGGCTCAACGAGGCTCTTAACTGGCTCGAGGTCAGGGACACTGCTCAACAGTAACAGAGCTGAGATTAGAACCCTGGTATCTCCGTCAGGCTATGACATCCTGCCTCACCCCTCTGCTGTTACACACTTGATTATGTCATCACCCCTCTTCCTCGCCCGGGCTCACCAAGCCACCCTCTGACTGCCACGTAGGCCCACCGTCATGGAGCATTTCTGGTCTCCCTGACAGTGATTTCTCTTGACAAATTGATAAATTGGCCTTCCAGTGTTGACATGGGTTGCAAGTGCTATTTTGGTTTGCTTGATTCCAGGCCTGCACCCCCCAGGCACTAAAACAAGCCAGGCTCTGGAACTTCTGACATCACATGGGTCTATTCCAGGTCCAGGCCCTCAGCTGGGTGCATGACCCACATTTGTGGACCGTAAACTGAATTCACTGTTCCACCCCAGGCCAACCGTCCAGATGGGCGAAGGCTCAGCTTTTGAACCCAACAGTCTTGACACTGAACGCAAAAGTTGCATGTTTGTTACCTGTGCAATTTTCCAGGGAGAGAATAAGTAGATTTCATCAAATTCTAATAGGGTCCGTGGCCTCCCTAAGAAAAGTTTTAAAATCCTATGTAAAGGTAAAGAATAGAAGCCCACATTTGGAGAAAGGCAGCCTGTTGCATATCTGAAGGGTCTTGGTTACCAAATCATGCATGATGGCTAAGCTCATATACTCTGGAGTTAGAAAGAACCAGATTCAAATCCGAGCTCAACTATTCGATAGCTGTGTGACCTTGAGCAAGTTCTTTGACGTCCCTGAGCCTCAGTTTCCTCATCTATACAATGGGAATAATCCATCTGGACCACGGGTCGTTCCAAGAACTAACTGAGATCATGCAGGTGAGTGATTAGCAAGTGCTGATGCTCAGTAAACATTACTCAACACTGGTCAGAGCAGCACACAACATGGGCATCCTGTGGCTTATTAAGGGCCTGGGTTTGTTTCCTCCACGCTCCAGCAGCCCCACTCCTCCTGAGCTCCCAGTCAATAAAAGTTCTCGTCTTGGCTGGAAGACTGGTTGGGCCTTTTGCAGCGGCCCCCCTCTAACCACGTCTCTGCCTGTTCAGCAAAACAGGCCACTGGGCAGAGAAGATTAAATGCTGTCTAAGACCTCAGCCCTTGATCACTAGAGAGCTCCATTTCCACTCTCAGTAATAACCACTTTGTCTGCAGCAGAATTCATGGGAGCAGTATGTAACCACCCCAGGCCACACTCAGCCCAGTTTGAACCCAAATACATCTTTGAGATATAAAGGTTATACATGTTGACCTGCGTGGGGGGAAAAATTACCAAATGCAATCATAACAGCCTCTTCCACCACAGAAACAGGAAAAAGCCTGTGACGGGGCAGCTGAGAAACAGAAGCAAGAAAAAGCGGATGTTTCTTTCCTTTAACGCCTTGCAGGCTTGCTTCCCTCTGTCATCCTTTCATACCTGCAGGCAAAAGGAGTAGGGATGCAGTAGGGACGTGGGACCAATGACAACCGCCAGTCAACCTCCAGGGCGCCAATTACACCTCTTTCCCTTCAAAACCATCCAAAGGGGCGTGCGTGGCATGGGCGGGGGGGTGGCAGGCACGCAGATGAGGATGGCTATGAGGCAGTTCAGTGAACATTTCACGAGTGTTTTCACCAAAGATAAATCAAAGGGAGCATGCACCTGGCACAGACGACAGCTGTGAGCAGGTGCCTGGTGACTTACTTGAGGAGAAGTTGGCCTCGGTGTGGACCGGAGGGGTGGAGGGCAGGAAAGGCCCGTGTCCCACAAAGAAGGAGCGGAGGGAGCGCTCGGACAGGAGTGGGGAGCGCTGCTGTGAAGGGATGTTCTCACAGCTGCCCACGCTGCTGTGAATCTTAAGGTTCAAGGGTTTGCTTTTCTTCTTGGCTCTAAAAGGGAGAGAGAAAAAGGGGAGAGAAATATATCCATATGCATACAAAATGAAAGCAGGGAGCCCCAATTTCCTTAGCATGGCACCCAATACCCACTCCCCCCCTTGATCTGGCCTGGCGGCCCTCTCCATTCCCCTCTCACTGAGCTCCAGCCACGTTTCTGTGCTGTTTCTCACCTCCAACCCTTTGCTTATGCTAGCCCTACCACCTGGAATACCCTCTTCTTCTTTAGCTGGTTAATTACTGTCTTTTATGATTTAGCTCCAGTGTCCTCTCCTCCAGGAAGCCTTCTCCAATACCCCAATCCTTCCCAGCTAGAGTTGAGTGTTCTTCCTCCAGGAAGCCTTCCCTGATATTCCCAAGACCCATGTAGAGACATGAAAAGAGCCCACAAGCTTTCTGGCACTGAAAGGTCGAGAGAAAGGGGCTTGGCCAAATGGATTCACCCTTGCCCTGTAAAAAGCCCATTCTACCATGGGGTACAAGCAAATAGATGAACAATTATTTTTCACCTGGGTCCTTAGAGATGTTCTGGAGAGTCAGGGTCAAGTTCAACTCCAGGCTCCAACCTAGTGTCTGCCTGCACATCTTGAGTTCCCCGAATCCCCCCTGCCCATTGGCCAACTGGCCTTTGCCCTTTGGCCATTAGAGGAAGACAGCAAATCCAGGCTGACCTCAGGGAGTCCAGGGGATCTGTGTCAAGGTGGCATCCATCCCTATATGTTTTTATTCTTCAGATTCACAGCCTTCCATCCACGTAGACACAATACACCCATTTCTGTGCTGGGCCCCGTGCCAAGCACTTATTCATGTCAGTATAAGTTAAGCCTGAGATGACTTTCAAGAGCTCCAAGGAGAGAGACTAAGTCTTAGGCAGGACCCCAGCACCCCTTTAATCAGGACTCCTGGCCCCAGGTCCCTTCTGCAGAGCCCACCCACGAACCTGGTGGTTCTACCAGGAGCCCCAGAGGGTGCTGCCTTAAGGGTACAGAAGGAAGGTGCTCCCCCAAACCATAGGCTGGATCACATGGGGGCATCTCAGGGGATCTGCAAGGGATGTGGGGGAGTTATATAGCGAAAAGGCTCTGGGAGCCCACCCCCCTCCACCCCTGTTCCCACCACAGCACTGTTGCTTGGTAGTGGTGGAGGGTGAGGGGGGCTTGCAGCCTGTGTGCCCCAATTCCAGCAAGGATAACCTAGCATCTTCCATCTTGGGGGAATTTTAAAGGAATGTGACCCAGTTTCGATGTGCGAGTTAGGAGGGCTGGTTCAGCAGATCTTCTCTGTTGATTTTCAACTATGGGCTCCTTGTGGCACAGACACACCTGATTTCTCTTGCCAGCCCCTGGCCACGCTCCGCCTCGGTCTTTCGCGGGCTCTGCACTCAAAGGCTTTTGACCGACACTCGTTTGCCAGCCCACCTCTCAGAGCCCACAAGAAGACAAAGAACACTGAAGGAAGTCCCAAGTGTTTAGTCCTTGCACCAGTCCCTATTCCAAAGGTTTGCTGGGCTTTGAGTTAAGCAGAGCCCAGGGGGGGCTCACACTGCCTTGTTTTTTTTAAGTTTCACGTGTATAAAACAATGTAATAACAATTTACACCCCTCACAAAGTGATAACCCCCCTCCCTCCCAATCTACTGCCCCTTTGCCATCACGTATAGCTGCTACAGCTCCATTGACTCTATTCTCTATGCTGCACTCCACATCCTGTGACTATATATATGTATTAAATCATAGTTGACATTCAATATTATTCAGCTTCAGCTTCAGGTGTACAGTGTGGTGATCAGGCACCTACACCGTTCGTGAAGTGGTCTCCCTAATAAGACAAATGCCCATCTGACGCCCTACAAAATCTGTACAACATTATTGATTATATTCCCCAAACTGTCTTTCGTATCCCCGTGGCAATATGGTGGCTACCAATTTGTGCTACCCCCCCCCCCTCTCCTCATTCCCACCTCCCTCCCGGCTGTCATCAGTAAATCAACAAACAACAAGTGCTGGTGAGGATGTGGAGAAAAGGGAAACGCTCACGCACTGCTGGTGGGATTGCAGATTGGTGCAGCTGCTATGGAAGACAGTATGGCGGTATCTCCAACAACTGGAAATGGAGCCATCTGATGACCCAGCAATTCCACTGTCAGGTATCTACCCCGAGAAATCCAAGATGCTGATTCACAGTTCCTCTTTACCCGCAGCTTCCTTGCATGTAGGGTTGTGACCCCTTGAACTCAAAAGGCTTCACAGGCCAAATCCCTTAGCGCCTCATTAATGGCGTCTGGAGCATCTGGCCCAGCCAACTGGGAGGAAATGACAGGGCTGGGAAGACACAAGCGCATCACAGGCGTGGCTGGAGGGCAGGCATGAGCCCACATTCTTGCACACCACCCTGTGTAGCAAAGCGCTAATCCAGTAACCATTTCCCAAAACAGGAAAAAGTGCCTGTTTTTTCCACATGGGGCTGAGTGAGCTGTCCCTCCCTCACAAACAGGGCCCAAATCCTTTACAGCTGGCCTGATCTGATTACCTAAGAGGAGGCCTCCATAAAGACCCTCTTCAAAACCAAAGAACAGCACCAATTCTTGGGTGAAAAGGGAGGGGCAGGGGTACTACGGCCCCTCTACTCAGCTGCTCAGATTCCAGGGAAAGGGGAGGTTTAGAAAAACAAGGGCCTGTTAAGTCTAACACTGGGAGGGTGTTTAGTGAGAAGCCACTCTGCTCCTTGGCCAGAGGTGACAGCCCTCATTTCTGGGTTGAGCACACCCCAAGCACGGCATTAATCACCCAGGGCCCTGGCAAGGAAGGGGCACAGATGACTCAGTCAAACAGCATTAAGCATAAGCTTACAGCATAAGCTGCCTTTCCCCCAGGTCTAGAGGAGTGTGCCGTGCTTTCCCATGAGACATGAATAACACTGCTGCATTTTAATTGTTAAAATTAGAAAAGTAAACTTTCGCTCAACTCCGTAACTTCATAGCAATTATTTCCCGGTATACAGCTTTATGTAAAATATACTAAGAAGGAAAAGAAGAATAGGAAGGAAAAAAAAAAAGGAAAAGGAGGAGGTGAGAAAGAAGAAAGAAGAAAATGTTGGTTGAAAAAAAGGTTAAGTAAATTCGAGTATAGGTCTCACCAGAATGGCTAAAATAGAACTGACAGCCCCAAATGTGGATGAGGATATAGAGTAACCAGAATTTAAATTCTAGAGATTGTTCACTGGTACAACCATTTTGAGAAACTACCTGACAGTACCTATTAAAGCTGATCATACCCTCTGGCCCAACAATTCACCCCTGGGTATGTCCCCAAACAAAATGAGTGTCCATGTCCACAAAACGACCTGTGCAGGAATGGTAGGGAATGACAATGTTACTCAGATGGCCAAACACTGGGAATACTCTCAATGTCCATCAATAGGAGGATGGATAAATAAATCACAGAACACTCACACAGTTGACTACTGGATTGCAACAAAACAGGAAATTATTGCTTTACTACAACATGGCTGAGTCTCAAAGACGTAGTGTTGGGCAAAAGAAGCCAGTCCTCCAAAGAGCATAAATTGTATGATTTCATTTACATGAAGTTCAAGAACAGGCAAAACTAATTATGGGAAGAGAGGCCAAAAGAGTCCTTTTCTTTGGGCAGGTTATTGACTGGAAGGGGACCCAAGAATCCTTCTGGGGTGGGGCTGGATAAGTCTTCTGTCTTGATTGGGTGGTGGTTACCTGGGTATATTGATGTATAAACATTAATCAAACTGTATGCAAAAATGTGTGCACTTTACTTCTGAAAGAAAGTTATGCCTTGCAAAATGTCTTTTTAAAACAATAAAAAAGACACACAACCCAATTAAAAAGTGGGTAAAGGACTTGACTCAACATTTCTCCAAAGAAGATATACAAATGGCCAATAAGCACATGAGAAGATGCTCAAGGTCATGAGTCACTAGGGAAATGCAAATCAAAACCACAATGAGGTAGCACTTACACACCACTAGGATGGTTACCATCAAGAAATCAGAAAATAACAAGTGTCGGTGAGGAGGTGCAGAATCGGAACCCGTGTATATTGCTGGTGGGACTGCAAAATGGTGGAGGCACTGAGGCAGACCGGCTGGTGGCGCTTCAACAAGTTGGACATGGAATTACTGTACAACACGGCAATTCCACTCCTAGGCATATACCCAAAAGAACTGAAAACAGGTGTTCAAACAGAAACTGTAGCAGCACCGTTCATAATAGTCAAAAGATGAAAACAACCCAAATGTTTAGCCATTCAAATGTATATTATTCAACCATAGAAAGAAATGAGTTACGGACACATGCTACGAGGTTAGATAATAAAGTTCGCGAACTCATCCTAGAAAAAGTGCTACATGCTTCATTGCTGAATATCACTACGGTCACCTTCCAAGTACTCCCCTTGGGAAGCTATGCACTGACGCCAGCACCTAGTCCACCCTTCAAAGCAATTCTGGAACTCTTTTTCTGGAATGGCCATCAGAGCTGTCGTCGTATTACCCTGATGTCCTGAATATCATCAAAATGTCTTCCTTTCAATATTTCCTTTATCTTCAGGTAAAGAAAGAAGTCACTGGGGGCCAGATCGGGTGAGTAGGGAGGGTGCTCCAATACAGTTATGTGTTTACTGGGTAAAAACTCCCTCACAGACAGTGCTGTGAGCTGGTGCATTGTCGTGATGCAAGAGCCATGAATTGTTGGCAAAAATTTCAGGTCGTCTATCTTTTTCACGCAGCCTTTTCAGCACTTCCAAAGAGTAAACTTGACTCACTGTTTGTCCAGCTGGTACAAATTCATAATGAATAATCCCTCTAATATCAAAAAAGGTGAGCAACATCATTGCAACAAGTTCACACACTTAATCGTCAGACCTCATACAACATGGAAGAACCTCAAAAACATGATGCTAAGTGAAAGAAGCCAGTCACAAAAGCCCACATAGTATGACTCCATGTTATGAACTGTCTCAAAGAGGTAAATCCATAGCGACAGAAAGCAGATTAGCTATCAGGTTGTCCGGCCGGGGGAGGGGTCGGGGTGAGGATGAAAGATGGACAGTGACAGCTTCATGGGGACAAACTTCCCATTTGGGGTGATGAAAAAGTTCTAGGACTGGACAGGAGCCATAGTTGCACAAGACTATGAATGTACTTAGCGCCACTGAATTGTACACTTAAAAAAATGGTTAAAGTGGTAATGTTCATGTTATGTGTATTTGACTCCAGTTAGAAAAAAACATGACACAGGAACTGTATGTCTCCCCATTACTAGCTGTGTTAACCTCTCTGAGCCTCAATGGCCCCCACCTGGAAAAAGGCCTAACGCTGCCTCATTTCACAGGAGTGTATGAAGACCCAAGGACATACTCTGTTTCAAGTGCCTAACAAAGTATCTGGCTCCTAGCGGGTGCCCTGTAGATACTGTTCTTACACTGGTCCCTTGCCAAGACATTTCATTTCCTCTAGACGCAGACTGAGGTACGTTACATACAACGTCCCTCCTGTGTGGAAGCAGGTCAAGACTCAACCTGAAGAGAAGAGGGACAAGTACCCATGACGGACCAAAGAGTTCCTCTTGGCCCTGGACCTCTTGCCTCGGGAGAAACACATGAAAGTCTGAGGACCCCAGTGACGGGGAAGAAGGCTGCCTGTCCCCAGCATGGGGAGATGATGCCAGGCTGGGGAGACCTGAAGCCTTCCGGGAAGAAGAGAGGTTACAACAGCATTTTCAATGGCATCCAGAGAAAAGGCTCGGCAAGGAATGCTTTGCTCAAAGTGCCCCTTCCCCCCACTGTGTTCTTCCTGGGACATTCTCAAGGGTCTCACCATCAGTGCCTAGAGCCTAAGGAAATCCCTTGGTACCACTCAGAATAATCTTAGCACTAAAACAAACAAACAAAATACCCCCTATCTCTGATAGGGTCATCATCGGGCCGCACGAGGGACAGGTCACCTTACATGAAACCCTTAATCTCGTGGCGCATTAATGTACTCATTTGCTCTCTATCTCCTGCAACTAGAAGATGAGCTCCACCTCATTGCTGTTCACCAACGTTGTCTCCAGGACCCAGAAACATGCCTGATACACATAGTATCCTCCACAATTATACTTTGGATGGATGCACAAGTGAGTATGATCACCAAGCCTAGCCTCACAGACAGTTCCATCTTACAGTGAACACCGGGGTTCAAACTCAATTTGTCCCAATCCAGAGCCCAGACCCCCACAGATACATGCGACACCAGCCCAGTCCAGCACCAGGGAGGCAAATGTTCCCCAAACTCTGGATCCTGGTTGCAAATCTGGTACATGCCAACCAAGCACACGCTAAACACAATGCATGGTGTTGGGTACTGTGGGGCACAGCCCCCACCCCCATCAGCAGCCCCACCTTGAGTATCATCTCTGCACAGAGCTGGCCACAAAGCAGGAATCTGCATGATAGCTGCTATATGGCTGTGGATGTCTCAACAAAGCACCGCAGGAAGCTCAAATTCAGGTGTGTGACCCCATCAGAAATTGTCATTCACCAGAAGTAGGTCATTCATACTGTCTCATTCCCCATCTAGGTGTGCAAAATTCCCCTGGGTTGTGGCGAGGGCACTGTTCTCACTTTGTTCTCTGGGAGTTTGCCTACTGGCTTGAACTGGGCAGATTCTTCCGGTCCAGGAGTTGACAAACTATGGGCCAACCTTGGCCAAATCTAGCCCTCAGCCTATTCTTGTAAATAAAGTTTTATTGGAACACAGCCATGCCCAGGCATTTACACATTATCTATGACATTTGCTCGACAACAGCAGAGTTGCAACACAGATGGCATGACCTGCAAAGGTGAAAATATTTACTCTCTTGTCCTTTACCAAAAAAGTTTACCAAATCCTGTTCTAGACACCCCGTCCTCAGATGTTAGTCAAGAAAAAACCCTGAGAAGAATCAGAGTCTGCTTGTAATTTATGTTCCCTCTATGACAGCTTCTCGCTTGACCTTCTGTGCCTAAATAATGAACACTCTGCCGTCCTATTCCCTTCCCTCCCATAGCCCAGTCACAAGGGCCTGAATTGTTCAGGGCTGGGCATCGGTAATGCCCTTCAGTGGTAACTAAAAGTCCTTTGCCTAAATCTAGGCTGTCCTATACAGTAGCCATAGCCACACGTGGCTACTAACATGTAATTTAAGGAAGGTGACATTTTAAATCCTGCTTATCAGTCACCATAGCCATCATTTAAATGCTCAAAAGTCACTTGTGGCTCATGATTAATAGATTGGCCATGACAGATAGTCAAACATTTCCATCAATGCTGAAACGTCTTTGGGACATCGCTGTTCCAAACCAACCCCGATCCCAGCGTTGCAAGGTGAGGTGATGCCCTGTTCTGCTCCATCCCATCCGTTCGCTCCTCTCCAAGTCTGACTCTCACCTCCTTCTCCCAAGAGTAAAACGAACTTTGCTTCGCGAAAGACTGGAAACAGTCAAAACAGGCTCGCTAGGGGGCTGGACGATTAAGTTATGGTACTTCCATTTAATGGGACTATGGAGATGTTTCAAAGAATCGGGATGGAGAGACGACCAACGCTTACTATTAAGTGAAAGAAGAGGAAAAAACAATGTGTACAGTATGAGCTCATGTGTGTCTTTAAAAGATATATATTGATTCAAAAACGTAATCTAATAAATATCACTAGGACGATAAGGTGACTGGACTCGAGCAATGGAGGGGACAGACAAGAGCCATGCCCTCCCTGGGCTGGTGTCCTGGTGGGGGATATAGACAAACAGATGAAACGACAAGGAGACACAGGTCAGCAATAAGAGACCCACGGAGAATTAGAATCAGGTGATGTGGTAGTGAGTGGGTGGTCAGGCCTCTCTGGGGACCTGGCATTTAGGCTGAGACCAAGCAGAATGTCAAGAAAAAGCCAGATTTGCACAGAGCTGCAGGGAGCGGGGACCAGGCAGTGAGGCAAGGTCAATGGTGGGGTGTCAAAGGCCAGGACAGGTCAACTCACAGTCAGTGAAGGTCAATGTGAACCTGTTGTTGCCCCTGTAAGGAGAAGGGGTTTGATTTTGACAGCAGTGGGAACCGGCTGGAAGGTTTTAAGAAGGAAAACGACAAAATCTGATTCTATTCTATTAAAAGAGCACTCTGCCCGGTATGTAGAGAGCTGACTGTGGTGGGAACAAAAATGGAATTAGGGGATCAGGAGAGGAGGCTGTTGGAGTCACCCAGACCAAAGCTGCTGGTGGCTTCAACCAAGGTCTGGGCAACGGAGCGAGGAGGAAAGCATGGTATCTGGAACACAGTTCTCCCAGGACTTGCTCCCCAATTCTATGTGGTGGAGGTGAGAGGGAGAGACATCGGATGTGTCCATAATTGGTGCGTCATATAGATATACCCAGTCTTAGATGGACACACTCACATGGATAAATATTTTCCAGAAGGATACACGCGAGGCAGTTGACAGGCAGGGGATGGGGCTGTGGATTTCAGGAACAGGAACCTTGTTACTTTTGGACTTTTCTTTGCCATTTGAACTTAGGAACAGGAGCATTCTTTCATAACAATATAACAATTTTTAAACTGCACGTGGTATTTTTTGCTTAGGTTTTTTTTCCCTCTTTATTAAAATGAAATATAAAACCCTCTAGAAAACAGATGCAGACATGGAATAATGTGGTCAATCGTTATTTACTATTTCAATGATATTATTTTTTTCAAGAACTTTTCAACTGAAAATCAAATGTGAGATGGACTTTGTTTCCCAAATGGCTTCTCTCAGTTAGTTGCTAACCGGTATCTTAGATTTACTTGACAGATATAAAAATAGGGTTGGTTACAGATTCCTAGAGATTAAACATATATATGTTTAATTATATGTAATACTATATATTTAGATATAAATTTATAAATTACATGTTTATATACTACATATAATTAAGCATGTATGTCTATCTAAATATGTCATATACAAACATGTACTTGAGAAACATAAAATGTCTTGAGAACAGATATACAGGATTTATTTTTTTTAAAAAGGTTAAACTTTGCTCAGTAACAGATCAGCTCTCTACATCAAACAGACCTTCTACCAAGACTTGATATGTGGGAAGAATAAATTGTCCCATATATATTATATATATAACACATACACACATATTGTACACATACACACACACACACATATATACACACTCCCCTCTTGTCCACGAAGACACTGCTTCAGACCCAGGGTGAGTACAACAGATAAAAAGGAGCAGGACAGGAAAGGAAAAATGTTCCAGTGCAGAAGTCAGCAAATTTTTTTCTGGAAAAAGCCCGACAGTAAATATCTTTGCTTTTGCCAGTCGTCCACTCTGTCTTAACTATTCAACTCGGCCATGGTAGCACAAAATCAGTCACAGGCAGCGTGTGCATGAATGAGTGTAGCCACGCTCCAATAAAATTGTCCTCAAAAACAGGCCGTGGGTCAAAAGGGGCTGTCAGGCTGTAGCTTGCCACCCCCTGTCCTGGTGGGGTCTGGACTTACCTGAAAGTAGGAAAATTCAAACAAACCAATGTAACCCCCAAACCCCACTTCCCATCACCTGATTTACCCCATGAGCTGCCACCCCTGCCACCTGGTGTCTTTCCCCATCATGACCCCACCCCTCCTGAGGTAGGTTGGGTCTTGTCGTAGCACCTATAGGTTCTCCAAGCTCTGGCCACAGTTTTGTTGTACACACATGTTTTTCTGATTATCTGATGAGCATGGGCCCTCTCCCACCCATTAAGAAGCCAGCAGGAGGGCAGGGATTGTGTGTGACTTATTCTTTGTGGATCCCCAGTGCCCAGCACAAGACCTGGCACATAGGAGAGCCCAGTTAATGAAAAGAATGCATGACAGTCAAGGGCTCCCATTGCACCATCACATGAATGCTGGCAGGCTGCTCGTGGAAGTGTGCTGGGGAGGGCACGGCTCTCCAGTGCATCTACTTTGTCTCAGTGCTTCGGGAAGGGGACAGGCTGGCACCCCACCCTGTATGTTTATGTCTAACAGGAGGCATTTGCTGCATAGAGTAGCTGGAGGTGGTGGGTAATGAACCTGCAAGACAGGTGAGGGCCTGTACTAGCCCACCTGCAGGTGTGAATGTGAATTCCTCCGAGGACTGCTGATGCCAGCCCTGAGATCCATCTGGCTGAGATGCCGGGGGTCAGGCGCTGTGGCCGGGATATATTAATAGTATCTCATCTGGGGAAGGGACAATGATGACCCTCATGTTGTCATTACGGTACCTGCGGTTCTCAACAGTTAATGCACCCAGGTCACAAGTCAATAAAGGCCTAGGGTGTGACCACAGATTTCACCGACTTCAAAGCCTGTTCTTATCGTTCTAATTCCACTGACAGAGCTCATCCCCTGTGTTCCCATTTTATAGACATGCCTGCACCGGCCTGGAGCTGTCCAGGCCGTTGATTTCAGGGTTGGCTAGGCAGAACCAATCCTTCACTTGCAAACTGGGCATCTGGCCAGAAGGCGGGTCTCAGCCAGTCCGTGACCTGGACTTGGACAATGCTGCCTCTGCCCCATGGAATAATCCAGAACCCACAGCCCCCTCTCCAGGCGAACACCACTGCACCGCCCAGCCCAGCCTCCCCCCTGCCCATCTGAGCTCACCCAGACAGCCAACCTTGATTCTGCCTCCCAGGCCTGATGTGAGCCGTTATCCAGGCCCGCTGATTTTCCTGCAGCCCACTGATTAGCTACTAATCTTATTTTTTTGTTCCCCAACCCATAAATCAGTTACAGACCAAATATTTACACAGGCCATCACTTCCGACTGAACCAGGGCTCATGACAGCCCTCATTATTAAAAAGGATGATTGATTTTGGGCAGAGATTTCATGGGCATGTGGCTGGATGTTTTCTTTAAGGTTTCCTTCCCCCTCCCGTTGCCCAAAGAAAAGGATCATTTCCAAGATAAAGTGGCACAGAGGTCTGCTCTCACTGTCCCCCTGGGCCAGTGGGACACAGCAGGCTTCCATCAGCCCAATACGTGATGGCCCCGTGCTGGCTTCTTTCCCCTTCTCTTGACTGCCCCCTGAGCGGGGAGTTGACTCACAAACATCCCCTAAAATAAAAAACCCTAAGGAAGACAGAGGGAGAAGGGCTGGAAAGACAGATACCCTCAGCCTATGACACCCACCCCACTGGGGATGGTTTGGCCTGACCAGGGTGACCCCAAGGGAGGCCATGTGTTGAGTTGATAAGATCACCAGGTGGGGAAGCAGGAGGCTGACTTGCTGACCTGGCTCTGTGATTACTTAGAAAGTCACCTTGGGCTGCGGCTGGTTTGCCCTCCTGTCAAAATGCAAGGGTTTCCTAAGTGGCATCTGTCACTTTCTGCTCCAAGTATCTTGGTTCTAACTGTGACCATGGCCGTTCATTGAGCACTTACTATGTGCCTGGCCTTGTGCTAAGTATTTTATAGGCATTAATTCATTTTACTCTTTAAAACGGGGATCGTCATCTCCAGATGAAAAAACAGAAGGTCAGAGAAGTTAAGCGACTTACCAAGATCACACAGCATACAAGAGGCAGAGCCATGATTTGAACTTGGTGCTGTCTGACCCTGCTGTACTTAGACCTAAAACATATTGCAGCCTCCCTAGGACCTGGGTCTGCGTGGCACACTTTGGTAACGAAGCACGCTATCATCTGAATTGTCATCACCCCCAACCTCTCCACATGAATGCATCCAGGTTTGGCATCCTAAGCAAATGCAGAAGTGAGAATTGCTGGGGTCCTGAGCCATCCAAGGGCCTTCTCTCTGCAAGTGAGAAGTCAACTGGGAATACTTATCCAGGGAATACTATTCCACCTATGGAATACTTCACAGAAGCTTCCTTTACCCTGGGTAAAAATGAACCGAGGGTGAATCCTTACAGACATGCATAGAGAGGCACATATTTCAATCTGGAGTTCTACAAGAGCCACACTGAAACAGGTCCATCACAGCCTGTGAGACAGACATCTACCAGCTGCGGAGAGCTGGGGAAGGATGCTCAGACGATACCGGGGCTGGCTGGGTGCCCCGGGGCCAGCCGCTGAGTCTCGGTTGCCTCTCAGCTTCCTCACTTGTAAAATGAGGGCTTAGAGCAGGTCATCCTTAAAAGCTCATCCATCCTCACTGTGACGCTGCCCCCTTTCCTCCAGACTTATCGGCATGACCTTGGGCAGGTCAGGAACTGCAAGATTTCGCGTGTTCTTATTTATGCCACGGGCTAACCTCTCCAGACCCTCCACCTGCCCCTGGCGTGTGTGGGGGCAAATGAGTCAGCATGAGCTGAGCAGAGAGCACAGTGAACTTCAACGAGTGTGATCCCAGCAGTGTGGAATTTCCAATAAGTCATTCGTGGCTGTCCTACAGTGACTCCAAGAAGAAAGTCTGAAACTCTTTTTTTTCCATGTGCATTTAGAGAATTGTGGCCTGAAATCGGCATTGTTGTGTTTTCAAACCAAAGGCCTTTGACCTTCTTTCAACTTTTGCTTCCAGCAGTAACTTGTTATGATACAAAGTTTGTTCATTTGGGATCAAAGAACATAAAGGGCGGCCTGACTGGGAATTATAACTCAACACACTCGTTCACGTATTTATTCTTGCTCATCAGGACTCATGTATTTAAATATCTCAGCCAGTGACCTGTATCATTGTTTTGCAATGGACATTTCTTTGTAACCATCCATCACTCACCCATTCCCCCACCCCTATACACACACACCCTTTGGAGAAATCTCTCTCCTTCTCTGTGCAGTCTTATTGGGGGTGTCAACCAGGGGACACACCCTGTGCTTCCGAAGTCACCAGGTGCCAAGTCAGACCAATTAGGATATCTCTAGAAAACATGAATCTTAGTAGAGTGACGCATGATGGAAAAATCTTTGAAGCTCAGTTTACCTACTGCTGGTTCCCCCCAAAATCTGTCAGGTCATTCCTGCTACTGACAGATACCCTGGATCCTGCTCCTTTCCAAGATTTCCCATCAATCCTGAAAATTATTCCAGAATCTTCCACGTAGGCTCATTGTCTGCTTTAGCCAGCTGAAGTTGGCTTCTGCTGTTTGCAACCAGAGACCCCCAATGCATCCTTAAGGTCACTAAAGCTGAATTTCCCTTTTTTTAAAATAAAAAGTCTACAGCTCAATTTTTCTCTAAGTCAGACTAATACCCTCAACTCCACACTGTCTCAAGTCCTTTGGGGTTGGGCCCAGACATGTACATGTTAACAAGCTCTTCAAAAATGCCTCCACACTCCTGAGAGCCACAGCTCTGCCTGGTAATTCTGTATCAGTGACACCTGCCTGTACTGTTACCTGCAGGTTTGGCCCAGGCAGATGCTCTGGAAGAAAATACCAGTCACATCACTAGCATGTTCTCAGGTTCCCCCATGGACCAGACAGAGAGTGGAGGCCAGACCAGGGTTGGAGCCTGTCTGGAGAAAAGAGGAGATGTACCACCAAAGGACACTCTGGGACGATCACAGGGACACAAGTGCATATACCACAGAGTCCATCAGTACTGACAGCGTTCAAGGCTCAGGGGCCTCCCCCCTCCCCCTGAACAGTCCACAGTGTTTATGTCAAAACCAAGTCACCCCAGAGACAGCCCCATTTGGTGGGTCCGCTCTGCAGCATGTAGAGAGAATAGAGCAGGGAGCATCTTAATAAGGAAGTGATGCAGCCACACTTTAGAATGATATGCAGTCGTTAACAAGCATCAGGTGGCTCCATAGCCAGGGTCAACCAATTTTCCCGTAAAGGGTGAGACAGTAAATAGTAGAGTTTGCAGTCTCCATCACAACTGCTCCACTCTGCTATTGAAGCACAAAAGCCGCCCTAGGCAATACATAAACATATGGGCATGACTGTGGCCCAATAAAACTTTATTTACAAACACAACGAGTGGACCACTTTGGAGGGTCGGGGAGGAAGCCGTGGTTGGCTGACTCCTGCTCTCCACAAGCAAATGTGTAAAACTCCAAGACACATTGATTTGGGAAGAAAACTAACTGCCAACCAACATGTACGTATAGTATGATTTCATCTATACAAATAGAAATATAAATAGGTATAAATACATGTACACAATGTTTGAATATATTTACTATACCTTCCTGTGATGTATTTAAGGTGACAGAAAAAGAACTGGAAAAATTTCCACTGAGAGAAACAGTGGGAGTTGGAGGAACGTCTACATTTGACTATTGGTGTGAATCTTTTACAGTGACAATATCCACCATGGATGTAATGCATGTGTAATTTGTAAGGAAGGAGTGGGAGAAAGGAAGGAAAGAAGATGGAAGAGAGGAAGAGAAGGAGGGAAGAATGAACGGAGAGAAGCAGACAGGGAAAAAAGTCAGGAAAGAAGGAGGGCGGGAGGGAAGGAAAAAAGGAGGCTGTTTCAATAAAACTTTATTTACAAAAACAGGCCGTGGGCTACATTTGGCCCACGGGCCAGGTTTCTGACCATTGGTTTAGAATATTAACTCTAGGAGGGTGGGGACATTTTGTTAACTAGTATGTCCCTTGTGTCTAGAACACACCCTGGCGCACAGAAGAAGCTCAAGAAATAGTTGTGGGAAGAATGAATAAAAACCAGCCTCTCTCTATTAACCTGGAAAACTAACAATTCAACTATTATCCTACGCCCTTGGCTCCAGCATGTATAAAGGGAATTTGGCTGTGTTACTCAATTAAATGTCTTGAACTAATTGCTGCCAGCACACAGGTTAATTAAATGGCAGTGATCTTAAAAAAAAAATAAAAAATTCAGTTCTCCTTCTCACATTATCACATCAAAGGGGTCTCGCTCTGTGGCACTTTCCCGGCTTAGAAAAAAGAGAAACAAACAGGGCTGATGGCTTCAGCTCTGCATCTAGAGAGCTGTTTTCCAATCCCCGCCAGGCACAGAAGCTGGTATGTGGTCATGCAGTTCCCAGATCTGCAGGCAGATGTTTCCATCTCCAAGGAAACCGCATCTGTAAATGCTACACGGTCTTTTCCAACCACAGGCAAACGGATTCTGAGTTGGAGGGAAATCTCCAACCCTCTCCAAAATAGGGACAGGGCTTCAGGGGGCACCTGACATGGGTGGGTCACGCAGCCAAGGGGACCTTCCAAAGAATCAGGGCTGTATTTCTGAGGGGATGGGAGGAGAGGTGGGAAACCGTGCACGTGGTTTTTAAAGCAGGAAGAACATGGCTGCACCTTTGAACACTTTTGTTCCACGATGCCCTGGAATCAAGGGCAGTTGGCATCTCAACTGGCAGACTGGCGGGGTAATGTCAAGTGCAAATCTTTCAGTCTTTGGGAAATGACAGAACCTGGTGTCTTACTGCTGCAAAGAAAGACGGCAGCAGTGGACACTGAGTCACTGGCCTTCAGCTTGCTCCACCAGTACCTGGGACACCGGATAAGAGGCTCCCTCTTCCTCTTGAATCTGCAAACACACCTGCCCTTCGGGTTCTGCTGCCTTCAGTGTAACTTCAGCATCAAGATGGGTTATGTATCAGGTGTGGCAGAGGCAGACGGCTGCCCACCAAAGGACGTGCTGGGTGCAACCAGCGCCATCACATCAAGATGTTCCAAAAAGCCCCCTCATGCCCCTGTTCTCCTTGGCACAGAATCCCTATGCTGTGTGGCTGTCTCCATCACTGTCGGCAGCGTCCATCCAGATCTCTGATGGGTGCAAAAGCACCTAGGAGGTAGTATAGGTCACAGGCCCAGCCATAAGCTGCAAATTAAATGGAGCAGCAGGAGTAAAAATCAAGCACTTTTCTGTCCGTTGGGGGTCTCCCCGCGCTGGGCATTGGGATAAACACTTCTGATACATTCCCTCCAATCTTCAGAGCCCACGTGGGAGGTAGAGGATCATGTCCCCATTGTACAGAAGAGGAAACGGAGGCACAGAGAGTGGAAGCTGCGTGCTCCAGGGCCCACAGAGGTGGCATTCCACCCAGACCTGGCGAGTTACAAATCTGTGCCCCCTCACCTCTGTAGGTTGGCACTGCTGCAATCAGGCTGGTTGGGCTCAAGAGCAGGAGAGACTAGGAATGTGGATCAAAAGAGAGCATGGAATAAAAAGACAACCAAACCAATGGAAAAAAAAAAATGGAGAAAAGACTTGCATAGACATCTCTCCAAAGAAGATACACAAACGGCAGCCAACAAGCACATGAAAAGATGCTCAGCCTCATTAGCCATTGAGGAAATGAAAATTAAAACCACAAGGGAATACCACCTCACAGGATAGCTATAACAAAGAAAAAATGGAAAATAACACATGTTGATGAGGATGTGGAGAAATAGGAACCCTTGCACATTGCTGGTGGAAATGTACAATGGTACAACTGCTGTGGAAAAGATTCGTGGTTCTTCAGAAAGTTCAACAGAATTACCGTGTGACACAGCAACTCCACTCCCAGATCTATACCTCAAAGAATTAAAAAGAGGTACTCAAATATATGTGCATGAATGTTCAGAGAAGCATTATTCACGATAGCTGAAAAGGTAGAAATAGCCCAAATGTCCATCAATGGATGGATGAATAAACAAACTGGGGCCTATCCATACAACGCAATATTATTCAACCTTAAAAGATAGAAAATTCGGACACATGCTACAACATGAATGGACTTGAAGCTGTTATGTTGAGTGAAATAACCAAGTCACAAAAGGACAAATCTTGTAGGATTCCACTTACATGAGGTACTCAGAGTAGTCAGAGTCATAAAGAAAGAAAGCAGAATGGCCGCTTCCAGGGGCTGGGGGAGGGGACATTGGGGGGTTCCTGTTTCATAGGAACAGAGTTTCCGGTTGGGAGGATGGAAAAAGTTCTGGAGATGGACAGTAGTGACAGCCACAGAATAATGTTAATGTACTCCACGGCTGTGCTGCACTGTACACGTAAAACTGGGTAACATGACAAACTTGATGTTACATATATATTTTACCACAGTTTAAAAACTGTGTTAGCAAGTGGATAGTGTACCCTCTGATAATGGAGAGGTGAACCGGGGAAGAGGGTCCTGTTGGGGGAGAGAGAGAAAGAGAGACGCTTGGAGAGGTTGCTGCTTTTCTCCGAGAAGACTAAAAAGGCAGGGCCGGGTTGCCACTCCCTCGGAAAAGGACCACGAGCTTGTGGGAGTCAGAGCTGACAGCCAGCACAGTGCCAGAAGCCACCAGCCCGCTGCGGCTGGTTCCCTTCCACCTTCCCCACTGCTGTTACATCTCTTCTCCAGCTGTGTGCTCTCCACCTGTTCAAATACGATTTAATTAGAGGTTCAGGGCTCCCCAAGTACCAAAGCAAATGCCAAGTTTATGACCATCAGCAAAGGAACTGTAAAACCCAGACCCGCTGAAGTACAGCACCATGCCAACTGCCACCTGCCACCCTGGGGAGACTGCCAGCCTCCAGCTTGGGTTTCTTTGGGGTCCCACTCCACTCATCATCGACACATTATCTGGATCGTAAGAAAACCAGTGGACGGTGAACCCCAAATGAGAGTGGATGGCTCAGAAGCGCAACTTGTTCAAACTTTCAGAAGCCATCATCGTCCTGGAATAACCTGAGTTGTCCTTATAGCTACGTTTCGCAGGGAACACTAAGGAAAACACAGCTCGGAGTAGACAAACCTGGAATTTGCTTTTCTGAACCCTGGATTTCTCTTCTGTAAGAAGGGGTGACTTAACATCCCAGCATTGTTGGAAGGTAGTATCTTGAAGTCATTTTGGGTAAGGTCTCAGGAGTGGCAGTGAAATTCAGAACCCAGCTCAGCAGCTGACCTGCCATTTCAGGAGGTTGCCTAATCTCTCTTGTAAAGGATTGGGATAGATAGTGATATTCCCAAAAGGACCCTTCTCACTCCAGTCCTCCCTGGTACTAACTGGTATGTCAACCAATGAGTAATGGCAGACATCCAAAGACAGCCATGCCCTCCCCTTATCACGACCAGGTGATGTCAAGAAAACCCTGCAGACACTGGCCTTGGGAAGTCACCTCACAGAGCCTCAGCCTCCACACCTGTAAAACGGGACCAACCATAGCACCTGCCTCCCTGGGGTGTTGGGAAGGTTTCCTGAGGTGGCATGTGTCACGCTGGGCTTCTCAATCTTTTCTACCTCGTGGCACACACAGAAAGTGACACACCTTGTCTATCAGAATAGACCTGCCCCTGGCACCCAGGGGCATCTTTTACCATTTTGCAGGTCACAGGTGGGAAAACTCCACTGAAAAGCACCCAACAGAGAAAGCGAATGACACGGTTCCCCTTTCCCCATGGTGGAGGGAACGATGTCAGCTCTTTCTCCTTGGGTGCCCATAGGCTGGAGCTCTTTGTTTTTAAGTTCAATTTGGCTTTATTGTAAAAGTAAGTTCACACAGTTTTGAAGTGTGAAAACAGCCTAGAAAGGTACATAAGGAAAAATAAAAGGCCCCCTCTGGAGGGCTTCTGCAGAGCTGATAATGTTCTGATTCTTTTTTCTTTAATTTTTTTATTGGGGAATATTGGGGAACAGTACGTTTTTCCAGGGCCCATCAGCTCCAAGTCAAGTCGTTGTCCTTGAGTCTAGTTGTGGAGGGTGCAGCTCTCTGGCCCATGTGGGAATCGAACCAGCAACCCTGTTAAGAGCTCGCACTCTAACCAACTGAGCCATCCGGTCGCCCCAATGTTCTGATTCTTGCCCTGGGTGCTGCTTACACAGGTATGTTTATTTAATGAAAATTCAAGGTGCTAAACCTTTAACCAGTGTGGATTTTTTAATGTACATATGTTAAACTTCAATAAAAAGACATTTTAAGTTCCCCTGTTACGGGTTGAATCGTGTTGAATTCTTAACCCTCAATACCTCAGAATATGACCATATTTGGAAATAGGGTCATTGTAAATGTATTTAGTTAAATTTAGATGAGGTCCTACTGTTGTCTAGCTCCTCCACCAACAGGAGGCCAGGGCCCTGGGATATTCTGCTCTGCGTTCAGCTCAGCACCTACGACCGTGCATGGCATGTGCTGGGCAGTCAGCAAATAACCTGCGAATGAGTCCCTGGCACAGCTTTTATGTTATATATCACTGGTGATTACCACTGCCCTCTTGCTGAGAACTGTCAGTGCGTCATCTCACTGAATTCGTCCAACAGCACCATAAAGGTGGTATTCTAATTCCTCCATTTTATAGATGGGGTACGGAGTGGCGAAGCGACCTACCCAAGGCCATACAGCCACCGGTGGTGGAGACAGGATTTTGCTGCAGGATGTCAGATGCAGAGCCCAGGGACTGGATCATCTGCTTTGCTCCCTTCTGCTCATCCCCTCCTCAGCGTTCTGGGCGACAGTGACCGCCGCGGTCTACCTACCACGTTGCCTCCCCAGCCGTGATCTGACCTCAGCATCATAACAGCGTGGGGTCCTTAACGAAATGCGAATTTAATGAAACCCACAGGAAGCACCAAATTGCCTTTCTTATTTGTTTTTCCTGCACAGGACTGGCCTGGTTGTTATACAAAAATCAATAAATAATAAGTCAGTGACAAATAGTGATGCCGGCCTGATGCTATGGAGATAGACGGAGATAGATAAACCCTGCCTGTGCTTTAAGTGGCTTCCTGCCACTGCGTGTACTTAACCAGGGGAGGATACTGCACTGAAGAAAACCTTTATTTACCAGAAGGCCACACAACGAGGGGATCGTCAGGATGGGAGCAAATGTCAGCGTCTCTCAGATAAGGGAGGAAGGCTCCTTCAAACTGCGGAAACGTCCTCTTATCAGGATTTTGTACAACGCACAACGCTGGGAGCGTCGTGCAGGATACATGATTCTAGATGATAAAAAGGAACTTTCCGTTTATTTCCATTCACACCTTTCCCTCCCCCCGCCACTCCAGGACAAGCCACCATCATCTCTCACCAGGTGACTGAGAAAAAAACCTTTTAGCTGCAGGTGCCCACCGGGCCTCTTGTTGCACCACAGAAGTGAAACCTTCTGAAAAGTGGAATTCTGGTCGTGCCTGGTGGTGGTTTCTCAAGGCTCATAAAATAAATATCAAATTCTTGACCACCACCTCTGTAGTAGGTTGAATGGTACCGCTCCCCAAAAGCTATATCCACTGAGACTTGTGAATGTTGCCTTATTTGGGGAAAACAAAGGTACTTAGATACAAGTAAGTGATGAATCTTGGATGAAATAGTCCTGTATTACCCAGCTGGGCCCTAAATCCAATGGCAAGTGTCCGTATAAGAGAAAGGCAGAGGGAGATTTGACATAAGAGGAGAAGAAGCAGCCGGGTAGGCCACGTGAAGATGGAAGTAGAGATTGGAGTGATGTTGCCACAAGCCAAGGAACACTTGAAGCCACCAGACTCTGGGAGAGGCAGGAAGGACTCCCTTAGAGCCTTTGGAGGGGGCATGGCTCTGATGACACCTCGTTCCAACTTCTGGTCTCCAGAGCTAGGAGAGAATAAATTTCTATTGTTTTAAGCCACCCCGTTTGGGGTAGTTTGTTACGCAGCCCCAGGAAATAGAGCCTCCAAAGTCTCCATGTGATCTGGCCCCTCTCGCTTGCTCTGTCTCTTCCACCAGATTGCCCTTCTTCATTTGCTCAAATGCAACATGCTTCCTGCCCACCCCAGGGCCTTTGCACATGCTGTTGCCTCTGTCTGTCCCAAGTTAATTTCTTCCAAATTTTCATATAGAAATTCAAACATAACTCTCCTCAGGAAGCCTTTTCTGATATCCATGGCCAGACATGATTCTCCATTATAGACCCTCCCAAGACCAAGCACCTCTCCTTAGTAGCCCCTGTCAGTTACCATTGCAAAGGTGCGGGATTCAATCAACTCCCTCATCAAAATCTGCTGCTTCTCTCCAATCCCCAGAGCTATGCACAGAGTGCCTGCTATACAACAGACACCCAAATACTTCATCAAATGTTGAAGGAGAGGAGTAATTTATGGAATCTCAAAAACAGGTTCTGCAACCAGACATCAACTAGACCCATCAAACTAAAGTGGGGGAGGGGAGTCTCCAGGTGAGCAGACTCATCTTCCCAAAACCACATCAAAGTTTCCAGAAACAACTTCCAGAACCCGTGGATAGTGTCAAACCAGGACTTCTTGTCTTCCAGACTCCCCATTGCTGGCAGAACTAATTTCCTCATTAAGGATCATTTTTATCCATGCATCCACCAACGTGGAACATTCCCACAGACCAAGTCATACGCTCTGATCATTTGAAAAGAGAGAAATTCAGTGAAACTCCTAGAGCTAGTGGCTGGCACCCTGTGGCCCTTTTTAAAGCTCCTCTCTGGCTAGTGAAATGTTTAGCTCAGAATGAGGTCTTCCAGAGTTACATTATTATACGTTCCAGGTCACTTTTCTCTGTTCACTGCTGGACAATTGACTGCAGGGGAAACCAGCTAGTTCCCCGGGAGACGCAGGCAGAAGGACAGGTTTCCAGCAATGGACGTTTTTTCCTTCTCCTTCTCTCCGAACTCCAACTAACCAACCCCCTAGCAGAAACCAATCCAAAAATGAAGGGGAAGGGAAGAAAGCCAGGAGGAAGTGGGGTCAGGGAGAGAAAGCGGTAGATGGCTCTGGAGTCAGGCCTGGCTTCGAATCACAAAATCAGGATTTGCCAGGTGCCAAGTCTTGGGCGTGTTATTTAACCTCTTTTAGTCTCACTTCCTCACTTGAGAGCAGGAGTTAGTTTGTCTGTTCAACAACTATTTATGGAATGCCAACCATGCAGGGGGGTGAGGGGGGCAGGACTAGGGTGAGACGAGGAGGTGGCTCGGGCACAGAATTCAAGGCAGCACTGAATCTTAGGCACTTTCCCAACCAAGAGTGAACACCTCCTTCCAGGCCACTCCCTGCACCCCTCACTCGCCTGCCCCTGGCCCTGGTGCCAGGTGCGGGGGTCCACTGACCATCACCATCAAGGCCGCTGCACTGCCGTGAAGTTTACGAGCTGACGGGGGAAAAAACTGGACTACACTTCCTGACGCTGATCCCCTGGCCACAACGAAAAACAGCAAAGAAATTGCACCTTGAAGTTCTTAAAAGGCAATTGCACCTCCAGCTGAAAAACCACTTGGATGTCCCGGGCTGAGTTGAATTTGTCAAACACACACAGCTACTTAGCAATCTTCCCAGAGAGCAGGATTAGAGGCCAAAGGAAATGAATGCCAAACAGACCCCGTAAGTACCAGTGTCTTCCAGACCTGCTGTGCTGGGGTGCCCAGCCTCCCCATCGGAACACTGGGTGCTCCAAGGGGGTCTCGATTTGTGAGCGCAGAAATTACTCTGCTCCATGTGGTGGACAGAAAGCAGGGTGAAGTCAGCGAGTCTCTCTGCAAAGCAACTGTGGAGAAAAAGGGCAAAACAGCCCCTTCCTACGACCGGGATGCAGTAACATAACCAGAAGGCATTTGGGGCAATTTCTGTGTAAAAGCTGAGTCTCATTTCAGGGCATTGTTTGATCTCTGCGCTGTTTCCTACGGGGGTTCCGATAAGAGACCTATAATCTCCCAGATGATCTACATTCGAGGGGGACATTTCACATTCACAGATGGAGGGAATTCATGCTCATGCTTTTGTGGTGAATGGTTCCTGAGCTGCAGGTGCCCCTGAAAGATCTTTCACATCAATCGGTTTCAGTGAGGGAAACACAGCTTTCCAAACAACTACAGTCCCAAGGACTGTATTCTACCCACCGCCGGCTCCAGCCGAGTGGGGCAAGTAGAGAGCCGCATGGAAGGGGAAAATGGCGCTGCATAAAGCGGAAAGAATCCAATTGCCACTGATCTCAGAGCCCTGATCTCATGGGGCCGTAGTAAAGATCACACAAGCTAATGCACAGAAAGCCCTCGGCCCCTCTAAATGCACTACCCATGTTAGCTGTTAGTATTTCTGAGCAAGGCGGATATTCTGACTACCTGCATTCATCGGTTCGGGCAGCTGAACCGATGAATGGGTGGCTTCAAACAACAGAAATCTGTTCGTCTTCTAGAGGCTGGAACTCTAAAATCAAGGTATTCGCAGAGCCACAATCCCTCTGAAGGCCCTAGGGAAGAATCGTTCCTGTGTGTTCCAGCTGCTGGCGTGCCTAGCAATGCATGGATCTCTTAGCTTGTCGCTGCTCAGGCCAATCTCTGTCTCAGTCCTCACAGGGCCTTCTCTGTCTCTGTGACTCTGAATGTCATCTCCTCTTCTTATAAGGACACCAGTCATTTAATCCAGAATGACATTATTTTAATTTAATTACATCTGCAAAGACTCTTCTTTCCTGGCCCTACTTACTTCTGGGTGCAACTCCAGCCCTCAGATTCCCTGAGGTACCCTTATCATTCCAACGAATCTCACCTTTGTGTGTGTGTATGTCTGAATTTTCTTGAGACGGGGGGATTTCTGCTCCTTGCATTCTTTAGAGCCCTGAGACACAACCCTTTCTAAGTCATTACTCCCTCGGGGTCAAGAATTCTTTATTTCCAACCGAAGCCTAACTTGGGTCTGTTTCACTTGTTCTGGCCTCTACAATGGAAGTCATTGCAGAGGGTCTGCTGTGTTGAACACACACACACACACACACACACACACACACACACACACAGAACAAAAACAACCCCTTTCGAAATCTACATACATGAGCTCCATCACCTGCCTCTTCTGGGCCCAGGCTTTACAAGGTCACATCTTCCAAGTTTTGTCTGCAGTCCTCTACACCCGAGGTCAGCAAACTGTGGCCCTCTGGCCAAATCTGGCCTACAACCACCTGTTTTTCTAAATAGAGTTCCATTGGAACACAGCCAGATCCACTCACTGACGTCATCTATGACTGTTTTTGCATGGTAAGTGCACAGTTAGTTGCAACAGAGACTACATGGCCCACGAAGCCTAAAATATTTACTGTCTGGCCCTTTACGGAAAAAGCTTGCTGACCTCTGCATTACACAATGGAAACGGAGCTTAAGCTGGGATGATTTTAATTAGAAGCTACTAAGTCTACATTTAAAGAGTAGGGTAAAGTCAGAAGGGCTCCTGTGTCTGGCCTTTTATTTAGTCACCTGTCCCCCATATATTCCTTAAGAGCCTACTACCGTGTTTCACCGAAAATAAGACCTAACCGGAAAACAAGCCCTAGCATGATTTTTCAGGATGACATCCCCTGAACATAAGCCCTAATGTGTCTTTTGGAGCAAAAATTAATAGAAGACCCGGTCTTATTTTCGGGGAAACATGGCATGTGCCAGGCCCTAGGCTAGATGCTGTGAATTGGACCAGCTGGACACTGCCTCCAAGGGGGCTCAGCGTTCGTTCCATAAAAGATGGCTTAATGACAACCATGGGAAGTGCTAATGGGCAGTGCTACCGAAGGGCAGTGCTGGGTGCTCTGAGAGCTGATCAGAAGCACGTAGCCACACAGCCCAAGAAGTTTCCCTGAGGAATCTCAGACCAGATGGGCAAGCGGGGACTGGTGAGGCAAAGGACAGTCCCAGAGTGAGGGATGGACGAGCCGTTCGTTTCTCAACCTACACTGAAAACTGTCAGCTTTGTCCACTCACCCCAACAGTATCCCAGTTATGTGAGAGGCCCACTTATGTACTAAGGAACTATTCGGTGTTTGGAGTCAGGGACACAGGACAATGTGTTTCAGGGGCACCCTTTCCTAGCTCACTAAGCACAGTGTCAGGTGCTCTGCTGGCACCCCAGGGGACACCAAGCAGAGGTCCCTAACCCAGTCATTATCCTGTTAACTTCAGGTCCTGCAGTCCCAGCCTTACGACCGGCCTGGGTTTGATGGCAAACAGCTGCCTTTTGCTGCTGAGTGAGAGTTTCCATCTGCTTCATTACCATCATTACCCAGAAACCACATTTGCAGCTAAGTACTCGCAGCCCTAATTGGTTCCTGATAGATTGGGCCATAACAAAGCACTTAGAACCTGCCAGGCAAGGGTGGGACCAGGGCTTGCCCTCCTCTTTGGAAATCTGGGCAACTGGTGAGGTGGGAGGGCCGAGGCTCTGGAGCCCACCGGTCTGAAATTCATTCCCAGCACCTCCACCCACTGCTCTGAGCCTCAGCATAGTCATCTGTAAAATGGGGATGACGACACATGGCTCACACAGCTGTTAGGACAAAGTGAGATGGTGTCCGTAGTGTCCAAAATGTACTCACTCTCAACCATGAAAAGACCACTAAGCCAGTGTTTCGAAGGCATTCACTGGTTACAACCTCCGATCCTATAAACCACCTGCAGTGATCAACCCCATTTCACAGACAGGAAAACTGAGGCTGAAAGAGATGACATCACTTGCCCAAGCCACCCGTCCCCTGACCACATTCTCATAATGGATAGACACTGAGACAGTATAACCTCTTTTCCCCCAGCATTAGTCATACTTCTTGGAAAACAGACTTAAAAGTTGCCCAGTGGCATAACATAGAGAGCTTGGTGGGTGCCTGGAGCTGGAGTAGAAACGGGGATGAACCGCAAACAGCCACAAAAGATCATTTTGGGGTGATGGACATGTTCAAACACGGCATATAGTGAAGGCTACACAATTCTGTGAAATTCATAAAATGCATTGACTTGTACTTCAAATGGGTGAAATTTATAGATGTCAATTTAAAAATATATGATTTTGCTTCAAAAAATGTGACTTGGTCCGTGTAGTGGCTATAAATACGAAATGTACACGGTAATAAATAGGAGGGTGAAAATAGTTATGAAAACACATGTCCACGCAAAAACTGGCCCGTGAATGTTCACAGCAGCGCCATCCCCATCACGACAGCCTTCATCACCGCTGCCAAGTCCCTTTTGCCACGTAACATAATATGTTCACAAGTTCCGGGGACGTGGATTTCTTTAGGGGGCCATTAGTCTGCCTGCCACACCCATCTTGCTTTCCTCCTTCTCTCCCCTGGGGGTGGATCCTATACTTGCTAATACAGGCCCTGTACCCTGTGCACCATCTCAGAAGCTGCTTCTCAAGGAGCCTGACCTGCACAGCTAAAGGTCCCTGGGCTACGAACTTCTTTCTATTTACTTCAGTGACCCAGTGGGGAGAACACCATTTTCCCTTCCACTCCAACGGGTCATGTATGTAGTCACCAGGCTAGTTGGTAGCAAGGTGGCTTGACCTCAAGTGTCTGTAGTGGGTTGAATTGTGTCCCCGAGAAAGACATGTCTGTATTACCTGCAAATGGGATCTTATTTGAAAATAAAGTCTTTGCAGCTGTAATGACGTACAGGATCTCAAGCTGAGGTCATGCTGGATTTAGGATGGGCCCTCCATCCAATAACTAGTGTCTTGGAGAAAGTAGAGGGAGCTCTGAGACCCAGAGATGCACAGAGGGGCAGGCCATGTAAAGACGGAGGCAAAGACCTGAGTGACGTGCTTCTAAGCCAAGGAACGTCAAGGATTGCTGGCAACCACCAGAAGCTCGGAGAGAGGCATGGAATGGATTCCCATTCAGAGCCTCCGGAAGCAACCAACCCTGAAAGACGTCTTGATTTTGAACTTCCAGCCTCCTGCACTGTGGGAGAATAAGTTTCTGTTATGTAAGCCACGCATTTTGTGGTCATTTGTTATACCAGGCCTGGGAAACGAATACAACTTCCAGCTCCAGAAATGTCAGCTCCAAATCTCTCTGTGATTTTTTTTTCCCCTGAGAGAGAATTTTTAAGGGATGGTGGTCAGCTGACATGGGAAGCAGGGTCTGGAGGTGGTAGGTTACAATATAGATGGGACAACTGGGAGGAAGGAGCTGCACCTCTCCACAACTTGATGGATTTCACATAGTGATGGAGTATTGTGATTGGATAAGCAGAGAGAGTGATGAGGCTTAGAGAGGAACACCACCAGCCTGGGGGAGCTGAGGAAGGCTTCCTGGAGGAGGTGACACCTGAGCTGAGTGTTCAAGAGTAAACGGGAGTTAGCCAGGGGAAGAAAACAAGGAAGGGCATGAAGAAAGGAACAAGTAAAGGAACCACACGTGGTTGGGGGTTGTTGCTGGAGACGAACGTGTAAGGATGGGAGATGCAGATGGAGAAGCAGATGGGGCCACCCCCAAACTCCCAACTGAGAGCAGCCAAATGAGATCATTCATTCAGCCAACATTTACTGGGTCTTTACAGAGTCTCGGGCAACAGGGGACCCGACAGTGAACATGACAGCTTCCCACAGGAATCACAGTCTAACTGAGGGTCTCTCAGCCTTGGCACTGCTGGCATTTGGGGCCAGATAATTCTTTGTTGTGAGGGGCGGTCCTGTGTGTTGTAGAATATCAAGCAGCATCTCTGGTCTCTACCCACTAGATGCCAGTAGCACCCTCCTTCCCAACTGTGACAACCAAAACTAACTCCAGGCATTGCCCGCTGTCCCCTATGGTGAAAAATCACCCAGATTGAGGACCACTGGCCCATGGGAGAGACAGATATTAAATGCACTTGATTGTAAGGAGTACGAATTCAAACCCAGTTCTCATCCTGAGACAGAAGGTCACAGAGCAAGTTTGCTTCCACTTTTCCAGGGGGTTGATCTGGACAGGACCTTGGTATTTGAGAGGTATTTGAAAAATCATCTGCAAGGAAGTTGTAACACTGAACCCAAGCCCTGAATCTAGGGAGAGAGATGAGTGAATAAAACATAGGGAGGCCCGACAGGTAATGATGCCATTTGAATATGGCCTCTTGCTCCGAACCATCAAACCATCGCTTCTGTTTTGTTTTAAGGGGAAAAAAATGACCGACAGAAAAATTGGCAGGTGACATCCAAAGCCTTGAGGGCATGTGGATTTTATTATCCACCTCTCATCTTTTATTTAACAAGGAAATGAGAAAGTTTCTGAGCATTCTGGAGGGAAGGAAATGCATTACCAAGAAAAACACAAATTAGGGTTGAGCAGAAAACTGGGTCCTGGGGTAGATTATGGGGGAGGCTGGGGTGCTTCCAGCTCTCCAGCCCAAGGTGGCCTTGGGCTCTGGGACAGAGGAACCTGATTTTGAAACACAGTGCAGACAGAAGCAAGTGTTTTATGGTGTTTAAAAGCTTGGGAGTCCCTGAGTTCAAATCTTGAGTCCGCCCCTGGAGGTTATAGGGTTGGGGCTGTGGGAATGTCACTTAGCCTTTGGGAGACTCAGTTTCTTCATCCAAACCCTGAGAACAATCATACCCAGGGTTGTAAGAATTAAAGGAGCTATATAAACCTTTTAGCTCACGGCCTAACACACAGTAGCATAGAATAAACCGTGTACCATTATGCCGATTTTTAACACATCCAATCTCCGTCCCCTGCCCACCCCATCCCCCAGCACCATGTCACATCTTCTCACTCACCATGCTTCATCCATGCCAACCTTCTTCTCATGAACATATTCATACTGTCCCTGCCTCAAGACCTTTGCACATGCTGTCCCTTCTGGGTAGAACAGTCTTCACTCCATTCTCCACTTGGCTAACATCTACATACCCTTTAGAGCTTGTCTTAAACGTCACTGAATCAGAGACACTTTCTCCAACTGTCTAGCCTCATCCCTCACTATGCCTTTGAGTTGCCTTTCTATCCCTTATCTCCGTTTTGTGATCTGTATAACTCCTTGGGCAATTATCTGTTTAAGGAGTATTGCTGCCTCTAAGTTCCAAGGAGGCGGGAACATGAGTTGGCTAACAAGCATGCAATTGAATAAACAAAATCATTTCACAGCGTCCCAAGTGCTATGAAAGAAACACACAGGGGGCTGAGCCTGAGGATGACGAGGTAGTGAGGAAGGCCTGTCGGAGCAGCTGCAGCCGAGACTGGAAGGATGAGAAGGAATCAGGCATGCCAAGCGCAGGAGTGGAGACGAAGAAGGCATTCCAGAAAGAGAGAAAGCATGTGCAAAGGCCCCGAGGCGGGAATTGCTTACATGCTCCATGAACTCATGGAAGACCAGTGTGGATGGAGCTCTCTGGGAATGGCTTGGAGAAGAGCAACCGTGTCTGGGAGGCAGACACAGTCAGCCAATGGCGATGCCAGTGGGAATAGTCACATGGAGGGTGGAGGGAGTCAGACAGATTTGGGAGGTGGGATTGACAGGCCTTGCTGATGACTATTGTGTTGTGACGTTTCCTATGAAGAGAGAAGTCTGGGGATCATACAGATCGGAAACTCTGGGGACTTTGGCGAGACCTCTTGCCTTTCTTTTTCTTGGCAGGATCTTCCTGAAATTCTCCATGGTTCTCTCTATTCATCATCTTAAGCAGAGATGTCCTTCGCTACCTCCCATAATAGACACACCAGAGGGCAGTCCTGTGCTCAGGAACGTGTGAGGACCCTCTTGTGGTTGGGTGTGTGCCGTGACTTGGCCCAGGGGCATCAGATTCAAGGTGACACAAGTGACCCACGTCCTTTCTCCGTTCCTCCTACAACCATCCCTGCACGGGGGAGCCAGAGGTGAACTCAGGGCCAGGATTCATCTCCATGCAGGCTACGTGCGAGGCCAGCCAGGGTGGGAGGCACCTAAGATCCAGGTTTGAATTACCCACATCAACTCTTCCAGGCCCAGGAAGGGGCTCCCAGTGGGTTCCCGAAGGTGTCATCCCCATGTTGACCATGACAAGAACTTTTGATCCTCATGCTCTAGCAAGAGGTAACAGGTCAGGGAGAAGCCTGAGGCACCTTCCTTATTTCCCCAGCAGCAGAAGCTCATCTCCACTAACAACAAGACGCTCCCAAACTCCTTTCCAGGAGACCCCTCAGCCTTGGGAGGTGACGGCAACTCTTCCCAAGAAAGGATGAAGTCTGGGGACAGCATCTCAGAGTGGGGCTGGGGAGGGGAGCCATGAGGGCCACACCCAGGAACAGGGCTTGGGGTGAGCAGCAAGACCCTCAGAAATGCCACTGGCTGGAGGCAGATGAAGGGGCTGCTCCTCCCTGCCCAGCAACATAAACACTGTCACCGGCTCCTACCTGGGCCTCATTCCCTCCGCCTGTGAAATGGGGCCATGAGCTTGGTCTCTACCTCCCAGAGTGCTTATTGGAGTAAATGACAAAATGCTGTTAAAGGGCCTAACAGAGCACATGTCACATGGGAAGGAATTCTGCCTCCAGGCTGCCTCCGGACTCAACATTACAGCATCAGCTCCTGCTGTAATTTCCCGCCTGCTGGCCTGCCTTGAAGATTTTGTACTTGCCACCCCCCCCCAACAAGCGCAAGAGTCAATTCCTTAATATCAAGACAGATAGAGATACAGATGATATGTACATACAGATATAAAGATATAGGTATACACAGATATAGATAAAGATAGAGACACGCACTTCCTGTTCGCCCTGTTTCTCTGGAGGACCCTGACTAATCCAGATTTGGGCATGTTAGCTACTTTTCTCCAAAAGGATGCATAGGAAAGGGTGAAGAGCAGTTACTGGGGGCCTGAAACTGGGGCTGGAGGGAAGGGGGGCCTTTCGTTGTTTCACTCTAAGTACTTTAGCATAATTTGTATTTGTTACACCAGCCGAGATTATACCTCCATCATTTGACAGAGGGATACGGAAAGAGGAAAGGAAGGGAGGACAGGCCAAGGGAAATACGTCCAGCTTTCACGGCCATCACCTCTGCGCTCTCATCCTTCCCACTCTCTGTACGCCCTGATGAGCAGGGGCCAGTGAAAGGGCTGTGAGAGTGAGAGGTGAGGTCGGGCTGCTCCCCGGAGGGATGAGTCGCAAACACACATCACTCCCAAGGCTGACTCCATTTCAACCCGCAATCCACTGCTTCTAAGTCAGAATTACACGCGTTCAGCAGAGCCTTACTTGCGATGTTTGGGGGCTGGGAGGGCACACCAGTCCCCAATATTTTACTTTCTCTTTTTGGTGTTCATCTAAGAGGTCAGACAGATGAAGAGAAAGATTCCTTCCTAATTTGGGGGCAGGAGCAGAAGTGCAGCAGCTCTTCGTTATCAAAGCCAGCTCGTTAAATATTCATCCAAACACCAGTTACTGGAGGTGCAGGGGGAGGAGCGGATTTCAGGTGCGAATCTCACTGATCTATTATTCTTTTTGGAGCCGCAGGTGGAACTCTTTCATGCGGCAGCAAATTATACACCCGCACCATTCTTTGAAGGGAACTTGATGTAATCACGCGCAACTTTTTTCTCCACCCCAACACGTGCCTCTCCTGTGCTACATCGCCTAAAGAAAGTCAAGAAAAGGAGCAGGGGGCAAGCTGGGGGGCAGCCTGCGCCTATTTTCCCCTAGGAATCAGCTGGGGAGAGGGGGTAGATTCTCAGAGCCTGGGGAGGGTGAGAAAGAGGGGAGAGGGTCAGGGGGTTGCAGGGAGAAAGAGAAATCAACACACAGAGACTCTACTTTGTGCCTACACCTCACTGACACCATCCCACTTCATCTCTGCAACCACCTTTGAAATGGCAATTATGCTCCGAGAGGTTAAGTGACTTGCTCAAGGTCACACAGCTAGCAGAACGCACCCCGGGGATTTGAATCCAGTTGGTCTGACCTCTAAGCCCTGTGTCCTGCAGCAGCTGCCTCCTGCCTCACACAGACGTGGACATCTGATGGGTCCTTCTATCACCAGTGCTCAGCCAGGGATAGTTTTGCCCTCCAGGGGACATTAGGCGATGTCAGGAGACATCTTTTGTTGTTTACAACTGGGGGGGGGGGGCTAAGGCATCTAGTGGGTAGAGACCAGGGATGCTGCTGAACACCCTCCAGTACACAGGACAGCCCCCCACCACGAAGAACCACGTGGCCCCAAATGTCAACCGTGTCAAGGTTGGGAGGACAGTATGAGGAAGGCATTCTCAATCACCCCCATATATCCGGGCTTCTGGCTTTCACCCTGGGAATCAAGACATTCCACCCAGTGCTCTTATATTTTGCCAAATGCCCGGGACAAAACTCGTCTGGTAGTGAACAGGTACTGGGGGAATTCTTGCCTGTCTGCGTTGCCCCTGGATACATAAATTCTCATCTAAATTCACGCTCACGCTCACAATTTCACGGTGCCAAGAGCAGCACAACTTTCTCATTAAGGGGCCCAATATAAGTTTCTCTCCTCTGAGAGCAGGAAGAATTGGTGCTCCCTTGAAATGAAGCGCGGCCGTAATTAATGTTAATGAAACCCTAAGTCGGCCCCCTCGCTAGTGCACAGGGATCACTGATGCAGGGTCTGTGAGCTACGAACCACCCAATCTTATGCCCACCCCTATGTACATAAAAGGCAACATCCGGGAAGAACTATGGGATCCAAAGAGGGAACTCAGCCCCCCATTTCAACTGCCAGGGAACATGGAAGGGCCACAGCAGCGCTGGACACAGAGCTCAACGAAGGACTTGGGGAAATACAGAGGAGAACATTTATCCCTGAGGCCAACTGCTGGGGCAGCCAAGGGACAGCATCCTCTCACTTATCCCCACAACTGTTGGAAGAAATTAATATTATTGTTGTCCCCATTTTACAGATCAGAGGTCAGCAAAGTATTTTCAGTAAAGAGCCAGATAGTAAATATTTCGGGCTTTGTAGGCTGCAACTATTCACCTCTGCCATTTTAGCACAAAAGAAGCCATAGACGAGACATAAGGAATGCACCCTTCCTTCCTTCCTTCCTTCCTTCCTTCCTTCCATCCATCCATGATATCAAGGCAAATGAGTCTCCTCCAAGTCACTGTCCAGATAGCTCCGGCTTAAAAGTTCCTGGAACATGCTGCTGTGCTCCTGCCTCAGGGCCTTTGCATGTCTTCTTTCCCCCCTGAAACACCCTTCTCCTCCACCAGCCTCAACTCTCTGCATGGCCATATCTGATCTCAGCTTCAGATGCCCTGAGAGTCTGTCCTGACCACCCGATGAGTCTCAAGCTCAGTATCCTGTGTGTTTCTTTATAGAACCTGGGATACTGAAAATGATTTTATTTATTTCATTGTAAATTAATTTTGTCAGCCTCCCCCACCCATTAGAATATGAATTCCATGAAGGTAGGGATCAATTCTTTGTCATTTGCCGTTAAATCCTCAGCATCTGGCACATAACAGATGCTCAATAAACAGTTACTGAGAAAGAATCAAGACAGACAGAGTCCCTTCAACATTGTTTCAGCACTTCCATCTAACTACACCTGAAGTTAGTCATCTCTCTGAACTTCGCAGTCACAAAAGCCAGCAAATACATTTTGTGGGAAAAGCCAGTTTGAGATTTAATCATTTGCCACCAAAAGAATCCTGTCTAATGCAAGGAGAGATCGAGTACAGCGCATTTTAACAGACATTTACTTTTGTGACTTTTAATGCAGTAACTCCATCTGGGTTAAGAGTATTGTCTAAAGGTGCTGCTAAGAATCTTTGATAACCAGATTGTGAATTAAATATAAACAGGCTCATCTAAAGTCACTGGGAATGCACAGACATCCATGAGACTGGCACCTTTTCTGTGACCATTTTACTCACACCCGATTGTTCGCTGTCTGTGGAAGGAAAGATACTGCTCAGCAAAACTAAACTTCAGACAAGTCCCTTCTGTTGAAATAATTCAGAATTGGATTAATGGGGCTTTGAAATCATGTGGGCTTCTTGTTTTATTCTTGTTATTTAAAAGATACCTCTTTTCGGAATGCCACCACCTTCAATGTCAGGAAACCTCCACCTCACCCTGAAAGTCTGGCCCCAGATCACCTTGTCAGCCAGCCCACAAGGTGAGTGAGTGAGTGGCTAATGAGCAGATGAGGAAACTGAGTCACAGGTACCCAGCCAGAATTCAGTGTATGAATTACGACGACCAGCTTTGCCGTCCAAGCCAGGCTCCCTGCCATGAAGACTAATGAGGTGACAATCGTCAAAGGCCTGGAGGGGGTTAAAACAAAACAGCCACCCAAATACCTGAGACTATTTTTAGCCTCTTCTGTATGGAGCTTGAAGACATATGCCGACAGCAGCCCTGGCAAAGCATGGCACAGTGTCACCATCTCCCGAAAAGAGAAGACTTCCAACCTCCTGACCAAATGCCCTGCAGTGGACCCAGCGGGCTTTCTATTTTGGTGGACTTCAAAGAAAAAATTTATTACATGGGTTTGCAGGGTTTAAATTTAGTATGAAAGTGGTGACCTGTAGAGTAACATCTGGACAGCAGACAGATGTTATCTGGCTCATATGAGGCTTAAACTTGGACTGAGACATTTCACATTAAAAATTCCATACCTCTGGGCTTCTCTTGATAAATTGCCGTTGCATTCTGCATGGCAATAGTCAGCTGGAGGCGAGGAATGGCTGCCCTCTGTAGATGGGACATGGGCTGGCCTGTTTGCCCCACTCTCCACCCTGCCCTATTGTGACTCCTTGAGCCTAAAGCAGAATGTCAATAGCCATTCATCATCTTACACCTGGCCCTCTTTGTCCATCGGAGTTTCCTACCTGGCCCTATTAAGTACTGGAGTTTGCAAGTTCTACAAAATACACACAAATTAATTGCACAGTAAATTGTCTAGGTGAAAATCAAACAAGCAAAGAGGTGATATAAGATGATGCATCTAAGGTCCCTTCTAACTTTGGCCTTATATGATTATATGAACAGGCAGGGTCAGAGAACTGAGAAGTGGAAAGAAAAGATGTGTGTACACAATGCAGGTGAAATGTAGAGGTGTTGATTGGTAACTTTAAGTACCATTCAGCTATCAGATCTGCAATGACTGCTGGGGGTGGGGGGGGCAATTTAAGCTCTGACAAAGAGTTAAGAGGTTTGTAAATTCAGTCCCACTTCACACTTCGGGGGAAATGACTCCAAAGGAAGAAATCATCAAAAGCAAGAAGTCAGTTATATATGCAGCAAGATGCTCGCAGCAGTGCCATCTGTAACATCAAAGACACGGAAATAATGGAAAATCTCCAACTAAAAGAGGAATCTAAAGAACTGTGGACATTAACACAATGCAATAGTATGTGCCGATTAAACATGGAAATTCTAGTCCAAGTAGAGATTTGGGAACATGCTCACAATAAATAAACATATACACGAATGTAGACAAGAAATGGAAGGGTGTCTATGTCCATACCTGTAGATAAGTCTAGAAGGTTATAGGGTCAGAATGAGACTATTAACAGCGTAAAAAGATATCAAGCAGGATTTTTCTCCGATTATCCCAGCATTCTGGTTAAAGCCCAAAGCTAAACGAAGCACACAACTCCACTTTCTAAAGAGAGCCGCTCATGAGCCAGAGTCAGGACCAGACTCTTTCCCAGAAGGATAACAAAGAGGGGGCAGAGCCAGCCTCACCCCCCAACAATCACTGCCACTTCCTTCCCAGTCTATGGAAGAAGGAGGGTATGAGTTGGGTTTTGGTCTTCGACCTTGTGCGGATAGAGGAGTCACAAAGAGAGTGCGTTCCTGTGTCCCTGCAAGAAAGGAGACTGGCACCTCATTTCCCAGCTAGATGCCTGCTTGTAATATAGATGCTACAGTCATATTCTGCTGCCACCATCCAAGCAGGGAGAAGTTGGGACAGTTCTTGGAAGAGATGAACACGGGTGCCGTAAGACGGAGGACCAGCAATTGTCCAAAAGAACGTTCTGGGACAATGGAAATGTTCTAGATCTGTGCTGTGCAATATGGCAGCCACCAACCGCATATGGTGATTGAGGTTTTGAACTGTGGTGGGTGCAAACCGAGGAACTGAAAGGTTAATTATAGTTCATTTCAGTTAAACTTAATTTAATAATTGCCACCTGTGGCTAGTGACCACCGTACTGGACAGTACAGATCTAGAAATGTCCATAGGTGGGAGATCACTATCATATCTGAACAGCTTGAGGGGATGATGACGTGGGGAGACTGGGAAGGAAATGGGGATATTGCCCATTCGATCCCAGATCGTGACGCTCTCAAAGACAGTGACAAAGGACCCCAGTGTTTCCATGGCTCCAGGGGAAGGAGCATGGAGGTTAGGGGATGGGTGGCATCTATCTATGTCTAGGTGGTCACCAGAGAAGGGACCAAGGGCAATGCCTCTGAAAGGTCAGTAGGGTCCTTGGGGTCCTCTAAGAAGGGTTGTTCTCAGTGCCAGAGGAGGCTGTCAGACGAACCTGAAAACAAGCCAGTGAAAACCAGGCTCACTGTTTACATGGAAACCACTGACAACAGAAGAATCAAACCAAACAAGCCTAGTCTGGTTTTAGTTTTACCAACGAAAAGTGAATGAATCTGGCCAAGTTGTCAGTAAGGATGGGAAAGGAGACGTTCAAAGTATCTCCATCACAGGAAAAACGAACTGTTTCCTTCCTGTTTATACTCCAATGAGGTTAGCTTTGCAACAAACCTGTTACAACAGTTCTCACACATTCTATGCTTCCATAAGTCATTTCAGCCTCACAATAACCCTCTAAGGCACCTTTTAGCACTCCTGTTTTATGGAGGAAGAAACTAAGGCACAGAAAGTTTAAGTGAATCACCCACAATCCCACGGACAAGCAGTAAAGCTGGAATTTGAACCACCTCCTTACTCCAAAATTTTCTTTAATTTTGTTCAGTAATCTTTTGGACAATGAGATTATTTTTTAAAAGAAGCTCAAAAGAAAAAAGAATGCATGGAAAACTGGTGAAATCCACATAAGAGTATTGTTCTGTACCTGTGTCAAGAGTATTGTTCCAAAGTCAATCTCCTGGTTTTGATATAACCTTAGATAACCTGTACCATGGTTACGCAAGATACTATCATAGGGGAGGGGGTTTGGGGGAGGGGTACACACAGATTTCTGCTCTACAACTTGTTGGGAGACCTAAACTATTTTATAATGAAAAGTTATTTTTTTAAAAAAGCTAAGATGATTTTAGCTTTTTAAATTTAAAAAAAAAAATCTTTTTTTTTTTTGAAGTTGTGGAAAATGATGTTTATTATATATTTCTGACACAGAAGTACTAGTATCTGCTTTAGGTAAGGAAATCATTTAAAGATACCAAGAAAATCCTGACTTTTTACCATGTTTCCCCGAAAATAAGACCTAGATAGACAATCGGCTCTAATGCGTCTTTTGGAGCAAAAATTAACATAAGACCCGGTGTAATATAATATAATATAATATAATACCGGGTCTTACATTAATTTTTGCTCCAGAAGATGCATTAGAACTGATTGTCCGGCTAGGTCTTATTTTTGAGAAAACACGGCATTATAGAAGTATTTCAGACTCCAACTGTCTATAAAGCCTGCTCCTACTATTTAATTTTATCTTTAAAATATGTTTGTAGAATTTAATGTATAACTTTTAAACTCCACTTAGAAATGAGCAGCAGCCCTCTAACACCGTGGAATCAGTACAGGCTCTGCTCTTTCATTTGCAAATACAAACACTGAAGGTCTCCTAAATAGTGATGCAATGGGCAATATCATTTTTCCATTTAGTCCTGAAGAGACATGAGACTTTAAGTGGCTTTGCTGCTGGTAGCTACACAGCAAGCATCATCTCTCTGGATCATTAGCAAAAAAAAAAAAAAAAAAAAAATTGTCTCTCCTCCCCCCTTCTATGCAGTTCTGGGCTGCTAGGTGTTCCATGATCCACATCGAGCAGGCAGGGGGTCTGCGGTGCCAGGACATAACCAACGGCATCAACCGAGATGCCCAAGAACGTGCCAAGAATAAATGGGAGAATCACCAGAGATAAGAAACATCGTCGATCCCTTGTAGGGATGGCTGTCTGTGAGAGTTCAGCCCTGGTTTGATGAGTCACAGGTTAGAAAAGAAAAAAACATGACCTTTTCTACTGATTCCAGGAAGACTTGGGGGGGAGGATTTCAAGAAGTCATCAGACTAAGGCCTGGCCAATCTGTTTAGCTGGAATGTTCTTGGGGCAAGTGAGAAAGAACAAAGGTGCATGAGTGAGAACAAGAAAACTGGTTAACTGCTGGGTGCAGTCTGCTGATGTTTTCTACTCCTGGCTAAATCAGTTTTCACACACACACACACACACACACACACACACACACACACACGAAGGCAAAGGAGATACTCTGCAAAGAGACATCAATGAAGAAAAAGAAAAAATCAGCTTTGTTTTTCTCTCCCAAATGCCCTCATCCCAAGCCCAGTAAAAGAGGGGAAGTTGAGAGAGGAAAAAAACAGAAGAGATGGCTAAGGAGAGAGGAGGCCAGGGAGCCTGCTGCAATCAAGACAGTGTGGTACTGGCATAAGAATAGAACAGAATAGAGAGTCCTGAAATAGACCCACATTGACTCGTACATGGCCGAATTATAGTCTACAAAGATGCCACATAATTCAGTGGAGAATAGGTGGTCTTTTCGGCAAACGGTGCTGGAACAACCGGATATTCATGTGGAAAATAATGAGCCTTGACCCTTTATACCATATGCAAAAAATCATGTGAGATGGATAATAAACTTATCATAAAAGCTAAAACTGTAAAGCTTCTAGAAGAAAACAAGAGAATATCTTGGCATCTGGGATTCGTAAAGATTTCTTAGGATATAAAAAGCACCAAGCATAAAAGAAAAAATGTGATAAATTGAACTCCATTAAAACTGAGAACATCAGCTCTTTGAAAGACAACCATAGCAAGTGATAAGGGATGCTACAGATTGAAAGACAATATCCACAATACATAATCTGACACGGTAATAACAAGATAACCAAATTAAAAACTTGGCAAAAGACTTGAACAGATGATTCACATAAAGAAAGAGAGCGAAATGGCCAGTAAGTCCACAAAAAGACATTTAACACCTTTAGTCATCAGGCAAATGCAAAGTAATTAATTAATTAATGCAAATTAAAACACAATAAGATATCACTTCATACCTATTAGACAAAATAAAATTAGAAGCCTGACAATATCAACAGTGACAACAGAGCCTGGTATCTCAACCTCGGCACTACTGATATTTTGAGTTGGATAATTCTTTTCTTGGAGAGTGAAGGGAGAGCTATTTTGTGCATTGTAGGATGTTTATCAGCATCTTTGGTCTATACCCAGGTGATAAATGCTAGCAGCGCTCTCCCCTAAAAAAAATTATAACAACCAAAAATGTCTCCAGACAACGTCCAATGTCCCCTGGGGGACAAAACTGGTCTATGCTGAGAACCACTGATACAGAGCCACTGACTTCTCACACATTGCTGGTGGGGGTGTAAAACGTACAACCCCTCTGGAAAACAGTTTGGCATTTTCTTATAAAGTTAAACAAATACGTACACTGTGACCTAGGAATTCTACTGGTAGGTATTTATCCAAGAGAAATGTAAACATTTGTAGACAAAAAAATAAAACTTGTCTGGAATGTCCATAGCAGATTTATTCTCAGTAGCCCCAAATTAGAAACACTCCAAATACCCTTCAATGGGAGTGTAGTGGGCTAAATTGTGTCCTCAGAATATTTTGAGTCTTAACCCCTGGTACCTGTGAATGTGACTTTATTTAGAAATAGGATCTCTGCAGAAGTAATCAAGTTAAGATGAGGTCATCCTGGATTAGAGTGGCCCAACATCTAATGACTGGTGTCCTTATAAGAAGAGAGAACATACAGAAGGAAGAAGGCCATGTGTAGCGAGAGGCAGAGCCTGGAGTGACGCATCTACAAGCCAAAAAAAAACAACACCAATTGCCGTGAGTCCCCAGAAGCTGGAAAAGGCAAGGAAGAATTCTTCTCTAGATCATTCAGAGACAGCAATACCCAATCAACACCTTGATTTTGGACTTCTAGCCTCCAGAACTGTGAGATAATAAAGTTCTGCTGTTTTAAGCCACCAAGTTTGTGGTATTTTGTTACAGCAGCACTCAGAAACTAATACAGTGAGAATGGAATAAACTGTGGTGTAGTCACACAATGAAAATTACTAATATACAGCAACAAAGGAATACAAAAGAATGAACTACTGATACACACAACCACACAGATTACTCTCTAAAAACATCATGTTGAGTGAAAGAAGCCAGACACAAAAGAGTACTGAATGTATGATTCCATTTATATGAGGTTCTATGAGAGACTCGAGCCACATGATAAAAATCACAACAGTGGTTGCCTTCAAGGTGGGGAAGATAACTGGAAAGACAGCATGAGGGAACTTTTCCAGAGCGGATGAGAAATGTCCTATATGTTGATTGAGGTGGTGGGTATCTGGGGATATACGTTTCTAAAAACTCAGCGAACATAAAAGCTGTATTTTTATTGTATGTAAATGAATACTCCACCTTCAAAACTGCAAATAATGAGGCTAAAGAGAAGAGAAAGGAAAACTGGGAAGCATGTGACCCTTTCACAATAAGAGGCAGGTAAAAAGAAGAAGAAGATGGTGAAGGCCAGGAATCATATGAGAAAAAGACCAACTTTGAACACACGGGCAACTCTGTCCCCACCTCCAGCAAGTTTTGTCATTTGGTTACACCTGCAATCGCCATGGGTATGTAAACTCATAAATTCTTCACTGGAGGTCAAGTTTGCAGAGCTGCTCACATTAGCTTGGCCCAGGCAGACATGCCAGCTGCTGTCCATTATAACCTGGAATGGGACATTAACTTCTGAGAGGTCCCTCTGGCTCCCAGCGAGCCCGTAGCTTCCCACACTTCAGGAATAGTCTTGAAAACGGAAATGGACAACTGAGAGAAACTCGGAACACAGTGAGCCCCCTGAGGTCCCTCAGCTCCATGAAACGCTCGGAGCGTGGAGGGCTCTGCAGCCCTCACTGCCTTGCATGCAATTCTGGGGACTTGGCCTGAGGGAGCGGCAGACACCTGAGGGCTCAGGGAAGAAGTAGCAGCCTGAGGCCAAAGGCATCTATGTTGCCCCCAAACCATGGCGGGGGCGGGGCAGTCACTGCAAACGTGGGGAGAGGCCAAAATCATTACCTTTGCACTGGACAGTCCAGAGCTCAAGTGCTGGGACTGCTTCTAACCCGAACTGTTTACACCATCATCTCCTCGTCTGGGAAATGGAGAAAATGCTAACGGGGCTGAGAGAGGCGTGCATGGGAGGATGTGCAGCTCCACAAATGCTGGCTTCCTTTTGGGAAACGCGGTAAGCAGCACCCTTGACGTTAGGTGCTAAACGCCACATGAATCATATTCCTCACTGACCAAGAAGGTCCCTGCTGGAGACTTCATTTTCTGTCACCTTGGCATTTGACAAACACTTCTGTGCAATGTCGATGACTTTGGCCTCGTGACAGCCCTTTAAAGAGCACGAGGCTGCTGCTCTGCCTCTCCCTGGAATTCCCACGGACTGAGCAAACGAGCACCCCACTCCTGCAGACCTACTGCAGCAGCTGAGAAGGGGCCCCAGGGAATTCACATGCAGGACTACGCTTGCCCTGGGGGTCGGTAAACGTTGCTTGAATATCATACTGTGTTAGTGACATTCAGAATGTGAATTTCGGGCAAGGACAAATCTAAGAGATTGGTCCAAAGGAACAGTACAGGATGGTTCTCTAGCACTGGCCGGGTCCTTCCACATCACTCTGCCTAGAAACTCGAGGCAGGTGTCTTCAGCAGGGACAGTGTCACTCACTTCCATCCCTGCCTTCAAGGAGCATAATGACATGGGCCCTCTTTGTGCAACTTCTCTCACATTCACTATGTAATAGGGAGAGAACAAGACTGAAAATTGGGAGGGATGATTGCCAGTGCTGGGGAAATCATTCATCGATCTATCCATCCAGCCATCATTTATTCTTCCAGCAAACATTCACTGAACCTTTGTGTACCCAGTGCTGTGTTAAGCACAGAAGTGACAGAGATGAGTAAGACAGAGGCCCTACTCTCAAAGAACTCATGGTCCAGGAGGTCTGAAAAACAATAGGGACTCAAAACCTGTTGGATACACAAGTGACAGGCATGACCGTGGCAACTACAGAGACAGCCTAGAGTATGTATGATGGTGATTCTAGCCTCTGGGTCAGATTTGTATCACATTTGCTACTAATCAGCTAAGAACAGGATTCTGTAAGCATTTTCTAAAAGGGCCAGATAGCAAATACTTTCAACTTTGCAGGGCATACAGCCTCCGTCATAACTACTCAAGTCTACAACAGTCGTATGAAAGCGGCCATAGATAATATGTCAATGAACAACTGTATTCCAATAAAACTTTATTTACAAGAACAAGTGGTGGGCCAGATTTGGCCCTCAAGCGGTAGTTGGTCAATCCCCAGGTAGGAAGATGTGATCTTAGGGGAGTTATATAATAATCTCCTGATATCTCAGTTTCCTTCACTACCACAGAGAGATGGAGATAATAGCTACCTCGTGAAGGGGTAGAAGCTGACACTACACGTAAAACACTTAGCACCCTGCCCATAACATGGTAAGGACCCAATAAGTGTTAGCTGTTTCTATGATTATTATTCCCTGCACGATAATAAAAGTCTGCAGGCAGAGTTGGAAAGGAGTGGAGGTCAGTTTGGTGTGAGGAAAACCACAGCCAATTTTATCTGTGAGAGCCTCTCTAAATAAACCTGTCAGAACAAGGACACAGCCCGCCTAACTTCCCCATAAGGCTGAGAGCCCTCTGAAGACTAGAAAATTCTCTGGTCCTCACCAAGACTTTCTACAAAACAAAGCATGTAACAAAATGAATCTGTATGTTCCCTGAGCAAAAAACATGTTTCTTAGATATTCCTCCTCGACGTCACTGAAAAGAAAATGTTTTAAGTCTCCACGTCTTCGAAAGTGTAACCAAAGCGGGTGCCAACCTCAGGTTCCATGAGGTAATATCCTGCCACACCTCCATCTCCACCCCCAGAAGCATCCGGCCCCGACTCAGGGGTTCGGACCCAGGTTGGTTGGGGACATAGCCGATTCCGCTGTACCTCACTCAGCTGACAGTCACGGAAAGGCCATCTCTCTAATTAATGTACAAATGACGATCTTGAAACATAACCAGGGCTGGAAGGAAGGGGTCGGTGACTGCTTCCTGAAAATCATGAAGCACCACTCTAGAAAATTAACCTCGCCTGCTCCCCTTGCAGCTTCTGGGACCCTGGTCTTGGTGGAACGGGGCCCCAGCTGGAGGCCTAGAGAGTTGTTAATATTTTTATTCTTCCTCTATTAATTCAAGTTAATAATACCTCCAGCCTGAGGGGAGCAGGAGGAGGGGGTGGAGAGCTCATTGCTAGAGACCAGACAGCCGCTGGCCACGTTCATTTTTAATTCCAGAGTCCCAACAGGGTCCAGCGGGAGCTATGAGGTCAGGAGGCCATCGGAGGTGATGCACGCGGGGAACTGAGCAGCACTAGAAGGTGCTGTCAGCCACCACGAGCAGATGGCATGACCTCCCATTGACTTCTATTCGGCTGTGTCACCAGAGCCACACTCTCCTGTGTCCTGGAAGGCACACGGAATACTTAGAAGAATTAATTAATGGAAAACAGGACTAAAAGGGCTCAGAGCAACTGGACTGAGGTCTGGAGGCCAAAATGTGCCTCAGGGAAAATGACTCATGACAACTCATGCCCCTCCACGCTGAGAGCCCTTCCACAGGCTCCCTACTGACTACGTTCAGGATCGACTCCAAATTGCTCAACAGCTCCACTTACTCCTCCCTTCTCACCCACCCCATACCACACACAGGCTAACGTCCAGCCCCGCAGCTATTTTTAGTTCCCCAACCTGTTATTCTCCTGCCTGTACACTATTCCCTCTCTCTTCACCTAACTAACTCCCACTCACTCTTCAGGTCTCATCTTAGGCGAACTACAGCCTGAAGGCCAAATCCGGCCCACCACTTGTTTTTGTAAATAAAGATTTATTGAAACACCATCGTGCACATTCATTTGCATATCATCTATGGCTGCTTTCACTTATAAACGCAGCATTGGGTGGATGCAAGAGAGACCATAGGGCAGCAGAGCCTGATGTATTTGTTACCTGGCCCCTTACAGGAAAAGTGTTCCAACTCCTGTCTTAGAAGATGGTTTCTCTAGGAAGCTGTCCCTGGCTCCCTCGAGTGTTTCAGGTGACCCTCTATGCCACAGCTTTCTGCCACTGAGCTATAAATTAATATTTTCAGTCTGTCTCCCCTAAACCCTGAGCTCCTTGAAAGGAAGACCATTTTTTTTGTGTGTGTGCAATTCTGCATCCCAGGGCTCTCACACAGACCCTGCGTATTACGAGCACCAAATAATACGTTTACAGAATGAAAGAATGAACAAATGAGTGAGTGTTTTGATGCTGTGCTGGAGAGCCCGATAATACCACTGAACAGAGTACAACTCCTCATTCAGGCTGTTGACCACTCGGCCAGGAGTCTGTCTGTACAGTGGCACTATTTCTCTGGGATGAACAGAGAGAAGAGGGCCGGCCCAAGCATTAGCCTGTCCAATGAACTAGGTGGCCCCAACATATGTCCTGGGGAACTGCTCCCAGACCAAACACAGGGGAGAAGAGACGCAAGTTTCACCAACAGTTGGGTCCAGACTATTCCAAGGTGAAACCAGTATTCTAAACCCTATTGTTTCTTCCAAGGTAGCTCCCCCACCCCCCCATGGACCACTTTATCCTGCTCAGCACACGTTGCTGTCTTAGTCTGCTGAAGTATCATTCTTTTCAACTATAAGATCAATTGTAAGCTTCTGGAAAGCTGGGGCATTTGCTCACCAGAGATTCCCTATAGCACTTGGCACCATATAGGCAAAAAATGTATGATGAATGAATGACTGCATGAATGAATGGAACTCAACCATCAAATCCTTCCATCAAGCATACAATGGTACAGGTGGGACCAGATTTCACTCTGGGTGGGCCCAGGACTGGCCCGTGACCCAGTAGGAAACCTAGAAGTGCCCTGTTTAAGGATGGTCATTACTGTTTCATGACGACCTGACGACTGGCACGCTAAGGCCACACAGTTGGCCTTAAGTAGCTTCTTCATCATGACCTCCAGTTTCTGGAAGCATTTCTGGGGTCTTGGCTGTGCCCAGCCTTGTTCCTAACCTCTGTGTTGGCTTTCAAAGGCGTCACTGATTGCCCACTTTCATGCGACTGCTCCACTTCATGCTGATGTCACGCCCTCATCCTGGTCCCCATTATCTTAAATCAAACTGCTGGGCGGCTGCCCTCTGTCACTCAGGCTGCCATCCCGGAGCCAGTGCACCGTGGAGAAGTTGGCCTTGGAAGGAATGTTTATATCTCCCCATCTATCACACTAAAAGGTTCCTTTCAAATTCTATCCAATAAGTCAAAAAATCAAGACAGAGAACAGGGCCTTCTCTTTATCTTTTCCAGAAATGGCTGGCTACCCTCTGGAGTGAACAGATTTCAGGCATTTAATTTGGCAACCGAGTGACATGCCCTCCCAGAAGGCTGGCGCCTGCCAGTGGCAGAGCAACGAGAGGGGAAAAGAAGCTACAACTCACAACAAGATTACCACAAAGAGAGATAAAGAGGAACCATAAATTCTCCTCAAAGAATGCAGTCCCTCAGGAAACCCTGCCGTGTCCTGAACACCAGACGAGCTTTTATTCACAGGCACCTCAATCCTGAGTCTAATTCTAATGCTCTTCCTTTTATTATGGTAATAACAATAACTATAATTATGTATTCGAGATACCAGTGCCCCGAAAAATGTATCATTCCACTTGGAGCTAAGCCGCTCTTGGTTGGTATAAACAACGAGCCTGTCAGATGACACTTCTGGATGATTTGGGGAAAATGCAGCTAGAAAATCATCAGAACACCGTAAAACCATAGGATGCCCTATAACAGTAGCTAAGAAATATGTTTAACAGCTTAAGGATGACACGCTCTCCCCCCCCCAGCTTTGTCTGACCTACCTTTGTTTCATATTCTAAGTCACAGCCCCACCAACAGAAGAATCATTGGCTCTAATCAATGGAATGAAGGGCTTTGAAAAGGGACGGAAATCAAATTAACTGAACATTCCAGTTTTGACTGACAGATAATGACTGTCCCAGAGTGTCGTGTTGGGAAGGATTCTGAGGTCACACCTGAGTCCATGAAAACTGCCTGCCTGTGGAAGTGAAGGAGGAATGGACAGCCTTGTACTAGGTACCACATACGCCAACCCTACCTTTGGTCATTTGACCATCGCTGAATCAGGTCAAAAAGAGATTTCTCCTCATCATCTGTGCCCAGCCAATTCAAACAGACCCCACAAGATCCCATGAAAATGTCACCCAAAGTCACTTATTCACTTCTGCTTTCCTTGACACCGTTCCCTTCTGCTCAGGGAAAATATGCACTCCTTTGTCTGGTCAAAAATGTAAAGTGACCAATGCTGTAAACTCTCCATCTTTCTCTACTCTAGCACTTTTGACACTGACTAGGGGAATTTGCCTGCACACTCAGGGCTATATCCCAGTGCCAGGTCCAGGGAAAGGCCCAGTAAATATTTGTTGAATTTGTGTTCCATTCAGGCAACCTGGCTTCAGAGCCCGTGCCATCCCTTAATGCCACCATGGACTTTGGGTGAGAAGGCACCCCATCTCTGATACTTTGCTAGTCTGGATGAGTTTGGACAAGTCACGTTCTCTCTTAAAGCCAATTTCTTTGCCTGTAAAGTGGCATGTCAGAGGATAAAATACAATAAACCACTTAAAGTACCAGCATACAACAAGTAATTTAATATAGTAACAGCTACCATTCATATGATTATAACAATCATTCAATCAACAAACCTTTTCATTTAGTGAAAATGTATTCCACACAGCTATGTATAGAGCATAACGCAATTACCATTATTCCTTAGTCTTAGTTTAGGTTCCCCCAAAATCAGACCCTGAGAGAAGTTTTGGGGTGCAAGAAGTATATTTGGGAGGCGGTCCCAGGAAACACGACAAAGTGGAGAGGGGAGGCAGGGAAGGAAGGAAAGCCCATAATGGATGTGTTGTGGGGCATCTGTACCATCGTGGGCAACTGGGGCTCAGCTCGGAGGGGCTCCGAGAAAGTATGTGGAACACATCAGAATGACCCTATTGAGGGCATATTTAGGCACTAATTCTTGTCGCACTGTTGGAAGCTTTCTCCTACAGGCATGAACTCCCTGGTATTTCCAGCCTGCTCTACACTCAGACCAAATATGCTCCACTGGCCAAAAATGGCCCCTAGGAAGAGACACAGGAGGACCCTGGGGTGAACGGGATCTGTCTACCAAAGCTATAGGTGGCATCCAGCGTTGGCCTAGGGAGATAGGTGGGCCCTCGCCAGCCTTCGGCAACACAGTTTCCTCTCTATGGAAGCCACAATTCTACGTGACTTGTTTCTAAGTCACAAGGTTACTTAGCAGCAACTGTGGGACTCACCTTGGCTCCTAGGAAACTCACCACTCCTTCAAAAGAGATAACAAGAGACAGAGGCAGGCACTGAGTGAACAAAAAGATACAACTGAACAAATCTCACCAGAATAACATCTTCAGTTATTCCTTGTAAATAAGAAGTCACCTCCAAGGAAATGCCCTGCTACCTAACTCACAGCACACCTCACCACAATAATTCATAATAAAAGAAGCAGTTTGTTGAGCTAATTTTCCATTAGGGAACTTCAGAGCTGCTATGTCAGTAGGCCTAGGACAACAAATGATTCATCAGAGCTGTTATTGCAAGACTCCGGGGCAGATACAATGAGGTGGTCCCTGTGATAGTTAGAAAGCCAAACTTATTTTACGTGAGCCTAACTCAACTCATCGCAGGACTGAAGGAGCGTGAGGGGAAGGGTGAGGTCTCGATAAGGGGAAGGGCCTATCCTTGCCCCACACCTAGGAAAGAGGTCCTGGAATCCAGCTAGGATAGGAAACGCAAGGTCAATGCCGAAAGGAGCTGTGAACAGAACGTTCCTATGCAAAGTAATGACAGCATTTCATTTCAAACCTGATACGCATGAATCTTACTTAGAAAAAATTATAAATTATGTTATGTATAATGTACATTATATATTTATGCATATTATAAAAAAATAACACCTCACTAAATCAAAATAAAAAGACATGCGGTGTGAACTGGCGCAAAGACCACATTACAAGATTTTTAGAGAGAAAGCTGTGGAAAAGGGTGACCACACCCGTTTCACCTTCTGCAAATAGGAACTGGACCTTGGGTTGACTTTCTGGCTCCGATCCTCTGAACTCTGCTAAAGGGGAAATGTCAACTGTGTTAGGAGACCACACAGCTTACGGCAGAATTGCCTCTAGAGGGTAGGTTGCCTATGGCCGGGGAGTTCTCAGTATGACCTTGAAATACAATCCAACAGCCTTGGGGATCCTTGAACCATGACGGTCATACCTGAACATGTTCCCTGGGGGGACCTGGGCGCTAACACTGATGGAGCTGTGACAAGAGCTACTGTCCCCTAAGCCAGGACGGTTCCCACCTGCTGAATATGGAGCTCATCACCTTGTACCTGAACTGCCACTTGGAGATGGAGGCAAGAAAGAGGAGCCCCTGAAGACCCGCAGAAGAGACGCCTGATGCTGCCTTGTATCCTCCTAGGTCAATCTGACGTCAAGTGTGGCCTGTGTTAATCTCGTGTGTCTGAATGCTCAGCTAAACCTAAAAGGACCCCCTGTCTGAGCACCACCGAAGCCCTTCTATGGTAATGAACATATTACTACAGACGTCCTAATCACTCCACTCTTGCCCTTACAAACACACGATTGAGTGCGTTGTCATAATTAGCAGATGATCTGTAGATGTGTGTCAGGGAGTTGCAGTTGCTTGCATATAATTAGTTTTCTAAAATAAACAAAGTCTTATTTACATAATGAATCCACTGAGCAAAGGCTGTTCTCCTTCAAGCTACAAACGATACAGATTCCAGATACAGAAATCTGAATTCGTTGGAACTAAGAGAATGTGAGAGGATTGAGTGTGGGTCTCACCCAGCCTGGTTCTCTTTGCTCCCAGGCTAGCGGAGGGTTTTCACACACTCCCTCAGAAGGGCAGAGGTGAAATGTGTTTATACATAAACAATACAGAGGTCTGAAAGCAGAGACACGCACAAAGGAACATTCTAAATGTGCTCTGGGGAAAATAGAAGAGTTTCTAAAAGGGGTAACAGGTGAGAGGTCAGAAATGGAATATTCATATTTAGGCAGGACGAACAAAGGCAAGTCACATTAGTAAATGCATAGAGTGTGGTTCCTACCATATTTCCCCCAAAATAAGACCAGGTCTTATATTAATTTTTGCTCCAAAAGACGCATTAGGGCTTATTTTATATTACGAGCGTCCTGAAAAACCATGGTAGGGCTTCTTTTCTGCTTAGGTCTTATTTCCAGTGAGGTCTTAAACACGGTATTAAGAAGAAAGGGCACTAGATATACAGAAAGTGCTAAAAAAATGTATACACATTTTAAGAAAGGAAAAAACTGTATTAAAATTATAATCATATATACCGATAATGAAAGACGAACACAAGTCCCATGTATATATTTTTTGGCACCCCCGTTATTATTTATGTACATACAAACACTATATATGTAGACAGGATTCTGACTGAAGTATTAAGAGCAGTTTTAGTTGTTCTCTATAGCAAAGGGAAAAACTTGGATCTTGCATGGCTTACATTTTCTACTGCTTGTCCTTCCAAAATAAAGATGAAGCTAGGAATTATTTCTGTAATGAAAACAAAATTGTAACTGAAAACTACCTTTAAAAAGTATTTGCCTACAGCATAAGGAATATAGTCACTCACTTTGTGATATAGCATAGTACAGAGTCAGATGGTTGCTGGACTTATCATGGCGATCACTTCTTTAAGTAGATAAATGTAGAATAACCACGGTGTACCCCTGAAACTAATAGACTGTATGTTAGCTTTATTTTTAACAAAAATGCTTTTTTAAGTATTTGCAAAAAAGTGTGTGTGGGGGGGGGGATTTACAACAGAATTCCCTTTTAATACCAAGCTTCTCCGACGCATTTAAAATGTGATCAGTTTTCAGAAATCCAGTTTACCCTTTCAGAGGCTCTGACCGGAGAAAGTCATTTGTATCACGGGCAGACAAATGGAGGAATCTACAGACAGACAACTCATTGCACACAGAAGAATTATTACATTTTTCTTTTTCTAACACCGTGGCCGTGGGGTCCTGGGACTATAAAGGTCAAGATGGCCAGAATCCCTGAGATCTCTCTCCCTCTTAATTTTCCAAATGGCTGACTGTACGGAATTGGTGCCAATTTACCCACATAAGTGTGGCCACACAGCCAGAGGGAGAAAACTGACAAGAATGTTTATATATAACTGTATCTATAGGATTATATCCATAGAGACATGTCCGTGTTTCTCAACCATTTTATTTTTCGTTTTGACCCATCAAGGAAACTTTTTAGATGTTTTTTTCCTAATCATCACCCCCCAACTCCCAGTGAAATATTAACACCACAGATATATATATATATATATATATATATATATATATATATATATATATATATCTGTTTATGTAGATGGCTCTTTGGAAGGTCACAAACTATTGCAATATCAAGAAGTTGTTTGTTTGGTTTTTCTTGTCTCCCTCCCCCAAGACCCAATTTTTGCACCACTGGGGGTGATTTCATCCCTGTTGAGAATACACTGTGTGTGTGTGTGTGTGTGTGTGTGTGTGTGTGTGTGTGTGTGTAAAACAAAGGACCAGTATATACTTTCCACTTTCTTCATCATATTTCCTGTGTTGTCTCAATTTCCAAAGAAATCAAGTATTACTTTTAACTTTCACCTTGGAAAACAACAACACAGTTCTCTCCCCTTATCCGTGGGGGATACGTTCCAAAGCCCCCAGTGGATGCCTAAAACTGCAAACAGTACTGAACCCTATATACACTGTTTCCCCTATATACATAGCTATGATAAAGGTTAATTTATAAGTTAGGTACAGTTAGAGATTAGCAACAATAAATAATAAAATAGAATTACAACAACAGACTGTAAACAAAAGTTACGTGAGTGTGGTCTGTCTGATAACCTATCTGATAACCGAGACAGCTACTAACTAACAGGTGAGGAACGTACACAGTATGGAAATGCTGGACAAAGGGATGGATGGTTTGCATCCTGGGTGGGACAGAGTGGGATGGAGCCAGATTTCATCACGCTACTCAGAACAGTGCATAATTTACAACACATGAAATGTTTATTTCTGGGATTTTCCATTGAATATTTCGCACCACAGTTGACTGCATGTAACTGAAATCATGGAAAGCAAAACTGTGGGTACGGGGGGACGACTGGAATCTTTTTTCCCTTTATGTGTATGTGTGTGTGTATGCATGTGTTTAGTAAAGACATAGGAGTAAAATTACGTGCTTAAGCTCAAATGTCAGAAAGAAAGAAAGAGAGCAAGAGAGAAAGAAAGGACAGAGGGAGGGAGGAAAGAAGGGAGGAGGAGGTAGGGAAGGAGGGAAGGAAGAAGAAAGGAAGGAAGGAAGGGAGAGAGAGAGGAAGGGAGGGAGGGAAAAGGAAAGCAGGATAAATGTTTTTGACTAAGAACAAGCCCAGCTGTTCTGGTAGATTCCAACACACCTAGACTGCAAGGCTCCCAATGAGGTGAGAAACATGCTATAGCTATTATAATATTTTCTTGTTTTCTTGCCATAGTCTTTCTAAAAATGCCCATGAGATATCATCGAGGACAGGAATGAAACCCAAATAGACCATCTGATAAACACCACCTGAACCATCCTTGTCATTTCACGTTTTCAGTGCTGGTCACAGCCCACGAAAATGATGTCGCCGTTCACTAATGAGTCATGACCATAGATTTTAAAACGTCAATATATTCCAACCTCTTTGGTTCACAGAAAAGAGAGCCAAGGCTCAGAGAGGTTAAATCCACGGTCACAAGGCTACTTCCTGGCAGTACCAGGAAGAGCTCAGACCAAGGTAAATGTTGGCCAATGTTACCCATCTACCTATTAGCACGCAACGTCTTCTCTCCATAAACTCTTCATTAATCTTCCTGCTCAGAATTCATCTCTACCCCGTTCCCCCTGGCCACACAAGTCCAGGCAGGGTATCGTTCTCTCTAACTTGGATCTTTTTTAATGCTCAAAGTTCAAGTGTCCTAAAGGTCCCTGATGATCTGGGGGCACGGTCTCAGGCCAAGTGGTCACATGGCATCGTCCACATCACCAAACTGACCACTCTGCAGCTCTCCTCAGCTGGCTTCTTGCAATGAAGCTCCAGCATGAGGTGAACCAGGGAATACCTTCTGTGGGGAACTGTTGAGCTTGCAAAACTGGGCAGAAGAAGCCTGATGAGCAAAGCTGAACTTCGCCTGAATCCTGATATACAATTTCAAAAAACACTGAAGCCTGGCCCAATTCATTTGGAAGACCTTGAGAAAGTGGGCAATTCAGCCCTATCGTGACAAAACCAATCCCATAGGGGTCTCGGGAAAGGCTCATATTGAAAGAGTGGTATTGGCATAAAAACAGAAACGAAGGCCAACGGAACTGAATCAAGGGCCTGTAAATAAACCATAACAATATTTGACAAGGGAGTCATGAATACTCAATAAGAAAAGCATAATCACTTCAATAAATGGTGTTGGGAAAACTAGATAGTTACATGCAAAAGAATGAACTTGGACCCCTACCTTACACCATTCAAAAAAAAAATTACCTCAAAATGGATTAAAGATTTACATGTAAGACCTAAAACTGTAAACTCCTAGAAGAAAAAATAGGGAAAAAAGCTCCCTGACATTGGTCTTGGCAACAATTATTTTTTTATTTGACCCCCAACGTACAAGCAACCAAAAGTAAAATTCAGCAAGTGGGACAACATCAAACTAAAAGGCTTCTGCACAGCAAAGAAAACAACATAAATAAATAAATAGGCAACCTACAGCATGGGAGAAAATATGTGTCTGGTAAGGGATGAATATTCAAAATATATAAGAAACTCCTAAACTCAACAGCACACACACAAAAACACACACAAATAATCTGATTAAAACATGGGCAAAAAGCCTGAATAGGCATTTTTCCAAAGAAGAGATATAAATGGCCACCAAGGACATGAAAAGGTTCTCAACATCACTCTTCATTAGGAAACACTAGTCAAGACCATAGTGAAGCATCACCTCACACGGTCAGAATGGTGAGTATAAAAATAACAAGAGACAACAAATGCTGGCGAGAGGATGTGGAGGAAAGGAAACCCTGTGCACTGTTGGTGGGAATGTAAATTCATGCAGCCACTGTGGAAAACAGTATGGCGGTTCTGTCAAAGCACTAAAAATGGAGCTCCGGTTATTTGATTAACATCAGTTCTCACGAGGCCCAAGACTTGTCTTTTGTATCTTTCCATGATACCCCACCAACTCGTCCAGAGCCTAGAACATACCACATTTCATCACTTCGAAGACGCACATATTTTTACATTTGCGGCAGGATGCATCTCACAATGTCTTAGATTCAGCCACACAGGGTAGGAGAGTTCAGGAAACACTGGCTGAATTGGGGGAGACCCTCACAGGAGGGTGCTACTCTGAACCCCCTGAAGGGTGACGGCTGACACGGGTAATAGGAGAGGTTGGGTGTGTGTCCCAGAGAGTCCTGGGACCCTCACCAGCGCTCATGCAGCACTGTGTCACACAATTAACATGTCACGGGAACGTGGGTTCTCTACTGCTCGAGGCGGGAGGACAGCAGCAAAGGAGGGAGCCTGAGATTGGGGCAGACCCCTGAGCCCTTCTGTGTAACTGCCCCCACACATTGCCCCCTTTCCTACTCTTTTCTTGGTGTCATTGGTTCAGCATAATGGTCACTTTTGCCCCAAGAATGGAGGCTACACAGCTCCCTGGAGGGAACAGGACTTGCTGCTTGCACAGGGAGGGGGTACAAAAGAGGAACTACCACAAGATGCCCCCAGGCCCACTGACCACTGACTAAGGCCATGGGCACTGCCTACAGCCATCACTGCCCTCCCCTCAATGGCGCTAGGTATTCTACCTACACCTGGAGAATACCTAGCCAATTCTGGATAAATGCCCAAGTCAAAGGTGAGTGCGCACAGATGTGGGGTAGGGGAAATCCCTGAGAGTCTTTGCAATGTCACAAGAAGCCAGAGTGAAGGCCAGGTTCAGCCAGGGCCTCTGCACTTCACGTTCCCTACAAAAGGCTGGGCCAGCCCTGCCTGCCTTTGGTTCATGCCAGAGTGCCCTGTGGGGTCTCTGGCCGGCCTCAGCCCTCGATGGGCCCTCACACACAGGAATTGCAATGTCATGCGCCCCACTGTTCCCCTACATCATAGCTGCAGGACTTCCAGAGCGTGGGTCTGGGCTTTTCACACACAACGAATTTAGACTCGTTACCATATCTCCTAATAAGACTATGCATAATCATTTCATCTTCTGTGCCTTAACTGCAATCTTGTTAAATGTAAATATTTGAAACTTGCTACCCACGTTTGTAACCCTGTTTAGCATGTCTTCCCATCTTTAAAAACACTGAGAACCTCAAAAGAATGCACAGGACCAAGGCCACAGTTAGCCTCTGAGGGGCACTACAGAGACCCGCCCGACTCTCCCCATGTAGCCAGCATTAGCCACAGATACCGTGTCACCCTCTGCTGGCAGCAAGAGCCCCCACACCAGAGCCAGGCACACACTGTACCCGCTTTCATGACTTTCTCCCCTGGGTGCCTACGACCCAACCCTAAACTTGTGTATGCCACACTTTGCTCTGACAGTCCATAACTCCACTCCCTGAGCCACCCCCACCCCAAGCAGACCTGGACATGCCTCTTAGTTATAATCCCTGAGCATGTCGCATGCACAGGGTCAGTCTAGCGCCATCCAGGACGGTAGCCACTGGCCCATGTAGCCATCCCACTTGGAACGCAGTCAGTCCATATGGAGATGAACTGTGGGTGTAAAATACACACTGGATTTTGAAGACTTAGGAGGAAAAAAAGAATGCAAACTATCTCAGTAATACTATTTTACACGAATTCTATGTTGAAGTGATAGTATTTTGATATATTGAGTTAAATGACACATATTATGAAAATTACTGTCACTTGTTCTTTTTGCTCTTTTGCTCTTTTTCTCTTTTGTTCTTTTTGCTCTTTTGCTTTTTCTCTATTGTTCTTTTTGCTCTTTTGCTCTTTTTCATGTGGCCACTAGGAAATGCAGGGTTGCCTCTGCAGCTCACATCCTATTTCTAAGAGGAGCACTAGAACAGACCCTGCAGGGGTTGGCACACAACGCTGTCAAGGGCGGGATGGTAAATATTCCTGGCTTTGTGGGTGGCACTCAACCCCCCCCATCGCAGCAGGAAAGCAGCCACAGATACAACCCACAGGAATGAACTTGGCTGTGTCGCAATGAATTCAGATTTGGCCCCTAGATGACAGTGTGCCCACCCCTACTGTAGACTGTTATTAGTGCTAAGAAGGGTCCTTTTTGGAAAATTCCATTCTATTCCTTTTCTCACGGGCCCTCAGTCAAAAACAAACAAAAACAACACTTTTCATTCACCTGGAGGAGGGACACACAAGTCGACGGGAGGCTTCCCTGACTTGGGGCCACAAGCCCCTGGCAGCCCCAGGCTCAGCTATCCCAGGGCTCCCAGCAGGCACTTACTTGGGCGTGTGGGCCTCGTCTACGCGGTGAGCCAGCTGGAATTCGTGGGACTTGCTCCGATGCAGGGCCGTGAAACCCGGGAGCAAGTGGATCAGCTTTCGGGAGGAAGGTGGCGGGGTCCCCGGGGGCTTCAGCTTGTTTTTCCTCCTCATGGGCGGCGGTGTGCCAGGCGGCGTTGCGGTGGTGACGATATTGGGGGTGCGCGGCGGGGTGCGGACCGCATGCCGCTGCCGGGGTGATGGGGGCAGGGAACGGTGGCCCGACTCCAGGGGCGGTGGCGGGCACAGGCCCGGGTAGGCGTCCACGGTGAGCCTGTCCACGTGGGTGTACACGGGGGTCCCGGGGGTGGGGCCAGCATGACAGTGCTGGACACACTTGGACTGGACCCTGGGGCTCTGGGAGAGGTGGGTGCGGATCCACGGGGTTGGCTCCGACGGGCACACAGGGCTGTTCTCCTTCCCCGTCTCCGTGGCGGGCCACTGGATGGTCCAGTCTTGTTTAGAAAGGTTGCCCCCTAGTTGGAACAAAGGAGCAGAGAGACATGGGTCAGGCCCGAGAAAGCCAGGTGAGTTACACCATCTGCACGGACGGACGCATGGTACACTCGGCAGGTTAGAACATCGGCGCGCTACACTGTGTGCACATTTACATAAACTCGACCACACCACATGGCCTCTCCCAAAAGAGAATGAAATGCCTTTGTCGGCCCTCTCATCATAAACCCCCCTTCAACAGCCTTGCCCTCCACTGTCCCAGGTGGAGAAGCCCACATCTGAAATGTCCTGAGAAGCGAAGAGTTACTTCTTGCCTTTTAAGCTTCCAACGGTCGTAGTTCCAATGGTCCCAAGGCGATTTAAAGGATTTTCAAGGATAATCTTTCCCTTCCATAGCAATTGTAATACCTAACCCCCAGGTGAGATGCATGAATTCTGCAGAAGTCAAGTTCACCCCTGGTCCTTCCCTGGCCACCCTTCTGCCACTGCACGCTTCCCGATCTATGCCTCACAGTGTCCTCCATGAATTCATCCAACCAGCACTTTCTGAATGTGCCAGGTGCTGTGCTTGGAAAGGGCACAAGAAACCACACCCAGGCCGGGCCCTGGTCCCTAGCCTTCCATTCTGCTGACATGACACTCACGAGAACACACTCATGAAAGGATTGTAGCTGATGTCAGCGCTGGGAGGGAAGCCAACAGAATGACATGATCAGAAGCGTCCTGGCAATGGTGAATGGTTAACCAAACCGTGGTGCGTACAAGCCATAGAACCACTTGGCCACAAAGAGGAATGAACTATTGAGGGACTCAGCAACGTGGGGATGCTGCAGACTATGCTGAGCGACCAAAGCCAGCCCCCAAAGCTTGACTCCACTGACATATCATTTTTGAAATGACAATATTTAGAAATGGAGGATAGATTGGTGGGTGTCAGGGGTTAGGCATGATGGACACAGGAAGGAGGACACAGGATGGGTGTGGCTATAAAAGGACAACACAAGAGGCACTTTGTAGTGTTGGAACTGTCCAGGGTCTCCCCAGTGGTGGTGGATGCGTGAACCCACCCAGGTGATAAAATTGCACAGAACTAAGTACATACACACACACGAGAACAAATAAAACTAGGGAAATAACAAGATCAGTGGGCTGTATGAATATCAATATTCTAGCTGTGGTATCATACAGTAGTTTTGCAAAAGGTTACCATTGGGAGAAACTGAGCAGACTGTACAAGGGAGCTGTTATGGGCTGAATGTCTGTCTCGCCAAATTCATACATTGAAATCCTACCACCACCCCCCCCAATGTGATGGTATGTGGCAGTGGGGCTTTGGAGTTAATTAGATTGAATGTGGTCGTGAGGGTGGGGCCCTCATGATGGGAATAGCACTCTTATAAGGAGATGAGGGGACAAAAGCTCCAACTAAAGGCCACCTGAGGCATGAAGGTGGCTGGTTACAAGCCAGGAAGTGGATCCTCAACAAGAACCAAATCTGCCGGCACCTTGATCTTGGACGTCCAGCTTCCGGAACTGTGAGAAATAAATGTCTTTTGTGTAAGCCACACCGTCTACGGTATTTGTTACAGCAGCCCAAGCTGACTAGGTACCTCTCTATTATTTCTTATCATTGCATGTGACTCTTCAAGTAGGCCAATAAAAATTTCAAATGAAAAACTTAAGAATAACAGAGTGCGGGCGGAGGAGGGCTCACTTTAGGAAGAGTGATCAGCCTCCTATAAGGGAGTGACATTTAAGCTGATGACAAGAAGGAGACGGTCATGCTACGAGCCAAGGAGAGAGCATGGCAGGGGTGGGGGGCAGGGAGGACGACGGGAAGGGCAAAAGCATAGAGAGGGGAAGGGGCTTGTGTTTTTAAGTCTTGCAACAGTTCATTAGAAAAAAATGGAGACATTAAAAAAAAAAATCCCCACTGTCATGAATAAAACTTTGGTTTTCAAGCCTGACATAAGCTAAATCAAGAAATAAAATAAATCTAATCATGCATTAACATTTCTTCGCTCCCTGGCTGTATCGAGAGGGCAAATACAAACCTGGGTTACATGTTCAGACTCTCAAGCTACAAAGGGCAGCCGTTCTTCATCCTCCTTGCTGAGAGGTGGAAAAGCGTAAGAGTCAAACACTACCAAACGTACAGGCTCCAATCCATACCATCTAAGTTAGGGCAGGCACTTTCCTAGGTCCCTTTTCTGGGTACCTTCTCGACGGCAGTGTGCCCAAGGTGTAGTGACAGTGGGCTGAGTGGCTCAAGGAGAGGCTGAAAGGACAGGTCACCTCCATCCAGTCGCCTTCAGCTGCCTCACGCTGGGCTCCCCAGCACCCTTGACCTGTCTAGTCCTTTATCTGTGTGTCTTTCCACAACGTTCCTCTGCTCGTGTGCCCCACCTACATCCAGTGGGCCCCTTTGAGCAACAAGAACGGATGCCCACTCACCAGTGCACCAGCGTCTCTGGGACCCATTTAATCACAAAGGGACAGAAGGAGCAGCAGGTGTATACATTCTGGGCCAGCACCTTGGGCTCCAGCAGGACTCCATGGTAAACGGATCCCATCCACTGGGCTATGTGGTTTCCAAGCCACATCATCAGGAAGCACCAGCCCCTCCCCTGGTGTGATTGGGGGCTGGACTATAACAGTGATATTATGGGCAGAGCCTGACCTCCAGTCCCAAACCTAGTTCTCAGCATTTACCCAGTGGGAGGGTCAGCCCTTCCCTTGGCATGAACAGGGGTTTGGGGCCCGAGACTTGGGGATTCAGCAGTATAGCCAGGCAGGAACTTAGCTTCCATCCCATTTTCATTCATAGTTGGGGGAATGCCAGTCCCTCCCTTGGCATGACCACAGGGCTGGGGTCCAAGCCTCGCACTCACAGCTGCATGATGTGGGGAACCAGCGCCCCCACTTGGCCTGTGACCTGGCTTGACAGCTGTGAACCCTTGGCTGCTATGGTTTCCAGCAGCTCTGTAGGAGGCCAGTCTCGGAACCAGCCGTGTCAAGCCCTACCTCTCAGCATCTATCCCCTTCCACTCAGGAAAGCCAATCCCTGGATGGTCCTCCACTGCTCTTGTTTCCAGCCTCCAGGCTTGCGTTTCTGCCTCCCTCAAAACATTTCCAGCCATACTGAACTATTATTATAGTTGCATTCTCCCGACTTGCCACGTTCTGTCATCTCCTGGCTTTCTCTGACATTGGATTCCGCTTCATAAGGGGAGCACGTATTTATTTGAGGTAAAACTCATGGAACACCCAATGCATCATTTTAAAGCCAACAATTCCATTGCATTTGGTACGTTCACTGTGTTGTGCAGCCACCACCTCTTTCGAAGAACCAAAGCATTTTTCTCTCTTCAAAAGGAAACCCTGCACCCATTAAACAGTTTCTCCCAGTCCCTCCTCCTTCCCCCAGCCCCTGGCCACCACGAGTCTGCTTTCTGTCTCTATGGATTTGCCCATTCTGGACATTTCATGTAAATGGAACCATATACATACATAGTGTATGATTCGTGCCTGGCTTCTTCCACTCAGCATAATGTTTTCGAGGTTCATCTAAATTGTAGCATGTGTCAGTTCCTTTTATGGATGAATACTATTCCATTGTATGGACATACCACATGTGTTTATCCATTAGTCAATCAATGGTCATTTTGGTTGCTTCCATCTTTTGGCTATTGTGACTAGTGCCACTGTGGTCATCCACACACAAACATTTAAGTGCCTGCTTTCCATTCCTTTGGGTCTATGCCTGGGAGTGGAATTACAGTGGACACTGATTTCATCACCACTCTTCCCACCAGACATCGTATGTTAAAGGTAGGGAAATGAATGACAGACACCCACCCCGGGGTCTGGCACGGTGAATGCCTGGGGAGGAAACGGGATGAGTTCCAGGCATCCAGAATAGATGATTCAGTCACCCTTAATCACCTGCCCATGTGTCTGCATCGGCGTGGTGGTCCAGGCTCTGTGCTGACGGCTTCACTCAATTCATCTCATTAACTCACTCCTCACGTCACCCTGATAGCGGCTCACATGTCCCGTCACCTCCTCACCCTTCTCTAACGGACGTCACCCCCAGCACTGTTTTTTATACCAGAGCCCTGCTTTATTCCCCCTCCATAGCACTTGTTATCACTCTGACATATCACAGATAATATATTGTATATGACCTATTACAGGTAATGTATATGTTATGTATTTGTTCATCCCCTTCTCTTCTCCATATCCCCACAAAGAATGTGAGCTCTGTGAGATGCTCGGTCAAGGGTAGCAGCAGCAGCTCAGTCTGAGAAGCTGAGGACCTGGGGAAGGGCTGTGGTGGCAGAAATGGAGACAAGTGGATTGACTGGGTGTAAGAGGAGGAGAAAAAAAATAGCTAACCTGTGTTGAGAACTTACTGCATTCCTAACACTGCTGCTCCAAGTGATTTACTTGTATCAATTTGTAGAGCCACACAACAATCCTACCGAGTAGACAAAAATTACTCTATTTTATAGATGAGGGAACTGAGGCATAGAGCAGTTTAAGGACTCACTCAAGACCAGACACCCGGGAAGGACAGCTGGGCTTTGGGTCCACACCCTTAACCATGACCCTAAGCCAAGGCTGACATCCTGGTGTCCAGCCTGGGTCCCACGGTGGCTGGCAGCACCGATCACAGTGACAGGAAACACAGGAGAAGGAAACGGAGCGTAGAAAAGATGGTGCGCTCAGGGCCAGACAAAGCGAGTCGGGAGTTCCTGCAGGACAGGCAGGAGGAGACGACGGGATGCGGGAGAACTTCACCTGCTCCTTCTTCTTCCTGGACTCCTGGGATCACTCCTCGGGAAGAAGCTATTTTTCTAGCCTGAGAAAATTGTTCTTAAGAGTCTAATACCTCCCAAGACTATCTCAGAGAGTGTCAGGCTTATCTCAGACTTTTTTTTTTTTTTTAACAAAGCAAGACATGGCTTAATCACGTTCACCTGTCTCCTCTCCCATCTGATCCCTGAGTCACCAGCGCAGACATCCCATGACCCTGAATGACAGGTCAGGGAGGGGAGGTCTGAGCACCTCACCCACTGCCTGGCTCCCTCAGCAGAAGAGAAATCTCTGCATGTAGACTTGCTTTCTGAAGCACAAAATAACAAGAATTAATTGTAAGTAAACATTAAGCAAGTAACTAACAGTTTGTATATGCACAGCACCCCCGGAACGTTGCACATGATGCTTAGAAATTAACTTGCCCCAATCTTTCCTCCCTGTGACTCAGTTTCTTCATCTGTAAAATGGGGATAACACCTAGCATTTCCCCTAGGATTGTGCTGAGGATTAAATAAAACCATTCAAGTAGAGCATTGTGTGTCATCTCAGGCACACAGTCGAGGTTGCGTGAATGTTTATGTAAAAGGGGAGTAAAACCATCTATTTCCCATAATGCTGGTGAGGATTAAATGAGATAAGCATATAAAATGCTTTGCATTCAGTGCCTATGTCCTTGAGGTGGCCCTACAGAAAGCAAACACATGAAGCAAAAGCCACTGAGCCTTTACTGTAGTTGAATTGTATCCCCTCAAAAGACGTGTTGAAGTCTTAACCCTCCGGACCTGTGAAGGTGAACTTATTTGAAAATAGGGTCTTTGCTGATGTAATCAAGTTAAGATGAGGTCATCCTGGATTAGAGAGCGCCCTACATCCAATGACTGGTGTCCTTAAAAGAAAAGGAGAGGACACAGAGAGGAGAAGGCTATGTGACAACAGAGGCAGAGACTGGAGGACACAGCTACAAGTCAAGGAAAGCCCAGGATTGCCAGCAATCACCAGAAGCTGGGAGAAAGGTATGGAACAGACAGTCCCCCAGGGGTCTTCTGAGGGAGTGTGGCCCAGCGACACCTTGATTTTAAACTTCAAGTCCCCATAACTGTAAGAAAATATGTTTCTGCTCTTCTGTACCACCTATTTTGTGGTGGCTTTGTTACAGCAGCCCTAGGAAACTAATACAGCCCTCAACCAGGAATCAACGCCATTTACAGAATATAGACTGGGGGGTTATGGTATAAAATTTAGGCACCTGCCAGACCCGGTTAGGGGATTCAGTGCTTCTCTTGCCTGCCCTGTGAGGCTGGTGCTATTGATCTATTTTATAAATGAGTTCTGGATGAGTGACAGGACTTGGCTAAAGTGCCACAGTTGGTATAATAGTAACCTACACTCTCACCCTTCCCCCGCTCATCACACGGCATCCTGCAGTTGAGCTGGGACCCACTGCCTCCCTAAGTCTACAGTTCTTTCACACACACACACACACACACACACACACCTACCTCTACGGGATTCAAGGAAGCACTGAGTTTCCCCCAAAGAATCCCTGTCCTAAAGTTGTTTCAAAGTCTGAGAGATGAAGAGAGAGAAAGAAAAAGCTTTATCCCTTTGCCAAATTCCAATCTCTATCAAATTCTCTTCTCTCCACCCCTACATCTCAAAATCAGAAGTTTGGGGGTGAAGAAGCAAAGCCTCATGTCATCAGCCAAATTTCCAGCTGCTCAATTGACAGGGATTCAAATTCTCTGCCGAGGCTTCAGACGTGTTTCACTGATGGGCTATGTTATATCAACTCTTCCCCTCTCTCTTTTGATCCTCTTTTTAATAAAGTCTGAGGGAAAAAAGGTAATTTTTCATTTTAAATAGGGAAGGTGTGTACCAAGGTGCTCGGAAGGGTTATTAATCGTAACCCTTGTTATCTTGTCATCCATTTTTGGAGAACCATTTTATTTCAAGTCTTGAAATGGGCGGGGAGAAAGGAATGGGTTTTAAGAAATGAAAGGTCTGAGGATTGATTAAAGACATTTCAAGGTGCAGGGGTTTTTCTTTTGACATTCTCTGATAAGGGACTTAGAGAAATAAAAGGCATTCTCAAGAGAGAAAATGATTTCAGAAAGTCTAGGCAGGTTTCTAACGTCTTTGTCCCTTCCCATTAATATTTTATAAACAAGTAAACGAGTGGCTTGGCATTCGTCTCAATTTCAGAGCCAGCATCAAATGTGTATAGGCTTTAGCCCGTCACCAGCACGACTGGCAAAGAGTCTACTACTCCAGAATCACCACTGCTTCTGTGACTATTTCAAAGCACTTGTTGGTTTAATCCTCAAAAGTTTTTACTTTAATCCTCATAATTTTGCAGCAAGAAACAGAACCTTTAGATGCTGGTGGAAAATGTTTGGCGTCATTGGTAACGCAAAAACATAGTAGCAAGGATAAATATTATTAGCACTAATAACAGTTACTGTTTATTGAGCATTTACTATATGCCAGATAGTATTCTAAGTAATTTATATGCATCACCTCACACTAGCCTCACAAGACCCCAGTGAAGAAAAGTCTGCTATTGTTTCCATTTTACAGTGGAGGGAATGGAGGATTCGCTAAGAGACCGAGTAGCCCAAGGCCACACAGCTAGCAAGTGGTAGAGTTCGGCTTCTAATCCAGGTGTGTAGCCCTCACCACTACAGCTCTCCCAGGAGCCTCCCAACTCCCTCAGGAAACGAGAGACCCATCCAGAAAGCCCTTGAAGGCTGAACCATTTCACACAGACCTTTTGAATCAGCCCCAGGAGCCACACCTTCTGACCCTTCAAATAATGACACTCGACACTCGTTTTAGCCACAATCCCTGAAAGGGTGAAATCTGAAATCCAGGAAGATTTTTCCAAGTTTCTAGTTTGCAGGACTTGCAAAAAGAAGCGAACAGGGACAAATGAAAACCATACAGTTGCCAAAGCAATTCAACATTGGCAAGAATCTTAATCTAAGGCCTCATTAATGAGCTTGGCATCGGGCCAAACCGTGGGTCCCACTGGGCATTGTCCCTACCCCAGGATGGTCCCAAGTAGAACCAAACAAATGCACTGACCCGAGTCTGCGCAGGTCGGACAGCTGGGAGACTGGCCAAGGTAGGGAGCTTGGGTTCTGACCCAGTAATGCTTCCCAGGTCCTGCTCTAGAAGGCATTTGTGATTTTATTACCTAGCAGGAGATCTGGCTGGATTAACCTTCAGTCACTAACTTTAGGACAGCTTTCCTGTTTTAACAAAGCTTTTCTTTTCTAATTTATTTTTCGCTGATATGAAATTCACATTAACCATTTTAAAGGGTAGAATTCAGTGGCATTTAGTACATTCACAATGTCGCCTCTACCAATTTCCAAAAATTTTTCATCACCCCAAAAGAAAATCCTATACCCATTAAACAGTCACTCCCCATCCCTCTTTCTCCTGGCCTCTGGCAACCACTAATCTGTTGTCCATCTCTATGGATCTACCCAGTCTGGATAGTTCATGTAAGTGGAATCCTACAATATGTGGTCTTCTTTCACTTCGCATAATGTTTTCAAGGTTCATCCACATTGTAGCAGGTATCAGAATCTATTCTGTTTCATGGCTGAATAATATCCCATTGTCTGGGCAGACCGACCACCTCTTGTTTATCCATTCACACTTAGGGTGTTTGTACCTTTTGGCTATTATGAATAGTGCTATGAACATTCGCATACAAGTAATTTGTTTGAACAACTGTTTTCGGTCCTTTTGAGTGTATACCTAGGAGTGGAATTGCTGGGTCACATGGTCACTCTATGTTTAACCTTCTGAAGAACTGCCCAACTGTGTTCCACAGCAGCTGCACCCTGTTACGTTCCCCCCAGCAAGGCACGAGCGTTCTGATTTCTACACATCCTAGCCAACTCGTTATTGCTCTTTGTATTGTTACCATCCTGCGAGCATTTAACAAAGCACTTTTAACGATGGCCATAGCTGACGTTCATTGAGTGCTTACTGCCAGCCACGTTTCTAACACCAGCTCCCTCCTCTTCATGCCTTATTTCATTTAATTCTCACAACAATCCTTTTAGATTTGGTGAGCAAATTAGGGCTTTGGAAAAGCTGAAATGCTTGCCAAAGGCTAAGGTCCAAACCACAGAGCATGTCCTCTTGGCTGCCACACGACATACGGCATATCTGAACGTATCCTTACGGTCACCCAAGGGGAGACACAGTATCAGCCCCATTTTTCAGATGGAGAAACTGAGCCTCAGACAGGAGTATGGACTTTCCCACAGACAGGTCCACCCATCTAGAAAATTCTATGTCCATCCGACTCGACACCTGACTGTGTAAATATTCTTTTTTTTTTTTTGTAAATATTCTTTTATATGATTCAGCGTTTTAATTGTCAAGTACAATTAAAATCATGACTAGGCTACATCCAACCTCCAGAATGAAGACAGCAAATGCCACCATCTCTTGGACATTTTAAACTGGGGGGGGGGGGGGGAAAGAAGAAGAAAAAAAAGCCCTTCCTGGTTAATAACACAGAATCTCCATCAGGAGTATTGCACTAATACGCCGTCCAGAGAATCTTATGGTCTGATCGTGCAGCAAGCTTTGGAAGGATTGACTGAAGCCCCACATCGCATGAGGCCAGATCTGGAGGCCATGCTCAGGATTCCGTCTTCCACGCCATCATGTTACTGGTGGTAACGGGGTCCGACACTGTCCGCAGCAGCAGTCAATCCTTGGAGACATGAACCCCTGTGACTACATGTGGCCTTGGGCACAGCCCTGAATGCTCGTCATCATTCTGTAGTCACCATCTCCCCCTTCTGCTCGCTCTCTCCTCTCCTCCCATTTCGTTTTCCTCATCACCCGACCCCTCGGCGGAACTATTTTGTTATACGCGTCTCTCCATAAAGCTGGGGAAAAAATTGAACGAATATATTTTTGTCACGATGCTTACATTGTCTGTTGCTTCAAGAAATATTTGTGGAATGAATCCATTCTTGAACTCTCCTCCATTCTAACTGCCGTAATATTGATAATAGGATTTGCACCATCCTGCATTCAGGCAAGAAATGAGGTGGGAAATGCCTCGCCGTAGCCAAAATTCCATTCACTCCCAGGGCTGCCCCGGATGGATAAAGTCTTGAGGAATAAAGACCCGGTAACCAGAGTAAGGTGACAGGAAGACATCCTTATCTTGATCCTGCCTCCTTCAGGGTCTACGTCCTCTGAGAAGCAGCTGTGTCTCTGTCCCCTCCAGCCCCTTACAGAAGGATGAGTTGCCCCATGGGCCTCTGAGGGAGAAGAAGGAGGTGAGATGCCGGGGAGGCCCATCTAGCTCGGACCAGCTCCCGGGGATGGGGCAGAAGAGAGTCCATGTCCGGAGAAGCCACGTCAGAGAAGGATGGCCTCTGACACTCTTCTAATTCCAGAACTCTCTGTTTCTCCATCACTCCGCCTCTTTTTGAGTGACAGGTGTATACGAGTTTTACAACCTCTTGTGCTGGCAAATTTAAGAAAGTTGGAAGCAGTACTAGGTGACCTTAGGTGCTGCTACGCACCCTATTTTTATGTCCAAACACCTGGCTTGGAGAGCAGGTTTTCCCAATCCTTCTGCGTTTTTCCCTTGCTGTGCGGATTCAGTGGGGCCGGCATCTGCTCTGATTTCTCTCCCAATTTCCCATGTGAAGACTTTGGAATCTGGTGTGGCAGGAGGTAAATTTGTTCAGGTTATCCACATAGCCTTGACCCAGGGGCAGAGAGAGACATGTGGATGCATCCAGGAAAAAGGTGCTGGGTAAACTTTTCTTGTCTTTCTTCACCAAGACATCTGGGTTTAGCGTCTCCTCAGATAACTCCTGGCCACAAGATGGCAGAACCCAGAGGGGTTTGCATCCCAGCTCCACCTGGGACAGACCTGGAACAAATTGCTTAACCTCTCTGAACTGCAGTTTGTGCATATAAATGGGAATAATAAAAGTACCCACATCATAGGGTTATTCTGAGAATTCATGAAAATAAACAGTTGCCTGCCGTGGTTACGACTACTGTTGGTATTGTCGCTTGGTAATAATTCTGCTCCCTTCCCCAGGCAGCTAGATCCATGCATCTTTTGATGAGACCCCCCACTATTGCACAGGGTCTTTAGATCCACAAGATGGATGGCTTCTCCATCCACATAGAATGTACACCCTCCATACCAGATTATGAAGATGTAGCATGATAAACAAGTGTAAAAGCTCATCAATAATTTTTATATTGAGTACATGTTGAAACAGTAATTTTTTGGGAACTACTGGGTCAAGTAAAATATACTGCAAAATGTAGTGTCATTCCTCAAAAGGTTAAACATAGAATGACCATGTGATCCGGGAATTCCACTCCTAGGTACACACCCAAAATAACTGAAAGCAGGGACTCAAGCAGATACCTGTACATGGACGTCACAGCAACACTAGTCACAACAACCGAAAGGTAGAAACAACCCAAGTGTCCGTCAACGGATGAATGGATAAACAAAATGGAGAACGTCCATGCAATGGAATATTATTCGGCCATAAAAATGGATGAAATTCTGACACATGCCACAACATGGATGAATCTTGAAAATATTACGCTAAGAAGCCAGACACAAAAGGACAAATATCATTATGTTTCCACTTATATGAGATACCTAGAGAAGCCAACTTCATAGAGACACAAAGTAGAAGGGTGGTTGGCAGGGGCTGGGGTTGCTTAATGGTTGCAGAGTTTCCATTTAGGATGATAAAAAAACAATCCGTCTAGGGAACGGCGGTGGTGATAATTAGTCAACATAGTGAATGTACTTACTGCCACTGAACTGTACACATAAAATGTTAAGATGGGAAATTTTATGGTAGGTACATTTTACCATAATAATAATGTCACCTGTTTCTTTTCATATTTTTTAATGTGGCAACTAGAAAGTTTTTAATTACATACATAGCTTGCATTATGTTTTCTTCATACATATAATATCCAGCTAGACCCAGAACAGGAGGCCGGCCTTAAACACAGAATCCCACTTTAATTACTTAGCTACAGCAGAATAGAGGGAGCTGAGGGCTGGGAAGAGGCTTCTTTGAGGAGTAACCTTTGAGCTGTGGCCTGGAGGATGAGGTGTAGTTAATGAAGCAAAGAAAGAGGGACGAGTGTCCCGACCAGAACCAGCAAGTCCAAGGATGGAACCCCCTGGATGAATGCAAAGGGCCAGTGGGGCCAGAGTACAGATGATGGAGGGGTGGGGGAGGGGGGAGGAGGACTGAGGCAGGGGGAGGTGGGCAGGGACCTGCAGGCCAAGATGGGGAGCTGAGGACTTATCCAGAGGACAGTGCCACCTGTGATGTCACGGCACAAATGACGACCCCTTAGGAACCAAACCTATGGCACCTGAGTTGTGGACATTCCATGTCTGCAGTTAGACCATGAACCTTGGCACTTTCCATCTCCTCATACCATCTCGGCCCCTGGCACAACATTGACACCAATAAATATTTGATCTGATGGAGGCCAACACAAGTGGGTCCGTTCCCCTAGAAGCGAACCTTCCCTGGCACCCAGCCTGCCACTGGAGCCCAGACATCATGAGGACGATGCCTCCGCAGGATATTTCTGAAAGGAGATGAGGCCCAGCCAGAGATAAAGAACAAAGGCAAAACTGAAAATAGCCCTCCTTCCAGGTCTGGACAGTAATTAAAGCTTTGAAACTGATTAAAAAAAAAATCTTAGACTCAGGGAGAACTAAGCGTGTCCAGAGATATTAGCCACGCTCATCGTTAACGTCACTCCATCCTGAGTCATTGACCCCATAGGACAATCTGATGCCGGCAGGGGAGGCACCAAGTCTGAGCTGCTCAGTAGCTTATGCGTCCCGCAAATGTTTATTGAGCACTTGCTATGACGTGCGTACTGGGGAGGGGCTGGGTGCCTCGGTTAGCTTCGTGCCAGCTGTACCTGGCTCCTGACACCTGTCTTATATCTGGCATGACTCCTCGGACACTGCAGTAGGAACTTGCGGATATTGTACTCTCAAGGGTTAATAAGGAAACTCACATTTTTAAAGGACTTGCTATATACCAGGAACTATGCGAGACCTGGTGCCTGGATTATCTCATTTTAATTCTCACAGCCACACCGTGAGGTAAAAACCAGTATCCACAAGGTACAGATGGGACTGCGTGTTCCTGGTTCCGAAGCGACACAAATACTAAGCGAAAAAGTCAAAATGTCAACCCACGGTTCCTCCTTATTCCTCTTGTGGTGGAGGAGGAGAAGGGAGAAGCGGGAGAAGTTCGACAGAGCTAAAGAAGAAGAAAACTGGGATGGGGTAGAGATGGGAACAGGATACCCAGGCTCCCTCCAGGCCTCTACGGGCTGTCTCAGTAGATAGCGGGAGGAGGTAAAAGGAGTGATGGTAACACATGCTAACACATTTCTGAAAGAGAAACGACACACTACAACCCACTGTGTTCAAGGATACAATGGTTTCACAATGACTGAACTCGATAAACATGTACTGAACCTTACTGCACGTTCGGCTCTGTGCTGCTCGGTGTTCAATATACAAAGAAAAAATAATCGTGACAGTGATCGCCGTTACACTTCCTTGAGTGCTGACTGTGTGCCAGGCACGATTCTAAATACTCCACTTACACTACCTAATGCCATCCTTACAACGGTACTACAAAGTAGATACTAATATTGTCCCCATTTTATAGAGGAAAGCCAAGGGGGATGTGGCCTCTGACCTCTAGGGTCCCCTAGTGAAGGAAGGGAGATGAGGTGCCCAGATACGTGGCTTCAATACCATGTAGATACATTAGGCAAGACACCAGGTAGCAGGATGATCGCGCTCAGGTGAGGGTTTAGATCCTGACTTCACCTCTCTGAGACTCAGTTTCCTCATCTGTAAAATGGGGTAATATCACCTACCTCATAGGGTTGTTTTGAGAGTCTAGCAAGTTCACATTTATAAAATACCCACTCATCCCAGCTCTGGGTCTGGCCATGATGGAGCAAGCTCATCTTAGGAACCTATCTCTCCCACTGATTACAGCCAAAAACTCTGGGGGAAATGCAAATGGAAACTAACTACCTGAGGATTCAAACAAGTAGCTAACAGCAGCGGAGGGGAGTAAAAACTGTGAAGAATGACCAATATGGCAGTGGTGAGTTTCCTTCATCTCCCACCTTTGCCTCGAAGGTGGGCAGAATCTAGTAAGTAAGCCCTGGTCATGGGGAATAAAGATCCCAGAGTATCCAATCCTTCTAGCCAAGCCAAAGGATGGGAAAATGTGGCCCTGCGAGCAGAAGAATATGGGGAGAATTCTCTTTTTTTTTCCTTTTTCCTCTCCCAGCCCTGCCCCCAACCCAGCCATAAAGCTGCACTCATATGACACAGAAACAACACAGGACCCTGGGACCCAAGAGAAAACCAATCCCTTTGGACAGAGGAATTGGAAATAGGAGCCAATGTTACGTGGATCCTGTAAGCAGGGAATCCATGGGTATTTTCCTCTCTCTTTCCTCTCGCCACTTCACTCCAAGGACAGGATCACTCATTCAGACTGTGCAACTGGGCAGGAGGCTAAAATTCCAATTGAACCTGCATCTTTTTGGCCAGAAGAACAGGAGGAAGGAAGCCGTGGGAAGCAGAGAATGTGGAAAACATCCTCTAAAGGAAAGAGCTAGAGAAGGGGATCCCTAGTTCTGTGTGTGACACGCTGCACATGCTCTGAACAAACCCAAACAGCAAAAACTTTCGGAGAAACAATCTGGCATTGGACCACCACCCACAGAAGGCAAGACAGAACGTGCAGCCTGAACCAAACCAGATGGACTGCTTAAGAAAATCAAAACAAAAGAAACAAACAAACAAAAATCAATATTCTCCAAAGGAGACCCAGAATCTCACAACAAATATTCCAAATGTCTAGGAGGTACTCCAAAACTACTCTAGTGTTTATTGATGTAACGCATATGACAACAATAACATGGAGAGTGAAAACCCAGATCAAAGTAGACTTAATAAATGACAACATTATACTTGCTCTACTCGGATATTTAAAAATGAAAGAAAGAGAGGAAGGAAGGAAGGAAGGAAGGAAGGAAGGAAGGAAGGAAGGAAGGAAGGAAGGAAGGAAGGAAGGAAGGAAGGCTTGTGGATTGGCTTCCCACAGGGAGAGAATTATTCCAACCCCTCATGAGACCTCCAGGTCTTCCTAACATCAACCACAGTGCCTGTCTTTATACTAAGCACAGTATGAAAACCTCGTCCCACCCTCTGGGTCCTTATAATCTAAGGGTAATTGTAATGATATAAACACTCAAATGGGATTAAAACCAAAAAGGATGTCATAAAAACAATAGCGTGAGGTGAGCCTCTTGAAATCTCTCCTGGAACTTACAACAAACAACTATAACTCCACAAAGGACTCCCTGAGCAGCAGACAGGCAAGACTAAGAGGCCCACTACTGCAATCACCTAAAGGTGGGCAAATTGCGCCAGTGAGGAAGGAGGGAGGGGAGAAGTGTGGAGACGGGGCCGGGTGGGCACAGGATGCAGACCTAGCTCAGTGCTCCGAGCTCACTGCATCCCGGAACTACCGCAGCTGTGGGAGAGGGAAGAACTCGGACTGCTAGGGCTCCGTTTATGGCCCACAGGGCTAACGGGGCAGCATATAACACGGCTGAACCCAACGCTCATTGCAGAGACCTCGGAGAAAAGACTGAGGGAAGAAGGCTGAAAATGGTGGTTTAAGCCCTCACTGCCACAGAGAACGGAAGCCTTAGGCACTGAGACTAGCTGTCCCCTCCCCACCCTCCCAGAGCTCACCCTGCCCCCACCTGCCAGTGCCAGAAGCAGAACAATCACAGTATCAGATCAAAAGAACAGAATATTTGCAGTTCTGGGAACTGTGGTCCACAGACACAGATTTGCAGCCCAACTAATTCCGGCAAAGGGGAGGGAGCTGTGGAAGCAGGACTGGCTGTGGTGGTGGTCGCTGCCATTGCTCTAGGGCACCTCTCACAATCCACCCCACCCCTGTCCCCACCTATCTGGGCGGATCCCTGCAGGAGTAAACAGAGCTGCTGAAACACATGGGCTCTGAATCTGGTGCAGGAAGAGCTTTGGAATTTCAGAAGCTCTCCACATCACCCCATGGAGGCAGTGCCTTGTGACCCAGGCTACCTGTTCACAGAGGAGAAGCTCGCCTTCCAGGGAATCCCCCATTATGTGAGAAGCCAGAATAGTGCAGAGAAAATATAACACTACAGTGTGAGAGAGAATAAAAGGCTGCAGTTGGAGAGAAAATAAAGCAGTCTACCAACAACTACTGGAAAACAAAAGAAAGACCTCTTCCTATCAACCTGTTGCAGAAGCCACTCCTGTAGATGTCTAGGAAGAGAAATAATAAATCATTAATTGCCATGAATAACCATGGTAACAAGCCAACTCAGGATGAAAATGAAAAGTCTCCAGAAAATGAACTTAAAGACATGGAAATATGTGACTTAAAGGACAGAGAATTCAAGATTGCAGTTCTTAAAAAACTCAGCGAGATGCAAGAAAATACAGAAAGGCAATTTAATGAACTCAGAAACACAATCAAAGAATAAAATGAACATGTTACCAAAGAGATTGAAATTTTTAAAAAGAACCAAATAGAATTTCTGGAGATTAAGAACTCAATAAAAGAAATGAAGATGAAATAGCTAGCTTAGGTAGGAGAGTTGACCAGATGGAGGAAAGAATCAGTGACATCAAAGATAGAAATCTGGAAATGACACGGATGGAAGAAGAAAGAGACTTGAGACTTAAAAGAAATGAAACAACTCTACAAGAACTTTCTGACTCCATCAGAAAGAGCAATATACGAATAATGGGCAAAGCAGAAGGAGAAGAAAGAGAGAAGGGAACAGACAATATATTCAAACAGATTGTTGATGAGAACTTCCCAAACTTGTGGACAGAACTGGATCCTCGAATCCAAGAAGCAAATAGAACACCTAATTACCTCAATCCCAACAGGCCTTCTCCAAGCCACATTGTATTGAAGCTGTCAAAAATTAACGACAAAAGAAAGAATCTTCAAGGCAGCCAGGGAAAAGAAGACGGTAATCTACAAAGGAAAGCCCATTAGATTATCATCAGATTTTTCAGCAGAAACTCTACAAGCCAGGAGGGAGTGGAATCAAATATTCAAACTATTTTGAGAGAAATATTGAGCCAAGAATAATATTTCCAGCAAAAATATCCTTTAGACATGAAGGAGGAATAAAGACCTTTCCAGACATACAGAAGCTGAGGGAATTTTCTAACACACGACCTGCACTACAAGAAATGCTGAAGGAAGCTATTCGACAAGCACAAATAGGGATAATTTGTGACAACCAAAACATAAAAGGAGGAAGAGTAAAGGCCTGAACCGAAATATGGGAATGGAGAAAGTAAGCATGCTGAAGAAAATGGAATACTCTAAATATGAAACTTTCTTTTACATAAACTTAATGGTAACCACGCAAAAAAAAATCCAGAACTGAAATATATAACATAATAAAAGAATAAACAGAGGGGAAATTCATAGAATACCACTACATAGAAATAATAGACAACAACAAAAAGACAAAGAAACAATGGAGACAGTCTTACCAGAAAACCAAAGATAGAATGACAAGAAATCCTCACATATCAATAACCACCCTAAATGTAAATGGACTGAACTCATGAATAAAAAGGCACAGAGCAGCAGATTGGATCAAAAAACTAAACCCAACCATATGCTGCCTCCAAGAGACAAATCTCAGCTACAAGGACAAACATAGACTCAAAGTGAAAGGGTGGAAATTGACATTCCAAGCAAATGGTATCCAGAGAAAATCAGGTGTAGCCATAACGATATCAGATGAAACACACTTCAGGATAAAAAAAGTAACGAGACAAAGATGGACATTTCATAATGGTAAAGGGGACTATACAACAAGAAGACATAGCAGTCATCAACATTTATGCCCCCAATCAGGGAGCACCAAAATATACCAAACAACTACTAACAGCACAAAAGGGAGAAATTGACCAAAACAGAATTATACTAGGGGACCTAAATACATCATTAACAGCTATGGATAGATCATCCAAACAGAAAATAAATAAAGAAATAGCAGCCCTAAATGACACATTTATTAGATGAAATGGACATAATTGACATTTATAGAGCACTTAATCCTAGAGCATCAGACTATACATTCTTTTCTAGTGTACATGGAACATTCTCAAGGATACACCATATATTGGGACATAAAACTAGCCTCAGCAAATTTAAGAAGACTGAAATCATACTAAGCACATTCTCTGATCACAAGGCTTTGAAATTGGAGGTCAACTGCAAAAAGAAAGCAGGAAAAAAATCACAAATATGTGGAGATTAAACAACAAACTTTTAAAGAACTGAGTCAAAGAAGAAATAAGAGGAGAGGTCAAAAGATACATAGAAACAAATACAATGAAAATACATCCTATAAAAATTTTTGGGATGCAGCAAAAGCAGTTCTAAGAGGGAAATTTATATCATTACAGGCCTATCTCAAGAAACAAGAAAAATCCCAGATAAATAACCTCACGTTTCACCTTAAAGAACTAGAAAAAGAAGAACAAATGAAACCGAAGGTAAGCAGAAGAAAGGAAATAATGGGGTGGGGGGTGGGAGATGAGGGTAAGGGGGATCGAATATATGGTGATGGAAGGAGAACTGACTCTGGGTGATGAACACACAATGGGATTTATAGATGATGTAATACAGAATTGTACACCTGAAATCTATGTAAATTTACTAACAATTGTCACCCCAATAAATTTAATAAAATAAAATTTAAAAAAAAGAAAAACCACAATGAGATATCACCTCACCCAGTGGAATGGCTACCATCAACAAGACAATTAGTAACAAGTGCTGGAGAGGCTGTGGAGACAAAGGAACCCTCATACACTGTTGGTGGGAATGCAGACTGGTGCAACCACTATGGAAGGCAGTGTGGAGGGTCCTCAAAAAATTACGAATGGAATTATCACATGACCCAGCAATCCCTCTCCTGGGTATCTACCCAAAAAATCTGAAAACATTTATCCATAAACACACATGTGCTCCAATGTTCATTGCAGCTTTATTTACGGTGGCCAAGACATGGACACACCCAAAATGTCCTTCAATAGATAAATGGATAAAGAAGTTGTGGTTTATATACACAATGGAATACTATTCGGTGGTAAGATGAAATAAGACCATTTGTGACAACATGGATGGATCTTGAGATTATAATGCTAAGTGAAATAAGTCAGACAGAAAAAGCAGAAAACCGTATGATTTCACTGATATGTGGTATATAAAACTGAAAACAACAAAAGAACAAGACAAACAAATGAAGGAATAAAAACTCAGACATAGACAATAGTTTAGGGGTCACCAGAGGGTAAGGGGGAAGAGGGGCTCTAGAAGAGGGTAAACAGGGTCTAATGCATGGTGATGGAAAGAGAACTGACTCTGGGTGGTGAACACACAATGTGAGATATAGATAGATAATGTATTACAGAATTGTACACCTGAAATCTATGTAACTTTACTAATAATTGTCACCCCAATAAACTTTAATTTAAAACAAAAAACAAAAATGAATGGGTTCTGATTATGGACATCAGCTCTCAGCTCAAACATCAAGCACCCTTCCCTGACCACCTCATCTGGGTTGGTTTCCACTGCTTCTAATTTTCCATCACTGCCTTTCCACGTAGCACTGATGTGTTTTTTATCATTGCTCTCCTCCCTATAAGCTGTAAGGTCTGTGTGGACCACACTGGTCTCGTTTGGCCTGAGCTCTGTAGCACCACATAGATACCTGGCATGATGATGGAATGAATGAATTAATGAACAAATGAAAGGAAGGAAGTCAACTGATAGTTCACTGGTCAAAGTAAAGTGCAAATACAGTTTAGGTGAGGCATAGAAGGAGCTTTCAGATGAGCAAAACTGCTAGACTTCACCAAAACAGACTAATGAAGAAGACTGTGGTCTCCCCAGATCTTTATTAATAGGTTGGACAATTATCTGTCTCAGATAAATGGAATAGGGATAAACGACAACAGAAGATGCTTGAAATACCTGTCAGCTCAATGACAAACGTGTGTCCTTTGTAATCGCCTCTATGAAAGAAGCCATTTTAAAGAAGCCGTTTCCCAGTACTTCACCGACTACAGAAGTCAGACCGTAACTCTGGGATGGGAACTGGAAAAAAGAAGTCTGGGAAGAAATTATGAGTGGACAGTTATCTTTCTGCTGCTGTCAGGCAGAAGAGGAATTAGATTTGTGCTAGGTGTTTACAGGGCTCAGAGCTAAAATCAATGGGAGAAAATTAAACGAAAACAGATTTGGCTTAGTATAAGTGAAATGCTAATAGTTACCAATAACTCCCTGTCTGAAAAAACTTTGGAGGAAAAGGCTGAATAACCAGAAATTTATAGACAGACAAACTGGACTGGATCTCTGTTTCCTAAACTGTGTGCCATGGAATATGAGTCCTGAAAGCAAATTTGAGAAAGACTGCCTGCTAAACCTCCTCTCCCCCCATTGGAGATTCACAAAGTACATTGGAGCCTAAAGGCTCTGGCAAGTCCTGCAGAGTAGGACGTGAGTTCTACAAAACTCAGCATTGCTCAAACTTATTTGATCATAGAACCCAAATGACCTAACTTCCACCACTAATGCTCAACTAAGACATAATCTAGTGCTCAGTGATGTTCTACAGAACACATTTCAAATAACCTAGACTAAAAGATAATGCTGGTCTTCTCCACTTGAACTTTCTGGTTCTCTCTCCATTGAAGGGAAAGAAGTAATAGAGGCTGGACGTTACTAGACCAGGGGATCTCAAAGTTGAGCATGGCTCTAAAGTTTCCACAGGGCTTGTTAAAACACTGATTGCCAGGTCTACCCTCAAGACTCTGATGCCTTGGGTCTGGGGTAGGGTCCCAGATTTTGCATCTCCAACAAATCCCGACGGGGTGCTAATGCCGCTGGTCCAGGGATCTCACTGTGAAAACCACTGGTTCCGACTTTGATATGAAGACCTTCCGGTGTTTCAACCAACCTGGAGCCGGAAAGTGTCACACATCTCACTGTGAGTTCATCTCGGAGCCATTATAATCCTGACTTTTTCTTCTCATTCCAGGATTGGGAGAGTGACAGGCAAGACAAAAGAAGAATCTGATCCTTGATGATACAGATACGGGCTGCAAGGCCCGCCCTGCCAGTCACTGTGACCAGAGGAAACCCAGGGGACATTATTAGAAGAGGCTGATTCCAGCCAGCCCTGCTCGGACCCCCAGACATCGTGTAGAGATTTCCACTCACGTGGTCTCATTTACACAGCACAGCAACCCTGTGAGGCAACGACCGCGATTCCCTTTTTACTGATAGCAAAATTGAGGCTCAAAAAGATAGAATGGGTTGGCCAAGGTCACACAGCAGGAAGAAGCAGAGCTGGGGTGTGAACTCAGATCATTTGAGCCCATGCTTGGAATTCTTCCTACTATCTGACTCTCTTCCTGCCAACTGGCAGGCCCTCTTCTTTCCTATCCTCCAATCCCTATCTTTTGATAGGGAAGATATTCTTGAAGGAAGCCCTGCCCCTCCACTGATTCCTCCCGAAATCAATTCTGTTCAGTTCCACAAAGAGCTACTAAGTGTCAGGTACCTGGAGCCGCCACAGCCGTGAACAAGACAGACAAGGTCCCCATCCCTGCCGAGGTCACAGTAAAGTCACCTGACAGACAGTTGTCATCAAATGTGCAATGCCTGTCCACACACCAACGCATGGCACGTCGGGCAGTTTAGACAGGGTTTCTGGGAGGAGATGATATCTTAGCTGAATCTCAGAGGGGAAGTCAAGTTAGCTGAAGGACGGTACATTCTCCAAGCAGAGCCCTGGGTAGACTCCTCTACGGTCACCCCTGAGCCCCCATCACTCACCCACGACTTCCCACCTCCACACACGACACTGCCATCCACTCACCTGCTTGGGGCCAAAACCTAGGATTCTTCCTTGATGCAGCTCCTTCCCCACCACCCCACACGATCTCCCCATGCTACACCTGTACACACTCCTAATCCGCCTCCTCTCGCCATCACCACGGCCGTGGTCCGACCCAAGGCAACATTTCATGCCCGGACAACTGCAGCAGCCTCCCGGCTGGTCTCCTTGCCTCCCCTCTAGCTCCTCTACACCCATTCTCCAACGACAGCTGATTTGGTACAATCATATAACGGACCTTCACTCCGCTCCTGCAACCCTCAATGGCTCCCTATTACTCTCAAAATCCAAATTCCTTCCTGGGCCCTAATCGGACCACAGCCCATGTCCCTCCCTCTCGCCCACGTCCCTCTCATCTCCTGCCACACTGGCCTTCCTTCTCTCCTGCAAACACACCAACTCACCTCACGGCCTTTGCACTTGCTCTTCCCTATTTAGAAAGCTCTTCCCTCAGACCCTTCCAGAGCTGGCTCCCCGTCCCACAGGCCATTCGCTTACATGTCACCTTCTCGGGGAGGCCTCCCCTCCTCACCCAGTCACACCCTATTATATCCAAGTTGTATTTTCTTCACAGCATGAAGTTATTCTCTGGCATTTTCTGGTTTATTCGTTTACTGTCTGTCTCTCCCCACGAGGAAATAAGTTCCCTTAAAGCAGAATTTTGTGTACTTTGTTTACTTGCCTCCCACCTAGAACTAGGCTAGGCGCATAATAGGCCCTCAAATATTTACTGAGTGAGTGAGTGGCAGAAAAACAAACACAAACAAACACAGCTCAGTGTGACGAGAACATACAGTTTGTGGAAACGAGGCTGAATGGCTTTCCAGGCACAGTAACATCATCAGAGGTACTTTCTAGAAAGATCACTCTGGCTATTGGTGGAAGGGGGTGGGTGGGCAGGCTTGACAGCAGAAAAGTCATGTGGATTGACATGAAAATCCAGCAGAGACGCGAGGGCAGCAAGACTAGCTGTGGCCGTGAGGGAGGAGTGACATATGTTAACTCAAGGGCCCTTTAGACAGGACACGTGACTGATGACATGTGGAGAAGGCTGCAGAAAGGAGGCCGCCGCCATCAAAGGTCCCATTGCAGATCGTCCCACTGTGTCTGCAGGTATCAACATTTTGCCTCCCTAATGAAACTATTCTGCGTATGGATGAACTGGAAACGCCTTTTCCATCCCTCTCTCCATGCTGCTCTCCACCCCAAAAAGATGCCTTGTAGAGCTCGGTGTCCACAGTAAGTGACCGTGTTATAAACACATGGAGCTTATACACGCAGAAGGACCTGACTTTCCCTCAAAAAGACACAAGGAAAATAAGATCGTCCAGACAGAGCTGGTGACACTCCGTGCAGCCCCTTGTGAGGCTGCTTCACTTCTGTGCCCGTGTCCGTACCTGCAAAAAGAGAGAGAGGACGGGAGCCCCTCTCTCGGAAGATCCTGGCACACAGAGTAAACGGGGCCCGACACGTAACATTCTTGTGAGGAATCCCGGCCACTTAAACCAGAGCAGCAGCCTGTTGTGGCCCCTCAGCCTCGGGTCCTCTGGCTTTGTCCCCGTGTCTGACTCACTTTTCTCCCTTTCCATGTCTCGACTGCTGGTTGGCCACTACTTCTCCAGAGCTGGAATATGTCGTCATGTGACTGAGACGCCTCATCGTAACAATAACCAGTTATTTTGATGGCGGGTACATCATCTCTAAAAATAACCGGGTGTCTTGGAAGTGAAGGCGCCACAGCAAACGCTGGCTAGCATCAGACGCGTGTACACACACACGCACGCACGCACGCACACACACAAACACTGGCCACTTTAAATGGGATGGGAAAACACACCCACTTTAACGAAGAGGGGGAAAAGTCAGCTCCTCCTTTATCATTTTCACTGCCAGGTGATGATGGTGACATTTTATTAGAGGGCTCTTGTCAGGAGGCAGCCCGGACAGGGTCGGAATGAGGCAGCCTAACTGCAGTGTCAGACAACGCTGCTGGCTAATGGGCTGCCCCAAGCTGCAGCAGTCACTGAATTCCAGCTCCACCACCCTCCCAGACTTCATTTTCTATGACAGCGTCCCTCATTCTAAGCTGGTGTCATGCTTCCTTCCTTTAGCAGAGAAATGGCCCCCAGACATATCATCACCTTGACTTGCATCACAAAGGGACACAGACTCATCCTTCTTCGGTGCCTGGAAATGCATCCGTTTGCTTCTCCCTGTACATTCCAGGGACGAGGCGGATAAGGTTTAAAAACCTCTACTCTTTTCAGAAAAGAGATGAAGCCCAACTTGTCAGCGGCATCGTCGTTCCAGCGATGTCACCCTCCCTTGCGACACCTATTCTGGAAAACAATGCCATGTTTCAAATGCCAAGAGGAACAGGCTAGAACACCGGGAGAGCATGACAAGGTCTATATTTTCGGCAATGGTGACTCGCTGGGAGCAATCCAGAATCTTCACAGGTGCCCCTGGAGCCCAGCGAGTAGCATTTGCCTCCCAGAGGCAGGAAAGAGGTTATGCCAGCTTGACGGCAGGAGGACGTGGGGTTAGGATGTATGGAGCTGGGGTAGGAAGTCTGCGTCTGAGGACCAGCTCTGCCACTTACTCGACAAGCATTTGTGAGCAAGGGACTGTGTGAGCCTCAGCTTATCTGTCTGCAAATTGGGGAGAATGATATCTGTCTGGGAAGTTGGTGGGTGAGAACTGAGCTGATGTAAGGAAATCACTCAGCACCATGCCAGGCATATACCATGCTTCCCCGAAAATAAGACCTAGCCAGACAATCAGCTCTAATGCATCTTTTAGAGCAAAAATTAATATAAGACCCGGTCTTATAGTAAAATAAGACCGAGTCTTATATAAGATCGGGTATAATATAATGTAATGTAATGTAATATAATATAATACTGGGTATACTATAATATAATACTGGGTCTTATATTAATTTTTGCTCCAAAAGACACAGTAGAGCTGATGGTCCATCTAGGTCTTATTTTCGGGGAAACACGGTAGGTGTGAGGATAAACACGGAGTTTCTCCCATCACGTGCCAGGAACATGGTAAGGGCTCACACGATGAGAGCTCCCTGTTTCCCCTTAACAAAGTGGCTTAAGGAAGATGAGAAACATTGTGCCTCAACTGGACCTCCCTGCAGATCTCCCGTCTGGCCCATGTGCCGACAGACCTGCTGCTCAGCCCCCAAAGTGTCCAGGAATCACCCTGCACAGGGACATCAGCCTAAGGTCACTTGATTCACTGCTCGCTCCTTTAACAAGTATTTGCTAAGCACCTACTGTGTGTCACATTCAGAACCAGAGGCTGGGCACGCTACGGAGAGCAGAACCAAGGCAGCCCCTGCTGTCCGAGGGCATACGGTGACACAGTGAAAGAAATCATCACACAAAGACTGGATTACAGTTCCTCAAAAAGTTACACACAGAAATACCACACGATTCAGCAATTTCACTCCTACGTATACACGCCCAAAACTGAAAACAGGTGCTCAGACGACTCCCCGTACACAAATGTTCACAGCAGCATTATTAACAGTAGCCAAATGGTACAAAGAACTCAAATGTCCATCAACAGAAAAATGGATCAATAAAATGTGGTCGATATGGACAACGGAATATGATGAAGCCATGAAAAGGAATGGAATGCCAACACCTGCTACAAGGTAGAGAAACCTCAAAACAAACAAAAAATGTTGCTAAATGAAAGAAACCAGTCACAAAAGGAAAATACTGAATGACTCCACTTATAGGAAATAGGTAAATCCATTGAGTCAGTGGTGATTGCCAGGGGCTGGGGGAGGGGAGGAAATGGGGATATGAGGTTTAATTTGAGGGGATGAAAACGTTTTGGAACTAGATAGAGGTGATGGTCGCACAACAGTGTGCATGGAATACATGCCACTGAACTGTTCTTTAAAATGGTTCATTTCATGTTATATGAATTCGACCTCGATCATAATAGTTTTTAAAGACTGAATTAGATCTAATAGGGGTAAGTGCTTTGAAGTACCAGGTGCAATATGCCCTATTCATTGTGGCTTTATTCACAACAGCCAAAAAGGGGAAACAATAGCTCAATGGATAAACAAAATGGGGTCCATCCATACAATGGAATAATTATTCAGCCACAAAAAGGAATGAACGGCGGACACCTGTGACAATGTAGATAAGCCTGGAAAACACTATGCTAAGTGAAAGAAGCCAATCACAAAGGGACAAATGCTGTGTGATTCCACTTACATGAGCTACCTAGGACAGGCCAATTTACAGAGACAGGAAACAGAATAGATTAGCCAGGGTGGGGAGAGAAAGGGGAATGGGACATGGGTACAGAGTTCCTGTTGGGGTGATGGAAAAGTTTGGAAAATAGTGATGATGATTGCACAACACTGTGAATGTATTCAATATCACTGAATTGTATACTTTAAAACTGGTCAAAATGGTAATTTTATGTTATGTATATTTTACCACAATAAACAAAGGTAAAAAAAAAAAAAACCTAGATGATGAGCAGTTGTTGGCCTTATTCTCCCTGAAAGAAAAATTCAGAGGATTGGTACCAGGAAGCAAGCAGATCGGTATGTGACACTCAGCACAGCCACCTCCCAGCTGTCTGACCTTGGCCAAGGCGCTTGACATCTCTGAGCCTGTTTTCTAATCTCTAATGGTACCTAGTGCTGAGGGCTGTTGTGAACAAGGGTACAAACCACAATGCCTGGTTCTTAGTGTCAAATACATAGTGATGATTGTTAAGAATCTAAGGTACCCAAGAGGCACCAAATCTCTACCCCACCTCCCAGAGCTGTACCTTGTTGAGAGTAAAGACAGGCAGAAGGGGTGTGCGTTGGGGGTGGGGTGAGTAATCTGCCTTCAGGTACCTGCAGGATGACAGTGGAGGTGATAATTCAATGACAGTGGCTCTGCCTGGAGACTTAGGAGACTTCCGAGCCTGGGTATCCATGGGCATCAGCCTTTCTAAAAAGCCTCAGGCACTCCCATGCCCCTAGGCCCACCTGTGATTAGACTGCTTTGGGAGGCCTACAGCTCACCTCTGGGCAAAGTCAGGAATAAAGGCGGAGGGCAGAATTCCCAGAGGCCTGCTGGACACCATTTCAGATGGTCACAGGAACTGGGAACCAAAGTGATGGGATGGTGGCACTAACTGGGCCCTCACCACTGGGCCCTCGCCACGTGCCCGGCCCTGGGGAGCTCGGAGGACGGAGTTCCTATTTGTGTTTCCTCATCTGCTATTCCTGTTTACCAAAGCATAAAACCCCCGCGAGTCACAGAGGCCTGGGTCCATGTTTGCTAGCGAGGTGAGAAGGCCAAGCCCCACTGATCACTCAGCAGGAGAAAAGCAGATTCCAACCCGATGGAGAAGGGGGTGGGAAGGGGCAGGGAGCGGGAAGTGCTTGTGGCTGAGTAAAGGCCATCAGGCAGCTGGCCTGGGATTCCTGAGTGGCCCCAGGGCTGAAGACTTTGACATGACCCCACTTTCTCACCATAGAAACTTGTCCCCAGGAAAGGGGCAGCTGAGAAGGTAACAGAAGGGTGTGGAATATGCTTGCAAAGGGGTGTTGAGCAGAGCCACTCACCAGCTACATAACCTCAGCCAAGTGTTATTTGTTCCCGATTGCTGCTGTTACAAATTGCCACAAACTTTGTGGCTCCATGCAACACACATTTCATATTTTAAGGGTTCTGGATATTAGAAGTCCAAAATGGGTCTTACTGGGCTAAAATCAAGGTGTGACCAGAGCAGAGGCCGTAAGGGAAAAAATCGGTCTCCTTGCCTTTTCCAGCTTCTGGATGCCTCCCACCTTCCTTGGCTCCTGGTCCCTTCCTCCACCTCCAAAGCCAGCTGCATAGCATCTTCAAATCACACTCTCTCTCTGCCTCTGACCCTCCTGCCTTCCTTTCTCTTATTAGAACCTCTGTGGTGACACTGGGCCCAATGGATAATCCAGGATAATCTCCCCAGCTCAAGACCCTTAACTAAATCACATCTACAAAGTCCCTTGTGTCCTGTAAGGTAACATATTCACAGGTTCCAGGAATTAGGGCACGGACATCTCTGAGAGGGGAGGGCATTAGCAAGCAAGTCCCTTTTCCCTCTGAACCTCAGTTTTCTCACCTATAAAATGGAGATGAAAATTAATAATAATAATAATAACAGCACCGATGTCCTAAGTTTGTATGAGGGTGACAGAAGGAATAGAATGATCTCTTAGCATGGGACAGAGCAGGTGGGGAAACAGGAGTCAGTAAGAGTCCAACCCCTTCCCTTTCAGGTAAAGATCCCGCTCTTTACCAGAAATGCCCCCGCCCCAGAAAGCCCACTGCACCTTTGGAATCAGGGTTTGCCAAACTCCTTGTCCAAGTTTGAGGCTCAGGAGAAAGTTACATCCTGACTCCTAGCCCCAAGTCTGACAAGAGGGTATCATTCTTCATATAAAAGTGAAAAATGGATCTTCACGCCCCCCAATCTGGGAGAAATGGGATTCTCAGGCAGCCTTCATTATTGCGTCTCGGTGCCATCTGACTGATAATTGCATTCAGAAGCCAGAATTGATAAATTGTCCAGGCATTGTCATTACGGGATGTTTACCTGATCTATTTGATGAATATTAATTCACAAAGAAATATTTCCATTCCTGAAGCAATTCCGGGCAAAATGATGCCTTTCTCCCTCCCCTCTTCCACCAGCAACTGCCAAAACAATGTACAGCGTTAAGTAATAACAGCCCCTGTCAGAGTGATTTATTGGGTGTGAAAACAAAGAGAAGGACGTCGGCCTCCCCTTCGTTAAGGAACACCTGGGGGGCAGGAACACTGTGTTCCTTTCCGGAGCTGGGAGCACACCGGAGAGTGGAGTTTGCAGGCCATGGAGAAAGCAGTTTGCACAACATACCTCACCGTTTTGCCACAGTGTCTGAAAGAGGTACCAGGACGCTTCCTGCGTCCTCCCGCCCCACGCTGGGGAGCTTCCACGAAAGAGAACATTTACTGAGCACTGGCTCCATTTAATCCTCACAACAAATCTGGGAGGTAAGATCCATCATTGCCCCCATTTACAGATGAGCACACTGGGGCTCAGCGAGGTCAAAGGTGCATGTGCCCAAGGTCACACTGCTCGAAAGTGGCAGAGCTGGGCCTGGAACCTAACTCTGACTCCCAAAGACCATTCTCGTTCCACCGCCCCGGGGGTCGGCCAACAGCAGCCCAAGGGCCAGCTATCTACTTCTGTAAGTTTGATTTTATTGGCACACTGCCACATTCGTTCATGTACGGATTGTTGTATGGCTGATTTCACCGTACAACAGTAGAGTTGAGTAGTAGCAACAGAGACTATTTGGCCTTCAGACGCCTAAAATATTGACTGTCTGGCCCTTTAAGAAAAACTCAGCTGAGCCTGCTACCATAGCATTTGTCAGCATGTTTACAGTCCGTTTGGAGACCCTGGACTACATACCGTGTTCCCCCGAAGATAAGACTTAGCCAGACAATCAGCTCTAGCGCGTCTTTTGGAGCAAAAATTAATATAAGACCTGGTATGACATTATATTATATTATATTATATTATATTATATTATATTATATTACATGTATTATATTACATTATATTACATTATATTATATTATATTATATTATATTATATTATATTATATTATATTACATTATATGTATTATATTACATTATATTATATGTATTATATGCTATATTATATTATATTATATTATAATGTTATATTATATTATAAAACCCGGTCTTATTTTACTGTAAGACCAGGTCTTATATTAATTTTTGCTCCAAAAGACGCATTAGAGCTGATTGTCCAGCTAGGTCTTATTTTTGGGAAAACACGGTACACGCTTAGTAAATGGTAGCCAAAATCATCATCATCATTATTATTGCAGATGTGGTTTTATTATTGCTGCGATTACTATGACACTTTTACCATCTTTACCTCCTCGAGAAAAGACAAAGAAATCTTTCCAACTACCCCATCAAAGAACCAGCCTTCAAGATAATAAGTGTGGTGTTTCCTGAAGTAAATCATGAGATCCTTCAACTAGTTAATAATAGTTTAAGTCCTTCCATGTCTCCAGGTTCTTAACCATTTTAATGTATACAATTCAGTGGTATTTGCATTCACAATGTCTGGCAACCACCACCTCTATCCAGGTCCAAAGCACTCATATCAGCCTCAAAGGAGACCCTGTACCCAGGAAGCAGTCACTCCCCATTTCCTCCTCTCCCAGCGCCCAGCATCCGCCCATCTGCTTTCTGCCTCTATGGGTTTATCGGTCCTGGACATTCATAGAAATGGAATGATACGATATGTGGCCTTTCGTGACTGGCTCCTCTCAAGGTTCATCCATGTTGTAACATGTATCAGAACTTCAGTCCTTTTAAGTCACATTCAGACTCAAGTGTTCTACGACTCAAAGCTCAAATTAATCCCTGTAGCGGCTTAGAGACATTGGCTGGACCTCGAGAACAGACCTTTTGCTTCCCCCACACCTGTCACCCGCCTTCCCCAGCACCCGGTCCCCTGTCAGGATCCATTACAAAGGGACGCGGGGAAAGAGGGCACGTCACAGCAACCTGTTCCGCTCAGCCCCACTCACTCAGCGAGAGCAGCCATGACACTTCCTTTTCATGGGAGGGAATCTGCGGCACCACCGGGCAGCTGAAAGGCCCTGATGAAACCTGACAGGGACGGGAGCTGACTGGAAAAGACAATGTCATTCTCACCTAACTCCCTGCTCCAGAACCGACGCAAGGAGAACATGAAGCAGATGATTCCTGGGCCTCTGGGGAAACTGAGGCTACACTGTATTTTAGAAACCCACCTCTGAATTCCACCTGACCACTGGGGTGTCCCCCTGCCACCTAAAACCCACAGAGAGAGGGCTTGAGTGTGGCATATGAGAGAGAGAGGAGAAGAGAAAAGAGAAGAGGAAACACAAAAACCATTATAACTTCAGAACATTCTCCAAACTGGGATCCACCAAACAATACTGCCCCACAATGCATTAACAGGTGCTGTGGAAAACAGAGACCTGGTGCTCTAATAAATTTGGGTATCACTGAATATCAGCTCCCCCTTTTGGAGATTCACCAAGCCAGTTTCCAATTAAAGGCTCTGACACGTCCTGCAAGAAAGAAAATTATACTCATGTAACTCAATGCATCTGATCAAGGAAACATTTCTGGGGGTGGGGGGGAATCCCCCCCAGAATATATTTTAGAAGTCCCTACACATATTGAATTCTTTGTTCAAAAAATGTTTATTGATAACCTACTATATGCCAGGCAGGATTTGAGGGGCTGAGGATGTGATCGTGGAAAAGATAGTTGTGATCTCTGCATCCAAAGACCTTTCATTGTAACAGATGGAGACAGGTAATAAATGAGTAAATAAACGACAAGAATAACAACACTTGAAATCCACTCTTTCGGTGCCTGCCTCAAAGATGTCTTCATTCAAACCTTTGCAGCCCCCTCCAATCAGGGGTGACGTCTCCCTTTTTGAGCTCCCACAATAGTTACGGTCTGTGCCATTTAGGAGGTAATTAATTGTGCTCTGCCTGCAGCAGCTCCCAAACAATTATGTTCAGCTTTCATAATCTCTTGGGTTGCTATCATTCCCTGTATTGTGTCTTGTTTTCTCGGCCACATTGTAAACGTCTGGGAGACAGGAAGGGAGTCTATGTTTATCCCCTCCCGACCCCCATCACATGAAGCCCAAAGAAGGCATCCTGAGGCCCCTCTGGGTGGAGAACAGTGAGTCTACGTTACATTCATGGCACAGACCTATCAATGCAGAACCACAGAAGTGAGGTCCAGCCATCTGTTTCAGCAAGTCTTCCAGATGATTCTGAGGCACTCTCAAGTTTGAGGACCTAGGGTCTCCATCACTGCTTGTGGGGACCGGGGATTAAATCCCAGATCCAAACTTTATTAGTTGTGTGACCATGGGCAAGCGATTTAACCCAAGCCTCCATTTCCTCATCTCTGAAATGGGGATAAAAGTGACTACCTCAGAGACTTGGTGTGAGGGTTAGATAACGGTTGAAAGAGGCTTAGCCCAGGGCCCAATCCCTGCTAAATCTCACTGGCAAATTTTCCTAAGAAAATAGAGCATCTCAACCTGAGGGCCCCGCCCACCTCTCGAACTCAATCCCTAGACTCTCCTCTCTCCCACCCACTCCAGTTCTGGTGATCTCCTTGCTGAACCTCCAACAAACCCTGGCTGACTGAACACAAAAAGCCCGTCTTTTCCTACTGGGCCCACATCTACACAACATTTCCCAGCCTCCTTTGCAGTTAGAGGTCTGGCCAGTGGAATGTGGATGGAAGCAAGGTGGACTACTTCGAGGCCTGGTCCATCAAAACCTCCCGTGCAACATTCCACTCCCACCCCCGCCCCCAATATACCCTCTGGGTGTCAATATCCAGGACGATGTGGCAGCTCCATGTTGCAGATGGTGGAGCCTGGGTCCTGGGTTCCAACATGGAGCAAAGCCCTCCCGCCCCACCTCTCATCAAAAGCTTCTGCCTTGGACCTCACTGGGGTAGAAATGAACTTCCCCTCTTTTAGCTGCCAAGACTGGGAGGTTTACCTTCTACAGTAACCAGCATTACCGTCACTAATACATCGCTGTAGGGGTTTACACTTGTTCCCTCTCCCTGGAAATTTCGTCCCTGAGATCTCTACACCTCTTGTCTCTCCCTCTTGTTTCTACCTCTACACCAGGGTCTCTGAACCTTGGCACTGCTGGCATTTTGAGCTGGAGAAAGCTTTGCCGTGGGGGGCCGTCCTGTGCATTGCAGGACATTGAGCAGCACCCCAGGCCTCTCCCTGCCCCTCGGTTCTGACAACCAGACATGCTTCCAGAGTTTGCTAAATGGTCCACTGGGGGCAGGGTGGCAAAATCACCCCCAGGGGAGTCACCATCACCTTCTCAAAAAGCACTTCCCTGGCCCCCCCCCATGTAAAATGATTCCCCACCTCACCCCATCACTCGCTATCCCTTCCTGGCTGTTGCACCCCCCGCTGGGATGCCTTATTAACCCCTTCACGTGCTTGCTGGCTGCCTCCCTGCTCTAATTTAGGTCTCCCGTGAGCAGGGCTCTGCCCATCTTTGCTCTGCCTTATCCCTCACACCTAGCCCAGCACCCAGCACCTCGTAGGGTCCCATAAACATTTGCTGAAGGAGTGAGAGGTGAATGGGATACCAGCGATGGGAGATGGACTGAGAGGGGAGGACTAGAACTCAGGAGGAAGATAGGATGGTGTGACGCCAATTAGTGACGCTGGAAGCGCAAGGTGATACAAAGGGATTGGGAAGAAAGGGGAAAATTCCATTTTGTAGGCTGTGGGGCCTTTGTGACGTTCAGTTACTGCGGCTCTGCCAACAGCAGTTCCCAGCTGGAAGGAAGTAGAGTCCAGACTGAGTCGTCACCGAAGCCACGACCCCTCAAGGACTGACCACTGGTGAGCTGCTGGCCAGGGGAACTTAGCGACCAGATCTGGTTTGTTGCCTCACTGCGGCTGGCCAAACGAGTCCATGCAATTCACAAGCTATGATTCCATTAATCCTGACCCTGAAGTATCTCTGACAAACGCCGGTTTAATATTAAATGCATCCTCTCTCGATGTTAAAGATGATACCTGACCGGCAATTGAACCATCACATGGTCGCCCTCACCTTAACAATCCCAGATAACACGCAGAAGAACTGAGAGACAGCTACTGCAGTATGCTGATGACTAAACACGGTTTAACCATCTCAGACCTTTGGCTAGTCTGCTTTCTGTTTGTTTTGCTTGGGGGATATTTTTGGATGCTTTTAGAAGAGGGAAAATAGAAATAAAATTTAAAAAAACGTGTAAAGTTAATGAGCTTATAAACACAAAGCTAAACACATGAATACATGAGAATGTTATGAAACAAAATAAAATTTAATCAAAATTAAAATGTGCTGTGATGTTTTAAAAGGATATCAAACTTGATAAATGGATGAGTCTTCATGGATTCCACCAATAAAGAGGGATTTTTTTCCCTCCTGCTCTCCAACTAAAGTCAGGTGTCAGCTCCCACCCTCTCAGCAATGGGTGTTTCAGAAGTCCCTTACATGGAGGGCACGCCTGGCTAATAGAAAGTTCTTCTAAATCCGATCAAGGCGACTTCTGCCCCCCTGGCCCTGCTCTGCCCTCTACAGCACACAGCACAGCCCCCTCTGCCCTGTGACAGCCCTTCTCATATGTGTCAACTGGGTGTGACTAGGTCCCTCCCCGCTTCTGCTTCAGGATAAGTACCTTTAGTTCCTTTAACCATTCTGTAAGGGAAGCAACTTGAGGGAAGCAAACTGTGCCCCACCCCACCCCGCCAGACCAAAAGCAGCAGTATCACCTGGGAACATGTTAAAAATGCAAATTCCCAGGCCTACAGAGGCTGAAATTCTGAGAGTGGAGCCCAGCAATCTGTGTTTTCACAAGGGGGCTTCTAAAAGCTTGAACACTGGTTAAATTGGAAAACTCCTGCTTCCCATTAAGACAGATCTTAGCAAGTTACTTAATTTCTCTCTGCCTCGGTTTTCCCCTCTATAAAATGGGAATATTAGAAGTATCTACACCACATGGTAGTTGTCTGGAATCAGTGAGATAAGTAAGGTACGTGACAGGGCTAACACAGTGCCCAACGTCTGGTAAGGGGGATCAGTAAAAGATAGTTCTAGGTACTAGTGTCGTCACTGCCTGTTTGCTAAGGTTTGACAGTTACACACAGGGTGGGACCTAAATTTGGTTGAGATCTTCTTAGATTTGCCTACTCAGAAAGGGAGATGTTTTGGAGACTCTACAGGGACCTAAAGCTTCTCCTGAGAAGTTTCATAGCCCTGCTTGGAACTCAGGAAAGGGCACGATGATTCTCGTCGCCTTCAGCAGGCCAGCTAAGAATGCCAAGCGGCAGTTTCTGCTGGGGGTCAGACCACTGAGCTCAGGGTTAGGGACCAGACAGACAGAATTCTGTTTGGAATGGGTTCAAGTCCCCAGTGTGGTAAGTTTCTTGGTCACGTCCACAAACGACCCACCTTGGAGATTTCTAGGACTGCCATGTGCACTGTTCGTGGGCATGTAAATTGTTACAGCCGCTATGGAACATAGCATGGAAGTTCCTCTAAAAATTAAAAATAGAACTACCATGTGATCCAGCAATCCCACTTCCGGGTATATATCTAAAAGAGACGAAATCACCATCTCAAAGAGATACCCGCACCCCCATATTCATAGCAGCATTAGTCACAATAGCCAAGACTTGGAAACAACCTAAGTAAGTGTTCGTCAGTGAACAGATAAAGAAAATGTTATATGTAGTATCTATAAAAAAAAGAAGGAATTCCTGCCATTTGCAACAATAGGGATGGACCTTGAGGACATTATGCTAAGTGCAATAAGTCAGGCAGAGAAAGACAAATACAGTATAAATCTAACTTACATGTGGAATGGAAAAACACCAAACAGAGTAGAATGGTGGTTGCCAGGGACTGGGGGTGAGGGAAAATGAAAGATGTTGGCCAAAGGGTACCAACTTTCAGCACTAAAATAAGTTCAGGTATATACATCATGGTGACTAAAGTTAACAATACACTGTACTGTCAACTGAAAAGTTACTGTGAGAGTAAAGCTGTGATGTTCTCGCCATAGCCATGAAACAACAAAATGGTAATTACGGGAGGTGGAGGAGGTGCTAACGAACCTTACGGCGGCCATCATTTTACGATATACATATATGTCAAATCATCACATTGTATACTTGAACTCACACAAGGTTATATGTCAATTGTATCCCAATAAAGCTGGAAATAAATTAATGTTCCCCGTTTCTTTTTTCTCTTTTTAATGTGGCTACAACTAGAAAACTTAAAGTTGCGTTGGTGGCTTGCTGTGAGGAAGCCCAAGCAACCACACGGCAAGGCCACGTCTAAGAGTTCCACTGAGAACCCCAGCTGAGGTTTCCGGCAAAAGCTAGCATCAACCTCCAGACACATAAGTGTGAGTCAGCTTGTAGATGGTGCCAGGTCCCAGCCAGCATGGTGGAGCAGGGACAAGCCATCCACACGTTACCCCACCCTGGTTCCTGACCCTCAGAATCCACTAGCACAATAAAATGATTTAACACCAAGTTCGGAGTCATTTGTTATACAACAGTAACTGGGAGAGTAACATTTCATAAGCGTCAGTGAGCTGGCTTTGTCATAGTCATCATGGAACTTTCGTTAGGTCATGAAGGTTAAGGGAGTGAGGCCTGGACCGTAGCAGGTATTAAGTCTACATTCTGTCTATTAGTGTACGTACCTGTCTCCTCCAGCAACCTATGTGTTCCTTAAAAGTTAGGTCTGTGTCGTAGTCATTCTGTATCCTCATGCCCATCGCAGAAACTGGCCCGATGGGACAGCTGCCTCCCCTGAGCTGAGGGCTCGAGATGTACCGTTTTAGATCATTTGCACAACCACCCTGTGACCCAGAGATGACCACCATTTTGCACAGGAGGCGACAAGGCTTAGAGAAATGAGTTTGCCTCTGGTTCATCGGCTTGTAAGTGGCAGAGCAGAAATTCCACCCCAGAGCTGTTCAGGTGGGTCCCCCAGCCTGCACCCTGAACCGTTATACAACGCAGCACAAAGAAGCCTCAGGAAAAACAAATGGCCTGATGGATACCTTTCTCTCTGCAATGGCTGGGCCACAGGACACAATACCCTTTGGCTAAATGTTGCCAGGAATCCAGAGCTCAGCTTTGAACCAAGTTCAACTCTTATTTGTGAAATTTTTGATAAGCCATTTAAGGACTTTCAGGGCCTCTCCGTGAAAGTCTCTTCCTCTGGGGGAGAAATCGGCTGACAGAAGTCCCTTAACACCCGCTGTCTGTTCACGTCTGAATTTCTAAGCCATTCCAGCAAAACTTCATTAGACTCTGAGTGTGGCATAAGAGACAGTGATCTGAGGTCTCCCTCCCTCAGCCACCCTCCCCACATTCCCAAGTAGAAACGCCATGGGAAATTAGATGGTTCTGGTTAATAACTCAATAAATAGAGAAAAGGTTGGCACGACACGTGGATAGCAGTGAGTTACCTTCTCACAGTGGGCTCACCACTCTTGAAAGAAAGGGCACGCCCCTTCCAGATCTGAGCTACAGCGCTCATTGTCCCTGGTCCTCGCCATATTTATGCAGCAACACTGATGCTACTTCCCAAGACTTGGAATAGACTCCAGGGGGCTATGACAATGGATAAAGAAAGAGCCCTTCACCCTGAAGGAGCTGGGACCTTACCCACCCAACCTCTTCTCCTCAAGATGTTCCTCCATAGAGGAGGGAGGACAGAAGAGGGATTACGGGTGACCTCTGGCATCGCGCTGCTGGGGTCAAATCCCAATGTCACTATTTGCCCTTGGGGAGATTCCCTACCCTGCCAAACCTTCATTTCCTCACCTGAAACAAGAACCCTAGAAGAGGTGGTATCGTGCTTGGTGGCTCCAGCCCCTGACTCAGGGTTTGAACCTGGCTCTGTGGCCTGGGGCAAGTTGCTTAACCTCTCTGTGCCTCAACTTCCTCATCTGTAAAGTGGGAATGTACGTACCTCATCAGGTTGCTATGAGTACTAAGTGAGCGAAGATGCATAAGCCACTCATGGCAGCGCCTTCACACAATCCGTGCTGTAACAGATCGGCTCTTATTGGTGAGCTTATACTGTCGCCGGGAGAAACGAGTGAATGTGTGCGTGGGACGGGCTCAGCACAGCACCTGCCACCTGAAAAGCATCTGGTAAATGTTCGTGGGTGCTGTTGTTCCATTGTGGTTATTGCAGCGTCTCAGCCAGCCTTTGATCCTGCTGCAAATTTCCTACTACTGGAGGAGGTGACATTAACAGTCACTGGCTGCATGATTAGGCAAATCGTGTCCTCAGAAACAGGGCACTCAGTGTTCTCTGGTCACAGGACGCAAGGATAACAAAGACCAGGTGGCACTGAAAGGTCTGAAAGTCCTGCCCAATGAGAAACAGCCAAAGGAACTGATAATGTTTGGTCCGGAAAAGACAAAGCTGAAAAGCAGCATAAGATGTTATCTTCCAATCATCAAAAGCCACACTAAATGTCACTTTCCATGGAGGTCTCCTCTGACAATTGCATTGTCCCCCAAAAAAGGTCAGCTCCCTAATATAAGTTCTCACAGCTCCTACACCCCTCTCCTTCAGAGAGTCACTCGCCCTGGGGTGAGTCGCTATTTACATATTGCATTGCTGAACCTCCCCCACCAAACCATGAGCTCTGTGGGGTCTGGGACTGGGCGTGTCCCATTCACCCCTGTGGTCAAAATATTTAGCATCAGGCCCAGCGGAATGATGGGCCGGTAAAGGGGCAGTGGTCAGGAAGGAGCGGGGGAAAGAAGTCTGGAGGGCAGAATGAAAGCCAGAGAGTGAAAGCGGTGCTCAGGGGCCAGTTTGAGATTGTTCACGGGTGGAACACGCAGAACAAGCCAGCCGTGGAAGGGACTGACTTATTGGGGAGTGAGCGCCATGTCACTGAGGGCGCCCAAGGCAGGTAGGTACACCGGACAAGAGTCTAAGCCGCAGTCTTTCATCGGCAAACATCTACTAAGGCATCGTCTATGTGCAGGGCATGGGGTGTGTCCCCAGCATCACGAGGGGATCCAGAGCCGCTGAGCACATCCTAGGTCTCATGAGGTCACCTTACAGTGCAATGAGAACAAAGGCACTCGAGGACAGTTTGGGGGTGACAGGTTCCCGGTCTTGAATCGTGATGTTGGTTTCCTGTGTGTATACATACGTCAAAACGCATCAAACTGTATACTTTGTGCAGCTTATTATATGTTGTTTATATCTCAGTGAAGCTCTTAAAAATAAATACCGTCTTTGAAAGAAGTGGAATGAGAGTAAATGATACAAAGACGAGATGATACGAAGATGATCAAGGTAGGAGTGTTAATAACAGCAAAAATCCAAAGCACGAGATAACCAAAAATCTATGATTATGCAAATTCACCATATTCACAGGAAGAAATGGGGCGTAGCTATTGAAGGTGATATTTGCAAAAGCTAATTAATGACAGAGCCAAAAAAAAAAAAAATTTGAGTGAAGGGAAAAGAATATAAGAGAATCTATATAATTTGATACTGTTTCTATTTCGTTAAAAATGCACAGGGGAAAAAAAAAGCCTGGGAATTATCACAATTAAAATGTAATCCTGCGTCACTCAGGTAATTTCCAAAGCATTTTTAAATATTGAAAAGACTCACTGTAAAATGTAAATGTGGGCAAGATTATGGGCGATTTTGGTTTTCTTTTTTTTTATATACTTTTTTTATTTTCCAGAATTTTTACAAATGAAAATGATTTCAGTATCAAAAAGAGAACTAAATATTACTTTAAAATAATAAATAAAAGGTCTTCTCCCGGGCCGGCCCGGTGGCTCAGGCGGTTAGAGCTCCGTGCTCCTAACTCCAAAGGCTGCCGGTTCGATTCCCACATGGGCCAGTGGGCTCTCAACCACAAGGTTGCCAGTTCAACTCCCGCAAGGGATGGTGGGCTGCGCCCCCTGCAACTAGAAAACGGCAACTGGACCTGGAGCTGAGCTGCGCCCTCCACAACTAAGACTGAAAGGACAACAACTTGAATCTGAACAGCACCCTCCACAACTAAGATTGAAAGGACAACAACTTGACTTGGAAAAAAGTCCTGGAAGTACACACTGTTCCCCAATAAAGTCCTGTTCCCCCTCCCCTATAAAATCTTTTTTTTTAAAAAAAAAAAGGTCTTCTCCCCACACCAGTTATGTGGGAAGGGAAAACCCAGAGAAGCATTAAAATCGAGGCGACCTTGACCCCTAAAGACCGACCCCTGTGACCCCTTCTAACCTCCTGACAAAAGTTTGGGGGGCACTGAGGTTGTGGCTGGAGGTGGGGTTGTGCTGCCTCATGCAGATGTTGATTGGATTAGTGTCTGGTTCTGTTTTCCTCTAAGTAGATTACGCTTTTCTTGAACTTGCTCCAGTGGGTCCCGGAAATTCAGCCCAGGATAGTTCTGCGGTTCGTTTTCAGAGCTCACTGGAATATGTTTAAGCATGTAATAAATACATTTAAGCCTAATCAGATAAATCACCAAATCAGATCGTTATCTTGCAATTTGAAAACCAGGCTCTGCCTCCAGATCCTGAGGGAAGAAGGAATAGGAAGACATAGAAAGGCTTCGGGTAGACGGCAAGGTCATGTTCCTACCCAAGGCCACCCAACACCAAAGGCAAAGAAGTGCGCCCCGCCCGCCCCACCCCCCAAACCCAGAGGCGCATCAGCTGCTGACCAGCCTCAAATTTGCAACAAAACTTGGCAGCAGTCAAAGCAAGTGTGAAAAAACATCGAGGTGCTACCTACAATTTAGGACCTTTCAAAGAACACCAGTGCTAGAGTCCCAGGTGTGGTTCATCTGCTCTACCTTCCTCCCTCAAAGGGAAAGAACTTCAAGTTCTCAGCCAAGACCACCAGAAGAGCCGGTATCACCCTTTTTCAAGTCTGGAAATATGTCATTGAGCTTTTGTTATGTCAGAGCCCTGTGGAGTTGAGTCTAAGGGACAAGAACTTGAGAATCAGACAGATCGGGGTCCAAATCCCAGCTCTGCCCTTAAGTGTGTGTGAGACCTTGGACAAGTGACTGAGCCTCTCTGTGCCTCAGTCTCTTCATCTGTCAAATGGGGATAGTAATAGCACCTACCTCACAGTGCTGTTGCGACGATTAAATGAGATGAGATGGTACATACAAAGTGCTTAGTACAATGCCTGGCACAGAGTAATCAATCCGTGTTAGATACTTTTATTGTCTGAATTATTTTTATAGAACTTCCCACTTAGTATTTTCTTTTTGTGGACGTACAATATCCCTGTCAGATAGAAGCTCCCTGAGAACATTTTCATTTCATGTTAATAAATATTAACAGTGAGCCAGGCTCTGGGAGAGGTGGTGGGGACACAATAGTGAACAAAAGAGATCGTCTTTGGCATCAAAGAATCCTAGAGTATTACGAAACAGACGTTAAACAAGTAAGCATACAAATACATATATAATTAAAGACTGGGATCCACGCTACAAAAAGGACAAGGTGTCCCAACAGAAAATAGAGGGGTGCTGTTTTGAGCTGGGAGAGGGGCTCAGAAAGACTCTCCAGAGGAAAAACTTTTAAGCCAGAATATGAAAGTTCATAGGGGTCACCTAGGGAAAAAGAAGGAGAGAATGCTCCAGACAGAGGGTAGAGCATATGCAAAGGTCCTGGGGTAAGAAAAGCATGTAAGGAACTGAAAAACAGGTGAGCGTGACTGGATGGTATTGAGTAAGAAGAAAACAGAATGAGATGAGGCCACTGAGGCAGGCAGGCAGACGTGAACCCTGCCTTGTAGATGAAGGGTGTTGAGCAGGGGAGCCACGTGATTTGATTAGGGATTGAAAGAGATTAATCCGACTCCACGACGAGAAAGCACCGGAGGGGAGCAAGTATGAAAGCAAGGAAACCAGATAGGAGGCTGCTGCAATCATCCAGGCAAGACTACGGTACTAGTGCTGAGAAGTGGGCAGATTTGACATACATTTAGAGACAGAATTCACAGGGCCTGAGGACATACAGAATGTGAGGAGTAAGAATAGGTATCAGATAGTAGATGGGGGGACGAGGGTTATCACTGTGTGAGGGATATAAATGATAAATGTTTAACTATTATATTGTTTTGTACACCTGAAACTAATTTTTAAAATGTTAAAAAATAAATTAATTAACTTAAAAAAAAAAAAAAAGAAGGATTCCCAGCTTAATCAACTAGAAACAGTGCTGCCATTTACTAAGAAGAGGAAAAAATCTAGTAGAAAGGCAATTCGGGGGGAAGACGAGTAAATGCAGTTTTAGGCGTGCAGGGACCAGAAAGGTAAGAATAACACCAGGAGAGTGCGCTTTCACTGTAGCCATGAGAAGAGAATGCTCCCAAAAGGAGGAAGTGGTCAGTGATCACATATGCTGCTAAGAGACCAAGTTAAGAGAAGACAGATGTGCCTGACATGATAAATCAATGTCTGTTGTATGCATAGATGGATGGATGGATACATGGGAGGACAGATGGACACATGGATGGGTGCAGAGGTGCCTGGATGGGCACATGGGTGTATGGATGGATATGTGTATAAATAAATGGATGGGTATATGGATGTATGTGTAGGTGCAGGATGGATATGCACAGGTGCAGGATGGATGGGTACAGAGATGGATACATACATGGATGGATGCAGGGATAAATGGGTATCCGGAGGGGGGCATGGATGTAGTGGCCCCAGCCACAGAGAATTCTGGTTATTTCCTCAGCAAGGAACTCCTTCTCGCCTTCCTACAGCCATTCCCTCTGTCTGGAGAACTTTCTAGGCCACTTCCTCTCCCCGACACATTCTTCAGATCTCAGTTCAAATGTCACTTCCTCAGAGAGACCGTCTGACTACTCTAGCTAACATGCCTCTCTCGCTACTTTCTTCACGATGTAATTCTCAACTCATCTCAATTCTGTGTTTAAAGGTCTCTCTATGGTTCAGTCCACAAAAGCAGGGCCTTGTTTATCATTTCTAAATCTTCAGCACTCAGCATAGAAGGGTCTCGGTACCTTTAAAATGGATGGATGGATGGATGGATGGATGGATGGATGGATGGATGGATGGATACGTAGATGAACAAAGGAATGTTTGGATGGGTAGGTGGATGAATGGATGGGTAGGTGGGTGGATAGATGAATGAATGGATAAGTCGATGGATGGAAGGAAGGAAAGAAGGACGAGAGGGAGGAGCAAAGGAAAAAATAGAAAGGGAAGAGGTTGAAAGGGAGGAAGAAAGAATCGATGAATGAATGAATGAATGAATGAATGAATGAATGCACCCCAGTCCCTTCTAATCTATAATCATGACAACTGCCCCCTTGACCTAGTCTCACTCCACCTCTTCTCGGCCAGCAGCTGACAAAGCCTACGGTGCTTACAGAGAAGATGCCCAACCCTCCGAGGCACTAAAGGACTTCAGTTCTGTCTTTGCCATGACAATTCTGCTGTGCAGCCTCAGTCAGAGTTGCGACAACAGCCGTTAGCTTGTTCCTGTTTCACTGTCTTAGATAAGCGAGGCAGGGTCAGGCTGCCGGGAACCAGGAAGGAGGACAAAGGGAGATTTTAAAAGAAAAAGAGGAGGAAAAAAACACTCTCACAGGCAAACAAACAACAAACAAGCACTGTTAAAATACACTGCTTCTCGGGAGAGGGTCAAGTACCCTACTGGAAATATTCAGAAGATGACAAGCGGGAGACACATGAAGTCTGAAACGTGACCTCGATGCAGCTCTGCCTGACATCAGCAGAGACAGGTCTCAGCAGTGGGCAAGAGCTTTTTAAAAACATACACGCACACAGAAAACTGATTTCCGTGTTAGGGCTCCCATTTTCCTATACTTTCTGTTTAACCCTTGAGGAAAGAAGCTGTCTCTTTTACAGATCTGTTCTCAGGAGCCCTGAATTCAACTTCTGCCTTCACACAGTCATGATACAAGCTAGAAAGCCAGGAGGAAAGAGAACCCAATCTGCCTTTTTGAAAGGGAAAAAGGAGAAGGAAGAGCTGTTCCCGAAAGTCTGAAGACTGGACTTGGATATCTTGGAAATGCCAACCCTCATAACACAGTTGGCCCCCTGAGCAGCTCCTGGGCTCTCCTCTCCGTATGCAGCTATAAGCTGGACCTCTGCCTGGTAGACACATCCTGCCACCAAAATAACCTCATCTACACAGGGATGGCACAGGCCACACAGGGATGGTACTTTGGATCTCAGGCACAGGAGTCTACGAACTGGCCTGAACACTTACTAGTTGTGTACCTCTGGCAGTGGCTTAGCTATTAGCCTCAGTTTTCTCACCTGTTAAATGGAGATAATAATAATAATGACCAAGTCATTCTGAGGAATAAGTTAGACAATCCATGCCAAGGGCCTGGCACAGTGTAATAGTTGATCAATGTTGGCTGTTATTATTATTGTTGTTGTTGATTATTCTTTTATTTACTACTTAGAAAGCACTTTGTATATGTAAATGCCTTGTAACTCATTAAACATTCATAACAACCCTATGAGGTTATTATGAGTATTTAATGAGTTAGTAGTGCTCTCCTCATTTTGTAGAAGAGGACCCAGAGCGGTTAAGTAACTTGCACAAGGTCACACAGCTACTAGGTGGCAGAGCTGGTTCTCCAACCTCAGCTGACCGATTCCAGAGTCTATGGTCCTACTAGGTCCTGCATTATGCTGAAGCATGACCCTTCCACAATTCAGTTATTGTAACTCCTGCCCAAGCCAGTATCTCATATTATCTTTCCAACCTCCTGGTGAGGTAAATACAGCCAGAACTCATATTGTTCCCATTTTACACACTCTAACACTGAGGAGCAGAGTACTTGAAGACTCTCCTGTTAACTCTAAGAGCTATCATCGAAGTCCATGAGGCCAGGTCTCTGTGCTTGTTCACTCCTGTGTCCCCAGAGCCTAGCATGGTCCTGGCACAGAGGAAGTCCTCAGTGGGTATCACTCCAATATCAGCTCTTCCTTTAAACAGCATTTCCCAAAGCCTGCTTCCTGAGACACTGTCTCAACACACGCTCAGTGAAAAGAGAAACCACAGCCAAGTTCGGGCGGAATCATGAGGTTATAAGTAAAATCACAGTGCATAGCAAGTTACTAATTACAGTGGTCCTTGGTTTTCGAACGTCTCCATTGACGAACATTTAGGTCTAGGAACGCCGTAAACCCGGAAGTAAATGCTTGGGTTTTCGAACACGACTCAGAAGTCAAACATGTCACATGACTTCCGCTGAGTGCAAGATCTTGAGTCCTAGCTGTCGGCTGTTTTCGAACGTTTCAGAACTTGTGGATTACGTTCGAAAACCGAGGTACCACTGTATACCAAGAAAGCACTACAGGAAAAAAAACCTGTTTGATATTTTTTTTTTTTTGTAAATACAACCCTTCAACATCCTTTAGAAAATTTTGCCCTGGATAGTAATTTAATTACTAAGCCATTTTGTTGAGTGCTTACTGTATACCGGGCACTTTCTTTATACTGGGGGTGCCAAAAAAATGTATATGCATTTTAAGAGATGTTATCTCTTAAGCAGTCGTTTGCCATAATCAGAAGTGTCTGGACTTCTTTGAGCACCTCTTGTAATTGCAGAAGTCAAACGCGACTTGTATTCACCTTTAATTATTGGTATATATTATTACAATTAATACAGTTTTTTTCCTTTCTTAAGGTGTGTATACATTTTTTTGGCACTCTCTGTATATTGTAACTCATTAAATTCTTAAAATCCTCCTAGAATTGAGTTTTATAATTATCCCCATTTCACAGATAAGGAAGCACAGATCTCTAAACTTCTTTATCAAAGCAAATGTAAAAACCTTGGACCTGCCCTTGTGGCGAAGCTGTCCTCAGTTACAAAGGCAGCCAGTATCCAAGGTCAACTGGTCCCTCTGGGGACCTCTGGGATCTCTCATCCCTGACCTCAGGCCCTCAAAGGGCATCCAGTAGCCAGGTGATATGGCTGTCCAGTGGTACTTGCCCAGATACTCTATGCAATGCACCAGAGGCAGGTCCTTCTTCTCTGGCCAGTCAATGCACCAGCCATCTGTTGTCCTCTGTGAAAACAGGAACTGTGCCCTGGATAAATATTCTAGTGCTAACATTCCCATTGGCCTCAGAAGGTAGGGAGTCGATTCCAAAAGGATGTAGTTCTGGAGGGTCTGGGAGACAGTTAAGGTGGGTATAAAAATGGAAAGGGTCCAAATAACCCAGCTCCAAAGCTACCGGCGGGTGGGGTGACCTTGTGATACCATTCGGTCTGATGAATCCAGTCAACCACCCACTGCCATTAAGCCATGGCTTGAAACTAATCACCATAGAATAAAGACACAGACATCACCGTTCCTGTCCTTAGGGTTCTACTCACCTGGCCCCTTGCCTCTCTCGCTAACTAACGTCATTTCCTTCTAAAATCTAACCAAGCTATGAGTGACAGCCTCTCTAAAGAGACCGATGTGACTTCAGCCACAAACTTAAGATAACAGAGGGTATGGTGCTGTTTGGTTTTTTATATGCATATATATATATATATATATATATATATATATATATATATATATACACACAATTTTTCTGTTATTATTATTAATACTGTCATTTCCATTGACAAATTCTGCCTGTCTTGGGAAAGAAAGAAAGCAGAAAACTCACTCAGGAAAAACCAGACTCAAAGGAAATTTAATTAAATAAACAGATTTCTTGACTGTAAAAGAGATGTGACATGTCCCCAAATCTAACTTCCTCCCATGCCCCTGTCTCCTGGGGAACTGGCAGAGCATGAAAAATCCAAATACTTCCCCCAGCACAAGAAACTCTCTAATGTTATTATTAAATCATGTCCACTCAGGCAGAACTTGTTTCATTTTGTTCTTTCTTTCCCCTTCCCAATAAATGCATTTGAAAAGAACGTTTGGGTTATTGCTTAGCTTTCTTCTTCCATCCTACTTTTTGACTGATGATGTCTCTCTACCGGCATTCAGTGATTTCTTGCCTTAGCTGGGAAGTTTTGTGTAAGCATCACAGTGGCAGAAATCTCCAACCTGGCCCATCTCACCAGAGGCGAGGGAGGGGCAGCCCAGGACATCTCTTCTCGGTCTCTCCGAGATCTGGACCTTGTGGCTTTGGTGCCTGTACTTCTTTCTGTGTCTATAAATTGGGGCCACAAATGCCAGGCCCTTAAGTCACACAAAAAGACAGCGTGGGAAAATGAGGTGGCATTGCAAGAGAAGTATAATAATCGTGGAGGAGAGCTGGAAGCATTAAAAGAGACAGGATAAATGAAGAGTAAAATAATCCTGCAGGAAAGCTGGAAGCATTGAAAGAGATCAGATAGGTGAAGAAATCCAACAATAATAATAATTACCCAATAATAACGATAGCAAGGTACCAGGTATCAGGAGCCAGGGGGAACTCCATGCCAGGCCCTGCACTTTGCATATTTTAGCTCACTTAAACCTCACCACAAGCCAAGAAGTAGGGACAATTATGATCCGAATATTCAGGCCAGGAAATGATGGTTCAGACAGATGAAATGACTCACCCAAGGCCACAAAGCTGGTACCTCTCATACAATGCTGGGAACAAGGTAGGTATTTAATTACTGCTGGTTAAAGCTGAATGTACAAGTGAATTACATACTAAAGTAGCATCATCTTTTGATTGCCACAACCTCTGTAGACAGCTAACCTGGCTCTATTTTCAAAGGCATGTCATTAAAGGTACTTGATTGTGTTTGTATAAAGTTTGTATCAGGTTTGCATACCCGTGTTTTGGGGTAGGACGGCAGGGCTCCAGGGAATTTATTTTAAAAAAAAATGATCCTGCCTCTTCTTTGCTAAGGGCCCCAAATAAAGCTGGTGCTTCAGACCCAGTCGTCATCAATAAAAGTAACGGCCCCTCCCAATTCTAGGTACATGACAGCTGGCAAAGCACTTTTTAGACCTCACCCTGTTCCATCCTCATCAAGGAAGGCTCCAGCAGGTAAGGAGAACAAGCCTTCCAATTTTCTTTCTTAAAGGGAGAAACTGAGGCTCGAGTGATGTGACTTCCTTCGGTAACCGGGAAATAGGCGAGAGCGATTCACAGCAGATCGCGGATCCAAATCCAGGGTTCCCTGCTCTGAGCTGTTTTTCCACCAAGAGGGACTATGCCACCACCTACATCTGGGGGGAGGTGATGGGTCCAAGAGAGAAGCAGCTGGTGGCTGTGAAATCCAGGGATGTTCTGTGGCCTGAGAAGCCATCAAACCAGCAATGCAGGCACAAAATGCAGAGCAGATGGTCAGCAGTATCGATGTTGAACCTTGTCCCTGCTCATGCTGATATTCTGACACCCCAGCTTCCCCTGCCGGCTCCTCGGGATTTCCTCCAGCTTGCTAACAATCAGGTGCTCCGGCTCACACAACCCTTTCACCTCCACAGCCTCATCCACAAGGCCCACCCTCGTCCCCACTGTGCAGATGGGAACACTGAGGCCCAGAGAAGTAAACTGACCTCCCAAGGTGACAAGCAGGTAAGTTGCAGGAGCCCAGAATTTAAAACCAGGGCCGTGTGACAGCACAGCCAGTGCTCAGTGGCATGAGGCCATTTTGTGGAAAAGTCCCCCACGCTTCCTTCCTTTTCCTCTCCTGCTCAGTGGGCCCCACTCTCAGCACGTACCAGAGATCACCTCTGGTTGCTGGGACTGAGGAACAAAGCCCTTCAGACCTCAAAAATGGTTAAAAATGTAACTCAGCCGACTGGGAAAAGAGAATGTCGAGATCAAATAGACAACCATGATTCCCTCCGACTGTATCGACGCCCAGGTCTTCCCTTCCCCTGACTGCATTTAAAGAAAGTTTCCCAGGCAGCCACCACTCTTACCTGACCCTGGGAAAGCTCTGTTTGAGCCAGACTATGAGACATAATATAGTGCAAGTAGCATTACCACTTATTACCAAGCTTTTATATGCATCTCTTCCCAGCATCCTCAACCCCGCCTTTCAAGCACGATACAGGTCCTATTGTAGTGTTCCTGTACAAGCGGTCCAAAGAGGTCAGGCCAGCAACTGCCTGAAACCACAGAGCAGGACTCCCCTTCAGACTCCAGGCCTTGTCCCCACCCGCTGCTAGCGTCACCTCACCTCTCCCTCCCTCTCACCTTCCTCCAGGCCCAACCCATGTGCAACCTGCTCAGTGGCTCTGGTCCAATCTCCTCCTAGGATACCAAACCACCCACTACCTGGGCATGGGCCACCCAATGGGTTCAAGTTCCTCAAAAATCGTGTACAAGTTCACAAAGCACACAGGCTTTCAGCAGACCTGACTGAGTGCAGCTCAGTGACCTTGGCCAAGCAACTTCCGTAGAGCCCTTGAGCTCTCAATAAATGCCACTCCCTTTCTTTCTATCCTGCAGAGTCTGGGGCGTGGTATGAAGCAGTGGTTACACACCAATCTCCTGAGTATAATGCTGCTTTGTGACTTGCCTAAGCTGTGCAGCCTTGGCCAAATTCATCGACCTCTCTGAACCTCACCTCCTCCCTTTCAATAAGGATAAAGGAGGCTATATCCATGGAAAGTCTTTGCACACAGTATGTCTAACACATCGTACCCATGGAGCAATGCCTGTACATGGCAGGGAACAATAACCATCTGTGCAGAGACACATGGGGTGCCACATTCATCGACACCGTGAATATTTGGAAACTCCCACTGGACACGAAGCCCTTCCTTCATAAGGAATCCTCCAATCTCCTCCATCCCAACCTTTTCTGGCCCTGCCCGTATGCCCTAACTCCCCTTTGCCGAAATCCCAGTGTCTCAGCAGAGAACTGGCATCACCAGGGACCTGACTGCCTTGTTGAATGAAGCCCATGAGCAGGGGTTACAAGGAATTCCACTTAAATTCCTCTTCCACCTGCCAGTCATGGGTGCAAGGCTCAAAGAAAAAGAGACGTAGTTGGGTAAGGTTCCAGCATTTTCCCTATGGACTACGTCCTTCTTTCCGGGGGAAAAAAAATCCACTTTTCCACTGACTTCAGCACTGAACATCTACCGGCAGCTTTTACAACACAAAATGATCCAAAAAGATATTGAAAAAAAAAGGCCCCAAATATATTGCAAAAAAAGAAAAAAATTTTTTTGAGCTATGATGATTTGAAAGGGAAAAAAAAAAAAACCACCCCGAGCAGATTTGAGATTTTGGCATTTGATGGCAATAAAACAAAATAATCAACCCAAGAAGAAAGGGAAGAAGCCCAATCACAGACTATCATCCTTGAAACTCAGGGTAGCCATTCCTTCCTCTACAAAGCGTCCCCTGGCCTCACGGGCTGGGCTGGGCTGGGCCCCTCCCCTGGGTCCTCCCAGTCCCCCCACCTTCCCCCTGGTCTATGAAGAGTAACGATGACACTAACGCCATGAATGAGCACTTCCTACAGCTTCCGAGCTGAGGCCGGATAACAAGAAGGAGCCAGCCCATGAAAGAGTGTTGCTGGCAGAAGAAACTTCAAGCGCAAAGGTGGGAACTACTTATGTTCAAAGCATCCAAGAAAGGTGCCACTGAGTTGATACGGGGTTCAATACAACAATAACAACAGTCGGAAGACAGGATGTGACCTGTAGAGCTGTCCATGACAGTGGGGACCTGATGACTGCTGTCAGCTCACTGACCCTGCATGAAGGTCAAACCTGAGACATGGAATCATGGGGGAAGGGCTTACAGACCACCCTTCCTGTCCCCAGGCATTTGACAGACCTGGACACGAGACTCAGCCAGGCCATGTGGCTAGTCCAGGCTCCCACCGCCAGACGAGTCAGGGGAGGGCAGAACCCAAGCGTCCGGCCTCCATCCCTGACCTCTCTTCACTACTGTCCCCTTTGGTGAGACGTTTCTAGGGAAAGGGTGATTGGGAGCTGCTGACCCGCACAACTGAAGTTTTAACAAGTGTGTGTGTGTGTGTGTGTGTGTGTGTGTGTGTGTGTACATGCGAGCACACACTGTTGGGAGGGTGGCAAGGTTCCTCCTAGCTTTCCTCTGGTTCCTGTAAATTTGACTAAGGACCCCTGGGAAAACCATGCTCTGGGCCTGAGAAGCTCAAGTCCAACTCAATTACAGTTTTCTGTGCTTTCACACAACCTCCGTCTTCACAAAATTTCCTGGCTTTCATCTGGCCTCAGAATTACTTAAGCTGTCACCACCGTCGTCATCCAAGCCAGAGCTCATCAGCTAAGCGACGCCTGGAGCAGTTCGGAGAAGTTAAGGCAGCAGTTCTCAACCGGGAACACTTGACATCTGGAGGCATTTTTGATTTCACGGCCGGGGTGGGGTGGGGTCAGGGGTCGGATGCTATGGGCATCTAGCAAGTAGAAGCCAGGGATGCTGCTTAAACGCTACAGTGCACAAGACGGCCCCCACCACAAAGAAATATCCATCACCAAGCACCTACAGTCCCAAAGTTGAGAAACTCTCCGCTAGTTCTTTACATTCTATCACTGGAGACCCCCAAGGAAATCTCCTACCTGGGGCCTGAGAGCTGGTGAGCTTGGCATCCGATGGCACGAACGATGATCACTATTCTTAAGCGTCCCCCAGCCCACAGTCTGCAGGGAGGAAGGCCCAATGTCACCCTGCAAATCTCCTGCCTGGAAGCCCCTTCGTGTAAAAGCTTGCTCACTCTGGGGGTATACACATAGGCCCACGGTTCTATAAAAGACGGGGGACTTTTCCAACCTCTCACAGATGTCAAAGGAAGACTGTGATTGATTATTACCTTTTTTCTGCTTCAAAATGCCTGTTTCAAAGACTGGGGCTCTGATGGGGTAAGGGCTAGACCAAGTTCACTACAGCTCCGTGGGCCAGAAAGGACTCACAGGCCAGGCTCAGAACTCACATGCTTTCCTGACTGTGCCACAAACTGACCAGGCCGCCTGATCAAAGATCCAGGAGCCCAACCCCTTGCCAACTGCGGCCCATATCTTCTTGTATCAATGTGCCCCAGGGCTTGGCATGTGGCAAAAGCTAAGACGTTGATTTCAGTTGAACCAAATCCTGCTTCTCTTCATAGCTTTTCTGTTAACAAGCTCCGGGACGGCTCCCACACAACTGGAGTCGCCCCACTGGCCCCAAGTTCTTTCCAGATGTCTTCGGAGGGAAGGAAGCGATAGTCTCTTCGGAGCTCTCTTTGCATCTCCAAGAGTTATTATTTGGAGACTTCTCTGCAAGGTTTCCTCTTTACAGCTCACTTCCTTCTCTTAATTGGTCTTCAGTGTGGCAGGAAGGCCAGCGCGCGAGCTTCAGTGACATGAACGCTGCAGGAAGGTTAGGGGCAGCAAAACCCCGTCGGAGCCAACTGGAGGCGGGCGGGAACCAGGAGCCTGCCCCGACGCGGTGCAGTGCAGCTCACCCAAAGCCAGCCAGGAAAAGAGGCCAAAGGTGCCCCCCTCCAAGTTTTCAGCCTGCCCAGGATGCTCAGAATTGAGCCCACACTTGTTCCCTGCCGTAACTGAGTTAAACCTCTCTCTTCTCTGGGACTCAGTTTTTCCTTAGTTGAATGAGGAGAGGCTCTTTCTGGTTTGCACGTCCATGTAGGTCTTTTTATGTGGCACGAGCAAAGTCTTTGGCGCCTCGACTGAGGGGAGATTATCAGGCAACGTCCTCTGGCGACCATCACGAATCATGAGGAGGAAGCCGGCTGGATGGCGTCCAAAACAATAAATGCAGGCAGGAAAAAGCATCCAAGTGTTTGCAGCCAAACAGCTGTTTTTTTCCTAACTTTTTCAACCAAGGAGCCTAGGGCTTAAAGCAAAAATACCTGCCACTCAGCTCCTCTGCCCTCCGTGACGAGGAGAAAGTCTTTCGAAGTCAGAGGTTGAAAACCAATCTGTCAGCCCGTCACCCAGGGCGCCCTGGTATCCAGTTACAAAGCCTGTCCACCTCATTTCTCCTCCAAAAAGTACCCAACAGAGAAAGGAACAACAAAAGTGCTACAGAAAGAAAAGAATCAGATGAAGAGCTAACCTGAGCTCGGTTCCCAAGGGGAGAGCGGACGTGGGGTTGGGAAGTATCAACAGGTCTCTGTGTGACTGGGGGGAGGGAGGCCGTGTCGGGTTTCCTTTTCCAAGTGAGGCGTGAGGTCAGTAAGGAGATCTGCTGGACTGTGAGGCACCCCATATTCAGAATCTCATTGGGATGGCGGGGGGACACGTTCACCCAAACAGAACCACGGACCCCTAAATGAGAGTGACCCTCCAGGGCCATTAACCAGATGTCACTCCAGAGATGAGTTCAGTCTGGTGGGGAACAGACAAGAAAAGGTGGCACGTAAGACACTGCATAATGAAAGCATGTGTTTGGGGTGAAGCTGGAGTGAGTTCGAGCACAGGCTCTACACAGTAGTAGCTGTGTGACCCCAGGCAAGTTACTTCACCTTTCTGGGCATATCCATCCTTCCAGGCCTTTCTCCCTTCCCCTGAGCACTTAGTATAGTAAGTGCTCATAAATGGAAGCTCCATATAAATGCTGTACCACTGTACAAACAGTAATTCACCCTCACCACAGAGTTCACGGATAATGCCTCCCTACCTCTTTATTTATGTACTTATACCCTCCTCCCAAAGGAAGTTATTCATTATATGAGACTGAGATCTCTCCTAATTTAGAGCATGTGTGTATTGGTTTTAGCTAAACCTTACCATTTCTTGCTTGGTCTTTTACAAGAGTTAGCACATATTTTAAAGCCAGATAGTACATATTTTAGGCTTTCTGGATCATTCAGTCTCTGGCACATGACTCCATTCTGCTGTTGTAGTGTGAAACCAGCCACAGACAACATGTAAGCAAATGGGCGGGGTGGCGTTCCAATAACACTTTATTTACAAAAGCAAGCAGAGGGCCGAATGTGACCAGTGGACTGTAGTCAGCTGACCCTTATTTTGGAGAATTACCTTTCATTATACATTCGTATAAGGTCTATACGCCTATAATAAATTCTTTTTCCCATTCCCCCGTGCTGGTTCTGCTCCCCAATGAACTTCTCACTGATACAGCTACCAGCAGAAGCAACACCGTCCCTGTTCCAGGACTAGCTTTAAGAGAACTGGCAGCTCCAATGTCCTCCCTCTTGGAACGCTCACTCCCACTGTCCGAAGCCCAAGCCTCACAGAAAGGAACCACATGGGCACTCCAGCAGACAGTCCAGGTTGAATTCTCACCCAACAACCAATGCCAACTGCCACCCATGCATGTGTGCTATCTTGAATGTTCCAGGCCAGTCAAGCCCAAACACAGGGAACCAAAGACCTCCCAAGCAGAGCTCCACCAACTCAGGATATCATGAGAGGTAACCACGCTAAGCCACGATGTTTTGGGATGGATTCTTACACAGCAACAAGTCTCCAGAACACTTCCCATGGTTCAGCCACACGGGCCTTCTTTCTGCTTCTTAAAAGTGCTTGAGAGACTTGCAGGACCCATTTCCTCGCTCAGAATGTTCTTCTCCTCGATCTCCTCATATCCGGTTCCTTCTTATCACTCAAGCCTTAGTTTACTGTCATCTCCCCCACACAAGCCCACTGGGATGGTCCCTTCAGTGTGTCAACCTGGCTACGCGAGAGTCCCCCGTTAGTCAATCACATATTATCTATTAATCTAGGTATTTTATAGACGTGATTTAAAGTCTATAATCCACTGATTTTTATGAGTGAGTAAGGGAGATCATCCTCGATCATTGGGATGGGCCTGATTCAATCCGTCGAAAAGCGTTAAGAGAAAAAAATGGAGGCTTCCCTGAAGAAAAAGAAATTTCACCCACAGACAGCAACTTCAGTTCATGCCCAGGAGTCCAGCCAGCCCTTCCTGACAGCGTCTGGGTCTCAGACGTACGCAGCCAGCCTCCACCGTCGCATAAGCCCACTCCTTGCACTAAATTTTATTACATTTATCCTACTGCTTCTGCTTCTCTGGTAGCACGCGGACTGACACCACCCACGGTGACCATCCCGTCAAAGCTGGCCACCTAGTCCCCATTAGATCACTCCATGTTAATTTCCCTCATAGAACTGATCACCATGTGATATTTTTCCTAGCATTTCCCTCAATATATTCTAGAGTGGCTCTGGCCAATAGCACTTCCTGTGATGATGGGCACATCCTAGAACGGCGCCTATTTCCAATAGGGTAGCCACGTGGCCACGTGGCTATGGATCCCTTGAAATGTGCTCGTGTGACTGAAGAGGTGAATTTTTCATTGGATTTCATTTTAATGAATACAAGGTTAACTTCCGCATGCGTCTCGAGGCCACCCCGTTGGACAGCTCAGGTCTAGAACACAAGGGCCATGACAGCAGGAAGCTGGTGAGCCTCAGCCACCGGGACGTCCCTCATTCCTGACCCCGACCAACACAGAGGAAGACCAATCAATATTTACAGTGAACAAATGAGCCATTAGCGGGTGAGTGTGGTTGCCTTAGGTTTCTGTCACTCGCACTGGAGAATACTAACGTGGTCCTGCATCTGTGTAAGGGATTCCTGAGAACCCACAGAGCAGGACGGCTGGGGAACATAGTGAGGAGAGAGGACGGACGTCGGTGCCGGAACACTCCAGACTCTGCTGGCTTTGGGAGGGGTGGCTCTTCCGCAGCTGCCCAGCCCTCCCAAAGTTAAAAGCAACTGGAACAATAAGACAATCAAGACTGCGCCTACCCTTTGTTCTCGTCAAAGGCAGGCAGGTTCTGGTGGGTTTCATTCACTGCCCACGCTGGGAGGCGGCAAGCAAGCATCTGAGGCTATTTTGGGGCCACTTTGCATCCTGTTTCCTCCTGGCTGCCAGGTCTCCTCCTGGACACTCAGGAGAGGAGGAACTAGAGGGGGCCCAACAGTAAGCTCTTGGGAGGCTTTTAGGGTGTGGGGGTACCTCTCTGCCAGCGGCACCCTGGCCTTCTCTCTCTCCCGCTGCATGGCTCCCTGAGCTTCTTCTCAGACCTACCAGCACCTTGCTCTAAGTCACCCACCTACTCTGCAGCCAGTGTCTGTTTCAAAACTGGACAAGTGATCCAGATATCTTCTACTCAAAGCTCTGCAATGCAAGCTCCGTGCCATGGTCTGCCATGGGGTGCCCATCTGTCTGATCTCAGCTCCCACCATTCTCCCCAGCATTCCCAGTGGGCCCACCACACTGGTCTCTCTGGTACAGGCCCGCTCCTGCCACAAGAGCCACAAAGCACTTCCACATGTTATTAGGTGAACTCTTCCTTTCTTAGATCTCAGCTCCATCTTGAAGCCCCAAGAGAGTCCCCAAGCCCTGGAACCCAGCACAGTGCCAGATGCATAGCAAGTGATTGATAAATATGTACGGGAGAGAGGAAGAGAAGGAGGAAAACAAGGTCTTTCATTATGTGCTACCTGGGTTTTTCCTTGAGAAAGTGAAAATGCAAATGACCACACATTATTATTAGGCTGAAAACAATCAAAGGGCTATGCTCTTCCAGCAGCCAAATCAATTTCACCTTAGGACCTAAGCTCTGTAGTGACCGTTGGGGAGGGGGGCTGAGGGCCACGGAAAAATTGCTTGGGGTTCTGATTTTTTTTTTTTTTGGCCAGGGAAAGGTGGGCCACCTCTAGAGAACCATCAAGCCATACAGAGCGGGGAAATAGTTTCTAAAGATGCAGCAATGTTGACAGAGACAGTGGTTCAGAGAGAAGGGAAATCAAAGAAAAACAAAGAATTAGCAGAATTCGTAAAGCTGAAGCCCAAGGGCCCTTTGGAGAAAAAGAGAGAGGAGGATGGAAAGAAAGTAGAGGAAAGTGAGATGGAGTCAGAGAAAGGCTACAGGACCCTGGCGATGATGGTAGTGGTGATGGTGGTGATGGTGACAATGGTGGTGATGGTGGTGACGGTGGTAACAGTGGTGGTAGTGATGGAAATTGATGGTGGCTGTAGGATGGGGCTGGGGACGGTGCTAAGGATGAAGATGACAGTAACAGTGAGGGTTATCATGCACCTGATTCAGGCAGCCCCTGTGCTTTGCCTGCATCATCTCAGGTAATTCTCCCAACAAGCAATAGGGTAGAAATGATCATTTCCATCCTACGATTTAGGAAACTCATCTCAGAATCACAGAAATACTGTACTCAAAGTCACATAGCTAATAAGTAGGAGACCCAGAATTTGGCAGTTACACCCAAGTTTGACTCCAGCTTCCATATTCTTGGCAAACGATTGAGGACTGAGAAGGAGAAAGTAGAGTGGAAAACTGAAGCGGATGGAGGTCTTCCCTGACCACTTTATTAATCCACCCTGTCCCCCCATTCCCAGAGGTCACTACTGACCTCCCTTAGCCTGCTCCACTTTTCCTTTTCTCCGCAGCACTTATTCTAACAGGCTTTATAATGTACATGCTTATTACGGTTATAATTTATCATGTCTCTCCCCACTAGAATGTCAACTCCATGAGGTCAGATAGCTAAGCATGCACTTTCAGAGGTTATCATACTCTGGCATCCAGCAGACATTCAATAAATTTTGCCGAATGAGTCAATTAATGTTTTTTTGGTTTCAGGCCACAGCTGATATGATAAGGAAAGGTTAAGATATCCTGGCTTTGGGGTGCCTTGAGCTCGTTCAAGGATTGAGGAAGTATTCTTTGGTTTCAGGCTAAGGAGGCTCTAATAAGCTAAGAGAAGGAAATAAAGGGTTAAGTTCTCCTACCTTTGGGGCTTCGTGGACACTGGGAAATAAAGATATCCCCAAAACTCAAGGAGAAAACTAAGATTACAGTCACAGCTCTAAAACAAAAGCCACCCCTGTCCTCTAAAGGGGGATGAGGCAGAGATTACACATATTCTTGGTCAGATATTAAGCTTCTTTCTCTCCATAAGACTTTCTCAATACAACTTGTGTTCCTCAGTCATTTAACAAACATGCATTGAGTCCCCACTACACACCTAATTTTAAAATATCTGCTTTCATCACTGTAGACTCCAGCTGAGAGCCGGGGATACCAAGATGAATATGGTATGACCCTCAGAAAGCAAGAGTCTAGTGGGAAAGACACTAGTTTGTCCCCTAGTTTGGGATTACATTACTGGTTAAGGTGAAGGGCAGCAAATGATGGAACCATCTAAAGTTAAGAAGCTTTAAGGAACCAATGATAATGTTTGAGGGAAGAAGAGAATTCAAAACAAGGCTCACTAGAGGATGGCTCACTGCTTCCCCCTGGTGGAGATCAGCAGCAAGCACGCCACACGGCGTTCGCGGTACTTCCTTCAACAAATGCAACCTGGCAAGGTGCTGGGAACAGAGGGGTGAATAGCAGCCCACTGCGCATGTGCTCAGGGAGGTCGTAGGCAGATGAGGGAGTGAGATGAGGAAATTGACAATCATTGTAAGGCATGAACAGTTGGTGATATAAGCATTCATTCATTCATTCATTCATTCATTCATTCATTCAACAAAGTGTGGAGGCCTTGAGGTAGGGCCTGAGGATAAGCACGATTCACAGAGAGGACAAAGGGAATTCTAGGCCCTGGGGGGAGTACCAAGATGTGAAATCCATGCCTGATGTAGGAAACCCTACAAAACTAGATTTATCTGACATTTAGGGCTTGAGGAGGAAACATAAACAGTGGGGGTCCAAACAGAAGCCAAATCCTGAAGTGCTTTGCAATCGGTGGGCAAAGCTGTGTATGTGAAGCCCATGGTGAGTTTTCCTGGGCTACACGCACGAGGAGGAAAGTGTATTGATTCAGAAATATTTATTGAGTCCCTACAATGTGCTGGGACGACCCCTCCCCTCTTGCAGCTTACACTCTAGTGGGAGAGACATCCACTCTTTTTAAAAGACCACGCCCCAAAAAAGGTGACAACTAAAATGTGGCAAGTGGCACTGCTACATACAGGAAGGGCAGAGGTAAAGTATGACATTAAGGAAACTCAGAGTGGAGCGGACAAGGCTTTGCTGAGGTGAGCTTCTCTCCATGCAGACCTTGGTGACAAACGCTACAGGAACTGGGCTAAAATACAGCACTTGGCACTGCTTTCAAGGACCCAGTGGCTCGAAAGCAGGCATCGGAGGCAGGACATCGTAGAGGGAAGAAAGCTCAGTTGCCTGGGAGGGAGGAGGGTCAATGAGATCAGTGTTTTTCAACCTGTAAGTGAGGTGTGAAAATAAAGTGGGGGTCGTTACCAGCATTTGGTAAATGATATAGGATAAAATAGAAGAGAATGTAAGATATTATGCATATTGAGTATTGTCTCATGAAACTTGTTTCAGTTGTACACGTGTACATACGTGTGTGTGCGAGCGTGCACACGTATGGGGATGCAATATAAATCATATTTGTTTCTGTGAGTCTTGATCAAAAAAGTTTGAGAAACCCCAGATGGGAGGCCCCCTCAAGGTCTCACCCAGCCCAGGATGTTAAAAATGACAACGACAGCCCACAGGGGGCTGACATACACGCCTCTCTCAGGCAGAACTGGAGTCCAGCTGCAGTTATAAGGACTTTGCCAAACGCAGTAGCCCAACTCTGATGAGAAGATAGGAACTCTGAAAAGCAGTGAAGAACCTAACCTCAAATGCTTGCCCTCATGCATTATGGGTGGCAGGAGTCGGGGAGGAGGAGAGGCATAAATAGGTGCAAACCTTTTGGAAAGCAACGTGGCAATGTTCACCAGAAGTCTTAAAACATGTAAACGCTTTGCTGCAGGAACCATACTCCTATGAATTCACACTAAAGGAATCGCCACGAATGCACTCAAAGATAACCTTCAAAGCTGTTCACTGCCACCTTACATATAATATGGATATAACCTAAATTTTTATTTATTTATTTGTTTTAAGATTTTATTGGGGAAGAGGTACAGGACTTTATTGGGGAACAGTGTGTACTTCCAGGACTTTTTTCCAAGTCAAGTTGTTGTCCTTTCAGTCTTAGTTGTGGAGGGCACAGCTCAGCTCCAGGTCCAGTTGCTGCTGCTAGTTGCAGGGGGCGCAGCCCACCGTCCCTTGCGGGACTCAAACCATCAACCTTGTGGCTGAGAGGATGCGCTCCAACCAACTGAGCCATTCGGGAGCTCAGCAGCAGCTCAGCTCAAGGTGCCGTGTTCAATCTTAGTTGCAGGGGGCACTGCCCACCATCCCTTGAGGGAGTCCAGGAGTTGAACAGGCAACCTTGCGGTTGAGAGCCCACTGGCCCATGTGGGAATCGAACCAGCAGCCTTCGGAGTTAGGAGCATGGAGCTCCAACCACCTGAGCCACCGGGCCAGCCCCCAACCTAAATTTTTAAAAATAGGAGGCCAGTTGAACAAATGGTGGCAGTGTTCCGGCCTTAAAAATGAGGAGGGAATACATTTATTGACAAAGATGTTTATGATATAACATTGTAATTCAGTGCCATTGTTTAAAGGAGATAAAATTGCCAGCTGCTTCTTACTGTAGGTGGAGAAACGTCCCCATGAAGCAGGTTTTGTCTGTATTGCCTGATTGAGTGGCCCCCCTTAGCCATGCAAATGTTAGATGAGTCAACAACATTGGACTAGAATAAGGAATAACATAACCTTTATAGCAAGTCAACTGGGGCAATTTTGTTGTGCCACGTTGTCATGCGGGGTCTCTGGTCCCGCTCCCCACATAAGAACGCAGGATATGGCAAGGCCAAAGAGGAACACCGGAGCCATACATAGGGGAGTCATGCCACTAGACTCTCGCTGGAGGCTGGGACACAGGGGCCACATAATCTGCAATCTGCTGTCCACTTCTCTGCCAACCAACAACCTCTTGTTAACTGCTATCCACGCTTGCTAGCTCAGCCATGGCAGTGATATCAGTGGCTAACAGCTAATTGGTTGCAGCTGATGGCCAACTAGTCACAGCTGATGGCCAACTAGTCACAGCTGATGGCCATCCACTACCCGAGCCAGCACCTTTCCACGTGAGGACGAGAGCCTGGAAACTGCTCTCCTGGCTCTGTCTCCACACACGCCTCCCTCCCCACCCCCCCAAACATATGAAAATATCCAGAGACATTTCTGTTTGTCGAGACTTGGATTGGTGGGCGGGGGTGGGGGTTACTGGTATCTAGTGAGTAGAGACCAGGGGTGCTACTAAACATCCTTCAATGACAGGACAGATCCCAACTCATGGTCTCTTTTGAGGCTGATTATAACACTGACCAAGATCTGCTAGCCAGAAAGAGTACAAAGCAGGGGAGGAGGGGGCACGCAATGGGTGATCTGGGCCAATGACCTGTTTCGAATATGTCCTGTTTTGTTCACTGCGGTAGCCTCAGCACAGCCACCACAAAGCAGCCACTCGATAAATTCTTGCTGGATGTTGCCTGTTGAATCCAGCAGGGGCGTCTATGATAAGCATTCACCTGACTGTGCCAGACTCATGTACAACAGTGACACCTGGTGGCGGGAACTGAAATAACTGCACAGGTGGACCCATAACACTACTTTGGCAGAACTAATCCCTTTACACCGAAAAGTCCCAGGAATTTGTGGGAAAATCATGAGGCTAGAAAGAAGCAGGGAGCCTGTTTCTTTGATATTCTGCTAAGAAAGGCAAACGGGGTTTGAGCAATTCACGGAACAGATCAAAGAAAAATGACAATATACCCTGCTTCCCCGAAAATAAGACCTAGCCGGACCATCAGCTCTGATGCGTCTTTTGGAGCAAAAATTAATAAAAGACCTGGTATTATTATATTATATTATATTATATTATATTATATTATATTATATTATATTATATTATATTATATTATATTATACCAGGTCTTATAGTAAAATAAGACAGTGTCTTATATTAATTTTTGCTCCAAAAGACACATTAGAGCTGATGGTCCGGCTAGGTCTTATTTCTGGGGAAATACATATTTGGACCCCAAACTGATAAAAATAAGTCACAGAGGTTATTGTGTTAGGTGAATTTTAAAACAACCACATTTCAAAATAATTTGTATGGATAATCCTGTCTCTATATTTTCTAAAGAAAGTATATACAAACCCACTGGCTTGGAAGAATTATACCAAAAATTATACCAAAATGACAACGGTAGGTCCCTAGAGGGTAGAGCTTGCGGCAGTTATTTAATTTTTGTTTATCTATTTTCTGATTTATTTTACAATGAATGTATATTATTTATGCCAAAAAAAAAAAGATAAATTAGATGTCAACCCAAAACAAGGCATTTCAGAATGTCTGAGGCAAAACAATCCTGTGAAAAAGGTGAAGGGATTAAGAAGTACAAATTGATAGTTACAAAACAGTCATGGGGATGTAAAGTACAGCATAAGAAATACAGTCAATAATATGGTAATAACTATGTATCATGTCAGATGGGTACTAGGCTTATCAGGATGATCACTTCGTAAGTTATATATAAATGTCTAATCATTATGTTGTACCCCTGCAACTAATATAACATTGTAGGTCAACTGTAATTGAAAACTTAAAAAGTTGTTTAAAAATAAAATAAATTGTGGAAATTAAAAAATAACAAAAAATAAAACGATTCTAGTCTCCTACACACACTCAATATTTCCGTATCCGGACCCTAATTATCCAGAACCAAACAGCCTATAACTTGAGAAGGTCTCCCCTGGGCCAAAGTTCCTGGGAGCTGCCCTGCCCACTCTGGCTTCCGAATCCAGGCCCCTCTCTCCTCCGCTCGTGAGCGGTATTTACCACCCGGAGTGGACTCTGTCTCGTCCTAGCCCGCAGCTACAGGCACAGGAACCTGGCAGATCTGCCCACCCCCTGGGCCGGCTCACCTGACATGTGGACGTTACGGAGGCAGGAGAGGGAGGCATTGAGGCGGGCACACTCCTCCCGGTTGGCTCCATATTTCTCCACGGTCTCACACACCTGCTCATCCGTCATCTCCAAGAGGTCCTCCAGACTCAGCTGGCCCGGAGTGATTTCCTAGGGAGAGAAGAAGGTGGTAAATAGACGTGAAGTGCCTAGAGGGGAGGAACGCCGTCTGAGCCTCCACGCTGCCCTCTAGTGGTACCTAGCGGAACACCGGCACTGTATAGACAGCTGCTGGGCATTAATAGTTGGGTCTATGATTCTGCGGTCAGAGAGGCCTGGGTTTGATCTCAGCTTTGCCACTCATTAGCTAGATGACCTCGAGCAAATCGTTTAACCTGTCTGAGCCTCACTTTACTCACCTGTAAAATGGGAATCTTAAGCACACATGCTTTGTAAGGAAGCACGTATGCTTAGCACGTGGTGCTCCATAAATGGTGGTAATTAATTCTTTTTTAAATAAGTGGTTTTTATTTTTTATTTTTTATTTTTTTTAAGATTTTATTGGGGAAGAGGAACAGGACTTTATTGGGGGAATAGTGTGTACTTTCAGGCCTTTTTTCCAAGTCAAGTTGTCCTTTCAATCTTAGTTGTGGAGGGCGCAGCTCAGCTCCAGGTCCAGTTTAATCATGTCTCCCCATGGGGCTTCTGAACTCCTCATGCGCAAGGCTCCAATTTAATCGTCTTTGAAGGGCCCTCCGTGCCTCCTGCTCAGCTTGGACTTCAGTTGTCTCAAATTCAGGGTGAACCCAGAGCAGAGCAAACTGGACAGCCCAAGTCTCTTGATGGCTGTCCTCCACTCTCTGCTAAATGTTTTGAGCAGGTGTCTTTTCACTGCCACCAGCAACCAACTTCCCAAAATGATGTGTCTCTAGCACCATAATATGAATACACCTTAAAATTTGTCAAACTTCTGTATTTATGCACGAACAAAACAGAGCCTTCACTTTATAGCACTTAATAGTATCCAATGTTTTTACATTTATTATTACTCCTATTATTTGATTCTTATTTAAATAAGAGTTTCAGATAACTGAGGACGGAGATTCTATGGCAATATGTGGAATACTTGTGCCCTCTTGTGGCCAAATCTGTGTACTACAACAAAATCAGACCCACCCCCATTTAAACTGGCAGCCAGAAAGAGGAAAACTGTATTAGCACACAAATTCTATCCAAAAAAAAAGAGGCAGAGCAAAAGCCACGAAGCCCAAGCCGTACCTTTCTAACTGGTGCCTTTCCAACTCAGTAGGGCAGAGGCAGAGAGAGAACAATAATTGGGTCAGTTACAGGTTTTTTCAAATAGGAACACCTTGCAAGTAAGCCCTACTTTTAAGAAAGGCGATGGACCAGGATCTAAAAGTACAAAATGAATCAAATTTAGAAGGGATGTTTCCCAACATAAAAGAATTCGCCTCTTCGCTGCAGGATTCATTTGTGCATTTTATCCTACAATTTACCCTTCCCCCAAAAAATACTCAATTTACATGGATGTTCAGAGTCACCAAAAAAAAAAAAAAAAAAAAAAAAAAACAAGTAATAATGACATCAAAAATGGAGAAAGCCTTAAATGAACCTGGGCCAAAATAGCAGATGCACTTCTGTTTGATGAAATAATAACAATAAATGAAATGGACGGAGTACTGTTTTAAGGGCCTTTCATGGATTTTCTTTTAATGCCACAAAGATCACATAACATAAGTGCATTTATCATTAGTCTGTAACTAGGACACTAAAATTCAGAGAGGTTAAGACACTTGCCCAAAGTCACACAGTAAGTTTGAACCCAGGCAGTCTAGCTTCCTAGCTTTCTCCATACTGCTAGTTCCTCCACAGAAAGGAGACCTCTGGTGGACGCCCACGTGAGCTGCAGACAGAGAGCTGGAACTCGAGCTCTGTCCCCACCTTCTGGCTGGTGGCCTGGGCTCAAGATTCTCACCTACTAAGGTAAGAAGAGCCAGAGCTCAGGTATCTGCAGGGCAGGTAAGTGTAAATGAGCAAAGCTATGAACTTGGGAGTCTGCGGGATCCAAAAGGACAGCAGAATTCAGTTCATTGCCAGCAGACAGGAATTCAGTTCAGGGAGCTCAGCGATCCCATTTTTCAGGAGAAGCCAAAGATCTGGGGTTTTATGCAAATTCTTTCCACTTTTAAATATTGGCTCAAAAAAATGTTTTTTCTTGGAAATGCTATCAGCCAAACAAAAAATTGTCTGTGCATCACATACAGCCTGAGGGCCACCAGATTTCAACTCCTGGTCGAGAAGATTTGTCTGCCTTATTCGCCCCACTTGATAAATAAATGGTCCCAAAAGTTTCTGAAATGCACACAGGGCCATGCAAGTAAATTGTACTGTCTGTACTTATAGAGGGCCTTCCATTTTAAGGACATTCACATGAAACTGCCATCGGGAATGAAATAAGGGAATATACAATCATACACAATCTGGTGTGCATGTGCAAGATGGGTGGGGTGTAGAGGATGGAGGGATGGGGGGCGTCCAGCTCAGGACTGTGAGATCTGGTGGGTTCAGGTGAGATCACTTTGGGACAAGGTCTGAAAAAAGACAAAAGGTGGAAGAGGATCTTCCAGTCGTCTTCAAGCAGGAAGCAAGGAGCAGGGAGCACCTTGAGAAATGGTACTTGGCTCTGCAGGCAGGGGAGCACCCCCTCTTCTCCCCAGCTTGGGGAGGCCCCAGCAATAGGAAAACGAGGGGAGAATGCAATGCTGTCCACCTTAGGCTCTGGAGTCCATCCGAGCTGGTTCTCCTGCCAGCCCTGCCCACTCACTAGCAAGGCGAATCACTTCTCTGAGCCTCAGTTTCCTGCTCTGTACAATGGGGACAATAGTGGCATCTGTGTCAAAAGGTCATTGTGAGGGTCTGAACAGTCTCAGCAGTTGAATGTTGCATGAGAAGCCCTTAGCACGACTCCTGGCATCAAAGATTCAACGAATGTGAGCTGCTTGTTAGGAAGGGCTTAGCCCAGTCACTGGAAACAGTGGGGACCTGGGAGCCGAGAGGGTAAGGAAATCCCACTATCCTAGAGACCTTAAGGATACAGTCCACTCCTTGAGGGTGGACACAAGACAGCATGTGTTCTCATTTCGTTTTGCCGCTGAAGAATCTTCTATTTCTACAGTTTTTAACAACAGCAACAATAATAATAATAATAATAAGTTGACATTTACTGAGTGCTATTAGGTGCCCGAGTGTGAGCTGAACATTTCCCATGGACCATTGCATTTTATGTGCCAGCCACTTAAGAAGAGGAGACAATCATTACCCCATTCAACAGATGAGAAAACTAACGTCCTGAGACTGCAGTATCCAATATGGTGGCTGGCCCCTGTCCAGGATTAAGTAACATTAAACACAATTGAAAATTCAGTTCCTCAGTCACACGCACTAACCGTAATTCAAATGCTCAATAGCTACAGGTGGCTGGTGGCTACCGCATTGGACAGCACAGATAAAAAATATTTCTATCATTGCAGAAAGCACTGCTGGACAGCGCCGGTCTCAGAGGTAAAGTCATCTGGCCAAAGTGACTGAGTTAGTAAGTGGCAGAGATGAACAAAGTTCTGACTCTAGAGCCACACTCTTAATAACCATTCAGACAGCATTAGGGATCCTGTGTGTCTTCATCCAATACATATTAATTGAGGGCCTGCTACTAGTATGTGCCCGGCAAGGCCAAAACCATGCCACTGCCCAAGGGGCTGAGTGCTGGCCGATAGGGGACAGGGGACATGGGGCAGCCTTGGTCACCTCCAGGACTTCCTGGCGTACGTCCACGATCCGGAACCAGTGCCGAAGCTGGGGGAAGCCATCCAGCTCAGCGTTGCGTTCCTGCAGGGCCACCTTCTTTTTGCAGGACAGCTGCCGGCTGAAGTACTTCACCAGCTTGCTCTGCGGAGATACAGATGAGGACACGTCTCTTAGAGGTGCTGCCACAAGGCGGAGAGGCAAGTATCTCCCCACCATACACTCCCCGCACAAACCCCTAACCAACCCCGTATTCTAAAGACCGGTTCAACTACAGTGAACAGGGGACCTGCGTTGGTACCGCTTCAATGAGAGGCCTTTGGAGCTGCATCCATCTCGGCTTCCACTGCACATAGCCTTGGACCCAACCATTCTAATTCTAGGGACTCATCCTCTAGACACCGCGCCCTGTGCAAAATGACCGTGTGGAAGGGTTTCTTACAGATCTGTCTGCCATAGCAAGAGACTGCAAACACCCTGAGGGTCTGTCAGTAGGAGACATAAATGAGGGTTCATGCACACACAGGAACTCTGTGCAGCTATAAAATAAAATGAGGAAATATGCTGTGTACCAATACAGACCGGTCTCCAACACATGTGGATGAAGAAACACACTCTCCCATTCACGTGGGAAATTTCTAGATCTTCGTAAATGCACACACTTTTGGGAAGGAGTCTTAACCCTCTAGGGAAGGGGAAAGAGAGCATGGGGAACAGAAGTGGGAGAAATATTTTGTTGAACTCCTTTGTTATCATTTGAATCTTAAGTTGCGTACAGGTACTCACAAATTAACGGATAGTTTTTAAATGAGGTAGACCTGAACCCATGTTTCTGGAGGAAGGCCATGACATGAGAAAGGAAAGTGTTTTATTGCTAGTTATGTAAAAACTATCAATGTTAACAAAAGAAAGGCAACATATGTGTGTGTGTGCAGAGAAGAAAGTGTGGAATACACACCCAGGCTTCTGACTGGGACGGGAAGATTCTATAAACGGGGTGAGAAAAAACTGTTTAAGTGTTTCTTTATATATATATATTGCTTTGTTTCAATAGTTACCCAAAGCATATAATCATCTTTGTAATTTAAAACATATTGCATAAGATAATTTAATGAAACAAAAATAAAGCCCTTAGGTACGTAAGCGCTTTTAGTATTGCAAAGCACTGTCGACCATTTACCGAGAAGACAGTCCTGGAATTCCAGGATCACAAAACTCGGAGCAGGGGATGACCGCCGCAGGTACCCGTTGCTTGTGTCCAGCTGGTCTCTAGTCCCCCTCTGCTAAAGAGAATATATTCAACTGCCTTTTGGGGAGTAGTCCATATGGTTCAGGTAAGGCTGGTCTCACCCAGCCCACTCTACAGGTGGGCATGTGACCCAGGCCAGGCCACAGCATTTGGAACAAGTGAACCAGATTGGGCTACCGAGAACCCTTCCCAGCAACTCTTCCCAGGCCCTCAGAGGCCAGCCCTCACTTCCCACTAGGGGGTTGCCAGAGAAGCCAAGAGCTGCCCAGTCCAGCCCTGCTGCCAACTGGGAGAGCCTACCTGAGACTGAAACCCATGGCAACCAATCAGAAAACGGGTTTTTAGTTTCCCATTAATTTGATGCACCTTACTAATGAAATGAAAGTTGCCATTCTTGATAAGCCTACGTTCCATTGCAATAGTGGCACGATTTTCATGTTACACTCATGCACCGGGGAACACTTTCCACTTGAAGTCTCAGTTTAGAATTTAGGATAGAAAATGTCAAAAAGAAGATGGCTTTTTTATAACTGATTTCTGAATGAATAGGGTCTGACCTATTGAGAATTCTGAGTGAGGTTCTCGACTAAGCTGTCTGTAGAACTCTCGTGTCTGTCTTTTCCTTTATTTTCCAACTGGTTTTAACCATTTTCTTTACCCAGGTACAGAAAAAAAAACACACAAAAGAAACCGACTTTGACATGACCCCATCATTCTTTGAGCAATTCCTTACTTTCCAGGCTCACCTTGTTCTTTCTATGCCCCCACTCTGAAATCAGTCTTTCCTCCAAGGAACGCTGGTTCCACTGAGTGGAAAATGGTATTTAGAAGCCAAGATTTGGGTGCTCAGTGTGCTGACTGATATTGAGGTGTCATTGGTTCCAGCCCCCTCGGTGAACAGCCTGGGCATTAGATGTATGTTGTATACGAGTATACGGTGTTGTGCTTGTTTGTTATGCAGCATTACTGGGACTCAGGGCTAACCAATACACCTCCCCCTCAACTCACGGAAATCTGACTTTTTCTCCAAAGTCCACCTCAAATGTTACCTTCTCCAGCAAGTCTTTATCAATTCTTCCTTGGCATTTTATTTGTACATACTCTATTATAAAATTGATCACAGGTTTTCTTGCATCATAGTTGGCTGGTAATAAAGACACTTGATATCTTAAAAGGTTAAGGAGCCCTTTCCAGATTTGGAGGAGTAAATGAAATAAGTGCAACAATAACAATAAAAGTATCATCACTGAGGGGCGGCCGGATGGCTCAGTTGGTTAAAGCGCCAGCTCTGAGCAACAGAGTTGCCGGCTCAATTCCCCCCCCCCCCCCCCGCATGGGATGGTGGGCTGCGCGCCCTGCAACTAAAGATTAAAAATGGCAACTGGACTTGGAGCTGAGCTGCTCCCCCTACAGCTAGATTGAAGGACAATACCCTAGAGAAACACACTGTCCCCCAATATTCAACAAAAAAATTTATTAAAAAGAAAAAAAAAAGTACCATCACTGAGCACTTCCCTATGCCACGCCCACACTGAAGGTCAATATATCCTCGCATCCCCAGGAGCTAGATGCTATTAAGACCTACATTTTACAGATGAAGGCCTTAGGTACAAAGAAGTCAAGTCATTTGCTAACAATCACACAGCTAATAAGCAGAGAGCTAACACTGCAACCCAAGTCTGATTCCAAAGCCCCAATATTGCAGAAAGGATAACTTTATTTAATAAACACAAACACACATATATATTTTCCTTGTAAAAAATGTTAGAATATCTCAGGTAAGGCCAAAGCTCCCTTTGATCATCCCCTCTAATGCTGGTCTCTCCTCCCTGCAGGGAATAAAGGCACCTACTGACATTAGGCTATATCTTTCCAGACCTTTTCCTATGCACTTTCACACACATGTACATATGTGTTAGAAACTGCAGTGTTGTTTGATGTGTAGGGTTGGGTTGTTTTTTTTCCCACATCAATTGTATCATGCAGTATGCCTTTTTCTGCTAGCTCGCTTTTTTTCATTCAGTAGTAAGCTTCAGGGATCTTTCGTATACAGATCTGCCTCTTTCTGTTTAATCTTCTGCATGAGGGATTCCTTTGATACGAGGGTCAAAAGCCTATGAGGCGAGCAGCGCTATGATGTCTGCTGGGGGCATTTTTGTCAGCTACGATAAAGAATTTTGGGGAATAATACCCATGACAGCAGCCACCATTTACTAGATGCTTACAGTGTGCCTGGCACCATGGGATAAGGGCTCGGGATGTGTTTGTTCATTTTGAATCCATGCAACAATGCCAGCTGTGAGGCTGGTAGTCTGAGCGCCTTCTGTGAACAAGAGGTCACATCTCCTGACGTGAACATCCAGAGGTTAAATCACTTGTCCAGATCCACACAACTATTTAAGTCGGGGAGCCAGGGCAGGACCCCAAAGCTCTGTCTTTACCAGGGTGCTGCCCTATGAGCTGTTCACGGGTCCTCCACACTGAACTGGAAATCCAAAAGTTGGGCATCGAACCCTCAAGAACAGAGAGGGGGGTCTCACTCATCTCGGGGAGCCTTCTGGGTATTGTGGAAGAAGTAAGTGTCTGAATTCCAGTTCTGAGGTGTAGGCAAGTTACATCAGCTACTTGAGCCTCCAATTTCCCATCTGTAAAATGGGCATATACCATCTTTCCTCACGGGTCTACTGAGGCATCACACAAGATAATGTCTGTGCAGAAGACAGGCTGCGTCCTCCCACACAGACACAAACACCATTTCCTAACTAGTTGTAGAAGGAATGCTTGGATGCTGGGGAGATGTTTCCATGATCACCCTCAGATTGGACCTCGTATACCTGCCCAGAAGCAAGAATCGCCACTACAATGCATTAGCAATGGGAGAGAGAGAGATGGGTTTAGGATGCACATGGAATGTGAAGACAGGTGGGGAGGGGAATCACAGGTTCAGCTCGTCCCCTTGAAGTGAAGGAAACCAAGAATCACCTTTCAGGAAAAGAACACAGCTAGTCCTAGCAGAGAAAAACCCGCTGGGCAGAAAGCTGCCCAGAGTGTAAAACAGGACTGGGCAGAGATTGAACAAATGGAGACCCTGAGAGTCAGCAGTTGTTCCCACCAGTTCCCCAAGACTGGCAGCATAGAACAGTTGTGGTTGTCAGCTAACAGGGGTTCGCTCTGAGCCAAAAGCTGTGATGAGCACTTTTTATGAATTATCTATTTAATCTGCAAAGCAACCCTGAGATATAGGACCAATTATTGCTCCAATTTACAAGTGAGAAAATCAAGGCCCAGAAAGGTTAAATAACTTGCCCAAGGTCATCGAGTGACTAAGTGGATGAATAAGGATTTGATCCCACGTCTAACCAATTCTTATTTATTCACATACAAAGAAAGCTACGATCTACTGTCAAGTGAGAAAACAGCAGCCAAAACAATAGATACAGCAGAATCCTATTTTCTGAATATAAAATGAATGTGTGTATGGGCATGTATATATATAAAATAATATATATTAAGCATATTGTATAATATATGTGTAATATGAACATATACATACATACATGCATAAATAAAACAATATACATTTAATATATATTATATAATATATACACACATGTACACATACACATATACGATATATATTTAATATTTTATGTATACTTTATATTGTGTATATATAAAATATGTAGCATATGTATACATACATAATATACATTTAGTATGTGTACGCGTACACACACACACAGAGACTAGAAGAAAATGTTCCAAAATGTTAGCAACTGCATCTCTGGGTTATTACAGGTGACATTTATTTGCTTACTTCTGTGCATGCCTATCTTATAATTTTTCTATAAGCTAGAATTATCTATATGATAATTAGTTTAAAATCTCATGAAAATCATTTGCCAAAGATGTGTGGGACATCCACAGTGTTAACCATTTCATTAAATGTACTTTAAATATATATAAGACATAAATAATATGACAGGTTTTCTGCAAAGCACTTCATATACGAGGTCGAACAATTAAGTTTGTGAACTTGTTGCAATGATCTTGCTAACCTTTTTTGATATCAGCGGGATTATTCATTATGAATTTGTACCAACTGGACAGTTAACCAAGTTTACTATTTGGAAGTGCTTAAAAGGCTGCGTGAAAAAGTTAGACGACCTGAACTTTTCACCAACAATTCATGGCTCTTGCATCACGACAATGCACCAGCTCACACGGCACTGTCTGTGAGGGAGTGTTTGGCCAGTAAACAAATAACTGTATTGGAGCACCCTCCCTACTCACCTGATCTGGTCCCCAATGACTTCTTTCTTTACGCAAAGATAAAGGAAATATTGAAAGGAAGACATTTGGATGACATTCAGGACATCAAGGGTAATACGACGACAGCTCTGATGGCCATTCCAGAAAAAGAGTTCCAAAATTGCTTTGAAGGGTGGACTAGGTACTGGCATTGGTGCACAGCTTCCCAAGGGGAGCACTTGGAAGGTGACCGTAGTGACATTCAGCAATGACGTATGTAACACTTTTTCTAGGATGAGTTCGCGAACTTAATTGTCTGACCTCGTACATTATTTTACTTAATCTTCACAATAACCACAGTAATATCCACATTTTACAGATGAGCAAACTGAGGGCCGAGGAGCTTAAGCAACTCTCCCATGGTACTAGATAATTTTACGTGTTTGTTCCCTCTTTCCCCGGTGTTCTGACCATCAGAATCATCTGCAGGTGTTTGTTAAATATCAACCTTCCAGTCCCATCCCCTAGAAATTCTGATTCAGTAAATCTGGAGAAGGGCCAGGAATCTGTAAAAACACAGCACCCCGATGATTCTGAGGGTCAGGCCAGCATGAGCAAGTTCCATCTACTGTCTGAATTATGTAATGAAAGCAGTTCGTTTCTCAGACGCGCGTTAGCATCTGGATCCTTGAGCCACAAAACCAGGACAGAAACCCCATTCTGGAGGCCAGGCTGCAGCCCTCGCCGTGGGCTGAGGTACGCAGCAGGCTGTCCTGGGCGGCTCCAAAGGACGAGACCTTGTTCAGAGCCCTGTGAATTCAAAGAGCAGTCTGCACCAGTCCAGGCCTGGGGGGGCTCCCAGTGGGGCAGATGAGACAGATGTACGAACACCAACCAGGAGGCCGAAGGACAGGCGCCAGAACAAAAGGGCAGCCAGGGTTCGGAGTGGGCACCAAGGATACAAAATCAAGAGAACAGCCTCCTAGGGAGCAATGGTCCAGGGTCGCAGGATGATAATGATGGGAGTTCCGTGTTCATTCTAAGAGAAGCTCTCATTCATTCAAGTTCTTTTTAGGTGCTTTCTAAATACAAAGAACTAGGGATACACAATTAATTACACCCCTTCCCTGCCCTGAGGCAGGGTTATACCAGGTGCAGCCTGAAGACACCTGCGCTGAAAGCCAGCCCCTTGGGTTAGGTACGGAAACCGAGACACATTAATAGCTGTTTGACAAATGATGTCTGTTGCATCTAATATTTTCAAAGCGAGGCTTGTATTTTGTGCTTGGGTTTTTTTGTTTTGTTTTTGTTTTTTGGTGCCTTTCATTTTTCTAGTAAATCACTTTGTATTGGCTACAAAATACCAGGAAAGAAAAACGTGATTCTTCACCACAAAAGGTGTGAGTTGGCACTGACCTCCACACTCAGGAAATTTCAGGTATTGAGCTTAGTGGCCCTACATCACTCAGTGATTTTCCAAAATGGTCCCAACGATACTGTCTTCTAAATCATGACAATGCTGAAGTGGGTGTTAGGTTGCTATTAATATTCTATAATGGGGAAACTAAGGCTCAGGGGAGTTGGAATGAGGCCTGGGGACATACAACTAAAGCAGTTCCAGGATTTGAACTCAGGATCTGATTCCCAGTCCTGTGTCCTCTTCGTAAAAACTCTCTGCTGAAGCATAAGGTCTAAACAGCCTAGAGGTCAAGGTGAGGAAGCACAATTAGAAAAGAGCCTTTCTAGTGCCTCACCCTGCCTGGTGTCCTACTTTATTTTCAGGTCACCCTCAATTCAAGTCCATGCACAGCTGGACTGCGAAAAGTCCAAAGGTGCCATCTTCAAGTGAAGAAACACAGGGCTTCTGGAAATAGCACACTCACGTTGAGCCCACTCCCTGCTCCTGGATTTTTCCGGTGCAAAATAAAGTCTTCTGGGCCTGGGGTCAGAAAGATGGATCCCAGGCCTCTGAGAGCAGGAACCCAGAGGTGTAGTTCTCCCTCTCCACACCAGGGGGCAGCCTGGCACTTTCCACTGCAGATGGAAAATTTTTCAGCATCCTTAGTGCCTTATTATTGTACTCCGTACTAATATGATGGCAAATTTAGCAGCATACACAAACAAACAAAAAAAGTTTAAAGTCAAGACATGTGACGGAGCTATAAATAATCATGTCTGAAATCTCTAATGTGAAACGGGGAACTTTTCAACTCATAATCTAAACCAAGATAAACCCAGACATCGAAGGGCAAACCCCTGGGGTTTGGTGTGCTGGAGCCTAAAACCATCACCGCTTCGGCGCTTATTTTTTTAAACAACTAAAGCAGAGTCCGTGAAAGCTGGAAGGGAGTGAAGTACAGATGGAGAACGTTCGCGTGGTCTCGCATGTAAACCTCATGACCATGCCAAGAGGAGGGGTCTCATCTCCCATCCATTTTACACGAGGAAACCAAGGCTCAGGAATGTGACATAATTGACCTTAAAATCACGCGGATGAAGAGCAGGCCCCAGAACCGTCTGTACCCCTCAGGCCTGCCTGTCAGCCAGCACCCCATCACTGCTGCGTTCTCTTCAGCAGGCACAGGCCAGCATAGCAGCACACAGTTCAAAGCCATGAACCCACAGAATCCGGCCTCTGCACTTCTTCCTGCTGCCCAGAGCTCCCTCCCGCTGGCTTTGAACATAAATGACACTTTCCTATCCTTCAGGTGGGTGTCATCCTTTCCCAAGCACCCCCAACGTCACCATCACAGAACCCTGCTTTTTTTCCCTTGGTAACACTTCATCGTTACCCCACAAATTATCCTGTTTATTGGTTTCCATGGTTAAGCTCCCCCTTCATCCCCATCACACACCCCCATCAGAATGTCAGCTCAAAAGAGCACAAGCTTTGCCTGTCTCCCCCCCCCATACTCCCCCAACCCTTCCTGTACCCCCCCAACTCCCCAACACCCCCCACCTCCCCCCGCGCGTTCAGAGCAGTGTCTGGCATACAGTCGGTGCTCAAGACATTTTTCTTGGTGTTCGATACACCAACATCATTGGGGGGGGGGGGCAGGCCTCTACCCATAAACCCCAACTCCTTTCCCAGAGGGCGCTGATGCACGTTCAGACCCAGAGGCCCTGGCTCTGCGGTCAAGGCTCTCGGGTTCTCTGAGCCGGCGGGAGAGGGTAAGGAAATCGCAGCAGCCGCAGCCAGCGGCCCCAAGCCTTCCCGCGGTTGCCAGGGAGACCATTGTCATAACATCCCCAGCGCACGGTGGGGCCAGCTGACAGAAGAGAGAATTATTTGACTCACTAACGTCTCAAGTAACCTGCCGATTTGCATCCGCAGGCAAATTTCCCGCTGAGGGCTGGAGGCCTGAGTGACGCGCCCTTCCTCTCTCCCCACCCTGGATCCCAGTTAGAGCCAGAGCCCTCTGGCCATGGCAGACAGGACCCACCGATCTGGGGCTGGCCCCCAGGGATGCAGGAATGCAGGCGGGCTCTCTCTGCCCACTGCTTTGAGTGAAAGCCCTCAATGCTGCTGGTGGCTTTTCCTTTTCTTTACATTATGACTGCTAATGAATACTGCAAACAACAATGCAATAAAAAGAGCTGAGATTGAATGAGCCACTTACTGGATGCAAGGCCCACTGGTAGCTTCCTCAAATAATCATTATTCTAACATTAATATTTATGTTATAACAATATGCTATAACAATACATTATGCTATAACATATTTACAGTGTATCTATATACTGTATAATACAAATTCATAGATACAGGTAAGAGTTCACAGACAATTTTATATAGCATTATTATATATTTACAATAACAAAACTGATATTTCTTGACACTTTTTATATGCCTGTGCCTATTGCTTTAGGTATGTTCATAATGATGTTATTATCAATAAACTATTAAATAATAATAGACTCATAATCATAGCTAAGTTTTACTGAGCACTTACTATGTGCCAGGCTCTGTGCTAAGTGCTATATTACTATTATTTGGTTGTCACATGCACCCTAAGGCCTAAGAATTCTATTATTCCCATTTTGGAGATGAGACAATGGAGGCACAGAGTAATAATGTAACTTGCCTACAGTCACAAAGATAGCAAGCAGGGACTGAGGTGGCCACCACCAAGCCTCCTGTTCCTTATTTGCACACCACCCTTAAAAGCTGTTGAACTTTAGCTGGCAGCAGAAACCCCCTCAAGTACCTTGTTAAGAGTACAATGCTGGGCCCCTGCTTCCCCCAACCCACACAGGGGACTCAACACTCTTGGGGACAAGGGGTTTTTCTTCTCATTTCTTTTAAATAAGGAACCCAGATAGTCCTCACAAAGGCAAAGAGTCCAGAACCACTGCCTTAGGGTTCTTCATCAGTAGTTAGCACAGGAATGATTCTTCAGGGGCTGAACTCAGCAGAAAGGGCAGAGGAATGCATGTAGGACCTATAATCCTGAAAAGAAAGAGGGAAATGGGGGGGGGGGGGCGAGAGCTGCGATAAAATTGCAGGGTCCCCTCAGGCAAACTTAGCTGTGTGCCCCCAGTTTTAACCACTCCCAACCTTTCTGGAGCAAGGGGTGGAGGTGCTGCCTGAAGATTAATAAATAATACACTCTTTTGCCCAGGGCTGGCCTTAGGGAAGCAAAGGTCATTCTAAATTACCTCCCACTGCCCATCTCCCTGCCCCCCTCTTAATCATTCACTAAGGACCAAGCTGTACAGAGAAATATAGGCTTGTAAGGGCGAAGGCCCACCCTTTGCGCCTATATTTTGAACCCTGAGACCTCCTGGCAAACGACAAGGAGTTGTTAAAAAAAAAGGGGGAGGGGGTCTGTGGGCAGGCACTGCATTGAAAGAGGAGTGGCTAGGGAGGAGTGAGGCAGAAGTTCTGGGAAGCCAGGCCTTTGGTCCCTGGGCAGCGACCAAGAATGAGATCTAAACCCAAGTAGCAGCTAAAACATCTCTGGAGGGTCTGCCCTGAGCAATATGTTGCCTTTTTATCCACTGTCTGAACTAGAGGCAAAGAAGAGCAAAGATCTCAGAAGTCCAGGAAGATGACCTAAATCAAGGCAAAAACACATAAGCACTAAAAGCAGGTCTCATTTGGGCAACTACTTCGCTTCACAGTTTAATTGTTTGAAGATGTTCAATTCACTAAGGTTGTCAATGGAAGCAAATGTTATACCAAATCCCCTTCTATGCAATTGCTAAAATTGACCACGGAAGCCTGTTCCATCCAGAGCTACACTGCCCAACAGAGCACCCACTCAGCACATGTAGCTATGTACTGGTAAATTTAAATTAGTTAAAATTACATAAATAATCAACATAGTGGATAAACAGTTTGAGCGTCTTACGGGTACCACTGATAAGAATCCAGAAAACATCCCTACTGGTCATTATGTGATCTCAGGCCATCAGAGAATTCAACCCCCCGAAACACTTCATTACAATTTAAGCTTAGAATTGTGAGATAAACTAGTTTCCTTAACGGGTTAACATCTTTAAGTTCTGGGAAAATCTAGAATGAATAATGGACATATTTCAGATAATTAAAACTCATAATGTTAATATTTGAACTAAAGAGTTTATACATTTGGAGTATTTTATATTCTCTTCATGTTTTTAAAGAATTTGGCCACTTAGAATAAGATTGTATCTTTTTAACTCTAATTTGAAATATGTGATTCACGAGCTGATTTAGAGATACATTTTAAGTCGAAATTGTATTCAATTTACATACAATATTAGGAAGTGGCTTAAGGCTCAACATTTTTATAAGTTTAATTTTCAGATTTCTATGTACTATATATGCCAGGAAGGACAATTAAGTTAGCGAACTTTCCACCGTGCGCTTACATGGTAAAAAGTTCGCGAACTTAATTGTCCAACCTTTTGTAAGTAGTTGGGAAGGCTTGTCTGTCAACAATTAGCGTATTTTAAAACACATTCCTGTATATCAAATTTACAAATACTAAAAGTTTAATTGTTTGAAGATGCTTAATTCACTAAGGTTGTCAAATTGATGCATACATTATACAATATCCCCTTAATATGGGATTGCTAAATTTGCTAGACTTACATGAATAGAAGAATACGGTACGTAAGCTGAATTAAAAGCATAAGGAGACTAAAGGTCTTGGGGGATTTTCTTTGCTTTAATAAACTGCATATTAATTTCTAAAACTAAAAAGTAATTCCATACAAGGGAAAATTCAGTTCCTCAGTCACACTGACCGTATTTCAAGCGCTGAGTAGCCACAAGCGGCCAGTGGCTGCTGTACTGGATAAAGATAGACCATGTTCATTACCTCCTAGGATCCTTCCTCTAAATCACATGTCCAATTTTTAGCACGCTTCTTTGGAAATGAATACCCCAGAACTTTTTTCCCCATATAGACAACATTACTCTCTCTAAGACTTTCAGGATTGTCCCAATGGAAAATGCAGGCTCCTGAAGGAAATAACCTGGGGTGAGAGAGGCGAGGAAGAGTGCAGGCGAGTGCTGGCCGTGAAATTTACCCAAAAATGAGGAGACTCCATAAAAACCTGCAGGAGGAAGCACAGAGGCTATAAATGCATTCACTAACCCCTCTCCATTTTATTTAATGATGGATTTTTGCCAAATTCTTAGTATTACTGTCAGCTTGACACTCGCTTAGTACTGAGCAGCTTTGGATGGGAAATCAGGGAGTGGTTTAATCGATTCCGATATTTTTTTTTTCCATTTGGTAAATTTCACACACAAGCTAAAGGATTCTGACCCAAAAACACAGTTGGAAAATTTCAATTTAGCCAGAAAATGGTCCAACTAACACGAACCATATAATAGCATCATGCCCTTTGAAGGTACTGATGAAGAAAGACGAAAATTAAAGTCAGGAGCCCAGCATTCAACACCCTGCCCTGCAATTATGAAGCTGTGAGACCTCGAGGAGGCCACATAACCTGGCGTGGACTTGTTTTCCTATCTGGTAAATGAGAGGCTGGAAAAATAGATACCCTCCCGAGTGACTCCAAGTTCAAAAATTCCAGGATTATTCTTAGAGGTGACCCTGTTGGGGAAAGGCAAAAACCTCCTCCATAAGACAACACACTAGTCTTGGCTTTGCTGAGCCAGGGAAACCATTTTTTTGTGTCTCCTTGTGTTGCATCTGGGATGTTGGCAAAAGGGTCTGTGTTCAGAAGAGAACGCTAGCCAGGCAGGTGGTGCTCAGGGTTGGGCATGAACCTCCTGGTTTTGTGTGCAAGCGAGAAAAGCCACAAGCTGGGAGACCCCAGCACATACGGCTACATTGATCGGCAAAGTGAAGTCATGAAGCAAAAAGTTCCAGGCTGGGAATTGTTCAGGAGACCAGGTTCCCGTCTGACTCTCTCTCAAACAAGCTGATAGAACCTCGCCCAGCAGATCTCTTAAGCCGGCGCTGTCCAACAGAACTTTCTATGATGAGAGCAGTGTTCTGTATCTGTACTGTCCAAGACGGTAGCCACTAGTGACAGGTGGCTATTACGTTTTTAAAATGTGGCTACTGTTTGTCACTGAGGAGTTAGAGTCAAGTGTCATTTCTTAGTAATTAATGTAGCTTTAAACAGCCACGTGCAAGCGATGGTTCCCGTCTTGGACAATACAGATGTAACACATTCTCCGTGGTGTTTCTTCTCCTCATTTTCCTCCTCCTCAGCAAAAAGCCATACCTGCTCTTCCCCACCTTCCAGGTATGTTTAGGGGTTGAACAAAGGGATGACTATGGAGAGTGAAGGGTTTGCTGAGAGAAGGTCCCTTCAGAGGTGTGAGGTGGCACTGTCCAGCTGAGCGTGGGGCAATCTCCTAGTCAGATATTGCTGTGGCCATCGATGAAGTCCCAAGGTCTTGAGACTGTCAGGCAACACCTTCCTTTCCTGTGGCCTAAACCCTGCCCACTTCGTCCCCAGATGTGCATTTGCTAGGTTCCCCATACATGCTGAGTACCATTCAAATGCCTTCCTCTGGCCTGCAGAGCCCAGCCCACTTCTCCCTGCATCACGAACCCCACAATGCATTACTCCAAGTCCACAAGAAGGTTCTTCTACTCCTTAAATGAGCCAAACTTGCTCCTACCCCAGGGCCTTTGCGTATGCTGGGCCCTTCATCAGGAACCCTCCCCCCACACATCTGGCCAGCTCCTTCTCATCCTGCCAAGCTCCACATGTCACGTCCATTCCAAACAAGTCAAATGAGACCCTGCTCCATTAGTCTCTCCCACATCACCATGTTCTTGTCTTTCATAGCACCTATCCCAGCTTCCAATCATATTTCCCTGGTGTCTATTTGCTTACCCGCCTTCTTCCCTGCTCGACTATAAGCACCATGAGGGCAGGCACCAGTCTTTTGCGCCATCCCCTGCATCTCTAGCACCGAGCACAGTGCCTACACACGCAAGTGGTTTGATGAATATTTGTTGGATGATGAGGTGAGTGAATGATCCCTTATACTTTCCTCCTCTGTCCTTTTGTCTTCACCAGGGGTTCTCAAAGTGGGATCCCCAGACCAAGCCATCAACATCAGCTGGGAACCTGTTAGACATACACCTTCTTGGAGCCCCAGACCCACTGCATGCAACTTCGGGAGTGACACATCAATGTGTTTTCACAAGGTGAGTCTGATGTTCAAGTTTGAGAGCTCCTGCTCTAGACCCGTCTGTGCTTCTGAAATGACCTCCCTGCCTCTTGACCTTTTGTTCATCGTTCCCACCCAGGAGAATAATCCGCCACCCCCAACTCCAAAACTATAATGCTTATGCTTGACACCTAAAATGTGCTCTCTTGTACTACTGTGTTTCCCCGAAAATCAGACCTAGCCAGTCAATCAGCTCTAATGTGTCTTTGGGAGCAAAAATTAATAAAGACCCGGTTATATTATATTATATATTACATTATATTATATTATTTTATATTACATTATACTATACTATATCATATTACCCAGTAAGACCGGGTCTTATATTAATTTTTGCTCCCAAAGACACATTAGAGCTGATTGTCCGTCTAGGTCTTATTTCCTGGGAAACACGATAGAGTTGTTTGTAGACACATCTTCTTAATTCCTTCTCTCTCCCCGCCCCCCCCCGCCCCGATTTTAAGTATCTTAAGAACAAGGGGCCTAGTCTTTGTCATCTTTGCATTCTCTCAAAAATGGACCCAGTGATTTCCCCCTAAGAAGTAATTAAAACCGTAGACTGCAAATGAGTGACGTGCAAAAATGAAATAAATACCTTCTCCATGCACAAAACCCACAACTGCTTAATGGGTCCTGGGTTCAGATTTCCTGTCTGAACTGTGGGTTATTTTTTGTGTCGTTTTGTTTGTTTTGATTTGTTTTGGGGTGTGGAGGGGGTTTGGTGACTAAGAGATACCAACACACCAGACTGGCAGCTCCAACCATCTGCTGCTAACCTAGAGATGAGGTTGGCAGCAGAGGGAAGTGGAAAAGCTCTTCTTTCCAAAGAGAAAGAGAGAAGACAGATCCTTTTACTCATATGACCCTCTGTAGTATGGTAACTGTCCCACCATCACTGTCCGACAGCCCCTGCTGTGTCATTTCTCCCAACAGTCTCAGCAGCTAACACATGGCAGCAGCGGTTTCCATTTTTCAGGCTCTTTATGTGTATTTTCGCAAATCCTTATTCCAAACCTGAAAGTTTGGCCTCATTGTCCCCATTTTACAAATGAGCACAACAGTAGATCCCTTGACTTGCCTGGCCCAAGTCTAGCTGGACAGCTGACCCCAGGGCTGTCTGGCTCCAAAGCTGCAGCCCTTCCACAAGCCATGGCGGCCAGTTGAGTTGGTAAGAGACAGAGCCAGAGGCCAGTGCTGTGGCTTTCTGTCCAGCAGGGTCTAGTCCAGTTAGCGATTATGCATCTTAGAACAATTAATATGATTCAAAGTCATGAAAACAGAGAGAGACAGAAGACAGAATGGCTAAGGGCCTCCCACCCCAGATCCACAATCCTAGTCAAAGCTCCTCTAAGGGGGTGCTGGGGTGTTCTGGATAGTTCTATAGAGGAGGTACATTTCCCTGAAATCCCAGAAGCTACAGGCTTCAACAGGGAAACCCCATGGCAGCTATAAAAATGCCAAACCACCTCAAGAGGAAAGCACCTCATCGCTCCCAACGAGGCCCCACAATCAAGGAGTTCATAGTCAAGTGCAGTGGACAGAGCCTTCAACTGATTGTATGGGGCAAGGGACACGTGCTCCACGGACAGAAGCCACGTGCTCCATGGACAGAAGCCAAGGACTTCTGAGAAAACTCCCTGGAGGAGGTGGCATCCAAGCCAGGTCTTAACAGACACTCATACAAGTATAATTTCCTGGGTTCCAAATCACCATTAACGGTCCCTACACACAGAAACACACCCACACCAGCTTTCAGTAGAGCAGAGGGGAGTCACATGTGGAAGGGGATTGAACTGGATGAATATTGAGGTTCCTTTCAACCCTGGAATCCTATGATTGCAGAGATCTAGAATCTAATCATTCTTCTATCCATCCAAGCAACTCTCCATCCAAACAACCATCCATCAATCCATCCATCCATCCATCCATCCAAACCATCCTTTGTTCCATCTATCCACCTATCCATCCATCCATCCATCTAACCATCCAATGTATAAGCATTTCATTCATGGTGCCTGCCTACCACCATGTCAGGAAAACACATGGACGCCAGGACCGACGCCTGTCTTGAAAGCCAATAACCTCACACTGGGCATATCAGGATGTGGATACTGTTAAATCCAAAGTGATATGAGCTTCTCTTACTAGTCTTAATAATAAAATTAGTTTATAACCAACTGCATAGTAGAATACGGTAAGATCATGTTTTACAAGTGCGTCTTCTAGTACCTGTCATGTAAGAGACAAGAAACAGTTGACTTCCTGCAAATGCCAACTTTGCCAAGCCCTGGGATGAAATGGTGACCATGAAAGACTTGACTGCTGCCCTCACTTCTATTTTTGTGGGAAGGAGAAACACAGGAGATAACCACAGATTGTGACAAATGCTAATGGTTGCCACAGATCACTTGAAGTCCATAACGGAAAAGGATGGTTTGTTACCTGGACCAGCCAAAGGCAGCCAAGCACAGCATGTGCAAAAGCCCTGAGGCGGGAAAGTCCCTGGCATGTTTCCGGAACTGAGAGTTAGAACATCATGGGCAAAGGGAAAAGAAGATGAAGTCAAAGACGCAGGCAGGAGTGGGCCTAGCTGACGGGAGTTACTGTTCACTGGGTACAGAGTTTCTGCTTGTCATTATGAAAAAGTTCTAGAGATGGATCACGGTGATGGTTGCACAACAATGTGAAAGTACTGCTACAAAATACTGATACGAGTTTCCCTTACTAGTCTTAATAATGAAATTAGTTTATAACCAACTGCATAGTAGAATACGATAAGATCATGTTTTACAAGTGAATACATTTAAAATGGTTACAACAGTAACTTCTATATGACATATATTTTATCGCAATTTGGGGAAAAAAAATGTGTCCCCACAGAAGCCCCAGGTAGTATAGATTCCATGTTACAGATGTAGAAACAAGTGCAATCGGGCCCTCAGGTGACTGTCCCTGACGTCTCCTGTGCCAATTAGCAGTAGAGGCAGAATTAGAGCCAGGCCATCCAACATCCATGGCACCACATGGGGACGACACCCCGCTTCCAGCCTCAGATGCCCCTTCAAACTCAGGTCACACATAGAAGGAAAATCCAGGCACAAGAGACAGTGCACCAGAAAGGAAAACAGATCTCATCTGGTGTTATTAGCAGCTGGGTGTGGAGGGCACCAGCTGCATGGGTCCCACGGGAGAGGAGCCCCAGGTGAAGTGAGGGAACCGCGTACCCGCACATCTGAGCAGCAAACTCTGCGCTCGTGGCCGTGGCCTGAAACTTTCCACCAAAATCCCCACGTGCAGCTACTTAGCTCTTGGGGGAGAATAAACGTGGGTCTCTGGGGCTCAGAGTTTCCACGTTTAGCTTCCACCCAAAGGAAAATTTTGTTAGAAAGTTTAAAGGGTGTGACAAGTTTTAAATAATGAGACATCGGGGGCCACATGTCAGCACCCTCACAAAAGTGAGAAAGCCTTGCATCGCGCCTCTTTTTTCTTTTTTTCCTATTACAATTCAAATGACTCAACTGCAGAAGAAAGTAAAGAAGGTTAATCATTAAAAAGCTTGACATAGGCCAGGAACTTGCCTTATCTTAAACTAGTGGTTCTCAGCTACAGGCGATTTGGTCCCCCAGGGGACGTTTGGCAGTGTCTGGAGCCATTTTGGGTTGTCCCTGCTTGCGGGGGAGGGATTGCTACTGGTGTCAATGGGCAGAGGCCAGGGGAGCTGCTCCACACCCTATAATGCACACCTTGCCCCACCCCACAAAGAATTATCCTGCCCCAAATATCAACAGAGCAGAGGTTGAGAAACCCTCTCCTAGGCCAATGGTTCTTAAACTTGAGTGTGGATTCACATTCCCTGGAGGGCTTGTTAAAACATAGATTGCTGGGCTCCACCCCCAGAGCTGTGATTCAGTTGTCTGCAGAGGGGCCCAACTTTGCATTTCTGACAAGCTCCCTGGTGATGCTGAAGATGCTGGTCCAGAGGTGACAACGTATGGAGCCCCGTCTTGGGTCACCCTTAAAACAGTCTTGAGGCACCCGCACTGTTCTTCTGATCCTATAGGTGCAAGACCTAAGGTTCTGAAGGGGGACAAGCATGGCGCCAAGTCCCTCGAGCTTCTAAGTGACAGCACCAGTATTCAAGCCCGTATCCACACACTCTCCAGCCTCGATGGGTGCCCGCAGGCTTTTGTGCTCAGCCAAGTGTTCTAGGAGCCCGAGAAGGTACCTCGGGTATGCATTTTCTCCATCTTTGATCCCCCTCCAGCAAAGACTCAGACTAAGGGGACCAAGCCCAGAATTCCACACTGATGTCCTCCTGGCAACACTGCTTATAAATCTAGTGATTTTAAATAAGATCACTGTTTAAAGGTCCTCTCTGTGTTCAAATCTTTTGGAGGTTCTAGAAACATATTATAGAAGAAGCATTTCATCCATGGTTTCATGCCCGATTTACTTTATGGGGGACCCCTCCGTCCTCCTCCGTTCATACCCATTTTATTGCATTTGAAGTTGTTTATATATCCATAAACCAGTTGTTGTTGTTTTTTCTTCCTACTTGGATTCACCCTGGGACATCTTTCTGCCAAACCTTGCATCACACTTGAATGGTGTAATGGAAATAATGCTGGTCTGGGAGCCAGGAGACTTGGGTTCCAACAGATGGGAAAAGGAGGTCTCAAAATGGAATATTGCAACAGCCCATCTTCTGCCTCAAAGGGCTACTGGATTGCCTTGTTGACAAGGAATTACTGGGTCACTTTGCTACGTGGTTAAGTACCATCATCCCTCAATTCAGAAAAATCAAATCATTCAGTGGTCACATGAGACGTGACCATGTCTATGGTTCCATGTCTATGAAATGTCCAGAACAGACAAATCCGTAGAGACAGAAAACAGACTAGTGGTTTCCAGGAGCCGAGGAGAAGAGGGTTTGGGGGGTGACTGCTAATGGGCGTGGGGTTTCTTTCAGGGAGATAAAAATGCTCTGGAGGTGGATAGTGGTGATGGTTGCACAATCTTGTAAATATGCTAAAAGCAACTGAAGGTACCCTTTGAAAGGGAGGATTTTGTGGTATGTGAATTATAACTCTTTTTTTTTTTAAAGCCTCCCACGTGAAGCTAACACTCAGCCAAGGAACTCAGTCTCCATCTTTATAAAATGGGTATGCTGGTATGACCTCTGCCTCAGCAAGGTCAAGGTTCCTCTAGTGTTGAGATTGGGAGAGCTTGAAAGGGCAGGTGCTGTGTCAACCAACGCTGTGACACTTCCTCCGCTAACCAGGAGGTGTTAGAGGGAAGTGGGTTTTTCCCCTCTGCTCTGTTCATCTTTGCCCAAGTCAACAGAGACAGGTAGTCAGTTTGCGGGGAGAGCAGCATTATCCTGATAATTCGTTATCAGAAATTATTCCCTCATTAGCATCCATCTTCCAAGCTGTGGCAGATGCCAGTTTCAAGCCACATTCTGCACAGCAAAACTGATCTGGAGGGGGGTAAAAATACCAAGGCATGGGAGCCAAGGAAATACACACAAACTAAGAATAGCTTTGGTGATCAGCCCGCTGTGCAGAAAGGTGAGACGGTTGCTTTCTCTGACCCAGCAAGTCTGAGATCTCGGCTTCTTTTAAGAGAAAAAGAAAGCACTCTCGTCCGCCCAGCAGCCTCCATTATCGGGCAGCGGGAAGGGTTGACTAGGAAACCACATCAGCTTTGCAGTGTCCAAAAATACAATCCAAGCTTAGCTGGCGTCTCCTGTGATTGCCATGCAAGGGGCCGTCTTCTGGCTGCTTTCTGTCATCATGCTGTCCTCATTACCTGGCTGAACAGACATGCCTTTGAGGTAGCAAGGGCCTTTGGAGGGGAGGAAAATTCTCCCCCCGTGGAAATCCCCTTTGGTACAAAAATAAGCACTGGTTGGTAATTTTCCTACATATACTTTTTTTTTTTTTTTTTAATGTGAGCTAGCTGACTTGGGTGCTAGCTTTTTGCAGTACAAAGAAACGTGGTGATGCCAGATCATTAACACAGCAGAAACCACCAAGCAGATGCCCCACAAATAGAATGGGCTCAAGTCCCCAAATTGTTGGGAATATTGTTTTATTTTGAAGTCTCCTATGAAAACACCCCCGCAGAAGTTTCAGTTGGCTTGAGAATATGGCCGCCCACACGAATGGGTTGGCAGTTCACTGCGCACACCGTGTGTGTGTGTGTGTGTGTGTGTGTGTGTGTGTGTGTACACTCTCGCATGCAAACAGCCATGTATTACATTCCACTCAGCAACTTAGCACCTCTCCCAGGTGGCTTCCTGCAGACTCCTGCCTTCTGCACATCAAGCTCCTGCAAACTAGTTCCCCCTGTGAAGGGTTGAGAGAGTCAAACTCACTTCAAAAGGGTGATGGGATTGTGAATACACACACTGACAGTCAAACTCCCCTCCTCAACAACTGTCTTAGTACAGAGCCAAGTGCAATCACACTTCAAAAGTCCTCCAGCTTGAGAAGAGGTTAGTGAAGCTTTTCTCTTCCCACTTTAAGAAAACAGTAGGAGGGTTTTATGGGGCTCTTTTGTCTCCTGGTTTGTTTTGCTTGGGTGAGGTAAAGACCATCTAGAGTAAAACCCTGCTTGGAGGCAGGAAGCAGGATCTGATCACCTCAGGTTCTTCCTCATGAGTAACTGTTGTTAAAAGCCCCTCCCTCTCACAAAGCCTTGATAACTATGGATCCAACATCTTATAAGCACAGATTACTTCAGCACATAGTTATACAAATTTGATTGGCTTAGCATGGACACTTAGGGTGTGATAAAAACATAGGAATCTCTACTTATCCCAAACACCACACTTCCAGCAACTGCCCCCCAACACACACGCGCGCACACACTTGGGCACACAACCATGCAATAAACTGTAGATAAAGTCCTGTGAGAAGCTGAACACTAACCACTAAGAGTTTTCTTCAAAGAGGCTGTGGTAGGCAGAATTCTCAGATGGCCCCATCATCTGTTACTCCCTGGCACGACCCTCATCCTGGAGTGTGGGCAGAACACGTGACTTCCTTCTAGCCAACAGAATATGGCAAAGGTGATGTCATTCCCATAATTAGGACTCATTATAGAAAACTCAGCAGAATGGAAAGACTTTTCCCGGCTGGTCTTCAAGAAGCAAACAGCCATGCTGTAAACTGCCTACAGAGATAGCTATAGTTAGGGAACTATGGGTGATTTCTAGGCCCTAAGGGTGGCCTCTAGGGCAACAGTCAGCAGGAACTATGGGGGCCTCTGTCAAAAAGCTGCAAGGAACGAAAGTTTGCTGACAATCCTAATGAGCGTAGAAGCAGATGCTTCTCCAGTCAAGCCTTCAGATGAGAAAGCAGCCCAGCCAATACCCCGATTTCAGCCCTGTGAGACTCGGAGTACAGGACCCCGTTAAGCTATGCCTGGACTTATGGCCCATAGAAACTGTGAGATGACAAACGCATATTGTTTTAAGCTGCTAAGTTTGTGATAATTTGTATGCAGCAGTGTAAGACTAACCCAGAAGCCCTTAACTACTTACTCAGAGGTTTACTGGCTCTTACCCAATAGTCAACCCAGAGGGTTACCAACTCTTACTCAATACATAAATTCAGGCACGTATTCTTCTGGAACATAGCTAATAAGATACATACTAACACTAGAAATACATAACCATCAGGAACAGACCCTCTACGGAAGAGACTCTTTGACAGCAGCCCAAGGTACTATAGTCAGTCTTTTAGCACACAGTGGGTACTCAAAGAACATGTAATGGATGCATCAAGGGAAAGGAGAGCAAAACAGAAAACAGACAGAAAATTCTAAATCATAACGACTACCATGTATTGAAAAGCCAGCATGTGCCAGGCATCGTATTAGGGATTTTATATATGTTTCATCTTCACAGCAGGCGTAACAAGCTGGCTATTACTAATTGGGTTTCTGAGACGTTTCAGAGACGCAAACCCAAGTTACAGCTTGTAGCCCACTGCTTTGTATTATCTTTCCTATCATAAGCACATCAGCATCATGCCCAAAACCCATATTGAAGAAGGCACCCAACACTAATAGGGTGTTGAGTCAACTGGCTTGAGACCATTCTACCAGCTGTGAAGAACACATGCGCTGGGCCAGCGTGTAAGGTGGATAAGCTCGGCGTTGCACGGATGTTTGATCTGACACAGTAAATTCACATGCCTCCAAACCAATAGCAATTTAGGTAACGGCATCATTTCTATTCAAAATGCTTAGACCAGCACGGCAAGATGTCAGATCATTAAGACCAAAAGGTGGTTGCATCTTTCCCAGCAGAGAATCTGTCATAATAAACTGAGAAACATTAAGGGCTCTTCCGAAAAAGTCAACTTGACATCAGTGAAGTGACTACCTTGTGACAAATGCTCAGGAACGGACCAGCTCGCGAGGAAGTCACTTGACGTGGAGGGACCAGCTAGAGTGAGGCAAGCAAGGCGCTCATCTGGGGTACGAAGTTTAAGGGGTGCCAAGAAACTCAGGCATATAATAAATGAATATACATAAAACACACAATACAAATATATAAAATATAAACAAAATATACACTATTTTAATGTAATATTTTTAAAAATCAAAATCAATGCAAAAAGACTCGTCATGAATAAAACAGTCAAATTTTTTTAAAGCACAGGGTATGGCCAATTATGCATTTTAAGACCCTGCGTTTCTGTGCAACAGGAATTGTCACTTCCACGCAGCCCACTGCTGCTAGAGCCACGAGGTCACTGCGTTCCCCCACCAGGTGGGTTTCTAAGGGCTGACAATGGCATGCAAACAGATTGGACAATGCACAGCTTCACGTAGAGTCATGTTTTTTGATTGCAGAGGTGCTACTAACCTTCCCACTTGGCTCAGAATATGGGATGATCTTTCGATAAAGGTTCATAGGGGCACACATTTCTCCCTCCCCTCTTGCCCCAGTATGGCTCTGCTCGGCCCTAGAAGGAACTATCAAAACTCCCTTTCCCTAGCCAGCGTTCAGCAGTCAAAGACTTCCGTCTTCATAAACACGAAATGGCAAATGAACACAATGAGCATCATTTTGAATTCAGTTTGAAAATTTGAAAATTCTCCATGCAACAAAGTATGTCTGTCTATGCTTGCTAAAGGTGAATTAGCAGGAAAAGAAAGGGAACCTTCAGTACAAATGTCACCAGATTCCTATTTTAAGATGTCTTTGCCAAGGCAACCATGATAGAAAAATTCCTCCAAAAGGTCCACACGTTTCATTTATGGATTCATCACAAACATACACTGGACCATGCAGAGAGGTCAACAACAGCCTCTGGAGTCAGTTTGCTTAGATTCAAATCCTGACTCGACTGCCTATGAGCTGTGTGACCTTGGGCAAGTCCCTTAATCTCTCTGAGTTGAAAAATGGAGGATAAACATTGCATGCCCACATATTGCAGGCACTACACTGACACTAAAAAAATGACCCACTGTTTATCTGAAATTCAAATTTAATTGTGCATCCTCTACTTGACCTGGCAACCCTACCTAGGAGCAGACAGTTCAAATATCCCAGTCTAACCCCTCCAAGACCTCTGCCAGAGAATGTGTATAATCCAAAATGATGACCATGATAATAACTAAAGGTCACGTTTTGCTTAGTCTTTTCTACTTAAGGAAGCAACATTACTTTTTAAATAGGGACATTAAAAAAACAACACCTTTGAAAGGCTTTTGTCAAAAATGGTCTACATGCTAGCCCCTGAAGGAGCATATGTCACATGTCTGGGGAAATCACTTACAAGGAATACAACAGTGTCCCAGATGCTACACAAGAAGGAAGAGCTGTCATCAGCAGGCCCTTTAAACAGGACATTTCCTGGTGTAGGCAAGGTCACAGAATGGGTACATGGCAGAGCCTGAACTCCAACCCAGCTGTGTTTAACCCCAAGAGGATGTTCTCGGCCAGTGTTGCCCAAACGTGTCACCTGCATCCCATCTTTCTGATCTTTGCCACAACCACTGCTGTTTATGTAAAATCGCAATTGTTATTTCTTTAAAATCTGTATTCAAGTTAAAGCAGACCTACTTTCACTCTTCATTTTAGCCTTGTGCTACACAATAATATCTGTACGCCATACGTTTGAGATGCTAGTTATATATTTTCTGATGCAAAATAAAACATGTAGCTATTAAAATTCAAAATGCTTTGCCCACGTGCCAGACTCCAGCCCCAAATCACCATGTGTACTCCTGGTGGTCAAGGCACCACACTCTAGGAGGCTCGAAACTCTAAAACTGGTGAGAGCAATGAAGGGGGGCAGGCATTGAGAGAAGGAAAGAAACAAGCGAATGTACCGTGCAGGCTACACACCACAGCTGTGGTATATAAGCAATGAAAAATTATGCGGTAAAGAGCTGCTGTGAATGTATTCTCTCCCCAATAAGAACAGCACCTTACAACAGAGAAAACATTTTGTTGAGAAGCACAGCTGGGGTGCTTCTCAACGGTTGGAATCACAGCTCTGCCTTATGCCTGGGGACAAGACACTGAGAAAAATAAAATAACCAGAAAACAGGAATCATATATCTGTATCTTTCTAAAGAGATTTGGACTAAATCACACCAAGTTCTCGTTTCTCTGATCTGATTCCACGACTCAAAAAGTAGGAAGACAGTATGTCACAATTAGCAATAAAAATGATAATTGGGTGATCACGATAACAGTTAACATTCATTCATTCATTCATTCCACAAATACTTATTGAGTACCCATTAGGGGCCACGCACTGTTCCACGTGTTGGGGACACATGGATGATATAAAATCACTTGTCTTCTAGGGAGGTGTAAGTTTTTGAGTTGTCCACGATTCTCTCCCTGACTCCTTCCAACAGTGAGGCTCATCCAGTTCCCTGGAGAGCTTGTTACAACACAGATCGCCGGGCCCTACTCTCAGAGTTGCTGATTCAGTCCATCTGGGTGGAATCTGAAAATCAGTCATTCTAACAAGGTTCCAGGTGAGGCTAATTCATGCTGAAGGTCAAGGACCGCCCCCTTCGAGAACCACTGCCTTTCGACCATTCTATGAACTAGATACTTGTATTTCCCTCACTGGACAGATGGAGAAACTGAGGCTTGGAGAGGTTAAATACCTCGCTCAGATTAACACAGGAAGTGACAACACCAAGGGCACGCCTGATCCTTTCTAACTCCCACCTACGAGATCAGCCCTTGCAGCAAACAGTCTTTGTTCAGGACGGGGAGCCCTGCCATGCTGATTCAGCAGAGACTGAACAGGTGCACTTTCTTTCAGCCAGAATTTATAAAACTTAAAGAAACAAGTCCTCCGTCCCATGAACCTGGATGTGCCAGGTCTGGGAGCTCACGATGACGCTCGCCAGGTATCTCAGGTGAGATCTGGTCTCCAGGTGAAGGCACAACAGCTGCACCCCTCTCCCATCACCCTCTGCTAACTAATCTGCAATGCTGGACTGACGTCAGCCACACTGAAAACTGCTCTCCGCCCTGACCTGTTTAGAGATTAAGAGAGCACAGAGGAGAGAGAGAGAGAGAGAGAGAAAGAGAGAGAGAGAGAATCAAAAAAAGTGAATGGAAAAATCTGCAAGCAAACCAACCACCTGCAAGAGTACAAGGTTAAAGTAAATTAACCTCACCTCGTTTAGTCATGAAATGTAAATGAAGAGAAATTAATGTGCTAGCTTTCCAGAAATATCTGGAGGGGAAACTGGAGCCATGTCTTTAATATTTAGATAATTCTCCTTTTTTCTTCCTATAAAACTACATGATACTGGCTTCACCATAACCCTTTCACCACCTTCTTTGGGATCTGCTAACTGACCGAAAAGGTATTCAATATAATCACACTATTTGTCTTCTAGAGAGAAAAATATCCAGTGGAAGCTCCTAGTGAGAGCTGGAAGGTACTGGAAGATTCAGGTTGGGTCTGAAGTGAAGGGATAATTAGCTCCCAAGAAAGAAGAATGCAGTAAGAAAAAGAAACATTTGGAGTGGGTATTTGCAAGAGGGAGTAGCTGACAATTTACAGTGTGGGATCGATATCTTGCATTTGTATTTCATGTTGAAATGAAAATGATTCGTATATGGAAAAGCAAAGCACAGACTATATTTAAATGAACCTGTCACGTACCCATTTACAGACATTTCCAAATAAATATCAGGAAAAAATAACTAGACAATTCATCTTTGGCTTCGTTTATGCTTTTTTTTGCAAGACTAATTATTTACTGAGTTTAGCTTTCTTCTGGATTACACTGGCATGTTTACTGAGCAAGGCTGCTTTGTGAGAAAAACAAGGCTTCTGAAATCCGAACAAATGTGGAAATGCACACCCACCTTCACCTTTAAGGGCTTTCATCAAGGCAAAATATTCCTAAGCAACCAGCCTTAGAAAGAGAACAAGTAAACCTGCCCTTTCTCCTGCTTAGAGGATATCTACAGGGTAACAATTTAAGTATCTATGACACAAATACATAAAGACAATGCTCAGTCTTCGGGATCTACATAGAGAATCCACAGAGGTCAATGGGTCAAAGACACTTCAAGGTGCTGTGACTCTTCAAGAATGGAGGTGCATAGCATATGACATCATATATGACTGCACACACACATTCTAACCCCATACAGAGAAGTCATGTACTTCAAATAAGTGACGCTTGAGTTTCCAAAGCAAGTTGCAGGATATTCTTCTGAATTGGTCAGGCAATAAGACAGTTGGGCAATGAACTGTCCCATTCAATCCCAGTATTTAATTCACTGCACACTATCACTATATAAAATAATGAAACCCAAATAGAGCTTCAGAGGACCTCTCATCCAACCCAGTTTGGGACGGAAAGGAAGACACAGAGAGGTGGCATGGACGTGCAAAGCCAGGAAGGAAATTGGTTCAAGAACCATGACAGCGACTTGGTTCTGACTCCCAAGACCAATATACATGGCCTTACACCAGTGGTTTTCAACCTGGGTTTCATGGAACCTCAGGGATCCTGTGCTGGAATTTAGCAGGCGAATTCCAACACCGCCCACTACTTGACCTAGTAGCTTTCCTCTTACCTACTTTTTATACTGATGTCTCCAGTAAAATTTCACTTGCAAAAAGGGGCTCCACAGCCTGAACAAACTTTTGACACCACTTCACGAGCTCCATTGTTGTCTCCTCTAAAACAAATTCACTCTGACGCTCGTTCCCTCCCTACCAGGTCTAAGTCGCCTGACACCGTTTACCAAAAGGACAGTGTAAGGGGAGAGACAATGCTTCTCTGCATCTCCAGCTTTCCTTCCACTGCCCCCCACCCCAGCTCCTATGTTTTCAACTGGCTTTGCCCTCCAGCACCCTTCCCTAAGACACTACTTACCAAAGTGTGTGGTATGTGTCCACCTGTTAATATCCAAAAATATTTCAGATGGTGTTTGCCCATGGAATTAAAGCCTGAATCACACGGTATGAAAGTTATTCCCTTTTTCCATTTCTTCTCCAACTACATCAGGAGTGTGCCAGTAAGGTCTCAGGCGAGTGCTACTACACCTGTAACAATTCCCGATGCTGGCTAATCTTTTAACCAAGAAAGAGCCTCTGTTTCCTCACTTTGAATAAGAATACCTGCCTCAGAGGGTGGCTGTGAGGTTCAAATTAGATGCCACATGAAAAGTGCTCCGCTCAATGCCTGGCATCAGAAAGGGTTCAGGCTGGTTAGTGGGCTCTTGCTTCGTACCTGCTCCTGTATAAGGCTCAGAAAAGCAGGGTTGAATGACGGCCCTGCCCTCCAAAGCATTACTTTTTCTATTTTAGCACAATTTAAACTTACTTTTCTTTTTAAAAAGCTTCAAGATTTCACAAAATCCCCTGGCAACAACTAGAGACATGCCCTGAGTAGCACAGGCAGGGAGGACGAGAGCCTCACCTCTATCCTCTTATAACGGTGCAACCATGTTTCCCCGAAAATAAGCCCCAGTTAAGACCGTCAGCCAGACGGACGCATTTAGTACGTTATGACGATGTTCCAGAAGAAGATGACATAACTGTATTTGAATAAATGTAGATTGTTGTACATGAAAAAAATGAGACATCCCCTGAAAATACGCCCTAATGTGTCTTTTGGATCAAAAATTAATATAAGACCCAGTCTTATTTTCAGGGAAATACGGTATAAGACCTGCTCTTATTTTCGGGGAAACACAGTAGTGTTAGACACCACTGTGGGATTCTTGAAAAGAGGTTCTGCAGTGTGTTGCTTTGGGAACTCTCGGATCAAACGTCAGCTTAGAAGGCAGGCATGCGTCTAGCATGAAGCGTACCCTTGTGTGGTCATGTGTGCTCACCTGTGGATGCTGCTTTGCCACTAGCAAAGGGAAGAATGTTGTTCCCAAAGACCAGAGGGCTGGTCATGTTTGAAATTCACTACCAAATGCTCCTGCCATAAAGGCCACATGGAACCCGCCAGAGCAAGTGGTCATAGCACTCACTACTTTGCCTTTAAGATAACATAGGTTTCAATGCCTCCACACATCAGTTATGACTGATGAACTATGCATCCTTCAAAATCCAATTCAAAGGTTATTTCCTATGTTAAATCTTCTCTATGGTAGATTGTATTATTGATCTGCAAATATTCTCTCTCTCTCTCTCTCTCTCTGTCTCTCTGTTGCTCTCGCTCTCACACACACATACACACACGAAAGGGAAGTAATTCTCCCCCACCCCCACTTGGTCAGGTGACTTGCTTTGGCCAATGGAATGTGAGTTGAAAGGATGTTTGGCCTCCTGCACGCCTATGACCTGTCACAAGAAGAGGAAGTCCAGGCAGCGGCTGTTCCTACAGGCTGGGTTCCAGAATGAGCGTCCCATGGAACAGACGCAAACCCAAGCCACAGCCTCCAACGGAGCTGCTACAGTGACTCACAGACTAATGAGCAAGAAATAGAGTGCTCACTGTTGTACATCAAACCGAAGTTAGGGATTATTTGTTACTGCAGCAAAAGCTGACTAATACATTCTCCAAACAACACCTCCCCCCTCTGCTGTGGCAGTACTTGAACATGTCTCTCTCCAAGGACTTCTTATCATAGTCCAAATTTTTTTCTTTAGAAGTCCATGTCCTTATGAGACAGTTCTTTAAAGGCAGAAACTATTTCTCTCCCAGTTTCTTATCTGGCAGGCATTCAATACACTGGCTGAATAAATTATAGTGTTAACTAGACAACTCATGATGGTCACAAGCTCACGATCATTACAGACATAAACAGCACACACAAGAATTTTTTTAAACATTCCAACACACTGCTTTGCAAGAAGTCAAGGCTTATGCTTCTTGGGCCAGGAGGGCCACTTGTCCTGAGCCTCTAATCCAGAAAGGACTTCAAATTCAGACATCTGATGCCACTCCAAAGGCCACGGATCATTATATCATGTGCATTATACACATGTTGGTTTCCTAAATGGAAACACGTAAAGCATATCACCAACTTGCATAATTCTTTTTTGGCCTTTCCTTGTTTTCTTCATTTCCAATATACCAGGAAATGGAAAGAATGAAAGTGGCCTCGATCTCTCTCAATCCCTAGGAGGTGTTGCAATAAACAAGAGTCTTGGATTTTCAATGCCATGATGTACTAACTATGAAGATTAAGTTCTCCCAAGATCACATTGAGCAGCCAAGTTGAGTGGGAAAGGCTGTTTCTCTGGTATTTAGCTCTTTGGATCTGTAGCCCAGATTAATGCTGTATCTTGCCTTCCTTGTTAAAATAAAAGTGGAGATTAATATTACTCAAATGATAGTATGTAATATTCTTCTGGAAAACACGTAACATATACACCTGTGACCTGAAGACCCTGTGGAACCCTGGAAACTTAGAGCAAAACCTTGCCACTATAGAGAATTATGTTATTTCGAACATGTTTTAGTAAATGCTTTTGGGTGATGGGATTATGGAACTGGTTTATACTTCTCCACACTGTTGCATGCTGTCCAAATGTTCAACAGGGAGCCAGATTTAAACATATAAAGTAGAGGGAAAACACAGATTACAAGGAAGAGTGATTTGAGCTTAACTCTTTAGAGGATAGCGTTTTCTCGGATGGTGTATTTCAGGAAACCGGCAAGCGGGGATCTGTAAAGACAGTGAAATGCCAGCTAGGGAGGCTTACCTAGTTTAAAAAAAAAAAAAACCATTGGCAATCAGTCCCCTCAGGGCAGACACTGTTTCCAGCAGTTCTGAAAACAGTTTGTTCCTAATTAACCTTTTGGTGAGAGTCTCCAGCCAGCCCAGAGGTGAGAGGCCTGACCCTGGGCAGGTGGGGCCAAAAATGGAGATGGGGTGACTGCGACATATTCACCTAGAAAATGGATGACATATCTTCTACCCACAACAGGTTGGCTTCAGAAGCAGAGTGCTCGATCCCTAGGTGACCCACAAGGAACAATATCTTGGGAATTTGTACAGTGAGTTTCTAGACCAGGACACGGGGACCTGGTTTCTTAGGGCTGTGAGCTGCTCACATGGCAGGAGACTGGGGGAGCTTTGAACGTCCCCCCTGAGGGAGCAGTCACCACTTCCAAGTGCCACGGAGCAGTAACGATACCCAGCCTTGCCTGCCCCTGCCTCCCCCGCATGCCTCTCACTCTCCCCCCTGTAAAGTTGTCCATCCTTCTGGACTGGACTGAATAGTGTCTCCCCACAACTCAAGTCCCCCAGGAACCTCAGAATGTGACCTTATTTGGAAATAGGGTCTTTGGAGACGTAATGAAGGCAAAAACTGAGAGCACATCATCCTAAATTGGGTTGGGCCCGAAAGCCAATGAGAATGTCCTTCTAAGAGACAGAAACAGGACACACAGAGAGACCCAGAGAGGAGAAGGCCATGTGAGGACAGAAGCAGATGGAGTGACGCTGCCACAAGCCAAAGGATGCCTGGAGCCACCAGAAGCCAGAAGGGGCAAGGCAAGATTCTCCTTGCCTTTCGGGGGGAGCACGGCCCTGCTGACAACTTGATCTTGGACTTCTGGCCTCCAGAACTGGGAGAGGATAAATTTCTGTTGCATTTGTGGAATTTTGTTTCAGCAGGCCCAGGACCCTAACACACCTACCTCCCCCCAAGTTTTCCAACGTGGCCTCCTGAACCCAGCTTCTACACACCACTCTCTCCCGTGGCTTTTCTTCTCTGGCCCTCCCTTCACTCTAAATGGGGCAACTGGCTCCAAAAGGGTTCAAGGGGGTCCTGCCACTTACTGGCTATGTGACACTAGATACAGACTACATCAAACTCTTGGTTCATCAGATTGACTTCCCACCTGAAAACTAGGGAGAATAATATTCTGGGTATACACTGTTATTATAGGATCAAACAAGTAATCATGTAAAGCACTTCAGCGCAGCATCTAACATGGAGGAAACCCTCAACTAACTTTATCTGTCATAATCAGTAATGCTTTTACTCAGCTGCATAAGCTCCTTTTGTGGGCACTGTCTTGTAAACTGATCTGCATAGACTTGGATAAAAGTGGAGCTAAGAGAATACTGAAGGATTCTGGGGTTCCTGGAACTATGCAGAAAAACGAGCAGGTGCGAAATAACAAAAATGTTAGCCCTTTACAATTTGTAAACTACTTCTTCCACTTTGTGACTGGTTCTCACAATAACTTTGCAAAGTACAAGTTCTTATCCCTATTGTAAAGAAAACACAGAAGCTCAGAGAGTTGAATTCAGATTCAACTCACAGTTACTGGGCATCGACCTCCAATTTCTCACAAATCAGATTTGTAAGATTACAGAGATGATGAAATCTCTGATTTCTTTCCCTTTGCATCCCTAGGTCTATCTCAGTGCCGGACGATAAAAAGTGCTCGACGATCCTTTGATGAAAGTGTCAGGTGATACATTTTCATATGCATTTGCTAAATACAGTGTGAATTTAGGGATCTCGAACTGTCAGCATCTTGCAGAGACAAGCCCAATAAAAGACACATTCAAGTACCCAGGATTTCAGCTGTGTACTGAAGGTCCAGTGACAACAGATGTCAGCTGGGCCACAAGGTCACCCAGAGCCATTACTGTACCAGCAACCGTGTGTGTGTCTGCGGTGACTATTTTTCCTACCCCAAAAATCGAGATGCAAGCTCTGATAAGCCCCAGGGCACTTAGGAAGACATTGGGGCAAAGCACTTTCAGCCAAGATGACCGTGCTTTCACTCTTTTACCCGACATTCAACTACATCCTATACATCCTGGGCAATGGGGAAAGAGTCCTGAGCGGCACTGACGTGGCCTCTGCCATCAGGCTGATCACAGACTAAACTCGTCCTGCAAAATCCAAGGAGACCCGTCATACCTGTGTGTCTTCGTGGATCCTGATAAATTTAGAAGCTTTGGGATATATCCTAAAAAGTTTTCCTCCTTTTTTCAAGACGTGATTCAAGTATCTCCTCCTTGAAACCTTCTCTAAGATTTGAGGAAGACTAAAGATCTTTCACCTGCACACGCAGAAATTCCGCCCCCCACACCCAGAATTACCAAAACCTCTACTGTCAAGCTGTCCTCCAAGGTTAAGCTCAAGTCACTCTTCCCTTTAATCTGTGTTTTCCCTCTACGTTATATGTTTAAATCTGTCTCCTTATGAATCTTCTCTTATAAATCTTTTCTGGTCCTTCAAACCAGACTTGGAGGAAATTGCCAATTTATCATTTTGCCAACTGAAAGATTAGCAAATAATTCCACTTCTGTTTCGCGCTTTTCCCCCAATCCATCACATTCTGATAGCGTCACATTAGTGTTCCTCAAACTAGGATACATGAAACCCCAAGATGCCTCAGATGAATTCTTGCGGGACTCTACGTGGATCAGACAAGAATGCTGACATTTTGAGTTTTCACTTCAAAGGTCATTTTCTTAATGGTACATGCTGTATACACCTGTTGGCGCATGTGGATGCCCACCGTGTAAACCAGTCCCACCTGGCCATTTCAGCACCTGTCATTCGTGAGCTTTGTGGTGCCAAGTTGCTCTGCTTTAATTATCACATACTAATGAGCACAGATCTGAGGCATATGTAATACACAAGATAACGGGTCCCCCCCAGTGAAGGTCAAATGAAGTCACTCCTGCCATTCTTCCTTCCTCACACTACAGGAAAACTAAGCCACCAAAGGCACACACACCTGAGGCTCACCAAACAGAAAACAACCTGGGCAAGAGGAGGTGGAGTCCCGTGCAAGTTTCAATGAGCAATTGACCTTCCTGAAAATATCACTGGCCACACTGATGCTATCCAGTGGGTTTGCAAAATAGTTTGTGTTTGATTTTTGCAAGTTTGTTTTGTCTTTATAATTCTCTAACACCTGTGGGCATAAGATGTTTACACCTAGGATTGTGCAGGGGTTCTCCACCTGGGCACTGCTGATATTTTCAGCCAGACAGTTCTTCGCTGTGGGGGACTGTCCTATGCATTACAGGATGTTGGTCAATATCCTGGCCTGTACCCACTAGACGCTAGGAGCATACCACCCTCCCCAAGTCATGACAACCGAAATGTCTCCAGACATTGCCAAATGACCCCTGGGAGGAAGCAAAACCACCCCGGTGAAGAACTAGTCTTTTGTTGGTAGAGATTTCAGTCACATTAAAATAAGTCTATATAACATATCTAAAAGACATTTTCCTTTATAAAAGGAACATTCTTTATGTTTGAAAAGCCCCAACGGACATACGACCAGCACCCATGGATGGATATATCGGTAGATATATGGGAATATAATCAATACTCTGAATCCTTACTGTGTCTGGCCTCTCCGTGCTCCATTCTCTCCTCGGTACCAGAGGATACAAACAGGCAACTCACAGGCCGCCAGATCCCGCCCACAAAAGTGTCCTTCCAATTGTGCGCTAGTTGCCAACCTTTGAAATTAGTTGAAATCATGTAAAAGCTGAACGTCTGGCTTCTCTTGAAAAATACACAGAAGCTCCGGCAATTCAGAGCCCACATTCCTGCATGGAAACCTCAGCTGGAACACAATAGTGACCGTCCCCACTTTCCAATCTGCCGCATCTCCTCTCCACCCCCGAGTCCTTCTTACCTCACACCCAGGCGATGGCAAGTCCATTAGGATGGCTTTCTGACTGAAAGAGGAGGCTGACCATTGACCTGAGCTGCCCTAACCCAGCAAGCAGGCTGCTGTTATTTCGACTGTTTTTTCCAAGGGACACTGCCTCGTTCATTACGATGGCCTCTCTGGCACCTCTAAGTATTTGAGTCTGCAAACCTAAGCCCTCCATGGGGCTTTGTGTGGCATCCTAAAGCACACCTCTGATCCTGCCACTAGCCTGCCTGTGAACTTCCACTGGCTCCACTGCCCATCAGACAATGTTCAAAGCTCCTGCCCATATGGCCTCAGTCTCGATGGCCAACTTCCACACACTCCAGTGACAGACTCTGCCCTTCCCTGCCCTCACTAATTCCTAGTTCATTTTTCACAAAAGACTACACTTCCCATATCTTTTAAAGTAAGGCCGGGCCATCTGACCTACTCTAGCCAATGAAGCATGAGCAGCAGTGACATGTGTCATGACACCCAAATGGAAGCCTTCAAGAGCCAGTGTGGACATCTCCATGGTCCCCTTTTTCTGCCTCAGTGATTGTGGGATTGAAACCTCTATCAGCCTGGGCCCAGGAGCGACTCTAATTAGTACAGATCCTTGCTGAGCTGCACTGTACGTGCAGCATGAAAGAAAGACAAACTTTTGTTGTGTGAAGCTACTGAAATTTGAGGGTTGTTACTGCAGCATAGCCTAGCCCATGCTGACTCACTTTCCTCCTTCTACAGTATATAATGCACCACTCTGAAAGGCGAGACTAACAACTATAACCAATACGCACCTAACAACAAAGCCCCAAAATACATGCCATAAAAACTCACAGAATTGATGGGAGAAATAAACTTAATAATAATAGTTGGAGACTCTAATACTCCACTCTCCATAAATGATAGACTAGACAAAAATCAGCAAGAACAGAGAAGACTTGAAAAAGAAGGAACTAATAATTGGACCTATTACTAAATGAAGAAAGAAAATTATAGAATGATGTGCATAATAAAGGTATAAAATATATACTTATATACAAATAAAACAATGGTACCAATTTCCTACAAGCACATACATGTGTATGCACATAGAAAACAGTCCATAAGGATATTCCGTGAACTGATGACACTGGCGAGCAGGGAACAGGTCCCAGCATTGGAGGTGTGCTCAAGGGCACTTTAGTGCTATCTCTAATATTCTAATTTTTTTACCAGGAGAATGCATCATGCATTATATGAATAATTTTTTAACAACTTAATGAAAGAAAAATAAAGTAGGTCCTATTATGGTGGCTATGACCTGAAATACAGGAAGAATAAGACCATTGCCTAGACTAGAATAAAACATGAATAAGAGTTATACACTGATACCATTAATTGAGCACTTACTATACGCCAAGCCCTAAACCAGCTACTTACTCTGGATGCACTAACTTGAAACCTCACAAGAGCCCCATGGGAGAGATAGTTAGGATATCTGGCAACTCAGGGAGGTGAATGGCCTTTCCTAAGATTATATTCTATAATGCTGTCTCTTAACTTCTATAAGTAAATTCAATGCTCAGGATAGAGAAGGCAGGTTCCAAGCGTAGGTGCCCACACTACAAAACAGGGTGCAGGTAAGGGAGGATTAAAGAACAAAGAAGTCAAGTTTCTGAATCTGGGACCCACCTGGCCTCAAGACGGGTTTGCAGCCAACAGATGGTAAACTCCTGGGAAGTGGACAAACTTATGAAAATGTGGATTCACTGTAGGTGGAAAAACAACAACGCTCTTCACTCTAAGTCACAGCTATTTGTGTCCTGTTCTTACCCCCATACTGGTGTTTGATCTTTGAGAGCCTGTCACAGTGTGGTGGTCCGGCTCAGGGACTCTGGTGCTTGGATATGAATCCTGGCTCTGTTTAGTCACTGTGTAACTTTGATTATTTCACCTCTCTCGGCCTCGGTTTCCCCATCGGTAAAACAAGGGTAATAATAAGATTTCCCCAAATGGTAATTATCATAATTACACGAGCCAATATGTGTAAAATCCTCAGAATGGCATTGGGCACATTAAATACTATGGAAGTGCTGGCTGCTACTGTTATTCTGAATTCCACAAATGCCAACTGTGGTGTCGGGCATATGCTAGATGATCAGTAAATACTAAGCAAGTTGAATAAAGCCGTCTTTCAGCCACACAGTGAGATCTTATCATAAGGAGGCTTTTTGAGACACTTCTAACAGACGTGATTAACACACAATCTTTGGAGTCAGGCTGACCTAGACACTGCCGCAAACAGGCTGTGTGTCTCTGGGTAGGTTGCTTCACCTCTCTGAGCCTCAGCTTCCTCAACTGTAAAATCAGTGTTGATATTACACTATCCCCTCAGAACTGCTGTAAGAGCTAAATGCAATCAATATAGAGCACTCAACACCACGCCTGGCACATAATAAATGCTTATTAAGTGACAGTAATTATTATCACAACTAAGTCACTGCATTGGGCTCACTTAATCCCACTCCTTTTCCACCGCAAATAATGTTATAACGGCATCCACAAGAGGATGCACAGCTAGTACGTGGCTTGAACCTTTCAAAATAAAAAGGAATAATCGGTAAATAGTAGATGCTCTTCTCTTCCTACAGACATAAATGCAAATCCCTAAGGAGTTTAGCAAATGTATGTTTCTGTGACAGCTCTTTATGGAGGCTGCATACTTTTATTTGCTGAGAATTTGATGCACTAAATGTAAACAAAGAATGATGAAGACTCTAATAGCAATCCCCAGACAGAAGCCAGGGCTCCTTCCCAAGCTCCCTGGAAGCAGGCATGTTGATGCGGTATATTTAGGTACTGATCACACCCAGAAACGTTCCCACCTATCCGAAGACAGGGCAAACCCAGTGAGTCTCAAATTAGCAACATCCTACAAAGTCTCATCAGGCAATCTAATGCAAATGACTTAACTTCTCCTTGGAGACATCCTGTGAGAAATTCTCCCTAACAGGCTAAAGTTCATGGTTTAAGATCAGCTATCAGGACACCGTAAGGAGCCTCTCGGAGCCTCTCGCGGTCAGAGCCTGCGTGGCTGAAAGAGTGTATGTCAAGCAACCTGGGGTAAATGAAAGCAGTTTGCACATCTTAGCCGAGTTCTCTATTTAAAGAAAATCTGGGAAGATCATTTGGTAGGGTGAACAACGGTCACAAATAAAACACTTGGGAAATGTTACATGAGTTTGACTTCATGAAAGACGTTATTTTTGAAGACCCAGAACCAACAGAGTTGACAGATTCTGATGGCTGATGTGCTGGACCCGTGCCTTCTTGACAAAGAACTACTATTTCAGAAGAATGGAAACCCAGCTACACGAAATTAAACACACGTATTTAGAGCTATCAGACCCAAAGTAGAAAATATCCACTCTCACTTAGGGATTCATTCACCCATCATTATTACGCTTCTGCCATGTACAAGACACGGACGAGCATGGACTCTCTCCTCATGGAGCTTACAACTGAGTGGAGAGTGAAGGGGAAAGAAGATATAGAGAAGCAGATGAAATACAGTCTATCCTCATTATTCACAGATTTGCCTACTTGCTAACATGTACTTGTAACTCCAAAATCGATACTCGTGGTGTTTTTACAGTCATTTGGGAACATATGCAGAGCAGTGAAAACTCTGAGTTGCCCGCTGTATGTTGCTGGCGGAGGTGGAAACAAGTGATAACTCTGGTTCCTTGTTTCAGCTTCCTTCCATAAACAAGGTCTTTTCCATGGTCTATTTACAGCCACATTCTCATGCCAGACAGCCATTTTTTATTATTTTTTTTTTTTTTTGTGATTCCACTGTTAAAATGGCCCCCAAGGTTAGTGTCGAAGGGCTGTTTGGTGATTCTAAGCTCGAGGAGCCTGGGATCTAATACGTGTATTTTTGATGAAGAAAATACACGTATTAGCTAAGCTTTCAGGAACAAGCTATGGTAGTATTGGTGGGGAGTTCAATGCCATGAGAGAGGTACCTAAGGTATCTTTAAACAGAAACTCACATAAAACAAGGTTATACTATATTGATCAGTTGGTGAAAACGTGACCAGAGGTCCATAGCCTATACTTCCCCTGGAGCAGTGGCTCAGCATTCATTGATTCAGTGATGACTTTACAGAACTACTATGAATAATGAGAATCGATTGTACCTCAAATCTATACGTGCAATGAGCAAACAACTAAGCTGAAACAGAACTCAACAGAGTGCCCTACTTTAGGTTATTAGGATACATAGTGCATCCAATATCTTACCTTTTGTGTAAGAAACAAGGTAATATTAATTAGTATATTTGTTCACATATATTGGTTATATAAGTACATATATGTATACATACATACATGCTTGCTTTTTTAATGGAGGTTAAAGCTAAAATAGAATTTTTAAACTGAAACAAATGAACTTATCTGTATGTCAAGTTGGTGACATAACTATACAGAGAAAAAATGTGACTCTAAAACGTAGCATTTTGACTATATCTAGTAGGATACATCCTAATGACAAAAAAAATAGTACTGCAAAAAAATATTAATTATATTCAGTATTCTTATTTAATAGTAGCAGTACAAATGTCATTATTTTGAAACATGTAATAAATATTTAGGTCAATGTACTTAGAAACCAAGATTCTTAGCTTAGGAGAAAAGAGGTGCAAATAGAAAATCAAAAGTTAAGTAAAATCGTAGAATCTTATATTTAAGTTGGAAATATCATTATGAATTCATTGTCCTCACTATAAAAAATATTTATTTTCTAACACTGTCTACTGAAGTATAACCCAGCATCAATGATCACCTCTAGTGCCCAACTCTGGTTTCTAGACACCATTCTCTCTAAAAGGTATTAGGGCTTCTTTAAGAAATGGCCAATTCCAGGTCTGGGGAACCAAGTAATCCTGGGAAAACCTGTTGTGCCAGAAGCCAAAGCCATTCAAGACAACTGAGACTGAAGAACTTGGGCGGTAACTTAAAATGTCTCCCACTGGTGAAAGGAGGGACATTTTGGGCGGCCGGTGGCTCATTGGTTAGAGCAGAAGCTCTTGGCAATGGGGCCGCTGGTTCGATTCCCATGTGGGCCTGTCAGCTGTGCCCTCCACAACTAGATTGAAGACAACAAACTGTCGCTGATCTGCTGGAGAGGTAGCCGGATGGCTCAGTTGGTTGGAGCGCGAGCTCTTGGCAGCAAGGTTGCCAATTCAATTCCCGCATGGGATGGTGGGCTGCACTCCCCTCAACTTGATTGAAAATGGCGACTGGACTTGGAGCTGAGCTGCACCCTCCACAACTGGATTGAAGGACAATGATTTGACTTGGAGCTGTTGGGCCCTGGAAAAACACACTGTTTCCCATTATTCCCCTACAAAAATTTTTTCTTTTAAAGAGGTGGGAAGTTTGGAGCTTCAAAAAGAGTAATGGCTACAATGGATTGAAACACACCAAATAAATTATTTTAAATCCATGAGTTCATAATATTCTTAAAACCCACTGGCCATTTTTGGGTGTTGCTAGAGTTCCAACTCTGTATTTGAAAAACTGGTAAGTAGAGGGAAAGAATCAGCATTTACGCTGCCTTTCTATATAAACTGGATTTCAGGGTCACCATAGAGGTAATAAGCAAATGTTATGTCCAAAATATTTCTAGCTTAAGATGCAAAAGGATCAAAGGCCTAAACATAAACTGCATAGAAGAAAACATAGGTACTAAACTTATGGGCCTTGGGTTCAAAGAGCATTTTATGAATTTGACTCCAAAGGCAAGGGAAGTGAAAGCTAAAATAAATGAATGGGATTATATCAAACTGAAAAGCTTCTGCACAGCAAAAGAAACCATTGTCAAGATAAAGAGGCAGCCAACTGAATGGGAGAAGATTTTTGCAAACAACGCCTCTGATAAGGGGCTAATATCCAAAATATATAAGGAACACATACAACTCAACAACAACAAAACAAAAAATCCAATTAAAAAATGGGCAGAGGACCTGAAGAGATATTTCTCCAAAGAGGACATACAAATGGCCAATAGACATATGAAAAAAATGCTCAACATCACTAATCATCAGAGAAATGCAAATAAAGACTACAATGAGATATCACCTCACACCAGTTAGAATGGCTATCATCAACAAGACAAATAGTAACAAGTGTTGGAGAGGCTGTGGAGAAAAAGGAACCCTTATACACTGTTGGTGGGAATGCAGACTGGTGCAACCGCTGTGGAAGGCAGTGTGGAGGTTCCTCAAAAAATTAAGAATAGAATTACTATATGACCCAGCAATCACTCTCCTGGGTCAAAAAATCTGAAAACATTTATCCATAAAGACATATGTGCTCCAAAGTTCACTGCAGCTTTATTTACGGTGGCCAAGACATGGAAACAACCAAAGTGTCCTTCGATAGATGAATGGATAAAGAAGTTGTAGTGTATATACACAATGGAATATTATTCTGCCATAAAAAAGATGAAATGGATGGATCTTGAGAGTATAATGCTAAACGAAATAAGTCAGACAGAAAAAGCAGAGAACCATATGATTTCACTGATATGTGGTATACAAAACTGAAAACAACAAAAGAACAAGACAAACAAATGAAGAAACAAAAACTCATAGACACAGACAATAGTTTAGTGGTTACCAGAGAGGAAGGGGGAAAGGGGGTGACAGATGAGGGTAAGGGGGATCAAATATATGGTGATAGAAAGAGAACTGACTCTGGGTGGTGAACACACAATGTGATTTATAGATGATGTAATACAGAATTGTACACCTGAAATCTACGTAACTTTACTAACAATTGTCACCCCAATAAACTTTAATTTAAAAAAAAGATGCAAAAGGAATGATAGAATTAGGAAAGCATGATATTGTAACCCATCATGGAATAAGGGATCTAGACAGAGTCATCAGCAGATGGCAGTCATTAAGTAAAAGATTATTAGAACACATTATAATGGGTACATCAGGCTGTCAGCACCCAATCCCGTTTGATCAACGTTAGCACCATGGAAAGTGCAATACCCAAATATTGTGTGCTTTCTGGTGCGATCATTACAAAATACATAGCAGCACCTATGAAGTATTATTGCAAAAGAAAATAAATTAATAAACTGGAACATCAAACATCTCTAGATTTAGTGATCACTTGATAGGAAATGTGGGGGTAAAGGAACAAGTAAAACCATACCCCCTCTCCAAGAAAGCATGAAAATTCTACAGGACAAATGACTGTTTCTTTTACCAAGTAAGCAATATTTTTAAAAGGGAACAGGAACTCTGGAGATAAAGAACTTAAGAGACCTATAAACGAAATGCAATGTGAGACTCCTGAATGACTCCTGACTCAAACAAATCAACTCCACACACACACAAAAAAAAATTTTTAAAAACATCTGGAGAATGTGAACATAGACTGTGTATGAAATTATATTAAGAAATTAGTTTTTATTTTATAAGCTGGGGTAACAGCTTTGTGGTTACAGTATTTTAAAAGGCCTTACATGTTTGAGATGCATAGTGAAGTATTTACAGGTAAAAATTTACAATCTTTGGGATTTGCTTTAAAATATACCTGCACACACACACACACACACACACACACACACACACACACACACAGGAATGGAGGCAAATGAAACAAGATTGCAATATTTTGATTATTGGTGAATCTGGGTGATAAGTGCATGGAAGCTCATTCTATTTTTTATTTTATGTTAAAATTTTCCATTAAGAAATATTTTTAAAATAATAAATTGCCTCCTGTGGACCTTACTTCTTGGAGGGCAAGATAGTTACTAATGACAATTTTAACACCTGGTGGTATTTTACATGATAATTACATAGTAATGACAGCAGCAGTAGCTGTTAATATTACTTCCTGCACGCACGATACAAGGCTAAGCATTTTACATGTATCATCTCATTAAATCCTAACCCTGAGAAGTAGGTCCTATTATTATCTGTATTTTACAGATGGAAAAACTGAGACTCAGACGTGCTCAAAGACGCACAGCTAATCAACAGCAACACAAGCTTTGAACCCAGGGCTGATTCCAGAGTGTGGGTGTGTTTATCTATTATGGGACACTGCCCAACATCGCCTTTACGGAACCAAAATAATGGCTTCCTAGCAATCTTTCTCATGTAGATCCGGAATCAAACAACAGAGAAAAAAAAGTAGAAAAACCAGCTCTCTCCCCATCCCACCTAGGTTTCCTTCTTAAGAGAACCATGCCAAGCTTCACTAGCCCTTTTTTTCTGCTACAAAAACAGGATCTTGTTGCCAGAGATGCTTTGAGTACCGAACATCATGTGCAAAGCACCCCCAAGGATGATGAACGAACGCTCCAGAATTCCTAATTAGCATCCCTCAATTAGGAAACTGGAAACCACTGCTCTGGAGGTAAATTACAAGTTGGATTTGCATATGTTGGAGGAAACTGGTAGGTCTCTCCCAGGAGGGGCTCAGGTGCCATTTCTAAGGGCTCTTTCTGACACTGAGGAAGTGTCCCTCAACATCCATTCTCCTGGTCACATGTTTATACCCACCCAGAGGAGGAAAATCACACGGCATCCACAGGCAGTAAAAGCCATGGATGAATGACCCTGCAACATCGAGGCACAATTAAGATCTGAGGATGCCCTTGGTGGACTGTCACCTTTGGGGAGGCATCCTGGGAGGAGTACGGCATGGCCTGCAGCACAGCAGATCCTGAGGCTTCAAATCCTGCCTCCACCAATTACTATCGTGTTTCCCCGAAAATAAGACCTAGCTGGACAATCAGCTCTAATGCGTCATTTGGAGCAAACATTAATATAAGACCCGGTCTTATTTTAGTATACTATAAAACTGGGTCTTATAATACAATATAATGTAATATAATATAATATAATATAATATAATATAATATAATATAATATAATATAATACCGGGTCTTATATTAATTTTTGCTCCAAAAGACACATTAGAACTGATTGTCTGGCTAGGTCTTATTTTGGGGGAAACACAGTAGCTACGTGTCCCTGGGAAAGTTATTTGATCTCTCAGTTTTGTCAGGTATCAAATGTGATGGCACCGACCTCCCTGGGTTGTTGTGTGGACGAATATAGGATAATATATGAAAAGTGACTCACCCAGTCTTTAGGACACTGTCAGCACCCAATAACAACACTGATCATTTATAAAAAATGATTTTATCATCATTATCGTGTTATTTTTAAAAAAGACTGGGACTTTCCCAGATACCAAACACTGGTATGTGAAAGCAAGATAACCAACACATTCTGGTATAAAATTAGCACCTGGAATAGTCATTTCTCCTTTTCTTTTCCCCCTTATTTTTCATATTGTAGTAAAATATACATAACCTAAAATACAGCATGTCAACCATTTTTCAAGGGTACTGTTTAGCCCATCCATATTGCTGTGCAATATCACCACCGCCCGTCTCCAGAATCTTTTCATCTTTCCAAACTGAAACTCTGCACCCATGAAACAATAGCTCCCCCGTCCCCTCCCCCAGCCCCTGACAACCACAGTTCTACTTTCCATCTCTATGAATTTGACCATGCCCAGTGTCTCATATAAGTGGAATCATTCAGTATTTGTCCTTATATGTCTGACTTATTTAACCTAGCATCATGTTTTCAAGGGTCTTCCATGGCGTAGTGTGTGTCAGCACTCCATTCCTTATGATGGCTGAATAATATTCCATTGTACGGACATGCCACATGTTGTTTATCCATTCATCCATTGATAAATATTTGGAATGGGCAAATGCATAGAGATAGAAAGTAGAATGTTGTAGATTACCAGGGACTGAGGGAGACAGGTGGGGGAAGTTATTGTTTAATGGGTACAGAGTTTTGTTGGGGATGAAAAAGTTTTGAGTATAGCTAGTGGCAATGATTATAGCACACTGTGAATGTACATAACGTCACGGGATCATCCACTTACGTAGGGATAAAATGCTACATCTTGGGCATATTTTAGTACAATAAAATGTTTTTAATGGAATAATAGTACTGGGGCGGTTCTAAGGACTAAACTGGTGCTTCTCAAACTTTACAGCACACAAATCACCAGATTATATCGAAATGCAATTCAGAGTCTAGGCCAGGGCCTGAGACTCTGCATTTCTGAACAACTCCCAGGTGGCACCAATGCCACCGGTCCACGGACCACACCTTGGGGAGCCCTGTACATGAAACTCAGGTGAGAGCCTAGGATACAATAAGCACCAGGTAAATGCTAGCTACAGCTACAAGATTGACACTGAAGCTGATAGAGACTTTTCACACAACTTTGTCTTTCACTGGTGAAATGCTCATTTCAAGAAGAAAGCAGCACATGTGATCTGCCTCTGAAATTCCATAACCCCGAGCACACTCTTTTTACAGATGCTACGAGAGTCTTGCAGAACAGACTTCAGCAGCTGTGAGAGTATCTCCCACAGCCGTCTAAAAACCTTTCTCTCCAAGCAGCATATGGATAAAAACCTCAAGCTTGAAACACATTTCCATTTTCAATGATCTCAAGCTAAAAGAAGCATGCATAACACACAGGGTGAAGGTGAACCTTGGTCTACCCTGTTCACACCCTGAAATACTTTGGATGACGCAGGAGTTTTTTGTTTTTACCTCTCCCTGGCATGTGCTCAGGGCCTGCAGGTGAAGAATAGATAGAAATAGTTCGGGACCAGGGCTGCAGAGAGGACTCCAACAGGGGCACATCTTCATGGCTTAGATTCAAGTGGGGCTCCTCTATCCTTACCCCTTGATAAACAGGGCATGCCTGCTTAGATTTGGGGCCAAATCTAGAGTCAAGACTGCCAAAATCATGCCTACCAAACCTAGGAACCACCCAATCCAAATCGCTGTTAGAAATTCTCCCTCCCCGTCCTTTCCTCTCCCTCCAATTTGGAGCTGAAAGCTGCCCATATGTGTCAAGTTCAAGAGTACACCCTGTTACTCTGCTTCCAGGGTTTGATCTGTTAGGCGTGAACTCAAACCATAGGAACAATTCAACAAGAAAATTTCCAAATAGAGCGGAGACGTTAATTTGGAAAACCAAACATAGAGTATCCTAGACCAGCCAGATTCATTTCTACAGATTTACTATAACTGCAGCAGCTAACATTTATCGAGCGCTCGTCATGTGCCAGACGCAGAGCTACACATTTTGAATGCATTATCTAACCCTCACAGCAACGCTAGGAGGTATGTGCTATCATTTTCTTGTTTTACAGCTGGGGAACCTGAGACACAGAGATTAAACCTAAGGTTTAATCATAACTAGAAGAGCCAACACTGTTACGCAAAACTGAAGCCTATCTTAAAATGAGAGTTTTTAAAATGTGGTATCACAGGATTGACACAAGTATACCGTCAAATTCAAGAATTCAAACCTCGCCATAAACCCATAGTCGAAAAAGTTCATTCGTGTCCAATCTGAAAACACTAGCGATGTCTGCCGTTTGGAGATTGTTCCTGGTACTGACACGCAGTGGTTATCAGGGTCTGCCGTGAGTGATAAGTGATAACAACACATTTCCTTGTTATGATCACCCACTGCTGCCAGATTTAGCAAATAAATGGATATTCAATTAAATTTGAATTTCAGATCAACGACAAATACTTTTTCAGTATAAGTATGGTCCATGTAATATTTGGACATACTTATACTGGAAAGGTATTCATGGTTGATCTGAAATTCAAGTTTAACTGAGTATCCTGTATTTTATCTGGTGACCCTATGACCAGCAAATAGAATGCATGCCTTAACCAGGAGCAGGACAGCCAGGCCCTGCCGTGTGGGTCCAGTTTCCCGAGCACTTCGATTCTCCCAGTATCCTTTGCAGCGCAGTAAAGTTCTGTAACTTGCCCAAGTCAGATAGTGGCACGAGGGTGGCAGAGCTGGGACCCAGACACTGTGTTCCAGTTCTCCATCCACTCACGGTCCCAAGAGACACATGGCCTGTCTTGAAGGGGAGGGAGGCCAGACATGAGAACACACTAGAAGCAAAGATGTATTGGTCCTGGAACAGACTGGCCGAGTAAGGCTACTGTGTAAATCCAGCTGACTTTGTGAACATTGAGTTAAAGGGTCTCTGATGAAATAGCCCACTCTGAACGTCCAGATGCTCCCAGTAATGTGCTTTGCCCTTTTGATCTTTATACTCTGCTTAGAATGCTCTGTATTTGCTGGAATGCTGGACTAAGAATTCCAGCTAGGTTGGGACAACAGATTGTTCCCTCCAGCCAAGCTGACTATCTTTTGGAAACAGCATCCAGCTTTCATTTGGAGAACCTCCCTGTTTGGTCCATGGATCTTGGAAACAGCTGAACCTCCCTCCCTGGTTCCAGAATTGACCTATTAGAAAGCTGTGCCCTCCTGACCCCGGAAGTAGAGAAATGAACCAAGCCTGACTGGTGAAAACGACACTCCACCCATTCATGGGAGTGACTGGGAAATAATCCGGCTCTTCCTTCATAGTAGCTGCACGACAAAAGGTGAATGTGGAGCCTCCAGTAACCGCCCTGCCACCGTTAAGTAAAGCAACATGTGACTGGCACTGGTGACTAAAGGAGTTTGGAAGAATACAACCAGTCACCACCATCATTTTTTTACATTGGTCAACAGGCATGGGCAAAAATATCTATAAATCCTGTTTGTTGTAATTTCTGAATATATCCAAAATCCAACCACAGCTCAACAGGGTTGGGGGGTTCACCCCCGTCTCTCACCTGTGACAGTCTTCTAACTCATCTACTTGCTCCTACTCATGTCCCTTACAGTCTATTCCCAACCGTCAGCGAGAAGAATGCTATTGAAACCCCAGTCAGATCAGGAACGCCTCTGCTCAAAACCCTCAAATGCACTTTATTGCACAGAGTAAGAATCTTCATACTGTTCTCAAAGACCCTGCCGATCTCATCCCATTTTGCTGCCCGGACCTGATCCTCAACCCTCCAGCCCAATTACACAAGTGTCCTGGCTGTTCCTCCGAGACCTCAGGGCCTTTGCACAAGCTGTTGCCTCCCTCTAAGTGCTCTTCCCCCTGCCAAAGCTATCCTCCTGGATTGATCACTCCCTCACTTCCTTAAGTCTTGGCTCAAATGTCACCTTTCCTTGAAGTCTGCTCTACCTTCTCTTTTTCATAATTACCACCTTCTATCATGCTTTTAGGTTCCTTACTCTTTGTCGGGTTTTTGTTTTGTTTTGTTTTATTTTGTTTTGTTTTGTTTTAAAGAGGGTGCAGCTCACAGTGGCCCGTGCGGGGATCGAACCAGCAACCTTGGTGTTAATAGCAACACACTCTAACCAACTGAGCTAACCAGCCGCCCTTTTATATTTATTTGTTTATTGTCAGTCTCCCCTGACTAGACTGTGAGGTGCCTGAAGGCAGGGCTCTTTGCCTGTTTTACTCCCGGTGTATCCCCAGCACCTAGAACACTGCACGGCACACAGTAGGTGCTCACCACTGGGAAATCATGAGCTGGGATGAAGCAGGCCCAGAAAGAAGGAAATGGGTCTGAAAACTAGAAGGACAATATCAGGGACCCTAGACAAAAGCTGGAGGGCCACAGTGTGTCCAGGGACTCTTCCTCCATGGGGCCCCGGTGTCGAGGTGGCATCTGGGCTCAGCCCACCCTCTGCCCGCCTGGTCCTACCTTTGCAAAGACTCTAGTTCCCATCTTAGCAGACAACTACGGGCGACTGGCTGTGAGGAAATGTGATTATACATGTATGACTGAGTAGTAGTGGGGGAGAGTCCTCCTCTTAATCTGAGTTAATATAAGACTGCTCTCATTATCGCTAATCTGATCAAAGAATGGCCAGCTCTCAGACCTGCAGCACGCTAGTAATGAATTTTTCATAACTCTGTAGAGACATTTTCTGCACAGCTGTTAATAATAAGCCACAAAGCATAAGATTTAAAATGCATTTCCATTTCACCACCTCTTTTCTCCTGGCTTTATTTTCCCTCCCTCCACCCCACCCTTCTCAAGGTCTTGCCCATCTATTCATATTATGGGGTGGCCTGTGTTTGTTGTGGTGTCAAAGAACCTCCCTCCACCGTTGGGGACCAATCAATTCTTGTTATGCTTTCAAATCGTATTTGAGAAGTGGAGATCATAGATTAGAGAGTTATATTCAATCTGGCAATGAGACTGCCTCGTTTTCCTAGAATGAGGAGGAGGTGAGGCAGGAAAAAAATGCAAAGGAACCCAGTTTAGAGAAAGGAAAAAGTGCTATCCCACCCCCTTGCCTTCAAATGGGCCTGAAACACTCTACATCCCAGTCATGGTGGATTTCATGTGGCTCCTCCAATGCTGTGTCCTAGCTCTAGGCTTTTGCACATACTGTTCCTCTGCCTGGGACAGCCTTTCCTCGTGTCTAGTTAACTCCATTGTCTTTTGGGTCTTAGTTTTAACATCACATCACTAGATCCATGAGCAATATATTCTGCATCCCAGAACCTAGCACATTGCCCGATGTGCTACATTCCCGGGGGTGCCAAAAAACTGTAGACAAGTGGACACTTTGGTCAACGTTGCTCAAGCAGTAGTTTGCCATCATCAGAAGTGTCTGGATGCTGACGGGAACCACTTTGAGCACCTCTTGTCATTGCAGAAGTCACACGTGACTTGTAGTCATCGTTTGTTATCGGTATATATTGAGTATTACCATTTTAATACAGTTTTGCTTTCTTAAAATGTGTGTGCACTTTTTTGGCACCCTCTGCGTATTTGTACGCTATAAGCACCATATGGGCAAGACTTCGTTCCAGCCTAATGCATTTAACACAAAGTGCAATGAATGAGTGAATGAAGGCATGCTGTAACACTAATCAACCAGGTCCCCTTTCAGCGTAGACGTCGGAAATGGCTGACGACTCATCCAAACACCAAAGCTCTGGCTGCTGTTCTCTTCATTCATTCCAGACACCGTGCCCAGAACATTGTCAAGATCATCTTCAACGGCAACACATCTTGTTCGTTGAGAGTGGACATGACGATACGTTTTAAATGGACAAAAGTCACTGGCCATCATCAAACGGCCATCATGAAGGCTACCGTTTAGGGTCAAGGAAAAATAAAAGAGACTTGTTTTCTTATAAAGTCACTCTGAAGACAGTTTTCAAGAATGTTTTAAGTAATGCCAACAGAGCTAGGGCAAGACTGTTTGATTTGTTGTTTAGGTAAATGTCTGACTAAGGAACTCTTGGTATGATAATAGTAATCTGGTTATGGTTTTTAAAACGGAGTACTTAGTGTTTGTTAGAAATACATATTGAAATATTTGAGGATTAAATGTTATCATGGTTTTAGGAAATGTTTCAAAATCCTCCAGAGAGCATGGGGAAGAGGGTTATTGGCCATAATCTGATCATTGTTGACTTTGTGTGATGGGTACGTAACGGTCCATTATGCTAGTCTCCTTATTTTTGTATAGATTTGAAGAGTTTGTGTGTGTCGTGTGTTTGTGTGTGCACGCACGCTTGTCTGGTCCCAGTAACATCTCTTCAAAGGAAATTGAGAATAGCCACCCAATAAGCAAACATTATAAAATCAACAAGTAATTGGTTACCCATCTTCTCCAGGCTAAACAATGTAACTAACCTTAATTTTTTCAACCCAGGGCTGAGTAGGATTGGGGAAAAAAATCTGAAGCAGCAATCATCAAACCATTGGTGTTCACAAGGTATATCAGTAGTGTTGATTACCTGTGCCTTCCTTTTCCTCGCACAACACTGTTTACACATATATACACACATCTGAATTAAAGGGGAAAATGGTGACGCTTTTGATCAGATTATAATGAGGCCATGTCTGCTTTTTATTTAAAGTTTTGATTTCTGGGTTCCAATGGAAAGTGGAAATATCAGACAATATTAGGCCCAAATCCTATCCATTGGCGACTCTAACATCTATAGATGTGAAATATGGCCTCTAGTTCACCATGGCCCCTATGACACCTCCCAAATGTCCTACTTCTGGCCTATTTTCCTTCTGTGGGTTTCCTGCCTGGTCCCAGAAAACAATGGACTGCGTGATCCCTGGAAATCAGACAGCTTCATCTGTGAAACTCATATCCATTTCTGATGTCATTTCCAAAAAATGTCATCTTAAATTAGACTTCCATGTCATTAACATGATTCTAACTCTGTATTTATTTCAACTGAAATGTACATTTTTAAAAAACCATGCTTGCCTCAAGTTTCTTAGCTCATCACAAGTTGATTCACACATGCAGTAAAGTGCCTTTATACATTTTTTTAAGTCACAGAATTATTGGAAACATTTACCTCTCACAGTTATCATTCCTGAAGATGCAAACCCACAAACTATTCCTGTAAACTCTGAAAGGATTATAAATGAGCACACTCTTTCTAAAGGACCATCGCAGACGAGAAAAAGCCTTACAAGCATGCAGTAATTCTACTTCTAAGTATATTTGTTAAGGAAACAAATAAGAAAGCTTTACAAAGATTTCATTTCAAGAAGAGTCATTAAGTTGTGTTTATGAGACCAAAAGAAATCAGAAATAATCTAACTCACCCAAGGAGTTGAGTCAACTCAATTATGCTATATCTTTATGTTGGAATGTTAGTAGTCATTAAATGCTATTAAAAAAATAGTTTTGGCAGGAAAAGACATTCATATCTTAAATCAACTTTTAAGAGGAAAAGTAGAGAGTCTGAAATATATAAAATATAGTTACTCTTAAAAGTCACATAAAAATACATATTGGGCGGGAAAGCCCGTAAGACTCTATAACAAGGTGTTAGCAATGTTGATTTGTGGGTGGTAGGATTATAAGTGTGTTCATTTTTATTTTTGATTAAGCACATTCCATTTTTTCTATAGTGACTGCACCTTTCTTTAATGTCTAGAAATGTCTTTAAAATTGCTGTCTTCTTTAATGACTTCCATTTCTGAAGTCAGTGTGAATGATTCACAATCTGGCATACAGAACCAGACCAGCCAACCAAGCAACTGCAAGAGCTCCAGGGAACTGTCATGTAGACCATCACGAACAACCACAAAAGGTGTGGAAGGAATTTCTGATTCTCAAGTTCTTGACTGGGTACCAGCCTGAACCGGGGGATGTTTCTTTGGTTTTTGGCAGAGGAACAACAGTTTCCCAAAGGGTTCCCATCCTCCTAGCAAACAAATGTTCACGGCAGCACTATTCCCAATAGTCACAGGTGGAAACAACCCAAACATCCACTGTGGGATGGATAAACAAAATGGGTCTCTCCATACAAAGGAATTTTATTTGGCCATAAAAGGGAATGAGGTACTGACACAAGCTGCAACACGAATGAACCTTGAAGACATGATGCTAAGTGAAAAGGACCCGACATGAAAGGCCACGTATTATATGATTTCATTTATATGAAATATCCAGAACAGGTAAAACCATAGCAACAGAAAATAGATTAGTGGTTGCCAGGGGATGGAGGGCAGGGAAATGGGATTGACTGCCAACAGATACAAGGTTTGTGTGTGTGTGTGTGTGTGTGTGTGAGTGTGTGTGTGTGTGTTTTGAAGGAAATATTCTGGAATTAGATGGGGCAATGGTTGCACAACAATGAGCATCTACTAAAAACCATTTAATAATCATAGTCTTTAAAATAGTTAAAATGGTGAATTCTATGTCATGTGAATTGTGTCTCAGTTTTTAAAAACCTAAAAAAAGAGACGCTGGGGGTGGCTATATTAACATCAGAGCAAAGAAAATGACCAGGGATAAACAGTAACTTTACATAATGATAAAGGGTCAGCTCACTGAGAGAACAACCATCTCAAATGCGTATACGCTTAAGAAAACAGCTCAAAATAAAGTAAAAACGGATGGAACTACAAGGAGAAATGGACAAATCCACAATTATAAGATAAGCTAGCAACACTTCCTTCTGTGTAATCAATAAAACAACCTGAGAGAAAATCAGTAAGGATATAGAAAATCTAAACAATAACCAATTGTGTGTCCTAAGGAAAAAAAAACCCACAATAAAATTCAAAACAGAAAAACAACAGAGAATAAAGAAAGCCAAAAACTGGTTCCTTTAAAAGATAAATAGGGGCCAGCCAGGTGGCTTAGGCGGTTGGAGCTCCAGGCTCCTAACTCCGACCGAAGGCTGCCGGTTCGATTCCCACATGGGCCAGTAGGCTCTCAACCACAAGGCTGCCAGTTCAACTACTTGAGTCCCGCAAGGGATGGTGGGCAGCACCCCCTGCAACTAAGATTGAACACGGCACCTTGAGCTGAGCTGCCACTGAGCTGCTGGATGGCTCAGTTGGTTGGAGCACGTCCTCTCAACCACAAGGTTGCCGGTTCGACTTCCGCAAGGGATGGTGGGCTGTGCCCCCTGCAACTAGCAACGGCAACTGGACCGGGAGCTGAGCTATGCCCTCCACAACTAAGACTGAAAGAACAACTTGAAGCTGAACAGCACCCTCCACAACTAAGATTGAAAGGACAACAACTTGACTTGGAAAAAAGGCCTGGAAGTACACACTGTTCCCCAATAAAGTCCTGTTCCCCTTCCCCAATAAAATCTTTAAAAAAAAAAAAAAAAGAAAAAAGATAAATAAAACTGATAAACCTCTAGCCAGACTGACAAACCATAAAAGGCAAAAACACACGTGACCAGCGTTAGGAATGAAAGAGGGAAAATCACTGTAAATCCCACAGACACTAAAAGGATAATAAGGGACTACGACGAGGAACTCCATGCATGTAAATTCAACAACTTAGATCAGATGTACCAATTCTTTGAAAGCCACAAACTATCAAAATTCACCCAGTTATAAATTTTAAAAATTGAATTTGTATGTAAAAATCTTATGGGGGGGAAAAAAGAAAGCAACCCTCTAGGTCCAGGTGGTTTCACTGGTGAATTCTACCAGCACTTAACACATGTGAAGATGAAATCACACCAATTCTACACAATCTCTTTCAGAAAACAGAAGCAGAAGAAACACTTCCCAACTCATTTTATGAGGCCAGTATTAGTCTGATACTGAAACTAAACAAAGACGGTACAAAAAAGGAAACCACCGACCAATACCTCTCATGAACATAGACATGAAAATCCTCAACAAAATAGTAATCAATCAAATCCAGCAACATATTAAAAGAATGCAGCTACATATTAAAGGAATAATATTGCCTTGGGGGCTTATCACAAAGCACTGTTTCTCAAGGAAACGAAGACAAAAAGTGGCATCTAAACTTGCTCTGCCTTCTAACTAATAAACACCAAGCCCCTGCATGTCCCCTTGAGGGGTTGTTTTTATACCTGTCTATTTGCCTCATTGCTGGAGTCCAGGCCACCCAGCTCTGCCCACACTATCCCAGGGCCATTATGGTTGGGCATACAGAGAAACTTTCGCTTCTGACAGTCATGATACTTCGGGGAGGGGAGGTGCACAGGCAAAGGGAAATTCCCCACTGCCAACAACCCCAGATTCCAGCATTCTATAAGAATGGAACCCACACAGGAGAGAGCAGGGAGATAGTGGTGGCAAAGGTTGGGTCAAAGACTTGTCGGGAGTCTGTGCACATGGCGATCCCTTCTCTCTACCTGGCAGGTTCCAGATCTAGATGCAAACTCCTCTGAGACTATTTCCTCAGCCAAGAGGAAGGGCTGTCCTCATTCTCTCTTCTCCAGAGAGCAGAACCAAAGGATAGAAGTCATCAAGAAGCAGATCCAGCTCAACAGAAGGATGGAGTCTAACCATTATAACTCACCCAAAGCAAAAGGTTGCCTTGTGAAAGGCCTTGAATAGACATTTACCCAAAGAAGATATTCAAACGGCCAACAAGCACATGAACAGATGCTTAATAGAATTAGTCATTAAGGAAACCAAAGCCCCACGATGCCAATAAAAATAACGACAACAAAATATAAAATAACAAGTGTTGGCAAGGATGTGGAGAAACTGGAACCCTGGTGCATTGTCGATAGAAATGTAAAATGGTGTAGCTGCTACGGAAAACAGTACGGTGGCTCCTCAAAAAATTAAAAATAGAACTACCCTATGACCCAGCAATTCCATTCCTAGGTATATGCCCCAAAGAACTAAAAGTAGGGACTCAAACAAATATCTGTACATTAGTATTCATGGCAGCATTTTTCACAATAGCCAAAAGATGGAAACAAGCCAAGTGTCCATCAACAGATAAATGAATAAACAAAATACGGTTTCTCCCCACAATGGAATATTATTCAGCCATAAAAAGGAATGAAGGGCTGATACATTCTACGACATGGATGAATATTAGAAATAGTATGCTAAGTGAAATAAGCCAGACACAAAAAGACAATTATTATATGATTCCATTTATATGAGATACCCAGACTAGTCAAATTCGCAGACAGAAAATAGAAGAGAGGTTACCATACAGCTGGGGGAGGGGGGAGGGGGACGTATTGTTTAATGGGTACAGAATTTCTGTTTGGGATAATGAAAAAGTCCTGGAGGTGGAGAGGGGAACGGCTGCACAACATTGTGAAATGTACTCAATGTCGCTGAATTTTACATTTAAAAAATAGTGACAAGGTAAATTTTATGTTATGTATATTCTACCACAATAAAAAGTGAATTTAAAAAGAAATTCTGCCTTAGTGCTCACTCCAAATCACCAAGCCAAAGCAGGACGCTGGACACGAGATGGGCCTAGATGCCTCTTAAGGCTCCTGCTACCTTGAGAGGACACGCCTTTCAAGTACTTGGATATCACAGCTGCTGCCTCTTCTCTTCACCACATGAAACTTAAGACAAGCTCTGGCATTATAAGGCCCAAGCCCGTAACTGGGACCATCATGTACCACATTGTGACTCTTAGGTCAATGACCGATGGCATATGCCGAGGTGGTCCCATCAGATTATCATGGAGCAGAGAAATTCCTGTCATCTCGCCATGTGATAGCCAGAGTAATGTCGTAAAGCAACACATTACTCATGTGTTTGTGATGACGATGGTGTAAACAGACCTACTGCGCTGCCAGTCGTATAACAGTTTAACACATACAATTCTGTCCAGGACATAACCCTGGGTAATGATCATAAACGGCTATGTTACTGGTGGATGTAGTTACTGTGCTATGCTTTTGATCATGATTTTCATTTTTCTGCTTATAAAAAAAGTGTGCTGTAAAAGTGTGCCGTGTTTTGCCGGCCGCAGCCTCAGGCATCTCGTGTTTACCGCGCGTCTGTTGATGGCATCATTTGCTCTAGGGCTTGACTTAGCCTCGTGTTGTTTTATGAACTTCGCGTCACCTAAGTGTCCAGTGTGTATAAAGTCTACAGTTGTGTCCACTCGTGGCCCAGGCTTTCACATCCACTCCCCACTCACTCACGGACTCACCCATAGCAACGTCCAGTCCTACAAGCTCCACTCATGCAAGTACCCTTATACAGGTGTGCCGTTTTTTATCCTTTAGACTGTATTTTTACTGTACCTTTTCTGTTTAGATATGTTTCGATATACAAATACCACTGTGTTGTAATTGCCTGCTGTATTCAGTCCAGTAACATGCTGAACAGGCTTGTAGCCCAGGAGCCAGGGGCTGTACCATACAGCCTCGGTGAGCAGTCGGCTACACCGTTTAGGTTTGCGAGAGTGCACTCAATGATGACATCACCTGACGACACATTTGTCAGAATGGATCCCTGTCATCAAGCAGCACATGACTGTACTTTGTTCTCCAACTTAGAGGTGTGACGAGTACACGGTTTAAAGACTAAAGCCTGCCAGGCACTGATGGGGAGTGAGTCATCTGTGGGCGAATTCAAAGATTCAGACCTGATATGAGAGTCTTGTTCACTTATGTCACCTGCAGCCCAGCAGGTGTGCCATTATCCCATAGAAGGCTTCTATGGGTTCTTCTTCTCACGCCTTGCTATGTTAGTACCCTGCCTCTCATTGGGGACTCAGTTAACATTCATTGAGTAAATGAAAGATACACTCAAGGATGGCATCTTCTGGAATAGCTAAAATACACCAGCTACCACATAGAGCTGAAATAGCCTAACCTCCCCACGCCGATCGACAGGAGGGATAAGGATGAAAAATTCCAAAGGTAACAAGCATTTCCCATGTGCCCAGCACTCTGCTCAATTCCTCAATGCATGATTCCATTAATCAGCATAACAACCCTACGTAAAATTACCCCAATTTTATAAGCAAGGAAACCGAGGCTCAGAAAGGAGGACTCATTTGTCCAAGGGTTACTTAGCTAGCAAATCCTGCACTCAGACTGGAACCCAAGCAGTCTTACTGCAGAGCCCAAGCCCTCCTAACCACTTGGCTATAGTGCTTCCAGCACCCACTCAAAATTTCCCGGGACTCCAAATCAAGTATGTTTTCTGAGTCTTCATCGCACTTTTCTACTGGTCCAGGAAAACTGGAGGCATCCATCTTTGAAATATAGCCATAGCTTTAATCAATGGCTGCCTGGTAACTCCAGGGGGCCCAGTTTTCTGGTCTTTATCAAAACAAGACTTCTCCTACAGCAAAACAGAGAAATCACCTCCATGCTCAAAAAGCCGCGCAGTCCAGTTGAAATATACAGTGAGCTACTTATGTAATTTAACATTTTCTAGTAGCCTCAGGGAAAAAGGTAATAAGATACAGACGACATTAATTTTAACATAGTTTATTTAACCCAATATATGTAAAAGAGTATCATTTCAACATGCTAATATGAAAAATCGTAAACGAGATATTTTAGATGCTTTTCCTCATCCTAATTGTTCAGGAAGTGGTATGCATTTTACACTCACAGCACATTTTAATGGTCAATAGCCAGTGTGGCAAGTGGCTGCCATACTGGACCTCTCGGGTCTAAAATTTTACCTCTCCTTTTTCTCCTCTTTCTTGTCGCTGTGGGTGCCCTACGTTGTCTCCATCAGTCCCACATTTCTCTTCACTGGGTGTCGTCTACACCGGTGACCAATGAAAGCATGTGAGCAAGAGTATGCCGTCGTTATGTTTCGCATTGATCCTACAGCTGAAACCTCTAATCACGTTACCAGTATCGTCTGCCCTTCCCTTCACCCTCTATTTGCCCTCACCTTCCTTTCTTCTCTTCCAGGCTATTACACCTTCGGGGAATCCACAGTAGAGCAGTACACCGCCTCCTTTAGCTGTGGCTGCCTTCATTTGCAGTTTGGGTCAAATCAGTGACTCTAACCCTCAGTAAACTCATTTGTAAGACAGGAACAACCACAGTTGCGGTCACTACCCACTGGAGGGACGTCCCAAGGGTAATAAACCCTGCGGAAGAAAATCATTCTACACTTCGACTTTCTTAGCCTATGTTCGTCCCTCCTCCCTCCCCATCCCTCAGATGGTCTATCTTCCTTCCTTCCTCAGGCCGTGTGTCCCTCCTCTTCCTCAGCCTAACACGTCCCCAGCCCTCAGACGACAGCAGCACACTGGGGGCAAGCGGGAAGGCCAGGTCCCCACAGTTGGGGCCTGGTGGGTGGGGGCCCAGAAAACTACCGATTCTCTGGGGGAGAAAGAATCCCGTTTTCTGCCCATTGGAGGAAGAAGGGTAACAAGTTCCCCAGTAGAACCCACTACAAAAACCCAAAGGGGTAGTAAACCCTTCAGAAATAACTCTTGCCACCGCTTCAGGCTTGTGACACTACCTCCCACCCATATCTTTCTGAGAACAGGGCAGAAGGAAGAGGCTAGGTCTTCACAGGCTGGCCACTTTGTGCGAAACAACTGGTACTCTTCCTGTCACTGCAGGTTTCCAGATCCTTCCCAACTAGGGACAAGAGAGATGAGAGTCTAATCTGACACAATCGCCGCCTTAACCTTGCGCTCTCAGTCATCGGAATACAAGCAATCAAAAAATGAAAGGAAACATAAACCCATGCTGAGAACGTGGGAAAACGGGCCCTTTCCCACAGCGTTGGTGAAGGGCAATTTGGCAAAACCTATCAAAAGTCCTGAATCTTTGCATATGCTTGGATCCAGCAATTCCACTTCTAGGAACTGAAGGCAAGGATTATGACAAGCCACAAGAATGTCCACTATAGTGTTATTTATAATAATGGAAAATCATAGACAAGCATCTGACTAGAGAATTTTAGTTAAATAATACTACATCCATGTAATTCCATGCAGCTATTAAAAATGTTTCATAACATGAAAAGCTGTTCCTGACGTATTAAGTGAACTTCGTATCTCCAGCCGTCTTCAGAGTTCCAGGCTCGCAGACCCAACTGTCTACTTGACAAAGGTAACATGTCAAACAGGACCTGACCCTCAAGTTCAACCGACTCTACCCCCAGTCTTCACATTTCAAATAATGGCACCACCATGCATTCCCTCAGTTCTTAGGCCAAACACCTAGGAATAATCCTCAATTCTCTCTTTTCCTTCACCCCCCCCCCCATATCTAATTCACAAGCCCGACCTGCACACTTGACCTTCTGAATCCAGCCACTTGCCTACCCCCCCCAGCCATCAGACTAGCCCAAGGCACAGTCATTCCTGGATCTGACGGCCCCACTAACCTCCCAACTTGTCTCCCTGCTTCCATTCTTCCCCGCTACAGTCTATGTTTCCTGCAGCAATCAGAAGAATCTTTTAAAAACACAAATCTGTCACTCCCATGTTCACAGAGCAAAATCCCAGGATCTTAGGCAAGCCCTCTGTGGCCAGGGACCTGCTTCTGTGTCCCTCTGTGTCCCTCAGCCCTCCCCGTTCACTCACTCCACTCCAACCACAATGGACTCCTTGCTGTTCTAATAACACACTGAGCACATTCGCCCCCCCCCGCCCCCCCGCCAAGAAACTTGCACCTGTTGTTGCCTCTGCCTGTGCATTCCCAGGTTTGCTTCCTCAGGTCAGCACAACCTCCCCAAGGAGGCCTGGTGGATTATCCCATGCCCCTCCCTCTCTTTTCCATGCTCTTTTGGCTTTATTTTGGTTTTTTAAACAGCAGTGCTACTTGGTTACATTATCCGGTTCTTTGGCTCCCAGTGAACAACGCCTGCTGGAATCGAACCCTTAGATAGTAACTTCTACATTGACTCTGGGCTTATCCCCGTAACTCGCTTTGGCCAACAGGACATCAGCAAAGGTTATGGAAGCAGAGGCTTAAGAGGGGCTGTGCGCTGGGGCTTGCCCTCTTGGAACACCGCTGTGGCCACCACGTAAGAAATCTGGGCTGTCCTGCTGGAGAAGCCACGTGGAGGAGAACCGAGGTGCCCCAGCCAGCCACCAGCGATGTGAACAAGGCCATCTTGGACCATCCAGCCCCAGACACGCCACCAGGTGACTCCAATCACATAAGGGACCCAGGCAAGACTGGCAGAACTGGCCAGCTGGGTCCAGCCCGAATTGCAGACTCATGAGCAAATAAACGATTGTTGTTTTAAGCCACTACATCTTGGGGTGGCTAGTTGGGTAGCAATAGGTAACTGTTATAATAGCTTATCGTTACCTGTGGTAGAGACTCCTAGCTATTCAGCAAACTGTTTTCTCTTCTTCCTGGGCCCACCTCCTCGTCTTCCTGGCAGTGAATGAATTCTAGCCAATGGAACGTAGCCAGAACTTACAAGGGCAACTTCCAGGATGAGGCTTTTAAGGGGTTTGCCTTCTCTACACTGTCTCCCCTTTCTGGATGAAAACAACAACAATATTGCAGCAGGGAAGGGGCCTGGAGTATGAGAGAACGGCTCACCCACCAAGACCACTCATTTCGAACCATTTTGTGAGCAAGAAAAAGACTTCTGCTACATCAGAGCCATTACACATGTCGGGACATGCTTTTGCCTGTCCTGGTGAGTACACTGGCCGACATGCTCTGTCCACTTGTCTGTTGTCTGTCCGCCTCTGCCCCACCTTGATAGTCACACACCAATGGCAAGCTACAGACAGCCTGTGGGCCAAATCTGACCAGCATCTGTTTTTGTAAAACCCTAAACCTAGGAATGTTTAAATGTCAAGAAAAAAAAATCAATAGAAAAATATTTTGCAACCGCTTGTCTTGTTCACCACTGTGTTTCCAGGGCCTAAAACAGTGCATGATCACTACATATTTACACCTGTTGCAAATTACCTATGGCCACAAATGCTCTGCAGCTCCTCCCACCAAGAGGTCAAGTTGATGTCCCCATCGTGAAATCCAGGCTGGCCATGTGACACGCATCGACTCATAAAATGCAATGGAAGCGACATTGTGTGACTACCAAATCTTCAGATACTTTGCAACTTTCCCTCTTGCCCTCTTGGATCACTAAGGACATGTAAGAAATCACGGTATCATCTCACTGGAGAGGCCACATGGAGAGAAAGGCTCAGCTGTCTCAGCCACCAGCCCATCTGTCAGCTGAATGGGGTCACGTGCGGGAGCCCAGGCAAACCCAGCCGAACCACCCAGCCAACCCCAAAGCAGAGAATCATGGGAAATAACAAGTTGTCTGAAGCCCAAAGTTTCCCAAACATACTTAAGTTTAGGGATGGTTTGTTACATCACAATCAATAACTGAGATGGAACATATGAAGAACAAATAATGGATCTGAGTGTGGCTACAGGACGGCTGTATGAGGAGATTCTGTACTTATCCACGCTCCCCCCAACCCAATCCCTGATATTTCCCTCCCCTCCTAATTTAACCAAAATAGAGCCCAGCTCAAGACCATCTGCACCTTTCAGGTGATCTCTGTGCCTCCGGGGTCTTTCCTGTCCCATCCATACCTTTGACCAGGATCGGCCAGTTACAGACAGCCTGTGGGCCAAATCTGACCAGCATCTGTTTTTGTAAAATCCTACACCTAGGAATTTTTAAATGTCAAGAAAAAAAATCAACAGAAAAATATTTTGCAACATGTGAAAATTACATTATTTTCCATTTCAGGATTCATAAATAAAGTTTTATTGGAAAATGTTCACTTATATATTGTCCACGGCTGCTGCATGCCCCAAAAGCAGACTTGAGGGGTTGTGATGGAAACCATATGGTCCACAACGCCGAAACTATTTACTATCTGTCCCGTTACAGAAAAAGTTTGACGGCCCCTGCTGCAGGCTGCAGGCAGCCACCAGATGAACCTTTAAACATCTTTATTGAATCGCTCCCAAACCTTTGAGGGAGAAGTCTCCTCCCTCAAACGGAGGAAACTTTGTTGATATGATCCCCATCCTAAGTCAGAGCCCAGGCGTTAGCGACCTAAATTCATTTCTTATGACACTGTATCAGGTACTGCCATTTTGGGCCAACTGGTCTCTGAGCCACACCATGAAGGCATTTTCATGCCTTCATCTGGTTTGATGGTCTTATCCAGCAAGCCACCTGCTGCAATCAAAACCCTCCCCATTCTTCACTCCACTCAGAGTCCCCAGGTCCCCAACCAGGACCACTTCCCTAACTGCTTTGCCATATATTTTCCCAGATGTATTCTATAGAACATCAATCCCAAGAGATATCCCTGAAAAAAAGGAGACTGCAGACTCTATCCTCTCTTGGAAAGTCACAACATACATCTATAGGGCATAGTAAAGGCTCTGAGAAGTCCTGCAGTAAAGACACCTGTTTCCCTTTGCTTAACGCAGCTGTTTCCAAACATATTAACCATGGAATTCATTTCATCTACAGAACACTTGTTGACCACCAGCATCTAACACAGTGCATGGATTTTAGCATTTGTCGAAAGAATGAAAAACGCTAACCTTCCACAGAATTAGGGATCCACAGAACACACTTTGGAAAGGCTGCTCTAGTCCTTTCTTCTCTCCCTCTGATCTGAGCTGTTCCCTTCAATGTCATGGACTCCACACCATGTAATATTAATCATGCCATCACAGTAGCTGTCATTTATTTAGCACCTGCAGGAATGGTGCTAGAGATAGCACTAGACCCCTGAAAATGTCACCTCTTTTCATCCTCACAACCACCTCTGAGGTACGTAATATTACTCTATCTTGCCATTTTGCCAGAAATGAAACCATGGGTCAGAAAAATTAAACCACTAGCTCAAGGTAAAGTAGAAAAGCTAGAATTCCAAACTGCATTAGTCTAACTCCAAAATTCATGGTCTTTCGTCTCCACCAAAGCATCTCCCTAAAACATACTGTGCCGATGTGCTAGCTATCCACCCAACATCCCTTTACGCCTTCGTCCATGCCAGCAGCACCCTGATTTTGTATGCAATGGCAACAGGTCAACTGAGGCAATGGATCATGACCCATCAAACTAACCATAAGTGTTCCCACTTCTCCACTTCCCAGCCTTGCAGCTAGGACTAGCCAGTTGACCCAGTTCTGGTCAAGAAGATATAATTACACATCATCTGTGGGGTAGGGAGGCGGAGGTGTCCTGGGGGAACCAAACAACGATATGCACCCATTATGCCTTCACACTCACCCAGTTCCCTCCCTTTGTACCTTGAACTTTGGTGTAACGGCTGAAGCTTCAGGGGCCATCTTGCAACCATGAGAATTTGCAAAGACTTCAGCCCTGATATTATTAACTTACCGAGCCAACTCAAGCAGCTGGATACCACCAGACTTCTTGTTACATGAGCAAAAGAAACCACTATTTGCTTACCCACTGTGGTTGGATTTTCCATTTCATGCAGCTGAACACATTCCTAGTGGACCCACGTGCTTTTCCCTATATTTTTACCTGTTTGGACTGCATCATTATTTCACATATATATTATCAGCCTTGCCTCTCTAACCATGAAGTATGCTTCCTGAAAGCTAAATCCATGTTGTATATTTTTGTTTCTACAGGGGTATATGCATTTTAGTAAATTTTGCTTATTACCCAGGTTTTCAGGGATGGACTGTTCGATTTAATATTTTATTTAGTGTTTGGGAGCCTGAAGTTGTTACCATTAAATAGCTGAGAAATGACATCGATCTCCCAATAGATTACCATTTCTCAAAGTGTCAATATGAAAACATGCATCATAAACAGCTGCACTGTTCATTAATGCAGATTCCTGGGCCCCATCCAATCCCAACTGAATTAGCATCTCTGGGGTTAAGCCTAAGCATGTGCATTTTTAAGCAGCTCCCTGGGCAGCTTTAACATACAAATTTTGACAACTGTTGGGATGAAAAAAACAAAACAACAACACCCCTGTGGGTTCAAAGCCTAAGTGAAGTCTGGCAACACCTGACTGGACCCCGAGTCACCAGTCCATCTTCAGTGACCCCACTCTAGCCCCAGAAATCTGGGAAGCCTAAACTGGCATAACTGTTCGAGACCCTTCCTTGGGCAATATGGATGGAGTGGTTGTTGGCACGCTCTGAGGGACACAGGGACGGGGAAACTAACACACAGATGCAGTCCCAATAGCTGTAACCTCCCGCCACACATACCAATGTCTCCAGCCCCCCCACCTCCCCATTTAAAAGGAAAACCACCTGCAGAAAAGCAGCCACCGGATCCAGGGTCCACTGCGACCATCCCCATTGTCCAGGGGGTTGTCAGAGGGTAGAGCATGTTGAACAGAGGAAAAGCAAACTAGAGAAATTTACACAACAATCCACAAACTAGCATGTGGGACTCCCGACTCAGAGGAAGAGGAGAGGCCGCAGGTGGCCCTTTGGGTTATTTATTTATTTAGGGCATGCCATTCTGAACAGAATTGGATCTTGGGCACTGCTGAGACAGACAGAAGGCCGGCGCAGGGCATCCCATACTTTTTCTCCCAGCAGCAGAGTCCTCGCCTATACTGCTCTCCCACAGCTCCCAGGAAGAAACGACGTGTGCCTCCCAACAGAATGTCCAGTCCTCCGACACCCCTTGACATTCATCTTATTTCATTTCTGAGGATTATTTTCCCAGGTGACAGGTACACAGAGACATGTACTCTAGGGTAGCAAACAGCATATTCAACACGCACACACACACACATACACACACACATACACGGCACTAACTCTATTTTCCAACTGATGACCTTCCTGCCTCTAACATCCAGCCAAATCTAAAACCATGGAGGGAAAAGATTTGCCCGTGAATCAGAAGGTCAGAAGGAGGTGCTCACCCAGGCTAGCATGGGGGCAGGAGGGTGAAAGGACTCAGTAAGGACTGATGAGTTCAGACCTGGGAAAGCCATGGGCTGCCAACAGTGAAGCTGCCAGCACTGCACATGCCCACTCCACCACAGGAAGAGTCTCTTTCCTTTGCTCCCAGCCCTACTGTCACCACCCTCTGCAACTGCCAGCTAATGGGAGTTCCCAAATTTAATCAAGCCATGTGTACAGCTGGGCCAGTTCAAGGGAGGGAAGTGAGTGGGGCCCTTCAGATGTTCCAAACAACGTGGGTGCCCAACGATTGGGTGGACCCCAGGCATCTTCTAAGGCTCTTGCAACCATCCTCCTTTGACCAAATGGCCTTCGGAAGAAACAATTTCTGCCATCTTCTCTCTGAGTAACGTTGCATCTACCCCACCCCCCACCCCCCCCACAAAACTGCTTCAAACTCCCCCTCAAGTTCTGTTGGAGAGAATGTTACAACAGCCAAAGATAACTCCTCCCCCGACCCCTTTCCTCCCTCCTCCTCCTCGAGTGCACAGACAGCATCGCATCACCTGGTTTGCTATCCCACCGAGATTCAAGAGTATTTTCCCACACCACTTGTGTGTGCTGAACCAAGCTTTTTCGTTTTTTGTTTTTTTAACATCTTTCTACACATTTTAGGCCTGCAACAGCTCCCTGCATCAAAATGATTGGACTGGACATGGGTAGCTCAATGAGGATTTTTTTAAAGGCATCTTGCCTCCTGACATGTATTATCACTGGAAAAAAAAAAAAGCAAACAAACAAGAAAACACAAAACAACGAAATCCAGGGAGCAAACAGGGGCTGGGAAAGAGGCCGGGAGAGGAGGTCTATATTTATAGGCAACCCCATTCCGGGAGCAAAAACCACCTTTTGACCACCTGCAGAATGCGGAAGATCACGTGGGTTCTCTGCAGCGCCCTAATGTCTTACCCAGCACACAAACCCCCGTGGCATATAAACAAATCCACAAGCGGAAAAGAGCGAGAACTCACTCCTCAGAGAGGAAGCGAATGATAACAACAGCCGCAAGAATAATAATAAAGAATAACAATTACTACTACTCCACCACCCAGCCAAGCGTAGACGACAGCAGTACAGCAAAGGGACATCCAGGGCAGGCTTTGCAAGAAGATAAATCACAGAAAACCACATCGTGCCCCCCTTGCTCCCCTCCCACCCCCAACCCCCCAACAAACGGAATCAAAGGAGAGGGGACGGTGGGGAGAAAGGGGAGGGAAGGAAGGGCTTCTTTCCCCCATCCAGCCCCCCCACCGCCCCATCCCTAAGCAACACCTACCTCCAGGGTCCGGATTTCTTTCTGTGTGAGGTCGTTGGAGGTAGCACATTTGGTCCTAAGCCCTTCCAGGTTGGAGATACTCAAGTCTATCATGTTTTGGACCAGCTCGCACTGCTGTAAGGCTTTTTGCAAACTCAGAGGCTGCTGCTCCTCGCTTTTCGTCATGTTTTCCTCATCCATCGCTTGCTCTGCAAGCCCCCCTTCCCCTCCTCCTTCTCTCAGAGAGAAAAAAGGGGGGCGGGGGGGGGGGAGTAGAGGTAGTCTACCCCCTACGCCTCTCCAGCCACTGCGATTTCTCAACAATGTCTCATGAAGAAGGAACCCAACATCTCACACAGGGTTGAGGGGGGTGGGGTGGGAGGAGGGGACAAGAGCCAAAATTTATTATTTTATTTTGGGGTATCAAGCCGACTCCATTAGAACGTCTCCTCTCTGAGTCTCTGGTCCCTGAAAAGGAGAGATGCTGTTTCTCAGAAGCAAACCAGGTGATGTGATGCTGTCCGTACACTTCGGGAGGGGGAGGAGGAAAAAGAGGAGGGAGGAGGAAAGGACGGGGGGAGAGGCGGAGAAGAAGGAAAATAGCGCTCACTCTTTACACACCGGCTCCGTGAAGGGCAAAATTATGTATTTTTGGCTGGTTGGCTTTATGTCAAAAAAAATCTGGTTTGCCCCTCTCCCAGTTGCAGGGACACGGCATTGTCCACTGTTTGGGGTGCTTTAGCGCGTTCTCAGGATGCTGTCTGCATTGCTCCCGCGGCTGCGACGGCGACTGCGGCTGGCTGCTGTCTCCTCGCGCTGCTGCTGCTGTAGCTGCCGCCGCCGGGCGCCGGGGGTGACGGCTGCTGCATTCGCTCCTGCCTCGCTCCACACCGACATCTTGCCTGTCAATCAAAGGGCGGGGGAAGCGAGGGAGCGCCGGCAAGGGATGGAGAGCGAGCGAGGGACCTGCAGGGGAGCGGGTTGGTGGAGAGGCGCCGTGCGCGCATCCGCCCCGGCCGGCCCCGGCCCCGGCGCGCCAGGGACCCGCCGGAGGAGGCGGAGGAGGAGCGCGCAAGCTCGCGCACCTGGCCGGGGAAGGGACGGCTCCCCGGGGGCAGCGGGGGGGCGGGATTTCTAGGGGATGCGGAGCTCGCGTGGCAAAGTGAAATTACTACCCGGCGTGCGTGCGAGTGAGCGGCGGGCGGGGCGCGGGGGAAGCGCGCGCGGCGGGGCAACGCTGCTCCCGGGGGCGGTGGCGATGGCAGAGTGTGTGCCAGAGCGCGGAGGCTGGGCAAGGGGGCGGGGAGAGGGCTTTGGTGGTGGGGTGGGGGTGGGGGCCACTATTACAGCCCCGCTCTCGCGAGACGAGGACGCAGTGCTGCTCAGCAGGTGCGCGCTGCCTGGGAGCAGGTGTGCGCCCAACTTTAAAACCCTAAGTGCGTGCTGGAGAAGCGTCAGCGTGAACCTGGGCACGTCCTCTCTGGCTTTCTGGCTCCGTGTGTGTGCGCGTCCCTGTCTTTTTGTTCGTTTGTCCTTTCTTGTGACTGGGAGAAAAAATAAAAGAAACCGATGCCCTTCCACGAGCTGTAGGAAGCTGCCCTCCCAGAACTGGTACCCCGATCCCCTGACGGGTGGCTTTCCAAGTGGAAAGGGAAAGGGGCTTTACCTTAACCTGATTGTCACCATGTCCCATGTGTCCTGCATAATCTGGTCCCAGTCTACCTAACCAACCTTATAGCAGCAAACTATGGCCCCAGAGCTAAGAATGGATTTTATACTTTAAAATGGGGGGGGGGGAATCAAAAGAATATTTTGACACGTGAAAATTATAAGAAATTCTCATTTCAGTGTCCATAAGTAAAGTTTTATTAGAGCACTGCCACTTTTGTTTATTGTCTGTGTCTACTTTTGCATTATAACAGCAGAATTGAATAGTTGCCACAGATACTGTTAAGACTTGCAAGGCCTAAAATATTTGCTATCTGGACCTTTACAGAAAAGCTGGTAGACTCAAATGAAATCACCAAACATATTCTTGCCTCCGAGTGCTTTGCCCTCTACGTCCCTTCTGTCTGGACCACATTTCCCTCTAATCCTCTCCTGGTTGGCTCCTTATCACTCAGTGTCATCAACTCAAATGTCATCTCAGAGAGGTTTTATCTCCCTGACCATCTTACTCCCAACACACATTGCCCAAAGAATGTATTTAGGATAATTCGCAAAATGCATCTCTTTCTCCAGGTGAACACCGTTCCACGCCAGGGAACTGGGCTTCCGGGCCAGAGTAGACTCAGAACATACAGTACAATATGTGTCCCTTAAAGGAAGTCACTTGAGAAGTAGAGAGAATGACAGCCAGTCATGGCAAACTTTTTTATAGATTGTGGGCCGTAGGGTTTTATAGCTCATACGGAGCTGAAGCAGCATTTTCAAAATCCCTCTGTTGCTGAGAAGCTCAAGTGAGTTCTATGTGTTCTCAATATTTTGGACTATGAAGTTTATGAATTCCAATTCTCTGATGAAATTCTCTTTTCACCTATTTTTCCCATTTTGTTTTTTTTTTGGGGGGGGGTTGTTTTGTTTTTCTTGAACATATTAAGGTTAAAACACTTGTCTAATTCCAATACCTCAGTCACCTGTGGGGTCTGTTTCTATTGACTATTTTTCTCTTTGTCTTCAGTAATTTAGTCCTGTCTCTTAGCAAGCCTTGTAATGTATGTTGAATGCCATACATGCTGTGCATGGAAAAAAAAATATGTTGAGTCTCCAGGTGAAGCTGTCTAATTCTAGCGAAGGCTCACCCTTTCTCTGCAAGACAGATGGCATGGGGACTGACCATCTTAATCTAATCAAAGGCTGAGCTGGGAGGAGGCTGGGTTGCAGTTTTAATAAGACAGCACCTAACTTTGGTCCCTACCTCTATGGCTTTGCCTTTCAGGGATTCCAACTGAGAATTTTAGGTGTTCATGGCAGCCCCTACCCTCCCAGTCCTGAGCTCTAATCCTTATCTCCATAATATGGCAAGACTGAACACTGCCCTCTTTTTCAGGGACTTTCTGCTTGGCTTCTTAGCCTCTTGGCCAGCACTGTTTCAGAATTTGCCAAATGTCTTCAGAGGAAACCACCAACAATCAAGCTCACTTTTCTGCCCCTGCTTTCTCCCTAGGATATTAGCCTCTCAAATCCCCCGTTTTATCTCTCCAGCCCTTTGAGACTGCCAAAGGTTCTGCTGGTGTCTCTGTCCCCCACCAGCAGGAAAAAGTGGCTGCAGAATGTCAGCTCATCTCACCACAATTCCTCTCTCTTCCAGAATCTTGGCCCCTCTAGTCCTGGTTGTTTCCCAGCTCTCTGAGTGCCTTTAAATAGATGATGATGATGATTTGGTCTGGCTTTTCTAGTTGTTTTCAGAGGAAGTTTAAGCAATGAAAGCAACCCATAGGTCAGAAGTCATCAACAGGCAGTGCTGTAACCACCGCCACCACCACCCCCATTTTTGGCAATTGATTGCTATCGAGGACACTTGTTATGCTTTGCACCCAGCCAGCCCCCTTTGAATATCCTTTTTATGTTTGGAAAATGAGTCCCACCTCGCCATACGTAAAATCAAAGCACTTTTCCAGAAACTTCCTTGCAAGGAGGTTTCATGGGATCTAGGTTCTGTCCTACTGCGGTGGGAGCAACAAAGAGGAGGAATCTACCTGGCAGTGAACATGGCAGTCAACGTACCTGCATCCAGGTGTCCTGCCCCTGAGTAAGCTGGGCGTTTGTGCTGAGAGGCCTGGCGTGGTGTTTACAGGGGCAGCCCCATGGTGTGGTTTGGGCATCATTTGGGCTGCACAGTCGAAGCCTGGCTCTCCTCCCCGCCTAGAGATTCTATCGGTTTTTCTAACCACCTGTCTTAGTCTGTTCAGGTTGCCATAACAAAATACCACAGACTGAACAGCTTAACCAACAGAAATTTTTCTCCCAGGGCTGAAGATTGGAAATCTGAGATCTGGGTACCAGCATAGCTGGGATCTGGTGAGAGTTCTCTTCCTGGATTGCAGACGGTACCTGCATGTTGTGTCCTCACGTGGCAGACATGGCTCATATGGCTTCCTTTACTTATAAGGCCATGGCCCTATTGGATTAGGGCTTCACCCTTTTGACTTCATCTAATCTGAATTGCCTCCTAAAAACTGTAAAGATACATTGGGGGCGAGGACTTCCACATATGAATTTGGGGGATGCAATTCAGTCCAGGGTACTGCCCGATTAAAGCACTTCTGCTTAGACTACCTGGAGTAGATTGTATCATTTGCAACAAGGAGCCCTGGCTAATATTCTTGACAATAATTCCAAAATCAGGAGATGCAACAAAAAAATGGAGATTTCTGGCCTTTCCGGGAAAATGGGAACATCTGGCCACAGTCGGGAAGAATTGGCTAGATGTGAGAGAAAGCTATCCCTTTCAGGTGGGGCACACGCTCTCCAGTTCACCAGGGGCCGACTCAGCCCCCATCGTTCATTATTTTTATTTCCTTCATTTGCTGCCCCTGGTATGGCTTATGGTGGTTTGCACCTCAGATCAATAAGAACCTCACCAATTTCAAGCTTGGAAAACTGGAGCTAACTGATGAGAACTGTGTTGTTAGTGTATGGCGTCCCAGAAACTGTGTACTACCTCTGAATGACACATGTCTCAGAATGGCTTTATCAATAGTGGGAATAAATTATTGTTACTGGGCTACCACATGAGCTGAACTTGGCAATGTCTCCTTAGATCCCATAGCTTTTAGTTTCAACTGTAAGAACAGTCTCGTATTCGGGTATTAGAAGTCCAGTCTAGTCCAATCAAACCTTCTTTCTCATATCTAGTTTGTTACCTTCTTCCCTGCCCCTTCTGGCCTGACCCACAAGTGGCTCAGCAATCTGCAGTGGAGACTAGGGCAGGTGTGTCCTTTCCTGCCTCCTCTGTAGCTCACCTTGCTACAGGAGCAGAGGAATGAGTGGAAAAGGGACCCTATGCTAAGAACAGGTGAGTACAGGTATAGTTCTTCCTTGAGTGCCAGATGTTCCACCCCCTCCACCCCCAGTGTCCTGGCAAGCACTCACGTGCTGGCTCTTTTACATGGGATGCCTCTTTGGAAACTCCCTGAGGGCCTTATAGGGACTCAGTGGACATGCTAGGTGACCGCTTGCACACCCCTTTTACATTCAAAACCCAGGAAGTACTCCCACATCCTCTTTCAGAGTTTCCCTTGCCTAGCAGTCTGTCCTCTTGTGTGAGTCTTTTCAGGGTGACTCAAGCGTAAGCACATACGCTCTGGCCCACGGGAAACAGGATGCATTTTGTCCTGCTGCCCTCATCCTCACCCTGTCATCATGGGCAGCCCCAGGCAGGCAGCCTTCAGCCGGCGGTGAGATGCCAGACACACCCACACACACCCCTCTTCCTTAATGTGCCCAGTCTCTTCTTTTCACCTTCCTCTTTTGGCTTGGACATTGGGAGGGGAGAAGAAACCCCTGCTACAAAGGGGTTTCCTGGCAGAGAAACCTCCTCTGGATAAAATCTTGACTTTGTCTTATATAGGCTGGAGGTGGATGGTTATTGACGGTCAAAGGACCAGTCTGGCCACCTCAACAGCAGAGGGAAGTACTGTTTCCCACTGCCGTCACCTTTGAAGTTCTAGCTGAAGTTCTGGGTCATCAGGAAAAGTCTCAGTCCATATTTCCACGTCCTTTACGTTAGCAATGAGCTGGCCCCAGTGTTTTCTAAGTTGCATTGTAACTAGGCACCCAAATTAGGCAATGGCAGTTTAGAGGAGTGGCCAGCGTGCCTGGAACTGAACAAAACCGAGGCCGACTTCTTGAAGGGCTCAACATACCGCTTTCCCAAAGCATTTCTGTTTCCTTTTTCTACTAATTCTTTAAGGAGAAAAAAAAGGCCTCTGAATACTAGTCCCCAGGTAACAACCAAATCTTCCTAGCTGCGAGAGGATTGTTATTGTTCTGTTCTAACTCTAAACATAAATGGCTTTTAAAAACTACCTTTGATGAGTGCAGGCAGGACGTTCCTATCTTTAACCTTGTGAAGTTTTTCCGACATCAGAAAACTGACTTTGTCTAGAGTTCTCCTTTTGGCCTTTTGCCTCTTTGTCTCTTAATTTTCCAGTGTGAGCAAAACAACCAGATCACTCTCTTGATGACAAGATAATTCGAGCGCGCGGTAATGGACAATTTAGTCCGGTGATTTATGCTGGCTTTACAAATTAAGCACGGAAAGATGCCCTGTGAGTTTTCAGATATAGCACCCTCAGGATGGGAGAGGATGCCTTCTGGGGCACTCTTCGAGTACTTAGAGATGCACCGCGAAGGAGTATCGTTGCAAATTGCAGTACAGTGACGCCATCCACCAAGCTTTCTTACTTTACACCATCTTGTCGAGGAAGTTCTGCATTCGCCAAAATGGTGTCTTTGTGTGAATCAGAAGAAGGCATCTGCTCTGCGAAGGTACCAGAGGGTCACAATGCAGGGGGTGGGGCACAGTGCAGTTTGGGTCTCAGACTTGCCCCCCCCCCCCCCAGTTTGGGCGCCTTATGAAGGAAACAACCAGCACGGCATCTGTCTGCTGCAGCCCTAATGGAGTTCCCCATTCTTTTGTTTTGTTCTTTTTGTGGTGAAATATACATACCATAAAATGTTACCCCCAGTGACACTTAGTATATTCACAGTGTTGAATAACCATCACCACTGTCAGTTCCAGAATGATTTCATCACCCCAAAAGAAAATCCTGCACACATTTAGCAGTCACTCCACATTCCCCCCTTCTCTCAGCCTCTGGCAACCCCTAATCTGCTTTCTGGTCTCTATGGATTTGCCTATTCTGGGTATTCCATATAAGTGGAATTATACAATATTGGCCCTTTTGTGTCTGTCTTATTTCATTTAGCATAATGTTTTTAAGGTTCACCCACATTATAGCATGTGTCAGTACTTTGTTCCTTTTTATGGCTGCATAATATTCCACTGCATGGATATACCACAGTGTATTTATCCATTCATCTGTCGGTGGATATTTGGGTTAGTCTCCACATTTCGGCTATTGTGAATAGTGCTGCTGTGAACATCTATGTACAAGGTTTTTGTTTTTTTTTGAACTCCTGTTTTCAGTTCTTTTGGGTGTATATGCAGAAGTGGAATTGCCAGGTATTATGGTCATTGTGTTTAACTGTTTGAGACACTGTCAAACTGTTTTCCATAGTGGTTGCACCAATTTACATTCTCACCAGCAGTGGGTGAAGCCTCCAACTTCTTTACAGCCTCTCCTCCTGACTCTTCTCGCATTGATATTGTTTCATTACTAAAACAAAAACTTAGTAATGGTATACCTAGGACAGTGTGTGTTTACACATACATTTCTTGAGTGCCTACAATGTGCTAGGGAGTGACATTTGCATGGGATTTAAATATCGGTAAAGGACAGTATATTCTGTAGTTTTCTTCTAAGTGCAAGGGACAAAACCCCCAAAACACAAAACTAGTTTAGGCCAAAAAGTGACTCCGGAAGTGAAAGGAAGTGACTCCGGAAGTCTCACTCTGGCCTGGCACGACCTTTTCTCTCCCTGTCACTCAGCTCTGCTTTCTTCCATCTTGGCTTCCTTTTTAGATGGCTTTTCCCCCAGGAAGTGACAAAAATGGGCACAGACAGCTTACAATCCCATCAGAAATAGAGTCGCTTTTTCCTTAGTTCCAGCTAGCACCAACATAAGTTGTAGGGCTGATTGCTAACCAGGTATAGGCCACCTACCCCTGAGCCAGTCACATCGGCCAAGGGCATGGAATGGGCAGATGGGCCAGGCCTGGGTTGTGGGGTCACCCTGGAGCCTGGGAAGTGGCATTGACTCTACACAAACCATGTGGTATGAGATTAAAGGAGGACTGGTCCCCCAAAGGAAAAGGACCATGCCGGGGCCGGCCCGGTGGCTCAGGCGGTTAGAGCTCCGTGCTCCTAACTCCAAAGGCTGCCGGTTCGATTCCCACATGGGCCAGTGGGCTCTCAACCACAAAGTTGCCGGTTCAACTCCTCGAGTCCCACAGGGGAGGGTGGGCTCTGCTCCCTGCAACTAAGATTGAACACGGCACCTTGAGCTGAGCTGCCACTGAGCTCCTGGATGGCTCAGTTGGTAGGAGCACATCCTCTCAGCCACAAGGTTGCCGGTTCGACTCCTGCAAGGGATGGTGGGCTGTGCCCCCTGCAACTAGCAACGGCAACTGGACCTGGAGCTGAGCTGCGCCCTCCACAACTAAGACTGAAAGGACAACAACTTGACTTGGAAAAAAGGCCTGGAAGTGCACACTGTTCCCCAATAAAGTCCTGTTCCCCTCCCCCAATAAAATCTTTAAAAAAAAAAAAGAAAGAAAGAAAGAAAAGGACCACGCCGTTACCAGAAAAAGAGGGTACTGATGCTGAGCAAACAAAATCATCAGCAATATTCCATAATCCTTAAGGGAGTCATGCTCGTGCAGACAAATCCTGTAATTATAATACGCTCTGGGAATAAAGGAGAGGAGTCTTTAAACCATGGGCAAGGGAAAAGGGAGGGGCTCTGGGAAGGCTCTGGGAGGAGGTGATTCTGAAGCTGAGACGAAAGAAGGGGGTGGGGCGGCTGGTTAGCTCAGTTGGTTAGAGCGTGGTGCTTTTAACAAGGTCGCCTGTTCTATCCCCACATGAGCCACTGTGCGCTGCACCCTCCACAGCTAGATTGAAACAACTATTTGACTTGGCACTGATGGGTCCTGGAAAAACACATTTAAATAAGTAATAGTTAAAAAAAAAAAAAAAGCAGTGGGACTCCTCCAAGAATACCAGAAAAACTTACGTGTGCCGAAGCAGAGTCCTGAAATCACTGGTGATTGCAGACAACTGCAAGGAACATATATTTGTCGCAATAATTTTTAAAGTCACAAGTTTTAAAGTCACAGTCGGCCTTGCCTTGAGAAGGCTTCTGCTGGTGAACGGTACGTGGTACCATCCAACCTCCATCTGCTGATTAGCTTACGCAGCCTCTGTAGGGCGACCAACCTGGTTTACCCGGGACTGAGGGAGTTCCTGAGATGTGGGGTCCTCAAGGCTAAAAGCGGGACCATCCAAGGCAAACGGTGGTTACGTCCCCAACTCCTGAGCTTAGTGTGCTTAGCTCACCAAGTGCTATAGGAGCAAACCATGTTTCTCCGAAAATAAGACCGAACCGGAAAATAAGCCCTAGCATGATTTTTAATAATACATCCTCTGAACATAAGCCCTAATGCGTCTTTTGGAGCAAAACTGAATATAAGACGTGGTCTTATTTTCAGGGAAACACGGTATGTTGTTATGTAAGAAGGGTCTCTGTGTTGAAATAAAATTTGCACACGAATGCTCAGAGGAACACTATTCACAGCAGCCAGAGGGTGGAAACAACCCAACTACCCATCACCATCTCATGCGTGGATAAACAAAATGGGGTCCAGCCATACCACGGAATATTATTCAGCCATCAAAAGAAATGAAGCACTGACACATGCTACAAAGGATGAACTTGGAAACGTTATGCTACATATCAGGAGGGCTACTCTACTTTGGGACCAAGGCTTTTCTGTCCCCTCCGGACCCCTTGACCCCACCTTTACCTGGGATCCTTCCCTCATCTGCTGTACCCACCTGGTCCCCATAAGCACGAAAGTGTAGGATTTTCAATATGCACAAAACAATTAGGAGACAGGCAGTTAAAGAAAGTATGGAAATCAAACTATATGGTGACTTCCATTTTCACTCCTTTGTAATGACATGTCAGCAGGCTACCATTTCCCCCAAAATGTTCTGTGACTTTTGAAAAGTAAGGAAATTTCCCCTTACAGCAGTGGTTCATAACCTTAGCTGTACAAGGGAATTACCTGGGGCAATTTTTCAAATACTGATGCCTGGGTCCCAACCCCAGAGATTCTGATTTATTTGTCTGGGGTGTAACCTGGGCATTGGGATTTTTAAAAGCTCTCCAGGTAATTCTAACGTGTCGCCAAAGTTGAACACTGCTGTTCTCCAGCTTCCTTTTAGAGAGTCGCCCTTTTCTGGCCTCAGATGTCACAGGTCAAACTGTATACAAGTTGAGAATCTTTATCGTTTCTACTAAAATATCTTTTGTTGTTCTCGATATGTACCCCTATAAACATACACGATCTTTAGCTGCCCAACCATCACCTTGACAGATATAAGGAACATAGGACGAAATCATCTTTTTTTTTGGAGGGGAGTCCATTGCTTCATTATCAAAAGCAGCATCTAAAGCCCCTCCTAACCCCTCAAAGTTAAGCCCATGTTTGTTGAATGGGTGGGAGAGGCTCTTGTCTGTGCTAGAGTCGAAAGAAGCAATCTGATAAAGGACACAGGCTGTTTACCCAGGCTGGAGTCTTAAGGGTTTGTCATGGGAATGCGTGTGTATCATTCGAAGTGATCACCCCCTTCCAAAGTGCAACTATGACGCAATTGCTGACAACCTGGCCATGCATTTTCCATGCGCTGCTTACGAGCTTTCTTCCACCAGAGCTCTTCAACAGTACAAAAAAGCATCTGCTGGCGGAAAAAAAAAAAAAAAAAAAAAAGACCTGTTCTGCAGTCTGGACATATTCAAGGCAAGCTACCTACCCGGATACAGACCTTTGCCGCAGTCAGCCGTGCCCGGGGCAGAGAAGAAGCCCCCACTTGCCTTCCAGCTCACACGTGGGCCATCTGTCTGGTCAGTAGAAGCGGAATGTGCCTCCTCTTCACACCCCACCACAGCTGTCTGCAGTTCACTTTGTACCACTGGGTTGGCTCGGCTTCTAGCACCTACCTGTGACTAGGGGGAAAAAGAAAAGAAAAAGAAAAAAAAATGCATGTAGTAAGCGAACGAAATTGTCCACATTGATCCTGGATGAGGCTCAGATCACCCGAAATGTGGTTGCCCTCGGAAACGCACCGATCCTGAGTTTATTGAGCTGCCTCTTGGACTTGAGTCTGAAAACTGGAACTAAAGGTCCTTGACAAGTCTGCGATTTTTGGACTTTCCTTTGATGAAATGGGGGGAGGAAATTAGAAGTCCGGAGTGGGACAGATCACAGGTTTTCCCCCTGTCTTATATGTTTTTGTGCACCAAATCAGATAAATCAGTGTATTTTTCCTGGTAGATTTAGAACATTTATTATTTTTGCCATTAGAAGTACAAGCGTTGGCTTTTGAAAAGACAGACGTAGTCCACGGTTTCGATTGAGCTAGAAAGTTAGTAGGACTCCACCCTGGGATGGAGTCTGACTTCCTGATAGGATGACAAGAAGCTGTAGCAGTGGAGGGTGATGAGCCTTCATCACCACAAAGAGAGCAGAAGACAGTCAGCTGACCTTCTATCACAGGTAAGAACGTTGACTCTGAGTCAGATGGCCAGGTTTTAAATCCCAGCTCTGCCACCTCCTGGCCCTGTGACCGACCTCAGGCGAGTGATTTCGCCTCTCTCCGTCTGGGTTTCCTCACCTGTAAAATGAGGGTAATAATAATATCTGCCCCCCTAGGACTGTACTGAGGAGTAAATGACTCCACATGTGTAAAGCGCTTATAAGGCTGCCTGAGAATTAGCTGCAACTGCTGCTGCTCCTGGAAACAGAACCTGCTCTAGTAACACAACGGCAAAAGTACTTCTGTGGCAGGGTGGGTTTACATACGTGGAGCATTCCCACCGATCTGTTCTTTTAAAAATTGGTATTGAGTTAAAATGGGAAGACGCAGTCCAGAATTTCTGCAAGTGCCATATGCTGACCAGTTGTGTCAGAACCTCCTGGGTTGTTTATCAAAATTGCAAAACCCCAGGTCCTGTCTCAAACCCACTGGGGCTCTCTGGGGTTAAAGTTCTGGGAATCTGCATTTTAACAAGCCTCCTGTGTGATTATGATGTGCCCTAAAGTTAGAAAAGTAGGAATAGAGCTAACAACTAGTGACACTGGTGAAGCCCAGATACTGCTCTGCATCCAGTAAACCTGTCTCCAAAACGTCATTCAAGTATTACCTTTAGTAACAGTTTTGCCCAATTATTTAATAATCTATAACAGCATATGCTTACAATTTTCTCTAAAGTGACTTACTATTTTTACAATTATTTTAAAAGGGACATTTATTTCATGAGTGCAAATAAAAGATAGCCATCTTGCCGTAATTAGATGGTAACTGTAAAAGTGAATATAATTTTTAAAAATAATGTTATTAAATTCTACCTAGACACTGTCACCTATTGAAGCTCTGGATTGCAGCAGCATCTTTGTTTAAAAGAAAAGAAAAGAAAAGGAAACATCAGCAAGTGTTAGGTGTTGCAGACTTGCTAGCGCCACATGGAGACTTTCCCCTTGATGAAATGATTGGAAGGGAAATGAAAGGGGAGTAACTTCCTCACCAGGTGATTAGTGCCACTCACTGTTGTGTCTAAGCCCCACCTGAAAGCACCACCACCTTTTACTAGTGAGTCATGGCGCACACTCTGTGCAGAACTCCAATAAAGCCCTCCTCTGAAAGTTTGCTGACTCTGGCTTTGCAAAACAGAACAAAAACAAAAAGCCCCAGGATATTCGAGACATTGGTAGGAGTGGTTCATGCCATGAGTCTCCGGGACCTCCCTTCAGAAGTCACCTTCAAAGGCTGAGGGTGTCAGGATCCAACTATCCACTCACTTCCTGTGCTTGCTGACCTTGGGCAAGTCTCCAGAAACCTGTCTTTCTACAACATAAAATGAGATGATACTTGTTCAAGCCAAGATGAAATAAAATGATGTATAAAAAGCCCTAACAGGATGACGCATGGTTATGTGCAGTAAATGGTAGCTTTTAAAAATTACCGAGACTTCATATTTTTAACTACTTTTGATAGAACTCTTTGTAAAACACCATTCTACTTCCTAAATACAGTGTAACTACTTGATGACTCAGGGTTATCATTTGGAATGTCTCTGTAGTCATTTTATGGTCACTGGATGCATTTCAAACAGCTTCCCATATTCATCCTCCTGTTTGGCCATTTCACAAACGCAGTGAGCTGATAACCAAGCTAAACGTCTACCAATCAAGAACTCATTAAACCATAGAAAAAGTACACTGGTAGCCAATTAAAAATGCAAAAAGATACTCCAACAGTAATTAGAAAAATACAAATTTACGCAATGACATATTTTTTGTCCATCAGTATAGCAAATATTTAAAAATGCAATATGATCTAAGGTTGGTGAGAATATGGCAATTCGGCACTTTCATACGTTCATGGTGGGAGTGTAAATTGGAGGGCGTATACCCTTTGACCCAGCAATTCCATTTCTAAAAAGCTGTGCAACAGAATCTCTTCTACATGGGCTCCAGATTGTGTGTGCAAAACCACCAGTCGTGGTGAGAATGTGGAGAAGTTGGAGCCCTTGTGCATTGCTGGTGGGAATGCAAACGAGTACAGCTTCTGTGGAAAACAGCGTGGAGGCTCCTCAAAAAATTAAACCTAGAATTACCATATGATCCAGAAATTCCACTTTGGGGTATAAACCCAAAAGAATTGAAAGAAAGGACTTGAACTGATATCTACATGAATGTGCACAGCATTATTCGTAATAGCGAAGAGGTGGAAACAACTCAAGTTCCCATGAGCGGATGAACAGACGAATAAAGTCCTTCCTTGAGTGGGGTCTGGCCAGCCACCTCCATGAGTAAGTATGAGTCTCCTATGGCTGCTGTAACAAGTCAGCACTAACATAGTGGCTGAAAACAACACCAATTTATTATCTTACAATTCTGGAGGTTGGAAATTCAAAAATCATCCTACTGGGCTAAAGTCAAGGTGTTGGCTCTAGGGGAAAATGCATTTCTTTGCCTTTTTCATCTTCTGAAGGCTGCCCACAGTTCTTGACTCGTGGCCCCTAGACAGCAATCGTTTATCACTCTGCTTCCATTGTCATATGTTTGTCTGACTCTTCCACCTCCTTCTTTCATTTACAAGGATCCTTGTGAGGACACTGGGCCCACTGGATAATCCAGGATCATTTCCCCAGCTCAAGATCCTTAATCATATCTGCAAAGTCCCTTGTGTCATATAAGGTAACATATTCACGGGTTTCAGGGATTAGGATGTGGACATTTTGGGGGGGCCAAGGGCATTTATCTGCCTTCCAAAGTTACCAAAGTGATATTCTAGAGTCACTGGTTAAGAGTGGCACCAACAAGATACACTGAATTTGAGCCCTACGTTTGTCTACAATAAGATCTCATGTGAATCGAGGGCTTACTCTGGCCCAAGCACTGTGCTTGGTGTGAATATCTGTCTCACTTATTTCCCTCAACAATTCTCTGAGGTAGCTACGATTATCATCATGCTTATTTTGCAGATGAAGAATTTGAAACCCAAAGAGGTTAAGCTATTTGCCTTTGGTCAATGGCCAGTAAGTGGAAGAATCCTAATTCAAACCCTGGTCTGCCTGACTCCAGAGCTCGTACCCTTGACCATCTCTCTCTAATCCTGCTTTACTTGTTGCTAAGGTTAGGGCTTTAGGCTGCTAAACACAACCACTTCCCCTCACCTTACATGCCAGCTCAGGGTGGCACACCACAAAGGCTCAATAAATATTTGTTGAATTTTACTCTCGAAAAAGTAATCTCTTGCCAGTTTCCCCACAACCCTCGGGGCATTTCCAAATTCCCATATTCTTATTCTCAAATCTAATAAACTTTTATTGGGCATTTATGTGCCAGGCACTGGAAAATTTCAAAGATGAATAATACATGTGGTTTACTTTCAGGGAGCTCACTTTCCAGTGAGGGGGTCACGATCATGACCTTGGAGTAATTTAAAATTTTTCTTTTTTATTCCTTTAGATAATCAGCAATGGATTTGAAAACATGAAGTATCACTGTTATTGTTTTGCCCACTATCCACAATAGGAACCTGAAGATAAGGAGGATGGAAGCTTTCAGACTTATTATATGAATATATATTTTTATTATGCGCACACACGCCCACACACCTATAGGGGTGATTTTAGGTTTTATTTCTAGCTTTTAAATATGGGAGCATGTTCTACATATTATTCGTACGGTTGTTTTTCCATTTAGGAATGCACCATGGATATACTTCCAGCTTACTTCCTCTTAACAGTTTTATTCTCCTATTGATTCTCATCAAAATTGTTTCGAGCGTTTTCTACCAAGACGTGAAGGAGAGGAACTTCTTTTCACAGCTCAAATCCTGTTTACCCAGAGGAATGACAGGTCTACCTTTTACTGAACTGTCTGGCACCTCCTCCCCAGAATGCTCTTTCCAGAGTATACGTTGGATGATCTCTCCTCTCCCAAATTGTCCCAACACCTGCAGGATAAATCCAAATCCAAATGCTAGGCCAACGTATGTACAAGGGTTGTCAGAATCTGGCCCCTGGAGCTATTCAGCCTTGTGTTGTGACCTCCTACACACACATCCCACACCCCCACTGGCTTTCTTCATTCTGCCTTAGTGGTCTGCCTGCAGGCTCTCAAATGCACCTGCCTGTCTGGAATCCAGGTCTTCCAACATGCTGTCTTCTCTGCCTGGACAGCTTTCTCTACTCCTTCGTCATCAGGGTAAATTCTACTCATTCTTCGGGTCTCTGCTGAAACTTCTTTAGGGTCCTCCTCGGTCGGCCCCTCCCAGACGGGTCTTCCTTTACTTCCCTTCACCCTGGGTACGTGTATCACACTTGTAATTAACTCACTCAATGTCTGTTTCAACTGCAATTGTCTCTGCCCCACTGGAGGGTCTGTCTCCTTTACCTGCCATACCCCCAGGGCATAACACAGTCAGTGGCACTTTACCTTATCAATAAATGTATGCTGAATGAGTGATGATGAATGACTCATGGGGAAATTTTACTGCTTCTAGTTAACACACAAATGCGTAGGTGCAATCTCATGTTGACTGTTTCATTCCACCGACAATGATAAGATTGAATACCAAAATAAAGGCGTCCCAGTTACTCTTCCAAAAGTACCTTATCTATTGTAAAAGTCATTCTTTTCTTGCATTTTTTTATTTATTTATGACTTTAATCACTGTGATCCAATTTGTTTTAAACGCGTCTTGAATAATCCAATTATCTGGAGCAACTGGGATCCGGGCTTGTTGTTCATTGTTTCTGTCCTCTCTTGCTCATGGTAGATGGTTTCCTCGTGTGCTTTGTCATTTCAAAGGAGCAGATCTTTGTGGGAATCCTGTACATATAGGCTGAAGGATTGTCCTTCCAGAGTTTGTATTTAACGAGTTTCTTGGCTTGGGGGTGCCCCATAGTATAAATTTGAACCCCACACCTATGTGAGTTTAGTCTTATTGTGACAAATTCAGTGGGGGCATTTCTTTCTCCCCCAGAGCCTAGAATAAGACAGGTAAGAGTCCTTGTTATCTCCCTACGCTGGCTGGACAGATTTTTCTTGCCACCCCTTTTCCCTAAGGATGGAGTTCTTTGAGGTCCTTGTTTGTGTGGAGGCCAAAGCCCCATTTCCCCCAAAGCTTTGTTCCCTGTCCTTTGGGACCATTACAACTCAAACCCCTCCCCACTCCGTACCCTCCTCACTACTATGGTTTTCCCACCTTTTTCTGACTCCTGAGGATTGTCCCTATTTTCTGTCATTTAAAAGGATGTTTGTATGTTTTACCCAGCATATCTAGATGACTATTACATGTGGGAAAGTTTTTAGATTACCTAGTCCAAAATATTGCCAAAATTAGAAACCCAATACTCTAATTTTTAGATCTTTCTCTCATTCTCTGTGCATGAGTCTGTTTTTCTAAAGGCCACTTTGGGGGTGGCTGGTTAGCTCAGTTGGTTAGAGCACAATGCTTGTAACACCAGGGTTGCCAGTTCAATCCCCAAATGGGCCAGTGTGAGCTGCGCCCTCCACAACTAGATTGTAACAACTACTTGACTTGGAGCTGATGGGTCCTGGAAAAACACACTTAAAATAAATAAATGTTTGGGGGGTAAAAAGTCGCTTTGTTCTTCCCTTATTTTCTGTATATTTACTGCCTTTCTCCTATCCTCTTAGTTTAAATAGTTACATTATAAAACAAAATGCTTCATGTTAATAATTTTTCATGTTTATATTCTTTTTTCCCCTTAGTATTTGGCTCATTTTACTTTTTTTCATCTCCTTTCCTAACTATTCTTTTATAAAAATTTCTAGTGAACAGGCAGCAAGTATTAGCTAGCATTTGATCTACATGTCACCTGCTAATTTAACTGCTCTCCTTTAAACAAGAAATCTATCCCAATCTTGCAGATTAAAAAAAAAAAGAAGAAGAAAAAACAAAAGAAGCTTAAGGTCAACAAAACTTCTAGCAATGTTTCCACACTTCCCATTGTCAAAATGAAGGCAAACTTGGAAACACTGGGTAGCTAAGGTTTTTAAAATTCAGTACTAGCATTATAAGTCATATTTATAACTCAAATGAAAATTCTAACGTGCTTAAAATTTTTTTTAGGCATAGATCTATTATTTTGGTCTTAGATTTAGGTACATATGCATATAAATATTTCTATTGTGGTACAAGGATATCAGCATACTTTATAAAGATATAATTTGCAGCCTAGTAATGCTATAGCAGAGGGTCCAGTTTATAATACTATCCATCCATATGCATAGCTTACTTGGAATTTCTCATTTACATAATACCAAGTGAAAATTAGGTAAGTATTAAAGTGACTGCTTTTGTCACTGCTCTAATCAAGGTTATACATTAACTAACTTATAAATAAATCACTCTCCCTGACAGAAACATCAGCAATTAAAATAGTTTATAAATACAGCCACGAAGCTTTTTCAAAAGAACTTCTTGTTAATTGCCTTAGTTATGTCAGCTTTAGTTAATGAATATTCCACCTGGCTTTTCTCCTCAACCTCCAAAAAGTTTTAAGAGTTTGTATTTGCAAATCACAATCTTACGGATTTAGATAATCATCACTGTGTTATCTATTGCTACACAACAGACCACACCTAAATGTAATGGTGTAAAATGACCATCATTTTATTTGCTCATGAGTCTATGGGCCAGGAACTCCAACGTGACTCAGGGGCAGTTTATCTGTGTTTCACCTGGTGTCAGCTGGGGTGGCTTTATGTGGCGCTGGAGGATCCAAGATGGCCTCACTCACAGGGCTGGCACTTCAGCCAGAATGGCTCAAACACCTGGGGACTGCGTAGGACAGCTGGGCCTCCTTTCTTAGGTGTTGGCTGGACTCCCTTATGTATCTGGGGCCTCCTTTCCAGCTGTCAGCCAGGTTCCTGGAGTCCCCTCTTTTTGGCCTCTTTCTTTAGCAGGATAGCCTGGACTTCTTGACATAGCAGATAGCATCCCTTCTTAGCTAAATACTTGTAGATCTCCCAGAACAGCATTTCCACTGTATTCTATTTGTCAAAGCAAGTTCAAGCCCAGCCTAAATTCAAGGAGTGAGGAAATAGACCACCTCTTTAGGGGAGGAGCTGCATGTACCCATAGGGATGGGAGGCATTGTTGGTGGCCATCCTTGCAGACAATCTACCAGTCACTTTATTCAAATAAATAACACCCATTCCCTTTATTAAGTTGCTACAAATCAAAGGGGAAGCGTGTTAACTATAGTTTAGTACTAGAATTAGGATATAGTACTTAGACTAAATATGTCAAGGTACTTTCCCAATATAAACCTATTTAGGGCAGTGTTTGAATGTCACCGTTATTTTTCAACACTTACAACTTCAAGAGAGAAGGCTCAGTCTCCCTTGATTAATATTAAAGCTTAAGCTAAATTCACCTAGTCCTTAGGACCCGAGGGATTACTTTTAGTTCGTTACTTCTGCGTGTCTTCTCCCTGGTGGTCACTTAGGAATATGGGGAGACATGAATAAATTATCTTGTTTTCTTGTTCTGATAATACCATATTGCAGTCTTGGAATAACTTTCTAATCCCACTAATTGTTTTTAAAGAAATAACACAATTTTGATTTTGCAAATTTTATCACACCAAGTTCTCCACAATCGGGTACACCAAGATCTTACCACTGAAACCACTCGTTGTGTTAAGCAGATGCTAATTTTGAAATATGTATGGATGGAATTAAGTTCCGTTACTATCCAAATATGCCAACCACTTCCATGGCATTTGGAATTATGCAATGGAAAACATTTCCAGTGATGCCCTTTTATGTGTTAATTTTGCAAAATTTATTCTCAATTATAATTTCAAATCACCTGAGAAACAGAAGAAAATTAGAAGTTATATAAAAACCAAGAAGTTATTTAAATTTAGCATTAAAAAAACATTTTTAATTAATTGGCACAAACTGACGATATTCTATATTTAATAAGCCAGTTCTGGTTGACATTTGCCAAACTATGACATATTGAATATATTGTTTTTGTCCAATACCCCTTTAAATTAAGAAAAAAATTTAAAGCAAAGGGTATAAAATAATTTACTCCCATGAGACTCAGGAAACTTTAATTAGATACCCCTTAAAGGAAGAAATTTGCTCTTGCTAATTTTTTTTTTTTAAATCTGTACTTTAAATGACCTTTAAATTTCAAGATTTTTTTCAAGACACAATTGTCCAGTCTTCATATTAATGAACGTGGCAGATATTTTAATTTCCTGCACATCTGCCAAGTCTCTTCTGTTTGGAACAAGATTTAATTGTAAGGTGATTCCTTTTAAAAAAGAAATACACTTTCTCATAAGTTGAAAGAATTTTTAAAATATATTTTGGCCATCTACATCTTTGAAACACTGCAAATAACTTCAAGTTTAAAAATTCTCCTCTATATTAACTTGGGGCAGCTTTGGCTCTTCAATTTTTCAGTACTACTCTCTTGCTTTCCTTTTCAGCGTTGCATTTATTTAAAATATACATTTTTAAATCACATTGCCATTGAACGTGGGCCAAATGCTTTGAAAGAGTAAGTGTAGAGATTGGAGGAACGGGATGAAATGTCTATAAATAGCAATTCTTTGTGCAGCATCTACCGTAGAAAAACATGTTGTGTAACTCTGCCATGCAACGTAAATAATGACAGTAATTTGCATTTTCTGATTATTGTGCATTCTCGAATTGAATCTGTAGTCTTTTGCCAATATTAAGATCTATTTCCCACTTCATTATATCTCCCAGGGTCCCTAGTATGATGAGAGAGGGAGATAAACAGTACCCTTGTTCTGCATACACATTGTATTATACGACAGGTACACATCTCTGCATGTTCAGCATCACAAACCTAAAGGCAGTGTGTGGTCCACGGCTGGACCTACACCAAACACAGCCAGGGTAATACACTACACTTCCATCACCTCTTTATTGACCCCTTTTTCTCTTTTGTAACCATGATAACCCCAGAGATCCCAGCCCGGGGCAATTATGCCAGACTCAAAGCAGAGAGAATCAGGAAAGTTTCCAGAAGAAGAAATATTTTTAAAATTTTACCAGCCTGGAGGACCTATTATAGAATAATTGGGATTGAGTGATTGACCGGACTTATTTTCTACTGTAGACTCATCACAAAGACTAAGCAGGATTTTTTTTCCCCCCCAAGCAATTAAGCCTCAGAGTCCTGGGGTGTTGGGTTTGCCTAGCTCAGGAGAGCTTGGATGCCCAGGAACTTTGGGACTTGGAGTTGAATTATCAAAATGCTTCGCCCTTAGAGGAAAGGAGGTGAGTGTGTTGTGTGAGACGGGAATAGTGCGATTCCCCGAAGAATTCCACACAAGGGATGCAGAAGAGCAGTGAGGAGCAGGATGGTGGGGTAAGAGATACATCGTGTGGTACCCAGGGCTTATCAACTGAAATGTGCACACGATTTGCCTGGAGTTTTGATTCAGAAGGTCTAGAGTGGGTCCAGAGGCTGCATTTCTGCCACGCTCCCAAGGAGTGTCGATACTATTGGTCCTAGGACCCCACTTTTAGTAGGAGGTGAGGAGGCGCAGCTGGATCTCAAAGGAGGGGCAGAGGAAAGTCTATACTTCAAACCCTGCGCCCCCGGAAACAATGGCAAACGTTCTGAGTTGTACACTGAGGGAAAGGACATGATTATCAACAGAGCTGCTCACCTTCAAAGGGAGCATTTCAGTCTGTACACAGAGCATTTATTCCAACAGACTCCAGAAAGAATTGAAGACTAAAAGCCCTTCTCCTAAATGTCTGGCCTATTTCCCCACAACCTCTTAGGCTTTTTAAATGACCCTGGGGAAAGGAAGGAACCCAACTCCCATAGACTGAATTTCCAAAATACCTTGGCTTGAGGGAGGAACAGTAGAGGACCTAAGCCAAATATATTTAATTTGGAAAAATTAAGAAATGTGAATTTTGGGGGGGCCCAAATATCATGGAACAAATTCCTATGAGTTACCCTTTCAATCTCAAACTTCAAAAGGAATAGATTCAGGAATCAATAAATAACCATCCATCAGTTATTCAACAAATGTTAGGGGATGATGAATAATTTCCCTAAGCCCTGATGTGGGGCATTTTGGGGCTTCTGACAAGACAAAGTAGTTGGAAGGAGCAAGTGTACCAAAAGATCTGAGGATTTAAGTCCTTATCAGTCAGTAATTTTTGTCGTCGTCACCAAAGAAGATGGCCCTTCCCCTTATACACACTCTTCAAATTGCTCTTTGAGACTTTGTTTCCTCCTTCACGTCCTTGCTCTTCATTTAAACATAATTTCACCAGTATAAACACATTCAGGAAAAAGCCCCGGTTTGATTTTCTTCTGCCAGCATCTTCCAAAGACAGCCTTGCATCCCATTCTCTCATAAAAACACATCTTAAAAATAAACAAAGGCAGTAAGTGCTGTGTCCAAAGCCAAGTTTGTTCCAAAGTTGAGAGTAATAAAATCCAGGGCTCCCTTCCCTAATTCAATTTCAAGAGCAAATGCCTTTCATTGGTAATGTTGTTTGTAACCTCTGATACGGCCGTCTCCAGAACCTGATGTTTTATTAAAGCATTTCCAAATCTGGTTCTGATTATGTAAGAAAAGTTTGTGCCTATGCTCATCAGTGTCACAATCGTATGCAGATACCAATCTGACTCGTCCTGATCCTCCAAAATGTCTAAAATCGAGGCAGAAGGTAAGAAAGAATTACTACATCTTTTGCGGGGTCATCTGTCCATGAGAAGTCAAAAAATCACAAAGTGATCCTACAGTATTTCTGCTTGGCTCGCAGTTTTGTTTTGTTTGTTTGTTTGTTTGTTTTAATTAGATGCCAACGTTTAACACACAGGAATTTCACATACAAATCCAAATTTTTTTTAAAAATCCAAATTTCCGGTTTCTCTTGAAAAATCAAGTCTGGCAACATTTGGTTGCTGTCCCGAATACTGGGGTGGTGGACATTTAGTGATCCTTTGGCCGCAGCATCTGAACCCCTCTCCTATGTTCAGGGATTGTTCCCAGCTCACAAGGCTTGGTGGGAAGCAGAAGTCTTTCCCACCATTCAAGCTATATGCCAAGCACTCACTAGCATGCTACCCAGGCTTGGCCATTTGACATGTCTCCCAGGCTTTTAAGCGGGGCGCTAGTTTTTAGAAGAATCCAGTACAGGTGAGAACTGATTAGTGGTTCTGATAAAAATGATGAAAGAAGATTCTAGGAACTATGGGGGCAGTAGCGTCCAAAGGTCAGCAGCTGCAAGTTTCCTTACTGGATTAGTTCTGTGGAGTAATTCTGACCATGGTTTCAGTTCCATGGCCGGTCTGTGTCCTATTTTCCAATGAGCCTGCCTGCTCATTGTGAGCTATTTAATATGTTGTGGCTAAATTCCTTTTCTGCTTAAACCTTCGATCTACAAACTCGGCCTCCTTGAGGCATAGTTTCCACACAACCCTCTTCCTTTATATATGAACTTCCAAGCTACTTATACACACGTGAGCTTGTCTTCATCTCTCTTTCTCTTTAAAGTGATAGCATACAGTGGTACCTTGGTTTTCTAACATAATCCATTCCGGAAGACCGTTTGAGTTCTGAAACATTAAAAAACTGAGGTGCGGTTTCCCCACAGAAAGTAAATGCAAAGTGGATTAATCCATTCCAGACCTTTAAAATCAACTCCTAAAACTACAAATTTAGCATGAATTTTACTATCTAATGATACCATAGATCCACAAAATTTACGGCATTCGTAAACCGAAATGTTCATTAACAGAGATGTTCGAAAACCAAGGTACCACCGTATTGGCATTGGAAGAGAGGCTAAAGATCCTGTAACGCAAGGATAAGCAAAGTAATGAGAAGCTTCCCAGAGGAGCCGCTCCCATTTCCCCTTGCATCTCATTGGGCAATACTGGGTCACATGCTCACCCTGTAAGCCAATCAGAGGATGAGGGGTTGCTGTGACTGGCAACCCTGGGGCAGTAGTTCAACTTTGGCTGAATATTAAAATCATCTGGGGAGCTTTTTAAAATGCCAATGCTGGGTCCCTACCCCCAGAGGCCCAATTTAATTGGTCTGGCTGGACTTCTGGCACTGGAATTTTTTTTTAAATCCTCAGGTGCTTTTAACCTCTCTCTAGTTCAACCTCCCACCCCTCTCCATTTTATAGGTCCTAATACTGAGGTCCAAAGAGATACTAAGTAACTTGCCCAAAGAATTATACCTTCAAGTAAGAGCAAAAACAAACACAAACAAAACCACACACACACACACACACACACACACACACACACACAAATGACATTTACTAAGACACATTTGTTTTTCTGTAATATGCATGTGAGCACACATTCTTTTTCTTAGAAAGTGAAGTCATGGAGAGCTCAAGGACTGAGAAGCAGTAGGTAGGGCAGTGGTTCTCAAACTCGATTGCATCAGAATCCCCCGGAGTCCACACAGGTGGCTGGGCCCACCCCCAGAGTTTCAGATTCAATAAGTTTGGGGGAAAGAATAATGAACACTTCTAACAAGTTCCCAGGGGATGCTACTGCTGCTGGTCTGAGGACCACACTCGTATAGTGGCTAAGAGCGGAGGCTATAGAATCGTAGTATCTTGGGAAGACCTGGTTCTGCCCGACACCTTGTCAGAACATGGGCAAGTTACTTAGCATGTCTATGAAACGGGGCCAATGATAGTAGCTTGGGCTTATCACAACAATCGAGTGAGTATAATAAACATATGGCACGTAGAACACTGCCTGACCTATAGTAACTGTCTAATGAATATTAGCTATTAGCATTCATTCATTCACTGAACAATTCCTTTGAGCCAGGCACTGTTCCTGGCACCAGGAGTCCAGTGGTGAATAAGTCAAAGCTTAGCCTCTCAATGAGCTTACAATCCACTGGGGAGGCAGACAATAGATAACCTTGTAAATACCTAATATCATGTCACACAGAAGAATTCTGTATTCCAAGGAAACTGACGAGCAGGTACACACAGAGTTTTATGAGAACTTGGTCCAGTCCTGTTTGCATCTACCAGCTCGAGGACTGGTGGCATCATGCTTCTAACGCAAAGGTCCCAGAACAAGATGGCTTTTACTATGGCGGTTGAAGGAAGCCCAGGTTATGGCATTTTAGTCATGGTTCTCCACAGAAATAGAGCCAATAAAAAAATGTGTGTGTGTGTGTGTGTGTGTGTGTGTGTGTGTGTGTGGTTTATATTTACACTTAGATTTATGTACATTTTAAAACATACAAGTATTTCTATATTCTACATTCTACATTAAATATATATTATTAGTATATAACACGTGTAACATATAACATATTGTACATTAATAATATAGTTATATAACTATTTTATATTTTTAATATTTTATATATTCACATTTATATTATATATACCATAGGAATTGGCTAAAGCAAATATGGAGGCCAAGAAATCCCACAATCTGCTGTCTGCAAGCTAAAGACCCAGGAAAGCTGGGGATTTAATTTAGTCTGAGTCCAAAGACCTGAGAATCAAGAGCACACATGTTGGAGGGCAAAAGAGGGGTGTCCCGGCTCAAAAAGAAAGCAAGTTCACCCTTCCTCCGCCTTTTTGTTCTTTCCAGGCCCTCAGCAGATTGGACGACGCCCACCCACATTAGTGCAGGTAGTCTTTATTTAGTCCGCGGATTCAAATGCCAATCTCTTGCAAAAACACCCTTAGAGACAACCCCAAAAATAATATTTTACCAACTCCCTTAGCTCAGTCAAGTTGACACATAAAAATAACCCTCACAGGCATAGTCACACCAGCCAATTCTTTAAGTTTTGTTTGAGAGGAAACATTTGAAACAAGATGTCATGCAGGGACTCAGCCCTCATTCCCGAACAAGAATGCAAGATATGGTGAGGCCGAAAAGAAACAACAACAGAGCCATAGATAGAGGAGTCATACCACCACATTCTCGATGGCGACTGGTCAAGACACAGGAAGTAAGATCAACACGATCTGCAATCCACAATCCGCTTGCTAACCGCAATGACTAGCTTGCTAACGGTAATTGCTAGCCGTAATCCGCCATCTGCTTCTCTGCCAACCAACTAACCAACCCCCTAGCGTAGCCATGGCAGTTATAGTAGTGGCTAATGGCTAACTGGTTACAGCTGATGGCCATCTACTACTCAAGCCAGCACCTTTCCACGTGAGGCTGAGAGCCTGGAAACGGCTATCTGGGACTCTGTCCCCACACAAGAACAGATGGGTGGCCAGCTAGTGTTATTAGGTTGGTGCAAAAGTAATTGCGGTTTAAAAGGTTAAAAACAATTGCACCAATAGAAGGGAAGTTATTTCATTGAATCCTCACAATCATTTGGGGGTAGATATTATTGGAGAAGGAGAGAAGCAACCTGCCCTAAGCTAAGTGGAAAAAGTGGCGTGTTAATGATCTGAACAACTAATATTAGAGTTGGCCTGGGAGGAAGCAGAGGGTAGAGGCACTGTCATACCACAAGCCACATCTGACCCCCTGCTTCTGAATCCCCAGGCAGGCGCTAGGGTGAAGCCATACTGCCATCATGTATTTGCTCACTGTCCCGCTACTCTGCTCCTAACACAGGTGACAGTGATACAATAAAATGCAAGGAGCAGCTACTTCTGAATCAGAACACCCTGACTCCTGGCCAGCCTCATCTCCTCTCAGTATTGGCTTTCTCAACGTGTAAAAAACAAACAAACAAAAACTTTATTATGGATGTAACAGACACTCTTTCCTGGGAAATACCAGCAACATAGAAGAAAAGTAGTTCATTCTCCCTTCACCTCCAGAAAAACACTAAAAATTTGATACCAATTCTCAGTATTTTCAGTTCACAGGGACCCTGTCTTCTATGCCTGTTAACTAGCCCTTTCCAGTTACACATATTAACCTAATTGGAAGTTTATTTTTTTGTTTTCACTCTGGACTTGTTTCTGGAGGTTGGCTCTCTAAATTTTGTTGGGTGAGGGACATGGATTTGGGAGACAGATTGGAGCTGTGTTTGTTTGGAGTTGTTTTTCAATTCAAAGTACTCACCTCCCTGTTTTGGGGCGAAAAGGTTTTTCAAGCCTCTTTTCGTTTGGTACTTATATTTAAGAGCTGGCGTGTCATTTGGGGTTATTTTTTAGGCCTGGCAGCTTTCTGATCCTTTGAAGGGCGAGTGTTTGAACTTTGGTGATGGCAAAATTGGTTTTGGCCATGACACTGTAATTTGTAATGATGACTGGCGATTGCAGGGGTGGCCTTACCTCCTCTACCCCCCATCTCACTGGGCTCAGGAAGCCTCTTGGCACGGAAGAGAGGGCAGCGCGGGCTAGAAGCGGGGAGCGGGAGGGAAGCCAGAGGCCGGCGCTTCACGGTAACCAGGCAACCGGCGCCTTAGCAACAGAAAGGGGCGGGACCGAGAGAGGAAGTCGGAGGCTGCGACTAAACCTCGCGATAGTTGCTTTTGCGCGCGAACTCTAAGAGCCGGGGTCTCCGGGTTACATTGGGGCTTTTCGCCGTGCAGGCTCCTGGGGGACGCGACGACCCCCGCGGATCCGGACACCTTCATCACCCCACCATGGAAGCCTCGGCGCACAAGCAGCAGGAGCAGCCCGCGGCGACCAAGATCAGGAACCTGCCCTGGTAGGAGGAGGCCTGGCTGCCGCGGAGAAGGGGCCGGCCGCTCGGGAAGGCGATGGTCGGGGTGCGCAAGGGGCCGGGCCGCCCCCCGACCTGCGGTGGGAGGGAGCCGCAGAGCTTCGCCTCCACACCTCCCAACCCCCCAACTCCCCTCCGTTCTATCTATGACGTTTGCCAGATCTCCCTGCTCCCCTCCGTCCCACTCCTTTTAGGGAAGAAGAAAGCGGCTTTCGCACCTGGGTGACAGCACAGGGGTTTGATCCCGCGTCTCTGACAGTGCATTGGCCACCGTGCCAGAATGGCCTCTTCATTCTTGCCAAAATCTTCGATGTGATCGGTCAAATTCTAAAACACAATAACAATACTCCCTAGTTGACTTTTACTTAAATGGCTTCCTATTAGATTATCAGGCACTCTAGATGTTTGATCTTTACAAAGACCCTAGGAGGTAGGTATTCTTCACTATTCCAGTTCTACAGTTGGAATACAACCAAAAGGGTAAATGACTAGCCTCAGGGCCAGAGCTGGAAAATACATTTGGATTTGAATCCAAGTGGCCTGAATTCAGAGCCTGCATTTATTTACTTCCACAGCTATGTCCTAATGATATTTTAAAGGCTGATGGCAGTTCGCTTGATTTCAGAAATCTTGTTCTTGTCTAACAACGGGTTTCATTTGTTTTTATTGTTAAAAATGCATGCAGTTTACACTTGTAACCATTTTAAAGTGTACGGTTCCGTGGCATTAAGAGCGTTCAGAACGTTGTGCAACCATGCCACTATCTAGTTCCAAAATTTTCATCACCCCTAATAGAAATCCCACACCCATTGGCAGCCACTCCCCTCCCTACCCCCAGCCCTTGGCAACCACTAGTCTGCTTTCTGTCTCTATGAATTTGCCTATTCTGGATATTTCATATACATACAGTCAATATCTGGCTTTTTGTGACTGGCTTGTTTTCACTTACCATGTTTTCATGGTTCATCCATGTTGTAGCATGTATCACACACCATTTCTTTTTATGGCTGAATAATATTCCATTGTATGGCTATACCATCATTTATCCATTCATATGTTGATACATACTTGGGTAGGAATTCAGTTTTGAATTCACACTGAAATAATAGGCGCCCATCCAGGTTGAGGTTACAGGCAGACAGCTGGAAAGGTGAAAGTGGAGTGGAGTTTATCAACCTCAGCATTATGGACATTTTGGGCCAGCTCTGTGGGGTGGGGGGTAGGGGGGCCTGTCCTGTGCAGTGTAGGATGTTTAGCCACATCCCTGGTGCCTGCCCACTAGATGCCAGTAGCACCCTCCACCCAACTGTGACAACTGAAAATGTCTCCAGATAGCACCAAATGTTCCTTAGGGGACAAAACCACCCCTGGGTGCGAACCCCAGGTCTGTATTCAAATTTAAAGGGTTTTGTGTCTCTTCCTCTTTGAGTTAGGATATGAAAGGCTTCTTGGGCATATAACAAAACGTTCTTGCATTTATAATTGTTGTAATCCATGCTGAATTGTATTTCAGGGTTGAAAAATACCGGCCACAGGCACTGAGTGACCTCATTTCTCATCAGGACATTTTGAGTACCAGTAAGCATCCATGTGTCGTTTGCTGTTATCCTAGTTGAAGGACCTGTATACATTTCTTGGTGCTCTTGTCTCTGCTAAGTAATAACTTGGAAGACTCTGATTGAGCTTCGTGGAATGTAGCTGTAAGAGTTGCATCCTTCAGATGTTTTGATGCCTGCATCTGCCTCTGATTTGCACATAGGGTTGAAGTGCATTTAGCCCAACTCACGTGCCCACAGTGAATGAAGCAACTCTCAGCAACTGATGGGGTCTCTCTTTCTTCCTGATCCTCAGTTCAAAAATTCATCAGTGAAGACCGACTGCCACACCTGCTTCTCTATGGTCCTCCGGGAACAGGAAAGACGTCCACCATCCTGGCCTGTGCTAAACAGCTATACAAAGACAAAGAATTCGGCTCCATGGTCCTGGAGGTAAACAGGAGGGTTATTCTTACTCGACAAGGGACTCAAGTCTCTTAGTTGTGCTAGTTTCGTTTCACTTTACAAGTAAGTTGTCCACCTGGTGGTTGGGAAAGAAGCAGATGTAAAATAAGAATATTTCAACTCACTTTTTACTATAATTGGAATTTTGGTCTGGATGGGCATTAGCTAGAGGGCAGTTGTAGGGCTAAGTGTTTTTCTGTGCTGTTGACAGCTTATACCCACACACTCCGTGGTCGCTCGGTGAGTGACCGCTCGGTTGCTGGGTATGTCCCATGTGCTCCGTCAGATTGACTACAAGCTCTTTTGCCCTTGAGCTCCTGGTTAGGTTTGGCCAATAGGGGCCCTGGGAGTCTGGGGAAAGGAGAATGATGCCTGGTCCTGCTCTGGGGGCCGCCACAGGCTGACAGCGTCCCGTCCTGCAGGACACATAACACTGCCTGCTCCAGGTGCCAACACCATGCCCATTAACCCCATAAGACTTGGGGGTGGTAGTGGGCCCCAGTAGTCCCTGAGGTATTGCATAGCTCTCATGGTTCCCACACCCCATGAACACCTTTAAAAATAACTCTTCATGTAATTCTCTTCAAATTGCTGAATCTGAGCATGCCATCTATTTACTGCTGGAACTCAACTGACACACTTAGATTATAAAATTCTAAATATTGTCTATTGCACGAAAGAAATGTTTAACTTATTTATTTTGTTATATGTCTTAGAACCTTGCTGCCACTAATGTTCTTATCTCAATGTATTAAGAACTTGGCAACTTCTGGGTTGCTCTAGGTTTGGTAGCTAAAATGAGCACCATTCTACTCATGCCAGAGGTGCTGTTTACTTGACTGGTCCAATTGATTATTCCTCCAGAATATGTCAGTGATTGTCCTTGAAAGGGGGGAGAAAAATGAGACATTTACCTTTCAGAATGTAATGTCATGATCTAATGAGTTGTGAGTTTTAAATGCAATTGTGATCTTGTTTTTTTTTATACTGATTATCTCTTAGCTGTCATTAGACATGGAGATGTAGCTTGCTGGGCTGGATTGATGAAAAAGAGACATTAATTCATAGATAGCACGCCAACATGTTTTTCATTTGTTCTGGCTTCTCTCTTCCACCTTTAGCTGAATGCTTCAGACGACCGAGGAATAGATATCGTTCGGGGACCAATCCTGAGCTTTGCTAGCACCAGGACAATATTCAAGTAAGAAATATTTGCATAATTTCTCTCCCTAGGTATTTTGATCAGTGAGATGAGCTTAATTTTTTTAACCTTCCCCTTTGCCAGTTTCTAAAGGTTTAAAAATAAAAATGACAAAAACAGCCATGAAAAAGAGATAAAGTGCAGGGACGGTGGTAAATGTTAAAATGCAAATGTTAAAAGATTATCTAAGTCTGTATTAGCAAGATCTTTGGGGAAGCACTAGCTTCATTTTATTAGTCAGCCGAGGACTGATTACATGAGCTAGTTTGAATTTAAACAAAAACGAATTAAGATCAGATGGATAGCTAGGATGGTGGTAAAAAAAAAAGAAAAAGATGAAAAGATAGGCATGAGTGAAGGTGGTGGAAAAAGCAGCACTAGAGTAATTGGATACCGTGGGGAAGAAGAGTTAAAGGAGTGACGGGGCATTTCCTCTGTGTGACCACAGATGTCTGCTTTGGTCGGAGTTCTAGGAGAAAGGGACTCTGAAACAGGGCCCCATGGCACAAATGGGAAGATAGAGGTTGGGGCCTGGAGGTTGAAGTGAGATTGAAGAACTCGTTAGATGGTACCAATTGTCTTCTAGGAAAGGCTTCAAGCTAGTGATCCTGGATGAAGCTGATGCTATGACTCAGGACGCCCAGAATGCCTTGAGGAGAGGTAAGAGCTGCGAAGTACAGGGCGTTGGCTGACGAGCACATCAGGAGAACTGGCAGCTGGAGACATAAGGGAGGACATGGCTTCTTTTCCATTTTCGTTCACCTTCTGACCCAGAGAAATCTCTGTATCCCTTTCCCTGTGTCTCCCATCTGATGATCTAGACAAAAATGTCTCCATATCGGGGGTTTCCCCTTTGAGCAGCTTGAAGACGTAAGCCTTGTTGGGACTTGTATGACCAGACACTGATGTTTCATCCTCCTTTTCAGCTGGGTTCAACTTCAGGGTTGGGAATTTGTATCATTTGATGGAAGGTTCTGGAAAGTCTTTTCATTCCTCAACTGCATGGATAGATCGTTCTGCTGTTGGTGCCCTTCGATACAAAATAGCCAGGAAAATAATGCTGGCACTTTAGTCACACTCAGAAAGCTGACATTACTTCAGTACTTGCCAAGTGCGTGATTTGGCAGGGAAGGGAGAGTGTCCTGTGACATGTCTGTCTTAAGGGGCCTGGGGCAGTTCATTTCTGGAAAGGACATTCATAATCTCTCTCATTAAGGTGCTGAGGTCATGAGCTAGGAGAGAAGGATGACCTTCCAGAGATCTGGGTAGGAGGAGTGGATCGTAGCCAATGTTTAAGACGAGGAGGACAGACTATCTTCTGGTCCTCGAAGCTTTGGCCGTCTTTCCTTGGCATCTCGTTCTGAAGAGTGACTGTCAATCTGGGCAGATCCCTGTGCAAAAACATTGGGTGCTTACCAAATGGAACTGTGTCCTAAGCAGTCTGATTTGGGGTTGTTGCTGTCTTGAATGCTCTAAGACTTTGAGGCAAAGCTACCCCTTCCCACCTAATAGCAGGTGGAGCATTGTCAACCTGCCAAATAGAATTGCATGCAAAAGGGCATGGATACTGGATTTTATATCTTCATGGAATGGGATGGCAAGAGCATCAGAGTCATAGCGAGTCATAAAAAAGGAAGCGTTTTATAAAATCCTGTGGTGACACGTTTGTCATCTTTTGGAGAATGGCTGATTCCAGGCCGAACCCCCCCTCAGCGGCACCCTCGCATTACAGTAGCATCCCCACTTGTCTGCATTCTTGAATTTTTGTTGCATACTTGTTTCTTGTACCCTTCATGTGACCATAGAAAAGTTCAGGACTTCTGGGTCCTGTGAAGAATGAGAATGGATATGAGGAGGCTTTCTTTTCTTTTGCCAGTGATTGAGAAATTTACTGAAAATACCAGATTTTGCCTCATCTGTAACTATCTGTCAAAGATCATCCCGGCCTTGCAGTCCCGTTGTACAAGGTTCCGATTCGGTCCCCTGACTCCTGAACTCATGGTTCCCCGCCTGGAACATGTCATAGGAGAAGAGAAGTAAGTATGTGGAAAAGCAGGAAAGGTGAGGGTCTTGGGGACTGAGCGCAGTGGTTCTGGGATGACTGGCTGGTTTACAGTGAAAGGTGATGTTTGTCAACGACTCAGCCGAGTGCCTGGTGCAGGGTAGGCATCAGAGGCTGTTCACTGCTGTCATTCTCTCTGGTATGTGACAGACATTCTTCATAAAAGTCATTTGGTTCTTCCCTTGTTTGCATTCTCCTCCCCTGGAAGCTGTCCGAGTTTCCTCCTCCTCTTTTGTCATTGGAAACTGCGTGCTGCCAATTCCCTTCTGCTAAGATGCCTCCAGCCTTTTTTGACTAGAAGAGAAGGTACTGAGATAGTACATTCTGTGTCATCAGATGCCAAGCAAGTAGCCAACTTGAGCTGCTGCTTATTTGAAAGGAGGTGCTTTGGCTCTGGTCACACATCTCACCAGTGCTCTTTCCTCTCCAGATAACATAATTCAAAGCCAGTTGCTCAACATAGCAAGGCCTGGTCCTAAATAAGGGTCTTTGTAGACTTTTGAGTGGGCTGTGACAACTAATGTGAAACTGTCATCCCTAAAAACCAGAGTAAGTTCTTGATTCTCTAGATCAGGAAATTATTGTTAACTCCATCCTTCCCTTTTTTTTCCTCATTGTTTCAAAACCTGAGTCATTCCAGGCCATCTAATTCTCTTGGTGAATGCTTGTACTCTTAAGGGCGTCTCAATCTCTTCTGCCTGTTTCCTTTCAGAGTTGATATAAGTGAAGACGGGATGAAAGCACTTGTGACTCTTTCCAGTGGAGATATGCGAAGAGCTTTGAACATTTTGCAGGTATGATGCTACTCATGGCAAATCGCAAGTCGTTGCTTTGGAACAATTGTTCCAGAAAGACATAAGCAACAGCATAACCAGTCTGTAAATTCAGAAATCTACAGCTGGTCAGACCTCCATCTCCTAATGTGCCAGTCATCTCCTTCTTTCAATTATGTTTTGATTCATTGCAAGAATAATTTGTTGCAAAAAAGGGGACGATAGGGAAGGAGTCTGCAACAAGCAGCAGCCTCCTCTGATGAGGCCAACTCTTCCCAGTGTAAAAACTACAGGGTTTGAGTTCCCCTGTGCCCTTGTAACATTGCTGCCTCAGCAGTTTCCTCCTGACCTGTTTGCAAACTTGGCAGCTGCTGTGACAGCCACCGTGATTCTCTCCCTGTCTGCACAGAGCACCAATATGGCCTTTGGGAAGGTGACAGAGGAGACTGTCTACACCTGCACAGGGCACCCGCTCAAGTCAGACATTGCCAACATTTTGGACTGGATGTTGAATCAAGACTTCACCACGGCCTACAGAAGTATCCTTTCTCGATCACGCCAATGGCACATTATGTGCCCAAGGCCTGACCTTGGCGCCAGGCTAGTCAGCACCTACACCTTACGGGCAGCTGGTTGGGGGAGCAAGATGGTTGTGGGTGGAGTGAGTACTTGTCTTCAGTGCCCCCAAGTTCTTTCTGAGGGTCTCTGACCTGGGTACAGCTTGAAGCCACTTCACTCACAGATGGAAGACACAGTTAGACCTTGGAATGGAAGATGCAGTCTTTTTCAACTGGTCTGTTACTCTTCTTTTGTCGTGAAATTAAAAGCTAGGTGTAGTGATACAGAGCCTTTCGGGGCATTTGGAAGTCATGCATTTGGCTCTGTTCTCTAGTTGACAGAGATACAACTGTATCTTTTTTATATGTATTTAGGAGCCCTGAATCTGTGATATAAAATCTGATGTTATTGAGAAACACTTTTTCTTTTTAATTGAAGAATATTGGGGAACTGTGTTTCTCCAGGGCCCATCAGCTCCAAGACATTGTCTATCAATCTAGTTGTGGAGGGCGCAGCTCAGCTCCAAGTCCAGTTGCCATTTTCAATCTTTAGTTGCAGGAGGGCACAGCCCACCATCCCATGCGGGAATTGAACCAGCAACATTGTTGTTCAGAGCTTGCGCTCTAACCAGCTGAGCCATCTGGCTGCCATCTGGCTGCCCCTCCGGCAGCTAGTTGTGGAGGATGCAGCTCACTGGCCCATATGGGAATTGAACTGGCAACCCTGTTCAGAGCTCACACTCTAACCAACTGAGCCATCCGGCCGCCCCACAACTGCTATCTTTCAGAAAGACCTTATTGAAGATGAAAACATGGTAATAAGAATGGGAGTTCACCATATGCAGTTTCAGATTGAAAGAGACAACAAAAAAAGCCCCCATTTTGAAAGTCCCTCACCAGGGTTTGGATTCAAAATTCTCTGCAGCGGCGTTGTTCTGGAACTTGTTCCCTTTGCCTTAACTGCTCCTCTAGATATTATGGACTTGAAAACTCTGAAGGGGTTGGCACTACATGATATCCTGACAGAGATACACTTGTTTGTGCATAGAGGTAACTTGCATTATCCCCTAGTTTAGAAGCTGTAGAGGTGGCATGCTTTGTGGCTAAGAGTGGTTAGACGGAACATGAGGCTTCTTCATTTTTGAAGCAAAAAAACAGGAATGAAGTATAAACCTGAGCCCTCATTGTTATTTAAAACTTTGTTCCACAAGTACTCTGAACCTCAAGGACTGCTGGGGAGAGAGTGGAAACTAACTTTATTTCTTTGAAGGGTTGGTATTTTACAGCTCTAAGTCGTGTATTTTATTTCACATTTCTAAAAGAGTATTTTCCCCAAAAGGAGATCTATCTTCTTGTAAACCAAAGCTGTCTTAACTAAACTATCTTAAATTCCACACTTGGTTGTATCTTCTATAGAGAATTGGTTCTCAACCTTGCCAGCATGTAGGAGTCACCCCTCGTACCCACCATGACCAACCGGTTGGCCTTTTGGGGGTAGCCGAGCATCAGTGTTTTTTCAAGCTCTCCAGGTGATTTGTTGTGCAGCCTTTTGGAGCTCTTTCCTCCACAACAGCCAACGGCACAGACAGTTGGGTCCGTGAATGTTGGTTCTGCTGGTACCTTTACAGGCATTTTCCTAGCTGGCTGGAGGGCGTTAGCCTCTGCACTCGATTGTGGAAGCTAAGCGGAAGCTGACTTTTAAAAATCAATGGTTTATGTTGAAGAATTGGGACAGCAAGCGAGAACTCAGCTTTTACAGAGCTACTCAGTTGCTAAAAGGGCCGTGTTGATGACGCTTCTGTGCTCTTGTGATCACTTTGGAATCTGCTAATTTTTTCTTTTTGGTTTTATTCTGAAGACTCACAAAATGGGTTGGATAAAAACTGAAAACCTATACAATTTTTATATCCTTATTGATCTGAGGCCCTTCAAGAAAAGTTTAGGGGTACCCATCTGATGTGTTAGCCACCTCAGACTTGTCTGCTGGGACTTTTTTTAAATAGTAGGGAGTGACAGACCGCACTCATTTGATTTTGTTTTTTCCCCCAGTTGACTTTCCATCTTCAGTTCGAATACATTTATTGACTAAAATGGCAGACATTGAGTGAGTATTTCCCAATTTTAATTCTTTTCCTTTTTCCCCGTGGGTTTGTTCCTACTTTCCTAGTTTCACCTTTTTTGTCTAAATCATTTTGTCTAAATCATTGTCCAATCATTTTTGTCTAAATCATGGCACAGCCTAGCTTTTGGTGGGATTGACTAAAACGTGGGGAAGGGTATGAGTTGCTTATTTAAAGACCATGAATAAACACAAGGACAGGTATAGCTCAAGTCCATATTTGAGATAAAGACATCAAAGGCTTGGTCCACATTGGTTCTGGAAATGCCCTTGTTACTCTAGAAGCCTGCTTCAGTTCAGACCTCTATGTGTGGGGACAATCAGCTGTCCAGCTTTAAGGCATTTTGGCATAAACCATATTGGGGGGAAAACATAAACTCAATTTTCCACTTTGCCTGGTTTGGTAAAGTTATTAGCACCCAGTGAAGATGGCAGCTGTCTTTTAAGTAGACAAAAGCACTGGGTTTCAAAATAAGCCCTCAACATAGGCCAACTCCATTTTGCCATCATTAGCTTTTAGATGTACAAATTAGGTGACTTCTTATCACTGCATTGTGAATACTGACTTTGCTTTCAATGGCTTAGTCACTTCAAAGGTGACAAGATGAAGTGCCACTGTCCTGCTTTACTGATTACATCACAGACCACAGATATGTCAGCCAAACTTCCCACTGAATTAAGAGGAAGAAAATCTTAATTATACTTCTTCTCAATGTATTTTGTGGGTGAAGAAATAATCCTTAATTATATAAATTCTGCATGTCTACATACAGGTAGGACCAAGTTAAGTTGAGAAAAATGCAACTGATAATTAACAATTTTTTAAATTTAATTTTTTCTCACCAATTTGAATCAAATTTATGAGTGTTTATGGCAGAGAAGAAAATGTTAGGGGATACATACAAGATTAATATCCAGGATCAATTTTTATTATCTCCTATCCTCTTTCAGCAGATTTTCCCTCTTTGATCTCTTTCGTGGTCTTGTCAAGGGTAGCTGTCTGACATTCTCTATTCTTCTTACCTTTTGTTTGGTTTCTTTTAGGTACAGACTTTCTGTTGGCACCAATGAGAAGATTCAGCTGAGTTCCCTCATTGCCGCTTTTCAAGTCACCAGAGACCTGATTGTCACAGAGGCCTAGACGCTGAGGACCTTGTACTGCAGTTCCCAGGCTCAGCAGTGACGAGAACAGGGGACTCCTTAGGGGATGAGCTGCTGCCTGGGGCCGCTGGATGACGCCACAATCACCCCCGGTCTTGGAAACTCTATTCCAGGCATGGGTGGTGGGCAGACGTATGAAAAGTTACCTTATTTGTGGCTGTCTGGAGCAGAGACGTACAAAACAATTTTAATGTACAGCTGTCTTATGGCACTGCCCACTTTTATTTTATGGGGGGCAGGGGAAGGAGCAAACAACCTTTATTTCAGCCTTAAGGCTTTTACCCTTTAGCTGCTTGGATGACAGGAAATTGGCCTGCCCTATTTTGTTTCAGAATGTAAGGCTTTCACATCTAACGTGGCCCACATGTCTTCCAAATCAAGATAAACGAACATCTCCAAAATCGAGTATAAATATAATCTGTGGCACTGTTTAGAGTAAGTGTTAATGGAATTCTGGCCAAAACTGTTACACTCATGAAATGGACTCAATTCTCTTAAAAACGGGGCTTTCTCTTTGTTCTCTTGAAGTGGAGTTACTAGCAGATTCCTAATTGTGGTGTGGACAGGAGAGAAAATTTTCACTTTAAATTATGCCATTAACGGTCAGAGGTACAACACTCATTTAATGCAGGGAGGCACATGAGATTGAGCCTCACTCTAAGCCTGCAACTGCCGAAAGGCTTAGGACCTGTAAACAAATGTAACAATTTATTTTACAGCAGTTATGCTGCATTTAGATCGTTCTTCACAATAAAAATAAAGCAGCTTTGTTGTGGGTTGTGCTAACAAGTGACTCTTCTTTCCTTAGCCAGTTATAAAGACACTGACTTAATTCCACTTGCATCTATATGAAAACCTTCTCCCCCTGATAGCATGGAATAAACTCTGGAGACCGTTCTTTATAAAGGTGTCAAATTTTTGTACTACCAGAAGGGAGAAGTTGGTTAATTCCATCATTCATGTAGGACTCGCCCCCCAAGGACACCAGCGAAGTTTGTACCTAATGGTCAAGTGGGGCCTCCGAGTACACTGTATGTGATTTTTCAAGATAACCACAAAATTAAAAATTTGCCCAATCCATTCCCAGCTGTCCTGTTGTACGTTTTAAAGGTGATTTTTTTTTTCCTTAATGGAAAAAACGAAACGGAGTGCCAAAAGCTTTTAACTTTCTCCTTCAATGAAAGCCTCCTGTCTTGAAATGTTTTTCTTCAGCAACAAAGGCGGCAGAGGAGAGACTCCTACTTTTTCAACAAGCTTTATGTTACACTGGCCTCCATAAAGCACCTATTATGAAAGCGAAAGGATAAGATGTTGCATTTCTTTAAAATAATTTAAAATATATTAAATTTTCCAAAGGCAGATTTTGTTTGAGGTGTCTTGATTAGATAAATATATACCACTGAAGGAGAACAGTTAGTACTTTTCAGGAGCTATATTTGTTGAGGGGTAGAGCTAAAACTGGCTCATTAGTCCAATGAGGTGAAGCAGCAAAGTCAGACCTCGTACATAAGGATATCGGCTGAAGTGATGACAACACCAATTCTTAACAATTAAGGAGACATCTTCACAACTGTTCCACTTAAGTACTATGGTTTTTAACATACCATCAAGAAAAACACAGTTGTACCTTAATATCTGTTGAGAAAACACAAATAAATATGCTAATGAATGGCAAACAACTGATAACCAGCCATTTGAACAGTCATGCAATTTAGGACTAAATCCTTGTGTAACCTGACAGAGGAATTTGTCATCTTCACATGCACACCATTGTTTAAAAAAAAAAAACAGCCAATTATAGTGTCTATCGGTCAGGAGCATAGCCTCTGAGTCACCTGTAATTAGTTAAGCTAAGTTAATACCTCCTACCAGAGACAGCTCCATGAAAACTTTGTCCTACTGATCAGAGGGGGGCTAGAGGAAGGAAAGACTTGCCAACATCAAAGCAACTCTGACACAACAGGAGAGAAATTGAAACAACGCCACCACTGCCTCTGAAAGACATGATAAGGACTAGGCAGAAGCCACACTTCCCAGGAGGGGGAGTTTAAACCTGTTTGCCACTGCAGGGAGGCTCGCAAGGCCTCGTTACTTATCCAAACATCAGTAACTGCACTTTGAATCAAAACTACTAGAAAGAGTTCAAAATTGTTTATAAGTGGACTGAAGATTTAAGGGAAGGCTCTGCAGCCACAGAAGTGGAATCCCCTCCCCTATGACTGACTCTCACATGTCATGAGGAAAAAGATCCATTACTAGTTCACTGTAATCTGTTTTTGCTACATTCTATTCACAGTCTCAAAGGGAAATTCTATTTCAATCGAAGACCAGATGTTTGGCCTATTATTCCAGCTACTCCTTTGCCAGGAAGATTTATCCTGCTACAAAGAAAACAGTAAGACTGTAGCATTGCTTAAAAAGTCCTGTATGTGAGGAACTCTTTCATTTTCTTGGGGATTGGCAGTGCTAGCACTTGGTAGGTTGTTAGAAAACTTCGAAGGGCTTTCCGGCATAAGTGCTTCAGTGATGATAGGACCCTAGGAGCTGTCCAGAACTGGACGTGACCGTCCCTTGTCCTGAAACAAAACAGAAAGCAATGCGTTCAGGCAGACCCAGGAAATCTGTTTTCACTGTGATGGATATTACTGTTTCTCCTCTGACTTGCACTAACGGAAGGCTGGCGAGTGAAATGTAACCCTGACTGATGAAAGGGTGTCAAAGCTGTGGTGCTGAATAATTCAGGCTGCTGTGAGGATTATAAGAACGCCAGACACCTTTAATACCAAAGTGCTAACTCTGCCGCACAGACCTTTCTAAATCATACTATGAGTGCAAATGTAACAGGGAGAGTGCCATCTGCTGAATTATAGATGGTCCCTGTCAGGTGGTCTCTGCCCTAGATGGTTTCCCATATAAATTCTGCATCATTTGAACTTATGCTTCCTTGCAGGCTTGGTCCATTAGTTGTCAAGAATTGTAACTCTTTAATTACATTTAGATTAAATATTAAGAGTAATGATAACCTATATTGGCAGAATATTAGGATTTTACATAATCTTGGATTTTCCTTAAAGCCTTCCTCATAGGCGTGAAAATTCTAGATGCTTTCTTTCCTTACAAAGCTACATGGTATACTCAGCAGAAATTGTTGCCCTTCTGTTCAGCTAACAGATACATACCCTGTGGCAATAACTCCACCATGTGGAAAAAATGTGCAGCAAAGACCATTGGTCATAGGAGCAAATGCAATTGGAGTTTTCAGTTCCAGGGCCCAGATCCTGAGGAGTCTGGACGAAAGAGACAAGTATGTTAGCACATCAGCAGACCTGGGGCCAGACCCGTAGGTAATGCTACAATTACTTGCAAACACTAGCTCTGAGCTGTGTAAAGAGATTTCTTTCGTTACCTGTCATCCGCCACGGTGGCCAGGTACAAGCCTTCCGGAGAGAAGCACACCGATCTCAGGGAGCTGATGTGGACATCGCTGTCATCCATGGGGGGCTCAAGCTGGGAGTGGCTGCGGAGAAAAAACAGGGCAGGAAGCCTGAGTGATGGTCCCCTCCACTGTTTATCTTCATCCCCAGGCAGGAGACCAAACTGCCCTGACTATGAAAAGGTTTAAGACGCATCTTGTACCCCGTATGGAAACCTTAGGATTTGCAGACTAGAAAAGAAGATTGGAAAAACAGTGCATTTCCTACGTCTCCAAGTATCTTGTGAAGGGGGCAGAAGGGTTCCTAACACTCCCTGTACTAGTTTCTTTATGCAAAGTAGGTCAGCCCTCACTTGAATGCCACAGAGCAAACTGAAAGTCTTTTTTAGGCTAAGATACATAATTATAGGACTATCTATTATTTGCTTCATAAAACAACAGAGAAAGGGGAAAAAGTAGACCAAATTTGAGAGAACATGAAAATTCATTTTGGAAATAACAGTTTCGGTAGGAGGATCATTCTGAACTTGTTAGTACAGTTATTAGTAAATGGAAAGAAAGAGTCACTGAGGTTTCTTAAAGCTGAATCCAAAGAAGTGCAGCAGCCTCATCTATCAGGAGATGTGAAAGCACTTGGTTCTCAGCTGAGAGCTTAACTGACAAGGAAACACCACTGTCCATCAGCCTTACAATAAGCATCGATTGACTCCACTGTGTCTTTTACCCAGGTTGCCCGGTCCCCTGCCCAGACTCTAAAAGGGACATGTCTAATCCAAGGCAGGTTTCTCACTGGTCACCACACAGGGAAGTCGGAAGCAGAGATCCAGTGCTTACTGGAGTGACCTCAGCCTCTCGCCAGTGTAGGGGTCCCACATGATCACGTCAGTATCGTAAGAAGCCGTGACAAGCAAGGCAGAGTCAGGGGAGAAGTCACAGGAGACAACACTGCTTTGGTGGCCTTCTAGCTTCCGGATCAATGTGTAGGACCGCATGCTCCAGAGAAACACCTGTGGAGAGTAACAGGTGCATGGTGAGGGCTGGAAACAGTGCTTAGGACGTGCACAGTGAGCGCAAGGCACAGCAACGTCCTTCAGGCCCCGTGGCCAAGTGCGTACTCCACTCCCCTGTCCACGGCTCTTCCAGAACACCTCATAGATAGGCTTAAATAAAGTAACAGGTCTGAATTTCTGCGGGGCCTAACCAATGCACATGCTCAAGGAGCTCATTTTCAGGATAAATGGGCCAAACTCAGGAAGACTGCCAGCGGACACGTGTCAGCAAAGGCTTCGGAGCCCTGTGTGCAAACAAGCAGTATGTGCTGACGAAGGCCTAAGCCAAGGGCTATCTTGTCCTTTTCCTTACATCAAACGTAGGGGTCAGGCGTGAACTTCAGAGCTATCAACACGCGGTGGCACCCTGCCAGGCCCTTTTACATCCCCAATGTAGTCAAAGGACCATGGAAATCTGCCCCATGACTACGTCTGACACAGCTCATCACTTGAAACCTTTTTGAGAATCATTCAAAGTAGGATTTTCTTTTCTTTAAGAAAACTCCCTTTCACATAGTCGCAAACCTCCAGTAAATGATTAACCACCTAGGCTGTACCAAATAGTGAATTCTTAACTTGCCCACCTCAGTCACAGCAAACAGTTCCATGCAGATACAAAATTCAAACTGTTCCCAAATTGTTATTGGCTTTGTATTACATTGGTGCAAAAGTAATTGCGGTTTTTGCAATTATTTTTAAACTTTTAAACCACAATTACTTTTGCACCAACCTAATAATACTTTTTAAAATAACAGACAGGATTTCAGGACAAAATTCAACAAGTAACTGTACATTACATGATTTGTAATGAAAATCCTAATTAGATAGATTCAAATTAGATGGTTCAAAGGAAATTTGGATCCATATGTGGGTGGTTTAACTCCAAGGGGAAAAGAAATGTAAAAAGCACCCCTTTCCCATTTGTAAAGACAAACAGCTCTCCGACCATGGCAGTCATCTATTCAAACACCTCCTCTTGCTTCACATCAAAGTGCAAATCAAAAGGGAGGTGTGCAAGAGGTCACACCCACCAGCATGCCGTCTGCTGGGGCTGAGGGGCAGGCGGAAGTTAAGAAGGACACTTGGCTTGTTTACCCTCTCACACAACAAGGCCAGTTCAGACCACCACGTCTTGCTGAACTAAAGCCATAGAGGAAATGGCACCCACTGTGTGAGACTTACGGACTTCTCTCCAGCCGCAGAGCACAGCATGCTGCAGTCGGGGGAGATGGAGCAGCAGTAAACCCACTGCAGATGGCCCGAGAGCACTTGAATCTGTTTACCTGGCAGAGAAAAGGAGCAGACGGTGAGCCGACTCAAAACGACCAAGCAGGAAGACTGAGGAACTGTAGGGATGGCCCGCCCACCCAGTATATCCATCCAGTTCTTTATCAATTGAGTCCCAACACCCACTTTTTAATGTAGAAAAATAAATATGACAGAATTTGTCATTTAAATGCCTGAAATCTATGAATAGAATAGTCTAACACCCAAAGGAAATCACCTACTGTGTCACCAAAATCCCCAAGATCATTGGAATAAAGGGTGTACATAGATCAGGTTCGATAGATCCCTTCCTTTGATAGCAAAGAACATTCTTTCCAGGTCCCCCAACTGCCTCAATTATTTTGAAGCACTGTTCTAAATGTGAGACAGTGTTTATCTTCAGTTTTCTCTCTAATGGTTTTTCCCCCTCGTCATACGAATCCCACTCTACACTCTCACCACCCTGCTCCCCTTCTCACCACCAGGGTGTCTGGATGGGCAGTGGTGCAGAGTGATTAGGGCCACATGCTCTGGAGGCAGGCAAACTTGGGTTTGAACCCTGGCTCCACTGTTTACTTGGCGCATAACCCTAGGTCACTCATGTAATCTCTCCAGGACTCAGTTTTTGGAAATAACGAAATGCTCGTCCATAGGGAAATGAGTGAATAAAGGGTGGTATATCCACCCTGTCAATACAGCTGAAATTAAGGATGTAGAATAAATTAAGGATGTAGAATAAATTAAGGCAAGTTGTGCAGGGCAGGGCCTAGCTCCTGGGCACATTACTTTATTCCCCTCCTTGCCTTGAAAAGCCACAATAACTGGCCTAGTGCATTCCGCCCCCTCTCAGTTACCCTCAGCTAGTCCTCCCTTCCCAACCCCCAAGTGATTTTCAAAGCCACCTCAAGGACCTTCAAGCTGCCTCTGGACACACATTACAAATGGCGTTGCCTCTGAGAAGCCTTTCTGGTCAGCAGGCCTATCTTAGGTTGTGTGATTACAAGTTCCGTGGTAACGGGCAGAAACTACCTCGAGTTTTCTTAATGATTAGATGCCTTCAGATGAGGATAATACAAGCACCTCCTTAGTTGTTTGGACAAATTATCAGGCTCGTTTCTAAGAGGGTAAGAGACAGGTCCCCTGTCATAATTTGGGGAACAATCGTGGCTCAAGCACGAGTACCGGTGCCTGTGCATTATCAGTGATGAGTGTGCCCCCTCAGGAACTATTCACATCACCATTTCTTCCTGCCACTTCCCTCTTGCCCCTGCATCCCAGCCCACATGGGGAAGAAAACGACCAAGCAATGAATTCCGTCTCTGTCACCAGAGATATGTGGAATTCTTTACTGGGCCGCTCCTATGTATAATTCTGCTCAAGGGAGTATTCTGTAAAAGCTGACCCCCTCTAGCCTGGGAGAATTCTTTTGACCTAGATTCTACTGCACAAAGAAACTTTATTTCTAACAGGAAGTACCCACCATGGATGACTTCCTCTACGTCAGTGGTTCTCAACCTGGGGACACTATGCCCTCCACGTGGACATGGGCAATGTCTGGAGACATTTTGGTTGTCACAACTGTAGAGTGCTACAGGCCAGGGATGGTGCTCAACATTCTAAAATGCAGAGGACAACCCACAACAAAGAATTATCCAGCCCAAAACGTCAATAGCGCCATGGCTGAGAAAACGTCTTCTCCATCACATATTTTCAATAGAAGTGAAATCAAGAGTGGTGGAAACTGGTTCTTGATGGCCAAAATAATCCTATCTTTCTTACGTACAAAGCATAAATATGCATTCAGTACATAAATAGATATATACAGCACATCTTTGGTATTAAAATCTTCCAGGGTTAGGGGGGTGATTGGGAAAAGTATGTCTAAAAGGCTCCTTAGGGGACAGTAATAGAAACAGGTTGAGAAACACTATTCTGGGTAAAAGTGACATTGGTAGAGAAAGGGACAAATAACAGCATTTTGCGAGTTGCCGAGGAGGCCATCACCTTCATACCATGTTTATTCAGGTCCCAGATGCGAAGAGTCTTATCACGAGATGCCGAGACCAAAATCAAACTACCACTGGGTGTGAAGCTCAGATCTCTTACGACATCTTGGTGGCCAGAAAGATTCAAAAGCAGGAGCCCTGGAGTGGAAGGAGGAGCACTCAGTCAGTGGGAGAAGTGGCACCGGGTCTGCCAGGCACAGCTACAGCCCTCAGCCAACTGGGAGGTTGGCGGCCCCTCTGGCTCCTGCTCAGAACGTGAACATAAGCCTCCGAAGCCTTGTGCCAGCCAGAAATGACCTACCTGTCTGTACCTCCCAAATCTTGATCTGTCCATCATTGAGTCCTGTAGCGAGGATCAGGCAAGAGACATCTGGCACTTGGGGATGGTGGCGTGCCCAGGGCTTCCTGCTGGGTGGAGAAGGCCACGGGCTGAAGGCCAAACCCCAGACGATCTGCCCACAGTCCAGAGTCTTCTCCTTTGGGCTGCCGCGCCCTTTTGTATCATTTTTGCTGCTTCGGCTTTTGGCTTCGAACTCTTTAGGGATGCTGGGGGAAGTAGAGAGGTCTTAATGAGTCTGACGTTGTCACCAAGTCAACCGTCTTTTCATCGTGGGTATCAAAGACTTTAAAACCCTGGAAACAAACTGGCTTTCGCTGAATTCTGGTCTGACTTCTTTTTCTTTTTAGGATTTGTGTAACAGAGGCTTCCCTGGCCTGGGCTCATTCCACTTGTGACTGCCCTGACATGGGTGACCTGCTCTGTGGGATAGCTAGCTCACAGATGCTCCTGGGCGCCATATGCTTCCTCAGAAAGCGCTCTCGAGTTTTGTTATGTGGAAACAAAGATGCACTCGGTTTCCCCCATAAGAAAGCGTGCTAGGGGTTTGGAACGAGGACAGAACTTAGAATCTGAACACCCACCTGTTTGTTGGCTCTCCTGACTGATGAGCCCCCCATCTTGAGCTTAGAACTAATTCCCAAGAAGCAGGAAAACAAACCCCTTTCTGGCCAACAGTTGGCTTGGTACATGCTGATTTCTGCCTTCTCTCACTATGTTCCAATCAATTAATGTGGCTCATTCCTTTACTTCCCTGGTGGTACATCCAGCACAGGAACCAACCAACGGGATAGTCAACAGAGAGAAAGAACCCACAGAACTATTCAGGGGTGCACTGACCTGAAAGACCTCATAGCTTGACCCTCAACACAGGCGCAGATAAGCTGAGTGAGACTCAGTCCCTAAGATACAGGGTCCTTCCAGCACCCTGCCCAGCAGACAGTATCTCAAAGGTATGAGCAATCAGACTGCCGGAGGTTCAGTCCGAAAACCTGAAAGTTCCCTGTCTGGGGTTCGCCGTATCAGTGCAAGCGCTGAGTCCTACTTTTCTATGTGACCCTGACCACACACTCTGGGGTGTACTGACCTAGGGGAAATAGACATGCTAAAGCTGGAACTCAGTCCCATGAGAAAGCCTATCCTCACATATATGTAATTAGACCTCTTCATGTATTACATTTGTTCCCCAAATGTTAATTAAATCACATTTTTGTCCGTTGTGTGCTTGAAATCTATTTAAAAATTTTAACCAAGCTCACCTATAAAATTAGGAGGAACTGAAGTGTAGCCGCCTTCAGCTCTAAAACTCTGCTAGTCTAAATCAGAGCTTGGCCAACTATGGCTAGGCCAGCAGTCTGTTTTTATAAATAAAGTTTTAATGGAACACCATGCTCATTTTTTCACCTATTGTCTATGGGTGCTTTGATGCTGAGTAACAGCAGAGGTAAGTAGTCTCAATAGAGACTATACGACCCACAAAGCCAAAAGTATTTACTCTCTGGGCCTTTATAGAAAAAGTTTGCTGACCCCTGGTCTAAATGGCCAAATATAGTCTGAAATGTTGTTATTCCGACGAAACGTTTGGATGTGATCATGAATGTCTTTTTGATTGGGCCTGGTCAAGCCACACGGGACCCCAGCCTGCCTAGCCGCACACACGGTGCAGAGCTGCCTGGCCGGGCCCCAGGGCCTGGCTTTCCCACCCAGAGAAGCAGCACAGCACAGGCTACAGGAAGAACTTTGCCGGACAGCTTGGAATCTCCAAAGTTACATTTGTTTCATTTTTTATAAAATCCTACTTTCAGTATTTGAATCAAGGGATACTTCTGTAGCTACTTTCTTCAAAAGAAATTAAGGCATATTTACATATTAATTCATTTTAATATTATAGGTGTAATTTCTCTAGAAAGAGACACTAACAGCTCCATTTTAGGGGTAGAGTTGACTTTCCAGGGGTAACAAAATCAGGAGGAGAACTGGAACGAGAAAGTAAGTCCTGGGTATCCCAGCCCTGTGCTCGGTAGAGCCCCTGGACTTCCGAGCCTGTCAATGAATCAAGGGATGAGTTATGGGGTGGGGGGGGGGGTAATTAAGGGGAAGGCAGATTTGTTGGGAGAGCTTAACTTCACTGAAATTAAGGTTTCTCAAAATTTTTATTTCTAAAAGTAGTACAATTATCTGGTTAATATCAATTATCTGTTCAATAGCAAAGGTACACATGATTTTTAAAAATGTGTGACAATCCTAACAAGAATATAAATGCCTCTTAAAGGACTGTTTAAAAAAACAACAATTATTTTAAATTATAAAAACAATAAAGAATGTCAATTATAATTGAAAACTAAATAAAGAAAACAATAGAAAATTTGGAAATGAGACAAATAATAACTAATATGGGCAAACTATACTTACACATAATAATGCATATATTTAAGTACAAGGGTGATTTTCAGGAAAACAACAGATTTTCCATTTTATGCTTTAAAAACAACTTTTTCAGACTATAAATTTATATCAGACAAGTCTAGATACGAAGTCGCTTGTATTTAAAGTGGGGGGAACAATAAACAATGCATGATCTTGGCATTATCATTAAATTGACCATAAAAGGAACTGAAAATCATGATTTAAAAAACACACAACCATCTCTGACAGCTGCAAAAATATAAGGAAATGACACCATGTCCTCAACCATTTTCTCATCACTAGATTTGAAGCAATTTCTGATTTTTAACTACTATATAATTAATTTCATGATGAAAATAGGTGTACGTAAATAGATGACCCCTTTCTGAGATTCCGAATCACCAGCAGAACATTTTTAAGGTCCTTAATGCCCATCGCCAGTCTTCCTTCCAGAAAATGCACAATTTATGCCTCCGGACCCCAGCAGTGCGCAGAGTACACATCTCCGTGAACTCTCATCAGCGTTATCTACTATCAAGGCAACAAGTTGCAGACTAAACTTATTAAAAACTTAAATCTAATATGCATTTTATAGAAATGCCCAAAGCAAAACAAATGAGACCCTCAAGGGCAGAGGCCATGTTTCATTTATTTCAGGATTCTCAGCCCTTATTTCAGCTTCAGGCAAAGATTTGCAACAAATGATGGCTGAATAAATAAATGAAGACAAAGAGTTGCCCTGGGACAAATGAAAAAAATGCAGATGCTGGGCCCTCTGACTGGAGGCTCACAGCATTCAGATGCTGGCACCTGCCCAGCCCAAAGAAAGAAAAACTAGTTAATATCGGAAACTAATCGTGGTAGATAATAAAAAGACAAATATCCAATTTAAAAATGGGCAAGGATGGGGGCCGGCCCGGTGGCTCAGGCGGTTAGAGCTCCGTGCTCCTAACTCCGAAGGCTGCCGGTTCGATTCCCACATGGGCCAGTGGGCTCTCAACCACAAGGCTGCCAGTTTAATTCCTCAAGTCCCGCAAGGGATGGTGGGCTCTGCCCCCTGCAACTAAGATTGAACACGGCACCTTGAGCTGAGCTGCCTCCTGGATGGCTCAGTTGTTGGTTGGAGCGCGGGCTCTCAACCACAAGGTTGCCAGTTCAATTCCTCGACTCCCGCAAGGGATGGTGGGCTGTGCCCCCTGCAACTAGCGACGGCATCTGGACCTGGAGCTGAGCTGCACCCTCCACAACTAAGCCTGAAAGAACAACAACTTGAAGCTGAACAGAACCTTCCACAACTAAGATTGAAAGGACAACAACTTGACTTGGAGAAAAGTCCTGGAAGTGCACACTGTTCCCCAATAAAGTCCTGTTCCCCTTCCCCAATAAAAATCTTAAAAAAAAAAAAAATAGGCAAGGATCTGAAGACAATTCTCCAAAGAAGGTATACAACGGCCAAGAAACACATGAAAACATGCTCAATGTCAGTGGCCGTGAAGGAAATGAAACTCAAAACCACGAGATGCCACCTCACACCAACTAGGATGGCTATGCTGTAATAAAAAAGACAGACAATAACAAGTATTGGTGAGGATGTGGGGAATTTGGAAAACTCACACATTGCTGGTGGGATTGTACAATGGTCCAGCCACTTTGGACAAGTCTGATAGTTCCTCAGTTAAACATAGAAAACATATGAAATCATATGTCCACACAAAAACTTGTACATAACTGTTCATAGCAGCATTAATCGTAATAGCCAAAGCTGAAAACAACTCAATTGTCCACCAATTAACACATATATAAACAAAATGTGGTATTTCCATATAATGAAATATTTGGCAATAAAAGGAAATAAGGGGCGGCCGGATGGCTCAGTTGGTTTGAACGCGAGCTCTGAACAGCAGGGTTGCTGGTTCGATTCCCACATGGGCCAGTGAGCTGCGCCCTCCACAACTAGATTGAAGACAATGAGCTGCCGCTGAGATTCCAGAGGGGCGGCCGGATGGCTCAGTTGGTTAGAGCGCGAGCTCTCCACAACAAGGTTGCCGGTTCAATTCCCACATGGGATGGTGGGCTGCGCGCCCTGCAAGTAAAGGCTGAAAATGGCAACTGGACTTGGAGCTGAGCTGCGCCCTCCACAACTAGATTGAAGGAAAATGACTTGGAGCTGATGGGCCCTGGAGAAACACACTGTTCCCCAAAATTCCCCAATAAAATTAAAAAAAAAAAAAAGGAAATACTGATAACAAGCCATTAAGATGGGTGTGTAAATTATATCTCAATAAAGCTGTTTAAAAACACTTGGGGCTAACATAATCTTGATAGAATTCATTTTCACATGTACAGAATGCGGGGCTCTGGAAACCTCAATGATCAATTCCGAACCTTTCAGCCAGTTTCCCTCCCCTGTTCTTGGCCAGGGAAACCCAAGAGTAGCGAGTACTGTACTTTGCTGTGTGTAATACGCTCCCGTGTATAATGAACATCCATGGTTTTGGCCCAAACTTTCAGGGGGGAAAAAAATCTTTCGTTTTAATTTTTTCATTCAAATTTTTATTTGTTTACCTTTAGGTACTTGGTTTTTGTATTATTAAAGGAATTTTAGCATTTATTTTTTAACATATAATGGTACAAGAAATTTTATGTATCGGTAACAAATTTATGGTATTTACGCATCATAGAAGGCCAAGAACTCTTCAGTTGTTGCAAGTTCTTCTAAGTTCAACAAAACCGATGATCGTATTCCAGGGTATTATAATATTTTGCATAAGGATATCGTTATGGATTTCTAGAGTTACCCTTTTAATTCATAACCATAAATAAAAGGATTAAAAACATTTATATAGATACTGAATTCGTACGACACATGTATAATGCGCATTCTTTTTTTCCCCTCACAATTTTGGGCAGAGAAGTGGCAAAATACCGTAATTTGGGAAAGGGCTCATGTCCCCAGCATGAGGACTGTTTTGGGTGCCAGAGTACTTACAACTGCTCCTCCAACGGCCAGGGGATCAGCTTGACAATGCAGTGTCCTTGAGACCAAGCAAACCAGGCTCCATCTGGGGAGAAGGCCACACTCCAGGTTTCACAGCTTGACTTCCAATCAAACTGGTGGGGGCGTCCGGGCTTCAGTTCAGCCAGCAGCAGTGGTTCCTCTGAGACAGGAGACAGCATGCTTCCAACAAGCACCCTCACCACGCTCCCTGACCACCAACTACCTCACTGACTCACACACAGGAAAGCCAATGTCTCTTTATAGCAAAGGGTGACACTGTGGATCTGGTAGGGAGTGGTCCTTTAAGTGACCTGGGGCAGTCACAGTAGCCACAGGCCACATTCCACCCCGGTTACAAAGTCCTGGCACTCCCTACTGCTGGTTACCCATGACTCCCAGTAACCTTTGGGTGGGTAAACCCAGTGAATGGAGGACTCATTTTCCTATGAATGCCTGAAGAGAAAGGAAGGAGAGACCAGACAAGGCAAGGATCCTGTCAGATGGCAGATTAGGAGGCTTTCAAATGTATTTAAATTCTCCTCAAAAGAACCTGCTATGGGCAAACAGTATCTGAACCTGCTATGGGCAAACAGTATCTGAAATTCAAAGGCTCCCGTCTCACTCACCTGCCTCCTCCCCTTTACCAAGGCTAAAATAAAATGCTCTGGGCTTGCTTCCTCTCGCTCAGACCTCTTGATATGGCCCCCCACTTCTATCTCCTCTCTGTTCTCATTTAAGACGTTATCCCATCTTGCCCAGGTCTTTTACAAGACTCTCCGGATTTATTTTCGTGCCCCTAGCGACCCAGCCAAAGCTGAAAGACATCACATTCCGCCATTTCTTTCACATACATTCCACCTGCCTACACCATAAAGGCAGCTAAGCCTGGGCTCCCCCCCCACACCCATGCCATGAGCTCCGGCATCCTTTGAGTTACATCTCCCCAAACACTGAGTCGTGCCTGAGGAGCTCCTTCGCATTCACAACTGGACTCGTTTTCTGAATGTGAGAATCCTACCTAGATTAGCAACTGAGAAGTGTACCCGGATCTCACACTATGAGAGGGAAATAAGTCCCACTCGACTTAATGCAGTAACTAACCTCCCTCTGCCCTCCCCGCACCCCTAGAATGTAAGCACCCTTGCTCCAAAATACCAAGACGGTTTCATCCGGCCTAGCACAGCACCTCGTGAAGGGTAGGTGTCGGGCTGGTGCTTTTTCATCCGCCTGAAGGGCAATTCAAGTCTCTACTCCAATGGAAAGTTTTCAATGGCTGACGAAGACGCTGGTAAGTTAAAGGCCTTCAGAAGTGACTTTTGGACCGCAATGATTGTGACATATACTACTATAAAAAACGCCTCCATCCTCACTGAGGTCACTTCCTGGTGTATATGTTCCACTTTAACAGCTTCGAGACGTTCACCCTTTTATAGATACTAATTTAAACAGCCCACATGTCATATGTCTTAGGACACATCTTTATGTATCTTCTCACAGTTTGATTTAGTTGAAATCAGGATGTATCCTACAAGCAATGACTTTTCATAGGTCAATACAGTATTTTTTCAGTGTACATAATGGCAATATGATCCACAATATCTTGGATTCAATGAAACAGATGGTAAAGATGAATGCATATGTATGTACATAATATTTATGTATCTACATATATTTTCTGGTATATGCATTATAGAAAAATACATGGGTCTATCTTGTTTTATAAAGCAAGTGTGTTGCTGAAAATTCTGTCTTTAAATAGAATTTTAATAAATCATATCAAGACTTTGGTGGCTTTGCTATTTAAAGCAAATTTAAGGAAATTTCCTTTATATTCACTCCCTGAGGTTTTATGTGTAAATCTAAAATATTAGGTCTAAATTGGAGTTTGTATAGGCCCAAACATTATAATTCCTCCTAGAAATGTGTATGTGTTTGCACATGTGATGCTTTTATTTAAACCATTACTTGTCTGTAGAAGCACACTCTTTTGGATGCATTTGCAAGGTAAGAACATTTTACTTTATATTTTAAAGCCAAAGCAGGTCTCCTAATGTTACACAGCAATCCTGCAACAGTTTCTTCATTCTCATTACTTGTAGGTTATTTTCTCATGGTGACACAGCCCTCATTTTCTGCATGTAGTCCAGCGGTTCTCAACTGGAGGTCATTTTGCTCCCTGGGGATATGTGGCAATGTCTGGAGACATTTTGGGTGTCATAACTAGAGGTGGAGCTGCTGGTATCTAAAGGGTGGAGGCCATGGGTGCCGCTAAACATCCTACAATGCACAGGACAGCCCCCCCACGAAGAATTATCTGGCCCAAAATGTTAGTAGTGCTGAGGCTGACACACCGGATGTAGTCAAATATTAATGGCACCGACTGATCTCAGGTCCATTTTCATCAGTTGACCTGGATGAAAATTTCTTGATTCCTTCCTGACAATATTTACACTTGGCTTACTTCCTCCGTAACATGCACGGTATCCACCCTTTGGACACCATGGAGGCTCTACACATTATAAACAGGGGTCATCCTTGATTTCTCTCTTTTCTTAACCTCCCAATCCAAATCCACTAGCAAGTTCTATCAAATCTGTTTCCAAAAGACTTGGCAAACCTACCTTCATCTCCATGGCTACTATTCTAATCTATGCATCATCATCTCTCACTAAGCAGCCTTCCAACTGCGCTCCCAGCTCCTGCTCTGGCCCCTACCACCCATTCTCCTCACCTCCCAAAGTAATCAGTTTCCATCACTTTTAGAATAAAATCCAAAAACGCCTCACCCTCCCCTCAAAGTCCTGCAGAAGCTGGCCCCTGCCTTTGTCTCCCACCTGGGCCTCCATCTCTCCTCTGCCTGTCCCTGGCTCTAGCACACTAGCTTTGTGTCACCCCCTGACTATGATCAATTAGTTCCAACCTCAGGGCCTTTGCACCAGCTATTCTCCTCCTCCCCTGGAATGCCCCTCCACGGCTGGCACCTTCGCTTCACTCAGGTCTCAGCTCAAATGACAGCTCCTTAGAGAACCCTTCTCTGACCCCAAGTCAATCTCCTTCACAACTCATTTTATTTTCTTTACAGCACAATCACTAATACTATTATCTGTCTTCCCCAACTAAGACATCAACTCCACGGGAGCAAGGAGCTTGTATGTTTATCCCCAGTACCTAGCAGAGCTCCTGGCAGAGAGCAGGCAGTCAGTGAATATTTGTTGAATAACATACACATGATATACCTCTTAAATTATAAATTAAATGAAGCTCCTTAAACTATTATGATGCCGACGTGAAACATTTCACATGACATGCTTCTTAAACATGAGCCAGATCCAGATTTCACATACTATTTCTGTGATTTGGGGATTTAATCTCTTGCTATTTCAGGCTCAGGAATCCAGGAGCTAAAAGAAGAAAGAACCCAGTAACTTCTGTCTGTTGGTTTTTAGAACTAAGGAAATTCTGAAGGGGAGTTTGGGCCCCAACTAAACCTGGCTGCTGGAAAAGCAAGCCATAATTAGTGCTGAACGTAAAAATAAAAGCAGAGAGAACCCAGCTTCATCTGGGATTGTACCTGCTGTAGCCCTTCTTGGTGAAAAAGATGAGGGTTTTCTAATTAAACATTGGGATGTGTATGGACACACATGCTGAATGGAAAGATATTGATTATAGGTCTCTTCTGTGAAAGGAGATTCGCCTTAACACAGAAATAATAGCTATGCCTCTAGCTGGCAAGAAGCAAGATAATTTGTCTTGCCTCGGGATCTTTACATTAGATGTCCCGTTAGCCTGGAAAACTCTGCCTGGCTGGCCCTAGATCTTTGCCTGGCTGCTCCATATTACAGTTCAGGGCTGCGTGCTGATGTCACCTTCTCAGAACCCTTCCTGGCCTCATTACCTGAAGTGGCCCAGTCACTTTCCTTTCACTCTATTTAATTTTCTTTATAACCATCACTCACCCATCTTTTCTTGATTGCTTGTTGTTTTTATGTATTGTCTCTCTTCCCCATCCCCACCCCAAACTTGCCTATCTGTTGGCTGCTACTGGGCTGCGCTGTCCAATAGAATAACTATTAGCCACATGTGGTCACTGACTATTTGAAATGTGGTGAGTCCAGATTAAGACGGGCTGTTATGTATATAATACACACCGTATCTTGAAGACTTAATCCAAAAAAAAATCTAAAATATATCAATAATTAATCATGATTACATGTTGAAATAATATTTTAGATATGTTGGACAAAGATACAGTTTTAAAATTAATTTCACCTGTTTCTTTTTTTAATGCAACTACTAGAACACTTGAAGTTACTTACGTGGCTCACATTATATTTCTATTGGCCAGTGCTGGTGTAGAGAGTGCTTGCTGAGTGCCTGGCACATAGCAGACACTCAATAAACATTTGTTAAATGAATACACGAATTCTAACCACCCTCTGAAGATATCTACTGCTGTCCATTGTAATCCCATTACAATAGGCTTTATTCAGTTTCAAAAGAATGTAAAACTCTCAGGCTTTTTTTTTCTTTTTTTACCAGTAGCTTGGCAGTTCTCAACAGCTCTGCCCACACCCCAAAACACAGTCGTTAATCATTAGGAAAAACCCAGAACTGGAAACAGATTCCTGCTAAAAAGGGAGGTTAGTACAGATCACTTTCAGATTTAACTATAAGGCGTCAATGAAAATGACAGCGGAAGCTATAAAAAGATTCACATAAGATTCAGACAAACAGTAGGGGCCATTTATAAAGAGTTCTATGGGTAACACAGTCACTGAAAAGAAAGCCCTTATCTAGATGGGAAGGCAGAGAGAGCTGCCTCTACACCTTTTACTGAATGCCTGACTCCAGCAAACAAAGAAATGTCATTTCCCAAATTAAAAAGTTACACTACCCCAGGGAATACCCTGATTTCAACCTACCCACCCACAATCCCTGCTCCATCAAAGGAGCCAGGGAAACAAACGTCAACAATCAGAATTCTCCAGGCCAGGATGAAGCTTTAACTTCACTGGAAGAATACAAAGAGGTTCTGAGCCCGAGGCCTTGACCCCTTCTGAGGATTTTCCCTAAGGAAACTGCCTGTGAGCGTGGGGGTATACTCAAGAGTTGGGACTCCCAGAAAAAAATCCCAAACCCACACCAAGTTTTTATATAGGTGAGGTTTAGGGGTACGGTGTCTGAAAGGGAGAACGAGGGACGTCTGGAGGTTTTGCCTCTGCATGACGAGCACACCATTCCCACTGAGATTGAAAGATCATTTGGGCTGGTTCTGAAATACACCCAATATTCTCCCACTTCCACCTGGTCTCCTGATGACAGCTGTTAACAAGGACAGAGGCAAGTGTGTACCTCACCCATGGGTGTACCCTCAACTTGTCCTCTCATATGTCACCAGGGATCCGCAAACCCCCTCCACTAGAATCAATCTCCACTGGGAAAGGCTCAGAATATAAATATATATATATATATATATATATATATATATATATATATATATATATATATATATATATATATATATATATACACATAAATATGTATATATGCATAAAATTTACCCCAGGCTCCATTTTTACGAATAAGCAAATTTAGGAAGCTCCGAAGGACCACTGAGGCAGGTATTATTTTCCCATTTTTGCAGATACAGAACTGACACTTAGGGGGACGGGGGTGGTTAAGTGGCTTGTCCTCGACCGCACAGCTTGTAAGGGGCAGAGCCCGACTCTCACCCAGACCTGCGAGTGCGTCACCGGGTACCTGGGCAGCCACTCCCTTGGGTGTCAGCCCTTTAGGGCTTGGTGCACCCCGGATCCCACCCCGGCGGAGGTGTCGGGCCCCGGGCGCCCCCCACTGTTGGGAGAGGGTGGCGATCCCCGCCACGCAGAGGCCCGTTCTCTCCAGGTCCTCCCGGCGGCGAAGGCGGTGGCGACCGCTGACAGCGAAAGTGAAACAAAGCTGGGCGCCGGGCGCGCTCCCCGCCGCCTGCTCGCGCGGACGGCCCAGGCCGGGCGCCGCGGCCGCGTCCTCCTCCCACGGCCGAGCCCCCCCACCCCGCCCCGGGAGGACAGGCCTGGTCCCGCCGGGCAGGCACGGGTGCGCCCCGGCCCCACTCACCTCCGGCCTCCATGGAGGACGCGCGCAGCCCCGCGGCAGGCGGCGGGCGCATCAGCCCCCCGGGCCGCCGGCCCTCATGCCGCCCCCGCGCCGGCCCCCGCCCCGGTCCCGGCCCCGCCGAGCCCGCAGCCTCCGGGAGAGGCCATCAGCTGCTTCCCGTCACATGGCGGCGAGCGCGGGCGGGGACGCGCGGGGGGCGGGGCGCAGACAGGATAGAACCGGGTAGGGGCGACGGGGCTGAGGGAAAACGGGGCGCTGGGGAGCGGGGCTGAGGGGGAAACGGGGCGGGGAGCGGAGCTGAGGGGAAACGGGGAAGGGGCAGGTGAACGCGCACAGGATAAAAACCCGCGAAGGGGAAAGGGGGGGGACGCAGAAAGGGGGGCAGGTGAACGCCGACCCGGTAAAAGCGAGGGTGTGAGAGGGGTGCAAACCGGAGGGGGCAGGGTAAGGAGCGGAGGGGACGCGGGCCCGGTAATAACGCGGCGGAGGCGGGGCACGAGAGAGATGGGGGGTTAAAAAATAAAAATGGGGGTGCGGCGGGGCTGAGGGGAGAACGAGGGAGGGGGATACGAAACGGCACCGGTAATAGGAGGGGAGAAGCGGGGAGCTGAGGAGAAAACGGGGGGAGATGGGGCACGATGAAATTGGGGGTGCGATGGGGGGAGCCCAGGTGAAAACGGAGGCGGGAACGAGTAGGAAGGGAACTAATAAAAATGAGGACCTGAAGAAGCAGGGGGTCAGGGGAATTGGGGAGACAAAAATTGAAGACTGAGAAAATAGAGTGATAGGGGTCCCGGGAACAACCAAGCCTTGTTAAAAGGGGGAGGGAAAGGAATGAGGATGGAGAATCAAATCTGGGACCTGAGGAAGCCGGGACCCGAGGCAGAGACCAACACAGGGGCTGGGGGTAAAGTAGGGGGTGAGGAAGGAGTCAGCAGGGCCGTTTGAAAAGAAATGGGAACCAGAAAAGGAAAAGCCCCGTGGAAAATGGAGGGCGAACCTTGCATGCCAAGGTTAAAATGGGCGGTGAAAAGGGGGCATCGAAAAAGAGTAGGGGTCCCAAAAATGGGCAAGCTGGGTAAACATGGGTGTGACCTAGGAGGGCTGAGGCAAAAGGGCCCCCAGAAAGAGGTCTTCGTGGACTGGTGGGGACAAGAGAAAATAAGCAGAGGTAAATTTTAGGGGGCTCAGAAAACAGGTTTGGGTTAAACACACACACACACACACACACACACACTAAAATGGAGGGACTGGGTTTAAAAGGACATGGGAAACAGGTTAAGGTAGGAAACGGGCTTAGTTATAAAGGAAGTACGCATAAAATGGGACAGCTTTGCTAAAGAGTTGGGTGACTTGGAGTGCAGTAAAGAAAGGGGGAGAAAGGAATGACCTAAGAGGAAAGGCCTAGAAAAGGAAAAGGGAATTGAGTAACCTCAAGTGGGAGGTGAGGTGAGACATTGTGGGGACTACAATTAGCTGGGCCCAGTGAAAATCTCCAAAGCTACCAACAATTACAGGGACCAGACTGCTGATGTCAATTGTCTTTTCAGTCCTCAGTTCTGTGTTCTCCATGATGACTGCTACCCTAGCCCTTTAATGTTAGAGAGCCTGCAGTCTGACCCAAAAGAGGCATATGTAGGGAGGAAAAAAACGGGAGAACGTGTCTCAGTAGTTGTAAGAGGGTGAGTAGTGTCTATAAATCATGGAAAAGAATAAAAAGGCAAGGAGGACAATTGTGTCACCAATATTGGGAAAGCTAGTAAAAAAACAGAGGTAAACCCATTTTCCCAAATCTTTCAGTTTACTAATCAAGTCTAAATCAAGCTCACTAAAGCATGTATTTAAAAATAACTTTATTCCATAATCTTAAAAAAACAAACACCCATATTATAATCTCAGATGAATTTCTCCCAGCTCACCTCCCCAACACCAAATAATAAAATGTAAATAATGCAAAGGGATCTGCTTATTTTGCTTTGCAGCCATTCCTGCCAGTCCTATGGTGAGAAATACCAGTTGGCACTTAATCACATCATAATAAATTGTACCCAGCAAGGATGATTTTCCAGGTGTCAGTGCATGGGTTATGGAAATTTTCCATCATGTGTTTTCCTGCTGCAGTAATAGGGCCTGTATGTGCTTGTGAGAAACTGGAGCTAATATCAAGGCCACAGGATTGCGGGAGCCCCTTCCCCAATGTGTCCATCAGGTATCGAGAAAAAGAAATGTCCATTGCGATAGCCCTGAAGTATTTATCTTCCTGGTTCTGATGAGATCTCCTGGTCTCTGAGTTCATAATACGTTCAGGTTAAGATTTTTTAAAAGCACAATGTAATAAGTTGGACTTTGCCACACAAAGTCTGTAACCCACTGTCAACATGCTTGTGGATTGTAGGATGGGTCATCTTAAAAGATAAAAAGCCCTAATTCTTTAAAAATCCTTAAAACTCGAAGACACCCCAGTACCTGAACTCTTAACTGTCCCAGCCATGTTAATGTGTACACAGGGCTCAGATACAAGTGACAGCAGTCACAGCTCAGCTAGTCAAGGGTTTAGAATGTTTGGCATCAAGACCCTGAAACTCCCATTTGCTAGCGGAAAAACCCTGCCTTGAAGATGTCCTATCAGCTGTGTGTGCAAGAGAAGAGGAAGTTGGCAGAAAGCATCTCAGTGAACTTGCAACTCATTCTCTGCGTTCTCAGCTGGGAATTATTTTCCCCTCCAGTTTCTTTTTTAAAACTATGGTTGCCTCTGTATAGTGGATGCTCAGATTCAGGAATGTAATAATCATCGAAGACTCTAAAGGCGATATTAGCGCAGTGTGCAGTTATTTTAGAAGCAACCTGTCTTAAGTATCCTGTTCTGAAGTGACACTTAGACGAGTTAGAGTGGTTAAGCACATGAAGTACCACACAGCAAAAGACCCAGGAGAACTGCAGTTCACAACTGTTCCTAGGGGTACAAAATTGCAGCCAGCTCCTGAGCTCCCTAGTGTTCTGAGATGGGGACAGGGCTCACTTCTAGTGACTTGCTCAGTTTGGTCCCTTCATTCAAGAAAATTAACCAACCCAAAACACACCTGCAGGGTAACCACGAAGACAACCAGCTTCATACCTTAGGAGTCCCTATTACCGGAGAAGGGAAGTTCTTTAAGCCCTAAGTCTTGCCCACCAGAGTAGGATATGCAATATTAAAGAACGCAAATTCAAGTCAGATTTTTATGCTTAGCACACACCCTTTGCACCCTTATAAGGCCCCTGACATTTAAAAGAGATGTGAAATTGGGCAAAAAAAAATCTCTAAACTGTACAGGGTTTTACTGGAAGCCATCAGCAGCTTAAACTCATCACAGGTTATTTTTCATTTGAAACTTAGCATTAGTGATCAGTGTATCTTCATAATATCCTTGAGGAAGAGGAAGGAAACAAGTTTCCCCAATCCCATTTCTGAGATTGAGAAACAGGCCAGGTGAACTGGTCTGCCCAAGGAGTACTTATCACCAGATCCTCCCTTACGAAACATTTCTCCTGTTTTCTTTCAAAGCCACAGGAGAAAGGAAGAAGGGGAAAAGCTGAAAGCTAATAGTGTTTCACCTAAGAGGATTTTGTATAAATATGAGGCTCTGCAAAATGTGAGGTTCTAATGAGAGGCACTTCCTCTTATGGGCCACTACCTCTTTTGAAAAGAATTGTATCTCCAGGGAAGCGAACGTAGTCAGAAGAGCTCTGATAATACTCTCATCTGAAACCATCTGCAAAGGAAGACTGAAAGGCTCAGGCAACAGCTTGCAACTTAGAGTTGACATTTTTTCTTCCACTAGGGAAGGCAAAGGAAGAGAGAAAGAATATCATCTATTGAGCACCTGTTAGGCACTTTCACGTCCAAAAGTACCTCATTTAGTTCTCACCGTCACCCTGTAAGGTAGATGTGATTTCACCTATTTTGGAGAAAAGGCAGTTGAGGCCCAGGGGGAGAGGTAAAGCCACAGCCCACGCCCATGAAACAAGCAACAAGACCCAGATTCAAGCCCAGACGTTTCCAACTCCCAAACCTAACCCTAACTGCCACCCTCTGCCTAGCATCAGTAGCTAACACCTCCTCACCTTTTCCAGTGAGCTGACATTTTTACCTGGTTCCTCAGCTTACCTGGGCAGTGATAAAGGAAGTGCCCCGATCACCCCACACTATCCCCTGGTGTGCTGAGGTAAGCTGGTTACAGACCTTTCACAGTGACAAGGGACAGTGAGGCCCAGGGCCTCCTCCCACTCTGGCTCCCCCCAAATCAGCATCAGTCAACCTGGATAAAGCCAGGAGTCAGAGTGAAAAGGGCACTTCAGATGCCAAACGCAGCTTTCCCCGACACACTGCCCATTCCCAAAGTTTTTTAACACTGAGAAATGTTAGAGCATATCAAACCAATTTTTTAAAAAACGGAAGGAAAGGTGTGTAGGTGTGTGTGTGTGTGTGTGTGTGTGTGTGTCTGTGTGTGTGTGTGTGTGTGTGTCTGTGTGTGTGTGTGTTGCTGAGAGCCCCAAACCATTTTAAGCCCTCAGGCAGGGGTGCAAGTTAAATCAAAGCAAAAGGAAAAGCTCATCTTCACTGTAGCTTTCCAAGCTTTTAAGACAGGATAATGAAGAACAGTGGTCTTCTTTAAACTGGCCTGTCTTCTTCTTGAATGACGTCACTCTGCTGCTCACTGCTGTCATCTATACAGGAGGGAAAAGTAGATCTGACGAAGTGATCTCAATAGAGGTGACCCTGTTTCCACCACCAGTCTTCAATCATCTCAATTTCTAGTCCTTGACTGGTGAGCCTCGGAATCAAATTTCATGGAGGAGCAGGTGGGGCAGGGTGTGTGTTGACCTTTCACCTGTTCTTTCCACTCCAAATCTTCTAGACATGCTTGACACTGTCCTCCCTTCATACCCTTGGTCCATGCCATTCCCCTCACCTGGAAAGCCCTCTCTCCTTTGTGCTCATTCAAACTCAACTGTCCTGAAAGACTTGCCTCATTCTCCTGAGGTCCTGTAATTTTTAAACGTATCATCCATTGGGCAATTAATCAAATTCCTCCTTGCTTACGCTTCTCTACTGCTTTCTCAAGGTGTTGGTTAAATTTTGCCTCTGTTTTAATTTTCCCCGCATTTTAGTCTGTTCACCCTACCTCGTCTCCTAATGCACCCTATATGCAGATTTTATTGGTCTTTCTTTTCTAGTCTCCAGCAGTGTCTTTCCCAGAGCAGGCCCTTGGTCAATGTTTGTCAATTTAATCATTGTGTTGGAAGTTGACAGTAGACTCTCAGGTTCCAGATTAAACTTGAACTACCTTCTCCAGCCTTTCAAAACTCAAACTCACATCTTAGAGCTTGCCTACTGAGAAGCTCACCACAAACCTTAGTGCTTCTAAGGAAAAAGCTCACCTTGCAGAGCCTGAAGTCCATTGCCCATCCAATCTACATTCCCATTCACCAGTGCGGTCACTCTATGAATGTGGCCATGCTTGGCTATTTCTTTCGGCAACTCCTCCCTCTCACTTGCTTCGTCTTCCACCTCTTGCTCCTCTTCTGCAGCATCTTCTTCCACCTCCATCTCTTCTTCCGATTCCACCAAAACCATGACATCACCCATGTCTTGCCCCCTAATTTCCAAAGGGGGAGAAATAAACAAGAAGATGCCCTGTTTTATTTTTTCCAACATCAGCCCTTGATGAATAGAAAACATTAGATTCTTTGCAACCCCTTTGGTGACATGGAAAATTCTTTCTGTATGCAATTTGGTTAAGTCATGAGGTGACAGATTGGAATCTCTCAAAGAGATACTGCCATAGAATGCTACAGATAATCTTATCTTGTTCTGGGTGAGTTTTATCCCCCCACCCCACCCCCCGCCACTGCAACTTGGGAAGGTGACCTCAGGGCCCCAGGCACCTACCATTTCATTATGGTTTCCCTCACAGCACGTACACAAATGCTCTGTTTCTTTGCTGAAATGCCCCTATTTCTGCTCCACTAACTGAAATTTCTCCTGGTCATTATTTAAGGCCCAGGTAAAGTCCTCTCCTGAACCCCTGAAGCCCTGAACTACCAATGCATTTGGAGTCCATGCCCAGTGGTTTAGCATTTAATTGCTCTTAGTTTATTGCAGGGTTGGCCTCTCCAGCCAGACAGTTCATTTCTTAAAGAAAGAACACATGCCATGGGCCAGTCACACTCCTGGGAACACTACATTCTCATTTAATCCTCACAGTCTCCCTCTGGGAAATAGATGAGAAGACAACGGCTCAGAGAAGGTTCAGGGATTTCCTTCCCAAAAGCACAGGGCTTGGGAATGGTACAGCTACTATTTGAATCCAGGTCCACAAATTCCAGAACCTTTTCTCACTAGGCCTCACTGCTACCTCCTATGAGAAATAAGCCTGGGGAATGACAGACTTACTGGGAGAATGGCCCTCAAATACATGGCAGTAAAGGTAATACTTTTCCCATGGAAGATGGTCCCAGAACAACAATATCCCCTCATTATGAATGACGGTCCCAAAACAATAATGTCCCATCTTTATTAACGGGAAAAGAGGAACAAAGAGAAGAGTTCTTTGCTCCCACTCACACTCTCCTTAGAAAATGAAATACACAAGTTCCAGTTAGTTACTTTGCCAGTACTGAGGTTTCCTATGGGAGGGTCTTTGAGGTATGCTCAGACTAGTGTTTCCAAACATGCTGTCAGACTATTAGGCTGTTTTTAGAAAATTAGGTAAAATAAATGCATAACTGACTGGTTCAATACATACAAATTGTCTTTATGCCTCAATAACAGCCCAACAATGTACCCCACCCTGAGGTCTGGCATTGTAAAAAGAGCACAGACTTTGGAATTAGTCAGACCTAGGTCTGAATGCAAGCACTGCCATTTACTTCCTGGATGAGTTTGCAGAAATTATTTCACTGAGCCTCCATTGCCTTGTCTTGAAAATGGAGATGCCACCTCCACCCTGAAGAGTTTATATGCAAGGATTTATAATGAGGCCTAATGAAGCCCCCAGGGCAGTGTTGGCACATGGTGGGTCCTCAACAGTAGTTGCTATTATTGTTCTCACAAAAGGAAACAAAAGAGCAGTGAACAAAGATCATGGAAATGGGTTTTTGACTTGAGTCTTGGGAACACTCACCTGAAAGTGTTTCCTACTAAAGAGAGAAAGGAAAAAAAAAAAAAATTAACATCAAATAACATCCACTTCGGCCTCACAAAAGTTTTTAATCAATCTAACATTTATAAAAGAATGGTCAATGAGAAAATTGACCCAACGTGAGAGGTGACAGAATGTTCTGGAATGGTACTTAGGGGCTTCATTATTACACATTTGGACCCAATGAAGCCTATAGAATGGGGCTTCAGGTGGGAGCATAGCCAGGGCCTCCTTCCCCCACCCACACCTTTGTAAAAAGCCTGAAAGAGAAGCAGAGGGACCCAAGGAGTCCTTACATTTCCAGCAGAACGCAGGACTATAATACAACATAAGCCCTGAGATAATGGCCAGTCCCAGAAGAAGGAGGCTCACGATGGTTCCCACAATTCCCACGATGTTTAAAGGTTCTGGAAAGACAAATCACACTGTTGACTCTTTTACCTGACACGCGTGCAACTGGGAGAGCTAGACTTCCCCCCCATTCCCCCATCCCCCCACCCCCCATTTGCCTGAGTTCTAGTCTTATCTTGGTTTCATGATGTTGGGCAAGGCATATGACCTTTCTTTAAAGCAAGATAAATATCTCATCTCCCTACTTCAGACAGTGGGATCAAATGAAGCGTGTGATGCAAAAGAACATTGGAAAGTTAAAATCGCTATGTATCTACCATACATCAAGACTATAAGGCCACAGTAATGAAGAGTAATTACTATTAAGAGTAATTAAGAGTTATTGGTGCCACAATAAACAGTGATCAATGGAACAGAATAGAGAATCCAAGAACAGTCCGACACATAAAAGGAAATTGGATATATGACAGATTAGTGAGTAAAAAAGGAGCTAGTCAGGAAATGATGCTGGAACAAATGGCTATCCAATTTGGGGGAAAGGGGGGAAAATTTGATCCACACCATTCACAAAAATCAATTCTAGATGGATTAAAGATTTAACTGTGAAAAGCAAAATGTTAAAACAGGTAGAAGAAAATATGGGAGAATATCTGACTGTGGGACAGATAAGAACTTTAAGACATAAAAATTGCTAATGATATAAGAAGAGATTCGTAAATCAACTACATTAAAGGAAAAATGCTAATCAAAGGATACCATAAAGTGAAAAAGACAAACGGAACTTAGCAAAGATATTTGTAACACATAAAACTAACAAGGAATTGGTATGTGGAATTTCTAAAGACTATATATCTATAAGGGGTAAATATCAAAAGATGCCAATAGGTATGAATTTCACAAAGAAATACAAATAGCAAATAAACATGAAATAAAGCTCAACCTTCTTAGTAATCAGAGAAATTCAAATTAGAACCACAGTGAGATTCCATTTTATACCTATTTGATGGATAAAAATCACAAAGCCTGTAGGTGAAAATGTGGAAAAACTCGACACTCTTATCTACTGCTATTACCAATGGAAATTGATACAATCACTTTGGAAAATAATTTGGTTATCTCATAAAGAGAAAAATGCACATAACCTGCAGCCCTTCATTTCTACTCTTTGAACAATCCTGGAGAAATATTTGCCTGGGGGACCCGGCATGTATATACACACAGGAGTTGGGGTAAAATATTTTCATAGCAACACTGTTCATCACAGAAAATAAAAAAAAATCAGAAATAATACAAACATCCATGAGCAGGAAAATCAGTAACTTAGTTGTGTAACAGTGACACAATGGAAAATTATATGGTGGTAAAGAGGTACAAAGTATAATTACACACGTGGGCATGAATAAATCCTAGAAACAAAATGTGAAGTGAAAAAAGCAAGTCACAAAAGACTATATTTGTATGCTAACAACCATTTTTTAAACTCAAAAACAAGTAAAAGTAACATGTTATTTAGGTATGTATACATATGTAGTAAAATTAAACAAAACAAAAAACGTGCAATTCAGGATAGTGGTTATCTTTTTTAGGAGGCCCAGGATGAGACTAAAAAGGGACCTACGGGTAGATAAAATATTGGATTCTCACTTAAATTTGGTTTTCATATAAACAACAAATAAATTTTTAGAATAAGCATTCCTTGTACAATATTTGGGAATACTTATACTAAAAAAAATTATTTTTTTTCTGAAATGCAAATCTAAGTGGGTATCCTATTTTTTTACTTTTGATGTTGTTACCTAAATCTGGCCACAAAACCAACCAGTAACTTTAGAAACATCAGCACTGTTCTGTTTCTAAGTGGGATGATAGTTTCTTGGGTGTTCATTCTGCTACTATGCCTTACAATTTACATATTTTTATTTTAAAGTATACTTCATATTTATATATTTTTCATAGATAGATATTCTTTGGGATATTACAGATAATAAGTAATTTTTTTATCCGTCTGCAAATAGTAGGGGCACTGAACATTAATTTTTGCCATCCAGTGTCAAACCACAGGCAAGCCGATGTGCCTGCTCCCAGATGGCAGTGACCCACAAGTAGGGAAGCACCAAGCTGTCCTCATGCTGGTGCCAGGTCCTCTGAGGCTCTCAACCTACCTCCTTTGGGGCTACTGCTATCACTGACCTTTCACATTCAGCCAGATGTCCACTTCCCTCACCCCCACTGGGTTCTCAGCCCGGCAGACATAGTAGCCCTCATCCAGGTCCTGGGAGCAGTTCCGGATGGTGAGGGTGGAGCTCTGGCCAGTCACGGAGATGAGATGGCGGCTATTGGGCTGGATGATCGTGTCAGGCTGCGTGAGGTTCCTCAGCCACAGGATCTTGGCGTGGGGGTAGGCTCCAGTCACTTGGCAGCTGAGCGTCACATTGCCCCCCACGAGGCAAGTCTTTATGGGCTCAGAGAGAATGGAGGGACTCTCTGGTGATCATAAGAAGGTGAAGAAAGACAAATCCTTAAGGAGATTTAAGCCGTGGCCTGAGAGTTTCAAGAATAGTATTTCTTTCCTAATGAAGCAACTGCGGGTATTTCCGTACCACACCTGATCCTACAGAATAATAAAAGCTAACACTTATTGAGCATTTACTAAGGGGTAGTCACGGGTACATGTTTTAACCCAATTAGTTCTCACAGTCACCCTGTCATTTCCATTTTGCAGATGAGGAAACTGAAGCACAAAGTTAAGTAACTTGCTCAAAGTCACACAACTAAATAAATGATGCAGCTAAGATTTAGGGACCCAACTATCCTGGTTCGCCCAAGACTGAGGGAGTTCCTGGAACATAGAGCTTTCAGTGCTAAAACTGTGAAAGTATTGGGCAAACTAGGGTGAGTTGGTTAATCTATGTAAGATTGGAACTCAGTGTCGGGCTTCTGTAGTCCACGTTCTTTACTTCTATGCTATAGGCTTGTACGTATAATAACACTGATTATATTAAAAAATGGGCATACAGGGGCGGCCAGTTAGCTCAGCTGGTTAGAGCGCTGTGCTCTTAAAAACAAGGTTGCCAGTTCAATCCTCGCATGGGCCACTGTGAGCTGCTCCCTCCACGACTAGATTAAAGCAACTACTTGACTTGGAGTTGATGGGTCCTGGAAAAACACACTTAAAAAAAAAAGGATGAAAAAAAAACACAAAACGGCGTACAGCCTGACAAGGGTGTTCAAGGGGACAATAAGGTAGCAGTACTGATTTCCTGTTGCTGCTGTAACAAATTGCTACAGACGTAGTGGCTTAAAACAACACAGAGTTATCCTTTTACAGTTCTGGAGGCCAGAAGTTCAAAATGATCTTATGGGGCTACAATCAAGGTGTTGGCAGAGCTGGTTCCTTCTGGAAGCTCTAGGGGAAAATCCATTTTCTTGTTTTTTCAGCTTCCTGAAGCCACTTGCATTCTGTGGCTTGTGGCCCCTTCTTTGCATCACTCCAACCTTTTGCATCTGTTGTCATATCTCCTACCACTGAGTCTGACCCTTCTGCCTCCCTTTAATAAGGATTCTGGTGACTATCCCCACCTGGATAATCCAGGATAATCTTCCCATCTCAAAATCCTTAACTTAATCATATCTGCAAAGTCCCTTTTGCTGTGGACGGTGACATAGTCACATGTTGTGCGGATTGGGACACAGACATCTTTGGGGAGCCATTATTCTCTCTACCACAGGTCTGTCCTAGAAATGCATATGGTGTCCCAGTGGTCTTGGGGTCTGGGCAGGACATAAGGAGCTGTACAGTTACCATAGCGATCCCCTTGTTTTCCCAAAATGCACACCCATCTTGGGGGATTTATTAAGTCCATATTTTCAGCAGCTGAAGGGTACAGAGTGGCATGTTGGGTTCCCGCCCGGGAGAGTGAAACTACACACTTCTCCTTGGCAGTTGTTCCAAGAGAGAATCTAGGGTTTCACTGCTGGCATCCTGGGAAGAGGGAAGGGGTAAGGGGGTGGGGAGTGGAATAGCCCAAAAGCCTCTGTCTTTAGGTCAGGTCAACAAAAGATCCCCCAAACCGAAGTTTGTTCAGGGCACTCACACATTGTACCCCTTCTTGGATCAACTGTCAGGTTCCCCTCCTATGTTGCTACATTGCACCTTCTCCTGTCTGGTTAACCCAAATTTCCTTTGGGGTCACAAAGCCAGCAGGTGACAAACCTCAGTATGTTTCTATTTTGGAGCCTCTAAACCAAAGTTTGAGAAATGCCCCCCAGATCCTTTATTAAAAGCAAAACAATTTGGCCAATCTTCCCCCAGACTCTAAACAAAGATCATGTACATAAATACACTTTTGCTAAACACAGCATTCACCCCTCAAAAAGCCAAGTCACTCATCCAGCTGGTGTGACACCTATAAATTCAGAGTTTCGCTTAAGAGGATGCTGTGTGCAAAGGTGGGGTCAGAGTTTGGGGGTGTGGGGGGTGTCATGCAGGGTCCCTCAGAGATATGCAAGAGATGGGTGACATACTGGGGCCTTCACATACTGGGCTGGCTAATGCTGCAGCTTATCATGAATTGAGTTGGTTTCTGCAGTTTAGGGGCTTACATGCCATTTAAAGAGAGCTCTGGCCAACAGGAATCCCCAAAAGTATCAGTTTTCATCATTTTGGGGGCTACGCTGTTCTGCCTCCCTAAGGTGGGTATTCACATTGCCTGTCAATGACTCACTAGTCCTCCCAAGTGAAATAACCCAGAGGCACCCTCTCTCCCAAGGGCCTTGCTACTCAAAGTGTGGTCTGTGGGCCAGTAGCACCGGTACTTCCTGGGAACTGATTAGAAATGCAGAGTCTTGGGCCCACCCCAAACCTAGAGACTCAGAATATGCGTTTTAATCAGACTCCTAGGCAACTTGTGTGCTCATCAAGGCTTGAGAAGTGCTGGGCTTGAGTGCACCTGAGGGAAGGGAGGAGAACTGGACAATGTCAGAGTCAAGAGGGTTCCAGGCTCTTGTACCTGCTTCCTATGCTCCTGGGATTGGGAAAACTTCCTGTCAGCATCCTTCTCTAGAAACATTCCTTCTTAATCCTGAGCACATATTTAGATTCAAATTATTGGCCGATGCTTAGGGGCCACAGGAATGATGACTTAGGCATGAGCTGCAAATAAAATTGGGAGGGTTGGGGGGACAAAACCTGTCAGCTGCCGCTGCCATTTTCACCCCATCTCAGCATCAGGCCATCATATATTCACTTTCTGGGACTTACTGTCTGTACCACACTTCAGGAGTCCTCATTATATACCACTCTGAGTGTGTGTACGGCTTTCCAGTTGCACGAATCAGGGCAAGTCCGTTGCCTCTGTTTTTCATTCATAAAATGGAGCGTAGCAGGTTGAATAGCATCCTCCCCCAAATTCATGTCCACCTGGAACCCCAGAATGTGACCTTAATTGGAAACAGGGTCTTTGCAGATGTAATCAGTTAAGAATCTCAAGATGAAATCATCCTGGATTTGGGGTGGACCCTAAATCCAACTACTGGTGTATTATAAGAAGAGAGGACACAGAGAGACACACATACAGAGGAGAAGACCACACGAAGATACAGGCAGCGACCGGAGCAGTGCAGCCACAAGCCAAGGGATGCATGGAGCCACCAGATGCAGCAAAAGGCAGGAAGGTTTCTCCCCTGGAGCCTTTGATGGCAGTGTGGCCCTGCTGACACCTTGATTTCACACCTCTGGCCTCCAGCAATGGGAGAAAATAAATTTCTGTTGTTTTCAGCCACCAAATTTGTGGTACTTTGTTACGGCAGCCCCAGGAAACTAATTCCCACAATAATATGAGCACTCGGTTTATAGGGTGACTGAGGACTAAACAAGGTATGTGTGGAGAACACAGCACAGCACCTTGCACACAGTTTGTACACAGTACACGTTCCTGTCACTAATACTGTGACATTTCACGTTTACCAGTCTTCTCTCTCCATTTTAAGGCAAGGATTCTGTATTCCTCTACAGTACCCAGCACTGTGCTGAGTGCCCGACACCTACACAAAAAGATTTGCTGGATTAGGTGCGGAAAGAAGTCCCAGAGGAGACAGCGATCCCAAGGAAGGCAAGGGCTCTACTGTCAGACCAACCTGGGCTAAGTGAGGGCTCAGTCACTTACAAGCTGGGTGGTCTCGGGTAAGTTCACAGAATGTCATCATCTGCAATTTACCTGTCATCCTGGCTCATTTGCAGGCTATTATGAGGGTTATATATAACATGTTAATAACCAGGAAACAGGAAAAGAACTTCTGAGCACAGAAACCTAAAAGAACAAGACGGATGGAGGTGACCCCTTCAAAATCAGAAACTGCTTATTACTAGCAGGAATGCCATACATGTAGTTTAGGAGCAAAATAGGCCAGAAAAAAAATACCTATAACGTATGACAGTTCTATGAAATTAACTGACAAGGTTAGTATAAAATACTCTTATGGAGTAACAAGAAAAGATGAACAAACAACCCAATAGAAAAATGGACAAAATGGGAACAGATAATTTGATGATATATAGGGAGGCACTAAGCATATGAAAATTATCAACCCTGCTAGTGATCAAAGAAACCCAAATTAAATCAATTATGCCCTGTCTTCACTAGCAAATAGGAAAAGTTTAAAAAATGTATGAGAACACTCAGCGTCAGGAGAAATGCTGGGAAATGGGAACCCTCACACAGGCTTTCTACACTGAGTAACTGCCGTGGGTACAGAGCTTTTGTGGGGGGTTGACAGAAATGTTCTGGAATTAGACAGTGGTGACAGTATATGCCATTGTAAATATACGAAGAACTACTGAATCATACCCTTTAAAATAGTGAAGTTTAGGTTACGTGGATTATATCCCATTTTTTTAAATTTGCAAAATGACAGTCGGGCTGGATTTGGCCCGTGGAACATGGTTTGCTAATCCCTGTTCTAGAGTAAAAAGCGAGTCTCGGTCCCTTCCATTGCCTGAAGCCAGGTACAGTACCTACACAGAGGGGACCCGAGGGGCATGTTTGCTGAATGAGTCAGAGGGAAGGGTCAACCATCTGAAAGTCCCTTGCCCGGGAAAACACGCACCTCCTGCTATAGCCAGGCTGACACCTCAGCATGTCAGCTCTGCACACTGTACCTCAGAGGATAATCCCGATAAACTGTGAGGAAAATCTCACCGCAGCCGATAAAACCCAACATGCTCCGGTCCCCGCTTAACCATTGTATTGATTTCCTGGGCTGCTGTAACGAAGTTCCACAAACTGGGTGGCTTAAAACAACAGAAACTTATTCTCTCACAGTTCAGAAAGTCAGAAGTCCAGAATTAAGGTGTCCATAGGCTTGATTCCCTCTGAGGCTCTGAGGGAGAAACCATCCCATGCCACTCTCTTAGCTTCTAGTGGTTGTCAGCAATCCTTGGCATTCTTTGGCTTGTAGCTGCATCACTCCAGTATCTGCCTCTATCACCACAGGGCATTCTCCCTGTGCGTCTGTGTCCAAATCTCCCTCTTCTCATAAGGATACCGGTCACTGGAATAGGGCCCACCCTAATCTAGCACGACCTCATCTTACCCTAATCATATCTGCAAAGACCCTCATTCCAAATATGGTCATATCCACAGTTACCCAAGGGTTAGGACTTGAACATATCTTTTTGGGGGACACAGTTCAACCCACAGTACCCTTATGGTACCTCAAGCAAAATACTCTGGCTACAATGGCCTTCTCTCAGTTCCTCAAATACCAAGTATGTTTCTGCCTCAGGATCTTTGCTGTTACTTCTGTCACGAATACTTGGTCCACAGATCCTTACCTGGTCAGCTCCTTCCCGTCCTTTAGGTCTCAGCTCAAAACATTACTGCCACAAGGACACCTGCCTGCTACCCTTCCTGTAAGAGCCTCTCTTTTACACATACATTTTATTCTCCTCATAATTATTATCCCTATCGGAACCTATCTTGTTTTTGTATTTTCTGTCTTCTCCTCTCCACTCCACCCAGAAGAATTTAAGTTCTGTGAGAGAGGAATAGTAATGGTTTTAAAAATATGTCCAGAAATTTTTTGACACTCTTCCCTACAATACGTGGTGCCTTAAAAAAAAAAAAAAAATGGTGCCTAATTCTCCCCACTGTCCTTGAAAGTGGATCCAGACTGAGTGAGTCACTGTGAATGAACAGAAGGTGGCGGGAGGGATGCCAAGTGACTTCGGAGGCTAGGTCATAAAAAAGATAGCACCTGCCTGCCTCACTTCCTTTTGTATCACTTGCTCTGGGGGAAGCCAGCTACCATGTTGTGAGGACCCTCAAGTAGCCCTGACAGGCCCACCTGGAAAGGAAGCAACTTCCAGGTGTGGGACTGAGCACCTTAAAAGTGGATGATTTCAGCCCTCCCAGCCGAGTCTTACAGCTGAGACCCCAGGCATTGTAGAACCATCCCCACTCGGCCCTGTCTGAATTTCTGGCCCACAGAAATTGTGAGATAATCAATGATTTGTTGTTATAAGCCATTATGGTCGGGGGTAATTTGTTACATCACGGAGATAACTAATAAAAGAACTTTTCTTGTCTTGCTTACTACTCTATCTCTAGCACCTCGAAACTGTGCCTGGCACCTAGCAGGTGCTTACTTAGTATTTGTCAAGTGAAAAAACAGCTTGGACTAGGACCAAGAAGCTTGGTTAAGCATCTTTAAAGTTTCAAAGGGAGGAACATAAAGCAAAAGAAAGGAAGAAAGGAAAGGAATTCAGTTTTAACTCTGACAGCCTTAGATTTCTTTCCCAGACCTTCTTTCACATGGTTCTCCCAGAAGGTGGGTAGACCCCAACCCCAGGACAAGGCAAGCCAGACTCACTGATTTGTACCACGCAGCTGGCTCCCGACTCGGGCCCCACGATGTGTCTCCCAACACATTTGAACTTCCTGCCATCTGACAGCTGGGACCGGTTCAGCATCTCCACTCCCAAATTTGACGTCCCCACCATCACACCGCCTGGCTCTTCTGTCCACAGGAAGTTAGGGTCTGGGTAGCCGCCATCCCAGAGACAGGTGAGCTGCAGCAGGAACGATCCTGGTGGTATCTCTGCCCAGCACTGAAGGGCTGATGGAGGGGGAGCTGCAAAACACCAGAGGAGAAGGTGGGCTTAATCACAGACTAAGATCGGCCACTGGGCTGGCGCTAAGGACTATGGAACCAGGGCATCAGAGAAACATCGACTCCAGTAGTTACCTTGAAACAGCTCCTCGCACACATTAGTGTCTGACAACAGTCAGGTTTCCTCTGCCGAGTGTTAAATCTCTGAGGACATGGGCCTCATTTATCTTTGCATTTCTCACTAACAGCGTGTGACTATGGAAGTTTAAATTAATAAAATAAAATAACAAATTTAGTTCTTCCATCACACTACCCACGTTTCAAGTGCTCGGTAACCACATATGGTGGGTGGCTACTGTATTAGACTGCACAGAACAGAACATTTCCATCATCACAGAAAGTTCTACTGGACAGTTTTGGTCCTTAGGGGGAGGGAATTACAGGTGGCACGTACCCCCAACATAACTTTCTTTGTACTATGCACATGTATTACTAAAAAACCACAAATATTTAACAAGTTACAAACCTATAAATCCAATATAACCCATGAGCTAATAAATATAAATATATATATATACATATATGTGTGTGTGTGTTACGTATATATTACATGTGTATATTTTTATATAATACACATAAACAGAAATAAATTTGGATCTTATATTGATGGGCAGATAAGTGGCATCTACGAGAAAAATTATTGAAAATATCAAAATGATGGTTGGCATACAGGTGATTATCTTTTTTATACTCATCTGTTTCCCACAAGAAGCATGCATGACTTCATATACAATACACGTCATTTATAATAGAGAAAGCACAAGAGACTTATACAGGCTCTGAATAAGGCATGAATTAGTAAAAGGTCATTATCCTGCCCACCAATTTGTTGTTCTCACGCTCTCTTTCTGTAGCATGGATTATGAGTGCCTTCTGCATGTGTGCAGTTGTTTTTGGCCGAGACATCTGTATGCAGGTACACTTGGTTGTTGTTTTCATGAACTACTGGTTCCTAACAGAACTAGAGGGCCCAGGGTTCATGAAGAGAGTATATGAAAATACATGAACGAAACAACAAAGTGTGGAATATTACTCAGCCATAAAAAGGAACGAAATGCTACAACATGCAAACCTGATGCTACGTGAAAGAAGCCGGACACAAAAGGCCACATATTGTGTGATTCCATTTATATGAAATATCCAGGACAGGCAAATGCATAGAGATAGAAGGCAGAGTGGAGGCTGCCAGGGGCTGGGGAGGAAAAGGGAATGGGAGGGACTGCTTAATGGATATGAGATTTCCATTTGGGGTGATGAAAACGTTTTGGAACTACATAGAGGTGATGGTTGCATAACACTGTGAATGTACTAAGTGCCACTCAGTTGTACTTTTTATTATGGTTAATGTTATGTACTTTCACCTCAATTTAAAAAAAGAAAGAAAACATCAATCTGGGCATTCATTTCCCTCTGTGGCTCAGAGGGACTCTCCCGTACCCTTACTTTGCAACAACCTTCTAGAAGAGGTGACTCCCTTCCTGACATGCAGCCCTGGGTGTGTACGTGAGTGTCGAGGGAGCTGCAGAAGCGTGTTAGAACCCATGCAGTGGCAAGCCTTTCTAGACAAAAGAGGCACAAACATGCAGTTCACAAAGGGTCAACGTGAGGGGAGGGGAGTGCTTCTTACGCACAGTAGACCAGGAGCTCGGTGGTCACCTTTCGATGTCTCCTACTCAGGCTGTTCGTGGCCACACAGGTGTAGTTCCCTTGGAGGTTTTGCGACATCAGTAGCAGGGTGAAGTTGCTGACCGTCAGGTTGTTTCCGAAGGGCTCAGCCCTGGAGCCTGGGGCCTGGAACCACCACTCCACCATGGGCGGAGGCCGGGAGCTGCTGCTGCAGGTGAAGTCCACCTGGGAGCCCTTGGCCACGTACAGGGTGCCATTGGGGAGCATGCCGGTGGTGGAGATGTTGACTTCCACCTGGTCGGGGCCGCCTGGGCATGACAGAGGGAAAAGCGGGAGCGTTCATTTGCGCCCCTTACCAGTTTTAACAATCACATACGTGATCAGGAAGCAGTCAGTAAGGATGACAATCTCTATCGCATACTGACTACGCCATGACAAATGCTATGCTAAGTGCCCTTACACATACTTTCATTTAGCCCTGAGCGATCATGTGTCATTTGTCAGGGGGATCAATACTTATGGAAAAGGGAAAATGTAAATCGCTCCTCTTCCAAACCACTGGTGAGGAGGAAGGATATCTGTGAATGAAAGAGTTAACAGAGCAGGCCTGGGTTTGCAGTCCTTAGAAAGGTCCGCTTGTGAGGATGGCCTTGTCTGGTGACTGCGAACTTGGATTACAGGAGGGTCCCCACAATTCCCAGAACAGTTAAGAGTGGGGCTCACTGTGCCTAAACTGTTTACAGAAAGCGCGATTTATGCTGAACATCTGCTTTCCTTCTGAGAGCTTAGACTTTTGGTATGTGCTAGGCAGAAAGGATGCCTACATGACCAGCCCCCAATAAAAACCCAGGGTGCTGAGTCTCTCATGACTCCTGGAAGACAGCATTTTACACCTGTCGCCACAACTTGTTGCTAAAGGAAGTAAATGTGTCCATGTGACTCCACTGGGAACAGATTCTAGGAAGCTTGCTCCTTCTTTTCCCCAGACTTAACCCCACATGCCTTTTCCCTTTGCTGATTTTGCTTTGTGTTCTTTTGCTGTAATAAATCCTAATACATGCTGAGTTCTGTGGGTTCTAGAGAAAACTCTCACAGAACCCCCAGCACCATCTCACAATGAAAGACAAGAAACATTGGTTTCACTCCCAACTCTGGACTCCGTTTACTAGCTGTGTAACTTTGGGCAGATGACTTAACCTCTCTTAGCCTCCATTTCCTCATCTCTGAAATGAGGGTGATGCTACAACCTACTTCCTGGGGTTGTGGTGATGATTAAATGACTTAGGATAGTATAGCCCTCAGAACAATGCCTCGCATGTTGAAAGCACTTGATAAACGTGAGGTCTTATCTTGGTTCCCTAACTCTGTGAACTTCTTTCTTGTCCCCAGAAATGCCCTCCTACTGTTGGTACCCAGTATACCCAAGATGCTACATCCCTTTGATGAAAAGACTGTAGGTACAGTCTTAAATAGGTGTAGATACACCTATTTATACTAAAGTTGTTTAGTGTGTTACCTCTCCCAGGGACTTCCTCTTAAGAAGAATCTAGGAAGAGCAATGCTAGGTTAAAGGAATAAATCTGGCTGTAGAATTTTGAACACAAATAGGCCAGTGGGAAAAATTATTGGGGCGATGGAGAGAAGGCTTTCCCAGAAATCCTGAAAGTACAGCATCTATCTCACCTATGTCTGAAACCATTGTATAACTCTAGACATTGGGGGTTTCTGAGGACAATATTTTTGATAATATGCTTGTCGAGTTGGGGCTGGTTCCTAACAGTCCGCCATCTGCTGGAATCATGTCACCTCCCACAGAGGATCTGGGGGGAAAATTATACTGTGGTTTAGGAGGTGCTTAACTGTCCCATTCACTGTGTTGGTTAGTCGGTTAGGTATGTGGAGCAGCAGGTCCGAGGGTGTGCCCAGTTGGCAGGCACCCAGTGAAACACAGGGTGCTTCTGCGGTACTGGTAACCAGAAAAGGTAACCAGAAAAGGTAATAGTTAGATTGGACAGCCTGGGTCTTCCAAACTGTGGTCTGGAGGGCCACAGCGGCCTGGTATGGGCAGTGGACCCCCAGAAACTGGCTGGGAGGGGCGTTTGACCAGCACAATTCTCAGCAAGAAATGGGGTTGAATACAGGAAATGGATGAGAAGGAAGCAGGTAGAAGGGTTAAAAAAAAAAAAATCAAATGAGAGAACTTGAAGGGCTTCCCTCCTGAATTAAGTGTTCAAAGGTTACAGCTCATGTATAAACCCCTTGGGTTTAGTCTGCTTCTTAATTAAAGCTGACACCATCTTGAGTCCCCGGAGTTCTCCCCTACTCTGACTTATTACAGATAAAGAGGTACCCATTTATTTCCCTCTCACCTCTCCCTCCACTCTCTTGAAATTCCTTAACAGAAACTACCACCCTTTTTGCTTGCAGGGTGATGGTCACAATCACTCAGAGAGACCGGGAAGGAAACAAAAATAAAACAGCATATAAAAATGGAGAGTGGTTACAAAGATCCAGCATCTTATTGAGGCCTTGGTTATTGTCAGTTTCAGCTCTTAACTCTTTATTAGCTGGTTGCTTTAGCCTAGTGGTTACAAGCTTGTACTCTGAATTCAGACAGACCTGGGTGTAAATCCTACTGCTGCTTATAGATGGATAACCTCGAGCAATTACCTGTCCCTCTCACTCTCACTTTCTTTTCCTCCTTTGAAATGAAAAGAACAGTAATAACTTCTATCACTGGGTTATAGAAGGATCTAACGACATAAACAGAACACTTAGCCTGGCACTTGACTTGTGGTCAATGTTCTATAAATGTTATCTGATATTACAATCAGAGGTACACTTCTAGATTGATTCTGGAACTGGCACCGGCAAACTGTTTTTGTATGGCTCACAGACTAAGAATGGTTTTTACAGACGCACATTCTCAATTTGATGAGAGAGAACACTAACTTTGAACCCCAAGTAAGTGAAATGTGATCCCCCCAAAAAGAATTCTATTCTTCTCATCAGTAGGCCTGCACTACAAAAACAAACAAAAACCCTCTATTATTATATTTTGAATTTTGTCAATAAGAAATATGTGGCAATTGGTTTTCTTTTTTGTTATATAAGTACTTATATAATTCCCTCAATTTTATTCATTGGGCCATAAAGTCTAAAACACAGAGGGTGCCAAAAAAATGTATACACATTTTAAGAAAGGCAAAGACTATGAAAATTGTAATACACAATAAATACCGATAACAAAAGATGAATACAAGTCCCGTTTGACTTCTGCAATTACAAGAGGTGTTCAAAGTGGTTACCATCAGCCTAATTTTAATACAGTTTTTTCCTTTCTTAAAACGTGTATACATTTTTTTGGTACCCTCTGTATTTACCATCTGGCTCTCTACAGAAAAAGTCTGATACCTGGTGTAGAACAACCTACCACTGCTACTGCCTTCTTCTCTGCTGTCATTCTTGATATAGGAATTCACTACTTTCCTTCCCTCATAACTATAGGTTGGCCAGTCAAGGGTCTCAAAGGGTTAATTTATAGCTCAGAGACTCACAAAAAGGGAGATCCCCCTCTCAGTGTCTTGGGTTCCTCATCAATGTCTTTAGACATTTACTCTCGCCAGCATTTTGATTTTAAAATGACCTAAGAATACTCCAGGTAGTCTCCGCTCTTCAGTGGGCCTATTTAGTTCTACAGGAGGATACGATCCTTATAGAGACTTGTTTTGATACCACGTTTAGAGGCTGAACATAGAGGCAAATGCGAGAACCCCATTGCCTTCCAATCTCCCTCATGACAACCGGTCCTGTATAAAAAGTGGGAACCCAGAGGGCTTCAGCCTGTTGTAAGTACTTATCTCTGCTTCAGAGGAGTTCGGCAAGATTCAAATTAATCAATCTCTGGGCAAGGATCATCCCTCTTTTGATGGGGGCCAACAATCTTTCTTCAGGGTTCCCAACTGTCCCTTTCCTTAGGACCTTATGTTGTGAGGAGGCAGTGTCACCACCAACAGAGAATAAGTGTAAATCGTATGGGCCCAGTTAGTCAGGGGCCATGGGACCGGCCTGAGATTCCCTGGAAGTCACATCACTGGCTAGACAGGACCAGCCCCATCCTTCAAACCCCAACTGAATCTGAAGGGGCTCTCGGAGGTTGACGCTAAGCAGCTTCCTCACTGACCATATGCCAGCCGGTTCCAGGGTTCCCTCAAAACTTGCTGGGCCTGAGAAAAATAGACCCAGGGAGTCTGGCATCGTGCACCATGAAATCTGACTGCGGTCTTTCATGGGCTAATCTCTAGAGAGATCACTCAGCTCCCCAGTGCATAAGAGATAGAATCATGAAAGAAGTACAAAGTCTACTGGAATGTGTTAAGATGTATGCTACCTTCCCCATCCCCTCCAGCCTTTCTGCAGGTCAACACATAGCTGTTCTAACCTTATGACCCCCCTGCCCCCCCAATTTGGAGGCAGGAGAGGATGGCTAAGTCCGTGAAATAAACAGCCACAGCAGCCCTGAACTGCTCTAGACTAAGGGATTTCTGTACTCTCAGGAACAGCAGTCCCAATCCTGATGGCAAGACTCTTCAATGGCACCATTAAATTCACAAGTATCGGGGCAGAGTCTTTTTGTCCTGAGAAGAATAACAAAATCACATTGCGCTGCCCATGTGATTGAATCACCCCAGGTTGAGTCACCCCAGGCCTATAGAAAACCGGACTCCCTACAAGGCAGAGGCACCAAATGCCTACTGATCAATAAGTAGAGATCCAAGCGGGAAGGAGGGAGAAGTTACCCGGCATCATACAGCCAGCTTTGTGTTTCTACAGCATCTCTGTCCAGTCACACATTCAAAATCACTTACAGACAACTTGTCACATCTTAAACTATTTTTTCCTCACTTCACAACAAATTGTCACATCTTAAACTATTTTTTCCTCACTTCCAAGGCCATGTTAGAATGTTTCCAAACTGTTCTCTTAAAGAGACTAAGTTATCAACCACATCAGGGTAAAGACAGGAAAAGCAAGATCTGGGCACACAGAGTCCCTGACCCACAAAAATCCTATTTCAAAAGCCCAGATGTTAACTGATTGCTGGGAACTTGAGATAAATTTTTCCTACAGGAATCACGTAGCCTGCTTAACTATTTGAACAAAGTAAAAATGCATACTATGTGGCTAGCTCTGTCCTGAGGGCCAAACAGACTTATCTCATGAGTATGTGCAGTGAATACATGCCTAGGTTCCATCATTACCTCTGGTTTCACAGATAATAAAAAATTAAGGTTGAAAGAGTTCAAGTGACTTCCCCAAGGTCACAATGACAACAGCCAACAGGACCTGGATTTGAACCCGGCAGCTGGACCTCAGAGTATATGCTCTCAACCACTTTGCAATACCACCGCTCTCCCAGAAACAGTGGTTGGATCAACCCTAATCCATATTCCCAACCCTTCTGTGCAGAAATGAAGGCTGAGTTCCAATCTCAGATGCCAAGGCCTCCCCTTCAGTCACTGTCTGAGGAGCAGGAAGGGGCTGCCTGATGCCCTGAAAGGGTCTGGTGTCTGTCCCGGGTTCTCCTGGAATGGGATAAAGGCCTGAGATTCCAGATGGTTCTTGTGAATGTGAAACAGAGGACATCTGTGCTAGGGACTGAATGTCTCCCCCACAAAATTCCTATGTTGGAACCTAATTCCCAATGTGATGGTATTTGGAGATAGGGGCCTTTGGGAGGTGATTAGGTCATGAGGGGTGAAGCCCTCATGAATGGGATTAGTGCCTCTTATAAGAAGAGACCCCAGAGAGCTTTCCTCCTCTCTCTTTGAGCTTTACCACGTGAGGGTACAATGCAAACCAGACACTGGATTGTCTGGGACCTTGATCTTGGACTTCCCAGCCTCTAGAACTGTGAGAAATAAATTTGTTATTGAAGCCCCCTAGTCTATGCTATTTTTGTTATAGCAAGTCAAACTGACTAAGACAGTCTGCGCCCTACGTTCCCAAAAAAGCCCTACACCAGTCAGGGACCCCCTATGCTTCCAAATGAAGAAGTTTCCATAATACGAATCATACCACAGTAACTCAGGGAGCCCAAAGTGCCATTAGAGTTTAGTGATATTTTTTTAAATGTAAGTTCATTTCCATCATAAAAAGGCCTTGCATTTCTCTTCATACAGGGCAATAATGAAACTAATCTATGCCCTAATAAATTTAGCCAATGATTAATAAAATCAGTGTCAGATAAAGTCATCATAAACTGGAGAGAGTAATGATAAAAAAAAAAAAAAGTTGCAATGCCAGCTTAGTCTTTCGTGGTCAAAAGAGAAGGTATTTATTGACAAGACTGACATGAAGTAATTATGAATGACGGCTCAGCAGCTGGAGTGAGGAAGGCCTGCCAGCACTTGCCCATGGGCCCCTAGTGGGAACTCAAACAGAGCTGTGCCAAGATGGGTGACATTTTTTGATATGCCCACATTCATTCCTGGCCACTCAGCAATTCATCTATGGCACCTCCAGACACACAAATTCCCTGAGTGCTCACAAATTCCCTAAGCCTTGAGAGTTGGTGAAAACCTTAGAGACCGTCCAGAAATCTAGACATGTCCTTGAAGCCTCTTTCTTTCATCCTATACTTCCAATCAACCAGTAAGTCTTTCTGGTCTACCTCCAAAATATTTTCTGAACTTGTACATTTTCACCAACGCCCCTGCTGCCACCCTGTATCTGGCTACCAGCATCTTGTACCTCTAATTGGCTTCCTTGTGTTTATTTTTTTTATCAGTCCTTCTCAAGACCGCACACATACATTTTCCATGTGTAATCCAAATAACACTACACCCTGCTTAGTTAAAACTCCAGAAGTCTCTCCTGCACCTAGAATAATATACAAATTCCTTACCAGGTGTATTCATTTCCTGGGCTGCCTTAACAAAGTACCATAAACTAGATGGCTTAAAACAACAGAAATCGATTCTCTCACACTTCTGGAGGCCAGAAGTCCAAAATCAAGGCGTCAGGACGGCCATACTCCCTCAGAAGATTCTAAAAGAGAATCTTTCCTTGCCTCTTCCCTAGCTTCTGGTATTGGGCGTCAATCCTTGGCATTCCTTTGCTTGAAGCTGTATCACTCCAATCTCTGCCTCTGTCATTAGATGACATTCTCCCTCTGTGTCTCTGCCTTCTCATGCACTTTTCTCTTCTTACAAGGATGCCAGTCAATTTTAATTAGGGCCCACTCTAATGACCTCATCTTAACTTGATTACATCTACAAAGACCCTATTTCCAAATAAGATTACATTCATACGTACCAGGGGTTAGGACTTTAACATATCTTTCTGGGGGACATAGTTCAACCCACATCACCAGTTCTACCCAGCTCCACGTGGTCTGGCCCTGCCCCCCATATCTTGCAGCCTGCCCTCTCACACACTGGGATCCCACCATTCCAGCCTTCTCCTCATCTGAGCAGGCATCATGCTCAACCCATCACACTAGTTGAATTTCTGCCTGGATCACATTCTTTCTTATCTTTGTATGACTGGCTCCTCCTTATCATTCTGCTTAAATGTCAATCCCTCCAAAAACTCCCCTCTGACCTCCTAATTTAAAGGGTTTCGGAAGATCACATCATCCCATCTCAATTCTCTGCATAGCAGCTATCACTCTGATACTGCCTGATGCGTTTGTTTATTTGCTTCTTGTCTGTCATCTCCCACAAGGATATCAGCTCCACGAGGGTGGGGCCCTTGTCTGTGCTGTTCACGCCTGTAGCCCCGTGCCCAGAACCATGCCTGGCATTAGGTTCTCAATAAATATACGTTGAATAAAGGAATGAGTAAATTCTTTATTTTATAGAGGAGGAAACTAAGGGGCAGCAAAGTGATCACATGAGTATTTCTACTAAACCACACATCCTGGATATAGAACGTGGATGTCCCTCTACACCAGTTGACTAGCAAACATTTTGTAAAGGGACAGAGACTAAATACTTTAGGCTTTGCGGGCTATACAATACATGTCATAACCACTCACCTCTGCCATTGTAGCACCAAAGGCGATCAGAGATAATATGTAAATGGACAAGTATGGCCGTGTTGCAATAAAACCTTATTTATGGACACTGAAATTTGAATTTCTGATAATTTTCATATGTCACAAATATTTTTCTTCTTTTGATTTTTTTCAACAATTTAAAAATGTTAAAAAAAAATTTTGTCACATGCAGGCCATACAAAAATAGCAGACTGGATATGGTCTGAGAGCTATAGTTTTCCATATAAATTCATGTATATGGAAAGATACACTAGACTTTTTGGAACGCACAGTAGTAATTGTAACTCATGCCAAGCCCTGTACTCAGCACTATGGCATGACAGCACATACCTGGTAAGGTATCAATGTATTATCCCCATTCAAGAAATAAGAAAAACTGAAGCTCAGAGATATTAAATGACTTACTCAAGATGACACAGAACTAAGTGACAGCCTTAGAATTGAAACTTAGGCAGTCTGACTCGATTAAGTTATACTCTGACTTTGTTGCATAATAAATTATATTAACACCAAATGATATTAACAGCAAGCTAAAAGTAATAGCTAACTATTATGCCAGGAGCCATTTAGGGCACTTTACATAGATACGTTAGTATACATTCCTCACAGCAAGTCTATGAGGCAAGAATTTTTTTAATCCCCATTTTACAGATGAGGAAATACAGGTGCGAGAGGTCACTCAGCTTGCAGGTGGCAGAGCCCAGAATGAAACCCAGGCCATCAACAACAAAGCGTCCCTCCGGTCCAAGGCTCTGAGTACCTCACCAGCCAGCCCTCCCCCCACCCCTCTTACTGCCCACTTACTGGCCACCTGCAGCCACACTCGGAACCACCGAGTCTTATTCAAGACCTCCCAGCAGGTGTAGTTCCCCTCATCCTGCAGGCTCAGTGCCTCGATGTGCAGGGAGCTGGCGTTCTCCAGGGAGAAGCGCGGCGCGGCTGGCGGGAGGCTGGCATTGGAGGACAGGAGGAAGACAGGCTTCGAGTCATTCCGGTACCAGGTCACTAGACCCCTCTGTCCCGAGATGTTGCCACAGTGCAGAGTAATGTCCTCGTGCACTTCTCCAATGACGACAGCCTCCAATCCTGTACAAGGAAAAGTCAGGCTGTTACTACCTTTCTTGATCTCTGAACAATCTCCCTTTTGCACAGTCCCTCCAAATTAGGATTAAAAAAAAATCAGATGTATGTTTTTAAGATGCAATAACACACAGAGCCCCCCACCCTCGACGACTGGCCAGTACTTGACATTAATCACAGACAAACCCACAATAAGATACCTGCCAATTCACACCTACTAGAATGGCTAAAATCAAGGAAAATAACACATGTTGGCAAAGAGGTAGAGAAAGTAGAACCCTTACACATGGTTGGTAGGATTTTCAAATGGTGCAGCTACTTTGGAAAACAGTCTGGCATTTTCTCGCAAGGTTAAATGTACCATATGACTCAGTAATTCTACTCTCAGATGTACCCAAGAGAAATGAAAACATATTACACAAAAACTTGTACGTGCATACTCATAGCAGCATTATTCATAACAGCCAAGAGGTAGAAACAACCCAAATGCGCATCAACTGATGGATGGATAAATAAAATGTGGAATGTCCATACAATGGAAGTATTACTTGGCCATAAAAAGGAATGAACTACTTGCTACAACATGGATGAGTCTTGAAAGCATTCTAAGTGAAAGGCAGTCATAAAAGACCATATATTATGTGATTCCATTTATCTGAATGTCCAATACAGACAAATCTAAGGAAATAGAAAGTAATTAGCAGTTGTCTAGGTCTGGAGGAAGTGGAGTAGTGGGAGGGAAGGGAGTAGTGGGGAGTGACTGCTAATGAGAACAGGGCTTCTTTTTGGGGTGACGAAAGTGTTCTGGAATTAGTTAATGCTGATGGTTGCACAATCTTATGAATATACTAAAAACTACTGCGTTGTACACTTTTAAAGGGTGAATTTTATGGTATGTGAATTATATCTCAAAAGAGTTATTTAAAAAAACCTGCCACCCCTCTCTGGGAATCCTTCCCATTTATGAAATGAAGAGTCAGAGTTATCTGTATTTAGTCTTTTATCTGGTTAGAAGAGGCTCCATCTGAAAGATGTGAAGCCAACCTGGAGTCCCAGGATGTCCCTGTTGTCTCCCCATTTTGGCTATACCATACCCAAAAGCCAGGACACGATGGGGGGAAAAATCTAAGCCACTTTCTGGAAGGCAGAGAATGTCATCTAATGTTAAAGATTCCAAAAAACAGCAAGAAATGCTTCTGAACAATCACTTTAAAAAAAACAGGTGGGGCCGGCCTGGTGGCTCTGGTGGTTGGAGCACCATGCTCCTAACGCCAAGGTCTCCGGTTCAATTCCCACATGGGCCAGGGAGCTGCGCCCTCTTACAGCTAAGATTGTGAACAACGCTCTCCCTGGAGCTGGGCTGCTGTGAACAGCCCGAGGTTGGCGTGAACTGCCGTGGGCTATACCATGCGCTATACCGTGTGCTGCCAGGAGCGGCCGGTGGCCGGCAGCCATGTGAGCGGCCAGAAGCCAGCGTGAGTGGCCGGCAGCCAGCGAGAGCTGCCGGGAACTGTTGTGAGCGGCCGACCCACTGCCTCAGCTGGGGGTAGCGCAAGGCTCATCATACCAGCATGGGGTAGGGAGCTGTGTCCTACACAACTAGACTGAGAAACAATGGCTTGAACCGGAGTGGGGAGGTGGGGAGGCAGAAGAAGGGGGAAGAAAAAGAGAGAGAGAGGGGGAGAGAGAGAGAGGGAAAAAAACAGGTGAGAATTATTTTTAAACAACATGTCTGAGAACCCAAGTTCTCAGTGGCAATCCCCACTGAGGAGAGAAGATGAACTGTACAATTACAAATGCAGCGTGTGTCCATGAGACCTGCAGACCTGCCCCTTCCCTGGCTCCTTGGCAAAGCAATAAATGAACTTGGAAAAGCCCTGGTGAAACTTTAGTCTTGGAACTTGAGCTAACATTGCCTTCGCCTCCATGGAATAGAATGACATAATCAGAGATGAAACCATTTGAAGGCACTTCACTTCTCGTCCTGGCTTTACTCACTCCATTCTTTTAAACTAATGAAGCTGAAGGTGACCTTGGAGATCATTTAGCTGTGGCAGCCCTGTGGTCCGGGTTCAAGATGAGGCAGGCTGAGTCCTGGCTCAGTGCGAGGACTACAGTCACTGATGAGTGATGTCTGTGACTCCGACACAGAAAGGATAGTTCCTGAGGGTGCCCCGGTTCCATGCCTGGTGGTCCTATAACCCCTCCTTTCACAGTTGAGAAAATTGATGTTCGGAAAACTTAAGTAATTTACTACGGTCCCATGTGAGTCACTGGGGGGCTGGGATGACCATTCAGGTTTTCAATACTCTAGGTCACAGAGATTGACTCTGGTCTCCCAACCAGACAGGGTGAGACAATAAAACATAGTAGTAGTTTGTGTTACTAAAAGCCACCCACATGGTGGCCAGAGGGTCCCCTGATGTCCCCCAACCTTAAATTCAGAATGTGGAACAAAGGAGGAAGCAATATAAATGACCATTTTCTAAGGCTGCCCTCACATTATCATTTACAGAGTTGGGATTGTACCCAAACATTTGTTTTTGCATCCTAGCAACTTTTCCCCAAGAATGACCCAGGGTTTACAATCGGAGGTGACAGTGGGGGCATAAACATTGTATGGAGTTAAGCAACAGGAAAAAGACAGCATTTTTTTTTTTTTACAAGACAACTCCCAACTTGAAAAATGAACAACAAAAATACATCAAGCTAGGGAAGCCCCCTGGCACGGTACCCGAAGGTGAACTTGGCCTGGACATCAAAATAACTGGGCATGTGTCAGTGGAGAAAGTGTTAATGTGTGGCGAGCTGCAGCCAGCCTGAAAGCTGGTTCATTCCAGTAGGATGATTTCAACCCAGGGCCTGATGTCCCCGGGCCCCTGGTGTCCACAGCGCAGTAAACACTGCCAATTGTTGGGGAGAAGGGAACTTCCAGAGACAGCCAAGTGGAGACTGTCCGTCCTCTCCTCCTCCCCCCAGCCCAGTGACCAATAACTCAAAGAGAGCCAGGGGTAAGTACTACTACGGGGAGACGTGGGATGAATTTGGGGTAACATGCCTTAGATTAAAGGGGTGATCACTGCTCAGTTCCAGGTGGGAAAGCAGACCCTGTGCTGCCAGATCTTCAGATGTTTCCAGATAAACTGGAAACCTAGATGATGGGAAATTTTACTGTTTTTTAAATGATTGCTCAAAACAAAACAAAATAAAAATGTGTAAGCGCCAAAAAGTTAGGAACTTGTGACACTTGCTGCTAGGAAGCTCAGGGAGCAATTGCTGCAGGAACCTACAGGACGAAATCAGCTGGGCATGCTGGACTGGGCCACACAGAAAACAGCCTTCCTCAAGTATCCTGGCAAACTACATCGTCACATGGCTCCATCTCCTTTCCCTCCACCTGAATCCTCTCACCGCTTGTCACACTGCCCTGTGCACACCAGACATGCATTCGCTGGAGAATTAAATTTAAAAAAATGTTTTTCAATCTTTTTGTATTCTGCATACTTTGGTAACCAACCCTCTTTATTGTTACAAGGCAGGGCACAGATGAAGCATTTACGATCTTTTGCCCGACATCTCAAGTGTAAGAGGTCATGTCAAGTGTAGGGGAAGTTTTAAGTAGGTCTTAAATTATTTCACACACACACAAAAATTAAGTGACATAAGAAGGCACAGCTTTGAATGTGCTAGTGCACATAGGTCCGCTTGCAGGGGTGTGCAGGGAAATCCACAGGTTACAGGTGCAAGGCTGAGCTCAACCTCAGGCAGAGGGAGGAAAATAAAGGAGCCTTGAGTTTGAGTACCAGTGCAGCAGGTAAAACCAGAAGGGGAATTGACATCCGACATTCTAAAAAATAAAACACTTTCCCCCCTACACCTGCCTCTTCTATTTTCCCAGTTTCAAAATTCCCATCTTCAATGTACCCAATTTTCCCGTTCCCTCTCCGCAGGCCCCTGCAGTCTCACGGGCTGCCCACTCCAACAGAGTGGAGATAACTTGCCCTCCCGAGTGCCCGGGAAAATTCCTTTCAGCAAAGAGAGCCGAGCTGCGAGCAGGAAACTCAAGACCCACTTGGGGTGGCTTCGCGGCCGCGGCCACAACTGGACCTGGCGGAGTCGTTGGGAATTTGGTCCCTGTCTCACCCTTCACCACTGTTGCCTGGCAAAACTCAACTTTTCCCTCCAGATCGTGGCCCTTACCTGCGGCGACCCAGCGGGCCAGCAGCGCCCCGAGGCAGACGAGGACCCAAGTCTCGGACACCCGTGCGGCCATCTCGCCCCAGATGCGGGCAGGGGCTCCTCAGGAAACACAGAGTCTGGCTGGGCTGGGTGTGCGACCCCCAGAGATCCGGCCCCTAGGGTACCAAGTGCTCCTCCAAGGTCCTCGGAACGACAGAAAAGCTCTACTTTCCGCAGCCCCCAGGAAGGATGCTTGGGGTGAGTCCGACGTTGGGGTTGGGAGCTGTGCGCTGGGTTCCCGGCTCGATTCTCTCTCGGGAGAGCCCGTACCGGGGTAGGAGGGCGCACCCCGCCCCCTGTGCCCGCCACCCACTGCCGCTCAAGGAAAACAACAGGAACGGGACTCCCTTCCGCCTCCCATCCAGGCGGGAGCCCAACTTCCTCTACCTTGGCCCGGGAGGAGGGCTTTATGCAAAGGGCGCGCGCCCCGAGCCGACTCTGGCCCCCGCGGGGGAGGAGCGCGGAGGCTGGGCCCTCCCCGAGCCCATTCCTCCCGGGGAGGCAGCCGGGAGTCTCGGGGACAGCTGGGCCCGGCGGAGCTCTGCAGCTGCCGCAGGGCGATACCCCTGCCCCTGCCCGCCGGCTGCTCCCTCTGGAGCGCTCCGGGTGTAGCACCCGCAGGAGCGTCGCGAGCCGGAGGGACCGGCTGCCAAGCTGCAGAATTCAGGGTCCCCTCGGTGTCCCAGCTTAGCTACTCTAGGGATTCCCATTTGTTTTCCTATGTTCCGGGCGGACACCAGGGCCGCCATCGCTGCCTTTTTCTACCCTTAGCAGAACGAAGGCAAGTCTAGAGCAGGAGAAAGATGATCCCTTAGACTTCCGAGCCAAAAGCAGCCACGAGACTCCTGTCCTATTAACTGGCCGAGACCGCCCTGTCAGAGTGAGGGCCCAGGGGCCCGCGGAACTCGGTTCTCGGGAGCTTTTTCTGTTTTCCCTTTTTAGTTCCACCACCCCCATCCATTGTGATTCCCAGAAAACTGGGGCTAACCTTCCTCTCTGCTCTGCCACGCCCGCATCACATCTTTCTGTCCTAGGGAACCCAGTTATGAGATCCTCAGGAAGAACTGACACTTGAAACGGCCCTACCAGATATTTCCTCTTCAAACAAAATTGCAATTAATACAGTAAAACAGTAATTGTATGCTCTAGGAGGTGGAGATAAGGGTGTTTGCATTCTTTCAACTTTTCTGTTTTTGAAAATCTTCCCATCACCTCATCATGAAATGTTGGGGTGGGGCGATAAAAACTGCTAATAAGAAAATCATTTGTCCTGTTGCTCAAAGGCTCCTTATTGAAATGCTTCTTCCATCATGAAATCCTCTTGAAACCAATAAAAAAGCGTGTTTCGTCTGATAGAGCCATAAAGTGGCACCGTTCCTTTTTTCCCCCTCTTTTGCTCAATGATTTTCTCTCTAAAGCCAGCTCCTGAATTTTCCTGCTTTCCCTCCCCCTTTAGTTTTGTTTTTCATCTTTTACCTTGCGATGGAAAGTCAGGTCTATTCCTGTATTCCCAGAGCCTGGCACCTTGTTGTCGCCCAATATATATTTGTTAAATAAACAAATGAACGCTCATTGGTTTTGATATTGTAGCTCCTCAAGCTTTTCTGACAAACACCTCATGTCATCACTGCAGTTAACAAAGTATCAGTAAATTCCGTAATTGGAAAGTTTTCAGCTGAGGGTACGGAATTTTCTGTGACTCTGGTAGTGCCTTGCCTGGGGAATTGCACAGAGCAGACCCTCCTGATGTATTTGCTGAGTCAAATACATGATTCTTCCAACCAGTTCTCTACCCCCAGGAGGATCAATTTCCTTTAGGATGTTTTACAATGCTGACAATAGCACCTCACATTTGCATAGCTGGGGCCTTTTTCCAAAGCCACTTCAGAAACTTGATCTCACTAGGCCCTCCCTAAAACCCTTGTACCTAAGGAATCTATCAACCCCCCGTTTTAAGTGTGAGAAACTGACAGTTCTAGGAAGTTAAGCTTCAGCTCACAAAGCCAGTTGGTGGGAAAGCCAGGAATGGAACCCATGTCTGACTCCAAGTCCTGCCAAACGACGCTCTCTAATCTTGTCACTCACACAAAGGCTGCCATGGTTTGGATGCTTTGGGTATCACCAGGACAGCAGACATGGGCATTGCCCTGAGCGGGGCTTGAAGGAAGCCTGAGATCATTCTGTCTGGGACAGAGCTGGCTCAGGAAACACCCACCCTCTCTAACCCTGAGACAGGAGCTGTTAGGAATCGCCCTGCTCTAACATCCGGTCATACGTATTTCAGGCCACCCTGGACAGTAGAAAGTGCCCTGCCTAGAACAGTGACCAGTGAGTTGGGGGTTCACCGTAGGGTCCCTAGCAAGATAGGGGCCTTTCAAAGCTCTGGTTTCATTATGTGCACCTGATAGCAAACATCCACCTCATGGGATGGTTTTGAAGGTAAAGAAGCTGACTTGTATGAAGACATTCAACAAAGGTCTTGAAGGCATCACTTTGGGGCCTATCTTTTGAGATGAACCCGGACAAAGCCTGTCAGGGGTCTTAAATCCCACAATCACATTAAACATGGGGCTCAAATACCTGCTCAAGTTGCTACACGAGGCTATTTTTGTTCTGTTTCGTTTACACCTCCCAGCAATTGAAAAAATTACTCTAGGCTAAGTGCTTTACGTACATTAGTTCATTGAATCCTCAGCACAAACCTGAGAGGTAGGCATTATTGTTCCCAATTTACAGATGGCTCAGAGAGGCCAACTTAGATAGCAAATACATGGGAGAGCCCCGGTTTGAACCCAGGTGTGAGGCTGTGTCATCTGGATCAATCTTGGAAGGAAGAATAGAATGGGTTTCCGCCCGATTCCATAGCCAGTGCTCCTGCAGCCTGGGTCTTTGAAGCCATCAAACAACCTATTATTTTTACCCCTCTATTCCTCTTGTCATATGCCCTCCCTAGAGGTAATGCTGAAAGGTTTCTCAGCAACACCACGCTTCTCCTGGAGATATTCTCCTGGGGGCTTCAGAAAGGGCGGGATAGCCAGAAACAGCTGGGGGTAGCAGCCTGGCCCCTCAGGTCCAGCTCTGGACCCCTCACTTCAAGAAATACTGTGAGGAAAATGACACAATCCTACCTGTGCCTCTTTGGACGGAACTAGGACCCATAGGCTGGCACCTCAAGGAACAGGGACAACAAAATCAACCTGGCGTGTCCTCTGGAGAAGAAAGCCCACTAAACCTTCCAGAAACACCACTTTGTCTCACCTCCCCTCTGCTTTCTGCCCAGAAGAATTGGAATACAGATGCTATAACAAGAAAGTTCCAAAAAGAAGCTGGCAGGATGAGATGGAAAAATAGAAAATGGACACGTGTCAAATGAGTCTACTATTTTTGACCAAAGCCCAGCCTCTCCTTTCTGGACTCGAGACCAGGACGGTGAAATTTGGTGTCTCGAGTAGCAAAGAACTACAGGACTTGGAAGGCAGATCCACCCCCATGAGGCAAAATGCTACTTGCAGAGGGATCAGGAACGTGACCATCCAGTTCCCTGAGAAATGGGCAGCCACAGACTGAAGAGAGAAGGATGGCTCACCCACCCTCACAGATGAAAGCAGCCCAGAGGTGTGCTGGTAAATGTTTAACCACTGACTCTCTGCCTGGTGGCAGTGGGGTGATTTGTAGCATTCAACATTTCCCATGGTATAAATGCTTTTATGATAGCCAATTTCAAGCTATGACTCTGAGGTTACTGAACTCTAGGCACAAGCAGCTGTCCCTAGCCAATACCAGTGGAACAGTCCCAGTCCCCACTGTCCCCCAATGAGAAAACTCTGAGGTGGAAAACTTTTGACAGGATTACCCAGGAAGAGACCTGCTGGGAGCCAAACAGATAACTCAGGTAGAGAACACTCTTGTCACTCTCCTGTTCTTTCATCTCCCACTCACCTATTGAATGCATTTGTTGGCCAAGATAAGTGTTATTTTCCCAACTCCAATGGGACATAGGGATTGAGAACCGTAAGTGTGTTCAATTTATGGGGATAGAGGAATTTAGTAAACTCAGAGTAGCCAGAGTAGCACTTTTTTGAAGGTGACATACCTTTTTTTTAAAATAGCATTTGCTTTTTATCCTGATTATAAACATAACATGCTCATTCTAGAATGAAAACAAAACAAAACAGAAAAATAGAAAATAAAATGTAACCATAACCCATCTAGAAATAATCACTATCATCTCTAGAAACTTCTCGTCATTTCTGCCGCATTCCAATGTGTGTGGTTTTTTTTTTTTTTTTTTACAAAGTTGTAATGATATTTACACAAAGTTTTGATTCCTGCTAGACGTATACATTGTGATTTTCTGCCAAGTAATTAGTCTTTTTAACGGGAAAAGTAATAAAATACTAATGTAAAAACAAAAAAAAGATCCAAATGAACCTTGCAGACATTATTCTAAGTAAAATAAGCTATTCACCAAAGAACAAATACTATGTGATTCAACTTATTGGAGGTACCTAGTGCAGTACCTTCAACTTATTGGAGGTACCAAATCCCTAAAGACAGAAAGTAGAAGGTTGGTTGCCAGGGACTGGGGGGTGAGGGGGAGGCCGGGGAGAGAAACGGGAGTGTTTTAAAGTGTATGCTGTTTCAGTTTTGCAAGATGAAAGCAGTTCTGGAGATGGGTGGTGATTATGGCTGCACAACAACGTGAATGTACTTAATACCACTGAACTGTACCCTTAAACAGGTTAAGATAGTAAATTTTATGTCATGTGCATTTTACCACAATTACAATCTTTTTTAATGCAGAAGAAAATGGGGAAAATAGGAGAACAATGAGGAAACATATGATATGATACATATGGGACAGAGGACTTTTGTTGGTGTTTATGAATAAAAAAACATAAATCAAACAAAAAAAAATCCAAGCAATTTTACAGTGAAATTATATCTTGAAAGTCAGCCTTCTGCCCACCTCCTCCCAATCCCCAGTTCTCTTCCTTGGGGACAGCCAGTCTCACCAACTTCTGCAGACTCCAGTTTTTGCTGGTGACCTAACATGCACCTGTTGGAATATCATACAGCCAGGAACTCTTGTGTTTTCCAAGTGTATGTGACGAGAGAGGATCCACCTATTGTGACTACCCAGATGTGTGAAGTTCAATGAGAGTTTTTCCCAGCAGCCTTATTGAGGGATATTCCACATACCATATATTCACCCATTTAAAGTGGACAATTCAGTGGACTTTAGTACAGTCCCAGCATTGTCCAACCATCACCACAGTCTAGATTTTTGGCATCCCCAAAAGAAACGCCTTTCCCTTCATCTGTCACCACCAATTCTCCCCACCCTCAGCCCCTGGCAACCACTAATCAACTGTCTGTCTCTATGGATTTGCCTATTCTAGACATTTCCTATAAGTGGAATCAAACAATATAATAATGTTGTGACTGGCTGCTTTCACTCAGCATAATGTTTTCAAGGTTCATCCATGTTGTAGCATCTATCAGTACTTCATTCCTTTTTATGGCCAAATTACATTCCACCGTACAGAGATAACCGCATTTTTGCTTATCCATTTATCAGTTAATGGACATTCCATATATATTTTAACTACTAAGTGACTCAGATGACCTGGGGCACATCTTCCCTAGTTTTCCTCCCTGCCTTACCCACCATCTCACTATGACTTCTGGAAATAAAGTATGCTTTCTTCCCTTGCTGCTCTACTGTAAGCAGAGCGGCATTTTACAAAAGCCCGCCTCTCTTTACTTACTGTAGTTTGGGCTCTTTGTAGACCAAGGCACCTGACTGGAATTTCATCAAGTAGTACTTGATGCCATTATTTTTCCTTTTTTTCAAAGAGAGTTCAGTAAAGCTCCTTTGGGTGTATAGCCAGGAATTCCCACTTTCTGAGGGTGCCTGCATCTGAGCATGCTTGCTTCTGTTCTTTTTCCCACCCTTGCAAAAGTTCCACCCCGTTTCTCAAAGACAAGTATACTGAACTTAATTCAACTCTAAGATTTTTGTATGTCCAGAGAACTTGGTTTTGCTTAACTGGTAGAGACATGATAACTGCTTGCACACGGGCTTTCCTAGCTGATGGCTGACTTCCTGTACACTTTTGATGACATTCCCACATGATATATATTATCTGCTCTTGCCAGGCACACCTTCTACAGAATGTCTCCTTCCATTCTTTGAGCAAACCTCTGAAGAAGGTACCGTTCTTATCTCTGTTTCACAAGCCATGAAGCTGAGGCTCAGAGAGGTGAAGTAACTTTCCAAATAATGTCACAGCCCCAAGCCCATACTTATAAAATGAATCACTTCTGCTCTGGGCCTCACATTTAGAGTCATAAAAACTTGGACTGTGGGGAGGGAGGACTAAAAACCTTGTGATGAAAGCTTCGTACCCTCTTCCCAAGAAAATGCACATATTTGCAACATGATAAAAGCAATTTCAAGGAGTTAGGGGTAAAAATAACAACAAAAAAAAAAAAAACGCCAAAAACCGAAACACAAAAAACCAATCCTGCAGGTCTCAACTGGAATTGTAAACTGGGTTGGTTGGGCCCAGGAAATGAAAAAAAATCTTACAAAGTTGAATCACCAGGTGATGCTCTCAAGCCTGTACGGCTGGACTCAGGGTTCTGAGCCAAGGCCTTCTAAGAGATAAGAGCTGGTCCTTGCTGCAGGGAACTCCACAAATTTCAGAGATTATTGGTTCAAATAATAACTCTCACCGTCCAGAGGAGGGGAGGAGGGCCAGAATTGTTAAGCAGCTTGCTCAAGGTCACAGCTCTTGGACAAAGCCAGGACTCACCCACGTATCCAAGTTCTGATATTTCTGAAATGTGCAACATGGTTCCCTTACTCTGAACACTGCACAATAGACATAGTACAGTATGTTCTCATGATGACTGAGTTTTTGTGTGAATACTGTGAAATTGGTTCCTGCGCAGCGCTCTCTGGGAACTAGAGGGCTTGTCCCCCACACAAAGGCTGCTGTTTCTTTTTTAATTCCTCCTGTGGGTAAAGCACTGAGCACAGGTTTTGGTCCGCCTATCTGTCAGGTTTGCTATGTGTCCTTAGGAAAGTTATTTCCCCCTCTTTGAACCTCAGTTTCTGTGGGTTATTGAGTAGATTTCATGAGTAAAGTGCCCAGCAGGCAGAAGCCCAGTAATGAGTAACTATTAATACAACTGCACTTCTTGCCCTGTCAAGGAGCTATTTACCACTTGAATTTGCTGCTTTATATATATGTGCTCTATCTTAGAACCCAGGTGATTAAATGTATTAGAACTTGGTGTAAAATAATACATAGGCACTGAATGAGGATACTGCCCATTTCTTCATGGACTTTGGGACTTCTTTTAAAATAGTGTTTTAAATATGTTTCAGCACTCTTGTGACTTACACCATTAAATCATTTTTCCTTTTTTTAAAAAAAATAAATAGGGTCCACATTTCGCTATGACATTTGTTTTGTGGCTTGCCCGTTCTCAGCGGGATTCTGGAAAGGCAGGGGTGTCAGCTGGGTGCCCTGCACAGGATATGGGGTGTTTGTGGTAACAGAGGGAGGAGGAAGGTCAGACTTCTGGAAAAGGAAGTTGCTCCTAGATCTCCTCTATCTTTTCAACATGTGTATCTGACCATTCCAACATAAAAAAAAAAAAGTGGAACAATATTTTTACAACTATGAGACCTCCAAAAGGCAAACCCCAAGGAATGTGAAATTGTCAGCAGATTTGGTCATTGCCAACGTTCTTTGAGAGATGTACACACCCTTAGTCACTCACACATTCCAGCTCGGGAGTCCCTCTCCTGCCCTCTGGTCCCACTTTCTGTACTGGAGTTCTGACGTTTACTGTATGCCAGGCGCTGTGCTGGACAGCGGGGCTGCCCTCCGGGAGCTCACACTCGCCCACTGAGTTCCAGCCACATCTGACAATGTCTGTTTCCACTAAGCCACGTTCTCTCCACACCTCACTATCCCCTGCCCATGGTCTTGCTCTTTTCACTACCAGGGATCCCCTTTACTCACTCCTTCACCTGACTGATTCCCAGAAATTCTTCCAGCTCCGTGGTCACCTCTTCCAGGAAGTCTTCCAAGCAGGGACAGTGCAGTTGTGCTGGAAGAAAGCAATGAGCTGTCAGGTGTCTGAGTAGCTGAATAAAGCAGCAAGCCAAAAATGAATCAATTGAGCCTTTAATTACTTACTGCAAAGGTATAAGTTAAGAGGCTACACCCAGAGAAAGCACCTATCCTCCCTGTTTCATTTTTCCCCATGAAATTGTGCATGGGTTAAGAGTGAGCAGGATCAGTGGGGGGTCACTCACTGTGGAGGGAGCTCCCAATGAAAGGCTCTGGCACTTTTATAGACACTGGGGCTTGGGAGTGGGGAGGGCTACAGAGGACAATGGAGAAAGTCTTGGAGTGGAGAAGTACTGGGTACTGAGTCAGAGTGGGGAAAAGTGTCTTCAAGTGTTTCCCCTCCTCCCCACGTAAGGAAGCCTTGGCAGCGGCGCCTGGAGAGACCTCTGCCCAAGGCCTCAGATACACAGACCCAGGAATGAAGGAACCAGGGCCAGGAATGCAAACATGCAACAGAGCAGCACTGGTCAGAGGGGCTGAGTCCTTGAGTGCAACTTCCTCAGACACCACCATGCCCCAGTGAGGGGAGGGCAGCTCTCCCGGGAGGCCTCCCAGGTGAAGCTTTTGTCATCGCCTACGGTCAGGCCTGAGAAATCACACACAGGTTTTTAACCAGGAGCCGAACACCTCACTCACCTGAAGGCTTGACTGGGGATCCGCTTCCAACCTCCCTGGGTGGTGGTTGGCAGGTTTCAGTTCCTTGTGGAATACTGGACCAAGGACCTCAGATCCTCACTGGCTGTCGGCCAGAGGCCACCCTCTGTTCCTTGCCACCTGGGCCTCTCCATGGGGCAGCTTCCTTCCTGAAAGCCTGCAAGCTAAGAAAGCAGTAGAGAGTATGTGCCAGCAAGACACAATTCACAATCGTATGTGACCTAATCACAGCAGTGACGGCCCGTTACCATTGCGTTATGTTATTGGTTAGAAGTGTTTACTCCAGGGAAAGGGATCGCACCAGGCCATGAATACCAGGGCGTGGGCATCCCTAGGGCCTCCTTAGAAGCTGCTGAGCACAATGGCTATCTGGCAACATAAGGGGATTGAAACCAGCCTAGAAGCAAACAAAGCTGAGAAACAAGAGGGAGAGAGATACACTGCTTACCCCCCTGGAACCAGACACTCCTGAAGCCAACATCCCAAGACCCAAAGTATAATTTTCTTCTCTAGAGATTCCAGTTGCATTGGTTTTAGTCACTTGTAACTGAAAGTCCTGATTAATGTTATATTTTTTAAAAATGGCTAGATTCTTTGGGTTTCAAGGGACCAAGGTGTACTGAGGTCACCTTAAGAACAAGATGCTTGCTGAAAGGATGCCAGTGGCCTGGCACCCACCTGGAGCCCTGCTGTGGAGCGGGTCAGAGGCTCTGTCTCTCCAGGTACCCGTTTCTCTCTGTGGATCTGCTCTGTTTTCCCACTGCTAATGGGCCATTTCTCCTCCGTACTATATATCCTTTTACCCATATTCTTTGCCGTCTCTGATTTCCAGCCTGCACGAGACTCTTAATGGTCCCTCTGCCTCTCCTTTCTGCATTAGCTCCTACCACTTACACCTGTCTTTTATAAATTAGTGCAGTTTCAAGAGGTCGAATCTGATTGGTCCCAGGCATCCTGTTGATGTAGGTCATTCAATAGGTGGTTTGACAAACTTGTGGACTGGCTGGCAGGTGGATCAGGGCTAGACTCATGAGGGCTTCCTAGGGGCTGTGGGCATGGCAGGCATTCTGCAGCTTGTCTTGTCTAAGACACAAGGCAAGCCGTAAAGATGGTAAACATTCACTAATTTGATAGCAGTGATGTCTGAATGAATGAGGCTTCACTGAGTCTTAGCGCATGGTTTGGGAGACCTGATTTCTATTTCTAGTTCCTTTTTAATAAGCAGGTCACCTGTATGAACCAAGGACTCTTTCTGTCACAAGTGAAGAACATCCAACTTAAACAGGCACAGGTCCAACATGGAATTTGCTGGCTCAGGTATGTGAGAAGTCCAGGGCTAAAGCTTGCTTCATGCTTGGCTCCATCCAGAGGTCAAGTAGTGCCGATGGCATCATGTCATAAAGCCTCTCTCTCTCGCTTTCTCTCAGAGCTACTTCTCTCTGTTGGCTCCACTCTCAGGCAGCCTCTTCTGTTCTGGTGCCAAGATGCTTACGTAACAGCAGCTCTAGGCTGACATCCTTTCTCCACGGCAACACTGGCTGGAAGTGAAATGATCTCTTCCTGGTGGTTCCAACCAAGGTCCCAGAACTGACTCTCATTGGCCTGTCTTGGCTCAGCTGTGCATCCCTCAACCAATGGCTCGGCCAGAGGGAGGCAATGCTTTGATTGGCCAGCCTTGGCTCACGTGATCATCCCTGGAGTCCCTACCTAAACAACATGAACTGAGTGACAGACGGTGGTTCCCCAAAGAAAAAGTGGGGAGCTATTTATTGAAGAAAGAGAAATGGATGCTGGCAAGCAACGCCGGTGTCTACCACCCATTAATCGGTCCATTTCTGTTTCCCAGTCTCTAAAAAGAATAATCCTGCAAATAACCTCTGAGCCTACACATACGTCTGCCAGTGACTTCTAGAATTTGCTTTTTTAAAAATTGAAGTGAGATTCACATCACGTAAAATTAACCATTTTAAAGGGAAGAGCCAACCATTTTAAAGTGAACAGTTCACGAGCAGCACTTAGTACACTCACAGGGTTGTGCAACCACCATCTCGGTCTCGTTCCAGAGTATCTTCATCACCTCAAAAGAAAACCCCGTGCCCGTTAAGCAGTTGCTCCTCGTTCCTTCCTCCTTTCGCTTCTGGTGATTACCAATCTGCATTCTGTACGATTTACTTACTCTGGACATTTCATAGATATGGAGTCATAAAATATATGGCCTTTTGTGTCTGGCTTCTTTCACTCAGCATAATGTTTTCAAGGTTCATCTATGATGTCACAGGTGTCAGCACTTCATTCCTTTTGACGGGCTGAATAATATTCCATTGTGTGGCTATACTAGAATATGCTTGGTGGGTTTTTTTTTTACGTTTAGTTGTGGTAAAACATACATAACACCACACTTAACCATTTTAACCATTTTTAAGTGTATAGAGCTATGGCAATAAGTACATTCATATTGTACGACCTTCAGATCATTTTCATCTTGCAAAACTGAAACCCTAGACCCATTAAACAACAATTCCCCATTCTTTCCTTTCCCCAGCCCCTGGCAACCACCATTCTACTTTCGGTCTTTAGAAATTGGACTACTTTAGATATCTCATCTATAAGTGGAATCAGATGGTGTTTGTGTTTTTATGACTGACATATTCATGACCATAATGTCCTCAAGGTTCATCCATGTTATAGCATGTGACAGGATTTCCTTCTTTTTAAAGGCTGAATAATGAATGCTCCATTATATGGATTTACCAGATGTTGTTTATTCATTCATCTGCCTTCATCCTTTGATGGACATTAGGGTTGTGTTCATCTCTTGGCTGTTGTGAATATGCTGCTGTGACATGCAAACATCTCTTCAAGACTCAGTGTTAAATTCTTCTGGAGAGAAGTGGGATTGCTGGATCCTATTGCTACTTCTATTTTAAATTTTTGAGAAACTAGAATTTGCTTGTTTTGATACTTAGTTTTCTAACTTTTTCCTAAAAATAGTGGATGCAAGACACCGATGAGATTGTAAAGGGTGTTTTCAAATGCTTTGAAATTCTCATAGAGGAAAAGCAAAAATCTCAAAGTGAAAAACCTAACAGTTGGAATCCTGGAGACCAATTGGAGGTCCATCTCCAGAACTATGTCTCAGTTCGACCCTTGGCCAACGGTAAGCACCTGTGTCACCTGGAGGCACAATGACAAGTCACTGGCCTGGCCTCGACAACTGTCTCTGAACTGTGACCACAGAACGGAGCTTTATTTCTGTCCAGCCCTCCCCTATGAAACACTTTCTCTAGTAGAAGCACAAAGAGTAAAAGTGGAATGAAGCCATTCCAGCGAATAACCACATCAGTGAATTTCCTCCCCTCAACAAACAAAAACATCCTGTGGTTTTACAGGCTCATTCATTCGTATCTACCCACCGCAGCACCTACAGAAGCTCCCCGCCTAGACGCACACATAAATTACATTCCAGAAGGGCAACTATTTAGTGGATGTGTATCAACAAATACAACATTTCTTTCTTTTTAAAAATTGCTTTCCCACCTCCTTTAATACATGAGCGATGTTCTGAGGAATCAGTGAGCATTTGCTATATGCCAGGAGCCCCCTACGCTCCCCCCAGGGCTGGTTCTTTACCTGGATTTTTAGGGCACTTCTCGGTTTCTGGATAAAAATGAGGCTTTCTGTAGACATTTGGAGGAGCGTCTGGCTCCTCCGCTGTGGCTGGCAGAAGATCTCTCTCAGGCGCCCTGCCTCTGCCCAGACCTGCTCCCGACTCTGCAGAGAGCTCTCACCACAGACCAAACAGGTTCACTTCTCAGCTGGATGTCGGCCTTCTGGCAGGTAGGTCCCTAAGGCTTCTCTGAACTTCAGTTTCCTCGACTGTCAAATGAGAGGGTAAACGAGAAACAGTCTCAACTCTAACATCAAAGGCACGATTAAATAATTCGTGATGCCATCGTATTGGGCAGTCATTTTAAAAAACCATTTTTTGGAACTGCATGTAATATCAGAAAATGTTCAAAATGGAATATTAAATGAGAGGTAATACAAAAGTATATATGTATTTTTGTGTGGCTCACATATTCTGTATCTATTGTCAGAAACATGAAAATAAAACTTTGTGGAGATAGAAATGTTTGAAAACAATTGAGAGGGGAAACCTGGTTGATCATTAGGTTCCCTTTTGGCTTAAAAATTGAGCAGCACAGAGGCCCCACCCAATGTGGAACTTGGTACCCCAACCTTGAAATGCGAATGTTCTTCCACCCAGTAACATCACCTATAGGATTCTATCCTAAGGAGAAAACAACCAACCAAGTGAGTGTATGAAGCTACATGAAAAAAGATATATATTACAGAGATATTTCTAGAGCATAATAGTGAAAACACCTTAAAAACACCTTAAATGTTCCCAAAAGGGGGATTGTGTTTATAAACAAGTGACAATCTGTACACCAGAATCCTGTGACGCCATTAAGAATGTTTCTGTAGTAATTTATAGATATGACAGGAGGAAGTGAAGAAAGGCAAATTACACAACAGCAAGAAAAGACAATTTGACCCAATTTATATTGAAAACACACTTTCATATACGCATATTCACATTTACATGCATAGAAGGAAGTCTGGAAGGAAATACAGCAAGATGTTCATTGCTTATGGGTGGTAGGATTATTAAAAGTTTTTACTTAGTTAATTTGATATTCGTTTGCTTATTTATGAGTTTTTATATAGTGAACATATAATAACAGTAATAGCTCCCACTTGGGGCTGCCAGGCTGTGTATGAAGCACATCATATGTGCTTCCCAATGATCATCTCAGGGGTGTGGGTAAACCCATTTTAGAGAGGATGAAACTGAGGCTGAGGATAAGTCATGTGCTTTAATAAATTACCACGAACGTAGTCGCCTAAAACAACACAAATTTATTATCTTACAGTTCTGGAGGCCAAAAGTCTGAAGTAGGTCTCACTGGGCTAAAATTAAGGTGTCAGAAGGCTTGTGAAAGCATGGCCTTGGCCTAAAAGCAGAGTACAGCAGCTGGGGCCCTGGCCAATTGCTCTACCACGAGTCAGACCTGAAAGGCACATTCTCAGGGTTACTATGTGGGATTTTCCTAGTGACTAACCATAGGGGAAAGCTTTCTGGAGGGCAGAGACCATGCCTGCCTCACCTCTATTCCAAGCACTCCTGCTGGGGTGTGCTTAAGGACTTTACATCTGGCCTTTGGAGCCAGCTGGGCTTTCATCCTGCTTTGCCACTTATACTTTTCCGAGCCTCAGTTTATTTATCTATAAAATGGGGATGATACATAGCAGTACCTCCCACATTGGGTTGGTATGAGGATGAAATGAAACGCTGTGTCAAGGCCTTTGGTCAGGGCTTGGCACACGGCAGTGGTAATGGTCAGTAAACGCCAGCCTTCCTCATTGGAACACTCTGACCCGCACATAATAGGTGCTCAGTATATGGTAATTGTTCTCATTGGAACATATCTAGAATAGGCGCTTGGTAGATGGTATGGTCTTTATTGGAATGCACAGAGCTGCATAGAGCACGCACTGGTAAATGGTAGTGGTTGTTATTGGAGTACTCTGGCCCGCACACAGTAGGCACCCAGTAAATATGGTTTGGTTGGTTCCAACCATTGTTTTAGTGGAAGTGGATCCAGTTTTCTCTCCTCAGTGAAGACAGCAACTCATGGCTAATACAGAGAGAGAAAGGTGGGGGAGATCCAGGTGGTCCCTCCCAATTACTCTGAGTCTCTATTACCTTGTCTATAAAGCAAGATTACTACCACCTTCCTGGGACAGTTGAAGGAACTAAATAAAGCACATTAAGCACTTTGTATCCAATAGGCTCTGCATAAAGTCATTCTACCTCTTAAACATCCAATGAGCTTCTGAGCTTAGTCCCAGAGAATAGCTTAAAGCAAGTTCTAAAAATCTCTTCTTGAGCATTTTCTATAAAGGTCCAACCATCTCTTCAGACCAAATAGTTGTTTTCTTTTTTAACACATGGCTTGTGGGATGGCATCTATTATCTCACGAGCATTTAATGAGAGCTGTTTAATATAAACAATGAGAGGAAAGGTACTCTGCTTTCTCCAACTGCTGCTAATGCCAGGTACTGTTGATGTCAGAATTATAGGTGCAATGGCCTGTCTTTCCTGAATGTGATATTTTATCAGAAAGCGAAAATTTAGTGATCTGAACCTAAAACCAACCAAATGGTTTTTAAAAAATTCACTGACTTTCTTACAATAATAATGATACTATCACGTACCAAGTGTGTCAGGTATTACTATAAGTGCTGGGGATAAGACCAGTAAACAAGAGAGATAATCCTCATGGAGTTTATATTCAAGTGGGTGGTGTGGTTCAGAGGATAAACTTGTAATCCTACACACTCCGAATATTAGGAAAGAGAAAATATAGAATAGACGTGGGCACAGAGAGCGAAGCATTTTCCCAGACTTGGTGAATGGGAGAACAAGGAAGTGATCTTTGAGATGAGTAAAAGTGAGCTGGGATGATTACAATGAGGGTTGGGGGCAGGGGGCAGTGTCCCAGGAAAAGGGAACAACATGTGCAAAGGCCCGGAGGTAGAAAGGCAAGTTGGAACTGAAACAAATTAAGAGTGTTTGGAGAGAATGCAAGGGAGGTGGGAGAAGTCTACAAGGCCCTATTAAGGGTCTGGATTTCATCCTGAGGCAATGGGAAACCATAGAAGGCTTTAGGGAAAGTGGAGAGGTGAGCTATGGATTGCCCTGATTGACATCTGAGAAAGATGAATGGGCTAGAAGGGAACCCAGTGGTCAAGGAGAGCAGCACCAAAGTTGTCACTGGGAAAGGGGGGTGGCATGGAGAAGTGGACCCATTGGAGTGGCATTTAAGTAGAATGTATAGGCTGGATGATCGTTTGCTTGTTGGGGTAGGGAAGGGGCAAGAATGGAAGCCAGGAGCAGAAATATCTAGAATTTCTTTCCACCTTGCCCAAGAGGTTTGGCATCCATCACCTATCTTCACACAGCATCGTCCTTGCCCTGAGCCTGAGGGTGACTCCTGAGGTCACATGGGCCTGTCTTCTCTCCCCAGCACTTACCTCAGCTTGTAATTTTACTTTCACTAAATGTCATTTGATTAATGTCTCTCTCTACTGCTAGAATATATACTCCCACGAGGGTAGGGTTTGTTTATGCTTTTGCTCATGAGATTCTCAAAATGTGTTTATAGAATGAACGATGGAAAGAACCAATAATCATACCAGTGCTTTGTCTTGAAGGGGTTGCTTCCTATCGGTAAACTAGCTGTGATTCATCCCTATAAAGTACATATCCTTTAACCTAGCTAGTCCCATCTAATAAAATTTTCCTAAACCTATCTACCAGACATTTAAATGTCTATGTATAAGGATGTTCATTTCAGTGATATTTGTAAAAGGAAAAATAACAGCACAGCATAAATGTCCAAATCAAGAAGTTTGTTGAATAAATTGTGGTGCATCCAGAGTAGAATAAGCCATTGAAATAATGAAAATCTATTTTTAATTTCAGTTTTGTGGAGATATAATTGACATATAAAATTGTAAGATTTAAAGTGTGCATCGGTAATTTAATATTACGTATACATTGTGAAAGGATTCTACCCATTTTTATATTCTAAAATTGTAGAGTATAATGCAATTATTTTTGTGCATAAACAGAACAAAATTATCTTTACTCATAGTTTCATAATTGGAAATATATACCTCAAATTGTTACTGATGTTTATATCCAAGTAGTGGAATACAAATAATTTTTATTTACTTCTTCGGGCTTTTTCTCTGAATTTTCTACAATGAACTTGTATTACTTCCTAATAAGAAATGAAAACAACAGACAACTTTTTAATCCCTGGAGGTAGTTATCAATGTCAAAGGCTGTCCTAGGATCAAATCAGATAAGAATTATTAAATAGTACTCTTTATATTTAGCAAAAAGAAGGCATTTTGTGGCTATAGTTTTTATAGAGGCAGAGCCTCGTGTCAGCAAAATAGGAATAATTATGGTTTTAAAAAAAATCATTCCTCAGGAATCTTGTTTGGACCAAGTGGGTATTAGCGGGATCAATTATAGGTGCAAATATTTTTATCCGTTGACAAAAATGCTCAAAAGTTCGCTCATGCCCTCTCACTGGGCAATTACCAAAACAAGTGAGCATGCGCGAAATTACAGAGAGGCGGGGTTAACTGGGCTTGTTTTAGGAAGAGCAATAGAAAAGTGAGGCCTTACCATTTCTGAGTTTATAAAGTGGAGGTAGGAATCATGCAAAAAGGTTTTAAAAATCAAGGATAGCTCAATTGCATTTCTTTAAACAACGGTTCTGCAAGCCGGGCCAGAACTCCGGGGAACTCGGCGACACGGATAGCAGATTCCCTCGGTGCAAAAAAGAAAGGCAAAGCCAGCTGCAATGACCCGGGAGCGCGAGGCTCCGCGCGCTACCCGGTTTGACCAATCAGTGAGCAGAGGGGCCCGGGCGGTGGCTCCTGCGCGTGCGTTGCTCCTGCTGGTGGGTTTGTGTTGCCTTGGGCCTGTTTGCGGACTGCTTGCGGTCTGTGCTGCTGACCTGGGCCTGGTCACCCCGGCTCTCCCTGCTGTCCTGCCGCTTGGCCCCGCGAAGCCGATGGACCTCAGCAAGTGGTCTGGGCCCTTGAGCCTGCAGGAAGTGGACGAGCAGCCGCAGCACCCGCTGCAGGTCAAATACGCCGGGGCGGAGATCGACGAACTGGGCAAAGTGCTGACACCCACCCAGGTACCCGAGGACGGCGGGGATGCAGCTGCTCGAGGCGGGAGGCCTGCAGGCTGGAGGCCTGGGGGAGGTGGGGAGGACGTTACGGCTTGTCTGCGCCCGACCCACCAATAGTAGGGGGTCGCGGTACCCACGCTGCAGGCCTGCGGTTACCACGGGGCACCCAGAATCCACCTGACGGTGAGCCGCGGCCTGCGGGAGAAATTAAGCCACTTTTCCGAGACTTCAAGGCACAGGCAGGGGTCTAGGCCCGGAGATAGCTCGGACCGCCCGGGGCAGGGCAGGGGAGGGGAGGGGGCGGTGCCCAGGATTGAGTGGCCTTGGCCGGATCAGAGTCTCCCTACCCCCTACCCCGGGTCTCGGATTTTAGGCCTCATTTTGGGGAGCAAGAGCCTCACCCGAGGACATATGACGCATTATGTAACCGGTGATCAGCAGTGCCCAGCAAGGCCTCCTTTGTTTTAGCGGTCAAGAGCGTGGTGTAGTGACTTCTGCAGCTGGAAGGCTGTAGGGCAACAGGCCTTGCTTTACCGTTGGGCCTTAGACACCCGTGATGGAGGCAGGACCAGGTCCTGGCTGCTGAAAATGGAGAAACTAGAGTGCCCAACACTGTTGCGAGTTGTTGGTCTCGAAGTTCCAGGGCAGTGGTGTGAATAAACTGCTCTGACGAGTTTTTGGTTTTGGATGTTTAAATGTGAGGTGCCTGTCTTGCAGCCTCCCTTTTCCAAGATTCATTGTCCACGTCTGGCCACCTCGGCGTTCTCATTTTCTGTGCACTTGTAAATGTCCAGTTAATTTAGATTTCAATTTAGCGGGCCCTAGGTAACTGGTCACCAAATCGAGAGACCCTGTCGTTCCAGACAATGGTAAGGTTGTAGTTAAGAGGACTCAGTCAGCACCAGGGTTGAAATCCTGACGCCACCTCTTTTTGTTAATAACATGCTCTGATACCAGTGTCGTTGGGACTAAAATAAATAGAGTATATAAAACTTCAGCTTCTGGCTTTTGGTAGAGTCAATACACTTTAGTTTTAATTAATAATCTGTTTTGCCTTTGAGGAACCTAAGGTCAATGAGTATTGGTTTCTTGAGCATTTCTGACATTTTAACTCTGACTTTTGAATTCTAAACTCTAAACTGGTTCCTTCCTTCAGGTTAAGAACCGGCCCACCAGTATTACATGGGATGGCCTTGATGCAGGTAAACTCTACACCTTGGTCTTGACAGACCCGGATGCTCCCAGCAGGAAAGACCCCAAATATAGGCAAGTTGGGGAGAGCTGGGGAACAGCAAGTCATCCAAATATGAGCTGGTGCTTCTTGCACTGTGTGAAGTCCCCCACTGAACATGCTCTGCTACTGGACTAGTTTGAAATGTTCACCTACGTGGTTAAGCCAGAGTGTGCTTTTCTGGCCTCTTTACTCCCTAGACCAGGAGACTAGAAACTGCAGCTGAGAGCCAGATTTGCCTGGGGCCTGTTTTTTTGCAGGCCCAGGAGCTAAAACATTTCTAAATAATTGGTGAAAAATTGGAAGATGAATAATAATTATTTTTTGACATCTGAAAATTACATGATATTCAAATCTCAGTGTCCATAAAGTTTTATTGGGACACAGCCATAATAACTTATTAAATCCTGTTCTATGGCTGCTTTCATGCTACAGCCAGAAAGTTGCATTATTGTGACAGAGGGGGTATGAACTTCAACGCCTAAAACATTTACTGTCTGGCTCCTTACAAAACGTTTGCTGCCCATTGCTCTAGACAATCTCGGAGGGAGGTACAGAGTCCTCTCTTCTGCAGACACATGAGGTTTGCAGTGGCCAAGAAAGCAGGCCTACTTCATTGCCGCATCCTGGCACGGAACAGCTACTTCATGCTTGTTTGTTGAGTGAGTACTAATTTCCAGTAGTGGTGATGGTCCTGTATTTTTTGTAGGGAATGGCATCATTTCCTGGTGGTCAATATGAAGGGCAGCGACATCAGCAGTGGCACCGTCCTCTCCGATTACGTGGGCTCTGGGCCTCCCAAGGGCACAGGTTAGTAAAGGCTGCTGTTAGGGGGATGTGGAGGGGAGCCTGGGTGGACAATAGGATTGGCCTAAAATGCTGCAAATTTTAGTTTGGTTCTTAGAGCTTGCTTCTTTTATTTATGAGAGCCCTTACTCTCGTGGAGATTTCAGGCAGTGTAGTTCACCTCCAAGGCAGCAGTCAGGGGACCAGCACCTTGGGTTCTGGTTAGGCGGACTTCTGTTAGCGTTAGGCCTTAGCTGCTAGGCCTTTAGTAAGCCGGAAATTGGTGAGAAGATATTATACCAGGAAGCAATGTTTCAGAATGCTTGGAATGGCTTCTTGCACGGCTGTATTCAGCTTTTGCTCTGTGTGATCTCTGAGCTCCTAGTTCCCATAAAAGCTCTCAGAAATGACCATAGTTTCCAAATTAATTATTAGAAATTAGGTTCTTTATCACTTTATAGCTTCCCTTTTCTCTCGAAAATCAAGTGTGGTATGTTGAAAAGATTTGGAAGACTGGGAACTAAATTGAAGATACATACGCACACGTATTGTATTAACATTTTATATATATACATATATATATGAGAGAGAGAGAGAATGCGGTATCGAAACCCCACGTTGGATAAGTGCTGCCTGAGCTAATGGTGGGAGATGCACTGTTACTGCGGGTTGTGCATTGAGGGATGTTTCCATTTTCTGCAACAAGGAAGTAGTGGTGGGTGGAGCCTGGCAACATACGAGCTTTGTACACACTGTCCAGACGTGAGTTAGTGTGAAGAGGTACAAGAACCGTTGGCTATAGACTCATATATTTTATCTGTAGACGCAGAAGTTTCAGATGGCTTCAGCCCTCTCACACATCCATAAAAGGAAGGTAAAGATACATCTTTCCCCGGAATCTATTAAGTTCTCTAGGGCAGTTATAAAATTAGGCAGTTTAATTACGAGAAGTACACACATGAGAATAAAGCAATTCTCTCAAGTAGGAGCTGTGTTCTCAACAACAAAAGCCTCAGTAGCTCACTTCTTAAAATATTTTTTTTTAGTAAGGTGTAACTTACAAAATGCACGGATTGTAGGGGTTCAGTGAATGAATATTTACCGAGCACACATCCTTTAAGTAAAATTTTCCGGAGTTAACCATTTTCTGACACCTGTCTTCATAGATTACTTTTGCATTCATGCATATGATATGCAGTATGCATTTGTTTTTGGTGATTGGTCTCTTTCAGCCAAGATAATGTCTGAGATTCATCCATGTTATTGTTTATATCAGTAATTCATTCCTTTTTATTGCCCAGTAGTATTCCATTGTATGAATATACCACAGTTCATGAAGGCATTCTCCTGGTCATGGACATTTGGGTTTTTTCCAGTGTTTGGATATTATGCATAAAGCTACTATACACATTTCTCTCATTTGGGGGGCATATTTTCTGTCATTTCGGGGGCATTTTTCTTGGGTAAATACCTAGGAGTAGGATTGTTGGGTCAGAAATTGCCCAAGACGTCTCCAAAATGGTTGAAAATGTTTACACTCTGGTCAGCAGTATATGAAAGTTTCATTAGATCCAGGTAAAGCACCCTTGTATGTAGGAGCACCCTACTAGTTGCTAGATGAGATGCTGCCGAATTCATGAATAGCTTAATAATAAAGCCAATTAGATCTTCAAATTAAAATGAAAAAAATCCATGTAGATTCATAGCAAAATTCATCCTTATAGCAAGCGACAGCATTTCCTTCTTTTTTAATACTGAATAATATATTTAATGCTGAATAATAGTATTAGACACAAACACACACCACAGTTTGTTTATCCATTTGTCAATAGATATTTGGGTTGCTTCCACCTCTTGGCTATTACAAATAATGCTGCAATGAACGTGGGTGTGCAAATATTTAAATAACTTTCCTTTAAATAACCTAAAAAAGACTCATGGCATCCATTTGTATCCAGTACTTAATTGCAACTTGTAGAAAGCTTGCTGGCACGTGTTAAACATTCTTTGCTACTGCTTAGTTGGTTAAAATGAGTTGGGGTCATTTCTTTCTAAGCAGGTCTCTTCTAAGGAAGTAAGTGTTGGAGGTAGAAAGCTAATGTTCTTCTTTAGTCTGTGTAGGCTTGATTGTGGTATGATGAGTATCTGGTCAGTGATTTGCCGTGTCCTTCATCCACTTCTCATATTTTTAGCACTTCCTATGTGCCAGGCACTAAGGTAGGTTCTAGAGTGATAATGGGCAACAAGACAAAAGCCATGGCTTTATGGATCTCTCTAGCAGGGAGATTAAATTGAAAAGTAAGAGTTTTAGATAGCAGCGTGACTGTGACAGCAGTAAAATGGGCATTCTGATGGGAGTGGTGGGAAGTGACTGGAGAGGGGCAGGTCCTGGAGTGGGGTGAATGAGGAACAGAGCCGTAGGAGGGGTGAGCAGGCCAGATCCGCAGGTCCTGAGAGGCAGTAATGCAGGGCGAGGATTTTATACCGTGTTTCCCCCAAAATAAGACCAGGTCTTAACATGAATTTTTGCTCCAAAAGACTCATTAGGGCTTATGTTCAGGGGATGTCATCCTGAAAAATCATGCTAGGGCTTATTTTCCAGTTAAGTCTGATTTTTGGGGAAACACGGTACCAGTTACAGTGGAGAGACATTGGGTGATTTTCAGCAGGTGAGTGACCTGAGTCATTCCACCTCTCTGGGTTCTTAGTGTCCTCCTCGGAAAAATGGGTGGTCTGGGTCCCTCCGTGTTGGCAAAGCCTATGAAAATGGGTGATGTCTCCATCAGACGCCCAGCTCTGTATACATCTTCCCTCCTGTCTCTCCCTCCAGGCCTTCACCGCTATGTCTGGCTGGTTTATGAGCAGGACAAGCCGCTGAAGTGTGATGAGCCCATTCTCAGCAACCGATCTGGAGACCACCGTGGCAAATTCAAGGTGGCAGCTTTCCGCAAGAAGTACGCGCTTGGGACCCCCGTGGCCGGCACGTGTTACCAGGCGGAATGGGATGACTATGTGCCCAAACTCTATGAGCAGCTGTCTGGGAAGTAGAGGAACACCAGGAGACAGAAGTCGCCCTGGAGGCCCCAAGCAGTGTTGTCAAGTTCAGTGATGCATGTAGATTTCTCTTCTACCCCGTTTCCATTCTCAGGCAAGACCTGAGCCGATAGTGGTTTAGGGTGACTTTTCCTTCTGCCTGTCCTTTATAATTGTACAGGATCACAGACCCTGGTTTATGTTTTGGTCAAATTTGAACTCCATTTTGGGGGATATTTTGGTACTATGATGGGGTCATCAGTTTGTTAATGTAAGATTAGCAACCCAGAATTTAAAGAAGAAAAAATTTAGGTAAGAAGAACGGTTTATAATAATAGAGCAAAGCATCGAAAAATCTTTAAGGGAGGTTATTAAAAAAAAAGATTGCCTCTCTTTGTGACCCTGAGAATTGTGCCTGATGGCATCTTCTGAGATGTGTTTTCCCAGTCCTGTTTCTCACTAGACAACCAGAGGCTGACATGTCTGCTAACCCCCAATATGGTTCGTCTTGGATTGGTTACTAGGTGTCGGTATCCTACTTTGGGTCCTTTAAAGAGCAGTACTGGAAAAAGCAATGGGGACAGTTGCTTTCCTGTTGAGGCACGGCTGTCTAGCCAAGCTGCAGGGCTGGGTGAGGTAATCAGAAATCTGTAAGTCTGTGCTTATTAAATTGATCCTTCACTGGTGTAAGAAAAAGCCGGTCTGGAGTTGCTAAATGTTGTGTTAGTTCTGCTATTTGCTTAAAGTTGAATAAAATTAAAAACCTTGTGTGGACAGACTGGGCCTCCAGATATTTTGTGCTTTTGTGTATGGGGTTTCATAAATGTGGGAAGTCAAGAGACAACCTCTAAGGGTGAATACCCCTTTCCCTGACCAGCAGTAATGATTGGGACTTGATTCAGGGAGCATATAGAGGGTCCACACTTACACACATGCCATTCAACTCGACAGGAGCAACTATTAATTTAAACTTGAGGTTTTTTTTAAAACATCACAAAGCCTTAGCCAAGTCTTGCCCCAAAAGCACCTTTGCTTTTTGTAAGTAATCCCTATGGTGTAGTTGTGTGCAGACACCATAGCAACGGCTCAGAAATAGCCTACACCTCTCCTTGTTCTCACTTACAATCCATATCGAATCAGTAGCAAAGGGTGGGGGTGGGGACAGATCACTCACAGCACTTGAACCAAAAGAAAGGAAAGGAGGTGCTTGAAGGTCTGAATCACTGACCTGGTCTGTGATGCAGACAGGATCCTGAATTAGGCCTGGCAGGTGCTATGCAAGGCTGGGCCTTTCCTCCACCTTTCACTGCTCCCCTTCTCTGAAAAGCTGCTGGAAATGTTGCCTCATGTCATCTCTGGGGGCAGATAAGGTAGAGTAATTTTAACTTTAGAGTTTTAAGATTCATTTAAATATAAAACAAAGTTGTAAAGAAAACAACCACCCTGTTGACCTTAAAAATAAATGAAAATTAATACATGCACATGGTTAGGGCAAACAGTACAGGAAGGAGATGTCTTTAACCATCCCATCTCAACGTATCAGTGTGTATCTACATATTTATCCTTAAGAAATTATAGTCTTGTTACACACACTGGTATATATTGTTCTGCTCTCTTTTTCCCTACCTAATATACCTTCGTACATTATTATCTTGGGTTACCAGGTCACCATAATTCACGTCAATATTTTGAACAAATATTCTCTTATGCATATTCCATAATTTAACCAGTCTAATTCCCTACTACGATAAGATTATTTCTGGTTATTTGCTATTATAAACAGTGCTTCATGAAACTATATGTATAAAATGCTTTTGCAAGTAATTTAGTGGAATAAATTTCTAGGATTGAAATAATCAATTGATACATACATTTTCCATGCTGATACTGACAAACCACCTTCCAAAAATATCACACTGATTATATTCATGTCAGTGGGATATGAAAGTAACTTTTTCCATACCCTTACCAGTTTTCTGACTTTTAAAATATTTGACCATTTGTTATTTATATTTAAAATCATTTACTCTTTCTAAACTGTTCTTTGAGACTTTTATCTTGCTAACCATGGTACTTTTTAAATCAACTCTGAAGATTTATAAGGAATCATAGTAATCTGTTTCCTTGTTTAAAACAGGTGTAGACTCAAAAATCATTCCAAAAAAGGTCAAAATAACCCAACCCAAAAAACTATGCACGAGTTCACAAAAGAACAATACATAAGAAAAAATAGTAACCTTAAAAACAATGGGATACCATGTTTCACCTATTAAATTGGAAGGTGAAGTGATCTTGTCCAGGGGCACTGCTTTAGGAAGGGGGGACTCCAGGTTCTGAACCCAGCTCTGGCCTCAGCCCACTTCGTCACCACCATGCCATTGACACACAGATTCCCTTAGAGGCTCAGCCTCGTCCCATGAAAAATGGGTGGGGGAATCATTAGTCTGCATTTACCTCACAGGGTTGTTGGAGAACAAAATTATTTTTTGTTGAGATTAAGTGAATTCATATATGTAAATGATTCACTTGATCTGATTGATATAGGAACAAAGTCTACAAACAGCCACTTTCCTCAAGGCAGTTTCCTGCCTGGCTACATGGTTACCAAAAGTGTGTTTTTAAAAAGGTTTAGAGTGAAGAGACACAGGAGTCTGTACTCAACCACGGTACAGCTTTAGCAGCCCTTCCAGAGCACAGTATTTCTAACACGACCCTGGAATGTTGGGAACCTGCTCAGCATTCTGATTTCATGGGGGATTTCTCTGGAACCCCTAAATTAAACCCTGACTTAGAGACAGGACCTCATCTCAGAAACAGGGTTGGTAGCTCTCTAATACTTTCGCATCATAATACATGGCCTAAATCCTCTTCTCGATCAGGGAGCCAGGGACTTCTGTCCTTAAATCGTCTACTTAAAGCTCTTCAGCAGTTTGTAGTTGCTCTGGGATACAGACCTGATCCTGAACATGGCCCATCTGACCCCCCATTTGCCTCTAGCTTCCCACCATTTGTCTTACTGAACTTCACATTTTTTGCCTGCCTCTCAGTTTCTTGAACATACCAGGCTACAACCCTGTTTCCCCGAAAATAAGACCTAGCCGGACCATCAGCTCTAATGCATCTTTTGGAGCAACAATTAATATTAAATACCGGGTCTTATATTAATTGTTGCTCCAAAAGATGCATTAGAGCTGATGGTCCGGCTAGGTCTTATTTTCGGGGAAACACGGTAACAGATTTGGTCCTTTACTGATGCTGCCTGGAATCTTCTTCCCCTTGCACTTTCTTTGACAAGATCCCATTCACCCTTTAAGTCTCTTAACTGACCAGGGAATCCTTCCCTAACTGGGCTAGTATCCTGTACTATGCTATTGCAACATTACAATTGTCATTTAAAGATATGTATATGTAATTGTTAATGTTTATCTCCTCTATTAGACTGGACCCTTCATGAAGTCAAGGTCAACCAATCTCTGCCTTTTAACTGGACTGTTGAGAGACTTAATATTTAATGTAATTATTGATTGGTGGAATTTAGGTCTACCATTTTATATGTTTTCTGTTTGCCCCTCTGTTCTCTCTTTCCTGCCTTCTTTGGGATTATTTGAATATTTTGATCTGTTGGCTTTTTAAGCTATACCTCTTTGGGTTTTCTTTTTTGTTTTTTAAGTAGTTGCTCTAAGAGTTACAATATACATAACTAATTTTTTAGTCTGCTTAGAATAAAAATCGTACCACTTGGTGTGAAATGTAGAAACATGGCAACCAATAGTTCCTTTAACCCCCAACCTCTATGTTATAGTTATATGGATTACATTTTACATATATTGAAACCCTCACAAGACAATGTTATAATTTTTGCTTTCAACAACAAAAATATATACATGTCTTTCAAAATAGTTCAAGACTATGAGGGAGAAGTCTTTTCTATTTATCTAGATTTTTACCATTTGTTGCTCTTCCTTCATCCTTAGAGACCCAAGTTTCCTTCTGGTGTCCCTTCAGTATGAGCAATTCCCTTCTCATTTCTGGTAGAGTAAGCCTGCTGACCATGAATTCTCAATTTTTCTTCATCTGAGAATGGTTTTATTTTGCCTTCATTCCTCTGTCTAGGTTGCTTTTCCACAATCCATCTGCTTTTATTTTCCAGTGTCCTCTGATAGTTGCTTTTGCATTTTGTCTAGTTTTTCACTGTAATCAGCAGGAAAGATTTACACCGCTCTGCCAAACTGGGACAATAAAAATGTACTTTTTGTAGCTTACCATTTCTAGGGCAAAATATATTACTAAATTAAAATCAGAGCGGTATATGGAGTTCTTACATAAGCATGCTTCCAGTTGCCCAGGAATACCCTTCTTGAATAGATATATAAACAAATAATGACAGATGATGGTAAATTCAAGAAATGCTTTAACTCAGACATCACTGGCACCCTGTGATTCTGACACCCTGTGACTCTCATCGTTGGCTGTTCCTTCAAACTCCTGGTAGCACCCAGTTCTTGCACTGTCATGGCTCGTCTTAGCCCACTGTTGGTTAACCTAGTCTACTGCTAATTTACTTTTCAGTGGAGATTTAAACCATGTGGAGCTCCAGCAGAGTACTGACTCCATCCATCTGATTTACTGTTACCCCCCCAAGCACACAGTAGGTGCTCAATAAATCCTTCTTGAATGAGTGAATGTATGCTGATCCTGGCACTTCTGATCCCCCTTCCCTACTCTTCCCTTGATCTATAGCACTTACTACCATGTAAGATAATTTAATTTTTGTATTATCAGTTTCCTCCCACCCCTAGTGTACACTCCATTAGAGCAAGGATCTTTACCTGTTTTGAGATACACTGATGTATCTCGAGCATCTGACATGTAAGTTACTCAGTCAATATTCACTGAGGGAATAATTGCAAATCAGAGGTAACAGCCCTTACTAATATGTATAACAAACCTGGAATAATTCTTTTTAACTCAGGGGCGTTGAGTGTATGCTGGAATACAGGACACTGGCTCTCTGCTGCTGTCCCAGCACTTCTTTCCAGCTGTTCTCTTGCTGCCATTCTGGTCCTTGGCTATATTCTCACTGCCTCCTCGTGAAGGAATTAGGAGTTGGAAGTCTCAGTGTCTACCAGGTGTTAGAAGCAGGGACCCGCATTCCTTCTGGTCTTCCTTCTGGGAACACGTCACTGACAAACTTGTGGAGAAGGACATTTCATAAAGATTGGCACCTATAATCTCACAGACATAAGGCTTTTTCACCAGCTAGCTAGACATTTTTCACTACGGAGAAATGGATGTAACAGACCACACAAAGTTTTTCTGCCTTACTGATTTAATGTTCTGATTGGCTGTATGACCTATGCAGTATGAAATCAGATAGGTCTCGATACGGTCTCCACCACCACCACTTACCCTGGTCTGAGCTTATTTCCTTATCTGAAAATGGCATGGAGTCCCATCACATGGTAAGCGTAAGCATGAAATACAGGTTACCTATTGTTTGGGGGGTAAATATGAGTCTTCTTTCCAATGATTTTCTGATGTACCTAACAGAGAAATGTCAATGAATTAAGGTGCTTAGGAAACCCGGTGATAATTATTAAAGGCATTAAGGTTGGGGTTAACCCATGTTGATAATTATAATTTTTTGAGTATACCGCTCTGCTTTAGTTGATCATAGTGATCACGATTGGTCACATTTGTCTGTGATGACTGAATGTCCTGTAGGATATAGGAGTGACCTTCAGGTCATCATGCTAAAGATTCAGGACTTAGAACTCTAAGAACATGAGATCTTACTGAGATGTCTTCACCCCAAAGCCATCTCCTACAAGTTATATATTTTGCCACTTCATTCTCATGCACATAAAATTATTCTCATACAAGCAGACCATGGGGGGTGGGGATCTATGACAGTGGGATCATTTCAAATATTTGGCTATAATGTCTTCTTCATAGCCTGCCTTTCTTTAAAGGTGCCCAAATTCTCTCCTCAGCAATACATACTCCTACACGTGACTGGTACACTGAGAGTCTGTGTGTGTGGGTGTAGGCACACGGTCCTTTTCTTAAGGGCAAAAAGGTGCAGTTGACCACTTCAGACAGTGTAACACTATCTTCAATCCTGTGGAATTTGCAAGACACAGCTTTACCTGAAAATCCTGAATGGCTCTTCTTGGAGCAACCAAGGCTCCGGAGAACGGCTTCTGGAGGGTGGTGGCTCTCCTCCCTCTGAATTATGAACTGGTAAACCTAGAAGGGAAACTTCCTGCTACAATAACACAGCAAGGCGATGTGATGAACACTTTTATTTACAAATATAATTAAAAGCTCTGACAGTTATCATGCTCTTCCTTGGAACCTGAAAAATGTTTTGTTTTGTTGTTTTTTAAAGTGCATGCAAAAGAAGTAAAGCCTTTTTTTTTTCATCATTTTTTATTGTAAGAAAATACACAGTTTGAAAGTGTGAATAATGCAATATTTATGACCAAGATATGGGACTTAGGGAGGGGAAGGGGACTAAAGAAAAAGATCAAGATGATCTGATTGAGAGACAGCGTTGAACTCCAAATACTGAATTGGAAGGAGGCAGGTGGGGAGGAATAGGAGGAGGAAGTAAAAAAATTTGATCAGAGAAACAGTTAAAATACAATATGAAAATAAGTAATACCTCTCCTTAAATTCCTTCTATACACAAAATACACGATTTGCCAAAGCCCAATTTGTGCTACTGGGATTCTGTGAGCTCCTTAAGTGTATTCACATTCTCTGCAACAGCAGAAAATGATTATGATACAATCAGAATATGCTGAAGACAAGTTAAACTCTTGCCAGCAGGTTCTTAAAAATCACAAGATCTCTTCACCCCACCCACCCACCCCATCCCCAAAAAAGTAATAATATGTCACCACTGATATGTACATCACAATTAGTTTCTGTAAAATGTATCAAATTTTCAATCTTTAATAAAACTTTGTTTTTTTTTTTAATTCCTGATGAATAAATACCAAAAAAATAAAATAAAATAAAATAATGCAGCAGCTAGTTAAGGTGTAAGGCTGCGGATATTGTGTCTCTCTCCCCCTTGGCATTTATTATTATTATTTTTTTTTTGCTTTACTTTCACAGATTGGTGGTAATGAGTGATTGCTTAAAGCAATATACATCCACTTTTTTGTTGTTGATTTATTGGTTTTGTTAAAACTGTCTCCAAAGTTTTCACTGAAACATTTTGAATCACATCAATACTGTGACGTGTACTATGAATAGAAGAGATGGCCAGGTTTCGGCCAGTACTGAAAGTTGACACGGGGGGAGGAAGGGGGCCCCTGATGGAGTAAGAATAAACAGGCACTAGTCCGACACGATGTCAGTAAGAGTAAGAGAGAGAGAGAGTGAGAGCAACGCCCGTTAAAATGGGGAATGTGGTTTTGCGGGGTCTGAATTTTTTTCTGTTTTCTTTTTTTTTTGTAAATGGCAAAAAAATTTAATCTCATCTATAGTCCTCCTTAGGAAAATCTAATGTAACCAAATTCCCAAATCCCATTCTGAGGCTCTCCATGTCAAAAGTTTCAATCTCTCGCTCTTGCCTTTCCAATAGATACTTGATTCTCTCGCTGCGTTCCTTCTGAAGGGCAGCCAGCTCTTCTTCAATCTGAAATAAGCACAATGAGCACTTGTTAATGAAAGGACCTCCCAACAGGCACGCACAAATGACACACAGGAAGTGAGAGGAAACTAGATGGGGGGGGGGGGGGGCCTGGGAGAGTCCTGTGATAAATGTCTTGTATCCAATCCATTATATTTAAAACTTGCTCACAAGAATAAAAATGTTTGGGGCCCACCTGGGGTTAGCGCTACCATTCTAGCAAGCCAAGCAGCTGGGCTGATCTAGGTCAGTGTCCTGTCTCAGCAAGAGATGGCTCAAGAGAAGCTAAAAGACACTCAAGCACAATTAGATTGTGCCACTATCCCATAGAGAGCCAAACGCCCCCGGGGTCATTAGCAATTTAGCTCTAGAACAGGAGCTGGGAAAACAGTCTTCTACGTTGGTCTCAGGGAACTACCAGAAGGAAGCACAAATTACTGGTTAAGCAAATAAATGCTTAACAGCTTTGAGATGCTTTATGAAATCTTTTCTACTTCATATTCCTCAGCAATACCTAAAGCAATGAATATTTCAATTCAGAGAACATTTATTATGCGTGGCAATACCAGCCTCTCTTCATTTTAATTTTTTAAAAGAGCCCTGCTGGTGATTTCTTTTCATTTAGAAATAGCTGAAAATAAAAGCCAATACTGCATGTGGCTTCCTCGTGCCACTCAGCAGCCATACTATCAGCTCATCGTACTGTCCATGTCCTATCAACTACCCAGGAACCCATGTATTCCTCTGGCTGTGAAGGTGGAGGGTTTCCTAGCAGGGTGATAGAATGAGTTTAGGCTGTGGGATCAGATTTATGCAAGGAACGGAACCGTGTTGAGCCTTAGGACCCTGCCTGTGGAATGAGATTACGCCCACCTCTAGGAGTAAAAAGGCAGATAATAAGTGAGCGGTGCCTGCTTGAACACCCCCCACACACACACACACAGGCAGGGCTCGGTTAGCGGCAGTTCCCCAGGCTGTGCCCCTCCCCCACCCAGTTGTGCGGCCCGTGGGAACACTGCCTTACCTTCTGCTCAAGATGTGCTCTGCGCAGAGACACCCTCTGCTCTAGCTTCTGGAGCTCACGTTCATGTTGTGCCTCTGTTTGCATCTTGATCTTGCTCTGGTAGGCGTTGAGGAGCTCCATTTCCTGTTGAAGCTGTAGCCTCAAGGCCTGGCATTCTGCTTCTTGCGCCTCATCTAGCCGTAACTGCGGGCACAGAAGACACACACTGTAATTCCCTCCTGGCTTACGGCACTTGGGGACGACTGGAGGCTGTTCTGTTGTTTGGAGTGAAACAGGTCCCCACAGAAAAACAGACAGACGCCCTGGGTACATCCAGAGTTAGGAATCAAAAATAGTACACTCTGCCCAGTGGGCTACAAACATCTCAAAACACATTCTCTTCTGAAAACATTCCTTAAGAAAACAAAAACATTCTTAAGGAAACCACACTTAGCAGGAGTCAGGAACGCTACACACTCCAGTGACTGAACCTGTGTCTCTTGGAGGCAGACTCCTAAGCTTGAATTCAAGCTCCACCATCCACTTAGGGGTGTCACCTGGCAAGTTACTTAACCTCTCCCAGTCGCATGTATTTTTCTTGTTTTAATTTCAGGAAAACAACAAGTTCCTACTGTCTAAGACCGGTGTGAGGATTAAATAAAAGAATTCATATAAAATCCTAGGCACAGTTCTTGATATATACCAAGTGTTCAATAAATAGTAGCTGTTAACATTATTTTGGGTCTGACGAACCATTTCCATAGTTAGATATCTCTTACCCCCACACCACCATACATCTAGATATCCTTAGCTCTATATAAAAACAAACAAACAAACAAATGAGTCCAATCTCCATAACACTTGAGGAATATACCACAATACTGTTGTTCTCCTAGCAGGTTGGTCCCTGCTGTTGGCTACAGAAGTTATCCTGCTGCCAGCCAATCTATAACTGACGCGGCTCAAAACCTCTCCCCCGCAGAAGGTAAGCTTGATAGTCGTAACGGGCATATTGTGGTTTGAAGCACAGAAGCCCGGGTTATAAGCCGGCCTGAGACTGCCTCTTGCTCCCTGCAGGACCGAACTGGGCCAAGCCAGCCAGCAGAAGAGCCAACCTTGAAAGTGAGCAGAATTGAAGATTTGGGGCCACAGGCGGGAAAAGGACGTTTAAGGGATGATGACCCTTCTGCCTCAGGCTTGGTTTTGTCTAGATTTAGGAGGCCCTCGATTTGGCTGGGAATATCAGAACCCTCAAACTAGACAGTTCTGTTTACCTTGAGTTTATGTGAGTGTTTCCATACAGACCTTTTTGTCAAGGTATTTATCCTCGGCCTATCTGTACAATTTGTGACAACTAACAATACATCTCAATATCTTGATTGAGAAATGACTTTTTGAAATGTCGTTGGAATAGTTTTAAAAGTTATTTACATAGTGTCTTCTTTAGTACTTTTGGAGATATATACTATATCAAATGAATACAAAACAATGTAATCATAGTATTTCCAAGGTATTTTCCAATAATTAATCTTAACCAGCTTTCACTGAAACCCATTAAAGAGGACGTCTCTGTTTTCATTCCCTCAATGAGTTATGAAGGGAGAAGAAATAGTAGACACAATCAACAGTCAATCTGCAGCAGGAACAGCCTAACAGATAAATACCAAAGTGTTTACTGGCTCCCAATGAGATTGTTATCGATTCCCTCTTGATATGGGAGGTTCCTTACCAAGAAAGGGAATGAAAATCTGTTCTTTTCTACGCATCTGCATTAATTGCTGTAAGCCCTGGCCAAGTGGGTGAGTGGCTGAACCTATGGGCAGCTTAGACCACTCAAACACCCCCATCTCCTCTTATTTCTGGCATTTTATTATTAATGTCAGTAACTATGTTGTTCTGTACCAGCTCTGACTCTACAACAAAGTGCCAGGTTAGAAATCAGCGGATATTCCAGTATTGGGTATTCATCATCCCAAAACTGAACATATGAAATCCATTAGAAACTTTTATAAAAGTAAACATCATGTCTGTTTTCTCAAATGGATGAAACTGAAGAAGAGGACGTGACAGAAGCAGCCTAATGCAGGAGTGGCCAAGCATACAGGCTTATAGGCTCCCCTGAAAACAGGTTCGAATCCTAGCTCCACCACTAATTAGCTAGGTGACACCCTAAGTCAGGAGTTGGCACAAATCTGGCCTGCTGCCTATTTTTGTAAATTAAGTTTCACTGGAGCACAGACATGCTCGTTCATTTATGTATCGCCTATGGCTGCTTTTGTACTCCAACGGCAGAGCTGAGCAGTTGTGACAGAGACCCCGTGGTCCACATGGCCTGAACTATGTACTACTATCTGCCCCTTTACAGAAAAAGCTTGCCAACTCCTGCCCAAAGCAAGTGGCTTTACCGCAATAAATCTTAGTTTCCTCACAGGTAAATTAGGGTTAAAACAGTAACTACTTCATTTCACAGAAATGAAATGACACGAAATACTTAGAACAGTGCCAGGCACATGGTGAGCAGTCAATTGAGGACAGCTGAAATTATCACACACACTTTTATCTCCTCCCTGCCTCAAAGCAAAGGGTGTTTGACTTCTTTTATTCGAGGGCAGTCATGAGCCTATATTCCTGACCAGCTCTCTCCCATCTACAAGCATTACTGAGCACTTGCTGTACGCCAGTCATGGATGCAGATGCTGAGAATACAAAGATGAACGAGACAGAAATCCTATCACCCATCATGTCCCTATCAACTCTCCCGCCCCTTCTCCTCACTTCCACCCCATCCTGCATCATGGTGATCCTACCCCTCTACTCACTGGCTCACATCGAGGGCACTGAGGCCGCCCAGAAGGGGTCAGCATCTCACCTGACCTCCCAAGCAGCACTGGAGATTATGGATTGCCCCTTCCTTCCTGGAATCTTTCTCCTGTTTTCTGAAATATCACACACTCTCTTGGTGTTTCCCCGAAAATAAGACCGGGTCTTATATTAATTTTAGCTCCAAAAACGCATTAGGGCTTATGTTCAGGGGACGTCATCCTGAAAAACCATGCTAGGGCATATTTTCCGGTTAGGTCTTATTTTCAGGGAAACATGGTACTCTCTACCTCACTGGGCCATTAAACGTGGGTGTTCCTCAGGGCTTTGTGGTGGGCAATCTCCTTCCTCTAATCCCTCTTCCAATGGCTTTCCAAAGGCCTTAATGACCACCTCTATGCAAATAAGCCCCCACATCTACACCTCTACATCAGATTGCTCTTCTGAGGGCCAGGAGAGCTTATCCAGTCTACTGGAGACCTCTGCACCTGGAAGTTTCCCAGGCCCTCAAGCTGAATATGACTAATATGAACTAATATCTATATCTATATAGTACATATGTATAACCAATCATCTTTCCCATTTCACTTCCTCAATCGGCTACTTCCTTTCTTACCAGGTAGGGATATGGCTCCATCACCTGTTATTGTGTTCAAACTAGAGACTGGAAGTCCTCCTTACACCTCACTCTCCACATTCAAGTTGTTACTAAATGCTTTCGATTCCACCTCCTGCCTATGTCTCCAATTCAGTCACTTTTCCGTCATCTCGACTGCCCCTGCTCCCTCATGGCCAAGTAAAAGCAGCAACTTTCTAAATGACCTCCTTATATCTGTTCTTGCCATCTCTCAGGAGATTCTCCACATGCCACCAGAGTGATTGCTCAAAAAGGCGAATCTGATGTCCCCTCTTTCATAATACTCTTCAATAGCTTCCCATTGCTTTTAGGATAAAGATCAAAATTCTTAAGAAAGTATACGAGCCTCTGCATGATCTAGAGCCTGTTTACCCTCCAGTCTTGTTCTCATGTCAGTCTCCTCCTCGTTTTCTCTATTCCAAACATAATGGACTTCCACTGTCTTTCCCACCTTTCCAAATGCAGTTCCTTTTGCCTAGGACGTACTCCCCACACCTCAGCGTCAATACTCAGGGTGTCTGAGTGGCCTTTCCCGACCCTCCCGACCAGCCTGGCCCTCCTGGTTTACACTCTGTTTACACCGCACTTGCTCTGCCATTACACTGGGTAGACTTTTGCAATGTCTGTTTCTTCCATTCTGTAAGTTCCATGCAGACATGACTGATGACTGTCGTAGGCACCACAGGATCCCAGGATGCCTGGGACACAGTACAGACACTCAATAAATACGTACTTGGTGGACGAACAAATGAACGAACTCTGGCTCCTATCCTCAGCCCGGGGCCAGGTTTAAGGCTTTCCCAATTAACAGATGTCCTCCTTTAACTGTCCCTATCTCTAGCTATAGTTCTCTTTCTTCCTTCACTGAGGAGGATCTGGAAGAAGCAATCTCACTTAATGATCACCTTGTCTGCACTACCATGCCTTCCATTCCCACCGCTCCATTGATTGTCTGGGACACTCAAGGGGCAAATCTACTGCTCGGTCCAGTTGGTCTCTGCCACATTTGAAGTCATTCACTAGAACGTTAGTTCTGGCTTCTGAGATGTGCTCTCTGGTCCCCCCTCTCCCCTGTATTGCTGATTATTCTTTGGTCCTACTTCTGCTCAGCCCTCTCACATTGGTGTCCACAAATCTGGCCTTGTCCTCTCCCTCTGTAATGCTATCTCCTGTCCCTAGAGGATCTCAGGTATTCCCAACAGCTTCAAGTGTTGCCATATAACAATGATGCCTAACATTTTGTCTTTAATCTTGACTCCCTCTTGAACCACAGATTTCCATTTCTGTACCTCTGTACTTGGACACGCACATGGCTCGAATAACACGTCCACAACTTAGCCAATTATCCTCCAGGCGTCCAAACTCACCCTTCCTTCTATTTTTCTGTCTTGGGAAAATGATGAGTCATTCCACTCTTATCAAGCCTACCTCTCACATGGGTCACTAAGTTCTACCTATTCTACCTCCTAAATATTTCTCCCTCTTCGCCATTCCATTAGCATGTTCTCTCTTCGTTCAGATCCTCATTCCCTTTTTTCTCAGACTATTACAATAGCTTCCTAACAGGTCTCTTTACCTAGATTTGCCACATTCCTGCCAGCATCTTTCTATAACTCAAATCTGATGCTGTCACTTTCCTTCTTAAAATAGGCAGCAGCAGCTCTCCATTGTTTATACAATAATGTCGAAACTCCTGGCTTCTGAGGATCTGACCCCTGACTATCTGCCGGCTTCCTTCTGTTTACACTCCTGCTACATCTACTCATTGTTTCTCAGATGTGCCATCCTCTTTCAGGGTTTTGAGTCTTTGCAAAGCAGTATCCTCTGCCAGGAGTAACTTTTCCTCTTCTGTTTGCTTGGAACTATTGTCCTTTAAGACTCATCGTTTGAAACCTTCGCTGAATTACCCGGTGAGCGCCCATCCCTGGCTTCCCAAAACCTTTATGACCTCTCCCTGCTGGGCTCCCACAGTGCTCCTCCTTGACCTTTGGGCTCAAGAACCAAAGTTCTTTCAGTCCCCAAATGCACACTTTTTATCATTTGGACCTTTGCCTATGTAGGTCCCTTTCCATAGAACCTGTTTACTTCCATCAATTCCTTCAAGCTTCTCGGCTTTGGCCGGGAAGCTTTCCCTAGACCAGCTTAGTTGTTCCTACTTATCCTCCCACAGCCGGATACCTCCCACTTCAAAGCATTTATTATGCTTTATTCTTATTGCTTAATTATCTGACCTCCTTACTTGACGGACATGTGTGAGAACAGGGACCCACTGCTGTCTATCTAGCTCATCTGTCTATCTCTGAGCCCAGCAGAGTGCTGGGCACAGATACTCGGTAAAGGTTTACTGAATGAATGTGTCTGTGTGTCTTATTTATGCCTGACATTAGTTGAGCATCTCTGATGAATAAAAGTGGTATTACATGCGGTATCTATTGTGTCTTGCCCTCAAAGTCCCTATGTGCCACAGGTCTGATATAGCATGTTATGACTTGAGTTCCAACTTATAAGATACACTCCAGCAAGTATCCGCATTGGCTTGGCTTTGAGCGTCGTCCTTTCCTCATTTCCTCAGTTCTTTGGGCAGAAAAACACCAATATCCTAAATTTGTGCAAGAATCATCTTGGGAACAAAAGGCTGGATCTTGAGTTTTCTTGATTCCCAAAGCTCTTGAAGCCGTGGCACCAAACCTAACCACTTACCGCTTGAGAGGCCATCATTTCATTTATACTCTGTTCATACTGCTCTGCCAAAATGGCAAGTTTTCTCGTCTGCTCATCTTTCAGTGTCTTTAAGATTGTTTTGTGCTCATTCTTTGGAGTAACTTCCAACTGGTGATTCTTGAGTGCTTTATACTGTTTGGTCTGTACTTTGCAAGTGTCCTGAAACTGTTTTTTAATTTGCATTTCCATGGCCTGTGTGGGAAAGTGATAAAAGGAAAATAAAAACACATCAGTAAATGCAGAAAGTCTTCCATTCTAATGATGCAATACAGGTGCTGGGACCATCTGTCTTTTGCAGCAGTGACCCACACAACTAGTCAGTAATAATGAAAATACTACATATGGCACAGACAAGAGGCAACTCTACTAATACTTTTGGTTTTTATATTAAATAAATAGAAGTAATTTTGAATTTGTGAGTGAATTGAAAAAATGAATTGTTACAAGGGGATCACAACTCTAAGCAGATTGTGGAAAACTATGAAGCTTAGTTTGTTAAAGGTTTGTTCATTATTGTAATTGTTTCCTAATCAAAATCTTCAGTGTCTTCTATTGTTAGTTGTTTATCCCCATTTTTTATCACCCCGCCCTGCCCTCCAGTTCCAAGTGAGAAAGGGGATGACAATGTACAAGCCAGCTCTCACTGCTCTGTGCTTCATTGACAATTCCACTAAATTTCAGCATAAATAAAAGTGATTTTAGTTATTTTCCCCCATTAAGAGGTGACACGTGCATGTAGCAATAGCAAGTATGCATTTTGGCAAGGAGAAGGTGGGTGTTCTATAAGTCCGAAAGGCATTCCTTTATCTTGCCTCACGTGTGCATTTCACAAACACCGCGAGGGGCTGTGATTACAGGACCACTATTTAGACAGGTGAGGATTTGGCTAGAGAGGAGCATGGCCGGAGGGGTCGAGGTCGGACTCATACCTGTATCAACACCGACACTGTCTCCCTTGACTTATGGCAATCGCTTAGCCCATAAAACGTGTCAATTAGCTACAATTCTCTGAGGCAGGGAGGGCCAAAGGAGTTCCATATCTCTAGTGCAGGAGTAAAAAGTGCCTGGCACATGGAGATTCCCTCCTGAGTCCCATGCCATGACAGGTATCACTAATACATCCTACTCTCTCCTAAAAGCTCAGATGTGGCTTTAGAGTCTTTCTCAGCACTGCAGCACTGAAGGCAGTGACTGCTCCCACCAATGATGTGACTGGCGTGAGGGATGCGATTTATCTGCCCTGTACCTGCCAGGTAACATTCTCATTTCCTGGTTTTAGAATCATGAGCTGCTGCGAGTCCATACGTTACAATTTTTAAAAGGGCAGATCCTGAAGGGGTCAGAGAAATTACAGAACGGATACAAAGAAAAAGGGAGACATCATCCAGCATAATGGTTTCCAAACCGGCGTGCCCAGCGGCATCTCTTCAGGGGGTTGTTATATGCAGATTCTCGTGCTTCCCATTGGAGATTCTGATTCAGTAGGTGCGGGACCCAGAAATTTGTAATTTGGAAAAGTTGCCCAGGTGACTCTGACAATCATCCAGGTTGTAGGAACCACTGATCCAGTCCAACTCTGTCCTGGAGCCCAAACGGGGAAATGCTGCAGTTTCCTCTCACCTTTAAGTTTTTTGGCTGTTGCCGAAGTTCCATGACATGCTTTCTGTGCAGTTCCCTTTCCCGCCTCTTATTGTACTCCAGCTGGTTTTCCAGTTCAGTCTGGTGCTGTAGCCGGATCAGATCCATGCGTAGCTTCTGTAACGTGTGCAGCTGCCTGTACTCTAGCTCTCGGGTGGACTCGTCGTGCCGGATTAGCATGGCATGCTCCATCTCCTTCTGGGTCCTCTTTTTATTTAGTTCCTGCATTCAAGAGCAAAAGATAAATGGAGAGAGGTGAATGGAGATGAACTGGAAGGGATGCAAGTAAGTGAGGGATGGCAAGGAAGGCACTAGCCTCTTAATTAAACCCACTAGTGTTTGGCGGCACGACCTAATGAGATTAGATTAACAATCCCTGGAGATTTAGGTTCTGGATGTGGGTCCACCATTTACAAATTGGGCAACTTCGCAGCCATCACAACTACACTATTTGTAAATGGGATTAATTCTATTTGAGCCCTTTTTACCTCACAGACCTGCTGAAACCCTTAATTAGGTAATGTTTATGCACAGGTCTAAATAAATGTTTCTTCAGCTAAACCAGTGGTTCTCAACCGTGGCTGCTCATTAAAATCATGGGAGGAAGCTTTTAAAACATAAGAAGCCTTAATCCCACAACCTGAAATTCTGATAATTGTTTGGGGTGGGGTTATGACATCAAAATTTTTAAGAGTTCTGCAAGTGATTCTAATATGCAGACAATCACTGAATTAAACTGATAATGTCTACAATGTTCTTATGGGAAAGTACCCTTTTTTTGCATATATCAGAAGTATGCCAATTACCTATTTTTTTTTAAATCTCATGCATGCTGGGGAAAAGCAGAAATCTCTCCCCTTTCATCTTTTCCATTATAGTCTGTTTGATCATTTCTAGTTCTAATCATTTTGTTCTTTCCAGTTCTACTCATGTCTTTCTTTTTTGTTGAAGGGGGCAAGAAAGGAAACTAGAGAAACAGTGGGGAGGGAGAAGTTGAGTGAAATTTTTTCATTCACCAGTTCAAGAATATTTCTGGAATGGCACTATGTCACAGATTTACACCTTGTGCTCTTGGTACATAAAAATGTTTACTAGGCTGCGATTCTGTGTCCTCAACGTGCTGACACTCTAATAGGAAGCTGTAATAGATACGCACTGAAGTGTAAGCTCAGCGTCCAGCTGACTGAATCAATCTGTTTTTCCTCTGGGAAAACTGGATTTGGAGTTCAGAGACAGTTAATCTTTACGTGTGGCTAGAATTGAGGGGCATTTAAAACTACATACGTGGTAGCCACCTGCTGCTATGAGTGCTGAGGATTAGAGAAAGCTGGGCTCCAGAGCGAGAAGAATGAAAAAGAGAGAAGAAAGAAGGCTAGGGAATATATGCCCAAGCTCCTGACTGCTTCTAAGCTGTCCTGTGGGTCCAGCTGTATTATTGCTATTGGGTTTTATGAAACACTCCTATATTTATGTAGTAACTTTGCTGCTTTGGGCTTAAGCTACATCAAATAAATTTCAACAACATGCAAAGAAAGAAGCTTAATTAATACAGGGAAATGAGTTTTTTATTCCCTTCCCCGCCCCCGCCCCCCCCAACTCCAAGTCAAGCCATTGTTCTCAGTCTAGTTGTGAAGGATGCAGCTCAACTGGCCCATGTTTTTTATGTATAAATTTTAAAAAGAGAGAGAGCAAGGTTGGAAGTGATTAGTGTTATAAAAGAAGTAAAGATTTAATGTTTTAAGATTTCTGAAAAGGGTGACGACTAGTTTAAAAGGCCAAAGAAAGGGGAAAGCTTTGGAGCTGGACTTTAAATTAGAACAACAGGGTGCCTCTCTTCTCTAATGGCATCCACCATAGAAGAAGATTTTGTTTTCATAGAATGATCAATAACATTTATATTTTGGTGTGGATGACAATATCCTGCAAACCTGGGACTTCTGTCTATTGGAAGACAAGTCCTTTATACAGCACGGCATCTATTACTGGAGCAAAGTCGCTAATCATTCATTCATTTATTCAACGAGTATTTATTGAGTACTCACTCTGTCCCAGGCACTGTTGGGAGCCAGTAGGGACAGCAGTGAACAAGTTACAACCTCCTTATGGAGTTTATTTTCTAGTGGGGAAGTATCAGGCGTGCAACTTACATTTGTTTTAAGGAATAAAAGATACTATCCCAGGGCATCTCCCCCCATCTCCTCTTGCATTTTTCTTTTCCTTGTTTTATTTTTCTTCTTTACCTGGGCCATCAAATGTCTTCTTTTAAAAATGACTTAACTCGCCCCTAGGTGGCACTAGCGGACAGTGAGCCCTTTCTAGAGACTAAAGCTGTTCTAGTCCAGTGACCAAGAGAAAGCCAAGGAAAGACCTTGCAGTGGGTAAATATCCTGTTCCTAGGTCACTAAATCATTTTAAACCTTTGAGTACCAGGATTCCCAATATTGGGCATTTCCACATTTTACCAATCGGAGAAGTCCAAACTGAGTCTGAGCTGCCCAGAGCCCTGAAACTTGGGGAAAAAAAGAGGACACAAAGCAAACAAAACAACACTTTCAGAAGAAATCAAATGCTTCACTTTATGTTTAATGGAATGCTTCAGGATGTTGTCCACAGAATACCTGCACTGGAATTACCTGGGTTACAAGCCATCGGTCTTCAGAACAAACCACCCAGCTAATTCTGATATATACTTAAGTTTGAGAATCAATGGAAAAGTATTCAGGGTGTGCGTCAGTTTCAGCAATTCCACTGACTCATTATGTATGGTTTTGGGCATGTCTCTTCATCTGTTTTAATTTCCACAGGTGTAAAGTGAGGATAACTTTTCCACCATGAACTATCATTCTTGTGAAGATGAAAGACCGGAAGAAAACACTTCAGAATAGATAAACACATCATTGTTATTTTTCTGTATTCAGAAATGAGTATCTTAAAACTAGTTTTTATAAACTATTAGAAAGGTGAGAGAAACATGATACTGAAATGGCTTTTCTATTACAATTGCAAGTTGTTCCCTTTCCCTTAAATTCATATATCTGAATTGCTTGGATGTAAATTAGTAAACTGCCCATAATATTTTAAACCATGGAGGGGGGGACATTATTCAGCTTATTATGAGCCCACTGTTGTGCCTACATAATAATGTATAATGTGCTTTCAAGTTTTAAAAATGATTTCATATATTTTAACCCTAATTGCAACCCTCTGAGGTGGTAAGATTGTAAGGATTTATCCCTTTTATATATGACAGTAAGAAATTTGGGGATTAAGAGACTAATGTAAGATCATACTGCTGCTATAAAGCAGAACTGAGACTAAAACTTGGGTCTTTTGATTTTCGACCTTTTCCATTAAAAGATTTCCCAATGAAGGCTTATATTTCCCTGTTTTATGCCTTTTCAGTCTGTGATACAATACTCTGAAGAATTCCTCTGCTCTATCTGGACAATGCGATGGTCGCGTCATCTGTACAAATGATACAATGTACAGTAGAGCCTCATCATGTACACCTGTAGCTTATACAAATTCAACAAAACGAGTTGAGCAAAAGTACAAAACGAATGCAATGGTATAGGTGGTTCTGCCTGCCAGTGCACTCAGCGTACATGTGCCCCGAAGGCATGTGAGATCCGACGTATGCAGCTCCCTCTGCCTCCCTCATATCACATACTGTGAGCATCTTGCCACGCTGAGTGTGAGCTGAGTACAGAAACACAGGTACTGACTGTTCATAGACCATGATGGCCCCCGCGCTCATCACCAAACTTGGTGTGAACCTACCTCCTGCATAAGATGTGGATCCAGGGCGTGTCCCCCTAATAAGCCCATCCCAACGGTGACCCAACCATTCTATTTAAGTTTCAAAGGAAGTGCTGTTGACTTCGTTAGAAGCAGCTGATCTCACTCAAGTCAAAATTTTTTGTGCTCATGCCCACTGAGGTTGAGTAAGAACTAGAATTCAAACTTTTCAATAGAGATGTTGTTAGCCTAAGACATTTAATGCCTTTGTAGTTTCAGTTCTTACTTTTAAAAATCTGCTTAGAGAACAGTGAGCATCTGTGCAGTGATGATTGTTGAAGAGGCTCAACCTAGTCTGTGGTGATCTTTTAAAATGTTTTCATTAATTAAAAGGATTGCTAACACTCAGTTTTGGCAAAGATGTAGGAAAACAGGTACTCTTTGTTGGTGAGTATATAAACCCTTTTAGAAGGCAATTTGGCAATATCTATTAAAAATTTAGATGTATACACTCTGACCCAGAAATTTCATTTGTGAGAATATATCCTACAAAATACTTGTATATGTGTAAAGAGATCTATGTACAAAGATGTCCTCTGTAATATTGTTAGTGATATTGTAAAACTTCAACAAAATCTCCACTAAGAAGTACCTCGTTAAATATGTAATCTTATAGCCATACCGAAAAATAAAAAATAAAAATAATAACAACATTATTATTAATGGTTAAAACAAGGCAGAGCTATATGTCCTAGATAGTAAATGAAAAAGAAAAAGAGTTACAAAACAGTACAGTGGACATCTGGGGGGTTTTGTAGGTCCAGTATCCATTTCCCCTTCTTTTATGAACAGGCTCTTTTTTTTTGCTTAAGAAACTACTCCACCCTATCTGGAATCAGAGAGTAAGGGAGTAAGCACATTACCCAATCAAGTGCTGAATCTCCTAGGAATTTGAATCTTAAGCAGCGGTGAAACAAAAATTAAATGTGGTTGGAGGAGATAGGTTCAAATGCTGGTGCCTTGAGGAATAGCCATTATTAGCTCTTGCTGTCTAGGTCATGGAAGTTGCTTTTCCAGCTTGATTCTTCATCTTTTCCAGAATGATTCTTCAGCTCTGTCATCTACCCCGTATCCTTCCAATAAATTCCTTTCCATGCTAAGTCAGCCAGAGTTTGTTTCTATTGCTTGCAAATCAAACAAACCCACTGATACTAATGTAATCTTTTTCTAAAGTAAAAGTTATGTACAATATATAAACTGTATGTAGGTATACAAATGTACAGAAAAAAAATGTCTGGAAATTATGTGCCAAATTAATGACTGTCTCAGGGTAGAGATTGGATGGGATGGGAATATCAAGAACTTTCCCTATTCAGCTTTGTATTTTTCTATATTTGTCTCCTTTCAATGTTCTTTGATTACTTTTGTAAACAGAAAGAAAAACTTTGAACATTTTCATGAAGAAGGTTCTGGAATAAGACTAAACAAAAGAAAATCTAGACTCATAAAAAAAATACCCTCATGGGGCTATTCTTTACTCAGTTGGTTAGAACCTGATACTAACGAAGTCACAAATACAGTTTCTATCATTTTGGGGGGTTATTGTCTTCTATATCTCAGACTTCTAATTGTCCCCTTAATCTCAGACTTCTTTGAAATATGTGCGATTAGAATAATAATAATAATTGCCAGATGAAAACAGTCCTAAATATGTTATTTGCAATTGACTATTGGACTTTTTTGACTTCTAATAAATGCAACATGTCTAGAATGAATCAATCAGTTTCTTACTAGCACCCCCCTCTAAGCTTCTATTTCCGTCCAAATGCATTTCCCCAAGTCTTAAACCCTAGAAATAGCTTTGATCCTACCTTCATCTTTTCTCTCATATCCCACTGTATGCAAGTCTTGTTTATTTTATAGTTCAATCTGTTTCAAACTCACCTCTCTTTTGACAGCTACCGCCACCATCTAAACTACAAGCAAAGAGATAGGTGGTGGGAAATGTCTGCACCCCATTTCCCACCACCTATCTCTTTGCTTGTAGTTTCTTCCACCTAATCCATTGTTTCTCAACCTTTGTTTTTTTCATTATTGTCCCCAGGGGGAGCTCTTTTAGACTCTGCCCCACCCCCAACCATCCCCACTCCTGAAATGTTAATACCACAGATATACTGTATATCTATTAATGTACAGTGTCCCTTCAGAGGGCCACAAGCCACTGCAATAGCTAAGGCCCCAACCCCACAGGAACCTACTCCTCTGGGGGCAACATCACCCCCAAAGAGAATGCGTGCTCTAATCAATCTGCGTGTTGCCACCAAACTGGGCTGATCTCTCCAAAGTATAATTCGAGCCACATCACTCATTGCCTGGCTCAAAAATGTTCAGCATTTTCTCCCTCTTCCAATAAGATGAGATAACGGAAAAAGAGCCTGAGCCTGGCGCATAATTATACGTGGTCAATAAATTTGAGTTTTCTCCACCCTTTTTTCTTCCTATTTGAATACTGCTCTCCAAACATTAAAGCAACTCACATTCCCATTAAATGTACCTGAAGTGCTCGTTTCCTTCGCACAGGTGAGCACTGGGTTTTTATTAAACTTTGGTAGTTTTACAAATGTGCTAGCTCGTTTGTGAGGGTCTCTCTTTCTCTGATTATTCCAGGTCACGATGATTTCCTATTGAACTTTGTATCCGTAACTGATTCACATACGCTTTCCCTCATCTCACAGAATAACATCGTATTTATCCAATTTCCCAAATTAGCAACTTTGACGTCACTTTTGACTCCTCCCTCTTCTGGAATCCTCACGTCATTTAGTCCGAATTATTTTCAGTTCTGTCACAAATGTCACTCAGATCTAATTTCCAAAAGCACATATGAATCTTACAGCATTGGGCTAAAGAAGATGCACGCTATTTGAAAAAAAAAAAGAAAGATCTAACCTCTCCTGATCCCCATGGCCTCTTCCAGGTGGAACTAGAGAAGGCGTCCTAGCTGACCTCACTGTATTTTGCTTCTCACCACTCTAGCCTCCCCTCAGACTGATGCACTCATTCTTCAAAATACAGAAAACTTATCATCAGTCACTTCCCTGCTTAAAACCCTCTCGTGGCTGCCTTGAGGCTAAAGTCGAACCACCGTGGCTTAACAAACAAGGCCTTCCATGTTCTGCCTCCAGCTACTCTTGTTCTGACACTCCATCCACTCCACACCCCGGGCACTCACGTCTCATCAATCACTGCATCCTCCAAGTCCTTTCATGACTATATGTCCATGATACTTATTTATGTGTCTATTAATGTACCTAACATGTTATATTGTAATTAGTCTGTTACGCGTCTGTTTCTCCTCTTAGAGTTGGAACTACTTGAAGGCAAGTAGTATAGCTTCTCAGAAGTCCTGGCGTTGCGAACCCAGAGCCTGGCACAAAGGAGGCACTCGGTAAGTGCTGGATGACTGACTGAATGAACTTAATTTGAGAGCATCATGCTGTTATTTAAGTGTTTCATGTAGAGTCTCAGAAACACAAGTCTATGACAACAGCTGAGAGCAAAAATTCTCTATTCTGTTTCTTTTGATTCTCCACTGCACGATATGGCTTCTCATAGGTGTTCAATACAATTCCATTACATTTATTTGGGAAAAGTCGATTTCTTGTTCTGTAAATGGGCTTTCTCTCCTCTGTGGTAAATTCACTCCCTGACTTTTTGTATACCTACTTTGTCTCAGGCAGTGCGCTACAGACTATAAAGGCTAAGGGTATAGGAATGGACAGAACTGTCAGGATCCTCACCAAGTTCAATGTCTCATAAGTTAGTGACAATAGTTAGGAACATAATCCATACCTCCCGAATGTTCTGTTGCTCCACCTCGTGCCGCTTGATCATTATTTTCCGCTTGAAGAAGCGACAGTTTTTGTCGTAGTACAGTCTCTGCTGAGTGAGAAGGTGGGCTTCCTCTTCGGCCTGTGTGTGCTGCAAATTCTCTTTATGCTTGGATATCCGCTCTTGCTTTTCTTTCTTGGGTGTGCTATGGTCCTCATTCATCTCCTTCACACAAAAAGGAAAAAAACAAAACACAACCATGCCGGTCTCGTCAGCCAAAGGAACTATAATCGTTTATTGCAACGGTAGATTAAAACATTTGGAAAGCAAATGAAAATATTTGGGGTTGCACACACTCCTCAACAATTCTTTTCTTTTTTTTAATTGATTAATTGAATATTAAGCGAGAGGGAGACTTATTAGTTTCCATGTGGCTTCTTTCTCTGGCTTCTTGCTCTCAGAAATGATTCGTTCACTCATTTATCCCATACACATTTACTGAGTTCCTATCATGTGACAGGCATTGTGCAAGACACGGATACAACAGTGAACAAAAGAACAGGATATTTCCCATCATGGGGGTTTACAGTCTAGAATAAAGAATTAATCAAAGAATCGCAGAACTGAACTGAAAATTACTGTGATAACTGCTGTGAAGGTGAGAACTTGGATGTTTAATAGAAAATATTGGACTTTGGTAACAACTAAGCTGAAATTTGAAAAATTGTAGGCATTAACCAGTCAAAAAGGAGGGGGGAAGAATACTCTGGGGAGAGGAAAGGGCCTGTGCAAAACCCTTAGGATGGGTAAAATAGGACATGGAATGGTCAAGGGGCTGAAACCAGAGTGTGGTGCAGTGTCACATGAGATGAGGCCGGACAGACAGACAGGACCCTCTGTGGCCTTCTAGGCCAAGTTCAGGACACTGATCTTTAGGCAAAATGGATTTTATATGGGGGGGGAGGCGGTTAAAACAAGATGCATTTCAAAAAGATGACTCTGGCTTCCATGGGAAGAACAGAATGAAGAAGGCAAGAGTTTGTCCATGGAGACAACTAGGCTAGTGCAAAGGTTCAGGTGAGAGAAGGCAGTAGCTTAGACGAAGGAGGTGGTGAAAAGGTTTCAAAGGTAGGAAGTAACTCTGCAAATGTTACTCATTTGAATTTCAGGAAAAAAGATTCTTCAATTGGGATTGGAGGATAAACAAATCACCTAGATTTTCAAAAGGACAAAACTCATAATTATTCTAGCCCATATGGGTAAAGGGAAGACAGCAGTGCATCAGAACAGTTAAGAAGATGTTAGCCTACAGGGAAAGTAAGGTGACCCCTGTTAGAGAAAGGACAGGATACTCTTCTTCATACTGTTGCCACGGACAAGCTTGACCTATCATGTTTGGCTAACTAATCATGCGGTTGAAATCTCCGTTAATCGCTAACGCCTACTTTATTTAATGTTTTGTGATGCAGCCATCACACACCATTTAGATTATTTTTGCACTTAGTCAAGAAGTCCTTGTAAATCAAATTTCAACTTTCTTGTTCCAGTGAAGCCTTAAGTGAAATATTGGAATCTACAAGAGCAAGAGCTGCTTCCAGCCTGGTGTAAGCTGGGATCGCACCAGGAAGGCTGGGTGACTCATTTCTTGATGCTATGACTTCACTACTAGGTTTGACATTAACCACTACATTGCACACCCACGTTCAAATAGGATCACACAAATTCACTCCAAAATGAAGACTAAATCATTTCTGGGCCATCCAGCATTCAGTATTACCCACACCCCTGTTGTTTATCAACAGTGGGGATGATGGAGACTGTTCTGTCATCCCAAGGACAACACCTTCAGGGATACCAGTATCTAAATATACAGGCCACTTGAAACCGTCTGAACTAAGCTTTACTTCAGTAATAAAGGGTAATATTAGCTCTGCACGGAAAGACTTACTGAGGCTATCTCAAATTGGGTTTAGGCTTGTTTTCCTCATGAGCATATTGAAAGGTTAGGCCTGTGGTCTCTTGGACTCATAAATCTGAGTATGGTGAACCCAAAATGGCCTTACGCCTGAAGGCTGAGTGGGGACTCTTGGATGCTGTTCTGCGGTAGAATTTTCTAAAGGTGGAGTTCGTGCAATCTCCAGTATCTTAGCTCAAAATGGCGGCTGCAGTCATAAAGTATGGCCTCCAGAGCATGAGTAAGCACATGGAGTGAGAAATAAGAATGTATCTGCAGCTGAGAAAATTTCAGAATTTCTTATGGTAAGCACAAAGGTATCTCTGTGATCTAGCAACACCTTTCTATTGCGATATAACAATTAGGCTCAAGCAATAACTAAGAGAAAATGGAGAGAATGTGAACCTTCTTGGTTGGGCCATTGCTCTATACAGCCTGGTTTTCTAGATCTTATAGTGTTAGAGATTCTTCCCCTTCAGGCAGTGTGGATCAAATACAAATGTCTGCTAGGCCCAGCAATGACCGGTGGCTCTTCCAGGCAGGGCAAAAGATCCCACGGCCCACCCCAAACCACTTGCTTTCACTTCCTAATGAAAAAAAGAATTGGAGAGGAATCTTGCTAAGTCTCATATTATTAACTTAGAATATGGACTCAAATGAATGATTTTATATACTAGAACAATGCTCCATATTAAATTTTATTAAACCTTAATAAACTAGTAGTCTTATGGGAAGGAAATGCTATGGAAATGTAGGCAATTCACGTGGAAGGACTGGTAAAAGGAGAACTGAAGAAATCTGAGCTTTCAGATCAAATTGCAGTTCTGCAGGAGGACTTTCCAAGGCCACTAGTGGTCTTCAACCAAACATTCAAAAATCGATCATTCATTTATCAAATATTCGCATGTACCAGATACAAGGAATACACTCATGGGCAAAAAAAAAAAAAGAAATAATAATGGTTTCTGCTTATGTCACTTACTTGGTAGTAGGGAAAGTAGCTCAAAGAATCCTTAGAGGATGTAAAATTGAAAACTAGTGTTATGAAACCAGAGGCTCCTACTTTGGTTGAGGCAGTCAGGAAAGGCTTCCCTGGGGAAGTGACATTTAAGATAAAGTACTTATAAACAATCCTAAGTCTTACAAGGAGGAGGAGAAGGAATTAACAGCAGAATTGTGGCAGGGGAGGGGTTGGGGGAAGGGTGGGGAGAGCGTCCTGGAGGAAGAATCCCTATGAGCAAAGACCCTGGAGAAGGGCAGAGCTTGATAAATTTGAGGAACCAAAAGGTGACCATTGTGGCAGGAGCAGCAAAGAGTTGGGGGTGACGGGTGGGGGGTAAGCAGGTGAGCGGAACAGTGGTATGAGGTGAGGCTGGTAGCAGACCATGTAGAGACTTCTACTCTGTTTCCCCGAAAATAAGACCTAACCAGACAATCAACTCTCATGCATCTTTTGGAGCAAAATTAATATAAGACCCGGTCTTATATTATGTAAGACCCGGTCTTATATTAATTTTTGCTCTAAAAGATGCATGAGAGTTGACTGTCTGGCTAGGTCTTATTTTGGGGGAAATATGGTGGTATCTATCTTAAAAGCCACGGGAAGTCAATAAATGTTAAAAACATGAGGTGATAATATCAGACTTATAGTTTGAAAAGATCGCTCTGACTGAAGTGGGGAATAAACCAGAAATAGGCTAGAATGGTTTAGAATGTGACCAAATGGCTCCTGAGTGGTACCTGGACCAGCAGCATCAGCATCACCTGGGATCTTGTTAGAAAAGCGTATTTCAAACTCCACCCCAGACCCATTGAATCAGAAAAGCTAGGGCTGGGTTAGCAATCTGTTTCACTAAGCATTTCAGGTGATTGTAATGTAAAGTTTGAGAGTCAATGGGTTACACTATGAATAGATTACTATGTAAGATGAATCAGTTTCAAGTTCCAACCATTCTAATGGCAACTTGGTGGCTACAAATATTGGTGCTCTTACCTCTTTTATCTTTTCCTTACAAATCTTATACTGCTTCTTCTGACTTTCTAAGAAAGTTGTCAAATCTTTCTTCTGCTGGGCCAAGATCTGTTGTTGAAACTTCTTCTCATCTGCTGCAGCTACCTTTGCCTTGTAAAATAACAAATATGATCTTGGATGAATTGTGCGTCACACAGAATTCAGCTATTTATATTCTCCATTGCATTAGAAAAATACATACATGCTGAATAATGTAATTTTTTGAACAAGTAATTAATTAAAAACAAAATAAGGAAATGCTTGCTCTGATTTTCCTGTATCTTAAACAAACAAATTAACAAACTTACTATTGAAAAACATATTCCCAATTGTAGGAAAAATATGAAGATAAACCATAAACATGTTTTATTGAACACACACACACACAAATACATGGGATGAAAGGTAAACTGAGGATTATAATAAAGTATTTTTTATCATATTATTAGCAGCCCAAGGATTATATTATAAAAACGGATAAACATAATTGGTCAGTTTTGTTCCAAGAATCTAACTCTAATCCATTAATTATTCCAACTATCAGATTTCCTAGAGGGGTCATCTCTAGTATAATAGGCAAAGCTAATGACGGTTGATTTCTTAGTACCTGCTACAATCCACAACAGTCAGACACCAAGACATTTTGGGGGCTCCTAAGTGGATAGAACACAGACCAAATAAAAGATAACCTAATAAATATTGGCTCCTGAAAGTGACCCAATCTAAGTTTCAGGGAACCATTAGATGAAGCCCATATGTAAGATGAGGTGCTTAGGGGATAGAGAGGGAATTACGCTTCATGGGTCTTTTTATATATCTTTTCACCTTTAGCTTCCATTGTCAACAATTCTGCTCATTATGAACAATTCTCTCCACATATTTACCATGTCAAATCCCCAAGAAAGAATCTGACTGGTTTATTTAATCAACGTCATCCCTGTTTGGGCAGAGGTTTTCATGCCACACTGCCTCATAGATTGATGGCTGTTGGGGGAATGCTTCTTCTACAACTGAGGTTTTTTTCCATGTGGAGAGAGAGCTTAATTACTGAAACACCCCTGGCACCCTGGCACTAGTCACTCCATCCCCAGGGTGCACATGTTCACCCTGGCTTTTTCATGCTATGAAAGTCTTATCGGGCGAGGGGGTGGCAGGAAAGGCGACTGGTTTAGCACTACTAGTGCCTGGGTAGGTGGGTCTGTTTAATTTTGTTCAGTATTATTAGGCCCATTTTCCTTCAGACATAAATCACTTCTCCCATCTAACATTTATCAGTAATAAAGGTGATATTTTGACTCTGTATCTTACCCTCTTATCTGTTTTTAAATTAGTTTAGAACCTGGGTGGGGAAGAGAGATGTTCCCTAGAAGACTCAAGGAATAGCCAGATGAATTCCTTGCAGCCATGGGTCAGGAGGCCATCCCTAGGTCAATGAGCTGCAGGCAGGGATTATCACCACTAACAGGGACTGTGTGTGGAGCAGTTTTCCTTTGAGGAGGACTGTGGGTGTGGCAGGTACAGGAACAGACCTGAACTGTGCACGTTTCCACAGGACAGAGGCATCTTGTTTCTTTTTATTTTACCCAGACCCCCACCAAGGGACCGATGCTCAGACTACATCTGAATGGACAAGAATGTGATATATACCTTTAGTTACTATTTTAACTTTTAACGACAATTTTAAGTAGCCCCATAGCCCCCACCCCCATCAAAGCAACACTATTCCTTTATCGCCCCCAATCACAGCCCTCCTGCGCCCTGCTAACAGGAGACCACTGATGGGCCCGGCCTGGCGTGGCTGTGGCACGAAGGCAGGTGTGCACGTACTGACCTCCTTTTCTATGATAGCCACTTGCTTCTTGGCCAGCTTCTCCAGCTCGATGGACGAGTTGTTGGCATGTGTCTCCACCTCCTTCTGGAGCTTGAGGCGGTGCTCGTCCATCTCAGCCTTCAGCTTGTTCTCCAGGGCGATCAGCTGCTTCTGGTGCTGGCGCCGCATCCGCTTATAACCTGACATCTGTTCCCGCAACTCGTTCTCCTGCTCATGCTCATGGATCTGCCGTGTAACCTGATTGGGATTGGGGAACAGAACTCAGGTAACCAGGTTCACGGAAGACAAACTTTCTGGTAAAGTGGGAGAACCCTCTGGCTCCATTTTATTTGTCATTGTCACCATCACTTCACCTACTATGAGATCTGACAATTAACTTCGCAAACTTGTTGCAACAATGTTGCTAACTTTTTTTGATATCAGAGGGATTATTCAGTATGAATGTGTACCAACTGGACAAACAGTGAACCAAGGTTACTATTTGGAAGTGCTGGAAAGGCTGCATGAAAAAGTTAGACGACCTGAACTTTTCACCAACAATTCACGGCTCTTGCATCACGACAATGCACCAGCTCACATGGCACTGTCTGTGAGGGAGTTTGCAGCCAGTAAACAAATAACTGTATTGAAACACCCTCCCTACTCACCTGATATGGCCCCCAGTGACTTCTTTCTTTACCCGAAGGTAAAGGAAATATTGAAAGGAAGACATTTTGATGACATTCAGGACATTGAGGGTAATATGACTACAGCTCTGATGGCCATTCCAGAAAAAGAGTTCCAGAATTGCTTTGAAGGGTGGACTAAGTGCTGGTGTCGGTGCATAGCTTCCCAAGGGGAGTACTTCGAAGGTGACCATAGTGACATTCAGCTATGAGGTATGTAGCACTTTTTCTAGGATGAGTTCGCGAACTTAACTGTCTAATCTCGTATTTCCTGAACACTCACCTGTACCAGGCACTGTGCTGGGTGCTCTTTATATACTTTATCTCTAACCCTAAAAAATCCTATCTCATTCAGTCATTCATTTATTCATTCATGAAGCAGGCGTTACCATTCCTATTTTATAGATGTAGAAATTGAGACTCGAGGGAATTAATTTATTAATTCAGCCAAAATGTATTTACATATTTTTGATATATCATTGTATATATGCTCAAGGTCACGTAGCTAATAAGGGGTGGAGACAGGATTCAGACCCATTTCTGTCTGATTCCAGAGCCATGCTATTCCCACTATACCAGGGTTTCTCAACCTTGGCTCTATGACAATGAACCGGATCATTCTCTGTTTTGAAGGGCTGTGCTGTGCATTGTAGGATATTTGGCACCATCCCTGACCTACCCACTAGATGCCAGTAGCACCTCCCAAGTCAAAACAATAAAAAATGTCTCCAGACATTGCCAAATGTCCCCTGGGGGGCACAATCCCTCTGAGAACCACTGTGCTATATCATATTGCTTGTTTGTGTGTTAAGGATCGTTTTCTGTCACAGGAATTTTGAGTATCCTTTCAAAATAGTTTGAACAAGATTTATTTCCTATTCTTAATATGAATCGAGAGAAAGAAATTTCTCCTTTTAAATCATCTGTCTTTTCCTCCCCTCCTCTGCCAAAGAGATGTTAACAAATTATAATACATTTATTTCCTCTCCTAAAGAGGAGAAAGCATTTCTATGATTTTTGGACAGCCACTTTTCTTAGTCATTTTTCTTTAACCCATTCTCAAGTGAGTAACCAACAACCTGAAGACAGCAAATGTAAATTATGCTATCTCGTTTCTACCTTTTCTGATTTTTCAGTGCTTCCTTCAATTTATCACCCCTCTTTATTTTCCTGTCAGGTTCTCTGGTCACTTCCTTTTCATCCTTCCTATCTTAGGAAAAAAAAAATTTAACTACAAAATTATAACTTTGGTTTTGTTTTAAATAATTTAGTCACTCCTATAAGCCACTTCTCCTCAATCTAAACCTCAAACAAGTTTTACTCGAAATCTTCATGCTGCTATTCATTCTCTCTACTATTTTCAGTTCATGGGTCAAAGTGCATTTTGTACAAAGAACTGTTTGTTTCTCTACTCTTTTTAGAAGGTGTCCCTGAATATTAGATTGAGTCCTTACTATCAAGAGAGTGCTGTTCTGTAACTGGATAGTATTATCAAAGTACACCATTAAACATTAGCCGAACTTTGAAACCTTTCCAGCTGAAACTAACGCTGGGTTTCATATTCATTTCTCTTTTCTAAAGGACAATCCTCCTTAAAGTATGAGGAATAAGAGCGGACAATATTTCAAGACCAAAAAAGGGATATCGCCACCAAAGAGGCACCTAACATTCTAAAGAAAATAATCTATTTTGCCATCACAATAAATATATTTTAATGGACTTATTTCACGATAAAAAGAAGGAAAGAAAGAAGTAGCTTGAAGTATATGTGTATATTTCACTTCTTCATGCTTGTGCCTTCCTGAAGTTCAACTGTAGGGAAAAAAACCATTCCAATCAACAGAAAGGATACCATTTATTCCTTTCTGAACTCACATGTTTTTCAGAGAAATATGGGAGTGAAGTAGCTGTTCGAGTGTGATGTTTGTGGTATGTTTTATCGATGTACTTATTTTTTCTTATTTTACCATTCCTTCTTTAATCAGATTTCCAAAGCTGAAGCATGGAATACTCTAAAGCTATCATGATATGTTTAAAACTTGCCAGCAGAATGTTTGACTGATTTGTGGTCAATAAAATAAAGTACGGCTATGTCCCTAAACCAGGCAGCCTAAGGATAAAACAGAACCGAGTTGTGCTGGGAACATTTTCTATCCTAATTGGTGAGTGAGTCCCTGTGAAAAGGGTGATCCTGCTGCATCCAGATCATACAAGAATGTGGCAAAAACAAATGACAAAGCTCAACATGCTATCATTGTAACAAATCAATTCCAGGAAAGACACTTTGCTTTTAAATGCTTCCCATAATTTGGATAATCACCTTCTTAAATTCCTAATATCAACTTCCATTTATACAGCTAAACGTTCTAAGTCTGAAAGTAATTGTCTTTTTAGATATATATTGTGATAGTGAGTTTTTAAATTCCATGCTCAAGCTAGATAGATGAATTTAAATAAAAGTATAACCAGATGTTTCATTTGGAAGTTCAACATGAAACTTATAAAAAATATGTTACCTACAGTTATGTATGCCTATTTTAAGTTTAAACTTTGTGTCTTATGAATACACTATATGGTCAATAAAATTTAAAAAAATAGCTCATAATTTTATTATGTTTTATGGTTTACATTATACTTTCACATGTAATTTACCTCTTTAATTTTTATAAAGCCTGGGATTTGAACTAAGGTCCTATGGTTCTTGAATTGTCTGAGGAAATTCATATCACTAAGGCAGAAAAGAAACTTTCTGTTAAGAAGTAATGGAGGAGGGGTTCAACACCCAAACAGCCAAAGCTGCAGAGAATGGTAAGTCTAAGTTACACACTGAGTAAGTCCAAAAATCAGAGAAAGTTATAGAAATGTAGGGACTGTAGCTTTCACAATGGTAGTCTCAGAAATGTGATCAACTCAAAGTGAGCAGTTTTATCCTGCTACAACCAGAAGGTTGCTTGCAGACATATCTCATTCCATCCCTGACCATATAACTGACCTTGGGCAAATTACTGAACCTCATGAAGTCTCTCCGCTTTCTTCATATGTAGAAAGGAAGCACCGCTAGGATGAGATTGCTGATAAGATAACACTTGTGCCTCCCAAGGTGTCTGACACATAAGAAATGTTCAATAATGTTGGTTTCCTTCCTTTTCTGCCAGGCTCTGAGTAATATGTCTCTTTTTCCTTCCACTAAGCATTTCTGGTGATAGGGACATAGATCAGAAGAAGTGGATCTAAGAGAAAGGTCAAGTTTAACAACAAAACTGTACTTGTATCCAGGTTGTAGATTATCAGTATGTATAATTTCTGAATTTGAATTATTAACTATTTCATATACCTGGAATAATATATGTATATAAAAATAAAGAACCATAAAGGAAGACTGAGCTTTTTTCAGGAAGTTTTTGTAGACATTCCATTCTACTGGATTTAATTCCAGCAAAATTTGGCCCTAAAACACATCACTTCACCCAAAGTGTACTATTTGCCTATCAAGAACAGAACACTGAGCTAGAAGACTAATAAGCAACTTACTGAATATAAAAGAGAAGCAAGGTGGCTGATAATGTTACCCTCTTACAAGATCAAAGCCAACTTACAAGATTAATTATATGTAAGAATCAAAATAATGCTTATGATAAAACTGGCCCCCCTCAGCACTTAGAACAAGTGAAATTTATAGCAAGTTCTTAAAAAGAATACAGTGACTCACACTTTGGCATTAGAAATTTGACGTTCCACTCTTTAGAACACATAGGGAAAAACTGTTTTAAGTTTGTACTAAAAGTAATAACTGATAACAGGCAATTCTGCTTTATACAGAAAAACTGACATGAAGAGCTTTGAAATACGTACTTATAAATCCAAATTCTCATTTGGTACCAGAGCTGAAATAGACGTCATTCATTCATTTGTTCATTCATTCAACACACATTTATTGAGTTTGGTCATGTGGGTTGGGCATATAGATTGGCAACACAAGTGAAAAACAGTATCAGCAGTGCTCTTAGTGAGAATAAGAGGTCAACAAAAAGGAAAGAGGAGATATGCAATATTTTGATAAGCATCCTCTGATAACACCATCCAGGAAGAGAACACATTTTCAAGCATTTAGAAACAGAACAGTGGGGCTCCTGAGTGGCGAAACAGTAGCATTTACTGCTGAATCTCTAATATTTTTATGCCTGTCTATCAAACTCACTCAGGTACACAATTTCACAATTAGCTGAATAATTAACTTGCATTTTTTAAAAATCCAAATGAAGATTTCATTTTCTATAAGCTTTTCTACTGAATCTGTAAAATCAAAGTAAAAGAATCTATGTTTGCATAGATAGGACAATAATCATTTTCTCCTACATCCTTTCCTGGAGAGTTTTATGCCCCTCTCCCTAATGCATATTCTAATATACATTCACCTAGGTCGGAAGACCACTGTATTCCAGTGAGAATTCCTTCATAAGAGCCCAAAGTAAATTATCTAATAGATAGGGTCTTGGTCTTTATATCAACTACTATGGGCAAATTACTTAATCTCTTGAAGTCTCTCAATTTTCTTTATACGTGACCCCAGACATTATGAAAATTTGAGAAGAAATGACATCAGATGTAACATCAGCTGAAAACACTCTCGTGGGTCATTAATCTAACTAAAATATTAGTATCTCCATTCACCAACAATAAGACACATCTCAAAGGCCCAAGAAATCAGATGAGCAATTCTGAAAAACATATAAACAACTTTTTTCCAGGTGACAAATCAGCCCAATGTGAACTTTTCTTACAGAAAAAGAAAAAGAAAGGATAAAATTAAAAAGGTTCCATGAAATTCCCTTTTCCTAATTTTTCAAAATAAGGTCAGTAATCTTGCCCTTAAATGATTACAATTTTAAAAATATATAATTCTAAAGTTTCCTCAGGGCTTCCTCTGGTATCACGGTTCGTTCGCAGTCCATGCTTTTCCTTTGTTACAAATGCATGGTGGGGCGATGCATAATAACCTAAAAATATGAGTTTTAAGGTGCCACAACAATAAAAACACCTAGCAGTAAAAGCCTGTGGCCCATGGGCTTCATATACTTGTCAATAACCCCATTCAAAAGTATAATCTAGAAAGAAATGCTAAGGGGAAAAGCCACAGAACTAGGCCTACTCTTTTAGGCTGTGTAGAAGAGATAGGCTGATAAAGCAAAAATGAGAAACCGTTATATATACATTTTTTCAGTTTGCAAGTCTATTTAAAACATATACTCGTCACTTATTTATCTAGTAATTGAAAAACTATTTCTAAATTCCTCTTTTTCTTTTTGTTGTTCACTTTCGGATCACTCTGTGGCTTTGACGAGAAGATTATAGAGAAAGAGTAAAACCAAAATAAATAAATCAATATCGTGTTGCTACCAACTATGAGAAGTGAAGAGAGGTTTCACCATGGATTTGATTATTTGTTATACTGGACCTTCATTTTGCCATGATCTTGCTCTTACTTTTGTGTCATTTAAGTAATTTTACTCCTTTTTCATTTGAGTCGGGATCCATGAAAAACAATAAGATTCATGATATATTTTTAAAAATTAGATACTTCTTTTTGATATCCCAGTGTCCTGACTTAAATATTCCTATTGAAACTAGCCTTTAAAATAATATAATAGGTAGTAGAACTGTAATACTTGGTAATATACATTAAAACATCCATACCAAGAGTTAGACTGTCCAAAATGGGACGTGGAATCCTAAGACATCATACCACTTTTCCCTTCTATTATTTTTTTTTCTCCCTAAAACCACTAGATACAAATACTACGGATCTCTGATAACTTCCATCAACCCCACCATGATTCCCAAAGCATTTTGTTTGGAGAGGGTTTTCCAAAAAAAAAACCCAACTGATTTTGTGGCTACAGCAACAGCCTATCAGCTACTCTGTATTTAACTTACTAGAGAGTCAGGGGCCTTTTAGCAAATAAAGAGTCCATCAGAGAGACCGATCCCCGCTGGGCACTATAAACACTTAGGATTCAGAGGGGTTCCTGAGGACTTTGCCCAGAGCCCTGAGGGGGCCCAGTGGGGAAGCGGCTTTCATTATCCACAGAGAAGAAGATGGTGATGGGTGATGTGCACACAGAGGAGCTCTGGGTGAGTCCCCAAATATGAGCGTGAGATCACTCTGGCATGGCAGTAATATTATTATCTTACTGGGAGGAGGTTATGAATATATGATATGGGAATGAGGGTGTGGCAAGTGAGAAAAGAGGAGAACCTGTCCCAGAGGGAAAAACCCACTGGGTATAATGTCTGCTTCACAGGCAAAACCTGCTTATGGTGCTCTGATTCTCAGTTGGTTGTTCATCATTTCTCCTCTCGTTTCAACATGAACAGGTCTGGATAAAGGTTACAAGTCTCACAAGAGTCGGTGGTGAGTAGTAATATTCCATAAATACCATACTTCTTCTTTTGTCAGATATCATGGAATGAAGATAGTTATTATTTAATATTTCATGCTTTATTTAGACTCAAAGCCATGTTTTTTATAGGTGCCTAACAATCACTACCAAATACATAGTGGACATTTTAAGATCTCCATTACACAGCATTGTATTTATTTAAAATGAAAAAATTGTCTATGAACGAGATGACAAGAAACTTCTATACAAAGGAACTTAAAGGCAGGCTTATTATTTATAAGCAGTCTACGTTAAATTGCTTGCTTTTAGACAGTAGCAGGCATAGAAATATGGAGGTGCTTTAACTTCCATTTTCCCTATATTTGGGTTTTTAAAGATTATACTCCATCATCAATTCCAAAGATAATTGAAGGCGTTAAAAGACCTGAGAAATAAAAGTGGAAATCAGGTTTAAAAAATAGGACAAGAAAAAAAGAATCATTTCTGGGTCGGCCTTGGATGATGTCATCACAGGTTCTAAATGGAATAGCCAAGCAGCGTACACTAACTCTTCCTGCACATGTAACCTCTAACATCAATTTGGGCAAAACAACTGATATTTCAATCATTTTCTGGCTGAGAAGTGAGATTGAGACGCAAAAGATTAAAGAGAGTTTAGAGTGCCAAGGATGAAACGATACGAGTGTGTGTGAGTGAGTGTGTGAGTGAGTGTGTGAGTGTGTGAGCACGCACGCGCACGCGCTGGGGACCAAGGGGAGGAGGCATGAAAACTAACTCTTCCAGCACACACCCCTTTTGCTACTACAAGGGCATCCAGCAATCACATTTGCAATAGTAAAAATGCTGAAGGATCCTACAGTATCTTTTCTTCCACGACCATCCCTATCCTCTCCTACAAAGCCCTCCTTGCTTTACTGGTGCCAGGAAATTCTTCAGGGGTTAAACGGGGAAGTGCAGCCACTACCATTGTTGCAATAAATAAATGAATGAACCAGAACGAACCAGCAATCCATCGCTGGGAAGCAAGTATTCTTATTTTCTACAATTATATACAGTAGCCAGCAACCACATATTTTTTAAAAATTGTTTTATCTTTTGATGTGTGTGTATACATTATAGACACACATGAATCTATACAAAAAGAAGCATAGTGCCCTGCATACACACACAGCAAATACCTTTAAAATATTTTTAGCATTATTATTTTAATGAAAAGACAAACAGCTTTTTAAAAACTGAACATGCTAGCAACTTCATTTTAAAGCCCTTTTTATCTTGCATATACAGCACATATAAATACACCACACACACACACACACACACACACACACACACACACACAAAGGCTTTTTTTTTTTTACATGCCGTAGACAATGCTAAAATATCTGAGATCAGGTTGCTATGCCAACAGATTTTTTTCTAAAATGAATAAAATTATTAGGAGGGAGAAAACATTCTTGACTCCTTTCCTCCCATCCATGAAGCCGAGAGAGGCTCAGGGAGGTCGAGAGGCTGCCAGATGGGGAGGAGGGGAAGGAAGGGAAGGTGAGTAGAGGGGTGTTTGCTTACCAAAGATGCTGATTTGATCGTGGCAAAGCGCTCTCTGTTCCGGTAGTGGAGGGCCTGGCTCTGAACTGACTGGGTAGGCCGCGGCTCAGGCCTGGGATCGCCGTGGCCCGCCTCATCCCTTATGAATACATGATCCTGCAGAAATGGATAAAAACAAGGAGAAAGTCCAGCTGTGCTCTTTCCTCGCCGGCTGCCTCTCTCTCACCCCTCTTTCTGCACAAGCACTGCTGTTTGAAATGCATAGTTTAGCTCTCTGCTAGTCCCCGCAGCTCCCACGGTACAAAATGAATAAGCAACACATTGCAGCCTTCAGTTAGGAATGTCAGCTGATCGCTAGTGGGATGCCTTCTGAATCCCTGGCAGGCTTTTTCTTTACCTCCAGAATTACATATATGCAAAAGAAAAAAGGAATAGAAAAAACAATGCAATGTACAGACTCCTTAGAACAGTTTGTTTAAAACGCTGCAACCAAATAATTCCTTTAAAAATGTCATGTCCATGTCTAGCAAGGAGGATGCTGGTTGCTTTTAACATAAAAGCGAGCCTCCGCCTCATTCCCTTGAAAGATCTGCTTTCTCAATTTAATTTTATTTGCGATCTGTTCGGTAGGATCATCGTTCTGCCTAGAATCAGTGTAGGCTTGTGCTGAACTGCCTCTCTATCTTGTGCTGGGAAGATTCGGCAGTCACTGAGGGATCCTGCTTTCCAGTCATGATCGTACACAGTTCTAGCACCTTCTCTCTACAGCTTCTGAAAGGATTTTTTTTTTTTTTAGATTTAAAGAGACAGGCATACAATTTTAACCAAATGATACTTTCACAAATTCTTCCTCAACTCAGTCTCGGTATGGTCACCAGTGTGAGTAAAGCTGGAATTTAATGCCCTTGACTGATTTAATCAAGTCTTATGCTTCTTGATAGGCAAAGATGATTAATCTTATTGCAACGCCCAGTGAAAAATAACATTCCCTGGAAGGTAGTAATGGATGTTTCTTAAAAGCAACTGAAATGACTTTTAAAGGGGAAAATGCTTTCAAAGGGTGATGCATCTCTCTATAAAAGATGAAGTGGTCAGTCAGTAAGTAGTTCTAACCCATTAGAAAAGATACTGTAATAATTAATAGCTCAAAAACATGTACAACCATGGGGGATTTTTAAATAGTACATGTTCAGGACAGTGAAGGAGAAATTAATTCTCTTACTGCCCTAGGGTTTTAGGAGAAACCATTTGTGAGAAGTCAGTTTTGTATTTTGTCCATGACTATTCGAAATTTTTAAATAATATCCTTCATCAGCCAACAAAATTAAAGGTTTAGAAAACACAAAATTTTATTATATAGAATAAAATTTTGAAAAGTCAAAACACCTATCTGCCTGGAGGGATATTAAATTTTACATCCAGGTTTTTACGTAAAAGCCAAGAGCAAAAATAAAATTTATCATCGGGCTGATTTTCTTTCTTCTTTCATAAATTTCGAATGCTTCAGAATGTTGGGAAGATATCTTACCATTACATCTATCTTTAGAGATTTTCCCCCCCAATATATTGTATTGTGGTCTATTTTGTTTTCAAATAATGAAGGGACTTTAAATGCCATTGAGGGCACATATATCAAATTTAAGGGATGTTCTACCACCACACTATCCAATAAGATAGCCACTAGTCACATAGATATTTAAATTAAATAAAATGTAAAATTCAATTCTTAAGTCCCATCAGCTATGTTTCAAGGTAGACACTAATTATGGCTACCTTACTGAACAGTGTAGATATAGATAATTTCCATCACTGCAGAAAGTTCTATTTGAAAGTGCCACAGGTTAAAAATGTACCTCAACCCATATTTTTGAAATTTATTTAAAAAAAAAAGTACTTGATAGGTCAATTAAAATTTTCTACACTATTTTCTGGGAAATCTAAACTCTTATTTCACACGGCAGAAAAAGATTAGGTGTGGGGCTGAGATTTATGTACTAGGTTTAGGTTCTAGAGAGAAAGGCACTGGGATCTGCTACCATTCACATTGCTGAATATTTGTTAATAAATTACATTTATCTCCAAATTTGATCTTACTTAATATTACAGTCCCTGGAAATCAAGCAGCTTTTAAATGCCAGCAACCAGAACAGAAGACTAGGTAGAGGCCTGTGGTTTTACAGGAGGCCTTGCTAAGTCACAGTTTTGGTGAGGGTTAATTAGCTAACATTAAGTGCGTTGACTGAGAAGGAGACCTGAAATGATGGCAGCGCTAAGCTTCAAATTGTTATAATTTGATTTACAAATATGACCCGAGACCCTAGAATCCACATTGTTCACATAACAGAATAAAACAAAATATGTGCAAATATGCCTAATTTTAATATTCTTTTGTTTTCCGTCAGATAAAAATGAACACTTTTGGGTTAGGATCCTGATTACCAAATTAAAAGTCACATTATATTAGCTAAGTTTTTTAACTCGAGGATACTGCAGTACACTGGAAAAGTTGAAACTTGAAATTATAGTGATTTTAGTTGACACATAGCTAATAACCCAGTAAGGTTTATATGAAAAATAATGCTATATTAGTAGTCTAAAGAATAGGTCCAAAATTTTAATCTTCTTTAAGTATAATATAATGCTAACAGTATAATCTTTGCTTTATACGCTAAAGATATTTTTCCTTTTAGAAAAGAATTCTTGTTTTCCACAGCATCTCCATAACAGAGATCACCAATAAACACTGAGTGTCTTCAAATATTATGCAAGAGACCACCAAATGGGGCAAAATTTTAGGCGAACAGTCGATATACATTTCAAGTACATAGGAAAATGATTTTTAAAACATTCAGCTCCTTTGCATCAAACAAATTCAAAACTCTGAAGACAACTTAAATAATGAAGCCATTTTAAAATGGGATGTGACTTGAGAAGCAAGTACAAAAAAATTAAACTATCTACTTTACTGGATATATTGTCTGTTGGTTATATTGCCCCTTCAAGTAGCAGTACCTTTGAAAATGATTAAACCTGGCTCCCGAAGTTTCTGATCTGAATGCATTTTAAAATTAAGAGTTGAAAAGGTCAAATTGATATTTTATGCAGTTAGGGACCAATGCAGATTATTTACAAATGATGATAAGAGGGCCAACATCTTCTTTGATGTTGAAGAATGATTTTAGAATATTAAGAACAATTATGTGTTCTACTTTACCAAGACAAAGTATACCACTTGGTTATAATTTATCTTTAAAACATTATTACCCAAGAATAAACAAACTAGTTTTTGCAATACCAATATGATCGGGACCAGTTTTAAGTAAATTTATGTTAACCTGGTAAATTTATTTTTAACACTTTCATCATAAAAAATAAAACTTCTGCAGATTAAAAAAAAAAGCTGTCACAACGTTTGTTCAAAATCTTTAGTAAGAATTGAAATTTTAAAAACTATAGTGAAATATGTGAAGTACGAGGCACAAACTTTACTTTTATACATTGGACAATGTATAATTATTTAGAAGTTTTTCCTTAAGTGTCTGAATAGTTATGCTTCTAAAATGAAGACTTACGGTGTAGTCACTTGTTCGGAGTTTCTAGCTTAACTTGAAATTAACCGTGGAAATCATTCATCTAGGTTTTGTCAAGTTTTGGATATATCTTTATCACATTAATCATACTTGCCTGTCTGTGCATGAGATTATAGGCTTTTTGAAGGCAGAGTAAATGTGGTTTGAAAAATCTCAGTCACTCCAGCACCTAGCATAGTGCTTGATACTTAGTAGGCAGTCAGTAAATGTTTGCTAAATAAATAAGCTCAAGAATATAGGTCTGACATGCTGGGGAAATGACATTTTCCCTTATATTATTTATCAGAATTCAAATCTGTATTTCACAAACACCTGCCACTCCGTACTCTAAGGAAGTTGTAAAATAGTGACACACATACACACACACAGGAGCACACCTTGACTTTGGGGTAAGGGTGGTGGGGAGAAGGGAATCTAAAAATGGTTTTTATCTGGTGATGAAAAATCTTTTAATAGATTCCAATACTACTCATGCTGTGGAGAAAGGATCAGCAAACCCATCGTCTCTCTTTTGTTTTGTTTATTTCGGAATTACTAAATTATTGCCCACACAGGTGTAGCTAGCAAAAGCGAGGGCTACAGGAAGGGGAGAAGATGAAAAAGGATACCTTAACCTGGAAGGATCGCTGTTAGGGAGGAAAAGTGACTAGCAGGATCCTGAGGATAAAGATGTTACTACAGAGTAGTGGTTTATATGGCTGCTCTGGTTAAGAAACATTACCTTCATATGTTCACTTACTTTTACTTTGCCAAATGTGAGTTGAAGAGTCAAAACACCGGCCCTGCTCTTCAGCAAAAATAATCGGAATGGCCACTGAAGCAAGTGAAAATTAAACTAGAACTTCCTGTCCCCTCAAGGACGTCTTTTTTTTTCTCCCACGGAAATGGTGAGAGCTGTTCTTTTTTAAAAGAAGAAAAGAAATTGACTAAGAGGAAGGGCCAAGTAAAGCTTTAGGAGTTAGGACAGAATGATTTTTTAAAAATAATCTCTAAAAGGGGGCCACGATGACTAGAGTTCTTTAGGGATACGTAACAAATTAATGGACTAATACTTTTAATATATTAAAGTCTAAGGATCTATATTAATAGAAGGCAGCAGCAGGCAAAGATAACGAATTTTATCCTTTAACAAAATAAATATACCTTTTAGTTGACAAATTAAGAAAACAGACTGTTGTTTAGGAGGACATTAAGATCTGTTTGTACTGCTATCTAGCCAATAATGTTAAAAGAGGAGGGTGGAGGCGCAGAAGCAGGCTTGGTGACAGCCAAAAACTAATCTGGGTTAAAAGTTTGCACTGGAATCATTTGTGAATAAATAATCAACAATAGGGGTGCAGCGTTGTTTCCTATAAAAGTTCACAAAACATTTATTGAGTGCTTCCTACGTGACTGACTCTGTGCTCGGTGGTAGGTGAAGAGAGAGGTCCTCGAGGAACCACCAGTCCAGAGAGATGGTGAGATTCTTGTTATTGGAAAAAGCAGTGTGGCAACACTAGCAAGGGGGAAATAAATAAGTGCTTAAAGTTTATTTTTGTCAGAATATACTTTTAGACTTAGTAAAGCATTCTTGTTTAAAAGGAAGATTAGATTACGATCCCTTCCGGGCCCAGCAGAGACCAGAGTCGAGGCAAAGACTGGAGAGATAAAAGTAACCTGAAATTCTGATGTCAAAGGACATTTGTCAGTGGCCCACTTTATATTTTGGGGGCTTGATTGGTGATTGATCTGTTCTGCTAAAATCAGGGCATCTTTATCCTGGATGCAGAGCAGTTCATTGCAAGTCACGCTCTTACTAGTTACACGTGGCCTTTAAAATTAAGTTTACTTCCTATATAAAATGGTAATGTTTCATATGCATGATTTGACTATTTCAGGGGATGTCTGCTTGATTGTAACAATCTATGGGACAAAAAAAATTCCCCTCCCTTATTCTTACATGTTGATATTTATTAAGAATTTTTTTATTGTTTAGAGGGTTATTATTGGAGGAAAGCTTCATTGAAGTCTTTCCAACCATAAAGATGATACCTAAAATTATTTAACCCTTTTAATCCACTATGTTCAATGAATCAACATGGCATGATGTTTAATATCTGGTAATTAATTCATTCCCCGTGTTTTGTCATGTTGTTGTTGTTGTTCATTCATTCATTCCATGATTATTTCCTGAGTGTGTCACGCCAGGCACGTTACAGGCGTTGAGATACAGTGCAGAACAAGGCGGCCATAGTCTTTGCCCTAATGAAATATACATTCTACTCGTAAAATAATAAACAAGTTAATACATAATGTACTTTTAGATAGTGACAAGTATAAAAAATAAAATAAAATAGGATAATGAGATAATAGGTAGAACATTGTTTAGAATATGACAATTTAGTGATATACAGGCTTTTCTAAGATTCTGGACCTGAATCCATGCAAAACTGGTAAATGTTTTGTATAACCGTATTGATTGGTTTCTTTCAAAAATAATCTTTGTGGTTACAAATGACGACAGACTCAGAAAGGCACCCAGCTCCCCCTTTTAAGGAAGGACATGCTGCTGGCAGTCTTTGGCTGTCAGCTCTTGCAGGGTCTGCCTCAGCTGCAGATGGCAGCCTGGCCCTTGCCCAAGTTCATACCCATCCCAGGTTGCTCGCATTCAGTGACTGATCTGGGTGGGGGTATCAAGGCCTGGCCATTCTGGCCCAACTCTAAAGGGCCAGTTTAGCTCCATAGCTCCCTGGGGTTTGGTTGAGGCTGCCACTGGGCCTACATCTCAGTTCAGCTTTGCCCTCTGACCAATGCTGTTTCCTTCTCTTCTCTTCCATGGTATTCATCTCAAAGGAAACTCCTTAAACAAACAAACAAACAAACAAACAAACAAAACACTGCCATGCTAAACAATGTCAGCTCTGCTTCCTGGAGAATCCAACCTGCAATATAAATGTTACCTGTACCTACATGTAATATATTGTACTTACTGTCCCATCTGCATGGAGAAGAAGGGACTGATCAGGGTAGTGGCTTTTAGGGGAAAAAATCCCCAAAACAAATCCTTTTGCAAGTGAAATTTTAAGTGGAATCCAAATACATAACGTAAGAGAGAAGAGCAGACCCTGTCCTGGGTGAGGTGTGGATGAAGCCTGCTCCTGAAGCACCTCTTTATCAAATGGCTTGATTTGCTTCTTTAAAGATTACAGGAATAGAAGCACAGAATTTTAGAGTTGGAAAGCATCTCTGAAATCATACAGAATAACTCCTAATTTTACAGATGGAGTAACTAAGGCTCGGAGAGGTTTGTGACTTGTCCAAAGTAAAATAAAACTAAGAGCGGCAGACAGAACCATGAACTAGTATCCTCATTCCTAGAGTCCATTATAAAAAAATTTCTATTGAGAGTTTGAGATCCTATTCTATTCACGCTCTCAAGTGAATAAGACTTTTAGGAATTCAAGAAAATCAACAAATATAAACTACCTGAATAAAGATGATATATTTTTAAATGCAGGTATATCATATTTAACATTACATTTTCATATATAATATATTCTATTTTTATAGCCTGCTTATATTTTTTTCTTTTTTTATTGTGGTAAAATACATATAAATTTACCATATTAACCATTTTATTTTTTAATTTTTTTTATTTTTTACTTTGTTTTTTTATTCTTTCAGCAAGTACATCTTTTCCACAATGTTTTGAAATTTCATGATAATATTCCTCGGGATAAATATATTTTTAGTCACATAGTATTGGCACTTTAAAGGAATTTTCACATATTAACCATTTTTTAGTGTACAGTTCAGTGCTATTAAATATATTTATAATGTTGTGCAACCATTACCACCATCCAGCTCATAACTCTTTTCATCTTGTAAAACCGAAACTCTACACCCATTAAACAACTCTCCATTTCTACCACCATTCTACTTCCTGTCTATATGATTCTGACTACTCTAAGTACTTTATATAATGTAATCATACAGTACTTATCATTTTGTGACTAGAATATTTCATTTAGCAAAATGTCCTCATGGTTTACCCATGCTGTAGCATATGTCAGAATTCCCTTCCCTTTTAAAGCTAAATAATATTCCATTGTATGTATATACATTTTGCTTATCCATTCATCCATTGATGGACACTTGGGTTGCTTCCACATTTTAGTTACTGTGAATAATGCTATAATGAAGATGGGTGTACAAGTATTTCTTTGAGACCCTGTTTTTAATTCTTTTGGGTGTACGAGTATACCCAGAAATGGAATTGCTGGATCATATGGTAATTCTATTTTTAATTTTTTTAGGAACTGCCGTACTGTTTTTTTTACATTCAGCAGCTGTATCATTTTACATTCCTACCAACAATGTACAAGGGTTCTAATTTTCCCACATCCTTGTCAGCACTTATTGTTTTCTGTGTTTTGTTGTTTTGTTTGATAGTACACATCCTACTGGGTGTGAGGTGGTATCTCACTTCATGTTTTGATTTGCATTTCCCCAATGATTAATGATGTTGAGCATCTTTTCATGTGCTTATTGGTTATTTGTATATCTTCTTTGGAGAAACGTCTAATCAAGTCCTTTGCTCATATTTGATTTGGGTTGTTTGTTTTTTGGTTGTTGAGTTTTAGGAGTTATCTATATAATGTAGATATTAATCCCTTATTAGATATGCAAATATTACATATGCAAAATATTAGTGGTACAAATATGATTTACAAATATTTTCTCCCATTCTGTGGGTTGCCTTTTCATTTGATAGTGTCTTTTGATTAGCCTGCTTATATTTTAAAGTTAACTCATTCAAAGTTTTATTTGAAAAAATTTTTCAATTTTCTCCCATCACATATCCTCTATATATCTCGTAATAAAAAAGAAATACATTATGTAACTTAAATTCTTCCTGGCAAACATTTCTTGTGGACCAAATGCAACTACCTTCTATTTCAAAATATAAATTAACACCTATTCTTCTTAAGTGATTATACCAGGGAGAAAAAAATATTGAAAGTCACATATTACCACAAGAAAGTTCTATTCCAGCACACAAAAATTAAAATTAAACCCCACAATGAGTGTGAGACCAGGATCTTCTTTCTTGTTGATTATACGAGTAGTATCTTTCTTCTAATTCTGGGTGCCCATTTAAGAGGTACTGGAGTAAAAAGATCCAACAGAATTTCTCGTTTTGCTCTCTATACCCATCGAGCCCCAAAGGGATTAGAAAGGAAAGAGCCAGATGTCAGATCCATGATAGCAACTTCTAAAAAGAGAACCTAGCAAAACCTTCTTTTCTACCCTTCAAATATATGATCACTAGCCTGTGTTCAAAGAAGACCAGCTGGCAATGCTGAACTCTTAGCAGATTTCTGCATCTGTCTGGTATCACTCCTTTCCTCAAAATGCTTCCATGGCTTTCTGATAACCTGGGTCCTTGCTGTCTCTCTGGTCTCAATTGACTCTCCACATGGCTCACCATGCTCTGACCTCTGACCTTTCCCCTCTTCTTTAAACATGCAAAGTTTGTCTCAGGTACTTTGCACTTGTTGCTTTCTGACTCACCCCCATCTCTCACCCCAAGTTAGCTAACTTCCACTTGTCTTTAAAGTTTTAGTTTAAATGTCACTTCATTCGGTAGGCTTTGCACTTCTCCCTGCTAGATTAAATCCTCCTTTTACCTGGAACAAGTTTCATAATTATATGATACAGTTACTAGTATGATTACTTGCCTAATCTCCCCTACAGATAATAAGTTCCAAGAAAGCATCATGTCTGTTTTATATCCTTTGTACCCACAGTTCCTGGCACACAGTAGAGGTCTCCACCAGTATTAGTTGAATAAATGAGTAAGTTAACCAGTTCAGAAAAATAAATGTGTATCCCTCCACTACTCACAACCAGGGACCAATATATTTTCTCCTGCCCTTCATCCTTACCTGTTCAATTTTCTTTTCCTCCCAAGAAAAATGCACAACCAATAGAAGTCTAAGTGAAAATAATTCTTAAACATGCTCTCTCACTGGAATTAGAATGTGATCGCTACCATTTATTAAAATAAGTATATACACACCTCAGATATACCTAATAAGGAAAAAAAATTATAAGGGATTTTTTTCTATAATTCCATACTATGGATTTCTTACCGAAGGTCAGTCAAAACACTTGGGAATTCCTCCAAAGAATTATTGATAATTCTGTGAAACACTCACCTTAAAGAAATTGCTTTGAAAGAAGCTTAAAATTTTTTTTCCTATAAAGTATTTTAACTTATTAACCATGATAGGCTTGTATAAAATGAGGATCTTCAATTGGAAAAGTAAAGTAAAAATAAATAAAAAAACAGAATCATTCATTCAAAAGTCAGAATATTTAAGCTGAGAGATCTAGTCTTAGAAGAACTATAAACAATAAATCCAAGAAACAACAGAAAAGAGTAGAAAGTGTTTCTAAAACAAATAGTACGTTAGGAATATACATTAAGAAACATAACTCTGAAAGAGCACACTTCTAAGAGGGCACACCCAAGGGGTTTGACTCAGGAAGCTTTTAAGGTCTACAGTCTTTTTTTTTTTTTAAGTCCAGATGCTCACTTAACATTAATCATGTGCATTTTCACAAACTGCTAAATGTACTTTGAACACTTGCCTTTTAATGTTTGCAGAGTCCCAAATCTTAGTTAACTGATCCTCTCTTATTGGGTATTTAAATTACTTCCATTTTAAAAAAATATTTTATTTCATTTTATTTATTTGTTTTTCCAGGATCCATCAGCTCCAAGTCAAGTAGTTGTTTCCATCTAGTTGTGGAGGGAACAGCTCACTCTGGCCCATGCAGGGATCGAACTGGCAACCCTGGTGTTATGAGAATTGTGCTCTAACCAACTGAGCTAACTGGCCGCCCCAAGGTCTACAGTCTTAATGTTATTGGTTTAGAGAGGGATTTATTGGTTTCTTTGACTTGGAAATTTATGGATTTAAAATATTTTATTTACTGACGGTCGTAGACATCAGAATAACAAGAGAGGAAGATGAAGAAATAGGCACAGATATAGCTTGCACAGTCCTTCATTACCTTTTTGCCGTAAGAGAACTATTTAGTGCTGGGTTTAGTCCCACGTTTCTGTTGTAAAAGGTAACGCCTCTATCTGGATGCTAAGTGACCCAAGCTGGCTTCACTACGATGGAGAAACTAGGGCTCTGCAGGGGACCGTGAAACCTACCTTCTTGTGTACAACAGAGGAAGTGGGATTTACTGTGCTTTCGTCATCATGCATCATGACAAGTTCGGAGCTGCTCTCGTCCATGACCTCCTGCATGCTATTCACACTGCTGCTCTGGCTGCCTGTGCTCACAGACACGCTGGGGATGGAATGGTTGCTGCCCAGGCTGTCCATTTCCCTACTCAGGTTGGTTCCATGTTCACTGTCCTATAAAAATGGGGCACTCAGGTTAAAAAAAAAAAATGACTGGAGATAAAGCGCCAATCCATTGACTAAGCTATTAAACACACTCAATTTTACAGGGCCAAGTTGCTTTTCTGCCAAATCTGCAAAGATAAACTTTTTATGTAGTGGCTCCGCTACTCCCCCATCATTTTCAGACAACTCAAATTTACTTCTGTGTCTTCCCCAGGGGCCATTCTGGACATGAGTCATAAGGCTCCAAATGCTTCTATCCCAGGGCTTTCCCCTGTCATATGCAACTATCATATTGTGCTGCTATTCAGTAAGCAGAATGAGGCCAGCTTTGTAAGACACCTTCAGGAACACTGAGGAGCTAGGGGAAGACTGCAGGCAACTAGGTAGGTGACCTCTAGGATATTTGCAAATACGGCAGTGGTCACTTGAAACTAAAACAGAGTGAAAGAGTTTTCAGAGATTTGACAAGCAATATACAATCGTTATTGAGTAACTTCATATCTAAGCAGGGATATTAATTTTACTGTCCTGGATAGGTAATTAAATTCTGCCTCCCTCAAGCAATTCTATCATGCTTACCTCTGTAATCTTATTAAGTGTATCTGTTAAATAATACTGGTATTCATCACTACTAGTCTAAAGACTACTATTTGAGAAGTGGTAAAATAATCAGAATATATAATTTATCCATCACGGTGGGATATCTTCTGATGTAAGATTAAACAATACAATAATACAATTAAAGCAACTTAGTTGCAAATAAACCCTATTTTCAAAGAAGCATATGTACATACATAACTTTAAAGAACTGTTACTTAGCAATATAAGGAATCACTGGCATAGGTAATTGCGGTAATTTAAAATGGTGGATAATACTATTCATTCATTCATTCATTCATTCATTCATTCATTCATTCATTTATTTATTTTAAGGAGAGCGCAGCTCACAGTGGCCCATGCGGGGATCGAACTGGCAACCCTGGTGTTATTAGCACCAGGCTCTAACCAACTGAGCTAACTGGCCACCCCAATACGTTATATTTTTAATAGATTTATTTTCCCAATTAACGGGGATCATTTATATATATGCAACCAAGAGATTTTACAGTTCAATTCAGCTTTCTGAATTTCACTTTTATAATTATTGATAAAATAATTTTCTTTTATATTAAAAAGCTAAAATAAAATTCATCATTCCTTTCCTCCTTTTTATCTCGTTTAGATAAGCTAAGCCATGCTCTAATACTCTTGCTCTGTCCTATGCACTTCCTGAGATCCTACTTCTTTAACCTCTGTCTTCAGTACCTGTGTCCTGGCCCCTTTCCCTCTGCATATCAATATGAAGAGGCCTGCCCCATTTTTATACACCTCTCTACATACTGCCCTTTGCCACCTTTCCTTCTTAGCCAGATTTATGAATCTTAAAATAACCAACTTTTGCTGTCTCTATTTTGTCACTTCCCATTTATTTTACAACCCACAGTAATCTTACTATTCATCCTAACTATTGCTGTAAAACTGCATTTACTAAGGTCATTGAGAATGCCCTACTTGTAAAACCCAGTTAACATTTTCTTCTGGCCCTTGTCTAACTTGACCTCTCTGTGGCATCTGATGGAACTGGCTGCTCCTTCCTTGCGGGCAGTGCCTTTATTTCCCTTTTCTTACATGGCACGGGCCCTCTTTTCATTCTACATTCAACTCTTTGTTTCACGATCATTTAAGTGCTCTTAACTCCCAACTAACTACCCTTTACTCAGACCTCTTTCCTATGTTCTGGAATTTTTTTCCCAACCAGCTGCTAGCCATCACTGTTCAGGTATCCCGATTGCCATTACGCTTACATCAACCAATCCTTCCTAAGGCATTTGAATGAAAAACCAGGAAGTCATCTCTCCTTGGAAAACTCCATCTGTAATACTATGTCTGTAGCATAAGATGCCAGGACCTCAAACTCCATAGGCACCAAACTGAAATCATCCTAAACTTACTCTTTCTCTCCTTGGTTCTTTCTCTGTTCTTAGCACTGACAGACTCTAGTTACTCAGGCTCAAATGTTTAGTCACCTTAAAGTCTTCCTCCTCTGTCATTGTCACTTTCAATGAGAAGCATTGTAATATCAAGTCTGCCTCTACAGTGTTTCTCAAAAGTGTTCTGTTTTCCTGTGTTCCCATTGAAACTGCCCTTCTTATCTCTTGCATGGACTATTATCCAGAACGTCGCCCATTTGAATCCACCTTACATTCTGTTGCTAGGCTAAACATTCTAAAGTACAGCACTTTCCTGAGTCTAAAATGCCCTAAGCCCTCCTGCCAAAAGTCATACACATCATGACCGCCAGACAACCTTCACTAATCCCCACCAGCAGACACATCTTCTCCCCACCATGGGCCCCTGCATAGTGATGTCACTTTATAGCTTTTCTCATATTTTGTTTTACAAAAATTATTTTATGAATGTTTCTCTGGCAATTCTGTGCGTCTCTTAAGGCACAGAGCATCAATTACATTTTTATCCCCAAAAGTGTCTTTTATAGTGCCCAGTCCAGAACTTTTTCACATAGTAGGCACTCTCTAAGTGCCGGCTAAAATAAATTGCACCTACTTCTTCGTCCTCCTGTGACTCATTCAGGGGTCCATTTCGCGTCTCTTGGAAAAGGATTTTTTTCATTTTTCGGTACTGTAGGTTATCTAGTTCCCGAACAGCATCTTTTGTCCTCTGGATGAGGTCAATTAGGACACGTAGTGGCCGGTCTCGTCGAACAAAGTCATGCTAATTGAGGCAAGAGAAAATAACAAAAACTGATCATGAGAAAACATATTTTTAGGTGCAAGATGTAGATATAGGAGTAAATGGACATAAAACAGTTCTATGGATTTTGTAGAAATAACAAGATATGATTTTCATTTCATGTAGCCTCTGCTATTATATGAAACTCATAACAAGATAACTATATGCTTTTCTCTTTTTTCAAGCCCCATTTTTGTGGACTGTCCTAGCGTTTACATGAGAATTCTTGAGTTTTACTTTATCATACAAGTAATAACAATGACTAGAACTTTGAAGAGTAGCTGAGTGGCTTATAACTTTCAAATATGAAATTATATAACAAGCAAAAGCCATGCAGAAGTATAGCATATTCTTGTTATAACCTGTCTCAATCCGCCTCCCCACCCTATTCTACCCTTTTAAAAACAGACTTGCGTATGTTTTGTTTTCTGTTTCTGTGGTCATATGAGTATATAGTGTATGCTTGAAAATATGACAGCTGTTCAGCTTCTTCAGAATTTGGCAACTTCATCCTCTCTTTACAGACTTGTACCACCAGAAATAAGGAAAAAGGGCCTCGGAGGGGTGAAAAGAACTGCCCCTGAATCCATAAACTTTTCTTGGTATAAATGACCCCTGCTTTCAATATGATCAATGATCTTTAACTCATATTCCAGTTTCCTGGTTTTCAGCCTATAGCAGGTTCAAAAGAGGGCATAAAAGTGGGAGAAAAAGGATTAAGAACTATTAGAGGTAGGGTTATTTGTTGTAAAAAGAAGTATACTTTGAAAGTTCTCTGACGGCCTGACAGAAGAAAAAGAAATTCCATGATGAACACACAGACCAACCAACCAAATAAAAATGAACAAACGTTTGTTGGCTATTTTGTAAAGGGGCAAGCGCCCCTCATATATTCCTTTTATACTCCAAGAGTTCACTAAACACTACTGTTTCTGAGCTATTAAGAAGTGAAATTATGTTCGTTGTACTTTCTTTAGAAGGCAGGGGAAGCACATCACATATTTTGACAAGATCACCACAGAAAATGATCCAAAGTAGGAGGATAAAGTTTTGGTTTTTTTTTAAATGAAAAGGTTCAATTATGTGGAAAATTCACTTAAGTGAAATTATAATTTGAAGATATTGGGAAAATGAGATATAATGCGGTAAGCCTTAGATGATGGAATGGATTTAATTTCTTTGTTAAGTAAAACAGATATAAAGAGGAACAGAACCATTGTGAGAAAAAGAAAAAAAAATCTACATGTCTTGTGGTTCTTCACCCTGACTCTGCCGTCAGGGATGTTGTGGGTTTTGCTCCTGCTTTTATAAAATATCTCTTCCTCTGCAGAGTCCTTTCTGAAGATGCAGCACCATTCCCGGAAATAAGTGTAGCCTGCATATTTCAAGATGAGCACGAAAGGGAGAAGGGAAATTATTTTGCTACTCTAGTGCTTGCAATTATACAAGAACAAATCGGTTTTTAGTAAACTTCAAGCTATAATTTTAGGATTCCTGAATTTTAGAGCAGGAATCACTCTTACAAATTCTTTTATTTTCAAGGTGAGGAACTTAGGCTCAGAGAGGTGAAGTGAATTACACAGCTAAATAGTGGAAGAGTTAGGGCTACAACCCAGGTTTCTTTATTTTGGGGTTTGTTTTCTGGTAGCCCATTATCTTTCTAAAACATAGATTTGAGCATGTCATTCATTGTGACAGATACTGTGTCTCATCTCCCCCCCATTCCAACCTCTTTTCCTTGCTTTCCTTAATGTAAGCATGAGAAAATAAAAGGGTTGAACTCCAGCCTTCTTTGCAGTTACAGATAACAATGTGACTGAGGTCTGGCCAATGAGCTATAGGCAGAAGTCCCTGGGGAAGGCTTTGTTTTCTAGAACAAAAAGGTGAGGCATAGGAAGAGAGGGCAGTTTGCCTTTTGCCCTTCCTCCTTTTTCCTGCCTGGAATGAAGACTTGAGTCCTGGAGATGCAGGAGCCATTTTGTGACCAAGATTAAAGCAACATGCTAAGCATGGTAAAGCAGGAAGACAGAAGGAGCTTGAATCAGTGACCACACTTAGAGCTGCTTATAGCTCCGGACTGCTTATAACACCTCCTTTCCCAGTGTACCGGACTTCTAACTGCATGAAATAATCAAACCCTTACCTGTTTTAGCCTTTTAAAACTGATATACTCAGTATCTTAAAACCATCTCACTGTTACCAGGTCTTCTACAGCCTGTACAGATTCCTGCCTGTATTGCTAGGCTCAAATCTAGTCATGCTTACTCCTCCTTCCCAACCGATGCATAGTGTATTCTAGATAATTCTTGCCTCATGCCATGTGTTTCACTAACACATAAAATAGGCATAAAATAAAATCACCCAAAAGATGTAAATATTAAATTATGGAATATCATAATTTATATTAACATACTTTGTTAGTATAAATTGGTACAACGTCTTTGGAGGACAATTTGGCAATATCTGTTTAAATTTAAAATCCACATACTCTGATTACCAGTTCTACCTCTAGGAATCTATTCTTTAGATATCTGTATACAGGTTCAAAATTGAGCATGCTTTTGCTCATGTTCTCTCTGCCTACAACCCCATCTTCTGTTCTCTGAACTCCTACAATAAAAGGTTCTCCGATCCTTTTAAAAGAATGATTTGACTGTTCTTGGAAATAGGTTTACTTTAAACATCCAAATAATACAGAAAAAGGCATAAAATAAAATCACCCAAAAGATGTAAATATCATTAAATTATGGAATATCATTGCAGACATTCTCTTTCTCTCAGAATGATGAATATCTAGAAATAATTTTACATGAGAATCTTATTAGACACGCTAATTTTAACATTAATCTATTAAATTAAGGTATACTTAAATTTAACAGAATTAGAAGAGACTGAAGTTATAAAATAATCGCTTAACTGTAGTTATAATTTCTTCACCAAGAATTAGTAGTTCCTAAAAGATTCTCTAAAGTAAAGGGGGTAAAAAAAAGATTATGTAAAGCTTTAAGAGACTGGAGTTATTTTTGTGTTTTAAAAAAACAATGTATTTTACGAACTATTACTAACCATCTACTCTGAAAAATAAGAAAATTAGCACACTTATATTTCTTTCCTATCTCTAGTTTTTTCTAGTCACATTGTTGTTTTTACATGGTCAATGTTTATAACATTTACATTCTGCTCTTTAACCATATCAGTGATTTTACCTTAGTTCTATATTTAATGGATTCAATGCGAAGGGGACATTTTAACGTCAGGAAGAAAATGTGAAGAAAAAAACAGATTATTTAAAAATATTTAGGAACAACTAGATAGCTAACGGGGGAAAGAAAAAAATTGAATTCCTTATGCTAAATTTCTGCATAACCTTCCCAAAAAATCCAGAATAAAGAATGTCCACAGAGAAATATGAATAAAAAAAAATATTTGCAAGATCTACTACAATTAATAAGGAAAGAAACCCAGCAACCCAACAGACAAATGAGCAAAGATCATAGCGTGTTCACAGAAAAGGAAATAGAAATGGCTTTTCAACATATGAAAGATGCTCAGCCTCACAATAAGAAACACAAATTAAAACTACCGTGAAAAAAAGTTTCTCACTCATCTGACTAGCAAAGTTTGGTACTCATACTTTGTTAGTATAAATTGGTACAACGTCTTTGGAGGACAATTTGGCAATATCTGTTTAAATTTAAAATCCACATACTCTGATTACCAATTCTACCTCTAGGAATCTATTCTGTAGATATCTGTATACAGGTTCAAAATGACACATGGATATGGATATTTACTGCAGCGCAGTTTGTAATAGCAAAAGATTACAAACACCATAAATGAGTTGGTTAAAAAGGTTATTGTCATTCTGAGAATATTATGGAGCCATTAAAAAGAATGAGGTAGATCCATATGTAGTATACAGAACAATACCCAAAACACACTATAAAGTTAAAAAATCAAGGTAAAGGTGTTTATAGTTTTTATCACTGGTGCAAAAACTAAAAAGAAATTACTTCCACATGCAAAACTTATCTCTAGAAGGACATGCACAAAATTGGTGACAGTGGTTGCTAACTCTAGAGAGGGACCTAGAATGATAAAGGAGTTTTACTTCTCACACTCTACCTTCCACTGTATTTTCACCATCTGAAATTTGTATTACTTATTCAAAATGAAGAATGTAGTCTCTTTACCCATGCAAAATAAATAATAAAAAAATTTGTTTTTTGCCAGTCTGACTTCAGTATTCACCACCAGTCCTTTTACCAGCTTCTCTTCTAATTCATTCTTTCTTCCTTCTTCCCTCCCTCTCTCTTTCTCTTTTTCTTTCTCTCTTTTTTGTTTCATCTCTAGATTGGATTTTGCTACTGAGTGATTTTTTTTTTCCCTTTTAAGAAAATAAAGTTGCCTAAAGTTGTGAGGCTTGAAAATGTCATCCGTCTTTATAACTGAAGGGCATCTTAGCTGGGTCACAAATCATTGGCTTACATTTTTGTTTCCTGAGAACTCTGTAAACATTGTTCTATTGCTTTCTGGCTTTGAGTGTTCCTGAAGTGCTAAATCTGAAGCCAATTGGTTTTTTCACACCAAAATATTTTTTTCAGTCTATTTGTATGAAACTTCCTTTATTCTTAGAATTCAGAAATTCATCAAAATATGATTTGTTGATTACTGAAGATCAGTTTTATGGTCTCTCTCCCCAGGGCTCTGCTTAAATGTCACCTTCCTAGAAAGGCCTTCCCTAACTCCTCATCTAAAACAGTAGCTCCTGTCACTTTTTAACTGTGTGTGTAGCTGTGCTTGATTTTTCTGTAAAGAATTTACCATCACCTGAAATATTATCAGGTATTTTATTTGTTTGTTTTTATACTCCTTCATTAGAATGTAGGTTCCATGAGTTCAGGAACTATCCTTTTTGTGTGTACTATTATATTACTTTTAGTGCTTAAAACAGTGCTCAGCACACAAGCAGACATTCAGTAGATATTTGTTGAATAAATGGTGGGATCATTTGATTTGGCCCACCCAATTAAATAAAGCCTAAATCAAATCAAATCAAATCAAATTCCAAATGTTTATTTCCAAAAAGTTTTCTTCAGGTATATCTTTAAATATTCCTGTTCTGTGTGTTTTGCATTCATCTTCAGAAACAATAGGTTGGCATATATCGCTCCTTTGTTTTTCATATATATCATCTTCTCTATAATCATCTTTAGAATTTTTTATTTTGCATTTAATTTTGTTTTATTTCCCTAAGTCTATCTACCATTGGAAATACCCTAGAAGGACTGGTTTGTTATATTCGTTTGTTACTTTTGATTTTAATCATTCATGTTTTGATTTTTCTCTTTTATGTCTTTCTTTATTTCTGCCCACTTGCTTTTTATATCATTCTGTTGTCTACTGCCCTAAAAGTCATCTTTCAATCCTTGTAGTATCTTGAAGTCGTCCCCCTCCCTTAATTTTAATACAGCCCAAATTTATCTTTTTCCCTTTATGGTAATGTTTTTTGTGTCCTTTAAAAAAAATGTTTGCCTACTTCAAAGTAATAAAGATGTTACTTTACCTTGTATTACCTGGTGTTTGTTCTGGTTGCCACGTTTCCCTCTAGAAATGTGGAGCTGTTTGCTAAGCCATATAGAATAGTGACCGAGCCAAAGTACTCTTTAATTATAAAGATAGCTGGTATTTTTAAGCTTCACAAATTTAGTCAATGCAATCCTTCTGAGTTTTTCTTAAATTAAACAAAGAGTTGAAAAATATACATAGAGAAAAAGGTTGAAGAAATCTGGACTATTTTGTGCCCAAGAAAAGATATTTATATTGTAAGAGATTCCCACATATTTGACTGATATGGATGGAACACGTCGGCTATATATAAAGTCTACAATAAGTTGTTACATGAAAAGAGATGCTCAAAAATGAGATGTTTAAGTCAAATGAATGCCGTAACATGATACTCTTAACACCAATATGTGTGATGTAATGCTGTGTAAATGTCTGCTTTATATAGTTATCATATATCCTCATTGCCTGATGATTTGGCAACAACCTAAGTGAAAATCTCAGAGCTGTCATTTGAACCATTGGCAGGCTCTGTCCTGAAAACACTGTATTAAATTTCATGCAGATATTAGCCATTGGGACATCACAATGATGATCAGAGCAAGGAGAAATAGTCTTTGTCATAAGTCAAAAACAGGGGTGGGGCAAAAAAACAAGAAAAAAGCAGAGAAAAAAATGATCCACAAGGAATATATAGCATATACATTGCTATAATCTTGCTAGTTCTATGCCTAGCTACTATCTTGGATAAATGACCTCGCAGCACGTTCTAATCCAGTTTGTCATGATTAGCTGCCACAGGAATGATTTACTATATTCCACTACAACATGACTTTAAACCCCCCTCCTCAAATATAAATTTGAAAAATTACCCGTAATAGTTCCGCTGACGTTGGCCTTTCCTGAGGTATTTTCTGCAAGCAGTAATCAACAAATCTCCTAAAAGAGTCTGTCCTGTATGTACAAATACATCAAAAGAAAATAAAATCAGGGTCTGTAGAACACAGGAATTACATAAAATAATTTTCATTCAAGGGAAAATTTTACAGTTTTGGAGATTTTTATTAAAATATTTTTGGACTATCAGGAGAGCTGGACGATTTTCAAATTTATGGTATCTAAAATTAATTTGTTTGGCTAATGAATGTGGACACTTCAAGTTAGTCAACACATAAACATATCATATATAAGCAACGTCAAATTGTAATACACATCACAAAGTGAAAATACTATATTTACAAATAATAGTTTTGTATACATTTTTCTCTCCAAAGACAATAACTCTCATGCCTATATTCTTCATGACGCGTGGGTGACTCTTCCATCAACCACAACCTATAACCGGTACTAAAATTTGAAGCATAAAAGTCAGAGAACCTAGGAATATGCTTCCTGGATAAAAATACTTCCTGTCTCGAAAATTCCATTTTGTCCACTTTCTTTAACATTGCCCCTTTTCTATAACTGTTGTGGCCCAAATAGTTATCAAAATATCATAATGTTCAGCAAGGAACATTACATCTTTTGAATAGATAGTACATGTTCTGTCTCAAAACATTTAAATAGAAACAGAGTAAAAAAAAAACAACACATTGATACCTGCAAAAATAATGACATCAACGAGGGTTGATGTCTTCTCTGCTTAGATGTGGTAAGAGCTGAGATGATCAACACAAGACTGTCATGACTTTAGAGACCAGAGTTGTTAGGAAGGTAGCAGAGCGTGTTCCCTGTAGAATTTCAGTTACTACACACATGAAGAACACAGTACAAGCCATAGAGAGGGCAGAAATCAAAATGTGTGTGTGTGTGTGTGTGTGTGTGTGTGTGGCCGTTAATGCCAACATCACCTTTCATAACCCACAATGAAGAAATAAATGCTTTCCAGGTCAGATATTTAAAACGAAATTTAATGCAAGTCCAAATACATACGGCGATTTACTTAAGAGATTTGAAATGATAGCAGAGTCTTACCATTCATTAGACTGTAACGTTGGAGAGTCATTCTGGGCAATGTGATATAAGGCACTCATTGCATTCATGTTGAAAAGGGGTGGCTTCCGTTCCGCTGAAAGAAGAAGAAACACAATAAAGCAGTTCTTGAAAGAAATCAGCAGTTAAATAAGGAACTATATGCAAAGCTTTGCTGCTAACTCAACAGCTCGTTACTGTCATGCCACATAATCCACGTATTTTAACCTCTAAGGTTGGCCCAGGATAGCCATTCAGAAGAAGCTGCTGGTCACCTTACTATACACTGACAAAGCTCCTAACAGACCCATTTCAAGAGAGTAAAAGAAAAATTTCTCATCTTTTTCATATGTCTTCAAAAGGCTAGCCTTTGTCTATCTTCTCACAATAGGTAGGAACATTGTGAACGAAAAAGGGGCTATGCAGAAAACCTGACACGCTCATCGGGGGATACCTGGCAGGCCTGAAAAGCTCACTGACCAAAACTAACCACACGTGATGCTCTGATCATAAATTCCTAAGCGGGCAGGTCATGGTGGGTAGTCACGCCCCAGGCCTTAGCGTCTTTTTTCTTTGCTTTAAGTCAGCCCTGTCCATTGTGCTTGTGCACCTAGGTTAACATATCTTTGAAATGCCAGAGGAATCTTCTTTTCCAGACCCCTTGGAGGCTTAACTACCCTCACAGGAGCAGGTTCACCAAAATTTGTCATTGTTATCTGTTGTCCCCATGCCATCTTTATTTACTGTAAATGTTAAATGCTAATCATCCTGTATCCACGAATGTAAAAGAAGTATGTGTCTCTCCATTTTGCTTTTTATCCAATTCCAGAGATTTCCCTGCTTTGCCTTCTCTCGCCTCCTTAATCTAGCACCAGTAGATTTCATGTAACCATCCTTATGTTTTCTTCTTTGATTCTAAATGTATAAAAAGAAATGCCAAACTGCCATTCTTCGGACGTTTTTCTCAGTCCATTCAGATCTTGCTCCAAGCATGTCCTCTGTTTGGCTCAAATAAACACTTAAAAAAATTTTCTTTAGGTTTGGATCATCTTATGTTGACATCTTGGTGTATATGTGTTTTAATTAAAAAATGTGTATTCATTGGAATAATTCAGACAGCACAGAAAAGTGGAATGAAAAAGCTTGTTATGGAATGGAACATCTTAAACATCACTAACAGAGTACGGGAGACAAAATAATTTACTTTAATAAACACTGAAGGCTCATCCAAGCTAGAGAACTGGTATGGGTGGAGGTAGAGTGAAAATGGGAGGGAGGATAAATAATAAAAAGGATTGGTCCATCCCATTCTAAAGAGAAACTCAGTGTATCAAGTATTCCTTAATTGACTCCATCCCAGTCTACCATGATCTCTTCTTTGGAATTTGTAAAGCTCTCTTTTACTTTACTGCTCATTTAGCATGTCCTTACACCTACTGCATTTACATGAATATATAAATCTGTCCTTTCAAAGAAAGTCATAAGCTCTAAGAGCAAGATCTTATAACCCAAATACTCTTATTCTTTTATCTATTCCAGAGAATGTGTAACAAGATGTTATTCACATATTAAGTGCTCCACTTGTTGACCAAAGGAAAGAAACAACATTTTAGTTCTGAATACAGTTAATTTTATGCTATTTATTAGTTGTGTGTCATAGGCGATAAATCACTATCTCATTCTCATCCTAATGGATTCTTCATATAGTCCCAGTTTGTAATTCATAATCTGACCTCTGTTTTCACCAGAGCATCTCAATTTTTAAGTAAAGATTCTTCTATTAACCACTTTGAAAATGGTGAATTTTATTCTATGAAATTCTAAGAAACAGAATAAATACTAAGGACAGAAGTGATGGGGGAGACATTTTTACTCATGGGAGGAAGAACTTCTGAAAAGCTAGAGTGGTCCAAATCAACACCCACTGCCCTAACCCCAATGAACAATGTTGAGAGCAGTGAACTTTAAATCACTGGCAGCACTCAGGCAGAAGGCAACTACACTTACTCATCTGTGATACGTTAGCGGAGCCTCTTCTAGGCTTGACTAAATGATCTCTGATACCTTTGAACTGTGTCTACAATTCTGCAAATATTTATTAATCTCTCACCAGCCTACTTTATACTCACCAAATAACTACCAGTATTATGGGGACATAAACAGCTAACAAGTGGAAGTTTGAAAGCTGCAGTTCGGACAAATCGATTTGTATCTGTTTCTAATGTAGAAGAGAAATAAGTGGTTCAGGTTGGTTTTATTTTTCAGGAAGTAGACTCTAGAAAGTTTCTAGAGCTGGGCCTTCTGACAACTTCAAAGCCATGGGGAACTAGAAACGCATTGTGTAACCATCAAGGGCTTCCCATCCTTCTTAGGACAAAGTCCAGATCCTCAAACGCAGCAGCCTACTGGCCTTTCCCAACCTAACCCTGGCCTGCTCCAGCACCTCATTCCGAGAAGCAACCTCCTCCCCTTGACCCTTTTCGTGTCTGCTTCACTGAAAGAACCAAGCTCAGAGCCTTTCACACATGCTGCTTTCTCTGTCTGGACTCCCCTCTCACTTTTGTTCCCTCAACTTTATCTGGTGAATTCTTGCCAACCTCTCAGGTTTTATCTTAAATATAATTTCATTTCTACACTAATTTAATAAATACTTACTCAAGGCTTATTATGCTTATAACCACTTCCTCAGACTAGGTCCCCCACTAGATTTTTGTCATCGCAAATTACATTTTTCCTTTCTACCACCTATGACGACCAAAATTAATTATTTGTGTAATCCTTTATTTAATGTGTGTCCTCTTTGCTAGACTTCCTGAGGGCAGGGGCCATGGCTATTGTATTCATCTTTGTATTTCCAGTGCTGTGCGCAGCAGCTGGTATTTCTTTTTAGTGGCCAAAATAACCTATAAAAATAAATAAATGAAAGTAAAGCAAACGAAGGCAAAAAGAAACTTTGTCAGCCAAGAATCTTTGTGCAACATGAAGTCACAAAGTGACTGAGACGAGACGAGGTCATGGGGCTTATGTCAGATACTAAGTGATGGCTTCATTCACTAGCAGAAAGATAGGAACCCTTTCACTCACTGGCAAAAAGTATAAAATTCAAGCTGCTCAGAAGAACACTGAATTGTTCCAGAGAAACAGCAGGGAAGTGGGACTAAAGAAAGAAGAAAATCAAAGTTTAGAAAGAGGAGGATGAAAGAACAAAAACAACAAAACCCAGCTCAACAGGGACAAGATGGGCGGTCGCTCAGATCTCAAGCAGGAATGGGGAGTGCAACCAAGCTGTGGGCACCCTGTCTGTGAACAAGACAAGATAGCCGGTCACGCAATGGTAGAAGAGCTCTAGTATAGGGAAGCACGTGACTAAAGGTATTCCAAACACAGCACAGCTCTATGGTCTGGGAAGCTTTCGCTAAATATTACTTTCAGATGGTCTCACACGTGTTCAAGTTCTTTGCCAGATGCAGTACATAAATCCTCTGAGTCATGGTGACAGGGCTCACAGCTAATCCAGAATATACTATAGAGCAAGGTTTGGCAAACAGTGGGCCAAACTCAGCCAGCAGCCCGTTTCAGTAAAGTTTTATTGGAACACAGCCACACCCAGCCGTTAAGGTAGTGTCTGTGGCTGCTTTAGTGCCCCAATTGCAGAATTGAGTCATTTTGACAGAGAATGTATGGCCTACAAAGCCTAAAGAACTGATCTGGTCCTTTACAGAAAGTCTGTCAACCTTTACTATATAATACTAATATAAAATGCGGATAAGCTTTTACATAGGCTAGCACTGAGAGTGGTTTTGCAGTCACCCTGTGATAGGTAAGCCACATTTTTCAACAGAAAGAAAAAGGGTGGAAGCATAAAAAGCTGAATTAAGTAAATTTAAAAAAAAATTGTGATTGCTACTTAATTTAAAGACAACAATCAAGTTTTTGTGTTTTAGAGGTCAAGTTCAGGAAGGTCAGTTCCATGAAGCTTTGGGGCACTGCTCTGTTTGGCAAAGCTCACATTACACCGGAGCCCCTAGATTGAGCTTTCTTTTAATGAGGAAGGTCAAAGAGTGCCCTGTCTTTAGATAAATACTTCATGAAAAGGCAGCAGATTTCTTATGAGCCAATGTCATTGACAACCATAATAATTAATGCTAACAATAACTGATAATTAATGCTAATAATAATAACCATTTGTTGGGTTCCTATTACATGTTCGGCATTCACTTTAGGTAGGTTACATATTTTATTCATAATTCTCACAATCACTTGGCAATAGAAGCATTGTTATTCAAATTTCCCAACTGAAGAAACATTGGGTCAGCTAGCCTGAGTAATGAAACCAACTCATGCAGTAAGTAAGTAGCCAAACTGGGAGTTCCACCCAGTCTTGGAAGACTCCAAGGCCCATGTTTTCTTCACGAGGCCTCAGTGCCTCTTCAGTAACCCTGTGCATTTTATAACGGATAGTTCTAGTATTTCAAAATGAAAAAAAAAAAAAAAATTAGAAGAAGGCGCTTTAAACGACTGAATAACACAACAGCCATCACAACATTCATTTAGGAACAGATAAACAATGAGTGGCTAACATGGTAGAAGGAAATTCTTGGCAAAGAAACGAGGTAACAACATTTACATTTTTGTGCTTTTTTTCTTCCCCTGGAGACTTCATTTATGAACCCAGTCAGTTCCCTATCAGTGCTGATGGACCCTTTGCCAGCTTCTACCATGATTTTTGCTAGTGAACTAAGTGTAAACAGAAGAGCATCGTATTGACTTCTCCTGAAATAATCTTGAAAAATAAAATATCTGGTGACTGGACGGTTTCATTGTCCAAGAGTTTTCCAAGGATTCATGTATTTAAGTAGTTCTTTCAGTGGAAGATCAATTTAGCAAAAAATAATTTGTAAAACAGGCTTAACCACTTAGAAACACTAGGGCTTGCTCCAGAGAGACAGTGCCAGAAACATTTTCCTGCTTTATGACGTTACCTCAGCAATTCAACTTACAGATGAGGGGCTTTTTAAAAATATACACTATTATAGAAGAGATATTATAATGAAAAGGGATAACACATTATTCAGGCACTATCCACAACTTTCAATGTAATTTCAACATTAAAAGTATAATTTAAAATATACCGTTTGTACCTGGAATTTCATTAAACCTCAAACATACAGAAAACGTAGAAAAATCATTGCTTAGGGTTATACATGCAACAGTTTAATATTCTTTCATATAAAAACACCCTTCTTTTAAATGCCAAGGAGATAGCGATATATGGTAAAGTTAAAAAGGTACTTATATATTACCAATATAATAAGATTTGAATAATTGCTGAGAAGTCAAATGTCCTTGGTAACAATTTTGTTTTATGAATATTAACTGAGCATGTACTATCTCTCATCTTTCTCTGAATATAAGATGCCATTGACTGTAAGATGTGCCACTATTTTATGTGTAACTTAGGGGAAAAAAAAATGACAAAAACAGGAATTAATCCTGTGTGTCAGTGCAATCAGCTACAATTGAACATTTGCTGTGTGTACTACATTAAACACTTTCCTTACGTTATCTTATTGAAGTCTGACAATACTTAGGATATATGTGCTGTTATTTTTGCTTAGGTAAGAAAACTGAGGCTTAGGGAAATTAAGAAAATTGTCCAAGGTCTCATAGTCTGAACCAGCTTGTTATACAACTCCAGGATGTGTCATTCAAGTCCTAAACTATGTGAATGGTCCCACCAGCTAAGTGTTGGTAAAACCAAGATTCAAATCCAGGGTACCTAATTCTAAAACTTACTCTATACTGCTAATTCTGCTACACAGAGAGTAGTGTCTTTGTGGTTTGTTTTTTTTAAAATCAAAAGAATATACATTTATTTCTAATTTTTAAAAAGTTTAATTATTCGATATTTCAAATACATAAAAATTTGCATAATATTAAAACAGGCACCGACCACTTAGATTTATGATTATTTTGTCATATTTCTTTCAGATCTCTTTTCTTCTAAAAAAAAATAAGAAAGCTAATATAACTTTATTCATCTTCCTCCCTCCAGAGAATTTACTATTCTGAAATTTTATCTTTTACATTTATGTTCTTATGTTTTATTAGTGTATAAATAAATAAAGCTGTTTATAAAATTTTCATAATTGGCATAATAATGTATTTATACTTGTGCAACTTTCTTTGTTCACTAAATACTCAATGTTATGGGTTCTGAGATTTACCCATGATGATAAATGTAGACCCAGGTTATCCCTAACCCCAATGTAGTATGCCATAATGAATTTATCCATTCTTCCTTGGTAAGGATTTAGCTTGTTTCCACCTTTTTTGGCTTCTACAAACAAGGCTGCAGCTTTTCCAGTGCACACCCATAAAGAAGTGAAATGTTGGGTCACTGACACTGCTCTTCGTCAGCTTTACTCAAAGTTGCCAATTTGCACTCCAAAGTAGTTACACCAATTACATTCCTGCCAATACTGTGTAAGAGTCCCTGTTTCCTTAGCAGCTTCCCCAAATCTATTATCCTCAGACATTAAAACCTTGCCAATCTGATAAGTGTGAAATGGTTTTAACTTGCATTTCCCTGATTACTAACAGGCTGAGTATCTTTTGTTGTCTATTAAGGTTTCCTTTTCACTTAACTGCTTGATCGTATACTTTGCTCATTTTTCTGCTGGCTGTTTGTTTTTTTCTTTTTGATAAAGAAATTTAATTAAAAAATTGTAAAAGTTCTTTATAAATTCTGGACCAACACTGTTGGTTAGCTATTTTTCAACTACTTTCTATTAGTCAATGGCTTGTCTTTTATTTTTTGTGTTTTGCACAGCTTTATATTTTAAAGTAGTAAAAATTACCATATTTGTCATTACGTTTTAAATATTATTTAGAAAAATTCCTCCTTATATCCATAAAGGTATATTCATAGAATAATAATAACAATAATTATACTTACATAGTGCTTATTATGTGCCAGGCCATATTTTAAGTGCTTTATTAATTCATTAATGTTCATAATAACCCCATGAAGTAGGTACTATTATTACCTCTATTTTACAGATGAGGAAAAGGAAGCATAAGGGGGCTTCTCCTAAAAAGTTTTAAAGTTTTACTTTTTGTTTTTGGATAGTTAACCAATCTGAAACCTGTTTTTGTGTATAGAATAAACTAGGAATCTAATTTTAAGTTTTTATCCTACATTAACAAATCATCTGTAATGTCTTTTTTGTTTTATACCCAAATCCGACTTTTACTTGAGCCCGTTTCTAGGTTTTCTAGTCTGTTCTATTGGATGTTAGTCTTTCCCTGCACCAATACCATACTGGTTTAATTATTATGGTATGGATTTTGGTACAGTGATTCTTCCATCCAAATTTTATTTTCTTCAAAATTGTCTTGGCTAGTTTGGGCACTTTTAATGTTAGAAAAACCTTGTTAAGTTCTACATAGTATTGCTGGAAGTTCATTATAAGTCATTATTAAAGTTTTCAAATATTTCTGCTGAGTGCCACCAGAAAACCAGTGTGGAGAAATGAGATGAATTTCCTTTGCAGTAAAAGAGAGAATAATACAATATTAGAACCTAAAAAAAAAGGAAAAGTAACACCTCAATATCTATTAATAGAGGGTCATTTAAATAAATTATAGTATAGCCATATAATGGAATAACAAGATACCATTTAAAAAAAACGAAAAAGATGTCCAAGTTACTAATATACAACAGATCTCCAAGATGTTGCTAAGTAAAAAAATCAAAGTACAGAACCACTTGTACATGTTAGCTTGGATGTGAATACGAATATAATAAGTGTATATTCATCTTTGTTTGTATAGTCATGAAGAAAGTCTAGAAAGATACACAAGAAATTAGTAACAGTGGTTCCCTATGTGTGTTGGCAGAGGTGGGGTAGGCATTAGTTCAATAGGGCCAGGGGTGGAAGAAGTCCTTTCACTGCATGTCTTTTTATATTTTTGACTTATAATGTAAATGTTACTTAGTGAAAAAAATCAGTAAATATTCTAACTTTCCTCCCTGAATTGTTTTGTTTTCATTGACATATACTTTAATGTATAAAAAGAAGACAAACTATAATATCTTTACCATATGTTTCTTTGTTGGAAGGGGTCAATGAAGCAATTGGAAATGCAGTACAAAGTATCCCAGTTGTCTTTGTAGGGAGAGGAAACATTGTAGGGAAAGAGAAAACCACAGTCTGAGAACCAAACTGGATCTCAGAAATTCTTACAGGATCAATTTGGACACCAGGATAGAAGAAATTAAACAAAAAATTAAAATCTAAATTAAAAAAAAAAAACTAGACAAAAAATGTTTTTAAACTGATTTTTAAAAAATAAATATTTTTTATTTAAAATTTATACAAATATCTAGATAAAGACAGTGTTGTGCTGGAGCCAGCTCACTGGCTTTGGAAGGTCAACTATGCATACCCTTCCCCAACTCTACATTTAGAAACTCAAACTGGTAGACTGAAATTGGCTATGGTGGGAATATTTACATTGTGTAAATTGGCAAATGCTACAAATTTGGGCTTTTTGTATACCCCACCACCACCACCAACAGAGTCATTGGTTAAATTTACCAGTATACCACTGGATAAAAGATAACTTTAAGATATATTGAAGTTCAAAATATGCAACCAGAGAATAGAGACTCCTTGGTGTTTTAGATAGCAGCAACAATACTTGGGGAACAACTTGAAAGCTGGGGGTATCTTCTTATATGAAGTGTTCTTTGGGGTTGCTCTCTATATGGGTCAAATACAGTTTTTAGTGTCAGGTCTTTGATAAGCCTGCTATTACTTTTTCAAATTTCCCTTAAACAAGTTGGAATGTAAATTAAGTAACAAACAGTACATGAAGGAAGGACACACATTACTACTCACAGTATGGAGAACGGCTATTTTTCAAATAGTAATACTTACTATCGTGTATTCCCACATTTGTTAACTACCGTATCTGCTTAAACTTTTACTTAAATTAACAACATGACAATGTGCCAGAGAGAAAGCAATCTTCTGATGTTGTATAAGAGGACGGAAGAAAAATAATAAATTCATATTACCTGGCACACTTATACCGGTAACTCATTAAGTAATGGCTGGATGAATTAATTAACAATCATGAGAAGAAGTGATTCTCAACAGTACAATGAAAACAACCTCTTTACTCACCCAATTCGATACAGGTGATCCCAAGCGACCAAATATCAACTTTCCCATCATACTGTCCTTCGTCCATAGCTAAGATCACCTCTGGAGCCATCCTGCCAAACATAATGTGCAAAACTCAGGTTGTAAACTGAAAACTAAATTCACCTAATATACTGACTCAATGAAATAGCTGTTTTTGAGGGTATTCTAAAAATCTTATTTGATGAAAATATTATTTTCTTACATAAATCATTCGGAAAACACTATTTAAAATGCAAATAATGTACTTAGTGATTTACATGAACAATACATTATTTTCAATAAATTCTGGTTCCACCATTTCCTATCAGTTTGATCTTAGGTAAGTTACTTAACCTTTCTGTGTATCAGTTTCTTCATCTGTAAAATGGAGAATTCTAGTAGCTACTTCCAAGAGATTTATAAAGGATTAATATGTATGAAACACTTATCCAAATAAATTACTTTAGGCAACACAAAAAACACTATGAAATTATATAAAGCAATATAATCAGATATTTCAAGGATATTACAACTTAAAAATAAACAAAAAAACATGCTATGGTAATGGATGTTACTTTGTCCATAATGGATTTTCATTAGGAGGGCAGGAGCCATATCAGTTTAATATGCTTTGTTCTCTATTAGTGTGTGTAAGTAGTTGCTTAGTAAACGCTATTTGATGATGATGGGAAAAAAATTCAGATAGCTGATTTTTTCAGTAGGTAAGTAATTTTCCAGGGATATGAGTCATTCTCCAAGGTACAATGAAATTCCAATGTATCTATGAAAGCAAGGAAAGGAATCTTGAATAGAATAGGGTGAAACTAAGACAAAATTACAAGCTAAAGTATCAGAGAACCCAACAAAGACAAAAACCTGGATTTTTTTCATTGAAAGGTAATATTTAAGCTCAATGGCTAGAAAAGGTTAAAGAAGCTACTGTCCTTGCCTGGAGACTCTGCCTCAAGAGAAAAGTTCAAAAGCGACTTTCAATGAAATCTAAAACTTGAACTTGGATGGTGAGTTGATAATCCTGCTCAGTTTACACACAGTGACATCAACCTTATTTGAACAATTTGAAGTCATTGGAAATTTTATACCTAGTCAAGAGTGTTTCTTTTTGCTAGTGAGTTTTCTATCCTTCTCTAATGAAATCTCATTTTGAGACACTGACAAAAAACTAAACCAAACCAAACCAATGCTATGAGTCCATCTTATTTGTTATATGCATAGTCTTAAAACTATGTCATGTTCTCTAATTCTACATACCAGTAAGGTGTGCCCACAAAGGAGTTGGCAGGAGAAGCCATGGAGGCAGATCCAAAATCAGCTAGTTTCACCTGACCTGGCTCTGTCAGGAGAATATTTCCTGCTTTAATATCCCTGTAGGAAAAAAAGTAAGACGGTTAGAAAATTACTTTTCAGTTTTGATTATGGAATAAGGTCAGAGCATGCAATTAATAAGACAAAAAGTTTATTTTAAAAAACCTTGCTCAGATAGCCAGAAGGGGATTTAGTAATTACTGCATGTTGTAAGGGGGCCCAGATTCCTGGATGTACTTGTAGGTAGGTCATAGTAATTACACCAAATGGTAGAGTTTTCTTCAGAGGGAGGGAATGCAGTGAGAAAAAAGGCAGACATAGCGGGCAACGAAACCTATTCAGTGCCTACACTTACAAAACCATATTCTTAGATGCTAAATCCAGTCACCAACAGTATTCCTTGTGCTGGGAAAATTGGTGCTGTTTGTAACTGCCTTTTTTTTTCCTTTTCCAAATTACACGACATCTTTGGGGCCTCAACAAACCTTCAACGACTCTGTATTGACTACCTATCAATAAACCTCCACTACACACATACCTTTTCTTTCTTGCCTGTGACCCTTTCTCTCTGCCTTTAATTGTAACTGCAACTCTAAGGCATTTGAGGGTACATGTTATATAGAAGGTGTTATTTTAAAAATAACACGGTAAATAACACGGTACAGTAAAAAGAAGACCCTGAAAGATCAAAACAAACAAGGATTAGGGGTTAGGAAATTGCATTTCTATCGTATTACTGCAAAGAATCGCAAGTGGTTACTACAAAAGCCATTAGATATTTTATGCAGCAAAAATATTTTAAAATATGATTTAAAAAATCCTCAGTATTATAATTTAGAATGAGAAAATGTGGATGTACTCCTTATTCTCTTTAAAAAATGGCATGAGGTATAATGGGAACTTAGAAGTTGATGGGCAGTGAAAAGATAAAGCAGAGTGAATGAAGTAAACTTAATGTCAAATTGAAAATGATAACGTTCATATACTTCCAAAATAACGTTTCCAAAAATCTTCACTTGAAAACTCAGTTTCCTTCCTCATGATGACATTAGAGAGAACTAAAAAAAAGCATTATTTATTTCTCTTAAAACAGAAAAATATCTTTTCTCTATTATCTTCAATTACAACACTGACTTGCCTCTTAAATCAAAATAATAAAATCGGAGACATAGTATTTATTATTAAACAAAGAGCATTCTTTAAAAGATTTTTTTTGTCTTTTCAACTTCTTTTACATATTAAAGTATAATATAGAATAAAACATTAATGTGCAGATTAAGATAACAAAGACATAAAAAACTGAACTGTGGCTTTAACAGGAGTAGGCAAAATCATGACAAACAAGTTGGTATTCAGTAATGATATCTTGGTACAAAAAGATATACACACATATTTTTAAAAGGTGTCAAATTCATAAAAATTATAGTTACATTTATTTCATCAATATTAGACAGGGTTAGGTTCATTCATTCTTAGTGCTTGTAAATAAGCCAAATTCATGGCAGGAATTTTGGTCTGCCTGTCTTGAGGAAGTTCTGCTTTTTTAGTACCAGTAACTTGTGATGGCTCCTCTAATGTGATTAAAACAGAAGTAAAAGGGGAACCTATGACCTAATAGTTTCATTTCTTCTTAGCTAAGGCCTAAGTGTTTTCTTTTGTTGTTGTGCCATCTCAGATCCTTTCTACCTAACTCATAATCCACTACTTCTACCACTGTTCATTAAAGTAACTGTACTAGAAGTTCTTTACTGAGAAAGGGAAAGGTGGGAAACATCTTTGTTTAGAAGTTAGTGGTGGGAAGCAGGTTGGAGGGAGACGAGTGGGGTTGTGGTAGAGAAAACATAAGGTAGAGGGAAGCCTTGGATTAGGAGTTAGGAAATTTGTGTTTTAATCTTAATGTATAAATGCTGTGAAACTATGGGCAAGTTATTTAATTCTTTCTGAGTCCCAGTTTCTTTATCTGCCAAAATAAAGACAATAATACCTTCCTAAATACCTATATGAATTACAGAAACAAAATATTTTAAAGTGATAAAACAGCATATATGTATATAAGATTAACTTGTTATTTGCAATAGGATAGGGAGAAGGAACTCAGGTAAGAAATAAATATATGAAAGGAAGGCTAATTTTCTTTCCCTTTCTTCTTGACACAGTATCGAAAGGTTGCTGGACCCTTCTTCAAATTTCCCAGCAACACCCTGTCTGGAAAATAGTTACCTACACAATGGAGATAACGTAAGTCTTTGTGGATATATGGGAGAGACCAAGAGATAGGAACTAAATTCTGGCAGCTTTACTCCTTACATCCAGAAGCAGCAGCAGTCTATTTGCTTCCCGTAAATCCTTAGGCATCCTACACATTGGAGCATGCACTAATTTTCAAGGTTCCTTGAATAGACAGCCCTGTAGCTGAAATGAAAATATAACAGGTGTCTAATCTTACCTGTGAATCAATGCATGAGAATGCAGGTACGCCAGCCCCTGCAAGGCGCCGTGAGTAATGGCAGCAATCTCCACTTCCTGAAGTGGCTTCTTGTGAACTACGGAAGGAAAAAAAATTTAGGAGTATATGATCAGTTTCATTCCTCTTTTTGCCTTATACAGCTATATCAGACTGAATTATAGACTTTCTCAAACGACAATTTGGGAATACATTCATCTAAATATACAGGACATATATTTTCTATAGAATAGCAATAAATAATCAGATAATAGAAAACCCAAGTATAAAACAAACAAACCCCTCTAAGCAAAATAAAACAAAGCCTGATATTCATTGTAATGAATATTAATTTACTTGTCAGTTGCAAGTCAATTGACCGGGCCCAAATTTACCAGTCCCTTCTGACATTTTAAATGCCTAGAGTGTTTTAGGTTATATTATTCTCCTCTGCCACAAAGCCATCTATAATTACCCCTCTAACTACAGGTTTTCATTATTTGTGAAAGCAGCTAATAAGCAATTTCTATTCAGAGATCAAGAATGATGTAAGAAAGTTTCTTTTAATGTAAAATTTTAACCCAGTCTCAGGTTATAACAGTGTCTGCAGAGAGAACTGGGTCAGTCAAGATATTTGAAAAGGTTCAGTATCAATATAATTTGATGCCATCTACCTCTCTTTCATATATACACATACATTTGATGTTTTGGGCTACACATACTACATCATATTAGTCCAACATTTTAGTAGTACCTGATCAGGATGGGCCACGAACTAAAACGAAACAGCAGGAAGGCTGCTAATCATTACTCAGATACTTTTAGGGAACTACGGAGATCAAGTGTGCATGGCTTATCCATACAACCCTTAAGCCTAAATCATCATGCATTTACTTGGCCTAAACTTCACTTGAATATAGGAGTAGATAACATTCTGGTCAGGGTAAAACAGAAAGGAGGGGACAGTGCTGTGATTCTTACCTTCTAACAAATCTGAAGCTGAGCCTAAGCAATACTCCATCACCAACTGTAATAACCAGAACAATGAAGGTTAATGAGAAACTGCTAAAACCAACCAACTAAGGAACTAAGGAACTAAGATTAGTAGACGAATAAATATTCTGACCTACCTGAACCTGGATTACATTTTGATCAACTGGCACTAGTTGATTTTTGTAATTTTGATCATTTGTTTTTGTTATCTCCTACTTGGAAATGGAATTGGTTTAAGACCATGAATATGGAAATATTCACTGCAAATGGTCAAGCTGAGATTGCCAAATAATTTATTTACTACTAATTTCCACACCGTCTTGTTTCAAAAGGATATAAGGTAGCTTAGGTTGAGCTACAACTTGTAAAATGGCAACCAAATACATGAGCCAGTAAAATCTATACTGGGAAATACAAGTTAAATAAAATAAACCAGTAAATAGTAAATTCCTTATTTTCACATTTAAAAAGTCCTAAACAAGAAAATACTGTTTAGAACTCAATCTAAAGATGCAGCGTGCTATGTCTCATTATGTTAGCTTGAATCCCTGAAAAATATTGGACATTTAAATTTTAGCTTAAAATAATTCTACAATAAAATACTATACAATACTATTTATTGGGTTTGCAAGCTTGGGAGGTTTTTTTAAAAGGAAAAATGAAAAAATTTTTTCTTTACTTTCATCTTAGATTTTTTAGGTATCCTGGACTACTGATTTGTAGCCAAGGTCAGATCCATAGTGCTCAGTGACCAGTCTCCACATACACACACACACATTCCTACAAATTATTTTGTTATTCTGAAAAACACCATATCCTCATATATCCTCATTATAAAATACAAATTTCCTATAATCACAGAGACATAATTAGTATTAATACATTGATCGCTTTCATTAAAAATTAATATGAAAATATATTTATGTATTATATGCCATGCATTACCAGAATAATTTTAGAGAATTATGAGATATATAATATTAATATCTTGCACAATTATATATAACATAATTGTGCATTCAACATTAATACAATAAATATCATATAGCATATATAATCACATGATGTGTAATTATATATAACATTATTATATATTCAACTTATCTCATGTTCTTCTAAATTATTCCAGCAATAATGTTATGTATGGTGTATAATACATATGATAATATATACCATATATAATACACTGCATAATAATCAAGGTATATATTCACATATCTAAATTATTAAATATATTTACATATAATATTAAATATATAAAAATTATTCTATTACTGGAATAATTTAGAACAATATGAGAAGCTTCAATATTTAAAGTTTAGAAACTTTACTATAGTTTTCTGCTTAACATTAAAAGTAAGCAGATCTATAAACATTAATCTTATTTCTTATTGTGAAATGAAAAATTCTAAATAAGTAATTATTATAATGAACAGTAGCCTTTTATGTGCACTATGTTTTCAGCTTTATTGAGATATAATCGACAAATAAATACTTTTTTCTTTAATCAATTTTGAAGGAAACATTTCTCAATTGTATCACATACTTTTCTAATTTCTTAAGCTGCGTAACTGAACATACATACATAAATTCCTTACACCAAGTACGAGTATATGGAATATGAACACAGAACTTTAAAATCAAGTGGTGTGAAAGTTGTTATAGTTATGTTTATATTTTTTTAATTGTACATTAACTCCTGATTTTTGTCACAAATATGCTTTCCCCTATTATTCCATACCACAAGGGTACCTGAGCTGTGGCTGGTTGTTTGCTCTGGACTAAAATAGCTCTAGTTGCTCTGCTTTTAAATTGTTAGGTCTGCCTTCTAGCTTCCTCAGCTTCTTCCTTATGGTTAAATTACTCTTGTGGCTGTTTGTATGCATGTCTCCAGCAGCTCAGTTCCTAGAAGCTTCTTATAATAATTAGCCTATCAAATCTGTTGTAGACAGAGACCAAGTGACCAAACTTAATAGCACTCTATGTAGTCTAAGAGTAAACAGGCTTCAAGTAAGAGCTCAGAGGATTTTCTGAAGACTTGAAACACATGAGATTGAGCACTTGGTTTTGTAACATTTATTCTGCCTGTTCAAAATTCCTTGTTTGACTCTTTCAAGACAGCTGAGATTGCCAGATAACTGATTTCCACATAATGAGATAATTTCTCCTTAGAACAGAAACAATGGCTCTAGATATCTTACAAGTTGCTTGAACAGAAATGTTTATGTTTAAGTATACTGTCTTATAGTCTATTTGGGAACAAAACTTCCATTCCCTAATTGGAGATCATGTACAGGAAAGGACTTGGTATGTGGTAAACACTCAATAAATGACAGTTTAATTGGACTTTAAGTTGGAATGTGCAATCTGATAAAGTACAAAGTATAACATTTTCATGTCCTAAACAGTGCCAAATGTGCCAACCTAAAAACAGAAACGCAATCATGTAAAAATATACTAAGAAGATAGAGTGGAACAAAAGACTGTTTCATTTTAATTATTGCTGGGCACTGTTTGGTGAAACTTGGACAGGGATGGAACTACCAAGCACGATTCCAAACTGTGGGGGAACTGGAGTGGGGAAGGAAAAACATCAAAGATAAAAATGCTAGGATGAGAAGACCCTGCCCTTTACTTTTATAAATAAATCATTATAAAATGATGTTAACTTTTCCATATTTATTCACTGAATGTTTACAGAATGGAATTTCCCATACGCTAGATATATCATTCTTATGAAATGTATACTGTATGGCAACTCTGAGGTATTAACAAACGTTAAATACTGACAACAAAAGTCAAATGGACAGAAATGGGACTGATAATTTTATAGATCAAAGGGATAATAGAAAAACTAGAAAAAGCAAAAAATATAATAGAAAAAAATAATTGACTTACCCAAGCAGTGTGCTCTTTCAAGTAACAACCTTTGTACTCGATGGTATTAGGATGCTTCAACTGTCGTAAAAATTTGACTTCCTTAAGAATATCTTGCCATTTCTATTGAGGTCGAAAGAAATGTTATTTTTAAACTGAAAATAGTATTTTATTTTATTATCAAGTACACATACATAATGTTTTCATTTTTTAAATGACAAAGTAAATGTTTAATGAATGAAGAAACTACTTAATCTTGTATTATTTCTTTGAGTATATATAAATGTGAATCTATCACGAAACATATTATAATAAATCCATGATATTAACCCAATGTTTTAGTTCACAAAATAGTTGATTGAGCTAGAATCTTAGGAATGTTTATTGTATGCTCCACAAGAAGGAAAAAAAAAAAGAATTGTGATAAAGAAATGTTTAAAGAACTTTGTTTCTCTTGTCAATTTCATATTCACTTGCTTGTCAGTTTAAGTATACAATTGTCTTTAACTTACCTCATGTGTCTGCTTCCCACTATAGGACATTTTCTTAACTGCCACCACCTCATTGGTGTGAGCATTTGTGGCCTGTGTTAAGACAGTAGGAAAAAAAGAATTAAAAAGAATGAATGAATGTTTCAGCCAGTATAACTTAAATATTTGACCAGAGACTTTAAATAACATTCTCACACTTCATTATTACAATTTAAAGATATTTCAACTTTTGATAGGCTCAAAAGACATTTCCACGCCACGTTAAGGAACAGCTTCTCTTTATCCCTTTCTATATACTTGCAAAGATTGTACTATTAAAGAAAAATAGTGTTTGGGGCGGCCGGATAGCTCAGTTGGTTAGAGCGTGGTGCTCTTAACAACAAGGTTGCCAGTTTGATCCCCACGTGGGCCAGTGTGAGCTGCGCCCTCCACAAATAGACTGAAGCAACTACTCGACTTGGAGCTGATGGGTCCTGGAAAAACACACTTATATAAATAAATAAAAAGTTAAAAAAAAATAGTGTTTAACAAAATACATCCAATCAAACAAAAACAAGTCATGCTTCTAAGATACCCAAACTGGCTTCACCATGTAGAATGTCCATCAATAGAAAACCAATTAAATAAATATGGTACAGTCATATAATGAAATAACTATTAAAAGAATGAGGTAATCTATATATATTAATATATATAGTAATATGGAAAGATGTCAAAAATATCATGACAAAAAACAAGCAGTCTGGTATGATCTTATTTTTGCAAAATAATAATGTGAGTAAGAGTACATGTATAGAAAGATATACATTTAAAGATATTTCAGAATATATGAAATAATTTATTCCAGAATATATGTCAGTGATAATCCCAAGAGCAGTGCTGTCTGATTGAACTTTCTGTGATGATGGAAATGTTCTGTATCTATGTCATATTTGGTAGCATGTGAAATGTGGCTCATGTGACTGAGGAAATGAATTTTAAATTTTATTTAATTTTAATTAACTTAAATTTAAATAGTGGCTACTGTATGGAACAGTGCAGCAAAAGTCAAGATTAATCTTAAGGACTTTCACTTTCAAAGTTACTTATATGTTATAAGAATGTATTACATATATATATACACACACACACTTGTATGTATGTGTGTAGTCATCTATAATATATGCCTTGTTTCGTAATTATCTCTATGTATTTTCTCCAAACCCAAAATATAACAGTCCATGGAAAGACACTTGAAAACCATAAATAACTCAAGTAATATTCATTTCTCCCAAATTATTTAAGATATTTAAAACTAGATAATTTTCTAAAATTTTTCAGAAAAATACATATAAGATGTTATAAGATGATCTAATTCTGGCTTTCTTTTAATAATGGGGCTCTGCATCATACCCCTGATGTAAGTAAGTTATTTCGGTTCCAGAACATTATTATTATTGTGGACCAATGAAGCTATCGCAGTGATTCTGAGGTAAAAGACTGGGTGCTCACCGATAAAATCAGGTCACCAATGTTACAGAAAGATATGTAATCATTTCCTTAAATACATCGCATTAAAGAAGCTCCTCAGATATAACAATAGTTTCTTTTTTATTTAAAAATTGTAAATTCAGATAATAAATAATAACTTACTAATGTAAAGTGAATTCAACTCCAGATTCCTACTGAATGCGAAAATGCAGAGAAAATGAACACATACTAAAAAAATATTCATTTTTACATGCACTTAGACAAAAGTACCTATTATAAAAATAAGGTATCCACTAGTTATAGTTTTCAAATAAGCAGGGTGGACTCCACAAAGGCATTTTTTAGATATTTTACTCCTTTAGAAGGTATAGACTGACTTGTGAAAACAATCTCTCACATTTTGCTGGCTTTTAAAATTTAGCATTAAGACTGCGCTATATGACCAATTTACATCAACAAAGGAAAGCTGATGTAAATTCAGTTGCACAATAAAGGTCAGAAGGACTCTATTTAAAAAGTGGATATTTTGGGCATGAATCTATGTACTGTGCAGTTTAAGGAGCCTGGGAAAGGTTTAGGAAATGCTCAAACAATGAAGAATTTTAACTTATAGTTGGGTTTTTAAAAAAACAAACCCTTAATCTTTATATATATATAAAAGGGCCACACAAATGGAATCAGATGGCATTATCTAATTGCTTCTTAGGGTTACTTATAATCAGTGCCACTTGGAACCAAAGAGAGAAAAAAAGAACCATCTTCAAATTAAAAGATATTTCTTTACATTTACAGAGTAATCATTACTTAGAACTTGCTAAGTGTAGTTGCTTAAAGAGCCTATCTACTGAAGTAGAGAATTGAAATTTGAAAAATATTTCCATGTTGATTTTTTTTCAGATGTGAAATTTTTAATGCAATTTTATAGCAGTTAAAATTCAGAACTGAAACTGAAACTTAAAAAAAAAAAATCAATGTTTTAGTACAGAGAAAAGAAACTGTGACTGGCATCTGAGCTTCCCGGTGCTTCATACTCTATTGTGAATTATTATAACCTCTAAACATTTCAAGTTTTATTCTTAAAACTTACATTCATACTTAATACTTCTAATAGTCTTAATGGTCTCATTAACTTTAAGCAAGATGATTGATTAGAAAAATATTTATTGAGAACTTACGATGTGTTCTGATATTTATTAACTACCATGTTTCCCCCAAAATAAGACCTAGCTGGACAATCAGCTCTAATGCACCTTTTGGAGCAAAAATTAACATAAGACTGGTCTTATTTTACTATAAGACTGGGTTAATTTAATGTAATATAATATAACATAACATAACACTGGGTCTTATATTAAGTTTTGCTCCAAAAGACGCATTAGAGCTGATTGTCTGGGTAGGTCTTATTTTCAGGGAAACAGGGTATTTCCAGCTACTACATTTAGATTACTATCAACTTTTTGCTACTTTATAAAGACATGTAGCAATTAAACATAAGGTTTTCTTTTTCCCCTAGTTATTAAGCCTCAATTAAAACTAAAAGGTAATTATATCAGAAGAACAGAACTAAATTATTTGCTTTAGGTGGATTATAGATTATATGCTGAGTTCAACCAGGCAACACTGGACTCCTAGAAACATTATAGTTGTGTTAAACTTACTACAAAAATAAACATGCTCAGCTCGTTTTTATTTTTCTTTAACATAGTGTTTCTTACTATCTCATTTGTTAATGATCCTAATTTCTGAATTACTTATATAAATCCAAACACAGATACTTCAACAAGTTAGTAGTTTCAATTTTGTCTGTATATAATATATACTCTCAGTAGATTGATTCTACAAGACTGTGCAGTCTTACAACTCACTTTAAACATATTTTCTGGCATCATTTGGTATAAAAGCTATAAACTACAAAGAGGCTAACAGAATTATAGTGTTTAGGTATAAAAATGTGGGTTGGTAGACTTTGGTCTTCACAGCTTGCTAGCATGACTATGACTCATGAAAAGTACTAATCAACAGACCAAGTTCTCTGAGTTCTTCATAATTGATTCATTCAACAAATATTTATTAGGTGTTCAAAATTTGTCAGGTATTTGGCTAAGTGCTAAGGACAGAATTGTGAGTAAGTATGACCAGTACCTATCTCTCTTCTAGTAGGACAGTAACAAAAATAAAATCATAACAAACTAATGTAAAACTACAACTGTGCTCTAAAGAAGGGTATGTGTTGCTTTGAAAAGTCAAAAAATGGGAGGATGTGATTCAGGCAGGTCAGGTGAGGCTGCCCTGATGAAATGAGGCTTCGGCTGAGAGCTAACGGATGAATAGGAGTTCAGAAGGTGAAGATGGAAGGGGAAAACATTCCCAAGAGAACAGTTTATACACAGATCCTATGAGAGATGATCCAGAGAAAGCTGTTCTATTATAGCAAGAGCCATGAGAATGGGAGGGAGTATAGTTCAGGCATAGCTAGGGACCACATCATGAAGGAAGGACCTTTTAAGCTGGCGGCAGGAAAGATTTTGATCTTAGCCTAAGAACAGAGAAGAAGGAGAGCCCCTCAAGGCTTTGTAGTGATACTGGATGTGATCACATTTACTTTCCTGCCCCCAAGCTCACTGTGGTATGGACAATAGACTGGAGAGAGACCAGGGTGGATGCATGGAGATCCGTTAGAAAGGAGGCTATTGGCAGTTATCCAGGTAAGAGATGATAGTCTTCTTAGTTATAACAGTATGAGTAACAAGAGGAAGAATCTATTAGCAGTGAGGGATAAGCGACATAAATATTACTGTGGTCAGTGAGAAAAACCCATTTTTAAGGTACTACTTATCTGACTCTATAGATAAAAGGTTAAAGCTTTTTGTAAGTTTTATAGTAAATTAGTCAGTTAATTCACCTTAATCTGTTTTTTATTGCCTTTGGGATCATGTGGCCCTATCCTACTCACTTTTTTATACAGGCAACACATAGTTAATGATTACATTTCAATTTCAAAGACACTCAGGTCTATCTTTTTTATTTCTCCAGTCTATCATTATCCACAAATAACATATATTTAGTGCCTACTGTAAACAGGGCATTGTACTAGCCTTTTGTGTTGTAAAGAAATATTAAAAATAGTCCTCATTTTCAAAAGGAATACACTAGTTAAATAGACAGGCCAGGCCTTAACCACAAAAACAAATAAATCATTAGGTCTTCTGCAGCCTACTACAAAGTAGGTCTCATTTTGCCCCTAGTACAAATGGTTTGCTATGTTAGTAAGTTTCCAAGCATGCCTGGTTTATTGTATTCATTCAAAAGAAAACGTTGAAAGGGGCCTGCCTGCTTTTTAAAATAGAAGAGTCAAATAGGGATTGGAACTACCCTCCAACTCGGGCTAGGAGAGATTGAGAGGATGAATTAGTGATAAATAGAAGGGAAGTAAGAAGAGATGATTGAAAAATATACGTATCCCTGAGCAAAACAAACAGGTCACAATCAAATATATACAGAATGTTTCCATTTTAAATAAGTTCAAAACTAGGCAAAACCAAATTATATTGTTAGGGATGCAGAAGTAAGTGGGTTACATATAAAGAAAAATAAGACAATAATCGCCATAAAATTCAGGAGAGTGGATTCTCCTAACGTAAGAGGGGATTCGGGGTGCTGGCAACATTCTATTTCTTGGCCTGGCTGGTGGTTATAAAGGGATTTACCTTTTAATTATTATTTAAATTATATATTGAAATATGTGTGCATATGAATTAGGCATACTTCTGTATGTATATTTATAATTTAAAAATCCTTCTTAAAAAAAGTATCTCTGGGAGCAGCTGGATGGCTCAGTTGGTCAGAGCGCGAGCTCTTTAACAACTAGGTTGCCGATTCAATTCCCGCATGGGATGGTGGGCTGGGCCCCACTGCAACTAAAGATTGAATATGGCAACTGGACTTAGAGCTGAGCTTCGCCCTCCAAAACTAGATTGAAGGACAACTTGATTTAGAGCTGATGGGCCCTAGAAAAACACACTGTTCCCCAACAGTCCCCAAAAACAACAACAAAAAGTATCTCTGGGGGTGGTCAGTTAGCTCAGTTTGTTAGAGCGTAGGCTAATAATACCAAGGTTGCCAGTTCAATCCCCCATGGGCCACTGTGAGCTGCGCCCTCCTTTAAAAAAAAAAAAAAGAAGTATCTCTGTGAAACGAAAGACAGGACTTCGATTGGGCCTTAAGTACTAGTCCAAGCCCAAACTAACATGGGAGTGTTAAATAGAAAACTAGCACCCTCTTCAGCCATGGAAGGTCACTTAACGATAAAATGTACGTGAGTGGGAGCCAAGTATTAGATGGGGACCAGGGAGGCATGGCGGTAGTGCTGAGCATAGACATGAAGGGATGAGAAAGACTTGAGAGAAACCCCAGGCTGATGTCTTGGCTAGAAACAAAAGGATGAGCTAAAGATGCAATTAGTAAAATCTCATTTGGAAGGACAATTAAGATAAGCCCTACCCAGATGGCCGAACATAAAGGATCACTTAAAAGGAAAAGTCAAATATTGTTTAAGAAAAAAAAATTATTTGATAACAGGTTTGGAGGAGAAATAGGTAATAATTAGTACTTAAGTATTACTTGCTTTAATGGAGTCTTAAGGAAGTGTTACTTTGATAAAGCAAACTTTGAAGGTTATCTAAATAATTTTAAAAACTATATTTTATGTAATGAATTTCAGGTGAATGAGCTATGTTAATATTTCAGTCATTTCTCATTCTTCTTACCAGAAGATAATCACATACTTGGAATTCAAACTAACTCTAGATGGCTAAGCCTTGTACCCTTTAACCAAAAATAATGACTTGATGTGATTGTTACTAAAAATCTTTGTCAGTCCATCTGTCTGAGTAGCCATCCATTTGTCCATCCATCCACGTATCTGCCTATCCATCCATCATTTATTGAGTTCCTACTATTGTCAGACATTGTACTAGTTACGGAGGATACAGCAATTAACACAGACATAACCCCTGTCCTTATGGAGCTTTAGTATTTAGGGGGAGGGATATAGATGAATCAAAAAATCTCACATATAATTAGTTAATTACAACCGTGATAAATGCAACAAAATACAAACACAGGGTGTTATGAGATCAGAAACTCTTAATTTAGTGCTGGAGGGTTGAACACAAATGGCTATCTTGTGGATGTAACACTTAAGCTGAAATCCAGAGGATAAACAAGAATTGGACAGGGAGGGGGATGTGATGTGCAGAGTTTTCTAGGTAGGAGGAATAGCAATATACAAAGGGTGCCAAAAAAATGTACACACATTTTAAGAAAGGAAAACTGTATTAAAATTGTAATACTCAATATATACCAATAACAAAAGATGAATACAAGTCACGTTTGACTTCTGCAATTACAAGAGATGCTCAAAGTGGTACCATCAACGTCCAGATACTTCTGATTACGGCGAACAACTGCTTGAGCAACGTTGACCAAAGCGTCCAGTTGCATATACTTTTTTGGCACCCCTGGTATAAAGGCTGTGAGGCAGGAAAACACTTGGCATACAGTGGAAGTGCATAGGGCTCAATGTCAAGTTTGTAACTTTTTTGTAATTATTTTGATAGCAGAGTCAGTTGATGTAGATACCATTACCTGAATAATGCCTAGAATCCTGCCTTTTCAGCAATGACTATTTGCCTCTACTGTAGGTATCATGTAATTTGTAGAATAAGCATGAAAGCCAAGTATATTGTACAGTAATAGAATGTGTAGAAGTTAAGCTTTCTTAATCTGATCTATCCAAACGATTCTTTTCAATTACTTACAAAATAAACTGCTCCAAAACTTCCATGTCCAATTTCATGCAAACCAATAAAAAGTTCTTCAGGGTCATCTTTATAGAACAGATCAGCAACCTCTGGGTCCTTTGGCACCCCTTTAGGCATGGTGACCGACCAGTGTTTGCAAAGGGTTTGCTTTTGATATCCCAGTCAGCTTTCTCTCTCATTGACAAAGTTTTCTTTTGCGGTAGATTTTTAGTACCTGTAGAAAAATCAGATTTGACATTAATTTATTTCTGACACATTTTGTTTGGTGGCAATATAAAGTGTCATTAAAAAGCATCTTGGTCTTACAACTCCATAACAAAAAGACAAATGACCCAAAAGAAAAATGGGCAAAGGATTTGAATAGACATTTCTTCAAAGATAAGCAAGTGGCCATTATCACATGAAAAAATGCTCCACATTATTAGTCGTTAGAGAAATAAAATTAAAACCACAATGAGACACCATTTCATACCCACTAGGATGGCTATTATCAAAAAGTCAGACAATAGTATTGGTAAGGATGTGGAGAAATCAAAACTCACCAATACTGATAATGGGAATGTAAAATAGTGCAGCCATTTTGGGAAACAGATTGGCAGTTCATCAAAAACTTAAACACAAAGTTACCATTTGATCTACAAATTCCACTCCTTGGAGAAATAAATACCAAGAGAAATAAAAGCATATGTTCACACAAAAACTTGTGCATGGATATTGATAGCAACATTGTTCATTATAGCTAGAAGACAGAAACACCCAAATGTCCATTTGGTGAATGAATAGACAAAATGTGGTCCATCCATGCAATGGAGTATTATTCAGCCACAAAAACAAACGAAGTACTGATACATGCTATAACATGGATGAACCCTGTAAACATTATGCTAAGTGAAAAAAGCCAGTCACAAAAGACTACATATTGTATGATTCCATTTATAAAATACATCCAGAATAAGTAAATCTATAGAGACAGAAAGTAAATTATTAGTTGCCTAGGGCTGGAGGGCAGGAAGTTTGTGGGTGACAGCTAAATGGTATGGGCTTTCTTTATAGGGTGATGAAAATGTTTTAAAATTGATTGTGGTGATGGTAGCACAACTGTTAATGTAATGAAAACCACTGAATTGTACAATTTAAATAGGTAAATTGTATGGTATGAAAATTATATCTCAATAAACATGTTTTTTAAAAGTATTTTGGTCTGATTAATAACAGCTAACATTTACTACTCACTACTATGTGTCAAGTAACACTAAATACTATACATATAATATTTGGTATATGATATATGATATATATATATATATATATATGTATATGTATATATATGTATATGTATATGTATATGTATATATATGTATATGTATATATTCTCCTTTAATTCCCACAACAGATCATAATGTATGATTTTATTATTTTGATTTTACAGCGGAAACTAAGACGGAGAGGCAAAACTGCGTCCCCATGGTTAGGAAGCAAGTAATTGTCAGAACTGGAACTCAACCCAGAATTAACTGCAAAGCCCATGCTCTTAATTAATATGCAATATATACATATGGTGAAATAAGTAATTAAATAGCTCTTTATGAAACACTGGAAGAAAGTGCTATAATTTAGAGACTATGCTAAATGTTTACTTAAAGAGGCATGTTATTTTGCTGGTATCTAAAATATTCTGAGTTCAAAGTTTCTATTTAAAAGGGCATAATTTTGACATGTTTATGACATGATTGTCAAGTTATATTTATTTAGTATAGACGCTTTTGTCTTTAGTTTTTGAAAATATTGACATTTTAACTTTTATCTATATTTAAAAATATAAATTTATAGTTTAAAAATTATAAAATTATAATTTTATGATAATTTTAATTATAAAATTAAAAATATAAAAATTATAAATTCCAACCCCCATTCCTGAGAATCATTCATTCCAATATTTGAACTTATCACAGGATAGTTTGTGTTTCTTCCTCGACCAACCAAATAACTGCTAGAAATTTGGTTATTGACCAATAAAACTGTATTTTTTAAAACATGAGCCAATGGACATCACTCAATGAGAAGAGAAAAAGAGGGTCATTAATTAAAGAAGTAAAACTGTACTAAGAGGTATTTTTCTCTTGTGACATGACAGCCGTAGGTGACAATGTACATTACTACACATGGTTAGTCTAGTTAAACCTTTAGCATATGTAGGTCATCAATCTAACTATCTATCCACTCAACTCTTTCCTTGATTCACCAAATATTTATTGTGTGCCTAGTATTTGCCAGGCATTGTACTGGGTGTTAGAGATAGAATGAGATGTGGTCCCAGTCCTTGAAGGGCTTAGAGTCAAATGGGGTGATAGGCATTAAACATATAATGACACAAATGACAAAATAGTAATAATGTAAGTTATAATTGTTGTTATGTGGAACACAATGTAACAATAATAGGGTGACTCAGTCTATGTTTCACTTGGATATGAAAAAGCATGCCCTTTAGGGAAAATAAAAGTGGTTTATTCACTATGAATGTATGGAGAGTTGGAAAGAGAAAATATAACGCTGGTGTTAAGCCAAAGGAAATCACAATAGGACTTTTAGACCATATTAAGAAATTTAGACTTTATCTAGGGTAATGGGAAGCATTGAAGGTTTTAAAAAGGAAAAAGGATTTCCTTTGCAACACTGCACAGCTGTAATCCTGGGCAGTCGTCCTGTCTATCCAAGAATGCCAATAATCAAGCATAAAGTCAATCTCTCAATGCAATTGAAAAAGTAAATTAAATCTAGTTGCTGATCAGGTAACTGAGAGTACATAATTAAAGTTCAGAAAGTGCTATTGCCTCCATTGTTTGCGAACTGAAAAGAGAAACAATGGATTAAATCAAAGACATACCTTTTGGAGACTATGCCAAAAAAGAAAGGGGAAAAAAAACCCAAAAAACAAAACAAAAAACTATGAGACTTCCTTTAGGAAAAACAGAAAGATCTGTGACCTAAGTTTATGAGAACTAAAATCTTTTCAATGACTAAAATGTATTTTAAACTTTTGAATATTTTGGCTTCAATGTGAATAAAGCTACTGTTTCCCCCAAAATAAGACCAAGCCCGGATAATCAGCTCTAATGCATCTTTTGGATGAAAAATTAATATAAGACCTGATATTATATTATATTACATCATATAAGACCCGGCCTTATATTATATAAGACTAGATCTTATATAATATATAATATAAAAATTTTTATATTATATTATATTATGTATTTTATTATATTATATAGCACCCGGTCTTATATTATAGTAAAACAAGACCGGGTTTTACATTAACAAAAGACGCATTAGAGCAGATTGTCCAGCTAGGTCTTATTTTTGTGGAAACACGGTAAGTACTATGAATAACCATTTGAGAAAAACACACTGATCACTACTCGGATGTCATACTATATAGACTAAAATAATTTTCAAAAGAAATGAATATTTAAATGTAAAAATTGCATTAAAACTTCTAGAATAAATTGCAGGTAAATATTTAATTACTAAGCAAGATACCAAGGCAAAAGCCATAAACCAAATTCAATAAGCTTGACTACATACAATTAATAACTTCTTAATCTTAAAATACATAATAAATGGACTTCTGCTTCCAGTCAAGATGGAGTAACAGAGACTGGATTTATTATCTGCCACCAGAAACAACTAAAACACTGATAAAAACATGTGAAATGATGGTATTTCAAGACAATGGATAACAGGCAGAGAAGGACAGTGATGCCTGACAGAAGAGCAGCAAATAAAGTGAGTCATAACTGCCCAGCCTAATGCCCTGGCAGAATTTCCAGGTGACAGCACAGAGAGGGGGAAACCTCGTTAGAGTCTGGTGAACTTCCTGGGTTGACAACAGAGATCAGAGCCTAGGATGACCAAAGTGGCTAGAGTTCTCAGCGCCTAGTACTGAATAGAAGAGAACAGCATAGAAAGAAGATATGGAGATCTGCAGAGGGTTCCCTCAAGCCTTCAGCTGAGTATAGTGCATGCATGTGAGAAAACTACCCCAGGCCAGGAAAAGAACTATCTGAAAAATTTGTACCTAGAGCTTACAAAGGGCTATAAATAGTGCCTGTTCCCACTAGCCAGAATAGAAAATCTCAGAATTCATGGGGCATGTTTAGAGTACTCTGAAGAGTCTTGCTTAGTAGTAGAGAATAATTCACCTTAGACTAAGTGCTGCTCCATGATACCTAACAGATTTTAAAAGCAAGATCTATAAGGATTAAATTATTTTCAAGTAGCTTAACTGTGTCCCAGAAAAAAGCTCACAAATACTTAGAAGAATACAAAAATATTCAGTATCCAAAAAAATAGCGTTCAGATTGTCTAACATCCAATAAAATGTTACCAAGCATCCAAAGAATCAGGAAAATATAACACACAACGGGGAGAAAAAATCAACTGAAACCAATCTAGGACTGACATAAATGACAATGCTAAAATTAGTGGACAAGGACATTAAAGCATTTATTATAACTGTATTCCATACATTGAAAAAGTTAGGAAATATTGAATATATAAAGTAGAGACAGGAAAAATATAGAAACCTAAACCAAACTTCTCAAGGTGAAAGCTACAACGTCTCAGATGAAAACTATACTGCATGGGACGAATAGCAGATGAAACTCCAAGAAAAAAAGTACGGTGAACTTGAAGACAGCAATAGAAACTATCCAAAATGAAGTACACAGAGAATAAAGACTAACAAAAACAAAAACAACCGAAAAGGGGGGCACCAGAGAGCTGTGCAATTTCATGTGGCCTAGTATATGTCTAACTGAAATTCCTGAAGAGATGAAAATGGTAAACCCACAGGTCCAAGAAGGTCTATGGATCTCAAGATAAAGAAATACAAAGAAAATTACACTGAGACACATCATAATAAATTGCTTAAAACTGTGTTAAAGAGAAAATCATGCAAACAGTCAAAGAAAGATGACATGCTATGTGTAAAGGAACGAGGACACCAATGACAGCAGATTCTCCATTGGAACTAATACAAGTGACAAAATAGTAGATAATCATTTTTAAAACGCTAAAAGAAAAAAATCCTATCAAACTAGAATTCTGTACCTAGTAAAAACATATTTGAAAAATGAAGGCATAATAAAGGCTTTTAGACATAAAAAAACAAACACTGAAAGAATTCATGACCTGACCACCTGCAGTACAGGAAATGCTAAATACTTTAGACATAAGGAAAAATCATACCAGGTGGAAATATAGATCACACAAAACAATGACAAGCACCGAAAGTGGAAACTATTTGGTTAAATATATAAGATTTTTTTCCCCATTATTTAAATTTCTTTAAAATAGAATTGATTGTTCAAACAAAAATAACAACATAGTATGAGCTTTAAAACATATGTAGAAGTAAAATGTATGACAACATAAAGTCTGGGAGGAGAGAAATTGAAGCACAGTGTGGTAAAGTTGTTATGCTACAAGTGAAGTGGAATAATATCACTTGAACATGGACTGTATATAATACATAAATATATATGCATACATAAATACATATGGGTGTATATAAAGACAAATAAATTAATAAGTAAGTTAAAAAGATGGAAAAGGACATAACATTAATCAAAAGAAAGCTGGGCTGGCTATATTAATATCAGATAATGTAGATTTCAAAGCAAAGAATAATTTCATAATGATAAAGGGACTGATCTATTCAAGAGAACAAAACAATCCTAAATGTTTATGCACCTAGTAACAGAGCTTCAAAATAATAATTAAAAACTGATTTAACTTCAAGGAGAAATAGACAAATCCACAAATACAGCTGGGAGATTCACTATTCTTTTCTCAATAGCTGATAGAACAAATAGATGAAAATCAGTAAGGATACAGAAGATTTGAACAACATTACCAACCTACTTGATTACTGACAGTTACCAAACACTCTACCCTAAAACCTCATAATACATATTCTTTTCTAGTACATACAGACCAACAGACTATATTTGGGGCCAAAAAACAAAATTCAAGAAACAAAAAGGATTTAAGTCATACTAAGTATATTCTCTGAGCACAAAGGAATTAAATTAAAGGCATTGAGATGCTGGAGACAGACACATTCAAACTGTACTGTTTCCAGACAGACAGGGATCAAGTCTGTGGTGCTGGCAGATCCTAGGCAAGCTGGAATAAACAAATTCTCTTCTCTGAATGATTTATGAGATGTCCTCAGACTTTGCCCTCAAGAATCCATTCTACTCTCTGGAAATGCTCATCAGGTGTGAACTGTTTGACCAGAACCTGAAGTTAGCCCTGGAAGCGGCAAACAAGGCTGGAACTTTTCGACCTGGGTCATAGACTGAACCTGCAATGGAATCCCCAAATTCTGAGAGATCCTGAAACAGGGGCCCTACTGTTTCTACTCTGATGGAGATCCCATCATCCTCATTAGTGTACTTGAAAATGGTAGGATTCTGAACCATATGACACATACTGATCCATGAGCCTTAATACCATGCTCTCTTCCCTTCTATATCTATCATGGTCCTACTTTCCAACTCAATAGAGATTTATTTATGGAAAAGACAGGCCCACAATTGCTGTAATGCACATTCGTTTGATTTCCTATGTGTCAACAGCAGACAGATATCTGAAAAATCCCCAAATATATGGAAACTAAATAACATACTTTTAAATTAATCCATGTATCACAAAATAAATTAAGCAGAAACTAGAACATACTTTTATCTTAATTAAAATGAAACACAACACATCAAAATGTATGGGAAGCTGCTAAAGTACTACTCACAGGGAATCTACACCATTAAAATCCTGTTTTAGGAAAGAAGAAAGATTTCAAACCAATGACCTCAGCTTCTATTATTAAAAAACTAGAAAAAAAAAGGAGCAAATTAAGCCCAAAGTAAGCAGAGAAAGGAAATAATACAGAGTAAGGCAGAAATCAATGAAACAGAAAACAGAAAAACAAAAGAAAAAAAAAATCAATGAAAACAAAGCTGATTTCATTGAAACATAATCAAATTTATAAACCTCTTATCAGAACAATCAGGGGAAAAAAGCCAGAAGACAATTACCAATAGCAAGAATGAGAGAGATTACATTAATGCAGATTTTATAGATATCAGATGGATAATCAGGGATTATTATGAACAACATTATGGAAATAAATTCAACAATTTAGATCAAATAGACAAATTCTTTGAAAGCCACAAACCACTAAAGTTTACTCCAGAAGAAATAGATAACCGAAATACCTCTATATATCTATTAAAATAATCAAATATGAAAGTTAAAATCTTCCTACAAAGAAAATTGCAGGCTCAAACGGTTTCACTGGTAAATTCTACCAAATATCTAAGCAAGATACAATACTAATTATACACATGTCTTCCAGAAAATGGAAAAGGAGAAAGATTTCCTGAGACTCATTCTATAAGGCCTGCATTACCCTGATATCAAAGTCATGCAAAAATATTACAAGAAAGAAAACAGACCAAAATACTTCATGAGTATCGATGCAAAAATTTATTACCAAATTTTAGCAAATAAAACATAATGCTATATAAATGGATAATGTATCATGACTAAGTGGGGTTTATCCCAGGAATGCAAGGTTGCTTTAACACTCAAAAATCAATCTATGTAATTCACCATATCAGCTATCCAAACAAAAGCCAAACAATCACCTTTAATGATGCAGAAAAAGCATTTGACACAATCCAAAATTCATTCCTGATAAAAACTGTGGGCCAACTAGGAATAGAAGGTAACATCCCCACCCTGATAAAGGGGATGCATGAAACATCTACAGCTAATATCAAATGTAACAGTGAAAGACAAAATGCTTCCTTCCTAAGATCAAGAATAAGGTAAGGATGTCTGCTCTCAACACTTCTGTTCAACATTCTACTGGATGTTCTATAAGTGCAATAAGGCAAGAAAAAAGAAATAAAATGCATCAAGAATAGAAAAAAGAAGTAAAATTTATTGAGAAATAACAATCACCCACCGTGTTTCCCCGAAAATAAGACCTAACTGGAAAATAAGCTCTAGCATGATTTTTCAGGATAACATCCCCTGAACATAAGCCCTAATGCATCTTTTGGAGCAAATATTAATATAGGACCCAGTCTTATTTTTGGGAAAACCGGTAGGTAGAAAATTCAATGGAATCCATAAAAAGCTACTAGAATTACTAAGTGAGTTATCAAAATTGCAGAACACAAGATCAATATATAAAATTCAATTATATATCTATATAAGAACAAATGGAAATCAAAAAAATTTAAATACAACAACATAAAAATATGAAATACCAGGGGTGCCAAAAAATGTATACATACTTTAAGCGATGTTATCTATGTACTACTTTTCAAAGTTGAATTGAATTACAGTAGCAATGTGTAGTAAGGCGTTCATTCAAAAAATGGCATTAATCAAATGAATGCTAACATTACCATGCAACAGGCAGGACAAATAAAATGACAGAAGCACGACTGTCATTAAGGAGTGCAAGACCATTTTGAAGTTGTATTTGAAATTTGAGAATGTTCTCCTGAGTTAACACCCCCTGACTTCTACTTATGGAGGACCTTAAAGAATGTGGTGTAGCGTAGAAAACCGGCTACACTGGTGGTACTTCGGCAAGAAATTGAGAAACGGCCTGTGCGGCGATACAAGTGGACACTTTGGTCAGCGTTGCTCAAGCAGTAGCTCACCGTAATCAGAAGTGTCTGGATGCTGATGGGAACCACTGTGAGCACCCTTGTCATTGCAGAAGTTAAATGTGACTTGTATTCATCTTTTGTTATTGGTGTATATTATTAGAATTTTGATAGTTTTTTCCTTTCTTAACATGTGTACACATTTTTTGGCACCCTCTGTATTTAGGGATAAATGTGATAAAGGATATGAAAGACCTGTACAATTAAAGCTACAAAATAATGGTAAAAAAGAAAAAATTAAAGACATAATGAAGACATATACTATAGTTATAGGTCAGAAGAGTCAATAATGAGTTCTCTTTGGAAATAGAAATTGAGAAGCTGATTCTAAAATTCATACAAAAATGCAAAGGACCTAGAATAACCAAAACAACTTTGCAAAAGGAAAACAAATTTGGACGGCTAACATAACCTAATTGCAAGATTTATCACGGCTTTAGCTATCAGGGCAGTGTGATACTGCTGCACACAGAGATAAATGCGACACAATTGGAAGTCCAGAAACAGAGCCACACATTTATGGACAAATGAATTTTGATAGAGTGCAAACACAATTTAGTAGAGAAAGCGTTCAACAAATGGTGCTGGAACAATTGCATATACATATGCAAAAAAAAAAAAGTTATTTGAGCTATACTGACACCAACACAAAAATGAGTTCCAAATGGATTATAGCACTAAGTGTGAAACCTACTACTGAAAAAATTCTTGAAGAAAAAAACAGGAGAAAAATCTTTGTAAACTTGGGTTAGGCAAAGAGTTCTTAGATATAAAAACAAAAGCACAATCCACAAAAGAAAAAATTGATACATTAGACTTCATCAAGTTTAAAAACATATACTTTCTGAAAGACTATTAAGAGAATAAAAAACAAGCCACAGATTAAGAGAAAATCTTTACAAATATACCTCATAATGGACTTATATCCAGAAAACACAATCTTCAAAACTGAATCAAATGAACAACCCAGTTTTAAAAATGGGGAAAAGATTAGACCAGACACTTCATGGAGGAAGATAATATGAATGGCAAATAAAGAAAAGAAAAAATGCATCGTAATGTCACTGTTCATCAGGACGACACAAATTAGAACCCCAATGAGACACTATTATATACATATTAGAACAGCTAACGTTAAAAAGACTGACCACACCAGGTGTTGGCAAGGATGTGAAGGAACTGGGTTTCTCCTACATTGCTGGAGGGAATGTAAAAATGGTACCAACACTTTGGAAAACAGTTTAGCAGTTTCTTAAATAAACATATATCTACTATATGATGTAGCCATTCCACTCCTATGTCTTTACCCAAGAAAAATGAAAGCGTAAGTCCAAACGAGACCCCGTACACAAATATACATAGCAGCTTTATTTTAAATAGCCCAAACTGGAAACAACCAAAATGTCCATCAACAGACAAATGGACGAACAATCTGTGGTAAATGCAGACCATGGAATGCAACTCATTAATAAAATGAACTATTGATACATGCTGCAACAAGGATGAGCCTCAAAATAATTATGCTGAGTGAAAGAAGCCAGACCAAAAACAAAAAAAAGTTACATACTTTTTTATTTCATTTATATAAAATTCTAGAAAATGCAAGTTAATCTAACATGGCAAAAAGCACATCAGTGGTTGCCTGGGGATAGGGTTGGGGTAAGAAAAGAAAGGAGAGAGGGAGGGATTAAAAAGGGGCATGAGAAAGCTTTTGCGAGTGATGGATATGTTTACTATCTTCATCATGATGATGGCTCCCTGTGTGTGTGTGTGTGTGTGTGTGTGTGTGTGTGTGTGTGTGTGTGTGAAAACACTAAGGTCTTTAAATATGTTTTGATTATCATATGTCAATTATACATCAATGAGGTTGTTTTAAAAAAATGCAATTTGAAAAAATGAAAGGCAAATAAGTGGAGATGGTTCTTGCAAAATATTTGCCAGTTATTCTTAATATCAGGGAGATGAACACATACATATACATACACCCACCCACACATTCAAAGGACATAAACAGGAAATTTAAAAAAGAAATCGCAGTGGCCATTAATGATATGAAACATATAATTTCACTAGTAATGAAAGAAGTAAAAACAAATAGTAACACATTTAATTTCACCCACCAAATTGACAAAGTAATAGAGAAAAGATACATTTTTTTGGTGAGGGCATAAGGATACCTAGCTGGAAGAACAGAAAGGGTACACTCTAACTCAGTAATATCCTTCTAGGAATTTACACAAGGCAGTTTCTGTTTTGTTTTGTTTTAGTAAAAGAGGTGGCGTGTAAGGTAGAGCATAGGACAGATGCCACAGTGATGTGGAAAACAGGGCTCCTTTCACCTGCGAGTTTGCATTTCTTTGCAGGCTTGTGTTTTATCTAAGGTCGGTGTTGGAATTTCTGGTAAATTTTTAACTTCCTTCTTTTTGCTTATCTGCATTACCACAACAAAAATGGCAATACATATTTCCAGAAAATAATTTGATAATAGGAATCAAGAAACATTAGCTCATTTCTTTTAACCGAGTAATTCTCTATATTGTAAGCTACAACTGAGAATAAAAAAATCTATAAGGAATAATCTGAAACTAAAAAATTTTATAAAAGAATATTTTATCCCAATTTTACAAATATTTTTACTTTCCTTTTTAATGTTTCTTACAAATATAACAAAAATTAATCATAGAAAAACCAGAACTACAAATTTGTTCTAATTTTATAGGAGAAAGCTAAGTCATGGATCTATTGACAATACCTTTTTGTGTATGGCACAAAATATACAGTGTTTCTCAAATTCATTTTAGCAGCAATCTTTTTCCTCTTTTGGAACTTCGATCTTTTGTATTTATGGTGCACCTATGGAAAGATAAGAATAAAATATATAATTATAGGGATAAAATTAAAGAAGCAATAATTGATAACATCATCGTTTTAAATATTTACAAATGTATTATTACAAAGCTAAAATTTGATCTTCATCTGTTTGTGGAAGGCAAATGTAAAAGGGAAAATTTTTCACAGTAGAGACACAGGCTACTTTATACCAAGCAATACCAGGGAAACAAATGTGTCTTTAGATTTCAGAATCTATATTGAGGATTCCATTGGTTTGCTTGAGTCCCAGGAAACTCAATAGAGGCTCCCAGTCGACAGGGCTAATCTGACAACACACTGTGATGCTACTGATTGCCTGTCAGTAAGACTTATATTTTGAATCGCTTTTCCAATAGTCACGATGACTTACATTGACTCATCTATCTTTCCTTTCCCAGGCTCTACTATAACCAATCTCCCACATTTTGAGAGTAATGATTATTCTTTATTATCTATTAAAGAAGTACATGCCCAATGTAGAAAATCTGGGAAATATATACTACTATGAAAAAAACTCCATTATCCTACCCAGGACAAACTCCATTAATAATGTGATGTACTTTTCACCATGCACATATTTTTTTCTTCATGCCCGTATTTATTTTGTTATACAGCTGAGATCACATTTATACATATAATTTCATAGTCCATCTCTTTTAGCTAACTTTATATTACAAGCATTTCGCCATGTCATCCAACACTATTCACAAAGATCATTTAATGACTATTCAATGTGCATCTTATGGAAGAGGCACAATTCATTCATAACCGTTCCTCCACAATTTGAAAGCAAGACTGTACTCAACCCTTTGTTGAACTATTAAAAATTATTTTGTTTTAAAGAACGTGTGTATTATCCATCTACGATTTAGGGCTTTCTTTAGAAGGTACTTCTAGAAGGAGAGTTGTTGGATCAAAGGATATAACAATTAAATACTTATGAATATTGAAATAATTGTTAGAAAACCTAATTGCATAGGAAATGAAGCCTTGGAAGTGAAGGCCTTACAGAGGCAGAGGAGGGACCTAGAAAAAAGTATCAACCTCCATTTCACATTTTTTCTGCTGAGGATATCCCAATCTCCATTCATATCTACACTTAAAAACTAATCTTCTTCATTACTTTTGTTATTCCCTCTGATTCTATGGCTGTGAAATGCTTTAATTGGTACCTAAAACTTGCCTGAATTCAGCATCACATTTTACTGAATCACCAAATAATCAGTAAGTGTAATAATGTTTGCATGTCTACCCTGCTAATCTAATCTAACTAGAGCTTCAATTAACTAAAATATTCCTCATGATATAATATGAACGCTAGCTGTGCTAAGACTGTAGTTTTACATTAGGCATTTACTAACATTCTGATTTCCTGACTTACTTCAAATGTGGGAGACGTTCGCTCCTAGAAAATATTCTCATGCTATGAACGTGCATGCTTAGTATTTGGCTTTTCTCAAAATGCCTGTTTTTATATCATTTTCTTAAAATATGTACTATCTCAATCTTCAGTTGCATGGCTCTATAAATGTTCTAAACCTCTTTAAGACTTCTAGGCATTAAACTTTCTCAGCGTTACCATTTTTTTCCTGTTAGAATACTGCACATGCTACTGAAGCTGAAAACTATACTCTGAAGTTTATCCATTACACCTAGAGATGTTCTCAGTTTCCTTCCATTTCACAACCTCCCTTCTTTATAAATGTCTCTTGGGTCCATGCAACTGTCTTTTCTTGTTTTTTCAAATTATTCCTCCTATAGTTCTTCTTTTCTCTGATTTCTAAATAAATGTGTTCCTCTAAATATTTGCCTGAAGCCCTCTGCGTGACTGCAAGCTGCTATCCTTATTTCAGTCCATTTAATGGTTTCATGTAACACTTATGTCACCAGACAGTGTTAACCTCCATTCTAAGCCCCAACCCTACATTTTCAAATGTCTGTTTGGCTTCTCCCCTAAATGGCTCACATACACCTCACATTCACATTGACTCTTCCCTTCCCCTTGTTCCAATTAATTCACAATTCTGCTTCAAGTATTTCTTTTTATGTGTTCTTCACTTTCCATTTCTGTTAGCACTCATTATATGTTTCTTCTGTTTCTGCTCTTTTAGCCTCTCGTCTGTCTTTTCTGGAATTCATCTTAAAAACACTATTACCATAATCATCTTCCCAAAACACAGTTCAGATAACATCGTATCTCTGCTCAAAACCCTTCCATGTCTCCCTGTTGCCTATTTTACCTAACTAACATTCAAAGCTGGCTGCAAACCACTACTATTACCTAAATTCTAAACTCTATAATCAGCACAAAATGAATTACCTATTATACAGTTACATTTCCATACCTTTGTTTTTGCTTATGTGTTGCCTCTGCCTAGAATATCCACTTCCCAACTAACTACCTTCATAGTCCAGCTAAACGTCACCTCTTCTATAAGACCTCCCATTTTGTCCCTTGGCTTCAGTTTTTAATACACATAGATTAGAACTCTAACTGGATGACAAGTGCTTCTTCAGAGTAGGATACACGTCTAAACCTGTTTTGATTAATCATCATAAATATCCCCATGGCATGTTTCTTAAAAACCAGTTTTTATTGAGATATAATTCACATACCATACAATTCACCCGTGTAAAGTATACAATTCAATGAATGGTTTTTAGTATATTCACAGATATGTGCAACCATCACCGTAGCCAATTTTAGAATATTTTCATCACCACAAAAAGAAGTCCCATACTCTTTAGCTGTCACCTCACCTCTTTACCTCCATTCCTAAGCAACCACTCGTCTACTCTCTGTCTCTATAGATTCCTCTGTTCTGGAAAGTTCATGTGAATGGGCTTACATAATAATGCTGTTATCACTTGTGTACAAGGTTTTGTGTGACCATACATTTTCATACTTACAAATAGAACTGCCAGGACCTGTGCCATCTTTAAATAGCTGATCCTCTATAAAAATCTGCTGGGAAATTCTTCTGTCTTCTATCCCAATTTTACACTAAAACTTATCTTTAAATTTATCCTTCCCTCAAAACATGAACATGGACATTTTTCCTTCCAAGGGGATAGCATTTTAAGAATTAACTGAAGATGAAATAATATGCATGAAATTATGTTTTTCCCTCTTTCTTGACCTCCTGCAAACTCAGATATTGCATTTATAGTGAGAACTTAGAACTGTGCCAAGAATGTAGTATTTCAGGTCGTAGGCCCTTGGGCAAATTGAACAATCCAGCTAGCTTAGGGTAGATTTCATCAGGGATGCGCATCTGAGATAATTTTCTTCCTTCTTTATTCTAAGAAAGGGAACTCTTCCAACAATGATAATCAAGTAAATTATTTTTCACAGACATTCTGACTTAATAAAAGAAAGAACACCTGATAGAGTAGAAATATAAATATTTTTTAGAATTTCCTTTTGCCCAGAATCTTTCAAGAAAAATGATTCATGGAATCTCTTAGTTGCCTTAAAATGTTGTAATCACACTTCAACAATAAACCTGGAGCCAACTAGTTTGAAAAACCCACGATATTTCAGCATTAGGGAATAAAAATCCGTGTGTTTCATATGGGAAAGAATGTTAAAGATCACAAATTTCAACTCTTTCTTTAAAAAAAAACCTAAAACTGAATCTCAGAAAAGTTAAGTGTCAAATCACACCTATGTAGTAGCATTACTCCAAACTGAAATCCAGGTCTTCTGATTTCCCACGCCAGAAAACTTTCTTCTGAATCAAGATGCGTAAGTCAGACTTCAAAACAGTAAAAAATTGTCCTATTTTGCTATATTTTGGAGGGTAATCAAGAAAAGTTTAATATAAGATTGGACTTCTGTGTCATTATTTCTCTGAAGGAGCTCATGAATATAGTCATAGATTCGATTCTTATGGGGACTGAAGAGTAAACAAATTTGGGGATCTCTCAAGAAAAAAATGTTTACAAAATTCCCACACAAAAATAGGTAGAGGGCCTTAGAAGGGGCTGGTGTAACTAAGGGGCTCTCAAGCTTAAGCTTCGCAGTAAATTAGCCTGTGTAAATTCCTGTTATTTCATTCATTCCTTTGTTCCCCGAAGTCAGACACAGGCAGGTAAAAATCTTCATTTTACAGCAGTGAAAAATAAAGTACAAATAGGTGATAGGACTCTTTCAAAGTCAAGAGTAGTCCCATGTCTTCTCTCCCCTAATCCTACAACACAACCTCCCAGAAACAGAGAACTGTTTTGGTTAGTTGTTGCTACTGTCTGCCACTAATATTTACCAGTTATTCTGAGCTAAGAAATCTTGCTTATGGTACTTTCACTTTGAAAATGAAACTGGAAGACAGTTGCTTTTTATGCCACTCTGATCATATTGCCCATTGTGATCCTCTCTCCCAGCATGTGAGGACTGGAAAGGGATTTGAACGATCATCTACTTAGCAAAGAATACAGAAGTGGCTGGGGTCTACTGATTATCACAGTAATAATGACCTTCAGACCACGCCTGGGTCAACTGACATTAAATATTATAAAAAGACTATTCCAAGCACCTTTTTAAGACTATGCATGCTTAAAAGTAAAAATATCGATTCTTTTGGTTTCTTAAAGAGATTTATTTCCTCCCTCCTTTAAAAACAAAACAAAACTTTTATTTATTTTAAGTGTGTTTTTCCAGGACCCATCAGCTCCAAGTCATGTAGTGGTTTCAATCTAGTTGTGGAGGGCGCAGCTCACAGTGGCCCATGTGGGGATCGAATAGACAACCTTGCTAAGAGCACCGTGCTCCAACCAACTGAGCTAACTGGCTGCCCCTTCTTCCCTCCTTAACAACAACAACAACAACAAAAAAGTGGAGAGGATGTTTAGGTTGAGAGACAGAAGGGAAAGGAAAAGCTCCTTTGGATTTCTTAACTTTAACACTGAAAGCTTTTGTGCTTTCTGATACTCTGATGTGAGGCAAGCAATTTGGTATCAATTATGCATCAATTTGGGAAAAAAGGTACCTCTCATGAGTAAAAAACAGTACAAAAATGGTTCTGATTTGTCTATGTAAATTCCAAACTATTCTAATAGATTTGACCAAGCTTTTGAAATCTTCACTTTTCGTTGTAACTTAGTCATATGTATATATGAAAACTTTAAGTAACTATAATACATAATGGTGATTTACTCTTTAAAACAGGGTTTCTTAAACTTGATTAATATTCAAATCCCTTACAAAAAATACTCACAGATCCCTAATTTTTTCTTAAATTTTGTAGTCACTCAGTTTATTTATTCATCCATATCATATATTCATCCATTCACCAAATATTTATTAAGCGCCTAATATGTGTCTAGTCCTAAACAAGGCTTTAGATTCTTCCCTACTCTCATAGGAATTATTTTCTAATAATACTGATATGTCAGATACCAATAAATATTACAAAGAAAAAGAACATAAAGCAGGGTGGGTGGTCACGATACATCTCTGAGAAGTTAACAGTGGAGCACCGACCTGAAGGCTAAAGGAAGTGAAGGCAAAGCCCTGAAAATACCCAGCAAGAAAGAGTGGTCCAGGCAGAAGAAGGAGCAAGTGTGGTGGATTTCAGGAAGAGCCAGGCCAGGCCAGTGTGGCTAGAACAGAGTGAGCAAGGAGGAGTGCAGCTGGAGAGGAGACAGGGCCTTCCAGAGCACCATTAAGACTCCGGATTTTATTGTAAGTGAGCCGGGATGCTACTGAAGCATTTTGGGAGAGAAGTGACTTATGTATTTTTAAAAAAAGGAAAGAAAAGAAAACCCCTCTGACTACACTGTGGAAAACAGATTGTACGGACATTAAAAACAGGGAGACCTGGAAGAAAGCCATCCCAAAAGATCAGGTAAGAAAGGATGGCAGCCAGTGCCAAGTGATGGTGGAGGTAGCGAGAAGTGGTTAAACTCTGGAACAGCGGAAAAGGAATAGCCCATGGGCTTTGCTGCTTTGCCTGAATATGACAGGAAGAGAGAAGTCAAGAATGGCTCGAAAGTTTGTGAGCTGAGCTACTAAAAGATGAAATTGCTCCTTCATAAAACTATAATCAACTTCTGATAGCTTTTACTTATATACAACTTAGATAAGACAGATTCACAACCCCTCCTCAAATCAAAGTTAACAACACTGATTTAATATAACAGATGTTATTATTTTGTTGATACAATCACTCCCCAAACAAACATGGCCCCATTCACCATGTGTCGGGTTTTGTAGTCCGGTGTGCTTACTCGGCATGTGACGGCTTAATTCTCCCACTTTACTCTGCCCACATTCCTGGGGAAACGTCATTTATACAGCCTGATGTGACATCATCTGGACTTCACAAAGTGAGAGTCCAACAGCTATGTATTAATTCCACTTCCATAATTTCCTTATTACTTTGAGACAATTACAGTGGTACCACTTGGCATTGGGCTACGGCAAACACAAACTCTGGCCCTGCAGTAACAGCAAACTACAGCACTGCTTGGTAACAAGGTGGTCATCCAGAGAATCCACTATGTATTATTCTGTTAGGAGACAATCAGCAAAATGAGAACACAGCATTAAAAAAATCTCACCCAGCATGTTTAGACCTATTTTCATATTCCCAGGAGTCTGTGGATCTACTTGAAAACACTCTTAACTGGAGTAATACCTTACGCAATGTGGGTGGGTTACAAAGATTGACACTTAAGGCTGAACCTGCATACAGTTCAAATTATCATTGAAAATCCCAGTCAGTATGCATAGTTTTGTTCATAAAACCCTTTAAAGTAATTCTCATATACAGTTCCGGTTGGGAACCACTGAGTTAGTCTAAAGGAAAAAAGAGTCACTCCATAAAAAGAATTCTTAACCTTATTTTTGTAGCACTGACCTCTTTGGCAGTGTGGTGAAACCTGTGGACACCTTCTCAGAATAATGTTTGAAATGAAAAAAGTTAATCACTTAAAATTACAAAAGACACCAATTATATGGAACTAAAGTTATCAAAATAGTAAACAAATTTGTGATACAGCAGCATATGTGCTTCTTTATTAATTCCTTTAGTAACGAGAGCTAGTAGGGAGTCTGATTAAACACAACAATTTCAAAGAGCAATGAACATAAACAGTATTTTGCGATTCCTATAACTGTAATATGTTATAAAATATCTGTGATTATTGAAAAAGTCTCAGGTATTGCTAATACTTGTGTGGTTTGTTGTCAATGTTTATAAATTATAGAAAATGCTGAATTTCAGTTAGAGGTTAATAAACAAAACCAATAGTTTCTAACATATTCCTTGATCTACAGAAATATGGGCATTTATACCACTCTCTCCTCTAGACAACCAGTATAAATGGGTAAGGAATTCTAAAGAGTTCCTTCCTATATGCAGAGTTTACCCCATTCTGTTTTCTCTCAAGCCTTTATTACCTCTCTTAATAGAAATAGAAATGTTGTGAGGATTAAATGAGATAATATATGGCACGTATGTAGCAAGTACAGAACAACGGTTTGGTAGATGTGGTTCTAATGCTTATTTGATCACATCCATATAATATGCATTATTATTTGAAAAACTGTAGAGAATAACTTGGCATTTCCCACTGTGGTTCCACTGCACAGCTTTTACTCCTGTGCCTTTTGGCATTGGTGGTCTCCTTACCGTAGAATTTTACCTGACATGATGGGAGTTTTTTGAAATGCATGATGCTGCTCCATCATAAGTACGAAGGAGAACAGTCACTGTCAAGTTTTTGTGTTTATTTGTTTGATTTGTGGCAAATAATAGAAAATAACTCTGGCTAACTTAGATGACTTTTAATAAGAAAATATACCTATTTGGTCTTCATTCTGGTTCTGGTACAGAGCTCCTAAACCTCTCAGAATTTCCTAAGTGATAAGAGCAATAAAGGTGAAAAGAGAGTCTTTTGTTATTCATAACAAACCCTTTTCAATCACACCTGAGTTTATGTTAATGAGGTGACTTCAGCAAAGCCTCTAAAAAGGGGAGGCTGGTTGCCAGGGGGAACCAACCCAGATTAGAAGGTTGGGATTTTCAGGCCTATCCCCTGACCTCTGGGTAGGAAAGAGGATCTAGAGATAGAGTTCAATCACCAATGGCCAGTGATTTAATCAATCACGCCTATGTAGTGAAGCCTCCATAAAAAACCCAAAAGGAGAGGGTTCAGAGAGCTTCCAGCTTGGTGAACATCCACGTGCGGGAGGGTGGTGCACTCCAATTCCATGGGGACAGATGCTCCTGTGCTCAGGACACTTCTGGAGGTCACGCTATACACTCTCCAGCTGTCTGTTCATCTGTATCCTTTATTCAGTATCCTTTAAAATTGGTAAACATAAGTAAATGTTTCTCTGAGTTCTGTGATCTGCTCCAGCAAATTAATCAAACCCGAGGAGGGGGTTTTGGGAGCCTCCGATCTATATAGCTGGTAAGTCAGAAGCATAGGGAACAGCTTGGACTTGCCACTGGTGTCTAAGAAGGGGGCGTGGAGCACAGTCCTGTGGGACTGAGCCTTTAGCCTGTGGGAGCTGATGCCATCTCCAGGAAGGCAATGTCAGAGTCAGGTTAACTGTTTGGTGGTGTTAGGAAACACACCTCAGTAGGCTATCTCACAGAATGGCCCAGGAAGTTCAGAAATGAGGAGGCCCCTAGAAGGGCAAAGGTACAATCAAGATCTTGCCACAGTAACTGTCTACTGATGAGGTTGCCATTTGTTTCTGCTCTGCCAGACTCTTAGCACCTTCACAACTGCCACAAACCATCTCTGTTGTGTCCTGAGCTCTCCAGATTCAAAGTCCCGGAGGGAAGCATCTGATTGACCAAAGTCACAGGCCAACTGCCAGGCAACTGAGAAAGAAACACCGACCTACACTTCTTCGTGCCCATCGCAGGTGGAGGAAGATGGCCATCCTCCTCTCCAAAGCAGGATGACCCACACTGTTGGTATCTGCTCATTAACGATCCAGACCCACATCTCAGAACAGAAGATAAGGGCAAACTTGGATTTGGAGTGTCCTGGTTTCTAATTCTATCTCCTTAATCTATGACCCTGCAACCTGAGTAAGTGTTATTTGTTTAAGTTTCTTCAACATATACAAAATCTTACCTTTCTCGTGAGTTTAGTAAGAGGTATAGTGAGTGACCCTGAAGCAGGGTCATCTCTTCATTCAACATTTACTGGGTCCCCGCTCTGCTTAAGACATCATGCTAGATGCTGGACAAATGACATGTGTCCACCAGAAACGTGTCATCTAGAATCAGTGAGTGTTGCCAAGTACTATACAAGTTCAAAAGAGGGAGAACTTCTAATTCTCTAAGGAGTGGGGGATGAGAATAGACAGGTGATTGGTGGATCACGGAAGGGATGGCATTTGGATGGCTCCATACAGAACATGCTGAATTTTTATAGGAAAGGGTGGGAGCGAACGATCAGAGGTTGCAGCATGTGTGGAAATGGCAAGTGACTTAAGTGGTTCTGCAGAGAAGGGACAGGATCCTTTTGAAACAAAACAGGAAGAGCGTATTGGGTCCAGATTGTCAAAGAGCTTGAATATCATGCACAGGAGTTAAAGCTTTTTTTCTGTAAATGATGAAATAGATTAAATTAGAATCAGGCTTCAAGAATAATACTCTAACCAAGAATAATACTCTAACCACAATGAGGTATCACCTCACACCTGTTCCAATGGCTATTATCAAAGAGACAGGAAACCAGTGTTGGCGAGGATGTGGAGAAAGGGAACCCTGGTGAACTACTGACAGAAATGTAAATTGGTGCAGCAGCTATGGAAAACAGCATGGAGGTTCCTCGGAAAATAACAAATTAAAAACAGAACTACCATATGATCCAGCAATTCCACTTCTGGGGATTTATCTGAAGGAAATGAAAACACAAACTCGAAAAGATATCTGCACCCCCATGTTCAGTGCAGCATTATTTACAATGGCCAAGACATGAAAGCAGCCTAAGTGTCCATCATTGGATGAATGAATCAAGAAAATGTGGTCTATGTGTATACAATGAAATATTTTTCAGCTATAAAAAGGAAGGAAATCTTGCCATTTGCAACAACATGGATGGACCTGAGGGCATTATTACGCTAAGTAAGTCAGAAAGAGAAAGACAAATACCTATGATCTCACTCAGAAGTGGAATCTAAGACAAAACAAAACAAAGAAACAAAAACCCCTCCAAACTCATATATACAGAAAATAGATTAGTGATTGCCAGATGCAGGGATAGGGGTGGAGGGGTGGGGGTGGGGGGTAGCGTGAAGGTGGTCAAAAGGTACAAACTCCCAGTTATATAATAAGTAAGTCATGGGATTATGTAATGTACAGCAGGGTGACTATAGGTAACACTGTATTATATATTATGTACATAAGTTGCTAAGAGAGTATATCTTAAAAGTCATCATAAGAAAAAAATTTATAACTATGTGTGGTGATGGACATTAATTACTTATTGTGATTATCTTTTAGTAACATATACAAATATTGAATTATTATGTTGAACACCTGAAACTAATATAACGTAATATACAGGCTTGGCTGGAAACATTTTGCTTCAAAACGTTGTATACACATCATAGAAAAAGAATTAGAAGAATATAGACCAAAGTGTGAAAAGTGATTATCTTTGGGTATTGGGAATATTGTCATTTCCTGTTTTCTTTTTATCTTTCTGTATTTTCTGTATATTCTGAACACACATAACCTTGTAATGAAAAAAGTAAGTTAAAATATTTTAAAAAGATTGAATTGGAATAGAAGGCAACTAGAGCCGGGAGGTCAGGTGAGGGATACCGAACAAAAATGGCAGTCTTATTCTAGAATGTCGGCAATGAAGTTGAAAGCAGAAGGCAGGTACCATGCCGTGGCTTCCTGAATCTGGATGCAAGAACAACACTGTAATTGTGAGGCACAGAGCCAGCAATTAACTAGCTGTATTGCCTGGAAAAGACACGGGAGTCAAAGCTAGCTCTGAGGCTCTAAGAACAAGTGACACGGAAGACAATTATTCTATGAACAAAAATAGGGAATTTAGTGGAAGGAATCAGTTCAGTGGGAGAAAGATGATGAATGCTTTTCTAGCCAAATTAATTTTTAACTGTTAGATGGGCATCCAGGTAGAGATGTACAGCAAGTAGAAAGAAATAGAGGTTAGAATTCAGGGAAAATGACAGAACTAGAAATTTAGATCTATAATTATTTGTAAAGGTAGATAAGAAACTCAGGAAGGAACTATGGTAACTCAGGCAAAGAATGCAAGGAGAAAAAGTTGAGGATAAGATCTTGGGGAAATATTCCAAAGTTGAATTCTTAGTGAATGTCAGCGCTACGTACAATATAATATTTCTAGAATTAAGCATTCACTTCATTTTATATATCATCAAAAGATTAAAATGACTTCCCTAACAAATTGAGATGAATAGTCAGAAGAATATTATCAGAAATAAAATTCGTATTTTTATATGACTCTGGCTTTTTGCTTCATGTCAATTATTAAACAAGAAAAATCCCTGTCTCTCTGTCTTTGGAAATGTATTTTCAAAAATTATGCGCACTACAGTAATAAAATGAACCAACTGACTTTTTTTTCCTGGTCATAGGGCTAGTAAAGACAATTTCTAAGTTCCATTTCTATCCTAAAAGTCTATGATTTTAGCATGTTGCTCAGCTTTAAAATATTTTATTTAGATTCACACACACAAAAACACGCTGAGTTCAATATAACTAAAATTCCCAGCAATTTTCATTTTAATTGTCTCAAAGTCAAGTAAAAGAAAAACCCAAGATATAAACACCTTTAGCCTCTGCAAATTTGACCTGCCACTGATAACCAAATACATGAAGGTACTGTGAAAGCCCTATATTTTACAACTTTTAATACCCTGCTACAGGATTACAATGTCAGGCACTGCCATTAATAGAACATACAGAAATCAGAGCTTTGAAAATAAACCTTCTTATAGCTAATGAAGGATAATCTGGCATGCATTGTTTTCCTAAAATGTCACAGCTGTTAGTGAGTTCTTTTTTTGTTGTTGTTTCTTTGGGACTATTTCTCTCTGGTCTCCACTTTGTTGCCCTAAAAATAAAAATTTTCATGAAGCACAATCAGATTTAGGAACCTCAAATCTTCCAAATTAAATTGCACACACTTAAATTTATATTTACTTCTTTGGGAAAAGGTCCTCTTTACCTCCGCTGTGATCTGATTGTGTCTCTCCAAAATTCAGATTTTGACAGTTTAACCCCCCAATGTGACTGTATATGGAGATAGGGGAACTAATTAAGGTTAAATGAGGTCATTAAGAGTGGAGCTCTAATTCAATAGGATTAGTGACTTGACAAGAAGAGAAAAAAAGAAAAGATCTCTCTCTGTCTTCCTTACCTGACACATGGAAGGAGGAAAGGCCATGAGAGCACCCCTCCAGAAGACAGCCATTCTGCAAGCCAGGAAGAGATCTCACCAGAAATCTAACAGGGTGGTATCTTGATCTTGGATTTCCCACACTACAGAACTGTGAGAAAATACATTTCTGTGCTTAAGCCACCCAATCTATGGTATTTTGCTATACTAGACTAAGGAGACTAAGATAGCCTCCTTAAGAAATGTTTGGATTGAGGTTTGGACTATTTTCAAATGGTTACAAATTAGTAGCCAAAATGAATTCTTTTTCAGGTAGCTAGCAAAGCTGATTCTTTTCTTTGAAAAATATATCGTGATGATTCAAAGAACTGGGTAGAAATAGAATTCCATGAAATAGAAGAGAAAGGTTATAATTATTTCATTAATCTCCATCCAATAACTTAAAAAAAAAATCACAAATAAGGTAGCTAGAGTACACATACTTAAGTGTAAAATCTTGACCTAAAAATCTGTTTCCAAAGACTCTACACTTATTTGATCTTTCAACAATACTGCCTCTGAATATGAACCTGAAATGTATAAATTCCACAAGATATAAGTGATTACAAGTACTTTCTTGTTTAGGTATTTAAAGCAATTTCTTCATCCTGGAGTAGTTTACTTTAAACTTGGAAGCTGAATAAACGCTATCAGCTCTCTATAATACTACCAGATTTTAAAAACTCTTTAAAACTGTTCACGAATGGAATCCAGCCGCTATACTACTGCCAGCATTATCAACCTAAAAGTACAGTCTGACCATGGCCATTGTCCAGCTGAAAGCCCTTTAATCCCATCAGGTACAGGATGTAACATCCGAACTTCTTGTAGCTAGCTGGCAAAGGAAACCCTCTGTGATCTGCTTCTTGCCTGTTCTTAAACCCTGTCCTTAGGAACTATCAGGCCTCACACGGGGGACCCGGCGACCTCAAACTACTTCCCTGGGACATCACGAAGCACCTGGTGGCAACCCCTTTCTTCTCCTTCCTAGATTAACTAGAATTTGTTCAAGAATCTGCTTACATAAGGACCACTTCAGGGGAACTTTCCTGACTGTTAAACTCTTAAGCTGGGTAGGTCTTTTCCTTTATGTCCCACAGAAGGATGCTGTCAAAAGTTGTTGTTTTTTTCTTTTTAGTTGGAAACATGCATCTTGTAATTAGAGTGTCACTCATGGGGTATAAACATTTCTTATGTGCACTGTACAAGCACAAGATTTAGGTTGCTTTGGTAAATGTCTCCCTGTCAGGACCACGTGCTGCTAGAGGACCGGGGTCATATTTATATCACTGGTGCCTAACACACTGGCTGCACACTCCATGTGGCCAAGAAATGCTGTTGAATTAAACTAATTCAGATATCAAATGTATTAAGACATTTATAATTTAGGGAACGCCATGGTAAATACTTTTGTTAAGCAAAACACTCCGTGCTTTTTTCCTACAGGTTGCTTTACTTAGAATGAATTTGACCGTTATTTTAGAAATGTACTATTTTATTGAACAATATGGTACTCAAATGCCAATAACTTCAGAATTACCAGCACTCCCAACTTACTTAAGAACCTATTTCTTTTAAGGAATGTCTTAAAGAAGTGGCATTTGACATCATCCCTTATTTAAATGTCTAGAAACCCCTTTGGAGTCTGAGTCAACCTGTATTGGTTTATAAAAATTGAAATAAAAGCTATATAACATATTCAACAAAAATTTAATCCCGGTTATACAATACTTTTTCCATGTGGGTAGTCATAATACATGGTATCCTTGCATTAAGTAGCTTAGAATCCATTACCTGGGCCTGCCTTCAGTCAGTAAGTCTAAAATATCACTTATTTGGTTTATAGGAGTTCATGCAGTCTTCGATTAGGATATTTTGAATATTCATTCATTGTTGCCTTTGACAAATGAAGTCATCTTAAAACAAACATAACAGAAAAGAGAAAATCAAGAAGCATTTATTCTACACTATTACAGACACTGAAGGTAGCAAGAACGAAGAATAACCTTCATTAGTAGGACCCAGTTTAATGCAATCAAAACCATCACATACTAACATTTATTCAATGTGCACTATGTGCCAGGTACTGTGTATTATTTCATTTAACCCTTAACACGACACTGTGAAAGAGTAAGTATTATTGATTTCATTTTACAGGTAAAAATCTGAGGCCCAAATTCACAGAGCTCATGCATAGTAGAGCTGGGATTCAAATCCAGACTGTCTAACCTCAAGCCCAGTCTCTTAACCACCACGGTATAGTTTTCAGTTAAATCACTGTATGTAAGATATCAGAAATTAATGACTTGATAAATTATAAAGGATTCCATCTAACCTACAACATTCCTGAATACTAACCATTTAATCATTTGGATTTGCTTTACCCAAGGCCAAACCAGAAGGTCAAGCTCCTCCCATGTAACTTTCTTTTTACTCTGTGATTAAAAAAAAAAAAAGGCAATATCATCACTGAGACTTTCTGATCAGTGAAAAGTAGTGTATCAATTTAAGACATGGGAAGCCTAAGTATTCCAAAATCTGAGGTTATCCTGTCCTGGGATTTTCAGATATAACTTCATACCCCAGAAAGGTAGTATTTAAAATTTGAAACTCTTGCCTAATTTCTAATGTTGAAAGGATAACTCAGCATTCTTAGTTACCTTTAATTTTGCTTTGCCACTGGCAGATAAGGCAAGCATCCATACATGTGGATAGAATACATGTTAGAGCAGTTTATTCCCGTTCAAAGTTGCCTAATACTCTTTCAGCAATTCTCCCATAGGAACAGCCTTTTACAAAAGTATATGAATCTATATCTATTCTAGCTAATACACAAATAAACACAAGAAATCAATATTAAACTGCTTTAAAAAAGTAAACAGTCCTATAACAACCGACTTGGGATATTTCAAAATTCTTAAATTAACTTTGGGGGTAGAGAAAGTGTAAAAGAAACTGAACTTAATTAGTATCCAGAAGGCTGTTAGCAATACATAGTAAAGCTTTATCCTTAAGGTGTTTAAAATGTAGAGGGAGAGATGACCTACATAAGCCAATAATGATACCTATAGTAAATTCAATCACCTCCTAAATCTTGCTTCCAACCTCTCCCATACTTGGCCCAAATTGTCATTTGGTACTTTATTTGTACTCTTATTACAACATACGAGTATACTGCATATATTCTTTTGGTATCCGGCTTTTTGTCACTCTATATTATAATTTTGAGATTCATCCACATTGTTGAATGACAGATACTCTATTTGCTGATGGATTGGATTGAGGATAAAAGAGAAAAACAGTAATTGAGGATGATTTCAAGTTTTTTTGACAGAGCAAACTGGAAAAATGGAGGTGCCATCAATTGAGAAGGAAAGTGGTCAGGAAGAAAAGGCTAGAGAAAGATGATCAGGAGTTAGGCTTTCCACATCTTGATCACCCAAGTAGAGATATGAGTCATATTCTGTATGTAGATCTGGAGTTCAGACGTGAGGTATGAAACGGAGATTTAAATTTGGGACTTGTCAGCATATTGGTAAAGGTATTAAAGCCATAGTACTAGATGGGATCACCAAGGATACGAGATGGATAAAAAGGAAAGGTGCCCGCGGTCCAAGCTCTGGGACATCCCAACTTTAAGAGACTGGGGAGAAAAGAAGAACCAACAAAGGAAACTGAGAAGGAACGTCCAGGAAGACAAAAGGAAAAGGAAGAGTGTGGTACCCTAAAAGTCAAATGGAAAGTTTCAAAATGGCAGGAGAGATAACTGTGTCAAAAGCTGCTGAACAATCAAATAAGAGATTAAAATTGGCCATCAGACAACTCTTGGGGAGATTCCCTGAGAAGGGGAGCAAAGAAACGGAGAGGATGCTGGGAGGCAAAGTGAAATGAAGTTTTTTTGTCTGTGTGTCTTTAAGACGGGAGAAATAAGAACATGTATATGTAGGTTGATGGTAATGAGCCAGGAGGAGGAAAAACTGGTGTTGGTGGAGAGAAGGGCGAATTGCTGAAGTTTATCCTTGAGTGGACCAGGGAAGGTGAGATCTAATATATCAGTACAGAAATCAGCTTTAGATAGGAGCCTGGAGAGTAATCTATGTGGCAATTTACTTGCTTTGTAACTTTCGGCAAGTTACTTAATCCTTTTAATCTTCAGTTTCCTTATCTGACCATAAAGACAAAAGATCACAGAGAGTCTGGACTTAAGATGGTTCTATTTAGGATTTTTCAATGAAAATGATTTGCATTTAGTAGAAACCATATTTCAAATTCTGAATTTTGATCTTTTCCCAGGCTTGCAGTACGTGGTAAGACACTCTCTCATGATGCTGGGCACTGGCACTGGCAGCGAGCCCCAGCGCCCATGTGCCAATCACCTGGCAGCCCAGTCAGCCACATGATTATGAGGGACCACCACCACGACACTAGTGTATTCATTCTGTCTGACGGTTTTGTCCAATGGTAGGCTAATGTAAGTGTTCTGAGCACATTTAAGGCTAAGCTGTCAGACTCAGTAGATGAGGCATATTCAATACACTTTCAACTTACAGTATTTCCAATTTAGGATGGGTTTATCAGGACGTAACCCCATAGTAAGTCAAGGTGCCTCTGTATCTGTTTTAGAGTTGTCCTGAGGGTTAAATAAGAAAGCATATGTCTGGCCTTTGGTAAATAGTATAATACATGTGAGCTATGTCCTCTTCCCTCTCTTTATTTATAACTTAAAAACAAAACAAAAACTAACCACATTTTATCTTGTGTAATAATTTTTAAAGCAGTATATTTTTCTTCCCTTTTCAATAATAAACTTCTTGAAGGCGGGAATGGTCTTTTGGCTTTGTACGCCCGAGCACAAAGGTCTTAACTGAAACAGCTTCTCAGTAAATATTCTCTGACTTTTATTTCAACAATGTAGGAAGCAAATTCTATGGCATATACAAGTTGCCAACAATGTAAGTAAATCTGTTTAGTCCTCTAATTTTCAGTCTGGTTAGTCAATTGCTTAAAAAAATCTTTGCCCTCTTTTGATGAACATACATATCTCATGTTCTTTTTTTAAAGGATTTAAAATTTCAAAGTATCACCTGCACCCAATCTAAGGACCACACTGCATCTCCAGAGTCACTTTCTAGTGTAAAAATGGGAGGAATGAGCATAATGTGATTAGAGTAGGCAGCAGCTAACACATAATCTTCATATTCCAATTGATTCAGGTTCCCTAGAATGCCCTGGTGTAATATACTCGTATGACATACTGGCAAATGACCAGGTCACATACGTGTGTGTATGTATGTTAGATGCTGCAGAGGAATGAGAAAGAGAAAAATGACAAAGCAAAACATGGCAAAAGCTTAAAATTTGGTGAATCTAGGTAAAAAGTATATGGGTCTTTTTGAATTCTTGTAACTTTTCTGTATGTTTGAGGGGAAAAAAAGACATGAAATGGGAAGAACAGCAATTACCTCTCTTTAATTAAATAGCAATTTGATTTTGACTTTGACAATATAACATCTAGGCCAGCATTTAACCTCTGTACCTCAGTTTATTTTCCTGTAGAATGGGTGACAATTTTACTGTCTTCACAGTTAAAGAATACGTTTAATTGTTCTATATGCATTTTAAAACTTTTGAAAATGCCAAAGTCCACCCCACCACCCCATTTTGCTTTCTTCTGCCTTCTTAAGCTACCACCAATGGATTTCATGTAACCTCCCTTACATTTTTCTCCTTTGATTCTAAATGTAAAAAAGGAATGCCAACTAGAGCGTCTATAGGTTTAGATGCTCTTTAGTCAACAACACCTAAACATTTGAAAAGAATGAATATTTTAAACCACATTTAGCGCACTACATCTAGAGTAGCTATTACAAACTTAATGTAGATAGACAGGCAGAACTGGGTCATTATATATGAATATGGATTTTTAAACAACTGTAATACAGGAAGCAGATTTGACCAATGAATAAAGCCACTGTTCTTTGGCTAGTAAACTGTCTCAGAAAATAGACAAAAACCACCTATTTGACTACTTTTAGCGAGCACATGCACTGTTTCCTACACCACAGTTTTTCCGACTTCTGTGTGTGTTACACATTTACCTTATCTCTCTGGTCTCGATTTTGCTACCCCTGTAAAGATTTGTCTTTCCTGTGATTTGTGAGAATTTTTTAAATGGTTGATATTGGCCTCAGTTGTGGCAGAAGCGAACAAGGTAAAAAGTTGCCCTGAGAACTGGAATGGAAGGTGAAGGGCTTCAAAGCATGAGTTTTTAAAACCTCAGATACCAGTCACTAGCTAAATAAGGAGAAGCTATACTATTGTAACTATTCCTCAGGTGTCATGATGCTAAACCCTGTGATCTGGCCCTTCCTTAATTTCCTCACTGCGTTCCGTATCCTTCTCTGCTGCCTTTTCGCCATACTTCAGCCACCCTGGCTTTCTTTTCATTCCTCAGAGCTTCACAGGGCTGGCTCCTTCTTGATTTTGTGATCTTTGCGCCAATGTCACCACCTAGGGAGACCCTCCCAAGCCGCCGCTATTAAAGTATTTTTTCTCTCTCTCAGTGACTATCATCACTCTGTTTACTTTACATCATAGAACTCGACCTGATCTGAAATTATTTTATTGTATTTGTATTTTATTGTTTGTTTGTATGTTTTTTGTTTGTTTCCTATCTGTCCTGTTCACTGCTAGTATTCTCTCAGCAAATATTTGTTAAAAGAATAAAAGGAGGGCCGACTACGTGGCTCAGGTGGTTAGAGCTCCATGCTCCTAACTCCGAAGGCTGCAGGTTCAATTCCCACATGGGCCAGTGGGCTCTCAACCACAAGGTTGGCAGTTCAACTCCTCGAGTCCCTCAAGGGATGGTGGGCTCCGCCCCCTGCAACTAAAATTAAACGTGGAACCTTGAGCTGAGCTGTCGCTGAGCTCCAGGATGGCTCAGTTGGTTGGAGCATGTCCTCTCAATCACAAAGTTGCCGGTTCGACTCCTGCAAGGGATGGTGGGCTGCGCCCCTGCAACTAGCAATGGAAACTGGACGTGGAGCTGAGCTGCGCCCTCCACAACTAAGACTGAAAGGACAACAACTTGACTTGGAAGAAAGTCCTGGAAGTACACACTGTTCCCCAATAAAGTCCTGTTCCCCTTCTCCAATAAAATCTTAAAAAAAAAAAAGAGGAAAAAAAAAAAGAATAAAAGGAGATACCCAAATTATGTTCTTATACTGGAATCAATCACACGGTAAAAAGTGATCTGCAAAATCCTACTAAGAACCCAAAAGAATGTCATAATAGTCAGGAATGTAGATAACACAGTTGGTAATGTCAGATTAAATGACCATATATAAGGTGCTTTTTATTTTAACCTAAACTATTTCTCAGAAATAGTTCACTCCGTATCTCAAACCTTCCTAACAAAGTCTCTCAAATTCCAAGGTGTTCTCACAATTTCTTTTGAACAATAGATTATTAATTGGTGAAGACATATTAGTCTGAAATGACCCCCATTACTGCTACTTTGGATGCTTACAGAGGTCACTAAAAATAAAAGGGAAGTTTAGCAACTATTCTTGAATGTATCTCCACATTTTTAAGTACTACATTGGGAATTCTCAAACTTTGATGTGCATCCATCACCTGAGTATCTTGGAGATGCTGAGTGTCAGAAGGTCTGGGAACTGAGATCCTGTATTTCTAATAAGCTCCCAGGTCACTGTTAATGGTCCATGGACTGTTAGGGCGAGCAGGCAGGCACACGATGAAGTGTTGTAAACAAGGCTCTGTTGCCATTATATTTTTATGATTTTAAAATGTACATTTACATACATAGGAAAGAAGAAGAGCACGCTGGGCAGCTGAAAGCTCAAAGGAGTTGGGAGCTTTTCATAAAGCTATTGCTACTAATTTACCCTTGTCCCCCATAAATTCAAGTCTGTTTATAAAACCAGGGTTTTTTCAAGGCAACACCTTTAATCAGAATTAACTATTATACTTAAATAAAAAAAGGAAAAGCAAATTAATTTAAAACTCCATTCTCTATCTCCCAATGCTCCAAATAATTTCATTTTAATCAGTATACATAGAAGTGTTAAAGTTAGAAAGGGTGCACTAGTTTTGGCAGTAAAATTTGGGCGATTTTGCTAGTTAAAATGTTTTATCATCTTCTAAAATCTTGTCAGTTCTCCGTAGGTCATTAACTTATACTACAATTTTTAAATAGCTAGGCTATACTAGTCCTAGTTTTCTTAAGACCAAGTAGTTAAGACCAAAGATTACATAAGATTAAATTGAAAGGATAATTATACAAAAGAAGTTAAAGTAAACCAAAAATAGGATCCCTCAAGTATGTAAAACATTAAAATCTTCCCAAACCTCTGAAAAAATTCACTTGTTTCAGCACTTTTTACTCCCTTCATATAGGTAAACTCCTTAATACAAAACATAGACTCAAAACCTTTTACATTTTACAGCTATATTGAGATGAGAATATAGTACCATTTAATAAAAAGATAATAGCTCATAATGGCAAATCAAAACAAGTTCAAAATATGTTCTGAGATGCCTTTTTATAGGTCTAAGGTAATTAAGGTTTCTCACAGTTTTGTGAACTATTATTAACAGAGGTCTATTTGTGTCTAGTTTAAATTAGTAAAGGTTATTTTTTTTATTTTAAGTGTTTATTCTTTGTGCCTGATAACTAGAAAAAACAAACAAACGAAAACAAAACGGTTACAATATAAATGTATTCCTGCGGTCTCCGTTGAGGGAGTCAAGCTGTTTTGATAGAGCTCAATTTGGGGGCAGTGGGTATTTCTGCTTTCTTTTCCACCCACCCTTAACCCTGTAATTAAAGCCTAATAAGTACAAATCAAGCAGTATTACTGGGCAAGAGCCATTTCATGGGGGTATGAATTGCTTCAGTGCTAGTTCTAGAATATCAGCTGAGAAACATCATCAAAGGAAATCAAGGCGATTCCTAAGCTGATAATAAAATTGTAAAGAAACAGCAAGCTCAGTAATGCAAATGCCCCTGTGTCCATCGGAAGGACAATCTCCCCATTGACTATTTAGCAAAGACTGAAAGAGCAGGACCAAAGGCTCTAAAGATGGAAGGTGTAAGAGAAAGTCTCTCTTCTGCTCAGCACGATCCTGAATTTGCATCCGTCCGAGTGGTAACTTCCAAAACTCCGGGGAAGCAAATGTGAGCTGAATATCAAGCGATAAAAGAGATAATCCTGAGAGACTGTGAGCTTGTGTGTGTGAGGGTGGGGGTGGAGCACCAAAGAGGCGAGGATTAAGCACAGTGAACAAAAAACTCACAAAACGAAGGCTCGCCTAAGTAAAGACGAATTCAGAGCAAGGTTTCTAAACAATCTCACCACGTCAAATATACACCCACTGAAAAACCTTTAGTATATTGAAGGATGTTTTGCAAGTTGTTCTTTTGTTCCTGAATTGTGCTATTTCTGTTCCTCAGCAATTATATGTGTCTGTGGTCTAATCATTTCCTCATTCTCTGCTCATCTTTGTCCTTTTTTAGGACCCTCCCTTCCTCTTTTTTTTACCTCCCTCGTACAGCCAGAACCGACCAAAGCCAGGTCTCCTTCACGTACTGATGTTTTAGTCCGGTTTACATTTTGGTGCCCTCTCTCCTACTACGACACCTGGGTTTCCTCGGTGCTTGATAAATGTTAGATACTATAATGCAACAGGTAGCTGCAAATGTCACCATCAGGAAGGCTTGATTACAGTGGCAAAGAGGTGGAAACATCAAAGCAAAACAGCTGATGGAAGCAAAAAAAAAAAAAAAAATCCTAGCTCTTAGCAGAGTCCCTGGTACAAAGAAAACTCAATAATGAAAGTTTGCTTAAGTGTTTTGTTGAAATTTTAAGGACCTTTGTCACTACAAGCAACCTACAGTGTTTCTCTGAAAATACGATCTAACCAGAAAATAAGCCCTAGCATGATTTTTCAGGATGACATCTCCTAAACATAAGCCCTAATGTGCCTTTTGGAGCAAAAGTTAATATAAGACCCAGTTTTATTTTTGGGGAAACATGGTAGTACTTTGTAGCTAGACTCCTCCTCAAAGCTAGGAGAATTCATGAATGGTGATTCAGCAAAGACACTTTTCTTTTTTTTTTCCACTTAAATTTGCATTTATTAAAGCCTGAAGCTGTGGTCAGAGTACGTCAGAGTTCAAAGCATAACAAGAATGAGTGCATTGAAAGAAAGGCTGGAGGTGAGCCTATTTGTTTCTTCTCAGACTATACCCCTTTAACTTACACATTCCTTATGAAGAAAATGTAAATTAAAAGTGCCTCATTTAGAATATTTGTGTGCTTTCAGATATTTTTCTGGTAGCTGTCTTTGTCATACTTCTTCCCTACTCACTCATCTCTAAGTGGGGAAAATAAAACAAAGCATGCCTTTTTGCGCAGATCAAGGAAGGAAATTAGAGTGACCTGTGCTGTCCTCAATGTACTGATCATAACCACACTCCGTTGGAGGGGACAGGAGGCAGGGGGAAAAGGTTAGCCAAGAGAAAAAAATAGTTCGCGCGCCCCAGGTCTCATAAAGAATGATGGTGCAGCTTTTGTCACTCCTTATCTCTATTGCCAACTGCAGAAGGCAGTTTAAGCATGCTGGTTACAAACATTAACTCTGAAACAAGATTACCTGTATTTAATGGTGCTTCTACCTCTGACTCACAGTATTGGTCCAGAAACGGAACTTCTCCATGCCTCCATTTTCCCATTGGGTAAATAGGGAGACGACAAATGCCCACACTTCATAGGCAGGTGTAAGAATTACATGAGATATTTTAAATAGAAGGCTCACTGTCCCATGTTAAATCACATTTAAGAAACTTGTTAGCTATTATTGCTAATACAAAATCAATGGCAGTTCCTGTTTTCTCTGTCTACTGATACTCCTATAAATGGCATGTTCTTAAAGAAACAGGGATAATACCTTTCTACATCCTCAAAGTAGCTTACATTAAACATTCCATATGTTGTAGCCCATTCTTGAAGAACACAGTCACAATATTTACTTTCAGATGGCTTGCTAAGCTGCAGATGTTTTCCCTTGGATAAATCCAAAATGAAGAAAGAATACGGTAACAGACCCTGCCTCTTGGTTACCTACCTACCTACCTACACACCCACCCAACAGTCGTTTTTTCCCATTACTCTGCCGACAGAACCATTTTTTGCCCTGTGATACAGGAAGAGCCTTACCTGGTATAAGTTAGTTACGGTCATCTGAATTGTCATTGCCAGTGACTGACCTAGGGGTAAGCATGTGACACAGTTCTGCCCAAAGGAATGGGAGGGACTATCAGCTGGGGGCTTCTGAATAAGTACCTAGCAAAAACAAAATCATCCTTGTAAACTCTTCCCTATCTGTAGGAAGAATTGGTAAGTTAGCAGTACTTGTTCTTTATCCAGTATGTAAGATTCTGGAAAATAGTTTCAAGGAAGTAACAATGACACTTCCCAGACTGACTTTTCCACCTGTGGCAGACACGTGTAAGGATGAGTCATGTAGCTGTGTATCCCCTGGGAGTAATACTGTATCAGTTGACGTGAGGTAGGATAAGGACATGGAGAAGAGAAAGAAGTGAAAGATGGTTTGAAGTCGGAGTGATGGGGAGGACAGACTGCCACTGGCTAAAGCACTAAAAGGGAGCACAGTTTGAGGCAATCCTGATGAGGTCTGTTTGATGCAGGTTGAGGTCAACATGACAGCAAGACAGCCAGTGCAGGCAGTTGGAGAAATGGGATAGAGTGTCGATTTTTAAAGGCGTTGATTTCAATGCCGCTAGCATGCAACTGCCAACTGAAATCAGGAGAATGGACGGACTCTAACAAGGGAGAGAAGTGTGCAAAGAAAGAGCAGAGAGTGAATATCTGAGTCTTCTAGAACAATCTCAGTCAGGGTGGCTTCACCACCTACTCGTGTGAGCTTGATAAATCACTTAAGAGTTCTAAGTCTCATTTGCCTCCTCTGTAAAAGACAAATAAGAATAACTACCATATCAACTGGTTGTGAGAAATAAATGATATAATGAATATAAAGCCGTTAGCACAAGGACTAATATATAAGTTCTTAAGCATCTATTTGAGGTTAGAAAGAGGAAGAGCCATGAAAGGAGACCGGGAAGTGACAGGTACATGCATTTATTCACACATGGAACAAATCAAAGTACACTAAGCACGCATTCAGCTGGAATAGAAACAACAGAGTACAAAGTCATGTTCAGTTCAAATTCAGCCAGTGCTTTCTTGGGTCAGGCATTATAATATGCTTCCATTTATCTCCTTAAGGGATATAATGCAAGGTGGGAGATTGTCCAAAAAGATCGAGTGGGCAAGTTAAATAAAGATTTTAAAAAGACCATTAAAATTGGCAAAATGGAAACAACGTGATCTTTGAGAAAAATGTTTTAGTTTGCAGGAATGGGGTTGGGTTGGGAAAGGGGAACGATATGAAAGCATGGGGAAAGTTTTATACCTGTCTGCACACCAGAGTAAAACAAAAAAGAGTAGCAGGGTAAAGTACAGGTTTTTGTAGATAAACAGAGGTCTGTGCTTGCCTGAAGGAAAGAGGGGAGGCGTCAGTGGAAGGCAAGAGACCAGGACAGCTAATACTTAGTCATTCTTTTTAAACTGTGCCAAAGCAAGACATACTTAAGATACACATGAAAAAGAAAACATTGTTTACACATATTGGTCACTCAACGGATGAACAACTATTCAATGCCAATACCTTAATAGATTTGGTTTTATAAAGAGACATGGGAACAGAAAAACATTTTTTTTAACTATGATGACTTCTCAAGATTTTATGAGGCCAGAGCAAAATATTTTCTATACGTGAAAATCCCATTATCACAAATACCATTTCATAAAAGTATTCTTCACAACTGCATCCAGTCCGTGCTGAGATCTCGGGAAGATTAAGTGGAACTGTGCTCCACTATCAGTGATAGTATCTTCAATACCCCATTTTATCTCAAGGGCCCAATGACCCTACCAGAAAGACCACCATACTTCTAAAACACCTACCCAAACCAGTAAAACATCCAGGACCAAGAAAGAGATAAACAAAGGACCTGACACCCTGTTCATTCCTTTACTGAATTCCTTTCACTTATTCATTCATTAGAGAAAAGAGCTTGACCTTGTTTCAACTTCAGGTTCTACACACTAACAGGATTTTTTTTTTTTTTTTTAAATGTATTATAAACTCTACCCACCCTTCTTAAAATTGCAACCTCCAGCCACTCCCTGTCCAGCCTCTCTGCTGTTTTACTCCATACTATGTATCACCTTCTAATACACTGTGTACTCTTAATTTGTGTATTTTGTCTTCCCTTTCTAGAATGTAAACTCTATATAAGGGCAAATTTGTAGTGTTCACTGTTACATCTCCAATGTCTGAAACAATGTTTCACAGACAGAACCCAGGCAAAAAATAGTTGATGAAAGACTGGATAAATCAATTCCAGTACAACAAAAAATGTAACAAAAAAAGTTTTGTTTGCATTGACTTTTTAATCTATGTACCATTTTTCCTGTGTTAATGTTACTTTGCAAATCTCATATTATTTCATATGAATTGGCTTGTCTTGATTAGATTGTAACTTTCCGGAAGATGGCTTCAAATATTATTTAATTATTTCCTTATTGCTCTCATATTTTACATGTTAGTTAATAAATAAAGTACAGTTAACTCTTCTGGATGATCCCGGCCCCGCCCTTCCCTTTTGCTTCCTCATACCAACTCCACTTTGCTGAAGAGAGTTTGGCATCGTTTCAGCAAAGTCATTCTCCACACTAGTTTGTTATGAAGCGATTCAATAGCTATGGCTTTAAGTTGTTGAAATGGCAAGCAGTGTTTTTTAAATGAAATTCTTTCATGATTTCCAATGCAATAAAATAGTTCAGTGATTCAACTGGCTGAACTACATTTCATTCACTTAGAGGGAAATTCCACTAAAAAAATCTTCTATTTTTTCTCTCCAGAAATTTCACATTTGGTGATATTCTCATACTGAGCACTAACCCTCAAAGGTCTCAGGCAACAAACACAGGTTGTCTGGACGAAGCTAACTGCAAAATATATTAACCAAGAAGAGGCCTTCACTAGTTGGCCTTGAATTAATTCCCTCTTCCTAGACTTCTCGTATGATATTTGATTATTTCTTCATAAACCAGTTTAGGAAAATTACCGTAATTCATATTCCCAAGTAAGGAACTCCCTCAAAATTGTTTAACAAGTTTGCATGGTTACAATGTTTTCTAAAATTGAATATAATTGGAAATTAAGACAATGTTAAAATAATCCTTTGATAAATATCATCTCCAGGGGGTGGCTGGTTAGCTCAGCTGATTAGAGCGTGGTGCGAATAACACCAAGGTTGCAGGTTCCATCCCCACACGGGCCACTGTGAGCTGCACCCTCCTTGAATTAAAAAAAAAAATAATAATCTCCATTGCTTTCAGGCTTTTGAGTTTTGAAAGTCATATGAATACAACCTGTATTTCAGTTTGTTTTAATTCGTGGTGTTTTAAACAACTGGTTCAGACAATGTTCTCAAATCTTGATGTGTAATAAATTTAGGAAAACTGTGCATACACGGATTTTAAGAATGTCCATGAAATATTATGTTATAGCAATTTCTTCATTTTCAGTAGATTGAGAGGCATATGGCAAACCAGAAAGAACATGACACCTGGAGTTAGAAAAGCACATGTTTAAATGCAGTTTTGCTATTTACTAGTATTGTTTTCAGCCAACTACTTGGAAAGGCAACCAGTTAAGAGCATGGGGTTTTGATTAAAGCAGAACTGTGTTCCAACCCCAGGTATAGTTATGTGATCATGGTCAAGTTTCTTGTTTTTACAATGAACATAATAAACATACCCAACTCAAAGGAGGGTTTATTGTGAGGATTTAATAAGATAGTGCATGTAAAGTGCTAAACAAGGTGGCTGGCACAGAATAAGCATTCGATAAACTTCATTACTACTAATAAATAAAGTAAATGTGATAGTCTGTGTAGAGCATATATATAAAGCATGAAGTATTTAACTGTTAAATTTTTACTTTTCTGTATGTCAAAAAATGGGCTCAATTTCCCATAATCAAATTATCCCCCCCCCCCCCATGCTCTGGATACAGGAATAACATTCATTACTGTGTTAGAACTAAGGATCAGATCAGTCTTTGACGGATGTTTCAATTTTGTTATAAGAATTACTTTTAAGTGATTTTTATCCTTTTTGTTCAAGAGGACATCACGTTTTCAAAAAATAATAAAGAATGCATAAAGGATCCTGTGTCATTGTTTAAATTATGTTTTTCATGTTCTATCCTTTATCAATATCTTTAACTATATCATTATTTTGTTAAATTTTGTTTAACTTACTTTATCATTAAGGATTATGAATGGAGTAAAAGTTTTCAGTTAAGAAAAATCCATAAATATTTTCCTCAAGTCTTTGAGTCTAAAATTAACATGAAACTGCCCTTTTATTTAGTGGACACTAATGTTCATTTTAGAAGTATTATTATTTATGCCTAGAATAACCAAGCTATCATGGTAGGTTCCATCTTTAAAAGGTAATTTTAAATACTGTACCTTAATCATTTGATTGTAAACTAGATATACTTAAATTAAACTTTTTACTCTCAGAGTTTGTTCTAGATCAGTGATTTCAAAAAGAAAGCTTCGTGATGATGGAAATAGTCTGTATTTGCACTGTCCCATGTAATAGCCACTAACCACATGTGGCTATTTAGCACTTGAAATGTGGTTGGTGTGAGTGAGGAACTGAATTTCCAATTCTGTTAAATTTTCATTGAAATAGCTACATAGCTAGCAGCTACTAGTATGTTGGATAGCACAGTTCTAGCTAGTCCAAAAAACATTAGGAATTGTGTTGAAAATGAATATTAATGATTCTCATAACTTAACTATAAGGGTTGTATCACTGCCTCAGGACCTGCTGACACAACTCCTGACTAACTGTGAAAGAATATTGAGGTTTTCAGCACTGTTTTACCACTTTATGAATCAACCTTCCACCAGCCTCCCTCTACCCCAGCAGTGGTGGCCTCATACTCTCTTTGAAATCATTTATAAAACAAAAAGCTAAGATCTGAAAATCTAACTAGTAGTCTAACTCTGACCTGAGGCTCCTATGGGAATTCAGTTGTTTTTGTTGGCCTAACCTGTGAGGGAGGAAGGTACTGACACCAGTGTCAGTCATCTCTCTCTCTCATACCTTCTTAGACTAGTCATATTTAGTTAGCTCCTTGACCAGCGTTCTTTGTTTTCAAAAGGAATGAAAGAGAACCACCAATCGGAAACAGGAACTGCTGCATTTAGTTATCACAAAGCAATGGGAAGGATGAGAGTGTGTGTGGTTAATGTGTGTTTTGACAGGGCCTAGGGGAGAGTTACAGCTACCCCTTCCTGTCTCCTACTATTAAGACAAATTTCCAAGCACTCAATTGGAGTCCCAACACTAGTTAGAGGTGATGGTTTTCTTCCTGAACTGTTAATGAAGTTCAGGGAGTTCTTTCCTTAAATAATTTCTAAATGCTGAACTCTCTACCCAAGGGAATGGTATCTTATTACTCAGACACTACAAATGTCAGGCTGCATACCACTCCAATGACTGGTTTTACGATGCATTACCATCTTCACCAGACCTGGTGAAAAAGGGTGTGGCACTCAAGTACATGGCGGTACTTGTTCTCAATAACTGCTTAAAAGAGGCTGCTGGAATCAAGTCTGGTCTCCTTTTATTAGGTTGGTCAAAAGCAATTGCAGTTTAGAGGTTAAAAATAATTGCAAAAACCACAATTACTTTTGCACCAACCTAATACATTTTAACAAATGACAATATTAAAGCTTACATTTGTATATAGTGCTTTCACATACCGACTCACATTAAATTATTTTAACGTGCTGGTAAGAGAGGAAGATCAGTTATTATTCTGACTTTTTATGCGTGGCATCTGGTTTCCAGTTTCTCATGTTTTCCAATTGAGCGATACTTTTTACATGACAAAGGGTGCTACCCCAAAATGACTCTGGGAAAAAGTGGACACTGTAGAAAAAGTCGATAATCCACCTCTTTATGATATTTGGATGTTCTTGACTGAGCTCTCAAATTTAGTCCCTGAAACTTTGTCTTTTCCTTCTTTGTATTATATTGTTTTAAAATGGAAATATAAAAATTGTCTATAGTTGTCCTTGGGCAGATTTCTATCATTTGTCTATTTAATATACACTATCCATAAGACATGTGAAAAGTTTGTAACAGGGCTTCCACTTACTGTTACTAGTCATACAATTAGGTTTACCACATTTGCTTGGTGATCTTCGTAGTTCTAACTTCCTATTGTAGGACAGAGTACGAAGAAAAGATTTAAAGTAAAAGACAGAATGGAGCCAAAAATGTGTAAAGCATATAGTGAAGATAACCTTAATATGTTGATTTTGGAGTTTTAGGGCAGTAGGAAAACTAATCACATTCATAGGACATTTACAACTACATTATTTCCTCAGTCCATCTATAAATAATAGCTACTGGCTATATCTACAAAATTTATAGATATTCACAATTTGGCTATAGCCCTACTTTTTCTTATATTTTTCGTAGATATTCATGCAGGAACTTTTGCTGTTGTTGTTGTTTATTCTGTTCTCTAGATTCCACATATAAGTGAGATCATATGGTATTTGTCTTTCTGTCTGCTTTTTTCTGCCCCCCCCTTCGTCTTCTGCCTTCCCTCCCCCCCCCCCACTCTGGTTCAAGCCATTGTTTCTCAGTCTAGTTATGTAGGACACAGCTCCTGGCCACTCACTGCGGCACATGATAGCCCGTGGCAGCACTCAGCAGCTCATGCCAACCTCCGGCTGCTCACAGCAGCCCAGCTCCAGGGAGAGCTGTTGTTCACAATCTTAGCTGTAGAGGGTGCAGCTTACTGGCACATGTGGGGATCGAACCGGTGACCTCGGCGTTAGGAGAACAGTGCTCCAACCACTTGAGCCACCGGGCTGGCCCCAGGAACTTTTTAACTACAATTAATTGTGTCCAGAAAAGCTTTGTATTGGCCTTTCCTTCGAAATTAATCCAATAAAAATGAAATCCGTTGTCTCAGTAAAAGTAAAGGGTAAAAGAACTCCAGAAAAAAATTTGTTATAGGGATCTTCATCATTAAGTAGGGAAAACTCTTTTTAGCTTAAAATATAGCCTTGGACCCTTCCCCCATAGGAATCCACAAGACCAAGGAAAATTCATCTCATTTAGAGATGAGTAATTATAAAAAAAGGAAACAGCATCAGAGCTATGTAAAGGCATTGTAAAAACAAAGAAACAGGGAGAGGAAATAGCAGGTGAAGTTGTCAGAACGTATTGCCAGTGAATTAAAAAAAAAAAAAGAACTCAATGAAGTTTGGTCTTACCACTTTATGAATAACCTCCCGCCAACCTACCCCCACCCTCTGCCCCCAGGCCAGCAATGGTGGTCTCATACTGTCTTTGAAATCATTTATGGGGCGCCTGGATGGCTCAGTTGGTTAGAGCACGAGCTCTGAACAACAGGGTTGCCGGTTCGATCCCACATGGGCCAGTGAGCTGCACCCTCCACACTAGATTGAAGGACAAGGACTTAGAGCTGATGGGCCCTAGAAAATCACTCTGTCCCCCAATAAAATTAAAAAAAAAAAGAAATCATTTATAAAACAAAAAGCTAAGATCTGAAAATCTAACTAGTCTAACTCTGTCCTTACTCTTCTGTGGGTGGGAATTCAATAGTTTTTGTTGGCCTAACCTGCGAAGGAGGAAGGTAGTGACACCAGTGTCATTCATCTCTCTCTCTCTCTAATATCTGCTTCTCAGGCTAGTCACATTTAGTTAGCTTCTTAACTAGCTCTCTTTGTTTTAAACAGGAATGAAAGAGAAATACATAGGAAACAGGAACTGTTGCATTTAGTTATCACATAGCAATGGGAAGATAAGAAAGCAATTAATTACTTGCAATATAACACAGGAGTTCATAGAAGGGATAAAAGAGGGAATGGAAGATAAGGTGAGCCAAAAAGGGAATAAAACATGAGTTGGAAGAAGTCAAGAGAGATGTGGGAAAAAAATGAAACCACTACCGAATTGAAGCCTGCAGTGGAAACAGGACAAAGAAAAATCTGTAATGTTGAAGAAAGCAGGAGAAGGGATATGGCGTGTACAAATGAGAAAAGTAACAAAAGTAAAAGCCCCGAACAAAGTTAAAAAAAAAAAGAAGAGAAAATTATAGATATGAAAGATGAACATATTCATAATCAGTACCCTTGAAGAATGGAAATATAAGACAAAAATTTTAATTAATGTAATTTTAAAAACTTTCTAGGATTTAGACAAGACTTGAAGCTACAGATTGAAAGGGGACATAGTATCCCAGGGAAAATGGTAAGACAATAATTAAACACTGAAACATGTCCTAATTAAGCTACAAAATTTCAAAGAATAAAAAACAAATTCTTCAGACATTCAGGAAAAAAAGCCTCAAGAACAAGTCTGAGAATTTTGCAACCTAAAAACTACCATAAATCCAATTATTCTTATACTTGAATTACTGGTTTAAAAATTAATATTCATCATCAAAATAGTTTTTCATGTATGTATTACTTATTTCATATAAGAAAAATTAGACAAAAATTATAGCTATAGATAATTAAAACAGGTGAATTGAATAAAACGGTAACACTTAAGTGATTCTCCAGTATTAAGGATTAAAAATTTTAAGAAAACCTCATACCTTAATTTATAATTTAACATTTATTAATACTTCTTAAAAGTCCATAGAAGAAATAGTTAAATTACATAAGCAGTTGTGATTTTTAAAATAAGTAATGATGCCATAATTATGGATAATAGTTACCCATGTTTCCGTAATCTACAACTAGTCTTGCCTTGAACAATTACAATGAAGTAAGATATTTTTCTTGGGGTAGGCAAGTGAAGAGTAGTGAGGGAAAAACTCCTTAAAATAATTTATTTATGAAAGATTTACTACTAATATCCAACTCAACAGGCATCACAACTTACAAATGGTTTATAATCCAATTATTCACAAAATCCACACGACAGCTTCTGTAAGCTTCATTTTACAAATGAAGAAATGAAAGCAAAGCTAAAGGAAACCAATTGCCCAAAGTTGCATATTGAATCAACAGAAAAAGAAGAGTATCACTTCTACTATGAATTTTTTGTTTGGCTCTCAATAGCTTTTGTCATAACTTTGCACTCTTACAGTATTTTTGGCCACTGAGTAACACTGATCTTAACCAAAGACCTGTAGTATCATGATCTAGCATAACGAAATCATAATGAGAGTGTTGAAAGATTGTGCAGGAAAAAATACATTTGGGGAAACACAACAGATGTGAATTCCATCAATCAAAAGTGCTTATCTGCTGAGGCTCTATTTTGCTGAGCCTTGTGTCAAAAATGAGTGAAAATGAAACTGACAAAAAAAATCCCTATCATTAAAGAGGGGGGAAAATGCAGAAAAGAGGCTAAACAGCTATTAAAAAGAGTTAAAAGCAAACAAAATGAAATCTTAAAAAAAAAGACATTTAAAAACTCATTTAAAGATAGCCAACCCACGAGGGGTAACGCTGGATCCCAGTAGAAGCATTACAGAAGGAAGGTGTTTTCAGCTGTACTACAAAGAAAGAGAGGTCGTCTCTTATAACTTTACCTAAGACTGGGACACTGAAACATTTTAAAAGTTATTGGCAATAGTAACCCCATTATAAGGTTGTATCAGATACTTCATAGTAAATTTTTACACAATAGAAATGACTAAACTGTCCAGTAATCTAAGTCCAAAAATTTAGAGAAGTGAAACCAAGCCTTTTGCATTAAAGGAAAACTAGGACAACTTCTCACGAAGAACTCAAACTGGAATAAGTTATTATGGCTCTATCTTATTTGGTGACTCAGGTAAAGAAGTTATTTACCATCATTACCCTTGAAGTTGTCTTTGCCCTTTTGTAAAGTATTTGTTAAAACTTCCTCCTCGCCATGCCTTTAGTCTTGCCTGCCTTTCTCCAGAAGCAGTAAAATGAATGACACTGTTAGTGGAGAAAACAAAGCCTAAGAAGGAAGTTCTAGGCCTTTCCAAGCCCACAAAAATGCAAATCTTTTAGCAGTGACATTTTAATTTCCACCACAGTACACACCATCTATATATCTTGTAGAGTAGTAACTGTAGATTTGCTTAGGATTTCCTGAAATTAACGTTACAGGAAGTCTCCAACTTGCAAAAGGGTTGGGTTCCAAATGTTCACTTCCAAGTTAGGTGTCTGTAACTAAATATGTTTTTATCCACCAATCAATATTTCATATGGAATTTAGGTTTTTAGGTGAGTCCACAGCTTAGTAACCATAATGCAAATCTAATACCTTATTTTACATTTTAAAATATCTTTTAAAAGTACTGTTGAAAAACAACTAATTATGCAAATCAGAAAACATTTCATTGAGAAATAATTTTAACACTACATCTTGAATTAAGGTAAAGTGCATAAAAATGAAATAGTAAACGGAGACTTGAGGACTTTAGGGACTGCTGACATTAGTTCTTTATTAAATCTAGTTTCCTTTAAAAATGTATGGCTCTTCTGTCTCTTACCATACAATATATCATTGGCACTAAAACCACAGAACACCAAGGTTGGAAAAGACTTCCGAGGTCATATTCAGATCATATTCAATGTGACCTTAATTTGGAGATGGAGAAACTGAGACTCAGAGAGATGCAGTCACTTAATACAAGTTGTCCACTTATTTCAGGAGCTGAAAGCCAATCCTAATTTTTATCGAGTGTCGTTTCCATTACGACAATGTCTCCAGTTATGATCAACACCATATTTTTTCTCAGAAATAAATTAACAAGGAAACATTGCTACTATAACCATTTCGTCTGTGTAATTTAACAATATCTAGTCAAGTTGAGGATGTTCACTCCCCATGACTACCTTATGGTAACACAAATATTCATTAGGGCATCCTTTGTAACTGTAAAACATGAGAAGCAACTTAAACTTCCATCAATAAGGAAAAGGATAATTGTGGTATAATCATCCGATGTAAAAGCCATACCACAGTTTAAATCAATGAACTTGATCTAAATTTATCAATATAGGTAAATCCCAAAAACATAGTGAAGGAAAAACCAACTTGAAGAATCATATGTGGAATATATGTAATTTTATGCAAATGTTAACACAAAAAAACTATGTATCATTTGTAGAAGCACACATTTAATGAGATACACACCAACTTCAGAATAGTAGATGGATCTGGGATGGATGGAAAGGAATGGGATTGGGAAGAGGTACAAAGACGACTTCAATTATATAATGTATTTCTCTTAAAAATTAATTCTGAGAGATAGGCTCATAGATGTTAGTTACATTCTGCACATTTAAAATACTTTAACTTTTTAAAAAAAGAAAATAATCTTTCTCCCCAAAAGAGCAGGACCTAAAAAGAGAAGAGACTAGATTGAATAATTATTTGAGATAACATAAATAAGGGTCTATATGCACATGTGAGAAAAATTTTGGGGGGATATAATTAACTACCTTGTAAGTGTAAATGACAAAGGAAAATTGATGGAAGAAATAGTAAATAAAGGAGAGTGTGAATTTTGGGTTGGGTAGTTTTCCACGCTCACCAGGAGCTGGTGGTATTGATGAAGACTGTTTGGTTGCTGCTGGGATATTTTTAGAATGGTGCGAGGAGGAGGGGCGTTATTATCAGGTACTGATGCTAAGAAGGGCACTGGCAGACTGCAAGGGGGATCGGATGGGATGTTACATACACGTGACTTAGAGGTTGCTTCTATTTCATTTCTCTCTTCAGTTTATTCCTAATGCTAATGGGTAACTGCCTTCCCCCCACCCCACCCCCTGCCCAGCTTTATTGAGAGATAATTGACATATAACATTGTATAAGCTTAAGATGTACAATGTGATGATTTGATGCTATACATGTTGCAAAATGATTACCAAAATAAGGTTAACACATGTCCATCACCTCACTTAATTACAATTTTTGTGTGTGTGTGATGAGAATGTTTAAGATTTACTTTCTTAGAAACTTTCAAGTATACAATACTGTAAACTATAGTTACCGTGTTGAATATTCGATTCCCAGAACTTATTTATCTTATAACTAGAAGATAGTAAGTACCCTTTGACCAACATCTCCCCATTTCCCTCGCCCCCAACCCCTGGTAACCACCATTCTACTCTGTTTCTATGATTTTGGCTTTTTTTTAGATTCCACATATAAGTAAGATCACATGTGTACAGTATTTGTCTTTCTCTGAGTTATTTCACTACGTAAGCATAATACCCTCAGTGTCCATCCATGTTCCTGCAAATGACATGATTTCCTTTTTTATGGCTGAATAATATTCCATTGCACACATGTCACATTTTCTTTATCCATTACCCAACAATGAACACTTAGGCTGTTTCCAAGTCTTGGCTACTGTGAATAATGCTGCAATAAACATGGGGGTGCAGATGACTCTGCCTTCTTAATACATTTGCAGACATTGTCAGGTTTTAAAGTATTCAATTAAAGGAATCTCAAAAAAGGCATACTGATCATAGATTTGTTCATGTAAATCTTAACTTTTAACTGCTCTTTTAATCTTCCCTTTAACTACAGCATACCCACTATTCAAAAGAGTCTTGTTAAATGCACAAGTAGTTTACTTGTCATTCAGAAATTTTATTAATTACAATAAATTGAAAATAGAAAAAAAGTGGTTTCACATCCAAAACACAAACCTGAAAAAGCTCCTACTCATTTAGCATAAATTATGTTCTTTGGTCTTATTCAGAAAATATATGATGGTAGAAAAAATATTCTGCCTTGATAACATGATCTTTTATCTAGAAAACCCTAAAGAATTCATTAAAAATACTTTTAGATCTAATAAACAGACGCAAAGTTGCAGGATACAAAAAAATCAACACACAAAACCAGCTGCATTTATACATACTAGCAATGAATAATATGAACATGTGTGTAAGAAAGGTAAATTCTCATCATTTATCTAAAATGGAAATATTGAAATGGCAGTATAAATATGTTCTTTAGAAATACGAAGGAAAATTTCAGAGAAAACATCTATAAAATTTTAAAGTAGTTGCTTCTTGGAAGCAAAAACTGGGAGTGGGAGTGGCAATGTAAGGCATGAGACAACTGTTTTTCATTATAAGCTTTGAAAACAACTTTTAAAACTATATAAACGTATAGTTTTGATAAAAATAAAATCACAAAAATTAATGCTTCTTTCGCACAAAACACTATTAAATGAGAAGGCAAACAAATGGGGGAAATATTTGTTTCATGTACTACAAAGATAACCTTATCTGAAGTACATAAAAAGCAACTACAAATCAAAAAGGAAAAGTGAAAAAAAAGGTATAAAAAGAGACATAAGGAAATAAATAGCCTATTTGTAGAATCATAAATAGCTAATGAACATGTGAAAAGGTTTTTCAACCACAGTAACAATCAAAGAAATATAAATGCGATGTTATCAACGTCTTCATACCAGAGCAGCAAAGTGTTAACAGGTACTGTATCATACCTTGTGGGTGGGTGGTGTACAAGTCGCCATAATAATAGAACTTCATTGGTGGGCAAGCTGGCGATGTCTATCCAATTTTAGAATAGATATACCTTGTCATATACTAGCAATTGGACTTCTAGGCATTTGTTCTATTGAAATGCACAAGTGGAACAGGAAAGTTTAATGTAGCAAGCTAATGCAAACTACTTTAGCTTTTCTCAATAACAATGATCAGATAAATTGTGGTACAACAGGTTGATGGTTAAAATGAACACGTATTTATGTATTGATCTTACGTAAATATTGTAAGAGAAAAAAGCATGTTGTAGAATAGAACAGTTCATATAAAATCCCATTTTTATTTAGGAAATATATGTATATGTGTGTATATATATATGTATGTGTGTGTGTGTGTATATATATATATATATATATATATATATATATATTTGCATGTAGTTTATGCATGCCCATAGGAAACATTCCAGAAAACTATACACCAAATCACTAGCCATAAACTCCAGTGATGGTGTTACCACAGAGGAATTTCACTTTTAACTTTTCTGTGTTGTTTGCATTTTTTACAGAAAAGAAATGCCTCTGAACTAAAACTATCAACGATACATCTTTAAGGTATCGAGCACTGTGTCAGGCATTTTGCATTAACTAACTGTAGTTTTTAATAGCAACTTCTGTATATCATTTCATTTTTAAATCTTAGATGTAATTGTGCTAAAGTAATGAGTTATAATAGAAAATAACTTACTCTGAGATTTTACCAGTTCTTTAGGCAGTTCATTAGTTCTGCTGACAATCTTCACTCTATCAATTGCAGCCAAAACATTCAATGGTCCTTATTTTTTTATCATAAAAGTAATACAAGCTCAACATTCTAGCAGTACAAAGGGGGGGAGAGAGAAAAGGTTTCCCTCTCCACTTGGCTCCCCCATTCTCACTCTTCAAAGGCTAATTAATGCTAAGAAATTATTGTGAATGCTTCCAACATTTTTCCATAAATATGTATAATGATCGTCCCTCTTTTATTACACAAATGGAGTCATACTATAATACTGACCTGCAACTTGCTGACTTAAGTCTTCGCACATCAGCCTAAACAGATTACTAGCCGATTACTGAGAAATATTCCTTATGGTGCTTCTTATTTAAAAAACACACCTGGGCATTAGCCATAGGGACCATAGCTATCAAAAACAAACAAGCAAGCAACACACCTAATTCAATCCCTGAATCCGGCTTTAGTAATAAAAACTATTGATTCCACCTTATCATCCTCTATCTACGACATACTACTCACTTTGTGCTGGAGGTTTTAGGTATATATGTTATGTTAATTAATTCCCACAAGAATCCTACGAGGTAGGCACTACTATCTTAATTTTACAGATGAGGAAGCTGAGGTTCTGAAAAGGTTAAGAACAAGGGCTAGGGAAAGTTCATTTTAACTTAATAATCAGGGCATTAAAGCTAAAGTTTAAACAAGTTTGAACCACTTGTTTATATAATGTTAACATATATTACTTTGAAGGAAAAGCACTTACATATACTGAGAAATAATAATAGTGAAGGAAAATGTTCCAAACATTCATAGAAATGCTATGTCTAAGCTATTTGATCTTGTGCCAAGAATAATGAAATCAATCTGTGTTAGACAAAGAGTTAAGTTCATTCAATATCAACTCCTTGGAGACTCTTTCTCAAACTCAAGTTTCCTTTCTGGCAGAAGAGGAACTTTGACAAAAATCCTAAAATAAAATGTTCACAAATATGCCTCAGGATTACTGGCATTTAGAGTTTCCATCTTATGTCTTCCTGAATAAAGCTTTACTGAGAGGACACAAATACCACCCTTCTCAATTTCCATTGCTAGATAAAATTTGAAAAGTTTTTTTGCTCTTTATGGGTTAATTTTAGACCCACTTTGCCTGAAAGAGTGATATTATTATATAAAACCAAAGTTGTGATTTTTCCTAATCCCAATAGGACCTTTTTGCTTATTTTAGAAAGTGTATTGTATTTAGATAGTAACTTCTACTTTTCAAATCGGCCATATATGCATTCTACAACACAGAGTTCCCACAAAACACTTAAGATCTCCTCTGTAATACATTCATGAATGTATACAACAAATTCTTACTGAGTTCCTGAAACGACCAGCCTGTGCTAGGTACCAGACAAATAGGACAGACACAAACACTACTTTCATGGAGCTTGCAGTCTACAAAAGAAGCATTTAATAAATTTAATGCACCACCCCTCACTTATATGGGGATGGAGAACCTGACCCTACTCCCCATTCAAGTTCAGAGCTGTACACTAGAATACAGCAAAACCTCTGTAGCTTGCTATTAAAAACAAACAAGCAAACAAACAAAAAACCCAAAGAACACAGCTATTTCAGACACAGCTATTTCAGAAACTCTCATTAATGGGTAACCTGTTATACTAATTATTTCCTCTGGTGGGAATACAGGTGAGATACATTTTTTTTCTTTGAGGGAAACTGGCGATCTCTTACTAAAAAATCAATTTCTCCAGTTCCCAATTTAAAACGTAACAACATAATTGAAACCTTCCACTTGTATAAAGAAATGTAGTGTGACCCAAGATAACAAATATCTTGGTATAGGGGATTTATAATGGCTTTTCAATTTGACAGAAATATGAAATGAAGTAATTACTTTCCTGTAATTTTATTCATTTATCCAGCCATTACTTAATATCTATTATGTGTCAGGCTTCACGCCAGGTAGTAAAGATCGAATCAGGAACATATTAAGGTCCTTGTCCTCATGTAGATTATATTTAACAAAAAAGCAAGCCCGAGGCACAGACAAAACATGACAGTGCAGCACACACTAAGAGTATAACCCAGTCTCTCGCGGAAAAGGGGTAAGGGAGTCCCAAAGCAACCAAAACATGAGACGGGATAGTTAACAAAAAGGCCTGGAGGCAAAAGAGCATACGTAACAGAGCTCATCACTAATAAACACAACCAACAGACTGGATAACAGAATATAGCTATTTGGACTTTGAAACGAGGGACAAGAAAAACCAATTCTAAGATGTTCTAAATTCAATGACGGCAGGCCGGAGAGTGCGAGGAAGACAGAGCAGTTAGACTGTTAGTAGCTGGAGGCCAGCTAACGAGACCGCCCACATTCCTGCTGTGTTGGAACTTTGAATTAACTTCCAGGTGGCTATTTCCGCGATTATCTGAAAGAGAGAGTAGCCAGGTGCCATGGAACCCCAGGAAGCTCCGCTGCTTGTTTACACACGAACTTTCCGGACTGTGGCCCCCAGCCAATGCAAAGGAGCAGACACTTCTCCCCTAGGGACTCTGCGCCTCGCCCAGCTACAGATTCACCTTCTCTCTCTCCCCCCCCCGCCCCCCTTTATCTACAGCCAATGTAAATTCTTTGAAAACAACCTACATCTTTCTCCCCACTGCTTGATGTATTGAAAAAAAAAAAAAAAAAAAGCTCGCCAACTCCAGGATGGCAAACAGGGTGCTTTTTCCACCTGGCACTGCTGCTGCTAATTTAGACTTCATCCAACAGGGCGGGGTCTTTGTTTTCTTGCTAGCAATGGCCCAATAAACCCTCAAAAAAAAAAAGACTTTCAACCATTAAAGTAAAAATTTTTGTTTAACACTTGCTTTAAACATTACATGATGTTTCCTGAAAGAAATGGTGTGGTAGCCCCTTCTACTAGGAATGGTAATTTGGTTCCTGGAATTTGGATTATTTTCTCTGAATTAACATGGGAACACACCAGGATTCTGAGCTGCTGAAAGACTTAAATTCCAAAGCAATTCAAACTAATTCTTCACCTCTTCAAACCAAGCAAAATATAAAAAAATACTATGTCATTTCTTTCAGAGTCTAATTAGAAAAAGTAACACAGAGAAAAGGAAGATAATGTATTAAGAGTAATGTTAAACATTTGCCAGAACTATAAATAGCAAAATAACTATATTCTACCATGAGTCATTTTGTATCCATTCCATGCTTATAGGGGTTTGGAGGAGCACGCATTGTATATGAAGACATAAACCTAGCTATATTCTATGACTTTTGCTTACACAAGGGAGGTCATTCTCTCTGCCTTTTTAAATAGGAGTAGCATTCAGTTAACTATAGGAGTAGCATTCAGTTAACTACGGAGGAGCTAAATAAAAACCAAAGGACGTGGAAACACAAATATCTCCTCAATTCTGACATTTCCCATATGATCCGAGATTGACTTCTCTGGCATGATTGGTCAAAACTTAATTAGGATTTGCATAAAGAGGCTATATAAAGCCACTTCTGCTATCAATTAAAAATGGAACTCTGGTATGTGGCTGACCAGAAACGTAAGGCTGAGCAATAGGTTATGTGCCTTTGAATTCTCATAAATAATGACAATACACTATCTGTTTTTGCTGATAAACTATAAATCTGTGTCAACAGTCTAACACAATAATATTTGGATATCTTCAATATTAAAGGAGGAAAATACATTAGGCATTCACTGATATGTGCTTTCTAGAAAATGACAGAAGTCCTAAAATAAAATCGGAATGCTCATTTCCTACGTTTCCCCCCCCCCCAATTATTTCTATCTAGAGATGTCAGGATGGAAAACAAAATAAAACAAAACCCGCACTATAAAGAGTCAAAATGAAAGTTGAGACAAATGCAAAGATTGTATTCAAGTCTATGAATGAAATTGTTTATGGTTTGTTTAAGTTATATTAGAATAGTGAGATCTGATAAGTCTTTATCCACTTTTGTCTGCAAAGAATAGCTGTCTGTATTTTTGTATATGCCAATATAAATCTATCTATTGGTGGTAGAAAGAAAAAGAGTCCCATTTCTAAATGAATTTTAAAATATGCCAAAGCAACGTTGTGTATTTGTAGGCAGTGTTCAGATTGTTGACCCAAACTCCATTATCACTGCTCAGGCCTCAGGCACTGTCCAGATAGTGAAGGTACCACATCTGTGGATACTATCCTGTCCAGATTGATAGCAGGGCAAAGGGGAAACTTATCACGAAGAGGAAGTACACGACATTGCAGCTCCTTTGGATTACAAAACAAGGCAGTCGTTAATTAAACTTGGTTAGCTCATAATTAGAAAGAAAAAAAAGAAGAAGAAAAAGGGAAAGAGGAAAGGAAAATAGAAAAAGGAAAAAGGAAAAAAGGAAAGAAGGGAAAAGGGAGGAAGAAAGAACCAGATATGGGTAGAAAAGTGCAGAAGGCGATCTTGGTAAACAATGATCCTTTGGTTTGACAGTACTCACTTATCTTTATGAGGCTCATAAGTCTGACACTGCCATAAACCTTGTGAAAATGTGAGACATCTGTTTCCTTTGGTGTGAAGAACAAGAATATGGAATTTATCTCATCTATGCCTAACTGTCATCTATGAAAAAAAATCAAAAGACAAACGAGCAATTCAAAACTCTGGATACGATACACACAGGTCTGTAGTCTCACCTTATAGTGGGGGGTGGGATTTCTTAAAACATATATGTGTATATAATTAGTATGTTTTAAGAGAGAGTAATTACTAGAGAATATAAATGTAAGTTTGAATTCAATTCGATTTCCTTTACAAAGGAGTCTATAAGGTTTTAGCCTTTCATTACTAAATTGATGTAGCGAGGGAATGAATATGAGACAGACAACATGGAATCCTAGAAAATGATTCTACCATGCTAAATTAGAAACCAAAGAGCTCTCTTTCGTTCACAAAATTTGAAACTTAGAATGAATGGATTAACTTCTCAAAAAAACCACAAACCACCAAAAACCCACCAAAATTAAACAGATAACTAAAATAGTTCTATAACCATGGGAAAAAATGAACTTGTAATGTAAAGGCTCCAGAAAAATTAATTTCTAGGCCTAGATGGCTTCATTGGAAAATTTTACCAAATATTTAAAGAAGAATTAATACTGGTTTTACATAATCTCTTCCAGAAAATAGAAGAGGGAATATTTCCCAACTCATTTTATGAGGTCAGTATCACCATGACACCAAAATCAGACAAAGGCAGTACAAAAAAATAAAACTCTCTCTCATGAACTTAGACACAAAAATCCTCAACAAAATATTAGCAAATTGAGTCTAACAATGTATAAAAAGCACTATACACCATGACCCAGAAGGATTTATTTAAAGAATGCAAGGGTGGTTTAACATTTGAATATAATCTACCTCATCGACAGGGTAAAGAAGAAAAATCATATGATCATACAATCATATCAATTGATGCAGAAAAAGTTTCTGACAAAATCCAACATTGATTTATGACAGAAACTCTTAGCAAGCTAGGAATAGAGGAGAACTACCTTATTTGATAAAGAGCATCTACAATAAAAACAAACAAACACACAAAAAACCAGCAAACATCACAGTTAAAAGTGAAAGACTGCATATTTTCTCCCTAAGATCAGAAACAAGAAAAGGATATCCGTCTGTCCTTGCTAGTTCTATTCAGCATTGTACTGAAGGTTCAACCAGGGCAATTAGGTAAGAAAAAGAAAGAAGAGGCAGCTAGATTAAAAAGAAAAAAACCAAACTGTCACTATTTGCAGAAAAATTGTCTATAAAGAAAATCCCAAGGACTCTACAAAAACACTAGAACTAATAAGTGAGTTGAACAACATCACAAAAATATGAGATCAGTCCATAAAAATCAATTTCATTTCTAAATACTAACAAGCATGTAGAAACTGACATTAAAAACAGTATCATTTACAATCATTTCAAAGAAAATCAAATGCTGAAGTATAAATTTAACAAAACACACACATAATATGCATGTTGATAATTACAAAATGTTGATGAATGAAATCAAAGATTTAAGTAAATGAAGAGACTTACCATGTTCAAGGATTAGAGGACTCACCATAGAAAAGTTGTCAATTCTCTCCAAATTGATATACTGATATAGTTTTAATGTAATTCCTCTCTCAAAAATCTCAAAAAGGTTTTTTGTAGACAGAGGCAAAGTTATTCTAAAATTTATACAGAAAGGCAAAAGGACTAGAATAGCTAAACAATCTTAAAAAGGAGTAAATATCAGCAATCACTTTACCTCATATTAAGGCTTAGTATATAGCTATATAAATCAAGATAGTTTAGTAGTGGTAGAGAGATAGACACATCAATCAATTGAACAGAATAGAGAACCCAGAAATAGACACACACAAACATGCCCAACTGATTTTTGACAAAGTTGCAAAAGTAATTCAATGGAGGAAGGACACTTTTTCAAAAAATGATGTTGGAGCACTTGGACATCCATAGGCTAAAAAACAAACCTTGACCCAAACCTCATACCTTATAAAAAAATTAACTCAAAATGGATTACAGATTTAAATGTAAAATAAAACTATAAAATGTTTAGGAAGAAAGTGTGGGAGGAATCCTTTAGGATCTAGTGATGGGCAAAGAGGTCTTAGACTTGACTCCAAAAGCATAACTCATAAAAGGAAGAATTGATAAACTTCACCTAACCAAAATTTAAAGCCTTTGCTCTGCCAAAGTCTCCATTAAAAGGATGAAAAGACAAGCTACAGACTGAGAGAAAATATTTGCGAACCATATACCCAACAAAAGAGTAAGTAGTATGCAGAATATATCAAGAACTCTCAAAATTCAACAGTAAAAAAAAAATTCAATTAGAAATTGGGCAAAAGACAAATAGAGGATATACAAATGAAAGATAAGCACATGAAAAGATGTTTGACTTAATGCAAATTAAAACCACAATGAGATAATCACTATGCATCTATCAGAATGGCTAGAATAAAAAAGTGATATAACCAAATGCTGGTGAGGATAGAAGAAACTGGATCTCTCCTACATTGCTCTTTTATATATAAAACAGTACAACTTTCTGAAAAATAGTGTGGCACTTTCTTATAAAACATAACACACTGGGTGGGGCCGCCTGGTGGCTCAGGTGGTTGGAGCGCCATGCTCCTAATGCCGAGGTCACAGGTTCAATTCCCACATGGGCCAGTGAGCTGCGCCCTCTACAGCTAAGATTATGAACAACAGCTCTCCCTGGAGCTGGGCTGCCATGGGCTGCCATGTGTTGGCAGGAGCGGCCGACAGCCATCGAGAGGGGCCAGCAGCCAGCCGACCACCGCGACTGACTTCCTCAGCCCAGTGGGAGCGCAAGGCTCATAATACCAGCATGGGCCAGGGAGCTGTGTCCTACACGACTAGACTGAGAAACAACGGCCCAAACTGGATTGGGGGGGCGGGGAGGGAGGTGGAAGAAGGGGAAAAAAACAAAAAAACTAAACACGCAATTACCATACAACCGAGCAACTGCATTCCTGGGCATTTATCCCAGAAAAATGAAAATTTATGTTCACATAAAAACCTTTACATGAATGTTCATAGCAGCATTATTCCTAATAGCCCCAAACTGGAAACCACCCAGATGTCCTCCAAAAGAAAAATGATTAAACCAACTATAAAACATACGTACTATGGAATACTATTTAGCAATAAAAAGGAATGAATTATCGACATATGCAACAACTTAGAAGAATCCCCAGAGAATTTATACTGAGTGAAAAAAAGCCAGTCCCCAAAGTTTACATACTGTATGATTCCATTTGTATGACTTTCCTGATATGACAAAATTACAGAAAATCGGAACAGGTTAGTGGTTGCCAGGGGTTAAGGACAGAGACTGGGGAGAAGGGGATGGAGTAGGTGTGGTGATAGAACTGTTTTTTCATCTTGACTGTAGTGGTAGATTACAAACCTACACATGAGAAAATTTGCATACATCTACACACACACACACACACACACACACACACACACACCCCAGCACTAGTAAAACCAACTGGGGGAAATCTGAACAATATCAATATTATAGTTGTGATATTGTACTATAGTTCTGTAAGATGTTATCATTGGGGTAAACTAGGTGAAGGGTATGTGAGGTATCTCTATATTATGTCTTACAACTGTGTGTGAACCTAAAAAATCACAAGAAGCAAACTTTAATTTAAAAAAGCCATGGAACTCATGTTTAGTTATATATTTATCATTTACTTCTTTAAGCACTTACTGAGTTGCTCCTAGGTGTAAGGCATTTGTTTATGTGCTGGTGGGGTGGAGTTGGGAAGATACAGAGTGGGCAATTTAGAAAGGGGTACTGAATAGAGATCCTACCTTCACCGATGTCACAAATGTAATTATATAGATGTCTTTGTGATTTAAAAAAAATGTACATATCCTCCACTAGCAGAGGGCAGAGACTGACTGTTTTAATTACCACTCTATCTCCAGTGCCGAAACAGTATCTGGAACACACTAACTTTTCAATTAATAACTGATTAATGGATAAATGATTGAATGAATGAAATAATTAATCAATAGAAAGGGTGATAAACACCACCAAATAGAATACAGTACAAAAAATAGTGACATAATGAAAAGTACGTATGAAAACAGAGAAGAGATTAACTAGTGTTGTCTGGGGGGATTGGGGAAAGGCTTCAAAGATGTGACCTTTCAGCCGGGTCTTACGAGATGAGATGGGGGAAGAGGAGAAAAACCATTCCAAGCAGAGGGAATAGAGCATGCAAAAGCACAGCAGTGTAAGATGGCATAGGATTCCCCGGGACCAGCAAAGAGTTTGTTGCACTTCAGCCTATAATTCTCTATAGAACTACAATTCTCTACAGAGAGGCAAAAAAAAAAAAAAAGAAGAAGGCTAAAGCTAGGAGTCTGACTATGGATGATGCTACGCTAAGACAATTTGGGCTTCGCATCAACAATGTGGTGACACCAGAGTATTTGAAGCCAGTGAATGATGATCAGATTTACTTTTTAGAAAGTTAACTCTGATGGCAGTGAGAAGGGTGAACAGCAGGGAGGAGAAAGAGAAGGTGAGAAACCGAGAGAAGGGCTTAAAGTGAATGAAAGTTCTCAGTTCTTCATACGATTCAATTTACCAGAAAACTCAATTCCCAAATGTACTGAATTCGTGGAAGTTACGTCTTCATAACCAATGGTTTAAATGGTTCAAAACACTGTTATCTTTAAATCTGTGTGATGAATCATATCAGAGGGCTGTGAAGCAGAGACATTTATTGATTTCATTGCTCTTTTCTGCAGATTCTTCCAAAGCAAGCATGCTCTTTTAAATCAGTTTTAAATTTGAAATTCTTCTTTTCCCAATTTTTAAAATTTTGAAATAATAACTATTCTTTATACTTCACAAAACCTTGCATGTTGCGGTCAATTTATTAATATTTTGACCATCCAAAATGATCATTTCCACATGCTATTTATGCTATTCAGAAATTATACACATTTCTCTTAAAACACAAAATGAATATTTTAGCAACAAGTTAGAGCTTCCGTACCTAAAATATCGATTTTTGGAGAGACTAAATTATAAATCTGAATTATGGAGAATAACTATAAGTACTTTCCATACATTTCTGTGCACATATACATGTATTTGGTTGTGATAAACTGTCAATACAATTGAATGGTATCTCTCTAATATAATGTTAATTTGGCTAAATCTCGCCCCCTCTGCTCTCCCTAAAAAAGAGAAAATTCTCCGCCAGGCTGGAGAGGGAAGAAGAGCAAAGGACTTAAATATAACTCCTTCTGGGAACAATGAAGTGACTTTCCTCCCCTTGTTTTCTTTTTCCACCAGGTGAGGATTTTAACAGCTCTTTTCTAACACCAAAAAGTGGGTCAGGAATCTGCATTATGAGAAGAGAGTGACAAGGTGTGGAAGTTATTGCAGGTAATGATTTTCTTTCATTTTTCAAGGAATAAACACATTTAAAGTTTTCTATATGAAACCTCATAGATGGGTATTAAGTGTACTTTTCTGAAAGTTTTTTTAATGGAACATGTCAAACATAAAGAAAAATTGATGGAAGAATATAATAAACTGCCTTTATAATTTAAATGCCCAGCTTTAAATTATCAACTCCTGGTCCACCCCCTTCCCCATTCCACTCTCCATGATTTTGAAACAAATCCTAGATAGACCATTTTATCCATAAATGTTTCAGACTGTATGTCTAAAAAAATTATTTTAAAAAACAATAACTATACCATAAGTATACCTAAAATGTAACAAAAAACTTAATGCCATCAAATATGAGGTCAAATTTTCAAGTATCACAGACTGTCTCATAAATTCTTTTTTTTTCTTTTTTGATTCTATATGAGTCCAAGTTGGGTCCAAATATTGTGGTTAGTTGATCTGTCTAAATTTTATTCTAATGGCAATAAGTCAATACATTTAAAACTTAAAGTTCTGATGAATTTAAATAATTAAATATAATATAAAAGGAGTGAATAACCAGATTAAGTTATTAAGCAGGGTGATGGTACTATGTATACTACAAATGTATAGGGACATGGTCAAATTAAGTAAACTTAGGAAAAAAACTGGGGGAGAAGGGTTGATTTCATTTTTGTCTGTTTTCAAAACACTTCCTTCTTTGCTCAGTTTTAACTACAAAACTGCCCATAGTCATGGTTTTATACTAAGATTTTTATCAAGGAAGTCCACCAAGTCATGCTAACAAAACTCATCTGTAATCTCTCACTTGCTTGTTTTAACATTTTCACTGTTCTACTTTGGCCAAATACTTCCTCCTTCATTTGAAATGAGTTTGAAATCATAGGATTTCAGAATTAGGAGGGATCATGCGGCTGCCTCATCTCAAAGAGTAGGCAGATTTGCTATTATAAAATGGGTGTTTCCAGTAAGAAAGCAAGCATGAGGAACCTGCTGACAGTTACAGACTATGTTCTAATTTGTTAACTACTATGTAAATATGATCAGTAAAATTTTCATTAGCGCAACATAAAATAACTTTGAATATTATCCTTTTATAAAGCTCAGTAAAGTTAATATTTTCTCTAATGTGTTGAAAAGATCTTGTAAGAAGCACAAGACTTGAAATAATAACAAAGGTTAGAAATTTATCATGCACAGAAGCCTGCAGAAATCAACACAGCAATTGCCAGACTCTTTAATCAGATATTACAACAAAGAGTTATAAACTTAGGTACTATCAATAAATAAAATATGCAATATAAAATATCTGATGGTACTCTGTTGTAAGACATTGTAAGCCCTCATTAGAAATTATTAGGTATTCTGAAATTTGCACATTAAATTCTAATAGCATTTTTTAGGAGATATATACATATATATGTGTATATATATGTATATATACACATATATATGTGTGTATATATGTGTATATATACATATATATGCATATCCCTTCCACAGCCATTATAGTAAAGTCTAGATAGCACTTCACTGTGGAGCAAATTCATTAATCAAAAGCAAAAATTAGTTATGGAAATTCAGGACTCTCAGTGCCCTCCATATATGTGACATTTTACATTAACCTAGGACTTAGAATCCCCAATAGAATAATTATAAATACTTATTAAGGTTTGATATGTTCAGGGAATTGCATTAGCTAACAGTAGAATAAAGTGTCGGAATACCAAATTAAACCATTAATACATTTAATGTAAAAGAAGTACTTAAAGACACTAATTTAGAGATGGGAATTTTTGAGATTTAATGATTTCTTTTAAACTCAGTGTCTTATATAAAAATTCCCTAGAACTTAATTGTTCCAAGTTCTACATAAGAAATCCTGTATGGACTTTTCAAATTTAGAACATTGACAATGGACTTACACTCTAATCCTGTTTATTTTTATTGTTTATATTTACTTCACTCACTTCCCCTCAGAATCCCTAATGTACCTATTGCCCTTTATCCTGTGTACATTCCAAATTTTTTTCCTGATTTACCAAAATACAAAAATTCAAGCTCTTGATTCTTTTAAAACAAAGTAAAAGCAGGTGTCATAGTAAATATAATCCACTAGACTCAGGTAAGGCAATTATAGAATTGATTTGTTCAGTTAGTAGATAAAAGTACAAGTGTAAATCTCTGTTAATATACAGAAGAGACAGAATACCTCATTCTAGCACAACCATCTGTCTTACCTGGCTCACGAGGGAGAAGTGGTGTTCACATCAACAATACCTATTCATATTTTGACAATGATGGAAATCCCAGCTAAGAAATGTGGTATCAGCAGTATCACTTCACAAAATCTTCAATAACACGAAAGATATGTGGCAATTCGAACTTTTTGATCTTACAGGCCTTTTTTTGTTTTGTTTTAATCACTTGCGTATGTCTCTCCTCCTCTCTCAATACATATCAGAAATTAATGGAAAGAATTTAGCTAAAAAAATAAAAATAAGGCTCCTTTTAACTGCAAAATGAACTATGATCAACTGATATTATGATTAATACTATTAATAGTATTATAGCTTTTAAAATGATAATAGTTCACGTTCCCATTTCTCTTTCTGTCATGCTTTTTTCAAGTCTGGAACCCCCTCTTATATTTACTTTTTTTTTTTCTTTTAGTTCTTCAATGAATCACTCAGTATATGTCCCCTAGCCAACTTCCTCTTGTTAATACCCATGCACCCCTTCACCTTGTCAAGGATACTGAGAATTTTAACCCTCATACACTGTTGGTGGGAATGCAGACTGGTGCAGCCGTTATGGAAGGCAGTGTGGAGGTTCCTGACAAAATGACGAATAGAATTACCATATGACCCAGCAATCCTTCTCCTGGGTATCTACCCAAAAAGTCTCTGAAAACATTTATCCATAAAGACACGTGTGCTCCAATGTTCACTGCAGCTTTGTTTACGGTGGCCAAGACATGGAAACAACCAAAATGTCCTTCGATAGATGAATGGATAAAGAAGTTGCGGTATATATACACGATGGAATACTATTTGGCGGTAAGAAAAGATGATATAGGAACATTTGTGGCAACATGGATGGATCTTGAGAGAGTAATGCTAAGCGAAATAAGTCAGACCGAAAAAGCAGAGAACCATATGATTTCACTGATTTGTGGTATATGAACCAAAAACAACAAAAGAACAAGACAAACAAATGAGAAAAAAAACTCATAGACACAGACAATAGTTTAGTGGTTACCAGAGGGTAAGGGGGGTGGGGGGTGGGAGATGAGGGTAAGGGGGATCAAATATATGGTGATGGAAGGAGAACTGCCTCTGGGTGGTGAACACACAATGGGATTTATAGATGATGTAATACAGAATTGTACACCTGAAATCTACGTAATTTTACTAATAATTGTCACCCCAATAAATAAAAAAAATAAAAATAAAAAAATAAATAAAAGGATAATGAGAATTTTAATTTGTTGTTCAAAGATGCTAGCCAGTTAAGGATTACTTAGCAAATTTTGTAAGCTTAGCTTACTTAATCACCTAGTCATTAAATAAAATGTTAAAAACCAAGCTGACTGAACCCTACTTTTTGAAAGCAGCTTCTAAACTTGTATTCATATTTACTATAGGCATAAATTTGAAGTTAAATTTTTAGTAAGAAGAGAATGAAAATATGTATTTTTTAGGGTCAGATCAGGATAAATTTTTTTAAAATAATACAAAATAGAAGAAATGAATTCAGTTAGTTAAAGGAGTCCAAAATATAGCCTTTACAATTATGGATAATAAATATTCATTACTTGATTGCAGTAATTGGTCACCTTGGACAACTCCAAAGTCCCTCCGGTCTTAAAGACTATCTTAAAGGGTTCATCACCAAGAAGTTGAAATGCAAAGCTTGAACCAAAAACATTCTGAATAGATAGGAATATAAGAGGAAGGAAGGCTGGTGATGGTCTCAGGGCAGAAGGGGAGCTAGAGTTGCTCCGCAACAGATGAAGGCCAAGGAAAAGAGCCATGTGTTTAGGGAGATAAGGATGCATCCTTTTTAGCCCTTGTTGGTGCGGAGAATTGTCAGACATTACTAGCCTGTGTTTCTGGTTGATGGGGAACAAGGGAATATAGTCGTAAGCAATGGAAGCCTTTGTTGGGACATACAGTATAATAAAGCTATTCACCTACCCTATGAAAAAAAATCATTAAACCATGTTCTTGGAAACCAAGTTCTTATGGTCTATCTGCTATAGAATCTCCTATGACTGGAAAGAAACCTAGAGAAAGAGAGAATAAATAAGGAGCTATTTAGAATAATTTCTAAGAATAAAAACTAAGAGTAACAATGCCTTGAGTAACAATGCTGGCTTGAAAACAATGTGGTATATGTAGACATAGAAATATGAATATTTGCTAATATGGTATCAAATGATACACTGTTAAAGTTAAAAAATGCATTATAAAACAACACATTCAATATAACCTTCCTATACTATTTTTTAAAAATATCTTTAAAAAGTCTGGGAGGTTATATGTCAGAATACATTGCTTACAGAAGATAGCTTATTTTCTTCTAATTACTCAACTGTATTTTCTATTTATTAAAACAAAAACCATGTATTGCGTATACAGTTGTTAAAATTGTGTAAGAAGAGCTATCTTAGATCAAGGACTTCCTACCAGTTTGTGGGGGAGAGGAGAAAACTTTAAAAGGAATGAAGAGAGATCTTAGCTTCCATAACTACTCATTTACTAACTTGTCTTTTTGCTAGGAACTCACAACTTCAGGATTAATAAAGAACTGATTTTGCAACATCTTCTAACAGGGAATTTAATTTCAAAGTCACATTATTTTAACTAAATAAATATTGTGCAGATTAAAATGTCTCCACAGTGCCTGCCATACTACAAAACGGATCACTACCAAATTTCTGTTCTATAGAAAACACAACAATATTAGTTTTGGGTATCTTTTCGATAGAATAAAACATTTATATAAAAAAAAAAATCAAACTGAGGATTATGAGTTAATTTTTAAACAAAATACTGTACTGGAGTTTCCACTATTATTAGCACTCAAAATAACACAGCTTGAATAATTAGCAGAAAAATGGACTCAAAAGGCCTAACTGGTAGACTATATATTGCATCATGTAGCTACGCTTTGAGGAGGAAAATACACTTAAAAGCATAGGCAAAGATATGCCCAGTACACAGCTAAAAGAATGACATTTATATAGGATAGAAAGGTAGAACTCAATCTTTCTATATACGCCTGAAATAATTCGAGGTATTTTCTATTTCTAACTAGTCCATCTGTAGTTCTACGAATAAACAACAATACTATAAATCCTACATTGAGGTCATTCAATGTAAGCTTCCTCCATTTTTTTCTCCAGTCCACCTTCAAATTTCTCTGTATACTCAATTGTCTCCCTCCTTCAGTCTCCCTGTTAAGTTAACCACCTCCCCCAACACCACCAAAAAAAATGGCCTCTAATTCTGTGTCCTACTGCTTTCTCATCTCGTTAATTCACTTCTCAATATCAAATTGAGATATTTGTTATATAAAGCACATACTGCAATATCTGGTACCTAGCAAGCACTCAATAATCAGTAATTACTATTTCCATCCTGCGGAGTAGCAAGTTTAAATAACCGGTCTAAGTTTACAAGATAAATCTGAAGCATAACCAAGAATAAAGGACAGGTATTTTGTATACTAGTTTAGGTAATTAGAATAGGGGATGATTCAGCAACCTTCCGGTGTGCTTTTCTAGCATCATATGGATCTGTAGGGCACTGCATTTGCCAAATAGCTTAACTTGCTGCTTATTAGTTTAAATAAGACATAGTCCTATTCAGCACTAGTACAAGGCCTGACACAAGTAGATACTCAGTAAATATCTATTGAATAAATAAATGAATAAAGGATCTGGTACTACTGGCTGCACATATAACCAGCATCAACACAAAATCCAAAGCATTAACGAGACATTTCCAAATATCCATACTTTTACATATATAAAAATTTTGCATTTTAAAAGTTTGCATTTGGGTGTCCTATATGCTCTTTGGCATCAATACAAAGGAAGGCATGTACAAAAAAGGGTGGGGGATGTAAATTGGTGTAGGCACTACGGAAATCAGCATGGAGGCTCCTTAAAAATTAAAAATAGAACTACCATATGATCCAGCAATTCCATGTCTGGGTATATGTCCAAAGGAAACGAAATCACTGTATTGAAAAGATATCTGCACTCCCATGTTCATTGCAGAATTTTTTATAATAGCCAAGACACGGCAACAATCTAAGTGTCTACCAGCGGATGAATGGATAAAGAAAATACCATTTATGGATATATATATATGGATATATATATATGGATATATATATATATATACATTCCTTCTTTTTTATGGATATATGTGTATGTATACATACATATATATATATATATATATATATATATATATATATATATGAAGGAAATCCTGCCATTTGCAACAATTTGGATGGACCCTGAGAGCATTATGCTAAGTGAAATAAATCACAGAAAGACAAATAATGTATGATATCACTTATATGTGGAATCTAAAGAAACTGAACTCATACATACAGAGAACAGATTGGTGGTTGCCAGAGGCAGGCAGTGGGTGAAGATGGTCAAAGGTAAAAACTTACAGTTATAAAATAAATAAGTTCTGCGGATTATTACAAAAAAAAAAAAGTCTGTAATAACATATGGTGATGGATGTTAACTAAATTTATTATGGTAATCATGTCACAATATATACATATATCAAATCATGTTGTACACCTTGGACTAATACAATGTTTTATGTCAATTATACTTCAGTAAAACTGGAAATAAAATAAAGAAGGGGGAAACATAAAAAAAGTTTTCATTTGGGTGGCACAAATACAAAGGAAGGCATGTATTATTTCAAAAGACAAGAGACTGACTGAGAATTAAAGCAATAGACACCTAAGTGAAGTATCAAGTATTCTTACATTTAAGCTTCTGAGTACATACTTTGCCTTCCCTAACAGAATTCCTAACAGTTTTTTGTGGACAGGAATCATATATAATTAATTTCAGTATCCTCTCACAGAGTCTAACCTTATACATAGTAGGAACTTAATTACACTTAAACTACTTAAATAATTGGGTAAGAAGACTTCTTGGTTATATAAAATGTATTGATCACATTTGATGTAACAGTGATAGGATAGAAAGTTGTTAATATCAAACTAAACCTCTCTAAGTGAAGTTGGCTATATAATTTTAAGAAAGGAAATAAAATCATATGTAGCTTTTGACATACAACATATAAATACACACACACATAGTTTCTCATAAAGCAATCATATTTAATCTATAACCAGTTACAAAATTGTCATTTGCCTCCTGAGACGACAGACCTCACCCAAATTGGAAAAATACTCAGATCCCTTCAATATTACTGGGGTGATTGACTTTATTTTTGATAGGTATAATGAAATATTTACTTTCTTTTCTTTTCCTTCACATCAAAGTCTGGTACCTCAGCATTATGCTAAGAACTGTGAAAAATTTAATCGTAAGATATGCTCTTTGTATTGAAAATTTTTCCATCATTAGTGAAGATAAAACAGTAAATAATGTAAGATACAATGCACACTGCTTTGCTAAGTTCAAAGTCACCTGGGAGTTTGCAGCAAAACAGTAACTGAAATAGTTAGGAAAAGTTGCAGACAGGAAGTCAACTTTACACAGGATCTTGAAAAAAAGGTAAAATCTGAGCAGGCAGACAGAAGTGAGGAGGGTTTTTTGAGTGAAGTAAATAACACTACCAGAGGCGCCGACTTGAATGAATGTGGTGTGTTTGAGAGACAGACTGACTTCAATAGCGCAGAAAGAATGGGCCAAAAAACATAGGAAATGAAGCTAGATAAGTCGTGTGGGACAGCTTAGACTGGGCAGGGAAAGTCAAGCAGAAGAGGTTAGATTTAGCATGGTGGATAACAGGGAACCAACGAAGCTTTCTGAAAGGGGAGTGACAGGCTGCAAGCAGTAGCCTTTAAAGAAAGTTAATCGGATGAGTTGGACAAAACAGGCGAAAACAAAGGAAGGCAACTGTGGTAACCCAGGAATGGGGTGATAAGGGGCTGAGTAGGATAGGTGCAGAGACACTATGTATTTCGGAGGTAACGTGATGCGCCTTGAGACTGTGAAATTAGGGGCTCCCAGAAACAAGGACGAGACATAGACTAATCCAGAGGCTGCCTACAAGGTAAAGAGGTTGTACTATAGATTAATAAGACTTGGAAATTTCAAACACTAGACATATATTCACGGAACCCAAATGTTTTTCAAGTACGCTTTAAGTAGTTTCATTGTTTTGTTTAGTAAATTTAATGCAGGTGCCCCCAAATTTCACATCTGTTTTGCTAACACAGCCCATGAAAATATGCTTACGTAAAAATTAGTTGTTTTTCAATACATAAACAAAGTGAACTGACCCATTACAGGATATGAACCCTCATTGAGTAAGGTAGTGAAAACAGAAAAATCTTCTTTATACTCAAATGTATATTCTTTATTGTCTGGTTCCACAAACAAACAAAAAACAACTTTTTTTCTAGCTTATCTAAAATCTTGAGACGTAGTCCTGACTATATCTGATGGTGATCCAGTCAGAAGAAAACAAAAAATTCTATGGAGAAAATGAACTAAGAAATAAATCAGCACTTTGCCATGCTGCTTTCCTGAGATGTGCTATCAAATTGGGAGGCAATTCTCTGAAGTGAAAAACAAACAGAAAATGTTACTAAAGCTACATTTGGCAGATTAATTTTTTGTAGTAAAAATTATTTAAATCTATAGTCAACTTTTCCGCTGCTTCCCCTCTCCCTTTAGAATGGATAGTAGGTAATGTGGAAAGGGGAGTGCTCCTGTGGTACTTTCTAAATAATTCTATTATTGTAACACTAATTCTATTATCTACACATGATTGCATGTATTGTTTTGTATCTCTTCCTATGGTCATTTTCTGGTGGAGCTGTTAATAAGAATTGAAATGTCCAAAAATAGGAAAAATAAACCTATCTACTATTACTCACAGAGCTCTTCCTTTACAATGTGTGGCCAAACTTGTGCTTTTCATACCTGATCTCATTTAGTCCTCATAACAACCTGTGAGGTAGGTAGGTACTAAGATTATGCCCATTTTACAGCTGAAGAATCCGAGGCTATAGAGGTTAAGGGACTTGTACAAGGTCACAAAGCCAGTAAGCTAGCAAGTGCAGACATATTCATTTGACATGCTCTTGTTAATCATTAGATTATACTGCCAACCCCAAACATATGTGACCGAAATAAAAAGAGATATAAGGGACCTGGACATGCTACTAATTGTGTAAAAAAATTAGGTGGGAGCATCAATTCTAAGAACTTTGTCAGTAATACAAAAGGATAGATTCCTTGACTCACTTCTAACCTTCCCTTATAGTACCGAAAACACTGCACTCTATTCCTGAAGAGTGGGACACTGCCATGAAATGAGAGTTAATTGCCCCCTTATACATCTGGACATTACGATTTGATGGTTTTGACAGGATCTCAATTTGGTCACATTTTTTACAATGCTCCTACTTAGATCAGCCAGGTCAAGACAAACTTGGCTGGCTGGTGACACCAAAAAGCTTTAAAAAGTATTTTGTTAGTAGAATATCCGTGCAACCTATGTAACTCTTACCAGTGACCCTGAAATGGAAACCAACCTTTTAAAGCTATTTCTCAGTACATAAAATACATTCATAAGACACTTCTAAAAATAACTCTCCACTGTAATTCCATCCTTATGCATCTGGACAGAGATGTCATATTTCCTCCACAAAGCTTCCTTTTATGTTGCAACAGTAAGAATCTCAATTTCAAAATGAACCAGAACAATCGAGAACTACAAACTCCTTCACAAGACATGATTATTTTTATTAGTATTTTATATAAATTGTCTAAATGGGACATGTTACATTCTAATTCTGCAAGCAATACTTTTAACTAGAAAGTAAACCATTACAGTTTCAAGTTCTTTCTCCCCTCACCCCTCTTTTTTCTGCTAACACATGGTCTTCTACAAAAGGGTCAGTGTGATCTTTGCAGACTACAGATAAGGACTACGACCATGGTAAACTAAAGACTAGAACATTAAGCACATGTCAAGTAATACAGAAGTTTAAAATCTGTCATCTGTGTATGAAACCAGCAAACAGTGGGTTACAACTGGTTGTAACTGTCTTAGTTATAACTGTTTAAACAAACGTGTACAAATTCATAGGATGCAGTTGGTAACTTCCACTTTTCCCTCCAACTAGTGGTGTTTTGGAAGGCAGCCATTTAATCTGCAATAATCTGTCATTACTGTGAAGCCCGACCCACTTCCTCTGCCCCACCCCCAGTCAAAATATGACTGGAATACATCTGGAGTGCTAATATAACATTCACACATAGAAATCCTCCCTATCTATAAAGACTAAAATTTGCTAATTTGTACTTTAAGTATTTAACATTCATAAATTTTAAGAAAACACACATTCTATGACATCACATTTCAAAGATTACTTGAAAGTTTTAATTTTCTTTTTTATATGTTAGAAAGAATAGAGGCCCCAAATCAGTAATATCAACTGCAATGCTTCTTGAATGAAAATGCATCCTATGTACAATTATGTGACTTTAATTTACACATCTAACATGTACAGTATTAGGGGTTTGGAAGTCAGGGTTATACACATTTCATTTAAACTTTGTTCCAAGAGCCTAGTGAACTTGGTAAAGAAACTATTAAGGTAGTTTTCCTGGTTTATAAAATATTTTGCATAACATACAAACTATGAGATGTTAAATAAAAAATGACCTACTTTCCTATTTCATCTAATTCCATTTTATGGACGAGTGTAATCCCATAAATTATTACCCAATGGTTAAGATATTTTATTTTTATACTTTAATAAGTAACTAACTTTATGTATTAAAAAATTATAAAACTAAATAAATGTTATCAAATCTTCTGACTTTTGTGTCTCTAAATTTGGTATTACATTCAAGAAATTACTCTGCTTCCTATCCTATTTTCCCCTTCTGTAAAAGAAGAGAAATAGGATGTGGCCTTTTAATTTTTTTAAGATTTCTAGGATGAATAGTATGCCATTTTGAGTAGCTTAATTTTGAAGTACTGTTTTACAGTAATAATATCATCATTAGCATAAACTGCATCATTTAATTTATATGGCCTTTAGTATATTTAAATTTTTTATTTAAAGGACTCTTCTGACAAGATTTTGATATTTTATTTGCAGCTCGGTATTTACCTTCCCCAGGAGAAAGGAAAATATTCAAAAAATTTTGAAAAAAATTTCCCACTAATATTTATTTGTAGAATATCAAACTGCAAATTAAAATAAATAGAGCATATGAATCCAGTGACTTTTGAGGTTGATTACTCTCATCTGGACTTTGAGCTAAGGCAATACATATTCACATGAATTTCAAGAGTTTACTAGAAATGTTTAGACACAAACAATGTTTATAATAAAACACTAAATATGAAAGAAAACACCAACCTTACTCACCGGAGATCTTCTCAAATGCATTTCCTACATTTCCAATCCAATATAGTAAAGACTTTAAAAGTTCTTTATTTAGCTACAGCAGTAAGATTGCCTCAGAAATGGCTTTCTTTAAAAAGCTGCCTCTTCATCACTTAGGAAAGATAAAACTGAACTCAACTTAAGTTGTAAGAACACCACCGTGCTATCAGCTCCTTCATCTCCAGAAAGGAAGTTATTATAGACAGTTTTATAAATGAGGCTGAAAGAGAGTACTTCCTGGTCAGACACTTAACGTCAACAGCATTTTTCATACAGCTTTACATTTCTACATTTTGAAAAGCCCTTCCTAAAAATTTTCCTGAATTTTTCTGCAGTCCCAACAAAAGAGGAAAAACTTGCTCAAGGTAATCAATCATATGTAAAAATCTACAAAATTCTATCAATGCCTTCCTACCGTTATGGTATCATCTAAATATCAGAACTGGTTATTATTATTGATAAGAATATCTGCTTAAGCTTTCATTTTACATTTATGCACGCTCCATGTCCCCCCACCCTGTATGCTAGCATGAGGTTTCCTGAGACACATTAGAAGGTAAAGAAAGAACTTAAAGACAACTCACCAGTTCCTTGACAATGAAGAAGCAAATAACCATTCACGTTTTAATTTTCAAATTTAAAGTTAATTCTCTTTTACATATATATAGTTAAATATATATATATTCCTGATATATACATATATTCCTGATATATATATATATATATATATATATATAGAAACTTTGTAGAATCCTAATAAGGAACTGCAGATAAAAACAGCGTGACCCTGGCGCTGCACGTTACTATCGGTATTGCAAGCTTAAGTGTTTCCTGTCACAACGCCCATTGGTTCCCACAGGTGCAAGGGCTTATGGGTGTTGCCAATTTACCCTTCCTTTTGTAAGTGAATCACTAAAGGAGACTTCAGGTTGGCATAATCAATGCTAAGAACTATTAAAGCAGAATTACCTTGGGCTAATACCAAGAGCCTCCCAAACTAGGTTGATTGTGAATTGATGATTACCTAATTCAATAGGGCTGGAGAAAATTTATTTTGATCGACTTTCATTACTTTTCTAAAATGCATTATTACTAAGAATATGTGACTTCATTCACCAAATAGTATTAGTTGCTTTCTCTGTACAAAGCACTGTTCTAAGCACCAGGAATATAGTAATGGACAAAACAAAGTCCCTATACTCATATACTAATTATCTAGCAGACTTTTGATGATTTCATATGTAATGAGAAAACTTCCAGAAAGGCAGAGAATAAAGGAATTTGTATGGAAATTTGGAAAGTCAACTGTAGTGCTCACTACTAAAAAGCATTCTAATTAAGGCTACCACCAGAACCTACCACATAAGAGAACTTTTCCAGAACCTAGTACATAAAAAGGGGAGTCTTTATGTTTTTAGTGTTTCAAACACGCCATGTTGGAGGCAATGGCATATGTTCCAGCAGGGAAAAGGAAAAACTTCTCACCATGAGTCACCAGTGACTAAGTTCTTTTAATTCAGGCTTAAAACTGATTTCAAACCCAATTACTTGTACATGCAGAAAACTGATAACCCCAAATTAACATCAGAAGCTTGATCTGACCAATTTTCAGGGTTAATATCAACATCTAAGAAAAACAAGTGAAGTACTTTTAACAAGATAACACTCCTGTACTAAGTTTTATTATAATTTTGGTTTTATTAGTCTTTAAGGCCTAAGGGTCATGTCAGCAAGCTTTCATTAAATTTTGTTACAATGAACAGTTTTCTTAGATTTTAGCCTAAGTGAGACACAATCATTCTTGGATATGTGGTGCGGCAGTAGGAATGGCTTTTATTTGCACTCAATAAAACAAATATATAGTAAATCTAAGGTTGCTCAAAGAAAAATATGAAATCCACAGAGTAAAATGTACAGATAAAGTCTATTCTTCCAAGCTATACTTTACTTCTTAAGATTTTACTTCCTTATGTTTAAAATAACAAAACCTTCTTTTGAGCCAACAAATTACAGAAATTCCAAAAGCCAAATTTATCTCTTTAGTCATTCAACAAATAATTATTGAGCACCTACTACATGTTAGGCATTGTTCTATGAGTTGGGGATACAGCAAAGAATAAAATAAAAATCTCTGCTTTCATAGAGCCTACATTCTAGTGTAGAGCTATAAGACAAACAAATAAGTGAAATATTTGGTATGTCAGAAGGTAGTAAGCACTACGGAGAATACAATATGAAAGGTAGGGATAACAGTTTGTGTATTTGTTCACAGTTGCAAGTTGCTTATATCACAAAGTAAGAAAGACCAGTGTATTAGAGCTCTCCCAGACTCTACCTCGGACTCAAGGCAACAACCCACCTTCTGTTGCAAATGAAACAGAATCTTATTTCATTTGTTGCTAATACCTGGAGATAGGAGAACAAACTGCAAAGACTTGAAGTTAGAACCCACTCCTTACTGATAAAACCATCATATAAGGAAACAAAACTAATCCCAAACACATTCAGAGTCAACGGTCACTTTAGGAATATTACCATGCTGAATATGAGCATACAAGTTTCCACATCCTTGCTACCACTGGCATCGAATTTACCAACTGTCAAGTTCAGAAGTGAATTCTTCACTTTAGAATTATACCCTATTGTCTGCACTACCAGCAATAATTATATTGAAATATTATCTTTGAACTTAAAATAAGTATTTCAATTTAATACGATTCAATAAATATTTATTGAGCAGAAACGAGTTGCAAAACACTTGGTTAGATATGTAAGACACTGTCCTTTTAAAATCAAGAAGATGGACATCTAGGAAGGCTAAGACAAGTACAAAGCCTATAATGTAATACCAGAGAGAACACTAGTGTAATAAGAAAACATACAAAGCAAGTACTTAGGGAATTCAAAGGAGAAAGTTTAAGGAGGATGATCAGAGAAGGCCTCTTGAAAGATGGCATTGGAGGTAGGTCTGAAAAATGAGGAACAGAAGGCGTTCTAGGGAAAAGAAATGGCAGGAACAAAGATATAGGTGGCAAATCAGGAAGTGCTTAGTAGTAAGCAGGCCAGTCTGGTTGGGCACAGGAAATACATACATACATACATACATACATACATACATACATACATACATACATGAATTGTGGGGCAATAGGAACCAGGTTGATAAAGCTACTGAATTAAGTAGGCCATGGAGAATTTATTAAAGGTTTTGAACATGTGAATGAGAAACTCAGAGCCATACTTTAGGGAGAATAAGAGAGCAGCCACATATGTACGAAAAACGAAAAAGAAAAGGAGATTGGAAAATTGTCACAGTGCTTCCTCATTAGCTCCTCTTGGACCATTGAGAGATAAAAAGTGGAAAGTATACTGAATTGAAAAACCGGATCTAAATCACAGTGGTCGTCTGTGGATTGTCTGCATGACCTTGGGAAGTCACTTACTCTCACCCAATCTCAATTTCCCTAGGTGTGAATCTATTAATTATTGTTTTGGAGTCAGGAGCCATGAATTTCAGCAAGTGATTAGATACTGAGAGTAGAGCAAAAACTGCAATAAAAAAAAATTGTTTCAAGTGATTAAAATAATAAGCAGCTACTATTTATTAAACACTTCCTATGAGTTTGTCACTGTGCTTGGCACTTTACATAAATGGCTTCATTTATTCCTTAGAAGAATCTCATGAGGTATGTATTCTTATTTACAGATAAGAGAATTGAGAACTTTAAAACTTAAGTAACTTACCCAGGACCAGCCAGCTGGCATAGTAACAAAGCCAAAATAGGTGCCTGTGTGTCTTTGAGGCTTAGGCCCTTTCTCCTTCCAATATATCATGCTGGTTTTTTTATGGTAAATAATGCTAACATTTGTTCTTGTGTTCCAAATGAATCAGTCTCTTTTACCACCCTTTTGATATACTAAAAGGTCTAAAAGAGGATGAGAAACAAAGTATGGACATAAATATAACCTACTTATTTGCTGATTATTAATTCATTCATTCCCATTCACACTTATCGAACATCCTTCATACTTTGTGCCTGGTCCTATAGTTGGCATAGAGGATGCAAAGATAAATGAGACCCATCTCTGCCCTCAAAGTGTTCACAAGCTAGTAAAAGACAAACATATAAACAAGGAACTGGTACCCAACGACAGAAGAGGATTTTGCACAAGAGACAATGGAAGCATAAAGGTACATGAAACAAAATATTGTAATTTTGTATCTCAGCTATTACATCTTGACCTAGATCATTTAAAAACTATATTCATGTGATTGTTGGAAATAATTGTGTATTTACACATACATCCTTCAAAAAGTAAAGGCTAATGTTTCCAACAGAAGGAAAATTAGCCATGAACTGTGATTCTGTTTTGTGTATCTACTGCCAAGATTAATTAAGTGGTTAATTTGTTTAAGAACGCATTCTGGGGCTGGCCCAGTGGCTCAGGAGGTTAGAGCTCCATGCTCCTAACTCCGAAGGCTGCTGGTTCGATTCCCACATGGGCCAATGGGCTCTCAACCACAAGGTTGCCAGTTCGATTCCTCGAGTCCCGCAAGGGATGGTGGGCAGCGCCCCCTGCAACTAAAATTGAACACGGCACCTTGAGCTGAGCTGCCGCTGAGCTCCTGGACAGCTCAGTTGGTTGGAGAGCGTCCTCTCAACCACAAGGTTGCTGGTTCGACTCCCGCAAGGGATGGTGGGCTGTGCCCCCTGCAACTAGCAATGGCAACTAGACCTGGAGCTGAGCTGCGCCCTCTACAACTAAGACTGAAAGGACAACAACTTGAAGCTGAATGGCACCCTCCACAACTAAGATTTAAAGGACAACAACTTGACTTGGAAAAAAGTCCTGGAAGTGCACACTGTTCCCCAATAAAGTCCTGTTCCCCTTCCCCAATAAAAAAAAAAAAAAAGAATGCATTCTGCCTTGATTAGTGCCATCTATTGTAATGGATAAATAAAATGTATTTGAACTGTCATAAGCCTTGATTACTACAGACATAAGCCAGTCTCATTAGATAGAAAGTAAAACAAAAAAATATACACCGCACGAGTCCTGATTTGATCTGGAAATAAAACGTTATCCCATCGTCTATCAAAAATAGTGGAAGAAAATAAAATTGAACTCTTTTAATGAGTACTTTGATAACTAATTAAATATTAAGCATAATAAAACATATAAAGTGGGGTTGATTTTGCTACACATCACGTCACTGAAGCTAGAGGTGAAGTGAAAGGGCTCAAACTAGACTCCAGCATGTCAATTCCCTGTTTGGAGCTAAAGCAACACGAGTCACACCTCTGTGTTTAATGGGAGTAGGTTTTCCTGAGTATAAAACTTTTATTCCGAGGCATCTTCATTTTCTCACTTACTCTGGGGATGAAAAACGTGTATTTGAGAGATAGCTGACAAATGGTTAGGAGACTGTTCAGTGTTAACAAATCAAGAAACTGACCCTTAAGTCATTCTGTTGTACTATAAAAATAATTTAGAAAGACTTTAAATGTACTTCAATGTCTCTACCAAATCTCGTCAGAAAAAATACATTAGGTTGATGTATAAAGTATTTAGGTAACTTTAACAATATATACCTGGAATAATAAAATGTATCAATTTAATTCCTCCTGGTTATCATAAAAAATTCTAAATAATTGTTTTTACTTTGGTGCCCATAGCTTAACAATGACTGGGATCACATTTTGGCCCATAAATAAACATATCTAATCTATAATTATAGTTAGGTAGATATCATTTATTATTATTTTTACTAAGCTGAGTCTAAATTTAAGAAACAGTACCAAAATTTTAATATATCCTTGCAAATAACAAAGCAACTAGTTAAATACATAAGTGTAAGTAATTATAAACTAAACTCCCTATGGTGAAATGTAACTAATTGTACAATATCCCACAACTCAAAACTACTAATTCGAAACTATTCTCTCTGAGCGACAGGAATCTCTTATTGAAGAATCAAAAAAATCTGAAAATGTCTTAGGAGAGTCTCAAAACACTTTTAGATGGAAACTTTCTGCCTGTCTGTTTTCTTTTGGAGGGGAGGGAAGAAACAAAGACTGGAGGAAAAGATTATAAAGGAAAGAGGCTTTTCAACAAAGACTCTAAAATAAAAGTACCAATAGTTAGTTTTCATTCATTCTCCTATACTACTGAAACCAACAAATCTGAACACTGGCAAGCAATGAGAACTTTTATTCAAGTTGGGTTAAACATTAAACCAAATTAGATATCAAGGTAGACTCTGAGATTACAATGGTTTGACTGTATAGGACTAAAGAGGTAAAGAAAGTGTAAAATGGGTTATTGTATTTACTGGGCAGTACTTACATTCTGCTAAACTAAGACTAAGAAGTTTAAGAACTACAAACCAAAACGAACTTGCAGTCTGTTTTATGCTATAACCATTCATACGGAAGTGTAAGGTTCCTTCTTAATCTCTACTGTCGGTTATATTTTTTAATGGAAAAGAAACAGTTTAAAGGAGCATAGGTATAATAACTGCACATATTTATGGTTCTAGTGTTTTGTTTTGTGAAACAAATGAAAATAAATTCTCACAGAATTACTATCCCCCCCAATAAACAGTTATTGTAGGCCCTTCCTATCACTGAAAATTCTATTCATCTCTGGATCAATATCATAACGTAACATGGTTGAAAAGACTGCTGTAGTAATCAATCACTCAGGGGAGTATCAGAACACTTTCTTTTCTTATACGGAAATATACTTAATGTTTTATTTTAAGAAACTACCATTTGTATCAGTCAGAAATGAGGTAACAAGGATGATGAAAGAGCTTATCTGCTCAGTTTTATTACTTTGTGGAATTATTGGTACTGAGATTCCCAATCCTTCTAACACACCATTTCATGTTACATGCACTACAGTGAATATACTTGTAAGCCCCTTGTAAATAACCTCCTCAGTTAACTGACCCTGTTTTTACCTGAATTCTACCTAGGGTTCTGGAAAAATAAATTTAATGGAAAAAAATTATACTTAATACATCTTAAATTAATTACAAAGTCTCATAATCAAAATTTGTATTTGCTATTGTATTTCCTCTTATCTCCATAACTTCTATTTCTTACGGGAGGACTTCTGGTTGGTAGAATTTTCATAACCACATCAAGTTCCAGTCTCTGAAGCCAAATAAGAAATGTTCTGTATCAGGTAACACCAAATAAAATCCCCAAATGACACATGTCCTCTACTTGTTATCATCCTGATGAAGACGACTTCGGTAATTTTTGTCTTGGATTTAAACAAGCAGTTCTATGTAAGCCTTCCACATTATGTCTCTGAGAAATAAGGCAGTATTTCTCTCTTCCTCTTAGTTGAAGCTACTCATTACTAAACACGGGCAAAGGCTTCTAATAAGACATATTCTAAACCCGAAACAATGAAGATATGTAAATAACTGTGAAATGATATAGTTAGTACATTCACCATTATTTCCCCAATACCATCATTTTCCAAGTCTGCTTCTATAAAAAAGAAACGAGTCACAAAGAGGAGTTAGGAGAAGCAACACACAGAGAAAAAGAGGTTAAAAATTTCCCATGCAAAACTACAACCTGTAACAAAGCATGTGCATTCAAGAGAACATTTGAAAGGTAGTCAGGGCAGTATTAACATATGCTAAGAACTGTGAAAAACTAGCCTGGTTGTTGGTTTACTTTTCACATCCCTCAAAGTAGGAGGCTGCCCCCCCCCAATTCCCACTCTCTATTGCTTTTTTTATTTGTTTCAGAATTTTAATACATACACACTTGCCTCCCACCAGGGCATACACACAGTGTCTGTCTGGTTTAAACAGGCTTCTCTCTCTCCTTTGCTTGTCCTGGAATTATGCCTAAAGCTTGGTCCTGGTAGCTTCTAGGATGAGAAATCTACTTGGAAAGTGCTGTTAATTTAGCGACTCCAGTATCTCTTCTCAAAATTTAGTTTGCCCTTCCAACTGTCGCCAACATATCAAAGTTCAACAGTCAAACTTAGTATGTATTTCTTTAAATCTGCCTTGTAAACATTGATACTGATGTGCTGCCAAATCTGAACAAGTTTCTTAGCTGCTTGTTGACCTAAAATGAAAAATATAGTCTATCAAAATAAACATCCTCAGTAAGCCAAAACATGGGTCTCTAAAAGGATTCCTTTCCCTTCCAACGTCTTTGTGATGGGTTGAAGAAGAAGCCCTCTCCAACTTTTCATGTTCTCATTAAGCTATTAGGCCAGGAAGCCCCTCACTTTCAAGCCATCCACGCCAAACTCTAAGAAACGAATGGGAAACCCTGACGGTCCGGCCGTCTACCTCTCTTGATCTCTCAAGATCTCGGTGCTTTTGCCAGACCCTCCAGTTCGTGCGTTCTACTTAGGAGACGTTTCATTACATAATCCCTGGTCCACAGAGTAACCCCACGGAGTCACGGGGGCTCAGAATGTCCCCCGCCTCACACGCTACCCTCAGGAAGATCGGCTGACGGCAGACCCTGCGAGCAGCACGGTCCCCTCTTCTCTGCGCCGCGGGCTGTCCTAACTCGCCCCGCGCAGCGACCGGGACCCAGGCTCCCTGTCCTCTCTCACGCAGCGCCGGGCACGATCAGAAGCCCCTTTCGCCGGCCCCGCGTTGTCCCGGCCCCTGTCGGGGACCTCCCCCGCAAGATCTGCTGTCCCAGCCCCTCTCGAGGTCCCCTTCCCCTTCAGACCCGCTGTCCCAACCCCATCAGACCTGCCGTCCCAGCCGCTCTCGGGGACCCCCACCCTCAGACCTGCTTTCCAGGCCCCTCTCGGGGACGCCCCTCAAACTCGCTGTCCCAGTTCCTCTCGGGGAACCACCCCTCCTCAGACCTGTTGTCCCGGCCCCTCTGGCGAACTCCCTCAGACCGGCTGTCCTGGCCCCTCCTGGGTCCCCTCTCCTCAGACCCGCTGTCCCGGCCCCTCCTGGGGTCCCCTCTCTCCAGACCCGCTGTCCCGGCCCCTCTCAGGGTCCCGCTTCAGACTCACTTTCCCCTGCCCCTCTCGGGGTTCCCCCGCAGACCCTCTACCCCAGCCCCTCTCGGGGTTTTCCTCTCGATCGTCCGGACTGTCAAACCCGTTCCTGTAACTCCCCTCACGCGGGTCCTCGCCGACCTCATTCCGCCCGTGATCTCCTCTCCTGGGCTCACGCTGTCACCGCCCCGCGCCCCGGTGCTCTCACCTCAGAACTGCTGTCACCACCGGGGCCCGCCGCCGCCGCCGCCGCTTCCTCTCCCACACTTGTTCCCGAGTCCCTCTTCTGCCGCTTGTCCCCTGGCAGATCCCTTGGTCCGGTCGCTGAGTGCTGGGTCTGGCCTCGCGGAGCCTCCGCCCGCAGTCTCTGCGTCGCGTCCCACTCTCTCACGCAGAACCCCGCCGCCGCCGCCGGGCGCCACACGGACCCTCCCGCGGCCGCCGCCGCTGCTGCTGTCCGAGGTGCGGCTCTTGCCAGGGGTGGCCAATCGCACCCGACTGCGCCGAGCGCGCTCCGCCCCACGGTCTCAGACTGCCCGCCCCCGGCCCCCGACCCCGCCCCCATCTCGTCTCCGATAGGCTCTCTACTGACCTTCCTTGATCGTCGGGCACGGCCTGGGGCCGCATATAGGTACTTGATTGAAGGTGCCTGGGAAGCCGAGCGGTCGATGACTCCTGAGGATTGGCGGAGTTGACGGTGGGCGGGATGGGGCGGGGCGGGGTTTTTTCGGAGACGGAAGACCTTGCAACTTCAGTTACCCACTGGCCGGTCTGGGGTGCGGTCACCGTTGTTTGTACTGCGCTGGGTCAAAGTTCAGGCACTCCTCCCTGAACCTTTACTTTTCTTGGGAGACTCCCAGAGGTTAAGACCTTCTGGGACTCTGTGGACCACCATGTTAGTCTTTGAGGAGGTCCCCATTCTTCTGCAAGACTTTGCACAGCTTCCTAAGTAATTCTGCCAAAAATTAATATAACATTTATTCACCGAGGACTTGTAAATATTTCCTGGATTTAAACTCTTTTATATCTTTGTCAAGGGAGTTTCACTTCCTTTATTGCGTTCAGCAGACGTCAGTTTAGTGCTCTTGGAAAAAGAAACCTAGATGCATACTCTGCACAACTAAACATTCAACACTAATGGGGCACATTTTGATAAGTACAAGGACAAAGCTTGAGAAATAATCAGTTTGTGGGTTTTGATAATCATGACAGGCGGAACAAGAACTGTGTGGTAGTTTTAGCAATGTTTTAGCAAGCCTATACAACATTTTTCTGTGCAAACTAATGGGCAAAGTAAAATGAACTTTGAAGTGTACACCCTTTGATAACCAGAGACCCATCTTGATCCAAGTTGAAAGATGGGGGCTTCTAGGGGTGAAAGTGCATCATGTTACTCAGAACCATTCTTTATATTTTTGTGAAACTGGATATGTTGATTAAATAATATCAGAAACTGAAAACAGCTACCCTCACCCCTAAACCCCAAAGTTTATGGAGTTGACAATTTAGCGTTTTATGAAGAAATTGGTTCATTTCAAGGACACAATTTGATCTTAAGCCCTGTCAGATGCATATAGGACTTAATTCTCAGAAAACTCCGTCATTAACTCTTTTTTGTGTTAACTCCCACTGACAAAATTTGTGTTCTAAACATTATACATATTTTCCTTAGTGTTTTAAAATCCTACCCCATTCTAATTAAGATACTCCTCTTTGAGTGTTAGGGTATGCAAAAAGGGCCTAGGAAAACGGGGCTGGCAGAACTTGAAGACTAGTTTTGAAGTAGATGTGGCCTGAGCAGTGTGCTGAATGCCATTTTGGGAAGGGATGCAGAGAGATTTCAAAGTGGTAAAACTTAGTTTTGAGGGAACTTGATTTTTACAGGCCTAGAGAGGCTGTCCAAAACCATTATATTAAAACAACTATCAAGGTTGGGTAAGAGAATTTTTTTTGACTATGTCCTTCTCTAAAGAGTATTTATTAATTAAAAGCTCATTCTACCAATTCTAAAGTTGGCAATATGGAAAAGAAGAAATGGGGTAAGTTCTCACTACTCAAGTGTTCAACTGTGTCTATTCATATAAAAAAGAAATGCATGACCACTAACAGATGCTATTCTCAATTTAAAAAAAAAGAAATAAAACGTAAGACAAAAATCCCAGTGTCTTGAAACCAATTAGTAACGAAATCAACTTTTAAGAAACTCATTATATCAATGAACTCTAATTTCTAAAATGTTGGTGCTTTCTCTGATCTATGATTATTGCTACTAACAGGAACTCAAGTTGCTCAATATAGTTGATTACAAATAATTTTGATGTGATCTAAGAGCATAAAAAAAAGAAAATGATGTCATCCTTTGGACAAGAGACAGTTCTCTAATCCTAGTTTATATATATAGACAGTAGACCTACAGTGAGCTCTGAGAATGAGTCTTATTTAGAAGGAGCTTCAGAAAAATCTCTGAAGTCCTGGAAAAACATCAGAGCATTCTATTCTGGAAATTCTTGAGTTCTGTTGGGAGGAAAAAATCCCTCACAAATAGAGCCAAGATTTTAATTGACAAGGTAGAAAATAAGAGCTGTTAAAATAAATGGGATGAGAATAGGTTTTTTTTCACTTTGAGAAGACTCTATGGGGACCTATTCAGAGATAAACATGGTCACAAAGGATCTGAGAATCGTAATATTGGATTCCACCCCGTCTTTTACACCGTGATCAACTTTACTACTTGTTACTTTTTCTATGGAGACTTGGTGCAACATAAATAGTAGTGTTACTTTGGACAATCCATTAAATATCTCTGGGCCCTTTTCCTTATCTTTTCTTGCTACACACAACTAGACAAGGGACATCCTAAATTTGTTCATTAAGCAAAGCTTGTAACACTGTGTCCCCTTCTACTGAGAGGGAATCACATAAATTAATTCATGCAGATATTCAGCTAAGTTTCCACATAACACCTTCCTTAAGCTAGCTTAATTAGTAGCTTCTGGTAGGCTAATGTGCCATTTGAACAGTTGAGAGTTGGTTAGCAAGTTACTGAATTGGGGAAAACCACCTTAAAAAAACTAATATTCTAAGAAATATGAGGCAGCTGTATTATAGAGGGCCTGGCTCTGAGAGTCTAAACAAGGCAGGCTGGATGCTACCATTTTTTTTTCTTTTTTTTTTTTTTTAGGCAAATGACAGCTCTTTTCTCATCTGTAAAATCGAGAGAACATCATATTCAGTAAACCTATGCAAACAGAAATGACTCCCACGGACTGGGGAAATACCATTTTGCTGACCGCAGGATGGAATATCAGCATCCTTGTCTTTATTTCAGTTCTCAGTAAAGCTTCATTTAGTCAGGGGAGGAGCCAGGCTCCTTTTCTTCGGGACGATCACGCACACTCTAGGCGTCTAGGTTTCCCAATCTATAAAGGCATTGATTAATGTCGTTCACCTGCTTAGAGACCACCTCCAACCGCCAAGAGCCCTTCAAACCCTCTACCTCTCAGGTCGCTAACGATTCTCGCTTTAGCACTGGTCCCAGGCGCCTCCTGGCGGCTGTTTCCGGAAGTAGCCTGTGAGTTTCGGGGTCCTGGCCGGCGCCAGGTCTGCCTAAGGATTTACCTAAATCTAGAGATCCCGTCTCCGCCCTTTCCCACTACCCGTTGAGGATTTGAAGACGGCGATGAAGGGGCTGGGGTTAATGCGAAGGAGGCGTCTGGCGACCTCTCCACTCCCTGAAGGATGGCGGAGTCAGGCGGTCCTCGGGCAGCTCGCGACCCGGAAGTCGCCGCCGGCGCGAGGCCCCCGTTGCCGAGCGCGGGCGCGAGGGGCGGAGCTTGGCGGAGACTGGGAAGGGGGTCGCCGCGGCTCCCGCTCCTCAAGTTGGCGGCTCCCTGAGGCGCTGCTAGGCGGGCGTCGAGTCTGCAGGGCGGGTGGCCGCGGTCCCCGGGTGGCGCTCTCAGCTGTTGTCAGAAGCGACATGAGTGCCGCCGGGCTGTTGGCTCCGGCTCCGGCCCCGGCTGGAGCGCCGCCGGCTCCGGAGTATTATCCGGAGGAGGATGAAGAGCTGGAGAGCGCCGAGGACGACGAGCGCAGCTGCCGGGGCCGCGAGTCTGACGAAGGCGCGTCCTTTAGCTCTCTAGGCAGCGGGGAGTGGGGTTGGGACCGCTGCGGGAGGGGATGAGGCTTTGCATGGAAGAGGGGCGGGGCGCCTGCGGGACTCGGGGTAGCCTGGAGGGACAGCTGGTCGGAGCGGGGCTCCAGCATGTTACCCCTGCCTGTACGGGGCAAGGGGAAGCTCTGGGTACGTTGTACCCTACAGCCATGGGAAGAAGGCACTTAGGAAGCTCTTGTCACAGCTGCCCCTCTACTCCCCGCCGGCTCTGCTTGTACCTCAGGTCTTCACTGGTTGGAATGAGAAAGCCTTCCATGGAGTAGCCCTGCCTTTTTGGTTCCTGAGAGGATTAGAGCAAAGCCCACTTTGGCTTCTCGGTTCCCCCGTTGCTCCCCCGTCTCCGCTCCCCCACCCTCTACCCCGGGGAAATGCTTCAGTCAGTCAGCCCTCCTTTGGGCAGGGCAGTACAGGTTGGTTACAAGAATGGGACCTGGAGTCGGGTTTAGGTCTAAATTTGGCTCACTTAACCCAGCTTTTGACTGTAGACAACTTACTTAAGCTTAGGAAGCCTCAGTTTACCCAACTGTAATGGGGCTTCTGAGCGTAGGAATGAGAACTAAATGAGATGTGCACGTCAAGTATTGTACTGGTACTTTAAAGCCCGGTACTCAGTACCTAACTCAGTAGATGTTTTCACTGCGGAAATAGGCACAACGGAAGGTGGGGATTTGCTTACTGGTGCCCACGTGTTATTTTAAGTTGCATGCTCTTTGCATTATCATCACTGCCTCTCAGATCCTTGCTTTTCAAACTGGGCTTTAGTTTGGCAGGTGTGAGGAAGACTTTTGGAGGGATTGAGGAAGGAGCTGGCTGGAGGAGGAGAAAGGTGAAGAAACATAAAGAACAAGGGAGAAGAAAGGGGAGCTAGAGACCAGTATATGGGTGGCATGTTCTGGCACAAAATAGGGCTGTGGAACAAAAGCCTAGACCCGCTAGGCTGTAATGTGGAGTATGTTTTATTCATCTCAGTTCTAAGTGCCAAGTACTGTGGCTGGCACATGACAGGAACTCAGTGAAGGGCTCTTGACTGAAGGAGGGGAGATGGGTTTGTGGAGAATTGGACCTTTAACAGCCATTAGAAAGGAATCTGCATATGCAGATATAAAGTTGAAGGAACTAATTGCATTTGTTTAAAGTACATTTGAAGACAAGGCTTAGCCAGATATTTTGAATGTGAATGACTTGTCACTTGTACTGTTTCTAATGCCCACAAGGGGGAGCGATGAAGCCAAAATGGATTTTTTCCCCCCTCTTAAGGAGGGCTGTTGAAATTATGTAGACACTCTAGCCGTTTGCTTATTCTAAGAACAATGTTTAAAGTGTTCTGAAACAGTTTCCGTTTGATCATCTTGTCTCCTTTTAGTTGTAACTTTGAAAATATTTCAGTTCTTAAAAGTACAGTTCATTGATTCAGATTCTCCTTTGCTTATAGTTGATGTAAAATCTCTTAAGGATTCAAACTGGGCATCTGCCAGAAGAGAATATACATATTAGGTTATTTTGGAGTAGTGATCGAGGCTTGCCTGCCTGTAGTTCTCCTCTCTTATATCTCTTTTTCCTGAACTGCCTGTTCTGCAGAAGTAACAGCCTTGACCATGACTGCCTGTGTCTGATGCACCGTTTTCTGGCTATACTTCAGATAAGGGCAAGCTCTTTGCATAAAGCTGGTTGTGTATAAGTTGGAAATGGTATTTTCTTTCCTGAAGTAACTGTATGTAACACTTTTCGATGACGTCTTCCCACAGGCCTGCCTTGAGTAGAAATTCATTTTACAGAAGACTATTAAGTGTCACTGTGTCAGGTGATACCAACTCTATGAATTATGATTTTAACAAACCCTTCTTCCCTGATTTTATTTAGATACTGAGGATGCTAGCGAAACTGACCTGGCAAAGCATGATGAAGAAGACTATGTAGAAATGAAGGAACAGTGAGTATGAGTTTCAGATTTCTTTTTTTGGAATACAGAATTGACCAGGAAATCTTTATGATTTCCTTGTGTGTATGGCTTTGACCATAGTGCTTCTAAAGACCATGTATTGGTATATAATTTCCCCCTTTTAAATTTGTCACATTTTAGTCAGTCTTCCTGTTATAAGAATCTTTTGAGGGTAAGCTAGAAAGGACCTTGAAATGATGTCAGGGGAATAAGGCCATATAACAGGAGAGAACCATTTCCCACTTTACGAGGTATAATAAAAAAATACAATGCATGTTTAAATTAAAAAAACACACCTTATTACAGTAGAACACACATTGCCATTAATCCCCCTCAAAATACCCCCCTCTCTTCGAACACACTTATCCCATCGTTCTTGCCACTTTCTGAAGCAGTTCTGGAAGTCCTCTTTCGTGAGTGTCTTTAGTTGCGCTGTCATGGCTGCCTCGATGTCCTGAATCATTTTGACTTTGGGGAAGAGCCAGAAGTCACATGGTGCCAGATCCGGTGAATAAGTTGGATGAGGACACACTGTAATGTTTTTATTTGACAGAAATTGCCATATACCAGAAGCGATGTGTGACACGGAGTGTTGTCATGATGAAGGATAATTTACTGCACATTTTAAAACATACCTTCTCTCAACTGTAGCTCACGCTTAACTGACTGCACCGAATAAGTTGAAAGTTGTCACACACTGTTTCTAAGGTTCGATGTGCTGCTTTCTGTATTGAAGATCCCTGTGTTTTGGTTAGATGGCACGCAGCAGCAGCATTCACTGTATTTTTTTTTTTTTTTTTAATCACGCCTTGTGTGTTTTAGATATGAAAACCATTGGCCAGAGAGGGTAAATGGTGTTTCACAGCTACTTGGTTCTCAAATGGGTGTGACCCTACCGAGTGCTGACTACTTGCTAAATGGTGAGCTAGATTCCTAGAAAGCTCAAAGAGACCAGGGTGGAGAACAGGACTCCTGCTCCAGTGCCCTTTCCACTTATCCCACATCCGTACCCACGCCTTCTCATTGTCTTCAACTACATATGCCCAGAGAAACTAAAACCACTCACTTTTATCGTAAACACAGATGCAAGACAATTTAAAAATATATATATCCGCTAAGTATTTGTTGAATGTATTTTGAGGATCTTGATTTGACTTTTAAAATTCTATAAACTAGGCAGTCCACATTCCTTTCCTTATAGGTCTTATTTGCAAATGTTTTGTGACCATCTTCTGGATTCTTTCATCCTTTTCAAGCTTTGGAACCCAAAGGGGTAATTCAGCTAAATATGACCAGTGCTGAATAAAGAAGGATTACTTAATAATTCATGTAATTTTTCTCATCCTTGAAACAGTGCTTGCTTTTTAAAAAAAATAATTTATTTCTCTTAAAGCTTTTTACTGGTTTATCTTAACCCATTTGAAATGTATTTTCACATACCTAGTCTTTTCCTGAATCTGAATTTTTTGTTGTTATTTACTTCTTCAACCTGTTAATATTCCCTTTTAAAACAGACTCAGAATTCAAAGGCATTGTCTGGTACACTCAATGTGGTAGAAGATTTAATACACTGGGTTCTAAATACTGACTTCTTGTGTGCAGTTTACACCCCGTTCGTTCTTATACTTGAGATATTTAAGCATTCTTTAGGGACAGTCTTCCAATTGAATATGCCTGTTAATATTTGATGATATAGAAAATAATTTTGATTAAAATTGAATGCCTTTTGTGATTCAAGGTGAGCATTGAGAGTACATCAGAATTTTCCTTAAAAGAACCAGACCTGAGTAATTATCAGATTCTGCCTACTTCTTCCTCAACCTATAGATAGTTGGGTTGTATTTGTAGCCTTTATTTGACCAATCAAAAGGCTATTGTGCCTGTTATCTGTTAGACAATGGTTTTATTTAAGGTTGCAATTCTTGTTTTTATCTCTGTGAAATTGGGGGTGTTTTTCAGATAGAAGCAAAAATATTGCTGAAATATGATTTACGTGTGGAATCTACCATTCAAACAGACTTACCAGAGCGTATAATTGTCTATAATCCATTTGTTGTGAGGGAGAAAAAAAATAACATGCCAGGTTCTTTCGCTTTGTTTGTGCTGTGTGTTCTTATCCAGCTGTAGCTACAAATAAATCAGGTATTTTAACGTTTGTTACTGAATTATTATTATTTCTCTGATCCTAAAAGAGTAGTGTTTTAAAAATGACGTGAAGGTTTATTAGTGCTTACACAGCTATGCTCTCTATATAGAAAAAAATGCGCTGAATGTATAATCTTACTTCTTTGGAATTTATAATCTAATCATAGAGTTGATATAAGCTGTGTTTAATGCCTTTTCTATGTTTGTGTGTGTTACTTATGCTTCTAAATTCAGAAGAAAATAGCATCACACTTTCAATTTTTCTTTGTATGTTCTTGCCTAAGTGTTTATCATTGTCACTTATTTATTAAAATCTGTGTGTCCTCATATTCGTAGATTTTAGACTGAATCTCTAAAGGTGGGATAACACAGGAGAAGCTACAAAATTGTGATATGATTCAAGAGCACAGAATCCCTGTCCCTTTTTGATCCCTTTAGCTGTTACTACATTTTAAATGACCTGGCCAACTTCAGTTTTCTCTCTCTCCTAAAGGACATGGCTGCCATTCCCATAACAACCTGGGTACTTTCTGTGTGTAGATATTTTTGGAATTGAGTGTTGAATAAAATCTTTGAGTGTGTCTTTACTTTTTTTATAGGATGTATCAGGATAAACTGGCTTCTCTCAAGAGACAGTTGCAACAGCTGCAGGAAGGTTGGTGTATGATTTAATCCATCGTTTCTAAATATACTTCTTAATATTACAAACCTTTGAAATCTGTGTATTTCACTTCTCTGCGAGAGTGATTTAAAATTTGATGGGGCTGATTTTAGCTGTCCTAGTATACATTTTGCTATCTTCTGCTATCAGTAAAGTGGTGATTTTCAAACTGTTTTGAAACTCAGGGCCTTCTGTAGAGCGTGAACTGAAAACCACTCTGCCTAAAGCTAGACATTTTTAGAAGAGATGTTACCAAAAACCAAATAAAATTGTACTATTCCTTCTAAACTAAATGTTAATGAACCGTGGATTATCCTTACTGTATTTTCTCTTTTTAGCTTGGTAAATTAAAAGTGAATTGTATCTTGTCGGATGCTGTTTTGCGCTAATTGCAGTTCAGCATGGGGGTTAAGAGCACAGACTCTCAAGTTCCATCATGGGTTACAGCTCAACTTCACTACTTTCTAGAAGTTTGACGTTGGGCACATCACATTCTCTTGCTTAATTTGTTTTCTGATCTGTGAAATGAAGAAAAGGAAAGTAGATGAGATTATGCACAAGCAGTGACTAGCACTGTTGGGCACACTGAGAACGCAGGGACAGTTGGCTGCTGCCATTAGTTCTTCAGCTTCATTTTTGCGGAGTCCCTCAGCAGTGAAACTGCTTTTCCACCAGGTACTTTTACTGCTTGGACTAGCCCATCCTGTATTGATTTCTGCTTAATAGTGAAAAAATGTTTCCATGAGTTGCAGTCACACACCTTTGTTTTGTTTTCATTTTTTCTTTCCACGATAATCGAAGTATTGCCAGAGAAAGAAATACATTCCACTCTAGCAAGTGTATAAAGCATGACTGAGAGGGATTTTGAAAAGATGCCATTAATTTATCCTACTAAAGCAGGATCAGGAAACACTTTCCACACTAACTGGGACCCTCAGAATTAGCAGTTTTGGGGAAGAGCAATGAAATTAGAGATTTGGTAAGAACCTGAGATGTCCAGTATTGTCAGTATTTAAATTTAATTAAATAAAATTAATAATTCAGTTTCTCTTTTTTTTAAATACATATATATATTTTTATTTTTCAACTACATTTGACGTACAATATTATATTAGTTGCAGGTGTACAAGCTAGTGATTAGACATTACTGTAACTTACAAAGTGATCACCCCAATAAATCTAGTACACTTCTGACACCATAGTTACAATATTATGTACTGTACTTCTTATACTATACTTTACATCCACCAGCCACATTGCAAGTGCTCAGGAACCACATATGACTGGTGGCTACCACAGTGGAAGGTGCACTATAGAGCATTTCCAGCAGTGCAGAGAAAGTTCTGTTGGAGAGCATTGATCTAGACCTTACTGAAGGAGAATGAGGTTTTTCTAGGAAAGGGAAGCCCGTTCCCTCAAACTGTAGCAGCAAGTGGTCAGAATCACTTAAGGATGCCTGCACCTTTTACTCCCCCTCACTTGCTAGAGAGTTTCAGCCCACTAGGTTGGGGTAATTTCTGCTGTGTGTCTTGGTTGAGAACCGTGCTCCAGTCAGCTCTGTTTGTGTGTGCCTTTCTTTGGTTCATGTTTCATCTTGATGTTCTAAGACATTCCAAGACAGTCACTGTTGGTGCTAGAAAGTCATTTTAGAAACCAAAATGGAGAGCGGATCTTCAAAGTAACTTTTTATTTTGTAAATCTCAAAATCAGGTACATTACAAGAATATCAGAAGAGGATGAAAAAACTAGATCAGCAGTATAAAGAGAGGATACGAAATGCAGGTAAGGCTGTATCTTAAATGGAAATAAATCATCCTCAGATTTTCTTCCTTTTGCTGATCATCAATGTTATGTGGCCATAAGAGCTATTCTCCAAAATGTACTAGTATCTCGACTACCCCACTGTGGGGAGAGTGTTAGGAAAGAGACGCCTTGAAGGTGCAGTTATGTAAAACTGGCTCATCTTTTCTCCAGTGGCCAATGAACATTCAGTAGTCAAGGCTTAGTGGTGGCTCTTTGCAGTTGGGTTGTCCTGCCAGTTGCCCAAGGGTCGTCTTGCATATCCTGTCTTATGTCTGCAAGGCTGGCTTCATGGACGATCCGAGGAGCTGACATGGAAAAGGGTTGCAGGTGGTTTTGCTCCTGTTTTGAGTTTGCTGCTTCTGGTATTCTGTGCTCTGGGAAGAAGGGGTTTCCTCCTGTTTTTCCCTTCAAGTGTTGTGTTACACGCATTTAGAGAAAAAGAGTATGCTTTTTGGTCTGTTGTGCACAGTAAATCTACTCACTTAACAAAAATTTGTTGAGCACCTTCTACCTCTAAGCTCTGAGCAGCACAGAGTGGTGTGACACCTCGTCCTTGATGTAAGGGAACTTGCTGCTTCATTGACAAAACACACCCAAATGTGTAAATGAGGGGATGTTATGAGTAAAATAAAGAATCATGCAAAAAGTAAGATGGGATGACTGTTTAACGTGTGTAAACACAGATGCCGGTGCTTACTGGAAATCTTTTGTAAGTGTTAAATTTTGAAGCTCCTCGTCAGCCAGCACTTCGCATACCAGCCAGCATGGTGTTTGTTCCTACGGTGGTAAAAGTAATGTTGGGGTTTAAAATGAGGTCTGGGTGCCCCTCCTCAGGCTGCTGTCCTCTTGCTTTCTGATCCATTGACTTGCCAACTTTCTGTCGATGGAACATTTCCTTCTCTCCCCAGTGAGTAGATGTCCAGTGTATATGAGTACCAACAGATAGAAAAGGAGCTGAAGGATGTAAGCGATGCTGGGAAAATGGAAATGTAGGCATTAGCCTTCTGGCCATCCACATCCCTGCCTGCCCCTGTGGTTACCCCCCCACTTCCCTTTGAGTTCCTGATGCATCTCCTTGGGACATCTTTAAAATCCTCATCCCTCTTCTTGGGGAAAGTGGTAGAAGATGAGATCCTAGGTCTAGGTCTTGTATCACTTTAGGTCTTACGCCTTTAAGCAGGAATTTGCTCTTAGAGCCTCAGTTTCCCCATCTGTAGTGGGGAACTGACCTCACAGAATTGGTTTAAGATGTAAGGAAAGAAAATTGATGCAAGCCATTTTTCTTAAAACTAGAACTGCAAAGTGAGCATTGTTTTTCTTAATTCTGCTCTCAGTCCTGTCCCGGTGGGATCTTTCATAAACAGCTGACCCCACTAACGATGCAGAAGAGTTCCTAAATCAGTCATTGTCATTGAGTTTTAAAAAGGAAGTTCCATGCAGAGATAATCCACTTGCTTTAATTGTGTCTTTTGTGTGAACCACCACCACCGACTCTAAATGCTTATTGCCAGTTTGACTTGTTGGTGCAGGTGTGATTTCTCAGAGTGGCACAAACGTCAGGTGTCCGGCCATTCGTGCAAGGTGCAAGTCTGAAGCAATCATAGCCGTGAGCGTGTTGGGGCGGGTGTGCCTGCGCTTAAGGGCCCAGAAATTCCCAGTGCTACACTTAGAAAATAGAGTAGCTTGTCCCTTTTCTCAATTAGTTTTCTCATGCAACAACTGGTATTTGACATGGATTCTTAATCTGGAGTCCCTGAAACTTGGAATCTTACAAAGTATGTGTGAATGTGCGTATGTGCTTTTTTATGGGGCAAGGGATCCATAGGTTCCATCAGGTTTGCAAAGGAGACCATGGTGAAAGGTGAACAGCACTCCCTGGAGTTGTTGGCCCACCCGCAATCTTTGCAGACTGTCTGCAGCAGTCCCATGGTCACCAGGAAAGATCAGAAGCCTCAGACCTATTTTGTTCCATGTCTTAGGTTTGCAGAGAGGGTTGCAATCCAGTGGTGGGGGAAGCTGATGGGTAAACAGCTGCTAATCACCTGGCACATAGTGGGTGCTCAATAAGCTGTCGAATACTGTGGGGTGGATACTTCTAGGTTTCTGAGATGGGCTTGGGCAGTGAAGGGTCCACAGGAAAGGCCTTGCAGAGGAGGCTGCATTAGATCTGAAACCTGTGAGTGCATTCAGAGAGACCAGAGGGTATTGCTGGTGGAGACACATGAGCAGAGGCTGGGGGCCAGCAGGAAAGCCCAGGAGGGCTCGGAACCTCTGCTGTCTAAATTTTCAGGGAGCGTGTCCTTCCTCACCATGCAGAGCCCTTCACATAACGTTTTAAAGACATCAGTGTTGACTCTGCTTCTTGAGTTAGAGCACTGTTACTTCCTGACCCATCCTGCCCTGCAGAACTGGTGGAGGGTATGTACTGAGTGAAAGAAGGGATGACGTTTGTCAAGGTAGTTTGGTTCCTGCTGCTTGTTTTTGCCGTTGGGTAGAACTGCCAGAGCCGATTATGTTCAGGGTCAACTTTTAACTAGACATGAGTGCTTCTTGTATCCTTCCCCTTCGTGTATATCAGCATTTCCCTGATGAAAACGTTTGCTCTGGGTAACCGTGCTTTCAGAAAGCAATTACTGCTTCTAAATGAATCCTAACATACTGTTGAGAAAGGTGACACAGCCTAGCGAATCTAATTGCACGTTTTATCTCTTTCAGAACTCTTCCTCCAGCTAGAAGTAAGTACCATGGATCTTCTGGGTTTGCAGGCTCTTTCTGAAACTGGAATCTCGCTTTCACAATCGGTGGCCTTTCTTTCTATCACCAAACAGTTAGTTGGGAAACCCCCAGCTGGAAGCCTTCCATCACTGTTCTGTTTGACTAAAGGACTTTGGTCTCAGTTCAGAAATTCCATCTATTCACTTGTTTGTCGGGCAGCCTCTGCTTATCACAGGGTGTTAGGGGACACTCACCCCTCACTGCTTTCTTGTTGGCTTTGATCTCACATTATTGCCATTTGGGAATATGTCTGAATTATTATGGCCTAATAATTTGTTATATTGGTCCTCGGAGCAGCCCAATTTCTGAATTGGCTCAATAATTTACAGCTGAAACTCTCTGGGTCAGTAGGAAAGATGGATTAAAAATTTCTCCTTTCGTTTGGCAGACATCTGAATGCTGGTTCTGTGTGAGGCATAGTGCTTTGGTACAGCAATGAGGGCCTGGATCTTGAATGATATACTACTGCTCCTGGGGTGCTCAGGGTGTGTGTGTGTGTGTGTGGGTGGATGTGTGGCTGGGGACGGGGGGTGAGTTTCTCAGAGCCACACAGCAATGTGAGAACATCACAGCCAGAGCTCACCATAAGCCCCCTGCGTATTCACTTCATGCCATGGTGAGATTTAGAAAATGGGTGCTTATGCAATTTTTATTTAATATAATTTCAGTGTTTGAGTACTTTGGGGTTCAGATACCAAAAAAAATGGTCTTCTACTCTTTATTTTATTGTAAGTATCAAAAAATACAGTAACTCATACCATCGTGACTCAGTGTCTTGTGGTTAATTTTGAATATAGCTATTTCATCTGGAACAGACTACTTTCCTGCAAAATTGTGTCTTTAAGAAAGAGTTTATTTACTGTCTCTGAGAAACTTATGTTCTATTTTAACATACAAGCCATAAAGTATAAGATGTGGAAGAGAGAAAATAACCTGAGTAGCCAGTGAGGTACACTCAGAAATATAAGCAGGAGCTGTGTGGTGTGATTTTATGCGTTCATTGGAAAACTGGCTCCCAGATACCCTGTTACTGCAAGTGTGAGTGCAGCTATTTCTCATATTTCTAGTAAAGGTATTTTCTTTGTTCTTGAGTGCTGAGCCAGACTTCAGGTTGGAGCCCTGGCTGCCAGGGCCATGTACCCTTAGCCTGTGTTTCTCTTTTGCTCAGACTGAACAAGTGGAAAGAAATTACATTAAAGAAAAGAAGGCAGCAGTGAAGGAGTTTGAGGACAAGAAGGTTGAGCTGAAGGAAAACCTGATTGCTGAGTTGGAAGAAAAGAAGAAAATGATTGAAAATGAAAAGCTAACTATGGAACTGACTGGAGGTATGAAAGACCAGCAGGGTTTTGGGAGCCCTGAGGGGGACTTGGTGGGGGGCCATTCCAATTCCTCCTTCTGTCTTACTTCTGGGTTCCTCATCAGAGCAAAGCAAGCTGAAAGGAGAGTGGGCTTTGACATGACAGGTCAGAGTTCTAGTTCTGTCTTGTATTGGCTGTGTGACTTTAGTCAAGCTGCTTAACCTCTCTGAGGCTGTTTCCCCCTCAAAAAAATGAGGCTGATCATAGGATTGTGGTTAGAAATATGAGTGCCTAGTACAGTGCCCTACACATGACAGGTATTCAATAAATGGTAGACCTTGAATAATAACTGCAACCTTTGGCTTATGCTTTATTTAATTCTTGGGTCAGCTGCCATTCGTGTCTTAGTTATGTTCACAAATTACTTACCTATGTCCTTCTGCTTTGTTTTTTCCCGTGTGCCTTCATTACAGAACAGACCTTGTCTTCCTCTTGCCTAGATGTGAGAACAAAGGCTTTTGGCTGAATCGTTTATTAGATCCCTTCTCCCAGGTGTTACTGTGAACATTTCAGAAGGAGTTGATACGATTTTAGCAGGGGTAGCTAAACTGAACTCTTTTCCTGTAAAGGTAGTAAAGTTACATTTACTTAGAGCCTGTCCCTGCCTTGCCTTCTAGAATTTAGTAATATGCATATGGGAACTCAGCAGGTTGGAGGCAGGTTTAGGGGAGAAGCAATATGGGGTGATTCTTCTGTTGCCATATGTAGGCTGATAGCCCGAGAAGGATGCAGGGCGGGAATTGGCTTGAACCAGCTAGTTTGGAATTTGGCAAAATTTCCATCAGCAAAAACTGCAGAGAAAATCAGTGGTGAGTTGGTCACTTGGATTTGTAAGGGGCATTCCTTCAGTACACCCCAAAATTTAACTTACATTTTGAAGGTACTGGCGCTCTGGCAGGCCTGATTTTAGTAGGGGTCCAGAGCAAATGCATTGTTTTTATGTTAAGTCTTTGGGGTCGACTTTGAAACTAAAAATAACAAGAACTGTATTTCCCCATCTGTATTTTTGGTGCTGTGAACAAATGTGGCCTTCCAGGTGACATAACTTGAGCTCCGATCCCCCTGATACACCGATGAGAATGTGGTTGTGTCTAAAAAGTAGGAGTCTGACTCTTGAAAAATCTGATATCTTCCTCATTGAGAGACTTGGCAAAAGGAATTCATTCTTTGAAGACCTCTGAAAGCAGCTCAGAAATGTTTTTTGGGTGAGAATGGATGTTAAAAGAGCATCTTCAGACATCATCATCTTGTTCTTGTTGCCAAGCGTTTTTAATTAGGCCGTGAGCACTGCAAGTACCTGTTCGGTACTAGTCTGCCTGCCTGTTTTCCGACCTGCATACCGTTTTCTCTGACGGTGACTGTGGCTGGCACTGCTGTCTCATCGCTCTCTGCTGGAGCGACCAGATGTTCGGGAGCCTTCATTAGGCTTGTGGGAAATATTGTCCGTTTATAGCTGCTCCCTTTCCATCTGCAGGGAAGGATATCACCACCTTACCTGTGATTTGGCATCCTAACTCCTGACAAGTGGTAGACGTTGTTTGGCCAGCAGTTTTACAGCCAGAATTTTAAATGGGACAGGAGGCATCCTCAGTGACTTGAGGGCGAGCCTGCCAGGGTAGAAAAGACAAATAAATACGGGGAATCGTTTATAACACAGTAAACTAGATTTCAGAAGTGCTCAAAGCTAGCCAGGGGCATTAAAGGTACTGATGTCCTTCCTCAAGCCATTTGGTCCCATGGTGTGGAGAGCGCTGCCAAGGTAATGATGGAGTGTCGAAAGAAAAGGCACTGGAGCTAGAAGGATAATTAGCAATTCCACAGATGGTGCTGCTATGGTGTTGGAGTAAAGGCCCGATTTCATTCCTTTCACCGAGGGACGTATTTCACCTTTGTGGATTGATGCCCAACATCAGTGTTGCCCAGGTCTGCCTAGACAAGAGATTTCTTAAAATCTCCCTTTCTGGTTCAACATGAAGATCTCTTGAAAACAAAGTGGAATAAGAGACTGATGAGAAGCTTACTCCAAATAACCCATTGGAAATGGGGGTATTCGGTGACCTGCTCTGTCCGAACAGGACTTAGAGTGTTTACAGACCTCCGTGGGATGTGGTGGGAGGTTCTCTTCACCGCCCAAACCTCGTGTGGAGAACTGAGGACACCTGGGCTGTGGAGGCGGAAAGGTGTACTGTCAGTGAAAACCTAGGCTGAGTTCTGGGTGAGCACTCCCCCAACTGGAGTGTGTGTGAGTCACCTGGAGGTCTTGGTAAAATGCAGATTCTGCTTCAGGGCGTCTGGAGTGCAGCTCAATAGCCTGCATCTCTAAGCACCTCCCAGGGGCTGCTGGTCGGACCACATTTTGAGCAGGGAGGTTATAGGTAGAATTATCTAAGAGGGAGTTTTCTCTGCAGTGGAGGTCAAGATTATAAGAAACTCAAATAATTAATGAGAATTTAATGAGCTTTAAAATGTGGGGAGCTTTATCATTTTTAATTCATTTTTCCTCTTCCTATCTTTAGGACAGCTGCCTTTTCTCCTTTCTTCCAGCAGCCCACTAACTGCCACTTCATTTTCTTTTGTAAGTTCTTGCCTCACCAGGGGCATCATCCAACCCTCAGTCCACTGTTGAAGCTAGTCATGATATCAGCAAAACCTGTGAGTTTCCTTTAGAATATGCTAGATTCATAGCTGGAGCCATTGAATAATTACATCAAAATAGGAACTCCGATTCCTGAGTACTTACATTGAGCCAGGTAGTACGTGAACATATTAGAGCTGCCTCTACATGCTGACAGACGGGAATGAATCCTGGTCCTGTCATGAACTTGGTTGGTGGGGTTTTCTCACTTGGCAAGGAGATGGTGGAACCTACCCTGGAGGGTTGGTGTAAAGATTAGATGAGATAATGCCTCGGAGGTGCTTTCAAGAGTGGCTGGAGTACGGAGTAAGCACTTAGGGATTGGGAGGTTGTAACATAATTCAGTTCCTGCAGCTCCTTGTGACTTGCCTTGGCAAAGCAGGCTCAGAGAAACAGCTATTTACTCAAAGGGCCTCCAATGAGATAGTGATTAAGCTAGAGCTTATCTGACTGTAAACCTGCCGCGTTTCCCCGAAAATAAGACCTAGCCGGACAATCAGCTCTAATGCGTCTTTTGGAGCAAAAATTAATATAAGACTCGGTCTTATTTTACTGTAATATGAGATTGGGTCTTATATAATATAATATAATGTAATATAATACCCGGCCTTATTTTACTATAAGACTGGGTGTAATATAATACAATATGTGACATGATATATGATATGATATAATATTGGGTCTTATATTAAGTTTTGCTCCCAAAGACGCATTAGAGCTGATTGTCCAGCGAGGTCTTATTTTCAGGGAAACACGGTGTTTTCTTAACTACCTCATTAAACAGACTCCCTATATACCGTGAATTCAGGGGGTACTAAGTGACTCACAAAATGAGGCTAATACCGAAGGTTTGTGTCCTCAAGGAGCATGTGTTCTGATAATTATGAGACACAGTTTCCATGTCTTCCCTAACGTACAGCAAATGAAGGTGAAGATTTGACAGGCAGTTTGTACTGATTGTAAAACCTTTAAGGTAGATGTGGTTGTATTGCTGTAGGAGTGATAAGTTTCAGCCAATATGGAACAGATACCAGTGAGCAGGGAACCTTAGACGTCAAGTTCAGAAGAGGTCCCACACAAATACCTGGGAAGGGAGAATGGAGGAGAGGACTTGGATTTTGGGTGGAGTGGGCTTGTCCCCAGGATGTTCTTTCCTGATACTGCCATGTGGAATCCAGGCTGTTTTGTTTAGTGTCGCTGAGGGTGCAGAGGAGGGCTTGATCGGTTTACTCTTTAAATGGCATCCCTGAATTATGGGTAACTTTGGCCTAATGGAGATTGGTCCCTTCCTTCCCACCCTGGTTTGGCCTCCAAACACCTGGCCTTGATGGCGTCGCCCGCCACCTACCCACCTCCTACAGGACCACCCATTTGTGGTCCCCACTGTAGTATTGATTGTGATGGTGGTGAGCCTGCCAGCCCACTAGAGAGGGGCATGGGTGGTTGGGGTTTGCTCTGGGCCTCTGGTCTAGCCCCATGTAGCACTGCCCCTTGTTGGGCATAATTGCCTATCTGCTACTGTGTTTATTCTGTGGTAGCTTTTCTTCTACTTTCATCCTTTTTCTTAAGGCTGTTCCTTTGAGTACGGCAACAAATTTTTTAAAATAGCGAAACAGGTATGAATTTAATGGTTGAAGTATGTTAGAATGAAGCTTTTACTACAGTGGTTGGTACACTGTAGGCATGTGAGCTTTTGGAGTGAATGAATTGGCCTAGAGAAGTGCAAAACAAAAGGCCAGCCAGTAAATGGTAATTGTATGTGAATTGCTGGTAATTGTTATTAAGAGGGTCTCTCCCTGGGGACTAGCTGTAAAGTCTCTCTCGTACTGACTCACCCTGAGCTGCCATTCCTCAGCTGGCATCCCCATGCTTCCTTGGGGTGCTTGTGTCTGTCCGGTTTGGCCATTCACACACTCCTGGTGAGGAGAGCATTAGGATTATACTGTTAAAGATCGTATATGCGAGATGGTCTGGAGGGGAGCTGTGCACCCAGTCTAGTTGCTTATTGGGTGTTTTCTGTCACGTATACTCCCTGGTTTAATTGTTTGATGTTCAGTTAGATTCTGCAAATGTGTCCCCATTGAAGTAAACCTACGAGGAGTCCCCTGGATCAGGGAGGCCTTCTGATTTAAGCCAGTTAAGAGATGTTTTGTGTCGATGCACCATGTGTGAAAGGAAGACTGATTTTCTTCTCAAGTGCCTTCTTCAGGGTTGCCACACTCCCAAGGTCTGCGTTTCAGTTCTGGAAGTTTGATGTTTTTGGGGCGGAGGGGTGGGAGAAGTTTGATTTTTTTTTTTTTTTTTAACTTTTATTTATTTAAGTGTGTTTTTCCAGGACCCTTCAGCTCCAAGGCATGTAGTTGTTTCAGTCTAATTGGTGGAGGGCACAGCTCACAGTGGCCCATGTGGGGATCGAACTGGCAACCTTGTTGTTAAGAGCACCACGCTCTAACCAACTGAGCTAACTGACCGTCCCCGGAAGTTTGATTTTTGTCAGTGCACCCAGATTGAGCCTTTAGGACTCATACTGGCCAAATTCACAGGATACTGACGTCATGAATACCAGCCTGTTGCTTCCAGTGAATAAGAAGAATGTCCGGCAGACTCAGACCCAGGCCTTAGAAGTCAACTAGGCAAACCTGGGGTTGTACAGTGCATTAAGTAGATCATCTTACCATGTAGTTTGAGGGCTGTGATACTTACATGTTGATTTTCCCCTCAAAATTATATCTTCCACCTGGACCACTGGCTGGGACTGCTGCCTGCTTGACCCTCTGTCCTGGATGGTGGTGGGGACATACATGCTAATACATTTTAGAGGCTTCTTCCTTCTGCTGAAGTAGTCTTTCGGATATAATTGATTAGGTTATTCCTGTGACTAGACTAATAAAATGGATTGATTTTCATCATTGCATAAGAATTTAGTTATATTTTTGGATTTGTGACTGATTGATGATCTTCTGAGTTTATTGGCCACGATCAGACTGCGTTATTACCAGATCTTCAACTGTACCTTTGCTTCGCTTACTTTTATCGTGTATTGCCCACCCTCCCCGGCCCCCAAACTTGGCAGCCCAAAGGGTAGGTGTCATGCAGGGGCTCAGCTCCCTCTCTCTGCACAAGAACGCAGGATATGGTGAGGCCAAAAAGGAACATCCACGGAGCTATGGATAGGTTCATACCACTATATTCTCGCTGGCGGTTGGGTTGGAGACACAGGAAGCAGGAGCCACACGATCCGCAATCTGCTGTCCACTTCTCTGCCAACCAACCCACCCCACTTGCTAGCTGCAATTTGCCATCCGCTTCTCTGCTAACCAACCAATCCCCTAGCGTAGCCACGCCAGTTATATTAGTGGCTAATGGCTAACCGGTAACAGCTGATGGCCACCCACCCACAGCACATGGCCATCTGATTATAGCTGATGGCCATCTAATAACCGAGCCAGCACCTTTCCACGTGAGGCCGAGAGCCTGGAAACTGCTCTCCTGGCTCTGTCCCCACAGTAGGGCACACCCAGCCACTGTCTTTGGTGGAGAGAACATTCTGTGATAGTCATGTGCTAGATGCTTTTTCTTTGGTGCTCCCTAGGGAGGGTGAGCTCCCTTCACACTGTTTCTCACATCAGGTCTGTATGTTGCAAAGCCTCACAGTTGGCATCAGTTGTCTTCAATATGTAACTTCTATTTCAGCTGTTTGCACCTTGACTTTTTAAAAAGATCTTTGTACTTTTTAAAAAACGTTTTTCCTGGCTGAAAATATGATAGTAAGAACTAGCATTGATTGAACTCTTGTTATGGCAGGTACTGTGCTGAGGGCTTTATATTTACTAGCTCGTGTAATCCGCACAACACCGTGAGGCAAGAATTACTGATATTTCCATTTCATAGATGAGCAAACCTAAGACACAGAGTATTTGTGTAGCCTGCCTTAGGTCACACAGCTGCTGCAGGGAGTCAGACCCACTGGCCAGTAAGTAGCTGGAGAAGGCTGGCATCTCAGCATAGGGTGAGAGGTTTCTTTTAGGAAGAAGGCTCCCCTCACCCGATCTTATCCCCAAAAGTGTATGTGTGCTTATCCTTCCTTTTACCCCCACTTGCAAGTACCCTTACGAATATTCATTAGGTCTGTGGTTCTTACCGCTTTACCTCTATGCCTTTGTAGGCGGGAAAAAGTCTGTATTGCCCATTTCTGTTCTTAGGAGCAACATGTACACCGTCTTGACTTTGTACGCATGTGTATTGTCCGCATGTGTATTGTGTGCAGAAGGTCTATGTTTGCATCCTGTGAGGCTGTCCTGTCAGCTGTGCTGACAGGAGGCCTGATTGCAAGCTAACTGTTTCAGCATCAGGCCGGACTCATCTAGTCGTTCTGCTGGAAACCGTGCTGCCCCCACTGTGGGCCAGAAGCATTGCTAGTGCTGGGTGGGGGCCGACTCCATGCACGGCTGGAATCCCAGCGTCTGCTGGGGGAAATGTCCCCTACTGTGTGGCGCGTGGCAGGAGAGGTTTGTACAAATGCTCTGGTCCCTGTCTTTGGAAGCCTTCGCAGAAGGGGGAGTGTTAAGCTGGCTCTCACAGGATGTGTAGGAGTTTGTGGGGCCAGAAAGAGGAGGCTAGGCAGAGAGGACAGTGCAAAGGCTTGAGGCATAACAAGTACGGTGCTTTTGGGCAGTAGAGTCGCTAAAAGCCCACACATAGTACATGTGGATGAAGAAGTGAGGAACCGGAAATGTGGCTTGGTCTTTATTCTGTAGGGAGTGGCGAGCCATTGAAATACTTGAGCCATGTGCAGAATGATCTGGTTTGTGTCTTGGGAAGATCATTTGAGGGAGGTGAGATTATGATGAGGGGTAGTTAAAAGGCAACACTGCCGTTATCTGGGTGAAGGAAGACAAGGCACAGGTGACAGATTGTATTCTAGCTCAGAAGGATGGATAGATGTGATGCCCCTGGACGCTGGAGAGGAGGCAGCTCTGGGAGGTGAGACGAGAAATGACTTTGCTTGGAACCTGAAGAGTGTATGGTGTCGTACGCTGTCGGTTGTCATTCAGAATGGAGGGTGGAGCTGGAGTTGATGATCAGAGATTCACTGGGATACAGGCTGAGACTGACTGGGCTCCAGAGATGACTAGTTTTTAAGGGGCGGGGCAGCAGAAAGGACCCCACGGAGGCGAATCAGAAAAGAAGGAGAAATTTGTTGCAGTGGCTGGGGTAGGAGAGATTTTAAGGTGAGGAGAGTCAGCAGCCAGTGTCAGATTGCAGTGAGAAGTCAAGAAGAATGAAAAGAGGCCTTTATCATGAACCTTCATGGTAGCATTCTTGGTAGTCAAGTAGCTACAAAAGGTTATTCAATAAACAGTTTGCGTTTGTAAATGAAGATCTCATATCAAAATGTTGGCACTGAGGCCACTGGCCTTTAAAAGAGCCTTTATGCCAGGAGGCTCCAGTTCACTGCCCCCTGTGGGAACAGCAGGAATTAGTCAATTGAGATGACCCAAAAGTTCCTTCCAATCCCAAGAGCCTATGACTCTGTAGCCTCTTTAAATTTGAGAGAAAAGGAAGAAAATCCCAGGTATGAAGGGCTAGAGAGATGCCTGCCGCAGTTAGAATGGAAGACGGCAGGGCTGGGCTGCGTTTCTGAGACGGATGCGCTTAGTCAGCCGGTCCGAATCTTCTCACCACAGGCCCTCTCTCTACAGTTTGATCTCGGTGTCTGGCTCGGGCCAACCGTTCTGATTGGGTAGCTGTGGGGCAGGTATTCTGACACTCGAGGAATTCTCACTGAGTTCCATGGGGGTTCGATAGATTTACTCATTCTCATTCCATTCTTGCCACAGATTCCATGGAAGTGAAGCCCATCATGACCAGAAAGCTGCGGAGGCGACCAAACGATCCTGTCCCCATTCCCGACAAGAGGAGAAAGCCTGCTCCTGATATCCCTTTGCGCCAAGCCTTGGTCACTTTTTCTTCCTTAAGACGATTGAATCCTTTGCTGATCCATTTGGTACAATACACGTGGTTCTTGTCCTATGGAAAATCATCCTATTTGATTGGAATTCAGGGGTCAGCCATTTTATTATTGGAGTCCTCAGTTGCTACTGCTTTTAGTCGGGGGGGGGGGGTTATAGAGAGCAGTTATTTGGGAAGGTACTTTGTGTTGGAAGTTCAACCTGGTCTTACTACTCACTTGCAGATTCAGGGGCGACTGAAAATTTCATGTGCCTTAATTTTTTCACCTGTAAAATGAGAGTAATAGCTGCTTATTGTACTTTGGTTATGTATGCCCCTAAATCTGGATTGCACACTGTTGTTAAATGAAAACAAATGAGATTTCAGTCAGATATAAAGAAGCCCCTCATAAAAATGGTAATGGGAAGAGGACATATGAGGAAGTATTGTTTCTATCCTCTTGAGGAGGTAATAAATAGCCATTTGCACAAAATGGTTCAGTTATTTGTCTGCCACCAAGAGAGGGCATAACTTCAGCTCCCTTTATCTTCACAACTGAGAATTTAAGTTGCTAGGGAAGATTAAGTCCATGGTATGTATGTGGAAGTATTCAGATCTTTGGAACAAAAGCACTTCATCAATTCAGGATGAAGTTCTTTTATTATGTGCTGTGCTCTGTCTATTTTAGTTTCCCAGTGAATCTCCTTCCGCCTTCCCATAGAAGTCTGTAAGATGGGGGTGTGAATTCTCTTGTGTGCCTGGCACCACATGACACTTAGGAGAGTCAAAAACTTCCACAGGGCAAACTATTACAAAAGTTGCATGTAGCATAACCATACATTGCAAATTCTGAAATAGTCGTGCCATTTTGCTGATCTCTGCTTGGAAGCCATGCTTGTCAGACACATTCCTTTAACTCTCAGCACCCCAGCTAAACTACTTGTTAACAGACGAACAGATCATGGAGGATCTAAGAACCTTAAATAAGGTACAGTTTGATTTCTTTGGTTTATTTGAAAGCTTAGGCTTGCTGTGGTTTTCTGCTTTAGTTTGTTCACATGGTACTTATTAAATCATTTTGATACCTTTGACACCTTACCTTGTGTCTGAAATGATTTTCTCTAAGGTTTTTTGTTCTTCTTCTTACAGCTTAAGTCACCCAAGAGACCAGGTAAGTGAAGGACGTTATTGGCATTTGTGCAATCTTTTATCATGTCATCGGAGAAGCATGCAAATACCTGATGGAGGATTGTTAACCGTTTCCACAAATAAAATGTCCATCATTTGCCTGAGAGTAGTCTTCATGAAAGCGGAAGGGAACCTGAAGTGTACCCTCGCCTGGTTTTTTTTTTTTTTTTTAACCCTCCTATGTTCAAGTTATTTTTGTCTTTTCCTTAGGATTTATTGTAAAAGAGACATTTGATTGCTTGGCTGGTAAAGGTTTCCTTCTGTGTTGACAGCCATAAGATTTAAGTACACATCCATTTCTGAAAATAAAACCAGAAGGATTTTTCTGTATTACTCGCCTTGTGGAGTGTAGTACTAGGCACTGCTGTTCCAGCCAGGCTTTTCATGGCCTGGCTCTGGTAAGGGACTCGCAGGCTGCTAGCAGTCCCAGCTTACAGAAGCGTTGGCCTCATGTTCATGGTGGTTCCTTCTAGAACAACACTCAATAGCACTCAAATGCTAGGCGGTAAGATCGAGTTCTGAACTGGCAAGGCATTTTTGTTTTGTTTTAAGCACTGTGATTACTCACATATCCCTCTACTCACTGGGTTTTAGAGAAGAAAACAAAATTCCTTAAATAATTTCGTCCTGAGGGCCGCTGTGGTCCACAGAGTGGTCCTGGGTTTCTGACGGCATGCTGGGGAAAGGGATATTTGAGTGTGTGAATTTAGGTCATTCGAACCCACTGTAGTTCTTAGCACTGTATTAGCTTGACTCTGTGCGTACCCAAATAGCCTGCTCAGTCTAGTAATAAATGTTTCTAGAAATGATTTCATGTTTTATAAATTTAAAGAGACTTACCTAATTCTTGTCCTTTGGGCTTCTGATGGTTACTGGGATTTTAGTCCTACTCTAAGTGACCTTGGGCAAATGCCGTCGTCTGCCTGAGCCTCAGGTTTCTCCTCTGTGCAGGTGTGCTTTGAGGGTCAAGTTAGATGTAATATCCAAGAATTTTATTGGAATCCCATTGATTACAACTGTAAGGACTTGATGATCGTGATTATTACCACCTTTTAATATCATTTCAAAGCATGTTAGCTGGTGGACCCACATGTTTGTTACATGCTTAGTCATCGAAAGAACTCTCTGGTTCCTCCAGCATCCCCGTCCTCTCCCGAACACTTGCCTGCCACACCTGCAGAGTCTCCAGCCCAGAGATTTGAAGCCCGGATAGAAGATGGAAAGTTGTACTATGATAAAAGATGGTATGTTATGGAAAAACACAGGTTACTCGTAAGAGTCTCTAAAAAAACCACTGAGGGCTGGGTCTGTCTAGCGTTGTTATTTCAGGGCATGGCTACTGCTTAACTTAGATAGTATCAAAAGTCGAATAACCTTTAAAATGTATCGGGAGTCATATGATTGATACTACTTGTTAGGTTTCTGAAGGCAGTGTTTCCCAAAAATATGTTCTTTGGATGGTGGCCCCCTTTCTCTCTCCTTGCTGCTGCTACCAAGAATTTGCAGGCTTATATTTATTGTGGTGCCCCTGTAGACTGGGGCCAGCGTTTATGTCTACCTCCGCCTCCTCTTAAGTCTGCCCCTATGTGCTAAAATTGATAGGTATTCTGTGGAAAAAAGGATTTTGTAGTCAAATGAGTTTGGGGGATGACCACCATAGTAAGATAAATGGGGTTGTTCTTTGTAGCACTCTGTGGGTCCTCTGATATGCTAATATGCACTGTGAATTTCTAAGATGTTATTATAAGGTGTTACTTATTTGCTGAGGTATCCTTTTCACATGGGTCATCCTGCTGCATGAGTGTTCCAGGAAACATACTTGGGGGAATTATATCCTAAAACACACTAGTTAAAATTGAAGACAAATTGAAACCTTCAGACCACCAGTGTTTTCACTGGGAAGGACATGGCAAAACAATATGGAAGAACCTTAAAAGCTCATACATTTACTCGTATTCATTCAACAAACATTTACTATCTGCCCTGTAACTAGGCATTCTGCTAGGTATTAAGTTATCCCGGGTCCTGCCACCTTTCCACAGCTCTTTTAATTCTGATATAGTCCTTTATTTATTGTCCATTTGCAGGCCTACTCTTACTCAGTTTAAGTCATGGTAGACACATGGGGGTTCTGCCTTTCCACTTGGTCATATGCAGAAGGTTTTTCTGGGTAATTGTGTGGTCTCTCTAATTATTTATATGGCTATGTAATGGTCTTTTGAGTGTCAATGTATTTAACCCTAAGTTCCAAAATTAGGGTAATGGTTATTGTGAATTTTTTGAGCTTTGTTAAAGAAAAAATCAAACATTGAGTTAGTTGGTTGCCTTATAATATTGTACTCCTGAAGTTGGCAAAATTGCTTAGATCTAGTCATGCCTGAGATAAATTAGTTCCACCTAGTAGGTTCCAGTGAGTTGATTACCTAGTGGCTGATGAAGGCTTGCTCTATCTGTTAGTCTGATCTTGGTGACTTCATTTGGCTATTCTTTGGCATTCTTCAAAAAAGCCGGTCATACTGTATCTTAAAATTGCTTATCAGACATATCACCAGGAGATGGCAGGCTCTAACAGCTCAACACACCGAGGGGCAAAATAAGATGAAAAATATTTCAAATAATGAAAACCAAATAACCTTTAAAGATCAAGCCCACACATAAGAACCGTCTTCAACAATGATGAGATTTATCACTAACATTTTTACAGATCTGTGAGGCCTAAAGCCATGTGATATTTCAAATAATGTTTATTTTGTAATTGCGTTGCTTTGGATCTTCCTCTTTCTAAGGCTTAGTCCTTAGACTTTATGAGACGTGCCTTGTGGGTGAAAATGCTATAAAATAAAATTTTTATTTTTCTAAAGAAAGAATCCATAGTGACTTGTGTTTCATAATGTAAAGAAAATGATCAGGTTGACCTCTTAAGCATTTTGAAGGAATTTTCACTGTCTTTCTCACAATGGCAGCAGAAATTTTAAAAATAAGGTCTCTGGGAGCATTTTCCTTTTTCAGTGAATTTGAAGTTGCTTTTATTCTATTGTTAATATTGAGACTGTTGTTTTCTTCTGTGTTCTGTGTGTTTCTCTCCTTTGGCCTTGGCAGTCAGATTTCATGACACATTTGTTGAAAGGTAGGTCCCTCCCTCCCTGCTGTATTTGGAAGGTGTTCATGGGAGTCCTGGCGGGTAGGTTTACCAGTGCAGCACCAGCCTCTCACGTCTCACCAGGCTCTGATATTTGCCTTTTGTGTCCTTGTCAGTTTGGAGGCTGTCATTTTTCCTTCTTTTTTAGTATTCATGGCCTGTGGCTGAGAGATCAACTGAATGGCTTTATGTTCTTTTCAGTGGTGTGGAGTATTTTGGTGAAACAATATTTCTGGCAAAACATGTTTCATTGAGTTCTAAATGGCTTCAGCAAAATGAGTGTGATTCAGGCTTCCCATCTTGGCATGAACACTTAGCAAGCTACATTTCATTTTGAAAGATAAGCATCTTCTCTTTGCCTTGGTCTTATACTGCTTTGAAGGCATTTTATATCCTGCTGTAAGTTTTCCTCACATTCCGATTTGGACTAATGACCCTTCTTAGAAAGTACTGTGAAGGTAGCTGATCCTTTAAAATAACTAACTGGTGGTGGTGATAGACTGTTTTTTTTCTCCTCACATTAAATCTGGGGCTGCAAATGTGAATCAGAAAAGAAGTCACCCACTTGCTTGAGTGGATTTAACCCTCTAGCCTTCAACTGACAAAAAAGACTGTTAACTCAAAACGGTGAATATTTGCAACTAGAATTGGGACTCCTTTGAGGTACTATAGCTGTGACATGGTCTTCCTTTTTTTGGGGGGGGTGGACAGGTGCAGAATGAAACAGTATCTGGATTCCCATAGGATACACAATTAAATTCTGCCCCTTCTCTGTCCCACTTTTTGACTTACCTTCTAAAGAAATTGCTTTCTTCCATAATGGTGGTTCTAGTGCATTGGGTTTAATAGTAGAGGCAAAGCTTTGAGAGCTTAATTGTAGGATTCCCAGGTCAGAATTTCCATTACTAATAAGGTAAGCTTGACATTTGGGGCTTGTCCCCTGAGGCTGTTTAAAGTATTTTTTTCAGCAGAGATGAGTTGTATCTTATAAAATGGGTTAGTTCGCAAAAAAGTGATAATGTACATTTTTTTTACTAATCTAGGTCTATTGATGTTGCTTTGTAACATTTTTTATGTCTAAATGCATTTTGGATTGTTTCCTGTTCTATTTTTAGTCTTTAGAAATTGGAAAGTAAATTTGTATGTTAAGGTTGTCATGTACTTTTTGGTTTCAGCTTGAAAACCTCCCTTATATGAGCACTTTTAATTTCTGAGGACTTATTTTTTTTCACAGAATTCAGATAATTTAATAGATTTGCTATCCAAGGATAATGGTTCCCCAAGACCATTGTGTGGTGCATGAGAATCTCCTGAGAGCCCAGAGATGGCTTCACGAGGACCTGGGAATTAGTTGGGTTGGAAGTGGGCTGCTTTGGGAAACATGCTGGCCAGCTCTCCTTTCGAGCAAATGGTGACCAATGGTGGACATTCAAGCCACCACCTTTTGGTGATTCCAGAGCAGACAGACTGGGGAGGTGGCCAGATTCTTAAGTCCCAAACCACTTCTCAGGGGTAATAGACCAGATTGCATTGTTTACTCCTGATGTTCACTTTTAAGCCAGTCAGGTGTGTTGGGGTTTAGGCTCTGAGCACATGTGAAAAAAAATGCAGCACATCTTATGAGAATTGTTTGAGTAGTCCCAGAGTTAACTGTTTGTCTTTAACAGACATTAAGACATTAATTTGTGACATTAAGTTTTCTTTTTATCCCATCTTTGTTATTTAGGTATTTTCTAGAAAACATTTACTTTCTATTAGGTTGGTGCAAAAGTAATTGCAGTTTTTGTAATTTTAACCTTTTAAGCTGCAATTACTTTTGCACCAACCTAATTATATAAGTAATACCTGTTTATTGTGGGAAAAAGAAAGCTGTGCAATAGAAGGAATACCACTGTTAATTTACATTTTATATTTTTATAAAATTTTAATATACATTTTAATATATAAATTTACCCATTTTGTGTGTGTGTGTGTATGATACACCTAACATGCATATGTCTTATTACAAACACGGGAATATAGTGGACATAGTTGTTTTTCTCTATTTAGTATATTGAGCATGTTTCCGCCCAGTAATATATTTCTACACCATCTCTGTGACCTTCCTTTATTAAAGTATTTAGAAAGTAGTGTCAGAATGACTTGAGGCTAGTTGCCTTTTGTTTTGTTTTTTTATCTCTTTAATAAATCACAGTCCCCATAGAATAACTGTGAATGTTCTCCCCTCTATATTTTTATTTTAACCATTACTCAAGATATTAGTATTAGATGTGGGAGGGAAACTCTAGTTTGAGTTTTGCTGTGAACTAATTCAGCCTTCATGCATTGTGCATTTCAAATCTTGTGATATTACATATTTAGCATAATGAAGGTCCCCTAACCCAGTTTACCAACTAATCTCTGGCCAAAAGCAACTTTGAAGCTGGAACTAAACCAATCTCGCTATTCTAATTGCATTTATGATTCGATTTCTTTTAACGGTGTTTTCAGGAAGTAAATTGACTTGGAAAGCTGAATTGTTAGCTCCTAAGTAGCAGGTTAAAGAGTGCTTAGGACCCAGATTGGAAAAAGCTCATTGTGCGAGGGAAGTACATTCTTTACTGTGATATCTTGGCAGTAGATTATTTCATTATATCAGCAAAATGAAGTCTGCTTTCTTCCCCCACAGAAATAATGGTAAGATTCAGTGCTTTGCTGGGAGATCCATTTTGGTTGCGGTGGAATTTACGAGTTAGTGGGTCTGTTTAGCCAGATCTGTGCAGCCAGAATGAAGCAAAGGTTATGTTCTTGACTGAATAGAGGCTGGCCCAGGCTGGGGCTGCCAGCAGAAGCTCAGCTGGTTTCCAACTCTTATAATTGAGCAGCTGCTCCGTCATCCTGTGGCAGCTGTTGTGCCATTAGGGCTTTGGCCCTGGCTTCCGCACTTTCATCCTTGGCCTTGTCCCTGAACTTGAAGACATGAAGGTGGTCCTGCACTACAGGCCAAGGGAATCGATGCAGGGCTGAAAGGGGAGTGTCTGTCTTGTCTATTCCTTCTAAGCGGCTCTCCTGACTGACCAGGCCACACTGGATATTCTGGTGCATGTCACAACACTCAGAACTTCCCCTAGTTAGTGGTTGCCAGGTGTGATTATTTAATCTCCTTCACTGCAACTGTTGGAAGTTCCTTGACAGCAGGGGCCCTATGGCCTTGCTCACTGTCTGCCTCCAACCTGCAGTGTAGTCAGTGGTACACAGTAAGTGATTAATGAGTGTTTGTTTGTTGAATGAGTGAACAAAGTAAGGGCTGAATTTGGCCTTCCCTCTTGTTGATGACTCATTTGGACAAATAGAAAATAAAAACTAGTAGGACAGTTGTTTAAACCCATCTATTCGTTTTGTCTCCCCAACCTTCTTCAGTGTTTTGGGGTGAAAACAGAGGTTTTACTTGAAAAATTATAATTTACTTTTTGAGCTGGATCATACAGTCCAAATAAAGTAAATAGAGAGTTAATTTCCTAGCCCTATCTTTGACTTCCTTTTTCCCCTCTGCAGAGGGACCAAGAAATATGTTTTAGATTTAGAAGAAGATTAGGAGGTCATCTAATCTAATCTAAGGATGGAAGACTTTAAATTAAACCTGAAATTCAGACTTTTCCTCAAATATAAATTAAGACTCTTTTAATTACATTTTTTTTGTTGTGGTGATGATTTCTTTTTTTCTTCCTTCTTTCCTCCCTTCTTAAAAAAAACTGTGTTTAACAGTATTGTGTTGTGTACTTAAAATTTGTTAAGAGGATAGAAGTGGTTAAGAAAATAAACTTGTGACCTGTTTTTGGCAGGTACCACAAGAGCCAAGCCATCTATTTGGAGTCCAAGGACAACCAGAAACTGAGCTGTGTGATCAGCTCTGTTGGAGCCAATGAGGTAGGGAAAGCAAAATGTGACAAACCTGCAGTGTGAATGTCACCACGAAAGTATGGTGTTACATGTGGGTTAGAGTCTAAAGTCAGTGCTTTCAGGCAGCAATTGCGCATAGGCAAAACACCCTTGAAAATCTTTTTCGTTGTTGACTACAATATACGTGGATTTGTGTTTTCCTTGTGGTATCTGTGAACTCCGTGTACAGTGATTGACTTGGGAACCACCAGCTGGACAACGGGAAAGAACAAAAGGCAAGTCTGTGTGATACCTGCACTCAGATCCTATTGCATTCAGATCCTATTAAATGGAACCTGCCTGGGAAGCATACTCCATCTACGTTTTGTTATTTCTCTAGAACTTTCATGTGTACTACTAGATTGTGCTGTGAGGAGGTAAGGAGCCCCCGGCACAGGGTCTGGCAGTAAGTGGTTAATAAACGGGTGCTGGCCTGATCTGATCCGCATACTACTCCTTGCTGCTGTCTTTCCAATTTGACACGTCCTGTTGTGCCTCTGAACAAGCAGCTGCCAGGCTCATGCCATGAGGTGTTGGTCTCCTCTAGTCACTGATACAGGAAGGGGACTGGTTCTGAAGTCAGCTCAGAGGGTCATGCTTACTGATGATGTGACTGACCTGTGAGTTCGCTGACCCTTCATTAGCGGGTGGCAGCAATGTGTAACTTGTATTGTTAGTAGTTAGAAAAGTTTAAACCTTGAATAGCTGGGATTGGCTGGATCTCCTATCAGTCCACAAATGTCTCAAAGAAGTTGATTTTTGTGTGTCTACGCTCTGTAACTTATTTGTGCCAGTGCACCGCATATCTAATGAAACTGGATTCTGAAATAACTTAAGCCTCTTCTGTTCCCCTAGCTTCCTGAATTGAAAGTGCCCGCAAATGTGACTGGTTTGCAAAATGATTTTTTACTTAGAAATTAGGGAGAGCCTTCCAGATAAATGTACCCATTCTTCTTTGGGCTCAGGATGTGTGTGTCACCTCAAGCCAAGTCAGAACCAGAACAGGGGATGTAATAGACCTGCTGTTCTTCAGCAAGAGGCCTTATGATTTCACAGCAGAGCTCTTGCGCCTGGCTGCGTCGTCTGCTGTACGAAGCATGTGTAACCTCCTAGTTCCTAAACTGAAATAGTGCAGTGTGCTCCTCTGTGACACCTCAAGATTTTTCAGGACAATAGAAATGCAAATTAGATTTTTTTTCTGTCTATGCTGAAGATTGTCACCCTTTGGCATAATAGAGTGTCAGTGAGGTCTGACAAGGAAACAGTGACACTGACATGTCTCCTCAGTGAGACAGAAGCATGCAACTCCAGTAATAGGAAAACATTTCTCACTTGGAAGTATTCCAGCTCATTTTTCAGGTCACATCCTAAATGACACTGGAGCTACTTGGCCTTAGCATAACTTGACTCTGGGCAGATTTTGTGGGTGTGCCTGAGCATATTGGGGACTCCCCAGTTCAGCCCTCCTTGGGGTCTGTTTTCAGTTTAAAATGGTTCTGCAAGGTCCTTTAGAGGTTCAGCTTCATGTGAGATCTGTAATTTTATTTTTAAACCTGTGTGTTTGACTTTAAAGTCTCTCTGTTGCTAAATAATCACAATGAAGAAATTGAGATGAAACTGAGAGTAAGCTTTTTTAAAATCTGAAAACTGAGTGGGGAGACCGAAGATATATCCGTAAACTCATACTTGCATGTATGAGTGTGATGCAGATTTTTTTTAAAAAATTATGCTTTTGGCTCCATCTACTAGCATGTTAATTAAACATGTGAGAGAAGTGGTAAGAAGAGTCAGGGGCTGGGCTGGTGGAGAAGAGCCAGGGGCTTTGATTTCAGGTACCAGGATTCACACGCAGCATGCACCTCAGCCTTGCTCTTCTATATAAGGGGGGCAGTGGCAGTACTTACTTTACTTCTTGGGGGCAGTTGTGATGGTGAGAAGGCTCAGGCTGGTCAGCAGTGTCTGGCACACAGTGAGTGCTCAGCAGCCCCTCGCACAGGTGTGCCAGCTGTCCTTCCCATCCCTGGCTCCACGGATGCCACTTATTGAGAGCACTTGTCAGCTCTGGCAGTCCCCTGCTGCCAGAATTCTTTCTCAATTCTACAGAAGAATGCGTCTGCCTGTAAAATGTAAGACATTTGATACCCTCTGTGGGAGAATGATATGGTCAGGACGGAAGGACTGTCTTAAGCTAATTTAACCTCCTCTTGATCCTAAGTGGGCCTTAGCTCACTCATGGGCATCTTTAAAAATGTTTTTCCTTCTTTTCCTTTCACAACCATTAGCCTTAATTACCAGGAAACCAGAGTATTGAAAGGCTATAATGTGAAAGTTCCTTGGGGTAAGGAAAATATTTCCAAATTTGATTGAAAGTTTAAGTTCATGAATATATGTATCTTGAATGTTGATAGTGCTGTAATCAAACCAAATCAAAAAGAGTCCTTAAGCTCAAGGCCAGAGGGAACCCAATGCCATTGTGCTTTCCATTTTCTTAATCAAAGTTGTGAGAGAGGTGGCTGGGAGAGATGAGTCCAAGGGCTGATGCCAGCTCGCTTCGGCCACCAGAGGCTCCCTGTAGGAAGGCCAGCGGTCCAGAGGCGCTTGGGAAGACCTCCCAAGTAGACAGGAGGAGGATGTCAGTTTCTGCCCACACCGACTGCATGCAAGTGTTTCCATGCTCTGGAAGTTTTACTCCTCAGTTTTAACCTCTCTCCTCCTGTTTCCTTTCCTTCTCCCCTGCAGATCTGGGTGAGGAAGACCAGTGACAGCACCAAGATGAGGATTTACCTGGGCCAGCTTCAGCGTGGGCTCTTTGTGATCCGGCGGAGGTCAGCGGCTTGACTTTCTCCAGTACTCTACTTCCCCTGACCCATTTTCAGGAGTGGTATTTTGTTTCGTTTTCTTCTTACTAGAAAGTGTTTAACTTGGGAATTGCTCCTTGACCTTGGAAAATGGAGAACACGGTGGTGGATTCTGCAAGGCACTTTTGTGGCCAGCCACTTCCATCTTTGTTTTATTCTTTCCTGCCTCGACTTCTTCCAGCCATCAGTCGCCGTGAGACTATACAGGAGTATTGGGAGTTTGATTGACTTATTTCTTTATTTTTTGCCTTGTGTGTGTGCTTTTTAAAGCCTTGTTTGAGTTCAAAGGGACTTCTCTTTTTATTAATTATCTTAAGTTCTTTCTACCGTGAAGAGGAACAGAAAGGGATACACTCTGTGATGCGTTTCATGTTTTAAATCAGATAGTGGAGCACATCACTACTTCTCTTGTTGAGCCCAATTCACTGTTCCCCCAGAAGCTTGGGGCAGAGGGCCTAGAAGAAGGAGATGGATTCTCCTGGCTCGCAGCCTTCTCAGAGAAATAAATACCTTGTGTAACATCTGGCACATGCCATCCATTCCACTGGCTGAACAGACAGAAAAATTTGCCCGGAGGAACTACGTGCACCGAAGTAATTGGGGCTGGGGGAGGGGACGTTTCATATTCATCATGTGCTGAAGATACCGTATTTTAAATTATTTAATGCAAGTGGTTTATTCAAACACATTTGTTCTAGCTCAAGCTGGAACAAGAAGTGGTCATTTCAGACATTTTCATTTGTAATTCACTTCTCTCCCCTGTTCCCAAGTAGGTGAAGTGGTACCTGCTACAGGCTGATTATCTGGGTTGTCTGTTGAAGATGGGGAGGTGAGATTGGTGGTACAATAATCAGTGGTCTACAGACTCTCACTCATAATTCAAATTGCACTCTAGTCACCAATGCCATTATTGCACATTGGCCGTTCCAAACCCATGGAATCTTGTTGTTGGGCCTCCTAGCCTCCCAGGAGGTCTGGCCCAGGTCGAAGACAAAGAAAGCTCTGCTGTGGCTGCCACTAAACCTACACTCTTCTAATGAATCCTTGTGAAACAGCCTCCTCCGCACTCCCCGCTCCCTCCCCCTCATTCCTATAACGAGAAAAATGATTCATTGGGTGGTGGGGTTTTTAATATTGTAGTTGCCACCTGATGATGTTTATAAAGTATTTGAGGTTAGAGCCAGTGTTAGCATCTCTGTGGGCAACCAGTAGACTTTCCGCATCCTAGGAAATCTCTGTAAGTAATTTCTTTGGTCTCCAGGATTCCCGTCGTTGTGTCTCTTGAACACACCCCAAAGCAAGTCAGGGGCTGTGATGACAAATAAATCACCTTCTCCAAAGTCCTGACTTCAACAGAGACCAAACCTTACTCAGAGTAAAGACTTGTACAGATAGATTTTTGTTTTAATTTATAATCTATTTTTTTCTCTCATTTTATTTTTTTCCTGGTGTTGGAATCTCACTTAGAAAACAGGATAAAGGATGCTGTTTATCAAAAGTTGCCTGGGCCTTTTGTGTTTTTTCTCTGCCCCGAGTCCCCCATTATTAGGATGTTTACTCCAGGGAACCAAGTCCACAGTAAACGGGACTTCACCTTTTGTTTCTTCTTGGCGGCCTTGGCTGTAAGGGAGACTCTCTTTTGCTTGAATCGTCACTGTGGTGTGTGAAACATCCCATAATATCAGGTAGCTCTTGGTTATCTTCCAGTGCCCGGTGATGGAAATTATCGCGATTTATTTAGTGTGTGTTTCCATCGAAGGTTTTTGCTTTTGTTTTCATGTTTGTCTTAACTTGTCTTCCTAACAGTACACCAAAGTTTGTTTTTTTCTGTAAAGGATTGTATTGATAACTGTTGGGGGTTCAGCATCGAAGCAGCAACAAGTTGCCTTTTTCCCTTGCATTGTCTGGTGGCACCTTTGTGCTTTTGTGAAGTAAACTATTTGAAGACCAGGGATGGGGCACTTTGGCCTTTTCTGTAAATTTGAGGGTGTTTGAGGCCATGCTTAGGCCTGGTCTCGCCCCGTCACTGCGTCCTGCACCTCAGAAATCTCACAACCCTTGAAATCGTGATCTGGTGAAAATGGAGGAAAAGGCGAAATGGACTTGAGAACACAGCACAGTAAATTATATTCTTGATGCCAGATTTAATTTTTTATTTAGTGACTCTAGAGATGAAAAATCAGCATTTCAACACTCAGGTGTTGACCAGGGTGGAAGGGTCCCCCTTGTTAGGAGGTAGAGGAGCTTTGTGATGGGCAAAGCTAACTATAGGCGAAAAACAGCCTTTGTGATTTGGGAGTAAGAGGGGGCTGGCTTTTAGCCCACATGGCCATTCTTATTCCAAAAGGTCTTCGAGCCTCACTAGACCCCAGGGCACCAGATGAATTCCCAGATTCAAACTATTCCCTGCAAGTGATACTTCCAATAAAGCTTGGTCCCGACGGTTCCAATCAAGAACCTGTACATGTGTGATTCTGAGCAAGAACCTCTTACGCGAGGCATTTGCCTCAAGGATTATACACAGTGTTTGCTGAGGATGTGTCCCAATATTTATTTTACCTCCTCTTGGGAGTTTTGTGTGTCTCCTCCTCCCTCCTCCCTCTGTCCCTAAGCCAGTGTCCTCTTGAACAATTTCCCTATTTCTGTAGTCATACCAAAGCCAGGATGTTTGTATTCGTTTGGATACCAGTATTGATGGATGTTCACTACCTAACATAGCTTAATTTTTTTTAGAAAAACTTCTAACTGGGGCCAGTGTAAGATGCCAGAGGCAGATCTGCAAATCAAACTACTTGTATTTGTGTGCGAGACCCTGTGTGCAGGATTGGGTGACTTTTCTAAGAGAAATATTGGGGGGGGGGCGGTTGGGGGCTGGTTGCATTTTTTTAACCTAACTTGGGGGAAAATCCTATTTTTTACAGTGTTCTCATTTTTTGTTTTTCTATTAGCATTTCCTTTTAGCCTTGAATTTTTACTAAATTTCCTCCTGGTTTAAAAATCTTGTTTCTAATCTGGGAATTTGAAATCTCGGTATTTAATGTTACCCCAATTTTTTCCAAAGAGTTCATACCACTTTAATACCAGAACATGGTGAAAAATGTGCAGCCATTTCAAGCAACTGGTGGGCCTTTTATACAATAACATCATTAACTGGTACCATTAAATGTCCTGAAAGGTGAATGTAAAATGTAAAAAGTATAGGGGTCTTTTTTTTTTTTTTTTTTAAGTAACAATAAACTTTCAGAGAGAAAACCAATACGGATTCTGTGTTATATTCATTGACTTGATAAATGATTGAAATTTAGGTTTTCCCTCCAGTGAATGTGGGGGGAGGAAGCTGGGGAGGCGGAAGGGGTGGCCTAGACATTTGCTCGTTATAAAGAGTAAGATGCGGAATGATGTCAAAGACTAGCTTTCAGTTTTGTAAAGAGCAGTGTAAGGGTGTTGACCCGTAAGTGAAGTGGACTGTCTTCTTGTTGGAGAGGATAAAACAGTCCGATTAAAAATTGAGTAAATAAAATTAACCTTAGATAGGGAACCTTGTATTCCTGATTATTCACGTATGGATGCAAAAGCTGGTCAGTGAAGACAGCTGATAGGAATCAAACGGATTCGTTTGACATACGGTGTTGGAGGAAAGCTCTACAGATACCTGGACCGCCAGAAAGACGAACCAGTGGATCCTAGAGCCTGAAACATTGATGGAGGTAAAAATGACAAAACTGAAGCTGTCCTACTTGGTGCACCTCATGCGAAGGCAGGTTCTGTGGGAAAGACAGCAATGCTGGGAACCATAGAAGGCAGCAGGAAAACAGGAAGCCCAAATAGGAGATGGGCTGAATCCATCCAAGAAGCCACAGGCGCGAATCTGCGGGAGCTGAGCCCGGCTGTTGAGGACAGGACGGTGTGGACGCCACTCATTCAGGGGGTCTCCAGGAGGCGGAGCCAACGGCACAGAGCACAAGAAGAACCTTAAGGTAAAGCTGTGCGATTGAGGAGGGTATTGTTTGTTTGGTACTCTCGAGCAGTACCTCCCATCTTACCCCCAAAATCTTAGCATTTCCACGGCTCCCATGGGGTAAACGGATGAGGCTCCGTGCTGCCACAGGTGACTGGCCTGCTGCGCTTATAACCCTTCCTAGGAGGCATTTTCTCACTTAATCTTTGCAATAATCTGTGAAGGTACTAACACTCTGAAGTTTAAGGCTGACTCATTGATATAATCAAACAAGACTTGCTTCTATGAAACCCAGAGCCCAGCACTGTGCCTAGTCATGGTGAGTGCTCTAAATAGTAGGCGGCAAATAGTGTTACTGTAAAATGATGGGCAAAAAAAGGCAGACTGGTTAATAATAATAGCGCCTGTTCCAAGTGCTGGGCTCCTCTCTTGCATTATCTCCTTTAAGCCTCATAAGAACCCTGGAGACAATACACTGTTGTTATTACCCGTTTTCAGAGAAAGCAACAGACTCCTTTAGACACCGAAGGTGGTTCAGTAACTTCGAGGTCAGACACTAAATGGCTGAGTCCAGGTCTTTCAGATTCTAAGCCAGGTTTCCTAACCACTACCCTCTCTAGTCCTTTCCCCAAAACCTTTTTGTTCAAATTACACTCAACATTTTCATCGTTCTCCTTCAGTGCTTCCCTGGGAATTTGTTTTTATCTGCTCTCACCTTGTATACACACATACAGAGCAAATTTTAGAGGTGAAAACACTATTATTTTCTAGGACCCTGTCCCCTGCCGGATAACTCGGGGTTTCTCCCTTGGCAGTAGTGGTGAGAGAGTCACAGTTACAGGCCAAGAAGAGATTGCTTTCCTTTGAAAAGGCATGAGTACAACAGTTCTAAAAAGAAAGGAACCGTTTAGAATACAAAGAGTAATTGGTTTTGATGAAACCTACTTTATCTAATAAGCACATGAGAGCCTTCAGGAGGGAAACACATTATCTGTTATTTTCCAGATCACTTTCTTCTTTCTTACCAGCTGTGAAGTAAGGAGGAAATGTAGGCGCCATTGAACTGGTTTCTAAAAATGTAATTGGAGAGCTGGACATCCTACCTCTTTCTGCTGTCTGGATGTTGGTGGACCTTTTCAGGTCGTGCCTTACTGTGAAGTCACTGGAAGAACACACCAATTCTGTGTCACCTGTTTCCAGCTGCCTGCTCAGCTCCTGCCTGTGTCTAGTTTCCGGGCAGAGGCAGGAATGGAATCAATTTCTGGTCTCTTCCACTAGTGTTAGAGACACCCAAGCCCCATCTTTGGTAAAGCTATTATAAGCACCTTTCCTGCTTTTTAAAAGAAGGCACTAGATGGAATGAGCTAGAAACATGGTCACCGGCTCACTCTCTGTGGACATAATAGCATGATGAGAAGTATATTAGCTTTAGGAACTTACGTGTTAACCAGAAGAGATATTTTAACTGATAACTGATTATTAAGCCAAAAGATACATAGGGTATGTGTAGGAGGGTCCCTAAGGAAGGAAGGTAGATAAGATAGAGCCTAGATACCTACATGCTTACTGCCTCCCCCCATTTTCTCTAATCTGTGTTTGCTCAATTCCCTAAAAGATACAGATCTAGAAAATAACGAAATTTACTTTACCGATAGGGGAAGACCAATAATCAGAATCTTAACGGTTTCTCCCGTTTCTCAGAAGTGGAGACTCAGCAGTGTGTCCTGGTTTTCTGTAGGCTGATGCCCAAATCTGTTGCCGTCACTTCTCTATATGCTAAGGGTGGGGATGGGCAAGGGGTTAAAGTAGGTGACATTGCAGAGCCAGCTAGGATAGCAGTGCCAGTAGGGAATAGGCAGGTACCAAAGGTAACAGCGGCCCTGGCTTGGCAAGCCCCTGCAGATAATCAAGAATCACTGTTATTTCACCATCGATTCTTCTATTCAGCATTTGAGTGTTTGCTGAGATGCACTGTGGCAAAGCAAAGGCTTTGGAATTAGTATGTGAATCTAGCTTTGCTGCTTAAGTAGCTGTGTGACTGTGGGCAATGTGATTTCTGAACCTCAGTTTCTTCATCTGTTAAATAATAGTGTCTACCTCAGAGGGTGGTTTTGAGGGTTGTAATATTAGCACATATAGCAGGTAGGAGTTCTACACGTATTAACTCACTGTATCCTTGTAGTAACCCTATGACATAGGTACTATTCTCGTTTTGTAGTTAAGGAGATTGAGAAGCAGAGGTCAGGTAACTTGTCCAAGGTCACACCGCTAGTACATGGTGAGCCAGGATTCTGAGTCGAGGTGGTCTTCAGAGCCCCTGCTCTCATTCACCATGCTGTCCTGTGAAGTATCCATAGCACAAGACCGGACCATATGCAGTCTGTAGAGACTGTCCCTTCCACTGCTGCTGCCATCTGTTTCCTGTCTTTGGATGTTAGTCTGAGTGCCAAATCTGGAGACCAGAACAATTTCAGGAAGCTAGTTTAGTGCCAGCAGACTATGAAGGTAAAGCTACTGGCTTTAGAGCTCATGCTAAGCATCACCTCCTACAAATGGGTTGTGAATACCCAGTGTGCTGGGTTAAGAAGGATTCTGAGGCCCAATTTCAGATAAAGTGGGAAGGAGTGGCTTAATCAATCACTTCTATCTGCCATGGACAAGGAAACCCCCCCCCCTTTTTTTTTTTAAAGTTTTACCCCTTCATTTTGAAGATGAAAATATCTGAGGCCCAGAGATGTTAAATGACTTTCCTAAGGTCATGCTGTTAGTAACAGGCGAGCATGTCTAGAACATGTGACAATCATTTGAGTACTGACTTGTGTCAGACTGTGCTGGAAAGCGTGGTAGACAGCCCGCTTTATGACCTGGCTAATTCGTCATCTCAGTGGGTTCATCTTTGCCTCTCTGTGCCTGCAGTAGAGGTGATGGGTGTCCTGAGTTCATAATCCTGGTTCAGCCACTCATGAACCTTGGGACATTTACTTCATATCTGCTTGCTTCAGTGTTAGAGGGCACTCATTTCAGTGTGCCTGGGACTTCTCTGGTTTGGGCATTGAAAGTCTCCTTTTCCAGGAACCCCTTTCAGACTCAGGCAAACTTGGTCAGCCTACTCAGTTTCTTCCTCTGTAACATGGGGATGAGAATTGCCCCTTTTCCAAGGAATTGCTTCGAGGATTTAACTGATTTATTGTGGGGAAAGCACTGAGAAGTAGTGTTTGGGACATAGTGAGTCCTCAATACATGTTAGTTGTTTATTGTCCTTATTTTCATTATTACTGGAGCAAAAGAGTCCCTACCACAGAATGGTTTCCCGGAGAGCTTCACTCTCATCCCTAACCAGACAGGGAACCTTCCCGTGGTCATCTGGTCACCTGTAGCCAATTGTTGGGGATGTTTTTTTCTTCTACTTGAAATCGCCAATAATTATGAGCTTGAGAATGTGATAGTCACTGCATTTGATTCAAATGACATTTATTGAACATCTGTTGCATGTTAGGTAGTGTTCTAGGCTCTTTTCGGGGATTCAGAGATAAATAAAAGCATGGTTCCTTCCCTCTGGGACAGTAGGGGTGGGCAGTCGTGGTTGTCAGTAGTTCTAGTCAGTGTGATAGGAGCTCCACCCCAGGCCTGGAGAAAGTGGACCTGGGATGCCAGCGAGAGAGACAGTAAGAGCAGCAAGCATTGCATGTGTCTTATCTCATTTATTATTGATTGTAACCCCGGAGGTGGTTATTTCGTATCTGGTGACCTAAGGGTTAGAGAAGTTAAGAAACTTGCCTCAAGTTCAGCCAACTTGATTCCAAAGCAGGTCTTGCAGACCCAAAGTCCACATTCTTATTAACCAGGAATGCTTTACTGGTTCTTCTGAAAGAAAATAAAATTCAGGCTTGGCCTGGAAGCTGGGCAGGCCTTGCCCAGTGTCCATAGCTGGGAATGAGAATTTCACACAGAGGAAATGGCTTGAGCTGAAATAAAGGACAGAGGTGGGAGAGTGGAGGGCATGTTTAAAAAGTCAAATAAAGGTGTGTGTTCAACCATAAAACTGGACGAATGAGATCTGAGCTTTAAAAGCAGCGTGTTCCCCAGCCCACTGTCTTTTGTTCTTCCACACCTTGGGCTCACCTTCCTTTCCTTTCTGTCTTCCTCCTCTCTTCTCCCTTTCCCCTGGCCCACTCTGTTCCCTCCGTCTCCCCCTTTTATAGCGCCAGTGCGGTGGCTCGTGGCAGTCCTGCAGTGACGCTTTTCAATTTCACACTTACATGCTCCTGAAAGTATTCGTAAACTAACTCGTATGTAAAACCAATAAAGGGCAACAACACACATTTCTGTTAGATAGTAATTTTGTTGGATTCCTTTCTGCTGTGATCATTCTTCCTGCAAACTTGGTGCTCTGACCTTACCAGGGATCCCGGCATGATGGGGCCCTGTGGACATCTCAGGAATGAGTCAGGGCTCCCATTTGTTGAGCACTTATTGTGTACCTGGGCGAGTGCTAACTACTTCTTATACATTATTTAAGACACTCAACAACCATATGATGTGCGTCTTAATGATTCCCATTTTACAGATGAGGAAATTGAGGCTCAGAGGAGGTAAGAGTGTTCACCTCTGACCACATTACACGCTTCTGTTTGCCATTGGCTTCCACCATCCTGACATAGACGGCCAGAGTATAAAGGGTGCTTAGTTGTCATCTGAGCCAACCCCCTCCATTTTTCACATATGAAACAGACACTGAGAAGGGAAGGGACGTCCACATCTGTTTAATGGTAGAGCAGGAGCTAGCATCCAGGTCTTGGCAACTCTGAATCCAGTGATTGAGAAGAATTCCAGCTGAAGGACATGGTTTTGAAGTTCAATCCTGCAGCTTCCAAGCTGTGTGACCTTAGGCAGGTCACATAGCCTCTCTGGGCTCTAGTTTCCTCATCTAGAAACAGGATAATGATAGTAGCTACCTTAGAGGTTTATTGTGAGGATTAAATGAGGTAATGCAAGCAAAGCAGCCAGAATGATGACCCTCCTGCTTGAAACAGGCCTTAGGTCTAGTTCTTTCCCCACATTGCCGGCTGCCCTTGTTAGAGGCCATTGTTATTTTAGGAGTTGTCTGCCCCACCTGCTCAGGTCCCATCTTGCCTTGAGGCTATACCCATAGCAACCTTCCAAGGGTACCCAGGCCCAAGGGCAAGCCAACTGAAGCCACTAGCCACACACCTTGAAACCGAGGACAGGCACCTGTACAGGCTCTGTCTTTATTGATACCGCACTAGAGAAGAGTTTCAATTGCTGCCCCCTGGCAGTATTGAGAAAGCTACTGGACTGAGCCGGGGAGGGCAGGGACTGGATCTATCCCCCCACCCCCAAATTCCTCAAATCCCCAGGGATTAGTAATACTGTAGGCACACATTAAATGCCTATCGAATGAATAAATGGGTGGCTATTGCTTCATCATTGCTCATTGTAGCAGCAAAATCTCTTTCTAAGATCAAAGTAATACATGTGCAGTTTAGAAAGTCAAAGGATTCTACAAAGTTGGGTACAAAATACAGTACTCTGCTTTCTCTCTCATTTCCCCTCCCAGAAACAACTATTTCATTTCTTTTAGCTGATTATTTTGATATTTAACTTCTGTCTATAATATAGATATCTATGCTAATGCTAGATATTCCAGTTGTGGGCATTGTCTGTTAAATTCCCACTATGGAAATCACCCCCTACTCCCCCAATATAGTTATTTCCTAATTTTGATTACATCAGTATTCAGTGTTTACATTATTAAGACTATGATAAACGCTAGTCACAGCTGGGGCACATTGTAAACTATGATTGCATTTCTTTTCCTTGACAGGGTTCCCCCCAGGAATTAATAACTGTCGTGTTGTTTTTTCTCATTTTTGTTGTTTGCTTGGTTTTCTATGTACTTGCTAGGAATTCGACCTCACACCCTTCACCAAGTGACTAAATTCACCCCCAAGACATTCAGATACACCAGGCATTCCATTGATGTCAACAGTCTGAGAAAGTCTCCTTCCTGGGGATCCCTGACTTGCTCCACTCTGGACTGGTTTGCCCTCTCCATCCCGGCCTGGCACACAGCTGTCCCTCTGGGGTCTCCCTTCACCACCATACTGGAGCTCTTCTTTACCCCTCCATAGGTTTCTTTTTTTTTTAAATTTATTTTATTAAATGTATTGGGTTTGATCCCCCAGTTTTTGTTTCTCTTGTCTTTGTGTTTCTCCCCCATTTTGGTAAAACACATTGTGCAGTAATTTACCAAGCAGGATTGAAAATACTTTTATACCATTCCCTTCGTTGATAGTTTGGCTGATAAAACTATATTTTTAATTCCCAGAATTTAGGCCCAGGCGTTTCCAGAATTGAAAAGGCTCACTTAGCAGACTGCATTTCAACCAGCCTCTCCCTCCCTTCACCTCCACATCCAGAGTTTCCTCATCCTGCTCCTTCATTATTCTCAGCTTTCTCCACTGTCAGTTTTAAGATTCAGGTTTTTAAAAAATTTTACTTTCCGGCTTCTAAAATTTGGTTGTTTCCTCCTCCAATCGTCTCTTCCTTGTGATGGGTTTAATTCTAGCTTGGAAATAATTTTCCCTCAAGATTTTGAAGGCATCGTCTATTGCTTTCTAGCTTCCAACACTGCCCTTGAGAAGTCTGAAGCCATTCTGATGCAATCTTTAATCTGACTTAATAATTCTTTAATCTGACTTAAAAACAATTTCCCCTGCTTTGTTGAGATATAATTAACAGGTAATATTGTGTAAGTTTCAGTGTACGGCATGTTGGATGTGTGTATATATTGTGATGCGATTACGATAATAAGGTTAGTTAACATCCATTGCCTCAATAGATACCGTTTTGTGTGTGTGTGGTGAGAACTTTTAAGATCTACTCTTTAGCAACTTTCTAGTATACACGACTGTATTGTTAACTCGAGTCACCCTGCTGCCCATTACATCCCCAGCATTTATTTATCTTACAACTGGAAGTTTGTACTCGCTGACCATCTTTCCCCATTTCCCTCTTTTCTCTGCCCCAACAACCACTAATCTCTTTGTTTCTATGAGTTCATTTTTTTCAGATTCCTCATATAAGTGAGAAGATCATATAGTATTTGTCTTTCTCTGACTTATGTCACTTAGCCTAATGCCCTCAAGGTTCATTAATATTGTTGCAAATAGTGGGATCGTATGCTTTTTATGACTGAATAATATTCCATTGTGTATATAGGTACTGCATTTTCTTTATCCATTTATCCGTCAACAGATGCTAAGGTTTTTTTTCCATGTCTTGGCTATTGAATAATGCTGCTATGAACATGGGGTGCAGATATCGCTTCGAGATGGTGATTTCATCTCCTTTGGATATGTACCCAGAACTGGGAATGCTAGGTTATATGGTAGTTCTATTTTTGGTTTTTTGAGGAACCTCCATACTGTTTTCCATAGCAGCTATACCAATTTGTTTTCTCACCAACAGTGCACAAGGGTTCCCGTTTCTTCACATTCTCTCCAACGCTTGTTGTATCTTGTATTTTTGATAATAGCCATTCTAACAGGTGTGAGGTGATTATCTCATTGTGGTTTTGGCTTTCCTGATAATTAGTGATCTTGAAAACCTTTTCATGTACTTGTCGGCCAGTTGTACATCTTCTTTGGTGATCTAACTTTAACATCTCTGCATTCCTGGTATTCTGAAAGTTAATGGTGATAGACCTTGGTGTGGGCCCATTGTGCTAAGCATTTAGTGGGCCTTTTCAGTTCTGGAAACGTATGTCCTTACATTCTGAAAATTACAACACACGCATGCACATACACGTATGCTACATGGATGTGGTAGCTGGCCTCCAAGATGGCCCCAGTGATCCTGGCCTCCTGACGGTCATACCCTTATGCAGTCTGCTTTCAAACTTGGACCAGGGTTGGGCTCTGACCAGTAGCATATGGGATCTGACAGTTAAGTTCACAAACTTGTTGCAACGATGTTGCTAACTGTTTTTGGTATCAGAGGGATTACTCATGAATTTGTACCAACTGGACAAACAGTTAACCAAGTTTACTATTTGGAAGTGCTGAAAAGGCTGCGTGAAAAAGTTAGACAACTTGAACTTTTCGCCAACAATTCATGGCTCTTGCATCACGACAATGCACCAGCTCACACAGCACTGTCTGTGAGGGAGTTTCTAGCCAGTAAACAAATAACTGTATTGGAACACCCTCCCAACTCACCTGATCTGGCCCCCAATGACTTCTTTCTTTACCCAAAGATAAAGGAAATATTGAAAGGAAGACATTTGGATGACATTCAGGACATCAGGGTAATACGACGACAGCTCTGATGGCCATTCCAGAAAAAGAGTTCCAAAATTGCTTGGAAGGGTGGACTAGGCTCTGGTGTCAGTGCACAGCTTCCCAAGGGCAGTACATCAAAGGTGACCAGAGTGATATTCAGCAATGAGGTATGTAGCACTTTTTCTAGGATGGGTTTGCGAACTTAATTGTTAGACCTTGTGCAGTAAAAGTCATGGTAAATTTGCTTCTGAGATTGGGTATAAAAGACATAGTGGCTTCTGTTTTGGTCTCTCTCTCTTTCTCTTGGATCACTTGCTTTGGGGGAAGCCAGCTACCGTGTGAAGGAGTCCTGTGGGGAGGCCCTTGTGGCAAGGAACTGAGACCTGCCAGCAGCTGGCAAGGAACTGAGGCTTCTGCTGATAAACATGAAGAAAATCCTCCAGCCCAGTTTAGCCTTCAGATGAGACTGTAGCCCTGCTGACAGCTTAACTGCAACCTCGTGGAATACCCTGTACCAGAACTGCCCCCCTAAGCTGCTCCCAGATTGCTGACCCTCAGAAACTGGGGAAGAGAATAAATGTTTGTAATTATTCGTGCAAACTGCTGAGTAAGTGGGACAATTGGTTATGTAGTAATAGGTAACTAACGTAATAGATGATCTTTTCCCCTCCATTTTCTCTGTTCTTTCAGTCGGGGATCTTGGTTACTTGGATAGTAGACTTTAACAGTCTTCAAATTTTCTTTGATGTCCTATTTTCGATTTCTATCTTTTTACTTTGTTTAGGAAGATTTCCTTACGTTTATTTTCTGAAGTTTCTCTTGAGTTTCACTTTTGCTCTTTCATTTTGAAAAATTTGTTTTTCTAAGAGCTATGTTCATGTTTTAAGTTTTCATCCCCTCTTAAAAAAGTGGTATCTTGTTCTGGAGTCCTTTAGTACAGAGACCTCCTGTGTTACCTTCTCTGGAGAAGACATCTCCAGTCTTTTGCCAGGTTGGGATCGGGGCACTCTTGCTGCCTAAAGTAGGGAAGCAGATCAGGGGAACTGACAGCTGCTTAAACTGAATTTCAGCCCATCCCACTGCATTCCCCTTCTTTTCTAGAGCCACCTTTATTATGTGCTGCTAATTTATGATTCTCAGCTTGGCTTAAGATTTTGTTGTTTTTTTTCAATCTACATTCAGCTTCTACAATTTGGTTTTTCCTCACCTGGTCTCTCCATTTTGCTAGGTTTAAGTCATATAATAATAATAAAAAGAAACCCAGATACTTTTATAGTTGCTTTAGTGGGATTTCACGGAACAGAGAAAAACAGGTGTGTCCATTTTACCTCAACCCTTTATGCTTCACCTGCCCCCACCTCTCTCTGGGACTTTCTGTGACTCCATCCAGTCTCTTGCTCATTGAGACACTGAAGGGGAGATTGGCTTTCCCACAGTCACTGTGGGTCCGAGGTCGCCGTCTGTGAGTAACTGTAGTGGGAACATGAGTAGATCATTGCCAAATAGTCATCCCGTCCTCACCTATTGCGAAGCTACCGGTTTGTGCCTGAAGACATGCCAGTGGCCTCAATTTAACTGCAGACTTGGGCTTCAGAGCTGAGTGTCAAGATGGAAGAGGAGGAATTTCCATACACGCTCCTGGAGGGGCCCAATATGTGTATGACACAGTACCTGTGGGTTCACGTGCGTATATGTGCACATAACTCACATCTTCAAGATGAACCTTCTTGCCAAACAAAACCCACCTTTGGACTGGGGGTGAATTGAGAAGCATGAAAAATGTTTACCCTCAAGTATGTTAAATATTCATGTCTTCAAAGCAAAGCTGTTGGGAAGACTAAGCCACCTGGAACACAGCTGTGGTGGTACCGTGAGGCATCTTGAAAAATCAGACTCTCATGCAGGGCTGGGAAGAAAACTCAGAGGTGACCTAGCCCAGCCCCCTGCTGCCCACCGTATGTAATAAATGTCAGTTCCATTATTAGCAAGATCAGAGTACACCACACACGTGATTAGCAAGATCAGATTAATATTTAGAGAGGGTAGTACTATCTTACCAGCTCGAAGATAATTATATTTGGGGCTATACAACTTTTTTTGAGGTAACACATTCCTTGTATTTACTATCTATCCATCTTCATGAGATAGGGTTTTAGAAATGGCGATCATGTGGCACATTCATCACTCCTCTCCCCGCTTGTACCTGTGGCAGACATTACTAATCAATCATGGCCCTCATTTTCTCTAGGTTCACATGTGAGATCTCAGAATCCTTTTCCATACAGTGCTCCTTGCAGCCACTAGCAATTGGTAGGTTGGGGTGGCGGACACACCAGATGAAACATATAAGCCGTTTCTGGTTGGGTCATTTATCACCAATCTTAGTTGAACATGGTCCAGTTCCCATTAATTGACCCAGAAATGACCTAAGCATGGTCCATCCAGAGCAGACCATGGTAGAATTTTGGCTTTTGTAGCCTAAAATCACTAGTGATTTTATTTTTCTGTGTCACCTCCCATGATTTTCCTGAGTTTTGTTTTAAATTCCAAGGGTTTAAGTGCTTATGCAGTTGGTTTCTTGAACTGAATAGCACACTGTATCCCATCGCATTTCATCATCTTTTCATTCTAAAGTAGGGGTCAGCAAACCATGTACCACAGGCCAAATCCAGGCTGCCACCTGTTTTTACAAATAAAATTTTACTGGAACACAGCTACACCCATAAGTATATTGTCCATGACTGTTGTCACACTAAAAAGGCAGAGTTGAGTGGTTGCAACAGAGACTGGCCCAAAAAGCTGAAAATATTTACTATTCGCCCTTTAGAGAGAAAGTTTCCTGACCTGGTTCTGAATGATCATTCAAGCCTCTTTTGGCTCTGAGCTATTATCGAATATTTATCTCCATGGTATATTCAACTCTTTTACTAACCCACTTAGTTATACTTTTCTCCAGCCCACATTTCTCCATTATACTCAGGGTTCTCCTGAGCAAAAGTGACCCGTTGCCATTCAGATGTGTTGATAATAACACTCCCTACTATTTGTTGAGCACTTACTATAGTCCAGGCAGTGCTAAACCCTCTACGTAAATTACGTGGACAAAAGTAAGCAAATGGCTTGGCTTAGTGCCTGGCATAGGGTACGTTCCCTATTATTTTTAATTTTTACAATAGCCCTGTGAAGGAGTAGGTATTATTAAAGAGTTTAACTTATTCAGGGTAGCCAAGCTGGTAAGTGGTAGAACTAGATTGCAACTCAGGACTGAATCTAAAACTTGTGATCTTTCCATTAAACTTTGTTATCTGTTTCTACTAAATTTTCCTGATTTACTAGTCTAGTAATTTGTCATGTAATTAGAATAATGGAATACACACACACACACATACATAAATATACACGTAGAGCTATACGATATATATACACACATACATGTATTTTTAATGTGTATACGCTTGTATGTGTGTGATGTATTATCTCAGATCCTCCTAATAAATATAAGTTAGATATTGTTCCCATTTTACAAATGAAGAAACTAAGGCTGAGAGTACAGATAGTAAGCTGTTTGTTGGCATACTTCTAAGTTGGTATGATTCAAAAAACTTTATGCTGCAACGCTACGATACACAACCATGCTATGTGGGTGAGCTGATTCACCAGTTTCTACAATACACATTTATGGAGCACCCACGCTGTACAGGGTACTATGCTCAATCCGTGATATATTTTTTTCTGTGGTGAATTCCTTTTCTAAGTGCTCACAAACTGTCAAGTTGTCTAATGTTTGCTTTTAATTTAGGGTACTTGGTAACAGATATTTGGGGTTGCATGCTCAACTCTTCCAAAAAAAAAATCTAAGATGTTGTTTTGTACCTCAATTTCCACATCTATGAAATGGGAAAGAAAATGTCTGTGTGTACGTCTTCCAATTTTCTATGCTTATGAGACTTCAAATGGAGTTTACATTGAACGGAGGCTGCAAGGTGGAAGTCTGTGGGTAGGACGCAATGCACAGATGTTCTCTTTGGCTTACACAGTGAATTGTAAGAAATTGAATAAATTAAGATATTTTAAAATTGAGAGATTTTTGAGCTTCTCCTGAGTTATCAGATAACTTTGCAAGACTGACTTTGTTGTCCTATGTGGACAGAAGGGCTGCAGTACAAGCTTCTCCCTTTAGACAGAGCACATGCTTTCCTGGTAATCAGTCCCCATCATATACCTAGTATCTCCCCAGCACTGAAGCCTTGTCAGTTGCTGTTTAAAATGTCCCATTGTAGTCATTTACTTTGCCCTCTGATTTGCAGCTTCCACATTCAAGCAGGAGAGATTTCAGCTGGGTATAAGAACAAACACCATCTACGAGGTGAATTGTGCTTTGCAACCATTTGAACTAAATTGGTAGAAAACCTTAGCTCTCTGATTCTATGTATTTTAAAGGAACTCATCTTTAAATCAGAACAGGACATGTAAAATAAGAATAAATGAAAGAAAACCTATTTTTAATACATGCATATGTAATAATAGACTGTGATACCCACCTACTTATTGAGGGCAAAGTGTTACCTCTGTAAAATTATGGGAGAATCATAATTATGTTCAAAGCCCAGCTTAGGCTCACTGAGAAGCAAACTGGTACCTTAGACAGCACCATGTCTTTGGCGTGGGTTTGTTCTGCAGGGGAAATACTGTATTTAGTGCACTCTTACATTCAAACTCACTCTGGACTCATTTTTTAAATGGATGTCACTCCTATAAAGGGGAACAGTAAATAAGGGAATGGGTAGCTACCAAAACGTTTATTCTTCAGGACATTTTAATTATTTCCTTTATGTGCTTTTTTGGGTTTATTTACTGCTTATTTTAAAGGACTGGATGGTGGCTGTGGGTTATTTCTTCTTCCTGAAAGCTACAAAACATTTGTTCTTTGCTTTCTGCACTGCTGTTTCAATAATGCCTGTTACCTAGTGAGTGGTCAGTAATGCTCATAGAATGAATGCTTGCCCCTCCTGTGGTGACATTTACAGTTGCTCATCTCAGTCACAAAAAGCATGGTCCTAATGGGAAAGGGGTAGAGCGTTTGATCCTTTTCTGGAAAGTGTTTTGTTTGGGCTTTCTGAAATAGGCTGCGTTACCTCCCCCTGCCAGCTTTGTTCACAAGGGGAAATGAGTGACATAAGAGAACCAGATCCACCATTGTGCCTCACTCCTCACACACACACACACACACACACACACACACACACACACACACACCCCACAATGCAATAATGCAATTCAAAGTGTACGCCCCACAAAATACACAGCACATATCATCAGCACCAAAATCATGCCTTGAGTCCAGGTCTTTGCTCAGACTTCACATTTCACAAGCCCTTCTTTGGCAGCAAATTGGACAGCAATTAGGTCTCAGGGGGCCGAGCAGAAACCTCCATCCTGGGCCACACCGCTCTGTGTTAATATCATTTCTCCTTCAGGCTCTTAGCACTTACTCTCTGTACTACTCACTTGGCAAGTAATCAGCCACTTCTCTCGTTCTGTTATTTAAAGCTGGTATTTACACTTGCCTGTGTTGGTTTCTTTCTCTCTCCAGTGGATCATATGCAAATTGAGCATTAAGCAATAAGGAAAGGTCGTTATTAGCATGGTTCCCTGGACAGCGAGTCTTAGTTTACCCCCAAAGCTTGCTGTGAGGCGAGATTTGGGTCTAGTTGGTTTATTTGGGAGGTGATTCCATGGAACTCAGTGAGGGAGTAGGAAAGTGAGACAGCAAAGGAAGAGAGAAAAAGGGTGTGACAGACAGTGGGTTACCACTGTGGGCAAAGAGGCACACACCTGCTGGGGACCTTTTAAGATACTGTGGTCAACAGACATGTCATACAAGCCACATGTGTAATTTACAGTTTTCTGGTAGCCACGTGAAAGAAGCAAAGAGAAACAGATGCAATTCATACTGTATTTCATTTAACTCAGTAGATCCAAAATAGCATTTCAGTATATAATCAATATAAAAATTATGTGTTAGTTGATTGAAGATCTCTGGGTTCCTGCCATGACAGCCTTTTCACCTGAGTTTTGGTCTGAGCATTAAGGACTGCTGTATGTGGTTGTACAGATCGAGCATGTCAATCTAGAGGGCACCATGTCCCTAAGCTTTCATAGACTGTAATAGGTGTGACATCCCTAAAGTTGTGCAGTGCCCAACCTGCACAACTCCTCCTGGAACAGCTGTCAGCCTCCTACTTCTTGATTATTACTATGCTCATCCCTTTGGTGAAGGAATAAAGGAGTGTTAGAGCAGACATATTTGCTTGGGCTTACGTAGCTACAACATTCTATCCTTTAAGGGTCACTAAACATTCTGAGCACCTGACGCCATTTCCTCGGAGGCCAGCATCATGACTAATCAGGCAAAGCCAGCACCTCCAGGGCCCTGCAATCACTCTGAAGGAGTCAGCTTCACGCTCGCTGCTAATTTTACCTTGCAATTTGCAGAGAGTACCAGTGAGTTTTTGCCAAGCACCCTTGCGGACATGACTTACAAGGGGCTCGCCCAGGTTGGGGCTGGGAGCTGGGAAAGAGCCATGTCTGTTGCCCAGAGCTTCGTTCCCAGGGATAGGCTTCCCGCTCCCCCTTACGTAGGCCCTTCTTTCTCCACTGGTCTTCCTCACCTCGGTCACCCACAAGGTATGTGTCTGACTGCAGGAGTCAGTGAACTCCAGATGCCGAAATTCAGTTGCTCAGTCTGCATTATTTCATTCCTTTTCCATTTGTTCCTCTGTGGTGGGCAACTAACCATGCAAGTAGAATCAAATTGGTCTGATTGGTAGCCTCTAGAAAAAAATAATCACAGCAGTTTGCAGGAAGGAAGTCACGGAAAGAATTGAATACAGAATTGGAAAGCAACTCAGCAATCAAGCGCTCCTGCCATTTCCTGTTACAGATGGTGAGCAGGAGCATCTGAGAGGTTGAGGAGCTCATTCAGGGTCACACAGCACATTAGCGGCAGAGGATTTCGCTTCCTTCGTGGAAGAAACTCTTATCTACTTCCTCCGCTGCATTGTGTCTGCACACAGTTTGCATTCAGCAAATGTTTGTGGAATGAACTGAGGCATTTTTATAATGTCCACATTACCGCGAGGCCAAAAATACATATTTTTCATGTATCCGTGTAGTGCGCCTTTGTTGATTTTGTGAACCCAGCATCCATTATCCTTCCCGCTTAGAGCACATCCCTCCCCCAGGATGGGGAAGCCTTGTGATCCATGAATGGCTCATCAGAGCATTCCATTCTCCTAGCCACAGTGATTGCTTCAACAACTGACATGTGACCCAAGCCAGACCAATCATGAGAACTCAGCTTCGGGCCTTTCTTTTGGCCATGCCCTCACCAACAGGAGAAGGAAGTCAATAAAGAGGAAAGCAGAACTGAGAGCAGGAGAAGGCAAGGCCAAGTTTTGGTGATGGCATTTGACCACCAATATCTGTGTATATCTAAAGCCAGTGCCCCTGGGATTTTTTTAAATTATGTGAGGTAATAATCCATTCTTAAAAAAAATACAGTTAGATTTTTATCATTTGCATCTGAAACCAAATGACAAGTAAATTCACTTGGAAGCACCGGTCAACAACCTGTAGATTGGTTTGTACCCTCAGCATCTCCTATTGTCGGGATGTTCACCCTCCCATGAGCTCACAGAAGGTGGTGCCTCTCCAGCCTTAGGGGGTAAACTTGAACCATCCTAGACTTAGTGATTTTATTGTCTGTGCCAGTGATTGCTGTCGGCATGAACAGGTGATGGATGCGACCTTGATGAATGAGACTCCCAGGGAAGTTTGCTGCCTGGATTCTGGAATAGGTTTTCCTCTTGTGTACAGAGAGGTCAACTGCCCTTTCCTGCCTTTGTACATGGCTGTGTGAGGATGTGATGACCGGATCTGCAGCAATCAGCTTAAGACCACGAGGAGACAAGTCTGAGGATAGGAGCCAGTGAGCCAAGGGTGGTAAAGCAGAGAGATGGAAAAAGCCCGTGCCCTGTGCCATTGAATTCTAGACCTCATTATTCCCAGACTTTTAAAAATTGGAGATGTCATGATTTCTTTAAGCCACTGTTCATTTGGCATCCTGTTATTTGCAGCCCAAAGCATCTTGATTAAAATAACTACTTTTTAAAAAATGTGAAATACAACTTTATTCTGATTCCAAACGAAAAGGAATGGGAATGTTTTTAAAATAACTATTTTTAAAAAAATGTTTTCAGCACAGAAGAGAAGTGAGAACTTTGAATGAAATATTACAGGGAAGACCAATTTGTAAAATAATTAAATGAGGGGTTGCCTTAGCAGAAGGGGGATGTGCTAAAACCTTGCCCACTTGGACCCCGATATTTTCCCCTGTGACAGGCCCCAAGTTTCCTCTGCAATCCTGTGACTCTCCAGAACCTAGTCTGAAGACTGGCCCATAGGCCTACTTTTTCACTAGAACAAGGCTTCGCAGTCTTGGCATTATTGATATGTGGGGACATAATTTTCTGTGTGGGGACCGTCCTGTGCATATAGGAGGCTGAGCAGCATCGCTGGCCTCTGCCCACTAGAGGCCAGTAGCAGCCTGTCTCCAGTCATGACAACTGAAAATGTTTCCAGACACTGTCAAATGTTGCTTAGATGGGTAAAATCATCTCTAGTTGAGAACCACTAAATCAGAATTACTCACTTCTCAACTATTTCAGAGCCATAAGTTTGCGACATTGTTGGGACGGTGTCGAGATATCACTGAAAACAAATGAGTGACAGAAAAATGAGATGGAGAGGATGTGGAGAAATTGGAATTCTTGTACATTGCTGCTGGGCATGTAAAACGGTACAGCCTCTGTGGAAAGCAATTTGATGTTTCTTTAAAAAGTTAATCATGGAATTACCATGTAATCCAGCAATTCTATTCCTCGGTATGTGCCCCAAAGAATGGAAAGCCGGGCCTCCAAACAGATATTTGCCCATTAATGTTCATAGCAGCCTTACTCACAATAACCAAAAGGCGGAAACAACGCATGTGTCTGTCCGTTGACAGATGAATGGATAAGTAAAATGTCATCTCTGCATATGTACCATGGAATGAGCTGCAGCTATAAAAAGGAACAGAGTCCCAATACATGCTACCATATGGATGGACCTTGAAAACATGATGCTAAATGAACTAAGCCAGACACAAAAGGACAAATACTATATGATTCCACTTACATGAGGGACCTAGAAAAGGAAAATTCACAGAGGCAGGAAACAGCGTAGAGGTGATCACGGCCTGGGAGAAGGGAGAACTGGGAATCACTGTTTAATGCGTACAGAGTTTCAAAATGGGGTGATGGAAAATTTTGGAACCAGATAGGGGTTATGGTTGCACAACATTGTGATTCTAATTAATGCCATCAAATTGTATGCTTAAATCTGGTTAAAATAGCAAATTTTATGTTTTTTTTTCTTTTTTTTTTTTTTTTTCCCCACATTAAAAGGTAAAAACCTCTAAATGAGTTAATGTCAGAAACTTTTGCCAAGGCTGGCAGCCTTTGATGTGATGCATTACCATGATGCTGGAGCATATGATAGAACATCTGAAGGAGTAGCTGGGCTTGCAGACTCTGTTCTGGTCACTGAGATTCGAGTCTGCAGAGCTCTAAGACATCCGTTATAGGTTCCGTCAAGTACTTGCCACGTACCAGGCTCTCTCTGTACAAAGGTCTTTGCAGAAATCATCTCATTTAACTCTCACAACCAGCCTACAAAGTGGGTTCTCAGATCGCCGCATAATATATGTGAATAAACTGAGACTCAGAGAAAGGGGTAGAGCCAGTATTCAACCAAACCCAGGGAGCCAGATTCCATATGGAGCCCATGCTTTTAACCATTTTGCTAAGGTTTGGAGCCAAAATGCTTCAGTTTGGATTAAAAAAACCCATTTTGAGTATTTACTTAAACAGTAATAAAGGAGAAAGGAAGTAGTTCGTGGCTACCAAGCAGCTGTGGTCTTTCTTACCACACAGTAAAAGGAAACAAAACAAACCTCAGCTTCTACAGAGGATGTGTTTTTCTCTGGACGATGTCAAGTAGATCAGAGGAGCCCTTTTCCTAGGAGGAAGGCTTAAGCACCTGGGCTTTTCAGTGGGTCAGGGTGCTCCCGAGACGTGAATTTTGTTTCCTGCTCCGCTTAGATGACTATATTCAAATTTTCTTGTCTCTCCTTCTGCCTTATGGGGAGGTGGATTGTGGCACTTGATGGTTTAATCTGTGCAATCTCTAGACAAAACATGTCTCTACTTTGCTGCCAGGAAAATGTTAATTTATTCTGCTTCTGGATCGAGAGAGGTAAATGAAGTGATTGGCGATGCTGTGTGTGTGTGTGTGTGTGTGTGTGTGTGTGTGTGCATACGCGCGTGCACATGTGTCAACTCACAGGGATCTGTGTGAAGAGATGCAAATGGACCTTCAATTTAGGGATTTTAGGGAAGTAGAAGGTTCTTGAGTCTCCTTTAAGGGATTGCGACTCCCCCTCCCAGAAATTGTATGCAAAACTTGTGTCTAGGGCATGATTATTTTTTTGGAGGGAACACGAAAAAGTGTTCATCAGCATCTCAAAGGGGTTTTAGAGAATGTCAGTCTGTGTGATGCCTGTCTCCTGGCACGCCTTTCTCTTAGAAGAGCCGCACTCGTCTTAGGTAGGAGAGGTCCTTGGTATTTAAGAAGCACCTTTATGTAGGGAGGGGACAGGGCACAGAGAGCAGCCATCGGAATTGTTATTGTTTTGAGCTTGTTAAGTTTGAAGCTTGAGGAAAACCCAGCCAGATTGAATAAGCTTTGGCAAAAGGAGTCTGAACGTGTCAGTCTGCTCCTTCAACCGTCTCCCTCTCCTTCCAGTTCCTTCCCCTCCTTCTGTTCTGCTCTTTCAGCCCCTGCCCACCTTCTGTGCTGTGGGCCTGGAACCAGCTTGGGGACAATAAAGACCAGAAACTTGCACTTTATTTAACTTGCGCCTGGCACATAGTAGGAGTCAATAAATGGTAGCTTAAAAAAAGCACACCCACCCAGCCCTCTGGGAAATGGTAATTTGTACCAGACATAGAATAAAGGGGAGATTCCGGTTTTTCTCTTGTAATCTACGTAGAACGCATAGACAAGTCAGAGATTACATATTCATGGCAAAAAAAAAAAAATTACATATTCATGGAAAACTCACGTGAGTGTCTTAAAAAACAAACAAGTTTCACTTGCTGGGTATTCACCAGGCCTTGCTTTTTCTGTGATCCTCAACGTGTATTGTCTCCATCAGTCATCATAGCAACTGGAGAGGTTGACACACTCGGGCCCATGGTAGAGACGACGAAACGGTTTCCACGATGCGATACCTTTCACGTGACCCTCGCGTTTTCTCATTTGATCAGAAAAGACTTCCTGTGTGGGTGAGAAGGACCATGAACTGAATGTTAACAAGTGGTGTGGGATGTTCAGTGGACGTGTCTGTCTGTAATTCACTTGGAGTTGAGCAGTTCTTGTCAAAATTTACGGTGTATGCAAATCACCTGGGAATCTTATTAAAATGCAGATTCTGATTCAGGAGGTGGAAGAGCCTAGAGTGGAGCCTGAGATCCAAACTTCTACCCAGCTCCCAGGTGCTCCTGCTGCTGATCTGTGGACATTCTGAGTGGCCGGGGTACAGTGTCAAGGTGATAAAGGACTTGCACGTATGTGGTCTCAGTTACTCTTCACTCAAGTCCTGTGAGTTATCCGTTACTATTTCTACCTTAGCGATGGTGACATCGAGAGCATAATTAGAAACAGCTGCCATTCTCAAGTGCCAGGCATTTCTAGGGGACACAATAGTAAACAAGACAGATATAAATTTTTATTTTTTAATTTTTATTTTTTAAAGGAGGGCACAGCGCACAGTGGCCTATGAGGGGCTCAAACCGGCAACCTTGGTGTTAGTAGCACCACACTCTAACCCACTGACCTAACTGGCCACCCCCAACAGATGTGATTTTTATTTAAAGAAACTGACAATCCAGGAAGGAAGACTGAATAATTAAATTTGAAAAGTTCTGAGTGCCTCAACGAATGTTTGTAAAATGGATGAGTGGCTTGGGCTCTGGGTGTTGCCCTTCATCATAGGAGGAAGAGAAACAGGCTTGGGGCAGAGGAAGACAATGTATTCAGCCTCGGACATGGTGGTGGCATCCTGGTGTAGCTGTCCGGTTGGCAGGTGTGAGACTGGAGTTTGGGAGAGAGAACTCCAGCGGGATGAAAGTTGAGCATTTCAGAGCTTTCAGTGCAAAGGTGGGAATTGAAGTTACAGAAGATTCGATTCAGGATCCAGAACATGGAGGTGCCTAGGAGAGTTTAAAGTGTGAAGAGCCGAGGATAGGCTCCTAGAGTAGGACCCTGCCTAGCCAGCCATTGTGAGCTGCTAGAGGAAGAGAAGCCCATGAAAAGGACCAGAGAACACCTGCCAGGGAGGTAGGAGGAAAGCCACAGAAGCCAAGGGAAGAGAGACCTTCAAGGGAGGAGGCGTTCGTCGGTGACGGCGGGAGCAGTCGGTATCAGATGCCTGCCGGTGCCGTGCACGGAGGAGGACACCACATCTCTTCTGTGATATTCCTGCCAAAATATGCATATTTAAACTCTAATCATGAGAAGACATCAGACAAATCCAAATCGAGGGATATTCTACAGAACAGCGGGGCTGTACTTTTCAAAAATATTTACATCTTGAAAGACGAAGGAAGTGTTTCAGATCCAAGGAGACTAAAGAGACATGACAACTAAATGCAATGTGTGGTGCTAGATTTGATCTTAGATCAGAAAAAAATTGCTATAAGAGACATTATAGGAACAATGTACAAAATTTTTAAATGGTTATCTATTAGGTAAGGGTTGCTATAGACTGAATATTGGTGTCCTGTCCACCCCCCCCCCCCACTGCCAGAGTCACATGTTAAAGCCTAATACCTAAGGTGATGGTATTTGGAGGTGGGGCCTTTGGGAGGTGCTTAGGTCATGAGGGTGGAGCCCTCATGAATGGGATTAGTGCCCTATAAGAAGAGACCCCAGAGAGCTTCCTTGCCTCTTCCATCATGTGAGGAAAGAGTGAGAAGAGGGTGGTCTATGAACCAGGAAGTGGCTTCTCATCAGATACTGAATTTGTGCCTTGATCTTGGACTTCCCAGCCTCCAGAACTGGGAGGAATACATTTCTGTTTGTTAGCCATCCAGTCTATGATATTCTGTTCCAGCAGCCCTAGCAGACTAAGATGATAGTGGTGCATTAATGTTATTTTTCTGGAATTTGATTATTGTGCTGTGATGATATAATAGAAAGATCTTTGTTCTTAGGAAACATGCTGAAGTATTTAGAAGTATTTAGGAGTAAAGGGTTGTGATGGCTGCAGCTGACCCTCTCATGGTCCAGGAAAAAAAAAGGCTGAACGCATAAGGCAAAAAAATAATAAGTGGTGAATCTGGGTGAAGAAGTACTCACTGTACTATTCTTCTTCTTTTTTTAAACTAGTTTTCTATAGAAATATTTCCAAGTAAAATGTTAGAGAGAGAGAGGTTGAGAGAGAAAGGAGCAGTATACGCAGTATCAGATTCTGTGGAGAGGTCAGGAAAGAGAAAGGTCAAAAGTGTCCATTGGATTTCGCCTTGACTTCACGGCACTTAAATTGTAGAAGGAAACCCATAAATGAATGTATAATTACAAATTGCGATAAGGATTGGAGAAAAAGAACAGGGTGCTACATGAGCGAGTAACATGGATGTGGATAATTAGTCCTTTGGTCAGACCAGGTCTAGTGGCGTGGAGGAGGCCAAAGCCAGACTGCAGTGCAGTGAGCAGGGAAGAGGGGACGCGGAAAGGCTTAGGGAAAGAGCAGGGAGCAGTAAGGAACAGCCTCTCCAGGGAGAGAGGGGGTCCAGGTGGAAACGGGGGAGTCAGGGAAGATTTGGAAGAAACACAGGATATGGAATACCCTTTGCACAGGGTATGGAATGACGGGCAGGGTAGAATATGCATGTTCTGTACAGGGGCTGGGGAGGGGGCGGAGGGCAAGGATGGGCTCTGAGAAATCTGGGGTGCCTAGGACATGGACTGTGCGAGTGTGGGTGATGAGAAGGCAGGTCAGGGGAGATTGAGAAGAACCTGTTTTCCAGGCTGATCACCTTGACTTTTGCCTGAAGAGGTTACACCTCTCGTCTGATGTCTCAGCCAGAGGATGTCTTCCAAAACTCCTCTCACACAGGAAAATGTGTTATGAAGTGCTCCCCGGTACTCAAGCCGGAAGCCATTGTGCCATCCTGGCCAACCCCCTCTCCTTCAGCCCCCACACCTACAGGTCAGTGAAGCCTGTTGGTTCTGCCTCCTAAATACGTGTCTGTTTACGGTTTTCTACCTCTGCTGGTCCAAACACTATCTTTGCTCTCCTAATGGATCCCCCTGCTACAAACCCATCTCCGCTCACCAGACAACATGACATTTACCCTTGTAAATTGGACCATGTCACCCCACCCCCTTCTCCTTCAAAGTTACTCAACGACTTTATAATTCAGGAGAAAATATCAAGATCTTTAACATGGCCTGTCAGCTTCTACACGTTCGGGCTTCTGCCTCTCTCCCCACTGGTACCTCGTCCCTGTGTTCCTCTGTACTCAGCTGCAAACACGTACGTTTATTGAGTTTTCAATTCTCTGGTGGGGTAAAGCTCTTTTCTGAATCTGGGTCTTTGCTCCTCTTGCTCTTCCCTCTGCCTGGACCTCTCTCACCCATCCTTCACCTGGTAACACCTGTATCAGTTTGCTAATGCTGCTATAACGAAGTACCACAGATTGGCTTAAGCAACAGAAACTAGTTTTCTTACAGTGCTGGAGGCCGAAAGCCTGAGTGTTAACAGATTGGTTTCTTCTAAGGCCTCGTTCCTTGACTTCTCTGTGGCCATCTTCTCCGTGCGCTCACATGGTTTTCCCTGTGTGTGTCTGTGTCTACATTTCCTCTTATTAGGACACCACTCATATTGGATTATGACCCACCCACATGACTTCATTTGAACCTAATTCCCTCTTTAAAGACCTTATCTCCAAACACAGTCAATTCTAAGCTCCTGGGGGTTAGGGCTTCAACAAGTGAATTCTGGAAGTGCATAATGCAGCCCATAACTACTCTTTCCAATGCTTAGGTTGTAGCCCACATGTCACTTCCTTAGGAAGGCGTTCTCTTACTCCGCTCAGCCCAGTCCAGCTTAGATATACTGTTATTCTTGTGTATAGCACCCTGTTTCCCCCCTTTCTAATCCCGATTCCATTTTGTAATTGAGTATTCATTTATAGGTCTCACCTAGAATTTAAGCGCCATAAATTCAAGGACCCTATCTTTTTCTGGTCACTGCTGTCTCCCCAGGCTCTAGCACAGTTAATGAAAACTCCAGAGACTGCACAGTATCTAGCAGGTTTGCATCTAGTTAAACTGGGACCAAAACCATCGAAAGGAGAGATGATTCTTACCTCTGTTTAAAGATCTACAGCACAAGTGATTTCACACTAACCCCTCAGACCCCCGCTGCAGCCTTTTGGCATGAAATGTGCAAACTGTGACTGGAAATCGATTCAAGCTCAGAGGTAGGCAGCTGGGGAGAACAACACATTTATAAAATTATTGCTGATGTGTGCTGTGACATAGCCCAGTGTGACACCACAGGCCAGTATGTGACCAAAACTAATGACATTGGGCTTTTTGCTTAAAAGATAAGAAAATTTAACGTTAAGCGGGGACTCAGAACAAATTTCATTCTTGTTCAATTGTTTCAGATGTTTGAATTTAGACTTGATTTGAACTGGTTTGTTAGGCGGATCCATTTTCAAAATTTAATATTTGGGTTTGGGGAAGGTTTAGCGCTAATGTGCTCATGTGCTGTTTTACTATAACTTCTGGTTCACAGTCAGTCTCCGGAAGACCACTGTGAGCTTCAGCCATTCTCAGGCAAGATCAGAAAGTCCAAGAATCCTCTTGCTACAAGGTTCTGGTGAGTTTTGTTGTCCAGTCCTCTGCCTACAAAAGCGTCTTTTGATTTGTCCAGGGCAGATTATTCATATAGTTTTACTTATTTAGCAAACACGTATTGAGTGTTTCCTCTCTGCCAAGCACCATGGGGCAACAACGAAGAGGAGAGATCCACTCTCCAAGTTGCTCCTGGAGGGCAAAGGGCCAAATCTTGGTCTTGTTGGTTCTTCTACAGTGCCTGGCCCAATTGCTCTGGCAGGAACAACTGCGTGGTGACATTTGCCAATGTTTGGTGCCTAATGTCAGAATTTCCATCCTATCTTTAGAAATTCCCATTATATGAGTCTTGAGGGGATTCAGGGCCTTCCTCCCCACCATAGGAGCTCCAAAGAGGAGGTAATCGCCTTTCCATGGTCTTTTGCAGTTCAGCTTTCCAAGGTCTTTTGCAGTGATCATGTGACCTAGACTTGGCCAATCAGAGGCACATGTGCGAGACTTTGAAATGGGAGTGGTGTTACTGAGAAATAGGGGCAGTGGAGGATCTAGTTTGGAGGTGGCAGAAGCAGCAGTCGCTTTCTAGAGGCCATTTATGGTGCCCGTGGCAGCACTCAGTGCCCAGGGCCTGCAGGGGCTGAGGTCGGAGCTGTAGTACCCTGGGTTCAGTGGCTGCTGTAGTCCTGCCCTCTCTGAACTGCCCTTGTCACCTCCGTTAGTCAGTGGTTGTGGCTGCTGGCCAGCCTCCCTCTGTGCCTGTTCACTTGCTAGGCCCAGCCCTCCAGCCTTCCTGGTAATTCTGTGAGCGCCCCACCATTCCGGAATGCTTACAGGAGCCAGAGTCGGTTTCTGTTGCTTACCACTAAGAAACCTGACTTGTGTAAACTCTTGGCTCACTAATTCAGGAATAAGAGGAACTTTCTCTCTTTTCCGTAATCCAATTTAATTTTTTATTCTGAACTCCCATTTTGTTGGGTGGTTGATACTTAATCTCAGTCAATTCAGAGATCTCTTCTTCCCGCCCATCTTTTTTTTAAGATAATATCTAAACGTAATTTTTAATAGTGTAAAAGCCCAGAAGGATGCATAATAGAGGGAAACGCTATAGAGGATCCCACCATTCAAATTCAACAACTATTACTTGCACCTTCTTCATCTTTTTCATGTGTGAGTTTTTACAAATTTATGAATATATTTAATGTAAACCATTCTTTATGCTTCTTAAGACATTTAAAATTAGTATTATTGGATCCACATTTTTCCTTGTGACTTTTATAAATTTTATTATTAAAATTTTAAAAGTTTATATTATTAAAAAAAATAAAATCTATAGACGAGTTGAAACAATAGCACAGTGAACACCCATTTACCACCCTCTAGATCAGTCGTGATCTTTTTTGCTGAATTTGCTTTCTCTCTCTCTTAGGTACCTATATGTTTTCCCCTCTGAATTATTTGAAAATAAGTTGCAGAAATTATGGCATTTTACCTCTTAATAGTTCAGACTGCATTTTCCTCAGTAAAAGGACTTTCTCCTACATAATTGCAATTCCATTATCACAGTTAAGAATAACAATATTATCTAAAATCTAGTCCATATTCAAAATTCCCCAGTTGTCCCAAGAATTCTCTCTTACGGGTGGGTTCTGAGGTTCTGAGAGCGGGACTCTTTCTTTAAGTTCCAGGAGGCTTAAACGATATTAGTGCTGGGGGTGGGGGATGGGTGAGGCATGCAGTCCTGGGGCGGGGCGGGGAGGAATCTGTAAGACTGCTGCATGTGCCTGGACCCTAGATGTTTCCCCTTTTGGGTTCTTGTCAGCTTCTTGGGTGAACCACTCAGAGCACAGACCCCCGGTACTCAGATTCCCAACTGGGGTTTCTGTTGATAGCGCCCCCTCCTGGGGTGGGGGTGGGGCAGGTACGCCCCAATGCCAAGCTCTCCCCTCTTCCCCTCCTCTTTTGTCTCATCTTGAAAGCAAAAAACCTGAGTCTGCCTCTTTGTGTTTATTTTCTTCTGGCTCAAGTCCCTTCAAGGTTCAAGCTTTTGAAACTTAAAAGTCTTTTTTCTGCTTTCATGGTCTGAACATGGTCTGACCCCTTAAATGGAGAATGGTCATGGGAGAACAGGTCATCAGTTAGTCTTTCAAAATATTATCCTGGCTTATTTGCTCTGTGCAGACATTAGCACATGTATTTAACTGTTAGGCCCCAGGACGGCCATACTGGTTGTTAAAACATTAAAATACTTCTGAACTAGACCACTAATTCTGTTATCCTAAAAGACAACTTTTGCTGGTGTATCTTTTCTTCATCTTTCATAAATATATGATATTTATGAGTATAGTTAATGCAGTGGCAAATTAATACTATGCAGTGATAAAAAGCCACTGTCCTGGGCCTCCCGTCCCTCAGATAGCACCAGCCTCTTCCCTGGGACCCTTCATACCTCCAGCAGCCCATGGGGAACCGCCTGGAAGAGGACGGTGGCTCCAAGACTCTGTAAATCCATTTTGGTGGGGCAGTGCCAAGGCTTCCAGCTTGTTAAGGGTTTTGAATATTCCTATGGAGCAAATGTAAATTGGATCATATCACCTTCCTGCTTACAACCCTTCACTGGCTGCCCATTTCACTCAGAATTAAGTTCCAACTGTTTTAGACGTACTACGGTTTGGCTCAGCATATGGCTGGAATTAGGAACAAGGGAGAGAGAGGAGGTAAAAAAGGATGGTAAGATCCAAGATGGGGATTATGTCGTTGGTGAATATGGGCAAAAAATACAGTAACTGAGACAAATTAAAAATGTGTTTTTTTAGAATAAAAGCAATGTAGCGTGATTTTTGAACATGATGGAGTAAAATTCTCTAATCCCAATCACCGGAAGTAACCCACTTTTATCTACGGTATAAAAATAAGTGTTTTACAAAAACTCTGTGTGTGTGTTAATCTTGGATTACATTGTTGTGCAGCTTTTCTCCACAATATGTGATGTGTATTTTTCCAAACCGATTTATGCATATTTACAACATTATAATTAATAGCTGCACAATATTTCGTTATACGGATGTATTAAGATTCATTTAGCCAGTTAACTATTGTTGGGAATTTGGGTTATTTCCAGTTTTGTGGTTTTTTTGGTTGTTATTACCAACAAAGCAATTTTGGGGTCTCTTTGGATTTTTGTACCAGTCAATTTAAAAGATAAATTTTTCAGGGTAGAATTGCTGGGCCAAAGGTTAAGCACATTTACAATTTTGATAAATTACTCTAAATTGCTAGAAAGCCGAGTTTTTAGGAGAGGTTAATGACTTCTGCTTTGGTCAAGTTAAGGTCAAGGTGCCGAAGGTCACTTACGAATACCCCAAAATCAATTAGTAACACAGGTTAGGACTGTGAAGAAAAGTGACAGCTAGAGATGTGCTTTAAGCAGAGCTGTGAGTATTCTGATATTCTGAGCCTTCATAATGATTTCAAATAATCAACTATGCTTCGAATCTAAATAAAGACACACTAGACACATTAATTATAAAAGATTCTCAATGTACTGTGAAAGTGTATATACAGCACATAAAAGCACAATTCCATCTTAAACTTACCATAAAACTAATACATTAGCTATGATAAATATTAATTAAACATCCAAATAATAATCTTCCTTGCCTCTTTAAATTTAGAGTGCTTTTGGAGGATGGTTTGGATTCCTTGGATCTTTTATTCTATTTTTTTTTTTTTAATTTTTTTAAGGAGGGCACGGCTCACAGTGGCCCATGTGGGATAAAACTGGCAACCTTGGTGTTAGTAGCAGCTCACTCTAACCAACTGAGCTAACCGGCCACCTCTGGAATCCTCAGATCTTTTAAAAGCTTTTACCAAGTATCTGTGCTCTTCAGCTAAAGACCACCAGGAACACACTTGCTGTTGAACAAGTTGGAATTGTTATTCATTGCAGTGAGAGGGGAAACACAGCAGGAACTGTGGGACAGCTTAATAAGAGGGTGTTAGAAAGGACTTAGCATAGGGTTTGGAGTTAGAGTCGGTGACTTGGGGGAGGGTGTAAGGAACTGGGGCTTTGCTCTGGGTTGGATACCCTGGCAGGAAGGGGGAGCACCTCTATGACTGGGCATCTTCATCAATCTTACCTGACAAGAGAAAAGACGAGAGTGAGGCTCAAGCTGCAGTTGGTGAAGAAGCAGCAGCCCCTCGTATTGGACAGGGCACAGGAGTTTGGGTCATTTTTGTTGTTTGGACACTGTTCGTGATTTGTCTGCGTTCAGACAATGCTTGCTTTTGTCTTGCTCCCTTTGGGCTCAGAGTCGTCCGTCTGATGTGGTTGTTCCGTGCAGTTGTTTCTTTTCAGCAGCTGAGCACCAAGCCCGAGGTGTGAGTGCCAGCGGATCAGCTCATGGCAACGCCAAGGCCAAGCTGATCCTAAGTACCAGGCCAGCTCATGGATGTCAGGGCAGCTTCTAGTCTTTCTCAGAAGGAAGTTTACACTGTCTTTGCCTAGTAATCCCTACTGATCCTTCAGATCTCAGCTTAAACCTCATTTCCTAAGGATAGTCTTTCCTAATTCACTTCCCCCAAATAAATGGATCAGGTGTTTCTATTATATAGTCCTTAACAACTTCTGCTACTCCTTTGCTGTGCTGTCACAACTGGCATTGCTTAATTGTGCCCTGAGTTAAATAGTATGTGTCTTAACAGCTCACCTGTACATTGCCCGAGGGCAGGGACCATGTCATCTCAGTATCCTCGGGAGTCACACAGCCGTGAACACTCAGTAAATGCTCAAAATTAGTATTTGGTGAGTGACTATTGAAGGAACATGAGACAGTGAGCTTTTTGAGTATGTGGGTGGTGCCTCACTCCTGTCTGTATTCCAGGGCCTATACCACTGCTTGGCACATAGTATGTCCTCGAGAAATATTTGCGTAATGGGTTAGGATGGTTAATTTTATGTGTCAACTTGACTGGACTGTGGGATGCTGGTGAAATAGTATTTCTGGGTGCGTCTGAGTGTGTTTTGGGAAGAGATTGGCATTTGCATTGGTGAGCAGAGCAAAGCAGGTCACCCTCACCAATATGGGCAGGTATTTATTATCCAAGGTGTTGAGGGCCTGAATAGAATACAAAGGTGGAGGAAGGCTGAATGAGCTCTCTGACCATTTGAGCTGGGTCACTGATCTCCTCCTGCCCTTGACACTCCTAGTTTTGAGGCCTCAGGACCTGGACTAGACTCTATTATATATCATCAGCTCTCGGCTCTGGGGCCTCTGAATACACCACTGGCTCTCCTGGGTCTCTACCTGGCAGATGACAGATGATGGGACTTCTCAGCCTCCATCCTCATGTGAGCCAATACCTATAATAAATCTATCTATCTAGCTGGCTATGTCCTATTGGTTCTATTTGTCTGGAGAACCCTAATACATGAGTCAATGGCCTAATTCTTTTCCATTCGTTTTATTCTGTCCAAGGAATCATTCCAGTAGCTTCAGAGTTATCCCACATAGTTGAGTATGTTCAATGCAAATGGAGCTGGTGGCTCAAATGTGCAGAGTGGTCAGCTGAAAACCTGTTTGAAAGTATTTGACCCAGATTTTCTCCTTTTTGCCTCACACACCTTTTTTAAATCTATCAGAAGCTCTGCACAGTCTCAGATCAAATAAAGGCCCTCAAGAAACCACTGATGGCTATCAGCGCTCTGCACACTTCATTGGAAAGCCATAAACACAATTACTAGATCATTAAGGACTGTAAAACAGAAGCTTTGAAGCAACACACACAGAATTGCCTAGTTGGGCGTGAACAGGGTCTTGCACGTAGTACCAATACCTCCCTGTTGGAAGCCACCTAGGAAAAAACAAAGGATTGTGAACTGAAATGTCTTAGAGGCAGGTAGGAGGAAATCTGATAAAAAAAGACCCGTGTTCCACTCACAGCTCTGATGCCTGTTGAGCAATACATTAACTGGACTCCAGGAGCCTCAGTTTCCCCACTGTAGAGTAAGGTGTTGAGGGTTGATTGCATTAATGCTTAATTCTTTAGCCCTTGTAGTAGTTTGCTGTGGTTGCCTTAACAGTATCATAAACGACATAGCTTAAACAACAAAAAATGTATTAGTCTTACCGTTGTGGAGGCCGAAATTCCAAGATGAAGGTGTCTGCAGAGTTGGTTCCTTCTGAGGGCTGTGAGGGAGAAACTGTTCCATGCCCCTGTCTCCCTGGCTTATATATTGCAGTCTTTTCCCTGTGTCTTCACACAACTGTCCTCTGTGCATGTCTGTCCAAATGGCCCCTTCTATCAGGACACTAGTCATACTGGATTAGGACCCACCCCAATGACCTCGTTTTAACTTCATTACCTCTCTAAAGACTTATCTCCAAATAAGGTCACATTCGGAGATACTAAGGGTTAGGATTTCAACGTATGGATTTTGAGGAGACACAGTTCCACTCATAACAGCCCTCCTGGACCCATAGTCTTTGCAGTTCCTCTTGTAAAAGAGAGGGGGTGGTTTTACCCATCCTTTGACTCGATGCTGGCCTTGGGACTTGCTTTGGCCAAGTTGATACTAGCGGAGGTGATGCACGCTAAGGTCTGCAAAAGTGTTTGTGCATTTCTACTCTCACTCTAATTTCGCGGTAGTCGCCATGGGAAAGTTCCCAGGCTGGCCTGCTGGAGGATGAGAGGCCCCTGTTTTAGAGCTACGTCATCCCAGGAATCCCAGCCAACAGCCAGCCAAATCGCAGACGTGTGAGTGAGTCTAGCCACGATCAGCAGAACTGCCTAGATAACCTGCAGTTAACCGGGGACGTGTGAGTAAGGTGGCAAAATCAGACGGGCCTAGTCCCGTCAGCGGAACCCCACCTACATGTTTATTGCAATATGTCCTGGGGTTTTTGTGGTAATTCGTTCCGCAGCATTGTGGGGGGAATATATGACTGATACAGGTTAGTAATATCCACTCCCTGAATTGTGAGGACCTATGAGAGAGTGCATACATATTCAGTGAATTGTAGCCCTGGTATTACAATGTTTTACAAAGTCTTGAGTATTATATAGAAGTTAAGAGTCATCAATATACAATAACATGCTATGTAATAATAATGATAAGAAGAGATTGGACTGAGCAAAACTAATAAATTGGGCACTGGCTATATTGTATCAATACGAACCTACACTCATGCACATAAACCACTTGTAGTATTATATCTGCTCTGTGTGGATTCTTAGGGACGACTTATGAGAAAAATGAGGCTCAGGGAATCAAATTGATTTATTCTGGGTCATAGAGCTAGAAAGTGGCAGAACTTCCACCAGAATTTGAGATATGTATGATTTGTCTAACATAGGAAACATGGTATTTTCAAAACTCCTGCTAAGGAAGCTATTGACTTTAAAAGATGAACAGAGGTATCACTTCATTTCTGGAAATCTTCTATCTTGACTTGATGTTTGAAATGGGGACAGAAAAGGAGATTAGGCATCCCTCCCTCCCTCCCTCCCTCCCTCCCTCCCTCCCTCCCTCCATCCATATATTCATTCACTTCATCCACATATTCCTTCATCCACTCATTCAACAAAAAAATGATTGAGGGCCTACTATGCCCCAGGCATTGCACAAGGCATTCTGCTTCTATCTGCTTTCCTTTCTCCTGTTATCGCATTCCTTTTCTCATCAAACCCTCCTCTTTCATTTTGCTCTGTAAATGTTGACAAGATGGGTAAAAAACCCCTTACTTATCAGGGCAGGTCTGTGTAAAATTGATGCTGATGGTTTTAGTCCATTCAGAATGTTAACTGCTGTGAACACAACTCGACACACTTCAGTTTTGTTTTGTTTGCATTTTTGAAAAACCATACAGTATAGTGGTTGAGAGCATGCTGATAAGCATAAATACTCCCTTGCAGCTTTCCAGATGCCCCAATTTGAAGCTGAAAATTACATTTCCAAAGTTCACAGTTATTTCCAATCATTGTCCATCCATTTGTCTATTCCGTAGGTCACTTTTTATCATCCTGTGTGGGTCAGTCTCTGTGTGACCACTGAACCTATGGGTGGACACCAACTATTCTCTCAATAATAATGATAATAGCACCCAATTAGATAGAACTTATTATATGCCAACACTGTCCTAAATGCTTTATACATATTAATTCATTTAGTCTTCACAATAACTCTGTGAGGTAGGTACTAGTATTGCCCTCCTTTTACAGATGAGGAAACGAAAGCAAGGGGAGTTAAGAAATTGACCCAAAGTCACATGGACGCATAACTGGTGACACAGAGCTGGGATTTGAACTCTGGCATCTGGATCCAGAATTTGTCTTCCATACTGCCTGGCTAAACCCTCTGCTGGCATCACCATTGCAGGCCATAGCCTCCTCTGGACCACTGTTGGGTGAGTCTGCACTGGCACCACTCCTGAGTGTGCTAAGTGGTGGCACTGATGGCGATGTGGGAGAAGGTGCTTTCTTCAGAGTAAAACGACCTACATATCCCTACATACCCCAGCCTAGAATTTAATCCAGATCCCCTCCCACTCATTGGCTTACCTGTCAATCACACAACCTTTCCAGTCTCACCTTTCTTCTGAAGCTGACGCTGTACAGAACAGCAATTATTGCCCATCATCAGATTAGAAGACAGCAGGGAGAGGAGAAAAGACACCCAGAGATATCTCATTCAAGCCTGTCTCCTGATCTGTGAAATGGGAATACGGTAAACAAATAGTGCAACATTAGGTGCTGACTTTTGTGGAGCACTTTGTGTGTCCAAGCAGTGTGTTAAATTCTCATTTAATCCTTAAGGCAACATTATGAGTAAGGCAGGCTCAGAGCAGTTCAGTAACTTGTCTAAAGTCACACAGCTAAGTAGGAGGCAGAGCCTGGAGTCAAAGTCAGGCTGTAGAACATCAAAGATTCACTCTAATACAACACCAGTGGTTTTCACAGGGTCATTTCTTCCCCCTAGGGTGCCTTCCAGAAATTCGTGGGGACAATTTTGGTAGTTATACTGATGGGGAGTTACAAAATCATGACCTTGGCAAGGTTTCCTTTAGGGGACTAGGTGAGCTCAATGCTCAGAAATGTGTGGGGAAGAACTGTCCTGTGTCCTGCTTGACTTTCCATGGTCCTGCCAGACTTTCAGGTGGAGAACCCATTTATTATCATCTGAGCCTGTTTTACATATAAACAGGGTACATTTTACATGGTTTTAGCATCCTCTGATTTTTCTAGGAGTGCAACTTGCATGGGGCATCAAGGGATGGTTGGGGGTGGCTGGTTAGCTCAGTTGGTTAGAGCGTGGTGCTGATAACACCAAAGTTGCCAGTTCGATCCCTGCATGGGCCACTGTGAGCTGTGCCCTTCTTAAAAAAAAGGGGGGATGGTTATAGTTTATTTTGCTCAAAATCTTATCTGTACTTGCACACCATTTCAGAAAAATCATATCACCAGTGGCACTATTGTTCATGGTATACGAAGGCCAACACCTCACCCCGGAATCAGCTTCATTTGCAGCTGTTATGAACACAGTGGTTCTTTGTTTATGTGCCAGCATCCAACTACCTCACTATGTCTTCTAGCATTTACATATGAAATGGCTTTTTGAAAATTATGTATGTTTGTGGGTTACATTATTTCTGAATTTCATTTCAGGATAGTAAAGGGCACGTTACAACATATTTATTATTCAGGGATGGGTAGAATGGATCATTGCTCCCAAATTTTCATTCTCCCCCTTAATAGAATTACACTCCTTTTGTCATGTGACTTTGCAGTCCCTCCCACTAGAGTGGGTGGAGAATATTTCTATACCTCATTGGTTTGGGGCGTGGCTATGAGACTTGTTTTGGCCAATGAAATGTCAACAGAAGTGGAAATGTGCCAGTTCTGAACCTGGCCCTCAGAAGGCTGTGTTCTCACTAGTCCTCTCGTGCTTCTGCCATTTGCAATGACAAAAATATGCCTCAGGTGGCTGTCTGAGGAGGATAGTGAGACTGTTGGAATAGATCTGCACTCAGGCTGAAGCCCAGAGCCAAGCGAGTGGAGTCCCAGATGAGCTCAGCAGAACCACAGCCATCAGCACTCATGAGTTAAAAAAAAAAATTATTTTTTCTTGTAAATCATTGGGATTTTTGAAATTGTTTGTTATGCACCAGAAACTGACGGATACAAGGAAGTGTTGGGTTTGATAAGATTGATAAGCACTGCATTCTACTGTTCCTCCTGTAAACAAAGCAATGCTTTTTAAATAGGGCTTCTATTAGCATTGAAGAATGGCTAAGTGCTATTCTGATACCATGTTAAAGGGGATTATAGATACACAGGTTTCAATTCCTTAGGTTTAGGGAGCTCTGCCATTACTATTGAACTCTCCCACCACCAGGGTAAGTGCTGGTACTTTGGGAGGGTGGAAATTGACAGAGCAAGCAGGTCGAAGATAATTGATGAGTTTTCTTCTTTAAAAGGGGATCTGGCACCATGGAAACAACAAGCATGATCAGATTTGTGACTGTGGATTATAATTACTGGGTTATTAACTGGAGCGTTATGTGAAAGATTGATGGTTCTTGCTCAATGTAATGTGTCCTTTAAATGCTAAATAATTAGTTAAATGCAAGGAATACATAAGTTCAAGGGCTTATTTATGGAGTAATTATGGGATATTTTCAGCCCATAAACTAGAGCATCTGTAGCAACCCAATGCTGTGGAGAAGAGCGAGCCCTGAATTAGAAATCGGAAGACCTGGATCCTCTGCTACCTGCCAGCTAGTGACCTTGAACAGCTTAGGTCATTGCTCTGCAGCCCAGTTTCTTCATTTGGAAAATGGGAGGGTGGGAGGGGGGCATAAATATACCCATCTCAGAGTGTTTGAGAGGAGTCAGTGTCAATGACACGTTATGTAAAGTGCTGAGCACAGTACCTGACACATAATAAGTGGTTACAAAATGTTAACTATCATTATACCATCATATTTGAAATACGAGATTTGGCCCTTCTAGGAAGAGATGTCCTACTTTATATTTTTAATTAATAAGTTTAATTCTTCACTGCTTAAAAAATAATTAGAAACTTGGGTAAATACAGGTAAGAATAAGGAAGAAAATAAAAATCACCCATCTAACCCACCATCTAAATACAACCACTGTTAAAAAAAAAAAAGAAAAATAAATAAATAAATACAACCACTGTTAACATTTTAATGTAAACTCCCAGTCTTTTTTTTTTTTTTTACCCTGTATAGAATTTCTTTTTTAAAATCTGAAATTGGAATGATGCTGTACATGCTGATTTGCCACCTGCTCTTGAGATGTTTCCAATATCATTAAATATTCTTCTAAAACACACTTTTTAATGGCTGCAGAGTAGGGCTTTCTTGAGGAATATTGTCTAAGTGGAAGAGTTATTCACGGAAGCCTACTTAGCCCATTCACTTAAATTATACTTTCAGACTTTCTGAAACCTTCATTTCAAATTGGTCTTAAATGGGCCGGGGCTTGGCTTTAAGATTCCTCTGCACTGCCTCCTTTCTCTCCCAGCTGCCCCCAGGTTCTCTGTCAAGTAGTTAATGATTGTACTAGGCACTTATTCTGTAGGGGAGTTCTCAGTTTAAAGAGTCTCCGGGGTGAGCCATTTTGTCAAGGAGAAGAATGTCATTCGAATAATCACCCTCTAATTTCTCTGCTGGCCGAGGTTTTTTTCAATTGGGTTCTCTCTTAAAGTAAGGTCCATCTCCAGGTAAAAACTTCCCTGTTAGCCTTCTTAAACTCTCTTACTTGAGGCCATCTCGCACTTCTACTCCGAATAACAAGGAGAAATACTTTCTCTGTCCCCGTGCCACCCAGTCCCGGCCTATTGTCTCCTACTGGTAGTATTTGAGTTGCGTTTCAGTGTTTTGTACAGAAATAGTTAAAAAGTAATAGTTATATACTTTTTCTAATGTGGTTAGAAATACATATAGGACATGATACGTAATATGTATGATATGTAATCTCTGTGATGTATTTATTATCTATCTAACAAATCAACCTCAAGATTTCCTGTATGTTATTGCGTAGGGTGATGCAGAATTTATTTAAGCACAAAATCCATTTAGGTGAAAAACATGGCAACAAGTCAGAGATGGAACGGAAATTGCGGTAAATTTGGTGATTAGCATTTTGGAACTGATATTTGGTAGCTGACGTTGGGTAAATGTCATGGTTCAAGTTACTGTCATCTGCCTGGACTTCTAAAGCCCCCTTCTAACAGATCTCTGCTTTCACTCGTGTCTTCCTCCAACCCCGTTCTCTATACAACAGCCAAAGGGATTTTTTCAAAACAAATTGAAGAACTCTCCCCATTAATGCCTGTCAAGAGCTTCCCATTGTTCTTAGAAATCAAAATTCTTAACATTTGATTCTCACAAGAAGGCTGTGCGATAGGTGTTAATATCCTTTTGATGGAGAGGAAACTGAGGTTCAGAAAGAGTGAGTGACTAGCTCAAGGTTACATAGCTAATAACTAGTAGAGGAATGATTCAAAACCCAGGTTTGTTTGTTTTTTACCCCTTGTTCCGCGCCCAAACCCCCACCCACTCCGCTTCAAGCCATTGTTTCTCAGTCAAGTTGTGTAGGACAAAGGTCCCTGACCCATGCTGGTATATTATGAGCTTTGCGTTGCCCCCAGCTGAGGCATTCAATGGCTGCTCACAGCAGCTCTCGCTGGCTGGCTGCCTGCTGGCCATACTGGCCACTGGCTGCTCATGGCAGTAGCCCAGCTCCAGGGAGAACTGTTGTTCACAATCTTAGCTGTAGAGGGCGCAGCTCACTGGCCCATGTGGGAATCGAACCAGCGACCTCAGCATTAGGAGCACGGCGCTCCAACCACCTGAGCCACCCGGCTGGCCCCAAACCCAGGTTTTTGATTCAAGGTTTTGTTTAAGTCATCTCCCAATGCACATGACTGCAAGCTGTCCTTTGTTCTTACAAATAGAAAAAGCCAGATATGCCAATTGGTAGTATGTCAGAGAAAAAACACAACTCAAACTGCCTTAAGCAAAGAAGGGACTTTACTGGCATATGTAACTGAAAAGTCCAGTGGCACTGGGTTCAGGCATGGCTGGATCCAGGAGCCTAAATGATATCATCTGGGTGCATCATACCTCCCATTCCACCGCTGTGTTCTGCTTTCTTTGAGATGATCACATTCACAAACAAGTTTTCTCTTTATGGTCTTAAAATGACCGCCGGCAGTCCCCAGGTATCCATCTTTTTAGGTCCATACACAACAGGAACAGGAGGACAGGCTTTGTCCCAGCATTCCCAGTGAAAGTCTCATTGCATTTCACAGGCTCTCATTGGCTCACATGATTATCCCTGAACCAATTATATTGACCAGAGAGATTTCATGTTTAATGTGCTGGTTGGATTGATCCTGGGTCAGATGTTCTGATCTGGGCTGGAGCCCCACCTGTACCACATTGGATGAGACTGGAAAGATGGTATTCCCCAGAGATAATTCAGGCTACTTTGCCAGGAGAAGAGTGAATGGATGAAGGTTGGCAAAACTACAGCTGTCCAACAGCTTCGTCTTACCTAAGGACGTGATCCTGACTGAGCATTCGTGTAGAAAGGTCACGGACTAGTGTAGAAAAAAGGAGAACTAGGAAAGAAAAGGAGAGAAGAAGTGAGTGGGTTGTGATTTTTGGAGGATGGCCACATGGGGTGATGGTGGTTTGGTCTGGGGCAGAAGCAAAACTTAGCTCTCCATCTTGGTCTCTGTTTCCTGTAAGGCTCCTGTAGTGGTCACGTCTCGTGTGTGCATGCTCAGGTTAAGTGCAAATAACAGTTCAGATTCAGGGGAGTGGTAGGAAGCTGTATTCTATTTCATTTCCAGAGATTCTTTTTTATTCCCTTAAAAAATGAACATTTATAGTTCTTCTCTAATTACACAAATAAAACACGTTCATAAAGGGGAAATATAGAAAATACTTGGTAGGTACACAATAATTATGAGGTGACTGAAGGCATACAAATTAAAATTACCCATAATTTTGTGAGTCAGAGGTAATCATTTTAACATTTTTTCTGACCTTTTTCTATGCACGTGTATATAATGCACATGCATACACACAAGTATTTTAAACAAAATTTGGATCTTATATATCACATTCTTTGGAATTTGTTTTTTTCACTTAGTAATATATCATAGACATTTTCTTATTCATTAAATGGTTTTGGAAAATATGAGTTATTTTTTAAAGATTTTATTGGGACAGGGGAACAGGACTTTATTGGGGAACAGTGTGTACTTCCAGGACTTTTTTCCAAGTCAAGTTGTTGTCCTTTCAGCCTTAGTTGTGGAGGGCGTAGCTCAGCTCCAGGTCCAGTTGCCATTGCTAGTTGCAGGGGGCACAGCCCACCATCCCTTGTGGGAGTCAAACTGTCAACCTTGTGGTTGAGAGCCCACTGGCCCATGTGGGAATCGAACTGGCAGCCTTCGGAGTTAGGAGAATGGAGCTCCAACCGCCTGAGCCACCGGGCTAGCCCCGGAAAATATGAGTTTTAATGACTCCATAGTATTCCAATATATGTATGTTGTATAATTAATTTAACCAGTGCCCTATTATCAGACATATTGGTAGCTTGAAAATTTCCCATATTATAAATAACATTGAGACAAACATCCATATGCATGAATAGCTCTATTATTTTGTCTCAATCACAGTTTTAAAATTACTAATACATATCACCAATTTGCTTGAGGGCTTTTATTTTAAAATGTATTTTTATTATAAAGTCCTTATATACTCTTTAAAATATCTAAAATTACAAAATGGTATTAAAGTAAATAGTGAAAGATCCTAGCCTCTTCCCTGTTGACTCCCTAAAGGCACTTGCATTAGTAATCTTAACATATTCTTGCAGACTTTTTTTACCATGTGCACCCACATCAAGCATGTACCCATGTTCGTTAATTTCTTTTCCCTGTCCGCTCCCTCCCCCACTTCCACAAATATTTCCCCAGTGCCAGTCTTGCGCTGACTGTTTCTAGGAATTTTCAGTAGACAGAACTAGTAAGTATGTACTAAAAAAACAAACACACAAAAAAACAACAGAAAACACATGATAAATTCATATTGATACTTCCCATTCAAGTCATGGCTATAGGTTTTTTTTTAATTTTTAAATTAGTTTTTTTCAGTTACAGTTGACATTCAATATTATTTTTTGTCAGTTTCGGGTGTACAGCGTAGTGCTCAGACATTTACATAATTTATGTAGTGATCCCCCAAATTAGTCTAGTACCCACCTGGTACTACACATAATTGTTGCAACATTATTTACTGTATTGTCTATGCTGTACTTTACACCCCCGTTATAGGTTTTATTTTTAATATTTTTAGAGTAGTTTTAGGTTTATAACAAAATTGAGAGGAAATTCAGTTTTGTAAGTAATAGGGTTTTCATTTAACCTCAGCACTCTGCATCCGTATTTCCTTTCCCCAATGCAGAGAATCTTGGTTCCCAAAGATACCAATACACCTATTCTTTTGCTTCATTTCACAATATCCCAACAATACACACGCAACAGTCTGGAAATAGCAATATTATCACTTACACCATCAATATGATTAATGAAAATAGTTTACGGTTTTTTTCTTTATTGAAGTGAAATTCACATAACATAAAAATCACCTTTTTAACCATTTTAAAGTGTATAATTCAGCGGACTTAAGTACATTCGTAATGTTGTGCAACCACCACCACTGTTCCGAAACATTTTTATCACCCCAAGAAAAAATTCAGTACCCATTAAGCAGTGCCTCCCTGTTTTCTTCCCCTCCCCCTTACTCCTGACCACCACTAATCTACTTTCTGTCTCTATGGAGTTGCCTGTTCTGGACATTTCATGTAAATGGAATCATACAATGCATGACCTTTTTCCCTTAGCATAATGTTTTCAAGTTCATCTGTGTTGTAGCACGTATCAGTACTTCATTCCTTTTTATGGTTGAATAATATCCATTTTATGGATAGACCACATTTTGTTTTATCCATTCATCTGTCGGTGGACACAGGTTGTTTCCACATTTTAGTCGTTATGAATCATGCTGCTATGAAATGAACATTCATGTACACATTTAGTTGAACATTTTGTTTTCAATTCTTGTGGGTATATATTTTTTTCTGTGTTGTTTTTTTTTCAGTCCTTTTTTATTCTCGGGGTATATCCCTGAGGTGAAGCTAGTCAAATTTTGTATTTTAAAGTTACTTGGAAGAAGTCTTTTCTGTGTAATTATAATAGTAATTGAGTACATATTTAGATTATTTTATTTTACTTTGAATTTTTAGGAAATTATTTTAAAATTGAATTTTGTTTGAAACTCAGTGTAGGATAGAAATTCTTGGCCTACATTTTCTTTCCTTGAGAATCTTAAGTATTATTCTTCATTTCTTCTAGCATAAAGTGGTGCTGTTGAAAAGCTTAATGACAATCTGATTTTATTTGCCTTATAAGTGACGTGATCTTTTTGGCCTGTTGCCCAAAGTATACTTTTTTCCCCCCTTTTAAGTCCAGTAATTTTTTTGGGACATGTTCAGTGTTGGTCATTTTGTGTTAATTTTCTTGAATTATGGTTCTTAATATTTTTTCTATTTTATTGCTTCAGATTTCTTTTTTTGGGACTTATATGAATATTCTGTAGCTATAACTTTCTTAATTTCTTTTAGACTATTTGTAATATTAAATTGTATATTTTTGTATTTTCTTCCATTTTGGTGGGCATATATTTCTGGCATGCTTTCACTGTGAATTCTGTGTTTTCTTGTAATTTTGAAAAGGACTTGACAATGATACATTTTTGTTACCTGCTTTTGAAGTGAAATGAATTTTCTTATGTTTTTATGTGGAAAAATCAGGCGAGGATAGCTTTTCAAGCTTCCTGTTTCTAGCAACTCATCTTTAGTTGTTTCTTACTATGTGATAAAAATAATATGGCCTCATACTTTTAAAATACAGTGACATAGAGAAGAAGTATCAGAATCTTGAGATAAAATCAAGTTGAGGAAATGTGAGTGGAGGCTGATGACTCCTGCTCATTATGAAGCTGCTAAAATTTCCTCTGGAATTTAAACCACAGAGTCAAACAGATACTTGTACACCAGTGTTTTTAGTAGCATTATTCACAGAAGCCAAAAGGTACCCAAGTACTCATCAACAGATGAATGACTAAACAAATGTGGTATAGTCATACAGTGGAATATTATTCAGCCTTAAAAATGAATGATATTATGATACATGCTGCAACATGGGGCCATAGCAAAGTGACCCAGTACTGCCAGGCATGCTGTGACATTCCATTTTCTCCCTGGGATGTCACAGAACAACACCCACCCCACTGAACAACAGTGCCCCTCCCTCAAATTGAGATGTGGATGTTGGACAGGATGCTTCCTTGGATTTCTTAATGTCCCTGGGTGTTATGGGCTGAATTATGTCCAACCCCACCCCCAATTCATATGTCGAAGTTGTCACCCCCAGTACCTCATTATGTAACCATATTTGGAATAAGGTCTTTAAGGAGGTAATTGAAGTTAAACGAGGTCATTGGTGTGGGCTCTAATCCAATATGACTGATGTCTTTATAAGAAGAAATTAGGACACAGACAGGTACAAAGGGAAGACCTTGCTTTTGGCCTTCCAGCCTCCAGAACTGGGAGAAAACACATTTCTGTTGTTTCAGCGTCCCAGTCTTTGTTATGGCAGCCCTAGCCAACTCATGCACTGGGTAATTTGAATAATTACAGGCGAGGAAAAGTTCCTGTAGGGACTTATCGACTCCAGCTAGTCCAGCCTGTGGAATTCTTGTGTGTTGTTTCAAAAGAGATCACCAGATCACAGGAGGGCAATGCTTATCACAAAAGAATGTCTTGCTCGTGGGGGAATTTCAAGGAAAGATTGGGAAGGTGCTATTTTGGGGTGGGGCTTTTCCCTTAAATTATATTAATATATTTCATGTACTCTAGCCCTGAACATAACTGTGTGTGTGTGTGTGTGTGTGTGTGTGTGTGTGTGTGTGTTCAAGACACAGAGAAAGGGTGGGAAGGAGGGGCTGAAGAAAAAGAAAGAACAGATCAAACTCCCTTCTGTCTATGTGTTGCGTTTAATAAGGAAGAGTGACCCTCTTGGGATTTCTTCTGACTGGATGTCTGTTGGAACTTGACTGAACAGGAGTCACCCTTCAAAGCCATTCTGAGTTGCCTTTAACGCTCTCCCTGGAATAGCAGCAGCATCGGCAGGAGCTTTTGCAGGTCAGACCAACTGTTTCCCTGACAATAAGTTCATCCTAGCTGGACCCAGGTACTGCTTAACCAACTTAGGTATAGAATCATTTAAAGGCTCAGTGCTCTGAATTTGGACATGAGTTGAAGGCCTGACAGGTAAGGGCTGATTTATGCCTTATTTGTCTTGCAGAGGTAAGGGAAAGAATAATTGAGCCCATGAGTCTTGGACAAAATTGGTATGAAGACATATTGGAGAGGATTGTCATATTCCCTGAATCTCATACAAACTCTGCCCTCATCCTCTGGACAATATTTTGATATCCATTCTGGTTACTGTTAGTAAAAATTTTTATTCTATGTATAAAATGCCTCATGCAAGGGCATCAGGGGCCTCTGAAGATCTGTTCATTCCCCCCTCCAGAACCAAGCCATCCATGTATCCATCCACCCGTCACTCACAAATGCACTCATCCACCTACCCATCCGCCCACCTGCTCACCCGCCTTCATCTCTCTCTGATCTGGTAACTTCTCTCTCATCCCAAAGGGAAGAACACCCTTTGCTCGTTTTCTTCCTTGCATGTCAGCAGTAACCCTTCATTGGTCTTCTTGCCTCCAGCCCTTCCCATCTTGCATCTTTTGTCCACATGGCAGCCTGACCGGTCTTTCTACGCTTCAGTTTCCTCGCTTGCAAAATCAAGTTAATATGTGTTTCTCTGGACTGTTGTAAATGGGATCATCATTTATTCATCCAACAATGGTGCACTGAGCTCCTACTTTATGTGTCAGTCTCCAGTGGGGATACAGCAGCAAACAAGACAGACAGGTTCCTGCCCTTGTGAAGCTTTTGTTCTAGTGGGAGGGCTAGGCAGTAACTGCCTAATTCAATAAATATGTGAGGCAGTTTCAGGTGGTGACAAATGCTTAGAAGTGAAAGAGTGATGTATGTGAAGTGTATAGGTGCACTTCATTAATTAAACATAGATGTTTGATTAATGGTAGTTGTCCTATTAACAGCAATTAGTATTATAATATCAGTGTCTAAAACTTTTCACTAGTAATCATAATTATTGAGCACTTACTATGCACCAACCATTATGCTAAGCACTTTAATCTCAGAAACAAACCTACGAGCTAGATATGATTGTTTCCCATTTGAGTTGTGGAAACTGAGGCACAATCTGTCATTGTCTTCAGGGAAATGTCCGAGATCTTTACTCGGGTACTCCAGGCCTTTTGTGATCTGGCCCTGCCTACCCCTCCAGCCTCATGTGCTGCTGAGGTTCTGTCTCCTTCCTGTCTTTTACTCTCATTCCTCAAGACTCAGTTGAGGCATCAATTGCTCTGGGAAGTTTTCTTTCACCACTACCCTCTCCATTCCCTGGCAGGGTCCTGCGCTTTGCCCCCGGGTCCCCACAGTTTCCCTAGCCTGGGTCTCCTCACACACGGGACCATAATTGTCCTCTCTCTGTCTGCTGCCTTTGAGAGAATGTGAGTTCTCTGAACGTGGGGAGCTTGGCTTTTTTGTCTTTAACCCCAGCCTCTGGGCACAAAATAGGTGCTCAATAAATGAATGCCTGAACATGTTCTGTTTTCATCCTTTGTCTCTCTGGGGAAAAGGCCCCTTCTCTGCATAGATCAGAGAGGAATTTCCTTGGGACCAGTGTGGATTAGGGGTTCTAATTCTGACCTGTCTTGGGCTGTGTGCTGCTTCTAGATGGGACAAAGAGATACAAGGTTGGTAGGGAAGTAGGGAAGTATTTTGCAGACAAACAAGGGCCAAACAGAGAGCCAGCTTGTAACACTGATAAAAGCATATTTGGTTAGGTCTGAAATGAATGTCCTGGTTTGACATATTTGCCACAGAAAAAACCCCCACATTTTTGAGAATCTGAATTTAGAAGCCAGAAAAAGATAAAAAGATGAACGTAAAGAGGGGTTTTGCTTTGAAAGGGACCCACCTACCTGACCTTTCTAAATAACAACGTCTTTACAACAATCAAGTGTGCCAAGAGCGTAGACTCTGCAGGGAATCATTTGGGTTAAACTTCCCTTATGACACTTGCCAGTGTGAGACCCTGAGCGCAGTTTTAACGCCTCTGGTCCTCAGTGTTGCCATCTGTAAAATGAGGAAATGAAAGCTTTTGGTTCATATGCTTCTTGTGAGGATTACACTAGAAAAGAATGTATTTGAAGTGCTTGGTGGTACCTGTTTCTCTGTACTTACTTGAATGCAGCTACCAGAAACGTTCAAATTACAAATGTGGCTTGTGGTACGTTGATACTGGACAGCGTTGTTCAAGCCTGGCTTCTTTGGGGGTGTGGCCTGTACTTCCCTCATCTCCATCTGCAGAATCCAGCTCTTAGTCAGGGTGCGTACCCTGACTATGCTTACATGAAGTGCTTGGCTTCCCGGTAACCTTGCTGAGAAGAAACCAGCAAAATCATCATTCGATTGATTTTGCCTTGGTTGTGTTTCCAATGGAGGGGCCCCATTTCCAAAGCCTCAGTCTGAGGAGGGTGGGTTGGAAACAGGGAGGCAAAAAGCTCAGCACCACCGTCCTCCACCCCATAAGGGCTTCCCGGAAACCCAGATGGTGGCCCCCAGAGGGACAGCTGCAAGGACAGATTTGCCTCCAGGAGCCAAATGGTTCTGGCTTCAGAACAGAGAATCTAGTCCAGAGGAAGTAAGAGCGTAGGTTTTGTTCCAGGGGGGAAGTGTTGCCCCAGGTGCTCCCAGAAAAAACTGGAGAAGCAGCAGATGGGGAATGAATGTTGGCCAGGGTATGATGGTTCTCATTATATTAAAATATCAAATAGGGAAGTAATAGGAACAGGGCATTTAGTGGTGGGTGGGCTTCTGATAAAGACCAGGTTGTGTGAACGGGAAGATCAAAGCAACATTATTATCACATGGTTGTTGTGTTTTTCCACTTAAAAAAGGTACTTTCCCTTATTAGTCCTTTTTAAGAGTTGATACTGACTTATGTGGCCATTTATAGTTGCTATAAAAGAAACCTTTAAAATAGCTATGAAAAGTCAGGTACCATTTTCCCTCCTGGGTTTCTTAGTTTTTAAGGCTAATGCCTCTGAGCTTGCCCGAATTCCTGCCAAGTGGGTCAGGAATCTCTGGGTGACTAGGATTGAAGGGGAGAGGAGAAGCCAGTCAGCCCCTTGGGCAAATATTTACTCTGCTCCTGAGGCAATGAGGGAAGGTTCTGGAAAGGGTGTCCAGTGAGTGACTCAGGGGGTTCTCATCTTTTTCAGGAATGTTTTGGTTCCAAGGACCAGAAACCCTCTTCAACTTGTTGAGGGAAAATGACTTATGGAACAGACCATTGTGAAATTTCATAGGACTCCAGGCGTTATGGGTCAGGCAGCCATGTCTTCTGGAGGTGCTCTGTCGTGAGTCCCACGATTCTCTCTGATGAGCAGCACACTCTCCTAGGAGTACTCTAAAAACACCCCTGTATTTTCCTCTCCCTTGATTTCAGTGTGGCTTCGGCCTGCTACAGAACCCACACCTGGCCTGACTCTGAGATCTTGTGGGCTTAGAACTCACATCTCTGCGATGGTCATTTCTGTCTCTTTGTGGTAGGAACTGAATGGGGAAAATCTTAGATTTTTTTTTCTTTGGTGGTGGTGGGTTGGATGCTTCATACCTCCCACCAACTTAAAAATTATGTGAGGTCTAAGTCTCTAGTTTTCGTACTAAGTCGTTTAGGTGGAAGTAAATTTTCACCAGGAACGCCCCTACTGAGAGCTATATGCCCTATAGTGTGACCTCCAGAAATAGACTTATGTTAGTAGTGGTTACTGTTTATTACTTCCCACCATCAATTTTACTCCTCCTTCCTAACAGAACCTTAAATTTGTTTATATATTCTCCCATCCCCAGCTTTAAGGGTAGATTTAGATTAGGAATCAGCAAGCTTTTTTCACTAAAAGGACAGAGTAAATATTTTAAGTGTTAAGGGGCGTATGGTCTCTGTCACAACTAGCCATGTGACAGCTCTCTGTTGTAGCAGGAAAGCAGCCATACACATATGTCAATAAATGAATGAGGCTGTGTTTCCAGTAAAACTTTATAAACTCAGGCAGTGGGTTAAATCTAGCCCATGAGTTGTAGTTTGCCAACCCTAATCTAGATTAATCTAAGTCAGGGTTTCTTGATCTCAGCACTATTGACATTTTGGACCAGGTAATTCTGTGTTGTAGGGGTTGTCTGTGCCTTATAATATGTTTATCAGCATCCTTAGCCTCTACCCACTAGATGCCAGTAGCATCCCATCCCAGTGTGACAACTGAAAATGTTTCCAGACATTGCCGAATGTCCCGGGGGGGCGGGGGGTGTGCATTTCTCTGGTGACTGTTATTGGTCCTGTGGCTTGAGCTGGTCCAAATAGACTAACGGGAGCACTTATCGTCCATGATTTGAGAGAAGTTCTGTCTCTCTCCTCTTAAATTTAAGCAAGAAAACATTAATCCCAAGTGCCACCCACAGCCATCTTACAACCATGACAGGAACCAGACTTGGGAGAAAATCTGCACCGTGAATGGCAGAGCAAAGGGCCAGCAAGGATGTGGGACCTTGGTGATTAGCCGAATCAACCAGACCCGCAGCCCTCCTTACATATGGGCTTCCACTTGCATGAGATGACACCTTTCCTTACTGTTTTAGAGGGCGTTTCTCAGGGGCATTCAGGGAGATCATTTATCACAGTGCACAGAAGGATTTCAACATTTTAACCTCCATCCTGCCTATTTGTGTGTAAGTGGCTGAATCTCATGAGGCAAACTGGGCAGCCAGGGCTGTGATTGGGGGCAGATTCTTTTAGCCAGGGTGCGGGTAAGGAAGGCGGTATTTCAGTACCTGTATATTTCCACTGGCTCCACATAGGCCTTTGTGAATTTATCTTATTTCCTGATCCCTGGCAAATGTGGTGGTTTATGGTGCTTTTCTGGCTGTATTGGGGTTGGAGTCCTCTGTGAACACTTTCGGTGATATGGGTCTTTTAGAGGAGCTTAAATTGTCTGATGGGTTACAGAGAATTTTTTAATGGTGTCTTCCGGGGAAGGAGATTTGATCAGAAAACAGTGGCAGCGTTTGTCCTGATAACGTGGGCATCAGGTCCCAACCCTTGAACGTAGTGGCTACAAAGATAACAGGAAACAAATTTCTACTCAATTCCAATCACAGTTGCTCTTAGGATCATGCCCTTGTTGTTTTCAAGCCTCCCCTGTTCCCCCTCTTTCAGGCCCGCCCCACTCCAGTTCTTGGCTGATGCTGAGTTGGTAAAAATACATAGAGAACAAAATCGATAAAAAACAAACTTCTAAGGTTTTTCCCAGCAAGCCACTGAGTGGTGTTGGAAAAGCTACTGGCCTGAGGTCGGCTGGGGTCAGCTTGTGAAGGTCCTTATGAGCTGTTGTGGAAGATTAGAGACTCTATCCTTCGGGGAGCCACTGTCGGATCTTAAGCTGAAGTGAGACAATCAGACCTGCAAGGTAGAAAGATGGCTCTGGTCACGGGAAGAGAGTGAACTGTCGTGGCCAGAGGGCAAAGCTAGAGAGAATGTGGGAGGCAGTCGCAGCTCTCCAGGCAAGAGATGATAGTGGTTTAGAGCATGTGGGGTGAGGGTGGAGAGCAAGCTGCAGAAGGTTTAAGAGACAGCACGGATCGGATTTAGTGAGAGTCTGCTCTGCGTCTGTGGAAGGTGGCAGCCCTTTTCTGTAATGTCTTCCTTATGCTAAATTAGACACAGGTGTCTCTGAGCCTTGGCAAGTGGGGCTGTCATTTTCCTATGCTTCCCCCACCACCCGCCACCCCTTACCTGATAAAGCTCTGTCATCTGCTGTGGTCTCACTGCCCACTTTTCACAGTACTTTCCAGGCTGCTGGGACCAGCATAAAATAAATTGCCCCTACTTCCCACCTTGCCAGCTTTCCTTCTGCCTTGCCCACCCTGCTGTGCCTAGCAAGGGCTGGCTCCAGTGCCAGCTTCTGAACCAGCATTATTGTCAAGGAATGTGGAGGCAGCCGGGCCAGGGAGCGCGGGGCGGGGATGAACATTCCATTTGCCATCTGCAGCTCAAGCGAGAGCTGTGCTCACAAGAGCCAGCTCTGCGTGATCTGGAGAAACGTGTTTCAGCTGAGCTGGCAATGGGACGTCATCTGTAGGCTCCTTTGGGGGTCCTGTGGGCTCAGTATCTTCTCTGAATGTGGGATGGAGGGCCAAGTCTTGGGATGAGGTCTAGTGATGGGGAATATAGAGGCCTATTTTACCCCCAAACCAAACGCCTCTGCCGGGCAGGCCGTGTAGGACCCAGAATGTTGTCATGCTGTGCTTGCAGCTCAAGGATGGTGCCAGCCCTTGGCCAAACCTATCGATGTTGTTAAAAATTACCCTATTCGCCGTTTTAACCCATAACACTTTATCCGACGTTTAGAGCTGAAGATTTCCAACATTTAAAGGGCTCTTAAGGCTCATTCATTTAACAAATATTTATTTCTGGAAAGTTCCTCCTTTCTTCTAAGTAAAGCCTAGTCTCACCCCCAATTCAGTGCTCTAATCACAAGGCCACTAAGATTGCTGTTGTTACTACGAGACTCACTTTGGCCTTAGATGATTGCTTGGTCCAGGTATGCACTCCAGACCCACGCTGGGCCCATGAGAATGCTTTCTGGGGACCTTGGCAACCGCGAATCTACTTTCTGCAGCTGCCGATTTGCCTACTCTGGACATTTCATATAAATGGAATCATATATGTACTATGTGGCCTTTTGGGTCTGGCTTCTTCTCACTTAGCATCATGCACTCAAATTTCATCCATGATGTAGCGTGTGTCCATACTTTCTTGCTTTTTATGGCCGAATCATATTCCACTGAATGGATAGACCACATTTTGTTTATCCATTCATCGGCTGATAGATGTCTGGGTTGTTTCCACTTTGTGATTATGGTGGCGCGTACTGCTGAGGGCATTTACAATAGAAGAGCCAAGCATGTCACTCCTGCGCTCACGTTCTCCCATGGCTTCCAAGCTCAGGATAAGATCACAAGCTCTTGCCACGGCCCAGGGAGCCCTGTCCGACCTGGCACCTGCCTGCCCCTCTCGGACTCCCCTCTTCTCCTTGTTCTTCTTTGGACACACCAAGCTTGGAATGTTCTTTCTCCAGGTATTCCCAGGCTTCCCTCCTTTTTACTTCAATTAACATCTCTGAGCAAACGTCACTTTCTCAGCAACGCTTCCTCCCTCATTACTGCTGACTCTGCTGTAGGCTTGTTCTTCATAAGATTTTTCCATAAACGATGGAAAATAAATGGTGGGTATTACTTATGTGTTTGTCCTTTTGCTTTTCCTCCTAGAAGGTGAATTCTGTGATAGGTGGGACATTTCCACGGATGTATCCCTTTGTGCCTGGCACGTGTTAGAAACTCGACACGTATTTGTTGCATGAATGAATGAATGAATGAATGAATGAATGAATGCATGAATGAATGAATGCATGAATGAAAAAACAGGACTTTGTAGATCATCATGTCAATTCCTTTATATGATAGATGAGAAAATGAGACCCAGGGAGGGAAGGGGCCCGCTCAACATGGCTAATTAGACCTCCCAATTCCGGTCCTGTGTTTGGGTGCTGGGTAGCTTATATTAATTCTCATCACCCTTACTTGAGACTACTTCCTGCTAAACCAACAAGCAAATCAAAATCTCATGTAACTTCAGATTGAGCACCTCTCATATTTTTCTTATCTTTCCAGCCACCTCTCCCATCATTTCCCAGCAAACCCTCCTTTCCACCCTCCTGAAGGACGACTGGCAGTTCTTTGAGCTCTGGATGTTCCCTCGTGCCCCTGTACCTTTGCCCATGCTGTTCCCTCTGTGTGAAACACTCTTCCCATAACCACTTTCTATAGATGGTCAACGTGGACTCATTTTCATGACGCGGGCGGCCTTCTCTTCCTTTGGGCATCCTTCCTTGCCATGCCCTTCCTTCCAGACTAAGTGAGATGCCTCCCCATTGTGTTCTCAAAGCCCCTTTTATAACCACATCAGTCTATTGGGATTGACTGAGTCTCCTCTAGATTGTAGACTCCCGGAGGCTACAGTGACAGGGCCATGCCTGTCACGCTCAAAGCTGTCTCTCCAGCCTCTCGGCACGGCGTCTGCCATAGGTAAGGTACTCGACAACTAGGGGCTTGTGGGAGTTTCTTTGCTTTGATTGAAGGAGATAAAGTAGGTGCAGCAGACACCCACAGCCTCCCCACCTTTCACTGTGCTCGGGCCATCTTCCAATTGCCAGTATCTGTGTCTGTGACAGAACTGCCAGCATTCAAACCGCCCATGAGTGGCAGGCCAGAGTATCAAGGAATCAACACTCCCGCCTGTAGGAGCCCTTGGCGAATGACGCCAGGGAGCAGATGTATAAATAAATACTCCAGCTTCTTGCTCCGTGGGTGAGTTATGTCAGCTGAGACCTAAGCGGAGGAAGAAGTGTGTTTCGTACCTTTCCCCAGAGTTTCCTCCTGGGATTAAGCCCTTATTGCCCTCTGTGGTAGCTTGCTGAATAGCACACCCGTTACTTGCTGTATCTTCCTCGCTTCCACACTGGTGTTTCCTCCACTCCTTAAATATACCACTTTCACTCGGTTCCTTGTCCAATCCAGTGGAAGTGCCAGGATGCCAACACTCCAGCCAACGGCCTCAGCCAGCATGGGTTCCTTTATTCTTCAAGACTATGACGACACCAGCCTGACTGTGTCAGCCCACCAAACACACTCATAAATGCCACTGAGTTATATTGATGAGCAATGTTTATAGGTTCCTGCAGATCAATTCATAAATATTATAAATTGCAACAATTTCTAAATAATGCCCTGTGACTAATGGCTTTGGTTGTAGTGGATTTTATCACTTTGTTGAGTACCTAATTGTCCTCAGACTCACTGGGTGTTTCTGTGGCCTGTAACAACATGACAATGACTCAGAGCCAAGCAGCTTCAAGGTCAAAGAACCCGCATTTCTAGCTGGGTGACAGGGATGCTGGGATTTCACTTTTGGAACTAACTAATGGCCCAGTAGTGGGCCATTGCTTTTTTGGTAGTGGAGAGCTGTCCTTTTCCACTGACTTAGGAAATATCATGCATTCTGACTTCTACCTGTTGTTTCAGAGGCACATCCATCCATCCATCCATCCATCCATCCATCCATCCATCCATCCATCCATCCAACAAATATTTATGGAGCGCTTTCTATGTGCCCAACACTATGTGAATGGTGGCAATAGAGTGGTGTATTGGTCAGAATAGGCTTGGTTGTGCTGCAGTAACAAGTTAACTTTGAAATCCCAGACGCTTAACACAGCGAAGGTTTTTTTTGTCATCCATTCTGTACACCCAGGGTGGATCAACAGAGGTCACTCTTCCGTATAGTCACTCAGGGACCAGGCTGGTGGAACAACCAATCACTGCAGTAAGGGAATTAAACTGAAGAATTACTGTGCCAGCTTTTCTATGCTTCAGCCCAGAGTGACATATATCACTTCTGTACGTCAGCCCATGAGTGAGAATTAGTCGCAAGGCCCCAGTTAACTTCAGAGGAGGCTGAGAAATGTGGAAGGAGCACATGGAATATTTAGTGTGTTTAACTGTCCTTAGAGAGCTTGTATTGTAGCTGGCATGGTAGAACGTAGGGTTCAAACAAATTATTGCATAAATAATTGTTTAACTATATGGCATGAAAGCTGCAAAAGAGACTTCGGGAAGCTGTGAGGATGTAAAACAGGAGAGCTTCTAGGTGGTCTGGGATGGCTTCCCTAGGGAAGGGTTATTTTAGATGCGTCCTGAGGAGTGAATGAGCTGGGAAGAGAGGGAGTGAGGCACCCAGCTGTCTCTCAAAGACAGATCTCCTCAGGATCCACTCTTAAAGAACTTACAGTGTAGCTTAACAGATAAGAAATTGATAGAAATCATGGTAATACCAGTTAGCCAACAATGACAGCCTACATGGTAGAGCGTGTGCTTTGTTTAGTGCTTTCTGTCCATTATCTCACTTACTCCAATCTAGCAACAGGTTTAGAAATGCACTGCCCAGCCAGTGTCTGGGCAAGACTAGAACTCTGAAGTTCATGTTCTTTCCACCTATGTCCTAATTCCCTCTGGGGGTAACTGCTCAGTGACTGACTGGTTTAGCTCAGAGCTCAGTGACTGCCAGGGTGTAAGAGAAAGAGCTCTCACGTCTAGGCCGACCTTCCCCTGCCTCCCTGATGAGTCCATGAATATCCCAGGACCTCACTTCATCATTCAATCACGAGCATTTGGCTAGATCGGAGCTTTCTAGAAATGTTTTAATGCAGCGGAATATTTTTTAAAATGCAATCCAGTGAGAGAATGAGAATATGAATGAGAATCCAATGGTTCTTGACCAGGAGAAGGGATTGGCTTTCTTTGGGTCATGTGTCCAGGTCTGGTCCAATTAGCTGTGACTATGGAAGGCGGGGTCACTTGAATCAAATATGGCTGCCTAGACCTGCCCTTACAAATTATCTTTCTCAGATGAGGGATGTGTGGCAAGAGAGGAGCCCTAAAACCTGCCTGCTACTCCTGACCCTTAGGTGGTTAAGCATAGTTAGTGAACATCAGTAGAGACAACAGAGGGCCAAGAAGAGGCAAAGTGGGGATCTGGGATCGACTAGAGAGAGTCTTAGAACCATTCTTTAGTCAGGAGTGTCCCACTGGGAAGAAACCTTAGCAATTACTCAGGCCAACCCACTTCCTGGTGGGGAAATAGACCCAGTCAAGAGATCGTTTGGTGACAGATCTTGGAGTAGAAAGCAGGAGCCCCTGGCTGTTGATTTACCATGTATTACTCTCTCTTTTTTAGTTCAGGCTGCCCTTGCTGACTCCTTTAATAAAAAGTGGGCCCTTGAAGAAATTCCCGAGGTTACCTTCTGCTTTCTGGGACTCCAGGAAGATTCGGGCCATTTTCCGTAGGGCACTTTGTGATGCCAGGTTCAAACCACGTTGCTTCTTTATCATCTTCCTCTTCTGCCTTCCCTTCTTTCCCTTCCTCCCCTTCGTCTTCCTTCCCTTCCTTCCAATGGAAGCATACTCTACCCACTGACTTTTTTATTGAAGAATACATTAGTTATGCCAACAAATATAATTGTATATTATAATATTATTTGAGATGATTATATTCCCTGGCATGTTAGAGCATGATTTATATAACAAATCCCCTTCAGGTAGAGAACTTAGGTTGTTTCCAGTCCTTCACCATTATTTTAAAACAGTACTTTCATGAACATCCTTGTAGCTAATTCATCCTCAGGATACATTTTTAGAATAGGAATTGCTGGTCAAGAGGTGAATGCTTATGCACAGGCATACGAGGTCAGACAATTAAATTCGAGAACTCATCCTAGAAAAAGCGCTACATACCTCACTGCTGAATGTCAGTATTGTCACCTTCGAAGTACTCCCCTTAGGAAGCTATGCACTGATGCCAGCGCCTAGTCCACCCTTCAAAGCAGTTTTGGAACTCTTTTTCTGGGACGGGCATCAGAGCTGTCGTCGTATTACCCTTGATGTTCTGAATGTCATCAAAATGTCTTCCTTTCAATATTTCCTGTATCTTCAGGTAAAGAAAGAAGTCATTGGGGGCCAGATCAGGGGAGTAGGGAGGATGCTCCAATACAGTTATTTGTTCACTGGCTAAAAACTCCCTCCCAGACAGTGCCGTGGGAGCTGGTGCATTGTCGTGATGCAAGAGCCTTGAATTGTTGGCAAAAATCTCAGGTCGTCTAACTTTTTCACGCAGCCTTTCCAGCACTTCCAAATAGTAAACTTGGTGAACTGTTTGTCCAGTTGGTACAAATTCATAATGAACAATCCCTCTGATACCAAAAAAGGTTAGCTACATCGTTGCAACAAGTTCACACACTTAATTGTCAGACCTTGTACTTTCTAAAAGAAGACACTCAACGTCATGACTTCATTGCCCAGAGCCAGGACATTCTTTAGGATTTGGACATAGCTGTTGGCCGCTGACCCCACTATGGCTGACCTGCTGCGGCCTTATCCCAGGCAGATGTTGCAAAGGTCAGGCAGGGACTGGTGGAGCCAAATCCTTCTCAACAGGCAGGAACCAAAATAGAGTCAGTTCCTAACCTTGGACAATTAATCATATATAGAGAGACGTAGGTCCAGGGAAAACGGTTTATTTACTGCTCAAGACTTCTTTTGGCCTCAGGTGCATTTCGTCATCGCCTTTCATCTTCTGGGCCCACACCTGAACTCTGCTAAATACCGTCTGAATCACGAGAGGAGGTCAAGTGCAATACAAATTTTATTTCTCCTGGCTTGAGATGCTCACAGATGAGGTTGGCTTCTGCTTTTGTAGCCTTGAGTTTGTGGCTGGAAGGAAGGTAAAAAGCTCGTGAAAGGTGAACTGGGAAATACTTTCTCCACACCCAGGCCTCTGGGAGCAACTGTTCAGCAGCGATGTGCCCAGTCCTTCCACATGGCGGCGAGCTACTGCTAACAGGGGGACGGGGACATGGCCCCACGTCACTGCTAGCTTCCATAGAGAGCTCCCCTACCTCTTAATTCATGAATTAATCAAAAAGTAATTAATGCAAGAAGTACATATTGAGTGTGTATGAGGCAGGCAGTGTCTAGGCACCGAGAACGCAGTGGTCTGGAAATGCTGCAGAGAAATTTCCCTGGTAAACTGACTCAGGCCGAGCGGACCATGCAGCGGTTGACTCGGGGGTGCTCTGGGATCAGTATCTGTTGGGGGAAGGGACTGAGGTAGAAATGGGCAGAGGGGGAGTTGAGCTCTGCCGCAGTCTAAATGGAGGCTTCAGCTGTTCCACGGGGGAGCTCTGAAACGGGGTGATCTTTGCGGGCTGTCCCAGGTTGGAGGGGGGGGGCCATCAGTCATTAGACGGGGGCCGTCCTGCGAAGTGACCTAAAGGAAACAGCTCTTTTTAGCCGAGGCATTCCCTGTGACCCAGCAGTTGGGGGTGTCAGTCTGTTCGTCCTGAGGACCTGGGTTGGGTAACAAATCAACACAGCCCCCGTGGAGCTCACGGTGTAGGGAACGGTGAGCATCTTGGTTGGGGTTCACGGCAAAGCAGGGCCTGAGACAAGGGCGTGGGTGCAGGCAGTTCATTCAGGAGCTGACCTCAGGAAGCAAGAAGGAGAGGATGATACAGAGAAGGACAAAGAAATTCTGAAGGGTGCACTTCTGAGCAGGTGAACCTTGCAGGCAACGCCCCGCAGGACCGTGGAGAATGCTTCAGAGCTGTCCTCCTGCAGGACAGGGCACTAACTTCTGCCCTCCAGCGCCTGTCGGCCCAGCGTTGCCCCTGGAGGCATGCATCCCTGTGTGTTTCTACAGTGGACCTGCGATGGCTGTCCCTGTGGTTTTGAGGCAGAAAACCAGAGAGTCAAGAGGGCATTTGATGTATGATGTTGCCCGCGGATATGGGCTTGTCCCTAACACGTGCAGCTGAGCTCTGAGGTGGGTCAAGGGCATGGGGCCCAGGCCTGCATTTCTTGAGAAAAGATAGAGTCTGCAAGAGACCTAATGCAGAAACTAATCTGCATGTGGTAAGAGCTCTTGAAAGGGTATCTAATCCGACCCCCTCGCTCTAGAACGCTTTCATGAAGACACTCACTTTAGAAAATTACATCGTCTCCTTTTAAAACTAACTAACTAACTAACTAACTAACTAACTAACTAACTAAACTAACTAAACTAATTAATTAACTAACTAACTAACTAACTAACTAACTAACTAAATATGTATTAAGCTCTACCTTATGCCACTATTGGACTAAGGCCTATCAAAGTTCTTCTAATCCTTCTTCCTCTCTTTTCCTACTTTCTTCCAGCCCCTAAATCCCATCTTCTGTCTTCTAATCTTGCTTCTCAGGTCCCAGCAGGCCACCTCAGCTTCCTTTATGCTTCAGAGATTGGGGCCATCACAGCTGAACTTCTGCAGGTGACCTCTCCACCTTTAAGTATGTTCTCACCACCATTTTCTGTCCGTCTAGCCATGGAGGTAGGAGAATTCTTTCTTTCTTTCTTTTTTTTTCTACAAGCAGATGCTCCCCAGTTCTTCATCACTTCTCTGGGCACTGCCTTTCAAGTTCTCACCTCAAGAATTTTTCCGTTTCTCTAGCACCTTTGATCTCTGCCTCTTCATAGATTCTTTCCTTGTCTACAATCTCGTTTGTATATATACACACACATATATGTATGTGTATGTATATACTTGTATATACGCTGTTTAACAAATAAAAGAGAGGAAATAGAAAGAAGGAAGGAAAAAGGGAAGGAAGGAAGGAAAAGAAAGTAAGGAGAGAAAGAGAAAGAAAGATCCTTTCCTTGAACTTGCTCTCCTGTTTGGTTACCTTATTCCCATTCTTCTTCTTCAAAAATATTTGCAGCCTCCACTTCACCGCCCATGCAAATCAACCCCCTTCAAGTTTGCTTCCACCTGCAGACTCTCTTGAATCTGAACTTTCAAAGGCCACCGAAGATCTTGTCAATACAAATCTACATTGTCCTTCTCCTCGTTTCTCAGTTTTCTTCACTCTTCTTCCATCTTCTCCTTTTTAAAATTTGTCCTTTCCCCGTTCTCATGACACTGTTCTGTTATTTCCATAACCACTCTTTATTCATCTTTTTCTTTCAAAACTCACTTCTTCTTCTCTTCCAAGAGCAAGTGCTCTTCAAGCTTTAAAGCTTCTCACTCTCTTCTTGCTGGTTACCACAGTGGTTCTCAAGCCTGGCCATACCTTAGAATTACCTGGGGGTTAAAAAAAAAATACTGATGTCCACAGAGGAGTTTTAGGGCAGAAAAACTATTCTGGATGAAACTGACGGTGGATACGTGTCATTATACATTTGTCAAACCCCACAGAATGGACAACACCAAGAGTGAACCCTAATGTAAACTGTGGACTCTGGGTGATAAGGGGGTGTCAATGTAGGCTCATCATCTGTAACCAACGTCCACTCTGGGGCCTATAGACGGTGCAGAAGGCTGTAGGGAGGGGCTACAGGGGAACCTTGTACTTTTTGCTCAATTTTGCTGTGAACCTCAAACTGCTCTTAAAAATAAAATCTATTAATTAAAAAACAAACAAACAAACTGATGTCCAGGCCCCATGACTAGAAATTCTGACTTATTTGGCACAGTTGATTCTAAAGTGCAACAGGGCTGAGAAATACTGGGCAAGACTCTCTTCCTGCGGATCTTTCTCTCTGTCAAGCTTCACTGATCGCTTTGAAGGCAGAAATCCCCAAATTTCTTTCCAACTTTGCTCTTTTCCACGATTCCCGGGTTTACAGCTTCCCCTTGTGTGGATGTGCGTGAGAGCATATTAAACTCCCCATCTTTTTCATTTTCCAGATTCCTCTTCTGTCGTCCCAGTTTTTGATCCGGTCACCCATCATTGGCTTGGCTGTTCAGTGTTTATAAACTTCCGAATCCCAGCCTCAGGGATTCTTTGAGTTCATATCTCTGACCTCACCCCGAAGCTGGACACCCCATTCCCTGCCTTGGCTTGAACCTTTCGAGTCGTGGAAGCTCAGTCCTTGGCAAGGATCATCTCCTTTTCAAACACACCTTTATTTTTTCTTATCGCACAGCTGGGACATGTGAATTGTACGGAAAAAAATAAATATCGGAAAGCACACATGAGAAAACAAAACCCACCCATAACACTATGACCCACCAGCTTCTATTAATGTGTAGGTATAGAAAAACAAATATAAAGAAAAAAGGTTTCATTGTGAAGCGCTTTTGTGTGTCACTTTTCCCTTTGCAGATCTCATGAATAGTCCCCCTATTATACATAGACTTTCAAACCATTTAAAATATTTTTTATATTATTTTGTCTGCAAAAGTAGAACACATTCATTGTTCAAAAGTAAAACAGCAGAGAAATCTGTGGAATAGAACATATCTCCCCATTCTCTCCTGCTGGAGTATACAGAGCAGACTAAGGTGGGGGCCCCACCCCTCCCATTTTCTTGTTAGGACAAAGAATTTGATATTTCAAAGAATTTGTTGGTATTCCTTATGCTTACTTTCTGGATTAAAAAAAAAAGTATTATATAATCTTCTCAGAGCCTGCTCTTTGGGACTGTTCCACTCCGCTCCACCACCACCTCCCTGGAGCTAAGCACACTTCATAATTTCAACGTGCTTTTTAATGGCTAAGGCAATCTTTCTTTTTAAGGGCAGTTCTGATGGGTGGGAGGCTTTTCTGTATGTTGTGTGGAAAACTGCTTCTTTGACTCTTGGCCCCAGACTTTCTTTATGGAGCTAGTAAAAACGAAACAATAAAAATAAAATAAACAAACAATAAAGCAAAGCAGAACGAACACAAACACAGCCCCAGAAAACCCTCATGCCTTTCTGACTTTCATCCTTGCCTTCCTCTCCACTGAGGATGGATCTTTGGCTCCCTTTGGAGTCAGGGTAAAGTTAAGAGAAGGGCTGTGGAGCCAGACCCCCTGGGTTCCTTGGACACGTTTCTTAATTCTCTGTAAGCCTCAGTAGCCTCCTCTGTGAAATGGGTTTAGTCACAGTACCCACCTTATCTGGTTGCTGTGGGCGTTATGTGTGGAGTAATGAGGAATATGTCTGAAGCCTGTAGACCAGGCCTGGTAGGTGATGTCATCGGCTCTCCACAGGGTCTCCACAGAGAAGAGGAAGGTGGCAAGATGGTCAGGCTCTGAGACTCTCTGGGCAACTCGCTTGGGTGCAAGGACCCTGTTTTTGTTTATGTCTTTGACTCAGAACTCATTTCGATGATTAGCGTTGCATGTCTGCCTGTGGCTGCAGGGCCTAGAAACTGAAATCACGAGAAGGGTGTTAAGAACACAGGGACAGACAGAGGACCAGGGAGGGGAAGGCATGCCGCCAGGGTGTGGAACACGGCGAGCCGGTGACAGAAGCAAGTGATGTCTGACCTGACAGCTGCTGGCCCCAATACTCAGTAGCTGGGTGAACTTGGACAAGCTGTTTAAGCTTCAATTCCCTCATCTGCAAAACAAGTTCAAAAAGAGCTGAGATTATTCAGTTCTTCCTCAGTGCTAGCTACCTTCACTCTTTAATTCTCATACAAACCCCATGAAGCTGATATTAACACCCGATTGTACAGATGAGGGCCCTGAGGCACCAAGAGGTGAGTGGCTCTCTCACATCCATGTACTTAGGACGTGGCAGGGCCGGGATTGGCATCCAGGCAGGCTCCAGCGCCTGGGCTCTTAGCCACCTCCATGCTGATTAAATGAATAACAATTAGCCTACCCCTCATGGAGCTTCCTGTTCTGTGATGCCTTCTCTCCTTTAATCCTCATAATAGCCTTGGTTAAATCACTGGCTCCCAAAAGGCACCCAGTAGGTGTGCAAGGACTCTCTCCCTTGGGTGGAGCCTGCCTTGTTGCAGAACAGGGGTCCTCAGCCTTGCCTGCACATTAGGTTCCTGTGGGGAACTCACACTGCCAGGCCCCACATCACAGCTTCTGATTCCACTAGGCCTGGGACGGGCGGCGGGGGCTGCATGGGGAGTTTTAAGAAGCACCCTGGGCGATTCCAGTCTGTAGGCAGGATGGGCAGTGGAGGTGTACAGGGGTTTTACCCCCCCGACACCCGCCCCAGGCATGGTTCTCAGCCTGGGCTGCAAGTTAGAATCCTACGGGAGCATCTAGATTCTGAGCTCGTTGTGTTGGGCATTTTCCATCCCGAGAACACCCTCAGGTCACATATGGATAAACTGGGTTAGTTCATCACCCTATTTAACCCTCCCCTAACCTTGTTTCCTACTGACCTCATTCACTTATTTCACAGCAAATCTCTGAGGAAGGTTCTATTGGTAAACCCATGCCACAGATGAAGAAACTGAGGTACCCTATTCAGTTCTCTTCCAAATGAAGAATGATTCTTCCCACCATTCTCATCATTTCAGTTTCTAGGGCCTGCCGCCACAGGCAGCGTATTGGTTACGCAGTAAACAGTGGTAACCCAATACTGCCACAACCATGATTTCACTTCCTCTCAGGGCCCCCAGTAAAATTGTGTGGGCGATGAAGATTGTCCCCTTGAAGAGGCTTGAGGTGCATTGGCTCTGACACTGTATCCTTCAGCAGATCTTGGACCTCCTAGCGTCGCCTCCGGCAGGAGCTGAGAGTCTCACTGTGGACTCCTTTTCTTGGGGGCTGTGGGGGCTGTGAATTAGAAAAGAGCAAGGATGACCAGCTGTCCGGGGCTGTGCCTTTAGGACATCTGCCCTCGGAACCCCGAGGCCAGCTCCATCAGAGGACATGCACCTGTGCCAAGCACTGCCAGACTCTGAAAACAGCCTCATGCCCTCTAGAGAGGGATCTGGAGAGGGCTGGTCAGGCAGCTGAAATGTCACCTGAGGGCTGGAGCAATGGGGACATGCAGGCAAAGGCAAGTGTGTACAAAGGATTCGTTTAGTAGACTCTGGTATTTTGGGGAGCGGTGGGGAGAGAAGTGTGAGATAGGGGTGGCCTGGTTTCTCAACTCAGTGCTCTGGAGCCGGTCAGCAGCCTGTTTTGCTGGAAGATTTGCGTATTTGCAACATCAGTGCAGGGATGCTCATAGTACATGAGCTGATTTTAAGAGGTACAAGGACACGCTTAAAAATGTTATGTAGTTATATTAATATAGTTAGAAAAACTGTACTATAACTAACTAAAATGGACGTTCACGAGTGCAGGGACTTTTGTTGGTTTTGTTCATGGCTGTGATCTCAGCACCGAGGACAGCTCCTGGCACATACTAGGTGCCCCACGAATGAAGGAATCTCCCAGCACATGTGTGGTTTTTCCAGAAAATGGAATTTGAACTTAGGTTTGTAGGATAGATAGGATTTAATTAGAAAGAAATAAGTGAGATTGTGGGGAGGGGATGAACCATAAGTGAAAGTGAAGAGGTCGGATAAACAGGGCCCACAGCTATATAAGTTCACAGCTATTGCAAGCTTACTGTACGCCAGGCACTCTGTGAAGTGCTTTCATGTATTAACTAATTAAATCCTCATAACAACTCTCGTAATATCACCACTTTAAAGGTGGGGAAACTGAGGCTGAGAACAGTGAAGTATCTTGCCCAAGGGAAGGCTGTGGTACCCCTGGCTGGGCTGATGCAGGAGTCCTGTAAGGTCGCGGGGTCTCAGGCCCACGTGGAGGTCTGTGGCAGGTGGAGCATGTGGCCCAGTCCACACGAGGCCTGAGGCTGCCTCAGCTCGGGTGGCAAAGGCCTGGCATCCTTTCTGCTCTCTGGCCGGCGGGAGCCCACTCGCACACACCAGGCCTGCTCCCTTTTTAACCCAGCTGCTGTTTTCACAGGTTTCCATTTTTAGCTCCCCGGACTGGAGTGCAGTGTTCAATGCACTGTAAACGTCAGTGTCAGTTTGATTATAAGAGAGGCGTGTGTGGGCTGCTGCTCCCTCGTTTCCATGTCTAATAATAACCCTCTGGATTCTCTCGCCCCTTTTCTTCTGAGGCCCTCAAAGCATTTCATGTGCAATGTCCCATTTAAGCCTCCAGTTCCCAGAGAGGCAGCTGGTGGCTGTCATGTGAAAAGGCTTCAGCAACTATTCAGCTCTCTTCAAATGGAAAGGCTTACAGCATCTGTCTTAAATGTGGGGGAACTGAGTCACGGGAGAGTAAAGAGAACTGCTAAAGGGACCTGGTGTTTAATGAATGCCTGCTATGTGCATCTTATCTTATCCACCCTGGGAGGGGCATCTGTAAATTTTCCTTTTTCATGGATGAGAAAAATGGATCAGAGAAGTCAAGTCATTTTTTTCAAGGTCACACAGCCAACAACTAGTAGACTATGTATTTGACCCTCAATTTACCTCCAACTCCTTTGATTTCTCCACTATATCATTAAATGGAATGTTGTAGAAATAAGGGCACAGTCAGATCTTAGTTCACTTGGCTCCCAGACCAAGCTAGCTCTCTGTCCCTTTCCTTAGAACTTCATGTGAAGAAACTATAGATTGGAAGGATTATTTCTCATCAGTCATGACCATCTCTCACCTTCTAAAAAAATATTGAAAGTAGGAAACTCCTTGTTTGCTTTTCCTTCCATCCCCGTCATTCATTCACTCACTCATTCATTCACTCATTCATTCATTCATTCACTCATTCATTCATTCACTCATTCGTTCATGTTTGCATCAGCAAGCATTTACTACTCTCTTTCCACTGATCATGAATGGGATGAAAACACAGTCCCGTTGAGTCTCTTTGCTCCAGGTCTTGATTTCGGCTAAATCTCTGTGTGATCTGGGATAAGTGACGTCACCTCCCTAAGTTCAGTGTGCTCATCTGAAGAATAGATAATAGTGGTTCCTATTTCATAGGGGTGATGTGGGGAGCAAAAAACATTTGAGAGTCAAGGGGTGGCTCAACCTCTAGGCCAGACGTGTGGGCCCTGTGAGGAGTGTTTGGGGAGATGTGTTGGGGCAGAAGGACATGCCTTGATCAGTGTGCTCGCATGCTTCTATGAGGATGGCAGACTTCACTCTTAGTCTTAAACCTTACTGTATTCATGTCCCACATGTAGGCTGTTTTGGGGAGGTTGGAAAGTTGAGTTACTTAACTCAAAAACTGTTGATAGAACACTTACTTGGTAGGGAGGCTGTGGGGAGCTGGATTCAAGTCTCAGCTTTGCAACATGCCAGCTGTGTGACTTTGGGACAGTTGATGCACCTCTCTGGACCTCAGTTTTCACTTCTGTAAATGGGAAGTGATAATGTTTGCAGTGTTCTTGTGATGATTAAAAGAGATGTGTAGAAAGTACTTAGCACAGTGTCTGATATCTTTTGGTGCCAGCAAATGGAAGTTATTACTAATTCAGACAGGCACTGATTGAGATTCTACAGCATCAGAAAACTTAACTTAAAATTCATGGCTTAGATCTTCAGGTACAGCTGGATCCAGGTGCCCTTATGGTGTCACGACCTGCTCCCTTTTCATACTCCACTCAGCTCTGCTTTCATTCGTGTTGGCTTTGCTCCCAGGAAGGCCCTCTCCTGCTGGTGGCAAGATTGTCCCCAGTGGCTCAAGACATATACTACCCACAAACCCAGTGGAACAAGATCTTTTTCCCTGTAGTTATGGCAAAATCCATGGCCTTGAGTCCCATTGGACCAACATGGGTCATGTCTGATCCTTGAACCAATCACTGATTGTCCCGGTCTGGGGCATGTCCCTCCCTCATGCTGGAGGGAGGGAACATCAGCTTTAAACAAACCACGGGGACTAAGAGTGCAAGAGAGCAGTTTCTCCAAAGGAAAATCTCGGTTTTACTAGAAGAAGGGCAATAGGTGCTGGGCAGGTGTGTTTAGTCTGGGTTCTCCAAGGAGCAGACAAGAAATAAGGATTTGTGTGCAGGTAACTTATTAGAAAATGCTTATGGGAGAAACTGGTAAGGGAGTGGGGAAAACAGGATAAGGAAAGGGGAGCAAGCCAAGTAAGTGTGTGATTTCAGGGGAAGCCCCCGCCTTAGCCTGCTCCTGTGGGGAGCTCCAGAGTGTAAATTACACCTCAGAGGATGTCCTACCTCCAGGCATGGGAACCGGGCGTTTGTACCCATGAACCAGTCGTTGGCAGTGGGCTTCCCTGGGTGTATGAATTCCTAGGGCCTCTGGGTCTCCAGGTGGGACATGGCCAAGAGGCTCAAGGACAGTGCCCTGAGAAGATCACGGGGGTGAGGTCCTGGCAGCAAAGCACACAGAAGCTCACTGGTGTCAACGCGATGCAAGGTTATGCGGTGCCCACCATTTGGGGGGAAATCACAGCTTTCTGGAACAAAAGGAGATGAAGGAGGCGTGGAGGAGAGGAGGCAGGGAAAGGGAAAGAGTGGGCACGAGTGAGAAGATGGGACAGATGAGATGGTCAGGTTAGGAGGAGAAGCCAAGAAGCAGCCTCTCTTTTTCTGCCATCCTCACCACCACTGACAATAGCCATTGTCACAGTGTCCTTTAGTGTCCTAGCAACATGCTGAGACCTCACTGTGCAGAGAAGCATGGAGGTGATCGGCAAAGGGCACGGGCAGCACAGAAACCCTCCACTAGATGAATGAGACTGGCATGAGGTCGCTGGGCCCAGGGAGCCCTGAGTACTTGCCCAAACCAGGGCTGACTCTCTAGCAGCCGGAGGTCTGGAGATTCAGAACTCCCTTGAGCTCATTTAGTCTCTAATTGCCTCCTCCCTTCCCACCTCTCACCCCTCCAATGGCCCCTCTATCCGTCAGGAGCACCTACCACCTTCGCCGCACCAGCTTTCCATCTGTCACCATCTTCCCCACGCCATCTGGCGTTGGAGCTTTTTCTGCAGAGGGAGCTGAGAGGCAGTGAAGGAGAAGTAAGTGAATGTGCCAGGCCAAGTCTGCAACTCTGTCCACAGGGCCGTGGCTGCTGCTCTGTTAATTATTTTGAGGGTGATGAGGTGGTTCAGGCCAGAGATGATAAAATAACGAGTCATTTATTGAGCACTTGTTATGTGCCAGGTTCAGTGCTAAGTGCGTCCCACATGCACTGTCTCATGTCATCACGTCCGACAGTCATAGGAACTGGCATACTGGGACTTTTTTGGTTACAAGTAATAGAAACCCAAGCCAAAGTGGCTCGAGGAGAAAAGGACTTTTAGACCCATGAGATGGCAAAGTCCTGGAGCGTGAAGGCACAGCTGGATCTAGGAGTTTAAATAATGTCACCAGTCTCTTTCCATCTTTCTGCCCTGCTTTCTTTTGTGTTGGCTTCCCTCTCAGGCAGCTTCTGTATTCCCCTGCCTTCCATTGATGGTAAGTTGGCCTGTGGCAATTAAAGGGGTGCCAGTAACCAGCTCAGCAAACCCATTGGGAAAAGAACTTCTCTTTCCCAGTGGTTCATACTATAATGATGTTTCATTGGACCATCTTGCATCTTAGGTTAATTTCTGAACCAGCCACTGTGGCCAGGGGTCGAATACTCTGATTGGCCAGGCCTTGGTCATGTGCCCACATTTGGAGCTGGGGGTGTGGTTAGCTTCCTCTGAAATACATGGCATGAGAGTGAAAGGAATGGGGCTTCTTTAAAGGAAAAATCTGCATATTCTTACCAGAAGAGGGGGGCTGAATCCTGGGAAGGAGAGATAAAAGATGAGAGGTCCACTTGGGGCTTGTGTTATTATTATCCTCACTTACAGTGTAGGTGTAAAAAAAACTGACTTCAGACGATAAAGTGTTATCCCAAGACCATTCATCTAGTAAGTGACAGGGGGGTGACTGGAAACCAGTCTGATTCCAAGGTCTGAGCCCTTGACCACCATCTCAGGGTGCTGCTTTGATGGGAGAAGGCTCCATTCTTGGAATCTCTAAAGGGCTGTGGCATTGCCTGTATCAATAAATATTGATTAACTTATTAGGAACGTGCCTTGGATGAGAAGTCAGGAAGCTTGAGGTCTATTTCCAGGCTGCCAGTTGTTGGATATGTGACCTTGGGCCAGAATTGTAGCTCTGAACCTCGGTTTCCTCATCTGAGCAGAGCAGAATGGCATACCCTCTGCCTATTTCATTGGGTAGATCATTGGATGTGAAAATACCTCTGTGTCTGGTGTTCCTTTTGCTTACTGGGATTTTTCCTTCAGGCTGTTAGGTGCCCCCTCCTCTGTGCTACTGCAATGATATAGTTATGAGTCCATTTTCTGCTAGGGCATGGACAGACTTCCTTCCTTCTTTCCTCCTTCCCTCCCTTTCCTTCCTTCCTTCCTTGTTTCAATAAGGATTTTTGAATCCCTACTATGTGCTAGACATTGTGTTACATACTGGTTTATTCATCTGGCGCCTGGCCCGTAGTAGGTCCTGGCTAAATTTCGGTTAACCTGACCTTTCTGTCATCCTCCCACTGGAGCAGCAAGTGACACTTGCAGTGACCTCCAGCCTCTACTCCTGGTTACTGTTAACCAAGCCACTAGGAATGTGTCCCAACCTTCACAGTACAACTGAAAAAAGTCACTGTGTGGATTTGGGGGAAAATGTATTAAAAACCTCAGCAATGAGAGACAAGAGAATCAAAGCCATCAATAAAAGATCGCTTGGGCAGGAAGGTAATCTCACTGAAGGGCATCCTGTGGGACTTGCAGCCTCGGGCAGCTTTCTGGGAGCCCCAGTGGAGCCCATGATCCTGGTTGGGCACGTCCCCGGGAGTTGGACTGAACCCTCAACAAGGTACTGGCAACATATGACATCTGACAATTAAGCTCGTGAACTCATCCTAGAAAAAGTGCTACATACCTCATTGCTGAATATCACTATGGTCACTTTCGAAGTACTCCCCTTGGGAAGCTATGCACTGATGCCAGTGCTTAGTCCACCCTTCAAAGCAATTTTGGAACTCTTCTTCTGGAATGGCCATCAGAGCTGTCGTATTACCCTTGATGTCCTAAATGTCATCGAAATGTCTTCCTTTCAATATTTCCTTTATCTTCGGGTAAAGAAAGAAGTCATTGGGGCCAGATCAGGTGAGTAGGGAGGGTTTTCCAATACTGTTATTTGTTTACTGGCTAAAAACTCCCTTACAGACAGTGCTGTGTGAGCTGGTGCATTGCCGTGATGCAAGAGCCATGAATTGTTGGTAAAAAGTTCAGGTGCTCTTAACTTTTTCATGCAGCCTTTTCAGCACTTCCAAATAGTCAACTTGGTGAACTGTTTGTCCTGTTGGTACAAATTCATAATGAATAATCCCTCTGATATCAAAAAAAGGTTAGCAACAGCGTTGCAACAAGTTCTCGAACTTAATTGTCATACCTCCGTGTGCCCAACGGGGTTTCAGAATTGCAATGAACCATTGGGTGCCTCCCACTTGCCTGCTTTTTAATGGGATGTCAGTAACAGCATGCTTGCCTCACCGCTGTACGTGGGGTCTGTTGAGGGAAGGTAGCTGTCTCTTCAGTCCTCAGGTCTTTAGATCTCGTGAAACTGTGCTCATGGAGCTGTACTTCTGGAATTTCATTTGACAAGCGTGACCCACATTTAGACGTGATTTAGACAACGGGATCCGGAGCTGAGCTTGATGCTTCTAGAGCAGATTTTCCTCGGGAGGAGGGAAATCTTTCCTCGGGAGGGAGTAAGTGTGTGCTGTCTGTGTAATCTGTGCCATGAGGCAGACTGTAGTGGTTTTAAAACATGTCCACACATTCTTTGACACGCCTTCAATCAAGAGGTGGAGTCTGTGTTTTCTTCAATCTGGATGGGCCTTTGTGGCCACCTGGCTGAGTAGAGTGCAGTGCAGGTGACACTGTGTGACTTCCAAGGCTAGGTTAGCAGAGAAAGGCATGCAGCCTCTGCTCGTTCCTCTTGGGACACTCCCTCTGGGAGCCTTCAGCCACCGTGTAAAAGTATAGTTGCCCTGCAGACCACATAAAGAAGAGGAGATGTCCAAAGAGCCCCAGCTGCCCGAGTCTTCCCACCCCGAGTGCCAGACATGTGAGCGAAGAAAGCTTTGGGGTGACCCAGGCCCCAGCCACAGTGATTGCAAGACCCCAAGTGAAAGCGGCCTGGCTGAGCCCAGCCAGCCCACAGATTCGGGAGCAAAATGAACGACTGCTGTTGTTGTAAGCACTGTTTCGGTAGCTTTGTTATGCAGCAGTAAATAACCAGACCCCACTCTCAAGAACAATGGTGATGCAGTGTTTCTTAGTTGAGCCCCTCCCCACCCCCGCACCATGGATGCCAGGGTTTTCATCAGGCCTCTGACACCCATTCTGCAAGTTTTAATGCTGATATTTTCTTGATCTTAGTGGAAGATTCTCCAACGACAACGAGGACGCGTGGTCCTTGCTCGTGTGGTCCTATTATAACTTGCTGACTGCAGTATAGAGAAGGAGCAGTTGTCTGCTCTGGCCGGGAATGAAGACAGTCAACCAAGGTCGCCCATCTGCAGGGGCTGTCCATCAGAAATCACATCACAACTGCCATCTGCTCACAGGGCAATGAGATGCCATTGGTTCCAGGACCCACTCCCATTTCATCAGTGTGACGATGTGCATCTTGGAATGATGACCTCAGCCATCACATGGGGATAATTGCGTCTGTCTGGGGTGGGGGGAGAGTCCCCACACAGCTCCAGGCCCATGGTTCACTCTCAGTAAGTGGTGGCTGTCCGTGCAGAGGTATATATTACAGCAACTCAGCCTATGAAGTGAGTGCAGGTACTGAAACCCCAGGAAAAGGAGGTACAGACCAGATCAGAGAGGGGAGGCCTGAGGAAATGGCTCAGTTGATGCAGTGCCAGGACCTCATGAAAAGCAATGCGTCAGGAACGCTTTGGTTACTCGAGTGAAAAAATCAAATTAAACTTTGCATCTGGGATTTGGGCTGCTCTAGCCAGGAAACAACGTCAGCTTCTCTGAAAAGGGCGGTGGCATTCCCTTTAGCCCCGGGAAAGCCAGGAACTGCTGGGGGAGGCCTGTTATGTTCTCTTGGGGCTGGTCTCTCTCCAGGATGTGGTATTTAAACCTCCCAGGTGGTTCCATGTAATAGCAGCTGTCTTTCTCTCTATCTCTGGGTGAAGCCCTGCTCTCCCAGAAGGGGGCCTTGTTTGTGGCATGTTTCCCTCATGCCTCAGAGGCGGGATGGAGAATGAGGAAGCTGCAGGAAAGCAACAAAGAAGAACTGAATTTGTAGCTACAGAGTGCTTTGATCAAATGAAATCTTAACATGGAAAGCAGATCTTTAAAGGAGTTTCTTGGTATAAACGCTTTGGGTGGCATTTTTGCAATATCTGGTAAAGCTTAGTAAACATTCTGTGACCCAGCAATTCCACTTGTTGGTATCCCTCAGTGAACCACTTCTCAAACTTCAGTGGGCAGATGAACCTGGGGATCTTCTTAAAATGCAGATTCTGGCTCAGTAGATCCTGAATGGAGCCTGAGATTTTGTATTTCTGGCCAGCTCCCAGGTTCTGATGCTCAGACCACAGGCCCGAGGGAACTGTTTTCTAAGCTTTCTTTTGGCTCTGACTGCCAGGAAGAAATACATTCTAGATTGAAACCCAGTGTACACTTATCTATAATTGAAACAAAAGTTTTATGAAGCAATACTTACCCTGGCGATATGATGCACTCTAATAGTTTCTCTTCTCTTTTGGGGAAAAAAAGAAAAAGAAAGAAGAAAAGGAGTGTTGACCACAAAGCCACTGAAATGATTTCATTATTCACCAGTGGGTCTCAAGCCACGCTTTGAGAAACAGAACCCCAGAGAAATTCTTATACACGCAGACCAGGAAACAGGAAGGCTCACTGATGTATTGTTTGTAATAACAAAAAAAATTGGAAAAAAGAAAAATTAAAGAAACAACAACAACAACCCAAAAGGTCTATCCACAGGAGACTGTATCAGTACATTTGTGAGCGTGCACACTGTGGAACAGTGACAATAAATGAATTTGAACCACGTGACTCAGCACATGTCTGAAAAACAACATTAAAAATACAAGTTGAGGAAAGATACATGTTATAGGATACCATTTGTGTACAGTTTAGAAACAGGCAAAAAAATTCTATTTTTTTATTCAGGAATTCATATACACAAAATAAAGATACAAAAGCTCACAAGGGAATGATTAACATCAAATTTATGGGCGTGATTGCCTCTTGGAGGAGAGAGTAGCCTGGCATCGGGGTGGCTTTGGGGCTTCATTACTTTACGTAAAGCTTCATTTCCCAAGACGGGTGATGAGTCCTTGGTGCTCGTTATGTTAGTCTCTGTCCTTTCTTTATAGGCTTGAAGCACTTTGTAATAACTACAATTTTAAAAAGAAAGAAAGAAAAAGAAAAAAGGAGGAGTTTCTTGAGTCGAAATTTGTCAGGGGTTGTGTCAATTTCCTAGGGATGCCATAGCAAGTTACCAAAAACTTGGTGGCTTACAAACCACAGAAATTTATCCTTGCCCCGTTCTGAAGGCCGCAAGTCTGAAATCAAGGTGTCATAGGATTTGTTCTCTCTGGAGGCTCTCAGGGAGAATCTGTTCCCTGCCTCCCGCCTAGCTTCTGATGACTGCTAGCCACCATTGACCTTTTTTTGGTGTGGTGCTTCATCACTCCAATCTCTGCCTCTGTCTTCACACAGCCTTCTCTCTGTGTCTCACATCTCCTTTCCCTTCTCGTATAAGGACACCAGTCGTTGGACTTAGGGCCCACCCTAAACCCAGGAGGATCTCATCTGGAGATACTTAACTGGATTCCTTCTGCAAAGACCCTATTTCCAAATAAATTAACATTCACAGGGATGGGGCTGCGGACTTGGACATATCTTTTGGGGGGTCAAAATTCAACCCACTATCGGGGTGTAAAACCCTGCCCATTAAACCCTTCCCCCTTACTATTATTAGGATTGTATTGCTTATTTCTCAACCTCAGCACCATTCATGTCTGTGGTTAGATAATTCTTTGTCATGAGATCCTTTCCTATGCCTTGAAGGGTGTTTAATAGCATCCCTGGCCTCTGACCACTAGATGCTGATAGCACCCCCACCAGTCGTAGCAACCAAAAATGTCTCCAAGCATTACCAAATGTCTCCTAGGGACAGGGTTGCAAGACAAAACATAGGACCCCCCTTAAATATGAATTTCAACTAACTTTTTTTCAGTATAAGTATGTCTCAAATATTGCACGGGATATACATATATTAAAACATTCTTTGTTTATACTAGGCATCCTAGTCCCTTCTCCCCCCACCAAATCTGGCAGTCCTACCTAGCGGGCAAAATTACTCCTGGTTTAGGACAACTAGTTGAGAACCATCATTACAAATTCAGATTCATCAAGTGCTGACTCTGCACTTACCACCGTTCAAAGCCCTGTTCATGATTTATTGCATGTACTCCTTGAAACAACCCTGAGAAATAGGTGCTATAATCGCCTCAAACCCAGGTCCATGTTTCCATAGATACTATGAGTTGGGGGGTGGGGTGGCTACTCAGCAGATTGTGAACATCTGATGTGCTTTGGGGAAAAATCACCATCATGGTGAGAAGTGGATTAGAGAGAATGAGAACTGCAGGAGGGGGATTGCTAGAGGAGAAAGTAGGAGGGTCTAAGAGGAGCTGCTTGTTGAAGATGGGATATTATGGGACCATTTGCCAAGGAAAGAAGCAGGTGAGTTGTGAGCTGTGGTGGGGATCGCAGTACTTAGCAGACCTGGGTTTGAATGTTGGTTTCACCACCTGGCCCCGCCTTGGAGAGATGGCGTAGTGACGATATCTGACATTGATTGTGCACTTGGTGTGTGCTGAGTACCGCCCTGAGTGCCAACCCCACGTGATCTCATTTAATCCTCAAATGACCTTCTCAGGGTGGGTCATTGTGCAGATGAGGACGTGGTGGCCTAACAGAGGTTGAGAAACTCACCCCATGTCAGGAGCCTCGCGAGGGGCAGAGCTGGGACTCCCACCAGGCACTGCCGGACTCCAGAGTCCACGTTTGGAAATCCCTGTTCCCAGTGTCTTCTGTCAATACCTCTGTAAGTCTCAGTTTTCTCCCTCCCATGGGAATAACATTCCCAGCCCTTTAGGGTTATTCTTAGGATTAAATGAGTTAATGTGCCTAAAACACTCAGCAGAGGGGCTGGCACAGATTATCTCGCAGTTATTATGACTAAGAAAAGGGAGTGGGGCTGCCCACGTGTCCCTCCCGCTCTCCTCCCAGGCTGTGTGTGTTTGGGAGGGATTGTGTCTCACTATGTTCATTTCCCTGTTAAATCACTGTGCGGTGGGCACTTCCCATGTGCGACGCGCTGATCTGGGCCCTAAACGTGCATCTAGGGCTAAGACATTCAGTCTCTGTCCGCAAAGCCTAGCATTTCCCCACCAAGCCCAGAGCCCGTCGCTGGCCCTCCAGAAATGCCTGCTGAAGGAACGACTACACAAATAAATGAATACGGAGAGCAAGCGAGGCCTGCCTCCCCAGCAAAGATGTCGGCTCATCTGTGCGAATTGCCAAGGCTGATCCTGGAATAATGGATTAGCATTGTCTTCCAATAAGGGTGGTTTCATCCATCTGAAGGATGGAGATAATAATATATTCCGTGCAAAGCTGTTGGGTGACTTAATTAACTAATATTTATAAAGTGCCTCCAAAGCCACAGATGAAAATCAAGGTAAAAACAGCTCGTGCTATTGGTATTAATTTACTGCTCCCCTGCATCAGGGCCTTGCAGATGTGTTTCTTGAAACAGGAAGAGGTAGCACCTAGATTTAAGATAATTAAATTCTAAATAAAGATCATCTGGTCTTTGATTAGGAGCCAAACAAGCCCCTTTTCCTCTTTGCCGAATCGCTCCGTTTTCTTCACACTCAGGTGAGTTGCTTTGTTTGGGGGACATCTGTTGAGACAGTAGCTTTCTCTCTTTGTATCTATCATTTAAGGCAGGTATTTCCATTCACGTCTTCCCGGGGCCTTACCTGGGCTTATAAAATCATTAGGAGGGCCGCAAGATCATTTGCATAGCCAACTGTTGATTTGCATATAATTTGCACAACCCACCATGGTCTGTACAGTTAGATCTTATTTGATTCCCAAAAGCTTTGTCATTTCTGTTTCTATATCTATAAAAGTGGCAAAGATCTCATGTCATACAAGGGGCTCATTCTCCCAGAGTCTTTTGAGGGGTAGGAAGAGGAGACATTTGTTGAACACCTACTATGTGCTTGCAGATGTGATTTCACTTAGTCTACTGGAATCGCCTAGGGAGCTGAAAAATACTGATGCCTGGTGCCCACCCTCAGAGATTATGATATAATTGGGAGGAACTGGCAGGGAGCCTTAGTGTCAGGAGCTTAAAAACCACCCAAGTTCTAAGATGCAACAAAGATTGAGAACTACTTATTTAATCCTCATAAAAAAAAAGCACCAAAACCCATGAACAACCCCTCCCCCTACCTGAGGCTAAAGATGTGGAAACTGAGGCGTGGGGAGTGAGGGGAAGGATGTTCATAATAATATCCTTAAGTTCATAGCTGCTCATTCTTATGTGCCAGGCCCTGTGCTAAGGACGTTGATGTCTGAATGTGCCTTTAGTTCTTACAATGACCCTTTTCGGCAGGGATTCCTATCCCCCTTTTATGGATGAACAAACTGAGGCTAACAATGTATGTAATTTGCCTAAGACCCCCAAACTAGCAAGAGATATCTACCGGGGAGAGATGACTGTGCTTGCACGAGGATTAGACTGTGCTGAGATTTGAATTTTGGTTCGAACCTCTGGTTTATGCAGGATCCAACCTGTATGTTCCTTGAGGACCTTATGTTTGTCTTCTCCAGTTTCCTCTGGGCTTAGCATATGCTGGGATCTTAAAAGGCACCTGGAAAATACTGAGGGTTGGCACTGGAGCCATTAGGGCCAAGGATTGGGCTTCCCAGGCAATAAAGACCAAGACTTTTGACCTGGTGGATCGGTTTTTCCTCCCTTCCTCCCTCTCTCAAATATCTATTGTGCTCTGTGACAAAGACACAAGACAGACAAGGGCTATGATAGAGCATCTACCATTTATCAGCCAGTATTGGAGCTTTGAATTCACCTGCAGAAATGGGGCTGTGCTTTTTCTCTGCCTGTAAAATGAACTGAAGCTGATGTGAGGAAGTCGTTTCAGCACACCAGAGGGAAGAATGGTGACTGGTTTTTATTTATTTGGAGGGTTTTATTTTCTTCTCATCTGGGAAGTGGCGAGAGGAAAGGAATTTTATCACATTCATCCAGCCAAATGTGCTCCTCAATAGTGAGTCATTTGGTGCCATGCTATTCAAATATAAATTCGCTCATTCACTCAGTACTTTTTGAGCTCCTGCCACGTGCCTGGCACTATTTGAGATGATGGGGACACATTAAAAAATGAGGCCAACTTCCTCTATCCACGGCGACCTAAATGATGAGAAGAAGCAAGTCGTGTATAGATCTGGAAGAATAGTATTCCGAGCACAGGGGACAGCAAGCGCAGAACCCTGAGATGGCCGTGAGCTTGGTGGGCTGTGAACAGCAGGATGGGCTGTGGCTTCCAGGGGATGAAGGGGGGAGAGGGTCAGCAAGGTGGGCCGGGGCCAGGTCCCTCAATGCCCGTAGCCGTGATAAGACCTTTGAATGTTACTCTGGATGAGACAGAAAGCCACTGGATGGTTTTAAGCAGGAAAGTGACACAACCCAACTTATATTTCCAATGGATCACTCTGGCTGCTCTTGGGAGAATAGACTGTTCGGGAGCAAGAATGGGAGCTTGGTGCTGAACTAGGGGCTGTTGGAACAATCCAGATGAGAGGTGATGGTGGTGGGGACCAGAGGGTAGCAATAGACCTGGTTAGAAGGGGTTGCATTTGGCACCTAGATTGAAAGTGGAGCCTGCAGGGCTTGCTGATTAATTCACTATGTTGGGTGAGGAAAAGAGAAGGATTTTTGGCCTCAGTGAATTAAGGCCCTGGCTCCTGCTATGGGAGATACCAAAGGACCAGCTGTCCACATTCACCGACTGAAAATGAAAACATCACTGACTGTATTTTCTTTTTAGCAAATTCTCAGTAGCACATTACAGGGTCTGAGATGACCTGTAATAAAGCCATCTCCTTAACTTCAGTTAATCTTGCATTTCCCAAACTTATTTGATCAAGTAATTTTGTCAGCTTTTGCCCCACAGAACATGTGGTAAGATTCTTCAGACTTTTCTTGAATAACACCAGTGTTAAAGAATCTCCTCTCTCTGCCTCTGTCTCTCTCTGTCTCTGTCTCTCTCTCTCTGTCTCTCTGTCTCTCTGTCTCTGTCTCTGTCTCTCTCTCTCTCTTGTCTGCCCAGAAGTGACTTGTAGCTGTGCCGTGTTCTAAATTCTGAGGCACGTGCTATGTGCGTCTATTCTTTCCACCTTCAGATACTTGACCACCATCCTCTTCCATCTACCTAGTATTCCTGCCTCCAGTCTGACCGAAGCATATCTGCACACAAAATTAGAGAGAGATTTTTGGAAAATCTGGGCCACTCCTTGCCTCAAACCTTCGCTGGCTCCCTGCTTCCTTCAGTATGAATATTACCTGCCTCACCATGGCTTTGCCCTGTGCTTCGCAGTATGACTTTCTGCCACCTTCCCAGATATCTTCTCACTCTGTTCCAGCGAAACTGAACCTTTCCCATTTTACGTATGAGGAGGGTTAGTGAAGTTCAATCCCTTGAGTGCCGTCACAGAGCGAGACAGTGGCGGAGCCACTGGGTTTGTGTGACGCGACAGCCTGAGCTTCGAGCCACTTGGCCACACTGCTTCCCTGAAAAACCAGTTCTGGGCCGACTTCCCAGGAGGGGTATGGTTGATGGCTATTAGTGTGGATATTCACGCACCTTCCCACCGCTGAGGAAGACGAGGGAGTGTGCTGGCTGCAAACGGGGTGCTTGGAGGGGACAGCGTCTTCGCGAGTCTGGTTTGTAGGAAAGTGTGGCATTTTTACTGGCTTGTAAAACAAGCCCCCTGCCTGGCCTCCTTCTGGAAGCCACTCCCCTTCTGTGAACAAAGGATGGTATGGGGGCCGCTGGTTATGCACAAGATGACTTTACATAACGCTGAACATCACCTACAGTTGACTCCTAGTTATTCTCTTTTCAAATGCCTTGCCTGCTTAGCCTGGCAGGGAGAAAGTGTGCGTGTGGTGGGAATAGGAGTCTAACACCTCTCCCATGTTGGCAAACCGACCTCTGAACAAAACAAGAAAGCAGGTCACACATAGCCTGAGAGTCCCCAGTGGGCAACACAACCTCTAGAGAATTTAGGGCCATCGAGTACGTTGTCATTTTTTTTTTTTGTAGTTGTCTGTAAATAATGGTAAGGAATAGTGGTTTTCCATTTCTATGGTATATGCTGGACTATGCTAGAATTTTCCTAAGTAAAAAGTTGTGAGTCGACTTAAAGAAATACATACTAGTTCCCCTGGTTTTTGGTAAAAACCGTTAAGGCGGTGAGAGGACTGGAGTCTGTGAAGCAATGGTTGGATCAACCTGAGGCAACCACCGGTCAAGATGCCTTTCCTTGTTCCAGGCCTGTTGATGCATCTCGGCCCAGAGGGCAGTCAGCATAGTAGCTGCTCAATAAATATTTGTTGAATGAGTGAATAAGTCCTTTAAGAAGTCTTCTCAGCCCCCTCCATCTACGGGGATGCCTCCTATCTGGAAAAGTCACAGCACAGATTGGGCGACAACTCGTTCAATAAGCGTTTTTGACACCTATGGTGTGTCGGATACCAAAAATGCAGGAGCCAGAGATATCCGGCAATGAAATGAGTCCATCATGTGACAATGCTTATGTTTTTATGATAACATTTACATGGTGACATATCCTTTTTCATGTGCAGCTCTATTTTCCATATTAATTCTAACCTGAAAGCCAGGGTCCAAGCGACGCACTGAGAACATTAGAGAAAATAGAATGAAACAGAAAACACAAACGAGGTGGTGACATCAGCTCGACCTGCACTGCCCGCTGTGGTAGCCACCCGGTCACAGGGGACTATTGAGCATTTGAGTCTGAAATGAGCTGTGCCTCAATTGGAAATTACACACTGGGTTTCCACGACTTAGGACAAAGAAAAGAATGTGGAATATCTCATTTGTAATTCAAATTATATTGGGGATATATTGGGGTAAATGACACATATCGTTACAGTGAATCCCAGCGATTTCTTTTTCCTTCTTTGATGTGGCCAGTAGAAAATGCAGAATTACAGGATGTGGCTCACATTCTCTTTCCACTGGACAGTGCCAGTAGCTACACCACAGGGTCTGGGAGGATAAACACCTCACCTTCTCGCTTCCCCGCTGTACTTCCAGCATCTAGCACAATCCCCGCACATAGCAAGTGCTCAGTATAACTTTTCCTTAAACCACATTGGACGGGTGAGTAACGCAAAGGCTTATGGGCGTCTTCACCAGTTACTGCGGTATCCAATACAATAGTACCTCGGTTTTCGAACGTCTCCGTGGACGAACATTTTGGTTTACGAACGCCGTAAACCCGGAAGTAAATGCTTTGTTTTTGAACACGCCTCGGAAGTCGAACATGTCCCGGGGCTTCCGCTGAGTGCAAGCTCCTGAGGCCGAGCTGTCGGCTGTTTGCCAACGTTTTGGAACTGGAATGGTCTTCCTGAACGGATTACGTTCGAAAACTAAGGTACCACTGTATCATTGCTATTTCTTGGACTTTGCTCATTTTTTCTGCAAATCTCTGAGAACTCTACTTTTTTTTTCTTTTAAGTACCTCAGATAATGATTTAATTTAGATGTAACAAGCCAGTTATTGCAGGTCAATGAAGTGCCACTTTATGATTTAAAGCCTATTTATTCAGATTAACAGCCATTAAATGGGTTTATCACACCTTTTTTTTTGGATTAATATTATTTAAAACTATTTTTTACTTGTCTAAAATGTCACTTTATATCCACAGACACTTAACATAAATTTTTCAGAGTCAAGATGATCTGTTTTTAAAAAAATCTCTTTGGTCATTTGCAAACTGATTTATTGTGGAAGAACAAACAGATATAATTTACTAAGAAGCAAAATAACCAAAATATAGACAATTACTATAAGGTGATGGAGCAAGTTGACCAAGTTGGCTGAGCAGTTAGCTCATAGTTAAGTATTTTTTTAAAATAACAGCTTTATTGAAATATAATTCACATATGGTAATGTTCACTCTTTTAAAGCATGCAGTTCAGTGGTTTTTAGTATATTTACAGAGTTGTGCAGCCATCACCATTGTCTATTCCAGAGCGTTTCTATCACTCAAGGAAGGAAATCCCATGCCTGTTAGCAATCAGTCCCAATTCCCATCTCACCCCACCCCCTGGCAACCACTAATCCACTTTCAGTGTATAGATTTGCCTGTTTTGGACATTTCATGTAAGTGGAATCACATCATGTGTGACCTTTGTGACTGGCTTCTTTCCCTGAACACAATGTTTTTAAGGTTCACCCATGTGTTTGTTTATCCATGTTACTGATGATGGACATTTGGGTTGTTTCCAGCTTGGGGCTATTTTGAGGAATGGAATTGTTGGGTTATAGGATGTGTGTGTGTGTGTGTGTGTGTGTGTGTTTGACTATAGTAGACGATGCCAAACACTTTTCCACAGTGAGTATATCAATTTTCATTGCACTAGCCATGTATGGGAGTTCCAGTTGCTCTAAGTCTGTATACAACACTTGGTATTGTCATTTTCAAAGAAGTAGCGATTTTGGCCTGTGAGCAATGGTGTCTCCTGAAAAGAGGAGGGTGTGGGCCACAGCTGGCCTGTAGGAGTGGCCTACCAGTGGGTGGCCTACCAGTGGGTGGAGAAGAATTGGCCAGAGGGCAGAGACTGACCCGCTGGTCTGAAGGACTTCTGATGTGGTGAGTCGATGTGGGGATGATAGATATTCTTAACTCCTTCCCAAACTCAGAGAGAACATTTTCAATATTTTGCCATTATGGCTGATGTTGGCTCTAGTTTTTTTTGTTTTTTGTTTTTGGTAATCTACCCTTTACCCGAACAATCTTAGCTTGCTAAAATTAGACCATAAATGGGTATTTGACTTTTTCAAATGCTTTTCTGAATCTAGTCAAATGATTCTGTGCTTTTTTGGGGGGGTCCTTTATTCCACTAATGTGGAGAGTTACATTGCTTTCTGTTCAAATGTGAAACCAACTTTGTACTCTTGGAATAAACCAAACTTGGTCATGACATAATATCCTTTTTATGTATTACTGCATTTCTTTTGATAATATTTTGTTTAGGAGTTTTGCATCTGAGTCTTTGAGCGAGATGAGGCGAAACTTTTCTTTTCCTGTAATTCCTTTGTCAGTTTTTGGTATTTGGATGTTTGTATCAAGGTTATACTGACCTCAAAAAATGAATTGAGAAGTGTTTCATCTTTTTATATTTCCTAGTAGAGGTTGTGTAAGCTTAGTATTGCCTCTTTTTTAAATGCTTGGGAGAGTTCACCAGTGAAGATGTCTGGGCCTGGAGATTTCTTTGTGGGGATGTTAATTACAGATTCAGTTTCTTTAGTAGATATGAAAGTATTCAGTTGTTTTATTTCTTCTTGTTTCAATTTTGGCAAAGTACATTTTTCTAGTTTGTATACTTCTAGTTTGTATACTTTATCTAAATCATCAAATTCTATTGGCATAAAATTGTTTATAATATTATATTAGTGTCTTTTCAATGCCCATAGGATCTTACTTGGCAGTTAACAATTTTATTAGCCTTTTCGAAGAACTAATTTTGGGCTTTGTTTATTTTCTCTATTGTAAATTTGCTTTCTGTTTCATTGATTTTGCTTTTATCTTTATTATTTTGTTCCTTCTACTTCTTTGAGTTTGATTTGTTGTTCTTTTTCTAACCTCTTAAAATGGATATTTATAGCATTGATTTCCATCCTCTCTTTTTTACTAATAGATCCATTATAAGCTGTAAGTTTATGTCTAACCAGAGCTTTAGCTACTTCCTACACTTTTTGATGTGTCTTATTTTTATTATCAGTCAGTTCAAAATAGTCCAACTTTCCTTTGTGATTTCTTCATAATTTCCAAGCAGGTTTTAAAGGATTTTTTTAGTTATCATTATTGGTTTCTAGCATAATTGCATTGTAGTCAGAATGTATATACTAAATAACATTAATTCTTGAAATTTGTTTAAATTTGTTTTATGACTTAGTGTTTCATCAGTTTAGGGAAATGCTCCATGTGCACTTGAAAGCATATATGTATTGTGCAATCCTTGGGTGCAATGGATGTTTCCTACTGACTTATCTCCTGTTTTACTAATCCTTTTTTTTTTAAACCTGTGTCCAATCTATTGCTAAACATTCTAATGTCAAACAAGTCAAAATCATTGTGTTGTATAGATCATTATTCTCCTACCGCTTTTTTGTCTGCTTATTTTTTTAGCTACTGAAAGAGGTTGTTAAAATATTCTATTGTTATGGATTTGTCTACTTTTCTTCTTAGTTTTTTGATTTGTGTGTTTTGAAAATATGCTGTTATATGCGTATGAATGTAAAATTGTTATTTGCTGGTGGATTAACATTTCTATTGTAATTGTCCTCTTTATATCTAGTTATGCATCTTGCCTTCAAGTTTATTGGGCTTGATATTAATGTAACTATACTGCCTTTGTTCTCGTTAGTGGTTTCTTTTTCATACTTTTACTTTCACTGTTTTGTGTCTTCGGGTGTATCGCATATAAGCGGCATATAACTGTTTTATTCTGATGTAGTCTGACAAGCTTGGTCTATTAAATTAGTGTTTTAGTCAATTTACATGTAATATAATTACTGATGTATTTGTTTTTATATCTACAGTATTACTAGTTTTTTCTATTTGCCCCGTTTTTCCCTCCTTTTTTGCCTTAATTTGAGCTAATCAATTAAAAAAATTAACTTAGGCTTTTTTTTTTTATTAACTTGTTAGTTTTACCTTCTTTTAGTAATTACCCTGGACATGAAGACATGCTTCCTTTGTTTATTTGAGTCTGATATATAACAGTATTTTCACCCCTTTCTAGACAATCTAGGGCCTATTACACTATAATTTATCTTTCTTCTGCCTTTTGTGTTTTTAATATCATTAATTTAAATTTACGTATGTTTAAAACCCTATAAAATTACTGCTATTTATTCCGATACTCATTTAAATTTACTTATATACTTTTTTTGGTTGTTTTTCAATCTTTCCTGCATTTCTGTCTGGGATTATTTTCTTTTTGCCTAAAGAACCCCCTTTAGTTTTAGTTGGATCTGCTGGTGGCGACAAATTATCTCAGTTTTAATTTGTTTGAAAATATCTTTATTTTGCTTTTATCTTTGAAGGAGATTTTCAGTACATTATAGAATTCTAACTTGGACATCATTTCCTTCATTGCCTTTTTGCTTCCATCACGTCTGCGGGGAAATCAAGTCTCATAGAGCTGCTTTTTGGAAGTTAATGTTGTTGTTTTTTTCTCTGTGTGCTTTTAAAAGTTTTTCTATTTCTTTTTTTTAATTAAAAATATTGAAAATCGTTATTGTGCATGGTAAAAATAAAAGACATAGTTCCTTAAAAGCTTTTTTATTTCATTTGTTTTCAGGTTTCATTATATTGTGATGTGCTTAGCTGTGGTTTTCTTTGTTTTTATCCTAGGGGTTTTCCAAACTTCTTGAATGTCTATCTTGCTGTTTTTACACAGTTTTTGAAATTTCTTGGCTGTGATTTCTCTAAATAGTGCCTTTTCTACATTCTCTCTATTCTTTAATTCGGGGGCTCCAATTATACATATATTATAACTTTTTACTGTATCTCTCATGCTTCTAATTTTCTTTTCTGATTTTCCATGTCATTTATTCTCTAGCTTCAGTCTGACTTACCTGTTGTTTTACATATATATATTTTTTTAAACTATGTCTGATCTACTATTAAACATTCTACTAAATCCTTAATTTCAGTTTTAATGTTTCAGGTTCTAGGATTTCTATTTGGTTCTGTTTTTGTAGATTTAAGTTCTCTGGTGAAATTCTTTACCTTGTGATCTATTTTCTTGATTATAGTAACTGTGGTTATTTTTTTTATTAGCTAGTTTTTTCCTTTGGGCTGAGTATTTTTGTATACCTGGTCAGTTTTGATGGCATGTCAAACATTGTGTATAAAAATTATAAAGGTTCTAGATGTTCTTCCTGTTCTCTGGCAGACAGCTAGTGTAAGGGCAGCTCACCTGTACCTACTCAGGAACTAAGGTGACTAAGGGTTGGATGGTGACCTTTGTAATGCTCTGCCTGCCTCTAATTCATCCCTTGTCCTCTGGATTCAGAGTTCCCAGATGAGAACCATCTCCAGGAATTGGTGGCCCTGAGCTCCAGTTTTGTGCCCCAGTATTAGGAGAATGCCAACAACTTCACTCAACTTTTCAGCTGTTTTTTTTTTGCTTTGATTCTAAACTACGTACCTTACTCATATACAACATAAATAAGAGGAAAATTGACGCAGTGTTTTTGGATCACTTCTCATGACCTCCAGTTTTTTGGAGGGGATATTTTGGACCCTTACCTCCTAGCTGTTTTGACATCGTAAAATGCTACGTCTCGTCTCTCACCCTCATGAGGCTTCCTATCCCTCTGAAGGCTTCCCTGCCTCTTAGTACCTGACTGACCTGTGCTCTGCTTCTGAGCATCTCACCCCATGGTGCTCAGGAGTCATCTGGGCCTCAAGAGAAAAAGTGTTGTGTGCAACATTGGGCTGCCCTAAATGAACTCTTCTTTCTAGGATTGTTGTACCTCAAGTTTTGACTACACCCTGATGCTTTCAGATAGAATCGTGTGTGTGTGTTTGTGTTTTATCCAGTGTTTCTAGTTCTACGTGGCGGCCACATGAGTCGCCTCAATGACTACATCACAGCTGCACTTGGAAGGTCCATAATTTAGTGTTTTTCTTCTGAATGCTTTCCCTTACCCACTTGGTATTTTATTTATGCTTCTGGTCCCTTGTGGTTTCTGTTTTCTACATACTGCTACCGAGGCAGCTGGTCCTGCAACATGGGCCGTGTATTCAGCGCAATCAGGGTTTCCCGCGGTTGTGCAGCGTTTGGCCCTGTAGTTCACCTACATGGTCTGGCTCAGCATGATCTTGCCCCTGGCTTGCTCTTTCTGTCCTCTCAGCATTGAGAAATATGCTTCCAACCCAGAATGGGCAAGAGGAGGTCTTCTTAGTACCTTCGCCAGGTCCTCTTAGCAAACTCTCATTGACAGCCTCCGTTTCTCCCCAGCACTTCTCCCAAGCGTACTTTTCCACTGATTTGTGCAGGTGGCTGAGTCATTCATCTGTTCCCTCCCAGGTGTGGACAGGATTGTGAAGACAGTGATCTTGTCAGTCTTGTTTACGTGATATCACCAGTGTCCCTACGGTGCCCAGTACACTTTTACTGAGTTCATTTCACCCTAATAATGATGGCAGATGAAAAGGAGGGAATGAGAGCTTGCATTCGTTAACATGTTACAATAGGTCATCTTATTTAGTTCTCACCTGAGGTCTTTGAGGCAGAGGGTGCTGCCATTTTGCAGAGAGTAAACCGTAGCTCAGAGAAATTGTTATTTTTTTCAAAGTCACACCGTTGCTAAGAGTCCAATCAACTTAATCCCGGCCTAACTGGTTCAAAAGTAACCCCAAATCTATAGATTGTTAAATACTCCTTATTCTTCTATGCTTTTTGTATCTTCCTTTTTTCTTCATTGACTTTTCAGTCTTTATCTGATACTCATAGAATGCTAGGTTACATTAATGGCTTTTCCTAAAAAAGGAAAAACTAAAGAAGAGAAGCTGACAATTTCTTTCTGTTACTTCAAAAACAAAATGATAATGCCTTTTCTTTTTGGGTAGACGTATTATATTATGGGGTCAACCTAGATTGGTGTGTAAACTCCTTTTTCCCTTCAAATGGCCCAGTTGCGGAGGAAACATTAATTTGTTTAATGAACATTTGTTAACTTCAATTAAAAAAAGAGGTACATAAAGTCACAGCAATAGCTCTTACTCATTGAGCACCTACTATGTGCCAGGCACTAAGCTAGGCACTTTACATACCTTCTCTTCAGTCATTAAAACACCCCTAGAAAATAGATATTATTTCTGTTGTACAGATTTGGAAATTGAGACTCAGAGAAGCAAAGAAAGTTGCCCTAGAAAGTTTCAGATCCGGAATTTGAACTCCTTTATGGTCTTCTACAGACACTGCTTATTTCTGTCTACATTGCTCAAGACATCAAGCCTGCAACACAGAGGAGCTTAATAAATGTTATTTCTTTTTTCAGAGTAGTAATAATACGTTGAGCTTCCCAGGAAAGAGTCACAAAGTAATACAATGAGGCTTCTTTGTGTCTCACCAGGTAATGCGAACACTCGCTCCAAATTGACTCCGTTGGAAAATTCCAAAAGTCCCGAGTCACAGCGGCTTCCACGTGTCAGGTAAGGATCACGTCAGTCTGAACTGCAGGCTCTATTCTGCTGTTTACTCCAAATATTTTCCGATTGCAAATGTTACTGATCTGACAGTTTATTTCCCGAGACACATTAGTTTCAAACTGCTGTGATTTGAAAGTCTCATCCTAAGGAAATTGGCCTTGTGAACGGTTATCCCCTGGGACAAGCAGGCTGCTCTTACGACTTTACTAATATGACGAAGGAGCTGCAGATACAATTAGCGGGCCCGGTTGGAGATTTTCCAGTAATGATATTTGGGGCATATTATTGGTTTAGCTGTAATTGTGCTTAAGATGATCTGGAAATATCTAAACTGGTGAGAAAGTCATTCACAGCTTTGGCTCCAGTGTGGATGTTTGTGGACGAGGTGGACCGATGACTCTTGGACGTGCTGAGAGTGGGGGATATGTTCTTGGACAGCTGTGGCTTGTGTGTCATATTCTGTTGCGTTTGACTCGGTCACTGGTTAAGTGTGAATTCTTCGTAATCTTTCTTCTACCCTCTCCCAAATCCCACCCTGTCCTTATCACTTGGAATTTGCTGTGTATTGGCTAGCTCCCTTATTTTTCGTACAAGTATACGTTGTTTGATGTGTGTTAAAATCATCTTTGTTAGTGAGGATAGTTAATGCCAGCCGCCACGATAGACAAGACCGGAAGTCTCAGTGGTGGAGCGTCACCCATGTTTATTTCTGGTGCACGTCAAGTCTCATGTGGGTCAGAAAAGGCTCTCCTCCATCTGGTGACTGGAAGGGATCCAGATTCCTTCCAGCCTGTGGTATCCTCATCTCAACACATGTCTGTGGGGAGACAGTGCTCCCTGGGTTTCTTGGGTTATGGTTTGGTCAAGAGCCTTCTCAGGAAAGGGTACCAACAAGTTTTGTTCAGGAATAATAGCAAACTGATGGAGAACCTCTCTCCCTGGAGGCTATTTGCCTACGTTCTAGGGCAGTAAAACTAGAGACACCTTCCGCCATGTGCCAGAGACATTTACTTACTTTGCAGAGTAAGAGGTAAGGAGAGGGAGGATGGACAGGTTACCAGCAGCCTGACAGAAACGCTCCTTCTTCTCCAGTGGTGCAGTCATCCAAGTAGAGAAAGGCCAGACTCTTCTCACTCTGTGCTGTTATCCAGTGTCACAAACACACATTCTTTGCTTTTCCCATCCAAACCTTTTCATAAGGAGCTGTAATGGGTCCCAAGCAAAGCGGCCCCAGATTGTACCAGAGAATGATAATACAACTTACAGGTAAAGAAAGGGCCAGTTAGAGGTCAGCTAATGGTGAGGGGACACACTTGAGAGTGTCCCCTCTGAGTTATTAGACCTCATTAAAATGAATATTCGGCTACTGTATGATTATCAATGTAATTCTTCAACAATGAATGTACTGGGAATTTGCAAATATAATACTGCGGAGAATTCATTATTTTAAGGATGGCTGTGTTGAACCATAAACTTAGTAAGTCCATTCAAGTTCACAGATATTTCTCGAGTGCCTCTTTCATGCTGGGAACTAGGGGCACACTGCATCTGAACAAGGCACTGGAGCTGCCCCCGAGAAGCCCATGTTTACTGCTGAACTCCTTGCCTTACCTGCTACAGAGTCAAATTTTCTTATATTGGGCTAGCTTAACGGACTACTGTTCCCAAATCCACCCTGATTCCTGTATTCTGTGCTCATTAGAGGACCCACCTAATCTGTTTCGTAAACATTCCCTCCACTTCCCATCCTTTCCTTTTCTTTCTACATCCCTAGGATCTGCAAACTCCTTAATAATTAAGTAGGGGCTGTAGTAGTCAAGACTCCTTTGGTTGCAAGTGAAAGAAACCCAAGTAAAACTGGCTCAAGCCACCAAAGTGGATGTTTAGTGGATCAATTATAGGAGCGGGCTGTCAATGTGGGCTTCAGGCTCAGCTAGATCCAGGGGCTCAGATGTCAAGATGATGACATGAGGACTCAGTCTCTCCCTGTCCATCTCTCTGTTAGGTTTTCTTCTGCATTGGCCTTTTCCACATGTTGACCCCAGAAGCTCCATTCTACATTATCATTGCAACACACAATCTTGCAGATGAAGAAATTCTATGTACTTAAGTTAAAAAAAAAAAGTGTCTAGGATTGAATCAACCACTCTGACTAAGGGGAAGGGACTATTTTGTCCAGATATGGGTCGTAAGTTATTATGGGTTAAATTGAGTCTTCCTCAAATTCATATGTTGAAGTCTTAACCCCCTGTACCTCAGAATGTGATCGTGTTTGGAGATAGCTTCTTTGAAGAGGTAATTGAGATTAAATGAGGTCATTAGGGCAGGCCCTAACCCACTGTGATGTGTCCTCATAAGGAGAGGAAATTAGGACACAGACACACACAGCGGAGACCTTGTGAAGACACAGGGAGAAGACGGACATCTGTAAGCCAAGGAGCGAGGCCTCAGAAGAAATCAATCCTGCCAGCTCCTTCATCTCGGACTTCCAGCCTCCAGAGCTATGAGAAAATTTCTGTGGGTTAAGCCCCCCAGTCTGTGCAGCCCTAGCAAACTAACATGGAGGGTCAGCCTTGGAATTGGGGTCAATCTGTTTATTACCCTTTGACTCACCCTATGAGTAGTGGCGTGGTGACTGAAAGGAAACCCAAAGGGCTGTTACCACAAGGAACAATAATGGCCTGGTAGGGGGAAAAAAAAGACAAATCATCTACCACTGGGTCAGATTCATAGTTATTGGATATTCATTATGCGTTAGGTCTTGAAAGCAGCTTGTCGTTAATGCAGCTGCCCTATGAAGTAGATACTATCATTTGCCTCATTCTACAGATGAGAAAACTGAGGCACACACAGATTGACTTACCCAACATCCCACAGTCAGAGCCAAGTAGCAGAGCCAAGATTTACAGCCACACCTGTCTGGGTCAGAACCCCAGCTTTTCACCACTATGCTCTTTCGAGAGCTTAGTGACTGTTAGTTTTCGATGCTCTTGCTTTTCTATTCCCAAGATTGAAAAAAAGCTCTGACTGGAGGCTTGCGAGGGATGTATGTTAATATGTTAATTAAGGAAATTCACAGTCTGTAGAATTCGCAAGTTCCTTTTCAGAACTGTGTCTGATCTGGGCAAGCCTTTGACCAATTCGAGTTAATTAGCATTGCAGAATAGGAAGTAATTGCTGTCGTTCCTCAGAAGTGGGGGTGAGGAGATACCCAGTGACCTGTAACTACAGCAGCCCTGACTCCTAAGTCTGAGGATTGAACTCCAAAGCCTCAGCAAAGAAGACAAGATGGAGAAATTCATCAATTTGCCTGCGTCTTCCCCTCTGGTGTCGCTACTGGCCCATGATTAGCAAGGCACGCTTCACATTTATCTGAATCAGGGGGGTGACATCTACAGCTGGGGAGGGGACCTGTCCTGAATTTATAAACAGGATTTCTAGTTTGAACCATCCAGGTGCTAGGTGAATGTTTTAAGTTGGGAAACAAATTCAGGAAATATTAGACCCAGACATGGTTGTCGTAGTTTTTTCCAAGCAGGTCTGATATTTCTGTTGAAGTCATCTGGTGACCCTACCCGGAAATCCTGCTTGTCTTTGGCAAGACTCATTGGTTGCACGAAAGGGCAATACGTGCCACTCGATCACAAACAAAATTCTGGAGGTCCTTGTTACTGAGTATTTATCGTGACTCCTTGAGGTGATGAAGTTGCAAGCAGAAGCCAAAGTCTTCGTAAAATGTTTTCAACAATTATACAACGTCAGTTATCAACAATTTTAATGATTAAGTGATCCTCCCTGTTGAACACCAGCATGAATCCTTTTTTTTTACCATGTCAATTTGCTTGTGACCCCATCTCTCAAAAGGACACCCTGAATTTTGAATGCTCATCACATATGCTTGAATGGACCAATGAGTCCTGCAAAAAGAATCAGTCGCTCACCAAATGTCTGACCCTGGTGCATATATAATACAATCCAACTGCAAATGTTTGATTGAAAATCTTGCCCAAGATGCAGAATTCCATGAAGGTGATGAAAGTGGTGTCGAAACATGCTTAACGAACAGAAAAATCACAGATGACCCATGAGAATCTGGTGGTCTCAGCACAGTCAGGATTGCTAGTCACTTGAATCTGTAGGTTCAGGCACACTAGCTGTTGTGGTGACTGTTCTGAATGGTTGATGCTTGTATCATATTGGTTAGTAAACATTTTGAATATCATCCTCAAAAGAGTTAACAGTCGAAGGGAAAAAATGACAAAGGAAGTGACACAGTGAGCAGCACTTCAAAAGAGAAAGATTTAAATATCAAAAGATTCAAGAGGGCCTTAGGAAAAATTGGTGGAGCCCTTCAATGTTTTTTTAATGACCTTTTTTTGCTATCATGCTAGGAAAGCCAAGCCTGAAGTGAAGGATTTTGTCAAAAAAATTAGACCCCCAAAATGTACTACTTAATTCGTTTTCATTCTTCCTGGGAATTCATGCATAGCTGGAATGGTCACCTAAATTTTGTTATGTTGATAAGCTTTAGTTTCATTTCTCAAGGTGACGTTCCAAATCAAACTTCTTTTCTCCTCATTGATTTGCTATGAAAACTGGGCTCCGTATTAAGTCATTTACTTTAAATGTCCTTCACCAGGATTGATTTACCTCTCAGGGACGGAAATAAGAAAGCCAGGGAGGGAAGTCCCTCCCTCCTTTTCTCATGGAGCTGTGCGTCATCCCCTTCTTCTTATTGCCATGATCGCTCCGTTTCCCCGCTTCTCTCACCACACCTGTGTTTTCTGCTCACTCGGGGTGTCCCTCCCAAGATATCCGTGTTTTATACCATGTGTCTCCCCTCCCCAGCCATGGGTTATTGAGCCAGGAGTTATTGGGTCAGGGGTGGCCGATGACCCAAAGGCAGCTATTCCCTAGGCTGGCCGAGGACCTAGACTTTATAAAACGGACATGAGTTGGACCAATCAGATTCACTCTCAGGAATCTCTAAGGAATATGCTGACGTGGTAGATCAACACAACATAGAGATCATGATGGGCCAAACGCAAGTTTCAGGAGCGAGAGCGAGTGAGCCAGCAGGACCAAGACAGTATCTAAGGGTCCAGAGTCCTCACCCAGTGTTCTCCTGCCAGGTCACAGTGGGCAGCTATTCTCCCTTCTCTTGGGGACAATACCCCGGGTTTTCTCAATCCATGTAATTTGGGTGGGATTGAGCCTATCCTAGGATCTAAGGTCATCATGTGTCCCAGGCCTGCTCAGTCAGCTCATTATGTCCCCTTGGGCATAAGGATTGGTTAAGGGATGGGCATATATTGCCCAGCTTGGGCCAGTAAGAGTCACGAGAAGGCCTTTTGTTTAAAGAGTTAAGGAGAGAGAATCATCGAGATGTGCGTCTGAAGCTGTTTGCAGCTGTTCTGCTGAGACATGAAGCAACCTGGAGGAGACCAGGACCGAGAGGGGAGAGGAAACAGGTCTTGCTGCTGATGCTGGGGTTGTGGGGTCCGCCCACGCCCGAAATGGCAGACTCCCTTAGACTTCGGCCAGCATTTCTCCCTTTTTGCTTAAACTGGTTTGAATTGGGTTTTATGTCTCTTGTTACCAGAAGAGCCCCAGCAGACACAATATGCTTATTTGAGTATGATAATAGTAATCCCTCTTAACCGTCCCAAGATGCCTTTCCTGCTGGGATCCCATCGGATTCTCTCAGCAACCCTGTGGTGCACACAGGGCAAGGATTATCATCTTGATGAACATTGCTGCCAGATCCGAGGGGCTACGGTAATGTTTTCTCAAGCACTTGGAAAGCACAGGGAGTGGGGGTTGCCTTCTGAGAGTTAAACCATGCAGTCAATATATTATAGATCAAAACAGAGCAACGCGAGCCACCTGACAGAGACAGGACGGCTCGTAGGCCTGCAAGACTCGTCTGTCAAGGGACTGGATATATTAATATTTAAGGAAAGAGTGTGTCCGTCACCATCTGACTCAGGAGCCCAGAGGACAGAGTTGCAAATGCCCATCTTGGCAGTGCAGCCACTGCACTTGTCCCAGTGGAGGCGGAGTCTTGATCTGTGACTATTTCTTGTTCCGAGCTGGATTTAGAGAAAGGCTTTCAGCTGTAAGCCGTATGAAAGCAGATTGATAATTGAGGTCACTCAAAGGTGGCTGAAGTGTCCTTGTCACTCCCCTTAAGAGGCAGCGTCTCTTTCCCTTCCCCTTGAATCCGGGGTCAATGTGTGACATGCTTTGAAAAACAGAGTGGTTCATCAAATATATGGTGATGGAAGGAGAACTGACTCTGGGTGGTGAACGCACAATGGGATTTATAGATGATGTAATACAGAATTGTACACCTGAAATCTATGTAATTTCACTAACAATTGTGACCCCAATAAATTTAAAAAAAAAATAAATAAAAGAAATTTATCAGGAAAAAAAAAAAAAAGAAAAACAGAGTGGCATGGAAGTGATGCTGTGTAATTTCCGAGGCTGGGTTGCAAAAGATCCGCAACTTCTCCTTTGCCAATTGACTTGTGATGGTTATGATCCCTTCCGAACCATCTTTTTCAGGAGATGCTTGCACCCAGCCATTTCAGTCTGCCACCACTAAACAGGAAATGAATACATCCGCCTCTCCTTGTCCCAACTTTATTCATCAAGAAACCAGATTATTCTTTATTATGTTTCCCCAGGCTGGTCTTCTTACCAGGAGAGAAAGTACTGGTTGTGTGCACTTCCTGAACGAAATCCCTGCAATAGTAATATCTCTTTACAAATGAATAAATTATCTTCTGGTTTATACATCAGTCTCCAGGTGTGGCTAATGTGAGTCTAACCCTGAGAGTTAATGCTGCTCTAGGTGTGTTGAGAAGGCAAGGTCTCCATGTTTGTAGCAATCTGGACACAATCACCCAACCTTCATGTTGTCACATAAATCTCTTTGGGAGACAGCTTGCTGGTTCTTTCTTCTGGTGGAGACGCAACTGATGTCTGAAAGGAGACATTTGGAATTGCCACCCAGATGACAATGAAGGGGGCTGAGTGGCTGTTTGTCCTACCACCGCCCTCCTGTATGCACCCAAACCCTAGTGACTTCAGGCTTATGTAGATGTTGGACCTCAGGTCCCAGATTTGATGATACCATCCTGATTTAAAACAATCTGTCACATTTACATCAAAAAGTCAGTGTTATGGTTAAGAACGTGAAATCTGGCTTGTCGCTCAGCGCTGCCACACCTTGACTGTGGGACCTTGAGCAAATGTGTCCCCCTCTCTGAGCTTTGGTCTCTTCATCTGTAAAATGGAGACCACATTCACACGTCTACCTTGCAAGGCTGCCATGAGAATTGATAGGTGTGATGCATGCAAAGTGCTTAGCATAGTATCTGGCTGGAGCCAGTGCTTACTAAGCATTAGCTATTTTTATTTTTACAGGCCTGTGTCCCAACTGGAGGTTAGAAAACTCGGTCACCCACCGCCATGTTGTCTTCTTCTGTAAAGGACCTATTCTTATATTCAGTAATTATTCAGTGAGTGCCAGCAGGGCACAAAACACCACACTTGCATCGCAGGGGGTAAAGAAAAGAAATAGAAGGAAGGCATGCTCCCTGGGCTCAGAGAAGTTATAACCTGGTTGGAGAAGCGATATATAAAAACATGAAATGGTTAAGTGACCGTGCATGACATGTCAAGATGATGGAGTGGCTATTCAAGTACAATGAAGACTGCTCTGTACTGCTTGTCCTGTCCTGCTGTAGTGGAAATGGCAGTGGACTTGGAGTCAGGCAGCCTTCCCTGGACACGCCCCACCCCAGGCTGGGTTAGAGACCATGCATTGCCCCTGGGATGGTTGAGGGTGTTGATCATGCTAAAATGTAATTGTCTCCCTTAGTACGTTGAGAGCAGTGGAGGAACCTCACTCATTTATTCACTCATTGAGCAAATTAAAAAAAATTTTTAATTACGTTTATTGGGATAACATTGGTTAATAATTTTATATAAGTTTCAGGTGTACAAGTCCATAATACATTATCTGTGTATTGTATTGTGTGCTCACTGCCCATTGTCAAGTGTCCTTATGTCGGACCCCCTTTTCCTTCCTCATCCTTCCCCTGCCTCCCTTCCCTTCTGGTAACCGCCGTTCTGTTATCTGTATCTATGAGTTTGTTTGTTTTGCTTACGTGTTTCTTGCTTCCTGTTCTATATCCTACATATGAGTTATGGATGGATCTTGACAGTATCACGCTAAGTGAAATAAGTTAGATGGAAAAGGTCATCGAGCAAAGTTGTGCCAAACACTGTTCTAGGTAATGAGAACAAGACAGTCACTGCCTATGTTCTAGAAAACCTCACAGCCTACCTGCCTGGAAAGACAATAAACAATACATGGATATGTAGCATGCTGGGTAGTTGGGAAGCCCTGGGAAGAAATTTAAAGCACGATAAGGAGTATTGTAGACACGGAGGCGTGCCATGCCACGCACGTCAAGGAAGGACTGGTGTTTGGCTGTGGAGAGTGTGGGCAGCAGACAGCCCCACTGTTGGCCCCGTCAGGGTCTGTCTGAGCTGCAGAGAGCCACCTGGCCCAAGCTCACACCTTTCCCAGGGCCACCTGCATCCAGTGACTACGTGAGGTGAGAGGGTACAAAGGCCCGGCCATTTCAGCCTGACTCGGGACAGTACTTGGCGGGCAGTACTTGCTTGCAGAGCTCCCCACCGGGTTGGGGGAGGCTTTGTTGAACTAGCATCACGGTTCATCTTCGCCCTTTTGCTCAGTCCTGCTCCCACCCTCCATCACGGTGTTTGCTTCAGGAGAACCCACCATGTGGAAAGGTGATGGAGGCCCATGGCATGGAAGGGGCTTCCCGGTTGGACGCGGTGGTTAGGGAAGGCCTCTCTGAGAAGGTGACATTTGAGCTGACACCAGGAGGCGAGGGAGTCAACTGTGCAAGAGGAACAGTGTTCTAGGCGGAAAGAACCGCAGACACACGAGCCCTGCGATGAGGATGTACTTGGCACCTGTGAGCATCGTGAGCAGGGCCCCTGGGGGGTGAAGGCCATGGCAGGAGAGACCACAAGAAATCACATATGCAGGAACCTGTCTACTGTGTGTCCCTAATGCTGACACATAGTAGAAATGTCCGTGGAACCTAACTGGGTTGTCCTTCCAACCCCTCCCCGCTCTCCCCATGTCACCTTGGACAAGTAGTTAGTTTATCATTCAGTGCCTCAGTTTCCCCAAACTATAATCAGTGGCAAAGGCGGGACTCTTAAGCTCTGGCTTACAGCTCCTGCTACTCTACCGTTTTCTTTCCTTGCAGCTCTTTCTTCCTACTCCTCTCTCCCTCCAGGCATGGAGCTCACCTGGTCCCTCCCCCAGCTTCGCAGTGGATGGTTCCCACCGGGAAGGTGGTCCCTCTTGGCAGCTCATCCCTGTGTCCTGCAGGCCCTGATCTGAGAGGCAGCCCCACTGGGGCGGGGGGTGGAGGAGGTGGCAGAGCAGAGCGAGGAGGGAGAGTGAGAGTGCTCTCCTCTGATAATCAGTAAACCCCTCCGGCATCCCCACATCCGCAGGGCAGGTGCTCCCGTGCTGGGTCTTACTGCTTTGATAAAAATGGCAACCTCTGAAAATTGTCCTGGGCGCCCGAGAACTCCTCTTTTATGTCTTGCACGTGCCCGGGATAAGCAGCTTTTGCGGCCTTAGTAGTTATGATTCAGGTCCTTGTGGGTGCTGGTGGGATGCATCCTGCTCTCCAGTAATGAGGTGTCATTTGGGGGAAGCACCCCCGGGGCCTGCCTGTCCTGCCGGCACTGCAGCACATGCTGGATTCGCCTTGAGAAGGAGGAACCAGTTTGGGCGCCTCAGTGTTCCTGGAAAGCAGGCCTGGCTGGAGTCAGGGCCTCCTGCCCGGAGGAGGCTTCCTCCAGGGCTGTCATTAGCTGAGCTTTGCAGGCATGATTTCAAGCTTTCTCACTGCTACTTGGGGGGTGGAGGGTACTCATAACTCCATTGAAGGGATGGGTGAGTTTCAAAGAAGTTACATGACTTGCTCAAGGTCACCTGCCCAAGCAGGGAAGGGATTTTCCTGTCAGATGGGTCAGACTTCACTTTGCTCCTGCACCCCTGAAACCTTCTCTGTGGCACCCACCTGTGAGGTCCAGGTGATGTATTCCCCCGTGTTACAGATGGGGACAGACCACGTTTAGGCTCTAGAAACTGAATGAATGCCTGGGGATTTAATGTAGGTCCACATTCATTCATTCCTGTATGCTTTCATTCACCTCTCGTAGCTCAGTTTCCTCACTTGTCAACTGGGGATTACATCGGTACCTACCTGGTGGGGTTGTTGTGAGGGTTAAGGGAGGGATTAGAAAAATGAGGTAACACACATAAAGTACGTGGAAGTGTCTGGTGCACAGAACAGTGAGCAGTACATTTTCGCTGCAGTAATCATTTTATCCGTCCCTCACTTATTCTTTCATGCCACCAATGTGTTTAAGTAGCCGACTGTGTGCCAGGAGCTCTCCATTCTCACCACTTCCCTCATCTCACAGATGGGAAAGCAGCTCAGGGAGATGCAGTAACTTGACAGTGGGCCCCCAGGTTACAGGTGCGCGAGTCCCATTTTCCAAAGCAGGTCAGCATTCATTCATTCCTTTGATATATTTTCACTAAGAACGTATTCTGTGTGGGCTACGTGCTGAATGGTGACTGAATACACGAATGAATATAGGGTGGATAATACGTTGGCTCCTGTGTCCTCAGGACCCTTGTGATCTGTTGTGTGGGATATAAGCTGGCAGAAAGGAAATGGCCCTATTTCACGAATTCTAAGATGCACATTTTTTTCCCCCACCTATTAATCTCTCTGAACTCGGGATGCATCTTATAATCATGGTGTCACGGCACCTTTGACCCACAGCTGTGAGGACGAGATTAGCCTTTTCTAGAGATGACCATGAAGCATCTTTTAAGAACTCTTGTATCTCTTATACTCAATGGCACAGAGGGCATCATCTTCTAGGAAAACATGCTCACTGGTAACTGCGTTTTGAAAAATGAGTCAGAAGACCTGGACGTCGTATTGAAGACGTTTTGGGGATAGCTTATCTAATATGTTTTGCTTCTATTTCTTGAAAGTATGAGCCAGAGTGATATATGATAAAAAAAATCCATGTTTAAGCCTAAAAGTGCTATTTAAATAAATAGAAATAAGCATTCTAACTGATAAGAAAGCATTGTGACTCATATAAATGAAATGAAAACATGTCTGCATAAAAACATGTACACAAATGTTAATAGCAGCATTATTCACAACAGGCAAAAGACACAAACAACCCAAATGTCCATCAACTGATGAATGGACAGACATAATGTGGTCTCTCCCTACAATGGAATATGATTCTACCATAAAAAGGAATGAAGTACTGATAACGTGCTACAGTGTGGATGACCCTTGGAAACATGCTGAACGGAAAGGAGCCAACCACAAACGTCCACATTGTATAGGATTCCATTCATATAAAAATCCAGAATAGACGAATCTATACAGACAGAAAAAGAATAGTGGTTGCTTGTGAGTGGGTAGGGGTGGGAGTTGGGGCTGAGGAGGGGATAACAAATGGGTACAGGTTTCTTTTTGAGGTGATACAAATATTTTAAAATCAACTGTCGCAATGGTTGCACGTATCTGTGAAGATCTAACACCCATTGAACTGTACACTTTCAATGGGTGAATTGTATGGTATATGAATTACATCTCCACAAAGCTGTTAAAGAAAGGAAAGTATTATGTGAGAGTCTTTCTTAGGGTTACACAAAAGAATGCTGCTGCTTAGATTTGATGAAATTCAGTAGAATGTAATGTGGTCAGTGTTACATTGGGGGTAAAGATGGGGCTTTGGAGGTGCTGAGAAGGCATCCAGGCCCACCTGGGGGCGCAGGGAACGCCTCCTGCAGGAGGAGATGGTCGCGGACATGTCAGAGCTGAAGCTGTGAGGCTAAGCAGCAGTGAGAGAGATCCAGGCAGAGGAAACAGGGGTGGGAGTTGGGCAAAGGCTGGGGAGGAGGCGGGGGGAAGCGGTCCTTCACTTTAAGGACAGGACCTTATCCCAGTGCAAATGCCTGCCCTCACCCCCTGGGGCTTGGAGGGACAGAAAGATGAGTAAGTTGTGGTCTCCTCTTTCCGGGAGCTTGTGTTCTAGCAGCGAGGAGAAAACACGTGCAGGTGCAGGGATCCCCGCTTCAAAAGTTCACGGTACACCACTTCGTTTTTACGAAAGACCTACACTGGTACCTGTTTTCGCTAACCAAAGGCAATCTGAAGAGGATTTTTCCTTTTACACAAAAGGGCGAAAATCTAAAATAGCGTTCAGCTTTTGTTGTGCAGTGAGCCACTTATAGAGGTAGCGTGCAGCCTGTGCTGGGAGAGTGGCCCTACTTTTACTCTCTGGTGGTCCTATGTTAGGTTTTCTGGGTTATTTGGTTTCACAACATCATGGGGGTCTGGGAATGCCCCCCAAATTTCCATAAAAATTACTGGTGATTGCATCTTTGCTTCAGGCCCTTTGGCTTACAAAGTGTTTCATAGAAACGCTCTACTTTGGGATAGCGGGGGACACCTGTGCACCCCTCCTGCTAGGTCAGCTTCAACAAATGGCACATCAGCGTGTGCAAGGAGAGAAAGGAGAGAGGGAGGGTGGGGAGTCACTCTTGGCTTCGGGTTTTAGAAGCAGGAGGGGTTACTGCGCTGCTAGTAAATGACGCAGGAGAGGAAATGACGCAGGTCATTTAACAAGGGGCTTACCCTTCCGCCAGCTGTGCCACCACTGGGCATTTATTCTAAGGGCGTAGTCACGCCGACCTCCGGCTGTCTGTTCATAGGATGCTCTTCAGCTCATCTGTGTAACGAATGGCAAACACGGACTCAGTCTGGATACACGAGGAAGGGCCCTCCATCACGTGGGATTCAGGGGCAGGCTTGTGTGGGGGGCAAGGGCAGATGTCAGACATGCCTACAGTCGAGACGGAGCCGTGTCCTGATTTGGGGAAAACTTTTGGAGAGCCTCGTTTTCCTGGTGTGTAAAATGGGGGTGACAACAATGGAATTTACCTCATAGGCTTTGAAGTGAGGGTTAAAGGTGTGAAGACACGAGAAGTGCTTGGAACAGTGTGCTGCAAACGCATTCCAGCTTTACCGATTATTGTTTTATTATGGAACTAATAAAACAGGTGCACTTGAAGTCTGTGAAATGGAACTGGAAGATACTCAAGATCAGTTATGAAGTGAAAAAAGGCAGTTGAAAAAGGACCCCATTTTTGAGGGTGTACACACACACACACACATATATGTGTGTGTGTGTGTATATATATATATATATATATATATATATATATATATATATATATATATATAAATTTATTTTTCTTCTTGATGCTTTTAAAATTTTTCCTAAAAACAATTGTTTTGAAGAGACGTGGAAGACACATCTCAGTGCAAGAACATAAGCAGCTTCCGGTCTATCTTCCCTTGGCTCGTGGGGACCCTCTCTGGAGGTTTTCCCTGAGCAGCAAGGCTCCAGTCCGTAGGCATTTTGGTGCAACATGGAACGCGGTGCAGGCTGCTCCGTCTGAAAATGGGCAGAAGGAATCACGTCTGCACTGCTTCAGTTCTCCCCGTTCTCTCGTGGCTCTGTGGGGGACGGATCGGCTCCCTTGGATGGAGTTGGGGTTGTTTGCCCTCCGCAACCCAAGCCTCCGTGGCTCAGCTGGCAGGGATGGGCGAGCCAGGGTCAGCATTCTGGACCCCCTGCCCGAGGTTTCCCGTACTCTTGGAGAATCCTGTCTCTTGGGACTATGTGTGACATAGAGTCATCCCTGGTTTGAGTGACAGCCTCCGCTATGACAGAGCACGGCTCACAAGTCATGGGCAGAGCTGTGAGCAGTCCCGAAGGCTGATTTCTCTTCCAAACTACCAAGGGAGCTACTAGACCTATTGAATCCATTCTCTTCTCTCTGTTTCTGCTGCTGCCAGCCCAACCCACTCTATCGTCATTTAAAGATGTTTAAATGTTTCCTTTTTCTTAAAATTGAGGTGTAACACGTATAAGGAGCACAGATCTGAAGTGCACAGTTTGATGAATTTTACATAGCAAAGCACTCGTATTGCCACCCTATAGATCAAGACAGAGAGCATTTCTCAGAGCCCAGGTGGCTTGCTTACGCTTCCTCCCGGTCAGTATTACCCCAGGGGTAACCACTCTCCAACCTCCATCACCACAGCTGAATTCTGTCTATCTTGACATCCTACAAATGGAATCACACAGAATGTGCTGTCTTGTGTCTGGCTTCTCAACATTACATTTGGGGGAAATCCATCCACGTTCTCGCAGGAAGCAGTAGTTTTTCCTTTTTCATCGTTGTGTAGTATTCCACTATGTGAATATCCTGCAATTTGTTTATATATTCCTCTGTTGATCGGCATGTAGCTTGTGTCGAATTTGTGGCTATTAGGATAAAGCCGTTACGGACATTTCTGTACGTGCCTTTTGACGGACATTAGCCTTTATTTCTACCATCATTTCTTGTACCAGCAGCTGCAATAGTCTCATCACTGAGATCCCAGCTTCTACTCTTCCCTGCTTGAATCTATTCACTCCATAGCTGTCCGAGTTCTCTTAATAAGAGTTTGTAACTCAGTTGCTTAAGCCTCCAAAGGCTTCCTAGTGAACAAACCCAAAACTCTCTACTCTGGCCTGTAAAAACTCGACACGATCTGGCTCCTACCAGCCATTCCTAGTTTTCCTTGAACCACTGTCCCTCTCACTGTGCCCCAGGCCACCCCAGCCCTCTCTCTGTCCCTTGAATATGCCAAGCCTGTTCCCTGTGTGGACCTTGGCACTAACTGCTCCCCCTTTCTGAAATTCCTTCCGAAACCTGCCCCTAAGATTAACACCTTCTGGTCACTCACGTCTCGTCTTCAGAGAGGTCTTTCCTGATGGTCAGAAAGAGCCCCCACATCTGTGTTCTTTGTAGCATTTTCTACCCTCTTTCACCCTTGCCTTCCTCTCTCCTTGAGAGCAGGGTACTTGCCCAACTTACTGACACCTGCGTCCCCAGGAACTAGCCTGATGCCTGGCACACAGTCGATGCTCGTGAGTGTTTGTTGGGGGATGAATGAAGGCAGTAGCCATAGATGTCTTCATAGCCATACCCAGGTCTGTTTTTAAGGGGAGGCAGCGTAGCTCAGTGTGGACCACCTTGGAGCTTGGCTATCAGGCTGAGTTTGAGACCAGGCTACACCTCTTATGAGCTGTATGATCATAATCATCCCATCGCCATGTGCCTCAGTTTCCCCACCTGTACAGTGAGGATAATAGATCGTTGCAGGGACCTGGGATGGACTATTGCTGTTTCACAGGGCAGCTGTGCTATCCCTATTTTGCAGACAGAGGAAAACTTTTTGAGCACAGAAAACGAGGTCCAGCGACTGCTGAGATCACACAGGTATGAAACGGCAGCACTGGGCCTTGAACCCAGGTCTGGCTCCGCTCCAGAGCCCACGCAGATGCCTGTGGGAAGCACCTACTGTAGGGTCCTTGCTCTGGTCAGGGTGGGTGGCCCCCAAAGTGTTTATATAATCCTGGGATTCCACTATCATGTCAGTAGCTCTAAGAGGTTTAGAAAATAGTTCCACTTGGTTAATTCACTTGGTTTTCACAGGAGACCTGAGAGATAGGCAGGACCGGGAGGCATTGCTTTATTTCACAGTGAGTGACCTGGGCTCTGGCACTTTCCCTGAGTGGCTCCTTAGCCCCCCAGGCCCACAGTTAGCACTGCCGCCAGTTACCCCCTGACCTCTGGCTGTGCTTTGCAGAGGTTTAAGCATTTCCACGTCTATTACCTAGTGGTCCACCGAACTTTGGGCTTTTGCACGCCACCTTTAAACGAACGGTTAAGGGCTTTACGTGCATGGTTCGTACTTTATAAATGGTAGTGAGGGTTTGACCTTGCTGCGGTTGCCGTCTCAGTCCGGGGACAGATGTTTCCTGCATCACCACTGATGTGCCATGTCCCAGTGAGCTCCGAATCCTTCATATTTGAAAACCATACCACTGCTACTAGTCATATGACGATTGATAACAGTAATATATCGTCTCCGGGCCCAGCACAGGGCAATTCACAAGAGGGTGAGTGCATCCACATTTAGCAATACCTCGTTGCCAGGCTTTTGTAAATAACCAGTGTTAATTTCATCCTCATAACAACCCAAAGAGAGAGGAGGAGTGATTGTTCTTCTCCTGTTGCGGTGAAGAAAATTGAGAATCAGAGAAGTTAAGCAACTTGCCTAAGGTCACACAGCTAGGGAGTAGAAAGGCCTTAGCTTCAAACTTGGTTCTATCCAACTTCAAAGCAAGCCAGACCCCACTGCACCTGGAAGGTACACCTTGCTGGGCATCAGAATCGCCGGGAGAGCCTTTAAACAATAATGATGCCTGGACCCTACTCCAGACCAGCCAACCAAAATCTGCGGGAGTGGGATTGAAGCATCTAAAACAAAAACAAAAAACTCCCCCAGGTGACCCCAATGTATAGGGAAAGATGAGAAAAATGGCTCTAGACCAGTGCTTCTCAAACTTTTCAGATGCACATGAATTCCCCTGGGGATCACGTTAAAATGCAGGTTCTGGTTCAGCCGGTCTGGGGTGGGGCCTGAGACTCTGCATTGCTAACAAGCTCCCTGTAGCGCTGCTGCTGGTGCACAGACCACACCTTGAGCAACAAGAAATGAATCTACTGCGTGTCCTCTCTTCTTAACCATACCTACCAAATGTACCTCAGGAGTTTCCTAGAGGAAGAGGTAACCTGAATTTCTTCTCCAAGGAATAACAATAACAGTAACAATACCACTTATTGAATGTCTACTATATGGCAAACACTGGGCTGAATAGGCTTTAAATATATCATCTCATTGAAACTTCAGAATAACCCTGTGTGGTAGGTACTTATATTATTATCCCCATTTTACAGGTGATGAAACAGACGCACAGAAAAATTAAATGGCTCATTCAACACCAATACAGTTAACACAGTAGTCAAAATTCATACCTGAGTCTCTCTTGGGACTCTCGATCACTTGTTATCCTGCCTACCTTAATTCAAAGCCATTCTCCACCTATGCTGTGTAACCTTAGGAAGTCACTTGACCTCTCTGAACTTCATTATTTCCCAATTGAAATCTGAGCACAAAGATCATCCCTGGATACCTCACATCGGAAGAATACATTCTGATGTCAAATAAGACCCCATCCCTGGAAGGGGCATTCATTCTTCAAAGACACAGCATGTTACTAATATGCATTCTGAGACTAGAGGGGTCCTGTTTTATTTTTAATCTTGAGCAAGGGAGTGGGATTTTGGCCCCTGGGACAAAACGGTGTAAGGGGCTGGGGAGCAGATAGGCACATCTGCAGAAGAAGATAAGGTTTTCGCCATCACCAGTGACTGGAAGCTTATTAAGGAGGGATGGCTGGAGAGATGCTATCTCCATAGCTGAAATATCAGCCAGTTTATCTCTGGCAATGACTCAGGCTGGGCAGGGGAGCCAAGGCAACAGGGCAATCAATTACAGTGCTTCCTGCTCTCCAAGGATGCTGAGAGATGCTGCTAGCGAACCCCGGTAGTGGGGTGTGGATGAGCAGCCCCTCAGGGAAATTAGATGAGTTGCAGCTTCAAATTCTTTTTCAGGATAGAATCTGTATCCCATTTGGAACATGATAGAGGCAAGAGATGGAGCCAGAGGGCCGCATTCCAGCACCTTCTCGCTGTATGAGTGGGCAGGTCGCGGCTCCTCTCAGAGCCTCTGTTTCTTCCTCAGTAAAAACGAGGCAGTCTCACCTGCTTCTCAGTAAACACAGAAAGCCTTGGGGTTTGAAGGTTTTCCAAATGGCAGTATGTATTTTGCATGAACCCAATGGTATAGGGCAAATCTAGATGGTACATGAGTGGACATTTTATATCGGTCACTGCACTAAGCACTTTATAAAAGAATATTAACATTTAAAGTTATACACGTACTTAATTTAGATCAGTGCTTCTCACGGGGGTGAGGAGGTGATTTTGCCCCCGAAGGAGCCTTTTTTGATTGTCAGCGCTGGGGTGAGCCGGGCTTGTTTGGCAGGGATGCTGCTAAGCCTCCTACAGGCACAGAGCATCTCCCAACACAAAGAATCATCTGGTCCCAAATGTGAATGGTGAGACATACTGGTTGAGATTCAGTAGTTGTGCAAAGCGGATTGTACAAATAAACTTTCTCCCCTGCCCTCCCGGAAGCAACCACTTTTGCCCTTTCGGTGGGGTATTTCATTTACCTACACGTCTCTAAAGAGCCCGCTTGGATTGTGACTTCTTGAGGACTGCCTTCTAGACTTTATCCCTTGGCTTCTCACTGTGGCAGGTGAGGAGCTGGCTCTCCTCTTTCTGCCCCACCTGTGCCTGGCTTCACACAGGACACCGTCCCCCCAGGTGTGTTGGAATTTCTGTCGGATCAATTCTCAGTGTTTGTATTACCCTACCTGTAAATGGTGTGTGCTGCTGAAAGCGCAGTCAACTCAGATGACGCCCCCTCCTGCAACACCTGTGGTTCTCTCTGAAGTCAATAATTGCCTTGTTTTCCCCTTGGCTTTGTTATCTATGTACTTTCCACTAACTCAGGCCTCCACTCTTTGCCAGTTGTCTAAATCTCCTTTCAAGATATGCAGACCCATCAGGGAGGAAATCTGTCAAGTATGTCTCTCCTAGAACAGACACAGAGTTTCTGTAGGAATTGTTTTACGTAAGACTTACAACAGCCCTGAGAAGTAGGTACTGTTCTCATCATCATCTTCTGACAGCTCAGAGAGGCCTTCCGCATGCCCAAGGTCACACAGCAGTCTGTGGAGGAGTTAGAACTGGACCGCAGGACGGTGGGACCCCATGGCTCTGGGAAGGATGCTCTGGGAAGAAGCCCATTGAAATACCTCCTGTAACTAGACTATAACCTGCCTCAATGAAACGCAGTAGCCTATTCATTTCTGTATTTGCACCGCTGATCTCAAGGCCAGGCATGGAGCAGGACTCTGAGTATTGTTTGTTGAGTGAATAAGTGAAGAATTTCGAGAGGCGGTGGGAGGAGGGCCCAGTAAGAGTTGGGGCTTCATTGGGTAACTGTGAGTGAGTAGCTTAACCTCTGGCCTCAGCCTCCTCATCTGTAAAATGGAGCTGAGACTACCTGCTTCACAGGGCTCTTTGTGTGCAGCCAGCAGAAGCTGGTAAACTGCAGGTGCTCAGGAACCTATAAAACCCTGCACAGGAGATGCACAGGCCCACCACTCACTACATTCCTAGGAGCAGATTTCTGCAAAGCCCCTCCCTCCTCCTCTCTTCCCTCCCTCCCTTCCTCCATCCTCTCTCCCTCCCTCTCTCCATCCCTCTCTCCCTTCCTTCCATCCTTCCTTCTAAGTGAAACATGGCATAATTAATTTAGAAAAGACAAAGAAATGCCTTACAGTTGAGAAAAAGATATATTATAGCCCAAGCTAGTTCTAATATGATAAAATATTTATATTAATGTGTCATAAAAATTGATTTGCCCTTCTCTTGCCTGGTATCATTAATGGGTAGCTATGTAACGTCTTATTTTTTTACCTTCCTTTTTTCTCTCTCTCTTCTAGAAAGGTAGAGTTTCAAATGACTATGATGAAATCATTTTTCAGAAATAATAATAGATAATATTTATTTAGTGTTTACTATGTGCCAGTCACTACTGCAAGCCTTTTACATTTTAACTCATTTAATTCTCACACAACCCTAGGAGGTAGGTACTATGGTTATTCCCATTTGACGGATGAGTAGACTGAGGCACACTTTGGTCACTGGTTCAAACCTGCCCGTTCTGACTCTAAAGCACTAGCTCCTGGCCCTTCCTTCTGCCACCTCTCTGTGCTGTGTTACTCCAGCCTTGCTGCTCTCAAGTAGAGGCCAGCGTCCCACAGCTTTTTCCTGGGGAAAAGCACCTGATATTCAAAGCCTTTTCAGTTTGCAGTTAATAGATGTACCAAGAACTCTGAATTTCTACAGCTCAAATTTGGGGTGATGATGTAGGTTTTCCAGCCAGGAGTGGAGGAAACCAAGAATTCCACTCCTGGTAAGGTTTCAGGTCCTGGCAAAGCACTGCTGGTTCTCGACAATATTGGAGAGAGGAGCCCTGGAGGAGAGCCTGGGACAACCCGTCCCTCCAAGCCAGTCTGGCATCTTAGGAACGTGACTCTTTAGTTCCGAGGCCTTCACTCTCTGGCATCTTCCTTCGCTGCCTTGCAACTTCAATGTCCAGTCTTTCTAACCATGATGCACACTGTCCCCTGGAGCTTTTCAGAGTCGGACTCTGGTAGAGAAGAGGCTGCCTTGGCTCCCAGCCCACAGCTGCTCCAAGGGCCCACAGACACAGAGACACACGATCACAGACACGCATAAATCACAGGCACACACACGGAGTCACACACACTCAGGAACAGAGAGACACAGAGAGAGAGTCCCGTAGACACACACAGGTACATACACAGACACATGTAGAGACATTTACAGACTCACATGTACACACATACAGACATATACCAGCACAGAGACACACAAACACACATACAGACACATACACAGACACACATAGAGACATACAATCACAGAAATGCATATATATACTGACATATATATACTGACACAGAGACATACATACACAGACATACAGAAACACACACAGATGCATCCACACAGATACCCAGACACACAGACATACACACGTACACACACGTACACACACACACTCCTCTGCCTGTTTGTCCCATTCACTGTTTCTTTATCACAAAACCGCAGCCCTGAGTTTCGGGTCCTGCACTCAGTAGGTATCCAACAAATGCCTGTTGGATGAATAATTGCACACATGGTTCAGGTATTCTTTCCCTGCGCTGTCCCCGAATGTTCTGGTATTTGTTGTTTGACTTGCCTGCAGACGGTTGGAAACGAGAACTAGAGGGATTCCTGTATTTGTTTTGGATAGAAGCCACTCTCCTGAGCGCAGCTTGCAAGGTCCTTCATGATCTGGCTCCTGCCAGCTCCTTCTGCCTCATTTCCCCACCACCCTCTGCTGTGTTCTTCTCCACTTGCAGGGGTTTTCAGTTTTTCCCACGTCCCAGGATTCTTTGGGAATCTGATGGAAGCTACAGACCCTCTTCTCTAATATATTGACATATACGCATTCAAACAAGTCCCGTTCATGGATCTCCAAGGTGAACATCTACATGGTAGGGCTTGGGAGACCCAGAAAGGGGAAGTGCCTTGTGTGGGCTCATGGATGACGGAATTGGAATGGAGACCCAGGTCTCTGGAGCTCAAGTTCAGGACTTGCTCCCATTCAGCATCCTGTGTTGATGAATGAATGCCATGTAATTAGTTGATACAATGAACAATTAAATCAGACACTCTTCTCAGCCTTCTCCATCCATCAAAACCTCAGCGCTGGCAGCTCTGTCAGATGCTCAAATACCAATGGTTTCTGGAGTACAGCGTTTTTCCTTGTAGCCTGGTATTTTCCTGATGATTATAAATGGAAGTGATTATAGCAGGGTCCTGTTGACAGTTACTTGGAATGTCTGCCACGTAACTGAGAAAGCTCATTGTCAAGCTTGCAAACTGGAACCAGGACAGCGCCCCAAATAAAAGCTGTTTGTCTCTATTGTTGTAACCTGCCATGTTCAGATTTCTTCGGGTACGGAGATGCTTCATCAGTGCTCCGTATCTTATCTCATCGCTCTGCCATTTCCCCAATTCCCTAAGCCAGAAACAAGGGCTTCCCCAGGCGTGTCCCTCTTCTCATCCTCCCAGTCTCATCTGTCACTAAGACCTGTCTCTTTTCACTGCATATCCAATCTGTCCACGTCTGTCATCTTTGAGGCCACCCCTGTCCCAAAACTGGGCCACTGTTGTTTGTAGCCTAGAGAATGGTCACAGCCTCCCCTGGATGGATGCTCTGCTGAGATATTAGCTAGTGAGTGCTTTTTCTTTTCACTTTCACCATCCGCTGTTTGGGCCAGAAACATGGTAGATGAATCAGGATAGGCTGCGCTGTGCTGCTGTAACAGACAACCAGCGGCTTCAAAACAAAAGCTTGTGTTGCTCATGCAGAGTCTGCTCGTCTTGGTGGTATTCCGGGGCAGCTGTGCTCTGTGATGATTACGTCAGCTGTCCAAGCTGCTTTGATCTTGCAACTCTTCCATGTCAGGGGGAGCCAGCGCGCTTCCGTGATTGCTGCAGGAGGGGAAGAGAGAGAGAATTGTTCAGCGTTTCCAACCAGAAGTGACACGTGTTGTTCCCGCTCCCATGTTTATTGGCCAGAGCAAGTTGTATGACCATTGTCTAATTCAAAAGAGCAGAGGAGCAATTGGAAGAAGGAGAATTGGAAATATTGGTGAGCAGCACTAATCACTTTCCCCAGGGAACAGGTGGCAGAATAGGTGCTGATAATCAGGGAGCTGATAATAAGGCTCCTTAATTCAAAATATGGATCTGGCTGTGAGACAGAAAGATTCCGGAAATCAACATCAGCCAGACCCAGTTCCCTTCCTCCCACCTCTGATTAGGGGCCAGGTTGGGGGAGAGTTTGAAAAGGAAGGGGGCAGGGAATGAATATGAATTTACATCAATGTGGGGGCACCACTTGAAGTACAGAGATCCAAGGGGTCATGGTGTCCCTGTGTCTTGTTGGCCCCCTCTGATACTCTGATAATCGGAAGCCTTTCCGTCTTCCATGGCAAGAGAGCTAATGGTCGGAGGTGGCGGTGAGGGGTGTTGAGCAGAGGGAAAGCTGGCCGAAAGCACAGGGGTTGTGTGTGGCCCCGGAGGGGGATGGGAAAGGAGCCAGAGGGAGGGAGGACCCGAGGGAAGGCTGGTCCCAGGATGAGGGGACTTGTGCAGCGGAGGAGGCACTGATGAGTGGGACAGGTGAGGACCAAAAGAGAATGCAGCTCCATGTCCGCGGCAGTCGGTGCAGGACAGAAGCTGAGCTCAAGGACCGGAAGGGACAAGTTACATCTAGGGCAGGAACTAGCCTGGTGAGGAGGTAGCTAGAGAGTGAACGGAGCAGCCCTTCACCCACCAAAATCATCAGGCAGCTTTGTGCGTGAGCTCCCTGGGGTGTGGCAGGCAGGGGGAGGCGAGCAGGGAGATGGAGGAGAATAAACACCTGCACGGATGTGGGTGGGAGCCTGCAGCTTCATCTGAAAGGGCACAGAGGAGTTTCCTGCATCAGGCTAAAAAGAGGCCCGGTGTCTGAAACTCAACGAGATTCTAGAAAATAAAGTTGTTTTCTCTTCGGACACCTGAGTCTGTCTTGGGTGCCACACACACCAGTGCTTCTTAACCTGTCATCTACTCACTAGTGACAGCCAGCAAACTGTTACCTGGTTCACAACGAGGAAGGAAAAAAAACAGGAGTGTTTTTAAACTTTTATAGCAATTTGACATCCAAGCGAATTTTTGTCATATTTTCCCAAAGCAGAGGTCTGTAATGGATTGGAGGGAAAATGGTCCTTCCCTATAGATAGTCTGGAAAGTACTCTTCTGGGTTCCTAAGTGGCTTTTCTTATTCCACACAAGTCCCCTCCTAATGTTTTCCTTAGTGGTCTTCCTAGAATGCAAGTAGGGTCTCGACATACCTCTGTCTACAACCCCCCGGTGATTTTTCTCAAGCCCTTTTGGGTAGAGACCAACTTCCTTACTGTCCCTTCTCACCTCCCCAGCCCCTCCGCTCCCCTCTCTCCCCCACCCATCTCTGCTTCCTGGCCACACTTCCTCTTACAGATAGAGTCTCACAAACACCATGTCCCTGCTGACCCCAGGGCCTTTGCCTGTGCTATGGCCTCCACCTGGCACGCTTTTCCCTCCATCTTGGTAGAGTCTACTTCTGTTCTGCCTTGGGATCACAGCTCAAGAATCACCTCCTCAGAGAGGCCTTCTCTGCCCCCTGGGCTAGTTGAGGCCCTTCCTCTTGCCTTGATCACACAACTTGCTTCCTTGAATGCACCTGTAAATCATTTGTTCTATGTCCGCCTTCCTCCAGGTCTGTGACCTCTAAGAGGGCACAGACCTCACCTCTTTTGCTCACCACCATATCCCCTGGGCCTGGCTCAGCTCTAGCCCTCCGTAAATATTTGTTGAATGAATGAATGCAACACCCAGAGCTTGTGGGAAAGGCATTTGAGATTATGAAGTGTATACTTTGGGGGCCAGGCCTTTATTTCATAAAAAAGTTCCCACGTCTCCTTCCTCTGCCCGGAACCTGGCAGCCCGTCCCGAGCTCCTGCTGATAAATCATTTTCTTGCCACAGCTGAACAGGAAAGGACAGCATGAGAAATGGGAGTCGGTCACCGAGTCGCGGACAAAGGCCCGAGTTGACATGGTAACAACAGGGAGACCGATGTGGCCTGGGCAGCCGTCTGGCCCCTGGACACATCTAAGAACAGGCCCTGAGTCATTTTTCCTCTGTGCGGGGGAGTCCCCAAAGGCCAGGGAGGAGGCTGGTGGAGGCCTGCGGCTCTGTGCCGCAGGATGGGCTGCAAGCAGCTTTAGCCATAGAGGTCGTGCCCTCCAGGGGTCGGGGGGCGTTAGGATGCCTTTTAATATATACGTTTGATATATAATATATATATAATGAATTAAAATATTATTTTAGCTTTTATGTTGCACCCTGTTTTTAAGTTACCAAGGTAATTCAGTACCTTCCACGTGAGTCATAATGGGCATATGCAGTGGTTAGACACGGGGGCTTAGGAACCTGGCTGCCTGGGTTGAAATCTGGTTCCACCCCTTCTCAGTTTTGGGAACAGGGACGAGCCACTTAGTCTCTGTGTGCTTTCGTTTACCCAGAGGCACCCTTGGGATAAAGAGAGACCCTACTTAGTAGGGTGCTAAGAAGGTTCCAAGAGCTGATGCACGTCAGGCACTTCTAGACGCGAATAAAGAAGGACAGTCTCTATCCCCACGCTCGTTTTCCAGATATCAGATATCAGAAGCTCCACAGCTGGAGGTCTGGGGAGGTGAGACCGGTATCTGGCAATTCCAGGCGTGATGAGAGACCACGAGGCTGAGTGGCGGTTTCAGCACCCTTACCGGGCAAGGGGCACAGGGATGGGAACTCAGGGCCTGCGGAGGGGAGGACGCCTGGATGAACCCTCCTTTCTCTTGGTTGGAATCCTGAGGTGCTGCTCCCTGGGGGTCAAGGGGAAACAGAAGCAGACAGGCTCTGGCTGGGGCTTCAGCTCAGCACTGACTCATCTCAATCAGCAAACAAAACAGCCTCGAGTTTCTGTCTTCGTGGCCTTTACGTTGCCATGGGATGAGACAGTAATAAATACCAGAAACAAAATGTTCAGAACCTCCGATGATTATAAGTTCTACAGGGAAGAGCGAGCAGGGAAGGGGCGGGTACAGGGAGGGATGCAGTTTTGTCTTTCTGAGAAGATAACACTTGGGCACCAATGGAAGTGAAAGGGGCAAGGCGGGTGACGTCTGGGGGAAGATCACGGCTCCTACCTTTTGTTCTAGTCTAAGTATATAGTTTAATTAAGTATCACAAATCACAGATGAAATGCAAGAGTTAAAAGAGAGGCGTTATCCCATGAACACTAAGTTAAATGCTTTCAAAAGACTTGAAAAGGTGAATTACAAAGAAATGCCATCAAATTAGGGGATAAAGACTAAGAGATTGGCCAAAAAAAAAGAAAAAGAAAAATCACACAAGTCCAGAAGAGTGGGGCAGTCAGGTTGTTTCGCATGTTCCTCCTTTAAAGTGCACTTCTCTAAAGAAACTGGAATTGGATATCAAAGGTAATATATCATCGTTGTGCTTTATGCAAGAAAGAGAAAAGGGAATTCCATTAGGGCTGCCGTGCTCCGTGACAAGACCTTCTGCCTGCCTGAAAAGAGTGGCGAACAAATGGCATCGCTTTGTTTTAGGCTGAACTGAAACATGGAAAGCTATGGATGCATCACATTTTCTGATTCTTCACTTTGGCTTCCTTAAATAACCCACCCACTGCTAGATCTGACATTGGAAGCAGGCAAGTTTGCTGAGCCTCAATGAGTGGAAAGCTGTTTTTCTGGGAAATGCGTCCGCCTGGCGTAACCTCCTCTCTGCCTCAGTGCACCCCGTTCTGTCTTGGAGATCACTGCAGAGAACAGGCAGGAGAGGGAGGAAAGTGATGAGGAAACAGGAGGTGGTGAGAAGCAGACGTGCTGAATGAGAGACCTCGTCCAGGTTCAGATGGTAACTTACTGGGAGAACTCGGGCAAGTTGTTTTATCCTCACTCTCTTCATCTGTGACATGGGCACATAGAGTTCTTGCCAGGATTAAATGAGATGGTGCATTTCAGGTGCCTAGACACTGCCTGCCATATTGGAAGTGCTAAGGAGCGAGGTGACTCTAATTGTTTTACTATTGATATCATTGTGGATGGAAAAGGGGCCACATGTGAAACCTGACAAGCTCAGGAGGCTGAAAATAACCACATAGGATGGTGTGAAAAATTCCTTACTAAGGTGGGCCGTGGCGGGAAGTCACATCTTTGGCCTGTAGCTTCCTTGACAAAGGTCAATCTTTACCTTAAGTGAGCCTGTCTGTTGTCGTTTTGCATCTAAGATAACATACGCCTTCGAATGTCAGAGTAATCCCTTTTTCTGGACACCCCTCCCCCCCCACAGGGGGTACAACCCACCAAACCAGAGCGGGGAAACTACAACATTCCTCACTGTTATCTTGTTCCCCAAATACCATCTCTCTGTGCTGTAAAATGCTATCAGCTATCCTGTACCCACCAATGTAAAAGAAGTGTGTGTCTCTCCATTTTGCTTTTTACCCAATTCCAGAGATTTCCCCACTTTGCTTTCTTCCACCCTCTTAATCTACAACCAACGGGTTTCATGTAACTCTCCTCTTTTGATTCTAATGTATAAAATACGTTGCAAAACGGCCATTTTCCAGAGCATTTTCTCAATCCATTGAGACTTTGCTTCCCAGCAATTGTCGTCAGTTTGGTTCAAAGAAACTCTTATAAGTTTTCTCTTCGGCTGGATGTTTTTTCATTGACATCATTGAAATTCAAAAAGCTGTAACTGCACTTGGTGGCAGGTCGTCTCTCATGGAGCCTGGACTAGATACACTGGAGTAGACCCAAAGGGGCACTCGACCCGTGGGTACAGCATCATCACCAGCAGGAGACCTGGAAGCATGGACGTCAGTGGACAGAATGGCAGTCTGTGGGGTCTGACAGTTCCACATGGTGTTCAGCCCACAGAGCCTCATTTTGAACAGAGAAAGGTCAGCCCCCAACTCTGTACGTCCTGGCTGGGATTGGAACTTGGTGAACAGAAGGCCCAGACACCAGGCCTTTGCAGATGGACCCAAGAAGTTGGCACCACCTTCAGATGTACCACTTTGGATTCTGAGAGATGGGTAGAGAGACCACATTCTCCTGGGTTCACTCCCCCTGGGTCCTTTTTGTCTTTATCAGCACAGGATGGCCTCTTCATGGGATGTCCTCTTGCTTACCATGTCCCACCCTTGGTTCTTCAGTGCCCCTTGAGATGCTAATGGATATTTTGTGTTAAAGGGTCCCCTCGCCATATAAATCTGGGAAATACAGCATACTATGGTAGCGAAAATAATGGCTAAGTTTTTTGGAAGGGAGGTGACCACTGTGTGCCAGGAGCCCAACTAAGTATTTTCCAGAGTTTTCCCCACTTACTTCTATTAATGTCCCAATGAGGTAGGTACTCTTATTATTCCCAGTTCACATGTGAGGAAATGGAACATCAAGAAATAGCACTCAGAGAGATTAGTTAACCTACCCAGTAACTGTAAGTGGAAGAATAAGGATTTGAACCCAGGTCTTTTGACCCCAGAGCTTCTGTTCTTAATTTGAATTAAGAGGTGTTTTATTGTTTTGTTTTGTTTTGGTTTGTTTTCCTTCAAATCCTTGATTTACAATGAGGTGATCAGGGAATGTATCCAATATCTCATCTAGGAATATTTTGAGTAGAGCTGTAGCCTTTGTTTTTGAAACGCAGAAGAATATGTAAATGCAAAACAAGCTTACTCCCTGTAGGTGTCTTACATCCATTTGAAAGGGTAGCAGCTGTTGCTGTCCACAGTCGTCCTGTGCCCTCTCTTCAATATTCTATCCAGAATTAGCATCAAAACTTCCTAACGTCCTGCAGGAAAGAAACCTCTTTAACTTTCTTTAACCCAGTTTGCCCCATCTTAATTTTTCTCCAGAATCTCTTTTTGCTTCCCATTTTATTTCAGAACAGTTATTAATATCCACAGGAAGAATATTGCATAAAACACAGTTTGAGGAAATCCCCTTGTAGGGGAGGCATTTATCGCTGTAATTTATTTCCCAAATGGGGGAGGGGACCCATTTCATCGCGTATTCAGGCAGGTAGTGATTAGGGCAAGAATTCTTTCTTTACATAAAGGGCAACATAAACTAAACCCAGACATACCCCATACTATCTTCTAGAAGATATTGTTCTAGGGATTAGCTACTTGGAATTTGCGACAAAATGGTTGGATCTTGAGATTATTATGCGAAGTGAAATTAGTCACACAGAAAAAGTCGAGAACCATGTGATTTCTCTGTACTGTGTCTTCAAAGTTTAATTTATTGCCAACTTGAGAGATTGCATGTAAAAAGCCACCTTTACTGCTTCCGTTGAAAAATTAGAAGGTCTGGCCACTCTGGGCTTGATTCTAGCATGGCAGGTGTTGGCTGGAGTTGAATAGCAGTGCTCTCCTGCAGGACATGTGCCTTCCAGTTCACCCCATCAGGCCCACTCTTGCCCTCATTTATTTTGCCAGCCTGTCCCTTGAGTTCGCAACCTCCCCACTCTTAGCCCTTAGTTTACTCATTCAATCATTCATTCCTTCAACAGATATTTAGATGTTGGTGAAGATGGGGTTCCAAGAAAATATTACCCATGCTTTCTGATCTCAATGTGTTTATAGGGTGGTTGAGTAATAAGAAACATAAATGTATCATCAACCCTTAAAAAATATTAATTAATTGACAACAGTGTAATTGTAGTGAGTTAGTGTCCTCCCAGATTTATATACACTCAGAACCTCAGGATGTGACCTTATTGAGAAATAAGGTCTTCGTAGATGTAATTAGTAATTTTCACGTGCTTTATCTCTGAGAGTCGTAATAGCTTTATGAAGTAGGTAGGTGCATCCTCATTTTATTAAATAGGAGGCTGATGTTCCTAGGGGTTAACCATCTTGTCCGAGGTCAATCTTTTGCCTCCAAATCTGTTACTCTTTCCACCAGATGGAGTATCTGCTTGTTCACAGCTGTATGTTCAACTGTAGTGCCTGGCACAGAGTAGGTGCTCAATTAATCCTTCTTGAACAGAGTGAAACAAAAGACCAGGAAGCAAGCTCTTGAAGGAGTGGGGCAGAATAGGGGGAGAGGCTTCCCTAATGGAGGGAGTCTGGGATTGCCCCCAGCACAGTGCCTAGGATATGGTAGGCACTCAGTAAATACTTGTTAAAGGGTGAATGAATGAATAGGACTTTGGAGGTGAGCCTTCCTGGGCTTCCATGACCTGTGAGCATTGGGGTTTTTGATGTGGGAAGTCCCAGGAAGGTAACTGCTAAACATATACTTTGTCTGCTTCCCAGGGCACCCTGCCTTTTCGACTCTACCACTCCCCAGATCAGGGAATGTGCTTAAATCAAATAGTGCTAACTTCATCCCTGCCTGCTTTTCTGCCCAGTACCTGACCCCCGTGCTATGTTAAAAATAGATGTTGGTTTGCAGATGTTAAACAGCTGGATCTGTGAGGCTGGCAGCTGGTGGCTAACAGGGCTGAGGTCTGATTTGGACCCCTGTGGAGACTCCTCTCTGTGTCTCTGATTGGGGAGCTCTGAGTCATGCAGTGCTCCATTAGATGCAATTTCCCCAGCAACACGAAAGAGTGGTGAAGGGACGGGTGTCAACCTCATTTTATTATTCATTTTCAGCCCCACAACGGGATTTTCTGCGGTAACGTACATCAGGAGGCCTTCTCAGTGTACTGCTTGGGTGGCACTTCCTATTTTGTTGAGCAGACACTCCCTTGGTATCAGTGGCCTTTCTGCCCAATTAATGACGTCTCCTTCAACCTGACTCTGTGCCTTTCATGTCTCCCTGGGTCCCCTGTGGAGCTAAGCTGCCTGGCTGGCTTCTCACCACAATGGCAGCTGACACAGAGCAGACGTCATTGCAAATTTCAAGGTCACTCCCTCTTTGTTATCCTCACTCCCCGCCCCCCACACATACACCACGGAGACTGGTTCAGTTTGAAGCAGCCTCGAGGCATAGCGTGCTGGCTGAAAAGCTCAAAGACCTCTCCAGAGAAAATCTACACACCAGCTCCGAAAGGTACCCAAATCTTCCGAGACAACTGGCGTTGGCTTTAAGCGCATGGTCAGGCATGAGAGGGGGATGGACTGGATTCCCAGGCAGTAGAGTGGAACGAGGAAGAGCGTGGAGTCGCACATGGCTTGGGTTTGCCCTTCCAAATGGGGATAATAGTACCAAGTCATGAAGTGACGTGCGAAGGTCAATGAGATGACGCCTATGGAGTGCGTTGCATATAGTAACTGCTCAGGAAATATTAGTTCTATTATTGGCACGAAAAGAATAATGAAGCCCTTTCCCCCAAACATTAGAGCAGGGGAGGCAAGCTGTTATGAGTCAGGGTTCAAGTCAGAAAAACAGAAACCTTCTGAGGTTTTATTACAAAAGGAATTCAAGGCCTGGCCTAGGTTATACAGGTGAGCAAAGAATGGAGAAGCCAAACTGAAATGGGTGAGTCGTCTCAGAGATTGGCAAGAGCAGGAAGCTACTGCTATTTCTAGGCCAGAGGAACAGAGAGAGGAGGTGGTAAGCTCAGGAGCTGGGTCAGCCTCTGGAAGCTGGAACCACAGAGAACCTTCAGGCAGGAGCTGGACTGCCCCAGGGGGCATGGCCACTGCTAGAAATGCTGCCTGAAGAAGAAAAGGAGAGAGAGAAAGACTGACTTCTCTCTCACTGTGATCCGCCACTCTCCTTCCTGTGCCTCTCACTGGCCAAGCCATGGGACCTGGAGTCCATAGAGGTCAGACCCGGTGATACAGAGGGGAGCAGAAGGCAGGACATGGAGCAGAGTAGACAGGCCCAGGTTTTGCGCAGCAGTAGTGGTGTGGCTGCCAGACAAAATACAGGGTTCTTAGTTAAATCTGAGTGTCAGATAAACAATGACTTTTTTCAGTTTCAGTATGTCCGAGTGAAATTATTATTTCAAAATTGTTATTCATTTTGACATACTGGTACTAAAAAAATTCTATTGCCTACATGAAATTCAAATTTAACTGGGTTTCCTGTGTTGTAGTTGCCACATTTGGCTACCCTAGGTTGGAGGCAATTTTAGAACCGGGGGGAGAGTCCCAATTCTCAGCCCAAATTAGGCGGGTGACAGGTGAGGAAGAAGAAGGCGAGAGGAATGGAGAGATCAAGCAGCCCTGAAGTTTGCTATAAGGATTAATGCTACTGCTGTTTGTTTTAAAGGGGTCCATTCATTTATTCATTCAGTTGTCTACCTACCCATCCATCCAACATCCCTCCTTCTACTCATTCATTCCTTCCCTGCTTATTGAACACCTGCTCTGTGCCTGGCCCTGTGTTGGACATCGAGAGTATATCAGTGAGGAGACAGACAGTTCCTTCCCTGGGGCAGTTTTTATGCCAGACAAGAACACAGATATTAAACCACAAAGTACATAACGAACTATCTACTACACTGTTAAACAGGTCTGTGAATGGTTGCACAGAAAGCCTTGGCAGTCAAGGAAGGCTTTCTGGAGGAAGTGTCCTTCCAACTGAGACCTGGATTAGTAGGAGTAACTTAAGTGAAGGGAGAATTGAAGGTCAATGTGCCTGAAACCAACAGCATAGACAAAGTTGGGAAGGAGTTTGTTATGTTTGGGGAACCGGGAGAAGATCCATGTGGGTCCAAGGTGGGGAAGGTGGGGGGAACCCGGAGAAGGAAGCAGGGGCAGGGCTGCTGTCTGTGGTCAGGCGGGTTGTATGGGGCTAACTCCACAGCGTGATGGTCAGGGCATAGTCTAGAGAATGGCGTGCCCTAGAGTCATTCAGGATACACCAGCATGGCCATAGATGGCATTTCTCCGCCAGAAAACGCACCAACTTATAAGCCATGGTAAAGCATTTGGATGTTAGAGCCCTGGGATGGCATGACTAGATGAATATTTTTAGAAAGATTCTTACTCTCCTAGGTGGAAAATGGATGGCCGTGGGCCTCAAAGAGATAGGATCGACCTATAAGGAGATTTTTGTAGTCATCCAAGTGAGCGACGATGGTAGTTTGAACTGGGGTATTTGGGATGAAGCAGGAGAGGGGTGGGTAGATAGGACGTGAGGTGAGAGGAGGGCTGCCATTTAGACACGGCTTGGCTATGGTCATGAGTGAACGAGAAGTCGCCTAGGTTTGTGGTGTGGGAAGCCAGAGGACAGATGGTGGTGGTGGTGGCCCTTGTGACGGGGAGCACAGCGCCTGGGAAATCATTAAATAAATCAAATAAAGCATCAAAGCATTTTCTTAGTTATTTAAACAAATTCAGCCAAATCCACCTCATACTTTGTTTAAACTAAAATAAGCTTTCTCAAATATTTTGGCCCAAACATTCTCTCTCTCTTTTTTTAATGAAAATTTACTGGGGTGACCATGGTTAGTAAAGTTACATAGATTTCAGGAGTATAATTCTGTAATACATCATCTATATATCATATTGTGTGTTCACCACCCAGAGTCAGTTCTCCTTCCATCACCATAGATTTGATCCCTTTACCCTCATCTACCACCCCACCCACCCCCTTTACCCTCTGGTAACACTAAACTATTGTCTGTGTCTATGAGTTCTTGTTTATTTGCCAAACATTCTCTTGATACACTGGATCGTTCATCTCTGGTTGCTTATTTTTTCCCCGCCCTTTCTTAGGAAAGTATAGTCTTACCACGTGACCATCTCCCGCTGTGCACTAAGGCAAACCAAATACATTACAATATGACTGCATCTGCGTGAGGGCCTGAGCTCTCAGACCACCTTCCTCACTCGGTTTTCTCAGCCTGCGACGGAGGAAGACGGATGAAGTCCCCACGTGTGGACACCGTGTGGTCGCTGGCTGGGGCTGAGGTGCTGCCGCTGCCACTGTGGGTCTCCCTCCCCAAACCCAGGACTGAAGTGTGGAATTCCAGCAGCTGATGTGAAAACAACGGAAACTGTCTTGGAATCAGAGTTCTTCTCTAGAATTATTCGTTGGAGAAATTCAACCCTTGGTGGACATCCATGGCAGGTCTCCCTAAACTTAGGCGAGCACCCTTTCTGTGGAGGAAGCCTGATGCGGTAAGATCTAGTGGTGAAAGAAGCACCCCACCTGGTTAGCCTCCATGAGAGACAAATCAAGAGTCTGGCTGCGACTTTTGGGGAGCACAGCCTCTTTCAGAAGGATAAGCAAGAGCAGAATACTCCTGTCTCAAAAGTTATTCTCATTCTCCATCCTGCACACAACGGGCATGGCTACATGAGTTCTGACCTTGCACTGCTGTGTCTAAAACACAAAGTCAAGTCTGAAACACTCTATGAAGACCCATCTATGTTAGGAACTGTTGTTCAGCAAATCTGTCTTCCCCACAGAGATGATAAATGTGAAGAAGAGATTCTTTGCATGGCCAGTGGATGGGGCAAGATTTCAGAGAGTAAGAGGCGTCAAAAAATATAATAATATTTGTTCCAGGCTCCTTTGTATGCCCAGAAGAAGCAAGAATTGTGTTGGCCATGAGTAATACATTTACCCTGTTTTTTTCTTTCCCCTGAGTTCTGACCCATTGAAGATTTCTGGTTATCTTCACCGTAGAAAAATCTATACTGAAGGCTCTACATAAAACTCCTTTGCTGCCATTTTGGTGAGTGTGTCAGACAAAGGAACCAGATAAAGTAACTAAACAGATGAAGAAGAATACAGTAAAGGGATAATCAGGAAATAGTAACAATAGTTAAGTTTCCTTATCTTTAATATTGTGGTTTTTTAAAAGAAAAATAAAGAATTTTCCAAAAAAATATCACTGCATTTCAGTGGTTCTGAAATACACATTAAAAAACATTGTGTCATCTCATAAATTGGGGTGCTCCTGGGAATTGTTGGCAACTTACAATCACTGCCAGCTAGACAGCTATGTTTATGTGGTTTCTGTATACTTTATTGTGTGGATATCTGTACACTTGGTTCTTATTCCTGCTGGCCAGACTGGACCACTGAGCTCCATAATGATTCAGGCAACAAACTGTGAAGGATAATTTGAGCAAGGACTATGAATTCTGGTTATTTGAAAACCTTCTGTTGACACTTCTGGGAAGAATTAAGAAAGTTCCAGCATCCAAATGTGCAGACCGGTGTCATCAGCGTGGAAGAAAACTCTGGGGACAATAGTGGGACACGGAAGGAAAGCCATATCACCAATGTGGTGGCACAATGAACGGCACTGTGTGAAAAAAGAAACGGACATCCTTTATTGTGGAGTCAAAGTGATTTAGAAGAACTGGGTTCTGAACATAAAAGAGTTTTAGGAATACTCTGCCAATTTCTTTTGCTTATGTCGCCCCCTTTTATGCATGCATAAGAAAAATGTGTGATAAAATTCTAGCTGAGTAAAAGAGCTCTTCAAATAGGTATAACGTAAAAATTACAAGCGGCAAGAAAGCTGTGTGGCATCGTTTAATTGGTAGTGTTTTTTCTTTTTTAGGGTTACTTAAAATAGAGGCGAGTCAAGGAGCAATCTCACAAATATGACGTTGCATGGTAGAAGGCATAAAGAAAAGAATATATAATGTACGATGCTAGTTACATAAAATTCCGAAAACCAGGTAAAAGCAAGATATGTTATAAGTCAAGGCAGGTGTCATCTTCCGAGAAGACAGAGGGAACGCGAAGGGGCTACTCTGAAAGGCTGGCATTATTCTATTTCTTGACCTGGCTGATGGCCACACAGATGTTTGCTTTGTAATTATTCATCGAGTTATGCATTTATGTTTTATCCGTTCTCTGTGTGTGCTATGTTTAATAAAATAATTTAAGTGGTGTTGTCTTGTAATTACTAGCATCTTAGATTTGATGAAATGCAGAAATGTGTGTGTGTGTGTGTGTGTATTTTGTGTGTGTGTTTCCCTTTCTCTCTTTCCTAGTACGTAAGCTTCCCTAATTAGGGGCATCTATCTTGCCTTGAGAGTTAGAGTGGATGTAGCAGGAACATAACACATTTTTGGATTTACAAAATAGTCTCTTGATAATCCAAAGGGAAGGGCTTGAGAGGAGGAGGACATAGAGTTTATGCCATAACCGCACAGGTGACAGGGAATGGAGAAAGGGCATTGCCTACGGTCCAGCAGAGATGAGAGTCACCACAGCTGGAGGGAAGTGGAGATGGTGAGGAGAGGACCACACCTGGCAGAAACCATGTGCAACAGAGTTGAATTAACATAAAGACGCAGCCAAGCACTCTCTGAGATGAGTGCCAGGATTGGTACATCAATGTCTGGAAAGAGTTACGGGGTTTATTTCGAGGTACTAGTATTACATGCACTTAAAAAATTATTTATGCTTTTTTGTATTTTCTAAATCTTCCACAATTAACATGATTTTATTAAGACAGTTCTTTTCAATTAAAAACTATAGGCTGGAATCCCACCCCATGTTAGGTTGTGTATGGTACCGGTGTCCAGTGGGGCCTGGGGATGCCCTTATAGTCCAGAGTGTATTTATCGCATCTTAAATCTTCTACCCTGCACGCGGTATTCGGAACACCAAAAGCAAGGTGGGCACCCAGAGCTTCCAGTTGAGAGAACTATATGCAGACGCATCATTCTGAATGGCCCAAGCTCTCAGTTGCCCAAACTCCCACTTGGTGCTTTTTGTCTTCTGTAGCACAGTACGGCTGTGTAGAATGTTGGACAGATGCAATTTGTTGGAGGCAAACATGAATTTGGTTTAAAATGCTCCTTTTTCGCCAGTGGCAGCAGCTTTTATTTCAACCACTACACAGCGGAGCACATCGCCATATGGCACCCACCTGCGTCCCTCTGTGAATGCCTTGAGGACACTTCAATGTATCGAAAAATAAAACATACTTGGTGTCCTCGGGGAGCTCACAATCCCCCCAGAGAAGCAGACTGTATACCACTAATCAAAACACAGGGCGATGATTATTATGGCAGAGGAATGGAAGTACGTATTTTTCTCTCTCCACTCCCACCTTCCTGTGGCACATACCAAGGCTAGAATAACAATAGGAGAAAGATATTCTTTTAGCAGAATAATGCATAGAGGATGAGGGAGTGGGGGTCTCATTTCAGCAATGTGATCGATCTGATTGCTTTTTTGGTAGTTCACTGTGAGGGAGCCCAGATCCTCAAGGGATCTGGACCCCCTCTTTATGCTCCAACCTCCAACCCAACAATGGAACCAAAGGAAGAGCCAAATGGCTGAAAGATTACCCTGGAAACTGAGCACGAGGAGAATGAGAATGGCTTTAATAAGCTAAGAGTCCAGTGGGAAGAGGAAGTATAGAGTGAGGCTTCCTGGTTGGGTATTACCCCAAGGACTATCATTCCTGGTGATCAAGAAGAATATTCTTGTAGCCATTGGGGTGTCTCGTAAGCGTTGGTACAGTATGATAAGAAAGAAACAGTCCCAATCCCAAATGCAGGTCAAGACTGTTTGGATAGTCTTTTGGATTTGGGATGGCGGGTTAACTGGCTATGCATGTTTATTTATGGGTTTTATAACTACACTCTTCTGGATAAAAGGCATAGTTTAGAGCTACTCGCTCAACATAAATAGCAAACATCTGCTGTTTGCAAGGTGCTGTCCTAGGTACTGAGTATTCAGCCGTAAACAAAACAGAAATCCCTGTCCTCTTGGAGCTTATACTCTGTGGAGGAGACATGGCAACACAAAGGAAAAGGTGATTGTTGATGCCTGAGAGAAGAGGGATTAACAAGGCTTTTCGATGAATACAATTTTGAGCTAGACCTTGGAGGACGAGGAAGGCACTGTCATAGGAGGAGGTGGCAGAAGGCAGCGTGAGAGGAAAGGCTAGGGGCCATGCTCTCAGGTGTATCTAGAGACTGTGGGTGGTTGGGTGTGGGCTGGACCTGAGAGGTTGATAATTGGTTGCACAGGGTGAATTGGCCCCCCAGTCATGTTTGGGTGGTCACCGAGTTTTTAAAAATCTGAATGTAAATGTCTTCAGAGAGGCTTGTTTTACGGTTCACTGCACCCCCTACCACTTCTCTTTTACCTCATGTCTGTCCCACTGGCCCATTTCTCTCACATACATTAAGTACACATAGTGGGTTTGCAACTCATCGGCTAGAATCAATTGTTTTACTACAAATTAAAAAAAAAAGTATAACCTAAACACAGCAAAAAGCACAATTCCTAAGTGCATGTGGTGCCATGAACATTTGCAATCTGAACATAACCATGGGACCGGCACCCAGATGGAATCCTTGCTGGTACTACTCAGTTCCCACCATCACCACTTTGGGTCACTACCACCCCCAAGCGTACCCGCTCCCTGTCTTCCAACAGGATAGAAGATTTTGCTTGCTTTTGACCTTGATGTATATTGACTCGTACACGAGTATGCTTGTGTCGGGTTTCTTTCACGCAGCATTTTATTTGTCATATTCATCCACATTGTGGCCTGTAGCTGTTTGTTCATTCTCATTTCCATATTCCCTTGTACGATGATATCACAACATGTTTATCCATTCTATCCTTCCTACCATTGGTGGGCTTCTTGGTAGTTTGGGGCCAATTTGAATAGTGATGCTCAGAAAATCCTTATGTGTGTCTTTTATGAACATATATGCATATTTCTACTGCACATATACCTAGGAATCGGATGACTGGGTCATCATGTATGTATATGTTCAATTTGAGTAGACACTGCCAAATAGTTATTCACAGTATTTGTACAAATTTACATTTCCACCATCAATAGATAAGCGCTCCAGTTCATCCACAGCTTCGCCTTTTCTAGAGGTTCAGGTGCATGGTGGAGAATGGGTGGAGAGACACAATGCTGGAGAAATTGACAGCAAAGGATGTTGCAAGATTTTAAGACAGGATGCTACAGCAGTTGGTTATTTATTCATTCACTCTTCCAACAACTATTTGATGAAGATTTGCTACATATCTGGTACTGTGCTAGGATCTGGCAATACAGCTGTAAAGGGGTGGAGAGAATTCCTGTCCTCATGGGGTTTACAGTCCATTGGAAAAAGCAGCATCCATTGTCAGAGTTGCACCACCCGTACCAAGTCCTTGTTTTCTGATTTCCATCCCAATTCTGGCTTACAAATGGATTTCCTTTAGATCCTGTCCAATTTCTTTCTGGCTACTGTTTTCCGTGCCCCAGTTAATTTGACTGGCTTCCCTGGGGGAGTATTGACTACTTGGACATCTAGATGCATTTAGATTCCAGAACTCCAGTGTTGTTCCTGGAGGTCAATTGGTGTATGGACTGGATCTTTGCAGCTTGATAATTCCGGATTTCTGATCTATCATCTCAATTTATCTTGCAGTAAAAGATGAGGTCGGTACGTCAGCCACCAGGGAGCCCTCATTAAATTCATACTTTTCCTTGTTGACTGACCAACCAATTTTCTTTTTTAGGAGCTTCCTTCCCTCCCCACATCTCCCTTCGATGATTGGAAGTTGTAAAAGCCGTTGTTTTCACCTGAGTCATTGTGTCCTTGCTCGTGAGATGCCAAAAGTCAGTTTTCTCATAATGCCCAGGCATGACAAGTAGTGATCCCACTGGCAGAAGGTAGACCAGACAGTAAAGACTTTCCCCATGGCCCACAGTGAAGAAATTGTTTATGTGGCTTCAAAGTGATGGTTGGAACTGCACCAAATTGGGGAGGGTCTAGAGCATCGTGGAATGTGGGTGTGGGGCAAACTTCGCTCCACATTCAGTCCACCATAATTAATGTGCCAGGCATTTGTGCTGGACGTTCACACCATATTGGTGAACAACTCGTGGTTCCTGCTCGTGCAAAGCTCAGTCTAGTGGGGGAGACAGATATGCCAGCGACAACGAAAAATACAACGCAGTGTAGGAATACTACCCATGGAGAAGTTCAGTGTGGTAGGGGATTGTAAAGTGGGGGATCCACTGACTCTATGGTAGAAAGAAGGCTTTCTGGAACAAAAGCCACGAAACTGAGACCTAAGGGAACTCTGGGAGTGTCGGAAAGTGAGGAAGCATAGTTCAGGCAAAGGGAACAGGGCATGCAAAGTCCTGGAAGGAAGAGTGCATGGACGAGTGCAGTACGACTGGGTGGGGTGCAGGAAATAAGGTGAGGCGAGATCATGCTTTAGAGGTGCACCCTTTAAGCCAGAGTAAAACATTTAGGCTTCTTATAAATAGAGAGGGAAGCCAATATCGTGAACGCTGTATTTTGGAGTATCTGCCCTGCTGACTGACTTAGGGGCTCGTTTGTGAAATCGCTGTGTGTTTTCTCCACAATTTTGTAATATATCGTGTAGCATGTCTGGCACCAGGGAGAACGGTGTCAGGAGTTAATGCCCAGATGGACACCCTCAACTCCTGGCACCTGGGGATCGTTGAATAAATGCCCCAGCCTCCTCCTCCTCTTCCAGGGAGACCACTTAGAGGTGTGTTTTACAGATTTCTCGGAAGACTTCTAATAGGATTGAGCCCTTGTAGCCCACTTTGGCGATCACTCACTTGGTTGACACTTACCCTTCTTTGGCTCACTTTCCCCACTTCCTCACTTGAGCTTCCTGGGGTCACCTCTCAAATTAAACTACTTTCACCCACATCAGCACCTGATTTGGGGGAAACCCAAACTAAGACAACTGCCTGTCTCTAAAGTGAAATTCATCAACCTTACGTAGCCTCTGTTTTTTAGTATCTCATCTCAAGCATACCTTCCAAATGTGGTGAAAACCTGCTCTGCTTCCTTTTCTTTTCTCTTGTCTTCTTTTCTCTTCTCTTCTTTTCTTTTCTCTTCTTTTATTTTCCCTTCTCTTCTCTTCTGTTCTTTTCTTTTTTTATTGCACAATGTGGTAAGTAAATAGGAAAAAACCCCTTAATTTTACTTACATAGGTAAAAAAGACTGCCTGAAACTGACTCCTTCTTTGAGTCAGAAGTCCAGTCTTTGGGCTGGACGGTGGGCCCCTTAGAGCCCCCTTCTGCCCACAGGCCCATTTTCCAGATCGAGACAGAAGAGTTTGGGAGTTGTGCCTTGTCACGCTTGTATCCACAAGGGAAGCGTCTGGCCTTCCCTTGGAAGGGAGTTTGCAAGGAAGTGTGTGCAGAAAATCACCAGCTTTTCTTTCCCTGTGTATTTTGCAGGGCTGCTTTTTCATTCCACGTCACAAATTTGGGAAGGCCCATCTGCCTGTTTGATTAATGGGCCCTCTCTGCGAAAGCAACAGAGATAAATGTCCTCTAGGAACCCGGCACAGAGAAATGAAGAAATAGGATGGCTAATTTTCAGCCATTATTTTGGAGTCTGAACTCCTTTCCCGCATCAATTTAGCTATTATTTCAAAAACTAATTAATCTTCACTCAGGCGGCTCCAAGAGACCTGTGTTTAGATAATTAACAACCCGTGGATTATGAAAAGTCTCACTTGCAAATTTGGCTACAGCATTTGGGTAGAAGAACTCTTTCAGTATTATTCCATTGAAACCCTCTTCCATCCATCCTTCATTTCCTGACAATTAAGAACAAATAATTAACCATGATGGATTTTGCTTGCCTACTTGCTGCTGAAATAACGTTTTCCCTTCCTCTTTGTTCTTAAACCACCTCCATCTGAGGGTTTTTGACCAGCTCTGTAGATAATTGCATTGAACCAGGTAACAGTAAGTTTCAGTCAGTATTAACACGTATCAGGAACGTTTGGATTTTGCCTTGTGTGGAGAGAGGAAGGAAATTCCCAGGGCTCCATCCGAGAAGCAGCTTGTAATTCCTCCTTGGGGCTCAAAGAATACATACAGCATTCAGGTGTAACTATTTGTAAAATGTTTTCTCTGCCAAGAGTGAGGAAGGATGTAGGCTAGACATGAAGGATGATTTTGTGACTGAAAAGCTTGAGACACCTCAGAACAAGTTACCAAAAGCAATGTGAGTTTCTATGACATTACAAAGCCACCCCCTCCTGGAAATTTCATTTATTCAACAAATTGGGTACCTACTGTGTGCCAGGCACTGTAGACATTTCTGGAAACACTGTGGCAAAGAAATAAAATGCTATTCCTGCCCTCGTGAAACTTAGAGTCTAGTGAGGTCAGACGTTAATGAAATGATTCCTCCAATTAAAACAAAAAATTACACCTGGAGAAATGAATGCTATGGAAGCATTTCATAGGAAGACCTGGCTTACAGTGGAACTGGGGGTAAGAGGTTGGGGAAGCTTCCCCGAGCAAGGAACATTTGAGCTGATATAAAGGACAAGTGTTAATTCTTGTGGAAAGAACATTGCCCCCAGAGAGAACAGCACGTGCAAAACCTGTGAAGTTTCGAAGGAGCTTGGGTGGACAGAAATCTGAAAAAAAAAAAAGAAGCCAGTGGATTTGAAATACAGAGAATAAGGGAGGAAGAGAAGTTCAAGGTATATTTTATTTTCAAAGTTTGTAAGTTTGTATAGGGATTTCCTCATTTGAAAATTAATACTCAGAAAATGAAAAGCTAAAAAATTAGGGGGAAAAGTGGAACACAGTCTTGCAACATTCAGTTGCCTAAACACATCTCTGGAATTTCAGAATCATAGACCTTGAGAGGTCACCTGGGCAAGGAAACTAAAGCTCAGAGAGGGTAAGTGACTTGCTAAAGTCACACAGCTAATTAGTGGCAGGTATCTTACCAGGAGTGTACATGTGATTGGCGGTACTCGTGAAGGTTTTAGAATGTGCATCTACAAATATATTCTATTCGAATAGTTAATATTTAATTAAATGTATCAGGAAAAATATAACTGGTTTATCAGACTTTTGACCTCATGGATGATATTGCTTAGATTGTGGTTATGTGGGAAAAAGTGAGTTGGTTTAAAGTAAACCAAAATTTAATAATACTATCATTGATACATAAATATGGCAAAACCCACCAATTTGTTAAGCAAATGGCTGACAGATGGGAATGTATACACCACACCAGGCTGATAGGAGACCCTCTGCCCAGAGGGGTTTAGGGTAAATTATTAGGGTCAGCAGATTTCTCAGCTAACCTCCGAAAGTTTCTTTTGTACTTCTGGTTGCAAAGTAGTCCGGGCCATTTTTAGCATGTCTCTTTCTCTGTTTCCTCTCCATGAAAACATTCCCCTTGGTTCAGCTCTCTTCGGACTATGTGGGGAGAAAGTAAAAGGTGACTGACTTCATGTAATTCTAAAAATAATCGCCATGAATGTAACTTGGGTCATGTTATGGCAGGCAAGTGATTTGTAAAGGGGGCTGTCAGCATTGTTTGGAGACTGGGCCGTTAATGAATGTGAACTTTCGCAGCAGATTAAGGCATTCTGGCAGGTAAACCTCTTAGCAGGAAGATTATGCTTATTAGGAAGCCTTAATTTACTTGGCTGCCTTTGGTCTGGGTTGGTTCTTCAGGAAGATTGGCTGCCCCTCCTCATAAGCTTTCAAGATAAGGCAGGCAGGCACGGGAAGAATACTGCTGGTCAGTGGATGTAAGTTTCTGCTCAAAAGTTTTTCTTCTGAGAGTAGATGTGGCCAGGGCTGATTTAGCCATTGGCACAGGAAGTGTAGTGCTTCGCCTCAACAAACATGTTTAAATGTCTTCTACAGTCAGAAGAGAAACATGAATATAATCCAGCCCGGGTTATAGCTGTCTTTATGCCAACACAGCCATAAAATATGATACACACACACACACACACACACACACACACACACAACGGGTGCCAAAAAATGTATACACATTTTAAGAAAGGAAAAAACTGTTTAAAATTGTGATACAATGAGTGTTGCTAGAAGCATTCATTTTATTAACGCCATCTTTTGAGCGAATGTTATATTACACATTGCTACCGTAATTCAATTCTACTTCAAAAAGTAATATGTAGATAACATTTCTTAAAATGTGTACATTTTTTGGCACCCTCAGTGTGTGTATGTGTATATATATATATATATATATATATATATATATATATATATATATATATAGAGAGAGAGAGAGAGAGAGAGAGAGAGAGAGAGAGAGAGAATGGGACTCACGAAGCCAAAGTGTGTGAGACCCATAAAAGTCATAATGTGGCCCTGGGTGTGGTAGAAATCTTTATTTTGTCTGCCCTCCAGCTAATTCCTCTTCTTCTGGACACAAAACCTTAATTTTCCTTGGGGAACCACTCTTTCTATTTTCTCAATCCTGTGAGACTCAGATGGGCTTTTTGCAATCCTGGCTCCATAAATGATCATGTGACTCAGGCCCAGCCAATCAGAGGCCCACATCTCTTGAATACTTTTCTGGGGCTCCAGCAGTAAGAGTTTGGGGATTTTAACTTCAGAGCTGAGTCACCTCTCTAAGCTCTCTCAAGAGAATCTCATTGGTTCTCCCTCAGTCAGTGGGGTGGCCGAAGAAAATTCTACACACACGATTGTCAAGTCTCAGTGCTGTGTGGGAGTCGTGCTGAGCAGATGTCAAATACAGGTTATTTGCTGGAAAGGTTTCGTGTTGTTGTTTTTTCTGGTTGGGGAGCTATGGAATGTCAGGTGACATAGCTTGGCTTCTGATTTTGACTGAGAGACTTCACCAAGCTTTGATCTAATTCAAAAATTCTCAGACTGTGTTCATGGGAAACTAGTGTCGGTGGGGTGCTTGAAAGTATTTTGTGGTTGAGTATGTTTGGGAAATGCCAGCTTAAATGACATAATTCAGACTTCTTTAGTATGTTCATGTGCATTATGAATCTCCAGAGGAGGGGGAAATAGAAGGTCCAGTATTTCCTAAGCTTGTGTGACCACCAAACTAGGCATTTCAAGGAATTCCTAGCTTTGAAGGAAACTATTATTTTTGAAGAATGCAGTTTAAGATATGCTGCTCAAATGCATTACCTGGAGAGCATTAAATGCTATAAAGGAAAAACATTTAAGAATTTAAAGCCTTAACAATGCCCCTTTTCTTAAGGATGCATCCAGAATTTGACAAGTTCAGTTTTTCCTATTAAGAGACCTAGAATCTTGTACCAGCTCCAACAACATTAAAAATAATAAAAGGCAAAAAAAAAAAAAAAAAAAAAAAAAAGGTAAGAAAAAGCAACCTTTATCTAATGCTTATTCTAAGCTTCTAGAAAATTATGGTAAGAGGTTTATGTTCACTGTCTCATTTAATCCTTACCGCAATATAAGGCGATATGTACTGCAATTAGTCCCATTTTATAGCTGAGAAAACTGAGATAAAGTAACTTGAATGTGGTAGAGGTAGAATCTGAATCTAGGCAGGTTGACTCCAGAGTCCTGCCCCCAACCCCTTATTCTAATGCTAAAATAATTTGCATATTATGTTAGGGAAGTCTCTTCTCTTATGGACCCTCAGTTTCCTGATCTGTAAATTGAAGGCAGCAGACTAGAGACTTTTAAAACAATCGACTCTATCTAGATTTTCCATGGTTGTGTGATTTGATATTTGTTAACATCACCTTGAGGAAAATGGCCATTGATCAAATATTTTCCTTGCTACAAGACGAGGTAAGTTAGTACATGGAAGAGAGTGGAGGTAGAACTGGGAAACTTCAGACAACTGCCCAGAAACAGGGGCAGCAGCTCTGAATGAAGGTCTCACTACTGCAAAATGTCATGCCCGTGAGTGAAGAGAACCTGCAAAAGTGAGGTCTCTGGAGGAGTCTCCATTGATTGCTAATCCAAATTTAGCCAAGGTATCAGATACCCAGACAGACATCCATGGCTGCTCTAGAAGCCCCAGCTTCTTTCCTGGCAGGGAGTGGTTGGGTGTTCGAGCCAGTCTCACCAGTTCATTGGTTTGCCACCCATCAACCTGAGGCAGGAGAGCCTTGAGCCATCCCACATTTTTCTGGCTGTGCATTGCTCCCATGGGACAGGTGTCATGTGCCAGAACGGATGCTTCCTTCCAAAGCAGGTGGACAGAATAGAGGAAGCATGTTAAGGAAACCCTTGGTGATACTATGTATCTCTGGACCACTTTACACCTTCCATCTCCTGCGGGCCTCACAATGACCCTGAGAGATGGGTAATACTAAAAACAGCTGAAATATGTTGAGTACATACTATATTTCAGGCGTGGAGATAAGTGCTTTCAATACATTATTTCATTGAGGTCCTCATAGTTAAAATGACCATATATTCTGGTTTGCGTGGGACCATCCTGACTCACACCTGCTATTCTTGCCTTATCATTATTACAACCATTTCACCCTGAAAAGAATGGTGTTTTGCATAGTAAATTATACAGTCACCTTAGTGTGGTCAGACTGCCTGGATTGAATCCTACTACTGCTATTAAGAGCAATTTCTTCCCACAAAATGAGACTAATAATAGAAGTATCTCTTACTGTCTAAATTATTTTTATCCAAATTAAAAAACTAAATAGATCAATATAGCAAAACATATCAGTAGAGATCCATAGGATTGTATGCGTGTGTGTAAATATATAGCTTAGCAGAGTGCCCAGCATGCAGCAAGTGTTCTATAATGGAGTAAATGTTACTTCTCTGTGTTTCCATCTGTAAAATGGCAACAATAATATCTTACATTTCTGGTTCCATAGTAGGTGCTCAGTGAATGTTTATGATTATTATCATAATCTCTCTAAATACAAGCATGTTTTTCCCAAGCTCCCTCTAAGGAAGATTGCCATATTTCAGATAAAAGAGCTAGTTGCCTCTCTCCACTCAGTGTTTTTTTTTAAAATAAGATTTTATTGGGGAAAGGGAACAGGACCTTATTGGGGAACAGTGTGTACTTTGTGGACTTTTTCCAAGTCAAGTTGTTGTCCTTTCAGTCTTAGTTGTGGAGGGCGCAGCTCAGCTCCAGGTCCAGTTGCTGTTGCTAGTTGCAGGGGGTGCTGCCCACCATCCCTTGTGGGAGTCGAGGAATCGAACTGGCAACCTTGTGGTTGAGAGCCCACGCTCCAACCAACTGAGCCACCTGGGACCTGAGTAGCAGGCTCATTGACTTCATTCTAGTTGCGGAGGGCGCAGCTCGCTGGCCCATGTGGGAATCGAACCAGTAGCCCTGTTGCCCAGAGCTTGCGCTCTAACCAACCTAGCCTCCCATTCGCTCCAGTGGTTTTTGTTGTTGTTGTTTGTTTTGTAAAATTTATTCCCCCTGGTTAATAATGTCAAGAAGAGACAATGCCATGCCCTAAATTGTGGAAGAGGTCCTGGAGAAATTGACTGTGGAGGATGCTGGCAGGGTGCTCTCCGAGGTCCTGATGTAATGTCTTATTTTGTACCCAGAGGACATTTTGAGATACTTGGGTGCATTTTGCGGTAGACAAATAGATGGTTTGTGTTCGAGGAGTGTCATGGCCCTACAATTGCAGAATGAGCTGAAATATTAATAGGTCTTACCAACTGCTGGGTGATTGCAGAATTAAAAAGGCACAGGAAGCCTTTGGGACAGAATTGCTTTGTGCTAGAACAGAAATGACAGGAAAGGAAAAAAGCTGTAGGCTAGAGAGAGTGGTTGTCTAAATTAAGCAGGGCTGTTATTTGAGGGCAGAGACCACATATTCTCTTTGCTGTTAGGTGAATTGTACCCCTTAGACTATCACTAAGTCACTTGCATCCATGATGAGGGAATTCACCAAAGACTGGGTTGAATTAGATAATGGTCACAGGTAAAACGATGAAGCAGGGATGGTTTAGTTTAAGTACCCTCTTTATATCCTCCATATATTCTCCACAACTTGGATATCCCAATGTCTTGGAACCTACTATCTGGACCTGCCTGCTACAGCTCCATATTCTGTGGAAGAGCCTGTATAGTTAGGAATACATTTAGCTTCAAGTAAAATTTATCTATTGTAGCTTATAAGGAAATGTCAGGAGGTAAATGGTTACTGGTGTTGGTTCAGTGAGTCACTTGGGAATGTCAGGGACAGTGTATCTTTTCTTTCCTCAGCCTTTCCTTAATGCTTGTTATCTATATATCATGTGATAGCTGCTTCAGTTTCAGAGATCTCTTATATATTCAAGACAGAAAGTATAAGGAAAAGCAAATGCTTTCTTAGGATTGTGCCTGAGTAGATTTTGTTTACATTTGTTGGCTGTCCCTGGGTCACATGACCATCCTTAGCTGCAAGAGAAGCTGGGAAGAGAGAACAAGATTGTTATGATCAACTTAGACCAATCACAATCCATTGCCTGGGGTTCACACTTTACGTTTTCCAAATAAGTTTTCATTCTGCTGTCAAGAAAGATGGGGAATAGATATTGCTGAAGCAATTAAAAGTGTCTTCCTTTTTTTTTGGTTCTTTGAACTCGGATATTGTAGTCTGGGGAAACTGATTTCTGTTGTTTTTTAATACCTTAAGGGCCTTGAACTGTACTTATAGCTGCTTAGAAAAATGTTAAAATGAATAAATTGCTGAGTAGATTTCTGCCAAATTATACAATAGGTCAAGCAGTCTCATTTTATGTTAATATATTTTAGTTTGGGGCTAGGATTTTTATGAAAACATACCTTAATTTGAAGGCGTGGTTCTAGTAATGAGGATTTCATCTAACAGCAGGTCAGCAAGAACAAATCTCATTTCTCAGAGAATATTGGAAAGTGCAGTATCCCTTGGTTAAGACTTGTTGCTTTTCAGTTTTGTGTGGAGAGTCCCAGCATATCAGCCCTGGAGGGAGTCTTTAGTAATAATAACCAATAGGTAGAATTTATCAAACACTTGCCATGTGCTAGGCACTCAACCAGAACTTTAAATTTATCAACTCATTCAATCCTTATGATGAATCTGGGAGGCAGGATACTATTATACTCTTTGATAGAGGTGGAAATTAAGACCCGGAGAGAGTTAGTAACCCACCGGAGTTCACACACAGTGCGACTGGGGGTGCTCTCGATTCAAATCCAGAAGGCCTCTCTATTAATAATAGCTATCCTCGATTGAGAGTCTTTTTATGTAAAACTAGCACCTATCACATAACATGTTTACATAAGCATGTTACATACATCTGCTCATTTGATTTTCACTACTCTGTGAGGGAACTACAATTCTAATCCTCATTTTACAGTTAAAAAGAAAAAGCACAGAGAAGTGAAGTGACTTGGCCCTGGGTTACAGAGCTTGTGTAGGGTCATCTTCACTGGGTTCTGAGCTCAGGAGCTTTCCTTGTTTCAGGTCTTTTTAAATCCCTCAGTTTAGAGATGAGTTTCAACAGAAACAGGATGAAGAAAAGCTCATTGAGGGTGATTGGATATTAGGAAATCTGTGAAGTAGGGGTTATTATTTTCTTGTTACATATGTAGGTTATGATACATGCTAAAATGCTACAACCAAGAGGCCCCAAAGTACAGCCCCTTAAACGAAATAGAAGCTTATTTCTCATTCATGTAACTGGCAGAGTTTGGTGATTTGAAACTGGCTTCCATTTATGAATTCCAGACAGCTGTTCCACTTATAATTTCTTACCCAGCAGAAACGAGAAAGGGAATATGGAGGGAGAATAGCTCGCTTTTAGGGGTATAATGTAGCGGTTACGTATACCATGCAGATTTTAGTACTTACAGTTCATTGGTCAGAATGTGGTCATATGGCATCGAGCTGCAAAGTAAGCTGGGAAATGTCTACATGGGTGGCCATATGCTCTGGGAAAGGAAAGAGGAGATCATGGATATTGGGAGCGAATCAGCAGTCTGTTACATCACAGGTGAGGCTCTGGGGGTAAATATTTTCCCAGTGTCACATAGTTAGTAGCAAATGTAGAACACGCACATGTTGAGGACTAGATGTGGCAGATGTATCAGGAGGTCGGGCGGTAGCTTGACAGGCTAGACAGTGGTGCAGAGAAAGCATCTTGCAAAGCCCTGAGTGGCAAAAACAGGCCACAGTGAAAGAATCAGGGACCTGGAAGAGGGTAGAGTGGAGAGCTGAGTGCTCATTTATGCTGGTGGAATGGCTGGTGTGATTTGAGGCACTGACAGGAAGTAGAGCTTTAGGATTGCACAACTCTAGAGAATACCATTTTCAAATAGTACAGTCGATGCGATGCCTCCTGGAGTTATGCCACATGTTGGCTTTGCTAAGATGGCTCTTCTCCTATGGCCCCATCGCAAGTCAGATTCCCTGGGGAAGCAGAATTTGAGATGAGATTGGCATACAGCTGGTTTATTAGGGAGAGCTCTTGGGATCAGTACCTACTGTGTTTCCCCGAAAATAAGGCCTAACCAGAAAATCAGCCCTAGCATGATTTTTCAGAATGACATCCCCTGAACATAAGCCTTAATGCATCTTTTGGAGCAAAAATTAACATAAGAGCCGGTCTTATTTTGGGGGAAACATGGTTTGGGGAGAAAGATTGAAAAGAGGAGGAAATCAAGTTGTAATTTAGTTTCAACAGAAACCTTAGCCAACATTAGGGAGAGTTCTGAAAATGGGATGACCTTCCAAACTTGTCTCTGAAGCTGTCTTAGTAAGAAGGCTGGTCCTATATACCCTCTGTAAATCAGTAATTAGGTGCAGGCTGCCCAGGGAAGGGAGTGTGACCTTGGGCATGACCTCGGATACGGTAGCTCTCTTTGGCTGAAGCAATCCCTGAAAGAGGCTGATTGCAAAGTGCTCTCTTTTAAAAGTACTTCAGCAGTCGGGATCACATATCCTTCATTTCTGATGTGGGAGTTTGGCAACCCCTCCTAACATCCACCACGCCCCTCAATCAACACACCACCTACTGGTCCTCCATCATGGAGTCTGTATCTTGAAGACTTTGGCTCTCCAAGAGCTCCCGCATTCAAATCTCAAATAGCCTTGGTTTGGGGAGGGGGGATACCTACAGTAATGGGACAGCCGATACCAAGAGTGGATGGGACAAGTTACAGGAGTTCTAGCAGGAAGCCAGAGGAGGTACTGAGAGGGAGGCGAGGCCCACTTCCTCTTTCCCTCTCCTTGCTCAAGGCAGACTCTTCCTGGGGTGGGAGCAGGATGGAGAATGGGCCTCTGTGGGGTTCTCAAGTCAGACTTTGCCAACCTCACAATTTTACCCAAGGCCAACCCGACCTCACACGTTCCCTCTTCTTTTTGTTTGAATTTCTAATTTTCTATTTACCAAGATGGTTGCCTGTTCAGATGAATGAAAGTCACAGTTTGATCTGATTCAGAGTTTGATTTTTTCCCCCTCCCTCCCTCAGCATAACAACTCATGCATCTGAAGCTGCAGCTAAAAAGTGATTTTTAAAGACTTCTCATTGGCAAAGAAATCAATGCCAAGAAATCTCTCTTTGTCTCCCCTCTCCATCCTTCTTTTAACTTTTTTCCTCTCTAACCCCCTGCTAGGAAAGTTTTGTCTGTGGCCATAGAACATAGTTTGTCAGAAAGTTGCCTTGTTAAGGGTCCAGATCCTGCTGGGTGCACTGAGGAGGTGGTGACATGGCCCCTGCAGTTTTGGCAAATAAGCCAGCTTGAGGAAGGGGCGGGATCCAAGAATTCCATCAGGAAGATGGAATCTCAAGACAAAATCGTCTTTCAAGGACAATATTATGGTAAAATACGGGGGGTGGGAGATGAGGGTAAGGGAGATCGAATATATGGTGATGGAAGGAGAACTGACTCTGGGTGATGAACACACAATGGGATTTATAGATGATGTAATACAGAATTGTACACCTGAAATCTATGTAATTTTACTAACAATTGTCACCCCAATAAATTTAATTAAAAAAAAATACCTTCACAGCAGCCTCCAAGGAACAAGTCCCTGGAAGGGGTGGTGTTAATTAGAGGGACAGGCTAGAGAGGGGTGGGTGAGCTTTCAGAAAGACATGGCAGAAAGGGCTTGGGTATCCCAGGTGCTCTGCACTCCACGCTCCACTGCCACTCATTTGCTGTGTCGTCTTTGGTGAGTTGGTTAACCTCTCTGAGACTCAGTTTCCTTATTTGTGTCATGAGTGAATACTCTCTTCATGTTTTAGTGAGATAAGCCAGGGAAGTAATGGTAGAAACATAAGCCAGTATAAGTAAGAGGGGCTTTTAAAAAAAATTGTGCTAACACTACAACGTGAGAGCTATTCTCTTAACACATTTTGAAGAGCGCACTGCAGTTTTGTTAACTTTGGGCACAGTGTTATGCAGCTGATTTCTAGAACTTACTCATCTTTACACCTGTTAAATAGCAATTCCCCATTTCACGCTCTCTCCAGCCCCTGGCCACCACCATTCTACTCTCTGTCACTATGAGTTTGACTTTTAATACCTCATGGAAGTGGGATCATGCAGTATTTGTCCTTCTGTGACTGGCTTGTGTTCGTCACGTCCACCAGGTTCATCCACGTTGTCGCATGTGGCAGTATTTCCCTCTCCTCAAAGGCTGAGTAATATTCTATTGTGTGTATACGCCATATTTCCTTTATCCATAGAAATACATAATTAACCTGATTAAAAAGTGGGCGAAGGATTTGAATAGACATTTCTTCAAAAGCGACATACACATGAACAACAGGTACCTGAAAAGCTGCTCCGCATCGCTAATCATCAGGGAAACGCAAGTCAAAACCACAATGAGACGTCACCTCACACCTGTCATGATGGCTGTTATCAAAAAGACAAAAGATCAGTGTCGGTGAGGAAGTGGAGAACAGGGAACCCTTGTACGCTGTTGGTGGGAGTGGAAAATGGGGCAGCCTCTGTGGAAAAACAAGAAGGAGATTCCTCAAAAAATTAAAACTGGAACTACTGTATGTTCTGGCAATGTCACTTCTGGGATTAAAAGGGGCTTAATCCTGAAGTACCTGGGACTGGAATACAAAGTCCTCAGAACCTGAAGCAGCACTAATGACCGTCTTCTCTCTTCTCTCGTAACTCATTGTCTCCGTGTTGACTGTGGGACTGCTCCACTCTCCCCCTTGCAGTCCAGCTCCTCTGTAACTCATAGTTTCTGCTCACAAAAGTACCAGCTTGCACAAGATTTTAAGGTGGCTTCATCTCTACTCTGCCTGATGAACCTGCAGCTTCCATTTCCATTGACTGGATGCCGCCTTCTGTTTCTTGGTTCACATTCCTGTGAGACAGCATCTGACTGGCTCAGCTCATCTCTATGCACTCGGCCTGTGGAATGGCTGCCTGTAGGTCACGTGATTAAACCTAAGCCAATCCGTTGTCCATGGAAGGTGGACTCACATCACATCACGTAGAAGCTGATTGCTTAAGACTCCCCAGTCAGAAGGGAAGGGACATAGGACCTGAGGTTCATCTTCTAGTTCTTTTTAGTGAATAAATGTGTTACCAAAAGTCCTTAGACCCCAGTAGTGAGATAGAAGCATTGGCCTTGGGACCAGGCGATGGTTACAAGTCCTGGTTCCAGCCCATTTCATTTTGATCTTCAGTTCATTTTCCTGGGCCCCCATTTTTACATTCCTAAGTGAGGGGTTGAACTTGAGCACGGTATCTGTGATATTCTCTTGTGTTGCCCCACCCACCCTTCCCAGAACCACCTCCTGAAAATGGCCAGACGAAGAAAACTTAGTCAAAACTGCCCAAAAGAGCAGATTCACGCAGAAAATCCAAACCACTTAGGAAGTGGACGTGAAGTCATTTCAATGCCTTATTAGGCTCCTCGCTTGACTTTCTTTAGCTCTAACATGATTAAGTCTGTTTGGGAAGATAACGCATTTAGGTTGAATGCTTTCCTTGGAGGGTAGAGGCTGAGGGGAGAGAAAGTCGTTAAGTATGGCAGATTGCATTTTCCAACGATGGCCACAGCAATGTTTCCAACCCCACGTACTTTTTTAGAGCCTTCCCACTCCACAGCAAGAGTCTATGTCACTTCCCCCCTTGAACCTGGGAGAACATTTGCAACTGCCTTGAGCAATAGAATATCATGGAAATGGTGCTGTATGACACCCCAAGCTAGTTCATAAAAATGCTGGGTACTTCGTCCTTGTTCTCTTAGGACATTCAGTTTTGGACATGGCTGCCATGCTGTGAGGAAGCCTGAGCCTGTGGAGATGAACCACGCTCCCCAGCCCCACAGCTTTGGCTGGGTTCCCAGCCTAAAACCTGTACCAACCAGCCGGCCATGTGAATGAGCCATCTTGAGTTCCCCGTTGAGCTGCCTCACCTGATACTACTTAGACCACGGAATACTCATTCCGGCCATGCCCTGCCCAAATGCAGATTTGTGAGCAAAATAACTGACTGTGGTTGTTTTAGGCCACTCAGTTTGGGGGTGTTTTGTTAGATGGCCAAAGATAGCAGATACAGCATTGACTAAACAAACACTCTAGTGAATTTTCCTAGTTCTGGGAGTGAGGAGGGGAAAAGGCCAAGGAGAGAGAGAGGAGGACAGAAAATGGGCAAGCGGAGTTCATGGACTGCAATGGGAAGAGTATATCCCAATCCTGAAATAACCGTTGACTGAGCCCTTGCTTGCTGTGTACTGGACTCTGGCCCAAGGGCTTCAGTCTAACCCCTTACCTCTTCCTGAGCGATGGGGACCATTGTCGCCCTCTGACGCTTAGGAACCTGATGCCTAGAGAACTGGTCTCTCCCCCAAGGTCACAGAACTGGCAGGTTTGAGAGCTCACATTTGCCCCCAGGTCTGTCTTGTCGGTCACTGCATAATACAAAATCAAGTCCCTCCTTGATCAGGGGCCCACTCTTAACACATGTATAGCCATTCAGGCAGGAAATGTTTTGAGTCCCCATTATGAATCATTATGAATTTAATAGTTCTAATGTATATTCAGTGCTTACCACGTGTCAATCACTATTCTAAGTACCTTACCGACACATTTCATTGAATCCTCACGGTAACCCTCATTTTTCAGAGGAAGGACCCGAGGCTCTAAGAGGTTAAACCACTTCCTCAAAGTCACACAGGTAGTAAATGGCAGATGGATGAGACGATTTGGCACCAATGAGTCTGACACCAATTCCCTGCCTCTAAAGCACTCCTACTTCCTAATTTTATGAGTAAAGCCAGGAAGTAGAAGGAAGGAATGGAAGGAGGAGAGAGAGAGTTGGAAATGGGAGGGAAGGGGAAAAACTAAGGCAAGACACAAAGGAAGGAAAGAAGGAGAGACATCGCAGGCAAGTTTGTTGATGCCAGAACCGGTCATTTCAAATGGAGACATGCTCGGTGGGGGAGAGGTGTACAAATTGTCAAGTCATTGTGATGAAGACACCAAGTCTGGGGGTGTGGGAGGGGACCACTGACAGGACCACCATACAGCCTGCCCTCCACAGAGCTATTCTTCTTCCAATAACATTGTAAAAATATATCGGGTGAAGGGGGAGAGTGCATTGGAGTGAAATACTGTGTAATTCATTTGTCTTCTTGACTGAGGACATCTCCATATAATTTAGCAGTAGGAAAGGTTTAACTGAGTTTTGTAGTTCTTTTCATGTGTCTTTAAAAGGCAGGTTTCCCCTTTGCCAATGGGGGCTTTTTCATCATTCCCTGAACCATAAGTGCAGATCATGCTCTAGAAAAAGGAGAGTTCAAAGGAAAACCAACAAGCCAGAATTTTCACAATCAAAAGCTACCTGCCCCAAAGTGAAAACAATGCAAAATGTGACCTAGAATGTAAATTTTTTCTCTTTACCCAACGCAGTATGAGCATGAACACACACACACACACACACACACACACACACACACACACACACAGTCTAACACATGTTGTCACGAGAGCCTGGAAGGGCAATAGCTACATTTCAGTCTTGGGCAAAGTCAAGGGGACATTAACCCCTCGTCAGGGCCCTACGTCCCTGCTTGGTACTTGTGACGTGAGTGGGGAACAAAGTCATGACACACAGGTTCAGATAGAGTGAGTGGCACAGCTTTATTTGGGAGCCAGTGTCCCTCCAGAAGCCAGTGCTCTGGTAAGCACAGAAGGTTATACAGAATAGAATAGAATTTAATAAGGAACCAAGTCTAAGAGTCAATCGGGATGGAGAAGGTTCCTGGTCCGGGAGAGACGACTGGGCCCACAATGGGTCTGGTCTTCCAGAACTTTGGAGGGTCCCGGAGTATTGCGGCTTGCACCTCACAGGGGACTCTGTCAGATCACCCAGACAAACGTCTTGGAGGATCGTTCTGGAGTGTCTCGCTCAGAGCCTCGCACAGGGTCTTAGCCGGAGCGCCCTCTGCTAAGGGACCATTCACAGCATTGCTCTGGGGTTCTGCTTTTATCCTCTTTGCCTAGGACTTGTTTACCGCTTAGGTGAGAACCAGAAGTGGTTTTGGTGAACGTGTTTACCACTCAACTTTGTTATGCTCAGTTGTACACATAAATATAAACATGTTTACTTTCATGTATAAGCTCTCCACATAAACGTGTTTACTTACACTTGACTCTTATCAGTCTCACACATATGCGGCCACATTCCTGTCCCTGCGAGTAAACAACTTGTTTTGCAAACCTCAATCCAACATATGTGATACACTTTATGTGCTCTCCATACATGTGAACACAGCCACACATGTAATCCCAGTACATAGTCACTCATGCATACGTACACGCCCAGAGATACGTACACAGAGTTATGCACATGGACATACAGACACACACACACACCACTATGGTTCCCTGAACACTGGGTTTTTCAGGCATTTCTGTTTCTAAAATTCTCTCAGGTTCTTGGCCCTGAGGCTCGTCTGCCTGGGTTCAAATTCTGTTTCTGCCCTTTGCTGGCTGTGTATCCCTGGTCAAGTTACTTAACCTCTCTGTGTTTGGGTTTCCTCATAAATAAAATGGATATAATCATATGCCTAAATCATAGAGTTGCTTTGATGATTGAGTGATTGCATCTGTGCTGCTTAGAAAAGTGTCTAGTGGATGGTGGCTCCCCACTATTAGTGATTATTGTGCTGTGAGTGGGGTCAATGCCACTATCATTATCATCATGTGTCATCATCAAAACCTTCCTTTCACTGAACCCTGGTGTGTTATGCCCTGTGCCAAGGGAATTACTTGAATTACCTCATTTAATATTCAAAATAGCTGCACGAGGTAAGCACTATTATTTTGATACATAAGGAAATTGAGGCCTGGAATTGCTCAATAACCTTGCCCAAGGTCACCTATCTGGTAAATGGCTAAACTTGGACTTGAACCTAGGTCTGTTTCCTTCCAAACCCTGGTTATGAACTGTATATAACATACAATCTCAGCCATGGGCTACTTAGTACAGGAAACTTCTCCTCTGCAAGGTTATAAGCTCCCCCTGGGACTGAACCTGTCTTGCTCATTGCTGTTTCTCGACACGTAGAACAGGACCCAACTCCAGGTAATCTGTCCTTTGAAAGAAAAATGAGTTCATTCACCTGCAAAATAGGGGTGATGATGTCCACCTTACAGAACTGCAAAAATTAAATAGGATAATGTCTGTGAAAGACCCTGGTGCATATCAGGTGCCCCATAAATGGCAACATGAGCATTTTTGTTGAGTTAAAGAATAAAAGGTGACCCGGAAGCCTAAATCTCCAGGGACTGGAAGAACAACAATGCCATCAGTGGAACAAGGGAGGCAAATTGGGCTGTTTTTAAGGGAACACAAAAAAGTTGGTTCGATGTAAGCACAACATGAGGTACCAGGCATCTCCTATGTCCACATGGAATGACTGAGCAGGCACTTGGGAATGGAGAGATGAAAGGGACATGACAGAAGTGGACTCTCCTTAGAGTTGATGGGTATATAACCCCTAAGATGGCCCCTGTGATCCCCACCTCCTGGTATGCATGCCCTTGTGTAATCCCCTCCTTTTGAGTCTGGATGGAACTATTGATTTGGTTCTAATGTATAGCAAATGGCAGAAGTGATAGGATGTCACTTCTGAGATTAGGTTATAAAAAGGCTGTGGCTTCCATCATGGGTGCTTTCTCTTGGATAACTTACACTTGGGGAAGCCAGCTGCTATGTTGTGATATAGCTCCGTGATAAGGAATTGAGGTCTGCCAACAGCCACATGCGAGAGCTTAGAAGCGTATTCTACCCCAGTCATGCCCCGAGATTGAGATGACCGCAGTCTTGGCCAACACCTTGATTGCAGCCTCATAAGGGACCTTGAGGCAGAATCACCTGCCAAGTCACTCCTGGATTCCTGACCAGAAGAACCTGTGAGACAGCCAATGTTTGTTTAGCTGCTAAGGTTGGGTGTTCTTTGTTATGCAGCAGTAGATAAGGAATATACCTAGGAAAAGTTGAGATTAGGAGGGCGAAGGTGTAGAGAGAGGAATCTGAAGTCAGAGCCTGGGGAAACATCCCCACTGTTGAGGTAGGAAGAACAGAGGAACCAATGAAACAGAGAATAGAGAGTGAGAGATAGAAACAGAGAGTGAGAACAAGAGCGAGAGCAAGAGAAAGAATGAATCATTGGGACCCTGGGGCCTAGAAGAAAGCATTCCAGAACATCAAAGAGAGGAGGAAATGAATCAGTCATATTTCTTACAACAGATAGAGTTGGACTGAGAAATATGGGTCTATAGGGTAGGCTAATAATTTTGTACCCTTCACACTGATGTTCTTTAAATATTTGCTTGGCATTAATTTGGAGGAGAGCCTGCCTGAGCACTGCACGGGGCAAAGGCCTCTCCTCTCCTGACCCCAAAATTAGCTCTGACTCCAGGTTTACATTCCATGTCCAGCAAAACAAACGCCCTGCAGATAAAGAGACCAACCCTCCTACTCGGAGGGCACTCGGAAAACAATTGTTACTGAGGCATGCTTCCTGGGGACCCCTCGTAGTCGTTTCCCGAGGAGTAACTTATCAAAGTTTACTTTCCCACTGCTCACGGTACTGTCTCTCTGAGAGGACTTTTGAAAGGTAAACACATTTTTCTTCATTTGTTACATTTCCAGTGATGTTTTAGAGTCCCGTACAGACTGGAGCCGTGGGCAGCCTATTGATCAGGCTCAGGAAGAGGGAGCCTGGGGAGAAGCTGTTCGATTGGCTATTTTTGATAACCTTCGGCAGAGCGTTTCAATGGGCAGGAGGGGGATGATCCCCGATGACGCGCAGAGTCAATGTATGCTGAGGATGTGGAATCAGTCAGTGTGAAGAGGTGCTTTTGAGGAGTTTGATCGATTGAGGAGCGAGCAGGGCAAAGGGAAATGGCTCTCATTTTTCTTTAATTATGGGGAGGATCTCAAAATGCTGCTCATCAGAGGGAAAGGGTTCATTAGACGGAGACTTTCTTTGTGTAAAGAGAAGGAGCCACTGAGGGGCAAAGAATGTCAAGAGAAGACAGGAGTGAGAAGGACCAAGCATGGCTGAGAGCTTGGGCTTTGGAGTCGGACGTACTTGAATTTGAATCCTGGTTCTACCTCTTTCTAGCTGTGCAACCTTGGACAAGCTGCTTAACCTCTCTGGGCCTTGGTCTCAACTCTAAAATGGGGATAACAATGCTTACCTCACAAAGGTGTTCTATGGGCTAAATAAGATAATGTTTATAGAGTGATTAGCAGAGTGCCTAGCACTTAGTAATATTCAGTAAATGCTGCTACAGTGAGAATCACAATCAGAGGTGAGGCTGGGGAAAATCTGGTGAGGAGCAGAGGCCCGGTGCTGGATAAGTTTTACTCCTGGGAAGTTCAAGAACTTTTCTGGCCAGTGAAATTTGAGGGAAATTCTCCTGGGGGCAGGAGCTTCTGGAAAGTTCTTTTCCTCCTTCCTAAAAAGAGAATTGAGAAGATAATTTTCTTTTTTGAATCTCTTTGGGTGCTGTTATGGGAATTGTGATGCCTGGAGCTGTGGCAGTCATTTGGCCCCCCTGAGGGGGGAGGGTTAATGGTGAGAGTGGGGGAGGAAGGGGGTCTCAAGCCTGAGGATGTTGAGCTGTTGAACAAATTAAAATTCTTTATTATTTTCAGTTGGGCATTCTGTTCATTGTACTCACAAGCACTGGAATTGATAAAGTGTCCTTGAAAGAGGGCACAGCATTTGCAAAAATAAAGAGGCTGGCGGGGGCATGATCAGGGGACTAGAAATAGTTTGGCTGCGGGATAGGTGGAAGGTAAGAAAGAGAATTCTCAGAAGTACAGAAGAAACACGACCGTGGAAGTGAGAAAGAGCTCAGTGTAAATGGAATATTTAATATTATAATGTTAAATTCCTTGATGCTGAAGTACAAAGCAAAGGGAGTGAAATAGTGAATGACAAGGGCAGAGTGGGGGACCCCTGAAAGATTTTAAATATTAGGAACTTTATAAGCATTAAGAATCAGAGGAGGTGATGGGGTAAGATCGCCCTTTACCACTTCCATACTTTGTTTCTAAATTGCGCTTCTAGTCCTTGTTTTTCCTTTGGGATTAAATTCTTACTTATCCTGGGTGAATAAGCTGCTCATTCCTCTCAGTCTAGATCACAGATTTCTGGATAAATGGGGGTCCTGGTTTTATTATGAGGACAGACTAGAACATGTGTTAATCTTCAGCGATGTGATATTTCTCGTGTACTTTCATTTAGCAGCCTTGTCTCTTATTAAATCTAATTAGTTTCTCTGCTGCTACGAGACTGAGGGCAATTCTCTAAGTGACAATACGTAGCCTGAGTCAGATGTAGCAAAGGACCTTGTCCAGGGTTTTCTGTAACCCTTTTCAGAGGTTCTTAGCATTCGGACAGAAGCTTGACACTCCCTACTCATTGTCAATTGTTTGCAGGACAATAGACTTTTCAGAAGTTGGAGAATCTTACCAGGTCAGACAGTTAAGTTCGGGAACTCATCCTAGAAAAAGTGCTACATCCGTCATTGCTGAATATCACTACGGTTACCTTTGAAGTACTCCCCTTGGGAAGCTATGCACTGACACCAGTGCCTAGTCTACCCTTCAAAGCAATTTTGGAACTCTTTTCTGGAATGGCCATCAGAGCTGTCGTCGTATTACCCTTGATGTCCTGAATGTCATCAAAATGCCTTCCTTTCAATATTTCCTTTATCTTCGGGTAAAGAAAGAAGTCATTGGGGGCCAGATCAGGTGAGTAGGGAGGGTTTTCCAATACTGTTATTTGTTTACTGGCTAAAAACTCCCTTACAGACAGTGCTGTGTGAGCTGGTGCATTGTCGTGATGCAAGAGCCGTGAATTGTTGGTGAAAAGTTCAGGTCATCTAACTTTTTCACGCAGCTTTTCGGCACTTCCAAATCGTAAACCCGGTGAACTGTCTGTCCAGTTGGTACAAATTCATAATGAATAATCCCTCTGATATCAAAAAAAGGTTAGCTACATCATTGCAACAAGTTCGCAAACTTAATTGTCAGACCTTGTGTGTCTACAATTTAGTCATTTGACAGATGAGGAAACTGAGTCCCAGCAAGGGGAAATGACTTGCCCAGGGTTACATAGCAAATCAGGGACAGGTGGAACTGGATCACAGGTCCTCTGACTCCCAGTCTATTGCCTTTATGGCTTTGCCAAGGTGAACAGTGAGTGTGGACTTCTGAATGATATCAGTGCATGAAAATCCTCACCAAGGGAGTGTCCAATTAAGACATCAGCCTGTGTGCAGATACTTCTTTTCCCCTCAACACTAGTCTATCCCCACCCTCTAGTCAGCATCTCAGCCTCTCCCTCAATTATCAAATGTTGTAAACATCCAACCGTGTTAAGGAAATATACCGCAAACTGACTGCGAGGGAAGCCTGCAGATCTTGCCTCAGATGTGGGATTTCATGAAGCTGTTGAAAGGGACGCTAGTGAACTGGGTGAAACTCACGCACAGCCTTGACAACCGAGCAACTGGCAGAGTTAGGCAACTCAAGAGAAGAAAAATCCACGGCGATGACTCCACAATGAGAGCGGCACATTGGAGGGGATGAGAGTAGCAGAGGATTAAGAGATTTGCAGGAAAATTGATGACGCTCCTCCCAGTGAACTTGCTGGAGAAGTCAGATCGGCGGAGAAGCGTCTGTACATTACTCTGGGATATAATTTGGTTAGAAGAAGGAATCTCTGTACCAAATAAATCGATACTACCATCTTGCTTCTAAGAATAAGAGCGTGGAATTATAGAGCTCCTTAATTATAACCTAAATTTGTATTCATATGAGATAGAAACATATTTTCATCATTTGAAGCTTGATTTTAAAGATAAAGTCTCTATCAAACCCTTTTTTCCCACTGTTTTTATCATAAACTTGGCCGCAGTGATTTAATTAATTTATGTTTAACACCACGAAGTTGAGGGAAGATTGTTCTGGTGCTTTGGCTCAAGAATTCCAGAGTGACACCTCTGTCATTCTGCATTTTCAAGATTGCAAAGTTGCGAGATGGCGGTGGTTGTTCCAGCCTTCACGTCTGCACTCGGTTCAAGAAGCAAGTAGGAAGTGGGCTCGGCTAGTCTTGTCTGACTCTTTATCAAGTCAGAGAATCCAAGCCTTTCCCAGAAACCTCACTGACAGACATCTCCTTATGTGTCATAGGCCATCACTCCTCTATCGTCAAAGGAATCTGTCAATTGAGCATTTGGCTTTCCAGCCCGCAAGTAGTGGGAGGTGGCAAGTGATGAAGGTATTGTGAATGACCAGTGCCACCACAATGTTTCAAGTGGCCGTAAAAAGGGCTCTGGTATTAATATTCTGTGACAGGAAGACTCACCTGTACCTGGAAATGTATCTTCAAGTCCCAAGAAGCTCCCCAGAAATCAGACCTTGGCACCTATTTAGCAGGATCTGAAACTGAACTGGAAATTGTCTTGGGCACTGTCAACGTGACATGACTTCGGCTTCTAGAAACAGCAACAACCACACTGTGCAACTGGTTTACTCTCCACGTGTAGTATTTCATTTGATTCTTATAACAACTCCCATGAGGTACGTAAAGGAGGCGTTGTTAGAGTTTCTATATCACAGATGAGGAAACTGAAGATCAGAGAGACTAAGCAACCTGTCCAGGGTAACCCAGTTGGAAAGTGGCAAAGTTGGGATTTGAATCTTGGTTTGTCTGACTCTAGGTTTCTTGCTTTGTCCATTATGCTGCAATGCCACATATCAGCAATGCCCAGATCATGTCCCATAGAAATAGAGCGAAGGCATTCCAAAAGAAGTGAGGGATAATATGTTCAAATATATTTGAGACCTTCTGTGATAAACAGAATTAGACAAAAGCTTCTCTGATATGACATTGTAAATTCTCTAAGAGAGAGCTATGAGGTGCAAGCTTTCCACAATTACTCGACTATAGAACCTTTTTATTTCTATTTTTTTATTTTTTACTTATTTTTTTTTTAAAGAGTTGATTGGGGAAGGGGAACAGGACTTTATTGGGGAACAGTGTGTATTTCCAGGACTTTTTCCAAGTCATGTTGTTGTCCTTTCACTCTTAGTTGTTCAATCTTATTTGTGGAGGGCGCAGCTCAGCTCCAGGTCCAGTTGCCATTGTTAGTTGCAGAGGGCACAGCCCACCATCCCTTGCAGGAGTTGAGGAATTGAACTGGCAACCTTGTGGTTGAGAGCCCACTGGCCCATGTGGGAATCGAATTGGCAGCCTTTGGAGTTAGGAGCATGGAGCTCTAACTGCCTGAGCCACAGGGCCGGCCCGGAACCTTTTTAAATTCAACACCCCATAAGATTATCTGTTCATTTGTTCATCTTTCAAAAATTGTTGAGCTCTGGCCATGTTGTAGTATCCTTCCAGTTCTGGGGAAATATTAGTGATCCAGACCGATCTGGTCCCTGCCCTCACAGAGCCACCAGTCCAGCTTACAGACTACGTCTCCAAACGCTCTCTGTGGAAATCTGTGATGCTTGGTTGGATTCACCTATTCCCAGAAAGGAAGCATCTCAAAGGCAGCCAGTGACCAGATTCTAATCCCGGTCTTGCATGGTAGCCTTGACTTGATTTATTACCTGAAGTCTGCCTGTTGGCTTTCCAGGAATAATAGTGTACATTCTCTACCTTTCCTGCCCCACTAGGAAGGAGAGATAGGTGAGTTAACATAGGCAGAATGTTCTAGAAAGGAGAGAAATAGGAGGGGAAGAATGGTTGACCAGATGTCCTGGTGATGCTTCTGTCCCACAAATTCCCTAAGATCCTCAGCTATCATTACGGGATTGGCTGTTCTCTCCTCTCTCGTCATTGCTCTGACCCCCTCCCCTATTGCTTCCCTTCTCTCTTGTTGCTTTGAGTTGCTTGTTTTCACTGATGACAGCTGACCTCTCCATTTTCAATGCGTTTCTGGGGCGAGCGACTGGCTATAAAATATTAAATCCTAGTAAATATTAATGCCCCATCACTGTCACATTAATTCAGCCTTGCGAATTGAGAGGTCAGAATTGGGCTGATGAGTGGGTCTACTCTGTTTACCCATTACAACCATTGCTGCCACCCCCTCCAGGCCCACCACAGCCACTGCCACAATTGCCACCACCAGCAACTACATAAGGGCTTCTAGCAACTGAAAAACCATCCCTTTGGGAGCCTCAGGGACTTTTCATTCTACTTATTCTCTTCACCAACAACTTTCTAGGGCTCAGAAGGTGTTCCCAGTGGGGCCATTAAATTTTAAAGAGCTGTGCTAAAAGGGGCATGCTGAGACACACCCCGCCCAAGACAAATTCTAATCTGGATGGTGAACCATGTTACTTCTCTCTACTCCATCCTTATTTTATTTCTCATCATTGTTAATATGTTCCATAGAATCATCATAATAATGATGTGAGGAATTGGTGAACTTAAAAACTATTTTCCTTAAGTTCAGAGAAGTTGCTGCATTTCCAGCTGCTTTTATTTCTAGAGGTGAGACTTGGTTGAGTGGGTAATGTAGATGCACAGCAAGTAGGTACCCATTGTTCCAGGGGAAGAACATAGAAGATATATTTGGGGCTAAATAAAGGTTTTTCCTCCCTGTATTCCTTGTTATACGGACCTTGATGACTTATGGGGAGGAGTTGGATAAATTTGCATATGAACCTCAGAGATTCTTGGGAGAAAAAAGAGATTGAGGTTCTAACCCCTATCTTGTAAAGTTTAATGTTATTAGAATATCTTTGATGGACTAGGGAAACCTTGACTAAAGTCTGCTGATTGGAGCAGAGCTCTGGGAGCTTTAAGGGGAACTCATGATGAGGCTGGAATGGTGACTTGGTTCTACATCAGGGCCCAGATCTTCTTAGGAAATGTCGTAGTGTGTGGATGATCTTGACATGCCTTCTGGCATAGCTGTCTTGGCACTCTGGGTGTGCTGCAGGACTTATTGCTGTGTGTTTTTGTATGTGTGTATGTGTTGAAAGAAATTTGGTAATTAATATCCTTTAACATGTATCTATGTATGCAAAATATCCTCCAACACGTATACCATGTGTACACGTGTTGCCTTATGATATAATTCTAGAGGTGGACATGTTAGGTCAAAGGCTGTATCAGTCAGCAGAGGTAGGATATGCTGCAGTAACAAACAACTCTAAAAACCTTAAAACAACAAAGGATTATTTCCCGCTGAGTTAGGCTTATGTCTTCTCCCTCTGGGACCAAGGCTGATGGAGCTGCCACCATTTCCAACATTGCTGGTCACCAGGGAAGAAGAAAAGAGTTTTCTAGGTGTTACATGGATGATGCAGTGCTCTGGCCTGGAGGTGGTACTCACCACTTCCTCTTCTAACTCATTAGCCGGAACCAGTCACGTGGATAATAACTAGCTGGATAATAACTAGAAGGCCACACAGTTTAATTCCACCATGTGTCTGGAAGGTGGGGAGACAGAAACAGTGTGAACAGCATTAGTGACTATTTCAAGTGGTGTGAACATTTTTAAAGCTTCTGATCATGTTGCCAGATTATTCTCCAGAATGGTTGTGCCAGTTTACACTCCCACCTGTTACACTGACCAGGATTGTTTTAATAATTATGCCATGCTCCTCTACATGGCTGTACCACAGATTATTTTATCAATTCCCTGCCAATCAGCTCTTCTAATTTTTTCTGTTACAGTGATGTGATGAACGTTGCTGTACATACATATATTTGTCCCCTTGTTTCTTTAGCATGAGTTCATAGAAATTGGACTGTTGAATCAAACTGTATGAACACTCTTAATTGTTTCTCCTATCCTATTGCCTTCTCCAAAATGTTGTAACTTTATATCCCTGCCATCAGAAAAGAAGAGTGCCTGTTTCATGGATTTGGAAAAAGTGATGTAATAGCTGTGAATGTTTTCTAAATTTCGTGATTCCAATTGTCAAGTCCAGATGCTTCTGATCTTGGGTGGTCAGAGGTTGAGTTCAGACATGTGGATTTGCATCAGGTGAGAAATAAGAAGGGTAGGGAGAGAGGGAGAGAGAGTTTATCTGCAACGGCCATTTCCAGGTTGGACAGGTATTGAGTGTTGTAAGTTGCTTTTGTCTTAACTGAGAGTGTCTGCCTGCTAGGTTTACCTTGAAACTTTGTCTCAAATCAGCCAAGCTAATGGATGAGGCTCAGCAGATGATAGAAAAACGAATAGGGCACTAGTTGGACACACTACATCAGCAGACTTCTCAGTTTTCTCGGTGGCCGTCGCCAACATGGCCCCACCTTGCTGATCACAGCGTAAGAGTAGAGGGCAACTGGTAAATTGAAGCCATTAACAGAGTGACTGGGGAAGGACAGATGAAGGACAGAGTGAGAATAAAGACTTTAGGATGCAGTGTCTGACAATGGATTTATAACTCTGGGGAAAGTTAAAGAGCTACATGCATCTGGAGGGGTCAAGATTTTGCTACCTAAGACAATAGTGAAAGTATAATGTGTGTGTGGGGGGGTGGGGGGGTAGGGGAGGCACACAGGCGGGTTCTGCCTGAAAGATTCATGAAATATTTGGGAGAAGATGAATTCCTAGATTATAATGTCACTGTTTGTTTCTTGTGTGTGTGTGCGTGTGTGTTGTCTGTTTCCACACTAATGATGTTTACTAAGGAGGCCAGAAGAGAAAGCATTGACCGTTTTAAGTAGAGGTTGCATAAAGCATTCCTTCTAAGTTTTAGTATAGTCATGTGTGTGTTTGCATGTATGCATAAATATGCACACATATGTACACATACATCCTTTGTATTTCTCTCTAGTCCTGCATTAATCAGAATATTTTGGTGGCATAGAATAAACGTAACTCAAAGAGGCTTAAATAACAAGGATGTTTATTATCCGTAAGGAGACCATGTAATTTAGCATTCAAACTAGGAAACTTGTTTAGTGCAAATACTCAATCAGACGGTTCTCTGGGACAAGTGTAAACCGGAACCATTCAGTAAAACCAGGATTCTTATGGACTGAATGTTTGTGTCTCTCACCACACAAAAAAAAGAAAAAAGAAAAAGAAAAGAAAAGAAAAAAATTCATATGCTGAAGTCTAACCCCCAGTGTGACGGTATTTGGAGTGGGACCTTTGGGAGGTGATTAGGTCATGAGGGTGGAGACCTCACAATGGGGTTAGTGCCCTTAGAAGAAGAGGCCAGAGAGCAAGCTAGCGCTTTCTTTCCCACCATGAGAGGATACGTGAGAAGTCTGGCCTTCTGCCATCTAGAAGAGGGCTCTCACCAGAACACGGCCACTCCGATCTCAGACTTCCAGCCTGCAGAACTGTGAGAAATACATTTGTGTTATTGAAGCCACTCAGCCTATGACAATTTATTATAGCAGCCTGAGCTGACTAGGATGTATGACCACCAGCATTACCCTACATAGCAAGACATCTCTAGGCAAGGAAGCTCTAGAGGACCAAAGACATGGCGGCTCTCAGTCTTCAGTGGCCAGCTTTTGTCCGTATGTTTTTTCCCCCTTCGAGTTCAGAGATGGCTGCAACAGCTCAGATCAAGACATCAACATGATCAAAGGTACTGACTTTGTGAGCAAGAACTACATTTCCCAGAGCCCCCAGCAGACTTCCCATCATGTCCAGTGGGCAGAGCTGTGTCAGGTGTCCATGTTTCCACCAATCACTGACAAGGGCAATGGAATTAGTGTGATTGGTTCTGAACAATTAAGAGTCATACTGCCCCGACCCCTAGGGGACAAGAGAGTTACAGCTCCACTTCAAGCACTTGGCTGTCAGGAGAGTGAATAAAATTGGATTCTGTTGGGAAGGAGGAAGGGGTGAATGGCTGTTGGGTAGGCAGTCAAAAGGGATACCACTCACCCACTCTGGCCAGCTCTCCCATCTGGAATCAGTTGAGAAGCCAAGCAGGGAGGCAGACATAGTTAATCAATGAAATGCACAAGCCATTTGCACCTACCCAAGGCCGGACAGTGTCTGTGCATGTAATGACTTAATGTTACAAAGACCCATCCTATCCTTTATCTCCCTGGATCCCCACGACAACCGTGTAAGATTGGCAGCACAGGTGTTAGGGTCCCCATTTCTCAGCAGCATCAGGGGCCAGAGGCTGAGATGCCAATGGTTGTGCCAAGTGGAAGAAAACTAGGGCCCAAAGTGGTTAGGAATTTGCTATTAAATCCCAAAGCTACTAAATGTCCAAGAAAGGATTAGAATTCAGTTCTATCTGATCCCAGTGTCCAATATTGAGCTATGCTATGCTGACCTCAAAAGTCAAAACTTTTTTCTTTGGTGGGAGGTGAAGGGTATCGAAGTAAAGGGCAAGCATCATTTATAATTAGGTTGGCAAGATAAGATTGGTTGGCATTGTGAGCCATCCCTGGAACTCTGTATTTTTTCTCTTCCACGTGTGACAGGATATTGGAATATAAGTGCCAGAGAATGATCTTATTAGAGAGACAACTTGAATCTATTTTAACTTTTGTTTTAAAGGACTGAAGAATATAGAAGGCAGGAAGGAAGGGAGAAAATCATTGTCAAACTTTAGTATTTTTTAAAACTGTTGTTAATAATTTTTAACCACAGTGGGGATACTTTGACCACATTTCATTATCAATTTCCATACATTAGAGTGTGCCAACCTACTTTGCTCTGAACTGGGGAGTAGAAGGAAGGGAGTGAAGTGGAGAAAACCTCAATTCCTTCAAAAATACCCCGTCTTGGATAGTATGTATGGAGGACCCGCAGCCAATTACCATCCACCATCTCTTTTTCCCTTCTTCCAATTAAACCTACTGGGGACACATTTCTAACAAGGGGCTGTGTGTGAGTGCTTCCTGATGATTTCATTTTCAACATATTATGAGTGAGGAGGCAGCTGGGAGCAGAGCAGCTCAAATGCGAGCAGTCCTGGGTAATTAGGTTCCCAGCTGCCTTCTTCTTCCACCCGCCACTTCACCAGCCTGCTGCCCTGTCACGCCCTCTGTTGGATTTCATTCCGCTGGTTGTCTTTGTTAATTTGCAGATCTCACTCATAATTATACCATAACCTACACTTATTTAAAGCTTTCTCTGCTGGGACTGATAATGTCAGAAATAATTAGCAAAGTTTTTATCCCCTATGGGGATCCCCTCAATGGGTGACCTTGTAGTGGTCCAGAAGGGTGGACACTGCCAAAGGGACATTTGTCAATGTGGGGCGGGGGGGGGATATTTTTGGCTGACAGGATGACTGAAGGAGGGGTCACCAGCATCTAGTTGAGGGGGGCAAAAATGCTAAACTTCTTGCAAAGTCAGTCCTGCACAATAAAGAATTCTTCTCAAGAGGCGGAGACCCACTGAAAAACACTGCAAAGTGCAGAGAGCAGGAGGGGTCTTTAGCTTCAGTTGCTCCCCTTTAAGAGGCTTCCAATCTAGATATGGAGATGGGAGAAAGGGGGTTCTACTCTGTCTGAAGGTATTTGGGGTACTCCTGGCTCATTCTGTTTCATCTCTGGGCCTCTGGGGACCTCACACAATGCCAGGCACGTAGTAGACCCTGTCACACAACGTTGATGTGAGTTGTTTATGCCGTATTCTAACCACAGAATGGAGCCTCGCTTCTGTAAAATGTTAACTGAACAGCTACTGTGTCATCAGGGTCCAGTGAGGAAGACAGCAACCACGCTGGGTATTTTAACAGAGAGAGTTTAGTGTACGGAATCGGATGTTCAGGTTATGGAAAGTGGAAAAGCAAGAGCAGAGCAATGAGATAGCCCAGATGTCATCACTGAGGGAGGCAGATTCTGCCCCTGCAGCTGGGAGAATGAGGGGGGGACCACACGCTTATCAAAGCCTAGACTCTGGGAGCAGGGGCCCATGGATCTAGGGCTTCGCCCTCTGCTAAGGGGACGAACCCCTGGTTTGTGCTAGCACCTGTGAAAGCGTACAACAGGCTGATTCTGGGCTTGCTGAGAGCAACTGGAGACTGGACCCACTGCCAAAGTAGGGGCTGGGGGAGTTGGAGGTGGTGGGGTGGAGGTAGGAGTCGGGAATGGGGCGGCAGGAAGGCCTTGTTTTGCTGGGGACGTGCTTAAAGGGATAGGATGCCAGCTGGAAGATGAGCAAGTCCCTTCTCCCTCCTCCAGCCGTCATGTCTCCCCCTAGGGACAGAACCATAGAGAAGTCTAGCTCGCAAAGGAGAAATGTAGTTTCCAGTCCTGGCACCAGCAGCGCAAAACAGTCATGAAGGGCGGAGTTAGAGCTGGGAGGCAAGAGCTGAATAGTAGCAAAGCTTTTATGTAGCAGATTTCATGTTAGAGCTTAGAAACCCAGAGATGAGCAAGATGGATACAGTGCAGGCTCTCCGAGTTTGCAGTCTAGTCTAGAGCTCACAGTCTGGGGACGTCCTGTGAACAATGGCAGACACAGTGATTCATGAGCACACTATGCATTTTAGACAGAACACAAGGAGAGCGCCTCCTCTGGGGCATGATGTTGTTTGGGGCTAAGACGTTTCTCCTGAGGAAGAGACATTTAAGATGGAGCCTGAAAGATGAGGAAGAGGACGTAGCAAAGTTAAAGGGAGGGGCAGAGGAACGAGCAAGTGCAAAGGCTGGGAGGTGGGGACCTGGGAGCATTTGGGGAGCTGAAAGGAACAGAGTGACAGGAGAGGCACCTGGCTGTTGTTCAGGGCTCCAATCACGCCTCTTCTCAAGGTCTCCCTTTCAGCTCCAGGACAGACACTGAGCCCTTTCCCCCTGAACTCAAACTTGACCTCTAGCCCTTAGTTCTGGATCAATTCCTGCTGCCTCCTGGGTGGCCGTCTTCTACTCCGCGGTCCTCGTGTTGGTAAGGAACTTTCTGTGTGTAACACACCGCTCCTCCCAACACCCCTTCTCTCTGCTGAAGTCAGAGCAGTTCTTCAATACGTGATTGATTTTACCTCACTTGTAATAAAAGTCACACATTAAACTACCCTTGAAACCTCATTTCTCATCTCTCAAATTGAAAGATATGTAAAAAATGACAGACAGCGCCCAGGGAGGGTACAAATGGGAAGAAGCAGGCAGTCTTAGACAGTGGTCTGGGAGGATGCATTCCCACACGCTTTATAGGGAGGGATTTGACAAAATGCATCAAACGACTTTTCGGTATGCACAGCCCCAGACACTGCGGTTTCACTTCTAGGAATATATTCTAAGGAAATCACAAATGCGCTTAGACATACAGTTCTGAAGATGTTCATAGCAGCATGTTTTAATAAGACTGTACTAGCTAAGGGTTTAAAAATTGGAACTGGACATACAAAATGTGGAATACATGCATAGTGACTTTTGTTGGAGCCTTCCAAATAACGTGATAGAAGAACGTGGCATGTATATGTATATGATATGTATATGTGTATGGTATATAGCATGTATATGACATGTATACATACACAGAGACATGCATACAACATGCATATGCACACACATGCACATGCTATGAATGGTAATATGTATACGGTGTGCATAGGTGTATGACGTGTATATATGTGTGTAGGTGTGTGTATGTATATGTGTGTGTGTGTATAAGTGTAGCACCTGGGAGGTAAATGCCAGAGTAATGAAGGTAAATATTTCTTTTTTTAATAGATTTTTATTAAAAATATAGCTAACATATAATATTCTATGAATTTCAGGGGTACGCCATAGTTGTTCAACACTTATATACCTAAAGAAGTGATCACTGTGATAAGTCCAGCAACCATCTGACACCGCACCATGCTATCACAATAATATTGACTATATTCACCATGCTGTACGTTACATCCCCAGGACTTATTTTGTTTATACCTGGAAATTTGAACCATTTATCGCCCTTCATCTTTCCAATTACAGTTGACATTCAATATTATGTTATATTAATTCCAGGTGTGGAGCATAGTGGTTAGACATTTACAAAATTGAAGAAGTGATCCCCTGACTAGTCTGGTACCCACCTGGCACTGTACATAGTCATTACCATATTATTGACTATATTCCCTATGCTGTGCTTTACATCCCCGTGACTATTTTGTAACTACCGATTTGTATTTCTTCATCCCTTCGCCTTTTTCACTCTGCCCCTGAAACCCCCTCCCATCTCTCACCCCAACAACTCTAGTACCCATCTGACACCATATGTAGTTATTACGATATTATTGACGGTATTCCATATGCTATACTCTAATCCCCATGACTACTTTATAGCAACCAATTTGAGCTTCTGAATCCCTTCTCCCTTTTTCACACGCACTCCCAACCTCCCTCCTATCTGACTACCATCAAAATGTTTTCTCTATCTATGAGTTTATTTCTGCTTTGTTTGTTTATTTTGTTCTTTAGATTCCACATATAAGTGAAATCATATTGCATCTGTCTTTGTCTGACATACTCCCTTCAGCACAATACCTTCTAGGTCCATCCACGTGGCTGCAGATGGCAAGAACCCATTCCCTTCCATGGCCAGGTAACACTCCATTGTTTATATGTACCACCTCCCCTTGATCCATTCTTTTATCAATGGCCACCCAGGTTGCCTCCACATCTTATCCATTGTAAACAGTGCTGCAATGAACATATGGGTGCACACATTCCCTCGAAGTAGTGTTTTGAAACCCAAAACGGTTTCTTTGGATAAATACCCAGAAGTGGAATTACTGGGTCCTTCTTTGTCTCTTGTTATAGCCTTTGTTTTAAAGGCTATTTTGTCTGGTATTCTGGTATAAGTATGGCTACTTCAGCTTTTTTGTGTTTGTTTCCATTTTTATGGACTATCTTTTTCCATCTCTTTACTTTCCATCTGTGTGTGTTTCTTTCAATCTGAAGTGATTCTCTTGAAGACAGCATATGTAAGGGTTTTGTTTTTTTATGCATTCATCCTTCCTATGTCTTTTGATTGGAGCATTTTATCCATTTACATCAAAAGTAATTGTTGATAGATATGTAACTATTGCCATTTTATTATTCATAATTTTGATCTCCCCCCCATCTTAAAGAAGTCCCTCTAACATTCCTTGTAATACTGGTTTGGTGGTGATGAACTCCTTCACCTTTTTCTTGTCTGGCAAGCACTTTATCTGTCCTTTGATTTTAAATGATAGCCTTGCTGGGTAGAGTACACTTGGTTGTAGGTCCTTGCTTTTCACCACGTTGAATATTTTGTGCCAATCCCTCTGCCCTGCAAAGTTTCTGTTGAGAAATCAGCTGACAATCTTATGGAAGCTCCCTAATAAGTTACTAGCTTTTTAACTTTTGCTACTTTTAGGATTCTATCTTTGCCTTTAACCTTTGCTATTTTAATTCTAATGTGTCTTGATGTGGACCTGTTTGGGTTCATCTTGTTTGGGACTCTCTGCACTTCCTGGGCTTCTGTATCTATTTCTTTTGCCAGGTTAGGAAAGTTTTCAGTCATTATTTCTTCAATAGGTTCTCAATCCCTTGCTTTCTCTCTTCTCCTTCTGGTATCCCCATGATGTGAATGTGTTATGTTTGATGTTGTCCCAGAGGTCTCTTAAACGATCCTCATTGGGGGGGGTGTTTTTCTTTTTCCTGCTCTGATTGGGTGTTTTCTGCTATCTTGTCTTCCAAATCACTGATTTGATCCTCTGCTTCATCTAGTCTGCTGGTGATTCCTTCTAGTGTATTCTTCATTTCAGTTATTGTATTCTTCACTTCTGACTGGTTCTTTTGTATGGTTTCTATGTTCTTTTTTATGCTTGTTATCTCTCTGTTGAAGTTCTCACTAAATTCCTTGAGCATCCTTGTAACCAGTGTTTTGAACTACGTCTCTGGTAGGTTGCTTGCCTCCATTTCGTTTAGTTCTTTTTCTGGAGTTTTTTCCTGTTCTTTTATTTGGGATGTATTTCTTTGTTTCCTCATTTTGGCTACCTCTCTGTGTTTCTTTCTATGTATGAGGTAGATCTTCTATGTCTCCCAGTCTTGGCCAGGTGGCCTTATGTAGTAGTTGCCCTGTGGAGCCCTGGCACAGTCTCCCTGGTCACCTGCATTGGCTGCTCCAGGAGTGTCCCTTTTGTGTGGGTTGTGTGTGCCCTCCTGTTATAGTTGAGCCTCGATTGCTACTGGCATGTCACTGGGTGGGATTGACCCTCAGGCTAAATGGCTGTGGGGCTAGGCCACATCCAGAGCTTACGGGTTGCTGCGTGGGGGGCTTACCTCATTGAGAGGGATTCACCCCAAGCAGGCTCTGATGCCTGTTGAGACTGCTCTTTATGTGTACCCCTTGTGGGGCTAATTGAGAGGTGCTCTGCTGCTGTCTGGAGCCAGCCTCCAGGTATGTTGGTTCTGGGGCCTCTCGGGAGGTGCTCCAGTGAAGGCCCACGTTGCCCACTGCCTGTGACCATCTGAGGACTACCTGGTAGGAGCTACAAAGTGGCCTGTGGTTTTTTGCTGCCTGTGCCAAAGCCGGAGGCACATGGGAGAGTCCACGCTGTGAACCAAGGACATCCATCACCAGTACCAGGTTTGGGGTGGCTCCACAAAAAGCCAGGACACACTGAGTCCTGCTGCCACCTGCCAGCTCCCATATAATTCAGCCACTGATAAAGCCTTGTGCCGTATGCAGGTTGGATGAGGCAGGGTGTGAGGGAGTCACTATAGTGGGAAGCACTGTGGTCAGCAGGTTAATGCAGACTCTGGTTTGGTGCCGGTGCTGAGCCTGGAGCTACTCAGCAAAAGTCTCAGAGCACACCGAGGCCAGTTGCCACCTGACACTGAAAAATATCAGAGTGGGGTGGCCAGATGGTTCAGCTGGTTAGAGCACGAGCTCTTAACAGCAGGGTTGCCGGTTTGATTCCCGCATGGGCCGGTGAAATGTGCCCTCTACAACTAGATTGAAAATAACAACAGCTTGAGCTTGAAGCGGAGCTGCGGGTGGGTGGCCAGTTGGCTCAATGGTTAAAATGCGTTGCTCCTAATACCAAGGTCACCAGTTCGAGTCCCACATGGGCCAATGAGCTGCGCCCTCCACAACTAGATTGAAAATGACTTGACTTGGAGCTGAGCTGCGCCTCCCCTGCCCCACAACTAGATTAAAAAAACAACTTAACATCCTGGAAAAACACACTGTTCCCCAATAATTAAAATATAATTTTTTTTTAAAAGAAGCTTGTACTGACCACTCCTTGATGTACCTGTATTGCTAGGAGTCTAGGGAGCACAGAACTTTCCAAATCTTTGAGACACCCATGGGGTCTTCACCCTGTATCTCTAAGTTGTATAGTTGATAGGAACTGAAAATCCTTGATCAATTTATTGCCAACCTACTCTGTGCCAGGACCTGTGTGGGGCCCTGGTGTACAAACATGGACCCTGCCCTCTGGAAACTAATAGATTTCATATTGGTCACCCTGAGGCTCTAAGATCTTGAGGGAAAGAGAGGGTCAGATTTCCTCCCTGCTGTCTCCTCAGTTTCTAGAACAGAGCTTAGCACATAGTAGGGGCTCACAAATATTTTGAATAAAACAATGGGGACCAAAGACAGAGGAAGGGACATAGGAGAACAGCTAAGAAACATCAGAAGAGTGAATCTTCTGAATTCTGCTTCAACAGGGGGTGCCTGGCAAGGGTTCACTGCAGTGCATTCTCTGTGACACGCTTCCTCACACATGGCCTCACCCCCATGCCTCAAACTCTGGACAGCTCTGTACTAGGACCGGTTTCGGCTAGACAGAAAAACCAGTCAAGACCAGTTTGTGCTCCCAGAGGAGAGATTAGTGATTCCCCAGAACCTCAGACAGACCTGAGCCCACGTTCTCCTTCCCCAACTTGTCAGTTTTGCTTCTCTGGAGAACACATTGAGTTTCTGGAGTCTGTTCCCTTGTGTACAGGGAGGACTCTACCTCTCTCCCCCACAGTGGGCTGCTGTGGGGTTGAATTTAACATCGTGGACATGGATGAGGCCGGAAGCTCGCACCTTTCTGGGGTTCTTTGATCTCTGAAATATCCAAGTTCATGTGTCATCCTAGAATCAATTCAGATCAGGCCTTGGCCGCCACTGCCCTAGGAAAAAAGGACTACCATGACATCTGTAGCTTTGGAAGTCCAAATGGCCGAGGTCTTGACAGGAACAAGAGTTTAAGATGATTTTCTGGGGAACCATTTATCTCCGAACTCCCTAAACTCCAGTCTGGAGGAAGGGAGGAAAGTTAAACACTTAGATACATGTGGGGCTCTGAACATTTCCTCTCTGGGGGCAAAGCTCTGGAGGGGTATTTGGGAGCAGGACCCCACTTTTAGTTTTGGATTCTGTGGGTGACTCATTGCCCTGGTGAAACCCAGCTGTCTAGCTCCATCTCTTAATAGCCATGTAACCTTACACAAGGGACTTAAGCTTTTGACTTCAGTTTCTATGTCTAGGATAGGGGAATAATAACGGGTGTTTATAGAGCTGTTGGTGGGAGTAAATGAAGCACATATTATAAATCTGAGACTGGTGCCTGAGAAAGGCTCAATGTGTTGAGGAGGTAGAGGTGGAGGGAGGGAGGGAGGGAGAGAGAGAGAGAGAGAGAGAGAGAGAGAGAGAGAGAGAGAGAGAGAGAGAGGATGGGAGGGAGGGAGGGAGGGAGGAAGGGAGGGAGGGAGGGAGGGAGGGAGGGAGGGAGGAAGGAAGGAAGGAAGGAAGGAAGGAAGGAAGGAAGGAAGGAAGGAAGGAAAGAAAGAAAGGAAAGAAAGCTAAAGCTAAAGGAGATGACAGCAGGCCTTGTAGAAATGTCCCCAACGCCCTCGTGGCATCCAGGCTGGAGAGAGCATAGACATGTGGGGGGTATGGTCAGGAACATGAAGTACAGCAAGTATCTTCCCAGTGACCCTGGGGTGCCATGGTCCCTGTCTCCCAAGTGGGAGTGGAGATTAGGAAGAGGGTAGGGACAGAGGGAGACAGCAGGTCTGCAGGGCTTCCCCTGGCCTGGATACAGGTATTGCAGCAAAGGAGGTGAGGACTAGATGAGATCTGTCCCGTCCCAGGGGTCAGCCAGTGTGGAGGGGACAGTGGCACAGGTGACATCACAGTGGGTGCCAGTAGAGGACACATACAGAGGAAACTACAGACCTGGCTGTCCCTCCTCACTGGTGGCATGGGGACATTTGCATCCCCCCCCCACCCCCCAGCTTCGCATCTTTCCCACTGAGAGGAAAGGAGTGACAAAAATGCAAATCTGATTTGCTTTAACCTGAAATCAATGAGAAAAATAAAAATTACGAACATGATTGAGTTTAGCTGGAAGTGACAAGATTAAATGTTCTGCTTCAGAGAGTTTGGGGGGCTCGAGACAGAAATTAAGTTCAGTGGCAGAACACACGCATGGAAACTAGCCTGTTTTCATTCCTGAGAAGGTGCTTAGAAATTCATAGTCACTACATTTGCAAAGGGCTTGGCACAAGGGACATGCTGCACAAATGGGAAATAAATAGAAATAATATTTTTTTAAAAGCTACTTCTGCTCATGGTAACGACCAGTATTTCCAGTTGCTCTAAGGGACAGGGGTTGGGGTGGGGGTGGTGGCGGCTGAGAGTCAGCCCAGGCTCCGTTCTCTCCCTCCTTCCTTCTGATTGGTCCCCTTGTTGGGCAACGCCCCCTCCTTGCCAAGTCTTGAGAGCAGAGTACAGAAAAGGCAGTGGACTCGGAGTGCCTGCCATCCCATAAATACTTCCAGTGGGAAGAGAGATTTATGGTGTTATAAATGCCAGTGGCAGGCCCAGTTTGTGTTAATAGCCTTATTAGTTACATTGCTGTAAAATCCAGATCACCACACTGTTTAACAGCTACAGTTCTGCTCAGCGGCATTAATTCCATAAATCGAGGCCCCTTGACATAAATCGTGAAGTCCCTGGGACCTGATTAGGAAATCCCTCCTGATAGGTTAGAGAGGGACAGAGGGCGTGAGGCCAACCAACAAGCTTCCAGCGGGAATGGTGCATCTCATGACAAAGCTGTCTCCTGAGTCTGTCACTGTGGGGCATGTCCTATCTGTAATCCCAATGGGCTCAGCCCTGCCCTTGAACATGGAAGGACTGAGCGGGATGGCTGACAATCCATGGGCAGTGACCTCAGAGCCCCATTAGCCCCTATAGTGCCGTTGTGAAAATTAGAAAAAGGTGTCCCCTACAAGTGGCTGCAGCATGGCTTGGTGGGAGGATGGCACTTCTGTGAACCCAGGTCCTTGACTCCATAGCACGTCCTCTTTCTAGTCCCTCCCCACCCTCCTTCCCTCCCAAATGGGTTCTGTGTGGGCTTGGGACACACAGCCCACACACCGGCTGCCCTCAGCCTAGAAATAGCCCGTATATAGGTTGTAGCTTGGACTGTCAAGTGTCCAATGTTTAAAAGTCCGGAGGTATCATGTGAAAATGCAGAGTATGAGTTTCTTCTTTTTTTTTTTTGACAACGAAGGGGCACCATCTGCCCTCATTTGACTCGTATGTACGTCTGTGGCACTGTTGGCTGATGCAGCGAGTGGCTGCCTCTTTGCTGTGGGCTCTCAGGTCCTGCCTCTGCCTTTTGTACACGTCCAAGTCCACTTCCCTCACTTCTGTTCCCTGCCTGGCTCCTCTGTGCATTTGAGTCGGAAGCCTCTGCAGTGTCAGAGTTTCACTCCTTGTGGGTGTGTACCATTCTGAGAGGCCCTCTCCAGCTGGAGACCCTGCCTTCATGCTAGGGAAACCCAGCTCCGATGTGTTCCCTTGGCCGATTTTCTTTGCTATAAGATGGAGAGGGGGAGAGGGGGCGGGAGAAGGGGAGAAAGATGGTGTGTTAGTCAGCTAGGGCTGCCACAACAAAATGCCATTGACTGGGTGGTTCAAACCAAAGAAATTTATTTTCTCATGGTTCTGGAGGCTGGAAAGTCCAAGATCAAGACTCTGGCAGGGTTTGGCTCCTGGTGTAAACTCTCGTCTTGGCTTGCAGACAGCTGCCTTCTTCTGTGCCTCTTCTTATAAGGGCATCAGCTACCTCTGTCGGATGAGGGCCCAACCCTTATGAACTCATTTGACTGTCACCTTCTTATAGACCCATCTTTAAATGCAGTCACATTAGGGATCAGGCCCTCATGTGAAGTTTGGTGCAACCCCGACATTCAGTCCACAGCGGACAGATTGCCTTTTTTGGTTCCTATAGCAAACAAACGTCTGGTTCCTGTCAGGTGATTCCTGCGGTCCAGCTAATTCCTTGCCAGTGGGTTCTGTAGGAATCCCGATCCCTTTCTTTATAACAAACCCCCTTTGTGCCTAAGCTATCTTCCGTGGGTTCCTGTTACTTGGTGGGTACCTGCTACCGGGGTCACAGCAAGAGCTACACGTGATGGGTACTAATGCATGGTGGTTATGAGCATGCGTCTAGGAGCCAGCTGGCTTCTGCCACTTCATTATTCCCTACCCACAGGCAAGTGACAGACTCTGGCATCCTCAGTTGCTTCTGTAAAGTGGGGATGAAATAGTACCTAGTAGGCTGGGTTATTGTAAGGATTGAATGGCACGATGTGTGGAAAGTCTCAGCAGAGTGCCTAATACATAGTAAGCACTAAATAGATGATTGTTTATATAATCATGAGTTGTTGTTATCATTATTACTCAGTGGACCAGGCGGGCCAGCTCATTTCTAAGGTTTCTTTCTGCCAGTTCTGACGGCCTCATCCTGAGTTTTCACTTAGTCTCAGAATGGGGTTTTTAGAGTGTCTACCATGTTCCTGAAATTGTATCTAACATTTTGTGCAAAAGCGTGTTCTCCGGACTAGAGGAGTCCAGACTTTTCAACAGATTCTTAAAAGGGTCTGTGACACCCCGCCCCCCAGTCTCGGATCACGCATCTAAAATGTAAGGATTCCACGTATTTCAAGGTGACCCTGAGGAAGTAGAAGTCGATCCTCCTGAGGATTAGATCAGTGCTAAGACAGATTTCAGTGTAAAGCCTTCACGTGACCTCCTGAAAGGCTCAGCCGTCTAGGTCCACCATCAACTTTCTCAAAGCAGTTTAGCAGGGATGTGGCTCCCTCCCAGCAGCGTTTTCCCACAGGGAAGTAACAGTTTGGTGGGAGCGGCAAGGGCTGCGGTGTAATTGTGAAAGCTCAGCTTGATATGCGAAAGAGCCTTGTGGTGTGAGCCAGTGAGTGTGGTGATGGGAACCTCCCGGGATGAGGTCACAGGCTTGACCTCTTGTCAAGGTCTACATGGGATTTCAGGGGCATTTGTTGAAACCCTGACCCTGGAAAATGTGGACAAGGAGCATCATGGCCCAGAGTTATCTTCTGAGCGTCCAGTTAAGATCGGGTTGCACCACTCCACAGAAGCCTTTGGTGGCGGCCTCGTGTTTCAAGCCCTATTTTCTCAAACTGGAGCACCCATAGCTCTGAAGATGGGTGACAGTGAACCAGGGGAGACAGAAAGCCACAGGGTAAACAGGAAGAACTTCCTGGAACGAACAACTTTCAGAGTTTTTTGGACGGGAGAATTTCTTAGACATTGAAACAACTGATGAAATCACACACACGCATATCCAGGGTAAGACAGGAGCTGCTGGGGACATTTTGCCGTTGAGGACATGGTTCAGAGCTTCCGAATGGACAGCCACTGAATGCTCTGCTGTGTACAGACACATTGGTGAAAAAATTGGAGATGGCCTCAACTTCAGAGTGAAGTCTCACACTTGTTAGCATCGTCTAAAGGGCTCTTCACAATTTAACCCTAATTGCAGGAAGCAAGATGGCCCCATGCAGTTGTAGGCTTATGATCTAGTAGCGGAGCCACACGGCAAAAGGGACTGTCATTCCGCAGTGGTTCGGTAGACAATAAAAGTCTCAGGGTTAATGTGCATTGACATTAATTAGATCACATGCACATCCCAAAGCAATGATTGTGATTTTGATTGGCCAAGCGTGGATCTGGGGGGAGTGGTCGTTAGCTCCATCTGAACCTCTCAAGGGCCGACAATGCAGGGGGTCGGTTGCTCCTTAAAGAAAATCAGGGTACTGTTACTGGAAGAGGGTGTGGATGCTGGGCAGGCCAAACCACAAATGAGGCCAAGCCTCACATACTGTATGAGGTCTGCTCGATCCCACAGCCCACACTTTATTTATATACACTCTCCTCATCCTTTTTATAGAGGCAGGAGCTGAGGTCAGACAGAGAAGGGCAAGGCCTTCCTGAAAGCCACGCACTCCGTTAGCAGCAGGGGTGAGTTTGGGACTTGGATGTCATGATATTCAGTTAAGGCGACACTCTGAGCTGTGCAGGAGACCGAGGAGCTCATTTGCTTGGCGAGCATGGAGAATGGTTATGGTGCATAGTGTCATAATTCCGTTTATTACCTTGCAAACATTAAGACTAACAGGAGGATAAAAAGCAATGAAAACTGATTGGATGGCTAATGGCGGGCAGCAGCCTTCAACCAAAAAACTGGGGCTGCTAATGTGCCTTTGCAGGTGGGTTGTCAGGATGTCTTCTAGGTGAGCAGAAGAGAGGCACCAGAACAATCTGTGGGTCTGGCTCAGTACAACCTTTTCCGTAGATATCCTCTTGCCCTTGTGGATCTAATGTGGCTTTCCTTTAAGGACATAGCTTCTCCTAGAGTCCTCCCAAGCGGTGGCTGTTTGTCTTGCACAGACCTCATACCCTTGGAATACTCTTAGAGGAAAGGTAGGTGTCCTCCTGTCTCATGCTTGCCCTTTCCCAGTCCTCCTTCCTCCTCACCCAGCTCTACATCTCCTGTCATCTCTTCATCACCCACTGTGTTGCGATCACCCCCCCTGCACTCACTCCCCACCCCTACATGCTAATGTAACAGCCTACTCACCATCAACACTTGGGTGTCTCATGAGCAATTCAAATTGGCTATGTCCAAAACTCAGTTCCTGATTTTTAGCCTCCCCCCACCTCATAGCTACTGTTCCCCAAATGTAACCTGTTGTGGTGAATGGCAACCCCGTCCTTTCAGTGGCTCAGAACAGAAGCCCTGAATCCTCACCTTCTCTCACAGTCCATCAGCAAATCCTATAGGTTCCATCGTGACACAGTGGAGTACTACACAGCAATGAACAAGAACAAGCTGTGAATACATGTAACAACATGATGAATCTCAGAGACATAATGACAAGTGAAAGAAGCCAGAGGCAAAAGAGTTCCGTCTATATGAAGCACCCTGTCCTTGTGTAGCCGTGCAATCATTTCTATTGGAGAAACTCCTGGAAATGGAATTACTGGGAATCAGTGGACAAGAGCAGTTCAATTTTTGATAACTGGAGGGGAGTGGGCTCTTAAAAAATTGCTCCTATGCTGTGCACTTTGTATACATATTGGTATTATTACTGTTTACTCTTTTTACAGATTAGGAAACTGAGGTTGAGAGAGGTTAAATCACTTTTCCAAAATCATGCATTTGGAAAATGGCTAAGTTAGGATACAAATCCTCCCTCTTTTTGTGTTTAAGATAATGAACGTAAATCACTTAGTACCCTCCTTGGTACCGAGTCAATGTTGACTGAATATTATTATTATTATACTTTTTGTTTTTGTTTTTTTCAAGGTATGAGAGTAGTATTGTGTATGATGAAATCAATAGGTATTTATTAAGTACCTACTGACCACACAGAGGGCTTGATGCTTGGGGGACAGCCATGAATACGTCAGATAAGGTCCCTGCCCGCCCAGAGCTCATAGTCCATCAGAGGAGACAGATTTTGGCCAAAGAATCCAACATGATGAGTGTATGGGTGAGAAATGCCAGTTGAGGGGGGCATTTGGGGGTAAGGAACCTTGTGGCTCCTTGTGCCTGGTAGGTGCGGCAAGCCTGGCCCTGCCCCCTCGCGTGGAGCATTCTTCAAACCTCCACATTAAGTAGAACAGTCCTGAGAAGTGATTTGTCATTATCAGGCCTTGGGGGCCTTTGCTAGGTTCTAAATCAAATTCAGAAGCTGAAGAGCCAGCCCTGAGTTTAGTGTGGATTTTACAGGTCAGTGAGGCTGAACAGCATATCCCCAGCTGGTGATAAATGTGTTGAGATCTCTCTCTGGCTCTGCCAAGGCCACTGTCAACTCAGTGTCTTCATTTTCCCAGACTGTTATGGAGAGGCTGGAAATAGTCATGTATTACTCGTCTCCATAGGGGGACGTCTATCAATCCCAGCTCTGACCCTGCTGGGTTCCCCATGTGCCCAAATCCACAGGGCACACTTTCTAAAGCTCAGTAGTCGTGTTGAGATGACATCATTCCTCAGTCAGACTCAGGCCTCCTTTTTATAAAAGAAAACAAATTCGTAACAGCCTCTTTACTATCCAGAAATGAATTTCACAGATAATAGAATCTATATATACACATACGTTCAAAAGAATCAATATAATGTCCTAACAGTATTATAACAGAATAAAGTGAAAGTAGTCTATAGTAAAATAGTATGTATTTCAATATGTAAATGCTTGGGTATGACGCTACAATAAAACATAATGATATAGCCAGATAATTGCTTATAATCACTGTGACTGTCGCAGCTACGAAGTTGTAGAGATGTGTTGTGTCCCCTACTGAAAAATATCACATACAGCGCTGCTGTCACGGACCTGATTTTCTGAAACAATGCACAACTTTTCATAAGATCCTGTACAAAGAAAAGAACAACCTTTGCCCAGTACCGTAGCACCTCGGTTTTCGAATGTCTCCGTGGACGAACATTTTGGCTTATTAACGCCGTAAACCCGGAAGTAAATGCTTCGGTTTTTGAACACGCCTCGGAAGTCAAACATGTCACGCGGCTTCCGCTGAGTGCAAGGTCCTGAGGCCTCGCTGTCGGCTGTTTGCCAACGTTTCAGAACTCGAACGGTCTTCCAGAACGGATTACGTTTGAAAACCGAGGTACCACTGTAGTTGTATTCCTTTAAAATTCAATGTATACTGAAACCATGCAGAAAATAACTTTCTGTTGATATGTACAAAGGAGTTTGAGTTAGGCCCAGACGATTATGACAAATTTATTTCTCAAGGACGTAAGGGTCTGGCAGGACACTTATGGGAAGGCATAGCACACCCCCACGCGTAGCAGCAATCTGAATCAGCCCTCCTCCGACGCGCATTTCCAGATCCCTCCCTAGGGGGCAGCACCCAGCCCGCGGAGGACTTTTGCTTCAGGACAAAGGGTGCTTTTGGGCTCAAGGGCTTTTGTGAGACTTCATCCTAGAAACTGTTTAACCAGACAGTACATTTCTCCTTATCCAGTGCTTGCAGTAGGAGGTTTGTTTGTTTGTGGTTTTGCCTTTGTTTTTAAGGTAAAAGGCACTTCTCTGGGTGAGAAGAACTTCTTTTGTTCTCCTGGAGTCCACTGAGGGAGCAGAGATTTATTATCCCAAGCAAGGAAAGCCACAAAAATAAAAGATCTGTCAAAAGCACTAGTTATTTACTTAACACATATTTAATCATGGTAGCAACAATGGCTGCCTTTCTTTTGAAATTTTTATTGAGTTATAATTGACATATAACCCGGTTTAAGTTTAAAATGTGTTGCTTTGATACCTTTGTGTGTGACCCCTGACCCTGCTCTCCCTTACTGTTTTTCCATAGCATTTCTCGCCTTCTAAAGGGCTAGGTAATGTACTCATTTATTAGGATTGTTCTTTGTCTTCTTCCTAGGATGGAAGCAACTTAGGGCCAGGATTCTTTCACTGTTTTCCTCATCCACACGCCTCATGTGCCTACAATGGTGCGTGGAGCATGGTAGATGCTCCATAAATATTTATTGGATGAATAAGTGAATTTCATGTAAACCTCATGCAAATCACCCTCCTGTGATGCTTTTACTATTCCCATTGTACAGTTGAGGGAACTGAGGCTCGGGCTATAAAGGGGCCTGAATCACACAGTGAGTGACCAAGCAGCATTTGCGCCTGGTCTCCTGACTCCCACGTCCTCCTTGTTTGATTGTGGCAGCTTGCGGGCGTGGTTAAGAGCATGGGTGCTGGGGCCAAACTGCTAGGGTTCAAATCCTGGGTCAGACTGTTCCTCGCTGTGTAGTAAGTTGCTCTGCATGCCTTAATAGAATCTCTCTAAGCCTGTTTCCACACCTGTAAAAATCAAACACCATGAAAAGACTAACCAATTAAACATAATGTGATCATAAACGCAGAAGTCACATGAGCTCCTTCCGATCCTTAGTTCAATATCAAATACAAGGTCAGGTCTTGACTTTTCTACCTTCAAAATATGCCAGAACACCTCTCAGATCTGTCCCATTCTCTCTATCTTCACCTTGATCACCCTAGTCCAAGCCACGCACATCTCTTGCCTGGACCATTGCAGTAGCCTCCTAACTGGCCCCAGCTTCCACCCCTTGCCTATGAATCATGTTCTACACGCCAGCCACGGTGGTCTTTTTTTTTTTTTTAATTAAATTTATTGGGGTGACAATTGTTAGTAAAATTACATAGATTTCAGGTGTACAATTCTGTATTACATCATCTATAAATCCCATTGTATGTTCATCACCCAGAGTCAGTTCTTCCATCACCATATATTCGATCCCCCTTACCCTCACCTCCCCCCCCACCCCCCTTACCCTCTGGCAACCACTAAACTATTGTCCGTGTCTATGAGTTTCTGTTTCTCATTTGTTTGTCTTGTTCTTTTGTTGTTTTTGGCACGGTGGTCTTTTATGTGAACCAGATCACGTTATTCTCGTGCTTAAAACCATTACCTTCCTATCCGCTTGAGATCAAAACGTGGCCTCCTTACCTGCCTGCACAGCACTGTATGGCCTGGACCCTGCCTCCCTCCCTGGCCTCACTGCACACCACTGCCTCTGGCCTCTGTCACCGCCTAGGATGCACGAGGCTTTTCTGCCCCAGGGCCTTTGCACTTGTAGCTCCCTCTGCCTGGAATGCTCTTTCCTTGTCATTTATAGCCAGGCTCCAGTGCCATCTCCTCAGAGGACTACGGCAGCACAATGAGGCTTGGTGACGGTGCTGATGGAGGGCATTGGGGCAGGAGATGGAGCTGCCCTCCTCTCCTTCCGTGGCTACTTCTCCTGTAGCTCAGGTCCACCTTGTGTCTCCGTACCATGTGTAGAGTCCAATCCATCTCGGGCATCAGACCTTGGCCAGGTGACAGACTTGGCTCCATGTCTGCCTACAAGTGAAACTGCTCTGAACTCCTCCCTGCGTTCCCCCAAGGAGCTTGTCTTGTTTTGCCAAGAACTGCTCAGCAATTGTCACTCAACACCCATTTAATCAGAAGCCAGCTGACCGTGGCACTTTCCCTTTCAGTGAGTTCACTGTAGAGCAGGTAAGATGGAGCGTGGTGTCCCTCACCAAGGCTCTGGCACAGATTCAAGCGAAGGAGGTCACTTGGAGTAAGGGATCACCAACGACCTAATGGGTCCCAGCAGGCATCCCTAGATTCTGCTGTGGGTCAGGTCATCTAGACCAAGAAAGCCTCCCCTGCTGCTTCATTTCCAGCTGTTTCCCCAGATGCACCCTGGTCCTTATTCAACACTGTGTATTCTGCCTGGGAGGCTTCTCCTTCTAGCCACCTGGAAAATGTCTTCACAGGCTCCGAGGCTCTGCTCAAAAGGCACCTCCTCCTGGAAGCCTCCCCAGGCCTGCGACTGCATTTCTAATATGCACGTCTGCAGTTCTTTCTACGTGCCTTTGTTATTATGGCATTTGTGTTAACATGCATGCAGGACTCAGTACAAAGACTGATTGAAGGGGACTGCCACACAAATGCCAGCCATTAGGATGATGGTGATGGTGATGAGAGTGGTGACGACGATGAAGAGGAGAGGGTGATGGGTAATGATGGTGATGGCAATGCGATGATGGTGGTGACGGTGGTGATTGTGATACAATAGTGACAGTGATGGTGGTGATGATGGTGGTGATGCAGCAAAGACACTGAATTAAGCTCCAATTTGTTAATAGCAGATGTATGAAAAACTTACATGGGTTCCGACAGACCTGGGTTCAGATTTGGGCTCCACCATATTTTCAGCTGTGTGACCTCGGCACCAAACTCTTAACCTCTCTGAGCTTTAGGTCCTCCCTGTATAAAATTCTGATTGTCTCTCCGTCGCCAGTTGTCTCACATCCCCATGGTGCAGTGAGAGAGTACCAAGCAGAGGAGCTGGTACCCAAAAGTGCTCATTAAATGGCACACGTTTTTTGTCCCTTTCTTTTACTTCCTCATAGACTCTCTCATTAAATCCCAGGGAATAGCATATTCCCAAGAAAAGGGGTTGGGTCCTGAAATCTGTTTGCTTTGGCCTCAAAACTCTTTTTTCTCCAAATCAGAGAAATCTCTTCAGACTAGCGTAAGGGAAAAGTGGGGTTTGTTAACAGCCCACATGGCTGACTCAGGAAGCCCGTGGGGGGACAGGCAGCCTGGCCTTCCACGGCCCTGGAACCAAGAGCCAGAAAAGGTCTGGGACTAAAGCAAATTCGCTCTTCCTTCATTCTCTCCCCCAGTGGCAGACCTGGACAGACCCCTCTCTCCACAGACGCTTTCTCTGCTTCCTTGGTCACAAGGTGGAAGAGGGCATCCTCCTGGCTCCTGAGTTTACACCTTCAGTTGAATGGATGTGTCTGACCTAGCTCCTTCATTTCCACCCCAGGTTCCGGGGAAGGAGAATCTGATTGGTCCAGTTTGAGTGAGCTTTCTGCCATGGTCCACCCACCATTGGCTAGGAACTTTGGAGAGGAGGGCTTTAGATAGTATAAAAATGGATTCCAAAGATTGAACGGGGGTGCGACGTGAGGGACATTTTTAGAGAAGACAGACAAACACCAGGCACGTTGCCTGCTACAGTGTGGGTTCAGATTTACTGCACACTTCCCAGGAGCCAGGCACTATACTAAGTGCTTCCTATGTGTTGTCATTTAATCCCCCCCACTTAGTCCTCTAAATCAAGCCCTGCTTTTATCCTCATTTCAAAAATGGGGAAACTGAGGCTCAGAGCAATACAGCAATGCACCCAAGGTCACATGGGTGGACCTGGCACAGCCTTTTTTCAGCTGCCCTTTCCGACAGGAGCTGCTTCCAGTTTGATGGGCTCTTGCTCTGTGAGTCTTGGAGGATGAGAGACTCCGTGTGTTGGGGAAACTCCGAATGCCTGATGCTGTCCGTCAGAAAGTTACAAACACCTGAGTTTTGATCACTCAGCATTAGCTATGCTGGTCATATCCTGTATTCCAGAACCGTGTTGAGAAATGCAATTCGTGGCATCCCAGGTGGAAAATTTCTGATTCTCTCTGACGGAGGATGCCAAGGAGAATTGGTCTCTATCCTGGTGGAAACATAAACATCAATCCTGAGAATGAAAGGGGAAAATGAGTCCTGGAAATTGATGGAAAGCTGGCTGTTTGGCATGTTGAAATTAACCAGGACTCTCCTTGTTGATGGCTTCTTGGGCTCTGTCTATGAGTTTCTGAGACACATTTTTTAATCCTCTTGTCATTTCATTTGACCTGGAAACGAATATAGATTGTTAGGCGCTCAGGCTGTAGGATTTACACACAGGGAGAATTGACCTGTTGGGGGCTGGCGTGGCTGTTCACTCACCGACCACACAGTTTCATGCACAGGTGATGGACGTGTCCAGGACGTTGGCTGGTACACAGCGGGTATTCAGCACATGTCCCTCTCCTCTCCCCTTTTCTCTCCTCTCCTCTCCTCTCCTCTCCTCTCCTCTCCTCTCCTCTCCTCTCCTCTCCTCTCCTCTCCTCCCCTCCCCTCTCCTCTCCTCTCCTCTCCCCTCCCCTCCCCTCCGCTCCCCTCCCCTCCCCTTTCTTCCCCTCATCTCCTTTCTTCTCTGCTCCCCTTCCTTCCCTCCTTACCCTCCCCTCTTTCCCCTCTCCTCTCTTCCCTTCCTTCCCCCTCCCTTCTTCTCTCCCCGCTGCACCTCTCCTCTCCATCAAACCTCATGGTATGTTTGGGAAGTTATCTGTCGCTACTGCCAGCTAGCAGAGGGTACTATGAATGTAACTAGTGCAAATTAACAAGAGACCACTCTAGGAAGGAGGAAGTAGTACCGCATAATATATTGCCCTGCATGGTAAATATCAGGGGTGCCAAAAAAAATGCACACATTTTAAGAGATGTTATCTATGTATTACTTTTCAAAGTTGAATTGAATTACGGTAGCAATGTATAGTATGACGTTCACTCAAAAGATGGCGTTAATCAAATGAATGCTAGTGTCATTCATTGTATTCCAATGTTAATACCATTTTGTTCCTTTCTTAAAATGTGTATACATCTATTTGACTCCCTCTGTATGTTGACAGTTAATGTCTCCAGGGGCACATTCTTCCAAATATTCAGCAACCAGATATTGAACACCAACTATGTACTTGACCCTGGGCTAGATGCTAGTAAGGCTGACAAGGATAATAAAAACTATAATGTAATAGCTATCATTTACTAAGCAGTCCCCATGTGCCAAGCATTGTGCTAAATGCTTTTTATGTATTATCTCACGTAAGCCATCCATAAACCCCAGACAATAGGCATTTTTACAGAAAAGGAAACTGAAGCTTAGAAAAAGAGGTCAAATAAATACGTTCTTGAGTGGCAGGATGGAGAGCTAAACACGGGACTGTTTAGCTTCAAAGTTCATATGATTAACTTCAAATCATACGAGTAAGTGGCCTGGACAAATAGCTTAGGCAGTAGAGAGCTGTGACTATGGGGAATGATGCGAGTACCTGTTCTTTCCCCTTGGTGTTTCAGGTACTTACTCCTGGGCGTTTGGTTTTTAAGATTAAACTGTATGCCTCTTGGCACGCTGATTTCATGCTATAACATGATCGCAGGTCTGGAAGAGCGTATATAAAGCAAGAACGGGGACACACACACACACACACACACACACACCCCTTTCTTAGTCCCTAAGAGTAAGAGGAACAGGGTGGCTGCTTAAATAAGTATAGTCTGGTGCACCCCACCGCCAGCATTTGCCCATGAATTGGATATTAAAGAGCCTGAATAATGTTTCACATTCATAAGGATCTTAGTTATCTATTTGTTTATTTATACCAAGCTTATTTCTAACAATATTCAAGGAGGCTTATAAAGATGCACCAAAAGCAGCAGAATAAAATGAAAATCAAAATAAATAAGACAAAGGAGGGAAACCACCCAGAAAACTAAGATGGGTTCCGGGAAGCGATTAATGCATGAATTACAAGGCACGTAGTGGTATCTTCTTGGTCTGTAAGCTTCCTGCAGCCAATGCAAAGGGGAAACATGTTAGTTACAGAATGCATAGGGTTCATAAGGCAAAAAAATCTGGTGGCTCAGGAGAGACACATCCATTATTGGTTCTAAGATCAAGAAGGCATTTTGTTTTTCTCCTGAAGCCTCCTAGAGCAGGCACTGTGTAAAGTAACAAACAATATCCGCCACAATGTTCTCACAGTACACACAATTTAATTTGACTGCTTCATATTACGTCCCACCAAAGTGCAATTCAGAAAAGTAAGAGGATCCTAGAGAGGGGAGGTAATACGATAAGATGCAAGTAGCCTGTCCATGATGACATAGGATGCTATTAAGCTCATGTTGTTAGAGCCAAAAAAAACAAAAACAACCAAGGAACTAGATAAGGAGATGATTTTCATCATGAAGACTACACAGGTAGTGTGAACATCTAGGTCAGGGTGGGAAAGTGGGTTTAATCTTGCATGGCACCCCCCAATTAACTAGTAGTAACTCGCTTTAGTCAACGGGATGAGAAGCATTCAAAGCTGTATCTGGGGGTGAACGTGTGCTGTGATTGATTAGTGATGTCTGCGGTGAGTGAGTGACACCATCTATGCCAGGCGTTTGTCGTTGGCATTTATGCTGGGATTGTTGTGGATGCTTGTTAAGGACCCTCGCTCTGAAGGACGCCCTCAGTCACCTTAGTCACCATGACCCCTTGCTTCGTGACAGTTTTGTTCCTCATTGATCCCATGTACATGGGTATCTCTTATCTTGATATACTTCTTAAATTAGCCAAATGTGGTGTTCCCTGAAGCCCTGGAGGAGATTCAGTGCATCCATCCTCGTGTCTACGTCCCGTCTTGCCTTCAGGAGTCTGGGGCCACAAGAGACATGTCAAGTCACTAAACTTCATCCTCTGATAAGACAGAGCTGGAGCTGGGAGAAGGGTGCTTAGCGGAGTGCTTTGGGCAAGGGAAGCGGCTTGGGGAGAGCTGGGTTTCTTGTGTGTTTCTTTCTTTCTTTTTTTTTTTTTTAAATAATCCTAGTCCTAATTTGTACTCTTTTTTGTTTGTTTTATAAATTTTATTGGGGGACAGTGTGTTTCTCCAGGGAGTTGTCCTTCAATCTAGTTGTGGAGGGTGCAGCTCAGCTCCAGGTCCAGTCGCCGTTTTCAATCTTAGTTGCAGGGGGCGCAGCCCACCATCCCATGTGGGAATTGAACCGGCAACCTTGTTGTTCAGAGCTCGCGCTCCAACCAACTGAGCCATCGGGCCGCCCCTCTTGTGTGTTTCTGGAGTTGTGTTGTCTCCAAATTGGCAGGAGCTCTTCATTCTCCCAGGGTTTCAGCCCAGCCCCAGCCGCTTCCTGTTGGAGGGCCTGCCTCCGGAGTCCTTCACTGTCATAGGTGATCAGAATTGTGCCATCATTGTGACTAACGGGAAGGATCCCTGGCTTTCCTAAATCATCTCTCATGGCAATAGCCAGGAGAGAAAACCATGCTATTCAAGTACCAAAAGCCAGCAGAAAGGAATGCAGAGTCATGGGTAAACATTTATTCTATAATTCATTCATTCATTCATTCAACACTTTCTGTGCACCCATCATATGCCATGGTATTTGTGTTTATTGAAGACACAAATATAAATAAGATACCTTCTCTGTCCCCTGAGCACTCAGAGACTAAGAAGGTAGACAGATATGTATATACTTCCCATGCAAAAGGGCAGTAAGGTTATGCTCAGAGCACAAAGGGGAGGATAATGAAAAATAATAATGGTCGTCCTTTACGACTGCTTACTATGTACCCGGCACTGTGTGGACTGAGTCCGTGCATTAGCTTATTGAGTGTTCACAATAACCTATGAGATACGTAGGCTCAGTTATTGTCCCCATTCTACAGGTGAAAAAATTGAGGCTTGTGGTTGGAGGTGCCGTGCCCAAGGTACCAAGTGGCAGAGCCAGTATATGATGACAAACCGTCTTTAGAGACACTGGTGGGACAGGCATACATTAACCACTATAGACATTCTTGTTCATAAAGCGGGGAACGTGAGGCACACATGAGTCACCGGTCCTTAAAAATTCTGAAATCTAGCTGGAAACAAATGGGCAGTTCCTTGGTTCAGTCTCAAGGCCTGGCAACAATTCTTCATGATTCTTGGCTCCACCTTCCAGGCTCTTGGTTTCACCCTCTGAGGCCTCTTCCTTTTACATAAAAGGTAGTATGTGTTTGCATGGATCGGCTTTCTCAGCCCTCCTGCTTTGTACACTTTTGGTGACCTGAATGTTTCTTTTCTTTTCACTTTGTACTCTCGGTTCCTTTCATTTCAAGATCACAGTGATTCTTCAAAAGTAATTCACTTAAAAACTTCGTACATCTCCAGTGAATCTTGTCTAACCTAAACCAGCTTAAATTACTATGCTACCCTTCAAAGCGGGCAACTTTCTCCAGAAGGTCAAAGGTATCAGGGAAGAAACCACATAGAAAGATGAAACCCTTATTCTGTCTTTTTGTGATAGTCAGAGCAATTGCAGCCATATTGCAACCATGAGGGGAGGGCCAAGAGAATTAAAGAGAAGTTGATCCAGGACCCTTATGTGGTTGGTCCACTGAAACAACCCCGGAGCCATGGATCCCTGTACTTCTTTCTCATGAAAGAAAAAGAGGCAACTACCCTGTTTTTGAAGCCAAAACAAGATGCAGCTGAAAGCATCCTGACTACTCACCCCCTCACCGTTTTTTTTAGGCTTGTCATGCTCCGCCTACCTGACCTTCTCTTGCCCAGCTACCGTGTTTCCCCAAAAATAAGACCTAGCCAGACCATCAGCTCTAATACGTCTTTTGGAGCAAAAATTAATATAAGACCCTGTCTTATTTTACTATAATATAAGACTGCGTCTAATAATATAATATAATATAATATAATATAATATAATATAATATAATATAATATAATATAATATAATATAATATAATGTAATAATATAATACTGGATCTTATATCAATTTTTGCTGCAAAAGACGCATTAGAGCTGATTGTCCGGCTAGGTCTTATTTTGGGGGAAACATGGTAACTTCTATTTGTCCTACAAGACTCAGATCCATCCCTTTCCTGACCCCTCTTGACCTTCTTCCATGCCAGGTAAACAAAGGGCCCTTTCTCTTGGCTCCCACAGCTCCGGTGCTTACTTCTCGTCTAATACCTGTCACGTGTTTCCCTGAAAATAAGACTGGGTCTTACATTAATGTTTGCTCCAAAAGACGCATTAGGGCTTATGTTCAGGGAATGTCCTCCTGAAAAATCATTCTTGGGCTTATTTTCCAGTTAGGTCTTATTTTCGGGAAACACGGTAGGTCAGCACCTCAGATCCTTCCTGTCGAAAGCCATGGTTGAAATGAATAATAGTCATTATACGGGTATCATAACTGGGAGATTACTTATCTCTATAATCTTATCCGACCCATAGACTGGGTTGTGTCTTTTTTCATCTTTGTTCCAAAGCCCACTGTCGGGTGCATAGAAGGATGTCTTGTAAATCCAAGTGTGGATGTGGAAGGTGCTTACTCTAGTTTCTCCTGGAAGAAAGACAGGCACGTTCTCTGCTCTCGTCCACAGCACCTGGAAAGAAAAAAAGGAAGGAAGGAAGGAAGGGAGGGAAGGAAAGAAGGGCCTGGGTTTCTCTTGGCTGAACTATAGTTACTGTCTCCCTCTGAACTTCTTGTCCTGTGATGAGAACAGACACCGGTTTGTCCACTGTTACTTGCAGCCAGACACATTCGGAACCAAAAGGGAAGTGTGCTCTCTTTCTTTCTTATGTATGATTAATAAATGTTAACCATAGAAAAATGGAAAAGAAACAATGAACAAACACACAGTGATACACAAGAGCACCTAGACTAAAACTGATTGCAGGAGAGACGGGTCTGTCCTCACCAAGCCCGGCCTCCCGGGAAAGTGGGATGGTTCATAAGGAGAACCCCAGAGTCAGACGAAGGGGGTTCAAGTCCTGACTCCACCACACACATTTGGGCTTCACCCCTCTTAGCTTCCATTTCCTCCTCTAAGATGGGGATCCCAGGAGTGTTTGCCTCAGAGTTGAGTGGAGTAATTCATGAGTTGGTACATGTAAAACTCTTGGTCCATAGTAAGGGCTCAACAAATATTTGCTCTTGTTATTAGTAATTGCTGTGTGTCTGATAACGAGGTAAATGCTGTAAAACAGTCCCTTGCACAAAGGTTTCTGTTGGGAGATGCTGCCCCCACTTGCAGGTTCACAATGTCCAGGAAAGGGTCTGAGAACTTCTGGAGTGAATTGGGTTCTCTCTTTGGCTTTTACAATACAGTAGTCCCTCCCTGCTTTTCCACGGTCCGCTCCCCACGGTTCAGTTATCAGCGGTCAGCTGTAGTCTGAAAGTATTCAATGGAGAATTCGAGAAACCAACAATTTACAGGTTTTAAATTGTGCGCGCATTCTGAGGAGTGTGATGACGTCTCGTGCTTCTCACCGCCCGGGATGCGACTCATTCCTCTGTTCAGTGTATTCACACTGTATATGCCACCGGCCTGTTTGTCACTTTGTAGCTGGCTCGGTTATCAGATCAGTATCAGAGAGAAAGAGAAACCACACTCACATCACTTTTATTCCAGTTTATTGTTATAATTGTTCTATTTTATTATTAGTTATTGCTGTTAATCTCTTCCTGTGACTAATTTATAAATTAAGCTTTATCGTCGGTATTATGTGTAGGAAAAACATAGTAGTATATACAGGTTTGGTATGATCCGTGGTTTCAGGTATCTACTGGGGGCTTTGGCACGTACTCCCCGCGGATAAGGGGGTCTCCTGTATGCAGCACATTAAAAGCTTGAGGAAACTGTGCGATGCAAAATGCTCCAGATCCTTGCTACTCAAAGTGGCATCAACATCACTCGGAAGCTTGTCAGAAATGCAGTCTCAGGCTCCGCTCCAGACCTACAGAATCAGAAGCTACATTCTCACTAGATCTCCAGGGGATTTGTGTGCTTATTACAGTGTGAGAAGGAAACATGTCTGTGGGGGATACATAGGGCATCTGAGCCAGAGTCTCAAACCATAAGGGGGGGGACTCCAAGTCCTCACACACCTGACGCCAATCAGGTGTAATATAAAAAGGGTGGGGGCTAAATTGTTTGCTGTAGATTGTGAGTGTCATATAGATATAGAGATGGGAAAAGAGTAGGCTTGTGACAGGCTAGGAAGGCTTCCTGGAGGAGGTGAGCCCAAAGCTAAAAATCAGAGGACAGGAGTGGTGGGAAGAGATGGGGAGGGCACTGTGAGTAGAAGAGGAATACAAAGAAAGGCTGGTGCAGTGTAGACTCGCAGATTTGGAGAGGTTCTCCCTGACAGCAGCTTCCTTGAGAGGAAGGCTCTGCTGTGGCCTCTCAACCAGCTCAGGACCCGACTCAGTTGGCCCCTTTTGTCTTAGAGGCCCTTCAAAGCATGTCCAGGAGCTGCTACGCTCATATCTCCAAAGCCTCCACATTGGCTGAGAAAGCCCTTTGGTGCAAAGATACCCCTAGGGCTTGGGTGAGAAGCCCCTTTCTACAGGTTGCTGCTGCTGTATGATTTTAGTAATATTTACCATTTATTGAGCGCCTGCTTTGTGCTGGCACTTTCTACACATTTTCTCTGATCTGCACACCAACTCTGTAAGCCTCCCAGACCCTCTGAGCAATACTGAGGAAAATGGGACAAAGTCCCTTCATTTGGGGCACCCCCATCTGTCTCTCTTGGCAACAGTTAGGTCTTCAGTCTTCAGAGCTCTCTAGGGCACTGCCCCCTTCCAACACACTGCACTGATGAAACTTGGGACTGATTTGTCTTGTTCCTTCCTATTATCTGTGACCTCATCCCTACTCCATTCTCAGTGAAAGAATAGTGAGACCAGAGACATTATGGGTTTTTTGAAGCCTCCTAAAGGTCATTAATCTGCACCAGTTTATTAGGAACTGGGTACTTAGAATCCCTTTAAAAGATTATTTGCGAGGGCTGTTTTCATTAGCGTGCTGGGTTTAGGTTTCTGTGAAATCATGCCCTGGAGAGCGAGTTGGAGGGAGACTTTCTTGTCAAAGGGAAAACGCGTTAATCAAGAGTACAATGCAGGCAGAAGTGGATTAAGAAGCAGGCAGTCGGGGCAGTGGTCCAACTTCCAGAGGGGCTGGCACATCCCTGGAAATAGGGTAAGATGGAGAAAATTGTGTTGGCCAGAGCGTCTCTCCGAAAGATTCCAGTGTGCAGTTGGAAGCAATACTTGGCAGAGTTGCTTCCATGGGGAGTGGAGCACGCCGCCATAACAACACGAGCTCACTCAAGACTCCTAGGTAAGTGGAGGGTCATTGCCTGTTGGGTTTTGCCCAATAGGCTAGGCAAGCTGGAGCTGAGTTTTCTGGGCAATGGGGCAGAGGTTCCAGGAGGTAGAGAGGGCTTGTTATAAACCTGTTAGGTTTGTTCATTCACTCATTTTTTCATTGCATTAATCCATCCTTCAAGCATCTGTTCAGTAAATATTTATATAGCTCCTTCCTTGAGCCATGTACTATTCTAGACGCTGGGAATAAAACAATGACCTTAACAGACAAGATTCCTTTCCCCTAGGAACATACTAGTGGGGAGGGGGCTGACGATAAATAAATAAATGACCAAAGTACTTTCGGGTTTCACTAAGGGGTGGGCTGGCCAATGGCCTATGAGCTGCCCTTTTATGAAGACTCTGCTCAAACAGAAGAAGATGTGTCCCTCGGGCCAGTCAGGTCCTTTCTCTTGAGATTCGAGCTGGAGACGTGGGCTGAGTTTGTCAGTTAGTAGCTGCAGGAGGAAAAAAATCCCATCCCTCTCCTGTCAGGTCTACCGTGGCCGATTAAAATAACAACGTCCACCCTTTGGAAAGTGCTGGGGAGGGGGTCAGTCTGTCCTTCCTCCTCATGCCCTCACCACCCAAAGTGGGCGAATAGGTGAGCTGTTGATGAATGTGGGAACAGGTCTGAATGCGGTGGGCTCAGTCTTTTCTTCAAGCGTGGGTTTCAGAGTTGCCCTGCTGTAAGGGACATCTGTCCTCCCTGTGGCTTCTGTGTAGTGAGGTGACCTGGTGTCCGCCTGCCCTGAGGCCTCTTCTTGCTCAGCAGGTGTGGGGCAGGCTGACAGGGGAGCCCCACACTCTTTGTCAGGGGAGTGAGTCCCAAGGTCTAGACTATGGGAGAAGGAGTGGGGTTCTTGCCTCTGATCCCAAGTCTGGGCTTTGTTCTCCAGCCCGACGTTACCACCTCTGAAGCTGATGTCTTCTTCCGGATTTGACTCCTATGCCTACTTCTCAATTGGATCAGCACCCATGGGGGGCAGAGATATGACTGGAAAGTCAGAGACCGCAATGGAACAAGGAAGTTGTATAAAGAGAGGCAAGACAGAGAGAGCAGAGGAGTTGTGCTAACGATAGATTGCTAGAGGGAGGGTGCAAAACCACGCTGCAGCCCAGGGGTCGGGGGTGCGATGACAAGAGAACCCCCTCCCTAGGGCTGTTCTCGGAATCTCAGCCTGGCTGATTGTTCTTCAGTTCCCTGGAGAAGCCCGTCTCTATTCCGGCAGGCACATCCTTGAAACAAGCTTCCTGCTTGTGTGAGTTCTTGGCAACCAGAAGAACCTAAGTAACACGGAATGAAAAGGCTTAATACACAGCCTTCCTCCATCCCCAGAGATTCAATGAGCTTCAACCAGCCAACACTTTTGGAAGCCATAGCATATGCCAGGTCCTTTGCTAGACCTTGAAAATAATCAGACCTACTATTTATAGTGTTTTCTATGTATCAAGCACCTTTCCAAGCTCAACTGAACTCATGTCACCCTCCTAATACAATTCCATAAGTAAAATGATTCCCATTCATAGATGAGGAAACTGAGGCACAGAGAGTTTAAGTAACAAATTCAAGATCTCACAGCTAGGAGGGGGAATGCGTCTTCATTTGGATCCACCCAGAAGCAGCCCCTAAGACAAGGGTTTGAGTACAAGGAGGGGCGTGAAGGGGAGGGAGTTGGGGAGTGAGACAAGAAAGAGAAGGCAGCTACTCACAAGTGCATTACCAAGTAAAGCTGTTGATTTTATGGGCCACCTTGGCTGGGCTAAGGGGTGCCCAGATAGAGGGCAAAGCATTATTTCTTGTGTCTGTGAGGGTGTTTCTGGGAGAGATGAGCATTTGAATCTATAGTAAAGACGTACTCACCACTGAGGGTGGGCATCATCCAGTCCACTGAGAGCCTGCATAGAACAAACAGGTGGAGGAAGGGGATTTACTTTGCGCCAGGATTTCCAATAGATAATCTGGCTCAATCCCGATCGGAAATCTCCAGATGCAGGTTGTCCTTTAATTCCCATTTGCCCATGTGGAAGGTGAGTCTCCGTGAGAAGAGCGAGTGGATTCTGAGGTCGTGCAGCCAGGTGGCTCGGTGTCATGCAGGGACTCACATGGGGTCTCAGCTCCTGCTCCCCACATAAGAACACAGGACATGGTGAGGCCAAAAAGGAACACCCACGGAGCCATAGGTAGAGGAGTCACACCACTATAGTCTCGCTGGTGGCTGGTTGGAGACACAGGAAGCAGGAGCCACACGATCCGCAACCTGCCGTCTGCTTGTCTCTGCCAACCAACCTCACTTGCTAGCTGCAATCCACCGTGTGAAATAGCTACAATCCACTCTTGCCAGCTCAGCCACCATCTTCTTGCTAGCCCCCCATTTTCTGCTAGCGAAGCCACGGCAGTTATATTAGTGGCCAATGGCTCAGTGGTTACAGCTGACGGCCAACTAGCTATAGCCGATGGCCATCCAATCACAGTTGATGGCCATTTACTACCCGAGTGAGCACCTTTCCATGTGAAGGCGAGAGCCTGGAAACTGCACTCCTGGCTCTGTCCCCACACACGGCCACAATTTGAACCCAGATAAGCTAACCTCTGAGCTCACGTTCATACGCTTAAGTATATTATGCTCTCTTGAAAGGCCTTGTAGTTCACGCTGGAGATCTGAACGTGACTTTTTAGAACAGGGAACTGATGCAAGAAACTTTAGAGATGGAGCCAACAGACGTGGTGGCCAATCAACTAAATGTGGGCTGAGGGTGAGTGACCTGTGGGGACAGAGTCCCAGAGAGCAGTTTCCAGGCTCTTGGTGTCATGTGGAAGATTATATCTGATCAGCTGTAATTAGATGGCCATCTGCTGTGGCTGGGTGGCCGTCAGCTGTTACCGGTTAGCCACTAGCCACTGATATAACTGCCGCGGCTACGCTAGGGGGTTGGCTGGTTGGTTGGCAGAGAAGCGGACGGTGGATTGGGCATCATCCTGCCTTGTAAATACCAGCAAATGAGATTCTGGTGGGGGTGGGGGGAGATTTGGGAGTCTCAGGAGGGACCCTTAGACAAACAAATAAGCTGTTTGTGCTGTGTGTGTATGTTGCTTTTTTGACACCCGCACACCTGTTTTCTCTCAGCCCGCAAATGCCATAACGTAAGGAAGACCATCCATTCAACTTCAGAGATGTTTATGCTACAGGGCAGGAAGCTCAACATCTCCAAATGGCTGTTGAGGGGGGGCTGCGGGGGGGGGAACGCCTGCAGATAGCGGCACGGAGCCCCTCCCACCCTCTGTCTCACTGTCTCCTTCCCCCACGCAAGCGGTAGAGGGAGAGCCCCACGAGACCATCACAATGAAAACGCCAGCCTGTGTTCCACGCATGGAGGGACGTCGATGCACCGGAATCAGCTATTTTGCAACCTGTTTGTCCAGAATCTTATATCTAAATTATGTTCCTCAACATTTAATAAATGAGGTTTAATAGAATGCACTCAGGCGGCGCTGATGAAATCTGTCGTGGAAAATATTACGATTTCATTGTTTTTATATAACCTCCTTGGAACCTGCTTCTTCTTATTTCCACGCCTCCCGTTTTCAGGGTTTTCAGTCTTTGGCTTAGCTGTGGAGTCCGGTGAAGCCCCCTGGAGAGTGATTCCCTCTCTTTCTCCTCCATTACCCACGGCAGGGAGGGGCTGCGTGCCTCCGTCTAACCCTTGCCAGGCGAAAACAAAGTTGTAAACAGGTGTTTTAAAAAATAGTTGGTTTCAGATGAAAAATTTCTGTATTTGATTTGTCCTCTGTACCTACAAAGCCATGGTAGCACTTCTCCCCCAGGGAACGATGTTGGCTATTTCAGTACTGGTGACCAACCGGTCATCAATGTGGTGGAAATCCTGGGCTTGGAAGGGAGTGATGACGTCATCTCAGCCACAGAGAACCTTCTCTGTGCTGGGCACTGTGTGTTTCATCCTTATGACTACCCTCTGAGAAAGGTCCTCTTATTGTCACCACTTACTGAAGAAGAAATTGGGACTCAGAGACATTTAGTCACTTGCTCAAGTCACCCAGAACCGAGTGGTAGAAGCAGGATTTGAAATGAAGTCACTGAATTATTCAAAGCCTGTGGGCTTGGCTTCTTTACAACACTGCCTTCTGTTGTCTCATTTTACAGGTAGGGAAACTGAGGCTCAGGAAAGTGAAGTGTGGCTCATAGTTAGGAGCCCAGGTTCTAGAGGTCAAATTTGTGCTGTTTCATCTTGAGCAAATTATTTACCCTCTCTGAGCCTCAAATTTTACATTTTTGAAATGGGTTGTTGTGAGGAATTGGAGGGAACAGATGTAATGTGCTGAGTACATGCTTGCCACAGAATAAGTACTTGATACATAATAATTTTAAAAAGAAACGACAGTTTCATGCTCAGTTAGAATTGCACGTGGCTTCAAGTAACTGAAGACCTGACAAACTTGTCAGGGTTTTTATTTGGTCCATGAAACAAGAAGCTTGCTGGTAGCTGCTCAAGATTTCATACCCCACAACAACCTTGGAGACCTGGGCTCCCTCTAATCTTTCTGCTTTGCCCTTCTCCATTCTCGTAGTGTGGCTTTCTTCCTCATGGTTGCATGATGGCTGCCACTGCACCGGCAAGCATCTTGTCCACGATCCAGGCAAGGGACATGGCAAACCTTTTCTCCCCTTTTCATTCTGGAAGAGCTGCTCTTCCTAGAGACTTGTGTCTCCTCATTGGTCATAAGTACCTTGAGCTATAAGGGCTTCAGGGAAGGTAAGGACTTAGCTTTCTTGCCTCTGTTGAGAAAGGTCTGTGAATGGCTATAGGGGGTGAAGCCATAGTGTTGGACTAAATGCGTGTCTGGATTGGGATTTGAACCGAGCTCTTACTAAGGCCAAAGCTGCAGGCTTTACCACAACTCCATCATTCTTCTTATTAACCCTCATGTGGCCTAATTGCACACGTGAAACCAAGGCCCGTAGAGGTCAAGTGATAGCCCCGTAGTCACTGGGTCACAAATTAGAGCTAAAACCAGTTTTCTGAATTCCAGCCCAGCCTTTTCATTGGGCCGAACAATTCTGTAAATGAGGATTTTCTATTTACATAAATTGAAAGCCTCCAGTTTTAAACACCAAGACCTTATTTTCAAAGAACTAGGACAGGATGTGACAGAGCCTGGAGGACAAAGTCATCTCAGGGGCAGTGCTGGCCTCAGGCAAAATCATTAAATAACCCTTCTCTCGCTTCCTGGTTTTCATACCCACAGCCCTTTGATGAGTCCTTAGTACCACAGCTCAGCGCCCACCCTCACTCCCCGCTCTAGGAACCCTCTGACCAGATCACTTACCATCCGTTCCCTTCCTGTGTCCTCATCCATGGAACTGCCTGCTGCTCTCCCAGGGGCACTCTTGTCACAAGGTATCCCCAACCCTGCACCCCTGTAGGCATCAGTGACACTGAATCAATCCATAAAAGAGCTCATTTGATAAGTGAACTGTGCAAATCTGTATAAGGACTCTCCTGAAAGGGCATTTGAACAGGGGCCTTTTACAGACCATTCTTTCCTCCAAGGAGTGATTCCACCAGCGCAGGTTCTGATTCAGTAAGAGGCTTTCCTGGGAGCTCTCCACCCTGGCACCTTTGGGTGGGGGCTATTTGGGGATGCTTCTAAGGGTTCTCAGAGCCTTCTGTCTCCTGCTTAACTGTCACCTTGTTGCTCTGTGCTGGCTGGGAGGTTGGGACAGGATGTGTAGGAGTTGCCCCCCATGGGTCATCCGATCTGATAGGGTTGAGTTAGAGATATTGCCTTCAGTGGTCTCCAGTCCTGCACCCCTGTAGTCATTGATGTCTACAGGGGTTACCTCCTGGGGACATTAATGGAGGCAGGCACACCGGCTGCGAGTGCCTAGGTGTGTTGTGGGATTGAGGTGTGGACGGACGAGGTTGCCCATCCCGGATGGTAGTGCATCTTTGCTTCCTGTGGACCTGCAAGTAGCAAATAGGAGAATTGCTACCTGCCCCGCCCCCTCGTTGGGATTGGCACTTCTAGTGGGAGTCCTATTGAGAGGATTTGGGATATTTGGTGGAGTAGGATCTTTCAAAAAGAAAACTTTTCCTCTGTATTTGTCAGTGTGGCAGTTATCAGCAAGGGCTCTAGAATCTCCTGCCTTAGCTCAAGTCCCATTTACCCCCCTTTACTCTGTGGCCTTAGGGGTAATTATAAAAATGATCTCATGTGACTATTGTGAGTTTTGAATGAGGTAATATATATATTTTTAGTACTTACCACATAGTAGGCGTTTGCATTAGTCAGGGTGCTCCGGATATATAGAAAAAGATTTCCTACGAGGAATTGGCTCAAATGATTAGGGAGGCTGAGCTGTCCCGAGATCTGTAGTCGGCAAGCTGGAGACCCAGCAGGGCCGAGGCGTAGTTCCCGTCCAAAGGCTGGTCGTCTTGTGGTGCAGGAAAAGCCAATGTTTCAGCCCAAAGGCAGGAAAACGCCAATGTCCCAGCTGGAAGGCAGGCAGGAGGAGTTCCCTCTTACTCATGGGCGGCTCGGCCCTTAGGTTCTATTCAGGCCTTCCGTGGATTGCATGAGGTCCACGCACAAGGGGTGAGGGCACTCTGTTTTACCCAGTTTACTGTTTCGATGTTAGTCTCACACAGAAACCCCCTCACAGACATACCCAGAGTATTGCTTAACCAAATGTCTAGGCACCGTGTGGCCCAGTGAAGTTGATACATGAAATTAAGCATCACAGCGTTCACAAATTATTAATCAGTATCATTATTTTTATCTTTTAGACTGCGTTTCGGTTTCCTCATCTCTATCGGGGGATAAGAATTCTGATCCTCTCTATCCCTTGGAGAGGTTATGAGGTGTACCTGAGCGAATGTTCATGAAGGTGCTTGGTACCTTTTAAAGTGATACTTGACAATTCCAGACATTTTCAGGAATTGAAGGCAGAGGATTGGCCCAAATGACCTTGGGAAATCTTCTCTGCTTCTAGAATTCTGTGGCCATTGAAGCACATCAGTTGTATGTTAAGCACCACCCATGGGCTTGAGGAGACTCAAGAGAATAAAAATATACCCTTATAATTTCCTGAGGAGAATACAATCTTTGAGAGTCCGTATGTGCCTGGATTCCTGGCTGAGCCAAAGTGCAGCTCAGGTATATGGCACAGACTGGGTAGCTGCTCAGCAATCCCGTTTCCTCTTCTTGGGCTCGTCGGAAGAACAAGTGTCCCAGCTTCCTTTGTAATTAAGTTGGAACCACATGCCTGGGTTGTAGCCAGTGCAATGTGGGTGTCTCTTTGAAGGTCCCTCCAGGCTTTCTCTCTCTTCTCACTTCTACAGAGACAGTGGAGGTCATGTGCTGAAGACTGCAGCAGCTCACGATGAAAAGAGCCTCGATCCCTGAGTTGGATTCCATCACTTGGAGGAGGGCTACCAGGAACGCCTCTCGATCTGCATAAACCTGTGAGGTCAGTGGGAAATACAAACACTGCACGAGCCTCAAGGACTGGAGTTCAGACACAATATACATACACGCGTGATAATGTGTGGGGAGAGAAGGCTCTGATAAGACGAAATTACAAAATGACCGAGGGGTCTGTTCAACTGAATTTGCTGATCTGGGAAAAAATTCCATGGGCATAGTGACACAATCCCAGGAAAAAAGTCCTGGCATTGGAGGAAAAGAGTAGTTCTGGGAGGGAAAAAAAAGGTGTGGCTCTTACTTTTGTCATGCTGGACTGGGCACTGTTGAGAGAAAAGGGTTGTGTGTGTAACAATACTAATAAGTGAGGCAACACTGTGGTCCCAAACCCCAGTGCTATGGGGTCCTCCCGTGGGGACAGGGTGTGGGGTGAATTGTGCACAGTGGTAGGGAGATTAGTGCCAGTCGGGAAGCTGAGTCCCCTGCTAGGCTCCCGTCCCAATCTAGAAGCTGGGAAGAAGCACTGTGGCAGCGGTGGTGGAAAAAGCAGCAGCTGCCCACAGCACTAAATGTGTCTGAGCTGTCACCCACTGGGGAATCCCCAGCTTCCAGATTGGGACTGGAGCCTAGAAGGGGGTCGGGGTTCTTCCCCCTACCAGGGGCGAAGCTATGGAGCTGTAGAACCAGCTGGAGAATCCCGCCCTGCTCAGGTTACCATCCCCATCAGGCAGCATATCATTAAATGTGAAGTTAACACAGAGCAACCCAAGCAGAGAAATACTGGCGGGGGAAAGGGGGATTTATAGCACAGAAATCACGGGGACACGAGCGGGCTGAGCCCTGCTGCCTGAGGACACCAGGAGATGGATTGTGGCTCTAAAACATCGCAGCAACGCCCAGCTGGTGGGGGCCCTTTGCTCCTCTTTCTTCCTTGTCCCAGACTGTTTGCCTTTCCAGACCTAGCTGGCAACTCCGTTCCCCTGCCATCTCTCTTTAGGAAATCACAGCCCTCATCCAGCACGGGTGTTCCATCTCTCACCGGCTTTTAGCTGCTTAGAATGTGAACACGAAGGGAAAATGCAATTTTAAAAAAAACAAACAACAAAAAACATGGCTGTAACTGATTTATTAATAGCCCATAATGCTGGTAATAGGCAATCTATAAGTCTGTTCTTAAGAATTTATAGGGCAAATATTCCAGAACCATATTAAAGACACCACTCATAAATGCCCGCGAGCCTCAATCTATTAACGGAGGTGGTAGGAGAATATCATTATCTGTAGGAAAACAGAGATCCTGCCCCCAGCTTTGAGTTCCTTAGATGCTCCAAAAAAGCACACAGTAAGTAAGCAAATTGTACGACACGCCATAGGCAAAAGTGTCCCGTGCATAGAAATCAGACATTGGCTTTCTTAATATGTGTGCGCATGTTTCAGAAGGAGCCTGGGTTTGCAGGAGCACAGGGGGTGGGGTGGGGGTGGGGTGGAGGGAGGGGTCAGGAAGTCCTAGCCTGTGAGGCCTGGATTGATGCAGAGGCTGGGAATGAGGTGAGGCATTGTGACCTTTTCCTTTCCTCTTTATTCCTTAATACTTAAAATAATTCTGAATATACAAGTAAAACATACGATTGGATATTTGACAAATATTCACAAGTGTTAAAAAATGGGGGGGAAATTACCCATAATTCAAGCGACTGTGGGTGACCTCCTTCTTTGAAATCGCCATTGCTTACAGAATGGTGAGTAGGCCACTTATATCAGAATTTCTGGGGATGAAGGATGGGAGCCTCCTTAAAAATGAAGATTCCCAGGCCCCACTCAAATCTGTGGAATCAGAATACCTGGAGGTGAGGCTCTGGCCTCTGTATCGGTAGCAAGCTCCCCAGGTGAGGCTGAGCGAGGCTGAAGTTGGAGAACTTTGGTGGTGGTGGTTTTACGTGACTGTTACCTCAGTACTGGTACTCAAACGGCAACTCTTCAAATCGGTGAAATCAAAATCACTTGGGGACAGCACTATTCATAAAAGCCAAAGCCACCCAACTGTCCATCAGCTGATGAACAGATAAATAAAATATGGTCTGTCTCCACAATGCTGTGTTATTCAGGCATAAAAAGAAATGAAGCACTGACACACGCTTACAGCGTGGATGAGCCTTGAAAATATTATGCTGAGTGAAAGAAGACAGACACAAAAGGACTCATATTGTAGGATTCCATTTACATGAAATGTCTAGAATAGGCAACTCCATAGAGACAGAAAGTAGAAGAGTGGTTGCCAGGGGCTGGGGGGAGGGGAGAATGGGATACGGGGTTTCCTTTTAATGGGTAAGGACTTTCTTGGCGGCGGGGGGTGGGGGGGTGGTGATGAATATATTTTGGAACTAGATAGAGAGAGATGGTGTTGGCGTTACATTGTGAAACACTAAGTCTACTGCATCGTACACTTTAAAGTGGTTAATTTTATGTTATGTGAATTGTACCTCAAACAAAAACAATCACTTGAGGAAATGAAAAAAAAAAATCCAGATTTCCTAGCTCTGTCCCAAGAGATTCTGCTTTAGTATATCTGGGGCAGAGCCCAGGACTCTGAATTGTGAAAGGAAACCTCCGCAGCAAGTTCTTGTGCAAGACCAGGTTTGGGTGTCCCTGTCTGAACTTGCATTCAAGCCATAAAGATCTAGAGAGAAGGCAGGGTCTGCCAAAAATATCCGCCACCTGCAAAATCAGTCTCCCGTTTTGCCCCCCTTGCCCACCACATAGGTCCACATGCTGGACTGACTGACTGTCTGTGTCCCCTTCCTGCCCAAATTCATATGGCGTCAAATTCATACTCGTCCCTAATGTGGTGCGTTGGGAGGTAGGGCTTTTGGGAGATAATCAGTTTAGACAAGGTCATGAGTGTGGAGCCTCCAGGATAGGGGGTTGGTGTCTTTATAAGAAGAGGAAGAGACAGGAGCTCGTTCTCTTTCCACCGTGTGAGGACACAGCAAGAAGGCGGCCATTTGCAGGCCAGGAAGAGTCCTCACCAGGATCTGAACCAATCGGCACTTTGACTGTGGACTTCCCAGCCTCTAGATCTGTGAGAAATCAATGTCTGCTGTTGAAACCATCCCATGTATGGTATTTGTTACAGCAGCCCGAGCAGACTGAGATGGTCTCCTAAGGCTCGACATTCCCACTCCCATGCCTTTGCCTGTGTAGTAAGTACACCCCGCCTGGTGTGCCCCCGCACCCCGCCCCGCCCTTCTTCTTGACCTCTCCAAACTTACCATAAAGCGCAGCTCGAGTTCCCACCTCAGAAGACTCCTAGAGCAGAGTCTCCTCCCTTCTCCAGAGCCAGGTATTTCATTATTACCTCCAGCACCTTGTGAGTTGAATAAGTCAGGCCTTGACTGCACTTGGCTTTGCTTCTTTCTGCATCTGGGTCTACGGGCTGTGTAACCTTTTCGTCATATGTTAGTTTTGTTTTAAAAAAATATGAGTTTCACACTTTTTTTGGGGTAAGAATTTATTGGTCTCTCTCACTCACCTCTGAGCTTCTCTAGGGCAGGGTCTCCACCTTGTTCATCCAGGGGTCCCCCCACTGGGCCCACACATACCCCAGCGGTTCTCTCTTCATACGGCTCTCATTTTCAACCAGCAGATCACTTCTCTTCCCCTCGTCTTCTGCAGTAGTAACAACAGTGACAAAAAAAGCAAAAGAGTGTTAACAGTTTGGTTTATTGGGCACTTATTGTGTCCCGGGCATTGTATCAATTCTTTACAAAAATCTTCTTCTTAGATCCTTACAACAGACTTCTACAAAGTCTATTACAATTATCATCATTTTACAGATAAGGAAACTGAAGCCCAGAAAGCAATTTGTCCAAAGTCAAAGATAGTAAAGTCAAAAATGATGCCGAATTAGAATTGAACTTGGCTCTGTCTGACTCCTCAGTCCATATTTCTAACCACTGCTCTCCACTGCCTCCCAGGGTCATAACTTGTGCCTTAGCACTACTTGCCTTGAAAGCTATGGTTTCCCCATCATTCATTCATTCATTCGTTAAGCAAACTGTGTGAGACACTGAGTCATGTGCTAGAGACTCAGAGGAATGGATGAGACAAAATCCCTGCCTATATTTGACATAGATTTCTATTGTTTCTTCATTAACCAACACCTACTTTTATTCCACAATTCACTACGTTTATGGGGGTAACCTCTCCAGGGTACAGACAGTATGGTGGGGCCATAACTGGAGACTCTGCTGTACCCTGGTCCAGGGGTGGGCCTGTGTCATCCATCATCTCCTTGGAATTTGATTCTGAGCAGAGGGGACAAGGTTCTATTTCCATCCCTTCGGGGGTGTCATGCCTACGTTCTACTTCCCGGCTCCCTGGGGCATCCTTGGTTTGTCTCAAGGCCCATTCTCCCATCCTTGGTTTCTGGAGCGCTGACATCCTTCCAATACCCTCCCTGGCTGCTTAAGTTAGCCGGAGGCTGTCTCTGTCACTCACAACCAATCAGCCCTGACCTGTACAGGTAAGTAGTGTGTAAACTGGGGGCACCTGGCAAGGGTACCAAATTCAGCCTGAAGGGGTCAGAGAGGCATCTTGGGAAAGGTAACATCTGAGCTGAATCTTGCAGGATGAACAGAAATTACTGAGATATAGAAGGGGGTGGGGTCTGGGTACCCAGGCGGAGGAAAAGGATGCTCAGGAATAGTAGCAAAAAGCAGCACCGTTGATTGGGTGCTGCTCTCACTTAGCCCCCACAATAACCTTTGGAGGTCGGTGCTCTCCTTGCTCCCAGTTTATAGCTGAGGCCGAGAGAGGCAGCGGAATTTGCCCAAGGCCAGCCAGCCAGTGAATGGTAGAGATGGGATTTGAATGTGGTTCTTTCTAGAGGCCCGATTTCACATTAGAGGTTTATGGTCAGTCGTGAGAGAGCCAGTCAAGGGGCCTTGTGCTGGGCTAAGCTCATCCCTCTTGGGGGCGTGGCTTTTCAGTCACGTGATCTCCATGTCTGGCAACAGCCTGGGTAGTCCTCAGGGAGGCCTGCTGTGCTTACACGTGGAGCTAATGGCTGAGATGTTTTTATTTTCCTCGGAAAGAGCCATCATTTATTTCTTTTCAGGAGTGTGAGCAATTAGAGGAGCCAAGCAGCAGGCCGTTGGTAATTGCCTTTGTTTTCTATCTGAGTGCACCCTCCATTGTGGCCAGGCAGGAGGGGGATGCTGGGCATTAGATTTTGTGAGAAGGTGAAGGAGCTGCCAAGAGCAGAGAGATCCTGGAATATATCCAAGGGCAGGGCTAAGGAAGGGAAGGAGGGCTTCCGGGGTGTGTGTGTGTGTGTGTGTGTGTGTGTGTGTGTGTGTGTGTGTGTTTGTGTGTGTGTGTGTGTGTGTAAGAGATGGAGGATAGAGGTGGGAGACACAGAGGGGATATTTCGGCAGCCTAAGATAAGTTCTCCTCTTCCTAGTCCCTTCCTTTCTTCCCACTTCTTCATCCAATTTATTCCTTTATTTTCTCCATTCTTATACAAATATCACAAGCTCTTTTTTGGAAATATTCAGTTAGGAAAACAGAAAAAAATAAAGTGGGACCCAAATTCACTGCCCTACACCAATCACTGTAAACAATTTGTGATTGCCCACTTTTATACTATTTTCTAATCTACCTTTAAAAAAAAAAAGCAACCTAGCAGTATATATCATAAATACCTTTCTATGGCAGGAAGTTTTGTTGGCTGCATTGTATGTACGTATGTATGTATTTTTACCACTTTTTATTGAGTGTCTAGTATGTGCCAGGCAGTGTTTCAGGTGTTGAGGATGCATCAGTGAACAAGAAGGCAAAAATCCCTGCCCTCTAATAAAAAGCCAAAGTCCTTGTGGTGACCTACAAAACCCTACACAATCTGCCTCTGCTGTTTATCCAATTTGAGTGATTGTATCACTCAGTTCTGCTTGATAGTAGTTGGAGGATGAATTACGTCACACCTATTTGGACTGGCCAATAAGCCAGGGGCCAGGGAGCATTTGAGTCCCCTCCTTTTTTTCTAGTTCTGGTTCAACTCTGACTCATGCAAAGAAACTAGGGACAAAACATGGGGATTGTAAAATGGACACAGCTCCTGCCCTCAGGGAGCTCACAGACATTTAGATACCGTAAAAATGTTCCCACTACTATTGTGTTGCAGTGAATAGTGGAGGATCATGTTGGTGGAAGAGGGGAGGAGATGTTGCCATTGTTCTGGGGAGACGTGGGAAGACGGACGACCTGTCATTCTAGGCCAGGGAAACAGCAGTGGAACATTATTCCAAGAGTCAAGAAAGCTGGACTTTGCTGCTTGTTCAGCCCCCGATTTTGAAGTCCTGAGAGGATCTTGAGCGAAGCATTCTACCTTTCTGAGAGCCCCCAGAGTTCCCTCTGTAAAATGGGAACGATGACACGAGATCTATGAATCAGGACACTGTTTCCAAGTGGAATGGATTTTTTCCCTTGTTTAACCTAAACATAAAAAGCCAAAATGAGAGGCAGCAGCCCTTTATTTGGGATCACAAGGAATTGCAGCTCGGGAAGCACAGATTCAGACAGAAACCCAAATAGTGTCCCGATTACAGGCTAAGGGCACGGGGGTTTTTATGAGGATAGAAAGGGAATAATTACATAAATAGGAGAATGGCATTTCTATTGGTGCCAACAAGCTGAGTTATTCTTTAGCTACACATGGCTGGTTACTGCTTCTGTCTTCAGAAAGAGAGTTTGTAATCATCCGTCCTGGTGGCCAGGATGTCTGCTTTCCTGTTAGCTTTGGCAACAGTTGTTTGCAAGACACAGTTGGTTTGGCCCAGTCCAAAGTTATTTTTCCCAGTTGAAACATTCCAAAGGTTCAAGGAGCAAGACATACAAGGCAGTTCCTCTGGAATGGCTGCTCTGGCTCCGTAGTAAAATGGCTCCACTTATGTCAGATTTTCACAACCTCTGGATGACTGCTTCCCAGTTACGAGGATTCATGCCTTTTCTCCACCATCTGTGCTAATTACCATTTACTGAGCACCTCCTATGCACCTGGCGTTGTCCCAGGCACTTGACATAAGCTATGGAATTCAGTCCTATGAGGCAGGAATTATTATAAGTCTTCCTTTAAAGATATGGAATCCAAACCTCAGAGAGTTTGAGTAACTCACCCAAGGTCACACAGCCAAGAAGGGGCAAAGACAAAATACCTACACATGTCTGCTGAGTGCAGACCAGGTGTGCATTTTTTTTTGCTAGACATACTAAAGTAACCAGTTCTTTTTATTTGACAATGCAGGATGAAGTACAAAACTCTTCAGAAAAAGCTTAGCATTGCAAAACCAAGCATTCTGGAATGAAACGGTGAAAAACACATTTCAAAAGAGCATAACAAGGTTTTTTAAAAAAATGTGTCTCTTTTCATTGTTTTTCTTTTTTTCCTCATTATGAAGCAATTCATGTTCACTGAGGAAATTTGGAAAATACAGAAAAGTATAAAGAAGAAAATAAAAATCACCCTAATCTTATTACAGAAGGAAAATTGCTGTTAACATTTGTTTTATATCCTCCCAGTATTTTTTCATATGCTTAAATGTACATATATATTTTTTTAACATAATTGGGATTGTCCTGCCAAATTGCTTTCCAGAAAGGTTGAACTAATTTACGATCCTACAGGCAGCGTTTGAGAGTGCTTTCTTTACTCTGGCCAGCATAGAGGTTTTGCTTTTTGTCTTTGCTAATGTAATAGGTTTAAAAGACAGTGTCTTGTTTCCATCTGCATTTCTCTGATTATTGAAAAGGCTGAGTTTTTAAAAAATTTCTTAGGCTTGTCAGACGTGTATTTATTCTACTGAGAATTGTTTTTCATGTCTTTTGTTTGTTTTCTTTCATCGGAGTTTTAATTTTTCTTTCATATTTCTTATTGATTTGTAAGAGCTCTTTATATAGGACAGAGTTTTAAAATTTGTCTGGAGGTAATTGGGAGAATGCATACATTCCCCTTGGTCTTCCATATTTTTTACAGTTTCTTTTTTAAGAAGTTGGCTGTTTGGCATCCTAATTTGGCTTATGATTTTGGGAAGAGCTAAAAAAGAGTTAAGTTTTTTTTTAAATATTGTATTCAAATAGACTATTATTTTCCTTATGGTAAAGTTTACAATTGTGGATTTAAGACTTTACCCTATCACTATAGATCATTCATTAGTCCTAGTTTCTCTAGTTTACTTACTGGTCCTCAAACATAACTGCGAATTAGGATTGCCTGGGTTAAAACAACAACAAAAACAAAAACCCAATGCTTAGGCCACACCCAAGGGAATTAAATTAGAATCTCAGGGTTGGTGGGTAGGTGGGAGTTGGTCTGGGCATCAGTGTTTGAAAATCTCCCCTGGTGACTGCAGTGGGTAGCTGTGACTGGACCACTGCTTTAGGCCCATTTTCCTACAGTGGGAAGGGTCATTGTAGGTAGTGACATAACCAGTATACATCAGTAATAATGCAAAGTCTAACCACCCCTATTTACCAAACACACAACATCAAAATGGATCTCTCTTCTTGGAGCAGAAAATAAGGTGTGGTGAAGCCAGGCAGACCTTGGGAGGTGTGAAGGGGCCTGTTCTGTGAAGGGACATTCACTGGGTATTGTGCCATCCAGCCACCTTTGGGAGGAAGCTTGATGGGGGTCCTTCCTTCCAGGGTCTTGTTTGCATTTAGAACAACTGAGAGGACTGGATAAGTTGAATCTCCTTTTCTCATTCTTCACCCATGTTGAGGAAGTTCATGAAAACCACTAAAACCAAATATGCTTTTTTTGGGTTACTTTTGTCGAGGATTGCCCATGCCCGCATTTCTTGCCAGTGACACAAGGAATTAGAATTTAGTTATAGACTATCATGTTCTATTTTTAAAGGATGTGGGTCTGCAGCCAAGTTGGGGGACCTTCCTGAAGCCTTGTGGAGTCCCAACCACAATGACCTGTCAACTGGAGGCTAAACTGGAGCTTGTTTAGATGCATGAACTGTAATAAGACTTCATTCAATCTTCACAGCAGCAGGTAGCAGTTTTATTCCCATTTTACAGATAAGGAAACTGAGGCATACAGTTTAAGCCGCACAAAGCTCAAGGTCACCCATGCTGATGAAGGATGAGTGGAAATGCTGGCAAAGGATGGAATAATCGGCCTGCCTGTCCCTCAGTCCAACAAGCATATCTGCCAATAACAGATCGGTTACCACCTCCTTCCCCTTCTCATCACCTTCCTTCCCCACCCTCCACATGGGAGATCTGCCTCTTACAGTCTTTTTTTCCTCATCAGAGGGTGACAGTGTTTGTCTCCAGAGTAGCACTTGGCTCTTGGCAGGTAATTACTAATCAGATGTAGGCAATCAAGCTGCATTTCCAACCCCCCACTTTCCTCCCCTCCTCCCCTCAAGGGACACCTTTCTGGGGGGAAGGTGACTCCTTCAGGAATTCAGATTAACAACAACAGGGGTGGGAAGTGGGAGAGGATGAAGAAAGGCATCAAACTCATTTGCAAATTGCAAATGACAAGGCATCTTCTGTGCCGGTTTGCTCCCTGCTATTTTCAGGGGTCTCATTTAGCATAATATTTGCATCGTTGGTGTCTTACCCTATAATTAGGAACAGAGACAAATTCTTCTTGTTCCCAGACTAAGGGCATTGGGGTGGAGAATCAAGGAAGCCCCAGAGACAGCAGTCAGGCAGTGAAACCTTGAAAAGTTATTCCCTCCAGCTCCCACCGTCTTGCTAAAATTCCCTGAACATGAAGACACTCTGAACCGGGGTCACTGCTTATTGTTTGGCTTCAGGGAGCCTCTGACCCCTCCGCAACTCTAAGCAGAAGTCTGTTTATGTAACTATTTGCAATTTCATCCCCCTGCCCCTTCCCCACCCCCCAGAAGTTCTGTAGCTTTCTTCAGTCTCCTACTCTGCAACTCTCCAATGAAGGAGGACTCACAGTGGGCATCTGTTCTTCTTCCCCAACATTCATCGGCCCTACAAGTCTCGGCATCTCGAATTTCTTTTGGAAAACCCGTCCTCCTCCATCCGCGCTCCATGTTAGGGCTGGCCAAAGGAACTCTCTGTGGCGATGGCCATGTTCCTCACAGTCCAGGCCTCTGCCGAAGAAGGCTGAGGCGCTCCTTATGGCTACAAGGATCCCTGATGGTCCACAGCTTAGTAACCTGCTTTCTTCCCAAGCCTGACAAATTCTTCCTCCCCTTCTCCCTCCCCTTCCTTGTCTTTCTGGTGGCTACTGCAGTAATGAGTCAATGGCTGAATATATTTGAATGCAAAATACCATTATCCGTGGTTAAGAGGTCTGTCACCCCTGGCCTTCTTGGGAGAGAGTGATTATGCTATTAAGGGCCACAACACATGGCCCAGGAATGACCATCCCATCCCAGGGCGCCTGCCTCCCTCTCCAGAATGGTCATCTTCTGACTCAGCTTCTTATGCCGATGAGGGCAAGGCAAAGAAAGCCCTAGGAAGCCACACTTGTAGTTGGGGAGGGTGCCGAGGGCCTCAGGACAATGCTGCCTGGTTTTCACCAGCCTGCCACATGTCTAGGCAGAATCCTGTTGCCTTCTAGAGGAGATCCATTTCCTATCTTTCTCACCGTTGGATCCGAATGCATGACTCGAAATCCTTGTTCTCTTTTAGACAATGTGACTCCCTGTAAGTCGTTCACCATTCAACTTTTTAAGGTCTCATCCATGCCTGGAATGGAATTTGACAGTAGTTAAAAGCACAGGCTTTGGAGTTGGTTGGGCATAATTATGATTACGATTCTGCCACTTCTTGCCCCTGTGACCTCGAACAAGTTATTTAACCTCTCTCAGCCTCAGTTTTTAACATTGCAAATGGGGAGAAATAGTGCGGCAGACATGGTTGGTTCCCTAGCCAACAGCCGTGCCCCATTTTTTTCTCATGTCCACCTCCTATGATAGAGGTTTAAAACACCCAGATATTTTCCCGGCCTCCCTTGCAGCCAAGAGTGACCATGTGTCTGAGTTTTCGATAAAAAGAAAGTTGGCATAGAGGATTATGGGAATGATTTTTTTTCTCCAATAAAAAAGAGAGCAGTACCTGAGGATAAATCTCCTGCTCCCTTTCCCCATTTCTGCTTTAAACACTGTTGTGTGGAGTCGTGATGTCTTGAGCTATGGTAGCCATTTTGTGACCACGAAGCAACAAACCTGTGTATAAAAACCAGCGTAATTGAGACAGGTTAGTTAGTATGATTGCTAGGTAGATAGGTAGAAGCAGAACAAGCCTGGTAGACGAATTTCATTAGAAGGCGCCAGTTCCCTTCTTCAAACTAGTTCCTTTCTCCAAACAGCTCCCCTTCCCCAAGCAGGCAAAAGAAGGTATAAAAGTAAGAGCTTTTGCCTCAGTCATGGGGCACCCCCCATTCGGGAACCCCTCCTTCTCAGGAGCTGCAACCTCTTCTCCTGCCTCGAATAAACTATCCTCTTTTTAAACCTTTTTGCCTCTCCCTGGTCCATGTTTCCATTCTTCAGCTTCACAAGACAAGATCCCGGCCCACACTCAGAAACTGCTAGCAGATCCAACATCACCTCCTTCACAATGAAGATGATGGAAGAGAAGGTACCTTGATGGTACCACTGAGTTGCTGAACCAACAGTTCAGCATCCAATTTCCTTGTTAAGAATGTCCTTATGGCTTAAGCCGTTGGTAGTCAGGATTCCTGTTCCTGGCAGCTGAAAGCATTTATAAATGATATGTCAAGCCCAGGGATTCAGGTTGTTGTGAGGAATAAATAAAATAATGTATGGAGAGTTCCTTGCACAGTCCCAAGAACATGATGGACATACAATAAAATGGCATTTATAATGGGAGGAATAACTGCACTCCGAGATCCACAGGAAGCATTGGGAAATTTGTGATGTGCCAACGTCAGCCCTCTCTTCCTACCTGGATGGGTATTGGAATCATAAAATGTTAGCACCAGAAGGGACTCTTTGATCTGAAATTCAACTTAACCCCTTTACTTTCATAGACCAGAAAATTGGCTCTCAGAATGTGAAAGCGACTGTCCAAGGTCACATAACAAATCAGTGGAAAACTGTAGTAAAACTGGGGCTAAAGCTTGGACTTGGAGGCCCAAGTTCTTTCATGCACTCATTTGCCTTCCGTTTCCATTCCAACAAACTCAAAGTTTGTTACGGAGGGGAGAGATGGGTATAATATGAGACATCACGCAGAAAAAAAGTCTTGAAAATGTTGGGAAGCTGTCCTCATGAATAGAGTTATGATTTTTTTTTTTATTAAATTTATTGGGGTGACAATTGTTAGTAAAATTACATAGATTTCAGGTGTACAATTCTGTATTACATCATCTATATATCCCATTGAGTGTTATGATTCTTAGTGCAAATGGTTCATCAGTTTGCTCTTTGGTCCTAGGAGTGGGAGGGGTCTAGGCTGGACGCTCTGATACCACTAGGTGGTACACCTATAGTCATTGGTTCACAATCCATTCATTGATTCCTTTATTCAAGAAATATGTATCAAGTCAATTTGTTTCAAAAGGAACACAACAATATGACAAGGTGGTTAGATTGCGATGGGATGTAGAGGGGCAAGGATGGAATTGAGGAGCCCAGTGAGGAAGGAGATGACGGCAATAATCCAGGACAGGGTCTTGGACCAGCTGGAGGTGCTGAGGAGTAGCCAGATTCTGGACACAGAGACTGAATTTTCAGCCAACATGAGGTTCAGGATTTATCTGCTCCACCTGTCACAGCTGTTCGGGTCATGGGGGCTCATGTAACTGGGATCCTTAGGTTCTGAAGGCAGCTACTAAGCACCTTGGCTCCTCCACGGGACTGCACGTGTCAGGCACCAAGAGTTATTGCTGGCAACATCTTTTCTCTCTCTGGCAGGGAGATCAGTGGAGGCTTTGATCTGAATTAGGTTACATAGGGTGCCATCATCCATCCGTCTTCCCCGATTAACTTGGGGGAGAATATGAGAGTGATGGTGGAAGGGAAGGCAGACCCAAGCTGATAAATATGAATCAGAACAGACTGGTTGGCGTCTCTGAGGACTCATCAGAAAGGAGAAGGAAGGCGAATAGGATTTGTCAAAGATGTTTCAGTGGAGAAGAGAGTGCAAAAGGCTGTCTTGTGGTGGGGGATTGATTTAGGAATTGCCCCAGTGGGCTAAGCCTGACTTAATGGGAGAACTCTGCCTGCATTCCCCAGACTTGGGACATTGCTTATGTCACCAGGCTGGTGGGAGAATCAGGATCCTGGAAATTCCACTGAATTCTGCAGTAAGAGTGGCTTGTATGGCTGTAACACAGTGTATTATCCTGGATGTACATTAGATTCATCAGTGGAGACTTAGAAAGAAGGAAGGGGGGACAAAGGAAGGAAGCAAGGGAGGAAAGCAGAAAAGGAGGAAGGAGTTAGTTTAGGCCTCTAGCTCAGATCTACCATATTGCGATCTGTTGGGCATCCAGGGATGAAACGCCCTGGAGCACCGACAGTGGAGCTCTGTCCAAGGTGCTGAATCCCCCAAGCACTCTTGATGCCTCTTCTTGCTTCCTTCACACAAATTTTAACAAATGTTTATTGAGCACTGACTACACCCCAGGTCCTGTTATAGACTCCAGGAATTCGACAATGAACAAAACTGACCAAAAAAAAAAAAAAAAAAAAAAATCCCCGCCATCTTGGAGCTTATGTTCCAGTGAATGGAGTCAGGTGAGAAATTAAAAAATATATGTATTAGAAAGTGCTTAGGAAAAAAATAAAGCAAGGGAATGGAACAGGGAAGGCAGGATTTTCATTGCAGCTGTAGATAGGGTGGTCGGCTAAGGCCTTCCAGAGACTATGGCATTTGAATAAAGATTTGAAAGAGATGAGGGAGTGAGCTATTCAGATTTGCCTACAGTTTCACCCCAACCAAATGGTATTGCTCATGTTTCCCATAAAATCCCTGCTCTTTTTCACAATGGTGTTTTTGCTTATGATGTTCCCTCTTCCTGGAATTTTATTCCCTCCAACTCCCATCACTTCTGTGTTCAAATCCTACCCTTTAAAAAAAAGACCTTATGTAAATATCACCTCTCTTGGGAAGCCTACAAGGGTTGTCCTGCTTCCGTGTTGCTGTGACTGCTTAGGTTCCCACCTTGGCTCTTCCGCTAGTTCGGGAGTTCTACAAGGGTAGGAACTCTGCCTTCCTGGAATCACAATATCTACATTCAAATCAGATCAGTTTCTCTACTTGCTACCTCAGAGGCTTTGGACATTTGAGGCTACGGACAAGTCACTTCACCTCTGTGGACTTCTGTTTCTTTATCTGTAACATGGACGTAATAATATTACCTGACTTCAGGAGCTGTTGCGATAATGAAGCACTAGTGCATCTAAGGCTTTCAGCAAGGTTGCTGGAATATGGCTGGCGTTCAGTTACTGGTAGCCAGCATTATCACTGCTTCTCCTCATTTCCCCTCTGCCTATCCCAGGTACGGGCATTTCATTTTTTACCCTGTAAAGTTTGCAAATCAACACATCTCTTTTCAGTCTTTCTCAAAGAGGGGTTTATCACCCCCCTCTACAGACTCAAGCAGGGGTTTATTAAAAGGCAGATTCCTGGGCTCTCTAGCCTTTCTGAACTCAGTGGGCGGGAGTTCAGAAATCATATATTTAAACAAAATGCCTGGGTGATTGTTGTGCACACGAAAATTTGGAACAACTGATGATAATAGTAGCTATGACATAGAGATCTTTAGAAATTATATATGTAATTAAATTAGTATATGTGAAATATCTATATCTATATCTATATATATCTGGCTTAAAACAGTGCCTGGAACACGCGGTGAGCCTTAGCTATTATTTTCTGTTTGCAAGCAACCTCTGTGACTACTCAGTTCACATGAATTTGACCAGGGTCTCCCGAGCTTGCTTCAGAGGCCTCCTTGCCTTACAGCCTTGCTTTGCTCTGTGTACACAGCTGTTCTAAAGACATGAACCTCAGACAGAGAGAAAATGAACCCAAAATAAGCTTCAGGCACTTGCCCTACTGCTGCTGCTGCTGCTGGTAGGAAAATAGCATCATCTCTGCTCTTTGAAGGATTCCTCTGGCAGATGTACACACAGCTGTTCCACCTCCTTCCTGCAGGCAGAGAGCAGGGAGATACTGCCAAGAGTCCAGGAAACCGTGCTATGCAAATAAGGCCCATGATGGCTTTCCCCCTTCTCACTATTCTCCTCTTCTTCATCTTTATATCTCTCCAAGGAGGCTATGGGATGGGAGACATCTCAGTTCTAGGTGCTTCTAGAGGAGGAACTTGAGGGGAAGAAACCCCAAGCGGGGAGAACAGCCAGGAAAGGAGAAGGCGATGGAGAAGAGGAAGTCTGGGTGGATGCCGGGATGTATTGTAGCAAGGTGTGTTGGTAGAGTTTCATTCCAGCAGCACTGTCTTCTGTGGGACCCGGGGCAAGTCATTTCACCTCTCAGATTTTTATCCCAAGCCAAACAGCACATTGTAGAGGACTGAGCATAAGCATTGGAGCCCAGTGTTTGTAGGTTGGAATTCGGGCTCTATCTGTACCAGCTATGTGACCTTGAGCAAATCTCTTCTTTACATCCTTAGTTTTCTCTAAAGAAAGACAGGATAGAGAATCTTTGTCCCGTGTGCCCAACAGGTTTATTGTAAGGAAGAAATGACCCAGTGGGTGTTAAAACACACCCTAACATGTGACATGCTGGAGATGGGTGAGGAGTCATTCATTCCATCCATGGAAACTTGATGCCCTTACCCCCTCCCCCCCACCCCCCAAGTCCAGTGCAACATTTTGCAGGACCAGAACACTTCAGACAAGTCACCAGGAGAGGACTCGCCTTCCTCTGGGGGCTGCCTGCAGGATGATCGAGTTGCAACACCCAGTTCACTCCATGAGCTAACAGGCTCAGGTGTGGACAGAGGGGAAGACGTGTCTTTAACCCACTGTGTCAATGCTGCCTGTTGGAGCATTGCGAGTAGCGGCAGTTTAGTGCACTGCTTAAGTGTGGGAGGCATAAGATGGCTCCAGTTTCAAATCTCAGGACTCTTGCTTACCAGCTGTGAGACTTTGGGCCAATAACTTAACCTCTCTGAGCCCCAGCTGCCTCCACATTTAAATGGGAATAAAAATAATTACCTCACAGCATCGTTGAGGATTAAGAGATAAAGTGTATATAAAATATTTTGCCCAATGCCTGGTACATAATAGGTGCTCAGTGAACAAATGCTAGCGCTTACTCATTCATTGACTTATTTTTGTGTCTGAGGGAAAGACAACCTTCTCGGGTTCGCCAAGTGACCCTGCAGCCATGAGGCACAGAGAACATTAGCTAGAAGTGTGAGGTGTGTTGGAAAGAGCCTCAGACTTGGGATTGCCATAGCCGGGGTGTGACACTTTAGATGTGTTCCTTCCTTTCTCTAAATTTTCATTTTCTCATCTGTAAAATGGGGGGAGGGGCTTTTATCTGTCTGCCCCACAGGACAGTTGTGAGGCTCCGATGAGTGACTTCATGAGAAAATGCCTTGCCAATTTGAAAGTGCCATGTAGCTGAAAAGAGCGAGCTTTGTGTGTGAGCCCTGGGTGTTTCCTCTTTACTACTCTGAAGCTTACTGTCAGCCAGGCAGATTAGACCAGGTGGAATTTGTCTTGGCAAAGGCCACACCCTCCTGAAACAGTGAGCTGCCCTGGCCTCTAAACTCCACCCCCTCTGACAGCATCATGTGTCGCACCCTCAACTGTACATGACTCTTTAAAGCTCCTCCCACTGGCAATTTACCTGAATAGCTGAGCCAAGACAGTCAAACTCCTTGAGAATAAATGCTATTGAGAATAGATTACACTCTGGCCTCCTCTGTAAAACACACCCCTCAATTCTCAGGGCTCCGTGAGGAAACAGAAAGCAGGGAGTTTGAAGAAAATTTAACGACACTGAATTCTACCCATAGAGAAGTGGGCAAGGTTAGGAGGACTAATGAGGGATGTTGAAACACCCAGAGACTAGCCATAGTTGGGAGCAGTTACAGGGCCTAGACTTGAATATACAAGGAGAGGAACAGGGTTACCAGATGCTGGTGAGAGGTGGAGCTGGGGAGTGGGTGACAGAAGCAGCTGTAGTTATAGAAGGACTTGGCCACAGTCAGAACTGCAGCACTGAGGTGGGGAGGAAGTGGGGGAGGCAATGCGAGAAATACCTCCAACTCTTTCTTCTAGCTTTCCAACCTCTCCCAGTGCCTCCCCTTCACCAAACCCACGGGGAAGCTAGAGGACAAGGGAGCCCATTGATGCTATCCGTATGGATAACCAGACCACTCCCAAACGCCCCTTCCTGCTTGCCCTATTGGGCCCCTGACTCTTAGTGAAAGGTATCTTCTCCAATTTTCTGGAGCCATTTTAGAGCAGCGTTGGCTCGCTTGAGGACACCTGCTGAGAGAGTTGACACAGAAGGAAATGAAAAGTTCTGAGACAGGCCAGGATGTCAAATGCAGACTATAGGAAGAGCTGGAGTCTGCTTCAGGCATAAGCTGGGCAGTGAGCTCCTTGAGAGCAAGGTCAGTGAACACAGAGTCCAACTCTTCCCAGAACTCTTCTTACTTTTTCTTCATCCCATGCAGCTCGAGGGCATCTCATTTTCTTGGCTACGGCCTGGTGATTATGATCATGGCTTTAGAGTCAGACAGACCTGGCCCTTCCATTCCTGGCTGTTTAAACTGGGTGTGTTTGTTAACCTCTCTGAGTTTCGGTTCCCTCATGCATAAAATAGGAATAAATCTACTTTATAGAGTTGTTATGAGGGTTGAATGAGAGGCCGAAAGCAAGGATCTGGCCACCCAGAAGACTTGCGATATGATAGCTAGAATATCATACTGTTACTGGCATACGACTTTCCCTGGGAGGGCTTCCATGGCTGGGGCACAGCCCCTTCCCAGCCCCCACCTCAGCAGCCTTCCCTCCACCCGATGCTCTCTGCTATCCCTCTGCCCCTAGGAAGGGCTGCTGCTTGGCTCTGATTGCAGAATGATGGGCAGGAGAGGCTGAAAGAATGCAAATGTGGCCTTATCTGAATGTGTGCAGCTGCTCCTTTCCTTGAGTCCATTGCCAGGAACAAGGGCAAGCTATGGGCCCCCCAGGATTCCCTAGGCTTCTTCCGTCCCTGCTGAGTCTATGATATCAGCAACAATAATGATATCCGGCAATACTTCAGCTTTTCTATTTGTAAAGAGCTTTGATTTTTGTCATCTCATGGTCCCCTCACAATGACCCTGGATTATTATTACCCACCATATTGTACAGAGGAGGAAAACCAAAGCTCAGAAGGGTCATCAGGATTTCTGGTCAAGATGGTGTAGGTAAATGCTGTGCTTGCCTCCTCTCACAAGCACATCAGAATTACAACTAAACCACAGAAAAACCATCATTGAGAATCTCCTAAAGTCTAGCTGAACAGAAGTCCTACAATGAAGGATATACGTAAAAAACCACCTTGAGACTGGTAGGAGGGGTGGAGATGCAGAATGGGCTGGTCCCACATTCATGTGTGACAGTTAAAAATTGGGAAGGATATCTTATCTGTGGAGGTATCCCCCAGAGGAGAGATGAGTTCCAGCCCCATACCAGACTCCCCATGTTCCAGTGCCAGGAAGAGAAGTCCCCACAACTTCTGGCTGTGAAAACCAGCAGCGATTGTAACTGAGTGAGATGAAGGGTGGCTGGAGTCCCACACGTTCCTCTTAAAGGGCCACTGTTCACAGAGTTACTGATGGACTAATTCTCTCTGAGCTCCAGCATTGGGGCAGCAGCTCGACAGGTACCAGGGACATATGGAAGGAATGGAATTATTTAGCTTCAGGACAAGGGCTCAAGGGGCAGCTTTCTCTCAGACAGAGTGCTGGCAGGAGGCATTGTTCCTTTGTTGAGCTCTCCCCTCACCCAGTAGGTAGGTGCCATGTCTGAGTCTCCATCAACCTCGTTAACAGTATCCTGCCCTGGTGATTCCTTGAGACCCTGCCCCACCCAACTCGTGGGCCCACACAGGCCCTTCCAGTGGCTTTTCTACACAAATGGCCTGTCTTGGCATGCTGTGGACTTTCCTAAAATCTCTCAAATGTTCACGAACCCCAAATAAGCAGCATCTGGTCTCACCATGCCCTGTACCCCTTGCTAAGCAGCTCCAAGCCTGGCACTACCAGCAGCCAGCCTCGGTTTGCAGCTTAGCCGCTCCCAGGCACCTCCAAGCATGGTGTGGGTGGTGGCCATGTGCAAATTGCTTTGTGGCTCATTCTAGGTGGCCCCGTGCAGGCTACAGCTGAACTTGGACTGCAGCAGGACCCCTCCCAAAAGGCCCAGGGCCAGTATGCCTGGTGGCCAGCTTCCCCCAAGCCCAAGCATCACCCAGCTACCTCTATGGACAACACACCCAAAGGGCAGACTGGGCACGCACCAGAGCCCTGCTAAAGTGACTCCTATTTTGTAGGGTAAGCCACTGCATAACAGCTCCTCCACTGTAGTCATAGACAGTCCTTACAAACAATCAGCCCAAGGATCACCTCTCCTATTGATGTGCAAACAGCAACCAAGCCTCAGTTACAACAGAAGGGCACACACAACCCACACAAGGGACACACCTGGATTCCCTGGTTCAGGTGACCAGGGAGACTGTGCCACTGGGTTCCACAGGACACCTACTACATAAGGCCATCTATTAAGACTGGAAGACATAGCAGCTCTACCTAAGATAATATATAGAAACCAACACAGGGAGACAGCCAAAATGAGGAGACACAGAAACATGTCCCAAACAAAAGTACAGAACAAAGCTCCAGAATAAGAACTAAACAAAATGGAGACAGACAATCTGTTAGATGCAGAGTTCAAAACACTGGTTATAAGGATGCTCAGTGATCTCAGGGAGAACTTCAACAAAGAGATAGGAAACATAAAAAAGAACCACTCATAAATGAAGACTAAAGTAACTGAAATAAAAACTATATTAGAGGGAATCAACAGTGGATTAGATGAAGCAAAGGATCAAACCAGCAATTTAGAAGATAACATAACAGAAAACACCCAATCAGAACAGCAAAAAGAAAAAAGAATCCAAAATAAATAAATAAATAAATAAATAAATAAATAAATAAGGACAGTTTAAGGGGCCTCTGGAACAGCATCCAGCATAACAACATTTGCATCATAGGGGTACCAGAAGGAAAAGAGAGAGAGCAAAGAATTGAAAACCTATTTGAAGAAATAATAATGGAAAACTTACCTAACATGATGAAGGAAATAGACATACAAGTCCAGGAAGCACAGAGAGTCTCAAACAAAATGAACCCAAACAGGCCCACACCAAGATACCCCATAATTAAAATGCCATAGTTTAAAGACAAAGAGAGAATCTTAAAAGCAGCAAGAGAAAAGCAGTTAGTCACCTACAAAGGAGCTCTCATAAGACTGTCAGCTCATTTCTCAACAGGAACTTTACAGGCCAGAAGGGATTAGCATGAAATATTCAAACTGATGAAAAGCAAGGATCTACAACCAAGATTACTCTACCCAGCAAAGCTATCATTTAGAATTGAAGGACAGATAAAGAGCTTCCCAGACAAGAAAAAGCTAAAGGAGTTCATCACCACCAAACCAGTATTATAACAAATGTAAAAGGGACTTATTTAAGAAGAAAAAGGGGGGAATATGAATAATAAAATGGCAATAACTACATATCTATCAACAATTACTTTCAATGTAAGTGTATTAAATGCTCCAGTCAAAAGCCATAGTGTTGCTCAATGGATAAGAAAACAAGACGTTACATATATTGCTTATAAGAGACTCGCTTCAAATCAAAAGACACACACAGACTGAAAGTAAAGGGATGCTAAAGATAGTTCATGAAAATGGAAATAAATAAAAAAAAAGAAACAAAGACAAACAAACAAACAAAAATACTGGAGTAGCAATACTTATACCAGACAAAATAGACTTTGAAACAAAGGCTATAACAAGAGACAAAGAAGGACCTACTAACCTCACTTCTGGGTATTTATCCAAAGAAACCTCAAACACTAATTTGAAGGGACATGTGCATCCATATGTTCATTGCAGCATTATTTACAATAGCCAAGGTATGGGGGCAACCTGGGTGTCCATCAATGGATGAATGGGCAAAGATGAGGTGGTACGTATATGTGATAGACTATTACTCAGCCATAAAAAAGAATGAAATCTTGCCATCTGTAACAACACGGATGGACCTAGAGGGTATTGTGCTGAGTGGAGTAAGTCAGACAGAGAGAGACCAATGCCATATGATTTCATTTATATGTGGAATCTAAAGAACAAAATAAATGAGCAAACAAAACAGAAACAAACTCATAGATACAGAGAACATTTTGATGGTTGCCATATGGGAGGGGGCTGGGGCGATGGGTGAAAAAAAGGGAAGGGATTAAGAAGTACAAATTTGTAGTTTTAAAATAGTCACGGGGATGTAAAGTACAGTCAATAATATGAGAATAACTATGTATGGTGTTGGATGGATACTAGATTTATTGGGGTGATCACCTCATAAGTTATATAAATGTCTGATCATTATGTTGTATACCTGAAACTAATATGATATTGTACATCAACTGTAATTGAAAAATTAAACAAAATTATGCTTTTAAAAGGTGGGTCAACAGACTTGTCAAATGTCACATGGCTAACTGGTGGTGGAGTGGAGATTAGAACCCATGCAGTTTGACACCAGAATTTAAAGTTCATTGTACTGGTGAGCGTACTTCTGGCTGCAAGTAATAGAAAAACCTTGACTTAAGGTACTTAAATAAGAACTTGCGTGATGTCCCTAATGGGCAGTCTGGAGGACATTTGGTTGTGTGGTTCGTCAATCAGCATTTCAACAATGTTGTCTAACCTGGATTCTTTCCATGTCTAAGTCCATTGGAATCACCTTCAGCCTGTCTCCTCTCAAAGTCACGTATGGCTGCTGTTGTTCCAGGAGTCACATCCACCTAGAACATCCAGGGAAGATGAGAGGCCTTCTCTTGATTATGTTTAAGAGCAAGGAAATATTTCCAGAAACCGTTGGTCAAAAACGAAGTCCTGTGTCCTGTTCCCAAACCAATCCCCTGGCGAGGAAGTGGGAATGGCTGAGACCAATTGGACTTGACTCCTGAGTCAAGCAGGGGAGGGAGAAATGGCCATGATGGGCAACCATCTGTCCTGTGCCTCCATGCTTGTGATTGCTATACTGTTAATTCTGGACCTGTGACATCATCTATCTCTGTCCAAACTAGGCTTCATGGTGTATAAGATCAATCTGGTGTGAGGACACTAGAGTTATGGTCTCAACCTGTCACTGACTTGGAGAATAACTGGGAGAAGAAGCTTTTCCTCCCTGGAGGGTATGAACTGTAGTGGGTGGGTACCCTGTCTCTGCGGTCAGAAAGCTTTGGTTCCCAATTCTGGCTGTGTGGTCCTGAGCAACCCCCACCCTGACCTCTTTTTCAGTAAAGGAGGCCTAGTAATGGTCTCTATCTCTAGACTATATCACTGTAGTCTTGAGATTATAGAGAAAACAGTGTAAAAGCACTGCACAGTGAGTGCCTTATGCATAGTAGATTCTCAGTAAAGACCAGGTAGTATTACGGTAGGTGTTCATTTTCCTCCTCTTGAGAATTAAGGAGTTTGGAGTCCCTTTGAGCCCTTAGGGTCCCTGGTTTGGTGTTTAGCCCTATGGCCAGCTTAAATCTCATTGCTCCCTTAGAAGAGAGGGGATGGCTGATATCCCTTTCCCGCTAGAGGAAACTTTTCCAGGAAGCCACCATGTTCAGCTCTATCTTTGCAAAGCAATTCCACAGGCTATGCGCCATGCAGAAAATCCGGCTGACATTTCCTTCCGCTTGGTCAATGTTATCTGAAGCTGGTGTGAAGGAGCCTAGAGACCCCAGCTTTTCGCAGACAGCAGCAGAGAGCTGATGGCATTTCCTCCCCACCCCCCCAAGGGGGCTGGGGACAGCAAATGACACTTAGGAGTCAACTGAGCTGCCCTGTGGCTGGTGAGTGGCTTGTGAAACTGTGGTCCTGGAGCCGGCACAAGAGTGATTGATTGGGACAAGCATGTTATCAACAGAAGCTTCCAGCACCAGGGATCCAGACTGGAAATGTCTGTGGCGTGTCTGCTTAGCAAGGAAGTGCCCTCCAATCGGGAGGTGGAGGCCCAGTCCGAAGTCCAGCCCTCCCCTTTGACCTGTGTGATCGTGGGCAAATCACCTTGTCCTCAGAGCCTCCGTCTTCCCACCTGAGCAGTGGTGTAAAGTGCTGCCTGGCTTCCAGTCCCAGCCTCACTTAACGTGTGACATTTGGCCTTAGACTTAACCCGTCTGGGCTGCATCTTTAAAACGGGCCCAAATCTCGGGCGATCTCTCATCTCAAAGTCCTTAACTTAATCACGTGCACAAAGTCCCTTGTGCCACGTCAGGTGACATAGTCAGAGATTCTGGGGATTAGGACGGGGACATCGTTGGGAGGTTATTATTCTGCTTATGATAATGCTGTCTGCTTCCACTGAAATAAAGCTCAAACCCAGCTGAACGGACCAGGACAGCGATTGGCCTCGGGGGGACATATGGGGACGTCTGGTGGGTTACACAGCTGGTTACATGCCTATGATCGGTCTGTGCGTTCATGGACTTCCCCACTTATCATATGTGCACTTGTAAGAATATATGTTATGCTTCAGTAAAATAAGTTACTTAAAAAAACTGGGATCCGAATGGTACCAGTGTCATGAGCAGGTTGTGCATGTTGCATGTGGTGTGACATACAAAACGCTTATTCTTATGACAGGGAACAGAGGGCGATACCAACTGCATACGTTGTTCTGTCAGCAGACGTGTATGTGTGTGCGTGTGTGTGTGTGTGTGTGTGTGTGTAAAAATAGTCCATGCACAAAACATTAAAGGATACATTTTCATAATTCAGAGCTTTACACGAATCCCATCATGAAAGCCACTTTAAGGGAAAAGAAGAAATTCTTCTTTTCATTAAAATTGTTTTATTTGTATATGTTTATACGGGAACAAGACAAAAGTGGCGAGAAGCAGCTGTATGAACACGTGGTTTTAAAAATGTTAGATAATAAAAGGGAAGGAAACAGGAAAAAAAATAGGATAATGTATGTGACAGAGAAAAAGTCCAGGCCCTCCAGGTACTTAAAGAAAATTCATGCATGTTGACAATCGTGCAGTGAGGAACTGGGGCCGGTTACCACATGCTTTACAAAACAAGCTTCTAAGTCAATTTTACTCTTCAAAACCATCCTGTAAGGGATGTTTTTATTAGGTCAGTTTTACAGGTGAAGAGCTGGAGTTTCGGAGAGATGAGGGGAATTAGCCGAGATAGTTCAGCTAAAAACTGACAGCGCTGGTATTTGAACCTAAGTCTGGCTGCCTCCAAAGCCCATATGCTCACCTGCCCTGGACTCCAGGTGTGCATTTCCTACACCAGGCCTCCACACTGGCCTCCACTGTAAAGTAGAACCATGGTAATTGGGGTGGCAGGGAGTTAGAGCCTAAATCCTTCCCTCCCCAGCCCAGGCGGAGGACCCACCCGCTGCTCTGGTTTACCAAGGCTCCAGGCATCCCCGCCGCCTGGGCTGTGAATTCTCAGTGTCTCGCGAGAGTCTTCTAGGAAGAGCAACCATGTTCCCGTCTGGGCTCGGCTGCTGTCCGTCCCTGAAAAATCTGATGTTTGCCTTTCTGTTTGCGCTTGACAAACAGGGCAGACTCGGGTGCTGTGTTTTATTTAACCCAGTGTGAATGCTGGGAGGCTGGCAATGGGTTTCTGAGAGGCTGGAGCAGGGTGCCCAGGGGCCTGTCTGGAAGAAACCTCTTCTGCCCCTCCAGCTGTTGGAAAGGAGATGAAAACATGTATCTTGGCTAATCGTGGGAGATCACAGATAGAATTGATTGAACCTTTCCCAAGTGCCAGGCTCTGTGACTCAGTGTAAAGCTTAAGCATCAGGAATTGAAAAAGCTCCCCAGGACATTGTAAGGGACCGCCCGAGTTGGACAGCACCAGTATGGGCACAAACAGGGAAAAACGAGACCAGACAGAGATGGGTGGCGCCACGGAATGGTGTCTGAAAGGGGCTGGTTCTAAATGAGCCGGCTTTTTATCCTTCCTCTTCCTCTTCCCCTGCCCCTCCCTTTGTGCGTTGCCATCACCATCACAGCCGCCATCCCCCTCCTCACAGCAACTATGCCATGTATTTAGCGCTTAATACACGCACTGTGTGGAGCTCTGACTATACCACCTCATTCTATCAGAAAATCTCATGTCAGCAGCTATTATCACCCCCATATGGGGTATGATAGGGGACTGAGCCTCAGAGAGGTTAAGTAACGTGCCCCAGGTCACACAGCCGGCAGAGAAAGGCGAAGAACTCAAACTTTGTTCTTCATTGCCCTCTTTTCTTCTTTCTTGCCTTTCTTCCTTCACATTCTTCTCCAATTTTCCTTCTTTCACCTCTCATTTTGTTTCCTTCAGTTCTCCCTTTCTTGGCATCTCCCTGTCTTCCCGCATTGATGTGAACTGTGAACACGCAGTGAGAAACACAAGGATGTTTGAGTTAAAGCCCATGTTCTCAAGACGGTTTTAATCCTGCTGTGGAAATAATACTTTCATTCATTTGTTCACTCATTCATTTATTCAGGTTTTTTACTCAGCACCTACTGGGTGCCCCATACTGTCCTATGTACTAGAGCTATAGGAATAAACAAAGAAAACTCTCTGCCCTCGTAGACCTTACTTTCTAGTGGAACATACCCATAGGAAATACTATTGTCTTAGACTTCTCGGGCTGCCATGACAAAATGTCATAGACTGGGTGGCTTAAACAACGGACATTTATTTTTTCACAGTTCTGGACTCTAGAAGTTTGAGATCAGGGTGCCATCATGGTCGGTTCTGGTTAAGGCTCTTCCTGGCTCGTAGACAGCCACCTTCTCACTGTGTCCTCACATGGTGTGTGGGAGGGGTGGGGGGAGAGGGGGAGAGAAAGTGAAAACAAGTCCTCTGGTGTCTCTTCTTCTAAGGGCACTAATCCCATTGGGAGGGCTCCACCCTCGTGACATCCTTTAAAACCCATGACCTCCCAAAGGACCCACTTCCAAATACCGTCCCACTGGGGGTTAGGATGTCAGCATATGAATTTTGCAGGAACACGGTTCAGTCCATAGCAACTATGTAGCTGTGTAAGACTATATTGTAAGAGCTGCCACAGGGCAGTACAGACAAGGGGCATACAGAGGGAGCAGAAGGTGCTCAGAGGAAGAAAATGTGCAACGCGGGCTGGTAGGGCAGAAGGTAAAGTCAGTCTGGAATAGGTAGTCTCTCTGGCTTGCATCTTTTTCTGCTCTCAACAGCATCTCAGCAACACAGGGGCCCAGCTACCACTGTGTACAGACTCTGAGGTGGGCTCTTGTGACCTTCAGAGTCAAAATTCCTAGGCCTTTGAGGTCAAGGCTTGCAGGAACACTTTTTGACGCCCAAAGACTTTTTATGAAAGACCCTGGACTTATTGGACTGTTCATTTTTAACCGACGCGAAAGTGGAAATGGGCCCCAAAAGCAGGCACCGGTGCCGTGTGCATTTTCATGTGGGAGTACGTAGGCGTGTGGATGCGTGATTGGCATGGGATGAATGAATGTCTGAGTGATTGTGGGCACGTTGTGTGTGTGCCTTTGTGTGGGACTAATGCACGTGTGCGTTACGTGTGTGTGCATGTACATGTAAGTCTGTGTGTGGACCCGTGTGGGCACATGTGTACATGCAGATCATGAAAGGGTATCTGTGTCTGTTTCTGTTGAGGATTTCTATGCAGAAGTTGACGAGATGAAACATGAGTGCCTGTAGGTCCATGGGGACAAATATAAGATGGATGTGAAAAAATGTCCAACGTGTGTGTACACATGCAATAGTCAGCTACTGCCACGTTCATGCTGTGTAGCAGGGGGCATTTAGAAGATGGCACGTGTGTGACAGACAGTATGTGTGTGTGTGGCTCTGTAGGTGTCCTGGGTGCGTACATGTGAGGTGTGTGTGTGTGTCAGGGTGTGTCTCGTGCATATGCTTGGCTATGAGGTTGGCTCTGAGTGCCCATGTGTGTGGGCTGGTATGTATGTGGGGATGCATGCATTGGTTGTGTGTGTGTGGGGTGCACTGTGAGCCCCTGCATGCTGTTTAGGAGTGCGTGTACTTAGGTTGGCTGGGGGGAGAGCGAAGGCAGAGTGTGGGAGTGGGAGATGGCACGCGCTCCCCTTCCCCTGGCAGTCTCCAAACCCCCTCAGTCTCACAACGTGAATTTTTTGTAGCTAAGATTTTCTTATTTAGCATTTATGTGGCACTTTGGATCTGCAAAGTGCTTTGCAATCAGTTTTATTAGTTGTGCTTGTGTTATATATAGCAGCAGCCTCAGCTGCACCCAGAGACTCTCTCCAGAGATGTGAACCGAGCAAGGCAAACTTGACCCTCTTTCTCAAGCTTTGCCCGTTTCCCGGGCAATGACTGGTCTTTTGCGTGTGGACCGATGCGAAAGTGGGTTGTTGGTGGTGGTGATGCTGGAGGTGGGCTCATGTGGCCATGCCAGCCAAAGCTTCTCCTGATTCATGAGAAATCAGTGACTAACCACTCGACTACGTGCCTGGCTCAGCCCATACTTGTCTGGGCTAGTGGACGAGGGGCTATTTGCAAGCCTGGCTTCAAAGTCCTTCCGTTTCTTGTGTTAACGCTCTTGTTCTTTGTAATTGCCCTAGCAATATGGCTATTAACCTGTCTTAGAGTGAGTTCTCCACCTCCCACCCCCCAAGTGGACCATGAGACCAGGACATAGGTGCAAATAATTTATTAGGAGGGGATCTCTGGAAGCATGAGCGAGGGAATGGACAAGTGATGGGGAAGGGACAAAAGCCAGGAAGAGGTGTGTTATTGAGGGGATTGCTGCTGTGGGCAACTGGACCTTCTTTGTATTATTCCCCTAGAGAACTGAGGAAGTGGGGTATTTAGTTATCCCCTCAGAGTTGCCCCTGCCACCCCATGGGTATGAAGTGCCCTACACATCTCGGTCGAGGCACGCGCTCCTGTTGCTGGAGGAAGTCCCTGGGTTGAGATGACAGACAGACAGACACAGACGCTCGAGGTGGAAAGCTTGTGCGTGGAGAGGGGGTTAATGGCTGCCTCTACAAGTGGGCATAGGCAGGCCAAGGGCATGTGGGGTAAGGATCGACAGTGTCTGCCACACACCCCAGGACTCTAGCAAAACCTTATTTCAAGGTCACCCGTGACCGTCAAGGTCATACGTTCCATTCAGTTCTTGGCTCATTGTCCATATCCATTGCAGCAGTGGGCTGTCCTGACCCTCTGCACCTTACTGGTTTTTCTCTCTCCAACTGCTCTTTCTCTAGTTCTCTTTTTCCTTCCCCCAGACGTGGGTATTCTCACAATACCTTTGTTTTTTTCCTTGCCCAGACACAAGCTCACCAATATCCTAAATGATTGCCATATCAGAAGCTGTAGCCCCCACCTCCTTCTCCAAGCCCTGGCCCTGTGTTCACAGCTGCCCCGTTGAAATATTTCTTTCAATGAATCAGTTCAGCTACTCAAAGTCAACATATCCAACCCTCATGTATCATCTTTGACCTCAGCTGCTTCCTTGCGTCTCAAGTTTGCTCCAGAGCCAGTTCCATGAGCTCATCTGAGAACTCGTGGATACAGGATCTCAGGTCCCACCACAGACCCACAAAATCAGGATGTGCGTTTCCAACAAGTCCCAGGTGGCTCGCGGGCGCATGAATGTTTGATAAGCATTGGTCTACTCTATTGATCCACCAGATTTCTGTTGACGGTACCAGCATTTTAGCAATTACCCAGTCTTAAAGCTTTGCAATTATTCGAATCCTATGAGTAAGTGTCCACTAGCCTTTTCCAAACCACGATTCCTATGGGACCAAAGTAGCAATTAAGCAAGTAATAAGAATAATCTAACTGATATTGGTAAGGTTCAGCTGAGTGAGTCTGTGACGATTCCATTGCACATATAATTTCACTTCAATACCTATTTCTGGAGGTCTTACTCCATGACTGGCTCCATGGTAAGCTGTGAGGGTGCAGTATCGAGCTAGACTCAGTCCTTACTCTCCAGGAATTCACAGTTCAGAGGAAGGAGACACAAATAGGCACTGGGTGATAAATGGAGGAGGCCTTGGAAACCAAAAGAAGGGTCCTAACACAGCCCCTGGGGTCAGAGAGGCTTCCTGAAAAGGGATATTGAGCTGGAAAGAACCTGAAGGAGGAATAACCATTCATACTGGGTTGAATAGTGCCCCCTCCCTCCCCAAATTCATGTTCACCCAGAACCTCCAAATGTGACTTGATTCGGAAATGGATTCTTTGCAGATAGAATGAAGTTATGATGAGGGCATGCTGGATTGGGGTGGTGGTGGCTAACAATCCAATGGCTTCTCTCCTTATGTGAGAAATTTGGACAGAGAGACACAGGGAGAACGCCACGTGACAACAGAGGCAGACGTTGGAGTGATGAAGCCAGGGAATGCCAAGGAATGCCAAGGAATGCCAAGGTTAGCCGGCAGCCACCAACAGCGGGGAAGGGGCAAGGAAGGGTCCTCTCCTAGAGTCGTCAGAGACAGCATGGCCTTGCTGACACCTAGATTTCAGACTCCTTGACTCTAGAACTGTGAGACAGTAACTGTGTTTTAAACCATCTAGTTTGTGGTAATTTGTCGTAGTAGCCCTAGGAAACAAAACTATGCCACTCAAGAAATATGTATAATTGCACAGTGGAAGCACAATGTAGGAAGCCGTGGTAGCCAGGAAAGGGGGGTGGGAGTGCACACAAGGGGCAGGGGAGGTGGGTTCTGAAGGTGGGGTAGGAGTTGAGTATGCGAAGACGAGAAGGAAGATCTAGGCTAAGGGAACAGGATGTGCCGAGGTTCTGTGGCTGGAGGATACCTGCCCCTGGAGGGATGGACAGGTCAGTGGGAGGGCCAGGGCCACTCCCCTCCCCACCTTCTGGCCCGTCCCTTCTCTTCTAGGGACTGTTGGCTCAGGGTGTCTGTGGATCCATCTACTGAGCACTCCTGTCTCCTTTTCTTCCTCCCCATCGTGCTTGTGGGGGGTGTCTGAGCCCTTGTCCTTGAGCACGGCCTGGAGTTGCAGGGAGAAGGCACAAAAGCGCTTTGCGCGGCCCTGTCCGACATCTTCTGGGCAGGGGAGCGGGCTCCGCTGTGAATGGGCCTCGGACAAAGGCATTGCCTGTGAGTACCTGTAATTGGAACATCCACATGTAATGCAAGGCACAAAGGGGAGATGAATGGCCGCGTTGTCTGGCTGCCTGTTGCTATGGTTTCTGTGGGTCTGGGAGGGAGCATGATTACCAGGCAACGGGAGAGGGACCAAGACAAAGGGAGCTGGTGTGAGGGAGAGGTTTGGGGCAGGTGTGAGTGTAGGCAGGGTGAGGTGGGAAGGAGACAGAGAGAGGATGAGGAACAGACCCCGGCAGACACTGAGGACAGAGTGAGGGAGGAGACAGAGAGAAGGGGGACAGGGGGGCAAAGTAGGGAAGGGGAGGGCGAGGCAGAGAGAGACACAACACACAGAAAAAGACTTAGAGAAGCAGAGACATTAAAACCGAGAAAGAGACACCACACATAGAGAAAGACTGACATAGAGAAATAGGGAGATATTCATTCACCCATGGATACCTGCTGTGTGCGAGGCCCTGGGCCCTCTGGAGACAGGGCTGTTAGCAAGACAGACACCATCTAGCAAGACTGACATCACTGGTACTCTTGGAGCTCACAGAGCCAGAGAGAGAAACCGCTGCTTTGATGAAGCCAGAAGGAAATGCTCCCTTTGCTCCTTGGAGTGACTGGGGCTTACTTTCCAGGCTGGTGGCTGTTTGAAGTGGGTGACCTCTGGATAGGACCTTTTCACCCTTCCTCCTGTTTCCAGGAAGTGTCTGCCGGCAGCTCCACCCCGAAGAGGCTGTTTGTACCAAGTGACTCTGGTTTAATAGCACTGGGTCTCTCCCCAGTAGCTTTCTCACTAGCCGCCCACCATGACGCTTGACTCTCCCACCCTTACGGCGACGGTGGACAAGTTACTTCATTTAATAATTATGTAGCTATAAAATGCTTTTACATGTGCTCCTCATTTGATCCTGGATGGTAGCTATAATCACTAGTCCCCCTATGAAGCAGTGGGCATGGGGCCCCGAGGGATGACTCCTGGTCACTTCTCAGAGGGCTGAATACCGGGTTGGCCCCCATTACTGTGCCTTGGGCAGTGACACTCCTCCTGTCTTAGTTTCCTCTAGAAAATGGGGACCATAATAGTACCCATCTCATAAGCTTGCTGTGGGGCGTAAAGAATTTATTTTACGCAAAGCACTCAGAATACTATGTGACACTGTTAAATATTAGTTATTATTTCTATTATTATTCTTCCTCATAGTAATTAAAAGTTGCTGGCTTACTTACTATGTGCCAGGCACTATGCATTACAGCCCTATAAATTAGGAGCTCTTAGCCTACTTTACAGAGGAGCAAACTGAGGCTTAGAGAGGCAAGATCATTTGTGCAAGGTCCCCTGGAAGTGGCAGAGTTACTATCGCGATCATCCTAAGAATGAACATAGTGGTCTGTATATGGTGCCACAGCCGCCAGAACCCAACACAGTCACCATTCTTTGGTTCTGTGCTCCGAGGCCCTCCCCTACCCCCACCCCCGAATCCTGGGCTGCATGTGAATCCTGGTTGGGGTGATGGATGAGCAGAGACAGCTCTTGCTGCAACGTAAACAGAGAAATATAGGTCAGTTCCAGCAGCTGACCCCCACCCAGCTTCCTGCTTGTTTTATTTCACAGCCAATCTCGTCAACTTGATCTTCTGCCATGAACTTCAGCTGTCCTCGGGAGGTTCTTGTGTTTCATGAATTATGCAGACTTAACAAAATGTGTGCGCCACAGATGAAAGCCTCTGTTCTCCGGACTGTGGAAGGCCTTTCTCTCCCCCTCTGGGTGTTTCTCTTCCTCTTGCTCTCGCAGCCTGCCTCTCTCGACCACGCAGAATGCCTTCTGTCTTCTTGTTCCATGGCTTTGTGTTAGTTTCACTACGGATTCTTTCTCACCAACAAAAAACACTTTGGGGGAATCCCAAAGGGTCCTGGATGAGCTTCTGGAAATTTCCCTGGGCAAGTTGAGTGGATTAGAACTCAGCATGGCTGGCTCTGATCGTGTGGGTCAGGTCCAATCTGTAGAATAGGGGTACATTGGCTCTTCAGTCAAACAGAAAAGCCCTGATTTGTAGCATTTGCCAATTTCCACCCCCACTGTGGTGTATTTCAAACTACCAGTGTGACATCACTGAATGGGACCTTGGGAATAGATGCCCACAGTCAGCTCTCATAAGCTGGCTCCAGGACATGACTCTGGTCAGTTCCCATGAGCAATGTAGGCAAGTATTGTTATTGGGCTTAGGTTTGGGTCCTGACCCTGCCACTTATTAGCTGTGAATTTGGGCCATTGACTTAACCTCGTGGAGCCCCAGTTTTCTCATCTATAAATGGCTATGCTAATAGCCTTCTGTCTGGGGTTGTGGTCAGGGTGAAATGAGCTAAAATATGTAAAGTGTTTAGCACTTAATCTGCCACACACAGTTCAATAAATGGTAGCTGCACCAGGTCAGGCTGGGAAGGGCCTGCGTCAGTCAGGATAGGCTGGGTGTTGCTATAGTAACAGATAACTCCAAATCTCAGGGTCTTAACTTTGTTTTTCCTTCCTCTACTGTGACGAAGGTATGTTGGCACAGAGGTCTTTGCTTGCCCTTGCTTTTTGGGAAAGCGGCTGAATGCTGCTTCCATGTTGCCATGTTTTCATGATCACCGTCGCACAAAGAAGAGGAATGTGCTGAATTACGTGCTCTCTTTTAAACCTTTTGCCCAACGTGGCACACATCACGCCCACTCATACTGTATTAGCTAACGCAAGTGAATGGACATACCTAAATCCAAGAGGGTGGAGAGGAGGAACCCTACTATGTACCTGGAAAGAGAACCCACATTCTTGGTAGGCCGTCTTCAAGATTTCTCATAATCTCTTAGATACCGTTTTCTCTAGTGGCTCCTAATTTTTTTCATTAAGCATCTATTGTTAAAACTGAGCAGGGAGAGTAAGTGGGAAGCCCAGCTCTCAACATTTGCCAGCTGGGTAACCTTCGGCAAGTTACGGAACCTCTTTGGCCTCAGTTTCCTCATCTGTAAAGTGGGGGACATAGAGCTTTTATCTTTCAGAGTTGTAGGGAAGCTTACCTGGGTTAGTAAGCACAGGCACTGTAAGTGCCGTGTTAGGTACAAACTGTCATTATTATTAACCCACACCAATTCTATGAGGTTGGGACTATCATTACCTCCTTTTACAGATGGGGAAACTGAGGCTCAAAGGCGTGTAACTTGTCCAGACTCACACAGTTGGGAGGTGACAGCATCAGGATTGGAGTGTATATCTGTCTGACCGCAGTCATTCCACTTTTGAGGGGCCTGACACTTTTTGAGAGGGAACCACCGGCCCCTCCCCTACCAGAGAGATGTCCTTGGCTGGGTCTGGGGGTTCTTCGGCAGACCAGGGACTATGGTGGCTAAACACAGCAAAACAGTGAACACTCATTAAAATGCAAACACACACGGGGTCCCTGCCTTGCCTAAAGGAAACGTCTCAATTAACACAGAAGACCTTGTTTTGTTCCAGAGCGACAGGCCGGTTTGCTGTTGGGATCAATTCAATTGTTGACAGTCAGCCCAGGGAGCTACATACAAATCAACAGCCAAGGTGCCTTTTGGCGCAGGCGAGAGTGTGCTCCAGCGGGGCTGTGCGAGCGGGGAGTGCACTCAAGTCAGGTCAGGTATTCCCATGTGATCCTTGGTAAGAGACCCATTTTATGTCACAACCAGTACATGGCATGTGCGCACACACGCTCACACACACACACACACACACACACACACACACACACACACAACTATTGCAGTGGGATATTTTGCAATCCATTCCATGCCATTCCATTCCACAAATGCTAGTTTTAATCTACTAAATCAACTTCAGAGCACCGTGAATAGGTTGCAGTCCACAGTTTGAAGACCTTGGACTAGACTGTGGTTGTCCCACCCTGTATGGGGGGGAGGTGTCCTGTGTTGCCAGGGGTTAAGGTCAGGTCTGCCCACCGGAGTGAGACAGACCCCAGCACTGCATGTCAAGTCCTGCAGCTTACAAACCCCGCCCTCCTCTCCGACCCTGTCCCCCCAGGTTCCCCCTTACGAACGTCACCCCAGCTACACTGGCCGCTTTGCTCTTCCTGTAATACACCAAGCACACGCCCATCTCGGAGCCTTCATGCTCAGCTGGCCCTACTGCTCTGACCCTTCTGCCTCTCCAGTCTTTCTTCCTTCAGTCTGTCCGCTTATCAGTAGATTGTTCCAAGACCTGCCCCCTATAAATGGCAGACCCATCAGTTTCTATATGATTACCCTGCTTTGCTTTTCTCTTTAACACGTAGCACTACTTAATACACGTTTCTGTGTTGTCTACCTCTCTCCACTCAAAGCACAGGAAATTTATTTAGTTTGTTGTTGTAGCTCATCGTCTAGAGAAGTGCCTGGTGCAAAGTACAGACTTAAGTGTTTGTCAAAGGCACAAAATAAACACTTAGGAACTATTAATTTTTACCTTTTAGGTTCAATTTTTTTTTGTATATTCTCAAAAAAATTTTAATAAAAGCTTTATTGAGAAATAATTCGTATACTATATAATTTACTCATTTAAAGTACATAATTAAATGGTTTTTAGTATAGTCAGAGATGTGTGCAACCATACCACAGTTTTAGAACATTTTTATCACCTCAAGTAGAAAACTTGTTCTCTGTAGCTATCACCTCCCCAACCTCCCACCTCCCCAGACATAAGCAACCACTAATCTGCTTTGTGTCTCATAAATTTGCCTGTTCTGGTCATTTTATATAAATGCAAGCGTATAATATGTGATCTCTTGTGACTGACTGCTTTCACTTTGCATAATGTTTTCAAGGTTCATCCGTGTTGTAGCGTGGGTCCATACTTCATTCCTTTTTATGAATGAATAATATTCCACTGTGTGCATGTTACATTTTGTTTATCCATTCATCAGTTGATGGACACTTGGGTTGGTTTCCTATTCTGGTTATTGTAAATAATGCTTCCATAAACATTCTTGTACAGGTTTTTGTGTCGACATATATTTTCATTTCTCTTGTATACATACCTAGGGTAGAATCATTGCGTCACAGGGTACCTCTATGTTTAACCATCTGAGGAACTACCAGACTGTTTTCCAAAGTGGCCGCATCATTTTATATCCCCACCAGGCATGTGTCAGGGACCTGATCTCTCCACATCCTTGCCAACATTGTTATATCTGACGGTTTGATTCTCGGCATCCGAGTGGGTGTGAAGTGATAGCTCGTGGTTTTGATTTGTATTTTCCTGATGACGAATGAGATTGAGCATCTTTTCATGTTCTTATTGGCCACTTGTATGTCTGTTTTAGAGAAATATCTATTCAGATCTTTTGCCCGAGTTTTGATTGGGCTATTTATCTTTTCATTAACTCGTTGTAAGTGTTTCTCATATGTTTAGATAAAAGGTCTTTATCAGATAATGATTGGCAAGTATTTTCTCCCATTATGTGGTTTGCTTTTCACTGCCACAAAACTTTTTTAATTTGGTGAAGTCCAATGTATATAGTTTTTCTTCGGTTGCTCATGCGCTTGGTGTCGTATTTTAGAATTCATTGTCAAATCCAAGGTCATGAAGACTTACGAGTATCTCTGTATTTTCTTCTGAGAGTTTTATAGGTTTAGCACCTACATGTAGATTTTTTGATCCATGTTGACTTAATTTTTGTGTGTGGCGTGAGGTACCTCACACTTCATTCTTTTGCACGTGGCTACCCAGTTGTCCAAGCACTATCTATTGAACACACTATTCATTTTTGTTACTGGCTTGTTTGCTTGTTTAGTGACTCGGTGGAGTATTTCAGGGATGTGTACTCCGCTCCTCACTGCAGTGTGAAGCCTCTTCTGTTGCCTCTCAAGGCGGCAGCCTGGGCTCCGCCCACAGTCCCATTTGGATGACAGTGCTTTTGGCAACTCTCTTTGATTGTTTCTTTCCCTGACCACACCAGGAGAGCCTGTGAGGCAGGCGGAGCTGAGATGATTTGCATAACTATACTGATGCATATGAGAAGCTCAGAGAGGTGAAGTGACATGTCTAAAGCCATCCAGCATGTAGGTAGGAAGCAGGGCTGCCACTCGGTTTTCTGACCTGGAGTCTTGTGCTTCCACAAATAAGAACAGAATGGGCTAGGGAAGCTTTGCAAAGGCCAGCCCCAGCACTTGGGGACCCGGTCAGTAAGCTTACTCTGAGGTGTGTGTGTGTGTGTGTGTGTGTGTGTGTGTGTGTGTGTGTGTCTTCCCAAAAGCTACCAGCTTAGGGCCGTGGTTCTCACACTGAAGTGTCTCCAGAGGAACATGTAAAAATCCAGTTGCCTGGGCCCCACACTCTTAGCTCTGATTCATAGCCCTAGAAGGGCCCAAAACACCCCAGATAATTCTCATACAGTTCTCCCACTTACCAAAACCCTTGCTTTAAGCAGCTCTTCTCGATCCCGGCTACACATGAGAGTCATCTGGGGAGATTTTAAAATGTGTAATGTCTAGGCCCTCCCCAGAACTACAGAACCAGAATCTCTGGGAGTGCAAAGAATTATTCCCGATAAAGCGGAACCACAGGTTTACCAGCTCATCTACTCCCTCTGCTCCCTATGTTTCCTTCCTCTGTTACTTTGTATAAGTCTTGCTTTGCGTCTCTGTGTGTTTATTTTGTTTTCATCCCTTATGTTTCTTCTATCTCTGTTTTTCTGTGTTTGTCCTTCCGTCTGTGTCCCCCTGCACTGCCCCCTCCTCTGTGTTCTGTGTCATTTCTCTGGGTGAATCCCCTCAGCCTCTCTGTGTCTCTCACTGTTCCCAGGGCGATTGCTGTGTGTATCTCTGTGAGTCTCTGCCTCTGATTCTTTTCTGTCCTGGCTGTCATTCTGACTCTGGGTCTCTCTTTTCTCCTGCCCACTGTGAATCTCTCTGTGAAGCTCTCTGTGCATCTCAGCCTGTGTGTGTGTGTCTCCATTCTTCTTTCTCTGTCTCCAGTCCTTTTCTTCTCTCATACAAAACCCCTCCCTTCCTCCCACCTCCTAGCCTGCCAGCAGCTTTCCTGTACAATAATAATAATAAAAAAACTCTCTGGTGGAGAAGCCTGAAATATCTGGGCCGGACCCAAGACCCCTACCCGCCTCAGAAGGCTCGGCTCTAATCAGCAGTCTCTAGTGGGCCGGTCCCACTCTCCTGAAGGGCTTATCTCAGCCTCCTGTGCTGCAGAGATAAGGTGGCCTTTGTGGCAGGGTTGCCTTGGGCATGACCCTCAAAAGACGAGATAAGAGAAGCTAAGCTGTAGGGATCCTGAAGCCCCGCCCTCTCACTCCCTCCAGGCTGAAAACTGACCTTCCGGTCACTGACCCTAAGTATCCCAGGGTACACACGAGGCTGATCTAAACAGCCCTTAGGATGATCAGACACTTCTTTTTCTGAGTTAATACTGCTAATTCATCATTAATTAAATAATTGATGTAGCCAATATTTATTAAACACCACTGTGTACCATGTTCGGTGCTGAGCATATAGCAGTAAAGACAAAAGATGCAATATTGTAAATCATAATAAATGAAATGGACAGAGTACCTAGTGTGTTCCAGGAGCTTAATTTATTTGAGGAACTTTATACCAGAATCCCTTGAGAAAAGACAACTGCCCCTTTTAGTGGAAAATACTTTAATTATCTGTTTGTAATTATTATAGCTATTAATTTATTGGAGCTATTAATACACTGGGCACTTAACTCCCCTGTATTCAGGAGTGATATTTAAAATGTTTAACAGATGATAAATTAACCAATAAATATATTTGCCTCACTTCTCATTCTATTAACAATTAGTTGCATGAACAGCAACTCTGTCATTCATTCATTCACGTACTCATTCATTTATTCTTTCTTTCAGCATGTTGTTCAGATCCCACTGGATATCAGAAAGAACATTGTTCGATCCTAGGCTCTCAAACACATGCCCGGAGAAGCCATGCTGGTCTGTGTTTCTAGAGCCTCGATGCTTTTAGAAGAAACCAGGAATCTGACTTTTCACATAAAACCTTCTCATTTTCATGTTGGAAACAAAGGTAAAACTTAAAAAACAAAAAAGGTCATTGCATACAGCAAGCCAAAAATCGATGGGGGCTGCCATGTTAGTCCGTTTGGGCTGCTGTAGCAAGCATACCACAGACTGTGCGGCTTACACAACAACATTTGTTTCTCACTGTTCTGGAAGCTGGGAAGTCCAGGATCAGTGAGCCGGCAGATCTGGAGTGTGCGGAGAGCCCACTTCTTGGTTCATAGATTTTTGGCTTGCTGTGTCCTCACCTGACAGAACGGGGAGGCTCTTTGGGGAATCATCCCATTCGTGAGGGATGATTCACTCACAACCCACTCACCTCCCCAAAGACTCCACCTCCTGATAGCATCACCTTGGGGGTTTAGGATTTCAACATAGTAATTTTAGGGGGACTCAAATATTCATTCCATAACAGCTGCCATTCCTGATTGAGAAGTTATTTCCTAAAATGGGAAGGGAATACGAGGAACTTATATTTACTATGCAGCAACGTTGCTCTGAAAATTGTACTACATGTTCTGTGGGGCTTCCTCGTGAATAGTCACTGCACAAATATCTCTATTATCTCGTCTAATCTTTTCAACAACCTCATGGGACTAGTATTCTAATCTCTGTTGAGGAAGATTGCCAAATTAAGTCTGCAGGGACCCACTATGAACCATAAGGAAGCTTAATATTCTAACAGAATTGGAAGTGAACTAAGAAGAGGAGAAGGCTTTTGAATTAGAGACCTGATTTTATAAGACCCACCAGGTGGTCTTAGAAAAAGCATCGAATAGCCAGATGTTTGTCTAAAAACTGTCCTGTTGTTGATTGAGTGTCTTCACTAATTACTTTAAATGTGACTGCTCTTTCTTGGAACTGTCTTGCTTAGAGAGTTTTAACATGCTGGTATAGGAACCTGGCTCCCCTGTTATGTAAAATGCATGTAACTCATAAAGTGATTCACTATTAATTAATTCATGTCTGTGGTATTTGAATTCAACCAAGCAACACCATGATTCCTCTAATTTCTGATCTCTCGGTGCTCCTGAGACAGTTCAGTTCTTTTACTGGATTGTCTGTAGGAGTTGCATCTCGGAAAAGACAATCAGAAAACACTTCCTTTTACCCCAGTTTTCTGTCAGTTTTGCCTGAAGGGAGCCTCCTATAACCCAGGAGTCTTAAGAATCTCCTGTACCTGTGAGGATTTCAGTAGATGAACTCCAAGGTCCCTGAGTACCTCTGAGTGAGGTCGTGGGCCTTCAAACCAAACCCATGGAGATGTTGTCTGTTCTAAGATGTGAACCCCACGGACGATTAGATAAAAGGAATTAATGGTCAGAGTCACTGGAAGGCCAGAAGCAGGACAGCCCTGTTCCTTAGCGGAGTGGATCTTAAATGCTGGTGCGCAGTAAGCCACCAGATTGCCTGTTCGAACACAGACTCTTGACCCTGTTCCTCCATCCTGATACCTCAGGAGAATCTATTATGGCAAAAGGCTAAGCTGTTGTATCAAGAGGTCCAATAATAACGTAGCTTAGAGGACAAAAAAGGTATTTCTCCCATAACATTAAAATCCAAGGCGAGTGTTCCTTATGTGTGGATATTTTGTTTCATGAGATGTGGCAGATTAAGGATGGCCACACATTTTTTTGACATTCCTCTCACTGAGAAATGAGCTTGATGTCCCCTCCTCTAGAGTCTGGGCCGGCTCTGTGGCCACTTTGAACCACAGAATGTTGGGCCCAGGCCTTAAGGCTTCCATGTGTTTTTCTCTTGGAACACTCACTCGTGGAACTCAGCTCCCATGCTATGTGGAAGCCTAAAGCCTGTGGAGAGGAACTAAGGTTCCTGGCTGTCTCTACCAACTAAACTCTCAGCCAAGGGTTAGAACTGACTCACCAACCATGGGCAAGAATCATTATGGAGCCTTCCTTCCCACATGGGGGAAACCATCCCCTCAGTGCCTGCCCGAGTTGTAGATTCACCCCCAAACAATGACTGTTGTTTAAAGTGACTGAGATGTGGGGTGGTTTGTTGTGCAGCTATTGCTAACCAGACCACACAGGCACTCAGAGACTCAGGTTTCTTCCATAAGAGCCTCCCCGACCTTCTATAAACGTGTCATCTTCTGCTCAGTCAAAGCTGAATTCCTACCATGCTCAGGTTCCAGTCAATGGGAGAGGACGGAGAAGGTGCATCCATTTCTTATCCACGTTGGCTTGGAGCTGGCACCCATCACTGCTGCTCACATTCCTTTGGTGAGAACTTGTCACATGGCCACATCTAATTGAAAAAAGAACAGGGAAATACAGTCTGTAGCTATGTAGCCATATCCTTAGCCACTAAGAAGAAAGGGGAGAATGGAGTCCATTGGAAGTCTACCAATCTGGACTGGGGCACAGAGATCTGCTTTTCTGCAAGCCCTCCAGCTGATTTTGATGTAGGTGGTCCAAGGATAGCATTGAAGAGTATGAGTTTTGAACTCAGTGAGAGCTGAGTTTAAAACTAAATTCTACCATTTACTATCTGGGTGACGCCTCTGAGTTTCAGTTTCCTTCTGTATATAAAAATGCATGAAAAGTGTTAGCACAGAACTTGGTGCATAGAAAGATCTAAAAAGTTGGGTGGAAGGAAGGAAGGTTTTTATCGTTAAGTGAATCAAGTGTTCCATTCTATCTTTTAAAACATCAATACACTCAGTTATTATACTTAAAATATCCCTTTTTACCCTCACATCAACCCTAGTCTTAGTCCCATTTTACAGACAAGGAAACTGAGACCCAGAAAAGTAAGCAGACCAAAAACAGTTAAATGTTGGTGTCAAAATTTGAGCCAAGATTTATTTCTGATGATGTTTGATTACAAATGCTATATTAAAAAAAAAAAAAAAACAAGTAAAGAGGCACCGTTGATGGTTTAGGGGCAAGGAAGTGACATGTCAGAACTCTGTTGTGGCAAGATAAATTCAAAAGTGTCGCTATGAGATCTGTGGCAACTGGAGGCAGGGGAACCAGTTTAAGAATGAGGTGAGGAGTTTCTGAATGAGACTAAATGAAGTGGAGGCTAAGTACATTCCTGCCTCATTCTCTGCAGCTACTTATCTCCAAGGAGGCAATCCCAGATATAATAATTCCATTCTTCACTTGAGCATGCCTCTGCAAAACCGACTAGCCCACTCTCCCCCTCATTTGGGTTTGGCTTCCAATGTTTGTGTATGGCTTTGGATTTAGACCCTGATAGGTGTTTTCTGTGTGTCTCAGTTTCCCCATTTGAACGATGGGAATTACAATGCCAGCTGTAGCTATTTCGTAGAGATTCTGTGAGGAAATATATGGGAATATATTTTGAAAAGATGAAGTCATCAACTTGGTGTTAAGATTTATTGTAAATTGAGCAAAACAAGACAGCAGAAAGCACTCATTTAAACTTCAATTTCATGATTGATTCTTTGTGTCTTAATTTTATAAATTAAAATTTTCAGATATTAAAGGGTGAAGTAGTGGAGAGAGATTGTAAGATAGATTTTCTTGTGTTGTGGTTTCCATGGTGACCAAATTTCGGGCATCAACCACTGGCTGAAGTACAGGTAAATAAGAAAATGATCGCAAAGTGCTTTGCACAGTGCCTAGCACATAGTAAACAATCACTATATATGGCATCAGAGTCACTGCCTACACCTAGATGCTTTCCATGAAGAGCATCATGGGAAATTCCCTTCTGTGGGATGCTTCAGCCTGAACACTCTGAGATTTTAAAAAGTTCTAAGGCAGTGAGACTTTAAGGGATGGGACTTAGATAATGAGTTTGATTTGTGGGATCCCCTTATTCTGAACCAACTGCACAATGGGACTTTACCCATCCCAGTTCCTTTGTGCCCTGTTTAAGACAGCGTAAGAATATCAAGCTCAGAATATTCTCCTGTTTTCTTTTAGATGCTTTATCATTTTTTTCCTTCCACATTTAGATCCACAATCCACCTGGAATTGATTTTTATGTATAGTATGCGGTAGAGATCAGGATTCAGATTTTTCCATATGAATGGCCAATTGACCTAGCACCATTTATTGAAAAAGTCACTGTTTCTCCATCGCTCTCCAGTGGCACCTTTGTCATAAATCAAGTGTCTGAATGTGTGGATTTTTTTTTTCTGAGGGCTTTGTGCTGTTCTATTGGTCTATTTATCTTTCTTGTATCAAAGCATGCTCCATTAATTATTCTGGCTTTATAATAACTCCTGTTATCCAGTAGTGTAATTTATCTGACTTTGTTCTTTTTTTTGTGATAATCTTGGCTCTTTGATTTCCCACACATATTTTATAATTACCTTGTAAATTTCCACCAAAACAAGAAACTTGCTGGGATTTCGAGTGCGATTACAGTCTCTAGATCAATTTGAGAAGAAGTGACATCTTTACAATATGGGTTTATTTTTTTTCTCACAACAACCTTGTGAGTAGGTTCTGTTGCCATCCCCATTGATAGTTGGGGCACAAGAATGTGAACGAATCCAGTGACCGACCCAGGAAGAGAGGTGGCATGGTGTGCCCCATCTAGACCTATAGCTTTGACATGGTTTAGAATTACTGGCTCATGGTCATAATACAAAGCAGAGTGACTGTGGTCAGTTTTATTGTATTGCTTTTAAATTCCCTAGTAACCATGCACTCTCTTCCTCTTGGCACCAGGAGTAGACCACTTCCACTGCCCTTGGTAAGCCTATGATCTCCTCCTGCCAATCTTATTCCCCTATGCAGAACTTCAATTTGGAGATGAGCAATGTTGGTAAACAGACACTGGTGGAATCCATCTTTGAGTAAGCATGGGGGCAGACACGCCCATCTTTTTAGGGGCAGCAGTGGCAGGGGCAGGGGGCAGGGGAGGGGCATGGTGTTTCAAGCCCTGAGTCAAAACGTTACCTGGGGTGTCCATACATCGTCTTTGCTGAAGCGATTACTTTGGGCTTCATTCCTGGCGATCTAATCCCCAATTATGATTCTTTGACCCTCATTAGCGAGACCAGAAACTTTTGGCTAGCATTACAATTTTTTTTCCTGTTAAACTTGGTCGGAGTGCTTTGATTATGTAATTAAGGATCCCGATGGGTAGTGTCATTGCCAGTAGGATCGTTAGTCATGCCTCCTCTGCCCCACTTACACACTGCCATCTTTCTGTACCGCGTGCTAACCCAGATTTCCAGAATACCAACTCTTGCTCAGCCCACACCCGCCAGACACCTGCTTGTCGAGGGCCAATGATTAGACAAATACCAATTAGGACTTATATTGTCAAGCGGAAGGGTAAAATGAGTGGTGTCTCTGTTTGCAGCAACCCCACATTAGGAATGACTCCACGTGTTCAGGAGCCCTCCAACTCCCCTCTATTTGGCACGAGGTAAAGGATACCATGTGGAAGGAGCCAGCATGCTGCTGGCTAAAGGACCCATAAATCATGCTGTGGCCGTGGGGGAGCAGCTAGGCTTTCCCTGGAAAGGCTTTCTTGTCCAAGGTACCATTGGTAACGCAGTGATTTGCAATCATAATAAAAATAAAAGTAATAGGAAAACCACATAGAGGCAATTCCACTGCCTACCGGATTTTTAATTTTCTCGAGGACGCCAGAGGCAGTCTTGGGCCCATTCCGTCTCAGTGAGGCCCATTACGAAAGGCTTGCAAAGTCCAAACTGCGTTTCCAGCCATTAATTAGCCCGACTTGTAAATAGGCCCATAAGATTAAGTTGGGTATGCTCTCCGGTCCCTAGAATGGGGTTGTAGTGTGCAAAGCATCAGATATCACTGCTTCAGTCATCAGTCTCCTGTCCTTCTCTCTCAGCTCAGTTCTAATCAGATGTTGCCTTTTTGGGGGTGTGGAGAGGGAGGGTACTGCACAACCAAGCACCGAATGAGAGTGGCTCTGAACCTCCCTGTCAGGCTGTGGGCCACAACCACAGGGGCGGATGGTATCTCACTCGTTTCCATAGCCACACTAGCTTGTGGGTGTATCGGCCAGCATTCTTGGTGGCAAAAGACAGAAACCTAACTCTGGCTTTCTTCAACTAGAAGAGACTATATTAGGAGGATATGGGGGTGCAGGGAATGAATAATGGCCCGGAGGACCAGGTTTGCAAAGGAATAAGCATCAGGCATTGCAGTGAATACCCAGCAGCAGAAACATCCTGTTTCACAACTTCACCGTCTCTGCATGCTTCAGTCATTAGCTCAGGGTTCCAAGGCCCCGACAAAAGCATGTGACGAGAGGGACCCGAGTCATTCTCTTTCTCCTTCATGGCTCCCACAGTCGCTAGGGGCACTCATCCAGAACCACTCTCAATGGGAGAGCTCCCCAAATGGAAATCAGCATGCCAGCAGGAAGGGGAGTTGTGGACTGGATATCCCCCAGTGCCAAATGTCTCTCTCTCTGGTCTAATGTGGGCCATAAATGTTACATGTTGAACTGAGTTTGCTACCTTCTAAGTGAGGTGTCTCCCCAAGAAGGAAGAAATGAGAAAATGTGATTTTTTTTTTCCCTTCTGCGTATGGACCAGAGACAGCTTACGATGTGCCCAAAACTATGGTAAACATTGCCCATACATGATCCTCGCAACCCTTGAGGTAGGAACTGTGACTATCCCCATTTCACAGATGAGCAAAATGCGGTTCACAAAGGTGAAGTCTCTTACCCAAAGACACACAGGGGGAGCACAGATTCAAACCTGGATCCATCAGACTCCAAGTCCATGCTTGTAACCATTCCATGTACTTCCTCTTCTGGCTTCTGCTTTGGGGCAGAGCACATGGTAAAAGACAAAAGGGCCCTCAGTACCACAGACTTGATTGCGGCCTGACGGAATAAAGGAACATATCTAAACATAATATATAATAACGTGCTATCGAAAGTGAATGATGAGGCTGGGGAACAGAAAGAGGAGTGAGTGACAGGCAGGTGGGGACCAAGTCCTCTACTGTTCAGGTACGGGAGGCAATGGGCCATGGGGCGCTGTGGCACTTGAGCCTTTGGTGGCAGGTACGTATGGTATGTATCATTTTGCAACTCTCTTTTTTCCTATTCAAAGGGCAAAAATCGGTTTTCCGAATTCCTTGGGAAGCAGTGTGACTCTTGGAGCCAGGTGGCGCGAGTTTCAATGGCCCTTATACTTGTGTGATCCTGGGTAGGTTACTTAATGTCTCAGTGCCTCCATTGCTCTCTGAGCTTAGTAACGAGAGAAACCCGCCTCCAGGGCTGTCATGATTATGGTATAGTCCCTTTTGCTGCTGCAGAATATTCCACAGCGTCACTACTCCCCTGTAGACGGATTAGATCATTTTCCAACTTTTGACGGTTACAGGCAAACTCGGTTCTGAAAGTCGTTGCGCACCCCTCCCTGTGGGCATCCCATCTATCTGCATTTTTCCCTAGGACAGATGCCAGGAAGAGAAATGTCAGTATCCTGGGGCACGGGCACTTTTCAGTTCTACTAGTAAGCACTGCCAACCTGCCCTGCCAAAGGTACGGAACCAAGTGCATCCGTCGTTAGAGTGGGATGGTCTAGTTTGTACCTGGTGGAATCTGCCTTTGAGGAGAAACCCAGCCTCCCTCTTGCTCATTAAGCCGTGTCTATTTTGGGAGCTCAGCTGACATCTCTGGCTGCGCCCCTCTCCACGGTTCCAGCTTCGTGTCCTCCAGCAGTTCCTTGCTATTGTTTTTCCTTCCTGACTCTTATTTAAGGCGGCCAAGCGCCTTTGGAATCCTGGGTAATCGCGGCAAACAGTGCGCAGATTGGAATGTGGACTCGGGGATGCTGAATGGAGCTTTTGTAAGGCGTCTTTGGCGTGATTTCAGCCTGAAATGGAGCACTTTGCACTCAGCCTAAATTGCTTCAATCACACCTGGCGTGCTGGGTGTGCGCTGCAGACAGGCTTTCTATTTTTCAGGAAGCGTTCGGCTGCTTTCGGTGGCTTTGGAAACAGGACACCAGCTCACCGGGGGAGAAGGGATTTAAAGTCGAGCACCGGCCTTCCAATAGCGCTTTCCTTTCCAGAGGGAGTAATTCCTCAAGGTAGAGAAAAGGGAAATGTAGTCACTTAGGGCCATAAACTGACCATCATAAAATTCCCTTTATTTTTTTTAAATTTATTTTTAGAAGTGTATTTGCCAAACAGAGGTTGAAAGAGGATCTAAACATCCAAATAAACACCTTCGCAGCTCCTTGGAAAAGATGCATTTAACGTTACCTTATATTTTCCCATTTCTTCTAAAAGTTTGCCCCTCACCCCTAGTTAAGGTGGCTGCATTTGGTCAGCTATCTCCTGGGGTACCTATTTCGCTCTATTTGCTTTCTCTGCCCAGAAAACAAGAAAGGTTTTGAAATAAATGTCTGCAATGATGTCTTGCATTCAGACGCTAATGAGATGGTGAGGCAGAGTATTAGGCACTCAATGTTTACATTCAAATGGAAATATATCATCGATTTTTCAAATAGGGCCTCCTATTCACTTTTTAAATACACTTATGGGACTAAAGCAAAATGGGGGAAAAAAAAAATCACCACCTTTAAGTAATATTGGCTGAGGCAGCAACTTCCGGTGAGCTACAGCCCAAACTACATATAGGGATAATTGTTTCCACGAATGCACGAGTACACCAATGAGTCTTCGTTGTAATAAAAAAAAAGTGCATTTTTTTTCTTCGTTGGGCATAGGGTTATTTTAGGCACTTTTTCTAATGCTGGTGATTGCTTAGTAAAATGACACTTCTTCAGGGGACAAGTGAAAACGTTGATCTTTCGAAATGAATAAAGGCGAGGTTCTATTAGTGTATTTCATTTGACCATTGCTAGATGGTTTGAGATGTGGATGAACCGTGAGGGTTCGGGAATCTCAGAGATGTGGATTGGAATCCAAGCTCAGCCATTTACCAGCTGGGCAGCTGAGGGTCTCTTTGAGTCTCTTCATCTACATCTGAAAAATGAAACAAAACAAAACAAAACAAAATGCTGAAAGAAGGGCTGCGTTATCAGAAAATGGAAGAAAACCCACTTTAGGTAATAATTCAAAATATTTTTCTATTATGGGGGTAACACGCTATGAATAATAATATTGACTCACCTTTATCGAGGGTTTATTGTGTGCCAGGCACTGAAGAGCTTTATTTGTAATAACTATGTAATTCTAAGAACTTTATTAGGTAGGTATTAGTAAGTAGGTACTAATATTATGCTGGCTTTAAGGATATTGGTTAATTTATTCAACAAATGTTTATTAAATGAGTTTGCATTCCTCAGTAAAGTAGGATTAGTTGGTTTGTGCATTGACATATTTATTGAGTATCTACTATGTACTAAGCAGTGTGCTAAATCCTGGAGCTGTGTTGGTAAGTAAAATGAGCCCCCATCCTTGCTGTCATGGAAATTAGAGTTTGGATGGGAAGGCAGATCATAATCAAATAATGTCAAAAAATGGGTGACTTGTTACAAAGTGAACAAAGTGATAAGTACGGGAACTTATTTCTGTGAGAGCATCTGACAAAGAAATCTGCTCTAGACCTGCGCTGAGATCTAACGGAGGTGCTAGAATCAAGTGACGACGAGGGCATGGGCGTGGGTGTGTCCCAGGCAGAGGGAGCAGCCCTTGCAAAGGCCTGTCGTGGGAGGAGCCCCACTATAGTGAGTGAGCCCCACTCCCCTTCCCTTACCCATTTTGATCTCTGTCTCTCTGGTCCTGGACCGTGATAAGGATCAGGACATATTCCCAGCAGTGGGCCACGTTTTTCATTAAGTGGGTCACTGTGCTTTGTGGGGATGAGGAAAGGTACGCTACAGCAGCTGGGGTTATGACCATAACACTCACTTTTGTTAGAAAACTTGGCTCTAGGAGCCTTGCCAAAATTTCCATGCATCCCTAGACGCGATGAGACAAGACCCAAGTCAAAGTGAAGAGAAGTAACCACTCGGGATAAAGCCTAAAGAATCAATATGGCGGCCCAATTGGCCACTAGCCACATGGAAAGCCTTGAGGGGAATTGTTGTCGCAAACCTTGTGGAATGGTTACGTGACATAATACAGGAATGATGGAGACAGGATCACGGAACTGTGTGACACATGTCCTGGGATCTTATACCGTATCCGACTTGAGCTGGCGCATCTCAAAATTGAAATTCCTCTCATGGGGTGGTGAGTGTGTGTGCACATGCTAATGACTGAAAGTCTGCCAAGTATTTTAACACTTCTGAAACAAAATGGAATACAATTGCGAGATTTTGTAATTGTGATTGTTATTGATACTCTGCTTCTCAGCATAGAATATTCTTGTTAAAAGGCCCTGTGTTCTGCCAAGACCAGAACATGAGTTGGGGTATTGCCAGCCACAAGGTCCTTGCTCCTCTATGTGTGAGTACGTGTGTGTGCACGCGTGTGCACACACGTGCACTTGTGGGCATACATAAGGGTAAACACAAGGCATAGAAACAAGGAAGAATTTATCTGATTTGTAAAAGATCTCAGAAATCGCCACTGGAGCCTGCTTAATTGAGAAGTCTCCTTTCATTGAGGAATAACCATGAAATTGTTTTATTTTTCCCATTAACTGCTAGGAGGATAATCTCTGTTCCACTTCCCCACCCATGTCTTACTTTCCTGCTACCTGTTAAGCCAGTTAGGTCCCATAACTTTCCATCTCCTTGAGTTATGAAAACAGCCTAGTCGCCAGGCCATTTTTCAACTCCAATCTCATATTTTATTCTGATTTCCCCTTTTGCTTCCCAGCATTGGCTGGACTTAGGAGATGGATCTGGTCTGTCTCTCCACACTTTTCTGCTCTTTTTTCTTTTCCCGTCTGTATTGAGGTGGGAAGGAGGAAGAGGATATTTCTTTTTAATAGATTTTATTTTTTAGAGTAGTTGTGGGTGCATAGAAAAATTGAGCACAAGTCCAAAGAGATCCCATATACTTCCTGTCCCCCCCCATGCACAAGCCTCCCCCACTATCAACACCCCCACAAAAGTGGGACATTTGTTACAATCAGTAGATCCACATGGACACCATTGTCACCCAACGTTCATAGTTTCCATTCAGATCACTCTTGGTGGTGTCCGTTTTATGGGTTTGGACAAATGTATAACGACATGTACCCACCATTACAGTGTCATATGGAAGAATTTCCCTGCCCTAAAAATCCTCTGTGCTCTGTCTATTCATCCCTTCCTCCTCCCTAATTCCTGGTCATCACTGATAATTTTACTGTCTCCATAGTTTTGCCTTTTCCAGCATGTCATATAGTTGGAATAATACACTATTTGGTCTTTACAAATTGGCTTCTTTCACTTGGGAAGGTTCCTCCATGTCTTTTCATAGCTTGATAGCTCCTTTCTTTTTAGCACCGAATAATAGTCCATTTTCTGGCTGCCCCACAGTTTATTCATCCATCACCTGCTGAAGGACATCTCGGGGGCCTCCAGGTTTTGGCAATTAAGAACAAAGCTGCTATGGACCTCTATGTGCAGGTTTCTACGTGGACAGAGTGTTCGGCTCCTTTGGGTAACTACCAAGGAGCGTGATTGCTGGGTCCTATGGTAAGAGTACGTTTCATTTTGTAAGGAGCTGCCAAACTGTCTTCCAAAGTAAAGTGAACTTTGCATCCCCACCAGCAGCGATTGCGAGTTCCTGTTGCTCCATGTCCTCTCCAGGGTGAGGTGTTTTCAGTGTTTTGGGTGTTTGCCCTTCTAAGAGATGTGTAAAGGTAGCTCATTGTTGGCACATTTTTATTTGACATGTCCTTGTGAGCTGGCTGTCCTCTGTTCATTCTAACTGCTGTACCCATGTGGGAGCGTCTCCACGCTGGGGGTGGGGGTTGGGGGCTGTCCTCTCCCTACTGATCATTTCCGCTGGTCTGGCTCACAGTCCATGGACTCCATGCAGGTAGATGGAGAGCCCCCAGACCCTTCTGGCGTGGATTCCATCTTTACATAGTGCTTTTGCTTTTGTTCCTCCTGGGCCTCAAGAGCTTCATAATCCCGATTTATACTTATGCTAATTTCTTGGCTGAGGATTTCTGTATCCCACAGGGGGTACAGAAATCAAATCCCACACCATGGTAGCTGTGTGCTTGCGATTCCCATTTCCAACCGGAGAAATCCCACCCCCACGCCCCATAGTAGATGCTTCACCTTGTATCCCTTTGGTCTGCCTGAGTTTGTCTTCATCTGCAGACATTTCTGAGGGTGCCGTTGACAGCTTTTCACCCCAAATACTTTCTTTTCTGCCTGAGAACTTGTCTGCCTAAGCTTTGGTATAACCTGGAAGCACAAGAGAAGTTAACCCCTCAGAACAACCCTTAACCATTGGAGTTGATGGATAAATGTCCCATCTGTCATCTTCCACGGGGTGATTCTGTGGTGTGTTATAAACAGTCTCCCCAGCAGGAGCCTCAGTTTCCCTGGCAGTAACTTGTATTTTGCAAACTTTACTGGCTTTATTCCTTTTTTCACTCACTTCTCCGACTGCCTCTATGCTTTCTGAGATAATCTCCTCAATACACAACCTGATCCCAAATCCCTGTTTCAGGATCTGCTTCGGAGGGACTCAGTCTGAGCCAACCAAGAGCTCAGGCAGAGGGCGCACTCATTTGCGGCTTTCCGGGGCTGCTGGGAAAGTTTTCCATTGTCTCTGAGAGGCCTGACTTTCTGCAGGGGTCTCACATCCAGCTCCCCTCCTTGCAGAGGCCCAGGGCCATGTCTCCTGTTGTCCTAGGGACATTAGAATGCCAGCCCTCAGCCCCTCGGGCTGTGTTCTGTGTGACACCCTCCGGGTTGCCCTGCCTTCACCCAGAGCTTCCTCCCATAGTGTTTAGTTCTCTTTTCACTTCTGCCCCCTTGGATGGTCTGTTACGTATTTTTGAGTCTGGCTTTGTATTAATTTTTGTTTCTCATAACACGTGTGTGACATGGGGTTGTCCACATCAGGCAATGCTGGAAGTCTCAGTCTTTCCATCAACAGTACGGAGGGACACTTCTACTCACAGGGGTCACAGCAGTGGAAAAGCGGCCGTCTCTGCCCTCCTAGTACGTACATTCCAGCGGAGGGAGACCGATGACAAATGGGTCAATATGGAATATGCATACAGATCAGGCGACGATACGTGTTATGGAGAAAAAGAAAACAGTCAGGGAAGATGGAGGAGTAGGAGGGGATGGGGGTTGCCAGTTTACATAGGGTGGCCGGGGAAGTCCTCACTCATAAAGTGAGATTTGAGCAGAGACCAGGAAGAAAAGGGAGAAGGAACGAGGTGGCTCCCTGGAGGAAGAACATTCCAGGCAGAGGGAATAGTAGGTACAAAGATTGTAAGGCCGGAATATGCTTGGCATGTTCCAAGGTCAGCAGGGAGACTGGGGTGGCTGGACGGAAGGAGGGATGGGAGCAGGGAGGAGAAGAAGACAGAAGGTAGCTGGGGTCAGACCCTGTCAGGATGTGTAGGCCGTGGCAAGGGCTTTGGGTTGTACTGTGAGTGGGATGGGGTGCTGTGAGCAGAGAAGTGACATCACCGGACTTCTGCCTTAAGAGGAGTCCTATGGCTGCTGTGTTAGAAATAGAACATAGGGAAGCGAGGGTGGATGGGGAGGGGGCGTCAGTTGGGAGCTCATTGCAATTACCTGGTTGAGGGGCGCTGGTGGCTTGGATCAGGGTCGCAGGACCGAGTGTTGGGTAGTGGCCAGAATCTAGAAATATTTTGAAAGGTAAATTGCTGATGGAGAAAATGTGGGATATGATGAAAAGAGAGGAGTGAAAGGTGACTCCCAGGTTTTTTGTCTGCACCATTAAGTGATGGACTTGCCATTTGCTGAGATGAGAAAAGCGGTGGGAGGAACGGTTTGGGAGGGGGGCTCGGGACTTCAGTATCTGACGTGTTAAGGCTGACGTGTTCACAGGCATCCAAATGAAGACGTCACGGAAGCAATTGATCGTGGGATGGTGGGGCTCAGAGAAGAGGCCATGTAACTCACAGACTAGTGAGGGACACTGGTAAAGAGATGGCAAATTGTTCCAAAGGAACGTGTCGCTGCAACCCTGGAGTGAGTGCCGTGGGCTAGGGAAGCACAAGGAAGGGACACAGACTATGGTGTTGGGAAAGGCTATTGGAGGAAGTAAGTGACCTTTAGGCTGTGACCTGAAGATCAAGCGGGATAAGCCAAGTGAAAATCGAGGGAGAACACATTTTAGGCAAAGGGAACAGCCTACGCAAAGGCCCTGAGGGAAAGGATAGCGTGTTGCCATTTGGAACTAAATGTAGGTCAGTCTCAGTCAAAGAAGACAGGGGTGGGGGAAGAGCAGAGAAAGAAGCACGCAGTGGCCGGGAGGCCATGTTGGGGAGTCTGGACTGTTCCATGAAGACACAGGGTATCGCTGAAAATTTTTAAGCAGTGGTGGGGTCAGATTTAACAGATGCTGCTCCTCTAAAGAGACCTCCCCCCAGGGGCATTTTGAGCCAAGTCCTTGAGCTCGTCTGCCTCGGTCCACCCCATTAGCCCCACTCCGACTCCCGTCAGGCCTGTCACATCTAAGTAGGTCGGGCCAAGCAGAGAAGTCCCCAGGGACTTTGTCTTATACTGGCCAGGCCCAGAGTCAGGGGGAGTAATTTGCGTGGACAGGCTGGCTTCTTGCATGAACTGGCTGCTCTAAGGGGAAAGGTAGCCTGGGGTGCTCCCTAGGGCAACCTAAATGGAGTGTGTTGTCCATGAATTTTCTCAAAAAGCCTCAGGCTTTGGCAGGTGAGATTGCTGAAATCTGAGGTTCCAGTTTGGTGCTGATGACGGTGATTTTTACCCTGGACAGCTCTTTCTCTCTAAGTCACCAGATCATGCTAAATACTGTGGCATGTGGGCATTTAAAATGCTTGCGTATGTCATTTTTTAGAAAGATCCTTAGACAATTTCTCTGTGGGTTCTGGAAGTAGGATAAATCTGGATATGGCAGATTGAGCACAATTGACTGAACCTCTGAAGACCCGAGTTCTTGTACTTGATCTGTCATTGACTGTGTGACTTGGGCATGTCAATTGTCATATCTCAGTTTCTTCACCTTTAACGGGTTAAATGTGACAACTTAGGTGAAATGTACAACTTCCTCGAAGAATACAACATACCAAAAATTAACAGAAGAAGAAATAGAAAATCTAAATAGCCTTGTATCTATTTAAGAAATTGGATTCACAATGTGAAACTTCTCCTTGCCTTCCCTTCCCTACAACTACAGGTCCATTTTTATCAAATGTCATTTAAGGATCAAAGGATGCCAAGATTACACAAACCCTTTCAGAAAATAAAGAAGAAAATTGTTTCCAACCTGTGTCATCAGGCCAGCATAACTTACATAAGAAAAATCCATTGAGGACATTATAAAAAAAAGAAAAAAACAGACCAGTATCTTTCATTAACATAGACACAAAATTCCTTCACAAAATATTATCAAATATTATTCAGCAGTACATAAAAAAGAGGATTTGAGTTCAGAACCATGGCCACGTTGCTTTCCACTCTCCCACATCAAACCCTTCCTTGACAGACATCATTAATCGATCGCTCAGATTTTTTCAGCTAAATCATTCTCAGCTTAGCTCTCCAGGAAGCCACTACCGATCAATGAAAGTAGGCATGTGAGAAGAAATCTATTAGACATCATTGAACTAAGTGGATTCTACCAATATAAGGCTGATATGCTATGATTCTATTATCCTATTAAAATTTTGAGGTCATCTTATTGGCAAGCATTTCCTTCATTCAGTGTGGGATGATTTACTCCAGATAAGACATGGAAGAGCAAGGGTCAGTTGTTTTGAGCAATTCACATGAAGGAAGACATAAAATATGAGATGCCTGTAAAGACCATAACTTTGTTTGTTCGCATGTCCTGCTGTATCACCCACCCCCATGCATGGTAGTGGTACACAATAACATCCAAGACTCTTGAATGAATGAATTTTGAAGGAAGCAGATAAGTAGTTCTATCTTCCTAGAATTGTTATGGTTACTGTCATCGAGTCAAGGATAACCAATCACAAATGATGAGATCCAAAACTGTTAGTTGAATGAATGAATGAATGAATGAATGAATGAATGAATTCTGAGGGAAGCAGACAAGTAGTTCTAGCTGTGTAGAGTTCTTATAGTTACTGCTGTGTTCAAGGATGACAAGCAAATGATGGGGCCTGGGATTGGGGCCCAAGCCAAAGGCCGCAGTGTAAGGGTTGAACATCTATATTCTGATGATTCTTAAACTCATAACTTCAGTCTTGTCTCACCTCTGAGTTGCAGACACATCTGTCCAGCTTCCTTCTTGATATTTCCACCTGACTGTTTCAAAGATGTCTGCAGCTCACATTCTTCGATAGACTGTATTCCTGCTCCCCTACCCAAAGCAGTGTTTCCCGTTAGTGAACCCCACAACCACCCATCCAGTCATACAGGCCAGAAATTTGGAAGGCAGTCTGAATACCTCTCCCTTCTTCACATCCCACATCCTAATTAGCTCTCAAATACATCCGCTTTTCTCCGCCTTCCCCCACTGCCATTCTGGTCTTTGCTCCCACCTTCTCTCACTGGGAAGACTAATGGCTGGTGGGTCTCCCTACATCAGCTCTATCTCTTTCTATGCTCTTCTCCACATTGCATCCTGAGTAATCAGTTCAAAATGCAAAGTAGATAATTCACTCCCTGCTTAAAACCTGTTGGTGGCTTTTCAAGCAAACTCTGAACTGGTCAACAAAGCTCTGGATGACCTGGTCTCTGCTGTCCTCTAAAGCTGCATCTACACCACTCACCCCTTACTTTCTACGTGTCCATCCAACTGGCTTTTAGTTCCTCTAACACAACATGCTTTTCCCCACTGCTCAGCCTACAACTCTCTCCCCTCCCCCCTTTATTTAGTTAACTCCTACACAAGAATTCAGAATTTTTGTCACTTCCTTGGGAAAGACGTCCCTAACCTTCCATCTCCACTCCAACAGGTTGTTATAGACGCTCAGAAAATCGGTTTCATTCTGTCATTTCTCTTAGTTTGTAATGAAACACACATTAATGTGATTATTTGATGTGTGTCTATCTCTCCAAGTAGATTATAAACTCTATTTGAACAAGGATTGTATTTATATTTGCTTCTACTTTTTCCCCAGCACCTAGCATGATGCATGGTACTCAATCAATAAATTCAATAAATCTCTGATGAGGGATGAATGAATGAGTGAATGAATGAATGAGTGAATGAATGAATGAGTGAATGAATGAATGAGTAGAGAGCCCAGTTGCCTCTTGTAGTGGATTAGGGTTTCTCAATCTCAGCACTATTGACATTTGCGGTGGGATAATTCTTTGTCGGGGAGGATTTTCCTGTGTGTTGTAGGATGTTTATCAGCATCCCTGGCCTCTACCCACTAGATGTCAGTAGCATCTCCCCTGCTGTGACAGCCAAAAATGCCTCCAGAGGTTGCCAAATGTTCCCGGGGGGACAAAATTGAGAACTACTTTGGTAAATTGTAGTAAGTATTCAAAATATTTGCTTGACATTTGGGGCTATCTAATTCTTTGTTGTCTGTGCATTGTGGCACGTTTAGCAGCATCTCTGGCCTCTCCCCACTGGATGCTACAGTCCTTCTCTAGTTAATAGACCCATCCCTACAAAGCCCCTTTCTGTGTCCTTCCCTGTGGGATGAGTTCACTTCCAGTCTTACTGAGGTCCCACTTGGTCATGTGACTTGCTTTGGCCAATGGAATTTCAACAGCTGTGAATGTCATGCCTGAGCAGAACCTTTCAAAGCCAACGGTGATTCCACTTGCGATTTTCCTCCTGACTCATGACTGAGAGTGGGGCTGCCTTTCCTTTGGTTCTGGAATAAAGAAGACATAGGGCAGAGCTAAAACCAATTTCAGATGACAGGTACTTCAGCAACAAATGAATGTCTGTTGTTGTAAGCCGCTGGTATTTTGGAGTTGTCTGTGACCACAGCATAATTTAGTGAAAGCTTACTGTTAAACTCTAAAGTGGTGGGCCAACCAGGACTCACTATCGGATGGTAATGGATCCCGTTGCATTCTCTGTTTTAGGACATGTGAGTGGTAGGTGAACAAAGGAAAGAAAGACCACTCAGCTTCAGACTTCTGAGGTATTTATTCAGGTTCTTCATGAGGCTTCAAGAGTTTTGGACCCAGCATTATTGATGAAATAATTTAATCTTCTTCCACACGTCTATATATATCCTTTCAATAATCTCTGTTACCAAATCTGATCCTGCCCCTTTTTTTTTATTCAACCTGAAAGAGCATGCTAAAGCAAGAATGTAAGCTCTCTATGAGCAGGAACAAATCTGTTTTATTCACTGAGATATCACCGGCATCGCGTACTGTTGCCTGGAATAGGTACTCATCCAATGTTTGTTGAGTGATTGAACGGCAAGTAGAGGTCACCAAATACTCCATGTGCTCTCCTACATTTCCCAGACTTCCCTCCTTGAGGTTGGGCTATGGCCAATGACCTATGAGCACAAGCAACACATGTTACATCTGGTCTGTGAAAGTTAAGGATGGGGGTGGGTTCTCCATTCTCTATCTCTCCCATATGTGGGGCAGGAGGCAAAGAACCCTGAGATGGCAGAGCTGCAGATGCAAGCGTCTTGGATCCTTGCTGTACCATTGCAGGGGAACTGTCAAGGACAGCTCATGACCCATATCCAGATTCTCATGAGTGAGAAATAAACTTTGTTGTCCTAATTCACTGGTTCTTAACTGGGGATTATTTTGTCCCCCTGGGTACAATGGGCAATGTCTGGAGACTTTTTTTTTTTCATGACTAGGGAGGTGCAACCTCCCTACCCCTCCCTAGTGGGTAGAGGTCAGAGATGTTGCTAAACATCCTACAATGCACAGGATAACAAAGAATCATCCCACCCAAATATTAATAGTGCCGAGGTGGAGAAACGCATTTTTAAGACACCCAAATCTCAGGATTTATTGTTACTGCAGCACAGCAGGTCCTTTCCTCATTAATATAACGAATGATTGACATATACTACACGTCTTCCTTCTTTAACTAACAGGATCTCTGTATTTTCCTCAGAGCTAGAGCCTTCGAGTGCTCAATAAAGGAATTATAAACAAATTGAATAAACTAACTCCATGAGGAGCCAGCACATTTTCTATGTAGAAACAGACAAGTGGAGGGAACTGCAAAATCCAAATGTAGAGAGTTAGTGCTTTATAATTATTAAGAGGAGAGGTGGTCATGGTATGGTTGACCAAACCTGACTGTCTGCCTGTTTGTATAAATAAAGTTTTATTGGAACACAGCCACACACGTTTATTTATGTATCTCCTATAGCTGTTTTTGCACTACAAAGACAGACCTGAGTGGTTGTGACAGAGACTGTATGACCTGCAAAGCCTAAACTATTTAATGTATGGCCCTTTATAGAAAACATTTCCCGACTCCTGTTAAGAGCATGCATTTGAGTCCCAGCTCCAACACTTACTAGCTGGGTGACCTTGAGAATGTCATATCACCTCTCAGAGCTTTCGTTTTCTCATCAACCAAATGAAGAGAGTGGCAGGCCCTGCCTCATATGGTTGTTGAAGGATTTAATGAGCTCAAATACTTTGTACCTTGCCTGGCACATAGAATATGCTTAATAAATGATAGCTATTATTATTAAGTTAGTACTATAAACAATGAATAATAATAATAAAACAAAACCTCCTTTTTGTGCCTTGGACATAAGTAGATGCTTCCCTGCGGACTGGCAGTAAGTTTTCTTCCTTCGTTCACAGACGCTGTGGCAGCCCATACGGAACTGTGTTTATCTTGAAAGCACCTGGCAGAGGCGCCATGGAAGGGTCTGAGCTGGTGGAAAGACCCCATTTCTCAAACCCAGCTTTCTACATGGAATTATTCAAAGGGAAACCTTATCAAGCAGCCTTCCAGCTTGGTATCATCCATCTTCTAAAGGTAATTCAATAGCTTTTGGTAGCTGATGATTTATGGAACCAGTGGCCGCAGGGAGGTTGCTCTTTGTATTACAGCTTGTTTTTTATCAATGACCAGCAACCCACTGGCTGGAGCCAGAAGCAACAGGCTCTTTGTTTAATCCTGTTAACCCAGGCCATGGCTGCAGCCAGCTCCAGGCCAGCAGAGGGCCGCCGGCCACTGGGCAGATGAAGGACTTGGATCACTCTTGAGTTGAGAGCTCCTGTTGTTCAAGTAGGACCACTACGTCTGAACAGTAGTGGAGGCCTGTCTCCTGTACAAAGCTGCTTTAAGCCTCCAAACCTCATTTGATCAATGCTCCAGTCCTGGGAGGGAGAGAATTGTCCTTGCTTTACAAATGAGCCGCTGAAGCTGGGAGGTGGTTACTCATCTCGTGCCTGGATTAAGAATGCCACTGGCAAGTGCTGCCAGCTTAGCAGGATGCATATGTTCCTTGTGAGGAAGTCTAGGGTGTCGGCTGTCTCTGAGGTACTGGGCTTGGCTCTTGTCTCATTGCCACCTTCTCATGCCAGGACAATCTTCATGAGGGTAGGGTCTTACCCTCTCCTTCTTAATTTCATTCATTGTGCCAGGCCTGGCATGTAGTAGGTACTTAATAAAGAATGAATGAATGTTTGTCTGGGCCTTTGCATATGTTTCCTCTTCCTGAAAGACCCTTCCCGTCCTCTTTGCCTAGTTAACTCCCGCCTGTCCTTAAGGTCACAGCTTCAGATGTCATCTTGTGTCAGTCGGTGTCTAATCAGGAAAATAGAAATCTTATCGGTTAATTTAACTGAGAAAATTTAATAAGGAGCCGGTTAAACACTTATTGGAATATGGAAAAGGTAAAAAGGGAACACTGAGGTCACAGAGGATTAGTTATCCATTGTCGTGTAACAAATTGCCCCACCGCTTAGCAGCTTAAAACAAGCGTTCATTATCTCATATTTTCCATGGGTCAGGAACCTGGGCATGGCTTAGCGGGATCTTCTGCTTCCAGATCTCTCACAAGGCAACAATTCAGGTGGCAGCTGGGGTTGGGGTCTCATCTGAAGGCTCAGCCAAGGAAGGATCTGCTTCCAAACTCACTCAAGTGGTTGTTGGCAGGACTCAGTTCCTCGTGGGCTGTTGGACTGAAGCTCTCAGTTTATCACGGGCTGTTGGCTGGAGGCTCCCCTCAGTTTCTTGCCATATGGGCCTCTCAGAGGGCAGCTCCCAGATAGCAGCTGATTCATCAGAGTGAGCAAGCAAGATAGAACACCCAGGACAGAGGCCACAGTCTTACCATTTAATCTCTGAAGTGGCATCCCGTCACCACCGCTGTTTCCTAGCAGAAGTGAGTCAGTAAGTCTGTCTTGTACTCCAGGGGAGGGGATCACACAAGGGCATGAATAGCATGGGCCACATCCAAGGCTGCCCCTCACAGGCAGAAGGAAGCTGATACTTACAGGGCTGAGGGACAAAGGGAAGAGGCGGAGGCTTTAGAATCTAGATGTTTGGGCCTTGGGGCTGAGAATGCCTCTGATGGGGTGGCCCTGGGCAGCAGAGACTGGTAACTCTGATGGGACACAGTGAGGCTGTTCCTGGGAGTGTGAGAAAACAACACGCGTTTGTGGGACCATCTGGTACTGCCCGGGGTTGGGGGGAACCGGTGACACTGACAGGAACAGGATACGGACTGGAAGGAGAAGTCCCTTCTGCCCCTGGAATGGGTTGAATTGTTTCCCTCCCCCACACCCCAAAACTTCATACGGTGAAGCACTAGCTACCTGTACCTCAGCATGTGACCTGAGTTGGAAATAGGGTCATTAACAATGTAACTAGTTAAGATGAGGTCATACTGGAGAAGGGCGGGCCCCTGATCTAATACGGCTGGTGTTATAAAAAGGGGGAGATCAGACGCGGATACAGACATAGAGTCCCTGAGAACATGAAGCCGAAATCAGAGTGATGCTTCTATAAGCCAAGGAACACCAAAGATGGCAGCAAACCAGCAGAAGCTGGGGGAGAGGCCTGGACCAGCTTCTCTCTGGCAGCCCTCAGAGGGATCCAACCCCAATGACACCTTGATCTCAGACTTCTGGCCTCCCAAACTGGGAGAGAATAGTTTTATGTTGCTTCAGCCCCCCAGTTTGTGGTACCTTGTCATAGCAGGACTTGGAAACAAATGCAGCCTTCTGCTGCTCACAGTCTCCTCTAGCACCGTCTGTCTTACGGACCCTACCGGGCTGCGTCGGGCAAAGCAGACGTGTAGTTGCCGCCCAGTGTCACCACGCAGGTGGAAGGGCAGGTGTGAAGCTAGGCGATGAGGCGACCAGCACATACCTGTTCAGGGAAGGCTTTAGGGCCCCCACCACACAGGCCCTGCCTGGTCACCTGCCTCCTGGCTGTCCCCAGTCCTCTGTGCTACCTTCTAGCATAGCACTTTCCACCCTCTCGTAGTAACTGGTGATTTGTCTGTATTTACCCCTAGATTGGGAACTTCACGAGGGCAGGTGCTCTGTGCTATTTCCTCGCTGGCATCATCTGTATCAACACAGGCAACTATGCCCAGCATCCCATGTCACCCTCGTGATAACCCCTCAGGGAAGATGATCTTTATCCCCATTTGCTTATGAGAAAACTAGAAATCAAAGGGCTGAAACAGCAGAACCAGGCTTGGGCTTTCTACCTTCCAACACTTCCCTTCCCACCCCCTCCATTTTTAGAGCCACATAATACTAAAGATTTACAATATGCCAGGAACTGGGTTAAAAGTTATCTGCATATATTTCTCTATGTCCATATTTACATTAGGTGCATTATCATCGACTCCTCATTTATAGAGCAAGCATGGCTGATGGAGAGCTAGAAACCAACTTAATATTTCAGTTACACCCAAATCCACTGTGCAGCCAGACCGCTGAAAACCAACCAGTGTCCCTCCACCAAGCACGGATTAATACATTGTTGATACATCTAATGACTTGCTTAATTGATGGCTTCTGCCATGATTAGGGGACAGTTTTGTTTTGGGGGGGGGAGTTATGATTATCAGACCCACGTCAATTAGCCTTGGAAACAAGAATGTAAATACAAAATGCTGTTTGTTTCGTTGCCCAGCAAAATAAGCACCTCTACTTGTAGCCAAAGCTTTAAGAATTCATTCGGCAAATATTTGAGCATGTGTCACATGTTTGGCACTGTTCTTATAGCTGTGGAGGATACAAAAGTATGAAACACATTTCCTCTCCCCAGGGAACTTACAATGTAGTTAAGGAAAGGAGATACTGGACACATGAAATGTTAATTAACAAAACGAGGCCATCTAGGGTAAATAGCCAATTAATGGAATGGACAATCGGAAAATGGTGCTTGTGGGAACTCAGAGGAGGGGCTGATAATGATAACAGTAATGTAGAAATTCGCCAGCATTTTATTGAGCATTTACTGCAGTCCAGGCACAGTGCTAAGTGTTTGTATGCGTTAGCATTTTACAGATGAAGCAATTGAGGCTTAGTTGAATGACTTGTACAAGGTCACAGAGCCAGGAAATGACGGAGTGAGAATTTGATCCTGGGTTATCTCACACAGGAATGAGCTCTTAATTACCTGTCATTCTATATTCTGAGAGTGGATTATACTCTGAACTTTCACAGAAAGCAGTGAGTGTGTTGGGGGGCTAGGGAAGTTCATGTAAATCTTATAGTTGATGACGTGTAAACTGGGTTTTGAAGCATGAATAAGAGTTCAATAGTTGAAGAAAGAGAGAAGACATTCCAGGCAGAAGGAACAGCCTGTGCAAATAAGGTTTGTTCCTTATTTTTTTCCCCTCTGTCCCTCGCTGTGCCCACCACACCCCCTTTTCTTAGCAATGGCCAGTAGAAGCCATCCTTACTCTCTTACCTCACTTCCCTCCAGAAAGGGTTTCGAGTATCAGGATATTCACCGTTTGACTCTGCTCACGCTGAGGCTTGATGCTTTGAGGGAGAGAAGCCTCTGCGATTCGACAGCAGACACAGATCTCGTCAATTATTTTGAGCACTTGGAAGACGAGGTGGGACATCCTGTCTTTTCAATACATGTACCTATTAAAAACGTTAGGAACACGTTGTTGACTGAGCAATCCTTGGGAGGACTAAAGTGCTTATTGCCAATTTAAAAAAGGCATTCGGAGAGAAAACTAAAACAGATGGAAATAAATTGAATTTGCTGCCTTACGAGACCTTGAGCAGTGAAACCCATGTAATTGACCACCGGTCTTCAGAGGGAGGTGGGTGTGAGAAGGTGGTAGGAGAGGGAAGGGGCGCTCAGAGGTACATTTACAACGGAGGAAAAGATCATTTTGCTCCATGAGGAGTGCAGGAGCCCCCCGGAAGATCTGGTTCCTTCTGAGAGGCCAGAGGAAACCCTGTTAGGGGTGCCACACATGCCAACCTCTCAGTGCTTCAGTTGCCGCACCAGTTAAGTGGGGGTAATGGCACCAAACCTTTGAGCTCATAGACGATGACGCCCTTCCAAGTTGTCTGGACTGTAGGGGGAGCTCTCCAACGTCAGTCATTATTAACAATAGTATTACATTCGAGAATGAAACGCCAAGTTGCTAGGGTAGGTTGTCTAGATGCAATGCGAGACTGCATGTGATGGATTGAGCGTGGAGGCAAGAAAGGGCAGGAGAAGATGCTAAACGAGGCTGTGATGGTCTGAGGTGGGGGGACTAGCTACCGTCTGACCCCAGAGGGAGCCCTGGAATATGGACAGTGCTGCAGAGTTGATGCTACCTGAGGGGAGGCGGCGAGTCTTTTTAGACCCCAGGTCAGCTGGTCATGGGTTAGAGGATGCCTTGGGGAGAGGGGGTGCCCGAGCTGGGCTTTCTGGGGCAGGTGGCTCCTCTTTGAGAGCGGTTCTCTCCTAGGGCAGATGTGAGCCTGGCAGCAAATACTCCCGGCGTCCGGGTGATGGATGCATTGGGCGAGTAGAGGGCATCGGGGTTGGGTGTACCAACGGGCTCCATTTCACCTGTCAGGGTGAAGGATGAGGAACGGAAACTGAACAAAGTGAGCGTGTCGAGCCTGCTTTTATGTAGCGTGAGGATGAACTTCTTGACACAAAGACGCAAGGAAGACCCCCCCACCCCGCCCAACCCTGATGTAACCCAGGATATTTCCAGCAGATTCCTCTTAGAGATCTTGACAGCTTCCAAAATCCCAGTTTCCCACCAGAGCCTATCTATGCTGCAAAGACAGGACACTGGTTGTTCTCATCTGTGAGTCTCGCGATTCAACTGCGGAGATGATGCCTTCGAGGCAGAAATCATGTCTTATCTTCCTTCGTATCCCCCATGGTACCAAGTGTAGTGCCTGGTATACAAGCGATACTCAGAAAGTGTGGTTGATTGACTCCCCTGGGCATTCTTGGGGATCCCAAGCTGCTGACCTTTTGGGTGATTCGAGAAAGTGCCAGACTTCTTGCTCGTAAGGGCGTTTAAGATACCCCCACCCTCTTGATCTGGCCTCCAGGATCATTTCTAGTGACCCTCTCACCCACATTCACAAGCCTCACGCTCTTGTTCAGTGGTTTCCTACCTTTTGTTTTTCATTTTCTCACACAGTGGTTACAATCATCTATCCAGTTGTCTGGGCTAAACTCCTAGGAGTAATTGTTTATTCTTCTCTCTAGCTGACCCCTGCTCATCAAATCCAACCGCAAGTCTGGTTGGTGATACTTTCAGAATCTGCCCCAATCTGGCTCCTTTTCGTCCTTTGCTTTGCTATCACCCCCTTCCAAGTCTCCTCCCCCTCCCTCACCCGTTACTGCTTCTGCCTCACACGTCTCTCTGCTCTGACTCTTGCTTACCACAGCGAGTTGTGTCTAGCACAGTGCCTGGCACACATGGGCTCTCAATAAATCCTTGTTGAATGAACGGGTAGGGATTGTCATGAGGTTTTCTTTTTGACATTAAAAAAAAAAAATTCATGGATTTCCAAAATAACAGTCGATATTTTAGTGCTCTGTGCTTGAGAAACGCTTTGTTGTCCATTTCATCTATGAATTCGGTAATGCTTTTGAATAAATAGATCTACAGACAGTTGTAAAGTAATTGTCTTTGGGATGAGGCATTGGCAAATGGTATGAAAATTGGTAGATACCTTGCAGTACCTCTACAGCCCTCTAGGAGGCGGTGGCGCACGGATCGGAATCCACTACTCTGGTTCAACCAGGTCTTTGCTTTTTCTACAGTTATGACTCATTCTGAGATTCTCTTCCCACCCGTGGACCTTTGTTCTGGCTGTGTCCTCTACTTGGAATGCCCTTTTGAATTTACCGCAAACTCTAGGTACACAAAGCCCATCCATCTTTAAAGTCTCAGCCCAAATGTCAACTCTTTGAAGCCTTTCTTCATTTCACCCAAGTGAGAAGACATCTCGCCCGCCTTGCTGAGCTCCCATACAGTTTTAACTGCACTGCCTTTATTTATAGCTGTGGGTGCCTGATTTAGAGATTTCATGAACCAATAACATTTAAAAATGCCGGGGGGGGGGGGTCTGACATAGATTTGGTTACTTTTGACTTTGCCAAAAAGACCTTGAAAGGAACAAGTTTTGTTTTTCTTTCAGTTTCAGGTGTAGGATACACTGTAATAGACGTTTACACCCCTCACAAAGGAAACAAACAAGTTTTATCAACAAGAAACTTATTTAAACACAAAAAGAAAAAAAGGGAAGAGCATTGTTTCAAAATTAGGAACCATTTTAGCAATGAAATAAATTTAGTTCTATAAAAAATTCATACAGGAATGGTTGTCGTTTTTCTCTTGTTTCTGAGTCTGGTAAAGAATTCATCACAGGTAAGCTCTGATCTAGAGAGGGGTATTTAGAAACGTTGTCTTCTAATTCTTGTGTCCCTGTTTCATCACCACGCCTCGCCCTCGCTGCTCACAGACGGGAAATGTTTCTAATTTAGCGCCAGCTCCCTGATAAAGCTTAAGCTGATCTTAGGCTATTTGAATGCACATCACAAAGGATATGGACCCGTCTCTTTCTCTGGGGTTTGGGTTCCTGATCATTTGGTCTCTGTACCACTGATGGTTAAAGAAAGCCCTTGCTGTAGAATTACCCTTTTCTGAAAGGCAAGGGGCCTCTTGGACTTTTGCCTACTAATTCAGCAGTGAAGGTGTCCATTTAGCCTTCCAGGAGGACATTGTCCATCCAATGTAGGGAGAAGAGGCTGTGAAGTTCTTGATTTGCAATATCAGAGTAGGTGCTCAGTTACTACTTGACACATCTCTGCGGATCTTGAGCTGTGTGACGTTGACTCTTGGTTTGGCCTTCTCTACTGAACATGAGTCCTGCCAGTCTTGGCTTTAGAGTCCCAAGTACAGGTGTTCTTTGAAACAACGGCAAGACATAAATGGAGACCAAAAGGGGTGAGATTCTGGGTTCCTTCTAGTCACAGCACAGAGGGAGGCCTTGTGGTTCTCTCTGTGCTGCTTTTGATCACTGCTCTTTTCAGAGCCCTTGGGAGAACTGGGACAAAGACGGGCAGCATCTTCCCAGGTCAAGGCCATGACCACAGACACCCCAGGAATTTCGGGGACAGAGCTGTCTCAAGGAGGCTGAATGCCTAGTACCCAGACTCTCTGTCTATGGAATAATGGATTCTCATTTGCTCATCTGCTGTGTAAATCACCAACGATGGGGAGTTAATCATGCATAGGAAATGAATCCTTTCTCTGAGTTAATGAGCACAGAGCTCAGAGCAGCATCTGTTTACTCCCTCTACTTTCAAATCTCTGGCAGTTGTGAACAATTAATTGTACCCAATAATCTCTCTTTGTTGTCAGGCATTTGGGGGAAAATTCCACTTCTCCCCAAATACACACATGCCACTGAGTAGTGAGAAAATATGCCTCTACTCAGCCTCTTTGTCCACTTAAAAATGATGTTCTAAGAATCAAAGTATATATATATGAGTTTGGGGGGGGAAGGAAAGGGAAAGGAAAGGAATGGAAGGGAAGGGAAGAAGAGAGAATCAGGAAGAAAGATTAAGATTAATTTTGGCTTCTGTTTTTATGAGCGCTGCATGATATACGAGTATCAGGCAGTGTACCAAATACTTCACTTGCAGCATCTTGTTTCCTCCTCATCATGCAATCACAGGCAGAGGTATCATTATGTTCTAGTGAAGAACACTGAGGTTCAGAGACGTTAGTCACTGGCCACGCTACCCACCTAGGAAGTGACTGGGGGTGGGGGGGATTGGAGCTCGGGCTGTTGTGCGTCTAAGGCCCAAGCCTTCGCTGTTCTACTACACCTTCCCTTTCCTGTCAGGGGGAAACCTTACTCACCTTCAAGTCCCTGTTCTAAGGCCCATGCTCTGATCGCTTTTGGACAACCCCCAGGCAGAGGCCCTGAGGCTGTGCTGCTTTGCAGCGATGCGTGAGTCACTTCACTTCTCTGACCTTCCATTTCTTCATCTCTCAACTGGGTCAACTGGGAATAATTACAGTGCCTTCACATATGTTTTTATGAGGATTCAATGAGATGGTATATATATATATATATATATATATATATATATATATATATATATATATATATATATAGAGAGAGAGAGAGAGAGAGAGAGAGAGAGAGAGAGAGAGCACAGAACCCTCCATCAGCCGTATTCTTATTACTCCTTATGGAACACTCACCACGTGCCAGGCTCTTTGCTAACCATAGTATATACAGTATGCATCACTAAGTCTCAAACCATCCCAGGAAGTAGATATTAACTAATCAATAATCAATCCATCGTTTAGCAAATATTTACTGAGCATCTACTATGTGCAGGCATGGTTTTGGTGCTAGGGCTGGAGTCTAGTTGGGAAGACAGATAACAAGTAATACTTGTGTAATTAAGTGATGATAAGAGTTATGGAGGAATGTGCATCGTGCTATAAGAGCACGTAGTCGGGGAGGAGGGACCCAGCCTATTTTTAGAGAGGGGGGTCTCCAAGATGTTATTTTTTTGAGAAAGTGACATTTCAGATGAGCCCAGAAGTTAGACTAGAAGAAAGTCAAGGGAAAAGATGAAGGGAGAACATTCTGACCATAGAATGCAGTCATTGGATTCTTGTTGAACCAGCTCTTTCATATTTTAATCCAAAGGCGTGATCAAATGTGGGCTACTTTCAGATCTGTGGCAGACTGTTGGAGCTGAGGGAAGGGGGGCAGTTTGAAGCAGGGGTATGTCCTATTCAGATTGCCCAGACTATTTCCATGCAAATGACTAATGGTGTCCTCTGTTGATTTTATTCAGTGAATGTTCTACTCTCACCAGACCTTGGAAAGTCAAAGCTGGAAGGAAACTTTGAGGTCATCTGGGGCTCAGAAATTGAAAAAAGATTGCACTTGGGGTGGCAGCTGTTGTTGACTGGTAGTGTCTGCTTACAGTTCTCTCTTGGGAAGAGAGCCGATTCGTGGCACATAGTGGTAAGATTGATTAGTGATGTCTGTTTCAGGCACGGCATTGGAGATTTATGGCAGGTACTTGAATAGAGATCCAAGAAGCTATACACAGTTGGCATCAGAACTCCTCTTAGAGAGAAAACTGTCTTTGTCTTAGAATGTATTTTTATAAGCTGTTTTCGGTGTTGAAGATGGAGCCCAAAGAACATAAACTATAAGACAGAACAAAATTGTTCTGCTTAATCAGTAGGAATTCAAGGCTGTGGATGAAGCAGGAGAGAGGAGGGGAAAGGAGCTTGTAAGAGAGGAGAGGCTGAGCCATGTGGTGGGCAGCTAAACCTCAAAGAGAAGAAAAGATAACGTGGAAACTTCCTGAAGCTAGAGCGGCCAAAGATTTCCAATCAGGACCCCTCATTTCCTAGTTTGCTTCATTGCCGTCTACAATTTGTTGACCCAAACTGACAACAAAAGTCAGTTTCACACAGTGACACTTGGTGTTGGTGGCAATTGGAAAAGCGAGGGAATGGGTCATTGTCTAGTATGAGATGCTATAATGCGGGGAAAAGAGAGAACACGTGGGATGCTACACCAATGATCCATAAACTGAACCAACTCAGCAAAATAAAGAACCGGAGATGGAGAAATACACACACGGCCCCCCACTCCGAACATTCCTGGACCAATCTGGAAGGAAGCTGGGTCTGTCACTGCATATGGAATAAGGGTGTGGCTGATTTTTTTTTAATTTCAAAGAATGGGGTAGTATCAATTGGTACCTGTGAGATACATACCTGTCTGTTTCCCTGTCCTAGCCTGTCTTCCTAATTTTACAGATGGGGAAACTGAGGCCCCGGTAGCGGGACAGAACCTAATGGAGGTCTCAGTCATTGGCTGCCAAATGAGCCTTCGCCTCCGAGGCTGTGGTAGGAGACATCAGGCCAGAGTAATGAGCCAGCGCCCTGTGTCTGCTCATCCTCGGTCTGCAGCACCAGCGTGATGTGGGCAAAATATCCTAGACTCTCAGACGCACTTTTATTTTTAAAGAGAAAGTTATCAGAACTTAAATGAAAGCTGTGTAGTCTTATGCATGTGTGTGTTGGGGTGTTTGGGCAGGTTATGGGGTGTCGTTGGCAATCTGGATCTGACCTGGAAAGAAAGGATGGTGATTTCAGGTGGTTCCGTCTCCTGCTTTTAACTCCTACTGCATCTGTCCTCCCTGGAGGGGTCATTTCAGGAGAATGCCCTGAAACTTAGGTCTTACCATGGGGGAGTCACTTAGGTAATGGTAATTTAGAGGAGCCAAAGGGCTGCCTACTGAGAAATTAGTTTCTCTCTGTGTCTCCCTGCGGTGCCTGACATTTCCACCAAAGTCACCCCTTTGGGATGAAAGATGGATATGCAAACATCTTTGCTAAAAAGGGAGCAAGCTCTGTGCTACTCCCCAATGCCCTAGAAAGGATTCATGAGCAATAATCCCTCCAAATGTACTACTGTGTGCTTTGTAGACATTGTCATTTGAGCCTCATCACACTTCCATATCTGGAACGACAGACGATGCCCCCATTTTTCAGAAGAATTAAGTAAGTCCTGACAGATTGTGACTTGGCTGAAGCAACTAAGGAGCAGAGGTGAGAATCCAGCTCTCAGCATAATGACTCTCAGAGTCTTAGATGATTAGTTGTTTTACCTCCAAACAGGAGTACATTAAAAAAAAATTAATTAGATTTTGATTGTACAAGTGATAAATTAGAAGAATTTTAAAATGGAGAAAACCCAAAGAGGAAACTAAATTTTAGCCATAATCCTACAAAAGGCTATCTCACTCTCAGTCTTCTTTTCCATAAGCATTATGGCTTTTTCACAAAAACAGAATAAGAATATGTAGAATTCTGTGACGTGGCTATATCATTATTTAATAAGCTCTATGGTAGCAAGCATTTATTGAGCTTATTTGTTGAAAAAGCGACATGCCAAAATGATAAACTATATGATCAGGGTTAAAGCATGATTCTTATAATCCAGATTAACAGACTGCCAACAAGGTAGGGGCAGACAGGTCACCCATTTGTTCATAAACTAGATTGAATAGTTACTGCGTTCCAGGCACTGACCATGGTATGAGGGGTACAGCTGACAGCAGCATAGAAAAGGTCTCAGGAAGCTCATATATTGTTGGGTGGAGACAGATAATAAACTAATACATGAATGAGTAGATAGATGTGTGTGTATAAATATAATTAGATGGTGAAGGTGGTCTGAAGGACAACAAAGCCAGGTCAACAGAAAGAGTAGGAGTGATGAGACATTATTTTAAATACCCTCTTTGGAGGTGACCCTGGAGCAGAGACCTGGAGTAGGAAGTGAGCCATATGAATATCTGAATGAACGATGGACCAAACGGCAAGTTCAAGGCAGGGAGGTGGAAAGGCGTTGGGGTCAGGAACACTCAAGAGCACGGTGAGCAGCGAGAGTGTCAGTAAATGTGGTTGACGAGGTAGCTGGGCCCACACTGTGTATGCCCTTGAAAGCCACAGTGGGGTTTCTGGATGGTGGATGGGGACCTTTGGGAGGGTCTTCGGCAGATGAGCGAGGCGAGCTGATGTATATTTTCAAAGACTCACTTTGGCCTCCGTGTGGAAACTGAATATGGTGAGGGGCAAGAAAAAGAGCCAGAAGACCATCTGGGAGGGTGTTGTAATAATACAGGAGAGAAGTGGCTTGGACCTTGGTTAAGAGCTGAAGGGCTGTAAAAAGGGGCCGGATTTGAGATATATTGTGAAGGTCAAGCTCTCAGGACTTGCTGAGAATTGTCTCTGGGGATGAGAGAGGGAGGTGAGCAAGGATGAGTGAGCAACTTGGCAAATGGCGGTGCCACAGCTGAAGGGGGAGGGCTATGGGAAGAGAGTGGATGAGAGACGTTTGGTTTTAGATATACATTTAAGGTCCCTACTAGAGTCCCAAGTGGAGATCGTAACTGTGCAGTAGGATATACAAGCCTGGAGATCAGGGGATGAGTTGGGACAGGAGATAGAAATGTCAGAATCATCAGTGCATGGATGCCCTTGAAAGCCATGAGACTGGAAAGGAAACTTACACTCTGGTGGTGGCTGGATGGGTCTTGATGGGAAAGCAGTCCCAGCTTTACCTCTAGAGAAAAGTGGAGGTCGGGAGCATAGAGCCTTCAAAGGAAGGTTCTAAGATCCCACAGAACAAGACAGAGAGGAAGGCAGGAAATTGAGACAAAAAGGAGGCCAGGTGAGGGTGGAGAGTGGGAGAAGAGAGATAGGACAATTATGTTCAATTGGGTAAAATGAGCCCAGAGGGGCCTGTTCTCTGCAAATAGGCCACAGCTGAAGGTTAATGCCTCAGACCTAGGGAGCTAGTTACACAGACACAGGTTGTCATAGATGCCAACCGGTGCTTCCACACCTTGTGGCACAAGCAGGCTCCCCTCCCCCTCCCCAGTCCCTGCCTATTAGTTGGTAAGGGTTTCAGTGCACCCTATAAATATAGACATCTCATCTTGCATTGCTTGCTAACTAAGATAGTACCCCTTATTTTATATCTGTGACATTAAAAAAAAATGCTTCTGAGGATTTGATGCAAGTTTGTGGGTAAACGCCAAGCTCTAGAAAAACCCAGCTTGATTTCTCACTCCCTTCTCTTCCCTTCCCTACCCTTCTTCCCTCCCTCCCTCCTTTCTTCCTTCTTCCCTGCACCCATGCATGCACCTATCCATGCACCATCCATTTCTCAATTCATTTAGCGAGTCAATAACTCTCATTAAGCCCTTGCTTTTTGGGCTACGTGTCAAGGACATGAAGAAAATAAGAAGCAATGACTCTTTAAAGGAAGTGGGAAGCGCAAGAATTGCTCTGATCTGCTCTAGACAGACAGTGACAGCTTAATCTGTAATTCCCCAAAACGAGTCAAACCACGGACTAGCTGCATTATAATTGCTTGAGGACCTATTAAAAATACATGTTCCTGAACCCACCTCAGAATCCCAATCTTCCAGGGAGTACGTTTTGCAAAGGTCCCCAATTGACTCAGATACACAGTCAGGTTTGAGAATACAGCTGAATGAGGTTCCAATGGGCTTAAGTCATGTCTGTTGCAATTGCATCACGCTATACTCTTATCTCTTTTCCCACTCATGGGAATTCCAATTCTCCCGTTAGCCAAGCACAACTCTAACCCTCACCCCACTACTAGTATGTAGGAACCTCATTACTTAGGTACCAGAAGTAACCCATGGTTCAATTCGAGCTAATACTACACTGCTTGTAGTGTTTGTTTTTATTTTCTATCTTGATGACACTTGTGTGATTTCTACACACTATCAGACAACTAGTAAATCCATTAATTAATTAACTTTTTTGGCCAGTTTTGTTACATGTCTGACAGAGCCTCCACTTCCATGCTCAGATGCTAAGTTCAGTCTAAGATAGCCCCTCCTCCCTGCTGGTTAGAATATTCCCAGCCCCGTTTCCCGCTCTCGGACAGAGTACAGTCAGGAATTCAAACACACGCTAGTGTCCTTCTGCTTTGTACAGGAGTAACTGAAAGTCTACTGCCTTTATATGCTGAGAGTAACATGAATTATCTTGTTCTTTCTTGACATATTCTCCTAGCAACTCACTCCTGAAAAACAAAAACAATCCACCTTTCACCTCAATTATTGGACTTCTAGCTTCTTGAGGTCAGTCACTGTGTTTCCTGTTTCTCAACTCTTATGCTCATTAGAACTTAGCACACATTCACTGATGCTTCAAGAAACAAAACTGTACATGGTTTTAACATCAGGAATAATAATAATAATAATAATGAAGTATGTTGCTATTATAATCATACTTCATAGCATTTTTCTAGCGCTTTGAAGTTTACTGACGCATTCCTTCACTATTTGATGTCACTCTAACATGTCACTTTTGGCAAGTGACTGATAATTAGAATCACCTTGGTTGTACTTCAACCATACACCTTCCTAGGACCCACTCCAGACCAGTTCAAAGATTGGAATAGGAAAGTCTGTTGTTTAGCACTCTCCCAGGGGAGTTTCTGCTTATGGAGGCAGGGGAACCACGAGCGTGGTGGCTGTGTGTGTGGGCTTGGAAGTCAGCCTGACCCGGGAAGGAACCCTGGCTGCTGTGGGACCACACGCACATCACTGCAGATCTCCAGGCCCTAGAGTTGCTCCATCTGTAAAATGGGGCTGAGGAGACCAATACCAGGAAGATTACATGAGAGCGCACGGGTATGATAGGTGATCAGTAAGCAGACGCTGTGGCAGTGATTTATTTTCCCTTGTGGCACCATAAAATAGTAGCGAAGGCCATATATTGGGGCTCAAGCCCTGTCATTTGTACTTATAACCCGAGTTGCCGCTGAGTGTCAGTTACCTCATCTGCAAAATGGCAATGATGGAGACATCTATCTCACAGGACTCTTTTGAGGATTAAACGAACTAGTTATAAAATGTGGGACATTAGAACAAGACCTGGCACCACAGCAAGTTTTACATCCACTTTTGTAGCGGAGGATACACATAGCTGCTAAGAGGGGAAATGAGACTTCAAACCCTGTCTTCTCAGCCGAAACTCTGGGCTCTTCCCACTCTACTAACTCTTCATGCCAACTTTCCTCAGACTGTAAAACCAGGTCAGTGAAGGCTCAGTTCTGTTTTTTGCCTCGAAGGAGAAAAGGATCAAGTCTTCGTCCCCCACATCCCATTGCCAGCTCTCCTTCCCTCCTGCAGCCCTTCCTTCTTCTCTCTTCCCAGAGCCGGGCCCCCTCCCCACTTTTCAGGAATGTCAGCTTTTGGGTCCGCCACTCAGAGGGTGCCCAGTCCTAGAACAGAGTGATTTGGGATTCCCGACTCGTCCCTTCCTAGCTGCTGGAATCTGGGCAGACACCGGAACAGACTTATCTAATTAGTGGCCTCGCCTCCCCTGGGGCTCGGGGCTACTGATGCATGGCTGCCACATTTCCCAGGCTGAGACAAGAGGCCTCATCTTGACCAGCAGTGGAGGCTTCCCCACAAACGCCTGAGAGAAAAGGGGTTTTCCAACTTCTGGAGCAGGGAGTCGGAAGCTGGGCAATGGAGACTCAGAACCAGAGCTTACATGGATGGGGCTGCTGAGGACATTATCTCCCCGCTCTGAGCCTCAGTGTGCTGACCTATAAAATGGACTCATAACTGGAGCTACCTCCCCGGCTCGTCGGGATTCTGTGCATAGAGTGATGATCTCAGGATCACCTGACCTCTACCTCACTCCTCACTCCCGCTTTTTCTCCCCTCTCCAAAACTCTTCAATGATTTAGTTAGAGAGGGAAACTATAGCAGTAATTAAGAGCATACACACTGAAGTGACCAGCTTAGGGATTGATCCTGGCCCTGCCTTTTTCTGCTCTGCTACCTCGAGCAAACCACTCCCCAGGCCCAGTTTCCTCATCTGTAAATTGGAGGTGATCATTCTGACCTGCCTTATATGGGTGCTGGGATGCTAAAGTGGGGTCAAGTAGGTTGGCACATAGTACGTGCTCAGTCAATCTCCAATATCAGGAACGTGAAGTGAGCATGAGAATGGATTCCCAGTCCCATCCCAACATTCCTTTTTTTCATATGGATGATAAACAGTTTTCTCTCGCTGGATCCTCCTGACCTAAGTACTTGGACAGCTTCAGGATTCAGCTCTTGGGGACCCTCCTCTGCAAAGCTTTCCCTGAGACTTATCCCCCTCATGCTTTTTCTTCAGCCTACTGGGATTCCTCCATCCATAGTTCTTTGCACTTGGCATTGTCTGAGTCCGCTGCTCTCCTGGACTTAGATTCCCTGGGGCAGGGCTCCTGTGTTAGTATTTGTGTTCAGCACCTCGGATAGCAGCTCGTACCTCTTTGGACGTTTGTTTTTGTTGAAAGAATGAAGACAACTAACGACCTGAAAGCATTTTTTGACCCTGATCAACAGTAAGAAATGCATTTTACACTGCGACCTGGTCATGGGTGTGTGTGTGCACACACAGTGGGAAACAAATGTTCCTATTTGTTTGACGTTCTCTTCATATTTCATGACATAAATGCACTCTGGTGATTTTTCTTCTCATCTCGCCTTTCTCTTCTCTCCTCACCTATTTAATTTTTAAAATTTTGTCTGCGATCTCTGAAATTCATTCCAGAACGAGTTGCCCTGGGTTGAGAAGCAGCCTCTTGTCGTGCTAAGATCGTTGTGGACCACGGGAACAGTTGAATATGGGTTTGGACTCTAAGTCCACCTCTTACTGGTTATATGCCCTGGGGACATCACCTTAGCTCTCTCAGCCTCAATGTCTTCATCTGTAAAGTGGAGCCAATACTTTACTTACTTCTTAGGTTTCTTGTGAGGTTTTAATGAGTCAATATCAGTAAAGGGTTGAGCACAGGGCCTGACATCTAGTCAATACTTGGCAAACGGTGGCCATTATCACAACCACTCTTGGAATCCTTGTATGACTGTACCCTTTTCCCTCCCAACCTTCCCAGTTCTCCTTCTTCTCTTGCTCTTTTTCCTTAGTCTTACTTACTTCTCTCCAAGGCCTACCTCACTGACGGTCATCTCTCCACACTCTGAAGCGTAAAAATGAACCATGAGTTCACGTTGTTGTAGGCTGCCTCCAAAGCATGCCAGGGAGGTGATTTGATGAAAGACAGCAGAAGTCCCATCATTTTGACACAAGTGGTGAAGGAAATACCCAGGGGAATAGAATCTGACATCTCTGTGATTCCTCCTGATGCTGGTGGGAATTATTCAAAGGTCTTAATTGCTACACCCAATCGAATCGCTTCTCCAGCAACTTGATAGAGCCCAAGAACTTCCCTTCCACACCCTCTGCCCCCAGCCATGTCAGCGCACAGGACCCGAGACAACATGAAGGGGAGAGTGGACACGAATACATACAAGGTCGGACAATGAAGGTCGTGACCTTGCTGCAACGATGTTGCTAACCTTTTTTTACATCAGAGGGATTACTTATTATGAATTTGTACCAACTGGACAAACAGGTAACCAAGTTTACTATCTGGAAGTGCTGAAAAGGCTGCGTGAAAAAGTTAGACGACCTGAACTTTTCGCCAACAATTCATGGCTCTCGCATCACGACAATGCACCAGCTCACACGGCACTGTCTGTGAGGGAGTTTTTAGCCAGTAAACAAATCACTGTATTGGAACACCCTCCCTACTCACCTGATCTGGCCCCCAATGACTTCTTTCTTTATCTGAAGATAAAGGAAATATGAAAAGGAAGACATTTTGATGACATTCAGGACATCAAGGGTAATACGACGACAGCTCTGATGGCCATTCCAGAAAAAGAATCCCAGAATTGCTTTGAAAGGTAGACTAGGCACTGGCATCAGTGCATAGCTTCCCAAGGGGAGTACTAGGAAGGTGACCATAGTGATATTCAGCAGTGAGGTATGTAGCACCACTTTTTCTAGGATGAGTTTGCGAAGTTAATTGTCAGACCTCAGTTACCTGTCTAAGGACCACAGATACTTAGCCATCCCCCTTAAGCCCACAATTGTTGTCAGAGAACAGGTCACCGAACTAAGTTAGCATCACTGCAATTCTGCCCCGCTATACTACCCCCTGGGCCTGGAGATTACCTCACTCACAAACCAGTGCTTCTGGAATGAGCAGAGCGAGGCAAAATGGTTCCGCCTCCCTCGTGGAGCATGGACCTGCACCATCACGGTATTCATGTAGTACCTCTTAGCATGGGGCCTGAGTCTGGAGGACCTGGTTCTAACACAGACTTTGCCACCAACCAGCTGTGTGACCTTGGCCAATTAGCTTCATGTCTCTCTTCCTTTATTTCCTCATTGGTAGAATGGGAACATTCATGCTATTTAAAAATACTCCCCATTTTGTCATGAAATAATGTCAGTTAAGCATCTGACACTTTTAAGTCCTAAATAAATGTCATGACCATCATCCTCATTGTTGCTACTGCTGTTGTTTTAATTAGTGATAATCACACACGAACACATTAGCTTCTGAATGAGGAGCAGAGTATCTCTAACGTGAAGAGTCCTTGAGATACCACGTCCTCTTGACAAGAGGGAACCCAGCCATTCCTCTGGAGTGGCGGTCTCGGGGCCTTGTAGCAGAAAGCTCTAGATGCAGTGACATGTCCTTGAACTTTGGCCTCCTAGGAAGAAGGAAGCAGTTCTTTCATTCTGAGTACCAGGGGGTTTCTAACTCCTACTGAATTGGGCTGGAATAGAAATAATGGCTCAGAGAAGAAACACATACCCTCATTTCCACTATGGCTTCAAACTTTTCTCTCATCCCCCAAATTGGACCAATATCATTGCTATCTGGCCCCCTTCCCTTGCACTATGAGATTAAGGCCAGATGACAACTTATTTTACCCCAATGTCAAGGGCAGGGCTCAGTTAGCTCTTAGCTTCATATATCATGACTGAATCTGTGACCCCCCTGCTGCTCTGGCATTTGCTTTCTCTCCTTCACCATTGCCCCAAACTCAGCCACATTTTTATTTAACGAATTAGCTTAAAGAGCAGAACTTTAGCAAGCTCCCTCTCTCTCTGTGTGTGTGTGTGTGTCTCTCTCTGTCTCTGTGTGTGTGTGTGTGTGTGTGTCTCTCTCTCTCCCTTAATTTCAGCAAATTTAGAAATGGGGTGGCCCTGTTATCTACAAAGGCAATCCTGTCTAAGTAGAGCCATTTAGCATTTACATCTTCTGATGATCTAAGACAAAAAATTTTATTTTTTGCTTCTTTCATTTAATGTTATATTTGAAAGATTCATACACGTTGTTGCGTGTGTTACTAGTCTGTTCATTTTGATTTCTGTGTAATTCATTGTATAAACACACACACTGCATTTATCTATCCTGCTGTTGATGGGCAGTGTCATAATTTCTTTACACGTTACGGTTGTTGGTGCCATTTTCTATTATAGATAATGATACATGAATGTCTTTACAGACACCCATAACAATCTGCCCAGCACACATTCCTAGAAGTAGAATTTTTGAATCAAATACTATGGCCATATTTTAAGCTTCCTCCAGAATTGTCCTAATTTGCACTTTCACCAGCAAAGTACATTCCTATCTGTGTCCTCACACTCTTGCCAATGCTAGCTTATTTGCATTTGTTTTAATCGTGCCAATTTGACAGGAGAAAAGATATTCTCTCCAGATTGTAGGAATTTCCATTTCTTTGAGTATAGCAAGGCTGGGCATCGCCCCTCCTTTATGTTAATTGGCTATTTGTGTTTATTCTTTTATGGATTGCTATGTGAATATATATATATACACACAGATAGATAGATAGATAGATAGATAGATAGATAGATAGATAGATAGATCCTTTTGCCATTAAAAAGTTGTGGATTTTAATAACAGTTCACACTAGGGCTCAGCTCTGGTGAAGTGTCAATTAGACACATTTCAAGTTGAAACATTTGGGAAATACAGGGTAAATGGGAGAGGGAGGGGACTTCTTAGTGACTCATAGGTTTCAAGTGGATGTGCCAAGCAGAGGGTAATTTGGAAGTGCATTGTTAAGAAACCAAAGAGGACAGTTGTGCATTCAGCCCCATGCTGGGGGGAAAACAATGCTTCCCAGACCAGAAGTCATTTGAGAACTCGGGATCCTACTCTAATTGAATCTGCCTCCCATTTCCTTTGTGCCCAAAGAGTCTCTCTGATTATGAATGCCTGGGCTTCAGGAGCCAGATGGGGGATGTGGCAAAGGAGAGAATATGTGTCGCTTGGCTTGATGCTTAGGATTTGAATGAGCAGCGTCCTAAACTGAATGATACGTCTTCATTTTGTTGCCCCCGTCCTCGTCCTTTCTTCAGCGAACATTTCTTGAGATCCTACTATGTGCCAGGTAGTGTACTGGGTGTTAGAGGTCTTCTATCACCCTCACCCTGCTGTGTTGCCTATCTCAGCAATCGGCAACTTTATCTTCCCAGTTCAAGGGAAGAAGCTGGGGTTACCGTGACTGCTTTTTCTGCCATATGTTGCAGCCTATCCATCAGCGAATTCTTTCAGCTCTTCCTTTAAAATATATCCAGAATCTGTAAAATACCCCAAATTTCCATCAACAAGTAAATGGATGAACAAACAGTGGTACCTCCATACGATGGAATACTACCCCAGCATAAAATGCAGTGAACCATCGGGGCACGCCACAGCATGAGTGAATCTTAAAATAATTATGCCAAGTGAAAGAAGCCAGATATAAAAGAGGACTGTATGATGCCGTTTATGAAAAATTCCAGGGGCTTCATATAGTGACAGAAAGCACATCAGTGGTCGCCTGGGGATGGGAGAGGCAGGGAGGGATTATTAAGGGGCACAGAGAGACCTTTTGGGGGGTTGGTGGGTTCATTACCTTGGTTGCAGTGATGGTTTCAGGAGTGCATACCTGTATCAAAGCTGATCAAGTTGTATTTTCAAGTTTATTTGCAGTTTGCTGAATGCCAGTTCTACCTTAATAAAGCTATTAAAAAACATACCCAAAATCTGACCACTTCTCACTATCTCTGCTGCTACCACTTCATCCAAACCACCACCGTCTCTCAGCTGATTAACTGAAATCGCCCCATGACATACTCTTCTGGCACCTGCCTTTGCTTCCTCACACTCTTCTTAACACAGAATCTGGAGTGATGCTTTCAATAGGAAAATGAGGTTATTTCACTCCTCTATTCAAAACCATACAATGGCTTCTCATGTCTTTCCATCACACCGAGAGCACTTATCACTGTCTGCCGTTCTGTGTACTTGCCGAGTTTATTGCTTCTCCTCCCACCACGGTGACATAAGTCCCATGAGAGCAGGTCCACTTTTCTTCACTGCTATATCCCAATGTCTACAGCAGTATTGCATCACATAGATTAATAGATATTTGTTGAATGAAACAATGAATATGGTATAGACTCTAAGAGTTTCCAGACTACTGAGGGAGACATATGTAAATACAGACAAACCATAGGGCAATAAATTCTATGATAAAGAGACTCCCCATGGAGGCACTTAAACCATTTTGGGGGGGAAGTCAAGGATGGCTTCCTGGAAGAAGTGGCATCTAACCTGAGACCTGAAAATACATAGGATGCCATGGGGAAGAAGACACCATTCCTGCCTTCATAGAATTCTATTGTATGAGCAAATATATAGGTATATATCATGCCATGTGATAAGTGCTTTATTGGGGTAAGCATGGGGTCTGAAGAGCAGAGAGGTGGGGAGCTAACACAGCCAAGAGGAGAGTCTGGCAACACTGCAAAGTTTCTTATAGCGAAGCTCTTCCTGGTTGGGATGTATCCATATCCTTTCACACCGTCTCCAGAAACCCGCATTTGGGAGACTGTTGCCTGGATATAGACTATGGCCGAAGGAACCAATGAATTGACTCAAGATTTGGGAGCTAACCAGTCATCGTTGTTCCGTCTCACACTCGCTTCCTTTTTATGTAAATTCTACTGCACCAGTTTCCATCTAGTCCAGTCATTCTCCACCTTCGCTGTGCATCAGAATTGCTAGGAAGCTTTTTAAAAAAGACGATTGGGTCCCCCCCAAACTGATTAAATCTAAATCTCTGGGGGAGGAGCTAAACATGGGTATTTAAGAAAACACAAAACAGAAAAACTCACTGTGTAACTAGAGAACGGCAGATGTGATTCAAGGATCAGGGAGATTTGTCTCACTTGGAGTTCAGTCGTTCATTTATTCCTTCATTCATTCCCAGCTCAGAGCCTCTGCACTTTCTTTTCCCTTTGCCTGGAATGTTCTTCCCTTGTGTTTTTGTTTTTTTTTTGTTTGTTTGTTTTTGTTTTGGCACATCGACTTGCTTCTCATTTTATAAGTCTCAGGGCAAATGTAACTTCTTCAGAAAGCCTCTCTCTGATCCTCTCCACTCTCCATCTAAAATAATTTTCATCCACTCCATCCACCTAGCTGTTATCTCTCTTTCACCTCACCTGGTTTATTTCCTTCATAGCACTTATCATGCCTCGAAATTATCTTATTTCCTGCTGTATCCTTAAAGAAAGGAACTGTTTCAGTAAAGAATGAAAAGGTCTGACATACAGAAAGCACAGTGCCCTGCACGTGGTAATGATTAGGAAATTGTTGCAATTACGGTGTTTCCCCCAAAATAAGACCTAACCGAAAAATAAACCCTAGCATGATTTTTCAGGATGACATCCTCTGAACATAAGCCCTCATGCATCTTTTGGACCAAAATTTAATATAAGACCCAGTCTTATTTTTGCAAAAACACGGTATAATGAGTGGATTAATGAATTATTTGGAGGTAATATACAAGGCCTAGATGAAAAGGATTCTCTCTGGCAGCATAGGAAATGTGAGAGACTGTTTTTTATGAATCACTTTGATGCCAAGCTCCCTGAAGGTAGGGGTTGTGTCTTGTTCCATCATTGTACATCCAGAGCTTAATAGTGCCTGACTGTGCTAAGATGCTCTGATTTAGAGACTCTTTGGTTGCAAGTAGCAGAATCCCACTCAAACTAACATAATCAGAAAACGGAATTTATTGGAAGGACAGACGGGTGTCAGAGAATTCAAGGAAGGGAAGGAGGTTGGGCTAGCAAGGAGCTCGAAGCAAAATATGGAAAATGACCAGGAACCCAGCAGTTTTACTCTGTGTCTTTCTAAGGCTGCATGGTGTCTCTTCCCTTCTCTTAGCAAACTGATTTTCTCTGCTCCATGAGCAGATGGATGAACCCAGCCCAAGGCTTATGATGCTTTCCACTTCAAACATCACACAGAGATTGAATGACATCTTCATTCTGAATTCCCAGGGAAGCGAAAATTTGATTGGCTTTAACTCCTGTCAGGCATTCACACCTGGCCTAATCAACTGGAGCCAGGAGTGGGAGAATGCTATCATGTGGTCTGCTGCTCTCGAGTTTGGGAGTATCTCTTTGCAATATGGAGGTCTTAGCTTAGAGTCTCCCCTGCAAGCAGAGCTTGAGAGGATGGCTTGCATGCAGGTAGTTTGATTGGGAAGAGATCTGAAGGAACAGCAGAGGGGGGGCTTGGAAGAGTGAAATAGGGAAGGAAGGAAAGCCAGTCCAAAGGTGTATTATTAAGCAGATGTGGGCAATAGAGGCTCATACTCCACGGAGGTCCTCTGAGCACTGTGTAGAATGTACCTCAGAAACGCCCTGCTGAGAATGAGCGAAGGAAGAATTTATCCATCAGCTCTTGGCCTCCACTGATCAAAGGATTGCCTCAGGGGTGTCACCTCCACCTCATTTCCAGTGGCGTACATACACCAGCATGGCTCTTAGATCAAACCGTAGAGCAGAAACAAGAGGTACATGGAGCAGCTAAAGCAAGGTGTATACCTGTGAGCAGGTGAGCTGCTGCAGCAATGGCTGGAGCATAGAAAGGCAGACCAGGAATATGTGAGATGGAGCAAACAAATGGCCCAGCACAGAGGGATAACGGGCAAGAACAGAGTGAAAGGGTGGGCGGGATTCATTCATATCTCTGCTATCTGCTCAGTGAACGTCTTCCAATTGCATAAAGCGATGAGAAATGACGGAAAGCTTCTTGGAGGAAGCAAGAGTTGAAGGCCTCCTTCAGTGTCTGAAGGCTGAGTCCAGAGGCGAGCGGATAATGACCGTGTGGCCTCAAGTTTTCTTCTCCTGAGGACGACCAATTTCACTGACAAGCCTGTGATGTCCTAAGGAAGGCAGAGGATGTTTCCCCCATTTGGGGACGAAGAGCAGAGCTGGGGGTGCTGGCACCTTAGTATCGATGCTGTGTCAGCATCAGGTCAAGTTTCGGCTTTCTGTCAGCTTTACGCCCCTGCAGGTTACATGGCTACAGTTAGACTCCAAGCACATGTGAAGTACCAACTGCCCCTCCGTTTTCGTACTCTCTCCTCGGTGTATAATTCAGCACAGCGACTACAGAGGTTGTTAAAACCGAAAGCAGTTTCTAATTTTGTTTCATTATGAGTATGAATGCAACCCTCAGGACCCATCCCTCCAGCCTTAACTAAATGTAGTCTTTGAAGCTAGGAAGCGATGAGATAAAGCTCTGAATGGAGACTCCAGTTGGCAGAGGCCTGGGCTGACTCAGCCCCGAGAAACCCGCAATCAAGAAATCAATAGAGCTTTTTCAGAGTTGCCATTATCCAACAAGGGGGAAAATTTCAAAAATAAATTGTGGCGTGGCATAAAATCAGATTAAGTAGATAATGGGTTTGCTGACTTCAGGCCATGTTGGGGACGGCACCCGGAAGGAGAGAATTAGTGACTGAATAAGCTAAGTTCTCTCCCTGCTTGTGCTATGTAAGGGTTCACTCTCTGAACAAGAGAAGACAAAGGTGAGAAAACAAAGCTCCGTTTCTGTTTGAACTTCACCCCAAAGTCGACCCAGCCTGCAGTCTAGGGTCAGCTCACCATTGTTTGTGGTGGTCTTGCCAAGGGTCACGTGTTCTCATCAGTCTGCACCAGGCTGTGTGACATTGCGCCCGTTATTTCACCTGTCTGTGAGCCTCTGTGTCCTTATCTTGAATTGGGCTGCCTGTTGACTGAGGCTGGAGGAGAGTTACTCACCAGGGAATTGGTTATGATGTTAGAACGGGAGAGAATGGATGCTGGGCTGGAACAAGCCACAAGCGGGCACCAGTTACAAATCCGGCTGTCATTCTGTCTTGACTCCGGCATTTCTAGAACCCTCAAACATGTGCCCACTGAGGTCCTCTGTGGTTAAAGTTAATGCACGTACTCCCAGAGCCAGGTGGCCTGATGGAGTCCGGAGAACAAGTGCAGGAAGAATGGAGCTTCCCCTCAGGGAGTACTCACCTGCTTCTCTGCTCCCCTGGGCTCTGCTCCCTACCTGGTTTCAGAGCCAGTTGCTTCTCTCTACCCGTCTTAGGCAACCTCTCTGGGCTTCCTCTCTTGCCTGCTTCTCCTGCCATTCCTCCCAGACCCACCTGACTGTCCCCTCTTAATCCTGGTCCCTCCTTTCTGGTTAAGTCAGTGTTGTTTACAATGATACTCTAATTGTTGCCCAAGATATGGCTACCCCCAAAATCAACATGGATGCTTCATGTTGGCTGGGAGTCTATTCTAAGATATGCTCCCTCCTAGCACCAGCTGCAGGTCTTCTGAGTGGGTGTGGTTGATTTTTGTGGAGGCAGCTGTAGGGAGCACCAGGCACATCATAAGCCATGTGAATGGAGCGCTCTGGAATTGTGCAGTGCACAACTCCGCTGACGGGATGAAGCAGCTCTGCCTTCCGCAGCTGAGAAGGAGGAAGATGCTTTTCACAATGTTTGCAAGTCACTGCAAGACGTTTGCAAGTACAGTTGGTCCTGAGGCCCAGTCTTGCTCACTTATGATGTTCTGTGATGCAAGATTCCTTCACCTACTGTGGTGGCTTTGGAAAGTGTCAACTCGGCCAGGCTGAACTACATTTCCCAGAATCTCCTCCCTAGTGTGTCTCCAGAGCCACAGGCAATATTTCTGTGAGGGATGTGACAGGCAGGAGTGAAGCAGCAGCCGTTTTGTTTTTCATCCTGTGGGTCAGGTAAGGCACTTTTGTAGCTCGCACATGTTGTCTGGGGTTCACCTCATAGGTAGGGGGACAGCTTCCCATGGATCCCCCTTCAGGCTCCTAGGCCAGGTGTGTGTTTGGTCCCATGATGAAGGCTACAAGCTTCTCTTTAAGGGCACCCACATCATCAAGGTCAGAGGCAGTAAGAGCCGACATGGGTTCCAGTCTTGTGTCCTTGTGGGTTCTAGTTTGTGCTCACGGATTCCAGCTTGCCCTTCTCTCCGCCACTTCCCATCTATCTGCCCTCCGGGACTGCCCTGCAGATTTCAAATTCTAGCCTCAGATGCAAAGAAAACAGCCGCCTTCCGGAGACTGTTGAATCAATCACAATTGAGTAAGTTCACGTGCCTGGGACACATTCTTTAATATATATATACTCTTCTTTGATTGCTTGCTTCTTTGACTGGATGCTGACTGATTCACCTACCGTGCGAGTTATAGTCCTAAAAGATGCATTCCTCCAAAGGACAACCTTTATGTATATACTAGGGGGCAGGTAGTTCATCTAGGAGCTGATCCCAATAAAGGAGCAGGGAGACTGAAATCAGGAAACAATGAAAAATCAATGAAGAATTCATTATTTACAGGCTGCTTCTATGGGCAGTGGGGCTCCCCTCCGCTAAGGCATCTGGGAAATGTGCAGACTGCCTCCCAGAAGTCTCTGTTGGAAGCATGGGAGGCAGGAAAGCTGAGGTCTGGTTCCCTCGCCCCTCTGAGGGTTGCCCTGAGGCTGTGAACTGCCCCACACTGTCAGGATTCCCCTGCCGGAGGCTGAGTGGGCTTTTGAGCTTTAGGAGAACCATTCGGGCAGAGAAGCAGAGAGGTTCTGGGTTCTGGGCAGGCTCTTGAACTTGAATGGTGTTGGTGTGCCCTGGCTGCTGGGGTCCCAAACAGGGGTGAGCAGGAGGGCTGTTGCTTGGGTGTCAGAAGCATCCACTGTCCCTGGCAAAGCTGTTGTTTGCAAGAGCAAATCTCATAGATGGTACTGGGTCAGGACAAAATGATTCAAATGGCATTAAAGGTATGTTTGAAAGCCAGAATAAATAAAAGTTCCAGAGTTTTCTCGTGTTAAAGCTCTGTACACACACACACACACACACACACACACACACACACACACACTCACTTTTCCCTGCTCTCTACCACCTCTTTACTTCCTAAAGTACTTTCTTGCATTGTTCAGAAAAAACATTTTCTGCAGCCCTGTGCTCTGCTCAGGTGGATGTTTTTGAAGCTTTTCAGGTAGTCCTTACAGGCAACTCAAATGAGGGCTATGAAAGAGCCCATCCATGGGTCTTTTAAAACGAAAACAACCCTTCACGTTTAAATAAAAATAAAACACTGGTATACACACGTGAAAACGTGGTAGCTCAGCATCTTGGGCGCAAGTGCATGACTAGCAAAGGGTTATTGATGATCGATTCACAGGCAGGGGTCAGAGGTCAGATAGGTTCGGGCCATGCCTGGTAATTAATGTCTGCGTTTGGTTGTCATCGGGTCAACTGCCATTTCTCATGCCCATTTTCCCACCCGGTGGCCTTTGCATTTTCTTTTCTACTCCAGGATCAGTGACAAATCAAATAATCTGTCCTCATCTCAGTTTGGGACTCTGCTGCGTGTCTGTGTCAGGATTGTGCTACCTGAGAGGCAAGACAGCATTCCCAGTGGGAAAGTCCCCGAGAGGGACAACTTCTTAGACACACAGAGTTTCCATTTTCCAAATGGATACTGACTCAGATATCCAAATGGGTTTCACTGGGTATCACTTGATACCCAGAACCTTCCTCCTAGATGAGAACATCAGTGGTCCTCTCCATGTAACAGGTGAGAACCCTGAGGCCCTGAGAGAAGAGATGAATTCCCCAAATCCCAACAAAGCGTTTGTGGCCTGACACCTAGTCGGCCCTCAATAATCAGTTGGTTATATTGATTAGCTATCATGGTTAAGAGCACAGGCTTTGGAGTCAGCCTGGGGTTATGCCCCTGACTCTACTTATCACTAATTAAGTGCTATTGGGTGGATGACTTAACCTCTCTGAGCCTCAGTGTTCCCAACTGTTAAGTGGGAATAATAACAGCCCTTGTGTAGGTTGTCGAGAGGAGTTAATAAGACCAGGAGCTGTGGAGAATGTTTGACAGATCGTAGAAGTAACATGATGTTGATGTTGGTGATGGTGACGATGATGGTGATGATGATGGTGATGATGATGATGGTGATGGTGATGGTGATGGTGATGATGATGGTGACGATGATGATGATGGTGATAATGGTGATGATGATGGTGACGATGATGGTGACGATGGTGGTGATGATGGTGGTGATGATGATGATGGTAATGATGAGGATGATGATGGTGACGATGATAGTGATGGTGACGATGATGATGATGATGATGATGGTGATGGTGATGGTGATGGTGATGGTGATGGTGATGGTGATGATGATGGTGATGATGATGGTGATAGTGATGGTGATAATGATGACGATGATGATGATGATGGTGATAGTGATGGTGATAATGATGACGATGATGGAGAATTAGCCTGGGGCCTTAGGTCATTCTGCAGTGACCTGACCTCTGAGAGTCTGGCAACCTTCCCACCCACTGGCAAGTAGACAGGAGCAGAGGTCTCCCAATGCTGTTTTCCTGGCTCGCTGATGATTGTTTCGTATACAAGCCAGTGTTTATTGATTCACCATTGATCTTTGCATGGGGCCAGGGAAATTCTTGGGCCATGGAGACAAAGGCAGCATTTTCCAGCCCACGGGGTCCCAGGGGGGTGTCAGGGAGCATCACCTGCTGGCTTGAATGACTGGCCTCTGCCCTGCTTGGGACAACTTCTTAATCAGAGCCAGCTGCCCCCGATGGCCCCTCCCTCAGGTGCCCCTTTATTGCTTCCACCAACCCCTCCCCTGCTGGCTCCGTCTGACCTTTAATAAGCGCTGCTTTTGTGCAGAGCCGCTGATGACTTATTGTCGAGTAAGCAGCTCCCCAGGGCAAGCTGCCACCCCAGCCCCTGGCCTCACCGCAGCTTGTAAGGGAAAATTACATTTTGATCCACATTTCCCATTTCCGTTCTCTGTCACCTAGCTGTGGAGACAAAAGGAAGGAAAGAATGTTTTCTTGTCCCCACTCTTTCTATTGTCTCCTCCTGGATTATGCCTACATGTTGTTTTCTCTCCTTCCTTCCCTCTTTCTCAATTCTGTCCTGTTGGTCAGTTGGGGGTGATGAAATAGCCTGGCAGGACTTTCTTACCTAGGTCATTAAAGCCCCAGAGGTGAGGGCAAGACACCACCTGAAAATCAGCAGATGGGCTTCAAAAAGAATAAACAAGCCAGCCTTCCTCAGGTCGTGTGTGACTTCTCCAAACGAGATAAGACTCTCCCGTCGGGTTGTTCTTACCACATCTTGTACCTCTTCTTGCCCACCCCTTTTTAAAGGAGATAATAGTCACAGAGCAAAAAATCCACCCTTTTAACCATTTAAAAGTGTACAATCCAGTGGGTTTTAGTACCCTCACAATGTTGTGCAACCATCACCACTATCTAATTCCAGAATATTCTCATCACCCCACAAGGAAACTCTGTACCCATTAAGCAGTCACTCCCCATATCCCCTGGCAACCATTAATCTACTCTCTTTCTGTATGGAGTTGCCTATGCTGGACACGTCATGTGAATGAAATCATGCAATATGTAGCCTTTTGTGACTGGCTTCTTTCGCTTCGCGTGGTATTTTCAAGAGTGATCCATGTCATAGCATGTATCGCACTGCAGTCTTTCCCATGGCTGAATAAGATTCCATTGTATAGAAATACCGCATTCATTCATTGATGGACACTTGGGTTGTTTCCACTTTTTGGCTGTTAATCAATAATGCTGCGATGGACATTTGTGTAAAAACTTTTGTTCTCTTAACTAGGGATGGAATTACTGGGTCATCTGGTAGTTCTGTGTTTAACTTTTTGAGGAACAAACTGTTTTCCATGATGACGGTACCATTTTACATTTTCAGCAGCAATGTGCAAGGGTTCCAATGATTCCACGTCCTCGCCAACACTTGATCATTTTCATTTTTAAATATTATAGCCATCCTAGTAGATGTGGAGTGGTATCTCTTCTGGTTTTGATCTGCATTTCCTTAACGACTAAAGATGCTGAGCAGCTTTTCATGTGCTTATTGACATTTTGTATGCCTTCTTTGGAGAAATGTCTATTCAGTTCCTATGTTTACTTACAAAAAAATTTTTTCCCCTCCACTGGTGTCGTTGAGCTGTAAGAGTTCTTTATATATTTAGATACTAGACCCTTATCAGATATGTAATTTGCAAATATTTTGTACCATTCTTTTCACTTTCTTGATAGTGAACTTTAATGTACAAAATTTTTAATTTTGATGAAGTCCTATTTGTCTACTTTTTCTTGTATTACTTGTGTTTTAGTTTTCACATTTAAGAAACTTTTGCCTAATGCAAGGTCATGAAGAATTATACCTACGGTATCTTCTAAGAGTTTTATAATTTAACTCTTACCTTTTAGGTCTTTGATCCATTTTGCGTTAATTTTTGTATGTGTTAGGTAGGGTTCCAACTTTATTCTTTTGCTTGTGGCTATCCAGTTGTTCCAGCACCAGTTGTTGAAAAGACTATTCTTTCCCTCCATTGAATGGTCTTAGGACCTTGTAAAAAATCAGTTGACCATAGACACATGGATTTATTTCTGGACTTTCAATGTTTTTCCATTGATCTATATGTCTAGCTTGTGCCAGTACCCAGTTTTTTTGATTACTTACTGTAACTTTGTAATAGGTTGGTGCAAATGTAATTGCGGTTTCAAAGGTTAAAAGTAATTTGCAAAAACCCCAATTACTTTTGCGCCAACCTAATAGTGAGTTTTGAAATCAGGAAGTGAGAGTCCTCCAACCTCATTCCTCTTTTTCAAGATTGTTTTTCCTAGTTCCAGAGCCCCCTGTTGGGCTTGTAGAGACTGTGGGATCTGCATTGGGGTCTAATGCCTCCTCCTACCCATCGAGATTCCCCCCTTTCCCTTTCCCCTGTGTAACTCCTCGGTAACCCTTTTGCATTCCTAACTCTGTTCTGGTGTCTGATTCCTGTGGAACCCAACTTGCAGACACTCCCCGTGTCTGGCACATTGGTTGGCACATCTGGTTGGAGTTCTAGAAACATTTCCAAACAGAGAGAAGGAGGCCGTCCTTGGCGGGGAGCTTTGGGTACACAAGAAGACTCCAATCCTGTTGTTCCCATCACGCTATACATTTTCATTACTGATTCACATAGTATGGTGGCCATAGGACAGACAGACCTCCAGGAGGCATCACCCTTTAAAGAAGATTTGGTCAAAGAAAGCCTGTTGATAGTGGGGTGAGACAGGATGGTTAGAGGACCTGGAATTGTGTCCTATGAGGAACGAGAATGTATGTGACTTTGGGAGAATAGAACTCCTCAGTGTGGACCAGCACGGCCAGAGCAGAGTGTGAGAATCGGGGCAGTAATAGGAAATGAGGTCTGAGACTTGACTCCAAATGTCTGGAAGGTAAAGGTTTTCTTCTGTGCTGCTCTGTAAGGGAAAACTTGAATGCCAGCTCCTTTTAGCTTTAAGACCTGGAGGCAGGTCTTAGCTTAAATGTCACTTCTTCCAGTTTGCCTCCTCGGAACCTCCTCCCCTCCACTTCCAAGACTGGATTAGGTCATCTACACCCTGTCACACTCTGCACGTCTCCTTTGAAGGCTTTTGTGAGGGCAAGTCATGGTCCGATTCATCTCCTGGTGTTTTCTCAGCACCAAGAACAGCTCCACACTCCCAGGAGGTGCCTAGGTATCTTCAATGGATGAAAGAAGAAAAAAATGAGCCAGTAGGTAGAAGTTAAAAATGGAACTGATGTGAATTCCGTTACAACACTATATAATATCGATCCATACCCAACAGGGAAATGGGCGGCTTCACGGTGCTGTACATGGTGTACAGACTCGAATCCCAGCCTTTTGCCTTCAGGTCCCATGAATTTCCATGACACCAAAGCTTCCTTGAACATGTGATCTCAACCATCCCACATTCCTTTTGCTTCCCTCTGGATCTTCTACGAAGGGGGATTTCAGTTGTTCTCTGAAGGGGAATATGGTGGAATAGAATTGTTTTCCCATCTGCTCTGAAAACAAATACAAGTCAGAATATTTAGGAGCTACCCAGAAGAATACATTTTTGGTCCTCTCAAGGGCTCATGTATTTATTTCCTTAATAACATTTACCATTTATTGGGCACTTACTAAGCATGAGACACTGTATTATAAACGTGACTTATCATTTGCAAATTCTCAAAACAGCTCTGCTAGGTGGGAATTGTTATTTCTCCAATACGAAAAATCCCTGGTTTTCCCGAACTGCCTTGGCCTTCAGAGCCCATGTCCACCTTCTAAGGAAGCCCCTGTGGACATAGAACCAGCTCAGGGGAGGCATTCTACTGTAGTATCAGCACACTGACCCCAGGCTACGGAGCCGAGTGTCTTCTCACCCCGTTCCTTGTGCCTCAGATGATTCTGATAAATCGCCCGAGAAACCAGACATGACATTTATGTTTGACTTAGTCCCACAGCCATGTAACATCCGGAAAGCTCCAACAAGCAAAGGTATGGCTCTAACTTTATTATGGGGTTTTTGTTTTTACAGTTTTGAATACAGGGGAGTGACATTCGGAAGACTCTCCTAAATCATTGGACAGAGATTCAATTATGTTGACAGTCATTTTTGTTAACTGTCCTTTGAAGCATGCCAATTTTCAGAGAAGTGGTTACCCGAGTATGCTTTTTTAAAAAAGTCTCTCCCTAATCAAGCAAGCTTTAGTTCCCTGAAAATTTCAATGGTGGGAAAATTCCAGCCTTGCAGCCTAGGATCTTCTCTGAGAAATTGGGCTATGCTGTGTAAGGTCACAAGTGAAAGTGTAAGAGTCCTGATCGATTTTCTTTTACATAAAATAAAGCAAAGGTGGCATCTAAAATGAGGGAACTGTCAGAGACAGGTCATGCATATTAAATTATTGATGATGGGTCATGAATAAGTAATCTTCATGCATCATCCTTGCTGCCCCAGAAAACGTATGCACCTACCTTTGCACACTTACAGGCAATTGGTCAGAGTGGGGGGCATGAGAGCTGTTCATAAGGAAATCCAGTCCCAGGGTCAAGGTACATACATTGAAGTCACAGGTGCTTTAGTCAGGTTGCCTTTGATCGGAGCCAACAGAAACCCCTCCAAGCTAGCTCAAGTGCAGTTGTGGCTTTGCTGAAAGATGCAAGAAGTTCTCATGGGAATCCAGAGAAAGCAGAACAGTGCGCCTCAGGAAGGGCAGGGAAAATACCTGGAACTAACAGGAAGATGGTTGCAAAGAGACTCTTCCAACTGCTTGCTGTGTGTCCTTGGGTGAGTTACTTCACTTCTTTGTGTCTCACCAGGGGAGATGGTACTGCATGTACTTCTGTGTCAAGTATTCAATGGGTTAATGACTGTGCCATGCTTAGCACATACGATCTGATCAATAAATGCTAGCTGTTATTATTATTATCGTTATATTTTTCCTACGTTACTTTTGTGCAACTGTTCCTTCTTCCTTTAGCTTCCTCACTGCCTCCACCTTCACAGTGGTCCCCGAGTCAACATGACCTTCTAAATTCTAGTGCCTGTAACCCCCTAGAAACTCTCCTCTCCTTCTCTTAGTTGAAGTTGTTAAGAGGGAGAATCTGATTGACTCATCCCACCCAAATCACAGGCTCCTGCCAGCCCAGGGCTGGGATCCTTTCAGGTCAGAGACTCTCCCTGCTCCTCGTGTCAGGGGACAGGGCCCCTCAGCAGAGCCGTGGGTCGGGACTCTCCCACTAGGGCGCAGAGGTGAGCAGCAGACATCTGGCACTTGTCTAGAAGCTCAGGTGAGATCACCTCTGGCTGGAAAGTCAGGGAAAGTCTGCAGTGGGCTTGTGGACAAGATTACATGTGGGCAGCAGTTACCAGTGTGAACTTGATGTGGTACTTAGGGATAAACCAGCCTGGGGGCTGCAACTTACTTAGGAATGGAACAGAAAAGAACTGTGTATGTATGTGTGTGTGTCTGTGTATGTGTATGCATGTGTAGAGAGAATTTGATGAATCTAGGTGAAGGATATATAGGTGATTAGGAAACGGTTCTTTTAAATTTACTGCGGGTTTGAAATTTTTCAAAATTGAAAAGAGAAAAATCATAGCTAAGATGTTTACCAAATAAACATTTTCATAATAAATGCAAATAAATATATACGTATACAAAATGCGTAGTGAGCAAACCAGCTCAGGACTCAGCAAGTCCCAGATTTCCTTACCTACTCTGCGAGTCATTTTTTTTTTCTCTGAGCCTCTGTTTCAACATCTGTGAAATAGGCTCATACGACTGCCTCCTCTTGAGATGGTTCATTCATTGATAGATATGCCAAGCAGTGCAGATAGTCAGTGGGTAGGCACTGGGGCAGCTGTGCCGGTTATGGGCAGCCAGCACCCCCTCTCACTGGTTGGATTGTCCCCGATGTTAAAAATGTTCCAATATGGTCCTCAAAACCTGACAGACAGTGGGAGCCAAACTCATGCACACTGCTTTTAGTACCGTCATCATTCTCATGATTATCTTAACATCTCTCCTGAGCCCCACTGACCTCTCCACCCTCGAGACATGTAAAGAATGAGACTTCTGGAATAACTGCTAGATTGGGGTTAGGGGCAGGTGACTACAGCACTGGTGTTTTAGGCACTGGGGGACAATGCTGTCCCAGTGTGAGGTAGATGAAGAGATTTGAGTAGCATTTCAGGCTGGGGCACAGTGTACTACTCCCCTGACCCAGAAGAGATTAGCTCTGCTTGCAAACTAAACGCTGGTACAGGGGAGAGGGAAGGAGGCCCTCGGATACAGCTGCAGGATGGACGCGGAGTCTTGGGCCTTCATCCCTGGGCTAGAAGGAGGAGGTGTTGGGAGTGGAGGGAGAGAGACACATTCTTGAGTGGCCCCCCAGGCATATGGGGCTGATTCGGGAGGGTATTTAAAAGTGCTGGTGCTGTTGGAATCTCATGCTTTTAATCTTTCTGTTGTTGCGTCAGCATCGTTTGAAATAAGCTTGATAAATGTTTGTTTAAACCATAAATAGATGGATAGATGGACATATATAGGGGTGGATGGATTCAATAGATGCATAGAAGTACGAAGTGTGAAAGAATTAGAAAATCATTGAGAAAATGAACAGCTAAATGGCAGAATATTTGTTTCTGCCCCCCGCCCCCGCTTTTCTGAGATATAATCGATGTATAACACTGTACATTTAAGGTGTACAATATGACGACCTGATACAACCATTTTGCCACAATAAGGTTGGTTAATACAGCCTTCACCTCGCATAATTACCACCTTCTGGTGGCTGGGGTGGTAGTGAGAACATTTAAGACCAGTCTCTTAGCAACTTCCAGTATATAACACACTGTTGTTAACTATTGTACACGTTACTGTACATCATGCTGGCATTAGGTTCCCTAGAACTTATCAGTGGACGTTTATGCCATCGACCAACATCTCCCCATTTTCCCTGCCCCCCAGCTCTTGGCAGCCACCAATCTACTCTCTGTTTCTGAGTTCGGCTGGTTTAGATTCCACATTTAAGGGAGGTCACACAGTATTTGTCCTTCTCTGACTTCTGTCACCGAGCACAATGCCTTCCATGTTCCATGTGGTTACAAATGGCAGGATTTTCTTGTTTTTGTGGCTGAATAATATTCCACTGTGGATATATGCTACATTTTCTTTATCCATTCATCCATCGACAGACACTTAGGTTGTTTCCATCTCCTGGCTATTGTAAATAATGCTGTTATGAACATGGGGTGCAGAAATCTCATCGAGATCGTGATTTCACTTACTTTAGATGTTCACCCACAAGTGGAATTGCTGGGTCATAGGTAGTTCTATTTTTAATTTTTCGAGAAACCTCCATACTGTTTTCCATAGTGGCGGCACCAATTTACATTCCCACCAACAGTGTACAAAGGTTCTCTTTTCTCTACATCCTCGCCAGCCCTCATTATCTCTTGTCTTTTTGATAATAGCCATTGTAACAGATGTGAGGTGATACTTCATTGCAGTTTTAATTTGCATTTCCCTGATGATTAGTGATGTTGAGAACCTCTTCATGTACTTGTTGGCCATTTGTATGTCTTTTCTGGAAAAATGTCTATTCAGGTCCTCTGCCCATTTTTTAAATTGGTTTATTGGGGTGTTTATTGGGTTTTTTTTTGTTTTTGTTTTTGCAATTGAGTTGTGTGAGTTCCTTATATACTTTGGATATTAACTCTTTCTCAGATACATGGTTTGCATTTTCTCCCATTCTGTAGGTTGCCTTTACATTTTGTTGATTGTTGCTTTTGCTGTATAGAAGCATTTTCTTTTGATGTAGTCCCACTTATTGATGTTTGCTGTTGTTGCTATGCTTTTGGTGTCAAACCCAAAACATATCCTTGCCAAGACCAATTTCAAAAAGCTCTTTCCCTAGGTTTTCTCCAAGGAGTTTTATTATTCCAATTCCATTACATTTAAGTACTTAGTTCATTTAGAGTTAATTTGCGAGAGTGGTGTTAGATAGACGTCCAATTTCATTAATTTGCATGTGAATATCCACTTTCTCCAGCACCATTTATTGGAGAGACTCTCCTTTACTCATTGAGAAGTCTTCGTTCCTTTGTCACATATCAATTGGCTGTGTTTGTGTGGGGTTTTTTCTGTCCCATTGGTCTACATGTCTGTTTGTATGTGGTCACTGTACTGTTTTGATTACTATAGCTTTGCTATTAGCGTTTGAAATCAGGAAGCGTGAAGTGTTGTTCTTTCTCAAGACTGCTTTGACTATTTGGGGTCTTCTGTGGTTCCATATGAATCTTAGGATTGTTTTTCCTATTTCTGTGAAAAAATGCCATTGGAATTTTGATAGGAATTGCATTGAATCTATGGATGGCTTTGGGCAGTATAGGCATTTTAACAATACTCACTGTGTAGATGAATATTTGAATCAGTAAGTGCCTGAAACAATTAATTAGGGGAATGATTTAATGAATTAATTGATGACTAACAAGAAACAACAGTGAAATTTGTTGGGGGAAGCATTGATTAATAACATTAATAAGTTCCAGGTGTACAATTCTGTAAGACATCATCTGTATATTGCATTGAGTGCTCACCGCCCAGGGTCTCGTCTCCTTCCATCACCATATGTTTGACCCATTTTACTCTCTTCATCCTCCCCCTGCCCCCCTCCCCTCTGGTAACTGCCGTACCATTGTCTGTGTCTATGAGTTTGTTTGAGAAACAACTTTTTTTAAAGGATTCCGAAGTACCAGGCACTCTGCTGAGCAATTTACATACATTTAATCCTTATTTAATTCTTACAATAACCCTATAAAGGAGACACCATGGTCATCCCCATTTTATAGTTGAGAAATTGGGGCATACCGCAGTCAAATAACTCACCCGCGATCACACCGCCAGGAAATGACGTAGCGAGCATCCTAGTGAATACTGTAATCTCTACCTCAACCACTATGGTATATACCATGAAACTGAAATGTGTAGACTTCTTTTACTCTATAGACAGAGGTTGTCCCAGCACCTCAAGCCAGCTTAGAGATTTATTCATTCATTCTAAAGCTATAGAACAATGACCATCTACTATGTTGCAGGCACGGTTCTAGGCAGCAGGGATACATTAAGGAAAAAGCCATCACGGCTCCAACATACATAGCTTATGCTTTTGTAGGGAACCACCAGCAATAAATAAATGTGTGTATATTTCCCTACTGAAGCAAATGTTATGAAGAAAAAACACATAAGGGGTTATAGAGTGATGGAGTGGTGGTGGTGCAAGAGGGAGCTGTTTTAGAAAGGGTATCCAGGGAAGACCTTCCGGAGGAGGTACAGAGAACTGCATCATGAACAATGCATTGTGCAAAGAGCTATTTCAGGCAGAAGGAACATCACATGCAAAGGTCCTGAGGCAGGAATGGGTGTTGAAAGTTGGAAGACTAGCAAGGAGGCCAGCATGGTCAGACTGATGTGAACGAAGGGGACAGTGAGAGGAGATGCAGTCAGAGAGGGAAACAGGTGCCAGATCTTTATCCTGGAAGCCATCCATTCGTCTTGGGCTCTCTTTTCTCCTGGGGACTCTGGGCATGGCGACTCATCCCAAAGCCCCACCCAACAGAAAAGAAAATTGACAACAATGTATATATCCAACAGTAGGGGATTGGCTAAGCAAATCCATTTACTGTAACACTTTGGGCCATCAAAAATAATGCTGGGGAGAAGTAATTGCTGATGTTATACCAATAATAATGGTAGTTACTCAAACATCTATTATGCAACAGGCTTGGTGTTAATAACGTACATATTTTACTTCCTTTAATCTTCTCAGCACAGGGAGCTCAATTCCACTTTTGTCCCCAGTTTATAGATGAGGAAATTAAGGCTTAAGCCTGTTGCCAAGAGAACTAAATAGTATATGGTTCGGCAAGAGTAAAATGCAGGTCTGTCTGATTACAAAGTCCGTTAATGGATGCCATCTGCCTCCCATTGGAATAGAATTGTGTTGCATTGCTAAGTGAGGAAGGGTGGCGGTTAAATAATAAGTGCAGCCTCCAGCCCATCTTTTTCAGTACCAAAAGGGCATGCAGCTAGAGATTCAAAGTTGTTATCTCTGGGTGGTTAATTATGGGAGATCTTTGTGTGTGTTTATGATTTTTGTAATTAGAGTTAAACAAAAGTAATAAACATTCTCCGTGTGTTTTTCTCCCCTACTCAGCCCTTCTCTCTTCCTTTCCTGCGGTCTCCGTACTGGCTCTGGGGTTCTCTATGAATGTAAAGCTAGCATGGCCTCTTCCCCTCGGCCTCCCGGCTTTGCAATTTCAGCACAATTCTCTCCATTGCTTCAGTTGCTAGCATTCTAGATGCTGAGTTAGTTGCAAATTTTTCACCTCCAAAAGCAAAAAGGTTGTTTCTTAGCTAGTGGCTGACACAGTCCATTTGCAAAAGATCTGGGTCTCCAACATTTTTGCCATGTAGGGTGTGCACTCGGTAATGGCCTCAGCTCTTGAGGGAAGAGCGAGAGAGGGGGGTGTCTAGTGATAAGAAAGTACTTGGTCTGCTCAGTGAGGAGCTGGACCTGGAGAACAACGGCGGTGGGTGAGGCTTTGCTACCAACACCGAGACCTGAAATCACCCATGTGTCCTCAAACACCATCTCAGGGGATGGAGAGCTGTGTCCGTCCTGTGTTTGGAGGTAATTTCAGTGGGAGGTAACTCCCAGGCCCTGCTATTCATGCATGCGTGCATTTATTCGTATAGGCAATATTTACTGAGCACTGACTGTCCAGCCCTGTGCGAAATGCTGGGAACTCAGCAGTCAGGACAAAAACCCACCTCTGCGAGTGCATGAAGTGGAGTCTCCAGGGAAGACAAACACTGAACAAATGTTCCGATGTTTGAATGTGACAGAAGGTGAAAATGCAGGCTGCTGCAGAGACACGTAGGAGAGGAGCTCGCGGAGTCTGAGAATTCAGGAAAGTCAGCCCCAGGAAGTGATGTTTAAGCTGAGAATGAAAGGTTGTCTAGGAATGAACCAGATGCAGAAAGAGGAAGAAGAAAGAGTTTCAGGATGAGAGGTGCATATAGAAAATACTGAATGTGGGGGAAAGCAGGGAGCTACTTACCAGCTGAAAGATGTGTGACATGCAGACACGTGACAGAACCGGCCATGGAATGAGCTGAAGGAGAAACCTCGGCCAGAACCAGGGGGCCCAACAAATCACATCACAAAGTTTGTATGTTATCCTAGGGACGATGGGAAGAAAGCTGCTGAAAGATTTTACTAGGAAAAAAACACACAACTTTTATGTTTAAATGACATCATCAAGCAAAGGCATTTAGAACTGAGAATGAAATTGCTTCTTGGAATAAAGGATGTTTTTGTGATAACGTGTTGTTTCATTCAACAAATATTTGTGCAGCGTCTATGACATAACAGACGCAGCTCTGAGTTTTGGGGAAATGGGGGAGAACAAAGGTCTCTAACTTTATGGCGTTTACAGTCTAGTGGGGAGAAAAGGGCAATAAATAAGAGCATACTCAGAGTTACGGAGAAAAGCCAAGAAGAGTAAAGGGCTATGCACGGCCAGGGAGCTGAGCTGAGGCCCTGCAAGTGGTCAGAGAAGTCCATCAGAGGTTGACATTTCAGCAGGGACCTGGCGGAAAGGAGGGCACAAGCCAGACCTCTGATTCCCCAGACCTGCTAATGTCATCTCACTTCCATGGACTTTCTGGGTGGCCAGGTTGGGTTAGGAGACAAGTGAGGCTTTGGAATAGTTAGGAAGGAGGTTAGCCCCCTTGATCAGTCGGACCCCTGACCTTGGACTTTTGACCTTGGATGTGTTGCCCTTCTGTGTCTATGGTACCTGACCACACATGAAATGTCCAACCACACGGTTCACATGTAATATTGAGCTGAGCACCAATAATTATTGAACGGTTGCTTTAACTTTATGTCATGATCGCTACTCTAGTAGATGCATGTATTTGAAAACAGAGATGAGCCTGATCAAATGCAGGGTGGAAGCAAGGCTGCTGCCGGAGCACGATGACAGCACTGTATCGCTGAGATGGAAATCTCCCGGCGATATACCCGGCATCTATTAGGGAGCGGGGCCCAGGGCTCTGCTCATTGATCAGAGCCTCCTGATAAAGTCTGCCGCCAGGACGGCGGTGTGTTCTTTCTTTCTTTTAAAAGCTATAAAGCTATATCATCGTTTTTATCGATCCCTTCTTCTGTTATCATCAGAACATACTCTTTCAAAGTCACTTCCTAAGCTTCCCCTCGCACACCGTGTCCTGTAGCCTTGCATTCAGGGAGGCCGTGGCTGGGAGTGAGTAAGACTGGAGGGATGGTCATTTTCAGGGGGTTTTGTGAAAATGCTTCCTCGGGATACACTGGGAGGAACATTGCTCTATATTTGTGTCTGGCTGATTTTTTTCTCCTGCTGCTTCCTCATCCTGGATTGTGCAGTGTGCAGGCATTCTGGATTCTGCCTTTCCTTTAAGACCTGCATTGGATGTCTTCTTTTCTATAATATCTATCCCAACTTCCCCAGGTTTGAAGGCATTTCTCTTTTTTCTGACTGCCCACTCAATTTTATCTCTCCTGCCTCATGGTACCTTCTATTATAGACAATGGACTAAATGTTATAGACTAAATGTTGTCTTCTAGAACTGTGAAAGTAATGCTGAGAGGATGTGTTGTTACCTTCTAGAACTATGAAAGTAACTAGATATAAATTATGTACTATACAAGGTCAGACAATTAAGATCGCAGACTCATCCTAGAAAAAGTGCTACATACCTCACTGCTGAATATCACTACGGTCACCTTCCTAGTACTCCCCTTGGGAAGCTATGCACCAATGCCAGTGCCTAGTCCACCCTTCAAAGCAATTCTGGAACTCTTTTTCTGGAATGGCCATCAGAGCTGTCATCGTATTACCCTTGATGTCCTGAATGTCATCCAAATGTCTTCCTTTCAATATTTCCTTTATCTTAAGGTAAAGAAAGAAGTCATTGGGGGCCAGATCAGATGAGTAGGGAGGGTGTTCCAGTACAGTGATTTGTTTACTGGCTAAAAACTCCCTCACAGACAGTGCCGTGTGAGCTGGTGCATTGTCGTGATGCAAGAGCCATGAATTGTTGGTGAAAAGTTCAGGTCGTCTAACTTTTTCACGCAGCCTTTTCAGCACTTCCAAATAGTCAACTTGGTTAACTGTTTGTCCAGTTGGTACAAATTCATAATGAATAATCCCTCTGATGTCAAAAAAAAAAAAAGGTTAGCAACATGGTTGCAACAAGTTTGGGAACGTAATTGTCAGCCCTGGTATATTACTTTTGTGGTAATGCAGATAACATGTTATATTATAACAGAGACAGCTGGTATACTTTAGAGATGTCTTCATTCATCCATTCAACTATATTCTGAGCATCTACTATGAACCAGGCAGTGTGTCAGCTATTGTGGATACCACAGCGAGAAACACCGACGGGGCCCCTAGGCAGAGAGCCTAGAAACTGTTTGTCTCTTCCCTCGACTGCAAATCTTTGGCTCCTCCCCCTACATTAGCGCAATCACCCCTGAACAGAACAACCGCAAGGTTTTCCCAGCCCACAGGCTGAAGCGAGGGCCATCTTCACCACACCTGCGTGATCCAGCTTCTTCCTGTGACTGATGGTTAAACACTCTCCCCCGGAAATCGACTTAAATCTCTTTGTGGATTTTCATTGTTTAGCAGCCAAGCCGTGATCGCCTCCCCTGGGTTTGTACATTTGTCACATTTGTAGCAGCTGGGCTAAAGTCTTATATATTCATCTCCTTCAGCTAATTTTTTTTTTTTTCGGATTTGACTGCTTTTTGAAAATTCGGTTTCCAAACGAGGAAGCATTAGAGATTCCTCAGTGATTTCACAATTTACGGCCTTCCATTCATCCATCCATTCATTCATTTGCCAAGAATTTATCTGACACCTCGCTAGGCACTTGGGCACGGGACTGGCTGAAGCCTCGCCCTTCCAGGTGCTCAGTACATCTTGGTGGAATTGGGGTCACCCTGGCAGATACTCTGGTTCTGGCTCTGGGAACGTTCTCTGTGCTTCCCTGGTGGTGGGTGTGTGGGTATCGTAAAGCCCGTCATTTCTGTCATCCAGATGGAGGCCGATGGTGCACTGACTGGTGTTGAGGCAGGGCCACCAGCCACATTAGAGCTCCATGATCGTCACTGCTCCAGGGTGTGTCGTGCAGGACCAAAATCCTGATGTGCCAACACGGGAAGAAAGGGAAGCAGATTTTTACATTTGCAATAAAACTCCCATCCATCACACCAAGACGTGGAGCAACTGAACTAATATCTGAGCTGTAAGATTGCACTTTCTCTGACTTTCCTGTCAATAGGAAATAGCTGTGCATAGCAAATCACCAGCTGAGGCAAACACTGAAAGCCAACGGAGACGGGACATAAGAAAGGCCACAGAAACATCCTGTCAACCTGCCCCAAACGTGCTAATTACGTTTAAGGCTGTATTGGGCACGAGGTATATATTAGATCCATATCCATTCTTCATCCCGTTGGGAATGTTTCCCAGCCAATTAACGTGCTCCAAGAATGGAACAGGTGTAGTATCATTCTATCACTGATAACACCATCCGGGTAATAGTTACCACTGTCATCACAGCAAACACTCGTGCAGGTCTACCATGGGCACCAAAGACCATATGCAGAGGGCGCCCAAAAAATGTATACACAGTTTAAGAGATGTGATCTTTGTATTACTTTTCAAAGTTGAATTGAATTATATAACAATGTGTAGTATGACATTTGCTTGAAAGATGGCGTTAATCAAATGAATGCTAGCATCCATTCATTATATTACAATTTTAATACAGTTTTTTTCCTTTCTTAAAATGTGTATACATTTTGGGGGGCACCGTGTGTGTGTGTGTGTGTGTGTGTGCATATCTTTAATTCCTTACACCACTCGATAGAAGAGGTGCTATTATTATCCCCATGTGACAGATGAGGAAACTGAGGCACAAAGAGGATCACTAACTTTCCCATGTAAGTGACAGGGTTGGGAACTGAGCCCAGTTCTGTTCTTGGATACGCAAGGCAGGTGAACTGCCAGTTGCATCATTTGCTCACCAGGATGTCACAAGCTGATAGATTCCAGGGCCATTTGCTTCAGTCGGTCGGGTTGGTAAGATCAAGACTGGTGACTAGTCGATCTCAGGACCTCGATCTGAACCAAACTGGTGGCCAGGTCCTCTTTTGAGGCTTAGCTCCCTGGCGGCTGAAGGAATACTGAACTGACCTACGAGTGGGCCCCATAGGTTAATATGCCCGTAAATTCCAAGAGCCCGCCAACATTGATGTGAAGAAGACATAGTCCCCGCTCTCAAGCAGCTCAAAATCCGGTGGTGCAGATGGGGGATGGAAACAGGTTCTGGGAGGGGGGATCTGCCTCTAGCTTCCATAGGTCTGTGGGGCCGGAGGAGGAGCCACACACCTATTGGTAGGATTCGCAAAAATTCTATTGTAGGAATGATCTTACTCAAAGAACAGGTTGGGTGCCTGTCTTCTTGCCAGTTGTGCATTCATTAACTGCTTCCTTTTATAAAGCCATCAGGGAAAGAAAGATTCAGACCTCCAAGGAACAGAAGTCAATCCGTATAGCTTTTTCCCCCCTTCAACAAACCCCTTTCTTTTCTACTCGAGGTATCATTAAGAAATAATCAGGTATTACCCCATTGGTTTCTCAACTGTCCACTCACAAGGCTCTGTTAAATGACTTCAAGGGTCTAACTGAAAGGAAGCACCTCTGTCTCCACTCCCCTACCTTGGTCTTACAAAAATGGGACAGAACAGATTCATCCAGGTCAACTTCTTTGTTCACAACCTGGTCACTAGTTCATGCTTCTTCCCTAGGAGGGGTGTCCTGCCCTCCGCTTTGTATCCAAGATGATTGACAGTGATGGCATCCAATTACAATTTTTAATTTCTATTTGGACACTGAGGGGCAGGCTTCCTGTATTGCTGTGATGGAAATAACTAGCAAGCATGCAAACGTTTTTTATGACCTAAAGCAAGATGAATGTAAAGGCTCATGATTTTGTGTTTTCCCTTGTTGTAACTCATAGAAATTATCCCATGGGCATGGAATGGCCCGAGCCTTAAGGTGCTATGATCCACAAGTGACAGTTTATCCAGCTTTGTATCTTCAATGGAAAATAAAAATAGAACAGACACAAAGACACATAGAATAGACAATAGACACATAGAAAATACCCAGAGTTTTTCACCTGCTGAAACAAGACTGTCCCAGGGTCCCCTGACACAAAATCTAGGAGGAGGGGACTTCTAAGCCAACACCTGAAGGATGAGTAAGAGTTAGCGAGGAAGAGAGAAGGGATAAGAATGCCCCAAGTAGAGACGATGTACCTGCACAAACCTTGGGGGAGGCATTAACCCAGTGTGTCCTCAGGTGTAACAGTGGTTGGAAGGTCGAGTGCAAGGAGTGTAAACGAATGGGATTGGTGAGGGTAAACAGGAGCCCGAAGATGGAGGAATGGCCTTGTAATAATAATTCTGATAATGTGAAGAGTTCCAGAACAGAGATGGATTTGATGAGGAAAGATTTCTGCTTTAGGGAAAGAGTTCTATTTAGGGAAACACTTCAAGCATTTCTTCTTATGTGTTCACATTCCCATTTTGTGATCAGTTTCTGATTGATACATTCATGTCAAAGAGGGTCCTAGCTCAGACACCTTAGTTATAGTCTAGTATTTTCACAGGAGCACTAGCAGATGCCATGTTATCTATAATTGGAAGTCTTCCACATCGCTGATGCCACGTGCATTATCAGTGTCACATTCAAAGTAACCCAGTCCACTTGTGTTTCCTTTTGCTCCCAGGACTTGCTTCATGCTCGGGTGGCTGTGGTAGGACAAGGGCGTGTCTCTCCACTGGCCCTTCAGTGACTGAACACTTTGGCCTCTTCAAGAGGAGATCGCGGTGGTCTGAGCCCTTGGGGAGGGCCTTTCTAATTAACCAAGGATTTTATCAGAGTCTACAGAGCTGAAGAAAACCAACAGCACCCCTCCCAATTTTGTGGAATGATGGGTTAATATTATTTCTGGAGGAGCAGTGGGCAGAAGACACATGTTACGAAGATGTGGTCATGGTAAGTCAGACCATATATGAGCTTTGTATCAGTCTCACTGCATAACAAACGACCTCAAAGATCAGTGGCTTTAAACAATGAACATTTATTGCTGCTTACTAGTCTACAGGTCAGCTGGGCAGTTCTACTGATTTAGGGCAAGATGGGCTGATCTCAGCTGGGTTGACTCATGAACCTGTGGTCAGACTGCAGTTGGCTGGAGGCTTGCTACTCTAGGATGGCCTCACTCACTATATCGTGTTTCCCCGAAAATAAGGCCGGGTCTTATATTAAGTTTTGCTCCAAAAGATGCATTAGGGCTTATGTTCAGGGGATGTCATCATGAAAAAATGATGCTAGGACTTATTTTCCAGTTAGGTCTTATTTTCAGGGAAACATGGTAGAAGTTATCTGGGCGTTGGATGGGGTAACTCAATGGTAGTGACTGCACCATGTATCTTTCGTCATCCAGTGGAGTAACCTACGCTTGTTACAAGAGGGAGAGTGGAAATGTATGTGCACGATCTCTTGGAACTGGCACACACTTCTGCTGCACTCAATCAGCGAAACCAAGCGACAGGACTAGTCCATAGCAAGGCTTGGGGGTGGGGTGTCTCTTGGTGAGAGGAGCTGCAAAGTCACATCGCAAGGGTGTGGCTCAGGGAGGAGTGACGAATTGTGGGTACATTTGCTATTGATCTACCACAGACCTGAAGGGAGCAAAAGGTTTCTGAGAGACATAAAACCTGTGTGGTACGTTTCGTAACCTATGTAACTGACCCCGTGGATTTTTGACAGATCTATTACATTTTTGTAATTTACAAGAGATTTTTTGAGCTCTGGGAAGGCCAACTAAGAGGGTAATATACATCCTCCCTCCCCCCCATCCTCTCTTACCTTCCCAGTGCTGTGATGACGCCCACCTTGTGCCCCAGACACCTTTACTCCTTGGTTAACTATACCTGTGTTTGACGGAGTCAGTGGGATGAAATCGGCAGATGGAAGGAGGATGCCAGGATGTGTAGGAAGCAGCAGAGGAACAAACCCAGACTGTTGCTCTGCTTCCCGACTCGCCCAGCTGCTGGTCCCCCCTCCAGATGGATGAATCAAAGCCTTTCCAGAGAGCTCAGCTCGAGTCTGCCATTGCCACGCAGATATTTAATATGGGAAAATTTTAATCACGTTTGTTTTCCCATGTTTCATCCTAACGACAAATCATTTTTAATGGGAGACTAGGGGGTGGAAAAAAAGATGTAGCAAATCTTGGCTGACGGTTTTATCACCAGTCTCAGGTCTCTGGTCCCAGGGCTGAATTTGCCACCAACTGCAAATCATCTTGTGTGAGATTCACAGGAAATGGAAAAAGGGACCGATCTGAATTTCTCCTGCAGGGCCAGCAGTGCTCCCTCACCCCCCAGTAAGAATTTGGAGAGATCTCTGTTCCAGATGTTTCCCCATTTTAATCCTCTCCGTAACTTGTAGGGTAAGGAAGTACTCTCCCCTTTCGGCGTTTATGGAAACTGACACTCTGACCCAGTGACTTGTCAGAGTTCACCTCGCTAGTAAATTATGGAGCAGGGGTTTAAATCCAGGTCTGTCTTACTCAAGAGTCTGTGTTCACCACAGCTCCATGCTGCTGTTCTTTGCAAATCACAAAACATTTCCAATTTCTTCATAGTTATACTTTCTAAGATTTGAGAGCTCCAAAATTAATCTCCCTTACAGAAGTCTGTTTTTCTAAAGCATGCTAACATATAGGGAGAGACTCACTTCCCCATGGATAAATGTGCCATTCCAGGTCCCATGTATGGATCCAGGTTTCCTCGTCACAACATATACACAGGGTCCCTTACCTCCCACATAGAAGATGGAACACTATGAACCCTTGCTCTGAGACCTCTCCTAGATCACCTGACACATGTTGGTCTTTGTGGTATAAAGACCATTGGTTTTAGGACTCCAAAGGAGACCTGGCTTTCTAAGATGGAATCATGGTGGTGAATCCTCTGACCTTTTATTTTGTTTTATTTTTAATTTAAATGTATTGGGGTGACAATGGTTTGTAAAATTACATAGGTTTCAAGTGTACAATTCTGTAATACATCATCTTTATATCACATTGTGTGTTCACCACCCAGCGTCAGGTCTCTTTCCGTCACCATATATTTGACCCCCTTTATTTTATTTTTCAACTATACTTACCTTTTACTTTTTGTGTTTTAAAGAGTTTTATTAAAATATAGCTAACATAAAATGTTATAATAGTTTCAGGTGGACATCATAGTTATTCAACAGTACCTACCTAGCACTGTCAGAGTTATTAACACATTATTGATTATATTCCTTATGCTAAAGAAGTGATCACCATGGTAAGTCCAGCAACCATCTGACACTGTACCACGCTATCATATATTATTGATCTTTTCCCCCTTTTTTTAATTAGAGTTGACATTCATCCCAAATGCCACTCTGTATCTATGAGTTTGTTTCTGTTTCATTTGTTCTTAGTTTCAAGTGTACAGCATAGTGGTTAGACATTTATATAATTTAGGAAGTGATCCCCCTGACTAGTACCACCTGGCACTATATATAGTTATTACCATATTATTTATTATATTCCCTATATTTTACATCCCATACTGTTTTGTGACTACCAAGTTGTATTTGTTAATCCCTTCACCTTTTTCACCCTGCCCCAAGGCCCCTCCCATCTATCACCCCAATAGATATAGTACCCATCTGACACCATACCTAGTTATTACAATATTATTGACTATATTCCTTACGTTATACCTTACATCTCCATGACTACTGCGTAACAACCAATTTGTACTTTATAATCCCTCCCCAAAACCCCCATTGGGCAACCATCAAAATGTTCTCTGTATCTATGAGTTTGTTTCTGTTTCATTTGTTCTTTAGATTCCACTTATAAGTGAAATCATATAACATTTGTCTTTTGCTGTCTGACTGACACTCTGTCATGTCCCTCTAGGTCTGTCCATGTTGTCGTAGATAGCAAGCTTTCCTTCATTTTTATGGCTGAGTAATATTCCATTGTATATATGTACCACCTCTTCTTTTATCCATTGATCCATTCAGGGACACCCAGGCTGCCTTCATATCTTGCCTTATGTAAATAATGCTGCAATGAGCACCTCCTCTCGAAGTAATATTTTGGGTTTGTTCAGATAAATATTCAAAAGTGGGATTACTAGGTCCTTCTTTGTCTCTTGTTATAGCCTTCATTTTAAAGTCTTTTTTGTCTGGTGTAAGTATTGCTACCCCAGCTTTTTGCTTGTTTGTTTCCATTTTCATGAAATATCTTTTTTCCATCCCTTTACTTTCAGTCTCTGTGTGTCTTTCGATTTGAAGTGAGTCTCTTGTGAGCAGCGTATGTAAGGGTCTTGTTTTCTTATCCATTCAGCCCCACCTATCTTTTGATTGGAGCATTTCATCCATTTCCATTGAAAATAATTGTTGATAGGTATGTAGTTATTGCCATTTTATTATTCATATTTTTATTTCTTTTTTTCATCTTAAAGAAGTCCCTCTAAGGTTCCTTGTAATACTGGTTTGGTGGTGATGAACTCCTTTAGCTTTTTCTTGTCTGGGAAGCTCTTTATCTGTCCTTCGATTCTAAATGATAGCTTTGCTATAGAATAATCTAGGTTGCACGTCCTTGCTTTGCATCACTTAGAATATTTCCTGTCAATCCCTTCTGGCCTGCAAAGTTTCTGTTGAGAAATCAGCTGCCAGTCTTATGAGAGCTTCCTTGTAGGTAACTAACTGCTTTTCTCTTGCTGCTTTTAAGAGTCTCTCTTTGTCTTTAACCTTTGGCATTTTAATTATGATGTGTCTTGGTGTTGCCCTCTCTGGATTTATCTTGTTTGGGATTCTCTGTGCTTCCTGGGAATTGGATACCTATTTCCGTCACCTGGTTAGGGGCGTTTTCTGTCATTATTTCTTCAAATAGGTTTTCAATTCCTTGCTCTCTCTTTTCTCCTCTGTTACCCCTATAATGCCAATGTTGGTATGTTTGATGTTGTCCCAGAGGACCCTTAAACTCTCCTTTTGGATCCTTGTTTCTTTTTGCTGTTCTGATTGGGTGTTTTCTGCTACTTCTAAATCACTAATTTGATTCTCTGCTTCATCTAATCTACTGTTGATTCCCTGTAATGTATTCTTCATTTCTGTTATTGTATTCTTTATTTCTGACTGGTTCTTTTCATGTTCTCTATCTCCATTTTTATGTTTCCTGTCTCTTTGTTGAAGTTCTCCCTGAGATCACTGAGCATCCTTATAACCAGTGTTTGGAACTCTGTGTCCAGTAGGTTTCTTGTCTCCATTTTGTTTAGTTTTTTTTTCTGGAGCTTTGTTCTGTTCTTTTATTTGGGACATGTTTCTTTGTCTCCCCATTTTTGCTGCCTTCCTGTGTTTGTTTTGATGTGTTAGGTAGAGCTGCTATGTCTCCCAGTCTTAGTAGAGTGGCCTTATGTAGTAGGTGTGCTGTGGGGCCCAGTGGTTCAGTCTTCCTGGTCACTTGAGCTGTGCATTCCAGGTGTGTCTCTTGCATGGGTTGTGTGTACACTCCTCTTGTAGTTGAGCCCTGGTTGCTATTTGCACATCAGTGGAAAGGATTGACCCTCAGGCTCATTGATTGTGAAGACTATAGTGGAGAGTTGCTGTGCAGGGGCTGACTACAGAGCAGGATCTGCCTCAGCAGGACTCTGGTGCTGCCCAATCTGCCCCTTGGGTGTGTCATTCTTGGAGGCAGCTGGGTGATGCTCCAGCTGGTTTCAAACCAGGCCACTTGGGGCGCCAGCCCCAGGACCACCTTGAAGGGGATCCACTACAGGTCAAGTTCAGTAGCAGCCTATGCCCCACCTGGGGCCATCCAGCAGGAACCACAAAGAAATCCGTAGATGGCTGCTGCCAGTGCCGTGCTTGGAAGCGCCTTGAGAGGCCAAGCTGCAAACCAAGGCCGGCTGCCACTAATGTCGGGCTTAGGGCTGCTCAGCCAGAAGTACAGGACACACTCAGGCCAAATGCTGCTTGTCTGTGTTCCACGAATGTTTGAGAGACCCTAGGAAAGTCTGCAACATGAGCTAAGGCAGGCTGTTAATTAGAAAAAGCCAGTGGAATTGGCTCAGGTGTGCCTGAAAGTTGGCTGGGGTGGGGTCTCAAATCACCAGGGCGTGGCCAATGAGTGGTGGAGACTCAGCTACAGCGGCCACCTGCGCGTGCGCACTGGGAAGAGGGCGGGCTCAACAAGGAAGCAATGGCCTCCGTCAGTTCCTCCGCCCAGGAGAAAGCTGCCCTTCCAGCCCTTGTCCCGAGCCAGACAACTCAGTTCCCCACCAAATGTTCCTGCCGCCTTCCCAGGTGCTGCCCCAGCGCTGGAGCTCAGAGTAAGTCCTTGCTCGGTCCCTTTAAGAGGAGCGGCTGGGACTCCGGCCACCCTCCGTCTCGCTCAGTTACAATCTCCACTAGTTTTCACAACCAGATATTATGGGCACTTCTCTCCCCGACACTGGAACCCTGGGCTGGGGTTGGCTGGGATCTGTCACTCCTCGGCGGGGGTGGAGGGACCTCCACAGCTGAGCTATCCCTCCTGATTTTTAATGGTCACGCATGGGTGTAGGGCCGGCCCGTTCTGCCCCTCCTATCAGTCCTGAGGTGGTATCTTCTGCACGTCCTTAGTTGTAGGGCTTCAGTTCAAGAAGATTTTAGGAGATTCTCAATGACGGATGTTTTGTAGTTTAGTTGTAATTTTGATGCGGCTGTGAGAGAAGGTAAGCACAGCGTTTACCTATTGCGCCGTCTTGACCAGACTGTAGTGACCTTTCAAATCACACAAATAATACTCTACTACATCTAGAATATTTTAAAGCAGTTCCAAGATATAGCATTTCCTTCAGAAGCACTTTAGTGACTATCTCCAACAGATGAAGACTTTTGAAAAATAATATTCACAGTCATATGGCCCATTGTATCCTTAGCTTATTGAGTTGTGAAATGGCATGAAAAACCCAGAAAGTTCATTAAAGAGAACTCGCGCTCCAAGATGTAAGTGAAGAGTCAGGAAGTATCGCTGTGAAAATCGAAGGGTAGGAGAGTTGCAAGCAGAAGGCAGGTAGGTCAACAGCAGCAAATGTTACTGAGGGGGTCACGTAGGATGAAGACTGGAAAGTGCCCATTGAATTTGGCCTTGAGAGGTCCCCAGGGCTGTCTAGAGCTATTTCAGTGGAACTGGGCGAATGAAGTCCAGGGTGAGAAAGTAGCAATGATGTATAGACGACATTTTGTAGAACTCTGACAGAACAGTAGAAGCTTGGGGGATGCTTCTACTCTTGGAGGGAGCCAGGACTGAGTGAGAGTTCTCTTAGGATGGGGAAGCATGAGTTTCTTGTTGTGAGGGAAGATCAAGATAAGAGAGTGAGCTTGAATGTATAAGAGAGAAAGGACAACTGAGGGAACAAGGTCTTACTGAAGTGGGGAGAGTTGGTATCAATAGAATGAGGGAGGAGTTGGCATTAGAAAGAAGGGAGAGCTGTTCCATCATCGGAGACATATTTTTTTAGCTGTTCTTGTGTGCCAACCACTGTCCTGGGGGATAAATGGGACACAAGGCCTGGCTTTCTCTTCAAGGTTTTCGTAGTCTACCGGTTGTGAAGAGCCAATTCAGCAGGCAGTTACGGGCGCTGTGATACATGGTTTCTGAGCAAGTTGTTTAGAAAGGGTTGGAGAAGAATTCCTGAAAGAAAAACTCTGAGCTGAGACTTGAAAACTAAATACAAGTTAGCTGGGCGGCGAAGGAGATGAGGAAAGGGTGTTCTTAGCAGAAGGAACAACGTGTGTGAAAGTCTGGTGCCAAAGCAAACGTGGTTCACCCTTTACCCTCAGGAGGAACCAGCATAGCTAAGGATGGCTAAAGATGCAGGTAAGTTTGGAAGCGGAAGTCAGAGTTGCCAAACTGCCTAATGAATGGCCTGTTGTGTTGGAGACTAGGAGGCTGGGAGAGCTAATGGAGGTGATAGAGATACAGTGATTAAGGGCTGTGAGAATGAAAACGAGATGAACGAATTTATTATGTGTTTGAAAGGCAGGCATTGATTCCACCCTATGTAGAATGTGTGTCTACTTTCACCTCCACCATCATCAATGAATCCCAGTTGTCCTCACATTTCCTCAACCATGGAAATAGCCTCCACATTGGTCTCTGCCCACCCGTTCTTGCTTCCTCCAATTCCTTTTCTATGCATCAGCCTTTTAAATAAATAGCACGACCGTCCTGCTTAGCACCCTCTGATAGCTTCCCATTGCACTTAGAAAAAAACACCTAGACCCTTTGCCATATCCGACAAAGTTCTGGGTGATTTCTCTGCACAATTTTCCAGACTTATCTTGAGTCTCGTCCTCTCTTTGCTCCAGACACTCTGCCTTCTTTCAACCCTTCCTCAGATCTGCCTGCTATGCTTCCTCTTGCCTCCCAGCCTTTGCACATAGGGCCTCCTGTGTCTCGGTCACTCTTGTGTCTGTACGATCTCCCAAACCTTGTAACCACCCCTAGTCTAGTTCACCCTGTGTAACTCACTCTTTAGACCTTAGCTCAATCATCACCACCTCCAGGAAGCACTCCGTGACCTCACAGAATAGGTCACATGTCCCTCTTTACAGCACGCAGGGCATGATAAACCTCTTCATTGTAGGCACTTTATACGGGAGCAATTTTACATTTAATTGCCTAACTATTTGACGGCATCATTCTCAAGCATTACTGTCAGATCCCCGAAAGCAGAAATGGTGTCTGTTTTTCCCCCTTCATCATTATGACCCCAGGACCCAGCACAGGGTCTGACACACAGTGGGCACTCAATAAATGCAAATGAATGAATATGTGAATACGTGACTATTAGTAGGCCTTAAAAAACCATTGCGTCCTTCGCTAATCTTTGTAGAGCTGTTGATCCAATCCAGTTTCATCTGAGCATGTGCAATCTTTTTCCCCCAAACATGTCCACGTGATGATTTTCCTCTTTGGTGCAAATATATCAACTCCTCGCAGGCCCATGCACGTGTGTTGGTGTGCGCAACCCCCCCACCCCACCCCTCCTCTCAGTAAGCACACTGTTTAGACAAGAGACAGCAGACACGTTCTCATCAAACCCTTGCCTGCGACCAGGAGGTGAAGCAGCCCTCGTGGCTGTAGCACACATGTTTATTGATGATGCAGATTAAACTTTAATCATATTGCACAGTTTCAATTTCCAATTGAAATTGAAAGTCTGAGCCACGTATGGGTTTTTATTACCTTCCACTTACGCGGCTGATGGAAGCGAGCGGAGGGGAGCCATCTTCTCGGGCCTCAGGTGGGGTGACTGGGCCATAAATCAAATTAATCCTGCAGTGCAGCGGAGGCAATGCACAAGAGGCGACGAGAAGTGTTCGGAGCTGTTTCATGAGTGTGGGGCTTATTGGCGGGGCAGAATGGTGCATGAGGTGAGGGGCTTCCGACATGGAGAGAGGCGTTTCTACCTCCGCTTATCGGCTCGGCGTGTGCCAGTGGCAGGCATTTTTATAAGCAAAGGAGAATGCTATTCAGCCATGCTTTCAAAAATAGCTACGCTGGCAAAGGTTCTTCTTGAGAAGATTATGACTCTTGAGTGTGTTTTAACATGTGAAACCCTAAGAGCAGCAAACCCTGCTGAAAGGGATGACGTTTGATGTTTATTTAACATTCAATCGGAAAGAATTTTTACAAATGTACTCAGTATTACTGTAATAACACCTGTTGCTCAAAATGTGGGTATCCGTATTCTCCCAAATGCAGAATATCAATGTCTGTGATTTGTAGCTGAGCTGTTATTCTCTATTAGAAAGATGTTTTCCGTCTATTTGAGCAGACAGAAGTTGTCTTAGGTATCAGGCTGATACTGAACCAAGAAATAGAAGTTAATCACGCTGTCATGCCCAAGGGGAGAGTAACAGCAATAAGTAGCATTTATTGAGCACTTACTGTATGCCAGTCTCCGTGCTGAGCACTTTCTTACCTAGTTTGCATAACAACCATCTGAAGTAGGGATCATTAATAGTGAATATGTCTTTTCTGTCTGTGGACGCTGCCGAGGAAGCGTCGTTAACGTCACCCCTCCCGCAGTGGTCCTGTCTAAGACAGAGTCTCCCAAAGAGCCTGAACAGCTGCGGAAGCTCTTCATCAGAGGTTTGAGCTTTGAAACAACCGAGGAGAGTCTGAGGAGCCATCCTGAGCAATGGGGAACGCTCACAGACTGTGTGGGGATGAGAGCCCCAAACACCAAGCGCTCCAGAGGCTTTGGGTGTGTCACCTATGCCCCTGTGGAGGGAGTGGATGCAGTCATGAACACAAGGCCACACAAGGTGGATGGAGGAGTTGTGGAACCAAAGAGGGCTGTCTCAGGAGAAGATTCTCGAAGACCTGGTGCCCACTTCACTGTGAAAAAGATTTTTGTCGGTGGTATTAAAGAAGATACTGAAGAACATCACCTAAGAGATGATTTTGAACAGTGTGGGAAAAGCGAAGTGATTGAAATCATGACTGACCGAGGCGGTGGCAAGAAGAGAGGCTTGGCTTTTCTAACCTTTGATGACCATGGCTCTATAGACAAGATTGTCATTCAGAAATACCACACTGTGAATGGCCACAACTGTGACGTAAGGAAAGCCCTGTCTAAGCAAGAGATGGCTAGTGCTTCATCCAGCCAAAGAGGCCGAAGTGTGAATACGTGTGAAGTACTCATTTAGCACATGGCAAGTACCCAATATTTATTAGCTGTTTATTGTTGTTGTCATTCCATTGTACACTTAGGGAAATGAAGATCCAGAGAGGTGAAGTGGCTCGGCCAAGGTCACAGAGCTAGGAAGTGGCACTGCTGTGATTTGACATCAAGAGGTCTGACTTCAGTGCCTGGATCTTTACCCACCATGCACTGCTGCCTCCTCACCTAGAAACCCGTCTCTGAAGAAGAGATCTGTGAAAAAAACCCACCTGGGTTAGGGGTGGGGACAACGTTGAGACGATAACTGGGGAATTCCGTGTGGATGCGTCAGTGGAGGAATTTGAGGGCTCATGAGAAATTGAAGGGCTGGGTAAATAGCTGGCTGGCTGGATCCGTAACTTGGTCATTCTTTATAAGCTGTTTGAGGGAGGCTTTTAGGAAGCAAGAATTAAAAGACACAGGCTTGTCCTTGGGGGTCTTGGTCTGTAGGGGCATCCAGTGTTTCACACGGGTTTTGCCCAGTGCCTCAGTCTGTCTGCTCCACTGCAGACGCTTGCTTTGCCCAGATACCTTTCCCAGTATAAGTACTTCCGTGAGGACAGCTTCCCACCCAGCCTGTTCCCTTTTGTGGCTTCATTTCTGCTCAGCTCCATCAAACACACTGTGACGGAGACTGCCTGCATTCCATCTCATGCCTCTTTAAAGACTCTTTCTTCACCTAAGACCAATACCTAACAAGTCAGCACTGGAAAATCCCCATGCCACTAGCAGGTAGAGGAAAATGAGGAAGGAAGCATCTAAGCTAAACCATCTGAAATCTCAGCAGGATAACTAAAGATGATAACTTCGTCAACCTGAGTTCAGATCATAGCTTCCATGGTGTGCTGGGTATTTCACTGGGGGCATCAGCTGTAACATTACCACAAGCCTTCAGGGGAGGTGGAATAATCCCCATTTTCCCAAAGATTAAGCAGGCTCAGAGAGGTTAAGACACCTACCCAGAGTCACACAGCTGGAATCTCAGAGCACTGATATGTATGTCTGATTCCAAAGTGCATGCTCCTTCAACTATGCAACAATTGCCTTTCCTTTTTAGTCTTAATTTTAATTTCTTACCTTTTTGAATAACTGATGTCCGCAAATGTTACAAAATCCAAAGGTGCCGTAGTATGTAGAGCAAAATCTCCTACCCACCTCTATCTCCTGGTCCCAAAGTTTGACCGTGAACATTCTTGGATTGGAAGAGGTAAGAGGTCCATGGACCTTGTCCTTGAGGAGTTTCCTGGTGAGCTGAGTCCCAGGGAAAACACCCCAGAGGCAAACTTACTGGACAAAGCAAAGCGGTGTGACAAGTTCCTTCCAAGCTGGGCACAAATGCTTTGGGAGAAGAGCCAGAATATTTCTGGATATTAGAGAGAAAGAAATCATGGATGCCTACATGGATGAGGTAGTGTTTGACTTGCTTTTGACGTATGGATGTGCATAAGAGACCAGAAAGGAAGATTTAAGAAGAATGTCATCAAGTTTATGTGTTTTTTGCCCCGGAGTCTTCCCAGAGGCTGTTTCCAGTTACTTTCGCAGCTTCCTTCCCCTCTTACACAGCCAATTCCTATTTATCCTTTAAATCCCAGCTGGAATGTCCTATCCTTAAGGAAATCTTTCTTGATAAACCATATTAGGTTGGACATCCATCTTCCCTGAATTTGTATTTGTTTTCTTGGCACCTGGTGCATTTTTATGTATAGTACCACACTTTTATTGATTTGATTAATTATCTGACTGATGTCTGTCCTTCTTTAGATTGGAAGTCCCATGTTAGCAGGGGTGGTATCTACCTTGGTCCTTTCTGCATCTTTAATCACACAGCTGAGTCCATGAACACAACCTGGGTTTAATCCTTGCTCCTGCACTTGCTAGCTGAATGACCTTGGGCAAACGACTGAAACTCTAATTGTTACATGTATTTTATAATAATAGCCACCACTTTTATAACACTTCTATATGCCAGGCCCCAATATAAGTGCTTCTGCATGTATTAACTCATCTAATATACATAGCAATCTTATCAGTAGGCACAAGTATCCCCGTTTTACAGATGAGAATACTGAGACCCAGTATGGAAGATATACTTCTCAGATAGCCTCCTATGGTTCCAGTCTCTTAGAATCCAGGCCTGTGTGTTATCCTCTCTTTTTTTGAGAGTGAACTCGACTAACAACTTGCTTCTAACCAGTAGAATGTGGCAAAGATGATGAGATGTCTCTTTTCTGATTAAGTTACAAAACATTGCGACTTCCATTTTGCTAGCAGACTGTTTCAATTGGCTTCTCAGCTTGCAGGCTTTGATGAAGCAAACCTGCCATACAGGAACTGAGGCCAACAACCCAACAACACTCAAGGAATTGAATCCTGCCAGGCTTGAATGAACTTGGCAGCCGATACTCCCCTAGTCAAGCACTGAGAAGACTAAAGCCCTGGCTGACACCTTGGTTATAACTTTGTGAGACATGCCGAATAAGAGGACCTAGCCAGACCATGCTCCAAACCGTGAGGTCAGAAATGTGTGTGGTTTTCAGCCACTAAGTTATGGGGTTATTTGTTACACAGCAGTAGATGACTCATACAACCAGAAAGCTTCAGCCACTTGCCCAACATCACACAGCTAGTAAGCAGAGGACCTGGATGTGAACTCAGGCTCCAGAGTTCACACTCTGAAAGCCCCATACTCTACTGCCTTACTGGGATACAGGGATATTCTTCTACCTACTTCAAAGGTTAAGAATTAAATGATGCCACGAATGTAAAATGCTTAGCCAAGCACACGACACATTGTGAGGGCTTAAAACATGTCAGCTACAATTATGATTATCTGTATCGTCATTTGGTATCTCCAAGACACGAGGAAGGAAAGCGGTCAGTCCCATAGACACAAAGGCTGAAAAGAGTCTCAGAGGAGCCGTGAAGAGAATAACAGCCCTTTGCCTTCATTAAGAACCATGAACCACCACTGCTGGGGAGCCTCAAATGGCAGCCCCTGGGTGACCCACAAGTGCAGGCAGGTTCCCTTTTCCAGCCTGACCACCTCCTTCATAGTGTCTCCAAGGAATCCCCTGGGAGCAAAGAGGGAAGGAATTGTGTGAAAATAAGCAGACGTCATAGCTGGACAGGAAGAGGCCTGAGGATGCTAAAACACACTCCCAGGATGCTGTTGTCCTCGAGTCAGGGCCTCGTGAGCAGAACTGGTCCAGGCTTGTTGAGGCTGCTTCCCTCCCCATTTTTCTGTGGGGGTCACAGGGCAGAGGATGTTTCTAGAGGCTGTATCCCAGACAAACAGCCACCATCATCCTGTGTCCGTCAACCAACCCTTCCCAGGGAGTGGCTTGGCCTGCTATCGAGGGTGAGGACACCCAGGTCATGTGCGGATATCTGTGCCTCAGGGTCTATGCTGGAACAACCCCATCTTTCCCTGCTGAGTGTCTCCTCTACCCCTCATACAGAACACGTCACTTCCTTCACTTCCGGTCCCCAATGTGTGGAGGTTGTTCCCACACCAAGTAGTTCTCCACGGCACCACTTGAGTGTCCTACAATTGGACTCAATGCTGACACTACCTTCCTGGAGACAGTGTCACATCCCACAGAGCTCAGTCCCACGAGACGGCTCCCACCCACTTCAGATGCCCATCACAGAGAGTAAGTTCCCAGGGTCCCCACAACTTCTGTCCAATGTGGTTACAAATCAGAGGTTCTCATGACCCCCTCCGTGGGTTCAATTAATTTGCTAGAGCGGCTCCTAGAGCTCAGGGAAACACTTACATACATTTACCGGTTTGTTAAAAGATGTGATGAAGGATAGAGATGAACAGCCAGATGAAGAGGTACATGGGGTGAAGTTTGGGAGGGTCCCAAGTGCAAGAGCTTCTGACCCTGTCGATTTGGGGTGCATCACCCTCCTAGTACACAGATGTGTTCACTAACCTGGAAGCTCCCTGAACCCTGTAGTCTTGGGGATTTTTATCGAGGCTTCATTACGTAGACATGATCGGTCATTAACTGCATTTTCAATCCTTCTCCCTTCTCAAGAGAATGGGCTGTGGGGCTGACAATAGCAAGTTTCTAATCATGGCTTGGCCTTTCCAGGGACCAGCCCTCATCCAGGAGCCATGCAGGAGCCCACCCAGAGTCTCCTCATTACAGAAAATGATGCTCCTATCACCCAGGAAATTGCAAGGGTTTCAGGAGCCCTGTGTCAAGAACTGGGATCGAAGACCGACTATTAGGACAAAAGATACCCCTAGGACTCTTATCACTTAAGAAATTATAAGGGTTTTAGGAGCTCTGTTCCAGGAACGAGGGACAGAGACCAATAGATATCTCCTATTATCTCACAGGCACCCAGAAAAAGTGGGGAGGACGTGCTTCATTCAGAGGTCTGTCTTTCATTTCTCTAATCATAGTAGATTCTGGTGATAGAAAAGTTGTAACATTATTAACAGGAAGGGCTAATATTCAAACATAATTGGAATGTATCCTTCCCAAGGGCAGGAAAGTGGGAAATATATTTTGGCTCCCTCTTTATCTGCCCCATCAGGAATTTTCATAAAGTTGACATTTATTCAATGTTCTTTGTTAGCTTTCTTCAGTTAGTTTTTCAGTGTAGCTATCGTCTCTGATTCTACACTTTTCCTCTCCCAATAGAGACCGAGTTTTCTTCTTGGAATGTATATATACTCTAAATAATTTAGGATTCTTGATATATGACTACTGGCCTTTAGGAAAACACAGACACACACATTTACAATCGTATGAGTATCCAAGAAATTCAGACTGTTTGACAACACTGGTGGCGGGTCTGTTGGTAGCATACCTTGAAATGTCAAAACTTATATCCAAAGAAGTCAATGCCTGAATTCTTCCCTTATTTGTTATTCCTTCTACTTTTCGTTATAGTGTGCGTTGTTATGGTGATAGGCAGCTGGAATATTGAGAGGCCCTTGGAGAAAATATATAATCTATGTGAACTGATCCATTTCTAGGTCAGAATGAGGATGGCAAGTAGTCTACTCCTCTAGCTCAATCAGTAAAGCATCGTAAGGTTAATAACATGTCTAAATGTTACTTGATACACACAGCTTTGTCTTTTTTAAAGCTCCTGGAATGCTGCCAGGTCATAGCCGTGGGAAGGGGAGGGTCTTTCAAACACACAGGGATGTAGGAGGGGTTGGCACACTCTGGCCCACAGGCCAAACCCAGCCAGCCACTGTTCTGTAAATGAAGTTTTATTGGCACGCAGCCATGCCTATCTGTGTGTGTCTTGGGTATGGCTGCTTCTGTGTTCTAACAGCAGAGTTGAGTAATCGTGACAGAGACTGAAAATGGCCTGCAAAGCCTAACATATTTACTCGCTGGCTCTTTAAGTAAAATTCTGCCAGCCTCTGGCAGGGTCATGGCGATGGCAGGAGCGGGATGCTGATGCAATAGCCGTGTAGAGAGATGATGAGTTCAGGAGACCGGAACTAATATCTCATCTCCTTGACTAACTGGCTGGGGAAACTCGAATATGCCTCTGTCCTACCTTGGTCTAGCTCCTCACTTGTGCAATGAAGATACCTCTGTCCATGGCCTTCTTTCTTCCCCCATTTATTCCCAGAGGGGGGCTGGTGATGTATATAGAGCAGGAGCTGAACAAAGGTTTGTTGAGTGAATGTGCGTCCAACATTATTTCTCATGGAGTCGTCGTAAAGTTCAAATGGGATAATAGTGCACACAGTTTGAGAAATATAAGAGGCTTCACCTGAGAGGCTATTTTAGACGGATCCATTTCTGGCTTAAAGCTAGGGCCCGAGAAAATTGGAACCGGCCCACGTGTTCGTCAGCTCGGTCTTTATGTACTGGATTCTCTTTGTTTCACTTTGGTTCTTTTGGTTGCAAGAAGCAGATTCCTTCAAGTTATCTCAAAAACAGAGGTGTATTATTAGGACAACTGTGCAGTGTAATTAGAACTAGAAAGCTGTCAGGACCTGCGGCTGCTTTAATAACGAGTCTCTCTTTGTGCTCTCTCTCTCTCATCCTCTCTCTTATTCTCTCTAATTATTTCTTTAACTCTCCTTTCTCCCCATTGGCTAGTCTCCTCACACTCTTCATCTTTTCCACTCAAGTAGAAGTGTGGTTTATTCATGGTTTGTCTTCCGTATCTCAAGGCGTCTCTTCACCCTCAGCCCCTCTGCCATCTCAGTTTCCCAGCTTCATAATTTAGAATGCTTCAGAGCAATCTGATTGGCCAAATATGTCATTTCATCCCAAGTCACACAGGTCAGTAGTCATTGGCCAGATTTTGGATCTGCTGTGTTTCCTTGAAAATAAGACCTAGCTGGTCCATTAGCTCTAATGCGTGTTTTGGAGCAAAAATTAACATAAGACCCGGGCTTATTTTACTATAAGACCCGGTCTAATATAATATGATATAATATAATACCGGGTCTTATATTAATTTTTGCTCCAAAAGACGCATTACAGCTGACGGTCCGGTAGGTCTTGTTTTCGGGGAAACATGGTGTCGTTCTTAGGTCACGTGGTCTACACATGGCCCTGTTAGCTGGCAGGGTGGGCGGAGACTGTTGAAGCAATGGGGTCTATGAGACAGACAGTTTTCCTTAAATGGGTGTGTAGGGATAAGTGCTGACCTGTATCCCTAATATGACTCTCTCTCTGCTCCTCTTTCCTTTTATAGACTGTCTAACACCAGATTCCATAACGTAACTTAATATTACCTTTGTAGCACCTGCCTGGTGGCAATTAAAGGAGGAAGACCAATTTCACAAACCTCCAGTTTGTTTCCTGTCCCGTGGACCATTGGAAAGCAATGATATTTTCAGATTGGTGTCTCCACAGTGTCCTTGATGTCTTCCCTCTGTGCAGCCTGTGAGTTTGGACCATTACGTAGGGATACGGTGGGGATCCCATGGCTGGGCACCTGGACCCTCTGGGAAAAGAGGCAAACAAGCTGGGCTCAAGGAGGACTTATGTCAGGAAGGCCTGTTGAGTCCTGTTCGTCACGTAGAGTCCCTACCACCCTCCCTAAGGCTAAATTGAGTAGGATCTTTTGATTTGCTTGAGGTTGAAGCCACGCAAAATAGGCAAAACATTGGTTTCCTTTGCCTGGACTTTCCTGTCATTGTCTTTCTTTCCTATTTTTCAATTATAGTTGATATTCAGTATTATTTTATATTAGTTTCAGGTGTACAGAACAGTTGTTAGACATTTATGTAATTTACGAAGCGATCCCCCGATTAGTCCCCACCTGGCACTATACGTAGTTATTACAACATTATTGACTACAGTCCCTGTGCTGTACTTTACATCCCCGTGACTGTTTTGTAACCATCAGCTTGTACTTCTTAATCTCCTATCATTTTCTTACCACCACTAGGACTTGTCATCCTCATAATTCTACCCTAATTTCTCTCCCCTCCTCTCTCTTACTAGATACTGAATTCTTTTGATTTACTTTCCTTGGAAGAGGCCAGCTCATAAATGTGATAAATTATCTGTGTTATTGGATGAGAGTTTGGAAGTTCAGATGATACCTTACTTGTTGCTCTTCAACCCAAAAGGATCAGTTAGAGATCTTGGATTCAAAGACATTAAAACAGACTCAGGCTAATTTAAGCAGAAAGTGAATTTATTAGAAGGATATTAGATCATAGAATGCATGAGAAGGCAGGAGAACCCAGCTCAGAAAAGGAAAGAGTGCTCTGGTATGGGGGCGTGGGGGGAGTGGACAACATTCTTCGAAAGGTGTCAGCCTGGAAGAAGTGATGCAACCACTTTTTCCTCCTCGTGATATTCCATTCAAGATTCAAAGTCACAGCAGGAAAGGGCTGATCTGCTACACTTGGGTTATCCGCTCTAGTGTGGGAGGTAAAGTGCCTTGACTTTTGGTATTATTAAGACTACACACATTGAATGAGAGGAAATTCATCCAAAGCTAAAGCTAGAGGGAATGGATGCTGGACTACCAAAAGCCAGTAATACAATGGAAGACTACTCAGCCATAAAACAGGATGAAATACTGCCATTTGCGACAACATGGATGGATCTTGAGATTATAATGCTAAGCGTAATAAGCCAGACAGAAAAAGTTGAGAACCATATGATTTCACTCATATGTGGGATATAAAACTGAAAGCAACAAAGGAACAAGACCAACCAACATACAAGAACTCATAGACACAGACAACAGTTTAGTAGTTACCAGAGGAAAAAGGGGGAGGAGGTGGTAGAAGAGGGGAAAGGGGGTCAAATATATGCTGATACAAGGAGAACTGACTCTGGGTGGTGAACATACAATGTAATATATAGATAATGAAGTATAGAATTGTACACTTAACACCTATATACTTTTACTAACCAATGTCACTCCCAATAAATTTAATAAAAATTAAAAACAAAACAACAACAAAAAACCCCCAAAGCCCTCACATGTCTTTTACTCCAAAGTGGAGACTATGATAGTAGGTTCTCACAAACCAGTGGGAGGGGGCCCATGTGGGCAGAAGACTGACCCATTCAGATCGTGTCTTACCGGAATCAGATTGTATGTTGTCAGAACTTCACACATTGTGAAAATTGAATGGTGTTCTTTGCTCCTAAGACAGTTTCTGTTCACTGAAGCCAGACCAGCACGTAATCAGAGCAGAAAGACATTTGCAGGCTGTGATTTGATGAGTTCTTTGAAGCCTCCCCTCCCTACACTCTCCCTTTAGCCTCTGGCCACTTCCTGGTGCCGGGAGTCACACCGTGCATGAGTCATCGCTTTGGATTCAGTACAGTCATGCCCTGAAAAGCAACATTTTGGTCAGTGACGGACCACATGTACAATGGTGGTCCCATAAAATTATAATGGAGCTGAAAAAGTCCTATCACCTAGCAACACTGTTGCTATGGTAATGTCATAGCACAACACATGACTCACATGTTTGTGGTGATGCTGGTGCAAACAACCTACTGTGCTGCCCGTCGTATAAAAGTATAGCACAGACAGTCATGAACAGTACATACTATTTGATAATAAATAACTGTGTTACTGGTTTATGTATTTACTATACTTTTTATCATCATTCTAGAGTATACTCTTTCTACTTATAAAAAAAAGTTTGATCTAAAAAAGTGTGCTGTGTGATGACAGCACAGCCTCATACATCTCGTGTTTACCACGTCTCTTGATGGCATCATTTTTTCTCTTGTGCTTGATTTAATCTCATGTTTTGGTGTGTTTTTTTTCCATTGTTGTCCCTAAGCATACAAAATCCACTGCTAATGTTTCTAGTAAGGGGCCACGTCAAGTATTTGACCTGGAAACAAAATTAAAAGTTATTAAGGATTATGAAGGTGGAAAATCAGGGATGGTTTTATTGCTCACCAGTCAGGTATGTTCCATTCCATCATAGCTACAATCTTGAAGAACAAGAATAAAATGATGGAAGCTCTTAAGGGAACTGCTTCATTTCAGGCAATGTGACGAACAAAAATGTGAGAAGGGCCTGTATTATATGGAGAAACTTCTAATGACCTGGAATGAAGACGAGACACACAGAAGGGAATCCTCCTCTTAGAACCATGATGATCATGGCCAAAGCAGAAAGTTTATTTGCAGTGTTGCAAGGAAAGGCGGGACCTTACTATGATGTTGAGTTCACTGCTGGCTCTGGGTGGTTTAAACAATTCAAGAATTGTTATTCATTACATAATGTGAAACTGAGTGATGAGTCTGTGCTGATGTGAAGGCAGCTGACAAATTTTTGGAAGCTCTAGATAAGCTGATTATGGAGAAGAATTACTTGCCAGAGCAAATATTTAATACAAATTATTAAAACAGATGCCTGAAAGGACTTTCACCGTAAGGAAGCCAAGTCAATGCCAGGTTTCAAGGGTTTTAGGGACCGGATAGCAGTCTTGCTTGGGGACAATGTTGCAGGCTCACATTGAAACCCTTTGTGAGCTGGCCCAATGCGAACCCCAGGGCCTTCAAGGTCGTCCAGCATGCACTGCCAGTGTCCTGCAGGAGCGACAAGATACCGTGGATGACCTAACTTCTCTTCTAAGATGCCCTTCTGAATCGCAATGCCAGCAAAATGGAGAAACGTTTGGAGAATAACATACCTTTCAAGATTTTGCTCATCGTTGATCATGCTTTCAGACATCCTTCTTTTACCAGCGATCTTCATCCCAGTATTAAAGTGATGTTTCTCCTGCCAAACACCACCTCTTGGAACCAACCAATGGACCAAAGACTTATAGCAGCTTTTAAAGCCTCCTACCTGAGGAGGACCTTTGGCCAGACTATTGCTGCAACTGAGGATGTCACAGATGCGGTTCTGGAAGGATTACATTTATGACTGCATCAGGAGCCTTCCTTGGCTTGGGATAATGTCACCAAGGAGTGTATAGCATCTGGAAGAAGACACTCAAGAGGTTCATGCATGACGTCAATGGATTTGCCAAGGATGAGGAGGTTGAAAACAAAAATCAACAAGGCTGTGGCTGAGCTGGCAAATGCCTTGAACCTGGGTGTGGGTGAGGATGACCCTGGGGGGCCCTAGAGGTGGTTCCTGAGAAACTGAGTCATGAGGAGGCATTGGAACCAGAACTGGGACGCACAGCTGAAGAAGAGGCAAGAGAAAAGGAATCTACAGGAGAAGGAAAAGAAGAACCGTCCAGACAGTTCACGGTGAAGGGGTTGGCAGAAGCTTTTGCAGACCTCAACAAGCTCCTTAAAAAGTTTGAAAACAGGGGCTCCAACATACAGGAGAATGTTCACGGTGCATTAGCAACTTACAAACAAATGTATGATGAAAAACAGAAAGAAATCAAGCAAACCACCATGGGCATATTTCTGAAAAGGGTGCTGTCTTCTCAAGAAGAGCCGCAGGCAGGCCGTTCAGGAGGTTTTCCCGAAGAAAGTCTTGCTGCCCTGGGAGATGAGTTCCATGCGTGTGATTGCCTGGAAAGACATGCAGTGGGATAAGGTGTGGAAGACGGTGATATTAGGGTCCTGACCCTGTATGGGCCGAGGCGAACGCGGCTGTGTATTTGTTTTTAACAACAACAACAACAAAAAGTCTAAAAAGTAAAAAGCAAAAGGACACATTGTGAAAATAGGAATAAAGAAAGAGGATAGAAAGAAAATATTTTTGTACAGCTGGACCCTATGTTTGTGTTGTAAGCCAGGTGGTATTACAAAAGTCAAAAAGTTTGAGAAATTAAAAGTTCATGGAGTAAAAGCTACAATAAGTTCAGGTTAATGTATTATTGAAGAAAGAAAAATATTTTTTTTTTTATAAATTCAGTGTCGCCAAAGTGTCCAGTGTGTATGAAGTCTACAGTCATGTCCACTCGTGACCCAGGCTTTCACACCCACTCCCCACTCACTCACGGACTCACCCACAGCAATTTCCAGTCCTACAAGCTCCACTCATGCTAAGTACCCTATACAGGTGTGTCGTTTTTTTATCCTTTAGACGGCATTTTTGCTGTATCTTTTCTGTTTAGATACACAAGTGCTTATCATTGTGTTACAATTGCCTACAGTACTCAGTACAGTAATATGCTGAACAGGCTTGCAGCCCAGGAGCCACAGGCTGTTCCCTGTTGCTTCACGGGCTTTATCATCTAGGTTTGTGTAAGAGCATGCTGTGCTGTTCACACAATGACAAAATCACCTAACACGCACTTCTCCGAAGGTATCCCTGTTTTAAGCTATGCATGTATGACTGTATTGCTATCTCCAGTCCCCCTATCCATACGACACATGCCTCTAGAAAGGGCAGCATCTTCAGTCCTCAGCATCTGAGATGGAACAAGTTTTTGGCTCATTTACATTAAATCAATTCAAGACCACAAGCACTGAGCATCTGTAATATGCCAGACACTTATGCTGCATGCTAGCATATGATAGGAAACAAGACAGAAGCAGTTGCTTAACTCATGGACCTTATAGACCAGCAGGAAGGACAGATGCATTAAAATGTAAAGATAATAAAGTGACAAGAGCTTTGAGAATAATAGGTCCCTGGAGGGAGTAGGGAAATAGGCATTGAACAAAGGGGCTGGGGGAAGATGAGGTGAACTCTGGGGCTTTTTGGGGTGCCCTGCAATTCCTCCGTGGCCCACGGGCTGCGGAGCGCTCTCCACGGTCCTGAAACACCTTGCCCGGGATGTTTTCCACCTTCCCCTTCTATGGAAGCCCAGTGTAAGGATCCCAACAGAGAATGTTGGACCTGAGACCTGCAATTAGCACTCTGGCAGATCATGTGTTTGAAGAAAACCCTTGGTCATTCTAAAGACTGCCAGCCTGCAAGGGGTGAGGTGTCCCAGGCTGCTTTCCACAGCTGTTTGCTCTACATCTTGCAATAAAATATTACATTCGTATCCTTTTTCTTTCTGCCAGATCATTAATTCTCATTACTTTGGCATCTAAACATCTTTGCATGAATATCAGACAACTGAGTTTTGGGGTGAGTGGTTATAAAGAGTCTGTCAAGGCTATGATATATGAGTTTAAATCTTTTCTTGCCTTTTTTTTTTTCCTTTCAAGGGGTCTATTTTCCCCTTTTCATATTCCTCCAAGTATGAAGCTAATGTGGTTACAATAACAAAATTAGCTCATCGCTTGCTAACTGTTAATTTAATTTTTAATTGTCCATTAAATCAAGCGCTGGGCTGTTTATATTTCAATTTTTAATGTCAGGGAGTTAAATTGCTTTCCAAATGAAGGTTAACAAGGGAGGGCTGCTCCTGACTCAGGAAACAAGTGAAATCATGTGGAATCATAAGCATGGTGCCGCTGTTTGTGGGGTACTGGGTGGAGTGTCCATTAAAAGGAGACAAAAGCCACAGCAGTTCCTGCAACTATCTCTTTCGAGAGTGTATCTAAACATGAAGAATTTGGATGATCATAAGTATTTATTGGGTTCTCACTATGTCCTAGATTCTAGCTAAGTGCTCTAGATGCATTATCTCACTGATCCCTTACATACATTTTATGGTGTAACTTCTATTCTTATCAATATTTTATATATAGGGGAAGACATGCGTTTAAGCCCAGAATTTGTAACTGGCTGAGCCAGGAACTGACCAAAGTCTCTCTAGCACTCATTTGAGGACTCTGAACGAACATGCACTGCATCATTTTAAGATGGTGCTCTGAGGAAAGAATGGGAATAGACATAAAAGTGGGAAGACCGTGTAGTGTAATGAGAAGGGTCAGGACTTGGGGGGACCATCCTGGATTCCCCAAATATTAAGATGAAGAATTTCCAGAGCAAGGTGATCTGACAGGTCCCTTTGGGTTGTTGCATTCTCAGATTCTGACATTTCACCTGCAGCTAACAGCTATTAGTAGGTGAGGTTCTCATGGCCAGAGAAGAGGTTGGCGCTGTAGGCATTTCTGCTGACAAAAGCAGAGAGGTCACAGTGATTTTTCTCTCCTGGGTTCGTTTTTTTTTTTTTTCTTTACAAAGAAGCTTTCTCTGGTTCTTTGTAGAAAAAAAATGCAGAACATGAGGTCTAGTGGCTGAGCTAGTTGGGCAACTGTGTTCTGTAGGGTGTGTGTGTGTGTGTGTGTGTGAGTGTGTTGTGTGTGTGTGCGTGTGTGTGTGTGCGTGCGTGTGTGTGTGCACATGTGTGTGTGTGTGTGTGTGTGTGTGTGTGCGTGTGTGTCTGTTGAGCAGCAGTAAGTAAGGGATCTGGGAAGCCAGGAGGAAAAATATTGCAGAAGAAAGAGCCACCGGGGACAAAAGCCACAGCAGTTTCTGAAACGATTTCTTTTGAGAGATCTCAGGAAGAGAAACACTCCAAGCTCTCACCTCATCAGCTAACCCCTGACTGGGGATTAGATAATAGATAGCTGAGCTCTAGAAAGCGCCTTCCTTCGTCCTCTTCCTAGTTCTCAGCCTCCCTCTTCTTTTCCTCCCTTCCTTCCCCCTCTCTCTTCCTCCCTTTTCCCCTCACTCTCTTCATCCCTCCCTTCCTTTCCTCCTTCCCACTAATGAATTCTTATTGGGCCAACTCTGATTCAGGCCCTGTATTAGCTGCTATGGAGACAGTGGTGCAAAGAGCAGCTCTCTTCCTGCATATTGGGAGCTCGCAGTCTAGAAGTTTCCCGGACGTTAAATATGGGAAAAGCATATTGTGTTCAACTTCCATCTCGGGAGGTAAAGTCTTTTCCTCTCATTCTGACTGGAGTCACAACTGAAAGAGAAAGTATACTATTGCCAGAGACAACTAATCAAGTTCACAGTTTTTCTAAGAGTTGATTCTTCCGTGACACCTTAGAAACATCAGAGCATAGAGGTGAAAAGTATGGTCTCTGGAGGCAGACTTCCTGGGTCCACATCCTGCCTTCTCCATTTCTAGCTCCTAGACCTTGGACAAGTTACTTCAGCTCTCTGTGCCTCAGTTTCTTCATCTGTAAAATATGGATGAGTTTCTATCTCAGAGAATTGTTGCCAGTATCACAAAAGTCAATATTTAAAGTGATTAGAAAAGTGTCTGGCACATAGTAAATGCTAGGTAAATGTTTGTTAAATGGACAAAATTTCCTTTGCATATCCCTACATATCCCCTGAACTAGTAACCCTCTCAGACTTCACTGATTTCCTCTTGCACTTTCTTGCACACAGCCCCAGGGTCAAATACAAAGGTAGTGAGACCTCCGAGTGAGCTTCCCCCTTTCTCTCTTGTCTCCTCTTGAACAGGCTCCAGGCACAGCCAGCCTTTGGTCTGTACCAGGAATGCCCAAGGACATTTGATTTGTAGAATTCTTGGAAACACTGCTGGACAGTCGGGTTGCCTGGGTGACACGGACCATTTCCTTGTATGGTCCGGATTTTAGCTCCTGGGAATTAAGTGTGTATGCTCTGAACTATGCCCCTAAGGAACAATTTGTATAGGTATAGAGTGTACATGTTCAGGAATCTTAGCGGGGGGTGGGGGGTGGGGGGGGGGGACGGCAAGCCTGCCTGGGTCCCCAGGTGCCCCTCTTTTTCTTAAGAAGAACATCAGGGAAGGTCTAGAAGAATGAATGGATCCAATAAAGCGAACACTGGTCCCGTCTCCCCCAGGCTCTTTGAGGCCCATCCAAGGGCTTCTGAAAATCAATTGAGTCCTAAAAGGAAACAAGAGGAGCAGTCAATGGGCCTTGGTGGTGCTGGCTAAATTCCCACTGTGATTAAATCTCATATTTTACCCTGAGCTGGGATGGTTTCCAGAGACCAGTTTATGAAAACAGCTACATTGAGCCAACTCTGTTTTCCTAAATAACTGAGATTCAGAGCTCTTTTCTGACTTGGCAGGGGCTCAGAGAGGAAGGGGCGCTCCTCGGTGAAAAACATACTAGCTTAGAGTCTGATACTACCCAGTTTCCCAGATTACTCCAGGAGATGTGCAGAAGGAGGCGTTGTCTTTAATTAGAATGATCTAGTAGAATGACCATGGTTTTGGGGGAGAGACATCCTGAGTTTGAGTCCTGGCTCTGCTAGTTATTAGGCAAGTGACTTTGAGAACGTCACTAATCTCTTAAAGCCTTAGCTTCTTTATCTGTAAAATGGGTATGTTAGTCAGCTTAAGTTAGTTATGCTGTGGTAACAAAAGCCCTGCCCCCCCCTCCCATCTTGACGACTTATAGCAACAGAGGTTTATTTATCACTCATATTATATTTTTGCTGTGGTCAACTCTCCGCTATGTTTGTGGTCCTTCTCCATGTAGATTCCCCGTTCTGAGATCCAAGATGGAGAAGCATCCACTTACTATCTTGGTTTTGTGCCTAAGGGTAAGGAATTATGGCAATGTCTCTTCAGCTTTTGCTCAGCTGTCTTCTTACTCACTTGTGCTCACATTCCATTTGTAGTTGGGGGGTGGGGTGTTATCTTTCTCCCACAGAGAGGCGGTGCAAACCACGTGGCAGTAAGCAGGGTCATCCAACCCCCTTACAGGCAGGGTAGCAAATAATTTGGAACCATAATATAGCCTATCAGAATGAGATGATAATACGCCCTTCCTTCTTCACAGGCTAGTTATGAAACCCAGATGAAAGCGTACACATGAAAGTTTATTACAAACTATTAAGTTCTGCATTCATGCTAATTCTTACTCTTTAATGCCAAGTTCTCTGTGGGTCTCATGGAGGTTGAATGGAGACATATTTTGTGCATTTTTCTATTCGTATGGAAATCTATTTATCTTCAAATATATTCCCCATGTGTTTTGAGGGCTAGCAGGACGATTTCAATATCCATTTCACCCCATCCAGAACTTTTTATAGAATCCTAGAATCCAAAGGGTTTAGTTAGTTTTGCATGTAGATAAATGCTCAGCCCAATATTTTGGAAACTCATGATAAAGAATTGTGTCATTGTCTGGCTTTGTATCACTAAGAATGACACTCTCTGGGATGGAGCTGGGCTTTGTCAGTTGGGATAGGACCCCTTATTGTCAACTACTCATTGATGGATTCTGTTCTTATTCCTGGAGAAGACATTTACATAATCACATCAGGACTGGCAAAAACTCCATGGACAATTGATTAGGAAACTGGAAGAGGAAATGGAGACACATGAAAATGCCAGGGGAAAAAACTCAGTTAAACTTATCAGAAGTCTTCATTAGTTAATAATTTACTCAATAAATTAGATTGAGAGCCTACTATATGTTAGGTAGTTGGTATTCAAATAATTTGCTCATCTGCTTGTTTATTCACTTATTGGACAAATATTTATTGGTCATCTACTATGCACCACATGCTATTTTAGACACTGGAACTGTATCAGTGAACAGAACCCTCAAAATTGCTTGTCATTAGGGGGCTTATCTGTTGGGGGGGCTACTCAAGAGACACACGATAAATGAAAGAAATAAGCAAGTAAAATACATGTACAAAATTAAGAAAATAAGAAAGGACAATAGCGCGTGTGGAAGAAGGGGCTGCCATTTTAAATAGGGCATCTGGAAAGGTCTGATTGAGAGGGTGATATTCGAGAAAAAGACCTGAAAGGAGGTGAGGGAGCAAGCCTTGTGGGAGAACAATCCATGCAGAGGAAATAATGAATGCGTCCTCTGTGAGGTGGGAGCCTGGCTGGGGTGCTGGAGGGAGGGAGGGCAAGGAGGACAGTTGGGACCGGTGTGGCATGAGCTGGCAAGGGAGCAGTAGGTGATGCCAGACAGGAAAGCAGGAACAGGGGCCACCTCACAGAGGGGCTTGCAGGCCATTGCTGGGACTTCCATTTTTTTCTCAATGAACAAGAAGCCCAATTTAAGGTTTTGAGCAGAGGGCCAACAAGAACTGAATTACAATTTTTCAAGGTTCGTTCTGGCTGCTGTCTTGACGATGGACTGAAAGGAAGACAGGACTGAATCAAGGGAGACCCAGGAGAAGACTAACGCAACCGTGTAAATGAGAAATGGTGGTGCGTCCGGTCAAGGCCGTGTGTGGTGGTGATAACAGGTGGGTGGGTTTGGAATAGACCGCGTTTCCCCGAAAATAAGACCTAACCAGAAAATAAGCCCTAGCATGATTTTTCAGGAGGACATCCCCTGAACATGAGCCCTAATGCGTCTTTTGGAGCAAAAATTAATATAAGACGCAGTCTTATTTTGCGGGAAACACGGTATTAATATATTTTAAAGTAGCTGACGTGATTTGTACATGAATGGGATGTGAGGTGTGAGAAAAAGAAGAGTAAAATCGGGCTCTTGCTCTCATGGAGTAATAGACACCCAAGTATACAACCGTAAAGCAGAATGAAATGTAGACGTAATGAAGATTCCTTCGCTGATTTTAAAGGATGAGTGGGATTTTCCCAAGAGGAAAAGAGGCTCTACAAATAGCATATGCAGAGAAAGGGAAGGCATTCAATGTTGGTGGAGGTCAAATTATGAGAAGTGGTGAGAGATGAGGCTGGAACATGGTCAGAAGCCAAACTTTGGGGGATCTTGTAGGCTAACTTGAGGAGCAAGGGCCTTTTGTCTCAGGTGCTACCCCTTGCTTTTAGCAGCAAGTGACATGGTCAGATTTAGACGCCCCGAGCAGGCGCCCTGCAGTGTGAAGAGCAGATTGGAGACAGAGGCAGAAATTGAAGCAGATGTCCGAGTTCGGTGGGTCCTGAAAGGAGAGAGGACGGAGCTTCACTGGAGGAAACAGAACTGGGTTGACAGGCTTTGACATCCGGTCCTCAGAGGGGTCTCAGCCCCGAGAAAGAGCAGGACAGACTCCTGAAGCAATGCTTCCAGGATCGTGCTTCCCGGGTGTCCCACTTTCTTCCATATAATATAAGCTTCATAACCTGCAGGGAGGTTTTGCAGCATTCACATGAAATTGTGCAGAAAGTGACCATTTTGAAGGGCCAGGGCCAATTTAAACTATAAAAGCGTGGGGCATGTAAAGATACTGGGACAGTCCCCAGATTCATATCTTCAGCTACTTACCCACAAGAGAAAAAAAAAAATCAATTTTCTCCAAATATGTCTCTTTAAAAAAAGCAAGGTAAGACACTGATTGGCTCTGTCTGGGTCACATGTCAACCCCTAGGCCAATCACAGTGATTAGGAAACTATGGAACGTGATTGGCTCATGCTGGGTCATATGATAACCCCTGGGGACCTGGAGAAAGTATGTCTAAACAGAGACGGAGTTGAGGAAGCCCCTACTAGGTAGACACTTATCAACAGTGTTCTTTTATGAACAAAGCTCTCAGGAGGGACGTCGCAGAAGAAGTGAAGACTAATGAGTCAAAAGTCCAAACTCACGTTCTTAACTCTGTTTCTTGCCTGACCACTTAGGCTACATTAGAATCACACAGCTGTCATTCACTTCCAAATTAAACCATGAGCTCTCAAGCTGCAGAAGCTTTTGGAGGATAACCTGCCCTTTTCCGACTTGGCCTCTTCCCAAACTCAACACAAATCTCTCCTCCTCTGTGAAGCATTTCTGTCATCACCAAGGTGTATTGATCGAGTTTCTCGTCTGTGTTCCTGTGGCAGTTTGTTCATACCTCTGCTATCGTGCCTGGAATATTTCTTGTACTTACCTGCTTACTGTCTGCCTCAGATCTTTGCTTCCCAGACGGTGAACTTCTGCTGGAAGACGATGACTATATCTCACTCATTTTTGTGTCCAAGTTCCATGAACAGTAACAGGCACGTAATAGATACTCAAAAATAGTAGCTCCAAATGATGATTTCCTTTTGCTGTTTATACAAAATCAGCACTTCGTAAAGAACACTAGCCCAGTAAGATGAAATGTTAGTATTTAGAGTGGATATATTTCTTTTGTAACCATCGCAACTCTTTTAGGAACACAACCCCCTCACACCACCCCCGTCCCCCAAGGCTTACTTTATTTCACCTGTCCAATCAGAATACTTCATACCCCTGGCCACAGAGATTGAATCAGACATGGGTCCATGACCCAAGATAGGCAAATGGGGGGAAAAGTCTTTTCTTTCTCTGTTTCATAGATTTTAAGCTTGAGACTTTCATGGAGCAATATTCCCGTGAAATGAAAAAGCCTAATAATGAAGCAAAACAGAGAAGAGATGTTCAAATAGATGAGGAGAGAAGGGGGAAGAGAGAGACTAAAGGAGGGAGGGAAGGGAGAGAGGGAGGAGAGGATAGATAATTAGATGGCATAATTTGAACCCCTGGACGCAAGTAACCTTAACTACATACATTCCTAGGATTTAGAGTTACATGAACCAATACATTATCTTTTGCTTAAGCTAAATTTAGCTGGGCTTCTGCCATTTGCAGCGCAAAATATCAAGATTAACAAAATATTATATCTGTCTCTTAGAGAGGCACAAATCCTATAGGAATGTAAAAGGCTCTGACAGGTCCTGCAGGAGAGAAATCTGTTTCACTTTGTTTAACCAGATGTCTCCCAAACTTTTTTGATCACCGATTCCTTTTTTTGCTAGTAACAAGTATTAATACTTGTAGGTCTACTATTTCCACACTTTGTGAAATACGGAACTGGAACATTTGCTAGTGAGGCTAAAAGACCAATAATGCAAAATGAATTTAACTAATATGCAGAGGGACTGGATCCATATTCAGGTCAGCTTAATGGGGAGAGAGCTAGCATACTGAGTTAGGGGAATTCTCTGGCCCCAGAAGCCTTTTCAGCGCTTGAGTTTAGTATACCAGCAATAGAGTAATAGTAGTATCAGCACTACTAATAGAAATTAAAACGACTAATATAGTCAAGCACTTACTATGTGCCAGGAACAGTGCAGAGGCTCAGAGACCTTGCATGAATCGCCCATGTTCATAAAGCCAGGAGGTGGAGAGACCAGTGTTTGAAGCCAGGTCTGGCTGACATTGAGACCTGTGCTCTTTGCCATTAAAGGCTCATCCTCGAAAGCTGGAAAATACGTCATCTAACCAGATGCATTGGATATCGCTGATAACTACCGCTTAATTGGCACATCTACATTTCCAGTCAAAGAACCTCCTCACATTTTAACAAGCACATTTTGCACTGTACCCTGGCCGAAGCAGCTCGCGTGGATTATAAATATGGGCTATTACCATTATATTGTCATTTGTTTCAGTGCTCAATGGACCCAGTGTTTGCAGTTTCATAGAGGTACAGTGCAAAATAGAAATTTCGAAGGGAAAAAAGCCAAATCTAGCTACCCTCTGGACACTGCTATTTGGAAGGCGAGACTGTGATGTGAAGATAGGAACTGACGTAGGGGGATGTCTTGTCCGTCGGTAGATGCTGACTCCATAACAACACTGCACTACTTTCAATGTTATCACAGGAGGACCTCCCTCCTGCGGCATAAGAATCCGCTCAACCCTGACTCTGGTGAATGGTGGTCAGAGCTTGGCTTGATTACTTCCAGGGACAGGAAAGTCACTACCTGATATGTTATCAGTCACAGAGAAGAGGCAGGTGCATCAAATCAAGCAGAAGGGAGACCTACCTGGTAGGGATTAGGGACAAGACATTGAAAGGGAAGGGCACTGAATGAAAAGTCCAGGACTTTGAACTCTGGCTCTGTCATCTACAAGTGGAGTGACTTTCTTAGATCATCACTTAATCTCTCTAGGCTTTAGTCTTCTCCTCCGGAAATGGGCAAACAGAGCTTGCATTTGCCATCTGAGAAGGTGCTGGTGAGGGTGTAAAAATTCTGTTATGTGAAAGCACTTTTTAAACTCCTGAGTGCCCATAAAAGTGGCCCATGAGATGGCCATGCACTAGATTATTGATATTGGTTACCTGGGGAAGCGCAGGGAGGAGTGGAGAGGCATTAAAATTAAAAAAAGTATATTTCTAAAAGTCAACAATAAAAACTGCATGTATTATGTGCTCCATTTACATAAAATATACATATGTATGTATATACATAGAAAAATACACAAGAGGATGTTTTTGAAATGCTAGCAATTTTAGGTGGCTTTTACTTTTTCCCATTTCCTTTTCTATATTCAAATTTTTACAATGGACATGGATTATTATAGTCAGAAAAGCAGAAGAAAGAAAACAGCTCTCTTGATTTGGGACTTGGGGCAGACACAGAGGTACCTTGCTCAGATTGCCCCCTCAAGAGGGATTCACTGCCCAGCTCTAAGGATTGTGGGTAGCTGACAGCCTCCCAGGTCACACTCTTTGAGGGGGGGTCCCAGCCAATGGTTAAACAAGAGAGGGATCAATGCCCAGCCTCTTCTGGCCGGGGTGACCTCTTTTTCTTCTTCTTTTTTCTTCTAAACAGCTTTATTGAGCTATAATTGATAGACAGAAAACCGCATCTGTTTACTAGATAGGATTTGATGAGTTTGGACACATGCATATACCCTGGAAACCATCACCATAACCAAGGTAACAGGCATCTCCTTCACCTCCAAAAGTTTCCTTTTATGTTTGTTTGGTTTTTTGGGGAGTAAGACCACTTAACTTGAGCTCTAACCTCTCAACAAAATTTTCAGTGCACGATCCAGCATGGCTGACTGTAGATACTGTGCGATGTGCCTATAGCGTATTTGATCTCTAGAACATATTCGTTTTGTGTAACTGAAACTTTATGCCGATTGAACAACAACTCCCCCTTTCCCCTCCCTCCAGCCCCTGGTACATCATGCTGAGTGAAATAAGCCGGGCACAGAAGGACTAATTCCACTTATGTGAGAAACCTAAAATAGTCAAACTCATGGACAAGAAAACAGGGTAGACACTTCTAAGGGGCACTTTTTGTTCCAGGAACACTGGGAATGGATGCAGGTCAAATCCAACAAACAATGTCCGCGGTCCCTGTTAGGATTCTATGTTGGGGGTGCTAGCAATGAAAGGAGGGTTGTAACCCAGTGAGGAAAACACTTTAGGCAAATGCAGGTCCTGAAAGTCAGATCAACGAGAGGGACTCCTCACTTTGGGAAATCAATCAGGAAATGCACCCTGTCTTTCTTTTGTATAGTGCTCTAGTGTGTTTTAGTGTTTGCCTCAGGTTATCAAACGCACATCTGTACATGAAGCCATGGATGTGTGTGCAATGAGAAAGGAGGCAAGGTAGTAAATGAAATTCCTTCTAAAATAGAGAAGCAGTTGTACAGCTGCACCCGTGTCTCCTTGGTTCCTGTTTGGATGATCTGATAGGGCTAAACTGGAGACTTGCAAAGCCCGCCACCCCAGGGGGCACGGGATAACCGACCTCATCACAGTACGTACGATATTCCTAAGATTAATCAAGAGCGGGTCTCTGGGATCAAAATTGGGGAACATTTGTAAAGTGGAGGAGCTGGGATTTGAACCCAGGGAGGGTGGCTCCAGAATCCATGTCATCCAAAGCCACAGAGGTGATGGACTGGGAACTCCCAGGAGAGACCAGCCAGAGGAACCTGCCTATTCATATGGGATGATTGGGAGGAAGTCACTTCTGCAAAAGCAGCCACATCTGCCCAGCAGCTGGCAGGAGTCCCAAAGGAAACAAGCCTTGTTTATAAATCTGGCAGACATGATATAAGTGGAAGTCATTAACCTTGATTCCCTCGCCTCAAGTCCTTAGAACACCGGGAGTGATGGAAGCTGCCCTCCCAAGATCCAGAGCTCAGGCCCCCAAGTGTGTGAGACTCTCAGCTCTTCAGAGCTGCTGCCTGGGGAAAATCATTCAGCCTGACCCTCTGCCCCAGCTACGGATGAGCCCTCACAGTGAGGGGCTAGACCTCATAATGAGAGAGTCAGAAACACAGACCCAAAGGAAACCAGAGACCTGGTCCCTGCCCTCAAAGAGTCTGAAATTTATTTGAGGACGCAGCTCACATCAGCACATGAAAACCAGTTTTGAATATTTATGAGGCTGCCTAGGATTCTGTGTAAACAAACAGCGCATGCTGAGTACTGATAGAGACAGCCTGTCTTGGAGCGGGAAGGGACCTTGCAAATTCTCCAGTGCAGGGGTCACTTAATGGTGACTCATGAGCTGAACTGGCTTGTAGATGTGTGTGTTTGCCTCATACGGTGTTTTGTTTTATTCTGATTTTCTTTGAGCCGACTTTTAACCTTGGGAGAATGCCTATGGAAAAAAAAAGGGTTGGGCTTCTCTTGAAGTACGCAATGTGGCAGCCCTGGACTTCCATTCCTGCATAGCAACACCTGGTTAGCGCTAAGAAGATCCTCTCCAAAAAGGACATATGCTCTTCAATTTGCCAGAGTCTTCACCAGTCCCTATTGCCTCCCCAGCTCTGAGACCCAGTGTCATTTGCTATGTATTTTTGCACATGTGCTTTTGTTTTCCTTATAGTAGAGAAATCATTCTCTATTGACCTGCTTTTCTCACATAAATAAATGGCCTGTGTATTCAGCTTCTGAACATATGACCCCAACATGTAATGAAATAGAGGCTCAGAGAGAGAGGAAGGCCGATCTCTGGGCTCGGTTCGAGTGAGGAGGCCTGGCGGCCTGGGTCTGAAACCCATCACTAGCACCTGATGACTATATATTCCTGGGATGGTTGCCTCAGCCCTCTGAGCCTCAGTTGGCCCATCCATAAAATGGACACAAGAATAACCATCTTACAGGGCTTGTTGTGAGGATTAAAAGAGAAAATTCCATACACTCTTTATAGACTCTATAACACTCTTTATACACTCTTATAGACAGAGAACCATGATAACATGTTTGTTTATACAGTGCTCCGAATGTTCTAGTCTTTATAGTTTGCATTTAATGTGGGCCTCAGACCACTGGCCATTGGCTTACTTAAATCTTTGCAATGCTGGAAAGAACCTTCAGCCTTTTAAGACTTTTATTTGCCTCATCTCCCCTCTGTTTAGCTTGGATAACAGAAAAGTTATACTTGTGTCCCTGTATCATCTGTGCTTTAAATAAATCATTGATGCCTCTTCCAGGGCATATTTTTACAGGCACATTCCCCCGAGTGCTTGAATCAGAGCAAAGAGCAAATCATTTCTTTTTATGGCCAAAAGTAACAATGAGTGGTATTTCCTGAGCTGTTATCATGGGACAGGCAGAGTACAAGCCAGATCTTTCACCTGCATTTAAAGTCACAGTGGCCCTATGAGGTGAGTGTACTAAGTATCCATTGCTATGTAACAAATCACCCCAGAACTTAGCATCTTAAAACAGCAATAAACATTTCCTACCTCACACGTAAGTTCTGCTGGTCAGGAAGGTGAGAGTGATTTAGCTGAGTGGTTCTAGCTCAGGGTGTCTCTTTAGGTTGCCGTCTCATCTGAAGGTTTGAGTAGGGCTGGAGGATCCTCTTCCAAGGCGTTTCATTCACATGGCTAACGAGCTGGCATTGGCTGTTGGCACGAAGCTTCCATTCCTTGCCATGCAGACCTCTCTCCATAGGGCTGCTTGAGTAGCTTCATGGCATGATGGCTGGCTTTCTCAAGACTGATTGATCCAAGAGAGAGCAAGCCTCCAAGGCAGAGGCTGCAATGTCCTTTATGGCAGGCTCAAAAGTCACACTTCAGCAATATCAATTGGTGGTATAAGTCAGTCTTATTCATTTTCAGTGGGGGCTGTATAAGAAGTTGAATGTCAGGAGCGAGGATCATTGGGGGCTATCTCGAGGTCTGGCTAGCCCAGTGAGAATTCCTATCACTCCCATATCAAAAACAGAGCAACTAAGGCTTGGAAGGATTACATACCTTGTCTAAGATTGCGTGGACAGTGTTGGAAGAACTGGGATTCAAATCAAGATGTGTCTATTTATAAATATGCAAATGTATACTCTGAACCACTCAGCAATACTACATCACAAGTACTTTTCAAAACGGCAAAGCACTCTGCAGACACATTCTAGTAGTCGATAGGATACGAGTATTCCAGGAATAGGTATAATTTTGCTGATGAGAAAGAGATCATTCATTCATTCATCCATGCATTCATTCATCTATGTAACAAATGTCCATAGAATGCTTTATTTATACTGGAATCTGAGATAAATGACTTGGCCGAAATCACACAGCTAATAAATGGCACAACAGGACACAATCCCAGGTCTGTATAACTCCTGATACAGTGATCTTTTCACCACCTATAAGGTTATTTTGAATGTATTTTATATGTCTTCAGAGCATTTTGATGAGGCCCAGGGAAATGAAGTGACTTCCTTCAATCCAAGAGAATAGACTGGAGAAAGTACCAGCTTCTTCCCTCTAAATGGCTCTGAGCCCTGGAGCCATTCAGACCTGCAAGAAAGATTCAGCTGGAGTCATACACGATTTGTATCTTACAGAATTTGTAATTATGAGCATCAGGTCTTAGCCCCCAACATTTTCCAGGCTCTAATGAAAAATATTGTTCTATAAGGCCAACAAGCACGTGAAAAGATGCTCAACATCACTAATCATTAGGAAAATGTAAGTCAAAACCACAGTGAGATATCATTTCACTTCCATTAGGTTGGCTACTATAAAAAAAAAAAAAACCCTCAAAATAACAAGTGTTTCTGGGGATGTAGAGAAATTGGAACCCTTGTGCACTATTGATAGGAAGGTAAAATGGTACAATCGCTAAGGAAAAAGTATGGCAGTTCCTCAAATAATTAAAAATAGAATTACTACCATGTGATTCAGCAATTCTACTCCTAGGTATATACTCAAAATAATTGAAAGCAGGGACTCAAAGAGATACTTGTATAAGCACATGTTCAGAGCAGTATTACTCGCAGCAACTAAAATGGGGAAGAAACACAGGTGTCCATCAATGGATGGATGGATAAACAAATGAGTTGTGTTGTATCCATACAACGCAATGTTATCCAGCCTTAAGAGGAAGAAAATTCTGACACTTGCTACAACATTGACAAACCTTGAGGGCATTATTCTAAATGAAATAAGACTGTCACCAAAGGATAAATACCATATGATTCCACTATATGAGCTTCCTGGAACAGTGATTCATAGAGTCAGAAAGTAGAACGGTGGTAGTGGGAGGGAGAGTGGTGAATTGTTGTTTAATGGGGACAGAGTTTCAGTTTGGGAAGATGAAAAGAGTCCTGGAGATGGATGGTGGTGATGGTTGCATAACAATGCGAATGTATTTAGTGCCACTGAACTGTACACTTAAAAATGGTTACAATGGCAAATTTTATGTTGTGTATATTTTACCACAATTAAAAAATACATTGTTGTGTCATTCAATTACATCTTGAAGTCATCCCAAATGGCAACCCATCTTACGGGACAAGGAGCAGAGGCTCCGAGATGCTAAGTCACCTGCTCAGAATCACCTAGTTGGGAAGAGACAGAGCTGGGTGATTTAAACTCAAGTCCTTTCCACTAAAATACACGGCCTTTTTCATTCTTGCTCCTGGATTTGCGGCCAAAGGGAGGCCTGGTAACCATTTCAGCATTGCTGGGGTACCAATTTGTCAGTCACTGAATGCTTTGGGGAGGCAATTGGCTTTTATGGCCTGATATCAAGCTGGGGAGAAGCAAAAGCTGGGGCTCTAGGATCCTTGACTGGGGACAGCTGAAATCAGAGCAGCATGTCTGCTGTGAGCTAGTTCTCTCAAAAGCATCCCTGGTGGAACTTGGTTGCACAGCTGAGATAATTGGCTAGCCTGGGAACACCAGGAAAGACATTTACAGGTCCAACTGCTGTTGATGAATATTTTCCTGCGCCAGCTGAGCCAGATACCTAAGCTTTAAAAACTGGATAACTATAGTCAAAGCCAATCCTCACAACCAATCAGCCTGAGAGTCCTGGGACTCCGCCCCTTGATGTGCAAACAGCAACCAAGGCTCAACTACAACAGGAGGGCACACGCAACCCACACAAGGGACACACCTGGAGCACCAGCTCAGGTGACCAGGGAGACTGGGCCCCTGGGCCCCACAGGACAAGTCCTACATAAGGCCACTCTACTAAGACTGGGAGACATATCAGCTCTACCTAATAATAGAAACAAACATAGGAAGGCAGCCAAATTGGGGAGACAAAGAAACATGTCCCAAATGAAAGAACAGAACAAAACACCAGAAAAAGAGCTAAAACAATCTACTAGATGCAGAATTCCAAACACTGGTTATAAAGATGCCAGTGATCTCAGGGAGAACTTCAACAAAGGGATGGGAAACATAAAGATGAAGAGAGAAAACATTAAAAAATAAGCACTCAGAAATGAAGAATACATTAGAGGGAATCAACAGTGGATTAGATGAAGCAGAGGATCTAATCAGCAATTTAGAAGATAAGGTAGCAGAGATCACCCAATCAGGACAGCAAAAAGAATCCCCAAGATTGAAGATATTTTAAGGAATCTCTGGAACATCCAGCACACCAACATTCACAATATAGGGGTACGAGAAGAAGAGAGAGAGCAAGGAATTGAAAACCTATGTGGAGCAACAATGACAGAAAATTTCCCTAACCCGGGGAAGGAAATAGATATACAAGCCCAGGAATCACAGAGACTTTCAAACAAGATAAACCCAAACAGGCCCACACCAAGACACATCATAATTAAAATGCCAAAGGTTAAAGACAAAGAAAGAATCCTAAAAGCAGCAAGAGAAAAGCAGTTAGCTACTTACAAAGGAGCTCTCATAAGACTGACAGCTGATTTCTCAACAGAAAACTTTGCAGGCCAGAAGGGATTGGCATGAAATATTCACAGTGATGAAAAGTTAGGACGTACAACCAAGATTACTCTACCCAGCAAAGCTATCATTTTGAATCAAAGGACAGATAAAGAGTTTCCCAGACAAGAAAAAGCTAAAGAAGTTCCTTACCACCAAACCAGCATTATAAGGAATGTTAAAGAGACTTCTTTAAGAAGAAAAAGGGAGAAAAAAAGGTAAAAAATATAAACAATAAAATGACAATAACTACATATCTATCAACAATTACTTTCAATGGAAATGGATTAAATGCTACAATCAAAAGACATAGGGTAGCTGAATGAATAAGAAAACAAGACGCTTACATATTCTGCCTACAAGAGATTCACTTCAGATTGAAAGACACACACAGACTGAAAGTAAAGGGATAGAAAAAGATATTTTATGAAAAAGGAAACAAACAAACAAAAGTTGGAGTAGCAATACTTATACCAGACAAAACAGACTTTAAAACCAAGGCTATAACAAGAGACAAGGACCCAGTAATCCCACTTCTCGGTATTTTTCTGAAGAAACCTGAAACACTACTTCGAAGGGATGTGTGTATCCATATGTTCATTGCAGCATTGTTTACAATGGCCAAGATGTAGACGCAACCTGGGTGTCTATGAATGGATGAATGGGTAAAGATGAGGTGGTAGATATATATATATATATATATATATATATATATATATATATATATATATATATATATATATATATATATAAAATAGAATATTACTCAGCCATAAAAAAGAATGAAATCTAGCCATCTGTAACAACATGGATGGACCTAGAGGGTATTGTGCTGAGTGGAATAAGTCAGACAGAAGGCAAATGCCATGTGATTTCACTTATATGTGGAATCTAAGGAACTAAATAAATGAACAAACAAAACAGAAACACTCATAGATACAGAGAACATTTTGAGGGTTGACAGATGCGATGGGTGAGAAAGGTGAGGGAATTAAGAAGTAGAAATAGTTACAAAATAGTCATGAGGATGTAAAGTACAGCATAAGGAATGTAGTCAATAACATTGCAATAACTATGTATGATGTCAGATGTCAGATGGGTACTAGATTTACTGGGGTGATCACTTCATAAGTTATCTAAATGCCTAATCACTATGTTGTTTACCTGAAACTAATATAATATTGTATGTCAACTACAATTTAAAAATTAAAAAAAATATTAAAAACTCCCAGACATACTGGGACTTACTATTGTTTAACTCGCAGGTAGGAGGTAGTGGTGAGTGGTAGTATCACCGTGACTCCAAGAAATGGGATAGGAGGGGACTGGGGGCCGTTCCCTTTTTCTTCCCTGTCTTCCATGCTTTGTGCTTGTACTTTCCACCTGCAGTCCCTTGCTGGGAAAAGTGACACTTTAATTCAGAACAAGAGAAAAGGAGGCTAAGCTTGGCTTAATGAGAAGTGACCGGGGAACATGCTGGATTAACCAAGGGAGATTGTAAAGTGCTGTGTAAATGTCAACTGCTGGACCACTAGGGGTGGGAAGGCATATGAGTCAGTCTGGAATCAGCAGTAGCTCCCCGAGGTGAGGCCGAGTTAGCAGCTTTGCAACCCACTGTAATTTGGGACTTGCTGGATGCTGTCTGAAACAGACAAGTAGGTTCCAAAAAGAGCTCCCACACTTTTCTGAGCCTGGCAAGTGCTTCTTACTGGTTACAGTTCTGACACCAATTCCAACATGTGGGTGTCCCCCACGACACCAAGCAATTCTCTGACACCAGCTGAGTAGTCCTGCAATTCAACTCAGTTTTGACACGATCTGAAATTGATCCCATCGATGAAGGGTTCAGTCTCACAATAATGCCTCCACTTCAGATGCCAATCGCAAGCCCAGTGTGTGACCGACTGGTTACAGATCAAAGGTTTCAGTGACCCTCTCTTTGGTTTCAATTAATTTGCTAGAGAAGCTCACAGAACCCAGATATTTTACTTACTATAGTATCAATTTATTATGAAATGATATAATTCAGGAACAGCCAGATGGAAGAGATGCATAGAGCAAGGAGAGGTGCTTCTCTTTCCCAACCTCCACGTGTTCGCCAATCTGGAAGCTCTCTGGATCCCTCCTTTTGAGTTTTTATGGAGGCTTCATTACGTAGGCGTGATTGATTAAACCATTGGCCATTGGGTATTGAACTCAATCTCCAGCTCCTGGAAAGCAAGGGGTTGGGGAAGTGGGACTAAAAGTTCCAACCTTCTAATCACATGGTTGGTTGCCCTGGAAATCAGCCTCCATCCTTAGGTTATCGAGGGGCTTTCCAAAACTCACCTCATTGACATAAAAAGAATCACCATATCACACAGGTTTACAGGGATGGGAACCCTGGTCAAGGAAAACCCAAGAAGATTTTATTTATGGAAAACTTATCCATTTCCTGACTCACCAGAGCCAGGACTCATGCTGAGTGTTTTCACACGCAGGAGGCTGAGGGCTTTGGAGCCGTACATGTGCAACTATGGATCGGGCATCTGTCCTTTGTTAGCTAATTGAACTTGGGTTTGCCGCTCGACCTCTCTGGGCCTCATGTTCATCATGTACAAAAGGGGTTCATAATGCCTATCTGATGGGTATGTTGGGGAAACTAGAGAGGACTCACCCCGGGCCTGATACACAGAGCACACCCAGTACAGGGAGTTTGTGAATGTCATTGCTTCTATCATCTTCTCCGGGGGGTGTCAGAATCCCAGTGTTTGTGAGAAATAATCAATCCCCGATGGATCTAGAGAGCAGCACAGAGGGTAGGCTTCAGCAAACCTTGTCTGTAAAGCGCCATGTCGTAAATATCTTTGGGTTACAGGCGGGGTGGTGTCTGTAGCAACTTCTCAGCTCAGAAACAGCCATAAGCACTCTGTGGACACGTGAGCATAGCTGTGTGCCCATCAAACTTTGCAAAAACAGGCCCGCGGCCATCGTTTGCTGGTTCCTATCTTACAGCCCTTTACTTTCTTGATGACCCGATCGCTTGTCACCTTGCGTTCCAGCGAGCGGCACATGTGCCTTCTCTTTCCATTTGACCGTAAACTCCTGGGAGTCAGGATGCATTCTGGAATTGCTCTTGTGATCCTCACTTTCCTGAAAATGGGGAACTCGTTGGATCAGCATCGTGGGTGTGCTTACCATGGGATGCGGGCCAGTGGAGTGGTAAAGAGCATAGCGTTCACATTCTGGTGACTTTGGTCAAGTGCGTTCACGTCCCTGAATCTCAATTTCCCGGAGTGCGCACGTCCTTGGGTCGTTGGAAGGACTGAAGAAGAGGATGCCTGAGGAAAACATCTCTTTCTTTCTCTGGGCCTCAGTGTTCTCATCTGTAAAATGGCAATAGGAAGATGTGTTGCAGGGCTGTCACGAGGTTCCAGTGTGACAGTGAGATTGAGACCGCTTGATCGGTCATGTAGGATCTCTGACAACAGAGCTACTTTTAGCCTCGTCTTTAGTACTCTCTCCTCCTCCTTCTCATCTCCTCAGTAAACCCCCAGCCCTCACCTCTCCCTCCACTAACCCTTTTAGACAAAGGTTTATCGACCTTGGCACTACTGTGTATTATAGGAGATTTACTACCATCCCTGGTCCCTACCCATTTGATGCCAGTAGCACCCAGCCCCACCCCCAACCCCCAGTTGTGATAGCTAAAAATGTCTAGCGACATTGTCAAATGTCCCCCGGGAGGAAAAATTTCCCCCTGGTTAAAAAACCACTGCATTAGATCAAGCCTAACACATATGGCGAGGCAAAATTTTGGAGGAGACAAAAGCTTTGGAGGCGTCTGGGTTGTTGTGTTCTGTGCCGCAGAAGATACACAGGAAACGATTACTCTCTCTGCAGAGACTCTAGTGTAGTAGTGTGACCTTGGTCAAGGACTTAAACTCGGTAAGCCTCAGTCTCCTCCTAAGTGGGCGTAAAAATTCCTATTCCCCCAGGATAGGGGTGTGGGACTCAATGGAGTAATATAAACAAGTTGCTAAGCACACAGTAAGTGCTGAGTAAATCATAACTCTTCTTTTGACTGTGCTTTTGTCATTGTGGTAATTGATGCTATGTTAAAATTCCCTTCTGCCTCTGGAATCTTGAGTTTCTTTTCAACACTCATAGCACAATTTGCAAACTGGCATGAATGGACTGGATTTGACCTTCAGACACGTTTTCTTTGGCCTGCAATGTGATTTTAAAATGTTTGACTCCTTAGCTTACAGTTAAACGTCAGCAGATTTTACCTAAAGTTCCAGATTTAAGGCTTTTTTTCTGGACAAGTGGGCAACTGGCCATGCTGGAGCTGCAGACCCACCTGGCAGCAAGTAGCTGGGGCTGGTGGCTGCCACCTCCCGAAACTGGGGCGTGTGCTCTTCTGTTCCCCTAAAGCCTCACCAACCCCATTTCCACTTCACTTAATGGCGTCGATAGGTATTTGCGTTTGCAACTCCTGTGTCTGGAATTCTTTTTCAATACATTCAGAGCTGATGATTCTTACCCAGCTGTTTTAGTTCCTTAATTAAAGCTGAGCCTTCTTTCCAACCGGAGAGGGTGAGTCACTTATAACTCACCTTGTCTAATCTCAGTGTCCCTTTGAACTATCTCACACTTGACAAAGTCAGGCAGGACTGTCTCCAACTTAAGTCTGGGGTCTGTGCATGTCTGAGGCTCTGGGACCCCCATCCTGTCATCTCTTCGTGTTCTCCTGACCCATGTCCTCTCCCAATCCAATCTCCCCCAGCAAAACCAGAACTGGCAGCTTCTCGGCAACCGTTTATCAGAAGTGAGGAAATAACAGCTTTTAACCACGGTTCTTATGCTTGAAGACTGTGATCAAATTCCAAACCATTTCCAGAAGTGCCCCTTGGGGTCCAGGGGGAGACGTGGTTTCCATGATAACAACTGCCTTGCTGTCTCTGGCTCCCATCCCTAGGCAGGGAAGCGGATCTTACCTCCCAGTGGTGCTGGAGGAAATTTAACTACAAAAACCTGCCGGGAATGACATATACAGAGACAATCGCACCACCTTGATGGGGACGTATAATCAAATGCGTTGTCAATGACTGCAGCTGTAACAGACAGCCTCGCCAAACGGTTCCCTCCAGACACCTCTCCCAGTTTGCCTGGGACAGTGTGCAAACCGGCGAGTCGGAACTATGGATGGGAAGAAAGATACAAGTTCTTTTCCAACAGGGTTCTATCTCTGGTCTTAAGTGCTTTCACAGGCGTGATAAAACACTAAGTAGACAAAAGAGAAACCAGGAGATTAAACTAGGAAAGGCTGAGGTGGTAGGGAAGATGCTTCACAGATCTAAAACGATAATATATGCAAATTACTTGGAATGCTCTGCTATCGAGAAAGCACCCATATTAGTGATAATATTTATTATCATCTGATTGGCTCTGCTTCAGAGGCTGCAGTGACAACCTCTGAGCAAACATCTATGAAGCACTTCCTCTGATTTATGGCCGTGATCTTATTTAATTCTCAATCATACCTGGGTATTGTTATTGCCTTTTTGAGATAAACGAGGCTCAGACCCATTAAATAGCTTGCCACACAGCCCATTCGTGGCAGAGAACAGCCCCAAACCCAGGTCTGTCTAATTCCACAGTTCGTGTTCACGAGCACCTCACTTCACTGCAGCCCCATAATTGTGTCTGGGTAGAGAACAGTGTTAAGTTTATAGGGAGAGGCAGAGGCGTTTGTGAACTTCTAAAGGCAGTGGATATAGGTACCTTACCTACCGTTTTATCCCAGTGTCTACTGCAGCACCAGACATAGAGTAGACACTCAACAAATATTTGTTGGATTAATGAGAGAGCCGTGATTAATTCAAATGGATGTATCTCTATCCGTAGACTTTCAGGCAAGGCAAAGAGATATGTTTCTATCATAATTGTCTGTTTAAGTTTCTCTCTCTGTCTCTGAATCGTGAACACCTGTGTCTGTGGGCATTTGCTGGGGCTGCCACAACAAAATACCACAGACTAGGAGGCTTCACCGTCAAAACACCCTCTTCCTTCTCTTCGTTCCCCTCTTCCTCTGTCTCTTCTTCATCTGTTTCCTCTTCTTCTCATCTTCCCTCTTGTCCTTCCAACAGCTACTGTATATTTATTGCCATCAGCCTGCCTCTGTATCAAGAGTGTTACAAGTATTGTTCCATCGAATCCTTACAACGGCGCTCCCAGTCCATTCCATTCCATTCCCCAACCCTACCCTCCACCCCAATTTACTTATGAGGAGACTGAGACTCTGAGAGGTGAAATCACTTGCTCAGGTCCCACAGCTTGTTACCGGGCAGAAATGGGATTCGAACTCAGGTTGTCTGATGCCGAACAAAGCCCATGCTTAGAACACAACAACAAACAAACCTAAATGCCTGCATGGAACATGTGGCAAATTGAAGCGCTCTTGCCCCATGTGGAGGAGGCTCCTGCTACGTATTTCTAGCTGAATGCTGCCAGGTGGGGGGTCTTCTGATTGTTCAAGAGAAGCTGGTAATTCAAAGCTTTACGTGAAATCTCTTGGTTCTTAAATGTCAGCAACTAATTGATTTTTTAAAATTCTGTAAGTCACACAGTCATATTCAACCTGTGGATCACCAGTCTATGACTTGTCCTGGAAACATGCACTAGAGTGTAGCTCCTGTGGGCATGGACTGTCAGGGCACCCATCCGTTCAGGACAGATTCTGTGAGTTAGATGCGTCTTTGTCTTCTGTGTTACCCCATGACTCACACACAAAACTATGGCTACTGTCAAAGGGGAAGGTCCAGAGAACCTCCACATAGCATCCGGTAGAGTTGCACTGTGAGTGTAGTAGCCAGTAGTCACACATGGCGATTTATATTTAAATTAATTAAAATTCCATACAATAAATTTGGTTCCTCAGTCACACTAGCCACATTTTATGTAGTTTGTAGCTCTATATCGACAGCACAGGTAGAGAACACTTCCATCATCACCTTCTACAGGACAGCACTATTGAGAATCAGACTCTCGACCTACCCGCCCACCCCCCCTCCTTTCTGTTCCCTAATCCCCTAGGGAAATCTCTGCTGGTTACAAGGGAGCTTGTCTGGAGGGAGAACCGAAAATCATTTCCTATGTGTTGATGGTGGAAGGCTTCTTAATCAGCTCCCCTTCCTCTCTCAGTAAATATGTCCATCTTTAGTGCCCTTCTGGTGACTTCTGCCTGCCTATGATTGGTTCAGAATCCAGTCGTTCTTGGGAAGTATTTCAGAACGGAGGAGCAGCAAGCCCTTGGAAGAGGTGTTTCGAGGGCGCACGTGCCAGCAGTCTATACCTGGGAACCTCCACCCTCATGCTGTGTGTACTGCTGCTTCTGCAAGGACGTTATTAGAGTAGGTTAGCCCAAGTCAGTGCTAGCTCAGTAATGGGAACGAAAATTAAACGGAGGCTCTTGAACGCATCAAGGAGAAAAGAGTTCTCGGTAGGGAATGTAGAAGAGCTACTAGAAGGTGACACACTTGAAATTAATGAGGATTCAAAAATGCTAACGTTACCACATTTTCTATTTTAAGGATTCAACGAGAAAGACAAAGGAGAGAAGTTGGAACATTCACCAGCTATGAAGAAATTGCTAGAATAGTTACCAGCCAAGAAGTAATTAGAAAAGACTTGGAAGAGTTGAGGCATCTGCAGGGTTGGCAGAAGGTAAGGCCTGGGTATAAAATGTATCTGCCAAATCGCTCCATGATTCAGGACGTGGGTGGGTGGGGAGCCAGAATATGAGGGGAGAAGAAAGACAAAGGAAGAGCTATCTTTGCAGAAAGTTTGCTTAGGATGGCCATCCGACATGGTGACAAGCAGACTTAATGACGGATTGGAATGAGCCTCGTGAAAAGAGAGGAGCGAACTTTTTCAAGTGCTGCAAAACTAATTGCAAGAGACACACAAGTCAATCAGATGGAGATCAAAATGCCAGTTTTAGTACTGATTAAACAAACAAACAAACAACAACAACACAACCTCTTTTGGAGGCCAAAGCTTGCTAATACTCTTTTTAACTGAACTTACTCCCAACCCCAACTTCAGGGCTTAGCATGTTCACTTCCTTCTTCCAGATGCACTGATCAGGTGGGGCAAGCGCCAGGAGTGTCACTTTACTGGAGGTCCCCCTATAGGGAAACATGAGGAGGAGAAGATAAATGTTCCTTCTCCCACACTCCCCCTTCCCCCTCAAACAATATCAGGTTGTCTGAAGAAAGTGGCGCATTGGTTTTAAGGATATGAGACAATCATAATTACAAAATCATCCGCATCTGAGGGAAATGTATGGGGCCGCCTGGTCTCTTTCTCTCTCTCTTTTTAGGTTCCTCGTTATTACATTTTAACATGGACAGACTTACTGAGGCTCTTCAACCTCATGGCCAACTCTCACCCTCACAGCTCCTGCTTTCTATGGATTGTCATATTGACTCTATGAGTTAGGTGCTCTTATCATCTCTCCATTTTACTGACGTGAAAGCTGAGGCTCAGAGGTGGTAAATACCATGGCCAAGGTCCCTCAGCTAGTAGATGGAGGAGGCAGGACTTGAGCTGAGGCCCGTGCCCTTAACCACTGCGCTCTATTACTGCCCCAGGACAGACAGAAAACCTGACTGACGCAGCGTCTGTCCTTTGTTTCCATACCAGGCTGAGAGAGGAGTGTGTGGGTGAGTCCACAGGGATTTACAGACCTGTCCTATCCAGCAAAAGCTGGAAACCTCTCCCTTTTGAGTTGTCTGTGACAGCTGTGCACCAGGCAGTGGATGGCTGAGAGAGGGATGCTAGAATCGGATCAATATTCAAATCCCAGCTTAGCCAGCAACTTGCTCTGTGACCTTGAACAACTCACGTCTACTCTCTGAGCCTCAGTTTCCTCACCTATAATTGGAGAGTGTCCGTCTCATAGGAATGTTATAAGAATTCAGTGACATACTGAGCGTTAAAACGTACCAGAGTGAACACCAACTAAGCGCATCTTGTTCTTTTGTTATAGAGGAGTCAGAGTAGCCAACGCTAAACCTCTCATGTTTTACCCAATTATGACCAGCCTTTTCGTGCTGTTATGTCTTTGTCCACCATGTTCCTGTTACCAGGAATTCTCTTCCCTCCCTTCTACCCAGCTCCCTCAATTTGATGGACCCCCCCCCCACTTGTGTGCCAAGACCTAGCTCAACTTTTTGGGAGCCTTCTCAGATTCTCCCAAGGAGAATGAACTGCTGCCTCTGCAAATCTCTGCTAAGTCCCTCTTCCATTCTCTGTTAGAACTCTTAAATGATATTACAGCGATCCGATGACTTATCTCTCTTCCCAACTCCCAACTAGGCTGGAGCTTTTCAAAATTAGAGAACCATGAATGAGTCATCAAAATGCTCCCTCATTTAACAGGGACACTATGTTCATTAAACATTCAACACGTGTTTGAGTACATAAGTACGTAGTATATTCGTTATCTATTGCTCCTTAACAATTCACCCTCTTAAAAGAATGTCCTTATTATCTCAGTTTCTGTGGGTCAGGAGTCTGAGCATGGTTTAGCTGGGTCTTCTGGTCCTGGCCTCTCGCAGGTTGCCATCAGCAATGACCCAGGGCTGCCATCGTCAGTCATCTCAAGGCTCACCTGGAAAGGACTCACTTCCAAGTCTGCTCATGTCATTTTGGGCAGGATTCAGTGCCTCGCAGATTGTTGGACTGAGGACTCACTTCTTTATGAGCTGTTTCCTGGAAGCCTCCTTTGATTCTTTGCCATATGGGCCTCTCCACAGAGCATTTCACAACATGGAACTGCCTTCCTCATAGTGAGTAAGAGAAAGAACAAGAAAGAGTGCCAGCAAGAGTGCTAACAAGAGAGTCACCGTCTTTTATAACCTGAGCATGGAAGGGACATACCTTTGCTGTATTCTGTTCATTAGAAGCAAGGCCCTCGATCCCTCCCACACCAAGGAGAGGGGATTACACAGGCTGTGGATATCAGGAGGCAGAGATCATTGGGAAACACATCAGCAGCTGCCTGCTACCCTTCAACATGCAGAAGGGAACAGAGGGGAGATAAAAGAAAAGGAGGAAATGCCAAAGGAAGAGGATGAGGAGGGGATGGGGAAGAAGAAATAGGAAGACAGAAGAGAAAGGAAGAGGACAGAAGAGGGGGGGGTCAATCATCAAACACTGATTGGACCTCTTTTGTGTTCCCAGTGAAGTAAGACAAGAGACACACATCCGCTGACATGGCTCCTCCCCATGGGTGGGTGTCAAGATGAAAAGATGAAACACCCACGTGAGGAATGACTACACAGCAACTCAAGGTCACCTGTGGGATAGGCTACGTGCTTCATCAGACCCCGAGTGTTAAGAGATTGAGATGAAGCTGAATTCATTGTGGCTGGTATGCTGAGAAAGGTGAGATTTGAGATGGGGCTTGCAACATGGGTAGAGTTGGGCGAGATAACAGCCTAACAAGGAGTGAGGAACGGTGGAAGAAAAGGTTCAGAGGTGAGAGACTTCTTAAGTCAAAGAGCCTCCAAAGTATGTGCCATGGAGGATTCCAGAAGGGCGTTGTTGGGAAACGAGATTGTGGAAGCGGATGGAGACCGGGCCTGGAAGGGTCTTGAGAGCCCACACGAGAATTCAGAGTCCCACTTGGTGGACCGCTAGGAGTCTGTGACAGTGCCTGAGTGGAGGCAGAGTTGAGCAAGGTGGCCACAGAAGCACTGGCTTTCCATTCCCAGCTCTACCACTTACCAGCTGGGAGAAGCTCCTTGGACAAGTGATTTCAGTTCTCTGAGACTCGGTTTCTTCACCTGTAAAATGATAACATCTCCCCTTGTGTTTGTTGTGAAGATGTAATGAAACAATGCTGTAAAGCACTTAGCATAACACCTCTCCTACAAGAACGCTCAACAAGTACTTAAATAGTTACTGCTGCTATTATCATTATTATTTTTTTTGAAGTTTTTTTTATTATATATTTTCCCCATTTTTTTTTAAATTAAATTTATTGGGGTAACAATTGTTAGTAAAATTACATAGTAGGGGGTGGGGGGCATGATACTCTGAGAGATGGGGAATTTCAAAATGTCCAAGTCTTCCTTCTAGTGGCAAATCGTTCCTTTGGCCTTTTCCCTTGTCTCTTCCTGGCCGTGCACCATGACAGATGAGCAATGGGGACCTAAAAGTGACAGATGTGTCCATCTAGGATAGGACAAAGAGGGGAGGGGCAGAGGGAGGCAGGACTGAGGAATGACCCCACAATGCCTGGAATCACGGCCAATGGAGCTACAGAGGTTTAAGGACCTGTCTTTACACAATTGTAATTCTGAGGCGAAGGTGAAGGCAAGATCCCAGGACTGGCCTGGGGCACAGGAACAGTAATTCTGGTCCAGAGGGAGAGGCCTGGCTTTCTTTTCAAAGACGGGAGGGTCCTTGGAGATCAATGCCATGGACATCCTCCCTTGTACTGTATTGTTACTCTTTGAAGGAGGTTGTCGCACCGAGCAATGGGGGAGAGACACTGGGGACGGGGGAGGGGAGGCTCAGACTTAAATAAATTACGATCCTGAGCTCTGGAGTGGAGATGTTATGTCCTTAAGTACGTTGAGAGTATGGGAAGTTTGTTTACTTTTTTGCATCCATCATTTTGCTCCCCACCCAAACTTCTTTAAGCATTTTTATTCATATAAACTGTGCCTCCCTGGTGTCTCTCAAGCCGCAGTTCTTTCCTCTCCCCTTCTTCTCATCAGAACTTGCCGGTGTTGGGTTACATTCTCTCCAATTCTTTTTACTCTATTATCTTATAAAGCGGTGGTTCTCAGACTTTTAAATTTCAAGTGCTAGTGCATTTGCAGTGAATGCACTTGAAACTTCCTTGTTGAGACAGAGACAGAAATACAGGTAGGGATACAGAGACGTGGATATATATTTCAACGCAGAGGTTGCTAACTCTGTATTTTGCCAAATACCTTTTAAAATTTGTTCCATAAAGTTTTTTTTCAGTCCACACAAAGAAGAAAGGATAGTTTCAAATAAAAGGCAATCCCTTAAATGCAGTAAGTTTAGTTTTTTGAGAAACTCGCCTACGCCGACTTTGGTGTGTATGTGTATAGACTACCTTTTGGAAGCTGCAGTCGTAAGTAATTTATGCCAAGGTGTTAATGGTTTGCTAACACGTGCATTTAGGAAATATCAAGCTCCTCCTTTGCGTTAAGCCCTGTGCTAAGTGCGGGACCTGTGGAGATGAAGGAAACTTAGCATCTGATGCCAAAAAAGGTTCAGTCTTGATTGAGAAAACATTTGTGAGCCATGATCCTGATTCTAGTATAAAACCCCAGAATGACATGAGCGTTTCTGGCAGTTTAGGCAACATGCTATGGATGCTATGGGGGGCGCCAACAAGAAAGGTGGCGAAAGTTTCACAGGTGAGAAGGAAGGGGAGGACATGCCAGGCAGAAGGAACTGCCTGGGGAAAGGTAGAGAAGTGCGATAGGTAAGAGCTGCCATTTGTCTTGGATCTGCAGTGTGCGGAGTGCTTTCATGTCACCTCATTTTCATCGCACCAGAAACTCTGTAAAGTGGATATTATGATTCTCATTTTCACCATAAAAAAGGAGGCTCGGTAGGGGAAGTCCCTTGCCGGAGATCACATAGTAAGAGGCAGGCATGGGTTGGAATCTCATCCCGGCTGACACCAAAACCCACGGATGTAACCCCGGGAACTTCCTCAGGAAGATTTCAGTGGCTCCCTGCTCTGACCCATGTTCCCAGTCCTGCTCCTCAGGAACAGAGACAGGACACGCAGGCCGACGTTAGATTGTCCATAGGAAATGTTGTCAAATAAAACACAGGAGGTCAACAGACCAACTCATTTCCATTCCAACCGAAACTTTCAGAACCGAAGAGTGATTTGAGTAACAAGGTCTTGCTTCCCGTGAAAACTCAAGTTCTCACACTGGATCTCAGTGAAGCAAGATGGATTTACGTCAGCCCCTTCCACTCCCCTCCCCCCCAAAGATAAAGGAGTCTGTCTGTTTTACTCAAGGATATGATCTCATATATGGAGAATACCATGGAACGGACTGGTTTCAAATGTTGCAATGTCCCTAAGAAGACAGGGCGGGCTGGGTGGTTGTGGGGGCAGTTACAAGAGTCCTAGACTTTCTCAACTTGAGGATTCTGTAACCCCGTGAGGGCTTTTAAGGGCCTCCCATCCCCATTTTCTCCTCTTTCTAGGCAGCTGAACCCCCGCTTTACCTCCCATCTCAAGAATAACTTCGTAGGCACGGTGCACCCCACCAGTGGGAACTGGGAGGGAGTACACTTTCAGAGCACTTAACAGTGCCAAGAGTGTCCCTTTCTTCTCTTCTCCCTGCGATTTGACAAGCAAGAGGGTTGTTTAATCACAGAAAGCAGACTGAAGTGGAGTTTTTATCTAGAGCTATTCACTTAAAGGGATCAAATTTGGGTTGCCTTTGAAGAAATGGAAAAGAGTGGCTTCTTTCCCTTCTTCTTTTCTGTTCTATCAGCTTAGAAAAAACAACAACAACAAAAAGACAGTTTGAAGGATGAAAATGCTTACAGCATGGAAAAGACAGAGAATTCCCTGTTGGTTATGGAGGCATAATCAAACCTTTTGGGTTAATGAAACCTAATGCTGTTCTACATAGTTTCTTTTTTGTTCTAACATTTTTCTGCAAACCCTCTGACCCAGATGGTCACATTTTTGCCCTTCGTTTTGTAGGGACTGCCTAGTATTTGAGGTCCAATAGTTAAGCTAATCTTAAGATTGTTTGGAAACATGGGCTAGTGTATATGGAGCAAAGGAAACATCAAGGCAGACACGTTGCATGCATTATCTCATATGTTCCCCCCAACAGTCCTAGCAGATAAATACTGCTCTCCCCCATTTTATAGATAAGGAAACAGAGGCTTATGGAGGTTCAGGCCAGGTGAGGTAAGATGAAGGCTTTGGAGAGGCATGGCCGTTGGGTAGGTGTTAGAAGGTGGAGGCTGACTCTGCTAACTTCACACCCACTGAGAGACTGTTGATTCACCCCGGTTGCACTCTTTGCCTTCAAAATGACTCATCCTTACGCTAATAATATTAAACCCAAAGCTGCTATTGTCATGTGAGTATTTTTCTTCTCTTCTCTCCATACGGGATGATATAGAACAAATGAAACGCTTCCCACCTTCCTGACAGTTCAGAAGGAATAAGCCAAATAAGGCAACTTGCTCATTAGAAAGTTGATTATCAGGATTTTCAAAATACAGGCAATGCGTGACGTGTTGGTGCTGGTCAGTGATGGGGCTTGCTGACCGCTTTGGAAAGGTCCCTGGATCCTCACCTATAGGCTGCATCTGCTTACTAAGCGATGAAAAACGTTGATAGGAGGCCATCGAGGCAGGCTTCAGACACCTGCTTGGTTTGGTGGATGACTTGCTGCCGTTTTTATCCACCATACTACAGGCAGGGGCCTACTGGTCTACCAGGGTCAGTGCTCAAAATACAAAATGAAGAGTTGGACGGGGGTTCGGTGAGGGCTAAGAGGGGAAAGGATTCGGGTGGTAATGACCAGCTATGCGACCCCACTCACCAATCAAATATTCACGCAATCACTCAGTCCTATTTTTCAAGGCCCCACTATGTGCCAGGACCTGTTCAGGGTGTCGACGTTCTAGTTATAGCTATGAACTTGACAGATGCTATCTTCCAACAAAGAGCGTTTATTCTAGTAGTTGGGAGGGGTGCCGACACGTTATTCATTATGTAATCAGAGTGCACGGCAGTTGTTTCAAAGGAGATATAGGTGTGCGTCATGGGAGGGCGCTGACATCAGGGTCAAGGTCAAGCTTGTCTTCCCCAAGGGGGGGGGATTTTGAGTTGAGAGCTGAAGCATGAATAAGAATTAACTAGGTGGGATGTGGGTGGCAGCGGGGGTGAGCAATAGTGTCTCTGGCAGAGAGGACTGATGTGCAAAGTTTCAAGGGGGAAGAAAGAACTGGGTGGTATGTTCGTCCTCTGTTGCTGGACCCACCACAACAATGTTTGTGACGGTCCCTCGCCTGTACAGAGCGAGCGCTCACCAGTGGGAGGCTGAGATCCCACCTCCAGCTCCCAGAGATTCCTCCCTATCTGGGGATCTGGAATCCTCTGGAGAGTGGTGGAAACTCTGTAGCTTTATCCCAGAATAACGCACATAGACACGGAAGCACACCCTGTGGGAGAGCCTCAGGGCGTTCATCCATAGACCTCTGGCTTCCAGAAGAAGTACAAATGTCTTAGTGCAGCATTCAAGCCCTTTCTGTATCACCAGATATTCTCTGACTGCATCCCAGTCCCAATGCCCACCCACTGAGCTGCTTCTGGAAAGAGGCTCTCTTAGCTCCTGTGTCCCTGCCTCAGCCTCCACTCTCCCCTCTGCCTGGGACCCTCTCTGCTCCCACCTCCGCTCCTGGATAACTCTTATTTCTCTTTCACCACTCTGCTTCCTCTCGAATCATTCCAGAACTCCCTTGCACTGGACCAAGAGCCCCTCTGAAGAGCTTCCCCCATGAGAGGGCCAATCAATCTGAATTCTCATTTGCCTGCTTAATGGTTTGTCCCCTCCTATTGGCTTGGGAGGGCGCAGGCTTTGGTTATAGTTAGACCCAGTGCCTGGTACAGCTATGTGCTCCAGGTGTTGCTCAGGTAATAGTTCCTGAATACATTAATGGCCTGCCCTAATCTTGCCCCCAAACCTCACTTCTTAGCCCGATAGTTGATTTGCGTGTGACCTGAGCCTCCACGCGTGAAACCAGACACCAGCTGACTTCCAGGCAGGGGACTCTGGTTCACAATTGTCATTGCACTGAGGCCTTCCAATTCCCATCTCTCTGAGCAACAGGAGCTGCTCTAAGGAATCATTCACTTCAAACAAAGCCCACACGGCAGCAGCAGGCCCCTGGTTTCTTCCAGGAGAGTTTGTGGATTTACTCCTACCACTGGGTCACTCCCCCTTACTTCAGACCCACTGAATAGCATTCCTTCTGAGCTGACACTTACCAAGCACTTAATCTGGGTCAGACCAGGCCTAGACTAGGCTTTTGAAAACCAGCGTCCATGGCACCACAGGGGGACTAGTTAGAAATGCAGAATCTCTGGCCCTATCTCAGACCTCCAGAATCATGATCTGTATTTTAATCAGATCCCTAGGCAATTCTTAGAAAGCACTGGAACACACCATTTTTCAATTTTGGTTTGCACATTAGAATCACCCAGGGAGCTTAAAAGCAAACCATGACAAAAGGACTGGGCACAGTCTGAGACCAATTGAATCAGAATCTTTGGGAGTGGAGCCCAAGAATCGGGAATTTGAAGAAGATTCCAGGTGATTCTCATGTGCCGCCTAGGTCCAGAATCACTGGGATTCCACAGTTCAGAAGCATCACATCACCACCATCATATCAATTCCCTATGAGGCAGGTGCTATTACTGCCCCGTTTTATGGATGTGTAAGTAGAGGCTTAGAGAGCAGGTTGTCTCTTACCAAAAGTCACAAAGTTGGTAAGCGGAAAAGCCAGGAATGTATATCCAGATCTGTAGGCTCCACCCCTAGCCCACGCCCTTCACAAGGAAGCTTTTCTACTTCTTGCTGTACTAATGCTCGCGTTTGTCTCGTGGGTGGGGAATCTTGTTCCTCCAAATTTTGCTTTTAATTTATCTAGGAGCAAGCCTTCCTTTTCCAGAATTAGCCCAGAGTTCTGAAGCCATGTCCCCATCAATTTTCTTGGCTTCCTAATTTCTCCCACGATGGAGGTGCCTTCCCCCAAGGCCCATGAGCAAAACTGTTTTGATTTGATTCCTGTTCATGGCGGGCCTTCCTTCTTCCACTCTCCACTGTTCGCCCAGCCTCTTGGGCTTACATTTGTAAAGACTTGATTGTGCCTTTGGGCCAGTATTAGAAAAACTGACGGCCAAGGAGTGGATCCTTCCGCCCAGGGGATACCCAGCTCTGTGCCTGTGGCCCTCTGGTTTCTCCCTTCCCTTGGTTACTGTCCCCCGTCAGGGATTGATTGGTAGAGCATCTGGGAGGCTAGTTATATCTGTAGCACCTCCTCAGTGCTGTATGACCTCAAGCAGATCCTGAACCCACTCCAGCCTTCTGTTCCTTGACATGTCAAGTGAGGGGCAGCTTCCTCAAACAAGGAAACATACTCCTAAGAGTTACCATATGATCGAGCAGTGACACTCCCAGGCATGTGCCCAAAAGAACTTGAAGCCGCGGGTCAAGCACGTATGCGAACACCGATGTCCATAATCACATTATTTGCAAGAGCAAAAAAGTAGACATAACCCCAGGGTCCGTTCATGGGTGGCTGGATGGGCAAAAGGTGGGAGATGCATAAAATGGAGTATTATTCAGCCTTCAAAAGAAATGAAATTCTGATCCACACTATCACGTGGACGAATCTTAACAATGTGTGCTAAGTGAAATAAGCCAGACACCAAAGGTAACATACCGTTCGCCTGCGCTTGTATGAGGTCTCTAAAGTAGGAAAATTCCTGGAGACAGAAAGTGGAATACAGGCTCTCGGGGGCTGGGGATGGGAGAGACAGGATTAGTGTTTAATGGCTACAGAGTTTCGGATGCTGGGAAGGTTCTGGAAATGGAGAGTGGTGATGGTTATATGACGCCGTGCATGTAGTGAACACCACTGAGTTGCATACTTAAAAATGGTTAAAATGGTAAATTTTAGGTTATATGTATTGTACCACAATAAAAAAGGCAAAAATAGGGGTGAGGGGAGTGTGGACAGGTGGATCTGTAAGGTTAGTGATTCTGTGAATTTAATTTTGACTTTCCAGGATGGGTAAGAAGCCTCTGATTTCGCTTTTTATTTTAAACACTCATTTAATACCCGCCCACCCTCCCTTTGGGGCTGGCTCTATCATACCCAGGGCAGCGCTCCAAAGTGCTTATTTCTGGTCTGATGTGGGTCTTTCCCACCATTCTGTGGCAAAATGAGAAAAAGAAAACAGTACAGACGATGCTGTGGGTTTTTCAGCAAGTGAGATTTAGTCAATTTAGGAGTAAATTCTTTATTCTGAGATAATGTCTTTCTCTTTCCTACATTTTGGATGCAAAATATACTTCCTTTCTTTTTTGAAATGATCATGATAATTTATGATAATTGATTCTTTAAAAAGCTGTCTACATTTGACAAAAAAAAAAAAAAAAACCCTCACGGTCTCTATTTATTTCATTTATTTATATGTTAAAATGTATGCTTCTTTGTAGAAACCCAACATCTAGGAATGTTCATTTCTAACTTAGGAGGGGTCAGAAGTCCGAGTGGGGTGGGTGGACGGGGGACAGATGGAGGTCAACACAACTTGAGCAATGGCTAAGGACACTCATTTGTGGCCTCCAAGTTCAGGAGGATCCCCTCATCCTCCCCTCACACCTGCCGTCCTGCTCCCCACCCACCTTCCTCATTGTTCCCCTTCTCTGTTTTGCCCTTCACACACTCAATCCACTTGGGCTCCTTCCCTTTCACGGGCTTATTTCGGCTTCTGAGCTCATTCTGGGGTTTCCTTCTGCGTTACCTCCTCCTCTCTCCTCTTTGCCTCATCTTATTGTCCTGAATAACGTTTCAAACCTGCCCCTTTCTGGAGGCCGTCCCAGGTCACCCACCTGGTTGGGCGCTCCTGTCCTCTGAACTCCCTCGGTGTCTGTATACGTTGATGACGGTGGTGGGAGTTGTCATGGGCGTCATGCTGTTTTCATTTACGGAGTTTATTGAAAGCACCCACTATGTGCTGGAACTGTGCTGGGAGGCGGTGATGCAAAGGAGTGCCCGAGGCAGACTGCTTCCTCCTTTCTGGAGCGATGTTTTAGTCCAGGGAGACAGACAAGGAACATACAAACAGGATGACTGCAGGTGGAGAGAATGTGTAAGAAAACAGGCGGATGGGGAGAGGAACAGAAGGGCTGTTTATGGTGGGGTGATCAGAGGAAGTAGCATTTGAACTGAGAGCTGAATAATGAGAAGGGGTTCATATTTTTTTAAATCTGGGGGTCGAATGTTCCAGGTAAATGGAACGGCAAACGCAGAGGCTTAGAAGCAGGAACCAGCTCAGCAGTTTTGAGGACCACGTAAGGAGGTAAAAGCAAGTGTCACGTCATGCTATTCTTACAGTTCCTAAAAAGCTCCTTGTCACCCTAAAGATAAAACCTTGATCACATAAGGCTTCTCCTGATCTGGCCCCCACCCTCCTCACCACCAATACATCCGATCACTCAACCACAAAACCCTGTTCTCAGGGTTCCTCAGACTTGAACTTGAATTAGAGTCACCTGGAGGGCTGCTCAAAGCACAGATTACTTTGATCCACCTCCAAGAGCCTGCGTTTCAATAAATCTGGGGCGGTACCTGAGAATTTGCATTTTTATCACTTTCCCAGGAGATGCTGCAGCTGCTGGTCTGGACTCCACTTTGAGAACCACAGCTATACACTCAGCTCCGTCTTACTTCTGGGTCTTTGCACTTGAGAGCTGTCTCCCTGGAGTGTCCCCTCTCTCTCCCTGCCTCCTGGGCCTCGGTAAGTCGTACTTTGGGTCTTATGTTTCCCTGATGCCCCAATACAGAGAAGCGTGCTCCTTCTGTGTGTGTCCTCAGTCCTCTGAGTTTAGTCCATAATATCATTGATCACGGCAGAGGCATTGCCAGTCTACTTGTCTGGGCCCCCCATAGCCCCCCACAGATTGTGAACCTGTCAAAGGTAGAGCGATTGTCTGACATCTTGCTGAAATCTCAGCACTTTGTACAATCCCTAGCACATAGCCTGTGCCCAGTGCATTTTGTAAACGTGTTATAATCATTAGAAAGAACACGTAACTTGAATGACTTTTCTAAGACTCCTCTACACTCACTGTGGTTTGGGGGCAGGGCCATATTAAGTGGTCCATTTAATATTAACTCTGGCCTCCTTCAGATCATGTAGAAACCCACAGAGCTGTCTGTCCAGGTCACGTCTACCTTCCTTTCTTATTTATAATTTACTGGAAGCAGGGAGTCTGGCTGTTGTTTCTGAGTTTCTCCACCTCCCCATCTCTCAGGAGACGCTGTCCACCCCCAGAATCACCTGGTATTGTTGCCCAATGGTCAGCACCATGTTCTTGGTGTTTCTCGAACGTGGGTTCTAAAGATACTTCAGATGCCTGACTCGGCATGACACAAGGTAAGTGGAACGGTTAAGAACACTGCTCACTAAGCCAGAAAGACAGTTACAGCCACACTGGACCTTTAATAGTGAAGTACCTCCGTTCCACTTGCCGCATAGGTGCTCTCTGACCCCCCTCCGGAGCCCGTTGTCTGTGCTGTCCTGGCCACACTATCCATCTGCCTGGAACCCAGGCCACTGTGTGTCCAGCAGCCATTTGCTGAGTCAGCTCCATACCATGCTAGCTGTTCCCTAGTTTGAATATCACTCCTGGGCTCAGAAAGACCTTGATCTAATCTCAGCTCTTCCATTTACGACTACCCACGTGATCTTGGGCAAGGCTCTTTGTCCCTTTTGAGTCTCAGTTTTCTCATATGCACAAAGGGGGTGGGGGGGCCACCGTAATAGCTTTCCCCTTGGATTGTTAGGAGGAGGGAACAAAATGATGCCTGTGAAGAGGGTAATCCCACGCAAGGCAGGCAGCAGAAGCGCAACACATGCCCATTTCTGTTATTATTCACATTATTGTTATGAGTATTCTAAGCAAAGAAAAACATAATCTACCGAGTGTCACCCCTGGTAGGACCCTTGGGGGTGTCCAAGTCCAGGAATTGACATAGAGATGGGGTGGGGGTAGGGGAGGGGGATTAGATGTGCACCATGAGGAAGGCTGGGTGAGACGCTATTAGGAGTGGTAGGTCTGTGGCCACAAGGAGAGCATTGGCCTTTATCTGCAGTCATTCAAGTTCTCTGCTGTTAAATACCCTGTGGGCATCAAACAGAACACATCTGGAGGCCCGACTCAGCCTGTTTGAGAACCCTGACAGCCCAACCCCTTAATTTCACAGATGGGGAAACTGAGGCTTGAGTCACGAGGATAGGAATCTCCACCCTTCACACCTCCGCCCTGCCCAATTGCCTCTGAAGACCCCTTGAAGGAGATGGAGTGGGGAGTCAGAAGCTTATTTGCTCAAATTCCTGAGTAGTTTTATTTTTCAAGTAGCATTTATCACTTTTGTAAAACCAAAATTCTATGGCACGTTTATTTAAATCCCCAAGAAAAGTCACAGGGAGACTCACTCTAGGCATTCTGGCTGTAGGCTCGGGCTGCTGCGAGAGGACAATGGGGAAATGTGTGGAAAGCGCTTGTGCAGAGAGGAAAGACCAAATGCTCCAGAAGTTTTTCTGGGTGGCGGGTTGTCAGCAGCCTGGGTAGAATCCAGCCTGCCTGTAAGGCAAACTCAGTTTGCAGGAGGAAAATGATGCATTAACAACCATGGTCACATCACAACAGACTATCGATTTGTTTGGTAATTATTTCAGCAACATCCAATCCAGAGGCAAGGAGAAAGGGAGTGGCTGCTGCAGAGAGCTATACCCAAAGTCCCTGGCTGCCTTCAGACCTGCGGTGTCTGCAGGAATGTGAAAAGCTCTGCTTTTCTCTTTCGTGTCCTCTTTTTCTTTTTTTCTCCCAAACCAAAGGTCAGTTGCCTTTGTCTTCCACTTCAAAGCATTCCAGGAGAGAATTCTGTATTCCTTTCAGTAGAAAAGAAGTAACAGACAAGACAAAGTAGCCACATTCAGAAGTCGTAGCCTATCTTGAAAAGCAGAAGGCACTGGAGGCGATATATAATATGCACACAACACGCACACACGCACACAAACCCACTAAGCCAGGTGAGCTATGACAAATGGAGGGTTGCTGTAGATGCAAAACTGGATTCTCTTAGGCAAGTTCTCTTTCCGCCTTCCTTCTAGAAGAACACAGATTGTGTGCCCATATTTAAATATCATACGAGCTTCATACAGTAGATGAGATGACCACGGTGTGTCTATGTCTAATGCATGTTGCGGTACACCTTTGTACAAAATGGCCGTCAAGTCAAATCCTGGCAGTGTCCCTTTCCCATCCTGGAAAGTGGGGATGTCCTGCTGGCTGTTTTACACAGGTGGGTGCTCTGACGTTAGTGGTTTGACTACTACTTTAGGATTTCAGCTTTGTCTCACCTGTGCTCTTACTACTTGCACTTTTTAAAAAATGGAATAATTTTGAACAATAAACTTTTTTTTTTTTCAAATGGAAGGATACACCAGCCTTAAAAGATTTTAAAATTATATATGGAGACGGTGTTTGATGGCCACAGGGTATTTAACAGCAGAGAAAAGAGGGTGGGCAGGACAGGGTGTCTAGATTTGTCTGAATATACCTTTTTGGAAGTTTGGACTTCAGAACCACGTCACTATTTTACATAATTAAAAAACAAAGTTATGTTAAGACGCAGTCCCCCTAAAATCAAAAGTAAAAGTAAAGATAAACTTCGATGTGATTCTGTGACTTTAAAACACAGTGATTCGAATATACACCCAAGTGAGGGGTTAAAAAAAAACTCCTTAAACAGATTTCAGCAGCCACATTAGAGGAGATATTATACCTGTGATTGTTCTGAGAGGGGAGTATGTGTATTGTGGGATAAAGGAATTGGGTAATTGTGTTGGTGTCACTAAACTTGGATTTTGGGCATGTCAGAAAGGAGATACAAATGTAAGATTTATGAGAAAAACCTGCAACCCTTATTTGAGCTAGAAATAACAGTAACAACTCCTGTGTTTCATCTTAAAATTTCCTAGGTTTCTACTCTAAAAAGTCTTAGAAACAATAACTAACCCCGTAGAGATGAACGACCCTGGCACCCACTCAAGGGAATCAGTGCTATTTGGAGAAATGGCTGATTCTAGGTATGGGGCAGGAAATATATAAGCTGAGGTTGGACCATCTTGACATATCCGAAAGAAAGCCATCAAAGGCTTCTAGGGTTGAGTTTAAGGACTCAGGAACCAATGGAATAGACTGTCCTGGCTAAGTGTGGGACAGTTTGAGCATTAATAAGAATATTAACAGCAATTAATTGAAACACATTATATATTTAAATCTAGAGTTTCTCATAAGGATGAAAAAAACGCAACACTCAATAGTGCCTTGTAAAGATGTTAGTGTACCAACTCATTTTTTTTAAGCTAATAAATAAAGGGACAGGATCAAGTTTTTATTCTGTTTTTTTTCCTATACTAGTGGTGCCCTGAATTGCCCAAATAGTTGATGGGGGAATATTTCTCTATAGAAGTATCCTAGCTAATACATGAAAAATAAATGATGGATTAGAACACCACCATTTTGCAACTGCTAATAAATTAATAAATTAGGCAAAGATCGTCAATGTCAGCTAGCATCAAAAGAAAAGAAAAAGTCATACATTATTAACCTCCTGGTGGAATTTCTTTTGAACTTAAATCTTATTAAACTTCTAGATCTTACCATCATTTAACAGGAAATAAAGGATGCAAAGAAACGTGTTATTAGTGCCACAGGTATGCGATCAGGAAAATACAGGTTATGGGAAACTCTACTAGATAAACAACTAAGGTTCTTATCAAAAATAGAGAAGAAAGAGAGGTAGAATGTGTGTATGTATCTGTGTATGTGTGTGTGAGGGGAAACTTAGATTAAAGGACACTTAAGGAGGCCTATCAACCAACCACAGCGGATGAGTCTTATTTGAATCCCAATTCAAACCAACCAACCAACGAACAAACAAACACTGACAAGACAATTGAGGGAAAGTGGACATTGGATATTTGATGATACTAAGAAATTATTGTTAATTTTGTCTAGTGTGATCATGATATTTCAGTTATGCTGAAAAAAGAAAGGGAAAAAAAGCAGTTGCTATCTTTTAGTAGTGGCTATCTCAAGAATGTGTTGAGAAGGATTCTGAGCTCTTGTCCCAGACAGAGTGCTGTGATGGATTAGTGATGTCTGCCATTGGCGGAGCACAGAGATAGGCAACAATTGTGCCACATATTTGTATTTACTAACCAGCATGTTCATATTAGGTCTCAGTTCATAGGGTGGACTGCTTGCATCTGGGAAAACACAGAGCAATAAATACCCTGAAGGAATGAGAACAAGATAGTTACATTTTGATAAACTGATGGAGGGACTGAAGCTTTAGTCATATTGGAGAAGCCAGACCAGAAGTATAAGTCGTATGTGGCACACTTGCTGCTTGTCTCTATACTATGCCAGTGGCAGACATCACTAATCCATCACAGCACTCTTTCTGGTACATGGCCTCAGAATCCTTCTCAACACATTCTTTAGATAGCCACCAATAGTTGGTTTGAATTGGCTTTCCAGATTTGATAAGGTGGAAAAGGGACAAATGTTAGGCAATGGGGACCTAAAAGGTGAATTAGACTGTGAAATCCTTTAAGGAAGGGACCGTGCCTTGTTTATCATTGGAGCCTCCATGCCCAGAACTGTGCCTCACCAAATTTAGTCATCAATTAATGATTACTGAACCAGATATGGCCTAACTGAAGATACTCACAGGTGATGATTCCAACAGCATCAGCAATAATAGCTACATTTAATGGGCGTTCGCTATATGCCAGACACACTAAGTGTTTTACAGGTAATATTTCATTTAATCCTCACAACAACCATATGAAATGTGCACTAATATTTCCAATTTGCAGACGGGGAAACTGAGGCAGAGGTTAGTAACTAGCTCAAGGTCATCCAGCTAAAAAGTGCAGAGCTGGGCTTCATACCCTAGTTCTATCTAACCCTAAAGGCTATGCTCTTAACCATGCAAATAATAACTGTTATTTTTTAAGTAAACTATGTCCCAATCACTGTTCTATGACCTGTATGTGCATTAATTCCTTTAATCCTTACAGCTAGTCCACAGGACATTTAATTTTTATGGAATCTTTATATTACTAATGAAGAAACTGAGGCAGAGACAAGGGAAGTCACTCCTCCAGGATCACACAGTTGGGAAATGGCAAAGCTGGGATTTGAACCCAGGAAGTCTGGCTTTGAGGCTCTGCCTTTATGACTCAAGACTCCCAATTTAGAAATCACACTATGTGCTTTTCAGTATTTGACTTATGGGTGTCTGAGAGGTTTTACACAATCCCGGGCTGGAATGCTTGCTATCGTAAGGATCCCCAACTCCCAAGCAAAAACAAACTGTATTTTTCACAGACTTCCTTTGCTTCCTACAGAATCACCTTGGGCAAATCACTTGACCATCCTACATCGCCACTTCCTCACCTTTAAACCAAATAAGGGCAGCTTCACGCTCCTCACCTGGCTTCCCACTACTGTTCAGCCATCAAAAGAGGTAATGTTATGCAAATGAAAACTTTATCAACGTTGCAGAAACTTAGAACCGGAACGGGCTAGGAAATGTTGATCGATCTTGTGGGGGTAGGATGCCGGCGAGTACCTTTTCTGCGCGGGTGACTCAGTTCTGACCCCAAATGTCATGACTAAGGATGGTTTTAAATATCCCAGGCTACTTAAGGAGCCAGCTCTCAAAGTCATTTAAAATGACAACTTCAGGGTGAGAAATAGGGCGTGAGAGTGATGGAGGAGTGGGGGGATTTGGAGGGAGGGAGAAGAGGAGAGGACAGGTAGACACTTGTCTCCATTTTCCTCTACCTCCAAGCTCGCCAGCCCTAACCCCACCTCCTGGCAGCCGCCACCCACTTGAAAGAAACCAGCAAATGCATCTTTAGCGGTCGACCAGAAGGGGTCGCTGCAGAGCGAGCAGCGCTCCCAGGCACTCACATACATCCAGATACACATACATCTGAAAGTATACGCGCTTCTAGACCAATACTCAGTTACTCCAAGGTTCTTTTTTCTTCTCGTCCCCCATCCTGTTCTCTCTGCGCTCCTTCTCCCCTGTCTGTCCCATTCCCCTCCTGTTCCCTTTCAAAGAATTCCTGAAGTTCACATCCTTCTCAGCATCAGCAAAAACCATGCGTTTATTCTTGTTGTGGCCGAGATCCGTGCCAGGCGCTTGAAGGCCATTAAGACTCTGTTAGGCCTCCTTCTGGGAGTTTGTAGCCTGGGGAGCGGGAGTAGCAACTCTGCTGAGATTAAAGAGCTCCGAGGGAGAGATGGGGTCCTGCAACTACCTCTTTTTTTTTTTTTAACGAAAACCCTGGGGGTGGAACTAGCTAAATTCTGCCAAGACTTTCTGTGTCTAGGGTTTATTTGTGATTCTAAGTTTCCAATTTGGGGGGTTGGGGTTGAAGGAAGCGATTAGAAAATGGAAAGAGAGCTCGAAAAATTACTCCCCTATAATCCTCAGATTCCCCCCTCCAATCTCTCCCCCAAGCGCTTTCTTTTCCAAAACGGACTCCTCTCCTGAGACAAGCTCTGTTAAGAAAAGTGCTGCAGCCGAATTCCCCAGGAGTGGATGGGGTGGGGGACTCCTTCCTTTGGACGGGTTTGGCAGCGGGGACGTTGGACTGGCTGGCTGTGAGGTACAAAAGCCTCACCGCATGCACAGATGTAACGCTGCGACCCTCTGCGGGCGGGGGCGCGGCTCGGCAGATGGCGAGAAGCCGAATTGGTGACGGATTGTCCATCAAAGGGCACTTTCTGGGTGGTGGGGACCTCCCGGCGCCCAGGCACAAAGAGGAATGCAGAGGACCCCCCTTTGCCGACCTAGGCAATCCGTCCCTGAAGTGACGGGGGGGGGGGCAGGTTGGGCGGATAGGTTAAGTTTTTTACTCCCCCCTTCCATAAGAAATCCGCTACAAGACTTGCGAAAGGGCTGGGAAGGGAGGTGGCCAGGCCCAGATCACACCCAAGAAGGAGCGTTGGGCGAGGGGGTAGGGAAGGTCCGCGACAGTCGGGAGGAGAGAGGACAGGCAAGCAGGCTCTTTAGCCTGGTTCTGTTTGGGGCGCTCGGATTGCTTCTCTGAGAGGTCAGCGCTGCACCTCTGTCGCTGCGGGGCCTTGGTGACAGGCGCACGCCCCGCCCTTTCTCCTCCCAAGACCTGCGGGCTTTTGTTATGCAGATGGCGGCAGGAGGCTGAGCTGGGGAAGGAGGGAGTTGGTGGGGAGGAGGAGAGACGGAGAAGGGGGAGGAAAGTGCTGCTCGCGCGACCAGCCTCCTCTTCCAACGTCACATTGTGCGAGAGACAAAACCCGGGCGCGCCTGAGCTCACACGCGCACGCACACACGGACGACCCCTCGCCTCTTCTCTCCTGGCGCTGCCGAGAAAGCCAGCCCTGCCTTTCCTAACTGGGGCACGGAAGCTCAGCAAGCTCAGCGCGCAGCCTAGAGCCAACCCAGAAGCCGAAGAAAGCCAGCGGACAAGCCTTCTTTCTCTCCTGCCTGCCCGGCTGAAGCGCCCCATCCCCCCCCCCCGCCCAGAACCTCGATCTTTCCCACCCCACCCCACCCCTCTGGGTTTCACCGCGGACAGAGCCCGGAGCCGGGTGTGCCCCGTTTGGAATCAAGGTTTCAGCACTTCGGACAGCGCCCGGACGCCCCATCCCCTTTGGGTTGGCGATGGCGAGCGTTCAGCAAGGCGAGAAGCAGCTTTTTGAGAAGTTCTGGCGAGGAACCTTTAAAGCTGTGGCCACCCCGCGTCCTGAGAGCATCATTGTCGCCAGTATTACAGCCCGCAAGCCGCTGCCAAGGTAATGACCTCCTTCCTAAGAAAGGGAATGCCTGTACCCCAGAGCCCGGAGGGGTGGTTGCAGCAGGCAGCTGGGCCAGGGCGCCAGTCTTTCCCCGTCACTACTCGTTATCTCCCGCTGGAACATAGGAACTAATTGATTCTATGAGGTGGAAGCTGGTGAGAGGGGATGGGAGTCTTTATCTGGGAGCAACGCTCAACTGTCTGCTGACCTGGCAGCTCCTATTCAAGAGGTTTCGCTTGCTTAGGGTGGGTGGCGTAGGTGGGATACGACTTGACTGAGAAACTTTTCTTGGAATCATAGAGCTCAGAGCACGGGTGTGTGTGGGGGGTGGGGGTGGGGGGAAGGGTGGGTTTGAGGTGGTTGGGGGTGTTGTACAAAAAGAGATGCTGAGGGTTGAACCAGCTCAAGCAGTGTTCTATACTCAGCTCAGAAACTAGCGAGCTCTGAAGGTTTTGACAAAAGCCCATATGCTGTTCCCTCAAATACACCCTAAACAGCATCCTCCTCCATGCGTTTCTGGTTGCTGTTGCTGCCGAATTCTCTCCTCTCCAGCATCCAAAACCAGGACTCTGCGCTCAAGAGTCAGCGAGGAGCCTTCCAAGACCACAAAGATGATCTTGGAAGTTTTATTTGTTTTTTTCCAAAAGAATCCAATTGCTTTGAATTCAGGCATAAGAAGAGATGCTTAAATGGTGGTGGAAAAGTGTGATGGGGGGTGGAGAATAAGGGAAGCAATGAAAGGAAGGCAAAAGGAGAAAGAAGAGGATGTGGGGTGAAACGAAGAGAGGGCTGAGCAAAACAGAAGCATTCCAAGACGTAGAAAACCCAATTCTTTCCATAAATCATTTAATTTAGAGGAGTTTGAGAACGAAAGAAAGGAGCCTGTGCCCTCTGTCAGGGAAAATGAAAGCAGTATGAAAACTCATCTCATGCTGGTAGTCGATGCTGGTTTGGTGGGAGAAAAAAAAAAAAGTGGACCAGGAGAGACCACTTGGAGCATTTATTAATCCTGGCAGGCTACAATAAGGGAGTCAATGGAAAACATGTCGGGCAAAGTGCTTCAGACAGAATGCCTGAGCTGATACAACTGCATGTGAACTTTCCCGTGGGTGGAGGGTGGAGGACAGATGGGGGAATCATACCTAAAATCCAACTCAGACTGAAGAACTTTCCGTGGTGTGATGAGGACCTACCTCATCCAGGTGTTTAGGAAAACGGATGCCCCACGTTGGGAATGGGTAGACTGACTAGAAACATGATGGGCCAGCAGGATGTGGCAGGCAGGCTGCAAGCCGCTGCCGCCAGTATTTGTGGCTGGGAGGGAAGAGACAATCCCGAGACACTGGCTGGAGAATGGCAACAACACTAAATGCCGTCAAAAGCTGATGTTTCTCTGCTTGGAATGGAGGTTCTTTGTGGAGAGTTTTGACGGCGGCGGTTTTATCTTCCTGGGTTTCAGCCATCTATTCCACCTTTGGCTGCACCTACTGTTGGCAAATCACATGCTGTGCTGGCCAGAAAATATGCCCTTGTAGAAGGGACTAGAGGGAATTTCGTTGGAAACTAGTGTGGCATTAGGTACGGAGTCTCCCGCATAGTTCAGGTATGCAGGGAGAGGAGAGCAGATTCGGGTGGTATTTTCACTCAGAAAAGCATACCTGAGGTCCACCTGGCTTGCTACTTTCACTCTTTGCCTGTCAGTCTGTTACTGTCATGCCCTTTTCTTGGTCATATTCTCAATCGTATAAATTGCCCACAAGATCTCCCAACTCTTATGCTTTTTGTATCTTTGTACAAATCCTAATGTAATCCATCTGAGACTCTTACAATAATATACTCAACCCTCCCAACACAGGTGTCGTTTCACTCCTGGTTATCTTTTCATGTTCTGGGTCTCCTTCCCCCTGGCAACCAGCCCTGAGGTGAACGTCTGAGCCATAAGCCCCTCGCTCATGTCATGCTGGAAGGATTCTTTTCAGTACTTCTGTAACAGGTGTGGTCTCTGTGTAGAACAGATTTCAGTTTTATAGCTGTTACTCCTGGTTTGGGGCTGAGAGTGAGCAGGGAGCATTTGTATTCAAGTCTTCAGGAAAGGCTGGGTTTGAGTTGTCTTTTAACAGACTGTCTATCAAACTTGAATCATCCCCATTGTCGCCAAAGCCAGCCACATCTAGTGATGGTCAATTTCCACCTCCTTTTTAATGTCCTATGCTTACTTAAGGGTGGAGGTACCATGTTTCTAAAGCAGAGTTCTTAGGAAGGAAAGGGACAGAGGAATCAGCTGGGCCCCAGCAGCTTCCTCTAGAGGCGATGTGGGGACTTGGTCTCATCAGAAATGTTGTTTGGGTCCATGAGTCAAGTCCAGCTCACAGTCACCAGATCTGCCCAAGTACCTGTCTGCAGGGAGTGGGGGAGGGGCCGGACGAACCACCAGCCAGTTTTGTTGGTAACACACTTAATATTTGTTTATAGATCAGGGCTACACCCTGAATGAATTTCCCTCGGATATTTTAAGTCTATCTCTGAAGATAATTTAGTACCGGGAGAGGAGCTTACATTCAATTCGTTGATTTCATAGCACTATGCATACATCATACAGCAGCACTCCAAGCAGAGCATCCCCTAGTCCCCTCTCCCCCTCTGTGAGGCATATTTGATGAGGCAATAGCTTTATAATGTATCAAATTGCAAGCAGATGTCTGACTCAAATGTCAGAACAGTATAGCAGGGAGGGAGGCAGTATATCAGAGCTGTGAAGAGCTCAGCCCTGAGCTTCAGACAAACCTGGGTCTACCATTGAGCTGAGTGTCCTAGACAAGTGGCTCTACCTTGCTGAGCTTGTTTAGTCAGCTTGGAAATAGAAATCGTCATCTCAGGCAGGGAGTTCTGAGGACTGAGTCAGGCAACGCACTTCCTGCAGTGTGGGGGGCGTAGTGATTGTTTATTAGACATTGCTTCTAAAACAAACAGCTCAGAGCTTTGATGGCCAAAGGAAATCAACAATTCCTTCCAGTGTTGTGTTCTTGTGGCCACCCATGTCTCCTTACCCCCCTCACCCCCCGTCATGCTGACAATAAAAATTGTGGGATTGCAACTCCTGACAGGTAACTACTCAGAGATGAAACTAACACACAGGAAAGTGGAGTGGGAGTGTTCCCATAATTCCCCTCCTTGAGCGAAGGTGAGCTGCTTTCTGATCTGACTCTCTCAGTTAAGGGGTGGGGGGCTGCTGAAGAATCAATCATCTGGATTCAGAGTGGATTCAGAGCATCCTTACGGAGTTTTTTTTTAGTGTGTGTAGGTACTGCCCGTCTAGAGAAGGCCCAAACTCCTTGAAAATCACAACTGGAATCCCTTGTTCCATCAAATCGAGAGTGACTATATAATTTATGGTTCCTCTAAGGAGTGAAAGGGGTTGCTGTGACTCGTTATTCCAGGATGGAAGAGCTACCAGGGACAGTGCCAGGCAAACCAGGCTGTAGGGTTCACCATAGCCACACCTCACCCTATACCAGCTGGAAGAGAGCCAGCAGGAATCGATAATATACTTGGAGTGTAAGAGACCTCCCCCTCTTTTGTTCCCACCGAGCAAGTATAGTCATTTTCCCTGGCATTAATTCATTCTTTGTTAATTGCTTAGTCCAGAAAGTTTGTACCCAAGAAGTTTAGGCTCAACGGAAAACCTAGAGGTGAGGCCAGTTCAAACTGTAATAATCATATAGATGAAGAGTAATAGAGGACTTTATGAATGTGTGAAAATTCTAATCTGTAATTAGCATACCAGTGGTTTGTGGATACATGCACGTTAGTTAGGAAAGTGCTAGAGCGGTCGCCCCCTTCGAGTAGAATAATCATTCCTTTTCCAATTCTTTTGGCAAACTATTAATTTTCTTCGAAAATCATTTCTATGTAGAATAGCCCAGAAGCAGACGTCAGCCCAGCCCTTGTCCAAAGGGTCATAAATTCCAAACTGTGGGAGATTTTACTGCAGAAAGGGAAAGATGGCCAAATTGTAAGTCAGGAGAAATGCCTTTGAAACATTTAATTCAAGACTGTCCCTCATGCCAAGAGATCAGTTTAGCACATTTATGCTGGCTCTGTCCTCAGGGAACAGGGTGAAGGGCTGTTGGGAGGTGATTTCCTGACAGCCAGTGGTTAAGAGCCAGTGGACCAAGGGGCAAAGCAAACGCCTGCTCTGGAGATGAGTGAATGCTTTCCTCTGGGAAGGGCGTGTTATTGTTTGGGTCCGACCTCTCTCCTTCTGAAAGGTGACATGTGTTGAATGGTGTACAGGGGTCAGTGGAGGATCGCATCGTCAGTCCGTGGGACACTGCAGTGTTTACTGGGTGACCGTGCTATCTTAAAGACACAGGCTGCCGTAGATGGTCAGTGAAAGTTGGATGCATTCGTTAGATGAGTGCATCTGGTCCAAATCCAGCCTCCATTAGCTCTCTTCCCATGCCACCCCCAGTCCTGACACCCTGGGGATTCTGATCAATGCAATCCAAGAGACACACACAGCAAATAGATCGGACTCCCGCTAGTGTCAGAATGAAGCTCCCTGGATACAGACGTCTGGCTGGCGGGCGAGTAGACATGTCGGCCGGTGTGGGGGCTGGAGGTTGGAGTAAATGCCACCTGGAAGGGCTTTCCAGGCCTGTGGATCTCCATGAACTCCACCCCCACTCCAAGCCACCAAGAAGGGGGAACAGTCCTAAACGCCTAACTCCTCTAAAGAAGCCTGGGTCACGTGCCTTCTGCTCCCTGAGCGTCTCAGGCATGCTGCAGGGGCACAATAAATTTAAAAACTGTCCTTTCTTCCAGAGAGGCTGGATTTACTTTTCTGTGAGGTGGAAGATCGCGCAGGGGCTTAATTGCTTGTTACTAAGACTTCCTGGGAGGGGTGAGAGAACATTTCTGAGGTGGAGGAAGCAGAATGGTTAAGAGCTTGGGCTCCGACATTGGATCTACCCAGGCTGAAATTCTGTTTTGGTGTTTCCTAGCTTTGGAATCTGTGAGTCACTTCACCTCTCTATGCCTCAGTTTCCCCCTCGGTGAAAACTCAGCTGATGGGGTTGTAGTGAGGAGTAGATGTGATAATTCCTATAAAGAACACGGGCACACTCCTGGCACAGACCCAAACCTCTGTAAATGGCACCTTTGTTACTATGACGTGAGCTACCTCACGCGACGCAGTAGAGAGAGAGTGCAAGCCCCTCCCCGCCTGGGCTGGGGTTGTCTGGTGGTGATGGTCAGGGTTCCTTGGCTTTGTCACTTGCCCACCTCAGGGCTCTGGATTCATTTTTGACTATGGTGTTGGCGTTCCGTAAAGAGCCACTGGATGGATGTAGAGCTGTTTAAAAGATCTGACAGGCCCCCATGGCAAACTAATCAAAAGGCATGTTTCCTTTCACTGTTTGTAAACACTTCCTGGGTATGTGACCTTTGGCAAGCAACTTGACCTTCTCAGTCTTGGTTTCTCCCTCTACAAAATGGGGCTAATAATAGTAGCCACCTTCTAAGAGCTGTGGTGAGGACGGAAAGAACTGATTTCTGGAAAGTGCAGTTTGGCACACAGTAAGGACTCCATCAACGTGAGCTCTTACTATTAATAATAAATTACAGTTTTTATCATTACCATGTGCCAGGCCCATCAGGAAGGAAAAGATGAATGAAATGCAGTCTCTCCCTTTGGGGGCCTCGGCGTTTAGTGGAAAGGTCTACGCCGACAAGAGTCCATGTGACAGGAGGCAGGCAGTCTGAAGTACCATTATATAGATGGGAATAAAGAAACGGGGATGTGGAAAACCAGAGCAGGGCGAGCCCACCCAGGAGGCAGAGTCCTTTCTTATCACACAGTTACCCTCAGTCATCTGATCTGTAAAATGGCAATTATGCTTTCATGTCATCAATTTTACCAATAAATACAAGGAACGATCAGAACAAATAAGGCCTTTCTCCCCAGGACAGTCTCAAGAAAGATCTTTTCTTTTGCTAGAAGGAAAGCAGTTTAAACTCTCTGGAGGGGACCTTTTCTGCTGGGGGCCCATTGTCAGCGCGAACGAAACAGGGCTGTGGAGAGGATGTGCGCATGTAACATAACATTTCCAACTCCTCTGTCACGGGCTCGAGGATACAGTCTGGCGTGGGCTGTAAGGTTTCTTGTCCCTCATGGTCTAGCTCTGGCTCAAACGAAAGCCAGTCTGTACTCCTTGAGCCCCCTCCGCTGCTGCGGGGATCAGAGTCAGCTGACACATGTCGTGGAAGGTAAAATAAGCCACAGGGGATGGAGTGCACAAAGCGGAAGGAAGAAGCTGCATGTGGCTAAACAATAAATGTGTACTTTCATTCATTCAACGACGTTATTGAGCTCCTATTCGATATAGCGGTGAACACTGAGAAGTCCATCCCTGCTCTCCTGGTGGAGAAAAGTAATAAATGCAGAAACAAACAAATAAGATAAGATCAGGTGCCAATAAGGGCTTTAGAGAAGGAGAAAGCAGGGGCAAGGGGTGGAGTGCGAGGGGCAGGGGAGGGGTGGGGGGAGGCTGCCTTGTTGGATGCAATGGTCAGGGACCCAGAGGGAGGGAGGGGGGAGGGAAGGAGTAAGCCATGGGGATAACTGGGGGAAAGGGTTTGAGACAGAGGGAACAGCAAGTGCAAAGGCCCAGAGGTAAAAGCCTGTTGGCTGTATTTAAAGACTAGCAAGAAAGTCAAGGGTGAGTGAGGGGGAGTCAGACAGGAGATGAGTCCCTAGATGTAGGCAGAAAATAGATCAAGCAGGGCCTTATAAGCCAGTTAAGGGCTTCCTGGGTTCTCAGCTCCTAGACTGAGGGCAGGGAAAAGATGCCAGTGGGACTCCAGCCTCTCAGTCAGGATCCCCAGTCTGACCTGCTTCTCTTGCTCTTCTCTCCCAGGGATGACTTTGAGTAGTAATGTCAGAAGCTTAGCGGGGCCTCCATGTGTTATGGACAAGCATGAAATTTACAATCTCTCTGATTGTGATCAATCAGATTAGGAAATTGAAAAAGACACTGTTTAGACTGCCAAATAGCAGCGGCAAATCTTGTTCCTATGGCAGGGAGTGTTTGATGTATCTCTCATATTCATGCGTGTAAATCTAGATTGTTCCTCTTACCCAGCAGCGCCCCCCTTCACTGCACACCCGCACACCCTTACACTACAGTCTGCTCTCTCTCTCTCTCTGTCTGTCTGTCTCTCTCTCTCTTCCTCTCCCTCCCCCAGCATCTCCATTTGAGATTTTGCTGAGGGAGCTCCCATATGCCACAGCCTGTGTGCGGAGCTCCGTGAAATAAAACACGGAATTAAGATGTCAGAGAGACAAAGCCAAACCAAATACAGGAACAATGCCGAACCCTAAAACAGTCATTAAATAATTCACGTCTACATGTGTCTGTTCAAAACAAATACTAAGATCCTCCGGACACAAATGTTTCTCATCAGGAGAATCCCCCAGTTGTTGGGTTCCCAGCGCTTACGCCCCGCTGACAGCTTCACTGAGCAGAAACACCAGCAAATCACCATTCTCTGGCTTCATTAAAAGTTAAGCTCAGGCAAGTGAGCTGTGATTTTTACAAGACAGTCACCACTCCTGTGGGAAGAGAGGTGCCATCTGGGCCTGAAGTGTGTGCATGCGTGACGTGTGTGTACCCTCACTCACGGTGGGAATGGGTTCCGTTGTTATGTGCCCAGCCCTGTGCTAAGCACATTTCATCTGTTCGTCTCATTCCATCCTCACAGTAACTCGAGACGACAGGTATTTCTAAGACCCTGTTCTACAGAGGAGGAAACTGAGGCTCAGCGAGTGGAAGTGACCTGCTCAAGGGCACGAGGCTGAATCGAGTCAGAATGGGGATAAGAGCCAGCGCTCTTAACTGATCTGTTTATAGACTGGTGCACTTTGCAGAGGAGGAAAACCTGAGACTAGAGAGAAGAGGCGTGGCTTGTCTAAGGTCACACAGTTTGGAAGTGGTGAAACTAGGATCTGAACTCAGGTCTGCCCGATTGCATCTCTGTTCTCTTCCATTCACTGTGGTTTGGCTCTTAAGGGTGTGGGTGTTTTTCATTTGTTTTGCTCATCTTGTTTTATGTCCAATCAGTTTAGGCAATCTCCATTGTTCCGGCCTCAGACCACCCTCAGGAATACTGTCTTCCTCTGTCCTTACTCTCTTTACCCATTCTCCATGTCTAGCCAGAGGAACCTCTTTGAAAGACAAGTCAGATATATGAGGATATGTGTATATATATATATATATATATATATATATATATATATATCCCCTCCCCCATCTAAAGACCTCCATCATTAACCCTTGGTTTGTAGAATACACAGTTGACTCCCTGCCAAGGCCTGAAGTCTCTCCAGGTCCGGCTCCTGCCCACCTCCCCAAGAACATTTCTAAAATGCTGCCTCTCACTCCCTCTGTTCCTCCTGCACCCTACTCCTTTGCTACTCCAGCTTTCCATGCCTTTCTGCTGCACAGCCTCTCCACATGCAGCCAGAAAAGCTCTCCCTTTCCCCTGATGCCTGATTTACATCTATTTCACTTTCAGGTCTTAGCTCAAATGCTGTTTCCTTAGGGAATCCTCCCATAACGCTCCAGACTAGGTCACACCCCACATTACAGATTTTGTCATCACTGCAGTATCCCTCTTTATTCTCAACACCTTTGTAATTTTATATTGATTTGTGGGATCATTGATTAACACGTACCTTTCCCAACAGACTGGATGTGTCATGAGGGTGGGACAGTGTGTGGCCATTGGTGTATCGCTTTCACCTGATACACAGCAGAGGGGCCAAACAAATGTTGGTTGAATGCATGAATTTTAACATTTCTCCTCATCAAATCACTTTCATGCCTGATAGTCTGAACCACATGGAATTCCCAATATTCAAAAACAGCCATGTTATTTCTTTCGAGAACTGTTTGAATTACTGAGGGTGGAGACCATTTCTGTCTCGTTTCTTGCTGCTTCTGGGCACCTAGGGCGGTAGCCCATGGTCAGGGATCTTTAAATATTTGTTGAATGAATAATTAATGAGGGCAGGCAGGCGTAAGCATATGGTACAGATGAGAAAGCTCAGAGACCTACAGAGGTACAGCATCACAATTTTAGAGCTAAAGGGGCCCTCGGGATCAGCCAGTCTCCTCATCTCCTCATTTTACATGTGGAGAAATGAGGGCTATGCTTTCTAATGAGCGTAATGTATTGGATCAAGAGTGTGCATGTATAATGTATAAGTAAATACACACACATGGGGGTTTCCTTCTCAGAATTTCTTCCTGAGAGACACGAGACCAAAAGATCTTTAGGGCCCACCGAACTCGCGCAGCGTCTCGTTTTGTGGTGGGGGAGACTGAGAGCCACGAAGGGAGTTTGCCCAAGAGCCTTAGCCTGAGTCGGCCTGCGTGAGCTCTGGGTGCAGTGAAGTGGTGCAAGGTTCATGTTTGAACTCCCTGCTGCGATCTGGTGACCCAACAGGCACCACTCTCTCTCCCCCCACCCCTGAGAAGATGTCCATCTGGATCCAGCCTGTGGCTGGCAGAGCAGGTGAGCAGCTCTGGCTGTTTGTGGGATCATATTTCAGAGCGTCCAGCTGATAAGGAGGCTTTTGTTTGGGCAGCTTCTCGTCCACAGCCAGGTGGCTGGTGACTCGGGGTCGCAGCCCGCTCCCACAGGGGGCAGGTATCTGAGCAGGGACGCCGATTGGGCACAGGGCCACCATGTGCCATGGGAACAGTCATTTCCAGCAGAAAGCCATTCTCAGACTAGCACCAAAGTGGTTGGCTCTTTATAAACCAGCGTCACTTCACTGTGGCCTTTTGCCTGCAGTCAGGATGGGAGGGGCAGAGGGCACCTTGAGGAACTCAAATGCAGCCTCGTAGTTTTACAGATAAGGAGATTTATGCACAGGAAGAGCACGGGGCATTCCATGGTGCCTCCGCAGGCTGACGTCAGAGCGACAGCTGAAATATGGGCCACTTGACACCCACTTCTAACACACCACGCTGCTCAGAGTTCCTTGGGGAAGAAGGCAGAAAAATTCGTTTATTTCCAGTTGACACATAGGAAGGGCGAGTGAAGTTCAGAGATGTGAAATGACTTGCCCAAAGTCACATCGTGAAATAATGATATATTGTTATTATCGCTGCTGTTGCAAACAGTTACGATTGATCTCATTTGATCCCCTCAACAGCAAGTGCCAATTTTATGTCCATTTTGCAGATGAAGAAACTAAACCTCAAGGTCTTACAAAGACTGAGAATAAACCCCGGGTTGTCTTGTCTCCCAAGTTCAGTGTCCCCATCCCGCTGGGGGACAAAAATCTCTGACCCCAGGAGCTTGTGCACTGAGCATGGATCCACCAAGCAGGGGAAGCGATGGCATGACCCTCTCCAGTCGTTGACCAGCCTGCACGGCCAGGCTCACCCCCATGAACCCCGCCTTATCACTGAGTGTCGCAGCCTCACACCCTCACGTCTGCTCCAGTACGTGCTGCATCTTTTTCCTAAGTGGAGACTCTCTTAGAGTGACGCTCTGTTACTGGTGATGGGACCCGTACCTGCAAGAGGAAGCCAGAGCTCAGGAATCTCAGGAAGAAACATCATTGTACCTCGTCACTGCAGGGGCCAGATGGTGGGGAAATGGACCCCAAAGTGCAGTGGGAGGAGCATGAGTCTGGAAACCTTCCTTCCCTGGGGAAGCTTATGTACGACCCCCAAAGAAAGGACATCTTGGCAATTACGAGAGTTGGAGGTGGCCTTAAGAGTCTTGTAGTCCTGCCCTCCCTAACTCTTCCTTTTGTGGAAGGACTCCAACAGCCCACAATAGTCGAGTGACTTGCCTACGGTCTTATAAGCAATCAATGCCATAGATGGTGGGTTCATTGTAAAGCATCTGTGGGTCTTAGGAAAAGAAAAATTGCTAATAGGATTGCCATCTACTGCCTGCACCCATCCACACCCCAGAACGCTGGCTGCTCCACCCTGGATCTACAGCATTTATGTCCCGTTAGCAAATCAGCTCTCAAACTACCCCCAGTGGTGGTTTGAAAGCCGGAGCTAAGAGGTCCTAGGTACCTTTGATGTTTCTTATGAGAAACACAGGCACATCCCCTTGTGGTTTGGGCAAGATGCCATCAACATTTACTACTTCCTGCTCTGTCCCAAAGAGCCTGTTGTCTTCCCTTAGCTTGGGACATGTTGGTGCTTTGCAGTCCTGCCACCCACCCTGCCCGGCCCTTCCAGTCCTAAGGAGGGCATCAACTCCCATTCACCAAACAAATGTTACCGAGGGGTGTCGCATAGTTAGATGCGTTCTGGCTCTGACGCTAATGAACTTGGGTTTGAATTCTATTCTACTGTCTACCAGCTATATTACCTTGGACAAGTCCTTCACTACTCTGAGCCTCAGTGTCCTTATTTGTGACATGGGGATAAAAATCTCTACCTTGGTTGATTGCTGATTCCTGGGGTGACTATTTGGAATGGCTGGACACTCAGGCGCATGTTCAGAAGAAAATCAGTTTGGTGGAGGGAAGGAGGCAAAGAGACACGGGGATTATCCCCCTAATCAAGAACCCTAAGTCTCAGAGCTCATGGGTTCCATTCCCTATTATAGAGATGGAGAAATAAAGGCTCAGAGAGGGGAAGGGACTTGCTCAAAATCACACAGTGAGTGAGAACCCAGGTCTACTGAGTCCCAGGGTTCACTTATCTGCCTCAGTAACCTCATAAATGTCAAATTTTCAACTTCATCTGTCTAAGTTTTAGTAATAGTGATTAACAATAGTTTGAGTGCTTACTATATGCCCACCACTGAGCAAAATGCTGTATGTGTACTATATCATGTAATCCAGTCAACCATCCTTTGAGGTAGTTAGATACCATGACAATTTCCATGTGGTGGATGAGAAAATTAAGTATCAGAGAAGTAAATAACTTGCCTAAACTCACACAACTAGATAGGGCCAGAGAAGTGATTTGAATCCTGTGTTTGTAACTCTTACTAATTCTTGTTGGGAATACCTGCTCTGCCAATCTCCTGGCAGGGGAAGGAAAGATTAGAAAAGTTAGGACCATCATATAGAAACAAGGAAGTTCCTGACACGCTGGTTCCATTTCTCAGCATGTGGCTCCATTCTGCTCCATCCTGGTGCTACCCTGATACATGAGAGGGAACAGGGCTCAGGAGGTATGTCCCCTAGGACTGCCAGTTGTTTTATTTTTGGGTAAGCAAACTCACTGAGGGAGTTTGATACCACATTAATGTGGCAACCTTCCTGGAAACAAGTTTCCCCAGGGAAGAGAGAAAGAAACAAAGAGAATAAGCCTTTCTTGGTTGATAAATCTGGGGCTTTTAATTGCAGTACTTACCCCATGATAACCCATGTAGGTGCAGCGATGATGCAATCATGGGCATTCTTCACAGGTACAATGCTCCATGTTTGCTGAGAACTTGATTCACACATCCACCCACCCATCCATTCATCATACATTCACTCATCATCTATTCCTGTATCTACTTATTTATCCAACCACTACCCAGTTATCCATCCATCTATCCTGCATCCATCCATTAATCAAGAAACCTTGCTTTCATTTATTTGTTTATTCATTCATTCTCCAACTATTTTTTTCTCCCATTTATCTAGTCACCCACCCATGTCCCACCCACCCAACATTTATTTGTGCCTTTCTTCATCATTTCCCTATATTTATGGTAAAGTAAGGTTTATTCATTTTATTTCACAGACGACAAGAAATAGCATCTCAGATAACTTATTTTCCAAGACCTTACAGACATAAAGCCTGGTTGAAGTTAGTCTCCCAATCTTAACTCTTTCCAAAACACCTACAACATTGTGGTCCCAAAGAATTTAGGCGTCTTCAATTTGCTTTTCTACTATGAGATCTTTTGCTATGGATATTTAAATGCTTCTCCATGTCCATGTCTATCAGAAACAAAGAATCACAACTGGCGTGATCCTCTTTTGGTAACTTGTGCAAAGAGATTCCACACATCTCCCTTCAGATTGTCTCCCATACCTTCAGCTCTGAGCTTCTACTATGTGCAAAACATAATAATGAATACAATCTCCTCTGCCCTCAAGTTGCTTACATTCTAGGAGGGGAGACATGTCTATAAATAACTAGCAGTGAGCAGGCAGGACAGGAGTTAATATTCTCCAAAGGGGAATTAAAGTCTGAACAGGTAAAGTGACTTGCCCAAGGTCATACAAGTTAGTTGTCATGCTGTGCAATTTTAGATGTCTCCTAGTCATCACCTAGCTCTATGGCCATTTGTAGATGTTATTTCACTGTATCTTCACCCCAGTCCTATGCGGTAGGTACCGTGGTCCCCATTTTGTAGATGGTAGAAGTGAGGTTCAGAGGATTTAAGCACCTTGGCCAAGGTTATCACCTTGTAAGGGTCAGAGTTACGATTCTAGCCCAGATGTGCTCGCTGCCATAGCCTTCTCTCTTACCCAGCACTCTGTTCTCCAGAGGCGAGACGTGGACCACAAGATGTCACTTGTGAGGCCCACCTGTTCTCCTGCTTTCAAGTTTGGAAATGATCACTTCCGTGCAAGCTTACTCCAAGGCTGGGTTCAGGTAGACAAGGAAGGGACTGCCCGGCAGGGAGGCTGAGCTCAGGGCTGGGTGAGGGGTTGCCCAGGGTACTGACAGTCCCCTCCTACACTGGGCAATGACTCAGAAGGAGAATCAGCCAGCAGGAAGTGCCTTTTATGCTACGAGTGCTCTTCCCAGCAAGAAGATTATCAAACCGCGTATGACGTGGGAGAACCCTTCAAGATGAGGAGATAAGAGATGCTGGTAGTTAACCGTGTGTTTTGTTGACCAGAGCTAAATTCACAGATGGCAATGGCAGAGGACCATGAGCTGAATCACTGATGATGGGGAAGGGGCTGAAAGGATAGGTATTTGTTAACTACCAGGATTTCCCACTTCCTTGCACTGACTTGTACGGTGATTCAAAACAGCCTTACATGGTAAGTGAGAACACAAGCCCAGAGAGGTTATTTCACTTGCCCAAGGTTGCCCAGCATGGCAGAGCTCTGGCTGTTGACCATTAGTTCACACAACACGCTACCATGGTAACATCCATCATTCCTGCCTACTGGACACCATTCTCATCTTCAGGAATATCTCCTCTCCTCTCCTCTCCTCTCCTCTCCTCTCCTCTCCTCTCCTCTCCTCTCCTCTCCTCTCCTCTCTTCTCCTCTTCTTTCTTCTCTTCTCCTCTCCTCTCCTATTTCAAACCCAGAGGCAATCTTTTTCTACTGTAGCAAAAATTTTTGCCTTTGTGTTTCTTCGAGACCTTCTCTAAGTCCATCAATCCTCTTCCTCAAAAGGCTTTGACTTTTCCAAAAAGCAAAATCTAAAAACACTCTCATGTTCTTCCTGTTTTCAGTCCTGACACAGGCCTCGCCTGAAGCCATGAGAGTAGAGCCCATGATCTGCTTCAATGGCAAAAAAGAAAAGGGGAAAATACAGGGAGGGGAAAAAAAAATCACATAGATCAATATCAAAATATTATCCCATCGCACACACAATATCTCCTTTAAGCCCCTTAAGCGTCTGAGATGGCTCCTGTTACCATCTCCCATTAACAGACGAGAAAGCGGAAGTTCAAGGAAGTTATGTGACTTCTCCAAGGTAACAACAGCTAGGAAGTGGATCCAGGATTCAAGCCCAAGTTTGTAAGGCTCAGTAGTCAAGATTTTCACCACCAAGTTCTGCTAACACACTACCTGTGAGAAAAAAAATACATGAAAACTGTCCAGAGAGGAGGAGTGACTTGTTCAAGATCGTTCAGCAGTTAAGCAGAATGGGAGCCAATTTGGGGTTCAGAGGCACGTCGATCAGTAGCTACATGGAATGGGTGCCCCCTGCATGCACCTGGGCCTACGCTCATGTATTTCAGTCTCAAAGGAGTTACACTCAACACCCAACAATAAATGTGCAGAAAAGAAAGAGTGTCAGTCAAACTGCAGACCTACATGTGTGCATCTGAGTGGATAAGGACAGGATGGTGGGCGGGGGAAGCTTCCACAGAGTGTCAACAGCTCAGTTAATTATTAGGGGTTGCCGGAAGCCCTGTGTTGAGATGGCTTCTGGGGCTTTATCTGACATCAGTAGCAAAGAATGTGTTGATCGATTAGTGATGTCTGTCATTGGTGCAGGAACCGGAAGTGGCATGATGCATGCTATATATTTATCTTTCCTGGAAAGAGAACGTTACAGCTTTTGGAAGGATCAAATCAAGTACCAACCACAGAATACTTACTATGCTGTTGGTGCCAGGCTCTTGGCCTTCATCGTTATTTCAATTAATGTTCATCAAAGGACACCCCCACATTTTACAGATGAAAACACAAGAACTTCAGAAAGGTGAAGTCACTTGCTCAAGGCTAAAGAAGCTAGTCACTGGCTAATCAGCTCTGATAACTACTGTTAAATACATAAACCATTAGGTTGATGAATAGAAATGTCAATAGAAGACCAATCCCGGAACCTTTTAATTAGTGTGTGAATGTATATATTTGGCCAGAGGGCATTGTCTTGTTTACTTCCACACACCCAGGAGCTAGCACGAGGCCCAGGACAGAACCAGTACCCCATTCATATTTGCGGAGAACTTTGAATGGATGTTGTGCTACACACCCTAGGAGGTGTGGTTTAGAGAATAAAGAGATTTGGCTACGATACTAGGAAAGCATCTAGTTCAGTGCTTGGCACAAAGTAGGTAAACAATAAATCTCGGTGAAGACAGGGCTCAAGGACCAGCCTGCCCACTACTGATTCACGAGATGCCACACCAAGCAGACACATCTGATGATCTCCTGAGGCACGTCAGGCAGCTGAAGCAGGACAGAGGAACACGCGGGTGTCCTGCTCCAAGGGAGCTATTTCTGGCTCTGTGTTCTGCCAGGATGCCGGGAGCCGGCAGGAGCTCTGCAACTCCAGTCAGGGCAATGCCAGCTCCCTCCTGCCTGGAGCACCTGAAGCCATGGGGTAGGGGGAGGCAGTGGGATGGGTGGCGTCAGGGAGCCCAGTCTTCTTCTAGTGCGTCTTTCCCCAGCCGTGTCCCGCCTCTGTTACGTTTGGGGGGTGACTTATCTGCAGAGTTGGCGTATTGCATTTTTAAAGAGTTTTACATCATGAAATCACTGTGAGAGGGGTAGACTTATCTTTTTTCCATTTCACAGATGAGAAAACTAAGACTGATAGAGTTCCGTATAGTAACAGTAACAACTACACCAACAGTGTAAGTCGGACATTGTACTAAGCATTTCGTGTATACTAACTCATTAAAGCTTCACCGTGCCCCAGGAGATGGGGAACCTTATCTCTGCTTTGTACATGAGGAAACTGAGGTTCAGAGCGGTCTGGACTTCATCAAACCCAGTCCTGTCTGATTCCCAAGCCCATGAGCTTAATCTCCACGCAATACCGCCTCCTTGTCAATCAACGAATTCACTTATTGAGTAATAACCTGCATTGATGCAGTGTTTTCCATTTTCCAAATACTTTATGTTTATCTGGGCCTCTGAGCTGTGCTCTAATGCTATTCGGTAGGTAGAACAGGGATTCTTTTCTCTTGACAGCTTTTGACACATCAAAAACGGTACCTAGGCTTGGGAAGTTACTTTCTGCTCTGCACTGTACTCTATAAAGTATGTAGGACATATGATGCTTTGAACAGTACAGCAAAGTCACCCGTCCTCTACTCTAGTTCACTTCCCCAAGCCTCGGTTTTATCACCTCTAAAATGGGGGAAATGATTTTCTTCCAAGATTCCAGGAGGCATTGGAGATGATCATTTGGGAAAGAACCTAGCCCACCTGGCACGTCACAGAAGCATCCAGTGACACACTGCGGAGTCTGCCATTTTGTAGGAGTGAGCAAATGCTTCTCCTTCTGCTTCTCTTTGAGGACAGGAATACAGTGACCGGCTCGAGTTCACCTCGTCATCTGTAACTGAGCAGTAGCACCAAGTTTATTCTTCGCATCTTCTTCTTATCCTGGTCACTGGAAAGAAAGAGACTCCGACCCAGGAGCCATGAAATCTCTACTGTATTTAATCCCAGTGGACGCTGTGTTTCCGGTCACTGGTCCTGGGCTAAAGACCTCAGTGTGTTGATCTCCACTTGGGCAAAGCCAGTGCTTTCACCAGGATTGGGTTAAACTCTTTCTAGGTGCAAGAGGCATCTCTGGGGAAATAGAGGCAAAAAGAAGAACACAGAGAATGTATTTCCCGTTGGAACATAGATGTTATGATTACAAGTCATCTAGCCATTCACAGCCCTCTTTGGAGGCTGTAATTATGTTTGTACTGAGCGTTCTCAAGAAACCGCTAGACATGGAGGCATTTCGCCAGAGCCTAAACTAAGTAGAAGCTTAGCACAGTCCATAGTCATGGGATTTTTTTTGACCAGTGAGGGGACCTGGGAGGCCAGTACCACTGGAGAGATGGGGACTTCCTTACACCTCCCATCTTCTTTCTTATGACTCCCTCAGACCACTAGAATCTATACCCAGCACTCCTCTCTAGGAAGCATATTCTGTGACTCTTAACAGTGCCCGCTGGCTGCATGGCTGTTTGGACTCGAAGAATAGGCAGAATGGATGCCATCTTGGATGTTGCAAGAAGGTCATTAAATGGGAATAGTGTAGTTAGGGTAACAAGATTGGCACTATAACAGATAAACCCTCGGATCTCAGTGGCTTCCTGTGATCCAATCGTTTCTTGTTCATATCTTAGTCCTATGTGGGTTGAAGGAGGGTTTTTCCATGCAGAGACCCACCTCCATGATATGGCTTCAAGGTTATGTGGCATGATCCAGCTGGAAGATGAGGAAAGTGTACCAAAGTGGAGGGGTCCTACTTGTTCTTAACTATCTCAGCCTGGAAGGGACCTGACACTTCTATTTACGTGCCATTGGTGAAAGCCAGTCACAAGGTCCCACCCGAGTGCTAAGAGAACTGGAAAGTGTAATCTATACCATGTCTGGATGGAAAGGGAAGGCCAGCCTCTCCCATAAACAGGAATTGCCTTTCATTCCTGGAATCACATACTAGGGTGAACTCTGAAGCCTCTCTGATAAGTTCTTTCTCCATATGCGAGGAAGAGAACAGGAAAAATAACGGTTACTATTTCTTGAGAATTTACTATGGTCCGGGCACTGTGCTAAACTCTTCACATGCGTTAGCACGTTTCATATACGAACTCTGTCAATGTCAAGTATATATTGTAATTCCCATTTTATAGACCAGAAAAGTGCCAAAGAGAGGAGGTAATTGATCAAGATCATGCAGCTGGTCCCTGCTGGAGCCAGGATGCGAACCGAGGTCGAATTCTAAAGTCAGGGCTCTCTGGTCATTAGATCACACTGCCTGTGGGCAGTACAACTTTCAAAGTGTGGTTTGGAGAAGCAAACGTGGTGATAAAGTATGAGGCCAGTGCCTGGCCCACCGTCAATGCTTATTAAACTAGTTACGAACAAAGAAAGCAAGCAAAAAAAAAAATCTCAACTCTCAGAAAGTTTCTCCTTGGTCTTTGGGAAGTAATCTCCCCAGATTGGTTTTTCCTTTACAAATTGTTATCTCATTTATTCACTTGCACGGGCAGTAACATATTTATTGAGAGTGTTGTGTGTGCCGGACGTGGCACTGGATCCTTAGGATGTGACAATGAACTAGATACAGTCTCTGCTCTCAAGGAGCAGAGTGAGGGGATGGGAGGGCTTCATCCTCCCCAAATTCTGGGGCATTCTGAGAAAGGACAACAGCATTGTCAGAAACTTGGGTCTGATTGGCCATTTGCTGTGGGATGGACACCCAGTGGATTGGAAGGGTCTGTTTCCAGTTCCTAGGGTACACCAAGTCAGGAATAAGGGACTGTAATATTTTTATTTAGAACTTTCTAGAAAGTTTTTCCTTTCCCTTATAGGAACAGAGCCTTACCTCCATACCAATGAGGACCACAGTAGACACAGTTATATTTCTCAGTTACTCCAGACACTATAATTGATGCAAGGCTAGCATATGATTCTCGGAGAACGCATCTCAGCCCTTCTGTGGGATGAGGTGCAGGGAGGGAACTCTCACTGGCTCTGGTGAGAAAGGCCATGCTGGACAGGAATAGTAATAGTAACACCCAGCATTTGCTGAGGGTTTGCCCGAATGCCCGGTCCTGTGCTAAGCACTCTCTAGGAGTTATATTATTTAATCCTCACAACCACCCAAACAGTGGGTACATTTTCACCTCCTCATTTTACAATTAGAAACCTGGGGCTCAGAGAAATGACAGCACTCATAACGGTTACAAGGCTCACAAAGAATGAAGCAGGGTTTTGAATCCCAGGCCCCTAACTATTATACCACATTGCTACCCATCATCTCTGTGTAGCTAGATCTGGGTCCCAGAGACGAAGGGAATTGGGGTAAAGCCTGTGTTCAGAAACCAGGGTTAAGTGGAGTGAACTCACCCACCTGGGCTGCATTTCCCGTCTCTCCTTACTCCCCAATCACAGTGTCATCCAATCAACACCCTAAGCTGCATGGCTCTGTCCCCTCACAGATTCCAGCAGCTCCCCAGCCTCCAGAGTTCTCTGGCACCCTTGATTCTCTCGGGGAGATGCCGCAAAAGATCGAAGTTAGCAATTGTGTAGCTCACTGACTATCAAAAATGAGGGCAATTTTATATATATTTTCGGTTTCTATTTCCCCTAGTTCAGGGGTGTCCAAACTTTTTTCAACGTTTTTCACCAAGCGCCATATGCGGTAAAATACACAAACAGCCGGGCCACTCACTCGAGGTGAAGTACGTATTGCCTCACTTGGTTTATTTAAGTAAACTAAATACACTTTTGGAATTTGCTGCGGGCCAATTAACAATGGATCATGGGCCGCAGTTGGCCCGCGGGCTGCAGTTTGGACACCCGTGCCCTAGTTGCTTTCCCTCAAGGGTTTGGGATTGTGATGTAGGTGAGCTGGGAGGCCACCCCTAAAAATGAGATATTTTCTATGCGTGGATACCTAGATGTGGCTAAGGCAACATACCCAGCACAGCTCCAGCGGGAAGCCCTCTTAGTGGGCAGTGGGGAGACCTGTCCTCCCAGGTCACTTCTGAGCTTGTTGTAATGGCCTGACGTCAGTCACTTTGATGGATGCCCTCCACTTTCCTATCATTGGGACCTTTGGACCTCTCAACCCCCTGGCCCCTAAGTCTGGCGAAGCAAACCATCATAGAGAAAGTGCTGAATGATCTTTCTGTTCTCTCTACAGAGGGGACAATATTACAAAATTGTCATATGAAGAGGCAACCAGAATTGCAGCCAAACAATCTAGGGAATAAAGTAGGAGAGTAGTGTTTCAGGCTGTTAATTTAAAAATATGTTGTATTCTAGGTTTGAGGTGTTGGTGGGTTTTCTCAGCTTTTAAAAATGTATCGTGTGTTACTTATCCTCTCATTCTAAATATTCATTTTGGTACCTATTTTCATTTTTGAGATTTCATATACTTTTGATTAAACAGGCACCCCCCCAAAAAAAAATCCCCTGTAAGTTTCAGGCCCCCACACCTGGCTCTGTCCCTGGTTCTAAGATTCTGAGCTCTTAAGATTCACTGGTTTTTATGGTCCATGGAACCAAGGTTTGTCATCAGCTCAGCCCTTTGGGGTCACTCTCGCCTTCCATTGGACATTGTCCATTAGGACATTTGAAACCTAGACTTCACAATCCTAGAAGTCCCCCCATTGTCCCCCAAACATGTATGGACCAGGACTGTGAATTCTACATTCATTTGGGTTTCTCTGTGTTTCCATCCCACGGCTGACAGATGTGATGAGGGAGCTAGGCAGGCCATGGTCAGCCAGGACTGCTCCTCCCGACTTACAGGCAAGGAAACTGGCCCCAGTGTAGCAGCCACTGGTCCGAGCCTTCTCAGCCAGTCAGCCAACAGCCAGGACTCAAATCAATGAACAGAAGACCTTTCCTCTACTGGCTGCTCCCCAGGGAAGGTCCTCTGCGTCCTGCTGAGGAAGAAGTGGGGGATGATTTCCAGTGCCTGGAAAACACAAATGTCCCAGTTCTGATCATGCCACAGCTTCTTCCAGGATCTAGTTTCCTTTGTCCCCTTGGCGGCACCCCAGGCTCCCCCTCCATTATGATTTCGCTGTATTTCAGAGACACCCAACTGGTTTACCCAAAGATGACAAACACTGCTAGCAGCGTCACAGTCCCTGCGGCTGCAGATTCCCCTGTTTGCAGATGCACAAAAGCCTAATTCAAAATAAACACCATGAAAGTTTTACAGCAGTCTTCCCCATGTAGGCTCTCCAAACTCTAGCTGACTCTGGGGAAGAGGAGAGGGGACTGCCTTCTGGAATTCTCAGCTTGAAGCTCTGGGTCGTTAACACTTTCCTGTCCTGAGCCTGGAGAGGATGGATCCAAGTCTGTCAAAGCTGAAGGGGCTCCATTTTATAGATGGGAAAACTGAGAGCCCTTCTGAGATGATACATGGAATAGTCTCTGGGGGAGAGCATAGTGTGGAGGTTCCCAAACTTGGCTGCGTCGTGGACTCAATCACCTGGGGATCTTTAAAAAATACTGATGCTTGGGCCCCACCCATGCCAGACATTCTGATTTAATTGTTTTAAGGTGATACCTGGGCGTCATGATTTTTCAACGCTCCTTAGGTGATTCTAATGTGCAGGACTGATTGGGAACTGCTAGCACGGTGGTGCGGGGTTCGCTAGAACTCTATTTGAATCTTAGTTCCGTCCACTGCTTCCTAACTGTGTCCTTGAGCCAGTGATTTCATTCATGTGAGTCTGTCTCCTTCATCTGTAAATTGATGCTAATAGTAATATCTACTTCAGATAGTGTCAGAGTGGGAATTAAATGAGATAATAATATACGTTGAGTGCTTAAAGCAATGCCTATCATGGTGTAAGTGACTGGTATATATTGGTTTTATTATTGTTATTGCCGTTTTATCACTAATATATATCACCATTCCAAGTCCCCAGGTCGGGAAAGGGAAGATCGAATTACAAGTCCACTGATGGATGAATTAATATTCGGGAGACCTGATTCTTTTTATTTTTGCCTGTTCTGATAGCAAATGAGCTGTGTGACCTTGGGCAAACCTCTTAACCTCTCTGAGTGTAGTTGCCGCACTTGCCAGATGGGTCTCACAGCCCCTGGCCATCTACTGTCCAGAGGAGTTGTGAGATTCCAATAAGATAATGGATTTGAATGAGCCTTGAAAACTGGAATGCACCAGAAGAATTTGAGATATTATGATTATGAAGGCCATTTCGTTCCCCTCGTGCCCTGGCTGGCCCATCTGTTCTGGGAGCTTCTGGGTCTCTCTCTGCCTCCTTTGGCTGGCAGTCCTGAGCTGCTCGGCCTGACATTTGGGCAGTTTCCAGGGAGGATCCTGTCCCTACTCCATCTGCCCCTCCAGTTAACTCTTTCCTCTCCAGTCTTTTGGTCCATCAGGACCAATGTCTGCCCCTAGAGTGTGTGGTGATGGTGTACAAAGAGATACTCCCCTTGTTCTTTTTCCTGGGATCGGGAAGTAGCCAGGGCTTTTGGATTTCCCACGATGGAAGAGCTGGAAGGTCCCTGAGACCTCCTTCAGAGACCAGCAGATGAGGCAAAGTGGAGAGGGAGAGCTGGGATCCGATGGGCTGCCATGTGCTGTTCTCCTGCCCACCTCCATTCTTGCCCATTGCCCTGCACTCTTGGTGAGGGGCCAAGAAATAGGAGCGTCATTTAGCTTGTTTCTCTTGGAGGAGTTAGTGCCTCTGCAAGGGTATCAGAGCACGGGGGATTTGCTGCTGCTTCCCCCAGGAGCCTGGGCTTTCTCCCAAGGAGAATTTGTGTCCTTCAATTCACTTGGCCCCTCTGAGACTCAATGTCCTCAGCTATACAATGGGAAAACCACCACCACGTCTCTTGGTCAGATGCGACCACAAGTGAGAAGGTTTGTAACCTCTATTGCTTCCATGCAGATTGCTGCTGTGGGGGTGGGAGGGAGACGTGATGATTCTGCCAGGCCAGGTCCCCTGGCTGGAGACAGAGGCCAAGGCAAGGGCGTCTGGGCTGCTCTGAGCGGTGTGTGCATTGGGGTGGAGGGTGGGGGGCGCTTGGGAGGAGCCTGGGAGAAGGCAGGGCCTGCCTGGGATTGGCAGCTGCTGGCCTGCTGGCAGATGGTCTCCTAAGTGGGCCACCCCAGGGTCAGCTTTATGGATTTGCACATTAACCCTTCCCTCCCACGGTGGTTCTTTAGGACTTTGACCCCATGCGCAGGAGTGCTGGGTCTCTAACTGAACTGTGGACTTCACCCTGGCTCCCATCTTCTCACTCCCCCACTGCCCCACGAGACAAACCATCCTTTGCGTGTGTGGGGCACCATGCCGTATGCAGTGGCTGGCTCTGGATCCTCACAACACTCAGGGTTGGGCAAGACTGATGACAGAACACCCTTTTAATACTGGTCCCTGGGATGAAACCTAATTCATACTCCAAAAGTGAAAGTATCACTGCACAGAGCAACCACCGTGAATATTTTGGAGTTTATTGTTCTGGGATCACCAACTCTTATTCTCTCTCATTTCCTTATCTTACTCTTTCTCTCGTGCGCTATGTCTTAATATGGAATGATATTGGGCACGTTTTGTTTTATTTTTTAAATTTCAGTCTGAGTGTCTTCCCATGTCAGCAAATATCTGTTCACCTCATCATTTTTAATGCCTGTTTAGTAGTACATCACAGGCATTTGTCAAAAGTAATTTCCCTTCCTCCACTGTTGGCTGACATCACAGGATAGAGGAGGAAACAAATTCAGAGAGGTTCAATGACTTGCCGAAGGCCACACAGCTTGTAAATAAGCTTGAACTTGAATTTTGGTCTTGGGGCTTGAAATTCAGTTCTTTTTTAGGGTAAAAGAAGTGAGGGGTTAAGAGTGCTGCTTCTCTAAACCATTAGGAACCCAACTTCACTCAAAAGGGTGTCCAGACAAGACTTGTTTGTTGATTGTTCTGTTCGTTCAGTTCTGGGTTAGAATCTCAGCTTATCTTTATTGGCTGTGTGACTGTAGGCAGCCTCACTGCCCTCTCTGAGCTTCAATTTCTTCACCCATTAAATAAAGCTATGAAGACCTAGCTTATCAGGCCATTGCAAGGATTAGATTAGGTAAGAAATTTTCTGTCCAGTAGGTGATACATAGTGGGGGCTCAGCAAGGAGGTTAACACTATGCCCTTGCTGCTAGACTTTTTGGTATTATTACTTACAAGGATATTATTAATATTGTCTAATACCTATTAGCATTATCTAATATCATCTAATGTTATCTAATATGTAATAATATTAGAGCTGTAATAGTAGTACTAGCCCCAGTCCAGGGTCTGTAAGACTTCCAGCAAGTCCCTTCTCCTCCCTGGGCCTCAGTTTACCCATCCGGAAGCAGGGTGCTGTCCTTGATGATTTCTGAGGGTGATTCTATTCCCCCCTCCTAGCTCCCTGTGAGGACACATGTTAACCCCTTGTGGGCTGTGAGCTGGTCTTGGCTCCCCTCCCCCACCAGTCAGAGCCAACTGGCCGCCCCTCCCCCACCAGCTCTTTGGGCCTTTGACACTAATTGATATGGAGTTTCCCCCTCTAATCCTGCCTCTGCCTCCGGGGCCCTTGTTCCTAGGGCATCTGCTTGGTGAGAGGAGGAGGAGGCAGGGCCTACTGGCACCCGCCTGTCTGCCATCTGCTCCCCTTCCCCTCCCCCCTCTCAGTACCACCAAGAAAAATCTGTAATGAATCCATGTCCCTCCTCCCCCACCCAAGGGGGTGGGGTGAGACCAGGCACATGCTGGCTGTGCGCGCACACACACACACACACACACACACGCACACACACAGCTTGTAGACACGATTATTCTCAAAGCTTTTGTGAGGCCCTCCCAGGCCTGCTCCAGCTGAACAGCTGCCGGGAGGCTCAGGACCAGGATCCTAACGGGAGGGGAACGTTCATTATCCAACCGAATGGCACCTTTGGCAGCCCCAGGGGCCTGGACAAGATGGGGGCGGGGGAGGTGGGCCAGGGACAGAAAGACAAATAAGAGAATCAGGGGCAAGAGAGGGATGGGACACACTCGCTAATGGGGAGCCATGGCAGGAGATTCACAGCCGCTCCCAGCCTCAGAGAGCGGGGGTCAAAGAAAAGATTTGGAAAAGTTACGATTTTCTTCTATCCTGAACCCATCCGCTCTGGGTGACTTCCTCTCACTCATCTATGCCATCAGGGCTGCCTTCTAACGCCTGGTGTCCAGAGCAGGACTTCGGATTCTGCACAACCGGCTTCTAACTCTCCTCTGCTCCTTGCTGGCTGTGTGACCTGGAGCCAATGACTTCACCTCTCTGAGCCTTGAGGTTCTTCTGTGTAAAATGGACATAATAGTAATAGCTACTCACAGGGTTAAATAAGATAAGATCATTTATTCAAAGTGCAACTGTTTATTGAGTACTTGTTGCATACCAGGTACTATGCTAGGAGTCAAAGACACGAGAGAACCTATGACAGATTGGGGGGTGTGGGGGGAGGGTGGGGGTTGGGAGATACAGACAATAAACAAGAAAACCAACTAATAAAAACATGGATTGTGAATAGGACCCAAACACCCATTGCTTCAAGCAACTTTTCCAGGTGTTTCCGCTAGTGCTCAGGTCAGTCAGAACAATTTTTTTCTCTTTAGCTTGGTTAGTTTCTGAGCTGATGTGTGTCTCCTTTCGCAACTCTGTGCTCTTACGTTTCATGACTTTGCCAGTGGGAGTATCTCTGCATCAGAACAGCTTCAAGCTACCCATCTTCCCAGCACCCAGCACATAGTAGATGCTCAGAAAACATTTCCTGGGGTGAACTGCTCAGATACCCTACGTAAATTAAGTGGTTGGAGGTAAAAAGTACCGGCCCTTTCGTAGAAGGCCAAAGAGGGGCTTATCCACTTTAAACACTGCTGATGACAAGTGTCACTGCTGAAGAAAGGGAGTGGGGAGTGGGTGGATGTATAGCTTTATCTCTGTGGCTTACGTATTTCATGAAAATGCTTTTATAAATTACAAGATTTTCCCCTGTATTAGTTATATATATAAACATTAATTTAAAAGAAATAGGTGGAGGGCTCATAAATTGCACCTCCTGCCTTCCCGCGGGATTAGGCAGGAGCAGTTGCTCAGAGGGAGGAACACGTGATTAGAGTCTCAGTCTTCTCATCTGTAAAATAGGGAGACTACTGCCTCCTCCAGGCAGGCTGCTGTCAGTCTTAGGCATCTTGGTGCAAATGGCATGGGCTTTGAAATGAACAGATCTGGTTTCAGATGTCCACTGGGCATCCTTGGGCAGACCACCTCCCTTTCCTAAGCTTTTTCCTCATCTGTAAAAGGGGAATGCTGACAAGACCCCCCCTCAGATGTTGGATTTGCACCTTGGGATTACTTAAGATAATAAAGCGTCAGCAGTGTCCTGATATGGTTAAGTGTTCAGTAAATGGTAGCTAGGATGCTTTTGGTCGCAGTGTTTGTAAACTGTACCTTAGCCAATATCCTGATATAAGCCAATAGTATTTACATGGGGAAGAGGGTCAGAGTTTTTCTTTTTCATTTCCCTGGAAGGCCAGCTGAATGGGCACGATTCATTCATTTGTGCAGCAAGCATTTACCATATGCTCACGATGGGCCACTTCCTTTGGATAGAGAAAAAGCAAACACAAAGTCCGCCCATGGGGAGCTCCAATACTCCATCGTCACCTGGCATCTGAGCTGGGACTCACCAGGTGTCTTCTCATCAGGGTTCCCATGACAAAATTCCCAGGAGGACATCCCTGACTTAGCAACATTCCTTGGGGACAGAGCTTTCCGTGAACTGTACTCTGCTACCCATCTTCCTTGCCTCCATTGTGAGCCTTCTCCACCTGTTGTTCTTTTCCCACTTTGGAAACGTAGGGCAAATTGATCGTCTTAAGAACACCGTTTTCTCTTTATCCACCAGCAACCCTCTCCGCCCCCACCCCAGGATGATGTTTGTTTGCAGCTGCAGCCCTCCCTTCCTTTTCCTGCTTCAGGCCTGCTTACTGGACCAACGTCTTCCTTCGATCCCACTATGGCCTCCATCTTTCCTATCTGACCCTTGATTCTTGACTGTTTCCTGGCAAAGTTCCTGTATTGTTTTTTGTCAGCTGTTTCTCACTTAGGTGCTTAGGCATTTCTAGTTTTCTTGTCTTGTTGATAATACCTCCCCTGCTTAATGGTTTCCTCTGTTGACCTCAGCTAGGTCTCTGTTTACTCCTACCCAAGAGGGAGACTGACACAATTACCTTCTCAACTTTAGGGAAGCTGTGAGAGAAACCAGGTATTTAATAGCGTGGACCCAGAAGGCAATGTTATGTACTCCCAGCATGCACTGGGCTACAGGTGGCATTAACAGAAGGGCAGGTGAAAACTGGATCAGCCTCTAACATCTCCAGATATACCTTCATGGTGGGGAAGCATCATTATCATTTTTTTAGCTAAGTAAGTGACATGATCTCTAAGAATATCAGCTCGATGTTTACGCATGACTTACAAACAAAACCCATGACTTACAAACAAAACCCATGACTTACAAACAAAGCCCATGACTTACAAACAAAACCAAGTTTGGAACCAAACAATGAAGCTGCTTACTTCTCTGTACCAGGTTTGCTCCTCCAGAAGCATAAAGAACATCAACAATGACAATCCCACCCACAAACCCATAGCATCTCCAGTTCAGTGATGAGAAAATCAGGCCCAGAGAGGTTGAGGAATTAACCCAAGGTAACACAGGCATAAATAGAACATCAACTGGGGTTGGATTCAGATGATCCAATTTCCAGATTTCAAGTCCAGTACCGAATCATCTGCTTTTATGCTAAATATTTTTAAGCAAGTTTTAATCATAAAAGTAACACATGGTAATCATTTATCAAAAGCACCACAGAAGTATACAAAAGTGAGAGTCCCTTCATCTTAATTCTCTACTCCCGATGGAGGAAACATACTTGTGCTATCGTGCCTTCTTACACATTCTTCCAGAAGCGTTTCATACGAAAATACAATACGTTACACTGGGAAACTTGCCTTTTCTTTTTAAATTTGCACCTTGGGTACAAATTTATTATATTACTATACTTAGAGCTGCCCCGTTCTTTTTGTAAATAGCTGCATTGTATTCTATTGTATACACGTATCCTTTATTTAATCACTGTTCTCTTGATTCACAATCAGGTTGTTTTCAGAATTTTTGCTAAAACAATACTCCAATAAGCATTTTCATATATCTTTGCCCACTTTGGGGATATATATTCTATAAATGGAATTGTTATAAATTTCTAGAAGGAGATATTGCCCAATTGCCCTACCTAAACTCTCCACTCTCTGTTCCCTAAGCTATGAAAGTCTTTTTCCCTGACCTTTACAAAATCCGGGGTGATCAAACCCTTTCATCTATGCCAGTCTATGCTTGTTTTAATTTCCCTTCCTTTTATCATGAGTGAGGACCCACATCTCTGCATCTTTATTGGCCAGTTGGGAGTTTTCTGGATTGCTTTGCTTCTTCATCCACTTCCTGGAATTGGGTCTTTCTTTTCTTTTTTAATTTAAAAGAGCTCTTTGTATATTAAGGACATTATTCTTCTATCTGTCACGCGTGTTGTCTCTTAAACTGTTTTGTTGTGGTGGTTCTTTTCTGATGAGGATAGAGATTCAGAGGAGCCTAAAAAAAAATACTGTAAGTAGCTTTTGGAGAAGGGACAGGAAGTGAAGCTAGATTCTAGCTCCCTCCCCAGGCTTCGCTCTCTACTAAGAATGACTTGCTGGAACAGATGGAGAGTCTGAGTCAGAACAGGTATGAGAATCTAATCTCTCCTCCTGCTGGACCTGGGTTCAAACGAGGGCATGCATCTAGAGGAAAGAAAAAGCGTCTGCAAGGGGCAGGCCACTGTTTCCCAGATCCAAGCTCCGGTTGGCAGCCTGGTCCCTTTTCCCAAAATGCCACTCCTTGTTTTTAAAGACCAGACACAGGTAGCATAGGGCCCACAGGAACCCTACAATTTTAACATGTAGGAAGGCACAAGAAGTGTGTGTGGGGGGTTCCTTCTGGGACTGTTCAGCTTCAGAAGGTGGCGATGGGATGGGCATTCTCTGCTTACCGAGCACATCATGGCCACTGGCTTTTTGGTGAAACCCTCCAACCTATTACACGGAGAGTACCCTGCTACCCCGCTTCTAGTCTGGAGAGACCCTCAGACATGTGCCCAAATTCTGCTCAAGAAATTTGTCGAAGACAAAGCAATTGGATGTTTATTGCAGCATTCATGTAATTGAGAAATTAGAAACACCCTGAGTGTCCAACCATGGGACTTTATAAATAATAAATTGGGACTTACCCAAAAGATGGAATGCAAGGAAGCAAGGAAAAGGGATGCATTGGGGCATGGAAGAAGGACCAAGGTGTCTGCTCAGTGAAAAATGCCCGCTGCAGGTGACATGTGTACAGAATAATGCTTAGGACTGCAGGGCCACCTTGGCTCCCAAAACATGTAGTCGCTCCATCAGCAAATCCATCAGGTATAACTAGAGGCTGAATGTCTTCTTCTCCATCCCCACGGCCACGGAACTAGGCAAAGCTGCCATTGTCTCTCACCTGGACTCACAGGGACGGTCTCCCCGTTCTCCCACTCGCTCCCCTTCAAGCTGTGTTGCATGCGGCCACCACTTGTTTAAAATCAGGCCAGTTGGTGTCACTCCTCTGCTCAAAACCCGCACTGCTGCAGGAGGAATGAAATCCCAAGCTCCTGGCAATGACCCTGCCTCTTCTTATTCCTTCCTGTCTCCCCACGTGCCCCCTTCTATCCCCCTCCCTGTGCTGCTCCAGCCACGGGGGTCTCCTTACTGGCCCTCCAACACATTATGCTCAGCCCAGACTTGGGGGCTTCCTACTTCACCCTGGGCTGCTTCTCCCCCAGGTTTGTGCATGGCCAGGTCTTCTGAATTCTTCCAATTTCAGCAAAAATGTCACTTCCTCTGTGAGGCCCTCTCTGACTACCTGTAATGGGTTGAATAGTTTCACCTCCCAACCCCCAAAGTCATGTTCACCCGAAACCTCTAAATGTTACATTATTTGGAAATAGGGCCACTGAAGATGTAATTTAAGATAAGGTCATACTGGAGTAGGCTGTGCCCTGAATTCGATATGACTGGTGTCCTTCTAAAAAGAGAAGAGACAGAGACACAGAGGGAAGGCGGTCAGCGGAAGGCAGAGGCCGAGATTAGACATTGCAGCTGCAAGCCAAGGAACGTTAGCGCCACCAGAAACCGGAGGAGGCAAGGCTTACTCCCCTAGAGACTTTGGGGAGAGGATGGTCCTGCCAGTGCCTGGATTTTGGACTTCTGGCCTCCAGAACTGTGACAGAATAAATGTCTGTTGTTTTAAGCACCCCTGGTTTGGGGTGCGTTATTATGGCGGTCTCAGGAAACTAACAACCCCCCCCCCACATTTCCCAATACAGTAACACTTGCACATTATTCTCTATCAGAGGACCCTTCAGACAGATGAACAAGATGTGGTCTTTGCTCTCAAGAGTTCAGGGTTTAGTAATAGATTGTGTGTGTGGGGGGGGGGGGGGGGGGGTTAAGAAAAAAGAAATAAACAGACTGTTGCACTTCCCCAGAAGAAACTAAGTATCAAATCAGGAATTATGAAAATCATACAACTCAGACTTTTTATTTATTTATTTTTGTCTGCCGGGAGACTCAGACTCAAGTTTGTGAATTAACACTAGGAACCCTGGGAAAGAATATGCCTTACAAATCCGTGCTCTGTTTTCCCCTCCATCACCTTAACTACGGAGTGTCATTTATTGTTCTTAATTCTCACTTTGCATTCTTTTTTGTATTTTTACTTGCTTCACTGTGTTTTGAGGGGCATATTGGCAGAATGCAGCCAGGCAGCCCACGTCTGCATCCCAGCTCTGCCACTTACTGGCATTGTGACCTTAGTCAAGTTACTTCACGTCTCTGTACCTCAGTTTCCTCATCTGAAAATTGGGGATAAAATAGAACCTCATAGGGTGAGGTTTGAATGAGATAATATTTGTAAATACTTTGGCGTCTAGAACATGGTAAGTACTATTATGCTTGTTAAATAAATAGCCAAGTCTAATATCCTCAATGAAATTCCTTAATGTGGGAGACATACCATCTACAACCTAGACTACGTGCTCCTTGGGGCTGTTTTATTTCACTTTGTATCTCTAGCTCCTACGTCTGGCACATGATAGCTGCCTGGTAAATCTTGGATGGATGGATGGATGGATGGATGGATGGATGGATGGATGGATGGATGGATGGATGGAACAAACCTAGATCTTCCAACCATTAAATGCATGATAGTAGACAAGGCATTCTCCCTTTCTGGACTTCACTCTCCCCCACCTGGAAACTGACATACCTCTAAGGTGTCTTCCCGTTCTAAAGTTCCCTGCCTCTATGCCCGAAACGGCACATTCGCACCCATTTCCTTGGGTGAGGCATTGCCCTGTCTCTGGGTGCTTTCTTCTGGAGTTTTTCCCTTCAGACTAGGGCCGTTGGTGTTTGGGCAGAGGATTCAGCACATGCTTGGTGGGCAGGCAGCTGCTGTGCTTCCCGAGCTGGGAAAGCAGGGAGGGAGGCAGAAGGCAGGGTGGAGAGGTGGAGGGTTCTGGGCAGCAGTGAGGAGACATCAGTGAGTGTGGCTCCCCAAATTTTGAAGCTGGGAGACTAGACTCTTGGGGACTTGGAGAGTCTTAAAAGCAACAACGAAGGAGTCGAGTTCAATGAAAGGGGAGTCAAGTGTGGTTTCTGGCATCCTTGGGGGGGGGGGGTCCATCTCATCTTCGCTCTAGCAGAGGCCTCCTTCACCCCCACGCTTCCCACCCTTGACAGGCTCAGTCATTTCAGTAGTGAACTGGTTCTGCTTCACTCCTCTCAGCCCCTGCGCTCCCACCTACTTACCGAACTGCAGCTCTGCTCTGCACTCAGGCTAACCCGGGTTCCAGTCCTGACTCTGCCACTTACCAGCTGTGTGACCTCGGGCAAGTTCCGTAACCCACCTGAACCCCGATCTCCTTATCATTAACACGGGGGAGAATGACTCAGTAGGGTTTTTGTGAATAGTAAACAAAATAATGTCAACAGAAGGCTGAGCACAGTGTTAGGACATAGTATGAGTTCAAAACATGACGGCCATTGTATTAAGTTGGTGCAAAAGTAATTGCAGTTTTTGCAATTATTTTTAACCTTTTAAACCACACTTAAGTTTGCACCAACCTAATAATTATCTTGAGGAAAAGAGAAGCAGAGAGAGAGACACACACGCACACAGAGACAGAGAGAGAGAGAAGGGCAGGGAGGGAGAGAGAAATGCATTTGTTCAGACACCCAAAGAATGAAAATTGGAATGAATGGGTTTAATTGAAAATATTGGGAGGCCACTAGTATTGAAAAAAGCCCTGTGCTCAGTACTCCAGAGTAACGGAAAGAACCACTCTATCTAATAGGCATTGTTGTAATCTAGGAATTTTATATCCTAGATTTATTTAAAGTGGAGCGCCCTTACTCTCAAGTTCCCTAGGAGTCATGAGAACCTTGCGGAAGGTTTTAAGGCATCCCTCTTGCCATCTCTCACCCCCAGCAGTGGCTAAAGTTCGTGTGTCTCCTTTAGGATGGTTTGGATACAAGAATCTGAAACTTAGTCAGTGACACTCGAGTAGAAAGGGTTTATGCCAGGAAAATCTCCAGAACCCAATTGCTCCGAATCCCAGATTCAGCTCCCAACTCTCCATAATCTTCCGGGTCTGCTCCCCACAACCGAGGAACTCGGTCTCCTGGCCCCAGTTCCATATCCCCTGAAGAGAGGACCTGATTGGCAAAGGTGATGTGTAAATCAATTTGACATAAATCAAATCCTAATTTAAATGCTCTAGAGGCCAGCTGCTTAAATGTTTAATGGAGGCTTTAAAAAAAAAAAAGTTGAGCACAAAATCTTTTGTGCAACGTGACCGATCTAAGCCCTAATCGAAGATGTGTTGACTCTCCCTGGGTTAAAATAATGGGTTTTCTGCAGGTGGAGGCTGCCTGGAGACTCAAGCAATCCCAGAAGTTCCCCAGGATTTCAATTTCCCCCAAGCATTTTCTCACCACCCACCCACCTCAGCCACGTTTGTTTTCATTTTTCCGCTCTCAGCCCCAAACCCCAAACAACTGCATCGTCTGTCTTCTCTGACAGCAGCTGCGTTTTGGAACTCATTTTATTCAGTTTTTTGCACCCCCCCCCCACCAAGTTCAGCTCCTTTCCCTGCCTGTGACCATTTTGCCTCTGTCTCCCTGGGGTCAGACTGCTTTGCTAGAAATGCAACAATTGCCCCAGCAGACATCCCTTCTCCAGCTATTTTATTTGAGGAGTAGGGCTCTGTGATTGTTGGTCATTTCCAAGCTAGAAGTGGGGTATTGGAAAGAGGAAGGAAATATTTATACCAACGATCTTGCGGAATGGCAGGGAAGCAAAGGGTCGGAGAGACGTCCTAAACTAAAGGTTTTGACTCCTTCACGGGGCCTGGGATGTTTTGAGAAGCTGGAAAGCCATTGCACTCTTTTTCCCAGAAAAATCAGGCACATACAACAGCACCAGGGCTGCTGCTGAACCCCAAGGCACCTTGAATTAGGGAAGGGAACCCCTTTCTCTGGGTGGACTTCTGTCTCCACTTAGCCCCTCAACAGAGTAACCCTGTGCAGGTAGCAACTTGTACCCTGAGGGTGGTGGCTCTGCGTGGACTTCCTGTCACATGGCTCCGCTCCAATTCAGTGCACACCCTCTTCATTTTACTGATGGGACCCTGAGGCTCCCTCCCGGTGGGCAAGTGACATTCTCAAGGTCACACAGTGAGTCAGTTGCCTAGGATGAGCGTCTTGACTCTGTCTTTTTTATTTTATCCCCTGCACCCCACGTACACAAACCCTCTCACCTATCTCCTGATTAAACAGCCAATTGATTCTCCTCCCTCTACTCAGAGGCAAAGGACCAGCGTGGCAGATAAGCATCTGTTGTCTAAATATCTAAATTAAATCCTCCGCAGAAGTTGCTTACATGGAAGTGTTGGTAAACCCAGTGGCCCCAGGCAGGAAAGAGCTATTCCTCTTATCAGTACAGTCTGGGTTGAATGATCTATTTCCAACAGTGAAAAGAATGAAATCCTGAAAAGGAGAAGAGTCTGGATGGAGGGGGCGTGAGTCGGGGCTGGTGGCATTGAAAAGGTGGGGCTCAGAGGGGAAGGCTGTCCTGAAGGGATGTGTTAAAGACAGGTCGGTGTGAAAGCACAAATGAATCACCCAAAATAGATGAGACTTCTCTTGGTGGTAATTGCAAGCGGAGCTGGCGGGCTGGCGAAAGGTTTTATATGGAAAGCACAGGAAGGAAAGAGCTGGGGAAATAAAGAGGATTTTATGTTGGAGCCATGAATGCGGAAGGAAGGAAGGGGCTTTTCTGTGTTTTGTTTTGTTTTTTTTAATAGGTGCAAAGATGATCTTTCCCAAAGAGAAAACGGTCCTCTTGGGTGGACAGGAAAAGGAGAGGTTGGCACCCCCGTTCCCGCAGGGGGCACTATTCTGGCAGCAGGAAAGGATTCACAGAGACAGTGGAGAGCAGCCATGAGTTCCCATGGTTGTCTGGGTGACCTTGCTTGTGATTCTTCTTTCTCAGCTTTAGTGTTCTCATCTATACAATGGGAAGGCGTGAACTATTCCTATAGGTAACAACACTGATGGTCCTTACAACAGTGGACCTTACAAAGAAGCACCTCCTGTATGATTCCATTTATATTCAGCACCCAAAACAGGCAAAACTCATCTGGACGTCAGAAGAGTCAGGAAAGGGAGATGAGAGAGTGACCAGAAGTGAGTATAGGAGGGGGACGCTTCTGGGTGTTGAGAATATTATGTTTTTTAATCTGGTGGAAATTCACTGAGCTCTACCTTGATGATCTAGGGACTCTTCTGTAAGTTTGTTATAGTTTACTTAAAAGTTTACTTTTTTAAAAAAAGAAAAAGAACTGATATTGTGTTCAAGAGAACCAGTAGGCAATTTTTGCTTCTAATTCAAGGAAAAAAAACAGAAGACTAATGGCAGAGAGGCAGAATGATAATCAGGAGAGAGCAACTGATTTGTAGCTAGGGGAGGGGTGTGCTTTCATCAGTGTGTGGGTCCAGAGGGTAAGGACCCTTGGACACCCTGCGTCAGCTGGAAAGGGAGGAAGGGGCCTGAGCCCACCCGCACTTCCTAAGGACCAGAGATCTGTGAAGGAGGGTGCACACCACTGCCCCCCAGTGGCCACTGATGCCAAAATCCCTCTCATAGAGGGCTTGGCAACTCGGGCTATTGTCTTATTCCACCTGAGGCCCCATGCCTGAACTGAAATGAGCAGAAAGGGATGTGTTTGAGATGCAATCAAACAAGGAGAATGCTTGGTTTCTTTCTCCTCTAGAGAAGCCTCCTCTCGACCCTCTGTTGAAGACTTCATGTTTATTTGCTCATTAAGAAAAAAACAACAAAAAACTTTTCAAGACCCACTCTGTGCTGCAGACTGTTCTAGAGCCTCGGGATTCATCTGCAACCAAGGTTATCACTGAGTGGGACCCAGATTCTAGGTGGGTGTGTTGACCTTCCCAGGACTTCCTTCGCAGGGAGAGAGTCCCTAAAGCAGCAGCAGAAATTGAAACTAGGTCTCCCGACCACAACATTAGTCAGAAGTCTGTTTGATTTAGGGAGGGAAGCTTTACTGGACACAGATTTCATACACCAGGGAGCTGAGGTGCTAGCCACAGCCTACCTCACATTGGCAGAGGGATCATGAAATTTATCGAGTATTGTGACATACACCTCAAACAGAAGCCCAGAGAACCGGTACTAATAATCAAGGTGTTTTCAGTTGCAGATCTCAGAAAACACAACAGGAAATGGCTTACATAATAAGAGACTTGTATTCTCCCACTTCACAGAAGTCCCGAGGGAATGCTCGTTCATCCAGCAACTCATCTGGACCTCAGATTTGGCACTGCTGGTCTCAGGGTGTTTCCCCTCACCACTGCAAGAGGGCGGCAGCCCCTCCAGGCACTGCATGTAGACGCAATAGGACAGAACATCCTTTCTCATGTTCTAGTTTAGGAACAAGGGAAGCCTTTCCTCTGACCTCCCAGAATTATCTTACATGCTTGCACCCAAACCCGTCACCGGTGAAGAGAATGGACTTTCCATGATCATCTTCAGTCAATTGAGATGTATTCTGTGGTGCTACGGGAGGGGGGGCGGGGGAAGCCTTTCTACCCCTCTTCTCTTCCCCCAACCCAAATGTCTGAACAGAATAAGGATGCAGGTGAACAAGGGTGCCTCCTTGGATGGCCAAATGGAGAGCAGCTGGATGTCTTTGCAAAGGCCTGAGCGCTGCAGACAGTTTAGCATTTAGTGGGAGGGTTACTCTATTCCTCCGCCACTCCGTGTAGACCAGCCATTCCCCTGGGTGGAAGGAACCACAGAGAGATCCCATAAGGCATAGCAGCTCCTCTGGTCCCCGCTGAGAGTCCAGTGATAAAGAGGTCCCAGGTCTCTGGTTCCTGAAAGCAGCTAGCGTGATCTCAACGTGCACGTTGGATCATGTCATGCGGCTGCTTAAGCCCTTCCAACCCCTTTCCATTCTCCCCCAGAAGGAAACTCCAAATCCTCATCTTGCTACCCAAGGCCCTACATGATCTGGCCTCTACCTCCACCTTCCACATAAACTCATTCCATTTTCCCTCTCATCTCTTTGCTCCTGCCTCACTGGACTGCTTTCCCTTTCTTCACTGCTCCAGACCCAAGACATAATAGGTGCTCAATAAGTATTTGTTGCATAGAGAAATGTGGTTCCCCAGCCAAAGTTTACCTCTTTTCTTCCACATTCTAGGTAACTCCTATTTATGCTTCTTCCTTAAAAATTCCTTCTCTTCTTGCAAATGAAATCCTAGAATTCTCTTTATAGAACCCTAGACTTTTCTGCTTATATTTACGTGGTTATTTGCTCCTGTTTTCTCCATCTATTTGTGCATTTCAAAAGGACTGTTTGTCTTTCTGTCTTTCCTTGGCTCTATTCCCGGTGCCTGGTCCACCAGGGGGCTCAAATATAATACCTGGAGCCCTGGGAAAGAAGGCAGTCTGCCTAGCGTCATCCAGCGTGTCGGGGCTGACCAGAGCCAGAACCGAACTCTGCTGGCTTCCAGCCCCACGTTCTGGCCTGCAGCTGGCCCCTCCTCGCTCAGAGGTGCCGCAGCCTCGTGGTACATCTCCATGCAGTTACCAAAGGTGCCCTCTCTGGGTGGTTGAATTCAGGGCGATGCAATCTGCTCTCAGGACACACAGAGTGGTGTAGGGAATGTGGGCTGCGTTTCAGCCCTTACAAACCTTCTAAGCTGGTACCTTTGGGCGATTCATCCATTGCACACACACAGAAGCCCTGCTCTTCACAAGCCCCTGCTTTGTGTGTGTTCTACTCCACACGTTTCCTTGTATGTCCTGGCTGGCCCCCTCCTCCACCCGGCAGCTTGTCAGCTTTGATCTTTTAATCCAGGATTGGCCAGAGCATGACTGACGTGCATTTAAACTGAGCCTCCCCGGGGCTGAGACCAACCTGCTCCTGCTGAAGCACGCAGGGACAGACAGGCTGGCCCTGTCTCTAAGCTGGATTAGACTCTTTTCTGATCTCTCTACGTGCAAAGCAGACCGATGTCGGGGGGTGAAACAGGCACGGCTTTCAGGGCCCTATCGAGGACTCTCTGTGTCTCCCCAGCCATGAACCGGGGCCATAGGAGGAGAAAGGGACCATCAGTCAAGAAGCACTTAGCGGGTGGCAGGTCCTGCTCCACGAAGAGCTCGCATTCTCGGTGGGGAGACATCGGAGTCAAAAATTACCGCATAGATGAGGAGCGCTTTGGTGGGGGTCTGGGAAGAGTGCTGGGCATCTAAAGCCAAAGCACGTAACCTTGGTGTGTGTGTGTGTGTGTTTGTGTGTGTGTGTGTATGTGTCTGTGTGTGTGTCTGTGTCTGTGTGTGTGTGTGTGTGTAGGGCAACAGAGGATAAAGAGTTCCAGAAGAAATAACACTTGCACTGAGACTTGAGCCAAACAGGGGTGGGGTAGGGGCCGTGCTGGAGCCCAGGAGCCTGTGTGCCGAGAGCAGGGAGGAAGGGGGAGCTGTCCGTAGTCCAGGATGGTCGGAGTATCGAGTGCGAGGGGTAAGCAGTGAGAGACGAGGCTGGACAGGTGAGCAGAGCCCAGAGCACAGAGGTGTTAACTCCATGAGTCCAGGTTCTCCTAGAAGCAGACGCCAAGACAGGCTTCCATACATAAGGATTTTACCTGAGACCTAAATGGTGGTAGGGTGCAGGGTCAGGGAAGGCTGGGAGAGCCTCAGACTTGGAATGAAGGAGAAAGGGGAGGAAGAAAAGTTGAGTGGAAGCGTCCTGGCCTGCCATGCAGGCTGGGAAGGTTTAGCAACGTTTTTTGGGGCACCCTCAAGCCAAAGTTGGCCATCAGAGGGGAGCGTGCATCCCTACCTTAGTATTCTGGCCACTCAGCTATTGACTGGAAGAAGCACATGGGACATACGAGGTCAGACAATTAAGTTCGCGAACTCATCCTAGAAAAAGTGCTACATACCTCATTGCTGAATATCACTACGGTCACCGTCGAAGTTCTCCCCTTGGGAAGCTATGCACTGATGCCAGCGCCTAGTCCACCCTTGAAAGCAATTTTGGAACTTTTTTTCTGGAATGGCCATCAGAGCTGTCATTGTATTACCCTTGATGTCCTGAATGTCATCAAAATGTCTTCTTTTCAGTATTTCCTTTATGTTCGGGTAAAGGAAGAAGTCATTAGGGGCCAGATCAGGTGAGTAGGGAGGGTCTTCCAATACAGTGATTTGTTTACTGGCTGAAATCTCCCTCACAGACAGTGCCGTGTGAGCTGGTGCATTGTTGTGATGCAAGAACCATGAATTGTGGGTGAAAAGTTCAGGTTGTCTAACTTTTTCACACAGCCTTTTCAGCACTTCCAAATGGTAAACTTGGTTAACTGTTTGTCCATTTGGTATATATTCATAATGAAGAATCTCTGATACCAGAAGCTTAGCAACATCGTTGCAATAAGTTCGCAAACTTAATTGTCAGACCTTCGTATGACCTTCCACAAAGGTCAGAGCTCAGCATTGGAGGACTTGGGTCAATTATGCTCCCTGTGGTTGAAACTCTGGGAGGTACATTCTCATGACCACCTCATCTGGGTTTGATTTTATTCTAGGGAGAATGGGAAGCCACAGAAGGTTTTAAGCAATTAGTGTTATAAAAAAAGAATCACATTAGTGGCTGTGGAGAAGATGAGTAGGATGAGATCAATAATACTATTTTTTTAAAACGTGGTGTGGATCTATTGTAGAGGTTCAAGAAAGAGATGATGTTGATCTGGATTTGGGGGCGATGAAGAAATGGACAAATTGAAGTTATATAAAGAGGCAGAATGTTTAGAATGTGGTGGTGGTGTGTGGGAAGTGGAAAAAAAGGACCCAAAGAGGAAGAGACAGAAAATGAGGGACCATCTATCAAGTATCACATGTGTGCTAGATGTAGCGTGTGGTACAATGAGCTCATTTAATTTCACAACCACCCTGTAAATTGGGTTCTAGGTAGTGGCCTGGTGAACCTCCAATCCATCCCCACTACTTCAAGCTAGTCATAGTAATCCAGTCCTCTCACCTGCAATTGTTTTAAGAATGGGTGTGTGACCCAAGCTATGGCATTGACATATAAAGAGAAGTCTGCTGGGGGCGGGGGATGGGAAAGATTTCTCCTTCTTAAGAAGGGGGTCACATTCAGAGATGGTCTCTTTTCCTCTGGATATTCTGGTGTCTGGCTATGACATCTGGGGCTGCCAGCCAACTTGAAATCACAACAGGGCAGCCTGAGAGCACAGCCCTCACATCAAGGAGGGGAGAGCAACAATATGGAAAGAACCAGGGCTTTGAATGACATCGCTGTCATTGAAAAAACCAACTCTGGAGCTCACCCGAGCACTGGGCTTCTTGGAGTTAAGATCATATATTTCCTTAGGATTCGCACCAATGTGAAACAAGATTTTTTGTTTCTAAACTCATACAAAGCATGATCCCTGTTTTATAGGTCAAGGAATGGCATTGTAAAAATCATAGGACTGACAGACGGCAGAGTAAGGCCGCAGTGCCAGGTCTTCTTGCAAGATCTCTTCCTTTTGTCAGTGAACTTTCCTCTTTGATGTCAACTCAAAATACCTGATCGTGATAAAGCTAGAGGTCTGACCCTGTGTGATATTAATATACAGGGCAATGAAAGTCAGATGTGCAAGCATTAATTGTGCCCTTGCTGTATACTCTGCATGATGCAAATCATTGTGGAGGAAGTAAAGGACCTAGATATTAGCTCTGCTATCGAAGAGGTTAGGATATAACAGGAGAAATGAACATAATTGGAGACTAGAATAATAGATCACTTTTAGGGGGTGCTAATTACATGCTAGACAGTTGGATAAGTATTCTATATATCTTTTCACAGTTTATGTCTCACAACAACAAACAACGGAGTATTATTATTACTGTCATTGTCTCCATATACTACAGATATGGGGGCAGAGACAGGCTCTTAACTCACCCAAGATCACAAAGCTGGTATAAATGGAATTTAGGATGGTCTGACTCCAGAGCCTGTCCTCTCCACCACTATGCTATGCTGCCTCTCCTAACAGATACTGATTTCTGCAAGTCAGCATGAAGCCAAGTGGTGTGTGTACAGGATGGTAAGAGCTGAACTTAAACGCACACGTGCCCGTGCTTTGCACACGCTGCCGCTAATCCTTAGTGCTTCTCACACGTGAGCATGCAGTGGAATCTCCTGGAGGGCTTGTCAGAGCAGATTGTGGGGCCCTAGCCCCAGTTTGCGATTCCACAGATATGGGGCAGGGGCTTAGCATTTGCCTTTCTAACCAGTGCCCTGGTGATATTGAATATCGGAGACCACACTGTGAGAGCCCCTGCCTTAGAATAACTCTGTGAAGGAGGGATCACTACCCCCATTTTGCAGGTGGGGAAACTGGTTTATAGCAGGCAACTCATCTTCACACACCTTAGAGTGGGTAAGTGCCAGAGGCAGGATTCGAACCTGGCCCAGCCTAGCTTCAAGTCCACGTTCTACTATTGTACCATGCTGTCTCGAGATAGACATGCATCCCAAATTCAGGAGGAAAGAAGACTGTGGGGGTGCTCAGGGAAGGCCTCCTGGAGGAGAAAGGCAAAATGAATTTAACTTGGCCATCACAGACTATAGCCATGACCAAAGGAACACTGGACTCACCACAGAATAGCTGTACAAACACTCTTGCCTTGGATTTCTACACAGTGGGAGGGATTGTGGTAAAGACGCAGTCAGGGTTGCTTCATAAAAGGGAGGCCTGGGCAGAATACATATCCTGGAGTAGGAAAATAGAAGACATCTCAGAGGCAGGAAGGGACTGATGAGGGAGACCACCACTGGGACAGATAAGTACAGGTGGGGAAACACGATGGCCCACACCCAAAGCTGAGCAACAACTTATGAAGTCTTTTCTTACGAGAGGGGGTGGGTAGGCATTACATCATCCCCATTCATTCTCTCGTGTGAGAAGGAAGAACAGGGTTTGAATATCCTCCCACCAGAACCTGCTCCCTTATTCCCACTCTAATTTCCTTCATCAAAGCAAAGGACAAGGACAGCGATTTCTCTTTTGTCATTGAGTGAAAAATGCGTCTTCGTTCTGTGAATGAAGGCACCGGAGTTGTTAAGCCTCAGGGAAACAATGAAGACATGAAAACGCAGTGTTGGGAGCATACATTTCAGAAATTATATGCAAAAGAGAGAAGGTGTATTCTGTGTGGTTGCCAAGGTTAGAAGTTGGGCCGATAGGTGGAAATTCCAAGCTCAGAAAGAAGGTGCGAGTCACCCTTGATGTCCTCCATTCATCCAGTCATCGAGGCATTTGATAATCGTCCATGAGGAGTCCACAGTGTGCCAGGAGGGTCCTAGGGGCTCGGTGAGTCAAACAGAAATGGTTCTTGGCTTCCTGGTTGGCCAAAAGCCACCTTGGTACAGCTCAGTCTTAGTTTTTGAAGTTGAAGTATTTTAAGTTCTTTGTCAGCGAGATAAATATGGATGGTCATCAACTCACCCTTCTCCTACACGTTCCTGCTTCCATTGGAATGAAACTTGCCCAACAGGCCAAAATTCTATCCCTCAGAGCCTTTTCTCCTCCAGGGAGTGGAGCCTCGGATTAAATGCAGACATGAATTGTCTAGGACACAGTAAGCGGGCTGTGCCAGGTAAACCTGGTAGGAGCATATTCTGACGTCGGGGACGTGTTTGTAGGTGAGGACGACCTCCCAGCTAAGAGCCCATCCCTCAAGGACCCACACAGCTATCCCACGGCCCATCTGGGGTCGGAGAGAGAAAATCCATCAGCCATTCACGACAAAGCTGGGGAGCTTTTCAGCTCTCTAATGGGGTCATTAGCTGGGTAACAGATGAAAGTGAGTAGTGACAGAAGGGCAAAGGTAACTGAAACATGAGAGAAAAAGACACAGTGAGTTTCCACATTCTTTCAGGACACATGTTTTCCTCCAAATTCCCTCTACTGCCCAGCATTATGAAATGTCAGGAGCCAAGGGATTTGTAATGAGCAATTCAATGAACCTCGGGTATGCCACAGGATGAGAAAGGACCTAGCCACCAGGGAAGGGTGACAGATTTCGAGAAGACAGCAAGCTAACAGCTGTTGATGATATCACAGGGTGCTTAGACATGATTCTGTAAGCCCAGGAAATCAGGCAGAATGACTCGTGGGAAACAAGGGACCGTGTTCTCAGATAAAAGTTTAGTTCTGACTTAGGAGTTTATTCAATGGTTGACTTGTATTAATCACACTTGCTTTCTGACTATAAAAAATACTATATGTCCATTGTGGAAAGTACAGAAAAAATAAGAAAATAGAAATCACCCCAAGTCCCATAATTTAAGGATAAATATGATTAACTTTATAAAATATATATATATTTTTTTCAGTTACAGTTGACATTTCATATTATTTGATATTAGTTTCAGGTGCTGTAGCATAGGGGTTAGATATTTATACAGTTTACACAGTGATCCCTTTTTATTGATGTACCTTTTGTGTATGCACATGCGTATATCTTTTGCAAAATGAAAATCATATTTTCAGAGTTTTATAAACTGTTTTTATCACTTAACAATATGTTATATAATTTTATGAGGTTTTCCTCCATATTGAAAGCTCTTTTTCATGAATATTATTTTACAGTCCACATTGCATGACTAACTAGGTCAGGTTGAAACATATAAAATTAGTGGTATTCGACCTTTTTTAACCTACAGAAATGACAATTTCATATGGTTCACCTGTATTTTAATTGATTTCTCCAGCCTGATAGTCACTGACATTTAGACTGTTCCTAAATGTTCTCAGTTATAAAAATTTTGCAGTGAACTTTCTGTCCAGATCTTGTGCACACACCCGGGATTATTTCCTTATGGTAAATCTACTACTTAAGTGCAGCTGTGTAACAAATTAATGCAGCACAAGTTTAGCAGCTTAAACAACACGCATTTCTAACAGTTTCCATGGGTCAGGTTTAGCCGGGCCCTCTGCTTCCTCACCTCTCACAAGGCTGCTATGTAGATGTAGGCCAGAGCTGCGGTCTCATCCGAAGGCTCAACTGCCAGCGGGGTGAGGGTGGGGGTGAGGACGTGGTGGGGAGGTCAGGGGGTAGGTTGGGCTGCAGTATCTGCTTTCAAGTTCATTGAAAATAAATGAACTCGGGCAGGATTCTGTTCCTTGTTAGCTGTTGACCTGAGACTTCCCTCAGCTCCTTACCAGGTGGATTTCTCCATAGAATGGCTCACAGCATGGCAGCTGTCTTCATTAAAGCCAGCAAGAGAAAGAGTCTGCTAGCAGGATGGAAGTTACAATGCCATGGAACTTAATCACAGACGTGACAGACCATTAGATGTGACATATTCTGTCGGTTAAAAGCAAGTCACATCCTGCCCACACTCAAAGGGAGGGGATTACACTCGAATGTAAACACCAGGAGGCTGGGGGGGGAGAGGGGGTCACTGGGGGTCATCTTAGAATCTGCCCACCACATTCTAGCTTTACTACGTGAAATGATATGAACCACTTTTAGAGTTTCGAACAGTGGCATGAGTTTGTCTCCCCACTAGAGGTAAATGAAAGGGCCTAGCTGTCTGCAGTCTTGCCAATGCTGCCTGTTTTCATTTTTTTCAAAGGCTTTTTAATTTGATAGGGGAAATATTGTATCGCTTTTCATTTGTATTTTTTTCAAGAAAATTTTTTTTCACTTATTAACTAGTGATTGTGTTTCTTTTATATATTCCCAATTCATATTTTTTGCCCATTTAAAAAAAAACACAACCCTTCTCACTGTTTTAATATAACAAGGGTTTTATTAACCATTTTTCAGGCACATTTTGGATGCTGTTTTTTAGGTTTTGTCATTTGTTTTAAAATCTTGGTTACAAAACTTACAAAAATATTTGATATTTTACATGGTCAAATGTAACAATAATTTGCCTTACGATTTCTTCTTTTGCTCTTAGTCCTAAAAAGTCCCCCTTACCCCCAAATCAGATAATCACCTACAGTTTATTTTTTATAGTTATTTCATGGTTTCATTATTTATCTTTACCTCTTCGATCAGGTGGTTCATCTTTCCCTCACCTGTCTCACCTGGGTGATGGTGAGATAGCATCTCAACTAGTGTAGATTCCTGACTAGGAGCAAGGGACTCCAAGAAGGGGTGTTAGAGTCTCTGTTACTATAGTTACGAGTAGTGTAAATTACCTTTACATACCGATCAACCAGCGAGATTTTGCCACATTTGCTTCATCTTTCCTTTTTCTTTGTCTTATTTGCTGAAGTATTTTAAAGAAAACCCTAGAAATCATGTTATTTCATCCCTACATACTTCAGAATGCATCTTCAAGAACTATATTCTTTATCTCCTTAGATGTGTTTTGTGGTTCTTTTTCCACCTCACTGGATTGATTTTTCTTAGTTTACTGATTTTCCATTCTTTCTTATATAATAAGAAAAGCATTTAAGACTATGAATTTGCTTCTGAGTACAGAATTAGCATCACATGTGAATTAATTTGATATGTAATATTCTCAATACCAATATGTTCAACGTTAGCTACGGTTACAGTTTTGATTCTTGGTCTACTAACTACATAGAATAAATACATATGTTCATAAATATCCTTCTGGTTTTCTTGTTGAAACATTCTAGAAGCAATTCTAGTTTTGTTGCAGGATGATCTAATTTTCAGGTAGGTCCCTGGGAAGCAAGATCTGAGATGGAAAGTAGCATTCAGGGGATTTATGAGCAAGTGACCTTGGGTCGTGACGCTTGTGGAAGGGACAGGAAGGAAGTACTAGGAATGAGCAGAGGGAAAAGTTGACCTACAAAGGGTCTCAGTGGAGGCCTCAGCTGACCCCACACAGAAGCTGGCAGGAGTTGTCTGGAGTTGGGGGCTTGAAGTCTGGCTTTTATTTCCCACATCAATCATGGAATGCAGGCTGCCTCAGGCAGGGACAGTGCTTTGGACCCCAATGTAGGCAGTCGCTGACCCTGCGGGGCTGCCAGCTGAGTGCTATCTGCTGGCAGAACTCCCAGGAGCTGGGAGAATCCACTCTTCACTCCTGAAGGTGCATCTCGGCAGGGCAGCGCAGCCCCCACCCCAGTTGAGAATTTCTAAGTTTGGGGATTTATCTTTTGTAAATGACCCACCTATGTTCAAGAATCATATTTATTCTTCAGAAGACTAAACATCTAATACATATGTATTACTCACACTGATTGTTACCTAGTACTTGATTGGTTGAGGAGTGTCAAAGCATTCTAATAAAATTATGATTTGCCCATTTTTCCTTTCTTTCTTTCTTTCTCATTATTTTTTTAAAGTTTTGCTTTATACCTTCGAAACTGCACCATTTAATACATAAATAGCCACAATATTTATTGTATCTTCATTATGACTTGACTCTCCGCCCCATACAAAACCCCCTCTGACCATTTTTTCCTTTTCCCCTGAATTCTATGTTATTGATATTTTCACCCCTGGTTTCCTTTGGTTTGTCTGACATATCTTTGGCCATACCTTTACTCTCAACGATTTTGTGTCATTTTCAAGCTGTATCCCTTGTAAAAAGCTTCCAGCACATTTGGATTTTTCTCTTTGACCCACAACTGAGAATATCGGTGTTTTAAGTGGAATTTAGCCCCTATTTGTAACCCCAATTTACATATCAATAATAGTCATAACCAATAGAACATCTTATTTTGTCTTATTTTAATATTCATTTCCTGTTTTTTACTATATGAATGATATTAGTTTTTTTGATTAATTTCTTACTTGGCTGCAGTATGTTTTTGGATAATTTTTTTCAGAGTATATAAATTACAACATTTAGCCCTTTCATTTTTAAATTACAGACTCTGTTCTCTTCAGTTGGAATATCAGCTCCATTGAGTATGTAATTCTTGAATCATGATATTTTCCCCTCGAAACTGCATTGTTCATTATATTTCACGTTTTAGAGGAGAAGTTTGAGGCCTGCCTGGTTTTTTGTTTCTTAGTACCGTGTTTCCCGGAATATAAGACTAAGCCGGACCATCAACTCTAATGCGTCTTTTGGAGCAAAAATTAATATAAGACCTGGTATTACATTATATTAATTTATTATATTTATTGTATTACATTACATTGCATTATATTATATTAAAGACCGGGTCTTACATTATATTAATATAAGATTGGGTCTTATATTAATTTTTGCTCCAAAAGTCACATTAGAGATGATGGTCCGGCCAGGTCTTATTTTCGGGGAAATATGGTATTAACTTTTTTCCTCTGCTTTGTTTGTAGAATTGCTTCATTATTGAAATTGGAAAACAATTCACCAAGCTCTGTAGGTGTTTGTCTCTTCTAGTTCTTTCTTTCTTTTTTTCTTTTTTTTTTGCATGTGATTGCCTGAAACCTATGTATGTCTCTTCTAGTTCTTTTTTCCTGGAACTAGTTAGGTCCGTTTGATGGGCAGCTAGAAGTACTTATTTAGCTCAGCAAAGTTTTCTTCGTTGTATCTTGGTGCTCTTGCCTCTCCTCCTCATTCTCCCACATTGGATGTTATGGATCCATTCTCTGTGTCTTTATCTCCCTGTCTCATTTACCTGTTCTGAATGAGGGGAGATTTTCTTGAGCTTATCTTTGCATTTTTCATTTGATCCTCTGTAATATGCAATCTACTGTTTCATTCTTCTACTACAATTTTATTTTTAATTCAAGGAACATGTTTTTATTCCCATGGCATTCTTTTCCGTTTTAAAGATACCCCTCTCTGATGACCTCTTCTAGTTATGTGGACGCAGCACCTTTTTTCATCTTATCAAGAAAATTGTTGAACCTTTCTCCTTATGGTAACTCGACATTGTGGAGCCTTCGTCTGTATCCCCTGCTTCTGAACTGTGAGTGTTTTTCATATGGTCAAACATCGTTGTCTGTGGGCTCGTGTTATAGAGTGAGGTCCATGCATATCATAAGCTGGAGGCCTGTATGGATTCTAAGAGGGATTTAGTAGATCTTTGATTGGATGTTTCAGGCCAGATGACGGGAAAAGGGAGACATTACATTTATTATAATTTTCCTTTTCACAGATTCACCTGCTTAGAGAGATAAGAGAGGCAGTCAAAGCCAAAGCCATCTTTGGCAAGGAGATCTGCCTGTGGGAAAGGTTTGCTTTTTCTTGTTTGTGGGGAAACCAGAAGTGGCCGCAGTCTTTGGTCAGCAAGATCAAAGCAGGGTTCCTTTTTCGCAGTCCAAGTACGAATCGGTGCCACTGTGGGTTGCACTTGTGTGGCCAATGGCTCCACTTCAATTTGCAAAGATACTGGTGGGTTCCAACATTGTCCCTTGACGACTTCATGGCCCACCCTGGCTTGCAGCCAGGTGTTTGTAAGGCCCAGCAGCGTCTTTCCATTTGCTTCCAGACCCATTGTGCTGACACACAGAGGCTTCAGCTGAGTCTGGGCTTTCTTCCACACTCGCTCTGTCAATCCTATACCTTGCTGATTGTCTTCAATGTTCCCCTGGCTGTGAGAGTTGCCCATCCTTAGCTTCTGGCAGAAACAGTGTGTTGTGGTTGAATAAAGGACCAACAAGGTTTCCTGTGTATATAGTCTGCTGGTCATCTCAATGGCACTTTGGGGACTGCAAGGGGAGGGAGGTGGGCAACACCCTTGGGGAGTTCTTGATTGCCAGTTTGATCGTGAGTAGTGCTCAAGGAATCATTCTTCTAGTTTAAGGGTGAAGGAAAGGGGAAAAGAAGCAGTTGAGTGCAGAAAGGCAAGGAAGCAGGGAGAAAGAAAGCAGACACAGAACAGGAAGGAGACTGACTTCACAAGATGGCCTGTGTGCCCGCGTGTGCCTTATGCTGCTTCCCATAGCTCCAGCCAAGTCTGTGTAGGGTTCCTAAGATGGTCCAGGTCCTCTGATGGCATTTGAAGACCATGGAGACGCCAAGGCTGCTGTTTGGGGGTGAACTCCTAGGCAGGCTCCTTCACTTCTGCTACCCACTCCTCTGGGGAAAGAGGGCACCCAAGGGATTATTTATTTATTTATTTATTTATTTTTTTGGTCTCATTCCTGAAAGGTCTTAGAAATGGGTTGTGATGGGAACAGGGGCTATAACAGATGTCCACGCCCCCTGCTGGTAAAAACAAGAAGTAACTTCACCTCTTCCCCCCCCACCACCCCATTTCTTGAGTCACTGGTTTGGCCTCTCTTGGGGGTAGGAGGATAGGGGCAGAAGGGGAAACGGAGGGAGGGAAGGAAAGAAGGAGGGAGACAGAGAGAAAGGGAGAAAAATACTCCAGGACTTAAGGACCAGTGTCGGAAAATAGATTTTCCTATCCAGAATGCAAAACAGATAGTGGGGCCTTGGAAGTGGGCCTGGAGGGGGGATTAGGAGACGGGGAGAGAGACAGGGCCCCACTAACCCTTCAGAATGAGAATTGGATTTCTGTTGCATTTTTTATAGATGTCTCTGTGCCTTCTTGTCACATTACAGTCTGGGTGAGACAGCATCTCAGGCCCTCCAAGGAAAATAGAGCTGCGTGAACCAAGATTTCATTGCCAAAGGCCACGTTATCACATGGAATTTCTTTATGGGTCAGCATGGCTGATTTATTTATATGGGGACCCTGTGGGTGTCTGTTAGACCACCTACACTGTGATCGCCATGGGGTCGGTGGCACACGGTGAAACCCCTGTAACACATTTGCTTAAAAGAAGGAGAAGGGAGGCGTGAAGATATAGCTGGGCTGCTTCTGAGCATTCAAGGCCTGAGTCCAGGGCTGGCAATTGAAATACCTGGGTTCTCTTTCCATCTCCAGCCATTGCCCGATACATCAACGTGGGCAATAGCATCACCTGGCTGAATCTCAGTTTCCACAACTGTAAAATGAGGATAGTCACATCCCCTGTTGGTCCAGCAGGTCAAAGAGGGATGATGGTGGCTGAAATACTGCAGGTGCGACTCCCATGAGCAGGAGATCATAATCCTATTATAGCCATTTACTTACTCGTTCTACAGACATTTATTGAGCAACTACTATGGACCATGCGCTTTGATGGGTGTGATCAAGGTGGGCCCATCCCTGTCGTCGCTGTGCGCAAATTCCAATGACTGAACAGACAACTAGCCTTTCTCCCCTGGCTTGCTTGTAGACCTGCTTCTTTATTCTTCCAATTCAAAACGTTTGCCAAGATTTCTAGGTGTTTGCCTTTTCTCATTATTTATTCCCGGAACTTGCTACGTCTATTTGATTTGCCAACAGAGATTGTTCTTCAGTTCAGCAAAGCGTCTTCATTATTGCTGCATGCTCGCTTACAAGGAGTTATTAGACAGTATCGAGTGTCCTGAATCCATGCTCTACATCTCTTCTTTGTCTTCTTGGTTTTCACGTCTTCATGGACTGTTACAAGGGTTTGGAGTCACAACAGGTAGCATCTGCACCTTCGGTTTGGGGCACACGCTAACAGTTGCATCAGATCAATTCTCATGGCTTCCCCTGCCCATCTCGGAGCCCGGGGGTAAAGGACACTAAAAATCAGTGACGTGGTCAGTGTTGCCACACAGCACAGTGCCGAGAAGGGACCATGTACGGTGTAGGTATGGAAAGGCCAGGTCCCACAGGACACACGAGTGTCCCCTGGTGGGCGTGGCTGGGGTAGCTAGTCCCTAAGTGATGTAATTACGGGTAACTTCAATTTCCTTCTGTTTCTTTCTTTCTTTTTCTTTTTCTTTTTTTTTGGGATGGTATGTTTTAAATGTCCTATAATTTTCACGTTTTACCACCAGCGTGACTATTACTATTATTATTCGTTTGCTATATCGCTCATCACTTCAGAGTTGGTGCAGGGTGACCTCTGCTGAGGATTTTCCCGGTTTGGACACTGAAAATTCCACATTTCAGGAACTGCCCCCTCCCCGCCCCCCTCAGTCCCCGACAAACCGAGATGGTTGGATGTCCTAACGATGTGATGCGTAAACGGTGGCAGACAAATAACCAAACGAAAAACACAGTGCTGCCAGGAACTCGGGGAAGCTGCAGGAGAAAACGTCACCTGCGTCTGAGGCTTTTTATTTTATTTTATTGGGGAACAGTGTGTGTTTTCAGAACCCATCAGCTCTAAGTCACGTCGTTGTTTTTGTTTTTCAATCTTGTTGTGGAGGGCACAACTCACTGGCCCCTGTGGGAATCGAACCAGCGACCTTGGTGTTATAAGTGCTGCGCTCTAACCACTGAGCCAACCGGCGTCCCCAGGACTTTGCGTTTGATACCGAAATTACATCCTGGAAATTGAGGTCCACATTTTCACATGTGGCTGGAGGGTGAGGCAGCTTTCGTCACCCATTCAGACACGGGAGGAGACAGCGTGTAGAGCATATGCATTTCCTTTGTGTACAGTGACCTACCCCTCCTCCCCCCCACGCCAGGAAAACATGATGTGGTTATTGCCATCCTCTGGCCAATTAGACTGACCACCTTTGCATGGAGAGGAGTGAGTATGGGGCTGGAGAGGAGGCCAGACATGAGAGAGTGGGTGCAAGTCACCTCCCCCAAGGGGCAAAGCGTACATGTGAAGAACGGAGGGACAAGCACCTGTCCCAACACCAACAGCAGTAAGAACAATGGTAAGAGCAGCTACCCTTCACCGATTGCTCATTGTGACCTGGGCATCGTATGAAAACTTCTTACGTGTATCAGCTTCTTTGACCTTTATGATAATCCTCAGTCTCTGAGAGGTACTCATATCACCTCCATGATTCAGATGAGGAGACTAAGGCACAGAGAGGTGAAGCCATGTGCCTAAGACACCTAGCTAGTAAGCGCAGAGCTGGGATTCAAATCCAGTTCTGTCTGGGCCTAATTAGGTGATGGGAGTTGTAATCACAAATCTACATCTGCGTGACTTTGGTTAGGCCCCTTAACTTGTCTATGCCTCAGTTTCTTCATCTGTCAAGTGAGGCTGATAACCCCTGACTAACCTTACGAAGGTCTAGTGAAATGGTAGAGGTGAAAGCATTTTCATAGTGTTACTCATATAAATTATTTTCCTATGATTTCTATAATACCAATGACATTTCCATTCGAGAATACAAGAACGAACCATACAGGTTCAAAAAACAGGCCTGTGATATGGAGCCCGTGGACATTTCTTACTCTTAAACAAGCAGAGTAAGGAGCTAGGGTGAGGTTTGTCCCCAGACCACGATTCCTGTTCTCTTTGGCTTCTGTAGGATGCCTCTGTGTTTTTAGAGGGATCTGAGGTACAGTGGGCACAAATGGAGCCCAACCATTGCCTCATTTGACTATTGATTGAAAAATCACCTCGTGCTGAGATTCCCATCTGTAAAATGGGAATCATGGGACAGAGGTAGTTAGATGCTCTGGAAGGTGGTCAGAGGGTAAAGATTGTTCTCGGTGAAAGGAGAGAGTAAATACCGTCTGTCAAAATGAGCTGACCTCTGTCTGCTCAGCATGGTTTGGCCCTACTAAGGGCTTGCTCTGAGGGGCAGGGACCACATAGTCTCTCTAGGACCCTCACCTCTAGGAATCTTTGATGTCATCTGCCAGCATCAGGCATGAAACTGTAGACCTGAGAAGCTGGGAAGACCCTTAAAATCACCTGGTCCAATGCCTTCAGCTGGCAGATGGCCAGAATCTTAGAAAGACTCCAGGACTTTCCCAACAACATACAGCCAGTTAGTGGCAGAGCCGAAAACTGGAACTCAAGTCTCCTGACTCCCAGTTCAGCACTCTTTCATCTGACCAACTGCCTAGAACATCGGTTGATTCCCAGTTTGGAGAAACGGGGTTGTGCAGTGGGGTCAGTGGGTGAAAAGAGCTGCAAGCAGGCCTGGTGGAGATGGAAAGAGAAAGGGTCTGAGGCTGGAGAAGAGAGAGAGAAGGGTGAAAGAGAAAAAAGAGCGATGGGGAGGGAACGAGAGAAGGCAGTGTGATAGAGAAACAAGATTTGCAGTAAATGTGAAGGGTGCTGTGGAAATTCCTTTTTGAATGGCATTTAATTGGTTTATTAGTGTAATTCAGTTGCAGTTTGATTTGATTCAGACCTCCGATGTGTGTGATCCACCGCCCACCAAGGACACCGCCAGCTTTTACAAACAGTAACAAAGACAGACATGAGCGGAGGAGGTGATGGTGGGTGATGAAGAGGGGAGCGGGAGAGAGAGAGAGAGAGAGAGAGAGAGAGAGAGAGAGAGAGAGAGAGAGAGAGAGAGAAAAGAGAGAAGGAGAAGACAAGAGGAAGGGAGGACAGAAGGACTGGAAGAGAGAGAGACGGAGGAGAGAGAGAAAAACTAAGGAAAGAAGAGATGCAGAGAAAAGGGATAAAGAACAAGAAGGAAGGCTGGAGGTGGAGGGGTGTGACAGAGTGATTCTGAGAGGAGCGGGAGGGAAAGCAAGGAGCAGGGAGAGACTGAAGAGAGAGGAGAGAGAGAAGAGGGCAGGAATAAATACAGCAAAGGGGAAGTTAGAAAAACCTGGGAGACCAAGGAAGTCAGAAAGCTACCAGTAGAGATGCTCAGTGATGAGGAGAGGCAAACGCAAAGAAAGGGCAAACAAGAAAGGTAAAAGATTGGACACGGGGGAGAAGGAAAAAGTGTAGGGGAACAAGGAGCTGCAAACACACACACACACACACACACACACACACACTTTTGTCTCCAGCATCTCTCGATGCCCCTGAGGACCCATTGGCTGGACGTTCTCTGGACTCCTGACACTAGGGTAGCACCAGGATCTTACCACCACTGTCCAGGCTATTTCTGGTCCCCGGAAAAGGAAACGCTTCTACATCATTGGCACTATCCCCATGTGGATGACGGGGGGTCAGTGCGTAGATGAGCAACTCCTTGTGGGAACCTTGGGAGACGAGGCGAGTGGGGCTGCAGAAGCACAGACTGGTAGCATCTCAGAGCTGCAAAGACCCAGAGTCTTTGGCAGATGGGGAGATGGGGGACCCAGGCAAGAGAACAGCTTGGAGCCCCCACTGCAGGCTGTCAGAATATTGTCCCATGACTGTGGCCACAGGCATTGGACCCAAACAATCCCAACTGTGTGGCCTTGGCCAAGTCCCCTCACCTGAGTCCCTCTTTCTGCAAAAATGTAGTCCAAGGTTGTCCCTGTGTCATTAGGGTTGCTGTGAAGAATCAGGAAGATACAAGTACATGGCAAGGATCCAGAAAAAGCCTGACATATTGAAAGTGCCGGATGCATTCTGATGTTTATTATTAATAAAAGAGGGCACCTTAAACCCCCAGCAGAGGTGGGTAGAGGTTCTCCGTAGCTGGGAAGGGAGAAGGGCAGGATGGCAGTGTGGTTTTGACAGGGAACCCTATAAAGCAGGATGTCTGGCTTTGGATCCCCAGCTCTGCCACTGAATGAACTTGGGCAAGTTAACTTCCTCGCTGTGCCTCCGTTTCTTCACCTGTGAAATGGGGCTGAAACTGGTTCCTACCTCATGGGATTGTTCGTGAGGATCACATGTGCTAATACAGAGGAGATTCCGAGAACAGGGTCTGGACCATCGTAGGTATTACACATGTGTTCGGAGGCTCCCACTGTTAGCATGGGTGTGAGGCCGAGGGCGGAAAGGGGGGCACGCCCACAGTCACGCTGTTGGTGCAGAGCCGGGACTAGAACCCAGAACTGCCTGCTGGCTTAGGACTTCCCAAGACTCCGAATCCTGTTCAGGAATCTTCCCACATTGCCGTACTTTCCAAAGCTGCCCTACCCACCATTGCCCGTACCATGTGGTCTGTTCCTTCTGAACTGACCTTTAGCCACATCTTTGATTTAAACACCTCATTTTGAGGAGAGAGGACAGAGTGTATTGCAGCCCAGACTTTGGAACTCCCAAGCCTTCGTCACTGCCCCCCCCCACCCCATCTGCACGTAGATATACACACCCAGACACACACACAGACACAGCCTCCCCCTCCATCTGTTATTACAGAAGCTAAGTTAACATGGCTGAGAGTAATCAGCTGGGAACACACGCAGGATGTATCCCTAATGCTGGTTCCAGGGACCTGTAATTTTCATCAGTGACACATGACTTTTTATGGAAAACTGAAAAAAGCACGCACAGCTGATGAGCTCTAATTCTGAAGAGCTCCTGTCTTGATTGGGACTAATTACTTTTATAAATAAAATAATGAATTTGCCCCGATGGGGCAAAGAGGCCTGCTTGGGCACCAGTAATTATCCCAGGACAGGTTCTCATGACCCCTTCATTTCTTCTCAGCCTGGCCTGAGCAGAGTGAGAAAGAAGCAGCGATCCTGTGTCAACTGCATGCAAGAGCCTTGGCCATTGGCCCTGGGGAGAGGAGGAGGAGGAGGAAGGCCCAGGTGTGACCCTTTAGCCAGCAAAAAAGAAATCTCTTGGCTTCTGTCCACATTGAAGCTCACCCAGGGAAACAGAGTTGAAAGGGACTCTAGAACCCTGGGATGAGTCTGGAAGTTCAGAATTGAATTCCTGCTGTGTGACCTTTAGCAAGTTACTTAACGTCTCTGAGTCTCAGGTTGTCAGCAGGGCCTGGAAGGATCATTGTATGGATAAAATGAGATAGCCTGTGAAACATCCTAGAGTTTAATGGACATCTTATAAGTTATTTATGTTCATATATGATTCTCAGCCTTGTCATTGTGAAGTTAAGGCCCAGGAAGGAAGAGAATTCAACCAAGGACACAGTCAGTTTGTTGGCTAAAGTGGGATCAGAACCCAGGGTTGTTGTTGTTGTTTTTTGGGGGGGAGGGGGGTCCGTTGTTACTGCTTTTTGTTTGTTTGTGTTTAATTTCTCCATGGTGCCTGAACTCTTTGTTATCCAATCTCTCTTGAAATATCCAGAACACTAATGATATGGCATCCCTGTAGCCTGAGTTATCTGAATACAACTTGGCTTCTATTGCACAGGTGTAAGGAAGCAGCATAGTATAAACTGTGGGGATTCTGCACTCACATAGTGCAGTATTTTATGGCTTGGCTGCACCGTTTCCTTGCTGGATGACCTTAGGCAAACCTCTGGAACTGTTCTCTGTTTCCTTATCTTTGAAATGGAGATAATCGTGGAATCTATCATATATTTCATGAGATACTGTCTATAAAGTGACATTTAGCAAGTATGTGTATCAGTCAGTTATTGCCACAATAGTGCTGTGTAACAAATCACCCCAGAAGTCAATGTCCTAAAACATTACTCATTTATTCTCATTCACACATCTGCAGGTTGACTGGGAGCCAGCCAGTTTAGGTTGCATCTAGCTGGGTGTGGGTTTAGATCTGCTTCACATGCATTCATCTCCTCGGACCAGGTGACTGCTCAGGACAAGTTCTCATGGGATGGTAGAAATGTAAGAGAGATAAGCAGGCATACGCAATGCCTCTTAAGGCCTCAGCTTGTAATTGGTACACTCTGACTTCCACTCACACTCTAGTGGCCAAAGCAAGTTAAATGGCCAACCCCAACACCAGTGGGGTAGAGAAATAAACCCACCCCTGAGGGAGGAACTACACAGTCACGTGACAATGGGTTGCACACAAGGAAGCAGGAACAGAGAATAATAATACAATCTGCCACAATATACAATAAATGCTATCAGTCCTTACAAGAGACAAGCGCTTGAATTCAATGGCTTGAGAACTAATACTGCCTTATGTGTGCATAGCACTTCACAGTTTCCAAAGTTTCACTTTCTCAAATGTGCTTATATGTTACCCTCACCGTGATGCTGGGAAGTAAGAGTTAGAGTCCCCATTTTACAGTTGGGGAAATGAGCTCAGCGGAGTAATGAATGGAGCTTGAACCCCTATCACACACCAGGAGAGTGTGGCAAAGCAGAACCTGAATCTGGGTCCCCCAACTCAGCCCCAGATCAGGGCTGGGTCTATGACCTCATAGGAAGGACATAGTTCCCAGTGTCCTTTTCTTCTTCTCTTTCTCCTTCTCCTCTTCCTCTTTCTCTCCTCCTCCTTCTTTTTCTTCTTCCTAGAATCAGATCATCAAGATATATTCAGCCAGCCCATGTGATGGGTGAAGGAACGAGAGAGAGAAGCAAGAAAAAGCCTGAACTGTGAGCTGCGGGGGTTTTCCTCACAATCTTCCCACAGTAGAATTCTCCAAATACCTCCGAGTGTTCACGAGTATGAGAATGGAGCCAAAGAGAGCTGGGCTCAAGTCCCACCTCCAGCTCCCGTTTGTTATTGACCTTGGATGTGTGAATTAACTTTTCTGAGCCTCGGTCCCTGACTTGTAAAATAAGGACGATAATAATACCTATTGCATCAAGAGGTTGTGAGGACCCATTCATTTATTCACCACCCCCCAAAAAAAAAATTATGGAGGACCTACTATGTCCCAGACATTGTTCCAGGTGTTAGAGATGTAGCAGTAAATATAAGAAAGTGTTTGGCCTCATGGAGGGCAATGTATTGACTAAATTCTAGAGGAAGGAGAGAGGCCACAGGCAGATATGCAAGTAAACACACAATATTATAGACGGCGGTAAGTGTTAAGGAGAAAAATGAATCGGGGACAAGGGATTAGGGAAAGCCTGCATTGTGCGGGGCCCTGCTTACCGTCTACATCATGTTACATCACTGTTTAAGGAAAGCCTCACTGATGAAGTGACATTTGAGCAAAGATTTGAAGGGAGTGTGAGAACAATCCAGGTGACATCTGGGGGAAAAGCTTCGCAGACGGATGTGCAAATGCAAAAGCCTGGAGATGGGAACACACTTGGCCAACATGGTGGGAGCAACTTGGGAGAAGAGAATGATGAGATGAGATCAGAGAGCCAACAGGGGCCAATTCGTGCAATGATTTTTGGTGATTATTTGATTTATACTTTGAGTAGAGATGGGAAGCCTGGATTGGAGGAGACGAGTGACACAATCTGACTTCCGTTGAAAAGGATCATTCTGGCTTTGGGGTGGAGAATAGACTTCAGGGCACCAGGGCAGGATTTAGCAGGATAATGCATGTGGAGAACTTCATACAGAGCCAGGTATGTTTCAAATGGCCAGTAGCGTGTTAGTCTGGTTGGGCTGCCCTAACAAGAGACCAGGGGGCTTAAACAACACAGATGTATTTCCTCGCAGTTCTAGAACCTAGAAGTCCAAGAGCAAGGTGTCGGCAGGGTTGGTTTCTCCTGAGGACTCTCTCCTTGGCTTAGACATGGCCACCTTCTTGCTGTGTCCTCAGGTGGTTATCCCTTGGTGTCTCTGTTTTCTGTGTCCTCATCCCCTCTTCTTAGAAGGCCACCAGTCAGGCTGGATTAGGGCTTTCCCACATGACCTCATTTTACCTGAATTACCTCTTTAAAGGCCTTATCTCCAAATACGTTCGCAGGTCCCGGGGGTTAGGACTTCAGCATATAATTTGGGGTGGGTGGGACACAAATCAGCCCGTAACAAATGGTAGTAAGAAAAGTAATAATAAATGACTCCTGTTATCCTCACGGCCCATTTAGGATGTCTGTCGTCTAGGCCAGTCACGTACTCTTCCTATCTGAGCAGCACCTCCCGGGACTGACACAGGCTTTGAGCTTTTCCCAGCCCACACTCTTTAGTCCATAAATAATTATTAAGTGCATCGTCTGTGCCAGGATACCGTACTGAGCAAGTAGAGGCAGGTCCCTCAGCGCTCCTTTGTTCCTGACATGACGTGGTTTTCAGAACCTTCGCTGTCTTTACAGACCATTCTGGATCTGTCCCAGATCTCCTTTCAAGAAGTCCTTGCTCATCACCCACCTGGGCCAGGCCCTGTGCCAGGCTCTGGTGATGCTATGCCGAGCAAGACGGGGCTCTGCTGTCAAGGAACCCCTGGGGATTTGTTCTGTGTAGCTAATCACATCAACAAACTCATTCTGACACATCAGTGGGTGTTCATATATTTTCCTCTTGGGATCACATATGTGTGTTTTACAGACCTTGTCATTCAAAGGAGTGCCTGTGGTGGGGTTTTAGGCAGAGCGACAGGCCCGGAAGGGAGGTATCTTTCGGCATGTGAACCCAAACACACGCTGTCGTGTGAACTGGCTTTCTTGCTGGTGTCTACTAGTTTGCTGAGAACAGGAGTCACAGCTGTCATTTCTCACTACATAACCAATTATGGCATCATGGTTGGCACATTGTAGGTGCTCAATAAATATTTGCAGAATAGATAAATGGACCTCAAACGGCACTGTCCAATATGGTAGCCCCTCACCACCTCTCGCTATGTATATTTAAATTAAAAATTAAGCTAAAGTTTATGATTAAATGTATTGTCATGTACGACTCAGATTAGAAATCCATTTCTTCAGTCACCCTATCCCCATGTCCAGTGTTCAGTAGCCACATGTGTTTGTGCTACCGTCTCGGACAGCACAGATATGATACATAGGACATCTCTGTCATCACAGAAAGCTCGCTGATCCAGAACAGTGCTTCTCACCCAGGAGCAATTTTATCCCCTGAACGACAGTTGGCAGTGTTTGATGTTTGGGTTGGCACAACTAGGGGGTTGCTACTGGTCTCCAGAGGATAGAGGGCAGGGATGCTGGTCAACATCCTGCAGTGCCCAGGACAGCGCCCCCTCCCCCCCACCAAACAATAGTACTGAGGTCCTGATGCCACTGTATGGGTGACAGACACATATCTACAATACTCAACGGTTTGCAAACTTGAGTTCTCCCATATAATTCCCCCAAATCTGAGAAATAATTAGGGCTAGCATCATTCCTTCTTTATGGGGGAGTGGAAAACAAGGCTCAGAGACGTGATGTGTCTCAGAAGGGAGCAGAAATGGAACTCACGGGTGCAAGTTATGGGGAGCCTGTTCTTTCTCAGTTAAGAAAAGATTCTTCTAACGATCATTTTTCCCAAAGTGGAAGGAGTGAGTTTCCCCTCATTGAAGGTATTGTGACTGGGATTACTCCGTGGAACCGTGTTTCCCAAAGTTTTCCCTGGAGCATTAACCCCCTCGACCACAAAAAATGTTTCCGTGGCCACAAAGTTTTGATAAAGGCTGCGCTATACTTTCCCTTCCTGGAGCTTCACTCCACTCTCAACATGTTAAAGGCTCTGATAAGTCCTGCAGCAACAAATCCTGGTACTATTTGTTTAACCTAGTGTTTCTCAATCCCATTTGAGTACATAATTCCATCCCCATGCCATGATCAGAGGAACAAGTAAGTATTAATGTATTCTAGATCCAGCATTCAATGGAGCACATTTTCCTAAGTGCTGCTTTCTAGCGTCGTCAGGCATGGAATGAAATATCAAACAATCCCTTGGGTCTGCCTGTACTGGATATCTGTGTGACCATGGGCAAGGCCTGGTGTTTGGGAAGAGTCGTTTGGTTGTCTGGATCTGGGCTAAATGACTTACCCAAGGCCACACAGCTAAGATGTACATTTTGGAGCTTGGCAGTCATTTATTTCATTTATTGATCATTTTCCTCTTTCTAACTCTTGGGAGTCTATTTGAGTCAGTGTGAAGTCTTTCTCCCTAAGAGTCTGAATCAGATGCAGTGTGCCCCAATCAATGTTTTGTACCATATTCCGAAGGAGAATTACATCACCTGCCTTGTTTAGAATATATCACTGTGGCAACCGTGTCTGGTCTTGTGGTGTGGACATAGATGGCTCCCGTGTAGCAGTGGGTGGGTGCTGGCTCATCCAAAAGAAAGGGCTAGGGCAGTGAGTTTTAGCTGATAAGGACCATGTGTGTCTGTCGGGTGGCAACTGGGCAGGTGTTTATGTCACATGCAACACAGTGTTTCCAAGACTCACCTGGGGAAAGACCTTTTTGAATTGAATACCTTTCTTTTTTTTTGTTTAAGCTTAGCTGATTTCCAACCAGCCACCAATGAAGAGGTCATCTAGGGTGCCCAACTGTTGAGACAGAGAGGGGACATGATGGAATCTGGAAAGGGAGGGTCCTTAGAGCATACATAAATTGGAGTTTGGGCTGCTGTGTTTTCCAACGTTTTGGACCCACATTCTTTTTCTGAGATACTTTAGGTGGCCCCATGGACACAGCATGTAATAGCATGGCGAGAAAGCAATTGCCCTTTGAATTCACTTTCTGTCCTTCCGATTGTCAAAAAGTTGCCTCAGTTTGGGAAGACTATGTTTCTAACATCTCTCAAGACATGCTAACCTTCCTGTCTTAACAAAAGAAGGAGCAGGGATCAGGTTCCCAGCCTGGGGCAGGTGGCAGTGCACAGCTGGAATTTCATCATATTCTTGTACTTTCCATCATATCTATTTTTAAGGCTAGCTTCTATTTCTGAACAGGACACTTATTTTCCATTTACCGTTGTGATGTGAGGTTTCCTTTTTTAATTAAATGTACTGAGTCAAAAAGCAAGGCAATTTTCAAGAATCATATTAAGCAAATACTAGTACAGGACACACTTGCATCAGTGGACAAAAATCATGGTTGGTCTTGTGTGAGCCGCTGAGGTTTAGGAAATATGTTTTGAGGAAGATATGGCTTTGGAGAAAGCAAGTTGGGATTATGTGCCAGCTCCATCATGTATTAGCTATGTTGTCTTGAGCAAAGCTTTTTGACTCCCTGAGCCTCAGTTTTGTAGTCAATTAAATGGGGATAGTAAATTCCCTATCTTATATGGTTAATGTGAAATAATCATATAAGGCACATAGTAGGGGCTCAAAAAAGTGGAAACCCCCACTGTGCTTCTTTTGTGACTAACATATCCATTTGTACACATGGTGCCTCTGAGGGTCCCAGGTTTGGGGTAAAACAATTTCTTTCTGATCAACTTTCCAATAATAATGTTTACGGAGTACAGTTCACCCTTGAACAAGGTGGGTTTCAACTGTGCAGATCCACTTATAACTGAGTGTTTTCAATTGGCCCACACAGTTATACCCGCGTTGTTCAAGGTTCCACTGGCAGTTGGGAATCTGTGTATGTGGAGGGCTGACGTGGATTTTCAACTGCGTTTGCGGTTAGTGCCCCTAACCCCCACCTTGTTCAAGGGTCAGCTGTACTCGCTCTGTGCCAGACACTGTTTTAAGCATTAACCATATATTATCTTATTTAACATCCCCAGTGATTCAGCAGGGTAGGGCATATCACCCCACTTTACAGATAGTGCGCAGGTGGTACGTACCCTACCAAAAGTCACACAACTAGAAAGCAGCAGATGCAGTGCCCAAGCTCAAGCAGCTTGCATGCATGCTCTTAACTGTTCTCATGGGTACCAGAAGCTCTTCCGTTTTGTAGACTTGCAGTAAAGTGTTTTGCTGTTGATGATGCAACTGGTTGCATTGGTTAGTAGCCCTTTGGTTACCAGGGACCCACACCACACCAAAGCAGTGCCAATAATAAAGAGGATATCTTGGTTCTCATAATGGAAAAGTTGAATAGCTTCAGGTCTAGCTGGATCCAGGACCTTAACCAATGTTGCCCCATTCCTCATTTCTTAGACAGCCTCTCTGCTTGGGGTGACAAGAAGGCTGCCAGGAGCTCCACGCTTTCATCTTACGCTTCAAAGCAACCACTGGCAAAGGAGGTCCTTTCTCCATGGTTTCAATAAAAGTTCCAGAATTGACTCTCACTGGCTCAGTTGGCCTGGTTTGGAAAGGTACCTATGTATGAACCAATTACTGTGTTCAGGGGCATGTGATGCTTTGATCGACCAGGGCTGGCTCATATGCTTGTCCTTGGAGCTGGTTTGAGGTACCTTTGCCTGAATCAGATGGACTGAAAGTAGAGAAGGGGATAGTCCAGAGAACTATCTGCTGCTCATATGTTAACAGCAGAGAATAGCTGCTCAGCAGGGAGAATTATGCCCCCTGTGAAAGCTTACTTTCAATCTTCATTGGGAAGATTCATGGGCCAGGGGTCTGTACCAGGCAGGAGGAGACTGAGGTTCCCTCACCTCTGCACCCCTGGTTTGCTCTGTGAGCTTGGACAACCCCATAACCCCTCATGTGGCTCCGTGTCTTCAGCTGTTAATGGGACAGTGACGTCTTGCCATCACACTTTGCAAGACTATTTTAAAGAGCGGAGCACATGCAATGGTGTTATTTATAAATGTGATTAGCACCGTGGCTTTTTTTCCTCCATGGTTTCTATACAAAACACACATTACTCCAAGTTTTGTTGTTTTCCCAATGGCTAATATTCCCCTTAAAATCCAATTTAGCCAGTTCCTGCTGGATTCTTAAGACCTGCCTTTACCTACCCCCCATCAAGAATAAAGTGGCACATATTTGCTATGTACTTTCAAATAAGCAGTTGCAAAGAAATCGAGTGACATCTTACCAAGATGTCCACGTGCCAAGATATGGCATGACAAGTATTTTGCAGGGAGCGTCTCATTGAGTTGTCCTGACAACCCTGTTCTGTTGTGGGTAATACGAGGGAGGGAGAATAACACAGGACCGATAGTTTGTGGTTTGTAGAGCAGAGTGCAAATCCTGATTGTGCCTCTAATACAGCAGGACCATGGCAAGTCATTTAACCCCTGAGCTTCAGTCTCCTCCTCTGTAAAATGGGAACACAGAGGCTATGTCGTACGGGTGTGGGGCAGACACAGTGAGCTAGCTGATGGATACAAGGTACTTAGCACCAGCCTAACACCTAGTGGGGAGCTCCCCCAGGTCACACAGCAGGCGTCCATCCCAGCCCTGCCTGTCTCGGGACCATGCCGTACTACCTTACAACAGAACCGCATCTCTGCATCTCTTTCGGGGCCATCTAGGGTGCCCTTGAGCTTCCAGCAATTCAGAGTCTCTGGCCCCTCCAGTCTATTCAGCTTTGCTCTGTATGTCCACTCAGGCTATACATTGCCTGCTGCAATGTCCTGAAATAACTCTCCTCTTCCGGCCAGCCCTGCTCCCAGCCTCCCTCCCGCTAAGCCCAGAATAGCCACATACATCACGGCTCGAAAACAGCCTGCAGGATGCTTCCTCCCCTGTGATGATAGCTCAGCCTTGTCTGAATGCCGGCACAGCCAGGGCCATGGTGCCTGGTGCAGCCTCAGTCAGCCTTAGGTATGCTGTGCTGTCATGCAGAGATGTCACTTGACTTCACTTGCAAGCAGATGTCATAGTCATTATTGTACCTGGTGGGGGGTGTGGCAGGACAGATGATGTTATCTCACCTTGCCAATGGAGAAACGAAAGACCAGTCACAGGTCCATCGCCATGGTCATATGTGACATTTCCATGTGACGTCACTTTTATTAAGAGAACTGATACCCCTTGTCTCACTTACAGTCTCCTTGCTGTGGCCTCAAAGCTTTGCCAGCTCTGGTTGCTGCTCACCGTTCTGACCGTATCTTACTCCCTCCTTCCTTTTCCTATTTTGTCCATGTTCTTCTCACCTCTTTTCAGTTCTTGAAACCCACTAAGCTGTCTCTCTCCTGCCTCAGGGCCTTTGCACATGCTGTTCTCGCTGCCTGAGATGCTCTTTTGAATAATGATTTCCTTCTTGCCATTCATACTTTCTAGCAAGTCTCTCCTAGTCTCTCCCACACTTCCTTTCCCTGTTTTGCGTATATCACAAGTTATAGTTCCATATATTTTCCAGGACACTTATTTCTTTAATGTCTATCTCTTATGCGAAATTGCGAGCTCCGTTATAGTGGAGACTTTACCTATCTTGTTCACTAAGATTTCTTCAGAGCCAAGAACAGTACATGACCCTTAAGAGGAGTGCGGAACACATTTTTGAAGGAGAGGCATCTTTGATGACAATGTGATATGATAAACATCACCACCCCTATCCAACGGCTGACAAGGTAGAGATGCAGTGTCAGGGCTTTTCCAAGGTCACTCTCGCGGCTGGGAACAGCACATCCATGAAAATCCAAGTCCCCAGATTTTCAGTCCAGGGTTCTTTCTCCCCCAGCAACAGCTGTTTTTAGAATAGGGACGTGACCAAAATGTTCCCTCAGGTGATGCTAGGAAGGACTCCTGGAAAATAGACTCTCTGAGCTAAATCTTGACTTATAGATAGACAATCACCAGGAAGGAAGCTGGGGAAGGGTATTCCAAGCAGAGGGAACAGCAGACACAAAGAAATGTAACTGTCTCTAGTAAGCACTGAGCAGGTAACAGATGTATCCTTAACTTATTCATTCATCTATTCACTTTTGTGTGCAATATTTACTCGAGATCTGCTACGCTTCAGACATTTTAGGGGGCACTAGAATTACACAGGTAAAAAAATACCACAAGACACTAATAATGCTAGTTAATCCTTACTGAGCCCCTATTGTGTTCAAGACACTGTATTAAGTGCCTTATGTGGACTATCTCATGTTGAACCCTGATAATAGTGACATATATATATATATATATATATATATATATATATATATATATATATATATATATATATATATATGTCACAATTCCCTGAGATTGTTACGTGAGTTTTCCCCATTTTACAGAGGGGTAGGTGGAGGCTTAGGGTTCAATTAGATTGAGTAACTCCTCACGTCACTCAGTGCATAGTTGGCAAAGCTGGAATTGTAATCTAGGCAGCTCCAGTCAAAAACCCAACCTCATAACCCTTTAGAGCAACTCCCATAGCTCTTCTCATATGTAAGCACGTACATCAATATAGATTTCCAGAAATAATGGCATGAGCTTTCCTCAGAAGTATGAGCTGCTGTCGGAAATCACTTCCCCCTCCCCACCTCTTCTGATGTTCCCTCAAGTTAGAGACCAGCCAGCCCCATTCCTCTGCCTCTCCTTCCCTCCTACCTTTTTCTTCCTGAGACTTTGTCCTCTTATCACCTTTCACCTCTCTAAGATTGTTCTGCCCTTGGGAGCCAAATTCAGTACCATCCACCCCACCCGCACCTGTCTCTGCTCCTCAGCGGGCTCTCCAGTGGAGAGGTCTGTGGTCACTTTTTCCCCTGAGCCGTGCCAGACATGGAAAAAGTTGCCTTCGAATCCTGCAATTACCACTCCCTAGATTGCAGCTATTTAGCTGGAGACACCTCTGCCCAGCCCTCCTCCGTGCCCAGCAAGCACAAGGCCTGTGAACAACAGAGCAGCATTTCAGAGCTTCTGGGGGCAGTCCTCAGCCTTGAAATTACTTCTGTTTGGCTCTTAAGAAACATTGATTCTACCAATTAGGTCTCCCTTTCCCTACCCACTCACCACAGCTTCTACTTCACATTCATTCTCCTGCCAACTTTATTGAATAGACTCAGAGTGATTTGTTCATTTATTCATTCATTCATTCATTCATTCATTCATTCATTCATTCATTCATTGTGACAGGCACTGAGCTAGACTCTGGGGCTACAATACTGAGCCAACCAGATAGAGATACCAGATAAGAACTTACCCTGGGTGATGGATGCAATAGAAGAGGGATACTTAGCAAGGACACTGGGAGCTAGGAAAAGTTTCCAGAGGAAGTAATAATTGGGACAAAACTTGACGTATAAGCAGGCGTTAGCCAGGAAAGAGAAGAGGAGTAGTGTGAGGTGTCCCCAATATGTGCAAAGGTGAGAAAGGGCGTGGCCCCCCTAGGGAAATGCCGCATTGGCTAACGTGCGGGGTGGAGGTTGAGAGTTGAAAGAGAAGGAGCTGGGGAAGGTAAACGAGGGGATTGTATCCTCCTGAGTATCATACTGGGTAAGACCTCACCCTTAAGGCAATGGGAGCCACAGAAGGTTTTAGGCAGTTTCATCTTCTGTGTGTCTCATGTCAATCAAACCTGGCTCTGGACTTGTCTTTCTCACAGGAGATATTTGTCCTCAACCAGAGCAGACCCTGGAGCTCAGAGCATGCTAGATTCCCAGGCTAAGCGCCCAGCCTCTCTGGGGAAGGGAGAGAGCGGGTAAGGCCCCTTTATATTGGAGGTCAGATGGAGATTTGAGCTGATTGGATAAAATGAGAGGATAAGTGGGATCTGAGATGACTGCAGCCTGAAAACACCTCACACATCAGCTCATGAGACAAAAACATTTTCCCCCTGGAATGAATCCACTTTGGGGGACAGAGGGACAAAACAGAAAGAAAAAAAAACAAAACAAAATTTAAAACTGCCCAGGAGAAATGGCTATTGATATGACACTCCTACCCACACTGATGGACACTCGTGGGCAATTTTCCATGTGTCCATGAAAGCGTTCCCACATATCTACATGGCATAGATAACTGCATATGTGTGTTTTCACATACCCTCATCCATATACTCAACTCCCTGAGGATCTTTCTGTACCTCAGGTGTTCTTTACAGGGGTCAGATCTCTGCATGTTCTGCAGTCATATCTGGATTTGTTGTACACACACACACACACACACACACACACACACAAGGCAGAGTCAGTCCTTGTGCTTTCTAGAGCCTACACAATGCAGAATATCCCAGGCCCTAAGATATCCAATCACGTTTCAGTAGCGACTAAGGAGTGAGGTCTGAGTGAGCTGACTGGGAATTAGTTGACTTCCTCGATGCATTTTCTGTAACTTCTTTGACAAGAACCCCTCCCACTGTGGTCCAGAGGAGCATAAGATGAGGGCAGGGACTGCAGCTCCATAACACTCAACTTCCCATCCCATCCTCAGCCCTGGAGAATGACTCCCATCTGTTGGAATCTCCACATCTCACATTCCACTGTCTTCCAGCTTCCTGAAGGACATAATGACCTCCAAAGACAGGTGTCTGGGTTGAGATCAGCTCACTCCTGATTTTATCAAACATCTTATCAACCTTAGCTCATCGTCTGACATGGGAGGAAGGAACATAATTCCCTTGCCAACTAAATCCTGGCCACTGGCTAATTTGCTTTAAGAATGAAGCCCTATACTCCATCATTTCAGTCCCCCACCTCCTTCTTAGGATACCCTACTTCCTGGTCTCATCCAAGCATGTCTGCTCCCTCCTGCACCTCTTAATGTGGAGTGTGTGTGTGTGCAACAGTATGTGTGGCAGGGCTGTGTATTCAGTGCCAGAAAAGTCCTTGAAGGTTGAAAGAATGAATAATGGAAGGAAAACAACAATCGCCACCTGGTCGAGCCCCACTCTGAAAATTCTTCAAGATGGACTCAAAAATAGCAATGTTTCCCGCATGTTAATTAACGTGTTCCAAAGGCGGGGTCAGAGTGTCCTTGAGATGTGGAGGCTAGAAAGCAAAACGGAATAGCCCTGCGTGTGCACTTGAGCGTGTGGGAAGCGCTTCTGCTCAAACCCAGGAGCTTGGCTGATTCAAGCCCCTGAGAGCCCGACTGTGGTTCAGCACCGAGGACAGAGGCCGCTGATTAACCGACTGAAGGCTGCGACGGTGAATCCTACGGAGACACCCCGCTGCATCTTTACCTGTAGATCCTTACCTGCCCCCCATCCTTACCTGTAGAACCTCTGAGTTACATCACCTTTCAGGTTCTCTCACTTTATGGGAAATGGGTGCTCCTGAGAAGTTGTGTGTAAATCTATAAGGGGATCAATTCAGAAACACATTTATGTATTTCCAATAAATCTTCCAGGAGGATGAGGTAGAAATGCTGATACTTTGGCCTCCCTGATTTCTGAAAAGATAGATGTGTCCAGAGACAGTGTAACTCAGTGATTAAGAGAACCGCAGGAATATATCAAGGTCTCCTGGCCCTGTTGGCATTTGGGGCTGAATAATTCTTTGTTTGGGGAACTGCCCTGTGCATTGTATGGTGTTTGCAGTATCCCTGGCCTCTATCTACCATTGTGCTTCCCCAGTTGTGACAACCAACGTCTCCAGACATTGTCAAATGTGGTCCCCCCCTTTGCCCCCCGAGGGCAAAATCTCCCACCTTCGTTGAGAATCTATGGAATAGATGTATCTGAACTTGAATCCTGGGTCTGCCCCTTACTAATGGCTCTGGTTCATTGGCTTCCATCGCTTCATGGCTCTGCTTTCTCATATGCAAAATGAAAACCACTTTAAGATTTACCTTGTGGGGATTCTGTAAGGAGCGAATAAGATATTCCTTGTCAACGTATTTAGCATAACGCTAGGCACATAATCAGCCTTTAAATGATGACGGTACCAGTAAGGTGGTTGCCGCCATCATCATCATCGTCGTCATCATCATCTTGGCCATTTAACTCCAGACATTATGCTGTCATATTTCTAAATCGTTCATTCAGAAAACGTTCCTGGTATCCACTAACTAGCCGGCACTCTTCTAGGTAATGGCTATTTAAAGATGAACAAGTCATAGTCTGTTTCCCCAAAGAACTAGAAGTCCTGGATTTGATCTCATGGCCATAAGTACATGTGACTCCCATGGGAATGTATGCGTGATGCTTGACCATGCGTCTGTCAGTAAGGACAGGCTTAGTAGCAACTAAGTGCGACAGTAGCAACCAACCGCCAAATGTCAGGGGCTTAGAACAACAAAGGTTTCTTTTCGTGTTCGTACTATATGGTCCTCATGGGTTAACAGAAATTTCTGCTCTGTGTTGCCCTCTCTCAAGAGCCCAGACTGAATGGACCTCCACCATCTGGAGTGTGTGTAGTTACGAGGGTGGGGAGAAAGGGAAAAGGGTGAACCGTGCACTAGCCTTTAAAAATGTCTACCCAGAAGTTGCACACATCGATTCATTCTATACTTTGTGACTAAAGCAAGTCATGGCCTCCTCCCTATATTCAAGGGCCAGATAACTGCAATCCCACTGTGTGCCTGAAAGAAGAACAGGGATGTTAACTAACAGCCCGAATAACGACCACACAGCCATGTACAAGTACCAGCCATTGGTCTGTAGGGGGATGTTGTGAGTAAGAGTGAAAGATTCTGTTGAAAACCCTTCTCAGTAACCGAAAAATCTTGATAGTACATCCTCCTGGTAAGAGTAAGGAACATGATCACATACAAAATATGGCATTGTGTTCTCTTGAGCATGGAGAGGGAGAGAGAGGAGAGAGGGGAGAGGGGAGAGGGGAGAGGGGAGAGGGGAGAGGGGAGAGGGGAGAGGGGAGAGGTGAGAGGGGAGAGGGGAGAGGGGAGAGGGGAGAGGAGAGGAGAGAAGAGGAGAGGAGAGGAGAGATTATTAGTGGAAGTTATGGGTCTGGCCTCCCATCTTCATTTCTAAGCCACAGTGTCAGGTCGCCAGAATTTAACAGGTGATAACACTGGGTAGATGCCTAAAGTATCAGAAGAAGAGTTCATGCCTTTCAAAAGAAAACAAGAAGCAAAACAATACCCCTACATCTGGTTGTTCTTATTATCTTCTGAAAATAATTAACAAGGAAATTTTAATAGGAGCAGGGAGAGCCCAACTCTATTGATTTACAGCTCAAATTGGGCTAATTCACATCAAGGCTCCATTGGCCATTTCATTTTGGCTTCTAAAGATTCCATTATTAATTCATTTCTAAAGTGATCTCTCTTACTCCCAAGGGGTATATCCCAAAGAACTACGTGCTTTTAATACTCCATTTGATTAAAATTTAACAAGCTATGTTATTGGCAAATAAACTATTTATCTCAGTGCTGTTACCAATGCCAAACAAAATGTTTTGAACAAAGGAATAGAATCGACACACTAAAGAGATTGTCATTAATAATTCACCATAGCCCAAAATGCCTGCATACACTTATTTTTTCCAGTGGTGACATTAGAGTGTATATATATATATATATATATATATATATATATATATATATATATATTTTTTTTTTTTTTTTTTTTTTTTTTTTTTTAAAACAACCAGAGGAGTCCGCCAAAGTTCTCTGGTTTCCTATTTATCAAAAGGGGAAAAACCAAGAAATTGAATTAAGTCTCCTGTGGTATAGTGAAAAGAACAGTTAAGAAAACTTGCCATACCCCTGCTGTTAACTTGCTATGTGACCTTACGCAAGCCACTTAACCTCCCTAGCTTGTTTCCTGTCTTGGAAAATGAGCCTAAGGAAACTTTGCTTATTGAAAGCTCAGGGTTTCGTCAGGATGAAAGGAGAGGAACGATGTAAACATGCTTAGGAAATGCAAATAGTGCTTCATAAATATCAGAATTATATTGATAAATGCTTTTTTTCCTCGCTTCTCAAACCAGACACTGATTAATCTGGCAGAGATTTGTGGAAAGGGGGGAAAAGGTCATTTTGCCATTTTTTTAAGGGGGAATTTATATTCTCAGAGGTTGGCTTCAGCTGGTACCGAAGACGTTGATCTGAGCAAATTGCCCCATCGCCCCTCAGGTGCCCTGCTCCCCTGCGAACCATAGTTGATTTGTTTAGCATTTAATTTCTGTATGCCAGGAATCATGCCAACCTCTTCATATATATTATGTATTATCTCACAAGCACCCCCATGAGATGGGTACTGTTAACACTCCCAGTTTTCTAGAGAAGAACATTGAGGTTCACAATGCAGTTACTTGTCCAAAGCCCCTCAGGTGATAAGAGGTAGGGCCAGGTACTGGGAGTCCGCTTGGGCTCATTTCCAGAGCCTGTTGTCCAGCACCTCGCTCCTTTGGATTTCTTGTTGGTTGAGGACATGCTACTCTTTGTTGTCCCCTGCCTGCCTCCACTAGGGTGTAGACTGCCCTGGGTGAGTCAGGGCCCCTGGCTGCAACATGAAACTATAAGCAAACTGGATTTCTAGAAGGGCACAAATGTGAGATCCACTTGACTGAGGGTTGTTTTCTCCGTTGAGCTTCCTAGTAGCTAGGACAGTTTTTTGCCCAAAGTAGGGGTTTAGAAAAATCTATGGGTAGGTGGTTGGATAAATGGATGGACGGATGGATGGATGGATGGATGGATGGATGGATGGATGGATGTTTGGATGGATGGATGGATGGATGGATGGATGGATGGATGGATGGATATATGGATGGGTGGATGGATGGATGGGAAAATGATGGATAAATGAATGAAGGGATTTCCCACTTAATGGATGGATAAATAGATAAGCTGTTTTAGGAGCCATGAAGAAATAGCCTCCCATTCCTGTCTGCCTCTGAAGTCTTGCTTGACCAAGAGTAACCTCTCAACACGTGTGACCGAATTTTTGTTATCACTCACCAATACTAGCTGCTTGTCACTTTAGTGGTCCCAGGCTGTGGGTGCTCATCAAAGATACCATTGTTTTTAGTCTCAGTCCTAATGTGTTATTGGCTAAGTGCTGGTTTAAGCTTTTCCTCTGGGTAATAATGACTATTATTTATTGAGCCTCTCTTATGTGCCAAGTACTGTAATAAGCCTTTTATCTGATTTACTATAAATGCACGACAAACTCACAATGTTGTTATTGCTGGCCTCATTGTATAGATGCCAAAAAAATGTGGGCGAGGTTAATCCAGTTCTACCCAGGTTAAACAGGGGCAGACACTGGATTCGACTCGAAGGGAATGTAGCTGCAGAGTGGGTACCTTTTCCTCTCCACTGTTGGCTCTCAAAATGTGGTCCCCACATCAGCAGAAGAAGTATCACCTGGGAGCTATTTAGAAATGCAAATTCTTGGGCCCCAGCCCAGACCTACCAAGCCAGAAGCTCCAGGCGTGGGGCCCAGCAAGCTGTGCTAGGATACACCCTCCAGATGTTTCTCGTGCACACTCCGCTTTGAGAACCACTGCTCTTGTCTAGACATGTTGCTTCCTTAGATTGCAAGGATGCATTTGTACCGAATCCTCCACACCTCTTCACGTGATGTTGCTTGCGAGTAGCAGCACTGACTGCATTTCGGGAAGGACCTGGTGCCGAGGAACAAATTACACAGTCCTTGCCTTCCTCAACCCCCCATCATCTCTTGTCAGGAAACCTTCGAGGTCCTCCCACCTGCCTTCCTACCACTGGCCCTGGTTCCCACTCCACACTGTTCATACCGCCATCCATAGACTGAAGCCAGGGGGTCTTTCCAAAGAGTGGACCTGACCGTGTCACCCCCCTCCCGAGAGCTTCCCATCGAGAGTCCTCCCCACTGTTCTCAGAATCCGGTCCAAACACCCACCCGTAGCCTGTCAGGCTCTGTAAAGTCAGTGCCTGCCTGCCCTTCCCATCCCAGCCTTCTCTCATTCATTTCTTTCTGCTCCTGCCCTCCCACTGCATGTCCACTAGAACTATGTGCTTTCCTTCATAGTTCTGTCGCATTGCCTACCTTTTGCCTCTTCCACTGAACTGTAATCTCCATGAGGGCAGAAACCATATCTGTTTTTCTCAACATCCTATCCCCAGGGCCGAGTACTACGCCTGACACATAGTAGGTCCTCAGTAAACATTTGTACCGATAAGGCCTGGGCGCCCTGTATTTTTAATTATGATATACTTTCTTGTGACTTCCCTAATAAAGTTTGTTACCTTTTTTGTGACTCTATTGGGTCAGAACTTGGGCTCTAGAAGCCAACAAGCCTGGATTTGAATCCCACTCCCTCCTCACACAGCCTATCTGACCTGGGCATGTGATTTAATTTTTCTGAACCTCCGTTTCCTTACCTGTAAAATGGGGGTAACAGAGTAGTTGGGGAGATTAAATGAGACCATACACGTGAAGCTCTTAGCATAGCCCCTTGGATATTAGGGCTAATGACCTGCTTTTATTACATCCGACCTCCCCCGCTGTGTTGCAAGTTCTTGAAACGGCTGGTGGCACATGCCTGTCGAGCGGATGTTCACCAACTACAGGTTCACTGGGAATGTCCAAGTGGGGATGAGCCTCGGACCATAGCAGCATATCCTGGCCTTTACGTGTCAGACTCCAGATTCAGACTAGGAGACACCTAGCGCCTCCACTTCTCAGCTGCCTGAGCTTGGGCAAGTTCCGGAACTTCCCCATGCCTGTTTTCTCATCTGTAATCCTGTATTGGCAACACAGGTCCCATGTCACAGCTGATGCAAGGATCAAATGCACTGACAGCACATAGGACAGTGCCTGGCGTGAGCCAGCCCATGGCAAGCACTGAATACCTTTTAACTGTCGCCATTGTCATAAAAACCACCATCACTCCTATGTCCCAGCCTGATTGCTGGAGGACAGAACGGGAGAAAAAGCAGGCTTTGTGCAGACTGCTTACTCCGCAGCCAAATACCCTCTTCTACTTCTTTCTCTTTTCCTCTTTTTTCTAAATGGGCCGTTCAGCAAGCACCTCAATGGCTTGGGTCTCCACAGTAGGGGCGGCGCCTCCTCTGAACGCCACTTTCTTTTCCTTTTGTGTATGTGCAAAATCACCTTGAAGAGCTGCTGTTTCCATGGCTGTGGGAGTTTTAGATATTTATCTCCCATCTGCGGGGGACCCCTGGGCACGGTAATCCACACTTGGCATGCCAGCGTTGTCTGTTGCTTTAGATCAGAGCCGACTCCTTCCAAGTACCTGCCATGGAGGTGTCGGCAACCGCTGATGGACTTCCAAAGCCCATCGATAATAGGCACTGCTCCTATTAATGGATCCTAAGAGGAAGGGAGGCTTAGAAATGGAGAGGAGAAATGGCTGGGAGAAGGAACGAGAAGGTCTGGAGTCTAGGAGAAAGCCCCATGCAAGGCTTAGGGTGGGGGAGGCAATACCTCTCCCCCAAGATACTACTGTGGGGTGTCTTTTTTTTTTTTCCTGCCTGTATAGCACTGTGGAACTGGGAATTGAAGGTCTGAGCTAAGCCCAAAGGATATTTGATTGGCTGAGGGAGAGAAGCCCAAAGGATATCATTTGATTGGTTGAGGGAGAAAATAAGCCACAGAGCCCTCAGGCTTAGGGAGATATCCTTGGGGGGAGTTCAAGGTGAGGTAAAAATAGAAACAGGAGAGCTCCAAACAGTCAAGTCAACACTTAAAGAAATGAAGGCGGAACAGGTGGAACAAACTGAGCCTGTTACCTACGGTTCCCACCCCTTGCTGGGCCCTGGAATCACCCACCCAGACACCCTCCTATAAATATAGCTACCAAAGCCCACCTGTCCCCCACCACAACCTATTGGATCAGCATCCCCCCGCGTGGGGCCCAGGAATCTGTATTTACAGAAAGCGCCTACCGTGATTCTGAAGTAGCCCCCTCAGCACAGGCTGCGGACACACATTTGGGAACCGTGCATTTTGTTGATTGAAATGCAGTCCCAGCAGCTAGAGATCACGGTGTCAGCTTCACGACACTCGCCGAACCTGAGCAGGGCTGAGCCTGCATTTTGGAACCGGGAAAGAAAGAGTCCTATGCGAGAAAGGAGAAAGTGGGTGGCGGGTTGTATCTTATGTGCAAAGGAAATGAGGACCTCTGTGGGTGCTGACCTTCGTGGGCAATTCCTGAAGCACCCCTCGTCAATGAGATGTCAATCAGCATTCTTGCTTCCTGGCTGGAAGTGAAAAGGATAGCACTAGGTTACCAGTTGTCACCTAGGTTATGGTTGCTTGGCAAGGCTAGACCCAGGTGGGGCTAACTCTGTGCATTCCCACTTTTGAAAACATAAGAAACTAGCCTCTCAACCAGGGACTCACAAAATTAAATACCTACGAGGGTCGTGGGTACTGTAAAGAGATGAAGTGAGCCAGGTGGGGACTCAGATAAATTAGGGGGCCACTGCTACCTAGATCTGCCCGATGGCTGCCTTGAGGAAGCAATGTGGGTCCCTCGTCTCCAATCTTGATCTTTCTTGAAACTAAAATGTGTACATAAGATGCCTGATTTTGAAATGTCTGCCATGAATTTGACTTTTTGAAAATTAATGTGCTACCCAAGCAAAACATGTCTGCCAGTGGTTACCAGAGGGTAGGGGGGAGGGGGTGGGAGAAGAGGGTAAAGGGGATCAAATATATGGTGATGGAGAAGTGACTCTGGGTGGTGAACACACAATGTGATGTATAGATGATGTAATACAGAATTGCACACCTGAAATCTATGTAACTTTACTAACCATTGTCACCGCAATAAACTTTAAAAAAAAAAAAAAGCAAAAAAGCACATAAAAATGTGCTTAACATCATTAGTCATCAGATAAATATAAATTAAAACAACAATGAGATATCATTTCACACTCACTGTATTGGCTAAAATTTAAGACTCACACAAAAAAACAAAAAACAACAGCAATCAAACAAATCAAAACACATGTCTGCTGGCTTTTTTCCTACAGGAACTTTTTCACGCACACAAGAAAACAAACAAAACCTGGACACTTTCTCCCTGCCCCCTAAATGGATAGGCTTTGGACTCACCTGTCCACTCAGCAGCTATTTACTGGGCCAGGCACTGTTTAGGCAGCGTGGGTTCAGGGGTGAATGAACCTCAACTCTCTGAGCCATAGATTCTTCCTATTGTAGAGCTGGGCTGTCTTAGAGTTCACCGATGGCTCTAGTTTCCAACATGCATTCTGTGACCTGTCTCGGGCCTTGCCTTGAAGAGCGAGGAGGCTGAGAGATCAGGTATTCAAATTACCAACAGAAGTGCTCTGTTGATCTGTTTTATGTGGGGGAGATTTTCAGGGGGCCACCAAGTCGACACGCGGGAAAACCAGGGACCAAGAGGACGACGTGATGTGTCCCAGGTCACACACAAGTAGTCGGTCACAAAACCAGGAAGAGAAGCCTCATTTCCTGGCTTCATAAGAGCTAGGATGGGCTGAGAAATTGTTGCTTTAATTCCTGTTTGGGCTGTTCCTTCTTCTGGTGCAAAGCTCACGCTTCAACCATCCCGCTGGGGTCGGACTGCGCCATGTCTCCCCTACACCTGGAATGAGAACCAGATGACAAGAGACGGAGTGGTGGGGTCTTGGGACTCGTCCTCCCTAGCCTGACTTCAGAGATGCCAGACTCCATGTCTCTCCTCCATCTGCCTCTCAGAGGCTAAGAGATTAAACAGAGGGGAGAGGTACTGGCGTGAGCTAGGAGCTGATGGAGCAGGATGCATGGATGCCGCCTCTCCTGGAGGGCTGAGGTGTGCCCTCCCCAGGACTCAGGACCTCTGTGGCAGACCGTATCACACTGATATCATCAGTGGCTTCCAGGCCTTCCCTCTTACAAGTCTAGTAGCTTCTTTAGCTCAAAGCCTGGGGTGCGTTTTAATCCTGTGGCTCCAAACCTAGCCCCAGAGCACTGCACATCAAACATCTATTGGTTGAGTGAAGGAATTAATAAACACAAATGCATGTCACCATGACAAAGGGGAGGCAGGATAGCATGGTTAGTGGTTAGGACCACAGACTTTTCTGTCAGAAACAGACCTGGGTTAGAACCCTGGCTCTGGCCTTTTCTAGCTGTGTAACCTTGAGCAAGTCGCTTACCTGCTCTCCCTGCCTCAGTGATGCTGTTATGAGAAGTAAATTTATCAGCTAAACACGCTAATAATTGACTAACAATAGACTAACCTGCCACCGTTGTTATTTTTATTTTTCAATGTCTGTTCACAGGATTTTTTAGGGAGAATTTACATACAGTGAAATGTACAAATCTAAGCATACAATTCAGAGAGTTTTCACAAATGCACACACCCCTGTAACCCACACCCCATCAAGAAAATTTCCTCAGGTCTCTCCTTAATCTGTCCCCAACTCCCAGAAGCAATGACCGTCTTTAGGCCTTCTCATGACAGGTTAGATTTGCCTGTTCTAGAACTTTGTGAAAACAGAATCAGACTCTATGCCATCTCCGTATTTTACGTTCAGTTTCTTTTACACTGGTATTTGTAAGATTCATCTCTGCTATTGCCACCATTATTACTTGTCCTTTTCTTTCTTTTTTTTATTTTATTATTGTTTTCAGTTACAGTTGATATTCAATATTATTTTATATTAGTTTCAGGTTTACCACATAGTGTTTACACCTTTATATAATTTATGAAGCGATCCCCCTGATTTGTCTAGTAACCACCTGGCACTATATATAGTTATTACAATATTATTGACTATACTCTCTATGCTGTACTTTACATCCCCGTGACTATTTTGTAACTACCAATTTGTATTTCTTAAACCCTTTACCTTTTTCACCCAGCTCTCCGACCCCCTTCCCTTCTGGCAACCATCAGTTTGTTCCCTGTATCCATGAGTCTGTTTCTGTTTTGTTTATTCGTTTCTTTTGTTCTTTAGATTCCACATATAAGTGAGATCATATAGTATTTGCCTTTCCCGGTCTGACTTGTTTTCCTTAGCATAATATCCTCCAGGTCCACCCATGTTGTTGCAAATTCTTCTTGAAATGTTTGGTAAAATTTACCTGTGAAGCTATCCAGTCCGGGACTTTTGTTTGTTGGGAGTTTTTTTTTTAATTATTATTATTACTGATTTGATTTTGTTAGTAGCAATTTGTCAGTTCAGATTTTCTGTTTCTTCTTGACTCAGTCTTGGGAGATTCTACTCATATGTTTCTAGGAATTGATCCATTTCTTCCATATTATCCAACTTGTTGGCATATAATTGTTTGTAATATTTTCTTATAATCCTTTGTATTTCTGGAGTGTCAATTGTCACTTCCCCTCTTTCATTTTTTATTTTATTTATTTGGGTCATCTCTCTTTTTTTCTTGTTGAATCTTATTAAAGTTTTATCAATTTTATTTATCATTTCAAAGAAGCAGCTCTTGGTTTCATTGATCTTTTGTATTGTTTTTTTCTAGATTCTATTTTGTTTATTTCTGCTCTGATCTTTATTATTTTCTTCAACTCACTTTGGGCTTTGTTTGTTGTTCCTTTAAGTGTAAGGGTTAAATTGATTATTTGAGATTTTTCTTGTTTCTTGAGGTAGGCCTATATTGCTATGAATTTCCCTCTTAGGACTGCTTTTGTTTTGTCCTATAGCTTTTGGGTCATGTTTTCATTGCCATATTTCTGAAGGTGTCTTTGTTTTTTTCCTTGATCTTGTTGTTGACCCATTCATTATTTTTCTTAAGTGTATATTAGTTAATTATTACTGAGTGACAAATTACTCCAAAACTCAGTGGTTTACAGCAATCAACTTCCATTCACTGAAAATTTATGTTAGTCAAAAATACAAGAGAGGCTTAGCTGTCAGGTTGTGACTTACAGTGTCTCATGAGAAGGCAGACAAAACAAAGACCAGGGTTGCTAGTGGCATGTTATTTAGCTTCCTTGTGTTTGTGCGTTTTTCAGTTTTTTTTCTTGTAATTGATTTTGAGTTTCATATCATTGTGTTCAGAGAACACGCTTGATATGATTTCAATCTTCTTAAATTTATTGGGACTTGTTTTGTAGCCTAACATGTGGTCTATCTTGGAAAATGTTCCAAGTGCACTCGAAAAGAATGTATATTCTGCTGCTTTGGGGTGAAATGCTCTAAAAAGTAATCAATGAAATCCATCTGGTCTAGTGTGTCATTTAAGGCCACTGTTACCTTGTTGATTTTCTGTCTGGAAGATCTGTCAATTGGTGTCAATTGGTGTTAAAGTTCCCTATTTTGATTGTATTACTGTTGATCTCTCCGATTATGTCCGTCAATATTTGCTTTATATATTTAGGTGCTCATATGTCGTGTGCATAAATATTTACAAGGGTTATATCCTCTTGTTGGATTGATTCTTTTATCATTATGTAATGTCCCTCTTTGTCTCTTATTATAGCCTTTGTTTTTAAGTCTATTTTGTCTAATATTAAGTATTGCTAGTGCAGCTTTTTTTGTTTGTTTCTACTCACATAAAATATCTTCTTCCATCCCTTTACTTTCAGTCTGTGTGTGTTTTTCAAACTGAACTGGGTCTCTTGTAGACAGCATATGTATGGGTCTTCTTTTCTTGTCCATTCATCTACCCTATGTCTTTTGATTGGAGCATTTAATTCTTTTACATTTAAAGTGATTATTGATAGATACATAGTTATTGCTATTTTATTATTTGTATTTATGGTCTTCCCCCACCCCCTTTATTCTTCCTAAAGAATTGCCTCTAGCATTCTGTGTAATACTGGTTTGGTGGTGATGAAGTCCTTTAGCTTTTTCTTGTCTATGAAGCTCTTTATCTCTCCTTCAATTTTAAATGACAGTCTTGCTGGGTAGAATAACCTTGGTTGTAGGTTCTTGCTTTTCATCACTTTGAATATTTCATGCCAATCCCTTCTGGTCTGCAAAGTTTCTGTTGAGAAATCAGCTGACAATCTTATGGGAGCTCCCTTGTAAGTAATTAGTTGCCTTCCTCATGCACTTTGAGGATTCTCTATTTTTCTTTAACCTTTGCCCTTTTAATTATAATGTGTCTTGATGTGGGTCTGTTTGGGTTCATTTTATTTGGGACTCTCTGCACTGTCTGGACTTGCATGTCTATTTCTTTTGCAAGGTTAAGAACATTTTCAGTCATTATTTCTTCAAATAGGTTCTCAATCCCTTGTTTTCACTCTTCCCTTCTGGTACCCCCATGATGCAAATGTTGTCATGCTTAACGTTGTCCCACAGGTCCCTTAATCTATCCTCTTTTTTGGGGGGATTCCTTTTTCTTTCTGCTGTTCCAATTGGGTGTTTTCTGCTACCTGTCTTTCAAATCAGTGATTTGATTCTCTGCTTAATCTAGTCTACTGGTAATTCCTTCTAGTGCATTCTTCATTTCATTTATTGTGCATTCTTCATTTCATTATATGAAGACATTTCTGACTGGTTCTTTTTTTATGGTTCCTATGTCCTTTTATACACTTGCTATCTCTTTGTTGAAGTTCTCACTAAGTTCCTTGAGCATCCTTATAACCATTGTTTTGAACTCTGTATCTGGTCGGTTGTTTGCCTCCATTTCATTTAGTTCTTTTTCTGGAGTTTTCTCCTATTCATTCATTTGGGACATATTTCTTTGTTTCCTCATTTTGGCTGCCTCTCTGTGTTTGTTTCTATGTATTAGGTAGATCTGCTACATCTCCCCAACTTGGCCAGGTGACCTTATGTAGTAGGTGACCTAATGTAGTAGGTGACCTGTGGGGCCCAGCACCATAATCTCCTTGGTCACCTGTACCAGGTGCTCCAGGAGTGTCCCTTGTGTGGGTTGTGTGTGCTCTCCTGTTATAGTTGAGCCTTGATTGCTATTGGAATGTCTGTGGGGTGGGATTGACCCTCAGGTTGACTGGCTGTGGGCTTTGGCCATATGTACAGCTTATGGGCTGCTGTGCAGGGGGCTTACCCCCTAGAGTGGGATTTGCACCAGTGGGCTCTTGTACCTGTTGAAACTGCCCTTTGGGTATGTTGCTTGTGGGCTAATTGGGTGGTATTCTACTGTGGTCTGAAGCCAACCTCTGGGTATGTTGGGTCTGGGGCTTCTTGGAAGGGGCTGTGGTGTAGGCGCAGGTCAGCCACTGCCTGTGACCATCTGAGGACTACCTGGTAGGAGCTACAAAGCAATCCGTGGTTGGTTGCTGCCTGTGTTGTACCTGAGGTCTCATGGGGGTGGCCACACTGTGTACTGAGGATGGCTGCCACCAGTACCAGGTCTGGGGTAGCTCTGCAAATAGCCCAGGGCATCCCAAGGCCTGCTGCCACCTGCCAGTTCCTGTAAGGCTCAGCTACTGATAGAGTCTTGTGAGGTACATCAGTTGGCTGAGACGGGGACTTAGGGATTCATCAGGGTGGGATGAGTTTACCAGGTTAATGTAGATTCTGGTTTGGTGCCAGTGTTGAGCTTGGAGCTATTCAGCAAAAGACTCAGAGCACACTGAGTCCAACCACTGCATGTCTGGGGCCCACATACCCACAAGAATTGTCCCATTATTAAGTTTCAGTGAAGGTCTTGGCATATATCCTCCCATCAGACTTAGAACTCCTTGAGGGTGGGCTCCAAGTATATAGGTGTTTGCCTTCTTGGCACTTAGCCCATGTCTGGCACATAGTAGATGCTCGGAAATTATTAGTTGAGTGGGTGACTGAGTCTTAGGTGAAAAATAAGGGGTGAAGGTGACTGAAGTATGTTCTGGGTGAAAGAATTGAGGAGTTAGATGTCCTCTCGTACAAACCCAGCATTTTGATTGGGAAGGGCAGCAGAGACAGAGAATGCAGCTTTCAGAGTTAGATTCAGCAGACTTTGATCCCTGGTTCTTACCATCTGGAAAATCTTCAACTTCTCCAAACCTTAGTTTCTTCATCTGCACAATGGGTACTAATATTAACACCTTCCTCACAGGCTTGTTTTGAGACAAAAGGAGGTAAGGCCTTCGCAGGCACAATAGTAACAATTCAATAAAAGATAACTATGAGTATTTGTTTGTGCTGTTCTGTCCAGCCATCCTTTTTAACAAGTGGGCTTCCTTTCTCCCTACGTATTCACTCCAAACTCATGTAGCAATGGGACTTGTAAGGTGGGTGAGGAATGGCAGCCGTCACAGAACCTGAGAGGCAACTGACCTAAAACTAGGCCCCTCCTCTCACCTTCCTTCCTTACATGCTCCCCAGGCAGCCTTTCACGTCGGCAGCCTTAGTCCCAATCTCACATTTGAGGGAATGATAAGCAGGGGAGGCAGAGAGGGAAGACATATTTTTTCCCCTCAGGCTGTTGGGGAAGGGAGGGTGTAACTGTGCTCTCTGAGTTGATTGATGTTGCGCTTGGGGATCTGAATTCTCTGATGTAATTACACTGTGTGCTCCGTGCGATAAGGAGATTAATCAGTCCATTACACAGGGGCTGTTTTACCCACAGATGGAAGTAATTGAACGGAGACGTCGGACATCGCAGGGTCCCGGTCAGCCAGCCAGTCTGCTCCAGTTAAAGGCAGGTGGCTGGCCTCTGGGCAGCGAGGCCATCGTTTCCAAAGAGGAACAATAACTATTGTTACTACCACACACTAGCTTGTTTTGAGTCCCTTTTAGGTTCAAAGCACATGGTGTGCATTATCTCATCTAATCCTCACAGTCACCCTGTGAGCTGGCCCCATTGTATAGAAGGAATAACTGAGGCCCATCTCCTTTAAGACATTTGCCTGAGTCACGGAGCTAGTCAAAATTTATATTTGAATCTAGCTCAGGCGGATTCACAAGTGCCCACAATCATTATTGCCTCCAAAAGGGAATAAAGAAATGAGATGGGGCCAACAGCTAACAGCCATCTTATCTGAATATCTGAGGGAACAGGTGAGACAAGAGGCCTTGTGTCATTTCAGCTGGACGTACAAAGAAGGAAAGACTATGACACTCCAAGGACAGAATTGAGTCCAGCAGCTCGTTTGCAAAGTGAATTGCCTGTCCCTGAAAAATAGGGAAGTGTAGTGATGAGTATGAGGGCGGTAGTGAAACACACCGGGTTGGAACTGGATGGACTGTGGTGCTCATTTCTGAACATATGCAAATACCAAGTCAGCACATTCTACACCTGAAACTAATATAATGTTAGTATTGTCGGTTATACCACTAAAAAAAACAACAACACTGGATTTGACTCTGGCGTTACTACTTAATTGCTGTGTGACTTGAAGAAGTTGTATCACCTCTCAGAGCCTCCATTTTCTCATCTGAAAACCGGCATCACAATACCACCATTATAGGGTTGCCATTGGCTTAAAGGAAACAATATATGTAAAGTGCTTTTAAAAAAAGAGCCTGCACAGAGTTCGGGCTCATGGTTAGTAATGCGGTGTTCCCCTCAAGATAAGACCAGGTCTTATATTCCATTTTTGCTCCAAAAGACTCATTAGGGCATTTTTTTCAGGGGATGTCTTATTTTTTCCATGTACAACAATGTACATTTATTCAAATACAGTCATGTCATCTTCTTCTGTAACATCGTCATAACATACTAAATGCGTCCATCTTAATTGGGGCTTATTTTGGGGTTAGGTCTTATTTTGGGGGAAACATGGTGCCTGCCGCTGCTGGTAATGTGTGGTGGCGAGGTCTTGTGTACCTTTCCCACTTAGGTTAAATAGGCGTCTTACCTTCCTTTCCTCTGCGTGCCAAGGAAAAGAAAAACAAAAATTCACGTTTTGTGGGCATTGTTGATGTTTCTGGCTCTGTCTAGTCCCCTTTGCTCACATTCTCATTCAATGCTCACGATAAATAGTTCTAAGAAATATGTGTTATTCTCACTCTCGATGGAGAGGTGGAGAAACTGGGACTCAGAGATGAAACAGATCGGAAGCACCATCTTCGTGCGCTAACATGGGTCATGGTGTTTAGTACAAAAGATCATTGCCACACATTTCAGTAAACATTTATTAAGTGCCTATTAACCCCTATGTGAAGACTGCGGATGCAGAGATAAATAAGACCCGTTCCCAGTGGGCTCCCAGTCAGGTCAGCTGGCAAATCAGATCTATAAATTATTTAAATGGTCTAAAGCAGTCGTTATCACTTCTGACTCTGTATTCAAATAAATTTCTGGGAGGAAGGAGGTACTTTTAAAAAATATCTAATATATATATATATATATATATATATATATATATATATACACACACACACACACACACACACACATATGTATGCCCAGGCCCCTGCCCCAGAGGTTCTTTTTAATGGATCTGAGATAGTCCTAGACAACGGCATTTTTAAAAATCTCCCCCGGTGATTCTTATGGGAAGCCATTGTTCTAGAGACCTAGCAGGTTATTTAAAAGCCCTAAATAATCCTACAAATAAGCCAACTAACTCACCCCCTAAACTATGACACACCAACTCCAAGGAAAGTTGTGTTCCTTGGCCTCCTGATATCGTAGACACAGGAAGAGTGAGGATAACGAACCCCCCATAGGGGACAGAAGGGAAAATTTTCTCTAAGGCCAAGCAGTGCGGGAGCAGCTCAGAGGAATCTGGGATTGAGAAAGACTGTAGGCGGAGGGTGCATTTGAGTGAGTCTTAAAGGAGGAGCAGTGATAGAGTCCAGTGTCACTTCTGTAGAGACCAGTGTCACTTTGGCAGAGACCCATGTCACCTGTGTAGAAACCAGTGTAGCTTCTGTAGGGGCTGATGGGCTGTGTGAAGGTGAAACGGTCACCATTCCTAATCTCCAATTGAAATAAATGTTACAGGCCAGCCCGGTGGCTCAGGTGGTTGGAGCACTGTGCTCCTAACACCAAGGTTGCTGGTTTGATTCCCACCTGGGCCAGTGAGCTGCTCCCTCTACAGCTAAGATTGTGAACAATGGCTCTCTGCTATGAGCAGCCGGAGGTCGGCGTGGGCTGCCATGAGCTGCTGTGAGGAAAAAAAAAAAAGAATTTAAAAAAAAAAGAAACAAAGAAATGTTAAGTTGGTCCAAACCTTGAATGCAGTTAGTGATTTAGTGATTTTTGACCTTTCTCATTCATTAATAAAACATCCAACGATTTTTACTGAACCCTTACTCTGTTTCTTGCCAGGCATTGTTTCATCTTCAGAAAAAAAAAAAATAGTGAGCAGGATTTTAAAAAATGATCAAATTTCCTGCTATTGATAACCACTCATTGATCAGCATGTGTTATGAATGACGTGATGATGATGATGGTGATGATGATGGTGATGGTGATAAGCTGCCATTTGTTGAGGGTTTACAATGTTCCAGCCACTCTGCTTAGTACTTTGCATGGATTAACTCATTTAATGCTCACGATTGCTATTTGAAGTGAGTATTATCATTATTCCCATTTTACAGATGAGAAAACCAAGGCTCAGAGAGCTGTAGTAGCCTGCATAAGGTCCCAAGCTGGTAAGTGGCGGAGATCAGAATTCCAGGAGAAGCAACCTAGTGTAATTGAAGACCCCAGCCTGTTATAACTGATGACTCACAAGCAGCAAAGACTCACAAGACCCCTGCCTCTGCTCTGGGTCAGCCCCATTATTCACGTGCTTTGTCACTTCAAGCGAGTTATACTCCCTTTCTCTCAGTGCCTCAGTTTCCTCATCTGTGAGTTAAGTCTTGGAAACTCTCAGGTCTTAAAATGATGTGATTCAAAGATGTAAAGTACAAAAATATAATAAGAGCGGTTGGGGGAAAGGAAGTGGGGGATGGTTCTGCTGATGGAAGGTTTATTTCGGGAAGTTGTCGAGGTCTGGTGTTCAACCACCCCAAGGAAGTGTAAGAGTACAGCTGGCACTTTGCTGATTCAGAGGTACGGCTGGCTGGCAGGGAGATGGGACCCAAATGCACTGAGAATCTGTGTAATCAGAGAAAATGTCTCTGTGATTTGCTATTATAATTCTCGATGGCAAACTCTGGGACTCCAGCATCAATACTAATAACTGGTTGAAGGCGGTGGGGGCTAGGAATGAATTAAAATTTTTAAACAACTGCTTTTTGGTAAAGCACTGCTGGGAAATGTTCTGGGCTCCTAAATTTAAAGGGGGTATTTTTAGTACCTGTAATCAAACTGACTTGCGTAAACACATCTGCTGGAGCACTAGGCATCAAAATGTCTCTTCATTTCACATCTCTTGCAGCCCTCCTGGGACTGAGAGAGAGTGTCACTGATTTCCTTCCTTTCATTACGGTTTTCCAAATCAAATGAACGAGGAAGTCAAACTGAATATTTTCTGGTGAAAGTGTCTGGGTCCCTGCCTACAGAGTGGCAACAAAATTCTCAAACTTCAGGGAGTATAAGGATCACCTGGGAGCTTTGTATAAAATGCTGATTCCTGGGCCTTGCCCTCATATTCTGGAGGTCTGTGAGGGCCCAGGATTCTGCATTTTACACAATGTGCCTGGTGAAACGGGTACAGGTGACCCATGGACCATGTGGAGGGTTACTGGGCTGGGGCAGACGTAGGATGAGATTCTTGCTCCATCATGGACCAGCTGTTGACTCTGAGCAAGTTCCTTCCTCTTTCTTGGTATCAATGATCTCATCTATAAAATGGGATAGTAATGGCACCTACCCCGTACCTTTATTGTGATGATGAAATTCAACATATTAGCTTCGCACAGGGCCAGGCATGTCATAAATGATCCACAGATGTCCATTATTGTCATGAGTGTTCGTGATAACTACCAGGAAATGTTCTGACTCCTTTCTGACTCTAGGGTCCATGTAGGCAAAGTGGGAATAATTATAATCATACCTTAAAATCAGCTTTCATTCAAGGGTCGTGTACTAAAGGAGAAAATGTCTGCAAAGCTCTTAGCACACTGCCTGGCACATAGTTAGGCATCCCATAAGTATTTTTTGAAAGGATGAATGAATGAATGAATGAATGAATGAATGAATGATTCAACACTTGCTGTCCACAAACTGCAGACAGTAAGATGATTTAAAGAGAACGTCCCCTCTCCAGCGCCGTAAGGTGGGCCTGTAGCAGAACCCCCATGTCCAGGGCTCTTGGTCACTAGGCGCCTCATTTCTTCTTGTCATTTGTGTCTCTCATTACCTCTAATCCTAATGTTACTCTAAACCTCACCTGCTCCCAAATGCACTCTGTCTTATCCATCCGAGGAGCAACTCACTGGGTCCGGCTTATTGGAGGGACTCTGTAGATTCTTCCCAACCTACAGATCACATGGGGACTTGGAAGGGAAGCAAGTAGGGTGTCCGTTATCCCTGCACCTGCCGAGCATCATATTTGTGACTCTGGGAAAGCCACAGCTCTTCTCTGGGCCTCAGTTCCATCCTCTGTGAAAGGGGCTGTTGAGGGAATTGATTCATCCCTCCTGTCCTGGTGGTGTAAGCATCTCTCTGCTCACCTGTCGGGCACTGAACTATGAGATACTGTAGGGAGAGCGCTCACAGACAATTATCATTTCAGGTCATGCTTGCCATGAGCAGAAGAAGCACAGCTCCTCTGAAAGCACAGAAAAGTGGCTTCAAACCCAGCCAGGTGAGGGGGTGGTTGAGGAGGATGCAATGTCGGGACAGGTGTTAGTCAGGTGGGGAAGGGAGGGAAGGGAGTTGCAGATAGAGGGAACTGCATATGAAAGGGGAGGGAAGGCATGAAATCATGAGCACAGGGAGGTTTGGGGGAAGGCCATTGGGTTGGTACGCTTGGAGCGAAGGGTGTGAGAGAGGAAGGCAAGGGCTGGAGAAATGATGAGCTGGCAGCAGGCCAGGCCCGGCCCTCTGAGCCACGGTCAGGAGACTGGACTGCTCTCACCTCGACAAGAAGCCAGTGAAAGGATTTAATCAAGGAAGGGACTCAATGAGATGTGCTTTAGAAAGAGGCCCTTAGCTGCAGTGGAGGAGAAATATTGGAAGGGGAGAGACAGGAGACAGGGAGACCAATTAGAAGGCTATAATCCGGGATCTGAATGGCAGCGATACTTGTCAGAGTAATTTCTTTGAGGCATTTGGTTGCTGATTGCTGGTGATCTTCTCCAGCCCCGTGTGTTTGCAGCAACTCAGAACTGTGCAGAGAAAAGCCATTTAATCACGCGCGCCACTGCATTGCACCCTCAGCTCTGCCCAGTGGTCACATTCTTTGTCAGGAGAACTGTGAGTGATACTGCAAGGAAAGGGGACCCTGGGGCCAGCTACCCCTCAACAAACTCCCAAAGCAAGCATCCAGTGTTGTCACATCCTTAAAAAGCTCCGGCTATTCGGCCTGATCACTTCTAGCTGTGACACTGTCAGGATCGCCTCGTCAATTACTAGTCAAGTGGGGTAATGGGCATTTCATTAGGAGCCTCTCGTTTCAGATACACCAGGCCGTATATGAAATGAAATGTGCTGGAGTTATTTTTTGTTTCAGCCAGTGATTACGCGCTGTAATTAAGAAGCCATTGTGCCTGATTTCCAATCTTTTTTCTTTATTTAAATTTAATTGATTTTCTCCTTGATTTAATCAACCCGAATTCAGCTACCTGGTGCTTCTCTCCATTCGGATGCTCAAGAGACCTCTGGTGCTTAAAGATGTAGGGCCATGCCTAGAAAAAGTGGGGTGTCCGCTGGTCCCAAGCCTCCACCTTTGTTAGCTGGTGTGAGGGGTGTCAGCATGTTAAGCAGCCAGGTGGTTCAATGTAGAGCTAGAAAGGGAGGAGGGAGGAAGGGCTGGTTTCAGACCTTTGAAACCTGGCGCTGCTGTGTGATCTTGGGTGAATTATTTAACCACCGTGTGCCTCAATTTCATCGTCTTTAAAAGAGGAATTATAATGTCCTCATTGCATTCTGATAAACATTAAATGATGTGTGTGTGTGTGTGTGTGTGTGTGTGTGTGTGTGTAAACTTAAAACGATGATGGAAATATAAGTTCTAAAAATATTACTTATGTATTATTATTACCATATCATTGCCTACCCTGTAACTCATTTAATCCTCTGTGGGGTTAGGTTATTCCCATTGAAGGTACAGAACTGGAAGCTCACAGCTAGTGAGTGGCTGAGCCTAGATTCAAGTCTATCTCTCACTATTCAAAGCTCACACTCATATACTCCGTTCTTCCTACCCAGTGGCTTCTTTCTCCCCATGTAGGACATAAGGAAACAGGTGAAATTAAGTTCTTTGGCCAAGGTCACTCAGCTAGTGGCAGCAGAATCAAGACCTGAGACAAGGTGCTCAGTGCAATGACCATCCCTTTGGCCCTCAGCTGTCAGAGAGGGCAGGCAACTTCTGCAAAGCCACACAGCAATTAAGAGCTATGCAATACCCTAAATCTGCTCATTAATCCTATGGTTCTCAACTTTTCCCCCCCAAACAATCCAGACATATAACAGAATTTGTGCACACACACAATATCCCCCCCGGCCCCCACCCAGGCATAGACCAAAGATCACATAATGTTAACATTCTCAGCACACAAACTTAATTCCAGTCCTTTCTTTCCTGCTCAGGGACACATAGCAGAACACAGCTCAGGGTAAAGAACTCTGTTGTAGGAGGACTCTTCAATCCATCCACTTATTCATTTAACAAATATTAAATGGGCCCTTACTGTATACCAGGCACTATTCAAGAGTCTGGTACATAGCTGTGAACAAGGGAGACAAAAAAAAAAAAAAAATCCCTGCCCTCATGAAAGTTAGAGTCTAGTGGAGGGGTGGGGGTGGGGAACTCATACAATGAACACAATAAACATGTGGTAAATGGTTAGATTCTATTACAAGACAATAAATACTACAGAGGAAAATGTAGCAGGAAGAAATAACATACATTGACGAGGGGTTGTGACATTAAATAGGGTTTACATAGGGTTGTCAGGGAAGAAATGTCACTGAGCATATGACATTTGAGTGAAGACTCGAAGATGAGGGAGGAAGTCATGTGGATATCCGGAGGAAGAGTGTTTCAGGCAGTGAAAACAGCATGTGCAAAGGTCCTGAGGTATGATTATAATTGGCATGTCAGAGAAACACTAGAAGGCCGGTGGGGAAGCAGTGGAGAGAGCAGGAGAAAAGAGGAGGGATGGGCCAGACTGTGTAGGCCTTGTCATTCGTTTGCCTTTAGGGGAGCCACTGGAGAGCTTTGAACAGAGCAGTGCCATAATCTGGCTTCATTTTTAACGGGATCCCTCCTGCTGCCTCCTTGGGAATAGATTGCAGGAGGGCGAGGATGGAAGCTGGGAGACCTATGAGGCATTTACAATAATGCAGGTGACAGACGATGGGGGCTTAGACCAGGGTGGTAGCCACCTAGAAGGAGAGAAGTGATGGGATTCTAGGGATATTTTGAAGGTAGCATCCAGATTTGCTGATAGGTCAGACCCAGGGTTTGAGAGAGAAGTCAAGGACAACTCCAAGGTTACCACTTGGAGCTGCTATTAACTGAGAGTATGAAGACTCATGGGTTTATACATTTATTTTAATTGGAAACCATGCGCAAAGTTTCATCTTTAATAATCATTAGTAACAAACCCATGACAGAGCTTACAATTGATCATGACAGATCCGTGTGTCACGCTGTAGCTGACAGTCCCTGTGTCGTTCTGCAGGGAGACCTTGCTCCCACGAGTGGCGACCGGCTTGTTGGTCTCAGGCTCAGCCTCGTTATTGCACAGGCATTATTTAGAGTGGGCTGAACTCCAGTGGGGCATCTCTGAAGGGCTCTGCCGCTCCTCTGAACATGAGCCAAGACCCTCCATCAAAAGAAGGAGCCCTGCACCCTGTCCAGTCTCTGTCCCCTCTGCTGTCCTTTTCATGTGTGAAGACAGACAGTGGAGCCCCTCCCCCTCCACTATGGGGGTGGAGCCCCCTTCCACCCCCAGCCTCATCACCCTTTTCGCTGTGTCCCCATCTTCCTCTCAGCTGATGTACTTTGCAAAAATGTGGCCCTGAGCAGGCTTTGGCTGGAAATGTTTGATTGCTCTTCTCAAAGGCGTGGCTGTCTGGTGAGAGGGAGAATGTGTTTTTAACTCCCCCCTTCTTTTAAATCGCAACAAAAGACAAAATCCTATTTTCTTCCTGAGACTGTTCCAGTGCATAAAGGATCCGTTTCATATGCTAAGCCAAACCTGCCTGGCTGGTGATTCAGCCCCGGGCTGTGGTGGGATGGAGGCTTCGCTCGCTGCCAGCCTGGCACCCAGGGGCCCAGCCTGAGCTCCTCATCCCTGTGCCCGCCCCACTGTGGCCCTCCAGCCAGAGGACGTGGCTCTGGCAGAATGGGATTCCCAGGAAAAGCCCTCATCAGAGTAGCCTAAAGCACAAGATATCAGGGGAGCAGGGGACCGCTTTCTATTCCGCCACTCACTGGCTGTGTGACCTGGAAGAGGTCAGATATCTTCTCAGAGCTTTAGCGGAAGAAGGGTTTGACTGGGGGGATTTAGCATCCTGCCCGGTCTCTACTCCCTAAGGATGCTTAGCAGAGCAGAAGCTCAAGAAATGTCTGGGGAAGGAGAGAAAGAATGCAGGAGGCAAGGTGAGAGATGTCACTTCTTAATTAGGGAACACAGAGCACTTACTATGTGCCAGGCACTGTTCCAAGAGCTTTACAAACATTCACTATTAATCCCCGAAATAACCCCATGAGGTTGGCACTATTGTCCACCTCTTACACGTGGACATCTGAGGCCCAGAGAGGTGAAGCTGATTGCCCAAGGTCACAGAGTGGCAGGACCAGAGTTTGAACCCAGCAGGCTGGTGCTAGGCTGTGTGTGTAAGTTCCACGCTGTGCTGCATCTATCAGGGAGAACGCAGGGCGCCAAGACGCAGGGGCTGTTCAGGGTCCTGAGGACGTCAGGTGGTTTGATGTCACAGAACATGACACACCTGGGCAGCTCAGCCCAGCCCATGGACCTCGAAGGCCATGAGAGCCACGTCAAGAAATCTGGATTTGCTTCTCAGGGCTCAGCGGAAGGAAGTGATACGATCGAATCTGTGTTCTGGAAAATAACCCCGCCTGCTGTGTGCAGAGTGGGCTGGGCAGGGCCGGAGTGAAAGAGGAGGCTGCTGCAGCTGTCTCGGGGACAGATGACGATGGCTTGGACTGGGGAGGGGCAGTGGAGATGGACAAGACATGATGCTGAGATGCTTTGAAGTGAGAATGGTGAAGATCTGCTAATGGGCTGGATGTGAGAGTCAGAGAGAGGAGGGTCCCAGGTAATGGCCAGCTTGCCACTGGGCAAGGAGGTAGAGAGTGGAGCCGGAGGACACAGGTGGTGGGGCAGTGATGTGTTGAGGTTTGGACAGGTGAAGTTTCAGGTGCCTGTGGTATTTCCATGAGGAGAGACAGAGGAGACAACTGGGCGCTGGAGTCTTAAGGTCAGAAACGAGAGACACCGGGATGACCATATGCCCTGGGTGCTTCCTATCTGTGCCCATTTTGACCCCCAAAGTGTCCCAATGTAGCCAATAAATTATATGGTCACCCTGGACATAACTGGCCCTGCCACAGGACACATCTTGATATCAAGAACATCTGGATCCAGCAGATAGTCTTAGCTGGAGACAAGTAAAAGTGTGACCATACTAAGCATTTCCTAGGGAGGCAGTTTCCTTATGGTCAAGGAGTGTTGGGCCAGTCTAACGCCCTTTGCTTCAATCCTACCACACACACTTCACCCTTGTCTAGGCCTCAGGTCCCACCCCACCAGGGAGATTTACACAGGGATCAAAGGCTCTGTCTATCCCCTACCGATCAAATGGGTAAATGGTGAAATCAAACCAAATTGATGAATTGTTTTAATAGTATGGCCTTTCTTTTCCATTCAAACCGTCTTCCAAAGCAACCCAAGTGGCCAATACTTCCCTCCATGAAAAGAAGGACGCTCTACTGCAAATCTACAAAGGCAAGTCAACAGTTGGGCTTACGCAAAAGTACGTACGAGGCAGCTTTTCCACAACATCCAGTCTCTGGCTCTACACACCAACTCCAAAGCTATGGAAGGACACACAACTTTCTTGTCCCATCGCATGGTACTTTCAGAGGCCCAAAGTAGGAGGCATTTAGTGGGTTCCGAGGGCCCACAAGTGGCCCCATGGTGCCCAGCCCAAGAGGCACTATGGTATGGGGGCATGGATTCTGGAGGCAGGCTGTCTCCATCTCCACCACCTATTAGCAGGCTCCCCTCTTGCCTCAGTTTCTTCACTAGTACAATGGGGTTGATAACTGCCCCGGCCTGAAATAACTGTGCTGAAGATTATTGGAACAAACAAATGCAAAACCCCTAAATAGTGCCCCTCACATAGCTGGTGCTCCATGAATATCCACTGTAATTATTGTTGGTAGTATTAGCAGTCAGCTATAATCTAACACAAAAATGGATGCAAGTTGAAGAAACCAGGAGAAGGAACAAAGAGGAGAGGAATGGAAACAGGGTGTTTTGGCTGCCGAGACCTTGCTCAGAAGCCCCCAGGGGTCCATGTGATGACATTTCATTCAGACTTTTTTCCACTGGAATGAGAAATGCAGGTTCTGTGTCAGAAATCATTGCAAATTCCAAATTAGTGAGGTTTCATGGTCTGCGGAAAGTCGCTGGAGGGAAAATTGGTGGACGGGGTGTTTTTTAGCTGTCAGAGCAAGCTGGCTGATTGATTGTCTCGGTCAATAGACTGTGCAGACAGCAGCCGGGGAACCAGGCACAGGCAAGGGAATAGGGAGAAGATGGAACACCAGGCAGCAGGGAGGAGGTGGAGATGTGGCCAGTAGTAGAAAGGGACATCGTTACACCGCACGCTGGGTAGATGCAACCTGGATGGCTTAGCCATACTCAGTGTGGAGGCCAGGGATACCCAGCCACAGTTCCTTGAGAACTCTGGGCTCCCTCGCTTGCTGTGTGTCCTTAGGCAAGTCACTCTACCTCTCTGAACCTGTTTTCTCATCTAAAAACAATGCTTACAATACCCACCTCAAGGGCTTCTTATGGGACTTACATGAAATAATAGGTTTTAAATGTTTGATGCGGTGTTCAACACATGGTAGTTGCTCAGTAAACATGAGGTCCCTTTAACCCAGTGAGTTGGGGAGGTTGGCTAAGTCCATGCCTCAGCCTATGGACTCAGAAGCTGTGTTTGGAGGTGACAACTCTCATCCTTGAATTGGGGGCTAATGAGACAAGTTTTAGGGACTGGGCCCTATTGTGCCACCCCTGATATGTTCAAAAAAGAGGTAAAAAGATGGGGATGACTTAGACCCAGAGAATAATCTCACTCGCCAAAATCTTGGAATTGGACAGGCTCTTTGGAGGTCATTGGGGCCGATCCCCTGTCTTCAGGGCCCCAAGCTATTCCAGGCAGATGGGAAGCCACACACTGCTAATGTGACTGGGAAAGGATAATTCATAAAGTTCCTCACCAAGCAGAAATTCTTTGCCACATGGGAGCTACTTTCAATAATAACTGCAATTATAATTACAATAATAAGACATCGTGCTTAGCTTAATAAGTATACATTTCTCACAACCACCTCAATGCATAAGGTATTATCCCCATTTTAAAAATGAGAAAACTGAGGCTTAAATAGATGAGGGACCTTGCTCAAGGTCATGCTGCAATATATTGGAGGGATTTACAAAGAGCTGCCAGAGCATAGTGGCGTTAAGGATTTATTCCTATGGGGAGATGGGCAGTGGGAGTCAGAAAAGGCGGGTATGGTAGTTGAGCCAAGCCTTGAAGGATGAATGAGGCTTCTCCTGACAGAAGGGAAGAGGGATCAGCTTGAGGAAAGCCAGTGAAGTTGGGAGCCTGTGTCCTAAAGCCTGTTTACAATGAATAATTACAATTACAATGACAGCGAACATTGATGAAATGCTTTCTCTGCACCAGGCATCGTGTTAAGCATTTTACACGCACCACCTGCACGAGCTGGACACTATCATTAACCCCATTTTGCGGAAGAGAGATGAAGTGACTTGCCCAAGATCACGGCTTGAAAATGCCAAAACCAGCCTGCCTGATTCCAAAGCTCCTGGTGGTTCCTGGTTGTTCAGTCACTGTCTACTGTCAACAGAGAAACCATGGAGTTTAGAGAGACCCCTGCCTGTGGGGTAGGGAGGGGCTGTCCTGACACCTCCAAGCCAGTTCCTGCCACAACCATCCTCCACCCAAGTCCTCTTGAAACCAAGGGGAACCCATCAGAGTTGGTGGGAGATAATGAGGAAGCAGACTGCCTAATAAAGATAAAGCTCTCTAATAAACTCGCAATCCTGTAGTAATGGGTTTGACTTTTAAAAGGCAGATAAAAGTCCCAGTGGAGGGACAGACCTTTCCCATCAACTCCTTAATTAGAATTACTGTGGAAGAGCCATTTCCTACAGGTGGGACAGTTGGCTGCCTGGGCTGGCATTGAAAAATGGTCACTTCCGTGTAAATCCAGACATCTGCTCTCTCCAGAGATCCCTCTCTCCCTCAGGGATCCTTTGTCAGAGGAGAATGGTATTGGCCAAAGATGGGTCCTCTGGGACAAGCCTAAAGGAGGGTGAATGGAAAGGGTGTGATTTGAGAACTCGCTGGTGATTGGTGCCGGCGCTGCAGAGGCGGAGTCTTCTTCTGAGAGCTTTCTGCTGATTGGTGGAGTTGGCGATGGACCACCCTCTCCATTCACTCTGCCTCCGCTGTTACTACCATCAATCATCATCATCACCAAATAACATATTGAGTATTTATTGTGTGCCCGGGAAATGTGCTAAGCATGTTACAACTACCTTATGAGGCAGGTAGTATTTACACCCCCCCCATCCTCAGACGGGAAAACTAAGTCTTGATGACATTAAATGTCTTCCTGTGGGTCAACCCAGCCCGGAAGTGGCAAAGCAGAGATTCAACTCCGCGTCTGTCTGACTCTGGACAATACAGTACTTAACTATGGTTTTGCATTTAGTAGTTTGATAGAGAAAAAATTGGTCTGAGTGTATGTCTTTGATGGAATCCATAAGAATAATGCCTGAATCCGGGATTTGGGTGCACGTGACTTATGGAGAGCGGGCATGGTCTCCCGGAGAAGGGAGTGAGGAAGCCAGCTAGGGCGGGGGTAGAAAGCTAGGGACAGATGTGGTTTCACCTGGAGTGTAGCCTCAGCCTGATGCCACAGGGCGCTCTGGAGTGTGATTTGCACCATAGAATTTGCCCTACCTGCTGGTAAGGGGGCAGGTATTTGTAAGCCTACGTGGGTTACTCGTGGGCTATGGGCTACCTGCCCTCCCCCCAATCCAGGGATGGACATAAGCTTCTGGAACAGGGCACCTGTGAGGCGTTTGCAGCCAGCTTGTACCCACCTAGGATCTGACCAACAGCTTCCACTGCAGCTGCAGGAAAACTGAGTGGTCACCCTGCTTAGCCCCTAACTTGCTGAGTGCCCTTGAGTGTAGCACTTGACCATTCTGGACCTCAGCTTCTTCTCCAGGCTCGGGTTCAGTGTCGTCCAAGGGCTGGCCCAGTTCTGACAAGCTCTGACTCTGAGCTGGCAACACAGCCCCTGCCCCAGCTGGCAATCTCTGTTTCTGGAACCCAGGAGCAGAGACAGGCCCCTCCGGTGGTTCCAACAGTGTGAGGCAAGGCGCCTGACAGCTTCCTTCGCAGAAGCCCTTTATCTCATTTCTCTGCTGTGTTATTTTAAAACTAACGAGCCCAGACCTCAGGAGCTCACTGCCTGCGCGCTGCCTGCCATCGAGATTTGTGACTTGTCTGTGCTGTCCTCTCTGCAGATTTTTAGCGGCAGCTTACTCTCTCCTTGTTAGGAATTTTCTTCCAAACTTCAGCCTCAGGAAGAAGGGGTGTGTGTGTGTGTGTGTGTGTGTGTGTGTGTGTGTGTGTGTGTGCAGGAACATGGAGTCCCAGTTGAGCCATACTCAGAAGTCCCCCATGCCTCTATCGTCTATAGTTTAGCTGAGGAAAGGGTTTGGTGAGTGACCCTGGGAGGACAAGGGGAGAAAAATTCATCCCTGGGCTATTGAGAGAGAGAAGGAAGCCAGGACACAGCATGGAATGGGAAAAGACCATTCATTTCTAAGTTCAGAAGAAACCACTCAGCCTGGCGGTGGGCAGCCATGGCCCCAGTGTAGGGAGGAGCTCCTGGGACAGTCAAGGGCACTCCAACCTCCCTGCCCTTTCCCTTCCCAGAATCCCTTGCCTTGGGCCGTTTGAGGAAAGGGGATCAGAATGAGCAGTGTGAGTCCTCAGAGGCAAGTTTTGCAAGTAAGGCTGGAAACCTGTATAACCTGTTCCTGGAAAGTATGGATATTTAAAGGACCACCCTGTGCTAGAAACTGTCTAAGCACCGGTCATGCATCATATCAGTGCATCCTCACAGCAGCCCCTGAGAGGTGCATATAAGTTGTGATTTCACCAGAGAGGGGAAGAGACTTGCCCAAGGTCACCTAACAGATGAGGGAATGAATGAATAATGAACGCGTGAGTAAGTGACTAATGAATAGATGAATTCATACATAAACCGTAAATGAATCATTGCATCTAAACGAATGAATGGGAGGAGTCAGACACCTAATGAGTATATTTTAAGAGCCAGTCCACGTGGCTGGGACACTTCTATTGAGCCATCTTGTTATCCCAAAATCCCACTGGTACAATGCCGTCAGAGCTTACCTACCTCTCCAGTTTCCCTCATTCTAGCCAGGTGCTCCATCGTACGCCCTGAAAGATCCAATCTCCTGGCTTGAAATACCATGTAAATGCTAACATCTCTCAAATTCTTCCTCCCAGTGCTAATGTCGTCTCTGAATTCTGGTCCCTGTACCCACTGCCTCCCTGACATCTCCACATGGATGTCTAGTTGACATCTGAGAACTAACATGTCCAAAACCGAGTTCCAGAGAACCTTTCCAAAGCACCCTCCTCCACCGGCTGCTGCCCTGGGCTCATTAATTGGCAGCTTCATCCTCCCACTAGTTCAGACCAAACACCTCGGAGTCCCCTGTGACCCCTCACACTCCACATCTAATCCATGAGCAAACTGTTGATTCCAACTTCAACATATGTCCAGAATCTGACCACTTTCTACCCCTATGGAGTGTTAACACTTATCCCAGCCACTATCTTCTCTCATGTGGGGTGTTGCAATCATCTTCTCACTGGTCTTCCTGCGTTTATCCCAACTCCCTCGCCGTCTACGCTCAGCAAGCTGCCAGAGAGACCCTTTAAAACCTAAGTCAGATTATATCCATCCTGTGCTCAGAACACTGCAACGGTTTCTCATCTCATTCAGAGAAAAAGTCAAGTTCTTCCAACAGCCTACGAGACCATCCATGAGCTGGTTTCTCATAACCTCTCTGACATCACCCCTTGATCCCTCATTTCTAGCCTCAATGCATCTAGTATGTTCCTACCCCAGGGCCTTTGCATTGGCCATGGCTTATGCCTATTGTGCTTGTCTCCCAGGCATGCACAAGGCTCACTCCCTCATCACCTTCAAGTCTTGCCCAGATGTTACCTTCTCAATGAGGCCTTCTCTGATCACCCATTTAAAATTGCAGCCCCCTCCCAGCAGCATGCCCAGGCTCCCTTCTCCTGCTCCATTTCTTTCCTCTATAGCAACTCATCGCCTTCCAACAATATCAACACTTGCCACTTAAAACGATGTGGATTTTCTGCTCTCCCCCTCCCTCTGCCCGTCTCATAGAATGCAAGTTCCACCAGGCAGGGATGTTTTTCTGTTTTGTTCTCTGTTGTGTCTCCAATGCCTAACAGTGTCTACATATAGTAGATGCTCAATAAATATGTGTTGAATCAGTGACTGAATGAAGAATAAGTGAACAGCTCCTGACAGCACTTTATCCTCTCAGCTCTTGAACGAAGGCTCCTCCTACCCTGGGCTGAAGACGTCCTATCAGGCGGAGGGCTTCTGCCCTGTTCCCAGCATATCTGGCTCGCTCTGCCTCCTCCAGCAGCGGCTGGAGTGATGCCCAAAAGGAACTTAGCACAGTTTCACTCATGCCAAGAAAATACAGTCAGCAACTTGCCCTCCCTGGAGAAATCGAAACCCCGTCTGCAATTCCAGCTGATACGAAGGTCCTGAGGACGTCCTGGGTGAGAGATGTTCTTCTTGCCCGCGGTGACACAGCTTGGCAGAATCAGGGCTTGAACCCAGGTCAGTGGGCCTCCAGGACCTGGGCGCTTTCTCAGCATCACCTAATTACCGTCTGCAACCTGTTCAAGTGGAAAACCATGACGTTTTGGAATTCAGCCATTTCCCAAGTGAGGGCAGCCTGCATTTCAGCCAGTCCCAAGAATGGAATCCAGTCTCCCTCTCAGCCATTTGATCCCTCACTAGGCAAATAGGCGATCAATAGGCCAGCCTGTGGAGGGAGAAAGGAGGGGGTGATCTGGGGTTGATTGGAGGGTTCTGTGATGAGCGTTCCAAAGCCAGGCAGGTTGGGGGCCTGACCTCCTTGGCTGAGCTGGTAGAAATGCTGAGCTGATTTTTCTCCATATGGTCCTTTTGTCCTTTGAGCTGGATTTAGGAACTGGACCGTTTTTGATATACAAGAGTGTTAACCACACACACATAACGGGGGTGCCAGAAAAATGTAGACAAGTGGACACTTGGGTCATTGTTGCTCAAGCAGTTGTGCGCTGTAATCAGAACTGGACACAGTCTGGACGCTGTCGGTAACCACTTTGAACGCCACTTATTGCAAACGTCAAACGTGACTTGTATTCTTGTATTCATCTTTGGGGATCAGTTATAGATTATTACAATGTTACTACAGTTTTCCTTTCTTAAAATGTGTGTACATTTTTTGGCCCCCTCGGTACATACCTGTTCACACACTCGCTCTCGGCCCTGAGAACTGACCTAAATCATTCACATCAGCTGCCCGAGGAGAGTGTGTGCTGATCTATGTAGGCCAGCCCTGAGGGTCAGGGCCAAATCCTCTGTAAAGCCTATAATCTGGCAACTCAAAGTGTGTTCCATGGACCAGCAACGTCACCTAGGAATTGGCTAGACGTGCAGACGCTCAAGCCCTAATTCGGAGCAGCTGAATAAGCACCTGCTTTCTTACAAGGTCCCCAGGTGATTCCTGGGCACGTAAAGGTGTGAGAAGCACCTGTCCACGTGGCCCGGAGGATCCAGCCCGTCTTCTTTCCCAGTCTCAACTTTTTTTTTCTGCTTCCCCATGTTCATTGCAACATTCTTTACAATAGTGTCCATCAATTGATGAATAAAGAAGTTGTGTTATCAATATATGTAGTCAGTGGATTATTCGGCCATAAGAAAAGGAGTCCCTGCCCTCAGAGGCAACATGGAGGGGTCTTTGAGGGCATGATGCTAAGTGACGTAAGCCAATCTCAACTCTCACCTTCCACCCCTCACCCCAACTGTCTCTTTCAACTTACTGCCTCCCCTGCGGTTACGTGAAGTCCACTGCTGTGTCTTGGGGCCACTTTGCACACGGCTCACTGTATTCCACTCCTCGGACCAATTTCCATACATCTTTCAGGAAGCTTTCCCTGGCCATGTGCTCAGATTCCCCAAGCTGCATTAGGTGCTCCCTCTGTGGTTCCCAAACCCTCTGAGCCCCTCCCCAGCAGAGAACTTGCTATTACCACATGGTAGTTCCCAGCTGACGGCTCCGTCTTCCCCTTCCAGGCCGGGAACTCCTTGAGGGCAGAGACAAGTCTTAGCTACTGTTGGGTCTTTGATATCTGATACGAAGTAGGTATTCAGTAAACACCTGTTGACTGACGGAGGCAGTGATGAGGGAGATGCCAGCCTCATAATTCTTTCTCTTCTCATTTAGTTTCTCCTAAATGATCAGGACTGCCCCCACATCCAAGTGATGCCATCCCAAGGGTGTCTCTGGAATTCCCTGTCTTTCCCCAGGCTCCTGTGTGTTTTCCAGCCATGAGAGCAAAGCTCAGTCACAGCTCCTGCTGATTATGCCCAGCGAGGCTTACTTACCCTGGAAAAGGACTTGGTAGTAAGACCTCAGGTCAGGATATTAACAGGTCCAAGCTGAAGTCCCGGCAGCCCAGGCACAAGTTAGCCAACTCCATCTTCCCTCTGGGCTGGGTCAGCCCCATGATAAGCCTTGGGATGCAGCCTCTTCTGCAAACACACAAGGTTAAGTCCCTGTCCTGCAGGGAAATTACCAAGATTCCCCATATGCTCCTATGCATTACTTTGCAATTTCAAAGCGTTTTCTAGGTTGCTCTCCTTTATCCTCAGTTGACTCTGATAAACTGAGAGGGCAGGATGTTCTTGCCACTTACTCTTCTGGGTCTGTCTCAGTGTCTCCGTCCGTACAGTGGGGATGACCATGCCTGCTCCTGGCTTTCTTTGGAAGCTTAAATGAGATGATGAATGAGAATTGCTTAGCTCGGTGTCTGGCGCGGAGTAGATGCTTGGTAAGTGCCAGCTGCTGCTGTGATCAAGTGACGCGGAAAGAGCATGGGACTGGGTCTCAAAAGGCCATGTTTTCAGCCTTAGCTCTGATGTGAGTCACCCGTCATGTGGCCTTGGGCAAGACCCTTTGCCTCATGGGGCCTCAGTTTCCCCACTCTGTCAGAGGTGCGCCAGGGCTGGTGGCCTTTTCCACTCTGCTCCAACATTGTTTCTCTCTGATTCCCCAAGTGGTGTTGAACTCAATCTAGTGTTTGGGGCCCCGGGATCTATACCCAATCCTGGGCTGAATGAGCATTTGGTTGGGAGAGGGGTGCTTTGATGCAGGAAGCAGGGATGTGGCTTGGGAGTCAGGCTTCTTGGAGAGTTTTTCGGAAAGTTCAGCCCTGACTCTCTCAGAGGCTGGGAATCTTTTGGTTGCCATGACTACGGAGAGCAGCAACTAAGCTCCAGGTCGCTGATTAGCAAGAAAGGAGCAGGGAGAGGCCTTGAGGAATTCAGCACTCATGGCTCCCTCCCTTCTCCGTGAAGTGGAGCGTGCAGGCCCTTGACTTCACTGTTTTAGCTGTCCCCTGAAGATCTTACCTCCTTTTAAGTATTTTTTTTTATGCAACATCGAAGGGCTGCGTGGTAAAAATGGGGCAGCTGCCGGTACTCAACAAAGCTGGAACACAGTTTTTCTTAAAGCCTTGCAAGGATGCAGAGGTGGAGGCTGGGAAGGAAAGCAGGAGGGGCTGTGGGGGGAGGGGTGGTGCCAGAGCTGAGGTCTGAGTCTGCTGACGTGCTGTGTAACTTCAGACTGGTCCCTTCCCCCTGGGCTTCTGCTTCTTTACATGTAAGGAGAGGTGGAATCTGATCTGTGGTTCCCACGTGAGATCGGTCATCAGAATTCATTTGTTCGTTCATTCATTCAACAAATCTCTATCAAGCAAAAAACACACTATGTCAGGCACTCTATCCCTAGGGATTCCGTGGTGAGAAAAGAGATTAGTTCCCATTCTCCTGAAGCTTACACCCCAGTCCAGAAAACAAATGCGAAGCAAATAAACATAGTAACAAGTGCTCTGTAGGAAGTCACCCTGGGCTACTGTGACTGTGACGGGGCAGGTCAAACGAGGAGCAAGGTTACACAGAGGGTCAGGGAGGGCTTCTCTGAGAAGATGGCATTTAAATGAAAGGAAGGAGCCAGCCATGCAAAGAGCTGGAGGAACAGCATGCCAAGTGGAGGGAACAGAAGGGGCAAAGGCCCTGAGGAAAAGCAAGGAGGCCATGTGGCTAGAACAGAGTAAGGGACAGGGAGAGGGGTAGGAGACGGGATTCAGAGCAGGGCAGAGGCCAGATCAGACAGCGCCTTTTAGTCCCAGTTACCAATTTGCATTTTATTCTTGATCCCATAGGAGGAGGAATTAGCTGCCATGTTTCTTTAAGATGCAAATTCTGCGTTTCACTCCTTTGAGACTCTGATTTATTGTGGCTAAAATGGGACCTAGAAATCTGTATTGTTGAAAGCTCTTTGGGGGGCTCTGATACTATGCCAGGTTTGAGAAACCCCAGACTGTATGCTCCCTGAGTTTCTTTCAGTTTTAAGAAAACTGAGAAGCAAAGTGTTGGAACATCTTGAAGGAAGATCTTAGGTGTTATATTATGGAGGAGTCCTTTCTTCCTTTCCCCACCACGCCCTGTCTGCCTGGTAGAATGAATTATGTTTTTGTTTGCTTTATAATCTCAGGTGGGGTACGCCCCACCAGGAAGGTGAAGCCAGAGCTGTGGGTGAAAAGGACAGTCTACCTCATCAGGGAGGGTCAGGTTGTAAACTGCAGCAACACCGTTATACGGTTTGATATGTACTCATCAAAACATGGCCAGGGGCTCCCCATCCCTCATTCTGAACCCTGCTGCAGGCAGTGATGAATGAGGCGTTGTCCTCGCCCCGAGCCTGTCCCCCAGTGCCTGGCAGTCGCATCCACCATCTTTCCCTACACTGCAGATAACCCATGCCTCTGCTCCCTCCATTAGCACAAGTCACCAAGACCTTCCGCCCAAGGCCAGCCCAACTCACCGCGTATTTATTCACTGCCAAACTCCTCACATCAGCTCTCCATGTTTGCCTATTGGAGGGTTGCCTCTGGTTGCCACAGATTGGTGTCTTGGTTTCCTGTAAGGTCCCGGACAGTCCAAAATCCCATCCTCGTGTGTGTCCAACTCAATGCTCTGCTGGGCCATACGCACACATCGATAAGCTTACTGATCGCTTTTCCTAGAGAAACACGGGGTAGATTAGAAAAGGCATTGATTGCGCCATCTAAGTAGACTGAGGCATTGGCTCATTTATTTCCACCAACTCTAACGTAAAGGGATTAGCTCAAAGTATTTCTAAAGCTTTTTACTAGCTTTTTGAAACAAATGTTCTCTTGAGTCAATGCATGTGCTCTTGCATTTATTTATTGAACAAATGTTGCTGAGTGTTTACTAAGCAGTGGGCGAGGGGCCAATAAGACATGATCCTTCTCTCAAGTAGCTCATAATTTAGTGAGAGAGACGACAGTGAAATGGCAACAACATATTATTAAGAGCTGCGGTAAGAGTGGCAAAGGGACTGTCGTATCATAGAAAAGGGGTTAGATCTCCCCAAAAGTCTCCTTCCTTCAGCACCATCTCCACCTCATCGGTGGTGGCTCCATCCTGCCAGTGGCTCAGGCTCAAAATCTTGGAGTTATCCTTGACCGTGTTGACTGGCAAAAAATAACTCTCCAGAAAATCCACCAAAAGAATGGTTTATTTGGGAAAAGAGAAAGAAACAAGGTCACCCCAGGAGCGTGCGGATGCACACATCCCACTGGTGCTCCAACCTGCAGCGCAGGTGAAGGAAAAGAGCCCCAGTCTAAGATGGCTATTGTATTTACTAGCATCCCTCCTCCAGAAGTTACCACAAAGTTTAACCGGAAGTCAGGACTAGAGCGTTAACAAGGGGCCCAGCTCCACCCATAGTCCTCCCAGCTCTGTGGTTAAGCATCTTACCCTGTTTCCCCGAAAATAAGACCTAGTCGGACCATCAGCTCTAATGTGTCTTTTGGAGCAAAAATTAATATAAGACCCAGTATTATATTATATTATATTATATTATATTATATTATATTATATTATATTATATTAAAGACCAGGTCTTATATTATAGTAAAATAAGGAGGCCTAAGTTCTTCACATGGGCCTCTCCATATGGCCACTTGAGTGGCCTCAGATTATTGTTGCTAGCTTCCCTTGGAGTGGTCAATTCAAGAGAGTGAAGCAGAAGCTTTGTGACCTAGTCTTGGAAGTCACACAGTATCACTTCTGATGTATTCTATTCTCCATAGCTTATTCTATTCATTAAAAGTGACTCACTAAGCCCATCCAGTATTCAAGGGGAGGGAAATTAGGCTCCATCTTTTGAGGATGGGAGTGTCAATGAATCTGTGAATACATTTTAAAACTATCATGAACCTCAAGGTTAGTCCCTAATATTTTAAGTCTCTACTCCCATTACTTCCTCAGAAAGTCCTTTCCTGATTAGTCTATATAGGATAACAGTCACCCTCCCATTTCTTAGTCCCAATACACTGATTTATTCTCTCCATAATTTATTACCATCCAATAAGCCACGTTATTACTTGCTTACGTGTTTCTCACCTGCTCCACCATGATCACAGGGGACATCTCTGTCTTGTTCATTGCGTCCCCTCATTTCAAACTGGCCTGGACACATTGAAGACACTGAGGGAACTGGAGTTAATGAATGCAGGTTAGCCTAAGCCAGGACAAGTATGGGAAGAGGCAAGCCTTGCAGGGGACTGGGCAGAAATCACAAGCCTTGAGTTGTCTGAGAAGAGCGAGGACAGCATTCCGCATGAATAGACTGGCAGGATCTAAGGCATGGACATGGGACCCTCATAGTAGAAGAGGTGGGGCAGGGAGGTATAGAGAAAGCTGAAGCTGAGCATGGTGTATGGGAGTTCTGGAAGCGTGGAGTTGACAGTGAGGAGGGAAGCCCTGACTACAATGTTCGTTCTCCCTGGGTTTGCAGTCTCCCCCAGCTCTCCTTCTAAAGCTGCACCATAGTGGCTGCAGAGATGGATGTGTTTTGCTGCCCTTCCTTTGGTATCGACTGGGCTTGGCCTGCTCTCCTAGCAGTCCTAAGGAGCAGGGGGCTTATCAGATGCATTCATCCCGAGCCATAAAACCAATCTTGATGCACTGGCTGCAGGACTTTGGTGCTGATGTTTCTGATCGATGCTTGACCTGGACTCTGCAGGCAGTGTGAGCAGGGAGGGGCGTCTGCTGGTTGGTGCCAGAACCACCTGTGTCTCAGACTCCTGAGTCCTCCTGGCTAGGAGCCCGGAGATTTGAGTGATAGTCTCTTCAAAGACTGAGTATGCAACTTCCTTTCCCCCTCTGGCACTCACAGGAGGTGGCACTCGGATAATTTCCGTATGTTCAGAGCTCATCTTAGATGAAGGAGGGAACCTCAGGCCTTCATGGGAACTGCATCTCAAGTAGGTGGCCTCACACCTGCTAAGGACGCCAAATGGGAGATTTGATTCATGGGGAAGTAAAGGGAAAGGACGCTGACACTTCTTAGGTCTTCCTGTTTACTTCTATTCTTTTACCTCCACAACAACTTAACAATATATGGACTGATGTTATTCCCTATTTTATGACGGAGAAAACTGACTCAGAGAGGTTGAGTGGCTGGCCCCAGGTCCTATAGCTACTAAATGGTGAAAACAGTATTTGAATTCAGGTGTCCCTGTACCATATAAGTCAGGGAAATGGAATAGAAATAACAAAGGGGAGTTGTTATCAGGCTTTGATCTCAAATTACGCCTTGAGGAAGGAAGTGACGTGCTGGTTTTCAGCCTCTCCTTGTGATTTAGTCAGGATAGGGCAGGCTATGCTGCAGTAACAAATGAGCTCCATCTCAGTGGCTTAACCTAAGGTTTTTTTCTATCATGCAAAATCTGATGTGGTTCAGGCATCTCTCCTCCACCAAATAGCTTCACCTTTCAGAGTATGTGGCCTCCAACATCCCTGTGACAAAGCAAGAGCTGGAGAAAGCACACAAATCTTACTGCATCAAAAGGAATTGACATATGTCACCCCCCCCCCCATTCAGAGACCATTGGTCAAAGAAAATCTCGTGGCCCCAACCTAACTGCAAGGGAACCTGGGAAACTAGGACATCTATGAAAAGCTAATGAACATTGAGTCTGTATCATATGCTAATACATTTGCCTCCTTATTTCTGCCCCTGTAGGACAGAACCTTTGAGCAGCCCCATGGTCCCAGCTCAGGATGGACCCTCGGATAAGCTGAGCCAGCATCTGGCCACTGAGGCTCTGGGCACCAACAGCTGGGAGAGAGACAAGACCTGCCGGGAGTTCAGTCCTGCCAGAGCACGCAGGTGAGATGCTGCCCCCACTTCTCTCTTCAGTCCAATGAGAAAGTTCAAGTTAAAGATGTAGAAATGACGTTTGTCTCTCTGGCCTCCTCTTTCAGAACTTTAAATCAGGGATCAGCAAAATTTTTCCTCTAGATGACCAGGTAGAAAATATTTTAGGTCTGTGGGCGAGATGGTCTCTGCCATGCCTACCAACCCTGCCATTGTAGCACCAAACAGCCACGGATGACATGTAATCAAATGGACATAGCTATGTTTCAATAAAACTTCATTTATAAAAGCAGGCAATGGGCTAGATTTGGCCCATGGGTCACCGTTTGTTGCCCCTGCCTTAAATGACAGAGTAGTTCCTCTCCATTTTAATGACACCATGAGCCACTGACTCCCAAATCATGACTTCAGCCCAGATCTATGTCCCGAGTTCCAGATCTTTGCATTCATCCCTTAGTTCCGTTATTCAACCGGTATTTCGTGAGCACCTACCACGTGACTGGCCCTGTGCTGGCATCTGAGGATACAGGATTTTACTGAGGCTTGAAGAGGTAAAGTGACTCACCCAAAATATGGCAGCCAGTAAGTGGCAGAAGAAAGTTTTGAACTCTGGTCTCTTATATCCTAGACTGGAGTCTTATATCCTAGACTTAAGCCTGCCACATTATGCTAATGTAAAAGCTGAGCTATCCCCCTACCTTCTACTTATAGACTTTGTGCTAGACACATTCAAAACCTGGCCTGCCTTTGGCCTTTTGAGAATTGATTCTCTTTATAACACTGGCATATAGTCTGGCTTCCCTGACTGGTTGAAGCTTTATTTCTACTCTTCAGCCAAATCACCACTCTTCTCGCTGCCCTGAGCCTGCATCTACCCACCCCACAGTGACAGACAGAAAATGAATCTCGTGTCCTTGTCAGCAATACCCCCAGAGACACCCTCTGCCCCCTTATGTTGAATCAGGGGGTGTCAAACCCATTTTACAGATGTGAAAATTGAAGTCAGTTGGTAGCAGGGCGAAGGTTAGCCTAAGGACGGCTGATCTGATCCAAATTCTCTTCTTCTATCCTGGAGTTCTTGGGTCATGAAGGTAGGGGTTGTAAGCCATATTGGTCACCCATTTGAGAATTAGATGAGTGCTGCCCCCAGGAAAACTGTATATGCTCCAGGAATGCTCCCCGAAGCAGTGTTCTGTTTTAAAGGATTCATAGCCTCTGAGGCTGATAAACAGGGACCTCTGGTTGAGAACTTAATTGTGAAGAAGTGGCTTGAAAAGCCAGGGTGGCGTTCACAGATGACGTCCACTCCTCTACCCAGTCTACTCCTTCCAGGTGTGTCCGTTTATAGAGCCATCATTGTTTAGTGCTGCATACGTACCCTCTGCATATTTGACCACTGGCTACTGAATTGCTGTATACATAACCACTGCATACTTAACTGCTGATATTTAACTGCTGCTGATATAACTGCGGTGTACTTAACCACTATTCTGGCTTTTCTAGCCCCGCTGTGAGGGCACACCTAGGAGAACTAATGCCAGGAAAGAAAGAGGTAGAGGAAATACAGACCTACTTGCATAAAGGCACTTGAGATTTATGAGGGGGGTGGATTATCTACCCTTGCAGACCTCAAATCTATTCAAAATTAAGGGATTCTTGGTTTTACCCTGTCACTTAAATCTGAGTCTAGGATAGTAGTTTCCAAACCTAGGATGCTGGGGTTCCAGAAAGACGTGGGAGTAATTGACTGAAACAACGAAATCTTTCTCTGTTTTATAAGACACACTTTTACAGTTCCAGTTAAGATAGAGGAGAAAGTAAATGTTGTGTTCACCTTTTCCCAGGACCACATTAAAATTACAACTAAATTAGAGAATAACCATCATTGAGAATCACCTGAAGTCTAGCTGAACAGAAATTCTATAACTGAGGATATACAGAAGAAGCTACCTCGAGACTGCTCGGAGGGGCAGAGATGCAGAACAGGCTGGTCTCACATCTACATGTGACTGTTAAAAATCAGGAGGCAAAGCTCAACTGTAGAAGTTCCCCTTGAGGAGTGAAGGGTCCCAGCTCCACCCCAAGCTCCTCAGCCCTGGGTTCCAGGGCCAGGAAGAGAAGTCCTGAGTCTCCATCAACCTGGCTAACACCATTTGCCCTGCCTTCATGTTCCCTGAGACCCCACCCCACTCAACCTTTGTGCCCACCTAAGCTGCTTCCAGTGGCTTTTCCATACAAATGGCCTGTCTTGGCTCATGCTGCTGACTTTCCTAAAACCTCAAAGGTTATAAACCCCAAACAAGCAGCATCTGGCCTCAGGGTGCCCCATACCTCTTGCTAAGGCAGCTTTAAACCTGGCACTAGTGGCAGCCAGACTCAGTTTGCAGCTTAGCCTCTTCTAGGCACCTCCACACATAGCACAACTGGCAGCCATTCTGTACATCACTTTGTAGATCATACCAAGTGGACCCGGGCAGGGCACAGGCAATGGCTGACATTGGCCTGCACCAGAACCCTTCCCAAGAGGCCCCCAAACCAACATACCTGATGACTTCTTTCAGACTACACCGGAGCACCATCCAGCCACCTCCACAAAAGACACACCAAAAGGGCAGACTGGGAAGGTACCAGAGCCCCCAAAGAGTGAATCCTGTCCCATAGGGTCAGCCCCTGTAAAACAGCCCCTCCACTATAGTCATGGTCAGTCCTCACAACCAATCAGCCTGAGGGTCAATCCCTTTCATTGATGTACCAATGATAATCAAGCCTCAACTACAGCAGGAGGGCACACAGAACACACAAAAGGGACACACCTGGAGCACCTGGCTTAGGTGACCAGTAAGACTGCACCACTGGGTCCCATAGGACACCTCCTACATAAAGCCACTCTACCAAGATTGGCAGACATAGCAGCTGTACTTAATACACAGAGATAAAAACAGGGAGGCAGCCAAAATGAGGAGATGAAGAAACATGTCCCAAACAAAAGAACAGAACAAAACTCCAGAAAAACCAACTAAATAAAATGGGGACATGCAATCTACCGAGGCAGAGTTCAAAACACTGATTAGAAGGAAGCTCTATGATCTCAGTAAGAACTTCAACAAAAAGATAGGAAACATAAAAATAGAGATAGAAAACATGAAAAAGAACCAGTAAGAAATGAAGATTACAATAACTGAAATGAAGAATGCATTAGAAAGAATCAATAGTAGTACAGTAAATGAAGCAGTGGGTTAAATCAGCAATTTGGAAGATAAGGTAGCAGAAAACACCCAATCAGAAGAGCAAAAAGAAAAAAGAATGCTTTTTAAAAATAGGATTGTTTAAGGGACCTCTGGGACAACATCAAGCATAACAATATTTGCATCATAGGGGTACCAGAAGGAGAAGAGAGAGAGCAAGGAATTGAAAACCTATTTGAAGAAATAATAATGGAAAACTTACCTAACATGATGAAGGAAATAGACATACAAGTCCAGGAAGCACAGAGAGTCTCAAACAAGATGAACCCAAACAGACCCACACCAAGACACATCATAATTAAAATGCTGAAGGTTAAAGATAAAGAGAGAATTCTAAAACAGCAAGAGAAAAGCAGTTAGTCACCTACAAAGGGGCTCCCATAAGACTGTCAGCTGATTTCTCAACCAGAAACTTTGCAGGCATAAAAGGATTAGCATGAAATATTCAAAGTGATGAAAACTAAGGATCTACAACCAAGATTACTCTACCCAAAAAGCTACCATTTAGAATCAAAGGACAGATAAAGAGCTTCCTAGACAAGAAAAAGCAAAAGGAATTCATCACCACCAAACCAGTATTACAAGAAATGTTAACGGGACTTCTTTAAGAAAAAGATAAAAATATGAATAATAAAAGGACAATAATTACATATCTATCAACAATTACTTTCAATGTAAATGGATTAAAAGTTCCAATCCAAAGATATGTGGTGGTTGAATGGATAAGGAAACAAGACTCTTACATATGATACCTACAAGAGACTCACTTCAGATGGAAAGACACACACAGACTGAAAGTAAAGGGATGGAAAAATATATTTTTATGAAAATGGAAACAAACAAACAAACAAACAAAAAAAAAGCTGGGGTAGCAATATTTATACCAGACAAAAAGACTTTAAAACCAACGCTATAACAAGAGACAAAGAAGGACCCAGTAATTTCACTTCTGGGTATTTATCTGAAGAAAACCAAAACACTAATTCGAAAAGACGTAAGTATCCATATGTTCATTGCAACATTATTTACAATAGCCAAGAGATGTAAGCAACCTAAGTATCCATCAGTTCACGAATGGATAAAGAAGAAATGATACATATATACAATGGGATATTACTCAGTCATAAAACAGAATGAAATCTTGCCATCTGCAACAACATGGATGGACCTAGAGGGTATTATGCTAAGTGAAATAAGTCAGACAGAGAAAGACAAATACCATATGATCTCACTTAGATGTGGAATCTATAAAAACAAAACAAACAAGCAAACAAAACAGAAACAAACTCACAGATACAGAGAACATTCTGATGGTTGCCAGATGGAAGGGGGGTTGAGGGGATGGGTGAAAAAGGGAAGGAATTTAAAAAGTACAAATTGGTAATTACAAAATAATCACAGGGATGTAAGGCATAGATAGCATAGGGGACATAGTCAATAATATTGTAACAACTATGTATGGTGTCAGATATGTACTAGATTTATTGAGATCATCACATCGTAAGTTATGTAAATGTCTGATCACTATGTTGTACACTTGAAACTAATATAATATTGTATGCCAAGTGTAATTGAAAAAAAATATTTAAAAAGTAAGACACAGTTATAAAAGTTTTTTGTTGGTTTGTTTTTTTTGCCTTAGGTATTTCTCCCTTAACTGTTTTAGGGTTGTTGTTTTTTTCCTCTCAAATTCCTGGCAGCTGTTACACTGGGCAATGTTTATATGAAACAAGATGATTTCATCAGTGGTTAAATGATTTCATCTATTCATCCTTCACTTGGTCACTCACCAAATATTTTTTAGGCTCTTACTCTGTGTCAAGCACTCGTTGAGGAAAAATTTGGAAGTGGCCTCCCACATTTACACAGGCAGCCTGTTTGTTTCCTGGAAATGTGTGCTCTGTCCTTTATAACGTGTAAGTGTAGTTAAGTAGCTGAGTACTTAATCCCTCTGATATTTATTTTTAACCTGCTAAAAGTGACTCTTGAAAATGTTCTAGATATAGCTATACGATTTTTACACGGGCAATGCAGAGATCGTCACATAAATTGTAACCACTTTATCATTACTTTTCTACTAACCGTAATGATCCAGATTCTTAGAATGGAATTAAACGTGGCCGCATTTTATGATGTTCTGTGAAGAGTTGGGTAATTTCCAAAAGAATGGCTACACAAACAAATTTGAGAGTGCAGCTGGTTTTGTGGAAAAGTTCTCAGGGTAGGACTCACACAGGTCTTGACCTCAGTTCCCAGCTCAGACACTTCCTCACTGTGCAGCCATGGGCAAGCCTGTTCAACTTTCTGAGCCTTAATTTCTTCATCTGTAAAATGAGACAATTAAAATCATACCATCCTCAAAGTGTTTTTGTATCAAAGTATATAAAACGCTTGGCACATAATAAGTGAATAAATGGTAGTTGTGTTATTCCCAATCATGACATTAATATTCTTATTAATATTACATTTTTCCCACTGTGGTCCAACTGGGTTGGCATGTTTCAATTCCCAAACAATTTTTCATCCCAACCATCTCCTTTTGCCATGGGATAATGTTTTTAAAAAATCCCCTGGAGTCTGCCCCAATTATAAAAGGAGATAACTTGACTTCATTTAACTGCAGCCTGAACATTTGAATTTAATTGAATGGGAAATAATTATTCCTGAAGAGCAGAGGTTTTTGAGGTTCTGTGAGGCAATATAAGATATGTATCTCATTACATTAGACCTCGGCAAATATACTTTTAATAATCAGCTGCTATTTAACATATCCGCCTCCTATTAAATTTCCAGCAGGAACTACAGACAAGATGTATTGGGGAGGGAAGGGGCTGGACTGCTGAGTAATTATTTAAAAAGTGATTTATTTACCGAGGTGAACCATTTGAAAATTCAATAATAAATCTATTAAAGAGCAGTTAACCTCTATAATTCTGTTTTAAATAATCAATTGGTGTTTGGGTAATGTACAGCGTCTGTCTCATTAGGTCGGCATTAACTCTTTATTTGAGGCACTTAATCTGAGGTAGGACTGAATCAACCATGAGGTGGTAATTAGGTATTTGCTATGGGTCCTTCAGCCTCCAAGAAACCGGGTCCTTCTTCCCCAGCTGCAACAGCCGTGGTTGGGTGCTTGGGGAACCCTGGGTCCTCTAATGCCTGACTCTGCTCCCCACAGTGCCTCCCGCGACAAAGACTTGACGCCACCACCTTCCTCCAGGGGGAAGAAGAAAAAGAAGAAATCCACCAGGAAGAAAAGAAGGAGGTGAGGGACCCCCAGAGGAGGAGATGAAACCTTGAAGATGGGGGAAGGGACAAAACAGGGGTAAAATGGGTTTCGGAATCAAACAATGATTCCCCTTGGGTTCAGATTCCCTCTCTGCCTCTTAACTAGCTGTGTGACCTTAGGGAAGTCACTTCACCTCTCTGTGCCTGTTGCCACTTCTGTAAAGTGGTGATAATACCTACCTCTTGGGGTTTGGTGAGAATTAGGTGGGGGAAAAAAATGGAGAAGGAAAGAACTGTCACAGAGTCTGACACATAATAAAGAACCAATTAATTGGAAACATAGTCGTAACCATAAGTATTGATTTCTTTCTTTTTTTTGAGAACTGTGTTCTCCATGATCTCTTTTGCCCTTGACCACAATCAAGGGGCAGGCATTATTGTCCCCATTTGGAGATGAGAAAATAAAAGCAGAGAGAGGGGCTGACAGAAACTGCAGGAGCTTGATTCCAGGCTCCTCAGGTGGTTCCACCACACCCATCTCGCAGGTTTAATGACAAGGATAATGGATTTTATATTTTTGCCAGCTATTGATGTTTTTGTACCCTATGAATTATTTTTCTATGTACAAATTCCTTTAAAAAACTTCTTTTTATTTAAAGATTTCCAGATTTTCTTCTAGGCTGCTATTCATCAGGCTGAAAGAATGTCCAGAGTTCCAAACCCAAAAGGGTGGGCAGAGACTTTAGAGGGGCGAGTGGAAAATCACTCCAAACCTCAGAGGCAGTATTTGAAGAAGCCTGCAGAGGGCAGCAGAGAGGAGTGTCTGAATGGAAGCCCCAAGTCCAGGTTCTCTGGGACCTTGTTTCCTGGACAACCCGTTAGCCTTGTTCTAAGAGGACAGACCCAAAGAGGACCCAAAAGGGAATGTGAACGAAGACCCTGAATTCCAGCTATTGTAGGATGAGTGATGGAATTGGGCCAAGTGGCTTGAGCTTCCTGGTCTTAGGGGTGGGCATGCGAACACTTTAAAGCAGGAAACCGCAGGCATCAGGCCTCACTAGCTAATTCATCCGTACATTCAATAAACGTCCACTGGGCACGTGTTTGGGAACGGGCAGTGTGGCTCTCTAAGAGTCAGGCTGTTCTCAACCCTGCATTTCCCCCTGCAGACAAGTTTTGTTTGAGCTGTAAAATGTGTGGGGTTTTTTTTTTGTTTTGCTTTGTCTTCTGAATTGATGGCCAGCATCTAAAAGCCAGGAGATTTCAGATGAAAATATGTTTTCCTGGCGACTTCCATTGAAAAGGCAGGTGTTCTAGAAGTCCCAGGCCTGCATTCCTATATGGGACCTTCAGGTGACCTGAGAAGCAGTGGCCCCTTCTGTCAGGCGCTCTCTAGTTTACCACCATCCCCACCATTCCCTACCGTCTGACACTCAGGCCGCTGCATTCATGTATTCTGAGAAGCCCCAGTTAGCACTGAGTTTGAACCTTGGTATTTTATCAGTGGGGACATAACAGACCCAGAGAGAGGAGTGACATCTCCAAGTTAACTTCATGAATTGGTGGCAAGGTCGAGATTGGAACTCGGGTCACCTGAACCTCAGTCTGACGTTTAAAACAAATGCAAGCTCATATCAGTATTGGCGTTATCCTGTGTGTGTTACTGAAAGAGGTGAGACCTGCATGGGGGCTTGAGAAGGGTCTCTTTGAACCCAACCCTGGCTTTTGAGAACCTCCCTCTGAAGGGTCTCTCCCTCCCCCGCAGGTCCTCATCATATAGCCCATCACCTGTCAAGAAAAAGAAGAAGAAAAGTTCCAAGAAACATAAGCGACACAGGTATGGTCCTTCCTTGTCGGCCAACAGGATGACCCAGGTAGGGAGGAAGTTGGGAGGAGAGTGGATGGCACCAAGAGGTCATTTGGAAGCATGTCATTTCATTGGTGTAAAATATTTACCTGTGAATTGTTCACTATTTGCATCTAGTATACGTACGTTGGGAGGACCAGAGGTCCGCTACGGCTCGCTCAGGCCAGAGGGGACTTCTATGATAAGGAGACAGGGGTGTCTCAGGGATCAGCCAGGCCTCGGGGAGGGTCTGGGACCAAGGAGCGGAGAGCTGATAGGACCCATGCAGGATATACAGCTCCCCATTCCCTGTGGGAGACATGGCTGTACCCTGTTCCCATCTCTCCATGTTGCAGGCCCAGCCACGAGAGGACAGTGAACCTCTGTCTTGTCGCTTATTCCAAATTCCCAGGGAAGGCCTCTCTGGTTGGTTTAACTGTGTCCTCAAGGATGGGATCATGCAAAACATGGCCTCTGGATTGTCCACGTGTGTGGATAGTTAAAGGGCATCCTGGACACACGTTCCAAAAGGTGCCCAACACAGACACACACACACACACACACACACACACACACACACACGTATGTTTATGGGGGGAAGAAAAAGACTGGAAGGATATACACCAGAAGACTCAATTCTGTGATTCATGGGCCCAGCCAACATTTTATAATTGGGAGATTTTGCAATATGAAAAAATCAAATTTCTCAGTTCCTCTGTGAAATCAGAAGCTCTGTCTTCATTGGACCAGTTTTCCCACAGGCAACCCTGAGCTGGAGCTGAGGAGCTGCTGTGCGTAGAGACGGAGCGTGGGTGCTCGGCTTGCCACAGGCCTCACTTAGCCGGCTCCCCACATCTCCGCACATTTGACAAAGCCTGCTTGGCCCCTGGGGACAGGGAGTTTGAAGCTCCCTGTATAAGTTATTTGCTGTGGTCCACTGTGGATAGGGAAAGAGTGGTTTATATTTTATTTTTGCTTATCTCTACCAATTTTCCTACGTCAATAGTAGGTTACTTGTGCAGTGAATCACGACAGGACAAAAGATCAAGGAGTCCATTTGGGTTTTCCCCCTGCATCTCACCCCTGGTTCAAAGTTGCCCCAAAGCGGCTTTTCCGAATCAAGGGGTGTGGTCACATGTCATCCGTTGTTGCCAGAATGGTCTCAACTCAGTTTGGTTTCACTGACTTCGTCCACCACCTGCCCAGATGTTCTGATTGATGCTGAGTTTGTGCTGATTACAAGACATGGACCAACCAATCAGTGAAATGTTGTGTTAGAAACCTTTGCTAACATGGAGTCCTTTGTAGAGGCAATGGACTTCCCATGACTGTGGACTGTCATCTTGTCACCTTCCTATACTGAACAGTTTGTCCCGGGTTGGGGGACTTTTCCATATATGGACCATAGAAGCCAAGTGGCTTCTCACTCAAGGGTTTCTTCACATGAGAAAAAGACTTTGCCAGAAGGTTAAAAACAGGCTTTTTCCACCCGTTCCACTTGGCCCAGGGGTTGGAGGTTTATCAGGAAGGAGGACCACAAAATGCGAGGCTAAGAGGCGGAAACCTGACACCCATCCTTCCCAAAACCTCACTTACTGCTGGTCCATCTTCTCCAACTTCTCGGAATGTTTGGTTCATGGTGGTTGACTTTTTTGGAAATAGAAACGAGGGGTAGGATATGTATTGAGATTACTTGTTTTCTCTCCTCAATTAACAAGGCTTCAGGGTTAAAAGAAAAACTCCCATTTTTCACATCTGTTTGTTGAATACCCATCATGTGTCATGAATAAGGATTCTGGGCCCCGGGAACAGAACAGTGACGAAAACCCAGCCTCTGACCTCAAGTTGCTCACAGTCTAGACGGGGAAATTCATCCCAGAAAGAGAAACCTCAAATTCATCTATATTTATTTTCCTCCTTTCCTCTCCTCCTCTCCCTCCTTCCCTCCCTCCCTCTGTTCCTTTCTTCCTTCCTCCTTTCTCTCCTTCCCTCCCTCCCTCTCTCTCTTCCTTTTTTTCCTTTCAATCAGGTCATTCTCCAAGAAGAGAAGGCACAGGTAAGAAATTTGTCACCTCTGGTTACTTGCTTCAGCTGTCTGTGGCTCCTGGGCTCAGCTCTCGGCCCCCACCTCTGTGTTCTTGGGGACATCCTCTTCATCTTCCTATGTCTCAGTTTCCTCCAAAACGAACATCTGGGCTGGTTTTCCTGAAAGTTCCAAGCCAGCTTCCAACATCCATCAGGGGTGATTTCTCCAGACCCAGCCCCTACCAATGGCCCTCCCTGGAAACACTCCCTACCCTTACCAGAGTCTGTTGGTTTTACCACTGATGGAAACCATGGGTTGGGGCATCTGGAGACATATCAGCCCCAGCCACCCTACCAAAGCCTTCCCAGATCCTGGCCAAGGGACACAGGCCAAGTCCTACTATGCTGGAAACACTGGGGGAGCACAAATAAAGCTGTCACCTACAGGTCCTCCCTATAAATTGAATCCTGCACTAAGCCCCTTCCATGTGTGTGCGTGTTTAATCCCCATTTCTCCTCATGACCACCTGTGTGGTGGATATGTTTGTTGTTCCCATTTTACAGATGAAGAAACTGAGACTCAAATTGTCGCCCCAATAAATTTAATAAAATAAAATTAAAAAAAAAAAAGAAACTGAGACTCAGACAAGAGATGTGACAGGCATGCTCACAGACACACAGTTAGAAGGGCAGAGGCAAAATGCAACCCAGATCTCTCAGACAGGATCAGGACACTCGGTCTGTGGCTTCTTAAATAAGAATAGCCACAGCTAGAGCAGTTGGGAGAGTGTAAATCCCTTTCATTCATTCAATTAACAAGTAGACGGTGGTTACCAGCGTCATCCATCCATTCAGCCCAACAGCCTGAGCAAGGGAAACTGGGTCTCTGAGAAGACAGGTAACTTCCCCAAGGTCACACAGCAACTATGCAATGGAGCTGGGACATGAACTTGGAACATTCAGTGAGGTCCTGGGCTCTTTCACTGCCCAGGCTGAGTCTCAAACATGGAGACAGATCCCTGCTCACATCAAGGTATGATTTCAGTTGAATGAAATCAATTTTCCCATTCCCAGGACCTCGGCCAGTAATGCATTCTGGGTGACCCCCTGAAGCCTGTCTGACTTGAACCACCAAATAGTTTTCACCTTCTGGGGCCTCGATTTGATTATGCTAGAACCCCAAGTCATGATTGTCCATTCTATCCATATCCCAGCCCTCTGACTTAAAAACAAAAACAAAAGCTATCAAACCCAGAGACTTGAATATTCATGGGCAGAATATTTCAGAATCTGCCAAGCTTCACGAGGCTTCAGAGAATCTCCTTGAAAATTCCATTCTCTTCTCTTAGAAACTCCTCTGACAACAGCATGGGCTCTGGAGAGCCATGGTCTGGGGCCACATCCCAGCTCATCTGTGTGATTCTGGGCAAGACTTTTTGGGCTCATCTGAGGCTCAGTTTCCACATCTGCAAAATGAGTAGTTATTATGTTGTGTCTGTACCCATCGGGTGCAGGGAGAATAAAATGAGATTATTGACAAAAAACTATTTAGCAGCATTTCCACCCTATAAGAAAGCCTTGAAAATGTCAGATGTTACTCTTCGCTGTATTACGACTGTTATCATTCATCTACCAAAGCTGATCTTGGCGTCCCGCGTACCCCAAGTCGTGTCTCGAGCTGAACTTGCTCGGTAAAAAATTCAGCAGCTATTGCTCTGGTCTTGGGGAATGATTGGTGTCCGTCTGCAAACTGTCTGGATCTAATGGCCACTGTGTGTTAAGCATTTTAGCTATTTGTTTATTTTATCTTTAACTGGAATTTGGCAGCTTTCAATTAATTGGCCATTTCTCGTTTAGCTCCTCCAGCCCAAAAAGCAAAAGAAGGGAAGAGAAGAGGCACAAAAAACAGTAAGTAGAGACCACCTGGAATGTTCTGTCCAGTTGGGGCGGGGGCCTGGCCTCTTAACAGCCCAAGTGTTAGAGGTACTTACTGAACAGGAAGAGGGAAAGCGTGGGTGGATGAGAGGGAAGGAGGAAGGGAAAGACAGACCCGTGTGTGGACTTGTTGTGTGGGCCTGGGGCAGCGTGAGTGCCGAAGCTTGTGTATATGACGTGTGAGTACGCATGTGTGTTTGTGTGTGCATGAAAGTGAACGGTGTGTATCGCTGTGCCTGGCGTGCCCACTGTATGTGAACCCTATGTTCCTGTGCGTGAATTGTATATTTATTTATATGTAGCATGTGATGTGCACATTGTTTATAAATGTCTATACATGTTTCCATCACGCAAACATTTATGTGAACTGTGTGCACAAATGTATTATGCATTGTGGGTAATCGGTGTGTGTGTGTGTGGTATATATTTGTGTCCACACGAATGCATTATATATTCCCGTGTGAACGTGTGCAGGGTACCTGTAGGTGCACCGTCTGTCGCTGGGTGTGAATTCTATGCACTCTGCGTGTGCACTGCTTATGGATCTGTGTGCATGATGTGTGTGGAGGGTGGGGGTGGTTTTTACCTGTGCACAGGTGTGTGCTGTGTGTGCACGAGTCGTTAAGGGGGCATGGTCGCGTGCATGCACATGTGGGAGCGTGTGCGTGAGTCCGAGACTTGGCTGCCAGGGCCTAGGGCATAGGGATATCAGTGCAGCTCCTGCCTGCATCTTGGAGCCCCCGCTGGTTCATGGTTTATAGCTGGTAGAAATTCAAATCAGCCAGTGCTGCCTGTGGAGTTCAGTTCCCAGCCAAATTAAAAGTAAATTTGGTTACAACCCACCTACTTTATACCCTGCAAATGTTAGTGTGTGTGTTTTCCAATCAACTAATATTTTATCTCCTGCCAAGAAGCTTCTAAAGTGAGAATCAAAGGCAATGGGATGAAAGGTAGTTGGTTGCTAGGGAGGGAAATGGGAGGCAGGGGCCCAGGGGGAGGGCACTCAGATTTGCTGCTCCAAAGGGTCTCTTCACCCAAGGTCAGTGCAAAGGAGGGCATTTCAGCCACTACCACAGGGCCTGGAGACAGTTCCAGAAGGAAGCAGTAGAGCTTTAAGTTAGCTCAAGGAAGAACTTCCCGACCATCAGCTTGTTCAATTCATTCAAGAGGCAATTATTGGTCATATATTGCATATGCTTTCATGCTAAGCACAGACATGTTCTCCGGGTCCTCAGCATGTCTTGTCCAGTGGGGCTGCAGTGTAGACACCCACTGAGCCAGGGGCTAGGCTCAGACCTTAACAGCACTGGGATGGATCGCCCCTGAGACCAGGATTGCCTACCTGAGGACAGCAAGGTTGCCGTCCTCCCCAGTGCCAAGAGCTGCATGAGTCCCAGAAATCGCTAGCAGGACATAAGAAAGGTCATGAAAGTCAAAGACAAGAGACAGGAGAGAGAAAAGCAAGGAAATCAAGGTGGCCCTGAAATAAAGGGTGGTTATACTTGCCGAGTCCCACATCAGGACTGCTTCTAAACAGTGACCACCGGGGTGAGTTCACCGCCTTTTATTCAGCATCCCTTAGTGAGGCCCGAATGCACAGCACGTCCTGTGGGGGGCCCAGGACAGAAGTGACCCAGGTATTCATCCCGCCTCGAGGAGCTCACCCTGCAGAGGGGCAGGTCACAGCACGGCGGTGGCAGATGGAAGTGCAGGGTGCAGGGGGAGCCCTGGTGCTGGAAAGAGGGCTTGTTGGTGAGGGCAGGTTTCTTGCACGAGGGGTTTCTAGGCTGGGGGTGAGGATGCAGGGAACCATTCTAAGCAGCAGGTGAGGCAAGTGCTTTCAACTTCCTGCGCCTCAGTTTCTTCATCTGTGAAATGGAAATAATAAGAGAACCTACTTCATAGGTTGTTATGAAGAATAGATGGGTTCATTTAAGGAAAATGCTTAGAACACAGTGCCTGGCACACAGTCTGTGTTAGATACGGGGTACCTGTCATCCTCATCATCGTCATCGTCATGAGAACACCATGGACTGGGAAACGTGTGAGCCAGAATACAGGCAGCTCCGAGTTCTTGAGCCTGCCAGGCCAGGAGCTGTCAGGCAAGGAGTCTGGAGAGCCAGGCGGGAGGTGCCTGCTGAAGGTGCCTGGGGTTCAAGGTCAGACTTTGGACTGAGGGCAATGGGAGTGTTTTAAGCAGGGAAGGGACATGGTCTGATTATCACATCGCAAGAATCCCTGAGTCCTTTTTTGAGCTAACCTCCTGGTAGAATCAGCTCTAACTCCCACTGGCTTCCTGGCTGGGCCCAAAACACTGACGTTCCTTGTACATCCTTAGTGACCACTACCACTGCCACTGCCACTTCTGAGTCACTATTATTATTTAGAGAGCGCTGACGTGACCTGTAAAACTACCAGTGGTTGGAACAGTTGTTACTATAACGTGTGCTGTTGACGATGTTTGTAACTCACCCTGAAAGTGGGCTTCTGACTCCACGCTAAGAATCTAGGCTTCATTTTCTAGGTCTGAGGTTACAAATTGGCAACCCAAAGGCCTGATTTACTCCGCAAATGTGTTTTGTTTGCCCCAAACAATGTCATTTTTCAAAAACATGAGCTTCCATTTAAAACAGTCTGAAGCTTCCATTTTTCCATACAAATCTGAATTTCTACATTTGCTTGAAAAATTAGACGGTGCAGCAGCACACGACTATTCTGGGCCAAGCTGCTCCTTTCTCTCACCCGCGCCCGCCCGCCCTTCGGTTTCTATTTCTTTAGTCCCTGACTGATTCCCACCTTATGGTATCTGACTGGCCTGTGAAGCTGTCTGAAACTGAGGCTCCTGCCTTAGGCGAGGGAGAGGTGACACATGGAGGTGGCATTCCTGTCCAGGGCGTACTCGGCAGCAGACCTGCTCCCAGCAGGGTGGGAGGCTGAAGCATCCAGGCCATCGCCTCCACTGTCAGTATGGCTGGTTAGACACCCCAATTACCCATGTGGCCAGCTGGGGTGATGGGAGGGGTGAGGAGGGGTGAGATGACAATGTGTGTCACAAGGTCAAAATCAATCTCTCTCTCTGTCTCTCTCTTTCTCTCTCTCTCTCTCTCTTTCTCTCCCCACACACACTCTCTCTCCTCCTTGCCCCCACCCCCACCCCAAGATCACGAAGCCGGCCCCGAAAGTCTCACCGCCACCGCCATCACCACTGCCCCTCGAGGTCCCAGAGCTCGGAATCCCGTTACTCAAGCTGTGAGAGCAGGTAACCCCTCACCCCAAAGAGCCTCCTCACCCCAGCCACCGCCAAGAGCCCTTCCACGAATCCATGACTCCATTCTCATGAGGGATGGCCCTACCTGGCACTGTTATCACTTCCCTTTAGAGAAAGGGCTGCAGACAAAAGGGGCTTGCTGTCTCCACAGTAAGGACTTGCTAACGTATATGCTTCCTAAATGCCACTAACATGGCACTGAGGTGCTAAGCACGCTTACTCTATCAACTGCATGCTTCCCTCAACAACCCTATCAAGTGGGCACTATTGTTATCCCCATTTTACAGATGAGGAAGCTGAGGCACAGAGAGGTTAAGGAACTTGCTCCTCGCTTAGCTACTAAGTGACAGCTAGGATTGAACTAGTGGAGTCTGGCTCTGGACTTTGCACTCTCACTAAGGGTTGCTCTAAGCACAGAGAAGCTAAGCAATCTATGAAAGGACACACAGCACAAACCACCTCATTCCGAGGCCCTTTCTAGTCAGGTTTCTCCTAACCTGGACCCACTCTCTGCTGACACATTGGCTATTCCGGCCTGAGAAGGGGAGGAGGGTTCTTCTGTGGATGAGAACAAAAAGAAGAAGCTTTGTTGGCATTGGTTTGCAGTTGGTTGTCCAGTAGGAATTACAAGGCCTACTTCATGGTCCAGGCCAGATTCCGGATATCAGAGGCTGCTTTATTCTTTCTTCTCACACTTGGCTACATGTCCAGGGAGATTAAAAAAAATCTCTCTGTCCTGGTGCCAGTGGATCCCAGTTAAATTGGTATGTCTCCAGGAAGGAGGGGGAGGAGAAACAGTGATCTAAGCCGTACTCCGTGCCAGGGACTCTGCTGTAATTTCAAATACATTTTTCTCTTAATCATCCCAGTAACCCCCTGAGTTAGTCCACGCCTTCTCCACTCTGGCTGAGCTTTGCAATCACCTTGGAAGCTTTGAAAAATACCAGTGCCTGGATCTCACCCTCTAGACATTCTGATTTGGATGAGGTCGGGCCTAAGCAGCGAGACTTTTACATCTCCCCAAGTGGTATGAACGCGGAGCCCAACGTGAGAAGTATGGAAGAAAGAGAAAAGCAGCCCCTGACATCTGTGCTGGTTACTGGGCGGCTTGGTGTTCCCGCTGAATAGCAACAGTTTCAAAGAGCAGGGACATATGACAAAGCCGCTGTGTGACCCTGACCTCTCTAGAATCAGGCCTGAGCCCCGACGAATCAGAAACTTTATGCAAAACACACAAGTGACCCAGCATCTCTCCCTCCTGGCTAACATGAGTGACAACTGCTTCTTTACCAGTGATGGCCTTGGCCTTGGGCTACTCTCCCCTCTTTCTATATAAGATTTGTAGGACTGGCTTTAGCTCAGCGGTTGGACTGGCTTTAGCTCAGCGGTTCCTTCGGCAAAAGTGCATTCAGCGCTTTAAACCGCCCTTCCGAGGGTGGTTCGAGACCCGCGGGCGCTTTCCAGTCCTTTAAAAAAAAAAAAAAAAAAAAGATTTGTAAAGACAACCAGTCAGAGAATTACCTCCACTTTCTGACAGTATCCAATCCAGAACGAAGCCCCAGTTCCTTCAAAGCTCCCCAAAGTGACCTACCACATGCCCACATGGGTTCTTTCTAATATTCTCATAGGCAGACGTCCTACACTTCCCTAGGGTGTACAGTCTCCCTCACGGTCTCCCTCAAGGCAAGGAGCCATAAACATGCTTGTTCAACCACAGGCGTGTGCCTGGTAACTTTGTCTGGAGGACACTGACTCATTGAGCTCAACTGCATTACTGACGTGGCAGCTGGGAAAACTGCGTCTTGGTGGGCAAAGGGATCTGAGCGAGGTCACGGTGACTGGCAGAGCTGGGATGGGCACCCAGGTCTGTGACTCAGCCTGAGCCCTTTGCCTCCAGCCCAGGCCGCGTCAGCTCTCTGCAGGTAGCCCTGCTGGCCCGGGCCAGGGGGTGGTGCAGGAGCTGCCTGCAGACTCTCAGGACAGCGTGCTCTACCTTCCCCAACTCACCTCATAGGGAGGTGACCCCAGCCTCTGCCCTCCTTCTGCTGTCACCTCTCGTGCTGGTGGTGTTGCTGTCTGAACTCCCCCGTGCCTGCCAAGCTGAGGGACACTCCAGCAGGCATGGAAGCAACCTGAGGGCTGGCCCTCGGACCACACACCCAGTATAAATGATCTGGAGGCCACAGAGCAGAGAGGGACACTCTAGACCAAGAACCACAGGCATCGGTTCCCACAGGGGTGGAAAACTGCCCTGACCCTGGTTCTGCCACTTGTAAGCTGTGTGACCTCAGGCAAGTTCCTAAACATCTCTGAGCCTCAGCTTCCTCATCTATAAAATGAGAAAGCAATACCTGCCTTGTCTATGTCTTCAAGTTGTAGAGAGGATGATGAAAGCACCTTAAGAGAGGTTTACAGGTGCCATGCACATCAGTAAGGTTTATTTTTATTACCATGGGGGCTCAGAGCGAAGGGGCTATGTGGAATCCAGGAGACCCTTTCTGAAGAGTTAGATTCCTTTGGTTCTGCTGCAGACACAGCAGCCAGATCTAGGTCTGGCGGGCTTGCAGGATGCAGCCGTGTCATTTTTGTCAGACATATTTTTTCAAAAGTTTTGGGTGACAGTCAACAAGATGCCTCTGTTTCACAGATGGTGAAGTCACGTACACGCAGACACAGAAATACGCCATTATATTTATAGGCAAACACATGAAAACACAGATGGACACGCCCAGACATACAGTCACATACAGACAAGGACAGAGACAATCACAGACATGGGAAGGGCAATCAACTAAATCAGGATAGGGACCTTTCCTGTCTTCACAGCTGCATCCCCAGCTCCCCAAACAGTGCCCAGTATGTGAATAACATTTGTCAGATGAACAAATGAGAGAATGAATGAATGAGTGAATGCATGAGTGAGTGAATGAATGAATGAGTGAATGAGTGAATGGGCAGGTGGGTGGGTGGATGGATGGACGTACACATAGTTCTTACGAACACACTCAAGCACACGCTATAGTCCTCAGATCCTCTGGGTCCCTCAACTACCCCTGTGCCATGCTCCCCTTCAAAAGCCCCTCAGGTCTCTCTCCCCTGACCCCAGGCACCGCAGCCAGTCCCACGAGGAAGGGCGGAAGTCCCACCGAAGGCACTCCCGCCGCTGCTCCAAGACCCTCGGCAAGGCCAGCCCCGAGGCCCGGTCCAGCCAGCCACCCAGCCAACCCCTGCAGATGCTCAGCCTCCTGCCAGCCAGAGGTGTAGTAAGTATTACGCACAGCCTCCTCGGCCAGCCTTGGTCACAGCTCTGGGGGGAGGTGGAGGCACAAGTTCAAGGCAGTTTGGGGCAAATATCCCACTAATTTCAGACCTCATTATTGATGAACCAAATGGTCATTCGCCAGCCTTTGGCAGCACTCGGCTTGGGGATTTGGAGCTGGGAGTGGGTGGTTAGAAAAATGAAAATATCCAGGTTTGTTTGTCAGGGGACTTTTGACAACTATGTCTTGGTCTCCAGAGTGACGTCTGCAGGGATGGATGTGCGAGGCACCGTAGGAGGTTTCCTTGGGGAGGAAGGAGGAAGAGGGGTCTTGAGGTACCAGAGGCAGCTTTTCAGGGAAGTCCGTATCTTTGATGCCAGCTAGTCTGTATCTTTGATATCTTTGTGTCCTCTCATCTGTCCTCTCACATGTCTTGGGGGGTTGAGGGCACAGCTGCTCTCACTAGTGCCTTCCACAGATGGGACAGAAAAACTGAGACTCAGAGAGTTAGGGTCTGGGTAAAAACCACAGAGCAAAGCAAGAGCAAATACAATTTAGCAACGTGGCGTTGACTGGACTCACGCAACGCTCCCTTGGGTCAGCAAGGAGGAGCTGGAATGTGGCTTCAGACAGTTGGACACCAGGACGTTTCCTGAGCAAGGGGATTTGGAGTTGGATCCGAACTCAGGTCCCTGCTTTGCCACTTCCTAGCAATGTGGCTTTGGGAAAGTCATTTGTTCACTCAGTTTTCTCATCAGTAAACTTAAAATAATACCAGTTCCATACGAGGTTGTTGGTGACATCCAATATGACAAAGTACGTGACGGCCTTTTATAGACTCGAAAGGGACAAACAGAAGGAGATTCAAAGTTGATGTAGTCTTCACAGCTGACAGCTAGGCAGGGCCCTGTCTTCTCTAGCTCTGAGCAAATATGAACATTTCAGAGAGCTGCTCTCTCAGAAAGCGTGAGGTAGGGGTAAGGAAAAGCACGGGGTGCTTGCCAGGAGGTCAAGGAAGAGAAGGTGATGATAGACCCTAGTTGGGTCTGGTTGACACAGTAGTTTTCTGCAGGGCATTCTGGGAAACTCTTCTTTACCAGTCAAAGTACCCTACATCACCAAGGTCAAATTTTACCGAAACCCTCTGCCTAGCTGAAAGCATCCAGAACTCTCCCCAGCCCTCTTCTTTGAAGAGAGGCCTGTGGTTGCTAAGTATTTGCAGATGGAAAATGCCCACCTGCAGCCTCTCCTCCCCAAACTTCCTATGAAAGGTCTCCCCAGTATGGCAGAGTCCAGAGGCCTGGGTTCAAGTCTTCTTGGCTTGACTGAACCTTTTACTCCTTCCAGCCTCACCTTCCTCACCTGAAAAATGGGCGTGATTATCTCTTATCTCCCAGGGGAAATGTTGAAAAGGTAGAAATAAATTTAAAATACGAGCAATAAAAGGGGGAAGAATGTTTTTAATTCACTGAAAGCCACCCAGTCTCCCTGGTCATGGGATTTGTGGCAGCCTATTTGGTGGTCCCAACTGACCCAAATTTAAAAATGCCATGGGGAGCAACTGTGTTTATGTTTGGGCACCTGCCTGTGATGGTTTCCTAACAGGTCAGGTCTGTCAAGGTGTTGAGGGGAAAAAAAAGTGGGGGCTGGTTTTCGTATACCAGCTAGTGAGATACCACATTGGCTATTGGTTCTTGAAGCCTTGATGCCCCAGTGGGTCTAGCCCTTCTCAGAATTGCTGAAAGCTCATCCACACCTAGAAGGCAGAGGCCCTGAGAGCTCCTCTAACTCAGTGCCCTGATTCCGAGAAACTGAGACTCACAGAGAGAAATGACATCTATGGGTCATAGCAAGTCAGAGCTGTTAAAAACACGGGGCTATGAGTCTGTGGTCAAATCGTGGCTCTGAGTTAGGGATTGTTACTTGAACCTTTTGGGACCACAGTTTCCTTATCTGCTAAAAAAATGAAGACGTTACCTCTCCAAAAGCCTTGTTGTTAGGACAAAAGCAAAGTAACGTTGTAAACTGTTGAGCCCAGCGCTTGGCCTGGGGTGGGGGGGCAAAACCCAGCAATTATTAGCGGGTGTTCCAACGAACAGCATTCCAGATGTTGGCTCTACACTTACAACTGTGGGACCTTGAGCAAGTTACGTAAACTTGCTGTGCCTCGTTTTCCTCTAAATCTGCAAAACGAGGATGATAAAGAGACCTGTCTCATAAGGGTATGTTATGAGGATTTCATGACTTCATGTACATAAACCTTTTAGACAACAACACGCACGTGGTAAATGCTATTTATGGTTGATGCTAATGACGGTGGCAGCAGTAGTAGTGACGCTGGAAAGAGAAATAGTAGCTGCAGTACTGGTAATAGTAATGGTTGATAGTAACAGTACTAGACCCAATAAGTTCTAGACCCAGACTAGTCAGTGGATGAGTTGAGACTAGAGCCAAGGACCGTGCTCTCCCTGCCTTCAGTTTCCTTCCATCCAAGATGGTGGCTGCAGCCTACATGGTTGGTCCCATCCCACTCATGGTTGCCTGACATCTGGGGGCCTTGGATGGCCCCCAAGTCTGGTCCTCTGAGTGCCCTCCATGTTAGACCCTTTTTCATCTTATCTCCTGAAAAGGCAGAGTTGGAAGAAGGTGGCAAGGCAGACCAAAAATTTTCCTAGAGTCCCGGCCCCAAGATTTTCCTGAGCTCTCTGTTAAAGAGAGCAGCAAAGTCTGTCACTGAATCACCCCTTCGATCATTTGTTCCAATCTCCCATTTATCTGCTGAGCAGCTATAGGTAGACCCATCAGAGCAGGTAGATCCGTCTATAAAGAGTCATCTCTGCGTGGCTCACAGGGTCCGGTGGATAAAGAACAGTCTGTGCCTTCTTAAGAGGGAGACAGGCAGGTAAAAACTGTAAAGGACAATACACAACAATGACTGTGGAAGGTCAGCAGGCAAGGACGGGAATTAGGGTTAGGGTTAGATGAGGGCAGAGGAGGCAACCACTAACTGAGGAACTAAGGGGAGCAGGAGTTAGCCAAAAGAATCAGGAAATGAAGACTGGAGTCGGGGATGGAGACAGAATTCCGGGGCAAGAGATGGGGCTTTGGCGGTGATAGGAGCCTGAGAGCGAACGGTCTTCTATGCCTTGGTTCCTGTCACACGACATTGCAGGCATTTCATATGCACGGCTCTTTAAAAAATCAAGGACGGGTGCATCACATCAAGGGGCAAATTTGCATACATAAATATGCAAATTCAGGGTCGTGTCTTATTGAAATCCTACTTTGTGAGCTGAAGATAACCTGAAGCCCTCTTGCTAGGTCTGAGCCCAAATCCAAATGGAGGCCCCCAAGGAGACGATTTAGGGACCCTTCACAGCCTCACTCATGTCCCTCATCTCCACTCAACCATCTCTGTTCAAGTCATTAGGGAGACAGAGATGAATACAAGACTCCCCCTGAACTCCAGGGCTCACAGTCTAATAGTCAACAGAATGCTGCAGTACAGTGAGCTAAGTGTTGTAATTAGGGCTGAGATTGAGTCGGCGAGGACCAGTTCCTCCTCAGTTGTTAAAATATTCAAATACTTGCACATCAGTTGATAAATAGACCCTGTCACCACCCCATCCCCTAGTCAACAAAGCCATCTTTTTTCTCCCCTGGTACTTTCTGGACCTTGTCACAGTCCAGCAACTAAAGAGTGATACCTGACAGCACTCCAGTTCCCAGGCCAGCTACCTTCAGAAGGGGCTGTACCCACCCTTCACCAGTTGCTGAATATTTTGAATATCATCCCTGATGGTCACAGAAGCAAGTGCAATGTGTAGAAGGACCTCAGAGGAAGGAGCACACAGTGTTGTCTTGGTGTCTGAGAGGGCTTTGCAAATAAAGGAACATTTGAGCTGGGCTTTGAAAGATGGGTAGGAGTCCATTATAATTGAGATGGCTGATGAACAGAGGGAGGGGGAAGTACCGCTATGTGCCAGGCAGTGTCACATACTTTATACTGATTTGTTTTTTCTCTCTCGCTCTCTCATCCCCTCCACAAAAACAGTTCTTCGAGGTAGATGCAATTATCATCACTATTTTTCAGATGGAAAAACTGAGGCTCAGAAAAGCCAAGTGACTTAGGCAGGTAGCCGATTGGGAGAAAGGGGAGCTGTTATGAGTTATGGCTTGTGCCTCAGAAGCCCTTTTCCTGTTGCATGTAACTGGAGAGGGAGTCTGGGAGGGGGCTGGTTGAGATAGAAGCTAGACCGAAAAAGAAGGGCAGTCTCCCCTTCTTCTCCTTCTGCCTCCTGCATTGGCCAATAGTTGCCACACACTCCTTGCTGACAAAAATCTGCACAGATGCCACAACAGAAGGAACATACGCAGAACTTGGGGTCCATTAAAGAGGGTCTCATGAAATTTGTCAACAGGAGGAGACCATAGAGGGTAGTGATGAAGATATAGGCTTTGGAGCAGATCTGGATGCTCTGGACTTCTTGATTTGGTCTCCTTGTGAGACCCTGGCTAACAGCAATAATTAATGCTTTCTGAGCACCTACTGTGTGCCAGGGGCTAGGCTGAATTCTTCACACGTGTCATCTTATTTATCTCTTATAATAATCCTTCAAGGGAGCTTCCACGAATATTCCGATTGTACAATCAGGAAACTATAGCCTAGAAAACTTAAGTAAAAGGCAGCTATTAAATGGAGAGATTGAGATTCGTACCCAGCAAGTCTGACCTCAGAGTCCATGTGTGTAATTCCATGACCTCCCTTGAGTAATTTCACTTTGCTAAGCCTCAGTGTTCTCATCTGTACCTTGGGCTACTCACCATAACTACCTCATAGGGTAGTTGAGAGGATGGAGTGAGATAAGGTATTTGTTCATTTTAAAATATGCACTAAGCACCTACTGTGTGCCAGGCACCATTGCAGGCACTGGGTGAACAGCAGTGAGCAAGACAGACAAGGTTGGTTCCTACCCTCATGAAGCTTCAGTTCTGTGTTAAAAAAATAGTCCAGTGCTGGGGACATAACCCTCAACATAGAATAGTTGCCACTGTTATTATTTGTCATCCTAGTGGTTTTATTAAACTTATTAAACCCAGACACATGAGGTTTGTGGAGTATCTCTTGCTTCCAAAAGCTTAATCATATCTAAGACCTCAGGTGAACTTCAGAACAACCCTAGGAAAAAGGCAGGATGGCGATACACTTTCCATTGTGTTGACAGGGAAAAATGAGGCTAAGAGAGAGGGTATGGGTGACCCTGGTCTTCGGACCCCTGACGTAGGCTCTTGCACATTCTGCACAAACCACCGAGCTCTCTGTCAACAGGAAGACTAAACATCCAGTGTCATTCACTGCGGTTTGGAGAAGAAAGGAACCAGAATGCAGAAAGCAGAAGAATGAGACTTGGGGATTTGTGGGACTGGTGGTTTTCTGTTTTTTTCATGGAAAGTGGCATGGCATTGTCAACTTGTACTTTTGTCAAGTCAGGACAGGAGGGGAAAACAAAAGGAAGGAAGGAAGGAAGGAAGGAAGGAAGGAAGGAAGGAAGGAAGGAAGGAAGGAAGGAAAAGAAAATCACCATTTTCTATGACACAAGTTGACATCTTAGCACCAGAAGAAGGAAGTAGGACATGGCCTCAGAAGAAAGGATAGCCTTTAAATCAAGTCCATTTAGCTGGATGAAAAACTCACTACATTGAACTTAGTTTTCTCGTTTCAATTTGGGCGGGTGAAAAGTTTGTCTAACTGGATCCATGTAGAGATTTGTGAGAACCAGTGGGCTGGGGGCCAGCAGAGGAGCTTCAGAGAAATGGAGAAGCTAAAGCCACCGTTCCCGATGAGCTCCTGCCCGAGGAGGCGGCCAGACCACCTCCCTGGGCCAAGTTCAACTGCAGTGCACAGCCTGGCGGGATAGCGCCAGCCCTGAAGGAGTGTGTCCCCTTCCTACAATGCCCAGCAGGTCTCCCCATCTTTCTCCATGCCCCACTCCTCTCAAATGAACTCCCAACAGGTCAATGGATCCATTCTTTTGCTGATTAGTTTGCAAAGGAAGATGAACAACAGCGAGGAAAATAAACTTGATGTCTTAGTGAAACAACAGGATTCTTTTTTAAGGAATAACCAGAACCCTCTAGCTAAAAGCTCTGCCACACAGCTCTATATTCACATGAGATTTTCCAGTCCCCCATATGGCAGGGAAGGGGGAAAAAAAAATTTATAACCGTCTCTCTCCATGGGGCCATTTGAAGCTCAGTAAATGGACTTGTTCAGTTTAATTGGAATTCTCGTCTTGATTATATTTTCGTAACCTATGAGGCTGTGCTGCCTCTTGATCTCAGAATTCAGCTGAAATTAAATTTTAAAGTATAAGTGAGAGGTTGTCTTTTTCCCCCCGTTCTTGATTAAATAATGATTTGAGACAAAAACAATAAATAACAGTGCGGCTTCCCTGGAGGGCTGAGAGTGACTCCCAGTGAAACGCCAGGAGCTGGAGTTCGTGGTGGGGGATTTCATTACTTACTGGAAAAAAACTCAAGTGTTAACATCGAGTATATCAAGGAACAAGGAGATGAGGCAAGCTTATGAGTTCAAAAGAAAAGAAAATTGGAGCTTTACGTTGGAGGGGGCAGAGGGAGTAAAGGGGAAATATTTGTTTGCTTTCTCTCAAATTGTGAAACACAATTTGTCAAAAAAAAAAAAAAAATCTGAGCTTGGCAATCCTGATCCAAAAGGGAGGGCTTATAATAATAGCTCTGGAGTCTGGGATGTGGCTTAATGGCTCTGGTCTCCTGGTTCCTTTCCCTGACAAAGGCCAAGAGGGATTCAAAGGGTCCAGATGGGGACATTGGAGCAATCCATGTATTAGGTTAGTGCAAAAGTAATTGCGGTTAAAAAGGTGAAAAAATAATTGCAAACACTGCAATTACTTTTGCACCTACCTCGTTCTGAAGGGGGAGATGAAACACCCAGAATGCACTGTGTCTGTTGTTTTCAGCGCGATCAGATTAGCAGCATACACTTAGTGTCACAAATTTAGAGGTCTCGGGGGCCAGGCAGCTAATAGATACAAGCAATGGAGACCCCGTGGGGCTTGGGGTCAGGAGAGCTCCTGCCTGTTGAAAAGCGGCAGCTGCCATGACTCTCAAGGTGATTATTGCCAAGCAGGAATGTGGACCCAGTGTTGCCAGATCTTATTTTTTTCAACACAGACTAGAAATGGGATTGTTGTGCCCCACTTGGCAATGTCGACAGTTAATTCAAATTTACTATGGAGCATACTAAGTGGGCTAAAGAAAGTGTATCTGAAACAAAGCATAACTGTGTGCGTCAGTTTTCCAGTGGTGATTTGGGGGTTTGAAGCTGATTCTGTCCATTTATATCCCTTCACCCTCCCCATTTCAGGGCACACAGCCAACCTCTACCTCCCAGACAATGTTCTCTGGCCGCCAAAGACTGTGTTTGGCCGTGTGGCACGTTGGACATACCAGAGAACTGACCCCCTCTGGGTGCAGCCTTCAAGCCATCAGTGGTGGGGACCTGGTGTACAAATACCCCTAGGTTGGGACTAACTCTGGAGCCAGTACTGGCTGCAGGGTGTGTGTCCTCCAGCCACCCACGATGGCAGCTGATAACGCGTCTTCTCTCCCTCATCTCGTTTCCCTGCTCCTCTACAGAGGTTCCGTGCCCTTTTGCATAAACTAGCACTCAAATTCCTGTCTCACTCGCTGAGAGAATCTATGTTAAGACAGATGTTATTTCACTTTGTGATTAAGCATATCTTACAGGGGCTGAATTTTTATTCCAAGCCCCAAAGGCAGGGCTTTGTGAAGACGTGCAAGGAAGGGCAAGGCTGAGACGGAGGCAGGGGTCACAGTGAACCAAAGAAGAGAGCCCTGGTGTGAGGGTTCCCAGTCTTACATGGGGGCCCCAGGTACCATGAGGGTGCTGTCACTGGACACCTGTGGGTCTGGGTGACTCCTCGTGAGTACCTTTTGCAGCCAAGCTGGGAGTAAAGCGGCAGACAACAGTTACGTGCCTAGGAGAGAAATTCCCAATGGATGAAGAAGAGGTCTTCAAAGATGAACTTGGAGAGGCCCGTTATCTAAATGAGCAGACAGGGAGGAGCAGTGGGGAGACGTCCTGTCACGTCAATGTCAAGTGGGCAACCATTTGCGTCTTTCGCACCAGAGAGAGTATCTGGCTAGGAGGGAGACCCTCAGAGACAGGAGGCCAGAGCAAGAGATGGAGGCCTCTGTTGTCTGCCTGTGGCAACGTCCTTGACTCATCATAGTTGCCATTCCCCCCCCCACACACACACACACAGTCTGTCTCTGGGTCCCCTCCACTGTATTTTTCCTCCTCTTTGTGTGGGGTGAATGAAAAGCTCTGGAGAAGGTGGAGTCTGAGGCAAGAGGCCATTAAACTATCCAGACATCTCTAATGAGTTTATTAAAATGTTCCTGTCCTCTGGAAATATAGACAGAGCCTATCAAGACATAAAGATAAAACCAAATAGATTTCAGCTGAAAGAAGCAGGAATGAATGTCTGCAGGCTACCACGTCCTCCCTCTCCACCCACTTCCCATCCCGAGGTAATGCTCTAAGCAGGTCAAATAGAGTGAGAAGAACTGTATTCAGCCCCTGCCAGGGATGTTATATGATGCTGGCTGTGTCCTGTGCCTTGGAGTGAAACTCCACCTTCCCTCCACTCACCGAGCCAGTTGTGACGACTGACCTCACGGATGCCTCAGCCCAGAGAACAATGTCTTTTTTCTAATTTGTCTGGCCAGAGGGGGTGTCTGACCTTTTGATCATCCAAACAAAGTCACTGCACAGGCCAGCAGCCCGGCTGCGTGCACACGGCCAGACCCAGTTCATCGTTTGACCTACAGAATAGCAGAGGGTGGAAAGGAAGTAAGGAGATCCAGCACAGCTGGTGTCAAGCCGAAGGCTTCTCCGGTTTGGAACTTCTCACCCTCGCCTGGAACTTACGCTGCTGAGAATCTGTATAGATTGAGCCCCCGTGTGCCCTCTCTAGGGGTCTTGGGTCTGGAAGAGAAGCAGGAAGAAGAGCAGAGAATATTCCTTCTCTCTGCCATGGGCCTGGACCCAAAACCTGATTCTACAGGTTCTGTCTAGCTCACACACACACGCAACCCTGAGCTGGTCTCAAGAACCCAACCTTCAGCGAAGGGTCCAGCTCGTTTCCTAAACTATTTTGAGTATCACAGAAGCCAGTCCCTTCTTAAAAATCCATCACCAAAGCTGGCAGTCACCCAGTTGGAACCCTCCAGGGCCTGACTGCCCAGCTGTCTACCAATGAATTAAGTTTGGATGAGTCCAGGCTTCCAAGCTCGGGCTTTCAAGGGACTGTGGGGTATCTGTGTCCATTCAGTAAGACTTACTGAGCACCTACTCTGTGCCAGGTACTGGTGGGTACTTGGGTACAACACTGAACTAGTCTTGCATGGCTTCTGCCTTCAACAAGCTCCCTCCCACCCAGATGGACAGACAGCCAATAAAACCTAACAGTGCTGTGACACACAGAAGGCATTTGGGAATGAGTGAGTGAATGAAAGATTCAATGAGTGAAGGAAGAAAAGTTTTGTGCTTCCCTGGCCTGGGGATAAGAGAAGGCTTTCTAGACAAGGTGATGTGTAAACTGCAGGATGAATATATTTAGCCATGTGAAGTGAGGATGAGAGGAAGAGTGTTCTAGGCAGAGGAAGTGGCGCGTACAAATGGCCTGGGGTTGGGAGAGCAAGATGTGGTTGCAGAACCAAGAAAGCTCTTCAGTCACTTGGCTTAAGGTTGTGGGGGAGGGGTGTGTGTGTGTGTGTGTGTGTAAGACACGAGGTTTGTGAAGTACACAGCGCTGGGTTGTAAATGGCATTGTCGTTCCCATCAAAGAATGTAGATGCATCCAAAGACATGGGACTTTTAAACAAGCATGAGAGGTTGGTATTTTCAGGCACCAGGGTCAACCCAATGAGAACATTTGCATTATCTGGTGATGATGGAAAAGCACAATGCTTTGTAGAGTTCTCAGTTCTAATCACACAAGTTGCATGTGGATTTTGGTGATGGTCAGGTAGAGACACTGAGTATGGGGCTGAGAAAGTGGAAAAGGCAGAGGCTCCTTCTATCACAACTAGTCCTGAGGGGCCCCACATTGTTGAAATCCTTGCCCATGGGGACCCATGATGCACTAGGACAAATGCTTTTAAATTAATAGTCAAGGCTGGGAACAGCTAGTCAAGGCTGGAGAGAGAAAGGCTCAGCCTGGATGCTCCCAGGTAGCAAACCATGAGATAATGGGACCATTGTACTCAAAGTCCCCTTCACTTGAGCCTGGTTCCCTCCAAGAAGAGCTTGCCTGGTTCATTTGTGATGTCCTGGCCACCCAATATTCACCGTCTCTGAGGCAAAGATTCTCTGAGCCCATTCCTGGACCAAGCCCCAGACTGAGACCTCAGGTTTCAGGGTCTAGCCAGATGGCATGCTGCTTTCTCATTCCTGACAGAAGTGGTAGAAATACACGTTACCTTTTCCACTCCCAGAGGTGGGAAAGATATGGCATCCAAATTGCAAACGGGAAGACAAAAAGGAGGCACTGAAATGGGAACAGAGTCTTTACGTTATTTTTTAAAAAGTCTCATGCTAGAAAACTCTACCAGAACAACCTTATTTTGAGGGCCCTTCTCCCAAAGCAAAACCAGTCAGGTCACCAAGCAGGTAAAGCAGCAGCTGCGCTGAGTAGAACTTAGTAAAGCTGGACCATTCCCTTGTCTGTACACAAAGCCTCCTGGGAGAATCTGTAAAGGAAGCCCTGCCTCCCCAGTCCAGCAGCTGACATCCTGAGCTGTTTGAGTTATCTCTGTTATTCTTGCAGTTCTGGTGTCTCTGTGTCTCACCCTCATGATCGACTGCTGAAAAGGCAGAAATGGTTCCTTAAGAAAGGCCCCCAAATCGCCCTCCGTTAGGTCCAAGGTACATGGGATAGAGTGGGGAGGAGGCAGGTTCTGGATGGTAAGACCTCCATTGCTATTTGTCAGGTTCGGGGCAAGCGTAGGAAGGAAGCCCACATACTATGTGTCTAAATGTTTATAAATCAAGCCAGCAAACTTACATGAAGTATGTTCTATCTTGACAAGCATACCCTCAAAACTGTCTGAAAAGTCAGATTGAAATTTAGAATCTCGGACCCCTGAGAGTGCGAGGCCACAACCTGGCAGTGTGGGGAGAACCTACGTGGGGCCCTGGCCCCTCCCTTTCTCCTCCCACCTTTTGCACCAACCAACACCATGATGGGCCTCCCGCATATACATGTGGACACCTCAGCCTAAACATCCAAGTTCTGTCCAAAGAGCCAGACTTGGATCTAGGAGTGTGTACCCTGAAGCATGGTCCATCCCCGGGAGAAGAGATCCATGGATGAGTCTACAGAGATCCTGGAGGGGGCTCAGGGGCCATTGAAACAGAATCCTGGGACCTCAGGTATCCAGACAGTACTCTCAGGGAGGTGGTTTCCAGGTAGTGCCATCTTGGCCACACAGATTTCTGGCCCCGTGGAAATGGTTATCGCTGGAAGAGGACCAGGGCAGGGGTGCCTCTTGCCCACACATGGTACTGTTGGTGGGGCCAGAACCAAACCCGCTGTGTCATCCCAGCCGTGAGACCGGTCTGAATGTTGAAAGAAAACCATCCTTTGTCCTTCTAAACACACCACTGCCTTCCCAAGGGAGGGCTCTCCATCACCTCCTTTTCTCCTTCAGTCCTACCTAGGTCAGCCCCGAGCAGGATTCTGGGAACCCCTCCTCCTTCCCAGTCACCCCAAAGCCAAATCTCCAAGCCCCTCCCAAAGCCCTTTGTTGCAAGCACACCCTCCCTGTGTCCCCTTGATCTTGACACCTAGACGGATGCAAACTCTAGCCCCCATTTGCGTTTTCGGCAAGGGTTTCTTGATCTGACATGGGCATTAAGGGACAGACCGGAGGTTAGTGTTGATGGCTTGAGGTCCCCTTTCCTGAGAAAACCAAACAGAACGGAGCCCTTCCCTGTCAAGAACACCGAAAAACCCAAACTCAAAAAGTTCAGGGCCAAGTGTGAGGATGTGCAGAAAGGTGTGTGTGTTTTCTTGTCATTTGCGACTCTAATGATGGACTCACGTTGCCCGCTCTTCCCTTTCTCTTACACCTTACCTACCTACTAAAGGAGGAGTTCTTGCTTGGTAAGTGGATATGATCCGCAAAGACATGAGAGAATTTATTAGAAGCCACTCGAGAGCCTTAGCTTCCTTCTCCAGGGGGAAAAGGACACGCACAAATATCCGTAGAGAGCTTTTTGTTTGTTTTCAGTCAGACTATTTGACTTCCTTGTGTTTTTTTTTTGTCCCCTCTTTCTTTTCCCTTTTAGTTGGAAACTGCTAAAATGTCATTTTGTGACCTCATAGTATCATAAAAAAAAAAAAAAGACTTTAAAAACAAACAAAAAAAATGTTTATTTCATTGCTTTTCCCCATGTGATATTTGTTTAGGGTTCTACTCAGACAACTTTTTATTTAAAAGAAAAAGTCCAATTCATTGAGGATTTGGTTGAAGTTTAAAATTTTGACGTTATCTCCTTTTTTTTATTTTTTAATTTCCAAGATATACATATATATATATATATTTTTGAGGCCCATAGCCCCATTTCTTTTTCCCCTTCCCCTTTCTTTATTTTTATTATTGTTTTAGGTTAAGGGTGTTTACACCCCTCCCCCTTCTATTAAGTTGTCTCTTTGGTTTGAGTTAAGTCATTAGAAATTAAATTTTGTATAATTTCCTTTTTCTTTTATTTAATCTGAATCGCATGCTTTTTCTCTGCATGATACCTAAATCTTCCAGTTATCCTAGCAGGGGGTAAAAAAAAAAATCTCCTTTCTGTGGTATTCTTTCAGGAATTTGTGCTTTTGTTTTTTGGCGTCTCTTCTTTCCTCTCTTTTCTCTCTCTTTCCTTTCGTTACAGTGCATCATGACGGTAAACATTTCTTGGTTATTTAGACACAGCCCACAGGCCCAGCGCTCAGCAGTGTCCAACGGGTGTTTTTGCTTTCAGATCACTGGGTCGGGGTCTGCTGCTGACCTCTTTACCAAAACAGCCAGCCTGCTCACCACCTCCCGAGGACGCTCCCAGGAGTATGACTCAGGCAACGATACCTCCTCACCGCCCTCCACGCAAATCAGCTCAGCCAGGTCACGGGGTCAGGAGAAAGGGAGCCCCAGCGGGGGCCTAAGCAAGAGCCGGGATCTCCACAGTGGCAACACCTCTGATTCAGGGAACTCCTTCACCACCTCCTCACCCCAGAACAAGGGGACCACCTTGGAGCATCTTTCCCCCACCAGCAGGGGCAGAGACTCGAGGTCAGTGTTCCTGGACAGAGGGAGGGAGGCCTCCTGCCTTAGTTCTGCCATCTCAGTCTCTCATCCTTGCCCTGCACCACCCACCAGGCTCCCCACCCAGAGAGAGAAAACTCAACTCAATCTGGCATAATTTTTGAAACATCCAAGGATATTCAGCTTTACATACAAGTGCATCCAGGGGCTCAAAAAATACATCCCTGGGAATCTGTCTTTCCCATTACATCTCTTAGCTCTGCTCCCCCCTCTATTGGCTTCGTGCTCAAGCAGACCCTCCCAAAGCATGGGCAAAAATGCCATCCAGCTATCATACAGTGTGTTTAGCCAGCCAATGGAAGGAAAATGCCTCTTTCCCCAAATTTCAGCAAAATATCAGAGCAGGTGCTCATCGGCTCTGCTTGGCCCAGCTTGGGTCATTGGCCCACATTGGACCAATCACTCTGACCCAGGTGACGCTGTGTTCTTAGCTAGAATTTGTCACATGCCACCCTAAGGACTCTTGAGTAGAGTTTTCCCATGTACACTATAACTGGGGGAGGTCTGGTTCTTTGAAGGAAAAGCCAGGGTAGTGATACTAGGAAGAAGGATGGAGGCTGGGCCGGAAAAAACAGATGTTAATTTTACCAATAATCTCAGGAGAAAGTCTAACATTCATCTGCATCACTGTCATTCAAAAATATACCACAATATTTACCCAAATGCACAAAAAATGTGTGGCCATACTAAAACCTGCACACAGATATTTTTATAACACCTTTATGCATAATTACCAAAACTTGGAATCAACGTAGACATCCTGTCAGTAGTTGGAATGGATAAATAAACTGTGGTCCATCCAAATAATGGAATATTATTCAGCACTAAAAAAGAAATAAGCTATGGAGCCAGGAAAAGACATGAAGAAAACTTAAATGAATATTACTAAGTGAAAAAAGCCAATCTGAAAAGGCTACATACTGTATGATTCCAACTGTGTGACAATCTGGAAAAGGCAAAACTATGGAGACAGTAAAAAGATCAGTGATTGCCAGGGGTTGGGGAGTAAATAGGCAGAGGACAGGGGGTTTTTAGGGCAGGGAAACTATTCTTTACAATATTACAATGGTAGTACATATTATACATTTGTCCAAACACATGGAATGTACAACACCAAGGGACAACCCTAATGTAAACTATGGGCTCTGGGTGACAATGAGGTGTCAGTGTAGGTTCATTAGTTGTGACAAATGTCCCACTCTGGTGAGGGATGCTGATAGTGGGGGAGGCTGCACATGTGGAAAGTGACATATAAAGGAAAAAACTGTATTAAAATTACGCTGATGGGAACCACGTTGAGCACCTCTTGTAATTTTGCAGAAGTCCAAAGTGACTTGTGTTCATCTTTTGTTATCAGTATATAGTAAGCATTACACTTTTAATACAGTTTCTTCCTTTCTTAAAATATGTATACATTCTTTGGCACCTTCTGTCTATATATCTCCCACAGGACAATTTTAGGCCAAGGGAGAGCAAGCTATCATAGAACACTGGGACTTCTCAACTTTCCTGCCCATCCCAAAACACATGCTAGCAATAGGTGCTGTTTTCCTGCGGAAAATGCTTCCGTGCAGCCGCCTATGTACCAGTTGTAATTCTACTACTTCATCAGCCCCTGATTATTTTCACTCAAGAAATCACAGCCACATGCTAATGACTGTGGAGAATGTCACAGTAACAGCTACTCCAGCCCGCTGATCACTTACTCGTCACCATTCATTCAGTTCTTTATCCCTCATCTGGTGACCAGGCACCTCCTGTACGCCAGACACGGGCTTGGTGCTGGAGATACAAAACTGGTGTGGTCCTTCCCTTCAGGAGCACGTAATTAACGAGGTAGATGCAGGAGAGCTGGGAAAAGATTTGCTGGTGCACTCTGCCATGCCAACAATGGGGTCTTCCTTCTCCTGGGGGTGGGGGCCTGCTTTTGTTCACAGTGGCCAAGGTTTCCGAAAGATAGCCAAAGCCTTGGCATTGAAGCAGACAAAGGACAGAGCACCCTTTGTCCCCAACACGTAGCCACTTCAGTCCTGGACAAACAGCTTGGCATCCGCACATAGACCTGGCCTCTGATTTGTCTGCCTCAGGATATCCCTAGTCTCAGTTCACACCCAGGCTTTGCTGGGAGCCAGGGCTGGGTCACAGCAAATGTCAGTGTCTCTGAGAACAGGCAGTGACATTCCCAGATGGGAGGAGAGGACACGTGTCTAGTGATATATTGCTAAGGTGCAAGAAAAACTGAGAATAACAACCACAACAATAATAATGGCAGCTAATAATTCTGGAGCCCTAACAAAATGCTAGGTACTATGCCGCGTGCTTTCCATGAATAATCTTCCTTAACTCCTCAGAAAACCTTTATGGAATAGGTGCTATTATAACCCCTTTTTAGCTGATGGGGAAACTGAGGCTGAGATAGTGGAGAAACTCGGTTCATGAGGGCCAACACCTGTATTTAAACACAGATCTGTCCCCAGAGCTGGAGCTAAAGCTTAATCTACGTGGACAGCCAAACTAAATAATTTAGACCCAGCCTTTTACTTTGAGATATAAATGATCTTTAAATCCATGGCATTTATGTCATGTCAGCTCTGAGCAGAAGGCTAAGTGGGAGAGGCTTCAGCTCCCATTGTCAGTGAGGTAGGGGGCTGGCGACATGGCAGAGGTATGGGCTTCAGAGCTGGACAGATCCAGGTTTGGGAACCTGAGTGCCCTTAAACAAATAACTAACCCTTCTGAGTCTTCTGTGTAAACTGGGGATAATAACAGTGGCAGCTTCAGGAGGTTGTTGGGAGGACTAAATGAGGTCACGCTTATGAAGTGCCCGGGCCACTAAAAGGCTCAAAATGTTTATTCCACAGCTATTTATTGATGATAGATATATACACACACATATATATCAGTCTCTGTCCTAGGTGCTGGGACACAGCCTCTGGAGAGTTCTGTGCCCAAATTGCTCAGTGTCTGGAGGAGGAAGAGATAATTATGAGACCAAGTGAGGTCTTACAGGGATTGGGGAGGTATAAGGGCTGGGGGCACCCAACCAAACTTAGGGGGTGTCAGGGAAGGCTTCCCTGAAAAGGAGACGTCAAACTAAAGCCCGAGCCATGAGTAGGAGTTGTCAGGTGAAGAGGGGAGGAAAGAGGGTTCCAGGAAGTGGGATTGTTCTAAGGCCTGGAGACGAGGGAAGGAACGGGAATATTCCAGGAGGAGCGAGTAGTCTGTTATGCCTGGAGTCCAGCGACGAAAGTGCCAGGACCTGAGCCTGGATGCGTGAGCAGAGGCTGGGTCACGATGAGCCTTGAAACCACATTCACATGATTTGAACTTGACCTTTGGCCCAATCCAAATGAACATGTCCTGACTGAGACCCCAACGGGAGCCCAGCACAGCTCTGGGCAGAGTGGGAATATAAAGGACTGGAAAAGACTCGAAAGGGAATAACTCTTTCAGCATGTGATTTGATGGTGTTTACCATCACACCCCTACCCGATGACCTAACCACTCTGAAGTGTCCCTGTGGCATGTGTCCCACTCTACCTCTACTCCTAAACCTGTGACTGGGGAAGTCTTCCCAGAGGTAGGATGGGAAAGGTGGAAAGAGGGTTCGGAGAGCACCACAGCCTAGGCAAAGGTAGGGAGGTGAGGATCAGCCTCCAGATGCCCCCAGACCATCAGGCTGACTGGTGCTAACAGATTTTCTCCCCCTTTCCCCTGCCCAGAGGATTTCAGTCACCGTGTCTGGAATGTGCCGAGGTAAAGAAGTCCGATTTGGTCCCATCCACAGCCCGGAGCTCTCCCATGAGAGGGTGCTCCCGCAGCTCCTCCTATGCCAGCACCCGCTCCTCCAGCCACTCCTCCCGCTCCCCAAAGGCCTCCCCCAGGTACACCCGGAGCCGATCCACCTCCTCTGGGAAAAGGTGAGTGCGGTTTTGACCTTGGCTCTGTAGCACTTTCCTCCTTAGGAAGCTGTTAAGGTAAACCAGAGATGTCCTTTGACCGTGCGTGCGGGACAGACTTGAATTTGAATGCCTATTTACCCTTTCCTAGCTGGTGGCCTTGGTCCTCAGTTTATCTCTCTGGGCCTCAGGTTCATCAGCAAAATGAAAACAGTAACAATGAGCAGTCCTTGGAGCATAATAAATATTAGTTATTATTGTTGCTCTTAGCATAAAGATGAGCTCATGGGTGTCAGTTCGATTCTGCTGCTTAAAATATTACCACAAACTTCGCATCCTTAAACAAGTATTTATTTAATTCCTGATTTGATGGCTCAGCAATTTGGGCCGGGCTCGGCTAGATGGTTCTTCTGTTCTCTCTTGGGCTTGTGCATGTGTTTTTCATCAGCTGGGGGCTGGCTGGTTTGGACGACCACAGCTGACCCATCTGCACTCCGAGTGGTCTTGCTTCCTCCAGCAGGCTTGTCTGGGCTTCTTTACATGGGGATGGCAGGGTTGCAAGAGACAGAGTAGTATGCAAGGCCGCTTAAGGCTTGGAATGGACGTGACATCCCTTCTGCCATTCTATTAGCCAGAGCAAGTTACAAAGACCAATCCAGATGCAAGGAGTACTCCTCTTAGTGGGAGAAGATTGAAAGTCACATTTCAAGGGGCAAGGATACAAGAAGAAGAAAAAGAATTGTGCCTATTTTTGCATTCTAACACTCAGTCACAATAGTAATTGGCAATTGCTTGATTTTTCTCATGTGGAATAATAATGTAGCAGAATGCACAGACACAAGACCTCAGGAATTGGAAGATTCCATCCATTCTAATTAACTCATGGCTTCCTGGAGTCCAGCTTCCCTCTACAAACACAAATTCCCAACAGCAGTCCTACTGTTTCTCTTTTGCAATCATGTCATTAAAAAATAGTTGCTTACTTAGTTGGTTACTTCAAAACCAGTTCATTCAAAAAAAAGGAGACAAGGCAGCTGATAGGAATGTTCAACATGATAGAGTGACATAAAAGAACAAATCAGAACTAAAAGGAAATTTAAGTCACGAGAAAGGTGAAGTCCCAAAGGCATGTCCATTCTGTATAGTTGCTTATGGAGGTGGGCTGCAAATGTGACTCTGAGCTCCCTGGCAGAAAAAGCAAAAAGGGAAATTGCTCCATTAATTGTGATCTTATTAACAAAAAAGAATTGAATGAGTTGCTCAGAATTTCAGTTATTTCTGATTTGTAAGTCTATGAAAAATGACCCATATGGCTCCACAGGAAAAGGACATTATGTGGAATAGTGGCTAGAAATGCCTGGCGTCCTTTCAGAGTGTCCAGAAGCATGTTTCATCTTGACTCTTTCTTATAACGTCTCTCAATGCATAGCCAAAAAGCAAGTGGGCAACAGCAAATGTTCCAGGGGCCCTAGTCGGACACTGTCCCAGGGCACTGAGACTGGAGGAGCTATTCCTTACCCACACTTCTTCCATCACCCTGGGCAGCATGTCAGAACAGAGTCCCAGAGCAGTATTTAAAGGGCATGGTTATTCTGATTGCCTAAGACAGCAGGAAGGGACTAAAGAACATCTAGGTGAAGGCAAGACATACATAGCAAGCCTTCTTTTCAAATTGGAAAGAATAGATAAGAAACCATTAGTGTTTCTGTGAAAGAAAGCTGGCAAAGGCAGAAAATGAGGGTCACTACCCATTCCTGTGACCACAGCTGATATCACTAGTCCATTGCAGCACTCTTTCCCACTGAACACAAACACAGCCATACAATCCCTCTCATTGGCAGGCACCACTAGTAGGTCATAATCAGCATATACGAAATGAACGTTATTTGAAAGCCTGACTTGAGGGAGATGAGAAAGAAGGGCAGGTGTCCCTGGGAAACTGGTCAAGAAACAAAGGCAGTAGTTCTCTAGAAGCGGGAGGCATTAGCAGGGTGGGGGGAGGACTGGAAGTAGGATAGGGGTTTAGTAATTCGGATGCACAACAATAGAGTCTAGCAGAAGTCAAGAGCACTTTGTAGCCAAACAGACCTGGGTTCAAATCCCTTACCAGGTGAGTGACCTTGAGCAAATTACATCACCTGCCTGTGCCTGTTTCCCCATCTATACAACAGGACTGATAATAGTCCCTAACCCTAGGATGTGCTGAGGGTTAAATGAGATAACGCACACAAAGCATTAGCTCAATGTCTGGCACAGAGTAAAATATGTAATGTGATAATACAGATACGTCATAGCTCACATTTCCTGTGTGCTGGCTAAGTAAGTGCCAATATGCCAAGTGAGTTACCCTAATTTACTCATTTAGTTTACAGTTCTATAGGGTACTTGCTATTATTACCCCCATTTTATAGAGGCCCAGAGAAGTGCAATCACCTGCCCAAGGTCACACAGCTAATACGTGGCCAGGATAGTAAGAACTGAAAGGAGTAAGTTGTTGATATCATTATTAAACACCTGAAAGGGAGGGGATTTCACTCTCCAGTGTGGGCCTGGTCCTTCTGACACAAAGAAGAAACCCTGGAGACCAGCTGAATAAAACGCTAGACATCCGGGACACCCCTGGCAGCGCTCAGCAGGCTCCTCAAGGGCGATTTCCTCTCCTCCAGGTCCTACTCGCGCTCTCCCAGCTACTCCTCTAAGTCTGGCAAGAGGAGCCCGCCAAGCAGAAGCTCTCGGTCCCGCCGCAGCCCCAGCTACTCGCGCTACAGCCCCAGCAGGTACGGGTCCCACCCCTACGGACTAGGCCCCGCCTCCCCGGCCTCCGCTCCGCCCTGATCAGCCGCTGTGGTCGGGTCCCCCTGACTCACCTCAGCCGAGCCTCCCTAAGCCCCTCCCCTAATCCCCTCAGGTCAAGCTCTGCGGGAGTAGTAGGAACGGGATGATTGTTCAACATTCTTGTAGTTCCCTTTGTTTTAGCTGGAGCGGCAACGAGGCCTCAAATACATCCTGGTGTCCTAACGTACCCCCACCCCAAACGCTCCTACGGCCACACCCTAGCATTCATATCCCCACCTCACACACCCCATACTCCCCTCATCCCTATATTCAGAGCCCTGTATTGTTACACACCAGGGCCCGCGTAACGATCACATCACCCCTGCACCCCTGTAATGCCCACCCTCAAAGGCCGACACCCCTGCACACGCCTGGCCCCATCCCCACGGTGCTCCCCCAAGCACTCATCTCCACAGCCTCGTCATCTCCCCTCCTGCCCCAGTGGGGTAGAGGCCGTGGGCAAGGGGAGGAAGTGAGTGCCCCTCTCCCACACGCTCGCACAGTAAAGCCAGGCCAACCCCAGCTCCCCGGTAACCCCCGCACCCCTTCAGGGAGCGGGACCCCAAGTACACTGAGGACTCGCAGCAACGGGAGCGCGAGCGGGCGCGTCGGAGACGTCGGTCCTACTCGCCCATGCGGAAGCGCCGGAGAGACTCCCCGAGCCACCTGGAGGCGAGGAGGATAACCAGGTGAGGCCGGGAGGACGCGCGGTGCCCAGCGTCACCCTCACTCCCTCTCCCTTCCCACGCGTTCGGGCCTCAGGCTCCGTCCATGCCTCCTGGGGTTGGATTTCCCCCCACTCGCAACCACTGAAATTATGTTTTCATTGAAACACCTCGGGGCCAACTCAGGACACCAGACCACCCTGCGGGGCCTGCAAGGGGCGGGGCAGTGGAGGCGGGGCCTAGGGCAGGGTGGGGAGGGGCTAGTGGGGAGGCCAGGGGAAAGGGATGGGGCCAGTCGGAGGAACAGTGTGTGGCTGAGGGGGTGTGGCCAGAGTTTGGATCCGGAGCTGGGGCCCGGGAGGCCAGGCTGGGGAAGAGAGTGCGGTCCGGCGGGGAATGGGGGCCAAAGCCATTGGACAGAGCTTTTGTCTGGGGTGGAGCCGGGCAGTGGACAGACCTTCCCCTTTAGCCCTCCATGCTCATATTCCAGGCTTAGAACCATCCGGAATTAAACCCTGAACCAAGTGTGCAGAGGGCAAACAGGATTGTTTAAGTGCCACAGGGACGAGGAGGTGGGTAAAGGAGAGAGCGCTGGATTTGGAGTGGAATCCTGGTTGTGTCACTTTCCAGGCACAGGAAAAATCTCTTCACCTCCAAAACCTCATTTGGAGGTTTCAAAATATTGGAGGAAATAACCCCCAGGAGTATGAGGCTAAAATGAAAGGAAACGAAGAGATGTGAATGTACTTTGTAAACAGAAGTGCAGAACGCTGGAACCAGGTGCCATTGTTTAGGACTGAATGGTCAGACTAGGTGACAAGGTTTCCTGTAACTGGTCAGGTGTTAGAAGAGAAACATGAGGTCTGAGTGGACACAGATTTCTCAGGCCTTGAAAGCTGGGAGAATGGCTGAGTGCTGCTCTAAAATTGTCTTTGACAATCGGTTGGGCTTTTCCACCTGACCCTCCAAGGGTCAGCCACTAGGCCCAGAGACCCACAGGAAGGAGGGGGTGGTTGTCCTGGCTGCCCAGTGCCTCCTCCTTGGAGATGGCCTGGAGGAGGAAAAAGAACAACCCCAAACAATAAGTTGGGGTAATGGTGTCACCTTCTCCCTGGCACACAGGAAGGAACTCCTACACCCACCGTGTCATTGAGACCTACTTGGGGAAGGGCTGAGATAAAGAGAGGGGCGTGTCCAAAAGGCTCTCTGGTTTCCTTGGTGGACCCCAAACAGTCCATCTTGATGAACCCATTCAGTGTATCCCAAACTTCAGTCACCCACCGCTTTTGCCCCATCTGCGTATTACGTGTACGAGTGTTTCCTTTTCTTTAAATAGATTTGCCCCTTTTTGGCACAAATGAAATAAATGAAATACATTTATTTCAAAAGGAAATTTGATACACTACAGTAAATGGAAAATCAGCCTCCCTTGCCATAAATAGAAGGTTCTAGTAAAAGTAAAAAAATAACAAAACCAAACTACATGAAAGTTTAGATGTAGAATTTGTTGCCAGCTGGAGGCTCTGAACCCCAGGCTTGCTGCGTTAAAAAGTGAAATTATCGCTTTCTGAGACTTGTCAGCACTAGGCTGAGACCGTCTTGATGTTCTCAGAACTGCAAGGGAAGAATTTTTTCCTAAGGGACTGGGGAATGGAAGGACACTGCTTTCCCTTGGGACACGGCTGACGCTCCCAGACTCCAGGCTGGGAGGAGTCTGGCCCTCACGCATGCTCCTTCCGGTCTCTGCAGCGCCCGGAAACGCCCCATCCCCTACTACCGACCCAGCCCCTCTTCGTCCAGCGGCCTCAGCAGCACCTCCTCTTGGTACAGCAGCAGCAGCAGCCGCTCCGCCAGCCGCAGCTACTCCCGCAGCCGGAGTCGCAGCCGGAGCCGCAGCCGCAGCAGCCGGAGCCGGAGCCGGAGCAGGACCCGCAGTAGCAGCAGCTCCAGCTCCCGCAGCCCCAGCCTGGGCTCCCGGAGCCGGAGTCGGAGCCGAAGCTACAGCTCAGCAGACAGCTACTCCAGCACGAGGCGCTAAGCAAGGGCCCTCCCTTGAGCCCGCTGCCTGGGGGGGAGGGGCCCTTTAACTCTGCCAGCCTCCTCCACTTCCTGCCCACCCTGCCTTCTCCTTGGTGACAGACATTGAGGGCTCCTGGACCTGTCCTTCGTGCTCTCCTGGGGAGGAGGAAAAGAGGGTACAGGGGCTTTGGCCTCTACGTCAAGTTGCTAGGTAGGAGCCTCCACCAGCACCACCTTGGGGCTCAACTCAGACCGGGGCATATGGAGAGAACCACCCTCTGTTGGCACAAAAAACCTCAAAGTTTTGTAAGAAGCAATGGGTCCATGACTCCAAAGTTTGGGCCTGGCCAGGAAAATGTAGTCGGTTCCGCTAACCCACTGCTCACAGGATGCTATGGAAAGCCAGTGGTAATTCATCACACCTGCCCTCATTCTCCCCTCATTCAAGCTCATGGCTGCACGTTTATGGACGCCCCCCCCCCCCATGGGGATGGGGAGGTAGTGAGAGGAGACCAATGGCAATTCAGTTCCAGGAGAGGAGGTCAGGCCTTTCACCTCCCCAGACAGGCCAGAGCAAAGGCTAGCAGGCTCTTCAAGTCCAAGAAGAGGGGACGTATATGAGTAGGGGACACGGATGTTTCAGTTGGTAGTTGGGTCTTCTGATCATGAATGTAGAAACAAAAAGGAAGAGGTCAGTCCGCTGCTCCCAAGTATCTCAGCGTGGTCAGGAAAAGGAGCCCAGTAGATTCTAGCAATGGAGAGGTCATCACGTGGCACACACCAAATGCCTCTTGGCTGTTCACGGGGACCTTACAACCTCGCTGAGAAAGGACACAGTGGACAGTCGGGACAGCTTGGTCTACAGCCCCACTTCCCAAGTTTGCCTCAGCCTCACTAGCTGGCATCAACTTAATTCCACGGGACCATCTGCTGAACATTCCCAGTGCCGTGGCCAGCTGCCAGTCCCCAGCGCCAGTCAGTCTGGCCTTACCCTCTGGTTGGCGCCTATCTGCCCCCTCCCCACTGCCCAGACTGCCACACCCTGGATCCTACCCATTGTAGCCGAGCACCTACCCACCCTCAGCCTAAGCCACCCCCTTTGCCTCTCAGGAATTTTCCCAAGATGGGGCACAGTAGCTCAGGTTTTAGGAGAAAGACCCAAATCCAGAGAGTCTGGGAGTCTCGGATGCTCGGTGGCCTGGACTCCCAAGGTTTCTTGTCAGCCTAAGGAAGCCCCACCTTCCTTTCTGCCCTCACCCCACCTTCCCCCTGGCAAGGGTTGAGCGGTGAGGGTAAGTTGATCTGTTAACACACAAATACCAGCAGCTGCTTCATCCACAGATGGCGCTGAGAACAGGGGAGTGAGGGAGAAGATCCCTAAAATAAACTCTTGGGCATCCCCCTCACCAGCTGACTGGCTTTCCAGAACCTTGTGGGTGAGTTTCAAGTTTGTGGTGGCAACAGCAGCAGGACAGGGCATGGAAGGCGGTGAGGTGGGGACAGTTGCCAGCTCTGGATACTGGGGCTTTGGAGAAACAGGGACCAAACGTTCGTTATCCCTCACACCCCAGGGAAAACATTTGGAAAAACTCCTTTTTCTTAGAAGCAGTGACCCTCCGCTCCCCAATCTTTCCCATCATTATCAGTCTGTCAGGCCAGAAACTACCCTGAAACCACCCAAAAGTCCTTTCTCCACCAGAAGAGTGGAGCAAGGCGGCCCCTGCCACAGTGGAGGACCAGGCCTTCCCATGATGCCGTCTGGCGCAGACCTGGGCCCTGCCCACCAAGACTTTTGGATGCCAACGCTGTCACCAGAGAAGGCCGGATGGCAGGTGCCGGGGACAGGCGCAGGTGCCCTGGGAGGGCATGTACAGCAACTGTAAATATCCCTCTCCCCCGCCCAGGCACCCCGAATGGACTCCAGTCTCCCCTCATGGAAACAGAGGCTTCCCGGAGCCATGGAACCTCCTTAGCAGGACAGCAGTGAGAGGCCGAAGAGCCTCTCAGATGCCTTCGTTCAAGCAACTCTAGGGGACCATTTTGCCTGGGTCTGCTAGCAAACCTTTTATTTATTTTATTTATTTGTGTTTATTTATTTATTTATATGATCTCTCAGTTACCATTAGCAGTATTCAACTATTTATTTATTTATGTATTTATTTATTTATGTATTTATTTGGAGACGTTGTGTGTGAGTGTTTGTGTGTTTGGGGAGGAGAGGGGACTTCTCATTATTTTTGTGCTTCTCTCCTTTTTTCCCCTGGTGTCTCTATGGATGGGGTTTGAGAGGCCGGATGTGGGAGGGGATTTGGCCTTGGCCCTGAAAGCAAGACCCACTAAGCTCTACTCAGCCCGGGACATCCTGGAAGTGGCCCAGAAGCACTTCGGCCCCAAGGTTCATTTCTCCGCCCACCGTGAGGTGCAGGCCTCTGCCTCAGCCCCCTGCTCACCCGCTGCCTCACGGAGGTATCGGGAAAATGAAAACAGCCGAGAAGCTGATGAGCTCAGTACTGAATTGACACAGTCAAGTCACAGCTTACGTCGGGGGTGGAGTCTGAAGCAAGCTGATGAGGCAAAAGCTGCAGAGTCCAAATCACCCAGTGGGAGACAAATGTGCTGTCGCACATTTGGGAGACTGATGTTGGGAGACTGGTGAAGCGTCCATTAGTACTTATTGAAGTAGCTGCCTTGTGCTCCGGCGGCCGTGGTGCTTGAAAAATGACACCTGGTTCAACAGGTGGGATCGCACTTGGAGTTCATGAGATGCTCACATGATGAGAGTAAGGCAAGAATTGAGGTGACAGAGGGAAGAGAAGATGCACGTCTTGATTTCACTCTTACTCCAGGGCATACATTAGTGGGCAGGATCACTCACTTGCTTTTCTGAGAATACCTACGTGGTTTCATGTAAGTTACTCCAGCTTCTGACGCCTGTAGCTAATTTCTCCCCATCCCCCGAGATGCTGCTTTATTCCTTGTGCAGTGGACACACGCTGCCTTGTGACGAGGTAGCAGCCATCCTGAGAGAGACACACAAACCCAAAACAAAAGTCTTTTTCTGTGATCTCTTGTTGTCCTATCAGGAGAAAAAAACAAGGTATTTCAGAAATTAGGGGGAAGACGGTAAAAGTTGCAGCTAGAGATTCCCAGCAAGAAGGTCATTTTGGAACCCATCCTGGGAACCAGGACGCAGACAGAGGCCTTTACCAGTCCTGCCTCTGACCAACTCGCAGTGCCTTCCAGCTGCTGGTTGGAGACGACACCTGCTCTTTCCAAAGTCACTATTCACTGCCTTGAAATGGCCAGATTGCCTGGTCCAGCTTTAGGTTTGGTGAGATGTTATTTCCCTGGCAATGTGACTTTACCCCGCCCAAACCCAAGCAGGGGGAATCAGTCCCCTGGCCTGGGGAAACTTTGCAGGAAGCCTGCATAAATGCCTCCTGGGGGGAAACCCTTGCCTCTCCCTCTCACTTGGTGTGCGTCTCTGATTTCCTTTTTTAATTTATTTTTCCCTCCAGAACGAAAACTCTTGTTAGGGCACTGGCAACCTCGCTTAACCAGAACCCTTAACCCCTGGCATCGCTATTTCTTTGCCTACTTCACCCTCAGTACCTTTTGCTTCCAGGGAATGAAGCAGACCACCTGACCCCTGCTCATGGGGGGGTTAAGTTTAAGATACAATATGGAAAATGGGGGATGTGGCTGCACGCAGCCCTTTGACCTTCCGGCTGTGGCTATTCACTGGATAAGTGAACCTGGGCAAATTGCTCCCTTTCTCTGGGCCAAAGATCCCACCTTTGAGAAGTGGAGGAGTTTTGGAGATACAATCCAAAATGTTCACTTGAGGCCTGGGTAGTTTTTCCAAGGCAGAGTGAATTCATTGAGATGTAGAGCAAAAAGGAAAATATCCTTAAACATTTGTAGGCAGTACTCATGAGAGTTAACCCCTGAAAGCAGTATGTGAATTCCAAAGCTAACTAATTCAAAGCCTCCATCCAGGAACATTCTAGCTCTTCCAGGTTTGACTGCATTCCTATCGCTACTTCTTCCCTTTCTTTGAAGGAAAGTCAGTCTTTCAGAAGCAAAACAAAATTAAGATGTTTGACAGACACAAGGGTCTCAGTCTTAGAGAACCCCCATCACTTCTATTTACTCAGACCCATCTTCCCAAAAGGCTTTGCTTGAAGTAGCCACAATTCGGGGTGCTCCCAAAGATTTGAATGTACTTTTTTTTTCTTCTCAAGTCTCACTTCCATCTTTTCTTTCACTGTATTCTTTTCCATGAATATCTTGCCTTGCTTTCCTCTCCAGCTGAATATAAAATTTTGTCTCATAAAACAAAACAACCAAAAAAAAAAAAAAAAAAGAAAACGCCACAGAATTCCTCAAAACACGCCCCCTCCTGTGTTGTCCAACTGAGTCCAGCTGAGGAACTATGCTAGCTATAATGTTATCAAGCAATGCTTTCTGGACACCTCTTCCTTCTCACTTCTGTACCATTGAGCCAATGAGACTGCGAGCTGTCTTCTCCCCCTGTCTATGGCTATTGATTTTTGTATTTTGGTTTTGTGTTTTTTTTTTAGTGGTGGTTGTTTTGCATTGTAAATACCATGATGGGGACCCCCTCATCAGATCATGGCTTACTTATTTAATAATTTATTTCCTATTTATTGGGTGATATTGGGAGCGGAGAGGAACTTCCCCTGAATTGCTGTTGGAAATCGGCCCATCTCCCAGCCTCTGGTAGAGCTGTGTGCAGCGGGGGCGTCATCTCCCAGGTAATGAGAGCTAGAATCACCGAGCAAATTGGAATTGGCAGAAACGGAGGCTTCAGTCATACAAATTAAGCTCAAATGGAAGTAAAACACTGGTTATCTCCGGGAAAACCTCATTTAGATGGAAATTAATTGAGGAATAAAATGCCTGTGCACGAACCAACTTCTATTAAAAAGTCACAACTTCTTGGAAAAAAAAGAGAGAGAGAGAAAGAAGATTTTAATCCTTTTTCTCTAGCCAACAAAAGCTATGCCTCATCTTCTAATGAGCTGAGTCAAAGAGAATGGAACAGCATTCCTTTATGGGTCTCTTGCCTGTGTGTGTGTGTGTCTGGATGAAATGGAGGGGGTCTCAGGCCTCAGTTTTATCATCTGTAGAATGGGGTTTGGCCTAAGTGTTCTTGGCAGGGTGGAGGGAGCAGGTTCTAACTCTAAGGCCAGTGAGCTCCAACTGTCAAGACAAATAGTCCTATGTGTCCTCTCCTGCCTGTAGATTAAAGAGTGTCTCCTAAGGAAGGAAATGAAAAATGGCATGGACTTCATTTGCAGGGTGAGGTCACAGCAGCTGAGTCCTACAGTCAGATAAGGGGGCCCTCCAGGTGCTACCACCTTGATAACTCTGTGGCCTGGGGTAAAGCCCTCTATATTCAGCTTGAACTTCTCTCCAAATCCAGCCACCCAGAGTCATCAAAGAAAAGACCAGAATGGCTTTGCCGTGCTCTGGGTGTCACCACTGTTTATTGTGTCAGGCCGTATTTTACACAATTGTTCAAACAAAGCAGTGACATAGGTCACATAGCCATTTCTCAGATGAGAAAACTGAGGCCCTGGAAGGCGGGACTGACGTGCCCAATCTCCCTTGAGCTCAGATCTGTCTGACAACCTGCCCCACACTGTCTTGGGAGCTGTTTCTTGCTGGGGCTATGCTGTGAGGACTTCTCTGCTCGTGCTGTACCTTTTCTCTCCCAGTCCCGTTTTCTCAAGCAGTCATGGCCAAGGACCTAGCAGAACCTACCACATCAGCCTGGGGGTCTTGGTGCTCCCCAAGACCATTTCTCCATATCGGGGGCTGGAACTCCCATCTGGAAAACCCCAAACCAGGGGACCCACCACCAGCCCAGTTCAGCCTTTGCAGCCAGCCTCTGCCCGGAACAGCCACACCAGAAGGGTGTATCCTCCTGCATCTGGGGACCCTGTCCTCTACCCAGTGACACGTCAGCCATGGCTTGTTTGATTTCTGATGGTCACAGCTAAGCGAACCTTCCCAGGGTTCTCAGCCTTCAGCCTGTACGAAACATGTCTCTGTTCTAATAAAAGGTCCCATGGTATGGTGTTCTCATACATGGCCCAGGGTCCTCTGTTCATTATGGGGAGAGGCAGAGGGAGGGGGAGGGCGGCAGGGAGACAGCACGTGGGCCGCATGCCACCGTCGTCACCTCGCTCACAGTTTCCACGGATGCCTTAGGAAGCCTTTTCCTCTGCACTTTACATGCACTATCTTAGTCTTCACCACAACCCTATGAGGTAGGTATCAGGATCTCCTTCCTATAGAGAAGGAAACAGAGGCCCAGAGAAGCAAAGTTACTCGGCCAAGACCAAGGAGTTGATGACAGGATCTAGGCAGGCTGACGCCACGCCCCACTGCTCTGCTCCACAGCACCCCAGCTTACGTGACGAACAACCAGTTCTCTCGGCAGAATTGTTTTTCTCCAAGGCCTTGATGGTCAAGAGGACGTAGAGCGTAGGGTTCGGATTGGGGAGTCCGAAGACGAGGTGTAAATCTAGACCCTGCCATCACTAGTTGTGGGACACTGAGCAAGGATGCGTGGGGCTTGGTTCGCTCACCTGTGCGTGGGGACAGCAACAGTTACCCCCCTGGGCTGCCGTGGGAACAACGTGGAATGGTGGCTCTAAAAATTCAAATTAAAAAATGGGTGCGTGGAAAGCACTCAGGGAATGTCAGTGAGCAGGGTTACGATGGCCCACGTTGACGCTGAGCTCTGGAAGTGGGGCGTGAGGCTGGCCAAAAATAGCCCACATGGAACTTGGGGGCCCCTGCAAGGCCCTGTGGAGGCCTCCAGAGATGTTCCCAGTGCCCAGCTGAAACATTCTTGCGCTGGAGAGCAGGGGCTGAAAGCACCCCCTGCGGGAGGCAGGTGAGGGATGAGGATGGGGTTAGGTCTGTGGGGTACGGGGCGAGCCCCATCTACCACTGTTGGAGAGCAATCTCCTAATTTCTCAAGAGAACCTGAATGTTTAGATAAAAATCTGACTTTGAAAAATTTGTAACTCATTTTTTTTTCCAAACACTATGTGAGTCAGAACTATTACACACACACACACACACACACACACACACACACACTCACACAGAGATAATATATACCGTCTCAGGGGCCAGACAGGAGGAGGTGTCTGCACCCCACACCTCACCCCCACCCCCAGGGCTAGGGATAGGTGATTTCAACCCTTGTCTACTACACAGTTTTGTCTACACCTGAGTAGGTTATCAGCTGAGGAAGAAAGATGCAACAAAACAGGTTCCCACTATCGCCCCCCGCCCTTGCACCCTACCCTTCTGGAAATCTCCCTTGGGAATCACTGGGACAAGATAATGTCCCTGGGGTAAATCCAGTGCTATCGACCATTATGACTATCACCCCCCCAACACACACACACACAGATTATTTTCTTTCCAAATAGAGTAATGCAACAACCATGTCCCCTTCTGAGGCTTCACCAATGAAGAATAGTAATAATACAATAATAATAATAATAATAATAATAATAATAATAATCTTTTATGTATTAGCATCTGCCAAACCCTCTTCATACACTTGTTTCATTTTCATAACAACCCCATTTAGTTCCTCCCATTTGACAGAGCAGAGAGTTGAGGCTCATAGAAGACCACATAGCTAGTGGATATTTGAACCTCGGTCTGGGGCTCCAGGGCATTTCTGCTGCACCCCTCCAGCTCTGAAGGTATGAGCCCCAAAACTCAGGGCTAGCCCTCTACAAGGGCCGTTGATGCCCTTTTCCAAGAAACGTGTCTGCCAGCAGGTTGTTCCCGTGACACCAGTCATCCCTCAGTGACTCACGGAGGAGGCGTTGGCCCTTCTATCTCCTGCTCTGGCTCCCAGTTACAGGAATTGGTGGCATGTGTTCTTTAGCGGTTGTTCTGAGCAGGTGCCCCACCCCCTCCCGGCCTCCACGGTCCTGGCCGCAGGGGAGAGAGACCTGCTTCCGGGGATGTCTCTCTTTCAGGCCAGATGGACAGCTGCCCAGGGATGGAGCGGAGGCAGGATGCAGCCAACACCCTCAGCTTCTGCAGCCCCAGGGGCACGCACAGCCCTTCCACTGGGGAAAGGCAATCAGACAAGCAGTGCAGTGGGAAGAAAATAAAACTTCCTAAGAGTAAAGGGCCAAGACCCCCAGCCCTGCTTGCTTTGTGACCTCAGCAAATCAAACCCTCTCTGGGCCCAGATTATTCCACTTGTTAAAAAAAAAGCTGGTTGATGTGGGCCAGTGGTTCTCAATCCTGGCTATGCATTAGAACCACCTGTGACCTTTACCTGGTTCCCACCCTACCCACATATAAGGAATTGCTGAGGGTGAGATCATACCAATATGAGGCCAGGACTGAGAAGCACTGAATGAAATGTCATCTGCTGCCCAGGTCTGGGATCCTACGGTGTGCTACAAGCTGCCATCATGGTGACAATAACACCAACGACACCACCACCCAACACCTACGAAGGGCCTGCTGTGTGCCACACAGGGTTCTGAGTGCTTCACATACATTAACATAAATGATGTTATTTCATCCTCACAACATCCTTATGAAAAAGGTACTAGTTTTATACCGATTTTACAGATGCAGAAACTGAGGCTTAGACAGGTTGCCCCACGTTACACAGCTAGTAAGTGAGGGTGAGTCCATAGGGACACCTCAAACAGCCTTGGAAGATCAAGGGTGGCGTCGCAGAAAAACTGATAGCTAGGCTGATGCCTGGGAATTGAGGAGAGTTGGCCAGGCCAGGAAAGGGGGCTCAGGAAAGAGGAGAGAGAAGAGGGGATCCCAGGGAGGGGTGACTGGGTGTGTGCGGGACCAGAGCAATGATTTCCATCTGCCTAAAGTACCTTTCCATGCCCCGCCTACCCACATGCTCCTTCCATCTGTAATTCATTTGTTTACTTGTTTACTGCCCATCTCCAAGAGGACAGAGCCTTGTTGCCCTTCTTCATCCCCATCCCCTATTTCCAGCAGGGAGGCCCCACCAGGCCAGGTGGCTGACAAGTGATTAAATCTGCCTGGAGTTGCCAGCTGTGCTCTCTTCCAAGTCCCGTGCATTTCTGAGCTGGTTAATTTTTACTTTATGTGGGGGGCAGGGAGTGGCTAGGAGGGCTGTGGCAAAGCAGTGACATGTCCCATACAGGGACTCTAAGGATCCCTCATGCACACACTCTTCCCACTCGGGGCTGTATCCCTCCCTGGGGGTGAAAGAAGGCAGAAGAGGGGGTGAGACAGACATATGTGAACCCCTGCTACTCACCCAGCACTGTGCAAGGCTCTGAGGTATATTCCCTGAGATTAGAGAATGGCACGCTTTTAAAAGGCAGTGGCTGAGAGAGAGGGGCGTCAGAAAGACCTGGGTTGGAGCCTGAGGGCTACTGTCTTGCTGTGTGTCAGTGTGTGAGTGGCTTAATCTCTCTGAGTCTCAGGTCCCTCATCTTTCCAACGGGGATGATAAAAGTACCAAACTCATAAGGGTGCCATGAAGATTAGTAGAGGTGATGCACGTAAAGCACTTAGCCCAGTGCCTGATGGTTAGTATTGTTATCGATACTAAAAAGTTGGGGGACAGGCTCAGTTGCCTAGGTAAGCTCATGACAAGTTTTCCAGGGGGAATGCAGGTCACCTGGAGAAAAGGTCCAACAGCATCTGGTCTCACCTTTCATCACCTCGAACACCAGATTCTTAAGAGAAGCACTCCCGGCTGCTACCTCCATAAGTATCTCCTCCACTCGGAAGAATCTAGAATCTCCTAAACACTGGGCAATTGCCCCACGTGTATCATCAATAGTTTCTACCGGAGTAGTTCTAACATCAGTGCACTAGGAGAAAGACACAGGGCACTGTTTAGGTGTTTCCACCCAGGGTGATGGGTTTCCACTCCCTCTGACTCCTGGCTCTAAACCATTCTATAGCTATGGCCAAATGTGGACAAATGACTCAGGGCAGTTTTTGTTTCTGTCTTTGTTTTTTTCCATTGCCAATGAAATTTGTCAAATGCTCGCTCAAGGTGTAACACTGAGTCCCTTGGACAATCTACTCTTGAATCTAAAACCAAAATAAACAACACCAACCACATCAGACACAGTCATATTGCCAAATAGAAAAGGGTTGGAATAGTTGTACACACACACCTCCCCCCCCGCCCCAGAGTGTGTTTCTTCCCTTCAGTCTTCCTCATCTCCAACCCTATTTCTAAATTAAGTAAACTTAACCAATAGTAGAATAATAATGGCTTCCTGAGTTTGGGCTCCACAGAGTCTGAGAATCATTTGCAATCCCATACAAAATGTTATATGTAAAAACATCAGCATTTTGAGGCAGAGAAGTACATATTTCCCACTAGTTTCCCAAAGGGACCCAACTTGGAATCTTCTGCAAAATCTGCCTTGATATGGCAGAGTTTCTAGTTGTCTCACATCTGTCACTACCCTTTTGTCCATAATAATAGAATCCCTCAGTTTTTAACTGGGTTCATAGCTACCCAGAATAAAGACTGCATTTCCCAGCCTCCCTTGCAACTAGATGTGGTCATGTGACTGACGTTAGTCAATGAGCTAGAGGCAGAATTTTTGTGTGGTAGCTTCTAGAAATTTCTATAGAAGAGATTACTTGTGTGCTTTTTCCTTCTTTTTTCCCTTCCTTCTTCTTGCTGGATGGAATGTGGATATGGTGGCTAGAACTCAAGTAGCTCTCTGGTCCATGCGGTGGCTTTGGGAATGGAGCCCACAGAGACGAAATAATAAGATGGAAGGGTCTCAGTCTCTGGGGATCGTGTGGAGCGGGGGCACCCCGTGCCAACACCAACAGAATATCTCCGGACTTTAACATTAGGAAGAACGAAACGTCTCTCTTGTTTCAGCCACTTGTTTCATTTTGACTGTTATTCACAGGTGAAGCACATGTTATACTCATATTCAGGGTGAAACTAAGACGATGCCCCCCAAAAGATGTCTTGTTTAATTATATCTCTCCTTGTCCATCTCTGTATACCCTGCCCAGCGCCTCAGACTTTCCTCTTCCTCCCAGCACAAACCGTGAGAACCCTCTCAGGCAGAAACCTCTCAGGCTGAATCCTCTCAGGCTGAATCCTCTAAGAGCCGTCATTGGCAGACCTGAAAACAAACAAACAAACAAAACTGTTCCCAAAGTAGTTGCCTGGTGTCATGGTTACCAACTGGTCAAACCAGCTCTGCCCTGACCTCAGAGATATCTGGGAAAGGGCAAGATTACAGGCATTCCAGCTCTCCCTCCCCCAAAGGTCTCAGAGCCACCCTCTGCTCAAGTGCCTCATAATGGCAGCTACATAAATGTCCCAAACTGTGTGGACGAGGCACCGTGTTCCCACCCAGGTCTCTTGGCAGAGAAGGAGATTGGTTGACCAGTCAGAATAACAGGAGTTCTGAGAAAGTTCTTTTGAAGCAATACCAACCATCCCAAGCGGACAGAATCAGGAAGACGGTGCATCAGAATATACTTTAGGTTACACTGTAATTACTGCAATAAGTCTGGAATGTCACAGCCTTGAAAGAACAAAGCTCTGTTTCTCATCTGTGTCCACTGGGGGCCAGCAGGGGCACTCTGCTCTTTCATGCTGTTGGAGACCATCCTGCAAAAGGAAGAGAAATCACCCAAGGACGTGCCCTCACAGAGTCAGGGTCTCCCACGAGCTAGTCCACGAAGCGCTGTGACGTGGCAGTCACACACATCCCTTCTGCTCACAACTCCTTGGCCACATTCGTTCCATGGCTCTGCCCACCCACACAGCGTGAGGAAGCGCACTGTTACCTACCACCTACCTGCCAGAATTTTACTGTGCTAGGTGTCAGTGACACAGCCTGAAACACAGCCGAACGTCCCTGCCTGCCCCCAGCCTTCATGCAGCTTACGGTCGAATGGAGGAGGCCGATAACAAAAAATAATAGAGGTGTAACGTGTCATTTAGTGGCGAGTGGCTATGAAGAAAAAGAAGCCAGCTGAGGAGAGAGAATGTGACTGCAGATCAAGTGGTTGGAGAAGGTTTGCCTGAGTAGGTGAAATTTAAGTAGGGGCACAAATGAAGGGAGAGACCAGCCATGTGGCAATCTGGGGGAAGGGTCACAGGTAGTGGGGACAGCACAGAGGGTGGGATACGGGGGGGTCCTCTGATGGGAATATGCGTGGCTCTTCTGTCTGAGGGACAGAAAGGAGGCCACTGGGGTTGAGCAAAGGAGTGGATGGTAGCACGGAATCGGACCAGAAAGGTAGCTAGGAGCCCTTATTTGTTTATAAAACTTTTCAGCCTCTAACATTGCCTTGTGGCTTGGTTATTTGTTTATTGACAGATGTGACAGCAGAGGCTTTTGTCTCAATCACCACTTCATCTCCAGCCCCTCAGCGAGGGCTTTGCACATAACAATTAATAAATGTGTAATGAATGAATAAGTGAGGCTTCCACTCGACCACGTCTGCTCCTCCTCATAGGTCCACCGGTTGGCACCACCGTCTGCCAGCTGCCCAGGTCTAAACACTGGGCAATGTATTTGATACAACCCACCGCCATCCAATCACACGGTCAAAATGCTTCTGCTTCTTTACTATATCGAGGATTATGTCCACCCTTTACCTCTCCTCAGCCAACAACCTAGCCCAGGTCGCCATCTTTCCTGGACCCTACAACAGTCTTCTTTGCTGGGCTCCCTGAGTTTTCACTCCCCACAACACGTTCTCCACAAGCAGCTGGCGATTTTCCTAGAACTCACATTTCATCACTTCACTCTCCTTCTCCAAACAGTTCAATGGGTCTTCAATGTGTTCAAACAAATCTAACTCCTTGGGGGGGGGGAGGTCTAAAAGGCTCTTTGTCACCTGGGCCACGACCACCTCCCCGCCTGTTTCCCTCTCACAGTCCACACAGACCACCTGTGAGATACGTACTAGGAACACCCCCATTGTACAGATGGCAAAACAGAGTTTCAGAGAGGCTAGGTGACTTGTCCAGAGCAGCACTGCTAACAGGATTCAGACCAGGTTCTGTTTAAGTTCTTACCTACCACGTTTTACTGTCTTTCTTAAACAGTAAATGCAAGCATTGTCACTTCTTGAAAAATCTGGTTAGTTGAGCTATAGGACACTAGCTGCAGAATAACTATTTGATACATGAAACAGGGTCTCAGAAGTCCTGATAAAGGTTCAGGAATAAGGAATGGGGCCCCTGAGAGCCCTTGACTGGGGGCGTCCATCTTTGAAGATGGGTGGAGAGGGGGTGAGATGAACCTCGCACCCAGAGCTGACCCTAAACTCCCTTATCCTGGGGCACGTGCAGCCAAGAGGCACTCCCATCATGTCCACTGAGCCCGTCCCCTGCCCTGGCTCTGAGCAGCTTTCACGTTGGTAACATGCATGGATCCCTCTGGTTGACACGGAGATGGCTTGTCCTAGCCAGCCTCCAGGCTCCCAAATGTCAGTATGTTCCTGGTGTCATTTGTTCTACTGAGAAAGTCTGGAAGGGCTGGAAGAAACTTCCAGAGGAGGAGGCCCGATGAGAAGATGGAGGGAGGAGTGGGCTGGCGATTGGAAGGTCAGCTGAGGTCTGTTGGGTTGGTCTGGGTTTGGAGAACTGGTGCTCTGGCCGGGCATACAGTGGGGACCAGATGGCACATCCTCACTGGGCAGCTAAGAGTACAGGCTTAGGAGCCAGTCAGCTCAGATCTGACTCTGTGCCTAGACTTTTCTATATAAATTGGGGTTAACAATATACCACTGCCTCATAGGCTTGCCATGAGGATTAAATGAGATAAGGCATGCTAGGGCATTTAGTGGAGCTTGGCACATGGGCCTCAAATAATGCCGGGGATCATTACTGTTTTGTTGATTTGGTTGTTATTCACAGAATCACACCGTGGTTAGGAGCACAGACTCTGGAGCCAGATGGCCTGCATTTGAATATCAGCTCTGCCTTTTAGTAGCTGTGTGACCTTGAGCAAGTTATTTAACCTCTCTGTGCCACAATACTGTCATCTGCAAAGGGAGCTAATAATAGCTATCGTAGAGCAATTTGGGTGAGGATTAGATAAGTTGATATGTACAGAACACAATTGGTACAAAATGTTCAATGTTTGCTATTTTTATTGTTATTTTGATTATTATAATTATTTTTACAGGTAGTCAGAGGAAGTGATCCCCTGGAGAGAATTTTGGAGACAGTAATAGGATGGAAGCTAGAGCTCAATAAATAAACATAACCTAGGACTTTGAGGACATAAACCTGTTTAGGGAGGGGCCATGTGGATTGTTTATTTTATTTTATTCATTAATCATTTGTTTTTGTATGAGTGTATGACAGAAAAGTGAGCTCTGGGCTTGAAGTTCAGACAGACACACCTGGGTTCAACCCACAAGCTGGTGACCTTGGACAAGTCATATCATGCCTTAGGCCTCAGTTTCCTCATCTGTAAAATGGGACTGAGGATAGTATAAACCTCGAGGGGGCTGTTTTGAAGATTAAGTAAAAGCATGTGTGGAAAGCATTTAGGTTGGTGTTTGGCACCTCCTAAGTGTAGTGAATATTCCAGTGCTGTTTCTGTGTGTAGTCTGTCACGTGTGAGCGAGGCAATTTGGACCCAGGATTGCCAATATGACATCATCTAGTCTGCCAAGATCTGCTGAGCACCTGCAATGTACCAGACACCCTTCTAGGCACAGGGGCTGCTGCTGTGAAAAAGATACCCAAAAGTTCTGCCTTCAGGGAGCCAAGTGTACTGAAAATTCCATTAGTGTCATCCATAGGGGGGTCTGAGAAAAAGAAGGAAAAAGGACACGAGTCTACTTACCCCCTATTTGCTGGAGGATGTGTTGGATCTGGGGGTGTCCAAGAGAGGGAACTTGGAGACAGGTCTTCCTGGATGAGGAGACTGAATGAATGTCGGAGGCCACCAGAATCTGCCCCCACGCCTAGAAGAACAGTCCCGAACCCCTGGGATTGTACATAAAACATTAGGCAAAAATGACGTGCAAAAACCCATGCCTTCCAGGGTGTCCCCGAAGCCCTTCCTTCAGCCTTTACGGCTGGGCCTGCAGGACAAGGCGTGTGAAGCTGAGGAGGGAAGGAACTTGGTTTCGTACTTCAGTGAAAGCCCCACACACAGCGGGGCAGCTGACCAACCTGTGTCTTTGTCCTTCCTGGCACTACCTGTGTGACTTTAGGCAGCTGCTTCTCCTCCCTGGGCCCCAGTGTGCAGAATGCAGGGTGATGTCACCCTCCCCCTGGGCTGTCTGTTTGAGGATTAATTGTGGTACTTCCCACATGTAAGTTCCAAGAGAATGGAAGCCAAGGGAACCCTTGTTCTAGGCCCGAGGGGTCTAACGTCCCTTCTCATCTCCTCACAGTCTTTCCTTCCCTAAGGGAGACAGGCCACCTCTTCTTCCTGGCCTCTCCCTAGCCTGGCCCCATATTTTCACCTGGCTGATGACAGCCCATGGGGTTTACTGGCCTGACCATCTTCCTCATGGGCGAGCTGACTGCTCTCCAGGTGGCTGGGTCAGGAGGACAAACAGCTGCCTCCCAGCTCAGTTTCCCAAAACAGAAGGCTGGCCTGACCTACAAACACGCCAGCATCCAATGGCGAGGGGGACAGCAGGCATGTGAGAGGATCACTGGGCCCACCTGGGCAATATAGTCCCCTTCTGGTTCCCACTGGTGGCTCCCAAGTCCCACTGGCTCGGGTTCCCATCCTCAGCCAGCTGTGTGGCCCAGGAGAGGTGGCTTTACCTCTCTGAACCATAAGGATTCAATGAGGTCATAAATAAAAGTGCTGAGCACAAGGCCTGGCATACAGTCAGTGCTCAATAAATGTGAGTAGTGCCTATGATTCTAAGAGGCCGTACAGCAGAGGGATCCGTAGCCGTACTGCCGAGGTTCGGATCCCAGCTCTGCCACTCATCAGAAACTGTATACATGGGCAAGTCACATCATCTTGCTGTACCTCAGTTTCCTCTTCTGTAAAATGGGGATAATTAAAGTCCCTTCCTTGTAGGGTTGTAAGGAGGATCAGATGAGTTAATATACATAAATTTAAAGTGCTTAGAACAGAACCTGGCAGATGGAAAGTGGCAGATAAATGCTACTGATGGATATTTCTGTTTTCTAGCTGCACACCCTCCCCAGGGCCTCGATCCTGTAAGCATTCTGGAAATTAGAGGATGGAGCTGGCTATTGAGGTTGTGTTCCCCACATTCTCACCAGGCTCCGTGAGGTTGTGGAAGGGAAGCCTGGAGAAGGAAAAGGAGGGTCTTCCAGAACCCTCCTACGGCAGACTTCCCCATAAACAAACACACACTCACCACCCCACCCACTCAAATCCACACAAAAACTCACTCGGGACACGCCGCCCCCAGCCCGTCCCACCCACGCCGAAACCTCACCCCCCGCCCCAGCCCAGGTCCCAGCTTTTTCCTCTGCTTCATGCAGGCATTCTTCCCCATCCTGGCTCCAAACCCAGGCAGCCTCGCCCCAGCAGTGATTACAGAAAGAGCTGCGGCGTCTGTGCCCAGCTGTGACGTCAGCCCGAAGCTTCTAGCCTGATGATCTCACCCTAAGTGGGGACCCAGTTACTGGGATGTGTGTGTGTGGTGGGTGGGGAGGGTGCCTCAGTCTCCCTCCCTCGGCTGGAGGGGGAGGCCAGTGAGGGCCTGTGTCATTCAGCTCTGCAGGGATCTGAGGTTCAGAACAAGCCGGGTTCCCTCTCCTGCGGTATCTGTGTGCAGGGGCCAAACCCTGCGCCTCCGTTCTTTCCTCACCTGCAAAATAGGGGTGGTGATAACACCCACCCTTGTTGTTGTGAGGGTTAGTGAGATAACGTCTACGACCTGCTCACCACAATGGCAGGCACATAGGAGGCAGTGAAGGATGGTGATTGTTGTTGTTTGCCATATTATTATTTTTAGCAAACTGCCTCATGCAGGCCCTGCTTAACATCCACTCGATTTCTCAGCCAATGACTCATCGAATTCCTTAGCACCGCCCCCTCCCCGGGAGGAAGGCAGGGCTGAGACCCTGAAGCCCACAGAGGGAGAGTGTCATGCCCCAAATTGCCCACCTGTTGGGGCAGAGCAAAGACTGGAACCCAAAAGCTCAAGGAGCCTTTTGGTCGAAGGACCATTTGTAAAGTCATTCTCCAAGCCACGTGGGAGGGCCAGGAAAGTCTTGAGAACAGGTCTTCAGACCAGACCCCCTGCCTGGGAACCATACCTTTTTCTAACTATCACTATTAACAGCCACAATGGTTATACTAAACGCTTCCATTGCTGAACACAGACTATGGCTGTCTCCTCATCTGTAAAGTGGTAACACCAGTACCTGTATATCTCTGATGCTGGTGAGGCTGAGGCGAGTTAATATTTGGTACAGCACCTAGAACAGGGCCTGGCACATAGCAAGCGTTAAATAATTGAGAACTCCACATTGAAAATCTGAGTGCCAGTCTGCGAAGGGCTTAGGGGGGACGGCCTCATGTATTCCCCATGACACACCCATGGGCAGGCTGCCATTGAGTCCATTTTACAGATGGGGAAACTGACAGCTCAGTGCTGGTGGGAGGAATAACGTGACTGCCCTCAGATGGTACTGAAGGCAAGCTCTGAGAGTTTGTAACTGAGGATTGCAACCCAGAGCCATCTGCCTTCAATGCCACTGGGCTCCGGGCTTTTTCCTCCCCCTCTGCAGGAGCCCTTTCCTCCCCTTCTGCAGGTCCCCAGCGCGGGAGGCAGGATGCAGCATGCTCAGGGAAAGGTATTTGCAGAGGGTGACCTGAGCTTTCAGCCAGGCGAGGGTTATTAATAGCCAGGCCTTAGTGCCCTGCTCCAGGAGGGCGGGCTCTGGAGGAGAGAGGGGGAGGGCGGAGCTGAGCCGTCCGGGGGAGGAGAGACTTGTCCAGAGAGCCTGGCTGCGTTGGAGGAGAAGGCCCCTCCCCGCCCCCTGGGAGCCCAGCTGTTCCCTCCACAGATTCTCCAGGGCTAGTTCATCACCTCCGAATACTCCTGTGACAGGAGGCGCTTACAAAACCCGCCTCCTGCCCCAGCAGCAATAAATAGAAGACTCCCAGCCCAGAAGCAGAGAGAAGTTTCTAGGGGTTTATTAAGCTCCCGGCTTTACTCTAGACCTCAGCGACTCTGGCTGCCAGCCTGGGCGGCCTGGGAGGACAGTGGCTGACTGATTTCTGGTGAGGCAGTGTGGAGAGGGGCCCTCTGGGATTTGGCTGGACCAGCAGAGGATTGCCTTTGGTGGCTGGAGTGTCGTTAGGGGCTGGGACCCTAGCCTGGTGTGTGCCTTGGTCCTTGGCAGTGGATGGTTCGGCATTTTCTGAAACTGAAGAATAAGCTTGGAAGGCTAGCCTACCCATATCACCTTGCTGTGTGACCTTGGGCAGGTGGCTCTCTCTCTCTGAGCCTCCGTCTCCCCTCCAGCTCAGCAGCCGCTATGGCGGATGGTCAGATGCCCTTCTCCTGCCACTACCCAAGCCGCCTGCGCAGAGACCCCTTCCGAGACTCACCCCTCACCTCCCACCGCCTGCTGGATGACGGTTTTGGCATGGACCCCTTCCCCGACGACTTGACTGCCCCTTGGCCCGACTGGGCCCTGCCTCGACTCTCATCAGCCTGGCCAGGGTCCCTGAGATCCGGCACATTGCCCCGGGTGCCCACTGCCACGGCCAGGTTTGGGGTACCTGCCGAGGGCAGGAACCCCCCACCCTTTCCTGGGGAGCCCTGGAAAGTGTGTGTCAACGTGCACAGCTTCAAGCCAGAGGAACTGATGGTGAAGACCAAGGACGGATACGTGGAGGTGTCTGGTAAGTGGGGGGCAAAAGGGGGAGAGAACCCTCAGCCCTAGGAATAGCCAAGAGGACGTTTCCTTAGAGGGGAGCTATGACAACATGACACAGGTGACTTCAGGGTTCAGGAATGCAGCCCATGGAGGTTATCTTTAGGGAAGAGCTCTCCGCTCCTGGCTTCCAGGAGAAATCTTAACCTGACCTGGCTTTGGGAACCTTGGGGTGCTGTTTCGTCAGAACAGGCAGGAAAATAGAAACCACATCAGATATTCTGACAGAATTTCATAGAAAGAAGTGAAACTAATGTAGAAGGAAAAAAAGGACAAAGAAGAAATGGGGTTCATTGCACCCAGCATCACACATAGTCTAGAAGGATGTTTCATGCTGAGTGTTGAGTGTGAGTAACCAGCACAGGTTTCAAGTGAAATGCTCCTTGTCCCAGATAAGGAAACTGAGGCTTAATAGCCATTATAACGACACTAATGGGTATCCTTGAGAGCTTGCTCCCTGCCAAGCACCACAATTCGTGCTTTACCTAGAGCATCTCAGGGAATACCACCAGAGGACAGGGGTCTTATTTGTGTCCTCTTTTTACAGATGAGGAAACTGAGGCACTGAGAGGTTAACGTAACTTGCCCAAGGCCACCAAAGATTCAAACCCAGGCTGTCTGGGAACTGGGAGGCCAGAAGCAAATTGATGATTTATTGAGTCCCTATCAGGGACCAAAGCTGGGCTAAAACTTTTATGTCCCTTCTCCCAAATAATCCCTACTCTAGTCCCGAGAAGGAGAGGTATCTAGTCCCATTTTGCAGCTGAGGCTGAGGCCGAGGCGGGACTCATCCAAGGTCACGCTGTGAGTCAGCAGAAGAGTCTGGGCCTGTCCACGACTCCAGGCACAGCGCTTGTGTCACCGTGTCCCAGCCTGGGAGAGGGAATGCTCTGGGCAACAGTGAAGAGGAGGCTGGAGTCTCAGCCCCAGTGCAGCTGGGCAGCAGAGGAAAAGCTTTCTCGCTTCCCTCCCAATTAAAGCTCCATTAAACAGAACATGTTCCCTGCAGGCTTTCCAGGCCCAGAAAATCAATAAAAACCATTGCAAACACAGGCTGGGCAGGAACAAGCCCTGGCAGAGCAGCATTCAGGGGGAGTTTCAAAGCCTGACAGAGCAGAATTATAAACATCAGAAGCTCCGACGGGTGTGGTGGGCCAGGAGACACCCTGGGGCCACGTGCTGATGGAGGGGGGTCAGCCAGGGCTTTCCGAGTTGACTGGGGAGCCAGGCAGGTGTTCTGGGACTAGCTCTACCACTAACCAGTAGGATGTGCGAGTTATTTCACTTCCCTCTCCTTTGTTTCATCTGGAAATTGGGGTTCAGAGGGCTACACAACATAAGGACTGTTGCATTAAATGAGGTGATGTATGCGACGTGTGTATATCATGCCTGAAACACAGTGGGTCAGTATTGTTGTTGATGTTGTTTTATTAAAATGCCAGCCACATAGTAAGGCCCTAATACATCCTAAATGGCAGCTAGTCTTTGATACCTGGGTTCATATCCTGGCTCTGCTGTTCACTCTCTGGAATGATGCGGACAAGGAAGTCTTTTCACTGCTCTGAGCCTCAGTTTCCTCATCTGCAGAATGGGGATCATAATAATAACGATCCCGTGAGGCTGTAGGGAAGACTAAATATATGCAGACAATATATGATAATAAATGCAGTGTCTGTAAAATGGAGCTAATATGATAGTGCCTGCCTGGCACTCTGTAAACAGATTATTTCTCGTCACTACTCCCTTCTTTGTTTCAACTAGGGTTCCAGAGTCTTCCACCCCAGGGTGGAGGGTCCGCTATGCCCTATGGTCCCTCCAGGAGACGTCTGTCCAGCCCTAAGGTCTTTCTCTCCATCCTCCTTTCTAGATGCTTCTTAACAAGTGGGGTGTGGCAGTTCCAGGCTGAGATCCCAGCTCAGTTTCCACTTGTGTAAAATGGGGTTGTTGCGGGACTTAAGACAAAGATAGACAAAACCTATAGTAACATTGTACAATTTTCGCTTGTAAAGTCCTCACAGGTCTGCACTTAGCAACCTCCACTTGACAGAATGCAGATCCCCTGAGAGTACAGCCAGACCCTTATAAAAATGGTTTAAAAGATCAGATCTATATCTAGGGCTCCATTGAGACAGCAACTCTCGAGGGAAGTCAGATAGATGTCAGAGCCAGTGTCCTACCTTACACCCGCAGACAGACCTCTTCTTCTTCCTCAAGTACTTTGTGTGGGATCCTGTGCTAAATGCCGACATAGGCCGGCGTGCTGGTTCTTCCCATGGACTTCTAAGGAAATATGGGTAGGTTTGTTACACCCATTTTACAGATGAGGGCCGAGGCCCAGAGAGTAACTCACCCGAGATCACCTGTATCTCCAGGGCCCACTGTCTGAAATTCAAAGCCAGGCCTCTTTAGTTCCAAGTCAGGATGGCTGGATTTGCTTCTGATTGTATGGCCCTCGGCAAATACTATCACCCCCTGGGCCTCAGCTCTACTATTGGTCTTACGAAGAGGTGAACTAGATTAGTATTTGCCAAACGGTATGTGATAGGATGTCACTAGCCATCTGAGAAATGGAGGAGGGAGGGAGTCCAGAATTCTAGAAGGTGCCAGATGAAACAAAATTATAACCATGTTTCCTCAGTGCAGGACTTATCAGAGCCTTGAGTTTGTTAATGTAGTTTATGAATCTCTGAGACACAGCCCTGTCTTATCTGACCATGTCTGAGTGTCTAGTTCTAGGGAAGTGTTTGGATAATGCTGAACTAGAAGATTTCCATCATCATGCCTCACACACCCTTACCCTTACCCTGCTACCACCAGCCAAGAAATATCGCTTTCATGGGCCACTGGACCAGGCCCTGGCCAAGGAAAGGACTGGAAAAACCCTGAGGCTTTATTCCCGCCCCTTCGTCTTAATCCCAGGGCCTCTGCCTCCTCTGGAAACAGCGATTTCTTTCTTTAGCTGGGCCAGTGGCTTTCCCTGAAGGGCAGATGCCACCGTCTTGGCACCTATATTTCTCAGAGTCCTGTTGAGAAAATGGTGGCTGGGGCCCTGTTGCTGTCCCTGGCCTCTAGATGAGGTTTTTAAAAAATATTTTTAAGTCATATTAATTACTTTTTTCTGTTTACAAAAAAAATGAAATATTTCCACGTAGAAAATATAAATAGGAAAACAAAATAAGAAATTAAAAATCACTCAGAATCCTTAAACTGCCCCAATAAATATTCAAATAATATGTAAATTAAGCTCTAAAATGCTCCTCTTAGCAACACCTTCTTTCAACCAGATTAGGCCCCCCTTTATGGAAATCTTGGAGCTGGCCCTCCCTCACCCCAATACCCTATTTTCAGAGCATGGACAGGGAGGGTTGGCTTCTGAGGAGCAGCCCTTTCCCCAAACATCAAAATAAAATATAAGCGTTTACCTTCACACAGTATTTTTACAACTTATAAAGCAGTTCTGTGACTCACTCTCATTTGCTCCTCACAGTAACCCAATAATTAGGAAGTTGTTGTCACCTCCATTTTAGAGAACAATAAACTGAGGCTCAGAGAAAAATAGGGGTGTGCCAGGAAATGTCCAAGCGAGGCCTCAAGTCCCAAACCCACATACTTGCCTTTGAACCTTTGCTCCCACTCTTCCAAGCTGTGTGACCTTGAGCACATCACTTAAACTCTCTGAATGTCCGTTCCCCACCCACAACATGGTAATAATCAAAGTACCTGCTTTCTAAGGTTGTTGTGAAAATTAAAGGAGTTGATATCGGTAAGGTGCTTAGAGCCGTGGCTGACAGCAAGTAGGGTCTATAAAGAGTTTGCTATTATTGTTCTTATCATCGTCGTCCTTTTAGTTATTCCCAGGACACCAAGGGTGTAAAAGGGCTGAGTCAGAGGTACTGGCCTGTCCCCAAGGGAAGCAGGCCTCTGGAGGCCCAGGCTTCGGGGTGGGTATCAGGGAACAGAGAGTGCTCCTTTGGGCATGGGCCTGGGTTAGAGCTGGGCAGTTGGTGGTCATGGACTTGGCAGGTCAGAACAAACTCTCAGAGCATCAGCACATTCACAGAATGGCATGTTCTGCTTAGCCAAACACTCCCGTTTCAAAACGGATTCCTATAAATGCAACCCATTCTGTCCAGCTGGTGGGAAAATACATGGATGCAGCCTTGTTTTCCTAAGGGCAATTTAGTGATCTACAGATCAAGCCTTAGAGATTCTAGAACTTGGAATTTATCCCAAAGAAGTCAGTGGGCAAAGACCTAACAACAAGAATGTTCAGTGCAGTGAGATTCTTTTTTTTTTTTTTATTCATAATTTTTTTTAATTAAATTTATTGGGGTGACAATTGTTAGTAAAATTACATAGATTTCAGGTGTACAATTCTGTATTATATCATCTATAAATCCCATTGTGTGTTCATCACCCAGAGTCAGTTCTCCTTCCATCACCATATATTTGATCCCCCTTACCCTCATCTCCCACCCCCCACCCCCCACCCCCCTTACCCTCTGGCAATGGTTTGGTGGTTGCCAGAGATTCTTTTCAATGACGGAAACCTCAGTGCCCAAAAGCCGGGAGTAGCTAAATGAACTTCTATAGCCTCACATTGGAACGCTGTGCAGCCATTAAAAATCCCGTTGAAGGCTATTTGCTGTAATACGGAAATAGAATTATCATGGGTTAGCAAGACATAAAAACAGGTTTTAAGCATAATGTACAATATGATCCCATTGGCTAAAGTACGTGATATACATCTATGCTATATAACATTTACGCCTTTCTAAGCAACACAGAAAGAAAAGTCTGGAACATTTACAAAAATGTTGCCAGTGGTTTCCTCAGGGTGATGGGATTATGGGTGGTTCTAATTTTTTTTTCCTACATTTTCTAACATACACATGCATTATCAGGGAAAAAGTTATTAATAGAGGGATAATGAATAATAAAAAGTAATTAATAACGTAATTACCTATAAATTATCAGCTTTTAAAAATCTGGACTATAGAAAGACACACTATCCTACAAGGTTATTTACAGTCTAGATTCCCAAGCTTCTCAGAAGGTTGTTCCTATGTAAATGAGGGTTTTGGCCCTGGCACATGGCCCCATAAATGAGGACTATAATAGGAGCCAAATGGCTCTGCCAGGCACTAATTCTTTGCTTAAAGAGACATTAGAGACAATCTCTCCATTTGAAAAAATAAGAGTAGGGAGGGGCCGAGAGGTTCAGAATTTGTTATATAAATTGCAAAATGATACCAGTTTGGGCCCAAGCCTTCCTGTAATTTCGCCTTTTTTCCTTCCTAAAGAAAGAAAGAAAACCCTTCTTCCTCCTGCGCCCTGTAGGAGGTGGGGCAGGTGGAATTTCACATCCATAGTGCATAATATGTCATTTCTTAAGGAGAGTCCCCTTTGCAGAGTCTGGGTGGTTTTTGTTAGCAGACTGAAGCATTATTTCCAGGCAGTTCTTTCAGTACTAGATACAGCTAGTGTGGCTCAGAGAACTACCGTGTTTCCCCGAAAATAAGACCTCACCGGAAAATAAACCCTAGCACGATTTTTCAAGATGACATCCCCTGAACATAAGCCCTAATTCGTCTTTTGGAGCAAAAATTAACATAAGACCTGCTCTTATTTTCTGGGAAACACGGTAATTGGAAGCTGGGATGGGCAGAGAGGCATCAGATCCCAGTACTTGGCTTAGATTCAGAGCGAGCTGGGCTGGAGCCCAGGGTTGCCAGGAACCTGTTAGATGACCTTGGGCCCATCTAGATCATGATCTTGGACCCTTCAATGGGTGTCAGTTTCCACATCGGTAACCAAGGGAGAAAGAAGCCCGTCTTCCGAACCCAGAAAGGCTTCTCTGAGTGAGAAAGCCAGCTAGGTGGTAAACTAACCCCACTGTTTGCTACCACCGATTCTGGGATGTTAGCCTCAGAGTTAGGGGAGTGGGGTCAGCTAGTCCATTGCCTTATTTCGTCTTCACAACAGGCTGGAAGGTGGGATCAGGTGAGAGCCCTTAAGGCCTAGATACCTGCAGCCTCTAGATCAAGCCCCAAGTCACACAGTGAGGGAGGGGTGGGTCCAAGAGTTGAATCCAAGCCCGAGTCCTGAACAGTGGATGTCCAAAGGGACTTAGATGGTGACATGTGGCATTCCTCTCCCTTCCAGGCAAACATGAAGAGAAGCAGCAAGAAGGTGGCATCGTTTCCAAGAACTTCACAAAGAAAATCCAGTAAGTAACCTGGCAGTGTGGATTGCAGGGTGCACGTGGAGGGGGGCAGTGCCTGGGACCCAAAATCTGGAGTCTGTACCCTTTTGGGTATCTCTCCTGGGAGACACCCTTTGGGTCAGGGAATTGAACCCTCACCCTGAAGGGGGAAAATGTCGCAGCAGACCTGCAATGGGGTCCCAGGAAGGAGAGCACGTAGATTGTGCCATCTTGTCTGCTTAGCGCCCTGTGACGTCAGTATGAACAACCCCATTTGGTAGACGAAGAATCTGAGAATAAGCGAGAGGCAAGCTGGCTCGTCCACAATTCCACGACACCTGGGCACATACGCAGCCACGTGGTGTGGCTGAAGGAGGATGTCCATCACCATCACGAAAGCCCCTCCCCTGACGCCCCAAGTGCCCTCGTGGAATGTCCGGAAGGATTGTTGCTGGAACTCTCCCATGGCCAGGAGAGTGTGTACCTTCTCTAGGGCACCGACGAGAATTAAGCTGGAAGGTTTCCTGACACCACTGCTTCCTACCAGGAGGGGTTTTGCGGCTGAGAGATTGGGACCCAGGAAGGGCAGGTGTTGCTGAGCGGAGTGAGGAGGGCTCAGGCTGGAGGAATGATGAGGGCAGCCGACGACCACCAGGCTGAGCCAATGAGTCAAAGCCACACGGAGGCCTCATGGCGGTGCCTGTAGGGAGAAGAGACACAGGGACGTGCTGGTGACTGGTGGTTCATGGCCACATCTTCTCCCTAACGGCATCCCTCTGCCACGTGCGCTTCCGGCCCCAGCGTCTTTGCCTCGTCATCGCTGCCTATAGCCTTTGTTTGCAGCGAAGGTGTGCAGAGACATCACCCTCCTTATATTTGGGGGAAACTAAGTCTCCCAGAGGTGAAAGGACATACCCAAGGTCCTTACGGTTAAAATTTAGAACAGCCCCAAATTGACCCCTGAACTCTGAGTCCAGGGCTCATTCCTGAGCAAGGAATGCCCTTTCTTCATCTACAAGAGGGATGGGTGGCGATTCTAGCCTTGCAACTGAAAATGAAGTGAGCACCTGGCCCAGCAATCGACACACAGTTGCTCCTCATAAGTGGTGTTTTGTTATTACTATTATTGTTGTTATTGAGTCTTAACTCCACCCCTAGCCCTGGTGGAGATGGCCTGTGTCTGGAGAGGTGGCACTAGCGGAATTCCAAGGCCTCTTTCAGCTTTGGGATCCTGCAGTCCTGTCTCTCTCTCTCCCCCACCCCCCACGCGTCCATTCTCTGCCCAGCGCCTCCGGAGTTCTGGGAAGCCTGTGGACATTTCCTGATAAGGCAAATGCCAAACAGTTTCTCTGCTCACTGGCTCGCCTACCATCCCTGAGCCCCACACCTCTCCCTGATCCAGCAGCCAGATCAAATGTTGAGAAGAAGGGAAAGAAAGGGAAACGGGAGCGGGAAGGAGCTGATGTTTCTTTCAAGAAGCTCAAATAAGGTCTCAGGATGGAGTCACAGACAGGGCACAGCTATGAAAGGAACTGAGCTGGAAAGAAGTCAGCAGATTCATCATTTAAAAAAGACGGCCGTGCATGGATTTCGCCATCTCCGAGGCCTCAGGGAAGACAGCTTGCTGGGAGTTACTTGACCAGATAGAAATACCTGAGGTTGCTGAGGCAGGGCTGCTATTCAGCTGGGACCCAGCAGCTGAACTGGGCTAGTTGTCAACAGTTCTGGACTAGCCAGTGCCCTGAATCCCTCAGGTGCCCTCCCTAGCCAAGAAGCCATCTTGAACCTGTCCCCAGGACCCTCCAAATCTCCCCAATTCCAACAACTAAAGGATCCCCAAGGACCGTCCTCCATCACTATGGCATGAATCCATCCATTCTGGTTGGTCAGCGTCCAGCTGTGCCAGTTGTCCAATATTCTGAATCACACCCCTGGGTGTAGCAAGTCCTGGCTCCATGAGAAAGTCAGTGGGTAGCTTAGAGCTTCTGTTCCTGCATTTCCTCATGGACAGATTGTGATGGGGAACGAGAGGACGTGTGTGAGGCATTTAGCATAAGGTACAGACTCGGTGCTCAGTCTGTGGGGACTAATCTTATTAAAACCTCCAACCCAGGTCACCTGGTGAGAGACCTTGAACAAGTCTATTCCAACTTCTCGGCCTCGGTTTCCCCATGTGTAACACGAGGCCATTGTCCTGGAGAATCAAGAAGATTCTTCTGGGCTCTGACATTCTATGGTTCAATGACACGGCAACTTGTGCTAAAATATTCACTATTGTCCAGGTGCCCACTTTTGGGCCAATGACTATAATCCCAATGTAGGAGCTAACATTTATTGAGCACTTACTGTATACCAGGCACACATAATTCTCATATCACCCGAAGAGGTAGATACTTTTGTTACCAGGTTTTCTCTACATAAATATAGGAAAGGGAGGCGAGACCACTAGCCTAAGGTCACACAGTGAGGAAGAGTCAGAATTTGCATTCAGCTCTGCCTACCTGCAACGTCCATGCTCTGGACCATGGTTTCCCTGTCACATTGTACCAGGTGTCCATTGAGGTGGCACGCAAACAGTTAAACAGAGCTGGCCCATCCCAGTGCGGGGGGGGGGGGGGGGGGAATAGCCAAGCTTTTGGCCTTTCTCTGCTGTAGAAGCTTGACTTGGCAGCCCTCCAAGTTCCCTCTTTCTCTTCCACCCTTCTCAGCAGGCCCCTTGTTAATCTCTGTGGCTCCAATTTGGCAGGCGTCTCCTGGGTAGGTGCAGCTCATGTGGCTACAGGTTGCATTCACAGCAGAACACTCCCTGGCTGCTCCAGGAAGCGCCCTACCCATGACTCTGAATGGGCTTACGTCACTTCTTGGTTCTTTCATCAAGACCTGTGAAGATGCATTTACAACAGGCAGACCCAGCCTGCGCCAGGAAAATGCTATGGCGCTGGAACCTTCCGGCCTCTCCCCATGGTCCTTTTTTCAAAAGTCTGGAACCAGAGAAGCAGTAGAACATCACAACCAGCTCCTCTGGGTTCCGATACCAGCATTCCAAGCCTATTCCCATCGGCTGCTTACCAGCTATGTGACCTTAGGCAAATCACTTCACCTCTCTGATCTCAATCTCCTCATCTGTAAATTGGGGATAGTAATTGAACTTGCCTGATGGGACTATTGTTCATAAATAACTCAGATGATGCAGGTGGGGTCCCTGGCACATAAAAAGTGCTCAGACGGCCCTAATTTTCATTATTTTTATCAGTAACGACATCCCACTTAGGCTGTCCACATGTCCTCACAATTCCAAGAGTTTGTTGAAGAAACTATGTCCCAGAAGTCTTGTTCACCCCCCCAAAATCCAAAACTCATAAAAAGAGCTGTAGAGCTGGAAGCAGATTTGGGGTCAGAAATTCCATCTTTGATGCTTTGTCACTCACTGATCCGGTCTTTGATTTCCCCAAGTCTCTAGTAAGTGTCCTGAGCGACGGGCGTATTAATTCCTACCTATTCCAGGCCTATGATAAAGCTCTAACCAGGTAACACCCATGAAGGTGTTTTCGGAACAAAATGATCATCTCCTGCTACAAGATACTTACGAGGTGCCTCAAATCGTGACTCATTCTAAACATCGTAGCGATGTTGCCATCTGAGGTCTAGCCCTGTGGCCAGCCTGACCCCCTTTATCTACCAAGTTGCCTATTTCCCCATTAATTCCACCAGTAATTGTGTTTTGTAGTGAAGCACTCGCCAGCAGGCACATGGCAAATGAAAATGTGTCCCTAACTGATGCTGTACAAAGGGATGGTTGCGGTGGCCATTTCTGCCAGCAGCTGGTCAGTTGTGGGTGCTGAGCGGAAACCTGAACACTTGGGCCACAGCTCCCTTTTCAGTTACTGTTGGAGCAGCGTTTTACCATTTGCAAAGCATCTTCAGATTTCTTTGTCTCATTCTAGAGCCTCAAATATTGTACAGGTTTAATATTATTATCTCCATGTTGCAGAAGAGGAAACAAGCTCAGAGCAATTGAGTGGCCTTCCCAAGATCACACACAGAGCTAGAAAGGGGCAGAGCCAAGATTCAAGCCCAGCATTGTATATGGGCCAGAGCCTAAGTTCTTACCAAAAATAATTTCTTTCAAATGAATGAAAAGATGTTTAGGCCGCGTTAAAATAATAAATGAATAAAATCTTGTGCTTCTTCTAGGCTTCCTGCAGAGGTGGATCCTGCGACGGTATTTGCCTCACTTTCCCCGGAGGGCCTGCTGATCATTGAAGCTCCCCAGGTTCCCCCGTACTCACCGTTTGGAGAGAGCACTTTCAACAACGAGCATCCCCAAGACAGCCAGGAAGTCACCTGTACTTGAGACCCCAGTCTTGGCCCGTCTTTGTTCCCTCCCCAACCCCAGGGCTTCTCTGATTCCAGGGTACATACATATTATTTTAGCTGAACTCATAGATTTAGGGTGACTAAAAGGTTGGGGGACGGGGGTGAATTGACCAGTCCCTGCATAGTGTAGTGCTAGGTTTTTCCACAAGAGGGCGCAATTGGCAAGTCATGCTCAGTTGCGTTAGGCCAAAATGCTGGGAGTTTTTCTTTTCTTTACCTTTTCTATCTTGATAAAAAAATGTTGCACATTCTATAGTTGCAAAACAAATAAAAGGGGACATAACATTTCACATTGTACCTTACTTTGCAGTGACTGCAAGGTTTGTTTTTCTCTGGGGACCTCACACCACCCAGATTTCTATTCTGGGCTCCCAACATCCCTGCCTGCCCCTTGGTTGGTTGATGGAGCCCATTAGCTCACCCCACTGTGTTTCTCCAGCCCTAGCCTATAAAGGGTGAGAGACAGGTCTTCCATCTCCAAGTGGGGTTCATTCAACAACCACACGAAAACAAGTAGTGCCTTCTGCCCTCCGCCCAGGAGTTTATAGCATGTTGCCAAGCAGACACTCCCCGAGGACTCTGGAAGCCCCTCAGTTTCTCTTCTGGCTAAAGTTCCCCCTTCCTTGTGTCTCCTATGTCCACATCAGGATTTTTACAGAGGGGGTTGTCTCCAGACAGCTCCATCAGGAACCAAGCAAAGGCCAGACAGCCTGGCAGGCAGGATAGTGGTATTGTGTATAGGGGTGGGACGTGTGTGTCATTGTTATTTGAATTGTGCTGTTGTTTAGGGGAAAGTAACAGTAAATAAAAATAATAATAACAATAATAATAATAGTAATAAAAGAGCTGATGTTCTTAGCCATGTGTGTGTTTTTTAATTGGGGAATTAAATACTACACCACTTAGATTTTCAATATCAATTGGGAATGCTTGTGGCTGCAAATTAACACCCGATGAATAGTGGCTTAAATGACATAAACATCTATTGTCTAACCTTACAAGAAGTGTAGATATGATTTCACAGCTTTTTTTCCAGCTGTTGTGCCACCCAAACCCGGAAGTATTTCCACCCTTTTTCTCCTCCATCTCTGACAAGTCTACAAGGTCTGTCCTCATGTTTGCAAGATGGCTGCAGCAGCTCCAACATCTCATCCTCATAATGACAATGTATAGGAAGAGAAGGCAGGGGTGAAACGGTCTTCTCATCTGGCATTCTCTTTTATCAGTGGAAGGTCTTTTCGAAAAGCTCTCAGCAGACTTCTGTTATCTCATTGACCAAAACTGGGTCATATGTCTATCCTGAAGCCAAGCCCTGGCAAAAGGGAAAAAGATGGTCATGATGGGCTTCGACCAATATTGATTTATCCTCGGAGGCCAGAAACACTGCTGCCTACACAAAACAAGATTCTGTGAGGAAGGAGGAAAGGGGCATAGCAGCTGTGAGGGGCGTCAACAGTGGTGCAATGGCTGCCACAGACCACACTGCCAAGAGCCCCGAACCCTGAACGTGCTGTTAGGGAGCAGGGCTGCCGGCGCAGTGCATCAGCTAAAACTCTTTCTGTGCCAAGTGCTAGGACACCCGACTCAAACTGATTTAAGCAAAAAGGGGTAATTATTGGTACACGTAGCTGAGAAGTCCAGGTTAAAAGTTTCTTTCAGAGCTGGAATGATGTCAACAGAACTCTGTTTCTCTCCATCTCTTGGGCCTGAGGTGTTGGCTTCATTCCCAGTGTCCCTGTTGTCCCCTGCCTCCCCTGCTCCATGCCCCCATGTCCCTTCATGTCACCACAAGATGGCTGCAGTCACTACAGCCCTACATCTTCCCATGTGCCAGTCCCCAGAGAGAAAAGCCAGTCTTCTCCCATAGCTTTCGCCATATTCCCAAGAGTCATTCTTATTGGACCAGCTTGGGTCATGTGACCACCCTTGAGCTACAGCCCACAAAATCAGTGCTTTGATTGGCTAGATGTGAGTCTCCTGCTCCATCCCTGGAGCCAATCCCATCTAATCCCCACAACACCCTAGGAAGTAGATATTAATTTTACAACGAAGAAGCTGAGGGCTAAGAGAGAAGAGGTGGTTTGGGTAAGTCACGTGGTGACAGCAGAACTGGAAGCTAGATGTTTGCTTTTGGAAGAGTTAATGAGCAGTTGGGGGCCTGCTTTTCAAAAGCACCTCCAACCCCCCAGAAGACATCAGAAGTCAGTGAATATTTCCTGAGCACCGACTCAGCTAGGTGCTGTGCTAGGAGCCATGGACATAGAGACCACAACTCCTGCCCACAGGGAGGTCACAGAGCAGAGGCAGGTGGAGAGAAAAAACGCCAGGCCCTCACTAAATCCTTACTGTGTGCCAGACACCCTGATAAGGGACCTAGTGTACGATAGATTCAATTGCCCTACAATTCTGTGAGGTAGATTCAATTCTTACCTCCATTTTACAGATAAGGAAACAGACATGGAAGAGATAAGTGCACTGCCCCACATCACACACCTGGCAGGCCACAGGCCCAGGCAGTCTGATGCCAGGACCTTCACTATGAACTATTAGTGACCCTGTCTGCCTTTCTCCCAACAAAGCAAAATGTAAGTGTCCCTTACGTGAAGCCTTCCAACTTGTGGGGAGAGAAGATAAATGATATTTCAAGTTGGGGCTTTGCAGGTGCGGGGGCGGGGGGACGTGCGGGTCAGGGATGGCTTACAGAGGAGGGGTTCCTCCTGTCGGGTTTGATGACCGGCAGGGTTGTAGGACTTGAATAAGCAGGGCTGGGTGGGAAGGTGCCGCACAAGTAGAAGAAAACACATGAGCCAAGGCGAAAGGTGTGTCCCTTTTAAAGTCCATTGACGGTTCCCCATTGTTCAAAGGATCAAATGCCCACGCTTGAGCTTGTTTGCAGGACTTATGATGCATTTGGGGAATCTGTCCTCAGGTCGTCTCTCTCCACCGGACCCCAATCTCTCACCCTCGCTCTCCAGCCCCATCTAACTTCTCTCTGTTTTTCCAACCAGACAGGCGCTCTCTTGCTACCAGAACCTTGAATACACTGTTCTCTCTCTCCCAAACACTACTCTCCCACCCTCTTCACGGAGGGTCTGTCAATGGAAGAATGTCCAAACTGGTAGAGAATTTTTATAAGACTTTATTTGAGCCAAAACTGATGACGAACTCCTGGGAAGCAAGATCTCAAATGCTCCCTAGAATGGCAGTTTGGCAGCTTCTTTTATGCATTTGAATTAAGGAGCGAACATAAGGAAGATTACATGAAGGTGGGAGAAAGCAAGGTGGGGACTGGATTACAGGATCGTTAACAAGATTATGTGCTCTCTTGATGGGGGTTACATTCATTTCAAAAGTATGTTAACCTAGATGCACAGAAACAGTGGACAGGGCTTACTTTAAGGTAAAGATAAACCTTTTACTAAAATGATTATATGCCTGGAGCAGAACTACCCACCATGACCTGCCCAGCTAGGAATTTACAATAAGATCACCCTGTGAGGTTACCTTCAGGGGAACCCCTTTTTTGTCCACAGGCCTCAGTTGGGACTCTCACCAGGCTGTCTAGAGCCCCTCGCCTTCCCCTATCCCCACACAGCACGCCTGGGTATTTGTGTAACAGAAGAAATAATAATAATAGTCATAAAACGCCAAACTGACTCTAGCTGCTCTGCTTACAAGGGTGGGAGAAGTAATCGTTCAAGCCAGGGGGGAAATCCCTACTCATTGGATGTTTGTTCAACAGATATTTACTGGGCACCTACCATGTGTAAGGTACTGTACTAGGTGCCGGGTTAGTTGCTTTCCACTCTGGGAGCCTGGTGAGAGAAGGAGGAAAACAAAGTTGTTATTTCACCAGTTCTAGCCCACTGAATGGTGAGACCCCAAGTGGGTAGCGTGGAAGGGGTGCCCAGGCTAAGGGCATTGAGGACCACACAGATTTGCCCAAGCAGGGTCTCTAAGGCTAAGGGGCCTGGCAGTATAAAAGTGGGTGGGTAGTTGGGGGTTGCCCTGTAGTGAGAGGTGACCAGTGAGGAGTGCCAGGTGGTAGGTGGACCCAGAACCTAAAAAATGCTGCACAATATTCAATTTTCAACTCTTTGCACTGTGAGATAAAGCTCATATGCCAATCCAAAGCTTAGGGAAGTTGTGCACCCACGGATGCTTTGTCTGGGTGGTCTGGGGACAACCCAGAGTGAAGTGAATGGAGAGGAGAATTCTCCATGGGCAGGAACTTGAAGTGAGAAGGGACCATGAGAATGGCCCTTCTGAGACATCACTTTGTTGGGTCACTGGACAGAGGTGTGATTCCGTTTTATTTAAATAGCTCAAGCGAGCTGGCCTGTTCCTCGGATAGACTACAGATCTCACAAAGGCAGAGACCGCATTATGTTGGTCTTTGCTGTATCTCTGACTCCTAACACAGCTCCTGGTACGTAGGCATTTCGTACTCACAGGATGCACGGATGAATGGATTGAACAAAAACATCCAAATTTCTTTCTATAATACCTCCTTCAAAGTCCTGCATCATCTGACCCCTGGCACCTCCCAGCTTCATCTCCCACGCTCCCTGTCTTTTCACCAAACACAGGCCTCCTTTCCATCCCTTAAACACACATGCTCATTCTCACCCCAGGGCCTTTGCACTTTCCATCCCTGTGATCACAAACACTCTGCCCCCAGCTCTTTGTCTGGCTGTCTCCTTGTATCAATTTCCTCAGGTCTCCCCTCAAACTCCACCTCCCCAGAGCAGCCTCAAAATAGCCCCCAACTGATGACTGACTACGAGCTACATCATACAGCTGTAATTGATTCCAAAACACTTCTCAGAATTGTGCCTTCTTGGTTGCAAACACACATGCTTATTAAAATCGAAGCTGCCCTCAACACACATCGCATCCATAGATACACCCTAGAACGTAAGCTCCCAAAGGGAAGGGTTTTCTTTTTCTGTCTTGTCCACCACTGTGTCTTCTATGCTAAGTGTGATAGTTGGTGCCTCCAGTGATAAGTACATATTGAATGAATAGATGGATGGATGAATGAATGGCGAGTGTGAGTCACCCTGGGAAATTAAGCCAAAGGCATGATCTCAAACCCCAGAAACCCAGCTCATTCTGTTTGGAGAGCTTCCAGCTAGAAGACACAAGCTTTGTCATCCAAATAGACGACTGGCCCTTCCCAAGAGCTCTCCAGCAGAATGACAGAGGGATGTTGTTCTGGGCCCTCATTTTGCTGCTGCTGCCGAGACAGGATATGCAGAACCTGCTTCCCCCCTCACACTCCCTTGACCCTGCTGCCTGGGAAGTCTTATTTGCAGCCCACCTCCACTCCCGCATCCCCAACTGCCTGCCTGCCAGTGGCTGCCCATGGTGATATATGGAGATGCCTTGATTTGACCTTGAAGGGAAGAAACAAATTAATGTGTCTCAAAATAAATTCCGGGAATCAGTGCTGGCTTCTCCTCCACCCCCTCCTCTTGGTGCCTCATGAGTTGTGCATCATAATGTGAAAATCAATACTGTCTCTTAAATGAGCCAACACCGGGGCTGGCAGGGTGTAGAGCTACTGGGAGGTCCCCTCCCCGCCTAATGTCCTGGGCCCAGGAGTTGTGGGAAAGGGGTGGGGGGGCTCCAGGCTTGCTGCAGGCTCTGCTCTCTGGTTGCTGAGGGCTGGCTGAGTCACTCCGTCTGCAGCGAGGTCAATCCACTCAACCCCCTGCTCCAAGGCCTCCTGGTGGGAGCAGATATGGGCTACCCCGTGGCTCCTGAGGGAAAGAGAAGGGCAGCCACCCGGAACAGTTTTGCCAAGGCCACTCTCTGAGGATAACTGGGATATGGGGAGAGGAGGAGACTGCAAGGCCAGCCCCCCAGCTCAGCAATTCAATGTATAGTTACTGAGCACCTATGCGGGGCACTGATGCAATGGTATGCCCAGGGACACTGGTACCAGGTGCCCAAATATGGAATACTTCAGTGGCACTTGATAAATAGCACTGCCTGAGCCCCTAAGGTGCCCCCAGTGCCCTAGGCTGTGTTGAGCATGTGATTTTATTCTGATGCTTTGACATCTGGCTCCTTGCTGATCCTGGAGGGACTGCCTCCCCCCCCCCGCAAGCGGGGCTAATTCCTAGAGATTGTAAAGGACTCACCTGCGAGCACACTTTCTCATACAAAAAGCAGCTAATCCAGAGCCCACATCCTTCATCATGCTCTCACTCCCAGCCTACACTACCTGCCCTAATTATCTCCTGTACCCTGTACCCACTGAAATTGTCAAACTAGCCAATCCTAAACCTGTTTACGCTGCCTCACCTCTTCCTTCCCACAGAAACCACAATAAAGGCTCTTATTCACATTTCCCCACATTCCCTCTGCCTCCTGGCCGACCTTGGTGCATCCCCATGTGGCCCCCATGGCAAGGCAAAGCCCCCTCCTCCTGGATCGGTGCGTGTAACAAGCTATCTTTTCAATGGCAATCGGGGCCTGACCTTTTGGCCTTGCCGTAACTGAAAAATAATAAAACCTACATGTTAAAATGTAGACATCTCCCTCCCCATTCCTCCTCCCCACAACCCCTTTAGGAACCAGCAGCTGCCTTTGGACCCACCCGTGGCGTTTCTGAATAGTCAGGGGCCTGGCCCTCCTCCTCTCCCCAGCCTACTGTGTGTTAGGTACAGCGCTGGGCCTTGGAGAACAAGACAGACGTGGGTCTCGGCCCTCGTGGGTGTCATAGGGGTCTCAGACAGTAAGCGAGTAAGTAAAGAAAACAGCAGGGGCCAGGGCAGGACCCAGTGTGGGCTCTGAGATCCCCGAGCAGCAGGGCCGTTAGAGATCTGAGTTCTGATCCCAGCTCTGCTGCTCGCTTCTGTGTGTGACCTTGTCACTTGACCTCGGCAAGTGTTTGTTTCCTCATCCACAAATGTGGGTGGTGGCAATGTAGGGCTGAGGATTAGACATTTGCATGCAAAGCGCTCAGCCCACTGGCGCCAACGCAGAGGAAGTCCACAGTGGTACCGAGCAGTGGGTGGCCTCCACCTGGCCCGCCCCCTGGAGGCTGTACCTATGACTGACGCTCTCCCAGCACCTGCCTCCCAGTTCTCACTGTCTCCATTTGGGAGAAGAAAAGCGCTAACTGGAGCATTGAGGGGGTTTTCGATCTTCCTTGTCAGAGATCTCGAGGTAACCATGACACCTCATGTACACAATCCTAGTTGCCAACCCCCACGCTCTGCCCAAGAATGAGGGTGTTGTTATAAATCAGGAGAAAAACTGCAAATATGACTTCGGGATCTGGATGACATCTTTTGAAAAAGAATGCCTTTAGCTCCTTAGCAGTCAGCACCGTTCCTAGAACATAGCAAGTGTTCAGAATATCATCTATTATCATCACTGTTACTGTTATTGGTTATCCTGCAAAGCCGTGGAGAGGATACATGTTAAAAAAGAACACGGTGGAAAGGAGGGCCAGAGAACAGGCTGGCAGCAGACTGCAGCATTTTCTCCCTGGAAGACTTCGAAGCTGAAAGGAGACACAGCTGCTGCCTGGCTGGGCTCACGCCCTTCCCCATCAGGCCCCAAGGGGAGGTGTTCGGGTGCTCTCCAGGCTAGAGCCCAGATGCCCAGCCTCTAGCACCCCTCATTGGCCCCAGGGGAAAGTGAAGGGTGGGGAAAGACCTAGCTCATGCTCTAAAATACTTTCAGAGAGCCTGATGTTATCGTCTGGGTGGGACTTGGGCATGGATACTTTTTAAAAGCTTCCCAGAGGATTCTAATATGCAGCCAGGGTTAGAAACCACCAGAGAATTGGCTGTTGGGATGGGGGCTTCAAAGAGGAGGCTTGGACAGCGTGGGTGGGGTGGGAGTAGTTACCGGAGGCTTCTAGGAAGAAATGTTGAAGTTGAAAGCCGGAGGATGAGTATTAATAATAATGACATTATTAAATGTTTATTAGCTGCAAGGCGCTGTCTACACTCTTCACATCCATTTTCCCATTTAATCGGTAGCTAACCGGCAATGATCCAGAAATGTGCCCAAGGTCCCACAGCCAGGAAGTGGCAGAGAGTCAGTTCCAAACTCAGGCAGACTGGTTCCAGACCACTGTGTTTGCTAAACCAGGGAGCAAAATTGGGGGAAGGGGGGAGAGGAAAAGATCAAGAGTGTCTGCCAGAGGGAATAACACAGTGATTCAGTAGATGTGTGTCTTTGAAAAATGTTAATCTCACTCAGAGCCTCAGTTTCTTCATCTGTAAAATAGGAATAATTCATCGGCAGCCTGACTATCCCCCAGAGGGTGGCTGGGAAGATGAACAAAAGAGTTTGTAAACCAAACAGAGCTATTGGTTAGTGATTATCACCATCCCAGCAGTGAGGGCAGAGGAAAGGCAAGGACCAGCTGTCTTGGAAACATTGCCTAGTGACCTGATATCATGGGACAATTTCATTTTTTGAATGCCTGTTTGCGTTCCATCAGAGCTGCGTGACAGACTGGCTTGTTCGGGTTCTAACAGTGACAACTTATAAAATCCACAGCGGACAAGATGACAGAGTTTACTGCCAATAGCTGCATGCGCATACACGATCTAAGCCAGCACAGACACAGTGTCGAAGGACAAAGAAGGTCTCTGCAGAAGTGACAGGAATTGAGAATCTCTGGGTGTGTCCAAGATTTCACGCTAGATCAGCAGTTCCCAAGGTGAGTTCCATAAAAAGAAAAGGGCATGGGGGTGGCTTCTGTAGTCAAATAATTTGGGGAAATGCTGGGTCAGACAAACTTAAACATTCTTCTTCAGCCTGGTGATGTGCCCTGCGTAGCTGCAAGAGGAAGATACAGCTGGTAGCTCTTGTTCCACAGCAGATGAGCCTAAAATTGAAGGCGTACAATAAACAGCCATCTCTGAGATCACAATATTGACGTATGTGATGTAACAACGAACCTTTATCATTGCACCGTTTCTAAAGTTCGGCTAAGGTTTAGCTGGGGAGTTCTGGTTTGGGTGTCTCATGAAGTTGAAGATGTCAGCCAGGGCTGCAAATCATCCGAAGGTCTGATTGGGGCTGAAGGGTCTGCTTCTAAGTTCACTCTTATGGCTGTTGGCTGAAGGCCTCTGTCCTTCACCGTGTGAGTGTCCTCATGACATGGCAGCTGGCTTCCCCCAGAGCAAGTGCTCCAAGAGAGAGCATAAGGCAGAAGCCCAGTATGTCTTTTGTGATCTATCCTTGAAAATGTCATGGTATCCCTTTGGCTATATGCTATTGGATGTCACCGCTATTTGGAACCTAGAATGGATGAGAATTTATTCCGAGCCAAGGGAGCTGGGCTTTTATACTCTCACACCAACATTCATTGGCTCAGGTCTGCCCTAGGGGTGCATGGGAGGGGGATATAAACTCCCCCATGAGGATGGAATATCAAGCTCTTGACCCCGTGAGCAAAGTAACTCCAGTCGCCCCTGGGAGGTCCTGCAAAAAAAGTCACAGGTGCAAACTGCTGGAAACAAGAGTACCCAGAGGCCAGGCGGGCATACACAGAAACGGTAAAAGGCATCCAAGGAGACTGGGCAGAGCAACAGCAGTGTCTGCCGCATTTATACTCATGCAACACTGGAAATGACAAAACGGCTCAATTATAGGGGATTAGTTGGACAAATGATGGTCCATCCATACAGTGGGAAAAAATATGCAGCCATTATGTACCATGTTCCGGAAGATGATTTATTGTCACAGAAATAGCACATGGGGAAAGCTGGCCTCAAACAATCAGTATGTATGATACCCCATTTAAAAGAAATATACATTCCTATTTAGATTTTAGTTGTTTTAAAGTGCCTTTTTTTTTTTAAAGGTGGGTATTCAAGTTATTTATTTTTTCTTTGTGCATTTCTGGGTTTTTCAAATATTCAGCATAGAGAATGTATTGCCTTTAAGACAAGAAAAGTAAACCTAGGTGTTAAATCTAAGATCTGATTCTCATGAGGGACATCTGGATGTAATACTATATATCCGGATGCAAATTTCAATTCCCCTCCTAGCACATGGCATTTGTGTGGCTGTGTAGGGTCATGGTCACGCATACGCACTACAGCTTGACTGCCCTGGTTTGAATTCTCCTCCACCGCTTATTAGCTGGGTGACCTGGGCAAATTTCTTAACTTCTCTGGGCCTCGGGCTCCTTGGCAATAATATATGGGTGGTGACAGTGCCTTGTAGAGTTGTGGTGAGGAATAAACAAGTTAAGATATGTAAAATACTTAGAGCTGGCATAGAAAAAGCACTTCAGCATGTAGACCTACCTTCCTCAACCCCGCCCTCATCCCTAATTAGTATGAATGGCTAAGGTCCTGATTTGCTCTCCCTCTTCTCCTCAAAGCTTTCCTGTTCTGCCTTCCGTTGCATCCCATTGGGATCCTGCCAGGTACAAGTGAGTAGTGATGAATTAACCAGCTTGCCCAATCACATTCATTTGTGCTCAAGTCTTACTTCCCCCAGGGAATGCCTTTTAACCCAGTTCCGGAAGCTCCAGGGAGCCCTGTGCAGGCAGGCCTGAGGAGTGTACACCTGTGGCTTCCACCTGGTGACATCCATGTCCCTTTCCTCGGGTCACAGCCCCTCAATATCTCTTTGGGGTATCCTCACTATTATGTGCAGTTTCACTAGGAATTTCCAGCACAGGGCCCCCCCTTCCTTCCCCACCGGTGGGCACATGGCCCAAGCTAAGGCAATCAGGGCCCAGAGACTCGAGGAGGGGAAATATGTGAAGCTGATTCATCCCCAAGACAGTGCACTGAAAAGATGTCCAGTTTCCTTGCTCCCCAGATACCCGGAGCAGCTCCATTCCTGTCCTTCCTGGAGTCCAGGGCTCAGCTTTCTTTCAATTACAGGAGGTATCCCATGTTCTTTTCCCATTATATTAGGTCAAGTCCATTCCTTTCACATGAAAACCAAGAACACAAGCTGAGAGAGAGATGGATATGGCGGCTGTGGGGACAGAGCCCCAGAGAGCAGTTTCCAGGCTCTCGGCCTCACGTGGAAAGGTGCTGGCTCGGGTAGTACATGGCCATCAGCTGTGACTAGTTGGCCATCCGCTGTTACCGGTCAGCCATTAGCCACTGATATAACTGCCGTGGCTAAGCTAGCAAAGGGTGTGGCGTGGTGGCGTGGCGTGGCGTGACGTGGCGGAGTGTGGATTATGGATTGCAGAGAGGCGGATTGCAGCTAGCAAGTGAGGTTGGTTGGCAGAGACAAGTGGACGGCAGGTTGCGGATCCTGTGGCTCCTGCCTCCTGTGTCTCCAACCCAGCCGCCAGCGAGACTATAGTGGTGTGACTCCCCCATCTATGGCTCCGTGGGTGTTCCTTTTGGGCCTTACCATGTCCTGCGTTCTTATGTGGGGAGCAGGAGCTGAGACCCCGCGTGACATCCCTCATGACAGTGGCTGAGTAGCATCTCCCACACCGCCTATCCAGTGACACCTGAGTTCTAATCCAGTCCAACCATTAACTCCTCCTGGGACCCTGGGCAAGACCTCTCCCCTCTCCCTCTGTTCCTCTGCCTCCTGGAACCGTCCCATAAATGCAGCAGTGTTGGGGATCCTGTCTGAAGCCCCCCTTCTCCCTGGGATGGACACACATTCCATAGCTGCAACAGCCTCTAATCTAACATACCCAATCCGTTTCCAGTCCAGATCGGCTCTCCAGAGCGCCAATACCTCCTAGACATTTACACCCAAAGGCTTCTCAGACTCCACACGTGCAAAACAGAATTCAGTATCTCTCCCTGCAAACTGCCCCCCTCCCTCGCTTCCCCCGCTTTAGGACACCATGGCATCAACAGACACCTCCCCCAGGAAACCCAGAACTCTCCTAGGTTTCTCTGTCCTTCTCAGCCTGTCACCAGGCAGTCATCTGACATCCTCTGTATATGAGCCCTCCTATTTGTCTAGCAATTGTCCCTCTACAACATCCAGTCATCTGTTATCTGTTTATCCCTTAACCCTTACAAGTCCAGGAGGTGGGTGATATTATCCCAACTGGAAGACATGGGGAAACCAGAGAACCGAAGCCATCTATCCAAGGTCACACAGGAAGTAAGAGGCTGAGCTGGGATTTGAGCCCAGGGCTGTCTGAGCCCGTAGCCTGTGCACGGTCCTCAGGACTCCCTCTTGTCCATTGTGCCCACATTCAGAAGGGACAAGATTGAAGGCAGTCAATCTCTCTGACCGGTTACTAAGCTTCGCAGTGCAAACAGCAACAGTGTTGTTCATGAGCTCATCCGTTCCACTTTGCTCCACCCAGTTCCTAATCTGGGCTCGTGACCTTGCAACTCATCTCCCAGACAACGATTAAGATGCAACAAACAGAGGTGGAGTTGCCAACTTGGACCTGAGCTGCCCGGGCAGAATGATGGTACAAGCCCAGGATGTGGGGCGGGGGGTGGTGGTGCTGACGTCCAAGGGCTGCACCCCAGAACCTCCCCTCTGTGTAGTTAGCAGCATGTGCCCCTACTGAGCCAGAGGAATCCAACATCCAATCCTGGCAGGGCCACCAGGAGCTGGAAGCATTGGGAGGCTGGGAACACGAGCACAAAGCCCTCACTGTGTGGTCCTGGGTCCTGGCGAAGGTTCAGGAGACTCAGCATCCACACCTGGCCCTTTGAATACTAGCTCTGCCTCCGATTCATCAGGAAATCCTAACTCCCAAGTGTACCCATCACCTGAGCACCTCTCACCTCCACCTGGATCTGAGCCTCTTAACAGCATAGGCTACTTCCACCCTTGAACCCACAGTCAACTTCTTTTTTAAATTTTTAAATTGTGGTAACATATATAACAAAATTTGCCATTTGAACCGTTTTGACAAGTGCATCCGAGTCAGTGACATTAATTACACTCAATGTTGTACAACCATCACTGGTATTTATTTCCAAAACGTTTTCATCACCCCACACAGAAATTCTAGAAATTAAGCAGTATCTCCCCTATTCCTCCCTCTCTCCAGAACCCAGTAAATTCTACTCTACTTCCTGTCTCTATGACTTTGTCTACTCTAGGTATTTCATACAAATAGAATCATGCGATTTGGCCTTTTGTGTCTAGTTTCTTTTACTCGACACAACGTCTGTAAGGCTCATCCATGCTGCAGCGTAGATCAGAATTTCATTCCTTTTTATGGCTGAATAATATCCCATTGTATGGCCGTACCCTATTTTGTTTATCCATTCATCTGCTGATGGATACCCCCCCCCGCATCCCCAGTCAATTCCACTGCAATAGGCAGACTCATTCTGGGAAAAACATTACTCAGACGATGGCACAACTTTACTCAAACCCTCCAATGGCTCCTGAATTCGTTCAGAGGAAAAGCTATAGTCCTTATTATGGCTACAAAGCCTGAACGGATTCTCTCTCCACATACACACTCCATTACCTTCCTGCCCCTCTGACTTCATCCCTTCCTGCTCTTTCCGTTTTTCGCGGTTCCATGAACTCAGGGCCTTTGCAATTGCTGTTCCTTCTGCCTGGAATGCTATTCCCCTCAGACATTTGCATGGCTGCTGACCCCCTCATTTCCTTGAAGCATTTGCTCCAATATCGCCTTCTTTATGAGGCTTATCCTGAACACCCTCTTTACAACTGCCACCTGCCTCTCCTTCATCCATCATTCCTGATTCCCCTTTGGTATCATCTACTTTTTTCACAGTATTTGTCATTTTCTAATATATTACACAGTTCATCTATTTATTGTTTTCCTTGTTTCTGATCTGCATCCCACCTCTAAAATGTAAGCTCTAGGAAGACAGGGATTTTTTTAAATCTTTTTGCCTGTTTCATCCATCAATAGATTTGAAGAACCTAAAACAGTGGCTGGTGGCAGTAGGCACTCAGTACATATGTGTTAAATGAATGAGTGTGGGTTGAAACGAGTTGCGGCAGTTCTCTGAGCCCGTTTCCCTATCTTTTTGAATCGGGGATTATGATTCATCCCTGGGACGGAGGGTGACATGGTGGGGATCATACCAGATCGTAACTGTCACCATCCTTTGTAAATCGGAAAGTACTGTGCGAGTAAGAGGGGGTGGAAGAAAACGGATCTCCACAGAGTGCCTTCGAGGCCAGAGACTTTCCATGATGCATCTCATTTTATTATCCCCATTTTATGGATGAGGAAACTGAGGTTCAGAAAAGTGAAGGAACTTCTGCCACAAGATCACACAGTGTGAACGTGTCAGGGAGTCAGAGCTTCCACCCAGCTGTCTGACTTTTTCTACAGTTTGCTTCCAGCTCTCGAATTTGATAAGCCTAAGAGGAAACTCCCTTTTCTCCAAGGACCAGCTCTGAGCCCAGGGGAATACTAATGAGGACGAAGATATAAATAATAGCTAGCTTTTATTAAAAGCTTCCTCCCTACGTCAGGTTCACTTTACCATGTTCCAACTGCTTCACATATGCTATGCTCACAAGACAGCAGGAAAGAGGGACTATTATTCCCTCATAACAGATGAGGGATTCAAGGATCAGAGAGGTCAGGCCATTTGCTTGAGGCCACACATCTAACAAACAGCAGAGACAGCACTTGAGCTCAGAGCTGTCTGACTCCCATGGCATCTTGAAAACGTCCATGGTTGTTGAGATGCGGTTTCTCTAATGCTACATACGTGTATGCTCCCTCCAGCACATACACATGACTCCATCATCACTGCCAGGTGCCCGGTGGAAGCAGACCCAAGAGGGTGCTCCTGTAGGTGGGATGGTGGGCATTCTACGAACCCCTGGTGCTCAGCCCCTCAGTGTAAGCAGCAGGGTACAAAAGGAACAGGCGTTGATGGGAGCTGGGGTGGGAATCCCACGGGGCTGCATTGCCAACAAAGACAAATGAACGAACCACTCAGCAAACCAGGGCACTTCCACCCCAGAGCAGAACTGTCACTGGTAAATAAATCATCGAAGCTCCACGCCGGACGTGCCAATTTCAGCAGGAGAAGATGAACACATTTATCTGCCTGGTGACACCTTGGCTGTCTTCAGGCACTGAGGGGTATGAAAATATTCCCCAGCATGCACTCTCCCCAGGACTGGATCCTGGGTGGTGCTGGTGGGATGGGGAGAGGGTATCTCATGACAGAAACCGTGTTTGTCTCAGACTTCCCACAGTGGCCCAAATGCAGGACCCTAACACTTTCTATGCCTTTTAAAATAGTCATAAAGCAATGGTTAGCACGCTTTGAGTGATTACTGTATGCCAGGTATTGTGGTGAGGGTGTTTTGTTGTTGTTTTTTTTACTATACATTATCCTACTAACTGGCTAAAAATAAAATATTGTTGAGGAGTCTCTGTTGCGAAGGAATATGACTCTTTGGAGGGTGTCTATTCTTTAGAATTATTCTCAAGCATTAAATAACGCTTATAAAAGGTGATCCGGCTCCGGGTCATTTCCAAAGGGCTTCACCAACCTTCCACCATTTCTGATCTCTGGCAGTAACATCCGCCACACCAAGACTCTCCTCTGTGGTGGGTGGGGGGGGGGGAGAGAGAGAGAGGGAGAGAGAGAGAGAGAGAGAGAGAGAGAGAGAGAGAGAGAGAGAGAGAGAGAGAGAGCGCCCTGGGAGAGGGAAAGGGTGCGACTGACGCCCAGGGCACCAGGACCTCAGAGCCAAGTTCCCACCATTCACAGGAGCCGGGTCACACTGTCCTGCCAAGTTTCACCGCCCAAACATTGCTGTCTTGGTGGAATGAAAGCTACTACACTCCATCGTCCTTGTGAGGGGTAGACCAAACCCTCCTGTGTCTCTGGAGGTGTCCGTGTTAAATAAACGGAGTGGAGCGGGAGAAGGGGGAGGTGCTGTGTGGGCACCTAGCAGATTTGTTTCACACAATTCTCAAAACAAGCCCGTTTGGCAGAGGAGCCTAAGAAGGCGAGGGCACTTGCCCACAGCCTCATGCCATTGGCGGGATATTATTGTAAGATGTCCCCACAGGTCTGCTATCGGAAGTCTCCTGAGCCCTGAATGGCTGGGAGACACCACAGGTGACCCTTCCTCAAAGATCCGCCTGCCAAAGCCCTGTGAAGTCCTGTCCAAGGACACTTGGCCCTGAGACCAACATCCTCGTAGCCCCAAAGTGCTTCTCTATCTCTCACCTCTTTGCGGACAGGGAATAAATCACTGACAATCAGAAATCTGCAATAATAAAAATGATGTGAAGCGGTCTTTATGAATAGGATTATCATAAACGAAAGGAATTGGTTTTCCAAACAGCAGGTACAATATGATCCCATTTTAAAATTGCATAAAATTAAAAGCTCTGGGGGGAAAATATACTCACTATTAATAATGATTTTTTTTGGAGTAGGGGAAGAAAGATTTAAGGGTGATTTTTATTTTATTATTTAGCTTCTACACATTTTCCAATTTATCAGCAAGGTACAGGTGGTGTGCATCTTACTTGGAAAATAAAGAACAAAATAATTTCCTCCCCCTCACAAGAAAGAATGAAGTGAATACGTCTATAAACGGGAAACTTCTACAAAGTTTCTGGGAAACAGTGCAGATGCATCATTGGCTAGCATTGTTCTCCACGGTTCTTTGTGCTTAGTTTCGGGGAACATAATACAGCCGGATCTGAGCTCCAAGCAATCACGTGATGATAGAACAAACAAATAGACAAGAGAGCACCAGAATTTCCATTATGTTTGTTACCACATGGCATAGAGAAAGGAAAAGGGGCATGTCCCTTGTGACTCACACTTTCCTCTGTCTGCTTTGCCTGGTTCCTCTAACACCCAAATGGACATGCCATCCAATCCCCATGTAGCTCCCGGATTCCTTCACTCCAAAGCCCCATCCATTCAGGTCCCACTCGCAGGTCCCCACCTCAACATCCGTTTCTTTGTTCACTGATTCAGTGGTGTTCACAGGAGGCCATCTAACTTTGTGGGAGAACGTACAGTCCAATGGCCGAGCCAAGGCCATTCAGCTGGACTGAGTTCTAATCCCACTTTGCCTAGGTTCAAATCCCTCTCTGCCTGAGTTCTAATCCCACTTTGCCTAGGTTCAAATCCCTCTCTGCCTGAGTTCTAATCCCATTTTGCCTAGGTTCAAATCCCTCTCTGCCTGAGTTCTAATCCCACTTTGCCTGAATTCAAATCCCACTCTGCCCTTGATGAACTAGATGGTGCTGGGCAAGTCGCTTCACGTGGGTGAGCCTCAATGTTCTCTTCAAGAAAAGGGGAGAATTTTCATAACCAAGTTTTGGGGGTTGGCAAAGGGAAATCATGCTTACCAAGCCCATGGCAGTGTGTCGCTGCCAACCTGAGCCCCAGCTCTTCCTTTTCTCTTGTTTTTCCTCTCATGGAGGCGACCAAAAGGGTCAAGGTGGTACCTGGGGACACAACAACGTTTTCTTATCCTCTGAGGGTCCAAACGCACCTCCTAACCTTCTAACAGAACCTGTTGACCCACCTCTGCCACAGCAATGAGAGCCGCATGGCCCCAGACTGGCACAAGAGGCCTCAGACCACCCCTGGCAAAAAGCCAGACCACCAATACACTAATTTGATATATTTGACAAAAATGTCTTGAAGACTAGCTTTCTTGAATATTTTCAATGAATGTGAATATGGTCTTCTTCTTAATAAATTAGTCTTGATTATATTCAGTGAATATCTTCTCAGCAGCATTTTCAGCTCAATTTGTCTAAAGCTAAATATCATGGGAGCCGTTTAGCTTTTTTTTATGACTATCTTCTAATGAAGAATATATTCTTGAATATCTTAAACTGAGTCTTGAATATGATTAAAACATCTTGAATAAATTTTTGGATAAGAGGATTCAAGAAGTATAAATTCACTGAATATTATCCAGCAAATTAAAATAGCGTATGTATAAAAATGCAGTCACTGACTATATTCAAGAGGAGTGTGTTCATATTCATTAACGATATTTGATAAGAATTTTCCTTCAGTAAGGTTTGATAAATTGGAAAATTTGACGAATTTGAGCAACTGGATTTCTGAGGGAACTACGTATCATGGATTTGATTTTGGGTAGATTGGCCAAAGTCCCTCCAAGGCTGCTGGGGAAGGCATCCAGAGAGCCTCCTATGAGGTCTGAGGGAAGTCCACTAAGATTCACCTCCCACTGTGGCCAGAGCCCTGACCCTCTGGAGCCCTTCACCTTCTGGAGTACCCCCATCCTCTCTGGACTCTGAGGTCAGCCCAATTTAAAAGGAGCTTTCATTCTTTTCAACTCACAGCATTTATTTATGCTCCAGGAATGTGGATTATGGACTAAGAGCCAAAACTCAAACATGTAACTCTGGATTTGAATCCCAGTTCTGCCACTGGCCATCTGTGTGATCTTGGGCAACTGACATAACGTCTCTGAGCTTTAGTTTCCATTTCTGGAAACAAAGGTCAAAATAGGGGCAACTCTAGAGAGTTATGGGGAAGATTCCATGAGATAATCACATAAAATGCTGAGCTTAGTGCCTGGCACATAGTAGGAGCTTCATACATGATAGTTTGTATTATCATTATTGTTTATCTGAAAAATTTGCTTCTACCGTTGGGTAAGTCCCTTCGTGTCTCTGGTCTTCCTGCCCTCATCTGTAAAATATAAAATGGTAGAGGTGGACTAGATCCACAGTTCTCAAAGTAAGATCCAGGGATGCCAGCCCCCTCCCCCCCGCCCCCACTTTTCAGGGGTCCACCATATCAAACCTATTTTTATAATAATAAGATGTTATTTAATTTTTTCACTCTCCTACTTTCATGTGTGTAACGAGGCATTTTCTGGAGTCTACACGATCTGTGACATCACAGCAGACTCAGAGGCAGCCATGAGAATTCAGCCATCTTCTATCGTTAGAGATTAAAGAGCTTTTCAAAAGTGTAAAGCAATGGCCCTCTTCTCACTTACTTTTTTGGATAACATAGTTATTGTCATAGAAATATGTTGTTGTTGTTGATAACGTTTCATGGGCCCATTATTGTTGTTTTTAAATGGATTTATAAATAAGTATTGTTAAAACTTGGCAGTTTTAATTTCCAGTATGGTACATAATGATAACCACACCAACACAGTCTTTGGGGTCCTCAGTAATTTTTAAGAGTGTAAAGGGGTCCAAAGACCAAGAAGTTTGGGAACTGCTGGATTATGTGCCCGGCAGTCATTATGTCGCTCATTCATATTCATTCATTCATTCATTCATTCATTCATTCATTCATTCTACAACAGATATTAGCATGTGCTTCCGACGCGTATGTGCCAGGCGTTTCTAGGTGCTGGGGATCTAATGAAGACTAAGATACAGTTCCCAGGAGGGAACAGATGGACATGAGTGTCCATTGAGTGACACAGACACAGATCTTGTGATGGTCCTTGTGAGGCAAGAGGAGGAGGAGACATGTATTGGCTGGGGCAGGAAGGGGATGGCCCCCCAGGCGGGGAGACCAGTGTTAGCAAAGCACGGTGGCGAGAATGTTCAGTTTTGTTTGCTGGAACACACTTGGCACAAAGAGGAAGACTGGAGCAAAGAATCAAGGTGAGCATGGGGTGTGCACAGGAGGTGAGGGTCCAAATGATCCTTGCCTTTGGGCCAGGTGAAATCAGTGCCTTAGAGAGAGGCAGCCTGAACAGACGTGGCTCCTAAATACCACAGGCTAGGTGGTTAAACAACAGAAATGTATTTTCTCACAGTTCTGGAGGCTGGGAAGTCCAAGGTCATGATGCCACCAGTTTGGTTTCTGATAACACCTGTCGTCCTGGCTTGCAGACGGCTGCCTTCTCGCTATGTCCTCATATGGCCTTTCCTCAATGCATGGGCACAGAGAGAACGTGTGAGTGAGAGCTTCTAAGGGCACTAATCCTATCGGATCAGCGCCCGCCCCCTCATTTAACTTTAAATACTTCCTTAGAGGTCCTGTCTCCAAAGGAAGCCACACTGGGGGTTAGGGCTTCTGAGGAGGACACAAACCTTCGGTCCTTAACACAGCCATTTCATTTCCACTTATTACCACCTCCCTGCTCTGAATTCTACTATTCACACCCCACTGAGAGAGAAACTGCTGGTGGTGAAAACAAAGCTTCCTCCCTCCTACAGGGGATAGAGAGTAAAGACACATGTGAAAAACATATTCACTCAAACTGCAAATATTTACACACTTGGCCAAGCCTTTGCTGATGGTCCCACACAAATGCAAACAGACACTCCAGAGGCTTTATTACTGCCTTCTTAGTTCACTGAGCTAAACATAGTGGCCACCGAAATACATTTATTAGTAGTATGATCAGAACTTGTTTTGTTCATCAGACAAAATCATTATAGGATCAGGAGCCTGTGAACCACAGAAACACCACAGGGGAAGCCCAAGCTGGTGGCTTTTCCTCATTTCTTTCACAGAATCTACATCACTTTTTTCCCCCTTAATCGTGTGATTTTTTTAACTACATAAAAATGTTTTATTGAAGGTGAATCAGAAACTCAGAAGACAACAAAAACCACCCACATTCCTCCTCTGCCAAGGAGATAACTACTATGACATTTCATTTGTTTCCCTTCAACGTTCATATGTTGAATATATAGAGACATTATTAATATTATTATTGTTATTTTAGAAAACTGGGATCAAGCGTGGATTGTATCCTCCTTTTTATTATTATATATCATGCTGATATCATGCTGATATAATATATATATATCATGCTGATATATAATAATAAACATTAGCGTTGGTTTTAATGTGTACTCACTCTACTGTTTCATTATATGGATGTCTTATAAGTTATGTACATTCCTATTGATACACATTTAAATTCTTTCTAATTTTTCACTTTTATAAGCAGAGCGGAAACAAGCAGTCTGGTAACTAAATATTTGTCCTCAGTCATGCTTTCTTTCTCAGGATAAATTCCTAGAGCCAGTATTTCTGAATTAATGGATATACATAGTTTTGCTAGTATTGTTACATGTCCTTAAATTGCACGCATATATATTTCACTATCAAAATGGAGAGTTCTTTCCTCTCTTTCCTTGATCCTTGTTGGAAGAGATCTTTGGAAAGACAGAGGGACTAGTCAGAGGTTTTGTTTTTTTTTAAATAGACAACACATCAATGTTATACTAAGAATTAATTGATCATTACATTGGAATTATATCACATATATTTAACTAACTTGAATTCAACTCTCTTTCATTAAGTACAAAACATTATCGATTTTAAGAGCCACTGTTATTTTAAGTAAAATTAAGAAATAAAAAAAATAAAGCACTTCCAGTTAAGCACTACCCACTGCCATAATACTCTTATTATGGCATTAATTTGTCGCAGCATTCCTTGTTTGAAATTTCCTTCATCTATTTTGAGTGATTTGGCAATTTCTCTTACCTTTTGGTGGTATATAAAATGAATCCTTTTGCACATATCTCAGTGACAAAATGCAATACAGCCTCAAGAAACTTTTGGGTTTTCTTTTTAGAGGTTTAGGAAAGATTTGGTAGTGCCTTTGCAAGAAAATACGATACTGGAGTCATTCCCCAAAGACAAGGATTAGCTTCACTAATACCCACTCTCCACCCCATGGCTGTCTGGAGGCCTTTCTGCGCTCACAGAAACTTTCCATTTCAAGGCCAAATCATATCATAGCATAATCTTTTTGAAGACATTTTAAGTGGCAATTAAAATCAACATGTGAGGGACCGGCTGTGTGCGTAACTCTGTTGAAATGACGACAACAGGAGCAGCTCCGGCCAAGTTTGTGTGGGCACAGGGAAAAGAATGTACACACAAAGAGCGAACACAAAATGCCAACTACGGACACGAGTCATTAATAATGTGCCAATATTGGTTCATGAATTGTAACAAAGGTACCACACAAATACAAGACCTTAATAACGGGGGGGGGGGGGTGTTGTTTGGACAGGGGCATATGGGAACTCTCTGTACTTTCCGCTCAATTTTTCAGCAAATCGAAAACTGCTCAAAAATTGTCTATTAATTTAAAAGCACATAACCTTAAAAACCCATCAGGCAAAAACAACCACTGTTCACTGTTCAGTGGTTAAACTTCTAGTCTTGTTTTATGCAAATGTATGTTGAATGAGAGCACCCTGATTTAGGTCATGCACATTTGTAAGAGCTTCATTACAAGGGGCCAAATTTTCCTCCAGAAAGATATTAAATTCCGTCCCCCACAGAGAACATGACTGCCCACCTCCCTGTACCAAACACCGATACTCCACCCAGGTCCAGAGGCAACCACGTGGCTTCTGAACGTTTGTTTTATTTCCTCCCGCAAGTGGCCGGAGCTTAGGACCCGCTGTCCTCTGTACCTAGTTGTACAGGAGGGTGCAGGAGATGGAGTTCACCTTGGCTGCAGCAGCTGAGCCCCAGGCCTGGCTATCTCCAAAGACCGCAGCTGCAGAAAATCTCAGAAATGGAAACCAGGAGGACCTTGAGGCAGAGGAGGTCTGGCTTTTCTCCGGGATGGGATTTTTGTCAGTAAAACTGTTGAGTCTTGTCAGGTTCAACTCCTCACACTCCCACCTCTGCCCCAAACTCTGGCCCTCCTGGGACAATACCAGTCAAAGTCAATTCTGTAGAGTAGCACACACAATTCTAGCCCGAAGGCAAGACGCCCAGAGGTTGGGAGAGCAAGGCAGGCATCAGACTGACATTTTGGGATCACAGACCTGACTATATATGATCCTGGATAAATAATCTTCCCCAAACTGTAAGGTTAAAAATAATCCAAATCCTCAAGAGTGTTGGGAAGAAACCTAAAACAGAGCAATGGAGACTGTAAACTCCACTGCTGGCATACAGATCCCGACCCAACACTTCGTAGCTGTGTCACCTGGAACAAGTTACTTAACCTCTCTGAGCCTCAGTTTCCTGATTTGTAAAATGGGCATAGTAATGCTCACGTCATAAAATTCTTGGAGGAATTAAGTGAGAAAATCCATGTAAAGTGCTTAGTATATTATCAACCCTCCATAAAAGAATTTGTTATGAATATTCAAGAGCCATTAGGTACCAGTGAAGGTCCCCCTTTTGCATATGGGGTGACTGAAGCCCAGATAAGGTAACGTCTTGTTCAAAGTCACACAGGGATCCTGCCTGGAAGTTTGGCTTCTGAAGCCCCAATCCAACACCCTTTTGGCTGAACCCCAACGGCCCCTCTTGCAGGATGCAAAATGCTGAGACCATGACCCTCTGCCACTTCCTTGGCTCGGTTTCACCTCTGGGGACCTAATGAAACACGGGGTGGGTGTGGTGCAGTCAGCATCTCAGACGGTAGCTCTCCAGCAGAAACATTATTTACGACCTGAGTCTATTCAGCACAAAATGTAATCAATGGATCAATATTGTGACACAACTGTCAGAAAGCCGGGGACTGGCTGGGAGGCACCTGGTTGCTAAGAATGTTCTTATCTGTTCAGTTTCTCCTTTGGGAAACTTTTCTAGTTTCTCCTTTTGGGTCTTAAAGAGCCAGAGTCCCAAAGTGGGGACCAGGAAGTGGGGACCATGGATGCCCTGGGAGGGGCAGCTGGACTCGAATTCACAGAAAACCCGAAAACCTTTTGCATTCATCTCTTGTCACTCCCTAAAAGGACGGCTAGCTGTTTATATTCTCTGAGGATCGCTGTGGAGTCCCAACTCCGCACTTTTGGTCACTAGGGTCCCCCCACCTGGAGAACCATCCCCCGCCAGATCTTTCCAGCTTGTCTCTCCGCTTCCACTCTGACTTCCCCTCCCCGGGTTCACAGAATGACCCCAATAGGGGGCGCTATGCCGCACTGCCCAGAACCCTTTGAAGCATGAAGGGTTTATTTCCTGAGCTATCGGTGGAGAGCTGCGTTGCCCAGGGTCGCGGTCCCTTTCCAAGACAGCTGGTATAGAGACTGGTCATTGCAAGCCTCCTCGCCCCATCTGGAATAACTCTGAAGGCCGACCCCTGGTTCAGAGCTTCTGATGGGGTCAGCTGAGCCCTGCTTTGGGATATATTGTACCCCAACGTCTCCTTTTGCCCAGTCTCGTTTCCTTCACTTCCTTTCTACGAGTGTAGACCCCAAGAGTACCCCTAATAAATTTGCTGCCACTGTTCTCTGTCTCAAAGCCTGTTCCTTGAGAACCCAACAGCCGGAGTGATCCTTTTACACATAGATCTAATTGTGTTGCTTCTCCATTTAAAATCCTCCTATGGCTTCCCTTGGCACTTAGAACAAGATTCAAACTCCTCAGAAGGCTTGTCAGGCTTCCAGATCAGTGCTGTCCAATAAAACTATCACGCAAGCTGTACATATCTGTACTGCATTAAAAAAAGTAAAAAAAAGAAAATCAGGTGAAACTAATTTCAAGAACATATTTTATGTAACCTAATATCAAAAACATCCCCATTCGCATGTATAATCAAAATAAAAATATGAATATTTTACATTCTTATTTTTTTCATACTAGGTCCCTGGAATCTGGTGTGTTTTTGCAATTATAGCACATCTCAATTCAGACTTGCCACATTTCAAGTGCTCAATAGCCAACCCGTGGTTAATGGCTACGAAAGCGAAAGAGAGCCTGGGGGCTCTGTTTCCCGCCCACTCTCATCTCTACTGTGGTCCCTGCTGCTACCTGTGCTCACACCTCCCCGCTTCTCTCTGCACTCCTTGTATACACCAACCCCATTTGTGCCTTGGAGACTCTGCACCTGCTGTATCCTCTGCCTGAAGGTACGTTGCACAGCTGGCTCCTTCTTCTCACTTAGGTCTCAACTCAAATGTCACCTCCTCAGAGAGGCCTTTTCCTGATGATTTTATCTAAAGAAGTTTCCTTCCCCCACCATCATCAATTAACGACTCCTGCCAGCTTATTTTCTGCATAGCACTTATCACCTTCTGAAATGATCACAGTTAATGCTTGTCTATGCATTTTGTTGTGTGCCTTCCTCTGCCAAAAGATAAACTCCATGAGGCCAGAGATTTGGGATTTGGGAGCTGTTTTATTCAATGTTGCATCGCTGCGTGGGCCCAGGACAGTCTGTCATTAATAGGAAGGAGACTAACAGTTTTTGTAGGTATGCATATGTGCCACACACACAATGAACACTCACACTTGGGTCTAACAAACATTTCTGCCTTCATGGAGCTTATATTCTAACGGGTAAAAAGGACAATAAAATAAATTTATATATATATATATATATATATATATATATATATATATATGATCAGTACTATGGAGAAAAATCAGGGGAAGTGAATTAGAGAGTGTCAGGGGGTGAAGTTGCCATTTTAAATGGGGTGGGGTCATGGGAGTCCTAGATAAGAAGGTGGCATTTGAGTAAAGACTTGAGGAGGTCAGGGGATGAGCCACATGGATATCTGAGGAAACAGTGTTTCAGACAGAGGGGTAAGCATGTGCAAAGGCCCTGAGGTTGGAGCATATGTCACAAATTTGAAAAAGACAGAGGTTAGTGTGGCTAGAGAAAATGAGCAAGGAGGAGAGTGACAGGAGATGCGGTTAGAAGTGGGTGAAAGTTGGGAATCTTATATAGGACTTGGTAAGAAATTCCAAGGACTTTAGTTTTTACTCAGAGCATATGGGAGGCCACTGGAGTATTCTGAGCAGAGAATAATGTTTTTACAGCACTCTGGCTACTGCTTTCAGAATATACTGAAGGGAGCAAGGGTACAGGTGGGAGACTATTAGAATAATCCAAGTAAGAAACTAAGGTGGAGCAGACCAGGTCCAAGACTGCAACAGATACTGCCAGTTTTTAACAAATTCCATTCTCCCTTTCTTCTATACTGTGTTTCCCTGAAAATAAGACCTAACCGGAAAATAAGCCTAGCATGAATTTTCAGGATGACATACCCTAAACAGAAGTCCTAATGCTTTTTTTGGAGCAAAACTTAATGTAAGACCCGGTCTTATTTTCAGGGAAACACGGTAGTAATAGCTGAGCACATGGCTGTCCCACTGGGGACTACATTTCCCAGCCTCCCGTGGGGCAAGATGGGGCCATGTGTCTAAATTTTAACCAATGGAATGTGAATGAAAGTAATGTGTTTAACATCGCTACCTTTACTTAAAAGACAATTGTGCACTGTGTTCTTTTTCTTTCTCCCCCTTTGTACAAAGGCATGAGATGCACTTGGATGCAACTGAACCATGCACATGAGGACAAAGCTACAGAAGAAACCTGGGTACCTGAATGAGGGTGTGGAGCAAAGCCTGGCATATTCTGAACCAATCACTCACCTCAGGATTGTTTCATGAATAAGAAAGAAACTTGTCTTCTTTAACCCACTGCATTTGGGGTTCTTTGTTACAGCAGCTTAACCTTTACCTCAACTAATACACAGACTTTTATGGCCAATTTAGCGGTATCAGGAGTGAATTACAGCACAGTGTGGAATAGGAAACAACCTAACATGTAATACGCAACCATCTCCATCCTTAAAGCTCTTTAACTAAGACCCTGCAGGGAGTTCTCACAGACTGTCTTTCCCCTTAGGTCCCTGCCTGATATTGTTTCCGTTTACACATTCACACTCCCGCTGCTGTACACACTTTGCCCGTTTCCCCATGCCAGGGGACGTCTACAAAATTCTATTTCATTTTGTTAAGCAAATGAATACTTTTTCCATCTCCATTGCAGACAAGCTCCAGGACCTTCCTTGGCATTACTCAAAATTCTTGGTGGGGTATCTTCAGAAAAGAAAGACGCATCTAGCTCAGGTCTCCCTCTTAACACTAAGAATTAGCCGACATTTTTAAAATCACAGTTTTCCTGTCATTTGTCTCATAGTAAATTTGTTGGTAGTTCTTCCTTCCCTGAAAACACCCTCAATAAGCAGAAGGGAGGGGGGAAGGGGGGTGATGCAGGAGAAAATATACTTTCCTCTGGCCTGAGAAAACCTTAGCATTTGCTCCTGGGGTTTTAGATTTCATTTCCCATTTACTCAGATGCAAATATTTATACAATGGGCACCCCTAGATATGCATCCATATGGTTCTTTCTCACGTACACACACTCAGGCACGCACAGACATACAGACAGCTGAGTTATGCAAAAGACCCTGGGCTGTCCATTCTGTTCTTTCCTGCTTTCAAATGCCAGCTCCCAAATATGCTCCCCTAGTCACCAGCTCTGTGTCCTTGCCACTCACTGATACTTTGGGTGTCTCACCAAAATTCACAATGCAGTCATTTTGCTGTCTCATTTCCTCCCTGCTTTTATGGGCTGTTACGTTCATTAATGATACTGTGAAATGAGTTGTAAAATGCATCAGAAACAAGGCCCCGAGTTGGTGACAGTCAGGCTTTGCTATCATATCAGACAGGGCCATCTTCTCCCCATGAGATGGCCGTGGTCGGCCAAGTGTCCACACCACATCACCCCTGGCAAAGTGAATGGAGGTAACATGGCACATGGGATTGTGGAGAAGGTCTCCAAGGCCCAGCTCAGGATCTGACCAGAATTAACCCCTGCTGCCTCCTGGGGGGGGGGGGGAGGGAATGGAGGGGAATTAGTGAGGTTTTACATGTGTTTTTTTGCGCATCTCTGTATAGACACATGTGGATGCATATTTTGTATTGACTGGGTGAGTTGTTATATGCTTACAAATAGTGTGTGAGAGTGTGTGTGTGTGTGTTTATATATTATTGGTCCCTGCTCATTTCTCCAGCCCATCTCACACAGTTTTTCTTCCGCTCTATGTTCTAAACACATGCTCCTCTTAAATTCCTTAATTCTCTCCAATCTCTCTTCCCTCTCTCTGACATTCTCTTTGCTTCTTTCTTTGTCTCTCTTATTCTGTGTGTCCCTTTCTCTTACCCTGCTTCTCTGTCCCTCCCTTTCTCTCCCCACCCACCAACCTTCTTCCTCTCTCTCTCGCTCTCTCTCTCGCTCTCGCTCTCGCCAGGGGCACGGGATCTTCATTCAAGACTCATGGAACTCCCCATCACTCCTTGGAGCCCTTGCTCTCTGCTCCCCATCGCTGGTGAGGTTGGTACCCTGTCCATCCCTTGTCACACACCAACACATGCCTCTCCATCGGTTGCAAACATCTGACTCACCACGAAGACGCCTTCACTGTAGCTTGGCTTCAGGGTGGAGCGGGTACAAGATAACTGAGCCTTTGGTATGGCCACACTGAATCCCTCGTAGCATAATAATCCAGAGAAATCCTTGTCCCTTTCTCTCCTGGAGTTACATTATCAAGACACCCCTTTTGTTAGCATAGCTTTGTTATGTACCTGATATTGTTTCTATACACGTATTTAGACGCATATTCATTTCTACGTGCACACTTACTTCTGTAAACACGTGTGGGCTGCTGCTTCCCACAGTATGTGTGCTACATCATTTTAAAATACATTGGGTACATGGATGTGACCCTGTGTGTATGTGGGCATATTTATGAGAGAATATCTGTGTATTAAAGTGTTTCTTCTAGGCCTGGAACTATCCAAGACTCCATATGATCTCACAAGGACCTTACAATATAGGTAATGCAATCTGCATTTTATAAGGAGGAAATTCAGGCCTAGAGCGGAAAGTCTTTTAGCCAAAGTGACATAGCTACAAACTGTAAGTTATTTGTTGGTGGTGCCACCTCCCTTCCCACACACATCCCCTTTACCACTTGTGGGGACAGAGCCAGAAGTGCAGTTTCCAGGCTCTCGGCCTCATGTGGAAAGGTGCTCACTCGGGTAGTAAATGGCCATCAACTGTGATTGGATGGCCATCAGCTGTGGCTAGTTGGCCGTCAGCTGTAACCAGTGAGCCATTGGTCCCTAATGTAACTGCTGTGGCTACGCTAGCAGCAAATGGGGGCTAGCAAGAAGATGGTGGCTGAACTAGCAAGAGCGGATTACAGTTAGCACGGTGGATTGCAGCTAGCAAGTGGGGTTGGTTGGCAGAGAGAAGTGGATGGCGGGTCATGGATAGTGTGGATCCTGCTTCTTATGTCTCCAACCCAGCCCCAGAGAGACTATAGTGGTATGACTCCCCTATCTATGGCTCCGTGGGTGTTCCTTTTTGGCCTCACCATGTCCTGTGTTCTTATGTGGGGAGCGGGACCAGAGACCCTGCATGACACCCTGCATGACACCAGTACACACATCACCCAACCACTGAAGATGCTGGCTGCTACCAGCTCACCCCTGCTCACCCTGCTCAAAGATGCCCGGAAGTCTGCGTCCCTTCCCGGGGGATGATGTGGGGCCAATCATGGACGGATGTGGGGGTGTAAGTGCCCACCAGCTGTTACCTTACGGGACAAGGAGAGAGAGAGAAGCAGATTAAGGCAGAGGCACATGTCATTTCAGGACAAAGAGAGTCTGAATCCCCATCTTTGGCTCGGCTTTTCAGGATCTTGATCTACATATATTTTTTAAATTTGTATGAAATTTATCGAGGTGACGTTGGTTAGTAAAATTATGTAGGTTTCGAGTGTACATTTCTATACTACATCATCTATATATTGCATTGTGTGTTCACCACACAGAGTCAGTTCTCCTTCCAGCACCATATAGTCATATTTGACCTCCTTGATCTACATATTAGTGAACAGAATTGGAACCTAGGTTCTGGCCAACTACAAAGCCTGGGGACTGTCTTCCACGCCACACTGCATCCTCCCCTGGTGTTTGTGTTACAACTCATGTTCAGCGGGGCTGGTTTTCCTATACCTTTCTCCAGAGGCAGCAATGAATGGGAATCGTTTGTTTGTCTAAAAGCGGAGTGGAAGCTAACTGTTTTAGACTGTGAAGCAGTGTAATGGACACTGCGCCTGTTACATTACATTTTATGGTTTTATAGCAATTACACTGCATTTTATGGTGTCATAACATATTACATTTTATGGCTTAATATCAGCTTTAATACAAGACACCACGGCCAGCGAGAATTTTAAAAAGGGGAGGCTTCTCCTGGTGGGATGGTAATGGGCTTTCTGCATGACAACACGCCTTCCAGCAGGAGGCTGGGGAAGGTGAAGCAGGGACCAGATCTCCCTCAAGCCTCCATATTACCTCATCCTGTGCCCCCTCAGTCAAGCCTGGCTTTCTCGCTAGGGGTCCTTGCGCAGATTAGTTGAACAGATGCTCTGGGTTTCCAGCATCTCTCCCGCACCCATTTCCTTCTCCACACAACAGACAGGATGAGCTTTCTCCAGCACAAACCTGATCTGACACCACCCTGCTAAAACCCTTCTAGAACTTCCCATTGCCTTCAGAGCCAAGTCCATACACAAGTCCAAACTCAGCCTGTGGTTTGAGAAGCTGCATGTTCTGATTCTCAGCCACAGCTCATCCACCCCCCAGCCCCAAGCATCCTGTGCGAAAGCCACAACGAGCCTCCTGCCATTCCCAGATGTGCTGTGCCCCTTTTCACTCTCATGGCTTTGCACATGCTGTTCCTTCTGCCTGGAATCCCTTCCTGGATCTTTCTCTTTCTTTGCATTCATTCAACGAGTATTTATCGAGCACCTATAATGCCGGGCATTGTTCTGACTGCTAGGGATGCAACAGTAAATGAAACACTTAAAGTCTCTGCTCTCATGAAGCTCACCTCCTAATGGGGAGAGGTGACATTGCATCAGCTGTTCAAAACTCAGCTCATGTCACCTCCTCCAGGAAACTTGTTCTGATAAGCCCAGATAGTGAGGTATGCATTCCATGCCAGTGCAAGAACACTTAGCATCACCATCGTAGTATCTGTCCCCCTCTCTGCCTTCCCCGAAGGCAGAGACAATGCCCTACCCATCTTTAATTTTGCATTGCCTTCACCAAGCAAAGTTCCTGGTCCTTGGAAGTTAACCATAAGGTGAATGAATAAAGCAAGAGAGAATAAATGATTAGTGTGATTTAGGGGTGCCAGTGAGAGTCCACCCCCACCACAAAACATTTCCTGCACAGATGCCTCAAATCCTGCCAGCAGGAATTCATTACTTTGGGTTAAGCATAGTCCACTCCCAGCAGCTCTTCTGAATGCAAATGGCTCTGAGAGTAAGATGTTTGCATGAATTATTCCATCAGAACACTTGGGAGCTGCTTGTAGAGCACAAGACTTAAGTGAGCTGCTGCACTGGGAAATAAAGAGAGGAGAAAAGAAAGTGGGCTTTGCCCAGGGTTCAGGCCTGTCTGAGCTCAAGAAATTGGTTGCGCATGTCGACAAATACATTGACTAAAAAGCTCTGGCAATTTTAGTGCTATCAGAGAGGTGGTATAAGGCAATGAAAACAGCTCTGGGCTAGGCACCATGTTCCAGCTCTGGTTCTACTACTGATTCGCTGAGCAAACTTGGGCAAGACCTTTAGCCTTCCTGGGCCTCAGTTTCATGAACTATAAAACAAAGAGGCTAGGCAAGATATGATCAGAGCCTTTCAGGAGTTAGCAGAGTTCAGTAGTTCAAATTCCAGCATTGCCTTCACCAGCTGTGACCTTAGACATGCCTTGGTTTTGTCATCTATAAAATGGGTCGAAGTATAAAAAAGATACATGCTTCAGAGGCTTGTGTAAGGATATAATAAGTTTATATGGATAAAGCAATTAACATAGAAGCTGGGATATCATAAGCACCCTATAAATGTCACTTACTATTAAACAAGCCAAAGGGTCAACATTGCAATTTCTGCAAACCACAGAAGACCAGAGCTGGAAAAGACTCTAACAAAAATAATAGCAGACCCGTAATCAGGGGCTCACCATGTGCCAGGCACTGTGCCAAGGGCTTTATAAACACTATCTCCTGTGAGCCTCATAGGAACCCTGTCACACAGGCTACTTGGTGAATCCTGGATTCTCCAATCAAGCCCAGAGCAGGTGAGTAATGGGCCCAGGTACACACAGATGGTAAGTGGCATGGCCAGGGTTCAAGCCAGGATCTACTTGATGCCAAAGCTTTTCATCCAATATGGTACATTTTCAGCCATTCTTTCTTCAAATATTTTTCAATCCCACCTTTCTCTCCTCTCCCTCAGGGACTCCAAGTACACATACCTTATGCTGTTTAATGTCCCATAGCTGACTGATGCTCTGTTCTTTTTTATTATTTTTTTTATCTGTGTGTTAGACCTTCAATAGTTCCTATTATTAAGTCTTCAAGTTCATTAATCTTTTCTTCTGCTGTATCTAATCGGATATTAATCCCATTCAGTGTATTTTTCATCTCATACATGTCGTTTTCATCTCCAGAAGTTCAATTTGGGTCTTTTCTATGTCTTCTGTATCTTTACCTAAGATTTTCTACTTATAGAGTACAGTTAGAATAATTGTTTTAATGTCTTTGTTAGCTAATTCTGTATCCATTCTGAGCCAGTTTCAATTGACTGATATTCCTCCTCATTATGGAGTGAGTATGTGACCCAATTGTGGCCAATGCGTTGTAAGAAGAACTCTGCAGGGAGACACGTGGGAAAGGTTTCCCCACTCTTAGGAAAGAAGCCCATTTCTCTGGATGTGACCATTTCTGGATGGGACACCAGGAACTGCTGCCTTTATTGAATACTTACAGTGTACCAGACCTGTGGTAAATGTCTGAGGTCATGTGATCCTAACAGAACACCTCTGAAGTATTTATTACTGTGCTGCCCATTTTACAGAGAAGGAAACTGAGGTTCAGAGTGGTGAATGCCCTTTCCCAAGGTTACATGGGTAACACAGGGCAGAGATGGGATTGGAAGCCAGGTCTCTCAGATTGCAAAACTAGTGACCTTAAAATTCTATTCTATGCTGCCTCTTCGTAAAAAAAAAAAATCCTGAGCCAGATGAGGCCCTTTCCTCTCACTGATCCATATTCATGTTTCTCAGAGCCAAGTAATTGGGGCTGCCAAAGGATGCCGAGAAGCCATCCTAATGAGCTTGCTCAGCTCCTGAAACTGCATAACCTGCTGGGCCGTGGGGCCTCTTCTGTCAATATTGACGTCTGTCTGAGACACTCGGAACCTTCCATGGTCGGAGGAGCAGCTGCTGCTGAGATTTAAAGGGAGAAATGAAAAAGAAAAAAATACAGATCCTCTCAACAAACCTACCACTTGTCAAGGCAGACCCCACAAACCCTTGTGCATCTGGGGAAACTGGGGAGGACAAGGCTAGATTAGTTGCCAGCTGACCTGCAAAGTGCATGGCTGGGCTCCTGCACCCAGGGTCTGCCCACCTGCTTATTCAGCAGGCCCCTGGAGAGCTGGGGAATCTGCTCTGGCCAGGAGAGGGTGCCTCCTTGCCAGGTGTGCTTCTGGGGGAGCTAAGATTCTAAGTTCCTGGACCTGCTCACATGCACTGCCCACCCAGCCTGCAGCCCTCTGGAGGGCTAAAGACATGTTCCGGAAGGGCATATTTCTAGGGGGTAAGAAATCACGTGTTGGAACAAGTCCTCCTTTCAAGAAGGATGGTACAAGGGAAGGGGTACGGGCTATGGAGTCGTACAGTCCTGGATTTGAATCCCATAATAAGCAAGTTATCCTCTCTGGCAAATGGGATTTATTCACTCCACAAATATCCAGGCATCTGGAGGCAATGACAGTGCAAGGTCACGGGGATATCAATAAAATGCCAAGCAGAGAGCCTGGCATGTCCTCAAGCAATGCAGACACTCCAGCTGCTTCAAGCAGGTGTCACCACCCCATGGCTGTCTTGTCCATAAGGCAGTAACATGGCTGTGTAAAAAGAGCCTTAGAGACAGTTTGCCATCCAGCTCTGGCACAGACACTGTCACACAACCTTGAGCCATTATTCCGCGGGATGGTTAATTTTATGTGTCAACACGACTGGGCCACAGGGTGCCCAGACATTTCACCAAACATTGTTCCAGGGGGTTATGTAAGGGTATTTCTGTATGAGATTAACATTTGCACCAGTAGTCTCAATTAAGCAGATTGCCCTCCCAAACGTGGGTGGGCCTCATTCAATCAATTAAATCCCTGAATAGAATAAAAGGCTGAGTGGGAGGGAACTTCTTTTGCCTGACTGTTGGAGCTGGGATATTGGTCTTTTCCTGCCATCAGACTTGGACTGAAACAGCCGTGCTTCTTGGATCTTGAGCCTCATGGCTTTTGAACTGGAACTTACAACTTTGGTTCTTCTGGTTCTCAGGCCTTTGGACTCAGACAGGAACTACACATAGTCTCTTCTGGGTCTTCAATTTGCCAACTGAAAATCATGGGACGTCTTGGCCTCCATAATTGTGTGAGCCAATTCCTTATTTTATATATAGAGGGTGCCGGAAAAGTGTATACACATTTTAAGAAAGGAAAAAACTGTATTAAAATTGTCATACTCTTACCCTCTCATTTGTTTGTCTTGTTCTTTTGTTGTTTTTGGTTTATATACCACATATCAGTGAAATCACATGGTTCTCTGCTTTTTCTGTCTGACTTATTTCGCTCAGCATTACTCTCTCAAGATCCATCCATGTTGTCACAAATGTTCCTATATCATCTTTTCTTACTGCCAAATAGTATTCCATTGTGTATATATACCACAACTTCTTTATCCATTCATCTATCGAAGGTGATGAACACACAATAGGATTTATAGATGATGTAATACAGAGTTGTGCACCTGAAATCTATGTAATTTTACTAACAATTGTCACCCCAATAAATTTAATAAAATAAAATTAAAAAATAAATTGTCATACTCAATATATACTGATCACAAAAGATGAATACAAGTCACGTTTGACTTCTGCAATGACAAGAGGTGCTCAAAGTGGTTACCGTCAGCGTCCAGACACTTCTGATGACGGCGCACTACTGCTTGAGCAACGTTGCCCAAAGTGTCCTCTTGTCTACATTTTTTTGGCACCCTCAGTATATCCTATTGGTTGCTTCTCTGGAGAACCCTGATAAGACATCTCACTTCCCTAATTCTGTTTCATCACCTATAAACTTAGTGGAATTGTGAGGACAGGCAATTACAGTATCAATTACAATATAGTTTGCAATGTGCTATGAAATGGGTAAGTGTCGGGGGCTCGGGAGCCCAAAGGAACACATGATCCACTCTTAAATAATAGCTTCTTATAGGAAGAGAGTAGATAGATGAGTAGTTGATACCAGAAGAGGGTATGGAAAGGGTTTTACAGGAAGCGGGAACAGCATATGCAAAGGCCAGGAGGCCAAATAGTGTGTGGTCTTATTGGAACACTCAACATAGCTCGATATGTCTCGTGGCAGGTCGCAGGGCCCTCTTGTGTCACATTAATAGCTTGGGCTTTATCTTGAAGGCAGCGGGAAGCCACTGAAAACTTTTTAGGCACAGCAGTGACATGCATCTGTGGGGCTTTAAACAATGTATTTTAACCTCGCTGATTATCACTCTCCTTGCCACTGACATGAAATAGCTCCCTCCACCTGCCTCACTGCATCTTTGTGAAGATCGGATGCAGTTATGTACCGTCAAGTGCTTTGTAACTCATTGCGTCCTTGGCAAATAGAAGGCAGGATTCTCAACCAATAAGTCAATATTGTTATATCAACTTCAAGGCTTTTGTGTCCCTATCAGTTTCTCTAACCAACGCCACAAGTCAAATAAGATAATGGGGTCGGAATTTACTTGGCAAACTCTACAGCTTTTGATTAAAGGCGGAGATTTGTTAGTTGCTTCCCTAGCATCTGTGTTAATTTGGGTCTTCCAAGAAAAAGATGCTAAAATGGGGTGAAACATGCAAGAGGTTTATTAGGGGCAATGTCTGTGAGAGACGGGGCGGGAGCCAGGAGAGGCAGGGAGAGCCATCATCTCGATGCAAGTCTGATCCCACGTGAAGGGTAGAGAGAGGAAAGAAAGAAAGTGGATGGGAGCATCTTAGATTGCTATGCCATTCAGCGAGGCCACTAGGGAGTCAGTGAGCCAAAGTCACCTGTCGGGGGAGTCCCATGTCTCCTGGGAATGAGTCTGCCTTAGTATTCCTTCTGCACTCAGCCACTGGCTGGGTGTAAGGGGGCAGGTGACCTCTGCACAGACATGGTGATGGATTTCAGAGCACAGCAGCTGAGACCCTCAATCCATGATGCTTCCTGCACCCAGAGATCTGAGAGGTGCATGCCCCTGGTCATCACAGTATCCATTAACCCTTTTGTGACTACGACCCTGATTTTTTTTAGTAATCTGTTCCTTTTCTGCTCTCACCCCACATGATCCAGGCCTGAGATCCAGGCTGCACCTATAGCTTGAATAAAACCTAGATGAGTTGGATATTTGTGCTGCATAGACCCCAAATCCCCACTCCCCAAAATTACGTGAGCTAGGATGTCAGTCCAAAGATCAGTAAGGAGCAACAGTGGCCTAATTCATTTGATCAAACCAGTGAACAAAGACATAGGATCTGGTTCCCATGTGAATATGTGGGCCCCAAATTATTCAAATTATTTTACTGGACTGTGTGCGGAAGATGTCTGTCCTGTGACTGCCCAACCACAGAGACTCCCTCCATCCCCTGGCTAAGAGATGGGCCCAGGCAACCTTCTTCTTGGCCCACGGTCGATTGGACCACTCCTGATTAGATCTAACCCACCTGATCCCATCTGATTCAAGGCAGCCAGTGATGGACTGACTTGTGACCACACAGACCTTAACCTGGTGAAAAAGAGATGGTTTCAACCATTCAGTCTCTTTCCTGGAAATTTGGACTAAGGTGGACCCAGAGACTGAAATTTGGACTAAGTTGTACCCAGAGACAGATGTTGGCATTGAAGTAGCAAGGTCACGAGGTTGACTTCTGGCCGGGGAGGTTCTGATGGGCCAGGAGCAGGAAGAGGTAGGTTCTAAGGAAGCAGAACCGTGCATAAGCACAAGGCACAGTAAGTGGAAAGGGCACAAAGGGAACCTGCGGAGGAAAGAGGCCAGGCCAGGAGAGAACCCAGCTGCTCTGGGACCTGCTTTACTACCCAAATGTTTCCATCCCATTGCTGGCTACAATTCACAGATACCCCTTTTGGAAATAACGTTTTCTTTCCTGAACAGAAAAAGTAATGCATTATCACGGGGGGGGGGGGGGAAATCAAGAAAGCAAAAGCTCAGAGAGGAATATAAAAATAACCCCCGTTCTCATCTTCTCAGAGCATCACATTTTCTTCTAGTCTTTCTTTCCAGGCTCCCATAGCCACATATATTCGTTCTCCATAAAACTGTGATTATACTATTCACTCAACAACCTGTCATTCTTTATGTCTTTCCCCCAGTCAATAAATATTCTTCTCTAATATGCTTTTAAATTATTTCATAGCATTCCCTCCTAAGGATATGCTGTCATTAATTTCTATAATTCCTTGTCATTGAACAATTCGGTTTTTCAAGGGAATTTTTTTCCGCTTTGCTTTTGTAAATAACGTTGCAAAGCCCACAGCTGTAGCTAAATCATTATCCCTTTATAATAAATTATTACAAGGCAGATTTCTGGGTGAGTGGGCACATATCTCCCTTAAATCTTTTGATAGATCTTGTTAAATTACATCCAGGAAGGTTGCAAAAATTTATATACCCACCTGTAATGTATGAATGTGTTTGGCCCAAGGAGGTTTTTGATCGATTTTACCACATCCTGGAGACCATAGGGCGGGCTGACAATTAAGTTTGCGAACTTGTTGCTACGATGCTGTTAACCTTTTTTGATATCAGAGGGATTACTCATTATGAATTTGTACCAACTATACAAACTTAGTTAACCAAGTTTCCTGTTTGGAAGTGCTGAAAAGGGTATGTGAAAAAGTTAGACGACCTGAACTTTTCACCAACAATTCATGGCTCTTGCATCACGACAATGTACCAGCTCACACAGCACTGTCTGTGAGGGAGTTTCTAGCCAGTAAACAAATAACTGTATTGGAACACCCTCCCTGCTCACCTGATCTGGTCCCCAGTGACTTCTTTCTTTACCCAAAGATAAAGGAAATATTGAAAGGAAGACATTTTGATGACATTCAGGACATCAAGGGTAATATGACGATAGCTCTGATGGCCATTCCAGAAAAAGAGTTCCAAAATTGCTTTGAGGGGTGGACTAGGCGCTGGTGTCAGTGCATAGCTTCCCAAGGGGAGTCCTTTGAAAGTGACCGTAGTGATATTCAGCAATGAGGTATGTAGCACTTTTTCTAGGATGCGTTTGCGAACTTAATTGTCTGACCTCCTATCTCCACTGTGTGGCATGGTGTCGTGGTATACAGCAGGCACTCAATATGTGTTTGTTGACGTAAACTGAAGTCACAGGCATGAGTGAAGAGTCCTTTTTCTCTTGAGCTACACTGAGGGTCTTGTGCCCTTTTCAATCACCACTGGTGGCACATGACACACTTCCTGGCATGCTCTTCTTTGGGAAAACCACTTCTAATTTCATCAGGGAACACAAAACCCCTGGGCAGCAAGCAGGCAGATCTAAGCCAGAGACCCTCCCATCTTTGAGTTCATGTCCTCCCAAGAGTAGAACCTGTTCTTTCCTCTCTCTGAAACCCACTACTGAGTAGAGAAAGACAGGGAAAAAATCAGACAGATGGAGAGCTCATTAAAACAATCAATTATTTCAATGCATTTGGACGTGACAAAGGTACACCAGGGCGTGTGTGTTTTTAATAAGGCCTGTGCCGGGAGAGCAGCCGTGGGACCGACTGGCAGAGAATGAGACATTGCTTTCTAGACGGCACCTACTGTGATAATGTTACCTGCCGTTAATGCTGTGGCAGAAAATAGACACGGAATCAGAGAACGTTAAATCTGAGATAATGGGTTTTTTAATTGTTTTCAAATTTTGGATGAGCGTTTTAATTGAAGTGGTGGGGAGGTTAATATAACTTTTGTGTTTGATTATCTGGCAAGGAGAGGGGGGAATGAAGAAAAGTAGGGGAAATTGAGGTAGTCTTTTTTAAAAAAAAACAACCTCTCATAACACATAGCGTGATAAATTCCATTTCTCTACAATTGTTTTCATTATAAGTGGCAGAAGCAAAATGATTTCTGTACATAATTAGTACCAAGATGAGAGAAATGCTGACAGTCTGAGCTTTTAAGTTAACTCTCTGCATACTGAGAAGGAAGGGAAATCGTCGTTCGTTCAATAAATTGTTATGAAGAATCCAGAAGGAGCTGGTATTTTGGAGTGGCCACTATTGACAGACGGAATGCTAGGCCCTTCCTGTATTTTCTTTTTCCATCTCACAATTACTCTATGAGAAGTTTTATTATCCCTCTTCCACAGAGGAGGGGACTGGGCTCAGAAAGTTTAAGTGACTTGCTCAAGGTCATACAGCCCGTAAGAGAAGGCTGGAGCTCTGACCCAAATCTAGTCGTCTCCAGAACAGCACAGAGTCAGAATAACAAAATGGAGTTACACCTACCTGGATTCAAATCCCCCTCTCTCATTGCCTCTATTTTATTTTCTATAAAATGGTAATAATAACGAAAAATAATAATAGCACTTACCATCGGGGCTTTGTTTTTCTTCTTTTGTTTTGAGGATTTATTGCGAAAGTGATTATCCAGTACTTGACATGGTTCCCGGAATGTAGCAAGTGCTCAATAAAACATTAGCTGTTAGTATTCACAGGACTCTGACTGACTTAGTCTAAAACTCCTTACTATGTTCAAGGTCCTACAGGGTTAAGCAGTTGTTGAAACCTTGGTTCCCAACTTCAGGGAGTTTACAGTCTGTTGAGATAATGGACCAGGATCCCCACTTTTCCAGACTACTTCAGTCTGTGAGTGGACAGAAAGCTCGTGACCAAACACCCTCCCCCAGGTTTCCAGGATTTCCAATATTCTATTTTATCATCCAAACATGCCCACCTGCCCCTCTCCCCACCCCCACCACAGATCTCAATTCTTTATTTGCGAAAACATGATCCCTTTCAGCACCTAGAGAAGGATCTGTAATATTAGACTCCATCATCTGGAGACAGCGATGTGGGAAAAGTGAAACAGAAAGTCTTTAGCAATCATGGAAGGTTTCACTCTTCTGCATTTGGAGAAACTCTCTGGCAGGGCTTCAGGGAGCAGGTGGTCTGAGGTGCTCCGTCAACTCACTGGGGATGGAGGACCACTCCATAGCTACCGTCTCCCCAAAAATAAGACCTAGCCAGACAATCAGCGTCTAATGCGTCGTGGCTTCGTCTTTTCATCTCTACACCTCTCTCCATGCCGCTAGGATCCCGTCTCATCTCTTACACCTATTTCCAGCCCCCGCTTCTTCCCTGATCGGTTCTCACTGGGTCTTCTCTCCTGGTTTCTCAGTTCCTATCAGCCCCTTGATTTTCCTCTCTTCCTGCTACTCAGGGGAGCGGTCTAGACCTGCAGTTCTCTGGGATCCCCATTCTGTCTCCACTGGCTCTGCCTCACTCCCTGGAAAAGCGAATCATCGTGAATCACTTCCTCCCTGGAAGTGATTCCAAACACCAAAAGCATCCCTGACAACATGCACCGGTTCCAGCAACAGACGGACCTTTTCAGAGGGAACAAGGTTCCAATCAATTTTCATTTCTTCCAGGTGAGAGAGGAAGTCTGTTTGGTGACTCGGGAGCCCTCCACGAACCTCCTGCAAGAATTCACTGTGGCTTCTACTTTTCTGCGCAGATGAGCTGCCGGCTTCTCTGCGAACTCAGATCTTTCTCCAAATGATTCCCAGAAACAAATGCTCCCAAAGGCAGGGGCAGGTCCTCCTCTGTGTGCTGGCATCCATGATAGAGCCACATTCATGAAAAACAATGACAAAGTAATGATGGCAATAGTAATGGTTGACCCTTAATACCTGGGAAACACTAACCAGGTGCCAGATCCTAGACAGATATAGTAGCTTATTTTACCCTCAATGCATCTCTTTGTGGTAGATACTATTCCCCCATTCTATAGAGGAGGAACACTAGGCACAGAAAGGTTAAATAACTTCCCCAAGGTCACACAGCCAGGGAGTGGGGAAGACTAGATTTCAATTCTGGCAGTCTGGCTCCAGCTAGTGAACATACACCATCTGGCCCAACACTGGGCTCGGTAGTGGGAATGTAGAAAAGAACAACAGAAGACACAGCCCCTGTCCTCATGGAGTTTATGATCTATGGGGTGGGCGAGGGCATTACACCATTACATGTATTAGGTTGGTGCAAAAGTAATTGCGGTTTAAAAGGTTAAAAATAATGGCAAAAACCGCAATAACTTTTGTACCAACCTAATACAAATCAGTACATTCTAGAAAGGGAAAAGAGCATGACAATCCCTTTGGGCTTCCTTTTAGAATGAACAAGAGCTTTAAAATTCACTTTCACGAGGACCCACAGGTAGCTTTTAGATCACAGAAGCCTGGGCTTAGACAAGCCAAGTGACTATTGTTTCTTGGGACGTGCTGTGTGCCAGGTACTACATGGCACGATTTATGCCCAAACTCCCTTCAATCATTACAAAGGGGGAACTATTTTTGTCCCTTCTGATGGACAGAAAACGAACTCAAAGAGGTAGAGGGACTTACTTGGGACTGATATTATAGATCCAACCCTTTCTATCATATGATAGATCTGATTTCTCGACCTCAGCCTCATTGACACGTTAGGCCAGATAATTCCTCATTGTGGGGCTGTCCTGTGCATTGGTGAGCAACGTCCATGACCTCCACCCACTAGATGTCAGTAGCGCCCCCAACCCAGTTATGACAACCAAAAATGCCTCCAGGCATTTCCCAGCGTCCCCTCTGGGAAGAGAGAAATCACTCTTTTTTGAGAACCACTGCTATAGATGCCCACCCATCCCTCTCTCCAGATTCTGTTCATTCATCTCTGACTACTGAACACCTAGCACAGTATCTGTCCCATAACAGGTGCTCAACTAAAGTTCGTTATATGAAAGATGGAAGAAAGGAGGAAGGAAGGAAGACAGGAAGAGAGGGAGAAAGGGAGGGAAGGAAAGAGGGAGGCCTAGGTTCACCCAGTATTACTGAAAGTCTGTAGATAAATCAACCCAAATTGATTTTGTTAGTCAAATTCTATTTGAAATACCCTGGGGAGAAGTCGGGGTTTGAGGGAGTCTTGTGAAAAACTCTTACATGACACAAGCAGTCTTCCTGTGATATGATTCAGTACACACACAACCATACATATTCACGGAGCACACACAGGCTCATGCATGCATGTGTGCACACACACACACACACACACACACACACACAGATGAAACTGCCCAGAGGGTTTGGCTTTCCTACATTAAGTTTACCTAGAGACCACCATTCAAAGTGCAGTAAGCCAAGCCATCCTTGCTGTCTCCTAGAAGAAATCCAATCATCCATTTGACAAAACACCCCAGGGATACCTCCAAGCTTCTTCATGGGACAACATTTATCAGTGATTGGTTGTTATGATGACCAAGAGGGTCCCAGTTGGCCTGGGTAGCTTGTCGCCACCCAGGCTCTCCCATTTCCAGCTCTGCAGGATGTGGCTGATAATACCATAATCTCCCCAGCTCAGAATTTCCCTGGGCTCGGGCATAGCTTTCCCATTTGTACATTTCAATCAACAGAAGCACCAGTGTTTACAGGGCAGATGTTTCCTGTTGGTACTTTCTAGGTCCTGAGCGGGTGGCCCTGTTAAAGCTGTATCGTTGGACAAGCCCTTCACTCGAGGTCTTTCTTCCTGGATATGAGCGAGGGGAGACAGGGAAGGCAGCACGGATGTCAAATCCAGGCAGGAGAGGATTGTGCGACCTACCATCTTCCATGTGCTTCCAAATGAGACCAAAACGTGTCCTTGTGTTGGGTGCTTGGGGAAGAGCATGGCACATACGGGGACTCAAATCCCACTTTCAACACTTACTAGTTGAGTGACTTTGGAGGAGCTACTATAGCTCTCTTGTGTCACGGTGTCTTCATTTGTAAAATAGAGACACAAATTTTATCTGCCTCAAAGGGAGCTACATGTATTTTTGTTGGCCAGTTCCAGGAACTGTCGTGGTAGGCAGTTCTTCTTAAAGCGAATGGGAATCCTAGAAAAAGCAGTGTGATCTGCTCAGGGAGGTGAACGTCACAGTGATTTGATTTGTGACATAAGGAATTGACTTGCCAATTGACTTCTAAGTCACCTTGACTTAGAAGGGTGTGGGGCCGTGAAACTTTCTTCTGTCCACCTACTTCCTGTGATAACACAAGGGAATTCCTATGCACTATGGATAATATCAAGGACAGGGTCACTTCCTTTATTATCTGGAGGTTGGGCTCTATGTTTTGAAAGTACATAAACAGCAAGTTCCTGGCTCAGAACGATCTTCATGAGTTTTCCAGTGTTTTTCTAAGAACAGAGCTGGTAGGTAATTATGAAGGGTAGTGGGAACATTCTTGAGACTTCTAGAGAAGCCTGGTATTTACAGTACAAGATTTAAGACAAAACCCTGAATTTATGTTTTGCTACCACAAGTCAGTCTGTGTGACTTTGGAAGTGCCACTTAACCTCTTCAAACCACTGTGTAATGGACACTTTGGGTTATTTCTCCAGATCACTTCCCCCTGTCCCACCAAGAGCACTCACTCACATTTTCCAGTGGATAATCTTCAGCTCTATTGTTCAGCGCAGTGGAATTCATCCCAACCTCAGCTCTAGGGTGGACACTGATTTGCTTAAACCAATAAGTGCATCTATCCATCAGCCATTGTGATTGGTTGAGGGATGGACACCTGACCCAGTTCATACCAATAAGACATAAGGAGAGGATGCTGAAACAGACAAGTGTTCTGCCCTCTATGAGACATGCCAGAAGAGCTCATCTGTCTCCCTTTTGGGCTCTGTGATGTGAGGATATGAGAATAAGAGGCCACTAAGAGTCAACCTCAGGATGAAGCCAACAAAACAGCAGGCAGAATCATCCAGAAACAAAGCCATGAACTCCTGGATCAAACCATTCCTGAATCAGAATATCCCACGGCAATCTAATTATGTGAGCCAACAATCTTACCATCCCCTCCAATTTATTTTTTCCTTAGGCTAGTGTAGGTTGAATTTTCCGTTGCTTGTAACCAAAACATTCCCAACTAGCATACACTGCTTTCTCTGCCCCACTCCCTCTCCAAATTTCTGGAAGAATGAAGCAAGATAATAAGGTATGTGAAAATGGTATGTAAACTGTAAAGCACCGTACCAATTAGGTGTGATAAAAATCAAAACAACTATTATCATTGCTTCAAGGACTTCATAGCTCAGAATAATCCAATTTGCAGCAGATGTGGACTATTTCCTTTCATTCCTCTGAAATATATTAGTTTCATTATGTTGAAATTATCAGATCATACATTGATAATGGTGCTTAATGGGGCTAACAGTATTATTCTCCAATAAACAGAAATGTATATAATTATTAACTATGTTAAGATTCCTTGTATTCACTGATACTAATTACACCCATGCCTTCATCAGTGAGTCCAATCTGAGTGACAGTGGACACCCAACTCTCATGGAGAGAAATATGAGGGCTCAACATCTGCACTGACTGACAGCTGACAACCGTTGTTTGGAGAACACAGTCTCCTCAAGCTCCTTGTTGGACTATCTTCCTCTCCATCCCCCCCTCTGACATTCTACTATATTACCGCTGTCAACCTTTACAAGCCTGATCATGTTGGAAAATCGGAATACTCACCCCATTTTACAGATGAGCATAACATCGGCACAAAGAGTGAAGGAATGTCTCTAAGGTCACACAACTTGGAAGTAGCAGAATCAAAAACCAGAGCTACGGCCTTCTCTCCACTCAGCATCCCTGACTGCTACCACTGTGCGTCTCTCTACTCTCTCACAAGAAAGGATGGGCAGACACAGAAAGAAAAAAGCCCCAGATGCTCTAAAAGCTGACTTTGGTGAAAGGCTTATTAAATGTGTCTGGACAAAAGGCTGCCCCATCACTCCCTTCTTCCTTCCCTCCCACCTTTTTTTCCCACTTCCCAGAGGAACTTGATTAATCCATTAGGTTTAACCTCTCTTTAACTTCCTGATTAGTTACATTTATAAAACTCCATTTGTTTTTGCTTTCTCATCAAGCCAAGTCAACACCCCCAGAAAAAGAAATAGGCCAATTCTCAGTGCTACTGATTTACTGTAATTTCTGAAAATCAGACCGAACTGAGGAGAGACACGACTGGAATTTCAATTCCTCCTGTTCACATTGCAGGGCATCTTGCTGAATAGGAGGAAAATGTAACAGAAGAAAACTCAATAATGGCAGGATCTCAGATTTGGCCCAGGTGGCAAAATACCAAGACTGTTAATAAAGCAGATTAATAAATTCTATAATTTCCATCTCCTGGCTGAGTAACAAAGCTACAAAGTACAACAACAACAACAACAACAACCAAAACTAAAGCTAAGAGATTATACATTTTTATTGGCAAAGGGAAATACTCAAAATGATGGTATTGGTTTCCTGTCTTCCGTTTCCTCCCCTAGAGTCTGTGGTTCACACACAGCAGCTGGAGGGGATATTTAAAAATTAAATTAATTTTCATTTTGACAAAAATAATACATGGACATAGTTTAAAAGCCAAATTTGATTACAATATTTATAACAAAATTTCAGTAGTCCCCTCTACTTTCTCAAACAACGTCACTTCTCAGTCCTGTTTCACCAACCTAACTACATTCAATACTTTGGGCTGTCTTTTCTGATCTGTATCTCCACATTTTAAACCTTTTATTTTTCCTAGAGATAATAATTGCCTCTTGTTTTTATTTACTATGTACCTACCGTTCGTTTTTCCTAAAAAAAGTACAATTATAATACAAAAATCGTAGTACTATTTTGCCACATGCTCAAATGCATCATGTAATCTACCTCTTCTTTCTTCCTTCCTTCTTTCTTTCCTTCCTCCCTCCCTCCTCTTTCTCTCTTTCTCTGTCCGTGTCCTTCCTTCTTCCTTCCTTAAATTCCTGTATTGTTTACGTTAGTGAAAAATTGGAAATTTGAAGCCTTCTTTCTAAGCTTTTATTATGAAAATTTCAAAACCGGGTCAGATTCCTATCTGGTCACCTTTGGAAACGTCCACAAATCCTGACTTAGAAAAGGAGATGCTCATAAGATCATGGTATCCGGCCAATTCACACCCAAATTTCCCAACGTCCTGCAACCAGTAGTGTTACATGAATCTTAGGAGTTTCAGCTTGGACGTTCCAACCTGTTAATAGTGGTCAACCCGCAAGCACAGCTCCTAAACCAGTACTTCTCAAATTATCCAAAAAAGTAATCCGTTTTCCCAATCCTTCATAAGCCAATACTTGTGTGGTCTACACTCTTTTCAACAAGATGAGTCAGCTGATCACACACTTGGATGTTGTAAAAATGTTAAATTGCTCTATAAGTTTATGAATGCTTAGCCTTGCTTCCTATTCTTATCTCATCATGGCAAATAACAAACAGTTCCTGAACCAGTGTAGCCTCTATCAACATTTTTGGCCATTCATGGAGTGTGCAGCCATCATGGGTCCATGCTGTCCCGGCATCTGTTTCTTCCTCTCACTACTTCCCAGCAGCTCTTAATTCTCATCTGGGGACCCATATTGCTCTGGGGAAGATTGACACCATCCCTGGCTACAGGCACGGAACGTGTGACCTAAGAGAAGCCAATCAGTGCATTCATTCTATCCCTATAACTTCAGTGATTGATTCCAGGGTTGGCATGTGACCCAAAATGGTCCAATTGGCCGACTGGAGTGAATGTCAAAATAATTTCCTTGGAATAGTGGGTAAAGGCTACTCTCCCCCTTGGATTTGTGGTGTGTGGGTATGAGCCTGGCTCTCCAGCAGCTAATTTTGCTACCATGAGGCCAGCCCATCTGAAGACAAGGACACAAAGGATGGCAGATTTGAGAAAATGGTACTGAAAGGAAATCTCAGCCCAGAATACATCATGAACCTCTGGGCCAAAATATGCCACAGCCCACCTTATAGCTCGACACATCTTTTTTGTTAAACCATTTTGAGGTGGATTTTCTGTCTCTAGTAACTGAGAGCTTCCTTGCGATTCCTTGGTTGTGTGCATTTTGTTTTCCAACTGGAACCTATTAAGTATTTACCATGGGCCAAACACAGTGTTAAGTCTAGGAAGAATACTTCTCACAAAATAGATTGTGAAATGAGTCCAGAGAGGGATGGTGGCTAATATAGCTGGAAGCATTCAGAAATAACATCTGACTCACTTCAAGAGTCCTATATAATTTTAAGATAATATTTAAAGCTCCGATGTTTGCAATTTCTTTGCAAATTACTAACTTTGCAATTAAAAATTACAGCAATTTTAAGGTTATCCCTAGAAGGACAGCCTGACGTCTCTTTGTTACACTATCTGCTATTTTCACAATCTTTGCCATTTTTGCATATGATCGATCCATTTTTATTTTAATATTTTTAAATGGATTCACTTACAGAACTCAAATCATTTCAAGAGGAAACTTCTATAATATCACTATAAATGGAAAACTAGCATCACGTTACATGAATAGAAAGTAATCATAAAATAAATTCAATGAAATTATAAAATGTTACTGAATTCTGACTATAGTGATTTGACCAAAGCCCTGACCAGACAATCCTGTCTTTCATAAAAGGGGGAAATTAACAAGTGCTCAAAAGGTGTTAAACGCATATGAGCACAAATACTGAGACTTCCTCTTTGCTGTGTTTAAAGGGGTTGAACGGAAATTGACAGGGATAAATCAATCACCAATAAATTTACTGTTAGTAATGTTGCTTCTGTGTATAACTGCAGTTTACCCCCTTTGCACAAATGTGTGACCCTTGCCACTCTCTGAGAAACAGTATCCTGACCGAATCCCATTTTATAGCTGAGCAAACTGAGAGCTTAGGCAGTGGAACTCTTCTGATCCCCAGCCTGCTCAGCTCCCAATATTCTATAGTATTTGATTACTTTCATTGGATTCACATCGTCATTACCTTCTAATGATGGCAAGGGACTGTTTTTTGTTTTCTTTAATTTACGGCCATGATGTCAAATTTCCTTTTGTAATAAGCTTTGATTTTTGTTAAAACTTCCCACTGTTGAGACCACCTTGACACACGGGCCTTACCAAAGCTGATGGCTCTGAGTCCCCCTCCACCACCACTAGCACCACCACCACCACCACCATCACCACCACCACCACCACCACCACCATCACCACCACCACCTCACTCCCTGAAGTGAGAACAGACACAGAGGATTTCCACCATCTTCCACTGCCCTGTACTGGAGTCCCCAGAAATGTCCCATGATTTGAATTCCTCCCACTCCAAGCCTGAAGGGAAAAACAGAAGCTGGGGTGCAGAGATTTCTCTAAAGTACTTGACATGTGAGACTGGATAACCCTTTGTTTTGGGGGGCTGTCCTGTGCCTTGTAGGACGTTGAGCAGCATCCCTGGCCTCTACTCACCAAATGCCAACAGCACCCTCCCTCTAGTTGCAAAGCCAAAAATATATCCAGGCCCTGTCCAATGTCCCCTCAATGCAAAGCCATCCCTGGTCAAGAACCACAGCATTATTCTGCACGGCTGACTTGTCCCTATCCCAGCCCTCCAAAATTTCCCAATAAACATGAAATACAGAGCATTCCTCTGCCACTAAAGTTGGGGTCATTGAAGATCACTATTTTTTTACGACCAGGATAAAAATTTTAAGAAAAACAAGGGAATAATATCAACTTCCGGCTGGCCACAAAGTTCACTCCTTTTAGACAATTCATGTATACTCCCAGGCAAAGGAAGCTTACGTGGTGGCAGCTTCAATGGGTCCTCACCCCTGCCCACCACCAGGTGCTGTCCCAGCACCACTAAGCATGGATGACAGACGGGGGCTGCTGGAGTGGGTATTTTATTTTCTCAGAACCCTTTGCATCTTGACTTTGGAAATTTAAAACCAGGGGCATTTCCATGCGTCATCCTGGCATTTGGCATCTGTTCATGGCAAGAGTGTCGGTGACTGAATGCTCCACCTGAGAAAGCATGAGTAGGACTTAGGATCCCACAGAGCGATCTGCTCTTTAGGAATCATTAATGTTAAAAATATAGATACCAAGTATGAACGAAGGAATGAGTGATGTATATTTATCCACACATTATAATAAAATTCCATTGTTTTGTTTTGGGTTCCTCTACATATAGGCCCTGACAGGAGAAATAAGGCGCAAGGAGTTTATTTGGAAATGATCCTAGAAAGCACAGTGAGGCATAGAGGAAAATGAGACAGGAAAGAGAAGACAACAATACAGGATACCATAATGAACTGGTTACTACTATGGCCCAGGGGGCTCAATCCTGCTGGAAACTTCTAGCAGACACTGTAGAACACGCTTCAAAGTTATCCCATTGAGGGGCAAGTTAGCTGGGATACCTCCACTTATTCCTGTTTCTCACTGGTTGAGGCACACTCCTGAGATGTCACTCATCTAAAGGGGTACCAAGCAAACGGTCCTGGCCAGAGGACACCCCGAGGCTGAGAGACACAGGAAAGCATCAGCGCATACCAGAAATGTCCACAGACAATCTAAGGGGTAGGTCTAGGGGATGCAGGCGGGTACCAACAGCATCTGCTCGGATGAAGCACAGGAGGACGTTTCTGCACCTGGCCTGCCACCCTAGACCAGGACAGAGTCTCTGGGATGGCTGTCACAACCTAGTCTTCCTATCTCCATTGGCCCAGAGTAATCTTCCTAAAACACAAATCTATTTCACCCCCTCCTCTTAAACCTCTCTGGGCCTTTAAGATGAAGCCCCTACCTTTTCAACAACCCAATCTCACTTACCTCTGTGGTTTTATTTCTTACCATTCCCACCCCTTCTCCACTGAACTACCTGAAATCCCCTAATAGAGCACCTACTCATTCCTAAGCATTGGGGATGGAGAAGACCGTAAGATACACTCTCTGCCCTCACTGAGATCACTGCAGTCTGTGGTGCAGTCTATCAGGGTGGAGGGAGGCCCGGGGGACCAAGCTGGAACCTGGGAATTCCAAGATGGTGTGTGTCCAGGAAGCTCCCATGGAAGGAACACATCACCTAAATGTCGTCTACAAATACAGATTCACTTATTTTAGGATGAAGCCTTTCTCCTCTGGAGTTATCCAACAGGAAGTCCAGGATGGGACATGGGACTGTTACGTTTCAAAGGCGTCTCTCCTGATGGGTTTAACAGGTGGCATGTGGACACTGGCAGCAATGTGAGGGTGGCTGCACTGGAGGGAACCAAGAGGGGAAAACGAGGGTGCAGACTTTTGCCTCTTTCTGAGCAGCCTCCACAGCCCCGGCTGACAGCCTCCCCAGGATCTGCCACCCCAGCCCAGCCCTCTTAGGATTCTTGCAGACCTTCAATGGATTAGCCTTCGAGGAGGCTGGACGATGCCCAGAGTCTAAACACAGAGGAAAAGTGGGGAGTGGGAGGGGGGATAGGTCTACTTATGCGGGAGCCATTTTCTGTTCCATAAACATATCTCGAGTAATCAGCAGTGATGAGCAAGAGGAGAAAAGAGCCTGCCTGAGAGTCTAAGGGTGTTATGATCAATTAAATGCCATCTCTCCCAGCATTTGCAGAGGGGAATTTTAAGGTGGAATCGACTTTAATTTGGCAAAGGAAACACGAAGTGTTTTTTCTTTGGGCTCCAAAATACAAGCATATCTGCTGTGCCTACGTCACTAGCTTCACAAAGGGTATATACACTCTGAGTATTATCACCTCTATATTTTTAGAGTGAATTAAAAACAAACAATCAGCATTACTCTCTCAAGATCCATCCATGTTGTCACAAATGTTCCTATATCATCTTTTCTTACTGCCGAATAGTATTCCATTGTGTATGTGGTATATAAACCAAAAACAACAAAAGAACAAGACAAACAAATGAGAAACAGAAACTCATAGACACAGACAATAGTTTAGTGGTTGCCAGAGGGTAAGGGGGGTGGGGGGTGGGGGGTGGGAGATGAGGGTAAGGGGGATCGAATATATGGTGATGGAAGGAGAACTGACTCTGGGTGATGAACACACAATGGGATTTATAGATGATGTAATACAGAATTGTATACCTGAAATCTATGTAATTTTACTAACAATTGTCACCCCAATAAATTTACTAAAATAAAATTAAAAAAAACCCAAAAAACAAAAAACAATCACACTTCTCTAAGTTCTGAGGGTTTACTCTGGGCCGGGTGTTCTGCAAATATGATTTCTAACTTCGTGAAAACCCCAGAGAGATGGGCATTTTTAACTCCACTTTACAGGTAAGGAAATGCAGGCTTCAGGAAGTGAAGCAACTTGCCTAAGATTACCCAGGAAGTCCGAGGCGTAGGGTCCGTTTTCACAACTATGCCAAGTTGGTATTGCTGCCATGTCTCATGGCCAAAGTCAGAGACAGGGCTGGGGAGCTACAAATTCACCACTCTTCCAGAGGACAGAGCTGGCTTAGAACGAGACCCTCAGGTCCCAGCCAGACTCCTTCTCCAGATTCACTGTAAGGCCAGGCTGGACGCCATGATAAACAGGTCCTTCCAAACTCCCACGCCCTCTGCGTGTCCGTGGGCTTGGCCATGGCCCTGTTGCTACGTAGATGTAGATCATCGGAGCAAAACAGCAAGGTAGACAGTATGTGCTCTAGAGCCAGACTGGCTCCACTTATAAGCTGGGGGACCTTAAGCAAGTTATTCAACTCCTCTGAACGCCACTTTTCACATTGGTGCATTGGAGGTGATATGTACTCTGCATGATCAGGGCAAGAGTTAATGTGACGATGTGCATTAAGTGCCTGGCCCAGAGTGGGGACTTATCACGGTGAAGCACCTCCCTGCCCCTTCTCTATCATCCTTCCTGGACCAGCCCCATACTTGGGGTCCTGTCTCCATCGTGCAGTAACACTGGCCTCATGGAGCTGCGCTGTGTTCACCATGGGTCAAGTCTGTGCGCTTAGCACAGCCACACACACAGCTCATAGTAAGCGCCAATGAGAATTATTGTCATATCATAAGCACCTAGAAGAAGACTTGATTGCATTATTATTGCTTAAAATACATCCCTATCCTCCAAAGATACACCTAATGCATTTTCACATATATTACAGATACGTAGAATAAGAGACAGAGAGCACGTTGTACATCTGCCCTGCGTGGTCCACTTTACTTCCATATCATGGACCTCTTTTTGGGTCCATAAATATCCATATGCATCATGGTTTTAAAGAATGATACTGTGTTCCAGAGCATTTACAAATCCAAACCTTGGTTGTTGGACATTTAAGTTTACAGTCGTTGTGTTCTTTCGAAGAAAGCTTCAATAAAACCAGTGCCGCTAAGCCACTGTGCACATTCATACTTTCATTCATCAAACACAGTTTTAAAGCCTAGAAACACAGGCATGCCACAATTTATCATCTAGTTCCTTTATTTAAACCAATGTCCCGCTGTTGGACATTTAGGTTACATACACTTTGGGGGCACCTATAGATAATATTGATATGAATATCTGGATGTCACATCTTACCTGATTATTTCCTTGGGATAAATTCATAAGGGGAATGAATGGAGTCAGAGGAAATCTGTATTTTTAAAGGCTTTGGACACACTCGGGAAAACTGTTCCTGGAAAGGGATGTGGGAGTTGATTCACCCACCATCTTACTCCGTCACTTGCATTCATTCAACAAACATTTACTTTGTTAGGAGGGGCTCCTAAGCTACCATTTCCTTCCTTGCTAATAGTGCAGTGATGTACCCAGGACCCAACTAGAGGTGCCCTGGAGGTCTACCCCTTGGCTCTGCCTGCCTCTCTTTAGGCTGTGTGACCTCGGGCAACTGCCTTCACTTCCCTGAGCCTCTGTTTCTACCACCTCATCAACCTCCAGCTTTATTGGGACGATCACAAGAGAAATGAGATTTGAAAGAGCTTTGAGAACTGAACAAATACATAGTAAGACTTATTGACAACACAAAGGGAACGTTTCGTGCAGTATTCTCATTATTTTGTGTTTGCAAACATTTTAAGTTTGCCTTGAGACTCCTTATTAGGTTTTCTTAACTCTCCCCTGCTGTGCTGACTAAGACACAGATTGAATATCATTTTTTAGGGATAAAACAAGCCCGAGAGACTCTGTGGCTTTCTCGAGACACATCAGGCTTGCAACTGCTACCAAAGTCATCATGAGCCTGCTCTTTCAGCCGTATTTCCTTTTTCTAGAATAGCAGCATAAAAATGGCTATTACCCCAAAAAGATGCACTTGTATTCATAGTGAATCAGATGGTACCAGCAATTTAAAACGTAAAAGCAATTTACCATTTCATGCTTTGTAGCCAAATAAAATGCAGTGATCCTTTCTTTCTCTTTCCAGAAGACCTGGAATTCTCTCTGAGAGTTGGAGGGGAGGAGAGAGAGGGACTAAGACTGCAGATTGCTTGAGCCCTGAGATTGCTACTTATTTCTGTTTTCCCCATGGCACTCAGCACAGTTCTAGGCCTTATCGAAGGGATCTATTGTGCCAAGGACGAAGCGTTCGTCTCAAAGCCTAAAACCTACAACCTGAATGGCTTTGCTGGTTACCAGCTGATCAATCAACACATAACTTATCAGTTGCCTACAAGATGTCAGACATGGCGCTAGGTGCTGTGCAGCTTTGGGCGAGTTAGTTCACCTCTTGGAACCTTTGTTTTCCTCTTCTAGATAATGAAAATAATAATTCATACCCAACATGAGGATAAAAGGAAAAGCTGTGGAGAAAGGCTTGGTCACGTGGTAGGGGTTCAAAGACAAATCTGAATCTGAGTAAGATCCATAAAATGAACATTCAAATGACACAGTAACATCTCTTGATGCAAATATGTAGCTGTGCATGCTATGTGGAGGCACCCATGAGGCGCACCCCAAAACTTCGACAAAACAAAGTGTGACTGTCCTCCTAGAGTACCACTTCAAAGCTCGTAAATAAGTAATGCAGGGTCAGTAGCAGACAGCACAGCATAAATGCTTATGTCCCCCTCCGCTTGCCCACAGCAGACATTGCTAATCAAGCACATTGATAAGGATTGCCAGCCAGACATAACCAACAGAACAAGGTTGACTAGTGTGATGAAAGCTAACCAACACCAGATTTCATTGATCAGAACACAATTATTTCAAATAATCCTCCATGGAGGGTTTTCTTCCTGCAGTTGCTAAAACACAATGCCCCTTTAAAGACAATGTTGGAGAAGTACCATTTCCTCTGCACTGCAGGTCACCAACAACCCTTTCAAGAGTGATCTGGTAACCAAAGGGCTGTAAAAGTAGCTTCTTACAAATGCTATGGAATGCCAGAAACTCCTAAAGTCAGAAGCCACCCAAGTTCAGGCTCGTGAAAGACTGGGCTATGGTCCCAGCTCAATCAAAGTGGCCCTCTGTTCTGCCCTCCACCCCTCCCCCAAGAATATGTCCCGTCCAAAGAGATACTAGCCTTTCTACTAGATATTTGACCTTGAACAAGTTGTATAACCTCTCTGTCCCTCAGTTTCCTGAACTGTAAAATGGGACAATAAACAGTATCTACCTCACAGAGCGGATGAGCACATTAAATGAGATGATGTGTCCAGGTCCTGGCACGTGGTATGTGCACAGTAAACTTTATTTGTTATTGGCTAGTTTTATTATTAAGCACTTGCCAAGTGCTAGGCACCACTGAGCCTTATCTTAATTGTGTCTTGAGAACAATCATAGGAGGCAGGTTTCGTGTTGTTGAATTTTTCTCAAACTAATTGCTGTTGATTGATTTGCACAAGCATATGGTGTTTGTTGATATAAAGCATTTAATGATGAGTCTGTTTCATTCCCATGCCCACACATTCTTTCCGGGCAGGCCTAGCCCAGCGCTACAAGAACACTATGTGGTAGCTATTACGACCTGCATTTTACATAGCTTGAAACAGGTGGTGCAGCAATTCTGTTGTGGCGTCAAGACTTGGACCGTGTGGTGCCAGGAGGCCTTCTGTGGTGCCAGGAGGCCTCTATCCTCCCCACCCCCGGCACGTACACTTTAAGAGAAAACAAAGACACAAAAATCAAACACCACCGGAAACCTAACATTTGTGTTCTTATTATGTACCAGGTCATTTCCTATGTTTATCTTCTCTGCTTGGGGTAATTGCCACAACAGCCCCATGTGGTAGCTACTATTAATATTCCCATTTTCCAGGAATCCCAGAGATGACGTGAGGACGAAAGGAAGGGGCCTTGAAAACAGTATTCCTGGCTTGAGCCCCTCCCCTACTCACTAGCTGTAGGAACTTGGGTCCGTTAAGAATCCTCCATTTCTTTGTCTTAAAGATGGGAATAATTACCTCTACCCCACAAGACTGTCATGCAGTCTTTTGTTTGCTAAACGTGTATTGAACATCTAATGCCAAGAACTGAGCTATGCACTTGATATAAAGCATTCATACCATTTATACTGGAAAACAAACCATGCATCATCTCTGACTTCCGGGAGTTAGTTCCCTGTCCAGGCTTAAATGAAATTATTTGTATTATATACAACTCTCAGCACAAAGCCTGGCAAATAAGGCATGCTTCGTAATAGTTAATATCATTACGACTACTATTATTGTGGCCCAGTCAGGATTTGATCAAAAACTCTTTTGACTTCAAAATCCTCTGCATAAAGAGAGGGTTTTGTAGGGGGCCACCATGAGACAGGAATAGAACGGGACTTGGGATTGGCCAGAGAAGACTTCAAATGCTACATTTTTATTCTGTGCAATAGCGATCTGCATAACTCCTAATACGTTCCAAGCATTTCAGGTCTTCTCATTTTCATTCTCACCATCCACCCCAGTCAGATGTATACATGTTTTTAAGGTTCCATAAACATACCCCTCTCTGTAGGAACAACTGTATGTTCCCTTGAAATGTGGACCCGGTGTGTTTGATTTGCCTGGAAAGGTGTGGAAACCACCCAGACACAGTGCTAATGGGATGTGACAGAACTCGCAGCTTTTCTGGGCCTGGAAGGAAGAATGTTGAGAAGGGGAGCTTAATGAGCTTCCACCCACATTTCAATTATCCTAACGAGCTGCCAAAGGAAGCCCTGTTTGTGGCACTGTATTCTGGAAACTTTTGACAAGCCCAAGAGGAATCTATCTGGGTGGAGGCTAAGAATGCCTAAGGAAGGAACACAGTCTTCCCCTGGGAGAGATGTAGACACAGGACAAGGCCAAGCAGGCAGTCAGCGTGGTCACGTAGAATTTGAGAGGGACTTCCGCTCAAAAATGCCTCCCTCCTTAGCTATACCAGTACAGTTGTGTCTGCTGTCATCTGCCCCCTTAACACTGCATAACAAACCCATACAAATCCTCAGTGGCAAACGATGGCAAACCATTATTTTTAATCACAAGTCGACGGGTCAGCGGGGCATAGCTGATCGTCTGAGGTGAGTTCAGTGGAGTTCGGACATGTGTCTGTGGTCAGCTACGTGGCTTTGCTGGTCATGGCTGGGCTTTGTCACGTGTCCAGGACAGCGGGGCTGACTCAGCTCTTCTCCACATGCTCTCTCATTCTACTCTCAGCCCTGTTCACAGGGCAGCAGGAGGGTTCCAAGAAAAAGGCCCAAATCACGCAGGGTCCCTCAATCCCAGGCTCAGAAAAGGTATAATGTTACTTTTGCTGAATTCTCTTGGTCAGAGTAACCATAAGGTTGCCAAATTCCAAGGTTTGGGAAATAGACTCCACCCCTTCATGGAAGGGGCTACAAAGTCACACGGCAAAGAGGGTGGATACAGGAAGACCACTGATTGGGTCCATCAGTGCAGTCAAAACAGTCACAACCATCACTGAACAGCAACTGTGTGCCTATTGGACACACATGAAAGAATGTTCACATGGGATGTTTCAGCTGAGACCCAACAGGCCAAGAGTAACGTGAGATGTTCAAATGCCTGGTATTTCCAAGCAAGATACTGGCCTTGCAGAGGCTCCGGGTGAAAATAGTTTTGTAACCCTTGGTCCAACACCCACCTCCAGGGTATAAAAGGTTGAAGGTGGGAACTGGGGAAAGAACTGTTTTGGAGGAAACCATCCAGTGTGAATGAGTCTCAGTCCCTCCTGGGAAGGGGGAAGGTTATTATTCCTGACCACAGCCTTGTGAGAGGAACTTAAGGGGAGAACTCTAGTTTTCTATGTGTTCCCTGGAGTCTGGGGGACTGGTATGTGACTCAGACCTACAAAGTATATAGATTAGCAAACTGGCTGCAACCTGTCAAAATCAGAGGATGAGGATAGAAGGTAGCAGCGGAAACAGACGCCACGTCCACCTTGCGGTACCAAGGATGCATGGGTTTCTCATGAGTTGAATAGATGTGCAGAAACCGGGATGGAGACATCTTTAAAAATCCTGCCCAAAATGAGCAGAAAGAAGCACTGACGTCTACAACTTGGCATGGGAGCTCGAAGGAGGCATCATAAAGGGGGAAACAAGAATCCTCACCACGTCAGGGGACTTTGCCATGTGGAAGCCATTAGCGGGAACTCCAAAGAACACACAACACACCTCAAAGAATAGACTCAGCTTTGAACACCTGCCAAACCCAGAGAACTTTAAATGCCAACACCAAACTGTGATAAGAAAGGCCTTTTCTGCCCTTATCATTCTCCCTCTCTTCCTTTAGGCCTTTGGCCAGCAAGCAAGAAGGTGGGGACATTGAAAAGCCAACACAACTCCTTTCCCAATACCTGAGCTGAGGGAGGGGCAAAGCAGGGCTAATGATACCTGTGTTCATAGTCCATACCTTTGTTTGAACTAGAGAAAGGTGCCCCCCTGCAAGAAACTTTACTGTCTGAAGTGTGTCCTATAGACTGCATTAGTTAACTATTACTGCATAACAAATTTCCCCCAAACCTAGTAGTTTAAAACAACAGCATTTATTACCTCCCAGTTTCTATGGGCCTGGGATCTAGGCACAACTTAACTGGGTCCTCTGGCTCACGATTTCTCATCAGGTTACAATCAAGATGTCAACTCGGCTGTGGTCTCAGCTGATGGCAGGCCTGGGGAAGGACCCACTTCTAAACTCATTGACCTGGTTGTTTGAAGGCTGTGGGCTGGAGGCCACACTCTTAGTTAATTGCCATGTGGGCCTCCCCTAGAATTATTCTATAGGGCAGCTTGCTTCATCAGAACAAGCAAGAAAGAGGAGCAGAGAGGGCACCAGCTAGATGGAAGACAGTCTTTTATAATTGGATCTCAGAAGAAGCTCATCACTTTTACTGTATTCTGTTAGTTAGAAGCAAGGCACTAGGGATCACACATGGTATAAATACCAGAAGGAGGAGATTACTGGGTTGGGGGACATCATAGAAGTCTGCCTACCACATACATTGATTTTATTAGCAGAACACACCATTGACCAAAGATCTATTATAATAAATAGATACATCTTCAGTGTCTATAATATGAACAATACCCACTAGTCTTTTTTTTTTTTCTCTCAATTCATCCCACGGACTTTTATTTTCCTGTGTTTTTTTTGTTTGTTTGTTTGTTTGTTTTACAAATATGAATGCATTGTTTTAGTCCTTATTTTTACACGAACACTGCAACCTCTGTACGTTCTTCTGCACCTGGCTTTTTATGCACGCTCTTTAGCATTGAAGCCTAACCGCCGTCCCCCAGATGCTGAGGTATAAAATGCATTGTGCAAGCTAACAGCAAGCACGGTCAACACCTCCAAGCCACCTCACCTCCTCAGTCCCACGTGCCCCCGGAGCCCCTTCCCGAGCTGTTTCTGGTGAGGCCTGTTCTCCCCACTAGTCTTATTGCTATACAACTTGCCAGTCATATGTGGTTGCCTGGAGGAGATGCTTTCACATCTTTTTCAAATGTTTTATTGATAAAGTTTTCAGCTATTTATAAAAGCAAGGGAAATAGTAACATAAAATAACAAAATAACCACGGCCATTCTTGCTTCACTTATAGGCTAACCCTCTCCCTGCAAGTCACCAGTGATGGAATAGGAAATCTCAGACATCACATTCCTTATTGCATCTTTAGTAATTCAGCATGAATCTTAACATACCATATTTACCACTACACAATTAGCAAGAATTCCTTCATTTCAGCTACTCTTCAGCCAGTGTTCAAATTTTTCCAATTATCTCAGAAATGTCCATTTTTACAAATGTCCGTTGGTGTGTTTGAAAGAAGCTTTCACTTAAAAAAAACAACAAACTGAATTTTAATCATGACTTAAGAGTTGGCATTTTAATTACTGAGACGGAACTATTCTGTGAGTGAAAATGACTGCAGAACATTTTACTATCCAGGAATGACCTGTAAAGTGACAGAGGTTGCTCCAGATTTTACCCAGGGGCCGAGAGAACTCCTGCTCTGCATGGCTTCGTCAGTGGACAGTGGAGAAAAGAATGAGGCTGCTTTCTTGCTTGTTCATCAGGATGGTGACCCAACAGGCTATGGCTAATCCTCCCTCCAGTCCTTTGAAGGTGAGTGTTATAATCCTTATTTGTACAGGTAAGAAAATGTAGATGCAGGCGAATTAACTTGCCTATAGTCACCCAGCTATTACTTGAGACAGCTGATACTCCAGCTCAACTCTGTTTGACCTTCCCAAGGGGCTCTGGGAGCAAATTATAAACTAACCCAGTCATATAGCTCCGAGAACATGAAAATACTGTGAATGCCTGTTTGCTTAACCATCTCTCCTCCTCGTGAAAACCTTTATACGGGATGTTGGCAAGAACAAAACCACATCTGCAATTCATTTTGGTTTCCTAGTACATGGCATGGAACTGGGTATACAGTAGGTGCCTAATAAATGTAGCCTATATAAAGTCGGGCTGATCTGCTTCAGCCCTGAAGCCGCCATAGCACAGACCCCTAGGCAAAGAAACCTGTTTTGCCAGCCAGCCAGCCAACCTGTCTGATAAGCAATTTGACACCACTGCCCGAGTCACTCTCAGCTTTATCTCAGCACCTGTCCCCTTGACAATGGAGGCAGCAAGGAGCAGTACAGGGGGGTGAGTGAGACAGAGTCAAACTCACCTGAAAACATTCGATTTTACTTGGAAACTACAGGTCTTGCTTGAGAAGAGTCTGGTAGAGAAGTTCCCAGCACTGTTTCTTTTGATGGGGCAGCTCTGACCAGGTCAACTGCATCATTCGTTCCACGAAACCTTCTCCAAAGCTGTCTGAAACCATCCATACAGCCCACCCCCTTCTCTTTGCCTGAAAAACTCCTTCAGGGCTCAGCATAAACCTAATTTGCTCAGTGAAGCCTTCTCTGTCTTCCCAGGTAAAGTTGTGCCCCTCTTACATGTACCTACCACACGCTCCATCTGTCTTTCCCTCAGAACTATAATAACTCTATAAAGCAAAGACTGCATCTATTTTGTACCTGGAATGAGTAGGCACTCAATAAATACTTCTTGATTGATTCTTTTTTTTTTTAAATGAAGCCATTTTAAAACTGCATTTACTGGAGTCTCTTTAAAAGTATCAGAAGCCAGAGGCATTCCATTCATAAAACAGAGCAAGACTTGAAATTCACTTTCTTCTCCCCACTGCTGTTCCCACAACCCACTCCACCAAATTCCTTTCCTCTGTTTTGTAAAGTCCCTAAATCTCCAAATCTTACCATGCCAGCTGTTTTGTGTTCTCCATCTTTCTCTTTCCATGCAACTTTCTCTTATTCACTTTGCCCTTGGGTGTCCTTTGAGTTTTTGCATCCACCCGGTATCCAGATTCCAGAAAGCAATGGACTAGAGGCTGACTGAATAACCCTACCTCCTTAGCAGGTGGGGCAGGATTGTAAACTTCTGAAGGTATGGATTTTTGCCCATGTTGTTCCTTGCTGTGTTCTTGGTGCTGAGGAGAGCGCCTAGCACATAGCTGGTGCTCAATCAAGATTTATTGGTGAAATAATATGTATTTTGTCATATTTTGTTGTTGTTGTTATTGTTAAATGAATGGATGGATAAGTAACAGGATGTATATCCAGAGGAAAAAAGGAAGCAAGGAAAAGATAAACAAAAAATATTTTCTGTTTGGATGTCTACGATGGGAAGTTTGCCAACCAAATAGTCGCACCCAGTAGAACACAGCCCCGGGTCATTCTCAGACTAGCCAGGCCATCTGCTGCTGACTCAGCAGGAAACAGCACTGGGGACACGGGCAAGGTGCAGCCTGGCAGCAGTGGCAGCAATTTAGCTGACAATTTCCTTCTCTGTTTCAGCATAATTGAATTAGCATCCATGGAGACCGTCTCCCAGACATCCGCAAATGCAATACTGTGGAGCAGGTGCTGTAATTCATCTGGCATAGGAGGCCCGGAATTGCCATCCAGTCCCGCACCTCGTTGCTTTGTGTGTGCTCGTTAGGGGAAATGAGGTGGATGCGACAAGCCTGGGAACAATTAAGATCTTCCCACTTAGGCGACCCCCAGCAGCAGCGCCCAAGTTCTCCTGATAAGCACCCAGGTTTGCTCAGCTGGTGAGCATGGCATTCCGGAGATGCTTTTGAATTCTGAGCAATGGGTACCCATTCATTTTGCTCCAGCCACGGATAGTTAGGGCACCGTGGAAAGAGGACTTACAGGGACAGCCTTGAGATGGACCACCCAGAATGGCATCCATAATGGAGAGTGCCACGACCAAGAGTCCTGGGGCTCAGTCCCACTGGGTAGAGTATTTCTCAAGACAAGTCTAAGCAATGGGGCTTAGACGGTGGGCCAAAGTCAAGGGCAGGGAAGACAGCACCCAGCTTTGAGTCCAGAGGGCAAGTTAAGACTCCATGTTGGGAGGATTGAGAGCAGGATTGGAAGTGGGCAATAGAGAATGGCGTTGGGCAAATGATTCAGAACTAAGGTCGTGAACATCAAGAGAATGTTAGACTGAACATAGTTGGAGTCTTGGGGTGGCCCCTTACAGGGCTGTGTTTTACCTGCTGGAGGGAATGGTTGACCGTTGCTGAGGAGCAGAGTGGTGTGGAAGAAAATGCAGAGTTTTGGAGAAACACGGATCTCGGGGTGAATCCCAGTCCTGCCATGTTCGATGGTTTCCCACTCCCCTCAGATCTTCTGCTTCCTCAGTGGAGAAAAGAAGACAGCCATCTTGCAAGATTTGGAGAGGTTCAGGGTTGTGCAAAGAACTGGAGGTATTTTATACGTAATGAGACTTTGTCCCGTCTTCCTCATCTTCAGAGAAAACCCCCAGATGTACGGGTGCTGATACTGGCAGGTAGAAGTGGGCCTTTCAGCTCTAAGGTGGTGAGTCCTGACAGGGCACTGACAACTTCTGCTGCTGGGTGACACACTGTCCCCATATGGACTGGGTCCTCTAAGCAGGCCAAGAACAAAACTTCTTTTCATGTTCCAAAGAGAGGCACAAGACCCCCAACAGGACTGGCAAAGGGGACAGTCCAACCCTGTTTTGTGACCCTTAGCTTCTCACGTAATTCAAGGGTACAATAGGGTTCAAGCTGAAATGTGGGGAGAGCAGGGGACTGCAAGGAGGATTTCTTCAGAGAGAGTTGGTGGAGCGCTATGAAATTTTTTCTCCTCAACCCCGTGGGGGAGAGAAGGGGTGCGTTCCCCTCACTTGAAGCTTAGTGGGAGGAACTCTGAGAATACTTGAGATCAGAATTTGTGTCTCCTGAAGATTGGGGGACCCTACGGACTGGAATGTGACTTCTGTCTGAGAAATCTAAGGGACTCAAGGCTGACTGAAGGGGGCTGCAGTCTGGCAACAACTAGAGTCCCACCAAAAACCAGTTTTTCTTGTGGGAAGTGAGGAAGAGGAAGAGGGGAGAGGAGAGAGCAAGATGCTTCCCCTAACAGACCTCCTGGAGGGATGATGACACCCCCATGTGTGGTGGTGGACCCCAGAGAACCAAGGCCAGAGGGACCTTCATTCCAGGACAACAGGAGAGTGCATATCTAGTGCCAGAGAACTACAGGTGACCGATGTGCATCCAGGGTCCCTGCACACTGGTGTACACTCCATGCACTGAACAAGGGCCCTGGCTCAGGAGGGTGCAGGTTCCAGAAATGCAGCCCGGCTTTGCTCTTGGGGTGGGTACATTCACCTTCCTGGGAGCGGCCAAAACTGCAATGAAGTCTTGGTTTGTTGTCCTGAGGGTAACAGACTCCATCTTGGGCCTGTTTCTTTTTCGTAACAATCATCATTATTTTACACTGACATCTTCTCATTTCCTCACAGTTATGCTCAGACAGTTCTGGTTCTCTCACAGAATTTAGTGCAAAAATGGCCAGATCATTTATCTACCGAAGACGTTTCCCGTTTTTGGTACAAATCCTAAGTTACACAGTCTGTAGACACTGTCAGAGCTGAAAATACTTTTTCATTATGAGATAAGGAGGTCTTCCTGTCCCTTCTGCAGTCTCCTCGGGCTCTCAGTCTGCTGCCAGCTGGTCCTGAGGGGAAAGCATGGTCCTTCAGCTTTAAAGCCAAAATCAAATTTAGCACCCCAGTTCCCAGTGGAGTAAACCCAACATTTTCATGCACTTCCAAAATGCCAAAAAGAAGAGTTGCATCTTTTGTTTCAAGGCAATTTCTGCCAGGTCAGTTTTCTACAGAGTAATTTATTTGAGCCTCAGTTGTTCCATCTGTAAAATGGAGCCAATGATACTCTCCTTCCTCCTAGGGTTGCGGTGAGGATGGATGGGTGACCAGAGAACTCGAGTCATTCACACTGTTGCTTCTACCATCTCCTGTTGGGTCAGTGGAGGAAATCAGTGGGTCTAGTCCATGACAGCTGGTGGCCAACATTACATCCAGGCTGAACAGATCACATCTGTTCTGTTGAGCAAAACTGACTCTGACACTTGATAAATTCTGTTGATCAAATCCCCATCTGATATGACTGCCGGGTTCTGTTTTGTGTTGATTGTTTAACCATTTCCTAACTCGAAGCTACAGAAAGAACATTAAAGGGAGGCAGAGGGCTTTAGGGGAGTAAAAGGGCCAGGTCACAGGGTTTGTGGGCGAGAGTGCTTAGGGACAAAGTTAAAAGGAAGCAGCACAGGATCGCGAAGGTGAAGAAGCTGGCTGCCAAGGGGAGGTGTCCAAATATTCTCCCCTAAGCATGGGGAGAGGAATCAGAACAGGAAAGAGTGCCTTTCCTTTGTCCAACTCCACCAAGTGACCACACAAGGAAAAGGGTGCATTTCTGGGGTGGAAAGTCCCCAAAGAAGGAAAAAGGAGAGGTGAGAAGACGGCACCTCCTGCAGCCTCAGTCCTCCCATCTGTAGAATGGGAACTATATCATATAGTGATTGTGAGGCCCTCACACAGGACCTGATCCACAGGAAATGTGCATGCTGTCCACACTCCTCGCCTCGTGGGGGTCTCCCACCTCATCCTCACCACTCTGTAGGAAAAGCAAAGACCACAAGGCCCTGGAATGGTGAAAGGAAGGCTGCCACTCCTTGCTGCCACGAGATGGCGGGACCCCAAGGCCAGGGCTGGGCTTTATTCATCTTTTTCCCACAGTGCTGGTCCCATGACAGACAGTCAGTCAATAAATGTTTCTTGTGAAAACTCTCTCTCACGCATACCCCCCCACACCCCCACACCCCCCACGCACACATACATGCATACCCACACATGCAGGACATGAAGGAAATATATCAGCAGGTTCCCCCGTTATCTCTGAGCTGTGGTATTTTATCTTCCTTTGTGCTTATCTGCATTTTTTGACTTCTCTAGAATGTGCACAAGATTTTGAAAGACACACACCCCACCGGCACTACAGGTCCAACGAGTACTACAGATTACCTCTGGGAAGTGGGATGGGAAGAACTAGTTAATCAGGGGAGGGTTGTTTTTTTATTTCATTTGTTTTCTTACTTTATGTACATTTTTGTGTGTTACTTTTGTAATTTTTTTAAAAGAGAAAAATATAAGCCATGTGGCACGTGATGGCAGAAATAGCTTGAATGTTGGCATGAGAAAGCCTTGCCTTCAAATCCTGCCCCACGCACTCCATCACCTCTCTAAATCTTGGTTTCTTCACCTGTAAAATGGGGGTAAAAATGCTACTCTGTAGAGTTTGTTGTAAGGATTAAAGATAACGTGTGCAAAAAAAAAAACAAACAAACAAAAAAAAACACCTCTCCGCATATAGGAAGTAATCAATAATTTAAAGCAGTTGTTGAGGGCATATTTAGGCGTTATTTTTGTCTGTGGGCTTATTCTATATAAACAGATTCTTCTTTAAGAACTGATTTGGTGAAAAATAAACCTTTACTGATCACTCAATCAAAATTCTACATCACACTATGGTGAAAACACATTAGAAAAGTTAAGGCGCATCTGAAATAAAACATGTTTCCATTCTCTAGTATTAGACCTGACCCCTTGGGCTCCCTCCCTTAACCTCAAATCTTGGACTCCTGCAAGATGGGCAGAAAAATCGGGCATGTTTTGTTTTGTTCACATTTAATTTTTTCTTTTTCTATTCCACCACAAAGTTTTCCTCTGCCTAGAAAATTCACCCCTCGTCCATCCCCAAAAGATAAGCAGGAAGTGAGCTCCACCCCAGATACACAGGCAGAGCTGAGCGAATCTTTTCCCTTGTCTTCTGGAATTCACTCACCCATGCACCCACATGCCCTCCACACGCTCACTCGAACCTTCTGCCGAATTTCATTAGCCATTTAGGTTTCTGTGGTGCTATTCTGAGTCCCTTATTTCCTGGCATTGATTTAAAGCAACATTTTCTCACCTCTGTTGGCATGTTTCCATGAGTTACAGGCTTAAAAAAAGAATTACAATGGATTTTGTCACAAATTGCCTAAAATCAAAATATTTGGTTTCATCTCCCATTTCATTTCCAAATGATGAGCTGTAGCTTCTTGTCACACCTGTTAGGAAGGACTCTGAAAGCATTCCCATGCAAAAAAAAAAAGAGAGAGAAAAGAAACAAAAAAGAAACCAAACAACCAAAAAGCACTATAACCTTATCAATTACTGTTGTCTGCCAGGTATGTGAGATCAAATGCTGGTGACATATCTGACATCCTAAATCTAATAAAGCACTTTTCTCCTTTCACTCCAAAGAACAAACCCGGTGGGAACGCCATGTGGTACAGTGTGGCCATAACAATAGCTATTATTTATGGGGTGCCACTACGAGGTAAGGGTTTTCCATACATAATCCATCTTAGAGCAACTCCCCAATTATCAGGACTGTTTTGGTTGTAAGTGTCAGACAACCAACTCACACTGGCTTAAGCAAAAAGGGAATCATTTGGACTCACGTAATTAAGAGAACTGAGTTAGGTGCTTAAAATCACAGGAAATATTTCAGAAACCAACCTCAGTTAACCGGCTCCAGAAACTTAACTCTCTCCAGCTCTCATTTTTACTTCGCTCTATTTGTCTTTACCTGTTGATCACATTTCCTCCTTCTACACACAGGCCAACTCTGTATGAAAAGGAACATGGCTATTATTCTCCCGATGGATATAAAATGCTACATTTCCCCAACATGTGTATATCAATCTCAGGAAAAAACTCTGATTGGACTGTTTGGGTGACATGTCTATTCTTTTGACCAATCACCGTTGTCAGATGATTTGACCAGAATTGGGTATATCCCCATTCTTTGGGATAGAATAGAAGAAAGGGTAATAGAATAAAGGTTTAAAAGTCTTAATAGGCAGATAAAAAACAGGGCCGCCACTATGAACAGTTGCACGGGTTGCACGCTGCACAAGAGCACCAGCTGAGGGGCTAAGAAGGGAATAAAACCCTGCCTGCGCTCTGTTCAGCAAACCACAAACCCCGGCCACAGATGCATCTGCTAGAAGAAGGGACGCCTTTTTCTAATTCATACCAAGGTGTCATATGGCCCAGCAGTATTCCTGAGCAAAGCAACAGCAACCGCAGGCTACTACAATCTCTAGGAAGTAAATAATGATTATCCCATTTTTAAGATAAGAAAATAGAGGTGCATAGAGGCAAAGTGACTTGCTGAAGGTTATCCAGCAGGAAACAGTAAAGCCAGGATTGGAACCCATGACTGTCTGGCTTCAAAGTCCATGTTTCTCCCATAAGAACCCACTCAGCCACATCTGGGAAGAGTAGGGCTGACCAGGCTCCTAACAGCATGAGGAAGAAGTGAGAAAAGTGGATTCTTTGTGCCTTTTCTCTCTGAAAACCCAGCTAACCCCACAGGGACAGACAGTCTAACCAAGAAAGCCAAGCAAGGCCAAGATATGACACTTCCCAAAAACTGTTTGCAAACAGCTTGAAAGTCATGGTGTGTTCCTTCAACAGATAATTTCTTGCTTGGAACAGTGTGAGAAATTAGATGCAATCTGTTTTGATTTCTTCCCAATGTAGGACACGCTTTAGTGACCAATCTGAAGACATACCAGCATCCTTCTATCTGGAGGATACGTTAGCTTGGTTTATGTCTCTGTTCATAAAGGACGTTTAAATCATCCCACAGGGAAAGTGGCCCAGAATTTATACAGCAGGCATAGAGACAGGCTGAGCTGCCTCTTCCTGGATATTAATAATAATAATTAATAATAATAATAACCATTCACTGCGCATTTACTGTGTGTCATGCCTGGTGCTAAAGACATCCATCACCACACAGCCCTATTAAAACGTCCGGGCGGGGGATGGGAGGGTATTTTGGCTCCTCAGCATCTATCTGAACACCCTTCTTGTTGGAAAATCCTTCATGGGGAGATTCTTGGTAGGAACTTGACCCATTCCTACCACAGAATCAAAAGAGACCAGACCCCAATATCCTTCCAGCACATTCCATTTTGCTTACATGAACCAATGTCTATTTCTGTTGTTTGCATCCAAGCACCTGCTACACAAAAGTGTTAGCAACATTTTTAGACTCTGAGACTCTATGAAAGCACAAGACTTGGTCAAAAAATAAAAGAAAAGCTATAGAAGGGCAGAGCCGAGCTACAGGAAGACACAAAAGGCATAATGCAGTCAACATCAGCGTAGTTTTGTAGGCAGGTGGGCTTGGCTAGGAATGTCAGCGTCATCAACAGTGCTGGGGGACCTCTGACAAGTTCCTTAACCTCTCTGTGTGACTCCATTTCTTCATCCAAAAAAAAAAAAATGAAGATGGTTGTATCAATAACATGGGATGAGAGCATTAAAAGAAATCATGTTATATATTGTTCTCAGCACAGTGCCTGGGACATTTAAAGCACTTAAAACATGCTAGCTGTCACATCTGTTATCATCATTTGTGTTCATTAACCTCTTTCTATCACATCATGTTACAAGTGAGGGTTATCTGACCAGCAAGTAGGGTTGTTTGCTTTATTTCTGTCACCACTCCCACCCCCAGAGACATGGTTGAAGGAAAGTGGAGGGTGAATAATAATTCCACCAGGAGTAATATTCCACACCTTGACATGGGGGTGACTTTGGAAACCTGACATACACTCTGGTTCTCTCCATGTCTCAGGAGGACCCTGGCACACAGACCAGCAGACGCTCAGCCTGCACACATCAATCACACTAATGACGATGGATTTCCACCCCTTTGCAACTTGAGCACCAACTGCCCGGGGTTTTATCACCGTTTCAGAGCTGGCCAACCCTACTCCTGCCCGTGACGGCCTTTTTTTTCTTACTCCGTGTCACCCAGAACAGAGCCAATTAAGGAATTCATTCATTTCTCCACCCTCCACCCCTTTAATTACAAACAGTGCTGAGAGTTGAAAAACACAAAACAAAAGACAGATTTCTTTAGCCAGGATATAAACAAGATGATCAGAAACAAGCATTCAGAAGCCCTTAGCTCCTGGGAGAATTTTAATTTGCTGACCCCTGCCTTTCAGAAGTCTCGGGTCTTTTCACATAATTATGAAGCCCCAAGGGTTTCATCTGCCTGAGGTATTTGTTGGCACACTTCATCACCCTGGCTCCTGTTCGCATTGGCCAATTATAAGCATCTCCATCGGGCCCTTAAACCAGGCATGTTTGAGACAATGCAGGAAGCCTGAAAAAAATTCTCTTTTCCTGGTGAAATTTTCCCACTACAGGCCACCCAGAATGGCTGAGGTACATAAACAGGAGGGGGAGGAGGCAAAATTACATTAGCATGCTTTTGGTTCCAAATCATTTAACCTCCTAGCAAAATGGCATTTAGCCAATAAAAGGGACTCTATTGGCTCCTGTCACTAAAAAGTCGACTATTAATGCTACCTTCAGGCATGGCTCAATTCAGTCTCTCTCTACATCTCTCATCTGTTCTTGTCTGCATTGGCTTCTATCTCACAGAAAAGATGGTCCCCGGTACGCTCAAACTTCCAACCTAACAGTTCCTAGAATTGAGTGCCATTGGATCAAGGTTGGTCATGTGCCCACACTTGAACCAATCAGTGTGACTGGAGGATGAAATACACAGATTGGCTAGACCTGGGTCACATGCCCAATGCTGCATCTGGAGTATGAGACCAATCTTATCTGAACCATATGGACTGACAGTCAGAGGGGTAAGTCCCCAAAGAAAAATCTGGGTACTGTACCCAGAAGAGGGGAGATGGATGTTGGGCAGAGAAAAACGACGGATGCCCATCAGAGTATTGCTCTGGGGTAGGGGTTGCAGAACACCTCACGGTGTTATAGGGGAACCTTGCAATGCTCCTTTAGCATCTGTTAAGGTTTGAATTGTGTTACCCCCTCCAAATGTGTATGTTGAGGTCCTAACCAACAGTATCACAGAATGTGACCTTATTTGGAGATAGGAGTCTTTACAGAGGTCATCCTATTAAAATGAGGTCATTAGGGTGGGACCTAATCCGATATGACAAGTATCCTTGTAAGAAGAGATTAGGACACAGACACATAGACAAGGAGAATGCCACATGGACCTGAGATGACCATCTCCAAGCCAAGGAGAGAGTCATGGAACAGATGCTTCCCTCGTGGTCCTAAGAAGAAACCAATCTTGCTGACACCTTGCTCTTGGACTTCTAGCTCCCAGAACTGTGAGACAGACTATCCTGGAACATTCAGTCAAGTCAGCACGAAAGTTGCAGCTTGTTCTGTGCTGCCACCATGGGCGCCGAGGTCTGTGCTGTGCTTGAGGGCAGGTGCACAGGGCAGAGCAGCAGCTGGAGCAGAAGGATGGGAGCTGAAGCAGGGAGAGAGCAGTGCCTCGTGGGGAATGGGAAGCAGTGGTCCAGAGAACCATGGTTGGCTGAAGTGACAAGCAAAATGAATGTGTGAAACATGCATGTGTTCCCCACTGGGGGAAACCTGGCTTTACAAAGGAAAATGAAAAGAGAGAGAGAAAGAACAAAACAAAAAACAGAAAGCAAGGAAGAAAGGGAAAGGGGGAGGGAGAGAAGCTTCTAGAAATTGAGTGGGATGGGAGCTTGAACATCACAATTAAGGCCTTAAAAGGAAGAGTGGCATCACAGGCTGGTAAAATCTGCGGCCTACCGGTGAATGAATGAATGAATGAATGAATGAGTGATGAACCGTGTGCCCCGATGCTGGGCTGAGCCCTTTCACAGCTCATTTAATTTACTCTTCACAACAGCACTGAGGCCAGTATGACTATCTCACTTTATGGATGAGGATATTGAGGCTCAGAGAGGTTAAATAAATTACTCAACGTCACACAGCTAGGAACTAGTACAGTGAGAACTGAAGCAGACTCTGCTTCTTAACTGCTATTCTCAAGCTTCTTAAGAGGTGTTGTGCAGAACACCATTCCCAGAAGTCTCTGTTAAAAAAGGCGGGGAGGGGGAGGAAGGGGGGAAGTTTAACCAAATAAAATTGGAAAATGCAGTATATTATCACCCACTTGCAAAGTCTTCACGTGCAGCAGGAAGTGGTAAGAGGCTGTTATATTTGGCTGCAGAACAAACCAGCCTATGATGGTTCCCTGTATGTGCCAACTTGGCTAGGCCATGGTACCCTGATATTTGGTCAAACTCTAGTCTCCATATTACTGTGAAGGTATTTTTTAGATGAGATTGACACGTAAATCAGTAGACTCTGAGTGAAGCAAATTAGTTTCCATGGTGTGGGTGGGCCTCATCCAATCAGCTGGAGGCCTTAAGAGAAAAAAGGCTGATGTCCCTGAGAAAGAGGGAATTCTGCCTGTGGATGGCCTTCAGACTCGAGCTACATCAACTCTTTCCTGGGTCTCCAGTCTCCAGTCTATCAGCCCACCCTGCAGATTTTTAACTTTCCAGCCTCCACAATCACGTGACCTAATTCCTATATATCTTATTGGTTCTGCTTCTCTGGAGGACCCAAACTAATATGCAGACTAACATTAGCTGTGTGACTTTAGACAGGTCTCTGAACCTCTCTGGGCCTCAATATCCCCATTTATGCAATCCAGATATCCTCAGGGATCCTCTTTCCTTTAAGGTCTAGACAAGATTGATACAGACATCCTTTGTACAAATTGTAGAAAATCTGGGGCCCTCCCCAAGATTTCTGCAAATTCCCAAGTGGGGCTTTCCTTTTGTTCTTAGTTAGCAGGTAGCAAAAGGCCTATGGGGATCTGGACCTTTTGTTAAGTTGCCCCAGGCCCAATACTGGTGGCAGCTGACTTTGGTTCACAGAGAGGCCACCCCCATATGCCTCCAGGTCTAACACAGGCAGCAATTCATTACCAAAGCTTTGTAGCTCCTACCAGGTAGCCCTGGGCCAGTAACAGGCAAGGCTGAAATTGGCCTGCATGGGAGGCCCTCCCAAGAGGCACAAGAAACAACACACCCAGAGGCCGGCCTCAGACCGCATCAGAGCATTACCCCATTAGCCCCACAAGTGGCACACCCAAAGAGGGGTGGTCTCAAGAGGGACAAAAGGCCACTTGGGCGAATCCCCCTCTGAGGGGTCAGTCCCCACACAGAAGCTCATATGCTGTTGGTGTAGGCAGTCCTCACAGCAAGTCAGCCTGAGAGTCAACCCCACCCACTGAGGTGTCAAAATCAATTAAGGCTCAACTACACCAGGAGAATACATGCAACACACACAAGCAGCCCCTTGGACACATACACTGGTGATCAGAGAGATTGTGTCACTGGACCATAGAGGACACCTAGCTACATAAGGCTATCCAGCAAGGACTGGGAGACATGGGAGATCTACCTAATACATAGTAGCAAACACAGAGAGGAAGTCAGAATGAGGAAACAAAGAAACATGTCCCTAATAAAAGAACAAGAGAAAACTCCAGAAAAAGAACTAAATGAAATGGAGGCAGCTAACTTACCAGAGACAGAGTTTAAAACACTGGTTATAACAGTGCTTAAGGAACTTAGTGACAACTTCAACAAAGAGACAGTAAGCATAAAGGACATAGAAACCATAAAAAAGAACCAGTCAGAAATAAAAAATACAAGCTCAGAAATAAAGGATACGCTAGAAGGAATCAATAGCAGATTAGATGAAGCAGAGGATCAAATGAGAGATTTAGAAGATAAGGTAGCAGAAACCACCCCAATGGGAACAACAAAAATAAAAAAGAATTAAAAAAAAAAAAATGAAGATAGGCTAAGGGACCTCTGGGACAACATCAAGCATAATAACATTCGTGTCGTAAGACTACCAGAAGTAGAAGAGAGGGAGGGCAAGGGATTAAGACCCTATTTGAAGAAATAATGACTGAAAACTTCCTTATCCTGGTGAAGGAAACAGACACACAAGTCCAGGAAGTGCAGAGAATCCCAGACAAGATATATTCAAATAGGCCCACCCCAAGACAAATTACATAATTAAAATGGCAAAGGTTAAAGACAAAGAGAGAATCCTAAAAGCAGCAAGAGAATGACAACTAGTTACTTACAAGGGAGCTGCCATAAGACTATCAGCTGATTTCTCAACAGAAACTTTGCAGGCCGGAAAGGATTGGCAGGAAATACTCAAAGTGATGGAAAGCAAGGGCCTAAAACTAAGACTACTCTACCCAGCAAGGTTACCATCTAAAATTGAAGGAGAGATAAAGAGCTTCCCAGGCAAGAAAAAGCTAAAGAAATTAATTACCACCAAGCCCGTAACACAAGAAATGTTAAAGGGGCTTCTTTAAGAAAAAGAAGGGGGAAACAAATAAACATCAAAATATGAATAATAAAATGACAGTAACTATGCACCTGTCAATAATCACTTTAAATGTACATGAATTAAATGCTCCAATCAAAAGACAGGATAGCTGAAATGATAAGAAAACGAGACCCATGCACATGCTGTCTATAAGAGACCCACCTCAGCTCGAAAGACACACATAAACTGAAAGTAAAGGGATGAGAAAAGAAATGTCACACAACTAAACATTTTTTAAAAGCTGGTGTAGCAATACTTATATAGACAAAATAGACTTTAAAACAATGACTATAATAAGAGAGAAAGAAGGACATTACATAATGATAAAGGGATTAATCCAACAAGAGGACATTAACACCAGTAAACATCTATGCACACAGCATAGGAGCACCTAAATATATAAAACAAATATTGACTGGCATAAAGAGCCCGACAGTAACACAATCAGAGTAGGGGACTTGAACACCACATTGACACCAACAGACAGATCTTCCAGACAGAAAATCAAAAAAGAAACAATGGCCATAAATGACACAACAAATTAATGTGATACACCACATAATACGAAAAATAAAAACCATATGATCATATCAATTAATGCAGAAAAACCACTTGATAAAATCCATTTATGATAAGAACTCTCATCAAAGTGGGAAAAGAAGTAACATATCTCAACATAATAGACACCATATATGACAAACCACAGCTAACATCATACTCAACAGGGAAAAGCTAAAAGCATTCCCCTAAGATCAAGAACAAGATAAGACGTCCACTTTCACATTTTTATTCAACATTGTGCTGGAAGTCCTACCCACAGCTCTCAGAAAGAAAAAGAAATAAAAGGCATCCAAATTAGAAAGAAATAAAACTGTCATTATTTGCAGATGGCATGATATTATATAGAGAGAACCCCCAAAATCCCACCAAAAATCTATGAGAACTGATAAATGAAGTTAGCAAAGTAGCGGGATACAAAATTAATATTCAGAAATTGGTTGCCTTTTTGTACACCAATACTAAACTATCAGAAAGAGGAATTAAGAAAAGAATCCCATTTATAGTTGCATCAAAAAAATAAAATACCTAGGAATAAATTTAACCAAGGAAGACCTATACTCAGAAAATTATAAGACACTGAAGAGAGAAAGTAAAGAAGATACAAATAAATGAAAGCATATACCATGCTCGTGGATAGGAAGAAGTAATATAGTTAAAATGTCCATACTCTCCAAAGCAATCTATAGATTCAATGCAATCCCTATCAGAATACCAATGGCATTTTTCACAGAACTAGAATAAATAATCCTAAAATGTATATGGAACCATGAAAGACCCCAAATAGCCATGGCAATCTTAAGAAAGAAGAACAAAGCTGGAAGTATCACGCTGCCTGATATCAAACTATACTACAAGGCCATAGTAATCAAAACAGCATGGTCTGGCATAAAAATAGACACATAGATCAATGGAACAGAATAGAGAGGCAAGAAATAAATCCATGCCTATATGGTCATTTAATCTATGACAAAGGAGGCAAGAATATACACTGGGGTAAAGACAGTCTATTCAATAAATGGTGCTGGGAAAACTGGACAGATACATGTAAAAAAAAATGAAACTGGACTATCTTCTTACTCCATATACAATAATAAATTCAAAATGGAATAAAGATTTAAATGTAAGACCCAAAACCATAAAATTCCTAGAAGAAAATGTAAGCAGTAAACTCTCAGACATTACCCTTAATAATATTTTTATGATATATCTCCTCAGACAAGGGAAACAAAAGAAAAAATAAATAAGTAGAACTATATTAAACTAAAAAGTTTTTGCACAGAAAAGGAAACCATCAACAAAACAAAAAGACATCCTACTAAATGGGAGAAGATATTCGGCAATGATACATCTGATAAGGGGTTAATATCCAAAATATATAGAAAAGTCATACAGCTCAACACCAAATAAGAAAACAATGCAATTTGTTTCAGGGCAGAGGACCTGAATAGACATTTTTCCAAAGAGGACATACAGATGGCCAATAGACATATGAAAAGATGCTCAATGTCATTAATCATCAGAGAAATGCAAATTAAAACCACAATGAAATATCATCTCACACCTGTCAGAATGGCCACTACCAATAAATCAACCAACAACAAGTGTTGGTGAGGATGTACCGAAAAGGAAACCCTTGTGCACTGTTGGTGGGATTGAAAATTGTTGCAGCCAATATGGAAAACAGAATGGAGGTCCCTCAAAAAATTAAAAATAAAGCTATTAGGGTGGTGCAAAAGTAATTGTGTCCCCCTTACCCTCTGGCAACCACTAAAGGGGGGCGGGGGGTGGGGGGTGGGAGATGAGGGTAAGGGGGATCGAATATATGGTGATGGAAGGAGAACTGACTCTGGGTGATGAACACACAATGGGATTTATAGATGATGTAATACAGAATTGTACACCTGAAATCTATGTAATTTTACTAACAATTGTCACCCCAATAAATTTAATAAAATAAAATTAAAAAAAAAAAAGGTAATTGTGTCTTTTGGTTATTTTTAACCTTTTAAATCTTAATTACTTTTGCACCAACCTAACACCTTATGACCCAGCAATTCCACTCCTGGGTATTTATCCAAAGAAATCCAAAACACTAATTCGAAAAGATATATGTACCCCTATGTTTACTGCAGTACTATTCACAATAGCCAACATACAGAAACAACCAAAATACCCATCAATAGATGACTGGATAAAGAAATTGTGGTGTATATATACAGTGGAATATTACTCTGCCATAATAAAGAATGAAATATCACCATTTGTGACAATATGGATGGACCCAGAGGGTATTATAGGTCAGGCAGAGAAAAACAAATACCATATTGTCTCACTTATATGTGGAACCTAAAGAACAAAATGAATGAACAAACAAAATAGAAACAGACCCACAGACACAGAGAACAAACTGATGGTTACCAGATGGGAGGAGAGTTGGGGGCTGGGTGAGAAAGGGGAAAGGATTCAGAAGTACAAATTGGTAGTTACAGGCGAGTCATGGCAATGTAAAGTACAGTGTGGGGAATATAGTCAACAGTATTGTAAATACTATGTACAGTGTCCGACGGGTAGTAGACTTATTGGGTAGATCACTTCACAAATTACATAAATGTCTAACCACTATGCTGTATACCTGAAATTAATATAAAATAATACTGAATGTCAACTATAATTTAAAAAATGGTCATGGGGATGTGTAGTGCAGGACGGGGAATATAGTCTATAATGTTCTAATAACTATGTTGAGTGGGTAGTAAACTTGTCAGGGTTATCACTTTGTGAGTTATGCAAATGTCTGAGCACTATGTTGTTCTGTATGCCTAAAACTAATAAAATATGTATGTACATAAATGCAAATATATAAATATAGATAAATGCAAATATATATATATATATATAAATGCCTAAACTTATATATAGTACATATATAAATGCGTAAAACTAACAAAATATATATAAATGCAAATATGTAAGTATATATATATAAATGCAAATAATTTCTAATAGAAAAGATAACCCCAAAGATTGCAAAGATTTATGTCACTGGACTTGAACATGTTTGTTTCCTATCATTGGCTATAAATACCTAGCCTTTCAAAACCTCTTTGGTTTTACAACTTACTGGTTCTCTCATTAAACAATAGATTTAATAAAACTTTTGACACGTGTTCATTAACAGAAAAAAGAAAAGAAAAAAAAATACACCAAGTGTCAATGACATTATTTAAGGCCATGGACCCAGCCATGCCTGGTGCATTTAATTTCACAAGCAAATAAACACTCCGAGCTTATTTTTTTCTTAATCCAATTTGAGTTTTATTTCTGTCACTTGCTCCTGAAAGCAATCTAATATTAAACCTGACTGAAAACTTGTGAGGGTGGATGAATTTACAGCACAGCAATGCAAAAAATATCATTTCAATATAAGATGTTCTTGTTTCTAGAAGTTCTTTTGTTTTGTTAACTCAGGTTCTGCCCGCCTCTGGCACATTGCTAACTGTACTCTATTCCAAACACCTGTTTATTCCTTGGGTAGAAGGGTTCAGCTACTGCCACCGTGGCACCCTATCCCCCCACAAGCATATAATGGTATTCCTCCAAAGAGAATTTGTTTCCTGAGGGGAATTTAGGACCAACTATGGAGAAAATAAAATTTTCACTCCTCTGCATATAAGATGAAGAAGCTGGACAAGACTTCCTCTGTGGTTCCTATAACTTTAAAACTCTGGAGTTCAAAATACAATAAAGCCATTAAAATTGTGGCCTAGGAGAATGTTTTTCAAAATGCAAGTCGCAACCCATTAGTGGTCCTGGAAATCAATTTACTGAGTCATAACCAGCATTTTTTAAAAAAATGAAAGAGAATAAAACAGAAAATAACAGAGTACATAATACATAATAGAGGTGAGTAGTGGTTCATGAAACTTTTATTTCAATTATAAATATAGAGGTACTGTACACGCACTGCACTGGATCATAGTTTAAAATGGATTTCTCACTGGGGTACCAAAAGTGTGAAAGCTGACAGTGTAAATCAGTATCCACTGACAGGGAAAGATGTCAATAATTTTTGTCAAAGAAAATAACAAAAGGGATAAGATATAAATGTAGATGTATCTGGAAAAAATATGGAATTGTGTATATCAAATGCTAAATTATTATCCCTGGGTGGAAAGATTATGGTGTTTTTCATTTTCATGTGTATACTTTTTATGTTATCTAATTTTTAAAAATAGACATGTTACTTCCACAGTCAAAAATTTCTTCAAGCTTATTTTTATTTGGAGAGGTAAGTGTACGTCTAAAAACCCTCTTAAAAATATATCCAAAAGAAATACATCCAAATATTAACAAATGCCATTGTTTTTGGTTAACTCGTGTTTTATAATTTCCCCACAACAAACAAGTATTACCGTAAAAATAAGAGGGGAAAGACTTGTTTTAATTTCACGCTTCTTCAGTGGGAGACAGAAGTTTGCAAACAAAACTGGGAAATCAGAAAATACACTAAGGGGTGGGGCAGAGTGAGGGCTTGAGATGGGAGGGTATGCAAACCCTGTGAATGGATTTTCCACATCAGTGAGTCCCTTTTCTTCTTTTAGTTACTGTCTGGTGAAGGTATATGTTAGAATGCAGCCATTATATATTCCAAATGTCATACTCCTCGACACCTGTTTGAAAGAGCATATTTTATTGAGAAAGAAGTGTCACTGAAGCTAAGAGAAAGAAAAGACAGTTTCTACCAAAGTGGCAGGAGTTGGGTGACTGCAAGACAAGAAACAGTCGTGTATTTCAGAGGTTGTCCTTGAACAGGATGCAGACAGCAGCAGAGGACAAAACCAAAGAGAGGAAGGAGGCAGACAGAGTCTCTTCAAGGAAGCTATTGTCAGGAAATTGAAAAATTGGGCCACACCAGCCAGGTTGTCTAAACAATGACGCCCGAAAGAAGGCAAGAGTGGGAAAATGGCCTCCCAAATGGTTAGCTGAATTGTGAGCTCAAAATTATAAGTTATATAAAGAAATTATAGGGGGAACCTAAGGGGCTGGGCAGGAGAAAAAGGAGGGAGAGACAGAGGAAACAGCAGTGGTAAACTGAATTCTTAGCTGTCACTTTTCAGAAGAGGGGGAAATGCAACATGGGGAAGAGATGCATTTGGGGTCAGATAAACACAAATATATGGACATTTCTATCTTGCCTTCGTAATCATCAGTCTAGGTAATAATCATCTAGAATGCTCAGCCCTCTGGGGAAAAAACTGTTGTGCCCAAGCTTTGTGCCCTGAATAGGAAGCCATTTGTTCTTCCCTCTTCTTTTCAGAGGACACCGCTTTTCTCTTTGCTGCTGTGTGTCAAACGGGGAACGGAACTGGCACTGACTTTTATTTGGGTATTTTTAAAGTAGTGCATGAGTATAGGTTGGGGGGAAAAATGCAAACAGTACAAAAGACTATCCGGGGTAAAGTAGGTTACACGTTATGCTAGACATCTTCCTCTTGCCCATCCCCTGCACCATCCACTTTCTACTTGCATGGCGCCGAGAGGCTCGCATGCCCTCCGGCTTCTAGGTGGGCTGAGTCAATGGGAGGCGCTGGTAGGAGATCAGAGGAAAGGAGCAGGGTGTGTTTAGGGCATCTTCCTGCAAGGTTGCCTCCCACTGGCTGTATCCCTCCACTACAAATCATTGCTCCTATCTAGGAGGCCTTCATGATGTGATCTCTGTCCTTTAAGGGCGGGTCACCACTCCCTCCCATTGCCCACAGAAATGGTCACAGCTTCACTAATTCTAGCCCGCAGTTGCTGCACTTTGTCCTCTGGTCCACTATACCCACACCTGTGAAAATGGCCCCTTTGTAAACAAACGCTCCTTGTATCACCTTAATTTGAGTCTGTCATCTGTGTCCTGCTGGGCCCTGCCTCTCACACCCTCCATTTCTAATTCCTTCCCTCCATGCTACTGTTTCCACATTTCAAGGTAACCACTGGTACAATTTCCTTCTAAGGTCTTCCTCTCTCTCTCTCCTCTCACTCTTTTTTGGCTCTCTCCTCTCTCTCCCTCTCTTCCCTTCTCTTTCTCTCTAATAAAACGTTAGCATATGATATATTACTTAGTTCTCATCTCTTTTGTTTTGTAAACCTAATATATCTTGAAGACTGTGCTGGATATTTTCTATTCACACAACTTCTGCCTAGTCCATTCCCTTCCCTTTCCCACCAGTCTCTGGACTTCTGGAGGCGGCGGCCTGTATGGACTGCATCAACGGGCTCCTTGCCCTGTTACATCTAGTTGAGCCACCCTCATGGAAGGCCCATTGTAGATTGGAGGTACTGGCAATGGAAAAGAAGGTGAGAGGAAAGTGAGCTTTGGGTATTTACCTCTTCTGCTTCCGCCATGCCAGGTTGCTATGGTTGGTTGCTTTCCTCTTTAGGAGGCTACAGCTCTGCTGTTGGACAGTCCTTTTCTACAGGGACTTCTCATTCTGCTATCTGCTCCCTCCCCTGGTCCCTTCAGGTCCAGAGTTGGTAACACCTCCCCACTGTCGCCAGCCTTGAAGTACTACACAATCTCCTGCTAGGTTCCACTAACTCTGCCTACACCTTTGTAAATAACCCCTTCATTAAACTCTCCTCAATTATCTCCCTTCGACTGTCACCTTGTTCTTCCTAGGACCCTGACGGATGTCTCACAGGAGTACTTTGGAATTACCTCATTCTTTTTTTAACAACTGAGAATGTAACATAAATGATTTTACCAATTACCTATTAATAAATAATTTGAGTGGAAATTCAGACTTATTTACAACCTACTATGTGTCTGGCAGATATTTTGTATAAAATATCTCATTTGGTCCTCATATCCACCCTGTGGGATAAGTATGGCCATTGCATACATTTCTGAGAAGAGGAAACTGGGTTTACAGAGGTGATGATAAGATTCAAGGTTATATATGTAGTACATATAGACACTGAATTTGAACCTAGGTCTGACTCCAAAGCCCACAGCATACTGGATTGTGGTGTGAATCTTAAGGTCTGCCCTCAATAACAAATGTTGAAAACTTGTTTTATTTTTGTAGTTGTGACTTATTTTTAAATAAACTTACTGAGGTATACCATACACACAGAAAGATACACAAATCATAATGCACAGCATTTAATGTTCACAAAGTGAGCACGCTCATAGAATCACCACCCTGACCAAGAGGTAGAATATTATCAACAGCACAGAACCTCCCAGGCCCCCCTCCCAGTTACCATTCCTCCCTCTTCTCCAAAGATAACCTCTATTCTCTTTTCTTCTTGGTCTAATACCATGGTATACCTACCTAGAGAGTACTTATCTTCAGCTATTTCACTATACAGTTATAGACTTTCTGGCCAAAGTGGAATAACAGGAATGCAATGCACTCTTCTGCCTGAAAACACACACACACACAAATCAGACAACATATATGAAACAAGAGTTTTGAGACATTAGATATGAAGCCATGAAAGACAGTAATCTCTGAGAGACAGTTAACAAACAAACTAGGTGAGTCCTGAGATTGCCTCTGTTTATTGAGGGTGAGAGTTTCCAGACTGCAGCACGGGGAATGGGAATGGCAGTCACTGCATGGAGGAAATAAACCTGGGCGTTCAGGGAGGCCAAGGCATCAGAATTCATAGGGGAAGAGTACTGGGAGACAGCTGCAAATAAAAAGAACTCAGGAGACCTGCAGAAGGTTCCCCTTGAGTCTCCAGCTGAGTACTGACCAGTGATTGCATGTGAGGAAACTAACTGAGGCTGTGAAAGAGCCACCCACAAAGACTCGAGGGGCAATATCCTGAACTCACATGGGGCCAGGAATAGTGCCTGCTCCCACTAGCTAGACTGAAAAAGCTCACACTCTATGGGGGCATCACCTCGGGTACTCAGAAACATTTTCCTCAGTATAAGGGCAAGGTTAGCCCTAGATTAAATCTGTCTAATAAGCCTTAAGCAAGTCTTGAAAGGATCAAACTCAACTATGTTCCAGAACAAAGTTCATGAACATTGATTGGAATACAAAAATACCCACCCCCAACAAGGCAACATTCACAACGTCTAACATCCAATAAAACATCATCAGGCATTAAAAAAGTAGGAAAATGGGACCCATAATCATATGAAAATCAATCAACTGAAACTGACTCAGCTAGGATATCAAAACAAATATTAAGGGGAAGATTGAACATGTTAAGTAGGGGCATGAAATATTAAAAAACAACCTAAATTGAATCTCTAGAGATAAAACCTACAACATCTGAAAAATACACTGGATGGGATTAATGAACACTGAAGAGCGAAAGATTAGTGAACTTAATGACATAGTAATACTTATTTTCTTGAACACATTAGTCCCAGTTATTTTAAAGTTAGTGTGTGATAACTTTTATATCTGGATAACCTTTGGGTTTGCTTCTATTGTTCCTTGTTTCTCTTGATCTTTTGTTATCTGGCCTGTCTCCTACTTATGGGCAATTTTTTATTAATTGCCAGACAATGTGTATGAAAATATACATGTAGAGAGATATTTTGAGGCTCTGAATAATATCATCACCCTTCAGAGAGGAATACTTTTGATTTCTGGCAGTTAGAGGAGGGAAGATCACCTTAATATTATAGTCAGAGATTGAGTTGATTTGTAGCTGGCCTTTTCGTCTTTGCGAAAGATGGTCCATTTCCTGTTTACCATCATAGCGGATGGCCAGCCCATCAGTGGATTCCACCCACAAGAAAGAAGGGAGGGAGGGAAGGGGAGAGGGAGGAAACTTTCAGGAGGACAAAGAACTTGGGAGCTAATAATGATAGCTGAAGTGTATTTTGTATGTATTATATGTTATGTTTGTCACCTAGCATACGTGTTAGCATGTTTTTTCTAATGTATGTAGATGATAGAGATATAGAGACAAAAAAGATAGATAATTATGTCATTTAAACTCCTACTGGCCCTATAAGTTGGGTGATTTGATTTTTATTCTTCATCATGAGAAAACTGAAGCTTATATAAATTAAGAAACTTAACTACGGTCACACGGCTAACACACAAGATTAAAAATCAGGATTTAAATTCCGTTCTGTTTGGCTTCAATACTAGGCTTCCCCTGCTTCCCCATCCTACACTGCCTCTCAGTTGAATCCACTCTCAAGTCCAGCTCCCATGATCCTACAGTCAGATGTCCTGCCTCTTGTGTGGGAGTATACTTGTAACCCGCAAGTAGAATTTGGGGTGACTGCAGGAAATAACTCTTCAGGTAGAACAGAATTATAGTAGGCAACGCTTTCCAATGCAGGTGACACAAATCTCAATTTCAAAATCTCCAAAATCAACTTTAGGAAGACAGTAACACCAACCCCAGCCACAATGCAATGTTATTCATGGACTCACATAAGTAGAAATTTTTGGATGGTGCTAGCCTCAAGCCCACCTGAATCCAGCCACATAGACAAATTTCATCAGAAGTCAATCTCTTCAATCTGTTTCTGTCTGAGTTGGCCTGATTATCCTGTGGCACAAAGAATGTCCTGGTACAGAGCCCATTTCACATCCTTCTAACTCCATGACCTGAAAGGAAGTCCCCTTTCCTTGAAATGATTCTGATTGGCCCAATTTGGTTGACATCCTTATCTCCGGTCCACTCACGGTGGCCAGGGGGATCTGGGGTTCTCTGTTGGCCAGGTGTGGTGATAAACTTACTCCTGTGAACCTCACAAAAATCCCATGATCCAAGTAGGCTAGGACTTGTTCCCCAATGGAAGTGTGGATTCTGGGCAGAAAAAAGCAGCAAACGTCCACTACGTGAGGTCCTGGCTCTGTGTCCTGGTACTAGGGCCCCACAATGAAGGGTGGATGACCAGCTAAAGAGCATCTCAGGTCTCTGCAACCAACAAAATGCCATCCCACCCAAATGGAACTACCTGACTGTAGAGCCAGGACGAAAATAGACTGGTGCCTGTTTAATACCAAGGAGCTGGTTGCACAAACTGTTGGACAGCCAGGAAATCAGAACTCCATTTTTGCAAGCACTGATTGAAAAACCATGATAAAAAAATGCATTGATAGACATGGGAGGCTGTTTGTATCTTGTTATGTGAAAAAGCAGCTCACAAACAGGATGCACGGCAGGGATTCCTATCCCTACTTGTGTGTTAGATTCACCTGGGAACTTTATTTTTATTTAATTGACTATTCACTGATGCCTAATGTTTAATTTTAAGTCGCTGACTCTGCAGAGCTGTGTGGTAGTCTTCTATTAGCCCAGTCAGGGGGGAGAAGGAAACAAAGCTGGAGCAAGACGGGTGCTGTATTTGTTTTCCGGGGCTCCTGTAACAAATGATCACCAACTAGGGGGGTTAAAACGACACAAATGTATCCCCTTATCATTCTGGAGCCAGAAGTCCAAAATCTCAGCACTGACAGGACATGTTCTCTCTAAAGACTCCAGGGGAAGACCTTTCCTTGCCTCTTTCAGCGTCTGGCTATTGCTGGCAATCCGGGCGTTTCTTAGCATGTAGATGCCTCACCCCCATCCCTGCCTCTGTGTCAATGGCTTTCTCCTTGTGTGTCTTCTCTCCTTACTTCCAAATTTCACTCTTACAAGGACAGAAGTCATGAGATCAGGACCCACCCTAATGCAGCCTGACTTCATTGAACTTGATTATATCTGCAAAGACTCTTCCCCCAAATAAGATCACATTCAAAGGCTGTGGGGTTCAGACCTGAGCATATATTTTGGGACACAATTCCACCCATACAGGTAGGAAATCAGCTAGAGTGTGTCCTGAACAGGAAACTGCGAGCTACTTTGAAATCCATGGGAAAACCTGGCAGGGAAGTATTTTCCTACCTGACATGGCGGTTTGAGACGTCTTATGTGGATGTTAATGCAAAGGCTCCCCCCAAAGGCTAGAAGTGAAAGTCTTCTGGGTGGCTTGGAAATCCCACTTGTCTTGGCAGAGTTTGCAGAGATAATCTCAGGTCGTTCTGCTGAACTGAACACACACACACACACACACACACACACACACACCTTTCAATGGAAGACCATCAAGACAGTGTGACAGCGTGCTGAAATACATCACTGAATTTGGAATCATAAAACCTGGGCTCCCAGGCAACCTCCACCACTAACCCAGTACTAAATCCCAAGGGTTTCACTTTCCACCTTGGAACATGGGATTAATGATTCCATGACACCCATCTGTTTCACTGCCAAGCATGCTGTGAGGTGAAGCCGTACAGATGGAGAGCATCACCCATGCAGATAGCTTGGACCATATCCTAGATTTCCAGTGGGGGAAATTCACAAAGAATAATCCCGGAGGCCGAACTCCTCCATTACGGCGTCTGGTGCACCAACGTAAGGAGAGAAAGAGGAGAGGGAGGTTGACATTATATTTTCTGCTCTTTGTTTACAAAGATCCAAATTCACCTCCCCCTCTTGGGGTGTGGTTTGGAGGATGCGATAGGAATGGGATATGGGGCTCAAGGGACAGGGTAGCAAGCAGGAATTCTTCCTTAATCTGATGAAGTACAGGAATCCATGGATGTGATCCAAATATACGTTATCCAGTGTTATTTCATCAGGGAAGCCATTCATCAACAGACTGCCAGCTACCAAGTGTCAGGGGAGCTCCGAGTTTTATTCTTGCCCCAGGCCCCATAATTTGTAAACCCAGTGCTGACATTTCAGTAAAAATACCCAGAAGGAGTTCTTTGGGTGCTAGAGGCAACACAGAAAAGTATTCTAAAGATACTCAAAAAAATGATGAGTTTTCCAATAGGTTTTTTATGCCAAATATATGTATTAATGACTGAAATGCGAGTGCTTAGCAGATTTTGAGATTTCACTTTGGCTACCCCAGTTCGTGTCGGGCACGTACCAAAATTTTTTTTCTATTTCAAATGCCTTCAGGGGCTTTTCTTTTTGGCACATTGGGAGGAGACAATGCCTGTCACTTCATGTCTTTCCATTTATATTTTGCATAAATCAACGAGGAATTCAGAATGAAACAATCACTCCATATCTTAGTTGACAAATATTTCGCTGTTGGGGGGATGTGCTTGCCTATCTGAAAACATGTTGGCCTTTCCGTGTTTAAGGAACGTGGAGAATACCAAGAAACTCCTTGAGATATTCGTGAGAGCAATGGTAAGATGGTGATGGTGGGGCAATGTGATCGAAGAAGGTAGCTAGTCCATGGAAGATGAGGGAAGGAGAAACATCAGGGTCTGACTCAGGTCTGACCGCCTGGGTTATCTCAGCCAGCGCTGACCTAGGTTGGTTTCCCCAGAAGCAGACCCCAGAACAAGGGTTTGGATAGAAGTGGTTTATTTGGGAAACCATGCAGAACCAGAAGGGGAGTGGGGAAGCGAATCAGGAAAAGGAAAGAAGCCAATGCTGGGTCATCGGTGAGCAGGCAAGGGGTTGTCCCTAACTCAGTCCTGAAGGGGATCTCTGGGGAATACAGGACCTGTCCTACCTGAGGGCTGTGGAGGTGAGAAATCTATCCACAAACTCCCGTTTGTCATGACTTGATGTCTATTCTTGTGGCTTTTAACTTCTTGCACATCCAGGCTGTTCAGCTCAGAGATAGAAAACATTCCTATAGCCCTGTGGTTCCCAAAGTGTGCACTGAGGCACCCCATGATGCCACAGAACATTCACGGGAGAAGACAGGGATATTTTGAATTTGTGAGGGAAACACAGTTGACATCTATCCAACACTGTGTGTGCTATTAGCTTGAGGTTGCTCAGTCTGTACGGGTTGATTTGTGTCCCCTCGAAATTCATATATTGAAGTCTTAACCCCCAGTACCTCAGAATGTGGCCTTATTTGAACCCCTCCCATACTAGGGAGCTCATTCTCTCCCTATTTCCATTCCCCTTCATGAACAGAAAAGGGAAATAGCGAGCCTTGAGCCCTTATTGGGTACCAGGCTGTATACAATCATCATTTCTCTGAATTCTTCCAACTATATAAGGTGGGCATAACCCTCACTGTTCATAGACATGATGAAATTGAGGCTCAGATGGGTGAAGTGACCTGACCAAAGTCTCATTACCCGGAAATGGCAGAGGCAGGATTTGAGCACAGGTCCTTTCCATTCCAGAGCCCTTTCTGCTTCCAGTTCTCACATGACTCGGACAGGTGGGTATTAATAACAAAAGAAATAAGCATGAACATTTGTTGAGCACGACTTTTTTGTGCAGTGTTGTGCTCCCCATGGATTAGCGATTTGGTTTTTCTCATAGTCCTATGAGATGGTCATGGAGGCTGCTCAGCGGCCAAATCAGTCTGTCTTCAGAGCTCACACTTTTTAAAACAGTGCTGTGCTGTGGATTTCCTCATTTTGAGCCCAAACCCTCTTCCTATTCTTTGGGCTCATATAGAACTAGTTGTTGCGTCCTTCGCCAAGACCGTCCCTCACTGCCATGTGAGGACAGCCTGTTGTTTCACTCAGGGCTAACCATGTCCCATTCCGTTCTGTTTTCTTATCCTCTCTCGTCCCCAGCACCATCTTCTGCACACGATGTAATGTCTCTGCATCCTCTCCAAGTGCTTGCTCATTGTTAGTGTTGCCCAGAAAGGAAGCAGGGGACCAAAACTTCCTGTGAAAGGGAAGGTCAGACTCAGTCTTCAGACAATGGCAAGAAAAATAATGACTTCCAAGCGTCAGCAACTGGAGCTGTGTGGCTAGACATTCTGTATTCTGTGCAGGGTCATCTAGCAGCAGATACCTTCTAAAGAGAAGGCGGGGGGCCATTGTGTGGCCATGATGACATCATACTCCTCAGCCGTTCAAGGTTGAGAGATGAAACATGAGTTGGGTTGATCCAGTGTGAAATAATGCCAAGGAGAAAGCATGCAAATCAGAGCACGTGCAGTCAATCTTCTGCAAGCTGGCAACCGACCCCACAGTGTTATTGAAAGAATTAAATAAATTAATACATTTAAAGTGCTTACTAGAGCACCTGGCACAGAGCAAGAGATCAATAAATATTAGTTGATATTAATATCTGCTGTAAAATGAACACTGCACTGTAAAAGTGACTAATTCTTCCTGGGGATGGGGTGTCAGGAAAAAATGATAGTTGCCTCTTAACCTGGACTCCTCATGTGCTCAGTGTTTACATACGCTATCTGTTTTAATCCTGGGGTAAAGTTGTTTTCCTCGTTTTAAAGATACGGAAGCGAAGGCTCAGCAAAGTTAGGCACTTATCCTAAGCTGTGAGGCTAAGTGGTGAAGAGCTTGGGATTTAGACATCAAACAGGTCTGGCTTTGAATCCCAGCTCAGGCACTTTCTGTGTGACCTTAAGCATGTCATTCAATCTCTCTGTGCCTCAGTTTCCTAGTCTGTAAAACAGAGTCATAAAATACCTTCCTTAAAGACGTTTTGTGAGGATTGAGTTAATATATGTAAAAAAGAGCAGTGTCTAGCACATTCTAAGCAGTCAGTAAATGTCATACACATATATACATATACGTGTGTTGGGGGGAGGGTGGGTGTGTGGAGGGGGGCTTTGAAGGATGAGTAGGAGTTTGTCAGGTAGAAAAAGAGAAATAGACATCTCGGGTTAAGATAAATGCAGGGCTAAAGGGACACATGAGCTACCCAACCCAAGACACAAAACATCACTAGTGGTTAATGGCAGGACAGAGCAGAGTTTGAAAATAAGGAGTCACTTGTTGTTAGACAGAGAGAAAGGGTCGAGGTCCTTAGGCCTGAGAGAAGAAATCAGAGTTTGCAGAATGTGGCTCCTTGGTCAGTAGCCTGCTCCTGCCATTATCCCAAGAGCCTGCGAGAGTTCACAACTCCGCCCCCATCAAAGGCAGCCAATGAGGAAGCCCTCTACAGCGTCTCGTTGCCAGGCAACCGAGTTGGTCCAGCCTCGCAGTTTGCGGCTGCTTTCTCTTGCAGTGGGAACCTGAGCCCCTTGTTGGGACTGCCTTAAAATGGGCATCTGGGGGCCCCTCCATGGGCCCCCCTCAGACTTCTTCAGTGGAGTTTTATTTTTTTAGTTCATATTTTATTTTTGTTTATGGGAGAGTCAGATACTCCATTTCAAAGAGAAGGAAAGCTCACAAAAGTTTGTAACTTTCTAAAAAGTGAATAATTCCAGGTTTTCCTTATCGACCCTGTCTGGACTTCCTTATCCTGTTGGTTGGACCTGGATGACTTGCTTTCCATTACTGCTGGGTCAGAAAAGGTTTGGAGTCTCTGTAACTGACACTTGGGAATAAGGGTGAAATTGCTGGAGCCCCTCACACCAGTGGTGGCTGAGGTAGAAGCTTCTGGAAAAACTCTTCCCTTGGGGGCACAGACGAAGCCTGAAGGATTTCCAAGATGACCAAGGTATCAGCCACCAAGAAGATGCAGAATTCTCCCACCTCGGGGGCCCTCTGGCCCTTTTTTGCTTCAGAACTTCCGTCACAGGTAAGTCTCCCCACTTTGATGGAACCAATCATGTTTTCATGACCAAGTAAAATAGGAATTAGCCTCCAGACCAACAAGGGACGGGGGAAAAGAGAAGAATCATCGTGTAATTAAATTGTTGAGACACATCCCTGTTACTATCAATGGTTGGTTTCTCGTAAAGAATGAAAACAGCAGCCAGAACGGTGAGCTGGGCCATCCTATTAGCCAGTAATTCCAAAATGATGGGCTAAATCGGCAGTGACACTGTAGAGCATCAGAGAAAAATGAAGATGAATTGTAGGTTTACCGTTGCAGAAATTTTCAGAGACCGCTGGGCTCGAGGTTCGTGCACGTCCTCTGTCTCACGAGAGGCTGCAGAGCACCCAGCTCGGTTTGGAAGCCTGATTTTGCCACTCAGCAGCTATTGACATTAGACAAGTTGCTTAGCCTCCCTGAGCCTTTATTTCCTCGTGTGTGAGAAATGAGAACAGGAACATCAAGTAGGAAGAGATAGTGTGAGGACTAAGTGAAGTAAGATATGGAAATTGTTTAGCATGATGCTAACACTTGATAATGTGTATGTGTGACATGAAATACTGTTGGTGATTCGAAAGACAAAGAACAATCCTCACTATGCATTTAATGACTAGAGTCAAGGGTTTCTGTTTTTGAATGATTGTAACAGGGTAGGCCAGTTATGTCTTTGTTAAGTGCGTCTGTGTTGTTACATCCATTTTTCACCCGTGATTGGCCAGAGTAGGTGAACAGTGAGAGAAAGGGTCAAAGGTCACACTGGATCACCTAGAATCCTGTCCTAGGAATGGGGACCTGGGGGGAAGTCTGTGCACAAAAGGGAGCTTAAAACCCAGCTATGTTACGTGGGAGTCCAAAGTGTTCCAGAGCTATTTTCTAAGGGTTAACATTGTTATTCACCCCTCGTCGCTCAGCCCTCTTAGTGAGCTCATTCTGCAGGATGCAGTTGTCACATGTCTTCTTTCATCGCAAAATGCTACACAGAAGTGGGTTCCATCCGGTGCAGCCCTCTCTGGGACTGAAACCCCCCGGCATAGCAGTGGGGGGAAGAGAACATAGGAAAGAATGAGGAGCAAGGTGGCTGTTTCAGAAGCAGAGGTGAGTGTGACAGCATGGGCAATGGACCCAAAGAGCCTGGACTTGAACCCTGGATCTGCTGCTTAGCGGCGCTGTGACGTTGGGCAAGTTGCAGAACTTCTCTGCTCAGCGTTGCCATCTGTAAAATGGGGCTATCATAGTGCCCCCTGGTGGCTTTGCTGTGAGCATTAAATGGTATGTCTGAAGCTCCTAGAACAGCTCCCGGCTCACAGCAAGCACTCCCTAGATTTTAGTTATATTGTGATTTGATTCATTTAGCAAACATTTATTGAACCTTTGTTTTGTGCTCAACACATGCTCTTGTAACAGATGAGACTTGCCTTTAAAAATTTCACAATCTAGAGTGTGCATGTTTGGGATGGGGAATGAAAGAGATAAGACAAGATAATTATAATGCAGGGTGATTAGTGATATGCTGAGGAAGTATCCGTGGGTGTTGTGGGAACTCAGACTCGTGTGTGTGAGAGAGAGAGAGAGAGAGAGAGAGAGAGAGAGAGAGAGAGAGAGAGAGAGAGAGAGAGAGAGAGAGAGATTGAGATGGAGATTTGAGGGAAGAAGCCAAGTACCCAAGTAAATGTAATCGTTTTCCACCTTGCGATCGAGAGGTGAAGAAAGTAGAGGAAGATACAGAGCTACAGAGGTTGGAATGATATCTCTTTCTTGGGAGGCTGGTAGGTGAGACTCAGGGAGGTCAGAAGGGGAGAAGGCATCCAGAAAACTGTGGGATGAACTCAGACCTCAGACACAAAAGACTCATTTATATCCTGCTGCGCCCCACTTTCTGGGAAATAATGAAGACCTCCAGGTTTCCCTGGTTTACAACTGAAGGATCACGCCTTTCGCATTTCAATTTTTTGGGCTACCATAAAGCACTGATTAACCTAAACCAGGCTAACTCAAAAGTGACAAGCCATAAGAAAATGTGTCAAGATTACGATCAATTTCTGGTGTCACTCAAACCAAGAAGGATTGCAGTGGTGGTGATAACAATGATGACAGTTAACATATATTGAGTATTACCACGTGCCACATTCTAAGCAAAAGTCTACGTGTGATATTCCAGAACCTTCTACAATACTTCAAGGTGTGAGCTGTTCCCTCCTGAGACAGGCTCCGTAGACGATGCAGGTGAGGCCACAGGGGGCTGCGTGGTGATGCCACTTACTCCTGAGTCCACCATGCACTAGTGTCATAGGTGACAGTTGGGAAAACCCCTCAAAAGGGTCCGGAAGTCCAATGAAACGAGCTACTTTCCTTCTCGCAGAGATGGAGGTTGCGACATTATAACTAATGTTCCTGTGACACTCTGCCTTGTACAACATCTTCATGTAGTTTTTTTCAACAGAAGGAATATGAATAATATATGCAAATCCTCTGCTTGAATGTCTTCTCTCGAGGAAACCTTCTGTGGGGCTCTGGCTCCCTAATCAGTTAGAGAATTCCTTCTCCCTTTGTTTCCCAAGGAAGCAAAAGAGGAGTCTAACGGGATTAGCCGCGGTTGGAGGAGGGAACAGGACATGTATAGATAGCATGGACCCACAATTTCTTCCTTGGAAAAGCCAAAAAAAAAAAAAAAAAAAAAGAGGGACACTTAGCACACCTCCTCCATACTCTAGAATGGAAATGCAGAAATGGGATTTGGCAAAAACTATAACGGCGTGGAATTCTTTATACAAGCTGTGTCTCTTGGTGCCTGAACTTTCTATCTCACTGTCATTGAAAAGCCAGACAGAAAGCTGCTTCCCTAATTTGTGCAGATCCTAAGACATCCAGGAACGACGCTGGGTGCTCTGCTCATACCCTCACTAGCTTAGTGATTAGAAGAGCAGATTCGTAGCAAACTCCATGGGTACAAATCCCAACTCTGCCACTTGACTAGATGGTGTGGCCTTGAGGAAATCCGTGCCTCTCCCTGCCTCAGTTTCCTCAGCTGTGAAACAGGCACACCGTATTTTATCTAATCTAAGACATCTTTCATTTCAAGATGCATCATAATTTCCTTGTGCCGCAAAGAAAGAACACTGTACTGATTACACTATAACCTGTTTCAATGAGAAAATGTGCCCCAGTTTCAGAGCTATTAAAATGTGGAAAGATGTGCATCTTAGAACAGATGACATACAGCTAAAAATACTCCTCTCTCGTAGGGCTGTTGTGGGGATTTGATGAGCTGATATGGGTGAAGCTCTTAGAACAGAGCCTGGCACAGAGGAAATACTATGAAATGCGAGCCATGATGACATTTTGTTTAATCCTTTTATCAACCCTATGATAGAGGTGTTGTTATTAACCCCTTTTGCACCAGGGTAGACTGAGCCTCGAGGAGCCCCACTGGCTGGTTCTCTGTTGAGAGGTGAGTTGGCAGGTTCGGGGAGGAAGGGACAAATTAGGCAGAATTCCAGGTATGGACATGACCTTGGCCGGCGCATCTCTGACCCCTACCTTTGTGGTGAAAATGGAGATACTCAGAGAAAGTCTCAGAAGTCCAGCCCACTGTCACGCAGCCAGCTGCCCTGACTCAGAAACGGGAACCAACATATTTTAGAAAGATTTCCCCCAAGAGATACTTTGACTCCCAGCACAATATGTTTCCCCTGCGCAAATGAAATGATTTTCCTCCTTGTCCAGATACAAGAAATTGTGGACCGAAAAGGTAAACGTACAGGTGACTCATTGCTCTTTGTTCAAAGTGGGCTGGATGCTGGGTGATTTTTCTGGCCTCTAATCACTGAGACCACGCCCCCTGCACTGAATCACTGATTACCCTAAAAAAAATAATAATAATAATAAAAGATCTAACCACCACATGAAACCCAATTCTGAAGAATCCCGGCCAGTGGCAGCCTTCATTTTTATATGACACACGACTTAGGACAGGAAGATTATCAGTGAGTCCTCTTTCTTCTGGCTCCATTGTGACGGCATGAGACAACTGCAGAATTCACGTTGTTGTTTTGGTTTGTTGTTTTCTTTCTGCCCTCATGCTTTGCACTGGTAATGCTTGCCTAGGCAAACCTTGCTGTGTCTAATTGCAGGCCCACTGGCTCCCCACCGTGATAAATCAGGATGCAGGCAAAGCATATGTTCTTTACCTCCTGATACAGAAGGAACAATAGGCACTGTCTTTACATTGGACAGAAGGAAGCAAGCTCTTTGTCTCAACTGTGAACAGGCAGATGCTGCACAAAGGGGAGCAGAGGGTGAGGGAGGGGGACGGTAGAAGAAACACATCAGTCTACCTGATGTGAGGTAAGCTTAGTGACTTGGTAGGGGCTCTGCCTTTGAAGTCAGACAAAGGTGAGTGCAAATCTCCTACCTGAGACGCTCTAATGTGAGGTTCTGTGAAGTGGGTTGACTAGGAAGAGGGTCTATCCATAGATGTTCTAGAAGGAGGAAATAGAATAATGCATGCAAAACCACTGAGCACAGTACTCAGTACACAGTTAGCCCGCAGTAAGTGATGACGGTGGTTATTATTAGTACTTGTGCTGCTCTCTCTTCTCTGAGGATACGAGTGCCACAGTCGCCATTTTGAACACAGGGTTGGCCGAGAGATGAAGCCTGGAGGAAGCTGAGTATTAACTGGAAAGTCACAGAATGGGGTCCATCATGATCAAGGCCACGTCCCAACCTAAGGGGCAGAGGGAAGAGGCAGGTGTAGGGATATATCTTTAGAACTGGTGTGAGAGTGGATTTCCATGAAGGGTGACGTAGGTGCCTGGCAGGAGAGGGTTCATCCGCGTGGCAGAAATGCTTGCCCCCGTTAGAATCCTTAGTGACAGAAAAGGGGGAGCCCCTGAGCATGATTTCAGTCCCTTAGGTTTAACTCTTAGCCCAGTCCCATTACTCAGTTTCAATCTCACGGGAACCAGAGGGAAGTGAGAAGAAAAGACCGTGTGTTATCAGTTAGGATCGTATTTAGCTGCAAGGAAGAGAAAAATGAAAAAGCAGTGACATAAACACAATGAATTTGTTTTTCTCATCTAAGAAGTCTAGGCATTGGTTCAGGAGCTCACAAATGTCAGGACTGACAGGTCCTTTTACCTCACGATCCTCACATTCTAACAGAAAGGAGAGAGGGAGAGCTACGTTTGCCGCTTTTAGGAGGCCAAGAAAGGCTTTCCTGGCCCCTTCCCAGCATTATTTTCTCTTATGTCTCATTTGCCAGAATAGCGTCACCTGACTTTTCTAACTGCAAGAATGGCTGGGGAAGTGTGTCTCTAACATGAGTGTGGAAAGCAGTGGCAAGGGGGACAAGTGAAGGTATTGGAAGTGAGTATTGGACGGACCGAACAGCCGTGACTGGCACAAATGATTTCACAAAAACTCAGACACTGGCTCTCCCAAGCAACACACTGATGGAGAGTAACCTGAAAAAGAGAGAAATCCCTTACCCTACACAACAACTGCTTGGGAATGTCAAGCGCACTTATCCATAGTGGTACTTTAAAAAAACAGCACAGTATCCATGAGGGGGGGGCGGGGGGGCGGCAAGAGAAGAGTAGAGGCTCCCCATGAGAACATTCATTCCTTCAACTAATGTGTATTGAGCTCCAAGAATGTGCATGATTTTAGGTGTTGGGGATACAGCAAGGAAAAAAGACAATCACTGGAAACTCTCGAAAAATATATACTTACAGGGAATAACCTGAAAATAGAGCTGAGACAGTGGGATGTGTGCCATCTTTACTCCTGTAACCCCCATCTGTTTCCACAGTTTGTACGTGGCGGGGGGCGGGGGTGGGAGTAGGTCTCTTTCCACAGCTGTGCAAATGTGTCTAAACTCCGGTTAGACAAGCATTTGCACAACTGTGGAAAGAGACCTACTCTACCCCCCTTTCAGCATTCCCACAGCCTCCAAAGACTCAGCCGTCAGCTGTTAAATTTAAAAGCTGCAGAATCCATGTGGGGGTTCGGTGGCAAGTAGCACTTATATAAAATCTGACAGAAGCCAATTAAACCCTTCTTGGACTGAATAAACCAACATATTTTTCTCGGCAATCTTTCTGACAGCTAAATTCAAAATCATCATTGCCGGTAATAGGACACCTTCTATCAGGAGATGGTGGCATTTTTCCCTTCGAAATTCCTGTTTTCAAACTGTGCTGAGAAAATTTCTTACGGGGCTCAATTTTGATCTAATGTAGTTCTGCCTAAATTGGAATTTATGCAATCGGTAGTTTTATTTAATAACTTGAAAATTAGCCATGTCTAGTGGTCTGCTTGCAAGCCTGGAAGCGCCTTGGGGTTTCTGAATTTCACGAAGTGGAAAGATGATACAGTTGGGGTGGTTTCTGGGATGGGTTCAGTGTGGTCGAGGGCTTCAATGGGTCCAGGTGGGTCATAGCTCAGTGGCAGCAATGACAGAGAATAATACCCCTCTGCAGCCTGGGACACAGTCAGGGTGACCTCTGAGGTCTATATTGAATACCTAGCATGACAGACATTTGGGGTGCACTATAATGAACCAGACCTGGGGTCTTGTCCCAAAGAACCCACAATTCCATTGGAGAGAACATTCATAAATAACCATGAATCGAGATAGTAAATAAGAAGTACCAAAAAAAAAAAGGCAAAAAATACATAGGAGCTTGGAGATAGAAATAAGTTGTACCGTGGAAAGAAATGTACAAATGTACACTGAATCCGTCTAATCTGAATCTTCACTGTTGGCTGGATGTAGTCTCGTCTTATACCAATGAGACGCTGAACCAAAGCTAGAACTTATCATCTAATACATCGGGGATGGGGGCGTATCACCATTCTCCCCCCAAGAAACAAGTCCTCTCTGGCACCGTCTGACAAAATGTTCCCCCACAGAGCTCTGGTAAACCAGTCTTTTAATACTCTTTCTCTTCACATACAATGTTGCCCAAGTTTTCCTATCCCTTGGGATTGTCAAATTAGGGAGGACTCTGCTCCAAGAATTCCCACTAAAGCTTTTGGTAACTGGAAAGGTCTAATGTGTTACTTCTTTTGAGGCTTTGAGCTTTAGCAGAGCAGGCGCCTTGGTCCTCTAGACTTTGGGGGCCGACAGGCTGTCCTGTGCATTGTAGGATGTCGAAAGTTTCTGGCCTCTGGCCATTAGATGCCAGTAGCACTCTCCAGAGGTGACAACTAAAAATGTGTCCAGATATTGCTAAATGTTCCCTGGGGGGCAGAAGCACCCCTGGTTGAGAACCACAGCAGTGGAGGATGACGAAAGTCCTGAATACCTTTCCCTGATCGAAGGCTTATCTGATGGTGAAACATTCCCCATCTACATAGACGACGCAATCGTGTACCCACATGTTCAGGCAGAAACCTGAGCTTCACCTTGGCCTCTCCCTCTCCCTCACCCCTTATGTCCAATCAGCTGCCTCAGGGTCACTGTTCTACAGACACCGCCTCCTTCCCCAAGGTCACTACCTGGTCAGGGCACGTCTCTACCCTGGACTATTCAACCTGTCCCCTACCTGCCCTCTTTACCTTCAATCTGACCTTCTTCCAACCCATTCTCTTTCAATGCAAGTACGATACAGTCATTTCCCTGGTGAAAACAATTAAATGGCCCTCCACTGCCCTCCAAATGAAGATTAATGTCTTTACCGAGGTTTAAAAGGCTGTGCATGATCTGTTTCCTGCCAACTTTGCCAGCCCCATCTCTCATTACTTGGTCTACACAGAAGCCAAACTCGTTTTCGAATACGCCATGACCTTCCTCTTCTTTCTCCTTGAATGTTCTATCTCTAGCTCTCCTTTTCCATGGCAAGATGTGTTCCAGAGCTCTGAACAGCGGTGGGGCACGCATGGCCCTCACCAGCCTAACACCAGCTCTCTCGATACCTAGCTGTGTGACTTTGGACAAGTCACTCAACCTCTCTGGTTTCTTCATCTTCGTGTGCATAATCAGGGAACCTAACCTGGCAAGTTTTGGATTCCCTCCTTGCCCTGTGACTCTTAAAGAGCAAATAATGGCTACCACTTATGGAGCATCTATTACGCACCAGGTACTTTACATACATTATTGAAATCAACTCCTCAGTCCCATGGGACAGCTACTCTCATTATCCCTATTTGTTGAGATGAGGAAACTGAGTCTTGGAGAGGGTGTATACCTTGTCCAGAGACACCCAGGTAAGTAGGTGTTGGAGTTAGAATCTGAATCCAAGACTGACTGACCAGAGAGAGACTGTGCTCTGAAGGTGAGCCTGGTTGGCTGCAGTAAGAGGGACAGTAGACAAGTATCTTTCTAATGGGGGCATCTGCCGGGGTGATTTTTAAAGAGTAGATTGAAAAGTCTGTGGCAGAAAAAAAGCAAAGTGCCAATTTCATCTGCAAGCAATGCAAACAAGCACGTAACTCTGTCCGTGACCACAGCCAAGGGCACTGGGATTTTCTTGAGCTCTCGGTAAAATTTGCTAGTGAGCTTTTCTGGAAGAGAAACAGCTAATGATGGGGGGGGGGGGGGCTGTATGTGGCTTAGACTCATCTTTCTGAATTATGCTCCTCTCATTGAAGATTTATAAGCCATTTCTAATTAAAATCACATTTCTAAGAAAGGCATAGTTTGATCCTGGGTCAATACCCTGCCAAAACCTGCTAGATAAAATGGAGGGGAAGACAGATCTAGCTAATGAGGAATGAGTTTCTGCGCTGTGTGTGGCTGCAATGTTGATCATTGTAAACAGCTTAATTGGGTTGAATAATTTGGGTAAATATCTAGTTAAATGGATTCAGTCCGAATCCAAGCTCTGACCCACTACATTTTTTTTTTTATTTTCTACAAAAAGAAAAAAAAAAATACCCTGCATCATAATTGCCTATGCATTTGTCTGATCCCACCACTAGGCTTGGAGTTCCTTGAGGGAGAGGACCATGCCTTGCTCATGAGCCTATCCCCAGAGCCTAGCACAGTGCCTGGAACTAGGGAGTTCATTCAGTGTTCTCTCGTCTTTATTCTCAGGACCAAGAACCTCTCTCCATACTGAGTGAGGCAACAACGCATCCCCCAGTTAACTGTAAATTCCATCTGGACAAGGGTCCACACATGTTTTATTCCCAGGTACATGCTGGGTGCTCCATAAATATGGATAACATCCCAATACCTGCCATGTGTGTGACCTTGGGCAAGTGACTCTCTGTGCCTCAGTTTCCTCATTGCCCACATGGAAATAACAAGTTCCTGTTTCATAGGGTTGTTGGGAGGATCGTTGAGATGATGCCAAGAAAAGCCCCTGGCACATAGTAAGTGCTCATTAAATGTTATCTCTTCATATTTCCACTTAGGGGTGGAAGCTGTTGGCTCCCAAATATCAAGATTACCACATTTAAATACTGACATTTCCAGAGATGATAACTCTCATGCTGATCATTTCTTATGCATTCAGGAAAAGGCAGCCCAAAGGGTAACATGACTAAAATGTTGCATTTCTAAGAGCCCTTGAAGAAAATGCCCGACAGGCAATTAGCACGTGACTGTCGCCTCTGTTGCAATTGCTTATTAGTGGATCTCATCCTGTACATCAAACTACTTCTCTGATATTTTTAGACCTTTTAAAAGAGGCCTTTCAAAACGCAGGAAGCAATGCTTACTGACGAGGAGCGAGGAATTTGAGAGAACATGAATCGGGCATCTGCATAGAGGAAGGATAAATGATGGGGTGGGGGAACAGCAGAGGTTCACGGGACCTTGACACGCAGCCTGGATGATCTGTAACCCTAAAGAGCACCCCCACCTTTCCCCTCTCTGCCCCAAACCAATAAATACCCCTTTTCCTGTGGCTCCAGGGCTTGAGATTTAAACTGTATCAATAAAAGCACCTGACGTGGGACCCAGGCCAGGGAGCGTTGCAGGGTCCTGCCGCTGCTTCCTGCTCTGTGGCCTCAGTCTGTCTGCTTTGCTTTCCTGATGCTGAGTTTTCTCACCTGTAATTGAATCTTGAGAAGATTCAAGATCACATTTATAAGGACTGGATCCAGAGTAATAACTGAGATGGATTTATGATTAATGTTATCCCACCTTCTGGTGCCTGATATACATTTTCCCAAGCCCCACCACCACCACCACGTTCTGTCGTGTGTCATGACAACCTTAGTCTTTTGCTAATGAAGGAAGGGGTAGTACTGAGGAAAAAACCCTGTCTCCTCATGAATAGTCATTCTCTCAAAGTTGTCCCAGGGATAGCAAAACGAAGGATGCTCTTGTATCCTCCGTGAAGTTAAAAAAAAAAAAAGGTCAATGTTTTAAAGTTAACTAATGTTTTAAAGGATACATTATATATATAAATGGCACCTGATGGTGATAATAAAAATAACTGGCATTATTGGTTGAGTACTTACTCTGTGCCGTGTGCCATGTTAAGCCCTGATATGAATTATCCAATTCCATTCACTCTACAATGTTAAGAGATAGGTTTTATTAACCCCATTTTGCAGGTGAGGAAACTGAGGCTAAGAGAGGTTCACGAACTTGACCAGAGTCCCACAGCTAGTTAGTGGACCATCTGGCGTTCAAAACCAAATCAGGTCAGAGTGCAAAGTCCTCATTTTTAACCATCACGTATTACTTAACAAAGCAAGAGCCTGATTTTATTTCCGGGGATGGGTGGATTGAAGGAAAATATGTCCCTCCTCTCAAAAGAAGATCATAGAAAAGGAAAACCACCTACTTTGAGGGCTTTGAGAGGATAGAGAAAATACTGACTGCATCACATAGCTGACTCACTTCCAGCTCACTCACCAAGGCCAAAGTACCAGGGAGTGTTTGAGGACACATGCCACTTATCCCAGAAGTCCCGAAGTCAGAAAGTGACAAACACTCCACAGGACTCTCTATCCACTCCAGCCCACCACTAAAAATCTCACGAACCTTGATCCTACCTTTTGTAACGTCAGTAATCACAAAAGTAACCTGTCCATTGAATAAAGCCTGGGATCCGATCAAAACATGAATTTATTTTTGCCTCTCACTGCTCCCTTCAAATATTTTCAGTGGAGGAAGCTTTCCTCAGGCCCCTGCTTAGAAACAAGATATCCGGTGCCTCTTCTTGCGTGGCAGCCAGTCTTGCAGTCTCTTTAAGTCACAAGACACAGTCGTGATGAAATGTCAGAAATTAAAAGTGTTGATTCCCAAAATTAATATATTAAGCAGCACTTCAACCTTCCTTCCTGGAAAAGACTGTGTTCCCTTTTCCTGTCTTCTAAGGATGGCTTTATGCAGGCCACCTGCCACCAGGGAGGAAAGCATAGGACATGCCCCCTTCTTCTACCCATGGAAATGCCCCCCTCCCCTTAGCTCTCTAACTGCAGAGGCTGGAAGGGAACATAGGGGCACAGGAAGGTTCTTTCTGGTGCTGTCATAAGATATCTCTAGTCTCCCAGGACCAGATGTCTAAAGCTGGCTCTCTCTCCTGTAGGCACTTCCGTTGGCTCTTCGGAAGGTCCCTGCTACAGCCTTCTGATCTATTCCACTGCTGTCCACTGTCTACCAGCTGTGCTCACCCCTCAGATTCTGGTTTACTAGTAGCCGATGCCCCCCACCCCCCAGACTCCCAACACTGGGGTCTCCCAGGCCTCTGGTGGGAGCTCTTACAGGCAGAATCCCAGGCTGATATTCCTGCCTTGGGTGTCACAGCTCGTCCCCAGGTTCCACGCACCCTTGACACCCCACTGAAGACAAGCACCACTTCCTAAGCCAGCACCAGCCACTCTCCGTCTCTCCGCCCTGCCCGGAAGTACTCCCCAGCCTGGCTCGGTCCTCTGGAGTTTCCAGGGGGGTGTCAGAGCCCAGCCCCGCAGACCCCCAACTGCAGGGGGTCACATTTTAAGTTTTTGAGCCCATGGAGAAAGCCTCTCTCTCATTCTGTTTGAAGTGAGGGATAAGCACCCTTCTCCCTTTGGGTCAGGATTCAAAGCAGCCCAGCAGCTACTGCTGAAGAAATGACTTCACAAATCCCTCTCTCCCTTTCCACTCTCGTTTTTTATATTCTCCAAGTGGATAAGAATCGGGGACCCACTCTCCTACAGCTACCTGAAGATTCCTTCAAGGCGGTCTTCCTCACTTTGATTTGGAGTTTGATGCCGATGGCATCTTGGCGCCTCAGTCTACACTATCCCACCTATTCCACCTGATCGTGTGTCTTGTTACCCTACCCCTCACTGAGGGTGAACCTGTGCCAGGTGATTTCGAAACACTGTCTTGAGGCCTTAGCACAACCCTGTGAGAAAGGTGTTATCACCTCCATTTTACAGATGAGAAAACTGAGGCTCAGAGACAAAAAGTGATTTGTGTGATGGAGAAGCTGAGACTCGAAACCAGGCTGGTCTGGCCCCAAAGACCCATTTTCCCAGCACGATACTCGGAGCTGCTAATGTCAGCCGGGGTGCAGACCTGGCTTCATTCTCAGGTCTCCAAGGTTAGTTCCAGACCACGTTCCTACAGCCAGGGTCCTGCTCATTTCCAAAGTCTTCTGAGCTCATCGGAAGTGACAGGAGCATTTTGGGAGAGGATGCCACACTGTCGACAGAAGTCACATCACATCAGCCATCTCATGGTTACTCACAAAGGTGTCCCATTTCTTCCTTTTTGACATTAGAACACATGGAAGGAAGCCAAACCCCGTTGTCCCTTGTCTGCCGATGAAGGCAGATCACCCCTCCTGGCACCTAAAGGACCGGAGTTTAATCCACAGTAGGAGCCTTAAGGAAGCGGCGGGCATATTGGTCAGAGGTCAGACACCTCCTAAGCTGCCAGCCCTCATTCAGGGAAAATATAAAAAGATGTCACTCCCCAGAAAGCAGGTTTTATTTCACTGAAGGTTTGGAAGCTGCATATTAAAGATGTCGCCTCTCCTCTCCTCTCCCTCCCCTCCCCCTCCTCTCCTCTCCCCCTCCTTCCTCTCTCTCCTCTTCTCCTTTCTCTCCTCTTCCTCTCACTCTCTCCTCTCCTTACTCTCTCCTCTTCCTCTTCCTTCTCCCTCTCTCTCCCCACCTCTTCCCCTTTGTATCATGACACTTAATATTTGTTAGCTCTTCCTGTACTTGGTTTTTTTTTTTAGCTAAATTATTGTAACAATTTTATCTGTTTAAAAAGAGAGAAGTAGACAGCCTGACCCAGGGAAGGCGGCTTTGCAGACCCACTGCTCAGCCGTCTAATCCTGCAGACTCATTAATGTTTTCTTTCTGCCCCGGAACGTAAGAAAGCCTGTTCTGTAATTGTGCACTTTAGGTAAACAGATCATTAGATAAGATTGATAACAGCATGGCCCAGGCAATGTTTTAAACCAAAAGCAGACAAGCACGAGGGTGTCTCCAGTTGTAAACGACAGGACCACAATTCGTGCAGTTTCGGCGAAAGGTATTTTGGGGGTTTTCAGCATACATGGCCTTTTTCTGAAGGCTCACTTTTCTGCTTTCACCAAGAAAAGGGAGGCTTTCTTTCCAGCTAGACACAGAGCACAGGGCTTCAGGCAAATGGGGGGGGGGTGTTGTTTTGATAATGAACTTGATATTGAGTTACAATTCTTTAATATAGACCACGCATTGTCATTGCAGTTAATGCCTTCATATTACAAAGCCTCGTTCTCAACAAAGCATACTACTGACTTCAGATGAATGAAAAAGAAAAAAAAGAGTAGATGGCACAAAGGCTTCCTTCCTTCTTTCCTTCCTTCCTTCCCCTTTCTTCGTGAATCATTTTTTGCTTTCTTTGTTTTATTGATTTATTTTTAATCAACGTTTGGGGGTATCATTTAGAAACTATAAAATGCACACGTTCGAAGTCTACAGTTTAATGAGACTTGACACATGGATGCGTCCCCATAGCCACCACCCCATCCAGGACAGCAGTTCCATCCTCCCACAAGGTTCCCTCCTGTCCCTTTGTAGTCCATTCCTTCCTTCTACCTCCAGCCCCAGGCCACCACCCATCTACTTTCTATCACTGTAGATGAGTCTTGCCTGCTTTCAAATTTCCTCTAAATTGCAGCAGACAGGATATACTCTTCTGTTTCTGGCGTCTTTCATTCAGCATGTTTCTGAGAGCCATGTTGTTGGGGACACCAGTAGTTTGTTCCTTGTTATTGGTGACTTGCATTCCACCGTATGAATAGATGAGAATGCATCCATTTCCCTGCTGATGGATGGACATTTGGGTTGGTTCCAGTTCTTCTTCCTTTATTAATATCTGAACTTGTCTGAGAAATTTGCTGGTGCGTCTTATAATTGACGCCCATCCTGGTAAACAGAGCACAGTCCCCACCCTTAAGTAAGTCTCAGCCTGGAGGGGGAGCTCGTGTTGGAAAAGTAATTTCAAGCATGATGAGTGTTGCACAAAGGCGAGCATAGGCCGTTATGGGAGCAAACAGCAGGAACAGCCCGTTTCGTCCAGGGCTTCAGGAAAATCTCCCTGAAGATGAGACTCAAGGATGACTGGGAGTGAATGAAGTGAAGACTGAAGCTGGGGCTGGGGTGTGATAGAAAACTCGGTGGGCGTGGAAGGCTGACAAAAATTAGTGCACCACTAAACATCTACCCAGTGAGAGAATACTGCGATAAACATTGAAAATATTATTTCATCTCATCTTCAGAACAACTATGAGAAGTATATTAAGCCCCATTTAGCCAACGAGGAGCCTGAGATTCTGGGAGATGCGATATAATAACTTGTCCCAGGTGACACCAGTAGTGGTAAAACAGGATTCGAACCCAGTTCTATCTGGCTCCTAAGTTCTTGGTTCTCCCTGAAGCCAAGCCTGGTTAGATTGATTTCAGGGGAGATGGAAAGAAAGAGACAGATAAGAGAAGGATCAACACATCCCTGGCATGTAACAGACACTAAAAAATCTATACATATTTATTAAATGACTAAATGTCTAAGAAAGGGAAGTATTTTAGCATATTATTTGTATTTCCTCACTTGTACTTACTACATTGCTTGAAAATAAAAATAAAGAGACATGACTGCCAAACTTATCAAACCCTACTCATTCTGCCCTCACAATGTCACATTATACAAATGCAGACTGTGTGTGTGTGTGTGTGTGTGTGTGTGTGTGTGTGTGTGTGTGTGTTGTGGTCAGAGGCAAGAGCTAGACTAAAGTGGAATCAGAGAAATACCAAGAGGTGTTTACAAACTCAAGGGCAGAGGGATCTATCAGTTAACCAAAGTGAGATAAATAAGACTGCCAATTAACTTCAGACTCCCAGAAGCAGTGAGCAGAGAACGCTGCCTGAACAAGAAAAGCATAGCTGGGAGCTTCCATATCGGGTGCCGTCTGCATGGAATTTGTTCCCTTTTCCATAGAAATGTGTGGTATCAACTGGGAGGTGTGATTAGACCACCAACAGAGGCTTACTTTAATGGGAAAAATACAGGCGGGTGCCTAACAGCCAACGGAGATCAGAGATGGTCTCTCTCCAGTAAACTCACACACTGCAGAGCCCACAGTCTGCTTACTAAGTAAGGGTATGGGGCTGAGATCACCATGTTTCAAAGACCCAGACTTCCCAACTAGGGTCCTGGGCTCACAGTAATAGCAAAAGCTAAAATGCACTGAGAGCTCACCTACTACAGGCTAATTGCATCAAGGTGCAATTACATGACCTCACTCATTTCATTCTCAAACAAACATAGAAGGGAGATGCTCTTATTATCCCCATTTTAGAGATAAGAAAACTGAGGATAAAGAGGTTTAATGACTTACTCAAGGGTGTGGAACCAGGAGCCCCTTCACCTTTCACTGAAGCCCTTGGTTTTAACCTTTGCTCCACACCTTGTAGGGGAGAGCGAGCAGGGCAACACAGGATGTGGCATAGGATGACAAACTCTCCCCCACTGGAGGGCCTGAGAAACCCCACTCCCATGTAGACATAGAAATTGTGCTCTGGGCGGGTAGAGGTGTGTATGTGGGGGGGGGGGGGAAGTGCCTCCTCCATGAGGAAATTTAAGTAAAGAGAATCTTAACATTCTTAGAACACGTTCCCATTCTCCTAATTTTACATACAGGAAAACTGAGGTCCCGAGCAAGGACAGTGGGGCATTGAGGGTCTCTTAGACAAATATCATCTTCAGGGACCCACCTCTGTACCTGTTGGATCAAGGGGAGCCACCCCAGGAGACGTCCCCTATGTGATAATAGAAATAATGGCAAGCACACCTAGTGTACTCACTGTGAGCCAGGTACTGTTCTAACCACTTTTACAAAAATTAACTGACGTAGCCTCCAAACAACCCTAGAGGGAATGTACTCTCATCATCTCCACATTCCATATGAGGAAACAGGCAGAAAGAGGTTCAGGGCTTACCTGCGGTCGCTTAGGCCCCTGGTCCCACCCTCTGAAGTAAGTCCATCCCTGACCTTTTGCACAAGGGCCTTCTACCTCTCCAGAAAGAGCCAACAAGTCTCCTCCTTCCCTGGTTCTTCCCTGGTCGCTCAGAGTTTTCCTTTCCTACATGATAATTCCACATCGTACATCCCCTGAGTCCCCCAAACTCTGCACTTGCTGTAGAGGAGCTTCACATCTTTCCTCAACAATGTGGAACAAGAGATCCATTTTAGTGTTTGTGTGCACAAGCTCAGGAGGCAGGCCTGGGTCTGAGTCCCAGGTTTGCCCTTAACTGTGACCTTCAGTAAGCTCATCCGATGTAGAGGTCAACATGTGGGCTCTGCCCGAATATCCATCAGCTGATGAATGAATAAACACGGTGTGACACAGCCACGTGATGGAATATTACTGACCATCAAAAAGGAATCAGGTACTGATACATGCAACATGGACGAACCTTGAAAACATTCTGCTAACTGAAAGAAGCCAGTCACAAAAGGACACATACGGAATCATTGCCATGTATATGAAATGTCCAGAAGAGGCAAATCTACAGAGACAGAAAGATTAGTAGTTTCCAAGGGTGGGAGACTATAGAATCATGGGTGATAATGTAAAGAGTTTCTTTTTGAGCTAGTGAAAGTGTTTGAAAATTGACGGTGGTGACGGTTGCACATATCTGTGAAGATACTAAAAACCATTGAATGTGCACCTTAAATGGGTAAATCGTATGGTGTGTGAATTATATCACAATAAAGGCATTGAAGAAGGAAGGAGAAAAGGAGGAGAGGAGGGGGAGGGGAAGGGGAAGGGAGAGAAAAAGGGGGGAGGAGGTGGAAGAGGAAGATCAGAGCAAGATTACCTGGGTTCAAACCCCAAGTCTGGCACTTCATAGCTGCACAGCCTGAAGCTAATTGCCCGAGCCTCGCTTTTCCTGCCTAGTAACAGCTGAGGATGAGAGCAAATGATATAAAACGTGTTTAGCAACGGCAAGGACTCTGGACCAGCCGTTAACCCTTTTGCTGCTGGATCGAGAGAAGGTCCAGGGGGGTTGAGGAGACGGCCTGGGGTGGCCCAGTGGGGGCACAGGGCATAACTCTTTGGCAACCAATAAACAATTTCACGTTCAGACTTCTGAGCTGCAGAGTTTGCAACCATGAGAGAAGCCACCTAAAATTCCGTTTGTCATCAGTGGTGACCGAAGCCTTGACTTCCCGAATACATCAGGGCGCACTCCGGAGCACTGTTTTCAGTGCGGATAATTCCATGTAATTAACATGAGTTCCTAAATGTGCCCAACTGGGGTTTCCATGGTGACTCCCTGAACTTAATTAACGTGGCTGGGTCTGCTCCTCCATTCAAGCTAACCTCACTTACTCGCCTTTTTTTTTTTCTTTTTTTTCCTTTTTTTTTCTTTTTCTTTCTTTCTTTCTTTCTTTTTTCTTTTTTTTTTTTTTTGTGGCCTATAAACAAATATTTATTTCTCACAGTTCTGGAAGCTGGAAGTCCAAGATCAATGCACTGACAGATTTGGTGTCGGGGGGACCTGCTTCCGGGCAGCCTTCTCACTGTGACCACATAGGGTGGAAAGGCGCCATTTTATTTTTCATACCCTAAATTTGATCTGTGCTAATTATCACTCCTCCTCTCCCCGTGTTAACCTGATCACTTTGCAGTTATTTTTCCTCGTTCTTGTTCTTTCTTGCTTTTCCTAATTAATATCCTGAGAGGAGAAAGAAAAGAGTGGGGGTGAGGGGGAGAAACAAATCCTGTTCTCTTTGGTGACAGAAGAAGTAGGGAAAGGTGAAGCCTCAGCCTCCCAGCCCACAGTGACGTCTTGGCTGACAGAACTCGCCACAGCTGCAGAACTAGAGAAGCAGGAGATAAAACCAGGCGGGCAGGTTTGTACAAGGAGATGAAAACTACACAAGCATGACCTTATATGGGGCCTTTCTCGCCTCTGCTAGAGGAATGAATACTCAATCCAGGCCCAAGAAGTCGCCATATTTGGAAAGATACCAGCGTAGGTTTTAAGAAGATTTACAGCGCACAAAGCTCCTCGGCTTATATCTGAACAGTCTCCCACTAAGTCCAGAAAGGGGTGAAAATTACCAACGGAGAGCTGACAGATGGCATTCCTCAGTGGGATGAAGGAGCTTTCCAGTTTTCCTGGGTTAAGAAACACTTGCATCACACTGTATTTCTCAAAAATGCAGAGCAGGTGAGGTTCAGAAGGTGGCAGGGGTTTAAAGCCAGACGAATCCTTGGAAGCTAACGTAAGCTCCCCTGGGAATCAGTCTCACCAAAGAAAAGTGATGTGTGGTGGTTAGGAACATGGACTCGCCAGCTGTGCAACCACAAGCAAGTTACTTCACCTCTCTGAGCCTCAGTATCCCCATCCATAAAATGGGGACAAGAATAGTACATACTGGAGGGGTTGTTATGAGGACACATGGTCAGTGTTGAAGCAAGTAGTAACCATCCTCAAGTGTTAATTATTACTGTCCTCTGCCTCCCAGGTGCCCAGCATCAGGGCAGAGAGTAAATGGTTGTCTAATGAATGAATGTGATGAAATGGGCATCGGGAGGCCTGCCAAAGGCATCAGTAAGTGCCTCTGTTATGCAGACTTTTGTCTCTTAATCCACTTCCTGAAAACAGGGGTTTCAAATTTAAATGCCTTCGAGGGTCACGCAGGAAATACATGAGTAAAGGCAGCTTGGGGATGAGGACACATCTTTCTCTGCCACACACTAGGCAAGTCCAGGCCAGACACAGCCTGGAGACCCCATCAGGTCACTCAACCTGTCGAAAGCTGCCTGAACTAAACCTAAACCTGCTTACCTTCTGCTTCAGTGCAACGCCCCCCCCTTCCCCCACCCCACCCCCCGCGCCACTGACCACCCACCCCCACTGTACCTACGTCATTCCGAATAACACAATCCAGTTTTTAAAGTTCAATTTCTCTCTAACCCTCCGTGCCCACAATGAATTAAGGAAAGCATATCAAATATAATCACGCATTGTTGTGAAGTTCTTGGCAAAGTGGCCGAATGAATGTCAGGCCCTGTGGGCGCCGGTGGTGCATGGTCCAGCTGGGACCACGGTTTCAGCTGTCATGATAATGAATTGCCGTGCTCACTTAGGCTTGGGAATGGATCCAGGACACCGTGCTGGGCTGAGAAAAGAGCTACACAGCAAAGGTGACACCTTGTAGCTCATTTACAAGGCAACAATCCCAAACACACATCACAGTTGGATGAGTGAGAGAAGGTTCTTTTCAACACAGCTCTTTAAAACTGTACTTGAGGGTCTGAAATCTATTAGAAGGGGTCACGTGGGTGGCGCATTCCACTCCTCCTGCCTGTCTCAGCCACGTCCCTCCATTGGCCTGGGACTTGAAGAATGCAGGTGTGGGTAAGAACAACAGGGGCCTGGAAGTGGTGGGGGCTTCGCCAAACACTCGCGCTCCAACCGTTTGGTTTAAAGTGTGTGAGCAGCTTTTTCATCAGCGAGAGCCCTAGAAGCTGATGCCTCGCCTCTGGGGCATGTTGGCTCTCCCTACCTGTTTGTATTTCTTGAAACATCCTCATATTTTTTCATTAAGCAACTATCCCTGGGAATCGATTCCTTCTATAGGAGAGCAAGAGCGTGGGGTGGTGTCTACATCAGCAAAACAGATACGTACTTGAGATAATTAACAAAACATGCAGTACCCCCCAAGTAATATCTGTGTTCAGCGGGGGCAGGAGGGTGGTGGGGCTCAAATCCAGAAAATTCCAGGGGTTTGGCTCCAGAGCTCAAAACTCAAATATAGCTCCCAACCTATTCCCAAGGCTTGGACAGAGCAGTGAGTGGCTCTACAGTTGTGGAAAGGAAGGGAAGGGAAAGGATGGAAGGGAAGGGAAGGGAATGGAAGGGAAAGGCAGGGAAGGGAAGGGGAAGAAAGAATGACCTATGTGTCAGGAAAACTGCCTTTATGTCAGAACTGGGTTAGAATCCCAGGTCTATCACTTACAAGCTATAAAATCTTGGTCAAGACACTTGCATTGCTGAGCCTCGGTTTTTCCCAGTGTCAGAATCTCAGAAGTTCTCCTAAGCTGCTATTTATATTTTCTAAAACAAGCCCCAGCATTCATTCATTTCTCCCAGCAGCAGTGCTTTCTTACCCCAAGGTCCCTCCTTGCTTCAAGGAACAGGCTTTTCGCTAGACCTCAAGAAAAAGACTGCCTCGGAATTCTCCCTGCTGTGGAACCTGGCAGGGTACTGGCCTCCCCGTTTCTGGGAAGCTCCCAACGGCTGCAGCCACAATTAAAATGCACTTCTGTTGAGCCCGTGTGCTGATCCCATCCAGGGACCCTCACAGACCTGGCGGTTCAGGGTGGGAGACATGAGGACAGAGTCCAGGAAGGCAGCTCAGCACACTGTTTGAGTCTGGGTTTTGAAGTTAGGCCAACCTGGGCCGGACGCTGGGCTCTTCCTCTTGCTGGCTGTGCCTCTGTGCCTCTCTGAGTTCTCACCTGTGAAGCTGGACTATAATGTCAATCTTTCAAGAGGCTGTGAGGTTTTAGAGCCAATGCATAAGGAGTTTGGTGATGGGGAGATATCCTCCCGTAGCCATGACTTGTGTAGTTCCCAGGGAACACACTTCAAGAGACCCTCTGGCAAAATCTTAGAGATCAAACTGACACGTGAAGAAGCCTCCGCACCACGGAAGCCAGGCAGTGCCTTGGTCCTCGCCTTCACCTCAGAAGTGCTCCGTCGTCAGCATCCATCAAAGAATCCCCACTCTGACAGATATCTTGGTGCTTGGGCCTTTCTACCATGTCAGCAGGCGTGACACAGATTTCATACAACGTCCAGGCCACGTTGCCCAGAGGTTGCTATACAAGCCACCAGTGGTAAACAGGATGATTTTATAAGTGCAGCCACTTTTCCTCTTAATGATTATATGTTCATTTGGATTGTGCATTAGGAAAACGCTAACAAGTGCTTCGAAGGCATAGTGTCACATATATTATTGCTTAGGAAGAAACTAAAAGTAGGTACGGTTTTTGGTTGAATGCTACTGTCAAGAAAAATATGAGTAGTAAAAGAGGTGGTGCGTGGATTCCACAGTAGACCGTGATGATTGTATGTGAATGACTGAAATTTTGGAAAACTTGGAATCAAGCAGAAAGGAACATGTCAAGTGTAAGCTGCAGAGCAGGTGGGTGGCAGTGTCTTTACAAAGTCCTGAAATGCAAGCAACGTGACTGACCTTGACCCAACCCTAGAGCAACTTTGACTCCCCAACACTAAATGGGAAGCTGAGACTACACCTCCCATTTCTTTCCAGTCCTGAAATGCCCAGCATAGAAAACGCACTCAATAAACAACTGCGGTTCTGATCGCGGCGCTCCAGAGGAAGTGGCTGTGGCCGACTGACCTCACACAAAGCTGGGTTCCAATCCTGTTCACCCCTACCAGCAGCTTTGAGCCCCCGAGCATGTTACTCAACCTCTCTGAGCCTCAGTTCCCTCAGCTACAGATGGGGCTTTTCATCAGACCAGCCCTGCTTATGAATTCTCAGGCAATTTCCTGAGACGCTCACTCCCATGTACAACCTGCTTTTTCACATGGGACTGTGCACCTGGCCCCGGGTCGAGCATTTTCTGCTGAAGTCGAGCAGTGTGATGGGCTTGAACCACACTGATGAGAGTTTAGACGCCAGCTCTGCCACCAAAAATCCGTGTAACCTTACGCCAAGTCTTCTCCCGCTGGGGGTCTCAGTTCCTTCATCTGTAAAGTGGAAGGGTTGCCCCCTTCATGTCCACAAGTTCTCCTTAAGAAAAGCTTGGCTCGGTCCCTTTTTGAACCATTCAGATGTTCCTAAAATATGACTGTTCTGACACCACAAAGACCAAACGTGGGTAATTGACTACATTTTTCACATTTCATTTGTCAAATAGACAGGCTTTAAGTACATGGATAATGAACTCAGAATTCCAAATGAATTTCAACCAATTCCTTTCTCACTCTCTCCATGAGGCAAAAAAGGTTTCTTTGAAGGAAATGAGACGAACGCCATCTTTTTTCTGCTGAACACCTGTGCTTGCCCAAGGCTGAGTGGTGGGAAGCTGATTTGCCACAGGGAGAAGACACATGCTGTAGAGGGGGTTTAATGCGGTGATTAGACACACAGGCTGGAATTCCCAAAGGCCTGAGTTCAATCCTACCTCTGCCACTTACTGTCTGTGACACTTTCATCCAGTTACTTAAAATCTTGGGGGCTCCCTTTCCTTGTGTGGCTAATAACACCTATGTCCCTGGGTTACTGTGAGGACTGGACATATTGAAATATTAAGTACAATGTATTACACCACTCCTGCATGGCAACCATGAAGAACACTACTCTGTAAGGTTCGAGGCTCTTATTATCCCCATTTTATAGATGAGAAAACTGAGGCACAAAGAGGTTAATTAACTTGCCCAACTTCAGAGGTCATAAGTGGTAGAGCTAGGAAAGGCAGCATTGTAGAAATAATAAATGCATAGGTAATTACAATCTGGGAAGAAATACTGTTGAGGGAGGGTGGGGTTTAGGGACAATGCATCCTGGATATGGGTCTATACAGATAGAAACCTGCCCCAGTGATGTGCCAGTAAACAAAACACAAACAAACTCTTGCTTGTACCATTTGCCAATTTCTGTGGTGTAAATACTCCCACTGTGGCTGATTTCAAGAGACGAACGTGACGTCACTGAGCACAGAGCTGGGGAGGAGATGCAAGCGTCAGCTCACAGACTGTCGTCACTCTCAGAAGCTAGTAAACCATTTTTTCTTTTTTTTTTTGTCCCCACCTGACTCCTGATCATTTCCCTGAAAGAAGCCCTTGGCTGTCCTTCCTGGGCCTCCTCCCTCCACCTCAGCTACTGAGTCATCACAGAATGTGCTGGTGCAAATGAAACGCGTCCACAAGGCCCCCATTAAGTCTCCATGAGCAGCTCATGGAGGGCTGTGTTTGACTTGGTCAGTCCTCGTCATAGGGCGTGGGCTCAGGAAGTGGGGGAACAGTGTCCTTCCCTGACCTGAGTGGCTCTCTGCACCCGACAAAGACAGTTCTCAGCAGAGTGCACAGCAGTGGAGCTGCCCAGGGAAGTGGCTCTGATGTCATTGAAATGTCATGTACTTCCAGCGCACGCAGAATGCCAGGTGGGCGGCTGCCCAGGCCTGGGGGCAGGTTTTCAAAATGAATCAAGTCCACAGCTCCTTCCTTCGAGGGCCACTCCCTCCCTCAGGACTCTAATGTAAAGTCTGACAAATGGAGGGCCGCCCAATTAACTTGCCTATTGTCTCCTAAAAATACCTCTTCTCCTGGCTTTCCTTTGGCAAGAAGAGCAGAGTGGTAATCAGATGGAAAGGTCACATTATACCAAGAAATGTGACTATGTTGGAACAGGGCCCAAACACCCCACTCCCCCACCCAGATCCGTGTGTTGGACATATTTCCTCTCTGCATTTCAGTCATAACTAAGAAAGCATGGCCGCCTTCACAGAAACCCACGTGCTGCTACCTCAGTGAGGTAAGCTGCTGTACAGCCTGGGGGCTGTACATGACCACCTTGCTTCCTCCTGCCCCGTCTTTCCAGGAATACCTGCAGGTATCCAATTAACCGAAATGAAGGTGCCGACTCAAGTAGTCATGAGGGTTTGGGGCCTTCAGGAAGCAGGGATCAAGACAGAGGTAAAGGGCAAGAGATTTGTTGGGGGTAATCCATGTGCCAGTTCAAAAGGAGAGGGCGCAGGACTGAGCAGGGAAAGCCTTCAGACGGTGAGGAGGTTCGGGGTGAGAAGGGAGGAAGGGTTGTTGAGCTGAAATCGCGTCTGACTGCAATGCAGCTCTGAGAAAGTCTTGGCCAGCCCCGTGGAGAACTCTAGAACAAAGGGTGTCCATGGGAGGAGTCGCACGTTGGGCAGAAATGGCCAGGCCCTAGGACCTTCACAGCGCTCTGTCACTGACTGGGGCTGTCCGGGCAGTGAGTGTCCTCAGCTCTAGTGCTTTGTTCTTCAATAACTCAGGAGACTGACCTGCGGAGACGGCAGGAGTCAGCCCAGAATGCTCGCTTTGTTGGGTCCATTCTCAGTCCGCCTTAGGTTCCTATCCTGCAAGCAGTTTGCCCCGTGTATTCCCAACAGTGGGGCCACACTTTGGCAAGGGGTAGCCGTAGCTGGGGGTGGGAGTGACTCCCCCATTTCGGAACCTGGGGGGTGTTCTGTAGCTTCAAGGACTAAGAGCTAGAGAAAGACCTAGCCATGCTCTGGGCAGGAGAGTATCTGCAGGCTGCTGGATGCAGACCAGCCCCTCAATATCCAACCCAAGTCACAAGAGAAGAAGTAGTTCCCAATTGTCATAAAGCCTCCTCTCTGTGGCCCGCGAAAATCTGGGGAACTCAAATAACCAGTGCTGTTTTCTTTTCATTCTCGGAGTTTACGTGCACAAATAATAACATAAATACGTGTACATTAACCTTGTAAGCAGTTACAATATTACAAATAAGGTTGACGTCATCTTTGACCATCATCCCAAACCAGTTCTTACCCCAGGAGTAGGTGCTAACTATTTAGCACATGGATTCCTTCCATAGTCCCTCTTTTATGCACAACTACCATGTTTCCCCCAAAATAAGCCCTACCCCGAAAATAAGCTCCAGTTAAGATCGTCAGCCAGACGGATGCATTTAGTACATTATGACGATGTTCCAGAAGAAGATGACATGACTGTATTTGAATAAATGTACATTGTTGTACATGGAAAAAAGAAAGACATCCCCTGAAAATACACCCTAATGCATCTTTGAGAGCAAAAATTAATATAAGACCCAGTCTTATTTTCGGGGAAATATAGTATAAGACCCCGTCTTATTTTCGGGGAAACACGGTAGTAAATGGGAAAACCTGGAATCCAACCCAGGCAGTTTGGTTCCAGAGTGCTTCTGTTTTACCTCTACACATTTTCTCCTACATCAAATGTAACTAACTCTGTGAACACAGGCTCTTAAATGCTTTGCCAAGGAGCATAAAGAAGCAACTCACTGCACGCCAGACACTGTGCTAACTAAGTCCATCTTTACAAAAACCCTGTGTTGGGGGGTGTTATTGGACCCATTTTATAAACTGAGGCTCCGACAGATGAAGTAACTGGTTACAGAGCTAATATTAATAATTGTCAGAGATGGGATTTGAACCCAGGTCTGTCCATGTCTTAACAAAGATGGCACCTGCCTCCCAGGACACTGCTGAAGTTTGATCTCCCTCCAACAAGTGACAAGTGCATTGCTGAAATTTGATTTCTTTTGCCAAATTCCTAAGACACCGGCCTAGATAACATCACAGGCAAAGCCCTATGCGTGGGCCAAGCTTAACACAGGCTTGTCGAGGTAGCAGGCAGCGGGCTTGCTGGACGTGTGCAGAGAGCCAGGCCTACTGATGAGATCCCCCCTCTGTACTTGATGGCAAGCCACGAATCTCAGATGTCAGTAACCATCAATGCTCAGCGCAGAGCCAACACATTCTGGTGGCTCTGGGACCCGGGGGCACAGCGACCAGACAAGCCGCTTTATTCCAGCAGTTGTCCACTCATTCTGGAATCCCCCAGCTCAACCTGGCGAGGTCATACCAGACAGTGGCCAACGGCAGCACTGAAGGGGGGAAGGAAAAAAAAACTGTAGCAGGAGCTGGTCCAAACCTTTGCTAGGAAGCTAAAACTAGCTGTTGCTACGGATGGCCACAGATCATGAAATGCATATGCCACCATAATAGGTCTGTGTAAAATCGCCCCATGTGGGGTGTCCTCCAAGCCACTCACAATTAAGCCTAAGTGACGACATATAGAACATCATTTTCCAGGTGGAGGACACCCAACCCCAGAAAGTGTTGGGAGGGCTGGAATGGGCTGAAGGATGGCTACAGCTGGCATCTGGAGCCATTGATAGCCCCACGGTCCTCAAGGAGTATTGCTTGGGGACCCACAGGACCCACTGCACTGTTCTGGGATTTGTCGATTACAGGATTAAAGAGACAGCACAGCAGAACACGGCACAGCACCTTGGTTCATCCCCACCACAATTCTGTTACACAGACACTCTCGTAATCACATAATGCCTGGCACATAGTAGACCCTCAATGCAATGTTACTTAGACTCAGCCTTCCTGGAAAATATTTCCAGTGAAATGTGCAAACAGATCAGGTGAAGATTTAATTGCCACAGTAATGCACAGTCATTCACCTGCATCTCGACGCAGATGGTAATTGACATATGGGAGGTGGGAGACCTTGAAAGGTGATGACTGGTGTGAACTGACCCAGGGAAGCTCCTGGAGGAGGTAATAACTTAAAAGTTAAGCAGGCAGGAGCCTGAACACCTTGCATGAATACAAAGCAAAGCTGGAGTTGAGAATGTGCAGGAGGTGAAATGCAGATGGCGAATTAAATGCAGACATGCATAAAGTGGACAAATGGAAAGTCAAGCCCAGCTCTGGACGGTACGCCAAGGTCTGTATGAGGAGGCACGCAGGGAGGTCCCTCTGACATGGGCAAGAATGGAATCAGACTGTGAGACAGCAGGAAGTGTTCTAGCTCCTATCTCACACACATGCTCTAGGAGATGGCCAAGTATCTCAGAGGCATTTTGGAGACTTCCAAGTGTTCGATCTACATCTCTTGGATGCTTACCACTGTGGAGTTTGTGACAGAGGAGGAGGACAGAGTGTGCCGAGTGCTGTGGGAGCACCTAACTGGTGAACGGGGTGGAGGGAAATGTGTTCAGTATCTGTGAAGACCCTGAAGCACGAGAAAGCAGGAGAAGCTCAAAGAGGTCCGCGATGGCCCATACTCCAGGGCTGGCCCGCAGGAGGCGTCCAGCAAGGTGTGAGTGAGTGAGTGAGTAGAGTGTGTAAGGGAGGGCAGTAGAAGATGAGGCTGGACATGTACACTTTCACTAGCCATAAGGTCTTTGAAGTCTGCTACAAAGAATTTTGACCTTGACCATGACTTCCAGGGGAAATCATGGAAACATTCTAAACAACAATGATGTGATCATATTTATGCTTCTCCAGAAATACTGGGCCACTGAGCTGTGACTACCTCACCCGCCACCCACCGATAACCTTCCAATGTCAATAGGAAGCTTTATCTCTCCTCTGTGCCATGAGACAGCTGAAAATGCCCCAGACCTTTGGGAATTGTCTCTCCTTCCCTATCAGCCATTCCTCCAGCTGCTGAGGAGTTTTACACGTGGGGGAACTACCTTGTACCTGCCTGTGGGTCATGTTCTGGAAGCTCAGTTCGCAGGAATGGCTCTGGGTGGGGACGGCACTAGACCTTTCTCCTAGGTCAACAAACCAACTAGCTAACTTAACTATTTGCTTTAATTTTGGTTTCTGCAAAAGCAGAGCCTGAGACAAGGATTTGAGTGCAGGAAGTTTTATTTGGGAGGTGATCTCAGGAAGTAGAAACGAGGGAGCAAGGAGAATGTGAGAGGAGGAGGACAAAACAATAAAGCGTGCGTCACTGAGCCCGTTACCATCGTGGGCCAACCAGGGTGCAAGGCCCCCTGGGAAACCATTGCACAATGGGAGGAGGGAGCATTTATCCACTTGCTTCCATCCTCCATGGGTTAGGGGTTGCCCCAGAGGTGGGCACTCCTGCAAATCTGCGGACTGCACCTTGGGGGAGCTCAGCAGGCTCCCAAGGCTCTGGAGAAAGACTTAAGGCAGAAAGGAGGAGATGCAAGTGCTGGAGGTGGGGCACTACCACAGGGCCCAGGAACTGTCCCCACCGCTGCAGCTGAAGTTGGAGGCGGGCCCAGAGGAAGCAGTATGTGCCACTAAGTCCCATTTACCGGCCATTGTCCACGTGCCAGATACGTTAAGCCACACTGAGATATGTGTTGACCCATTCAACCCACCCAATGACACTGGGAGGTACATTTTACCACTCCATGTGCCAGATGAAGACACCGAGGCTTAGAGAAATTAAATAATTTATCAAAGGCCACAAATCTGGAAGTGGTTGGATGAAGAGGGACTGAAATCCAGATCTGCTTTTGCCACCATAACATCTCTTCCTGGAAGTTCTAGAGAAGTCATTCTGGCTCCATTTACATTCTCTGCTTCTGAGATGGGACACCCTCCAACCACATAGTCCCACCCTCCAAGCCACAGATGATTGGACCAGAGGAAAGCACCCGATACAAGCTACACCAATCAGATTCTCTTATCTGGGAATTTGGACTTTGGACACTGATCCAGACCAGCAGCGGGTACAGAGAGGAAAGTCCAATAAACTCCAGGGCTGGGAACGCCATGTTGGCACAGCGATCACGGGCTCTGTAAGGGAACCAAAGGAGCCAGGATGCAGAGAGGAAGCATAAAGAAGCAGAGGTGCAGAAATAGCAGACCTGAGCTCCCATGCCTTTTTGAAGAGCCCCAGAGACAACGAGTAGCTGAGCTTTCCTGCCAGTAGATTCCTTTTTCTGTTTTGTTTACTTGAGTTGGATCACTGTGTTTCCATTTCTGCTAACCTCACATCCCTGAATAAAACACAACCTAAAAAAGACAAAAGTCATACAAGAGGGCACGTTCACGAGATGGGTGACCGTTTTATAGACAGAGATGATGACCTGGGCATCTGTGGGTTTCTCTGTAATCTCTCTGCCTGGCCTCTTTAAAGAGACAAAGATCGTATGCAGACGAGGGAGAGTAATGGGAGGAAGGTGTCAAACGCTCCTCCGCTACAAAGTGAAAGATGCTTCATTGGGGGTTTGGTATCTACTTCTTAAAAATAGAAAAGGAGCACAGCCCAGGCCTCATCTCTCACCACAGCTTTACCACGAATAAAAGCAGCCAGATGATGGTCTTCCGCATCCGGTGGTATTCCCACTTCATTTTTCACCCCTCTGTTGGCTGCAATGTAAGACAGCTCGAGAAGAAATTAATACTAGGAGTCGCTGACAGCAGATCAAAGCTGAAAGACAAATTGCTCATTACAGTTCAGGGAGCTGGAGCCGGGAGAAGACAGCCGTACCATCCCCTGCCAGCTCCAGGCGGTTCCCACCAGTGACTTATCTACCACCAAGGACCTGCCCTTGGCTTCTCCCTGCCTGGGAGGTGTGGGGAGGGGGGGAGGGGGGCTACAGAGGGTCTGGTTCTGGGTCAGCAGCCCATTCGGACCTCCTCAGAGCCCCTCATCGGCCCTGTTTGTACCAAGTCACCATGTCACTGGTGAGAGCAAGACTTAAGCTTTGGACAAGCTGCCTGTGTGAGTCAACAGCCACCTGCTCGTCCTGGGCCATGGTGGTGGCGTCCGTGGCAGCAGAGCTAACAGGAAGGCAGAGCACCCTGGAGCAATGAGAAATCGGACGTGGACAGAATCCCCGCTGCCCACCTGGCCTTGCAGCCTCTGTCCCTCTCCTCTGCTAGTTTTATTTCTGGCACCTTGACCACTTGGCAATCAGAGATAGGGAGGTGTGTGGGTTGAGTCCCACGCACGCCCCAGACCCAAACGGCAAATAGGGGCCGATGTCCAGCCTGTGCTGCATTCAGTAACCACATGCCCTGGCATGGACTGCATCTATTTGCAGAAAGGGCTGGCTTTTCCTAAATTGCACAAAGGTGCTGCTTGGATTAGTGAAGGTCCTGGCAATATTATGTTTTAGAGCTAGTGGCCTGTTTGTCGGCCAAGGAGAACATAAGCTCCATGAGGGCAAGGACTGTGCTAGAAATATTCCATTTGCCTCTCCGGGTCCACCTGCCGCCCTTCTCCTCCCCGCCGCTCCATTCCCTGGGGTGGGGACATGAGCTGAGTGTCCTGCTTTAATGAGCTCCCCAGAGCTGAGGCTTATGGTTGGATTTAGCCAGTAGAAGAGGCCATGGGGAGATCAAAGGACAGGAGGAGAGAGAGGGCGGAGTATCTGTTCCCTGTCTCTTTTCTGTAGTGTTGGGTGGTGACTCTCTACCAAAAGCCACAGCTCCCGCCCCATGGAGCGTCCCTCTTTCAGTTCTGGTCCCAGCTCCCTCACGGTGTCCTGCTCAGGCGTGAGGCTGGGAAAGGCTCCCTCCTGTTGCACACCCAGGTGTTGCACTATTTCTTTCAGGGTTCTTTACATCGCGCCCACCCCTTCGTAAATTGTCCCTTGAGTCAACTCTCCTCAAATTCCCAATATAAATACACCATCTCCTTTCTAGCAACGAGAATACTTTGGTTAATTCACTGCTGTATCCCCAGCACTTAGAAGAGTACTCCGCACACAGCCACCACCAGTATTTGTTGAATGGCTGAATTCTGACCCCCAACGTGGGGACAGGTCCTTGGTTTCCTGGCACTTTGTCAAAGGCCCACTGGCATCCTCCATTCAGCTACAGCCGGGCTGTTGAGAACTGGTCATCAGGACTGTCCTCCCCACCTCATCTTTCTGTGCCCAGCGGACCCCACATCTCCCTGGTCTCAACCATTCATTGTACATGACAGCTAGACCCCCGTCTGAAACATTTTGCTTTTCTCTCTCGCTGGGGGGGTGGGGGGGGAGGGTAAAAAGAATAAGCGACACACTTAGAAAAGCATCCTTTTGGATTTTCAGAAAAATATTTCCTGTCACTCTCCTTTTCTTTACACCCATTCGCCAGACCTCTCCCAAATGAGTGCCAGCGGGTGCCCCCTCACCAGGATAATTCCACTCTGAAAAAGCGTGGGGCCATACAGCGCGACCGAGCTGCTCAGTCTGGGGAGACATTGTGTGGCCACAACAAAGGCTCATGGCTTTCCGGGCAGCCATTTGAGGGCTGTTGAGCATAACGACCAGCTGGCAGCATTCCAGCCCCAGAGACTACAGTCGCCTCCCTCCAGGGTTTTGCAGAAATGACAGTGTCAGAGAAAACAACGATTTAATGGCCACATGACAGGAACCCTGAGACTAATGGTACCCAACCCAGAAATCAGAGCCAGGCAAATGGAGGCAACAACAAGAAGGTAATTATGAGGCAGCCTGTGCCTTTCTCTCTGTCATTAGTGTCCGTCCAAGCATTGCAAGGAAGCCTCTCCCCTCCGGAAGGTCAAGTTTATGTGGCGCCAAGTAGTTGGAAGACACGAGCTGGTGCTGGTAGACGCAGGGCAGATTTTTCTATAAAGAATTCTCCAGAATTATACATGGAGCGCCCCATCCACACATCTCCCTCCGCCCCCCTCCCAACACACACTAATTCAAATGATGCAGCCCTTCCGCTTTCCACACCTCGTTCCCACAAAGCTTTGTTTAGACAGGCGAGAAAAAAATGACACTGCCTCCTGAACAAGTAGCTTTTGATTAAAAACACTGAACCTCTGCCCAAGTAATTGTGCCACACGCAAGACAAACATTTGAGGGCCTGAGGAGAAGTTCCTCTTTGTTCCCAGGAAGCCTGAACTAGTGGTTAAAAAAAAGACCTCTGGCTTGCAGAGTTTGAACAAAACTTCTAGCACTTGCTATATTTTTCTGTAATGAGCATGTGGGATGTGTCCTATACATTATTTTTAATGACAAAAGTCATAAATGGAATCCATGTGTGTTGCCACAAAAGGCAACTGCCATAGATAAAAAAGCAAAGTGTCTTGACGATCGCTTCCTGTCCGTCTCCCATCTCTGGAGATGATACTTTTATGTGTGTGATTTGGTTCCGCCCACACTCTTCCTCTATAGGATAAATGTATATATATGAATCTTTACCCATACTTTATTTTGAGGATGATTTTGTTATAAATGGGGTTCTACTACATGTATTCATTATTTTACAATTTTTTAAAACTTAAGATGATGTCTTGGAGATCTTTGCATGGTGGAATTAGTGCATAAGAAACGTATTGATTTTAATGGCTTCCTAGCATACAGTAATGTTCCCAAACCACAGTTTATGTCACTAGGTCCCTACTGAGGCACATTCAGTGACTCCTGACATCTCATTGTTACATGCAGTGCTACAATAAAATACCTGTACGTTGTCTACTTGGACATGTGGGTCCAATTAATATATGGAAGAGATAATGATATTAATTGGGATACTTTGGGCTGCAAATAAAAAAAGACCCAATGGCTAAACACCAAGGGCTTGATTTTCTCATGTGAATGAGAAGTCTAATGTAGGTTCGTTCCAAAGATGGATAATTCAGGGGCTCCATGCCATCATCATGGACCCAGGTGCTTTTTGCCCATGTTTATGCTCTGCCATCCTCAGTGAGTTGGGAAGGCCTCCCCCCAGTGGTCACGTGATGGCTGAAGATGTCCTAGGTAACATGTGCAGGCATATCTTTAGCTTCCTCTGGCCCCATCAGCCAGGACTGGGCTGCAAGCTAGCACACTGGTCACTGGCGAGGGGAATGGAACCACCCTGACCTTTCTGATTCCTCCGGGTCTTGGAAGAAGAGAGGGAGAGAAACAGGATTTTGTTCATCAAAGTGCCCTCCAGAAAATACCAGGGCTGCCAAAAAAAATGTATAACCATTTTAAGAGCTATTATCTATGCTCAAGCAGTAGTTCGCCGTCATCAGAAGTGTCTGGATGCTGATGGTACCACTGTGAGCACCTCTTGTAACTGCAGAAGTCACACGTGACTTGGATTCATCTTTCGGTATCAGTATCTATTGAGTATTACAATTAATACAGTTTTTTTCCTGTCTTAAAATGTGTATACATTTTTTTGGCACCCTCTGTAGGCACCAATTTGCCACCTACGGATAGTACTTGAGTACTAGTTTCTCCACATATTCACCTGCTCTTAATAAGGTGTTTAAATTTTCACCAATGTGATGGGGAAACGGGATCTCATTGTTTTCTTGCATTTACCTACTTTCTAACGACATTGACAATCATCTTTAGATCTATTGTCTGTTTGTATTTTCTCTTCTGAGATTACCTATTTGTATCACTTGCCTTATTTTCTACTGGATAGTTTGCTGTGTTTTTATTGATTTTAAAAGGTTGTTCAGAATAAAGAACACTTAGATTATCTCTTTTTGTTCTTCTATGGAATCTCAAGCGCTTCTATAATAGTCCAGGAAACAATGGAAGAAATTCATGTCATGGGAAAGGATATAGTGACATGCTTTCTAAACTGTGTGCTTCAGAACAAAAGTGCCTTGCCAGATGTTAAAATGCAACTCAGAAACACCACCTAAAATGTCTGTCTTTTAGCATCTCGCAATGCAGAAACCGCACAGGGACCAGCTCTGTTCTCATCATGACCACTTCCTAGCTGTGTGACCTTAGGCCCATCATTCCACCTCTCTGAGCTTTGTTTTATTCATTGTAAAATAGTCCTTACGTGACTGTTAGGGGTGTAGCAGATGCATTCATGCCCTTCCTGTAGCCTCTTGGCTCTCACCATGCTCATGTACCTCTATGGCTTCCTACAGCAGCACTCACGGCTGTCCACCTGGGGTCTGGGGCATTCCAGAAGGGGCAGAAAGGGGCCCCAAGAGTGGCCCTCCTCCAATGGCAGACAAATGCTGGTGGATAAGACAAATGCGACAACTCGGAGGCACAATCTATACCAGGATTCAACAAACTACAGCTCACGCACCAAATCCAGCCCACCACGTGCTATTATAAATAAAGTTTTATTGGAACACAGCCACACCCATTTGTTTACACATGGTACATACTGCCTGTGGCTGCTTTCACACTATAAGGGTAGAGTTGTGCAACAAATTGTATGACCAGCAAGGCCTAGAATATTCACTGTGAGCTCCTTTCCAGACAAGGTTGCTTACTCCTACTTTATATTCCCCAGCAGGATGAGCCCAGGTTGCCCCAAGTGGCAACCTGCTTGCTCATTAGCACGCTTTCATATCCCTGTCTCACGTCCTTACTTTCTGGGATCACCTCCCAAATATATGACTTATGCTCAGAAAGCTGTAATGCCCTAGGCAGACTTGGAAAAGTAGTAGACAGAATGGAAAAAGGCAGGAGATGGCAGACTATGGTGGGTCTGAGATCTAGGGTGACGACACCTCCAGGGGTAGGGTGCCCCCTCTTTCCTGCCCCAAATCAGTCAATCTCTCTCTCTCTCTCTCTCTCTCTCTCTCTCTCTCTCTCTCTCTCTCTCTCTCTCTCTCTCTCAAACACACACACACACACACACACACACACACACGCACACACACCACATGCATACACACACGTACAGAGAGCTTGCCACTTGCTTGGGGCAGTGTTTTTGCTCACCTTCCCATTAGTGGTTGGGGACCTGCAAACTAAGTGGAAAATGCAAATGGGGAGAGGAAGGTACTTTTCTGTCCTCTGCACCAAGGAGGACACGCTGACTCCTGTCTGGTGAGTGGCCACGTGAAAGAGTAGAATTTCTGCCCAGGGAAGCATGTCTGTCTGGTCTGTAACCACACATATGTCCATATATAAAATAAACAGGTCATCAGACAGCTCCCCAGAGGGGGAGGGGCTTCTAATGGCTCACTGTTACCTGCAATGCCACGATAATGCCACTCTCAAAATTCAGGGGACAAGGCGAGAGTGTCATAAATACACCCAGCACCTTCCCACCTCCAGACCTCTGCACAAGCTGCTCCTGCTTCTGGAACACTCCCTTAATAAATGCACTTTTGTCATTACTTGGGTCTCAGTGGAGATATCACTTCCCCAAAGAAACCGTCCTAATCCTCCCTCCAAGTGTCCCCACCATCAGTATTTGCCACGCTTACCAGACTTTTCCAATGTGGTACTCACCATGATAACTAAATAAACATTAGTTTAATATCCTCCTCTCCCCACCAGACTATCAGCATATACACTTCTCTTGGATGTTAACATACAAGTGGAATTGCTGGATCATATGGTTATTCTAGTTTTAATTCTTTAAGGAACTGTCACACTGTTTTCCACAGCCGCTGTACCATTTTACATCCTGCAAGGGTGCCAGTGGGTTGCTTGGCATGACTGAGTGTTCAAGACACCTACCTGTCACTCTACTGCTTTGTTCCACTGCCGGACACAATTTTGCAAAGGGTAGACAGAGGCCAAAACTCAGGACGGGGCCCTGGAAACACTCAGAGATCCGTGATTTCAAGAACAGCTAACTCAAGCCCTCTTGGTCGTAAGTAGCACAAACCCTCTCGGAGAAGCTTGATTGAAAGGGGCGGGGATTTATCCTGAGAACAAGGGGTGTCAGCAGCGGAAGGTGCAGTGCAGGCTGCTAACAGTGGTCCCACGACCAGGGATATCATTGGTCTCTTCCCAACCCTTCGTCTTTCCCCACGTCCACTCTCTGTAGACCAGCGTATGTGGAAGAAGGCAGCTGCTCCCAGAGACCACGCCTTCCCCTGGACAGCTCTGAAGTATGCGACACAGTTCCACCCTCTTTACCTCCGCTGCAGGCAGAGGTGACACCTGGCCCCCGCCAGGCCAATCAGCTCTTCCCTATGAATTTGGAATTGAGGCTGATTGCTCGTGGCTGCTTTTCTCCTCTGGAAATTAGTGGTGATAACAGTGATATTTACCTTGTAGGATTGTGGTGACATTGGATAAGAGAACTCATGCCAGGTCCTTAGCCCAATGCAGGGTACTTAGCACGTACTGGTATTATCCCTGTCATCCCAAATACTAAGTCCCCTAGCACAGGGCCCAGCACAGAGGGGTGCTCAATAAATATTAATTGGATGGATGAACGAATGAATGAATGAATGAATGAATGAATGAATGAATGAATGAATCTATCAATCAACAAGAGAATGCCATAGGCTGCCGTCACACAAGCTTTTTGATGATGGTCAGTTACAGCAATACATGGACTGCATGGTTGTGTAGAACTTCTCTCTTCCAAACACTAGACTTTGTGTCCTCAATACAGCCATGCTGAATATCCCCCCGCCCGGGATGGCATGTTAGGAGGTGCAGGTGCTATCGAAGGGTTTTGAGTGCTGCCAGGTGCTCATGACACATTTTATAGGTCGTTAAACCTCTAGTTAGACAAACTCAATCATGTGCATTCGTTAAAATGAGATTTGGGCCATTTCAAAGATTAGGCTCATAGTGCAGGAAATATGGTTGAAGTTCTCCGTTGTCAGGGAGGAGGGGGAACTGGATTCCCCCGTAGCGTCGGAGCGTTCCACCGCGCATTTCTCCTTTTACAGTTCGTATGGTCAGTCATTCTCTCTTCCAAATGAGCCCTTGTTCTGCTTTCACTGTCCCTAAAGAGTACTGATTTTGTCTTGAGTCTCCACCTACACCATAGGCTCAAAAATGCACATCCTGGAGATTTGTGCCTCCATTAAACAGGGGAATGTTTATATTTTTAAAATGTGGCTGCAAAAAACAAACAAACAAAAAAAAAACCCACAAAAATAAATGACTTTTGCAACGCACCTTGAAGAAACACACACAAACGTGATGCATCAGCTTGGCCCCGGAGAACAAGTCCCAGTGCAGTGGTGCTGGTGGCATTTCCTCCCAGTGGTTCAGAAAAGAGCTTTTGATGTGCTACCTGTGTCCACACCTGGGCAGGTTTCAAGGGGAGAGAAATGTCAGTCCATAGCTTCCTGCTTCTGTGTGACATTTTCCGTGAAGGGATTCAGCAAGGAAACAGGACTCATTTAATGGAACTGCCCTCAGAGGTATGGACGGGATGACAAAAGGTCAGGTGGCCTTTTCTGGTCCAACCGGGGTACAATGGAGCCATCATGCGCCCTGAGGGAGAGTGCACTCATATGCACCTTCTTTGGTCTTGAAAACAGTGTTTCATAGTCCTAAAGCATCTGGAACCTAACCAGTTTAGAGCCTCAAGACCCCAAAACAATGACACATCCTTAACAGGCCCCCAGAAAATATGTTTGGATTAATAATTAGTCCTGTTAGACAACACAACAACAACAACAACAAACTAGATCCCATTTACCGAGAGCTTGCTACGTGCCAGGCACTTTATGTCCACTGACTAATGGTCACAACCATACTGCAAGGCAGGGTTTAGGAGCAGCGTCACCTTTTGATAGAGGAGAACATAGAAACTCAGAGGGATCAAGGACTTGTCCAAGGTTACTCCACCAGGAAGCAGGAGACTGAGGATTTGAAACCTATGTGTATGTGACACAAGTCCATCCTCTAGCCTCCTGTCCCCTCCACACCTCTTTAGCTTCTTACGTTCATTGCCTCCAGTTCTTCCTGCCTGTCGTGAAGGAAGCAGAGGGTCATTTCATGGCCGGAGGGGTCCACACTCACGGCATCCAACCACTGCGTGGCAGTCCAGGCAGGGACCGTACTTCTTGGCGCCTGCTAAGCCTCAAGAGGCCTCCAACTGCTTCCCGGAGACCCCTGAAAGCACAGTCATACCTTTAATTGCTCCCAGAGGTGGCAGGCTTCTGGCTGCACAGAAAACAGTAATTCTCATGGCTGACCAGGTCATGGTATGTGTGACAACATGGGCAACTGGTCTCCCCAAGACTGATCACCTTGATCCTTCCTGTCCTTTACGTTCTGCCACCTCCCAGCTGTTGCATCGTCAAGAAAATGGTATCACTTCCCTCCATCTTTCATTACATGTTCCATAGAGTCATTTAGTTAACCCCGAACATTAGCTGATCCCTGACGAAGACCTGACCATGTGATCTCAGGAGCTCACAACTGGTATGAAAGCAGATGCATCAAACAAATACCTTTAGTGTGTGAGCTCAGTGTTCCAAGGAGAGAGACTCGTCTGATATGTTATGGGAACAAACTGAGGTAGGACTAACATGGCCAGCAGAAAGGGAAGGCAAGAAAGGGGTGCTTGGGAAGGCTTCATGGTGGTGGGGCATTAAGTCTTGAAGGACGAGGAAGAGTTTTCCAAGTGGGAAAGGAGACAAAGGTCATTTCCTGCAGGAGACAGAATATGTTCCCTGGGGTATGCATGTTTCAAAGGTGTTTAGAGTGATTGGGAGACAGGGTGGGTGGGGGCAGAGGTGCAGCCAGCAGATGCTGTTGTGAAAGGCTCCATAGAATACCCTGAAAAATGGGGACTTTGCTTAGAGGTGATTGGGAAACCATTGAAGGTTTTGAGATGAGTGACAGTAAGGTTTATTTTATAGAAAGGTGCTATATCAGTCTCCTAGGACCACCATAACAAATGATCACAAATTGGGAGGCTTGCAACAACAGAAATGTCTTCTTTCACCACCCAGGAAGTCAGAAGTCCAAAATCAAGGTGTCTGAAGGGTTGGTGCCTTCTGGAGGCCCTCTGGAAGCATCCAACCCACGCCTCCCTCCTAGCGCCTGGGTTGCCTGCAATCTTTGGCATTCTTGGCTTGTAGGCACATCACTCCAATCCCTGCCTGCGTCTTCACGTGTTCGTCTTCTCTGCTGTCCTCTTCTTATAAGGACACCAGCCATTGTGTTTAGGGCGCTCGCTAATCCAGTATGATCTCATCTTAACTAATTACATCTGCAAAGACCCTACTTCCAAATAAGGTCCCATTCTGAGGTTCCAGGGGGACATGACTTTTGCAGGGGGACCCTATTCAACCCATGATAGATTGTGAAGAGGCAAGAATGTCAGTGGGAACCCAGCCGAGAAGCCAGTTCCACAGAGAGAGAGAGCAAGAGGCCTGGATGTGACAGTAGAAGAGGGACCCCTCACCACACCAAGGACCTGCTCACAGGGGTCTTTTCTCAAGTGGAAGGTGGATATAACGACACAGTGAGTCCCGCTGGAAGGGACCTTCAAGATCAAATCATCCACTTTTCCCCTGTTTACCAAGGAAAGTGGTCACAGACGCTGTGAAGTGGTGGAACCAGTATTTTATATGATAATCTGTCTTGAGGATCCCTTTATATTCTTAAAATTGTTTAATGCATACTGGCTCTTCCCAGTAAGGTTTCGTTTAGATGGGGCCTTCCGGAGCCGAGGAGCTTATTAGCAGAGCTCATAATTGTCTTAATAGCCAACATTTATTAAGCACACACTAAATGCCAGGTGCTCTGAGAGATGCCTTGAATTTATGAGCTGTGATTCTCACAACGTCTCTGAAAGGAGGGCCATGTTACACATGTCTTCATTTTACAGGGGAGGAAATTGGTGCTCAGTGAGATTATAACTTGCCCAGGGCCTGCAGGTGGTGAAGCGCTACTGCAATCCAGGGCCATGGGATGCCCAAAGCAGTTAATAATAATATTAATAATAATAATATAATAATAATCCTACATTAAGAAAAATATATAGGATTAGGGAAGTGGGTTGTGCAAATTTGATGAATTCACGTGGCCTCCGTTTATCTTGATCCCAAAGAAAGTGTCTCCATGTCCCTAGCTTGGGATTGAGAACGAGTCCTGGAAGCGTGATGACAAACGGGTCATCCCCCCAGGCTGTGGGTGGCTCCAAAGGAGATGCACTTAGGACCCAGAAGGACACCCTCCTGTCAAGGGAGGGGCCAGGGCTCCAATTTAATTGATCCCCATCTCCCTGCCAGCATTTCCCTTGTACTCCCGGCTGTTCTGTTCGAGAGAAGCCTGTTCCTCTCTGGGGACGAAGGGACCTTTTCAGTTCTAGTTTATTCAGAATAAAGTTCCTTCAAACGAGTGGCCAATTTCTTTTCTTCCCTTTGAGCCCGATGTGCGGAGCCAGCTGTTATATCAGGAAACGCTGCCAACAGGGCCCGTTGTGCCCAGATCTCATCTGGTGTCTGCTTGAGCATTGTGTGTGTGTGTATGTGTGTGTGTGTGTGTGTGTGTGTGTGTGTGTGTGTTGTTTTTTTTCTCTTTTAATACTTCTAGGGATTTTGCCTTTTAATTATTCTTCTTCAAAGGGAATCTGGGACTGGCAGATGCAAAGATCAAAGCCTCCAGAGGCGCTGGGTCCCTCCCTAACAGGCCCAACAAGACTTCAAGGACACAGAGGGCAGGCCAGGGCGGAGGGTGACGCCACCATCAGCCTGACTCACCTCAGCCCTGCCTCATCCCACAGCTTCCGACGCACATCTGCCTTTGCCCATGGCGGCTGCCTCTGGGCGCCCTGACCAGCCTACTGGTCCCCTGGATAAGGCCAGAGTAGGAGGTTGCCTCTGGGGTATAATCTGAGGATGGAGCAGCAGGTCCTGGCCCTAAAACATTCCCCAACACATTACACCTGGCACATACCTGAAATCACACCATTTACGAAGCATCCCATTGGGTTAAGTATTGCCTACTCTCTGCATTCTGTTTTCGGTGTGAAAACACTACTAGGCTGAATGAGACCTTATGAGACCCCCCCCTTAGTATACATCCATTTACAGGTGGGTTTCCACAGGTCAGAGCAGCATGAGGAAGTTTGGCAACTTGGGGTGGGGGTCAAGAAACAATTCATAGGAAAGAATAAATACTTAGACACCACTAGAGAAGGAAAGAAGGAAGCCAAAAGTTATGATGCACCTACTGCTATGTGCCCGTCCTTTCCATATATATTATTTCTACTTTCATAACAACACTCAAAGGTTGGCATTATCATTCACATTTTATAGTTGACGCACCCAAATCCATCCCAGCTGAGTCAAATAACCCAGTGGTTATTAGAATTTAGCAGGCATAAGAATCCCTGGGAGAGCTTACTGGAGGTGCCTGAGCCCTCCCCCAGACGTCCTGGTCTTGCATGTGGCCCATGAATTTGCAGGTATAAGCGCCTAAGGGATGCTGATGGAGGTGGCTCAGGACCACAGTTTGAGCAGCATGGGTCTAGTGACAGCAATCTTAGTCACCTAGCCAATGACTGGCTCAAGTGATGGGCCAGCCCAAGCCCATTTGGGCCAATGAGACACGAAAGGAGACTTGCCAGGAGCTTCTGGGAAAGAAGCCTTCAGCCTGATTGCTACCAGTAGCCATTTTACAAATGTGAGAGGCACATGTCCAAGGATGAAGCTGATTCTGTGCACAGCTGACCCTGCGGGCCGCTCAGTGACATGACACAGCCTCTAAGCCAATCCTGAATCCTACTCTAGACTCCCTCTTCTATGAAGTAATAAACCTCCTTCGTTTTTAAGCCAGGGTGATGGGCTTTCCTGTTAACTTGCAGCTTGAAGCATTCTAACAGACATTATTGTCATTTTAAAATAAAGAAAGAAAGGTTCGATCCAAGACCAAATTCACATAGCTGGTGACCCAGGTCTGTGCAATGCCAAATATGCTTCCAATTTGTCACACTGCCTAAGTGACTTTTTCTCCAATACCTGATGTGATTCCCCATCTACTCTGGCCCAAGGATTGGGGGCCATAACCACCTAATCTCCTATTAGCAAGAGGTTAACACTTCCATCCATCCTTCCTTCCATCCATCCATCCATCCACCCACCCATCCTCAATACTTCCATGCATCCATCCATCCGTTCATCCACCCACCCATCCATCCTTCCCTTCACCAATCATTCATCCTGTGCTTGCTGCATGTCAAGCTCTGTGCTCAATACTGGTGATTCGCGGGAGGACAAGTTTTAGTCTTAACCCTGAATGAGCTCAAATCTAAAGGAAGAGACACCCCTATGATCTCAGCATCTCCTTCTACATTCCCCAGACTCTGGCATTGCATTCAGCCCCCGATGCCCAGATGCCCAGTCCTATTTACTTGGCAGATAATAAAAGCCCAATCTTCTTTTATTCAACTCAGATTTATACACCTTTGGAAAGTTGGATTTTTTTTTTTTTTTTTTAACATCAGGAAAGCAATTCAAGATGTTCAGTAACGGGGATTATATAAATATTCAACCATCACATTTCCATGTTTATAGAGCATCAAAGTGCACTGCACATTATAAAACTTCTAATTAATCCTCGTAATGCTCTGGTGTCATGAGTAAAGGGCAGATAATAACCCTATTTTATCGATGGGACCTACGGCCACTGTAATTCAGCGACTTGCCCGTGGTCATGTGGCAATGCACCTGCATTTTACACCTTCATTAACAGTACAGCTTATTAATTATAACAATTACATTAACAACTAGCATTTATTGAGAGACCCCATAAACCAGCTCTGTCCTGAGAACCTGACACACATTAGTGCACTGACTCTCCATCACAAGCCTGTGCAGTAGGCTCTGTGCATGATGAAAATTAAGCTCAAAGAAGTGTTGTGTTTGCCAGAGACCCTGGCCAGTGACTGCAGATCTATGTGACTCCAAACCACATGATTTACTGCACCTGCTGCTGGCATGCGGGTGAGGACTGGTGTGGGCTTGTCTGGCATCTTCTGCGGCTTTACTGTGTGACCTCAGGAAAATGCTCAACTTCTCTGGGCCTTGGGTTGCACCTCGGTTAGTGGGGCAGGGAGAGTGCAGACTTTGGGACCAAACTGCAGTTTGGATCTGAACCCCACCTCTGTCCCTGGTCAGGTAACTGGGGGAATGTACCTAACCTCTCTGCAAGTTCATTTTCTACTTGTAAAATGAAGTTAATCACAGTCCTAGCCCACAAAATGTGTTGCAAGGGTGAAATGAGTTAATATGTGTAAAATGCCTACAACAGCACCTAGCGCTCAGTCAGCATTCAATAAATGGCCATTTCCGTAGACCTGTCATGTGACGGAGGGGCTGTGTTGGGTAATCTCTCAGTTCTGATGTTCTTGGATGATTCTAAACGGCTGCCTATGGATTTTGGTTTAGCCACAGGGAAGCAGTATAACTCTCCTGGGGTACAGTTTGGGGTCTTCCAGACAAAAATACTTGCCATGTGCTAACAAAATTATGGTCAAGAAGACCCTTTTAATTGCAAATGCTAGAAAAACCCAATTCAAAGTGGCCTAAGCAAAAGAGAAAGTTGTCTCAGGTAAACAGAGCCCACAGGTAAATCAAGCTTCAGCTTATGATACCTGCCTCTCCTTCCTCACCACTCCCCCAACCCTGCCCCATTTGTATGCTCCACTTGGACTGAACCATCTTCAGTATCAAGTTCTCGGTCACCTCCACATCTTTGCACATGCCATTCCTTCTGCCTGGAACACCATCCTCCTTCCTCCTCTTTTAGACCCCTCCTAGTCCTTCAAGAATCCACTTGGACAGAGAAGTCACTTCCTTCATCCATGACTGCCCCTCTGCCCTTGCTTGGGCAGAAGTGCACAGCCCTCAAATCCACAGCCTATGTACAAGGTGTGATTAAAAAATATGGTGACTGTTTAAATTTTTAAAATTTTATTATAGTAAAAGACACATTGCCATTAATCCCCCTCAAAATACACCCCCTCGCTTCAAACACACTTATCCCATTGTTCTTGCCACTTTCTGAAGCTTTTCTGGAAGTCCTCTTTCATGAGTGTCTCTAGTTGCGCTGTCATGGCTGCCTCGATGTCCTGAATCATTTTGACTTTGGGGAAGAGCCAGAAGTCGCATGGTGCCAGATCCAGTGAATAAAGTGGATGAGGACACACTGTTATGTTTTTATTTGACAGAAATTGCCATATACCAGAAGCGATGTGTGACATGGAGCATTGTCACGATGGAGGATGATTTACAGCACACTTTAAAACACACCTTCTCTCAACCGTAGCTCACAGCCAACTGACTGCACCAAACAAGTTGAAACTTGTCACACACTGTTACTAAGGTTCGATGTGCCACTTCCCGTATTGAAGATCCCTGCCTTTCCATTGGATGGCACTCGGCAGCAGCAGTCACCGTATTTGTTGATCACAACAGAAAAGCTCCATGTCACACATTGCTTCTGGTACGGCAAGTTCTGTCAAATAAAAACATTGTGGTGTGTCCTCATCCACCTTATTCACCGGATTTGGCACCATGTAACTTCTGGCTCTTCCCCAAAGTCAAAATGACCATGAAAGGTAAACGTTTTGAATCAATTCAGGACATGGAGGCAGCTATGACAGCACAACTAAAGACACTCACAAAAGAGGACTTCCAGAACTGCTTCAGAAAGTGGCAAGAATGATGGGATAAGTGTGTTTGTAGCGAGGGGGAATATTTTGAGGAAGATTAATGGCAATGTGTCTTTTACTGTAATAACTTTTTTTTAAACAGTCACCATATCTTTCGATCGTACCTCATATGTACCATGGATGGTAATTTGCTTGATTGTCTGGCTACGCCCATGTGACTCTGAGGGGGACGTTTGGGAACCTAGCACTGAGCTGGCATCCTCAGAGGAGCTCCGTAAACTTTTTCTGAATGAAAAAATATCCAATACATTCTGGACAGAGGGGATGATTCACAGATAAATCCAAGAATCAGAAGAACCAAGAGCCAGGTACAGAGTGTGAGACAGAAACGAGAAGGCCCTACAATTGTCAAGAGGCCCTAATGTTGATGGAGACAAGTAGGTCTCACGAGGTTAGGCAAATAGGGCACACTTCAATCTCAACTCTAGATAGGATCTTAAGCCAGCCCAAATACCATGTCCTAGAAAGACCTACTTGTGACTTTAAAACACACCTTCTCTCAACCGTAGCTCACAGCCAACTGACTGCACCAAACAAGTTGAAACTTGTCACACACTGTTACTAAGGTTCAATGTGCCACTTCCCGTATTGAAGATCCCTGCCTTTCCATTGGATGGCACGTGGCAGCAGCATTCACCATATTTGTTGATCACAACAGAAAAGAAGGCATGCCCAGTAGGGCTCCTTTGGAACAAAGACCTCCCCACCAAAGGCACATCCAAGATGGTTCTGCAGAAATCCCTGCAGTTCCCACACTGAATCTTCTGCTCAAAAACACAAATGCTCGCTCACCTACTTCTCTGCTGTTTGGGCCACCTCCCTGTAATTTGTACTAGGAACTGGCTTCTCCCCTGTTTAGCCCCAGGAAAGTGTGAAAATGAACATCTGGCACCATTCAGGGCATCCAGGCTTTCTTTGAAGAAGGGCTCTCTGTTCAGGCTTTCCCATTTAAAAATAATAAGTAGATTTAGCTTATTATTTTCTCCACCCCACGCTGCCAGCCAGTCGTGCCCGGTCTCTACTCGGCCCCCGAGAACCATGTTTGCTAACTATGAGAAGCAAGGTGTTTTGCTTTTTCAAACAAACCTGAACCCCAATTAAGTTTCTCAGCAACGTGATACTCATTGGTGGCGACCATGGTTTCTCACCTAGCATTGTTATTGATTTGGTCAGAAGTAATTAAGGAGATAATTCTCACCCAATTACCTTTCCCTCAATTTCCTAAGGTTGCTAAGTCCTCTCCCCGGCTGCATTTTCTTTTCCAAATTAATTTTGTCTTCACTCCGAACTGAGAATGGATATTTGTGTTTGTTCATTTTCGTGGGAAGCAAGTGGGGCTCTGTATTTTAATTCCAGCTAGAGCTCTCAACTTCCTGTAATTTGCTTTTTTTTAAGTTAATGTAAAACCTACACAGGTTTACCAGAAAACAAAACATGGGAAGTCTTCGACCCAAGAGGAACCTGTTCCTTGTCTGCTTCTCCCTCTGGATGCCTCCCCCCCAGGCAGCAACGAACTCCTAACACTTTTCGTTGTGTCTCCCAGCGATCCATCTCTCCAAATTATTTAAGTTTTACCTCAGTTTCTCAGTTTATACGTGTAAGACTTTAATGTCTTTCTGCTCTGAAAGATGAGGATCTGGCTTCTTTTCATCCTTACACACTCCCCACCCCCAACTCCCATCCCCCCAAAAGTATAATAGCATTGCCTTCAGTTCCTCTACTGGTTCATTCTGTAACTTTTAGAAAGACATTATCAGGGCAGTGAAATTCTTCTGTATGATACTATTAGGATGGTGGCTCCATATCATTACACATTTGTCCAAACCCACAGAATGGGCAACAGCAAGAGTGAACCCTCATGTCAACTATGGATTTGGGGTGACAATGGTGTGTCCGTGTCGGTTCATGAAGTGTAACAAATGTCCCAGTCTGCTGGGAGACGCTGATAATGGGGGAGGCTGTGCCTGTGGGTGAGGGGCATGTGGGAAACCTCTGTACCTTTTGCTTGGTTTTGCTGTGAACCTAAAACTTCTCCAAAAACAAAATAACGTCTTAAAGCAACAACCACCACCACCATCTAGGTTACACTTGCATTTCTCGCCCCTCTCACCACAGAGTATCTTTGACCCCTTCCTTGGTAGAAGGGATTAGCTCTTCCTCAGCTGGCCATATGTCTTTTACTACTATTTGCGTTGTCAAGACTGAGAACACCCACATTCTGCTCTGGACCCGCAATTCCATTTTCCTTTGTCATGAGTTGGGTGTAAATGTCGAAAATCAATTAATGTTACAGTTTTGTTTTCACCCCTTCGTCCCCTCACTCAACAAGTAACTGCCAAGAAACCACTCTGTGTTTGGTATTGTGCCAGACCCAAGATGCAGTGTGACAAGGTCACACTCCCTGCATGCATTGCGAGGCTAGAATTTAGAGGAGGAGAGAGAGAGACACACACAATTTACAACATAAGCATAATAGCTGCCTACATCGGTGGTTTTGAACTTTATGTTAAACATACGAATATGAAATATCATACAGAGGTAAGCCGAATACAACAAAAAATACTTCAGATGGAAGCTGCTTGACTTTCTTGTAACCTTGTTGATACAAGCAGAGCCTTGGTGCTGGAGCCTCAGCCCACCTGCCTTCCCCCACGGACCCTCAGGCTGAAGCCAGAACACTAGAGGATTCCACAGACCGGGGAGCGTGTCCCTCCCGCAGGGACGGACGAAACACATGTGGGTTGCAGCTGTGTTTCGTGTTTAGAACGCTCCTTCACCAATAGGAAGCCTTTGCAGCACTGGATGCATTTGTCCAGGACACACTGGCTGGAAACACCACTCTGAGGACAGCTGGGAACAAACATCTGCTCATCGTGAGCGGGGCCAGACCAATCACCACGATACCAATGGGGCCGGCGCAGGGCCATGGAGTGGGGTATTCTGACTGTACTTGGCATGAATGTCCCATCCGGGTAGGGAGGGGTGTGTGTGTGTGGAAGAAGGGGGGCGTGACAGCACTACAGGCCACATTGCCAAGTGCACCGGGAAAATCACAATTATCCAAACACACATGCATGTATACACACCAATTAAGAAAGTCCCAGATTGTTCTTCTATTGACTTACTTTGCAAACAATTCAATAGTTTGTTTACTGAATGATCACCATTGGGTCTCTTTCCCTGACTACATAGCCTTGATCTGTCACCCGACCCTCCATGACTTGGGGTTTTTTGAACCTGTAAAATGGGCATTTAAGAACATGTATTTCTTAGGGCTCTAGCCCAAAGTAGCAGCAAGTGGCAGGACTGGGATTTGAATCCAACTCTGTCTGATTCTAAAGTCTGTGCTTTTCCTGTACACTTGAAGCTGAAGCTGAATAATAATGAATGTCAACTACAATTTTATATATATATACACTAAGAAGTGGAATACACCATTAGGAATAGAGACAGTGGAAACGTAATGGCTGTGTGCAATGTCAGAGGGGTAGTAGATGGGGGGTTATCACGATGAGGGATATAAATGATAAATGTCTAACTATTACATTGTTTTGTACACCTGAAACTAATGTTTTTTTAAATAAAGTCTGTGCTTTTCAGTACTACAATCTACTGTCTCCTGCGGTCACTCAGTTATGGGAAGACCTTGCTGCAACCAAGGCATGCTGGGGCCAATTCAGGCCCTGAAATGGGCCAGCGCTTTTTCCTCGCCAATGGAAAAGACTGATCTATGTGGCCCAAGCACTCCATTAATCCTGCGTCCAGGCCCTAAAGAGAAATTAAATGAGTTTGTGTAACCCACGTCACCCGCTGTTCCTGCGGAAAGCTTATTCCTCCACGGTTGTGTGTTACTTATCTATTGCAGTGTAACAAGTTACTCTAAAACTTAGTGGCTTCGGACAGCAAACATTTATTAGCTCTTAGTTTCTGTAGCTTACCTGGGGGCCTCTGGCTCAAGGTGTCTCTGGATGCCACAATCAAGATGCCAGCTGGGAATGCAGTCGTATCTCTCTCTCTCTCTCTCCTTCCCATATTTCCCACCTCCCTCTCTGACACTTAATTCAGTACCTCAGACCTTATTCTATTCCATCCTATCCTCCGAGCTCCAGTCCAGTATCAGATAACTGCCTCTAGGCCACCACTGATGCCTCTGGTTCCAGGTTCAAAGACTCATGAGCTTGGTGTCATGTTTTCTCTGGCCTCCTATACACCCACAACACTCTGGCACTCTCAGGTGCATCGGTTATGGAGGGTAATTGGTGCACAAACAATACTGCCATTTGTGTGAAGGGGGGATGCTTGTGATGGGAAAGAAGTGTGTGTGTGTGTGTGTGTGTGTGTGTGTGTGTGTGTGTACTCTTATTAAACTATCAAATCTCTCTAGAAGGATACACAAGAACTTGGTAACACTGGTCATCTCCAGGGAGAGAAGAGAATGGCTTAAGGACAAGGTGGAAGTAATACTTTATAACTTTCATAACTGTATACCCTTTTGTATGTTTTTAAACCATTTGAAAATACTACCTATTCCAAAAAAAACTAAAACTAAAACATGAAATGAAATAAAACTAATGCCTCATCTTTGGTCCTTAGCTAGGACTCTCATCTCTAATCTTATTTTGCTGAAGCGGCTTCTCCTGGCTTTTCAGAAGCATTACCAGCTTTGGGCATGTTTTTGCCTGTGTGTGTTGGGGGAGGGGGTGGCAGAGGAACTTTCATCGCCCGTCCCCCTCCCCCATCCTACTCTACATTCCACGTCCTCATGAGTCCCTCTGTTTGAGACATTTTTCCCTCCACTTTTTGTGTTCAGCTTAGTGTGCACCTCTGAACCTTCGGCCCCAGGCTAGGTTTGGTGCCTGCACTTTACCACATTGTAATTGAATTGTCCGTTTCATACCTGTCTCCTCTACTGGACTCTGAGCTCTTTGAGGACAGGGTCAGCGTCTTGTTCAGTGTCATATCCCAGCCAGTTTTTTAACTCACAGGAGGTATTTAAGAACGATTTCAGCTAGTCTTGCCCTTCATTCAAGCTCATGATATGGTCCACGTAACTTGGCATCGAATGGCATCCTGCACCCGGCATCACAAGTCATATCGCGGTAGCTGCAGAGTCACGTGAAGGCTCATTCCAATAAGAATTCAAGCCCCAACCAGCTCTTCCGCATCTTGGCTCTTTCCCCCTTCACCACTGCACTGAAAATGGAGCTAATAGTTATTAACCAATGGGAGGCTGGGTTTCTTCGGGCCTTGCGGGGGTTCACTTGGATTTTGCAAAGATGGCCAACTTCATCTTCTTTCAGGGAGAGAGAAAAGGAACTGAAGCCACATGGGGACTTAACCCCTAGCTCACATATGCTTCCCACCAGGATACTGACAATATGAAAAGGGATTGACTTTCTTGGATCACAACTTGTTTCATTTCTCTAGGATGAACTGCCAAATAGTTTGTTTCATTTTCAGGAAAGGAAGTAAAATTATGGTGTAATAAGCAACGGAGGGAGCCCTTCAGTCAACTAGACTGGCTGAACTGATTCAGCTGGGTGACCTCAGGCAAGTTATTTCATTAATCTGAGTGTCAGGTTCCTCAGTCACTTTAACTTTTGGGGTCATCATGAGGATTCAGTGAGAAAAGGCAGGTAAAGTGCCCAGCATGGAAGTGGCAATTGTGTGTCATGATGCTGCTTTTCCTTGCTGGGACCATGGCAGACATTGCTAATCAATCAAATAACTCTTTTCTGATGAGATGAGACTGCAGGGAGCTCCAGAGAGCCACTGCTACTAATGGGTAGCTTAGCACATTTCCAGACACATGGAAGGTGCTGAAAATGTAGGCACTATTATAGTTGTTAAACAGAAGTACTGTTGGCAAGGTTGTTGTTACATCCTGGGGCCGGTGTTACATCCTGAACCTCCTCCAAGACTCTGAACAGCAGCCCATATGGAGTCCCATTGGCTACTGGTGCCCAATAGCTGGACTGCTGGCCTCTCATAGCTAGTCTTTCAAAACAGTTTATGAGTTTATGAGATGAATGTATTTCATTAAAGTCTCTCTCTCTCTCTCTCTCTCTCTCTCTCTCTCTCTTTTAAACTGGGTGGATAGCACATTCGCTGCTGGCATGCCAACTCAATCCCAGAGATAATGGGGGCTCATTGAGGTTGGTAGCCAATTTCCATTTCAATCAAAGTGAGAAAGGTGTGAAATCAGGACTTGATTGAAAGCTATGGCGTCTAGCGCCACCTACTGTTACATTGCTGCATCGGAACCATTGCTGACTCAGGGTTGTGGGTGGCCTTAATCCGCCCTTAATGAGTTTATTTGGGAATAATTTTGTAATCTCACTCACATTACATTTTTTATGTACAATTTATGATTCAATTTCATAAAACTCCAGATATTCATAATACAGTGACGATAGAATCATTTCCTTGGTACGATTGCTTCACAAAGTCCTGTGTACTAAGCACTCCTCTTAGTTCCGTCGCAACTCTTAGATGAAGACGGGGCAGGTGGTAGGTGCGACCCCTGAGGTACAGAGAAGGTGACTGACCTGGTGTCACACAACTAGCGGAACGAGGAGCTGGGACTCTGAGTCCACATCCTATTGTCCCCCTGCATCTGTCACTCCTCCACCCCTGGCTCTCACCTTGTCAAGCCCCTCAAAGCACAATTCCCACTCCAACAGTGCCAGTGCCTAATGTAGATTTCACTGGAAGTTGCATGGAAGAGATGGCAGGGAGGGTTACACTGCATCCCATGGAAGAAAAACCTATAAAACAGTCCTTTAAACTTGCACTCCCCCCCCCCCCCCCGTGCCAGCTCCTCCCTCTCCTGGCCCCAAGGCTCCCTCCATAATACATGACTGTCTTTATTAACTGGGACCATTCATCCTCTCTGCGCTCCTCCAGTGTCCATCTTTCATCCTCATCTTCCTTCTCAGCAAACCAATCACCCGCCTTAGAAAACAGAGAGGATTTAAGACACAAATGATGGAATGACATCTTTCCCTCTGACATGATGCATTGGAAAAGACTGTATTTTCAGGGAGACTTAATGGCTGAGGACCCAAGTTTTAGATACAAGGAGACTGGATGTGTCAGTCAGAAACAGGAGAAACAGGACCAATAGGATGCATGCAGGCAATAGGGATAGATAGATGAAGAGATGTATTATAAAAAATTGGTTCATGCAATTGTGCCAGGCTGACAAGTGCCAAGCTCGGCCGTTGGCAGACTGGAACAGGGAAAGCTAGTAGGGTAGCTCCAGTCTGAGTCTGAAGGCCTAAGAACCAGGAGAGCTGATGGTGTGGGTTCTAGTTTGAAAGCCTGCAGGCTTAAGACCCAGGAATAGTCAATGTTTCAGTTCAGGGGAAAAAACGGATGTCCCAGCTCAAAGGCAGTCAGGCAAGAGAAGCTCCATCTCACTTGGGACAGGTCAGCCTTTTGCTCTCTTCAGGCTTTTAACTGACGGGACGAGTCCCGCCCACGTTAGGAAGGGCATCCTGCTTTACTTAGTCTATCAATTTACATGTTAAATTCATCCAACAACATCCTCAGAGAAACACTGCATGTGAATGAGGTCACTCCTTCCAGGTTATCCCTATATAGGTAGGTACCTGCCTTATATACACAACTTATGACCAACACACACACACACACACACACACACACACACACACACACACACACCCCCTTCACTCTCTCCAAAGGAAGTGCCCATCATCCCCATAAAACCACCAAAAGCTTAAATATCGGCGTGCAAGCTAAGCAAGATCTCTCTGATCCTACCTACTCTCTGCCTACCTCGTTCTTTGTAGCTTCTCCATAATAAGTCTGAAACTCGTTCGTCCTGTTCTTTGCTCTTCTCACATGGCACGTGGTCCCCCCTCCTCCCCTATCACCCCCCCCCCCCGCCCGTGGAACACCCCAGCTGTTCTCCTGACGTCTGTATCAGCCCAAGCACATTTAGCAGGAATTCATTTCCATCTTAATCTGATTCTAGGAAGTAGATCATATTTTAAGAAATAACAAAGACGGGTTTGGAACATTCTCTTACAAAAGACAAGAGAACAACAGATATTTAAAAGATTGGCTTTCTGGCCATAACCTTCAACAAATCATTCTGATTTTCTGTCATATGAAAATTTGTATGACAGAATTTAGCAAAATCCAGTGGGCAAGCTTTGGAGGTAACATCTATAAATTCATAACTAGCAACTTCTATCCCTTATTTAACCCCCACTATGCAAAATGGAAAGGCAGGGGCAGACAAAGTAGTGGATAAGAACACATGCTTTGATGTCACTTGAACTTGAGTTCAGATCCAGATTCTTCCACTTAATAGCATGTCATTTTCACCTTGTGAAGCCTCAGCTTGCTCCTCTATATAATGGGAATAACAGTATGGCAGGGTCTAAATGGAATCATGTCGTTCAAAGAAGAGCAATTCAGGATCGTGTCTGGCATGGAGGTGAGCAACAACATGGTTGGTAGACACCCTTAGCTGTGTTGCACAGATGTGGAAATAGACTCCGGGAAGGTACGTAACTCACCCAAGATTACCGAACGTCTAAGTGACAGAGCCAGAACTCCAACCTGGGTCTGTCAGACGACAAAGCTCTTTCCATTCATTCCTGCCACCTCCCACTTCTGAGCTGTCACATTAAACCAAACCACTTCCAAAGCTACTATGTAAACAGTCCCAGCACATGAATAGTAAATGTGCATATACCTGCCCAAACAATCACCCCCACCCCATCCTCACTATGAGTCTGTGCTCTCACCTTCCCACACACATTTATCAGCTTTTAGCCTGACACATTACAGAACATCACACAACATTTCTCACAGTCCTGCTCTCAAAGACCCATTTACAGATCAACCAGAGAAAGGACACGTGTTGCACGAAAAAGACAGGGCAGAGATTGGACTTTATTTCCCAGGAAACCAAAAAATGGAGGCATCCCCCCCACTCTGCAAAGCAATGGAAAAGTGGAAAGCTCACAGAGCCAATGGTACTCCCAAGGGAAGCAAGAACAATTAACTAGGACGGCTTTTAGGAATCTGGGCTGGGAGTAGTCACAGAAAACAAGACAAAGGATATCCAAAGAGATGGTGCTGGGGTTATACTTGGCTTTTATTTTCTCCCCCCGCCCTTTTTTTTATCTTTTCCTAATTTTCTACAATGTTCATTAGTTTCAAAACCAGAATACAATCTTAAATGGAGAGTTGAATTGCAAATGTGTTACCTACCGTGTTTCCCTGAAAATAAGACCTACCCCGAAAAGAAACCCAGTTAAGATCGTCCGCCAGATGGATGCATTTAGTACGTTATGACAATGTTCCAGAAGATGACATGACTGTATTTGAATAAACGTAGATTGGTGTACATGAAAAAATAAGACATTCCCTGAAAATACGCCCTAATGCATCTTTTGGAGAAAAATTAATATAAGACTCGTTCTTATTTTCGGGGAAACATGGTAAGTAGCGAGATGTATTAATCAGTGTCAGTGGGGAGGAAATATTTAGCACCAGTTTGTTTATTAACGATAAGGCCCTATAGGGTGTGGGACACAGAACACATAGTGTGATGCAAGAGGAAGTGGTCTGCAAAGATAAGGAATATGCAATACCTCCCAAGGGAAATAAACTGGGAGAAGTAGGAGGGTTCTGGATTCCCTAGAAATATAGGGGTTTTGATTACGATTCAGAGGGAGAAGGAGAGGGAGAGGGAGAGAGAGAGAGAAAGAGAAAGAAAGAATGATCCCAATTCTGGATAAGCCTCTAAATCACGGAAAATTCTGGGAATCTCAGGCTTAGGATCAAAAGATAAGGAATATATAAAGTTACCATCAGCAAAGGCGTCCTTGATTAAAGGGAGAACCAGCTTAGTAGTTCAAAAGTAGCTGGTCAGTGCCTGAAGCCAACGCATTTATAGAAGCTATAACCATAATCATTTGTTTTTGACCCTCTTTCCATTTCCTGCTCCCCAAAGGGGGCTGATCCTTGCAAACTACATTTCCCAGGTGCCCTTGCCAGCTGGCTTCCAGGTGGGTTCAGCCAATAGGAGACGCAGCAGGAAATCGCAGAGTGAGAGAAAGAAAGAGAAGCCAGGGCATTTCTCCCTCTCCTCTCTCTCAGCTCTGGTGGCACCTCCAACTGAAACCAGCTGTCTACTCCATGAGTCCAACTTCTGCCAAGGTGGCTCAATTCCAGAGCTTGTGAGGACCACTTCATCCCTTAGTCCCACCAGCCCTGGAGGTGGTAGAAGCTTCCTTTTTGCTAATCTCTAGCTTTTCTTTGCCATCCCCTACTTGGCTTTTTAGCTCTTTCAACCTTTGTAACTGCTCCCCTATATTAAATCGCCTCTATTGAACTACCCGGCATGAGCTCTGTTTTCCTGCCTAGACCCTGCATGACACAGTGTATTACAGTAAACTATTAACTTACATGATTCCAGACATTTAGATTCTCCATTTAAACCAGCATTGAAATCTTACATTTTGCTTATACTGGTAAAATTAGCCAGAATTGCTTTACAAACATGAAAAACCCTATTATTTTATTAGACAAGCAATATATGCAAATTATTTTAAAATTAGGAAGAGATAACCAAATTAAAAATTGCTGTTTACATATAATTCAAGCACCCTGAGATAATATTGCTATTGACAATTTGTTATATTTGCTTCCAGCCTATAATATAATTATACATATTCCCTGCCATATATCAATATTTTAAAATATACCTTGTTTCAGATGATATAAAGTTTTAGAAATTATGAATATAAATTTTAAAACTCTCTATAATCTAAGTTCTTTATATTTTATAACATGCATTTTAACTTGAAATTGTATTTCTTTCCATATCAATAAGTATACATCTATAGCGACATTAAATAATTGCACCAAATTCAAATGCATCGTATGCCTCTGTCTAGATAGACCGTGACTTATCCCCCCAACTGTCTATTGCTGGACATTGAGATGTTTTTCACTGTTATTCACATTTGCTATTATAAACATCCTCATGGGTAAGTCTTTTCATCCTTGTTGTATAATTTCCTTGGCCAGAAATGGAATTGCTGGGGTAAAAGGAAATGTATTTTTCAGGCTGGTCATACATATGGTGAAATTGCCATCCAACAAGTTTGTAGAGATAGTGATTCTTGGGTGCTTTGTAAACTTTTAATTGTGTTAATGTCACGTGGTGTTTGTAAATGTCCTGACAACCAGAACTCCCTCATTCAATGCCAGTTGTCACCACTGGCTTATTATAATTGTAATTAAACAACGGTCACAATGAAAGTGGTTTCCTGAGAATCTACTGCAATGCTGACATAATTGCAGGGTGTGTGGGGAGAATCTTGTCCTGCTCAAGCTCTGTGTCAAGTTGAGGGCACAATTTGGCTTTGCTGCTATAAACTGTTCAGCACCAATTCCGGTCAATACAAATGTACTCTTTTATCGTAGTGTGAATCCTGCTGTATAGACAACTATCGCCATGTGGGATCTGGGGGGAGAGAGGGAATGCTTGAAATGTAGACAGTAGCATAGCTGCTGAGGAGGCTGTAACTTGAGACATTTAGGAGAGTGACAGGGTACTGGACTGTGACCTTAAGCAGGGTTTCAATCATGGATTTCATATTGTCTGGCAGGGAAATGTGAGTGTGTTTGTTTTTCCTGTGTTCTTAAGTATATTTAATTCACAGTGTCTTTTAAGAAAGTGACTTTGGTCCTGAAGGAAAGAATTAATGGGGTGCTCAAAAAAAAGTAGAGGGGGATGAGATAGAGAGGCCACCTTGATTTCAAATGTTTGATCTCAAAATGGTCAGTCTCAATGCTTTCACTGCAGGATGCACCAGAGTGGAGGTCATCTGAACTTGATGCCCCAAAAGGGGAAGTGGTGGGGAAAGAGGAGTAGTTACAATAATTCTTGATCGGCTGACTGCCGTGGCACACCCAAGGGAGGGACATATTTCAGAGAGAAATCTTGTGATTGCAGGAAAAAGAAAAGCCAGTTCGAATTGGTTTAAATAATAAAGGAAATGTGATGAAAAGTCTAGGTCCTTAGTGAAGCTTGATTAGTTCAGCAAGGCAGCATGGGACAAGTTTTTCTTTGACTCTCCTTTCTGCTTTCCCCCACACCTTCTTCAGCTGGAAAATGGCTCCCCTCCTGGGCACAAAATGGCAGCTACCAACTCCCATGAATGTCTGCTCCTCTGTTCGTAGTCAGTGAGGAAATAGAACTTCCTTGCCTGTGCTTCCTTAGAAGATCTAGGAATCATGCTTCCTAGAAGCCCCAGGAAAATGTCTGCTTGCATCTTATTAGCCCAAACTGGATCCCACGACCATCCCCAGACCAGTCACTGTGAAGGGGGATGGGCTCGGCCATTGGGGACCACCCGCTGCCAGTATCATGAGTATCTTAATGGTGCAAGAAAGTGTAACCAGGGACCTGGTATCGAGAGGGAGGGTGAAGGGATAATGGGGGAGGGAGAAAAGCAAATGTCTATTATGTAGAAGTGTTTTCAAGTTCTCCTGAAAATCCTTACATTCCTCCTTGGAGGTCTGTCTCTCCACCCACTTCACCCGTCCCTCAAGACAAAAATGATAGATCTGCCATCAATTTTCAGCCCAAGGGTTGAAACCCTTTAGTGTACTGAGATGAGCAAGACAGGTTCCCTGCAAGTCATTCTTAATAATAGCTAAAGAGATCAAGTTTAGAAATGATTTCCCTGTTTTATAGCCAGTGGAGCTTCTTCCAGGCTAGCCCAGATTCTTTTGTTTTGCGTCCTATTACTTAAGTTAGTGGGTGAGAAGAAGCTGCAATGATGGGGAATGACCACCGACTCCCAGCCTGCTCCTGAGCTGCCTTGCCCAGAACATGTGCTGGGGGAGCCAGGAGGAAAATGGCTGAGAATCAGACCGGCCAGGAACAGTCCCTTCACTCCACGGCAGACTCCACATTCCATCCCACTGCCCAAGCACAGATGTCACTCGCCTTTGATCCAGCCACACGCCTTACCTCCCATGTTCCATTTCAAAGGCGCAGAGAGGCAGGCATCCAAGCCCAACTTCATTTCAGAGAAAGTGCGTGGTGGTGGCTGCTGGGGAAACACCACGCCTCCTCCTCGCACGTGTCTGTCCATATTATGATTTCTGTTCACGAGTGTCTGACCCGTCCTCACTCTGCCTTCTTTCCTCAGAGTTAACCCAACCCTACCTACCACTCCTGAGACGGGGCTTCCAATCAGCCTTAGTCAAACTTCACTTGGCCGTTGAAATTTTTTAATTGTTTCTCTTTGTTTATTATATATCTGATGAATACTTATTGCAAGGTAATAGGAAATTCACATAAACAAAGAAAAATAAATAAAATTTGCCATGATCCCACCCCCGGAGAGAATCACTGCCCTTGGAGGTATGGCTTCCCATATCTCTTGATATGTGTACATCCACATAGATCATTAAAAAACAAAACAGAATCATCTGATACATATTACTTTGTGACATGTCTTCTTACTCAAATATATGTGTGTGTGTGTATATATATATATATATATATATATATATATATATATACTTACATCATTATATTGTCATTGCATTGAATTGCTGCACAGTATTCTATTGTTTTGCTGCATCATAAGTGTTTAAGATGTATAGGCGGTTTCCAAGAGTTTGCTCTTAAATCAGCGTCCTAGTGAAGAATTTGTTGGTGAACCTCTGTGCCCACACAGGCATACTCCCACAGGACGCTTGACAACAGAAGAATTGTTCGTTCCAAGGGCACACACACGTGTACAGCATTGACTGTACAGCATTGACTGACGAACTGCCCTTCAGAACAGGCATCACAATGTACCTCCCTCCAGCTGCACCTGAATGCATTCATTTTCCCGTAATTTCTTGGCCTTTCCTTTTATTAAAAAAAAAAAAAAAAGAAAAAGAAAAAACTCCTAATGTTGTAGGAATTTAATTTCAAGACAGGATAATCCAGATAATAGCCTTGTTATTGTTCCACCAAACTGATGGCTGAGAAAAGTGACTTTCATATTAAAATACAGTTCATTTAACTCTCTTCTTTATGTTGACCTGGTATCGACTTCTGAGTAATGAGTTTAAGTCTTGGGAGGTTTCATCTATGGCTGGGCAAGGCAAATGAATATAGTGAATACAGGAAGGGGAAGGAAAAACCCAGGAACAATTACCTGGATAATTCACTCATAAAATCCGGCTATGGGGCCAGCGAGGGGGGAAAGTACAGTTGCATCTTTACATTGACGAGCTTCGGCTCTCCTAATCAGCCACCTATGCTGCCAACACTGATTATTAACATTTAATTCTTTGCTTTACGTTGAATATAATGCTAATCACAGAAGACTCCATTTTCCAATGCTTGTTGTAAGTCAGAAATTTGGCAATTAGTTTAATTATCACAAGGTAGGAATTATTCCCCTGGTCTGCTGAAGCAACGGAGGCCCAGAGAGGTTGAGTAATTGGTCCAAGGTCACACAGCCAGTCACCAGACAGAACCAGGATCAGAGCGGAGGTCTGCCTGTCTCCAAAGCCCTTGCTATTTCCACCACACCAACAGTCCCCCTTTGGTATAAAGGATGCTGTGCTGCCTAGAACCACCCCCACCCCCAACCTGATCACACATCTCAGATAAACGCAGGAGCCGCCTGCAGCCTGGTTCCACTTGTAACAGGTGCACTAACACTCTTTTCTTTCCCTTCTTGGCTTCCCCTCAGGTCCCAGAGAAGCCAAAAAACAGCATCAAGTATATGGACAGGGAAATAATAAACCTCAAAAAGGACCTTTCACGAAGCCGGTGAGTAAGGCCCGCATGGAATAACCCATGGACGACCTGACAGGGCTTAGCAGGCTATGGGGTGGTGCCTACAATCCTTGCCAAGCCCCACTGGCAGCCGCCCAACCCCAAACATTAAGCAGAAGACTTACAGGAGGGTAACCCTGTAAGGATCCACTTCCTGGTTGGACTTTTCAGAGTACCTGTATCAGACTTACAGCCCCATTCATGCACACACCAGTCCCCGGCCTAGAATTCCCTCTGCTTTCCTACCTGGACCTGAATCCAACTCAACAGAGTTCCCATATACCCCAGAAAAACCTCCCATCTTTCCTCCAGGGCTTACAGCATGGGAGCAGAGAGTCAGCTAGACTCGGTCTCAGATACTGGCCTGCGACCTGCTGGCTCGTGACACTGGAGGTGTTCCTTAACTTCCCTGAGTCACTGTTTCCTTACCAGTAAAACGAATATAATATGAGGCTGTTAGAAGGGCTGGGTGAAATAACGCACATAAAGTGCCCCTGATACAGCCTTGAATACAGTGCCATATATATCCATCCCGCCCCACCTTCCTCCATGATAATATGAGCAAATTCAGGTCTAGGACCATATTTTATTTATCCCTGTGGGGCAAGATGAGACTTGTTTTCCTCTCCCCTTAACTATTTCTTGAGACCTGGAATGATCCAAGGTGGGATCGTAAATGGGGCTCTTGGCAAAGCAACTCAAGGCAGAGTAAGTGATGGAGACTCGTTTAGCACAGCACATACCAGGATGTGCTAAGGGGGGGATGCAGGCAGCACGGATGCCTGTTTGTCTTATGTGTCTCCCACTCTGAGCCACATCGCAGCGAGACGTTTCCTTCCTTCACCTCCATCACCTACAAGTTCCTCCTTCTCCACTGCTCACCTGCGTCTCCACCCTCGCCCAGTCCAGCAGCACAACTGGATGGAACTGGATGACTGAGCCCAAGAGGAGGCAGGAAGGTGTGGGCATTGAAGGTGGGGCAAAGGAAAGGGGTGAAAGGGACCAAGGGAGTGGTCAAGACAGGGCCGCACTGACCGCAGGTGGGATGGCTGTGACGGCCCTCGGAAGTGACGGCCCTGGACACCCACTATCTAGCAGAAACGTAAGGTAAGAGCCACGCATGTCATTTAAGATATTTGAGTAGCCACACTAAAAGCAGTATAAAGAAACTGGGGAAAACAATTCTAATAATACATTTTAACCCAATATACCCATTATCATCATGTAATCAATATAAAAAGTATGAATGATACTTTATATTCTGTTTTGAATACATGATGAAAAGTGATGAAAAATGATGAATGATGAAAAATCCAGCTTATATTTTGCCCTTAGAGCACATATCTGTTCGGACCAACCACATTTCAAGTGCTCAATAGGTGTCATGCCCTGAATTGTATTCCTTCCAAAATCCTTACATGGAAGCCCTAACCCACAAGGTGACTGTATGTGAAGATAGGACCATGAAAGAGGTATTTCAGGTTAAATGAGGTCATAAGGGTGGGGCCCTAACCCAACAGGACTAGTGTCCCTACACAAAGAGGAAGAGGTGAAAGACCCTGTGAGGACACAGCAAGAAGGTGCCATCTACAAGCCAAGGAGAGAGGCCACAGGAGAAACCACCCCTGCCAACTCTTTGATCTTGGACTTCCAGCCTCCAGAACTACAAGAAAATCAATGTTTGTTGTTGAAGCCCCCAAGTCTGTGTAATTCTGTTTTGACAGCCTGAGAAGACTAATATAATAGTCAGTGTTGGGACAATCCTACAAAGTATGTCCCCAGCTCAATGGGGCTGATGAAGCTCAGTCTCAGAGTCTCACATGGAGCCACGTTCCCAGGGGAAATCACCTCTCCAAAACATGCCAACCCCATGGCCCCATTTCCTGATATGAAATGAGGCAAATTATTAGCAAAAAAAAAAAAAAAAAAAAAAAAGTTGTCTTTTCCACTTCCTGTTTTTTCAAATCTGCTTCACCTCCTATTAGAATCTAGCCCGCCTTGAGCCCAACACCTTGACTATCTCCTAGACTTTTATTTAATACTTCGGCCCTCTTATAATTCAATTGCACCATCCCTGGTTTCATGGCCAATTTAACATGATGCTAAAAAGAATAAAACTTGAACCGCTTTCCTCTTCACCCGTTCCTCCAGATGTTTGGTGGCAATAAGCAGCTCGCTATGCCTTTACATGCCCGATTTCTCATAGCGCAAGGTGACAATGGGGCGTCTGCACAGGCCCAGTTCTTTGACTGGGCTGCCTGTGGAACAAACACATATCTTCCTCCCAAGCTGCCAGTGCTTTTTTACTGGGAGTGTTTTAAGGAAAATAAACATCTCTGCAAAAACTGAAAACAACAGAAAAGTTGAACCTGAAGCCGTGATTTACCCATGGTAATGTTTACTTAGGTGGAGACAATTACAAAGAAACAGTGATGAATTAATCTCCCTCCCCCAGTAAGCCCAGCAGGGTACAGATTTGCAAGTGTTTATGGGGTCTGAGACTTTGCTCTCTAGCTACAGCTGATAAACGGTTGAAGCAAGGCAGTTAGAAATAACACAGGTGGATTTGGGCAAAGGAAGGAGCTTTTTTTTTTTTTTTTTTTTTTTTTTTTTTTTTATGGGGTTAGACATTTCTTGGTCCTCCTCAGTTTTCTGTGCTCATCGTTTTCTTCAACAAATATTTATTGAGTGCCAGGTATCGCCAGGTGTACACCAGGTATCACTGTACTAGAGACACAGCCGTGAACAAAACAGACAAGATTCCTGTGAATGAGAGACAGTGATGCGTATTATATAATAGGGCAAAGGCCACAAACAACAAGTAAATATGCAGGATTTGGAGGCGTGTTGGCCGCATACTGGGATGAATATGACACAAGGTCATGTACATATATAGCACAGTGATGGGGAGACAGCTGCTACCTGAGCTAGAGTGGTCCGAGGAGGCAGTTCTGTAGAGGGGATCCTGGACCTGATACCTGAGTGGTGAGAAAGAACCATTCACACAAAGATATGGTGGGGGGCATATTTCAGAGGACAACAGGTGGATGGGGACCAAAGTGGGAACAAGATGGAAATGCTGCAGAAACAGAAAGAAGGCCAGTGTCGCTGGAGCAGAGTGAGAGAGGGTGAGAGAAGCAACCGATGAAATTAGAGAGATAAAGGCTGGGTCACACAAGGCCTAGGGTCTCATAGGCCATGGTGAAAAGTTGGGGTTTTAGTCTAGGTGCAATGAGAACCCATCAGAGGGCTCTGAACAAGGGAAGGATATGGTCTGATTTTTAAAACAACACCCCATCTGCTGCATGGAGACCAATTGGAAGACTACGGTTAAGGGATGACGATGGCTTGGACAGGCAAAGAGCAGCGAACTGGAGATAAATGGATGGAGTCAGGGTACATTTGGAGCCGCAGGACTTACTAGTGGATTGGATGAGACAAGGGGAAAGGCAGGATGAGTGTGCTACAATGACTTGTTTTTATCTCTGCCTCCCTCGCTAGGACATAAGAGCTGTCATAGCCTAGAGTATACTATGTCCACTGTCATGGTCCCCGAGTGTTTACTGATGGGATGAATTAATTCTCTTGTCCATCCCTAGAACTTAGCAGTTAAAAATAAAGGGGGAGGCCTGTATATTAACTTAGTAGAGGAAGTGAGTCAAGGAGATGCTTTCTACATAAAGTTGTGGGATAAATCAGCTGATGAGATGGTTAGTCCATTGCTATTTCCATCGGGCCTTTTAGATGAACTCACTGACCTCTCCCTCTTCCACTGCCATTCAAGCAGGCGTGTCCGCTCTGGTTTATTGGTGAATGGCCTGTGGCTGGAAGGAGAAGGTACTAACATAATCCTAAAACAGAGCCAGCCTGTCCTGTGACTCCTCAGAGTCTAGCTCAGTGCTTGTCCTACAGCAGGCACTCAATAAATATGTGCTGAATCTTATATGTGCATAACATCTTTAAAATCTTCCCTGCGGCAAGCAGGGAAGGTCTTGTTGGTCCATTTCTCAGATGAGAAAACTGAGACTCAGAAGTTCAGAGATTCACCTGAAGTCATTGTATCAGTTAGCTATTGTCACATAACAAAGCACCTCAAAAACTCGGTGACTTACAATAATAAGCATGTGTTAGTGACTACAAGTCTACAGTGCAATTGGGAGTTTCTCTGGTCTCAGCTGGGCATCCTTGAGCATTTGTAATCAGCTGAGGTTTGGGGAAGTGATTTTGCTGATGTTGGTTGGGGCTCCCTCGTACATTCGGAGGACAGCTGGCCAAAGGCAAGTCTAGGACGGCCTTGGCCCAAACCACGTGTTCTCTCATTCTCAAGCAGGTTAACTAGGGCTGTTCTCATGGTGGCAGGATTTTGAGAGAGAATGCAAGTGTGTGAGACCTTTTGAGCTTTAGGCTAGGAACTGACAAAACATCACTTCCCCCATATTCTTGGAGCCAAAGTGAGTCACAAATCCAACTCAGATTAGAGGTGGGGAAATAGACTCCACTTTTTGATGGGAAGAGCTGCAAAGTCACATTGCAGAAGGGTAGAGGATGGGGGTCATTTTTTTCAATCTGCCATAGTCAGATAGCCAATTCGGAACCAGCCTTTGAGACATGAGTTAGTATTACTAGATAGATAGATAGATAGATAGATAGATAGATAGATAGATAGATAGATAGATACACACACAATCACTCTTGAGAATGTAAAATGGAAACCGAATCAAGAATCGAGCAGGTAGCAGTGAGAGCAGGAGTTTCAAGCCAATTAGGAAGGGAGGCCAGGGGGCCATGGAGAGCCGTGTGGAAGCCAAAGGGAAAAGGGAAAAATGATGATGGGTGAGCGGATGCTATAAGTAAAGACGGAGAAGAAACCAAATGGGAGGTTTGAGGAGAACAGAACAAGCACAAAAGAAGAAAGTCCTTGAGTAATTAATGCCAGTATTCAACCTGAAGATTTTCGGACTCCTGCTACTGTGGTTCCTAAAGCTAGCTCCTGGAGAAAAGCTCTAGTTGCTCTCTGTATGAGGTTCTGATCTTGGATTCCCATGAGATTTGTTCCTAGCCTCTATATGAGGACATGTACTCTTACAATAAACCCCTCTTGATCGGGCTAGCGTGCCAACCAAGGAGCCTGACTAAAATGATGTCTTAGTTCACAAAGATAGAGAAATCAAGAGGAAATATGATGCTTTTATCATCTCACACCATTTCTTAGGCTGTTTTATGAATTAATGGCATTTTATAAGGAACATTCACTTTGAGGTATGGTCTGTGCCTGAGCTAGGAGGTAGAGTGAGCTTCTCCCAACAAGAGATGAAACTGATAATTTAATAAAAGGTCCAGGATGATAGATGTATATGTGCCCCAAATCCTCTGTCCTGTGCCCAAAGCAGACATTACTAATGGATCACAGCACTCTTTCCGTTTGAACCCAGACTTGATCTAAAAAAATCCTCTAAACTAGAAGACCCTGGATTCAAATTTAAGCATCAAAATATCTTGAAGCCTTGAGCCTTTCGTTACAGAGCGGTTTGCACAAAACTTTGTTTTCTGAGATTCTTTCCCGGATGACAGGCAGTGTGCTCACTCTTACAGCCAGGCTTGGAGGGCTCACGTAGCATAGCTGAAGGCTTTGGAGTCAGCTCTGGGTTCAAATCCCAACGTTACCAGTTAACAGCAGGGTGGCCATGGAGCAAATCACTTCACTTCTGTAGACCTCAGTTGCTTTATGTGTGGTATGGGATATAACATACTAGGTTATTAATAAATGCCTGTTGAATGAATGAATGCATGCATGCTTCAGAATTCCTCTGGTATTTCTAGGCATCAGGCTGAGGGGACAGGAGGGAAGGTGACTAGATGTCTCCTTGAAAAGATCACGTGGCCAGGCTGAGCCAGGAGGGGACCTAGCTCAGAGCAGTAATCACAGGCCTGCCTTCTGTCCAATGAGCCCTGCAGGCTTTGAGCCTCACTGCTTAGGTTCAAATCCCAGCTCCGGCACTTACAAGCCACAGAGGGACGAACAAGCTGCCTCATTTCTCTGATCCCCAAAGTGGGGATTGCAAAAACACTTTCTCCCTCTCACAGGGCTGTTGTGAAGATTAAATGAGTTAATGCATACAAGGCACTTAGAACGGTGCCTGGAACGGATACATGGTAAGGGCTCAATAATTAGTCGCTGTGTGTATGACATCATTCATGTTCCCCGAGTGACTATAACTATTTTACTGATGTGAGGATGATCTCATCATGGATTGGTCTCTGTCCCCAACCATGGGGCTACAGCCAGCATATCACACCCGAACCCCAATCTGAACCCTACAAGGTCACGTTTTCAGCACAACTGGAGCAAACAGGATGGGAGGGAAAAGTCAGGATAGATAGCTCCTAAGTGGAGACTGCAAATGCAGCTGTTAGTACAGGATTTCCATATTCATTTTAAATCTCTTCCTATTGGGGTTGTTCAACAAGCCATTACTCTAATGGATGTAGCCACAGGCTGGACAATAAAGCACTAATCCACCACTTAGCGTACAGGCCGCCTGCATTAAGCCCTGCAATTTTGCTTAACTTTTTATTGAAATATAACATAATACAGGAAAGCACACAAGTCATTAAGCACACAGCTCAATAGATTTTCACAGAATGAACACACCCACGTAACCCACACCCACATCAAAAAGGGAACATTACCAAGCCCCCCCCGAAAACCTCCTCGTCACTACCCCACCCCAAAGAAAATCACTCTCCTGATTTTGAAGATTTAGTTTCTCCTGTTTTGAACTTTACATACGTGAAATTTTGCAGTTGGCCATCTTCGAGTATCTGGGTTTTTCCACTCAACATGTTTCTAAGCTATCCACACTGCCTCACGCAGTTGGGGTTCTTCTCTCTGTTTCTCTACAGTTTCCATTGCTAGAACACAGTGCAACATATCTACCTAGTGCTGACGGACATTTGGGTTGTTTCCACTTGGGGGCTGTTATAAACAGAGCTGCTGTGAGCATTTTTTTACATGTGTTTTGCTGAATCTATGCATGCACTTCTGTTGGGAATATACCTAAAAATGAACCTGTTGCTTCATAGAGTTCACATATGCGCATCTTTAACAGACACTACCAAACAGTTTCCCAAGCCCTGTATTTTAAAGGACTTTTTAAAAATACACAAATAAAACAATCTTGGAAAACTACAAAATACAGATAAGTAGAGATAAATAAATAATAGAACCACACACAATTACATCACCCAAGAATAATCCTTATTCATATTTTTGGCATATCAACTTTCAATAATTTTCTATATATACATGTGTATTTTTTCATTTTTTAAAAAAAACCCATTCTGCATATACCATTTGGTAACCTGATTTTTATTTAACAATAGATTATACATGTCTTCCATGTCTATAAATACACAGCCACAACTTCATTTCTTAAACTTTTTAGAATGAAAATGTTCAAATATCTATAAAAGCAGACAGAATAATATAATTAACCTTTATGCGCCCATTACTCAGATCAATGATTATCAACTCATAGCCAATCTTATTTCGTTTATATATCACCCTCCTCCCGTTATTTTGAAGCATTTATCATTTTATCTGTAAATACCAGAGGTACCAAAAAATGTATATACGTGACTTGTATTCATCCTTTGTTATCAGTATATATTGAGTATTACAATTTTAATACAGTTTTTCCTTTCTTAAAATGTGTATGCATTTTTGTACCCTCTGTCTTTAAACAACTATCTAGAGAAGAGCTCTTTCTAAAACTGTTACCACAGTAATATTATCACATCTAAAACAATTGCAATAATTCTTTAATATCAAATATCCACTCAAGCATAACAACCATCTTCATGGTTGTGTAATATTCCATTGTAAGAATGTATTATAGCATGATTTATCTAACCAATCTCCTAGCATGATTTATCTAACCAATCTCCTATCATTGGACTTCTTGGTTGTTTTCAATTTGTTCTCCTGTTATATAAACAATACTGAGATGGACATCTTCGGAGTTACATCATTATATACTTCAGTTCCTGAAGATAAATTCCTAAGGTATGTAGCTTTAAAGTTTTCAACTGCTAACTGAAGTCCTCTAGATTTACATTGTGTTTCAGTTGCTGAAAAGTAGCAAGTTCATAAATGCTTAAAACAAAACGAACTTTTCTCATAAGCAATGAAAGAAAAGCAAGAAATAGGGTGTGGGAGGTTGAAAGTACTTCAGACATGACTTTTGCTCTTTCCACTTTGGCACAGTCACCATCAGCAAATAAGCAGTTTCTGGAAAGCAAGACGAAAACACAAAGGTTTCATGATATTACACCCCTCTAAATGTACTGGCAACGTCCAGCTGAGCCACAGACAGAGCCAGCCGGCCTCAGCGAGACCATTTCCCATCCCCAGGATCCCTCATGTAAAATCTTTGTCCTACTCAGCACTTCCTTTAATCCCAGCCCCTCCGTAACTGATTATTTTCATGGTTTCCACTCAGATGAGCCATTGCTGATGGTTAGAATCCATTCACCTTTTTCAGGTCAGGTGAAGACTTTTTCCCGAACTTTGACCACATCTTGGTCTCATTCTTCCCCATAATATTAACTGACATTTTAGGGTCATGATTTCATTTAAAAGTAAAATGAGATAAACATTAAAAACCCAGAAACCCTGCAAGTTCACCAAGCTCATCTCAGAACATCTGCACAAGGCTTAAGAGCAGTACTTGGGATGCTAGACCGAAAATCATCTTGCAGCCCACTGTGAGGAAAGGGCCACTCTGTCGCTTGTCCAACCCACGACCCACATGAGTACGAAGCAATAATAATGCAATGGCAGGCAGTTTAAACCCTAGTATTCCAAAATTAATGCTTGGAAATATATTTCAACAGGTATTAATGTCCTCATGCCTCTATTCCAAAAGTACCAAGGAACAAAGAATCATCTTTAAAACCAGTTTCCCAGTCACCTACCCCTCACCTGCTCTAACATACTGACAGACAGTAAGATATATCATGGCTTTTGGAACCAGCCTGAATCTTGGCTCTACCACCAACAAGCTGTTTCAATATGGGCAAGGTACCTAATCTCTCTGAGTCTCTTTGCCCTCGTCTGTAAAATGAGGATAATAATAAAATCTACCTCACAGGGAAGTTAGAATTAAATGAGTTAAGACGCGCACAGCTGGCACTTGGATTATGTCAGTGTTAAACACACAAATACAACCAGAACAGCCAGTGTTTATACCTCATCTCAACTGCCCGACCATGCCACTGGGATTCTGTCCACTCTTTAGGGGAGATTTCCTTATTACCTTGTTCCTGTCTGATTGGAAAATCAGACGCTAGAAAGTACACAGCTAAGGAGCTTAGGATGCTATACTTTGTCGTTTGCCTTGAGAGACAAAGCACTAAGTACTTTTCAGACATTGTTTTCAAAATAACAGTAGTTAATAACTGGAAAGCATTCAGAATAGTTGCCACAGTAAGTGTTGGCTCTTATTATTAGTGTTTTTCTTATTATTAATACTATTGGACATAGAGTCAACAGCTTGACTCAATGGGAAAAGCCTGGATAAGAGCTGAACCAACCTATGTCCTTCTTCCCAACCCACAATCCTATCAACTGAGGGGAAAATGAGCAACTACATCATAAAGACCATTTCTTTAGTAACATGAACGAGGCTACACACTCAAATCACACCTTTTATTTTTCCAGTTAGCTACATGAGCCATCACATGAATTACTCGCAAGAAGTCTAGTGTCTCTCTCTAGGAGTTTCACCTCCCCTTTAACTGTCCAATGAACAGAAGGTTTATTGGTTACCTTCCGTACTCAGGGAAAGAAGAAGTTGTCCCTGTGTGCTCCAATGGCAATGCTTCTCACTGCCACAAGGTGTCGCTGTAGAGAACAGATCCTTCAAGATCATACTGGCCTTTCTTCACTGACATCTCACTGATCCACACCATTATAGGTCTCAAAACCCATAAGGTTTGATGAGACGCCTTCCCTCAGACCATCGGGCTACCTGCATAAAGGAGGTTACCTTTAGGGGCTCCAGGATGCCCCATTTCTGCTCAATATGAGAGAAGCCGCCCTAGTGTCTACCCAAAGTGGTTTTCAGACGCTTTTCTTGCTGAAAAGCTTACAGGGAGATCACAATTCTTTTTCTATGAGGCACTCAGGTATATTACAAATAGGACCATTTGTGACAACATGGATGGATCTTGAGATTATAATGCTAAACAAAATAAGTCAGACTGAAAAAGCAGAGAACCATATGATTTCACTGATATGAGGTATATAAACCAAAAACAACAAAAGAACAAGACAAACAAATGAGAAACAAAAACTCATAGACACAGACAATAGTTTAGTGGCTACCAGAGGGTAAGGGGGGAGAGGGGTGGGAGATGAGGGTAAAGGGGATCAAATATATGGTGATGGAAGGAGAACTGACTCTGGGTGGTGAACACACAATGGGATTTATAGATGATGTAATACAGAATTGTACACCCGAAATCTATGTAACTTTACTAACAATTGTCACCCCAATAAACGTTAATTTAAAAAATAAATAATTGCCATCCTACAAAATAATAATAATAAGAAGAAGAATTCCAATAGGTGGACGATAATGTGGAGTGACATGTTTCCCCAAAGTCAGGCTGCACCACAGCCACCCCTTTCCATCCCCCACTGGACTAGAGGGACCTCCTAGAAACGTGGCTGGACTTTACCCTCCCAAGGTTGCCCATGAAACAGAGAACAAAGTCAGCAAGAATGCTCACAGAAGCACTTTTCTGCTCTGCTAAAAAACGCAGGACGGCCAAATCAAACAGCCTGAGAAGTGTCAGGAATGATGCTTCAGCACGTCCCCTCGGGTTGCATCGGAGGCAGACAGAATTTGGGGGGTAGGAAATTCTGAATGTCTTTACGTTGCTCTGTCAGGCCCCTGGGTCCCATTTAAAGAAAATGCATGACCTGGCCCTTCAGCACATCTGACTGTGGGTTTGGCTTTAGGAATCGCCCTGGGTCAGATCAGCTCCAAACGAGAGCTTCCTGGCAGAACATGGGTGCAAAGTGAAAGAAACCAATTAGAACACTGTTTTGTAGGACAGTCTTTAAATCAGACGAGTTTACTAGGGAATCTATTCAATAAAGCCAGAGCCAAACCACTAGTTAAAGCGGAGATCTGAATCTCCATATCTGCCTTGAGCGCAGCGCCAAATTGCACATTAGTGGCAAAGCAACCCTGAGATCTTGTGAACTGTTCCTGAAGGTCTATGTTACCCAGGCACAGGACTGGGGTGGGGGTGAGGTGGGGGGAGGCAGTATATGCCCAGGGCAGGGCTGCCCCTTTGCACAATTCCAGGGGCTATTATTCACAATGCATGCTCCAGGATGAATGGTAATGCAATTTGCAGAATATAATGTTAGTAATGCCTCAGCCCTTTAATGGTAGTTCCACAAATATAAAAATAAGAGCTTAAAGAGCTGGGGGCAGGGCAGGTAGGAGAGAGAGAGAAAATCATAGGCCAAATTATTGGTAAATGCCTATGGTGGTTCGCAAACTAGATACAGCATTAAAAGGTGTGTGTCCGGGCCTATTTACCTTTTACCTGCAAGACCCCTCTAGTTCTTTGAGTTTGCACCTATCAGAAATGTTTGGTGTAGAAACGGGAGTAGGAAATTACCAGGTAAAAAGCATACAGGGAGTCGGGAGAAGTATCCTAGGCAGAGAAAACAATCTACAGTCGATCACAGTCAGGACAGGACCTGGAAGGTTGGATGACGATAGAGGCCTTTCCCCAAGTTCCTGCTCTGTCAGGTATGGGGCTAGGAATCGATATAAGATCATCCGAAATGCGAGAGGAAGATGAGAGATGACTGCTGAATCCCAGGGAGCAGACAGTTAAGGGTACAGCTTTCAGATGCTGGGTGAGTGGGAGGGAGCTGGCCCGTGGTCCTGGGCAGAGCTTTCACATCTAGGATCTCTCTGAATGTACATGACAAGGACCAGCAGGGTCAGACAACCACCCCACGTCCAGGAGGCCATCAGAAGCTTCTTCTCATGATGTCAGGCAAGCTCCGAGCTGGGAATTCAGAAAGGATGCCTTTGACCTCCCCACCCCCATCTGCCCCACATCTCAGACGGGTCTGATTTCCCCTGTGCTGACGCTTAGTGAAAATGCCACTGCAAACTCCTAAGGAAATCTGGGTCTCCTGTATGTACTCCCCGCCATCAATCAAGCAGAAGAGCGTAGGTCAAAAGACCACCGGCTAGTGGTCTCGTGCCTTATTCCACTGTCTGTTGTCGGTCTTGAAATGATAAGCCAGGAGTGCTCTGGAAATTGCTGGTGCACTCTAGCAAAAGCCTCTCTCCCTGCTAATGCATTTTTTATGTCCACACTGGCAGGTCCATGAAGAATAATCCTCCCATTCCTTCCATTTAGCCATTAAGCACAATAGGTAATGGTGGGTACTGCAGGGTGTGTGTGGGGGGTGAGGGGGGGTGCATTCTGGATTCAGACAGACCAGAGTGCAAATCTGAGCCTTGCCGCCATCTTATTGTGTGACTTTTGGCAAGTGGCTTCAATGGGGGGAGCCTCAGTTTCCCCGTCTTTGAAATTGTAGTACCTGCCTTGTAGGTCTGTTGCAGGGCTTCAATAAACTAGTGTGTGGGGCACCAGGGCCCTGCCTGACAGACAGAAAGTGCTCTGCAAGTCGTGGCTATCGTTAGGAGGATTTTCCAAGCCTGCGTCTTCCCCAGGCCTTTGCTCTCAAGGATATGTAACTTCTTCTACACCCCCTCTGAGCCATAATTTGCTACTCAATCAGATGGGGTAAGTAGACAAGAGCAGTAGGAGGCGAGGACAGAAGGAAGAGGCACATCGGACTGCTTCGCGAGGCAGACCTGCCAATATTCCCTCCCCAGCGAGGTTCAGAACTCTTAATAACAGTTGCCTAGAAACCAGCACCATGGTGGGCTTCTGCTGCCTTCCAGAAATCACCCTAATTGGGATGCATATAGAACTATTTGTTGACACTTGGCAGGTTTTTATTCGTTTTCTTCCAGAAGAGATGCAGTGCTCTCCTACAAATGCTGACTCACATTAATTAAAGAGTAGCCCTGGGCCCAGGCACTTTTAACCACATAGAAGCCAGTGGAGATGGCAGCCTCGGTCAGTATCCTCTGACAAAATGGCCATTTTAGGTCACCGTCATGATGTTTGCATTTCAGGATGTTTGCAAGGTCTGAGGTGACTTCTGGGGGCAGGATGGTGTGTAAACAAGGGTGTGTGTGTGTGTGTGGGGGGGTGAACAGTGACGTCATATAAAGCTTACAAAGTCCAGGAGACTGTACCATCAATCAAAGCACAACATGTGGGCACTGTGTAACTTGATATTAAATGCTGGATCTGTGTTCCCTTTGGCAGGGGGCAGGGGGCAGGGGTCTAAACATCACTTGTAATCGTTTGGCATAAGGTAGGTCAGAGACCGAATTTCAAGCTAAAGAAATAACTTTCCCGAGAGGCACGCGGGGAGCCTGCTTCATTTGATCACTTCTTCCAGAGCACATTATATATTCAGGTTCCCCGGTAAAAATATACATATATAGATTTCAAAGGCATCCATTTATCTCTACCCCATTTGGATGACTCAGCTTCTGCACAGAAAACATCTGCTCCATCCAAAGAGAATGTGAACGCACCACATCAAAAGTTGGGTGGCATCACTGGTAGGTGCCCCCAAATAGGCAGGCATTTCATTAGGACTTGAAATGCAAGACTTTCAAATGGTTTCGATCTTCACACAATAAATATTTTTTGAGGACTCTTTATGTGCTAGTTCTGGGGACACAGAAAAGATCCAGAAATCGTCCCTGCCCTGAAGGGGCTCAGTCTGAGGGTGCTGGGGGGAGGAGGGTAGACCAGTCAACCAGCAGTTCACATAGCACGGACGAGGGGTGCTGAAGCCAGCCTGGGAAAGGCAGAAGTAACTTCCGGTGGGGGGCGGGGTTCAGCAAGTTCTAAAGGATGAAGAGAAGTTAGCCAGGGGAAGGGGAAAAGAACTTCCAAGCAAGGGAACAGCGGGCACTGAGATGAGGAAGAACATGGGTGATGTAACAGAATCTTTGGTATTGCTAGAGCATCACACGGCCAGAAAGAGGCTAAGGAGATGGGACGAATCCAGCTCGTGCAGAGAGAGCCCTGTGGGCTGGACTGGGAAGCCTAGAAGTGATGTGTGCAGTAGCAGAAAGGTTCAAAGGGGTAAAGGGGTCCTAGGCGGGGAGGCCAGTGAGGAGGGAGTGGCAGTTACCCAGGGGAGAGACGATGGCAGCCTGACTTTAGACACTGGCTGCCGGGATGGAAAACTGGCCCCACAGAGAGGTAGGGTCCTGGGACAAAGCAGGGCGAAGCCAGCAGGGACAGAGGGGGACTTAAAACAGAATGTGCACTTTTCACAGGATGTGTATCTTCACATGTAAGAAGCTGACTCGGGCGCCCCATGAAGGATCAGAGGGGCCAAGCTACGGCGCGAAAAACGTTTTGGTCATTCCATTGCCTACATTTGTGAACTCCAAACCCCGAGCTAAGCATGTTATGCTTTTCAACAACTTGAGCTGTGCCCAGGGTGGCAGAGGGTTTATAAGCGAGACCACTGGACTGGAAATCCAGAGAAGCCATTATTGTCTTGGGTCTGCCTCTGACTTGCCATGTGACACCTCTCCCCTCTGGGCCTGTTTCCTCATTTGCAAAACGAGGGCTCAGGGCTTTCCCCAAGGTCTTCTCACCTCCAAAATGTTCAGTCTAGCTTCTGACTCAGGTCAGAAGAATGATTCCCAATGCCACACTACGGGCACCAGGAATGGAGGGCTCTGGGCCCAAAATGCCAATTAGAGTGCAAATTCTTTGAAGGCAAAAGCCAAATCTTTTCAATTTTTATCTCTCGCCTCAGCCTCGCATAGCACCTTGTTACCACGTCAATGTCCAGTAGAGATGTCAGGAAAGAAGAAATTAAAGGAGTTGCATTCAAAATGAGGCAGGATACATGGAAGTAGGATTTGCAAGCAGTGAAGAGATTTACATGAAACCCTTACTGACAGTAAATTTGTGAATCATGAGAAATATTGCCTGAAGATGTGGCCTCTAATTTTAGAGATAGCGAAGAATAGAACTGACCTTCAACAGGAGATCAAATAATCAACATAATCCTTCTTCTTGGTTTTTCTTTTTCTTCACTAAATCAACTCCACATTTTCTTAAATTGGTAATCCAAAATAATATTAGGTCCCCGCTATATGCCCCCAAACAGGAAGGGGACAGAAGTCATGAGTATAATATGGTGTCTGCCTTCAAGGAATTTAATTTCTACAGATTAGTTTAAAACTGTAAAGCTGCTTCGCAGAGAGATAATGTGTTTGCATGTTAATCTCACTCACTACCTACTCATCTGCGTGTGTACCCAGCATTGATGAGAGGCTTTCCTTTTCCGATTGCGGCCTTTTCAATTTGTAAGACTTGATTAGGTGTAAGGACCAATCCTTCCTCTTTATGAAGCAGTTTTGAATATCCAATTTAGAACTGCATTCTGTGTTGGCATGACATTTTTTTTTTTAAATGCTTTCATGTCTATTTCCTCATTGTTCACCTTTCACAACAAGTCTGATAAGACAATATTATTTCAAAGAACCGACAATGAGGAAGACGTGCTCAGGCCTGGGTTCCAGTCCAGTCCACGCTCCACCCCACCTGGGTAACCCTGCACAAGTCACGGAGCTTCTCTGTGCTTCAGTTCCCTCACTGAGAAATGGGGCTCGTAACACCACCACTAATAGTTGCCGGGGAGGATTATTTTCAGAAGCCAAAGAGATCAGTAGCCAAAAAGCTTGTCTCACAGTTACTGCCACATAGTAATTATTCACATTCTAGTTGTGATGGCAGAGGTGGTGGTGGGATGGTTATTCCGAGTTAATGGAACAGAGTGGTTAATAATTCTACCTAAGTCACACAGTCAGTTGTTGGTCGAGTTAGAATTATAACCTGGCTTTCTAACTGACAGTAATGTCCGTCCACTTTCGCCTAAACCCATATACTGTTGTCAGCAGTGTTGCCCTATCCACCAGCCTGTGATGTGGGTTCTTTCGATTCTTCTTTCTATACTTTCCTCCTCCTCTTTTTCCTCGTTCTCCATTTTCTTGAGTGAAAATCTGAGCTAGAGATTAATAAAGGAAGAACCCAGAAAAGAAAACCACTTAAAATAATTAGAAGGTTTCTGCACGTCATTTCTTTTTCAGCAGAGCAGAGGTTAATTCCCTGGCCCTTCAGCCTAATAAATTGCATTACTTCCGTGGTAACCAAGCATTTATCCTACCACCGCCATGTGCGGTAGATTCATAGGCCTTTCTGAATTACTGAGCAATGCAATTTACCAAATCCCCAAATAACCGCGGTCCAATTAGACTCTTTTTGCCGCCACCCACAGGGAAGAGACCCTCCCAAGCTCATCACGTGAATCAAGCACCACTTCCCAGAAGCCTGTGGGGCTTAGAGCCAAACCACCATCCTGACTGTGTGCAAAGCAAGAGAGATGTAACAGCAGTCACGGCTCTGATGGTGGTGGTGGCGGCAATGGTGACAACAATGATGGCTGTGACCATTTATTGCACACCTACCTCCAATGTGCCGGGTACCACGCTAAGCGCTTCTCATATATGAATTCCACAATATCCTAGGATGGGCATTCATTGATCCCAATTTTACAGATGAGAACAATGCATCTCAAAGAGGTGAAAAGGACTCACTCAAAGTCACAGACATGGAATGACAAGGAAACTATGACCAGTTAAAACGAGAACAGACCTTTTCCAAAACCAGTGTATTTTCTTCATGCAACCCTTTGGAATCAGGGCTACCTAGGTTTAGTTTTTGATTTTATTTTATTATTATTATTTTTTAAGGAGGGCGCAGCTCACAGTGGCCCATGTGGGGATCGAACCGGCAACTTTGGTGTTAACAGCACCGCGCTCTAACCCACTGAGCTAACCCCCTCTACCCCCCACAGGGCTACCTGGGTTTAAATTCCAGCTCCACCAGTTATTAACCCTACGGTCACAGACTAACTTCTCTGAGCCTTAGTTTCCTCATCCGCAAAATGATGATAACAATATCTACTTCACAGGAATGAGGGGCGGACTCAAGGAAATCATGCATAGAGAATGCCTCGCTCAGTGTCTTGGTGGAGACATCACCTTGCACACACCGCCACCCACTGCCCCAGGCAGCATGGCTTCTCTCCAACACCTCTGCTCTCCCAGCTCTCACTCCTTTCCGGCTCAGATCCTCCTGCTACCTATTTCCCAGCTGCCCCGGGGCACCCTCAGTGGAGACTCTCCCAGACCTACTTCTCTGGGCAGAGTTTCATGCTTCGAAGTTTCCTTGCCTCTTTCTCATTATCCAAACCAACCTCTCCCATTATCTTTCCCTAGTTGATGGCCAATGATTTAGCCAAAGATGACGGCATTTTTAAATGTGATAATCATGAGAGAGGAGTCAAGGAAAAAAGAGGCTGAGAGTCAGAGACAGATAGAGTGACAGAGAGATTGCCAGCTGGGACTGCCTTCTGCTGTAGAGTAAACAGAGCCCTAAAATTATGACTTAAATAAATAAAGGCTTACCTCCCTGTCGTGCGTGGAGGCCTGCTCGCCGTGCCATTTTTCAGGCGGGGCGGCCTGCGGGGTCTCTGCTCCTGCTCCCCACACAAGAACGCAGGATACGGTGAGGCCAAAAAGGAACACCCACGGAGCCATAGGTAGGGGAGTCATACTTCTTTGGTCTCACTGGAGGCTGGGCCCACCGGACGCGCGACCTGCCGTCAGCCTTTCCGCCAACCGACCGACGACTCTCCTCCACTCTGTTCCTCTCCTCTCTTCCGCTCTCTTTGGCTCTCCTCTTCCGGTCTCCTTGGCTCTGCTCGGCTCTTCGGCAATCCTCGGCAATCCTCGGAAGTCCTCGGCTCTCCTCCGTAGCCGCAGCAGTTATACCAGCGGCCAATCGGCTAACCGGCCACAGCCAGCAGCCAATCAGCCACAGCCGAGCCAGCACCTTTCCACGTGAGGCCGAGGGCCTGTAAACTACTCTGGGGCTCTGTCCCCACACTCCCTCACATAAAAGTTTACCTTCTGGAGGAAGTACTGGTATGGTGGCTTCATCCAGGGTCCAGGTACCTTCTATCTTATAATTCACTACCTTAGTATTTGCTTCCATCTGCAAGGTTTCCTCATACTCACACAACAGCTGCTGACACTCCAACCATTATAGCTAAGTTCCAGGCAGCAGGGAGGAAGGAGAAAAAAAGGCCAAAGGGAACATGCCATCCAGCTGTATTAACTCCCCTTAAAGTCTTCCCAGAAGCCCCTCCCACTGACTTCTACTTGTACTTCATTGGCCTGTCCTACCTGCCAGAGAAGCTGGAAAATGTAGTTTTGTTTGTTGTTGGACGTTTTCTGTTGATTTTTGTTTGTTTGTTTGTTTGTTTGTCTGATGATGCCCCAGATAATGTGGTCTGTTACTAAGAAAGCTAGGGACATGGATATGTGGTAGGCAACTGGTACTTTCCACCATTCAGAGGAAGGGAGAGAGGTAGGAAAGGAAGACCAGCAAATGCGGATCGCCTGCTCTCTGCCAGGCACTGTCTCCAAGGAGTCCACCGTCCAGTAGAAAAGCAGACAAGCAAACAGGCGATCGCCATGTGTGTGATGAGCATAACGGGAAACACATGGGCAGAGGGAACTCTAGGGACACAGACGAGGCACTTAACCTAGCCTGGAATTCGGGGGCTGGGGGAAAGAATGGGATTGAATGTTCAACAGTTGACAGTTTTCCCCAAGCTTTGAAGGAGAAATAGAAATCAGTCAAGTGAAGAAGCAGAAGAGGGTACTACAGGAAGAAGCAAAATCATGTGCAATCTTGAGGGGTAGAGAGACGCAAACAGACGGCTGGGTAAGCGGTTAGGGATAAACCCAGATCTTAGAGGACCTTATGCGATGGGAGGCAGTCTGGACTTCACCCTGAGAACAGTGGGGAACCATTGAAGGGTTTGGAGCACTCTGATAGGAACGATGAGTTTTGAATTTTAGAAAGAGTCCTGTGGCAGCCAGGTGGACAATGGACTGGGAAGGAGAAAGACCAGGTAGGAAGCTACTTCGCATAACAGAAGTAACAGTGATGGTTTCTGGCTAGGGTGGTGGCAGCGGGAAGACAGTCAGGTGATATTTAGGAAGTAGAGTTGACATCACTCATGATGGATTAATGGATATGAAAGGTGTAAAGGGGACTAAAGTAATCGCTCCAGTGTACAGGTGAAACAAATTGTTTTGCCGCCCTAGAGTGACTCCTGAACAGCACACATCCTTGGCCGAAAAAAACTCTCCAGGTTATGCCTTCTTCCAACTCAAACAGCATCTGCTAGGTGTGTGTTCACCCAGACCTCAGAAATGCCACCTGAATTTTGCAAAGGAGCCACCAAGAATACAACCGGAGCAGCTCAAGTGACTTCTCCATCGAGAGTCAAGTTTTCTGAGCCTTTATCACGGTCCCTGTAGCATCTTTCTTCCATCTGATTTATGATCAAAAGGAATCCACGCACGAATCCTTGTTTCTTTGGGCTGAGTCATTCAGAAAGGAGAGAAATCCACCTGGAACTTTTGGTCTGAGACGTGAAATCCTGACTTGGCAAAGATCCCACTGGTGGGGATTACAATTAGCAAATGACCTAGGGATGGTAACAGAATTCACCCATGAGTTAGTAAGAATGTGGCTGCAATAAGCACGGAGAATATGTTTGCAATCAATTTGCTGTACACACAATATGCTACCAGAGCAATCTTTTGTGTATGCAGTTGACCTTTATCTCTGGCAATCTTGTCCTATAAAGAAGAGTGAAATCCTCCATTGCAAATCATTAGCACTCAGGAAATTATTTTAATTTGCATGCTGACAAAGATATTAACTTGTGTGTGGTGGGGGGACGATACAACACATCCTTTTGTCTGAAAGGCAGTTCAAAATCGGTGTTGTGACTACAGTTGACTGAAGTTCAATTACTGTAATAAATGTATTCCAAATTTCATCTCAATTGCATTTGCATTTTAATGAATGATTCTCACCTTCTTGTCAATTTGGCAGCCAGGCTAGATTTATTAAGTTATTGTATAAACAGGGCATTCTAATGTGGGAATTTAAATACAAACTATTTGCTCGGTGTGCGTTTGAATTGGGGCTGCGTTATTAATTTGCCTGTTGTATGAGTTGTCTGAAAATTCAAGAATTTAAAGCTAGTAGTTCAGACCCCTTTGTTCCATCCTGGTTGCCTTCTCCTCCTCTGAAATCAATATGTCTGGGAGGGCTGACACAGCAAGGTGTGAGCCAGCCAGATGAAATAAGCTCTCCAAGCCTCCAGACTCCACAAACTGGGGAGAAACTGAATTATTTGCTATTATTTGAAAAACAGTAAAATTTGTTAAGTGAAAATTTCCCACATAGGTAATTCCCTCCTGTAAGCGCAGGACATCCCTGAAATAAGATTGCTAGGAGTGTTTGTTCATCTAAATGTCATTTTTGCCTTTCCTGTTGAAGCACTCCTAGCTTTATAGCCCCATATTTCTTGCAGGCAGAGACAGAAAATGTGAGTGAAAACCACCTGGATACAGAGCCATAATATGATTAAAAGTTGTTTGGGTGTTTTTTGTTTTTTGTTTTGGTTTTTTTTTTTAGTTCATCTGGGCTGTTGGTTTTTAACAAAGTGATTTGTGGTGGTTAACCCCATACCCCTCATAAAAGAAAGGTTGAACTTGAGTTGCCTTCGCCACCTCCCAATTCTTCCTAACTCCGCAGCTTACCTGCACCTGTGAAGAGAGCTAGCCAGTGTCTGTTTTAGGTGACAGGCAGTCCTAGTTTCCTGGAGGGCCCCAAGGACAGACGTTGATTCAGGTAATGGGAGACTTATTGTACGCAGAGCGCCCTCAAGGCTGAGACTATCTACTTACTACAGATGAGTTTAAAGAACTTTCGGAGATAAACTGACGGCTGGTGTGTGTTCAGTTTTATTTCAGACTTATAGCAAGAGAATCGGGTTTATAACAAAACCAGTTCAAAGATTTCTTTCTGGAGAGAGCTTCGGTTTTGGTTTTTAAAAAGGGGAGGAGGTGGCTAGACCGGAGGAACTCAAATTTCAATGACTATGTGAATCACCTGGGAGTCCAGTTAAAATGTAGATTCTCATTCAAGAGGTCGGAGTGGGCCCCAGATTCTGCCTCTCTAACAAGCTCTCAGGTGACACAGATGTCGCTGGCCCAGGGGCTACACTTTGAGGAGTAAGGAGCTAGGTAGCATGACTCGAGCTTTATTATGAGTCTGATGTGCCAGCTGTGTGGGAAAGTCTAACGCCCCAGAAAGGACTCTTAATCTCATTAGAGGATATCAGAAAATCGCTCAAATATTTTATCAGACATGCTAGATACTTCTCAGAGGGGCTGTTAATTACCTTACGATCCAAGTTCTGTTCCAGACAGTCTTTTCTCAGGTCTGAGGCAATGTCTTTCTCAATACCACATTTTATCACACCTAAGAGGCACTTTTTTTTTTTTTTTTTTTTTCACATTTTAACATCTCTGAATTGGAGATGCAATGAACAATCAGGCCTAATTTAATTGGCATGGGTTCTTCCCTCTTTGTGGTTCGTAAAATAATAGTGTATCTTACAATGGATGATGTATTGATCAGCTATTTTCACCATAGTGCTGTGTAACAAGCTGCCCCATAACTCAGTGACTTTTAGTATTTCTTCCTTGTTTGTGAGTCTGTAGGTAAACTGGGGTTTGGCTGACCTAGATTGAGATTAGCTGCAGTCAAGTCTGTTCCATACTTTTCTCATTCTGGTTCAGTGAAACAGTGGTTTTCTTTTAAATAAACCTAAATGAGCAGGCTTATTTCAAGCTTCTATTCAAGTCATACCTGCTAACAACCCATTGACCAAAGAAGTCACACTGGTGAAGCCCAAGGGGATTACATATTACCTCTGAATGTAGGGGACAGGGGAGGAAGTGAGTATTTGCCGAATTGGGACCTAATCTACTCCAGGTGGTATATGGACTGGGTAAAACATGGTCTACAGAGGACAAAGTAAGCCACCCGTTTCTCTTGTGCAGACCTAGACATCGACTCTGCACAACAGCCCAGAGATCCATAAACTCTAAGCTTTAAAGCTTCCTACTGAATGTGCTTGTGCTTGTGGGCGGAGAGGCAGAAATTCTGCAATCAGCCCTACCAGCTTCCAATCCCTGCTTTACCACTTTCCAGCTCTATGACCTTCATCATTTACTTAACCTTATCCCTCTGTCTTCTCATCTGTAAATCAGACCAACCTCTCAGGACTGTTAAGTGAATTGACGATAAGACTAGTAGCTCCCAATCACAGAGGCCTACGTTCGAGGCACCACACGGAGCTCTTTACGTCCTTTAATCCATTTCATTTAATGCTCCCAACAGCACTTTGAGGCAAGAACTAACATCTGCAGATGAAGAGACTGTGGTTCAGAGAGGTTTCAGGCCTGCCTAAGGGAGTGCAGAGTAGAGAACCCACCAAAGGCTGTCCCCTTCAAGTGCTGCACATACTAGCCCTGGGGTCTGAAAGTGCTTGGAAGGGAAACCTGGCTGCTCTGTTTCCTTCCATCCCTGTCCCTTAGGTCTTTCTCAGCCAAGCCCTGCTGTGAGCATTCCTTTCACCAGAGTGAGTGTTCTGCATTCATCAGCTCACACAGACTCATGTACAGAGAACATATGTCCCTTAAAAATAAAACCCCACCCCCATGCATTGGTTAAGAGGAAGTTGTGCTGGGTAGAGGAAACTTTCCATTTTATAATCTCCCTCTTCCTCCGCTTGCCTGCCGCAGTTAATTATTTTCCTCCCCATCGTTCCTCTTGCGATGTTAGCCAGGGGAGTTTTACATCATGGAAAGCAGTGAGCAGGGGGCCCCCAGTGAGTGGATGTAAAGGCAAAAACCGCTCTTCCCTGCAAATAGCTCCTTCACACAAATAGCCTGGTGATCAGCAATAATGATGAAGAAAATGGAGGGAACATACAGGGAATTAAGTGGGAATTTGCTAAAATATTCAGCATTTTTAAATGGGCCTCCGTGATACCAGGGGAGCACTTCACAGCTCGCTGAACGAACATCCCGCAGACTGAAGTTCCTGGAATAGACTGGTGCATCTGATATGAGCGCCCAGACCCTCCCCCGACTCTGTGCATCTCTCACCAGGTCTTTCCAGAAGCTCCAACAACAGGGAGTCTGGCTGCCTTGGTTGAAGAGGGGCTGCCATTCCATGGAAGACTTGCTTGCTAGAGCCCTCAGACTGGTCAACCCCGACTCCCCTATCCCGTTCTGAGAGTTAATTGCTAAGACAGGCATTTGTCACTCTATTTGCATCTAGGGGTTTGTTACGGACTTGGCTTTGTGCAGTATCCTCGTGTACAGCTCCTTGAAAGAAAGTTCTTCCTAGTGCAGCACCAGGAATAGCTAGGCATCATCTGAACAGCTTTTAAAAAATCATATGGTCATTAGGAATCACGTGAGGGATTGAGTTTCCCTCTTTGCATTGGCCATTAGGAGGCTCACTAGATCAAGTGGCCTAGGTTTTCATACTTGTCTTACCTGATTTTGTTTTCTGGTTTTTCCTGCCTTTCTCACTTTCTTTTTTCTGTCTCTAATACTTTTTGGAATAAGGTCATAAAGCAGTCAAATAAATCTATTACCAACCTCTTAATTACTACCAAAAAATAGATAACTAAGATGCAGAGGTAAAGACTGAATTCTTGGAGGATGCATTCACCTTTGTAATGCCAGTGCCTTGAACAGACCTTGACACCTAATAAGTGCCTAACACAGAATCTGACACATGACAGGTGTCCAGCCCAGGGCCTGGATCATAATATTCAAGCCCCTTTGATTTACTGTGGCATCAGTCTGTCGCTTATTATAAAATTAATTAATAAGAATGCTGTTAACTGCCACGGTCAAAGAAAACAGAGTTAGACTGTTCCACGAGTGCAGGTAGGCCTTAGCTATGTATCACACTGGATTAGTTTGCTAGGGCTGCCACAGCAAAGCACGACAATCCAGCTGGCTTCAACAACAGAAATTTACTTATTGCCTTGCACTTCTGGATGCTACAAGTCCAAGATCAAGGCGTCGGGAAGATGGGCTCCTTCTCAGGGCTGTGAGAGAGAATCCATTCCATGCCTCTCTCCTAGCACGTGGTTTGCTGACACTCTTTGTGTTCCTCAACCTGGGAGAGCATCACCCCATTACTACCTTCAGCTTCACATGGCATTTTTGTGTGTGTGTGCGTGTCTGTGTCCCAATTTCTCCCTTTTTATAAGGACACCTGTTACATTGAATTAGAAGTCACCCCTATTCCATATGACCTCATCCTAACTAATTATGTCTGAGTGACCCTGTTTCCCAATAAGGTCACAGTCTGAAGTACTGGGGATTAAGACTTCAACCTACAAATTTTGGGGGGGCACAATTCAATCCATAGCACATATATTTCAGGATCTAGTTGGTTACAGGTTTTGCAGGGAAAGACGGAGACTTTTGTCCAGTTATAGACTGAAATCAGAGCCCAACGCTCACTGAGCCAACTGGGTCAGCCCAATGGCCTTGCAGCTGCCCCCACTGTCATGTACCATCACCACACATGACAAGTATTCTCGGCGCCTCCCCCACACTTCTGAAGATCGTTGTCTGTCCCACGACCTGGCAGGTCTCACTGACAGCCCAGCCTTTCACTCCATGAGAGAATCTAAATAACAGCAAAGAAGCCCTCACAGCTAAAGGGGAGCCCCCTGACACCTGCCAATCAATAACAAGCCACCCAATTTACCCAAGGACCTCCACAGTCAATGAAAGCGATTTCCAGGACAAGCCGGTGAGATTTTCCTGTGGAAGGCCGACCAGCCCCACCGAGAAACATCCTGACGCTCTACAAACCAGGCCAGTGTACAGCTGGACTCAGGGAATCCACTACCTGGGTTTAGACCGCAGCTCTTCTCCTTTCCAGCTTTGTGACCTGCCCTTTCTGGACCTCAGTTTCCTCATCTGTAAATGTAAATGATAATCACGGCACCTACAACGTAGAGTTACTACGAGAATCAATAAGTTAATTCATGCTCCCACAAGTGAGGGGATTGGGAGAGCGGGGCACAGAAATACTGGCAGGCAGGGTCAAATTCTGCCACAGATGTGAAATTGCGTCATTGCCTAGTTTAGTAAAAAAGCCTCTTAAGTGGATGATTTGCTGCATCTCAAGAGCACACTGGAGGCACTTGACAAGTGTCATTGAAGTCCGATGGCAGAGAGGGACCCCTATAGCTCTGTTCCCAGCGTCCTGCGCACGAGGATACTAGACTGAGTCAGTCAGTAGAGATGAGCTTCGTAATGGAAATGGTAAAAACTTCTGCCTCCTAGAGTAGCACCCTGGAGTAACGCTGTGGGAGGCAGGTGCCCAGGGCAGCCACACCACCTGGTACTTCCTAGGTTTTCCAGTCTGGGACATGGCAGTGTCCTTCCTTCCTTCCTTCCTTCCTTCCTTCCTTCCTTCCTTCCTTCCTTCCTTCCTTCTCCCTTTTTCCCTTCCCTTGTGTTTTAGAGTAGAATCTTTCTGTCAAACAAAAGCCTTAAATAGAACCCCAATATCTAAAGCAAGTAACTACAACATTTTAGTAGCACAAAATGTACTATGTGATATCACATAACATTTTATTCAATGAAAACTAAACTTTCCTTCATTTAACATTGTACTTGCCCAGGGCCCTTGCTCCTGCTGTTCCCCTGGACGTGGAACACTCTTCCCCCAGACCCCTGCGTGACTCACTCCCTCCCTTCCTCGCACCTCCCCCCAGATGCCACCTTCAGGGCTGGCCATCGATTTAAAGGAACTAACACTCCCCACTGCTGGCAGCCGCCCTCCCCACGGCCCGGTTTTATGTTCCTCCACAGCATATAGCCCGTCGTCTCCAGTTTACTTCTTTGTTTTGTGTCTGTCTCCACCCCTGTGGAACACAAGTTTTGCAAGGGCAGCACTTTTGTGGCTGTTTGGTTGGTTGCTGGATCTCAACACCTAGAACAGTGCCTGGCACATAACAAGTAGTCAATTAATTGCTGGTGAATATTTGATAACAATACCACGATTCAAGGCAAACACACACATCGGAAATTGGGTGGGAATTAATGCAATAAAAAAGAGTCTGGCTCCTTTTTTGACATGTGACTGTTGACAGCTTTCCAGCCCCCCACCCCCCTCCAGTCCTCCCCAACATCCGGACAAGCTGATAAGAAAGCCCAGGTGCTCCTCTGCGTGCTGGCGGGGAGCTCGAACCGCGCTGCAACTAGGGAACCCTCGCCCCGCTCTGCTCCCCATGCACCGTCAAACCCTAAGCTACTCACCCCTCAAGCTGATTTCAGCCCGTTCTGCCCAGAAAACCTCAGGATATGAGTGATAAGTCACTTCATACCCTTTCGGGACCCGTGTGGTGTCAGTCTCGACCTCTGGACCAAATTTGGAGTCAAAGGTCTCTGTGCAGTAACACAGCAATGAAAACCCGCAGCTGTCCCATCAGCCCCAGCTCCCAGGTGAGCTCTGCATTTCCTTTGTTTATGCTACATCAAGAAAATCCTCATTTGTGAAATTAGGGAGGGGGGGAGTAGTAACGGTTTTCTTTCTACTGTGTTTCCCAGAAAATAAGACCTAGCCGGACAATCAGCGCCTTTTGGAGCAAAAATTAATAATAAGATCCGGTCTTGTTTTACTATAAGACTGGGCTTTTATAATATAAAATAATATAATATAATATCGGGTCTTATATTAATTTTTGCTCCAAAAGACGCATTAAAGCTGATTGTCCGGCTAGGTCTTATTTTCGGGGAAACACAGTATGAGGTTATCTCGCAACATCAGGACACTCTCTAATGATGAGTGGATTTGGAAGCCTGAAAGAAAGACAGAGCATTCGGGTGAATCTAAGAGAAAGCAGCCTTGGCCGGGAGCCCAGGCCACATAGCACCCGCTCTGTCGATTACCATGGATGAGCCCCTTTTCGGGGCCCGGCACCTCACTGACCCCTTCCCCTGCATGAAGGAATCTGATACTGTGGGGTGCAAAGTGCTACGCTCATTTCCCAGCACCTAGCAGAGTGCCTGGCACATACTAAGCACTCAGTAAGTACTTGTTCAGTGATGGAGTGATGTAGGAATAGAAACCTGGAGAGGTGAAATAATTTGTTCAAGGTCTTTGGTAAAAGCTGGATCCAGAATTCAAGCTCAGGTCTACCTGATTCTGGAATTCTAAAGGTGGGAAGGCTTCTGCTCTGCAGGCATGAGAGTTGCCCTTCAGCAATTAAGCAATTAGCAGTCCCAAGATAATAAGACAGTGTCTTAATGGTTCTCTCTCTCTCTCTCTCTCTCTCTCTCTCTCTCTCTCTCTCTCTCTCTCTCTCGTCCCTCCCTTCCTCCTTCCCTCCCTCCATCTCTCTCTAGTTTTTTGATAAAGTCCGTGAAGATAGGCCGCGGATATTTCACCATACTGAGGGAGGAGAGTGTATTGAAAAAGAGACAACAGCAAGTTCAGAAACTGAAGGAGGAAGAAAGACATAAATTCCAACCTGCCAGAAAGATCTCAGAAATCCATTACGGGGATATTCTTTTGGCGTGAGTAGCTGTGGCTGTAGTGGTCTTAGGAAGAACCACGGAGAAGGAACGCTGCCTGGTCGGGCTGAGGGATGGCAGTTCTCTCAGGGAGGGAGCCTCGTCTCAGGGGTCAAACAACGACTTGCCGTCTGGTCCAGCCTACCTTGCCTACCTTGCCAGCCTCACCTTCTGGGAGACAGTGGAATATCTTCTACCACATATGTCTGTCCTCATATCTGATGCCAAGAACTACACAGGACATCCCGCTGGTCCCCAAATATGCCTCTTTCCCTTTCCCTCTCCCTCCCAGGCTCATGCCTATCTCTCGGCCTTTCCCCCTGCTGTTCCTTGGACCTTCAATGCTCTTCCCTACATCCTCTTCCAACTAAAGTTCTACTTATCATTAAAAGCCCAGCTTAAATGCCGCCCTTTCCTGGATTTCAGCCCAACCACCTCAAGAACCCATTTGGACTCTGGGTTCCCATAACATGTTTTATGCTCATTTGCTTTAATCCACATCAATATTCCAGACCTTCACCCAAAGCAGGGAGACAAAAAGTGTTTGTTGGTTTATTGACTAAAGTGGCCCCGCCCCTTTTTTTTTTTTTTTTTATGAAAGTCTTTCCTCTCATTGGGAAAGGGTCATCATCAAGTCGATCCATTACGAAACATCCATGCATATAACAGTAGCAATTATAATAATAATAACTCAATAATTATGAGCATCTACTATGTGCTTTACGCACATCTTTTTGTCCAAATTTCAAAACACTCCTATGAGATAGGTTATATTACTAACCCCATTTTAGAGATTAGGAATGAGGCTTAGAGATGACTCCGGTCATAAGTTAGAAAGCATCATCCCTGAGTCCCACACGGCATGACACCGAATTCCATGGACTGCGCCCTGCAACCTGGACAAAATCCTGAGATCCTTAGCTCATGCAGACTAGATGAGGCACAAATCAGGGATAGAAACGAGGTGCGGAGGGAGGTAGAGGGGAAATACACGGTAGAAATGGCGGCCACTGCAGCCACTGTCCAATTAGAGCAGCGGTCTCAGCCCTGGCTACACGTTAGAATCCCCTGGGTAGTTTTTAAACTCCCAGCACTCAGAATGCACTGCAGACCAATTACACCAGACTCTATGGGGGTGATACCGGGCCGCAGTACTTACTAAAGCCCCCCTAGGTGATTCCATGGTGAAGGCAGTGTTGGCAGCCATTGTACTAGGGCTGTCTTCAGGGACCCAAATTGCCAAGTTGCTGGCTGAGGAGGAAATGGAACCCACAGCAGATACCCCGTCGACTGCACCATTTCCCAAACTCTGTTCTTCACAACGTCACCTTCAAGAAATAGGAATAGGAGTACGTGTTTGTAAAAACAAAATTCTACTGATCCTATCAGTAGAATTACAGAATATGGGACCTTTCTGTGTCTGGCTTCTTTCACTTACCATAATATTTTTGAAATTCATCCCCTACAGAAAGCAGATTGGTGGTTACCAGGGGCTACGGGAGAAGGGTGGGGGCGGGGGGAGTGACTGCCTAATGGGTATGGAGTGTCCTTTGGGGGTGATGAAAATACTTTGAAACCAGGTTGAGGTAATGGTTGTACAACCATCTATTCAAATACCATTGAATTGTACCCTTTAAAACCCTTTCAAACAGTAAAGAAAGACCACTCCTGCCATATTTTTCTCCTTTACTCTCAGACCACAAACACATTCACAACACTTCTGACACCAGGTATAAGGGTGTGTTTTTTCGCCACACCAAGCAATTCCCTGCAACACCAGCTGGGGATCCTACCACCCAGTTCAATCCGATACTATCAAACTGGAGACAGCGTCAGATACCACAGGGTAAGGGCTCAGTCCCACAAGAACGCCCCACCTCAGATGGCCATCACAAGTCCCAGACTGTCACCTGTACTTCTGACTGACCGACCGGCCACAAATCAGGGTTCCCGTGACCCTCTCCTTGGGTTTCATAATTTTCTAGAATGCCTCACAGGACTCAGGGAAATGCTGATTAACATTTACCAGTTCATTGTATCATAAAGGATACTGATGAACAGCCAGACGAAGAGGTACATAGACAGAGGTCTGCAAAGGTCCCAAGCTTCTGTCCCCATGGAGTTGGGGTGCCCCACCCTCCCATTATGTGGATGTATTCACCAACCCAGAAGCTCTCCAAACCCCATACTTTGGGGATTTTTATGGGGGCTGCATCAGGTAGGCGTGATATCTCCTGAAAGTTCCAAGCTTCTAATCCCAGCTTGGGTCTTTCTGGTGACAAGCCCCCATCCTGAAAGCAACCAGGAGCCCACCCATTAGAACAAAAGACCCTCCGATTACCCATGAAACTCCAAGAGATTTAGGAACTGTGTGCCAGGAACCAGGGTCTAAGACCAAAGATCAGAACAAAAGATGCTCCTAGAGAGATTATCACTTAGGAAATTACAAGGTCTTGGGAGCTCTGTGCCAGAAACCGGAGGCAGAGACCAATATGTATTTTTTTCTATTATTTCACAATGCCCATCCCCTCAAGTGTAGGGGATGAAAAGGGAATCTGGGGAGAATCCCCAGAGCTGTAACTTTTGAGCAGGATCTTTACCACTGAATGGGAGGTCCCCGGTTGACAAAAAAAGAGGTGTGATTACACATATCCATATCAGCCCACCAGAAATTCCTGCAGCCAGCATTTCCGGTTAGGAAGCCCAGGGCTGAAGAAGGAGGGTGTGACGGTGTTTGTCCCTTGCCAAGTCACAAACATTATTTTCAGGGTAGGAAAAAAAAAAGCTCAAGTCATGACTTAAGCCACCTCCATCCAGCCACTCAATGGGCCACCACTGATGTGTCCTCATGGGCCCCTGAAGGGGCATGTGATACAGAGAAGGCATCTCCATGAGCAGGGGGAGGATGCTCTCCATGACAGTCCCAGGAGCTCAGGGCAAATTCTACCTTCCCTGAGTCGGAAGATGCTCATCGAGTCCGCTACTCTTAGTGACACGAGCCAGCTGGCAGCCTTTCCCTGGGATAAAGAGAAGGAATGAACTCGTGGCTCTTTTTTGCAGGAGCTGTGCTCAGATGAATGAGCAAATGAAGAGGTGCTGGGAAAGGGGGTGGCCTCTGTTAAACATACTCTTGTGGCGACTTAACTAGTTCGGTTGTAACGTGTCCCTCGTTTGCATGGGGTTTTTAATCCATGGTCACAAGACACAATTCTCCCCCCTCTGATCCATGTTTCGGTGTGCGAGACGTGGTTTATTTAAAGTTTAATAAGTTTAAATATGCACGAGATGGCTCCTCTTGTAGACATCAGTCTGGGTATGCCCTGTCTGGTGAGTTCTAGGAGCTGGACAGGGCTGGTTATTAAAACATAACTGGAGGCCATTACTGCAACACAGCCATGACACGCAGGCAGGTGGGGAGGCAGGGGTTATAAAACAGCATTGACAGACTGTCTGCACCAGTGAGAGCAGTGGTGACGAACACAGGACGGGGTTCACGTTCTGACTTCACCCATAAGACTGTTCCACTTCGGGCAAGTCTCTGTACCTCTCTGAAACTCCTTTTTTTCACCCACACGAATGGCGCCAAACTCCCAAGTTTGTTGTGAGGGTTACATGAAATAATGCTTAGCACAGAGCCTGGCATCTAATAATTCCCCAGTGATTGTGAGCTATTATTATATAGTAAAGAGAATGCGCTCTCTCTGGGTCTCAATGACCGAAAATCCTCAGATTTATGGCTAAAAATCTGAATTTCCAGGCAGGCTGAAAAGCATCTCACACATCTAAGAGCTATGCTTCTCTAATTCCAATCACAGAAGCATCAAAAGTGTAAGTGTTCGTCCTTAAGTACTTTTTTAAACAAGGTGTTTGATCTTGTGCATTATAAAAGCAAAAGGGATTATTTTTCTCCCCTCTGGATCTAAGACCATAGGATCAGTTCTTTCAGACAAAAGTTTTAAGTCTGACAAACGATGCAGGCGCAAAAGAAAATCAAGCATGTCCCAAAAGATTTCTGCCTGCAAGCAGGCCTTCCCACTGCGCTCAGTGACCTCGTTTTTCAGCTGCAAATTCAGCTGAAAAGGTGAAAAAAAAAGAAACGGGTAGAACTTGTCTTATTATTGTGGTTGAGAGAAGACATAAAACCAGAGATGAAGGAGTGTCAAATCTGGGTTAATTTCTACATATTCTAAACCACCGGGGGAAACAGTTGAGCCAGTAAAACCGGGCACACGGAGGTATGTCTTTCTGCTTGTGGCTTCCTCAGCTCTAGGGTTGAATCAAGAGCCCACAGACGTGGAAATCAGGGACCTCGATTCGGGTCCTATTTGTCAGTTCACTCTGTGACCCCAGGGTTCTCCTCACATTTCTAGGAGGAAGGTCCATTCCTACTCTGTGCCCCCACTTGTCTTCTCTGCCCCCACAGTAGGTCATTCTCAAAACAGCAGCCAAAGGGATCCTTTGCAGATACAAGGCAGATCGTGCCGGGTCAGAGTCCTTTACTGTCATTCAGAGAAAAGACCAAAGTCTTTGCAATGGTCCCCCAGGCCCCTGGTCTCTCTCCGCCCCCTCTCCCCTCTCTCTCTATTGCTCACTCCACCCCAGCCACGCTGGCCTTCTTGCTGTCTCTATAGCCCCCACCTCAGGACATTTGCACGTGTTGTCCCTCTGTCCAAAAGGCTCTGCCCCCAGATATCTGAATGGCTCACTCTTTTACAGTCTGCAGATTTTTATCATATGCCATCTTCTCAGGGACACCTTCCCAATCACCCTGCTTAAAATGGCAACTCCCAGCACTTCCAGCCCTTCTGAACCCCCTGCTCTGCTTTTTTTTTCTCCCCGTAGCATTTATCACTAGTCAGTACGGGGAGGGCAGGCCATGCTGGCCAAATCCAGCCCCCAGGCTGATTTTGTGAATAAAGTTGTATTGGAACACTGCCATTACATGTTGTTTACATACCATCCATGGCTGCTTTGTCCCACAAAGCCATAAATATTTATCTGGACCTTTAAGAAAATGTATCCGACCCCTAGTCTAGTATCTTAGCATTCACACAATTTGCCTACCACCCTGTTCATTCTCTTTGCTCTTCCACCACAATATGTGCTCCACGAGAACAGGGGTGTTTAAATGCTCTGTTCACTGGCTGCATCCAGAACCCTCATCTCTCGGGTCATCATTATTGCCTGGCACGTGGGTGGTGCCCAGTCATATCTGCCAAGTAACCCCTGGCAAGAGGTGTTTAAAACTGCCGCCCCTTGTTCACTCTGTTTCTCTCTGCTTTTCCTTCAGCACGGACGATGACGAGAAGAGTAAGAAGGGGGGGCGTGGAGTCATATTTCGCCCGTTCACCCCCATACACAGCTGCATCATTTCGCCCTCGCTACCTGAGGCTCACGTGTAAGTAGAGCTCACCCCTGGCTCAGCCGCCTTGCTAGCTTCTGAAGCAAAGCCAAGGTGAAATGACTCAACCAGCAAGAGTGTATCAGGAGCTGAGGAGCTGTTCCTTTGTCCTCTAGAAAGAGACACGGAGCCTGGAGCAGACAACACTATTTGGCGTATAAAAATAACAGAAAGCAGACGGGTGGTTTAGAGCTAAGTGGCAAATCAGCTGGGACTGAGTCATTCCATTCTTTCCCAAGCCAGACGCTGTAATGTCAAATAGTTTGCAAAGCCTGATAAAATCTGTCTCCAGCCCTCGCCAAGCGTGTGTGACAACACCTCAGCCAGGGCTCAGGGGACACGTTTTCCCCAAGACTCAAGGAGCCGTTTCCCAGAGAAGCCCTGCGGTCTTCTGACCTGAGGCATAAACTCCTCACTGCAGGTGTAACGGGCTAATCAACCCTCCCAAGAACACTCGCGCTTTCTAACACCTTGACATCTTGTTCCCCTTGTGTCTGTGCCAAAGAACTTCAAGCCCAACTTTTTCTTTTTTGCTGGTTGGCACTTTCCAATGGGAAGATTTCAGACACAGAGATGGAAGCTTCTGACTTTAGGGCAGGATTTGTCAACCTCAGCATGATTGACGTTTGGGGACGAGAAATTATTTGTTGTGAAGACCTGTCCTGTGTATTGTGGGGTGTTTGGCATACCCCTCCACGGCCTCTACCCACTAGATGCCAGTAGCACCCCACCCCCCAGTGTGACAACCAAAATATCTCCAGACATTGACAAATGTCCCCTGGGGGCAAAATCGTACACCCACACACACCTCTGCGTCCTCCCCCTCCCTGTTGAGAACTACGGCTTTAGGGCAATGAACACGGTGCGAAGAATTTGAGATTTCTCTGTCCACTCATTTGTCAAATAGTTATTAGTTCCCTACAGCGTGCACAGTAATAATGGAGCACCAGACAGGTCTCTCTTGCAACTACTTAAGCTTGCCATTGCAGCATGAATGCTACAACGAGTGGATGTGGCTGTGTTCCAAAGAAGTTTTATTTGCAAACACAGGCAGTTGGCCCACTGGCTATAATATGCCAACTCCTGGGCTAGACTGAGGGCTGCCCTCTCCTCTCCTTGGCTGTTAAAAGGCTCTGCTGCATTTGATGACCGTATCAGTGACCTACTGCTGTGTTCCAGACCACCTCAATATGGGGTGGCTTAAGACAGCAACCATTTAGTAATTGCTCACAGGTGTACAAGTCAGCTGGGTTGTTGTACTGGCCCAAGCCCGCTCGGTAGATCCTGGCTGGGCGTGTGTATGTGGGTACACCCAGCGGTGGGCGAGCTGGAGGTTGGCCCATCTAGGATGGCCTCATTCACAGGTTGTTGGCGATGGTAACAGGGGTGGCTGAGCCACGTGTGTCTCTTCATCCCAGCCCGGGCTTGTTCACCTGGAGGTCATGAAGCTTCCAAGAACAAGAGCCTAAGCACCCAGTCTCTCGAGGCTTAGGCTCAGAATGGACACAAGGACCCTTCCACCACCTTCTACTGGCCAACGCAAGACATCCGTCCAGCCCAGATACAGGGAATGGGGGCGAAGAGTCCATCTCTTGATGGGGGAGAGGCAAAGCCACACTGCAAAGTGTGTGGACGCAGGGGTGGAAGGGTGGAGCGTCAGGGCATTTTGTAATCAATCTCCCAAAACGCATCAGGGCAGGGCATGCCTGGTCAGTTCTCAGATTCTCAGTCATCCCATCAGCCAATGTGGAGCACAGCTGGTCAGTCCGTTCAATCGCAATGTCATTGATCCCCAAACCAGCTGAAGATTCTGAATTGACTGTAGCGGGATCAATCCTGCCATGTCAAAGGAGATTGGACCTTCATCTTTACAGGGGAAAACGAAATGGTGTCTAAGAATGAGAAACAGCCACTCCTTTCCTCTCTGAGATGGCTGACCAGTCCCTCACAGGCTTTGGTGAGCGACTGTGCAGCGAGAGAAGCGTCTGCCATGTGTGTCCAGGTTTGCCCTTGGCAGACAGCATGGAGCGCCTGGAATGCCTTTGCATGCAGTTCTCCAATTTCTCTTAGTGAACAATCAAAATATCACTGTCTTCTCGGGGATGCTTACGCCCACTCGTGTTCTGGTTGGGATGGCAGTTTCCACAGAGTGGCCGCTGGGAGCTCGCCCTGACTTCTGCACACAGGGGTTTTCTCAGCAGGCTGTGTGCAGCCAGGCTGCAGGGGCTCTAAGCTGGGAACAGCAGAGGGGACACCTCTCCAGGCCTTTGGCACCTTCCCGGGGTGATGGTGAGGGTGACGTGTGGTGTCCGGCACAGGGCCAGGCACATGGCACAGCAAGCGGCGGCTCTTGTCGAAAGGCAGCACATGGCCCAGCGGCCAGAGCTACGAAAATGTGGTTACCTACAGGGACCAGGGTGGTATTACGGGGGGGAAAGAGACAACACCCAGAAGGCTTAGAGGCCCTTTACATTACAAGTGAGGAAATAGTCAATAATTGGTAGAAGGGAGGAAAGGTGGAAAGAGGGGGCTCCGGAGAAGAAAAAAGAGAGCTGCTGACTCTGGTTTTCCTAAGACCTTGTGGACATGGCCACCCCAGTACCTGGGGAGGGGGAGTGGGGTGCGTAGGGGCCGTTCCCCTTCAAGTTGAGTGAAACGGACACCTCTCAAGGGATTTCCAAGATACCCAGGGGTCAGCTCCACAGTTGAGCCCCAGGGCTTGGGCTCCACTTTCCAAGGTGGGGCCTTCCTGGAAGCAGGGTGGGTAGATGCCTTCCTGTCCCTCTGAGCTCAGGCCTGGGAGCCCTGGGGAGTATCGATCAAGACAGGACGCAGTTTCAGAGAAGAGCAATTACACAGGTTCCTAATGGAGGCGTCCTGCCGTTAGCGCAGGGGGAGAAATCGTTTGGGGAGGGTGTGGGTGGGTGAGGACTCCACCTTGTTTCCAGGAAAAACACTCGGACTGCAGGTTAACCCTCTGCTGACCTCACTGTCAGGGTGACCACTGTGTTGGCTTCGTCAGCACCTCAAACAAGCAGAGCTCAGGCCCATGAAAGCACAGGCTCTGGGGTTAAACAGACTGGGGTCCAAATCCTCATTATATCCTCAGGGTCAAATCCGAGACTGACCTCTGGCCACTCACTTTACCTCTCTGAGCCTCAAGTCTCTTGCCTGCAAAGAGAACACCGTCATAGTACCCTCCTTCTATGGCTGTTGGGAGCGTTCATGAGATATTCATATCCCATCTCTGTCACCAACAAGCTGTGTGACCCCGAGCACACTGACTGCACCTCTCTGAGCCTCAGTCTCCTCTTCTCGAAAATATGGATAATGACTCATACCCCAGCAGGCTGTTGGAAGAATTAAATAACATGTGTAAAGTGCCCTAGTCAATGAACACCTCACGGGCCCACTGCAAAGGTGTAATGAGCTGATGCATGGGAAACACACGTGCCGAGAACATAACCACAGCTCTCTAACTGGGAGCCAGCACAACTCCTCTCTCTGGCGCCATCACTGTGAAGAGGGCTATTCTGACAGGATCCCACGGTGCTCTCTCTCTCTGTCTTTGCAGGGAACCCCTCTTCCGGCAGCTCTGTGCCCTCCACTGGCTTCTCGAGGCCCTGACGATCGACCACACCCACCACACCATGAAGCCCTTGATCACCTGCTGGAATCCAAAGTAGGTCTCAGCCCTTCGACCGTAACTAGCAACAGACTTGGCAGTGGGGGAGGAAAGGCCTATTGGTTCTTCCCCTCCATTTGCTGCTTTGGGGGGGTGGGTTGCTCTAGGAGTTTTCCTACGTGCTTTGTGGGATCCAAACGGGGTGAGCTGAAGCCCCGCAGCATACAGTTGTGGGAGCCACTGTGGACCTCTCCTCCCAGCACCTTTTCCTAACTCCACATTCGGTGACATCACACTGGAAGCTTCACATCAACCAGCCATGGTGGGAGTACTGACACCACAGAAACCGGCCAACATGCCACTGGATGCTAAACTAGCATTCTCTCCGCCTTTCTTCTTGGACCATGTCTCCCCACCACTATTTTTCACTTGCTCCTCTTCTTTTTCCTCCTCTTTCCCTTTCCCTTTGTTCTTATTTTTCTCCTTCCTCTCAAGGAATTCTTACATTATAGACACGAAGTCGGGCAATGAAATTCGTGAACTTTCTACCGTGTAATCTCCATTTGGACCCAAGGGAGTACTCAGTGTTCTGGTCCCTGGAGAAGCTGGTTTCACTCAGGTAGAAGCTACAGGATACGTTGTCTAGGCCAAGAAAAGTGTTCGCTGCGTCCCCACCAGTGGGGAGAAGCCTTGAGGCCACTGCTGCAGGAAGTGCCCTGCACACACAAGGCAGAACAAGGGACAGGCAGGCATGGAACGGCATTGGTTCTTTAAGGAGAGTCCTGTGGTCTGCAAGGATGGAGCCAAAAAAGGTCCAGGCTCCGACTTGAGGAATTGGATTTGCTCTGAGAAAATCCCAGGCTGAGTTAAATGAAATAGTTCCCCCTTCAATGGGAACTCCCACTCCCACCCCAATAAGCTGATATAGGTGCCCTCTCACAGTCTTGTCTGGCAGGTGGATTCTGTCTTCTTTCTCTTCCAAAATCCTGAATTTTAATTCACGCCTTCCCCCTGAGGACATTTACCACCCATCGCCCAAATCCCCATCCTTCTCACACCTTTCTTGTCTCTTGTACCAGAGCACAGATCAATGAACCTCAAATGCAACCAGAAATATAAATCATGCCATCTAGCGGTAGACCAGCAAATCCAATTAATTCCACCTTTTGGGCTGGGACAAATTTAAAATTCTTGCTTCCTTTGGCACAAGGGTTTATAACCTTTCCTTAATTTTTTTAAGCAGTAGAAATACTTTAAAGAAAAATGGAAACCCCAATAATGTAAAACAAATTTTTCCAAATGGAGCTTCTACATGAAACAGGAGGCTGGGGGGTCTGGGAGACCTGAGATCCCTCCCACCCTCCCCAAGGCACCTTAGTCATTTCCCAAATATTTTCGTGGCTCGCAGAATTTGTTTGAAAACCACAGCCTGAAAGCATTTCCCACAATGTTTTCTTTAAAACAAAACTGCTGAAGTGATAAATGAATACAATTTATTCCTACTGAGATTTTTCAGATCTTCAGAAGTATATCAAGGATGAAAGCTTTTATCCTCCCTGCCCCCGCCCCCATTCATTCTCCTCCTTAGAGGAAACTCCTTTTGAAGGTCTGAGGTGTGTCCCTCCTTCAGATCTTTCCAATGCCTTCCCCTTATAAATATATAGAGAGATGTACAATTATTTTTACAGCAATGGGATCCTATTCCACATAGTCTTCTCTGTGTGATTTCCCTCCCCGCCCCCCGCCCCGTTTTACAATGTCTTATGGACATCTTTCCATGATGGTATGTACAAAGTTTTCATATTTTTGAAACAGTTTCCACATTCCTTTAATAGAATACTTGTAGAGAATTCTGTGGCATAGATGGGCCATAATTTAGGTAACCATTTCCCTATTGATGGTTCTCAAATTTTTGCATTTCATATAGTACTGTACAAAGCATCCCTGTGCATACATTTTGTGCCCAGTTGAAAATGATTCTGAGAAATGGAATTTCCAGGTCAAAGCAACATCTAATTTTTTTCACAGTTGACTGCTTAGATTCTAAGAAAAAGGCCCTTCAGCCAGTGGACGTCTAGTAGCATTTCGTCTCCCCAAACAAGCTACCAGCGGCAACATTTTTGCCTCTGACATTTGGGCACCCATTCTCCCCAACGGAGGCAAGAACATAATGTAGAATTTGGACTGAGAAGATAAAAAGAACCGTCTTTCTTGCCTTTGGTTGGTTTTAGAAATGTGACCACACATTGTCACCTGCACTGTAAAAGATACAGTGGTCCCACTGAGAGGAGTCGAGGTTCTACTGTGATTGGCCAGGGCAGAACCTGAACCAGAACTTCAGCCAGACCTGAAAGAAACCTGCAGCCCCAGAAAGATTCCCACAGGAAGTCAGAGTATTTGTTGGGGTTTGTTTTTTTCCTAGTGAGCCATTTGCTCCTGATGCTGATTTTAGTTTGGGGTCAATGCACTCATTTGTTGGTAAATGTTTAATAACCAGATCTTCAAGGGGGAAAAGCCATGCTTTGTAGCCGTGCCCATTTCCATGGTGGAAACAGTCCTGCCGTGGCTGATGCCAGGCTTACCAACATGTCACTGAACTTGCAGTTGGGAAGAGAGGCACAGGCTCAGTTTTTGTGAGTCAGTATGAGCCAACGCCAGCACACCGCTATTTGGGATTGATTCAAAATAATTTTATGAATCTGAGGGTGGGAGATTGGGGTGAGGGGATTCCAGCTCCCTAGAAAATGCCAGAAAGCATCTTTTTAGCTAGCAAGAAAGGAGAGGGATAGCTTTCTTCTCTTTAATACTTAATCCCTGTTTATGATGTGTCACCCTTTTGCCACAATGTGAATTTGCCCAAATCTTCAAATGAAATTTTTAAAGCCCAGAACGATTGAGTGATGAAGACCAAGGGCTCTAGCATCAGATGGTCCTGGATGAGTCCGGGCCCTGCCATTTAACAGCTATGTGACCTTGGGCGAGTCACTTAACATCTCCGGGCCTCTGTTTCTTCATCTATCAAATGGGTTCCTTCCTGAAAAGAGTTGTAAGGATTACGCAAGACCAAGTACGTAGAAAATTCAGCCCAATATCTAAGAACACAATAAGTGTTCACTAAATAACAGCTATTCAAGATTAAAATCCCTATTTCAAAGAGCAGTTAGCGCTATGATTATCAATGCCATTGAGACTTTGGCTGGGAAAGAAATGAACTTCTGAGCAGAGTTTTACCAACAGGTAAGATCCGTGTTCACTGGATGAGTAGACAAACATACAGGTAGGAAAAAGGCTACCTGAGGTCAACCCAAATCTTGTAAAGATAAGCAATCCAGGTAATGACCCCAAGAGGGAAATACAAAATTTTCAATTCTCCTGACTGTGATTTTCTAAGTTTCCACCATCTACCAGCCAGCATCTCCTATTATTAAAGCCTTCAACACATAAACCCTGGGCACTGACACCCACCATGCATTTTCCAGAAGAAAACACCCATCCTCTGGGACACAGAGGTCCCAGAGGCTTCATTTCTATCAGGTACAATGATGGCTGTCGATCCAATTCTGCCCCCTTATGGATTGTAGAGTAAGAAAGTGGGGTGGTTCAATACCTCAACATGGGCTTTTTGCAGGCAGCAAAATTTACTACCTGGCAGCTAGTGTGTTGCAAACAACAGACGATCTTTGCGAGTTGCAGGAAGATCCCATATTTAGATGGCTGGCTAGCTGGTTGGGTGAATGGACAGATGACAGCTTTTAAGGTATCCTTAGGAGTTACATCTGAGTTTCCGCTTTATTTGCAAAATAATAATAATAACAATAAAACAATAAAAGAAGAAGAAGAAGGCCTTCCCAATTTCATCACGTGGCAATTCAAACACATTATCATTTCCCAGCATCCTCATTAATTCTGCTGCTATCAGAGAGTTTATTTCAATTGACAAGATGATCGGGTCTACAACAGAGCAGAAACTGGGTCTTCTCTAATGAATGTACTTATTACTCAGAGTGAGAAATGCAAGGCTCTGATTAGGCTAAGGAAGACTTGCTTTATCTATAAAGACCCCCAAGTCTTTATCCAAACCTTTGGGATCAGCTGTGTTTCAGGATTCTGACTTTTTTTTCTCTATTTGTCATTTTAGAAAGGAAATATGGGGCATCTACCGTGCAGAACATCACATTCTCAGAGGGGGCTGGGGCAGCATCCTGTCATCAAACACTGTATTTCCACAGGGAAAAAATGAATATTTACACTAAGTACATTAGTAAAGGTAAATAAAAGGTATCAATAGCCTGCCACCAGTTCAGGTCCTGTTTTGCTGCCAAATAAGTTATTAAACAGTTGTTTGGTTTTCAAGACCCTTTGAACTTTGGAGAAGGGGTGGTGACCTAAGTGTATTACTCTTATCAGAGACCAGCTTCCCAAGGACTGACTAGAAATGACCGGACCTTTACAGGGAAGCAGACGAGACCAAGTGTAAGCAAGCATCGCAAGCCTTAGCGTCACCTTTTCCCATCCTACTCTCCTCCACCCTGCTGCCATCTTCCCTAGTCCCACTGGGCAAGAGTGGGGCAGACCCCTGGCCAAGAAGGGGAATAAAGAGTTACTGATGGACCTTCCAGGCCAGCTATAGGGGGAAGGGACAGAGTTACTCGGCTTGAGTCTCCAAAGTCAGTCAATCATGTGCTCTCCCCTGGAGTTACATATAGGGCTGTCCCACAGAGACACCGCTGGACTTAACTGGGGAGCCCAACTGGGTATAATCTCGATTTTCATTAAGAGAGTCCAGACACTCAAGGGCTGCGCTGCCCGGGCACAAAGAACCCACCCCTCCTTTAGAAAAACATAGATGGCGACAAGGCAACCACCCTTTGACATTTCAAACATGACACAGGCACCTAAATCCAATTACTGTGTTATAATGAAAATAGCTGGCATTTGAATGCTTTCTATGTCAAGCGCTGCTCTGGGTATATTACCCTACTTGAGACTCATTCCAACTGACAGAGGAGGAAGCTGAGGCACAAAGAATTGAAGTAAGTTGCTCAAAATTGCATAGCTAAATGAGAGCTAAGTTGGAACTTGAGCTCAAGTAGACCAGGCTGCAAAGCATGTGTGTTTAACCACTAAATGATTGTTTTCTCTGTTTCTAGCTAAAGTCCAATAGTCTTCAATTAATTTAGGGAACAATCTAGTATCAAAAATAAAAAAAGAGCAACTCATCACAAAGTAAGATTTGCCTGGGCACCCAGATACAAAAGGGACCCCAACATACCAAGATAATACGATCTATAAATACATCATTTTCTTTTAAAAGAAACAATGAGAAAAAGGCCAGTCTACACTTACTGCTTTGCAACTCAATTTTTGTTAATATATGGGGGACAGCTCTCCATGTCAAAACCTTTTTTAATGACTGCAGAGTTTATCAACCTGTTCTGCCAATTCCCCTAAGATCTTTAAGTGTTTGCCAGGTTGTTGCTCTAGTAGAAAAAAAAAATTAGCAATGTTCTGAAGAACACACATAACAGCAATTATTATATTTAAGTTGCTTTCCTTTGTTATGCACCACACCCCTCCCCAACTCTGGAAAGTCTCCTTTTCATCAAACCTGCTCTTTTCAGGCACCACTGGGAAGAAAACAGACAACATCCCTGCTCTCTGGATTCTATCCTAGGGGAGGTGGGAGGGACAACAGATAATAAATATGTAATAAGCAGACACTTTGAGATAGCACTAAGTGTCATCAAGAAATTGACAGGGTGATGAGATAGTGACAGGGTGGGGAGACAATTTTTAAATTGGGTCGTTAGGGAAAGACTCAGAAGGTGACAATTGAAAGCAATCTCTGAATTCGCCCCCCCTCCTCTCTGCACTGGCTTAGTCACATTTCTCCACTCCTTTACTGACGTGGCATCTCTACAGCAGCCAGGGGACTTGGCAGGAGTATGGCGTGCACCTGTCACTCGGGGGGCAGGACAGGCGTCCTGGGTGGGATGGCCCAAGAGCTCTGATCTCTATCTATCTCCTCCCTGGTGTAACTTCAGCAGTTCCCTCCGTTCTCCTTCTCGGTCGTGGATGTACGACCGCCTCCGAAATGAGACGACAGGTTTTCCCCTCTTAGAAGCAAGTGGTTCACCCTACACGCAGGTCCAGAAAGAGGGAAGTATTTGAGAACAATTACTCTGCTGGCCACTGTGAGTAGACAGCTTCAAGCGACCACAAGCAACAACATGTGCTTGGTGGAGAGAGTTAAAAGAGAGGTCACAGTGCTCAACACACTCTTCCCTGGGTTTATGGCCGATGAGATCCCCGAGAAAGCTTCAGCAGGTGGAAACTGTGGCCCAGAAATTAGCCACTTCTCCCGCATGCTCTGCCTGTGTCTGGTTCCCACTGCCAGCCCCTCCTCCAAGCCACACGAAGATCTCTGTTGAAAAACACATGTTGCTGTTAACAGCCGAACTGTATTCAGTTCTCTGTACAAGGCACCCCGCCAACTTCTTCACAGGCTCATGTCATTTTACCTTCACGGACACAGCTAATGTTAGCCTGCCCCCATCTTATAGATGAGGACACGGAGGCCCCGCGGGGCTCAAGACCCTACACAAGCACACACCTAGGAAGCAGCAGGGCTGGCGGAGGGCTCAAACGGCCAGGAGGCCCAATTCTTAAATCCCCTCTTCACCACCAAGAGACTCCACTGGCCCGGTCCTGACGCTCAGAGCGACTGGCCTGAGGTCCCAGACGGTAAATCAGGAGCATCGATTCGGTTGCACTAGGTTAAGGCGCTGTGATGAACAACCCCCAGCTCTCAGCGGCTTGACACAACACAAGTTCATTTCCTGTTCGCCCTACTTGCCATCAACACTGGGACTCTGCTCATTAGAATTACACAAGGACCCAGGCTGGTAGGAACTGCATCTCAACACAAGCTTCCGCCATCCCTGCCTCGAGGACCGGCCCACCCACGTGTCACTTTCAGTCATGCTTTTTTTTTTTTTTTTTTTTTTTTTTTAACAAAGCAAGTCATGGTGCTTCAAGGAGTCCGGAGACCTGGGCCCATTTGGTGAGCAGCTCTAATGGCCATCGGCCCGAGTCATGGAAAGGAGCCCCCACTTGCTTTGCCCTTCTCCCACAGGGGTGGAGTCAGCCCACTGGGGACCATAAGGCTCCTGTGGTTTATTTCTTTTCCTCCTCCTATTGATCTTCCCTTTTGGTTTATTTGCTACTGAAAATGAAACATCAGAGAGTGATTCTGTCTAACCAGGCCCTCTCTGTATCAATGGCTTTGCAAGAGCAAGGGCGCCGGCTTTTTAAGATCTCTGGGAGGCTTGTTGCATGTTTAGCTCATTTAGCCCACCGCCTGAAGCTGCGAGAGATTTCAGGTCATCTTGGAAGCCGGTGTGATCGGAAAACCTCTGTCTTCCCGATGCAGCCTGAATATTTAAGATTTTGAAAGCTTGGCGGGGACCAGATTTAATTTTACAAGGGGAAGAGGGTTGCTTTTGAACTTCAAGCAGAAGGCTGGAGGCACAGCAGGGGCTGCGTTCGCAAAGGGAAAAAGAAAAAAAAAAAAAGCCCTGTGGTCTTGAAAGGAACGTTCTAAAGCGGAAACGCTAAAGCTTCCAGTTGGGGAGCCTTAAATCAGACTTCAAAAGTGCCACTAGTTTAAGTACTGTTTATAGGACAGAAGTATTGCTGCTCCTTCCTCTGGCTGGATTTTAAATATTCCCTAATTTGATTACTCGGGGGAGAGGCAGGCAGAACCAACGTTAAATGAGCTTCACTGTTAATTATTCAAAGGGCTTTTTATTGTGTAATCAAACATAAAGTCCTACAAGAAGCTTGGAGGCACATTCTCACCCCGCCCTCCCCAGCCCTACTTCCACCTTGGCGTGTGGGTGCATTTCTTGCAATGTGAGCCAGTAGGTGCTCAGAAAGGTTCTGCCAGGGACGGGTGCACAGCCCCCTCCCCATTGGGGCTGGTAAAGGCCTTTGATTCTGCTCCTCACATCCCTGTGCCATGTGAAGCCGGTTTTAAACAAGATGGAGCTTGATCACCTTTTGCCTCCTACATCAGGGCATCTCCCCCAACCAGTGGCACTTGGCAGCCCCTGAAAACTCTAGACCTCTGTCAGTGCCTTCCTCCATCAAACTGGTCTGGCCATCTCCTTCCCTCAAGTCGTTGCTCTACGCTAGGTGACAGGCAGCCAAATGATTTAAAGGATGCCAACCATCTAAAAAGTCCTTTCTGCAGAGTAAAAGGGGATAAAGAGATTGGATGGATGGATGGATGGATGGATGGATGGATGGATGGATAAATGGATGCCAGGAAGAAAAGAGATCAATAGACTGATCAATCAATCGATCTACAGGTAGACGTAGTTGACAGAGCACACCTTGAGTCTTCCTTCTTGCTTATCAACAGACATCCACCACCCCATAACACAAATCCAAAATCTAAAAGGCTCTGAAAACTCAGTTTTTCCATAACTCATTTGGCAGCAAAAGCTCATATGAACCAAACTGATTTGGTGGCAAATCTTGACTTGAAGCTAGTTAGAGTCTTTATTTATCCCCCAGTATGAATATTCATACATATCCTTGCAGAAATATTAATGTGTTTGATTACAGGATGCAGCCTTCAACCCCATTGGAGGGACTATATTAACATATGGAATTTGGTCAAATATCTGGTCCCATGGGTTCCAGATAAGGGTATGTCACCAACAGAGCCTGCTGGGGTTTCAGTCTCATACCCAGAAAATTCCCTACCCATAATAGGAGGATCCAGGTTTTGTGGGCTCTGAAGCTTATTTAAGGGGGGGAGGGGGGAGGCTGACGCTTTAAGAAACAGAATACAATATTACAATATAAAAAGTTGCCAGAGGGTAACGGGGGCGGGGGGTGGGGGGTGGGAGATGAGGGTAAGGGGGATCGAATATATGGTGATGGAAGGAGAACTGACTCTGGGTGATGAACACACAATGGGATTTATAGATGATGTAATACAGAATTGTACACCTGAAATCTATGTAATTTTACTAACAATTGTCACCCCAATAAATTTAATTAAAAAAAAAAAAAGTTAGGGACAGCGCCTTGGAGGGCCCCTTGCAAGTGACGGTCATTCAATTCATTGTAAATATGCATCATGGTAAGAGTGACTTAAGCCCCCACCCTGAGCTTGTTTTCTCATCTGTAAAAAGGGATGAGAATGACTGTATCACAAGGTTTTTGTTGATATGGTTCAGTGAGAACGCACAGAAGCATCTTGCATGTAACTTCACATAGAACTTTTGCTCAATAAACTCCCAACCAGTGCTTTTCATTGTGGAATGCACCCCCACAAGCTCCACCCAACCGCGCCCAATAATTCTGTGTGTTACTTAGAAGTGTCCCTGATGGTGGGACACTTAGGCACCAGAGCAGGCAGAGATTCAAAAATGAACATGGTTTTCAATTCACCCCCAAGAGCAACCGCAGACCTGCCCCGGAACCTATGAGAGGATCTGAGTCCAAAATGCAAACAGATGCAGAACGCATATGAGTACAAATTATCCCACCTCCCTCAGCCTCTACCCAATTAGCAGTGGTCTCTCCTAACCTCGATATTCACTCGAAAGACCCTGCAATGGAGGACTGTCCCTCCCATTTCTTCACAAATACAGGAAGGGAAAAAAATTATAACAGAGACCAGCCACCATCCATCGTCTATTTATTGCATTTCTTAAAAGAACTTGTAATAAACCGAGAGTCTGGCCACGGAAAACTCATTAAGCTGTTTCTCACTTAGGGACCCAGGTGGAAGCAAGAGCACGATCAAAAAAATCAATAAGGACAAGTCCATGGGACAGAGGTGGGAGCACTTCATCACAGCGCCAAAGGTACCAGACAGCAAGCACATGACCACACCGCCTGGTTACCAGCCCCAACTTGTGTTAGAGGCGATTGTGCCAGTCTTTTCTCTGATGGGATTTTGCTTTCCTGGTTGGGTCTCTGTATGAAGGGAAGTCAGAACCATATGCTGTTGGATGGTTTTCATAAATTTTAATTAAAATGGTTATCTGGGGATTATAGGAGAAATGACATTTGGCTGGACACCACTTCATGGAGAAGGAGAGCGGTAGGAAGCTGAGGAGCTGCTTAATAGGGTGTCACCAAAAGGAAATGGACTCACCTCATTCTGTATTTTTAATCAATAACAGTCATTTCTCTCTCTCTCTCTCTCCCTCCCTCCCTCCTTCCCTCTTAACTCAGGCAGGAACTAAGAAGTAAGTGATTTCAACAGACAGGCTTTTCTACAAACTAGAACATGTGTTTATTAAGAGAATATCAGAAGGTCTATTTTTTGCACCCAAAACTATCCTTTATCTAAAATCTCCCAAATTCATGCACTCAACAAACAAGCACCATAATAATAATAACGGCAAGAGATGACAATGAGCTACACCAGGGGTAACGGAGAAAGCACACAACTAGAGTGTCTGCTGAACCTGACCCCTTACCCACAAAATGGGTATGATGCCAGTCCCTGTCTGCCTCCCGATGTTAGTAAAGAACCCCAGAAACAATATGCAAACTCCCCCTGAGGACGTTCAAATGCTGAGCATTGTTGCGGGTATGTAATTTTTAGAAGCACTTTTTAACATAATTGCAAAGGGTCAGGTTCTGTGCTAAAAAAAGAAAAAGAAAAAGAAACAAGAAAAAAGAAAAGCTAGGCTGTCCTCTTCATAACCCCATGGGACACTATTCTTATCCCCAGATGGGAGAGGAGGAAGTTGGGGCTCAGAGAGGTTAAACAACTTACGTGAGGTCACACAGCTGAGTAATGACAGAGCCAAGAGTTCCTCCTGAGTCTGTTTATCAAACACTGTTTACTAAACACTGAGTTTTCAAATGCATGTTCTCCAGGATATCATGATTATAATTGCCCCTCATGAAGAGTTTCACCATTTTCTTGTTTTTTCATCAAGGTGTGCATAGCTCTGAGAAGTAAGAGCATTTGTTTTTATCACAGAAAGTTGCTATGGAGATAGCATGTGCATCTGTCTCCAGAGATGCCCTGAAAAAACAGCAGGAGCCACAAACCTTTAAAAAAATGTCCTTCAAGAATATACACAACAAAAACTGGAGGAGGGGAGAGTGAAGCGCTGCACTTGAACTCACAAAATTGAACTCCCCGGGCAAGTTTGTGGGTCAAAGTCTGGGCTGCAACGTGGTCCACTCTGAGAGTGGAAGAGAACTACATTAGGAGACAGGAGACCTAGCTCAGCCACTGTGACTCAGTTCCCTGGGTGGCATTGGACAAGTCCTTTCATTTCTCCTGACCTCAGTTTCTCCACCTATAAAATGAACACTTTGAAGGAAAGGCTCCAATGGAAGGAGCACTGACTCTGGGTGGTGAACACACAATGGAATTTATAGATGATGCTATTACAGAATTGTACACCTGAAATCTCTGTAACTTTACTAATAATTGTCACCCCAATAAGCTTTAATTAAAAATAAATTTAAAAAAGAAAGAAAGAGAGGCTCCAATCAACTCACATAGCAAATGATATTCTTCTGTATATGTAGAGCTTGCTGGTGCCAAGGCAACTTGAGCAAATGAAGAAGAAAAACAATCAGGCTGAGTAAGGCAAGAGGGAGTGGTGACAGAGTGGAGTCTGTGGCAAAGAGGAATACTCTTGCACAGCTAAAGGGAAGACCCTCTGCTCAGAATTTGCTCATTTTGCCCTGTGAGAATGGGAGTCCAGAGCTTATCATTTTCAAGAGAGGCCAATAGCCTCCGTTTTTATTTGAAAAAAACCTCCCCAATTTGTAAAACTCTGGGCAGGTAAACATGTTTCTCCATGGGCCACCCATTTGGAACCCCTGCTTCTAAGAAAGTATAAGGAATCACTGTAGTTCCTACTGAGGTGGAACACAGCAGCTGGTTAACACCACTCCTGAGTGAAATGCAAAAAGCAGACAAGAAACATTTGGGGATTTAAGTCAATTCAGAGAAGAGTCAGTCCAATAAAGGGCAAGCAAGATGCTGAAATTGCCTGTCACATTTCCCCCGCCACATTTTACTTTTCTGCCACTCTTAATTAATCAGAAGTGTCAGCCCTTCACTCTAGATTTCCTGGCTGAGGTTGTTAATTGAATTTTAATTAATGGAAACTTTAGAAGCTCAAGATAATCCTAGCCCAAGGAAGATACACACAGAGCTCTGGATCTGGGAAGCCCTTCTGAGATCATCCCAGTCCCTCCTCTTTGTTTTATAGGTGGTGAAACTGAGGCAAGGCAGCGGACCCCAAGGCCTCCCTGAGGTCCCCTGGCACTGAGTCCAATGCTCATTGCAAGACTCCAGGCTGTCCGCATGACACAATCTGTCTAGCCTTCAAAAAATGGCATGGATCTAAAGAGCCTGATTTCCAGAGTCAGGAATTCATATTATGCCAGATGAAACAGGAAGAGGCAACTTCTACACGGATTACCCCCCAGGGTGGCAGGGAGTAGAGGGGCTTTCCACCTGTCTGGCAAGCTCTTGACCAGTTGCAATGTCAGGACAAGGGGGACATTGGATCAAGCTCCTCATTTATCCAGGGAGAGAACATGCCAACTTTTGGCATTTGCTTTTGCTTTAACACAGTCGTTTTGTAACCCATACGTCCCCTTGGAAATCGGGCTAAATGCAGTTCAAACTCCAATTGCCCAGCAGGTCACACTCTGAAGTGTTCCATCATTTGTGCAGAATTCCACTGAAGATTAGGGGTCGGAGTCGGACGGGTGGTGGGCGGGTGGGGAATGTCACAGGAGAGATCACATCTTAAGCCCCACAGCCTTTCCTATCCCCCCTCCTCTCTCTTCCTCCACCCGCTACTTCCTGTGCAACCAAGAAATCCCTCCCCTCTTCTAATGCAGGGAGGTTCCACCCACACTCAGGGCTCTACAAGGTAACCAATCAAAAAAATTACTTCTGATCACAAACAGTGGACTCCCTGAAATGAATCCTGCCGGATACAATTCTCTCCACCCTGTTAGATATTTATCAAATGTTGGTGTGGCTACTTCTCCCTATCTTCTTCCCTACGGTACCAAAAACTATGAGTTTCATTGAAAGAAGACCTCAGTCTGCCCTGCAGGAGCTTTCATTTTAAATCTTATCAAATAAAATTGTTTCTATTAATTGAGTGTAAACTATAGCCCAGGCCCATATTGAGCTCTTATCCTGGAGCAGCTGAGGGCCTACTCTTCTCCACTGTAAACCTGGTATTTTAAAAGTCACAAAGAATCAATAACACTGGATCAGGGACACGTTCAATGCCACTGAAAAAGGCTTTTAAAGTATCTTTAAGCAAGACATAATAATTAGCTTTGGCATTAGCCTGACCTGGGTTTGAACCCTGGCTGCACTGCTTGCTAGCTGTGCAATCTTAGGCACATTAGGAAGCCTTTCCAAGCCTTAGATTGTGAGTTAAATGACCACATGACTCCACACAGTGCATTCTGGAGTGACACCAGTTATGCAAGAGGATTTGTGTGTACACACACACACACACACACAAACACACACACACACACACCCTATACCTGGTCCTCTCTGACGCCTTTCATTTTCCAGAAATGCACGTTCCCCTCGCAGGACTTCCCCTACCTACCCAGACTTTCTAGGATTTGTCATCCAGACCTTCCTGCGCACGATAACCATGGGTCTTCCCCCAAGAGTACCCCCCCCAGACAAATCTGCCTCCCCCCACTCCACCTCCTAAATGTCAGGCTTAGAATTTTCTCCATCTTGTCTTCTTTGGAAAACCCAAATTAACACAGCTCTTCATTCTTTGAGGCCCAGGCATCAACTTGGTGAACAACAAGTTGATACATGCAACCTGAGGTCAAAACCAAGAGGCAGAAGTCAGACCCGTGCTCTGCCACGGGTTAAAAATCAGTTCCAGTGATTATTACAGAAGAAAAGTCAAAACCTGTTCTGGGCCGTGGCAGTGTCACTGGAACTCGTGTTTGGCTTCCTGTGGTGACTGCCTGGGCAGCCATGGCACTCACTGACTAGAATAAGTCTCGTCACATTTACTTCAAAGACTGCACATTTTTAAATGATCTCCGTTTGTGACAGAAGGTCACTCCAGACTGAGGATATATTTCACAGTGATCAGAAAGAGCCTAAAGGAATTTACAGTCAGAGCCAGGCTTTCCCTCCGTCCATCCCTCCCTTCCTCCCTTCTTCTCTCTCCCTCCTTCCCTTCCTCCCTCCCTCCCTCCATCCTTTCCACCCTCCTTCTTCTTTCTCTCCTTCCTTCTTTCTAATATCCCTCGTTCTTCTCTCCTTCAGAAGAAATTCAAAATTCCTGCTCCACGTGCCACGAGCCGCAAACCAAGCCGGCGAGGCTCCATCCTCAGTCTGTCTCGGACTAGTGGGGGGTCATCTCCCCAGAGCAGCATGGTCTCCATGAACCCTGGCTCAGATGAGCCCCCAAGCTCATCTGTTACCCAGGCAACAGGCACCAAGGACGTTGAGGACAATGAGTCGTCTTCAACCAAGGCAGATGAAGAACCTCTCCATGTCAGTAAGTCCTACCTGAGATTTGACCCATATGAGACCTCAGCTACGTGATGGATGGAGAGAGAGAGTCCTCCTTCTCCTGCCCCCTCACCTCTCCCTCTGTTTATACTTTAACCTCTATCCCATTTGTCACAGCCTTGACGAAAGGAGATTCATTTCCCAGACTTCCATTGCCTTCTGAAACCTCCTTGAATTGATTCTGAATTCATGAATCCTATTCTGAGAGACACATTATTGGACCAAGGTCTAATTTCCAGGGCTGGCTGCATAATGAAGTCTTTGTGGATGCAAATCCCTGGGGACAGCAGGTTGTGGCCTCTGCATGGACGGATTCCCGCCCCGAATCAATGGCAAGAGGATTCCCGAGAAACCAAAGCTCAGGTCGATCCTCCTGCCAATCTTGAAGCTCCCAGTCTAGGCGAACCGTTAGAGGAGAAACTCACTTAGATAGCAACTCAAAAAGAGGGGCCCTATGCCATCTAATGTTCCCCCCTCAAGCCAACCCCATACAACAAAAAGACATCGTCTGTTTTCCTTCAAACAAAGGAAGAAGTGGATTTAGTCTCTTAACACTGAGCTTCTTAGGCTGGACATGGAAGATAAAGTCAGAATGTTTTTCTTTGGACAGGATTTGGTATTTAAAAACACAGGACGCCACTGTCTCTAGGCAATGGCTAATGACACCCCCATGGCTCTGGGAACCGAGAACTGAGTAGGTGCCTCTGCATGGGGGCTTCCATCACAGGACCGTCTTCCTCAGAGAAACTCTATTTTGTGGCATCTGCCCCCTTGTCAAATAATTCCCTTCTCCCAGATGGTCTTGAGGAGTAGACAGAGCCTCAAAGCCCTAAGGCTTAGTTCCATTCCACACATATCCCACCTCGGCTAGGTGATGGATGGAGGTTAGTATTGGGGGATGCAATTAATGCCCACAGGCATTATTGCTAAGAAGAGAAAAAATTATGGGGTAATAAGGGATGTGTGGAGCTTCAGACATGATTCTGTAGGAAAGCTGCCCAATAGGCCAGATCAACGGGGGTCATTTGCTGGTACCCGCCCAGCCCTACACTGGTGGGGGAGAAGTCAGATGTTGCTGCGTGGTTACCAGGAAAGGGAAAGAAAGTGGAGGAACCAGACACAGCTCCCTCACTCACAGGCATCTGGACACACCCCAAGGATTCTAGGATGTGTGGCAGAAGGGGAGGTGGGCGTGACAAGACAAAAATATAGGTCATACTCAGGTCAAATGGAATCATGACCACAAATGACTAGGAAAATATTTATTTGAGAATGAGGAAGGGAGCGTGCAAATGGCTAAATGTTGATGCTTCGCATAGTCTAGATGGGTCCAAGGTCACTGAAAGGAACGCCCTTTCCCTGGCACCCAACGACTGCACTCATAAGCAAAGCTGGACACAAATGACCTTGGGAAGCCCTGGGCTTCACCCTTCCCAGTATGGCTTTTGAGACTGAGCTTGAACTGACTACAGGCACCTACGAAAGGTGAAAAGTTTCTCCCCTGGCATTGTCCTCCTTCGTTGATATCCCAACTCTAACCCATAGTCTCTCAAATCCTTCCCTCTTTTTCCTCCCTCGGCATTCACTTATTCATTCAGCGATAAATAATAACTGCGACCCATACACGACAAGCACAGAGCCAGGTACTTGCAAATCTGTATCCATAGAACACGCTTAGGACTTCCGCTCTTCCCTTTTCTTGAAGCACACAGCTTACTCCAAATACAGTTCATTTTTTAACTTCTGATAGTGTCACTGTATGCGTTTCCTAGGGCTGCCGTGACAAAGTGGCACAAACTGAGTGGCTAACTCGTACAACAGGAATTTATTGTCTCGCAGGGCTAGAGGCTAGCATTCAAAATCAAGATGTCAGCAGGGCTCTGCTCCCCCCTGAAACGTGTCAGGCAGAATCCTCCCTTGCCTTTTCTAGAGTCCGGTCCTGGTTGGCAATCCTTGGCAGTCTGCCTTATAGATGCATCATCAATCCAATGCCCGTCTCTCTCATCCCACAGCCATCTGCTCCCAGTGTCTCTCTCTCTCCTCGTTACGTTGGATTAAGAGCCCACCCCACGCCAGTAGGACCTCCCCTTAACTAATGGCGATGTCTGCAATGACCCTATTTCCAAATAAGAATGTAAATACCTCACATTCTGAGGCCCTGGGGATTAGGGCTTCGACATATCTTTTGAGAGGACCCAATTCAACCCAGAATCGTTGGGTGCAAAGAAATATTTCTCCGCTATGTAAAAAGCAACAATATTAAGTATGAAACAAAAGTCAACCAATATAATGAGGAGTGATGGGTGCCTTGGAGCTGGAGCGTGCACGCCGGGCTGAAGGCACAGCCAGCACGTAGCTGGAACAAGCCCCATCTCAGATTCTTGCCCAGGGAAGCTGGAGGTCTGGAGTTTTATGTGCAACCTTCCAGTTTTAAAAGCTTGGCATCTACAGCAAAGCAAACCAAACATGTCTGTGAGCGATATTCGGCCTGTGGATCGCCCACCTGGAACTTCAGGTCTATGGGATCAGAGAGGGCTTCCCAAACAAGAAGATGTCTTCTTGGAATTGTAAACAGTTCTCTCTGGCTACAGTAGGGTTTAAAGTGGGGACAGGAGGTGGAAGCGAGATGACACAGGCCAGAAGAAGAGCAGCCACATCTTACAAGGCCTCAGAGGCCACGTAGAGGGATTTAGATGGTGCCCAAAAGTCAAATGGAGAGTCACTGAAGGGTGTTAACGAGGGAGTGACACGGTTAGATTTACCACCTGCCAGGCACTAGGAGCTGCCTCTTCTGGATCCCGAGCTAATCCCTCAGCTCCCCAACACGCAGAAGCAGAGGCAGTATTAGGCTGGGGGCTGGGCCCTGCCCTACACAATCCTGTCTCAAGACAGCTCTCCAGACAGCGATCTTTCCTTCCCGTCAGATCTGCAGAAGCTCCTGGAGATGGTTCGGGGGGAGGCCCGGAGGACAATGACGATGGATAACTGGATGCCAAAAAAACTGCCCAGGTATGTTCTTTTGATTCCTGGGGCAAATAAAGCCTATCAGAATAATAGCGGTGACGTTCACAATAGCAGTTCCCAGTTATTGAGCATTTTCTCTGCGACAAGCACTGAGCAATGTACTTTTTTCATGTGTATCATCTCTCTGGGTTCTTACATGCACCCTACGAGGCAGGGTACTATCATCCTTATTTTACAAATCAGGAAATGTGGCTCAGAGAGGCAAAGTAACTTGTGTGAGGCCATCCAGCTAATTAATGGTAAGACCACAACTTGAATCCAGAGCTTTCTAATTCCAAACCCCATTCTCTACCACTCTGCTGTGCTGCTTCCCAGGACTTCTCAGGTTATTCATTCATTCAGTTAGTGAATATTAACACATATGCACTGGCAATGTACTAATTATAAAGGAAGGTGTTCTGGAAGGAAAGCTCAGACCCATGAGAGTAAATAATAGGGGTATCCGATCTCATCTGGGATGGGGGCGGGGATCAGAGGAGGTTCCTCCAAGGAAGAAACTTGAAGCTGAGATTTTTGAATGAAGCATGAAAAAGAGCTAGACAGCCGCCGTTGAGGGTGGGGCAGGCAGGGGACACGGCAGAACATTACAGGCAGCTTACATGCAAACATGGTGAAAAGGGACCAGGGCACCTTCCAGGAACTGAAATGCAGCCAAAAACGATGGAAAGAGGCATCCGTCTGTCTGGGGACCGTGGGAGGCCACCGCAAGGGTTCTGGTGTCTATCCGATGTGCAACAAGAACCCTTTGAAGTTTCCAGCCGCCCCCCAACGTGATTGGCTGACGGTGTCGGACTTGAACCTGAAGTGTCTTCCTTCCGGTGGGAAGGAAGCCATGTCCGCAGCGCTTCTGACCTCTACAAGCCTGGGCCAGCACACGCGCTGGAGCCAGAGTTCCCAAGTGTTGATCCCTCTGAGTAAGCACATTGTTTCCTGAGAATAAACGAGGCAGGAGAAGGGGTTCATCACTGCCTTCAGCCCGCTGGGATGCCGGCTATGACTTATTGGTGATTGTTATTACCATAATTACAGCTCACCCGGCACTCTCACATGCATCACACCCCGCCCCTGCTATGAATGATGAATCTGTCTGCGGCTGCCTCAACTCGCGTCGGGGCTCCAGAGGGTGGCATTTGGCAGGCACTCGGAGACAATGCTGGCCCTTCAGGCCCTGGCTGCCGTGCCTGATTTATCAGCATTAGACACAGATGATAATGATGAAGCACCAGCTCCGCGAGGCTTCTTCCTTTGTAGGAACTCACAGTGTGACACCGGCTTTAGAGTCAGACTGTCCATGGCTTCAAAACCTGCTACCGTTGAGTAAGTCACGCAGCCTTTCAGTCTCAGTTTCCTTGTCTATAAAATGAGAGTGTGTAGCATCAAAGCATCTGCCTTGGAACCAAAGAGACGAGGGTCGATCTCCAGTCTCCTCATTTCATTGCTGTGTGATGTTAAGCAAGTTGCTTCACCTCTCTGAGCCTGATTCCAATTCTGTAAAATGAGGCTCATTAACAACCTATCCCAAAAGGTTGTAGTGAGGATTACATATTATCCTGGTAAAGTATTATTATTGTTATGGAGATAATGTCTATCTACTTCAATGAGTCATTTCAAGCGGTTAGCGAGATAATGCGTTTAACATATTAGAACGTGCCTGGCATTCTGTAAGCACTCAGTAAATGGCAGTGGTGGTGATGGCTGTTACTTTTATTTCACATGTAGTGTCCCCTGGAATCTTCGCAGCATGTTGGTGAGACAGGCTTATTACCCATTACCACTGTCCAATCTCATAGATGGAAAAGAATGGCAATGAGTGCCTTGCAGAAGGTCGTCAAAGACAAAGCCATGCGAGAACCTGGTTCTCACAAAATTCATCACATGGCCTCTGCATTCACTTTAGTGATAAAATAACCATGGTTACAGAGTAAGAACCTGTTCAAATTTCCCATCCTCATCATTTCCTCCAGGAGAAAAATCTCCCTAATCTCTCACTAAGACAGCAGATACTGAAGGCTTCTTTGTGGAGCTGCAGAGACAGGAAAAGCTGCAGATTTTCTTTTGCCCTCCTCACTTTAGAATCTGTACACCTGAAATCTATGTAATTTTACTAACAATTGTCACCTCAATAAATTTAATAAAAATAAAAAAAATCTGGATTCCCTTTTCACTTTGGACATCAAATCTGCTCCCATTAAGGCTGACATAGAATTTGGGGGGTTTTAGGAATCTAAAAGCCAACCTGCCTAGCCTCCAGCCTCAAGGCCAGACAGCCCTATATCATCTGTTGTAGTCCATTTAAGCTGCTATAACAGAATACCATAGGGGTGGCGGTTAGCTCAGTGGGTTAGAGCGTGGTGCTAGTAGCACCAAGGTTGCCGGTTCGATCCCCGCATGGGCCACTGTGAGCTGTGCCCTCCCTAGAAAAAAAAATACAAAAAACAGAATACCATAAACTGGGTGATTTATAAACAACAGACATTAATATTTCCCAGTTCTGGAGGCTGGAAATCCAAGACCAGGGTGCTAGCAGTTTCACTGTCCAGTGAGGGGCCTCTCCCTCATAGATAGCTGTCTTCTCACAGTAACCTCACACGGTGGAAGGGAAAAGCTAGCTCTCTGGGGTCTCTTATATAAGGGCTCTAATCTCACTCATGAGGGCCCCACCCTCCTGATCTAATCACCTCCCCAAGGCCCCACATCCTAACCATCAACTTGGGGGGTTAGGATTTCACCACATGAATTAGGGGGGACACAAGCATTCAGACCATAACATCGTCTAGGAAGACAGCCTTTCTTAAATTCCCATAGCAGTGTTTTCCAAATGTCCCTAGAGATCAGAATCAGCTGGGGTGCTCGTGAAAAACACAAATTTCTATCTCATCCCAGACCCACTGAATCAGAATCTCTAAAAGAAACTGTATTTTTTACTAGGCATTATTTCACAATGTGCTCAGAAATTCTAAGGTTCCAAATGTGCTCTCTCTGCACACATGAATCAAAAGTGCATGAGAGAGCGAGAGAAAAAGAGAGAGAGAGGTTTTAAACGCAGCTTCTGGGGTGGGGCCCCACTCCAGGCCTAACGTATCCAAATCTCTGGGAGCGGGGCTCAGGAGTCTATATTCTTAGCAATCTCTCCCGGCGATTCCTATGCCCAGTTAAGCCTCAGGAGCCCTGTCTAGAAAGAGAATTCTTCATCCTCCTGCAGATAACTGCCTCAGGAGCACCGTAGGTTTGGTGCCTTATTAAGAGACTCATCTTGCTTTGCAGTATCTTGTCCACCATCAGACAAACCAAGAGCGATTCTGCCTATAAAGACATGCAGACCACCCGCAAATCAAGGTAGGAAGGCCTGGGGCCCACAGCAGGGGGGTTGGGAGGCACCCCACAGTTCCAGGGACCAGGGCAGAGATGCTCCTCACCAAACTGTGGAAAGCAGGGTGGGGATGGGGGACTTTTTCCTTCTTCACTGGAAATAAGCCCCTTAAATCCCAGGGCTGCGGGGTGAGTACCCAGGCATTTCTCCCCAACAATTGTACACCACACCGTTAAAATCCTCCAGTAGTGGAGGGATGAAGTAGAGACGATGTGTTACAGGACTAGTCCTTCCCTCTTTACTCGGGTGATTTGTCGTGAGGGAGAGGAGAACTGCCCCCATTTCATTTATTCATAACATCCCACCATGTGCCAGGAACAGCACTAGGTTGGGGGGATTCAGCAGCAAATAAGACAGACGCAGTGTGCACTCATGGATCTCACTGTCTGGACTGGGGTGATAACTTTCTTTTGTACCATGAACCCTTTGACAGTCTGAGGAAGCCTATGGATTCTTTCAGAAAACTGCTTTTAAATGCACACTGTAAATTACAAAGGTTTACAAAGAAATCTATAGTAATATACACCACGATAGTAAAATCAAATTTGGATGCAGTAATCTATGAGCTTCTTCCGCGATGCCCTATACAGCAAGACTCGGCAGCAGCTCCAGTAACTACTGTAATTTTGGATTCATGTCGAGTGTAAATGATTTTTCAAAGTATCTCCCGCAATTGTAATGGGATGTGCATATATCTGTGGTTTCCGTTTCCGTTAAAGGCTATTTAAAACAAAGATGTAACCTTTTTTCCATCTGCATTTGTAGACTCCTTGAATCCTGCCCATGGTTAAGAATCGTTGGTCTAATGGGAGAGTCATGCATTTATCAAATAACCCCACAGACTTAGCCATATAATCGTGACGAGGGAGGGTTCTGAAGAAGTATGGAGGTTTGGCTGCATGGTGAACACCAGAGTCCTAACCAAGACTGAATTTGACATTTAAGCTGAGACGTGAGGAAAAAGGAATTCTCCTCTAGCCTATGACTGGGAAAGGCAGGAACAGTGTTGCAAGCTGAGGGAATAGCATGTGCAAAGGGTCTGCGACAGGAAGCAACTTAGAGGCACTGAGCAAAGACCAGTATGGCTAAACATCAACGAGAGCCAAGGAAAGGGGAGACTGAGACAAGCAAGAGGGTCTTTTGTTGTTTGTTTGTTTGTTTATCACAGCTAATAATACTATTTCCCTCACCTCTCACCTCATCCCTGAGTCACACTGTCAGCTCTAGAAAAGAAGAGAGCCATCTACAGGAGGAAGGTCAAAGCCAACATGCTCCCCAAAGGATTCATTTGTAGGTGTGGGGCAGCTGGTTGGAATCCAACACAAGGCCTTCTGGGTACTAGTAGTGGGGCTCTGCATCCCAGCTAGGGGATAAGCATTTGTTCCATCACTTGCCAGCCCTAAGACCTCTAGGCCCAGTCCCATGAGCCTCTGGGAAAAGCAGTAAAGGCCACGACCTTTCCTATGGGTAGGGGACTGGGAAAGTGCCAGGCCTGCCTCCTTAAAGAAGTCCCACATGTCACAAGGCCAACAGGGAAGGGCTAATGACACATCATAGGGATAAGAAAACAGTCTGACCCTCTAGAACCACATAGATAAAGGAATCAAGTCAATTTTTGAGGCCTTTTTGGAAGAAGCAAAGGAAGACAGGGTGGGAGAAAAGGTGCTAGACCTTGGTGCTGAAAGCCCAGGTCACTAAAGGAGGACCTGGGAAAAGGCATAGAGGAGGGATGGGCATGAAAAGGGAGTTTGTCCCTCTCTCACCAGGAACACTGTCCAGGCAAAGTCACAGCAGGAAGCAGCCCCCACGTAGAAAGGGTCGAATGGCAGTCACAGACGAGGAAGCTGACAATCCAGAGTCGCGTTACTCGCTCACAGACGGAGGTGGTGGTACCAGGGCTGGACTCTGAACTCAGCTCTGTCTGCCTCCGAAGTCAAGTGAAATGGGGATTCGGCTCAAGGGGCCAGTTTAGAGCAAAGAATCCTTGAATGAAGAGGCAGTCGGGGGTCAGGGACACCCAAGACCACGTGACTAGCAGGACTCAACCAGCCCTTCACCAAATCTGCTCTCACCCCCGGTCAAGTGCTGATGGGCGTAGAGAGGGGGATGGACGGGTCCACGATGAGCTTATCCTCCAGGGAGAGACCAATTTTATATGAATGAAACTGAGATACAGAAAATAGTTCATCCCGCCAACATGCAGAGGCAGAAGGTCAACGCTGGATGCTGGAGGAGAAGAGTCAGAACAGGCAAAACGTGCTGCAGACCACGGGACACTGTAGCATTTGGTGGAAAAGAAACAAGGCCTCTCCAGGCAGCGGGTATGGTAGCAGCAAAGGTGGAGAAGTGGGAAAAAACACATGGGGTTCTATGGTGCTTTGATTAGAAACCACCTCCCTTACCTGAATCCGGGAGGCCAGCAGGTGTCACGGGAACCCTGAAGGTGCCCTTTTTGTGAAAAGCGAGCTCCGGGCAACTTGAAACCCTCCCTTTGTGTTTCAGCGACAGATCCAGCAGTACAAGCAGAGGAAGCCACAGCCAACCAATCCAGAAGAAGTCTAAAAGGTAAGCGAGTGGGCAACGGAAGGAGCCAGGCCCCAGGGATGGTGGCGACCACACCCTCTGACTCCCCAGGGGTGTGGAAATAACCCAAGGCAGACGAGGCTCCTGTAGCCACAGACACTGGTGAAGGACAAGGGACTCCTGGGGCAAGGAGCTCATGGGCCAGATGCCAAGGGCCACACAGACAATGGCAACAGATGCTTCCGGGGTGCCAGGCTCTGGGCAAGGCAGTCTGTAGTGGTCATCTTGCTTGTTCCTCAAAAGCAGTCCTATGAGGAGGGAACAGCATCCCACCTACAGAGAAGCAGACTAAAACCTGGCCAGGGAAACGTCTTGCCTGACCCACATCACGAAGGGTGGCCCTGGAGTTGGAACCTAAATCACCCAGCTCCAAATTCCACCTTCATCTCGTGGTCCTGAACATTTGCTGGACTCACACGACCCGATCTCTCCCTGGGGACTCATGGAGTAAGGCCTGCCCCGGCAGCCTGGTGGTGTTGAGGTCTGTCCTTCCTCCATCCAGGGGATGCCAGGGGAGGCTCCAGAGCACCCAGCCTCATGGGTCTGTCCCTTGGGCCCGATGCCCCAAGCCCTTCTTCTCTGTGCCCACAGCCGCACCACCGGTGACATCAGCCACTGCAAGAGTGAGGTGTGTACCACCATGAGGGCCAAGTTTTACAGCGTGGCCCAGGAGGCCGGCTTCTGTCTCCAGGACAAGATGGAAATCCTCATGAAGTAAGGCCACTCGTACATCCATTCACTCAAAGGACAGTCATCTGGCATCTACTCGATGCCCACTCGATGCCCAGGGCTGGGGCTTCGAGAAGAACCTGTTCCCTGCCCTCAGAGACCTCAGAGCAGGGGTGTCAAAACTGCAGCCTGCGGGCCAACTGTGGTCCACAATCCACTGTTAATTGGCCCGCAGCAAATTCCAACAATATATTTAGTTTACTTAAATATATTTAAGTATATGCCAGGTGAGGCAGTACGTACTTCACCTCGAGTGAGTGGCCTGGCTGTTTGTGTATTTTACTGCATATGGCCCTTGATAAAAAAACGTTGAAAAAAGTTTGGACAACCCTGCTTTAGAGCCTCTCTTGGAAAATACAAGCAGAAACAAAATAATGGAAATACGGAACAGGTCGAAATGATCATCACTGCCACACAGGCAGAGAACGGGGTGCTATGAGAGAGAAAGCATGAGGCCCTAACTCCGGTTGGGTAATCTGGGAGGACCTCTCTAAGGAGGAGAGCTTAAGGCTGAGCCCTGACGGAGGAGGAGCGGGTGAGGTGATAAGAGGGTAGAAGGACATTCCAGGCAGCAGGAAAGGGGCACAGACAGTCCTAAGGCTGAAAGGGACATGGAAAGTGTGAAGAGGACAGAAAAGTGGTGGGTGAGAGCTGCATCGTGCACAGCCATGAAGGTCATAAGTTAAGACTTGGAACTTGATTTTAAGCGTCCCAGGAGGCCGTTAGAAACGTTTCTGTTCTGACAACCCGGGAACCTCCTTCCTTCCCAGGCTACCCCCTGAGTACAGTGAGCACTCACCCCAATGAACTCATCCCTTCCGGGAAGGTCGCCTGGTGACCCTTTGCTTTCTCTGCGTGCATGGGCTACCTGCTCTGGGCCACGGATTCGGGGATGATTTGTCCCCACTTTCTGGGAGCTCCCAGTCTAGTGAGGGAGACAGACAAGTAAATATACAATTACCACACAGGGTGATGAGGGTGAACAGGGGGAGTAAGCAAGGGGGCTAAGGGAACACAGGAAGAGGATGTCCTGCCTAGCCTGTGACAGCAATCAAAAAGGTATTCCTGGAGGAAACGGCATTTTCAGTTTAATAAAAATAGACGATATGTCCAGGCACTTACTAGGTACCAGTCATGGGTGTTAAGAGCTTTGTGTTTATTTATAATCCAGTCCTCACAACAATCCTGTCGAGTAGGTGCTATTATTAGACCCATTTTATAGATGAGAAAAGTGGGCTCAGAGATGTCTCTTGTCGAAGGTCACTGCGTGGTTAAGTAGGAAAGGTGGAATTCTAAAGGTGGAAGTCACACAGGAAAAATAGGAGGGCAGAGAGTTCCAGGGGAAAGCAACAGCAAAGTCCCAGAGGCCAGAAGGGGCACAATGGGCCAGGATCTGCCAGTATAGCCAGGTGTGGCTGGGACTTAGGTTGCTTGCAAGGTAATCAGAGATAGAGGCCAGATCATAAAAGGTCTTACTAGCCTCGCTGTGGAGGTTGAACTTTATCTCAGAGACTTCGATCATGAACCAAAGTATAGACTGCTGCGAGAAAAGGGATGGGAAGGATGGAGATGAAGGTGGAAAATGTTGTAGGCACTGAATAATCCAGAGCCTTAGAGGGCAAATTACTCTGAGGGCTTTATTCTGACTAAAATGGGAAGACGTTGAAATTCATATATAGGTGAGTGATATGGTTATATTTATAATATCAAGTCTCCTTAGAAAGATAGGACATATACACAAAATGCTAAGGGGAGAGGGAAGAGAGGAATCAATATGAGTTAAAAATCTATTATGTGTCTGGCGCTAAGTTCAGCACTTAACACACATTATATTATTTAAACCTCACCTCTGAAAGCTCGGAACCTTTATTATCCTCCATTTTACAGATGAGAAAGTTATGTAAATACAATCAAAAGTAGACAGAAAATGAGCACTGACTTTTTAAAAAAGTGACTGTATTTGGCAAGGAATGAACATTTCAGAACCTTGGAGAGAGCTGCAGCCTCTTGTGGCCAGAGCCCGACTGTAAATTAAAGAGTGGCTGGGACGGTTAAGAAGGACCTTGTGAAGGAAAAAGTGTTTAAGTCAGAATCTGATTCTTCTTCCTCTTTTTCATACAACCTGTAATGCAGGCGCCAAGAAGAGAGAGGTCTCCAGAAGTTCCATTCTTTTGTCCTTGTCTCGGATTTTAAACAGGATATAGCAAAAATGAGACATCAGGTCTCCACAGTAAAAGGAGATGCAAACGAAATTGCAGACCACTGGTAAAGATCCTGAGAACCAGATAAGATGGTCCTTGAAGGGGGTGAAGGGAGGGCTGTTGTACAAAATCACATTTGATCCTATCCTCCTTCAAGACATAGTGAGGCATCGCTCCAAAACTGTCCTTGGCTACCAGTAGGGCCCCCCAAACAGAGCACACTCAGGCAAGAGCCCCTCAGTTCCTAAACCACAAATAATCCAACCAGCTCTGTGTTCCATATTTATCTTGTGTTTGATTCAGACTTGCAAATAAGGACCAACTTGCCAGCCCCTAGGGGAGCGGCAGATGAGGCAAACCGACCTGAAAACTTCCCAAGTCTGCGGTCTCTGGGACGATTACTCTATTCCCCAAATAATTTAAGACCTTAAGGATACACAACGAGGAGGGCATATCCTGGGAACACTGTGCCCCAGCACAGGGCTGACAGATAACAAAGAGCAACATGAATTGAGTAATTATTGGATGGCAGGCACCACCCTGAGCAATTTTCAAAAATTATCTATTTTATTCCCGACAAAAATCCTGAAGGGCACATATTAATCCCCACTTTACAAACAAGGAAACTTCGGGATTTAAACCCCTGTCTGATCCCAGTCTTTATGCTCATCTGCAACACAGAACTGGAGGCTGATGAACTGATTTCACGAACCTATCGTATTTTGCTGTATATAATGCACACTTTTTTGCCCAAATTTGTGAGGGAAAAATAAAGATGCCCACTATACATGGGTGGTACTAATTCCATATCTATATACATACATATATATGTGTTTAATTCTTTTGTTTATGCTTATGAGTTAAAAATGTAACTCTAGAAATCAATAATGATATCTGTACGCAAAATAATACCCTAGAATATGATCATTGGTTTTGTTAAATTTACGACAAACTTGCAACAACGAAGAGTTCTTGGCCTTCTATGATGCGTCAATATCATAAATTTGTTGCCAGGACATAAAATTTCTTGTACCTTGTTTCTGTTCTTGTGTTTTGTAGTTATTTGTTACATAAAATTACTTGTACCATAATAGGTTAAAAAATAAACGCTAAAATTCCTTTATAATACAAAAAACAGTACCTGAATGTAAACAAACAAAAATTTGAATTAAAAACATAAAACAAAAGGTTTTGTCCCTGAAAGATGAGGCCAAAAACGTGGATGTGCATTATACACGGGAATGTGTTATGCACAGCAAAATACGGTAATCCTGGCAGGGCAAGCAAATCAAGACCTAGGAGTAAGATGAGAAAGTCTAAAAATGTACCCAGAATCCCTTCCGTGATTTTTAATAATGTGGAATGGGAGCTTACAAAGAGACATAAATACATATACAAATATGTATCGTAAAATATAAATGAGCCCAAAATGTATGGTGGATAATCAATTTCTTCTTCAAATTTTCCCACAATGGGTACATATATATCGGAGAACTAAAATCTTTTTTTAATAAAAGAGATGCCATCCTCCCCCTTTTTTAGAGAGACGCCTTAGACCTTGATCCCACCTGAACCACCTCCAAGTTAGAATTGACCCTGTTCCCACCATCGTGAGAATGGATCACCACACCACTCACACACTCTGTCACAGCACGCAGAAAGGTTCTCAAAACCCACTGAAACACACAAAGCTGTGGCCAAAGCTTACTCACTATCGGGGCTGTGGAAAATACATAAATACTTCCTCCTCCTCTCCTCCCCCCACCCCCTCCCCCCTCTTCTTCCATCTGGTGTGTGAGAGCCTCTTGCATGCAGGAGGGTATCCCACAGATGTATCCCATGTCCTCCCTGGCCTGATTAATTCTCAAAAGTGAAGCTTCAAAATCTCAGTGTCCCTTCGTTCCTTGTAAGCTTTTCACATTGTCTGTTTGATAGAAAAATCATATATGAGTCTCTTTAAAGCATGTCTCTAGTTTGTTTCTTTAATAAGATGCAAATCATGCTCCAGCTTTTACTACCCTTAAAAATTAATGGCTTGCCTGACCTGGGGGCCCTTTACCTTTAGGGTGGAGGAAAGTCCCCCAGATAAAGACTGCTGCTGCCCTGGGGACATCACACACGTGGTAGAGAGAGTGGAGGACCTGAGGTGCACAGACCTGCCTTCCAGCAGCTTCCTAACTGGTCCTCTCTTCTTGAAATTGAAGGTATTTTGATCTGCTGTCCAAACTCCCTGAAGATCTGAAGAATTTCCGCCCCGCCAAAAAGATCCTGGCAAAACTGCAGAAGTTTGGGGAAAACCTGGACCTGAGGATCAGGCCCCACGTTCTCCTGAAGGTGCTACAGGACCTGAGGATCTGGGAGCTGTGCTCTCCAGACATCGCCGTAGCTATCGAGGTAACGACCATATCCTTTCCCCTCACAGTGCCCTGGGTACCCTCCTTTGGTCATCCCTCAACATCCAAGGTGCTGGGGACACAAAGAAAAAGACATCAAGATCCCTGCCTTCAGGGAGCTTATCATCTAATAGAAGAGGGCTTGTCACGTGACCTTGTCACATGCAAAGGCCCCAAAGCAGAACAGAACTTGACTTGTTGGAGGAACTCATGGCAGTCAATGGGTTTGGAAGAAAGCAAGCGAGGAGGTAGGTGGGGATTACAGAGGTCAGTCTGCTCAGAGGGACGTTCCTAGTGCATCAAAGGCATCAGTGATGGCCGAAGGGGAAGGACTCCACACTAAAGTGTTAACAGATAAGGGTGTCACTTCCTTCATTTTTATCCGATGGCATATATACATTTTAATGGGACTTTCAAAGCTCAAGATAAAGAAGTAACTCAAATGGTGGCATTCTCAGGACTCTTGATGCCTTCATGCCAGGCTGGCTCTTCCACCGGCTGACCTGGGTGTGTGTATATGGGTGCAAGGTCAGCAGTGGGGGCAGGAGATGACCCTGTGGATAACTTCCTACATCCAGACTCCACTCCCTGCATCCCAGGAAGCTCTTTCAGGAAAGACTCCGTCTGGCTAGTCCAAAACTAACTCTAAGGCAACTATCCTACCTCCCCTTGCCACTTATGGGGGGTGTGGAAAAGGCAATCTCTGAGTAGTGAAGAGGAGGGGGCATATGGAGGCTTCCCCCATTTTCTGAGGTGAGTTCACAGCTCTGGTAGGTAAAACTTAGCACGCTCCTCTCCCGGTGAGAACATCGCGGGGATGTCTTCATCTAGAATCTGTGTGAAACTACATTCGGTGTCTCAACCCTTTCCTGGAAGGAAGCCCATAGTTGTCATCAATTCTCAAAGGGATCTGTGAACCCAAAGAAGTTTAAGGACAAATGACTTAAAAAGACATTAAGGAGTAGAAAAGAAAGAAAAATGCAGACAGCTGGGTTTGCCTGCTCTCCCCAAATTTCTCTGGGTCAATAATAACAAGAAGGGATTTAAAATGAGCCTGCTGAACCAGGAAGCTAGGAAGGGATCTTTTTCTTGAGAAAACCACCTCCAGCGTGATGCTCAAGGCATGTGAACACCCGAGTCGCTGGAGGCACCCTGGGGCCACCAGCCTCAGTCACAAATCCTCCAGGATCTTGTGGGGGCTGGGGAGGCAGGCGAGGAGTCTGGCTTTCACACTCAATCTGAGGCTGCCGCTGTATTTGCCCCCGCAGTTTGTGCGAGAACACATCATCCACATGCCTCAAGAGGATTACGTCAACTGGCTGCAAAACCGGATCAGCGTCCCCATCAGGCCCCACAGTGCCCGGATGTAGTCTGGGCCAGGGTCGACCAGCTGTCCCTGTGGAGGAGGGCGAGTCTCCACTGTGTTCCAGCTCCCTGCCTACTCTCGTGTGTACTCACGACGATACAGGAAGGGTCCATAGGATACACGTGGAGGCTGCCTGCTGGCGACGATCTACAGGGAGATCCTCCCCGGCGGAAACTCGCCTCAACCTCACACCCCAGGTTCCACCTTCCGTTCCTCATTAGTCCAGCCTGACTCTGCCCACTCCCTCTCCAGATTCCTTCACCCTGTTCCTCTTCCTCCAATTCTGGATAATAAAATTGAGCTGAATGTTTGATGTCCAGCTGCGAAAGCGTTGGAGCTGTGGCATTTGGGTGTGGTATTCATATTCTAATAACGGTTACCATTTATTGAGCTTTTGTTATTCAACAGGCCCGGTGTTGGGCAGTATTATTACCTGATAATATCATTTAAATCTCACAATATCTTGGTTAAATAGGTGCTGATGTTATCCTCATTTCACACCCCTGAAGTTAGAGTGTATTTCTCAACATTATATGTACAGCCATGAATGGGTAGTTGGGTGGGTGGGTGGGTGGATGGATGCATGCATGGAACAGCCCCCAACACAAACAGTATGCAAGAAAATCTCATCTTAGGAGTCCTCATATATGTTCTGGTGGTCTTGGTTGCATAAGGAAGCTTAATTTCCTGTCATCTCAAAATGTGTATGGGCTCATTGTCATTGAACCTCTTGTGAGCTTGAACTGACGCTTACCTACACTCTCACTAAGCTGTGTGACTTGTAGTCCTTTTACCTCAGGACTTAGTAAAATGAAGAGTTTAGCTGGAGCAGGAAATCAGAGGGAGACTCCTATTCCATGAGCGCTCTAGATTTATAGAAATCCTGGATGCACATGTGGCTTTGCACTAGACATGGCATGGCGACTGTGACAAACTGATATATATCTCATATACGAGTATATATATCAAATGTCGGCTGACATTTAGTTCCTCTGGAGAATCAGTGCAATGCTGCCAAATTAAAGCAAGTACAAGAACAGTCCAGGGAACACAGGGCTGGGAGTGGTGGGGGTGGGGGCATAACTCATACTTGAGATGTCAGTGAAGGCTTTCTCGAGTGGGTGATGATACCTGTAAGCTGAGCAGGAGCCAGCGGGAAAGGGGTAAGTGGACAAGGAGGGAGGGGAGAATGTTCCAGGTAGAACAGCAGGAGAAAGGCCTAGAGGCAAAAAGAAACCATGTCATTTGAGGAACTAAACATGAGCATGGCTAGACCGTAAAATCAGGTTGGCAGTGTAGGGTTGGGCGGAAGGTAGAAGTCAGATTTTCAGATGCCTTCTAGACCATCGTATAAGGTTTAGACCAACTTACTGGCAATTGGGAGCCATGGAAGGATTTAGAGCAGGGGAATAACCAAATGTGCATTCAGGGAATAAAATGGCACGGCAGGGAGCAGGGAGATCAGAACAAGGCTACGGCAGTGACTGTGGGGACAGCAGTGGCAGCAGGCATGGGGAGACACTGAACGGATATTTAACAGGTGGTAGCAGCAGACCTGGGTGTGGTGGGTAACAGTGGACAGAAGGAAGGAGTGCCAGGAATCACAGTCTGTTTCCCAGTTTGGACCACTGGGGGGAGGAGGGTGTCTTGAATGTACCAGGAGGAGAGGGGGGAAAAGAAAGTTCAGAGTGAGAAGCTGACGAGTTCTGTTTTGAGCATGTGGTGTGGGAGATGCTTGTGGGACAGTCGAGTAGAAGGATCTAAAACTCAGGAGAGAGGGCTGCACTAGGGACAAAAACATGACATCAACATCCTATGGGCCATGATGGTTAAAGTGGGCAGATGGAGGAGAGGCTAGCAGAGGGGAGAGAGGGCCCTGAGGACAGCATCACAGTCATCAAGCGGCCCACTCATGGTCTAGCAATGACGGAGGGACTGCTTTGTTCCAGACACTGTACAAAATGCTTGACACATGTATCTTTGTGATCCTGCAAAGCAGAGCTCACCCACTTTACAGATGATGAAATGGAGGCTCAAAAAGTGGTTTGTACTCATGTCCAGCTGACTCTGAGTTCCCTCCCTTCCCAAACTGCTGCCCTCTGACCCCCAGCCTCACCGTATGAGAGGAGGAGGTCACAAACGTTATCTTGCTTTGAGAATCACGCCCAAGGAAAAGCTCTGATGGCGGGGCTTCCTAGCATCATGTTAACTTCGATTTGCATCGCAACCCCCAGTTTGCAAATTAGATAATACTCCAGTGTTATCATAGCAGATGCTCACAGCATCCCTCTGAGGGGAGCTTTGTTATAATCCCCATCTTACAAGTAAGGATGCCCAAACTTAAGGTCATTTGCCAACAGCCACATAGCCGCTAAATGGCAGAGCCAGGTCCAGAATGTGTCTGTCTGTCTTGGGCAGGGGAGATGCTGAAATCACAAGACTGACTCCACCTCATGGCGTGCCACTTTCCGAGCCTATTTCTCAGAGCTACAGCACCATCTAGTGGCTGATATTAGTATTCCGCTCCCATCATGCTTGCCCGCGTAATATTACATAACCTGCCAAAAAGGAAGGCAGCAAGTATTACCAGCAGCAAGACCTCCTCTGCTTAGGTGGTCTTTATTTATGCAAACAAAAGAAGGTTTTATACTACTGCAATATGTTAGGGACTAAGGGGAGGCAAATACATCACCTCCCAGCTCCCACAGAAGAGCCACAGGGAGAAATTTAGAGGCTTTCGTCTTGGTATTCAAATTGGTCATCTTGGTGGGGGTCAGAGCCAGAGCTTCAGTAACACTACATTTTTAAAACCATTTACATCATCCAAATGGCGAAATTAACTATGCCCAAATCTTTCCAAAGACGTGAAACTCTTACCAAAGATATAAAATTTTCTCACAAAGAATTCGAGACGAGTTTTGTGGAAGGGAAGACACCCCCCAAGGTCAAACAGTTAGAGGACATGACCCAGTTTAAGGTGTTTCACGAGGCACCTTCATTTCCAAAGTCCCAAGAACCTAAGAACAGAGGTGGAAAAGAAAAACTGGCAACTGGGGACACTTTCACCTTTACATGATTTGAAGACGTTCGTGGGAACAGGTGTGTGAAGGTGCAGAATGATTCACACTGATTGGAAAACAAGTCTGGGAGGTGGCAACTGGGAGGCGGGAGCTGAGGGAGGGAGATGTGCAGTGTGGTGGGTGGAAGGTGGGGAGGCAGCTCATGGATGTTTGGGGAATGTTTGAGCCAGGTGAGACCTTGTCATCTACTTGAGCTCGAGTAGCACCTACCATGTGCCAGGCCACGTGAGAGATGCTGGAAGTATAAAAATAGAGACACCTTGACACGATGCTCCAGGACTGTGCAGAAAGGTCCTATAGTATGATGGTTAAGAGAGAAGGTTCCAGAGTCTGACTGAGAACTCAGATGCTAACTGTGCTCTCACCAGCTGTGTGACCTTGGGAGGTGTCTTCACTTCTACATACCTCATCTGTAAAATGGGTACACCACTAAGGAATCAATGAGACAGCATGCGTAAAGCATCCAACTCCCAGTAAGAACTCGATCAATGTTAGTTATGACAACATGGGGGTGTTGACAGAGAAAGTGGTGCAGACAGCGCACACAGAAAGCCACCTTCCCAATCTGGCAACTCAAGGCAGGTGTATCAGGCAACGTCTTTAGACCCATGCGATGAAATCACATTCTGGCTAATTTAACCCTGAGTTTTTACACGGCTACCTCCAAGAACATGAAGGGCTGATTGCCAAAGTCTAGGTCACATTATCACATGCAAGCTGCAAGAAAGCTTAAGAAGTTAAGTTCTGATTTTTCCAACTTTTATAATAGGAGGAGGATTAATCTCATCAAGTATAAGAGTCTCAAAAAAAAAAAAAAAAAAAAGGAAAGGATTTCAGATGCTAGCCACAAGAAAATAGGTAAAAGTGTCCTCTAGAGAAAGCTCCCTGGGATAAGTACCAGCTTAGCTGAGTCAAACCCAATCCACATCCCATATTTTACCACTGAAGAAACTGAGAGGAAGACTCTTCCAAGGCCACAAGCTTTGGAAAGAGGAGAGGACAGGGCTGGGAATGGGAGCAGCGGGGTTCAGGAGGGGACCCAGAGGAGATCTTTGATGAGGTGGCGAGAGGAAGATGCTGAAAGCCTCAGCCAGAAGTTGCTGCTGGGTCAGAAGTGGTGGCAGCAGGGGAGAAGCGTGAACAGCGTTAATCTCCAAGCCTGGGAAGAAGCTGGGACCCAGCAGAGGAGGGTGGTGTATGATAAAAGATCTGTCTTGTTTTTATCCCCAGTTCCAGGGACAGAGCTTCTAAACCCTTGGAAGTTCCCAAATGAGAGGACTATCTTTGTCCTTCATGATGGGGCCCTCAGAGTATTACCATTTGCAACAGCTTGGATGGACCTAGAGGGTATTATGCTAAGTGAAATAAATCAGAGAAAGACATGCCATACGATCTCACTTATATGTGGAGTCTAAAGAACAAAATCAACAACAACAACAAAAACACCAAACAAAACAGAAACAGACTCATAGATACATAGAACACATGATGGTTACCAGATGGGAGGGGGCTGGAGGGCTGAGTGGGGGAAAAAAGTCAATCCCTGAACTTCTGTTGGATTGATGAGCACAAGGAGCTTTTTTTTCCGGAATTGTTGACTATAAGGATAAAAATAAGCCAAGAGTTTCTGAAAACCACCACACACAGAGAGACTGCCAACAAAGAGAGGAAAACCAAGCTGAAAAATGCAGTAAGAGAGATGATAAACACTGGTTACATCATTTGAACACCTGGATCGAATTAATGTAACAAGAGAGAGAAAAGGAACGTATGGACAAGCATAGCCAAATTCTAGACACCCCTGAGGAAGCACCCATCCTCCCTCAGCTGGTAGGGCAGTAGTGGGGGGGAAGGGGAGTTTATCATGAGATACATCATGCAGGTAAAGCTAAGAGAAAATCCTGAGTTAAACCCACAATATCAATCAAGAGGAAAAGGCTTAAGAACACAGATGTTTTATCACTCAGCTTTGCAGCAGGTGTGAAAGTGCCCATTTGGATTTAAAAGAGCATGAAATAAATGTAAGGTAGGGGATGTTATCAGAGCCAACTCTCGTGTGTCTACTGTGAAAAGAGGTTCTGGGTAAGTGAGCGTCTTAGCTCCACAGTCTCCAAAATGGGGAGGTGGGGGTGGGTGGTACGTAAGATGACCCATTGGAGACCAGAAGAAAATACTGGGATGTCTATTTATAGCTATCTTGTTTTATTTTAGTATATGCTATATACTCATAGATAATGCTATAGTACTTTCAGGTGTACAACAGAAAGATTTGATATAAATATATATTGTGAAAGGATCACCACAGTAAGTCTAGCTCACATCCCTCGCCACACATAGTTACAATTTTTTTCCTGAGATGAGAGTATTTAAGATCCACTCTCTGAGCAACCTGAAAATACAGCAGATCCCCAGTGGATGCCTGAAACCGCAGGGAGTACTGAACCCTACATATTCTGGGTGTTTTCCTCTGCACACATACCTTTTCACGTAAAGGAAGCATGTCACAGCTTCCCTCTGCATGTCGGGATTGCCAGCCTCACCACTCTTGCGCTTTGGGGCCATTATTAAGTAAAATAAGGGTGACTTGAACACAAGCACTGTGGTACCCCGACAGTGGATCTGATAACGCAGCCGGCTACTAAGTGACAAGGGGTGGGAGTGTACACAGCATGGACGTGACAAAGGCAGGAGTCACGTCCCGGGTGGGTCGGAGCGGGACAGTGCGAGATTTCATCACACTACTCAGTGTAGCACGCTATTCAGAATGGCACGCAATGTAAAACTTACAAATTGCTTATTTCTGGAATTTTCCATTTAATATTTTCAGGCCGCAGTTGACCGTAAGCAACTGGAAACTTGGCAAGAGAAAGCACACGTAAAGGGGGACAACTGTATACACTCCAGTATTGTGAACTATAGTTACCATGCTGTACTTCGTATCCCCAGGACTTTACCTTATAACTGGAAGTTCGTACCTTTGGGCCACCGTCACTCAATTCCACCCTCTGTATCTGTGAGTTCGGTTTTTTTCAATGCATCTTCTAAAATCTCCTGCCATGTTAATTCTAGAACACTGGGCATGCCTCTGAAATCGGCGTTGCTCTCTCTGTACCCCAGTGATGCTCTCGGGTACCGGGAGATTTGCCACTTGAACTTGCACTAAATCTCCAGACACCGGCTTTTCTCACTAACCCTTCCTCGGCCTCCCCTTGGCTCTCTGGCTTCTCTCCAACCAAACTGGGCTTGCCAAGAGAAACAATGGGCCAAACTCATTCAGTTAGAAAGGTACTTTTACATAAAGTTGTTTTCTTTATACCTTTGTCGCAGTTTAATGGTCACATTTCCAAATGGCTGAGACTACCCGGAAGTCAGATGGCCCAGCACCTGAATGAAACAGCGAGAAGCAACACTCCGCAATGTCTTTTAGTCATCGCCATGAACGGGCTCTTCCGAGCACCTTCTAATCATCTCTCTTAGCCATGATAACAAAGGGTTGATGCGTCAGGGGATCCTAGAGGCTAATAATCCACCTCCAACAAGTTTTACTTAGGGCGACACAGCTTTGCCGAAACGGCGGCAGCTTCTCCCTGGTGAGCAGTCCCCACCGGCGAGGGATGAAAACGTACACAAACCATAAACTTCATGCTTTCTTTTTCTTTATACCAGAACTCATAAGAGGATCCCATCACGCATCCAGCAACTCTAGGGCATCTGAAATGCCGTCTCATTTATATCCCTATTACTTACACTGTACGATTTCAGAAACCACTGATGATATAAAGCAGTTTCCCTTTCCTTCTCTCTTCTCCAAGCTAACATCATTTCACATTTCCAGAAAACTGACCTGTGAACAGTAGGACGGCTGAGTAGGGCCAGCCAGGAAATGGGCCAGATGGCAAGATTGAGCTCTTTTCTCTGATGGGACCTCAGTTTCCGCATCTGTAAAATGAGAGGGTTAGATCATGAGGTTCCCCAAACAAACATTTCTACAAACCAGGCAAGTAATAAGAATAAATGAATGGGACTGGTGTAATATAATGTGCCTGTCCCCTTTGACAGGCATTTAGTGAGAAAGGCACTGGGAGTGGACAGATAGATCAGCTGTGGTCCTTCCTTGGTGATGCTCTTGGCCTTGGGAGGGAAGCAAGTACATGGACAGGTACCAACAAATATGATAAAAGCTATGTTCAAAGTACCATGTGAATCCATAGGCAGGTTGAACTAACTCTTTCTAGATAAATCCTGGAAGGTTTTAGAAGGAGAAGCCATTTGAGTTGGGTCTTGGAAAGGAAAGTGTTTTCTAAAGAAGTGGAAAGAGAAGGAGTGACATTCCAGGTAAAGGAAAACATCTGAGCAAAGGCACAGAGATCTGAAAGACAAGGACGTATTTGGGAGAAAAGAAGGATGTTTGTTACGGATGGAGGTTCCATGCATGAAGAGATGGTGAGAAGACAGTCTAGAGCGGGGAGCTGGAACCCAATCACAGAGGCCCTTGTGGACTTATTTTGAAAGTAATGAGGAACCAGGGACATGTTTCAAAATGTTGAGAGCTGGCGACATTTACATTCCAGAAGCTTCATTCTAGCTGCAGGGTGGAGGATGGGTTAGAGCCTCACTGTGCAGGAGGGTAGTCATTACTCAAGTCACAGTTCCTGAGCATATCAAATTCGGCTGGTCGAAATGGAGACATCTTGTAACCATAAAATACACATGGCTCTTTGAACACTTACATGAGAAAAGAAATGTAGAGTATCTCGCTAATATTTCTTAATATTGATTACATATCCAAAGGATAATATTTTGGGTTTGTTGGGTTAAATAGAATATCGTATTGAGATTTAATTCATCTGCTTCTGTTTGCTCTTTTAATGTGACTCGTAGAAACTTTAAAATTACATACATCTGTGGCATGCATGATAATTCTATTGGACAGAGTTCAATGAGAGGCCCTGAAACCGAAGGCAAGAAGACCAATGAGGAGACTTTGGAAATGCCCAGGAGAAAACGCGAGAGAAGAGGCATCTGCAGGGAGGTGGATGGGGCCAGAGCATCAGAGGGAGACACTCAGGCCTGTGTTGCAGGGTGTAGTGCAGTGTTGCAGTTGCAATGTTGTACATTAAGAGCACGGACTCTGGGACCAGAGAGCCTGGTTCTAATCCTGGCTCTGACATTTACCGCCTGTGTGACCTTGGGTAAGTCAGTTAACCTGTCTGCTGTGCTTCGGTGCCTTCAACTGTCCAATGTGGGAAGTCACAGCATCTGCTTCAAAGACTTGTGAGGACGAAATGAGTTCATTCATAAGTCTCACACTCAACACTTGAGTATCTGGGGCGTTCTTACAACTCCGGATGCAGATATCCTGATTTCATTGGTGCAGGGTGTGGCCTGAGCGTCAGGACGTGTCTAAATCACCCAGGTGATTGGAACATGCAGCAACGTTTGTGAACCACTGACTTAGTATAGGTAGAGTGCTTAGAACAGTGTCTGGCACAGTATAACCAGGATTTAAGTGTTTGCTGTTATTATACTTTTAATGTCTTGAGCAATTTATAATACATTTAAAATAACAACTGACAGCCTACTATGTGCCACTAAATGCCATTACAGGAGCAAGACGTCTTCCAAGTTAATTCACAGAGCTCACGCTGAGCATTTCAACACCTCCTCCCTGGTAAATACAGGTAAGCCAGTTGGAGATCAGGGTTGGCTCTGACAGCTCATTCAGCAGTTCCTGCTTTGCAAAGCCTCAGTCAGTGAAATAATACAGCCCATTTCCCAAAACACTTAACTTCAACAGCAAGGTTTTAGTGTTTGGCAACACCCAAGCAGAATGCAATTAAGCCTTGGAGCTCTGCACTGAGTGTCTGCCTACCAGCTGCAGCCAAATGGGAATGGAGTGAGGTGGGGCTCCACTGGGTATGGACTAAGCCCATCTGTGTCTCAGGCCCCCGTGGTGGGAGACACCTCACTGAGACCTGGCTGAAAATGGTGAGGGACCTTGAGAACTCAGATGGTCATCAGAGAAGGAGGCATGGCTGGGCCGAATGAGGACCGGAAGCAGAGAGCTAGTCAAGTCATGAAGAAGGGTCCTACTCTCTTGGACAGAGCTGGAAGAATTGAAGCTGTCTCGTTTCTTATTCAGTTGAGCACCCACATTGTCTCCGGCCCGATGGATGCTGATTCAAACAGTAATCACTGTTAACATTTACTGGGCACTTACGATGAGCCAGGCACTATCATAAGCACTTTACATGCATCATTTTTTCAAATATCCATAACAATTCTATTATCATCACTGTATAATGAGAAAACGGGGGCTCAGAGAGGTATGGTGATTTGGTAGCAAGTGATGGAATCCCAACTCAGACTAACTTAGACTAGAGGGGAGTTTGTTGCCTCGAGGAATACAATATAAGGCTGAAACAGCAAGCTATGGGGGGACAAAGCTGCATTTGGCTCTCTGATGCAACTGGCACCAGGGGCTCTTTCTTTGTCCCTCCCCTCTTCTCTCTGCATCATTCATACCCTATGCTGCTGCATGCCCACTTCTTACACAGACGGCAATATGCTTTCTGGCTTCCCCCAGACTCTCCTTCTCTGTTCTGGTTTTAAAAATCCTAGGGAAAAGCTCTGATTGGCTCAGCTTGGGTCAGCTGTCCACCTTGAACCAATCAGCAGTGACCAAGAGAGTGAAATGGAAGAAACATGGCAGATCGTTCAAATCACAAGGGTTGGAGTTGGGGGAAGAGAAAAGGAAAACATTTTCTCAAAAGAAGGGTGATAGATGTTCCCAGAAGAAAGGAAAAACAGCCTCTCATAGTCCACTACTTCCAAGAATGAAAGCCAACAAGGCTTTTAAGGAGGGAGGAAAATGATTCCTCCTTAAGGTTATACCACTCTGAAATTCCTTGGAGAATCTGGAGTTCAGACCACCTATGACGTTTCAATTCAGTTTAACATTAATTGAACTTTCATGGTATACTAGCATTATGTTGCAAGCTGGCACGTAATGAGCTCAATAAGTATTTGTTGAATGACTAATACAAAGATGAATAAGGTATGTAAGGTCCCTCTGCCCAAAGAATTTACAACCTAGTAGGGGCTGAAGGCAAGGAAACAGTGCAAAAGGAACATAACGCTCAAAAAAATTAAAGATCACGTCGATTTGTGAACAAATGGAGGCACAACAAGAAAAGTCACCAAGGAAGATGGTACCATTTACGATGGGCCTTGAAAATGGAACAGGGTTTCAACAGAGGGAAATGTAAAAGTATCCACCAAGGAATGTAAATTCGTACAGCTGCTATGGAAAACAGTATGGAGGTTCCTCAAAAAAATTAAGAATTACCATATGACCCAACAATCCCTCTCCTGGGTATCTACCCCCAATAATCTGAAAACATTTATCCACAAAGATATTTGTGCTCCGATGTTCATTGTAGCTTTATTTACTGTGGCCAAGACATGGAAACAACCAAAGTGTCCTTCAACAGATGATTGAATAAAGAAGTTGTGGTATATATACACAATGGAATACTATTCTGCCATAAGAAAAGATGAAATGCTGCCATTTGGGACAACATAGATGGAGCTTGAGATTATTATGCTAAGTGAAATAAGTCAGACAGAAAAAGTCGAGAACTATATGACTTCACTCATAAGTGGGATATAAAACTGAAAGCAACAAAGGAACAAGACAAACAAAGAAAAAAAACCTCATAGACACAGACAACAGTTTAGTGATTACCAGAGGGGAAGAGGGGAAGCGGGTGGTAGAAGGAGGTCAAATATATGGTGATGGAAGGAGAACTGACTCTGGGTGGTGAACACACAATGTGATATAAAGATGATGTAATACAGAATTGTACACTTGAAATCTATGTAATGTTACTAACCATTGTCACCCCCAATAAATTTAATAAAATAAAATTTAAAAAAAAAGAGTGCCCACCCCCCGAGAAGAGCAAACTGTGAGCCAATGAATGGAGGTAAGGACGGGGAAGCCATGCTGTTGGGTTTGGTTTTATTGTGGTAAAACATAGATAACATAAAAGTTTCTGTTTTAACCATTTTTAGGTGGACAATTTATTGGCATTAATCACACCGTTGTACAACCATCATCACGACAGAACTTTTTCAACACTCCAAACGGAAACATTAAGCAATAACTTCCCATTCCCTGGAACATGGTAGCCTCTAGTCCACTTTCTATCTCTACGAATTTGCCCATTCTATGTATTTCATGTAAGTGGAGTCATATAATATTTGTCCTTTTGTGTCTGGCTTATATCACTTAGCATCAGGTTTTCACAGTTCATCCATGTTGTAACATGGACCAGAACTTCATTCCTTTGTATGACTGAATGATATTCCATTGTATATAATGATATTCCATTGTATATAATAATATTCCATTGTATACATATATATGTGTATATATATATGGAATATATATCTGTGGAATATATATACACCACATTTTGTTTATTCATCTGGTGGTGGACACTGAGTTATTTCCATCTTTTGGCTATTGTGAATAATGCTCCAATGAATACTGGCATACAAGTATGTGTTCAAGTCCCTGTTTTCAATCCTTTGGGTATGTACCTAAAAGAGGAATTGCTCGGTTGTGTAGTTATTTTAAGTTTAGCTTTTTGAGGAACTGCCAAACTGTTTTTCACAAAGACTGCACCATTTTATATTCCCACAGGCGACGTATGAGTGTTCTAATTTCTCCCGTCCTTGCCAACACTTGTTATGTTCATACAGATATATATGTATACACACACACACACACACACACACACACACACACACGGTGCCAAAAAGTGTATAGACATTTTTAGAAAGCAAAAAAAATTATTAAAATTGTAATACTCTATATTCGATCCCCCTTACCCTCATCTCCCACCCCCCACCCCCCACCCCCCTTACCCTCTGGCAACCACTAAACTATTATCTGTGTCTATGAGTTTCTGTTTCTCATTTGTTTGTCTTGTTCTTTTGTTGTTTTTGGTTTATATACCACACATCAGTGAAATCACATTTAATAAAAAAAAAATTGTAATACTCAATATATATTGATAACAAAAGATAAGTACAAGTCATGTTTGACGTCTGCAATGACAAGAGGTGCTCAAAGTGGTTCCCATCAGCGTCCAGACACTTCTGATGACGGCGAACGACTGCTTGAGCAACGACATGCTAGAAGCAACCTAAGCGACGTACGTGCCGTCATAAGGACACACAGTGTGGTACAGCCTACACGATTACCTACTCTCATCCGTAAGCTAAAGGTGCCGATGAATAAACGATGAAACAGGAAGATGTTCACAATATAGTCAGTGAACGAAAAAAAGGTCACAACACAGAACATCCATCATGATCCCATTTTTTAGGTAGATGATTAGATCTGAAGGGAAAGAGGACAAAAACTGAGGCAAAAAACACCTTGAAAAGCATGCACATGAAAATGTGAGTAACGATCGTCTCTTGCTAAACTCGCCTCCTACCCATTTGCTCCATGCCCTTATCACCGTCTGAAAATATCTTATTCATTGCTCATCTGGTCCTAAGTTCCAGGAAAGAGGAAGTCTGTTTCATTCTCCCTCTATTCCCAGAATCTAGAATCTAGTCATAAGAGAAGCTCCATAGATTATTTTTAAATGAAATCTCTGTGATTGAATCCAACTTTTCCCCTCTCACCTATACTTTTTAAACATATACAATGAATTTGTGACTTTCATTGTAAGAAGAAATAGCAAAGAAGAGAGACACAAACAGGCATCATTCTTACCGCTGCCAACACCATCGCCACCACCTCTGCCCATGCCACTGGTTCTTTGATCACGGCTGTTGTCCCCAGAAGGACCTTGCCGCCAGCAGCTCACCAAACACCATTACTGCAACACCAAGGTGCTTTGCTCAGCCGGTGAAGCCACCCAATGCCTCTCTTTCCTTCCTCCGGCTTCCTGGTCTCCACTTTATCCATCTGAGCCCACGCAGCACAAGTGGTGTGATTAACACCATCACACCCCCATGGGCTCAAGAGCCCAGAATAACCGGCCACCCGTAGGGCATACACTTGGGAGAACATTTCCAGGAAGTAGAGGTCACCAATCTATACCCACACTTGTCCTGTCTTCAGCCCCTCACCTTCTTTGTCCCCAATCCTGTGGACTATAGAAATCATTATTAAACACTAGAGCTGGCCAACGTTGGAACAGGAACCCAGACTGTGGGCAAGGAAAGAGCGCAGCCAAGTGCCCAGTTGGAGATTCATCTCACAACTTTGGGATTAGCACCTGCTTTCAGGTCCAGGAGTTCCGAACCACAGACTAACCACCCCTGGGTTGGAATCCCTATGATGTGGGTAACAGTCACGGGTCACTAACAAGAAAGTACTGAAGTTTTAGAATAATTTAATATGTATAGTAATTGTACATAACTGATTATATATAGTAAATATGTTTGACTATATGATGTAACTATATAAAGTACATATGAGGTCTGACAATTAAGTTCGCGAACTTGTTGCAACGCTGTTGCTAACCTTTTTTTATATCAGAGGGATTATTCATGATGAATTTGTACCAACTGGGCAAACAGTTAACCAAGTTTACTATTTGGAAGTGCTGAAAAGGCTGTGTGAAATAGTTAGACGACTGAACTTTTCACCAACAATTCATGGCTCTCGCAACACGACAATGCACCAGCTCACACGGCACTGCCTGTGAGGGAGTTTTTAGCCAGTTAACAAATCACTGTATTGGAAAACCCTCCCTACTCACCTGATCTGGCCCCCAATGACTTCTTTCTTTACCTGAAGATAAAGAAAATATTGAAAGGGAGATATTTTGATGATATTCAGGACATCAGGGGTAATATGACGACAGCTCTGATGGCCATTCCAAAAAGAGTTCCAAAATTGCTTTGAAGGGTGGACTAGGCTCTGACATCGGTGCATAGCTTCCGAAGAGGAGTACTTGGAAGGTGACCGTAGTGACATTCAGCAGTGAGGTATGTAGCACTTCTTCTAGGATGAGTTTGCGAACTTAATTGTCCGACCTCATATATATTTATATAGTACTATGCACTACATATATTATACATGCTATATAAAATTACATACATCATTATATTTTACCATATACACCTGTTTGTGTAGATAGAGTACATTCAATCATTCATTTATTCATTTATGCTATGAAACTGGACCCCTGATGTTGTACCATCTTGTAGGCTTAAAGTGGAAGACAAACCCCTATTTTAAAGCCATCAGTATTTTTTCAGTTGCTCCTCAGATAGAGGTTAACCTCATCACAGGAAGAAGAGGAGGGAAGGAAGCCTCCTGTTTGTTTGGGGAGAATCACGCTTGGGGCCCTCTCAATTTAGCAAAGCGGAAGCAAAGGCCTCTTCTGAAAAGAACATCAGTGAGGGCACAGATGCATCTCTCTAAAAATACTTCTGGGTCCTCATGGAAGGAAGGATTCTCCTCTCTCTCTGCAACAAAGTGGGAGTAGGGGACTTCGACCCTGATTTGGGGAAGAGATGGTCAGAGGCAACACCGATTGTGGGAAACAGGCTGACCCTACAATACGTGGCAACAGAGGGGGGCAGCAGTTGGAATGCCCATGAGTATGATGGAAGAACCCTGGGAGTTACCCTTTCTATGATATACTTTCCTCCTCTGACCTCCAGGCTACCAGGCAGCCAGTAAAAGGTTTTGGGCTATGGCAATAGGATGTCCCACAGGTAACTTAGGAGCTGGAGCCCAGAGAAAGACCATTAAAACAGATCTGAGGAACACGGCATTCCTTAGGGACTCCCCGCAGAAATACCTGGGAAGGGCAGTCTGGTACACGACTGCAATTCCAGTGCCTCAAGAAGGAGAAGAACTCAAACAATTTCAATGCAATCATTAACGGAAGATGGAGAATCACTCCCAGGACATCCGGGTTACAACAAACTCACCAGAATTGACGATCAATTATGTGTTCAGAACTAGAAAGATAACGGTGAGCAAAATGAACATGGTCTTGAACCTCACAGATATGACAAATATTCAACAAATATGTACAAATATGAAGTTGAGATTACAGTCTGTGAAAGTGTCAGCCAACTTTTTCTGTAAATGGCCAGATCAGAAATACTTTAGACTTTGTGGGTGATATGGTATCTGTCACAACTGCTCAATTCTGTCACTGTACTGGGAAAGAAGTCACAGACAAGGCAGAGGAAGACAGGCACTGCTGTGCCCTAATAAGGCTTTATTTATGTGCACTGAAATTTGAATTTCAGACAATTTTCACATGTCACAACATGTTTTTTCCAACTACTTAAAAATGCAAAAATATATACAAAAATAAGTGACAGGCTGGCCCATGCCACTTTTCGTTTTTTTAGTTTGTCTACCCCCAGGTTGTAGGGTGAGCCTAACATATACAGAGTAATACTTTAAAATAGCATATGGTTTTGAGAAATTGCAAAGCATCAGGTACTATGTTAGTATGCGTCACTATTACACTATTACACTTACAAGTTGGCTTTCCAGGGGACTTTCTTGAGTGGGAAAGAAGTTCTTTTCCAAGAACTGAGCGTAACTATGTCACCCTATGAACACCATCCATTATATCGGTCTCTTATTAAAGAAAGTGTTGAAACAGCTGCCCTAGCCACCTCCTCTCTAACTCACCAAATTCGAAGCAAGAAGGAATCATTAAGTCCAATCTTGCTACTTTATAAAAGAAAATGAGTCTTGGAGGGAGTTACAGAAAATGCACCCAAACACAGCAGCCCCGTCACCTCTCCTGGCTCAGTTTACCACCATTTCCCCCCATCACCCCGTGACCGTCCAACATCCGGTCACAAACTGGCAAATGGGATCACAGGAAATCAGATGGCCTAGCAACACCAGAGCGTCCTGCTCAACAAGGGAATATTTGGTTAAGTGTGACTCTGTAGGGGGAAGAGACGAATTTAACAGGCAGCTGGGCAGAAAGCACTGCTGTTTATTGATGGAAAACTGTCTGCGAGAGTAAGAGCTCTTTAAAGACCTTTGAAGATATTTGGCAAGTCCCAATCCCAAAAGCTGCTGTGTGCTAAGAAAAGACCCATGGGTCTCTGACAACTGAGCAGCCAAAGGTTACCTCCCCAGACGCCTCTTAAGGGAGCAGCATGAAAAGTTCCCCATCCCAGGAGCATGCGTGGGCATGAGCTACCACGTCTTTAAGAGATGCCCGTCCTCCAGATGTTAGTCCAGCCCTCCACCCCAGTCCTGTAGCATCTCCTTTAGAGCGATTTGCACAGTTGTCATTAGTTATTTGCATGTATTTTACACCCACAAGTTCCAAGCAGTTCCAGGCACATGATAAAAATGTCTTGACCAGAATAAGGTATCACCTCACACCTATTAGGATGGCTACTATTAAAAGAAACTAAAAAGAACAAGAACTGGTGAGGATGTGGAAAAACTGGAACCCTTGTGCATGGTTGGTGGTAGAATAATGCAGCCGCTAAGGGAAAAAAAAGTATGGTAATTCCTCAAAAAATTAAAAATAGAATTATCATATGATCCAGCAATTCCACTTCTGGGGATATGCCCAAAAGAACTAAAGGCAGGGTCTCAAAGAGATATTTGTGCACCCCTGTTTATAGTAGCATATTCACAACAGCCAAAAGGTGGAAGCACCCCAAGTGTCCATTGATGGATGAACAGACAAATAAAATGTGGTCTATCCACATAAGGGAATATTATTCAGCCTTCAAAAGGAAGGCAATTCTGACACAGGCTACAACGTGGATAAATCTTTTTTTTTTCTTCTCCGCCCTGGATAAATCTTGAAGACATTATGTGTAGGTGAAATAAGCCAGTCACAAAAAGACAAATACTACATGATTTCACTTACATAAAGCACGTAGTCAAACTCATGCAACCAGAAAGTAGAATGGCTGTTGCCAGGGGTGGGGGGCGGGGAAATGGGGATTTGTTTAATAGGTGCAGAGTTTCAGATTTGTGAGATGAAGAAGTTCTGGGGACCCGTTGAACAATATAAATATACTTAAGACTACTGAACTGTACACTTAAAAACAGTTAACTCCGATGGTACCTCAATACCAAATGGTTGAAAATATTTACAGCTCGGAAACAATTTCATGCCCTGTTTCCTGGAACTGCGCTGCCTTGTTCTGGTTTTTGTAAAGAAAACAAGCAAACGGAGCACCTCATAGTGCAAATCATAAAACAAAAGGATGTGTGCTTCATTACATACACTTTGCAAAAAAGATCAAAGGGACAGAAAGAAGACAAAGAAGTGGACGGGGTTTGTGGGGAAAGCAGTAGATGGGGATAGAAAGAAAAGGGTCCCACATGGGCTCTACTGACAGTGGTTCTAAATTTCAAACACCCACTTTCACTGTTACTCAAAAGAACCATAGATATTTCCTTACCAAAAGCATGTTGTGTCTTCATTGGCCAAAAAGATCCAGGAAAGTTTTAATCCTTAATGCATGAAAATTTCCCAGGAGCCCCAGAGGAGCCTTTTTGTTGGGTTGTGATAGAAAGCCCACCCCTTCATGTATAATTGAAGACATTTAGGACAGCATTACAACCCTTTCTGCTTATCCACGGAGCTGCCTCCAAATCCTCGCTAATGTGCAGTTCTCCCAGGAAGCTCTTCTGAGCAATTAAAAATGGCTACTCTGCTGCCTAGCGAGAGTCTGAGCTCATCCCGGCCTTTGCGTGGATTGCAACAGCACATTTAGGAGTTTCTGACTTCAACTATACTCATTCTACAAACTTTTCTCAAACTGCACTTGCTAAATAGGTAGGTGAGGCTCATTAAAATTTGTTCCCAAATAACACAAACGAAATGATTGTTTTTTGAGAAGTATTTCCTTTTCATTTATCCAGTTGATTTCTAATTTGCCAAGTGTAGGAAGTAAAACTATGTTATGTGTGGTCCCTACCCCACAGGAACAAATCTGCTTCTGAAGAGTTAGTGCTGGAATCCCGATCTTCCACACAGAAGACCTACTTTAATTTATAGCAAATACTGTACAGAATGAGGTGTTATTTTGCATCACAACTGGGATATACACAGTCTCCAAAAATGGAGGGCAGATATGGTTACCTTATCACATGGTGTAGCTTAAAGCGGTGTTATTCAGTGGGTGGTCCACAAACCAGTATTACCAGCAGCACCAGAGAGCTTGTAGAAATAAAAAAATAAAATAAAATACAGCAAACAAAAACACTGCTGCAGAGCAGTAATGTTCAGTTGGAGTGACTCTGCCCCCCAGGAGAGAACGGTGGATGTCTGGAGGCATTTTGGGTTGTCACAGCTGGGGGTGAGGGTGCTACTGGCATCTGGTGGCTAGCGATGAGGGAAGCTGCTGAACGTCCTGCAATACACAGGGCAGCTCCTCCACAAGAAAGAATTCTCCGGTCCCAAATGTCAACAGTGGTGCTCTTTAGAGGAAAGTGAACTGGAAATAGTGCGGTGGGAGCAGGGAGAGTAAAAATGAAGTGTTTTAAGTTGGGAAGGAATAGAGGTAAAAGGAGGCGACAAGAAAACATCGGCACAAGAGTTAAGGAATTTGGGCCGTGATCGTGGGGACTGTGCACCCTCAGAGAAGTCACTTACCCTCTCTCCATTTCATTTTATACATCTATAAAATGAAGGGGGAAAGACTGAACCAAATGAATGGGATTCCTAGCCCTAAGGTTCTTGTCCGAGTAGATGCATTGCAACTTAGGCAGTGCTGCCCAAGCTTGAGTAGTCCATAGCTCCCCTTCCCTATGGTTGCCATACCTGAGTGTCCTCTTGGCTATTTACGTGTTTTACTTTAATTAACGTATTTTAAGATGTGTTTTCAATGGAAATTTTAGGTCACTATTGTATATTTAAAGCCACTCCTACTTGCTGAAACTGGAAGTAAACACCATGAAAAGAAAACAATGTCTAGCTATTACCATTTTTTCCCCAAGACTTTGAGCCTGAGGCCAGGTTTTCCCTTGGTGAAAAGGGAGATGAATGAGGGTTAGAGGGGTTCACGTCATGTTAGCACCGGCCTGAGACTCTCTGTGACACCCTAAATGATTTTACATCCCACCAGTGATGCCTTCGTGCTTTGAAAGACAGTGGCAGGGCAATCGAGAGGGCAAACTTTGGAAGCAGAACCATTTGGGTCCCAGACTTATTATCGCCATGATTCACTGGCTGTGGGATGTTGGGGGTTCCTAATAGGATCTAGGGTGTTATGGTAGGCAGCCCCTGAGATGCCCCCCCTGAGCTCCACTTTCAGGCATTTATCCCCTCCCCCTGACTGTGTGCTGGACCTACTACCTGCTTATAACTAATAGACTTATTGGGGGGATCGCTTTGAAAATTATATAAATGTCTAACCACTATGCTGTACTCATGAAACTAATATAAAATAATATTGAATGTCAAATGTAATTGAAAAATATAAGTGGAGTGAGATAATTAAAAAAAAAAAAACATTATTGGCTAAAATTTTGACATCCTGGAAAAAAAATTTGAGAAAATCTTCCAGAATATGAGGAAAAAAAGAGATGCAAAATATGGTATAAAAGCTAAGAGATATAAAGGTACAATTCAGGAGATTCAAAGTTCATCTAATAAAAGACCCCAAAAATAAGACTAGAAAATGCAAATGAGGAAATAATCAAGAAATAATAAAATCATCTCAATACATTCGGAAAGGCATTCAATAAAATCCAACACCTATTTTTGATTTAAAAATCAATATACCAATGAACACTTCCTTAACCCAATATCTATTAAAACAAACAAAAACTAGAACAACTGATTATAAAACAACACTTTGAATTACCCAGGCTTACTGCTGTCTATTCTGGCCAAATCTCAAAAACAATACACATGCAAAATTATACCTTAAAGTTCTAATAAAACAATATGGGGGGCTCAGCCTACCAGTTTTTACCACATCATACAAAGTCACAGCAATACAAACCATGAAGTACTAGTATAGGAACTGGCTGCCAAACAAATCCAGAATCATAAACGCTTTGGAGAAACTAGCTCATTATTTGGACAAAAATGAAGTTTGGACCCTTACCTCAGACATTGACAAAGGTGAACTCCAAATTCCTTGAGGACCTAAATGCCAAATGTGAGCCAGAAATCGAATACAAGAAATTGTCAGAGAATCTTTGTGTGGCCTCTAAATGAAGAAGGATTTATTAAAAGAAATCCCAAATCTCATACAACAAGTGGAAAACTGATAGTTCTGAATACATCAAAATTAAGAATTCCTGATTTTTAAAAAAAGCCACATAGTCAACAGGAAGATGGCATCCTGAGAGAAGATGCTTGCAACATATAAAACTGACAAGGGATTAACCCTAGAAAATAAAAGAAACTCTAAATAAACAAGAAAATGTGTAAACTCCAATTTTAAATATCAGGAAAAAAATGCTGACAATTTGCACGTGGGGAAACCTAAATGGCTGACAAATAAATGAAGATATGCCCAATCTCAGTAGTAATCAAAGAAATAAAAATTAAGACAATAAATGGCACTTTACTCCCATCAGACTGGAAAATAAGGTAATAACAGGAATCTCCACGCATTCCTGGTGGGACTGGAAATGGGCACCATCATTCTAGAGAACAACCTGACACTTTTTGGTGAAAGTAAATCTGTGTGTGCCCTAAGGCCTAGCAGCTCCTCTCCATAGAAACTCTCACACAGAACCGGAATCTGAGGATTTGTATTGCAACACTGTTGTGGGGAGCCAAAGACCACAGGCTGTCCATCAATAGGGGAAATGTCACCAGAAACAATAACAGATGCATGCTTTGGAATACTATGCAACAGTTGAAAGGAATTAACTAAATGCACATTCAGCTGCACAAATACATCTGAAAATCATGATCTTGTTTTTAAAAAGAAATAATGATATCGGTTGCACGAGAGTGTTTCTATCATTTAAACACATATATACACACAAAATGACAATATCCATTTTACAGGGCTACACATGTACCCAGGCACATAGATCGAACACATGTGAATGGGTGCCTATGGCAGGGGCAGGATGGCAAGACACGGAAGTGGAGTGAGGATATGAGAATGGAGGGGTCAACAAACAAAACAAAACAAGGGCAGAGCCTTGAATGGGCCAATGATAATATACATAAAATGAACTGAGGAGTATAACTAACTCAGCTCTCTGGACTTGAGATCAAAATACCACGTCTCACAAGGAAGAAAACTGCGCCAAAAATAGCTAAGAGAATTTTGAAAAAGGAAAGCAAGGTGGTTGGGTTTGTCTTATCAAACATTAAGAGTTTTTATAAAGCTATAGCAATTAAGACGAGAGTGTAATAAAAACATATCCCAGGATGACAGCTATGTGGTGGGTATGGAAACAAATGGCCCAAATTAGAACAGGAAGTCAGAGCGCTCTAAAAAAATAATAATAATAATAGATAAATGATCTAATTATTGACACAGAATCTAGATGAACTTGATGAAATGGGATGGCACGTAATACAGGTAACAATAGCTATAGAGTTACTACAATACACTATGTCCTCTCCCCTTCCAATCCTCCCAACTTTTATTAAGTGTATCTCCTTTGATTCATTGTAATGGCACAGGATTACGTCCTCTATAAATCCAATCCCACAACTTGACTCTGCAGTAAATGATCTATAGTTTGCTGGGCCTGGAAGTAGAACATTCAAGATAGTCTGCCATGTCAGATGACAGGGGGGAGACAGGTGGAGAGTGGCTCTAGAGTTCAACAAAATATACCTAGCATCCCTTCTCCAGCCACCCCATCCAAAGTACCCCATGTCCCCAAGTCACTAGCACAATATCCTGTTTTATTCCCTGCATCACAGATTGTAAGTTGTCTTCTGTGTTTGTTCGTAAGAGTAGGTATTATGTCTCATTTGCCACTATGTCTCCAGCACCCAAACTAATGCCTGACACTGGTAGATTCTTGAATAAATATTTTTGAATGAATCAGACAACTTAACTAACAGAGTGTGATACAGGTGGACAAGACCACAACATCTGGTTTCCTTAATTCAGGTATCAAATGATATACTCCACACACAGAAACTCAGCTCTCCCTCTGTATCAACACATAAATACAATTCTTACCTATTCCACTTCAGTCTTCCTAACACCGTCTCCAGCCCACACCTGCCCATTTATTGCCTCCACTTCCCATTACCCCAGGTTGCAATTCCACCTGTCCACTTTCAGCCTTTCAGACCTTAAGTGCTTTGCAGTCCAGTTTCTTTGGAAATGATTCTGCGTCAGGAGTCCACTCCTGGAGATTATACGTTTGGGGACCTCTAGTGCAGTCAAATAGAGACCTGCTTTGAATGTCTCCATTTCATCCCTAAAGGCCAAGGGACTGTCCTTGGTAGGGCGGTGAGAGAAGGAAGAAAGGGCCTCGGGTTTGTGAGCATCTCTAAAATTCCCTTCTTTCTTATTTCTAACACAAAAGATGACAGCGCTCCAAAATTACCCAACAAGAGAAAACCAGTTAAATTATCATAAAATTATTAAAGTCATCAGAAACGATTCGGCAGAGGATCACAATGTGGGAAGGGTTTAGCACAGAGCACTGAGCTTTTCTGAAAAATCGAGACACAAAACTGTGCATACTATCATTGAAAGTGTGTAAAAACATACCTGGACTAGAAGATAGAGGGCATGGAAGATGTCAATGGTTAGTCTACTGGGGTGTGAGTGATTTCTCATTATCAATAATTATATCATCTATAGCTATAGATATATCTAGATGATGGATGGATGGATGGATGGATGGATGGATGGATGGATGGATGGATGGATAAATCATCCAATCAGCAAAGTGATGTTATGGATACTGCCCTTCTCTGCTACAATGGAGGACAAATGGGAAGAAGATTGCATTTTAAGTCTGAGAACAATTGTGTTCTCTGTCCCTCTGTCCTGAAGTGGTCATATTAAAAGGAATGGCTTTAAATGCTTACAGTACACAATCTGTTTCCCCTCATACTCTCTCTCTCCTGTTTTGCATTTTCCCCCCTTGTGAGGGGATCCAAGTTGTTGGAAACTGGAAAGATAAATGGTTTTCTAATAATATTAGCCAAAAAGATACTGTTCTTTTGTAGCAAACCCCTGAGACCACAGCAGTTACTTTATGACTCCTAAAGGCTGGTACTTGAGACTAATGTGAAATTTGGCAGCAACCATACTCGACCTCTTCCCATTCCTAAAGATCTGGAATGTGTCTCTTGCATATTCACAGATCAGCAGAATCTCGGTATCTCCCAAGCCCTCTCTCCTTCCCTCTCCCTTCCTCCCTCTTTCTCTTTTGGAATCCTAGACATAGTAGCTAAGATTTAAAAGCATAGATTTCTAGTACATGCTTATAGATTCACTCCATTGAAGGTTATAGATTTGGAGATCCACGTGGCCTCATTGGGAGATTGTCCTTTGAATCCATTTCATTTCATCTCATGTGAATCATCTCATTTCTGTAGTCCACTGGATTTGTGATTGTTTCTTTGGCCTAAATTTTAATTTTACCTTCGGTACATATCTTATAATACAATGTCTCAGCCAGCCAATGCCAAGCTGGGTTTTCTCGTCCGTTGTAAAGCCAGATATCTACCCTTTGTAAGATCATGAGTCACAAAGAAGTGATCACATGTAGGTAATTTGGGTGCAAAAGATGTCCGTGACAACATTTTTCATAACAACAAAAACCCACTAAAAAACAACCTAGATACCTAATGATCAGGAAATGGTTACATAAATAACGTAACCATTACTTAATAGCCATACGACATTGAGTGAGAAAACGCAGGACACAAAACTGTATATAACCTCATTGTGTTGAAGAAAAGTATACACATATAGAAAGAACTGGAAGGAAATAACCCCTTATTTTTGTGGCGGTTACCACTGGATGGTAGAATCGAGGTGATATCGCTTCTCATTTATGCTTTTCTTCAAAGCATAAACAAATGAATGAATATATATTACTTTTACATTTGGAAATAAAACTTTTTTCAAAGGTCAAAAAAGGTTAGTTGCTGCATCAGGATCCACAAAGCTACAGCAAGTCTGTTCCTTCTCCTAGACTGGCTATTAGGAAGTCACTTTCTCTTCTCATTTCAAAGAGGCAAGGTGTTGCCACATTATTAAAGCAATCAGCCACTGGGGTTCTTTCAAGAGCAATAAACTGACCTCTCAAGAGAAAATGAGTGAAACTCAGGAAATTAGAGCTGGAGGCCCCTACTGAGTGGCCTAATGCATCCCTCAAGAGGCAGTGCCATATACATTACACTTTCTGGTGTGGGCACTCTCTTTTCCATTTAATTGTAAATATTTCAAGTGATTGCAATTTCACTGCTACATTTTAGACCAGTCAATAAGCTATTAATCCATCTTCCCTGAGCAGAATATAATAATTCCAGCAAACTTCAGAGGTGTCTACCTAATTCTCTTGCCTGGACCTGCTAGCTGAACAAGTACCTTAGACTTGGTTCAAATCCTGGCACCTCCACTTTCTTATGTAAAAGACCTTACAGAAGACCCTTTACCTCTCTAATCCTAGGTGTCCTCATTTGTAAAAAGGAAACGTCTCCACCTACTTCACAAACGGTGCTGTAGCAATTAAATGAGATGATGCCTCGAGAGAATGCATTGAGTGCACATAGAAAGTAATCAATAAATGCTCTGTGATTCTGGAGTGTTGTACCAGTGTTGACCAGTTGTTTTCCTGGCACAGGAGATGGGTTCTGCTGAGTCACCAACCCCTTCTTTTGTATTTCCGTGGATGACACGAGTGGCTTGGAGTGGACAGAATAGTTCATGATCTTGAAACAGCAAAATTCCACTGGGTACCCAAATCATGGGCTTACCCAACTAAATTCACCAGCCTCAGGTCACAAACATGGCTCAGACAATCCCCACTGAGCTTTTTCACCATTGATAAGAGCTGCAATTGGAACACTGGTCATGGGAAGGGGAGAAAGAGGATGGGTAAAGGGTCGTGCTTGAGATGCAATCAATAGGGTTTGATGGATCTTTCAGGTAGAGGCTGAGGAAAGAGAATAATGCCCCCAACTTCCTAACTTAGATGACTGAATGCACGGTTTTGACTCAACGAATATCTACTGAGTACCTACTAAGGGCCAGGAACTGTTCTGTGTGTAGAGGGGGAGAGGGGGGCACCACAGTAAATGAAACAGAAAAAAAAAATTTTGGCTCTTGTGAATTGCCGTTCTAGTGGAGGAGACAGACAATAAATAGTAAACAAGTAAATAAACAATTTCTTCTTGTGATAACTGTGATGAAAGAAATCAACAGGGTAATGGACAGAGACTAAGAGGATGGAAGGGAAGATAGGATGGTAATGGAAGGACTCTCTCCAGAGGTAACACGTGAGGTGATGGGTCCTGAAAGATGAGAAGGAAGATAGGAAGGGAAGCATTACAGGAAGAAGGAACAGCGGGTGGAAAAACTTGGGGTGGGAGAAAGCTTATAAATGGAGGGACAAAACCTATATAAATGGAGCATAGTGAGAGGAAAGAAGGCTGGAGAAGTGGGAAGGACCCACTGGCCAAGGGCTGAGCCTTGAGAAGCAAGCTCCTGGGGAAGACACTTGGATACCTCTGACGTGCTGGATATGAGGTGCTGGAGGGGGTCCTCAAACTAAACATCCAGGATTATGTCCTTAGAACTAGAGACAGTATTTGCTTTGGATTTGAGAAAATGCTTTGTTGCATCAAAATCATTGGGGAGTGTACTAAAAATACAGATATCTCAGGCATTAAAAATACAGGTTTCTGGGATGCCACCCTGGGAAGTTGTAATTCAAGTAGGTCTTGGTCAAGATCTGGAAATAATTTTTTCTTCAATACTCCCAGGTAATTAATTCTGATCCAATCATTCAAGAACTATTTCTTGCATTCCTACCATGTGCCAGGACAATTCTAAGTGCCAGGGATATGGCTGTGAACGGGTTACGGGACTTACAGTCTAGAGAAAGAACAGTCAGCGAACAAGTAAACAAAGTACAATAGTGATACACGCCACCAAAAAAAACTGGTAAAAACACAGAGTAATTATGGGAACCGACACTAGATAAATCTAAAGAGAAGTACTCCCAGGAAGTAACATTTGAGCTGACAGCTGAGACACAAGGAGCAGCCTGGGGGAACGGCATGCCAGGCTGAGGGAACAGCCAACGCAAAGGCTTGTTGAGAACTCAGCAGATGAATCTAATTCTTTGGTTTATTCCCACATGATTAACCAACCAAAACGGACAAGGCATGGTGGAGAGGTGCTATTTCATCGTTATGTGCTCAGTCTGCAAGCGATCCGGCAAGCTATCCTAAGCACATACTGTGTACCAGGCACGGTGCCAGGTGGTGACACAAAGATGAGCAAGAGGGTCCCCTCGCTCAGGGAGCTGCAGTCCGGTAAGGGAGGCAGATCACTCAATTAATATGGCCCCATGAGATACGTGGAAACATCTCAGACGATCAGGTCATGTTCTGAGAAAGCAAAGCGCATGACTAACAGGAGGAGGAGGATGGGAGCAATTGTCTTTGAGGCTGTACATGATGATTTGCATTTCTTTGCGGCCTTGCCAACTTAGCGCATCTGGATTTTGGTGAAATATTTGCCAAGGTGGATACTGCATCTCAGATACTGTATAACGACTACGTTTTGGGGAAATAGTGTCCTAATAATAGCTAACACTTAGGGAGCACTTAGATTCACCTGGCTCAGCATGCATTCTCAAAGCCTTCACAAGGGCCCTATGAGGCAGAGACTCTTCTTAGCCCCCTTTTTTTGAGATGGAAAAATGGGAGCTCAGCAAGGTGACTTTCCTGAGGTCACTCAACTCAGATGTGACAGCTCTGTCTGGGTTTGGAGTCTCAGTTCTGGTCCCCACCCCCTTTCATGAATTATGTAGATACTGATGCAATTGCTACCCTCACCCTGGTTCCCAAAGTGGATTCCCTCTCTTCTCCCCATCTCCATTATCCACCTGGGTTGTCTACACCAGCCAGATCTACCCGCTTCTCTGTCCAGGGGCCCTGTAGCTGGAAAAGTGGAGAGGAGATGGATTCCTTGTTTCCACGCTTGGGAAAAACTGGAGGCACCAGGGCCAGTCCTGGCTGGGCGGTGCCCACTGCCTGGCTAAACTGGACTCCAGTCTCCAGAGGCCCCTGGGCAGTGTGGAAGGGTTGGGCTCAACGCTAGGCACTTTGCTCCCTGCCCACCTGTGGGGGAAGAGAAATCACTTGGGCTCAATGTTCAAGATCTGAGTTGGAGAAGGGATTGGGGCAAGCGAAGCAAATGAAATGCCCCCTGAGCCAGACAATTAGGTCAATTGTTAAAGTCACGAGGAAGTAGGAACTCTGGCCAAATGGATGGGGTTAGGTCACCCTCGGGTCTTGTCTAAATGAATTCAAATTCAGCTGCTTACAAAAAAAAAAAAAAAAAAAAAAGGGAGGAAGGGCTGGTCATCTTTAGCCCAAGGGCTGGCCAGCTTGCTTTGCTTCTCGCTTCCCGGAAACTCTTCTCCTCTTCCCTAGAACTCCTTTTAGGCCGGACTTAGAGTGAAGTCCGTGTCTGTCCGACGGTCTCTGGGTGTGTCCGCAAGGAGTGCCTTTCTCCCGTTTCTCAGGCTGACAGGCTCCCTCTCCTCCCAGCCGCCTCCCCTCACTCCCTCGCTCCCTCCCTCCCTCTTTGTGCGGAGGCTCTTGGCCCGGGTCCCTGAGCCCGGGCGGGTGCCAGGAGGAGTGAGGTCACGTCTCCCGTGAGCCTCGCTCCGCTGGCTTTTCAGAGCCTCGCCAGGAGTCGGCGGCCAGAGTCCCAGACTGCGCCGACCGTGCGCTCCTCCTCGCCCTGTGCCGCCGGCCTCGTCCATGTCTCAGTACGCCCCCAGCCCGGACTTCAAGAGGGCTTTGGACAGCAGTCCCGAGGCCAACACTGAGGATGGCAAGGCCGAGGAGGACGTGCCCATGCCCAAGAACTACCTGTGGCTCGCCATCGTCTCGTGTTTTTGCCCCGCGTACCCTATCAACATCGTGGCTTTCGTCTTCTCCATCATGGTGAGTGGGTTAGGACCAGGAGCGACACGGGAGTGGGGCATGGGTGGGGTTGCGCCCCTCCTGGAGACCCAACACGCTCTCCACGACTCCCGTCCTCGCGGCCCTGCGCGCCAGGGTTGTTTGTCCTCCGCACCTCCTCCTCACCTTTCTCAGGCCCTTGGAAGTCTCCCCTCAACCAGTTGCACCTCCTCTGCGCTTCTTGTGACGATCCGAGCCTTCACCAAGCGTCCCCCGGGCTGGCTTTCCCTTCTGTTCCAGCGCCCGGGGTGCACTCTCTCTCCAACCCGGGGAAGTTCCGCCGTGGACTTTGCGGCTTCTCTCCCTGCCGCCGACATTCCTGGGCACTCGTCGGGTTCTTCCGACCCCGCTTTTTCTAGAACCTCAATGCGCGCCACCTGGGCAGGCAACCGCACGCTGCATACTCGGCGCGCGCAGGCGCTCCGTGCCCTCCTGCCGCGCCCCGCGCTCCGCTCTCCAGCGCGCGGGGTTCTTTTAGCCTGTGGTCTTTCTGCTGAGCCCAGGGCGCCGCCTTGGCCCGGCTCTGAGGGTACTCGAGCGACTCCTGACGTCCTCTCCTTGACCCCTGGCCCCACGTTTTGGCACGCCCTCTCTGGGCAACAGTTCCTTCCCACTTCTTCCTACGCCAGCACCCTCTTCGCGGATCTCGGGGGTAGCGCTTTGGCACCTCTTTCCAGCGCTCCCGCTCTCTCTCCAGGCCTTCCTTGGGCGCACGCTCGCCTTATACTCTTTCTACTCCAGCATTTTGTAGGTCTCCTTCATTTGCGGCGCACGGCCCCTGTCCCCGCCTCTCGTGGCGCCCCCCAAGGGCTCCCAAGCGCTCCTCCGCTGCTCTGCCCTGGGCCCGGGGTGCTCCCGGGAATGCATTGGGGACTCCGCGCGCCGTGCGGCTCTGCGCGCGGTTGGCGAACTGCGCGCCTCTCCGGAGGAGGGGCAGAGGGTTCGAGTCCGCTCTTCCGGGGCTCGCCTCCGCGGCCTCCTCAGCCCTGCTAGGAACTCCCGGCAGAACCCCACCAGGAGGGCGGCGAGCGCCCGCCAGGCCCTCGCCTTATTGACTGGAGCAGCTGGGCGGGGGTGGCGGCGGGGTGAGGTTCCCACCGCCACTGTCCCGGGACAACCCTGGCAGTGAATTCCCTCCCCCGCCGGCCCACCTCCTTTGCAGTTGAGCAACGGAACTCCCCAGCCATAGACGGGGAGAGTCCGGATTCAGATAAGAGAAGATGGAGAGCCACTGCTCTCCCCCCCCCCCCAATTCAAGTCTGTACACACTTGCCCGTGGGCGGCACCACATTCGCTTCGTGGAAACCCACAGACCTCATGTGCACACGCAACTCGCTCTTTCCCAAGCCCCGTTTGTAGGCTATCTGTACCATCATCCAAGTGTCCAGCCCCAGACGTTCCCACTGCTTGGGTGCAAACCCCAGTTCCACCACGTGCTAGCTGTAAGAGCTCCGAAATCACTGCATCTCTCTTAACCTCCGTCTCTTTGTAAAATGGGAGTCATCATAGCTGTTTTTCTGGGGGTTGTATTAATGCGATAATAGTTGTAAAATGCTTCAAACAATGCCCAGCACAGTGTTATTAAATCAAGTGTCACTTCCTGAGGACTTCTCTGATCCCCTCCCCCCCACATACAAGCTCTATTCTGCCTTCCCTGCTGCTTCTTGCCCAAAGCACTTCTCTCCATCTGATATATTATTTTACTTATTAATATGCTTCCTGTCTGTCCCCCCTCATTAGAATATAAGCTCTGTTAGGGCAGGGATATTTGTCATGTTGTTTGTTGCTGCATCTTCCCCTAGAAAAGAATCTGACAGATGGTAGATGCTCATTAAATATTGTGAAATGAATGCATGAATGAATGAATGAATGAATGAATGAATGAATGAATGGTGTTAATAGCTCACGATGTCTGCTTCCACACCCCACCGCACTGGAGCCCCGGAAGCCACCTTATCAGGTTCCTTAGGACCAAACAGCCAGTTTCTTTTCTTCCTTCCTCTCCCAAGATATCCGGTCTTGGGTTTTTTGTAACACAGTTGGGAAGGATGTCACAGTCTAATTCCCCAGGCAGTAGCAGACTCTGGCTGGCATTGGTGCCCATACTCTATCCTGGTTTATTAATGAATCCACAGCCAGTTCACCCTTTTCCCAGAGCCAATAGAAAACTGCCTGCAAAGCCTTTCCCCCTCATTGATGAGATGAACTAACACTCCAGCTGGTGGTGACAGGTTGAATATTAATGATACCGCGTGGCGTGTCCTAGGGGATAAGGTCTGTACCTGCTTTGAATAGAAACCTCTTTTTCTGACCCCTCGCCTCCCCAGTCCCTCCTCAAAGCCTTTTGAAATAGTTTAATAGCAGGAGGTCATTCTACTGCCAGAACTCAGACCCTGGGATCAGAAAGTTGATTCTGGGCAAGTTTCAAACCTTTTCAAAGCCTTGGTTTCTTCATCTAGAAAATGAAAATGGGACAAGTGTTTTAAGTTGAGCAAAACTGTTGTACGGATGAAGCAAAATACAGCCCGCTGCATCGTGCTTGGTACACACAATAATTGTCAGACAGATGGATGGGTTTGGTCCTGGAAACATCACTATGTCACATAGGAAAATAAACAGAACATCGAATAAGTGAAACCCAAATTCCAGAAACAGCTCCCTACACCTTCCCCACTGCACTCCCTCTAAGGGACTGGAAGTGTTTTCCCCCTGACATAGTACAGATCTGTACTTGATGAGTTTCCTGCTAAGACTTCAAAGTCCAAGGAACCCAGAGGAAGGGAAGGCTGTGCAGGAGGACGATGGCGAGCCAGCTCTGCCAGGTGTGCCCTCTCCCTGGGGCGTCTTGCGATGTTCCATCCTAGCTAAATCTCATTTAGCTGGAATTGGATCAATTCAGTCACACCAAAGCTGGGAGTGGTGCCATTCCTCAGGGAGGCATTTGGAAATGTGGTGGAGCCTGTGTGGCGTCTCAATGATTTGGGGCCCTCCTGGGACTTGTTGGAAAGGACCAAGAGTACTAATCTCCCCCCCCATTAAGAACTGGCCTACCCCAAACATCAATGGCACCCCGAACACTGTAAGATAATGCAAGTGGATGGAAACATAGATGTATGGAAAATATTAACAAGGCTAAAAATAACTAATTCCCAGAACTGAAAAAAAGAGCCATCCATCTCAAAACAATCGATATCTTTCTTTATTAAACCAAGCCTTCTATAAAATTACAAAGTTGGAGTAGGTGCTGGGGAATAATAGAACTGCTGTGAAAAATATCCATTGGAGAAGTGTCCTTCAAGCTGTGGGTGTCTGTGATGTTTCCACCACCCCAGTCCTGGGGGTTGGAAAGCAATCACAGATGAGAATTGATATAACATGGCGGTTGTATCAGAATGTCGGTGGGTCAAGCATTGCCAGCGGCGGGGACACAAAAGTCTTTGCTTCTCCATGTACTGAAAATCTATTTGTTGGAAGTGCACTGAACCTGTATTCCATTTCCAGAGACACATATCACAAGAATTCTTCCTAACCTCCCTCAAAAAACACTGGGTTACTGCTAGCCCACATTGCACGTGCATGTGAGATTGAAACTGGCACCCGTTCTCCATTCTAATGCAGCCCTGCACATGATGCAGGGCACACGGCTTGGAAAGTGGAGCCCAGGCTGGCTTTCGGGCCCTACTCATCAGGCTCCCAGGTCATCTGGGTGCATCCCTGAGTATCTGTTTATTCCACCTGAAAGGAACCTCATAATTGCCATATGGCTTTTGACCCTGGAGAAAGGATGTTTGTTCATGCAACACATATTTATTGAGCACCTACTATGTGCCAGGCTCTATTCCAGACTTTGGTATACTCCTTTACCTCTATCGAGTGGTAAATAAGATCAAGAAGGTTTCTGCCCTCCTGGATCTGGAAGAAGAAAGGTTCCAGGCAAGCTGCAGGCGTGCTGGCAAATTTAGATTGAGTTCGGCCTCTGTGATTAGTTTTGTAGCTAGAATTTGCTACCTGACTCAAGAGACTGGAATTGAGTCCATACTGAGCCTCCATTCTTGATGACGTCATTTGATACAACCATTTGCACAACTGAACCAATCTGGTCCCTCTAAGTGTGGATACAAAATAACCAATGACTTTTGATTGAGTGATTTATGAGACTTCTTTCATCAGAACTTCTTCTTCCTACAGAACCTAAAGACCAACCATTGAGATTCAAATTATTTTCTGCTATTTGTTATGTTTGTGATTTCATGCAACTGTCTCAACCTTTGTGAGGCTTGGTTTTTCAACCCTGTAAAATAAGGGTTGTGCTATGATAATACCTACTCACGCGCTCTTGTGGAGACGAAATGGTAAAAGTTAAATGTTTTCACCTTAATGCCTAGAACACAGCTAGAACTCAACAAGGGCTGATAATGATGATGGTGAGGATGATGATGAGTATATTTTAGGGATACAAGCCATTACCTTTTCCAGTAGCAGTTTTTCTGTTTTTATTGAGACTAGTAAACTTGATAAGAATAAAAGCAATGGCCAGTAAACGGGTCATTGGAATATATAACTGCTGCCGCCGAAAGGTAAATATTAATGTTAAACTGAAACATGTACAAATAAACCAGGAAGACTTTTGGGTTAAGCATGGAGTATTGAACACATCTGTTTTTCTGCACTCCCTTCTGAAACCACTGAAAATGATAGTAAGTGAATATGAAACGGTATAAACACCCAAGGACAAATTGGGAGAACAGAAAAAGAAATGAGAGGAGTAACAAGATATTAGAAGATGGAAAATGGCTAGTGGAGCCTTGACTAACTTGACAGAGTAGATGACATTGAACTCTAAACCCTACAGGAGGAGGAGCCAACAAAAAGAAAGTCAATTTGCCCTGCAACCCTCTGTAGAGAGTCTCAGAAATTAGAGGTACCCACTGAAGATACCACTTTTGAAGGAAGAAATAAAGGTAGGACTGAAGATAGAAGGGATCTTTGAAAGTCTAGTTAAGAAGTCATTAAACTACCAGAAATCATCTACCACCCCATGTAGTAGGCGCCTACTTCCTTAATAACCCTGATAGAAGATGCAAGGCTTGCTCTCTGGTGAGACTGAACGGAGTGGCTCTAGACACCAGGCACAGCTGAGAATGCAGTTAGGGGGCCGTGCTGAAAACAGAGGATTAATGGAAAGTCTGCATATTGAACAAGGAAGCCTCGTCACCGCCCCCTCCTGACACCTTTACCCTGGCACCCAGGAAGGAGATTGGAGAATTTCTGTCCAAGGATTGGAATCCAAAAGAAAAATCCCACAGATACAAACATTTGGGAATCTCTCAGAGAAATGATGACGTACCCATCCAGTCACCCCAGTATGCCCACCCACTGGTAAGCCCCATCCTCGTGCAATAAAACTCAAGAACTTTTTCAGGAGCCGGCCCGGTGGCTCAGGCGGTTAGAGCTCCGTGCTCCTAACTCTGAAGGCTGCTGGTTCGATTCCCACATGGGCCAGTGGGCTCTCAACCACAAGGTTGCCAGTTCAATTCCTCAACTCCTGCAAGGGATGGTGGGCTCTGCCCCCTGCAACTGAGATTGAACACGGCACCTTGAACTGAGCTGCCTCCCGGATGGCTCAGTTGGTTGGAGTGCGTCCTCTCAACCACAAAGTTGCTGGTTGGACTCCCGCAAGGGATGGTGGGCTGTGCCCCCTGCAACTAACAACGGCAACTGGACCTGGAGCTGACCTGTGCCCTCCACAACTACAATTAAAAGGACAACAACTTGACTTGGAAAAAAAATCCTGGAAGTACACACTGTTCCCCAACAAAGTCCTGTTCCCCTTCCCCAATTAAAAAAAAAAAAAAAAGAAGAACTTTTTCAGTGTCTCACTTTCAAAAATGAAGACGCAAAGATTATCAGGCATTTGAGAAATTCTTCTGAATTAAGAGATCCGTGGTTTACAAAAAAAGTAATGAAATATAAGGAAATAAATAATAAGACAAGTAAGAAGAAAACTTCAACAATACGTGATCAACACCTCAGAGAAATAAGAAACTGTGTTGTGTCCACAAAACAAGAACAGGTAGGAAAAAAAAAAAAACAATCAGAGGAGCCAAACAGAGCTCTCAGGAATTAAAAATATGAGGGTAGATATTTAAAAGGAAAAACAGTAGAAGGATTAGAAGTTAAAATTGAGGGACCCTCAAGGAAATAATACCAAAATCAAAAAGATGGAAAAGATGGAAGCAACTCAAACATCCATTGACAGATGGATAAATAAAATGTGGTCTATCCATGCAATGGAATATTATTCAGCCTTTAAAAGAAAGGCAATTCTGACAAATATTCTGCTACAACATACAGGAACCTTGAGGACATTATGCTAAGTGAAATGAGCCAGTCACAGGACAAATATTGTATGCTTCCACTTACAGGAGGTACCTAGAGTGGTCAGATTCAGAGACAGAACGTAAAACTGTGGTTGCCAGGGGCTGGGGGGTGGGGGAATGGAGAGTTACTGTTTGATCGGTACAGTGTCTCAGTTTGCAAGATGGGAAAGTTCTGGAGGTAGATGATGGTGATGGTTGCAAAACAATGTGAATGTACTTATTGCTGCTGAATGGTACACTTAAAAATGGTTAAAATGGTAAGTTTTATGCTATGTATATTTTACCACAATAAAAATATAGAGGAAGGAAATATTCCTCCAAAAAGAAGAAAATAGTCAAGAAAATCTGAGAGTCAGTCCCAGAAATCCAATATCTAATCAGAAAGTTCCCCCAAAAAAGAACATTAAAATGAGGAAATTATATAATAAATACATAGAAAAATTTCCAGAACTGAACACATGCGTTTCCAGATTAAAAGGGTCACCCAATGCCAAATAAAATGAGAGAAATGAGACGTGCAACAAAGTATATCATAGTCAAATTTCAGTTACTTAAGGATAAAATTTCTCTCCAATCCTACAAACTTTCAAGAAGAAGAAACATGACACATATGGATTCATAATGGCTTTGGAATTCTCATCAATTATCTTGAAAGCTAAACAATAGCGAAAGAATGACTCCAAAATCTAAAGGAAAATTATTAAGAACTTTGAGTTTAAACCCATCCAAACAATCATTCAAGGGAGAGGAAAGAATAAAGACATTTTCAAACATTCAAGTTTTAAAAACAAATAAACAAACAAACAAACAAACAAACACCCTGCCATATACCTTCTCTCAAAAAGCTATAGGAGGACGTGCTCCCCCAAAACAAGGGAGTAAATCAAGAAAGAAAAAGACACAGGATCTAGAAAAAATGGGACCCAACACAAAAAAGAGGCAAAGCAAGGCAAAACAAGGCAACAGGTCTCAAAACCTGCAGAAGATGCGATTGATAATGATGGTTGATCTGAAGCCATTGTCAAAACCCATTATCTGGCTGTGGGCTGGCACAGCAAGCCACAGCTCTTCCCCAAGCCTAACCACACCTGCTCTAGAAGACAAGGTATGTGGTCAAAAAAGAAAAGAAATACCCACAGGAAGAAAGACATACCAAGCTGGGTGTTTTTCCATCAGAGCTATGTTTCAAGTGGATTTCAATTAGGTTTAGAGGGGAGATTTTCAGTTTGTTTGGGGTTTTTTGGTTACCAAGGCAGAACTTGGAAATAACAGGTTTGGGTCCAGGCAGCTGACCCAGGAGGCTTAACACCGCTCACAAGTTGGAGCTCTAAATATTGTCATTCATTGGGTCTCTCAATGGGACTTAACGTTCTCTAGCTCTTTCCACGATTGTCAGCTAAGAAATGGGCTAGTGATTGGACCCATAATTGGACCCTATGACTTATTTCTTATGAATCCCTGCGCTTGAAGCTCTGAAGAGCAATAAGATGGTCCCACATGATAAAGACCTGACTTAAAGTGTGTCATTGTTGGAAAGCTCTTTGATAAGATACCCAGAGATGTTACAGACATGAGTGTCCCCCAAGCAGCCTTTGCCGTGTCGACTGCTTTAAAGAGTTTCCCCACGATGTGACAGAGGGTGGCCACTGACATTTGGCATTTGGGAATCTAGAATTTAAACTACTATTGGAATCCTTTCAGTCCTAAATTATTGGAGGTACAGGCTACATCTATTTCAAGATGTTAACCTGTGTGTTCCTATAAAAGAAAATACATTTTAAATGCCATTTTATTTTACTGAGGAAATGATAAAATGGTTTTGTCATAATATAAAGTGGGAGATATAGATAAAACAAGACTGACCATTAACGGATGGTTGTTGAAGCTGGGTTAAGGGAACATGGGGAGTCAGGATATTATTCGGTCTATTTTCTTATGTTTGAAATTTTCCATAATAAAAAGTGGGAAAAAAAAAAGAATGAAAAAAGAAGTCCAGACAGAACCTCCCTCCCACAGTCACTGAAATTGCCCAGATAACAAAACAGCAGCTATTAAATGAATTGGCAAAACAGGCTATGGTTGAGGTAGAGTTTGTCATTAATTAATAAGAGAAACTATTTCTGGCTTAAAATGTGTGAATTTTAATAATGACTTCAGAGGAAACCTTCAAATACTCATGAAGGGGAGGCCATGTAGGAAGACTCACATCCTGGAACAGCGCTTCTCAAACTTGAACCCCTCAAGGATCTTTGCAAAATGCAGATTTCACTCCTCTTTCATAGCTCAGCTGGAAAATCACCTCCTCCATAAAGCCCTTCTTGATTACCCTGTCCCTCACCTTAGACTGTACCCTACTATACTCTGCACAGAGTTCTCTTGGAGCACCTTCACTTCTTTGCACTGATTTGTTTATTTGAGCCCCTGGAAGAGTCTACTGTTAGCCTCAGCACCTAGCACAATGCCCAGCACATGGTCAGTATATAACAAATGTTTGATGAATGAATGAATGAATGATGAATGAATGGCTACAGAGGCCTAAGTTTACTCCTATTTTATCTATAAGGATTTCTCTCCTCCACCCCCACCCCCACCCCGTGTTCTGCGTTTCTGCTACAATTTTCTTGGAAAATATGCAGAAGACCCAGGCTAATGGCAGGGTCGCTGAGAGGTTTGGCCACGGCTTGGTTCCCAAGGACAACTTTCCTGGCTGGCCTGGGGCTTGCCAGCATCGGCAGCCCAGTGGGTCCACCCTCGGAAACTGGTCTCTCTTCTCTGCTTGCTAGCCCAGGGCATCACCCTCTGTAATTCAAAGCTGCTCTTCCAGAAGTGTGATGTCCTCAGGGCAAGAACCTGAACAGATCTGAAAACCTCTCATTCTGCAAGTTCAAGAATTAAGTCAGACTTTCCAAAACCATGTTTCTCAGACAACTGGCTCTGCCTGATGTTACCAAGTTTTACCAAAAAGGGGGCAGAGAAGAGGGGGATGAAGTTGAGAAGTCAAGGGCTAAGTTAAGTAAAAGTGAACTGTTTCACTTCCTTTAAGGGTTCTGGAAGCCTTCGAACCATCACTATGCCCTGTGGCTGTTCCGTGGAACAGTCTGGCATTATACTGACCATGTTGCCCAGGACCCTTTGATCTTAAGGCTAATATGCCACAGAATACACGTGGGCAATACTGTCCTTAGTGATTCATGGGGTCTCACTTCTAATGAGTTGAGTCATTGTTGTTACAGGGGTATTGCAGGGTGTTCCAGCCTCACATTCTTGCCTTGTAGACCCACCTCTCCCCTTTTCTTCCAACACAGGTGTTTCTAATGCGTCTCTCTAGCCCGACTTTTGCTGATGTTCTTCCTCCCTCATTCTTTTTTTTCTTTCTACAGCTGATAGTCAGAAATTTGTCCTTCTGTTTCCTTTACCCTTTAGATCACATCTCCTACTCCCCAAACTGAAAGAGAACTCCTATATTTAACTCCCTCTTCCGATCACTTCATTTGTTCTTTGTTCTGGATAATTTTGATAGTTTGCTATTGCTGTTGTTATTATTATTACCGCATTTGTCCACATGTCTTTACTTCTCAAAGCATTTTCATATGGACACAGTATCACTTGTTCCTTGCAAAACCCCAGCAACATATGCAGAAAGTTGTTCTCCCCATTTACCCATGAGGAAATGGGGCTCGGAAAGGTAACACTGGTGGATGAAATCAAACATGATAGTCCTTGCCCCCATGGCGTTTACAGTCTAGACTCTTGAAGCATTACAGTCAGACCATTATGTCTTGCCCTTTTGACAGGAACACAGCTCTGAAGTTCTGAAAGCTTTTTCTTTTAATAGATCTTCCCCATCAATATACGCAGCTCATGTAATACTTTCAATCAAGCCTGGCAGAATTCCTCTTTAGCTTTTTTTCTTTAATGATAGACAGACAAAAGGACAATTCTCACTTTGTCCTTGAAGATATTTATGGGAGAAATGGCCCAGAAGCCCAAAAAGGACAGAGATAAGCATGAATGAATGAATGAATGAATGAATGAATGAATGAATGAATGAATGGTGACTATGAGGAAAATGCACCTGGTGATCCGCAAGCCCCGTCTGTGGATTCCCAACACTACCTTTAGGCACAGAAACTTAGGAGTAAGAAAAATCTAAACAAAACATCCCAAAGTCATCAGAGAGCTCAGATGTTATTACTACATATTTGCCAACTGCCCACATCCATCAAGCTATTTAGAGAAAGCCTGCTGTCTAGGAGTTTGGGAATCTAGGACAATACGATCTACATGAAGAGGTTCCTTACACCCGGACAAAAGTATCGCAGACTATGTTCAGGCATTGATGTAAGCCTACACAGAGCATGTGTGTGTGTGTGTGTGTGTGTGAGAGAGAGAGAGAGAGAGAGAGAGAGAGAGAGAGAGAGAGAGAGAGAGAGAGAGAGAGAGACTGAAAGAGAGAAAACCTCACTTCCCACTGGCCAAATATGTACTAAAGTGATGATAAAGATGACGAAGGCTTTCAAAGAGAGAAGAGGTGTTTTGAAGAAAAGGGAACATATTCTAAAATTAGGATTTCAGTATTGACAACTTAATAGATAAAAATATTGGCATATTTAGCAAACAAAAATAAAAATACCAGGAATAAACCTCAAAAACATGCAAGATCTATACAATGAAAACTTCCCCAAGAAATTAAAATTTAAAAATAAAAATTAACGAATGGAGAGGCATGACATTACGTATTTGATGTTCGTCCCAGTATTAATTACGAAGTGAATTATAAAACGAGTTCATAAACGTGAAGCATGTGCCTGGCAGAGAGTAACTGCTTAATTAATATTTGTCACTCTTGTGGTGTAAATGTGAAAAATTAGAGATGGCTGTAAGAATTGATTCCAACATAGACTAAATTAAATATATACATGTATAACAGGGAATGTTATATAAATTTTAAAGCATGCTTTTGACAAACTTTTATAATGCAGGGAAAGGTTTACAGTAAAATATCAAGTAGGGAAAAAAGACAGAACATAAAGGTGTTTGTGCAGTGAGATTCCACGTTCTTTATCAGTATCCACGTACCCATATCCACGCACTCACACTCATGAACAAGCATGGGGAAAGTGTTCCGAAATGTCTACAGTGATCTTTTCTCGGGGGCAGGATTATGGACAGTTATAATGTAAAGGTTAAGAGCAAAATTCTGTTATCAGGCGCCCCAGGGTTTGAATCCTGGCTCCACTGCTTTCTGTTATATGTCACCAATGAAGTTACTTAACTTGACCTTGAGTTTCCTCATTTTCACATTGGAAATAATATCACCTACCACCAAGAGATGGTTGTGTGACTTCAATGGGATAATATATGCAAAGGACTGGAAAAACCTTAGCTATTATAATTTCAAGTTTGACTATAAGTGTTTAGTATTTTCCAATTTTCTATAATAAACGTTTAGAGCTCATTTCTAGTCAGAAATAAGGATTTTTCTAAAGGTAATAAAAAGAAAAATCTTCAGAGAGAAGAAGGAAGGGGTTGGGACATAAGTGGATTCTTCTCCACCTCGAAGGGTGATTCTTGCTCTAAATCTATGTTCTTATTGAGCTGAAAGGTCAGCTCTATAGCTAACTCGAGACAAATGCTGTTCTATTCTGATGTTTTGTTCTAGCCCTGAAAATCTCCAAGGATAGAGAAAAAACAGCTTACTGTATACAGTTCCTGACACAAAGTAAATGCTTGGAAAATGTCAGAAGTTTTGTTGTTTTGGTTCCAATTTTACTGAGTTTTTACCTAAGCAGAAGCTCACTGCCATGGCCAAAAACAAAACAAACAAAAAAAACACCCAATTTTTTTTTTATTGAGACATAATTAATATGTAATTCTGTATAAGTGTAAGGCTTACAGCATGTTGATTGGATACTTCTATATATTGCAGTATGATTGCCATTGTAGTGTTAGCTAGCTAACACCTCTGTCACGTCACATAATTACCATTTCTTTCTCGTGGTGGGAATAATTAAGATGTAGTCCATTAGATCTTTGATGTTTAGAAGTTTGGTATTTATAATAGAGTATTCACTACATAATCACTATACTGTGTATTAGATCTCCAGCATCCATTTACTTACTAATTGTAAGTGTGTACCTTTAAACAGCATCTCCCCAATTCCTCCATTCCTCAGCCCCTAGTAACCACCACTCTACTATTTTTACAATTTTGGCTCTTTTAGATTCCACGTATAAGTGATATCATGGAGTATTGGTCTTTCTTGGTCTGACTCATTTCACTTAGCATATAATACCCTCTAGGTCCATCCATGTTGTCACAAATGGTGATATTTCATTCTTTTCTGTGGTAGAGTGTTAATTCCACTGTATATATGCACCACAATTTCTTTATCCAATTGTTTATTGCTGGGCACTTAGGTTGCTTCCATATCTTGACTATTGTGAACAGCGCTGCAGTGAACATGGGGACGCATATGTCTTTTCGAGATAGTGTTTTGGATTTTTTTGGATAAATACCCAAGAGCGGCATTGCTGGGTCATGTGATAGTCCTACTTTTAATTTTTTGAGGAGCCTCCATACTGGTTTCCATACTTAAGCCCACTTTTCTGTTCTGTCTCTCCGCCACCTAGAAGCCACCTGATGCTCCTGAGATAAGTCCTTCGTGCTTTTGAAGGACATGTGGCTCATATTTTCCCTTGAGTCACACTAGCTCCTCAGCGAGTAGCTGCCAACAGCGGGAAATGACAGACACCAGACAGAATATCTCCATCACTTCAAACATTCCATGAGGCCCCAAAATCTCTTCTGCATTTGTGTTGGATTGTGGCCAAGTCCAAGGCCCATTTTCAATGAGAAAGAAAATGGGTATCTATCCAGAGAAATCCAAAACACTAATTTGAAAAGATATATGCACCCCTATGTTTACTGCAGCGCTATTCACAATAGCCAAGACATGGAAACAACCGAAAAGCCCATCGGTAGACTGGATTAAGAAACTGTGCTACATTTATACAATGGAGTATTACTCGGCCATAAAAAAGAATGAAATCTTACCATTTGCAACGATCTGGTTGGACCTAGAGAACATTATGCGAAGTGAAATAAGTCAGATGGAGAAAGACAAATACCATATGATCTCACTTATATGTGGAATCTAAAGAACAGAATAAATGAGCAACTAACCAGAAATAGACTCAGAGATATAGAGAAAAAACTGATGATTGCTAGATGGGATGGGGGTGGGGATGGGGGAGAAGGTGATGGGATTAGAAAGTACAAATTAGTATTAGTAACATTGTAGTCACAATACCGCCAAGGGGATGTGAAAGACAGTTTGGGGAATATAATCCATAATGCTGTAAAGATTTTGTAGGGTGTCAGATGGGCACATGTCTTATTAGGGAGACCACTTCATGGACAGTGTAGGTGCCTGATCACTGCACTGTACACCTGAAGCTGAAGCTAAATAATATTGAATGTCAGCTATAATCGAATATCTATATCTATATCTATATCTATATCTATATCTATATCTATATCTATATCTATATCTATATCTATATCTATATCTATATCTATATCTATATCTATATATATATTTACGGGATGTGGAGTACAACATAGGGAATAGAATCAAAGGAATTGTAACAGCGATATACGATGTCAGATGGGCAGTAGACTGGGGGGGGCGCTTATCACTTTGTGAGGGGTGTAAATGTCTAACTGTTACATTGTTTTGTACCCCGGAAACTAATTTTTTTTTAAATGGAGGGGGCAGGGGGTGTGGCAATAGACATCTGCATGGCCAAAGACAGAGAGAGCCTTCTCGTCCATTTATGGCCATCCCTGGCTCCTGCCGCCATTGTAGAAAGCTGGCTTGGTACCAGTTAGCTCTGAAGTTCAAAGAGAAAAGCTGGGAAAAGGGATTCAGATGCGGGAGGAGCACTTTAAGCCAACACAAAGAAACATCACTTAACATCACGTCCCCTGAGAGAAGGCGCACGGCACCTGGGAAATTTTCTGCCTCTATTTCTCAAAGGAAGAAAGCAGGGAGAGTGGTTCTCCCACATGCATTCAACATTTTTTGAATACTGACCATGTGTCAGATGCTGTGGCGACCCTGTAGATAAAGGCCAGCTTTATACGGCTGACATTTGGGGCATCTGTGTTCTCGGTGACTAGAAGCTGCCGACGTGTTGGGTCGGTGAATTAACCGCTCTTCTTCCCCTCAAGAATTCTGAACCAGTTAAGAAATATGACACAGGAAACCAGCAGATGAGCTGTTTGGAGAGTGTGGCTTCAGATCCACAGCCAAAGGGATCCACTCTGCCCCCAAATTGGGCAGAGACCCAATCTTCTGTGGGCAGCACAGCCTTTCCCTGCTTGGCGAATGAGACAGTGAAGGTCCCAGCTCTCTGCGAACTTACATTTGAGTGACGGAAGATGGACCATGCACAGGTTAGCACACAAAGAAGATCATTTCAGAGAGTGGTAAGCCCGGTGAAGAGAATAAACAGGGAAGTATGAGAGAGGACTAGTGGGGGGCAGGTGATGGAGAAGAGATTCTACTTTGAAAAGGGCACTCAGCAAAGGATGAAGGATGAGAACAAGCCAGCGTGGGAAGATCGGGGCTGAGCCAGGATATGCAAAGGCCCTGGGGTGGAGTAAGCTTGTTGTATTCCAGGGACATACACTATGACATCTATGTCAGCTACTTAAAATGAGTTTAATTCCCCCACGAAGAAATCCCAGAATAGGCCACAAAACAGAAAGTTAAGACTCTGTTATCCAGTGGGGTGTCTGTCACACAAAAGCTCCTAAACAGACCATTATTACTTCGCCCTGGTTTCAAGTCAACCTGCTCCCACCTTTAGCACAAATCCTTGGTTTCCTTCTACTTCAACCCTCATTCCAAACTAGAACAATGACTCGAAGCTAATGTGGTCACTGAAGAAGCAGGATCTATTTCTGTTCGGGTCCCAGTTTCCCTCGGCGTCCATGACCCATGAGTGTAAACGGGACTTACGTGAATGAACAATAACCCAGGTTTCACGCGTTCTTGTCTCTCCCTGCCAAGCCAACACCTCGCAGAATTCCTTCCCATATTTCTAGGCGGTGTGTCTCACATGCTCACACAAAAGTCTGATCTGTCAACAGCTGCGGTGCCTGGCTGCTGCTCCCAAGCTGCTTCTAAGCCCTACCACCGTCTCTTGCCAAACCTCACCAACTTCTCTGCGCTCCACCACTGGGGCACTGGAGCCCTCAAGGTGCAACAGCTCTGTCGCTAGGTCTGGCTTCTTAAAAAAGAAAGAGAGAGACAGAAAGAGAGAGAGAGAGAGAGAGAGAGAGAGAGAGAGAGAGAGAGAGAGAGAGAGAGAGAATTGTACAACAATATACTAAGTAATTTTTAGTATATTCACGAGGTTGTATAATCATCCCCTCTATTTAATTCTAATAAACTTTCACCAGCCCAAAAAGAAATCTCATACCCATTAGAAGTCATTTCCTGTCCTTCCACCCTCCCAGCCCGCCCCTGGCATCCACTAATCTACTTTCTGTCTCTATGAATTTACCCATTCTGGACATTTCATATAAATGGAATCTCGTATTATGTGACCTTTCATGTTTCCCTTCTTGCCCTCAGCATAACGTTTTCCAGGTTACATGGATACGGTGTAGCATGCATCGGTCCTTCCTTCTTTTTAAGGCCGAATAATATTCCATTGTATGGATAGACCAATTTTGCTTGTTCATTCGTTGATGGACATTTAGGTTGACTCCATTTCCTTGGCTATTATAAATAATGCTGCTATGAACATTCACGTATGAGTTTTTGTGTGAACATATGTTTTCAGTTTTCTTGCGTATATAGCTAGGAGCAGAACTGTTGTGTCGTATGTTAACTCTACGTTTAACTTTTGGGGGAACGGTTGCCAAAGCAGCGGCACCATTTTCCATTCCCACAGCAGTGAAGGAGAGCTCCAGTTTCTCTACATGCTCAGTAAGACTTGTCATTGTCTGTCTTTTTCATTCTAACCTTCCTAGAGGGTATCTTGTTGGGGTTGACAGTTCCCTAATGACTAATGATGGTGAGCATCGTTTCATGTGCTTATTGGCCATTTGCATATCCTGTTTGGAGAAATGTCTATTCACGTTCTTTGCCCATTTTTGATTGCGCTGTTTGTCTTTTTGTTGTTGAGTTGTAAGAGTTCCCTTTAAGGAATGAAAGGGATGCTAAGGGTCAGGCCCTCCGTTAAACGCACTGGAAATAGAGTTGTGAGTAAAAAGAGACACAGTATCTGCCCTCATGGAGCTCCCAGTCAGGTGACAGAGACAAACATTCACCAAGTCAATAAGCAACAGAGTGAAATAACTGAGCAGCATCAACAGCCATGAAGGAATCAAACAAGGGCTGAATCAGAGTGTAGGTCAGGGGACCTATTTAAGATGGGGGGGCCTGAGAAGGCCCCCCCGAGGAAGCTGACCAGTAAGCCAAGCCAGGAAGAATGAGCAGGCACTGGCCACCTGACAGAGAGGGGAGAGGGCTCCAAACAGAGGAGAGGACCTGGACGAAGACGGGGGACAGGAAAGAGGGAGAGGTGAGCAAGGGGAAGGCTCCAAATGACACTGGAGAGGCATGGGGGCGAGGACGGGTTTTCAGCAGAGGCCACTCGGGGCTCCCATCCCATCCACCCACACAACTGACTTCTCCTCTCTTCCCATAGGGCGTTATCAGGTATCAGGAGCTTTGCAGGAAAGCTACTTCCCACTAAGGTGACACTGGCGGTTAAGGTTTCACTGTTACCCATCCAGGGAACAGAAATGTGCTTTCTGTACCACACCAAGGAAAAGGGGGACCTCATGACAGAACTCTGGGCTTTTATTGAGATCGTTTTCCTAAACACCGGGTGCAATCCTAAGGGAGAGACATTGGGCAAGGGGAATGTGGAAACATATCAAAGTCTATTTAATAGCTCATTTGTTTTCCTCTTCATCAATCAGCATATGACATAATAATATTATCAGTATAATAGCTAATGCTCATTGATACTATTTCCCAAGCACTGCTCTAAGCACTTTATGTGTATTAACTCATTCAATCTATAATGTACAGGAAGCCAAAATAAAAAAAAATAACTGACAATCTTCCATTGTTATCATTTTGTGTTTGGGGGCTAATTCTGTTTGAGTGTGAATGTGGCGATTCTGAGCACTTTTGGTGGTAGGTAAGAACAAAGAAAATGCACATATTTTGTCAGGGGAATCAGTGGCACAGCTTAAAGATACCGTTTGCCCTATTTTTTTTTTTTATCAGTGGCCAAATTTTTATTTAGTTAGACTCAAGTCAGCTACCTGGTGCTGGTATCAACAGTGCATTAAATCTAGCTCTTAGGTTCTTTGGGACGTAATGAAGTAGTTATTGTGAGGGCTTTTGAACTCACCATCTTTTGCCTAAGCTTGCAGCCTCATTAGAGAGTTGTCTTTGAAAGCAGAAACATTTGCTTCCTTCTCTCTGTGCGTCAGTTCTGCGTGTCAGTTTTCTCATCTGTAAAATGGGGGATACATTTAAACTATAATGTTGACGTGATAATTCATTATTTTAACTAACATAGCCCCTGGCTTCACCTCCAGCCTCATCTCATCTCTCTCTCTCTCTCTCTCTCTCTCCCCTCCCTCTTTCACTCCTACATTTCACTTACACTGGGTTTTCTTGAATACCTTCAACAACAAATTATTTCCCACCTCTGGGACCTTTGCACTTGCGTTGTCTTGGCCAGGCTTCTTCTTTCCCCTGTTCTTTGCAGGCCTAGCACATTCTCAAGTCTCCAGGTCCCAGCCTACCTGCCCTGACCTCAGCGAGAGCTCCCAGCCAACACCCCATTTTTCTTGCCTGAATAATATTCTGTAATCATCTTGTTTATTTGCATATTTCATTATTTATTTTCCATGTGTACCAGAATGTAAGCTCCATGAGGGTAGGTAGCAGTGCCTGGCACATAGTTGGTACTCAATAAATAGTGTTTGAATAATGAATGAATGAATGAATGAATGGCTATTCATCTAGAGCAGTGGTTCTCAATTCCCCTCAACCTGAGATCAGATTCAAAAAATACTGATGCTGGAGTCCCATCCCCAGGTCTGGGATGGGGCTTGGGTAAAGAAATTTTTTAAGCCCCTCCAGGTAATTCTAAGGTGCAGCCAGGGTTGGGAAATACCAACATTGAGCAATATAACTTTGGAGGGTTTCCTTTTAAGTCGCCACCTGGTAGCCATCCCACAGGCGACACTGTCTCATCTGGCATCATGTGGGACGCAGCCAAGAGTTCTGCTCTAAAGACCAGGGGGAAAGGATGAAGCACGTTCCGTTCCGTCTTTTCCTGGCTCAGGGCAGTGGAACAGCTTTACCACTTGGTGTAAAGTGTTGCAAATTCCTAGTACCTTAGAGCCACTGGTGTTCAACTCCAGTGATCAAAATGTTTGGGTCTCTCCTTGGAAATACAGAAGCCAGGAGTTGCCTGTACTTTCTGACAGGTAGCCAGGAGTCTTAGCAGCATGGCCTGGTGACACAGTCTTGCTGCACCCCGCCAAAGCCTTCTTGAGGTTGGGTGGAGAAACAGTTGTCCTCATTTCTGGCTCCTGACCAACCTCCCTTCAGTGGGTCCTTGAGTATCAAGTGTCTGTCCAGGGAAAGGATGTATAAGTGAGCTTAAATAACGAGATATAGTGACCCTGATGTCATTAGTATTTGCTACAGGAGAAAGGAACTTGCCCTCTTTTCTGTCGAAATGTGACCTTCGCTGGCTCAAGGCCGCCGACCAAGACCTGGAGCTCTAATGAGTGGGATTTGTAATGACTGTTGTATTTTTCCAGCATCAGCGCAGGCCCAGCGAAAAGGGAAAAGGCACCGCTGGGGACTCCTGAGTGCCTTATACAATGTGTGATGACAGCGCATTTGTTCTACATTCTGAGAAAGGTGCACTTGCCTCACAGAGGAGAATAAAAACTGTAAAGAAACTAAAAGCCCTTTCTAATACTTTGCACCGTGAACAGAGACAGGAACTTGCATCTAGCACCTTAAAATAATGGTGGTTGTGCAATCTAATTCTGAGGACTCCATCCTAAGGACAGGCTCGAATGTGTACAAAAATATATGACGAAGAATGTGCACAGCAGCCTATGATGTAATCGCCACAAACTATAAATAAGTGAAGTGTCTAGCGGTGAAGGGCGACCAAGCCATTAAAAAGAATGAGACAACCATTCTCACAACTTTTCTGTAAGTCTGGAGCTATTTGAAAACAAAAGGTTACCCCCCAAAATGCGCCATGACAAATTAAGATTTTTCCCCAAGAATGCAAGAGGGATGCAAGATTAGAAAGTCTATCAGTAAAACTCATTATTTTAAATGATGAAAGAAACAGGAATGAGACAGACCTACAAGCACTGGCTTAGAAAGTTGCCCACCCTGTATTAAATGGAAAAAAGTAAGTTGCAGGACAAGTATAGTATGGTAGTAGTCATATTTTTGGAATCAAGAGAAAAAGAAAACAACACACACACACACACACACACACACACACACACACACTTCACCAAGCTGGCTATGTGACTTTGGGCAAATCACTTTAACTTCTCCATGTCTCAATTTTCCCATCAGCAAAATGGAAACAAGAGAGCTTCTGCCTTATAGAGTTCTTACAAGGACTAATAAGATAATCCATGAAAAGAATTTAATACAGCGCCTGGCACATAATAAATGCTCAATAAATGTTATCATCAGCCTTACTAGTTTATCAAAGAAAGACTCAGAAGCTGAGACATTTAGAAAAGAAAACTTACTTGAAAAGAAACGCAAGGGAGTCCAACTTCAAAACAATCAGCTCGCCAAATGAAAAGCGCAACACAAGTATTTAAAGGAAACAAATGCAAAATTGCCAAGGTTACCAAGTTTTATATTAGTCTGTTCATGATTTTAAAAAAAAAAAGCAAAACAGTATCATTCTCAAAAGATTACAATATCCACAAAAGAAGTGACCTATGTTTAGGCATCAACATCACAAAAGGCACAGATGAACTTGTCTTTGCCAAGGCTACGGGAAATACTCAGTTTTCAAATTGGAGGGGTGGGTGCAGGCTCGACAGACAGGCCCTGTTTTTCTTGGTGTATCGCAGGGTGCAAATTGCTGTTTCTTTCTCCTGAATGCAACACATAATGTGCTTAGTCATAATGAAAGCAGGAGAAAGGGTAGTTTTCCTTTCATATTACTTCTAGAAAAAAATCCAGAAGCAAATGCACCAACTGCTAACAATGCTTATCTCTGGGTAGTAGAATTGGAAGAAGAGCTTACTAGTTACTCTATATGTTTCTGTAGCGTTTGAATGCTTTTCATGTTCACAAATTACATTTCTACTTTGTAAAAGAACTAACAGGATCATACAAATTTGAAATATCTAAGCCATCCCGTTTCTTTCTAGTTCTTCCACAGCATAGTTTGCTTTCTATGCTCTTCAGAACAAAATATATACCATGCATTTTCTCTAAAACCCTTCAGTTTATAGCATCTTGCAAGAGAGCCAAATATACTATTCCAATTGGGAGAGGAAAAGAATTGGAGAGGGGGAAACCAGTCCCTTTCTGCTCCATTGTCAGATCTCCACCCTGAAGCCTGAGACACCCCCCCCCCCCGGTGAAGTCCCGTAGAGTGAAATATTACAGTTCTAGAGTATCCACCCTCATCTCTCCCCCCACCCCCATCCTCATGTTTACCCAGATTTACCCGTGGGCAGCCCCTTCTCCAAGAACCAGAAAAGGAAAACTAATTCATCAGAGGACCTATGGGGAGACGAGTCCACAGTTGATACTGAAAGAGGCTTTTCATCTGTTTTTCAAACCAACCAAAGCCCCTTCCTGGAATGAGCCCCAGAGAGATGCTGGTGTGCAGAGAAGAGGGTCACACAGGAGATGCCAGCTGGCAGCAGGTGATGAAGGTTGGGCAGGGTTTGCCCCTGACTTGCACCCAAATCCCCCACAGCCAGGTCACCAATATGGCTCTGCTGACCTGCAGCAAACAAGTTAAGTGGCCCAAGGACACTCCCCATGACCCCCCTCTCATTGGTGCTCCAGAGCCATGCTCAGGTGATAACTGTGCCTGTTCTTCCCACTTTTATAGTCAGTACTGCTGAGAACATGAAACTGCTTTCTCATCCGAGCAGCCAGGGGTTGACAATGTTTGGGGACAGAGGAGGTTTCATTATTTTTCCTCTGGTTACAGCAACCCCAGTGCACTGCCACGACTGATCTCAGAAAAGGGTTTCCCAAGGTACCACAGTAGAATCGTGACCAGTTTAGGAGGGTCTGACTACACCTAATTTGAAACTGAATTATGAGCTCAGAATTTGGGGTTCTGGAATTCTGTGCACTGGCTTTGACTGTAAAGACTCTAAATTTCTCCAACTTGAGTCCTGAAAGATTCTGCTCCAGCATGGGGGAGAGTCTGATCACCTAGGGTTCTGACAAGGAGCCCAGATGATCGTGTTGCACCCCAAGGATCTCAGCTTTAAAGGAAGAACAAGACAGGCAGTGGCAATTCACAATGAAAGCTAACGTTTATCGAGCATATATGACGCGCTGGGCCAACGCTCACTGCTCTGCATGCATTAACTCACGGGCTCCTCCAATATGGAGGAAGTGCTATGACTTGCCCTCAATTTACAGATGAGGACACCGAGACCTGGAAAGCTAGATAATTTGCTCTAACTCTCACAGCTGGTGAGACATGGAATTTGAACTCAGATCTCTCTGGGTTTAGAGCCCATGCTGTTATCCACGTCCGTAGGATAAATCTTAAGGCAGTGAGCATCTTGATCTTGCAGGACATTAAGGATCATCGCCTAGACCAAAGGTTTTCAGTCCTGAGAAGCTTTAAAGAAAGAAAAAAAAACCTGGGGCAACAATCCAGGCATCCATCGATGGATGAATGGATAAACAATATGCGGTATATGCATGCAATGGAATATTACTCAGCCTTCAAAGGGAAGGAAATTCTGATACACGCTATAGCATGGATGAACCGTAAGGACATTATGCTAAGTGAAATAAGTCAGGCACAAAAGGACAAATATTGTATGATTCCACTTATATGAGGTACGTAGAGTAGTCAGATTCACAGAGAAAGGAGAATGGTGGTTTCCAGGAGCGAGAGGAGGGAAGAATGGGGAGTTAGTGTTTAGTGGGTACAGAGTTTTAGTTTGAGTTAGATAATGGTGACAGTTGTATAATGATGTGAATGTACTTAATGCCACTGAATGGTACACTCAGAGTTAAAACAGTAAGTTTTATGGTATGTATATTTTACCACAATTTTTTTAAAACACTGATGTCTGGTGCCCACACTGGTTAAATCAGAATTGTTCCAGGATAGGGCCCAGCTACCTGTATTGAAATAATAATAATAATAATAATAATAATAATAATAACAACAACAACAACACTAGCAGCAGCCAGGTGTTTCTAACAGGCACCCAGGGTTGAGAACGCCAGAATTCTGGAACTCACCCTGCTGCAGCCCCTCACATCGTCACAGGTTCCCGCTCTCCCATTCTCGTAAGAGGGCTGAAAGCAAGTACTCTTCACTGCCGAGTCTCCTGGCCTGTTGCTGACTAAGGTGGCCTGGATCCAAGAATTAATGGAAGGTTCCGGAAGCAGAAAGCTCTGTGGTATACTGGGTGTTTCTCTGGCTTGTAATTGTCTGCAGAGGCCTAATCCGCCTTAATAGTCCAGGAAGAGGAATGCTTATTACACAAGTGCTGTAATTTCTGGAGGAAGAGCAGAGGTTCCCACTGAAATCTACAATCCATGGCACTGATTGATTGAGTCCGTCTTTCCATAACTCATGAATGCGTCTTCTCAGGCTTTGGGCTGTAGCACACCTTTGGGGGGGTTCTCCCAGTGGGAGTTATGACAGAGAGGCTTATTGTACAAGAGAAGAATGGCATCTGGCCTTCAGCTCAGCAGCCAGCGTTCTCTGAGCACCTCCATTTTGCCTGGCACCGGGCTGGGTTCGAGGGGGACCCCAATATGCCCTTAACGAACTCACATTCTGTAGGGAAACAGATACGTTCATTCGGCCTATATATCTCTTGAGTTCCTACAGTATACCAGACACTGCTCAAAGTACTAGCAACAAGGGCAATATTTAAAATATTTAACAAGGGCACAGAATCAGGAAGGATGCTTTGGTGGGGTCTGGGGAGTTGCTGGATCTCAGGGAGGTCTGGGGGAATTCAGAGGAGGGGCCAGGATGGCAGGGACATTGGGCGGGATAGCGGCTGTTTACCAACCAGTACAGAAGTATTTCAATATTTTAACATCTGGGAAAACCATATGAGTAGGTACCAGTGAATGACAGCTTATCTTGCCACAGAGGTGAGCAGTTGAGTTAGGTCCCTGACTTCATGGATCAACCTTCTAGTGCAGGAGTAGAATTTTTTCCATCAAGGACCAAACGATAAATATTTCAGGCCTTGCAGGCCATAAAGTCTCTATCCCAGCTACTCAACCTTGCTGTAACACAAAAGCCGCCACAGACAATAGTAAACAAATGAGTGTGACTGTGTGCCAATAAAACTTTATTTATAAAAACAGGCTGGATGTGACCCATGGGTCATAGTGTGCAAACACCTGTTCTAATGGATGAGACAGACATACCGTTCATCCTTTCATTATACAAATATTTACCAAGTATCTTCTCCATGACAAATATTGCACTGGACTACCGTGCTGAACAAGACAGATAATGGTCCTGCCCACTCTTACACTCGAATGGGAGAGGCCAAATCAATCCTTTTCATATGCTATGGTAAACACTAAGATAGAAGTAATCAGGAAATGCGGAAGGGGAAGTTAATACCACCTGGGAGTTCAGGGAAAGCTTCCTGGAGGAGGTGATTACCTGTTGCCTGCTCCAATTGGCCTGAGGAGCACATGTCTTTCCTTGTGGGTTATCTGTCATCACCCACTCTTCCCTTGTGTCCCCCAGTCTCTGAACAGCTACAACAATGGAGATATCGAAGGATCCAAGCGGCTTGGGAGGAATGCCAAGTGGGTGGCCATCGCCTCCATCATTATTGGCCTTCTCATCATCGGTGTTTCTTGTGCAGTTCACTTCTCAAGGAAGTAAGTAGGCTTTTTTTTAATCCCTCCAGATGTAAAATGCCTTTTCTTGAATTCCCGTTGGAATCTGTTAGGATAGGGTAGGTTATGCTCTGGTGACAAATAATCCCCAACAAAAGCGTTTTCATTTTTTCTTCACTGTGGTTACATGGGCCATGTAGGTTACATGGGCCATGAAGGCTCTCTCCTCCATGCAGTCATTCAGGGTCCCATGCTATCAGAAGCTCCACCTTTTTGTAGCTGCTCTATCTAGAACAAAAGTCAACAAGCTTTTCCTATAAAGGGCCAGACAGTAAATATTTTAGGCCTTGAAGGCTATATGGTCTCTATCACCATCTCAGTTGCACTTACTTAAATCTGCCCATTTTAGCACAAAAGCAGCCATATACAATACGTACACGAATGGGTGTGGCTGTATTCCATAAAATTTTATTTACAAAAACAGGTGGCTGGCCCGTGGGCCAAAGTTTTCCAATTTCTGATCTAGACTATCAGGCCTCCTCAGGCTGAGGAAGGGGAGAAAGACCAGAAAATTACACATGGGTTTTCACTGCCTCAGCTCTGGAGTGACAGCTGTCACTTAGGCTCACAATCTGTTGGCTAAAATAAATCACATAGTTCCACCTAACTGTAGGAAAGTGGGAAATGTGGGAGAGTAAATGGGATATTTAGGATTATTACTTGCTCTTACCATCTGATATGATTTTACTACATGATTTTACACTCAACTAGCCTAACTGTTCTTAGTTTAAGGGCAGAAGAGTCACCACATATTTTTGGTATCGCCAACGAGCTCTCATCTCATTAGGAGATGGATGCTGTTGATATTTACCTCTGGAGCTGGACAATTTTATTCTGATTTCTCCTGAGAAATTAGCTGATATGGGCTCCGTCTGCTAGATTCAATGGCATTTTCCATCAGAGCTTTGACAGAGGGCAAGGTCATGTGATGGACAACCAAGACTCAGAGATCCATCTCTGTGTCACTGTACAATTTGCGGGATTGTAGAGGACAACTCTGAGGAATCCTTTCGCTCTTCTGTCAGAGCAGCATGGGTATTCCTAGACCATTTCCCTCAAGTTAAGAGGGTCAGACTCTTTGGCTGGATTTCATAAGGGTGGGGAAGGATTTCACTGAGTGGCTGAGGGAGGAAGGGGACACCCTTTAGCCTGCCAGATCAGCCAGCCCAGCCTTGGCAACCAGCAGTGTAGTGGATGTCACAGTAGGTCAACTTCCTGTCATATAAGCCAGGTCCGGGAGCAATCAGGGCAGTAGGATGGAGGAGACGCCAAAACAGGAAGTGTCACAAAGGGGAAAAATAGATGGCTTTGGCCAAAGAGAGGATAAAAGGACACTAAAACATCAAAGGAATCTCAAGGTTTCTTGTCTGAAAGATGACAAATGGATGATGATGGCCTGTGAAGGAGAAGACAGTTGGGGAATAGATGTGAACACACCCAACTTTATTCTTTAAGGAAGGCTTAGTGTGTGTGTGGGGCGGGGGGGGAGGGCGGGGAGAGAGAGAACACGCATGGGGCTGTGGAGTATGGTGTTAGTGGTGCAGGTTTCATACCAGACTTCCTGGGTGCAAGTCCCCACCACCACTATTTACTGTGAAACCTTCAGCCAACTGCTTAAGGTCCCTCAGCCTCAGTTTCTTCCTCTGTATAATGGGGATTATAGTAGGACCCATTTAATAAAGCTATTGTGAAGGTGAATTAAATGATCCATAGAATGTGTATAGCTTGGTGTCAGTGGTACACCAAAAATACCAGCCATTTATTAATCCTATTGTTACTACTGTTACCAACATGACTGGGAGAAGACCTCAGGATTTAAGATGCTACTAAGTAGAGTTCAAGGCTTTGAACTCGTGAGCCAAACTCACAAGATGGTGTTCCAGGGGAAGGCCAAGTCTTGGCCTAACTACGAGGGACTTCTGAAAATACCTACTGCCCAGATGAGTGTTTGAGCTAAGTGGGTTATAATAATAGCGGCTGACACTGACATAGAACTTAGCATATGCCAGGTGCTGTTCTAAGCTCTTATGTGAATTAATCCTCCTTGAATCTTTACAGCAACCCCATAAGGTAGGTATTATCCCCATTTCGCAGATGAGGAAACTGAGGCTCAGAGGCGTGAAGAAATCAAAGACTTGCCTAATGTGTCACAGCCAGTTAGTGGTAAAGGCAGGGTTTAATCCTGGGCTATCCGGTCTGAAAACTGTGTTCTAAACCACAACACCACACTGCCTCAAAGCCAACAAGTCCCTTCTAGGACACTCAATAACAAAGGCCAGTAGATGGCACTTGCCTTGTGGTTACGTCTAGAATTGATTTTTATGGGGGATAGGATGGTGAGGTTGCAACCTACAGAAAAAAAAAAAAAAAAGAAAGAAAAAAAAACTTGATGAGTCGGAGCCAAGGGTAACAAAATCAAAAGACTTCAGGAGTTAGGGACTAGACATGGATGAAGCAGCCTGATTGTAGAACAGTAGGGAGTGGTGAGGACTGTGGTGAATCGGGGGCACAATTTGAAGGGAGAAGTCACCCCTCTGCTCCAGCCAATTGTTACCACTTAGACTGCAGACCCCACATGGGGCCCACCTGTCAAAAGACATTAGAAAGCTGAGTTTTCATTTTCAAATCTCATTTTTAGATGTTGACAATCTTTTCACCTTCTTTAAATATGTGCTGAGGGCCAAAACCAAAAAACATACAAAAAGCACATCAGCAACCTGGAGATATCTACTTGCAGTTTCCGGTAGACAATTTGGCTTGCAAAGGTCCATTTGCCCATGAGATACCATCCAAGCAGTTTTATAAGGGACCCAAAAGTCTTCCTATATGGGGACTTTGTCCATTCTTAATATTTCTATCTGGAGACAAAGCATTGATGTGCCTATGCTTGTGATTGAGGTTTTGTTAGTAGTTATAAAATATGAGAGTGGGTCACCTCTCCATCCCTTCTTCCTAAGAGGCAGTGTTTCGCAGTGGTTAGAACCCGGATTTCAGCACCATTTTTACCAAGATTCAAATCCCAGCTCTGCCACACAGACCACCCTGGCAAGTTATTAAACTTTCTGTGCCTCAATGTCCCTAACCATAGAGTGAGGATAGAATTACTTCCCTGTCTGGATGGTCAGGTTCCTTTTAGACAGATACCTTTCCCTCCAAGTGATCAAAGAACACGAAAATGTTTGCCAGAGTTAGAATCCATGGGGAAACTCAAATGGAAAGCCTTTGTCGTGTGTGTGGGTGTGTGTGTGAGTGTGCGCGCGTGCAAGAAACTAGAGAATGGAATCAATTCTATCTTCTGCTAAGACCAATCACAAGGCCAATTTCTCAGTAATCCTCTGAAATAAAATTCTCCAGCCCCAGGAGGAACTGAATGACAAGGCAGAGGTTCCGAAACTTTGGGCTGCGTACCTACTGCCTGGGGAGGTTTAGAAGAAGTTGACATTCAAGCCCCATTTCGATGGAGTCCAACTCACTATGTCAGGCGTGAGGCCTGAAAATCTGCATTATCCACCTCCGCACTCCCATCCTGGGCTGTGGATACAGGTGGTCAGCAGAACATTCTTGGCCAAACCCTGGGACACTTCCTCCCTCCGAAACGGAAAAGGAAGAGCTCACGAACCGGAGCCAGCCGTTAACGGAGTGGTCAGTTTTCATTACATCAGCAACCAACCTCACCACCCTAGCGTGTTATATCTAACTCTGTGCCAAGGAGGGGAGTCAGGTTACCACCTAGGAGATGTACCCACAGGGAGGCTATTTTGTAACCATCCAAGCGGCTGGCTGCCAGGAGGGAGGGACTGGGAACATCCGACCTTTAGCGCTGACCGAGCTCTGAGAGGAGACAAAAGCCTTGATTTGAATATGGGAGTTTTCTGAGTCCCATTTAAAAAAAAAAAAAAAGCTGTCTGAAGTACGCTATTCCCTTTTAAAAATCATCAGGTCCTTTCTTTATCATCAGGATAAAGAAAAAATTATTCTTTATCCGTATCAACAAAACAGTAACCAATCTCAAAGTCCCTGCCTTTTAAAAATTATTTTTAATCCTTATCAAGAAAACTAACCAATCTCTTCTCCCCCAAATGATCGAAATCCCAGATAGTTAATTTTCTTGGATAGGCTCAGGTCACGATAGTCTTTACCCGAACTCATAAAAATGTCTCATTCATCATCATTTTACAGGATATCTATGTAAGACACGTGGTGTTTGTGGAGCAAAGAAAGACAGTTTTGTGACAACAAACCCACAAGAGCTGGGAATCCCTGAACTAAAATATTCAGCTGTTTTGGAAAGAATACTGTGCTGACAGAGAGAGGCAGGCACGCCCCCACCGTGCATTAAAAATGCTTGTTTGTCATTCTTAGAAATAAGAGCTTTCATGTTCCAAGGTTTCCAGATGGAATCAGAAACTTGCAATCTCTCAGAGTCAGAAAATTCCCTGCTTTCAAGTTGCTGGGGAAAATGGAGAAGCAAATCACACAGCGGGGAAGCATTTAAATATTGCAGCTGTCTATGTATCAATCCTAATCATTCAAGTCCCCGCCGAAATCAACATGTCTGCAGGCTTCTACTTTCTGGGGGTGCCCTGAGAATTCGCACAAAGGTAGGTTGTTCTGGTTGGTTCTCAAAGCCTCAGAGCCACCTATGGCAGATCAGCTGAGAAGCCTGTAAAAATGCAGATTCCTGGGCCCCAATCAAGACCGAGTGGCCCTGAAACATGCATTGTCACAAGCACACTAAAGTTGAAGAACCACTGTTGTAGGGCTTTGCATTGAGTGGAGAACATTGCCTGTGTGGACGGATGCCACAAAGCAGGACATTTTTACATTCCTCGGGTACTGGTAGAAGCTTCTGTGGTTGCTGCTTCCTCCCTACTCCCTAGAAAGTTTGTTTACACACCTCCCAAGATTCCTCTTCCTTGTCTCCTCATGGTCAGGTTCATGGTCACGTGTCTGATGCTCAGTGGAATTCAGTGAAACTTCCTTAGCCGCAAAACCAGTGGGCCATGACAAAGCTTGGGTGTGAGGGAGATAAGTGTTGTCGGCCACAAAGATGACAAATGACATTCGGTGGAGCTTTGTCTCACGCAGGGGTGTGGTTATAACGTCAGGTCACAAGGTGAACTTTGAGTGTAATCAAAATTAATCTTGGCAGCATGCACAGGAGGGTACCCTACTAGAGACTCTCACACCCTGCCTTTATCAGCCCATTAGGGCCCGTGGTCCCTCCACTGCTGGAAGAGACGACATTCCTGGGGTGAGCATCAGCTGTAGTTGGCCGTAGGTTCACACACCGGAACCACGCTCTGAGCGCACACAAAAGGAATGGGAGTCACATATCCATCCATTCTCCTGAGCACTGAGCCAGGCAGTGGCCGGCCTCTCCAACCCCATTTAAATAGCTGCTTTTTTCTTTTGGAGCAACATGAATAGTTCATTTGCCATGAGTTAAACACATGAACAATGCAACCCCACTGAACTTCCATCTCTGGGTGGTCTTGTAGGTATCTAAATCGCCAGGCACGCCCCCCACCATGTATTAGAAATGCTTGTTTGTCATTCTTAGAACTAAGAGCCTCCCTCTTCCCAGGTTTCCATTAAGGAAGAACTTGACCTCTACACCAGGTTAAGGGTCCCCACAATCGTCTCCCACTGGCAGGCATGGAATTAGCCAATATTAACCTATTCTGCACTAGTAAAGCTTCTGTCTTGTAAATGGATGGGAATGAGTCCCTTTCTGGCCTCAAAGTAACCTTCAATTACAGTAGGATTGGAAGTAAGCACATATATCAAGGTGGGCAAGAAGACGTTGGCCTTTTTGCGAAAACATAAAAACAAATGCATATTTTTTTCCCCTGTATTATTGGCTGGAGTAAGGCTTTCTATGGATTGTTTAGCCCAGATGTGTCTTTAGAGAATTTCTGTGATTCCATGGTGAAAAATGGGGACCATTACCTATTTCCAGAAGGTCTCTTTGTTGGTTCAGATAAGTTGTAAAGATAATTTACAGCTAAGTCATCATCAACAATGGGAATATTTTTGCTTTGAAAATGATATAAATTGGTGGACACTGACAAAGGAATCAGAATAAACATAAAAAAGATGTTCAACCTTGCTGGTAACCAGGGAAACACAAACTAAAGCAACAACGATATGCTATGTATTTTTTGTCGGCCAGATTGAAACAGTTTAAAAGATGGAGACTATCAAGGTTGGCCAGAGTGTGAAGAACTGGATACTAATGCTTTTGGTGGAAGAGTAAACTGGAACAGACTTTGGGAGGTCAATTTGGTTGTATCTATTAAACTGTAAAATCTATGTCCTCGCACCCAGCAATCGAACTTCATAGTACCCCCCCTACATACAGGTGCACAAAAAGGCATGTGAACTAGTAGTTCTGTTCCCTTCGCTACACATTAGAACCACCTGGGAGCTTATCAATGCCCAGGGCCCAGCCTGGACCAGTCAAATTAGAATCTCCAGTGATGGGGCTGGGCACGGATAGGTTACGGCTCTCCAGGTGATCCTAAATGTGTAGCCAGGGCTGAGGACCAAGGATGGGCAGTGACGTTCACTCAGCTGTTTTCGAAATAGGGGAAATTTTGGAACAACCTAAATGTCCGTCAGTGGGAAAATGGTTAAATACGCGGTGGTTTATTTGAAGGATAGGCTACAACACTGCAGCTCAAACACGGAACTCTCTCCCTTATTGTGGCTTTATAAGGCCCTGCATGATCTGGTGGCTGCTTCTCCCTCCTCAGCTCCCAGCATACTCCCCTCAACTCCTCCACTTGAGTGACACAAGCATGCTCCTGCCACAGGGCCTTTGCACTTGCTGGACCCTCTGCCTAGGATTTTCTTCCTCCTGAAATCCACATGGCTTATTCCCATCTCTCCTTCAGATGCCAGCTCATGTGTTACCTTAGCAGAGGCTACTGCTGACCGACTGTGCTACAACAGAACCCACCACCCCGCTTCTTCTTCTTCCTTCTGTCCCCTTATACTTTCCTTCCTAGTACTTACCACTCCCTGAGAAATATCTATATTTATTTATATTAAAATATATGTTTATATATAAATGTACATGAATAAATTTAATATATAATTTATATAAATTATATTTAAATAAATTTATTTAGATATTTCTTATAAATTAAATATTCATTATAAATTTATATTATATACTTTATAGTTATATTATATTAGTTATACAGAGGCTGCCAAAAACGTATACATGTTTTAAGAAAGGAAAAACCTGTATTAATATATACCGATAACAAAAGATAAATACAAGTTACGTTTGACTTCTGCAATTACAAGAGGCACTCAAAGTGGTTACCGTCAGCGTCCACTTTGTTTCCCCCCATGGTTTTAAATGATTTTAATGTTTCAAACCAACTGAGCATTTCATACACCAATTTCCTTTGCCTTTTTAAAATTAATAACAATGCCTTTCATGTAACTTGGTTCTTTTTTTCTTTTTTTTTAATGTATATAGTAGCCATTTTGGTTTTTTGTGTTGCTGGTATCATTGCAAGATACATACAATCCCTTTATGGTTTTGTCAACAGAATATCATTAGAAAAGTTTGGCCTAGAATGGGAATCCTGATTTTTTTTATAGTTAAACATTTATCATTTATATCCCTCACACAGTGATCCCTCCCCTGCCCCATCTACTGCCCTCTGACATCGCACACAGTCATTATATTTCCACTGCCTCTATTCCTAATGCTGTACTCCGCTTCTTGTAACTATATATCGGACACTTCTGATTACGGCGAACTACTGCTTGAGCAATGTTGACCAAAGTGTGACCATCGCTTAAAATGTGTATACATTTTTTTGGCACCCCCGGTATAGAATACATAATTATAATTTACATATTAATATATAGTCACATGTATTTTTATGGTCAGTTTCCTCCTACTGGAATGAAAACACTGGGAACATTTCCATTTCTGTCACTGCCCATAACAAGGGAACATAACACTTCAGGGTGCGTACTTTGCAGCTAGACTGTTTAAATCCAGATTTAAATCCAGCTTCTGCCTCTAATAGCTGTGTGCCCTTGGGTGCATCTTTTAACCAATCTGTGCCTCAGTTCTGTCATCTGTAAAATGGGGATAAAACAGTACCTCTCATAAGGGTGGTGGTAGCATCACAGCACCTGGAGTAGTGCCTGGCATGTAAACATTTATTGAATAAATGAATGAAGTTACACACACACACACACAGCATGTTTGTGTGTGTGTGTGTGTAACTTCATTCATTTACTCACCCCTTTACGTGAACACGCTCACAAGATGAATTTCTAAGTGCCTATTCATAGACTCAAATGCAGAGACAACAATGCCAAATGCCAATAGTGCTACTAACCCTTAAGGAGGAGAATGAGATCCCGAAACGCTCAGCAAGCATTTTGCTGCATCTGCATCATTTGGGTTTGGTTTTGTTTTTTTTTTTGCATGTGCCACATGTGAAATAAAATGTGTCTAAACACAATGTTTCTCCAAAGTGCTTAGACTCAAAAGGATGCAAATCCACTAGTCCACGTCAGACTAACAGCCATGGCAGAAGGAAGGCCTGGGAGAGAAGGCCAGTGCCCCGCCTTCCCCTCTTTCTCACTCTGTGTGTTTGCACCCCACAGAGCCTGAGCACCCGGCGGCTGGCCTCAAGCATGGAGGACGGACCTCATCCACACGCACCCCAAAGGCGTTTCTGAGGAATGGATCCTCGACTTTCGACTGTGAGATCTTTTCCTCCAGGACTCTCCAGAGGCAGGTCCCTGGCAAATGAACTGAAAAAAGAAAGGTCCAACATGAAGGAAAACCAAGCAGCACAGCCATATCAGCCAGAGCCATTGATTTAAAAAAAAAAAAAAAATCAAGTCTCACTGTTTCAGTTGAGCAAAAGCCTTTGTGTCCATTCCTCTTCTCCAGAGGCAAGCCTCGGGACATCGCAAGACTTTTAATGGGGGGCGGGGGAGGATTTCCAGATTAGGGGTGAGAGGGAGGGTCTAGGAAGAGCAATGGATGCTGGTGTTTGCAATGTCAAGTACAAACATTTGCAGCATGTTTCAAGTTATCTAATAGAGCTAAATTTGTGCTTTTTTTTCCCTTTTTTTTTTTTTTACATGTTGCCACTTCACTTCAATCTTCAGTAGCTCCTCCTCCCTCATCAAAAGCTCAGACGCAGAGGCTTTCTGGTCTTCTGTCGTGGTCTCACTTTTCTTAATGGCCGCCCTCCCTGACTGGCATTCACCTTTGGTCAACTTGAACTCAACTTCACTTTTCGCTCAAGCAGATGTGAAAACGTACTTAGCGGTCAATTCTAGATACACGAGCACCTTCCCCATCCCAGTTTTGGGAATAAACTGGCTGTGTTTATGGAAGGTGCTTTTGTTTTTTCAAACTCTCTCTCTCTTTTTTTTTTTTCTTTCTAGCAAGTCTTTAGTTTTCCTGGATGCCACTTGGAAATGCCACCCACTGTATCTGTTTTCTGTCCAGTGTAAACCCTTTAGGTGTGACGGTACAGGTTTCATGGCGCTATTATTCTGCCCGCCAGAACACGCTGACCCAGTGTTTCCCAGACTGCAACACGGACGTACCACGGGTGGTCCACAAGATAATTTTTTAAGTCGTTTATAGACACTGAATCACAAGGAACATTTATTTCCCCTTCTCTATTCTTTTTCAGTCCTGATTACAGCAAGGAGAAAGTCTCTGTCCAGTGCTCACACATCCATACCACCTTTCTGATACTTGGGCTCTTTTCCCTTCTTAATAAAGAAGGAGCAGGCCTCTGGTTCAAAGTGTTTTGTCTAGACGGAATTTAATAACGTGGTTTTGTGTTTGTTGTAGTTCTTTCACTAATTACCTTCCATTTATGGTTTCCACTGAGGGATATGGTATGGTATCATTTCTGTTCAACTAAATTTACTCAAAGAAAATATCAAACGATTAACACAACAGGTGATATGTATATATGGCAAAAATCACTTCCAAGAATTAATATTAGAGACACAGTGATAATGAACTTTGCTAAGCAAGAGAAAAGGCAGCTTGTTCTAAGCGAATGAACATGAAACTTAGAGTTAAAACACCTGAGTTCCAATGCCTTTTTTTTTGCCACTAACTATGCCAACTGATTTTAGGCAAAGTTCTTAGCCTCTCTGTGCCTCGAATTTCTTCATCTGGAAAATGGAGATAAGAACATCTGCCTACTTACCTCGGTGTTGCTATGAGAATTAATCGCCATAATAAATGTGAACGCCCTTGGAGGGAAACTCCAAGTGCTATAAAATACAAAGCATTGTTCTTAGATTATTATGAATCTCAGGCATTGTTAAAATCCTGGACCCTCGCAAAAAATAAATGTTGATGGACATCAGACTCCATCTGTCATTTCATCCAGTTGTCCGTCATGAGCCAGCACTCGCCCCAGGAGGACACTGAATCAGGGCCACAAATTCTCAGCACACAGAGATCCTTGCGCCATTCCAGTACATCAGATCCTCACTTCTGTTCCTGACATCTTGGCTTCTGTTTGTTTGTATTTGGCTCCCTGATCTTTTACCCAAGTCAAATGCAAAGTGTTGCTACTGAGAGGCAGAATAAAAATGGTTTTAAGTAAGCCTGTTACCGTGGTGTGTACATTGTATTTTCTTGAAGTTGCCGACCTTCTAGACACTCTCATAACCAAACTGGGCTCCTGGATGCCAGCCCCAGCCTGTAGGGAAGACCATAGAGAGGCCAGGGTTGGAGCTAGAGAGACATCAACTCGGAACTAACTTATGGCCTGAAATGCCCTTCTAGGAAGCACTGTAAATACTGGTCCCACTAAAGTCACTAAGTGAGATAGATATCTGGGATCCAGAAGGGGCTGATGTTTGCTGGGCCCCAGGGCCTTGGTGTTCAGCATTATGAAGAACTTCTCCCTAATTTTTTTCCCAGCTTCAACTTCCTGAGTTCATTTTGGTTTCATAGTGGCACGACGGCTGTCAGTCGCTTCAGGCTTCATCCCACCAGCTTAGCGATGCCTGTGGAAAGAAACTGTCCCTTCCCTATTAGCTAGAGGAGGGAAAAAAGGTTCAATTCAAAATAATGTGCAATTGATTCAAAGCTGCAACCAACCCATCAGAATGGACACCAGCCATTCACAAAGAGGTGTGGCCACGCTTCCAACACAAATCGATGCCGTGGTCAGAGGTGTGTGGCGCCCGCTTTAGCCAGGCCTGGGTCACAATTCAGCCAGTGGACCTCAGGGTGAGGTCAGCTCCACCCAAACTTGACGGATTGAGGGTGTGGGAAGGGTGGTGTCCCAAAGGAAACCGGAGTGCTTTTACCAGGAGAGACCGACGCTGAACAGGAAAAGAAAACACCAACCATTGTCTGCATTAAGCATGCAGTATCTTTCTATGCCTGCCACACAGGACAAAAGTAATCTAATAGCTTTTCAAACAATTTCCCCATTCCGTTGTCACTCTTGTCTATTTCCTCCTTCAACCAGAGCACCGTTCAACCGTAGAAACTGGGCTAGGCTTTGGAGGTTCCAAAATGATAAAGAGAGACCTCTGGGAAGGGTTCACAGTCGAGCAGGGGAACAGGCACGTATGCAGTGAGAAGGCAACATGAGAGTGCTAAACCAGAGGCAGGAACAGTGTCATGCAGTCTCTGCATGAGGAAGCATTGGCTGTCCCCAAGGGGGGAAGCCCCGGGGAGAGGTTTCCCTGTCCCACCGCTCTGTGCATGGCTAAGGCTGATGTGACTACAGCTCTTGACATTACCCAGTCTTCGCCCACAAGTTATGGGCAGAAGCAGATGCAGACATAAAATCGCTGGCCTCAGCTCCTGTATCAGCAAATTATCTTTGGCGTACACCAGGACAGCTGCATTCAGCAAAACAGTATTATGCGTGTATCTTGATACGTAACCTTAGATCTGGGCTTCTAAATATAAGAGACAGTTTTGGGCCACTGACTACAACAAAAAAAAATTATTCTAAGACAACGTCCACATTCATTGGTTACTATCAATCCTTAAAAAATATTCATGGATATTGAATATTTGAACCTGGCGAGTTACCCTATAAAAACAGGTCTCTAAACCAAGACACTTTGAATACTGGTTTGGACAAATACAAGGAGAGCTACCATAAGGACGACTGCAAGCATCACCCATCATCCCTAGCGAAGCCGCAGAAAGAAGAAATCCCCTTTCCAACAGAGACTGATTTGTTTATTATTTGTTCCAGTAGAGATTTATTTATCAAGGGTCAGGAGAGGGAAGTACAACGACGCCCTGTGCATTTTGGGGCTCAGGCATTTGAGTTTCATCTGTGTACCTGTTCCAAAGATGAGTGGCCCGGTCAAACCTCTGATGGTCCAGTTACAGCATTCATCCCTTTCCTGTCCAAGTGGACACTTGCCCAGTTCACTCATACACTGGCTCACTGAGGTGCTCTGCCATTTAGATCTCCAGAGCTGTCTGCTCCTGGCACTGTCACCAAGTGTTGATTCCACCAGGTTGACATGCAATCCTCTGTTCAGGGACTTGCTGTGCTTCCGAGGGAGAATGTGGATAGGAGCTTGTGCGAGGCCAAATCCCGCCTCTGTAGAGGTAACAAATGGCCTGATGACCGGCATGAAAGCGGAGCTCACACACATCCCAACACCCTGTAGGTAAGGTAAATAAATATTTCTTGAGCCAGTACCATAGCCTTCTTACAGATCTCCCTGTGTATCAGTTTCTGATTGATGCTGTAATAAATACTATAAACTTGTGACTTGGAAACAATCCATACTTATTATCTGACCGTTTGGGAGGTCAAAAGTCTGAAACGGGTCTCACTGGGCCAAAATCAAGATGCCGGCAGGGTTGTATTCCTTTCTGGAGGCTCTAAGGGAGAATCTGTTTTCTTGCCTCCCACGTTGCACAGGATGCCCACATTCCTTGGCTCCTGGTTCCTTCCATCTTTAAAGTCAGCAACGGCCACTGGACTCTTTCCCACAGTGCAGCACTCTGGTTCTGACTCTTTTGTCTCCCTCTTCTGCATTTAAGGTCCCTTGTGACTGCACTGGGTCCACTCAGGATAGTCTCCTCATTTTAAAGGCAGTTGATTAATAACCTAATCCCATCTGCGACCTTAATTCCCCATTGCCTTGTAACCTAACATATTCACAGGCTTCAGGGATTAATACGGGACATCTTTGGGGGATCATTATTCTGTCTATCACGCCCTCCTTTCACATTCATCCCCTTACAGGGCACCCTGGGTGATCTCAAAACCTAAACTGAACCACTGCTGAATCCCATCCCACCCACCCACTGGGCTCCCATGCAATGAAAAGCCAAACGTTTAACCATGACTCAAGAAGCCCTGGCTGCCCCAGATCTCAGCACCCGCCACGCCCCTCCCTCACTCTGCCATAGCCACACACTGGCCTTCTTGCTGCTGCCCAAACATGCCCAGATCATTTCTGGCTCAGGGCCTGTGTATGTGCGACTTCCTCTGCCCAGAACACTGTTGCCCAGATTTTCACGTGGCTGGCTCTTCCTCTTCCTCCAGGTCTCAGCTTCTTGGAGAGGGCTGACTGAACCCCCTATCTAAGGCAGCCACACTTCCTGCAGCCCCTCCCTATCATGTCACCCTGTTTTATCTCCTCTGCACCTAGAGAAGGATGTAGCACATGGCAGATGCTGTCTAAATATTTCCTGGATGAGTAAAAGGCTCTTCTGCCCTGTGCCCTTCCTAGCGAATGTCCGCTCTTTTGCTCTGGGTTAATGCCTCTTCTTCAGGGAAGGCTTCTCCCACATGCTAACTCTTCAGGAAAACAAGGGTGTCCCTTTTGTGTGCTCACACAGCCCTGCAGTTTTACCTCCAGGTCTTACCACAATAGTAATTAGATACAGTAATCAATTGTGGAACGGTCGTTCAATATCTGTCTAGCCCAGCAGACGACCCGCCCGGGAGAGCAGGATCCGTGTTCGTCTCTTTCTCCTCTGCTTTCCTGGTGCCTGGCATACAGAAGGTTTTCACTAATTCTTTGTTGGATATAAGAATGAATAAATATATAATGAACCAGGGCGCAAAGCAGGAAGAAATGGAAAAAGAGAACGGAACCAAAGGTTGCTCCATCACCTTGGCCTTGTTTCCATTGTGAGCTGGCGGATTTAAACCTGAGTTTTAAAGGAAGATGCGACTCACCAAGGACTCGGTTCAAAGTCCTGTCCCAAAACATTCTCACTTATTCCTTTATCACTTATCATGACGGTTTAGAAAAAGGAAGTTATGAAAATCCACGTACACCCAAAAGTCCAAGATCGAGACCCAAAGGAAACCCAGCTTGTGAGTGGCCTTTCCCCAAGGCCTCCTCTGAGGCTGGGCTGCCCCCTAGTGGAAGCAACGGAGAAAGGCACTTAGGGTGTCCCGGTGAGGAATGGCACGTTGCTTTGCTTTTTATAACCCTGTGTGTTTGTGTAACCGGATCCAGAAACGACCCAGAGGGAAACTGCACAACTTGGATAAAGAAGCAATAGTTTCCAGAGTAATCACCTTACAATAAAATGGAAACGGAACTAACGCTTTTTAAAGATCATATTGTGCCCCCGCACAGTTCTAATTACTTGGCAAACTAAAACGCTACTATTTATTGTCCACCTTTGATAAACAAGGACACTGAGGCATGGGAAGGTTAAGTAACTCGCCCACGGGCCCATAACTAGAGAGTGGTAGAACTAGGATTTGAACCTGGGTGGGTTGGCTCGAGGGCCTCCGCTCCCAACCTTGGCAGGACTTGCCAGCAGGCACCAGTTCTAAACACTCAAGTATAGTCTGTTGCTTTTGAACCAGACTTTTGGCTGATTTCCAGGGTAATTTTCAGGCTAGATCACTCTAGGACTTACTTCAGGTCTTAAAATTCTCAAAAGCAATGCAGATACAATTATTCATGTCTGATTTTTAGAAACACCAAAGGCAGATAAGATAGTAAAAGTCCTAGTAACTGTGGAAGACAAAGGCTGGCTCAGTCCAACCTTATTCTTCAGTCTCTATATTCTGCAATTCTAGACTTAGCTCTTTTGCCCCCCAAAAGCTGCTTAATCATTTTTTTTAACGTAGGTAACTATAAAAATAATACTATGGCAAATATTATGGCTTGTTAACTGCTAAGTATTGTGCTAAGCCCTCAAAATACACTTTCACTCAACTGTCATTAATAACCCTAGCTAGAAACACTACTATTCATTTTTGCCTTTGAAGAAACTGAGGCACAGAGAAGTTCAATTACTTGTTCAAGGTCACACAACTGCAGTGTTAGGATTTGAGTCCAAGCAATTTGATCCTAAAATCCATGTTCTTAATCATTACACTTGACTAAGTCCCATAAACCATAAACTGACTCTTATAGTTTATTCAAAACTAAGAAAAAAATAACAAGACTACTTTATACACATAATAGAATGAAATGACTTAATTGCCTGTTACCCATTTTCCCTAATTAGCTGTAAGCTTGACATAAATGTGTGTGGGCTGAACTTTTGGGGGCAGATTTGAGTTAATTACAACATATTTTCTGTTTGGAATCTCATCAGATATTTAAGAGGCCCTGAGGTCTCACCTCTATGTCTGAAATTTATTTTCAATAATTTATATCCATGGGAGAGAAAACAACTGCATTCCTATTGTTTAAAAATCCGAGCTAATCGGAGCGTATGATTTAGAATGCTCTTGGTTGCAAGCAACAGAAAATTGAATTGACATAAACAGTAAGAGAAGTTACTGCTTTTCATAATGGGAAATTTCAGACTGAGGACAAACTTCAAGACTGATTTTCTCCAGCAGATCATGAAGTCAGCAGACTATGGCTCTGTTTCTCTTTAATTCTCTCAGTTCTGTCCTCCTTTGTGTATTATTCTTTGTTCTCAAACTGGTTTCCGTCATGCGTGGGGGGGCCTCAAGGTAAAAGTTTTCTCATCGATATCCTGGGAGAAGGAAGGCCTCTACCCAAAAATATCAGACAAAAGGCCCACTCTTCAGTCTCACTGTTAATACCTACGTGATAGGACCAGGCCTGAATCCAGGCTGGCATATGCGCATCCCCGAAACAACTTCTGTAGCAAGAAGTATGGGGTTATCCAGTCAGGACCTAGAGCTGTTCAGTAAATATCAGCTCTCATTAATTTTATTATTATGAAAATAAGATTTTGTTTTGTACCCAGGCAAAGTATAAGTAAAAAGACCAATAATGAAAAGTTGGTCCACCCTGCTCATAAATCAACACATGCATAGCAAAACAATGAGATTCCATTTTTACTAGTCAGGCTTCCAAAAAAATGTTAGAAATGTAATAATGCTCAGTATTGACAAGGGTGTGATAAACAGTCGTCCCAAACATAGCTGCTGCAATATTATGGGGGATAAGTTTGATAATTTCTAGCAAAATTTTAAAGGTATGTACTCTTAGATCTAGTGATTCTATTGTTAGGAATTATTCCCACTATTTTGCTCACAAAACTACACTAGGAAATGTGGCTTAGTCAGGTTGCTATACAATGGTAGTGTTATTTGTGAAAGTCCAAGCTGAGAAACAAAACTTCCATCAAGAAAGACTGTTGAAGAGGCAGCCAGATGGCTCAGTTGGTTAGAGTGCGAGCTCTGAACAACCGGGTTGCCAGTTCAATTCCCACATGGGCCAGTGAGCTGCACCCTCCACAACTAGATTGAAGGACAACAACTTGGAGCTGATGGGCCCGGGAGAAACACACTGTTCCCCAATATTCCCCAATAAAATTTAGAAAGGAAAGAAGGAAGGAAGGAAGGAAGGAAGGAAGGAAGGAAGGAAGGAAGGAAGGAAGGAAGGAAGGTTGTTGAACTCTGGCTTCCAGTAACGGAGTAATTATAATGGACTGAGTCTCCTGCCTGTACAGCTACAAGCTCAGGATCAAACATTTTAAAATGCGGATGGCCTTGAAAACAACCAACAGCCTGCAAAAACTGGAAAGGACGTTCTTTCAAATGACCCTTGAAAAAAGGGAATCACCCACTGGCTTTTCTTTGAAGGGTCTGCAAGTCTGCATAGCACACAGAGAATAAAACTCAAGCAGAAAGCAACAGTCTTATTGGGCTGAAAAATCATAGGTTGGGGTTTGGGGCTCCCAGCGTGGCTGGAAATTGAGGGGAGAAATCCCAGAAAAGATAGAGACACCGAGCAGGGGCCCAAAAATGGGAATATAAACCCCCCTCAAATCCTTGGCTGACTCCTAAAGTGTACATGTGCAGCCCTGCAGGGGGGGATAAAAAGCTGGAAAGTTTAAAGAAGTGAGCAGAGATTTCAGCAGCTGCTTATTGCTAGGGAGGCAGAATTTGGAGTTCAAGTTCCACCAAATGAGAGGAGCTTGGTAGCCCCTGAGGTGAAAAACCAAAATAGACCCACACAAATGAAGCCTAAAATTATGCTTCCATAGGATAAAGATGAGTCACTAGCAATTAAACTGCCAGGTAAAACAAAACCCAACACTTTTCTGAGTAAGACAACAGAAGCCAGAGTCTCTGCAATACATTATCCACAATGTCCAGTACAACATTTTAAAATCACTAACCATGTAAAGCAGCAGGAAGGCATTATTGTCAAGAGAAAAAGAGCTAATAGAAACAGACCCAAAGATAATGCAGGTGTTAAAATAAGTGGGCAAGTGCTTTAAAATAACTGTGATAAATATGTCAAAGAATCTAGAAGAAAAGATTAATATAGTGAGGGAAGAGATGGAGAATTTCAGGAGACATATGGAAACTAAGAAAAACTGGAAATCTTAGAACTGAGAATTATCAATTCTGAAATTATTTGTATGGAATTAACAGCATATTGCACAGTGCAGAACAAAGGATCAGGAACTTAAAGATAAATCAATAAAAATTATTCAAACTGAAGCAGAGCAAGAAAACGATTTAAAAACAAAATAGAGCTTCAGTGATTTGTAGAGCAATATCAAGCATTTGCCATATATGTAATTGGATTCCTAAATAATAGAAGACAGAAAGACAAAGGGGGGACAGGAGAGGGGGAGAGGGGAGAGAGAGACAGCATTTAAAAAATTCTTAAAGAAATATCGACTGAATTTTTTCCACATTTTATTAAAAATATCAGCCCACATATTTAAGAAGCTCAAAAAACCCTGATCCAGATAATGTCATAGGAAAACACACATGCAAACTGCTGGAAAGCAACGATAAAGAAAAAATATATAAAAAGCAGCCAGAGGGAAAAAAGATACATTACATACATGGAAACAATAGTAAAAATAATTGACTTCTCATCAGAAACAATGGAATACAGAATACAGTGGAATGGCAATTTTAAAATACTGAAAGGAAAAAGAACTGTCAAGCTCCAGTGAAAATATCCTTCAAAAATGAAAGTGAAATAAAGACATTTTCAGCTAAACAAAAACTTAGAGAGTTGTGGTTGCCAGCAGATCTGCAGTACAAGAAATGCTAACGGAAGTCCTTTGGGATGAAGGGAAATGAAACCAAAAGGAAATTAGTATTTATGAAGAAAAATAAAAAGTACTGGAAATGTTAAATGTGTGAATAAATAAAAAGACAATAATCCTCATCAAAATCTCAACGGGACTATTTGCAGAAACTGATACGCTGAGTCTAACATTTATATGCAATGGCAAAAGACCCAGAAGAACCGAATCAATTTTGAAAAAAAAGAGCAAAGTTGTAGGACTCATACTGCCTGATTTCAAGACTTACAATAAAGCTACAGTTATCGATAAAGTGTGATATTGGTGATAAGATAGACACAGAGATGAATAGAACAAAAGAGTTGAAAAACAGACCTGCACATCTACGGTCAATCAATTTCTGACAAAAGTGCAAAAGGAATTCAATGGGAGGAAAGCATATAGTGTGTTCAACAGATGATGCTGGGAACAACTGAGCATCCATGTTCCAAAAAATAAACCCCAACCCATACCTCACACCACACATCTAAACTGACTCAAACGGATCATCGATCTCAATGTAAAACCCAAAATGATAAAACTTCTGAAGAAAATATAGGAGGACGTGGAGAAACTGGAACCATTGTGCACTGTGGGTGGGAATATAAATTGGGGCAGCCATGATGAAAACAGTACAGCAGTTCCTCAAAAAAATTAAAAAACAGAATTACCATCTGATCCATCAATTCCCCTCCTGGATATATACCAAAAAGAACTGAAAGCCGAGCTCTGAGATATTTGTACACCCATGTGCATCGCGGCATTATCCACAATAGCCAAAAGGTGGAAGCAGCCCAACAGTCCAACCATGGATGAACGGATAAACAAAATGCGGTATACACACGCAATGGAGAATTATTCACGCTTAAAAAGGAAGGAAATTCTGGCACTGCTCTAACGTGGGTGAGCCTTGATGGCTTTATGCTAAGTGAAATACGCCAGTCACAAAATGACAAATACTGTCATTCCACTCAGATGAGGTACCTAGAACAGTCAAATTCATAGAGACAGAAAGTAGGATAATAGTTGTCAAGGACTTCCGGGAAGGGGTAATGGGGAGGTATCGTGTAACAGGTACAGAGTTTCAGTTTTGCAAGATGAACTGTTCTGGAGATGGATGGATGGTGCTGTCGGTTACACAACTATGTGAATGGACGTGACGCCACTGAACGGCACACCTAAAAATGCTTAAAATGATACATTTTATGTTATGTACATGTATTAATCATGTTTTTTATTTTCTATATTTCATGATGCTTTGACATCTTGGGGCCTCAGTGACCAGGGAGAGACTGCCCCTCCCAAGGTTAATCAACCTCTACCGATAGTAAATGACTTGCCTGGAATATGCAAACCAACCAATCCAGAGCCCATACTCTGAACCACCTCCTCTCTCTGGCTTTTACCCTCCAGGAGGCCTCTGTCCTAATCATCCCAGGGCCAGGTACCAGACAACTAGGGGCCATCCCGTACAGCCCAGAGCCCACCAAAATTAGTCAGACTATCCAATCCCAAACCTGCTCAGCTGCTTGCCTTTCCTCGCCCATTCTTTTGCTCAGAAACCACAATGACGGCTTTTTGCACATGCTGTCCCCTCACTCTGCCTGCAACCAACCTCAGGGTTCTCTCTTGTGGCCCTGAGAGGCCTGGCATAACCCCTCCTCCTGGGAACTGACAGGAATAAACTATCTTTTCAACGGCAGTCGTCTCCTGATCCGTTGGCCTTACCACACGTGAACAAAATCAAAATCCTGGGTATATTTTACAGCAGCATATTTTAGCACAATTTTTAAAACATAAATACTGTTTTGAGAGTATTGAGAAAATAGAGACTAAGTCGCATATGATACATGTATGCTACAGGAGTTTAGCATGGTGGTTAAAAGAGTGGAGACTCAGGAGTCAAGTTCCCTTCATTTAAATGCTGGTCCACCAAATCCTAGCTTTGTAATGTTGAGCAAGTTACTTATCCACGTGCCTTAGTTTCCTCATATATAAAGTGGGGATAATAATAGAATGCACCTCGTAGGGCTTTGTGAGGATTAAATGGGTTAAAACAAGGACAGAGCTTAGGACAGTTCCAAGAATACAGTAAGCACTCTATAAATGTCAACTATTACTGTTACGGAGTCTGCAGCCATTTGAAAAAAAAATGGAGATCTGTATGTGTTGACATTGAAAGATATATTGAGGGGAAAAAGTCCCAACTGTGTCCATTTTTTAAAGGAGAGAGATATAAGCAAATACTTTTTCTGGGAAAAGTTACACAATTGTAACAAACAGGGCCCCCCAAAAGTATATGAGACACTCTCGTATACTTGAGTTTTGAGGGAAAGGAAATAGGGATCTAGAATAAGGTGTAAGGGAGACTTTTGTTTTTTATTCAACACCTCTTATGCTACTTGAAGTTTTTACCATGTTTATTCATACCTGAAAATGCAGACATGTAAGTTCTTGGAAGATCGTGGGAATATTTCTCATTGTTCTTTATTGCCTCCTAGTGGATGATGGGGGCATTGCCTGCCACAATCACTATCACTGCTGTTAACCTTATTCACTATTTAATAAGTGATCCCACCTACTTGATTTAGTATCTTACACCAAGCAATTCATGACCTCCAACTTTCAAATGTCAGTGAGTTTTGTAAAAATTAGAAACATGGATCCATAGTTATAAAAGTCATAGATGTTACAACACAACAACAACAAAACACCATCTAGTTTGACTTCTTTGCTGAGTGACGATTCCAGCTTTATATTTATAATCTGGATCAGCCTGACCCATTGGCTTGCCCCAAATAATTTCACCCTTCACCCAATGTTCTGTCCATAATGCCCACATTTCTGCATTAGTCTGGCTGCCTGCGTTTGAATACTGGTTCCATGACTTCCTAGCTGTGTGACCTTGAACAAGTCACTTCACCTCTCTGAGCTTCAATCTCCTCATCTATAAAATACAAGTGATAATAATAATAGAACTCTCACAGGACTCTTGGGGGATTATGAGTTGATATACCAAACACAATGCCACACCCATAACAGGGATTGATAAACAAATTTCACTGTTAACACCTACAGTCTTCAAATCTCAAATTGTCACTTCCTCCGGGAAGCTTTCCCTGAATTCCTGACTAAGTCACATCCCTCTCACTAGGTCACATTTCTCCTTCCTAGTATTTGTCACAGATGACCGTTAGATGATTATACGACTAATGTATCTATCTATCTCTTCCCTACTAGATCATAAACACTACACGCATGGAATGTGGGTCTAGTTTTGCCCATCATTTTATCCCCAGGTCTACCACAGTGCCTGGCAGCCAGTAGTTGCACCACACATAATTACGGATAAAGAAACGAATTAATGAAGTTAGAAAACTGGAGGCCTCTAAAAATTAAATGTTAACTAGAACAAGTGTCATGACCCAGTTAGGTTCTGATGGTTGGGGTGGAAGGGTCGTCTTGCAAGACAGTGTGCATAAAATGAATTGGAAAAAGATAAACTGTACACCTCTACCATCTGTCCTAGGACCAGCCCCGGGTTGGTTTGTTTTACTTAATCGAGGCCAGGGCCACTGCTAGTCCCTATGGTGTATTTGTCCAAATTAGGAAAAGGCACCCGTTCCTCCAGGCAGGTGGAATCTCAGAAACTACTTGCCTCCTTGGGGAGGCATTCCTTTGCAGGGTACAGCTGCACAGCCCCAGTTAATGGGCTATCTCATTGGTTGAAAAAACACAGAAAGCATCCATGGGATATCAGTTATCTTATCCAAGCCAGAGCAGAAGTCTTGAAACTTTCTTCATGTGTGAAAGCATCTGCATAGCTCAGATTAGGGGTGTACAGCTCATGTGTTCTTCCTTATCTCTCAAGTAGTGTGGGAGAGACCCCAAAACTCATCATCTTCATGTCCTGACTATTATGAGCAAGAAAAACAGCTCAAAGAATGCATCCTGGTTATCCGTTGGCCTAGCCTGAGTCCCTTCTGGACTCCCAAAGAACCCATTGCCTACCTGTAGTATTGCCTTTCTGCGAGTCTATTTCCACCTCTACTCTATGGATCCTTCTCAGGCTGGAAACCATGTCTTATTTTGTCTTTTAATAATTGTTTTTAAATTACGAAAGTAGTATATCCTTGAGATAGAAAAGTTTTCAAATAAACTGAAGAGTGAAAGTTCCCTTTCTATCGGCTCCTTTTCCAATCCACGTCTCTTCCCAGAGGGGACCACTATTAACAGCGCGTTGTACGTCTTTCCAGAACTTTCAATTTGCCAACCATAATGAGGCCAATAAAAGTGCTAACGTTTATTGAATGTTTACTAAGTCGGGTGCTATGCTAGGCACTTTTTGTGCATGTTCTCAATTAATTGGCAAAACAAGACTATAAGGTAGGTGATATTTTTATTCCCCATTTCACAAGAGAGGAAACCAAGACGATGGTTACTAAGTGGTAAAGCCAGAATTTGAACGGAGGCAGGCTGACTCTTAACCTCCACTGTTCTGCCACTTGCTTTTAGGATTTGGAATGTCATAGGCACTTCTCCATTATTACCCACGTAATCCTCTTTCCTTTCCCCCTCCCCTTTTTTCAATATTCTGTCTGCTTTATTTTTTTATTTCTTCCTTTTCAAAGCTTACTCAGTATTCCATAAAATGGAGTATTTAATTCATTAAGCCATTCTCCTGCTGACAAACTTTTTAGGATTTAGCAGTTTTTCACTTCCTTAATTCATCAAACCTAAGATTCCAATGATTGTAAGAAGCACCCAGTTTCAGAGAGATTAAAATGTGCATCTCGGAATTAATGTATCATGGCACTAGACACAATGCTGCAAATGAACACACTTGCATATAATTTTCATGTGTTTCTGTAGAAGTTTCCTACAAGTAAAATTGTGCACCAAAAGAACGGTGCGTTTTTCATTTTCATAGATGCTGCCGAATTCCCCTCTAGGAGGTCACATCTTAGTCATTTGTGTCTCCCATTTTACTTAGCACAATGTCTTGGCACTTTGTAGGTACAAAATAAATGTTTGTTCAGCGGACAAAATGCATGACCAGGCCCAGCAAACGCAAAGCATTTTGAGATACTCACAGGCAAAAACAAAACAAAACAAAACAAACAAAAAACCCACACACAAGGAAACCATGACAGTGATACGAGTAGAATATTTTAGAACCACATGTTTACACACTTGCTGAAGCACTGGCTACAGTAAATGACAAGCGCTAATAAATAAATGCATTTTATGCAGAATGATGTGTTCAGAGTGATTACAAAATATCTTGCAAAATTACCTCTAAAATGGCTGTGCACTCACTTTTTGAAAAATACACTAATAACTCCAACATTTTACAGCGCCCAAGCGAGACACGGGAAACTTCCAGGAATTTTATGGTCTGTCATTTTACACTCGAGGTGATTCTAAGGCACTCAACGGTGTGAGAACTAGCGCATTACAGGGCTTTAACGAAAGGAGTCTCTTAATTAGATTTGCCCTTTAGAACGAGCCCTTTGGCTGTACAGCGTAGAACCTACTGGAAGTGGGCAAAGACATCTAAGATCCCTAAATACCGCAGCATCACTCACCCCTGCGCGGGGAGGGCGGCCCAGACGGTCGGCGCGCTGCTGCGCCCCCTGCCGGCCTTCAGCAGCTTCAGCAGCCTCGTTCTGGGTCGGCTAGATCTGCCAACTGCGACTGCGCACTCCAAGGCCCAAGGAGGCCGCCTCACGGGGCCTGCGACCGCGCCAATCCTGACCGGAAACGGAAGTAAGGGAGAGTTAGCCTCGTGCGTTCCGCCGGCCCAAACCCTCCTACCCCGTGGGCCCCGCCGCTTTGCGGAAGTGCCGGAAGCGGAAGTTGCTAAGAGGTGGGGGGAGTTGTCGGGGAGACTGACGGGTTGTGTTCGCGCTCCTTGAGTTCGCGCCTCGGCTACCCGAGCAGGTAAAGGCACGATTGTGAAACCTTGCCAGTGGTGCTGATCCGGCTCAAACCGGATCCCGGCCAGGAACCCTGACCCAAGCGGTGCGGTACCCGGTGCTCCGATTCTTTCCTTAGGGTCCTTGTGACTCCCTGATTCCGGAAGTCCCCTGCACTTTCCCTGGAGTGAAGTCCGGCTTCCAGGTGTCCCGGTAGACCCCCCGCCATGGGCAACACGAGCAGCGAGCGCGCCGCGCTGGAGCGGCAAGGCGGCCATAAGACCCCCCGAAGGGACAGCTCGGGGGGCGCCAAGGATGGGGACAGGCCCAAGATCCTGATGGACAGCCCCGAGGACGCCGACCTCTTCCACTCGGAGGAAATCAAGGTGAGGAGAGGGGGGGGGAATCCGATTCCCCTGACATGTTGAGATCTAGATCCCCGCCACAACCCCTCGAAAACTCATCATCAGAAGTGGGAGGGAGGCGATACTTCACCCTCTGCGCTTCAAAGCCAGATGGCTCTGTAAGATCCCTCGTAGTCCAGGAGCCAGTGTCTAATTACCGATATGAGAAAGTCACCCTGAGGGAGGAGGAACTCCGTTGAACATCATTAAGGAGAGAGCGGCTCTGGGACAGTTTCAAATTCTTAATTAAGATCGTGGAGCTAGAAGTAGTAGCCCCGGTCTCTGCTTTGCTCTCGGGTATTCTAATTTGACAACTTTGAGAAACCGTTCCTCCCCTTTAAGAAGACTGGCAGTTGTTGTAATAGTTGTTTTTGCAGTTTATTGTCCATGTTGGAGATAAACCAGAGCTCACACCAGAGGTGTTTAGTTCTGCCTAATATTTTTGGTTCGCCCTGCTTATTTAGAGCGGGCACAGAAAAGTCATTGGACTTCTGGGGGTCAGTGGGTTAAGTGAACTGTCCGTCTGAACATTTTTGCTTGGCCATATTTGAGCCTCCTGCTGCAATCTGCTTTAACTTACCAAAACTCTGAAGATGATTCTAGACTCCTGTTTCAGCCACATTCCTGTTAACCACCTGATGTGGTCTGTTTCCAACTGGGAAGCCTGGTCCAAGGACACTTAATGATTCTGGCAGCTGATGTGTAATGTGGTATAGCTTAAAAAGCAAATAATAATAATAATAATAATTCCTTAAGGACAATGCAACAAAGTAGATTGAGGGAAAATGAAGGTGCATACCCATCCCTCCCACTCAGTCCAACATGTTCTCTGTTAGTATTCAGTCGTATACTAATCATCATTGTCCATTAGGCTTATTGCCTGGCAAATCATTCCAACTTGACTCACATTTTTTCTCAGATGTTGGGCTGGGTGATCACATTATTATCTTACATCCTCATTCGGATCTTGGCTCTAATATAAAGAGTCTGCTTCTACTTGGCCTTCCATCCTGTGATTGAACTTGCATTCTGACTCTGTTACATTCCTATGTGTTATTCCTAAGAGCTATGTGCAATTGAAATCCTGTTTCTCCAACGACTTGACATTCCTTCCCTGAGAAATCATTTTGGCCCAAGGATGGCTGTTTAAGACATTATCAAAATGAAACTATTTTCTTCAAGAAATATTTGTTGTTCTGTTGCTGTTCCAGAACTCCTATAAGAAATGTCTAGCATACAGATGATCTGTGGAGGATGATTTTCAATAGTCCATTATCATTTCCTCAGAAGTTACTGAAATGGTGTAGCAGAGACACTGCATAGAATGCCCTAGATAGCAAAAAAAAAAAAAAAAACAAGTCATGGATTCTTTTAACTACACTGGTTTACCATTTTGGCTGTGGTTAGTTAGCACATCCTCGATGGAAAGTGGTTCTGGTCTGTTATTCTTAAATCTGTAGGTCTTTTTTAAGCTCAAAGAATGCAGGCATTTTTTAAGATATGCTCAGGTCAGTATTTGAAGTAAAGGTGCTCGAAGGCTGCTAGGCAGGCACCTTCAAGGGTCTTTCCCATCCTGGGATTCCTGCTGTTTTAAAGTCTTTGCCTTCTGATTCGGAAAAATATAAAAGATCCAAAGCCATATATATTTCACCCAGAGTTGAACGTGTTTATTTCTCTTATTCTGGAACACCTCAGTTATACATCACTTCCTACACTAGAAGTTCCTTTTAACCATAATGAAGGTCAGTCTTTGTCTTAATCTTTTTCTCCAGCGTGGACGACACTCAGTGAATAGTTTTTCCCTTCCTTAGAATCTGGATTTGCCAATTTTCAAGCTGACAGCTCTGGAATTACCCCCTAATAAATTTTCATGTATTTCAAATCTTGCCTAATTAAGGAAAGAAAATGACCTTTATTCAGCTAGTTTTGAATTCATTGCAGCCTTCTTCCAAGTGAGTTTTATAGTTTCTCCTAGAATCTTAACATAGCCCTCTTGTAGTTAACAAGAGTAGCTAATAATTTGTAACACACTTACTATGTGTCTGATACTATGCAGAGCATTTTGTGGACTTTCTCAGTCTTCACAATAATCTTAAATAGTTTCTATTATCTCCATTTTGCAAGTGGAGAAACTGAGGCACAGCTGGTCAGTTAACAAGCCTGAATCTGATCCTGTGTAGTAACCACTGCCTCTTTAAAATGAATTGTCAGTGTTGGGGTAACTGTGTAAGCTCATTAATGACTTCCTGTCCCTGAGTAAACTGCTCTATTTCTAGGCTCCAGAGAAGGAAGAATTCCTGGCCTGGCAGCATGATCTGGAAGTGAATGATAAAGCCCCTGCCCAGGCCCGGCCAACTGTATTTCGATGGACGGGAGGCGGAAAGGAAGTGTACTTATCTGGGACCTTTAACAACTGGAGTAAACTTCCCCTCACAAGAAGGTAACTGCCCCGGGGAGTGTACACGTCTTAACCCAGAGATAATTCTGTTTCTCAATGATCTCTGCAGGTGGATGGAAAGCGATGTTTTTATAAAATGAATGCTGAGTGGAAAAATAACCTTGCCGAATAATTCATAGGGTTCAGATCTCACACCCAAGTGGTCTCTAGGTTTAGAGCACACTTAGAGAAAACATCTCTTGGTTACAAGTATTTCTGTTTCACAGACATCTTCTGCTTCAGATAGTCAGCTGTGTGTTTGCTCAGGCAGGACTTGTTCTTCAGAGAGAGAGAAATCTATTCCTAGTATAGTGGCAAGAGCACCAGGCTGGGAATCTTCGAGGCCGGGATTTGAGTCCACATTGGCAGAGCTAACCTGAGCCTCAGTATTCCTATCTGTAAGAGGGAATATTGGGCCAGGTGATCTCTGCGGTTCCTTCTAACTTTGAAAGGTACATGTTACGTAGGCAACATTAGCAAGACTACACAGTAAAACAACTTACTGGGAAGCCTAGCATGGACTTCTGTCTGAAGTTGTCAGTGAAAGAGCATCTTCGCCAGTGAGTACTTTGATGAAACGGAGAAATCATTCCCTGCTGGGCCAGGCTTGATCATTGTCAGGGCACTGCCTGCTTTTCTAGCGCGAACGTTAGTGTGGAGGGAGCTGCTGGGCACAGTTACAAGTCACTTCAAGTCAGGGCAACAAAACAGTCAAATGGAAGAGGTTTTCTGGAACCTCTTTAGTAGTTACGCCAGCTTCTTTGGGGAACTATTTGTGCATCCTATTAAATTGATCCCCTCTCCTGCCCAAGGCAAACTGACAGGGTGAAACTTGGCAGCAGGCCGTTGATCCTGTGTTGCCAGCCTCCTTGGCATCCAGTCTGCCAGGTGGTGGTTCGCTTGCAAGTTGACAAGGACAAGTACCTGTTTGTTGACCTTTCGATGTGGGTTGACCTAGGCTTGTAGGTTCCTTGTATTGAAACAAAGGCAGTTTTCAAGAAAACCTCTTGCATTGCTGCTGCTTTGTGCGTCTTCTAGATTGAGATCATTGTATTGAGTTGTCTGAATTGGTTAAGAATGTTTATTCTCCTGCAGCTGAACTCTGGGTTTTACGTGGAACAGTTTTGTTCTATGGCTGGTTCTGTAAGTAAGCTAAGGGGGCAGCCCGCCCCGCTGAAAACCTCCGCTTCCTTTTTCCTCGCAGCCACAATAACTTTGTAGCCATTCTGGATCTGCCGGAGGGAGAGCATCAGTACAAGTTCTTTGTGGACGGTCAGTGGACACACGACCCTTCTGAGGTACTTCCTCCCGCCCTTGGTCTGTATAAGCCAAACAAGTCACCGTCCCGTAGAGATCTTCGCCAGGTCCCTCTGTCCCACTGGGAAAAGTCCCTGTGTGGCTGAGCTAGACAGCAGTGCTCATTGTCAGGCCCCTGGCATACTTGCCCAAGAGGAGCAGGTTGGCTAGCCAGGAGCTGAGCCCCTCCAGCCAGGAATTCTAAATCCTCCAGGGAAAAACCCCGAGGCCTTCCACGTTATGACGTCTGCCTGTCTGTCTCTTCCCAGCCAATAGTAACCAGCCAGCTTGGCACAGTTAACAACATCATTCAAGTGAAGAAAACTGACTTTGAAGTATTTGATGCTTTAATGGTGGATTCCCAAAAGTGCTCCGATGTGTCTGGTATGAACAGTTATTTTATACCACATGTGTGCAGGTGGGGGCTGCGCAGTCTAGAAATACTCTTGTTTCTCTCACCTCTCACTCTTGAGCTCAAGCTGCCCAATCGGGTGGATGTTTGTAGCTCCCTAAAATGCCACAAAACTAATTCCTAACTGTGTCAGGTCAGGTTGTTGAAATCCAGCCCCGAGGGGGCAGTAAGTCCTTTTGGGGGGTGAGGGGGGCATCTCCAGTATTCAGAGAGCAGACCATTGAAATGGAAGCAGAGCTTGGTCTCGGGCCGGGGCAGGGCCCAAGAGGCCCGGGAGAGTGGCCGTGGGTCAGTGGTGAGCCAGTGCCGGGAGGCCTGCCAGCTCCCTGCCTGCTCACAACCCACTCGGGGTACTCAGCCTGACGGGTGATAAACGGACACCTCAGTGACCTTGGCCGTCACTGGTGTGGTACATTAGCACCTTGTTGGGAGAAAGGCTCACCACGGCAAAAGGCTACATAGCACAACCGGCTCAGTACAGCCCTACTAAAACTTTCTCCTCTTTTGAGAGTCATCCAATCACATACCTTCCAGTAAATTGCTTTCCATCCAAACCCACAGGAAGAAACTGCCTGGAAACATGATACGTACAGTTCAGGAGCAAGGATGTGTTGTAATCTGAAGTGTCAACTGCAGGGTTTAAACAGTTCTTGGGGGCGTTAAGCAATTCCTGGACCCCTATAGGAGGCAATGAAAAGGTTGCCCAGGACGGCCTGCCAGTCTAAGGAAATGGACTCAGTTGAGTTCACAGGATGATTCTGCAGTGTCACCTGGCTAGGCCTGGAGGTTCTGCCAGCCCCATCCCTTACGCTTCTCAGCTCAGAAATCAGTGGGAAATCGACCTTGCTGGGCTAGCTGTGGCTGACAAGTCAGGTTGTTGAGTAGGAATGCCAAAAATCACGTTCTTCTATCTGGCTAGTTGCCTAATTTTTTGAAGAAATCATTTCTTTCTTTTTCAGATAGGTGGGCATTGAATAGAAGAAATGCCCAAATATCCTCTGCTTACCGATAAATGTAATTTGAGGCCATATACCAAAGCTTTTAGTCACATTTCTGCAGCATAGATCACCTGGGAAAAGAAAACTGACCCCTCACTGCTGGCAAACCAACTTCAGGCTCTCTGTAGACTTCTGAAAAGACACTTTCTTAAAATGTATATTTCCTCCTAATGGCTCAGTTTTCTGCACTTAATTGCTTTTCTGTTTCCTGCTGTGATATGGTTGGGTCACGTGAAGGGAGCTTGTTCTCTAGAAAATGATGTTGAAGGAACTGGCAGAGCCGGGCTGTGTCAGATTTATTCCAGACGGCCCACGGACCAGGCACCCAGCCCCATCCTCGGTGTCCTTGGACTAACAGCTCGGTCCCTTCCCGCTGGCCAAATATCACTGAGTGAGCTGCTGCTTAAAGTTAAGAAACACTGGACTTCTAGAAGCTTCTTTGTCTGTATAATTGAGATACTCAAGCAAGAGTTGGAAAGGAACCGGAGAGTGATGGAGTCTTTAGAGATCAGGTTTTCAGTTTTGTTTCGTTTTGAAATGGGCTGGTGCAGTGCCTTGCATAACCTGTTTTGGCCACTGCCTGTGTATAAACAGGCTGCTTTATCTTCTGTTTTATTCTGGCTGGTGGCGCTCATAACTTGGGGTTACCCCCTTATGCCTCACTCGAAGCCTGAGCTTTGCAGTTTTTGCCAGCTCGGCTTGAAGCGAGAAGTAGTTTTATTCTGCGGCGGCATATCAAGTTAGGCTCCTGGGAACCACTTCCTCCTTAGTCTGCCGTCTGCCCCACACTCACTGGTTTTGCCACAGCTGCCATCTTCCATCACAGCACCTGAGTTCACTGCTGAATTTTATGCCAGTCACCCAAATTCCAGAAGGGTTTTCTCATGGCCTCTACTCTTCATGCTTGAGGCCTGTATATCCTTCAAGAGAACGTAAGTCTGTATTGAGGCAACAAGAGACAGGGAACCCTAGACAGTGCCATCAATTAAATGAGACTGCTTCTAGAACTGATTGTCAAAGTAAGTGTCCTGTCACCATCTCCCAGGAGAGCTGTCCAGTTCCCCGCCAGGACCCTACCATCAGGAGCCCTACATCTCAAAACCAGAAGAACGGTTCAAAGCGCCACCCATTCTGCCCCCACATCTGCTCCAGGTCATCCTGAACAAGGACACGGGGATTTCTGTGAGTACACAGGTGTCCACCCATTCCGTCCTCCATGGTCATGTTCCACTGCTCCTCTCTCTAGCCACCTCTCACGAAACAGCTGGTGAAAAAGCTCAGTGTCACTCATCAGGGTTGGCTGCCAGAGTCCACCTCTGATGCGGGAACACGCCACACTCGCAAGCTGTTCCCGAGTGCGGGGGCTGCCTCCCCAGTCCACAAAGCCTTTCACTCCTGCCTCAGCCTAGGCCCCATTCCTTTTCAATTTCATGACAAGATATCCAACTACCCCTGCTCGATAAGCTACATAATAGAATTCCTCATCTCGCCCCAATTTTTAGAATCTTGTTTTAATCACCAAATCACTTTCAGAAACATCACTGCCCCAGATCAAAATTTGGGGTATCTGGGTAACACACACTTCCTCTGAGGTCAGTATTACCTGCAGAAAGAAGCGCGGATCCTCCTGGATCCTGAAGAATGCCTCATTCTTCCCTTGTGATTTTTCCACACAGTTTAACCTGAATTGCCAAGCACCCCAACTCTGGAATGCATGGCCTAAATCTTGAGAATCTAGAGGTCCTTCAGCTTTGTCCAAGCCACCACCCAAAGGCACATGGTTATAAGGTGGGGATCACATGGCGCTGTGGCTCGGGCCCCACACAGAAGTGGGTGCACAGCCTGAGATGAGCTGCGTCCATATGCGTGCAGGCGACCCCTGCAGTAGCCGTGGTGTGTTAGCCAGGCACCCTCTGCTCGGGGCAGGTCTCCCCCTGTATGGAGAGTGTCCAGGTGCACACCTGACAGATGAGCCGGCTTTTGCCCTATGCCTTTTCTGTTTGGAATCAGCAATGGTCAAATTGAGGAATAGACATGGAAAAAAACACCCAGATTTCTGGTTTCTCTTAAAAAACTGGAAGGTGTGGCAACATTAAATGCCAGTCCTTTGTGAGCTTTTGTGGAGTAACAGTGCCTCTCCCACTCCCCCAATCATCCATTTCATTCTTCAGGCACCGTATCTGAGTCTTACAGACACGAGTTTGCAATCCACTGCTCAGGAGCGTGTGGTGTAGTTTGTATCTTCCTGACCCTCCTGTAATGAGAGGACAGAGCCATGGCCCACACATCAGAGGCCAAGGTAAAGCCTGACCAGAGACACGCCTGTGAGCCCAGCAAGCATGCAGGGAGTACTCCATAGTTGATCAGTGAGGTGTGACCCCCCTCACCTCGCCCGTCATCATGGACAGGCCGTTTCGCTGCCTGACAGGAACAGGTGGTCCTGAGAGCCCGCCTACTTTCCTTTGCTATCTGGACTGTGAAAAAAAGCGGGAAATCTTGATTTCTAAATCCTAAATGCTGACATCTGTTCCCACACAGTGTGATCCAGCTTTGCTCCCTGAGCCCAACCACGTCATGTTGAACCACCTTTATGCGCTTTCAATCAAGGTAATGACATGTCTGCTGCTGTTGGAATGTGTTTCTCAAAGTGTCCTCCGAGACCCCCTCCCAACAATTACAAGTTCTTACCTAAAGGGCGGCTTCCATGACCGGAGCCGACCCACAGGCTCCAGTCCTGAAGGCGGGCCCAGGAAGCTGTTTTTATTAAGCCCCCGGGGTGATTCTCGTGCACTCTAAAGTGAGCCCCCTGACTTATTCCTGCCCTTGACCATTTCCGCTCTCTTCCTCAGGATGGAGTGATGGTGCTCAGCGCGACCCACCGGTACAAGAAAAAGTATGTCACCACCTTGTTATACAAGCCCATATGAAGAGCTGGGAGCCAGCAGTGGGCCCCGGAACAGTTTGTACCACCAGGCCCCATGCAGGCGTGCTTCCCACTAGAGGGAATGGACTGTACATTTCTCATTTCACACTCTTCACATTTCACACCCGCCCTAGTCCTACTTGAAGGTTTGTTCCAGGAACAGCAGCTCCTGAAACGCCTCGGTCTGTATGGGTCGTCCCAACGCACAGTGGCTGTGAATGGAGTCGAGGAAAGCAGGTCTGCAGCTCCCTGAGGAGCGTGAGGATGGGTGCAGTTCTAGACATCTGCTGAACTGGTCATGGAGATTTCTCTTAAGCCAAAAATCAACACTAGCCACTCTGCTAGTAAAAATCTGGGAAGCAGGGACCGAGGCCACATAAAATCTCTAATTGAGCATTTTTAGGGCCATCGACTTGTTGTTGTTGAGGCCTGGCTGTGGCGCTAAGTGTAACAAGTACAGTGTTGGTTTTGCCTGTCCTCTGAAATCATAGCAATATTATGTCCTGTTCTCTGCTCCTGGGAGGTGTAATTTCTGTAGGAATTAGAACCTGTCTGATTTCCAGATGAAGTTTTACAATTGTTATTTACATTCGTATGCACTAAGTTTTATTGTTTTGTTATTTTTTTAACCAGAGGTGGCTGACTATACAGCCTTAGGGCAATTTTCGAATCACCCGAACTAAAGATTATGTGAATGAACAGTACTCAGCAATAATCTGTTCTCAGAACAGACTTTGAAAACCGCGGCCGGATTTCTCCATTAAGCTGGATGATCCTGTGACTATTCGCTGGAAGGTTGTCCAGCTTTTTATTCTAATCGTGATGAGGTGACAGTGTTACCGTAAGGGCTTTGGAGAAGCACTCTACTCTAGCCTGTGCCACCTTGCTCAGAACCTCTGTCCCTACTTAGCAAAGAAGGCTGTAGCAGTTACTGTTGCTTATTCTGGAAGGATCTTAGACCTCGACAGCAGCCTTCTCAGTGTGTCTCGGGAAGACATCCTTTGGACCAAAGCGAACCTCTCTGCACTCGGCCTGGTTTCCAGGGAGATGCCGCAGATGTGCCCATTAGTGCAGCTTCCTGTCCCCGAGGCAGCAGCTGTCACTCGCTGTGTTCTGCTGCAGGACGGAGGACTGAGCTTCCTGGTTTCCAGTGCTTGTTTGGCAACCTGGACTCTGGATACCCGTTTTTGTTACTGTTTTCAAAACACTGAATTACTATGACCTTGACATACCGGTTTCAATAAAGCTTTGTAAAGATAATGGGACATGTGCTTGGAGAAAGCTTTGATTTTTTTTTTCTCAGTTGTTTGCAGAGGAGACTGGAACTCTGTTCCAGCGGTTATTCAGTGCAGTGCATTTGAATCATTTTCACATCTCAGCACATGTTGGAAATGGTACCATCCTGTGGCAGTCGGGTGAGGCTCCAGCTGCCCCATGACTTAGGGCCATTCTGTGACCCACTGGTTATGTACAGAGTTTGGGAGGCTATTAAAGGACCTTCAAAATCGAGCCCCTCTGAAGCACTCAGTCCTGAGGGGAAGGTGAGGAGAGGTAGCAGTGAAGGTTCCTGGTTTGGATGGTTGGCGGCATCCCTGGGTCAGAGGTTTTGCTTCCTCTGGCTCATCAACAAGCACTGCAGGGGAGCCTGGGGTGTGACACCTCCTGGGAAGACACCAGGACGCTCTGGAGTCAGAGCCATCTCACCAGCTAAAAGGGGCTCTGTCCCAGTTACAGGTGTCCCTTTAATAAGCCTTTTCTTCCCAGGCATCAGGAAACAAATGAATTTTAGGGAAAAGGGAACCTCCAGGTCATCTGGGCCACTTGAGGTGGAGAGTAACTTAGAAAGCATTCCAGGGGGGCTAATTAGCTGTCTCACCCTAAAAACCCAAGTGATGTGGGAACCTTAGATTTTAGGGACTGTAGGAATTCTGTAAGTAGACTAAGGAAATATGCAAAAGTCCTCTTCTCCAAAACGATAAAATACTTTTTAAAATACAACTGAAAATACATAGCCAAGCTCAAAAGTATAAAACGGGTATATTCAAGCACCAGAAACAAGAAATCACTGCCATGTGGGTGAGCGGTGAGCATACCCCTAGGCCCATGGTGAGGCTTGGCAGTGGGTAGTGGGGCCAGAACCCAGCGATGGGCCTCCACAGCCAGGATCTGACACCCACAGCTGTGTGGGAAGACCCCCCACATGAGTTGGTGCAGAACAGCACTGCCTTCGTGTAAGCGGGATGAGAATCTGGTTGCTGGCCTCAGCCATGGCTCAGAGAGAGCCATTAGCCCCAGGCTGCATGGGCAAACAGCAAGAAGTCGGAAAATCCAACCCGCAAATTGGGCTCTACCCACAAAATTCAGAAGAAGCCAAGCTGAAAATCCAATGTAAAAACTAATTTGGAGCCAGTAAACCGGTAAGAGTCCTCCACAGCCCTGAGGTCCCGGGGGAGCCAGCATAATGACTGATGGTGGAGGGGTGCGGGCATGACCACAAAACAGATGTGGCAGCATTCTCCACAGGTTTGTGTATCTAAAAGGCTTCATTTTCTTTGAAAAGCAACACACAAGGATGTCTCCTGTGGTCCAGAATTCTGCTCACAAACCCAAGTGAAAGACTATCCCGAGAAGCTAAAGGTAATAGAGACTGATTCACAGATGTGGAAAAGGAGAGCCTGCTTTGCCCAAATCACGGGTAAAGCCACACGTAGGACTGAGGCGTCTCATGACCGGGGTTCTATATGAACATTCCCATTATGGATGAGGACTGATTACATGTGAAAGCTTCAGTTGCTTTTGAATGAAGATAGATATTTGCCCTCCAGAAATTTATATACAAGTGAATTTATGGAGCCAAAGGTAAGGACTTTAAATTCCTAACATGTAAAATGGTACTGCGGGTAAACAGAACCATCTATCAACATACTGAAACCAAAGATCAAAGGACCCAGGGCAAGGCTATTTCCTTCCCTCTGGCTCCACTTCTTACGGGTGTAACAGGGAAGTCAGCGCTCCGAGACCACGGCAAAGCCTGAGGTCACCCGAGTCTGCTGTCCCTCCAGCATCCCCTCCCAGTGTGCACACAGCCGAGATTAGGGACGTTGATCCAGGTCAGTTGCTAACTAGCTGAGTGACCTTGGGCAAATCACATGACCGCTCAGTCTGATTTCTTCCCCTGAAAAAAGGAGAGGGGGTTAGACTAGCACTAGATGGTTGCTAGAGCTTATTTCATGTCACATTAGGAGCCACAAAGCCTTTCACCAGGAATGGGACGTGGCCACAAACAGGAAGTCAAAGGGCCAGGGGAGAAGAAAAAAGTGCCAGCATCTCAAGCTCAATGAACAAACCTCAAAGACTCCAAAGGTCAAGCCTGGAACCCAAAACCTCAAAGTGATACCGTCCACAGCTCCAGCACTGAGAGAAAGCTCAGTTACTTCCAGACGAGCATGATTTCACACCTGAGCGTGCACTCAGTCTGCCTGACAACCTGGCTCTCCACCAACGTTTACAAAGGGTTTGAATGAATTCATGAAGACCCAGGCTATGGACCACTCATCGCCATCCAGCTTCTGAAGAGTCTCTCCTTAGCACCTCTGTTTATCAGCAAATTAGTGGAGAAAAACTAGAGCCTTCTGCCCTGGAACGCCCACTGTAATTGTCTTCAGGAGAAAACAAGGTTAGGAACATACTCGTATATGCATTTCTTCTAAAACCCAAGTCATCCCAGCTAATTGGAAAAACACCCACTACGGTCCTCCTGAGAATTGTCACTGCTGTGAGCCAGACCCTTGGAGAGGATCCTAAACGCTGGAATGGCCGGAGCCCAATTTCTGGGGCTGGCCCTGTCCCTCAGATGAACCGCTGGGCTCTGCCAGAAGGGTCAGCTCCCCAAACTCTTTTTTTTTGCCCTAAATACAGCTAAAGGGCTGTTGCCTGGATAAGGATGCCAGCCCTTCCCGTTAACCTTTTCTACCTGCCCTGGAGTGAATTCACCCATCTCTTCTAGAAAACATCGGCAAGTGAGAACAAGAGACAGCTCCTGTTGTGCGTACCCTGGGTGGTTCTCTGAAAGACAGCCCGAGCTGTGTATTGTAGTCAAGTCATTTTCAAGGTTCTTTTCCTCTAACAACCCCTTCAAGGCAAACAGAGTTCCATTAATCATTGATAGACTCAAGGGAAAGCCAAGTGACCAACGCTGTACTTTACTTCCACTGCCCCCACCCTCCCCAGCTTCAGGAAAATAAAGCCTCACCATTTGATTAGGCAAGTGATAAACCATTTTTCTCTTACAAACACTGTGTGCCTCGAGCCACAGTCTGCAATACTTTGGACATAAGCAATACTTAAACTGCCACGAAAGAAATGTGACTAAAATAGGCCAAGTTTCCTCGCTTTGGTACTATTGACACTTTGGGCCTGATAATTCTTTGTGGGGGGTGGGGGCTATCCTGGGCATTGTAGGACATTTAGCAGCATCCCTGGTCTCTACCCAGTAGGTGCCAATGTGGGTACACCCCAGGTGCAACAGCCAAAATTGTCCTTGGAGAAGGAGAGCAGAGTCACCCCTAGTTTAGAACCACGGGAACAGGCCAATTTAACTGTTGTACTATGGGACTGAAAGCTGAGCGGGTGCCACCCCTGTGGGCCTAGCTTTAATGCTTTAGACTTAAATCTGCATGTTTTCTAAAGCAAATCATATTCAAGAGACCCAATTCTGAAGATAAGCTGACTATTCAGTTCTATTAAAAGCAAATCATCAGGAGCTGGCCCGGTGGCTCAGGTGGTTAGAGCTCCATGCTCCTAACTCCGAAGGCTGCTGGTTCGATTCCCACATGGGCCAGTGGGCTTTCAACCACAAGGTTGCCAGTTCAATTCCTCAAGTCCCACAAGGGATGGTGTGCTCCGCTCCCTGCAACTAAAATTGAACACGGCATCTTGAGCTGAGCTGAGCTGTCTCCCGGATGGCTCAGTTGGTTAGAGCACGTCCTCTCAACCAAAAGGTTGCTGGTTTCGACTCCCGCAAGGGATGGGGGGCTGTGCCCCCTGCAACTAACAACGGCAACTGGACCTGGAGCTGAGCTGCGCCCTCCACAACGAAGACTGAAAGGACAACAACTTGAAGCTGAACAGCACCCTCCACAACTAAGATTGAAAGAACAACAACTTGACTTGGAAAAAAGGCCTGGAAGTACACACTGTTCCCCAATAAAGTCCTGTTCCCCTTCCCCAATAAAAAAATAGTGAAAAATAAGAAAAAAAATTTAAAAAGCTTTAAAAAAAAAAAAAAAAAAAAAAGCAAATCATCTCTGCTTGGCCTAAGTCTCCCAATCCTAACGTTTCATGGTTATGAAATTTGCTATGCAGTCAGCCTCTTTAGTCTTGTGAAAATTAAATTGTAAGAGCCAAAACGTGATATCTAATTTTGTACTTAAGACAGGAGTAGTAGCCTGGAGAGCTGAGCCTTACTTTTTGTCAGTTGTTTCTTTGAGGTCATTCCTTAGGTCCAAAGAACCTTCCTGGCACATTCCTTTGGAACAAATCATGCTTTTGAAGTATTTTGTGGCTGACAAGAGTCCTTAGGACAATAACTGAAATGGTTGATTGGTAGTTAATGGACTTTTCCTACTATTATAAGAAAGGTTCCAAAATTTTATTGGTTCATCCTCTGAATTACGTATTTCCATTCTCACAGTTAGGACCTTTGGCACACTTTTATCCCCAATAGTAAAATAGAAAAGAGGAGCAGAACTGCAACTATGGTTCCTGTCACAGCCATGTCAGATACGACCCTGTAAGTCAGACTTTTTGATTATGGTCAGATTACTTCCTTGGAAAATAAAAAATCAAAGACTAAAAGTAACAGGAACCAGACAAAAAAAAATCACCGTTTGCCAAAACTGCTGTTTTTGTCTAGATCAAGCAAAGTATTACTAACTGAAAAATAGAAAACATTTACCTTATAGACTAAAAATTCATTTAGTTAAAAATAGAAGTATTTACATTTTAAATTACCTCAATCTGAACTCCTCCCTCCAAAGAAATCTACATTATTAAATTCCCCACAGCCTTATCATAATGGATGAGAGATTTGAAGGTGACCTGTTTTCCTGATTCGAGCGGCATTCTAGGACAACTGGGTAAACCCATTCTAGAATAATCCTTTCAAAACGGCCTGGCTGCTTAAGGAGCTTTCAGGTTCTCAGTCCAATAGTGACCTCAATAAACACTTCATGGTTCGTTGGAAGTAGTAATTTTGACAACGTCACTGCTGGAAGATAATGGCGCCAGTCTCGAGTCCAGAAGGGCAGGGTGCTCTAACGTCTGTGTGACTCCCACACCCCCAGAGAAAAAGCCTCCTCGTAAAAGCAGTAAAATCCCATGTCATGATAACACAGGCCAGACTTAGGATTTTTATGGTCTCTCAAGAAAGGAAGAGGTCGTTGCACTGAAGCACACATTTTAGATCATTGCTTTATTTCACTATTGTTCAACAACAAAGTTCATTCCTCTCAAGGTGGATTTTGAATTTTTCCTTGTGTACTTTTCCTCATTCTGAATAAAAAAGGTAATGAAGAAAAAGCCTGTACTTTTGGAGACCTAGAATCTTATTTATGCTGATAAGCTTTTGACTGTAATTTCGTGTTACAATATTTCCTGCTGGCATCGCGGTGGTCACACGGGGCTCCCCACCCTCCAGTGAAGATGGCGTCCACAACCACCACCGTTGAAACCAAAAGTAAGTGTTGAAAAATGCACCTTTTACAATAAAAAAGTAGAAACCAATTCAATTTCCTTTTTTTTGTTTTTGTTTTTTACGAATATAAAGTTTCTTGTAAATATGTACAGTCTTTTGAGCTAGTTCTATCGCAGGAAGCATTTCACAAATGAGACACACGATATACACTTTCGGGGCTCTAGAAGCCCCTTTCTCATGGAGATCCTAAATGAAATGCCAAGACTGAAAGACCAGTTTTCAGTGACCTTTCCAAATACTTGTGGACCAAGAGACAAAAACTTCAGCAAACATTCAGTCAGATCTGCCCTTGGGGAAGGAGGGGATGCAGTGTGACCCCAAAGACTAAGCAACGCGTAAAACACGACAGCATGACACTTGCCAAGGGAGCAACAACATGGAGGATCGTGGGCGTTTCAAATGAGAAAGCACTTAGGTTAAGAGACGAGCAGGAAGGAGCTGGGATTTGGGCCAGGTTGCAATCTGGAATGTGGCCTGAACTGTGGACACATGGATTGAAACACGTGCACGTTCACCTGCTGCGGTGGGAACAGGTCTACCTGTCGGCTTGCCTCAGATGTGCCTTGGTGGGTGGAGGCGTGTCTGAGAGTCGTGGAGAATCCGAAGCAAGAGATGCCTTGTGGGAAATTAAAGGCAGAAATAAGGCCGCTAGTTAGCTTGCCAACTGCAAAGCCTCTAAGTTGGTTCTTTACCAGTCCCCAGGGGTTTCGCACTCTGACAGGGTCGAAACAGTGAGCCGCACTGCACCTAAGGACGTCCTGACCCCAGCAGAGGGGGGAGAGTTGAGCTGCGGCTTCCTCCTCAAACTTCCTGGTCTTAGTCTAGCCCTAGGGAAAGGCTTGTGTGGGAAGTCACAGTTTCGTAGGGTAGAACCGTGCTGGGTTTTGTGTGAACAGAGTCATCCACGAGGGAGTCGGCAGGAAGCGTGAAAGTGTGAGGTGGTGGTTTGCTGAAATCCTTCTCTGGTCGTAAGGCTTGAGCGTTTGGTTTTTTTGTTTGTTCAGTGCTACCGACTGCAGCTTGTTTGTGGCCAGTTAGTTGGCAAGTCGTCTGAGGGTCTCGATTCGGCGGAAGCTATGGGGTGGTACTAGTACATTGGCAAAGCAACCCAAGGGGGGCAGCCAGGTTGGGGAGCAGCACATGCAGTGAACCGCCATGCAGAACTCCCAGACGGGTCTCTTCCCAACCCAGGGGGGCCCGTCACAGACAGGAGGTGGGCGCCCCGGTCCCCTCCCGGGCCCAGAGACCCATTAATGCTGGGCTCAGAGCAAGTCTATTGCATGCTTTCCTGGCCAAAGCTACATGGAAAGCAGGGACGGCAGGCTGGGGAGGTGACGCTGAGGGGCGGGGAGGGAAAGCTCCTCGAGGTCCCTTGGCCCCAAGTCACTGCCTTGGAGCTGAGGCCCGATGACCTCCATACATTCTCAGCTGGTGGGAGGGGAAGTCGTCAAGGCCATAAAAGGCAATGAGAACAGTAAACATTTGGCTAAGATGTTACCCTGGGTAAAACAGGGCCATCGGTGAGGATGGGTTAGAATGAGAATGAACTATGTGAGTGCGGGAGGCTAGCCAACCAGCGGGGACTCTTCCACGATACATTTTAGTAGCAAAGACCTGATGATGGTGTGATCTAGCTAAAAATGACTACAACAGGAAATACACTGCTATTCAAATCTAGTAAGAATTCTGTTGTCTTAAAAAAAAAAAAAAAAAAAAGAAGTAGGAGGAGGGAAAAACAAAACAACAAAAAAACCAAACCAACCAACCCTAGGATCTGAAAGTAGCTATTAATTAGGGTTCTAACCAAGTTGTAGTCAGGTCCGGTTGGTTTTCTCTGATGAACTGGTACAGGCTGGAGCTGGGTACAAAAGGTTATGAATGCTTTGAAAGAGTAACAAAGTGTGGAGAGGGTGGCTGCAGGAAGGCGCTGACAGCTCCTAAGGGCCTCAGTCCCCTGCACCTCCTGGATGCAAGGGTGTCCGTGCTGAGGCGGGGCTGGGTCCAGCTGTGCCGTGGGTGGCAGAGCAGACAGGCGCTGGGATCCCCTTCAGCAGAGTTCCAGAGTGTGTTTGGTGTTTTCCTGCAGGTTAAGATGAGGAGTCGGTTTTTCTGACTGAGATTTATACTGAAGACTGGTCCCAGACCTAGGAGCAAAAGGAGGAGGGGGGGGGGGGTTAGCCACCAGAGGCCCGAACTGCTGTGCTCTATGCAGAATCCAAACAGGGACTTAGCAGTGCCTGGTCCCTCTCGGCCATTCATGCTGAGTGCTCTGCAGGTGGCACCAACTAGCAGAGCCAACCCTCAAAGCTGGGAGTCCATCAGGAACTGAAATTCACGGAGAAGTCCTCAATGTATTTCTACTGCTATACACACACACACACACTTTATCAGTCAATCAGATGAGATGAGGAAAAACATTTAGATGGCTTTCTTCCTCTCTATACCAGCAGGGGTGCCAACAGTGACGTGCAGATGACATCAGAAGAAAAATGCAATCCAGAAAATCAGCTTCCGGTGACAGAAAATTCAAAGTCCTTCTAGAAGGCAGCCACTGTTACCAGTTTCTGTGTAGCCTTCCAGAAAAATTCTGGATGTACGTGTGTATATTTGTATGTGTGTCTGTCTGGTAAAGGTACGGCATAGAAGGTTTTGTCTAGTATGTTACCTGTGTTTAAGAAGAAAGAATTGACACACACATGGCTTGGATGCATAGACTGTCTCTAGAAACTGCTAACCCCGGCTGCCTCTGAGGAAGGGACTGATACACTTTGGTAACTATTATGTTTTGAGGTACACACTTATACATACACATTATCTATCCATTTGCTTAGGAGGCTTCCTCCTAAATCAAGTACATTTTCTTCCTAACCTCGTCATATGACTCACAAACTCTGAATGACAGTAATGGAGTTCCTTTTCACAACAGTGCCCCTGAAGGGGCCTCAGCTCCCCAGGTCACCCCTCTGGCCTCCGGATGCGGCCTCACCTTGTTGACCTGGGACAGGGGGGTCCTCACGGCTCCCACAGGCAGCCGGCCCCTGCTGCTGTCTTCGAACAGCCTCCCGGGGGACCGCTCCCGCCGAGTGCTGAGCATCCGGCCAGGGGACTTCTCCCGCTCCAGGGGGCGGCCCGGAGACTTGTCCCTGCGCAGCTCGGTCCGCCCCTCTCGGTAGCGGTGGGGTGTGCTTGGCTCTCTCGGGTGGCTGGGGCCTTCGGGTGGCGCAGGACTGGAGGCCACGCGCTTGGTGATGTGCTCGTTGTACGTTGGCGGGCCTCGCTTGTTGGGGCTGCTGGCAACAGGAGAGGGAGGGGGCGCTGAGGTGTCACAACCCCCAAGGGGCATTTTCCTTTTCTGAGCAACCCCCATGCCCCAGTCTCACCAATGATCAGGAGAAAAACCTCCCGCCTGGAGTTCTTCAGGCTTTTAGTTTGTTTTATTTGGGTAGGGCGGTCAGGGAAGAAAGCAAAGACGACAACAAAAGAAAATCAAGCTTCCTGGTCTTGACAACAAAAAAAATCAAGCTTCCTGGTCTCGGAGCAGGCTTTTATTTACTGAGCACCTACTGTGTGCCAGGTCCTGTGCTAAGCTATTTTGATGCATTATCTTGTTAAATCATCACAACAGCGCTACAAGCTGGGAAAAGGCAAGACTCTCACTGTACAGACAAGAAAATGGAGACACAGACAGGTTGGGCGGCTCGCCTGAGCTAGTGAGCTGCAGAGCTGGGACTCCAATACGGGTCAGTCTCAGGTCATCATCTTCATACTGTATCCGCTGACCTAGTATTTTCCAGAGCCTAGAACGCCCAGGGGGGTTAAGCCTGCTACAAGGCCCTCGACACAATGAGCAGTTTTGAGAAAGCCTGTACTCATCACTGTCAGTTGACTTATCTGTCCCATTCCTGGGCCTGGTGTTTGCTCCTCCCTCCAGGTGGCTTTCCAAGAGTCTTTGTGGTACCCAATGATGATGCGAGAAGTGTAGGGATCAGGCCTGATATAATTAGGAAACTGAGCAGGACAGACAAAACCTGAGCAGGGCTGGCTCAAAAAATGTCCCTGATCCCAAAGATTGATGGTTAATAAGCAAACAACTGCACACACTGGGGCCTTCTTGTACGACGGGTCCTACCCTGCACCCAGGCCTGGCCCAGGTATTCTCGATAAAGATTTCAACAGACATGGCCCTAACCACCTCTCTGAAGAAGCAAGGTCCAGAAACGAGGCCTTCTGAGTCAATTCCTTCCTACCCCAATGAGCAGAAGAAAGAGTACTCGAGTCCTCACATCTGAGCACGGTAAGTGCTGGGAAAAGGCAACCTACTTAAAATGGGAACAAAATTTTATAGTGAATACTACTTGGAGACATGTTTTTCATTGACTGGGGCTTTATCTTGGAAAGTAACAGTAGAAATCAGGAAAATACATTTATTTTATCCTCGATATTTTTAAACTCTAAATTACAAACACAGTTACATGCTGATTCTCAGAATGAACCAAGTATAAATCTCATACTGATTTATTTTGCTGAAATTTTCTCAACAAAAATGTATGCTAACCTATAATATGACATTCTTTACGTCTGTGTTGGACTCATAAAGTCATTTCTTCAGAAATATTTGAGAGTGTCACTGGTTTTCCCAGAGGCCTAGCTTAATCCTTGAAATTTAAATCCTTCTCTTTGGAACAGGTTATCACTTTATCGACTTGTTGATGTTTCCCCCCTTCAGTTATTGGTCTAACTCCACCAGAACTTCTTTTGTCAATGCCCATAACTGAAAGCAACTGAGCGGCAAAGATACCAACCCACTGGGGAAGAGAGACCCTCGAGCGAGCTTGAGGGCCAAATCCAGACAGATGCCCGTTTTTATAAATAAAGTTTTATTGGAACACAGCCATGCCCAGCTGGTCATGCACTATCTCTGGCTGCTTGCCCACTACAGCAGAGTTGAGAAGTTGAGACAGAGACCATATGACCTGCAGAGCTGAAAATATTTACTATCTGGACCTTTACAGAGAAAGTTTGCCAATTCCTGCTCTACAGTAAAATGGAGCAGAGATCGTTTTATAAGTGGTCAGTTCACTGTGAATAGCTTCATGCCTTTCTCTTGCTTCCCGATGCAACCCTAATTGTGGAAATTCAGACAAGTGCTCAGAAAGCCAGAACCCTGTGTTGAGTATGCAGCAATCGAGTTGAGATAACTCAGATTTCAACAGCTTGAAATCAAGGTTTGTATTCATCTCTAGTTTTGTGGCTTTAAGATATGGAAGACAGATTTAAAAAAAAAAAAAAAAATGAATTCCAAGCAGGAGAATTACATTAAGCTTATTTGTAATGGAAGAGAAATTATAAAATGTGTCCACAGGGGCCCGTCATAAAGCAAGTGAGGGAGCTTACTGCCCAGGGGAAGAAAGATGGCTCAACAAAGGCCATTCGAGATGTCGGCTTAGATGAATGGGACGAAACACCCATCATTCTAGGGCGAGTGGGCAATCGTCCATCTCCGTGTCCGTTAATAACCGATGATCGACCACATCAATTTTATGTTTCTTGCCAAGAGTTACACGTCCTGCTCTGCTCAACAGACCAGGGCAACGTGGCCCGCAGTGAATCACACTTGGCCATGCTGGCCTTGTACATTCTGAACTGCCCAAAGCAGTCAGCAGCAAAAAGACCGTTTTAGAAGCCAGGAGACAACGAAAGACTAACTGCTGATTTTCCAGACATGCCTGGCAACTGCAGGAAAGCAACAACATTATTTCTTGTTCACAGGACCTGGAACCATTTTCGATCACAGAATAAGTAACTCATTACAGAGACTCCAGATAGCCTCAAAAGGAAGTTGCCTGGCCACCTAACCGGTGAGGCAATGCAGGGGGGAAAAAAACCATAATTACAGTACTTTGATTTCTTCTTGGCATGAATTGGGAACTACTTACATAAAATCTAGACATTTTCAGGGGACGACTAGAGACCTTTAAGCAGTCATTCTTGAGAGAGAGTCAAGCCGAAAAGAGTTGGGAGACGCTGGCTATTTGGCACTTCTGGTTTTCCAGTAAGTTCCTGGTATTAAAATCATCCTGACCAAACATTTCAGACTAAGGCCTATATTTCAGCAAAAAAGACAGACTATTCGTTAGGACATAGTCTCAGAATATTAAATTGATGACTCTTTTTCAGTATCTAAGCATTTTGTAATGTTAGAGACGGCTCCTCCACCAAATTGAGAGTCGCTTCGGAATAAAAACAGTGTCTTCTTCATCTGTGTAGCCCAGGTCCAGACACTGTGTTTGACACATGGTAGGGGGCCCACATAACTCTTTATAGACACATGAGGTTTGGAAACCAGTCCAGAAAATGAAAATCCTACGTCTAGTAAACATTCCCCTGGGTTAAATGATCTCAGACCTTCCTAAGGACCAAGAACTTAAACTTATACATGTCAAACCTACACATCAACCTGGATCTGGCTCCTAACCCTCTGTGTCAAGGCCAGTCCCACTTCCACACACTGCTGGTGGGATCACAAAAGGGTACATACAGCCTCCAGGGAGGGAAACTCGGCAACATCTCTCAAAATTATAAACTCATAACCAGTGTCACCCATCAATTCCTTTTCTAATTATGTATCCGACAGACAGATTCCTAAGCATCCAAAATGGCATTGGCAAAGTCATTTATACAGCAACAGACGAGAAACCACCCAAAGACCCGCTGAGAAAGGAGCAGTTAAATAAATGAAAGTCATGGGAAGGCATACTATGGAGGCATAACAAAAAAAGGAAGAAATCGTTTTTGTAACTGACGTGGAGCAATCGCTAAGATATTAAGGGACATAAGAGTATGCAGGGTGCAACCTATCACCTGTGTGAAAAAGAAGAGGAAGAGCCCCTCCAAACGGCAGGGTAAGGACCTCCCCACACCTGTCCCTCCACAAAAGCAACAAGAACACTGACAAAAATTGTCAATATCAACTTTTCTGGAAATGAACTAAAGGCTTGCCACAATTCGAAGAGTATTTATGTAAGAAAAACAGCTGAATCTCAGTAAGAACAACAAGCTCGGTGACATTTTTCACTCCACCTGTCCCCACGCCTCTCCCCTGAGAGCTGCAGTAATGTTGAAAGCAACAGCCTTGTAACCAGCCACAGGAGCTGTGAAAACCAGCAGCCTCGCCGCCACTGGAGGGAGCCCCTCAGAACCGAAGCTCCCCAGAAAGGACCCATCCCCAGAAAATTGTCACAATCGCATCTGTCTGGCTACTCCTCGGAAAAGACTATTCTCAGGGCTGGTTTTGATTTGGCCTGACTCAGGGCTACGTCACAAGAACAGCCCATCCCCCAGAAACTTCAGTGGCAGCACATAATAAAGAACACAAACTTTACCACGGAATTAGTCTAGGAGAGTAAATAAGTAAACAGCGACAAACCCAGGGAGGGAAATCTGATTTCCAGAGTTGCCACATCATATTATTTGAAATGTCTGGCCTCCAACAAAAAGTTACAAGACATGTAAAGAACCAGGAAAGTATATGTAGGACATCATTTCTTCCGGGAAATCCTCCCGGGCCCCCCTCTGAGCTCCCACAGTGCCTTAACCGACCCCAATGCCAGCCTCGTCCTCCTAGCCTTTTGCGTGTGTCTCTCCCCGGGGTTTCATCAGGGAAGGATGCATCTGGCTGATTCACCACTAAACCTCCCATAACAAGCCCAACGAGCCCAGTAGAATATCTGCTAAAACAATGAATTCCTAATTCCTGCTCCATTCCAAACAGAGCCACTCAAAATACCCAGCAGAGGAAGGCCAGACATTTCCTTCCGCTTTTTATAAGGGGGCATTTTTAAATATTCCTGACACTTACTGTGACTATGTCACTTCAAGGCCGTATATCTCAAAGAAAGGAGCTTGACTACTGGGAAACCTTCAGCCAGCTTAGCACGATTTCCTCTGCTTTGCAGCAAGCACTTGGCCCCCTGTAATGAGGCAGAGGAAGGGCACAGTACCTGCGGGAAGTGGAAGGACCCCGGTGGTGGTCAGTGCCAGACTCCTTCACGAGGTTTCCTTTGCAGCAAATGACCCTTAATTTATCCTGGTACGAGGACGCCAGGTAAATCGCTCCCGAGGAAATTGCAGGGCCCAGGTAGCGTGGGTTTGGGATTTCCAAATACGCTCGGGCAGGGGTCCTGCGGAACACCAGACGAGAGTTTACATTGCAGGTTGCTTACATCCCTTGGCGGGATACGAAGAAACACGCACCCGGCCTCCACACCCAACCCCCACCGCCGAGCTCGGCAAAGCCTGGCGGGCAGTGCTTACCCCAGAGAGGAGCGCGCCTGGATCTCAATCACTTCAAGTGAATTGAAGTGGGTCACAAACAGGTAGGGTTCTCTGTAGGCTGGGTGGCCACCACGCAGGAAGAGCGTGAAGGAAGGGATAAAAGAAAGAAAATCAAAACCTGGCTGCAATGCATCCTTGAACCCAGCAATCCCACGTAAAGGAACTGATCCTACAAATACGTCCACGTATAACTCATGCAACAAACACACCCCGGGGACAGGAGGCATGTTTGTATTCATTCACTGCCATGTTGTTAACGCAGAAAATGGTAACCAACTCAAGGGTACATGCTAGGGGATCAGTGAAGTAAATCATGGTATATCTATGGAATTCTGCACAGCTGTGAAAATGCATGAAGACGCTCCCCATGTACTGTATGGGAAAAACCTGAGGTGCACAGTGCACAAAGCAAGGTCCAGAATAATGGATAGAGTATGCTGCAATACTGATAAAAAGGGGGGTTACAAAAGGGGGGAACAAGAGTATATTCTTTTATGTCTCTGTATTTTCACAAAGTACTAGAAGAATAAGAAACTCTTAATTTTTTTTTTCCCTTAGGGAGTGGGCAAGGAGAATTTGGGAGACAGGTAACATGGGTGAGACTTTTCACTGGATACCTTTTTAAATTGATTGTATGCATTATCAAAATATTTTTTAAAAGACTGGGTTCATAGATAATTAGGTATTTCTGGTCTTAGTACTACATATCACAGTGTCATTGAAACTAGGATCTGATAAGAGCTGTTTTCTGTCTTAAAGAAAAAAGGAGATTATCACTCTTATTCCTTGTGGTAAACTATTGCTTTGGTATTAGACTATTAGTCGTGCCTGCTGGTTCTCAGGCCCCCATGGAGTCTCCTGGCTCTGAATCGGGACTGGCTCTGTGGCTTCCTTTAAACCGTAGAATATGGTGGAAGCAAGAAGGCCTGACAGCTTCTGCTTTTGCACTCTTGAAAGAAGCCCTCTCAGAGAGGAACTGAGCTCCCACCAATTGCACCAACTGCCCCCCATGTCTGTGAAGCCATTTGGGACTGCCTAGTTGTCAGCGCCTCCACTGACACCGCACGAAGCAGAACTGTCCGGTCAACCGCAGAATCATGGGCAATAAGCTGCTGGCAAGTCACTACGTTTTGAAACTTGGTATGTAGCAATAGATAAATGAAACAGCCTTGAAAGGTATTTCACCCATAATGCTGTTTTAGAAGTCACACAGACAGGTATGTACATAATTGTGTGTGTGTGTGTGTGTGTGTGTGTGTTTACACTTTCACTCAGCAAGTCCCCTGTTAGGACTTATGAGCAGAGGATACGATTTGACAAGTTCATAAAGATTAGTACAAGATGTTCGTCACAGCATTGTTTACACTTACAGAAAGAATGGCCGTGATCTGAGTGCTCTGCCGAATGAGAGCTGATAACACAGAGAAGTGCTCAGCTATGCCATGGGCACTATGCTGCCTTTGAAATGATTTAACTCAACTCACAGAGAACGGGTCCTTTCTAGCATGAGAGCCTAACAAACGCTTCACTGGGTTTGGACGATGCAGCTCTTCATCAAGCCTCAGAATCTTTGCCCCGAACACTCATTCAGGTGACTACTTCATGTGGTGTTTGGTGTCTAATGGAATCCACAAGCACAGTGCTTAGGCCAAAAAGAATCCCACCAGCAGTTCTTTCCCAGGACATACGCGGCTACCAGAAGACCGCCCCCCCACATCTCGCCTTACTTACCGAAGGCCAAAGGTAAGCGACTCCACTTGAGATCGTCTGTGCGGCTACGTCTCCCATAAGAATCCACGAACACCCCAAATTCTGCAAGAGTCAGAGCCCGGGGGGCATCAGCGTAGCCAGGCAGGGAGTGTCCACGACACACATTTTGATGGAAGAAGGAATCAAGCCCAGGGGACCACTGGCCAGATTTCACTGGCTCATTAAAACCTAAGGACCTCTGCTGAGCCACATCTCTGTGATTTGTTTAAAAAAAGAGAGTTGAAGGGAAAGGGGGGTGGGGGGGGTAGAAAATGGGAAAAGAAAAGGGAAAAGGAAGGAGGACGGGTGGGGAGAAGGACCGGGAGGAAGGGAGAAAAACAGAGACCCAGAGATAGGGAAGAAGAGACAGACAGACCCGGAGATTTGGAGGGGAAAAAAAGAAGGAAGGAAAAGGGGAGAGAAAAGGAACGAAAGGGAGAGAAAGAAGTGAAGGACAGAGAAAGAAAGAACTGCCTGCTCTTTGGAGAGAATATAACAGAACTGTACCAGGCTAGCGCCCTGGCGGGGGACAGGGGACCCCGAGGGGGCCTTGGTGGCAGCTGGAACCCACGCCGCCAGCCCCCCGTGGACCCAGGCTGGGACACCCGGTGCCCTTGAGCGCTCACACAGCAGGGGGCGCCAACTCACCGTGGAAGCAGAGCAGGTACTCCTCCCGCTGCCCTGCGCCATTCACCTGCACGATTGACACAGGGAAACTGTTGGAAGACGAGGCGAACACAGCCGGCGCCAAGGAGTGGTCGTTCTTATCCAGGAACTCTGTAAAGGCAGGTGAGAAGCGGGGCTTCAGGAACAGGCCGCAGGTGACGGCAGGGCCGGAGCGGTGCATGGGCTGGGAGCACGCGTGGGCTGGGAGCACGCGTGGGTTGGGGAGCACGCGTGGGTTGGGAGCACGCGTGGGTTGGGGAGCACGCGTGGGTTGGGGAGCACGCGTGGGCTGGGAGCATGCGTGGGTTGGGGAGCACGCGTGGGCTGGGAGCACGCGTGGGTTGGGGAGCACGCATGGGTTGGGGAGCACGCGTGGGCTGGGAGCACGCGTGGGCTGGGAGCACGCGTGGGCTGGGGAGCACGCGGGCCCTACCCTCAAGCGTGTACTGCTTCATGTCAATTTCGTAGAATTTATTGGTTCCGATGAGGATACTGTAGTTGGTGAAGTGGATGCAGCTGCAGGGCTCTGAGGTCTCTATCTCCTGAGACAGACAGAGGGCAGAAGAGGAGATTGTGACTGTTGACACAGGGCGGCCACGTTTCTGCCTTGGGTATCTAACTGAGCCTCGTGGACAGTCACCACTGGACTTGTTCAAGGGGTCGGTCACACAAAGCACATTCAATTTCCTTATGTCCAATGAGGAGGGATGAACCCTTTGCTACCTTTGGGTCTTTGTGACGCCAGACTAAGAAAATAAGGTCAAACTGTAGCCAGAAAAGGGTCACAAACAGCATGTCAACGAAAAGGTAGCACTGAAAAAAAGAGCTTTAAAAAGACAACATTCTTATCAGAGGAAAATGCCTGGAAAAATACACCAACTATTAACAGCGGTGGCTGGAGGGAGTGGCTTTAGTTTCCTTCTGTTTTCCAGCTTCTACATTTCTATTTTGAACCTCTATTACCTATGTAATTATTACCATCACCATTGTTGTCATCGATCTGACTCATCTGCTTCCTAGTTTCTTCCACGTGCTTTCAGCCAATCTTAATGGCTTCAAAAACCTAGACAGGCTTATTCAAACTAGTGGCTAGGGATTAGAAAGAAGCAATGATTTATGAGAATTCCACTGAAGCTAACAGTTCAAATTCTAATCGGCATTATCATAACCACTGAATACTTATTGGATTACCTACTAAGTATGAAGAAACATTTCGGTAGCATGGCATAATGAAATGGTAGGGGAAAATCGCACGTTAGTTTTGGTCTCAACTTTGTAACTTGGGATCTCAGCCAGCCTCAACTGTCTTACCTGAAATTGGGGATTGCCACCCTTGCTTCTCTGAACTGTTGTGAAAAGTGTAAAGTAGGCAGCTCAGTGGCTGGCACCAGTAGGTGCTCAATAAAAACACAAAGTAAACTGACAATAGCCCATCCAGGATAAGACAGTTTCTCTAACAGGTAATGACCCTTATATATTCATCCCTCGTTTTACTTTTGAGACTAATCATGAAAGCTTCTGAAATGAACCAGGTTTATGATGGGTGGAACATTCTTTGGCTAGAGACAACAGACAGCCTTCTCCAGAAGCAATACAAAAATAAGGAGCTAATGTGTAGCTTGTCCACACTGCAATCATCTTCACAACTCACTCAGCTCTGAGGAGAATCAGCTCCCTAATTACATACTGAAACACTGGCTTTTCCAAAGCTTATTAATAGAAACTTTTAGGATCTGAGAAAGATTCTGGTAAGTGCCACCAGGGACTGACAGCTTCTCAGAGAGATCTCTTTCCTTTTCCTCCTGGTTCAAAAGAAGCGTCTCCTCCATCAGCCAGCGTCCTTTCTGCCTTAACAAAAGGCTGGGTTCACTAGGCTGGCTGGAGAGGCAGCTCACAAACAGGAGAAGGAAAGGGAGAGGGAGAAACTGTAGCTATCAGTGGCTCTGGAGCTTCCTCCAGGAAGGAAGGCGTCTCTATATATAATATAACGAGGTCACCCAGGCTGAAGGACTGTACGGTGAAGGGACCAGACACACGCTGTCCCCTGAGGCAGCACACTTCCCACCCCAGCTCGCAGGGAGAGCAGGACAGGCGGGGCCTTGGACTTACTTTCCGAATGCAGTATTTGCTGAGGTTTTCGTTGTAACGGAGAATGACGACTTTGTTGGGCATGGCTGCACAGATGCAGAGCCCGTTCTCGATCTGAAAAGCAATTGGGGAAAAAGAAGCATGTCACTGGTGTATATACTGACCCGTAAGAAAAATAGGAAAAGAGCATCAATTTAGAGCCGGCTGTTTCAACCTTGGCACTACGGACCCTTTGGACCAAATAACTGATTATGATGAGCTGCTGTTCCGTGCATTACAGGATGTTTAGCAGCAACCCTGGGCTCTACCTATTAGATGCCAATAATGGCCAGTTATGACAACCAAAAATGTCTCCAGACATTGCCCAATGTCCCTGGGGGGCAGAATCACCCCTGGTCAAGAACCACTGACTTAACAGAGATGCAGAGAAAGGCTCAGGAAATCCACCTGCTCACAGACACATTTTCTGCGTATGTATCCTTTGCTGGAGATAGATTCTTTTGACCATCTTACCCTCAGGGAGGGGAAAGGCAGTAGAAATTGCTATAAGAATTTAGAGGAGGTTTTGGTCCAAAGAGAAAAGTTCTTAACTAAGATCTGTGTATAGAGTTCTACATCAAAACTTTCTTTCTAGAACAGTTGAGTCCTTCTGACTTCACCTTGTACAACTAGATCTTTGTCATTTCACTAAGGGTGAAAATCTTATTGCTCAAATCAGTCCTGAGGTGAAGGTAAGCAGTTGGCAGGGTGGGTAGAGGGAGATGGGATGTGATAGGGGAGGAACACACAGGAAAATGCCCGTTGTTGGTAACGTTCTATCTCTCGGGTTGGGTAGTGAGTTTGTGGATGTTTATATTATTTGTTAAAATTTTATAACTGACATATATACTCCATACCTTTTTTTTATATTTCAAACATTATCATGAAATCAACTTACAATTTTTTTAAAACTGGTTTTTAGAAACTGAAATGCACATTTCTAAGTAACCCATTATTCACAGAAAAAAATTCATAAGAAATTTTAAAATACGTGGAATAAATAAAAATTTACAGAGTGCAACTAAAATCGTAGTTAGAGGAAAATGTATAGCCCTAAAATGTTTGTATTAGAGAGAAAAAAAAGACCTGAAAATTAATGAGCTAAACATTCCGCCAGCTGAGGCTCTGAGAGAGCTTACCTTGCCAGCAGCAAACAAGTGGCAGCCCTTGACAGCTTCAAAAATGTTGGGCGAGATGTCCGGCTGGGCAGGAAGGTGAGACTGTGCCAGGGACTGCTTTACTTTCTTCACGTCAACAAGACACAGAGCCCGCTCTTCTCCTAAGGAGAAAATGAACAGCTTCTTGGTCAGTGGGAGGCCGTTAAGCAAAGTCACGGGATGGCAGTTCTAATTCTATTCACAAATAAAAGCCAGCAAAGCCACACGGGTGGACTACGTTTTCCACAGATTCCTATAAGCACCGTTTAGGCCCAAGTTTTAGATCTAAAATGAAAGCATTTGGTGTCTTAGTCAAAATTCTGGGAGAAAAAAAATTCTGCAGACATGAAATTGGAGAACATGAACTGTACTTTCAAACATGTTCCCCACCAAAGTAAAAAAAGAATGTGCTAGGAACCATGAGGGGACCTTTTATATAGTTGTGCTACAGCAAGGGTTAAACTCCCTGGATTCAAAACTGTACCATGTGAAACTATGCCGTATGAAGCTATAATAGAGGGTACGTGCCATTGCCTATCTGTCCAATCCCACAGAATAGACAACACCAAGAGCAAACCCTAACGAAAACTATGGAGTTTCTGTGACAATGACACATCAATTAATGAAGGTTCATCAGTTGTAACAAATGTCCCGCTCCAGTGGGGATGTTGATCGTGGGGGGAAGCTCTACGTGTGTGGGGGAAGGGGTCTAATGGGAAATCTCTGTACTTTCTGTTTAGTTTTGCTGTGAACCTAAAATTGCTCTAAAGAAGAAAGAAAGGAGGCAGGCAGGAAAGGAAGCAAAGGAAGGAAAGCAAACAAGAAGAAAGAAACAAACAAAGCAGGCGAGCAGAGAAGAGCTGAGAGTGCAAGAAAAGCCAGGTGCTGACCCTATTACTTCAGGCCCTGAATCCATCCAGTTGTGCCTAAAACAAGACCTAACTATGGACGTTTCAAATGTTGAGCCAATCAACTACTGTTTTTCCCTTTAAAAAAAAAATAGTACCGCAAATAAAGAGAGAGAAAAAGAATTTTGCCATGATTACGCAAGAGAATAATGCCCTTGTTCTGAAGTGATACACTGAAGAACTTGGGGTCACAGCTGCAACTGACTCTCGGTTCAAAAACAGTGATAGTGTGGGCACATCTCTGCAGGGGTGGGGGGGAGAGAAAAAATGTGGCCAAACATGAACATGTGCATCTAGAAGGGTCTCTGAGAGGTCAAAGAGAAACTAGAGACAACGTACAACAGGGCAGGCAAGCTCTCAGAAGGTCATGGCTCACGGTGGGATTCACGTGATGAGGACAAAGGGTCTTCACGTGGCACAATGGTGAGATGTTCCTTGGGGCTGTCAGCCTGTGCTATCCTGGACCCCAAGGAAACGGGACTCTGAACAAAGAGAGCCATCGGCTTGGGCAGGCACAGGGACTCAGAGAAAAGAGCTGCCTCTGGTCCAGCCTGCCAACAGGAGGGCCAGCCCCCGCATTTCACAAGCATGCCCTTCGCCTTTCAAACAGTTGTCCTTACAAGTGAAGAAACAGTGCCACGGCCTGGGCCTCCCACCTGCTATCATGAGTAGCTTCTCCAGGTCCTTGATGATATAAATTTGGAAGACTGCTCCAATGCCTGGGACGTGGGTGAGGGAGTTTTTCAAGACATTCAGTGCATAGAGCCCTTCCTCGGTGCCCACCAGCACCACCTGCGAGGGCAGAAGTCCAGAGGTAGAACATAAGCATCATCTCGTCACCATCACAACCCCAAATGGTAAGGGCAACAAAGCCGACACAGCCCTTTCTTTCTTGACTGCGTGTGGCTGTTGCCAGACGCCAGCTGACAGTGACCAAAATAGGTCATTACCTGGTCGCTGAAGGGCAGTGTGCAGTTCATGTCTAGACGGTCATCACCTTCCAGTTTCAGCAGGGAGTTTCCAAGCAATTTCTTTTCACATGTGAAAGAAAAAGGAGAAAGAAAAAGAGGACATGGTGAGCTTGAACTATTCATGACTACCCAGCCAGAGAGACAAAAGCAAGAATGGAGAGAAGTTTAACACCCGGAAGAACGCGAAGTTTCTCCTGAAAAAAGCTCAGAAACCGCACATCTGCTCATCTTTTGATCTGAACTCAAAAGGCAAGACGTGAATCTTATTGCTACTTCTGGGGTGGTTGTTAATGAAGCATCAGAGTTATAACTCCGCTTGGATGTAGAAATAAATGTGTAGTAGACGTAGAGAGATTCTTGGGCAGGAGGTCAGCTGAAGCTAAAGAGGTGTCACCTGCAAAGGGTTAATAAGCCACATGGACGGCTCCTTCCCCTGCAGGCTGCAGCCACAATACAAAGCAGAGCGTCAGCAGCAAACCAACAAGCTTCTGAATCTCTTTACCTGAACCCACGCAGGCAGAAGCTCGTAGGAAATACAGTCACGGCCCTATTGCACACATATTAATGTGGATTTCAATAAAAGGTTTACACGTGTAACAACGAACAGGTCATTAAAACAAATCTACCCAGTGAGCAGAGCTCCTTATCAGGAGGCTCCTGGTTAACGATTTTCCAATCCTAACAAAGTGTTTATTAGGAGCTGAGTGTTTGAAAAGAGCTGTTGGGTCTTTGGTGCAGAAAAGGCCAATGAGCAAAGAGCCCTGTTTCTATCCTGGACCGTTCCAGGAGGAGTGCTGCCAATCAAAGCACACCTACGTTTCTAACATCTTGAGGATGAGTAGGATTTCAAACCAGCCTACGGAAGAGCAAATCGTGTGGCAGCAAGTGAGAAGGTTATGAAAGGCCTCCCTGAGGTAGGCATGGCTGGCAGCAGCCTTTTGTGCTGCATCATGACCAAAGTGCTTGTAACTTAAGCCGTTAAACCGAATAAACTTATCAGAGTAAACGAGAGAGGATTTCCTTCTAAGCACACGAGCTGCTGTGTTGCTATCGTGAAGGTCTCTGGCACCCCACGAGTTGGCTGACGGTGCTGACTCCCCCATTCTAAAGGGCTGTGGCGGGAGCACCTGTGATGCCAGACACGCCGCCTCAGAGCCTGTCTCTCTATCACCACAAAACTCCAGGGCATGCCAGTCTCCAGCTGTCACCCTCCAGAGAAGGAGGCCAAGGGACATCATGGCAGCCAGCAGGACTCCCACCAGGTCAGCCCACTTTGCAAAGACAAGCTCCAGTGCCCGTTTTCATACTCACAGCATCGGCTTCTGCTTTTTCCCTAGAAACTCTCCCACCTGCGACAACTGATTCTAAGGCGGTGACCCAGCGCTGTTTGTCGGGGAAGCTGGGAGCTAGCAAGTAGAGGGTTCTCCCAGGCCAGCAGGTGGTGTGGGGGTGAGATTCCATCTTCAGTATGTATGGAACATCTAGGAGATTCGACAGAGAACACAGGGTTGGGTGTGGATTTCCCCCACTCCCGCTGGGACGGAGGGCCCTGAAATAGCAGAGATTGTGCCAAGTCCCAGGTACGGCGAAGACAGGGGACTTGAGATGGGTGGGCCTGCTCTGCAGGCCAGTTGCCCATGTGGCCCCCCTCCTGCCCATGCTGATGTATCAAGCTCAAGCCCACCTCCGGGGTGGGGCTCCCCCACGTCTCCTCACCTGCTTTGGCTGTATTTGCAAGTTCAGAAGCACCAACGGCGCCATGAATAGATACGTCCCCGTCGGGAAGGCACAGCTCAAATTCTTCCACCGGCCTCTGTCCAGCTTGGTGCAAACAGGAAGGGCAGAAAGAAAAACCAAAGAACAGGAACAAGAACAAGGGGGAGAAGAGAGGAGAAGAGAAAGAGGGGGAGGGGCGAGAGAGACAGTATGCGTGGAAAGACAGGCAGGCACACGAGAACAAAGGAGGAAAGGGTGTGCAGAGAAGGCAGAGAGGGAAGATAAAAAAAAAATAATGTGTGTCAGATGAGTAGCACAGTCAAATTTCTGATGACGATGCGGATTTATGGGTTAGTTGACTGAGGCAGAAGTTCTCGGAAGGTGTATTAGCAGGTAGAATCTTCGGGGCAGCACCCTGCAGGGTCTTCAGAGGGGAGACCTATAGACGTGAGTATCGTACCAATAACCTTTAGCGAAGTCATTTGGTTTTTAATTTTCAAAAATGGAACATCGCAGAAGGCTTGCAACGCAGTCCGAAAAATAAAGCCTTCACGCCGAGACTGGGGAGACCTGGGTCAACCGCGTGCAATGAAATTCCCCCTGAACCACTAATTTACCTTCTCTGGCTTCATTGTCATAAATGAGGACTTTCGATCCCTCCAGGACAATGTACTTCCGGTCCCAGCCTTGCTGTCCTCGTTTGTTATTCCTGGGAAAATAGAGATGGAGGAGAAATGTTTGAACTTGGAAGAATCGGGTGGGAGGAAGGGGGCGGGGGTGGGGAGGAAATCCTAGACAAGACTTCCCTAGAATTCCCTAGAAAACACCAGGGATGGGAATGGCTTGTGGCCTTCCATGCCCGTGTCAGGAATGAAAAACTTCCTTCCACCCCTCTAGGTTCTATGGCTGGCCTAGGAATTCAACTGACATCAGACAGATGAGCAGGAAACAGGCATACACATTGTGTTTTACATGTACGTGGGCATTTCCATAAGAGAACAGAGGTCCCCAAAGCAGATAGGCCCAAAAGCTCGTCTACTCGGTCGAACCGAGTCATCACTGTGAACCAGTGACTGAAATGCACAGGGGGGCTATAGAAACATGGGGTTACTTTAACAGGGCCTGTCTGCAGATTTCTCTAGGCTGGCCTGGACTCCCCGCCTCTGGTGACTAAAAGGTGTCTTTTCCCCTGGGATGTGGAAGGGCAGTTTTGACGTGGCAGTTTCATGTCCTCCTTTCAGGAAGAGAAAGGGAGGTCACAGTGTCCGTCTCGTGCCTGCTGTTTTCTCAAGTGCCTTTAGCTCAAAATAATCTCTATCCCAGAGCGGCCTCTTTTGGGGTAGCATGTTCTGCCACTCTTCACCAGTACCCGCCCCAGCCCGAGCCACCCTGCAGTGATACCTGGGCACCTTCATCCACCCTTCCAGGTGCAAGCTGCTGCTGGGCTCCTTGGTCTGGAGACCTGGGGAGTTCATTTTGTCACGGCAGAAGGCCTCAGTGAAGTGCATGGCATATTCGGCGGGCAGGCCACAGGTAGCTGGCAAGCACGTGGAGCACTTTGGATGACACATCACCTGACATTCTAGGGCAAAGCAATGAACAACCTGAAAAGCTGCCTGGTGGATCCTGGACCATTTCCTTCCTCCAGCAGCCAACCCCCTGCCGGCTCAGTCAGCTTGGCCCTGTCATCCACGTAACACCTAACTTGCCCAGGAGCCAGGCTCCTACAGAGAGAGGAAATGAGAGAGCCAAGTGTTCTCAGCCCCATTTTCCTGGTTTCTCCCAGGCTGTCACAAACAGGTGTGTGTAAAGGATACATTTGCACGTTTCAGTTGGAGCAGGCACACAGCCTAAAGGTAGGGTGAGACCAGGTGGGTGAAAAGAAGGCTGGAAATTAACAAAGCCCAAGGCATTTTGCACAGGGAGTTGGAGACATGAGCTGAAAACAGGTATAAACTCACTCTTTTCACGGGAGAAAAATAGCATCCTCCCACTGAAACTAAAAGCTTGCAAATGAATGCACTGCATGAGAAGGAATTTAAAACGGAAAAAAAAACCACCTCCACTGGATAGACTTCTTTAGATGGAGACACACAGGTGCCCATGACGAACGCACAGCCGCTGCTCTTACCGAGACATTTGGATGCCTGGCGTCCAAAGTGCACAGTATCTAGACACACAGCACACTTGGTGGCTCGCATGTTCAGTCCTACGTTAAATCGGTGAGGAATATTGTGGTGCATGCGTTCCTTAAGACGCCGACTGAATTCTGGAGGAAAATGTTTAAAGCTCATTAGAGTGCTGCAAATTATACCATCAAGAAAGTGAAACGACAACCCACAGAACGGGGAAAAACAACAACTTGCAAATCAGATCTCTGACATGGGACTATATAAAGAACCCTTACAAATTCAATAATAAAAAGACAAGTAACCCAATTTAAAAATGAGCAAAGGATTTGAATAGGCATCTCTCCAAAGAAGATAAACAAATGACCCACAAGCAAATGAAAAGATGATCAATTTCATTAGTCATCAGGGAAACACAAATCAAAACCAAAATGAGATACCAGTTCACGCTCCCTAGGAAGTCTAGAATTAAAAATATTGAAAATAAGTGTTGGTGAGGATGTGGGGAAACTGGAACCCTCATACATGGTTGGTGGGAATGTAAAACAGCATAGCCACTTTGGAACCCAGTCCGAAAGTTCCCAGAAAAGTTAAACAGGATTACCATATGATCCAGAAATTCCACTCATAGGTATATGCCCAAGAGAACTAAAAACATATGTAGCCACAAAAATCTGGACACAAATGTTCATAGCAGCACTATTTATGATTGCCAAAAAAACGGAAACAACCCAAATATCCATCAATGGATTAATTGATAAACAAGATGAACTATTCATACAATAGAATATTTATCCAGCCATGAAAAAGGAAGTGCTAATATACGCTACAACATGGGTGAACCTCAAAAAAATTATGCTCAGTGAAAAAAGCCAGACACAAAAGGCCACATGTGGTACGAATCCATTTTTATGAAATGTCCAGAATAGCAAATCCATAGAGATACAAAGCAGAAGTGTGATTCCCAGAGACTGGAAAGAAGGGGAAATGGGAAGTGACTGCTTATGGGGATAGAATATTTTGGGGTGAAAAAGGGTGGGGCCAAAAAAATGTTCAAAAATTAGAATGTGACGTTTGTACAACCTGGTAAATGTAACAAAAAAAAACACTGAATTGTACATTTCAAATAAGGAGATAGTGTGGTATGTGAATTTCTCTCAATAAAGTTGTTCAACTACTAGACCAGGTTAATTACTGCTTGGGAAACTATTAACACTAACAGATGCAGCTAGATTTATATGAATGAACTTAAAATCTCCACTACCTGGTCATTAGGAATTAGGGTTCTTTAAAGAACATTACCAGTAGGAGATTGACGATGTGATAGTATAGATGTTTGTGGGCTTTTACAAAGAAACATATGCTTTTAAGTCAAATGACTGTAAATATTTTAGTCATGAGCACTTTGTGTTCCAGATGAAATCATGTATCTAGAGCATCTCAGAATCCAGTTTAAAAATCACTATTATGAATTACAGAATTTCTAATTATTAAATATAGAAACTGACTGAAGAATTCTCCCTTTATGTCGTCCTTTCATGAATAACCTCCTTTTGTGAAAAACCCAACTTTTAATCTTCAAAACACCGATTCTTATGTTAATATTCCTGTCTGTTAAAATTCAGATTGATTTTTTTTTTTTCATTGAATAGGCCCCTTCTCAATAATAACCTTGAACTAATTAAAGGCAGCTTTCAATGGAGAGAAAAGCTCAGGCTCCAAATTTCTGAATCCAAATTGTGTTCTCCATATAACGCCATCCCCCTCCGTCACGAAATTGGAAGGAATAAATAACATGCACGCACTTTGAAACTGCTCGCGTGCGACACACCCAAAGGAGGTGCTTAGTGTCACCAAACTACTCAGGTGACCACTACTCAGTGATCACTATGCAGCTGTGTCAATGGATGCCAGGGCCAGAAACCACTCTTTCCTGTGTTACCATCACCATTTTGATGTCTTTAAGAGAAAAGCTCTTTGATGCAGGGTTATATAAACACAGGAAACATGATGACATCACCATTAAAGAAAAACAACAACAAAATGCTATCCAGATTTACACCTAAAGTAGGTTTGATGGTGATACCATGACGCTAAATGACAGCTCTACTCCATTCGGCCTAAGACTTTCCAAACCACCTTCCTTGGCCTCGATGTCCTTTTCATCTCTAGGCGATCAGAGTACTTTTGAGACCACAAAGAAAACTCCTTACACTGTTAGTAGGAATATATTAGGTTGGTGCAAAAGTAATTGCGGTTTAAAAGGTTATAAAAATTGCAAACACCGCAATTACTTTTGCACCAACCTAATAAATTGGCAGAAACTATCAACACTCAAACTGCACATAACCTTTAAACCCAACGATTTAGTTCTTAAGAACGTATCCTACAACCAAAATGCCCATAGAGGGGCGAGACGTGGGTGTGTATGGTAACAAACAATTGGAAATAACCTAAATGTCCATCAATAGGGGTCCGACTTCATAGGTGAATCGTATACCCACACTGTGGAATACTATGCAGCCCTTTAAAAGGATGAGGTCCACCCACGTGTGTGAATATGAAGCGGCCTAAGATGACATTCTAACTGAAAGAAGAAAGGTGTTTTGCACTGTGTAGCATAGTGTGCTATGATATTTACAAGAGAACAAAGGGCTGAGAAAAATATGCTTATTTTCTTATACTCTTTAAATGTAATTATATAAGATATATGGATAATATAGACATGCAATTCCATGCATGAACTATTGCTGGAAGAATACAATGGCTGATTCTGGGTAAGGGAACTAGGATTGGGGGGGATGGGAGAAGACTTCCTGCTCAGTCTTTATCCCTAAATATTATTACTTATCATTTTTACCATATGTTTGCGTTTCTTAGTCGATGGGGGGGAAAAAATGTTGACCAAAAAAAAAAAATTGTTGACAAAACCCAGATGGCTGCTTGGGAACGTACCCTCTGGTGTTGAAGACTCCTTTCTGCGGCTGGATGGCGGGGCGAGCAGGCTCATGGCACTGGGCTGGTGCTCAGGCGACCGCACGATGGCAGACATGGCAATCTGCTGCCTCGCAGTGGCTGGAGTAGATGGGTGAGGGTGGTCTGCCGCTTTCCGGTGAGCAGCTGGGGAGACAGTTCAATGCCTTTCGATTAGCCGGGCCATCTAGAGGCCCAAGCCCAGCGGACTGGGCTATCTTTTCAAGGACCCCAAACCAAAAAGACACGGCTTGTACCAAGTCGGCCACACCAAGGATGCCGTGAATGTTTCAGACTTGGGATGTGCGGACTGAAAGCTTATGGGCCATAAATACTGATGCTGAACGAATCCCGGACAATCTCCTTGAGATCGGTCCTCCGCCTTTTCACAGCACTTTGCATAGAGAGCCTCCCTACCTTCCTCCCGGGCGGACCGGAGCTCGATGCGGGTCTTCTGAAGGGCTTCCTCTAGCTCTGCACAGCGAGCTTTCTCCTTCTCCAGAGCCACCTTCAGCTCATTGTACTGCAGAGGAACCTGTGTGGGCAAAGCAGGGTCCTCTTTCCGTCGACTAAATAAACCCTAGCAATGGAAACAGAGATATCTCCTAACTCCTGGAAACTGGCACTTTAAACTAGCTAAAGGGACTCTGACTCGGGAGGGGCACACCACGAAAGCCAGGAACATACTCACTGTAAGCGGATTTAGTGAAAATGGCATATGAAGGGGGGAAAGGGGGGAGACTGAGTCCCAGCCCATTCCAGCCGGCTGGAAAAAAAAAATAGGGGTGCGGAAGTTTTCACCAAGAGGGTTAAAGATGCTTGAATTGCCACCACCTCTTCCTTGATCATTCCCAAGAAGGAATCCACTTCCCGATTCTTTACCCTCATAAAATGGAAGTGGAGGAGGGAGTCAGGAGAGATGGTTCAGAAATCACTCTTGCCTTGAATTTGTCTCATGATGCTTGGTTACAAGACACAGAGAAGAGTGTTTAAAAACAAAACAAAACACGGAGTTTGCTAAAATGATGTCAAAACAAGGGACTTCAAAAAAATGCAAATGGAACGTGGAATGTACGTGGAAGAAAAAAAGGAAAACAGAATAATGCGACTGAAAAAAAGTAACAAAAAAAACCACAATGGAAACACCCTAACTACATCAAGTGACATAATCCGATAACAGTCCACTGCTAAAATAAAAAAGATTAAATATCATGAGCATAACCAGCACAGACAGTCACACAGCATGCAAGACACTCCTCCCCGGCAGCGACCACTTAGGAGGTGGCTGCTTCCGAGTGTAGCTCTCCTCCCCTTCAGCGCTGGGAACAAACACTGACACCAACTACCCACTTCTGTCCACTCCTCATTATTCTAAGTCATCAGAGGCCCTTCCTGTAAAACTGCTGCCACTGCTACTCTGGTGCAGGAATGGCTTTGGAAGGAAACTGGGAGCTCCTCAGAGACCTTTTAAAACTGAGAACACTTGGCTAAACCCAGTAGGAGGGCTTCTGTGGTTTAGGGAAGCGTGTTTTGGGCTTATTAAAAGAAATCTTCCCATGTGTAGCTATATATAAAACCTTGTCCATAGCTGTTTCTTCATGTCGGGTTTTTTTGGCGTTTGTTTTTTATTTTGTTTTTAGCCACAGTTTTTAATTTGTCTATGACAACTTTCAGTGGATGCAGCAGTGCTCGGTGGAGGGTATACGTGTCCAGTCGGGCACTTAAGGCAGATCACTTCAACTCTCTGGGTCCTAGTCTGTTCGTGAGCCAATCAAAAGGACTGGCCAGATGATATCTAGTCTTTTCTAGAGCCCCATACATGTGACCTGTAATCTCTCTAGAATCTTCACACATGGCCTGTAATCTCTCTAGAGCCCAATACACGTGATCTGTAATCTCTCCAGAGTTCCATACACTTGATTTGTAATCTCTCCCGAGTTTCATACACGTGATCTGTAATCTCTCTAGAGTCCCATCCAGGGGAGCTGAGAACCCCTCTGGAGTCCTATGTAGTGACCTGCCTATAAACCTTTCTCTCTACTACCACCCCTGCCCCAGCTGCTTAGGAAAAAGAAAAATCACTCCCTTAACAGACAGGCACAATTTTAAAGGCCATGAACATAGTTTGTTACATACTTGATAATGATACCCTCTCTTTAAGGGCTATTCTGATGCTCTCAAAACCTATTTTTCAGCCCCCAAATAAGAAAATGTACATTTTGTTTTCTTCGATGTTCCTTGGATTGGCTATCACCATGGTATTCACTGAATCTTAATGATATGACAAAAATGTCAACTCCCCACTTTCCCAACACTTTGACCCACCTTTTTCTTTTTAGCAGGTTGGTCCATTTTGGCTTGCAGAAAATCAATGAGTTTGGTTTGTTGAGAAATAGTACCTTCCATTTTCACCTTTTCATGAGAATAGAGAACCTAAAATTCATGAAAACAAAAACAGCCTCAGACCCAGAAAGAAGTATGCTTTTAAATTTGGTACTTTAAGAAAATTAAAAAGTTGTTAGGATGCTAGCACGTGAAACTTCAACACAAGCACACAGGTTCAATATTTCTTTACTTCATCTTATAGAAAAAAAAAAGAAAAAAAAAAGGATTGATGGATGGATAGGGAGGTAAAAAAGTAAAAATAGCAAGTGGTTAATAGTAGAATCTAAGGGGTAATCATAATAGAAATTTTCCAACGTCTCTAAATGTTTGAAAATTTTCGTAATGAAATATTTGGGGGAAATACACAAGAGCGCACAACATAAAGATCCTGGCCATCTCACTAGATGGCTTTTAGCCATCACGCTTGGCCTCCACAGACGATTTTTAAGTAAATTCCCTTTGCCAGGTCTCACCTGAATGTTTTCTAGCTGATATTCCAGATCGCTCCTTTCTGTCTTCAGCAGATCAGCCCGATCTAGAGCTTCTTGCAGCCCTTGAGTCAGACGGAAAATATGACTCTTCTGCAGGTCCATCTGCTGCTGTAACTTGGCTTGCTGGTGGGAAGAAAGGCCAGAGAAAGGCTCCGTCCGTACCACTCATAACACGACTCGTTCCCATACTGTTCCTATTACCAAACTAATTTCAGGCCTGGCACCAAAAGTCCAGCTTCTGAAATCATCTCATTCCAGAATTACCAATTGTCTTCTAGTCCAAAATGATGTATGCACGGTTTCAAAGAATTTGCACAGAAATCGCTGATGGCCAGCAAGTCACAGGATGCCCTCCATACCAGGAGGTCCACGCTGGGGGGTCTGCCTTCCCAGTCAGAATTGCAATTAAGGGTACGTTGGTACTTTAGAGTCTGAGCTATCCACATCGACATCTAAGGCAGTGCGACTTAGTACCTTGACAACTAAGTTCCAATTTGTCCTTATTTTTCATTTTTTGGATTTCAGTTATGAGAAATCGCTTTGCCCGGCAGTGTGGAATATCCAAAGGGGGATCACATCACCTCTACCTTATAGGGCACCTCATCAGGATGAGGAACCCCAACAAGCACACCAATAGCCGTAATTGTAGGAGATATTTCTACAGTGTGGAGAGGAAGGAAGAGGAAGACCCCAGATTCAGTACAAGCATTGGTAAAACCAAAAAAATAAAAAACTCAATTTCGTATATTGGAAATAGTTTTGTGCTGGAAATCTCTCCAATTTTTATAATGGAAGTCAACCGAAAAATAGGGCAGGCTATCAAGACACTGGTTACATGGCTCTCTCTCCTAACATGCTTGTTTGTAAAAGGCAGGAGAGAGAGCAGCTATCCAGACAAGATACTGCTAGATTTCATCCAACCCCTGGGTTACAGCCTAACCACACTTGCTGTGGCCCAAATACTCTATTCCCTGGCAGCCTAAACCCTCTACAGACTTAAGGACAAGTTGCTAATAAAGAGCAATACACATCAGCATGGGGGTTTTCTAACAGACAATGTTCTCAGGCCCAGCAGGCCGAGAGCCACTGACCTCAGAATTCGCTGGCCCTCTCTCTCCGTCTTACTGCACTTCCCTCCATCTATGTTTTTCTTTCCATTTCTACTCCTCACCTGCCTTTGCTCTTGCGAGGTAGCTGATTCCTTGAGGCATCACAGTGTCAGAGAACGAAGCTGGGCTTTGGAAGATTAGAGACCCTGGCTTAAACAATGACTTTAACATTTATTCGTCAATGACCATGGGCATCTCTTACTGCCTCTTGGAGACTCAGTTTCTTCAACTGAAAGTGGATGTAATAACCCCCCCCCCCCCCATCACGGGGTGACATACTGAGCACCATGCCCAGCATATAGTAGGTACTTAATGAAGTTTCGTGCTATCTCCTTTGTCCTTCTTTCTTGCCCCATCCAGTTCAGGTGCTCTCCTCTCTTCCCCATTTGCCTTTCCTGCCACAACTTACTCTGCTAGCCCCTCCCCCATCAGCCCTCCACAAGGCAAGAGATACTGTTACTAACCAGACATCACCTGGCCTGGGTGCCAACCTGGAATTTCTGAATCAAACCACAGAATCCCCTAAAATTAGAACAATAGTAAAAAAAAAGGAAGGAAAACAGCTAAGACAACCTCTAACCTCTTCAAGGGAGCTTTCTTCCCCTGTGGCATAAGCGATTTCTTCTGCAAATTACTCTCTTTAGTTTCTTTCCACTATTTCAGGACAACATTAATTACTAGGCAGGAAGCAGAGAAGCAAGTGCTGGGGACGAGAATCTGTTTGGTGACAACCAGGCCCAAAATATTTTTCTAGAATAAACATACCAACTGTCCATTAGCTTTCCAAGAAATAGGCTGCCCATTCACCATAATAAAATAAAAAAAAATAAAAAAAAAGTAAGAGTGACATTTGCAATCAATGAATTGTTTTTCAAACCATGTATACCTGCTTCCCAGGGAGAGGCAAATGGAGGCTATTCCTGGTCAGTGTTAGACTACAACGAAGGCTTTAGCTATGGGCTTAGATCTGTCCAACAATTTTATGAGGGTGACACGACACTGGGAGGCAATATGAAGGATGTGGATGACAGAAACCAGAGCGTAAAACCCCTCAGGTGGCTGAAAGGATGTGTCAAAACCAACTAGAGATAGTTCAATAGGGTGGTGTTTTAAAAACAAAACTAAATAAATACAGAACATAAAGATGTAAAAAAAAAATTTTTTTTTCTGGAAGGGCAGGTGGCAACTTAACAGGTCAACGGGTGTCAGTGGTGTGATAAAACCACCCAAAGTACCCAGGTCGTCGGGAGCGATTTACAGAGTCCAGAAGGGAGGTGGAGATATCCCACTGTATTCTGCTCTTCAGACCCCATGGACTCCTAGAAACTCTCTTTGGAAAGATAACTGTACCAGAAAAGAACATCGCCACCTTGAAATGTTTCATTTGGAAAAGACAAGGCGATTTGGAGTGGGAGAGCTATTTAGATATCTAATCAGCAGCTGGAGATAATAAAAGGAGTTACAGAATTGTTGCAAGGACTATACGCATTGTTTCATGTAAAGTACTCAGGAAGGCACCTGGCACATAGTAAGTGGTAATTAAACGTTATTTTAATTAATAATCAAGTACTTTGAATACTGATCTCCTATTTTGTTGGAAATATCAGACTACTCTCTATTTTCAAATGTTTCAACTTAATAGAACCAATGGATGGAAGTTATAGGCTTTAGTTCAAAATAAAAAGAGACTTTCTAAAAAGCAGAGTTTCTGAAAAATGGGTTGCGATCTCCAAAGTCACTGTTAAGTATTTAGGCCAAGGTTTAAGGAAGTGAGGAATGTTGGGAAAAGGACTCTCTTCCTTGGACAGGAGATGACTTTGACCACGATTAGTAAACGGACTTTCATCTCCAGCATTACTTCCAGTGAACTGATAGTGGCCGTACTGTGCCGTGCCGAGAAAGCTTCTGAGGCCATCTCGGGCCCACGAGGAAAGATTTGGGAGACAGATCCATTAGTAAAGTCTGCCAGGGGCAGGGATAAAGAGAGCAGAGGTACAAGTGCTGGCAATTTGGACTAGATGACACATCAAAATCCTTTCCAGCTCTGAGACTTTGATTCTGGCCTCGTTTACGAATGAGTCTCTGTGCCTAATGAAGAGAGCGGCTGGGTTGAGCCCTTGGTCACGTGCTTACAGAGCGCACACCACAGGCAAGGATCCTGGCCATATCCGGACAATAAAGATCATTCTTTGTTTCACAGTGATTTCGACTGTGAGTGAAATCTGCCTCCAACTCAATGTCAGCCAGATGTCTGTGCTCAAACATCTATCTGTGAGGTATAGACCGGGAAACCGGAAACGTTCTCATGTAGTTTAGAAGTGAGAATCAGGGGACTGAATCAGGATACCAGCTGTCTATTCCTAGCGTTGTCACTGACTCACCATGTAACCTTGGACCAAAGTATGGAGCTGTCAACCTCCCTTCCTCAGGAGGAAAATAGGACAGGCGAGATCACTGATTATTTCTGTTCTTTCTGTTTCCAACAGGTGCCTATTCATTCCTGATGAAAGTCTCTATTTGACCACCAGATAGACTTTTAAAGTTTCTACTGTAGTGTTCTTAGTGCTGCCTTCGGCGAACTTCCCACTGATGCATATACCTGGGGCGCCAAAAAAATGTAAACCAGTGGACACTTTGGTCAACATTGCTCAAGCAGCAGTTTGTCATAATCAGAAAAATCTGAACGCTGATGGGAACCACTTTGAGTACCTCTTGTCATTGCAGAAGTCAAACGTGACTCACATTTATCTTTTGTTATCAGTATAGATTGAGTATGACAATTTTAATACAGTTTTTTCCTTTCTGAAAATGTGTATACATGTTTTTGGCACCCTCTGTATTTAATGCACTTTACTTAAAGCTTTTCATTGTTTATTTAAAACTTTTCATCATATCAAATTTAGCCATTTTTAAGTGTACAGTTCAGTGGCAATAAGGACAGTGACATTGTTTTGCTACCACTACCATCTCCATCTCCTGGATTCTCCCAAACTCCCACCCATATTTTTTAAAGTATCGTTCTCTCAAACATTTCATACTTACCTGCAAAATTTTTGACCCACTTTTCAAACTTAATGGTATAGCAATATTATTTCTACCAGCAGAGCCCTTTGGGGACTATGGGTACCATACAATAAAACCTCAATTCAGCAGAATAGGTACTCTGGTTAATTGAACTGTCAGGCTCACTGTGGGTTAAACAGAACACTCTTAGAGCCAACTTCTCATGAAATATCTTTACCTTTATAAAGTGCATTTGTCCTGGTGGGTCAATTCTAGTGAACAAAGCAGAATCATTAATGATCCAACACAGAGGGCTTTGGTTGGGAGTTGGAAGTAGGTATCACTTTAATTACCAATTTTTAGATCTCTGCTAAAAAGTACAGCAAATAACATAAGGGATGGGTTTAGGAGATCAATTTGAGCTTTTCATTTGATGTCTCAAAAGCAGAGCCTAATTTTTTTAATTGAATTAACTGAATGTTCAAAAGTTTTCATGAAATTTGGTACTCTGCATAATCTGATCAAGTCTCTGCCCTGTGCGTGAAGCTATTTTGCATGGATGTTTTATCAGCCTGAAAACTTAATATGCTTTGGATATTAAGGGCAATTTAACTCAACATTCATTCACCCACATATTTAATAAACTTCCACTTGGCACATACTCACCATGGGCTCAACACGCTATTAAGCACCATGTGGGAGGACACAAATGACAAAGAGACCGTCTGGCCTTCCTGACAGTCTTTGAATGTGTTAAATACCTTCAAGAAAGTATTAACTGACCACCTTACTCTTCCTCAAAAATTCCAAATGCAAAATCTGAACATCGAATTTGGATCTGCTCACTTGAACACAACAAATTTTCACTTTTGAAATTCCACCTGGCTCTATTTACCTGGTGTTTTACACTCACTCACCTCCTCCAGAAGCCTCTGTTTGAGCTCGCGTTCAGTCTCCAGTTTCTGTTGTAAACTGCGGGCATTCATTTCAAGCATAGCATGTTTCTTCTCCAGATCGTTGAGCTGCACATTTGGAAAAATTGACCATGATACCACATTTAGAAATGTAGGATGCTAATAACTTTTGCAAATATCCACAAACCTTCACATGTAAAGAATAATCAAGTTCTAAAGGTCAGAACGTAAATACTGTTTTTCAAAAGTGTACCACAAAAGTCCACGTCACAGATAAGCTTTATATAGGTTATTCTTTGAAGACAGAATATTATGTCTGATGTGTGTGTGTGTGTGTGTGTGTGTGTAACTGTGACTAGTTCTAAGAGGATAAATGCTCAAGAATTTATCGATCTGACGTACTTTGGCTGAATTAAATAATAGGCATATGCTGACTGCTTACTACTTGCCCAGGATAATACCAAGGGCTTTGGAGATGAAAGGATGGACAAGCTCTCTCAAGGATCTCACATCAAGTCAAAGGCAGAGAGTGGTCCGTAAGTAGACACATACACAAATAATGTGACTGCTTTGTAAGATGATAATTTTGATAAGAGAGGTATGGAGAAGAGAAATTCATCCTGAATTACCAGGTATCAAGAAAAGATAGTAAAAAAAAAAAAAGAAAGAAAGAAAAGATAGTATCAGAATGTCTGGAGTCATAAAAGGATGGGTAGGACTTTGCTGTAGAATATTTTAAAATAGTCAAATAGAAAAAAAAATTCTTCAAATTAAATACAAAAGAGTCCACTTATCTCTAAATCATATATTTATTTTCCTCATGGTTATAAAAATAATAAGTCAGTATCAAGGAACTCAGGAATATTCCTGAGTGGCAAGCCTCTACCCTTGAATCCAATAATTGTATTTCTATAAAATTCTGGTAAGAAAATAATCATAGATGTCCATAAAGATTTATGTTCATCACCATGTTATTTATAATGACAAAAAATTGGAAGCTCAAATTTCCAACACAAGTGGAATGATTAAAATAGGTACCTCTCTGTAATTGCTTTTAGAACTGCATGTTCAAAAAACTTTCAATAATTCAAGAAAAGCCCCTAGTTAGGTGATATGTCTTTTTAAAAAGATGTAAAGCTATTTACATAGTAAGAACCTAAATTTGTGTAATATATATGTGTGTATATATGTGTGTGTGTATGCATAAATATATCATGCAAAGAAATGACCACAAATAAATTCACCAATATAATAGTGATGACAGATTACCAGTCATTTTTTCTGTAGTTTTCTGTGGTTTCTATATTTTCCACAATGACTCCAAATAGTTCGAAATTATTGCTTTTATAATCATGAAATAACAAAGAGTTATACAAAATACACAATTCAGATTTGTGTGGGTGTGTGTGAACAAGTGCGTCTGTGTGAATACCTGAAATGTCTCTGATCGAGAGCCACTGGTATGTCATTTTGTAAATACAACATGGAGGGCTACGTGGACAGAACACGCACACGTCCAATGTGGAATACTGAGGCCTTGCATTGGCATCAGACCCTATCATGTCCCTGGACTGGCAACACGGAGAGGCTGAGCTGCCTGTTCCCGCAGCGACGAAATGAGCATTCGTCCTTGCTACCAAGCACTTCCCGAAGATGCTTGACACTAAACCCATAAAGCCTTCTAGAAATCAAGGGCCAGGAAACGAGAGAGATGCACGCCCAGATCAAAGTCGGACCTCAGAGGCCCAGACAGGCTGACATTAAGAAGTCACTGGCTAATGATGATACGCCAGTAGCCACCGCAGGCACCCATGCTACTGCCAAGGATGTCCCCGGGTGACACATAACCGTGGGGCTTTACTGCACTGAGCCCATGCACGTTTGTGAAATATGCTGACCACGGACTGCATTTGAACTTGTGTCAAGTATGCCTTCTAAAAGCAGGAAATGAAAATGTTTTCCTAAAAGGCAGAGGGGCAGGCACTCACCTTGTCGGAGAGGCTCTCAGCTTTCAGCTTCTGTTCTTTGAGTGCCTGCTGCAGAGCGAGAATCTCGGCCTTGTGCTCCTTCACTGCCAGCTCTACCACCTGGCGCGACTCCGTGATCCGCTGGTCGGCTCTTGCCCTGCAGGAGAAACACAGGCCCACTTTCAGACGCCCCGCCATCACCATCTCTAATCCTGATAAGTAACCAAACAGGGTGCAGGCTGGACAGATGCCCAACCCTGATTTCTAGTTCCAAATCATGTCTCGCTTTCTGAATTATTCCAGAGTGAAGATGTAACCCACTTTAGGCCTTGGGTAAATATACTCTTAAAAGATAAAGCTCCTGTGAGTACTCGCTTAGAAAGGTTGAAGGGGGAGAGGCGTTTTTCCAAATACAACTGGGCTAAATAGAGTGTGTCAGGACTGTCACACCCTCCCAGGGGAGTGGAAATGGAATGAGGTCCCAATGAAGGCCCACTGGGTGCAGAGGACCATAGAGGACAGCATTCAAGGAAACATTTCCTCTGCTTAAAGTACATGCAAGACATTAAGTGTTTTGGGTGCTCACCAGGAAACAAACTTGAACTGGGTGAATGTACATAAGTTTAGAGAGTAGAAAAACTAGAAGCAAACTGGAAACATCACTTCCCTCCCCCAGGTAGTTCTTATGTGTTGCTACTTCCACATCTGGGCTTGTACAAGCTCCTCCACTGGCAACACTTTCCCTCCCTACCCTACTAACTCAAGTCTTAACTAGGCCTTCAAGGGTAAACTCAAACGCCATGTCCTCCATAAATAAAGCCTTTCCCCGTTTCTCCTCTCAGAAGTAACCTCTCCTTGCCCCGTATCCAACACATAAATGCACATCTCTCCTGGCACACCCAATCTCTACTTCAGGTGATAAATATTTGAATGCATAATTTATCTCCTCCACTAGACTCAGCCTCTTGAGGACAAGAATTAAGAATTATATATTGTATTCATCTCAGTATCCAGTATCACACTAAAATGGGGCAAGGAAAGTTCGTTTATAATTGCCCCTGAAAGTATGCATGGAATGTCTACCTAAGCACAGCCCGTAACTATACTTCCCATGTGTTGTGTATCTCTTGATGCCGAAGCCAGCTTCCAACCCCCAATATTATCTCTGAAGGACTGTAGAAACAGCTGGGATAGGAGCTGAACTTGCGGGTAGGAAGAAGAGGTTTCTATATGAAAGCAGCCAGAATGTACTGTGAGGACCTGGGGGGGCCCAAGAGTTGGGAGGGAAGTAAGAACAGGACATCTTAAACCAGCGGTCCTTCACATCAGCAAATACCCAGAGTGGGAGGATGTCCAAAAGGGGAATATTTCTACCAGTTTCTCGTGGAATTTAGGAGTGCCTATCTTTTGACTCCAGTATTTTCTAGTTTAACTGACTCAACGTAGATTGAACATCCAACATAGGTAACTGAGTTTACTGCGGCCAAGTAAATGTGGTCAAGGAAATACTAAAATGAGTCTGACAGAATCCACCTAAATGACAGATATGCCCGTGCAGAGTTTATCTTGCTCAAGGAGTATCACAGGGAGGTAAGTTTCTGAGGAAGGTGACATTAGCGAGGTTATGAAAGCTGAATACGATTCAGCTGTGCAGACATGAAGTCATAGGGTTGACTCTAGTTGACGTGGTGCCTCTCTGCAAACTGGAATAAGGCATCTGTTCCTCAAGACCATTTATTTCCATCTGTTGGTAAACTGTCGTAATATAGCAATTTTGTTAGAGCAAAAACCACTTTCCTGCCGTGAGCTGTAAAACCGTCCTAATAAATCTTCTAATCTATAATGTCTTCGGTGTGAACGGCACCCTCTAGAGCGGTGCAGTATACAAACTGTGCTATCGTGGCCCTGGCAGGAATGGGAGTCTAGGTGAGGGGACCGTGGAAACATAAGTGGGAAAGCAGAGGAAAGACGCAGCCTGAATTTATTATTTCCTCCCAAGAAAGAAAGAAAACACAAAACTAAACTATTCTTGCAAAGCAGTTGTTCTCAACTGGGGGCGATTTTGCACCCCCAGGGGACCTTGGACAATGTCTGGTGTCACAACTTGAGGAGGGGGTGCTACTGGCATCTAGTGGGTAAAGACCAGGGATGATGCTCAACATCCTACGATACACAGGACAGCCCCCAAGACAAAGGATTCTCTGGCCCAAACTGTCAACAGTAGCGAGGCTGAGAGACCTCAGGGTAGAAAGAAGACCAGCCTTACACACAACCAGGGATTAAATGGTGATGGTCTTGCTACATGGTCACAATGATATGAAACCTGAGGAAAGAGTTTCTGCAAAGAAAGCACTGAGGTACTTGCCCTGCTCTGACTCCCAGGCCACTGCCCAGGGTCAACTGACACCAGCTACTGCCACAGACTCCAACTGACACTGACGATGGTCATAACCAGGATGACCAACCCATCCTGGTTTGCCCAAGAGTCTGCCAGGTTTAGCACTGAAAGTCATTTGTCCCCGGGAACTTTTCAGTCCTGGGCAAGCTGGGACAATTGGTCGTCCTGTTCCTAAGTGTCAGGTGTGATCCTGCAGTCATCTGTCATCGGCTTTCTACAAAGAGAAAGTCCCACCTGCTTTGTTTCTCAGTGTCCAGCATCCTCTGTAACTCGCGAACACGACACTCAAACTGGGACTTCTCGTCCCCGAGGACGCTCCTCCACGCCTCCCACTGCCGCTCCTTTTCCAGCAGCTCGTCGTTCAGGGCCTCCAAATCCATGACCTGTTCTTCCAGCATTGTGCAGGTGGTTTTCAGAGCCTCCATCGTCTGCAAATCAGTACCACTGAGTTGTGCCTTGTATCAAATGAGGATTTCCTGGATGTTACTTTTGTCGGATTAGTTTCAGAAAAGCACAAGTTTCTAACTACGGCATGAAATACACTTTATCTTTTCCTTCTACAGACTGAGGGGACCAGACGAGAAAGGACGGAGGGTGATTTCTGCCAACCATCGTCTAGGCAGAACCCAAAGCAGCCAGGGTGGAAGAGACCAAGCTTAAAATCAAGTGGCTCACACTAGCCTCCCCAAAGCACTGTATCTTATTTTTAATTTTTTAAAAGCAAAACTAAGAAACTACACACTTTTAAAAGCCACTCTTAAAATCTCCAAACCTTCGAAACGCACACGATTTCTGAAAAGAGCACATTTACTGGACAGGCTCAGTCTGGGAAGCCTGGGGAGAGATGCCCCAAGCACTCATCCTAAAAGCTAAAGGGAATCAGTGCTCCCCGGATCTCTGACGCTGTGGAAGCTTCCTTACTTGCTTCTGGCTGGTGAGCTGCATCTCTCTCTCCGTGATCTCCCGGCGGAGATGGTCCACTTCACTTCGTAGCTGCACTATCTCATCGTTGGCGCCGGAAGCCTCATCAAGTTGTTTGGACAAGTAGAAATTTTGATTGTTGAGTTCAGCGTTGTCCTCGGTCAGCTGGTTTAGCTGCTCCTCCAGGTCTGTGATTACCTAGGAGAGAAAAAAGGAACCCAGTCACATACCAAGCGAGTCAGTTTTAAATGAGAAATTGCTTCCAGGGCCACGGGTTTCGAACTGGCGTGACACTGGCAGTCAACGAACAAACGAACGAACGAACGTGCAGCTCACACGTTTGCCTATCCAACTGCGAGAGCCAAATCCAAGCTAACCATGCCCACCCACTGAGCGCTAAGACGCGCACGCTGTGGTAGACCAAGAAAAGGCTCTGCTTTCTTTCTCACTCAGGATTCATCTGGAAAATGTGGCAAAAGCAAATCAATCAAAAGTGAAGGCCACAGGGAAGAGGCAACTTTAAATGAGATCAAGTTCATGGACAATAATACAATGTGGAAAATGCAAACTGAGGAAAGAGGAATGAAGACTGGTCTCGCAATTCACTAAGTAAGCTGAAATGCCCGTGACTCCATCTATAGGACATTGTAATTGGAGATGGTCTTAGAAGGCAAAATAAAGTTCTTGTTGAGGAAGGCTGAGTGAAGGACACTAAGTTATTTTAATCATTATCTTGGGCAAGAAATTGAATTTCATGCAACAAAGGAAAAAGAAAAACTTTTAAGAGAAGCTCAGAATAATCCTGAAAATACAATATTGTACTACGGCATCCCTTTAATGGTTTTCACTATACAGTTAGCTATCAGAAAATGGGAAGGCATGTATGTGAAATTGTCATTTTATTGAGAGAGATTTAATCTGGTTTTGCTAAATTATATCCTTGCTCAATGGCGGAATGACTTCAATTTCAGTGCATTTGGCTTTCCTGTTCTCTTTGCTGAGGCTCAGTATCAGCACTTATAGAAAGCTTTTACATATAATACTTTAGAAGTTTAAGGGCAATTTTCTTATAATACTTGGAATGAGGTGCACACGCAGTAAATTAAATTTTATATAATAAAAAGATATAAATTAAAAGGAAAGGCCTTTAAGCCTATGGTTATTTATTGTTTCCGATTTTCAAACCTAGAGTAGAATTAGTATATGAAATGCTCCACTGTTTCCATGACTAATTCCCTATTTTAACCACCTTTGATTAGCAATTAAAACAAAACAATCTTCTCGGGCACACAGAATCAAAGAGCATCAATTAAGTACATTTGTTCTATGTGGCTTAGAAAACACAGCTTTTCATTTTGTTAACTGAGCTGACAGGCTTTTTAATGCAGTAAGTCGTCTAGGAATTTGTATTTTAATGTCAGAAGCCATGTTAATTCCTAAGGTACTGGTGTGAAGCACACTCAGCTACAGAAGCGGGAATAAAGGTTATCTGATCAGGTTCTTAGCTGAGACTCCTTCTTTATGGGGGGGAGGGGGGAAAGGCACAGGAAAGTATGGCAGGAGTGTCATTCCTAGCAGGCAGTAATGCCTTATAGGGATCCCTGTATCACCCTTTCTATGACATGGTTAAATCTCCTAAAACCATAAAGAATAAACAATGCCCGATAGTTCCACTGATCTCTCCCCTATGAGTAAACTCATCCCTTACGACAGTTTTCATCCTACACTGCAAATGTCTCCATTTAACCACTATGCTTCCTTCCACCTCTTTCCCAAAGAAAAACAAGACTGAGGCACACTGGCCTGGAAGCTATGCAGTCAAATGAATTCAGGAACCCCCCTATAAGCGACTCTGAACTCTGCTATGCTGGTTTCTCCATCACTGACATGGAGGTAAATACTGTATTTACTACCCGTCTATTTCTATTGTTTTAATGTTCTGAATTTTCTTGCATACCATTCCACCTTAAGTATCATGTAGTATATAAGGGATAAAAATTCATGGCCGAGATGATGCTTCATTGTAAAGATTACAATAGTGCCTCTAGGGGAGCAAAGAGACCATAAAAAATCTGTTCATGTAAGAATATATACATTGCCAAAATAATTTCCATGCCATTTGAAGATATATTTAAGCCTTTGGGTACCCACTTCCTTTCAGATTTATGAAAGAAAAATGTAGTTTGTTATGAATACATTTCTGCCACCTCTTCTCTCTGTCCCAAAATTAAATTACAAAGTGCTTAAGAAGAAACGCATGAAAAAAGGCAGTGAGGTTCCAAGATTATTGCTCTCACTTCAACTGAGATGGACCCACTGGAGTAGGAAGGGTCTATTTCCTTTTTGTCATCTGGTTTTCAAGGGCTCTCATGTTTCTGGTTTCTATTTACAGTTTGTGATTGCTGGTTCTATATTTTGTCATCATCTCTAGTTTGCCCATTGGACAAGAGAAAGATTATGTGTTTGTGTGAAGCACCTAAGCACTCATTAAAGCATTTTAACTCATTCAGACATTTTACATATTGTTTCTGCCCAAGCCATAACATGTTTAGCTTATGACTGATTTGAGTTGTGGTGTTATGGTATTACGTGTTTTACACACACACACACACACACACACACTATGGAGTTTGCAGGTACTGAGTTGATGTGAGACACAGGCAATAAATTAATGGTCTCCATGGTCCAAAAAAAAAAAGTGTAATAATAGACAATTGGTGATTTTTGAACCAGGTTATGTGCAAGGAGAATTCCTGGGTTTACTTTATGGACTTCAGTTAGTCTCTCCACAACAAGGGCAAATGATCTTTTTACTATATTACAGCTTGTTAACCTTTCAACTCCAAGATCAGAGGATAAAAAATGGTAAAGTGAAAGGCTGATTCCATCGTAACAGTAAAAAAAATGAGCCTGGGGAAAAAAAAAAAGATGAGAGAGACAGCATCATAATGCAGGGGCCACAAGAGCTCTCTTATATACTGCTTTTGCAGATAAGAGATCTTGGTGCAGTTCTCAGAGAAAACAAGGATATAAAAAATAATCTCCTCTCAGTGTCCAAAAAGAAAAAAAAAACAGTAGCTCTTTGAAGTTATTTGTTTCTCAAGGCTTTTACGCAAAAGTCAGAGTTCTGAGAAATAGATGTTAACCTCTCCCACCGAGCTGGGAGACCAGTAGAGGGAACGTTACCAGGTAAATGGTAACATTAGGGGGGAAGAAACCAGTCAGATAATGAGCATAAGGCTAGAAAGACACAGGACTGAAGTGCTATTTTAATGCCTGGTTCTTTCTTGAAGGGAGCTATTTGCATATTGTTTATTTTTAATCTTATAGCTGACAGATTGATTCATAATTAAAGCTGTGTCATATGTTTGCCCACCAACTCCCCTCTAAAACAGACTTAGGTAGGGTTTTAGGTGCCAGATTGATTCAAATCCTTTTTTAAATCCCTTCAAAATAGAGAAATGGTCAGAGCACGAAAATCTTACTGTTCATGAGCTTTTTAAAAGCTGCTAACCGGGAACTTCTATCAATTGAGTTCTTATAGGAGTTCCCAACAGTAACGAAGATGACAATCCCTAGCGGAGACAATCTCGGGCAGCGCCAACGAGAAAAGAACATCTACGACGTTCTTCTGGTGTCTACCCCCTGCCCCCGGAAAAAATTTTTTATTTTTTTATTAGTTTCAGGTGAACAAAACAATGTAATAGTTAGACATTTATCATTTATATCCCTCACACTGTGACAACGCCCCTCCCCCCATCCACTACCCCTCTGACATCGCACAGAGCCATTACATTTCCACTGTCACTATTCCTAATGCTGTACTCCACTTCTTGTAACTATATACATATATATATGGTGACTTGAAAGCAGCCTTTGAACTTGCAAAAGTATAATTAAGATCTACTACTGCTACCAAATATTGTACAAAAGGGGTGGTTTTCAAACTTTTTTAAGGAGCAGAACCCTTTTCTAAATAAAGATTATGTCACAAATCCAATAGAATAATAACAGGAACCAACACTGTTTAGCACTTTCCATGGATCAGGCCCTGTGCAAGCACTTTGGGGTGTTATCTCATTTCATTCACGCAGGAACGCCGTGCGTGAGGTATTATTACCAAAATTTCTGATTCTATGACTCAGTGTTTCCCAAGTTTTTCTGTTTCTGAAGTTTGAGTGGATGTCGGAACTAAGCAGCAGTCTCTCTTCCCTCCCCCAGTCACCAAAGAGTAGGTATTAAATGAATCATGTGTCTTGCAATCAATGGTATATTGGAATGGAGGACTTAAAATGTTATCCCCATTTTACAGATAAAGAAATGGAGGCTTGGGAGGATAACATCACATAGGTTACCAAGAGGCCAATCTAGACCTGAACCCAGTCTGCCTGACACCAGAGTACGTGGTCCGGACCACAAAGCCACCCAACTCTTCTAGCTGAAATGTGGGTGGGAGTTCCTCCTTCCATGTGGAGAGGCCACCGGAGGTTTCTCCATAGAATGCCAGGGGTAAGTAAAGGAAGGATTAGAAGTCACTGTTCCAGAAAAAGCAAATTTGAGGGATAAAGAGTTTACAAGTGATGTAAGTTAAGAAAGTAACCAAATCCATTCTACATGTTGCCATATTCTATTAAAAACTAAACTTCCAATTTTAAAAATGTGGGGGACAGCCGATTACAATTGGCGCACAAGAAAACTTTTGAAGGTGATGGATATGTTCATTATTTTTATTGTTTTGCTGGTTTCATAGGTGTATACACGTCAAAACTCATCAGATAATTGTACACCAATTATATTTCAATTGAACTATAAAAAAATGTTTTTTTAAGAAAAGTTCTTATGCCAAAAGACTGAAAAATGGAGAAAAGAAGCCTCCAGATGAAGCATTATTGATGTGCACATTTAAAATACATCCATGTTTATTTTAGGAAAAAGAGTAATATAAAAAAAAATCACAGTAATAAAATGATCCATATTTTACTCAGTGATCATTTAAGAGTGTGTATGTAACATAAGGAAATAACTCTTGTGTAAAATAAGAAACCAAGACAATAAGAAATTTAAAAAGTAGGGCAAAAAGTACAGAAACAGAATGCATCACCTCTCCGAGGAAGAGAGGCAAGAATGGAGAAAATCAACAGGCATTTCTAAGTCAGGCCCACCCTGATCCAGCCATCAGCATCAGGAAATACAGACCACAAATCCATCCGCCAGGCGCCACTCGAGTCAACCAAGAGGCACGCCTCCTGATCTAGCTATTCCACTTCCGGGTGTATGCTCATCAGAAACAAGTGCGTACAGCCACCCACCAAAGGACTAGTACAAGAATGTTTCCTGACAGCTTTACTCATAACAAAAACAATCCACATGTCCATCAACTGGAAAATGGACAGTTCCCTTCACATACTGGAAACACTACATCGTAAGGAAAAAGAACAAATTCTGACGGATACAACAAGGATGAACCACACAGACAACGGAAGTAAAAAAAAAAAAAGCTAAACCTAAAAGAGCACATCCTCTATGATTCCATTTAATTGAAGTTCAAGAACAGGCAAAACTAATCGATGGTATCAGAGGTCAGAATAGTGGTTACCCTTTCAGCAAAGAATGCTGACGAGAAGATAGGAGGGAGCCTTCTGGAAGCTGTAAAGGTTCTGTATCTTGATCTATGTTGTGGTTACACAGTTGTTTATACATGTAAAAATTTCATTGAACTGCACACGTAAGATTAGTGCACTTTATACATTTTACTGTATGCATTTTATATCTCAATTAGGGGGGGGAGCATATACTATCGGGACTTAATGTCCCATTTATAGTAGGTAAAGAGGAAAGAAAGAGTTCATTACAAGAACATAAACTATGTATGTGGGGGGGGGGAAAGGGTTCTGGAAATTCATACATACAAATAATGCAAACGGAGACAAGCTCACCAAGGACTGACTAAGGAGGTAATAAAGCAATGAAAGGACCAAAGAAAGGCAGTGGAACTACAAATAAAGATAACATCCCTAGCTTCTGAAAGGGGCCTATTTCAGTCCTTTGTTTTGGTCAAAAATAGACTTTGCATTTCCACTGACCCTACCTTATTACATAAGCTATGAAAGATGCTTATCAGCTTATAGAATTTATTTCTCTCGATATAAATAACATCTCCCAAAGAGTCCTAGATTTTAAATTTGCATGTCAGTGACTATATTTTACCTGTTAGGAAGTTAAAATGTCTACATTCCCCAGGAGAAGAAGTCATTGGCATTTCCTCTCTTAGAGGGAGCAAGCGGGAGAAGCCTTGCACATATGACTGACCCTAATCGCTGGACAGTCTCTGGCTTGGGCTGGCCTCAGAACCTTCTACATTGGAAAAGGAGGTGAAGCGGCCTTGGGGCCCTTGTTGCAGCTCCTGAAACCTATTAGTGGTTGTGCAGTGAGAATTACTTGAACCATTACAACTATCTTCCCTCAAACATGAAGAATGGTTTTAAGTTTTTAAAACTGGCAGAAACCCAAGAAACGTAAGTCATCTGGGGCTCAGAAAGGCCAAATCAGTTTAACAGCATTAACTGCTTCAAGCGGAAAGTTTGTATCAAAAATCAGTCCCTGATATCATGAAGAGATGTCCCCTTTGCCTTCTCGGTTTTCGTTTTAGGTTATTTTAATCATCTTTGGTTAATACTCACAGTACAGCTGTTACGAAGGGCATCAAATTTGCGCTGGATTTCATCTCTATGTGCCTAAAAGGTAAGAAGTTGATTATAAATTTTCCATAGGGAAGAATACAATTCTACATGCTATGGGTCAAATAAAGAGAACAGCTTTTGCCTACAAAGCAAGCATGCTCTTGCAGCAGTCCCGGCATCTGTTTTTCAAAGAATTAATTAATCAAGTCATCCCTAACGTCAGAAACAAAAGTTACAGGAACATATGAGGCTGTGTTAATAGCAGTGAACTACTTCTTAAAATCCATTTTTCAATTACAGTTGACATACAATGACCACACATGCCTACCCTTTACAAATATATTTGACCATTCATACTAATGCCTCGGGATGAGTGGAAGAAAAAATAATAATAAAGGATGAAGTTTTAACTCTCCTTCATTTGTCTTATTCCCCATTCTTAACCTTTGCCCTCTTCCCTCAAATTGACCCTCCCCCTCAAGCCTATTCCCGAGACACACACACACACACACACACACACACACACACACACACACACTCAGGAAAATAGTCAGGACAAAGTAGGGACTTTTTTTTTTTTTTAATCAAAAGCTGCTGAGATTCAGAAACCTCACAGTGACCTTGAAAGAAATATAAAGGCAGAGCTGCTCTAAAACAAGCAACATTCATTCAGTTGACAAGGATTTTTGGAGTGCATGCTATATGCCACACGCTGCGGTAGGACAGAGCACCTTCATTCTGATGAGGGAAGATAGAACATAAACAAGTGATTGATGACAGTGACAAATGCTATAAAGGAAACAAACAGAAAAAGGGAATAAAGGGGATTAAAAGGAACTTACATACATGGGGTGGTCAAGGAGGCTTCACTGAAGAGGTGACATTTAAAGGGAAACCTGCAAGATGAGGAGGTGCCAGCCATGCAAAGAACGGGAAAGGGCAGAGGGAACAGCATGTGCAAAAACGCTGAGGCAAGAAAGGGTTCGGTGCATTTGCTGAACAGAAAAATACGTGAGTGGCTAGCGCAGAATTTTGTAAACTTCAAGCTGTGACCAAATAGTGAGATGACAGGTGGGATTTTTCTTTGTTTGTTTCATCCAATGAAATGGAATAAACAGGATAGAACAGAAAATATCAGAATGTACCTTGGATGATAAAGGTGAGCACTATTGCAGGAAATTTGTTTCAGATATCATAATTCATCAAGCTTAAGTTGCTACCAATTGTAAGACTATCCCAGTTTTATGTAACAATAAAAAAGTGCTATCAATTAAACTATAACATATTTATGTCTATTTGACTACATAATCATATATAGGTTATAATGACAAGATGCATCCTGATTTTAGATACCTTAAAATCAATGAAATACAGTATACATGCTCTTTTGCAAGGTAAAATGCATTCTTCAATGGTTTGTGGCCAAACAATTTTTAAAAACCACCTGGTTAACGCACAGCAAGAGAAGGAAAAACTGACCCAAGATGATGGTAGAGAGGTAGGTAGGGACCAAGAATCTTGAAAATAGTCTGGATTTCATTCAAAATGCAAAAAAAATTGCAAGCCAATGGAGGTTTCAAGAAGCAGAGTGACATGGTCTGATTGTCATTGTGTGAACACCGTAGGAAAATCAAAACAGGACAAAGGTAGAAAAGGTGCAGAGAAACACTGTCATTCAAAGAAGAGAGGATGGTGGCTTGGAGTAGGACAATGGCAAAAGAGAAAGAGAAGTGGATGAAACTCAGATCTCTTTCGGAAGCACATATGTAAGACCTGCTGATGGAGCCAAAGGAAAGCAGGCATCAAGGCTGCCCTGACAGGCTTTTGATCTGAGAGACATGGTGGACTGTGGTACCATTTGCTTAGCTATGAAAGCCCAAAGAAGAATCTAGCTTAGGGCAGAGGCAAAAGTGGTCCTTCTCTTTAAAAAGAAAAGGAAGGAAGGAAGGAAGGAAGGAAGGAAGGAAGGAAGGAAGGAAGGAAGGAAGGAAGGAAGGAATTAGTCTCCATCAGAAGGTCTATAAGACAACTAAGTCAAAAATATTAGAGCTGTGATGTATTCTCTTATATGTCTATTTTGCCATAAAATACTGTAAGTTTGTAACAGCAGATCAGACACTGCAGAAAAACAACTGTGAACTTGAAGACAAAGCAATAGAAACTGTAAAATGAAACATGCAAAGAAAAAAAAGACTTAAAAAAAATGAACAGAGCATCAATGAGTTGTGAGACAACTTCAAGCAGCCTAATACACATGTAATTAGAGTTCCTGAAGGAGTGTGGGGGTGAGCAGAAAAAAATATTTGAAGAAATAATGCCACAAGTTTTCCAAAATTGATGAAAACCATAGACTCACGGGTGCAAAATGTTCAGTGAACTTAAGCACAAGAAACATGATGAAATTTAAGCTAAATCAAACTGTTTAACACCAATAATAAAGGGAAAATCACCAATAATAAAGAAAAAAACAAGTTACATACATAGAAACAAAGAGACAGTAGATTTCTAACCAAGGAGGGGTGAGGGGGAAAGGTGGGAAGCAAGCTAGAAGACAGTAGAGCAACATCTTTGAAGTATTCTGAAAGGGAAAATACAAAAACAACCTGTCAACCTAGAATTCTATACCTAGGAAAAATATCTTTCAAAAATGAAGATGAACTAAAATCTTTTTCAGACATAGAAAAGCTAAAAGAATTTGCCACCTGTACATCTGTACTATAAGAAACGTTAAAGGAAGTCCTACAGGCAGAAGGAAAATGACAACCAGAAACTTAAATCTACACAAAAGAATGAAGAACACTAGAAAAATGGTAAAACAAAACAAAAATAGATGCACAGACAGACTCACAAACAGATTCAAAAATAAAGTTATCATTTAGAATCAACTTCCAAAAAATTTAGCAGGTATTTTTATGGACTAACTTAATAGATTATAATTGTTTTCCAAAAATTGGTCTTCTTTATATCCAGCAACAATATGAGAGATTTATTAATTGAATGGGGGTAAGAATACTGTTTATCCAAAGTAGAAACGTGGGTATCTACACGGCTGTTAAAAAATTATCTGTGAGCAAGTAGCAGCCTGGACCCAAACACTATCCAATTCCCTTCAGTGCACCGCTTGGTCACCAAGGATAAAAGGCACGGATTCTTCCTAAAGGAAGAATAAGGCACTTAGGTTAATAAACTCTAGAACAGGAATGAGCAAATTTTTCCTTTAAAGGACAAGAGAGTAAACATTTTTGGTTTTGAGGGCCATTCAGTGTCTGTCACAACTACTCAATTCTGCCCTCACAGCACTAGAGCAGCCATACTCAATATGTAAACAAATGGGCATCGTTGTATGCCAGTAAAAATTTACTGACAGAAAACAGGAGGCAGACTAAATTTGGCCCACTGGTATAGCTTGCCGACCCCTGTTCCACATGTCTCTTTGGTGTGAAATCTCTCAAAGACAGAAACAGGAAGCTGAGGGTAGAGTTAATTCCTTCATAGCCTAAGCAGCGATCAGAACAAAGCTCCCTGGCTCAGACTTAGGGATAGATACGCTATTTCACTTTCTTAAGAGCAAAGTTTACAAATAACACCACACCATTAAAAACATGTTTAACTGCCCCCACTGTAGTCTGAAATTTTTATCACTAATATTGTTTTATTTTCTTTAAAATTTACCATTATAGGCCTTTGGAGCTTTTTGACACATCAAATGGCAATCCTCTTTGAAGTTATAATATCATGAATTACCATCATGACAGCTTTTGATTTATTATTGACTGTGAAATATAAACACAAAATGTAGAACTGATCCTGTTGTGACTGCTAGAAATACTATGAGCATTTAACAATTATTGGACTGAGCTAAGAAAATGTCAAGAAAATAAGTTCTTTGAAAATAAGTTGGAAACAAATACACAAAAAAGCAAAAGGTCACAAAACAGTATCTCTAAGAATAGTGAAATACGTAAAATAAGTTTTGGATTCTCTCCATGAAATATCGGAGTCATAATTTGGCATTAGGTGCTACCGGGAATAAAGACTCGTGAAAATTGTTGAGGACCACAAAGAACTTTTGTTTATGTGGGTTACAGCTACCTATATTCACCACATTAGAAATTAAAACAGGTTTATTTTTTCAAATATTTGTATGTATTTTTTTAAAGTAACAATAACATTGCTTTTGCACCATCAGTGTAAATGTTACCACAATAATAAATGCCAAATGACATCTTAGTATTATTGTGAAAATAATCTGACCTGGGGGACCTCCAGGAATCCACAGACCCCCACTTTGCTGAGTGGCAAGAAGGCAAAACGGACAGGCCAGAGAGGCCAGAGAGGCCAGAAGACCAGAGAGGCATTCTCTTTAGGGAGTACTTATGTCTTCATTAATTTTAAGGAAACTTACAAGAGCGAAGAAGAAAAGAGAATTATAATGCAGCCTTGATGAGAGAAAACACCTGCAGAGCTGAGGAAAGGAAACCAATATTTACATGTCTGACCACCTCCTGGGATCCATGGTCAGGATTCTAGAACACAGGCTTCCAGGCATCCACCCCTTTCCCTGTGAAGGCAGGCACCGAGCAAGACTGTCACCTTACATACCCCACTTTCACATCTTGCCTATACACCGATGGCTTACTAACTAAATATAGGGTTTGATATATTTTTTTTTTAAATGAGAGCGTGCATTAATTAATGTTTTTAAAATCAAAGAGGATGACTCTGGGATCTCATAATCCACACGATGCTGAGGCTGTTTCATTAGTGTCGCTAGCTTTAGACTCTTGATTATTCAGCATGAGTCATTTCACGACCTCGGTAAAAGAACGTGAGGGCACAAACACAAAACGTGTTTGTGGGGCCGTGCTGATGTACACTGGGCCCAAGCCACACCTCTACCCCGTGGCCCCCGTCTGAGCAACGGTTACATCGTGTCACACATCTGTGTGCTCCGAAGTGTGCAGACTCAAATACTCTTCCTTAAAAGAAGGGATTACATGGAATCTTAAATACCAAGTCCAAGCAGAAAATCCTCTCTTCTACCAATAAGCATCGAAGCATCTTAAAAGTGGATTTTTGTTTGAATTTGACTCTCCTGTTGGTCTCTACCTTGATTCAATTCAGCTTTTAATGAACGGCCAGTGAATTTCAGTGCAAAGGCAGTAGACAGGATGGGGAAAGTGAGAGTGGGAGAAAAGAAAGCCTGAGGTAGACCAACAATGGCTTCCCAGTGGCCTCTGACAAGCTCCTTCAATGCAGAAGTTCAATTGAACTGCACTCCATCTAATTTGGCCCGGGGCAGAGGCCTGACAGGGTAACTACTCCTTCCAGGGCTAAGAGATAGAGGCCTTTTAGAAATAAGCAATAATGGCCCATTTGACTATTCCCTTTTATTGATAAAAACAGCCTGCTGTGAAGCTCACAAACCTCCTGGAAGATAATTCTGGATCCAGCTGATTTAATTTGACTGATGCTTACACTTGGGTCTGAACTTGGGCTTCAAACAATGAGAGAGAGAGAGAGAGAGAGAGAGAGAGAGAGAGAGAGAGAGAGAACTGCATTTATGACCATTTTCTCTTTTGCTTGGAAAATACATTCTTTAGAACAAATTCAACAAAGCCATTCAGGCAACAACCACAAGCAGTCCATAACCAGGTTTATAGGACATTATAAAAAGGAGGGGAGAGAAAAAACCCACAGCCTCAAAACTGAAAAGAAACACACTGACATGGGGTGAGAATTCCTGCATGACGGGCTTACAAACAGCTGTCTGACCAAAGGCCCTTGTCTGCCATGATTTTTAACAAGGCCCTGTTTCCCATGGCAAGACTGGTAGAGCCCTAGTTGCTAGACCTAGGGAGGTCTGCTTCTTTCTTTTTTCTAAGAAGATGCTCTGAGGCAGTGATCTCATCTGACTAAATTAAGTCGTGACTTGCTGCTGTGCTAGGCTCCCAGCAGCCATTAGACACAGCACATTCCAACCAGCAGCAAGACAGAATTTAAAGACTAATTTCCCCACAGATAAACAGCAGTGACACATGCTCTATTTTATACCCTTCTCCTTCCAAACAGAAGGACAGGACGCACCGCCACCACCCTCCCTCCTCATTCCAACAGAGCAGCGAGATAAATGTGTCCTCCTCCTCCAATGTAAAAGGATTAGAGGAATGACAGGCCAATCCCCTGAGGGGGAAAGGCTTAAGACACTGCAGGAGGCACATAGTGTGGACTCACTTAAGTATGGATTAAATTACTGATGTCTCCTCTCTTTCTTTCAGAGCTTGGGTGTTCAAACTGGGGCGAAATATTAATATACAATACACTACTTATAATAGTTGGATTTTTAGGAGTCTCCTTTAGTAGCTAAGGAATGTTATCTGGAGATCTTGCTCCCCATCCACCCAATTCCAGAAAGCGTATAAGCCTTCTTTACATGAACACTTACATATATGTTCATTTCACACCTGCCTCCATTTTTTCCTTCCGTGGACTTATTTTTCTCTTGGCCCTCTCTTTCTTATTGTTTCCTGTTACACTGTTTCGTATCTTCCCCAAATACTTTTAATACATTTTGAAACAAGGCAGAGTATAAACAGATATCACGACTACTTTCTTCCAAACTAATATTGGGGGCATGTGGCATCAACAAGTGTTTAATAAGTGTTCTCACAGAGACAATGAAGATTCAGGCTGCAGTCGATATCTGAACGCGACTTAAGTCCTGGAAAATCTAGGGTGCACAAGCACCTTCTACACAGGAGTTACTATGTACCCCCAGGAAGTCCCTGTGTCCCAGACTGCTCCATAAGGACCCTGGCACTATCCGATCACGTTCCCAATTTGGTTCAAATAATGGGCTCCCCAAACCCAACACTGGGTGATAACTTCTCAGAATGAAACTAGTTTTAAATAAACAAATTTATGTTAAACTAGTGATATATCTATATCTGTAGCTGTCACTGTAGCTGTATCTGCTTTTAAATAGGGTGAATCATAAGCAACAAAGGAGCATGGCCATCTGTAGAAGTAACCCCACTCTAAGAGATGTTTAGAGGTGTTTGCTGATGGAGATAGGGACAGTATCCAAGATGAATCAGGATGAATAAGGTACCCACTTAGGTGCCTTATTTAAAAAAAAAAATCACTAAAGCCAATGAGCAGCATTGTGCCCTGCCCACGGGAAAGGGTACCCTGACCAGCTGGCATGAATGTACCCATCACTTGGCAGGTACAGTATGTTACTATTAGAAATGAAGGAGCTCGGTTGTCAACAGCCATTAAAACTTCTATGCCGAGTCCAGGGGCCCCAAGCAGCCTTCCAAGAGTAATGGGGTTTCTAAGTAGACCTCCCTGAAGGGGAAAAATGTGAAGATTAGCCACCCTGAGTATCCTGGTCAACTTGGTGGTTGTATTTCCCATGGTAAGTTGATAAGATGGCATTTTATAGATAAGATTCTTGTGAGTTTTGTTAGCCTGGATCAATCCCTGTGAGAAGGATCAACTGGGGGAAATGGGCCAAAAATATCGGATTTTTTTTTTCAGACTCCTAGAAAGAACTAAGGTCTAAATCCAATGACACCCCACCCCTACCCAAGGTCTACTTCCGAAGAACACTCTCCAGTTGAGTAAACTAGTCTCTCAGAAAGAGCAAGAAAGCCAGGTCCCTTTTAGAGACAGAATCTCTCATTCAGAAGAATCTTTTCCATCCAGATCATGTCAGATGCATACATAAGACATAAAGCAAAATCTACACCTTAAAAAAAAAAGAAGGTAAATGAGGTTAACCAAAACAAATATAGAAATATGGTAGAAAGGCTACTGTAAGGCTACTGTAAGATTATTTTTTTTTAATGATTATCGAAAACTAAAGCAGAAGACCCAGGTGAACAGACTTTGGCTGAAACTGAAATTCAAAATACAATGATTATTTTAAAAAGAGGGAAGATACATAAATAAAGGAGTAACTTTTCAAGATGCTAAGGAAAGCTCAGGTACTACCAACTGATTGAATTTTTTAATTCCAATGAAGAAGAAGCCTACGCAAGCCAATTTTCTGCCCATTCAACAGCTCTATGAATCTGTTTTTGCTCTCTTGAAATGTCTAAGAGCGAGCAAACACCCTGCGCGCCACACTCATCCGAGCTGAGGCCTTCAGCAAGCAGATGGGGCCCTACCCCAGGCTTACCGTGAGCGCCTGGATCTCTTCTTCTGCTTCCGCTGTCGTCTCTTCCAGCTCTGTCTTGGCCTGGCGAAGCTGGCTCTCCAGGGCTGCCCGGGCAGCCTGCAGGGCTGTCAGCTGGGACTCGCGCTCTTGCAGGGAGAGCTGCAGCTCGGTGAGCTGGCGCTTTAGTTCCAGTTTCTGCTCCTCATGCTCTAGACTGACCTGAGAGAGAGAGAGACAAATAGTTAAGCTCAGTTGACCTTAACTATAAAGAAACCCAGGATACGACCTGCTGTTCAACGTGCATCTTAAACTCGGTCATGGAATCAAATTCTCAGCGCTCAAGTGAAGGGGGGGGAAATACAATTAAATGGGTCTGACTTCCATGAGTCTCAAAAAACCACAGGAGCTAAGAAAATGTAAGAGAACGTATAAACAAACCATCCCTTACTTTTAAATATCCAAATGCTTGAGAAGGTTTCAAAAGAAAACCCCACAGCAACAATCTCCAGTGGAAATGGTAACACGTGCTCTTATTAGAAAAGCATTTAAAAATAAACAGATGTAAGTAACATCATATTAGTAATAGGGACAACTTCCTAATTAGAATACCAATGCAACAACTGAATTCTATTATAAATATTCTTGCTCTGATTTCTTCTCATTGGGTAACCTGCATTAATGTCACACTATGAACTAATCATTCTTCCTTCCATCTGCCCATCCATCCGTCTATCGACACAACACTTCATCCATTCATTTAAGAAAAATTTACTCAGCAACTTCTGTGTAAAAGGACTATGGAGATGAAAGACAGTCTTGCCTTCAAGCTGGGGAGGAAAATGAAAACCAACCATTACCATATACTGTGGTCAGGTGCAGGGGTCAGGACACGCAGGGATTAGTGGGAATACATCGGAGGGGCGGAGGAGACAACTCTGGATTTGTGTATTGAAGAACACAGGAGCCGGAGGAGCAGCTCAGAGGGGAAAGGAAATTCCAAGCAGGGGAAACCAGACATCCAAAGGTGTGGGGAGGAGGGAGACCGTGGCACATCTATTGATCTACCACAGACAGGAGGGTCCTAGAGACCACAGCCTGTGCCAGACACTGGGGAAGCCAAGCAAGTAAGAGGTACCCGCTGCCATCAGAGAGCTCACTATCTAACGGGCACTGCCAAGAGGGCCACAGGGAGACGAGCTAAACACGGAAGGCTGTGGGAACACAAAGGGGACATCCCATCCAGCTCCAGAGGGCAGGAGATGGCTCCCCAGAAAAGGTGACACCAAAGTCCCAAAGGCCACGGGGTGAAGAGAAGAAAAGCTTATAAAAGATTCAGCCTTGAAAACCAACAGGACTTAGTAGTTATTTCAAGGTGGGGCAGGAAACAAAGGACAGAGGGGAGTCAAAGGCGATGCCTGTGCTTCTGGGCAGGACAATGACACAAAATGAGGCCATTGGCCACGACAGGGAACGTGAGAGGAAGGGCCAGCCTGAGGAGAAAAAGAAGAGACTCAGTCTTGAAGCGTTGAACTGGAGCGACAAGGGAGACATCCAGGTGGAGATGTCTGCTGTCCACTGGGACGGTGGGGGAGAAACCGGAGAAAGGTCTGGGGGGTAAGTCAGTGGCAGCTGGAGCTGACACTGTGATCGCTCTCTGGTGAGGATGAGAACAGTGGCGACAACGAGAAAGTCACAACATGCCCGGCACGGTTTCAACTTCTTTCATCTTCGTGACAACCCAATGAGGGAGGTACTATTACCTGCGTTTTGCAGATAAGCAAAGTGCTGCATGGAGAGAGCAAGTTAGCCAAGCCAAGTCACATCGCTAACAAATGGCAGGGCTGGCTTCGAAACCCAGGAAGTCTGGCCCCACCACTGCCTGTTTGCCTTATTAAAAGGCCAGCAGTCAGAGCAGCCTACATCTCTACCAGCAGGCCTGAAAACTTCCCTGATGCCACTTGGCAAAACCATGACAGACAGGTGACAGCGAGTCGAGTGGAGGTAGGTGAGCAGGATGCTGTACAGTGACAGGAGGACAGGAGCCCTGCACCTTCAGGACTCCACACACTTTGCTAGAGAAGAGCTAAGACTGCACACACGGGGTGGGGGAAAGCCCAGGGCCCTTTAAGGTGAATCAAACCCGAGGCTGAGGCCTCTGTCCCCAATCTCGATAGAAGCAGGTGGGAAAGAGAAGATGGACTTCACCTTGTTATACTGAAAGCTAAGCTTCAGAACTCCCTGAGTTTATACAACCCTGAGCCTCTCACAAGCATTGTCAATCTCTCCCACCTTCCTTGGGGGGCTAGCTAGACTCATTTAAGAACAAAGCAACAGGATTTCCCTGGGGCGTTTTCATTGCCCAGATGAGCTACAGCTGCAGGCCAGGCGAGGCAAGAGAGCCATTTGTTGGAAAGGCAAGTCAGGACAGCCAGCCAACGTTCCCCAGCTCAGAGAAATCTGAGTTATTTACACTCACACGCTTAAGGCAGCCACTATGGGGAAATGTTGTTAAACTTACTGAAGAGTAAAAATATAGCCTGGATAATAAAAGTTAAACCACCACCTAAGGCTTTTGGACGACCTAGAACAACAATTCTTAAACTCCAAAAGTGTAAGAACTACCTGGGGCCCCTGTTAAAAATGCGAACCCCTATTCCCCATTCCATTCAAACAGGCTGAGGGAGGAAGAGGCCCAGGAATCTGCATTTCGACAGACACACCAGGTGGTGAGCTGGAGGCGTCCACACCCACGACACTACTGTCCTTTAGAGAACTGGCCTCATTGTAATGCTCCACTGCAAACTAAGACATACCTCAACATGAGTATCCCCATATTCAGTGCCCACATCTCTGCTTAATATTCATGGTCTTTTCCTTAACAGTGATATGATCACTGCTCTTTCAAGAATTCCATCACAAATATCAGAGCACAGTGTCTCCACTGCCAGCCCGGATGTCCCACTTCCAATGACCACTCTCCTGAATTCCGGTCCTGCCTCCACTGGTGACAGCTAACCCTACCCGCTAGGCTGTCAGTCCCAAGATCAGGGACTGGGTCTGTCTTGTTACCACTGTATATCGGGCTACTAACTGGCACCCAGCAGGCATTTAATAAATATGCAGCGAGGGAGTACATGCATGTAACTCCCAGCTTCAATCAACTTCAACCTGTTTACAACCAAATGTGTTGTAGTTTCCTCCCCCAAACCTGGCTGCCCTCCCCAGCTTCCTTATACCTCTGAAGAGAACCACCTTCCATCAAACAAACCTAACGTTTGGGTTTGTCTTTTAATCTCCCACTGTCATTATGAGACCTCTGGCACTGTCATTAAGCCACATTGTGTACCCAACACTGTGCTAAACTCTGGGCATGAACTTGGTCATGTGACCCTTGCTAAATTGGGATAAAGGAGGAATCACTCTGCCCCCATTGGAAGATGCACCAAATTACATAAGCCCCACGTGACCCTGTGAGGGAGATACATTTTCAAAGCCACTTTACAGGTGAGGAAACTAGACTCACAGAGAGAAGGTATCCTGCCCGAGGTTACAAAACTCTTAAAAAGTGGAGTTGGAACTCTAACCCAGGGCCCTGGGCCCAGTCTGTGCGTTTCTCTACCATGCACAACGCCTCTCAGGTAAGTACTGATTTGTGCCTGACACTTGGCTGGTTTGGGGGCCCTGAGTCCTCTAACAAATCCTCTCGGGACACCCCCCTCACTCTCACCTCCCTCAACCTTGTCTCCAGCTCCAGCAGACGATTCTTGTCGCTGTGGTCTTGGTGGCTGATTTTTTCCAGCTGCTCCTCCAGCTTTCGGTTCTGGGCCTCCAATTTCCCAGCTTGTGTCTCCAGGTAAAACTTCTGTTGCCTGAGTTCTGAAATCATCTCTTCCTGGGCCTTCCTGGTAGGGGTGGTGGGAGGAGCCAAGTAAAATCACCGTCTCATCAGAGGTGAGCATGTCCCCTCGGAAGGACAGACAGAAACAGAGCAAGAGATGTGTCTTAGTAAGTGGACCACCGTCATTCCCAGGTTAGATCTGTCCCGACCCGGCCTCATGGTCATTCCCAGGTTAGTTCTGTCCCGACCCGGCCTCATGGTCATTCCCAGGTTAGCTCTGTTCTGACCTGGCCTCACGAGTATGGTCCCAGCATGGGGACCTGGGGCTCATTTAGTCCTCATGGCTCAGATTCCCTCACCTATGGGATTAAGTATGGTCCAGGGCGATGCAAGAGAGAGACTAACATTTCACTCCTTTGGTAGACCTTTTTTTTTTTTTTTTTGAGTCTGTACAGGACAGTGAAGATGGCCTCCTTAGAGTACAGAGCAGCCTAATGACACATTAGGCGAGCCCTGGGGAAGAAAGGGCGATGAGGAGAAAGAATGCTATTCTTCCTACTTCTCTGTGGAGCATGCTGACCGCTCCACCAGACTGCTCAGAAGCACCAGAAACTGGAATGACTAAGACCGAAAAGCAGTCTACCAAGATGGTTTAAACTAAGATAAAAATGTTCTAGATCTCTGAAGAGAGATAGCTCAGGGGGAAAAAAATCCTGAAGATTGTACTTCTTTGGGGGAAAAGATTAAGATTCAATTGCCTCTGGAACACAGAGAGTCCTTGCTGAACCCCAAACTTCATCCCCCAGGGCCTAACTTAATAACAGCAAAATGATGGCCCAATTGGGCACACACAGGATCACCTCAGGCTAATCACGGGGAGGCAGTCTGGGGAACAAGGACCACAGCTTTCCAAAAGCAAACTATAAATAGCCTCATTAGAGAAAGCAAAATGCTCTAATCTGACGGCAATTTGAAACATGTAAGAAAACCCAGCTCAAAAGAGAAGACAATGGTAGAATGAGACCACCACTTAAGAGAGGGCAAAATTACATTAAGTATGGGGTTGGGGGAGGGGGGGGGGGGCGGCTGGGCCAAACTACAGAAGTGATTAAATCCGTTCCAGCTCCATCAGACAGAGGAATGGAGTTTATGCCCCAGGAGAGAAGGCCAACGTGGAATCATGCATCCAGTTGGAATCTGAATACTTACATGTTCCTCTGGGTGAAAAGACTGCTATTTGCTGCAAGTTTATTGGCTTCCGACAGTTCCACAATCCTCTGTTCCAGGGATCTGATCTTGGAATCCATGGCATTGATCATCTGAAACACAGGGGACCTCTGAAACCTCAGAGACGGTTGTCCCAGAATAAGAGACTTTTATCACGTGGGCTGGGGGAAAAGTCTCACCTGAAATGCAGGTAATCTGACCAGAGGTAACAAGGGACTCAATTAGCCTGTACCCTGAGGATCACAGATGTCACTGCTCAAAGGGATGGCACTCACTCGTTTTACCAAACAGAGATTACACATGACCACACTAGCTAAGTGGCTTGCATTAAAAACATGCAGGACTTATTCAGAAAACTGACATTCTGCAGGTAAACAGGCCTCGTTAGATCCCCGTGTCACCTGCATGTGACCTGAGCCTGCAGGAACCTCTAAGTTGAATCTGCAAGTTCATACTTCTCATCCCCCATGGGGTTGTCATTTTCTGAGTGATTCCTTCTCACCCAGCCACTACTGTCCTAGATTTTCTACATCAAAGTTTCCCCAACATAATGAATCATAAAAATCGGGGTGGGGGTGGGGAGGCGGTCATGATTAAAAATACAACTTCCCAGGACCCTCCTTTAGAGATTCTGATGTGGAAAGTCTCGGTGGGGTCTGAGATAATATGCAGATTAACAAGCACCGTGGGTGAATCGTATGCGCAGCAAGTTTCTGAAACATCTGCCTACATGGATTAGAAAGGAGAGAAAGGGGCAAATGAAAAGAAGACACAAGAGGGCGACCAAGGGCCACTGGGCATTTTGAAGGAGTTTTCTAGATGATGGCAGCTCAGCAATAAAAGAAGAGCCTGAAGGGCAACACTGGCCCCCCTTGAGCCTCTACCTCCACTGCTTCTAGGAAAGGTGCAGAGAGAGCTACTTGTTAGCAATACGCTCCGCAGGAGAAAACACAAAGAAAAGTCCATCAGCTGAAATGGACTCTTCTCAGGTGTGTGATCTCTGGTCTAGTTCACAAACCCTCCTTCCAAAACTGACTGCCACTCCCCATACCTACCGCCTTCTGCTCGCTGAGAATTTTGCCTTTCTCATGAGCCTCCTCTTCGTGTCTCTGCATCATATTCTCCAGAGTCTCTTTATTGGCCAGGTCCTTCTTTATCTGATTGTCCAACACCTATGGGAAACAGAAGAAGTTAGTTTGCTGAGTAGCAAAGCTGAGCACGGATGACACGGGTGCACTAGAGACTTCGGGGGGAAAAGAAGGGAAGGAGGCAAAAAAGCAGTGGAGAGGACAAGCCCTCCAAGCTCAGGGGAATTGGAGAAAAGAGAGGAAATGGAAAGCTGTTTCTCAGCCAGGATGAGATCAAGGAGCCAGGTATTACCATAAAACGGCAAGTACGCCATGAACTTGTACTAGTAAGAACTTATTTTACCATCAGGAGTCAAAAAGCCCCGAAAGGTCTATCCAAAATGGAGGTGGCCTCCAAAATGAGGGGGGGGGGGAAAGCTTTCTACAGACCTTACCATTTGCCAATATTACCTGGGGACAACTTTATCGTAGCCGAGTAGTTTTCAAAACACTGCTAGCTCTTAATGTGTACAAAATTAATCTAGGTATCTCTGGGCTGTGTACAGAGAGACAGAAAGCTGAAGACTGAGGAAGTCTGTGTGACCAAGGCTGATGTTCAGAAACAGCCACGGATGAGAGGATTTTGCCCGCCAATAACGTAGGTGGAGAGTCAACATAAAAGGGGAAAAAAAATGCCTCTTTCCTCTGATCCAGCTGCAAAAAAAGTCCCTGGAAAGAGAAACCTTTCCCAGAGGAAGAGAAATCATGTGTTCTCAGTGCTGAGAATACCACTGTAAGCACCTACTGTTCCCAAGAGGAAAAAATAAAACAGTAACGGTGTCACCATCCACAAGCTTGATCTAATGTTCTGCGAGGCTCACAGTCCTACCGGTTGCCAAAACAACAAGCGAAAAAGAACGGGAAAAAGGAAGACCACATCCTAACTTGTCCAAGCCTTTGACCACAACCCCATGTTTCTCATCTGAGAGAAGCCACTCTGCTTTTCTGGACGACACCAACTGCATCGGATACCGGGAAGAACGCTGAAAGAATTGGGGTTACTGATGGGATTGAAATCTGCCTTCCCCACAATGTCTATTGTGAAGGGACCTGCACATAACTCATGGGAACATCGTCCCTAAAAAGAGCCAGTCAGCAGGGAGGGGTTCTGCAGGGTAAAGAAAGGAAAGAACAAATTTCAAAGAGGGCTTTAAACTAGAACCGACTGATGGAAAAAAATAGAATGAGAGTTGGTAGAGAAGAACAAAAGGTGGAGGATAGGGTCACAGGAAGACGGGAGACGCTCACTAGGACAGGTGGCCCCTTCTCTCAGATGTCAGGGTGTGATTCTAAAATTACGAACAAAAAAAGGATTGAATCTAGGGTATGCTCATACTTATTACTAAAATGGCCTTACAGAGGCTGGGACAGGAAACACGAAGCAGAACAGGCTAAAAGAAATGCTTTCATCAAGATTCCAGGAGGAAAAGAGAAGAAAACAGATCTTTCCCTAACATTCCAGAGAGTCTATAAAACAAAGTTCTTTCCATCTAGACAGCAGCAGAGACCACGTCACGTCCACACAGGGTATGCTCTTTGTTTTACAAAGTGCTAAAGCGATGAAGCACATTTTCAGGGGGCCTCTTCTCAAAGTAAGACCCTCCTTTGGCAGTGATGCATCCCAATAAGAGGTAAGGACCAAGAAGGGCCAGAAGGAACAAGTCTCTGTCAAGAATGCATCTCAGCTTTGATAGGGTTCAAGTAGCAGAAGGACGAACAAGAGGTAGGGAAGGAAGCCAGGAATTTGTTTGAGAGCTGCCACTGCAGACACTTGTATCAATTTAAGACAGAACATGGCTTTTTGACACGAAAGTCAATATAATCACACAAATCACAGAATGAGTTTTGCAAAGGGCTACTTTCATCATGCGAAGCTGTCAATGGACTCCTGTATACGGTCTCATAATTTTCTGAAAGTTAGTTTATTCCAAAGATAAAAGTCTGGAAGCCAGTAAGAATTCAAACCGAAAGGGTTGGTATATACAATCTAAAATGCACTAAGGTAGGACGGGTCATGCCAAAACACTTTGAGGTCACTTCTGGGTTATTTTCCTTTTTTGTTGTTTGTTTTTTAATGAAAAATAATCAAAAGTAACACCGGGGGTAAAAAGAAAGAAGGTGCCGGGTGGTGAGGGTGATGATGCTGTGTCAGCATATACATGCTTGGTTCTCCAAAAAAGGAAGTCAACTCTTTGAGGATACCAATCAAACCAATACAAGCAACATCACAAAAATGAAACGCCTCCTTCACTGTCTGATTTGGAAGGGGAAGAAATAATATTTGAGATGTGATGACCAATGTCTGATTCTCAAGAACCTACGAATTGAGTGAGAGGCTTAGTCTGAAATCATAATGAAAATGTAATGTGATTTTAAAAGGAACTAGATAGACTGGCATCCATTCCTGACCACTGAGTTGATTAATAATAATCGAATTGAAATAATAATTTCAATAATTGAAATAATTGTTGTATTATTTATGTAGTGGGCTAAATGATTTAGGTCAGCTCTTCTACAGAGAATAACTTAAAATGCTAGATAAAATATAGAAAACATTTTCCCAAAAACATCTAAAAGAGACGAAGAAATTATGGACTAAAATCTAAGTGAAGGTAGAAACCCAGAAAGGTAAAAAGGCCATGAAGCTGTTGTTAACTTGAGGCATTTGCTGAATCAAATAAACTTGAGCTTCATTTTTAATAGCCTCCAAGGGTAAGAAGAAAGACAAAGCAAAGCCCAGGGCCACACCAGGGCCACACCAGGGTGGGCACACATTTTCATTCAAGATCTCAAAGAATTCCCATTAATAATTTTCCAAGGAAAATGAACAGCACACAAGACAGGCACCATGAAAAAGAACCAAGCAAAACAACGGAGCAAAAACAGACCTTCAAATACTTCAGATAAAAGACAAACTTAGAAATAAATGCAGGAAATAGAAAATCATTGTCTTAAATAATCTAGGAAACTTGGGAAAGAACAAAATAGAATGTGTAGAAACAAAAATACAATAACTAAAATTTAAAACTCAATTGGGAGGTTTAACAGCAGATTAGACAGGTAAGAATTAGTAAACTGGAAAATCAGTCAGAACCTGCCCGGAATATAGCACTGACAGATAAAGGAATGGAAAATAGGAAAAAAGGATAGATTGGAGGTGATCTAACACATGCCTAATCAAATTCTCAAAAATGAAGAAAAGGGAAAAGGGGAAGAGACAATATTTGAGATATAATGACCAATAATTTTCTGAAATTTATTTTTAAAAAAACACAATATGTTCAAAATCCAGTATATCTCAAGCAAGACAAATAAAAATAAATCTACATCTAGACACATCACCATAAAACTTCAGAAAATTAAAGACAAAGCAAAATTTTAAAAGGAGCCCAAGAAAAAAGACTGATTACTTTCAAAGAAAGCAAGTTAGATGACAGCTGACTTCTCCATAGCAATAATGAAAACCAAGAGTCAATGGAATGAGAACCGCCTACCTAGAATTCTATCCCCTGTCAAAACATCTTTCAAGGATGAGAATGAAATAAAGACATTTTCAGACAAACAAAACAGAGTGTTTCTTATCAGCAAAGAATGTCCTCAAGGATATGCTTTAAACAAAGATCCCAGGTCTGAGATACTTCAAGAAGGAAACTGAAAGCAAAGAATGTGGTGAATCTAAATCTAAATTATCGTGGACTAAATGACAGTGAGTCAAAAACATATTATCTTTTAAGGATGAAACTAAGATACATGATGACCAAATTTTTAAAAATATGTATTTTTTTGAGCCTCTGATAGCCAAAGCCTCCATATGGATGACACCCCCAAAACCTCCCACCATGGCCTGAGGGACAGCATTTACCCCAAACAGTCCTTGGTCTAGCAAGGAGTGGCCCAAAGTGCCCAGAAGAGAGAGAAGCTATGCGGTGCTAGAAGAGGAATGCCAGGGAAGATCAGAAAGTGTCTTTACTTTAATTTTTTCCTCGTAGTGCTGTTCTTTCTGTTTCAGGTGCACCTCTAGATGCTGGGCTGAGAGCTGCGCTTCCCGGTGCTTCTCCTCCAGCTCCTGGACACAAAAGAACAAATGGTCAGGTGTGCAAAGGGCAGGACATAGCCACGTATGTTAGACATTCACAGGAAACATGACTTTGGCACAGGTACCACAGTCAACGGGCATCTGTTCCTTCATCACTAGCCCTAAGGCTCGTGGGATGGAAACCACCACCGAGCCTTGGCCTTGAGTTTCCCAAGTCCAAGGAGTCACACATATATACACACAGCTGGTGTGCTGGGGTCAGAAACCTATCGGTGTGACAGGTCAGAGCAAGGCAGCTCTTCACCTCTGCACAGAGAAATACGAGTAACAAGGCAACATTTGAACGTTTAGTTCCACACAAAGCCCCTGACCACTCTCTTGAACCTCAGGCCATTTTCACTGCTATGACAGCCTTCCATGAGAAAAGTAATTGTCATTTCTTTTAAATGTAAAGCTAATTTAGTATGATGATAGACAAAATATCTTCTTTTTTCCCATTAACGAAAGGACTGCTCAAGAACCTTAGCTAAGAAGGAAAACTAATGTTACAATTCAAACACTTTACGTTTTGAATGATTATTTTAACTGTTATGTGGTATATGTGAATAGAGACATTCATGGGCTATAATGTTTATATGATACAAGGCTAATAGGGACAAAGCAGAACATAAAATACACGGATAACGATGTAAATATGTATGCGTACACATGAAAGATGGGAAGAGAATTTGGAGTAATATAAATAGCTCAAATTTAATGTTCTCTTTATTCTTTTATTAAGTATTCTGATTTTATAATTCATTTGAATTATAATTCATTTGAAAATTATACCAATTCATTTGCCAATGTATTATAAGCTGATCTATAAAAGGCAGCGTTCAATTCACGGAAACATTCTCTAAATGCAGATTACCACATCTGCATCTACATTAATTCTTATGAATCTGGACCCATTAGTTAATTACTAATATCAAAAGACATTACTCCAAGTTTTCATCTCTTCACAGTATTGTGAAAGTTTTCTTTGAAGTGGAAGTAATTATGAGAATTTTGAAGAATGAGGAAATTATACAGGCTATGTCCATAAAATGGGAAGAAAATACTTTCAAATTCACATGCACATAAAATGTTACTGATGAAAGTTTCGAAATTCTAACGTCTGTAAGCATTGCCTTTGCTTTGGGGGCCAGTAGAGTGTTCGATTTTAAGACCAGGTGCACACGCTCTGTTGCAATCTAACAGATGTGATCTTGAAAAGTTGAACGTAAACAGGATTTTAATTCATAAAACCATACTTAAAAAGAGCTTTATGTGTACTAATGGATCTCCTGTGATGACTTCTTTTATGAAAGCAAAAGACTTTACTATAATGAGAACCCCAATGATCTGTTTTGAAAGTTCTTACCAGAATAGCAGATATGTTAAAGCGAATGACATTTTGGGATGTTTCGAAGCATCATCATTACATAACGGTGTGAAGGACCACCCTTTGCCCATGTCCTAGATACTCTGCAGCCTACGCACTGTTCTTGAGCAAAAGGCACCTTCCAATAAACGAAGGAACAACTACAAAGGTACTCGGGCAGGTGGCAAGATACATTAGGACAAAGAAATCTGCTTACTTTTCCTTTTTGTTAGAAATCACTTGATAACCATCTTTTCTTAGTTTCAGTCCTCATTAAATAGCATGGGAATGGAAATCAGAATTGAAAAACAGGTTGAAAACTCAGATACCTGAGACTGACAGTGCTGAGACCAAATACCTGGTCTATCGGCCTACGTATGAATGGGGGGTTTACAACATACAATCAAAGAATGCAGAATTCTATATGCCTACATTTTAATTACAAGTGAACCTCTGGAAAAGCAGATATTCTAAGATCTGACTTCTTGGTGGTTTGGCATTTTTTGTTGTTGTTGTCATTTTTTTGAACATTAACTTTTCTACATGTATTGGATGAAACTCTTCAGTCCTGTTACACAAGCACTGTTTTTCACGGCCGTATTTCCAGCTCCTATGACAGTCTCTGGCGTATAGTAGAAGCTCATTAAATATTTGTTGAATGAATGAATGAACACATCACCAGTAAACAGAGAAACACTTTGCAACCACAAGAGACTGAACCACTTTGTTTGCACCAAGGGACAGCGGTGGTATCTCGGTGGGATCCTATTTCACTCACGATAAAATTCACACACTTGACAACTACCAAGAGAAACTCTGATGACGGAACAAGAGAACAACAAGGGTAGACTAACAGTCACACTTGCCTTTGTACATACATGTATATACGAAGACTGTGTGTCAAAGCAAAACAATCTAACCAATTTCTCTTTCACCTGATTGCTCAAGAGCATCCACAGTCTCATGGAAATATACAAACACAGAAATGTGAAGTTTTGAAGGACTGTGTGTTTATGGGTGTGTGTGTGCGTGTGTGCACTAAGTAAAGGCCCGTAAGTTGGCCATTCTTGAGTTCATACAGTTGCTGGTGACTCATTTCCCAGAACTGACGCAGAGAGAGAGAGAGAAAGAGATGAAGGGACCTGCTCACCACCTCGCCTTCTTATGGTGGGGAGGAACAGCCGACTACTCCAGAGTCTCTCCTGGGGCGGGGGAGGAGGGAGCTAGGAACAGATTCCGAGTCATCACTAAGTGGCATCAAATTTCTGGCTTTGGGACTGACTTTGAGGAGAGTCCTTCACATGTTCACCTGCCTTCCACCCTGGCAGGGGAAAAACTGTAACACAGCAGCAAACACTGCCCAAGCCTTCCTTGATTACGTTACTTTGGTCCTTGAAGCCAAAAACAGAACCACGACAGTTACAAACCTAAAAAAAGAAGACCTGCTACCTCTAAGGAAATTGAAAAAAACAATAATAACCAGCTGTAGCAAAGAGAGTGAGTGGGTGAACATGGATCTGTGACAAATACTACTCTGAGAAAAACAATTCTGCATGACTAATTTCTTTCTTCTCCAAAAGCAAGAATCTGGGTTTTGGTCTTAAAGATCAAAACCCCAACTGCTTTTTAAATTGGCATCGCAAAGTTAATGGCCATACAAAATTCTGCTGATAGAAGAGTACGTAAACACTCCTGTAAAAATCTATTGGAAATGACACAGTATGCACATTCATATTTTAAAATGTCAGGCAGTAGCAAACAGAGCCAAAAATAATATTTGTGGATCTATTACCAGTGCTGAAATGTCCAACATTTGGTTACTCACACTATTCTCTGATGTGGCGTACGCTGAAACCACTTCTCTTAGTTCACCTACTCGGTGGTACCTCCCCTCTGACGGTGTTTAATGCTTCTTTTTACCCCCTTCCCTCTGCAACCTCTAACCTGTTATCTTTTAACTTTTCAACTTCCGTTCCTGCTCACCAGAATTTTATCAGCCATCTGCTGGATCTGTTGGGATTTTGTCTGGATGTCATCCTTCAGTCTGTTTTCTCTACGCTCCATGGTCTCTAGCCTCTTTACCTTGTTCTCCAGAGAATGGCGGCGTTCCTGTAGATCGTGAATCAATCAGAGAGTTTTAATGGAGTAACCGCTACAGGCATAACGCCTGCACCAAGGGAGAGAGCCCTCAAGAAGCATACACTCGAAGCGGGAAGAGAAGTCTCAGGCACCCGCAGCAACAGCGAAGAAAATAAGACTCTAAAATTCAAGTACTCGGTTGTGTAGGTTACAAGAGTGCATTCATTCATTCAAATATTTACCAAGCACCTACTATCTGCAAAAGTACCACACTGGGCATCATGTAAAGTACAGAGAGGAAGCTGACATAATTCCTGCGCTTGGAAAAGATAAGACAAACACAGATAAACAATATAGGTTAAGAGAGGGAAGAGCCATAAAGCAAACAGATACAGACGGCTGTGGGAGGGCCTCGGCAGGAAAGAGGACTTTTCACCCAACAGGTGAGGGGAAGCCATAGAGACATGAGCTTTGGAGAAGGCCGGGATATGGGGAGGGCAGAAGAGGAGAGGGGACGGCCTTTCAGACAAAGGCAGGCACGTTGGCAGAAACATGAAGGTGGTCGAGAGCCAGTTTAGGCCCCAGCTGAAGCCTAGACTGGCTACAGCTTAAGATGAGTGACAGGGAGAAACAGGAGAAAAGGTGAAAGGGGAGCATTTGTGGGTCAAATAGTTGCGAGTTTCATGTACCAGGCTCAGGGGTGCGCCTAAGACATATGGAGGCCCTGAAAGGTTTGGGATGGGGTAGGGGTTACTGATGAGCCTTCTGTCTGAGGTCCACGAGTCTTACGTCGCATGAGCTAGCTGGGAGCAAGGAGAGACCGGAAGCAGAAGGGCAAACAATCACTCTATTTGCTCAGCTAAGAGAAAGAGGGCCTGGTCTATAAGGCGGCCTCCAGACATGGCCCGCAGGGGTGAGCAGGGCAGACGTGTGGCTGAGCGCCGCACTGCATGGCAGGCTCCAAGGAGAAGGAGATGACGCCCAGGTTCCAAGCCGGGGGTGGAGAGATGAATGATGGTGACCCTGAGGAGGCAACTGGGCTCGTGGGGCAAGATCCCAAGCTCCTTCCAGGTTTGAGGCACTATTCAGACACCCAGTTGAGATATCAGGGGAGCAGTGGGAAATACTGCCTAGCACAGGGGTGAGGATGGCCCCAAAGAGACGTGTGCAAACCGGTTCATGCCAGCACTGTGATAGGGAAAAGCGGAAGGCCCAGTCACAGGGGGAGAGTTAAATCAACTACGGCATGTCCGTTTTGGAGACCAATCCAAGGCACTAGGGGAGGTGGAGGGAAGAAAAAGGGAAGCGTCACTTTTTATTCTATATTCTTCAGTACTGTTTCACTTTTTGACAAATGAGAAGGCACTCGTGTATTTCCTGTATAATTATATAAACGATTTCAACAACAACAACAACAACAACAAAGAATCTGAGGGAGAGAAGAGGCCCAAAAATATAGATCTGGGAAGCCATTGACACACAGGTCATAGCTGAAGCCTTGAAAATTAGTACATTATTAACACTGTGGGGAAGGCAAGGAAAAACAAGGGTACAGAGGGAAGAAAAGGAAAAACTCAGGGATGGCATTACAGTTTGTCTGTATAAACATAAACCCTCCCAGACTAGTGGGCAAATCAGAGGAAAACAAACAGAAAGGGAAAGCTTTGATCAAAACATCTTTCTACTTGAAGCCGCTGTGACAAACCTTTCTTCCCCTTTGGGGAAAACATTTCCAAGCCTCTCAAGCTTCAAAGATAATTTGCAGAAGGGAAAAGCAGTTTGGTCAAACATAGACATGGTTGTGTATTTCCTCTCTCTTGGCACAGCCAAAGGCCAGTCACAGTCGCTCACCCGTGGCCATGCTGGGACCAAGGTCAGGCCACCGCTGGCTGGAGGTCTCCTACTCACCTCAGCCTCAACGAGCTTCTTTTTTATGCCTTCGGAAGAATCCTCGCGGTTCTGCAGCTTCTCCAGCTCACGTTCAGCTCGCTCCTTTGCCTGGCGTATATTCTGCAGCAGCTCAGTGGCCTCTGTGCTGGCTTTTACAGCCTACCAGGAAAGAAGGGACAGGGCATGGATGGCCAATTTATTCAATCTTCTAAATGGAAAAGATCAGGGAACACTGAGCATACACAGTATATCCATTTTTCAAAACATATAAACATTCATTTTATGCTGTGTTTCATCTATTCTAAGGTGTACTTATAAATGTATTTTTTAACACCGCTGAATTTGGAATGCATCCTACAATTAAAATTGACAGTGTTTTCCTCTTCTTGGGGTACAGATGATGATGTGTCTGACAATCATCAGCATCTTAGATTTAATGCAACATTATAAATGCAAACACAAAAGTCTAGAAGGATTTATCTACCCAGGTATTAATGTATTTACCTCGGAGCATTAATTTTCTCCTTACTTAATTATCTCACTTGCTAATTTTCCTATGGGAAATTTGTACTACATTTATAAGAAAACAAGACAAAAACTATAATTTAAACTTTTTTTTCCAAATACCTTTACAAAGGGCACAACAACCACAGTTTCATGGTAATTTGCAAATGTGTTTAAAAAAAACAACAACAGCTAGACCTTTTGAAATTAATGTTTATTTGGGTCTTAACTATACTGCAGCTCTTATAGCAACATAATAAAGATCTGCGTTTAAGAGACTGACAACCTCATACTTGCTTGCTTTAAATTAAGATTTTTAAAAAGTAGAAGCTTAAAATTTTAAAGTGGAAACTGCAAGAAAACTCCAATTGCAAGACCAGCACTGTCCAATATGGGAGCCAACAGCCACAGGTGGCTCTTGAGCACTTGAACGTGGCTGATGTGACTAGGAAATAAGTTTTTAATTATATTTAATTCATTTAAAAACTGAAATAGTGTAAATGTTTTAATATGGATACATGCTACCAGGATATTTTGGAGATATTGGATTAAATAAACTATATCATTCAAATGATACCACTTCTTTCTTTTCTGCTTTTTCTAAATGTGCCTGCTAGAAAAATTTTAATTACATCTGTGGCTGACATTTGTGGCTTACATCACACTTCTGTGGAAGAGCACAGTGCTAGATGAAAACTTCACAAGCTTCTAGCTGAAAGAGGGCAATAGAGGCTTTCATGAGTGAGCTCAATAGATAAGAGGGCTAAGGCAATACATATAGATTCAACACAATTCCTATCAAACTACCAATGACATTTTTCTCAGAAATAGAACATATAATCCTAAAATTATAAACCAATTGGAACCATAAAGGACCCCAAATAGCCAGGACAATCTTGAGAAATAAGAACAAAGTGGGAGGTATCACACTATCCAACATCAAATCATACTACAAGGCTATAGTAATCAAAACAGTATGGTACTGGCATAAAAACAGACACATAGATCAATGGAACAGAATAGAGAGTCCAGAAATTAATCCATTCTTATATGGTCATTTAATCTATGACAATGGAAGCAAGAATTTACATTGGGGTAAAGACAGTCTATTTAATAAGTGGTGCTGGGAAAACTGGACTGACACATGCAAAAAAATGAAACTGGACTACCTCCTTACGCCGTATACGAGAACAAATTCAAAATGGATTAAAGACTTAAATGTAAGACCCGAAACCATAAAACTCCTAGAAGAAAATATAGGGAGTAAATTCACAGACATTACCCTGAGTAATATTTTTACTGATATATAGCCTCGGGCAAGGGAAATAAAAGGAAAAATAAAGATGGGATTACATCAAACTTAAAAGTTTTTTCACAGCAAAGGAAACCATCAATAAAACAAAAAGGCCAAAATGGGAGAAGATATTTGTCAATGATACATCTGATAAGTCAGTTGGAAAAAGACAAATACCATATGATCTCACTTATATGTAGAATCCAAAGAACTGAATAAATGAGCAAAGTAAACAAATAGTCTCCGAGATACAGAGAAAAAACTGATGGTTGCTAGAAGGGAGGGGGTGGACATGAGGGAAAAGGGGAAGAGATTAGACAGCATAAATTGGTAACTACAACATTGCCACGGGGATATGAAAGACAGTTTGGGGAATATAATCAGTAATGTAAAGATTTTGTAGGGTGTCAGAAGGGCACATGTCTTATTAGGGAGACCACTTCATGGCGGTGTAGATGCTTGACCACTGCACTGTACACCTGAAGCTGAAGCTGAATAATGTCGTATCTCAACTATGATTTAATAAATATATAGTCATGGGATATGGAGTACAGCATAGGGAATAGAGTCAATGGAATTGTAATAGATATATACGATGTCAGAGGAGCAATAGATTGAGGAAGGGGGCGTTACCACTTTGTGAGGCGTGAAATGTCTAACTATTGCATTGTTTTGTACAACTGAAACTAATTTTAAAAAAAAGAATAGGTAAGAGAGGGAGAAATGAATGGATAAAGAAAATGTGGTACAGACAGGCGATGGAATATTATGCAGCCTTGAACAAGGAGATCCTGTCACATGCTACAACATGGATGAAATTCAAGGACATTATGCTATGGGAAATAAGCCAGTCACAAAAGGTCAAATACTGTATGATTCTACTCATGTGAAGTTTCTAAAGCAGTCAAAACCATTGAAACAGAAGACAGGCAGTTACCAAGGGCTTGGGGGAGGAAAAGGGGAATTAGTGTTTAGTGGGCATAGAGATTGTTTTGCAAGATGAAAAAGTTCTAGCGATCCATTGCACCGCAACGTGACTACACTTAACACTACTTAACTGTACTCTTAAAATGGTTCCGATGATAAATTTAATGTTATGTGTCTTTTACCACAATTTTAAAAAAGGGGGGGCTCTATTTAACTGAGCCAGTAAATACATTCACAAACATTCACAAGGCATGTTTGAGAACCACATTTATTCCGGCCCTGAATTAGCGTTTCCTGCGTTCAACTAGCACAAACCTTGCAGGAGGCCGTAAACTAAACTCACCCCCTTCCCCAACTACAAGACGACGCCTCGGTTCTTCCCACCTTCCAGCGCACAGCAATGCTGCCCACAGAGTTCCTGATTGAAAGCAGTCTGCGTCGAGAACAACACACACATCCCTTACAAATGTGCAAAATCGGGAGACTGGCCCCATGAAGGGAGAGAAGCCAGTTTCTTGGCTTCTGTCACAGTATAATTACAACTTTTACTTGCGAGTCTCACACAGCATGGTTTTTAAAAATAAACACTGCTGACACGTCTCAAAATGAAAAAGTATACTCAAAACTCTCATATTTTCAGGTAACAGCTCACTCCCCCTTAATTTTCCTCAGTGCTGGGTGACTAATTCTGTTTCATCTTTCATGCTCCAGGACACCAAGTAAAGGATTTGAAAATGGGAGGTAAGCTCCCCAAAAGTCACCTCGGGCTTACCTTTTCCAGCTTCTCTTGGAGCTCCTGAATTTTGAGCTGCTGCTCAGCATTAATCTATAATTAAAATCCCAGGAAACAAAGCAAAAGGCAAATCGGTATTAAGATCTTGCTACATTTATTGCAGTCCTATTTTCTTGAGGTTTCTGTGGGGTCTTTTTGGTTTGTTTTCCAGTACCTACTAATGGAGAGGAAAAACAGTGGCCTATCAGAAGAGACTTTGAGTGTCCCATTGCAAATGTCCCATTGCTGTCTCCACACTGACTATTTCTCTAGAGCCAGCAACATACACATGGCAAAAACAGAACCAAACTCGCCCAGGGCCTTAAAACAAGGAGAATTTTCCCACGTATTTTACTAAGAGTCTGGGTTTATTTGTTACTGTGAGCAGGCATGACCAAAAAATGAGGTGTCTTCTAGCTCTTTCAGAACTACAGCCAAAGTTACAAGGGGTCACCCAGAGGTTGACCATCAGAATAAACCTGGGAGAACGTTCTCTGTTCATGGCCAGCATATTCTTACCAATGACTGGCCACCGATAGTAACATTGAAAAGATTATCTACCCAAAACAGCAAGACTGAAACGGAACGTACCTTCTCCAGCTTGGAATATTCTCCCACTTCAGGCTTCCCTTGATCCTTGGCCTGTAATGAAGAAGACACAACATGATGGGCAGTCTCAAGAACATAAAAGTCTTAGAGATAACACTACCTGCTGTAGTTCCTTGGTCTCTGGAGCCAAAATAACAATGACGATGCTCATGATGTGAATAAATAAGTTATCTTCTCTAAATAAAGACCAGGAGCTTTCTCCAGGGAACCCCATTACTCCCCAAACGTACACTCATTCAGCTAGTATTTCCCTCTATTCTTGCTAAGATCATCCACGATTCTACCCCCAAAACACCCTCCTGGCGGGTGGCCGGCTACCTTCATCAGTTTATGCTGACACTCTGTGGCTTTCCGCTTGAACTCTTCGGCGGCGAGCCGAGACTCTCTGAGCTCGGATTCGTAGAGATCACTCCGCCTTCTTGCTGAAACCAGGTCTTCTTCCAATTGATTCATCATCAACCTCATTTCTTCCACTTGAGCCTGGTACTCCTAAAGAGCGGGCAATGGAAGGAAGGGGAGCTTTAGAGCCTCTGCAAGACGGGCAGGGGAGGTGGAAGAACTTGGACCACAGAGGGAAGACCAATACGGGAGAGAGAGAGATCGGCTGAGCACAGACCTACAGAGGTGAGTAGACAGATGGGCAAAAGGGATAGGGGTGGGGAAAAAGGGTATTAAATCTTTCAACTGTTTTAATGTGGGACATGTATCACTAGTAACACCACTTGGAACACGTGCCTATAATAAGATGCTTTGAGCAAATAATACCACAAATGAGCACAGAACTTTTAGGCATTAACACAGAAAAGCTGGAAGGGATGTTCTTTAAACAACCAGGATAAACTGCTTACGTGCAGCTTTCCTCCAAGGGTAATCGTTTGTATAGATTTGTCCTTTAGAAGTCATGTGCTCCTAACATAATTAGATATGGTACTAGTTTAAAAATTAACCTTTCAGACGGCACAAGGGGGTAATTGGAAAGCTCAGTGGAAAGAATCTTGGAAGGTGAAACTCATCATGTCAGTTTCTCGCCATTAATTTCTCTGGCCCCAAAACTGAATGATGAACTTAACATTGCTCTTGAAATGCAAGTCACCCTGAAACTTGGAAAAGTCACAAAACTCTGGCTCTGGTCAAAATAACTTGTGAAAAAAATTACAAAGAAAAAATTATCTTGTTCCCTCAAGCAAACCTTTTAAAGTGATCCAAACAGCCTGACCTTTTCCAAAATGCATTTCGAAAATCAAAACAGAACATCTGAATTGAGGTTTTACAAAATTGGATGTACCAGAAGAATGGGCAATGGTTTTGAACACTTTTGGCCAAAATGGGAAAATATTCTTTGTTAGCAAAATCAAAGTTTATACATATTAGGATTATGAATGAGCATTTATGTAATCCAAGGTGCCTTGTGGGGGGTGGTGTACAAAATGAAAAGAACAAGGAATTGAATCAAGACTGTGTTTGACATTCATAATATACAGTGACTATCTCTAAGAACCATTCCCCATGAAATAATTGAAGAGGTATCAGTTGAGCAAGGATATGGTTTCTTTAATCACAGGGCAGAAAGTAAATCTTTCATCCTATTGTAACAGGCAATCCCCGCCGGAGCACACAAAAGGGGAGGTGAAGTTCTTATGAAAATGGGGTCATTTTCATGCAAGCACACCTCTCTCTATATCACTGGTAGAGGGGACAGGAAAAACATGAGCCCAGAAGGAAGCACAGTCTCATTTCACTCCACCCAAAAATATACAGTTATTGAAGGTCAATCCTAGAAGTGATGGGGCACCAGGTGTCCAGGTGGTACATACTCAATGGGTGATATGCGGTTATATAAGCAAAGGTCTTTGTAACCTGCTCACAATGATCTGAAAACACAGAGTGGAACGTGAGCCGATTATGTGAAACAATACATCTTCTACTTGTGGTTTTTCTAGACCCCTTGGCCAGGGTCACATTATGAGTTTTGTGGCTCTGGGTACTGTGCCTTCCTGGACCCCTTCCTCCATTAAAAAATAATAATAATAATAAATATATATATATATATATATATATATATATATATATGACTTTCATATAAAGACAAAAACAATATTATCTATGAAAACAGTCTCGTTGACCTAAAAGCTCAATTTTTTTCTTCTAAAAGTGCCATCCGCCCTACCCACAGCCACAAAACACCCAACTGGAGGAAGCAGAGCTGGGAGAAAATCTTGGACATCTTTTATCCTCAAGCTCCCTTTTCTTTCTTGAACTTACGTCAGCAAGAAGGGAATGTAATTTTCTTGTTTTGTCAAGAGCAAGGGCAGAGCGGCTGTTCATCCCCCCAACATCTCTTTCCTCAGCTGTCAGCACCCAGGGGGGAGGAAGGCAAGAATCAGGCAACAGTTCTGTCAGCTCTCTGAGCTCTTGAAGCATCCAGCCTGCCACAGGCCTCAAAAGGAATTCTGCCTCATTTGTTGAGCCGCTGTTATTTTGCTGGATACTTCAAGGCACTCTTATAAATGCGACAGCTAATCAAATCCCTGCTTCAGGAAAAATCTGAGCCATCAACAGGTCAGTTCCCAAGGACAGCTGAGAGAGAGCTGTCATATCTCCACACAGACTGAATAGTGGGTCAGAGATGAGCGGGGTCAGAATAAGGGCCCATGGATGATTTCGGAAGCCTAAGGTAAGTCTTCTGAATGGAGCTTCAGAAGTTTGTGGAAGGGGCAGACGTAGCCCTATTCAATCAGAAATCCTGAAACACAAATGCCTTCTGTGCTACCTGAACTTCTATCTCCCTTCCTGAGGAGAGTAGCAAGGGAAATCCGGCAACTGCTAGTCATGGTGCATGACTCAAACTGTCATGTGAGACTCTTAGGTGTTTTCTTTTGAACCAAATCCAAATACTCGATAAGGGGTGACTAAACAGAAGTAAAACATTAAAAAATACATAGCTATATAGACATTAGCTGTTGCGATCCAGTGTGGGGCCAAAATGCCCAATCAGGCAGGAATTGGCATGCTGCAAGCCAAATGCCAGGAGTTTGCCGAAAGCATGAAATGCTTTTTCCTGGACTGCAAACATCTTGCTCTCACAAAACTTACCAAAAGTCCTAATAAATCCTTCTTCCGATGAGAAATAAAATCTGAAACCAAGAAGTGTTCTCCCACCACCCCACCCCCGCCAAATGGAACTTTTAACAGTCATTAAATCTAAAACTCCACACACATGCCAACTGTGATATGAATCATAAAAGACATTTCTTTGAACTCAACCACCTTTCAAAATGTCCTGATAATCTATAGAATTCATGGATACCAGCTGCTCCCTCTGGTGGCCAAACACAGCTTTCATTTCCCCAGGATGTCACAAAAAGCAAACTTCCAAACACATTGAGCTAATGGGAGAAAAATAAGCCCACCTCTTGAAACTTTCAGGATAAAAAACTGTTGAAAGGAGCAGTGAGTCAACTATCAAAGCAGATGTTTCAAACTGTACGCGTGGGCTTCAAAATCTCTAAGATTAATATTGTCCAGAAACCTGATGACCAGATTGCTACGCTTCCTCTGCATATTTACTTTTAACATTTTTATCAAGCACAGAGGATATTAACCAATCATTTTAAAATATTAGGGTCTTAAATAGTTATGCCAACAAAAACTCCCAAAACAATTAATTCCGTCTTTAAAGAACAGTTAATGGATCAAATTATTTGCAAGAGTTTCTTATGTTACTTTTAGCACCACCCAGATGGCTAAGTTTGTACCACCCGGAGACAAAAATGTTCATGACTGTTTACATTAGATTTTCTGAAGTGAATGAGAGTTGCCTGGCAGCTGATCACTCAGCTCTCCAATTGCTCACTGTCATTTCTTCATTAAAGCTTCTATTTACAGTTTCTTCAAAGGACAGAAAATCCATGCTAAAAAGGAAACAATGCAGAGAAATAAAAATGAACCATCTAGAAAGAAAACCCTTTTAGAAAGGGGAAAAAAGAAAGAGTGGGCTTTTTAAAGGTCTCAATGCTGTTTTCTGAACACACAGGGATGGCTTTCTGCACTCAGATGGGCCGTGTTACGTCTTACTCTCAGCCTTAACTGCTCAAACTCTTCTTCTAGAATATTTCTCTATTGTAAGTAAAACTATGAACTATCCTAGCTTCTCTCAAAAATTTCAAGTGTGTCTGAAAAAGCTATAAAAATATTTAAGTTGTTTTAATGGTCTAAAGCAGAGGTTGGCAAACTTCTCCAGTAAAAGGCTAGTCAGTAGGCAATTTCAGCTTTGCAGGCCATGTGGTCTTTGTCACAGCTACTCACCTCTGCCAACTGTAGCATGAAGAACTATGGACAATACGTGAGTGAATGAGCATGGCTGTCTTCCAATAAAACTTTAATTATGGACACTCAAGTTTGACTTCCATGTAATTTTCACATGTCGTGAAATGTTGTTCTTCTTTTGATTTCTTTGTTTTCCCCCAACCGTTTAAAAATGCAAAAACTATTCTTACCTTGTGGCCACAGGAAACAGGTGGCGGGTCAGATTCACCCCATAGGCTGCAGTTTGCCCACCTTTGCTCTAAACCTATGCCTTTAATTGAAAAGAGTAGCCACTATGGAGCGCAGATTTCCAAGGACCTAGAACGAGCACTCTACAGTTTATATAAACTATGAGGAATCTAACATTTCCAAATGACCTACCTACATACCTCTCTCTCCCCACCCTCCTTTCTCTTTCCCGTCTCTGCCTCTCAAACACACCTCTCCTGAAATCAGAGGTCAGAATTGTCGCCCGGCTCCGGGGCAGGCAGTCATACCTGCTCTTTGATTTCTTGGAGCTTCCGGCTCTGCTCTCTGATATCGTGGAGAAGCTGCAGTGCTTTGTCATCCTCCTGGGACACCTCCATCCTTGCTTGCTCCAAACTTCGCTTTAAGCTCTGCAGAAAGCAAAAATTTTAATAGGGATGCCCTGTGGATCCTGCTCTGCTTGAAAAGATTCATTAAGGGAGCTGCAAGCTGCTTCACAGACACCAAGACGGTTTCGGGTGACGGACCAAAGTTGACTACTTCCGGTTGGTTGCCGATTCCAGTTTTCATCCTGTAAAACCCCTGGGTTCGAGAAACATCATCTCAACCTTGTGACCTTGACCTTGTGGGTCCAGCCTAAAACTACATCGACCTGTCTCCTACCACCATCTACCTGTCCTAGCAGATACTTACTTGTATGGTCAGGACTAAAAACTAGTAAGATCCCTTAGCCGTTTTAACCACCATTGAGATGGCTACAAAGCCTTTTCTGTAGTATCAGTTATTCAAGGACTATCACGTATATAGCTCTCTTTCAAAGTAGCAATGACTTCCTTCTCTGCCCAGTTGTCACTTAAGACTCCAAGCACTCTATTTCCACCTCCTGGCTTCCGTCTCCTGGACACCTTTCATCCATAAGTTTCCCTCAATGCTTCAGTGGCACTGAAATATAGATCTGAAATACAGAGCTGAATAACTCCACCCACCACTGAAAGGCAGCCAAATCTGGAATGGAAACATAGCAGTTATTCTTAATTAGCCACGTCCTATAGATTTCCTCTCTCTTGTGAGGAGGAAAAAAAAAAAAAAAAACTTGAAAAATGTGTGATTCAACTTCTTAAGACTGTTTAATTGGGCACATTAAAAAAACACCTGAATGAAAAATTTAATGAGACAATGGACAAGACAGTCTACTCTCGTGAAGGAAAGAAAGGGGAAAAAAAAAGCCACATGGTAAATAATGACAGAGGGTCTGGGTTTTATGTAAAGGCTGAGCTTTCTTGTTGCTACGCTGGTTGTAGGCAAGGAAAATTGATTTCAGGCAGATTAAAAATACATTTTCTTGTACTTATTTGCGAGTTTGGTTCCTGAGGCTGATCGTGTCAGACATGGTGTAGACCGGAGAGGTCAGGATGGGAGGTGTCACGACACTTTGTGACTTGCTGTAATGACGACGCCCATCTCCGAGCTCGGCGGCCTACCTGGACTTTCTAGGGTCCAGTCTTACTTCTCTGGGACCTCTCACCTGGCCTCACACTACTCTGCAAATCACAGAAGCTCTGGCTTTTGTACTCGCCCTTCCTCTACTCTCTGCCATTGGCTGTGATGTGCCTCATGAAGCTGTCATGAAACAGGATGAGACACACACAACAGGAAGTGCCACCTCCAAGGGAAGGGGACTTTGGGGGAGGCTCACACTGCATTCTGTGATGTAGGTAGCAAGGTCCTGCTCCAGGAGGGATCTCTGAGTCTCAGAGGCCTTCAGCTCCACCTCCTTCTGACTAAGCACAGCCTCCACCTCTGACACTCTCCGATGTAACCGCGTCATTTCCTGTTCCATCTGAAATAAACACATCGACAGGTTAAAAAGGCCCGTGGAGTTTCGTTGGGAGCAATCAAATCTCAAGTAGCCTCCGAAACCACCTGGTGGTCTGGGCTGGCACTATTTCGCCAAAGGTTGGGAGGTAAATACCATGGTTTCTTCGCCTGGGAGCGCACAGTTCTTCGTAAGGATTGTCACCAATGCTAAGTCACTCCTCTCTTTCAAGTCTCGGTTCACACTTGATCACTTCTCTAACCCAGTGAGCAAGGAAGCCACAATCATCATTTTTCACCTGTTTGCTTTTTGGGTTTGGTTTGGTTTTTGCAGACGTCACTTTAATTTTATCCCAAATCCATCTTGATCCCCCCCATCTCCTTGCAAAGATCTAGAGGACAAATCCAGGACAGGGCAAGGAGATATGTATTCGTCTGCACTCTTAGGAGTCCCGGACAAGCAGTGACTTTTATGAGCTTCCAGAAAGCTGCCCCTGGCCGGGAACAGTGAGTGTTAAGAGACGTAGAGCATAATCAACACCGTGGCCGCAGTTACATAAGCAGGAGTTTTAAAAGACTAGGAAGAGAGACTTCGCATCACTCAAAGCAGATGGGATGCATCTCGGCCACAGGTGAGGACCCACGCCACCTGCCGGAAGAAGCAGACATCTGGCTGGGTCATGCTGAGGAACGGGCCGGGCCGGGCCGTGTTAAATCCAGGGCCTCCTCTGGTTAAGATTTAAAGGATTTACAGCAACGTCAAGGCCCGAATTCATCTCCCTCTGAGCTGCTGGAGGCGTGACTTCAGCGAGGGAGGGAGCACCTCGCTCGCTCTGTATGGATCAGGTGGCTCAGTGCCAGCAGCGGCCCCGGGCGGCTCCCTTGGCATATATTGACGGGAGGATCCTGGAGCAAGGAGAGAGGCCGGCTGCGGAAATAAATACCTTGTGACACTTGTCCTGGGAGTCTTGCAGCTCTTTGCTTTTGATGAGAAGTTTCTTTTCCATGGAGCTAGTCTTGGCAGGGGAGTCCAGGCCCAACACAACAGACCTAGGTAGAAAAAAACCAATGTCAAGGTGGCAGGTAGGTGGGCCTGAAAAGCTGCATTCAAAAACGACAGCACAGATGAGGGACCTTCCAGGGTTCTGAGGCTGTTGGCCGAGCTTTTAGTAATGACATCAAGGCCATGAGGCAGGGAGGTGGAAGGAAGCAAGAACTCTGTACACAGGCGGACCTGGGTGTATATTCAGTCGCCACTGACCTGAGGCAATGATTCAGACTCTGAGTCTCAGTTTCCGCATCTACGAGGCAGAATGATCATAACAGGACCTACCACACAGGAGCATTACACACAGCATCCTTCCTACATGGCCTCATTCACTCACTCAGCAGGTCTGCAATGTGCACCTACTGTTTTCCAGAAACTGTCCCAGGTCCTGGAATGGCAGTAAACAGGACATCAAGGTCCCTGCCCTTCTGGAACTGACATTCCACACAGGGCAGAAAGAAGGCATCAGGCAGACACACAGACAAAATGTTACAGATGGTGATAACTTCTGTCAAAGAAGGAAACAGGGTGATCTGATGATAGAGGACACGGGTCGCGGGTCTGCCTGAAGCAATGGTAATCAGGGAGGGCTTCTCCGAGGGGGTGACATTTGAGCTGGCGCCTGAAGGATCAGAAGGTGCTGGCCACCCAAAGCTCTGGAAGGAAAACAAGCTCTAGGGAGGAGGGATAATACATGCCATAGTCCGAAGCTAATACAGACAGTAGCCAATAAATAGTTGGTCATTATATATAATACTATAGGGATCACATTATTGTTTATTCAATCCCCAATAGCCAGTTGGTTCTGTTTCATTTTATAGACACTGCTAAGGCTTATGGTAGGCCACATAATGTCCCTCCCCCCAGATGTCCACATCCTGATGGTTCCTGGCATGGCAAAAAAAGACTCTGCAGACGTGAGGAAGTTAAGGATTTTGAGATGGGAGGGGATGGGGTTATCCTGGATTATCTGGGTGGGTCTGATGTAATCAAAAGGGTCCTTGTAAAATGGAAGCAGAAGAGGGAAGGAGATGTGATGACAGAATTAGGATCAGAGAGAGACAGAGACAGAGACAGGAAGACGCTACACTGCTGGTTTTGCAGACGGAGGAAGGGGTCCCACACTGAGGAATTCGGGCAGCCTCTGGAAGCTGGAACAGGCAAAGACACTGATTCTCTTACAGGTTACAGAGCGTGCAGCCTTGTCGGCACCTTGATTTCAGCCCAAGAAAACCCATCTCAGACTTCCGACCTCCAGAACTCGAAGGTAATAAATCGGTGTGGTTTGAAGCCACTAAATTGGGGGTGATTGTTATAGCAGCTGTAGAAAACGCAGACACTTATTAAGCACTGATGACATGCCTGGTTCTGTTCTAACTCTAGACATGTTTTAAGTCTTTATTCCCCACAACTACTCTATGAGGCAGATACAATTTATTATCCTCATTTTATAGATGAGGAGATTGAGGCCCAGTGAGGTTAAGTAACTTGCCAGTTACTCAATGGTTTCTGTTGGTGTCAAAGAGAGCTGGGGTAGGGAGACTGACTTGAGGCACCTTATAGAACCCTCAGGAAAATATCATCAAAAATAATGCAGTGTGACCTCGTAAAAGTGGGCTAGAAGGATGCTCTCTCCACACACACATACACACACAAAACTGATCCCCACACGTGTGTATAATTCACACACTCTACCTCATCTCTGGAAGCAGTTAATTATGGGTGGAGATGACAGTTCTCATCCAGGGCAGCTGCCCCTAGTGGTTGGCTCTCTGGGCACAAACACTGGGACTGGTGAAGGGCAGGACTGGGGCGACAGCGGCGGAGGTTCTTACACAGGGAGGGACGTGTGGCAGAGCCCACTGCTGCCCCACAGCCCCATCTTTGTTGCCTTGGCAACAGGGTTGCAGGAGCTGGTTGTCAATGAGCATCCGCATCTTACCAGCAGGTGAAAGTTCTGCTTCCTGCTGCCCCAAACCATGTCCCTGCCTAAAAGAGGTAAGTTTCCTGCAGCACTGACCCAGAACACCTGTCCCCACGGCTCCCGGCCCAGTGCCAGGGCTGGCGTGATGGTGCTGGCTCACTGTACACCCCAGGGACAGCTCCCTACACACACACTCCCAGGGCAGCCAAGTGAGTCGACACCCAATCAGGCTGCTCTGTCCAAAATCTGACTGTGCCACTCCTAACTATATGACCTCTCTGAGCTTCGGTTTCCTCATCTGTGAAATGGGGGTAATATCAACCTACGTCAAAGAGTTCTCGCGAGGATTAAATGAGATGCCCTGTGTAAAGCCCTCAGCAGAGTGCCTGGCTCGTCATGAGGGTTCCATAAATGTCAACCTATTACCAGTCCCACTGTCCTTTTGATCACCACCCCCTATGCAAATAGCACAGGCCTCGCAGACCTCAGTTGCTTGAAATAGTCAGACTCAGGGGGCTAAATTCCCTCTGTGCCATTATTCATGTTAAAACAAATGTTGATTATTCATAGAAATGGGCAGCAGGGACTGAAATCCAGAAATAAATCCTTTTTAAAATCTAACTTTTGGCCAGAAATTTTAACCAATTTCTACACCTCTCACTAGCCTGTTTTCTACCTAAATCCAGCCAAACACACACACACACACACACACACACACACACACACACACACATATTTTTTTTTTTTTAATCTGAAGTGAAGTGGGTTGCTTGGTATGGCCTTTGCTATTTGCTTTATTCCTGACTTCACTCGGGGGATGAGCTAGAGAAGACCCAAACCACCCAAGGAAGAAGGGATGAGCGACATAGAGGGGCTCCCTGGTCCTTCAGTAATCCAGAGTCACCCACATGTCACTAAGTCACACGCATTGACATGAGTCAGAGGTGACAACACAGGCCACAGCTCTTTGTGCCCAAGCACGAAACTGGCAACCTTTAGAAGAATAGTTACATGGATGCGTGACCATGTGCCCAAAACTTGATGATACATGGAAGACGGGCTCCAGCGGTGTTGAATGTTTCAAGTGTGCTGCTGTGGATACAAAGCCGATTGCTTATTTGCCAAAAAAAAAGTTTCTAGGTCACTCATTAATGGGCCCAGAATGGAGGGGACGTGCGGCCCACCCACCAGCACTTGTGGGAGACAATGCCACAGCCCTCCTTGTCACGCAAGGTGCAACTCCCTCATTCTGCTATTTTGATGCTTGACAAATGTTCACTGTTTCGAAGTTCTAAGTACGGCAATTAAGAGCTCTTCACAATAAAGGTGCTAAAGAAATCTTTTTTTATTTTTTCAAAGAAATAAAAATCACATCTAAAAAAAGCTATAGTAAGAATTCTATGACTAAACCCGGCTTGTAGCAACAATCTCATAAACAATAATGGGATTGGAGCATGAGACTGGAGGAGAAGGGGGGAAAAGGTCATCGCAGCTTTCAGGAACTTCCCTGCACAGTATAATCACCTGAAGAGGTTTTGAAAACTACTGATGTCAGACAGTGAAAATACTCCACGTGATACTATCATGATGGATACATGTTATTATATAAATGTCCAAACTCACAGAATGGACAATACCAAGAGTGATTTCCTAATGTGAACGAGGGACTTTGGGTGACAATGATGTGTCCATGTAGGATGTGTCCATGTAGGTTCATCAATTGTAACAAATGTCCCTCTCTGCTGGGGGTGTGATGGTGGAGGCAGGGAGAAGATGGGAAATCTCTGTACCTTCCTCTCAATTTTGCTGTGAACCTAAAACTGCTCTAAAAAAAACAGTAAAGCATTAAAAAAAAAAAATGGCCAGGCCCCAACCAACCAGTCTGTCTGTAAATGAGAGACAGACAGACTGGGGGTGGAGCCTGGGCAGCTCCTAGGTGATTCCAATGTACAGACAGGATTGGGGAACCATGGTGCTAATTAGAAGAAAGTACCTGCGATTTAGGGTCTAAGCATTTACAGCTCATAGTATGACTGTCCCCAGCATTTGATGCTAGGTGGCCTTCTGACCATGCCATTTGGAACTGGTGCCTTTTGGTCCCTCATTGAGTGGAAACACAATTTTGAAGTTAATCATGGTGGGCTAGGAATTTCAGACCAGGACTATTCCTACCCCCACCCCCAATTTTAATAAGTCAATTAAAATAAACAATTTCTATGAATGTCTACAAAAGAAATATATGATAGTTAACATGGCTTAACTTAGCATATTTGTATTCTACTCACTTTTCATGTAGACACTGAGGCCAATTCAATCTCTAGGGCCAATGATAGGCTCTCAATGATAGGCTCTCTTCTTGACGGCGTCGATCCCCCCAACAGATATTCTAAAATATTATCACAACTTATTCTTTTCTAGGATCTCATTCGCCATCCTTCTGACTTTCAAAACAACACCAAATTATTGTAGACAATTGCATTATTCTAGAATTGACCATAATGCATATCACAGGTTGGGAAGTTACATCCAACGCGGGCCTCAGACTATGAGGACCGTGTCCTCTTCAAGTAGCAACTCTGCCGGTCGAAAATCACCTTGAAACGCCTCATTTCATCAAGAGTAGTAGTATGTCAAGAGCTGATGGTAGTGTTGCTTGAAGGAAAGGTTGCAAAAAGCCCTGCGGAACTCTAAAGTTATGGGTAACGGGCACAGAAGTACTTTTAGATTGAAACTATCTGATCACCAAGTTCTGTGGACCCTGGAATAGGACAGAGGCTACCTGCCAACTAAAGAGTCTTCCAAGAATTTCCTTTTGTTTTCAAAATTCTCAAACTTCAACAAATATTTTTTGGCCACCTTCTCTAAGTGGCCACCTTCTCTAAGTGACTGTGTATGTGAGAGAGAGAGAGAGAGAGAGAGAGAGAGAGAGAGAGAGAGAGAGAGAGAGAGAGAGAGAGAGAGAGAGGATAGATAGATAGATAGATAGATAGATAGATAGATAGATAGATAGATAGATAGATAAAGAGAATATATAGAGGGCCGGCCTGGTGGCCCAGGCTGTTGGAGCTCTGTGCGCCTAACTCCAAAGGCTGCCGGTTCGATTCCCACATGGGCCAGTGGGCTCTCAACCACAAGGTTGCCAGTTCAACAACTCGAGTCCCACAAGGGATGGTGGGCAGCGCCCCCTGCAACTAAGATTGAACACGGCACCTTTTGCTGAGCTGCAGCTGAGCTCCCGGATGGCTCAGTTGGTTGGAACGCGTCCTCTCAACCACAAGGTTGCCGGTTCGACTCCCGCAAGGGATGGTGGGCTGTGCCCCCTGCAACTAGCAACGTCAACTGGACCTGGAGCTGAGCTGCACCCTCCACAACTAAGACTGAAAGGATAACAACTTGAAGCTGAACAGCACCCTCCACAACTAAGATTGAAAGGACAACTTGACTTGGAAAAAAGTCCTGGAAGTACACACTGTTCCCCAATAAAGTCCTGTTAACCTTCCCCAATAAAAAAAAAAATTCTTAAAGAGAGATTATATACATACACACATACATGAATATACAAGTCCTGTGATCGCATGAGAGGTACCTGTAAACCAGTGTTTCTGAACCAGGGACAATTTTGTCGCCCAGGGGACATTTAGCAATGGCAGGAGACATTTTTGATTTTCCTGACGGGGTGGGAGTGCTATCAAATCTAGTGGGTTGAGGCCAGAGATGCTGCTCAACGTCCTACAATCCCCAGAACAACCTTCCACAAGAATTCTCCAGCCCAAAATGTCAACTGTACAAGGTTGAAAAACCCTGCTGTGGATGCTACACGATTAATGAAGCTAGAAGTCCTGTCTCAAGGAAGCAGCAATGTGGGTGAGAGAATTAATGCCACTACCTTTATCATTGATAATAATGCACATTTCCTGAGACTTACTATGTGCCAGGCACTGTGCTTGGTGCTCTATGGGTTACCTCATTGAATCTCCCCAACAATCCTATGAGGTGGGTACTACCGTGTTTCCCCCAAAATAAGACCTAGCCGGACGCCAGTATTATTATCCCATGGCACTGATACTCAGGAATAGCTTACCCTATGACCTCTACATTTTCCTACATTATGATGATTGGGGTGCACGTTGGGGAGGGGGGCAGTAGAGCTGGGCGTTCAAAGTTGAACTCTGCAACCCAACAGTTGTGGGTTCAAATCCCAACTCTGCTACGTCTTGCCTGGATGGCCTTGGACAAACCCAAGAAAAGAAACCCAAGGAAAGCATTGGCGAGGCTCAGAGGAGTGAGGTCACAGAGGAAAGGAAAAGGGAGCCCTAGAGGGAAGGAAAATTCTATCCATGACTGGCTGTGTGCGATGCTGGGAGGGCAACTCTAAGCCTGAGCCCAGGACAGCTGGGTACCAAAGAGCACCCATAGGCCAGGTCAGTCCACAGCCACCCCCAGAAACAACTCAACCCACACACGAAGAACAACTCTTCCTCCATCGCTTGGCAGCTCAGGGGTGGTAATTAAATAGGAAACAGTACAGATTTTTGAAGCCCAGGCTGGTTCATGCACCAGGCTCGATGAGATGGCAGTACAATAAGGATGCTAAGAAAAGAACATGCCGCCTGCCCACACATTGCTTGCCTACTCCTCCTGGCCACATCTCTGATACACAGCCAGTTATCCCATGGAGAGAAAAGGCACTTCTGAGCAGCGGGTGTATGTAGCCACCCACCCACACACAGCAGTGCTGTCTCTTCAAGCACGAAGCCAAGTTTGGGTTTTCCTTTTTTTTTTTTCCCAGCTTCTATTTTCTAGAAAAATTTACTCTGAAATCAACATCTCTTCCTAATATACACATCTGCTTTATAATTATGGAGGCCCAACGAGTACTGATAGAGGGAATGGCATATGACACAGAGGGACGGTTCGGCTTGGTTGTTCCTGCTGCAGCAAAAAGAACGTGGGTTTTCAGGGGTTTTTTTAAATGTTAGATGTGACCTAAAAATTGTCTTCCATGTAACTTCAACATTTAAGTAACAAAGTGATAAAATGCAGTTTTCCCAATGTCTATAAATAATCCACATAACTCCAAAAACACCCTTAATAAAGCTATCAACAGAATGCTTCCTATCAAGAGTGTACAATCTATACTTCCATCCGGAAAGCAAGTATATGCGTTGAGTATTCTAATCACTACTGTAATCATTAAGATCACACTTAAGCATCAAGCCACCCATTTATTCCCTTAGGAAAAGGACCCCAAGTTTGCAGAAGATGCCACCAATTCACAGATCACACACATCGCAAACCACAGATATTCTTGAGATAACCAAGAATGGACACTGGCGGCTAAAACGAGGGAATTAAAATTAGCTTAGCAGAGGGCCCTACCTTAATTGTGGCCAGCAGCACTAAAAATACTTGCAACTGCAAGATGTAGCATGGTGCAAAAAAGAAAAACCTCATCAGCACTCTGTTCCAAAAATATACTGGCTTTTAAGATGGAGCATTCTGAAATTTATGAACTAACTTTATAAACCAATTTTAAAACACACAGTGGAACTCCATCATGAACACTTGAAAATATCAAAAATACTGCTCTCCTTTGAAAGAGTTTCAGAGTCTAGCCAGCTTTGGGGCTCTCCCCCCCACCCCCAACAGCCGCCCACACACACACAGCACATACTCACACATACATACACCCTGACGCACACACATAACCAGGCGTGGACTCCAGATGAATTAGAGCTTTTGCTTTGGAATGATTACTATGCCATTCAAGAATCATTTATTAAAAACCGTGTTAATAAAAGCAGAGCCTCTCATGGGATCTCTGATGAAGTCACCTCCTCTAAGCCAGTGCCTAGCGTTGCAGGTTAATTTCACTGACACATCTCCACTTCTTGCCTGGATGGCTGCAGTCACCCAACTTACTTCCCTGAATCAACCTGTTGTCGCCCTACTAGCCACCACGCAACCTCAGAGGGATGCTTTGTAAAAGAAGAACCAGATATTCCACGTCCCTACTCACAATCCTGCAGAGGCTTCCTGCTCACTGCAATTATAGATGCCCCTCAACTTCCAATGAGGTTACGTCCCGATAAACCCACTGTAGGTTGAAAATATTAAAGGTCAAAAATGCATTTCACACCCCTGACCTACCGAACATCACAGCCTAGCCTAGCCTACCTTACACGTGCTCAGAACACAAATATCCAAAAATCACTGGCCACACAGAGTATCTGTTACCCTGGTGATCAGTGACCGCATGGCTCACCGGGAGCTGCGGCCGCCCATCATCACAAGAAAACAGTCGAAGGCCCTGTGGCCAGTGAAACCTGGGACAAGGTAAAAATTCAGACGTCCAAGTACAGTTTCTCCTGCGTGCATATCGCTCTCGCACCATCGTAAAATCAAAAACTCTAAGTCGAACAATCGTGAAGTCAGGACCATGTGTAGAGCCCAATTCAAACCTAAAGTTCCTGCCTACCTCATTCAGACCTCGTTGCCCACGCAGCCGCAGCTCCGGCCACCTCAACGTGCTGCTTCCCTGTTCACTGGACAGACACAGGCTAGTCCTGGCCTCAAGGACTAACGTGGTCATTCCCCATCTCGGCTCTGATTTATTCAGAGCCCCAACCACTATCAGAAACGTTCTTATATATGAGCTCATTTATCCTGTCTTCCCCCCGACAGAATGCTAACTTCTTGCAGGCAGGGGCAGTATCTGTCTTGTTCAGTTATGCCACAAGGCCTAGAACAATATGTTTGTTGAGTGAGTGAGTGAGTGAGTGAGTGAGTGAATGAATGAATGAATGAATGGTGTGGCAAGACCTTCTGTGCCCCAGGAAGCCTGTTTAAAGGTCACGATGGGAGAAGGAACCCAAAATAAGCAGTGTGTTGAATTGACGCTAGCATGAGAAATCTTTCTGGTCCTTGCCCAGGAGATGCGCAGCATAAGTTCTGGGACAGCAATGTCACATACACACTCTTCTATCCAGAGGCTACTCCAGCACTCGAGGGGGAGCGGGTGACAGCTAGGCTGGGCACAGCGCACATGCTCCTTCCCCAGCATGGAGTTCCAGACTTCACTGGACCTGGATCCTACCAGAAGCCTCGAGCATGTTTTATGGAAAGTGCGGGTTTAACTGATGCATCACAGACTCTATTCAGAGTAAGAAATTGGATGGAGATATTAGGACATCTGTCAGGCACCCTACATGGAGCCCGATTCTCTCAATAGGCAGAAACCAGCAAGATGTCTTTATAAAGTGGAAGCAGGAAAGAAAAGAGAGTCAAAAGTACCCTTAGGCCATCCTTACCCCTAAATAACAATAACAAATATGAAATGCATACTCACTCTGCCCCAGGAGCTACCACTGCATGCTCTACGTGTCCCCACAACAAACCTACCCAACAGGCACTATAATAACCCCATTTATATGTCAGGGAATTGTGGCCGAGGGCTGCTACATGCCTTGTTCACACAGCGAGGGGTGGAGCCTAATTTGAGCCCATTTCTATCTATTCCAAAACCTGGACTTTGAATGAGTGTGTTATAGTTCGTCCCAAAAAATAATGCTCATATACACTTTAAAGTTCAAAGCTAGAAAAAAGTTGGCCATTCCTCTGCCGTGTGCAACCTGCGTGAACTTAAGTAACCTGAGCTTCTGATCATCAGTTTTCTTACCTGTGAAACAGTAGGTCATTGCTGAAATTAAATGAGAATGCTTGTTGAGCACTTAGAATAGTGCCTGGTACAGAGTAATTCTCAGTAGAGTCAGCTCTTTCACCTTGATTATTAGGTGACTATAGATCCTGCATAATCTAGTGAAGTCATGACTGTTACAGGCCGGGTAGTGCAGTGGTCCTGGAGGCAGCCAGCTATGGGTATACGTCTTAAGTCTCTTACTATCTACAAAACCTCAGAAAAATAACTTACATTGCTGAGCCTCAGTCTCCTCATCTATAAAATGGGGTTAATAGCAGCTATCTCATAGAGTTACGGTGAGATTGTGGGACTTAATGAGACAATGCATGTAAGGCGCTCAGCATAGTTCTGGGCACACAGGAAGTCCTCAATCGATGACAGCTTCCATTAGCAGTTGTAGAAACTGTGCAGAAGGAAATGGTGTTATCCCTGGCCACTTTGGTCTAATTCAATTTGACAAATGTTCACTGAAGACCTGCCAGGGGCAAGACACAAGGTAGAAAACACGGTCCCTGTCTGTCCTCGATGAGCATTGAGCAGGTTGCCCGGACACAGGGGACAAGAATGAGATGCAACTGAAAGGCAGGCTGGGGTCTTGGCATACCAGGCTTGAAGACCAAGTTCAGGAGTGGCCATTAATTCTGTGCACACTGTGATGCTATTAAAGCTCTGAGCAGAAGAATGACATCATCCACCCGTGCTTTGGAAGCATTCCACCTTCTGTGGAGAAGGGATGAGAGCCAGGGAAACTAGAGGCAGAGAAATCAGCTAGGAGGCTACTGCAATAGTCCAAGCAAAAGTCAATGAGGGGTGGCGGTGTGGACAGAAACATGGGTACAGATGCAAGGGTCATCCTAGAGGCACAAGTTAAAGACTTGACAACTGATGGGATAGCAGGGGGAGGTAGAAAAGAGTTTACGATGACTCAGTTTTCTTGCCTGGAAGGGTAGGGAAAGTGGCAGTTTCTTAAAAGAAATGAGGAAACCAAAACCAGCACCTAGTGGCTGACTGAGGGAGCGAGTCTGTCTGTGTTGAGGACAGAGGTGGTGAGAAACTGGGCGAAAGCATGGCAATGATGAACACAGGGCACGCTGAGGGGTAGGCCATGGGGAAGCAAGAGTTCAAACCAAGGGACTAAATGAAATCACCAAGAACAGGCTTACAGGAGAACCCAGGAGGGAACTCGAGGGAATGGTGTGTCCATTTCAAGGGTCTGTGACCGAAGAGGACAGCCGCGAAAGAGTGAGAATGGCAGTCAGAGGGTTTGGGGGAAAACCAAGTTTCCAGAAGAAAGTAGAAAGTTTCAAGACAAATGCGGCATCCCGTGGCAAGGCAGAAGTCACTGGAGTTGGCGGTTGGGTGGAATCAGCAGCTTCTGAGACAGTAATTCCCACAGAGCTAGTGAGGCTGAGGAGGACGCTGCGTGTAGGCTATTCTTGCTGGAAGTTTGTCAGAGAAAGGAAGGTGAGTGAGGTCAGGAGATGAAAGAGAAGTCAAACAGAGAGAACGGAGAGAAATCCACTTAGGCAAAGGAAGAGCTGCCAAACTGGCACACAGCTTGGGAACATATAGCACCATTTAGTCAATTACTGTCTTCTTCGGGGATCCGAGGCAACCATGCAAATTAGCACGTGTAGGCCAGCAGAAACGGCGCTTGACAGATCTTCGGGAGCCTGATCTTTGGGATGGGGCTAGGATGGTTTGGATTAGATTTCCTGAAGGGATCTTGAAGACGAATGAGAAGGCGGCAGGATGGTCCTGCCAGGCCTGCCAGGCAAACACGCACAGTCTAAATCGAGAACAGAATAAGGCAAGTAGAACAAAATGTGCTCGACAAAGAGAAGGAAGAAATTGAAGGATCAAGAAGAGAGACTCTAACACAACACACAGCGTGGAATGTTAGACGCCTGGTCCACAGAATGGCAGAATGGAAACAGCACAGGGCACCTGGGGGCAGTGACCATGGCAGGAGCTAGTTATGGGTTTTTTAACCTTTTTGGGAAGTACACCTTCGTGTACCAGAGCAGATTCTGTTACGGTTGCTGACTACGTTTTTCCAACTCCAAACACAGCTGAGGCTCTTTGCAATAGGGATCTGGCAGGGGTGCACACAATCACAGACACACAACGTGGTACAGCGTGGACAGACACACAGAGTGGTGACACAATGACAGACAGCCTTGGGCTGGACGTGGACAGGAAAACAATTTTTAAGAGAATTTTTAAGAGTATTTTAGTAAAAAGGAGGTAGCGCTGATGAGAGAGGTCAGGCTGTCTTCCACTGGAATGAGCCATCCCAGGATAGATGACTGGCGGCAGCTGGAAGTACAAAATGCAGATTTGAATAGACACGGATCATAGAGTCATCAACAAACGGAGAGCTGCAGCCATAAAAATGATGTGGCTCAATTCACCAAATGCTTATTGAGCAACTTGTTCATGATTGGCCTGAAGATATGGTGACGAGCAAAGTCAACGCAGTTCCCTGTGCTCGCCAATAAGAACTCTCAGGGAGAGAGTATATATGTATGTGTGTAAACACAGACACACACACACACACACACACACACCAGGTAAAAGTCTCAAAATAAGAAGAGTAAGAAATCTGAAAAATCCAAGAGCTGCACAGTCCATCTACTCAAGAAACTCGCAGACACGGCCTGTCGGTTCTCATCCCACCTGCCCCAACCCCCCTGCTCATCATTCCCCACAAGGGACCGCCACTTCTGACCAGTGTGTGACCCTGGGGACCTCACACAAATTTCCTAATTTCTCCTGTCTGTGGCATTTATACTTGGCAGCATAGCACAGTGGCTAAGAGCCGCTGCCGTCATGTAGCCTGGCCAGGTCCAAGTCCTGGCTGAGCCACTCCACTGAGCTGCTCAAAGCGCACGGCCTTGGGCAAGCTACTTAGTCTCTCCCCGCCTCAGGTTCCTCACATGTAAAGTGGGGAGAATGGCGGTGCCCTTCCTTACGGGCTGCTGTACAGATGAAATGAGTTCATCTGTATCAAATGCTTGGAACAGAGCCTGGTACCGAGCTGGTACCCTGTAAGGATGAGCCGTTGTTATCACTCTGCCTACCTGAAATTCTCTCTGCGTTCCTCTCCGCTTATCCAAAGCTGTCTTTTAAAACACCAAGCCCAATATGTTACCTTCCATTAGTGTGCTTATAAGCTCAGTTCCCACACACGTATTTAACGAGGGTCTACCGTGTCCAGTGCTCCAGGAAACGCACGATGAATAAGACCCTGCCCTGCCCAGGTGAGCAGAGTCGACTAGGGAAAATGGACAGACATGCCAACGAAGATCATCACTGTAATTTGGCAAGAATGGTCAACCGGCCTTCCCCACTGAGTGTTGCTGCATCGGATTTTGCCTTACTCTCCTGAATCTCCTAAAACAGGTAGATAGCCAATATGTACCGGGATATTCTGCAGCAAAGAAAGGGGTTTGGTGGGTGTTCCCTGAATTGTCTCACACATATATGCTTTGACTTGTTCAATTTGATGGAAAGGAACCCATTCTGGGCCTGGACCTTCTAATTCTATCCCCCAATCCACTCCACCCCAACAACCACCTTCTACCTACAGGTATTTGGCAACTGCATATTAATTTGTGGCTGGTCAGGACGTTTAAGCTTCTCGAGTAGAAAATTCCCAGGGCCTGGGAAGCTGGGTTTCTGGTCTGGCATGACTTTGGACTACATAATTATTGCTGAGTTCCTTTCCTATCTTCTTGGCATAAGTAGAAAGACACTATACATACATAAAACAGTGTATTAGTAATAACAAAAATAAAAGTGAACATTTACTGAGACTTTTCCATGTGCCAGGTACTAGACCAAGTACTTTATATATTTCATATAATCCTCCCAACAGCCATAACAGGAGGTGTCATTATTACCCCACTTTGCAGAAACTGACATGCAAAGAGGCCCTAGCAGAGCACGGAAAAGGCACCAAAAACTGGTTCTCTGAAAATCCGGGAAGGCAGTGAGGGCAGCCATCTTTCATCCCCCCCCCCCACCACCACCAAGTTTGGAGGGCTGGCTCCAAAATGAAATTTTCAAATCCACCCAAAAGGAAAGGAAAAAGCCCTGAGCCAAAAGGAAGAGCAAGCCCCCTTCCTAAAAACAGCCTATTCAGACACTGTCATCCCACAGATTCTAGTCTCAATGAGATCCCATTGCTCCTCTAAGATTTCCAACTTCTCCAAAAGCGTAAAATCAGCATGTGTAAAACTAACACACACTATAAAACCAACCGGCTTTTTCCTTTGAGAGTTCATACTGAAGGTTTGCAGAAATGCACTGTTTCAACAAGAGCTTAAATAAGGTAGTACCTCAGATCTAGGAGGAAGGGGAAAGGACCTAAAGAAATGCACCCCACGCTGACAGGGAAGGGAAGAGAGCTGGGATCCATTTTATTTTTAAACCTTTAACACACTGATTTCTGTAACTATCCTACTATTGTAAAGTCCAAGCAAATAAAGGCTCACAGGAACATCCAGGCATTCAGAGCTTGGGAATCCGGTTTGGGTTACTCCTGCTTAAAAAGAGAAAGAGGCACCAGACACTCACCCACTCTCCAGCACCAACTCACCATAACCCCACCCCAAAGACAACCAAAACTAGTTCTTGTAGACTCTCTCCTACTCCCTCCAACTCAAGCTGTAAGAAACTCCCACTAAAATCTCTGACATAGAATGCTGAAATCAAGATTCTCGTTAAACCTTAAAATAATAATGCACTCACTGGCTGGCTTAGAAATAGTGTCGGGTCCCACAAAAAGGACCCTAAAAAGTGACAAACGATCACAACAATTAAAATCATTCTCACTGCCAGAGTCTCCATGAAAATTCCTTGTTCAGTCATCTCCACCTCTGACCATTTCATTCAATTCACTGGTAACAGATCTAGGGTCAATTTACCCTGTGCAATAGAGCAGCATCTGCAATTTCCTCAGTGGTGTGAAGAGTGAGTAACAGCACAGGTAATCGATGTGTGTAAATAAAAACCTGTGACGCTGAACACAGGGAGGGGAAAAGGAGAAACTCAGGAAGGAAGACCAGGTCTCCTGGTGGCAATGGTGGGACCCCCAGAAAATGCCTCCCCCTCCCACCTCCAAATGAATTTTATGACTACATGTCAACAAAACGGCAGGGAATTCTAAGTAATTCCATCCCTGCATCTCCTTTATTGACTTTCTAACTAATGATAACCTGACATAAGTCCAGGGTCACCTACATCCAACAGGTGGAGTGAATTTCTAAAATGGTGCTGTACGTTTTACCCATAGGGGCTGCCTGTGGCAGAACAGCCAAATCCGATGGCCAGATTACATTATAAGACATAAGATGAAGGGAAATCTTTTTTATTCCAACCCCGAATTGCCATGGAAAAGGCATTCAAATTCCCCCAAAGACGGAGACAAAAATTCCATCTTCTAGACAAGAAACACACCGTTTTGTTTGCATGGACTTTTTTTGTTTTATGAGAATCTTATTATGCATTCTGTTGGGGCATGAACAGGAGCTCATTTTATGCTCTAGAGATATATTTTGAACTACCAAAGGTGAAATAGCGTGTCTTCAAATACAGTGAGCAATATAAATACAACCTGGGGAAAAGGATCACAAGTAAATTAAATCAACAAATATTTATCGAGTGCCTGGGCCTTCACACTGAGATGCCCTGTCAGTGGGTTCCCTTAACTGAGCTTTTGGTGAGAAGCAAAAAGATGCAATTACAGTCTTCCAGAAAAAAATAAGCAATTAATCACACACTGCTTCAGATGAACTGCTGTATCTAAGATTCCTCCCCGCCCCGCCCCCCCCCCAACATCATTCTGCTTTTGCCCCTGAAATCTAATTCCCTGCAGTCCTCTCTGGTTTTTCAGATCACTGATTAGCACCGTAAGCCAGCTTTCATTCTGACCCGGACAGCCCACTACTAACCAGAACTAGAACTCCCCACACACCTTCTGATCTGTGACCTTCAGAGTGCTGTGTGTGTCAAGGTTAAGCTGCCCACTAACCACACATCCTTTCATGTCGGGCCTCCACTTCTGCCCTGCTCTTCGACGCCAGTGCAAAATCTTGCAGCCTTGCTGGGCCATTTCAAATCCATCTGACGGCACATTCAACAGCTAGTTAGCTTTCTGCCTCTCCTCCCATCATCCAGATTGCTTTGGGGTTGCAGAGCGAATTAGTCAGAAAGGTACAGCCAATACTACCAAAATCTAACCCCAAATTGTAAAACCAGCCCACAGGCAGGAGGGAAAAAACAACCACCTCAGCATCTCTCAACAGAAAAATCTCTCTCAAATTCAATCACAGCCCTCAACCCTATTTCATAAGTGCCCAATTCCCCACAATAGTCTGAAATCTTTTCAGGAACATTACTGTCAAAATAGCACCCAAGGGGAGACACCATCCAAGAACCAACATGACATCTCTTCAAATTGATATCTAAGCTACAAGCACAACAAATCGGGAATGAATGCTACCAAGGAGAAAATAAAATTCTGCTCTTCTCCTAAGTGGGCAGCAACTAATTATCCAACATTAATCCAAGAGCCTCCAAGTGAGGGAGCCAGGCGTCAGGGGAATAACACAGCCGGTCCAAGACCTGCCGGGGGAACTCACAACTCTGAACGCAGAATGTCATCGGAATATCAGAATGAAGCAAGACACTGAGCTCCTACATCGAGGCTACTGCATGTTAGGGACATTCCAAGAGGCTGGAAGGCAGGACCCTCCAGTCCCAAGTGCCACGCTAACGCGTTGTTTCATTAGCTTTTTCAAGAACGGAGAAAGACCTATCATTTCGAGAGGTTTACAGTGATATTTCTACTTCCATTTTCTAGTCTCCTGGTTTGTTTTGGTTTTTTTCCCCCTGTGAAGCCCCGTTTCTGGGAATCCATGACTCGGCGACATCACACTCCCTCCCGGTGGCTCACGGTAACGGGGCTTTCTCTGGCCGCCAGTGCTATGCCAGCTCAGAGGCTCAGCTGCCAGACCCTGATCTTGCAGCAGACTTCGAGCCGAGGGAGCTGGGCACCATCTCTCTATTGGCGCTCTGGTACAGCCACTTGCAGCTCAGCTAAAGCTATCGGGAAACCTTGAGACACGGTTTTTAGGATTCTTTCAAGACAGCCAAGATAGCAACCTCCACCCACCCACCTGAGAGAGAGATGGATACATAGGTGGACAGATAAATAGATGGACAGCTCCTCTAAACCCTGCACATTTCTCCTTCCAGTGAGGATCTGAACTGCCAGATATCTCCCCCTACTTCCTCCCCTCTAAAGAAGAGCAAAGACTAAAAAACTAACCCAAAGTACCCAATTGACAATTACGACGATGAGGACAGGAAGAGATACCTTAAACACAGCCAAATGAGAATATTAACAGTCCGCCCACCAAAGCCCAAACAGGTCAACTGCTTTCCAAACGCAGGCTGACGAACAGCTTCCCTCCACCACACATCCCCCCACCCAACCACCTTTGAGCTCTGTACACCTTGCATCAAGGAAGGTCCCTTAAAAAGTCAAATTCTCACTTACTCAGATCTACCAAGAATCCCCAGTGCCTTGCTATACGAAAACCCCACAAACGGCAGTTCTTCCCCGGAGAAACCTGAGGGGTTCAGCTGGCACGGAGAGGATGAAACCCACGAATTCTTCTCTGGTTCATCAAAATTGGAGGTGTCATCATCAGACTTGAGGGTGGGAACGAAGGGGGGAGGAGCTGGTTAAAGAAAAACAAGAAGGAGGGGGGGAGAGAAAAATTCAGGCGGATTCAACACTGTTGCAGAGAAAATCATCTTACTCCTTCAGCGTTTGCAATGGCACTGCAGCGCCTGCTTTCAATCTCGCTCACACAGCATCGGCTCTTACAGCAACAAGAGATTAACCCCTTCTCTGCCAACATGGCCACCCACCGGCAGACAGGCTGCCTTCCCTACTGGGATAAACTGAAGGATAAACTCAAACAGGTCACTTGGTGGAACGAAAGCACTTGGAGAACTCATGTGAGCAAGCCGCTCATTCCTGATATTTCCAGAAAGCTTCTTCTACAGAGAAGGCATGCTGAATGGGGCCAGCTTGCCAGGTGACCTAACCCTATTTATTTCCTCTTCCAGACAGATCTAAATTATTAATATTTAGTGCTCATCACTAAAATGAGAGGGAATTTCTACGCCTTGTGGATTAACCAGAAGGAGAGGAAGGAGCCGGAAAGAGGGTTGGAGAGGCATGTACCAGTTCACGTTAGGAGAGCACTGCAGTCAGCTCATTCATGTCCGGATGAGTATACTCAGAGCTCTTATGAACCACTTTTTTTTTCAGTTCATTATCCCTCCTCCCCAGCTGAAGCATGGCCCCTGAATCCACCGCAGTTTAATCAGCATAATGAAACACCAGCCCAATAAAGTTCTTCCCCACGATTTACGGCTCTCCTGCGCGCGGAGGCTGTGAACGCACCGAGAACGCACGGATGGACATCTGCGTCCTACCTCGTTAAGGCATGACTCCTGGGGAGGAGCATCGTTTTATTTTCTCCACTTCCTGCAGACCTACTAAACTCTCTCAGTCAGGGAGGTGACACTCATCCATCAGTCACCAGCAGGCTGCCCTTTGTGGTGGGCTCCCGGGGGTGCAGCCGGCCAGAAGTGTTACCATGGCTGCGGGCTGAAGCGTCTGTGGCAGTCTGTGGCAGCCCCGCGGGCCGGCCGAGGTGGCTAGCTGGGCATCACATCCCCCGCAGTGCAGGCTTCATGCTCCCCACTCCGTGAGTGCGTGCTCTGGCTGTAACCCCACCTGGCCGCCTGCGTGACAGGGGCCAATGCTGATCCGAGTGGCAGAGCAGCATGAGTCACTGCTGGAGTTCGCCAGAGCGCCCCCTAGGACAGTTGTCACAACCCTTCGCAGTCCAGACTTCTTCTTTAACTCCTTGTTTTCTGGACAAAGCTGTGTGCCAGATCTGAGCAGCAGTCTGTCTTCTGCTTACACTCCAAATGATCTGCCTGTTTCCAGAGTTCCCCAACGACAACCACCTCTGAAGCAGCGTCCGGAAGTAAATGGAATGGTGAAGAGATGTGGAGGAGAGAGGAGACGATGCCACAATCAGGGGGTCTGGCTGCTCCCAGGAAGTACAAGAGTATTCTCAGAGCTTCAGGTGCATTGAGATGAGGTTGGAGATGGAAAAAGTAAAATGTGCACTGCTAGAAAATTATTTAACACCTCCAAGAGCTCAAGAGAACTTAAACCTTCCCTGTTATTAATGGAATCTACTTGCTTAATACTTTAAAATTGAACTGATGGAAAGAAAAGTTACATTGAATGCTTCAGCCTATCCCATGTGTACGTCCATCAACACAGCCGCAAATCCAATCTAATTTCAATTACCCAATGCCTTTTTTAAGAAAAAAAAAAAATGTTTTTTTTTAATGGAAATTGCCTGTTTTAAGGATCTAAAAGAGAAGTTTTCCATCCCCAAAGAAGAAAACTCAGATAAAGACTGAGGAAATATATAATGAGAGATGTGCACACGATAATAATATGGGAGCATTGTAGTTAATGACACATACTTTGGAATCTGACTGAGTGAGTTCAAATCCCAGCTCCACCACTTACCAGCTCTGTGCTGTTGGGAAAGTCACTTAACCTCTCTGAGCCTCAGTTTCAATATAGAAATAACTTCTTCAAGGGACTGTTGGAAGGTTTAAGTGAAAAAGTCTATATAAAGTGTTTAGCATAGTTCTTAGCATACAGTAAACACTCCATAAAGATTACCTGCTACTACTATTATTGCTCATGTGAGATACATGTGTATATGGCAGATCAATCCTGCAATTATTGAAGTCTAGTAACATACAGCAGAATCTACACAAAAATCTTTTTTCCTGCACAAAACACAGACATGCTCATGTGAATGTTTGTTACTCATACTGTACCATTTAATTCCTAATAGAAGTTGAATTTCCTTTCCAATATATACTAATCTATTATCAGGAGACTGGAATAGAATTTCATTTCTGAGTGAGGAGTATGATTAATATAGGGGTAGAAGCCACCTTCTGTGAAATAATTATGATTTAGAAATTCCATATTATAAAATAAGATTCCTCTTCAAAATTCCATCATGCTCAAAGCTATAGCCCATGTGGTCAAGATTAGAAAAAGGGTCACATAATCTTCAATAAAAGGAAAGAGAAGTCAACATGAAATACACCGGCTGGTAACAGCTTAGATATTCACAGGACAGATTAAAAGCTAAGGATGTAAACTTCCAGGCAGGTAGTCAGTTGAGTACAACAGGAAACTCAAAAAAGAAGGGCTCCTAAGGGCCACATCTGGGCTGGGAAGAGAGCCACAACTTCAAGCCAAAGAGAAGTGGGGGAACTGGAAATTCTGAACCCACCAGAAAGTGACGAGGATACTCACCCTTGGATAGGGCCCTTGTGGGGGAAAGAAATAAGGCAGCTATTAAAATTGTAATCCCAGGTAGGGTATCTACCTTCACAGTATCCTGCATGGTGTGGGAACTATAAGGCAAGAAATTAACATCAATACTGGTCCAGAATCACTGAGCTCTCAGGGTACTGGCAGACACAAGCAGAAAACTTATAGGGGTATTTTCACAAGCCAGAACACATAGGACTGTCTCTCTCTGTCTCTCTCTCTCTCTGTCTCTCTCTCTCTCTCTCTCTCTCTCACACACACACACACACACACACACTCCCTACTAGAAATGAATTCACACAAAAAAAGTAAAAACCAACAACTACACAGAACAAGGAAAAAGAGACCACCCAAACTACCATGAAGGAGCATCAGCAGATACAAGAAATGGGAAACTTAGCCCTTCAAAAACTGCAGATAAAAAAAAAAAACCTGCAGATAAAAGAATAACCTACACTGGACCATAAAATAAATTTTAATTTATTATCAAGGTAAATGAATAGAAATTCTAATTTAAAAAAAAAAGATACTCTAAAAAAGGACTAAGCACATTTGAAAGGACCCAAATAGAACTTTTAAAAATGGAAAGTATTGTTATTTAATTTAAAGTTAAAAATTTGCTGGATGTGTTAAATAAAAGATTAGGCTTCTCAAAGTGTAATCTGTAGACTGGCAGCATTAGCATCACCCTGTGTTGGTTAGAAGTGCAGAATCTCAGGCTCTGCCCCCATGGCCAGGGAGTCAAACCCATATTCTAACAAGATCTTCAGGTGATTCGTGAGCACATTACAGTTGGAAATGTGCGCATATCGAATGCAACACATAAAGAGACAGAAGACATGAGAGGTCAAGAGACGAAGAATGAGAAGGTTCAACACACATCTAATTGGAGCACCAGAAAGAGAGAGTAGAGAACTAGCTCAAAATCTGGATGCCACATTTTAAAAGGATTATGCAAATCCTGGTCAAGTCAAAAGACCATCAAGTATTTGACCACATCTATCTTGAGGGGCTAATGCACCTCTTTCTTATACTTTATATAAAATATTCCTTTTTTGATACTCAGAAATTGTAGTATTTTCTGCTTTAAAAAAAGTATTAATAGGTCATTGAAATCATTGGATTTGCATCAATGTTGATGGAGGTACACACTGCACCTGACAACATAGCATAGCCAGGAACATAGTAGGTGCACAATAAATATATACTGAACAGATATATTAGAAAATAGTTCTTGCAAAGACAGCACCGAGCATAATACAAGCCACAAAGAAGTTACTTGATGTTTGAGTTAAATGAAGTGGCTTTAAAAGTGGAAATTGTTCTGTCTGAAAAATATGTTAATGAGTGCCTATATTAATATTTTCTGATACAGTATTATGAAATCATCAAACCCCCGCCACATACCCACCACACCCACTAATGCCAAATAAGAAGCCATATATTAGGACCTATTTTTCATTGGCAAAAACCACTAAGAAGAATAGAAAAAAATCTTTCCATGTATATTTTAAAATAAATCAGCCTCACTTAAAGTCACATCAGGGCACACTCTCCTTAGTGGCAGGGGCTATACAATTAAGTCCCAGAGGTTTTTCTTTCCCCTCCCCCAGTTATAAGATAGATGGCAAAACAAGGCTTTCAAAAACAAAGAGCTATTTTAAGAGCTGTAGTTACTCTCTCTCTCCTATAAATTCTCTTTTCAAATCCTGACATTCATGGGAAGCTTTAGGGGAAAAAATTTTATTGGCTTCAAAAATATTCAAAAAATGAAAAAACAAGGAAAGGAGAACCAAATGGATTTGTCCTTTTGGCCCTACGTTTTCTAACATGCTTAATTGAGCTCCATTTACCCAATTCCTACCTTTAATTTTTCAGCATGCCGGACAAACAACATTAAAAACATAAAAAGATTTTCTAATTTTGGTGTAGTAGTTATTGTCTGCTTTCCCCACTGGAACACAAGCTCCATGAGGGGAAAGACTGTTGTGTTCACCATTAGACAGCGAACACGGAGAGTAGTTCCTGGCTGTCCTTATTTAATGTGTAATATCTGGTTTACTAGAGGAATGAATGAATAATGTGGGATAATTTCTTAGACCTAATGGGTTATTTCAGGCAATATGCCAACGTTAGGAAACTCAGAGTAAGAATACCCAATTTAGTCATGAAAAATTGACACGTTAAAAAAATAAATAAAAATAAACCTGAGCCTAGAAATAGCTCATAAAATTACTATGATTTTAAATCATCACTATGGGTTACATTGGTGCTGAGTTGTGTGTAGCAGAAGTAGAAGATGAATAACAGCCAACATAGTGTCATAAAGGACAAAGGCACATAAATAAATATTGTGTAATGAGCTAATGGATCAGGACTGTACCTGGAACAGAGTGGGCATTCAATAATATTAAATCAAAACCATTTTCAAGTTCCTCCTATCTACCATGATGTCCCGCACCTTAAAAAAAAAAAAAAAAAAAAAGACTTAATTCATTAATTAGAGGCTATGTCCAAATCTAAAAGGAAGGCTACCAAAAGATTAGCTATCTTCCAGTTCCTTAAAAATCCGCGGTATCAATGTAATCGCACTTATCTATGGTGAGAACACAGACATGCACAATAAGAGGTTATGTATGTTATTTAGAGGTCAGGATGTAGGTGTGAAAAGTAAAGAATACACAAATGGAGTAATAAGGATACTGAGTTTTGTGTGTGTTCCTGCAGGAAACAGTCATGGGGGTGATTGAGTCTCAAGTGTTAGTTAAAACGGATCTTCCCTGGGCTGGAGTGCAGAAGAGTGCTACTTTAGAAAAGCCACAGAACACCAGCCCAAGAGGCTGTGGGTAATGAAGCTGGGAAGTAAGTGAAAGTGAAATCTTGGCTGAACCTTGAAAGGGCGGAACCCTGGATTGGATTGACAGAAGGGAGAGAGAGTGAGTTTGAGAGTGCTGGGTTGGTGTCAGTGCCCGAGAATGATACGATTGTTTCAGTAGGGATGGTTGGAACAGTTCGATGCTAGAAACCTCTAAAGGACAAGTCTACCACAGCAGTCAACATGACAAATTCTATACTAAGGAAGTGACAACAGAAACAGAGAGGATGTGGATTAACAGGAAAAAGGCTATAGAAAGAAGTGGCAAAATGTGACAAGTGATGCAATAGCAGACATTTTAGGAATATCAGCGACCAGCTCTTAGGATGGGAAAAACTTCTAGAGAAAAGGTGACGACAGAAAGAAGAGCAAGATATCCAATATCAAAGGTCTCATCAGAAGGAACCAAGAGAGTAAGTTAGGGGATAGGCAAATAGAGTTAGTTACTAAATACACATAAATAATTTAGCCCATGATAACAGATTATATTCCTGAGAGCCTCAGACAAGTCCCCTACTCTCTCCCCTCCAGGTAGGAAGTGACCAGATATAACTCATCCAAATAACACATTGTATAAGAAATTCAAAAAGAAGACAAATCAGATCCAGTTTCCAATAGAGTTAAGTCAATTAAAAGTTATCCCATCTTTTTGTTTCCTAAGAGAGTCATAAACAAGATTAGGGTAATGTTGATTTGGCTGGTGATCAATTTTTACAATGGTGTTTTCAAAGCAAATGAATAAGAAGTCACTAAAATATGCTTCCATCAATCCATCTCAAGGATGCTAGGGTCTGGCTGCCAGCAGTTAAGCACGTTTCCTCTCTGGTAGCAAATAAGAGATCTCGATAGAGTTGTGTGTTCTATGTGAAGCTCGCCATTCTCAACAGCCATGTTCCTACCGTGTTTCCCTGAAAATAAGACCTAGCAAGACTATCAGCTCTAATGCATCTTTTGGAGCAAAAATTAATATAAGACCTGGTATTATATTATATTATATTATATTATATTATATTATATTATATTATATTATATTATATTATATTATAGACCCAGTCTTATATTGTAGTAAAATAAGACAGGGTTTTATATTAATTTTTGCTCCAAAAGACACATTAGAGCTGATGGTCCGGCTAGGTCTTATTTTCGAGGAAACACGGTACCAGGCTGCTTAAAATCAAGTTCTTTGTTAACAACTTATGTTTTCCCACAGCATTATACTTTAAGAGATGTTTTCTCTCAATTTTGCATGGCACTTTAACCAGACTTCAAACATTCTTAGCTTTACTTTGCTTTTCTGCTCCCTTTCAGTCTAGGTACTCAGCGACCTGTGAAACATCTAAAAACACTCAAAGGACAGAATCTTTGCAAACTGCAACTAGGCATGATGGCATTTTCTCTGCAAAGTTGGGTTTGGATATATCCCATTTTTGGTCCAGGTGAAGGTCCCTGGAACCTATTTAAACAATAGCAAAGGAGCTGGTTCGTCGGCTTCCATCCCATAGATCGGCTTGCTCCAGCCCCAACAACTCTGCCTTCCAGCACCTTCCACCTTGAGATTACCTACCCCCACAAACACATCAAACTAGATTCATTCTCTGAATGAATCTTTCCTCCAACATTTTTAAAAAACTTTTATTTATTTTTTTTTTATGAAAACATTCACATGTACGAAAGTATTAATAGCAAGGTAGAATAAAAGAATTCCCACAGGCCCATCACCCAGGATCCACAACTAGCAACTGCCATTCTCATTTCATCTCACCCCCATCCCTATCTCGTTTACATGCTTGTTGGTTATTAAAAGCAAGCCCCAGACAGCATATCACTTCACCTATAATTACCGCAGGAGATGTCTCTCACACAGGGTTCCTCAACCGTGGCACCACTGACATTTGGAATTGGCGAGTGCTTTGTTCTAGAAGGCTGTCATGTGTATTGTAGGGTGTTTAGCAGGATCCCTGACCTCTACCCACTAGATGCCACAGCACTTCACGTCGTAACAACCAAAAATACCCACAGACATTGCCAAATGTCCCCAGGAGGGCAAAATCACCACACCACGCCCCCTCTCCCGGTGAGAAACCCCTCTTCCACAGGACTTTAAAAAAAACAAAAAATGATCACAATACTGTCATCACACCCAACAAAATGAACAGTAACTCCTTAAAATTACCTAATACCGTTTTTGTGTTCGATTTTCTCCAGTTCTCCCAAAACTCGCTCTTTACAGTTGGTTTGTTTGAATCAGGATCCAACCAACGTTCATACGTTGATTTGGCTGGTACGCCGCCTAATCTATAACACTGACCTCTTTCCTTTTGAAATGCCATTTATCGGTTCAAGACACTGGATCCCATGTCCCTGTAGAATTTCCCACATTCTGGACTTGGGTGATTGTGTCCTTGTGTGATTGTGTCCTTGGGTGATTGACATCATGTACCATGTGTCTCTGTCCCCCATGTTTCCACAAACTGGCAGTTAAATCCAGGGCTTTCTGTATATTCATATTCATATATTTCACAGGATGTGTCATCTTCTTACTATGGCCTGGTATTAGAGGGCACACAATGTCTGCTTGTCTCCCTTCTTGTGATGTTAAGAATGAGCCATGGGTTCTGATGATATCAGCCTGACGCCTCCATCATAAAGATCCCTCCAAGCCTTCACTTCATGGTTTCAGCAGCCATTGATGATCACTCTTTAGAGCTATAATTTCATTAATGGCTGCAAAACGGTGGTTTTCTAACTGCAGCATTCCTTATAAATTTATCAGCACACAAACAATTTGGTCACCCACATAGTTCAAATAGGAAGGCGGGATAAATGCTCGGTTCTAGCGCTCTATTTAGCAATATTCAAAGTAATGAGTTGGGGGGGCACCCCCAGAGCTGGACATTCGTCAGGCTGTTTTATGGGAAGACAGGGTTACTGTGCCTTGAAAGCCGGAACCAGTCTGAGCACTTCCTGTCTTCTTGCCTCTGTCCAGCCGTGGCAGGCACTGAGTCACGTGCTGCTCATGTCCTCACTTCCATTAGGCCCACTGTGGCAAGGCCCCTCCCCCAATCCCGTCTATGAGGGAAGGTCCACCCTTCTTCTCTCTTCGGTAGGGTAGGTGAATTTAACAGACCCCTGCATCAAAGGTTATTGAGCACTTGCCTTGCCAAGAATAAAGTGGATATTTGGGTCCCTACCTGGCTATCAGTTCTTTGTGTTCATCCTTTGTTAGTCAGAATTTTGAAGGACAGGAAGGGGGGTGGGTCTTAGACCCCAATGTGCCAATGCTGTAGTTGAATGCTATCCTTTCCTTGCGATCACCAGAGATCAACAGAATTGGCCACATTTATTTTTCTGAAGCGAGACACTGAAAATCATTTCCAAGCCCTCAGTCATGAACCACCTGGACCTCCTATTCTTTGTCCTAGGTTTTAATCTCTTCTGACTCCTGCCAACCACTCTCTTTAGTTCTATCCAAACTTCATCCTCAGAAAATGAGTGTAAATGCAATCACCACACTTCACAGAACTGACTAGAAAGTTGGCTGCTGAATACAGTCCCAGATGTTTAATATAATTTTGAATCTTTGGCCAAATCATTTCCGTGTTCGCTTGGTCATGGAAGGTTTCCTGGCAAGTGACAATTTAAGGGTTGAGGACTCCAATTTATAGGCTTTCTCTACAAACCTATTTCCTGTTTCCCATCTTCTCCCAGGAAAGGCCTTAATTTACCTCATTTAGAATTGATTCTCCAAACTGGAATTGAGCACTGCACTGAGGGCTGAAACTAAGAGGTACTATAAGAAGAATCACAGGGAAATCCCCAGGGGACATATTGGAGGGACGTGATCCATCATGTCACAAGGGATCGCATGTCACAAGGAACCCAATGATGAAATTCCCCAGGGCTCAGTAACCAGAAAATCGAGTCTTTTCTGAGCAAACCGTTCCAGAATTTTTTCTCATGGAACTGAGCCTCTTGGAACTGGTCACGTTCTCCTTTTCGCTTTGGCCACTAAGAGACTGAAAGTCCCAAATCTGTCCTCCTCTAGCAACTTGACAATGAACTTGTTTGTTTTTACCTTTAACCCTGACTTTATTTCCTTACCCTGATACTCCCTTCACCCAGATTTGTACATTTATTTCTTTTTAATCCCTTTAATATTCTAATCATTGCTAAAAATAAGCTGCTTCGATTTATCTTGGATTAAGTAAATTATTACATATGTGTAACATCGCTGAAGGTAGCTTCTAAATTCAGACTAGAGGGAGGAAATCCTATAATTCTAATTCATAAGCATTTAGCTTTTTTCAGTCTGTTCTCCCCTATCAATGACTTACTCTCTAAAAACCCAAACAGCCCCCAAGAGACACACAAGTGTTTTGACCTGTATATCCCACAACACCGTAAGAGCTAGCAGATGGTGCCCACATGCTCCTGGTCCAGGAAGCTGTGTTTCTGCCATCACTACTGTAACATTCCCCCTCTTTCTTCCCTCCTCATGCTAATTCCCCAAAACAGCCCCAGCTCCTTTTCCTTACTTCCTCCTGCCCCTGAAGTGATTGGATGGGTGTCTAATAGGAAGACATATTTAAGGGCCAACCAAGACTAACAGAGAGGTACATCTACCACCCTCCTCGAACTAGCTTATAAAACAGCCAGGGCCGGCCCGGTGGCTCAGGCGGTTAGAGCTCCATGCTCCTAACTCCAAAGGCTGCCAGTTCGATTCCCACATGGGCCAGTGGGCTCTCAACCACAAGGTTGCCAGTTCAACTTCTCGAGTCCCGCAAGGGATGGTGGGCTCTGCCCCCTGCAACTAAGGTTGAACACGGCACCTTGAGCTGAGCTGCCTCCCGGATGGCTCAGTTGGTTGGAGCACGGGCTCTCAACCACAAGGTTGCCGGTTCGACTCCCGCAAGGGATGGTGGGCTGTGTCCCCTGCAACTAGCAACAGCAACTGGACCTGGAGCTGAGCTGCGCCCTCCACAACTAAGACTGAAAGAACAACAATTTGAAGCTGAACAGCACCCTCCACAACTGAGATTGAAAGGACAACAACTTGACTTGGAAAAAAGGCCTGGAAGTACACAATGTTCCCCAATAAAAAAAGTCCTGTTTCCCCTTCCCCAATAAAATCTTTAAAAAAAAAGAAAAAGAAAGAGAAAAACCCTAACGCAAAAAAAAAAAAAAAAAAAAAAAAAACACAGCCAGATGCCTGCTCAAATGACAGAAACCCCAAACAAGCAGGCCTTGAAAAGGCCCAAAACAACACACACACACACACTGCACGAGCCACTGAGATAATGCTATTTGAAAAGCAGAACACTAGAATAAGTAACTGAAATATTCATATTAAAACCAGAAGGGGTTTTCATTTGAGAAGAGCACACTCACTGTTCATTAGAAATCAAAGTTGGAGTGACAAATTCAAAGGATGAACATGGCAGCGTTTTACAAAAACCTCTCCCTCATTTACTCAATGACGCAGGAAAATAACCTGACAATAAAAACTCCTGAATTCTTGGGAGGCAGTATAGCAATGCTGTTAAGAGTTCAGGCTGTACCGGTGTTTATAGGTATTAGCGGAGAAGATTATGGAAAGTTAGACAAGAAATTGGCAGCAGTGGTTCACTTTAAGGAGAGGCACTAGACGTGTGCTGGGGAAGGAGACATTTTTCATTGCATAACCTTGTGTCACTTGAATGTTTTACCATGGACGGTACTACTTTTTCAAATAAATAAAAGCTGGGAGAACTTGGAGTCAGAGAGACCTGAGTGTGACTCCTGCCACTGCCATCTACTGGCTCCGCAACTTTCACCACGTGTCTTCATCTCCCCAGGGCTCAGAATCCTCACCTGTATGTGGGACTTAGCAACAGTATCTGTCCCACAGAGGTTTGGGGAGGAGTACGTGGGACAATAACATGCCTAAAGAACTTTAGCGGAACCCTTAGCACATACTAGGTGCTCAATAAATGGCATAGCAATGTAATACCTACATAAAAAGGGTTAATGATGAAAACTTAATTCACCCTTAATTAAAAGTAAATACAGGACAACAGTCAGCTAAGGGGTGGAGAGGCATAAAAATGTCTTTTTACAATCACCTATTTGCCATCAGGAGGTGGAGATTAAGTTTAAACCACCATCTTGAAAGAGAGGGAGGATGTAACCTCCATCTGAGAGAAAGACCTTTAAATTCCTCTAAAGCAGAGCCTCAACTCAGGCGTTTCTAGGCAGTTCTATCCACCAATGGAAGTCCTTAGCCAAAAAGTGCTCTCTCCTTACCCTGAGCTCAGAGGACATGACCAGGAAGACCCCGCCAAGATAAGTAAGAAACGCTAGGGCTGACAGATCTAATTTTCTCCTCCTGCAGCGCTTCGCGAACGCTAATATGCACGGGACTCTTATTCCTGGGACCTTATTAAAAGGCAGCTTGGACTCAGCGGGTCTGGGGCGGGGCCTGAGTGTCACATCTCTAACGAGCGCCCAGGTGAGGCCAATGCTCCTTGTGCATGGACCACACTGCGACCACAATGGTTCCACTGCTTGTGGGCAACAGCAGGCTTGAGGGATTCCGATTACGATACTATTCTCTCTCCTGCTAACAACCCAGTCGATTCTTCTAAATCTGTGGTTCTCAACTGCAGGCGACTGAGTCCCCCAAGGGACACTGGGCAATATCTGGAGACATTGCTTGGTTGTCACAACTGCAGGGGGAGAGGACCATCTCAGTGTTGGCAGGGGACCATCTCAGTGTTCATCAGCAAGGGACCCCCCGAGTCACTCCCAGATTGAAACGAAATGTATTCTCTGCTAACAAAGGCTAAGCACCTGAAAACTCAGAATAACTTTGCAAGAACTGTGCCTTTCTGAGAATAGTGAAAGGAAGACAATTCAAAACAAAAAGCCTAGGTCATAAGTAACAGACAATACAAGCTCTCTGGAGTGTTAGCCATAGATGTTCTAGGAAATAATCCATAATCAATACTCGCACAAGGCATTTCTCACTGTCAAAACATGGCAGTCTTGGATGAAATGTGCGAGCGTTCCAGTCCAATGGACATCACTATGCCTTTGGTGGGGAGACAGTTAAAAGATGTGACTTAGAAGACAGCACCAGACAGCAAAACTTTCCCACTGACAGAAGCAGGTGTGTGATGCCAGGAAAGGTAAATAGGCATCACCCCAAAGGCATGAAAGAGGAGCTCTGATCGGCTTCCGCTTTCCAGAGCCCAGAAAATCAGCCTGGGCACAACTAGATTACTGCCCAGTACCTGAAACGTCACCAGAGCTGCACATCTCAGGACAGCGAGTACACTTAAGAAGCCCCCTCCTGAAATGTGGAAAGCAGCCTTGAAATCATGATCATAAACAGCAGCTGAAAACCCAACATAACATTTGAGTGTGTGAGGCTGGGAATGAAGTTTCAGGGTAATGGGCGCCCGGGGACCTTTGAGTGTTGGCAGTAACTCATCACAGAGCTTTTGACGTGCTGGGAGAATAAACATTCCTGAACTGGGTCAGATTCCTGGTTCGTGTGGTGTTGCCCGTGTCAACCCCAAGGGGTAGAAGGATCCGGAAGGGTGTGGATGCTCCGTCTGACCTCAGTGTCAAAGCCAAGACACGTCCAAGTTTCTCTGACTAGCCATTCCCAACGCTGTCATTCACGAATTTGCCCAGACCCTTCTTAAATGACATTCATATATCCTGCCAGGACCACCTCTGGAGATAATGAGTTTTAGAAGATTATTACCTGCTGTGTTAAGCAGGACTGCCTTTCTTTGGTTACAAAAAGGAAAAAGAAGAATTAGGGGTGAAACAGCAGAGAGGTTAACGGTTGCTTTCATCAAGGGACAATCTTGTGTATGGAAAGTGGAATATTCAACAGCTTGGAACCACAAGGCATTTAAGTAGCAACCATGAACTTGGGATACTTAATGACTTCAAGTGTTTTGGTTGATGAAAGTCACTCAACATGTATTTATGAAAAATAAATAAAAAAGACTGGATGAAGGCATAATTTCTGTTATAAAGATAACTATGGCCTTCATAAGATGGGCCTCATAATGGACACACAGCATGGGCCGCATTGTACACTGACATGTATCCATGGGCAGAACAGTGGTTACACATGGAAACCCAAGAAGACTAAAACCTATAAACAGCCCGAAAGGAAAAGACTAGAACAAAATCTGAGAATTCTGACACGATACTAAAAATTCAAGGTTTACCAAAACACAAAATAAAGTTACTCAGGTAATTAATCTCCATTCACTGACTTACTTGAGTGAAGATATGTTGTTAGATATAATCAGCAAGTACATGTATAAAAAATTAACTGCTTATTCAAGAAGATTACAGAGATAAAAAGGCAAGGTGGGAAAAGATTAAGTGTTTGAACAGCAACTAAAAGAAACTGCATCAAATCTTTCTAAAAGCAAAAATGGAAGACTGCACTGAAAATATATTCTAATTAAAAGCTCTGAACCTTGGAGATTTGGGGGTTGAGGCCTAAAGATTAGGAAAATAAAACAATGTGACTAACCAGAAGAAAAAAGAAAATTTGCAAGACTGTTTTATGGAAATGCAGCCTACTTAAATGTATTTTGGCAGGTTAGAGAAACCATCAAAACGGCTTTCAACTAGAGGATACTAGATTTTTTAACTCAACTCACACATTTCAAATGAAGGTGCAAAAGGTTATAATTACAACATGATTCCAACTAGAAGCCTGGTTTTGACATCTAGAAATGGGTTCCATGTTCCCACCTCCCCTCATCACCAAAAGCAAAACACACACACTCAAACAGGCCAGCGGCTTTCCTACTGGCTCTAATCTATGCTAATCATTGAATCAGGTCACTAGAGCACATTCAATCAACAACACATCCAAGAATGAAAAAAGGTTGAAAACAAAAATTAGCAATTCGTAAAAAAACAAGCATTTTAGTTTTGTGGACAATTAGTCAGGTCTTTGTTTTCAATGGATGTAGTTTGCACTAATTGACTACAAAGTGATACATGAATGAATCCACTATGCATATACATTATAGATTTTACAAGCTTGTGAGCAAAGACAAAAAATTTAGAGGGAAACAAATGTACACAGCGAGGCATTCCATGGTTTTAGTACAGGCTTGGCCATTATTAGCAAAGCAACTGGGCGCTTTGCCTAACCTCTGTGTCCCTTCCCTAATCTGTGAATGAAATACCTAGGTCCACTTTTCCTCTGAGAAACTCGGTCAAACCAAGTGACAACCTTTCAACTCCTACTGTCTAACGTACTGAGGGATAATATTCTAAAGGCCATATAAACGCAGAGTTTGATAAATGACCCAGTTCTATGCAAACAATTTTAAAGTAGAATTATTACTCAAAGACAGCTACACTACATCATTAGCGTTTTCTATTCCTGTCGATGAGTAAAGCTCTTATTACACCATTTATGCCAGCTTCTGTGGGCCAGAATAACTGCAGACGTTTCTTAATCCCAACACCTGAACTGAAGGAACGGGGTTCTACTTACAGTTACGAATGTCATTCCAGTCGATTTTTGAGAAGAACGGATGGCAGCAAAGGCCTTCAAACTTCAGTCTCTCTTTCTGGCCACACAACAAACTTTGAATCAGATCCAGTAATTCGCTGCTAACTTTGGGGTCATCTGGAAACTTCAAAAACCGCTATTCCAAAAAATAAAATAATGATTTCCTTAGCAAATTCAGCTTCACGTGTCCCAAAGTGAAGAAAGTATTTCTCATATGTGCAAGTTTTTTTTTTTCCTGTTTTTTTTTTTTTTTAAAGAAAGAAGTTTCGTGCCCTCAAATTTGGACCAAAGGCATATTCCCAAAATAAATGGCCTGTTCACATCAATAGGCCTGGATCCTTTGCAAGGGTTCAATACTTCTCATGGCCTGACCCCTGCTCCCCTCTTCGTCTCATCTAGCTATACTCCCCATCTTGCTCTTTGCTGTCGAACAATGATGAGCTATTTAAAGCTCCCTGAACGAATCACGCTATTCTGTCTGCCTAGAACACCCTTGCCAACTCCAGCCCTTCTTCCCTGCCTACCTCTTCCACCCTGCCACTCCCTCCTGCGTGCTCCCTCTGCACTCTGCTTTCGCACATACACAACGTATTTTGATTTCTGTATGATGGTGGAGGAAGAAGGCAGAGAGCCTTCTCCTTCTCGCTCATCACTGTAAACCTGGCACCTAACAGAATCTCACTCATTGCTAATGAGTGAATTGCAATGAAGGAAATACATTAGCCCTAAGAAGCATCGAAGGGGAAACTTTAACTCAAAAGGAGACTCAAGAATAATATGCATGTATTAAGCAAATACAGTAGGTATTATACATATAAAAACATATATTAAGCATTCCAGAAAGATGAAATGGGGTGACATACAAAATCCTGTGAAATAAGTTCTCTTTTTCATTTTGGTGGACACTAAAACACATGTATTTATCATATCCTTAAGAAATGGACTTAATACAGTGGAAAATCTGTTATTAGAAATAAGTTTTAAATTCTACTTTATACATGTATTACTGTATTTCTAATTCATGTCCTCAATCATATTCCATAGCTGTTAGTACTAAGAAGCGGCATATAGCATAATATTAAGGGCATGAACTTCAAAACCAGACTGCCTGTGTTATTTTGGGCAAGTTACTTAACTACTCTGCGCTTTGGTTTCCTTGTCTATAAAATGAAAATAATAATATCTACCTCACAAGGCTGTTGGAGAATTTGCTGAATTAATAAACTATATTTCATCGATTCAAAGACTCCCATTTATTCACATTTAACAGCCCTGATGTCAAAATACATTTCATAATCAATCAAAGATCATAGATTTGTAGGCAGCAGTTTTTCTTTTTTAATGGCACATAAAATAATGGTGTAGGCTTACAATTAATTAGTGGCAGATGAAAGTCAATAAAATACAATTAACAAAGTGTTTAGAGCAGCGGTTGGCACAAAATCAGTGCTATGTGAGTCCTATCTACGACGGTTATTAACCAATACTGCAGGCTTATACTACAAACGTTCATTGGCACAACCTTTAAATGACATTTCTCAATATGACTTTGAAATCTACAAATGGCTGTTTACCTGGAAATTCATGATGTTATTAAAGGTTCTGGCTGAGGTTCCCTCAGTGAATGGGGACCTTCCATAAACCATCTCATAAGCAATAACTCCCACAGACCACCAGTCACAGTCTAGGCTGTAGACGCCTTTGCCATCCCCATTCATCACCGTCAGCACTTCTGGGGCCATGTAATCTGGGGTTCCAATCGGGAGTTTGGCATTCACCTGGAAACCCATAAATAAAATCAACACAGAAAACTTTCAATTATCCTCAAACAGACTGCCAACAGCCACATTGCAGATACGAGCTGATTTGCCACTGATTACTATTCTCCCAGACACTTAAACCTTCTGTCAAGTGGCACACTGTCAGGAAATGCAAATGTTTACTAATTAAAAAAAAAAAAAAAGCTCATAATATAATCCAAAGGCAAAGAAAGGAGAACGAGTTGTTGATATATACCTTTTGGTTACACAAATTAGAGTGGGGTGTATATTGGGAATGGAAGATCTCTCTTCTGCTTCACGTTCCTGATAGAACTCTTACTTATGAAAATAGCAAAATGGTAATAAGGCCTAAAGATGAGTCTGGAAGCTCAATCTACACATTACTGAAAAACTGGCAGCTAGCTGGCAACACACAATTACAAACATGTTATATCTCAAGTTTAAATATTTGGAATCAACATTCTGATGCTGACCCATCCACAAGGCAAGATATGATAAATAACTTTCGCCAGAGGTCAAATGTTAATGAGTTCATTTTCCTCACCCCCAAATCCTGTTCCTTGGTTCCCCCCCACCCTACCCTACCCCACTGTTCAGAAACTAGCGCCCTCCAATGCAATGGCACCCAAGCACCTGACCTGGGCAAAGGAAGATTACAACAACGTAGGAGGTCTTTTTATAAAGCTAAATATATTCCATTTAAAGAACTGTCCTTTTTGTGACACTTTGTCCTTCTGGCTTTTTTTGTGTGTGTTTCAATGTCCTTGTTTCTTGAAATGATGCTCATGATGGAAGTAGGTTTTCTGTCCCTCACCCCCATCCCTTCTTAGGCAACCTGTAAACTGGCAACCCTTTTGGTCTTCAAAATTGTGTTAAAAGTTTTATTGAGCCATGAAATTTGAGGTCTAAGGCTCACCTCTCTAACCTTCTTCTCCATAAAACAGAGAAGGCCTGCTGATAGTCATATACTGTGTCGACCAGTTGTCCAATAACCCTACATCTAAAAAGGCTTCTCTCAAATTGGCAGTTCCATGAGGCCAAAGGACTTTCTCCCCATTAAAGTGAGCTGAGAGATTTTATAGGTAAGGCAACACGTCTTTAATGCTGGGATTTATATCAAGAAAGTAAATATCCTTTGCTTTGATTTGACTGGGAATGGAGGGAAAGGGAATGTGTAGAGAGGGCACTAGAAGTCTCCTTTCCCCAGGGATGAAGAACCAAGCTCTCCCAGCCTGTAACTTGAACCCTATTCTTCTCCTGCCCCTCAAAGACCCATTATTATAGGAAATGAACTCATTCTCCCTACTCCCTCTTTTTACTGCCTCCCTCCAGCCCAACATTGGTTTTTCCAAACCCTAAACCCAGAAAGCAGTGTGATACTGTTATTCTTGACACCAGTCATCCATTGCTTTAGGCAATAGGATTTCCATGGCAAGTACCCATTTGGGAAAGCCAGATGATCACACCACCCAAGAAACCCCCAGGCCTGTGGTGATGGACAAAAGTGAAGAGAAAGGAGAAAATACTTGGTCTAAGACAGGGCACCTTACTTAAGCTTGAGGAACAAAAGTAGCTTAAGTCAAGAGGAAGCCTTGACGCTGGAAAGCCTGAGCCAAGACTTCCGTCTTTCAATGTGTGTGTAAATGTTAATGAGCTCTGCACGAAATGAGGATTAAACTACAGGGTTTTGGTAAAATCAGTATTTCAGTAATACTGACAATGAGAAATATCTTTTAAATATCAAAACATGAGAAGAAAAACTGTAATATCTTGATCAAACTTGGTATTGCTAATGCCACTGTATCACTGATGAACTGCTTGCCCTTTATGCCTAATTACCTTGCAGAACCATTAAATAATACACAATCCTCAAATATGCATCATTTGCTCTTATTGGGTTTTATTTTATCATCACACCAGGTGGTTGGGAATATTCAGTTATCGTTGTTTGTGACTCACAGGACGCGGTCACTTTCACAACCAAAGAGTTGAAAGGAACTTGATTTTGCCATGTTTATCGGCAGGACACAGCAAAGGGTATAAAGTGTCGATGCCTCGTTTCCAAACTCATGATTAGACATATTGAAGAGTCAGCTAACTTCCCAACTAATTCTTTCTCCATAATAGACATGTGATTATATACACTTGTCTCATCATTTTATAAATTTTAAGGAAAAATACCCCCTAGAGCTTGCTTTTTGTACATCTCCTACTGTAGTAATTAACTAAAACTTTTAATGACAATTAACGGTGACTAAGTTTCCATTAGCTACTGACCTCCAAGCACATTAAACCTGTTTAACATGCAATCTCCCACATTCCGATAAGGGTTTTGCAAGGTGCTTTCACTCTCCTGGAGGGCAATTCACAGCCAGCTAATCTGGGTGAGATATGAAAAGTGAAATCATGTACAGCATGCCTGCAGGACACCGTCTGACACAGCCCCAGTGTTACTAAACTTGGGTTCACTTTACTGTATCGACAAGTAAGAAACTACACCAGTTCAGGAGCAGACAATAAGAAAATGGCTAGGAGACAGAAGAGTCAGTCACATTTGGAGAGAGAGAGGATTGAAAAAAGGAAAGGATTAATCTACCAGATTCTTTTACAAGGAGAAAGCAGATGAGAAGTAAGAAAAACACTGTCTTCCTCCTCCCAATTCCCTTTCCATAAAAGGCTTAAATATAAAACTCTTTCAATCTAATTTTCCCCATCTAGCTGCCCAGGGCATAAACACACACCTGCAGAAGCAGGGGGGGCGGAAATTGGCTATGCTGTTCCTCTTGTGAAAAAGAAATAAAATCTTTTCACTCCTATATAAATCTCAGAAAGGGCTATCTCCTATGGGTTTCCAACTGCTAAATGGGGCTGATTATCACTTAACATGTTATAATGCTCTTTATTTATAATCTCCTTACAATTGTTTTTCAGGAGAGCTGAATGAGACAGGTTGGAAATGTTAGCTGTTTGCCATTCTTTGAGATTCTAATAAGGTGAAGTGGGTGATCTAAGTCACACAGCAGGTCAATGTCACATCTCAGCTCAGTACCCAAATCTCCAGGCAGTACAGGCCACCTGTGTTTACTGACAAAAAGATTCCAAAGCAATAGTCTGATTAAGCAGCTTGAAATAAAGACAATGGAAGATGGAAAACTCAAGAGACCTAAGATTCACAAATGTCCAAAATACATAGATAATATTTGGGAGTGGTAGGGAAAAGGATTAATTGTTTTGGGGTAACATACAGCAATGTGGATTCTATTTTATATAGTATATTTTGAGTACAAAAAAAAAAAATCAGAACCTACTTTAGGCCGGTAAAACATTGGATGTAAAGGAAACGCATTTTTAACCCACCACCACTGATCAAAAATACCAAAAAAAAAGATATTAATTCTACATCCATACTTGATCTAGCTTGCAGATTCTTGGTCTTCTGTAAGAAAAGGGCCTTTGCACTTAAAATAATGCCAAAAATTCCTTCTCTGCTGGACATGTTCTGGCCCTAAAAACAGAACGTTCTAGAGAAATGATTCTCTCTCCAAAGGAGAGGAGGTACAATATTCTCGAGTACATAGGACTGAGTGTCGTATCTCATTGACCAAAATAATCAGGGGTGAAGCGTGTTGAGCTGCAAATAAAACTGAGTGTTCTGGGAGGCACCCTGCCTGAAGTGAAGGTCGCTACAATTAGAAGACCTGAAAAGGGCAACCTGAAGCACTGAAAAAGAGAAATCTGAAATGAACGGGAGTCCTGTCTCTCCGCCAAGGGCTGTGAAGAGCGTGACTCCGAATGCAGAGATGGGGCCTTACTCTTAATTCCCATTTATGCTCCAAGCAGGGCCTTTGGATCTTAATCTAGCCTTCCAAGGTTTTCTTATTGCAATCGCATAGTGCGAGCTCTACTTAACTAGCTTCCGGATGCTTCTCAATCTATTGCAATCATTCTCAACCAGGGGTGCTTCTACCCCCCCCCCAGGACATTTGGCAATGTCTGGAGACATTTTCGGTTGTCACAACTGGAGGGGGAAGGTGCTATTGACATCTAGTGGATAGAGATCAGGGATGCAGCTAAACACCCTATAATACACAGGACAGCCAGCCCCACAACAAAGAATTAGCCAGACCAAAATGTCAGTGGTGCTATGGGCCTATGCTTCACTTATTATCAGGCTGTATACCCATGCTTCAATTTGTTTCTAGATGCATGAGTTTTGTTTTTTTAAGGTTTTCTTGGGGAAGGGGAACAGGACTTTATTGGGGAACAGTGTGTACTTCCAGGCCTTTTTTCCAAGTCAAGTTGTTGTCCTTTCAATCTTAGTTGTGGAGGGTGCCGTTCAGCTTCAAGTTGTTGTCCTTTCAGTCTTAGTTGTGGAGGGCGCAGCTCAGCTCCAGGTCCAGTTGCCGTTGCTAGTTGCAGGGGGTACAGCCCACCATCCCTTTAGGGAGTCGAACCTGCAACCTTGTGGTTGAAAGGACGCGCTCCAACCAACAGAGCCATCCGTAAGGCAGCTCAGCTCAGCTCAAGGTGCCGTTTTCAATCTTAGTTGCAGGGGGCGGAGCCTACCATCCCTTGCAGGACTCGAGGAATTGAACTGGCAACCTTGTGGTTGAGAGCCCACTGGCCCAAGTGGGAATCAAACCAGCAGCCTTCGAAGTTAGGAGCATGGAGCTCTAACCGCCTGAGCCACCGGGCTGGCCCCCTGCATGAGTTTTTTTAAGGTCACTAATGCAATGTATAAGTTTTTTAATCTTAGGTGATAAAACTTTGGCTTTAACTTTTTTTCTGTGCTTTATTCCAGTAAATTCAATATCTAAGTTTTCATGCCTATTTCCAAACTGTACATAATTTTTACAACATAAAATGCTTTCATTCTATGATTTAATTCTTAACTTAATGATCAAGTGGAATCGATTACAAAAACATCATCTGAAATAATACTCACCTTTCCTCTAAGGAATTTGAAAAAAAAGGCAATTTTGCATTTTGCCCTTACATAAAGGACTTAACTCTCACAGCTGGGGAATTTCAAAGAGAAGTTTCTCTAACCTCTTAATTTGTTCATTTTTACTAGAATCAGTATTTTTAGAGAAAGAACAAAAGGCCAAGTTCATAAAGTCACCAAGTGGTAAAGTTGTGAAATTAGTCTTAAAACCTAAGTTGATTTCCTCTTATATCTACCTTTTTTTTTTTTTTTTTGCGTAATTGACTTCAAAATTCACATTTTAGTATGTATCAACTATATTAGAAGATTTTTTTAATCTAATTTTTCTTTTTTAACTTTGTCATCTTTTTTCTAAAGTATTCTCATTTTTTTATCTTAATAGCTACCCTCTTGCCTTCCTACTTAGCACATGGAATATATTTTAATTTTTACTAAAATTCCAAGGACTTAGAATTGACCTTTTGAGCACTTGGTTCTTAACGCTTAAGGGTATTTGGTTCAAATGCTCTGGTGATTAATTTAAACTTTGCTGCACAGAAAACAGAGGATTTGAAATAAAGAGGGCTACATTTCATAAAAATATTTTAAGGTAAAAAAAACTAGTATTGGGACCGGCCCGGTGGCTCAGGCAGTTAGAGCTCCATGCTCCTAACTCCAAAGGCTGCCGGTTCGATTCCCAAATGGGCCAGTGGGCTCTCAACCACAAGGTTGCCAGTTCAATTCCTCGAGTCCCGCAAGGGATGGTGGGCTACGCCCCCTGCAACTAAGATTGAACATGGCACCTCAAGCTGAGCTTCCGGATGGCTCAGTTGGTTGGAGCACGTCCTCTCAACCACAAGGTTGCAGGTTCGACTCCCACAAGGGATGGTGGGCTGCGCCCCCTGCGACTAGAAAATGGCAACTGGACCTGGAGCTGAGCTGCGCCCTCCACAACTAAGACTGAAAGGACAACAACTTGAAGCTGAATGGCACCCTCTACAACTAAGATTGAAAGGACAACAACTGGACTTGGAAGAAAGGCCTGGAAATACACAGTTACCCAATAAAGTCCTGTTCCCCTTCCCCAATAAAATCTTAAAAGAAAAAAAACTAGTATTAACAGAAAACAGTTTATAACAGGCAAGAAAAATGAATGGAAAAACAAAATAAGCCATTTTCCTTTCTTTTTAACCAAACTTTAAGAATTTTCCTAAAAATGTCTTGTAGGGTATGAACAGTTATTATGTTATATATAAAAGAATGCCAAGGTCAAGTAAGTCTGGGAAATAGCTCTGTGTCCCCATACCCCTCAAGAAGTCATTTCATACACGCAGAAGTCTTCCAAAATGTCTCTCAGGTTTATCCCAGTATTTCCCAAACTTTTAAGGATTAGAGAACGCTTTTCACTACAGCTTTTATTAAGCTATCTTATTGCGTTTCGTTACCATCTTATTTGAGTTCATTTTAGCAGCTGATCCAAAATCCACTAGCTTGATGTGTCCTGTTCGATCAATGAGAATGTTCTCAGGCTTGATATCTCTGTAAGAAAATCAGGGCGACGAATTAGTGTTGTCTTCTCCATGCCAATCAGCGAGCAATTGCTAACCTAGGATATTGATTTTGTCAAAAAATTTTAGTATCTGTACTCTGCTAGACAGACCTCCCTATTGATGGACATAAATAATGAGCATACATTTTGCAAAACAAATTAAAAGAAAAAAAAAAGGAAGAATTAGAAGAAAGAAAATAAGGAAGGGAAGGAGGGAGGAAGGGAGGGGGGGAAGAAAGGAGGGAGGGAAGGAGTGGGAGAGGGAAAGGAAGAGAACAAATACATGTTATTAGATGAACTATTTCTCCTAGAAACATACATTTTACATTACAAAAACTAACACCAAAAGTTGCTATGGGACCTGGCCAGTATGCAGCTAGTCAATGGAAAAGCTGAGACTCTAGTCCAGGTTTTGTGATTCCTGGTCTAACTATCATTCCATCCCCACGACATTTTCAGATGCACATAAAACATTAGATGAGTGAGGATGTAAAGAAAACACTTGTCAACTGAGGATTTTGTGGAACACCTTTGTGAATTACTAACAGATGAGGTAAGAAGTACAACTCCATGGTATTCCAGTCCTATGTGGTCTTCCGGTTCCTTCTGCAAATCAAATTCCAGTTTTCTACCATTTAACTCAAAGCACCCATACAGGAGTCCCCCATCTATGAGCTACATTGACAGATCTTACTTGCAAATCTGAGAACGTTACAATTCTAGATCTACTTCCCTGTTGAATGGGTAAGCTGAAATGTCTGCTACTTTGGAAAATTTATTTTCAGCCAGTTATAGTTAAGACTGGCTAAAAAGTGGATGGATTGTTATTTTGATGCTGAAATCATCCATCCGTTTTATTGTTGGAACTCTTCGGTGATACCGAGAAATTCTCAGTACATGACCAGAGAGTCTCACTTACCGATGTACATATCCCATCTGATGAACACTGTGAATGGCCAAAATCAGTTCAGCTAAGTAAAACTGAATCAAATTTTCATCTAATTGGTCTTCATATCTATTCAAAAGTGACAGCAAGTCCCCTCCAGGCTGATATTCCATGACCTGTAGAGAATGCCAAAGTTATTAATTCTGCGCACACCCCCAAAAAGGAAATGTCTCAATTAGATCCTCAAACACTGCCTGACGTGTTATAATTACAATGTCTCTACAAAGTAATGAAGATGTGTGAAACATAGTGTAAATCACGTAGAATGAGCTCCCTGCCCTAGGGAAATGACATCCATTCCCCAAGAGATTCAATATAATGAAAGCCTAGTTCCAGACACCATGCACAATGCTTGCAAGGCAAAGCTTGAAGAGTGGAATTATATCCACCCACTCACCCACCCACTCACATCAACACCCTAGACGTGCCCTAGAAGTAGTAGGTACACAGCGTAGATGGAAATCCTTGGAGGGCAACAAACCCTCTTGTTCCCTTTCTGCATTCCCCTCAGCACCCAGCAGAATATAGGAGGCAATAAAGGTGGGTGGTACAATCTTTTCCTGTAAGTCAGTGTGAAAGACAATCTGACTATTAAATATTTAAATGTGACTATATGCCCTTTGACCTCAGAATTCCACTTCTGACAATTTATTTTATAGGAACTTGTAATAGTTTGCAGAGAAATAAACAGATTCGCTGCAGCATTATTTGTAGCATGCAGGGGGGAAAAACCTGGAAATCGCCCAAATATCCATCATTAAGAGAGTGCTAAACTATGACATAGATAAATACTGGGGTAAGATGCAAATATTAAAATTGAAATGGACTCGATACAGTCATACTGCCATGGAAAGCTGTCCATGAAAATATATAGTGACATGCTATACAGAATAAAGTACAACCCCATTTTTGTGATTTAAAAAATTATTATATTTGTTAATATATACATAGGGAAAAAAGTCTGGAGGAAGACTATAAAGTACAGCCTCAAGTAAAATGTTTGATTAGCAAAAACTTTCTTCCACCCCAAGGAACTGAAATCCTTCCTTCTTTTGGTGATAACCTGAGTTATCACCAAAATTCCTGAGTCAACATGTGGATTTGAGGCCAGTTTGCCTGGGTGGTTTTAAACTCCCGTCCAGTGACCTCACCTCTCTGCCTTTCAGTTTCATCCTCTGCAAAATGGGGCTAAGACTAATTTCCTCATATACTGAGCCTGCCATCAACAAGGTCCTTCACACTATTCAAGTGCATTCCTTTCCCTCCCTTTACTGCAAGATGCTTTGCGCTCTCGGTGGGAGAAGCTGGGACCCATTTTGACCATCTTTGCAACCATGTCAACCCTTACTGAGTTCTCCTGTCCTTTGCTCCAATTTCCCATTTTAAGAGACACGCGATAAATGTCTTTTGCTTTAAGTTGTCTCAAATCCTTTCTGGGAAAAGGAAAGATCCGAATAAATGTCTACTAAATCTCTCGAACGATTGCATTCCAGAAGCCAACTCTGGGATGTGAATTTTCTCCACCCTACTCCAAACTCCTGTTTGCCTTTAGTCTAGAATTAGAAGGATGCTCCAGTCAAGGCAGGGGCACCTGCACATCCTCCGAGACCACCCCCCCCAGGCTGGTCCAGTAAAAACTCTGCCCAGCACCATGTCAAACCCACACCAGAGACCCCTGGAGGAATTGGTGACTGGCGTGCCCTCCCAAGGGCTCCATCATCACCTGGAAGTCTCCCCCATTCACATGGCAGATTTTAAGCAGATACTAGACAATTTGAAGAGTAAGCTTCCAGTTGCTGAAAAAAATTGTGTTATAAACTAACAAGAACAGCAACACCCAGAAGGGGCGGCAGCTAAAATGCAGACTCTATTTCCCAAATTCACAGCAGACATTAACTACTTGCCCCGTCATGGAGGAGCCCGAAGGCGCTACCTGGTTGCCGGAAGCTCACCCACTCATCCCAACCTGGTTCTCCATAGGCCTTGGGTATGTGGGTGAATGCTAATTTTTACGTCTGTTTTAAATATATATTGCCATTAAAAAGGTCTTAAACAGCCCCAAAAAATTCACAGATATGAACAGAAATACGCTTTTAGAACGGAAATTTCTCAAAATAAGAACAATGCATATTTATGACGACACACTGCAGGTATAAATTTTCTAATCTGGCTCCATTAAAGATGTAAAAAAATAGAACAGCTTTTGAGTTTAAGGATGAGAAAGTCAAACACGTAGCAGCCACTGGCGACTTTTGAAAACTCACAAACTGACCACTATTTGGTCTTGGCAGCTACTCCTGAAGAGTCTATTTGTAATAACCAGTAAAAAGTCATTCAGAAAATAAGAACCACCTCTTAGGCAAAAAGATATGCACACTTTGCTCCGATTCAGAAAATGAAATTTCCTGAGTGGAAAATCCCCGCCCAAACTAGATTAGTCTTTTCTACGAGTCAGACAACTTTTCAATGTCTTCAAAACCAGGATTGATTGAGAAGACAAGCAACACAAATTACAACAGCTGCTTGGCGGCTTGCTCCACAACACGAGGCCAAAATAGACATACGAAATGACAAACCTCTAAATAGACTGGGCCTTTATCAAAGAAGCTAATCAAACTTGACCCACCAACACGATTCCGGATTACCATACAAAAAATTCCAACTGTGCACCATTAGGAGAATTTAGCTTGGCTATGTATGTACTGAGTAAACTTGGCTACCTCAGAACGCTACCCCATCCTGAAACGATCCTACGGGGGGAGAGCCGCTCATCCTGGTCTGAGTGGAGCCCACGGGGAAGACGGCTTGGGTATGGCCAAAAGCTTACTCAATCATCTTGCTGTTGAGCTTAGAGATACGATAAAGAACCAGGACTCAGGTGCTTTCAGAAAACACTTTTGGGCTTTTAAAAATGGTACCAAATCAAGAAGCTTCAAAAGCATTATCAAAAGTCACAAACTAAGTTTTCGAGACCACGGTCAACAGAACACTATGAATAAATTAAGGCACAGTCACCACCCAGGCTATGCTAGACCGTCCATTCACTGTACCTGGTTTTGTCCAAAAATGTGATCCCATCCCTGACTTTCACTACTCAGCAATGCCCAGGGAGGCGCTGATCCCCCAAATATGTGGTTTCTAAGCTAATTCGACTGGTCAAGTCCAAAGGCTTCTCAAACTTGCCTTTGGGGAATCACTTGGTGAAGCACTATTTTGAAATACATAAAACACATTCATCCAAATAAATCAGGCAATGTTCTAGAAATTAGGAAAACAGCAGTGACTAAAACAGACAAAAATACCTGCCTTCGTGGAGCTGGAATTCTAGTGGAATGAAAAAGATTAAAAAAAATAAAAAATGAAGCAGTAGGTCTCCTTTCTATCCCAACCATTCAGGGAGCTGGTTAAAAAATGTGGATTCCAGAGACCAGCCCAGACTTCATGGCTCAAGCTCCGAGGGTGGGGTCCAGGAATCTGCCTTTTGAAGGAACTCCCAGGGTGATTCTGACACAGCCAGCCCAGCACTGTATTGAGACCTGCTGCTGACCAAGTTGTGGAGCCAACGTGGCTCCCTGCTCCGACCAACTGGAAAGTTCCTACAGCAAAGGGGCCCTGGTTTGAAACCTGGCCTTGATACAGCCATCACTTCTGCTGCTTGCATCTTTTCAGTGACTACCTGGAACCTTTCTGCATATCAAGACAAGATCACTGACAACAGAGGGCTGGAAAATAACCGGCCCATCAGCACTGAACCAAGGATCCCCCATCCTTGCAAGAACAAGGGGTGACCCTGCACCCAATCAACAGCTGCAGGTCACCTACATGGTGATCACCAAGGCCAAGGAGGCGGGAGGGAGGAGGAAAAAGAGCCCTAACCAATGTGACAGCCCCGCGGATGGCAGAGAAAGCACAGCAGCTGACAGACGAGTCTGGCTTGGAGCTATAACGGACTTGGTCCTTTAAAGCAAAGATGTTTACGCCAACAGAGACAGACCCTTCTGATGGTACCAGCTGCAGATGCAAATTAAAGGGCAAGTCTTACACGGGTTCAGTTTGGAAGGAGTGGCTGCTTCTCTGTTGGTATTTGCATCCAGACCCCCAAGTACTGGGATGTCAGTTCCCATCAGCTGCGTTGTGTTTGAAACAAAGGACGTGTGTGTGTGTGTACATACACACGCATGCATATACCTGCACACTTGCATGCACATGTGTGCATACGAGTATGTGGGCAGTGTGAATATTCAGTAGTCCTTTAGTTCTCTCCTCCAATTTGCATAGGGTGTCATTAGAGGCACGCTGTGCTGGCCACCACTTAGCAACGTGTCCTTGAAATGCTTGCACCACAATTACCGTGAGTGAAAGTGCCATGAAAACAAAAGGATGCCACTGGCATCACAATCCGCTCTGCCCAGGGTTCCTTCTCTTTGGCATAGGGGCCCGGAGGAAGGGATCCTCTAAGCAGAGAGGCCCCTGGCAGAGACCCGAAATGATTCTTCTGGAATGGCAAGATGACCAAGAGAAAAGGCGAGGAGGCCCTTTATATTTCGGAAACTGTGAACCCCGGCATGATTCATCCGTCTATTCAAAAAAATCCTCACTGAGTCTTGAATCATCCAGAGTCTTGGCCAGAAACAGACAGCACACACAAGCAAGGTAATTGAGAACATGAATTAATGAAGGGGCTACTGACAAAGGTGTGGGCAAGATTAAAGGAAATAAACATGTGATGGTGAAGCACCCCAGGGCTAGTTAACAGCAGGGGAATAGGTACCATTCCTTGGCCTAAAAGAGAGGGGGGAAAAAAAAAGGATCTCAGCTGTGTACACTGTTACTGAAGGAATGAGGGGAAGACGCAGTAACCAGAAACTAACTCTAACGATAGTAACAGGACCATGATTCTCCAAGTGAAGATCCCAGACCAGCAGCAGCAACAGCAGCAGCCGCCTCCCCTGGGAACTAGTTACACGAGCCAATTCTCGGGCCCCACCCCAGACCTACTGAATCAGAAACTCTGACGGCGGTGCCAGGCAAACTGGGACAAACATAACTAAACAGTGACTCCTAAGATGGTAAAACTCTAAATGCACTCACTCGAAATATACCTCAAAAGACCAGGACACACGACAACAATTTCAAAGGCACGAAGAACTCAAAGAACGCGCCCCCCACCCCCAAGGCAATAACATACTCAGCAATTGAATTGGGGTCAATTAGAGGTATCAATATCTCACTGCGCCAATGAGAAAATTGAAGCCGAAAAGGCCAGTGACTCCAGGGAGACGAAACAAGGAACAGTGATGAAACAAGACGCTATATTCTAAGTAACAGCTTCCTTCTGATGGGCAGCCGTCTTCCAAACCCTGGCTTCTGAAGCAGTAGCACGTGAACACGCTGGCGAGTTGTCTGAAAACTGGATAATCTCACCCGGGAGATGAAAACAGCACATGTCTCACTGTCAAAACTACCATAAGCTGCCGCATTTCACTAAAATAAACAATAAGGTTGTTGTATTCGTTAACTCTCTCCAGACTCCCAACCATAGCACAGGCTGGTGGTCCCATAGCACAGGTGGGGGCGGGGGTGAGGAGGGGGTCCCCGCCTAGAAAAAGCCCACCTCTGAACTGCTCCTACATAGAAAGGAAACTGTCCGTGAAATTGCACGGCTGTGGGTTGAACGCGAGAGAGGAAATACAAAGAACCAATTCCAAGCAGGACATCAGAACCAGGGTCATATTAGAAGTGGTTTCAGAGCCAACAGTAAAATGTAATGAGTAAGCGTATGGGAGGTGGCTCTCAGGGGCGGCCTGGCTTCAAACCTACTCCTTTAATCTCTGTGGAAGACGGTGCTCATCCCCCAAATCCATTCTTATCTTCTTCCACACTAATAAGAATTTTAGCTGGATATAGGCCACGCAGCGGGGCAGTACAGTTGTGCAGTCCTCGGATGAAGTTCTGCTCAACAAAATGTGAAAGGAAATGGTCCGGCCCACTTCCATATCATTCTATGTAAAAGAAATTTGCTTGCTCCGCCTTTCTGCTCTGTTCTCCTACCAGCCAGGTGGAACAAAGGCATGAAATGGCCCAAGTTCAAGCATAGCAAAAAGGACAACTTCCTAAGGGATGAGGGAACCACAAGATGAAAGGAACCTGGGTCCCTGAATTATATAACAGAGCTGCTCCACCAGCCTGGACTGTATTTGGGGTTTCTTTTTGTTATAGTAGCTTAGCCTATACCTTCATGAATACATTACTATGCGCAACTGGGGGAAAAACATTGGGAATAAACAGGAGTCAGTTATAGGCTCAGAGTGAGGGCAGCCTGAAGAGACCCACAGTATGAAAACCATCAGTACAAAGTCAGCGAGCTTTAAGAATCTCACAAAGAATTTAAATAACAATACTACAAGTAGTGAGTTGCAAAACAATGTTTTCTTTGTAAAGATCAGCTCCTTTGTGGAAGGACACTGCTGAAGGCATCTGTTATACAGAACTGAACAGATTTCATCGTGAACCAGTTTAACAAAGCACTGTTTCCATGGGCCGAATGCCAGAATGCAGGACTAGCCTTGTTACATAGAACCAGACGTTACAATGGACTTTGCTACATTTTTCTACAGACCAGAAAATGGTAAGCCACATTCATTGGTATGTGACTACAAGTGGGAAATTTTTAACCATTAAAATTCAAAAGGACCCAAGTTCAATGTCCTTGCATTGCAGTCTAAATTTTGAAAATCCCACAGGGTCTATCTCGAATTACATACTTTAGAGAAGATAACTCACATTGCTAACATATGATCTCCATAACCGAATAAATAAAGCTGTATGTAAATAAAATGTCTGTGAAATTAATCATGCATTTATCCAGTAAATATTTCTTAAGCATTTACTTGAGGAAACTCTACTGGAAGGGAGGGAGACAAAATCCCTCCTGTCATGGAGGGAGTGACCTGGGGAGGGAGACCAACACCTACTCAGGAAGAGGAAGTACTGGGTGCTATGGGTCCAGGAGAAGTTCCAGAAAGAGTTTCTAGAACAAGTGACATCTGGGCCAAGCCCAGAAGGAGAAATATCAAAAGAGATAGCCAGGGAAACAAGGAAAGAGGGAACAGCATGGAGAAAGGTCAGAGGCAAGTTGAAAGAACTACAGGAAGTTCAGGATGAATGTTAAGTGAGAGGAAAGAAATGGTAAGCAACAAGGCTGGAGGCATACGCAGAAAGTCTGGACTTCATCCAGAGGGCAGCAGGGAGTCTTGAAGGGTTCTAACAGTGGCATGACTTCGCTGCACTTTGTAGAAGACCCAAGGGAAAGGCCAGGCAGATGGCAAGGAGAACACTGAGGAGGTTATTGCAGTAATGTCGGCAAAGGAAAAAAAGATGGCAGCCTAAACTCATGCAGTAGAAGCGGGGCTGGGGATGAGACATAGCTTTGAGAACCACATCAGAGGTAGAATCCTGTATTTTTTTCACTGACATAAAATGTATCTTCAATTAAACTGCATTTGCATTCCAAATTAATGTTCAACCACCAGGGGAGCTCACCATGATTTGTATGTTACCCCAAACTTCAAAGGTTTTGTGATCTATAAGTCGTCAACGGATACAATGAAATTTCAGTACTTTACGATGCCAATAAAGATCTACAGTCCCCTGATCTTGCAGCAGAATGTGTTCCCAGATTTAGAAAGGTAAAAGGGTGCATATACATTATATTATGTAACACCCTAGGGCAGTGCCTGGGATATCATCCTGTAATAACAGGCATTCATAATTTCACAGCAGAACGTATGAATAGTCACACTAAAGGGAATGAATAAGAGAGTTCAGGTCAGGTTTTGCTAGAGTTCAAGTTAGGCTTTGCTGCCAAATAACTAACAAAAGAACTTGAGGTTATTCAGAGCTCTGGGCCTTTCAGAATTGCAGGTAAGGGATGGTGGATCTATAATCATATCTTAATTCGTTTGCTAAGTTTGGATTTTTAAATGAAAAACTGTACCCTTAGCAAGCATTTTACGCCAAAGTACCAAAGTACTTGAGAAGGCAATGCAGACAAGGAGATAATTACGAGATCCCATCAGTGCTATCCAACTGAGCTACGGAAGAAATGTCGGTCGTTGCAGCCAGGTATCAATGTGCTGAGGCAACCAGAACTCCAGAAAGCAGCTGTTTTGAGATCATTTCCTTTATTGCAAGATGGCGCGTGGAAGACCTGAGAAGATGGTTGTTAAGCTAAGCCCACGCCAGCGGCAAAATCCAGAGGAAAGCGTCACAGCCAAAAGGCCCCAAAATGAAGGCCCCCGCACCTGGGAGCCATCCTAGCAGAGGAACAGCAGGTATTCCCAACCCCTGAGGTAGTCCAGGCAGGCTATGTCCAAGCAGACGTCCACAGCAGAAAAAGAAAGGGAAGGTTCTTACTACTGTGACAAAGCCCGCTGGTAGGGATAAAAACGGTGACACCAAGAGTTTAACATATTCAACATGCCCAAATATTACCCTCCTGAAGATGTGCTTCGAAAACTATTGAGCCATGGAAAAAACCACTACAGTCAACATAAAGAAAACGATGAGTGAGTGCCACTCCTGGAGCCCCTCTGCTCATCTTCACGGGCCACCGACCGCGGAGACAAGCAGTGGCTTCCCTGAAGCGAATCAGCTTGCCACACGTGACCAGGCCACTAGCTATCATCTGAGTAACACAGAACCTCAGAACTTGTCCTCATTCCTTCCAAACTGACCTTGATGGCTTGAGAGCCCCAAAGTATCTCAACAATGCATACACTTAAGAAGCTACATGAGATTGGACATCAAGAAGGTGAGTTCTTCTACCCAGAGGAAGAGAAATAGGAGCTTATTACAGAGAGTAGCACCAGGCAGGCCACAAAGCTGTGGACTCAAATTCTGCCAAAAATCAGAGCCCACTCTGGTTCCAGGACTGCCTGTGTTCTGAGTTGCCTTGAAAACGAAGCTTATCCTCACAAGCTGGTCTTTTAAATCATTTGCAGAGCTCTAATGAAAATATCCAAAACAACAATAACAAACAAACAAACCCCTGCTGTTTCAAGGGAACTTCTTTTCTGAGAGCTAACGAAGAAGTCTGGTAATACACCCAAACATAAGGGGCTCCTCCGTAAGATACAGAGAGCACGAGTCAAATGCTGCATATGCAACAAATATCCTAGAATTATCAGTGAGCCTAGAAACACACCGAGGTCATTTGTGAAGGTCAGGGCTCCAGGCCTCAGGTCTCAAGGAAGAAAAGCTTCCAAGACAATATTGCAGGAAAGGAAGTTTCAGGCCATAAACACAACAGGCGTGGTGTTAGTTCTGACGGAGCATGTGGTTAGTGCAAGGCCAGGCTCCCAACACATTCCTACAAGAATGTCCTCACCTAGAAGGCTCGATGGGGGTGGGAGTAGCGGGGGGTACTTCTCTACCAGCATGGGTTCTCAACCAACATGAAACCAAGGCAAATAACTGTTTATTCCAGGTCAGAAATAAAGGCAGTAAAGTCCACCCAAAATTTCAAGATAAATAAGAGTCTCTCTCTCTCTCTCTTACAGGAGCCTGTATAAAAGTTTATATAGTCTTGTTTTGAGGACTTAATCAGGACAAAACTTGTTTCTAGGATACATTTTTTTACTTTAGGAATCTAAACCCCCAAGAACTTAAACAAGGCCCCAAAATGAATTTTAGCATTCTGCAAGTTATTAGCTACGTGTGTCAGGAATACTATGGCACCGTTCAAAAGAATGAGGCAGATCTGTATGTACTGACATAGAAAGATGGCCAAGAAAAATTGTCGAAAAGCGAAAAGCAAGCTGAAGAGCAGAGCATAGAATAATATACCATTTTTGTAAAACAAACTATATACATGTGTTATAAATATAGACATAAAAATATTTTATTCATGAGGCATAGTTAAGGATCAGAAAGAAACCTGCATAGCTGTTAATATTTGTTTCCCTAGGGAAAGAGATTAGAAAGAAAGGTAAAGAATTTTCTATTTCATACAGTTCTGCAGTGTTTGCCTTTTCTTAATAACTATGCATTATCTCAATTTTTAAATTAAAAATTCTAACTAGACTGATTCACAATATACACATATAGCGAATCATTATGTTATACACCTGAGACTAATATAATGTTAAATATCAATTATACCTCAATAAAAATAAATTCAATCAAGATTCTATTAAGGTGCTATCAAACTATTCACAAATAGATGACTTCTCATTATTGCCCTTTCAGCCATAATACCCAACAATATGTGGAGCTATTTCTAAATGGGCTATGCATTAACTTTAGGCTAGGAGAACCGGAAGACACCGGAAAGTCAGGAAAGCAACTGAATGAATAAGAGGTGGCAGGGACCAAATGGGCAGGAACTACATTTAATTCTAGGACTATGATATCACAGAATCCCAGCACTGGACGAATTGCAGAGAGATGGACATAAAGACTCACCAGATAACACCTAATTAACTCAAGCCCAACAGGTCTTCTCCAAAGTACACTGTATTGAAGCTGTCAAAAACTAACAACAAAGAAAGAATCTTCAAGGCAGCCAAGGAAAAGAAGACGGTAACCTACAAAGGAAAGCCCATTAGAGTATCATCAGATTTTTCAGCAGAAACTCTACAAACCAGGAGCGAGTGGGCTCAGATATTCAAACTACTGAAAGAAATTATGAGCCAAGAACAATACATCCAGTAAAGATATCTTTAGATGTGAAGGAGGAATAAAGACCTTTCCAGACATACAGAAACTGAAGGAATTGTCTAACCCACGACCTGCACTACAAGAAATACTGAAGGAGGCTATTCAACCAGCATAAATAGGGATAATTTGTGACAACAAAAACATAAAAGGGGGGAGAGTAAAGGTCTGAACAGGCATAAGGGAATGGAGAAAGTAAGCATGATGAAGAAAATGGAATACTCTAAATATGAAACGTTTTTTCTTTTACATAAACTTAATGGTAACCATTCAAAGAAAATCCAGAACTGAAATATATAACGTAATAAAAGAAGAAACAAAGGGAAAAAATAAAAGAAATAATAACACACTGAAATAATAAACAGCACCAAAAAGGCAAAGAAACAATGGAGACACAGCCCTACCGGAAAACCAAAGACAGAATGATAGGAAATCCTCATGTATCAATAATCACCCTAAATGTAAATGGACTGAACTCACCAATAAAAAGGCAGAATAGCAGATTGGATCAAAAAACTAAACCCAACCATATGCTGTCTCCAAGAGACACATCTCAGCTACAAGGACAAATATAGACTCAAAGCGAAAGGGTGGAAATTGACACTCCAAGCAAATGGCATCCAGAGAAAATCAGGTGTAGCTATACTGATATCAGATGACACAGACTGCAGGATAAAAAAAATAAAAAGAAACAAAGATGGACATTTCATAATGGTAAAGGGGACTATACAACAAGAAGACATAGCAGTTATCAATATTTATGCCCCCAATCAGAGAGCACCGAAATATATCAAGCAACTACTAACAGAACTAAAGGAAGAAATCAACCAAAACACAATTATAGTTGGAGACCTAAATACATTATTGACAGCTATGGGTAGATCATCCAAACATAAAATAAATAAAGAAATATCAGCCCTAAATGACACATTAGAGGAAATGGACATAATTGACATTTATAGAGCACTTCATCCTAGAACATCAGACTATACATTTTTTTTCTAGTGTACATGGAACATTCTCAAGGATAGACTGTATATTGGGACGTAAAACTAAGCTCAGCAAATTTAAGAAGATTGAAATCATACCAAGCATATTCTCTGATCACAAGGCTTTGAAATTGGATGTCCACTGCAAAAAGAAAGCAGGAATACCACAAATATGTGGAGATTAAACAACATACTTTTAAAGAAAGACTGGGTCAAAAAAGAAATAAGAGAGATCAAAAGATACATAGAAACAAATGACAATGAAAATACATCCTACCAAAATTTTTTGGATACAGCGAAAGCAGTTTTAAGAGGGAAATTTATATCATTACAGGCCTATCTCAAGAAACAAGAAAAATCCCAGATAAATAACCTCACAGTACATCTTAAAGAACTAGAAAAAGAAGAACAAATGAAACCCAAAGTCAGCAGAAGGAAGGAAATAAAAATCAGAGCAGAACTAAATGAAATAGAGAACAAAAAGACAATAGAAAAAAATTAATGCAATAAAGAGCTGGCTCTTTGAAAAGATTTATAAAATTGACAAACCCTTGGCTAGACTCACTAAGATAAAAAGAGAAAAGACACAAACAAAATCAGAAATGAAAGAGGGGAAGGTATCACGGATGCCACAGAAATACAAAGCATCATCCAAGAATACTATGAAGGACTGTATGTCACCAAATTCAATAACCTAGAAGAAATGGACAAATTCTTAGAAACATATAGCCTTCCTAGTCTGAATCACAAAGAATTGGAAAATCTAAATAGACCAATCACCAGTAAGGAAATTGAATCAGTCATCCAAAACCTTCCCAAAAGCAAAACCCGGGACCAAATGGCTTCCCTAGTGAATTCTACCAAACATCCAAAGAGGATCTAATACCAATCCTACTCAAACTCTTCCAAAAAATTGAAGAAGAGACAATACTCCCTAACTCATTTTATGAGGCCAACATTACCCTGAGACCAAAACCAGGTAAAGATAACACGAAAAAAGAAAACTATAGACCAATATCTCTGATGAATACAGATGCAAAAATCTTAAACAAAATTCTAGCAAATCAAATGTAACAATGCATTAAAAAGATTATTCATCACGACAAAGTAGGGTTCATTCCAGGGGCACAAGGATGGTTCGACATATGCAAATCCATCAATGTGATACATCACATAAACAAAATAAAGGACAAAAATCATATGATTTTATCAATAGATGCAGAAAAAGTATTTGACAAGATACAACATCCATTTATGATAAAAACACTTAATAAAATAGGTATAGAAGGAAAATACCTTAACATAATAAAGGCCATATATGACAAGCCCTCAGCTAATCTCATAATTAATGGAGAAAAACTGAAGCCCTTCGCTGTACGTTCAGGAACATGACAGGGCTGTCCCCTGTCATCTCTGCTTTTAAACACAGTGTTGGAAGTCCTCGCCAGAGCAATCTGGCAAGAGAAAAATAAAAAGGCATCCAAATTGGGAATGAAGAAGTTATATTGTCATTTTTTGCAGATGACATGATGTTATATATAGAAAACCCTAAAGACTCCACCAAAAAGCTATTAGTAACAATAAATGAATACAGTAAATTTGCCGGCTACAAAATCAACGTACAAAAGTTTATTGCATTCCTATATACTAACAATGAAATCTCAGAAAAAGAAATTTAAAAAAAAACAATTCCATTTGCAATTGCAACAAAAAATAAAATACCTAGGAATAAACTTAACCAAGGATGTGAAAGACCAATATAGTGAAAACTGTAAGACATTTTTTAAAGAAATTGAAGAAGATACAAAGAAATGAAAAGACATTCTGTGCTCATGGATTGGAAGAATCAACATAGTTAAAATGGCCATATTATCCAAAGCAATATACAGATTTAATGCAATCCCCATCAAAATCCCAATGGCATTTTTTAAAGAAATAGAACAAAAAATCATCAGATTTGTTTAGAACCACAAAAGACCCCGAATAGCCAAAGCAATCTTAAGAAAAAAGAACAATAATGGAGGTATCACACTCCCTGACTTTAGCTTGTACTACAGGGCTACAATAATCAAAACAGCATGGTATTGGCAGAAAAACAGACACATAGACCAATGGAATAGAACTGAGAACCCAGAAATAAACCCACATAAATATGGACAGATAATTTTTGACAAAGAAGCCAAAACATACAATGGAGAAAAGACAGCCTCTTCAATAAATGATGCTGGGAGAATTGGAAAGCCATGTGCAAAAGAATGAAACTAGACTGCTATCTGTTACCATGTACCAAAATTAATTCAAAATGGATCAAAGACCTAAACATAAGACCTGAAACAATAAAGTGCATAGAAGAAAACATAGGTACTGAACTTAAGGACCTTGGGTTCAAAGAGCATTTTATGAATTTGACTCCAAAGGCAAGAGAAGTAAAAGCTGAAATAAATGCATGGGACTATATCAAACTTAAAAGCTTCTGTACAGCAAAAGAAACCATCGACAAAATAAAGAGGCAGCCAACCGAATGGGAGATTTTTGCAAACAACACCTCTGATAAGGGGCTAATATCCAAAATATATAAGGAACTCATACAACTCAACAACACCAAAAAAAAACAATCCAATTAAAAAATGGACAGAAGACCTGAAAAGACATTTCTCCAAAGAGGACATACAAATGGCCAATAGACATATGAAAAAATGCTCAACATCACTAATCATCAGAGAAATGCAAATAAAAACCACAATGAGATATCACCTTACCCCAGTTAGAATGGCTATCATCAAGAAGACAAATAGTAACAAGTGTTGGAGAGGCTGTAGAGAAAAAGGAACCCTCATACACTGTTGGTGGGAATGCAGATTGGTGCAACAGCTATGGAAGGCAGTGTGGAGTTTCGTCAAAAAATTAAGAATAGAATTATCATATGACCTAGCAAGCCCTTTTCTGGGTATCTATCGAAAAAATCTGAAAACATTTTTCCATAAAGACATATGTGCTCCAATGTTCATTGCGGCTTTATTTACAGTGGCCAAGACACGGAAACAACCAAAGTGTCCTTCAATAGATGAATGGATAAAGAAGTTGTGGAACATATATACAATGGAATACTATTCGGCCATAAGAAAAGATGAAATAGTGCCATTTCCAACAACATGGGTGGATCCTGAGATTATAATGCTAAGTGAAATAAGTCAGACAGGAAAAGTAGAGAACCATATGATTTCACTGATATGTGGTATATAAAACAAAACAACAAAAGAACAAGATAAACAAATGAAGAAACAAAAACTCATAGACACAGACAATAGTTTAATGGTTACCAGAGGGTAATAAGGGGGGAGAGGGGTGGTAGATGAGGGTTAAGGAGATCAAATATATGGTGATAGAAAGAGAACTGACTCTGGGTGTTGAACACACAATGTGATATATAGATGATGTATTACAGAATTGTACACCTGAAATCTATGTAACTTTACAAACAATTGTCACCCCAATAAACTTAAAAAAAAAAAAATGACTCACCAGATAGAGGTGATTTCTGTCCTGAAAGGCATACTGTAATTGGGGGATCCAAGGACTTGTACTCCGAGATAATATGTTCCGTTCTTCCTCAAAAAATGAAACCTAGGGGGCAAAGAAACCTTTTAGATGATTATAATATAAAGATGATTATAATATAAAGAAATTCTCCAAATCTTGTCCATTTGCCTACTGTGCTCACAATATTTGCCAGATCCTATATTACCTGTCCAATTATTTACTTAATGTCTTTCTTTAAAGTCAACTGACTTCTTTTAAATCTAAACATCTTTCTCTTTCTCTGCCTCTTCACCTTCCCTTCTGGAACAACTCAGTCCTAAATCCATTAGGTAGAGCAAAACAAGGTCAGCATCCACGACAGGTGGTAGGCAGAGAGCTATAGTGGCCCAGAGCAGGGTGGCACGCCCAAGCAGGGAGAGGAGGGCAGCAAACACGTGTGGGGGTGTCCAATATAGGATATCGAGGGCCCACGCAGGGTGAGGAAAGCACTCACAAGTGGGGATGGCCTGGAACACAGCATGTGAGCCCACCAAGGAGAGGGGGCAGCAGCAAAGCCAGTAGATGAAATGCACACAGATGTGCAAATTAAGTTAAAATATTAAGGGTAAAGTCAGAGAAGAGAGTTACAAACATGAAAAAGGTGAAAACTAGAACGAATCCTGTGAAGTTGGACTGGACTTGGAGGTACTAGTGTGAACGCATGGTTTTCAACATATACACGTAGAGATATAGAAATACAGATGTAAGTGTGTGTGTGTGTGTGTGTGCGTAAGTATATGATGCATATAAATATATGCATATCTATATATGTACACATATGTGTTCTCTAGCTCTGTCCACTAAAAACAGTCTGTAACACCCCAATAGCAAGAAAACACCTAGTGCCCAGATCTTGGCCTCTAAATACCATTTTACACTAAAGGAAACAGGGCGCCTTGGGGCGACCGGATGGCTCAGTTGGTTAGAGCGCGAGCTCTGAACAACAGGGTTGCTGGTGCAATTCCCACATGGGCCCGTGAGCTGCGCCCTCCACAACTAGATTGAAAGACAACGACTTGGAGCTGATGGGCCCTGGAGAAACACACTGTTCCCCAATATTCCCCAATAAAACTTAAAGACAAAAAAAAGTTTAAAAAAGAAAAAGAAACAGGGCACCTTGAAGAAATAACTGATTGCAGGGCTGGGGCAGATAAACTAGGAGTACAAGAGCTTAAACATCTTATTGTACCAGAAAGTAAGATAGAACTCAAAGATGGGGATATGTCAAAAGGACAAAAAGCCAACCTGAAAAGATTCTTATTGGCAACCTGGAGACCAAATTTGAGTATAAAAATATATAATGACAGTAATGAATCATAACTCACTGACTTAAATAGGAAAATGCAAGTCAGTACAGATACAAATAAATGAGTAAGTTGAAAGCTTTATGAGGAACAGGTATTGCCATAGTATGAAAGCAACTCCCTACCAAATACTTATGTAATTACAAAGGGAAAGGAATCACCCCACAGTGGAGAAGCCTGGCAGGTACCAAAGGGAACATCAGCATGAATGTGACAAACTGAAATTGAGAGCCACCTGCTAGGACGCAATGAGAAGAACAGAGCACCTCCACTGTGACAGTCCAGGCAAAGAGCTATAATCTGAATCTAAAATGAGCAACATCAGACAAATCTAACTTTTACAAAATCACTGGCCTTTGATATTCAGAATCACCAAGGTCATGCATGAGAGTTCCGGGAAAAATTAAGGCGTTTTCCCAGATTAAAAATGACTAAAAAGACAGGACAACCAAATGCCACGTGTGATTAACTGGTTCCTTTTTTTCTAAAAGACCGTGAAACAATTGGCGAAACTTGAATAGGGTCTGAGGTAGACGGTAATAATGGATAACTGTTAATTTCCCGATGTTGATGGTTATATTGCGCTTCATAGAAAAACATCCTCATTGGAGGAAATGCACGCTGAAGTGTTTGGAGGTAACCGGGCATCGGATTGGCAACTTTTTTTCAAATGGTTCAGGAGAAAAAAAGTTCTTATAATATTGTATATGATAGTTTTACAGTCAACTTAGGCAATAGCTCCAGTTAGTCAATCAAACACTAATCTAGGTTGGCTGTGAAGGTATTTTATAGGTGTGGTTAAGATCTACAATCAGTTGACGTTAGTAAAGGAGATTATCTTTGATAATCGGGGTGTGCCTCCTCCCCTCTGTTGAAAGGCCTTAAGAACAAAAGTGAGGCTTCCCAGGGAAAGAAGAAATTCTGCCTTGAGACTGCATCCTCAGCTCCTGCTCAAGAGTTTCCAGCCTGCTGGCCTGCCCTACGGAGTTCAGACTTTCCAGCCCTCAAAATTAGGTACTAAGTCATACATGTATGTGTATGTATGTATGTATGTATATTCAGTGTATGTAAGTACATATATTCAACGTGTATATATAATATAGAGAGAGTGCCAAAAAAATGTATACACATTTTAAGAAAGGAAAAAAACTATTAAAATTGTAATACTCAATACATATATACTGGTAACAAAAGATGAATCCAAGTCACGTGTGATTTCTGCAATGACAAGAGATGCTCAAAGTGGTTCCCATCAGCGTCCAGACACTTCTGATTACAGCAAAATATTGCTTGAGCAACGTTAACCAAAGTGTCCTCTTGTATACACTGTTTTGGCACCCCTGGTATACACATATATATAGAATATAGAACCCTGACTGATACACTGTACTTGCAACTTTTCTATAAATGTGTGATTGTTTCAAAATAAAAATAATTAAATTTCAAATATACCTTCTTCCATTTAGTTCTAACAATAACATCTGTGAAAGTCCCAGGTTCTGACATGCTAGTTAACGTTGAACTATTAAATGTTTTGAAATAGTTTTGTCTGTGTACTACCTGAAGTCACCTTGCACATCACCAGTGATTTAACTAACACGTTTGGGAAACACCAACCCAACCCCAAAACCGACTGCACCCAATGTGCCAATCCTTTTTTTCTGGTACATAAAGAGTATTCAGTGAAGGCTGGCTAAACTGAAGAGTGGACATCTTACTTGCTCACCATCGCCTCCTCATCAGACCCCTGAATCATAAATTAAAATAAACAGTTTCTGAGGACCTCTTCCGGTTCTCACGGAGCTCTGGCTGGGTGTGCTGGCCTCTCCTAGGTGACAGGTCCTGTCTGCAGGATACTACCTCTCCCTGCCCTCTCTGGCATTTCCTTTCAGTCATTCCCTGTGCTGGCTTCTCTTTTCTCGTGCTCTGAAATTTCAAAGCCTCACCATGACTCAGTTAAGGACCCTACTTTTCTGATATTCACCCTCTTAAGGAATGGAAGGGCAGTTTCAATTAGACTCTACCCTGTACATGTATGGTATTTTTTAAACTCAGCCCGTACCTCACGAGGGGTCATCTCAAGTCATTCACCGGGGGGAGGCACACCTACTTGAACATCTCTAACACTTGCCGACAGTGAGCTATGCTGGACTGATTTCTTTTACATGCACTATTTATTTCCCATCTAAAAAAAAAAGCATCGCAATGCCTCTTCCCAAGGACCTAGGAACACAGCAAACGCAACAGGCACCCAGTAAGTGTGCACAGACGGATGAGAGTGTTAGGAGGGTGAGAGAGCATCTCCCACTCGTCTCTTTCAGATGATTTGCCACGTCCTGTCATTTTTCCTTTCTGTGAAGTTGCTCACACTGCATTCCAAAACACAGGCTCCATCATTCTAGGGCTCTGACAAACAGCTTCCTGCCGTCCGCTACTTCTTTGATTGGAGGCCACACGAAGTCTTCAGACTCTGAAGACTTCAGACTCTGAGGTCTTCAGACTCTGATCCCAACTTCCTCCTTCCAACAGCCAAATGATCCCCAACCATCTCACATAACAAACTGCCATTCCAAAAACTGGTTTGGGGGGAAATGGTGAATTACCATTGGATGGGTACAGTTTCTATTGGAGATGACAAGTTCTAGCAATGGATAGCGGTTGTGGTTGCACAACACTGTGAATGCACTGATACCAACAAATTGTAGCTTAAAAAAATGGTTAAAATGATAAATTTTATGTTATGTATATTCTGCCACAATAAAAATAAGGTTCTTGAGATTTCCCACCAATTACCCCCATCCCGCCCAAATGTCCTCATTTCTCCCCATTCTCCAGTCTATTTGTTATAAACCACTAAAAAAAACAAAAACCTCTAGCACTCAAACCTCCACAAGTCACACACACCACACTTCAACCTGGCACACTCGTTACTTCTCTCTGCCCAGAACCTACTCAGACATTCACTCTCAGCAGTGTGAACGTTCCCTAACTCTCCCTGGCTCACCCACATCTCTCCTCACTCCATTGTTCTCAAATTTGCTAACTGCTCTACCTCCTGTGATGTTTTAGCTGGTAAGCGCCTGCTTTATATATATAGTATGTGCGTGTCTCCTCTGCTTTCCAAGGTTGTTTTTAAACCCTGAACCTCATAGCCGTGGAGCTTCAATTCCTGATGCAGGCTTCCCACGGAACCGGGTACATTATGAGACACATGATGTGTACTCAAATGTCTGTAACTAATAAATTACTCTCTGAACTCCAAGGCTGATGGCCGTCTCTCTAGAAACACGGCAAATGAATCAATATGTCTGGAGTAGCAGCCTTGTTGAAAAGAAAGAAAAATACCACAACCTTAAAGATACCTTCGTACCTGCTCTCAAACAAGCAACTCCGTAGCCACATACCATTTTATTTCATTTCTTCAAAGGCCTGTTTTGAAATCAAATATACATGCCCACAACACAAATATATAAAATGTGTTCAAAAGCAAATGCTCAAATGCTGACTCACCCCATAATAGGCTCTCGCTAAGTCCCCAGCTGACACCCATGAAAGATCGTCTTAAACTCATTAATGAAAAGGCCAAGTTGGTTCTGGATAAAATACAACTATAAAAACATGATGGAGAAATCCAGGGGAGCTTGTGAGCCTTCAAATGAGTCAGTGTCAATTCAAGAAGAGCGAAGAATGGGAGAGACTTTTCTGCCCATGCCACCGTAGTTAACTAGAGTCCCAGGAAAACGTGCTTGATCCCAGATGTCAGTTCAGCAGATGACTGTCTCCACAATGAACATTCTGGTACAGAAAGGGAAAAGAGTGTGATGCTAAAACGCGCCTACCTGCTCCTGGGCCAACAAGGCCTTCTTCTTCATGACTTTCATGGCATAGATGTCGCCAGTTGCTCTCTCTCTTACCACCTGCACTTGGGCAAAGTGTCCACAACCTACCAGGCTTCTGACTTCAAAGTCCTTTGCCGAAGGCTGGAGCTCCTGTAACTCAGCTATGGTGTCGGAATCTGCAAAAGATGCAAGAGTCACCCCCAGGTAAATGCTTCAAATAAAAGCATCTTTGAAAGCCAAAAAAGAAAGATGTGAGGATTCGTATGTCTTCCCTCACTGTCAAAAGACATTTAGTCACTTTCTCATCATCGTGAACAATTATAAAATCAGCACAAATGTGTTTTTTATATGTTAAAATTAAGGGCTCCAGAAATTCTAAAGCAGTTTCCATGGCAGCTATAATTTAAATCTGTAGACTTGGAAAATAGGGGAAGGAGAATACAGATCATGCTTTTCTTCCTCCTCCCTGAAGGCTGCAGGGCAGCATTTGGTCCAAGATGCTAATCCACATGTAGACGGGTTTACGATGAAACATAAGCAACATGATTCCCATCTCAATCAGCTTTGGAGTTAGTTGGTTTCCAGATCATTTTTTTTTTCTGACTACATGTGTTCTCTGCTCAGTTTTCTCCAAGTATCTTCTTTTAACTCCCTTGGATTGTGTCACTACAGTAAGGCCTTCCTTGCCTTAATATGTGGCAGTGCTGGGCTGGCCCAGCTGGTGGTTCAGGCAGTTGGAGCGCTGTGCTCCTAACGCCAGGGTCGCCAGTTCGATTCCCACATGGGCCAGTGAGCTGTGCCCTGGCGACCAACTGCCTCAGCGGGGGAAGCACAAGGCTCATCATACCAGTTGGGGCAGGGAACTGTGTCCTACACAACTAGACTGAGAAACAATGGCTAGAACCAGAGGGGGGGAGGAGGTGGAAGAAAGGGGAGGAAAAAATTATGTGGCAGCTACAAAAAAAAAAAAAAAAAAAAAAAAGCCTCAGCCCAAAGAACTAAATGGAGCCCTGACATTTGCTCTGCAGAGGTGACACATCATACATCTTGAAGGGTTTGCAACTACCTTTTCTTAACATATAGTCTTAAACCTTTTCCCTAGTGTAATCTTTCCATCGGTGTCTTAGTTTGCTTGGGCTATTATAAGGTAGTCACAAGGTGACTTAAATAACAGGCATTTATTTCTCATAATGCTAAAGGCTGGGAAGTCCAAGATCAAGGCGCTGGCAGATCCAGCTCCTGGTGAGGGCCCACTTCCTGGCTTACAGCCAGCCACCTTCTCACTGTATCCCCACGTGGCAGAGAGAAAGGGAGCGCTGGTCTCTCTTCCTCTTCTTGTAAGGACATTAAGCCCACCTTGGAAGCCCCCCCGCTCAGCATCTCATCTAAATCTAATCACCCCCCAAAGGTCCCACCTCCAATATGAGCCCATCGAGCGTTAGAGCCTCAACACATGAATGCGGGCGGGACACAAACATTCAGTCAGAGATCCTCAATGTATGAAGTATGGATGAAATAAATGGATGGCAGATTTGGAATCTCAACATATATTTTTTAACACTTTAAGAACACTAGGCTGGGGCATCACTGGATATGCAACAACTCTGGCAAGACTGGAGGGGAGCCGCTGTGACTGACGAAAAAACTAATTCAGTCCTTCACATTATAGGGAAACTGCACTGCATACAGGGGTTACACTCCAAAGGAAGATAAGAAAAACATCATCAAAATTCCTGGAGAATCCCTCAGAAAGGTGCCACCTTCAATCCCAGATGGACGGTGGAGTCGTCCAGGCACGGAACAGATCACTATTTCCACAGGTTGGGCACCAGAGAGGGTTGAAAACTGCATTCTGGAGTTTCACTCAGCTTGGCAAGTTGTTCAGACAATGTCAGGGACTGAGTCCATCCAAGGGGAAAGTCATTTCACACCCAGAGTCATCGAGTGACATATTGATGAATTAGCCAATGCAAACGCAATTGTTGTTACCCACCCCGTTTCTCTGGTGCCTGGGTGGAGATGAATTCACTTGGACCAAAGGCACAGATGACGAACTCTGCTGCAGTCTTCCCACCCACAGGCCACACCTCTCACCTAAAAACACCCTCTTTTGGTCCCTTGGGGAATCAGGCCAGAGTGGTCAACAGACCCCCATGAATTCACCACTGTGACCACTGTGAATTCAGTGACCACTGTGAAAAAAATAAATCTAGCGCGCCTCTATGGAGCATTCCATGCAGAAGCAAAATTGAACGCTGCGCAATATTTTCCTTTTAACCTGACATCACAGTGCCAAGCCCCATCTCTCTTCCCTGTCCCCTTCCAAGTTTCTTTCAGATCAAGCATTTGAGTTTTGAATTATAATTCCACACATACACTGGCTTGCAACTCTCTGGGTTGAACCAATTTCATTACTGCTCGCACACAAGGCCAATCACTCGATTCTGTTAGGCCTTGGGCCGCCAATTCGCTTATAGCACTTGCCCAACTTACCACCTTTGGGTCTGTCACTGCCAACCAGCATGGCTCTCAATCACCCAGGTATTCAAACTACTTACAGGCAAAAACCACCACAATACTCTCACAATTCTGAGAAAGCATTCCAAATCTCAGTGTCTTTTTCCAAAGGCTTTGAATTATTAAGATAAACAGGTGAGATACTAAACTCACGTCTATGACTATTAAAATTAAAAAAAAAAAAAAAAAAAACCTTCACAACTTCCCTCCATACCAGCAGCTGTTGTGTCTCTAAAACCACATCACCCTTCATCCCTGCACATTGTTACAGCATGGAAAGCTTAATGGGTGCTGAATATTGAGGTGGAGATAGACTCAAAGCACTGTAATGAAATGCAGTCACAAAGAATGACCTTGTCAGATAAGGGCAAGGTCAAAACATAAGACCCAGAGGGCAAAAGCCAACACAGCTGAGTGCATTGCTTACTTTTTGAAACTCAGTAATTCAACATTTCAACTTCTAGGAATTCATGCTTCACAGAAACAGTAGCACATGTGCTCAGAAAAGATACATATGAAAATGCTCTAAGTGGTGGGGGGGGGCTCTAGAAGAGGGTAAACAGGATCTGACATATGGTGATGGAAAGAGAACTGACTCGGTGGTGAACACACAATGTGAGATATAGATAATGTATTACAGAATTGTACACCTGAAATCTATGTAACTTTACTAACAATTGTCACCCCAATAAACTTTAATTTAAAAAAACAAAAATGCTGTGATGAGCAGAGCTTATAACAGAAAAATGATCAGAAACAACCTAAAGGTCCATCAACACGAAAGTGGAACCAACCTAAAAATCCACCCACATAAAAGAATATTAGGCACATGCTTAAAGAATGAGGTAGCTCGGGCCTGCCTGGTGGCTCAGGAGGTTGAAGCTCCGTGCTTCTAACTCCGAAGGCTGCCAGTTCGATTCCCACATGGGCCAGTGGGCTCTCAACCACAAGGTTGCCAGTTCAACTCCTCGAGTTCCGCAAAGGACGGTGGGCTCCGCCCCCTGCAACTAAAATTGAACATGGCACCTTGAGCTGAGCTACCGCTGAGCTCCCGGATGGCTCAGTTGGTTGGAGCGCGTCCTCTCAACCACAAGGTTGCCAGTTTGATTCCTCGAGTCTCACAAAGGATGGTGGGCTGCGCCCCCTGCAACTAGCAACGGCAACTGGACCTGGAACTGAGGTGCGCCCTCCACAACTAAGACTGAAAGGACAACAACTTGAAGCTGAACGGCGCCCTCCACAACTAAGATTGAGAGGACAACAACCTGACTTGGGGAAAAAAAAAGGCCTGGAAGTACACACTGTTCCCCAATAAAGTCCTGTAAAAAAAAAAAAAGAATGAGGTAGCTCAATCTCCACTAGAATATATATTCTTTAAGGGCAGGGATTTTTATCTGTTTTGATCACTACTGTAAACCCAGTACCTAAAACGGAACCTGGCACATGGCAAGTGCTCCATAAATATTTGTTGAGTAAATATACGGCTAAGTGAGCAAAGCTGGTGGCAAAACATTACACACATTTGCAAACAATAATATAAACGGAGCCACTTTAAAATGGAGCTGGAGTTGCCATGCCAGAGAAACTGCCTTGCATGTCTTACGTCTCAAATCTTTGGAATGTTAACACAGGGCAAAATAACCTTTGGACTGTTTGCAAAAATAACAAAAAAGCAGTTGTTATGACTACGGGACTGATGACTTCTGGACTGAAAATTAGAAACATTATTTAGAATTACCATCACTATATTATGTTATCTGCACCAATAGAAATGCCTTCCCTTCCCTTTCTCATAAATACCCCTTGGCTTTGTCTCCTAATCAGAACTCTTTGGGCTTCTGCCTGAATCTGTGCGTCCCAAATAGCTATTCTTATTGATTTCAAACAAACGCTTCTCTCTCATTTTGAAAGGCCTTTTTATTTTGATGTTAACACATATGATCCATTTTGTGTAAAATTAAACAAGCGTAACATTAGAACATGCACGGAAAAGGGCTGATAAACGCTAGAGGTAGTTGATTGTTACACAGGGATTCACCGTTCTACTCTCTTTACCTTTAGATACCGTGTTTCCCCAAAAATAAGACCTGGCCAGGTAATCAGCTCTAATGTGTCTTTTGGAGCAAAAATTAATATAAGACCCAGTCTTATATAATATTATGTAAGACCAGGTATTTTATTATACCCGGTATTATATTATGTTATGCTATGTTATATAATATTATACTATACTATATTATACTATATATACTATACTATAGAATATTACACTATACTATACTATACTATATTATATTATATTATATTATATTATAGACCCAGTCTTATGTTATAGTAAAATAAGACCAGGTCTTATATTAATTTTTGCTCCAAAGACACATTAGAGCTGATTATCCGGCTAGGTCTAATTTCCGGGGAAACACGGTATGTTTGAAAATTTCCATAATAAATATTTTATAAGGACAAAAAAAATTGTAATACTATGCACCAAACTGTTAACAGTGGTTATCTCAGACAGGTAAGATTTTGAGGGATTTTTCTCTCACTTTGACCTTTTATATTTAACATTGTATTATGTTTACAATTAAGGGGAAAGAACTCCTTAAAGTTCTAATTTGCCCACAAGTACGGAAGTTGTGAACATATTGAGGCTCTTACTTAAGGTGAAGGTAACTGAAACAGGGGAGACTTCCAGCTACTGTCGAATCACCAAGAAAAGCCCAATTTGGATAATTATCAACACTTTTCTTTGCATATTTTAACATATCACTTGCTGTTTACTGTTTCACACAAATTATGAGATGCTGTGCATAAGGTTTGGCCGCTTATTTTGTTCACTTAGGAATATAGTCAGTCAACCAATATTTATTGTGTGCCAGGCGCTGTTTCAGACACTGGGGATAGAACAGTAATTAAGAAACAAAAATTCCTTCCCTAGTTCCCTGCTAGCTCCCTGCCCTCCCTTGGCCCAAGCTCCGGGCACCGCTTCAGGGCTATACTCTCTGTCTCATTTCCTCCAATGGTCCCCAAAGAAAATCTCCACCTCTACAACAAGATTCAAAAAATTTAGGTAAAAGCAGTAGTTGGACCCTTCTTCCCCTGGGAAAACAAAACTTACTTTCCAAAACAGAAACTCAAAAGGGGGCCGGTGGAGAAACTCATACGAATATAATCACCCTTTTTCAATCATAGTCTCTCAACTATACTCTCCAGGAGGCCTCTTCAAAAATACGTAACAGTTGCTTGGAAGAGAATTCTAGTGGAAAAATCTACATTTCACCAAGCCCAGCCAACTGATTACTGCAAGAATCTAGAAGATCCACTGCTAAGGTAACCAGAGGGCAGACAAATGAAGGTGCCTGTAGATGGCTTGATAAATTAGTCTGTCACATAATTTCCCTTCCCCTCCTACTCTCTATTTGAGAATTTAAATATTCAAGAAAATAAGGTGGGAGTTTATTCAAGAAATAGCCCAGGTATACTTTAAAGTTAAAAATACAATATATGTTAACATTGGTGAGGTTTACGGCTATCATTGTCAGGTAACTATTTACTGAGTATCTCTATGCGCCAGGCAACATAAGCTGGGTCTGTGTACTAACTCATTCAATCCCTATACGGCCTTATTAGATATGCATTTTTTCCCCATTTCGCAGATGAGGAAACAGAACAGACAAGGTTCACACCTACATACCTACAGTCACTGTAGTGGACATACACTGATTTTTATCTACTCAAAACTCCCAGCTCCTTTGGGAACTTGCACATGCCCCACCCCGTGAGGTCCTGGTAATAACCGTGCCCTGAAATCCTGGGCACCCAGATGAAGCCGATCACATTACCTCACATCCTGGCCCAGTGACTGGTCAAAGGGTGGGCAAATGACCCCAAGCAGAGCCAATCAGAATCTTTCCTGAGACTGATTAATATAAATAGCGGAACATAAATGTTGGTTGGGGTATGGCAGCCAGTCTCCAAAGCCGGTGCCCAGTGAGCCATGCCTCCTGGAATTTATGCTCCTGTATAGTTAGTTCCCTGGCACATGGAATCTCGGCAGCCCCATGACTCACTTCAAACAATGGAATGCAGCCAAAGAGATCCTATGTCCCTTCCAAGCCTAAGCCCTAAGGAGGCTGGCCCCTTCTACTTTTATGCTTTTGGAAACCCTGAGCTGCCACGTAGGCAGTCTAGACATCTCTGCTAGAGAAACCACACACATCAGGGATCGGCAAGCATTTTCTTAGGGGGCCAGACAGTAAATACTTTAGGCTCTGTAGGCCTCAAGGTCTCAGTCACCACTACTCAAATGCCATTGTACTGTGAAAGCAGCCACAGGCCGTGCCAAAGCAGCCACAGGCCAAGCCGAAACAAGTGGGAGTGGCTGTGTTCCAGGAAAACTTTGTTTACATAGCAGACAAGCTGCAGTTGGCTGATCCCTGATGGAGAGACCACAGAGAGGAGCCACAGATAGTAAGAGGCCCTGAGCCTTCAGGAGAGAGAAAGGCCCCAGAATTCCAGCTGAGCCCTGGCTTCCAGCCAACATGTGAGACAGCGGGTGAGCTGTCTTGAACATTCCAGACCCGGAGAGACCCTGGGGACTGAGATCTTGGCAACATCACAAAGAGCAGAGGAATCCTCAGCTGAGCCGAGTCAACCCGCAGAATCATGAGAGGTACTACAATGATCATCATTTAAGCCACTCAAGTTTAAGGTGGTTGGTTACACTGCAAGGTTGTATAAAGCAGGGTTCCCCAAACGTGGCACTACTGATGCTTTGGACCCAATATTTCTGTTGTGGAGGACTGTTCTGTGCACTGTAGGATGTTTAGCAGCATCTCTAGCCTAACCCATCAGATGCCAGGGGCAACCCTTCTCACCAGGTTTTGGCAACCAAAAATGTCTCCAGACATTGCCAAGTATCCCCAGGGTGCAAATTCACCACTGGTTGGAAAACACTGGTGTGAGGTAAAAGAATATAAAATTGGGGTACCAGCAGCCAACTTCCCCACCACGTAGAAGTCAAGCAAAGTCAAGAACAGGGTACGGGGAAGGGCCAATTTATGACTTTTATCGGCCCGAGCCACTTTTGCTTTCATCAGCCCCTTCCTGCGTTAAAAAATCAATCAATCAATCAATCAATTTTATGACTCCAGTGGCAAAAAGGTGAATATAATCCAGAACCATTACATATTATTTCTACATTCATGTTTCTTATGATTATAAAATAAATTACAAGTAAACTAATTAAAATAAAATAAATGTATTAAAATTAAATATTATGGGACCTAAGCCTGTGCCCCCTGTGCCTAATGGATAAATCTACCCTGAGTGACTAGAAGGCTGGGCCAGAGGACATTATTTCAGTCCCTGGAAGCAGCCATGCCTAAAGTTAACCCACCCCTGGATTTCTCAGTTTCGTGAACCATAAATTCAACTTTTTACCTTACCTAGTTTGAACTGAGTTTCTGTCACTTATAATGAAGGGGACTGACTTACCTGGTCTCCCAGCTACAACAGGTGAAACCTGACCTTGCAGCTGGGTCTGTCTAAGAGCACAGTTCTTACCTGCTGCCACCAGCCACGAACTCATTCTGCCTCTGGCATCTTTCCAGTTTTCTCTAGCGAGATAATTTTCCAAGACAAAGTTCTCCCAACTTACACTTCCGGACAAAGTTGCTCACATGCTTAATCTTCATCAGAGCAGGCTGACTGCATTCTTCAAAGAGAACAAAGAGGGCATCTAATATCCCTTCTCGGGAAAGAGGAGACATCTGCTGTTGAGTCAAAAAGGGTGGTTTCCCCTAAAAGCAGCAAACAGCAGATGGAGACACTGTCAATAATGAAAAGCTTTGATCAATAACATCCACACAGAGTACATTACACGCCACCAGCTCGACTAACTGCTCACGACACACACTAACAGCACAATTCTGTGGCTTCATTCTTTAAAGAGACACCAATTGACAGTCATTTAATTTATCACTTGTACGATTCCATTACCGTGGGTTTCTTTCACCAGCATCTGGGAAGCAAAACTTCACAAACACGCCATACATTAGAGAAGGCCCTTCATTCTTAATGGTCTCAGGCTCTCGGGAACATTTACTCTGGACTCTGCTGGTCCTGACATGTCTCCACAATAGGAATCAATGACTGCCACTTCTTTCATGTGTGCCCAGATGTTTATTAATATAGCTGCAGTTTCTTCAATTCAATGAGACAATCTAGACTAGTATGAATGGAGTGACTACACTAAAGCTGAATTTATTCATGATCTGCAACAACAATTGCAAACTGACAGACTGTAGCTAGCCCACAAACATGTTTCATTTGGCATGTAGTATTTAAAATAATTTGGGTTATCTGCCAATATTGAAAAATCAGATTTCACCAAAATGGGGCGGGGAGGAGACAGAGTTCTAAAGCACTGGCGGATCTAACAACATCGCCCCACACTCCTGTCTAGCGACTTTGAACTACAGGTACGTAGCGCTGCCCCTCTGGGTAGAGAATGTGTTCTGCATTTCACTGACTTGGCAGTCTTCCGTCTGGTCCACCTGACTCATTTGTACTCTCTGCCTGGCCCCCAAAGACATGAGTTTGCAATCCCTGGTCTGGAACAATGGCTCCAGGTGTCAGGCCATGGATTATGTAGGTCTCTCTGCAAACATGGCCACCAATTGTTCCTCCAACTCTGAAGGTACTTGCTGCTTCTCCATCAAGAGCTGAAGCCTATTTCCCCTCCCGTTGAATCTGTGACTTGCTTCAACCCACAGAATGTAACTCAGGTGACACTGTGCCAGCTCAGTATGGAGCCCTTAAGAAGTCTGGCAGCTTCTGCTTTTGCTCTTTTGGGAAGCCAGCCACCATGTAAAGAAGCTTGGGCTAGACCAGGGGTCAGCGAACTATAATCCATGGGCCAAATCTGGCCTGCCACCTGTTTTTATAAATAAAGCTTTATTGGAACACAGCCACACTCATTAATTTATATACTGTCTATGGCTGCTTTTATGCTATGATGGCAGAACTGAGTAGATGCAACAAAGACCGTATGGCCTACAGGGTCTAAAATACTTAATTCATAGAGAAAAAAATGGGTAAGATTTACTGAATAATGAGAACCTCATAGAGAAGAGGAATTGGGTGGAAGACCTCTGAAGTGCCCCAGACAGCAGTCAGCACCCAGATGTTCTAGTCCTGGCCTGGCTCCCAACTCAATATGGCCCCTTGAGAGACCCCAGCTGATGTCACAGGGTGGAGCATACGTTAAATCCCGCCAACCCACAGAATCATAAGAAAAAAGAAATCATTGTTGCTTGAAACTTTGTGAGTCATTTGTTACACAGCACTGGATAACAGAAATTGACTGGCTACATTTAAATATAGAGAACAGGAGAACTTAAAAAAAAAGCAGATTCGCTGGTCCTATCCCCAACCTACCAAATTAGAATTTTCCAGTTTGTAACTTGGAATCTGTTTTATTAACAAGCTTCCCAAGAGAGTCAAACCTCAGCCAGGTTTGTGAAGCACTGGGTCACAAGTGCTTCCACATCTGGCAATGCCATCATATCTGTCACTTTACAGTTCTGCCACTAACTCAGACAAATAAGATTATTTGTTTCTTCTATTCTTTAATAAGTGTAGACTCACTAGATCAGCAGTTCCCAAATACAGTAATGATTCTTAATAGTCTCCAAGTCTGCTGTGAAATGAGAAAAAAATGAACACTACATAATGACTCTTTTATAAAGCTAAATGTATTCAAATTTAAAATCGTCCCTTATTCTGAAATATCCTTCCTTCCTTGGTGTTTCTTAAAATGTTATTTCTTTATGAAATAAAAAGACCAGAAGATAATAGGTTTTTCTTTTTGTCTGTTTGGTTTTTTTATATACTTTACTTGGTAAAATAAAAAGTTGGCAAACCTAGGTCAGCCCAGCAAATTTGTGAAATTTTACTGGCTCAAAAATCTAAAAGTGCCGGTTTGCTCAGTGGTTAGAGTGCAGTGCTCATAACACCAAGGTCACAGGTTCAATTCCCACATGGACCAGTGAGAAACAACGGCTTGAGCTTCGAGCTGAGCCGCCAGTAGGCGGTCAGTTGGCTCAGTGGTTAGAGTGCAATGCTTATAACACCAAAGTCTCCGGTTCGATTCCCAAATGGGCCAGGGACTTGCACCCTCCACACCTAGATTGGAAACAACGACTTGACTTGGAGCTGATGGGTCCTGGAAAAACACACTGTTCCCCAATATTCCCCAATTTAAAAAAGTTAAAAACCAAAAAAACCTAAAAGTCTGCCAACCACTGACCTAGAACTACCACTGGCCTAGAGCTTGTTGGGAATAACCATGAAGTAGAAACTGAGACCAGTCTAAAGTTTTCACCCAAATGGAAAACAAAATCACTACTCTATTAAAACCTCATTATAACAGCACCGTATGGGCAAAGAATAGTATCCTCCCTTGTTTACATTAAGCAAATGTTAGGTGTAAGCAGCTACACTTGTAAATAATAGCTTTCCTGGGGGTGGGGAGGAACTCATTAAAAAAAGATGAATTGGGGATTTACCCACAATCCTTCCTGTTATGACATTTAAATATAAGATACACTTAAACTGACATACACTGGCAGTGTTGCCCAGTGGTTACAGGACTACCCTCTGGAGTCAGACAAACCAAAAATGAAGCCTGGCTCTGCCACTTCCAAGCTGCATGATCCTGGGCGAGTCCTTGCCTCCCTAGGTATCTGTCTCCTCCTATTTGAAATGTAACTAAGGATAGTCTCTCCCTCTGTTATGAGACTGAAGAAAGATAATCAGGAACATGCTGGCTCTGTGCCCAGTACATTGGAAGCCACAGTTATTCCATAATCAGCACATAATAAGCCCTTAATAATTCTGCAATAGTTGGGAAAGTTTTGGAGTAAAACGATAAAGGTGCTAAAAAATGGAAGCACTCTAGTCAGTTAAGGTTAGAGACAGACTATTTATTTGTGAAAAGTATCTCATAACTTAAAATGGCAATGGGGACAGTTCCACAGAACCACCTAAGCTTTCAATCTGTCTTCATCCTGATCTGTTTAACCATTTCCCAATACAAATATTTTGACAAAAAATGGCATCAAGAACATATTCGTATGTATCATATGCAGGTATCCTATGTAAATACTTTCCTAAATATACTCATTGCCAACTGAACATAAATTTATTGTTATTATAACTAATACCATTACTATTTCTACATTTAGTAGAAATAATAGTTCCCATTTATAAAGGGCTTACCAAGAATGGGCAAGGAGCTAAATGCTTTACTTGGATTGTCTCATTTAATCCTCACAACAATCCTGTGAGTTAGGTGCTATAACCTGGATTTTAAAGAGTGGCAAATGGATTCAGAGGTGACAAGTGACTCACACCAGGTTACACAGCTAACAAGTGCTACAGCCGGGATTCAAACCTAAATCATCACCACTATCTATGTCGTCCCCCAGACTTATACACTCGTAAGTCAAACAAGAACTGTGTTCCATCTACATCGGACAAAAGAATTAGAAATCTACTTGGAAATAATCTCATGATATTAAGTTTTAATAGTACTGGGGTGATGGAAATGTTCTTAAGAGGAATATGGGTTTCACAAGCGTGGTATTATCAAAATTGGTTTTGTTTTTTTACTCTAAAACATAAACACCTCTTGAATGAAAAATAAATAGGATTACACCTACAGAAATTTTAGTCAAAAGAGTACCTTTGGTCTTTCGCCTTCTTTCTTTAATAAAAAGACAAACTTTTGTACAGAAGTATAAAGTGTATGAAATGATTTAAAAAAAAAAGATCTCCCTTCAAGAGCTAGTTCGGCTGTCTACTCCTTTCTGCACAATAGCTCCTTTTTCCAACATTACCAGGGCATATAAAACACCAAATGGGATTTCTCCTAGATTAGCCTCAGTCCTATAATAAAAGCAAAGGTAAGTGTCAAGGAGATGCCAAGGAAATAAACTCAGGTGAGCAGAGTTGGCAGCCTGTTACCTGGAAGAAAAGATTCAGTCTGGAGGCCCGGCTGGCAATGGGCTCCGCTGTACCAGTGTCCGGCAGATTCCGAGCTCCATACTTGAACTTCAACATCTCCCCACCAGTGCTGAAGGAAGATAGGAGAAGGTCAAGTGTATCATGCCAATTTGAGGAGGAAGGGCTTGAGAGATCCTGATTTCCCTCAATATATCAGGATATGGAGGTAAAGATCCTCCAGCACACAGATCTTTGGAAAGCTCAGTCTGGCGATGGAGATTAAAAACCAAATTTGTATTCACTGTAACAGGAGGTGACACATTTATCTGACATACTCACAAGTTTGTTTATTTTCTGCCTCCCACCCTTCGAATGTGAGCTCCACTGGGCAAGGATTTTTATCCTTACATAGTGGGTACACACACAGCCTGGCACATAGTAAGCGCTAACAGTTTTTGAATGAATGAATGAAAACAAGCAAATTACATAATATGTTGGAAAATAAGTGCTAGGGGGTTAAAAATTTTTTCAGCAAGGTGAGGGCAATTGGGGCGTATGGCAGGGGGTGTACACGCAATTTTTTACAGTGTAGTCAGAGTAGACTTCACTGAGAAAGTACAACATTTGAACCAAGACCTGAAGGGGTGAGCAGCAAGCCTCGCTGCTATCTAGAGAAAGAAAAGTACCCCAGGCAGAGGGAACAGCCAGAGCTAAGGTGCTGAGGCAGGACTAGGCCTGCTCTATCAACAGCAAGGATACCAGGGAGCTGGAACAGAAGCAGGAAGTGATGGATGGATAAAAGACTACGAAGATACTAAAGTAAATTGTTATGGTCACACAGGTAATTAGCACCTGCCGGACTCCACTAGACAGAATGATGCAAGTAACGTTGACAGGAGACAGGGCAGAACACCACAGGCCCCCACCCAGCTTCAGAGAGAAACAATTCCTCCTGCTCCGCGCACCCTCCTGGAAGACCTTTCGGCTCTCGTGGGAGTGGGCGCGCGCACTACCAGCCTGGGAAGACCCTTCTGACGCCCGGTAGCCCTGGAGACGGGGCCGTCACCCTCCCCACTGCGGGAGGGAACACGAGATCGGTGTGGGTGGAGGGAGCCCTTCTCCTGGTCTTGCAGAGTGGGGTGGAGAAAAATTGGGCGTGGGGTGGGGGCTCAGACTCACCCTCAGAGGACCCGGCCAGTCTGAGCTCTGCTCCTCCCCGCGTCTCCCGCCGCCGCGTTTGAACCAGGGGCACGATGTGGGCGGGACCCAGCCGTATCTAAACCAATCAGAGTGTCCGTTCCTATGATGGACAACTATATCTCAGCCAGTCTCCCCCCACCAAGTCCTTAAAGGGACGGAGGAAATGAAAGGGAAAGCCAATCAAGTTGTTTCTCCCTTTGACTCATAACCAATGGGAAACAGAGAAGGGCAAACCCGGCAAGGCAGGTCTTGGAAGTTTGAAATTGGCGGTTAGGGAGGATACAGTGTTTGTGGACGCGTCTGTTCGTGTCTAAGATCCCTAGGGAAGTCGCCAGGGCGATGTCCCCGGCTTTCATAGCCACGATGAGGAAGATAGCCAGGCCTCTCTGCCTGGTCTTGTTCCTCAATTTTGGCTCAAGTCGAAGTACTTGCTACTTTGGTAAACCAACAGGTTCTGTGACACAGCTGAGGCAGCAAATGTTTCGAGCTTGAACTTCCACCTGCCTCCGCGATACCATCTCTGGGCTAACTGTCCTGCAACGAGTAGGTGAAGGTATTGAGACTGTCTGAAAGGATATTTTAAAATAAGTTAAAGGCAAGAGACTTAACAAACACTCCACGAAGGAGGAAATCCAAATGGCCAACGAACATACGAAAACGTGCTCCACCTCATTCGTAATCACGAAATAAGGAAGCCACAGTGAGATACAATAATATGCACCCAGATTAGGAAAAAGAAAAAAAGGGGCGGGGGGTGTCTGTTTCAAAGAAGTGGAGCTACACGCCTTCATACATAGCTGATGGGAGTGGAAATGAGTACAGTTTTCTAAAAAAAGTTTAACACTATTTGCTAAAATTGAAGACATGCACATTCTATGACTCACTCCTGGGTATTTACCTTAGAGAAACTCCTAATTATGTAGACTAGGAGACATGTACAAATAGTATTGTGTGGCAGAACGGCAAAACAAAAACAAAAAACGAAGCAACCCAAATGTCCAGCAGTAGAAAGGATAATTTTCTATGTTGTGGTGCTTTCATACAGCAATGAAAAGGAATAAACGACAGTTAAGAGACAGTGACATAATGTGTCTCAAAACAATGCTGAATGAAAGACATAAGACAATGAAGTATGATTTCATTAATGTAAATTTCAAAAGCAGACAAAACAAAACAATGTTGTTTAGGGAGGGATGTACATAAAGGTAGTAAAACCATAAAGAAAGCAAAAATCAGGATCGTGGTTACCTGGAGTTGGTAACCTTTCAGGGTGCGGCTATGATCTATTTCTTTACCTGGGTGGTAATAACATGCAGGTTTGTTTCATAATTATTAAATTGCATGTATATATGTTCTATTTAGGTATATAAAAATATTTAAGGAGGAGGCAGTCCCTTCCGATCCCTACACCAAATAGAACAGATGATGTGTTATCACAGTCACACATGCACACACACGTCAGTACAAAACGAAAGCTATAGACTTGTTTAATACAGTTTTTTCACCCAAACATAACTTGCTATTCATTCCTAGGACAGTAATGATAGCTACTATTTATCAAGACGCCCCACTTTCTTTCTCATGTACTTTATCTCATTTTCCTTACCACAACCCTGAGAGAGAGGAACTATAATCCATGTTTTACATAGTGAAGCAGAGAGTGGGGAAGTGACTAATCTTGAGTCAGTCATCTTTAGGTGGTGGGGCTGGGTTTGGAACTCCGGGACTATCTGATTCCAAATCCTTTGATCTACACAAAACCTGCTTCTCGGAAGACATTAGAGATTCTTCCAGCCCCTGCTTTTGTCATGATGCAAGGGCTGACCCAATCCAGAAAAACATATCAAAGTAAATGCTTCTAATGACATTTGATAAAAGTTTGAGGATGGCAAGGTGAGGAGAGACACAAAAAGAGCTGTAGCCAGTTTTTGTTGACTTGATATAAAGACTCTCAGGAAAGCTGTCAAGGTGAAGCTAGTCAATGCTTCTGCTGATTTTTCTAGTCCAACAAATCTGTTAGTTTCTGGATATCACAAATAGAAGCCTTTACCAGAATCTTGCAATTTATTCATCCTAAATTAGAACACAGTGCTAACAACCGTTTTGCGCTGTCCTGAATCCTGCCTAGATATCCTATTAATAATTTCCCATTAGAACAATTACTGGCCTTTGCAAAATCCTTGATGAAACAAGACAGGGAATAAACAACAAACAAAATGAATAAAGAAACATAAAGCAAAAACCACATGAACTCTACCACTTTTCTTTTAGGGGTAGTAACTGCAAGAAAGTGTCGGGGGGAAGAAAATAAGAATGGACCAATAGTGGCTGTGCCAATACTAAAAGGATAAGCCACTGCCAAACAGGATGAATTGTCATTAAAACCAGACTGATAGAAACCTTATGTTTCTTGCACAAAATCAAACAATGACCAACTGCATGCCGAACATGAATCCATGATGATTGCTGTGATGAAGATTCTGGAAGATCATCGTAACTGAGTCATAATGAAGGACATTATGATGTTCTTACATTTAATTATTCATTTAGTCAGAACACATTTATTGTGCCACACACTGGAGGTACCAAAATGGAAAGGACACCCACCTTGCCTGTTTTTGAAAAGCCGAGTATGGTGGGGAAATAGAGCTGTAAGCAAATAATTGTGAAATACTGTGATATGTTCCTGTGGCAGTGGAGAGACTACAGAGGGCTGTGGCAACCAAGGGACAGGTGGTGTGTGACAGCAAATACCCGAAATGTGAAAATTAAAGAAATGGGATTGCCCTCAGAGCGTTCAACTGGGAGATAACACAACCAGAGATATGCCAAGGCACCTTAAAGAGATAGGATGAATGATTACAAGACTCAGTGGGACATTAAGAATTGTACCATACCATCCTCCCAAAGGACAGAAAAAGAATCTGAGAAGCTAACCCCATTCTAGACATCAAGAGACAAAGCTATTCTGGTCCCTTCGGCAAGAAAGAGTTCCTCCAACTATTTTAGCTGCAGGCAACTTCGAAATAATAAAAATAATTACCACTCGCTGAGTGCTTTCTAAGAGCAAGCCATATCCCAGGTATTACCTGTTTCCCAAAATTATGTCCCCACAGCTAGTATGAGAGATACTTTCAGGTCACATACAAATGTCATTTTTTAAAATTATGTATTTTACTGTGTGTCAAGGGGAACTATTGCTAGGCCATCAAACCAGTTATTTCATAGATTATATCACTTGGGGTGAGGCAAAAAGAGGTAATTTAAGAAAAAAATTTGTAAGTGAATAGAGAAAATGTTAAGTAACCAGTATAAGTGGTACAAAGATATAGCTTTTTAAAGCTCTTGAAATTTGAGAACCACACATCACTTAGCCTCTTTGAGCCTAAATTGATGTCTAGTTATTGTGACATGAAGAGCTAAGCGATGTGAAACACGCTTTGTAAAATCTAAAGCCAGCAACCCCACCAACTGAGAGAAAATATTTGTAAATCGAAATCAAATATCTGATAAGGGTCTAGTATCCAGAATATACAAAGAATTCTTACAACTCAATAATAAAAAGACAAATAACCAAATTTTAAAATATGCAAAAGATTTGAATAGACAGTTCTTCAAAGAAGATACGCGAGTGTCCAATAAGCCCATAAAAAGATGCTGCACATCATGACTCAGTAGGAAAGTGTCAATCAAAGCCACGATGAGATACCACCGCATAACCGCTAGGAGGGCTACAATCAAAAAGACAGCTGACACGGACTACTGGTGAAGATGTGAAAAAGATTGAACCCTCCTACACTGCAGGTGGGAATGTAAAATTATAGAGTCACTTTGGAAAACAGTTTGGCAGCTCCTCAAAAAATTAAACACCGAGTAACCATGTGACCCAACAATTTCACCACTAGGTACATACCCCAAGAGAAATTAGAACATAAAACCGCACAAAAACCTGTACACAAATGTTCCTAACAGCATTTGGCATTCTTAGTAGCACAAAAATAGAAACTAATCAAATGTCCACCAACAAATGAATGGATAAACAAAGGTGGTATATCCAAGCAATGGAATATTATTCTGCCATAAACAGGAATGAACCACTGACACACGCTACAGCATGGATGAATCTCAAACACATCATGCTCAGTGAAAGAATCCAGATGCAAAAGGCCACATATTACATGATTCCACTTGCATGAAATGTCTAGAAGAGGTAAATCCATTGAGACAGAAGGCAGACTAGTAATTGCCAGGGACTGGGAAGATGGAGGAATGAGGAGTGACTGCTAATGAGTAAGGGGGGGGGGGGTGTGAAAATGTCCTAGAATTAGACAGCAATGCTGATAGTTACACAACTTTGTGAATATACTCAAAACCACTGACTTGTAAAGTGGAAGTGTGAACTTTATGGTATGTCAATTATCTCAATTTTCTAATGTAAAAAACTCTAAAATGAGTAATTAAATATGAAACGTCATTATAACTCAGGATTTCTCATCTTGGACAATACTGACATTTTGGTCCAGATAATTCTTTGTTGTAGAGCACTATCCTGGGCATTGTAGAATGATTAGGGGTATCCCTGGGCTCCACCTACTAGCACACACCCCCAGTTGTAACAACCAAAAATGTCTCCAAACATTGCCAAATGTCCCCTGGGGTGGGAGGCAAACTCATCCTGGGTTGAGAACTGTTGTAACTGTATGAAGTGAAAATTCCCAACAAATACATTAAATATACTTTATGTAAACCAACAGAGCTCACAAACAAATCCAAACACATTTTTCAGATTTTAAAGGTTATGAAAATTTTAACTGATTGTTACAAGTTTCATTCTGACACCATTACTTTTCCAATGTTTTGTCCAAGTTGGAATGAATCATTTCCTATCTATGTTTTTTTCCCCTTGTTTGACCTTAGACAAAGCTTCTAATAAGGAAAGATAAATTTTCAAAACTCAATTAAATGACAATTAGCCTTCCTGCCATTTGAATCGAGACAATTACTCTAGGATGCTTAGACCTGTCAGTTAATTATGTTTCTTCAAAAATGTTATAAAGGGCCAGCCCAATGGCTCAGGCGGTTGGAGCGCCGTGCTCCTAATGCCGAGGTCGCCAGTTCGATTCCCACGTGGGCCAGTGAGCTGCGTCCTCTACAGCTAAGATTGTGAACAATGGCTCTTCCTGGAGCTGGGCTGCCATGAGCAGCCAGAGGTTGGTGTGGGCTGCCCTGCTGCCAGGAGCTGCCAGAGGCCAGTGTGAGTGGCCGGCAGCCGGCGAGAGCCACTGTGAGCGGCCGACCGACAATTGCCTCAGCCAAGGGGAGCGCAAGGCTCATCACACCAGCATGGGCCAAGGAGCTGTGTCCTACACAACTAGACTGAGAAACAATGGCTTGAACCGGAGGGGGGGGGGGAAGAAGAAGTGAGGAACAAAAACAAAAAACAAAATAAGAAAACAAACAACCCAATTTCCAAAGAGCTTAACAGACACCTCATCAAAAAGAGATAGGTAGAGGGCAAATAAGCATATGAAAAGATGCTCCACATAATATGTCATCAGGGAAATGCAAATTAAAACAACAATGAGGTACCCCTACACACCCATTACAATGACCAAAACCTGGCACACTGACAACACCAAGTCCCGGTGAGGACGTGGAGCAACAGGAACTCTCATTCATTGCGGGTGAGAATGCAAAATGGTACAGCCACTTTGGAAGACAGCTTGGCAGTTTCACACAAAACTAAACATACTCTTACCACACAGTCCAGCAATCACACTCCTTGGTATTTACCCAAAGGAGCTAAAAACGTATATCCACCCAAAAACTTGCACACAGTTGTTTACAGCAGCTGTATTCATAATTGCCAAAATAAATTTGGAAGCAACCGAGATATCCTTCAGCAAGTGAATGGATAAATAAACTAAGGTCCATACAGACAATGGAATATTACTCAGTGCTAAAAAGAAATGAGCTATCAAGCCATGAAAAGACACGGAGGAACCTTAAATGTATATTATTAAGTGAAAGAATCCAGTCTGAAAAGGCTACATACTGTGTGACTCCAACAATATGACATTCTGGGAAAGACAATATGGAGACAGTAAAAATGTCAGTGTTTACCAGGGATTAGGGAGGAGGAAGGAGTAACCAGACAGAGAACAGGGAATTTTAAGGCAAGGAAACTCTTCTGTGTGACACTGTAATGGTGGGTACACGTCATTATACATTTGTCCAAACCCACAGAATGTACAACACCGAGAGTGATCCGAATGGAAACTATGGACATTAGGTGATAATGATGTGTCAGTGTGGGTTCATCCATTGTAACAAACATCACACTCTGGTGGGAGATATTGATCATGGGGGTGGCTGTGCCTGCGTGGGGACAGGGCGTCTATGAAAGATCTCTGTATCTTCCTCTCAATATTGATGTAAACCTAACACAGCCCAAAACAAATGGAGTCTTAAGAAAATTTCCTACAGTGGTCCAGTTCCTTTCTCTCTGGATAGTTAATATGATTATTATTGACAGTGGACTGGAAAACCCATACTCAAAAGAGATTAGATGAAAGTCAATCTCTCAAAATCAATGCAAGCATATACTTGTTATAAACTGTGTCTCGCGCCTTGGCTGAGCTCCAAGAAGCCAGACACCTGGTCCTGGGAATATTGTCCCATCCCTTTCGTTGAGATTTATGTTAGGTCTGCATGTAATAATGACCTTATTTTTTAATTGGCTCTCTACCCTTCTTGTCTATCTAATGTAGCGGGGGTGCCAAAAAAATGTACAAAGTGAACACTTTGGTCAGTGTTGTTCAAGCAGTAGTTCGCCGTCATGAGAAGTGTCTGGACGCTAATGGGAATCACTGTGAGCACCTCTTGTCATTGCAGAAGTCAAACATGATTTGGACTTATCTTTTGTTATCGGTATATATCGACTATTACAGTTATCATACAGTTTTCCTTTCTTAAAATGTGTATACATTTTTTTGGCCCAAATGTATACACATTTTAAGAAAGGAAAACTGCATGAAAACTGCAATACTCAATATATACCAATAACAAAAGATTAATACAAGTCACGTATATACTTTTTTTTTGGCACCCCCGGTATTTTTAAATCCCTCTCCTATGCCCACCCACACTCTAGCTGCAGGAAGGCAAAGGTCATGCCCATCTTGCTCCCAGACATCATCTTCAGTACCTCGCACAGTGTCTGGACCTTGGTAGGCCCTCGATCAACTGATATTCTCTGAATTAATGTGTGCATGAATGAACAAATGCACCTATGCTTTCAGTAAAGTACTAGATTTAAAGTTCAGGTGAAAAACCACTCTGATTTAAGTTTTACTTAAAAAAAATTTTAGTCCTTTTTGCCATGTAACATATTCACAGGTTCTGAGGATTAGGACATGGACATCTTTGAGGGGCCCCTGTTGGGCCTCCCACAACCAGCAAGGTTGAAGAAGAATTAGTACAGGCAAGAATAGTGAGAGATAAGGTAAAGGTACTTTTTTTTAATGACTACAAAGCTTAGTTGTGAAAAAAGAATTGTCTTCATAATTTCATTCTCTAAAACTAACTCGGTTGGAAGATTCAACACACCCAGAGAGCAACTCCAGACCAAACCAGAGTATTACCTGGTTTGACTTACAAGTGACACACCCAGAGGGAATCCTCTACAAGCACAAGAGCCCATAGAGACCAAGCCTCATTTTAGTGGTCAACCCTCACGCAGTAAATCATCCACTGTGGGCAGAGCCTAGTCTCACAGCTAGTCAGCCTAGGAGTCAATCCCACCTACTGACCAAAAGCCAAAAGCAATGAAAGCCCAACTTTAACAGGACAATATACACAACACAAGGATCACCTTTGGAGCACATGCACAGGAGAATAGGGAAGTGGTGCAAGTCAAATATAAAGGACACATACTACATAAGGCCACCCAGCAAAGACCAAGAACCCTAGGGGATCTACCTAATACACCGAAGCAAACACAGAGAGTCAGCCAGAATGGGGAAACAAAGAAACATGTCCTAAATAAAAGAACAGAAGAGACCTCCAGAATTGGAACAAAATGAAATAGAGGGAACCAAACTATCAGAGACTGAGTTCAGAACACTGATGATAAGAATGTTTAAGAAGCTTAGTGACGACATAAAGAAGGATGTAGAAATCATAATGAACAACCAGTTAGAACTAAATACAATAACTGAAATAAAGAACACACTTGAAGGAATTACCAGTAGGTTAAATGAGGCAGAGGATCGAGTCAGCGACTTAGAAGACAAGTTAGCAGAGATCACCCAAGTGGAACAACAAAAAGAAAAAAGAATAAAAACCAACGAAAATGGTTTAAGAGACCTCTGGGATAACACCAAGCGCAACAACGTGCGCATCATAGGAATACCAGAAGGCGAAGAGAGGAGGCAAGGGATTGAGAACATATTTGACGTAATAATGTCCAAAAAACTTCCCTAACCTGGTGAAGAAAACCAACATACAAGCCCAGGAAGTGCAGAGAGTTCCAACCAGGGTGAACCCAAACAGGTTCACACCAAAACACATTATAGTTAAAATGGCAAAGGTTAAAGACAAAGAGAGAATCCTAAAAGCAGCAAGAGAATGACAGAAGGTTACATACAAGGGAACTCCTATAAGACCATCAAATGACTTTTCTACAGAAACTTTACAGGCCAGAAGGGAGGGGCAGGAGGTATTCAAAGTGATGAAAAACAAAGGCCTACAACCTAGATTGCTTTATCCAGCAAGGCGATCATTTAAAATTGAAGGAGAGATCAAGAGCTTCCCAGAAAAGGATAAGTTAAAGAAATTCATTACTACCAAGCCAGCAATGCAGGAAATATTAAAAGGGCTTCTGTAAGATAAAGATGAAAACAATCTAACTACAAATAACAAAATGGCAATAACTATGTACGTATCAATAATCACTTTAAATGTAAATTGATTAAATGCTCCAATCAAAAGACATAGGGTGGCTGAGTGGATAAGAAAACAAGAGACTCACCTCAGATCAAAAGACACACACAGGCTGAAAGTGAAGGGTTGGAGTAAGAGATTTCATGCAAAAGGCAATGAGAAAAAAGCTGGAATAGCAGTACTTATATCTGACAAAATAGACCTTAAAAAGAAAAATATATTAAAATACAAAGATAAGCACTACATAATAATAAAGAGATGGATCCAACAAGAGGACATAACCCTAGTAAATATCTATCTACCCAATATAGGAGCACCTAAAAAAAAAAAAAAAAAAAAAACAACTAACTGGGTTGGCCTTTTCCACAATAAATAATATTGGATTGCACTTTTCTATTCCTGCTGTCAGACAGCTTTGCAGTGTTCTCTTTATTTCTCAATGTCTAATAAAGTAAAAACACTCGGAGAGCCTGCAGTATAAATTATTTCAGCTTTCCATACGTGGGTGTTGACAGAGGCTGTTCAATCCCAAAAAGCAAACCTAGATGGGAGGACTTTGAGAAGAAAGGAAACACAAAACACAAGGTGGGTAGGAAAAGATGTATTCTGTTGTTCATTAGCATCACTTTGCAGAAAACCCCAACATCTCTCATTGGGGGCTTGTATAAATTGGGGAAGACACTGTCCAGCCTTACATAGCTCTTTTTTTCCCCCCATTTATTTATTTATTTATTTATTTATTGGGGAAGGGGAACAGGACTTTATTGGGGAACAGTGTGTACTTCCAGGCCTTTCTTCCAAGTCAAGTTGTTGTCCTTTCAATCTCAGTTGTGGAGGGTGCTGTTCAGCTTCAAGTTGTTGTTCTTTCAGTCTTAGTTGTGCAGGGCGCAGCTCAGCTCCAGGTCCAGTTGCCCGTTGCTAGTTGCCGGGGGCACAGCCCATCATCCCTTGCGGGAGTTGAACCGGCAACCTTGTGGTTGAGAGGATGTGCTCCAACCAACTAAGCCATCCGGGAGCTCAGCGGCAGCTCAGCTCAAGGTGCCGTGTTCAATCTTAGTTGCAGGGGCGCTGCCCACCATCCCTTGCGGGAGTCGAGGAATTGAACTGGCAACCTTGTGGTTGAGAGCCCACTGGCCCATGTGGGAATCGAACCGGCAGCCTTCGGAGTTAGGAGCACAGAGCTCTAACCGCCTAAGCCACCGGGCCGGCCCCCCCATTTATTTTTAAAGTATGGCTAAATACACCTAACACAAAACTTAACCATTTTAACCATTTTAAAAGGTACAGTTCAGTGGCATTAAATACAATCATATTCTTGTGCAACTATCACCACCATCCATCTCCAGGGTTCTTTTCATCTTGCAAAACTGAAATTCTGTACCCATTACACAATAACTCCCCATTACCCCCTCTTCCCAGCCCCCTGGTAACCTCTATTCTTTATGTCTGTATCAATTTGCCTATTCCAGGGACCTCATATAAGTGGAATCACATAATGGTTATCCTTTGTGTCTGGTTTATTTCACTTAGCATAGTGTTTACAAGGTTCAACCACATTTTTTGGTAACGTATCAGGAACGTCATTCCTTTTTATGGCTGAGTAATATTCCATTGCACGGATATGCCACACTTTGTTTACCCATTCAGCTGTTGATGGATCCTTGGGTTGTTTCCACCTTCTGGCTCTTATGAATAATGCTGCTATAAGACAGTCATACAAGTATCTGTTTGAGTCCCTGCATTCAGTTCTTTTGTGTATACACCTGGGAGTAGAATTGCTGGATCATATGAGAATGCTACATTTAGGTTTTTGGAGAACTGCCAAACTTTCCCACAGAAGCTACACCATTTTACATTTCTACAAGCAATGCATCAGGGCTCCAATTTCTCCACAACTTCACCTAGTTTCTGTGCTTTTTTTTTTTTTTTTTTTAATAATAATAGCCATCTTAATGGGTATGAGCGGTATCTCATTGCGCCTACTTATTTTTACTTTCCTTGTTTTAGCAACAGAAAATTTTCATATGAAATGCAGGCATTTCTCCAGGTCACACTCATTCCACACTGTGTAACGAACACCTATATTTCACTTCCAATCACCTTTCGTCTCCCGCTTTCAAAATTACTTCCATCAGTGGCTTCCTTTTATTTAAAGTGCCTAAAGCGCCATTGCTTACTCGGCATTTTGCCTCACTGAAGCAGACGCGCCATCTAGTGGCCCAACGGGGTAACTGCAGGTTCAGCCCTCACTTTCACTAGTGCCTGTCCTAACAGTCCTTGGTGATACTTATTTACCTGGTGATGCCCGTCTAGCACTGCCATGAAAGGCAAAATCCAAGTCCAAAGCAGAAAGGGATGCTTTTACAAAGACTATATAGATGGGCTTTCACCCCAAATGACAATGCCTTCCCCAGTGTCCTTTTAATTGCAACCTTTCCTAAAATAGGAACAATAGAAGTGCAGCTGACATTTTAAATGTAACTGGTTTGTTGAACAATCTGTCCAAAAAAGAAATAATTTTATTTTCTTCCATTCTCTTTCTTCAACCACTGTCTATCGACTCTCCCTTTTCCACCCTTTAAAGACATCCCTAGCAAAGCCCATAGCTTTCAGGGTTCTTTGAGTTTTCACAAAGTCCCTGCAGGGCCAGCTGATACTTCGCCTCCCCCACCCTCCAGAATAGGCTGGGCTGCGGAATGCGGAGGAGCAGGGTCTGCTTTTTCATGCTGTTCACCCTTCTTTCTTTAAAACTCCTCTGATGTTTGGGGCAGAGATTAGAAACTAGGAGGACAGGCCCCACCTTACACACTTTTCTGATCTAGGAAATGGACACCTACTTGGATGTTCCCAACCACCCTCCCCTCAGCTCACACCCCCGGCTAAGTTGCAAGGTATCCATTTCCTTCATTCATGCCCCACCCAACAGTGAGAGCTCAACTTCTTCAGTTTGCCCCCTCTCTCTGCCTCTCTGCCTGTGCACCCAGCCATTTCCCTCCCTTTTCCTCCCTCTTTTCAGAGATCACAAGAGTAAGGAAAAGGCATAAGTATCATTCTTAGTAAAGGAGATAATGTTATCATTAGATAGGACTGTAAACCTAAAAAATTCAAGAGAACACAACTAAGAAATTATAAGAACCAACAAGAGTTCCAAACGACAGCCCAATGTAAGATGAATGTACAGAAAAAATCAATAACTTTCCATTATACCAGCAATAAATATTGAGCTAATGTGAAGGAGAAAAGATTCCATTCCAGTTACAACAAAATACCAAGTTCCTAGAAATAAACTCGACAGGAAAAGAGCAGAGCAGAGGCCACCTAAAGAAAACTAATAAGCTTGACTACAGACATAAAAACAAGATTTGAGTTAAGAAAAATCGAGAAGTATGGCTTGCTCCTAAACAGGAACAACACTGTCAGAATTCCTTTTCTTCCCAAATTAACATAAAAATAAAAAGCAGGATAAACAAACCGTGTGGCACATCCACCCATACAATGAAATTCTATGCAGCAATAAGAAGGAATGAACTACAGATAAATGCAACAACATGGATAAATCTCAAGACCATTATGCCACAAAAGAGTCTGTACTGTATGACTGGTTTTATATAACATTCTCGAAAGGGGGAAAAGTGAAAGAAAGCGGCTGGGGTGGGGGGTGGAGACTAATTGCAAAAGGACCTTTCAGAGGCTGATGAGAATGTTCAGTAGCTTGACTTCCCTGGTGATTACGCGGTGTATACATTTGTCAAAACTCATCCTAACGTATCCCTAAAATGGTGCATTTATTGTATGTAAAGTATTCCTCGATAAAGTTGAAAAAGTGAAATGTAATTCCAATTCAAAAGCAATTCAAGAAAACCCCCAACGTCAGGGTTTGGGGGAGAGGCATGGCAGAGACTTAAGAAACTGAAAATAAAATTCTTTGGGAAGAATAAATGCATGAGACCAGCTAAGAAAACAAGCATAAGCTATGAGAATCCATTCACCTGATGCCCAAATAGGTGGCCACCCTAGTCCCCCTGGGAACAAGATGCCTCCAGTTTTCTCTTCTGGTAGGCACCCTCCAACCTCCATCTCTGAGAAAGCTGCCCCACAGGGAGGGGAAGGAACAGAGCCAGTCTTTGCCCTGTCTCCACCCCCCACACAGCCTGGGATGGGTGTCAAGGGTTAGAGTAAGGCTGCAGGTAGCAAAGGAGTTTGGTTCCTTCTTATAGAAAAGGGAGACCCCAATTGTGGGGTCTTTTCTTTTGGAATGTGGGGTCCATGAACCTTTTTCTATTCTCAGCTTTGAGTCCCGCTGCCTCCTCCTTCAGAGTCATTCTTATACAAAAGGCAAGCAAGAGGTTCAAATTCCTTTAGGATGCTCTTTTATCACGGAGGGCTCCAAGAATATACAATTTCACGGCATACAGACAAGGGCCACCTGTAAACTGAAATAAATTCTAGGGATGTAAACGGGGAAATGTGCAAACATCAGATGGTAGATGCCAGTACACACTGAGCTGAAAGCGGAGAATACGGATGAATTGATTTTGTAAACTCCCACAGTTCGCTGTTATTTAGAATGAAACGCTTGAAAAGGGAGAACAATGGGATGGTGCTTCAACACATTTTGTATTCACTGCAGACAAAAGTAAGACAGTCCTTAATGTGACCAATTTTTCTGGGCATAGCGATTTTCCACAACCGTTAAGACATTTTTCTTTCAATTGGTATGCTCGATGGTATATTTTTAGAATTGAAATTTCTTGTTAAGGGGTGACGTGGTTGGCAGATAATCACTCTTCTGAGCTAGTTTTCTCTCTGCTCCCCATTCGCCGGCTCTAAAAGGCCGACTTGGAAAATGAAGGCTTTGTGGCTTCAGGAGAGTAATTCCCAGCTCACTTTCCTTTGCCAAGTAAAAATCATTTCCAGCACTAACAGAAAGGTAATACATACGTCTGAGATCTTCTAGCAGTTTTTCTCTGTGTGTAACTATGATTCTTCAAGGATCAAGAAATTATTACGATTTGAATTTATTGGAAATATTCACGGCAGCCAATCAATGACAGAAACTGGGGCCTATCTCTCCATGGGAATTGGTGGAGACAGTCTTGTTTTCTGAACCACTGGAGTGTCTCTCTATTTGCTGCTAGTCAATAACATGAGAACAACCCTATAAGGTTTGCCTGAGTGCCTGCTGCAGAGTAAGTGGAGCGGATCACTCAGGTCCGTCTGTATTCGTTATCTACTGCTGCGTAATGATATTGCCACAAAGTTAGCAACGCGAAACAACAAATGTTTGTTATCTCACAGTTTCCGTGGGGCGGGCGTCCAAGTGTGGCTGAGCCAAATGCTGCAATCAAGGTTTCAGCCAAGGCAGCGGTCTCATAGCGAGGTTGGACCGGGGAAGGATCTGCTTTTAAGCTCATGTGGCTGCCGGCAGCTTCGGCTCCTTGAAAGCTGCATCTGTAGCTTCTTGTTGTCTGTCAGTGGAGGCTGCCCTCAGTTTCTTGTCTTGCGGCCCCATCCACAGAGAATCTCACAAGACAGCCGCTTGCTTCCTCAAAGCCAGCAAAGAAGACAGTCATGCAGCCAGGCAGACGTTACAATCCTAGGCAACTTCATCACCCATGCGACAACCCATTACTTTCACCATGTTCTCTGGGTTAGAAGGCAGTCACAGGTCTCACCCACATTCAAGGGGAGGGGTCATGCTAGGACAGGAACCCCAGGAGAAGGAAATCATGGGAGCCATCTTAGAGTCTGTCCTCCATGTTGTCCAAATCAGCTGCCAACATCACCTTGGTTTAAATGATCATTGTGTTTAAAAGGGGATGACTCCATCCGCCTGACTGACAGACGGACTGTTCTATGCCACGAATCCTTTAACTCAAGAACAGCATTTGCCACACAATTGAGGACAATCTTGGGTGATTCTCTCATCTTCTTACCTGCTCCTTCCTACTCTTTCTCCTGTCTATCTCCCCTCCAAATACTGAGAGTCCACACCGCTACTGTACTGGGCACGTCACCCTCACTGTGCCACTTGGGTACCCCCTGCCCCCACAGTGGGGCACACCTGTCTCTGGGAATGTAACTACGTGTACGTGCAGGTCTCACCATCACCACTATGACCGCTGCTTTTATTCCTCCAGTTCACACCCACCAAGAAGCATCAGGTTACCTCTCAAGTTCACCGCCCTCTTAGCTGCTCCCAGTGATGGATACCTCCTGCCATGGGCACCCACCAAGCCAGTCTGGGAGAGAGGGTGCCCACGTTTGCGGCAAAGGCACAGGGCTTGATGTTGTCTGCCTCTATCAATGTATTTTGTAGCTGCTAACCAGCCATCCAGCCTTGACTACTCTCCTTTTTGCCTTCTAAAGTTTCTGCCCTTCTTGTTTCTAGGCGTCCGCCTAGACTGACACACAGCCTGGCCTGGGTCCCCAGCTGCAGATGCAGGGTTTTGTCTCATGCTTGCCGCCTGGTTCCACACTGGCTGCGGACCACTTCCAAGACTGCAGCTCCCCAGCACAGCCCTGATGGTTAATGTCACCCCACTTTGCTAAGTCAGGTCACTTCCAAGGCTCAAGCTTTTACTGTGTATCCTCCATCTGGTTCTGTTGGCCTAATTTGTGCACCAGAAGGGACAATAGGAGTCAATAAAGAATAATGGGTAAAAAAGCGGAACATTGGATATTAACCACACATAGAATGCAATGTGAATGGTGCCCCCTGCAGGAAAGTTCCAACATTGTCATCCATGTGAATGATTTCCCCTCCCTTTCGACAGGGTTATGGGATAGGGGGCCCTTACAAGCTGTGTGACTCTGAACAAGTCAATTCATCTCTTCGTGCCTCAGTTTCACCACTATAAAATGGAGCAAATATATAGTACCTACCTCACCTTAGAGTCAATGAAATGCCAAGGAGAAAATGAAACGCTATGTAAAGTTAGCCTGGTGCCTGGTACTTTAAAAGCGTTCTCTATGTGGCAGTAGTTATTATTTTCCGAGTATACACACATGGCTCTTCTTTAATCTAAGTCTAAGTTGCATCAGAGATGCTGTGTTTCTACATATTAGTGGGACCAGCAAGTCATACTTTGGGGTCCTATTAGTGTACAGACTGGAGACATGATTTTTGTTTTTATTTTGGTTCTTTTGCCAGAAGTTATGCTTGTCTAGATTTATTCTGCACATTTTGGCCAAGTCCCAGTGTAAAAGCAGTGCTTCTCAAACTTCAATGTGCTTACGAATCACCTAGGAATCTTGCTAACAACGCAGCTTCTGGGTCAGCAGGTCTGGTCTGGGGCCTAGACTTTTCTAAATCCTCGTAGCTCCCCAAGTGCTGATGCTGCTGGCCCATAGACACACTCGGGACAGCAAGGCTTTACTGAGGGGTGACGACGGATCGTAAAGCTCACCCGTTCTAGGTGTACAGTTCAGTACTATTTTCTAGTGAGTTTATCAAGTTGTGCAGCCATCACTATAACCCAGTGCTGGAACACTTTCCTCACCCCAGGAAGATATTTTGTGGCCATTTACAACGAATCCCCATTCTCACCTCCATCCCCAAGCAACCACTAATCTATTTTCTGTCTTTCTAATTTGCCTTTTCTGGGTATTCCATACATAAGGAATCACAAAATATGTGGTCTTTTGTGTCTGGTTTCTTTCAATGGGCGTGACGTTTTGGGGGGGTTCATCCACATTGGAGCATACGTCATTACTTCATTCCCTTTTAATGCAGAAGAGTGTGGCCACAGCACATTTTGTTTCTCCATTCACCAGTTGCTTGGTTTCGGGTTGCTTCCACATTTTGGCTGTCATGAATGACGCTGCTGTGAGCAGACACGTGCAAGCCTTTGTGTGGAGGTTATGCTTTCATTTCTGCCGGGTACACAGCTAGGAGTTGGGTTGGTGGTGAGCAGTCAGGTTTTAGAGCACGGTAAAACGTTAGACTCAGTGTTCTGTTGAAACACAGGGCTTTTGTTATTGTTTACGACTATTCTAAGGCCCAGGGAAGAGGTTGTGACTCCTGTGCTATCTACCAATTTTACTTCCGTTAACTCCCTGGCCTCCACCCACTAGATGCCACTAGCATGTCCTCCCCAACCCCTGCCCCAGTTGTCATAACCAAAATTACCTCCAGACATTAGCAAGCGATCCCTGGGGGAGCAAAATCACCCCTGGATGAGAATCACGTAGTGGAGTTTGCGTGGTAAACGGGAGTGGTTCCAGGTCTGCCCTGACCTGGGAGTGTTGAGTGGTTGAGCGCAGGGCCAGTCTGTTCTCCACACTCAGAGCAGGTGTGTGTGTCCTGCCTTGGAGCCCTCAGTGTTGACGCCCGACACGTTGCTTTATTGAATGTGTCCTCCATCGGTATTTCTCTTGTGGTTCAGTAGGTATGTGTTTGTTCTCAAATTGGGCCAAGAGAAGACGGAGGCAATTACAGATGGCATAGGCTGTGGTCTCTGTCTATTTAATTCAGATCAGTCCATCCTGGAGGAAGTCATCCCAAAAGTACGAGTTTAAGACAACATGGAATAGGTACTCGGTGTTTATACGTTTCTGCCTACAAGAAGCACAGAGCAAAATAGAGTGGATATCTGTTGTTTTCTAAATGACAGGTATATTATTTCTCTCTTCCAAACAGTACCCTGCTTGCATATTGAAGAACTTGTCCCAGACTGTGGGAAGTTGGTGGAGCAGACAATCCAGGACGCAGTCCAAGCCAAAAGGGGCTCCTGGAGTCCCCTCCTGGCAGACCGGTCCTCTCCAGCACCAGGGGCTGGGCATATGTTTCAGTTATCTATCGCTGAGCAACAAATAATCCCAAATTTAGAAGCTTAAAACCAACAGAGATTTATAATTTCTGATGATTATGTGGGTTAGCCATCAGAACAGATCTGCTGGGCTCAGCGGGGCTCATCCACACGGCTGACTTACGCTGGGCTGGGCTGGGCGGGGCTAGATGATCCACGCAGTAATTAGCAGTGGGTACTATCACTTGCGGCGTCCCCGTTCTGTTGCACGTGACCTCTCATCTTCCAGTAAGCTAGCCCTACAACCTGGAGGTTTGGGGGCTTCAGGAAGGTGAGAGCTGAAGCTGCAAGCTTCTCACATCTGAGTTCAGCCACTTATTTACCTGTGTAACCTGAAACAAGTTCTCGATGTCTGTTTTCTTCTCTGAAAAACGAAGATGATAATAATATCTGCTTCATAGGGTTGTTGTAATGATTCAATGAAATAATACTTGTATAATGCTTAGAACAGTGCCTGCACATAGTAGGTACACAATTAAGTGTAAGCTATTATATTGTTGGTTTTAAATTTAGAATAAAACCCAAACTCTTTACCAATAACCTACAGACCCTGTTTGAACGTTCCCCACATTCTCCACCTCATCTTCTCCACTTACCCCTCAAAAGCCACACTGGCCTTCTTTTTCTGTCTTAAATATGCATGCCAAGCTTGTTTCTGCCTCAGGGCCTTTGCACCTGCCATTTCCTACACCTAGGCTCTTCCACCAGCCCTACAGATGGCTAGTTCTGTTTTGTAGTTTATTTCCCGGTTCAAATTGCCCTCCTTACACAAATATTGAATCATTGCATTGTACATCTGAAACTAATATGCTGTCAATGTCAATTATATATCAATTTTAAAATGCCTCGGCCTTTGTGGGTGACCGCACAATCCAAAATTAGACACTCCTAGTTATTTAATTATTCTCTCCCACCACCCTCGCATTTTTTCTCTCTGTAATTGCCCTGTTCATCTGTTTATCAGTTTATCTTCCTAATCACCCATACAATGTCATCTTCTTAAGAGCAGGGACCTTGGATGTCTCCTTTACCACTGGAACCCAAATTCCCAAAACAGTGCCCGAAGCATAAGTCAGCCCCCCACAAATGCATGTTGAACGAGGGACCGTGCTTCCCCCTTGAGACATGGGCACCCTGCTCCGCGAAAAGTAAATATCGTGCCTATGCACTTGAGATGACAATGAGTTGCTGCAGCAGACACATTTTTCACGTTAAATAAATGGATCCAAAAATGAAGTGCTTCTGGGACCCACGTGTTGAAGAAGTGCCATTTTTAACAAAGGCCTCCCAGGGTCACTGTGGCAGCTGATCCACTTCACAGCGTCATCACAGATGCCCCGCAAAACATTGTACTCACAGCCCAATTATTTTTGCACTTTACTACACTAGAGCCAAGTACAATGTCTTAACAGTTGTGTGGAGATGCACTTGCATGAGAAAACCAACATTTCTTATAGGTCTGAAAAATTTCTCATGTCAGAGGAATCTCAAGCTCCTTGTAGAAATTTTGGAAAAGGGAGAAAAGCTTAAAGCACAAACAAAACTCCAAACTTCCAAACAGTGAAACATTTTGATGTATATACTTCCCAGTCTTATTTTCTATGAATGTTTTAAAAACAAGTCTATTGTATAAACTGTTTTGGAGTTTAATTTTTCCCTTTGTAGTGTATCAGATATCATTATTTATTTAATATTTTTCCTACAAAAATTTTTGCATAATGTATTTAAATAGTTTTGAATATATAAAAATATATACCCTCGGTAAAAAATCCAAATATACAGAAGAGTAGAAAAGGAAAAAAAATTTCATGACACTTTTACTGTAAAAAGTTTCTTGTGTCTCCTGCCAGAATATTCTGTTTACATACACATACACGGAATCACTGTGTTATTGTTCAACAAATTATTATTTAATCTAACAATATATTTTAGATCTCTTTTATGGCTATTGCATAAATATGCAATAATTTTTAGCTCTATTTGGATACTTTTTCAATTCTTGCTTCTTTCTCTATCATGCCCTATCTCTCTCTGTCTCTTTATTTCAGATAGATAGATATAAACATGTTCATGTATAGCTATCTATCTATATATTATATCGTGTAAATTGCTTAATACAATATAGTATGTGATGTGTGTGTGTATGCATGTGCATAAAGCAAACTTGGCAATATCTACCAAAATTTTAAATGCGTATTTCATTTGACTTATTAATTCTGTATACTTTGCAAATCTATAAATTTTTAGGTACAGAATTAATAAGTCGATAAAATACATAATTAATAATGTATTTTAAATTTTGTTACATATTGCCAAATTGCCCTCCAAAAGATGTGCTACCTTGCACTTCCACCAAGAACTTATGAAAGTCCCCATTTTTCTACCCTTTCTCTACCCTTCCCAAAATTGGAGAGTATCAATTTTTTAGATCGTTTAATCTGATAGGTAAAAATTATATTTCATGGTTGTTTTTATTTGCATCTCCCTAATTGTTAGTGAGCTTGTTCATTTTATAGATAGGTAGAGAAATAGATATATATTGCTCATTTATTGTTTTTTCCCTGAGAATTGCTTTTTTATGTCCTTCATGCAGCTTTCTATTGTTTCTTCTCTTTTGTTCTTGATGTTTAATCTCTTTACTGTACTCAGGATATCATGCTATTATGAAACTGCCAGATTTATGTAACTAGTGTCTTGTTGCTGATTATATAAGTTATTTCCAATTTTCTTAATATAAATACTGGATGTTCTCCAGTCTGACAGCACAGTTACAGGCTGACTGTTATTATTTAAATACCAGTGCTCTTTCCCCAAAGTTCCTGATGGAATGAATTGGTCTGAGGTAGAACCCAGACCTCAGTACACTGCAGTTCCCTAACCTCAGTGCTACAGACATGTGGGGCCAGAGAATTCTCTGTAGTGGGGAGCTTTTCAGTGAGATGTTTCACAACATCTTTGGCCTTTACCCATGAGATGCCAATAGCACACTCCTTCCCAGGTGTGACAACCAAAAATGTCTCCAGATAATTGCCAAATGTCCCCGAGAGGAAAATTCTCCCCAACACCTCCCCCTTGACTGAGAAGCACTGGTATACTGCTTTTAACTCCCCAAGTGAATCTCATATGCAAGCAGTGTTGAGAACCACTGACGTACATAATGCTGCAGCGAACATTTTTAAGCACATCATGTGGCAGACATCTCCAATTGTTTCCTGACGAAAACTGAGAAAGTTTGGACATCAGCTTAAGGCTTCTGACACAATTTTGTCAATTGCCCTTCAGAAGGATTGTACTATTTGTTTTCTCATCACCAGCGCCTGAGTATCCTCTCCCCCTCACCTTAGCCAATTCTGAATATTATCATGATCCTTTCAGATCGATTTGATAGGTGAGAGATAATAGCACAGTTAAAAGTTGACATTTGTCTGCTGCATTAAAAAGAAAATCCGGGGCCGGCCCGGTGGCTCAGGCTGTTAAGAGCTCCGTGCTCCTAACTCCGAAGGCTGTCGGTTCGATTCCCACATGGGCCAGTGGGCTCTCAACCACAAGGTTGCTGGTTCAACTCCTCAAGTCCCGCAAGGGATGGTGGGCTGTGCCCCCTGCAACTAGAAAATGGCTGCTGGACCTGGAGCTGAGCTGTACCCTCCACAACTAAGACTGAAAGGACAACTTGAAGCTGAACAGCACCCTCCACAACTGGGATTAAAAGGTCAACAACTTGACTTGGAAAAAAGGCCTGGAAGTACACACTGTTCTCCAATGGAGTCCTGTTCCCCTTCCCCAATAAAATCTTAAAAATAAATAAATAAATAAATCTATGTAGACTGTACCAAAGGTAACACTCAGATCAATCTTTTTCTTCACAGTAGCTGGTTGTTTCTACCATTTGTGAAAGCCTGAAGGGTTTGGGTAAATCTCTAAGCTGACCAGTGGTGTGCTGGTGAAAAGGTTCAACAACTGGCTCTCCGGGTGTTAAAAATAATAATAACAACAACAACAAAATCTGATTTGTTGTGTTGGCCAATTTCTGTGGTGTAAATATGCCCACTGTGAACAATTTCAAATTATCAAAGCGATGCCATTGGACGTGGAGGCAGGAAGAAGTGTACACAGTTGGCTCTTGATAGCTAGTCTGGCTCCAGCCCACCAGGGCCTTGCACAAACGTTGAAATGACTGGTCCAGGTCCTACATCTGATAGTGAGCACTTAATCTATTGCCATTAGATTGGGTCTATATTAGCCAAGTGGACACAAACAATTAAGTGATGGATTTGGCCTACGGGTACAGCTTGTGTAATGAAAACTTTGAAGGGGGAATACAAGGGATCTATGGGTTGGTTCACAAACTCAGGGACTTCCCAGGTGAAATCTGAAACTGGCTCCTATACATGAAGGGCAAGGAGAGGTAGAAGAAAGAGGCAGACCAGTCCAGATTGGTAGGTGGCAGGTTTAATAAGCAAGGAAATCTACATACGAGGCTTGTCTTGGGTGGCTGCAAGACAGGTCGATCCCTGCACCCAACTGCTAGAATCTAAAATGTTTACATAGAGGCCGTAACAGGATTCAGTCACGTATTCAGTCCAGATGGTCTCAACAATACATTGCTCTCTGAAGGCTGCATCCTTGAAAATAGCTCCCACTGTGGGAACGGTGGGCAGAACGTACATTCCAAGGACAGGGGAGGGAGTGAGGCGCCCCCAGTTGCCTGGAGCCAGCTTGCAGGTCAGCTGACAGTCACGTCCTCTCAACTACCTCCTCCAACACTATGTCATGCAAAACGCTTATTCTAAGTGCCCAATTGCCTAGCATATTCTCAGCTGACCACTTTGTGCTGTATAGAACCTGGCTTTAGAGACTCTATCTTTGACTTTGACACCTGCAAGATATCCAACCTTGAGCAGCAACCTTAAATTTCTGTGCCTTACTTTGATCCCCTGAACCGAGGAGGAGAAGAGGTAATTATTTCACCAGAGGACTGTGCAAAGCAGTGCACAGACATCAGGGATTGCAGTCAGGCCATCTGCCCCACTGATTACCATGAAGCCAATGAATGAGAAGCCAGCCAGTTCCAGCTCTGCCCACGCTGAAGACAATTTCGAGCCCTTAATAATCATCGTGACTTGCACAGAATACAAGTGCATGACTTGACTTGCTAAGCAGTTTCCCACTGACAGCAGTCAAAATAAGAAGGCGCTTTCCTCCTTCCCAACATACAAAAAAGCAACATAAAAGTTCAGATTCCAAAGAGAGCACTACCTATTAACAACAGTAAACATTCAATTCCACTGTTCAGGGATTGTCTCGCCAGTTTAGGAATTTCCTAAACCAGTAGTTCTCAATCCTGACTGCAAAGCAACATCACCTTCAGAGGTTTTATAAAACGCAACGTCTAGGCCACACCCTCAGAGATTCTTATTCAAGAGGTGTGGGGCCGGGTCTACTACTTTAACATTCATTGGAATCTTTTGGGGGAAACTTATTGAGCATGTAGGGTTCTGGTTCCCACCCAGAAATTCTAATCTGGTGGGGGCCCAGGAATGTGCAAACCTGCAAGAATTCTGATGCCCTTTTCCTCAGTTATTTTTTCTTTTAAGATTTTTTTTTTTAATTGGAGAAGGGGAACACGACTTTATTGGGGAACAGTGTGTACTTCCAGGACTTTTTTCCAAGTCAAGTTGTTGTCCTTTCAATCTTAGTTGTGGAGGGCGCAGCTCAGCTCCAGGTCCAGTTGCCGTTTTCTAGTTGCAGGGGGCACAGCCCACCATCCCTTGTGGGAGTCGAACCGGCAACCTTGTGGTTGAGAGGATGCACTCCAACCAACTGAGCCATTCGGGAGGCAGCTCAGCTCAGCTCAAGGTGCCGTGTTCAATTTTAGTTGCAGGGGGCAGAGCCCACCATCCCTTGCGGGACTCGAGGAATTGAACTGGCAACCTTGTGGTTGAGAGCCCACTGGCCCATGTGGGAATCGAACCGACAGCCTTCGGAGTTAGGAGCATGGAGCTCTAACCGCCTGAGCCACCGGGCCGGCCCTTTCTCAGTTATTTTTAAGGTTTTTGATTTTTTTTTTTTTTTTACTTGCCCAGCCATATTGTACCAGGGGTGGAAAAAGAAAGGAAAATAAGTTGACATTTGAACCCATCAGTATTACAGGTGGTCCAAAGCCCATTGAAAGAGCTGGGTAAAGCTACTGACTAGAAAATGAATTGGGATGAGCAATAGATTGCACAGATCTGTGCTCTTAACCTAGCCAGACAGACACATGTACACATACATCCACATGCATGTACACACACATGCTTCCACACAAGTGGCTACTCGTTAGCCACTATGTACATACGGATTGTTAAAATGTTGAAATACCTGCGCGCCAGTTAGTGAATAGCTGCTTCTTTCAAAACCTTGTTCCTCTCCTATACCTCCTCGCTACTATGACCAGTCCTTCCTGGGATGACTCCCCCCACAAACGAGGCACAAGAGTGACTCAGTCTTCTGAGTTATGACGGGACTGGTCAACATGCCATAATGCTGTTGAAGGTTTTGAACAGCCCGTCCACCCATTCCTCTCCATAATAAACATGTGATACTGGAGGTTTGTCCAGAGTGGTGTGGGAGCATAGAGAAGGGAATGATTGACTTTACCTGGAGGGGTCAAAGAAGGATTTGAAAAATAAGTAGCCTCTGAATTGAACCCCAAAAGATGAGGAGGTCTTCAACAAGTAGGGAAAAGAGAGTATTTTAGATTTGGAGAATGAGCAAAGGTACAGAGGTATAAACTGTAGTGACGAGTGATGGGTAGCTGAGATCCCTAGAGGGTGGGACAAGAAAAAGGTTTAAAAGGCGTAGAAGGAGTTAGGTTAGGAAGAACATTGAATGCCATGTTATATTTATCTGGTATTCTAGGGCTTCTCCAAATATGCTCCAAGAACTGCCCCACAAACGATAACCTGGGTATTTGTTGGTTAAATGCAGATTCTAGATCTCCATCTGACAGGAAATGAATTGGAAGCTCATCTCTGCAGTGGGACCCAGAAATCTGCGCTTTTAACAAATTTCTAAGTTCAAACCCCACAGTTCATTTGGACAGTGGGGAACAGTCCAAGGATTGAGCCTTGGTGGGAGCTGATGAGATCAGGATTCCAGCGAGGTGATTCTGGTAAAGAGAGACACAGGAAGACTCATCGGGGAGTTGTGAGAGAATTCCAGGCACGTGGCTCTGGGATTGGAGGGTAGGAGCTGGACCTGGGAGAGACGCGGGACGTGGTATTAGCAGGATTTGGTAATTGACTGGGCGTGGAGAGTGGAGAAGAGGAAGGAGTCACAGATGACCCGAGGTCTCTCCGTTTAGACTGGTTGGGTGGTGGTACAAATGAGGACAGAGGAGTAAAAGCAGATTGAAAGAGCAAAGCAGTGTGCGCGGTGCAGACCGGATGCCTTAACATACCTCTGGGAGAGCCAGTGTGGATATTCTGTGAGTGACTGGATGGTCTGCTCTGCCTGACCATCAAGAAAGATGGGTGGGGGGAGGCGTAGACGGGTGGTTCAGTTGGTTAGAGTGTGAGCTATGGGCAACGGGGCTGCCGGTGCGATTCCCACATGGGCCAGCGAGCTGCGCCCTCCTCAACTAGAATGAAGTCAGTGAGCTGCCGCTGAGCTCCCAGATGGCTCAGTTGGTTGGAGAGCGGGCTCGCAACCACAAGGTGGCCGGTTCGACTCCTGCAAGGGATGGTGGGCTGCGCCCCCTGCAACTAGCAACGGCAACTGGACCTGGAGCTGAGCTGCGCCCTCCACAACTAAGATTGAAAGGACAACAACTTGACTTGGAGAAGAGTCCTGGAAGTACACACTGTTCCCCAATAAAGTCCCGTTCTCCTTCCCCAATAAAATCTTTAAAAAAAGAAAAGAAAGATGAGGGGGCTGGAGGTGGAGCCCTGAGCATCGTTGGAACATAGGCAACACTTGAAAAACTGGAAATGGATGAGTTCACGCAGGGCTAACTTCTGCATCAGGTGCGGCAGCCCCAGTGTCTAGGGCCCACAAAAAAGAAGGTTTTAGTTACTTTTTAACAGCAAAAGAAAAATAACTATAATAATAATAATGAATCCAGTCTGGATTACATGCGTCTTTATACCTACATAGTCGTAAAATGTAATTTTTTTTTTTTGTAAAATGTAATTTTTAGTATCTTTTATGGAGGAGGAGCCCCAAAGGCAAAAGTGTGTCAGGCCCACCAAAGTCATCACATGGCCTTGAGTCCACCCAAAAAGAGGAGAGCTGAGGCCAAGCTCAAGGAATTCTTGGGTTTTACTGAGGTTTCTCACCTTTTCTGTGCTTGGAGTCCCTTTGGCAGGCCTATGACGCTCAAGGACCCTCTCAGAATGGCTTTAAGCGCCTAAAATAAAACACTAAGGAATGGACTACATTGAAATACAGTTCTCAAAATACTTTCAAAAACTAGTTTGGGATATAGTAATATGGGTGTGTTTACTAATGCACTAACTAATACCATTCGGCAGCAACTCTAAAAACTGCCATAATTTCATAGTGGTGAGCGTTCACTTTGAGAGATCAGCAACAGTTACACCTGTAACATGCAAATATCTGTGGCTTCCACAGGTGACAAAGTCACAGGCACCACGACCACGCCTGTGTTTCGCTGCCTACATTCATAATGGAAGGAGAGACGCTGCCCTTCAATGAGAACTTGATGGAAATAAAGAAGTGATTGTTTTCCTCCAGCCAAGTTCATGGATGCCTGACTTCCATCCATAGTCCCCTTGGGGGGGGGGGGTCTGTGAATTCTGGTTAAGAACCCCGAGTCCAACAAGAGTTGGGGGAGAGGTGACGAGGAAAGGTCAGAGGAATAGGAACACGGATCCAAAAAAGACGTTAGCAAAACGTGGCAATGTTTCATATGAGCTGCCCTGAAGTTAAGCCAAAGAGAGTATGGGGGGAGGTACCCAGTGTTCCAGCTGATCTATCAGCTCCGTGAAGACAGGGATTGTGTATACATGATGTTGTAATAAATAAAAAAAGAAATGTGTTAAGTGTCCTTGAATGCTGGTAGCTTTTGGTCATTATACATTTTCTCCACCAGATTGTTCTGACATTACATGAAGGTTATTGGTCCATTAAGAATGTGATTTCCTCTGTGTAGAGGGCTCTTATCCACTCCCTGCCCTCATTTTTCACCTTGCCAGCTCATATTCCTCCTTGGGTCTCAGCTCAAGCATCACTTGTCCAGAGAGGCCTATTCTGACCTCCGCTAAAAATTAGGTCGTCCCATTATAAGCCCTCAGGGTTCCCTAGATGGCCTAGCTCACATCACATGTGTAATTAATTACTTGTCCAATATTTGTCTCCCTTTCTCCACGAGGACTGGGGCTGCTTCTGCATTCCCAAGCCAGGAATAAATGTTTGTGGAATGGATGAGGGGTGGATGGATGGTCCACCTCACACAGGAACTTAAAAAACAAGTAATCTGCTTAAGTATTGTCATTTTTCCCATTGCCCCATCAATTTTCACCCATTTTGCCTGAAATTTATTTCATGATTCCCCTAGGTTTAATCCCCATTGCCAATTCATGTTAACTTGAGGCTCTGAACACAGAAATTGCTGCCTCTTCCAATTTGCCTGTCAATACATTTTTGGGGGTTGCGGGGGGATACCATTCCCATAGTAGGAATTGAGAGAAAGAGAAAAAAGAAGACGCGCGGGTGGGTTTGGAGTAGGGAAGAGTTGGGGAAGTGGGAAGTGACGAAGGGACTCAACTTGATAGAAATCAGGGCGAACCACCTAAAACCTCTCAGGGAGCTTCGGAGGGAAGCTTGCTCTTTGCTGCCATCTGGTGGCTGTTACTGGTGCAGTTCCCACAGGAAAAAATGCCACCCAACAACAATTATGCCGTACCTACTGTGTTCTAGGCTCTATGCCGGTTGATCTATAAGTAATTCCTTAGGTGTTTGTGTTTCTTTATCAATGATGAAGCATTTTCACATACAGTATTGCAACTCAACATCACAGCAAGCAACCCTGTGAGGTAGACCCTGAGCAGGTAAAATTATTCCCATTTTGCAGATGAGGAAACTGAGACTCAGCTTGCACAGGCCCTGCAGCCAGTCAAAAGCAGAGTTCAGATGAGGCTGGAACCCATGTTATCTGACTCCTAGTTCACCGATTACAGCAAAACAGATACTACTTCTTCGTTTTATTCAGGGTAGAAGACAAAAGAAACATACTAAATTCTCCAGCAGTGAAGGCATGTAGACCCTGGAAAAGGACAAGGAAAAGGAAAATGGACCAAGAAGAGAGAGATTTTTTTCCAGCTCTAAATTTATTAATTTCAAGTAATATCCCTAAATTTTAAGAATTCAGATCATTGAGAGACAAATAAGAATCAACTACGATGACAATACTTATTGTATATTTTAAAGTTGCTAAGAGAGTAGATCCTAAAATTTCTCATCACAAGAAAAAACTGTGGGCCGGCCCGGTGGCTCAGGCGGTTAGAGCTCCATGCTCCTAACTCCGAAGGCTGCCGGTTCGATTCCCACATGGGCCAGTGGGCTCTCAACCACAAGGTTGCCATGATTCCTCGAGTCCTGCAAGGGATGGTGGGCTCTGCCCCCTGCAACTAAAATTGAACACGGCACCTTGAGCTGAGCTGCCACTGAGCTCCCCGATGGCTGTTGGTTGGAGCGCATCCTCTCAACCACAAGGTTGCGAGTTCGACTCCTGCAAGGGATAGTGGGCTGTGCCCCCTGCAACTAGCAACGGCAACTGGAGCTGGAGCTGAGCTGCGCCCTCCACAACGAAGACTGAAAGGACAACAACTTGAAGCTGAACGGCACCCTCCACAACTAAGATTGAAAGGACAACAAACTGACTTGGAAAAAGTCCTGGAAGTACACACTGTTCCCCAATAAAGTCCTGTTTCCCTTCCCCAATAAAATCTTTTTCTTTTTTATTAAATTTATTGGGGTGACAATTGTTAGTAAAATTACATAGATTTCAGGTGTACAATTCTGTATTACATCATCTATAAATCCCATTGTGTGTTCATCACCCAGAGTCAGTTCTCCTTCCATCACCATATATTTGATCCCCCTTACCCTCATCTCCCACCCCCCACCCCCCACCCCCCTTACCCTCTGGCAACCACTAAACTATAAACCAAAAACAACAAAAGAACAAGACAAACAAATGAGAAACAGAAACTCATAGACACAGACAATAAAATCTTTTTTTTAAAAAAAGAAAAAACTGTAATGATGTGTAGTGATGGATGTTACCTAAACTTAATGTGCTCACCATTTTACATAATCATTACAAAATGATTAGATACATAATCATTTGCTGTACACCTGAAACTAACATAATGCCAATATAACCACCACTCCATACTAAGCTTCATATTGCGTATGACACTGATTTTGATAAAGGGGTACAGAATTGGAAATAATATTATACTAATACACAGTACTTATGTTTTGGGCATTGTTCTAAGTCCTTTGTGTATATGAACCATTTAACTCTCACAGTAGCCCTATAGGGAGGTAGTGTTATCAGCTCCATTTTACAGACAAGGAAACTAAGGTTAGTTAAGTAAGTTGCCCAAAGTTACACCAATAATAACAAATAGAGGCAGTATTTGAATCCAGGCAGGCTGGTGCCGGAGTCCCGCCTTTTATTGCTTCATTATACTACTTCTGAAAAGAAGAAGTAGTTGGTACCATTAGTTGGGGTTGATGGGTGGAGGGAGACGGTGAGTGGTGTGGAGAAAGATGCAAAATAAGGAGGCTAAAAGTTAAAGATAGATTATATTCTGTTGTATAATTTGCTGAGGCCACACTTTGTTAGTGGGTTTTTCTAACATTCTATTTGTCATGCATTACATTTCCTTAATGGACAGTAAATGACTATTATTTTCCAAGGGTCAGAATAGAAATAAACCAAACATTGGTAATTCTCATATTTAATCGTAATCTGAGCTATCCCTCTTTTGCTAACGTGCTTTAAATACCACCTGTAAAACAAAGAGTCCAACAGAGCTTGGAAGAGTGAGTTTTCTGAGCAGATTAGCCAAACACCTTGAAAACATTTACTAGCCTTATTCATTGCCTTCCTCCCAAGTTAGAAAAACAGGCTTTCAAGTTTACCTGAACATGTCAAGACCAGCTGCCAAAGTTTTCCTGTCTAGGAAAGTCTTCTTGTGGCAACTACTTTATATTCAAAAATAAAGACCATATCTGTTTGTATAGATCAGAGATATTCAACTTCCGAACTATTGAGATTTGGGGCCGGATAATTCTTCGTCGCGGGGAGCTGCTATCTGTGCATTATAAGCTGTCTCGCAGCGTCCTGTCTACCCACCCACTAGATGCCAGTAGCATCATCCCAGCTTTGACTGTCCAACATGTCTCCAGACACTGCCATTATCACCTGGGAAGGAAAAATCACCCTCGATCACCAGCACAGATCAATGACGGTTTACAATCCAAGAATGCCCACCACCATCTGTGTGTGGCAGTACACACTGGCACGAACTTTTTGAAGAGTGATTTTGAAAGTAGGCTTTGGAAAGCAATCATTAAAATATTCAAAATATTTGCACTTGGAAGGGAAAGGATTTACTATTGATAGCCCTGGAAATGGAATCGATTCATTAAGAATAAAGGTGTGATGATGTATAAGACTTCATTTTCCCTGAAAGATACAAAATCTGGTGGCTGCACGGTCCCAACAACCCCTGCAGCCACCGTGTATGTGAGAATTCCTGAGGTATGGGCTCCTGGCTTAGTCTATACGTTACTCCCCAGACTACAGTGGTTGGTCCAAGGGCAAGCCAATCAAAGTACTTCCCTCGGGTTCTTCTAACTGATACGAGGGGGCAGCGCAGGAGAAGAGGGTGTCTTTCCTCCCTGATCACAAGGCTGTAAAGATGACAGCCCAGCATCCAATATCCATGCCTCCACCTAGTGAAGTTGTTCATGGGGAAAATGAAGCCAATATGCGGAGAGCAGCATGTAGGGTGATGTATTGGCACAGAATTAACCCCTGGTCGTTCACAGAATGCAAAAGATTTTACGAGACTCTAGAGTAAGAAAAGATTTATTGAAAGTCAAAAAGAGAGAGAGAGAGTTCTGTTCGGAACTGGCAGAAGAAGCTTTGCCAGGGCAGTCAGAGAGAGAGAGAGAGAGAGAGAGAGAGAGTTGCGGAGACAGAGGGGTAAGAGAGATACTGGCAGAAGTTTGCCAGGGCAGAGTCTGATGGAAACAGCTGCAGAATATCTTGAAAGTTACTGGCAAAGGGAGGTTTGCCAGGGCAGTGCCCAACAGTGACAGCTGCCCCGATGAGGAGTGCTGGGGTTTTACATTTTTCTAAGCAGGATGTAGGGTACTTATCAGCTTGCCGGAGGGCTGCAATTACAATAGTCTTCTCCTGGGAACTGTCCTGTTCCCACCGATGATGGAGGTAAGGTGTTTGTCAGCTTGCAGGTGCAGTACAAGCTGGGGGGTTCAGAGCCAATTGGTTAATGTTCAGCTCGTGCCTGTTAGCCCACAAGCTCACTCATGTTAACTCTTTGCCTGTCCCATCCTGCCAGCTCACAAGCCCACTCCTGTTAGCTTTTTATTTATGTCATCAGGTGAGAGGCACAGAGAATCCCTGGGATATTCAAGTCCCAGGTTCCACCCATCCCGGTGGCCAGCTCCAACCAGGACAATCTCATGGTTTCATTATGTGAGCCACTTTATTCAAGCGAATTCATGTTGGATGTTTGTCTCTTGCAATCATTGGGTCCTAACACATCTTTAGCAGAGATGTAAAGTGAATTCACATCGTGACCAGAAGCACTGGGAAAATTTGACTCACAAATGCCCTGAACAAAGAATCCCTGTGCAAACTAGACGGGTGCAAATTCACGGATGGTCCTATGTCGTAAATCCCAGCATGCTCTGGAAAACTCTCAGCAAATTCGGCTGCCTCTTGCTGGATACAAACAGCCCACACAACAGCTCCCACGTGTTCAAGGTTTTACACTTCCCAAAGCGTTCACATTCATTCTCTTCTGTGCCTTCCACCATAACTGAACCCGAGAGGGAAGGAGATTTTACCATCCCCATTTCCAGGTGAGAGAATGGGGACGCCAGGTGGCTACATGACTTTTTCTTTTTTTTTCTTTTTTTAAATATCATCAGGGGTTTGGAAGGAGATCAGCAGTTCTAAGATCCAATCAGTCATGAAATGTGTCACGAGTGATTGGATGTTCACGGTTAAAGCACCGAAGCTTGAGAATGATTTATCTTTTCTTAAATAATATATTATCCTTATAACAACCTAATTCTTACCGGCGTTCAATAGGCTTTCCTGGGTGGCAGAAAAAGGAGTGGAGTGACAGCCGGCATCTTGGGAATTCCACGGGAGTGTTACGTGTGTGAATATGGATATTCAGGCAGGTGCATGTAACAGAGAAAAGCCTGAGTCCCTGGGTGGGCTAAGCCCGAAACTTGCTTCCAGCTCTATGGTTCAATGGTTCACCCAAACAAATAATGAGTTGATGGCATTCAAGATCAAAACTAACCACTTGTCCCTGTCCGGGTGTCTTATTAGGGGTCGCTCACTTGGATGACCATAAAATGTATCATCCAAACCAAGGTACTTTTATGAGAAAAATAGGCATTGATGGAATGGCATGCCAGGGTAACAGACTACACAGGAATTGTGTTGAGCAAACCAGGACTGCATCACCCTAAGTGTAGGAAATCAAGAACAGTGAACATACATAACCAGGAACCAACGCACCTGCCCCGAGGAGCATCACTCTAAAGGTGAGTTGGTTTCAGTTCCCCCAGAACCAGACCCTGAGACAAGGATTTGGGTTCAAGTGGTTTACTTGGGAGGTGAAAGAAGTACCTGGGGAATGGGGAAGTGAGACAAGGGAAGGAAGGCAGCCAGTTAGAGTGTCATCAAGCCGGCTGCTACAGGGCACCTGGAACATGAGCCCTGAGGTGGTCACAGTGACGTGCCGCCCACATCCTCCTTCAAGGGAGGACTTGCTGTCCAGTTGCAGGGAATGTGGTCAGCAGATGGCCTCCAGCTGTCAGCGCCTTCGGGGTCTGCCTCAGGGGCAGAGAGCTGCCTCACTCAAAGCTGTGCCCTTCCCAGAGCAGCCTGTACCTGCTAACCAACCAAGCAAGGCAAGGCTATACAGGTTGGACATTTCCACCTGATGTGGGACATTTCGATGGACCGTCCTCATTCCAGAGCTTCCCTTTGGGGTGGCCAAGCCTTTGTCCTAACCTGTATCATAACTAGACTTTTCCTTTCATTCCAGAGGGAAATGATTCCCTAATAACCATTTTGTATCTCAAATTCCACATAAGCATCTGCTTCTTCCAGGGAACCTAACCTAAATCCATCTCTCTAGGGCAGGGGTGTCCAAACTGTGGCCTGCAGGCCAACTGCGGCCCATAATCCATTGTTAATTGGCCTGCAGCAAATTCCAAAAATATATTTAGTTTACTTAAATAAACCAGGTGAGGCAATACGTACTTCACCTCGAGTGAGTGGCCTGGCTGTTTGTGTATTTTACCGCATATGGCCCTTGGTGAAAAACGTTGAAAAAAGTTTGAACACCCCTGATCTAGGGAAACTCAGTATCTTAATCATATTGTTTTAGTTTTCTGTATCTTACGATGTTTTGACATCTTGGGGGACCTTTTTAGATGGAGAAAGACGGCCCCTACCAGGGCCAGCTAATTCCTAGGGATGTAAACAGCTTGCCTGGAGCATGCCCAGTCATGTGCAGACCACCTGACCGAGGGGCATGCCCCCAGCCACCGGCTTACCCAACTCTCACACACCAAGCCAATATTTCCCCTGCCCTAAATCAATGCAGAATCGGGTACCAGGCACCTGGGGCAGCTCCTATGCCCCAAAGTCCGCTGGAATTATTCAAACTAGCCAATCCTAAACTGTTTACCCTGTCCTGCCCTGGCACTCCTGCAGCAACCCCAATAAAGGTTCTTGCTTAGCTTTTCCTCTCCCTCCTGCTTCTACCTCCTGACCAAAGCCCGACGCCTCCCGTGTGGCCCTGAACGGGATGGCATGCCCCCTTCTCGCAGGAATGTAATAAAAACCTTTCAGTGGCATCGACCTCTCTATGTCATCACCCAGTCACCAAATGTCTACAGCAGCTTTATTCATAACTTCCCCAAACTGAAAGCCACCAAGGTGTCCTTCCAAAGATAAACAAACAAGTGACAGAAGCCAATCTGAAAAGGCTGAGTACAGTATGATTCCAACCACATGACATTCTGGAAAAGGCAAAACTATAGTAAAAAGGATTACAGTAAGAACAGATAGTAAGAGATCAACAGTTGCCAGCAGTTTAGGGGAGAGAGGGAGCGTGGAGGAGCTTCACGGTAATAAAACTATTCTGTACGACACACGATAATGGTGTTTACACGACACTGTATATTTGTCAAAGTCCAGACAACTATGCAGCACAAAGAAGGAACCCGGGTGTAAACTAGGGACTTTAGCTAATAATAATGTATCAATAGTGGTTCATCAATTGTAACAAATACATCACACTAATGTAGATATTACAGACGGGAAACTGAGCAGAAGAGAGAAGGGGTATACGGCAACTCTGTACTATCTGCTCAATTTTCTGTAAACCCAAAACTCTTCTAAAAACAAAATAAAACCAAAAAAGTATGTGAAAGAGGAAAGATGAAAGAAAAAAAAAAAAACTCACAATGGATGTATGCTCCACGACAGGTGTATTTAGGCTCAGACAGGACAGGGAAATTAAAGCTTACAAAAAAAATAACAGAAGTAAGCTATGAAATACCACTTTACACGGATTAGGATGGCTATAATTTAAACACACACACACACACACACACACACACACACACACACACACACGTGTTAGCCAGGATGTGGAGAAATTGGAATTCTCCAACATTGCTAGTTGGCAAGTAAAATGACGCAACCACTTTGGCAAACAGGCAGTTAGTTCATCGAAGAGTTAAACAGAGAGTTACCATGTGACCTTCTCAGGGATTCTACTTCTAGGTGTACACCAAAAGGAATCTGAAAGCAGGGATTTGAAGAGATACTTGTATGCCAGTGTTCACTGCAACATTATTCCTAATAGCCCAAAAGTGGAAACAAACCAAGTGTCTGTCTGCCTATCCATGGGTAAACAAAATGTAGTCCATCCATACACTAGTGGAATATTCTTCAGCTATAAAAAAGGAAGTACTGATACAGGTGACAACATGAATGAACCTTGAAATCATCATGGTAAGTGAAAGAAGCCACACAGGAGAGGTCACATATTGTGAGATTCCATTTATATGAAAGGTCCAGAATAGACAAGTCCTCAGAGACAGACAGTAGACTGGTGGTCGTCAGGAGCTGCAAATGGGGACGGGGGAGCGACTGCTGATGAGTCCCAGGTTTCTTTTGTGAGGGATGGGACTGGACCGTTCTGGAATTAAATAGTGGCGATGGTGGTATAACATCGTAAATACACTAAAAACCACTGGATTATTCACTTTAAAAGGATGAATTTGCAGCTGGAGCTGAATAATATTGTATGCCAACTATAATTATATATACACATATATATACATATATATATATGTATTCACGGGATATGGAGTACAGCATTAAGGAATAGTCAATGGAATTGTAATAGAGATATACGATGTCAGAGGGGCAATAGCGTGGGGGAGGGGGTTATCACTTTCTGAGGGGTGAAATGTCTAACTATTACATTGTTTTGTACACCTGAAACTAATAAAAAAGAAAAAACGGGTGAATTTTATGTTATGTAAATGATACCTCAATTTAAAAACATACATAACAGAAGCTCCAAACCATCTCTCTCCTCCTTTGTTAAGATTTCCGTGAAAATGGAGCACCCTACAAGTAACCTACTTATGGATCATGCTGTCTCTTGAACATCAAGAATTCGTCTTTCAAAGGCTAGACTTCTTAGCTTCTAGTTAGTGTTTTATTAAATAAAACTACTGTGCTTGCCTCTCAAGGGAAAAACATTACAGCACAAAATGCCACATACCTACACGCCCGTGACCCACCGCTTCCTGATTCATGGGATGTAAAAAAGTCCCTCAACTTCTAGCATCTGAGGTTCCTGCGGAGCCCTGTTTCCCACATTGCTGGTAATTCCTTTCTCAATAGGGGTGTCATTGAAAACAGTTTGCCAGGACACCTACAAGCAAAGACTAGGTTCATAAACAGGCTGCATCTGAATTACCGTTGAATGTTCTCAGAGGTACATCGCCTGCTGGGTATACATTTTCAAACACCATCTCTAGATCTATCTTTAGTCCCTACCTCCCAACTTGTGCTCATGAAAATGAGTACATCCACAGGATAGTTAAGTGCAAGAATAACCTTGACCTTATGAAACACACAATGCCAGTATGTTGGTGGATTTCTAATTGGTGGTCTATGAGACGCCTTAGTGCAGATAGGTCCTAAAAGTCTGTCATTCATTTAACGAATGTTTACTGAGCACCTACTAGGTGGCAGGCCCCGTTCTAAGCACTGAGTTCAAGAAAAGGGACCAGAAAGCCCTGTGCCTCTGTGTCCGCATCTGGTCACAGAGTCAGTTTATCAGCAGTCTATGTGTCTTTGTGTATGTATGATGCTACAGAACAATCGCCAAATGCTTTCAATACGCCCAGCATAGTGCTAGGAACAGATGAGGAAGGCTCTGTTCCAAGAAATTCACAGAAGGGGAAAAAGGGTCGATAAATAAAGGGAAAATGTTAAGCCTCACTAGTATTTATTTGTTTATACCCTGCTGGGTTCCCCCCCAAAAAAGATTTAAGGCAGCTGACAAGGATACATAAAACATAGCCAGGTAGCATAAGTTATAAGTAGGAGAGAAGGAAGGAAAGAAAAACAAGAGCGAGGACTGAAATGGGGCCAAAATGAGACTAACACAGAGATAAATATGATAAATGCCTCTGTGCTCATCGCCTGGTACAGTCACTGGTGTAGGAGATGCTGCTGGGGCGCTGCCCAGAACCCCTTCATACTCATCTCTACGCACCAAAGGATACTCATTGCTACACCTGTGCCTCTGAATGCGGGCTTTGTTCTGGCTGTGAAAGCACACGTGGCCAGCAAGCAGGACAGCCCGGAAGTCCCAGAGAGTCCATGTCCCTGGAAAGAGCCCCGTGCGGTGATGGATGGGACTTGGCAGACGAGTGTCCCAGCTTCCTCTCCCTCCACTGGGATATGTGAGGCATGTTCCCAGCAGTCTTCCAGCGCTCCCCAGGAGCACGAGCTCCAGCTGCCCATCACAGGAACTTGCCTGGCTTGTTGGCTCAGTAAATATTCGTTAAATGAATGAGACTTTTAGGACCTATCTGCACTAAGGCTTTTCATAGACCACCAGTTAGAAATCCACCAACATAGTGGAATTGTGTGTTTCATAAGGTCAAGGTTATTCTTGCAGTTACTGTCATGTGGATGTACTCATTTTCCTGAGCACAGTAACCCTTTATTGACTGTCTTCCTTTCTGCATCTCCCTTTCCCTCTCCCCACGCTGTTGTTCCCTGGGGTCATCTCCCAAATAAACTACCTGCCTTTGAATCTTTGGCTCAGCTTATGCTTCTTGGGGAACCTAACCCAAGACAGCTCACCACGCCCTCATCAGCTATTTACTGTAGAACTCCAGGCTCCTGCAAAGTTTACTCCCGGCTAGAATTTCTGGGAGTGCTCAGAAACAAGTCTAGTCAGCTGCCAAGTTTGTGGATTTTCCCTCCTTTTCTCCTGTTCTGGGCAACCCTGATATTTCTGCTAGTTATATCTATCTCGGTTGTCTTCCACTTTATCCAAAAGACATCGCCACCTTGTATCACCGGGTACCACTTTTCCTAGCAGCCACTGCTACCTCCTGTTTGGTACCAACTAGTACAGGTGCCAGAGTTGTTTGATGTTCAATGATGATGATCAGGAGAGGGGAATGCCTGCTACCCACACTGTGTTCCTTCATGCTGACAAGATGCCACAACAACGTTGCTTGGGGACCACAAAGAGGTTTTCATTAAACAACCCCTTCAGTTTTAACTTATAGCCAAAGCCACATAGAACTCAGGCATGGTAAGACCGTAAGGACTGGTCCAGAGAATTAATCCCAGGGACATGGACCCCACAGTCCTCAAACATCACCCATCCAAATTCTAGCCAAACATAAGCCTTGTTTTGAGTCTAACTTGCCTGAATGATCTTGTCTTTACTTTTGATGAGTTATCTCCTGGGAGGCCCCTTGGTCCCTTGGGGAAACAGAACCCATGCAAAATGTACAAGGCGACTTGGTATATGGGCTTATTGACTAAAACACTGTTGAATATTGGAGGACAGCTATCAAAACGAACGGGTTCTTTGGTCTTCTTTCTGCCCATTAGAGAACAGGGTCAACTGTCCATGGAAGCTACTCCTGGATCATCTGGATGAAAAATGTATCTGGTTACTCTTGTGCTCTAAAACTATCAAAGGCTCCCCATTACTCTTACCATAAAACTTAGACTTCTTAATATGACCTACTGGCTCTTGCTTGCCAACTCTATCTCTTAACCCTTTCCCTTTTGCTCACCACATCCTAGCCATGTGGCTTCCTTTCCGTTCCTCAAATACATCAAAGTCTCTTCCCACCTCGGAGCCTTTGCCTCTGCTGTGCCTTCTGCATGGAGTGTTCAGCCCATGGCTCTTTTTGTATGGCTGGCTCCTTATTCTACAAATATCAACTCAGATGTGATCTCACAGAGATTGCCCAGCTACATTACCTAAAATAGAGCCTCCACACACACTTCTTACCGTGTCTCCCCAAAAATAAGACCTAACCGGAAAATACACCCTAACATGATTTTTCAGGATGACATCCCCTGAACATAAGCCCTAACGCGTCTTTTGGAGCAAAAATTAATATAAGACTCAGTCTTATTTGCGGGGAAACACGGTACCATTTGATAAAGTTACTCTTTATTTTGTTCATAGAACTTGTCAGAATCTGTGATGGTCTTACTGATTGTTTCTGTCCCCTTGCACTGGGGTATAAGCTTGAAGAAGGCAGGGACTTTGTTTTTTGCGCCTAAATTTCCAGCATCTACTACAGTGCATAGCACACAATACTCACTCAATATGCTGATGAATGAATGTATATAAACCAGTGTTTATCCTTCCATTCTCAGTAGCCGAAAGGTTTATGCTTTGGTTTCATCCAAAACTGGTAATACATCACTATGAGTTAAAAAGTGGAAAAGCCAGTACACATCTCTCATTTCCCCTCACTTAAAACATTTAAGTGATTGTATCATAAGACCGTGATTCTGACTCTATAATCAGCATCAGTATCTGGCAGAAGAGGAGGAAAGTTTCCTCAGACTCCTTCAACTTAACCCTTAAACAATTTCTGATCCTAAAGTCTAAGGCAGGTTAATAATGTTGGGAGGTGTATTATTTCTAACCCACTTTTTCACAAAGTAGCAAAAAATATAAAAGCTCATAGTAGGTTATCAAAATAATTTTTTTTGAATTAGCGTGTACCTCAAGTTGGGTGTTTTGACTAGACCAGCCCTGCCCAGAAGAAATATGTGAGCTACTTGCAAAATTTTAAATTTTCTAGTAGCCACAATGAAAAAAGTAGGAAAAAAAGAGTTGAAATTAATTTCAATAATATATTTCATTACACCCAATATATCTGAAATACTATCATTTCAATATGTAATCGATATTTTTTAAAAGGATAAATGTGATCTTTTACAGCCTCTTTTTCATACTAAGTCTTTGAAATACGGTGTAGTCTTAAACATTGATGGCATATCTCGACTGGGATGATAAATTTGAATTGGAAATAATTGCTCTGTATTTAAATTTCAAAACTTAAAGAGTTGAAAAGGTAGATTCATATACCCAAGTAATTCTAAACATACTTAAAAGTTTTCCAGTAACAGAATCAAGTATTAGTTTTTAAATTTAAAATGGAAATTAATTACATTATGCTAAGTAAAAGAAGCCAGACACAAAAGCTCACATATTGCATGATTCTATTTATATGAAATATCCAGGATACGTAAATCCACAGAGACAAAACATAAATTGGTGGTTGCCAGGGGCTGAGGGAAGAGGAAATGGGGAGTCATTGCTTAACGTGTACTGGGTCTCCTTTTTGGGTGATAAAAATGTTTCGGAGTTAGATAGAGGTGATGGTTGCACAGCATTGCATGGAATTGCTCATTTCAAAATGGTTAATGGGGGGGGAAATTAAAATAAAATAAAAATGGTTAATTTTGTTATTTGAATTTCATCTCAACAAAAACTGAAATTAATAGAATTTAAGTGAAATTACAACTTCGGTTCCTTCGTCACACTAGCTATAATCAATTTGTCAACAGCATTAGGCTATGACATTCTAGGACACGGAACTAGGCTATTTGCTATGTAGAGGCTACGACTTTTTTTAATCATTTTTTTCTGTTTCTACGAGACGCGCCTTCCCAGTGCTTACCGAAACTTTCAAGGTGAAGTGTCCCAGTTTACTTAAGCACCACCTGGCAGTCACTGAAGTGTCACGTTTCCATTTCACAAGAGGTAGCCATGAATCTGATTGCTAGTGTTCTGTATGATTAGCTCGTTTTGGGTGACAGACTGTGAGGTTTGCCACAATGTTGTGACTCTTTAATCGTTTTCCCGAAGGGTGCAAGGAGACTGCCCAAGCTTGTGGTCTGTGCTTCCAGAACTGAGTTATAATGGTTCCCAGCAGCCCTCCCCTGAAGTTGGGGGAGGTGGGGAAACAGAGAAGGAATGAATGAGGTGACAGAGAGCAGGCACTGAGCTGGCAGTAACGCATATTAAAGGAGCAGTTTAAATGACTAGGGGCATAAAACCTTAAGAAACCTCCCAAGATGATTCATAGGACACTGGAGGATCTGATGACCTCATCTGGTCCATCCCAGGGGAATAACAGCAATTTGCCCTTTTTTTCCCAACTCCCCAGAGATAAAGATCCACAACCACTCTTGTTTTCTCCTCACACTGAATCATACCTCTCAGGTATCAAGAAGTGTTTCTCTAAGTCTTTCTTATCAAAACCTCTCCTATTAGTTTATCTTTTAAACCTCTTAACTAAATCTGATATCATTCAATGATGGCCATCCCCTGGATATCTGGACTCTTAACCTGGAAAAAAATCTCTCCAGCATTTTCTCATTTTTGATGCTTCTACATCCCAATATGATTACTCAGTTTACAGATTGCCTGAACTGTTTCTTCTCTAGCTTCCTTGCTGCCCATTTTTCCCCTCCTCCTTTATCAGATTGGAGAGAAGAGTAAATAAAATATCCACTGGTTAGTTTTTATTGCCCAGTCCAATAGTGGAAATGTATTCAAATTCTTCCTTTCTGATATTGAAATGATAGCTATAGCCATAAATCTATACCTCTCTTATTTATAACACAGGCCTTGGGTAGTTTCTCTAAAAAAAAAAAAAAAAACAATAAAATACAAACCATGATATCACATTCTATCTTGTTGCTGACAAAAGTAATGGCTTTTACAGGTGCCTCAGAAGAAATCACAAATATTTCTGAAAGAGTCGCTGTCATGTATGACTCTTTCAAGGTTAAACTTGGCTGTTTGCAATGTTGTTGTTGTGTTTTTTTTAAAGATTTTATTGGGGAAGAAGAACAGTGTGTATTTTCAGGACTTTATTGGGGAACCGTGTTTTTTTTCCCAGGATCCATCAGCTCCAAGTCAAGTTGTTGTCCTTCAATCTTAGTTGTGGAGGGCGCTGCTCAGCTCCAAGTCCAGCCGCCGTTTTCGATCTAGTTGCAGGGGCCGAACCATCCAGCCGCCCGTTTCAACGTTTTGTTCACAAACTTTTGATTGCAAGTCACAGAAATGTCCGATGGCTAGCATACACAATATAAGAAAAACAGGGCGAGAGAGAAGAGGAAGTTAATGAAAGGATGCTGGAGGTATTTTGTGGCATCGAAGGAAGAGTTAACAACTAAAGTCTAGAAAAGGAAGAAACCAGGGTAAGTTTTGATTCTTCAGTAGCAGCTCATGAATTTTTCGTCCAAAGCACAGCCATCAACATCACTTTGTTCCAAGTCTCCTCCTCCTTCGTTCCTATTTCCAATTTCTGACTCCATATGAATGGGGGGAGGGGCCACATTGAATCAACCCAGCAGGAAGCTCTGAGGACAAAACAGCCACCCTCTTATATGTCCTCATCCTTTTAGCCCTGGAAAGGTACTGATCTTAGGTGAAGCCAACCCTGACGGAGCTGACGGCTGGAGGCCATCTGCTGACTGCACTCCTGGCAGCTAAGCAGCAAGTCCTTCCGTGAAGGGGAACGACACAACTTTGTGTCTGGCAGAATCCACCTCTTGCTCTGGCTGGACCATGTCTCCATGGAATCTCAGGGACTGGCTTGTCCTGAACTCCAGTGGGCCACTCTTCCTGAGGGAGAACTCACAGGAGGGGATTAGAGGGATGAGCCACAGCCCCCGCCATTGCCATTGGTCTCCAGGCTGCAAATGATACTCATTCTTTCTCTCTTCCACCGCACATTCCGGAGTCACCTCAGCCTCAGCTCCCACCTCTGCTGGCTTTGGTTTCTTAACTGATACAATTCTGACCCTCATCGCTAGAGCTGAGCATGCAGGACGTTGGTTAGAGAGAGCTCTGAGCATCAACACCTGGGGGGGGGGAGTGAAGGCAGCAAGATTGGACAAAGGGACAAGTTGTGATACAGTCACAATGAGATTTCAGCCGACTCCACGGGGAGCTCTGCAGTTGGGCTCATTCTTCAAAGCTGTCGCCAGCTGGGGTGAGAGGACCCCGCCTTTTCCCACATTAACATCTCGTTGGAGGATGCACGCTGCCCTGAGGACGTGGGTGTGACACCAGGTGAGATGGCTTTCTCCAGCAGAAGGCAATTCCCACGAAGGCCTGACCGCTGAGGGCTGGTGATTATGCGATGGTGGTGTGTCAGCCAGCAGTACTCCCAGCTGCTGGGGCAAGAGTCCTTCAGTCCTGAAGGGGGGGTGGGGCGGGGCCACCCACAACAGCCCCATCTGCGTCCAGGACCCAACACGTCTCTCCTGTCACAGCCTCACTCCTCCTCAGGGTTGGCCTCCACTGACTCCTTGTTCCAGGATTATTTTTTAATTGCAGCAAAATACACATAACATACAACTTACCGTCTTAACCATTTTTGAGAGTACAGTTCAGGATTGTTAAATATAGTCACAGGGTTGGGCAGCCAATCTCCAGAACTTTTCCATCTTGGGAGACTGAAACTCTACAGCCAGCCATTAAACGTCTCCTTCTCCCCTCTCTCCAGCCGCTGGAAGCCACCATTCTACTTTCTGTCTCTAGGAATTCGACTACTCTAGTTAACCTTATATAAGTGGAATCATACGATAGGTGTCTTTTTGAAACTGGCTTCTTTCACTTAGCCTAATGTCCTTAAGGTTCATCCATGTTGTAGCACGTGACAACATTTCTTTTCTTTGTAAGACTGAAAAATACTCCATTGTGTGTATACATCATATTTTGTTTATTCATTCATCCATCAGCAGACAGTTGGGTTGCTTCCACAATTTGGCTATTGGGAATAGTGCTGCTATGAACATGGACATACAAATGTTTCTTCAAGACCTCACGTTTTTGGCTACAAAGCTAGATCTAGGATATTTTTATCCGAGGTGTTTTTGTTCAAGATGGGTTTATCTCTCACTGGCTTAATTCCTTTTAGGCCCAGACAGAGGCAAGGATAAACTACGCACTATCTTCTTAGGGAGGTAAATCTTATAAATCAGAACACTCTGGTAGGGTCAGGTTGACGGATATATCAAACCTGGCTCATGAATAATTATATGGCATATAATATATGCCATCTAAGAGTTTCTGTTTTTTCCACCAAAGAGTAAGAAACCATCTGTGAAGGAAAGTTCCCACATGCTGCTTGAACTGTTTCACCTTTTGTTATCCTAACCGCCAAGGTTAGTTAATCACAAACAGGACTTGGAGAAATAGTCTCTGTGATGAAAGAAAATAAGGCGAAGTGGCTGGCAGGGGGCCAGCTCATTACATCGTACTGAAGCTGATGAGGGTATCTTCGTGATGGTGAGGGGAAAGCAGGGGTGGACAAAGCGGAGAGAGACAGCAGGAAGGGGAGGCTGGGTGGAGTTGAAAAAAATTTTGCCAAGAATTGAATAGGATGTCATTCTGTTGGCCTGGTGGTAGACTTCAGCGAAGCGACACCTGGGATGGCAAGCAGCAAGAATGAAAAGTGCATTCTTTATGAATTTTTAAAACCAACTCCGGCTTCTTGTCTGGGACCTATAAATGTGAACCATCACATACACATCAGGGTTTATTGCTCCTGTTTTTATTAAAGTTAAATCCTACCTGCATGACTCAAATGAAAAGTTAAAAGCGGCATCAGATGTCTTTTGAGCTTTTCTTCACCCCAGGTAGCCAGCTAAAACGGGAAAGTGATAAAAAAAACCTTAAAGTTCAGAATTCATTTTCTTAAGGAAATTCTCAACTTTGCAGCTCACCCACACAGAGCTGTGTGCAAGTGGATAATTTATACTGAATACATTAATGGCAAAATTGGATGCATGTTTCCTAAAATAAGCAGAACTGTACCGCCATGGATGGGAAGGAAGCTTCAAAAATAAATAACAGGAAGAACTTCCTACCACAAAAGACTCATTTTTAACCATCATTTGAAATAATACTAGATGACTATGCTAGCTATTCCCAAGAATGTGCTCTGAAAAGATCAATCAAATGTTTAGTGAGCTGTAGGATAACTAAATTTGGTGACTTTATTCTCTTGGGACATCCCTATTTTTTATGACAGCAGTTGTATATGATAGTGTATACAGACTCAGTTTTGTACAATGATTCTATACTTTAAAAATAACTTGCCTGATGTTCATTTCAATGAGAAAAAGAAATACAAAACAAAAAACCCAGCACATCTCTGACTTTCTCAGCAGTTCTCCCTTTAAACATTGGCCAAAACATGGACAAATTTAAAACTCCCGTTCCCTTGTTCCCTGTAGGAAAGATGAGATCTATAATTTTTAAAAGAAGCTGCACTAGTAAACATAGAAAGTACCAAAAGCAAGAAAAGAATAAAGGCAAGTTGAAAAATATAGGTTTCTGAGGTTCTGCTCCTATAAAAGCTTGCTAGCTTATTGAGACAGATGGTTCTGTTCAAACAATTTTGTCATTCAATTTTTCTGCTCTTCCACCTCTGGCTCCCATATTTGTATCCACCCGGAAGGGGGTCCCACCCACTCAGAACCTCAAGGGAAAATGAGTGGAAGGTAAGTGAGGTGGGTGGCCTGAACCTATGTGAACAATGCACTTTTCACTCCTCTCCAGGCGGCTTCAACATAGAAAGTCTCCCCCATCCCTAGGAAATGGTCTAGGGTTTGTTTGTTAGAGTAACAGTCTGTGAGCATACCTAATTTGGAGTATCTACTACACAAGAATCTAAGAGCACAAACCAACTTAAGTCCTAGAGACTTAATCTTAGCCTTAAAGTAAAATTCCATTTGTGTGAAAAGTACTTTTTATCATGGAAGTTGCAACTGTCTTTGATATGAAATGTATCCTTTACTGTTCAAGTTCAAAACAAACCATCCTCATCTGTTTTTAGACATCTCAAAGAAACCCAGTTACCATAATAACCAAGGTGTTAAATTAAGTGCAAGAACTTTCTGAGACTGTTACTACATGTTGACATAAATGACCAATATCAAGATGAGTTTAGGTTAACACAGACTGATTTCTGTTTTTATGATGAATTATGATAGAGCGATAAGGCCGAAGAGACTAATGAAAAGCTCATTTGTGTATCATTCATTCATGCTTGGATATTTGCCATGATCATACCCAAGCCCTCGTGATATAAACTACCTGTTTCCTTGAAAATAAGACCTAGCCAGACAATGAGCTCATTTTCCGGGAACCAGTACATTCTAGCCCACCACCTCAAATTTTTTTTCTTTTTTTAAGTTTTTTGTTGGGTAATATTGGGGAACAGCGTGTTTTTCCAGGATCCATCAACTCCAAGTCACGTTGTTGTTTTCAATCTAGTTGTGAAGGGCGCAACTCACTGGCCCACGTGGGAATCGAACTGGCGACCTTGGTGTTATGAGCACTGCGCTCTGACCACTGAGCAAACCAGCCGCTCCACCACCACGTCAATTTTTAAAAGCAGTCCAGAGTCTGTAAACTCAGTAACCGATTTCAGAGTCAGCCATCCAGCACTTTCAGAAACTTTTCTTTGATATTTAATTAAAATCTTCAGTGAAATTAGAAGTCATTGATCACCACCACGATGGTTAATTTTATACGTCAACTTGACTGCGCTAAGGATGCCCAGCTGATGAAATATGATTTCTGGATGTGCCTGTGAGGGTGTTTCTGGAATAGATTAGCATTTGAATCAGTAGAATGATCAAGAAGATCCCCCTCATCAATGAGGTTGGGCATCATACAATCCATTGAGAGTCTGAACAGAACAAAAAGGGAAAGGAAGGTACTTTTGCTTTTTTTGCTTGAGCTGGGACATCCATCTTCTCCTGCCCCTCGGAAATCAGGGCTCCTGGTTCTCAGGCCTTTGGACTTGGAGTAGTTTTCTTTCTGCAGTGGGCCCAGAATTCTTTAAATGGAGAATAGAGAAAACCACAGACATGAAGAGGCCTCTTATGACCCAAAAGTTTCTTCCCTATTGGCCAATCTCAGCCAATTTAATTCAACAATTTGAGAGCATTCCCTTGGAAGTTGGTAATAAATTTCTAGGAAGGTTAAAAACGTTCGTACGTGTAATCCATAGCCATTATCAGTCATGACTACATTGGCATCAATACATTTTTCATACTGGGTCCAGCAACCTTGCCAGTCCCAAGCTGGGTTATGCGAAGGTCTGAGCGTGGGGTTCTGCCTGCAGCGTGCCGGCTTTGTCTTGCCATGGTAGAAAATCCTAAGGGTATGTGGTGCTTGGAAGTAGAGGGAGAGGCACCAAAAGAAAAGGCAGGAAGACAATTGGAGGTAAATTGCAGATTCCAGCAGAAAAGAAGTGTATGTGCTTTGTGAGATCAGACTTTGTCTACTAAGAAATCTCATAAGGTAACTTTCCACGAGTAACAAGACTCAACACTTATATACTGTTTATTATGTGTGAGGCACTGTTCTAAACACTTTATATGAATTTATTGAAGCATTACGATAACTCTGTAAGGTAGGCAGTTTCTTTTTTTCACCCTTAACCCCTAATATTTTCTTTTCTCTCTCTCTCTTTTTTTTTTTTAAGGGGAACAGTGTGCACTTCCAGGATTTTTTCCCAGTCAAGTTGTTGTCCCTTCAATCTTAGTTGTGAAGGGCGCAACTCAGCTCCAGGTCCAGTTGCCATTGTTAGTTGCAGGGGGCGCAGCCCACCATCCCTTGCGGGAGTCGAACCGGCAACCTTGTGGTTGAGACGACCCGCTCCAACCAACTGAGCCATCCGGGAGCTCAGCGGTAGGCAGTTTTCAATCTCCATTTTCAGAGAAGGAAACTGAGGTTCAGAGGAAGGAAACTGTCCTGGGCCTGGTATCTGGTCTAAAAGGCTTAGAAATCTGATTTAGCCAGCACATCAAAAGCGGCAACATATTTAAAAATTGCACTGACATTAATTAGAACTTAATAAGTCCAATGTTCAAAACCGGGATGCCAGATGATTAATTTATGATGAGAACTTTAAGCTCTCAAAGACTACAACGCTGAGGTTGGCGTGACTAAAAGCATTCTCCCTTTATAGACAGAGAAGCCAAATTGCAATCAGAACACAGCTTAAGGAGCATATAATTAGAACCAAGAGAATTAGATGAATGAACTGAAAACTTGTCCCTCTGCTTAGTTTTTTTCGACATACTCTGCCCTTCTTAGGATAGCCTCACCAGTGAGTCTGGAATACTAGAAGTCCATCGCTGAGCCATATTTTAATAAGACTCTTGATGGTTACCTCTGTGAAGCTCCTTTTTCTATGCTTCCAAACTGACCAACTTCTCTCGTGATAGACAAAATTTTTTAAGAATTGTGTTGAACCCCTGAATTCAAACCTTATTCTGGCTTAGGAGTGATTGGATCTCTCTATTCTGATACACTGTGTATTTATTGTATAGATATATTTCTTACTACCAAATTAGTCTTATTTATAAACTCCACAGAGCCTAGCAAGTAATTATATAAGGCAAGTCCTCAGTAATGTTTGTTGAAAGAATGAGAGTGAAGGAATGAATAAATAAGTGCATCTCAATGTCAGATGACTTATAAATAGCTCACCATCACTATGGGAAACAATATGGACATTTCTCAAAAATTTTTAAAATAGAATTACCATATGATTTGACAATTCCACTTCTGGGTATGTACTCAAAAAAAAGTAGCAACTTGAGAGATTTGTACACTCGTGTTCATAGCAGCATTATTCACAAAAGCCAAAAGGTGGAAGCAACCCCAGTGTCCATCAACTGATAAATGGATAAACAAAATGTGGTCTATACCTACAATGGAATATTATTCAGTCTTAAAAAGGAAGGAAATTCAGATAGATGCTGCAACATAGATGAAGCTTGAGAACCTTATGCTAAGTGAAAGAAGCCAGTAACAAAAGGACAAATACTGCATGATTCCATTTATGCAAGGTACCTAAAACAGTCAAATTCACAGAGACAGAAAGTACAATGGTGGTTTCCAGGGGCTGGGGGAAGAAAAGAAATGAGGAGTTATTTATTGTGTAATGGGAACAGATTTTCAGTTTACAAAATAAAGAGTTCTGTGGATGTTGGTGGTGATAGCAGCACAAAATGTGAATGTACTTACTGCCACTAAACTGAACACTTAAAAATGGTTAAAATGGTAAATTTCATGTTATGGGTATTTTGCCAAAACAGAAAAAAAGAATAGCTCTTCCACGCTAACTCATGGCTTGTGTTTTTAAAGCTGAGCTCTGTTTCCATAAAATCAATGTATCAGCTCCTATATTTGTCCTCACGCAGTGCAATGGTTTGCCCTGTTGAATTTCATTCTGTTTGAGACGCCTTAGTTTATGGTGTCACTGCATCAGCTATACACAGAATTATGCAATACAGGATACAGCATTTCAAAATAAAGACACAAACAATAGTATCTCTACTTGCCAGTTAAAAGGACAGATTGTCAATCAAGAAAATAAATACAGTATTCAGGGTTGATAAACAAACCAGTTTGATACTGGGTTGATACCAACTTTGACAGTCTCAACATGCTCATTTTTTTAGATCCGCAAGAAACAAATGCTATCAGCTAGTGCTGTTGAACAAAATCATCACAGAATTAGCAGTTTTCTGACCCACTTACTAAAAAAGGCTAAATCACTCCATTGAGACCCGAGGGAAATGCAGATTTACACCTCTGAAACATTGCTTGGTTTTTCTTCAATTAAATTTTGTAACCAGTTTTTGAGTTCTTGCCATCTTCTCTTCTTTTAATGGGTAATTTCATATGTCTTCTTGAATATAAGCCTTTGCAAATGCTTGATTTTTGTAAATGCAAATGCATAGCAAAACATGAACACAACTTTCTTCTAGGCCATTATTTTCTAGACCCATCCCAAAGGCCAGCTTCTCTCCCTCATCCCTTGCTTTATTAGATTGGTGGGTGGAATGGGCCGTCAGACAGAGGCCCAATGCGCGCTGCTGCCGATGGGAATCCGGGAAGATGGGGAAGATGGTCACTCCACCTGTGGTCACACTGGCCCCATAAAGGGGAGAAGCTTCCATTTCCCCGGGCATGCAGCTGCGTTCCCACTGCCAGGCCTTCACCAATGCTTTTTCAAACACCGAGAGCAACCTTTCTCCTCCTGTCCGTATTCCAGCCCTTCTCCTCTATACATTAGTTTTCCTTTTTGAAGCTTTCTTCCAGATGAGGAAACTCTTTACTTTCAAACCCATTAACACAATTCCTTTACCAGTATCTCATCAACAACACTCATATAATTGCTACATGGATACTGGTTCCATGTTTGTCTTATTTCCGGGTATAGGCCAGATGTCCTTGGCCATAGACAAACCAAGGGCCTACCTGTGTAATTATCTCTCTTTTTCTGGGTTTCCTGTTCTAGCAATAGCACAATCATTCTGTTGCCCAGGTCAGCAACCTCAGAGGCACATCTGCATCTCCGTCCTCACTCCTACTCCTGACCATCCAGTCTCCAAATCCCAGCAATTCTTTCTTTACAACTTCTCGGACACCTTTTTATGCCCCTTTCCACTGTACCTTCTAGCTAGACTTTTCCAGCAGCCTCTAAACTGGTTTCTCTGATTCCTGACTCCCACCTGGAGTTCATCCTTAATACCAGCACCAGATTCACCTTCCTACAGTACAGCTTTGAATCCCTTAACGGTTTTAAAATCTTCAATGACCCCCCCATTGTCTTTGGCTTATCATTCAAGGCTATGTAGGTGGAGAGACCACAGGGTTTTGTAAGCAATCTGACCTCTGTTCAAATTTCATCTCTGCCCTTTACTAGTTGTGGGACCTGGGGGAAGCAAGACCCTTAGCCTGTCATAAGCTCAGTTTCCTCATCTATAAAATGGGTTAATAGTACCCATCTGAAAAGATTGTTGTGAGGTTTAAGCAAGATAATGTAAGCCAATCCTTCGGTTGCCCAGAGTAGACACTCAATAAATGGCATCTTTTCTTCTTCCACAAGCCAATGCCAACCTATCTTTACCTTTACAACTTTATTATTCTTCCTCTTTTGCTGGTCTCCAAACACAACTTTCTGGGCCCTGTGTCTTTGGAGAAGCTGTTCCCTTTATGTGCCTTGCCTTCCATCTCTGGCAGTGGAATCCCCGGTCTCCTTAAAGGGCCAACTTCATGAAGTGTGCCTTGATCTATTTTGTCAAATATTGTCAGTGGCGTACCGAGGGGGGAGGTGACAGTATGTTGCCAGTGATGTTGTTTAGAATTGCCAGCTCATAGTGATAATAAAAACCATGCAGACTTTGACTTTTATGCCACCGTATCTAGTACCAGCTCCCTTTTCTGAACTAAAAAATACATAGTATAATTTATAAGGTATTGAATATACTGTTAAATATAATTCAACACTGGTTATAATCATAGATATTTCTATTCAGGTTTCCTATCCTTTACTAATCGTAAATTTTTTGAGAGCAAGTATCATAGCATACACATCTTTGTTTCCCACATAATATCCAACACCACAGCTTCCATATGATAAATGTTCTGAATAAATGAAGAGGTTGATACCAGTCATGCAGCCATGTTAATATGTAACAAATCCAACACATGCTGAGATCAAGGTGTGCGTTTTGTTAACATCTTATTGCGTGAGCACTGACTCTGAGCTAGGCAATGTGCTAAGTGCTTTGCAGGCATCATTCATTCATCATAAAAATATATCAAGTTCCTAGTATATCCTAGACATGGTGCTATGCCTTAAGAACACATTGGGGAACAAAATTATTTACTTACACAATGCCTGGTGGTCAGAGGTTAACTAACGCGCCCAGGGTTATTCAGCTATGGGGTTAAACCAGCTAGTAACTGGGGGAGCTTCAACTTCAAACTGGGTCTTTCTTTGGAAACCACGTTCTTAACCACTATATTTCCTCTTCTGTGAGCTATTGACAAGCCACATGATACTGATGAATGCCCAGTCTGACCACAGTCTCTTATGCAATCAATGATGGAATCCTCCTTGAGAATAGGGATTACATTTTCATAAATCCTCAAGGTCTCATATAATGTTAGTATCAAACCCATACCAACTTTTGATGGTTACTCAAGAAATACTTACTGGCCAACTGCCCTGATAACTATATAACCCATTGGGTTTCATTAAAACATGGGAATTTTAAAAAATTAATTCACCCATAAAAATATTTCACCACCAATAAAAACTTGTTTCTCTCAGTCACTGTCAAGTATAAATTAAATTACCAGTATTAGCTAGGGCATTATGCCAACTGTCTTCCCAGAACACTTAACATGCCTACATATACACCCAGATAAAAACAGCTACGTGCTGCAGGACATGCAGTTAAATCTTGACTCTTCACAAAATGATGATTCCTCTGATCACAGGAAGACAGCAAGAAGCCCATAAAGGCTTTACTAAGAGCAAGGAGGGTAGCAATAGCAACCATAATACAAACTATGAAAAATAGATTAAAGGCATCCTATCTATCCACCAGCAAAAGTTTCCAGTTGTCCTGGCAACTGGATTATACACTATTTCTACAATAAGTTTGCTCTGAAATTGACAAAGTGTGGGAGGGACACTCACTTAAGAAAGGGTGTGAGTAATGAGCAATAGCAATAAGGTATAAATAACTTGCCAGCCAACAGATTAGACCAGAGTATGATGCAGAAAGAACAAGGCATAACAAATGTTTGGGAAATTCTTGAAATGAAATAAAACTAGGAAATGCCTAAAAATAGCTTCAGAAGAATGATACATGTAGCAAAACACATAACAGTGTTTTTAGGGCCAAGATCATTGAAAAGCAGCAGAAAGATATGAACACAGAGAAAATTAAATCACAAATCTTTCTAGATATAGGCATTGGAGGAATGAAAAATAGCCAACTCTTGGGCATAAAGCAGTAATTTTCTGATGAGTTTGGGCAATGGAAACAGCAAAATCATTAGAGGAGGGAAGGGGAGAGTAGGAAGCAAATTTTGTCAATGTTGGGAGCAATTCTGCCCAAAACACAAGGGTTTTGTTGTTGTTGTTTGTTTTCCTACGTGGTATGGCTCTATTATGGACTGGTTTCCCCACAGGAATTTCTAGAAGCAGCCCACAGCACCGTGGGGCTCACATCATAGACTCTCTTGTCTATATCCCATTTATATCCTTTTCAAGCAACAAATCCCATGGTCAAATCGTAGAAGCCTGTCATTGTAGATCAGGGTTTCTCAACCTCAGCACTATTAACATTTGGGGACAGAAAATTCTTGTTGTGGGGACTGTCTTACATTGTAAAGTGTTTAGTAGCATCTCTGGCCTCTACCCACCAGTCGCCAGTAGCAAAACCCCCAGTCCCAGTTGTGACAACCAAAAATGTCTCCGAGATTGCCCAATGTCCCCAGGGGGCAAAATCACCCCCAGATGAGAACCACTAATTTAGAAACTAAAGGATGATCATCCTGCCCAAACGCTCACCTACCGATGAGGAAACCAAAGCCCAAACATGCTGAATGTCTTGCTCAAATGTACACAGATGCTTACTGCCCGACCTAACCCACGAACCTCAGACCACCACTCTCAATAACTCCATTATACTCCAACTTCAGTTGCTTGCATACCACCATCATGATTTTCCCATACCCAGTGCCACCTATATTATGTATTATTTTCATTTGAGTTGACTCATTTTTTTTAAACTTAATTTTAAAAGGAAACAAGCACGATTGTGGGTGGTGAACACACAATGCGATACACAGATGATGTATTATAGAAATGTACACTTGAAACGTATATAATTTGACTAACCGTTGTCACCCCAATAAATTCAATACAAAAATAAAATAAAAGGAAACACGCATATAAGGGAAGGGAAGACAGACATAAAAGTTAGGGAAACGTGTGGTTTCAGAGGGAGAGATCTGTACTCAGTGATTTTATCCACTTATTGATCAAACACCCACAGTGTGCCTACCACGTGCCATGTACCATTTTAAGTGCTTTACATACATGAAATCTTTTTGTCTTATTAACTCCCTTATTAAGTAAGTACTATTATTATCCTCATTTTATAAAGGAAGATACTGAAGCATAGAGATCCAAGATCGCCAAAGTCACAAGTGGCAGTCACAACTGGGATTCCAGCCCAGGAAGTCTGGCTCCAGAGTCCGAGGTCTTAATCAGTACGGAGAAAGATTGGAAATGCCTGATAAGGGACAGATGGGTCTGGAGCTGAAACCTCCTGAGTATTCATTCCCTGAGTAGTGAGGAAATAATGGACACAGGTAACAAGGCAGGTAGACCTGGGGTATTAAGCAAATCCTTGGGAGAAGGGAACTTTCATCTGGCAGAAATGGTGGTGGGAAGGGACAGAAGCTGGGGGGAGAGGAATCAGAGGGAGGGGCAAGATGAGTGTCACATGGGGTTCATGGGGTGTCTCTGGTCCTGCTCCCCGCACAAGAACGCAGGATATGGTGAGGCCAAAAAGGAACACCCACGAGCCATGGATGGGGGGTTCATACCACTATAGTCTCGGTGGCGGCTGGGTTGGAGACACAGGAAGCAGAAGCCACACAATCCGCAGCCTGCCGTCTGCTTCTCTGCCAACCAACCCCTTGCTAACTGCAATTCCCTTTCTCGCTCAGCCACGGCAGTTATATCAGTGGCTAATGGCTGACTGGTAACAGCGGATGGCCAACTAGTCACAGTTGATGGCCATCTACTACTCGAGCCAGCACCTTTCCACATGAGGCCAAGAACCTGGAAACTGCTCTCTGGGACTCTGGCCCCACAGAGACTTTGACTGGTACCAGGCACTGAGACAAGCAAGGAGCTTGGTAGGGTGAGGAAATGGTGAGGCTGGAGGTGAAAATTCAGGCAGAGTGGTGATCTGGGAAAAAGGTAAAAGGGAGTGTGAGGTGGGGGTCAAGGGCCAGGAGAGGACCCTGGGAAGGGTGAGGGGACTGTGAGTACCTAGAGATAGAGGGCTGCCCTGATTTAGGTGGGGCTGGGAAGGGGTCCCAGCAAGATGAACTGGGATAACAGATACCAGAGGAAGCAGCACCCCCCGCCCCACGCCAGGCGTAACAGGGTGGGTGCCTGACTGACGCTGGTGAGCACCAGCCACTGAAGTTAATTTTTTCCCCTTAAAAATCAAGTTGAGAATCACTAGGGGTATATACACCACATTTTACAACATTTTGAATCGGTTCATCTCCAAAAATTATAAAAAGCTTTTGGGTAACATTTGAGAAAATTTTGAGATTTTTACGTTCCCTCTACTAGTTCATAAATAAAATATACAACTTACAAAATGCAAACACACTTGTAATTGCTGAATGAAAATAAAATATGAAGTGTAGAAAGGCTTTATAACATGTTTTGCCAGCTCCTCGTGTTTCTTCAACACTTGACTTTTCAAATTTTTATGGAAAATGTTTTGCCTTGTACACTTTCCAGTTTTTACAAATCAAGATGTTAATAAGTAGGGGGAATTCAACGAGCGTTGCCCTATTTAGAAACAGGATTTCTAAGAAGAAAAATTTCATGTTTTGCCCTTAGTGATATAACAGAACTTATGTAGAAATCCATCCATAGTATGTTAAGGTCAGTCACAATCCAAGTTCAACCAGGATATTCAGGTACCAAAATCATGTAATGCAAATGTATTTAAAGGGATATATGAACGATAAAAATGTGAAGTGAGGCATACTAATTAAGAGCAAGCACTTTGGAGTCAGTCAGGACTAAAACATTAGCATCATAGCATATGCACTAGTACATATTGGTGTTACATACTAGCATTATAGGGTTATTGTGAGGATTAAATGAGATGTCGTCTAAAGGATTTAAGGAATGTAATGCTAAATATATTTTAGCTACTATTATTCTAGTATGAAGCAGAATAAACTAAGTAATAAGCTTCTTAGAAGCCTAAGGGTTTTCATAACTTTGCTTTGATGAGTTACAAATCCTGGCATTAATTTCCACATCGGCAGGTACTTGTTCATTGTTCTTAGCTCAAAGCTGACCTAATGGTCTTGAGTGGTTCTAAATCAACAGTTCTCAAACTGGGGTTTACCAACTCCTGAAGGTCCCGAAGACCCTTTCAGGGGATCTACAAAGTAAACACTATTGTCATAACCATTGCAATAATAGTAATTCTAATTTTATTAATAATAGTAAAACTATTTCATAGTAATACTAATTGTCTAATACTTTCATTTTCATTTTTCAGTGTGTTGACTTTTGCACTGATGGTGAAAAAACAATGGTAGGTAACATTACTGATACCTTAGCATGAATCCAGGCCGGGATACCAAAGTGTTCTGGTGGACATGTTCTTCATTACCATGTGTTCATAGGAAGAAAAAAAAAACCACTAGTTTCACTGAAGAATGTCCCCGATGGTACTTTTACTTAATCCTGACCCTTCAGTACACATCTTTTTAATATTCCATGAAATACTTCTGCTGCATACCTAACTACAATGGTTGTCTTGAAATAAAGCATTAGTACCACCATTTGAGTCATGAGTTCAACTAGCCATGTTTTTCCTGGAACACTATTTTTACTTGAATGAATGACTGACAAACTATAGTATTCAGATTTGGGTATTTGGCAGACATTTTCTCAAACATTAATGAAGCAAATCTGTCACTTCAAGGAAAACAATAATACTGTTACCAATGATAAAACTGGACCTTTAAAGTGGAAAAAAGAATTTTGGAAGACTCATATCTGTCTCAAGAGCTTGATAGCTTGCCAATACTTAAAGACTTTTCTGATGAGATCAGTGGTGATATTAATGAATGTGATTTTTTTAAATATAGTATAATGACATGTGACAATATGTGGAAGATCAGTATAACTCAGTGAACTTACATTTTCCAAATGACTAATACATGTTATTATAAAATTACTCATACATGGGTAAAAGTGGAAGATAGATCAGTGGATTTCCTTGATATGGTTTTAGATTCCACATTACAATTAACCTTTAAGAAGCTACCACTTGTTGAGTTTTGGTGTAATGTCAAAAAAAAAATCCACAATGATCTGAAAAGACTATTAAAATATTCTTCCTTTCCTCAACCCCATCTTTGTGAGATCAGATTTTGTTCATATATTTCAATCAAAACATCACTGTATTGAATGGAGAAGCAGATACAAACATCCAGTTTTCTACTATTAAAGTAAACATTTCTGTTATTTTTTTAAACACTTTTTTTTATTAGTTTCAGGTGCACAAACCAATGTAATAGTTAGACATTTATCATTTATACACCTCACACAGTGACAACCCCTCCTCCCACATTTCTATTACTAAAGAGATCTGCAAAAATGAAATATAATGCCGCTCTCCTCGATCGTTTTTTAAAATTTGGAAATATATAGTGAGTCTTCATTAAAATACATTATGTTAACATGTAATAGGCTTAATGTAAGTATTTTTAAGTGAATTAGTAAAGTTTTTAAATGTTAACCATTTTAATTCTCTTTTTTTTTTAGAATACTTTTTTTTGTACTTCCAGGACTTTTTTCCAAGTCAAGTTGTTGTCCTTTCAGTCTCAGTTGTGGAGGGCGCAGCTCAGCTCAAGGTGCCATGTTCAATCTTAGTTGCAGGGGGCAGAGCCCACCATCCCTTGCGGGACTCAAGGAATTGAACTGGCAACCTTGTGGTTGAGAGCCCACTGGCCCATGTGGGAATCGAACCGGCAGCCTTCGGAGTTAGGAGCATGGAGCTCTAATCGCCTGAGCCACCAGGCCGGCCCACCATTTTAATTCTTAATATGGTAAATATCAATACCTAAACCCATATAAACTAAAGGTTTTTAAGATCTTCAATAACTTTTAAGAGTGTAAAGAGGTTCTGAGACCAACAAATGTAAGAACCACTATTGTAAATAGTTCTCCAAACTTGAGCTGGTCTCCTTTGACTATTCACAGGAAGATAGTACTTAGGGCAAACCCTCAGTAGAAAAGGATCACTTCCTAGTCAAATTAAGCAGTGGTACATTGTGAGAAAGGTTCTTCAGAAACTACAGTTAACATGGTGATAGTTCATTCTCACAGAAACAGGTAAGTCTAATAGAGTTAAGACCATTAAGTTTCAAGAAAGGGGGGCCAAAGACCTTTTTGGAAAGATGGGCTGCAAGTCTACATCAAAGAAAAATAAATAGCTGAAACCCATTTTGATTAGGAATTCTGTTTGCTCGTGATATGTGTGCCTGTACAAATAGATTAGGAAGAAACTTTCCTGATGAAAAAAGACAAAAAGGAATTGCAATTGGATCTCACCCACAATTTCTGCTTAAGAAGGCATAATAAAAAGTGTTAGAACAGTCCATTGTTGGAATGGTGCCATGGTCAAGTTCCAAAATTCAGCTCTTAAGAGGGATGTGGGAATCCCTCTATTGTCTGTCTCCTTTCCAATCAACAAGTGAACAAAGCCAGCCCTGAGGTTCGGGGCCTTTTCAGTTCTCACTCTCAGTCTGAGGCTAGAAAATGATGTATATACCTGAATATTGGTAGGCTCTGAATTTCACAAGGAATAAAAACCATAAGAAACCGGTTGACCCATTTCAGCCTCTTATCCTGAAATTTCCATCTCACTGTGATGAAACGAATCAGGGCATGATCTACTCAAAACTGGGTTGTTGTCCAAGAGGAAAGGGAAAGAACAGGGATCGATTCTAGCTTCAGACAGGATAGTTTCTGAAAACAGGAGACAGAGCACGGCCAGTGAGGTCAGGGCAAACTGAGTGGAATCACCTAGCAGGCTCTTCAATCCTTTTGATCACTGCAAGCTTTCCTGATACCACCTTCTATATTGACCCAGGCCATCTTGATCACAAATTACCATTTATCTTCCTCAAGACTTCTCATATGTGAAGAAAACAAAGAATAATAATTTACCTGAACCCTGGAGTCAGCCTGCCTGAATTTGATCCTGTTGTAATGACCTGGGCAGATGACTCCATCTCTTGAGGCCTCAATTTCCTCTGCAAAATGGGAAGAATAACAGTACTTACTTTATAAGGTACTTCTGAGGTTCTTATACCTTAGATATAAGACACTATGAATAAAGAACTTAACACAAGACTTGGCGCATACTAAGTGCTTAATAAACAACGGAAACCATTATTAGGGGGATTCTTTGCTTCATATTCCCCTCTGTGAGCAGTTTGTTCCGTTCTCAACATAACTCCTTTCTCTCGGGGCTATTATTTCCGAGGTTCTGGTCCCTCATATCCCTGAGTCATCTTCATTAAGATGCCGGGGTTCTGAGATCATCCCGTCTACTGCTCTCTAGGGCTCCCTCTCCTGACTGCTTAGCTCTCGAGGGGGCCCAGACCTAACTTCCATGACTGCGAGTCTCTCTCCGGGCTTGGCCACCTGCCTTGGAGGAATGTCCCCAGTCCCCTTGGAGACCACGAAAAAAGGCGGCGACAAGACTGAGCCCCACCAGACTCTGAGAAAAGCCACAAACCAGAAGCAAGAGTGAGGCCGAGGACCCGGCGGTGCCCAGAAGTGAAAACGAGGCTGGGGGCGGTGCTGCTCACCCAGATGGGACCAAGGCTGGGGGCGGGGCCGGGCTCCGAAGTGAGAATGACACTGCGGCGGGGCGGTGCTCTGAGGTGAGAGCTAGGCCACACCCTGAGGCGAGAATGCTGGCGACGGGGCCACATCCTGAGGTGGACGTGAGGCCGGGGGCGTGGTCGCGCAGGGGAGCGGCTTGGACCCTTTGGGATGAGCCAGCCGCCTCCACAGGCGGCGCGCGTAACCGCCCCAGTGCGAGAGGCTGCGCAGGGGTTAAGGCTGCGGCGCCACCTGGGCGCCGCTGAGGAGACCCACGAGCTGGCGAATCCCGCGCGGGCGCGGCGAACAGGTGCCCGCGCGCGTCAAGCGTCGGCAGGGGCGGGGAGAGGGGGTGCGGCCGGAAGCCCGGGGCGGGGTGCGGCTCGCCGGGTGAGCGGGAGGAGCCAAGGGAGGCAGGAAGGAGTTCGCCGGGCTGCGCGGTGCGCGATGTGGAGTCGCCGCCTCGGCGCCTGCAGCAGCCGCCGCCACCGCCGCTGCTGCTGGGGCTGCCGCCGAGCCGAGGGACATGGAGCGCGGCTGCAGAGAGCGGCCGCCGGCAGCAGCATCAGCAGCAACAAGCATCGCAGCGACAGCGAGGCGCAGCCCGCCCCGTGAGGCGCTGCCCGGCCGGCGGCGGCAGCGGCAGCAGCAGCAGCAACAGGGCGGCTGAAAACCCGGCGGCGGCGGCCCTCCCCGCAATCTCCCCTCCCGCTTCGCGGCCCCTCAGTCTTCCCTTCCTTAGCCTTCCCTTTGCCACCCCCCTTCTCCCCAGCGCGCGCTGAGCAGCTGAGCCCGGGGGCGGGGGAAGGGGCGCGTGCCGCCGACGCGGGGGAGGGGCGGGCAGGCGCGCGCCGCGCCTAGGGCTCGCGGGGACCCGGGGGACGCGTGCCGCGGCGCGAGGCGAGGCGCGGGGCGGCGCGGCGGGGCCCCTCCCCCCTGCAGCCTGGCGCGCGCCGGCCGGGCCGCACCGCTGCGGGCTCCGCGCGCGCGGGCCATGTCCGCCTTCTGCTTGGGCTTGGCCGGCCGCACTTCAGCACCCGCCGAGCCGGACAGCGCCTGCTGCATGGAGCTGCCAGCCGCGGCCGCGGACGCAGTCGGGAGTCCCGCCGCCGCCGCCCTTGTCTCCTTCCCCGGGAGTCCCGGGGAGCTGGAACTGGCGTTAGAGGAGGAGCTAGCGCTGCTGGCGGCCGGGGAACGGCCGTCCGACCCCGGGGAGCATCCTTCGGCCGAGCCCGAGTCTCCGGCCGAGGGGGCCGGACTGCAACCGCCGCCCGCCCAGGACAGGGAGCTGCTGTCGGTGATCCGGCAGAAAGAGAAGGATCTGGTGTTGGCCGCCCGGCTGGGCAAGGCGCTGCTCGAGAGGAACCAGGACATGAGCCGGCAGTACGAACAGATGCACAAGGAGCTGACAGACAAACTGGAGGTGAGCACGTCCCTCCTGGGTTGGGTGGGAAGCAGGGGAGCCCGGGCACCCGCCCGGCCGGCCCTGGGCAGCTTCTGGAGCCACTCACCCAACCCATTCCACTCCACCCCTTCCTTGCTCGCCCTACCTCACAGAAAACCTCGTGGAAGTGGGCGTAGGATGGAGGGTTTCGGATTATCAGACCAGGGCATTCCTTGAATACACCCGACTTTCCCACCCTGCTCACAACAAATGGGCGCATGCACAGCTCCAACCGCTGTGGGCAGTTCTATGTATGTACTGTACACAGCATCTAAAATAGAGCTTACAGTATGACTAATTTATACAGCACTGAGGTGATGTCTCACACGGAGAAATGAGAAAGGGGAAGCATTTAAAATACGTTCACGTTTTCAGAGTAGTTAATCTCTAATCAGGGTGTTAGCGTAAAGCTTTCCAGTTTTGGCTGTTAAGGCCTCCAGATGCCCTTGTCTTAACTTCCCGGCAGCTCAGACTTGTGGGAAACAAGTGCCCCTAAAGGAGCTTTATATAGCTTTCAAATACTCAGGGATTAGGAAATGTGGTTCCATTGCAGTCAGGCAAACCTGTGCTCAGCATGTGACCATTGGTAGTGGATTTAATTTGGACCTCAGTATTTTTATGTGTATTTAAACAGTACCGTTCTGGGTCTCACATATGCAATTGCATAGCCAAATGCAACCTAGGAAAACCCTATTACTTCAATTATTGTTATAAATACCCCTTAAAGTGTGTGCAAGATTTCTGCCAAAGTCTTTCAGAGCTATGCCCGTTTGTTTTCTTGCCCTTAACTAGATAGAAAAGAGTTGAAAGTAGTGTGGAACACCACCATTTCTAAAAATTAGATTTAAAAAGGAGGCAGCATCTGTGGCAGTGGAGACAAGCTTATCTTTTTCTGCCTGTGCATTTACTATTGTTACCCACTTTGATTGCAACCACTTTTTTTTTTATTAGTTACAAGAGAATAGTACAGTCCTGAATAGGATCTGAAATTGACCCTAGTCTGGTTCCGTATCACTATTACTATTGAACAGTCAGAATGTAGATTCAGAAACTTTTCTAAACTAAGATTTAAGTGTGTCTGTAGTCCAACAACATATCAAAAGTAAATCAGGGAGAAAAAAGGAAACCAATGAGTGCCCTGTAGTTCAGTTGGCCTGTTAACTAGGTCTGCCAGTCGATGAACTCCTGAGATACCTCTCTGAAAAGTGGTTTGTGAAACCTATAGGTAGACTGCCAAAAAGCAACCCAATGAATTGGATTGTTTAATTTTCACTTGAAGTAGAGGTCTAGAAATAAAAGGGTGTCTTTTTTTTTAAAGAGATTCGATTACATGACTCTATAGAAGTACTACTGCAGAGATTTATACTTGTGATTTGAAATTCCTTCAGTGAGGGACCTGATTGAAGAGACAACAGACTTGAAAGGAACATCGTATCAGTCAGTTTGATTAGTGATAGATTTCAGAGTAATCCTGAGTGTGCAGTTACACACATCCTGGGTTCCATGTGGAGGGAGCCATTATACATTTCTTTAACAAAGGGAAAATTTCAAAATTCTATAACAAGAAAGGTTCTATTGTAAAAAGAATAATTTACCTATGACTTTTTGCTATTGACTTGATAGACGATAATAAAATAGTTTAAAGCTCTTACCCTGTTTTTTAAAAATCTTTACTCCTCTGTAGGTCAGCATATGACCTCTAGTACTAAAAGTTTAAATATCTGGAAGTTGGTTGCACAAGTGTGAATGTACTTAACACTACTGAACTGTACACTTAAAAATGGTTAAGATGGTAAATGTTATGCTATGTATACCATAATCCCCCCTTATCCAAGGGGGATACATTCCAAGACCCCCAGTGGACGCCTGAAATGGCAGATAACACTGAACTCTATATATACTATGTTTTTTTTCTATACATACGTACCTGTGTTAAAGTTTAATTTACAAATTGGGCACAGTAAGAGATGAACAAAAATAATAACAAAAGAGAACAATTAAGTTGAGAACTTTCATCTTTCACTTACGGTAAATACTTTACAGCTTCTCTGGCATATCTGAATTGCCAGCATTGCTACTCTTGCACTTGAGAGCCACTATTAAGTAAAATTAGGGTGACTTGAACACAAGCACTGCAATACAGCGACAGTTGATCTGCTAACCCAGAGGGCTACCAAGTGACTAACTGGCAGGGAGCGTAGTATACAGGGTGGATACACTGGGCCAAGGTATGATTCACTTCCCAGGCAGGACAGAGTGGGAGGGTTCGAGAGGTCATCACGCTATTCAGATGGGTGCAAAATTTAAAACTTGTGAATTGTTTATTTCTGGAATTTTCCATTTACTATTTTTGGACCGTAGTTGACTGTGAGTAATTGAAACTGTGGAAAGCGAAACCGCAGATAAGGGGGGATTGCTGTACTTTACCACAATTTAAAAAATAGCATTTTTTTAAAGTTTGTTTTTAAAAAGCAAAATATTAATCATTGTTGAAGCTGAGTGATGGAGAGTTCAGTTACTTTATTTCTTCCAGGTATGTTTGAGGATTATCATTAAAAATTTTCAGTTTTTTTTTAAACACATTTTTAAATATCCTATAAAGATATTGTCAAAAGAAAAAGAAAGAAAAAACAAAACCCAAAATTTTCTAAAGAAATTAAAAAAAAGATACTGTCCTTAGTTCCTTGTTAATTCTTTTAGTATCAGTATGAGAGTGGCAAACCTGATTAATAGGGGCCTGTTTCATTTGATACTTGCAAGGGAATTTTCCCCACCATGTATTTTTTCAGGCAGCTTAGATTTTAGAAAGTCTGCTTAGACAAAATACTTCCTCAAGTTGAACACCACCGCTCTGCTGTATTTCAATTAAATTAAACACTTAGAGGTAGAAAACCAGCTCTTACTTTTAAAAGCGTTTGTAATTTTCCACAAACTGTCAGTCCCGTGGAGTCAAACACACTTTCTCACAGGTTGGTTTAAAAGATAAACATATGAGTGGTTTCTGAAAGAATGTTGGTTTGACTATTAAATAATGAGACTGGTTTTGTTTCAGTCCCATCTGCTCCCTTACTACTTCAAAATCGGCACCTTTCTAACTTCAGGACCAACAAGCCATTTTCAAGATCTTTTCTACCTATTCACTAGTTAATATTGAATACCTCTCCAGTTCTGTGTGCCAAAGCTAAGATTTTGTTTTGTCATTTGAAACGTAAAGTACTTAATCTTACACTCTTCTCTTCTTAAAGGCACAGTCTTTAAAGTCTTTCGTTTAAAGGTTAACAGAAATTTTTTAGTGATACATTTCTTAGGGCTAAAATGAAGAGTCAAATTAATTTGAAAGACTGTAAAGTTTTGGTCATTTTTAACATTCTTAATTGAATGTCCTGTATTGTACTCACTGCATCAGATTTTCATATGCTTAAAGTTCTAAAGACGTTTTTAAAAAAATTCATTTCTTTACATCTGAAATTAGCCCTTTTGCTTTGAAAACTTACATTTGGCAGGGTCCTTAGTTTTTTCCCCAGAATATGAACTAAGTCAGTAATTTGCATTTATACACTTTTTTCTTCAGAGATTAAATATTTAGTTTTTTAAAAATACTGTTTTTAATATATAAGATCCCCTTTTTTCCCAATCCAGCTGAGAATGAATTATCTCTTACTGCAAAGGTGGTCTTTCCCTCAATTATGTTTTCTTCCCCCTTCCCTAGGCCGATTCTCATGCTTCTAGTACTATTTTTTTAAACAGGGCAAAACAAGTAAGACGAAAATGATCATGTAATGGGAGTTACTAGTAGATTTTGAGAAGCAAACACGGGGCCCTTATTGGCATTAAGTGCTTGGTCCACTTAAAAAAAATAGTAGTTTGTATTTTTCAAGAACCATATTCTGGACTTACAAGAATGGTGTTGCTTTTTTGGTTCTTTGCAGAAATCCGTTTCTGTAATAAATAATGTTAGCTAGGCTAATGATACTAGCTTCGGTTTGTTCAGAGTTTTAAATAAACTTCATTTTTTTAGAATAATTTTAGATATACAGAAAAATTGGAAAGGTGCTTCAGAGAGTTTCCATGTGCCCTACACCCAGTTTCCTCTATTATTGATGTGTTACAGTAGTATGATACACTTGCCATAATTAATGAACCAATACTGATATGCCATTAACTAAAGTCCTTAGTTTATTCAGATTTCCTTAGCCTTTACCTACTGTCTTTTTAATTCCAGGATTCCATCGGGGATACCAGATTACATTTAGTTTTCGTATTTTCTGAGTCTCTTCTTTGCTCTAACAGTTTCTTAGACTTTCCTTGTTTTTTATGACTTTGGCAGTTTTAATGTTAACTTTTGTCTTTTTCTTTATTGAGGTATAATTGACATGTAACATATTAGTTTCAGGTGTAGATACTGACTTTTAAAATACTGTATAACCTCAAGAAACAAGGAATAGCATTGGGCAGAGCCTCCTGACCTCCACACTTACTGATAAATCTGCCTAGAGTTTACTGGTTAATTCAGCGATTAACTGAAAATATAATACTAGGAAAAGCCTTTATTTTTTTCAGAGTAGACAAGAGGCTAAGTTCTGTATGTTTATTAATAGGAAAGTCTTGATTTTTGTTTCAGAGTGTTGGGAAACCTGAATTAGGAAGTTTGCCACATGTCCAAAGAAATATAAGGACAGAATAGATTCATCAACACCACCTGTCCTCAACCCCTCCCCCCCAAGTGGATTGGATTGTTTTAGTTGCTTGGTTGGGCTGTTCACTAACAGCTGTTTGCTGAATATTTTTAAGTCTCTCTGTTCTTTTACAGCATAAGCCTAATTTATCTGGCCTCTCAGTAACACTGTAATTACCGAGTTCTTGCTGTTGCCTTCTGCTCAATCTTTTTCATTTTGGAAAAATTCAATATACCAAGAATCACAATTTTAGGAGTGTAATTAGCGTTTGTTTCTGCATTTCATCTTTCTGAAGTGTCCACAGTGACTGAAACATTCTCATTTTGGAAGTTTAGCAATGTGAGCAAAGCATAGATAGAGCAGAAAATTATGCTGATGAGTAGAAGTAAAAGTCCCTCCCTTGTCATCCCTGTTCCTACATGCTCCAAACTGGGGCTGTATAAAGTATAACTATAACGCGACTTTTCAACAAATATACTGGAGTGGCTATATCCAAATGAGTTACTCCCTTAAAGTGATGAACTTGGGGAGGGTGTACATTGATTTCAGTGAAAACTGCCTTTGCTAATGTGTGCAGAATTTTAATCTTGCGTCACATTAAATTAATTTTAATTTTATTTTTTGGCACATTATTTGGACTGCTCTGTCATGGTACGTTTTCATCTTTTGGGGGTAACTTCGATTTTCAGAAATATTTACAAGTCACCCAGAGCAAAGTAAGAGGAATAAGATGGCATGATGAAATGAGATAATCTCTTTTTTAGACACATCTCAGATGTAAAGTGATGGGACTGATTTTCTTTTTTAGCTGTACACTAGCCCTGAAGGCTTTCCAAAAGAAGCATTCCAGAAGTATTTGAAAAATGAGACCTTGGATAGAGTAAGAGCATAGCTTCCCACGGTGAAGAGATGACTGAGAACTCTGAAGAAGATTTGTATGCTCATGTTAGCTTGTAGAAATAATCTCAGTGTTTGATATCAACCTTCAGTGCGTTAGGATTTCCTGTAGAGCATAAGTAGGTAGGTAGGGAGAGAGACAGACCAACAGGCAGACAGACATGTGTGCATGCATACCTACGTCTCATCCCATTCTTAACTGAATCACAATTTTTGGAATTGGGGTTCAGGTGGGTATATTTTGGACTGTTGTACCAGAGCTTCTCAGAGTACCAAAAGTTGAGGTACTTTAACTTATATTTCATATACTGCTTGACATATAGACTTAGCTTTTTGTACATACTATGTTTTATAAGTAGAACATACTTGCCTCTGAAAAGAGGCATCCATATTTATCTCACAGAAACAAAAAGATGTTCTTAATTCCTTCAGTTCAAAAGAATCCTTTTCAGTTGAGCTGCTGCTTCATACCTGGACTTTTCCAGCATACCGTTTGTCACACACAACTTATTGCTTGTATAAGCATCTCCCACTAGAATGAAAACTCCATAGAGGCAAGGACCATGTCTGTTTTGCTCACCATTGTGTCCTCAGCACAGTGGCTGGCCTATGGTATGTAGGCACTCAAGAATGAATGAATGGATCAGAAGTAAATATGCAAGGCTAATAGGCCATGATTTAAAGTAGGCCTGATCCTGAACTTGCCTTAATGATTTTGAAATACAGTGATATATACAGCAACAAACATTATTGAGTTGTGATTTAGAACACTAAACAGAATCAAGTGATTTAGACACAAATCCCAGCTCTGCCATTTACTAGTATTGACCTTGAGCTTCTTACTTAACCTCTTGTCTTATGTTGCTTCATTTGTAAAAAAAAGATAGTTGATCCTAAGGATCTCTGGAGTGCTTTGCATCTCTGAAAATTCTATGATTCTAAGTGCCTGGTATTATGCCAGACTTGATAGATGATTTCAAGAGAAGCCTTCTTAAGGAGTCATTTATGTTGTTTAAATATATAGTTCACCAATTAATTAGATGACTTGCTAAATTTCAAGTGAATTCCCAAGTCTAGAACCCCATGCTCAAGTCAAGAATAAACAATGACATTAAGTATTTTCAATAGGAGTGGTATTCTCTTTGTGAAACCGACTCCTTCCCTACTCTGGAAGAAGGGGATATTTTCATAGCTGTGAAATGGGCAACTTTTCATATGTGGCAGTGTTTTGTTGTGCTGACTGGGAAAAAAAAACAAACAGGAGTGTGTGGAAAGAAAAAAATGAAAGGCAGTAGAACTTTTAACAGTTTTTAAATCCTCTTCACTTTTCACCCAGCACTTAGAACAAGAGAAACATGAACTAAGAAGACGATTTGAGAATCGAGAAGGAGAGTGGGAAGGACGTGTGTCAGAGCTGGAGAGTGACGTGAAACAGCTTCAGGATGAGTTGGAGAGGCAGCAAGTTCATCTACGAGAGGCAGACCGAGAAAAAACACGGGCTGTCCAGGAATTATCAGAACAGAACCAAAGGTTATTGGATCAGCTCAGCAGGGTGAGTTATAAGTTATGAATTTATGGTACAAAATACTGAAAGTTGAAAGAGAGCTTCTGTAGAACGTCAATCATGTATGTGGTAAGAGTAGTTCTGATTTTTGTTGCTTTTGGTGTTATATCAACAGGTTAAGTATTTTTCACCTACAAGAATTTTAGCTGTGCCAAACTAGGAGTCGGGAGCTAAGACCCTTGCCTGTCATCAACTAGCTTGACAATCACTTAACTTGGGAGTTTTCTCATTTTTTAAATGAAAGAATTGGGCTTAATGGTTTCTGTCATTCCATATAGCTCTGAAAGTCTGATTCTATTACCTAGAGGAAGTCTGTCACTGGTAAAATCATGTTAATGTGTTTAGTTCAAACATTTAACAGTACCGTCTTTAAACCGAAAAGCTTACGAAAAATTTCTAAAGCAAATCATTTTTATTAATGTCACATTTGTGAATGTACATTCCTTCATAGTATTTAAATATGAAAGGTGGTATGTGTATCTGTATTTTAAATTTGTTCTCTTCATTTCCACATTAAGTAAAAATTCTTTACTTGTACTTTTATAGGGTGGTATCATGGAAGTACTAATTAATTAACCAAGGTCAAGACTGCTAAAATCATTGCAAAGGAGTTTGAGGGCTGAGTAGGTGGAAATCTAATCTAAATACAAGGACATACCTTTTTAACAAAGGCAGGAATGTTGCTAATGCCTTGGTCTCTAAATCCACCCGCTTTTGAATTAAGAGCTGGATTTACACTGCTGTACCTCAGTCCCTCTTACATATTGAAAATAAAACTACTGACTCTTCAGGTACCAGTGCAAGAAAGAACTTCTACTCTGATCTCATCCCTAAGCACGGATGCTTTCAGGAGAGCGCTGCCCTCGTCTGCCTGATTAGTGTTTGGTGCCTGGGTCTTTGGGAAGGGCTTAGCCAGAGCAGCGTATGGTCAATTCTTGGTGCTTCCACTAATGTGATGGGCAGTACTGTATGAAGTTATTTCGGTAGTTTGTGTCCTGGTTGCTTCCCGGGGGTACTCTGAGACTGGTCAAAACTTTCCTGCCTCACAAGGAAATGTGAGGTAAGTGCTACTACTAGAGAAAGGGAGAGGAAGAAGGAGAGGTAGAGAAGGAAAGAATGGAAGATAGGGAGGGAGAGGAAGGGAAAAGGAAGAGAAGGGGGGGGGCTGATAACTTGGAAAACAGCTAGTTGCAGGAAATACCAGAATGTATACGAAAGGTGAGAATTCAGGTGATAGGGACAGCTGAAGGCCTTGCCTGCAGGTTTCCTTCTAGGGAAGCAAGTCACCATTTGATTGGCTGGAAAGGAAAATTGGGAGTTCTTCAAGAAGTCATTTACAGGGCCAGCTCAATAATACCATTTTTGACTCCGTTTTAAAACCAGTTTCAGCAACTGGGAAGAGAACCTCTATTCTTGTAAGATTTTTTAGGTTTTTGAGTCTTCATTCATTATTCATAAAAGATTAAACTAACTAGGTAGGCCTGGCCAGATTGATTTATTTGTCCAAAAACATTTATTTCGTTCTGAGCAAGTGTGTCTTGTCTGGAGAGTTAAAGGAAGACAACGAACCAAAGCAATTTAAGGGAAAATTATTTCTTGAGAGCTAAGTTCATGTTACCAAATAACTGCTTTCTGATCTGGCAAAAGACAGGTGGCCAAGAGAGATGAAGGGAGAAAGAAAATACCAGCATGACATAGCAAAAGAACACAGAGCTTGGAATTTAGATGCGTGTTGAATCTTGACTCTGCTTCTCATTAACTGGGTGACCTTGTTTGTGCCTCACTTTCTTTATCTTTAAAATGGGGGTAAATGTTTGTATCTTGTGCAAATACTGTTGACATGAAAATGAGATAATGTGTTTAGAGTAAGGAATACGTGTGAAGGTAAGGATTTGTTTCAGTGTTTATGGTTATTTTACTAATGCGGTATCTTTATAGTTGAGGTTCCTTTGCCTAATTTTTCTGTAGAAAATCCTGATAAGCTGCTCCCAAAAGAATATAGGAGGATAACATTTCCACTAGATCTAGATTCTTCTTATCCTCTCTGGCCTTGAATGTAGGCCCTTAGTGAGTTTTGTGGCTTTTTTTCCCTTTCTCTTCTTAAGCAGGACAAGCCCCTGGGGTTTCCATCAGCTGCCAGTTTAGATTGCATTTTATTATCATTTTATTAACTGGGTATTCAGGAACTAGAAGAGTTGAGTAGTCCTTTGAAGTGAATTAAGATTCTCCGAGGGCAAGAAAACAACCAGCAGAAGTAATAGAAGGCCATGCTTTTCTTACAATATATATATGTAATGTGTTTTTATAAGCAAGAAATGTATAATATCTAAAATATAGTACAACATTTCTGTGATGCTGTTGTCCAGAGTATTTTTTTAATTAATTTTTTTTTTGCACCCGCTCCCTCACTCCAGAGTATTTTTAAATGTTTCCTTTGTTCCCATGGCCTCTAAGGTTTTTGTTTTGTTTTGTTGTTTTTTGTTTTTAATAATAGCTCACTTGAGATGTAATTCACATGCCGTAACATTTACTTTTTTAAAGTGTACAATTCAGTGGGTTTTAGTATATTTACAGAGTTGTGCAGAGTTGTGTAATTATAGAACATTTTACCTCCCCCCAAAAGAAACCCTGTGCCCATTAGCAATCACTCGCCCGTTCCTCCTAACACTCGTCCCCATCCCCTGACCCTGACAACCATTAATTTACTTTCAGTCTCTACAGATTTGCCTATTCTAGACATTTCATGTAAATGGAATCATACATATGTGACCCTTTGTGACTGGCTTCTTTCCCTTAGGTAATGTCTCCCAGGTTCATCCACATTGTAGCATATGTCGGTATTTTATTTTTATGGCTGAAGAATATTCCATTGTACGGATATAACACATTTGTTTATCCATTTGTTACTCGAGGGACATTTGGGTTGTTTTTTCACTTTTTGGCTATTTTGAATAAGACTGCCATAAACATTCATGTACAAGTTTTTGTGTGACCAAGCTTCTTTTCAGCTCTAAAATAGAACGCTGTGAGCATATGTATCCTGTGTACTTCTGTATCCTCATTATGATGAAGGAAGGGATAGGTATTATTCTAATTTTATAGCTGGGAAAACTTGAGGGACAGAAAGATACGTGACTTGATTAAGGATCTTTCAATTCAAGACTGATTAAGGTTTCTTTGCCTCAATTTTAAATTTATGAGGCAGCAATTAAAATCCCAGGCTTCAGAGCCAGACAGCCCTGGGGCCATATACCGACTCTCTTATTTACTAGGTGGGCAAACATGGGAAAGTTTTTCACCTTTTTTAACCTTAGTTTCCTCCTCGGAATAATGGAGACAATTGCATTATTACTGTTCACCTGATAGTGTTATGAAGACTAAATGAGATCGTGTATGTAAAGCTCTAATCACAATGTCTAGCACATAGTAAGTGCTCAATAAATGGTAGCCATCATTATAATTATCAGATCCTCATCCTTTAGATGGGATTTCTGCGTTTGTCAAACATTGATTCTCTAACTTGAAAGTGGAAGAATCTGAAGTGCCCCCAGCACATATCAGTGTGTCAGAATGCGTTGTTTAGTAGTTAAATCTCTATCCAAAAATATTCGTGTAAAATTGATTCTCCTGGGAGTCAAGTTAGGTTTAATCTATGGCACCTGGACACTGCTGCCTATACCCTGGGGATACCTTTATCCCTGTTTATTTTCTCTGAATTCTCTCAGTGTCAAAGATTCTGTGAGTATCCTCCAAATACATCAGCCTGTCAGTCTGTGTTGGGACAGTCTGTGTTGGGACAGGACTGACAGGCTGATGTATTTGGAGAAAGTGTAACTCACTGTCTAAGTTGGAAAGTCACACCACAGCAGCACTGACAGTGAGCTTGAGTAGGACTTGTTAGACACTCATCCTGAGTATATCAGAAGTGGAGGAATACAGTGGGCCTTGCTTCCAGAACGGAGAGGAGGGACATGGGCTATGCTTGTTGCCTAAGGAGAGCATGAAAAGCTTCAGGTGGGAGTTTTGTGAGAATCCTTCTGATATATAATACAGCACGTTTCACTGGCATGACAGCAGAAACCTCCAGAATTCCCAGATGATTTTCTCCCAAACATCAGCCGCAAAGATATCAGAGTTCTGACCAGTGTTAAACAGTCCTGAAGTGATTATTCACTAATTGAACCGACCGCAGCTTAGAACACAGTTTAGACACTGGAAAGTTCTTATATTCTGCTGGTACAGTAGGAAAGCAAAGCAGTGATTTCAACAATGTAGAAACAGTCTTGTTCATAATAATGACAATATCAGTAATAATGAGCTTCTTATTTAGACTTTTCATTCTTCAGAGGCAGTTGAAATAAAGATATTCTTCAAATGAATCTCAGTAGTGTTAGAAACTTCGGTAAGAGTTAAAGAAGGCATTTTCACAGTTCTAATAAAACATGAACTCATGTTCTTGCAAACACTAAGGTCAGACTTGAGCATCTGTTGACCAAAGATTCAGGAAAGCAATTGATTTCTTTTAAAAGAATAAAAAGAAGGAATTTAAAATTGTTTAGGAACATCTAAGGTTTTCTTCCCCAAAAATATGTAGCTTTAGAGTTTGTAGAAATTGGCTAGGAAATTTTTTTTACACTTTCCCTATAACTTTGTACATGATATATCAGTCATACCTTTTTTTCTGCCTCTTCACCCTTAATCCTACCCACTGCAGAAACCATACTTGTGGTCCTAATCCTATTTTCTTTACTAGAAATTAGGGCTTCAGTTCCCTGCAGACTGAATGTATTCAATCAAATTGAGTCTTTGATTATTATGTATTGGATTGTAATTATTGGATAATAATAGATTTTTGCTTTTTCTATTTAAAAAAATCATGAGATATTTCAAGCATACAGAAAACTGCAGGGATAATATAAATCCAGCTTTGTAAAATCTTAACAGTTTTCATATTCAGATTTTTTTAATACATAAAACTTTATTGATATATTTGAGGCTCGCTCTCATCTCAGTGCTCTCCACTTTTCCGGTTATTGTCCTTGCTACTCATGTTTTTATATATATATACTGTACACACATGCATATATATGAGGTCTGACAATTAAGTTGGTAAATTGGTTGCAATGATGTTGCTAACCTTTTTTGATATCAGAGGGATTATTCATTACGAATTTGTAACAACTGGACGAACAGTTCACCAAGTTTACTATTTGGAAGTGCTGAAAAGGCTGCATGAAAAGTTAGACGACCTGAACTTTTTACCAACAATTCATGGCTCTTGCATCACGACAATGCACCAGCTCACACGGCACTGTCTGTGAGGGAGTTTTTAGCCAGTAAACAAATAACTGTATTGGAACATCCTCCCTACTCACTTAAGATAAAAAATTTAGAAGGCTATAGAAAACTGTATTAATTTGCTAGGGCTGTCATAACAAAGTATTAGACTGAGTGGCTTAAACAACAGAAAGTTATGTCTCACAGTCCTGGAGGCTGGAAGTCCAACATCAAGGTGTCATAGGGTTGGTTCCTTCAAAAAGTCCCAGATTCACCTCTGTCACCATTCCCCTTTACTGACTAACTGGCATTCTATTCTTTTGAGTAAAAATAGTGAAACCTTTGTTATTTTTTTAGACCTTCTTTAATGAACACTCAGCGAATATTTATTGAGCAAAGCCTTGGGGATACAGCGGGTAACACGAGACCTCTGTTGTGTGAAACTAGTAGGAAGAGATCTATAAATAACTAGACAAATCCACAAGGTAATTATAGATTGTAGTAGGTATTATGAAGAGTGATGTGATGGCACATGACCAGAAAGAGGAGAGCAGCTTTAGAAAGGGTAGCTGGAAAAACCTCTCTGAGGGAATAATGTTTGAGGTGATACTTGCAGGATGAGCAGCCCGCCAGAGAAGAGCTGGAAACAACCTTCTTTGATGGATACTGATTGATTGTAAACTCTTTGAGAGCAGGGACCACATCTGGCTTCTTTATTCTTATAAACAGGTATCTAGCAGAGTGGACATTCAATAAAAAAGAAAAGAAAAGAGATTGGTGGTTGTTAACTTTTGTTAAGTGACTATCTAATGTACCTAAGAAAGAAATGGTTAGACCTGTGTATCCCTTTCTGAAGAATACACTGTCCCTCCGTGCACTCTCAACTCTTGCAAACTCACTCTTCTGCTCTCCATGTGCCATTTGAAAACCAGTGGTCAGAAGGACTGTGGACGTCAGTGCTGTGACAGGCAAGCTGTGGGTAGTGGGCACTCAGGCGTTGTCTGCATAGATACTCCTTCTGGAATTGCATGAACACCTAGCTTTCCATGAATTGAGAAGAATGACTACAGAAGGGGCAGAGCTTTTGTGGATTGACTTACAGCTGGCAAGTACTTTTGCATCGCGCTGTTTCTCCAGTGGTCTGTAGGTTGGGTGGTTACTGAGTGGCTCTGTAGTCCCCAGACCTTGCTGAAGGAGATGGAAATGAGCGTTTTAGCTTTTACAAAAAAAACAAACAAACAAAAAAACAAAACTGTCTCATGGGAGGGTTGGCCATGATTTGGATTTGGGCATCGTGTTGGCTCCCCACCCCTTACCAGAAGCATACACTCTGGACAGAAGAGCTCTCTGTCTCCAGCTGTCTGTCAGTTGTCTGTCTCTAACTGGCTGTTAGAACCCAAAATGGTCTGTAGTGTGAAGCAGGAGGCAGTCAGAGATTCCCCTTTGGAAAGCTGCATAGTGACTGCTGTTGAACAGAGCCTGATTGAGGATGTATAGTTGCTCCTGGATGTAAAACTCTTGAGAATTCACCTTAAAATCATTATTTTTGCCCTTCTTATTATTTGTTTCAGGACTGTGCTATGTATATTCTCGAAGCTCTTGTTTCCCAGTGCCTTCCCTATTCCTTTTCCCCTTCATTGCATCCCTACAAGTGTCTCTAACAAACCTCTCCCGGATTCCTCACATCCAGAATCGTGGTCACATGCCTAGTCACGATGACTTTGGGTATTACTATTTCATTATGCCAAAGGCAGGAACTGTATTTGGGGCAATATACAAAAAGGGCTGTTCCAAAGGCTGGGTGAAGCCAAAAGTTGTCACTATAGAATCACAGATAGGGAGGGGGATAAAAAGAATTCAGCAGGAAGTTAGGCCTAGGTCCAAGGCCAGGAGAAATCAAAGCTTGCATTTTAAACAAGAAGGGCTTAGGCCAAGAGGTAGCTGGAGGGATAGTCTGAAGATTGGCGATGGAGAGATTGAAATAAAGGAACAAAGGTCCACTTGTAGTTCAGGTGAAGCCAGGCAGTTTGAAATCTATGTCTATGAAAGCTTGGCACCCAGTGGGATGTTCTTTTGTGATACTTGGTTTATCTAGATAGGGTAAGGGTGACTTCTTAAGGAACTAAGCCTTACTGAATATCTCTTACTAGATATTCAGGAATTCTAATTTGCCTCTGCTCTAAGTTTCTGCTCATAGATTTTTAAATTTAAAAAAAGTACATATACATTGTTTTTTCTGACAGCAAAAAAACTCATGTTCATTGTAAAATAAAACTCAGACAGTACAGAAATGCTCAACGTAAACGGTGAAAATCCTCCATGATCCTCCATCAAAGAAAATACTAAAGACAATTTGGTGTTAATTTTTTTTGTATTTTTTATAGTATATCATACACACATACAGGTGAATAATTTTCCATTTATTTTTGCTTCATTTAAGACAAAATGGTTTTGTTAACATTGTTCACTTACTATATCTTAGACCTTTTTTCATATTTTTAATAGTTATGTATATGCCATGTTTCCCCAAAAATAAGACCTAGCTGGACAATCATCTCTAATGCGTCTTTTGGAGTAAAAATTAATATAAGACCCAGTATTATATTATATTTATATTATATTATATTATATTATATTATATTATATTATATTATATTATATTATACCCAGTCTTATAGTAAAATAAGACCAGGTCTTATATTAATTTTTGCTCCAAAAGATGCATTAGAGCTGATGATTGTCCGGCTAGGTCTTATTTTCGGGGAAACACAGTCGTATTCTGTGTACATAAGGATGTACCATGGTTACTATACCATTTCCTATGGAGAACAAGTGTTAGTGTTACAGTGTTACACATACTGCAGCAATAAACATCCTTATTCATACAGCTTTGCATGCTCATATTAGCATTTCTCTAGATGGATTCCTAGAAGTGGGATGTCTAGGTCAAAAAGTATGTACATTTAAATATTTAATAGATATTATCATACTGCCCTCCAAAAAATTTTAATATACTTTTCCTAACAACATTATCATTATTAAAACTGAAAAACCTGTCATTTTGCATGCATAAGCAGTAACACTATAAAGAAAACTGAGGTGATTTTCACCATAAAAGTCAGGATAATGCTTACCTGAGGACTATATGTGGGGGGGGTGGGGGGGTGTTGTCATCGTGGAATAGTGCTTGGGGAGGAGGCTTGTGGGAAGTTCTACTTCGTGACCTTGGTGGTAATTACATGGGTGTTTGGTTTACAATTATTTGTTAAACAGTACATATATGTTATTTGTATGTTATATTCTGCAATGAAAAAAGAAATCAGTCTTTCAACAAATATTTATAATGTGCACTTGCTATGTATGAAGGCACCGTTCTGGGTAACAGAAATACTGCAGTGACCAAGGTGAATTCCCCGTCATAAAATAATGCAGGAAGCAAAGAAGGAAATACATAAATAATACAAATCAGGTAGTGATAAGTGCTATGAATAAAATAAAGCCAGGTAAGGGGGAGAAAGTGGTAGCTGAAGGGACAACTTAATTTTTGAGAGGGTTGTCAAGAAGGAAGCTTTGAAGAGGTGAAGTGTGAGTAGACACCTAATAGATAAAAAGCAGTGAAAGAATGTTCTGGGCACAGAGAAGAGCGTTTAAAAGCCTAGGAATGAATAGAAAGCAGGCTGATGTGACGGGTGTAGTCAGCTAGGGAAGAGTGTAGGAGGTCAGGTCAGAGGGGTAGTCAGCAGCCAGATCAGGTGGGGCCTTGCCAGCATGGCACAGATTTGGGGTTTTAGTCAGTGAGCTGCGAAGCCAGTGGCGTGTTTTTGGTACAGGGAGCATCATGACCTCATTGATAACTTTTAAAAATATTACTCCAGTTGCTGTGGGAGAATGGATTATAGGCACCATGGAGATCAGTGAAGAGGCAACTCTCCAAGGGGAGAGTTGGTGGTAGCTTTGATCATGGAGGCGGTGAGAAGGGTTAGACCGGGTGTATGTTTCGAAGGTAGAACCCACAAGGCTTACTAATGGATTGGACGGATGTGAGGAAGGGAGTTAAGGAAAGAAAAATAAAAAATGACTCCTAGATGTTTCTCTCGAGCTGCTGAAGGAACAGTGGCATCATTAACCTGAGAGACCAAAGACTCTCAAGAGGAGGGGTAGGGTGCGATATAAAAGTGAATAATTGTTTTTGTTCCGTTAAATTTGCGCTACTCTTTAAACAGCCATGTTAGTTTCACATAAGTAGAACCATAAGAATTCTGTTGTACCGAGGTGCAATTTTGAGTTAAATTTCCCATCCAAGCTCTGTCAGTACCTAAGACTCTGTTCTAATACCTTTTGTTAGATTGTCACACAAGAATTTACTCCTTCAGAGTGACTGAAGGTGTACTCACTGAGTGCCTACTCCGCCTCCCCCACCACTGACTTCTGCCCTCTGTGGGCCCCTATCTCCTCACCCACACCACACTCTCAGCTCCTAGAAGAGCCCCTCTTCTTTGTTGTTGTCCGTGGGGTGACATGTGTAGGAGGAAGTGATACAGACAGGTGCTTTGTCTGTTTCCTGCCTGTTGGGAGCTGTATTCCTCAGTCCGCCTGTAATACCTTCTCCACACACAGAGAATACAGGTTGCATACTAGCTGGAGCTAATCTTCCCTGAAAAGACGAATTTTCCTCTGAAGTGTAAACAGATCCTTGTTTTTTCAACAGCTCATTTGGGATTAACAACTCTGCATCTGGTACACTTCACTTCTTGAAGCAAATTTTTCCCGGGTTTCTTTCTCGGGGTTAAAGGCTTTAAAATAGTGGCCATTAGTGTCACAGTTGCTCTGCCTCTAGTGGGTGACACGTAGCCATTTTTGCTTCTAGGACCCTTTACAGCGAACAACAGCTGCTCATCAGAAGTAGGTTTAATTGCTGAATAAGTTGTTGTTTTTTCTTTTGGGGTGGGGACTGTATTATTATTTGTTTTCTTAAATTTTGTTTCATTTACAGGTGTTGTGTTGTAGGAAAAAGACATGGCAGTTATTAGTCAGCCTATCCTTGAAAGAAGTTATGAAAACAAGATTATTTCCCAACCAAATAACGATAATTTAAATTTCCAACAGACATTCATATATGGACCTCCTCTCATCTCATTACCACTCTGGGACAGAGTAGCGGTAATTATTCTTTATTTGACAAATAAGGAAACTGAGGCCCAGAAGTTTAGTGACAGTGCCCAAGGCCTTGCACTGGTTACAGGTTAAGCACTGGTTTGAAGATGGGTTTTTGTACATCTTCAGGGCTGGGGAGTCAGAAATAAAAAACCTCCTCATGTGTGTTGCCATCTCGTTGGCTTATTTTTTAGGTGGTATTTGCTGGATTATCATTTGGATTCCCCTTGACTTCAGAGTCACTGAGTAAAATGAATCCAAAGGTTTGAGATCTACTTTTAGCAGTTTTCGTTTATGTCAACAGTGTGCTAAAAGGATTGAGAATGATTTGTTGAGAGGATCACTTCAGCTAGAACAGAAAAGGGGCTTTTGCATATGGGAGCTCTCCTTTATGAAGACATCATTTCCAGCTTTTTCCAGATTGGTACTATTGCTAATTAATAGATTAAACACATTGGGATGGTAATTGCTTATTCTTTCAGCATATGGGTATTTTTATTGGTAGATTCATGTCTTGATTTTTTTTTTTTTAGCTTGGTCTTATTTACCCAGAGAGAGCCATGCCTTATTTAGGATTCTTCAGGTTGTTTGTATTAGTTACAACTATATCTGGTTCTAATTATTTCTTTCAAAAGAAGAGAGCCTAATGTTCTAGCATAGTAAGTCTAAATTGGGGGGAGGGGGGGCGGTCGCAAGGCCCAAGATTCAGGTGTGGGATTAGATCTCATTGATGCTGCTAGGTTTGACTTAACACAAAGGCAGTCAGCTTTTTTTTTTTTAACATTGAAATCTGGATTCCCTCAGTCCCCGTAGACAGCTTAGTGTATTATATTGGAATGAGGAAAACAGTTACATGAGCTGCCCCTGCCTGACGTGAGGTGGGCCCTCCAAATTTTATACCTGGCAAAGGTGATAGGAAGGTTGGACTTGAACAGCAGAGAAAAAACAATTGGCAGCTAACTATGCATTCTTTTGTTACCTGTGCAGAATAACCCCTAGTTCTGGCCCCTAAATATTATAGTCTTGGAAAATAAAACATCTGTATTCAGTAAGTAAACATCATCAGGAGAAAAGCAGGTAATGTTTTGACTTTGACAGATTCTTCTTCATTGTTCTTCACTGGAGTCCAGGACAATAATCCAGTGCAATTATATAATTTTTAGGACTGGAAAAGACCTTCTAGTCTGGCTGGACCAGTGGTTTATAAAGTGTTTGCTCTTCAGAAGTTCTGCAAATTTGATTGTGTTTTTAAAAAAATTATAACACTTTGAAGAACCATTACCAAAATGGATATCATGCACTGTCTTGAGAGAGATGCCACATGTAACGGATGAAAGACCCTGGTGCCTCTTTTTGTACTGCCAGCTTAACTTGCCTTTCTGGAGACATTGGCCTAGAGCCTTTCTTGCTGTGTCTGTTAACTGAAGAGTATTATGCTGTTGTAAAAACTGGTCAGAAGAAAGAGTCCTGGACTTTCCTTTTCTGGGCATCAATTTTCTGAAGGACTTGGGGTGGCTGATTGTTAAAATTCCACTACTGTGTGTCCCCGAAAATAAGACTTAGTCAGACCATCAGCTCTAATGCATCTTTTGGAGCAAAAATTAATATAAGACCCGGTCTTACTGTAATGTGATATAATATAATACCAGGTCTTATATTAATTTTTACTCCAAAAGACACATTAGAACTGATGGTCCGGCTAGGTCTTATTTTCAGGGAAACACGGTAGTTCTAACTAGCATGGCAGAAACAGTTGTCACAGTACCACCCTTTTTTATACACGTAAACCATTCAGTCCCAAGTAGAAAAACTGTTGGCCTTTTTGTACTCTGGTAATCACAGATTTGGGTAAATTTCTTTGAAGCTGTAACTTGATCCAGAATCTCTAAAATTAAAAAAAGGGGGTATGTTTTTCAGATTGCCTTGGGGTAGGATAGACCCATTCATGGTTATATTAGGTAGGATAAAACTGTTATAACAGATAAACCTTAAGGTTTCAATGACTTTATATAGTAGACGTTTATTTCTCATTCCCATAAAGTCCAGACATTATTCCTGTTTAAATATGGGGGAGAACGTCATGTATGAATGGAAAGAACTAACCTATTCTCTGTCTCTTACTGACCTTAATTCCTCACTTTGGGTATCAGTTTCTGTGTCAGTAAAACAAGGGGATTGAACTAGATGGTCCTTTCACTCTCTAAATGTTCATATGATCTCTATTAAAAAGAAAATTCTTAAGGGGACAGTCTCACGTTACGTGTTATATTGTGAGCCTGGTAGCTTTGTAATGCTGCCGTCTTATGTACAGAACATAGCATCTTTCTCTGGCACCAGGGGCGGCTTCTCTTCTCACCAAAATTCAGTGCCTCTGTATAATGAGAAATAGAAAGAGGGTGAAATGATTGGTGCTACAACAGAATTTATATTCCATTCCAGTCATGACACATCAGGTACTTTCCCTGAATACAACTTATGATGTGGGCAATGAGGAGGTGTTTCCATGCTTTTCTTGTTTAAAATTATGCAGCGTAGTACTAAGGTTTCCTGAGGCCAACATTCCCAGCCCTACAGGTAGTCAGATTTTCCACATTGCCCTCGCATTATTAGTTGAATTCAGTGCGGCATGTTTGTCGTTTGCAGAACTGAAAGAATTCCCCCTGCACACACCTCTCATCATCAGTTGCTAGGTTACAGCTTTTTACATTGTCCCAGTCTGGTGATGTTGCTATGGATACCAGTTGTTCCTCCTCCTATGACACTGTTCTGGTCACGCTCAGAGTACAGGCAGGACGTAACTATGATGTCAGAGATGTTTTAGTTTATGGCTTTCCCTCTATTTAGTGATAAGATCTAAGTCATAGATATCAATTTCATGTTTTCTAATATTACGTACATGAAGGAAAAGAGGCATAGCTCAGTCCTGGACACACTCCCTCACGTAGAAATAAAACAAACACTATGAACCGTGAATAGGAGACCTGCTGCCCTATGTCCAGCACATGCGCACACAGACCAGCGTTCTGCCTCCTCACGAGAGGGCTCTCCATGGAATATAACCATCTCTGACGTCGCCCTCAGAGGTTAGGGACATTTGGGGATGGCCTTGTCAGACAATTGATCTAAATGATGAGGCCTGTTGTCTAAATTTTATTGCCATTTAATAGCACACATGGTTATGTTTGTTTTCCTGCTAAGTTTTAGACAGCATGAAGGCAGGGGCCGTGTATTTAACTGGTTTTCATCCCCAACAGTACTTCAAATAGTGCCACACACGGCAGTGGTCCTGAAAAGGCTTATTGATCTAGTCTGAAAACTGAACGAGTAGGAAATTACTAATTTGACTTTCGATTTCTGGCATAATGTTTTAAGATGGTGAGAACCCCTTCATCTTACAGTCGTTGAAGGTCGAGACTAACCCATGTTGCTTAGCTCTTACCTAGTCTGACCCTTTGATCTCACAGTTGAGAAAACACCTAAGGCCCTAAGAGGATGTGACTCATCTAAGGTCACAGAGCAAGTAAAGCTACGGTTTCATACAAATGTGGGTTATAAAACGTCTGTGAAAAACAGTTTAAAATCTTTGCAGTAAAAATAATTCTATTTACTTCAACAATAGTATTTTGTTTTATGCAGTCTGTTTACTTTAAAGGCTGGCAGATAGACATGTATTAAAGAGGAATTTCAGTGTTTAACAGGAGCTCTATGAAGAACATGGCAATTTTTATTTGAAGTCACCTGAAAGTCTTGCAGTGTACTTAAATATTTGACTTCTTCCTCAAAAACCATATTGAAATTGAACATAGTATAGGACTGAGGGCAGACTTTAAAAATTAACATCCTGGATCAAATAAATGATGATGGAAGGAGAACTGACTCTGCGTGGTGAACACACAATGTTATTTATAGATGATGTAATACAGAATTGTACACCTGAAATCTATGTAACTTTACTAACAATTGTCACCCCAATAAACTTTAATTTAAAAAAAAAACACCTAACTGTAGAATGTTAAAAGTCATTGAGATAATATATGCGATATTATACTTTCAATAAATGGTGGGTATTTTTTTTTAAATTAACATTCTATTTTAAAATGGGCAGTATTTGAATTAAACAGGTATCCCTTGCATGTTATGGCACGTCCCTAAAATGAAAGGAATTTATTTACCAAATAGAATCTTTTTGTTTGGGGAAAAAACAAAATGAATAAAAATGTACCTTCTGAAATACAGACAGCCAAAGGTGTCAGTTATGGACTTTAACTGTCAGAGAAACAAGACAAATCCCATGAGAGTCCAGGAAAGTGACAAAGCAGAAACCCTCAAGATATGACATGTCAGTCAAAATGAATCTCCCCTCCTTCCCAGGACCAAAGAATCAGAGTCTGTGTTCCCTCCTTTCTCTTCTCACTGCCCCATCCCTTGTTGCAGCTCTCTGAACTTTATGCAGTAATCCCCCACATAGCTTTCTGCCTGTATGCGGTGCCCTTCCATTTTTTTCCCATTGTCAGATTGCCTTCCTCCATAGAAGTTCTGAACAATTCACTGCCTTCAGGGGACTCCCTTTGCCTACCAAATAAAGTTGAGACTCCTTGGCCTGGCAGTCAAAGCCCTGTACCATCTGCACCTAGCACACGTTTCCAGCCTTGTTTATCTGTGCCATTTGCTTCAAACAAATGAGCCTGTTTCCAGAGAATGCCCTGTGCTTTCCCAGCTCACACTGTCTCCTCCCATTGCCACCTGTTGGAATTTTCCCCACGCTGAGTTGCCACGTCCTTCATGAGGCCTTTCCTGCTCTTCCCCCACCAGTTTTCATCTCTCCTTCTACTGACCACAAAGAGCACTTTCATAACCTTTTTTTTTTTTTTTTGGCACTTACATCAACCATCTAGTATGGTTAATTCTGGTACTTGACTCCGGTAAGGACAGTGCACTCAGGGTACCTCCTACAGACAGCTGAGCACCTTGTCTGGAACACAGATGCTTAGTAAGTATTAGAACTACATTCACAAGGCAAGTAGGCATATTCGCTTGTATTACTTAGTTCTATGGTTCAAGTGGAACAAATTTGACCATTTACTAAAAGGTTTCACCCACCTAGAGAATTAATATTTTACTTATTTTAATGTACACTCCTTTTTTAGGAAATGTTTATTAACTTTTTAAAAATTATTGAAAGGTGATTGACATAACATTATATTAGTTTCAGGTATACAATGTAATGATTCGATATTTGTATATACAATGTATTGCAAAATGGTCACCAAATGTACACTCATTTTTGCTGAATTCCTTCACCATTGCTTATATCACGGATTACCAGTCTCTCAGTATGAGGACCCTCCCCTTTTAAAAATATAATCTAATGACTTTACAATATTTTTGAACAGCTTTATTGAGGTATAATTTATACTTTATAAAATTCACACAATATAAGTATACAGTTCAGTTATTTTTAGTAAATGTATAGAGTTGTGCAAACATCACTGTAATCCAATTTTAGAACCTTTTCATAATTCCCCCCCAAAAAAAGTTCCCCTGTGTCCTTTGCAGTTAGTCCCCACTCCCACCCTCAACCCCAGGAAAACACTGATCTGCTTTCTGTCTGTATTGATGTACCTACTCTGGATATTTCATATAAATGGAATTAGACAATATGTAGTTTTTTTTGTGTCTGGCTTCTTTCTTAGTATAATGTTTATAAGGTTCACTTGCGTTATAACATATCAGTAGTTAGTTGAATAGTATTTCATTGTGTGGATAGGTGCATTTTGTTTATCCAGTCACCGGTTGGATTATTTCTAGTTTTGCCTATTATCAGTAGTGCTGCTGTGAACGTGTACTTGATTCATACACACTTCTTTTTGTGGACAGGTTTCATTTATTTTGAGTAGATATCTAGGAATGGGATTGCTTTGTGGTATATCTCTGTGAAACTTTTTAAGAAACTGCCAAACCTGCTTTCATAGAGGCTTCTGCTATTCCCACCAACAAATGTATGAAGACTCCAGTTTCTCCACAAGTGGGCCCCTTCTTAATATTAAAAAAATTGTAGACTCTCACGTGATAACAGACGTCATTTTAGTATCTGCAGATTGATAAGAAGTATAAAAATGACACATTATTAGGGATTTAATAATACTCTTAGAAGGATTATACAGACATATCTTGGAGATATTGCAGGTTCGGTTCCAGACCACTGCAATAACGTGAGTCGTAACCTTTTTGCTGGTGGGTCTTGCCTTCAATTTATAAAAAATGCAACGTCTTTGGAGCGCAATAAAGTGAAGTGCTTTATTGGTATGCTTGTATTCTATAATCACAACAGCATTTTATGATATGATGTATTCATGTTACAGGCATTGCTTTGTGTGTACTCTTACAGCAATTCAATGTCCCCCACGGATCTGTGGTTGGGAGCTACTGGTCCAGATGTCTTGTTTAGAAATAAATATAAACTATCTTGTGCCTTTTTTGTATCATATGTCAAATAGAGGACTATCTTATACAGTTGTTTGAAACATGTCAAGCATTTGGCCCATAATAGGTGCTCAGTTAATGACAGCTGTTATACTACTAGGGCTAAGACGCTTAATAGAAAGAGGTTAGGCTTTGGAGCCACACAGGTGAGGATCTTAACCTATCTGAACCAGACGAAATTAATTGTAGTCTCTGCTCAAACTGCCTGGGAATGGAGGCTATGGATTCATTCTTGGAAGCACCTTTTCCCATACTTAGTTCTTGCTGACTTCAAATACCTGTTTGTTTCTACCCATTTCCTTTGGTTTCATCTTTTTTGCATAGGAACCTTCTTCTCTTTCCCGCCCCCAGTTTGTCAGTGTCGCTTAACAAATGCTATTCCTGTGTTCTAAAGATGTAATTCTTATCCCTTTTTGCACATTAGAGTCACCTGGGCAGATTTAGAGCTGAATACAAATGCCTGGGTCCCACCCCCAGAGATTCTGATTTAACTGCACTGGAATGTGACCTTGGCATCAAGAATTTTCAAAGTGTGTGACCAAGGATGAGTATTACTTTTCTAATATGAAACCAGGATTGGTGACAGCTGTTCTTGCCTAACTTAGTATCAGCAGCCAATGTCACAAGTATAAACACATCTCATTTTGTTGTACTTTGCTGTGTTGCATTTCATGGATGTTGCGTGTTTTTTACAAATTGAAGGCACAACCCTCCACCAGCAAAAAGATTACAACTTGCTTTACTGTGCTGGTCTGGAACCAAACCTGCAATATCTTCAAGGTGTGCCTTTATCTTAATTCCTTTGTCAGTAAAGGAATTGAACAAAAGGGAGTTTCTGGGATACCCTGTTAGAATGACACCGAGCCACTGGACCAGCCTTACCGGTCCGACTTTCTTCCACCCGAGTAGCCAGTCAGTGTCTAAAGAGATGTGTGGAATGAAAGTAAAAACCTTACACCTTGCGGAAGTCAGGGCATATTTCATCCATCGTCACTTATTCTAGGAGGCAGTGTGCATAGTGAAATGCATTCAGGTTTTGGCACTAGAAGAATCTGGGTTTGTTTTGGCTCTGTTGATTACTGGCTGTGTTGGTTGAGGTTCAGAGAGTTTGCAATTGCACATTGTCCTCCTCTGGAAGAAATCGGGATTATGAAAAACCAGAACAGAATCATACAACTCTCAGGCTTGTTAGGATTTTAGACTATACATAAAGTCCTTAGCATACTCCTGGCTTAGTAAATAGCACCTGTATTTGTATTAGTACTCATGCTATATCTCACCAGCCATTCAAGCCAGGGTCTATAAAGTTAGAAACTGTCTTGGACTCATTTGTATCTCCAGTGCCAATCATAGTGCCCTATGCTCAGAAGGTTACAGTGGTACCTCGGTTTTCGAACGTCTCCATTGACAAACATTTCAGTTTACGAACGCCATAAATTTTTTGGATCTATGGTATCATTAGATAGTAAAATTCATGCTAAATGTGCAGTTTTAGGGGTTGATTTTAAAGGTCTGGAACAGATTAATCCATTTTGCATTACTTTCTACAGGGAAACCACGCCTTGGTTTTCGAACGTTTCAGAACTCGAACGGTTTTCCAGAACGGATTGCGTTCGAAATCTGAGGTCCCATTGTATAAAATGTGATGATGTACAGAAAATAGAAAATTTGATTTCTTTTTTTTAAAAAAACCTGACTTGTTGATCTCATAGGTAAATAATTAACATGTAATTAACATAAGTAAATAATTGAACATAATGTGGCATTATAACTAATGCTCAGCAAGTAATTGTTGCTGCACATTATTTTAACAGCAATATCCATTCATTTTTGTTTAATGAGATTCATGGTCAAAGTCATACAATGTCATACAACCCAGGAACTAAAATGGTAGTACATAGTATTTAGGAAAAAATGCTTCAGTAGTTACAGCAAGTTTGATGTAAGCAAGAGAATAGGTACGAGGGACAGCTATAAAGAATAACCAGGCAAGGAATCAGAGGTCAAAACAGGGTAGGATGGATAGACAAGCCAAAATCAGAACATACAAGAGAAGTGCACTTCATCGTATTTTTTTTTTCCTAGCTCTGTCGGCAAAGGGCCTAGAAGCGATGAAATACTAGTAGTAATGAGCACCCCTAGTACCCAGGTTTTACTTCTAAATAACATTCCCCACTGAGAGGAACCAAGTCTGGAGTAGGAACTTGACAGGGTGAGCCTGAGACATCCTCTTGTGCCAGAAGCAAGAAAGCTTTTAAGATCTAATAGAATAATTAACACTTTAAAACAAAAGAACTAATGGAGTTGTGTCAAAAGGACACAGAAGTCAATTTGAAGGGCCTCCAACTGGCTAAATTTGGGATAGTTGGAGCATTAGGGAGAAAAATGACTGCAATTGATTTATACATATGAATATATAAAATTGCATGAGTCCATATTACTACTCAGAAAAGAGGAAGCTCACCCATCCAACTGTCAACATTAAAAATTAATCTGATATCAACTCCTTACTCTAAATATTGATGAAAGAAATAACAGCATTTTTTCTTTCAGGAGCTACTTCATTTTTTGTTTTTTAAGGTAACTGAATAACTCTAGGTGATGAGGGTATGCTCTTCTTTACATGAGACTGGCAGCTAGTATTTGTAGAAGTATGATACACAGGCATACCTCAGAGATATTGTGGATTCAGTTCCTGAGAGATGGCAAACAAAAGAGGTGAGACCTACAGTTGCCCCATTCATTCTGCCTTGAGTTTCCAGGCTCTGGCATCAGGAGCAGGAACTGAAGCAAAGCCTGAGTTGACACGAACTGTGAGTCTGGGGAGACAAGTGCAACTACTATTCATAGGACAGAGTACAGAAAGACGAGCGATACCTGGAGAGAAGTGGAGAGATCGTGTGGGTCTCCCTTAAGTGCTCAGCAGAGACTGATTAACAAAGGCATGTGAGCAACCTACTCAAGAGTGGGGATTCGAAGAGATCAGAGGGAATGGTGTCCAGTGCTCACAGCGGTAGCAACAGGCACTGTTACTACCAGCTAGACAGGAAAATTTCATAATTCCTGAGGCACTGCATAGAATACGTGGGTAGGTCTTGCCTTAGTTGGAGGGAGTAATTAGTTCTAGACTGAGCACAGCTCTGGACCTGCCTAGCAAACCTTAACGGCAAGATTCAGAAGGATCAAACCGTATCCAAGTAACTTAGCTGTATCCCAGAACAAAGCTCAAGAAGATTTATAGGAATACAAGAAGTATCCAATCCCTTACAAGGTAAAATTTACATCTGGCATCCAGTCAAAGATTATCAGGCATGCAAAAGGGTAAGAAAACATGGTCCATAATAAGGAGCATATCAATGGAAACTGATGCAAGGCTGACACAGATATTAGAATTAGCAGAAAAGAACTTGAGAAAGTGATTATAACTTGTACTCTGTATGTTCAGAAGTAGAGACATGGAATGTATAAAACAGACCCAAATATAGCTTCTAGAAATGAAAACTGCAATGACTGAGATGAAAAATACACTGGATAGGATTAATGGCAGATTAGATATTGCAAGAGGGAAAGATTAGGGAATTTGAAGGCACAGCTATAGAAATTATCCACAATGAAATGCAGAAAGACAAAAAAAGAGTATCTCTAAGCTGTAGGACAATTTCAAGGGGCCTAATATACTATGTATAATCAGAGTCCCAATAGAGAGGGGGTGAATAGAAAAAATTTTTTTAAGAAATAATGGCTGAAAATTATCCAAACTGGATGAAAAGTATAAACCCACAGAATCCAAAAAGCTCAATGAACCCCAGACACGAGCAATGTGAAGAAAACTACACTGTTATCAATTTATTTCCATTCAGCTCCAAATCAACCTTCAATATATGCTCTGAGATGAGCAAAGGAATTCTTTTAAGTCTGCCTTCTTTAAAGGGAGCATGATTTTAGGCTTTCTTAGTGCAGGGTATTGGCTCTGGAGGGATATTGTAGGAGAAAGAAGCTCTCCTGATGTTTCTGGTGCTGATTGGGGGTCGGAGGTGTGGACGTGAGGACATCTAGTGGAGCCATCCCCAGAACATGGTCTCTCTGCAATGTTTGTGTCCTTGTCCTTTCTTCAGCTCCCTCAACATAGAAACTAGAGCTTCCATGTGACCCTGTGCTCTGAAAGCTTCCTGCCCCCACCAACACTTGGACTTCCTACTGCATGTCATTGGTTGCCAATTACTTGCTCTCCCACCTACACTCCAGAGGGTAGCTTATTGTTTGCCTGGAAACTCCAGACTACCTCTGGCCTGGCCAAACTAGCACGTTTCTATCTAGTGGGCTACCATACCTTCTTCTCCTAATGAGGTCTGAACCCTTCCAAGTTTGTCCTTTATGGTTACTCTTGCTCAGCATGAGGCACCATATAGAGTTTCCTTATTTCCTTTAGCTACTCTTTTCATAGTTAATGACCCTTTAAATTTCTTTTTTATTCTACTGTGTGATTTCTATTTCCTGATTGGACCCAACTGCTTGCTACATACACCAACGCACATGACAATCAAATTGCTCAAAACCAATAATAAAGAGAAAACCTTAAAAACAGCCAGAGAAAAAGATACACTATGTAAAGAGGAACAAAGACATGAATTACATCAGATTTCTCATAAAAATAGAATGCAGGTAGGAATATAATTGAGCAATGTCTTTAAAAAACTGAAGAAAAAACTCTATCACCCAGTAAAAATATATTTCAAAAATGAAGGTGAAATACGTTTTCAGACATACAAAAGCTGAAATGATTCATCAGCAGACCTACACTACAAGAAATGTTAAAAGAAGTCTTTCAGGCAAAAAGAAAATGATACCAGATGGAAATCTGGATCTATACAAAGGAATGAAAAACACTAGAAATGGGAACTATGTAGGTAAATATTTTTTTCTTTTTATTTAAACCTCTTTATAATCAACTCTTTAAACAAAAATGATGGCAGTGTATTATGAGATTTAGAACATTTATAAAAATAAAATGCATGACAACAATAGCCTAAAAGCCAGAAGAGGAGAAATGAAAGTATACTATTATAAAATTCTTACATTGTATGTAAAGTGTTGTGGTATCACTTGATGATGGACTGTGATAAATTAAAAAGGAATACTATGTACCCGACAGCAACCCCTAAAATAACAAAGAATTGTACCTAATAAGCCAACAAACATGATAACCTGAATCAAAAATGCTTCATTAATTTTTGAAAAAGAGAATGAAGAACAGATGGCTCAAGTGGAAAACATATACAAGATGATAGACTCAAACCTAAACTTATCAATAAATCACATTAAATATGAATGGTCAAAATGCCAGCAGTTAAAAAGCAGAGACTGATCCGATAAAAACGCAAAAGATTTAAAAGTTTAAAATAAAAGGATGGAAAAATTATAGCATGTTAACATTAGTCAAAAGAAAGTTGGAGTGGCTACATTATTTAATATCAAATAAAGAACATTTCAGAGTAAAGAATATTAGCAGCAATAGAGAAGATCATTTTATAATAATGAAAAGGTGAATCAAGAGACTATAACAATCCTAAATGTATATGCCTTTATTAACAGTTTCAAAATAAATGAAGCAAAAGCGATAGAACTCCAAGCAACTATAAAATTCATAATTCAATACATCTCTCCTAATAATTGATAGAGGAAGTAAACAGGGAAAAAGAAAGGATATAGAAGACTAGAACCAACTATCAATCAACTTAACCAAATTAGAACTAGACCTGGTGGAACATTCAGTCTAACAGAAGCAGAAAATACTGTATTTTCAAGTATACATTTTACCAAGAAAGACAATATTATGGGCCATTAAAAGTCTCAATAAATTTGTAAGGATTCAAGTCCTGCAAAGTATGTTTTTCTGACCACAGTGGAATTAAATTAGAAATCATTAATAGAATGATCTGGAAAATACAAAACATTTGGAAAGTAAATGACACACTTCTAAGAAAACTATGGATCAAAGAATAAATCAACATGGAAATTAGAAAGGTGTTAGAACTGAATGAAAATGGAAACACAACATACCGTAATTGGTGGGATGTTACTAAAGCACTGCTTGGGGAAATTTATAGCACTTGATTGCCTATATTTGGAAAGAAAGAAGTTTCAAATCATTAACCTCATCTTCCAACTTAAGAAAATAGAAAAAGAAGAGCAAGTGAAACCCAAAGTAAACAGAAAAAGAAAATAAAGACTAAAATAGAAGTCAGTGAAATAGAAAGCAGAAAAACAGTAGATAAAACCAATAAAACCCAAAGCTGGTTCTTTGAGATAAATGAAATTGATAAACCTCTAGCTGGACTGATTAAGGAAAAAAGAGAAACTACAAACTACTAGTGTCAGGAGTGGGAGAGGTGACATCACTACAGACTCTACAGATATTAAAAGGATAATAAGGGGATAGTATGAACAACTTTATGCCAATAAATTTGACAACTTAGGTGAAGTGGAAAAACCCCAGGATTGTTGGTAGCAGCCAAAAACTGGAAACAACCCAAATATCCATCAGCAGGTGAACAGCTAAGCAAAGTGTGGTATACAAAGAAATACTATTCAGTAATAAAAAAGGAAAAGTTCTCGTGATACATAAAATAACATGGATGAATTTAAAAAGTAATTATTCTAAGTGGAAGAAGCCAGACAAAAAAGAACATGTATAATTCCATTCATATAAAACACTAAAAAATATATCCTAATCTAAAGCAGATCAGTAGTTAGAGGGGAGAAGGCATGGTGAGTGAAAGGGACTTCAAAAGGGTATGGGGACACTTTGGGGAGTGATAATGTTCATTATCTTCTTTATGATGATGGTTCCGTGGATGTATACTTTTGTCAAAACTTACCAGAGGTACACTTTAAATATATAGCTTATTGTATATCAATTATATATCAATAAAACTCTTTTAAAATAAGCTATAACAGTACAGTTGGTGTTTGAATATATATACTGTGTAGCAAATGATATTAAGGAATTATTTTTCATTTTTATAGATGTGAAATGGTATTGTGGTATACAGGGAACATCCCTTTTTTAGAGCTTCATATTGAAGTATTTTTTATAGAAACTGACAAGTCTACTCTATCAATTTGTTCCAAAATTCATATGGAAATGCATGTAAATATAGATTCATAGAGATGAATATCCTAATGTCTGTGATTTATTTTATATACTTTAGAAAATATTGACAAAGCAAAGAAAGCAAAACATTAACACTTAGTACTTCTATATAATTAACATATAGGCATTCATATAGTATTTTCTCTACTTTTTTGTATGCTTTAATTTTCTTCCTATAAAGTTTTTTTAAATGAATTTAAAAAGGTATGTCATTCGGAACAGTGGGTTAGGAGTTAAGTACATAAAAGCATGAAAGACAACAGGTGCTATGGAGTGAATTCCCCCCCCCCCAAAAGAACTCATGTGTTGAAGCTCTAACCCCCAATGTGATGGTATTTGGAGGCAGGACCTTTGCGAGGTAATTAGATATAAATAAGATCGTGAGGGTGGGGCCCTCATGATGGGATTAGTGTCCTTATAAGATGACAAACACCAGAGTTCTCCCTCTCTCCACCATGTGAGGATACACAGCAAGAAGGCAACCATCTACAAACCAGGAGGAGTGTCCTCACCAACTGAATCTGCCAACACCTTGATCTTGGACTTCCCAGCCTCCAAAACTGAGAAATAAATGCCTGTTGTTGAAGCCACCTGGTCTGTGGTATTTTGTTATGGCAGCCTGAGCAGACTAAGACGGTATATAACAGAAGCTGTACCAAGTCTAAACCAGTAGGAAGCAGGCACTGATCAGGAAAAGGGTAAGGTAGCTCCCGTGTCCAGTGAGGGCCTGCTGCCTGGCTTGTAGGTGGTTGTCCCCTCACAGAATCTTCACATGGCAGAGCACCAGGAAGAAACAAGCTGTCTTCTTGCAAAGGGACTGTTCTCACTCATGAGGGCTCCACCTTCATGAGCCAGTCACCTCCCCAAGGCTCCACCTCTTAATACCATGACACTGGGGGGTAAGATTTCAATACAGGAATTTTGGGGGGACACAAATATTCAGACATTTAGCATCATAAAATGATTTTTCATGAAAGTGAGCCAGGAAAATGGTATGATTGGTCAAGATATAATGTTAATATAGTGTTGTTATTGATTGATTATTATGTAAAGCACAACACCAAAAATAGTGGTTGGTAATATATAATTTGTTGTAACTCATACAGCTTCGTTACTCCTATTATGTTTTATAAGTAATTAAATATTTTAAAGGAAAAAAGAAAAAGGACAATGACCGTAGAAGATAAATTTAAAGCACCTACTAAAAAGGAAATGCACTGAGGCCAAGGGCTGCTTCATGCTTCAGCTCAGAAGGTTTTGTGGATGCCTGTGGAAGGAAGGACCAGTCACTAACCCTTGGGACCAACTTCCCAACCCTAGGCTGGAGTGGGGTGTGCGAAGGAGGTTTCTGCTGCATTGTCGGTAGGCTTTAGCTTCTTAGCCTTTTTGCTTGCTTTGCCGTCTCTATGGATGTGATTATTATTAGGCTGGTGCAAAAGTAATTACTGTTTAAAAGGTTAAAAATAATTGCAAACACCACAATGACTTTTGCACCAACCTAATAGTATGAGCTCTCTATGCTGTGGCCTGACAAGCACTTGGGACAAGTAGTTGTTTTCTACACATCCCACTGATTGGAGCTGGTATTAAACTGTGGTGGAAATGCCATGAGGAAACTGGGATTATATAACAAATATGAATTATTGGCTATTTCAGTGCTTAAAATGAGAAGAGAATAAGAATGAGGGAATAATCTCAAATCCCTTAGACATAAAGTTGACTCATCCCGCTCCCCTTGCAGTACCACTTTCCCTTGAAATTGCCTAGTAATATCATTTCTGTGCTTTATAGCTTGATATATTTTCATATATTATCTAATTTCACACTCACAGTTATATCGTAAGTTAGATATTATTACCCCTATTTTACAGACAAGGGAACAGAGACCCCGAGAGGCTGTGGTTTGCCCAGTGTTACTCAGCTAGATCCTTCACAAACTGTCATATTATTGTCACTTCCTGTGTTCTATCATGCATGTTTTTCCTCAGACGTCTTTGAGATATTTAAAATTCCAATTTGCACTTCCCAGGTATTGTTAAAAACACGGCTTTTCTTGTGGTACAATTTATGCCCTAGAATTTTCTCTTGGGTGTAATGTAAGTATCCAAAATATCTTTGGTCCCCTTAGGACTAGTTTAGCTATCTTCATCCAAGACAGAGCCTAACCACATTTAATACCATTATTCCTAATCAATAGACCTGTTTACTCTTAATTTGCAATTACAGTACGAGATAGGCTAACAGCAAGAAGATTGCGGTTCAGAAGCACTAAAATGTTGATTGTCATGCTCCTAAATGGGTGTTATTAAGACCGAGTTTTAATCGAGGCGGTGGTGGGCATTAATCTCACTCTGCCTTCCCATACCCCTCAACTGTTAATGACTCAGAATTCATCCAAGAAATTGACTACTTTGGAAGGCTCGCTGTTAAATGGCTTTGTTTTTCTCCTGATGTCTGATCACTAGAGTCATGACTGTCAATTTAGCCAAAGGTCTGAAATTGGAATGTAGCTCAGTTATTATCTGGGACTACAGGCTTTCCTAAGAATACCAGTTGGGTAGTACCTCCAAGTCTCATTTTCACTAATTTTAATTAATATGAAAACATCTCTAATTCTGTGTTTTGCTCTCTATGTTTCACTCTTCCATTTCATTGGCTTTACCAAATGTTTCAAAGGCCCATTGTCAGTCACCTATCCAAGAACTGATTCACCCAAAAAAAAAGATGAATATTGAAAATAACAAGAAAATGTGGTATTTTTTGAAATAGGCAACAGTGGTACAGAAGTGGCGAGGGACTGCGCTATTTAGGCACTGTCTCCGTATCCCATAGTTACAGGGAAGCAAGGAGTCAAATTGGAGGACAGCAGCTCACTTAAGAAAAAGCAGGCTGGTAAAAAAGGGTCGCTGAGGTGGCCGTGCGCCCAGAAGCCAGGCAGGAAGCTCTACCAAAGTGTGCTGAGCAAACAGTCGGCCCTGACCTGGGAATGTGGGGCCTTGGAACCAACCACGGCCTTTACTGCTTGTGGTCAGAGGCCCAAAGCGGATTTGCTCTCAGTCATGTAAGGGTAGGCACGTTAAGATCACAACAGGTACGAACAGAATGTGCTGTGGAACCCCCAGGGCGGTATTCTGCTCTGTGCCCTGAATCGCATAGCTGTAATTTTACCTAAAGGCGAGAACCGTGTTTTCCTCTCAGTAGATCCCTCAGCTTCGTTCCATGGAACACAGCCTCTGACATTGTCATTATTACAACTAAGTGTTCTTTTTTTTATTTTTAACTTGGTTGCCATCAACGGAGCCCTGAATTGAAATGTAGATCTATTTAGAATTTCCCAAAGCATTTACAGCAGCTTTCCCTCAGGGTGTGCCATTGGAGCATCAATCCCAAGAAATATGTCTCAGAATGTTTAAAAAGTCCATGGTCAAGTGAGTCCAGGAAACATTTACTATTATATCTCTCTCTTGAAGATTTGCACTGTATATTGGTATACTAAAAGTTTTTGTAAGTCTTACAGTAAAGAAATCTGTTTGATCCAATGTTTCCAAGCTTTTTTGACCCCAGAATTTTGTTTTTTGTTGCTAATACCTAACTTTCTTTTGAACTAATATTTCTTAACCTGGGAACTAGAACATACTCCAGGAAATAATAGCTATATGCCAAATGAATTGAGCTCGAAACAAGTAGAGGAGATCTATATTATCAGTTATATAGCCCCAGGATGTAGAGAAAATTTCAGACCCTCACTAAGGGCATAGATAAGCCCAAGAAAGGGACTAGCAACAATGATCTGCTCTATTGTCCTGATGACATGGGTATGTTTTGGAACGTGGGACAGGCTTATGTCACTTACACTTAATAGGATGAGGATGATACCTCATATTTGTATTACGCTGTAAAATTTGCAGAACTGACATTCCCATGATCAGAACCCTGTGAAGTAGAAAGGTACATATTGTCCCCATTTAACAAAAGAGAAACCAGATTAAATGACTTACCCAGAGTCACATGACATGACTAATATGTAGTAAAACTAGTATATCTAGAACTCTGCATTTAATCTCCAAGTCCGGGGGTTATGCCCACATCACCAAAGTGCCGCTCACATCTATGCTAACGAGTGCAACTTCTTTACAGAAATGCGCATTCTCTCTTACTGTCTTTCTTTTTCCCTTATAAGCACTTCCAATTGCATTTCTACTCCTGAGTTCTTTTTTTGCCTTTGCTACTTCCCACAGCATCTGAGTGATGAGCAGTCTAGACATAACATACCCGGTTTGTCTCCAGGCAGCCTACTTCTCAGAAGATCGAAACCTATAGCCTGGAGCAAATTTCAAATGTCTCTTATAGAACAAGATTCCAAATATGAATTTAGAACCTACTGTGTTCAACCGTTTTTTGGTTTGAGTTTTCATAAATTCAGCAAACATTTGAGAACTGACCACCAGCTATAGGCAAGGCATTTAGTTTTCCAACGCTCTGTCTTATTTTCTGATGCATCTCAAAGTAAGTTGGCATTGTCATTATTATGACTTAAGTGCTCAGTACACTTTGCTTCTGAAAACTTCAGGCTGTGTAGCATTAACTAGAGTTCAACATGTGTTTACAGTACCTTTTTTCTGTTTGTGTGTGTGACTTTTTGTGTGCCAGGCACATGCTAGGTGCTTATCAAATGTCTATTGAGTGTGTGAATGACTCAATCAGATCCAAACACAGGACGGAAGACTGGAGAGTGCACATTCGTGAAAGTAGTAGCACCCTTTACACTTTGAAAAGGCCATTTCATGTCTGCTGTCTTGACAGCCTCCAAATAAAATTCCTGCCATCGTATCTTCCCTTCACCCCATTACATGTGTACCAGGCCCCACACATGCCTGTATTAGAACATCCATTCACTCTCAGAGGTAAAGCATTCCGTTCTCAGAAGCCAGGAAGAGGGAATCTGTCAGGAAAATGAGGCTAAAATAAGTCGGAGCGCCTCTTCCTGGTAAGTGGCTTTGGAGTCATAATCAATGACAAAAAGAAGGAGCAGCTGATTTAAGACTTAAAGGGAGGTTGGTTTGTGTGTTTGGCACAAGTATCTCAGGGCCTAGTCAAGCAGGCCTCCTCACAGCCCTGTCACGTGTAGGCTGACTGATGGGTCAAAGGATCAATAGTTTCTTCCTGTCCAAATCCTTCCCATTTTTCCAGGACCAGCTGGCAGTTCCTCTCCTCCTGACGGCTTCCCTTACCATTCCAGCACAGTGATTGCTTCATTTTCTGAGCTTATAATGTACTTGGCACTTATTTATTCACTGCCTTGGAGACTTTTTTTGTTTAACTATTTTTTAACTAACCTTTTTATTGTTACAAAAGTAGTACATGTGCGCTGAAGAAAATTATAAAATAGAATGAAGTAAAATAATTAAAAAATAAAAATATCACATTTTTCACCTTCCAGAGATCACCACTGAAACAGTTTAGTGTAAATCGTTAGGGACTTTTTGCTAGGCATATGTAATTACATCTGTAATTTTTTTAAACTGAAATCGTATGCTGCACATACAATTTCGTACACTGATTTTTTTAAGTCAGTAATCTCTACCTTTCCACTCCAGTAATTTTTTCAAGTCCATATTCAGATTTCCCCAATTGACCTTAAAAAATGTCCTTTACTCTTGGTTTGCAAATCAGGATCCAATCCAGGGGACATGCCTTCTGTTTGTTGCATTTTGTGTCGTCCCTTAAGTGTTAGTTATTTTAGTTACAATTCCCCTTTTCCATTGACATGTTGAAGAAACGGGGCCAGTTGTCCTGTAGAAAGTTCCAGCCTCTGAATTTGTCTGGTTGCTTCCTTATGGTGACATTTAGCTCATTCTTTTATTCCCTAGCATTTCCTCCTGTTAACTGGAGGTTAGATAATAAAGCTTGATGGATTCAAATCAAACATTTTGGGCTAGATGTGCACTTCTGAAGCAAAGCATCAGATGACACATAGCGGGTTGTCCCTCAGTCAGTAATGCTGAGACTGACCACTGGGCCATGGCGATGATGTGAGGTCCTCCATTGTTCAGTTGTGTTTTCCCCCTTTGACAAGAAAAGGAGTCTGTGGAGTGTTCAGGCATTGGTTTTTTGAAAGATTCTTCTTTCAGCACCACCAAATACTAGAACATCCTTTGAGGTCATTGAGCATTTTAATGAAAATAACACGTCACTAACTAAATTTTCACATGTAACTTCCCTACATGGTTTGGGCCCATATACCTTAGCTGTTCTGATTCTGGAAAATGAGCCAATGTTAATTGTAAAATAGTAGAAATTTTACTTTATCTCTAAGAATGAATGAAATTAGGAAGACTTCAGATGTAATGAATGAGATCTGCCATCTGTAGAAATGACAAACTAAGAATTGTCTTTTAATGAGTACAGGTTTGGGAATATGCAACATACTATGAAGGTTATTTGTGTGTAAATTCAGGAAGACGTGGCTGGGCTTATTTTTAACTAAAATTATGATACTGAAATTAACTAAACACAAAGGGTTGGAGAGCTGCCGGCCAGCAGGGAGTCTCCTTCTCTAGATTGAGAGCGCTGAGCTCGAACAGAAACTTTTGGTTCTGGGCAGTTGATCCCATGTCATGGGACTTCATGACGCCATTTGGGACTTTAAAAAGTCCAGTTCCTAACTCAAATTAGGCTTCACACACCAATTTCTTTGAAGAGAAGCAGGGATCAGTAAGCTTCTTATTTATTATTTCACTGTTGCTAGTGGTCAGGGGTTGGGCACGAATGAACTGAGCCCTTTGCCCCAGGGTCTCACAAGTCCCTCCCCAGCACAACCCCCATCTTCTTCCCAGAGGAACCACTATCCAGACTTGTATGGTAATCAGTCCTTCCCTTTGCTTTATAGTGAGTTTTACTTGCTAAGTGTAGCCATAAATAATACCATTTTGTTTTTCTGTTTTGGAATTTTGCGTCAGTTGAATTATAGTATGAATTATTTTGTGTCTGACTTGTTTTGCTTAACAATTTGGTTTTACAGTTCCTCCATGTTGATACATGTAGCTTAGGTAACTTACTTGCTTCGGTATATTTCATTGTATGAATATATACTCTGCCCGTTCTACTGCTGATCGTTGTTTATAGGTTTTAGCTATTAACGAATATAACTGTTATAACCAATCTTGGGCATATATTCTGGTGAACATAAGCACACATTTCTGTAGGCTATACACTTAGGGACTTACTAGTACATAAATCTTTGACAGCTTCTTTTATTATTCCTGAAAATAGATTCCTTGCAGTAAAATTAATGGATCAGAAAGTATAACCATGGAAGCAGATTTCAGAACTGCTGTGATTTTACTCCATAATCAGTAGGATAGCCTTTATTCTAGTTTAATTCTTTCTGCTATAGTGTAAACCAGCTACACTTTGTTCAATCTGTGGAAACAAGCTGTAGAATCAGTAAGCAGTTTTTTTGTGCTAGGAGATTCAAGCTTCATTTTCCCTAAAGTTCATCTGGAAATGTAGTTCTTTCGTGCTGCCCATTCTTTTGGGTTTATGTAGTAAATACGTCTGATTGGCTGGAAAGCCTAGAATTGCTGGTGAATCTCACTGTATAGAAATACCAATTCATGATGACCTAATGTATAAATAAATACATTGATTCAGTATGCTTTATTTAAGGATTCAGTTTGCAAAACTTAAGATCTATCTATTTATTGAATGTTTTCATATATGTGCTTCTGTGTTGTTGCTTTGACTTTAGCAAATGTATCTCTAGTTTTTTCTTTGTGTATTTCATGTCCTTCCTTGAATGCCGGGCTGTATCTTGTTCTTTGCCTAACATAGCGCCTTGCCGGTGGTAGGTGTTCACTAGTGGTAAGTGGAAATGGGCGACTGCCACAGTATTTGGAATTGATGTCTTTGTTGCATTTTTGCTCTTCCTCAGTATGTTGAGTTTATTAATGAATGATCATTTTGATTTGTAGAGCACCTTCTCTGTCACCTAGGAGCCCTAAGGTGATAAGTTATTTACATTCTTTTTGGCTCAGAATAATTATTCTGGCATTTAGGTGAGCCTTTGAATGTGCTCCAAATTTTCATTTCTATCTTTTCAAGCTTCCCTGATCCCGAGAATTTTCAGGCTTATAAGACTGCAATTAATTAATAAGCTTCATCATGGCATCCCAGACAGACATGGACGTTGACTGATAGAAAGGAAGCGGAAACAAGTTTAAATGGAACAGTGCATAGCAGTGAGATAGCACTTTATACCTGAAAGCCTTCACAGACGTTAGCTTATCGATTTTCCAACACCTTGGTGAAGTAGGAAATGGGTTTTCGTTATATATTTAATAGCTGAGAGAGTGAGATATGCTTTTAATCTCTTAACTTCCTGAGAAGTGGATGTTCACTTGGGAAAAACTTACTTTGTTTAAAATCATAAAGACATTTATTTGTAGCCTGGTTTACATAATACATTTCTATTTTTTCTCAATCTGAAATTTTTTTTAATAGACATCCTTTGACCTTCCATTTTTCTCAGAAGGCAACAGCTGAGTCAACTTCAAAGCCTACTGGTTTTATTTTCACAAAGCAAATCCAGTAGGCAGTTTCCAGAAGTAGTAGCTACTCTTGCTCCCTTCCCATCTTTGGAGAAACAAGAAAATAGAACCGACGCCAACTCAGAACACTGAGTAAAGTCTAGTTGCCCCTGAAGGATGGTCCAGCAGTGGGTAGAGTTAGTTAGTCCCATATTTTTTAAAGGCCTGAGGAAACAGGCCCAATGGCATCCATGAGTTGTTTACATTCACCCAATGAACCAGGAACAGTTAGGAATGGAATCCAGTGATAGGTGATCCGTGTCCCAATAATTTTTTTCTTAAACCAGTGGTTCTGAACTTTTTCCCCATGAAGACACATGCTGAAAATGCTTCTGTAATGTTCAGTTTGCTCAGAGGGCTAGCTGTAACTATACCTTTTCTCTCCCACTCAAGAAAACATGATGCGTAAACATTTTGAATTTGCTGCTATTGATATTTTTTAACTAAAGTATTTACTTCATTATTTTATTAGTAATCACATATTAGTAGCATATGTCACAACTGATCGTGGCCAAACACCAATATGTTCATAATTAAAGCCGTGTATAAGATTTTTAATTTTTTTTCAAAATAGTACATGGCATTGTTAGAAGTCTTTCAGTACGTTTGATTTCTGTAAATAAAACAGTCTCAGCCTTCCCACCTACTCGCATCATAAGTAGTTCTTGTTTTTTTTTCATTGTTTATGTTCTTTAAATCATTTTTTGTCAACTGATTACCTGTTGTGAGCCAAGCTCTTCCGAATACTGGAGAAGTTGAGCCACCATTTCCTTTGAGGAGCCTACAGTCTAGTGCCAGTGACAAAGCTTGTTTGGGAGAAATAACTTGTCATACCAGAAAAGTCACAACCTCTCTAAGGTATAGTTTCCTCATTTAAATACTGGGTTAATAATATCTACCTACCACGTGTTATTATAAAGACTCAGTGAAATCATCCACGTGACAGCATTTAGCACTGGTGCCTGGCTCAGGGTAGGCCCTCAGTAACTGTTCATTCAGTTTGCATTTATTTAAGGAACCATGCAAGATACTATCATTGGGTACTTAGGTTATGATATCGAGGCCATTCTTTAAAAATATGAATTGAGAGACAGAAGCAAGAACTGAGAGCTAAAGTTTATTAGGAAAGGCTTTATGGAGGATGGAGGGTTTAAAGAGACTCAGAACTTGATGATCAAGCTGTAGGTATTATAAGGATAAGGAATGGATAAACTCTTGATTTGAAGGAAAAATTGGGGCGCCCCTCTCATCCCCCACTTATAGGGAGTCTCACCAGCTTTTTATCCCCATATAATACCTGTGTTGCTTCCCCAGTGACTTCACGGAAAATACTATTACGCCTAGTGGTAAAACCCTGTGATGCTAACCCTTGTTAGCATTACTACTGTTTCCATGGCAACCATCAGATGACATATAATCTTCGTGAGGCAAGAAGTATTTTCATCAACAAATGCCCAAATTTGCTGGTAGAATGTCCCATTGGGAGATTACCAGACGACTTAGCTGCTGTCTCCAAAATCTAAACTCAGCTTTTCCATATTTCCATGTTTAAACATTCAGTAAAAGATACTTTTAAGACAAAAATCTCGCCATGGATTTTTTTTCCCTGTGAGGAAATAGCATGCTTGAATTCTGTTTGAATAGTTTTCGCAAAATGGACATAACAAATAAGGTAAATCTGAAGAAGGGAAAAGGTTTTATATCTAATTTATGTAGTTTTTGTGACACTGACTAGTTATTAGAGGCATGATTCATCTTCTGTCAGTTTTGTTCAAATAAAAGGAGTTTAAATAAAATTCTTAATATTTAAAAATATAATTTTTCTTCTGAAAACTGAACTCATTCTATAATATGGGAATTTTATAGAATTTGTTCCATTCTCTGTGACATTTAGGAGTATGTTATAGATAACCATGAGTTGAAGTGGGTGAGTATATACATTTTCCCTGTATTTATCGAATTTGTCTGCAGTGTACCTGGCACAGGTCTGAGTACTGGGGGTTATAGCAGCAAAGGAAACAAAAGCCCTGCCCTTTTGGAACTGTCATGAAGGGCTGAGAGAGAGGCAATAATTCAGTTAACAAAGAGGTATATATCTGGTGCAATAAGTGCTATATAGAAAAACGGAGGAAGGGAATAGAGATTAACATGTACAGGTAGGGTGAACAGAGGAGGCCTCTCTGATGAGATGACATTTAGGGGGGAGACCTGAGTGAGTGAGGGAACAGGCCTTGTGAATATATCTAAGGGAAAAGTGTTCCAGGCAGAGAGGGATAGCAAAAGCGCAGCTCATGATGTAAGAGTTTGCTCACCAGGGCCGAGGTCTGCAAGGAGGCTAGTATGAGTGGGACGGAGAGAATGCACTGGATAAAAGAGAAGATCAGAGAAGAGGTTGGGTGGGGGAAGGAATCTTGTGCAATCTTACAAGCCATGATAATGACTATGATATTTTATTCTGAATACGATAGAAAGCTTCTAGATGATTTTGAGCAGTGACCTGGTCTGATTGGGGTTTCAAATAATTGCTCTGCTGCATGGAGAATAGGCTGTAAGAGGGCAAGGTTGGAAGCAGGGGGACCGGTTAGGTGATTACTGCAGTCGGTAGTCTAGTGAGCGAGCCGTGGTGCCGTGCCGGCTGGGACTCGGGTGGGAGAGTGGAGGCAGGAAGAAGTGGTAGGATGCTGGATCTTTATTTTACTCAATAAATATTCATACAGTGCTTATTATATGCCAGACACTGTTCAAACAGTTTTAAAATATCAACTCATTCATGCTCGTAACAGCCCTTGAGGTAAATTTCAAAGGTACAGCCCACAGGATTTTGTAGATGGATGAGATGTGGGTGTAAGGGTGGAGGAAAGGAGTCAAGGGTAATTCCTGTGTTTAGGCTTAAAAATCCCAAAGCATGGAGTTGCCATCTCTTGAGAAAGGGAATACCCAGAAGCATGTTTGGGTGGAGGCCTTAGGATCAGAAGTTTGGTTTTGTTTGTTGAGTTTGAGTTGCACACTAGCTATCCAAGTGGACAGGTTGAGTAGGCAGTTGGCTGTAGGAACTGAAGTCAGAGAAGAGGTCAGGGCTGGAGATAACTTACAAAGAGGTCTCAGCGTTCAGGAAGAAGCACCAGCTGGATGTCTGTTTTTGTGCTGCAAAACCTAACCAGTGGTGCGCGTGAGGGCAGTCTTTTCTCTTGGGCGTGGTTGTGTGGTGGCATTTTCATTGGCTTTCGGATCAGGCCTGCATTTGAACACTAGCTCCATCGTTTACTAATTATGTGACTTAACCTCTTCTAGCTTCAGTTTCTTCATCTATAAAATGGGTTAACAGGAGATACTCCATAGCATTAAGATAAACAAATGAAATAACGTGTCATCTAGAGCAGTATTTTGATATAGAAAGTGGTTAATAAATATTATCTTTTCTTCCAGCTTAATTTGTTGCATTCAACTCAAACTAACAGAACATGAGCTTCCAGGATAAAAGAAATCCGAATTTAAAGCCTACTCCCACATAGACTTTTTTTAGGAAGTGACTGTTTAATAACAATCTACAAAAAGGATTTAAAATGTATCTCCTATTCAAAAATAATGACCTTATAAGAGACAGGACTTTGATGAGGCCTGTAGAAGACTCAGGGAAAGAAGTCGTGGGTTCCAAGTATTAAAATGCTCCGCATGCCGAAGCTGAGTGAAGGTGTGTAAGCCAGGTAGCAGCACCAAGCAGCAAACCCACGGATCAGTCACAGGCAATTTACATCAAAGCCTAAGTAAATCTGCTGGAGCCATGGTGATGGCCTCTAGAAGGAAATAGTGCCCTTTCTGGGGGAGGGGTTATTTAAATCAAAGGGAATGATCTCATTAATTCCCTGATGATCCTGCTGGAACTTAGCTAAAGAGAACACTCCTGGGGTTTAGCTTAATCCCACTTCTATTTTCTACAGTCATAGCTGGACTGTCTCAAAAAGTACTCCCATAAGGTGTTTAGGTTTTATCTCATACAGTAAACATTTGAGCACCTACTGTGTGTCATGTACTTTTTTTTAGGGAAACAAAGATAAATAGGAGATATAATTCCTGTCCTTAAGTTCTTCACAGTGTAAAAGAGAAAACAGACATGTAAACAAATAAATATAGCAGTGTTTGGTAAGCAAAAAAAGAGAGTGTGTAATACTAAAAACGAGTATTATAGGACTGCAAATAATTAGTAATTTTACCCTAGGAGATTATAAAAGCAATACGGAGGTCACCTCTGAACTGGGCTGTTAAAGACTTTTCTTACCCCTTTCTTCCGCCTCCCACCCCCCCAACTCCTGTTCAAGCCGTTAATTTCTCTGTCTCCCTGGCCCATGCTGGTATGATGAGCCTTGCGCTCCTCCTGGCTGAGGAGGTTGGTTGCCACTCATTGGTTGGCCGCTCACAGCAGCTCACGGCAGCTCTGGGCTGCTGGCCACTCATGACGGCACACGGTAGCCCACGGCAGCACTCAGCAGCTCGTGGCAGCTTGCGGCAGCCCAGCTCCAGGGAACTGTTTTTCACAATCTTAGCTGTAGAGGGTGCAGCTCACAGGCCCATGTGGGAATCGAACCGGCGACCTCAGCGTTAGGAGCACAGCGCTCCAACCAAGTGAGCCACTGGGCGGGCCCCAAAGTTAAGAATTTATCAGGTGAAAATTTTCAGGGAAAGACATTCCAAAAGGGGAGTATATACCATAAGCAAAATCAAGGAGGCATGTTCAGGGGGGAAAGAAAAAGGCATCATTGGATTAATAGTTCTGTTTTTATGGGGCTGGGAAGAAGAAATTGGCTAACAATTCGGAAAGCAATTTCTCCCTAATCCTTTTCCAACTCCAAACAAGAACATTTGGACTTTTTAACCTTCTTTTTAAGGTCTAGATGAGTTCCCTGGTGAGCCATATGACCGAAAGAGAAAAAAAAGTACTAGAATTTTCTTTCTTTATTAGAATTAGACATGACAGTTATTTTCAGAGGGAGTCCTGAATATGTCCCTGTGACACCATTTGTCTTCCAGTGAAGGACTCCTAAGTGTTTACCCCAAGCTCATTTCCCCACCACCGTCCTAAATTAAAATTTCTAAGAATGTCATTCAAAGTGTCTACCTTTCCCTCAGCCTTCCTGTTTATTATGAAAAGGTTCTCAGTTTCTTTTCCAAGTATCTCTGTGTAATCTCCTTTGGAAAGCATAAGTGTTTCACGTTCCAGGAAGTCCTGTGGTACCCATAGTACTTTCAGCCCTGAGGGAACAGGGAGGCCTGTTCTAAGGTAGACATGTTCTTGGGGACAGTGCAGTGCCTTCGTTGATCTGGACTGTAATTCTTTTAGCTTGGCTATGTTTCTGTATCCACTTTCCCTTGTACCCCCAAGACCTTTCACGGTTTCTCGATAATTACCCTACCACCATCTATGGATAAAAGAGAGTGCCTACATTCTCTGCAACGCTGCCTCAGAGCTGTCATTCTCCATCCTCCATCAATCCCTACACCAGATTGCCTTAGACTCTTTAAGATCTGCCCTCATTTACATTGATTTAGTCGTTTAAACTTTTCTGTGCCAGACTTAAACATCGGGTCCTAAATCAGGGTCGATTTCTCTGAGATTGTTAGAGCTCACGTATAATAATGGTGACAATGACATTAGCAACAAGAACAGCTGGCACGTATAGTACTTGCTGTACCAGACACTGTTCTAAGCACTTTGCATGTATTAATTTACTTCATCCTCACAACAGCCTTTTACAGTAGCTACCACTTTAGCCTCCTTTTCTAAATGAGAAACTAAGGCACAGATAGTGAAGCAATTTGCCTGAGATCACACCATGTGGTAACTGGTAGAGAAGAAAGACGATGTTTTTTATGGACCTTGAGTTTGGAAGGCAGTTTTCCCGCAAGAACTGAGTCTTATTTATCTCTGTATCCTCTGTTCAAAACACAAAAAGCAAGTGTTCCATCCAAGTTGGAATTAGTGCAAAGTGCCAACCCATCAAGTTACCACAGAGAATTGTGTCCTTTTGGTTAAAAAAAGGAAAAGGAAACAGACTGAATGACTCCAAAGCTCTGATGGTGACTACAGTCTAGTAGGATTATCTGGGGCATATTTTATTGTATGAGTCCTCGTAGAACATTTAAAAATGAAATTTGAAAAATCTCTTCTCTCTGACTTCTGAAATATTTTGTATTAACTAGCAGTAGGGGTCTGACATTGTGTGATGGCCTATTTCAGAAGCAAGCAGATTAACATTTGTCCTTTTTGCTTTCTCCATTAAAGCCTGTGCTGCCAAAGTGGCTGCTCTTTGATGCTGCGGGATTACATTTGCGACAGTGATTAAAAGGATGATAATAAAACTGCTATTGTGCTCTAATTTTAAAGTTAGTTCAAATAAAACTAAATTAGACATGGCCTCTATCTAGTGGGTGTACATTTTCTAAGTGTCCAAGAGCAGCTTTTAACAAATACCTCGTCTGAACAATAAAGCATTGATTTTATCAGGCATTCCCTCATATGAGTAATAAACATGGTTAAGTGGCATCAAACTTTGCTCATTCCAGGGGGTAAGGTTTTTGGCATCCCTGAAAATGGTCCAGTATGTGGCTATTCATTTTTGTCTTAAAAAAAAAAAAGAGTGGTAATAAAATAAAAAGAAACTGAAATGAGAGTTGAGACCTGACTGGCTGTCTCTCTGATATTAGGCAGGAGTCTTACCTTCACTCACTCAAATCATACCCTGGTCGGCCTAACCTTGTTGACCCATGTCTCCGTTTCTTCACGTGCTGAATTAGGGTTTGAACCAGATAGTCTCGGAGGTTTCAACTTTCTCATTGCATGTTGTCCTTTGAATAAATGTCAGTATCCTATCTGGACTTTTCACTTCATCACAAATACTAGTAATAGCTGTAACATATGACATATTTAATCTGTGCCAAACCTTTTGTCTATATTATTGTATTTTCCCCCCACAATCTAAGCTTATACTGTCTGAGGTTTATTGTGATTATTCTGTCGCTTTCCCCAGCATCATTATTACTAAAATCCCTGGTTCTCTTCAGTGTTAACAATGTACTTTCCTTTCCTTCACCTTTCTCCCTAGCTTGATGTTTTAAGAATTTGCCTATTTTTAAAAAATAAAAATAGCTTTATTTTTCCTAATTATTAAGATAATACCTACTTCTGTAGAATGTGCAAAAATTACCAAAAAAAGTAACTTTTCCAAAGTGAAAATTGCTAGAAATCTCGTCATCAAAATGTTGTCAGTGAACAGCCCTCTAGACATGCATTTGTGCACATAAATAAATAACAAGGTCTGACAATTAAGTTTGCGAACTTGTTGCAATGATCTTGCTAACTTTTTTTGATATCAGAGGGACTATTCATTACGAATTTGTACCAACTGGACAGTTAACCAAGTTTACTATTTGGAAGTGCTGAAAAGGCTGTGTGAAAAAGTTAGACGACCTGAACTTTTCGCCAACAATTCATGGCTCTTGCATCACGACAATGCACCAGCTCACACAGCACTGTCTGTGAGAGAGTTTTTAGCCAGTAAACAAATAACTGTATTGGAGCATCCTCCCTGCTCACCTGATCTGGCCCCCAATGACTTCTTTATCCAAAAGTAAAGGAAATATTGAAAGGAAGACATTTGGATGACATTCAGGACATCTAGGGTAATACAACGACAGCTCTGATGGCCATTCCAGAAAAAGAGTTCCAAAATTGCTTTGAAAGGTGGATTAGGCACTGGCATCAGTGCACAGCTTCCCAAGGGGAGTACTTGGAAGGTGACCGTAGTGATATTCGGCAATGAGGTATGTAGCACTTTTTCTAGGATGAGTTCGCGAACTTAATTGTCAGACCTCGTATATACACATAATTTTGTGTAAATGGAATCAAACTGCTATTTTTTTTACTTTATATTACGTTATTAAAATCTTTTGATGTTAATGCAGGTAGATACATATAGCATTTCACTGCACTGATATACTATAATGTTTTTAATCCAGTCTGCTAACAGTGAACATTTAGGTTGCTTCCAATTTTTTACTATTAAAAACAATGCTGCAGTGAACATCCTTGTGAATAAATCCTGGGTGCGAAGTGAGTTTCATCTGCCTGCATCACATATCTGAACTAAAAATGTATTCATTGGTACAGTAGTACCACAGATGTCCATAACCACGCCATTATCACGTAACAGCATAAACTTACAAGAACCTAGTAACATGGATTAGATGGGTAAATGTCTACCTTTACAGGCATTGAACTTCAGGTTGTTCAGAATAATGGATTCCCATTAAACACTAAAATAAAATGAAAAGCTTAAACAGTATGAAACTTATCTTCATTTTGTAAAAATTTTCAAAAGAACGTGTAGTCTGTCATTTGGGGATGGAAATTTCTATAAATATCAATTAAGTCCATTTGGTCTAATCTATCATTTGAGGCTGATATTTCCTTATTGGCTTCCTGTCTGGATGCTCTATCCATTGCTATGAGTGAGGTGTTCGGGTCCCCTACTATAATTGTATTTGTGTCATTTTCTCTCTTTTGGTCTGTTAGTAATTGCTTTATATATTTTGGTGCTCCCGGTTTGGGTCCATATGTATATTGATAAGTGTTATGTCTTCTTGATGAATTGTCCTACTTATCATAATAAAATGTCCATCTTTGTCTCTTGTTACCCTTTTTATCTTGAAGTACTTTTATCAGACAAAATATTTTGTCTGATAAAAGTACTGCTACATCTGCATGTCTCGGGATACTGTTTCCTTGGAGTATCATCTTCCACCCCTTTACTTTGAACCTCTGTTTGTCTTTGGAGCTAAATGTCCTGCAGGCAATATACTGGGGGTGCCAAAAAAATGTAGGCATATGATTTGTATTCATCTTTTGTTATCAGTATATATTGAGTATTATGATTTTAATATAGTTTTTTCCTTTCTTAAAATGTTTATACTTTTTTTTTTTGACACTCTGTATAATCTTGTTTTTTAAACCATCCCACTACTCTGTGCCTTTAGATTGTTCAGGTCAGTCCGTTTACATTATTGATACTCGTATATGAGGAGTTACTACAGCCATTTTATCTTTCATTGTCTGGATGTTTATATCTCCATTGTTTCTTTTCCATTGTGATTTTATCTGCTATTATAGTTTTGTGGTTTTCTATTATTTTTTTCTCCATTTCCTCTTTTTTTATTTTTCATTTCTCAGCTCTAGATTTTTGTTTTCTGGTTACCATTAGGTTTGTGTAAAATGTGTCACACATTCCTACAATGGTCCTTTTTTTCTGATTACCTCTTATTTTTATTCACCTGTACATGTTCGGTCTTTTCCTTTTCCCTTTTTAAGGTTTTGTTTTCACAAATTATCTTTTTATGTTGTACATTCATTGCAAAATTACAGTAGTTATTTTTAATGTCCTTTCCCCCCTCTTTAACCTTTATATTATAATTAAGTGTTTAATATCTGCTCCTGTTAGTCATCTTACTCAAAATTTTTTGTATTCTTTTGTCTTTTGGTTTCTGATAGAAGAGCTCCTGTCAACATTGCTTGTGATGCAGCTCTTGTGGTGGTAATTCTCTCAACTTCTGTCTGTCTGGGAAAGCCCTTATTTCTCCTTCATATGTAAAGGATAATTCTGCTGGATATTATCCTTGGCTGATAGTTAGTTCCTCTCTTTCACTATTTTGAATATGTCTTTCCACTCTCTCCAGACTTGTAATGTTTCTACTGAAAAATCTGGTGATAACCTAATAGGGTTTCTTTTGTAGATTAGTCTCTTTTTCCCTGGCTGCCTTGAGCATTCTTTCCTTGTCATTTATTTTTGACAATTTTAATAAAATGTGTCTTGGGGTGGCCAGTTAGCTCAGTTGGTTATACCGTGGTACTAATAACACCAAGGTTGCCGGTTCAATCCCCACATAGGCCACTGAGCTACACCCTCCTTAAATAAATAAATAAGTAAGTAAAATGTGTCTTGCTTGATTTAATTAGGTGTTCTGTTAGCTCCTGCTATCCTAAAGTCCACTTCTTTCCATAGGCTTGAGAAGTTCTCATCAATTATTTCTTTGAGTACTCTGTTTCCTGCTCCCTCTCTTCTCCTTCTGGTATACCCATTATCCTTATGTTGCTTTTTCTGATGGAGTCAGATAGCTCTCACAGAGTTCTTTCTTTCTTTTTTTTAACTCTTAGCTCTCTCTCTTCCTTGTGGGTCATTTCAAGGTTTCTATCGTTGAGCTTGCTAATTCTGTCTTCTCTCTGGTCTGCTCTATTTCCACTGCTCTCTAATGCAGTCCTCGTCTCATTTATTGAGCTCTTCAACTCCAGAATTTCTATTTGAGTCTTTTTTATAGTTTCAGTCTCTTTGGCAGAATACTCCTTTTGTTTATTAATTTTTTTCCTGAGCTCATTGAACTGCCTTTCTGAGTTCTCTTGTATCTCATTGAGCTTCTTTATAATTGCAATCTTAAAATCCCTATAATTTAAGGCACAGTATTTCATGACTTTAAGTTTGGTTTTTGGAGATTTTTCATTTTCTTTCTGTGCTCCCATGTTACCTTGGTTGATCATAGTATTTGATGGATTGTTTCTGTCTGCTCATTTGAAGTAGTGAGCTCTTGCTTAGATACCATTTTGCTCTCAACAATTCAGCAGGTTGATAGGTAGGGTACTTTTGTTTTCCAGTGAATAGTGTTATAGTGCAAGTTTTTGTTTTCTTTTACCTGCATTGCTTGCGCCTCTAGGACTACTGCTTCTGCCCCTTACAATCCAGGCCATAGTGTGAAGGCTGCAGCCCAGCATCTCACCGTTACTGTACTCACTGGAGCCGCGGAGGGCGCTGAACTGTGTCTGCAGTCACCTACCCTTCCCCTCGTCCCACCTCGTCTACTCATTCCAATCCACCTACCGTCAGATGTTAGGTCCCCTGGACCTTTTAGCCATGTTTGTATGTTGAGCAGGGATCCTTTGTTGAGTTATAGTTGTCCAACTTATACATTTAAAGGGAGAAACAAAGGCATCTTCTCACTCTGCCATGATGCTGAAATCACTCCTTAATCTTGTCTTTTCCTTATCTAAACATAATCAACACAGTTGTCTTATAATCTATATCTGATAATTCTAGGGTTTGAAGTCTTTATGGATCTGGTTGTGCATTGTTTATGCTGTTTCATGAGTCTTTGTTTCCATGAATATTTTTTTGTTTTACTACAATCTGCTTATTTTTATTAGAAAATTATTTATGGAGATTATTTGATCTTTGGATGAAGTTTCCATCCTTCAGAGATGATTTAGTTTCTTCTGCCAAATGTCTAGGGGCACTATCCGTCTGGTATATTTTGTTGTTGTTGTTAGATTTACAGAGAAGTTACAAAAACAATACAGAGATTCTCATATACCCTTCACCTAGTTTGCCCAATGTTAACATCTTATGTGGATGGTAGAGTAGCAAAACCAAGAAATTAACATTGAGACAATATTGACTAATCTATATACCTGCAGGAATTTTGCTACTTTTCCCACTAATGTTCTATTTCTGGCTCAGAACCAGTTTAAGCTCCTATATTATATTTAGTTGTCATGTTTCTTTGGTCTCTTCCAAACTCTGTCAATGCCTCAGTCTTACTTTGTTTTTCTTGAACTTGATACTTTGGAAGAGTACTTACCAATTATTTCATAGAAAGTCCCTCGATTTGGGTTTGTCCAGTGTGTTGTCACGATTAGATTGAGGTTATGCAATTTTACACCAATAGCACAAAAGTGCAGTTGTTCCCTTCTCAGTGCATCATACTGAGGACACGTGCTGTTGATACTTATTTTTACTGGTGATTTTAACTTTTATCACTTGGTTAAGGTGGTCTGTGAGGCTCCTCCCCTTTGAAGGTACTGTTTTCCCTTTTGTAATGTATAAATCTTACAAAGAGGTACTTTGAAACTATGCAAATATCCTGTTTCTCATCACACTTTTGCCCACTAATTCCTAGAATTCATCTTCACCTTCTTGCCTTCAAGAAGTTATTACTGTGATGCTTGCCTAGTGGCAGGTTTCTACTTCCATCATTCCTTCTACATTTATTAATGGGAATTTTTCGGTAAAAAAGAGCTGCCCCTCTTCCTTTCCTCCCATTAATTTATGTATTCAATTATTTATTTATCAGTGTAGACTCGGGAATATTTACCTTACTCTATGCAGTATAATCCTTTACTATCATTATTTGTTTTATTGATTAAATGGTCCCAACCTTCGCCATTGGGAGCTCCTTCAAGTTGACTCCTATGCCCATTCAATATACCACCATCATTTTTTTGAACTCTTGCTTTCTTTCTGGCATCACACAATGTTCCAGGCTCATTTTGTATTTTTCCTGCTTCAGCCCTGGAACAAGCAATTTTACCAAGGAGCCTTGGTTCTTTTATTAGAGATCAATAGTTAGAAATAAAGACAGGAGCACTAAGTGCGTTTACAGCTACCAGGACGTTTATTGCTACTATCACTTTTGGGCCTTCCCAGAGGACAGCAGGAGGAAATAAATGTATATACAGTAACACACTTATAAACAGACATCTGTAATTATTTCTCAATCTATCCATTTGTGTGTGTGTGTGTGTGTGTGTATAAAACCACAAGTTCATAATGTATCTTCAATTCCAGTCTAACACCAGAGTTCATTCTAGTCTTCTCTTATTTATAACTTCTTTTTCCACTAAGGAAAAACCTGGTTCCTTATTCATGATACATTTATTTGTTTGTTCTATTAAACACATACAGTACTGTCAGCATCACTAACCCATACGTCTGTGAAAAACAAATCTATTAACTGCAGTGCAATATCTGTGTATAGTCCCTTTTTCTTAAACCTTGCGATACACAGCCAAGATTCTTTTCCAAAGGTAGTTATGTTACCTTCTTCTCCACCCCCTTCAGTTTGGTTGTTACTCATTTGTGGTGTCATTGGGTTTATTTGTTAATGTCTGTGTTCCATTTGTTCGTTTTAATAATCTGCATAAATGAAACATTAACATGGTTCTATCACAGTCTTGTCAGCTCTTTAATGCTTCTAAGAAGTCTTTTCTATTTTCTATGGCATTTTTAGCGCCTTTTAGTAGAAGGCTCCGACCAAATAATCCATCTCACCATATTATTAGAAATAAAACCTTTTCTTTGGAAAGATATTGGTGAAAATCTTTTTGTCTTCATACGTTAACGAAAATACATGTACCATGTATGTGACGAACTTCACTTCTGAGTTGTACTTTGAAAGGCCCTGGTAGGAATTGGCCTCCTGAAGCCTAGTGAAAGCAAAAAGGCTATTTTTCATTTTTTGCATTCATTTATCATCCAGGAGATGGCTATCACTTTTACTGTTATAATCAAAATAGTAAAAAGGGGGCTCATCATGTAATATGCTATCAATAGACTCTCAAGCCACCCATTACCGAATTTGAAAAGTTTAAACAATAAAACCTTGAAAATAAGAAATGCAGACTTCTGGTTAATTGGGTTTTCCAGTTAGCAAAGGCTACTCATAAACTCATTTTTGGTTTAAATTGGTATCTATTTTCTTTTCTAAAGTATATTCATCTACGATTCTGACACAGTAAGATTGCGCATTCCACTTCTACTCAGGTAAAATTCTACTATCACCATCCCAGTAACGTGTTCATTATAATTGCAAAATATGGGAAAATCCCAGATACCTAGCAGTTAGTTAGGGAGTGGTAAAGGAAATTATAACACAGCTACTTGAAGAACTATTATGCAGTCATTTAAAGCAATGATTAAGAAAAGTAATAACAACATGGAAATGCTTTTCATACAATGCTACACGGAAAAAGAAAAAATCTATGAACTGTATGATCATAACTAATTGTATATACACACACAAAGCCTGCAGAGAGGAATCAGCAAAATGCTAACGATATTTTTAAAGCATACCAACATGCTGTAATGGGGTTCTCTTACATGAAAATTGAAAAATAAATTTAATTATTTTGAAAGTAGTATTCTAAAGCAACCGCAGTAAGTTTTAAATAATTCACCCTTTGTCTTACATTAGAACAAACTCAAGGTTGTTGCTCTAATAAGCATTTTTAATAAGCATTTTTGAGAGGGAGCCAAGGGACGATAGAAAACGTGTTAAGGCCAAGAGTACTGAGTGTAGGAGCCACAGATCTGGGTAGGAATCCCAGCTCAGCCCGTGGCAGCACAAGTATGACCTTGGGAAAATGACTTCACCCTTAATATCCTCATCTGTAAATGGAGAAAGTCAGACCGCCTCCTTCTTCATAATTGTGAAGATTAAATGAGATAAATGGGAAATGCTTAGAACAGGGTAAAGCGCATAACAGATGCTTGAGAGGTGAGCCGCTGCTGTAGGTGTTACCCTTACCCTCATCGCCGCTCTCACCGCCACCCCTGAGGTATGTCAGACCGATGCCTGTTATACATCGTACCCTGGCAGAAACAAAGGTTGAGAATTTTTCTCTTAAAGTAAAACTCAGTAAATCAGGTGGAGTATTAAAATAGTATATCTTTCCTATTACAATTTCTAAGTTGATTGGTTCATTTTTTTTTCCTTTTGACAAATAAGTTAAATGGATGCGCGTATGTAACTAATGCAATTTCCTTTCCTCCATTTAACAAGAAAGTATATAGTTAATAGTTCTGCTTTGGCCAGTTTAAACAAATTTATTCTAAATGTTCCAGTTTGGGGAAATGTTCATATGTTATTCATCACTTCAGTAGGAGTAATCATGGAACAGCTCTGCTCATTTGGGGGAAAGTAATCTGTCCTAGATGGTCTCTGATCAAACCAAGCACATCAGGCAGAAGGAACACACTGTCAGGTTTGTTTTGCCAGTTTGGAGATTAATTAACAATAATAACCCAAGCACTCAGATTACAAAAGGAGTTCATTTCAGATAGCTCAAGGACTATATAAGTGTTAAATTTTTCAGCATTCTTTAACAGAACTAGTTATTTCTTGAATGTCTTGTTTTTTTTAATCCTCAAGTCTGTATGCAATGAAAGTAAAAGAGATGTTTTGACAATATTTAGAAGTAGCTAAAGACGTTTCATAATACCCAGAGTGGCAAGGTATTGGGAAGCAGACATATTTGTACTCTATTGGTCGGGATATAAATTGAGGCAACCTTTTTTGGGGGGGACAGTTGGCAGTACCTATCAAAATGAATATGCATATCCTTTTACCTAGAGATTCCACTTATAGGAATTTATTCACTTCTAGGATGTTCTCCCACAAACACAAAGATGGGTAAGCAAGGATGTTTTTGCAGTAATGTTTATAACAGCAAAGAATTGGAATACTCTAAATGCTGATAAGTAGGGACTAGTTAAATAAATTATGGTGTATTCATATAACTAAATACCATACAGTTGTTAAAAAGAATAAGGTAGATCTACATGTTGACATGGAAAAATGTTAAAATATATGAGTATGTATTTTTAAAGCCAAAATTTTGGGTAATATTTTTGATAGCTATGGGTAGAAAATTTGTAGAAAGACTCACAAGAAAAATCTCCAATATAGATTATATTAGCGCTATCACTAGAGAGTGGCACTGATGACTAGAGATAAGTGAGGATTTTAAATTTCATTTCAATCCTTCGGTTCCCTTTAAATTTTTTTTTTTTTTATAATTTTTATAAGAGTTTATTTGAGCCAAATTGACGACATATGCCTGGAAGCAACATCTCACATGTTCCTCCCTTTAATTTTGTTTTACTCTGAACATTTGTTACTTTTATAGGACAAAAAATTTAAGAGTTTAAGAAGAAAAGAACAAATACCTGAGCTAAAATCATGCCATCTTTTTTATATTCACCTATAATTACAGATGTCATTCTTTGCCACAATTTTGCCACAGCTGTTACTGGCTGCTTAATCATGCGTGGTAGCCAAAACTCATCAATTTGAGAAATAAACTGTAAGTCCCATGCCTGCCATTTTCTACTATCAGAATGAATTGTCCTAATATCACCACCACCACCACCAAAACCCAGAAGTAGGAAAATTTATGTCTCCAAGAGAGGTATGGCTCCTGGATGTTTGCTGGCTATTGAATAGCTCTGAAAGGTCACCAGGAGACCAGACCTGAAAGATATGGCTGCTGAATATGTCTGTATTTCCCCATATAGTTTAGCTTGACACATCACCTTCACGATATTGGCTGAGTCACTTAACAGGCTGTTCTCAGTGCAGACCCCGGAAGGGGACGGTGTATGTGACAGTACTCTGTGACATATACACGGTGTTCTCAGTACCTGGTTTTTAAGCAAACAGCTGATCCATGGATCTTTTACTATTTCTCACAGTTGCCCTGAATTTGTAACAGTGGAATATTTCTTTCCTTTCTTTACTTCCCTAACCTTAAGTGATTTGACTCAGTCCCATAAACTCCTGAATTAGAAGTAGGGAAACGGGTGTTCCTTTAGACTTGCCCTTTTTGTGTTTCTATGTAAAGGAGGAATGTGTCTATAATTTGTGAAACGGAGTCACATCCATATGGTAGAGCGGGAACTCCAACCCTGGCCATCTGACTCGTAACTTCCTTTTCCGTTGTGCCATCTCTCCCCTCAGCCACAGAGCAGATCCTTTCAGAAAGACCACTGTTACCCTAGCAAAATCCTGCTTGAAGAACTTCGTAGAAGCTTTGAAGTTCATTAGAGAGTTAAAACTGGCTGTGTGGGCTTCCTGATACTTTGATCAGAAAGCATTTAGAACATTAGAGTTGTGTACAAACTTAAGAGATTATTATTTAATTTATGCACAGAAGTTGATAATACTTGTTCTGTTAGCCAGGTCTAAAGATCTGAGCCAGATTCCATCTCTGAAAAATAAGAAAGTAATTTTTTTTGAAAGGTGCATTAGTTCCTTGCAAATGTTAGATTTATATGTCTGGTTGATGCCTCTCCTCCATCATCATCATCTCAGGCAAATGATTGACCACCTGGCTGGAGGTGGCCATGGTGTGGTGGGAGAGCACAGAACGGGGACCCCAAAGACCAGGGCAGTGCTGCTCCCCATTTCAGCCTCCACCTCCTTGGCTGCAAAACCAGGCCAGCAATTCCCACTTAGGGCTATTGGAGATTCAAATGAGAGACGTAGGTTAAAAGCATACCTCCCTCCCTGGGCATCAGATGTTAAGGGAGATATTATAGCTTAGTGGTTAGGAACTCAGATTCTGCAGTCAGGTTTCCTGGTGGGAAGAGACACATTTTATTTCTCGGAAGATTGCTTTGAGAGGAGACTAGTCCATAGCAGCATGTCTGATACCACCTGGCAAGATGTATAGCCCTCGGTGCATCTCTGTGGCTTGGTTGTCTCATGCTTCATGTCTAGGAGGTGATGCTCAGAATAAGGTCAGCTGCCTGAATTCCCCAGCACCTTGCAAATCTAAACATATTTGAAACCTGGATACTCAACTGAATTCAGTCCAGGCAATCAAACTGCAGAACTTAGGAGATGGAAATGTCCTCATGGGCCCTCCATTCTATTAGAAGAAATTTCAAGAGTCTTAAATAAAATAGCTTAGTGTTAAAAGAAGGAAAAAGGCCTCACTAAATTAAACTGGTAAAGTTTGGTTTTAACAGTGAGCAGATGGAAATAGGAAAAACTATTTCAAGAAGGCAGTATGGCAGTCCTAATTTGGGGGTAAGACGGCCTGAAGTTTACCATTCTGATGTCATCACTTGCTGAGTTAGATGTTAGGCAGGTTTCTGTACTTCCCCAAGCCTATTCCCGCAGGAGTAAATTGAGGGTGACAGGCCCTACTTTGGTTTTGACAATTGATATAATGCATTTAAAGCTTTTAGCACAGTTCTTGGCACATAGTAAGCACTCAGCAAATGTTATTAATGTTATTTTTAAGCAAGGATAACTAACATTGTGTTTCTAAGTGATTAAGAAGTCTAAAACAAACTGAAATTAAATTTAGAATAAGGAGGAAAAAGAGATTGTTTGATTTTATTTTGTTGTGTGTTTTTTTGTTTTAAAATTAGAATTATAGGTTAAGATTTTCATGTGCCGCTTTGGGGGGGGGGGGGGAGGCAACATTTGTTGAATCTATGGGACCAAAAAAAATGATGGATAATTGATTATATAGCACTTGAAGGTAAAAAGAACTATTGAATATGTAACCTTTACTGTGACTGCCTCATTGAAAAAGCTAGCCTACCATTTCAACATTATCACCTTCCCATTTCCTCCAAAAGCGTTTCCTAACCCTTTCACCACACAGTGATCTGTCCTGAGAACCCAGAAAGCTTACTAACCCCTTTTGACTTCAAGAAAGCACTGAGGCCGTTACCCTGTCCGCAGCTCTCCGCTCTACTGGGCAGTGTTCAGGGCACTCCTGGTGGCCGGGCTGGACTATGCCCTCAGGAGGGGGTCTAGAGGTCATGGCCTACCAAAGGAGCATCCTTTTAAGACTCTCCAGCATGTTCAAGAGAAGGTGCTGACACACCAAATGGTGTTTGGTTTTTGCTATGTCTCAGTATTAGAGAATAAATGGATCAGGGTGGGAAATGAGCACCTCAGCTAGCACTCCCTAGAGAATTAAAAGTTGCAAAAAATGTCTTTAATGAAAGGCAAACATCTTAGCAGACTTGACGGAATTTCCAGTAGTGCCCATGTAGAGTGGAAGTGAGAACTGCAGACAGGTGATTTTCCTGGGCCCCACTGAGGAAATGGAGAAATAGAGGAATTTCTAAGGTAGTAGGTATATCTGTCGTAGTCTTTCATGTAAAATACTGAGGCTTTGTCTCCATTCGTAGCTGTTTGCAGAGCCTCTGCTGTGTGCAGAGGGGTAATGAGGACAAGTAAATCTGAGAGTTTACTGTTTCCTAAAGCTGTTTCCTCTGATCCGCAAAGTGGTCTTGGACCTAGATAGTCATTCATGGTAGAGGAAGGGGTAGGGGTTCATCTTGTTTGGGCCCAGAGAACAAATGGACCAGGGTGAGGTGGGAAGGGACCTGCATCTCATCTATATTCCTTATAGAATAGAGAGTTGCAAAGAGACTTGAAAAATGAAAGACAAAAATCTGAACAGACTTCCTTTGCACAACTGGTGAGTCTCCTCTGTTTACAGGCCTCAGAAGTTGAGAGGCAACTCTCCATGCAAGTACACGCCCTCCGAGAAGACTTCCGGGAGAAAAACTCATCAACCAACCAGCACATCATCCGTCTGGAAAGCCTTCAGGCCGAGGTGAGCTGCCCAGGCAGCAGTGCTTGGAGGTGGAGGTGCTTTACTCATCCGAGGCACTGCAACCGGTCTTATAGATAAGGAGCCCTCTGAACTGGGAAACAAAAGCCTGCTCTTACCAAAATCTCTAGAGAGACGTATCTGTGAGACACTAACCGGGGAACACTTGATCCACATTCTCTGGGTAGTCTGCCGTCTGGAAAAATAGGGTTGCTCAGAGTTACTGCTGAGTGTTTTGAAATCACGAGTGACCTACTTTTTCCTGAATATGTTGATCCCTCCACAAACATCCCGGCCGATCCTACCTAGAAGATGGGAAACGGCATCTTCCCTTTCTGCCAGATGGGAACAGCACCCATCCGTTTGGGTGCGGTTCAGTCCACCTTCAGAGGGACAGGGAGAGTCATAGAAGTATCTGCTTCATAGGGTTGTTCTGAGGATCTGATGAGCTGATACGTGGAAGCACTGAGTGTGGTGTTTGGAAGACAGTGATGTTATTAAAAGCGTATGAGAGGCCATCAGGGTCAATGACCCTGAGTGTGGGCCAGAGGGAAAAAGAAAGTAGCACTTAGGAGACGCCACTGTGAGACTCCAGTTGTGTGAGGTGAGGACAAGTTGGGGGTTCCTGTCGCCAGCCCAAACGGGGGTTCTTTCCTGGGGAGGCTTCCACCTCCTCTACTCATGAGGACCCCTCAGCCAGGTGTCTCAAGAGCAGCCCTTCGGCCAAGTTAGACTTTGAGGGACAGGCGAGGACCCGAGGGGTGTGCGCCCTCGCTGTGGTCAGGCCCGGGTAACGGGCAGCTCCCCTGCTTCGTAAACAACCTGACGTTGTTTTTCCTAAAGTCTGTCAATATCTTCTCTTTTCTCTTGCCTCTCATTCCCTTCCTTCCTCCCTGCCCTTGGAATTCCTACTGGGACTGAGCAGCAGGTTCTGGAAGTAAGTAGCGTGTCGCTGGGTTTGGCATGCCTGCCTGTGACCATTTGTGTGCATGACTTGCCTTTCGACCGCCTCTGCCAAGGGCGGACTCCTCTGAGTTGCCTGGCTTCTCTCCCCTCCCCCACACACCCCCTTCACTATTTCTAGCCCCTCGTGACACAGGTTCATTCCCAGGAATGTTTATTGCCAGATTGGGTCACAAGTTTCAGGGTGTGTATGGTGGGGTGAGGGAGTTGGCCACCTAAGGCCCTGTTTCGTCCGGTAACACTACAACTTTTTAAAACCAGGCTATGAAATCGTTCATTTCAGATAAGTTACTTCATGGGGTGGGGGTCGTGTATCAGAACCATATTGCCTCATTACTTCACTGAGTGGAACTTGGGAAACAGAGATTCTCCATGGGAAGGAAAATGTAAAGGTCAGAGGGTATTTAAATGAAAATCAACTAGAGTAAGAATTCCCTTCATGTGGGTAACGTTGCTTCAGTGTGGGGAATAGTGGGCCCATTCACAAAAGGGGCCTGCTCCGCTTGGTCCCTTACCCAGGTGCACACTTGAGAGACAATATTTCTTTGTTTGGCCAGATACCTGATCTCTCTGGACAAAGGCCACATACTTCATTTCCCCAGGACGGCATCCTATCTGATTGATTGGTGGCCAGGGAAGATCTGTGCCCTCTGAACAGAGTTCTAGTGCTGAGAGTGAGAACAGCCAAAAAGCAGAGGGAACGGTGGATTTCAGAGGACCTGGGACAAGTTAGACATTCATTTTGAAATCTCCCCTAGAAAAGGTCTGAGGTTGGTCCCCTTAGTGAATTGTTATCCGCACTAGACCAGAGAGCAGAGAGCCTCTTAACCACATCAGGAGGATATTTACAAGCGAGAGGCTGGTTAAGAAATCAGTCCATCAGGCAATTAATAAGTAGGAGGAGCCAAGGGGACCTGCAGGACTCCAAAAGTCCACCAAGGCCACCAGCAATCGGCGGGACTTGTGAAGGTGCCCCATCGTCCAGAGCAGGGCACTGTTCTCGGGCGGAAGCGTAGCTAGCCTCGGGGAATGCTAACGCAGCTTCTCATTCTGCAAACCTTGCGGCCAGAGAAAACTTGGCATCTCTTTTCCTCTGTTTTCCAACTGAAACTGAAGAGACTAGACAGACATTCCTAAAAGGTTTATATCTCTTTGGAGGCGGACTAGATAGTGTACAAACATACCAGCCTGTTTAATAAAAGGAGAGGAATTGCTTCTGCTCACAAATTACTTGCTCAAGCAAAACGTACCTAGAGTGAAATCAGTTCTTCACGTGTGGCCATGCCCTGTTCCGTCCCAGAACACAGGCTGATGCACGCGCTGCTGTGTGTTCTATACCCTGCTGGCTCCCCCTTTAACTCGGGTCTGCACTGGGACCTCTAGAGCCAGACCTGCCAGCGCTGGGAAAGGACAGAGAGCCATAGAGTATGAAAATACAGCAGCTCCAGAGGCTGTCGTGGGCATTTTCTTGTGCTCATGACTTGAGAAGGAAGAACGGTACAGAAGGTTAAGCTCCACGCCCTTGTCAATTGTGGGGTTGGAGTCAAGTCGTGGGCAGGCAAGGTGGGGCCCTTTTCTGTCTTATCTGTGGAATTTCCAGAGCACTAACCTTCCCTTCCTCTACCTGGCATCCCACATTCCAGCTTCCCCAGAGCTCTACTCCCACCCCTTCCTAGACAGGTTTCTAGAGGGGAGGGGTTTTCACTTCAGCTCAGGAGTTCACAGCTGCTGTCTCCGAGATGCGGGCGCCGGGCCCCTGGGCAGAACACTTGGAGAGACGCAGGCCTTCATGTCTGGGGGTTAGTCCCTCCCTCCCTGCTCATCAGCCCGGTATAACCCCACAGCACCCCCGTGGCTCTCCACCCTTTCAGATCAAGATGCTGTCGGATCGGAAACGGGAGCTGGAGCATCGTCTCAGCGCCACCTTAGAGGAGAATGACCTGCTCCAAGGGACCGTGGAGGAGCTACAGGACCGGGTGCTGATCCTGGAGAGACAGGGCCACGACAAAGACCTACAGGTATGGCACAGAGAAGCTGTCCTGTCGGACTAGGGCCAGATAAAAGGAGCGCTTAGCTGCCCAGCTAGAAGGAAGGGCTGGGAGGCCATTGCCACCTCCGGGGTCAGGAGTGGGTGAAGCCTCCCTGCGGGCCTGGTTGTGGCTCTCGGCGCTCACTAACGCGGGTCTGGCTCTGCCAAGAAGCAACGCATCGCTACCCACAGGTCATCCTTCCATTTTGTTCTAAGCCACTAGCCCCTCAAGCAGTTTTACCGAGTTCTTTCTGGGCTATTAATATGGCTGGAACACAGGGGGTGTCATTCTGCCTCCTGGGGTTTGTGAAATTTGCTAGGGATTTCAGAGGGAGCCTGTGACTTTCTGTGCTTGGTTCACAATGCTCTCCGCTGCTGCTTTCCCAGGCTGATGGATTTAGTTGGCTGGCGCTGAGCAGAAACCAAGAAGCTGCCCACTGAACACAGTAAGACTTATATCCTGCTTCTGCCAGTTACTAGAAAAGGCACAAGCTGACCCTTTTGTGAACCTAATTAGCCTCTTTTTCTCCCCTGAAGGGAATTGTTTCATGGCCATATTTGTCCTTATTTGGGAACTGCCACCAGGCCTCAGCTGAATCCCCAGGCTCACACTTGACAAGCAACACCCCCTAAATAAGACAAGCACTTCCAGCAAGCTCCCCAGGAATAGAGTGTAGCATCTGCTCCCAAGAAAGCTTTGCGGGGCTGGCCGAGGAACACCCAGGGCGAGTGGAGAAGAGGGCATGGCTTCCCCTTGGTCATGCTCTGGGCATATGCCAGGGAGTGGAATCGATTGCAGTAGTGGCATTTGTGTGGAGGTGCTTGGCCAAGTTGCTCGAGCATATGGTGGGTCCCTGCCCAAAGACCCCTGGAAGGTCCCCTGGGCTTAATGGTCAGCTGCTGCGGAAAGCCCTGGGGGGGGGATAAGGAGACACGTTAGGCTAAGGTGACTTGATACTGACCCCATAAGCTAAGCTACCATCTGAGTAATTAAACTCTTAAGGGCAAATGAGCAATTTGTCTTTGTGTTTTTTTGTACCTTCGTTTCCTAAGTTTGTATATATCAGGGCCTCAGTAACTATTGAATAGAAGATGATTCTTGGCGAAAGCCTCACAGCAGTTTTCAAGATGGAAAGGAGTTTGCTCTTATTTTAAGGTTGATGATAATAATAGCGATGAAGGTTCCTGCGCTTCATTACAGGGAACAGAGTGAGTTTGCTTACATTATAAAACAGGCTTAGGAAAAAAATGAATAATTTATCCAAAGTAGTGTAGTAAGTCCTTGGTAAAATCGAGAATGGAACCTTCCCACCCGTCTTATGTGGTGCTCAGGGATGACTTCCAGCCTCTCACTTGGCTTCTGGAAGTTACGTGTCTCCCCAGCATTTATTACCCCATCAAGCACTCTCCTGAGGGTTGCCAAGGTCAAGTATGGAGAGGAGAAGGGAAAAAAGTACCCGAAAAATGGAAAAATTGCCACTGCCTAAAAGAAACGTTCAGTCTAGCATGAATTCGCAAATGAAAAATCTTTATTTCAAATCAAGAATTGGGGACCTGGGCATATAGAAGAGCCAGGACCAGTGTGGACCATCCAGGACCAGCTGGCACAGTGGGCTGTCGGTTCTCTAGCAGCGAGAGTCCTCTAGCAACGTGACGTCGCACTCCTGTCCTCGTCATCTGCTCAGCCACTTCTTCTGGTTGAACTTCTTCTCTCACCCCAGGGCCTGTATCGGTTCAGGCAGTTCCTGCTTTGATTTGGAAAATCTGCATTTATGGGCTGAATCCTCTTTCCCAACCATTTGTAATCCTTGTTCTTCATACGAAAGTGTCCTTGAGCTGCTGCTAATTTCCAGTGTCCTCTGGAAGACCCTTTCTGTTGCGGAAATGGTCTGTACTGATACAGAAATACAAATTCTGGCTTATTCAGCTAGTAGTTGAATGGTCAGAAATCATAGACTTGTGAAATGTGGAGGTCGTGGCTTTGGAATGTATATAATCCCATGATTTTAATCCTTTCCCTCCGATGAGGGATGAGAGGAAGGCTGAGCAGGCAGGATAACAGGTCTGTACAGTCACAGTAGCTCCCCCACCCCACTTTGATCTGGTTCACTGTGTAATTGGAGTTCTTCTGTCAAGCACAGATTTTAAACCACCGATCAAATCTAGATCTGCTTTTTTATTTCAGGCTGAGAATAGGGATAAAAATCATTATTTATTGAGGACCCAATAAATTTTTTAAATCGGGCATTTTGCTAAAGTCTTAATACCCAGTAAAGGTTTTTATCCCTTTAAGGGCCACTTAACTGCCCTACTTCATACCCAGCTGGGCATCTTACACATGTGTGCAGGGGCCTCGTCCCAGTGAGTGGGCTGATTTCATCAGCAGAGAGCACCCCACTGTGGGTGACCCAGGAAGCAGGTGACCTAGAGTCTAGCCCTGTCTCTGCCGCTGAGCGTGTACCATCAGGCAAATCATTTACCATCACACTGTCTCAGTTCCCTCAATGTAAAATAGGAAGAGTGCCCCCACCTCTGCCGATGGTAGGGGCTGTAAATACTATGAGCTTGAACTTGGTGTACTGTACACGCACAAGGCATTTGGTTTCATCCTTATTCATACGTGTAAATGCATTTAGTGCCATCTTCGTTATATAAAGGCTGATATTTCTTGTTTTAGAGGGTTCTTATATTTAATAGGCTCCTCCGTGGTTTGGTTCTGTTTTTCTGCTTAAGTCTGTGGATCAGTTATTGACCAGAGGGCAGACCTGTCCTGGTCTTTTGTTCTCTTGTTGTTACAATTAATGAAGCCCCTTCGAGTGCACCTGAGTAATTGAACTAATTTTATCCAGTGGAGGAGAGCTTGTGCTTGTCTGTGCTGCGCTTCTCCTGCTGAGGAGGACGTGGAGCGCCGAGAAGATCATTGTAAAGCGCTTTGCCAGTTGAGTGTGCCGTTTGTAATCGTGCCAAATGCTTCCTAGGAATGTCTTTTTTTTAAAGCCTAATTTCTTTTTTTCTGAGTTTCCTCAAAACGGGGGCTGGAGGAGTTCCCACCGGACCAGCAGGTGTTGCTGATCCATGGAACCGTGCAGAGCAGCCTTGCTAATTCCTTTTTCGTTCTCTGAGCCGCCAGGCTCCAAACTCTTCTAGTTAAGGCACTTCTAGGCCAACCGTTCTCCAATACTGACCCGCAGAAGTGAGGCTCCCAGGACAAGTAACGAATTGGCTGAAGGCTCTGCAAGGTAACTTGCTCCGCTCACAAGAACTACAGAGCTCAGAGTTGCTGCCTGCTCCCCCTTGGTCTCTGCATCTCTGCTGCAGCCACAAGCCCACCTCGCCAACAGTCTGGAAAAGACAGCAGTGTCCGCTCTATTTTTAGTGAACAGGGATGACCCCAGAAGTACTATTTTGTAAGAGGATAAATTAAATTTAAATCCCAGGAAGTTCTTCCCCCCCCCACTCCCCCAGAAAAATATTTTGCGGAGGCAATCTACAAATACAAGAGTAGGAAACAGTGCTTCTGTGCAGGTGTGGTATGTGGACATAAGTATAGTGCTTAGCAAATGGATAAAGGTGCTGCAATAGGGTCTTATGTTAACACGTGGCGTACGGCGGGGTTTAAATCCCTCGTGAAGATTCTCGTGATCCGTATGCAACGTGTTAAAAGCCAGTGTGGTGATGGAGTGCTCTAGTAAGAGTGTGGCATTCAGCAGTCATGGTGGAGTCGACCCGCACCTTCAGCAGTGGTGATGTCACCAGCAAAGGCTGACAGTTTGGACTCCTCAGGGAAAGGGCCACAGAGAATGCAGAGAGGGGTGAAGTAGCCACAGGGAGAGAGGGAAGGAGCCCTCCCTCCTATAAGCTGTGATACCTGCATTGCCGTCCCCTCTCTACCACTGGCATCGCTCTCCTCGGAGCCAAAAGGAGCCGCAGATGCTGTGTCAGGCCCTTCCCAGGCCTGGGCTTTGTAAACAGTGTGGTGTGACCTAAAGGGAGAGACTGCTTTTCCCATGGGCTTGGAAACTCTTGGTATTACTACCCAGATGTTACTCTAATCCCACCCCCAGCTCTTCCAGACAACCTTAACTTTTTCATTAAAATACAACATACATATAGTAAAGCGAGCAAATCTTAAGTGGACAGCCTAATGAATTTTTACAAGTTTATACACCTGTGTAACCACCACCCGGATCAACACACAGCCCGTTACGAGCACCCCACAAGCCTCCTTCTTACCCCCACCCAGTCAGTACCCTGCCACTTCCTCAAAAATAAACCTCTATTCTGACTTTCTTGTATCTCAATGAAGTTTTGGCACTTCTTATAAATGGCATCATACAGTATATATTGTCTTATGCCTGGCTTTTGTGCAACATCGTGTCTTACGGAATTCATCCATGTTGTGGCCTATGGTAGCAGTATTTTCTTTTCTCACTGTGGTCTAATATTCCAGCATGGGAATATAACCGTGCTATTTTTATTGGCGTTTGGGTTGTGTCCCATTTGTCGCTCTTACAAACAATGCTGTTACGAACATCCTGTTGGTCCTTTGTGCACATATGCGGTCATTGGTGTTGGGTCTGCATCTCAAGAGTGGTCCCGCTGGGTCATAGGATGGGCATATGTTTCACTCATCGGAAATTGCAAAACGGTTGTCCAAAGTGGTTGTACATCTTCCATTCCCACCAGCACTGAGAGTCCCAGTTGTTCCATGTCTTCATTAATACTTGAGACTATTTTGTTGTTATTTATGAATTTATTTCAGCCAGTCTGGTGAGAGTCTAATGGTGTCTTACTGTGTGTGTGTTTAAATTTTTATTACGGAGAATTTCCGACAAACTCAGAAATAGAATAGTGTGATGATGCCCCAGGTACCCACTGCCCAGCTCTACAAACTGTCGATCCCTGGCCGGTCCTGCCCCGTCTTCGTTGCATCCACTGGCTCCTCTCATGCACTATTTTAAAGTAAACCCCAGAACTTTTATAATTTCATCTGTAAATAACAAATACCTCTGAGTGATAAGAACTTTAAAAAAATATACCCACAGCACTAGTATACCTAAAAAATTCAGCAGGGTTTCTTTAGTATCGTCACATATGTAGTCAGTGCTCAGATTTTCAGGTGTGTTATAAATGTCACAGTTGTTTTTCACATTTTTCATTTGAGTCGAGGTAAATTATAATAGGCCTACATTGCATTTCGTTGATGTCTCTTAAGTCTCTTTTAATCCATAGGTTCCCCCTTTATCTTTTTTTCCCCCTTGAAATTTATCTGTTGAAGAAACGGAGCTGTCTGTGCTGTAGAGTTTCCCAAATCTGATTTTGTTGACTGTATCCCCCTAATGTAGTTACCATGTTCCTCCCGCCTCTGTATCTTGCCGTAAATTGGTGGATGGATCTAGAAGTATGATCAGGTTCCGGGTCAGTGTTTCTTGTTTGTTTCGGCTTTGGCAAGCCTCATTACCATTTGCTGTCTCTTTGAAAGCTGCACCAAAGCCAACTGGAGCTCCAGGAGGTGCGGCTCTCCTACCGACAGCTGCAGGTGAAGGTGGAAGAGCTCACCGAGGAGAGGAGTCTGCAGAGTTGTGCCGCCACCAGCACGTCCCTCCTGTCCGAGATCGAGCAGAGCATGGAGGCGGAAGAGCTGGAGCAAGAGAGAGAGCAGGTGCTGACATCCTGTCGCTCTGGCACGTGAGGTTGCCCGGGGGTCCTGGGGGCAGGCCCCGGACTTCCAGAGCCCGTCAGTCCTCCCTGTGGCCCAGTGCCTACTGTTTCAGCTTCAGCCCGGCAAGGGTCTGCAGCCCTGCACCTCTGTAAGCCCCTCGGCCTGCTGGCTGGAGCTGTCAGGAAGCAGGCCCTGACCGAAGCGTGTCCTTGGCTCACTGTCACCCCAGCATGTCTTAGGAAATGCTTTAATCATCAGCCTCATATCTCTGGTATTGACAGGGTTCTAGATCATTCGTGATCCATCCTGTTGGCTTCTTTTCATGCTACTCATAACCACTCATCCCCCTAATCATGCGCAAACTCCCACCAAAGTAACTGACTAATATAAAGAAGGGCTTTCTTTGGCAAGTGGGAGGGGCTAGAGGGCAGGGACAGTAAGAATTGGGAGTCTGCATAGATGTACTGGGCCCAGAGTAAGTATCAGTATTTCTTGGGGCAGGTGATTTAAAAAAAACAAAAACAAAACTTTCTCCTAGAAGTAGTATCTTGGATGCTTGGGTTCATATACTAGAAAAAGATGACCGGGTGGCAGTATTCTCTAGAACCCATAATCAAGAATAATTCTTTGTGACGCAGCTGAGACTGCAGCTCTGGGAAGCCTACTGCCAGGTTCGCTATCTCTGCTCACACCTTCGAGGAAACGACAGTGCTGACTCGGCCGTCTCCACAGACTCCTCCATGGACGAGTCTTCAGAAACCTCGTCTGCCAAGGATGTGCCAGCCGGCAGCTTGCGCACTGCCCTCAGTGAGCTCAAGAGACTGATACAGAGCATTGTGGATGGCATGGATCCCACGGTAAGAGGCCGGGCTTAGAGGCTCCTTTACCCCACAGAACCCGGCTAATGGGAGGCTGAAACCAAGCGCAGAGAGTGAGGCGAACCCTGGAACCCAGAACCTTATAAAATCTGCAAGAATTTTTTCTGAGCCCTTATTGTTTGAGAGCCCTGAACACTGGTGATCGAGCAGAGGGACTGAGTACCAGGGATGGAAAGCTCCACGGGCATCACCCTGCAGCCACCAGGACACAAATGGAGTCTCTTGTCCATATAGTATGTACAGGCCATGGTGGCCTCTAGTTCCAGGGCTTTCCTTGGAAGCTTTGAATGTAGAGATTTGGATCCAGGTGAAAACTCTTAAGTTACTTTTCGGGAGCCATTGGTCCTAGTGGTGGGGTTAGCTATGAACAGGCACACTTAAGAGGCAGATCTGAAGCTTCTGCTAAATGAATGCAAGTGAGCACAGAAAGTTGAGATGACCAACAGGAAGGGCCCTTGAGAATTCCAGCTGTGGCCCTTGTGGAGGAGAGGAATATTCCCGGGGGCCTCCTGGCAGACTGGTATTTCTCGTGGCTTCCTGAGTGGTTTCTGCCAGCCTCACTCTCCACTCACTCCCAGCTCTCAGGCTGTTGCTTCTCCTGAGGTTTAATCCTCCTACAGACTAGTTGTGTCTTTCTCCCCATATTAGATGAAGATGAAAGGATGGTTGTCCTTATCTGAACGTGCCGTGTTGATCTGTGAAATGTGTTGCAGTATGGAGGCCGGGGTCCCGGTGGGAAAAGGGAGCTGTTAGAGTGAGGTGTACTGTTCACTCCACATAATTTCCCTTCCCTAAAACCTGAAACAAAAGTGAAATAAATGTCTAGGTATTGTTTGCGGATTGGAATTGTGCAATGAATCACTCTCCTCTAACCCTTTCTTTCTTTCCTCTTTTGTCTTTCCTCTCCTTCCCGCTCTCTGCCCGTCTCCTGCTTTCTTACTGCCCCCCAAACAACCATCTCTTCACTCCCCTCCCCATCATTTCCCTCTCCCCTCCCCAACTCTCCCGTCTCTTCATCTCTCCCGCAAACCATCTCTTCACTCCCCTCCACTCTCACCATCTCTCTGGGTGTCTCGCTCGCTCTCTTTTGCTGTCAGAGCTCTCGGAGAATTGATGATGACTCCTTAGAAGAACAGATAAGGCAGACCAGTGAGGATTCGAGAGCCCTAAGGGAACTCATGGAGGGAGAGAGGGGTAAACTGAGGCAAAGCCTAGAAGAGCTGCAGCGACTCCACAGTCAGGTGAGCACCTCCATCCTCAGTCCAGTTCAGGGAATAGGCAGGTGTCCCTGGGCTCTCCTGGGACCCTTGTGAGTTTCCCTCTCCCATGTGTATTTGAGGAGCAGGTTTCCTCTGACAGATCCTCGGATCTGAAGTTGAGATGAGCCGGGTGTCTTCAAGAGAAGAAGCCAACCCTCTGGTTTAGCCCACAGTAAAATTGTCAGGGATAAGAATAGATGACCCTCTGCTTCCTCCAGAGACACGCAGCCTTCTGCAGAGCCCAAGTCATCTGGTGGAGCCTGACGTTTAAAGTGCCACAGCTCCCAGGGCACTTGGGGCTCTTTTTCCAGCAGCTTTTGAGCCAGGAAGTTTGCAAACCAAGGATTGATCTTTGCAGGCCTTTCCTCTCTTTCTTTGTGAGTGCCGTCACCGCTGCCAGCCTGTTTTTCAGCTTTAGAAGCACTTACTGCTGCTCTCGCTGTCCTTTTCCCATTTGATCATGGTTTCACCTCTTGAGAACACTGGCGCAGGACATCTGTATTCTGATCTGAAAAGTTTTACTAAAGGGCTTAGTAGCTAGCCCCACCCAGAAAGGAGCTTCTAAAAATTATCCTAGGAGGTAAATAAAGGCTTTTCCTTTTGACTAGGGTCATTTGTACAGGTTCTGTCCCATTTGTGGGGAACACCAGACAGGCAGCATTTTAAACCCTGCCCCCACCCAGCCTGCCCGCTTCTTGCCTTGTCCAAAGCCAGTCACCCTTCCTGCTGCATAAAACTGCTGAGAGATGGAACTTAAGCCTGGCTTTTGCTTCAATCAGTATTTCTTAAATTTAAAGAACCTTATAGAAATAAACTCCTGTCTTTTCTTGGGTTGCGCCCATTAGACTTCCTAATATTATTCTCTTGGAAGCTATTGGGAGTCCCACACACAGCCACCACTGCACTCATTGTGAATGACCAGGTAACAAGGACAGAGAGACGCAATTGAAAGCTGTAGCTTGTTCCTGGCAAAATGCGGGCAGTGGGTTTGAGCCGCCAGAGACATTCTCATGCCTAAAACCTAAGTCCTTCAGGTGGTCGTTCGGCCAGGGAGTGGTTCAGACTTAAGGACAGATCTTCCAAACTGGAGAATAAAATGCAAAAGAAAGTGGATCTAAAAGTTCTTGGGATTAATAAAAGTTTTACCTATTTTAAAGCCTATTTACATCTCTGTGGGGTGCTTCTGCTTATCAGCTCTTTGAGAAGGGCAAGCTTCTCATTTTGTTTTGCTTTGCTGCTTCTCAGAATTATAAAACTGGAAACACCAGAGGGCATTATTTCATTCAGAAACCTCAGCAAGGTGCCGGTTGCTGCGCGTTGGCTGTGGAACTGTTTAGGAAGCCATCTCCACCAGGGTCTTCCTTATAAGTTCAGCGGACCCCTGGTGAAGGCCACTTCCTGTGGATTCCCTCTCAAATAGCTCATCAAGCAGATGATACGCTGGGTCCCACGTGGAGTGGAGCATTGGGTCTCTCCCATAGGTCATCTCTTCCTAAAAGCTCAGTCAGAGCAGCAAACCTCTCAGCCAGGCTGTGTCTACGCAAAACTGTCCCATGGGAATAACTGCCCTCCAAGGCAGTGGGCTGGGACACAGATTGAGTTCCAGAATGACAGTGGCAATGACAGCCGTCACAGCGGGCACGCTGTTCCTCAGGCAGTGAGTTCAGCATCTGTTGAGCACCTGCCATGTGCCTGTGCGGCACGAGGCCCTGAGAGGCACAGCGTGAACGTGACAGCGCCCCTGCACCCCAGGACCCCCCACATCGTGAGTGCAGTCAGACCAGCTTTGTACCCTTTGGGGGCAGGGTCCAGACAAGGTTTTGTGGAGCCAAGGTTCCAACAGACAGTGCAGAGACCAAGGTCCAGCCTCATCTGATGGACGATCCAGCCTCCCTCCTGGAACTAGGCCAGAGGTGAAAGATGTGGGGCCCGATGGTGAAGTGTCCAGCAGCACCCCACGCCCAGAAGCCCACGCAAGTTTTTAAGTGAAAGAAAGAGAGCTCAGGTTTGATAGAACTCATAATTATCTGTTTGAGGCAACAACCGGAGCCAGATCTGAAGATTTGCCCCACACCCTGGTGCCGTGGAGAGCCCCTCTCACCCCCTTAGCCCCCTCTTCCCCACTCCCCACAGCTCTCTGGGCTCCTGCTTTTAATCCTGGTGAGGGCTGACGGGGGTCTGGAGCAGCTGCTGAGAGGACCTTCAGAGCAATGTGAAAACTAGTTACCCGTGGGACCCCTCAGCCGATGCCAGGGCCAGTAAACCAGGTTGTGGGGGTGCGGTAAGAAACAGTCCTGGTCTGGGCGTTTGGCTCCTTCGTGCTTGACTGGGGTGCACGCCAGTTACTCCACGAGGGACATTGGGAGACACAGGGAGCGTGGACGGGAAACAGTCTGGGCCTTCACGGATGAAGCCTGGTGACCCTCCTGTGTGAACCCTCAGTGTGGCCTCTCCTCTGTTGACCTAGCCACTGCCCGACGGCACACCTTCGTTCTTCCTCTCCCTGGCTTGGATCATACTTCCCGTGTCGCTGCCTTCCGCCAGCCCACTCCGCATGATTTGGGTTGATCTTCCTGAAGCACGACTTGAAAATGGGGCCCCCTTTGCAAGTTCTGGATTGACTGCCCATCAGCAAGTCCTGGGAAGCCGCTCGCCGTCCGGCTTCTTTCCTCTTGTTTCCATTTCACCTCCTTTGCTTGAGCAGAATTGAATATGGGCTATAAAAGGGCCTGGCACACACTCTCCATGCTTTCTCACATCCGGGTGTCTCTGCCCGGAAGACTCGCCTCTGCCACCTGCCCATGTCTCAGCCTTACTCATCCTTCCAGTTCCCGATCAGGTTTCACTTCCTCCTCGAAACTCCTCGAAACTCTTGACTCCCTTCCTCATGGAGCTGCCCTGGCCCTGCTCTGTCATGGTTGCCCACACTCCCATCTCGTCTTCCCAAACCGTGGGCCCCACGACAACGAGCTCGAGGCCTGACTTCTAAAGCATCCAGCACAGTGCCTTGTGTAGAGTAACTCAGGTAACTGTCAAAAGGGCAAACAAAGCCCTAGATATTTAACTTCAGGATGCTTTCTTTGATGCTGTTCAGTTGTGAGGACACCAACCTTATTGGGAAAAGTGGATTTCGGGGTGGCTGTGACTTGTCATTGTATAAACATGCCAGGTCAGTCCTCATGGCAGCCATCAACAAGTAGGTCCCGAAAGGGGGGTGGGGTGTGGGTGGAACTTACAGTCATGTGCCAGGCACTGAGCTGAGTTCTGGGTGTTACTCATCTTGTTTGAGTCTCACAACATCTTGATGGTGGGGAGTGGTTATTTGTTTTCTCGTTATGAAAAGTATTAGAGCTCAGAGAGGGTAAGTCCCTTGTCAATTCTGAGGCCATAGCTGGTAGTCTCTACCTTGACCAGGTTTCCCAGGTCAAAGCAAAAAGTTCTTGTGGAGTTTTATGTGGAACACATTAAGTGTTGGCATTTCCTGCCTAGCCTGTACTTGAATCTGTCATTTACTCAGCTGGCAGAACACCTGGCCGGCCCACGGCCAGCCCGAGGCCATGTCAGCTCTCATTTGGTCTGAGGAGGTCTGGCTGTCTCTTCCAAGTGCTTTCTGCGTCTTGCGTTCTGGCCTGTGAGGCTACAGAAGCTGCTCACAAATGGGGTGAGGCTGGGCTTCTCACCTGCTGCCTGTCTGCCTCAGGGCTAGCCAGCCACATATGCATGCTAGGGCCTCGGCAGGTAACCCAGCCCGTTCTTCCCTAAGGCTTCTGTCCCTGCTCGCCCAGCTGGCCCCACCACAAAAGCCCCCGGAGCTGGCAACTCTGCTGTCTTAGTCTGGGGAGTCTGGAGTGTCTCCGCAAAGCTTGATCTTCAACCTTAGTCCTGGGGCCTTTGCTCAGTTTCATTCTGTCCGAGGATGATTAGACGTGGGACTTGAAAAGCAGAGGAATGTACTAAAAGGTGACATCTGTCCCTTAGTGGGAGGGATAGATCTATATGGATGGATCCTCCCTTGGAAAAATGTCAAAGTATGTGTAATATTTAACAAGAGGGCAGGGTCAGGTATCCCGACTCCAGGCTGATGCTATCGGCTATGAGAAGGGACCCCCACCCTTCCATTCATTCAACAAATATTTACTGAAAGCTCTACCAGTCAGGGTTTCTAGTTGCAAACAACAGAAACACACTCAACTTAAGCAGAAAGAGAACGTATGGGAATTAAATGTGGTAGCTTATCCAGTCAGCAGGACGGCTGGAGAACGGCTCCAAAGGAAGGAGGAAGGCGCTGTGGGAAGTGGGGTGACACTCTGCTGTCCATGTAGTAATTTCCCAATGGCCTGTGGCTTTGCAGTACCCTCAAGAGGTGCAGTCCCAGGTCTCATACCCCTGCCCAGGTGCCTAGGAAATGGCACAGGTCTCTCCCTTTGGGCTTCTTTAGTGGGAGAGGGCATGTCATGTCTGCCACCAAGACTGACACAAGCAGGAATGCCCCCAGAATAGGGATTTTTGGATGGTGACTAGCCAGAAAATGACAACTGTCCACTCAGTGCACAGGCATTTTGGGATTAAGCATCATACCCAGCCAGGCTCTGAGATGTACAAATAGATAGGGCACACTTCCAACCCTCACAGCGCCCAAGGTGTCAGGGGTTACTGTACAGTGTGAGTTGTGGCCACCAAGGAAACCACTAGGAAGGCACCTCACCACCAGTAAACAGGCTATGGTGCCAGTCACGAGGCCTGCACCACAGAAAAGCTAACAGGTTTGAAGTAAAAGGTGATAACATCATTTAGGTGTCCACATTCATGTGGCTTTGACCTGGGGAACAGCATGAAGATGGACGAGCCAGGCTGCATTAAGTGCTGTCACAGAGATGGGAGCCAGGTCCCAGGCTGTAGGACCAGCCAGGGCCCTGTGGAGAACAGTGCTCCATGTGGAGGGAAACAAAACTTGAATCCCTACCCAAAAAAAATGTGTTTCAGAGCCCTGATGGACGTGTAGTCTTCACTTCCTGGGACTCTGCCTTGAAATGAAGGAAGTGGTGTGGTGTTCGGTGTACACAGGGGATCTGGCCCCATGGCTGCAGTACACCCAGCCCTTGGCCTCCCTGCCACTGAGCTGCAGCCTAGCATGTGGCATCCCTTCTCGGGCAGAGATGGGCCTCCCTCGGAGCAGGGGGCAGCAGGAGGCTACCACACCTGCGTGGCACACAGGCCCCGCGGCTACCTGGGCTTCTTGGAGGGAGGTACCCCAGGCCAGCAAGAGTTACGACATCATTACAGGCATCCCTTTTGTCTCCCTTTAGGTGACACTGCTGAGTGTGGAGATGACTGCACTGAAGGAGGAAAGAGACCGACTCAGAGTGACATCTGAGGACAAGGAACCGAAGGAGCAGCTTCAGAAGGCCATCAGAGACCGGGATGAGGCCATTGCAAAGTGAGTGCGCGTGACGGGTTCCGGTTTACACTAACTGCAGCAGTACGATTGTGTGGTCAACTTGAAGTTGAGTCGCATAGAATATAAAAGTGAAAGTGAGTTTCCCTGCTTCCCATCCCTACCGCACCCCATTCTCTCTGCACAAACACTGCTATTGAAAGTTGGGTATGGATTTTCTGCAGATCTTTTTCCTCTATGTATGCAGGCATAGGTACAATACAGTTGTCATGGATTTTCTTAAAACATCAAAGGTATGATGCGCTACATGTCTTGTTTATTTCCAACTTATATCTTAGAGAGCCTTCCAGTTTCTATACACACACACACACACACCACCTCAGCTTTTTTTTATTTGTGGGTTGTTGGGTTTTTTTTTTTACTTTCATTATGGACATTTTCAAGCACACACTAAAGTAGGAAACATAAGATGAATCCCCATTTACCCACGTCTCAGCCTCAACACTAGTCAGCATATGGCTAGTGTTTGACGTCTGTGTCCTCCCGCTTCCTCCACCTCCCCACTGGACTGTGCTGAAGCAGATCACAAGGGCATCCCATCAGTTCCTCCATAAACATTTCAGCATAAATCTCTACTAGAAAAAGATTCTTTTTGTAAAACACACAACCATAATACAGTTATCACACTTGACAAAACCTTACAATAATTTCTTAATATGATTTCTTAGTATCCAGGGTTCAAATTTCCCCAGTTGTCCCATAAATGTCTTTTTATAATTGATTCGAATCAGACTCCAAAGTCCGTGTATTCCATTTATGCCCCAAAAATCTGTAACACTTCCCCCTCCATCTTTTTTTCTCCTTGTTTTTTTTTGCATTTATTTATTGAAGAAACTGGATCATTTGTCTCATACAGTTTTTCTACATTCTGAGTGTGATTGCATCCCGAGTGTCATTTAACGTTTTTCTCTGTCCCCTGTATTTCCAGTAAAGTGGGTCATTTTTTTTGTTTGTTTCTGGGTTTTCTAAAGCAGAAAAGAATGCATAAATGCATTCTCTTACATTCAAAAAATGTGGAAATACATAGGCAAAACCCCTATTTACATATTCCCCACCCCTCTGTAAATTATTTATCGGGCACTCAGACTACTACCCTATTCATTGAGTGTAAGGAGATAAAATGTACTGAAAATGTGTCTGCTTAGGGGGCTCTTTACAACACATAATAACAGCATTTGTGCATCACTGTACTGCTTACAGAACACTTTCATCCTTTAATCCAGCCACAGCAAAAAGTAAAAATTTTTAATCCAAATTTTACAGATGCGGAGACAGAGACCTTTTCCCCAGGATCACAGTCAGTGGTAATCACTGGCCTTCACCTGGGGTCTCTGACTCCTGTCCCTGCATCCTTTCCCCTTACCACGTGGCTGTTTGTCAAGATGCTAAAAGGAGCTCAGTTGAAACAATGTGTAATTAGATACTACGTGCCTTTTAAAAAAATAATACGACACATTTTAATTTCTGACTTTAACATTCCCTATACCTCCCCCTTCTCACTTCCACACGCACTTGTCCCCACCCTAATGTTCTCTGTAATCATTTTCATCATCTCCATTTCTTAGTGTTACCTTTGGGCCCCCTTTTCTCGCTGGTCAGAACCTCATATCAGGTTATCAGTTTTCTAGTTCATTTATACACACTGATGCTCACCAACCTATGTGTTACCGAACGAACTCAAAGAGACTGGAGGCTTTGGCTAGAAATAAATGTTAAAGATTTATTCAAGGCGCTTAGAATTTGCAGACTGGGAATACAGCTAAGCAAAAACCCAGAAGTGTTCCAAAGTAAAAAAGGAAAGTTAAGAGTTCCTAAAACTGCATTCTTAGCCCTAGGATTCGTCCAGGACAGTTGTCAGTCAGATGTCAGACGTCTGGATGATGAGTGCCAGGTTGTTTAAGGATGGGTTCCAGGAGGTCTGGTCACACCTGGTGGTCTGGATACATGAGTCCTTCAGGAGGATAATCAGAGGGTTATCTGGAGGCCTGGCGTATGTCCAGATGTATATCCAGGCATTGACCCAGGATAGGAAAGTTGAAAACATTTAAGTTTCCAGGCTAGTAAAGCAAGAATAAAGTCTCCTCATTCCTCAACCTTCATAATGTTAATAATTTTAGCAGCTTGATTAAAGTGACTCCATTTTATATATTCTTTGTCTTCACTCTTTCCTCAGTATCTTTGCCACTGGATTCCTGATAGATTTAATTAGTGGATACTTAATAGCAGTGTGATATTTTGGAGTGGGAGCATACTTTGATGAACAAAGGGTGAAATTATGTCACACAATTAGGGCATAAAATGATAAAAATTAAAGTACTGATTGTGGCAGCCCGTTGGGAATAAAAAACAGAAGGGAGTTAGAAGTAGAGACTGGTTGATCACCTTTTTCTCAACTAGACAAGTAGAATAAAGCTGAACATCAAGCTCTGACCGTATTCTATAATCAGCATGGGAGGTGGGAGATACAACCAGAGAAAAGTACCAGGGTGCAGGAAAGAAGAAGCAAGTTGTCCAGTCCCCCTCTGTTAAAATAAGTGGAACCTTACCCTGATACCTGAGTGACAGCCACACAAACTCCATGAAACCTTGAAATACATGACTCTGTTTGCCTGCATTCAAGGAGGCCCAGTTAACCTCCTGGAGTCTGAGCAGGTTTGCAAACTCTCCTCCCTAAGTCCTGTTCCAAATTCTCCTCCCTGATCAGGGGGGACTCTGCAGTGAGGCCCCTGTCCTTCCGGAACCCTGTAGAACAGGGTTGGACCTTAGGGAGGGGTGAGATCACTCCGGAGGATAGTTCTCTTTTTCTGTTTCTGAGAAATGAAATTCTTGGCATAAAAGAATTGAGATAACAGACCTAAGGAATCATTTAAATGTGGACCTTAAGAGTTTGACAATATGCTTTCACATACATCTCTGATTCTCCATCCTGGCTGCGCTTCAGAATCATGTGGGGAACTCCCAGGATGCCAGGGCGCTCTCCAGAACAATTCAGCCTGAATCTCTGGGTCTGGGGCTACTTCTACAAAGTGTCCCCCTGACCCACCTTGTGATTCTAATGTGTAGTCATGGGTGATTGCAAGAAAAATAACCCCCATGAAAAATAACTTCCCTCCCTTCACTGGGCTGCAAGAATCTTAAGGCACTTCTTATCCTATACGATCAATGAGTTCCAGAAAAGTTAAGTAACAAATTTTATCTCCTGGCAGGTGAAAAGGCCCTCACTAAAAACAAAAATTGGGGGCTAGCAGTCTGCTTTATAAATACAAAAGGAATCAGTCAGTTACTTGTGGTTTCACTTTATAGATAAAGACTTCTTCTAGCCCTTTGAAATATCCCTTTTAAAAACTGTGCTTAATATACAGAGGGTATATATATATATATATATATATACACATTTTAAGAAAGGAAAACTATTAAAGCTGTAATAATATATACCAATAACAAAAGATGAGTCCGAAAAAAAAACAAAAAGAAAAAAAAAAAAAAAAAAAAGATGAGTCCGAGTCACGTGTGACTCCTGCAATGACAAGAGGTGCTCACAGTGGTTCCCAGCAGAGTCCAGACACTTCTGATGACGGCGAACTACTGCTTGAGCAACGTTGACCCAAGAGTCCACTTGCACACATGTTTTGGGGGCTCCCTGGTATTGATCAGTGGTTTCTGTAGCTTTGCTTTTCTGGCCTCGGGTTTCTCGTGAATGACAAGCACCAAGATTCCTGCCGGTGCAGTCTGAGGCCGGGATATGGAGGGGGGCAGGGCAGCACCTGCTTCAGGGGCTTTCTGGAAGGGGACCCCTCCAGCCAGCGGCGTTAACCCACTCCAGGGTCCCCGGGTTGCTCATGGCGCCACCTGCCGGGAAACACCCGGGAGCTCACGAGGCTGCGGCGGGGCGGGGCGCCAAGGGTACTGACGTTCCAGTACCGAGGGAGTGGGCGGCTGGGCGTCCATGACAACCGGCTCCATGCGAGGATTTCCGCTGATTGCGTTGGCCAATGGCAGCGGCCGTGACAGGGCAGCTGTGGCATCTGAGACGCCGGCGCTCATTGGACAGGCGCGACTCCTGTCCCCGCAGCCGCAGTGCGGGCGGAGCAGAGTGCTGCGGGCCGTCCCGAGCCGCGTCTCTAGGAAGGGTGGGCGGGGCCGTTCTGGGGCAGTGAGGTGTCAGGGGAGGTGGACTGGAGGCCAGAGAGGAAGTGCTGGTCGAGGTGGCGGCCTGAACGCTTTTCCCCAGCTGCCCGGTCTTGGGGCCCCGCTTAGCTTAGTGTAGTGGGCGTTCCTGAGGCCCCAGCTAGGCGGCCTCTGCAGGCGAGTCCTCTAACTGTCCTTGGGCTGTGCACATTGGTCGTTGGCCCTGTGCAGTGAAGACACTTTTACTAGTTTTTGTCGTTTCAAATGTGAAAGGTAACGTTGATGAAGACAAGGGCTAAATAATGCTCATTTTGGCATCCAGTGCCTCCTCCGTAGAGGCTGCCTGGTTAGTCTCCTGCACTTTTTATTCCCGTCCTCCCTCACGAAAAAAATTTTCTTTTGCATTGCACTATGATTTAGTGTTGGGGAAGGTTTACAAAGTAATGTGAAATATGTCAAAATATGAAAATACAAAATGCAAAAGTGTGTTACCCATCAGCGATCATTATCCACAGATAACCAAATAGATACTTTTGTCTGTGACCTTCAAATACACACAGGCAGTTTTTCTTTTACAAAGCAGGTATCATATTAGACCTTATTATTTGGTGCTTTCCTCCCCCAGGCCCAAATACATAATGAGTATTTCCCCACTGCCAGTGAATAGTCAACGTCATGGTTGTTACTAGTGACCATATTCCATCATAGAATTTACCACCAGTCCCCTAATTGTTGGCTACTGTGATTAGCTAAGCTGTGGTGATCACCCGTGTGGCCACCTTTGCACACGTGTATGTCTCTAAAGTCCCTTAAGGGGGGTATTGCTAGTGAAAAGGAGGGGACCGGGAGGCCAAGGTCCCCACCTTCCATGGCGACTGGCCTCTTTGGGGAAGGATTAGCAGCTCCCTAGGCTGTGTGAGGCCTTTGATTTCCTCTGGGTTCTAGTCCTGATGTATCACCCTCTTAGCCACTTCTGTGAGATGGGGGTGACAGATAATCCCTTCACCTACAGGTTGGTTAGAAAAATGAGAAAATGTCTGTGAAAGCGTGTCGCAAACTTCCCAGCCTTCTCCAAGTGGCGTCATAGTTACTGTTGTTGTGAATTTGGAGTCAGAGCCTGCCTGTTTCCTCATCCTGTGGACTCCAGGTGCCCCAGGTAAAGAACCTGATGCTTCTGGCACAAGGTGTCCATGCTCCCTCTGGCTTGTCTGTTTGCAGGAAGAATGCTGTGGAGCTGGAACTGGCCAAGTGCAAGGTGGACATGATGTCTCTGAACAGCCAGCTGCTGGATGCTATTCAGCAAAAACTGAACCTCTCTCAACAGCTGGAGGCTTGGCAGGTAAGGGGAGGGAAGACCAGACTCCAGGAGTCTGGGAACTCAGGCCAGCAGTGTAAGGAGTTTGGTATTGGAGGGTCTGATGCGCGTGGGTGAGCAGCGACCCCGAGCTTCCCCTGGTGAAATTCAGAACTCATGCTCCCCCAATCCCTGGGAAGAATGCCTGAGGCTGTTCTCTAGAGCGATGAACCGCAGGTTGCGCTGTTTGGGGCTTGGAACTGGGGCCTCCGTAAGCTAGTCATCGTCGTGGCTTTATTTAAACCAGCTGTTAACGTGGCGGGCCCAGGAAGCCCTATGTGACTGAGTGAAAATTCACAGGCAGATATAGTTCAGCAGCCCTCAGGTTGCCGGCAGCTATGGCTCTTCCCTTTCTCAGAAGCCAGCTGCCTTTTTCCGAAGAGTACTGTCATGCTGCAAGCCCGGGGAAAGTGTGAGTCCGGGTGTCTTGCTCTAGGACTGCCGTTTTCAGAGTCTATGCAGCCTGCCCCATCCCAGGCCCAACATGGCCCCCGGGCCAGGGCTGTACTTGATGGTCGTTGATGAGGTTAGGGTAGTACAATTTCAGGATATGGGTGTAATGATTCACAGAACTCCCCAAGAACTCCTAACCAGACAGATGGAAAGCCACCTTCGGCTTTACCAGGCAAGCCCCACCACGGAGGGCAGGTTAACGGTGACCAGTCCTGCAGGGGTCCTGTGCTGAGCTGGCTGCGGGAGCCGTCACCCCGAGCTGGGCCCTGGCTTACTGCTCCTGTTCTCTTCTCTTCTCTCCTGGCTACAGTTTGCTTCCTCAGGGCTTTTTACTATCTGGCTCCTTTGGTTTCTGATCTAGTGGCCTTTCTCAGTTCCCGTATCAACAGCTTTAGTTGTACACCCCTCCTGCCTTTGAGGTGAGCTTGAGCCCTCATCCCATTCCCCTTCCCCCTGCCGCCGTTGAAGTTCTGCCCCTGCCACCTCCCTCATGGCCACTGTGTTGTGTGTGCTGGAGTCCAGCGTCATCTCTGTGCAGCGCGGCGTGCCATGGAGCCCCGGCCTCCCTCCTCCCATCACCATCACACCTAGTGAATGCTGCAGCATGTGACCCAGTACTGACAGGATGAGCTATTTCTCACCAGCTGACCCCTGGTTTCTTGGTACCACCTCTTTATATAAATGGATTGTTTTGCCCACAGAACGGCAGGCATGGAATTATGAGCAGCTCATGTATGTGTGTGTATACGGTTCTAAAGTGATATATTCCATGGGGTTACCTGGACAAATTTGAAAGTATCAAAATGCAGTTTGCAGTGTGCCAGAAAAAAACACTGGCAGCTTTGAAAGCATTTCTGAAGAATGCTTTAACATTCCTACTGTTGTATTTAACAACATAGCTTTTACTGAGCACATGTTAAGTTCAGGTGCCGAGGGTTTGAGCTGGAATACTGGAAGTAGGGACTGTCTCTCCTATTTCTGGAAGGAGGAAGAGGGGTACAGGAAGGAAGTTGAGTATAAAGAAAGACGAGTAGGAGGAAAGGAGAGCAGGACATGTGCAAGGGAGGAAACAGGTTCATACCTACTGCCATGAGGTGACATGGCCAAGAAAGTCCCTTTGTTTCACACTGAAACCTGCAAACATTTGAGTGACACCCACTGCTGAGAGCTTGGGTGAGTGTGTAGGAGGTGATGGACAAGCTGCTGAGGGAGAGAGGCCCCGCCAGCCCCACTTCCTGCCCTCATCAAGTGAGTGGCTGCTCAGACCCCGCAGGGTTCAAGGCCGAAGGAATCAGGCAGATACATGCTTGTTAGGTTTCCTGCTGATTTGAACAGGACAGGGCTGCTTATCTCTCCAAAGCAGTGCTTTTCATACTTTGTTAGTGGCAGAACGCCTTTGTCTGATGGAGTCTTGCACAGAATTGGAATCTAGCAACTAGAATAGAGTGCAGCTGCTCTGTCGGGGAGCCCCTCTGGAGGAAAAGCTCATGTTTTGTAAGGTAGAGTCTGGGTGAGGGGGCATTTTCTAGGCAACTTGAACAAATTGGAAGGGGAACGGTGCTACCCCAGTAAGGAAGCTAAAGAAATGGGCCTAAGTGGGAGCAAGACAAACCCTGAAGATGGTGATGCCTAGGTCTCTGCCTCATTTGGGGGCCTCGCCAGTAGGGAGCTTATGCCTGTGCTTGGCAGTGAGCCAGGGTGGCACCCATGGAATCTGTCCTTGCCATGTGCAGCTGCCAGTGGTGTAAGTATCAGCAGCTCAGGCTGGCAGTAATTTGAAGGAGAAAAAAGGGGTAGAAGGCCCCTGGTTAGCGGCGGGGTAGGGGGTATACCAAGCACAAAGGGGGTGTATGTACCAGCCTCCAGAGACTCAGGAGACAGGGCAGAGAGGGCAGGTCCCAGGCAAGGCCGAGCGCTGGTGTGGGGCTGGTGGCTGTGTGGACAGACAGGGAGGTTCTCTGGGCCTGTAGCACAGAACATGTGGGGTCAGCCGAGGTAACACTAGCGAGGAGAGGCCAGCCCGAGCCCTGAGGAGACTGGCTGTCCGGCATCGCATCTGCACTTGCTTTCTTGGTCAGGGCAGCCCTGGCCGCAGCCACTCATCTCACCCTCATCCTCATCTCCCATCCTTGTGACCTGTCACCTCGTCACTTCCCTGCCCTCGCGCAGCGCCAGCTCAGTGCCCTGCTCACCCCTTTCCACTCTGCCCCCTGCAGGACGACATGCACAGGGTCATTGACCGGCAGCTGATGGACACGCACCTGAAGGAACGGAGCCGGCCTGCTGCTGCCGTCTCCAGGGCCCACGGCGCCGGGCGCGGGGATGAGCCCAGCACCGCTGAAGGCAGACGGCTCTTCTCATTCTTTAGGAGAATTTAAGTGGGGAGGAGTCAGGCCAGCAAGGATGGGTGGACTGGAGGCGACTTAAGGGGTGCGGGTGAGAGCCCAGTGTACAGTGTTTGCATGCAAGGCCGAGCTCAGTGGCTGCACTGCCTACCCGCACGAGGCCAAGTCGTCCCTCCACACGGGGACAGGCAGGGCCCATCCCCACTGCTCGGCCAAGCTCTGCCCAGGTTTCCCCAGGATCCGCTGTTGTTGAGCAGAGCTCAGGCTGCCTCCGGAGTGACCCACCCACCCACCCCTCAGGGGCTCCCCGTGCCATCCCAGGCGCCACTGCCCTCCTGTGGTGGAATTTGGGGGACAGGAGAAACAGAGGCCCTTTCTGCATGCCTTGGGGGGCTATTGCCCCCCCCCCCCGCTGTCCGGAGCCTTGGGGGCCTAGTCCTGCAGGGCACCCAGCCCAGGCCTGAGCCTCCAGCTCTCCGTCCCTCCCCAGCCCCTGGCCAGGGAGTAAGGGGAGGTGGCCCCTCACCCATGTGCATGCACCTCTGCCAGGAGCACGTCTGGGCAGAGACCCAGCCTACGCGGCCTGACGGCTGGGGCTGCTCCAATGTGCTCAGCCACAGTGGGATATGGCGTTCAGGCTGGGCCCAAAGGAGGAAGGGCCTGCCCCTGGCTGCCACTGCTCTCCCTCCCGGCCTCCGCCAGGCCTTGGCGGGCCTTCCCCCGCTGCAGGCTTTAGTGCGCCAGCCCTTTCCCCTTCGTGGGGCCAGGGCTGCGAGGGGTCTCATCCTCCTCCCACAGCACCCCCTGCTCTCTCACATACACAAGTGCTTGGTTCAGCCAAGCAAGTCCAGGCCACAGAATGGGCCCAGCAGGGTCTGCGGTCAGCCACCTCCACCTCAAGGGCAGCGTTGTCACACGGGGTGGATGCCTGCAGATACTGCCCACCAGGCCTGCAGGAAGGATGAGTCCTGCAACTGCTGCTTCTGCTCCTTCCTCAGCAGCCACTCCACCTTCTCTGCTGAGGCCCTAACTCAGAGGTGCCCCGGGCTGAGCCAGCCACAGGCTGCTTCCCAAGGGTCATCTTCCTTCCTCAGCTGGGAAAGCACAGCAGGGATGAGCAGAAAGAATGTGCCTGTAGATATGTACATACCACAGTGCTGTAATTTTGTATGTAGCAATCATGTAAATACATGTATGGATTTTATAATATACATATTATATAAATCTATAAAGGCATATTTTTAGAAAAACAGCGCACCACTGCTTCTTTTGAAAATAGTCTAAGAATAAAAAGAATTTCTACAGAACTTCCCGCCTCGGTCCTTGGGTACCTAGAGGGGTAGTTTGGTCGGAACGCAGCTTATACCTTCCAGAACCGCCACTGGCTGGCTTGAAGACGCAGCAGTAGTGAGCCACCCCACACACCTGGAAGGGCACTTCAGACAGTGGGACCCAACCAGCAGATTCTGCCAGGAAGGGGCCCCTCCTCTGGAGGGTGGAGACGTCCTGTCAGTGACAGCTGTTTTGGGAGCATTGGGAAGGCGCCGCCTTCCATGCCCACCCTGCCTGCCAGTGGTGCAGTTGCCCAGCCACAGGCAGGCCCTCGCGGCACTGCTTCCCAAGCCTTGAGCAGGCCCTACAGCTTGGCAGAAACTTCAAGCCAGAAAGAAATCACTGTAGGCCAAGCTTCCACTGCATCCTTCCGGGCACGCAGAGAATAAACACAGCGCTTCCCCTGGCATCTTACCACGTGTGCTCCCAGCCAATACGTCAGACCGGAGAAGCTCAACCTGGACCAGCCCTTCATGGAGAAAATGAACTTGGCTTCTACAAGTGACCCTGGGCCTCGAGCGGCACCTGTGCAGGACTCAGATGAGAACAAACGAGCGGGACACAATGGGTGGAAGAAGGCAGGCCCACCCAGAGCACAGCTGGCGGGAGGAAACAGAGCCTGGAAGAAAATTTGGCAGCTTGAACCTTTATTTTTAGTACTTTTTTTTAAAAAGCATAATTAGAAACTTTCAATACAGAAATAATCCTAGCAAACCATTTAAAAGTTTTGTTGTTCAAGAGGAATTTCACATCAGGTCTAGGTCCACCAGGACATCGGTCCAGCCCTGTGAGCCCCCCACCCCCACCCCCCATTCATGCGTACTAACATTCAGCGGGACAGGCACACTGTCGTCACCAAAATCACCCCACCATCTGGGTCTGGATGTCCAGCTGCCAGAAGCCATGATGGTTTCTAGCCTGGGCTGGCAGCTTCCAGGACCCCCCTCTTGTTGCTTGAATCTGCAAGCACTGCCACACTGGTATCACCTTACTTCTCAGAAGAGTGTGTGCCGCCCACACCGGGAGCCCCGAGCTCTGCGCAGGTGCACAGGACCCGTGGTCAGCCAGAGCAGTCTGAGGACAGACCAAGCTTTTGCCCCTGGCCCCCCAGCCAAACAGGGCTGCCTACCAGTGGCCCTGCAGCCACCCTCCACAGCACCGCCTTCCCAGGCCCACCGCTACCCATGGCTCCAAAGTGAGGGCCTGTCACACGGAACCGCGATGTTTTGGCAGTTTGGGGAAGTGGAGAAACAGGTCAGAAGAGAAACCCCCAGTTCTGATTAATTAAAAATCCACCAACAGCGTTAATGTGGAAAATCTGCAACCGTGATGTGATTGTCCAATCAGGGCTTCGCCTGGTAATCGCATAGGAAAGGAAATCTAATAAAACACGTCATGGTGTTGAAATAAATTATCCCAGGTTACGTGATCCTTTTAGGGGCAAGGTGAAGGAAGTGTCCCGAGGGAGAGGGAAGGGGACAGTAGAATCAAGTGCAGATAACCCTGGTTTTTCTTCCAGGGGACCATGGTGGGTCAAAGCCAGGTTCCCAGCCCCACCTGCTAAGAAATCCTCAAGCTACCTTTGTACTAAAAGTCCTATCAATGATCCAAGACAAGGCTGCCTACCATCCAACTCAGAGGCTTCGTCTCCAGAGTCCAGCAGCCCCTGGCACCCATTCCCCACATTCAGAGGTGCCTGGTGCTGCATCGAAGACCCAAGAACTCAGTGGGAGGCCCTGGACCGACGCAGACAAGGGCGAGAGGCCCCTTCTCCTTTCCCAAGAAACGTCCAGGAAGGCAGAGCTGCTGTGCCGAGAGCCCGGCCCCACAATGACAGAAAGCCATTCACTTTTTCTAAAAACACGGGACCCAAAGTGAGGAGGCTACAACTTTTGCTGCTGTGCCAACCAAACCTCAGGAAGAGGGGACAGAAAGTCTGAGGAACTTAATTCATTTGATTTGGCTTCATTGTATCTGTTAAAATAACATTCCTAAACCCCACCCCTACATGAACACACCCTACCTTTCTGCTGGAACTGAAACAGGTTGGGATAAACAGAAGCTATGGCTCCCCTGGGTTTGTAGCTCAGAGCTGTCTAGAAGGCAGGACAAGAAATCCGTTGGCCAAAGGGCAGGAGTGATCCTGCGGAACCGAAGGGCTGGGCCTGTAACGGGAACCCCGGGCCTACCTCAAGGCCAGGCTTCCCCAGCTGCCAGAATGGCTAGGAGCAGGGGGCGGGGATGGAAGGGGGCTGGGCACAGAGATGGCACAGGCCCTGGAGACGGGTGACACCCAGGGACAGAGGTTGACGACGGCCTGCAGGAGAGAACAGGTAACATGGAGCCCATGCCAGCAGCCCAGGTTGGCAAAAGACGTGGCTAGAACACAATGCTGATCCTCAGGAAGCTGCTGGCGGCAAGATGGGAAAGGAGGGCGGGTCTTGCAGCAGGCCGGCATTAGGGAGGCAAAGCCAGAGCAGGACGAGGGTGACGCGCTGCTTAAAGCAATCAATATACATTATGTACAAACTCTGGTTAATCAGTCCGTTCGACTGGCAGCGTCCTCACTGGGCCCAGGTGCCTTGGCCAAGGGGCAGGGGCACCAGAAGAAGGGAAGGGCAGGTTGTCCAACACCTTCTTGGTACTTGAGGGGGAGGGGAGGAAGTGCCGATGGCGCCTCCAGATACAAAACCGTGGAGAGAATTCTTTAAATAACGGCACGATACTGAGACTGTCCCCCAGGAGCCCGCAGGCCTCGGGCCGGGACGTGGCCGCAGTGCAGTCTCTGCAGTGGGCTGGGGGGGGCATTAGCAGCAGCGTTTCTTTCGTTTATTGTTCCTTGTGAGCTTCACCACATCGTTCTGTTGTTGCTGCTGCTGTTTCGCTAAGTTGTCTTTCTTTGCTCGGAGGACCAGCTCTGTGATGCAGTTGAACATCTGTGAGGAGGAAGGAGGCAGGGCAGGCCTCAGACCCGGTGGGGCCTGCGCGCTGCGGCTGCGCGACCTCTACTGGTCACCTCGCGCCTCCCAGGGCCCCACTTTCTATTTGTACTCAGGAATTTTTTGGTATGTATGTCCTCAAACCCTTGCTAAAACGAGGTGGGGAAGAATGAAGGTCAAAGAGGAACAGCATCAATGACCAATGAGCTGTGTCCTAGGGAAGTCAATCTCTCAGGATTTTCCAGTCTTTTAAAGAGAAGGAACGAACCCCTTTCCTTCAGCTAGACTCTTCAGACAAGACAAAGGTGCCCCTGCTCTGGTGATGGCCTAATGGACCCAGAGCTTGCTCACTCCATGCCACCTCACTGCACGTCCTGCCTAGAACCTTCTCCAGACGACCCTAAGACGTCCCTGCAATGCCCGGATCCAGTGGACTCACCTACCACCCCCCCAGACCTGTCCCCCACTCTGCCGGGAAAGCACCAAGCACTCAACACAAGCAGCTTCACTTGTTCACAAGCCAGGAGGCAGGGACGCTCGCCCCACCCCAATGTACAGAAGGAACAGCTGCAGCCTGGAGAGCTTAAGTCTCTGCCCAAGGTCACACGGACCCACCACAGGCTCCCAGGCAGAGGCCTGTACTGTGATCCTAGTCTGACTGAGGCACCCGGTGTCGAGGATGCAGTGGGGATCCCAGCTTCCTTAGGCCTCTGGACCCCACACACCATGGGACAGGACTCCCCCAAAGCCCTGCGTGTGGCCAGCCTGGGCTTGTGGCAAAATGCCGGCTTTCGTCCCCCAGACTCCTGACTGCTCTCCAGCAGGCCCTGAGGAGATGAAGGGAGGCCGCCGGAAGCTCGGCCGGCCTGCAGGGCTGTGCGTCCCTCAGCGGGGCCCCCCTGAGTTCTGGAGGCCACAGGAAAGCAACCTGGTCTCTGAGGAGGCCGAGGCCCCAGGAAAGCCAGGAAACAGGAAGAGGGGACAGTAGTGGGGCCAGGGCAGCAACAGTGAGGCAGAGGACTGAGTGGAAACTGGGTCAGGTCTAAGTCTGACAGCCTAGTACGAGCTGAGGGATATTCCTTCCGTGGGAACCTCAGTCTCCCATTTGAAACGTGGGGCTAATTGACCTCCGAAGACGGGACATAAGAGATGAGCTGACACCTCTGATGGGCCTAGCACTGTGCCTGGCACACAGCAGCCACTCAGTAACCAGCAGTTTCTGTGTTGTTTGCTGTGGGCCACAGGGGGGCCCTGGGCAGATGAGCAGTGGGGGGCCCCACTCCGGCCCCAGCCCAGGCTCACCTCCTCCACGTTGACATTCTCCTTGGCGCTGGTCTCAAACAACTGGATCCCCATCTGCCCGGCGAATTTGTAGGCATCTTCCGTCTCGACCACCTTCCGCTCAGGGTCGTCGTTCTTATTTCCCACTTCAAGGCAAAGCAAAGTCAGCCCGGCCCTGCAGGAGCACAGCCCACTGTCCCCACCCTGGTGGCTCCAATCTCACCTAATATTCGACACACATCATCACAGTTCTGGTTGATTTCGTGAAGCCACCGCTTGACGTTGACGAAGGATTCGGCACTGGTGACGTCGTAAACCACGATGACGCCGTGGGTCCCCCGGTAATACCTGCAGGCCAGGCTCTGCATCAGCCCCTCGCCCGGACCCGCCCGCCCACATCCAGGCAGAGGCCGGGGCTTGGCAAGGGGTACACGCTGTCCAGCCAGACCCATCTCCTCTCCACCAGGCCTGGCCGGCGGGAGGCTCATCTCAGCAGCACGGCTGCTCACGCTTGTCACCAGGGCTCCAGTGAGGAGGGGGTGGCCAACCAGGTTGTTCAGAGTCCGCCACTAGCTTGAAATTTCTCTGAAGTTCTTGTTTTAATTTTTAAATTCAGGAAACTTGCTTTTGACGTATTATTACTGTCCTTGTTTTAAATTTAAGAAATTTTTCTCTCCACAAGTCTTACTAAAATGCCATTCCTAGAAGCCGTACCATTTGTGAAGGCTGCGCTCTGCGCTCCCTCCCCGTCCTGCCACTCCACGCTCATCCACGCCGGCGGCAGGCAGGGCCTGGGCAGTGTGGGCTGCAGGGACGATGGGGAAGCCGGCGGCCCACACAGGCCGCCATCCCGCTGGAAGGCGGGGGCGTGTAACCATTCCCCCAGACACCTGTCCCCACTCAGCCACGCACTTCAGGAGGAAGGAGGCCACTCCTCACACTGCCCCGGAGCCCGCCCTGACCCCACAGCCAGGTGACATCCCACCCAACACTGTGGCCCCCAGGGCTGCAGAGATTCTCAGCACTGGGACCTTGTGAGAAAACGAGGTAAGAACCATCGCCCACAAGAAGCCACTGCTCCCTCCCCCAAGCTGGCTGCCACCTGGCCCAGCCCCAAGCGCCCCCGTCCTCCCAAGGCTTAGCAGGGCCTGAGAGCTCGGCCCCGGAGCCCAAGGAGAGCTGTGGTTCTGAGGCACCAGGCCTGGCCACGACAGGGCAGCTAAGCCACTGGCTGCAGCTCCGTTCTCATCTGCCCGTCTCCTGCCCATCTTCTGGCCAACTCCTCACATTCGAGGCCCAACCACAGGGCAGAGGCTAACCCAGCTCCATCTCTGAAAAGGCTGCGGGACCCTGGGCAGGTCACTGCGTGCACCTTGTCACACCTGTTTCCTCACCTCTAAAACTCGGTGTGGTTGTGAGAAATGAAGGAGACAATACATTTTCACCAGGGCTGATGAGTAGTGAACAGTCAAGGGATGGTGGCTCTTTATTATCATTATTAATATTCCTTCAATGACAACCTGGGGCCCCTGACACAGGTGAAAGAAAACCAAGGGATGGCATGGCAAGGCAGCAGTGAAGGCTGCTTCCGTGGGCTGTGGACAAGAGGAGCCCCTGCTGTGCTCTGGGGTCAAGGGCACTAGTCTCCCCCACCCCACTGCTCCACCCCGCAGACACCATTGAGGTCTCCCGGGAATCCACGCTGCCCCCACTTTGCCCCCCAAGGACACTGCCCCCTGCCTTGGGGAGCCCTAGCAACGAGCTGTCTAGGCCCTGGGCCCTCAGCACCAGCTCCCGGCCTGGCCCCCGCCCCCTGCCCTCCGGCAGCTGCTGCTGACAGCGCCAGGTTACCAGCCTGGTGGACGCCCACCTGAGCGGGTGCCAGAGTGCAGGCCAGGAACCAGGGGGAGACGGCTGTCCCCGGCCAGCAAGGAAGTGTGAGCAGTGGGGTGCTTCCCACCTCTCCTTTGCTGGAGACTATTGAAGATGCCAAGAAGTGCCTGTGGCCACCACCCCAGCACAAGGCCCCTGCTTCTCCCGGGGCACCTCCACCTTTTGGGGGCCCAGGTAAGGGGCCTTTCTAAGAGACAGAGACACCGAGAACTAGTCCGGGAACGAGGTCAGGGGCTCAGAGCGCTGGCAAGGAGGGCATCAGTGCCTCTGGGCTTCCTCTCACCACCGCCACAGTAATCACGTCCACTGACCACAACTCAGCTCTGCCACGCACAGCACCCAGCGCTTTACAGCCACTACGTAATTAATCTTTGCAACAACCCGGTACGACAAACAGGAAGGTGGGCATTTTACCAGTAAAGACGTAAGGCTGAGGACCTGCCTGAAGTCACACAGCCGATGTCACGGCACCTGGTCCAGGGCCAGGTATGGAAGGAGCTTCCTGTGTCACCGTCCCTCTCATCTCACTGTCAAATATGTCACTTACGTTTCCTGAAACCCACACCCCAGCCACACCTCTCAGGGTCAGTAAACCCCGCTACCACGACAGCAGGAACTGTGACAGGGTGACAACAGGACTCTTTCTGGTCAGGCTCACAGGATGCAATCTTAGTTTCTCTTTTAATGCCCTGAATCAGAAAAGGCCACACCACTGTACGCTGACTGCCCCAACCCCTGAAAAGAGAACAGACTCCTAAACTCGTCCAAGACGCCTTCCTTCCTCACCAGTACCCTCACCGGGTGTCAAGTCTTTCCATGGTCCCACGGGTGGCCTGTAGTGCCTCCTGCCTCAGGAAGGGCAGAGGTGGGGACCCCGAGATGGAGCTGCCCTCAGCCTCCCCAGACCGACAGGATGGCCCACAGGCTGCCCGCCCCCTTTCTCAAGCTCCCTGAAACAAACACACACTGCCCTCAGGCAGCTGAGTAACTGTCTCCCCAGTAGAATAAAAGAGGCCGTTCACCCCCTTCCTGCCCCACCCTGAAAGGAGCTGACCACATGGTGGCCAGGGGCGGGCTGTGGCTCCTCTGCTAAAATGGCCCAGGCATCCGCGTCCCACTGCCCTGCGTGAAGCATTTCTCATGCCACAGGCCCCATATTCTCGGCTGCCCTGAACTCCGTGACTGATTTTAACCCACACGAGGCACTAGAGCATCTGCCACCTGCCTCAGCCCGGGGCCCTGGGGAGGGAGGGCAGCAGCGAGCAGGGACTGGTTAATGGGAAGGCTTTGGCATCGGGTGGACCTCAGTTCAACTCCTGACTAACCAACCAAGCTACGTCACATCACCTCTCTGGGTCTCACTTTTCCCATCCATGAAACGGAGACAACCACAGGCCTCTTTTTATCAGGATTAAAGGAAACGAAGGAGGTGATGCCGTTAGCAAGAGTCACGGCCCAGAGTAAGTATATGCGGGGTCAGTGCCTGGCGCTGACCAAGAGGTCTTGTTCTGGTTCAGGCCTGGACACACAGGCCACCCAAACAAGTCCCTGCTCCCCGCCCAGGAGCCTCTGACCCCAGCTGCCCTCTTTAGGGCCTCGCTGGCAGACACACGGGGGCTCAGGCAGCTCATCAGCAGTAGCTGCAGAAAGCTGCACAGGGCAGCCCAGGACGGGGGACCCCTGGGGTTCAGGGAGTGAGGGACCACGGCACACACGTGCTCACTAGCCCAGTGACAGAAACCCACAGAAGCTGCTCGAGATCCAGCCTCTCAAACCCCTTGACCAGGGCCGCCCACCCACCTGCCTACCCCCCTCCCCGCCCTGCCAGTAACCCCTGGAGTCCCCCCACGCCCCCAGCCATCACTGTAGGGGCCCTTCACCCTTCACACTTCCCTCAGAAGATCGTGCAGCCAGCCTGAGGTCCGCCCTGCCTCCAGGTAAAGGGAGGAAAGGGGCCTCTGGCAGGGGCACTTCCTCGCATACCTTCCCTAGAGCCCCCATTCACAGATGGATCGCTGGGGGAGGCAAGGGAGAAGCCTACCGACAAAGCACCTGCTCGGGCCACACAGCGGCTCCTACTCTGCATACACCACCGAGAGCAGCTCGGGCTCTGCCACTCACTGGGAGCGGACCCTGCCAGGAGTTCCCTGGTCTGTAAAATGGGGACAATAGCACCGACTGCAGAGGGCTCAGTGAGCTCAGCTGCATGAAGGCCAAGCACAGAGTACCTGGCACACGGGACTTGGCATTACAGCAAAGCCTAAAGTCTCCGTCTGGGAAACTGAAGCACAGAGAGTTTAGGCAGCTTGCCCAAGGTCACACAGTAGAATAGAAATGTAAATTCCGAACCGTTTGTCTTCAAATCCCTGCTTTCCTGGAACCTGTTCCATCAACAGCCCAATAAGCAAGAGCCCCTCCACAGGGCTGCTGCCGTCTGGAGCTCCAGCTGGGTTCTCCTGTTGGCAGCTAAGAACCACCAAGGTGCTATGGCAGCAGCAGAGGAGGGCAGCCGGCGGGGAGAGCCGGGTTCCCAGTAACCAGTGTCAGGGAGGCCCCCTGTGCACCGGTGCCCCTTCCAGGCTCCCCACAGGGAAGCCAGCTCCAGGAAGTCAGGGTGGCTACTGGGAGGCTGCACAGCTGCCCCCAGCTGTCACAACTGACACCCAACAAGAGTAACTCTGACTAAGTATCTGACCACCGGCTGAAGCCAGTATCACTATATCCCATTTTACAGACAAAGGAACCAAAGGCCACAGGGTAAGCTGACTGACGCGTACTGTCCTGCCAGCCCTGGAGCCACGGTGCTCAGCCACTGCCCACCCACCCACGGGGGGCAGCCACAGCTCATCCTCGCCTCCTCTCACAGCTTCAAGAAGAGGAGGGCTCAGCTTGACCCCACCCGCTGTGACCAGCAAGGAGCTCACAGCCCAACAGCCTCAGGACCCACCCCAGACACTTCTACCAACACCCAGGACTAGTGGCTCCAGTGTCCGCATGGCCCTGTCCCCGCCGGCCTGACTCACGTGGAGGTGATGGTGCGGAAGCGTTCCTGCCCGGCCGTGTCCCAGATCTGCAGCTTCACTTTCTCCCCATTGATCTCCACCGTCCGAATCTTGAAATCCACTCCGATCGTGGTGATGTAACTGCCTGCACACACATGCGCCCTGGTCAGACTGGGCCCTAAACTGCACAGGTGACCCCAGGTTCCACCAGCCCTCCCCACTCACGCTATGGGCCTGGCACAGTTAAGGTCCCTGAATAAGAAAACACCTGGTCCCTGCTGTGATGGAGCCCCACGGAGCCCACAGCTGAGGTGAGGGCAACGGACAGCATACAATGAAACTAAGTGATAAAGAAAACAATTTCAGGAGTGATGAGTGCCACAAAGGAAATAAAACCGAGAACGTGACTATGGGGAGGGCCTTGAGTTCGAGGGGCCGGCCCCAGACAGGTTAGCTGTGGCAGGAGAATGCTGGGAGACCTACCACTCGCTCAGGGCTTTTTCTTTTCTATTCTATTCCAAACATTTCAAATGACCCACAAAATGAACATCCTAACACACAAACAAGTCACGACCTGCAATTTGAAAAGCACTGCTCCAGGCAGAGGAGACAGAAGCAAAAATAGCAATGGGGGGAGGGAAGGTCATATGAGGTCACGCACACAGTCTGGGGCAGGTAAGGGGACTGATTTCCAGAGCTTGGACTTCCTCTTGTGCGTGACGGGGAAGCACTGAAAGGTTTTCAGCAGAGCGTGAGCTGCATCGTAAATAGCTCTCCTGGGGTCTCTGTGTGAAAGATGGAGCTGAAGAGAACTCGCGGCCGATGGAACAGTCCTGTCCAGGCTTACAAAGGCCTGTATGCCAAGACGGCATGTTCTCACTCCCTGCAGAGCTTACAGTATAACACAGAGCTGCAGAAAGCACACACACACACAGACACACACACGCACAAAACAGTCTCAAAAGTGTAGAGGAAAGGTCAAAGTTTAAGGTGCGGTGGAGATCAAGGAAGGCTTTGGGGAGGAAGTCACATTTGGGCCTAGCTTGAAAGAATAGATAAGATTTCAAAGGTTGAGATTAGGTGGGGGAAAGACATCCCACCAGAGGAACAGAAGGGAGGCCAGGCACAGAGAGCAAACGTTCAGAAAACAAGCCAGCCCCTGGGACTACGCGAGCCCTGGATGACGCCAAGGAGTGTGGCCCAGCACGAGGCGGGCAGCACTCAAGCAGCTGGTGGCTGAGGGAGCAGGAGCATGAAAGGAAACAGCGCCAAACAGTACGCGAAGGAAGCTGGAAAGGTGAGCTGAGAACAGATTACGAAGACCAGTGGTTTTCACCCGGGGATGACGGGGTCCCCACAGAGGACACTAAGCAGTGTCTGGAGACATTTTTGGTTGTCACAACCGAGCATGGGGGCAACGCTACTGGCATCTAACAGGTGCAACCCAGGGGCTTTGCTCAACATCCTTCACGGAATGGCCCCCACAACACAGAACCCCAGGGCCCAGAGTGTCAACGGTGCTAAAGTGGAAAAGCCTTGCTATCAACTCTGCTGACCCACGAGGGCCGCAGACGTTTTCATAGAGGGAAGCCCCTCTGCATTAGCAAGACGAGTTCAGCCGTCTGGGCAGGAGCTGCTATAACGCTGCAGGCAAGAACAACGAAGATGCTGGTAGTAGAAACGCAGGGAGAGACTGCAAAGGACAGCCGCGCCAAAGGACGGGGAGCCAGAGGGACAAAGGAGGAAGAGGAATGTTTTCAGCATAACGAGAGGCTGTCCGTCAATTACCATTTTGAACAGAAGGTACCAGCAACAACACACCGCGGGGATGTACTGACAGGTTACCGAGCCCCAGGCACCTTGACCTGCAACATCGCAGGGGACCCTCGCAACACCCCTTGTGGGCGAGACAGTGAGCAGTCCCACTTACAGATGAGCTGAGACTTCGTCACCTCTACAGTCACACAGTGAACACAACTCTTTCCACATCACACCACCGAGTTGCTGCCGGGCTAGTCGGGAGAAACCCACTTCTCCCCTGAGAGGCGCTGGCCATGGAATCACTTCCTAATAGTAGCTCACCCCTCCATCACCTCACAGGGAATTCCCTACAATTCCCTACAAGAAGTCACATCTCGTCCTTGATCAGAGAGGCCAGGCCAATGCGAAGCTTCTGCGATGAACCCAATGTATTCAACAAACGAGAACACGTCCCACTTCACCAGCGACCAGGGAAACACACATGAGATGGCACTTTTTCCCTGACAGGCTTAGCAAAAATGACTACCGACCCAGCTTTGATCAGTGCTGATCAGGGCACTTTTACCCCCGTCCGTGGGAGTGACAGTTCATGTAGTGCAGCCTCTTTGAAAGCTGAGAGTAGCGTGAACATTTTAAATGTACACACCCCCGACCTAGACACTCCACGTCTATACAGGGGTAAACATACAATGTGTCCCAAGAAATGCAGCGCCGCTGAAAACAGAAGCAAGCAGGAAGCGCGCAGGTATCAAGAGCACGGGGAGCAAAAGCTCCAGCCACTCCAAAGAGCCCGAGGCCTGCAGCAGCCGTGGGAGGTGACCCCGACAGGCTGAGGGCTAGCAAGCGGCTGCCCCACCACACGGGAGTGGAGAAGACAAGTTGGAAAGACACACACCTCGCTGAAGAGAGGCAACCCGGGCACCAGAGGGGGGCCAGTGAAGGGACAGCTTTCATTTTTCACTTTATTGAGTCTTCCTGTTTGAAACTGTACACAGGCATGTCCCAACTTGTAAATTTTTTTAAAACTTTTTCTTTTTTTAAATATTAGGGCACAAAAAAGACCCTGTGTGGCAAAAGGATGGGCCTCTAAAGATTCTCTGGAACCAGACCGATTAAGACCGACCACAGAGCCTTGTAACCTCCGCCTCCCCCCGCTTCTCCTTCCCTCGTCCGGATTCAGAACGACAAGGTTTCCGACCTTAGGCAGAGGCAGGTGTGTTCTGGCGCCAGGGAAAGGGATTTCAAAAACCGAAACACCCCAGCAGCACCCCAGGGGCACACTTACCTGAGAAAGTGTTGTCTGCAAAACGTAACAGTAAACTGCTCTTGCCCACACCTGCAGGAGAAAAAGCAGAAGATGAGAGAGGCACGGGTCCCATCCCTCCAGCCCAATCCTTCCTTCTTTGGGGAGATGATGGGACCCCTCTCCCTCCTCAATGCTGCTTCTGACCTCCCCAAGCAGCCAACACCAAGGACGTCTCTCCCACTCATCTGTGACCTTCTCTCCTCCGTCCTCGTGTAAGACAAGCTGCCCCCAAATGCCCCAGGGAGAGATGAGAAAGGGGCTCGTGGCCAGGCCCCGCGCTGAGGACTAGCCCCAGGACAGAAATAAAGCAGGCGAAGGTCAACCAAATGATACTGGCCACCAAGTGTGTCTAAAACATGGTCCCTAAAAAACTGCACACAGTGTGTGGAGCTTCAGTTCGTGCACAGTGAGAGACGAGGCACTGCAGAGCTGGAAAGAACCCTTGAGATCTTCAGGGCTATTTTGCAGGTGAGGAAACTGAGGCCCAGACAATGTGAACCGACTGGCAGCCACCTTCCGCTGGCTGATGTCACTGCCAGCTGGATCAGTGGGGAGGGGGTGTCCACCCGACAGCTCTCAGCCCAACAGCTCCCGTGGGCTCAGAGCCTTCCACTTGCCATGGCATCTCCTGGCATACGGGTTCCCAGAACAGGCGGGGCCCTTGTAAGCTTGAGTTCCCCTTCCTTCCACATATAGCAGCTTCAGCCTGCCAGACGCACCTGTTCTGTGTCCTCCTGTCCCATCCCTACCCCTGCCACCCCTAGGCAGCTGGGTCAACCAACCACAGACGGAAAGAACTGGCACGCACAGAGCGTTGCGTGTGGTGGGCACTTTGCTGCTCCTATCATTCCAGCTGCATCTCTGAAGATGAGACAACAGCTCCAAGGAGCTCGGCAGCTGGCCTCGGGGCCTCCGCAGGAAGCAGGAGCTGAGACCTGAATCCAGGGCGGGCTACAGCGCTTTCCAGTACGTACTGCTTGGCCAGTCTTCTTGTGTCTATTTCAGGAAGTAGAATAAAAAGACCCCAAAGGGGCTCCTGCATCTCACACCTGGTCAAGATATCAAAGCCAGCTATAAGGAGACCTTAAGCTAGGGTCTCAGAAACCCCGAGTCCCTAAGTACAACTTTTGAGTATATGTGGATACATGGGGAGGAGCCGCTAGCTTTCAGCAGCTCCTCACAGAGGAGGCGTTGCCTCCATCCCATCCTCAGCTGTGCCTCACTAACCCTAACGAACCCAGACACCCTCTCTGGGCAGTCCTGGCTGCTGAGCTCAGCTGGAGCCTTCTTCAGGTGAGTCCATTGTCCTGGAAGGCCCGGGAAAACTTGTTTCATGGAGTGAATTTGATTCCGACCTTCCCACAGGCAGGATGGGGGTACCTGCTGCCCGGCCCCTGTGCCTGCAGCTTTCTTGCTCAGAGCGACTTCCTCATTGCTGCCTCTGCAAGGCTTCCTGCTGAGGCCAAGGAGAGCCCAAGTCCTGGGCTGGGTCCCCCACGGCGCTCTGCCCAACGCCAACACCCCATGGGCCCTGCCGGCTCGGCTCCTTTGCTTCCTCCTGGAGCCTTCTGGCTCCGCTTACTCAGCTAAAAGCTGTGTCTAGGCCACTAGGCTGTGAGTTCCTCTAGGAAGATGTCGCCTCACTCGCCCTGGACATTCAATGTGCTGGAGCCCAGGCCCAGCACTTAGTAGGCGCCAACAAAATACTGTGTAATGAATGCATGCCTAAATGAACGCCAATCACCCTGACAGCTCTGCTATCTAACGCTATGACTGCAGCATTAACAGGAGCCAAAGCCATGGTTATCAAACTTTTTTTTCTGGGGGGGAGGGGCAGCAGACTCCTTTTTTAAAATTAAATTTTATCTGACTCCCATGTAGCTACAGCAGATAAGGGGGAGGTGCTCTCTGAGCGAAGCAATGAAGCAGCAGAGTCCCCTTCACTCACCCCCAAGCTCCTCTGCAGAGCTGCTGACCCACTAAGCTAGAGAGAGACCACTACAGTCACCACATTCACTGCTCCTCCGGGCCTCAGTCTGGGCCTGACACCGACCTCCAGGTTCCTTTAAAAGGAACAGACACCCACCCTGAGAAATGCCATCTCCTAAATAGACCTGGTGAGGCCTGCTTGGGAAAACACACTTCCACCATCCATCCCCCAGCACCAGCCTCAGGGAGGAAGTGTGTTCCCCACAACCAGTCAACAGCTTCCCAAGGGCCATACCTGGCAGGACACCCAACCAGTCCGCCCATCATCTTTCCCCCTGCAAGGAGCACAGGCCCGGCACACAGCACCTCTTGGCAGCCAGGAGACGCAGATTTATTCTGCAAAAACCTCACACACCACTCTCGGTCATCGCTGCTCTCCCTGCATCACGCTCCCCACCGCCCCTGCTTTCTGCCTCTTGGGCTACACAGATGCTTCCACCGAAGTTCCCACCCTCAGCCCTGCTCCTCCCTTGGGCTACAGTTCCCTCATTCCTCTTTGCTTCATTTTCAGACTGTTGAAGACCTTTAGACCTTCAAGTGAAGTGTTTTCACTTTTAAACCTGGCTCAGCAACTAATTCACTGTATAACCTCCCACAAGTCACTTCCCCTCTCGGAGCCTCAGTTCACTGATCTGTTGTTAAGGCTTTACCTAGATCTCTGACGGCCACTCCAGCCTCTGGGTTCTAAGAATGGGGATGGCTAGCCCAACGAGCAGATGAAATGCTGTCACACATCACAACCCATGTGAGAAGAGCATAAGAGCAAGTATAGAACCTTAAGCATAAAGAAGAGCTGCAAAAGCTCGGAGAATGTATTCCAGAAGCATGTACAATATGGGAGAGTAGGAAAAGCTCTAGATTTATAAAGAAGGAAATCAGCATTAATTGAGGGCCTGTTTGCCAGATCTGACACCAGCTGCTCACACACCAACTGCTGTGCGTTAACTCCTGGCCTTGCCTCTGACGAGCTGTGTGACTTTGGCCAAGTCAGTCAGCTCCTTGGAGCCTCAGTTTACTTATCTGACAAACCACACAGCTAATAGGTGAGAACCAGATGAGAGAATGTCTGTGAAATCATTTGATAAACCTTAAGAAAGCACCCACATAAGGAGCCCGGGTCAGGGAAATGGTGTTTGTCTCCTCGCTCAGCAGCCCAAGCTTAGTTTGAACTTCCATGGCTACTACCTCCCGTCTCCTGGGCGTTTGGCTATGAGTAGCAGTTCAATATCAGGAGAAGTTACTCTACAAAGCATCTGCCGCCTCTACACAATATAGTCGTCCATGCTCAGACTGAACCAGGAGTCAGGCCACATAAATCTTGACTCAGAGAGTCTTCCCCGACACCTGACTTCTGAAAAATCAATAGACCATGCAAAATGTACTTTGAGAAAGGGGGGCAAAACCATCCCCTGGGTGTTGTGCAGAAGAAAAGACAACAAGCGGCATCTTCTTGCTGAGTTTATGCTTTTCATTTGTGGGTATCAACACAGGCCCTAGATGTCTTGCAGAGGAATAAGGGCCGCTGACCACAGTGGGCTGACTGTAACTCCAAAAGGAGAGAGCTCACCCAGGTGCCAGCCCCGCAGAACCCAGGCCGGGGGTGAAATCAAAGCCTGAGGAAGGCCAGGACCAGAGGAAGGCCAGAGGCCATCTCCAAGAGCAAGTCTATGAAGCTGGTCTGCGTTTCTTTCATGCAAACCACAAACTCCTCCTTTCTAACGCCTTCCCCAACCACCGCTACCCTTTAGCCAGAGTTAGCCTAACTTTTCCCCTCACCTCTCCCGTCTACCAGTAACCACGGAAACCTCAGCCATCCTTCACCTGATCCAAACCACCAACCACATCCCAATCCAGCTCCACAGAGAGACCAAAACCCACCCACTTCCCTGGCAGAGTCATAACACTGTCACCCAACACTCCTACGTCAGGGTCTTACAACTCCTTCGATTCAGTCGCCTCTTTCCTTAACAATCCATGGGCTCCACCACCAGCCTGGCCTGTGCCTTCAGTCACGTGACCCCCTTGCCCACACTCAGCTCAGGTCAGGTCTATAAAACCCAGCGTGTTCCCTAGGCTTCTTCCCCATCATATAATCCCAGCTCCTCAGCTATGCTCCCATAAACCCCCTGGGGCCTCTCCCTGACCTCCTGGTCACCCCATAAACCTGCTTACCTGCCACACTCCAAACACCTCTAAAACCCTCCACCCTTTCCCAGAAACCAATCTATCCCTTCTAAGGACACTTAATCTTCATTCATTCAACAAATATGTGTTGGGCACCTACTGGGTGCCAGGCATTGCACTAGGCCCGGGAGATGCTGCAGTGCACTGAGCGAGGAGCTCTCCGTGAGCGTGGATATGGCCAAAGCACTTCTGTCATGCTGGCTGACCCCCGTCCAATACACACCTACTATACCGTATCCACGAGCAAACACGCACTGAGCACTGACTATGTGCCAGGCACTGTTCCCAACACCATGTGTGCATTTATCTCACTGACCACTCAACCAGCGCAGTGAGGCAGAGCCTATTATCCCATTTTACAGACGAGGGAAAGGAACCACACAGATAGTAATAATCATTCAGCAGGAATGGGCTAGGCCCTGTGCGAAGCGCTCTACCTGCCTTAACCTCATTTAAACCTCACAGTAATCCCAGGAGGCAGGTTCCGGGAATATCCCCACTTCACAGAGGAAGAAACTGAGGCTTAAAAGGATACTGACAATCACATCAGTAGCTTAACAGCTAGGCCAGGTCGAGTGCTAAGCACTTTTCCAGCTTTACCCCATCGAATACTCACACCACCCAGCGAGGCAAGTCCCCACTTCTCAGATGAGGAAACTGAGGCTAAGAAAGGCGAAACAACTTGCCCAAGGTCACAGAGTGAGGAAGCTGGTAGTCCCAGGACTCGAACCCGGTTCTCTCCAACTCCGGAGACCGCGCGACTTGACCAAGGTCACACGTGAGGTAGTGGCAGGCGCGGTGAGCGGACCGGGCGCCCCGGCCCCGGTCCCCGCGCGCCCGGCCCTCTCCTCCGCACGGCCCGGAGCCCCTTGCTTGGCGCGCCCTGCGACCGGCGGCCGCCGGGCAGCCCCGCCCGCCCCGCGCGGGCCGGCACCTCCCCGCCCGTCTGCCCGCCCCGAGGCCCCCGCGGGCCGCGCCCGGCAGGGCCCACGCCGCCTCCGGCCGCCGCGGCCCTCACCGCTGTCGCCGATGATGAGCAGCTTGAAGAGGTGGTCGTAGTCCCGGGCCATGGCGGGCGGGGGAGGCGCGCTCGGGCGGGCGGGGTCGGTGCTGGCCTCGCTATCCGCAGCTCCCTCCGGGCTGCTCCGGCAGCAGCGGATCCACTTCCCGAACAAACAGCCGGAACTGACAGAAACACCTCCCTCCGCTCCCCCTCCTCCTCCTCCTTCTCTTCAGCAGCCTCCACCGCCGCTGCCGCCGCCGCCACTGCCGCCTCCCTCCTTCCCGCCCCGCCCCGCCACTGCGCAGGCGCAGCGTCTGGCACCGCCTGTGCGCAGCCGCAGCCCCGACCAGCCGCGCCCTCTCCGCGGTCGCGCACCGCGCATGCGTCCTGGCAGAGTACTGCCGGCGCGGGCCTGCCTGGTTAGTGTCTTCTTGGTGAACATTGCTGCCGCCGCCGCCGCCGCCCTCGGCCCTACAGCCTCGCAGTGCGGAGCTGCTGTCGAGCCCTAACTGAAAGAAGTCGAGAGTGCCGGAGAAGCCCAGCTGTGGCCCGGGTGGGACTCATTCCTTCATCTTGAAGCCCCGCAAGTGATGGGGAGAAAAAGACAGGCGCGCACTGATTGCGGGGCGGGGCTTACGCCGAATTCCCGGTTCCTCGAGGCCGGGGACTGGGACACCCCACCCCCTTTCTGCATCGACGCCGCCCCCGGGTTGCTGGTGCTGGCTCCGGTCCCCCCACTGTGTCTCGGACCTGTGAACGGGACGGCGATGGGGCTGGTGCCTGCCGAGTTTTACTGAGTGGGAATCGGCTGCCAGAACTTAGCTGTTAGGAATGGCTTTTGGTGTCAGCGCTGGGTCGAAAGCACATCCTGTGACCTCTTGGAGCCTGAGTTGACTTCTGGGTAAAATGGGGAGGATAGTTCGATTAAGAATCCTGTCCAGCTTGACGCTGAGCCTGGGGGATGGATGACCCGGTGTGTAAAATGCGCCCCGGAGACCGAAAGCAGCAGCTCCGTGGGCTTCAATTTCACATCACCTGCAGATACACAGCTCAGAGTCGTGTGGTTAGCAACCAAGATCTGGGCCGTCAGAAGTTAAGCGGTCTTCGCTTTATCATCAGCCTGTTCTTTTGCTTTTTGTTGTTGTTGTTTTTTTTTTTCCCAGTTCTAGAGTAAGTTCCCACCTGCCCTAAAAGTAGGATGCTCCTACTACCATTCTCATACAATTGCAGAGATCTTTAAGTTCCTTATAAGTTCTTTATAGCCCTGTCCCTTTCCAGTCAAGTACCTGTTGGATAGTTCTACTTTATCAAACTTCCTTTTTCGTGAATCTTTATATATATAAAAAAAATGTTCAAGTTTTGTTATTGTTTTTGACGTACAGAAAGAAGCTTGCCAAAAAGTACAAATTACTGTTTTTCCTTCAGACTAGCTCCTCACAGATACTAAATGAATACGTGTCTTTCGGTGAGATTTCTGTGCCTGTGCAAATACATATATGTACAGACGGTGCCTTTCCTCTTTAACAATAGATATCTTACTGAACAGCTGCATGGTGTGGTACTCTATATGGTGGTAATAATTTAACCACTTTGCTCTTGATAGGCATTCATGTTTATAGTTTTTTTGTTATAACAGTGTTTCAGGGAAGATCCTTCAACAGCACACGGAGTGCCTGACTCAAGCTTTGAGTTGTTTTTCCAGGAGCTGGAAGAGGTGGTCGTAGTCCCGGGCCATGGTGGGGACTTGCCTGCATGTGTCTTCTGGAAAATGTCAAAAGAACCTGGGCTCCTGATCACTGCGCTGTACACCTGAAGCTGAAGCTGAATAATAATGAGTGTCAACTATAATTTAATATATATATATTATATATATATATGGTCACAAGTGGAGTACAGTATATCGAATAGAGACAGTGGGAATGTAACGACTGTATGCAATGTCAGAGGGGTAGTAGATTGGGGGAGAGGGGATTATCACTTTGTGAGGGGTGTAAATGATAAATGTCTAACTAGTACAGTGTTCTGTGCACATGAAACTTGGCTTGGAATCCCACTAGCTCGGAGAGGAGCTGCTCATATGACCATTGAAAAATGGTCGGTCCTTCTTGGTCTGGGAAAAGTTAGTGGGATCCCCTTTGATCCAGCCATTTTATTTAGGAAATACATATACGTGAAGAAGCAGCCTCATTGTAGCCACCAGGTAAGCACACTCAACCCTGACCAGCCAGTGAGGCAGGTCACTCCCCGTCATCTCAACCTGCTCTGGAGTCAGAGACTTTGGTTGCAGTGCTCACTTTGAAATCCTGGCTCCATCCCTTAAAAGCTTGGAGATCTTGCATAAGTCTCCAATGTCACAATGTCTCAGAGCCCCAGTTTCGTCACAGGGTGGTTGTGAGGATTAGAGAGAGGTTTATAAATCACCTGGCACATACAGGCATACCTCATTTTGCTGCGCTTCGCAGATACTGAGTTTTTTACAAATTGAAGGCAAAATCCTCTACTAGCCAAAGGATTACGATTCACTACAGGCTCGGATGATAGCATTTTTTAGTATTTTTTAATTAAGATATGTACATTTTTTTAGACATAATGCTATTGCACTCGTAATAGATACAGCATTGTGTAAACATAACTTGTATGCACTGGGAAACCAGAAAATTTGTGACTCGCTTTATTGCGATATTCACTGTATTACAGTGGTCTGAAACCGAACCCACAATATATCCAAGGTATGGCTCTGTAGGGATGTGATAAATAGTAACTCATGCAGTTAACGAAGGTCATTTTGCACTGACTCATACTTTCAGCCATTTCCGATTATGGACTCCAACACACGATTCCAAGGCACCCACCTGATAGCAGGGCTGCCGGATACTTTTGAGAAGTAGGGCAGAATTGGCCATTGTGAAGATCAGATTCCTGACTTGCCTGCATGTGTCTTCTGGAAAGCAATAGCCATTAACTCCTTTATTTAATAACTTGTCAATGAGTGCTTATTTATTATATGCCACAGATTGTAGAATAGAGCCTTTTCCCTCCAGGAGCTTATAGTCTCGTCAGAATGAGACATCCTCATGAGGAATTAAAAATATAAGACAATATGATTAAAAAATAGCTGTCAAATAAGCAGTCTAGACTTCGGAGGAGGAACACTTTCATTTTTAGCTCAAATGATGGGGGAGAGATTTCACACTAAAAATTTCATGATGGAAGAGTTTTGAATGACAAGTATATTTAGACAGCCACTGTCACAGCCCATGAAAATCACCAGGTTTGGCTTTGAGGGGGAATTCCCTACAGGCCAGGATATGTGCGTGGCTTCCCAAAAATGAAACTCTGAGCACATTGCTTGTAGAAAGTTTTTCATTTACTTAAACTGCAATTCAATGACTGGAGCTATATGATGGTAGGTAGGTAGGTAGATACTTTATATACATAAACTTTTGTGACCTGAGGTTAAGATTCAATATGTGCTACTGTCTCACCTATTCTGAACAGCCAACTTACAGATGTGCTTTTGCAACACCACCTGTTTGTACATTAGGAACTACACAGGGAGGAGACACTGAAAGTTTTTGAGCACAGGAGCAATATCAGAATATTATTTTAGGAAAGTAATCTGGTGCAAGCATGCAGGATGGATTTCATCTGCTTTAAAGGAGGTTACTGCTGAAGCCCAGGTGTGAGGGAACAGCAGGAAGGGACAGATGCAGAAGGCGATAGGCAAACAATATCACCCAAAGCAGCATTAAAAAAAAATCACGTAACTTACCTGGCAGCTGGATTCAATCTCTAGTTCAGTAAATATCTGGGCCTACTAGGTGCCAGGCACGGAGCTGGGCACTGAAGATACAACATGAGCAAAACAAAGTCCCGTCCTCAGTCATGTCATTGACAAATAACGTGAAGGCTCACTGTGTGCCAGACACTGTGTCAGAGCTGGAGACTCAGCAATAAATGAAACTGTAAAATCCCTGTTTTTGTGGGGCTTATGTTCTAGTAGAGAATGCAAAAGAATATGTTTCTAAAGAGAAAAATCAGGGAAAATAAGGGAGACAGGCGTGTGCAGAGGTTTACAGAACAGTGACACTATGAAGGTGGTGGGGATATACTACTATTCATTCAAGAATTTTGGCAGTGAATGGAAAGAGAAAAAGAATGGTGGTAGAAATAGACTCAGATACAGAGAACAAATTGATGGTTGCCAGGTGGGAGGGGTGTTGTGGCGCTGGGTGAGAAAGGGGAAGGAAGGGATTGGAATACAAATTGTTAGTCACAAAATAGTCATGGGGATGTGAAATACAGTATGGGGAATATAGTCAGTGTAAAAACTATGGTGTCAGATGGGTACCAGACTTACCTGGGGGACCACTGCATAAATTATATAAATGCCTAACCACTGCGCTATACACCTGAAACAAATATAAACTAATATTGAATGTCAATTATAATTGATATATGTAGTATATATAATTAACGTATTTATAATTATATATATATATATATATATATATATATATATAGTCATGGGATGTTCAAGTACAGCATAGGGAATATAGTCAGTGATATTGTAATAGCTATGTACAGTGTCAGAGGGGTAGTAGACTTGTTGGGGTTATCACTTTGGGAGGGGTGTAAATGTCTAATCATTATGTTGTTTTGTACACCTGAAACTAGTAATAAAAAAAAATAGAAAGAAAGGGTGGTTGGTGAGAACAGTGGGGTTGAATGAAGTGTTTTTCAGGATAGCAGAAGCAGAAGATTAGAAGCCAGTGGACAGTAAGGACTGAGTAGTGGGGGCTGAAGAGGGTTTAAGGGAACTTGAAAGAACTGGCAAAGAGGAGAGTCGGGAAGTGCGGTGTCACCCATGGGGAGGCTAAGAGGGTAAAGCAGAGGGAACCTCAAACCTGAGGCCCTGAAGACAGAGCCGGTAGCCCCTCGAGGGTAGCAGTAGGAGGGGTGAAGGCTAGTGCCGCGGGGCCTGGCGGGGCCTGTGAAATCCAGATTTCAGACTGGCCAGCAGCAGTGGATTCTAAAGTTGCTGAGATAGGTGGCAAGGGAGGAAGCTGCAGTCCTATAGAAGGCAGACGTGCGTATGAATGAGAATTTAGAGGAACAGCCAAGATGGGGCACCATCCAACATACTAGCCCAAGAGGGAACAAATGCAAGAAATTGCATCTTGTCTCTCCCTTTGATGGAACTGGAAACTGGCCCTTTATCCCACACCTGCGCGCCTGCTGCCATACCAGGAGACGTGCCAACGGCCTTGCCCTGCCCCTAGGTAGCCCCCCAAATCAAGTGGACATTAAGTACCTGATTACAGGGACCATCCCGGTATCCTCTGGAACCTAACACATGGTAGGGACTTGGTGTCTGTTGAATTAAAGTGAGGAGCCACACATGGAATTTCAAGAGTTAGAAGGAGTATCATAAATTATCTAGTTGAACTCTACCTTGAGATTGCTTTATATGGGGTGCAGGCCAAATTTGGGGTTTCTCACTATAACTCAGGCTCAATCCCCTCCACATACACCCTCCCACTAAACCCTTCTGTAGTTCAGTCCCTTCACCTTTTAGATTTGATCAGTGGTTCTCCAGGTGTGGTCTGGGGCCCTCGGGGCTAAGACCCTTTCAAAGGATCAGTGAAGTCAAAACATTTCATACTAATACTGAGATGTTATTTGCCTCTTCCACTTACGAGTGTACAGTGGAGTTTTACAGAGTGCACAGCAGAATGACTGCAGAAGCAGACTTGCAAAAATGTAAAACAATGCCACTGTCCGCACTAAAATGGTTTTTGTTTTGGAAGACCTAGACTTGCTATGGTTATTTGTACTAATGTAATAGATTTATTATTTTTAAATTAATACAACTTTTAAGTTGACCAGTTTTGAGGTCTAACATGGTAAATATCAGGTCAGATACGTATAAGCAAGAGCTCTTTGGGGTCTTCAGTAATTTTTCAAAGTGTAAATGGGTTCTGAGGCCAAAATGTTTGAGAAACGCTGGATACTGCTGCACCCCAGCTTCCTGTCTCCCTTTTTTATGGGACTCTAAATGATTAAGAAGGATTTACTGTAGTTTATGACTAGGATGCCATCTCAGCCAGAGAAATCTCTCAAGTAGCAACAGAAAGTGACTGGTATATTCCATGCGGGTACACTCAGGAAAGTCTCACCCAGAAATCCCACTGAGGTAATAATCTTTGGACCAGTTTTTCCAGTTTCCTCGGCTTCCTTGTTATCACCACTACCCTTCCAGCCCCGCGGGCTGCAGGGAACCTTCCTCACAGAACCGAGGGGCAGCTCGGACCCACCCAGTGAAAGAACTGGGCTCTCCCTCTTCTGAAAAGAGAAACCCAGTCACTCCAGAGCCACGTGCCAAGAGGTTGACCAGTTTCTTTTGTTAAATTCACCTTCCAAAATTATTTTTATAGCAAGAAAATACGGTTTTTGTTTTTTGTTTTCAGTTCTGCAGCCGACAGGCTACATGACCTCAGAGAAGCTCCTTTTCATCTGTCCCTCACCTTTACTCCTCAGAAAGTAAGGACCAGCTCTTGGTCTCTCCCACGATTGCACCGGAAGCACTGCCCAGGCAGTGAGGAACCATCCATTTGCTTACGTACCTCTCGTTCAGTGTTTTCGATGGCCCAACATGGTCATCATTCCTCAAGAGAAACCGGATTTTAAGTTAGCCTTTCAAACTTCAGGCTCAAAAAGTGAATACATCTGCAAATTCTGGGCCCAGCAATTACCTCCTGAATATGAGAGGACTGTCCTTACGACATGGTAAGTGGTGCCGAGTGTTCTCTCTTCACTGACACCTCGTTCTGCTCACATCAGCTGCGTGAGCACCTTCTGTGTGCCCGGCCTTGTGCATTATCTCCTTCACTCCAGACAAGCCTGTGTGACTGCACTGCCACTGTACAGGGGAGGGCATGTGGGCTCAGAGGTTAAGGAATATACTCTGAGTCTCCCAGCTTTATACTAAATGGTCAAGTTAAGGTTCAAACCCGACTTCAAAGTCCACGGAGCTCCACTACAGTACACTGGCCTTGAACTTGAAAGTGCAATCTGCATTTCCTTACAAAATATTTAGATCTTTAAGTTAGGCTGCTTCCTGTTTCTCCCTATTGTTCTAATTTAGAAAGGCCTAAGGCAATTTAAGACTCGTCCACACTAAACCATACTTAGAAGACAAACATCCCTAACTGCCAATCTTGTTCCTAAATCGGCTCAGCAAAACTTCTCCAAGTCCTCGCAAATAAAAGCGTCCCTCCTGCAGGTCCCTTCCCATCTCCGGGCCCTGTGGCATCACAGCAGTGGGACAGAGGGAATTCCCCTACAGGTTTGCTTCCCGGAAGTACTATGAACCATGTCATCCTCTCCCACATTGTAAAATAATCTTGACACTCAGGATTCCAGAGGTTCTGAGTCCGCTGAAGGACTGAGAAGAATGCTGTTTTATTGTCCCTGGATTAGCTAAGGGTGCATCATCTTGTCACTGCCTTTCAGGCATATGGCAGGGAACACAGGAGTCTCCTCTCTAGAAGATCACCGAAAGTCTGAGAAAATAAGTGTCTTTTCGAAAAGACTTGCCCAGCGAGTGTCCTGTAAATGGGGTGAGGTATTTATCGATCAGGCCGCAGAGCAGCTGGATAGGACCTGAGGCGGGAACAGCCTGGGGCCAGTCACCCAGAGCCACCTGAGCGTTTGCCTAGCCTGCTGGATCGTCGTTATCTGTGTGCCAGGATGTGAAAGGTCTGGAGGCACTGCTCCAAAGAATGAAACGCTTGTGCCTACCTAGCCAGCACAGTAGAAGGAAGACAAAGGCTAATATGAGCTCTGGGGACAGCCATTTATCAGCTATATGACCCTGGGCGGGTGATTTCTCTGTGCCTCAATTTCCTGCTCTGGAAAATAGTAGTAACGAGAGAACCTACTTCATAGGTTGAGAGGATTAAATGGAAAAATGCCCAATGTCATCTAATCACTAATGACCCCTAAAGGATAGCTTTGAGAACAGGCGATTTTTAGAGCTTCCACTCTAAATGCCCCCATTTTACAGATGAGAAAACTGGCCCAGAGAGGCTGGATGACTTGCCCAAGGGTAAACAGTGCTACTAACCACCAGGGCAAACAGCTTTGCTTCTCTACTGCCATGCGTCATTTCCTCCAGGGAGCTCAGTCTGCTCCGCTGCTTTCAGGACTGCTGACTCTGGGCTGACCGGGTCCTCTTTGCCAGCTCCACTGACTGTCATGTCTGTGACAGCCCTTCACAGCTCACTTCCAGGGAGCTCACACCCTCCTTCCAGACTCAGGGAATGTAATTCAACATGCTCTGGAACCTTTGAGTCATCTCCGTCTGTGAATCAACCTTCATCCATCCATCCTGAACAGAGAGATCTCATCCTCCTCCAGTTTCTAGAATTGGAACCTGGTGTTTTTCCTTTATGTTTTGCTTATTGAGTGTCATCCACCTCTAAGAACATCAGATTCCCCTCCCAACTGCAGACAGGGGACTGAACACAAGGTGGACGTAAGCGTCAACTCTTAAGATCCCAGAGGAAACACTGAAGACCACCTCATGGGCTTAACAAAGGGTGCCAACCTAATGCCCCTCGCCCAGAAACTTCATCTGCCTCCCATGGCTAGCTGGCAGAGGTGACCACACATGCAGACAGCCTCCTGGACATATGCCCCAGGCAGCTGCAAGGACACCAATGACCATCTGAATCCCAGAGGCAGGGAACAGTTACCATGGTTACCAAAAGCTGTAACCATTGGCTGCTTTGGCTATGGGGACCAACTCAGCTGACCTCTCAAGGTCCCTTCCAGCTCTGGGACTCTACAATTACATTGAACCAGCTGAGACCATGTCTGCTGCAAGAAAATAGGAAGTCCTGTGACATATAAGGCCCAGGCATCGAAAGCAAGGACTTCATCAGAAATATCTTAGAGGTCACCTTGCCTTATTCATCACAAGTGCTGATTCACAAGGCTACTTTCTACCTCTGCCACATTCATAAGTGAAGCCTTGCTTTTTTTTGGTATAGCATTGTAGACCTTTTAGAAAATGAGTTCGCTCCCACGTTTAATTTTTCTTCCTTTTACAGCTCTGACCAGTAATTTTGCTAGAGGTTTGTTCCGTCTTGTGACCAAGGAAGCGGCCCAGAAAAACTTGCGTCACTGGGCCCACAGGGGTGTGTTCCATCAGACAGGGCGCGGGATCACGAGCCTTCTAAGAACCAGGAGGAAGGAAATCATTCATAAAGGAGGCAGATGCTGAACTGGAGAGGACTTGCCAGGCCACTCCGGTTTCCTCTGGCAAGTCCTCTGACTACAAGAATGCGGTTCTTTCTCACTCCACAGAGGGCATGGAGTCCTCTGTGAGCCTGACTACAGAAGTTCTCTAGCTTCCTACGTCAGAGCAGGGACGTGGCTCATTCGACCCCTGCCTTCTCCACACCGGCTGAGGTCACAGGCCTGGCTACGCACCTCTCGAGACCTGACCTCAGAACAGAGAAGTCTGCAGGTACCTATACGTCTTCCGAGAGTGGGAGAGAGACGCCCAGAAATCAGAGTGCTGCCAATGTTTAACGAAAACACCATCGGCCTCGCCTTAGTTCTACCAGATGTAGGAAGCTTCATGTTTAAGGGATGTTTGGAGATTTTTAAAAATTGGCGTCTATCAAGATTAAATCAAAGCGTTTATTGAACACTCCTCCTTCAAACAACCTGCATTTAAACCCTTCCCCTGACCGGTGAACTGCCAGGGCTGCGAGAGTATCGTTCCCACCTGACAGGGGTCAGATCCAATCGGGCCACACAACATTGAAAAGCCACGCCAAGACACCCCACACTGGGCAGACCTCCACAGCTCGGTGCCCCACCTGGGACCAAAGCGAAAGGTTGGTAGCGTGGCTCTGGAACCAGAGCTCAAGCACAGGAGAAGAGGAGCTGGGCGCCTGACCCTACGTGCGCCAGACCAGCCATGCTACGCTGGACGATCGGCTCTTGGCTCCCATGTGGTGAGGCTCCCCCATGTGCTTTGTCTTCTCTTCTCCAAAGGAAAGGGTGAGAGATGGAGGAGGCAATTTTGTGTGGGTTTGATTTAAGGCTTTGGCTGTGGTCTGTTGATGTATTAAAATACTTTCTGGGAAGGCCATCTCCTAAGCTCCCCGTCCCGTCGGAACAAACGTTATTTTCAAAAATGAAAACACTGAACAGACGAGTGGAGCTGAAATGCTGCCTTGCAGCGGGCGGGGCCAGGCCCCTCATGTCAGAATGGTGTCGTCTACCGGCTCTGTGGAGTCGGCCTGGCTGGCCAGCTTCTTCAGGGACCTTCGGTTGCACTCATTCAGCACCTCCAAACTGGCCACATCCAGGATCTTGGAGAGGGACTGTGGGAAGATGGCAATGAGGAGACCCAGTCAGAAAATAGGGCTTCAGATTTCCCCAATCAAAGGCAAAGCTGAGGTTAACCTCAGAACTAGAACCACTAAAGGGAATCTGGCAAAATAAGGGAATCAGACGGGTCCAGGGAAAGCCAAAAAAACCACTCATCATGCTTTTCATGTGGCGAGGCAGTCAGTGGTGGTCAGCGTTCTCAGTGCTTTAACGGTGGCCTGGGGGCAGGGACTCAGTGAGCAGGGCTCTGGGCTTCACAGAGCAGCCTGGCTGGCCTGTTTTAGAGGTTTGGGTGCCACATGAGATTTTATTGGAAGAAAGGGCTCTGTTGCTGGAAGAAGTCTCAACACCACAGGAAGAGAGGAATGTGTCTGCAGGTACCCGGCCAGTCACCGGACCAGGTCTGCCCCGCCACACCCACGCACCCGGGGGGCAGAGGAGACTAGGGCCACGCAGAAGGAGCCCTGCAGGACAAAGGCCCACAGCACAGCACGCCCCGGGAGGCCCCAGGCCCAGGCTCCCACCTGAAACACCTCTTCTCCCTGTCTCATCTTGAGGAGGTTGACAATCGCCTGGTCGCTGTAGGCCCGAACGACAGTGTTTTTATCCTTGGTATTGTCGAGAAGAGCCTTCAGGATGGGTTTGATGGCTTGGGGGTCCAGGGGGGGCAGTGGGTCCTTGTTTGCCCACCAGATCATTTTCTCGGCCACCAGCCTGATGTCACTGGAGGGGTTCTGCAGACACTGAAGAGGAGCACGGGCTTTTAGTCAGGCATATCCAGTCTGTTTCTCAAAAGAGCCCACATTTCCGCCCTGACACTCTTTCTTCTTCAGGGAGACTCACCCCACTGCTCCCTTCAGACACCTTCCTGCCATGGGAGGGTGACAGGGCGTGATGCCCACTTCATCTTGTGCCATGCTCCCCTCTGCTCAGTACCCTTGGCCCACACAGGGCTTTCACTTCCTCAAACATACCACGCACCTTCCTGCCTCGGGCCTCTGCACTGGCTGGTCCCACTGCCTGGGACGTGCTGGCCCCGGATCCTTGCTTGGGTGGTTCCTTTTCATCCTTCAGGTCTCAACTAAATGTCAGCCTTCAGACGTCTCCCCGACGGCCCTATCTAAGTTAGGGCCCTCCCCGGGCTTTCTGTGCATTTCCATCTCCAGAGACCTTGTCTGCCTGGTTCATCTCTACACTTCCAGAGTGCAGCCCAGCCAGGCGAACAGCGGGTCCTCCGCAAACAAATGCTGATGAACGGCTGCCTGCCTGCAGGGTGATGCCATCAAACAGGGCCCTGGGGGCCTGCAGGGTGGAGGCCTTGGCTCCATCCCCCTTTGGAACTTCACTACTCAAAGTGAGGCCATACCAGCAGCACAATATCACCTGGGAGTGGGTTCCAGAGGCAGAGTCTGGGTTTGGCTGCATTTCTGAAAAGGCAGGTTCTGCTCCTGACTTGTGTGCATATTCACGTCTGAGAAGCACGGTTTATTACAAGGGGTAGGGGTCCCATGTCCGGTTCCCCACCTTATACACCCCATAAGAGCCATACCTGTAAGAGCCAGGCCAGCAAAAAGGAGGCAGGGAAGAGAAGATTTATTAAGACCTGAACCCAGATCTATCCCCAATCTTACAAAATTGGGATGCCTAGAAAACAATGCCTAAAATCCTGGTTCTTAACTTGATTTGGGGGTCACAGGTCTATTTGAGAATCTGACAAAAAGCTGGGCACTCTTCAAGGGAAAAACGCACACACAACTGCTCTGCACTCCATCCCTACGCGTCCAGAGACCCCGCCAACTCTCGGTGGACAGCTCCCGGCACACAGCTGGTCTGAGCTCACCTGCGGTGTTCTCTGCTCAGGGGGCCTGCTCCCCGCCCGCTGCCCCCACTCACCTTAATGAACAGGCTGGAGAGTTTGGCGGGCAACTGCCCTCCTCCTGTCTCGATGTGATACTTCATCAGGAAGCCCATGCCCCGGACCCCGCTCACCGCGATGGGGATCTGTGGGGAGAGGAGATTGCTGGACAGGGCGGCATCTGGCTCGTTCCTCGGAGCAGAGGGCCAGGCACCACGCCATCCCCCAGGAATCTGTGGGACCCTGGCTCTGCACCCCCAGCTGCCTGCCCCCTTTACAAACACTTCACATCCAAGCCCCCTGGACAGAGCTCATGCGGACAGGCTGCCCTGGTTGTGAGGCAGACGAACAAAGCCTGCGTCACCGGTTTCAGGAACAGGGATCAGAGACTTTATCCCTAGAAGGGAACTCTAGATGCTCTAACCCAAACTCATTGTTCAGATGATGCAACGGGGGCCGAGGGAGAGCAAGTCCTGGTCCAAGGGCACAGCCAGTTACCAGCAAAGGTAACACTCAAACCCAGGCCTCTGACCACCCGTCTGAGTTCCCCGTGCTGGGTGAGCAAGGCTCTGGCTGCGGGAGGAGGGCTGTGTGGCTGCCCCAGGGCCTTACCCTGTCTGCCACGGCGCTGCTGAGGATCATCTCCTGAACTTCTCCGCTGTATCTGCCGGCACAGAGTCTGCTGGGAGCCACATTCACAGCCACGGAGAGAGCCAGGCTCCGCCCGTGCCGGACCATCCAGTCAATGCCGGACACGTCCGCTGCACAGAAGAGCACACTGGGGTCACCCTGCCCGGGACAGCATGCCCCCTGCTCCCAACCATGGGCCCGCCCCGCCGGACAGGGCCTGGTAGAACCCCCAGTGCACACTGCACACAGGCCTCCCCCCCAAGTGGCACGTAAGGAGAAAGCTCTCAGAGACCACTTCGGACTGCAGCTGTGTTCTTTGAGCAAAGATCCCTGGTGCTACTGGAGCACTGGAAACTCCATTTTGTTTAAAATGCTGGAGTCCCAAGGAGAGGGAAGTCCAGCTACCAGAAGACACTGAGGGGAAGGGGAGACAGGCCCCAATGGTTCTCCCCCAGGACTGAGAGGCCCCAAATGGGAAGTCCCCTGGTGTACAAAAGAGACCTACCCAGCAAGCACTGCTGAAGAACAGCGCTAAGCTCCTCTTCAGTCAGAAAGGCACACAGTTCCCCCAGGCATCCAGCAGAGGAGATGCGGGTGTTGTCCTGACAGGACAGAGAAGGAAGTGAAAGGTGGTGCGAGCCCCCCCCACCCCCGCCGGGGTAAGCAGGGAGACATGCCCAGGACGGAGGACAGGGAAGAAGGCGGGACAAAGCCACGCAGGAACTCCAACTCCAGGCCTAACTCCAGGCCCTCGGTTCCCGCTGCCAGATGGGGGCTGCCATTCACTGCACTGCCACTCGAAGAGGAGGAGTTAAAAATTACACAGCCAGCACCCCCTAAATGTGTGCGTATATGGTAATCACCATCACAATGGCAAGAATCACCGTATTTACATAGCACCTTTCTTAGGAAGTCTGAATGCTTTCATCATGATCTCAATTACTATCCACAGCCCTGTGAGGCAGGGAGGGGCAGAGAGAGGCTCCATCACCAGAGAACCTCGCTGGAACTCCTCTCCCCCACAAGTCTTGTGTCCAGAGCGACTCCCTGCTCTCTCTACTGTGTCAGTGTGCCACTGCCACCTACACTACTTTAGGGTTTGTCGTAGGAAGTCACTCTGAAGCCACTAATCAATCCCAGGACGACAGGTAAAGGCCAAGCATTTTGTCAGTCCACGCCAGATGCTGGAGTGGCCCCTTACCGCCCCTCCCTAGCCAGCTAACGAAGGGACACTGAGCGAGTGCATTTTAGGTTAATGTGCTGCATTAGCAATAAGTGCCAACTGGATGTGCGTCCCTCCAAACAAAACAAAACAAAACAAACAACCAGGGACTCGACGGCTTGTGGAGAGGCTGATGCCAGGTGGGCACCTGGATTGCCACCTTCGATCGGGGCAAGTTCTGAGGGGGAGGAAGGTGCTCTGCCAGCGGTTTGGGCCTCTGCGTTCCAACCAGCAGCCCAGGTGCCAAGCAAAGCCAAAGCTGGCTCTCTAGACACCCACTCACTCCAATGGGTTCCATTTTAAACTCCATTGTGGTGAAATGCAAATTGGTTTAAATACTCACTTTTACTTGCACTGTCAATGGCCCTATAAAAACTCTGACAGACTGTGACCGAAAGAAGGAAGAGTGTCCCACCTGTACCCCAGAAAGGCCGGGGCTTTCCTCAGAGAGCAGGTGGCTGGGGATTACACCACACGTGAGGAGCCGTGATAAGTGCAGCAGAAATAATGGCCGACCCCCGTCTGGGGGCCCACAAGAAGTGTACACGTGAACCCAAAGTCCTCTCTCCAGAGATTAGCCCCACAAGTATAAACTAAGCCATACAACAGAGGGCTGTTGTCGAAGGAGAAAGAGAAAATTCTTATCCACAGACGCGGCCCCTACTGGACCTGCCACAGCACCGCGCAGCCAATGGGTTGTTAACAAACGCTTCCCAGACTGGGCGAGGAAGCGCCACACTGACAACCGGGACAGAACCAGGGGTCTCACGGCTCAGATTCTGGTTCTGAGTCTCCCACTGGCTGGGGAGTGGCCCAGGCTGGTCTCACCCTCTCAAACAGTGCTAAGAAGACCGACCACGGGGACAGATACCAGACACTAAGTTTCCTGAGGGCTGTGCCCAGGCTTTATTCACCTCTGGGCTGGGCCCTTCAGCTCAGCAAGTGTTTCCTGAACCAATAAACAAAACTCTCCCTTTTATAAACAGAGAAATAAGGGGCAGAGAGGGAGAGTGACTTGTTTAAGATTAAAGAGCAAATTAATGAGAGATGTTGTAACGGACAGAGACCCTGTATCTTCTATTTTTGAAATTTAAACCTCTGATATAATTCAGCTTGGGACTTTTTGAAAGTTTTTTTCCTTCTTTCTTTGTTCCCCTCCCCGCCCCCAAACCTTGATGACAGTTGACTACGCATACCAGTTCCAATGGTTCTGTTTCCTTTGGACCAGTGTGCACACCTGGCCAGGTAACTTGGGAGGGTTTTTTGCATCTGTACGGGAGTCACTTCCGACCCTGGGAAAAACCAGCCTCTGGGAAGTGCTTTTTCCTGAAGTTGCCTGGCCAACTTCTCCTTCCTTTGTTCTGCCCCTCCTTACAGGTCTATAAAACCTTTGGCGCCTGGAAGGCAGTCTTTGTGACAGGGAGTCTACTATCTTCCCTTAATGCTGGCATTTTGGAATAAAATCTCCTTTTCTTTCCACCAACCTCGCCTCTGGAGTTTTGGCTTTCGTGAGGTGAGCAGCTGGACCTTTTGAACAACGTGGGACTTTAAAAACCTTACATTCCTTATCTATAAAACAGAATATCAGTATCAACACTACGCATCTTGCCTCCCTCACAATCAAATGCTGCTAAACCATGAAGAGTTACATGAATGTTAGGGATGACTATGAAAACTGACCAGTGGGCAGCTGTACCAAGGCTTCTAATGCAAAGCAGAGACGCCGGCCAAAGAAAAGAGCCCACCAGCCCCCCATGGTCCTGCAGCCAGTGGTACCTCATCGTGTCCCAGCATGCTCAGCAGGAGCGAGATGATGTTTTTCCGGATGACCGCATCCACTTTGGCCCCTGCTCCCTGGATCACAAACCTCAGGGCCTGCAGCATGGTGTCCCTGCAGAACCAACACGGCCAACTCAGAACCTGGCTCTGTCCCACCACTGCTCCCGCCACAGGCACGGCCCAGCCCGGGGCTGCTTCAGCCCCTCACCTGACACCTGGGTCCTCCATAGCACGGATTCCATTCAGCAGCTCTGTGAAGAGGGGATCCACCTTGATGTGGATGGAAATGAGCTTCCCCAGCGCATCGGCGGCCTTCAGGCGCACGCCCCGGTTGGAGTCCTGCAGAGCTTTGGTAAAAGTGGTCTGCAGCTGGGGCAGGAAGGGCTTCAGGGCAATCCCAACCTGAGAGAAAAACCCACACCTGGAAGCACAGCTGTGGTGGAGCCCAAGGCCACAGGGTACTACAAGCATGAAAACAAACCACCAGGCGCTGATCCCCCTCATACACAGGCTAGGAACATGGGTCCTGTAAGAGCGAGCCACGCACAGACAGGTCACGCTCAGCCTCCTCTTTCGTTTTCAGCATCCTTTGCAGAAAGGCACAGAGAAGAGGGGGAGGGGGAAGGGGAGGGGGAGAAAAACCACGACCACGACCACCACCACCACCACCACCACCACCACCACCACCACCACCACCACCACCGAGGGAGCCGTCAGCTTGGCTTAGTGGAGACCTGTCCATGTGGACAAATGACTCGAAACCTGTCTCCAAATACATGGAAAAGTGGCTGTCAGCACCACTGAGGAACTGTTTTATTGCCAAGACAAGTAAACGGACTACGTGTGCAAGGGAAGGTACCATCTACTGAGCAACTGACACATGAGCTAAGCAGTTGACATTTAGCCCCCAGAACAATCCTAAGACAGCGACCTCAGAAAGTCATGCCTGTACACATGTGCACCCCTCTCCTTAAAACCCAGTTTAATCTCTGACCCTATGTATAAAAACGGGCACACTTACAAATGGGTCCAAGACTAAATAAAGATTTACTTATTGCTAAACAGGAAAATCAAAGTTGCTGCCTAGAAGTCTGGAAATACTGGGGTCAGGAGTCTGTAGCCTGCTGGGAGGCACACCAGAGTGAAGCCGGTAAATCTGTGAGGTGGGAACCAGCTGCCCATGGGTGACATCTGACTCAGAGCCTAAGGGACAACTCCCATGAGGGAAGAAGGCCTCATCTGTATGCAGAGTTGCAAAAATACCACAGAAAAGAACAGCACAGAAAGCAAAGTACAGATGATGCTTAATTTTTTTTTTCTTTTTTTTCAGAAAAAGACAATTCTGCAGAACGAGGCTGGTGCTCGCAATCCCATTTTTACCTGGGAAGTTGCTCCCCATACCTTTCTCCCAAAAGGGGAAAAAAGAAAGCTACAAGTTTTAAGCTTGCTTTTGTTTCCAATCCTCAAGTGAGAATTCAATTTTTTTACACAAATTTCTTGGCTCTGTTTATACTTTTTTAAACCTAAAAGGTTAAATTATTGCCCTGTGAAACATCAAAAATGGTTAATGCTTTGCATCTTTGCTTCTTACACTTTTAGCAAAAACTGGTTATTCCAGCTGCCCTCAACTTCCTTTTCATTCGTTCATCAGATTCTCTGCATCTCCCTTTACGAGGAGAAAGAATGAAATAATAAAGAACGAGAGCATATTTAAACAATGTTTTAATTGTATTTACGTGGCCCGGAATTTTTTTTCCTTTGAACCAGTGCTTCAAAATAATAGCAATTAATGTGTATCAAGTGCTTAGAATGTATCAGGCATCGTGCCTGCTATTTCATCTAAGCCCCACATTTCACAGGCCTACCTAAGACAGGCAGTATTACAACTCTCCAATTATAGTGAGGAAACAGGGTCAGAGGTCACATGACTTTCCTAAGGCCGTTGTGGCCACACAGCTACTAAGCGGTAGACTGGAACTGACCACTGCATAGCATGAGTCTAGAGTCTAAGTTCTTCACCCCCTTTGCTGTGCCATTTCTCCGTAATAAGCTGTAACTCTCCGCCATGGAATTCCTTGCGCCAGTCTCCTGCAGACAGATCTGTTCTCTAAGGTCCAAGTGGACCAAGACCATGAACTCATCACTCACTTACCTTGGCTAGCAAGAGGCTGAGTGTCTCGAGCAGAGCTGCCTTCACGTTCCAGCTGAACCGGTCCCCCAGGATGCGAATCAGAGGGCCAGTAATGCTGACCACTGAAGGCCTCAGGGCGTCCGCTGAGGTGAGGCGGATCACCAGGCCTAGAGCTTTCGCTGCTTCCTCCTTCTGTTCCGGGCTGCCAGTCAGGACGCCCTCCCGCAATACTGGAAGGATGGAGGTTACTCCCTGACAAGAAAACCACACCTGAGAGTCAAATCTCCAAGACAGCCCCTGGGTGCTTCCCACCCAAAGCAAGGCGCTCCTATCACCCATCCTCTCCATAGCTCCATGAGAGACAGACTCAGGCTGCCCGATCACAGCCTGCGAAAGTGCTGGCTGGGGAACAGTTTTGACAGTGACCAGGCCCCAACAGGCCTGTCACATAGGTATATGCATTGCTGTCAGCTCTGTGACACCCCCAGCTTAACCCGAAGGCAGCAAGAACCCTGCCCCCACTTGGCCACCATGGGGAAGAAACATGCTGGCTGGGAAGGTGCGGAACAGGACCAAAGCACTGTCACCTGACACGCGGCTGCTGCAGCTGCCCTGCAACCTGGGCCCGAGAGGGAAGGCAGAGGGTGGCCATGTGGCCCCGGCACCGCACACGAGCCCTGGCTTACCTTCTTTGGGAGGCAGAACCCTGGCACATGCTGGCCTTTGCTCTCATTCCCTATGAACCGGATTTCTTTGTGGAGCTCTTCAATCAGTGCCAGCTGGTTGCCAGCGTCCAGCTTCTGTGAGAAGCCAGGAAAAGGCAGAGAGGCTGTCAGAGTTCTAAGTACAGCCCTCTTGAGACTGCTTCAAAATATGACAGCAGGGGGAAGGGTGTGGGTGGCAGCAGAAACAAGACCGGCCGTGACTTGCTACATGCTGAAGTTAGGGGACAGGTACACAGGGGTTACGAATCTGGCCTTATCGGCGTCTGGAACCATCTATAGTCAAAGGCAGTGGTGGGGTCAGCAGCCTCTCACCTTGGTGATGGCATTCAGGGCATCCCAGCTCTCCTCCAGAACCACAGGGCTGGAGTCGTTGAAGAGGCGGATCAGGCCCGAGACCAGGCTGCGCAGGTGGCTGGAGTAGTCCGCCTTCGAGCGGGAGCAGTAAATGTTGAGAATGATGGCGGCGGCCTGCCGCATGCCCACCTCAGGGCTGCGCGTGGCTTCCAACAGATCCTCGATGATAATCCGGTGCCCGACGTCATCCTCGACTGACAGGATCACAGCCTGACAGTTGGCCATCTCCTACAACACAGGGGACAGCTGGGCTGAGCACGGCTCCTCCGGGGCAGGCCAAGACGGCCGTCAGAAAGCCCACGCAGTGATCACAACACTCACCAGCTGCTCGTCCGGAGTCCCAAGCTTCTCCTTCAGGGCCAACATGACCGCTGGGAGGATCACTCCAAGGTGACGGGTCAGGGCGTCGCCTGCCACGGATGACAGGAAGGCCAGCACCCGGGTATTGACAGGCGGAGTTGTCAGCTGTAGAATGATGAACACCGTCGACTCGAGGAAAGCGGCCCGTGCTGGCTGCACTGGGCTCTGGGAGCGCCCATCCCCGCTGTCAGGGCTGAATGTCTCTCTGGGCACCTGCCCCCACCACCAGCCTCCCCCAGTATCTGACTTCAGAACTGGTCTTCCTGGTGGGCCCAGGGACGATGACGTGGCTGCGGCTTCTGGGCCCGAGCAGGGTTTACCTTGGGCACGAGGTAGGGCAGCACCACACGACTCTTGATGGCCATGACTTGCTTCAGGCCGTCCAAGGCGAATTCTGACACCTCCTCGTCATCCTGCAGAGGGACATTGGGGGCAACACAGAGGAGCTGGCTCACGCCCCACCTCTGCTCTCTGGACCCGCCACCACCGACTTCCTTCTCCACAGATGAGAAGGAAGTCCCTCCTCCCACGGCACCCACATTCACTGCCTGTCAAAGGAGAAGCAGAGCCAAATCTGCTCCTGCTGCACCCACCCTCCCAGGGCCCACACTGCGGCTGCCTTGGCAGAATGAGCCCTCGCGCTTCGCTTCTACAGAGACAGTAAAAGCCAAAGAGGTAGGTGTGCGGCAGACCCACTCACCAGCTGCTTCAGTAGAAACGGGAGGATGTCCTCCAGGGCCTGGTGGCCGATGGTGGAGTGCAGCTGCTCAAAGGTCTTGGCCGCCGCCTCTCTGACCTCCTCCAGCGGGTCGCACAAAGCCTTCCGCGCCGTGGGCACGAGGGACTCGGAGAAATACAGCACCTGCAACAGCACACGCGCGCTGGACCTGATGTGGCAGTGGGCAGAGAGGGAGCAGGAGCAAGCGAGGACCTCCGGCCCAGCCAGGCCACCACCACCCCCAAGGCTCAACTTTTCCTTCAACTTAGCTGGTTTCTGTGAAAACGTGCAAGTGTAAAAAGCAGATGTGTAATCTACCCGCGAGGAGTCTAAACCCAGAAGTAATCATTCACAGCTTGATTTTTAAGGTGAGTTCTCCAGGTACTGTCCCTCTCCTTCAGGAACGTCAAACCCCTTCCCACGTAGAGGCCCTGCGTGACATGGCCTCCTCTCCCCCAACTCTTTCTTTTGCTTATCCTGTTGGAAAACCCCAAGTTCTTCTTTAAGTGCAACTCAAATACTTGCACCTCTATGACGTCTTGGGGCTACCGTAGGGCCCAGGACATTTCTGGTCCCCTTGTAACCGATTCCACCAAAGCAGAGCTCATCTTGAACTTAGGGCTGGTTATACATTCTAAGTTCAGCATCTGGGGACTTGGTAACTATTCAATGAATCACAATTCTATCTGCTGACAGAATTTACTTGTATTCTTGACCGAATACAAATATAAACCCCAAATGTAATACTTATACTGACGCACACAGAAGGATCCAGTACCTCAGACGAGGATGCCCAGGGTAAGCCACGGGCTACATGCTTACATTTCTGACTGGCCACCCACCTCATCGCATTGGTGATTTCCTTCCACACTGTTTACACACTCAATCTACTCCCCAGGAATGTTTTGAGGCTCAATTACCTTAGAAAGTAAGGCCAGCAAAAAGGACTCCAAACCCCTTGACTGTTGCTACTATGGAAACTGGACTACTGCTGGAGACAACACATTTCCTCCCACTGGGTACTTACTCTCAACCACTCCACGCCTAAGAATGCGTGCACGCCCCCCCGCCCTCCACCACTCACACACAGGCACTCCCGCCTTTCCCCACTCAGGGTACCACGTGCTTTAATGGAACGATACACTGACACAAAAGGGATTCACCTAGAACAACCTCAGGAGTGGCAAGAAAAAGATCACTTCCAATTTTCAAAGGCTGCTGAAGGCCTCTAAATCATTTAGCTCTTAGCCAGCGAATCTGACAGGAAGCCCCCATCCACATGTACCCCTGCCAGCACCCCGCTGCCAGCAGTGCCCTCCAAAGTGATGTTCAGGTGTCCTCGCTCGGGTGAAGTGAATGGGGTGTCCGTCGTGGTGCAGCTTCTCCCGTAACCTCCCCGCAGCCCTGGGTAAGGTCACTTGGAAGATACTCACGGCGTCCCGGCTGGTGGACTTCATGATCTCGCTCAGCCCGATGCACACGCCCTGCCTCTCATCGCTCTTCTGAGACCTCAGGCCTTCCTCAAGGATGGGGATGATCTCAGGCAGGATTTTCTCCCCTAACTTCCGGACGAGGTCTCCTAATGTCCTCGCTGCAATCTGTCAGCAGAGATCAAGTCAGACATCAGCTCCCTGCAGACTCCAGAATGAGGGCCCCAGAACCTCCTAGACTTTATCCAAGTCACTGACTTAACTTCCCCAAATGCTCTTACTCATCCCTGAGGAGCTTACCCCAAGGTGCTTGCAACACTACAAAATAAAATGATCTCGGTATGCCACACACACCAAACACAACCTATAGCAAGGGCCAGCACCTCACACATGAGTAGGAATGTAGCATCTGCTGCCCAGTCAAGGGCCAATTTCCCTCGATTGAAAACTGCAGCCTAGAAGTCACTTAACCCTGAGCTTTTGCCCAAGGGGAGCTGAATTTGGAACAAATGCTTTAAAGAAAAAACCACCTCCTCTGAGGCCTCGTGCAAACCCTCCTTTAGAGACAAATACACAGTTTGCTTGCCAGGGATGAAGGTTCGGAGTGGGCCAAAGGGAACGGCAGCAGTGATTGTCAGCCTGGGCTGGGCCCCTCCTCCCAAGCACATGGGCCGTATCTCACACCACGTTTGCTTTCTCACTCAGTCTCTAGTGTTGGCCATGTGCCTGCCCACCACAGGGCCTTTGCACATCCCGTCCTGGTATCTAAAGCACTATTCCTTCTGGCGGGGACAGTCCTTCATCACCTCCTCACCTGCTTAGTGCTTACTCATCTTTCATCTTCAAGCATCATTTCTTCTGAGAAGCCTTTCCTGACCCTCTCAGTTAGATCAAATGCCCGATATAAGCACTTGCAGTGCCATGTAGCACTTGCCACAGTTACATCTACATATGTTTGTGGGATTATTTGGTTAACATCCATCTCCTTTACCAGACTGAAGCTCCACGAGGACAAGAAATGAAGCTACTTTTCTTCTCCATTATATCCCTGGTCTCACGCCCCTGCTTAGCACACAGCAAGCTTAATGAATATTTGTTGAATGACTAAGTAAATAAATAAATGTTCCCTGTTAGACAGGGGTCCCTGGGCCCTTTCCCAGTCTCTGCAGACCCAGCTTTCTCGCCTCTGAAAGGAGGCATGAGGGGCTGCTGGATCAGAAGCAAGGCCCGGGAAACTTACCGTTCTTTTATCTGCACACGTGCTGGCCAAGAAACCCAGCAGCAGCCCAAAGAGAGTGGGCAAGATCTCACGCAAGGTGCGGGGGGTATTGGAGACCACGATCTTCCAGACGTGGAGGGACGCTTGCCGCACCACCAGCTGGGTGTCCGAGCGGCCCATGTACAGCCCGGCCAGCACCCGGTTCCGCCGATCCACCCCGAGGGCAGTGATGATCGCCTGCAGCCAGCAGAGAGGAACAGAGAACGCAGGGTGGTGAAGCCCCCATAGCATGAGTGCCCGGGCATATCCCTCTGTTAGCTGAGCCCGGGCTTATACCTCTGTTAGGGCAAAACGACTCTAGGCACGCACCTTGTTGGACTGGGCAGTTCCAAAGTTGTCATCTTCGGAGGCAGTTTCCGTGGTCATCTTTCCAGTGACTCCTGAGATGTGGAACAGGAGATCCCCGAGGAGCTGAACAGAGCTGAACCTGAGAAGGGTGCCAAGAACAGAGTCACACGGGGCAGTCTCAGGGCACAATCAAGCACTGGGCACAAAAAAGACTGTAAGGAAATGCACCCCAAATATTCCTGGTGGTTATCTTGGAATGAGAGAAAAGTTACAGGCGATTTTCATTTCTTTACACTTTCCCACAGATTTTCTTGCCAAGTTTTCTATCAATGAACTTTAATAATGGGGAAGAATAAACACTTTAAAAAATAAGTGAAAATTTCTATAATAAAACTTATTTAAAAAAGAGAGCGAGAAGGCAGCCAGATGGCTCAGTTGGTTAGAGTGCGAGTTCTGAACAATAGGGTTGCCGGTTCGATTCCCACATGGGCTAGTGCACTGCACCCTTCACAACTAGATTGAAGAAAACCAGCTGCCGCTGAGTTTCTGGAGGGGAGGCCGGATGGCTCAGGTGGTTAGAGCAGGAGCTCTCCACAATAAGGTTGCTGGTTCAATTCCCGCATGGGATGGTGGGCTGCGTCCCCTGCGACTAAAGACTGAAAACAGTGACTGGACTTGGATCTCAGCTGTGCCCTCCACAACCAGACACAACTAGATTGAAGGACAACGACTTGGAGCTGATGGGCCCTGGAAAAAACACACTGTTCCCCAATACTCCTCAATAAAAAAATTAAAAAGAAAAAAAAAAAAGGAGAGCGAGAGAGCAGGAGAGAGAGTGCACAGAGAGAAGCATGTAAACAATCACCTTAAACCCCCACTACCCAGGCAACCGTCTGATACTCCAGGGACATCCCTGTACAAGCGCCCACTACAAAGACACGCACGACCCCACACCACGTGGGAAGTGAGCCCACACCACAAGTGCTGGGCCACAGCCTACACTGTTATGTCAACTATCGGTTGAGCTTTCTGCGTCAGCTGATGTAACTTCTGACAGCAGCCTTTGTAATGGCTGAAGAAAAAGTTCACGGTGTGGATGTGCTGTGACTTTTTTCAACCAACCTCAAATTTTTCAAATGATAAACATCTTTCTATAACACATCTTTAAGCACCTGACCAAATCTGTCCTTGGAATCAATTCCCAAAACAAGAATTTCCCGATTAAAAGGTATTCGCGTTTAACATTTTAATACAACTAAAGACCCGAATAGAGAGAACTTTTAAAAAGAGAATCAGAATGAAGACATTGCTACAGGAGACTGGAGAGTCACAAAATGGTTACAAGTCACAAAATGGTCTGGAGAAAGCTGCGAGTTCTTGGTGACACTCTCCTCATCATTTCTCAATGAGAGTTCCCCAAATGCAAAGCTGGGGCCCCTGGGTCTTTCTGCCCGAGCTCTCACCTGATTCTCCAGAGGTCATCGAAGAGGCCTTGCTCCAGCTGGGGCAGCAGCAGGGCGATGGCCGTCTCCGCGTACATGGAGATGAGACGCTGGCCCGCGCGCAGGGCGGTATCACGCACAAACTCGTTCTCGTCAGCGAGGGCCTGTGCACACAGAGTGGGGGTCAGCCAGGGCTGCCTCCTCAGGCACCAGCCCAGGTCGGCAGGGAGCCCCAGCTCTCCAGGACCGCACAAGCACCCTGCCCTCCTCAGTAACGCTCTCCTCGGCATGGACATCGGTGCCTACTTTGAGGATACAGGGGATGATGGGTCCCACATAAGGCGTGAACTTGTCCCCGAAGGTGATGGGCAGGTAGTTGAACATCATGATGTAGCCATCTCGGACGTGGGGCGCAATGTCCACTTTGCTGGCTGTAGCCACTATTTCTGGCATCAGCTTCTCCAACTTCTCCACCCCCAAGCCAGCCATGACCTCAGCCAATCCTGCAAGCAAAGGACAGAATGAAGCCACCGGATCTGAGGGCCCCTGGCGGACATTCGTGGACTGGCCCCTGGGGCTGCATTGGCCTCACCCTGGGCAGCGCCTGAGCGATCCACGGAGCTCTGCTCATAGGTCAATGTCTCCATCAGCCACGGCAGCAAGTCCTCAAAGCACGACTCCCCCATGCCCTTCACCATGGCCCCAAGAGCCTTTGCAGACACCGTCCGCACCTGTCAGGTAACCGAGAGCAGGGATGGGGAGTAGACGTGGCTCAAACTCAGTGACCAGGCAGGAGCAAGGAGGGCTCCCTCGGGTCTCCTTCTCTTTATCAGACAGACACAAAAGCAGCTTACAGGGAATTTTCAGGAATGAATTTTCTGGGGACTGGGCTAAAATAATGAGCTCCTGCCCTGTCCTGCCAGACTCACCTCAGGTACAGGGTCCAAAAGAGAGGCTTTCAGGCCAGGCGTCACGCTTGGCAGGTAAGGAGCCAAGTCCTGTAATAACAACGCAAGAGGCAACTCAGGTGGAGACTTGACTCCTGCTTTCTCCGGGATCGTTCTGCTGTGGACCCTAACCTCACCCTTCTGCTGACGAGGAGCGCTCAGCAGGGCTGCTTGCAGAACAGCCAGGAGAAGGGTAACGGGCTGGTCCCTCGAAGGCACCCCGCAATTGCTCAGGGAAACCTACTAAGGACCTGAAGCTCATCCTCAAGAGGTCGAGAGAGCCACCAGCTACACTTCAGTGCTTAACGCTCCTGTCCTCCTCTTGGGACCGAGGCCTGCCCAGCCTCTGGAGTCTTTAGGAAATGATTTCAGGCACTTTCCTTTCAGAACTGCATTAACATCTTCCCGTTTTTCACCTTAGAAGGTTTATGTCTCTTAATTCAGCATTCAGCTTTAGGGAACAGTTTTAAATATAGAAAAAGCCTTATGTTCATGGCAGTGACATTTAAAATGAAAAAAAACAAACCTTGGATACTACATGACCAACGATAGAATTATGTAAGTTACAGTATGTAAACTTATGAGAACATTATACAATTATTAAAAATCCATTTTACGAGTAACTTGGAAATAAGTTTATCTTCAGGAATATAATTTTTTAAATATAATAAAAAACACGAACAGCAATTTTTTTGATGTTGAAGGACTATGGATAAAATTTGTCGTTTTTCCAATTTTTCAATTTCCCAAATTTTCTAGGATTGCTGTAACTTCCCCACTTTCTCTCTTGTGCCAGCTCAGTAAGCCAAGCAGAACTGAGGTAGATAGTGAGATCACACATGTAAGCCCTTGGGAGCAAGGAGAAAAACAAAGTCAATCTCCCCTAAGTTCCTGAGAGGCTTACAGAAGCACCTGCTTGAAATAAGAAAACACTGCAAACAGTCAAAGCAGCAGCCTCCTTCCCCACACTCCTGAGAGGTCAAAAGTGAGGCTGGACCTTTCCTCCACCTCCGTCTGCAACAGGGGCCGACTGGGATGGGCCTCCCCTGGGCTGAGCTAATGGGGACTCGATCACTGTTCTGCAAGATGCCCAGATTCCCACCCTGCACCCCCAAATGATCAGGGACCCAATGCCCACACCCCTCCCCCGTCTACTGGGCAGGGACTCTGTGCCCTACACCAGCATCTGCTGGGCTGCTACCTTCTGGTCTGTGAGGGAGTACATGTTGCCAATAATCTGGGCTGCCATCTTCCGCGTGTCCGTGGACCGGTCCTGGAAGGCTCTCTGGACAATGGGCATGACGAGGGCCAGGGACGGGGCATCAATGAAGTGGACAAACTTGGTGTCCAGCAGGGTCTGCAAACACTTCTGGGTCTTCCTGGAGGGGTCTGTCAGGGCGTCCAGCAGGACCGGGGCAATGGCTGCATGTCCGAAACAGAGGATGGTTTAGAAGACTCTATGGTGTGGCAAAGCCACTGGGTCCCCAGACCTAGAGGGGTCAGAAGAGAAAGGAGCCCGGGGCCACGCCTCCCTGGAGCCCCACATCTCTGGAAGCCAGCCTGTCTGAGAAGGGCCATCCTTGTGTCACCCAGAGGGAGCAGTGTGGAGACGGCACCCGTTTGCACTGCGGAGCTGTGCTCTGGCGGGGCCCAGAAACTGGCTTCAAGGGGCATTAAGCTGCAGTCACACTGCTGGACCTCCACAGGAGCGCTGCTCAGGCACCATGGATCTTATTTAGGAAGCAGCAACCCTAAGTCGTTTTGCGAATGACGTCCGAGACACCAAAGGCCCCTGAACCAGTAGTGGGAGTGAAGCAAACCATGCTCAGAGCAGCTGGGCCCAGGTAAAATGAGCTCTCAAGTTCAGCAGCACCAGCCTGGCCGAAGGAATTCCAAGAGGAATACCTGGTTTATCTTGCCCACAGGCCCAAGGAATTCAGCTACTATAAAACCCCAAGCTGGCGGTCAACAATTACAAAAAAACAAAACAAAAAAACAAATGACCCAATTTAAAAATGGGCAGAGGATTTGCACAGACAATTCTCCAAAGAAGATATGCAAACGGCCAATAAACACAAGATGTTCAACATCACTAGTCATTAGGGAAATGCAAATCAAAACCACAATAAAATGCCACTTCGCACCCACTATGCTGGCTGTCACCCAAGTGTTGACTTTGTAGACGATAATTGTTGGCAACTAGAATTCTCATACATCACTGCTGGGAACATCAAATGGTCCAGCTGCAGTTACTCAAAAAGTTAAAACAGTTACCATAGGACCCGACAATCCCATTCCTAGCTATCTAACCAAGAGAATCGAAAAGATGTCTACACAAAAAAACTTGTACACAAATGTTCGCACTACTCTTTACAGCCCTAAGGTGGAAACAACCCAAATGTCCATCAACAGACGAATAAACAACATGTGGTCTATACGCACAATGGATTATTACTGGGCTGTGAAAAGGAATGAGGTACAGATACATCTACAGTGTGGCTGAAACTTAAAGACGTGGTTCAAGTGCAAGAAGCCTCACGCAAAAGGCCACGTATTATATGACTTACATGAAATGTCCAGAGTAGGCAAATCCATAGAGACAGAAAACAGATTAGTGTTTGTCAGGGGCTGGGGACAGGGGAGGATATGAACAGCGATGCTAATGGGTATGAGACTTCTTTTTGGGGCGATAAAAATGCTCTGGAATTAGACAATGGTGATGCTTGCACAATTTTGTGAATATACTAAAAGCCACTGAATTGCACGTTTAAAAAGTGAATTTTTACGTTATGCAAATTATATCTCAATTAAAAAAAGAGAGAAAAAAAGACCCAGGCTGGATTCTCAGAATGAAGGCATTTCTACTCATTTGATAGAGATGAGACTGTTCTGGGCTGTAGAAATTCCCAGAGCTGTTAGACATCATAACAAACAACAACAAAATCCAAGTAGACCTAGTCATCCCTTAAACAAACAAAAACTCCCATCATTTTCTGAATGGAAACACACTCTGGTAATAACCTCGCTGAAGTACCCTGAACGGACACCGACGCTCCACACTGAAGCTTAAAATACAACAAACAATGGGCCAGTCAGGGTGGCTGAGGGTTCTGCTCGTGGAAACCAACCTCAAGAAAGGCTCATGCTAAAGAACAGTTAAGGGGAACAGCCTGTCCCCAACCTTCCCCTCTATCCCACATCTCCTGCAAGGAGATAGATTAGAAAGTTCCCAAAGAACCTAACACTTCAGATAACGCTGATGTGGTCCAGACCTTGTCATTCGATTCTTTTGACCTCAGGGCTCAGCTGAGTGCACAGCGCTCTCTCAGAGTCAAGGTGCTTCTGAGCTGATGACTCAGTCTCCCTACCTGTGCAGTCAGTGACGGCTGCTCTAGACCAGCAGGAAAACAGACCACTTCCAAACTACTTTCTACTTACTGTTCTAGGAAAAGGGCTTCCCAGACTTTAGCGGTTATTTCACTGTGAGCACATCTGTCGCCAGAGGGCACAACCCTTTGCTGAATGGGTGCATGTGCCCCGAGTGCCCAGGGACAGGAGGAGCCGGGGCCAGGCCCCATGGGCGAGGCGTACCCAGGATCTCCGGGTTCCTGATGACAGAGCCGATCTGCCTGAGCGCCTGCTGTCCAGCCTTCTGCACCTTGACGTGAGAGTCGGTCAGCACCTCCGTGAGCTTGGGCACGATGTTGGGCAGGCAGGACGACAGCTGCTTCGGGGCACAGTACGCCATGGCCCCCAGCAACTCCACCGACCCTGCAGATGGCAGACATACGCTCAGTGTGGAATCCCTGAGCACAGGCTAAGAGTCGCCTGGGCTCACTGCCCAGGCAAGGGACAACCGGCTGGCTCCAATGCAGGCTGGGCACAAGCCACCCCCAGGAGGAGAGCAGAGGGGACCGGCTCCAGCAGAGAACAGGGGACACCTGGCTTAGTCCTGCCAGTGATCCAAGGCCAAGGCACTGCATGTCTCTGGCCTCAGTCTCTCAGCCACAAATGGGTAAACTGACTTCGATCCGTCATTTTTCAAACTGTAGGGAAGCCTGAAGGACCGAAGGGGAAGCCACATGGGAGGGCCCCAGACCTTGACCCTCCCCAAACCTGAGCAGCTCTGCTTGTATCTTTCGTGTATTAGGATTCCAGATAAGATTATGTTTTAAAAAAGGGGTTTAATGGGAGAAAAAGCTTTAAACTCATTGAAGTAGCCACAGACTAGCTTTAAAGCTCTAGGACTTCCTGATTTAGGGCCGCGGCCTCTGTCACAGGCCTGCACTTTGCATGTAAACACTCAAACTATGGAAGAATGGGTGGCTCAATGTCAGAGTCTTGGCCTTATCCCTGGGTTGGGGGGCACACACACAGGACAACAGCTGTCACTATCTGGAACCCCGAAAGGGCAGTTTTCAAAACAGGAAGTTGAGACAGAGCCATGGAAAGCAGTGGCCTTACCAGCTTTCGTCCTCCAGGACTCCTCCTCCAGGGCAGCCAACAAGGAGGGGAGCACCAGCTTCACCCCGTGAGCACTCAGGTTGCTCATCACAGCCTTGGCACAATCATCTGCAGCCTCAATGGAGGAGAAAAGACATTCAGGGGTCGCCTCGCCCAAGCAAGGGTCAAGGCCTGACGCTAGACCATGTGTTCCCTCAGTGACCAACACTTACGGGGGGTCCACTGTGTCAGACCCTGCGCCTGGGCCTGCAGACATAGCTGAGGAGTAGAAAAGGCTTCCATCTCATAAAGCCTCAATACTCTACTGGGAACCAGGGGAGTCCACACCAGTAACCGGGACCCAGTGTGCAGGCAGAAGGGGTTCTGACAGGAGGGGCCTTGTCCCACCTCTGACTGCCTGCCAGTCTCACGCCAGCGGCCAGCCCCCATTGTCAGCAGCTGCCAGCAGCAGGCACACGCAGCCTCAGGACTTACCTCACGTACATACTGGTTCCCATCCCCGAAGCACAGCAGCAGATGGGGCAGCACGTGAACCACGTATGGCTCGAAGAGCTTCCCCAGCATGGTACAGAGCATCTCGAAGGCAAAGAGGGCTCCTGGGGGAGAAGGCGGGGCAGCTGGAGCAGCACAGGACAACCTCCCTGCCACCTCCTCGCCCTCTGGAAACACTCTGGGCTGTGGGAGTGAGTGGCTGCCCCGTGATGGAGCAACACCCTCTGCCTCCCCCAAAGCAGAAGAGGGAGGCAAGAGGGGAGCATCCATGGTTTCCCGGCACTAACGGCCAGAAAGACAACATCTCTCTCAGCTGGGGTACTGCTGAGTTACAAAGTCCAGGCCACATCAGCAAGGACCAGATGGAATGGGAGCCACACAGCTGCCCCTTGCAGCGCACACACATACACCAGACCTCCAGAGGGGAAGGGAAGGCCAGATTCCTCCCTCTGGCCGCTGGGTAGCCCTGAGCTCACTCACCCTCTCGCCGGCGGAAGTTCTTCTTATCCTGGATGGCATCGGTCAGCGCTGCCATCATTTCCTGCTGCTTTAGTGACAGGATGCCCAGGCCCTTCACCAGGCCGGCCAGCCCGTATGCGGCCCCTTTGCGCTCCGCGTACTTGTCCGACTCCAGCAGCTGCTGCATCAGCTTCTGGATCATCCCTCCTGCATCTTCCTTGATGGCTGGCACGAGGGGTGGCAAGCAGCTGGCCACGGATTCCTGGACCTATGGGATGGGCCCCCCTCGTCAGGAACCACCAGGAACCACAGCCTTCCTCAGTGGGGGACACAGTCCCATGCAGCACCTCACCACACGACGTCCCCACACCCCATCTCGGCCACTCTGACGACACAGGGCATCAGAGAAGCAAACGGTATTACACACTCATGTACGATGAGGACCCCTGCAGCCTCCATACCGCATCTGGTAGTGACATGAGCATCAACCATGCCGGTGCTATTTCTGGTCTACAGGGAGAACCTGGGCCTGGGGCGGGGGGAAACGCCAGGCAAACTAAACCCACTCACAGAGAAAGATCCAGAGAAAAGCATGCAACTGTGCCTCCACAAAAGTGACCCACATCTCTGGCCTTACAGGGCCAGGCCCACACTCTGTGGTACCAAGACACTGGCAATCTCTCCTTCTAGCCACAGCTCACTGAGCCCGACTCGAGAGCAGAAAAGCATCACACTGCCAGGGGAATGGGCAGGACCCTTTGTAGGCGGGGTGTTCTGACAATTTCACCACAATTTTGTGAACCTGCATTTCATGAGGACACTCTGGGAAGTCCAAAATGCAAGGCGCAGAAAATCTATGTAAATGTGTTTCTCAAAAAAAAAAAAGAAATCCATGCACTGTGGCTTGGAGGCTGCATTAAAAGGCCCCTGAAACATGTAACAAACACATAAAGAAGGTGAGAAAAAAAGCTGACACGAGGCAGCCAGCTTTTTTTTTTTTTAAAGCTTTGTATCACCAGTGCCAGGTTTATACTATTGGGTTGGTGACAAAATAATTGCCGTTTTTGCAATTATTTTTAACCTTTCAAACCACAATTACTTTTGTACCAACCTATACACGCAAAAAAGACTGTTAGTAAACGAGTAAGAAACAGGAAACTATCCACGTCCTACTAGAACAATGTGACAAAACAACCACCTGTTCAGGGGTATTCTTGACTACAAACCAGGCCATCTTTTAAGAGAGGGGACTACTCCTGGCAAAGACCTGGGCCTTCGGGACCCTGATACTCAACTCTGTCCCTAGGATCCCACTGCCCACCCCGGGTACCTGCTGGGAGGGGGTGGAGAGGGCAGCGATGAGCTTGGCAACAATGGGCTTCACTTTGGGGTCGCTCTTGTCCAGGTGCTTGGCCAGAGAGCCCATCAGGACCACCACGCTCTGCCGCACGGCGTCGTAGCTGGCGTCGTTGGGCGCATCCTTCAGGAACTCCTCGAACACCGGCAGCAGCGAGTTGACGTTCTCCTGGAAAGTCAAGTACAGAGCCTCACGTCAACCCTACAGGCCATGTCTGGGGGACGATGGCGCACGCCCAAGGACCAAGCCCAAGTCTGCTCTGGGACAGCCATCCTGACAAACCCCAACAATCCCAGTGGGTTTCCCAGTTTTCTGGCAGGACTGCACCAGACTTATAAGAATGTAACACCCTTTTGGGGTCTTTCTAGCTCAAAATACAAATGAATTTTCCATGGGGACTGGTGGCCTGCCCTGACTTATGGCACTCTTTCTCCCTGTGTCACCACTGCTCAGCCCCACCTGCCTTGGGCGTTGAACCTTCTCCCCAGCCCCTCAGCTGACTGAAATCTTTACCTTCCCATGGGCGTTGAGCGTCGCAAGGGCTGCATCTAACATGCACTTCCGGACATCGGGGTTTCGGTCATTGAGGGCATCAGGGACAAAAAACTGAAAGAGTGGCTTCACTTGAGAGCTGTCCAAACACTGGGAGAGCTTGTTCAGGGCCAAAGCCAAGCCACACCTGGGAAAGAAATGGGAGTGTATCGGGGGCAAGAGCTGGCCAGGGGCCCCCTCTGCTAGTGGTATCTACCCCGGTACGCCACAAGTGGGAGGCTTGCCACCAGCCAACATGCTCTGGGGGGCAGAGCACAGCACGGAACCTACTGCCCATGACCCACCAGTCTACACAATGTTCTGGAACAACCCACTTGCCAAACAGAAACCCGCCATCTGCCCAGTTTCCCTCCTACAGGGTGACTTTGGGCAGGGGACCAGCTCCGCATGCTTCCCCATGTGTGAGTGCAATGCCTACCCCGCTACCTCCAGGGCAGGTTGTGGGAGGAGAGAGGGGGAGGTGAACCAGATGTGAAGGCCCTCGGAAATGGACAGACATAGCCTACAAAGGTAAAGCGCTGCTGTTCTTTTCGGCTACAGAGCAGTAAGAAGGTCCCCAGGGACCTCTGAGGACACAGGCCCAAAGGAAAGGAGAAACATGCCCAAGGCCACACAGCTAGCCTGGGAGGAGGCAGCACTTGAACTCTGGTCTCCCGGACTCAGAGGGAGGTCTTGTCCTTTCCTTCTACTGTCCCATTAATCTATGCTGCCTCCTCACAGCACCCAGCCCAGCCAACCTGCTACCTCTCAGGCAGCTCTGAGTGAAACAAGATTGCAACAGCTCTTGTACCTGGCTTCCCACTGATCTGGAGGAGATTCTGAGATAACTCGTCCCAAGGCATCCAGCACTGGGGGCGGCCGCTGCAACAGAAGGTTGATAAATGTGCTGCAGTGTCCTCCCAGCCCAGCCCAGCAAGCCAGCGACCCAGGTGTGAGGCTGTGGTCAGTCCCAGCCACCCTGAGCCACGGGGGGCTCCAAGACTCCTGCCTGGAGCAAGTCGGAGGCTGGGCAGAGTCCAGGACACCCTCAGGCCGCCCAGACCACCTCGCGCCACGCGGGCTACTCACATACAGCTTCTCCTGGTAGATCTCCATGAGCCTGCCCATAACCTCCGCCGCCTGCCGCTGGTACCGTGCCACGGCGTGGGAGAGGGCTTCAGCCCCAGCCTGCCTCACCGCTGCCTCGTGGTAGATGACGTCGTCAATGAGCAAGGAGCAGAGGTCTGGCTGCAGATCTAGGCCCATCATCGCCCAGAGCCTGCAGCAGACCCAAGGCGGGGCTGCTCAGACAAGGAGCTACAGCACCCCACCCACCAAACCCGAGCACCCAGCCCTTCTCTCGCAGCAGGCCCAGCACTCTGGGTCCAGTTATGTCCTGAGGAGAGAGAGCACGGAGCGGGAAAGAACAACCTTCCAGTGGCTCTCACCTCTCAGCCAGCTTCCGGATCTCCTCCTCCTGGTCAAATTTGACCACCCAGAGCCTCCGCAGAAGATTCAGGCCATTTTTCTCGTCGGTATCAGGCACTGGTAATACCATGTGGAGTTCCATCAGCCCCTGGGAGGGAGCAGAACTGGACTGTGAGGCACGACCTTTCAGAAGAGGCCCGACCTGCCTAACCTCCACCCAGGGCTGTGCTGGCCAAGATGCAGCCACCAGCCGCACGTGGGTCTTCAAAGTTCAATCAACTAAAATGAACTATAATTCCTTAGTCACACCAGCCACACTTCAAGGGCTCAATAGCTACACGCTGGCTAGCGGCTGCCGCACTGGACAGCACAGATATAAGTATGTCCATCACTGTAGAAAGTTCTGCTGGACAGCGCTGGTCTGGGAAGAGCCGTGAATCCACTCAACTCACGAACTGCTGTCTCCCTCAACAGTGTCTCTTTTGTGACACGATGGTGTGTGGTGGTATGTTTTTTTAATGTAAATATTTAGAAATTTAACTCTAAATATGCAGGGCAGACAAAACCTCAGGAAAAGAACATTCGCTTTGTTTTGTCTTTAAGAAAAACACATTGCCATTGTTTCTCAGATTTTACTAAGGACCAGCTGAAACTCTGTCACTGATCAATGCGGGGAGGCTGCAGACTAGCATTTGGGAAGCACTGTCTCATACTCCAAAGGGATCCTTTCGTTTTATGGTCCAAAAGCACCAAGAGGAAATACATACAAGGTAGTGAGCTGCAAAAATAAAGTAATCCCGTGAGTTACAGCTGTCTATAAAAGTACCAAGATCCACATTCCAGTTTAGAAATCCGGTGAAGAAAAAACAGCAACATAGCATGACAACTGCTTAGTGGTCCCAACTCCTAGAATGACCCCAACCCACACCGTGTGACCTCTTCTCTCCGCCTCCAGGACACCCTGGTGCCAAAGTGAGACATCTCCCATCAGGCTGAGGGGCATTCTTCCCAATGTCCCTCACGCAGCGCAAACACTGGCACTGAGCCACAGGGACGCCGTGGAGGCCCCGTGAGGAAGCAGGCACGCACCCGGAGCGCAGTGTCCCGCACGCTGGCACACGGGGACTGCAAGGCACAGAGCAGCACGTCCACCTCCTCTTGCTCTGCGAAGGCACAGCCATCCTTGCCACTGCTGCTGGCACACAGGGTGGTCAGAGTATCTGAAGCCAGAACCTAAGGGGGACATCAACCCACTGGGCTCACTCAGTTCAGCAAATTATTTACTACTGTGGGATCAGGCAGGGGGCCAGGCGATGGGTTAGGGGCCCAGAGAGGGATTTGAACTGAGAACGCCCACCCCACAGCCCACCTACAGCTGAGACGCCAGCTCCAGGTCAAGGCCAGTGGCAGGACCCGAGCAAAACCCCACCAGCTGAGAACAGTCAGGATGGCTTTCAAAAGCAGCCCTTCTGCTCGAGTCCAAAAATGAGGGCTGAGACAGAAAACTAGGACTCAAACCCAACTACCAGGATCTGTAGTTGGGGTCACAAACGGAGTCACAGCAACAGCCAACAGAAAAGCAGATCACGGGGCCGGCCCAGTGGCTCAGGCGGTTGGAGCACCGAGCTCCTAACATCGAAGGCCGCCAGTTCGATTCCCACATGGGCCAGTGAACTGCGCCCTCTACAGCTAAGATTGTGAACAACAGCTCAGCCTGGAGCTGGGCTGCCATGAGCACCCGGAGGTTGGCGTGAGCTGCCGTGGGCTGCTGTGTGCTGCCGTAGTCTACCGTGTGCCAGTGACCGGTGGCCAACGTGAGTGGCTGGCAGCCATTGTGAGCGGCCGGCAAGAGCTGCCATGAGCTGCTGTGAGCGGCTGACTGACGACTGGCAACCGATTGATTGCCTCAGCTGGGGACTGGGGGAGCGCAAGGCTCATAACACCAGCATGGGCCAGGGAGCTGTGTCCTACACAACTAGACAGAAACAACGGTTTGAAGGGGGGGGGGGGGGGGCGAGGGGCAGATGGGGAAAAGGGGAGGGAAGGCAGAAGGAGGGGGGGAAAAAAAGAAAAGCAGATCACCTGCAGGCGGGGGGAGCCCGTCCCGATCACCCAAGTCAGAAGGCGCAGCATGGCCACGCGAGGCAGCAGCTCCGGGCCATTCTAAGAGGGAACAGCAGGTAAGTCAGGTGAGGCTCTGGGGAAGGGGCTGGAACCAAGCCCTGTGGTACATGAAGCAGCATCCTCTCATCCCAGACAACATTCTAGGTCACACTGCAGCCAACTCCACTGTAAAAACCCCGTCAGATTTACATCTCAACCTACATGAGCCAACCCCAGTCAACAATGATCCTAAGGGACTCAAAATAGATTAATTCTGAAACTTGCATGAAATTCACACAATAAATATGAAAAGCATACGGATACTTAACTTTATGAGTAAATAAAGAAACACAAAATAAAAAGAGGCACCATTCTTCCACCCATCGTTGGCAAGATGTTTTTTTAATACTATCTGAGGTTGCATTTACTTTGGAGAAAAGGGAACTCTTAGTGAGGTTGCAGCTCAGAACATGCCATATCCCCTAGCGATTCCACGCCAAGAATCTGTCCTACGGAAATGCTCCCACGGGTGTGCAAGGGGCATATATGTACACGGGGGCACACCACAGCACTGTTCAAAATGGGGCAAAGTTAGAAACAGCCTTAAAATATCCATCACAAGTAAAGAGTTAACTAAATCATGGTGCATCCACAGCAGAATCCCACACAGACTGTAAGGTCAACAAAGCAGATCCACGTGCACTGACGTGGGAGGAGACCCAGAGGACAGTCATATGAAAGACACTGGACCAGCCATTTTTGCTTTGCTGTGTGTGGGGGTGTGTATTCTGCGTGTGCATAAAAAAAGGTCCACATGGGTATACACCCAACTGTTAGCAACCATTACCTCTGGAAAGTGGCACTTCTTTCTTTCTGCCTCTGTATTGTTGGACTTTTAAAAAAATACGCATGCACTCCTTTGGCTAATTTTTAGAACGTAATCTATTAAAAAGAAGACCCCCTCAATGAATGAGGTCCAATCTCACAAGCATAAGCCAGTCAAAGGAGAGAGTGGTCAGTACTGTCTTCTGAGTTAGAAACACAACACAATAAATTAATACAAAATCCTTCTTCTTCAGGTCAGAAACTCTCAGACACAGGAACCTGTACGTTTCTTGGAACCTGGCAGGTGCACTAACAGCTGCTGCTGTAGGTATGAACGCACTCTCCACTGCCCCGCCAGAATCACTGATGGATGGGCCCTGCCTCCCGACCCCTCCAGCCAAGGGGAGTCCAGGCCCCCTGCTGACCTCATCCACACGCCCAGGCGGGTTGCTGGGGGAGGCCCTCAGCTGGGCATGGACAGTCAGGATCTGGAGAATCTGGGCCATACGTTCCTCCTCCTCCTCGCTGTGCTGGGGCATCTCAGTCAGCACCATCTTCAGAAATGGGAAGACTAAGGAGAAGGCTGGGGCGGACAGCGATGCAGCATCTGCGAGAGCAAGAAGCAGACACAATCATGCAGGCAGGGCACCGGGAGTGGCTGCCTCGGTGTCCATCCTCAGGGCGAGTGGGCAGCGGGAAGGCTGGAGGCCCTTTCTGATACCCGGAAGCACGTGGTATGACGACAGGGTGAGAGCAGATAGCCCAATTCTAAAGCAAATCCTGCTCCCACCCCAACACCACCCAGCTCCAGAATATGAGAGTTAAAACAGACAAGGAGACTCCAGTGACAAGAAGTAAATCCTCAATGCAGGTCGCACTGACTCACGGGATATCAGGACTGAACTCAGAAGTCCTCCATCTGGTCCAACCCCCCCATTTTTCAGATGAGGAAACCAAGGCCAGGGCAGGAGGAGACTCACCATGGCCACAGCCTCAGGAAGCCCCAGGGGGTAGAAGCTCAGGCATCCCCCAGACCAGCTCACCCCACCTCATGTCCTGCCGTCCTTACCTGGCTCACCCTTGCCCACCCTGCTGCTGATGGTGTGGCTGTGCAGCAGGGTCACCGCCCTCTTCACGGCCACCGACAGCTCCTCCTGGCACCACGACTTATCCAGGGCACACTCTGGCTTCAGCAGGCGCAGAGTCACATGGCTCACCAAGGTGCCTATACCCGAGAAAGAGATCAGCAGGGGACGACCCACACAGACACGAAGAATCCGGCCCCGGACAGAGCAGCCACGTCCCTCTAACTTAATGTCATCAATTCTGCTCTGCCAGAACGTCCTCAACCTAATTTCTCATTTCCTTTTCGAGACGCGGGCAGGGGGCTGTCCTCCTGACACTACGAAATTAAAAGTGAGCTCAGAGGAAGCATGAGCCACCCAAGGGTTATTCAGCCAAGAGCAAAGCTCTAGCCGTATGGTCTTCTCACCTTCTAGCCAGCCAGGTAACAGTTCTGGCAGGCTCCATACGCACTGGCTCAGAACAGTTTTCCAGACTCATTTTTCCAAAACTCATTTTCACTCAGAACAGTTCCCAGATTCCTGCCTCACCCATGGGAACATTTCCTTTAAGCTAGGAAGTCTGCTTAATTCGCAGCCACCCTACCTGGTCTTTGTTTCACCGCAGCAAACAGAAAGCTAAAGGTCACAGAGACGTCTCGTCACGTGGCTGCTTGGGAGCTCTGGGCTGCACTGCCGGCCCCGTGGCACCAAACCACCCAGACTGCCACTGAATTTCTGACTTCTTACTTTTAAAACTGCCACAGAAAGATCACACTGTCTAGCATCTAAAACCTGGGCCTGAGTGAAGGCACAACAGACGTAAAACGGGAGAGAGGCACTATGTTGTTCCTAAGAAGATGCAGCTGGAGGTTCCCAAGGCCGCTTCCACAAAAATCAGGAGCCCAGGTCACCCAGTGGCTCCCCACCAGAGTTCAGGGGCATCCTCGCCCACCTCCCAACCCATGCAGGGCCATGCTCACAGCCCGCAAACAAGGACTAACCCAAAGCCTTGAGCCGAGGGGGCATGACACAGGCAGCCAAGGACAGGAAAGGGTTCTTGATCCTGGGAGCGGCCAGGGGAGATTTCAGCAAGGGCAGAAAAGAATCGACCAAAACAGGGATGTACTGGGTCAGGCCGGACGGGTTCTTGGCTAGGAGGGTCTCCAGCAGTCCTAGCGCCACCTCCAGCTCACTGTCCATCTGCAAGCAGAGTCACCCCAGGAGGCAGGTCAGCGGGCCCTGCTCCGGGCCAGCGAGGAACGGGCCCGGGCCGCCCAGCACTCACCTCCTGCAGCCGCCTCCGGATCTGCGCCTCCTTGTCCAGCTGGGCCTGCAGCATCTCCTTCTGCTTGCTGGTCAGCTGCACCTCCTCTTTTATGCCTTTCTTCTTCTTTATTTCCTAGAGGCAACGAGCAAAGCAATTCCATCTCCAGGAAACAGACCTCCTTCCCAATGAGAGGAAGTCGAGCTCAGTTCCACAGTCAGCACCACGCTAGCTCTGTCTGTGACCTGAGCCCCCAAACCCACCATGTGGCTTCCCCACCGCCCACAAAGTCCATAGCCACCTGGTTCCTACAGAACAGAGAGAAGCAATTTCTTATTGGATTCTCTACCGACAAACGCCATGTGAGAGAAATGAAAAGTCCCTCAACGTGCTGAAAAGGGCATTCGGGTAGCCACACAGCTTCAGAATCAAAACTTCAGCCTCCCTGCTGGCCGCCCCTCCCGACAGACACTCTCCCCAGTGGAAGCTGAAGCCTGAAAAAGGCCGAGAGAGCACTCCTTCATTCCTCAAGTGCTGACTGAGCTCCTGCGCCGTGCCAGGCATAGCTCTAGACGCTGAGGACACTGAGGGACAAGACCCAGCCCTGTCCTCACCGAGCACACATCTAGTGGGTGAAAACAGACAACGAACGTGCAACCAGATACATAACAACATGACTTCAGGTCATGACAAATGTTAGGAAAGGGGTAAGTACAATACATAGTAACCAAGGAGAGGGGCAGGGTCCACTGTGGACAAGGTGGGCAGGATGGCACCTCTCTGAGCAGCGGACATGAGGACACATGGGCTGCGATGTGAAAGACAAGGAGGACCCAGAACCGTAAAGACCGAGGGAACAGCAGAGGCTCTGAGACAGGGAAGAGCACTGCGTATTCTGCTACAAGCTGAATACGACCATGGAACCACGATTCCCCAGAGGCTATACTGTGCCAGGCCCCAAGCCTGCTGTCAGGAGTCAAGACAGACCCCAGCCTGACAGGAGGTGGGTGGGCAGGCATGCATTCAAGCAGCAGCACTTAGCAGAGAAAACGTATGCACCGCCGCCGGCACCCAGCAGAGAGCGCAATTGATTTTCCGTGAGTCTGGGATGGAGAAACTTCCTGAGAAAGGGTAAATAAAGGTGACGCAGGAGCACCCAGGACGGGTGGGCGGGATCAGAGGAATGTGCCATGGGCCTCAGGATGACCCAAGAGAAGAGCATATGTGCAACAGGAAAAGCCACCAGCCTGAGGCCACCAAGCTCAGCAGGCACTCCGTGTACTCACCTCCTTCAGCTCCAGCTCGATGATCTGCTCCTTGAAGGAGTAAGCTTTGTTCTCTCGCTTCATGTTGGCCTTTTTCATGCTGTCCTGCTGGGCACTGAAATACCAGAGCAGGTGATCGCCCAGCTTCAGAACAGCCACGAGTCCCTTCAGCCTCCCAGCGCCATGAAATCCCAGCTAGCCTTTAAGCAGCATGCGCCAGGCAAGCGCCGGGTACTTGACATGCTCTTGCACCCCAGACCTAAGCTCGGGCCTGAAACAGAGCAGGCACTTGTCCAATGAATGGACACATGGATTCATCCATTTCTCCCAACAACCCTGCAAAGGAAGTGTCGTCTCCTTCTAATAGGCAAGAAAACTAAGGCTTGGGGAGGAAAGGCAACTGAGCCACGAGTGACGTCTCACCTCTGGATGATGGATTTATCGTACAGCTCCCCGGCGGGGGTCAGCATGATGGCAAACTCCTCCCGTGTCACCTGGCACAGTGCAGGGTTCTGCACCGAGGCGGTGATGGTACTGATGAGCTGCGGGAGGACCCGGTCCGGGGACAGGATGGAGAGGGAGCCCACGGCATTCATGGAAGCCTGCCAGGCAGACAGTCAGTGTGCGCCACGGCTGGCACTGGAGAGGAGTCCGGCCCCACTTCAACGCCCCTGGTAACTGACTCCTTTTTCTTGCCCCTGCCCGTTCCTTCTGAGCACTGCCCACTGGAGTGCACAGCTGTGGCCTGTGCCTGTCTTCTCGGCACACATTTACTACTTTGGTACTACCACCCTGATTTGGGGGGACACACTCCTCCCCCACTCTCAATCTGTGGTTCAGGTGGAGCTACCACCACCCTTTCCAGGGGTGGGCATGAGACCCAGACCAAAAGGACAGGCCCAGGGATGAGCACAGGACCCACGTCAGGTCCCCCAGGGCCAGTGAGACCCCAGCTGAAATGATTGGAAAACATAAGCTTCTCCCACTGGAGCTGACGGGAGACAAGCTGTAAGGCTGGAACTCTAGCAGCCACCCTGCTACCAGAAAGGGAAAGACTGTCGGAGAATACAGCCAACATCGTGGAAAGCAGAGATGGGACACAAATGGAAGAGACAGACATTGCAGGCACCACCTACAATGTGCCGAGGACCTGAGTCCCCATCCAGTCAGATCCTGGCACTTAGCAGTCAGTAAATCCCTTTTGTGCTCAAGCCAGTTTGCATTTTTTGTCATTTGCAACCCAAGGGTCCAAACCCACACTTCATCACACTTTCATCTGTTTCTCTGAATCCTCTCCCTCCCTGCGCTCTGACCTGAGGCCAGAACCAGCTCACGTGCCATCACCTGGTTCAGGGGACTCTGGGTGGTGATCCTCGGAATAATCTGATTCAGGTGCCTGGTGATGAAGGCTTCTGGATCAATCTTCATCCTGGCGAGAAGCGCTGGCCAGAGTCCAGACTGCACTGCCACTGAAGGGGAGGGGAGCAACTTGAGGCCTTCTGCTTGGCCCCCCTCACCCTGCCCAGCAAAGCCCTGCCCTCCTGTACCCACCCCAGCCACAGACCTAATGACGGGTGGTGGGAGAGGATCAGCATCTCCTGGGCCAGCTGCTCGGTGTTGGTGACGTCCCCCTGTAGCCCTGGCACCCCCGAGATGGTGCACAGAGCTTCCTGCAGGACCCGAGGAGACACGGAGGCCTTGCCTGCCTCAGTCACCTCCCCAGCATCAGTCATCAGGGCCTCTAAGGGCAGCACCTGCGTGGAGACAACACGTGAGAACCCAATGCTCAGAGCCCTGTGCTGGCCTGGTCCACAGGGACACCGTTGCCTCTCACTCACGTTGTTCTCTGGGGCCCCTGCTCAAGTGGAGGCTGATGCCCAGCTCCCTGCACTGGGGCCCACGGGCTGTGAGATATGCCTGGAAGGAGAAGCACCTGCGACTCTGCACCTACAACACTCATGGAGGAAAAGACGTCTACTCCTAGTTCTGCCCCTCACCGGCTGTGAGACCCTGCGCAAGTCATTTCAACTCCTGGAACCCTGGACAACTCATAAAAAAGGGTAGTAAGCCTGGCTGCCCTTTAACGACATTGGGAAAAATCCAAAGGGAGAATGGGCAGAATATGCTTTACAAATTACAAAACGCTCTAAAAATATAAAGTGTTACTCATTACTCAAGAATGAAAGGTTGAGCTATGTATCAAAAAGCACAGAAGAAAAAAGAAGTCTTTGGAAAGGAATTACCGTTGACCCTTGAACAACAAAGGTTACAACTACACAGATCCACTTACACGTGGATATTTTTCAACTGACCACAGTTCAACTGACCTGCTCAGTTCAAAGGGTCAACTCTGCAGTTGAGAATTCACGTATGCAGAGGGCCAACTGTAGTTACTGTACTCAGATTTCTGACTGCGAGGGAGGTCGTGTCCCCTAACCCATGCGTTGTTCTAGAGTCCACTGTATATGAAATAAGATGTTACTGGAGCTTAAGGGCAGGGGAGAAGATTCTGGCACCACAGAGTCTGAGTGAGAACAGCCCCAGAGCGGCCCAGCCCAAACCCCACGGCACACGCAGTGTCAGCGAGGCTGGTCTGAGCCCCAGCTCTGCGGCCCAGACGCCCTCACCTTGTGAGAACTGAGGACAGTCTTCAGCTCCTCCAGGAGTCCGTACGCCAGTTTCAAGCCCCCGAGAGAGGCCAGCAGCTTCCGCACCGTCTGCTGGGCCTGCCTGCGCACGTGCCAGGGGCGGCTCAGGAGCACGGCCACCAGAGCCCGGTGGTACTGCCTGCAAGCACAAGCGCAAGCGTGCTGTGGGCAGGGCAGCGCAGGGCTCTCCATCGCCACCCACCCCCCGTACACCCTGCTTCTCAGCTTCCTGCCAGCTTCGCCTCCTTGGCCCAAGGAGAAAGGTCAGTGAGCCTCACGTACTGGACTTTGCTGCCGGTGAGTCTGTGCGGGTGGTCAAGGAAAAGTCGCTCTGTCAGATGCAACACGGTACACAGGGCTAGGAGGGGAGAGAAGCAGAAGTGTTTCTAAAATAGAGAACACACCTGGAAGGACTGGGAAATGAACACCAAACTGTACGTGTGATTATCACTGGATGTGCAAGGATAGCTCATTTGAATTCCCTTCCCTTGGCTTACTATGTACACATGTGTGTAGAAAAAGGAAAAGTATATACTTCCTGTTAATTAATTAAAAATTACTATGCAATTCTAAAAAAGAATAACACGCATTATAACACACAGATGTGGAGTGATTTACAAGTCTGGACAGCACACTGTGTATAGTAGGCACTCTACCATTTGTGTAACAAAGGTAAAGAACTAACACGTAAAAGATATTTACTGGTATAAAAACAAAATATCAAGGACACATAGAAGTTGATAAAGTGGGTTCTCCATGGCCAGGAAACTGGGTGGCCAGAGATCAAAGTAGGAGTATAATTTTTAAGTATAGATTCTCTTGTATCTTTTATTTTTTAGTTATGTGAACGTATTTCCTATTGAAAAGCTATTTTTTTAAATCAGGAACTGACTAAAAGTTGTACCTCATTAACAGGATGTTGTGATTTGTGAGTCAAAGACTCACAAATCACCAATTAGCAGCAGACACTCCTCAGGCAACACAGAATTTTAAACACACATTTAAAGGTCAACTCTTCCCTCTCTGCCAGTAGTTTTTGTGTCTCCTGGAGGGGAAGTAGAGCCAACCACACTCCACCCGAGCTTCTCAGCTGCTTCTTAATACAAAAAAACCTCCAAGACAACACCAATTACCCCATCAGCTATAATTATACCTAGTATCACAGCTCCACAACCATCAGTGCTCTGTCTGCACAAATCTCCCACTTCCCCCCACTTCCCTAGCCTTCCACACCCCACAGGAATGAATTCATTTGCATGACAGCCACGCTCTTGGCCAGATCACTTTGGTCCAGGTTTTTGCAGAACTGACTGGTCAAAACAATAGGCAGTCAGGGAAGGGTCTTCTCTGAAGACCCTCCAGAGAGACTCGGCCCCAATCTCGAGTTCAACTAACAAGGTAATAACTCACCATCCTCTGAGGCCATGAGCAGGAACTTCTCAGACGTGAAAATCTGCTTCTTCTCATCCACAATCAGCTGCCAGAAACTGCCCAGTTTGGCCTCTGCAAGAAAGAAAAGGTCACCCCACGACACAACTCACCATGCCCACACCAGGGCTGGTCCCCTCCACCCTGAAGCTGCCAGGGCTGGCTTTGCGGACAGACCCGCCACTGCAGGGACAGGTCACTGCTAGACTCTGCCCATCCCGGTCCTGCAATCTGACCAGTCCTTCTGGTATCATCGCCCACATGAAAACCTTCAGTGGTTCTCTGCTGCCCACAGGAGCCCAGGCGAGCTATTTGCTTCCCATCAATTCCCACCTAGTCCAGCGCCAGGCTGAAAGATTTGACTTTCACGCATGGTGCTTTCCCTGCCCTTCCCTGACTGGGGCTGGTTTGAACTCACACCGGGCGGTTCCTTCCACCTGGTGAAATCCTTCCTAGCCTTCCAGGCCCTAGTTCAAATGCTCCCTCCTTCATGAAGCCTTTCCTGATGATACTCAGCCCCTAAACTAAAAAGAATCCTGCCTTCAAAACTGCTTCAGGGCCACATTTTGCCTTTTGCATCTCCTCTCCAACAATAGAGTAAAGCAGCCTGAAATTTTCTGAAGCAAGGTCATGTTCATCTTTCATCCCCCCAGGTAGCCCAGTGTCTTGGCATATACCCAGATGGCACACGGTAATACATGAAAAAAGCTGAACTCCATTTCTAACCACAGGACTAAGTCCAGGCATGCCCACATACAGAGTAGGAGGTGGGCTAAAGAAAGCACAGAATACCATGTAGCCATTTAAAAGAATGAGGAAGCTCTTGTTGCTATACTGACTAGAGTCTTCTCCAAGCTACGTTCAGCACAAACATGGCCTATACACTACGTTAGCCAATGACACAGTGACTATCCATGGACACGAAACTTGTGATACTATCCAGAGGGGAACTTAGTGGCTGGAAGACAAGCTGCCTAAAGGGAAGCTTTCCATGTTACAGTCTAGAAATGTACAGCCAATTTTTTAGTTAAAAGTCCCACTACTAAACCCAGGTCAATCGGCATTATGTACAAGCCTCCACCCCAGAGCACTGGAGCAGCAGGTGAGGGAGGACAGTGACAGAGGCCCCTGGCTGCATTCTCATCGCCCAGTGTGACCCAAAGGCTCATCCCTGCAGATGACAAGTGGCCCTGTGGCTGACCCGGTGCAGTAAGTGGTCAAGCTGCTGCTGTCAAATCCTTAACATCAAGACACTCGTCCCTAGGACTCTGGAAGGGGTCCTTGTCTGCTGCCCCTGGGCATCTCTGGACTCACCAGCCTGGGAGTCGGCCACCGAAAGCTTCGAGAGCAGCAAGGCTGCAGCGACCCCTTCGGTGACTGTGGGAACCTGGGTGCTCTGGGAGGCTGCCTTCTCCACTGTCTGGATGAGCAAGGGCAGTAAGTCCAGGGCCTGCAATAGCGTGTCACCTGTGGAGAGAGGCCCAGCACCTTACAGCACCCGATCCCGGGCAGTGACAAGATCACTCGAGAAAGGAGCTGTCCACCCAGGTCTGAGCTAGACGACTAAACCCTTCAGTCACCTTGTGAACTATTACGAAGAACTGGAATCAGAACCTGAGGCTTAAATCAAATTCTACAACCATCAGGTTAGAGCTAGAAGGATCCTTACTATATAGTAGCAAAGCTATTCACTGGACGGATAAGGAAACAGGCTGAGAGAGAGGTTAAGTGAGCTGCCCAAGGCCACACAGCTGGTTTGAGAACGAGCCAGGGCCACCCTCGAGCCTACCGATTTCCTTTTGGGGCTCTTCCCCCATACCACAGGACCTCTGGGCCCAAATTCCAAAACCAGAACCAACCTGCTGATCTATAAATTAAACCCACTCTAAAAAAAAGTAGGAACCTGTTTAAAACTATAGCTAAACCCAACTTAACTACTAAACTGATCTATCAGAACATTTCACAATGAAACAAGTGTTTCATCCGGATGATGTTATGCATTCAAATCCAAGAAATGTTTATTTTATATTTATATTATGTTTATTTTAAAAGCACCGAGCAGAACTAGCTCAAGCTGGAGACGAGGTTACTCTCTGCTATCTAGAACTCCAAAATCAAGGTTGACGAACGTAGCAAAATTACAAACTGATATACGAGTACAGAACTGTACAGAAGGGTATCCCGTCTCTAGAGGCAGCTCTGGAAACTACCAGACATGTCTTTGAATAGGCTCATCCTAAGTTTAAACTTTAGAAAAAAGAAATACAAGCCCATTTCAGAGGTAGAAGTCAGTGTTAGAGATTTTTACCTTGGGATCAAGCCTCCATACAGATCTGAAAGGTTCCCCCAGCTGCTGACGAAGGAGGTGGATGCCCAAGCCCAGTGACAGCTTTGTTAGCACGGAAGCAAGTACAGTGGTGTTTTCTTAAGAGGTCCACATACAATTCATATGAGGCTGGACCTTCTGAATCAGTCCTATCAGAATCATTTCTCCACAATTTCAGATAATGGATAATGGAGTGACAGATTCTGCTTCTGGGGCCTCTTGGAACAAAGCTTTATACTTTGAAGATCTGATAAGGGGGACAAGCCAGAATTTGTTGTGAAAACTGGGCTGATTCCAGCCTTTATGAATGACTAAGCCTGATGCTCCCAGAGGCTCAGGAAGAAACGATGCAAAATCAGCTGGAGCAAAAGGGAAAGCCTGGAATGGTGATGACGCCCTAAAAACTCTACCACCTCTGCGGGGGAGGCGTCTCACCTCGGAAGCAGGCCAGCATGCACTGCAGGTAGGCGTGCCTCACTGCGGAGGTGGAGGTTTTAAGGCTGAAGGCTTTCTTGAACCATTCGATGAGCTTCTTGGGCACTTCTGTGGTGAACCGGTTACACCAGAGAGCCAGGACAGAGACGGCATGCACCAAGGTGCCTTCGTGAACTAGGGCAAGAAGCAGAAGTCCTATCAGTCCAAGGTCTTAGACTGGCCTCCAATCACTGCCAGCAGCACACGAAAGCAAACAGAAGAACAAGGGAAAGTGACGCTTTGGGGGAGGTGTGCCTTCAGAAGGGGTTCGTGGCAGGCTCCCACTTTGAAAACTAGGATCAAAGAAAGATGGGTCCAGACTGCATCCTCACCATGCTGCAGAGAATTACCTTCCTGCTGGAGGAACGGTATGAACAGCTCAGCCACGGTCCCATTCAGGACTTGACTGGACGGCCCAGACACCACGTGATGGCTGACACTCCCGATCCCTGAAAGGCAGATTCGCTGCTCAGCCCCTGGTCAGCACCAAACCCCCTACATGCGCGTCTCCCTGCCGCTGCCCACCTCACAGCAACCAGGCCTCTCCCAACCACCAGTGACCCTCCCTCAGCTCTCCATCCAGACATCCTGCCTTTTATAGAAGCCATGCTTCCAGCTACACTTAAACAGAGCCCGCTCGCCAAGCAGGCAGGCAGCAGAGTCCCGGGAGCCAGGTTGGGATGTCCCTGCTCGTCACAGGAGTCAGGATGCAAAGAGGGACCCGCCTTACCCAAGAGTCACATCACACCTCATCTACCACCACACTTCCTGCTACCACTACCCGGGGGGAAGTTCTGTACCTGAGAGGACGCTGATCTTCTGGGCCACAACAGTTAGTTTTCCCTCCGAGCCTAAGAGGAGAGACAGCGAAGATTCACATCTGCCACATTTCCCAAAGGGGTGGGTAATGCAGTCATGTGTGTGAGATACAGTTTCTGATTCCAGAAGGAGCCTTTCTATTGTGAAGCTGGATTTAAAATAATATTTACTAGCTTCCCCCCACCAAATAAAAAAGCAGTATGTTCTTACAGAAAACCTGAAGACATTATCAACATTTTGGTGTACTTCCCTCTAGTTTGTTTTCCGCTATGCACACAATAACGCATACACTTAACATATAAGTGAGATTGCTCCGCCGACGCTGGCCTGCACGCGCTTCTGTTCCTTCACACACGGACACTCTACCTGCACATCCTTCTGGCCGCATGGCCGAGCCACCAGCAGACTTGGAGCACCAAGTCCCAGGCAGACCCCAGTGTACGGGGAAGGCCAGGGACCATACCTCGGCCATCCCCACAACCACAAAGGCTTGCTCACCTCCAAGGACAGCAAACAGGTGCCTCGTCAGGGCTTCCATCGCAGAAGAGTCGCTGCACTGGTGAGCCAGGTTCCGCAGGGCCAGCACGGCTTCGTCCATCAGGCGGGGACTGTTGGATTTCAGTTGACCTGGACACACAGAAAGCTGCTGCTCAGAAGCTGCCAAGAGCTGAGAATGCGGGCTTTCATCTTTGTCTTTGCAATGCTCCCAACTCTTCAATCCTAGCTCTATGTTCTAATTATAAAGGATCTCAGGGAAGAAACTACGCAAATATAGTTTAGGTTAAAGCCTAATCTATAACCGGAGAAGTCCCCTACTGTTTTCTACAATTAACGGGAGCCATACCACCGAAACTCAAGGTACCATTCTCAGCGCTGGAGAGGGGTCGGGATACTCACTAGCCAGTCCTTTCACGATGTCCAGGGCATACTGGCTGAGGTCGAGAGTCACTGATGCCAGGAGACTGGAAATAGCTAAGTGAGACAGAAAGCACTGACCATGTCCGTTTCAGGCATAATGCCCATCTGTGCCCTACTGCCCACAAATGCCGTCAGGCCCGCTATCTAGCCACACAGAACCATGGCCACTCTTTACATGGTCACGAGTGGTCACACCTTTGTCCCAAAGGTCTGCTGTAAAGCTGTGCACGGCTCCATCCCAATCAGCAAAAACGTCCCTCCAATATTCCACATACACCTTTTACCAAGATCAAATACCATGTTTCCCCGAAAATAAGACCTAGCCAGAAAATCACCTCTAATGTGTCCTTTGGAGCAAAAATTAATATAAGACCCGGTCTTATTTTTACTATAAGACCTGGTCTTTTATAAGACCGGCTATAATTAATATAATACTGGTCAGCACAAACCCCCGCACATGCGAGTCTTCCTGCCGCTGCCCACCTCACAGCAGCCAGGCCTCGCTCACTAGTGCATTCCCAAAGAGTGATCTTACATAAGACTCAGGCTTAATATTAATTTTTGCTCCAAAAGATGCATTAGAGCTGAATGTCCAGCCAGGTCTTATTTTCAGGGAAACACAGTCAGGACAGAGACTCAACCCTCAGATCTTATGGTTTTAAGTGCCACCTCCATGCCAAGTTCAAACTACCCAGAGCACAGGCTCTGAACTTGAATGGTCTCCAGAAGGTTCTTGGACCTCTACAATTGTATGTCGTATTCTAAGCTGCTACACTTTTGTGCATTCTTCCAGAGAGAGGGCCCATGACTTCCAGCATATTCTAAAAGGGTTCCTGATCTCTCCCCCAAAGTCCCACTGAGATAAACAGTGACTACATCCCTCACTCCCATCCCCAGTGCTTCCTGCTGCCAATATCGGGATGCTGCTTATCAGGCAACTCGTCTCCCTCCCACTGTCCCGTGTGGCAGCAACTTACTTTCAATAACATTCTCTGGACTCCTCAGTAAGGACTTCTGGATGGTGGGCAGGACCAAATCCTTAAATTCCGAGTGGGACATATATCGGAGCAGAGGGGCACAGTTATCCTATAAAGAGAAAGGAGTCAGGCCCCCAGCCCTCCTGGGAACAGACCCAAGAATAAAGCACAGTTCCGAGTCACGAATTTAACGTGGATTGAACTTGTCCAGGTGAGTAAGGCCCACATCTCACTCACCAGCAGATACTTCTGAGGCTTTACTTTGCTCATCAGGATGTTCTTCACATAAAAATCCAGCAGGGCACTCTAGAGAAATCGAAGATCTGGTTAGACCTTGACGTTCTGAAGCACCTCATCGCTGGCCTAAGAGATCCCTCTAGTGGGAGGGCCTCCAAAAAATACAAAACATTGCTCCAAATTTCAGTGTCAAGCACAGAGGTCCCACTGATCATGCCAATCCCCATTTAAAAACCTTCCACAGCTTTCCATTGCTCTTGGGATCAAGTCCAAGGTCCTTGGCACAGCTCAAGGCCTGCCTACTCCCTGGCCGGCTGCATCTCACACCTCCCTGACCCACTCGCACTACTCGAATCCCACTCACCTCCTCTACATTCCTGCCCAAAAGGCTCCTCCTCACCTCTTGACCTTGCTAACGCCCTTTAGGTTCCTTCATGAGAGATGACCCATAACCGAAGGCAGGTCCCCGGTTACAGAATGCCATGGCTTCTTGCACTCTTCCTTTGTCGTGCTTACCGGGTATAATTAGGGCAGGGATCACAGCTGCCTTGCTCACTAGTGCATCCCCAACACCTGGCACAGTGCTTGGCACGTGACAGCTGCTCAACTGCAGGACAGCAAATGACCGCACAAACAGGCAAACTAGCATCTCAGTAACTACGCCAGGATTCACCTCAAGCCAGAGGTGGAGTGAAAACGTTCCAGATCCCCAAAGTTCATGTATCATGGCAAGAGGCTGCGATCCCAAGTGAGAAACCCAACAAGCTGCAGGTGAGGCCAGGCTCACGCCAGGGCCCCCTCTTCTCCCCTCCCGCGAGTCCACCTGCCTTGTGCTGGTTGACCACGTCCAGCTCCTTCTGGCTCGTGCAGAACTGGACCAGCAGCCCCAACAGGCCTGCATAGCTCTGGCTGGGCTCTAGGCTGAGAATGGCCGACAAGTACTGTTCCACCAGCCCGGGGTTCTGAGGAGGAAAACGTATAGCTTGCGTATCAGACAGCAGGGGCGACGGTGAGGAAGAAGCCATGCCACCACACCCTGCTGCCTCCTGTCACCTCTCTCCACAGCTTGGTGAGCTTCTTCACGGCACCATCCACGGCGTGCTTGTGGGAGCCGCCCAGCACCTCCAGCAGGAGCAGGCACTGCACCTCCACCTGCCAGGATCAGGAGAGGCTCAGGTGAGGGCATGAGAGGGGCGTGGAGGTCCCGTGGCCCTCGCGGCCTGCCCACGGCCTGCCCACGGCCTTCGTCAGGCCCGCCAGAACCTGGGCTCATCTCCACTCAGCTCCGGCCCGACCCTTCCCTCCACCCCGCCCAGTTAGCCCATCCTGCAATTACATCTGTTCACTCAGACACTTCACTAATAAATGTTTCTTGAACACCTACTAAGGGTCAGACAATGAAAACACATGGAGAACAAGAGACGTGATCCCTGCTTTCATGTACCTTGCAGCCCAGAGGAAGAAAAACGTATTAAATAAACACACAAATGAATATATAACTCCAGAGAGGTTAAGTTCCACGCAGGAAAAGGACAAGCATTCCCTTTCATTTCTTTCTTTATCTGCCTTGACTTTTCCTCCGTTAATTCCACAAATACTTACTGAACACTGACTAAACAGCAAGCGCAATGCTAGGCACTGTGGGTACAGAAGAGAAGACGGGTGGAATGAGCCGGGCCTGTGTGGAGCTCACTGCCCAACCCAGAGTGACGCACATAATAGGTGCTCAACTAAAAAACCTCAGACAGACTTGATATGCCACAGACGCCCAAGGTTAGTGGTGAGCAGTGGGAATGACCACCCTGAGAAAAAGGGCATGCTTAAGAAGTCTGCTGAATTCCACGTGCATGTGTACAAAATGGCATATGTAGACGATTTATTGCAATGCTTTTTATAATAAAAGATTGTAAACAATATAAATGCCCATCAATAGGGGACTACTTATATATACCGCGGTTCATTCACTCAAAGGATTAGTAAACAGTCATACAGAACAAGAAACTCGATGCACTACTCTAGAACAAATTCCAAGACTGGTTAAAGAAAAAAAAAACAAGGTGAAAGAAAAAAGTAGGTATGGTACACTACCATTTGTATAAAAAAACCTATTTGGTCATATATAAGGAGACTATAGCTACACACGGAAGAAACTAGTAATAGAGGGGTCCTAGGTGGTAAGGACAGGGGTGGGAATGAAACAAGTATATCCTTCTACAACTGTTGAATTTTAAATTGTTTATTTTTAATTAAAATAATTTTTAATGTTAATTAAAACACTAAGCTTGCTGATCATGCACTCAGAACTCTATTGCTGTTCCTTCTTTCTGGAATGTGCTAACCCTTGATCTGGGCTTGGTGTATTCTCTCACATCCTGCAGGTCTCTGCACAAATGATACCTCCTCTGTGAGGCCTTCCGCCCACCATGACCTTCCAGCACACTCTCTCTATCCTCCTACCTGCTTGTCTGTCTGCAGCATGACTTTACGTCTCATCATTTATTTGTGGACCTGTTTGTTGTCCACCGTCTCCATAGGAGTGTAAGCTCCCTAAGAACAAGGGCCTGTGTCTTCTCTGCTTTGGCCCCAGGGCCTGGCATGTGGGATGGCCCTCAACAAATATTTGAGCAACTGAATTAACTACAACTTATATGTAGCAATGAGCAAAGGATTCAAGATACAGAAAAAACCAACATGGTCTCAAGTTCCAGACGCATTCTGTCCCATAAATAAAACACTCTGGTGTGGACCTCCCACTCAGGAACCCACAGGATACTTACTTACCTCGGACAATGGTTATAAAAACTCACTGGCGATGAGCCAGAGGGAGCCCGTGATGAACCATCTTATGAGGAGGCCTTTTGTTAACAATGAAACCTGCATTTTAAAGGGAGTTCGATTCCAGCATATCCACTACCCACGAGGGTTCAGTGTTCTTGTCCTTTAATCAATCACCGATGGCCATTCCATCGTCATCCCTAGATGTGTCCTGGGTAAGCTCCCAAGGACGAGGCCATCAATATGTCTTACTACTGGCTGCTTCAGGGAGAGGTGCTTCTGGTTTTCTGAGGCCTTTCTCTCCTCACAATTTGCCTGCACGGCCCTCTTTGAGTTTCTACAGTCCTTTCACACCTCGTCTCGGCCCATCTTCCTGACAATTCTTGGAGGTGGACAGGGGAGATGAGGACACAGCTCAGAAGCAGTCAGCCAAATCTCACGGCCAAGTTCCAGGCCCACACCAAGATCCTCAGACTCCTTTTCACTAAGCCACAGGACGTTCCTCTTACCCACCACTAAGCACACCTAGACATCCAAAAGGGCCGCCCAACCTGGCCTAGTGGCCATCTCAGCTTAGTGGAAGGCAAGGCAGGGGAAGTGGGAGGAGTCAGCGTAGAATGGGAGGAGAGAATTTAAGGACCAAAACACGAGGCCTGAGTTGTATTCTGTGAGCTGGTTCAACACTGAAATCCAAGCACAGGGAAAGGAGTGAAAAGCTGGAAAAAAACCAAAATGCTTCCTTTACTTCGGTGTGTTTTCCAGATTACCTGTTTTCTGGCCTGTCACGTCTTCCACAGTCACCATGAAGGCAGGGACCACGTGTCCTTGCTCATCACCGTAACCCCAGTGCCGAGCCCCATGCCTGACACTGAGCAGCTCAAAGATAGTTGATAAATCGATGAACGTTACTATGTTGCACTCATGCCCACCCAGCAAAGTCACACACCTTGAGACCTGGCACCGAGAAGAGCCCTTGGCACAGAGAAGGTGCCTGAACATGTCCCAACTCTGCAGAGAGCTGACCATCACTACTCCAAAGACCCGAGGAACCTACCAGTTTGTTCCAGATGTCTCCCTGCCGCTTGGTTCTCGAAGGAAAGACAATGCGCACCAGAAGGCAGGTCCAGGACAGGGCCAGCAGGGCGGCCGAGCCGCTGCTCTTACTGCAGAGGGCAGGGAGGGCAGGCGAGAGGTGAGGGCAGAGCTGCAGCCTCCATCTTAAAGACACATGGTCACCGCAAGGCCCTGCACGGGACGTAGGACCCTCCTGTGACCTACACCTGGGCAGACCTTGGAACCAGCTCCCCAGAAATCATCTGTGACAATTCAGGACAAGGAATGCAGGCCTCACCAGCTAAACTGCCATCTCGTGGCACTCACAGCTATAGAGACAAAAACAAAGACAGCTCCTCCCATTCACTGCCTGGTGGGCAACTGCTTTCCCCTCAAAACAGCCTGCCACCCTGGCTCCTCCCTCCATTCGGAAGGCAAACTGGGCGCCATTCTGAGTTGCCCAGGGAAAGAGTCGGGCATGCTCAGAGCGACTCAGTACAGCTCACCGGCACCGGATTCTCCCGAGTGGGACGCCACCAACCCCCAGCGGGCCACCACCTTTACATCTCACCTGGGGACACCTGCTTTGGAGCCAATGCCTGAAGACTGCAGAGAGTGCAGAAGGTTCTTAGCAGTGGCTTCTGGCTGGGCCTCAGCCAGCTGCTGGATGGCTGCCTGCAGGGCCCTGCGGGAGGCTGCATCTCTAGAGGGAAGAAAGGAGAGAAGGGGGAACCGTGGACGTGGTGCAAAGGCAAGAAGGCTCAGGCCAATGCTGGTCTCCTCAGGAAAATCGGGCTGCACTGTATTCCAGGGCATCACAGATGATGCGATTAGGAAATAAGTAGATAAATCCACCTCCGGGAATTCTGGAAGTAGCTAATGAGGGCAAATGAGCCATGAAGGGTGTAAGGGCAACACCAAGGCCAAGCGCTTTCACAAGCATGACTGATGACAGCATACGGCCTGAGCACTCACGGCGTGACAGGCCCTGTTCTGCCACGTCACACTTACTAACCACCACCTATCAGGTAGCTGATAGCATCACGCCCAGTCTGCAGATGCGGAAACTGAGGCACAGAGAGGTTAAGTAACTTGCCCAGGATCCAACAGCTAGGATGTGACATGGCCCAGGTTTGGACCCAGGCAGTCAGGCTCCAAAGCCTGGGCTCGAACCACCTCTCTGCACCAAGTGTTCCGACACTGGGCCTTTGGTTGGGACTCACCTGTATCGATGCAGAGTCAAGCAGAACAACTTGCAGAGCCCCTTCACTGCTCCCTCTGGCAGATCTGAAAGCAAAGGTCACCCAGCGATCAGTCAATAAGAGCTGCTTCGTGAGCATCTGCTTCAGCCAGGCACTGTCAGACATGCTCTCTGCCCACTGCACGTGCCCCATTTGTTTGACAGACAATTGCCAAGAGGAAAAAGCAATGGCAAAACAGGACTCTCGGAAAACACCTGGTATAGAAAAGCTCTCAGGTGGACAACTGTTACATGAATGAAACTAAGGCAATACAATGGCCTCAAAATTTAACGTGCTGTCGAGTGTGGTGCTGGCATGCTGGGACTATTCTGCTTCTTGATCTGGACGCACAGGTGTGTTTGCACCTGTGAGTGCAAACATCCAGTGAGCTGTTTGCAGGCATCCAGTGAGCTGTTCCCTTATATGTGCACTTTTCTTTATGTATAGTCTAATAAATGGTTCTAAAACCTAGGACCAAAATTTAAGTACTATGAGGATCGGAAAAGGAAGAACACCTGTACCTTGAGTGGTTTCTGAAGGTTTTAAGGACACAGACGCTTGGCCTGATAGATAGATTAGGAGGCTATGGGAAAATGGAAAGAGAGGGACATCCATGCCATGTGGTGTTAACGTGAGCAAAAGTGCAGGGGTAAGAATGCATAATGCCTTTTCAAGACACACGAGGAGGAATAATAAAACCCTCACAGGCTGCCAGGCCAGGCTCTAAGCAGTTCCCACACATTAACTCATTTAATCCCCAGGAGGTGGGTTCTGTGATTGAGCATATTTTAAGATGAAGAAACCGAGGCCCAGGAAACCGAGCAGGCCAGCTGAGTGAAAGAGAAACTTTGGTTGAACAATAATGCTCCGTATTGGACAGCCAGACTGAAGCACGCAGACAAAAGGGAGAAGGTCTGAGGAGGGAAATGTACGCTGCAGTATAGGACAGACTAACGTGGAAGGCAGTGTCAGCAGGAGGGCTGGCACAGTGCCTCACCACGAAGGGCTGGCACAGTGCCTCACCACGAAGGGCTGGCACAGTGCCTCACATTTCAGGCACCACCTGATGGAAGGGAAGTGAAGGAGGGGCAGGGACCCAGTTCCCCCAGGGCCCAGGACCCTGGATCGGTCCACTGGATTGGGGCTATTGCAGTAACCGAGGAAAAGAGTAACTGAGGTCAGAGACAGGTTGTAGCTAAGAGAACAGTACTAATAACAGCTCGTATACACCTAAGCTCACCAGAGCCCGGCACTGTGTTAAGCACCGTCCATCATGCTCTCACTTACTCCTCCCACCAACCCCGGGAGGGAGGCTCCGCTGCTATCTCCATGCTCACAGCAGGTCAGGCTCAGACAGCTTAAGCAGCTTACAGGTCTCGCAGCCTGTAAGGGGCAAAGCCATGGCTAGAATGCAAGCCCGTCTGACCCAGAGCCGAGCCCTTCATCACTGACTGCTAATTAGACCCTGTAACTGGGAAGATTAGGCACAGGAGATGCTGCAACAGCGAGACTCAGGGTTCAGGTACATAAAGGCAGGAAGGAGGTGAGCATCAGCGAGGTCACAGGGCCAGGCTGGGCCGAGCCATGTGGACCGCGTGCATCTAGGGTTAGACAGCTCTAAGGTTTTCAACTCCTCAGCCTGGCTGAAAACATCTCACCCCACCTTTGGTGAACGCACTTGGTTATCTGCTACCCTAACAAAAGGAGGGGCCACAATAATGACCACTGTGCGAATTGGAAAACTGAGAACTAACAACTTCACGAGGGGGTGGTTACCTTCCCACAGTCAGCTAGCACGTCAAAGGCTACCAACATTTTACAAACAGAATTCGCCCTGAATTGTAGAATTTCAGGGTGACTGAAGAGTAAAATCTCGCTGAAAAGGTCTGGAGGGGTTCATAAACTTCACCCATGCAAGTCAAACTCCTTACTCCATAAAATGGGGGAAAGTGTAGTATTCAGCAGTCATTTAGCAGGGAGTCAACCATTATAGTTCAGGTGTGTATAGCTAGTAACTGGTTACATGGCAGCCTTTTCTAGAACCCTGTTGAGAAAAGTGACCAGAAAGACTTTTGATGGTGCCATAAAAGTCAGACACTAAAGCATTAACACATGGGAGAATCTCTTAGAAGCTCACAAAGAGCAATTTACTTCATTTACACACAACTTTAACAAGCTTGGGTATGTTACCAGGCAACAGTAGATCAGAAGCAGCAAACGAGAACTTGAGTGAAAGACTGGTAGAAATTAGGCTCTTGACTAATAAGAGGTGAAAGCTGAAAGAAAGGGAGACCCAACTCTACACAGCCATGGTTCTCGACCGTCAGCGAACAATGGAATAACTGAGAGGGCTTGTTACAACACAGATGCTGGGCTCCAGCCCCAGGATTTCGAAATCAGAGCTGCTGGGGTGGAGCTGAGAATTTGTATCTCAGGGTCTGAGGTGATGCTGGCACTGCCGGCCTAAGGACCCCACTGTGAAAACTGCTGCCACACAGCAAAAACACACCAAAAAGAAACTCAAAAACTAATTTATTAGATGCCAGCAAACTAGTTTTACACATCCCAACAGGTCACAGGGATAACCCTCAGTTATGGTCCAAAATCAGAATGACAGTATGTGCTCAGCATTTCCTAAAATGTGTTCCCCAGACCCTAAACAGGTTTTAAACAAAGAGAGGTTCAAGGAACACATGGGATTAAAGAAAGCTCACTAAAATTAAAACACCTTCCTGGTATATGTTGTGACTCTTCCAGAGGACACTGGAAAATATGGCATCTCCTAGACGTATCTCACCTTGGAGTCCTTTACTGGCCAATCACAGTTACCATCTTGCTGACTTCCATGAAAGAGAGACTGGGAAAAATCATGCCCCAAGTCAGAAAGAAAATGTTTTTGCACCAGTAAATTACTTAAGAAAGACTGTTGGTATCTTTTAGAACTGTTTCCAATCAAAAAGGTTAAAACTGTAAAAAGCTTTGGCACCTAAATGGATAAACTCTCTAATCCATCTATTACAATGCAGATTATAACGAGCAAATACAGAACGCGAAGGTAGAAGTTGTTGCGAGGGGAAAAGAAGGCGATGGTCCTAAACAGAAAACACAATGTATTGTGAAATGAAATCGTCTCTAGGCCATATGGATGGAAAACAAATACCTTTTCCAGCAACACATTTCCCCAGTTCACTGAGGATTTCTCTCCGTTCCTTCACACTGGCTGTTGTCACCTTCCCTGCAAAACGCTTTAGTGTCTCAGAAACCTGTGAAGACCAAACCCACAGAGAAAATGTCACCAGTCAGACTACAAAACAATGAGTGTGTATGCGCCGGGAAGGGAGATGCAAAATTGTGACAAGCTCTGGAACCCAGGGTTTCTCAACCTCCGCACTACTGACAATTAAGGCCAGAAAACTCTGTTGTGGGATCTATCTTTATAGATTGAGGCCAGCGCTCCTGGCCTCTACCCACTAGATACCAGTAGCAGCATTCCACTCCTTCCACCCCAGATGTAACGATCCAAATTGTCTCCAGATGTCATCAAATGTCTCCTGGGGGGCAAAATCACCCCAAGTTGAGATGTGCTGCTTTAACCTAACCCATCAACTAGCAATATACCTTACTACTTACATTTTGGCAAAAAGAGGCAAGACAAAAGGCAAAACCTTAGGACAGGAAAAAAATGAATTCGGGATTATGCAAATTCTAGTGAAGACCTACTACGTGCCATGAATGTTCCCTTTATATTATCTCATGTAAACCTCCCCAAAGGGGAATGTCAGTACTCTGGCAAGTCAATAGCATAGCACAAGAAGAAAAGGTGAGATTGAATCCCAGCTCTGCCTCTTACTACCTGGGGACACTCAAATTATGTCATCTCTTTGATCATCAGTTTCCCCATGGATACAGCGTAGATCCTAGTACCTACCTCACGACTGTTATGGCTCATATGACTATATATACGTGAGATCATGTATGCAGAGCATTTACTCTCATCCCGGGGACAAAGTCAGCTACTGCTACCAACTAGCCTTTGAGGTCGGCAGCAGCATCCCCATCTTACAGGTGACGAAGGAACTAACTCCAAGAGGGGAAGCCATTGCTCACACAGCACCTGCATTTCCGAAACTAAACCTGAAACCTGTATGTCTGTAAACTGATGCTAGCAAGTCTTCAGTTTTCAACCACCATCCAAGTTACCACAGCTGCATCCCCCACGCAGAGAGAAGGGCAATTTGCAAAAATTCCTGAATCTGCGCCTGAGCAATATTCTACAAACTACAAAGTGGGCAGGTCATGGATACACGAGTAGAACAGGGCATAACAAGGTGAAGTAACTAACACACCGGTGCCGTCATCTTTTTCTTTTGAGTGTATTTCACAGACAGGCCTTACTAGTAAAATAAGATTCAAGGGTACATAGAGAAATAAAATGCTGTTTTTCTTCTACTTAAATCCCTGATATAATTCTATTGGCAATGAACAAACTCATGTCCAAAACTGTCTTCTACATAAATGATTTAGTTTTAATATGTATTGTCTTTTGTCTTTATAGTCATATAAGCATATAATTAAAGAATCAAAGTCAAAGAGTTCTGGGAACTTTGCTATAAAAACCAGTCCCCTGCCCTTACTCCCCAAAGGCAACCTCTTTCACGAATTCTAGCTGATTATTTTGGTACTTATCTCCGTATCTCTAAATAATTTGTGGGGCTATTTGCTGATTTTTCAGTATTGCCTTTCCACCATAGCGCTTTCCTTCTCCAAGCCCACCACACACCCTCCCCACTTCCCCAATATAATTCCTCAGCTTCATAATACGGGCTCACTAGTCAGTGTTTACATTACATGAAAATAGTATTCAACTTCCGTTTAATAAACTGTGTTTACTGTTCTGCAGAGCTTTTTAATGAACCCTGGACTTAATCTTTGCCCTTTGCCACCTCACCTCCCTTTGTTTTACCTGTTCTAATGAGTAATTCAATCCTAAACTTTTTGCCTCGTGTCTAAATCTCAATACATTTGGGAAGATCAGGTATTCTACCAAATTCCATCTTCCTAAAGAAGGCTCTCGCAACGCCTTCTGACCGGCCCCAATTTGGTAGCTCATCCTCCATAGCTGCCTCGCAGTTTTATCACCCTGAAAATGTAATCGTTCTTGTGTTTGGGCGAAACACATGCTCCCTTTTGTGAAGTCCTTGCAAGTTTGAAAATGTTCTAGCCTCACACTTGATTTAAGTTAGTCTAGATACAGAATTCTAGGTTGAAATCATTTTCCTTCAAAAGACTGGAGACATTTCTCCACCGAGTTCCAGCTTTCAGTGTTAAGTCCAACACCATTCCAATTCTTGATCCTTGTATGAGACCTGATTTTTCTCCCTGGAAGTTTCTAGGATCTTCTCTTTGTATCCAGGGTTCTAAAATTTCACATGAATGTGCTTTGTTGTGAGTCTATTTTCATCCACTGGGCCGAGCATTTTTTGGTCTGGAACACAGTTCAGGAAACGTTTCTGGAATCATTTTCTTGATGATTTCCTTGGCTATTGGACCTCTTGCACTAGTCCGCCCAGTGATCCCGTTTTACACTCTCAAGACAGAAAACATCCAGTCCTTTGTCAAGGTGGAGAAAGAAAGCTGGGGGGTCTGACTGCATCTGAAAAAGGCTTTCAACTAATTCTCTTAATTTAGCCCCACCCACTCATCCTTACTCCCAGAGGTTAGCTGATACCCCCCTTTCCCATCTGTCAGAGATTCCAAAATGTAAATCCGGTTGGTTCACAGCTTTCTTAAATGTTGCCTTAGGACTCATATTCCTCCTGTCTGCTAAATCCTTTCCCACTCATCACTTTCTAGCTTCTAAAAGTTAGCTGCTGTTTTCTATTCCTTATTCTCCCAACCCTTGTGGGACTTTTTTAAACCCTTTACTAGTTTTCCTGAAATTTGAAGAGACAGCAAAAGTACACCAAGTATACAATCTACCCTCTACCTAGAATTCCCACACAGCTGTCTTTCCACGATAATATTAAATTCCTGTCTATAGTTTCCGTCACAAAAATGAAAGAGCTTTTCAGCTTCAAGGCTCTTTTCTTTCTTAATCAGAAAATGAATGTTACCCACTTGAGACCCTGTCAGAACAACACTGAGAATGAGCACACTAAGATCCTTCAGAAAAGTCATGGGTTGGTGGGATCAGATGCAAACAGCTTTCAAGTTCACAGGTTTCTCTCCAGAGTAGCACTGTCCACTAGAACTTTCTGTGATGAGGGACATGTTCTTTTGCACTACCCAATACAGTAACCACTAGCCGCATGCGGCTACCCGTGCACTGAAATGTGGCTAGTGCAAATCAATTTTTAATTTCATTAATTGTAACTAACTTAAGTAGCTGTTTGGCTATTAATTAGCCACATGGCTAGTGGCTACCATATTGAACACAGCTCTAGAGATACTTGTTTTTGCACTTGAGTATTAATGTTAAACATCTAATATGTGTTCCCCCCAACTCCTTTAGAAATACCCAACAGACTAAGGTTTCCAAATAACACAACTTGAAACAAAATACCAGGCTCTTGCACAGGATACGTTCAATAAGTATCCTTTGAACGTTCCGGTTAAGTGGTCACTCTGGCACCAGGGCCACCATATCATAATGAATTCATCTCCTCACCTTGCAGACCCAAGGGAGCCAAGCTGTCCTTTAGACACCTGCTTCTTTTTCCCTTAATATTGTATTTTCGCTCTAAAACACAACTACAAACGAGGCTGAAACAAAAAGGTTTCCCCACGTCCTCCCCTGAACTACAAGGTACCCACAGGTAACACTCGAGGATGAGAAAACTCTTCTTAGGTAGTATTTTTCATCTAACCTTGGACCTACGAATAACAAGCAACTTACGAGGAGCCCCACTCTAGCCCATTCAATCCTCACAACAACCCTATCGGATCGGTATTATTTTAACCTCATTTAATAGATGAAAAGACAGACTTGGCGAAGGTAAGTCACTGGCCAAGACTCTCAGAAATCGACGAGCTGGGAGTCAAACTCGATCGGTATGAATCCAAAGACTATGCTGTAAGTCCCTGCACGTAGTAGGTGCTCCAAAAACATTTGCTGAATGTTAAGTTTAAGAAAGACTTGGTGTTGGCCGGGCTCACTGCCGGTGGCTTGGCAGAAATGAACCAGAGTCTCGGAAAGGGGAGCTTCTGCTACTCCAGGGCCGGGAAGGGCCTCGATGGGCTCCACCTGCCGAAGCCGAGGCCGGAGACCCTGACTCGAGCCCAGGGTCGGTCTGAGCCCCCCGGGCCAGGGGCCGGGCCGGACCCGCAACCGGAGCTGTGAGGAACCGGCCCGAGGCAGCCTCGACGCTGCGCCCTCCACAGCTGCCGCCCCCCGAATCTCTAGACTAGCGGCACGAGGGGTCCGGCCCGGCGGCCGCCGTCCGCGCCCACTCGCCGGCCGCGTTGGCCCCACAGCTGCCCGCCTCACCTGCGTGTCCGCCGCCATCCTACCGGCGCTGACACCGGAACCGCTTCCGGAGTGCTTCCGGGTCACAGCGCGGGCCCACGCGGCAGGGCGAGGCCAGGAGTGCGCTGGGGCCAGGGCCTGGCGCCCCCGGGCGGGACGGCGGTCACTGCCGCACCCCCGGGCTTGGAGGCGGACAGCTGGTTCCATTGCCTGGCCCGGCGCCGGGGACGATCAAGGCTTCCTCCCCAGGACCCGCTCTTCAGCCCCGGGATCCCGGTGCCCTTCTCAGCCAGGCTTCGTGGGAAACGAGTCTCTTGGGGATTTGTAACGCAGTGAGACCGCCCTGCATCCTCCAATTCACTGGAGTCCGCAGGTTCAGCCCGGACTCCCCCACGTGGGACCTTCATGAGCGAAAACCGTTCTTTACAGAAATGTGGCGTTTCCTAGATGGCAGGAACTGAGCTAGGAAAAGGGAGACAGCGAACTACGTAGTGTCTTGTCCCCAAAGAATCTGTAACACGATGTAGGAGTTAGAAAACAAGGGTAATACGGCTGTCAGGGAAGGATTCAGGAACTCCGAGGAGCCTGCCCTGGAGAAATGCTGGATGCTCCAGGCTGACAGCTTAACCCACGGCTAGAGGGTGGCAGGCTGGAGGAAGGAAAAGGCCCTCAGGGTTCAGAGTTGTCTGAATTTTATTGTGTGCAGATCTGTCAACTCTATTCCAGACTAGAGAAAGGGGTCGGCACAGCTTAGTTGCTGGCCTTCTATTAACGGCTTTCAAACTTTTGACCAGAGACCTAGTTTCAAGAAATATATTTACATCATGACCCAGTACAGATTTGTAAGACAACACCCACCCTCCTTTCAGCAATCAGATGTTTTCTCTGTAAGTGGTCACCACCTACTCATGAATTGGAGCACTATCGTTTAGAAAACTCTGGCATTCATTGAGTGATTATCTCAACTCACACTAAACCTACCTCAAGTATCTTAGACCCACAGGCTAGTGGGCAAGTGGCCACAGAAGTAAGAATTCTGGTATAATAAAAAGACAGTTAAAGCTGGGCCTAGTGAAAGTATCAGATGCTAGAAAAGTACTTCACTTACAAAGAGGACCCAAATGTCAACACCAAAAAAAACTCTAGGATTTTACCATGGCTTTATAGTTTCTCGCATACACCAATATGGTAAACCTCAAAATATACAAAATGAAGAAAGAGTCCAGAAACTTTTAAGAGAAGTATGCCTTTATTTTCCTTGTTTCACAAATAAAGTTGGCTGTGTTGGTTGCTTTTTGGGCATTAGTCAAAGAGACCAAATCCCATATCCTCGTCCGACTCCTCCGACTCTTCCTTTGCTTCAACCTTGGCTGGGGCGGCAGCAGCAGCAGGAGCGGCAGTGGTGGCAGCGGCCACAGGGGCAGCAGCCACAAATGCAGAGGGATCAGCCAAGAAGGCCTTGACCTGAAGCGACAGGGAAAAGTTCATGGTCAAACCAGTCATCCACAGCCCCTACTACCCACAGCCCGTCAGCCTTTGCAGAGCTCTAGTTTAATAACCAACAACTTCCAAGCCAGTAAAGCCTTCTCTAGAAGTGACGAGGGAGGGCAACACCTTGGGTATGGCCTGGTGAGCTTCGGCCCAACTCTAACCCCTTAACTAACCCCTCTTAGGGCCGCTTGTCATTTCTAAAGTCAAGGACACACCTCCCCTGCCCCCCTCCCACTTCTCAAGTCTACTTTTAAAAACGTATCTGCCATGTAAATTATGACCATAAGAGCACTCACTCAAGCAGGCTGTCCTTTATCTCCCTTTCAGGCCAAGCCCACTGTGGTCCTGGTAGGTTTCTTACCTTTTCAGCAAGTGGGAAGGTGTAATCAGTCTCCACAGACAAAGCCAGCACCCGCTTGTATCCATTGATGATAGAATGGGGTACTGATGCAACAGTTGGGTAACCAATCTGCAGGCACACGCTGGCAACATTGCGGACACCCTGTGGAGGGAGGGAAAAATACATGTTAGGTGATATCGTAGAGAAAATACAGTGAAGTCCAAGCAAAGCTCAATGGCAGACAAGACTTGCTAGGTGAGCATCTCACACAGGACACTTCCCCTCACACCAAATGCTTCTCACAGGGCAATTCAGACCCAGTAATTTATTCCCGACATGGGTATTCCCTATACCACCATAATGATGGTGTTTACTTCAAAAGTCACCATGTTGTTGTGAAGAAAATATAAATTGTTCACTTAACTGTTGAGTTCCATGAGAGAAAAATGTTAAACCCCAGATGGGAATTTTTTATCCACTAGTGTGATTTCCATAAAGTAGTGAGAGTAAACCTCATGTTTTGTCGCAGGTCCTAGACTAACCCTCACTATGTGGCCAGTAATGTTCTAAGGCTTTGTCCTCATTCATTCATTCATCTTCAACAATCTTATAGTTATTGCCATTTGACAGACGAGGAAACTGAGGTAGGCAGATTAAACAACTGTCCTTGGTTACACAAGCTGCTTTCAACTACATGGCCAGGATTCAGTCTGAAGCTAGACACGTTCTCAACCATTAATGTAAGAAGGGCCTGGAATGGGCGCCGTGTACCTCCAGGAAGCGGGCATGCAGAGTTTCCTCTGTGATGTCAAGCACTTCCGGGTTGTAGATGCTGCCATTGTCAAACACCTGCTGGATGATCAGCCCGAAGGAGAAGGGGGAGATGTTGAGCATGTTCAGCAGGGTGGCTTCGCTGGCTCCCACTTTGTCTCCAGTCTTAATCAGCTGCACATCACTCTGAAGAACAAGGTAACAGTCGGCAGTTAACACCCAAACATCCAGCAGATCCATGGCCACCCAGGGGAGCCCCCACTACCGGCCTGACTAGCACTGGTAAGCCAGGTTCCACTCACCAGGATTTCAATGGTGCCCCTGGAGATTTTAGTGGTGATGCCTAAAGCCTGGAAGAAGGAGGTCTTCTCGGGCCCCAGACCAGTGTTCTGGGCTGGCACAGTGACTTCACAAGGAGCAATGGCCCCAGCACGGGCAGCAGCTGGCACCTTAACAAAAACAAGAAACGTTGAGAAGTCTTCTCTCCACAAATACATCCTGAGCGTGGTCAGTTTTGCCTTTAAGGAACGCAAATGGATAAGGTCTCTTAGGCCGACCTGTTTCTCCTCTTACCTTATTGGCCAGCAGCATGTCTCTGATCTCAGTGAGGTCCTCCTTGGTGAACACAAAGCCTACATTCCCCCGGATATGAGGCAACAGTCTACAAAGAGAAGTTTACAGAGAGACGGTCACCTTTCAGCCGCATTCTTCTCCAGGAAAAGGGAGAAGGGCACAGAGGAGGAAAGACAAAGATGCCCAAAGAATGAACTGACTTCTCCAGAGCCGGGTTGTTTTCCAGGTGCCCTCGGATGGCCTTACGCATCATGGTGTTCTTGCCCATCAGCACCACCGCCTTCCCGCGCAGGGACATGCGGATCTGCTGCATCTGCTTGGAGCCCACATTGTCCGCTCCCACAATGAAGCATTTTGGATAATCATCCAGAAGTTGCTATGAAAACAAGCCAGAAACAAGCAAAGTTTAACGGAAGGGAAAAGGGGGGGGGGGGATCAGGAGAACCCAAACCCCCCAATAGCTGGTTTCCACCTCATCCCCCTCCTCCTATGCTTTGGAAGTGACTGAGAGATTGGGCCCATTCCTCCCACTAGGAGCCAGCTGAGTTGTAGCACTGCCAGATTTGTCCAAGACTTGCTTGCTGAGTATGAATGGTGAAAATTGGATTCACACGTTCAATCAAAAAAGTTTAATTTTTTTTCTTTTTTCCCGTTTATTGGGGTGACAATTGTTAGTAAAATTACATAGATTTCAGGTGTACAATTCTGTATTACATCATCTATAAATCCCATTGTGTGTTCACCACCCAGTCAGTTCTCCTTCCATCACCATATATTTGATAAAGTTTTTTAATTCCTGATTCACTAAAATGGCTGAGTTAACAGAAAACAAAACCTCTTCCAAGTAAGGTTAGATTTACAGCATTCGAAACACAACATAAAGCAAATAGAACAAAGAGCGTTACTTGAAGTATTTAGTTTGTGGTTATGCTTGTACATTTCTGTTGAGCACTGTGTCTGAAAACCTCCATGATAAATAAGGGAGGACTTAAGACAAAGCTCCACAATGCAGCCTAATGCACGAAGAACAGCATGGTCAGAATTTCTGGGCAGGGTAGACCCACATCAAGGCCTTCCTGAAGATTAACATTAATTGGACACTGGGTTTCTTGACTGACGAGACCTAAATATGCCACAACTTGTTTTATGAGTCACTCATTGCCTCAGACCTTCTCCAAAGATGGAGACAGGAGTAAAAGTACAATGAGCGATATCTGGAAGCCAGACAAACCACGGTACAAATGCTATCATCTTAGGAGCCACTTAACCCACCTGAACCTGTTTACCTGCACCAATTGGGCAAGGGGACCATACGTCTCAGGAAATTTTAAGATTGAGATTTGCCTGAAATGACTTAACTCAGCAGGTGATACCTAGTATGCGCTTGGCACATGACAGCTGATTGTCCCAACGTGTTAGAGCTGAGGGCCGAGGTGGCTTAATGGGCGGCCGCGACCCACCCCGCACTTACGATGATCTTAAGGAAGTAGTTGGACTTCCAGGTCGCCCTGTCTTCCCTGGGCATCACGGCGGTGCGTCAGGGATTGCCACGCAGGGTTTAAAGACGATGTCACTGAGGAGAGAAAGGGTACTCAGACACCCAACACCCGTCCCCACCGCCCCGCCAGGCTCCAAGACCGCGGCCTACGCCGAGCAGGCCACGCGTGAGCGCCCGCTGGCCTGGCCTGGGGCTGCCGCCGCCTCTCGGGGAGCGCGAGCCGCCGCCGAGGCCCCAGGCCGAACAGGCCTGAATTGCGCGGCCCACAAGTCGCCCCCACCAAAGACACCCATTTTTCCTGCCGCCAGTTCCCCGGACCACTCGGCGGCCGCACGAACCTCCCACGAGGACGCCTGGCGAGAGGAAGGCCGCACGCCGGCGCGCAACTTTTATATGTGGACGAACCGGCCAATCATAAGGCGCGGACAGCGCCCCGGTCTATTGGCTGGCGCCGACTCTTGTCTCGCACAGCAGACCTGATAGAGACATCCATTGGGTGATATCGCTGCCACTCCAGCCTACGGGAAACCGCCTCTAAATAAGGAAGTTAAGGATGGGCTGTTTTGTGTCGGAGAAGCTTTCTCAGAGCTGCTTCCCTCTGCTGGGCTGGAGCTGCTTTTGTGTAGGCGCTGGAGTTTGTGAACTACGGGTAAACCGTTGCCCCACCACCTGTGCATGTCGCAAAATAAAGAGGATGACGTGGAACTAAGAAATAATTGCACATGCTTTACAAACAGAATGGTCTCTTGTCTCCTCTACAGTTTGTTTTTCGAAGCCCCGCCAAAACAGAAGGACCCTTTAAAACCTAAGTCGGATCATTTCCTCTGAGAATCTGCTGAGAATTCTTCAAAGGCTCTCCTTTCCCTCAAAGTAAAAAGCCGAAAACTTAAACTACCTACAAAGCCCTACATGATCTGCTCCCCAACTCTACCCCTACAATCTCTTCTCCTATTTTTCTACCGACTCGTTCTCTTCCAGCCAGACGATGCGTCTGCCCGCTTTAGGGCTATTGCACTAGCTCGTCCCTCTTCCTGGAAGGCTCCTTGCTGCTTTAACGCCTCCATTTAGTCTTGGCTTAAATATCACCTGCGCAACGAGGCCTACCCTGATTACCCTATTTAAAATTACAAAAACGTTAAAATAAAAAATAATCCAGGTCCGACCTGGTGGCTCAGGCGGTTAGAGCTCCATTGCTCCTAACTCCGAAGGCTGCCGGTTGGATTCCCACATGGGCCAGTGGGCTCTCAACCACAAGGTTGCCAGTTCAATTCCTCCAGTACGGCAAGGGATGGTGGGCAGCGCCCCCTGCAACTAGCAACAGCAACTGGACCTGGAGCTGAGTGAGCTGCGCCCTCCACAACTAAGACTGAAAGGACAACTTGACTTGGAAAAAAATAATAATAATCCTTTCCCACTCCCCACTTACTCTATTTCTTCCGTAGCACCTACCTCTTGTAACACACTATATAATTTGTTTATTACATTGTTGTTTGTCCCTGCAAGAATGCAAGCTCCACAAGGCAGAAATTTTTGCCTTGTGCCTAGCACATAGTAGACATATAATAAATATTTGTTGAATGAATGAATGAATGCAGGGTTTGCAGTCAGATGACCTGGATCCATATCCTAGCTCTGCGACCTGCTATCTATGTCATCTTGGGAAGTGGTCTCTCCTTGCAGACACTCTGCTTCCCTTTTCTTAGCCGTAAAACAGGGACTGTATCCACATTCTCGAGTTGTTATAAGGATTCCATGAGATATGTGTTAAGATTAACACAGTTCCTGGAATGCAGGAGGAAGTCACTAAATGTTAGCTTCTTTTATCATACATTCATTCAACGTCTATTTGAACAATCGTGGTATATCAATACATTTTTAAGAATGAGCTTAGACCCTAGGGCAGAAGGGTTTCTCCCTATCTCTACCCTTTGCACTTGACCAAGTTAGAAATCTCTGTATTTTGTGTTAAAGGCTCCAAGTGCCTCTGATGATGAATGGGTTTCCAGAACTGCTGGAGTGGATTACTGCTAAGATCCCTTTTTGATGACAAGGCATTACTGCACGCTCAGTATTGTGCCAGGCACTTTGTGCACATGGACCGCTGTTAATCTTTGCAACCATCACCTGAGGAGGTAGTTTTAGTACTTCCTTTTTAGTATTTCCAATGAGAAAATTCACACAGAGGTTAAATAATTTGCCCAAGTCCCTCAGTCAGTAAATGATAGCTTCAAAACTGAAATCTCGGAGCAAGTTCAAAGCCCATGGGCCTCACTATGCTGGAGTCCCTTCCAAACGCTGAGAGTGTCTCCCCCTAAATGCATTTGCCAAGTATACACATACTCACGTGGTACCTTTTCAAGGATATCCCTGCTCTGATGATATAAATATCATCTCTAATTGTAGTACATCAATATAATGGAATACTATGGAACCATTAAAAAATGATGCAGCTGTCTATTTATTGACACGGGAAAATACTCACAGAGTACCCGTGAGTGAAAAAGCAAATTACCAGGAAGTGTACCATATCCATTTCTATAAATAAAATAAATCCGACAGGGGCTGTTAAGAATAAACCAAGTACTTATCTTTGGGTGAGGGTTAAAGGTAATTTTCACTTCTGAGGTCACTGGGAAATGGGCAGGGTTCAGACAATTCAACATGCTGCTTTTGGAGGACCATTCCAAACAACAGGGAAACTGTGAAAGCTTAAGGGGTAACAAAGCTGTCCAGGAAGCTCCCGTGGGGCCCAGGACTGGAGTTCTGGCTCTGACAAGAGCAAGAAGGAAGCATGCAGATATGAACATGACCACCAGGAGGCAGGAGAGAGCAAGTCAATGGTAAATCCACTTCCTTCAGTTGGGAAGGTTCTACACCCGGTCTTGTGCCAGCACGTGGGGGTGGGAGTGTCTGGTCACAGGCAGAGGCAGGCCCTGGGTTCACATCCTGTCTGGGCGCACTCAGAGGTTTGTCTTGTGCATGTTGGTTCTCCTCTCTGAACCTCTTTCCCCATCTGCAAGTGAGTGTAAGCCACCCACAGGTCTATGTGAGGATGCCCTCCAGGAATCATGGCAAAGTATGCATCCCCACCCCCACAGGGGCCAATAAGGCTGCTCCCCAGCCTTCCCCCACCAACAAAGCTCATACAGGGAGGCAGGAGGAACTGTGGCCACGGATAAGTGTCTCGTGAGGCAGGGGTCCCATCCTCAGGGCTTTTTGCCTCAAGGGAATGTCAATGATTTACCCTCAAACTGTGGTCCTTGTGAATCTGGGGAGGGTTTGGTCTCTTCTGGGACTAAGCTGTGACCTCAGACTACAAAGAAAAGGCACTAGCACAGGTTAAAATAATGGCAAACTTTATTGGCATAAATCACAGGAATTGAAATAAGGAAAAGCCAGGTTAAAAGTTTACAGAGAAAAAACTTAAAATCAAATAATCAAATAACCATTGACCCAGAGGGTGGACCCCAGAAACCCTAGTCCTCCAGAGGAGGGGTCTGGGGGAGGTCACTGTAAACAGAGCGATAAGGCCTATGGGTGGAAGTGGAGACGTCAGACCTTTGGAGGGGCCTAGCTGACCTCCCCGGACCTGGCTGCTCCCAGCCCTGCCATGAAGGAGGGACCCTCTTCTGAGACCCCAGGGAACTCAGCATCTGCTACGAGGCTAACAGAGTGGTCTGGATCTTCCTTACTTTTAGACCTGACTGGGCCACTTTCTGCTGACTGGGAGCCCCAGGCCTGCCTGCACCTGTTTCGTCCTTGGGGGGGAGAGCTCTGGGGGCTTCCGATGGCTTCAGCAGGATCCTGTGCCTCTGTACAGAACCCTGTCAGGTGACCTTGCAATAACCTGGGCCCTTTTCCCCAGACCTCCAGTTTCCAGGGAGGGCAGGAAATTGGGGGAAGAGATGCGCCCAGTGGAATCAATAAGACCGATGGTCAAAATCAGGTACCAGCTTTCCTGAGAAGGCAGAAGGAGCCCCAGAGAAGCACTGAGGAGGCGTAGAATGTTCAGTGGGTTCTTTCTGATGCCAAAGAGTTCATAGAGGAGCAGACGCTCCTAATGGTTTGGATAGGAAACAGCACCCCCAAAGTGTACTTTCCCCTTCTCCTCCCTCAGGAACAGGATGGATGAGGTTCGGACTTCTAGGCCCAAAAGGGCAAGATACCCTTAGGCTAGTTTCGGTTAAGAGCTTGCTGGCCTGGGTAGTAAGGAAGGGGTTTCAAAATACAGCAGTTTATAAAACAGTCCTGGTGAGCCGTGAAGTTAAAGAAGGGGAGACTCAGAGCTGCTCCCAGTTCACCTGCTTATGCTAAGAAAAAATAAAATACAAATTGCTTCCCCACCCCAAGCCCTCAGTACAAGGCAAACCCCACGCCACAGCCACTGTCAAGGACCAGTGGTAGTGGATGAGGAGGAGAATATAAAACGGGATGTCTTTAAAATCTCTTCGAAATCATTTTGTAGAGAGAAGTAAAAGCAACTCAGAATATGAATTCAAACCTCAGTGTAGAAATCAGTCGGTACAGTGTCCAGGCACGAGGTGAAACGCCCCACCTCACGCCGTCCCCAGAGACGGAGGAAGTGACTATAAAACATTATTGCTGGAGAGGCCTGTCTCAGTAGAATCAGAGCAGTTATGGGGGGTGGAGGGCAGTCGCCCAGGCCTTGGGAGACCGGAAGGGCAGGAGAAGCACAAGGAACCTTTCATGGCCCCTGGGCACTTCAACCCTTGGATGGATGGGTTTATGCTGGCATTGTCTGGAGGGAGTCAGGTGTCCCCCACTATTCTCAGAACAAGGATAATTAGGTCGAGGGGAAAATAAGGATAAAAAGAGACCCCATCTGCCCCTGCCCGCCCTCCCCCTGGCTACGCTGCCAAAATATGAGTAAGAGATGGCTCCAGTGTGGGGTGCTGGCCTGGCCAGGCAGGCTCGTGGGGTGGGGCCTCCAGCCCCCATCTCCAAGGAGGATGAAGAGCTGGCAGCCTGGGGAGAGCTGCAGGAGGTGGGAGGACGCCCAGAGGTTCTGGCAGGTGGGGGAGAACAGCAGGCGGGACCCTTCGTGGCCCTCCTGCCACCCTACACAGCCAAGGACACGGGTTCCAGTTTCAGTCGGGCTTGGCCCTTCACCCCTGGGCGAGGCCTCTGGGTCACAGTAGCAGTTGGGAAGGCTGGGCCAGGGGACAGGGCGGATGGAGTGACAAGGGCGCCTAGCAGAAGAGCTTGAGGAAGCAGTTCTGACAGTAAGGCTTGTCGTTCTGCTCCTTGAAGGTGCCCTTGTTGAGCTGCTTGAGGCAAAAGGCACAGACGAAGTGCTCCGGGTGGAACTTCTTGGCCATGGCGGTGATGCAGCGGCCCGTGATGGGCTTCTGGCAGCCGGAGCACAGCGAGCCGCGCCGCTCGTGGTAGTGCACCTCACAGTAGGGCTGCCCGTCGTGCTCGAAGAAACTGCCGTTGATGAATGGCGTGAAGCATTCCTGCCAGGCGGAAGAGGGGGTGAGGTGGAGGGGAGGGGGCTCAGCCCAGGGCAGAAGACGTCATGGTCACACTCGTGAGGACCCCCACTGACTAAGCATCTCCTACGTGCCAAGGGCTGCACTAAACACCACTGAATTCTCCCAAGAGAGGAGGCAACTAAGGCACCAAGTGACGTCATGCAGCTACTACGTTGCACAGACTAGATTCAAACATAGGTCTGACTCCTGGGCACTTAACCAGGAGGCTGTAACGGTGTGCCCCAAAACTCTGGTGCTGAAAAAGGGGTTCCAAGGTCAAACTCTGCATCCTGCTGTGTTTCCCCGAAAACAAGACCTAGCCGGACCATCAGCTCTAATGCGTCTTTTGGAGCAAAAATTAATATAAGGCCCGGTCTTATATTAGGCGTTATGTTATGTTATGTTATCATGTCATGTCATGTTATGTTATGTGTCATGTCATGTCATGTCATGTCATATAAGGTCTTATATTAAAATAAAACCAGGTCTTATATTAACTTTTGCTCCAAAAGACGCACTAGAGCTGATGGTCCGGCTAGCTCTTATTTTCGGGGAAACACAGTAGATTCCCGTGTGGAGATTTACATGTAGGTATAAAAGACCCTGAAAAGTCCTGCAGTGAATAGTGTTTCCCAAACCCATTTGCTCAGAAGACCCTCGCTGGATCCCTGATCACATCTGTGGGCTCCCATCAGCCCCCCAGATTGCAGTTTGGAAATCAATGCCCATTTCCATGGAGGCTGTTAAATGCTTGCATTATCTCATTTAATTCTCACACGCCCTTCTCCCGAATGTAACCAGTCCCAGAAAACCCCTGGACTTGAAGAAGTGTACCCCCTGCCTGCTTACCCCATTAATAAGCCCAAATGAGGCCACCAAGTTGGATCTTGAGAGCACAGTGAGGGGGGCCCTTCTCTTCCCACTGCCCGCTTCTGGGTGCCTCCAGATGCGGGGGCAGGGGCTCCTTACCCGGCACACAAAGCACTCAGGATGCCAGAGGGTGTTGAGGGCCGAGATGTAGTTCTCCAGGATGGCCCGGGTGCAGCCGCCACACTTGGGCGCAAACATGTCAAAGTAATCCTTCCGGCAGTAGGCCTTGCCGTCTTTCTCGTGGAACCCTAAGGAGTGGGGTTTGGGGGGCAGGGTTAGGCCCTCCGGAGGTGGAGACCCTGGCTCCACCAGCAGCAAAGCCCCACCCCCCAGTGCTCCCAGGGAGCAGCAAGCTAGTCTGCTGGTCTGTACCTTCAGGACCAAAGAAGGCGCCACACTGGGCACAGAAGAAGTGCTCGGGGTGCCACGTCCGATCAAGGGCTGTCACCACTTTCTGTGAAAGCAAAATGTGGGGTCAAGAGCTGAGCTGCCACCCCACTGGACAGATCCTACAACTGAGACTCACAGGCAAGGCTATCCTTCCCACATAACCCCCACCCCTAGCTCCCAGCCAAGGAAAGAGCAAACAGTGCCAAAATGGGGGTCTCTCCTGACTGTGCTCTGAATACCGCTGAGAATTCTGACTTATTAAAGGAGGTGACATGCCAAGCACACGCTCTCTCCTTTAATCCTCACAAGCAGTCAAGGTCATAGGTTCCATTATGACTCTAAGTGAAAAAACTTAGGCTCAGAGAGCCTAGGCATTTCCCTAATGTCACACAGCAGGAGAGGAGAGACTTACCCTCCTCTCCATTTATTTGGGCAGGGCTCCTAACCTCTGGGAGTCTCTGAGGCAGGGAATCTGGGATGGGAGGTGGGAGGAAGGTGGGCTGCCTGACGTGCATTCGGAGGCCATGCCATCAGGGTTGGGTTTGAATCCCAGCCCCCGTTTCCCAGCTGTGTGAGCCTGGGCATGTGATGTGACCTCCCTGAGCCTCAGATGGCACCACCTGCACCCTCCGAGGGTGATGGTGAAGCTGCAATGAGCTAGCGTGCTGCCCCTCCCACCGTGCCCAGGAACTCACATCCAGGATGGGACCGTTACAGTAGTAGCAGCGCGGGGAGAAGAGGTTGTGATAGTCCTTTTCACAGTAGGGCTGTCCGTCCCGCTCAAAGAAGTTCCGGGACCCGATCTCCTCCTGGCAGTGGGTGCAGACGAAATGCTCCGGGTGCCACGTCTTCCCCATGGCAGTCACGACCTGAGGAGGTAAGCAGAATGTGGCTCAACGCCTTGGCCTGCCACGGGGCACCCGTCCTGGAGGAGCAAAGGTGCTCAGGCCCACCTGCCACTCCCTCTTCCCCTGCCCGGCTCTCCCATCACCTGTCCAGCGATGGGCTTCTTGCAGGCCCCACAGACCCCTTTGGCGACCGTGGCAACCCCTAGTTTGTTCAGGTCAGACTGCAGGCTCCCCAGCATGCTGTCTAGCTGACTCCCAGGCTTCGGGGGTCCCCCTGGCGGAGAGCTGCTGCCCGTCTTCCCCTGGGTCATGAACTGTAGAAACAGAGAGGGCAGGTCAGGATTTCTGGGGCTTAGGATGGTGTCTCACAGCATTGTGGCACTGGGGGCTTTCTCCCTCCAGACAGGTGGGTTGATGGAAGCAAAAAGTACAACCTCCTCCAAGGGGCCTCAAGAGCACTAGAGGTAGGAATGACATCTGCAAGACATGCTGACGGTCAGAGGGGCTCACGGCACCCCACCAGCCTGACCGAGGCCCGGGAAACATGGCAAGCAGGACACTGAGCCCCCAGCCTTGGCACTGACCCCTCCCTCGTCCTGCCCTTCGGGACTGCTCTGCCTGCCGTTCGGAGGCCAGCCGGCTGCCAGCTCTCCATCCGCTCTTTGTTCCAGGCCCTGGATCTTAGATAGGGGAAGAAACGAGGATAAGAAACTTTTTTTTAATTAAGGAAGAAAAAGAGACCTTGTTATTGGACTACTTCACAAAAGGGAATTTAGAATGAGATAAGAGGATTTATCTCCCCACCCCCACTGGCAATACCAAAATCAGGAGAAAAAGTCTAGAGAAAAACAACCCGGAGAGAGAGGCCCAGGGGGAGAGGAGAGAGAGGCAGGTGAGCCAACCAAAGGCAGGGGACCCAGGAAGGGGAGGAGACTTGGGCCAGACAGCATAGGGGACTTCCAGGTACTGGGCCTGGGGGCTGCAGAGGCAGGGACAGGTACTGGTTTCCCTTCTGGGAATGGCTTCTTCAGCTGGAGCCTGAGGCAGGGCTGAGGGGCAGTGGGAAGAGGCCAGCAGAAGGAAGCCCCACAGGGAAGCCAGACAGCTGATGCCCAAGGTGGGAGTGCAGACAGCACGTTAAACGGGGGTCCAGAGTCAAGGCAAGGTCTAAGGAGGGACTGTGTTAGGTGCTGTGCTGGGTTTGTGGATGGAGGGGAGGAGGGTATGTGTACACGCGTGCAGAGTGGGGACAAGCAGGGCTCGTGCTGGGGCCCCAGGGCCTGCCTGCATCGGGGGGAAGAGCGGGTCCTCGTCGGTCTGACAGCCCACGGATCTCGAAGTGTGGGGCACAGGAGAGGGAGGAGGGGGGCCCTGTGCATCCTCCTGCCGTGGCCCTGCCCCAGCACCCTGGACCTCAGGGGAACCACGAGGGATTGCTGAAGGCCCCAGAGTGGAAGGGGTAGGCAGGCCGGGTAGGGGAGCAGAGCTGCTGGCCGAGGCGTCTCTGTGATGTTGGAGCAAAGGGACAGGAGGAGGAGGAGAAGGCAGAACAGAGAAGGTTCTTCTCAGGGGAATGGGAGAGCCAGGAGGGAAGACAACCTGGGGAGAAGAAAGGAAGGAAAGAGATGAAGAAGACAGAGGAAATATAAGCTCAGCAAGCAGGAGCTGGTAGAGGTGGCATCCCAGGCTCCCCCAGGCCTTCCCACTCTGATACCAAGAATGAGACCAGCCGTACAGGGCCAAGGATACAGGACCCGGCCCTCCCCCCTCCACACACACACACAACCTCCCCTCCGGCCAGCGCTGGGGAAGAATCGGAAGGCCTGCTGACCTGGCCCTGGCCTAGCCCTGGGCATCTCCCCACTACCTTCTCTACCAGCTGCCCCCCAGCCCGCCTCCCTCGCGGCTGCACAGTGATGACGACGCCCTCGGTCATCCAGTCCTCCGTGGAGGCCCCCGCTGCCCTTGCTGCATCCTCCACCTCCGGCTGGATGCCCAGCCGACCCTGCAGCTCTGCGATGAGCCGCTCCTGAGATGGGGTCCTGCTCAGGGTGGCAGGGTCCAGCCGGCGGCGAGGGGAGGGCTCCCGGGACATGGGGTGCGCATGGCCTGTCTCCCGGCTCCTCCTGATCACGGAGCGGATCTGAGGGGGGAGGGGGAAACTGTCACAGTCCCACTCTGGGCTCTGCCAGTGCTGCTCAGTGCACACTCGGGTGCCCCAGGGAGGGAAGGGCAGCACAAAACCACCAGAGAAGAGCCAAGCTGAGGTGCGGTGGAGGCAGGCGGCACAGCACACTCCCTGCACCCAGCACTCACCTCCAAGTCGGCAATGACCTTGGGCAAGACATTTCATTTCCAGGGGCCTCAGCTTGTCCATCTTTGAAATGGGGTTACAGTATTTTCTTGGCTGCCTTACAGGATTATGAGAATTCTTTGAGAGAATGTAAGTGGACATTCTTGAAAGGGCATAGATTTTTTTCTTTCTTTTTTTGACTTGTAATAAAAAATGCGGTCTTTCCTTCCAAATCTTTTAACCAGTTTTTCATGTTTATATCATAATCTACTGGTTTGTAGTGGTTTTGGTTTTTTGTTTTGTTTTGTTTTTGGAAAGGGCATGAAGTTTTAATCAAGCAAGAAGCAAATAATAACAGTAGCAAATAATAATAATAGTAACGTCAGCCACAGCTTTTTGACGACCGTGTGCTATGCTCTAAGCACGTTCCAGGCATTACCTCATTTAATCCTCTGGACAACCTCGGGGAAAAATGGTCTATTATTACCCCCATTTCAAAGATGAGAAAACTGAGGCTGGTGGGGGTTTGCCCAAGGTCACACAGATATTCAGTTCTACCTGGTCCCAAAGCCCATGCTTTTAACCATTTCACACACATCACCTCAAGCTGCCAGGGGGAGCTCATCTACAGGGAAAAGCCTTAAACAAGCAAGAGGGGGGTTGTCACTAGCAATTCCACTGGCCCCGTGGAGCCCACTGCCGAGTGCTGGTCGTCAGGGACACAGGCCACCATATATTGGGATTTGCTGGCCAAGCAGACATGCGCAGAGTGGGAGGCTGCATGCGGTTAGCCAGGAGTGGCCCACACTCAGGCCCGCCGGGGGCCATGCCCAGCAGCCGTGCGAGCTTGCGCCTGCCTGGCCAGAGGTGGAAATCCTCTCGGTGGCGTTGGGTGTGTCCATGACTATGGCATGTGGAAGCTCCGGCTGCTCCCTCTCGGCCGCGGCAGCAGCTTCAGTAGTGCCCTCTGGTCTTCTGGGGATCTCGGGTCCCTGGCTTGGCCCGACCAGGCTTCCCCTTGTGGATGTCTCTCCACCTAACTGCTCTTCGTCAACTGGGGCAGAGCAGTTGCTCTCCAGCCCCGCTGGCTCTGGCCTTGCCCTCTCCTTCTGCTGTCCACGTTCCTTTGTGAGACTCCAGGTATCTGGGAAGATGGCCTGACGGTCCACAGCCACGACAGCTGGCTCGGTTAACTCCTGGAAGCTGGGCGTAGCTCCGCGGGGAGTCTCAGGCCCAAACGTCTCCAAAGCCCACGGCCGCTCCCACGTGACAGCCACAGCCTCCTCTGGATGCCCACGGTTGGCCGACAGCCCTTGGGGGTCTCTAGGCTCCTGGGAACCTACACACCCAGCTCCGGGTGGAGTGTGGCTGTGGGGAGCCCTGGAACGCTCACTGGTGAGGCTTGTCAGGCTCCGAACTCGAGCCTGACTCGCTGTACCAAATGGCCCCCGAGAATCCTCCACAGAAGGACACCTTGAGTCGGGGGTGTCAGCTGTTACTCCAAGGCCGGCCAAATCAAGCCAGCTGGGGGCCGCAGGAGGTACAAGGCCCTGTCCTTTATCATTAACCGCAACACAGAGGCCCTCCGGGGTGTGACAGTGGCCTCCAGGGGAGGGTTTAGTAGCAGATGGCAAGAAAACAGAGGGCCCAGGAGGAGGAGGAGGAGGAGGAGAAGGAGAAGGAAGTATGTGGTGTGAGGATGGAGCTGAGCTGGGCAGCAGCCCCAGGGAATTCAAGGCCACAGCCGAGGAGCTGGTCTGGAGGAGGAGAAAGACAAAAGGCAGAGGGGAGAGGAGAGAGAGATGGGAGCGTGAAGAAAGAAGCTCACTGCAAGGGGTGCGCTAGGCCTTAGGGCTCTGAGAGCTACCACCTACACTGACCAGGGTAGCTGCAACGCTGAAGCATGATGGCCAACAAGGTTTTCCTGGGCTCCAAGTCCTTGGCCCCCATCAAACCCAGGCAGCAGAAAGCAGCCACTGAGCAAAGCCTGGGAGGCCACCCCCGTCAGAGTAGTAGGACGGAGAAAGGCTAAGGGGAGGTGACCATGAGAGACAGGTGACCAGGGAGGTCAGCCCAGGAACCACCAAGGGAGAGTCAGCCACAGGCAGCTGCTCTGCCCCCTCCAACCTTGGCTCCATGCTCAGCTCGGTCTCTTCCAGACAAACCCAGCTTCCCTATGTCCCTGAAACCTTGCTCTAGGGGCACAGCGAGAACCAGCTCAGCTTCTCACGGGGCATCATGACATGGGCTCTCAGAGAGCATCATCGCACCAAAGGGTGTTCGGGCAAGGCTCCCTTAGGCCAATGCCTGGGTCCAACACACTTGATCCTGACCTTGGCTGCTCAGAACTGCTAGTAGCTCAGCCCCCTCCCCTCAGGCTCGCTCCCACCCCCCACCACGAAACCCCAGCTGAAGAGAGGTTTGGAGGCACCATCAGGGCCAAGAGCACATGGACCACTCGCTCCCCTTCTCAGATTCCCTAAGTCACGCGCCAAAGGTCAACCCACATGGAAGAGTGCAGTCAGCAACTGTTGGAGAGCTCAGTCAATATCAATCCCATGGAGGCACCCCATCTTTTCAATAAAACATCTCGGGCCTGGCAGGCCTGGGGAGGCCCGGAAGGGGAGGGGAAGAAGTGCCGCATGCAGGACTGTCCCAGCAGCCCGACAGGTTAGGTTTTCCACAGACAGAACTTGTGGGGACTTAGAGGCCCATGGAGGGAGAAGGGGCCGGACAGGAGCCAGGCAAAGGAGGCCTCTGGATGCAGAAGCCAGAGGCAGAAAGAAAGACGACGTGTTGAGGACAGCCAGCGTGGGAGATGGGGCTCTAGGGCAAATGACCTCTCAGGCACAGAACCCCAAGGCTCACATGGCCCAGCAGAGAATGCCCTCCCCCACCAAGGGCAGCCATCAACACAGGGCCCTTTGTCCCAGCCTCCTGATCCCCTCCCTGGGTGGCTGGGAGCTGAGAGCACCCCGGGGGGGAAGGAATGTCCCTGCTGAGCGCTTTCCTGCCTGCCCAGGCTGCAAGGCAGCTCAGTCCCCACCAGCCTGGCCTGGCCCTCCCTCCCCCGCACCCTGGCAAGGCCAAGGCACTGCAGGGTCCCTGGCTTGGGGCAAGGCATCCAAACTGAGGGGCCGAGTTCCAGCTACTCACACTGAGGTACAGGAGGAGGATGGGGGAGACAGAGGGTACGGGGCAGGGAAGAGGGGCCTCCAGGCACCTTAAAATCCGACAGTGAGGCCATCAGCTCATCCAGCTCCCGGGTGGCAGAGGAGGCCGAGATGCGTGTCTGCTGCTGGCTGGAGGTGACTCGCTGAGGACTGCTCATCTCCGCCTGGTTCACAGTGATGGCGGGGCTGCAGGCCAGGCAGGGCATCAGTGGGAACCCCAGAGCCGAGCCCCACGCTCCCCCAGAGTGGCCCTCCCCTCCTCAGGGAATCAATGTCAGCTCTAACAGTGGGGTCCTGTCACCCCCAACCACTGGGAAGCCCACCAACTCCCAGTATCTCCTGGGGACCCATCGTTGGGAGGGGGCTGCTGTCAGCCCGGGGGACAGAGCTCCGAGGTGAGCTGATGTGGGAGATGAGAGGGCCGCTCAAACGGCATCCTTCCCAGGAAGATGCCTCTGGCCCTCCAGCCCAAGTTCAAGCTTGCCTGTTAAACAAGCCAGAATACCCCGCGTACCCTCCACAGCTGTGCATGTGTGACTGTCCTAAAGACACGGTCACTCTGAGAAGAGCTAACATTTAGAAAGCACTTACCATGTATATCATGTGCTATGAGCCAGAAACCATTCAATGTGCTTTACATTTATGATTGGGTCTCACCCTTATTGAGGCGGGTGGCCTTATCCCCATCACCCCACAGCCCCTAATAACACTTTATAGGTGGAAAAACTAAGGCTTGAGAGATGACACTTAGTAAGGGCAGAACCAAGGTTTGAACCCTACTGTGTGGCTCCTAAGCTGCAGGCACCCTCAGCGAGCACAATGTGTCTTTCCTAATGGATGGCAGGCTTACTGAAGGCAGGAACGGAGTCCGTGTAACTCAGCAATACCCGCAGTGCTTGCTGCAGAGCCTGGCAGACAACAGGGACTTGTAGAGGGAAGGAGTGACGAGGGGGCTAAGTGGGCAGATACTGGAGCACGGACACTGGCTGGACGAGGCCTCTCTGCCTGGGCAAGCCCAGAGGACACTCACACAGGGCTGGGCACAGAGCTCTCCAGCTCATCCAGAAGACTCTCCACGCTGGGCCGCACGTCCTCCAAGCCCCGGCCCCCATTCCGCTTGGGCTTCTCTTTCATCAGGGGCCCAGCTTTGCCGCCCAGCAGGCTGTTATTCTCTGGGATGCCATAGTGGGGGCTAAGAGTCCCAGGCAGCAGGGGGCTCGAGTTGGCCTCATCTAGGGAGAGGGCGAGAGAAAGGCTGCTCAAACCTGAGGTCTCTGGGGAGCCAGAAGCCAGCGGGTGGGTCTGGGGATTCTGGCAGGCCCCCGCCCCAGGGACTCAGCCCTACCTGCAGGGAAGCCTGGGGGGTTATGCTGCACAGCATTCAGTTCCAGCAGCAGGCGGTCAAGTTCAGAAAGGTTGCTGCCCAGGGAGGAGCTCATCACGGTGGGTGAAGGCTCAGTTGACTTTTGCTTGTTGGGGAAGCTTTGAGAGGCAAAGAGAAGACCCCAGTGAGAGACGTTCCCCAGCTTTAGCGACCCCCAAATTCTCCAGAATAAGGTGAAGAGGATAGAGTCTCCCCCCGCAAGAGGACAGAGAGTGGGGAAGGGATGTGCTAGGAAGAGCGGAGGAAGGAAGTCTTGCCTCAGTTCCCAGCAACTGGGGTGATGTAATAGCTGCTACACGGAGATGTTAGCCCAATGACCCCTGAGGCAGCACAGCCCCTGGCCCTGGCCGCAGCTGCCTCCAGCCCCAGCTGGTCCCTGGAGTTTCCAAGCAGGAGGGACAGGTGCGCAGGCAGGGGCTGGAGCAGTACCTGTAGACGTGCTCTTCTTCACCAGCTCGGGGACATGGAGGGCCGACGCCGTCCTGGGGGATGGAGGCACTGGGTGTTTTGGCACCGGAGCCGTACACAGGCGGCGGGGACTGAGGCTATAGGAAGGAGAGTGCTCTGAGCCTCCCCGAGGAGAGGAAAAGGAACAGCCCGAGTCACCCCCAGGAGGCTGCTGCTCACCAGGGAATTTCCACACTCCGGCTGGAGACAGGTGATTAACACTTGGTCACCGCCCCCCCTCATGAGGTTCCTGGTGGGGACAGCTGGCCCCTCTCCCCTTGCCCTGAGCCCACTCCTCCCCTGGCTCCCCAAGCTGCTGCCAGATAAGCTCCTTTAGCCTCTAGGGGCTACAGCCCCTGCCTCTACCTACCTGCTGGTGGATGAATCGGGAGGCACTGGGCTGCCACTGGTCTAAGGGGTCAAGGATCGTGCCGTTGAGGGCCTCGCTGGATGGGGGTGGAGGGACAGGGGGTGGCACAGCAATCTCCTGGTATGTGTGGTTTCCAGTTGGGTAGGAGTAGGGGGTCTCCTCGGACAAGAACACAGGCCGTTTGGAGATGTGGGAGGTGGTGGACTCCAAGTCCTCCAGCAGGGCGTCTGCAGAGAGAAGGCACGGGCGTGGGTAAGAACCAGGGATCCTGGGAACTAACTCTCCAATGGCAGTGCCCTCCCTGCCTGCATTCAAGTGTTAATGACTTCTGAGCACCTGCCAGGCCCATGGGGAAAAATGACCAGCCTCAGGTCAGGAAGATACCAGCCCAGCCCAGCCTGGCTAAGAACCAGCTCCCACAGCTGACCTCTTATCCCAGCCCCAGACGGAAGTTGCTCTGGAGGCTCCGGGGGCTGCCCTTGGGGCTCTCCTACCTGAGAATCAGGCACCTGTGTTCCCTCCAGACAGGGCTGTGTAGCTGGCTGACTGAGAGTCAGAAATGCCTTCCTGGAACTCAGTGCTCTGACTCCACAGGGCAGGCGGAGAGAATGGGCGGGAGGGGCCCACGTCATGGGGAGGGGCCCAGGCAGTGCCAGGTTCCACTTAATTTCCAAGAGCTTAAGCTTTCTCAGCCCCCAGACTGGAGGGGCTCTGGGGTGGTACTGTCTTCCTGACCAGGTAGAAGCAGAAGCCCAGGCTCCGAGCTCCCGAGCTCCGTCCCAGCTATGGGGTGAGGTGTGTGAGGAGGTGGAGGTGGGGGCGGGGACGAGGCTGGTGCAATGTTCCCTACCCCCTCGGCCAAGGTGGGGGGGGTGGGGGGGTGAGGACAGGACTGCTCCATAGGCTGTTTCTGCAGAGTCTGGCAAGCAGCCTGGCCCCAGAGGCTCCAGGGCCCCACCATTCTGCTTTTAACAGCAGCAAGAGAGCGGAATGGCCCTCAAGTGAAAGCTTCCATTACCCTGGCACCGGGCACACAACAGAGGGGCCCTGGATCTCCCTAGTCTCCTGACAAACAGGGTACAGTGAAAGGGGCAGGAGTAGAAAAGCCTGATCTCCCCCTCCCTCCCCTCTCCCCTCCCCCCCACCTCACCCCTCTCCCCCTGGGACCCTCACCAGCCCCACAGCCCAGAGAGCCAGCCTCACATGCCACACCCTCATTCCTGTCGTGCTCACGGGCTTGCTCACTCTCACCTCCCTGGTGACCTGCTGGGGGCTCAGTCCCAGGCCCTTAAGAACCGTCAGAAAGCAGTGGCTGCACTTGTTGCCAGGCACTGAGGACACACACAGGGCCGGGTACTTGGCATCCACCATCTCAGTGAATCCTCCTACCCCTAGAGGTGGGGTTCTGATCCTTCCTGTATGGATGGGGGGACCAGCGTGGAGCGGTGGTGGGACTCGCCCTACATCACAGAGACAGTGCATTGCAGGATAGCTGGCTCCTCAGAAGCCCCAAATCCCAAAAATCTGCTAAGAGGCTGCTTCCTGTGATCACAAGATGATGCCATATTTCAACAATACAACTTCCTGAGTGACGGGCCGGGCTCTGAGAACTGCCATTCTGATCCTTCCTCAGGGCCCCAGCCCCAACCCTACCCCTGCTCGAAAGAAGTGGGAAGCAAAGCCCTTACCAGGGCCTTGGTCTGTGGGCCCGTACTTTCTCCCAGCTGCCTGCCTGTTCTCCTTCCCCCAAGGGCAGCAATACCTACCCCCAGCACCTACCCAGCTGTGCAAAGGGGAAGCTGGCTCCAACGCCCAGCACAGGTCTCCTAACTTCTGAGGAAGGTCAGTTCATGTGGCCCCCTCCCTCTCCAAGTCCTGTGGAAGAGGTCTGGCTTCCTGTCTCTAACAAACCGGAACTAGAGGGAGTCAGTGTGTCTAGGTAACAGCAGAAAAGGAACCAGTGTCCAGGGCCAATCCCAGGGGCCTCTGCATGGCCACACCTGCTGCCTTGGCTTCGTGCAGTTCCCACTTCCTCTAGGCCCGACCCAGCCAAGGCAGGGTCTCTCCTTCTCCATCATGGGCAGGGCCAGGGGGCTCCCCAGAGCAGGCAACCAGTACAACCCCAGAGCGCTAACAGGAGCAGCTGCCATGCCTGGACACCCGCCACGTGCCAGTGTTCCCACCCTCACAACACGAGCACAGATGGTAAAACTGAGGTTCAAAGGTAGTCATACCCCCACACTGCCACAGCGGGTGCAAGGGACACAGCTGGAATCTGAACTTGGGTCTCTTGGTCTCTAAACACTCAACAGAAGACAGATAGTTAACCTTCCCTGTCAAACCCGAGTCAGGGACACCACTGCCCTCTGCATCAAATACCTCCCCCATCGCTCGTGACCTGACTCTAAATCTGGCTTATTGGTTTATAGACTGGCTTCTGGTTTATGATTCAATGGGCTCTTTTCGACATGGACACATCTGTTGGTCAGAAGGCGCAGTCCTGGGACAGAGAGACAAAAGATCTCAAGTTTTAAGTCCCAGCTGCTCTCTCCATTATCCATGGCCACACAGCCAATCACTTAGCTTCCCTGAGCCTCAGTTTCCTCAGTCAACTGGGGTAGTTGATAGGGGATAGCAGATGCTATAGTACACATGTGAAGCTGCAAACATCAGATCTTATTTGCTCTGTGAAATTCAGAAAAACATCTTCCTCCAAGGAGCTCAGCGTGAGATGCAAAGCACTGACTTCTCCTAAGTCTTCTGCGGGTAGAATCTGAGCAAGACACGAAAAGAGTGGCCTTGAATGAAAACGCAAAGTAATACACTAACATTCAAAGTGAAATGTGTGGATGGCAGGGAGAAGGCACATCATTTTCCAAACTTCAGAATGAGAGAGATGAATCCAGAGGAGGCCACACGCAGCCACAGGCTCTGTGGTGTAACTTCCTTCTTGCTCTCTAACCTTAGTCTTTGATCAGTGACTGGACAGGGCTTGGGGTCACTGTCCCCCCAAACCCCATACAAACGCCTCAGAGGAGACAGCCAGGAATATAGGAGGCAGCCACGGAGTACACTCTGAGCACTCTGGTGGATTCCTGTGGGTGCAGAGACTGCTGTCTTCCCACAGGCTGCACAATGGTTACAGGCCAAAGTCTCCTTGCAAGCTCAGCAAACTCCTCCCCTTCCTGAGTAAACAGAGGCGGCAGAGGGAAGCCAGGCACAGAGGAATCCACTTGCAGGCAGTGCCCCATGGGGAGGGGTCCCGCAGTTTTCAGCTATGGCTACTGCCTGGCACCCAGCTCTAAATACCCTCGGGGCAGGCTCGGAAATTCCTTCTACTCACACCCCAAAGAAGGAGTCAGAGAATGTGGGGCCCACTGGAACACAGAAGCAGTGTCAGGAGCAGTCAGGGCTGCTCATTCAGGCTAAGGAAGGCTTCAAACTTCCTCAGCACCTCTCCAGGCCTGAGGCCATCCGGATGAGTCAGAGCCACCGGGACTGTCCCAGTCATGCTGCAGAAGGAAGCTCTCCCTGGGGTTTCCAAGCCCCTTTCCGGAGGAAACCACACTAGACTCTGAAAGCTTTTACCTCTCTGGGCTTTCAGAATCAGGCCCTGGCACTTCCCAGGCCCTGAAGAGGGGTTCTCCTCTGCAAACTGGGGCGAAAGGGGATGACGGCACTGAGTGCAAAATCTCCAAACCACCAAGGAGCAAAGGCCACTCAGCTACGCCCTGGTGACGAAGGGGTGTGGACCTTCCGCAGCTTCCCGCCAGAGGGCGCCATCGGTTCGCAGGCTCCCAGCCCCGGGGGGAGTAACCGAAGGTAACCTCACGCCATCACAGAATTTCTGGCTGGCGAAGACCCGGGAGCCCCACTGCCACCAATGCACTGGGTAAGTTTCAATGCCGAGAAGCTTCGCTAAGCTGGAGGGACAGAGCAGGCTCGGAGGAGGAGCACGAGACCACCTAGGTGCCAAGCCTCCAGCCCGTGCCTGTGAACACACTATGATTGAAGGGGCGACCCAAAAGTGACGCAGCCCGCGGGGCTTCGGAGACCCACAGGACGGACGCCCTGGCTGTCAGCGCCCCCTCCGCATATGCAACACCAGCAGGTGCCCCATCCCCACCCCGCGGCTGGAGCCACGCTCAGAGCAGCAGGGCTTCGTGCCGGGAGGCGGCCCCAGGGCAGGCGACTGGGCAGCGCGGCGCACTGGGGCCAGGCGGAGACGGAGACGTAGAGGCCTTTCCCTGGCCCCATCCACTGAGCCAAGGAGTATATTCCTGAGAACGGGGTGGGAGCCACAGGGTCTGCAACCCCCCAGGGGTTTAAGACATAAGAGTTGGTCTTGCTGCCCCTGGAGGGAGGGGACGTACAGGCCAGTCTGTCCGCATTCCAGGGCTACCGCATTCCAGGGCTAATAAGCAGCTGCCCCACCCCCTCATGCTCCCCAGGTAGGAGATGCCCCCCAGACTGTGGCTCTGGGGACCTAGGCTGACCCACTGACACATGGCACCCAATACGGTAAAGAGAATCTATGGACCCTTTTTCTACCTCCACCCCCAACTACAGTATAAAAACAAGTCATCAGGGCTCTTTACGAGACTGGTTTCTTCCTGCCACCCCAGCCACTTCTCAGTACGAGATAAAGACTGTCAAGACCAGAGGCCTAATGCTGAATAGACGCCAAGAGTGTCAGATAAAGGCCCATCCAGGATCCCTCAAGTGTACGGGGTGGGGGTGGGGGGCAGGAGGACCCAGAGCCATTCACGCCTCCCAGGCTCTAAGCACACTAGCGGGTAGAACTCACACAGGGGGACTCTGAGTCACTGCTCAGTGGCCGGATTGCTCATCCAGGCTGATTAACTGCCTCAGTTTTCTTGTCTTTTGGATGGGAATTCCATCCCCTTACAGGAATGAGGATTCCATGAGAAAATGCATATACACAGTGTTTGCTTAGCACAGTCCCTGGAATAGAGCACATGCTCAGTACACGGCAGTGATTAGCCCTGGAGGTGAAAGAGAAAGTGCCTCGCGATCCCATCCCACTCCTGGAGGCAAAGGATGCTGTAATTCAGGATTAGCAGTTAGCGGCACCATTCTGGGGACAACAAAGTCACCCCATAGAAGCCTCCCCAGCAGGTCTCCATGGATGAGGACAGGTAAATGTGGGGCATCATTGAGTCCCAGAGTCCATGCTGCCATTCCCACCCCAGTGCTGGGCCCCTCGTCACTCTTCCACCTGGCAGCCCCAGCAGAACTAGAAGAGATGGGGTCCTCTGGTCATCGGGAAGACCCACCTCGACAGGTCTAGGACAGGCGCACAGTAAGAACAAGATAGTTTCAAGACCTGGTCACCCATCTTCTTTCTGCAAGCGAATTTAACTCAGCTCTCATTGCCCCAAACAAAGGATGGCAGTTTCCTTAGGAGCTGACAAGCAGAAGGAAAGAGCAGCAAACAAGCACCCCGAAAGCTCCAGCACAGGCAGCTAGGGGCTGTCAGAGCACAGGGCTTTCCCAAAAGTCCAGGGCCAGCTGTCCATCCCTGCCATTTAATACGAGACCTGGACTCGCAGAGATAGCACCGGCTCAGCAAGTCTCTTCCCCACGAGTCCTGGAGAGGCTCAGCCTTACAGCCTGTCTATCCTGCTGGGCTCAGAACTCTGAGTAAGGGAAGTTTGGGGGGCCCCCTGCTGAGCACCTGCTGGGCTTTGGTGTCAGAGAAGCTGCCCGGCCTCCTTAAGGCTGCCTGAGCCCAGGGACATAAGCAGTGAGTGGGGCTGGGCCTTCCTAAGGAAGGAGCTATGTAAACAGCAGGACCAGTGCCTGCAGATGGTCTCATCTCAGCCCCTTGGCTGAAACTCTTCCAGATTAGGAAGGAAAACAGAACAAAAAAGCGCGTCTCCCCTCCCCCAGCCCTGAGCACAAGAGCAGAGGTAATCTAATCCCCAGCAGCGGGGTACTTTTGCTCAGTGAGTAACTCCCCAGGAATGGGGAGCTGGGTATATTTATCCTGATAACTGTCCTTGGAGGGAAGGCAGATTTGTGACCAGTAAGGACCAATCTACAATTAGGCCAGATCTGCTCTGCCCCAACATAGCCCAGGGACCCAGGGCCTGGGCACTGACTAGGAACTCAATCTCCTAAAGGGGCCTTCCCTGCCAATCTGGATTCTTGTCAGCTGACTGTCTCCTCTCCAAGAATTCAGCTCTAGAGAGCAGGGGCCTTGTCTTGCTGGATTCCACATCCCCAGCAGCTGGAATGAATAGCTGACTGACAGAGGGACCACGAGGAAGAGGAAGCCGGGCAAGGAGCAGTGAGCAGACAAAACAGCCAGGCTCAGCCTGCTAGATGCCCATCAATGGGTCCTACACCTAGGGTCGTCGTCTCTCTCTGCGGAGTGGGCAGAACCCAATTTGTCCTTATTCTAGTAGCAAGCTCTGAGGAGATAATACAATTTCGGCTGAAATTTAGATAGCACCTTTGAGCTCTTCGGAATTTGTCTAAATCTAAGATATTGCCATTATCTGACTCCTGGACAGGAACTGCCCTCCCTAAGGGGCTGGATGAGAACCGATCAATACTGTAGTGTCACCTAAATATTTAATAACCGTGCCTGGAGGTTATGAAGACTCAGCCACCTTTCTCCTTGGCTGACTCATGCCTCACTCAACAGGAACTGCCATTCTACTCTCATAGCCCTGAAGGAAGTGTGGGCTGGGGTGACACACAGGAAACCAGGGGAGAAGGCCGACTCTTCCCATCTACTGCCGGGAGAGGTGGGAGGTGGCCCATTTCTTCCCTAGGCTTCCCACAGGCCATGGGAGGGTGGTTTCCTGTCTGCTGAGGAGCCCTTTATTGCAGGGCTGACACGTAAAGTGTGCAGACAGGTTCGCTTTCTTTATTGGGTGCCTGGCTTGCGCCCAAGGTCACAGAGCACAAGTAACCAGAGACTTGAGAGAATAAAGGCGGAAAGGCAACTCCAGAGGTCACCCTGAGCACCAGACAGAAACCCAACCACGCCAGGCCCCATCTGCACCAGGCACCCACCCAGGGGCCCCGCTGATCATCAGCCTTCCCCATCTGATGGGGCTCCGGGAGCTTAAGCAACAGCAGGTGCGAGGAGCTCCCCAGGTTTACTCTGCACACCTCCAGCCCCCCATAGGCACAGGAGCAGGTCCAGGCTGGCCGGCCAGCAGAGTCTCTTTTCTACTGTAAATGATTCTCTGTCCAGGGTCAGCGGCTCAGCCCTCCCCCACTGGTCCCAGAACACCATTGGAAGCATTTCATCGGTCAGATTCATCCACCTCTTCAGGTCACTCAAAGACTACAGACTTTTTAAGGTCAAGTCTATAGGGCCTATCTCCAGTCCCATCCCACAGTCCCTTCAATGGGTAAAGCACCGATTTACACACAAAAAGACAGCCTGGAACCCAGGAGTCTCAGGTACTGGAAATTTTCTCAGCTCTTGCAAATCCATCCAATCCATCCCTGCATCTAAGTTTTTTGAGGCGAGTTGGTCTGTTGCAGAGCAGGGCGGCTCCTTGGGCCTCTCACCCCTGCTAATCACCAACAGAGGTTAGGAGGGGCTCAGAAGTGAGTCATCTGCCCTACAGAGAGAGATTGGGACAGAAAGTTCAAAAGTTTGCCTGTTTCAGGAATGAGCTGTAGTCTTTCCATGTTTGTGGATTTCACAGTACTAGTTACCCACTCTTTGCCAGTCAGGTTCTGACCAATGAACACAGCCCAAGGTGGCCACAGAACAGGTCAGTGCTTCCCGGTCGCAGGCAGCAGGGTCACTGCCCTAACTCAGCTCTCTGACCTGCCTTTCCCGGTTCTCCTATAGCAGCTCTTCTAGCTCCCACATTTCACTCGTCACCAAGTCGCATCAATTCTTCCTTCCCGGGGCCTCTCCCCATCACTTTCCTCCCTTTCTTTTCATCACAGGAAGCCAACAACCTCGATGAGCGCGTTCGGATCCATGCTCAGCCCTTTCTCAACTCCACCCGCAGCATCCTGCTCTGGGCTGTCCCACTCCGACCCTGTAGGCAGACACCAGCAGTGTGACTGCCTCGGAACCCCACCTATGTGTGTGCATCCACATGACTCTCACCTCTCCCCCTGAGCTGCACGCCCTCTGTGGACAGACACCGCCTTCCCCTCGCCGGATCCCCGGCATCAGCACCTCCGAGGCCTCCCGTACAGTGAGTGGATGTGAGCCAAGCAAGGAGGACTCACAGAACTCAGCCACAAATCGCCCTCTCTGCCTATGGGATAAGATCAGACCCCTGGTCTTGAGCTTCTCAGAATATGGCCCCAAACTAGCCCTTACCCCCCCTTCCTCGGCCCCCGCACTGCAACCTGACTCTCCAACCAAACTGGGCCGCGCTACCCTTTCCCAGCCGTGTGCCGGGAGTGTAACAGAGCTGTATATTCATAATACTGAACGTGCCGGCCCCCCATCTCCTGCAGAGCTATCCATACCCCCAGGGGACAGATGGAGGCCAAGGGCGCAGAAACGACCTCAGGATCAACCCAGAACACCTTCTGAGGATCAAATTTACTCAGGAGCAAGTAACTCTAACCACTGCCTTAAATTAAAACAAGCAAGGCTAATTTAATTGTTAAAACAAGCGTGGTTATGGAGTCAAATGCAAAAAGCAAATGAATTGTAAGATAAGAAGTGAGGCTTCAAAGAGACTTTTTGCACATGCACTTGGGGACTCTGGGGAACAATTTTAAGAAGCACCACAAAGCCACCCTTGTCCATACCAGATTTGGCAGCTCTGGTGGTGCTGGGAGCTGGGATGGGAACACAGCTATATCCCCTTCTGGCGTTCCAGGCTGCATGGCAGTGTGGCAGAGTGGCAAGAACCCGCCTCCAAGTAGTCAGGCAGACAAGTTCAAGTCCACCACTTACTAGCTTGGGGTGGCAATTTACTGGACCATTCTGGGCTTCAGTTACTCAGACACGCCATAGAGCACACAGTGAGTAATCAATGAAAAAGTGCGAAAGCCACCAGGAAGGCTAGGGAGAATCTCCTCTGCCCTCCCACTGTGACACAGATGAGACACTGGGTAAATAAATCCACATCACTAATTTTTATCTCCCTTAAGAACAGGAGGGGGAGGAGGTGGAGCCAGGAACTGCAGCCAGGAATCTTGGGAGCTGTGACAGGCCCGTCACTATCTTGGGCCTCCTTGCTGAGCAAACCACTGACCTCACTCCTCCCTGCCTCAGGTTCATTCCAAATCCTCCTCGGAGAACATCAACTGAGTCCAGAAGCCTCCAACTCACTCCCTAGCAAGGACAGGGGCAAGAGAGAGAAGTGTCAGGGCTCCACTGCCTGCCGGGAAGTCACAGCTGTCTGAGAGTCCTGTGGCTTTGAACCTGGAATGGGGACAACAGCAGAAGCTTCCCAAGCTCCACGTTAGCTCTCAGTTTCTGACCTCCCAGGGGAGCACACCCAGGAAAAAGCAGCCTCTGCTTCTGCCAGTAAGGTTCTGAGCCCAGCACAATGCTATGAAGGGATCCAAAGATAGGGCTGCGTGGCCAGAAAGCTCAGACAGGGGAAGGGAAGAAGAGGAAAATAATCCTCATTAAGCATCTACTAGGATCCTGGCTTCACACCCCCATTTTACAGACAAGCACAGAGGCTCAGGGATGTCCGATGAGAACGCATTGCAGGCAGGCCGAGTGCCCCTCGAGGACAGCTCTGCCTGGCTGCAGAATTCATCCACGTTCTTTCCGTGACACCCCACTGGGAGAGGCTGTCAGCAGCTGTCTCTCATTCTGCCTGTCACCACCGTCCAGCTTCCAAAGCATAAGTCCCCGGAGCCCCTGGAGCAATCCAAGAAGGCTGGCCGCTGGGGTGCTATTCCCCCACGGTCTGCTGCACCACTACCTCCGGGCCCTTCTTCTCGGCCTCCTTCCTTTCCTCCCTCCTTCTCTCCTTCACCCTCAGCCCGAGGCAGAGTCCTGACCCACTGAGGAGCCCCTAATGGTGGCACGGGGAGCTCAAGAATTCAGAGAAGGCTGGAGCCCCATGGTCCAGCTAACTTGCTGCCGTACAGGTCAGCCTGCACGAGTGGTCCCTTCCTGTGTCACAGGGCCAGCGGCCTCATCTGAACAGCATGATGCAAGACAGGGCTGTCCCAGGCACTGACCTCTACTCTCGCTCACTGCCAGGCAGCCTTCTTATCTGGAAAAGGGAGGAGCCTGGGCACAAACAGATCAGTGGCAGTTGGCACCCTCAGAAACAGGAAGGGGAGGCAGGAGAATCATCAGGAGACAGATGGTGGTCAGGGCTCCAGGGAAAGCACCCAACAGCCTAGGGACAAAGCGAATCTCAAGCCTGATGTGTAATCCGTCAGCCGTGAGGTATGCCACCACCAGTCCCTGGCTAGAAATCATAAAGTACTGACATTTGTAACGTATTTGCTTTTAATTTTAGGAAACAGACTGAAGCAAGCTCAAGATTACCCAGGACCATCAGCCCCGCCCACGTGTGTTTCAGTATGACAGAAAGAGCTAGGAAGTGCACAGAACCCCAAGTGTGCCCTCACGGATGGGCAGCGCATGGTCCTTAGCTGCCACAAGTGTCATCTGTAGGGTACGTCACTGCGGAACGTAGATTGGAACCACTACTAGCTGAGATAATCAGAGCTCTGAGAAGGGGCACATTGGAGAGGGAAAGAGCCAGGGCCAGCTGTCCTCTGCATCCCCCAGGTGACCCTCAATGACATTTTCATTTCCCTGGAGGCATCCATACCACCCTTCTTGGTCTCACAGGTTTTGGAAGCCATCTGCTCAGCTCTGGGCAAGACAAAGTTCTGGGGCCACTTGACAGTTGGTGTCATGACTGACTGCCGGCACCTCCGGAGTCGGGACGGTCTAGGGGCATACGCACAGGAGCTCCGACTCCTGTCCCAGTCCGCCCAAGCTCCCCACGCTCATCCCCATGCTGGTGGGCCGCTGGCCTGACCTGACCGGAGGCCCTGGTGGGATGGCGTCACTGACCTACAAAGGAGGGAAATGCTTCAGCCATCGTCCCGAGGACACCAATTTCTCTGCAAGCCCAGACCCTTGCCTACTCTCCGCACTGGGAAACCGGCCTCTTCCTGGACAGGGAGGAAGAAGATGGAGGCTGTAGTCCTCACAGCCTTGAGTAACCAGAGTCATACTGGGAAAGCACAAGAAGAAAAAGGGAGGAAAAAGGTGACTTTCCTGAAAAAAGCATCTAGGGAGACCTCTGGGCTATCAGTCTCGCTGGCAGGGCTCACATGTAAGGACGTCAAGGTGCAGAGGAGGACAAGGTGGGAACAGGACGAAAACAAGACCCTCTAGTCCGCCTGCAAGAAGCCTACCAACCCCAGAGCTGAGGCAGAGAGCCAAGCAGATGGCAAGCCTCAGGGGAGAACTGAGTGAGTGGTCTGTGCCCCGGGCTCATGCGTTAGAGAGGGTCCCCAGGCTCCAGCTTGGCTTGGTTTGGCTTGAAGTGGCCTGGTGTGGCCGGCCTCCCTCCCCTACGCGCAGCTGGTTACACCAGGAGACTGATGGGGCCAGGAAGGTGTCCACCTTAGCCCTGATTTGGATTTTATTGGAGGAGACACTCTAGGGCTCTGGGAACCACCCCAGCAGAGCAAGGAAATATGGCAAGAGCAATGCCCAGCCATAATGCCGAAACATCACATAGAAGCCCCCAATGTACACACCTGGAGAATTCCAGAAGTCTGTATGGAAGATGGATTTTGAACTATAGGGACTGTCTTCTAATAGAAGCAACGTTCTGAGGGGGAGATTTGGGTGAGTTCCACTGGACGCTAGGTTCTGCAGTGTTTTCACAGAACGCTTTCGCACTCTGGGGGGCCAAGGAGGGCCACTGGGGTGAGGGGCCGGCCAGCATAACTCAGGAGCACTGAACCCCATCACTCCACACTCACAGTGCCTACTTTGTGGCCAGCAGTGTGCTGTGCACTGAGGGGTACAGCTGCCCGAAACTTCCCAGGAGCAGACGGGACTAGAAATCCTGTGCTCTGTCCCGGAACAGCTGTATGAAATACCGGGGAGCCTGGGGTTAACTGGGCAACCTCCGATCTGAACAAAACCGCCAGCTGGGGTGGCTGCCTCTCCTCCCGTCGCTCTCTACATCCAGACAGGAAGTGGTCACCAAGGAAGTCAGTGAGCTGATCAAGTGCTACCTGCTGCTGCCCTTTCTGACACCACTTCTTTCTCCTCTTTAAAAGTGGAGGTCTCGGTCCCCACCCACTCTTCCTTGACCCCCACTGTGATGTCTCCCTCTGTGGGCTGTCCCTTGGGAGGCGCTGGCCCCCTCCACTGTTTTACCCCTCACCTGGATGAGGCAGGAGCTGGGAGGAAAGGAGTCAAATCTCACTATGAACAATGACTCCTGTTTCCGATTGACAGGGACAAATTTCAAAAACAGGCCCAAAGAGCGGCCACGGCACTCTCCCATAGTGTGCGGGTCTTCCCAGAGGCCTCACCACCCTTAGCGCCCACGGCAGGTCAGTGTGGGGCGGCAGACAGCAGGAAGTACCGGCACCCTCCAGAGGCATCCCGGGGAGCTGGTGGCCGAGCCCAGACTGCTCAGGCCGCTGAACGTGGATGGCCAAGCACACATTTTGTCCTCCCTTCTGTCCGATTCTACAGTTCCTTAACTTTCCACCCCTATCTATCTTTTTGGTGAAACACGAATTGTAAATTGACCAAGGGTTGGCCCAGGTCAATTTTCCAACATCACTTTTAGCAATGAATTCTGATTCTTCTCCTTCCAGGGGGATCCGAGAGGCAGCAGGACCAGGGGTGGGGGTGAAGGGAGGCAAGAGAGAATACGGCAGAGGTCACCAGCAGGAGGCCTGCAGGTTGAACCCCACCCCCCCGCACAGATGTGTTTGTGCTTTTTAAGAAATCAGAATTAGTCTTAAGAGATCAAGAGATTGCACACGAAAGCCAGGATTTCTGTCTTCCCAGGAGTAGTCGGGGGAGCTAGCAATACTGGTCTGCTTCTCTGCAGGGTAAGCTTGGAATCCAGGTCCCTTTCCTTCTTGGCCCACTTCATCTATTCACAACCCCTGCCCGGCCTCAGCAGGTACGTGAGTTTGCAACATAATGTGGCACAGGCTTTTCACTTGAACACCTTGGGTTCAAACCCCAATCTGCCACTTGCTAACACTGCAGTTCTCTGAGCTCACTTCGCTCATCTATAGAACAGTGGAGACGGTGGGATTCCCAAGGCTTGCTCAACCAGCTGGAACAACAAGTAAGATAATAAACATAGAGCAGGCCGAGCCTATCACAAGCACACATATCACTAATGCCTCCCTCACCAAGTGACACCAGGTGACAGACGGGGGCTGAGTGGCTGTCCCACCCACAAAGCTGACATCCCTGACTCCCCCACCTGAGCAGGTGCAAAAGAAGCACAAGCCAGAAGCAACTGCAGAGAAAGTGCTCTGAAAGGTGTCAGGTGGGCCGCCCCACTCTGCCACCTGCCCCCCACCCCCCCAGCTCCATTTGTTAACACACCAGAGTCAGATCACTGGCCTCTGCCCACAAGGAGATCTTGGGTAGAAAGATGAGAGGCTGTGCAGGACCCAACCAAAACTCATCCCTCTCCCCTGCTTCAAAGCCATCCCCAAGTTCAAAGACGCGCCAAATGGGAGCATCCAGGGGCCCTTATGCTCAGGGCATGGGGAGCTCAGGACACAAAGTCACAGGGAGGACGGGCACAGCTGTCCCTCCTGGGAGTCCGGTCCAAAGGCCAGCCTCCTAGCCCCACAGTGCCACCTGCTCTGACAAGTCGAGCTCCAAGGAAGGGGTCCAGGGGTGAGCCAAGGTAGTCCTTGCTGCACTCGCCCATCTGAGCTCTCTAACTCTTAACTTGGCCAGAGGGTTCAGCCTTTGGGGAAGCACTGAGCTGGGCTGCCCTGGATTTACTCCAGAGGCCGAGTGTCGGGCATGACAAGCGCCCACTTGCTTGGTGTGGCCTGTACACGGCCACACAATCCCCCCTCCCTCTGCTGACTCAGTTCAGCTCCCCACCCAAGGGCAAAAAGACTCCTCATCCCCATTTCCAGGGCAAAGGAGCTCAGCCGTACACCAGAGGTCTGAACCTGGCCTCCATGGATGACCCTCTAGGGCAGGGGTGTCCAAACTGTGGCCCGCGGGCCAACTGCGGCCCATGATCCATTGTTAATTGGCCCGCAGCAAATTCCAGAAATATATTTAGTTTACTTAAATAAACCAGGTGAGGCAATACGTACTTCACCTCGAGTGAGTGGCCCGGCTGTTTGTGTATTTTACCGCATATGGCCCTTGGTGAACAACGTTGAAAAAAATTTGGACACCCCTGCTCTAGGGGCTATGTGGGCTGCCTGAGACTCCACACAAAATGTCGTGCACGTGTCCCCATAGCACCGCTCTGGGGAGACGGGTCATAGTGCTCAGGGTCCAGAGGGATTGTGACGGTGCACAGGTGAGACCACTGCCGGGACAACAGCTGGCAGTGGCCAGCCTGCCCCTCTCCACTCACTGCTGGGTCCTCTGACAACAAGTCTGATCATGGGGCTGAAGCAGCCTCATTGTTGCCTCAATCCCAGGTGAATGAAATTTCTGGAATGAGCCCTGCTGGGCACTGCCCCAGGCACCAGGCAGCACATACACTCCTCTCCAACAAAGCTACCACCTTTGCAGGAGGCACAAACCGTGTGGGTCATTTGGGTCCCCAAGGCCAACTTAGAAAAGGGTGAGTGCTGCACCCCGGGACCTGTCCAGCTGCGTCCTCCGGCCCTTCCATCCCTCTCTCGGGTGCCCGTGACGGCCCTGACAGCACTGGGCACAGGCGCTGTGCTGGGCACGAGGGAGACAAACATAGTGTCTGTCTCCAGGGAGCACTAACTGGTGGGAGACTGTCATAATCGGGTCAGGGGGAGAAGAAAGGAGGGCTTTCTGGGCAGGATAAGAAGCAGAGGCAGAGGTGTGAAGCAGACAGAGGGGCTGGAATTCAGGGTACAAGTCCCGGCTTGGTGGGAGAGGAGTCAAGGACCCGGGCCTGCTGTGGAGTCTGGACTTACAAGGGCAAAGCCCGGAAGACTCTCAGCAGGAATGGCAGGACCGGGCTTGCGTGTTGGCTCAGGCAGGCAGCATGTACCGAGAGACACGAGGGAGATGGGGTTTGGCTGGAGGGAGACCAAGAACTGCAATGCTCTGAATAAAACGAGGTAAGATCAAGACCTGGTCATGGAGTCGCTGTGGGGAAAGAGGGAGGAGCGCAGGATGCCTCTCACATTTGTTTCCTGCGGGAGGACGGAAGTGCCACCAGATGAGATAAGAGAAGACAGGCGCAGGAGCTGGACACCCAGTGCATGGGACGGTCAGGGTGGCAAGGGCAGCGAGGGAGGTCAGGCCGAGCCACAGGGCTACCAGAGCCAGGGCCTGCTTTCTCTTCCCCTGGTCATGTCACCTATGAATCTCTCAGGGGCCCAGAACGCAGCGGTTTGGGAAATAATGCAGGGTTGTCGCTGCAGTCTGCTCTTCCTCTGAAAACAAGTAGTTCTCCCAGCCCAGCCTTGAGGGAGCTGTAAACTGCATGCTGCCAGCTCCCCAAATTCTCAGAGTGCCCAAATTACCAAGGGTTCCCTCCCTCTGCCCCTGCCCTTATGGTGCTGAAGGCTACCCACCCCCGACAGCCCCTCAGGAAGAGGGGCGAGGCCAAGCCCCTTATCACAGGAACCAGGTGCTTCCTGCGCATGAGCACGGGGGCTTACCACGGGCCCGGCAGGTCCAGGATGCAATCTCAGGCCCCAAAGTCTCGTGGAAATGCCCCTCAGAACTGGCCCAGGGCCCCACCTTGCTGAGCCCAGGAAGAGTTTGCACAGACTGAGCCTAGTATTTGACTGGAGGATAACAGAAGCCCCAGAGGGCATCCCCACCTCAGCTGTCACACCCAGGCCACCCCAAAAGGTCATCCCACTGAGGAAGCAAAGGCTAGTGACTGTCCCTGGCCTCGTGGCTCAGGCTGAGTTTGACTGTTTGTAAGATCCAATTGGGAAGACACAGGGTGCGAATCACAGCCAATGAGCTTAGTGCGTGTACACACGCGCACGCGCACACACAACAGCCTCCTCTCCAGGCCTCTGCATGTACCGTTCCCTCTGCTTAGACCACCCTCCTGTCTTCTTTAACAAGCCAAATCATTTCTTATCCCTTCAGACTCCACACAGTTCGTTTCCTCTTCTGCAATGCGAGGATAAAAAGATCTTCCTTGCCTACCTACAAAAAAAAAGGAATGCGTAGTTTTTATGCTGGGGGGGCCTCTTCTGTAAGAGAATCGCAAATCTTACCAGGGAAATCTTTATTATCTAAGTAAAGGATGAAGGTTGAGGGCTTTCTCTGTGCCAAGCTTCCAATTAAAATAATTGCAATAATTGAAATAACTGCACAACAGAGTCAGGTTAGGGTGCATTTCCTCCAGGAAGTCCTCCCTGACCATATTCCCTGCACAGGGTTCAAGACCCCTCTCCTTTGAGTTCCCAAAGTACTGTGCACTTCCTGAGACCTCATCTCAACCAGGTAGGACTTGTCTGCCTAAGCGGACCACCAGCGAGCGACAGCTCAGCAAGGGCAGAAAACGCGCGTTATCTACCTTCACCTCCTCGCGCAGGGCAGCGCCCAGCATATATGAGGTGCTCTGTGGACGACTGCTGAGCGAATGAATGAATGACACCCACTCCCCCACCACCCGCCAAGCCCACGTGCTACAGAGATCTGCCCCATCGCTTCAGTCCACGCCACTTCCAGCCTCTGAGTGCTCACCACCACGTGCAAAGCACGATGGAGAGCAACACATGCACAGAGGGCCCAAGCCCTCCCTACTCTTCTGACCCAGGCAATTCCCCTCGACTGTGATCTAGTTACCACTACCCCTCCCCAGCAGGCACCACTCCTACCCTTAAAAAAAAAAAAAATCAAAGGAACACTCCGTAAGGTTTTGTGGCCAAGGCATAGCAGCCCCTTGTGGGTACTTAAGGTTTAAACTCACTGTGTGGCCTATCTGGCTTCCTCTGTGGGTGGGGGAGGGCAAGTCCGTGAGGTGGGCTGGGCTCACAGGAGGGAGTCTGGGTCCCAGGCAGAGTCAGGACCTGGGACTGCGTGGCTGGAGGAGGCAGAGCAACAGGACAAGAAGGAACAGGGACATGGCAGCCCCAACATCCTGCCCATCTCATCTTGTCACACCTCTCCCCATGGGGAAGAGGAGACAGGAGACGCAAGGCGGAATGTGCAGAGTTTCTGACACGTGCACTCCTGGAATGTGTTAGCAGCACCAGCCGTGGGGCTCCGGAGCTGGGAGTGGCTGATAGCAGCACTGATTCTCCTGACTAAGCTGCACATCAGACAAAGCGAACCACAAAGCACGCCCTGAAGACTAGCGGTGCTGAGGGAAGCTCCACGCGGGGAACACCAGCCAGGGGAAAGAGGAAGACACGTTTTTTGGAAGAGAAACTGAAAGAGAAGAAGGGGAAAAAAGGATGCTTTGCAAACATTTTGTTGTTGTCCATGTCTTGAGACTTTAAAAGGCCGTTTTTACAAAGGAACAAAAAGTGCCAGAAATAGTAAATTTGTGGGTAAATATAAAAGACCAACAACATAGTGTGGGTTTTTATGATATATGTAGACATAAAATTTATGACCAAAATGACACCAAAGACCACAGGGAGAAATGGAAATATACTGTTGTAAGATTCTTACATTATACATGAAATACTACAATATGATTTGAAGGTAGACTGCGATAAATTAAACTGTAACCCGCACAGCAACCACTAAAAAAGTAAACCAATGAAGTATAGCTAAGTAAGCCAAAAGTGGAGATAAAGTGGAATCCTACAAAATGTTCAGTGGCTCCAAAAGAAGGCAGGAAAAGAAAAAAGAATATAGAACAGATGCACAAATAGAAATCAAATTTTAACATGGTAGACAAACTCAATCAGACTGATAATTACCTTAAATGTTAAAACGGCTATACACTCCAATTAAAAGGAAGAGCTTGCCAGACTGGATAAAAATGCAAGATTCAATCCATGCTGTTTAGAAGAAATACTTTAAATATAAAGACACAGATAGACAGCTCCTACTGGTGTGATACGTGTAAAACGAGAAAGAAAAATAAACCACGCTAATGCTAATATTAATATTAATAAAAGTCGGGAGTGGTTCTGTTAATAGCAGACAAGGCAGACCTCCAGACAGGAGGATATTACCAGAGAGAAAGAGGGACACTTCGTGATGCTAAAAAGGTCAAGACGTAGTATCCTAAACGCATATACATCCAATAACACAGCTTCAAACAAGATGAAGCAAAAACAGACAGAACAGAAAGGAAAAAGAAACAAATCCACAGTTGTAGCTGGAGATTTGGGGGGAAAAAAGCCAGAGGAAGATATAAGCAAATAACCTGCAAGTTAAAGAACAGCAGGACAGAGAGGGCGAACCAAGTGCCGGTCTGAGGAACACGAGGGACCCCAGGCCTTTGCTCCCTGAAGCAGAGGCGGCTGGGGGGCTGCCACAGAGCGGAAAAGGCTCCCTTCCTTTTGCTGGAACCGCAGGCTTCCCCTGGAGGTGAGGGAGGCATCTTCGCTCACGCCACACTTCCCAGTGGCTTGCCATCCCTGACAAATCTGGGTGGGGGGGCGTGTTTGATACCCATCCCCATACAGCTGGTTGATCAGCTTCTCAATTGCTACATTCCCAATACACTGTGACCCACACACAGGATCTACACCACAAACACACGCCAGCCTGTCCCCCTCCCTCCTTCCTTCCCCGTGGCACACAGTGGCATCACTAAGTGGCAATCAGAATGGGAGTCTACAGCATAATCAAAGGGATGGTATGAGACAGCGGACTAAAGCCGTCTGTCTCTGGATTCCAATTCGGGCTGGCCACTTCCCAGCAGCTCCCCTCAGGCAGGTCACATCCTCTCCGGGCTGTGGTGTCTGCATCTGTAAGAATACCTCCTTCATAGGGTTGTTGTGAGGAGAAAATAAGGTAATGCAAGGAAGGCACTTAGAACAGTGCCTAGCACAGAGTAAATTACATTAATGCTGATAATATTATCTCAATTATGCAATATATATGCACTAAAAAGATCTTACAGAAATGCATTAAAATATTAATCGTGGTTATGACTGATTATCTCTAAGAGTTTTTTAGTTATTTTCTTCTTTGGGCAGCTCTGTGGTTTTCAAATTTCTACAATCAGTAAAAAAAAGTTAAATGTTAAGAGGAACATGAATATAATTAGTCCTTTTAACAGACATTTATATAGAAAAATAAACTTTAAAAACAAGGAAGAGATATAAACCCGAAGAACTGAAAACAGGTGTTCCAGTAAATAGTTGAACACGAATGTTCACAGCAGCATATTCACAACAGCCAAAAAGGTGGAAACAACCCACATGTCCGTCAACAGATGATGGATAAACAGAATGTGGTCTAGCCCCACAACGATATAGTCTTCAGCCATTAATACGGAAGGAAGTCCTGACACAACGTGGATGAACCTCAAAAAACATGATGCTGAGTGAAAGAAGCCAGTCACAAAGGGCCGTGTACTGTATGATTCCATTTACACGACATGTCCAGAATAGGCAAATCGACAGAGACAGAAAGCAGACTGGTGATTGTCAAGGGCTGGGGGAGGAGGGAAGAGGAAGAGACTGCTTACTGGGTACGGGAACTCCTCTGGGATGAAAATGTTCTAGAACTAGATAGAGGTGATGTCTGTACAAATTGTGAATGTACTAACTGCCTCTGAGTTGTACACTTTAAAATGGTTAATTGTATGTTAGGTGAATTTCATCTTAGTTAAAAAAATATGATGAAGAGCATGTATATTATATGCCTGCTTATACATTTAGAAATGTACAGCAAATGGTTGGAAAAGATACATACCAAACTATTAACAACAGTTACCCCTGGTTAGGGAAGGAAGAAAGGACTTTCACTTCTGTACCTTTTTTTCCTTCTTACATTAAGCACGTTATCTTATTTGACATAAAAACTTTTACAAAAATAAATAACAATAGGAAACAAAATGACATCAGAAGAGTCTCTAGGGGAAAAAAAACAAAGCTCAAGGCGACACTGTGGCAGATCTGTTGTTCTAGAAATGAAGAAAACTAGGACCCCGGACATTTCCCCAAAAGGACTAGAAAGAGTTAAAAGTACAGGCCTGCAGTGCTAGTAAGTGTCCTGGGCAAGTGCTTTCTCCTCAGAAGGCCTCCATTTGCCCATCTACAAAACAAGTGGGTTGCTGGGCAGTCGGTTGGCTCAGTGGTTAGAGCACAGTGCTCATAACACCAAGGCCGCCAGTTCGATTCCCACATGGGCCAGTGGGCTGCGCCCTCCACAACTAGACTGTAAAACTACCACTTGACTTGGACCTGATAGGTCCTGGAAAAACACACTGTTCCCCAATATTCCCCAATAAAATTTAAAAAAACAAAACAACTGGGTTGAAACTCACAAGTGATTTTCAAATGTTCTTACATTTTTATTTTCAGATTTCTTAAAAGTCACAAAACCCCTTTTACAATCGTAATCTTCAAGGGGAGACCAACACATAAACATAGAAAGTGAGCAGCTCTGAGTAAAGAAGGTGATGGTCACAGACCTCCCCACCCCCGGGGGTAAGAGACACCGTAAGGCTCCTTCAAGCTCTAGAAGCACAGGGGTCTGAGAAAGACTGAATCCATCCAGAACCACAGAGAAGGGAGTGTTGACTGATCACACCCAACACAACATCCCGAGGAGAAATGTCCCCGGCAGCAGAAACAGGGAGCAGAGGAAGGGCAAAGCTGGGATGAAACCCAAGGCCGTCAATAGCCAGTGACCAGCGAGCCAAGGGTCCCGGGGGCAGATGAGCTGTGACAGCCCCGGCCCCCACACCTCTGTGAGGTCAGCCAGACAACAACTGTCTCCAGGTCAGAGTTCCTGCTGCTCTAGAGGCGCAAACAGGATGTTTGGACACAGATGAGCAGAAGTGACCACAGGAAGCCATGACAACCACCTCCAGGTGATGCGTTCTTCTCCCCCCAGCTTGTTTCCGATGTGGCTCTCTCAACAGACCAGGCAAAAAGACTTCAAGTGCCGACTTCTAAAGAGAGACAGGGGGCAGGAATTCTTGGAAAGTTCAGGACACAGCAGAAGAGGCCGTCTGAGGTGGTGAGGCAGGGAGGAAACGAGGCCACCCAGCCATCCCAACAGCTGCTCCCAAAGACGCAGCTAGGTTGACGCTACTAAGAAGGGGTCAGGAAACCACACAGCCACTTGTGGGCACACAGGACTTTCCAGGTGGGCAGCATAGGACCATGCGAGCCCAGGAGGGATGCCAGCTCAGGTCTTGGAGAGTGGTGCTCCAGGTGTCACAGCCACTCCTTCACATCCACCTCAGGGAGCCGGCCCGACCTGACTCACCAGTGATGAGAAACCACCCTGGAGATCCAGCAAGCCAGGAGTCCACGGGAGAAATGGCAAATCCTGAGGAAACCAGTGCAGGCTGTGGGACAGTCCCATTTCCACAGAAAAAAGAGGAAAGTTCCAGGAAACAGAGAGTGAAAAAAAGCCCGGCCAGGACGCTGTGAGCTACTTCAAACCCCCAACGAGGTCCAGGGTGACCCAACAGACCGACTGCCCCTAAAAGGATTCAGAGGCAGCAGGGCAGCCTGCACTGGGCAGGCTTCTAGCTAATAGCTGTGCCCACTCAACTGGCAAAAAAAACACAGTTCACAGTCCAGAAAACCAAACTCTCCCTTTTTCTAATGCCACTAGGTGCCGCCCTGGCCTACACCCATCCTATGAGGCTTCCCTGATATCAGAGCAGCCCTCACGCCCTGAGGGTTCTGGGAGCAGCCTGGACCTGAACTGGAAGCGGTCTCGGAGGGCTCTTGGTGAGCTCTGATTTTAGTGTTAGATGAGCAATTAGGTTTTTTTCAGTCTTTTTTTTTTTCCCCCCTTCTTCCACCTCCGCCCCTCCCCCTTGTTTCTCAGTCTAGTTGTGTAGGACACAGTTCCCTGGCCCACGCTGGTGTGATGAGCCTTGCGCTCCCCCCCCGCTGAGGAAGTCGGTTGCTGGTCGGCTGCTCACGGTAGCTCTCGCCAGCTGCCAGCCACTCGTGATGGCTGCCGTCCATTCACGCTGGCCATCAGCCGCTCCTGGCAGCACATGGCAGCGCACACCGAGCTCCAGTTGCTCACGGCAGCCCAGCTCCAGGGAGAGCCGTTAGCTATAGAGGGCACAGCTCACTGGCCCATGTGGGAATCGAACCAGCAACTTTGGTGTTAGGAGCACCACGCTCCAACCACCTGAGCCACCAGGCCGGCCCAGTTAGTTTAAACCAAGCCATGAAATGACCTCCTCCCCTAGCCACTTCCTCCTCAAAGCCACCAAAGAGGCTCAGGGGAAATGACATGTCACAAAACCAAAACCCAGCTAACACCACTAGCACTGGGGCACAACCGTTTCACCTGTAGAACACAGTCCCCAATACTCCCTACCCCACGGGGCCATGAAGCGTCCCAAACCACATTGCTACCCAAGGCCTAGCTGAACAGCCACCCAGGCTCATGTGCACTGAATACCCTCCACCAAGGCCATAGCAGACACAGGCCGCAGGTTTGTCAAGTGGAGGGGTGATAGAGACAGCCAAGCCCCAGAGCAATGTGTGGAATATTCCAAGGATGAATAATAATCAGAATCGTTACCATTTACTGAACACTTTGAAGCATTTCAGGAAATGCATCTATTTCACAGATCAGGGACTGAGGCTAAAGGTGTGGTGACCTGCCAAAGCCACGCCGTCGGCAAGTGGCAGCAGCGATACAGACCCAGGAATGGCTGATGGCAGAGGCTGTGTTCTGTCCAGGTACCAGACTGCCTCCCCACCCACCTGAAACCCAGAGGGTTTCTTGCTCAGATTCTCCAACAGAGGAAGTGGTTTGCTGGAGGTTATGATGCCTTCAGAGTGGGCATCCACAGTTCAGACCCATTTAATCAGCAACCACCATCACATATTTATTAAGCAACCGCAGAGAGAACTGAGCCATACTTGGCAGTAAGAGACACTTGAAAGGCAGGTAAGATCCCTGTCTTCAAGGGGCTTCCAGCGCTGGGGGAAGACAAACGGGAGGAAGGCCAATTTACACAGATCTGTGACGTTTTATCAAAGCGGGAGGGTAAAGAGGTTAGGGATTTTAACCAGAAAAAGCCTTCTCAAGAAGGTGGTCGCAGCTGAGATCATAAAGGCGGAGGGTCATGGGGGACAGAGGCTATTTTCTGCAAAGTAGACAAAGATCCAGACTCCAGGTAGACGTAAGAGCTGGGAGTGGTCCAAAGTCCAATCTAACTCGGAGAACAAACCCCCTAGACTTGGCAACTGTGGTGTCTACTGTGCTTGCCATAGATACAGGGCAGAAAGAACATGCTCAGAACCTCCCTAAGCAGAGCCAGGTAGAAACACGCACGAGGGAGCTGGGCCCTCTGCAGGCAACGGAGAGAGCCAAGGTGAGGGCTGCAGCCATTGAGGTCAACCAAGTGACGCCGCGGAGGACGGATGTCTAGCACAGCCAACTGTCACTTCTCAAAAGAAACAACATGTGGAGTTTTAGGTGCAACCCACGGATGCCTTAAGTGTTGGCAACTAATTTGGCATATTTTTAAATACCATGAAGGCCAAGCAACACAGGTCTGCAGGCCAAGTCCAATCTGTGATTTCCCATCTCTGCCGAAAGGCGTCCAGTATGAAGAACCAAAAAAGAGAACGAGCTGGGTGCCACAAGACCTAGGATCAAATTCTTGCATCGTTATCTGTGGCAAGAATTTGACTGGGTGTGTCCCCTTCCTCTGAGTCCCCTTCCTCTGAGTCCCCTGAGCTTCAGTTTTTGTTCCTCAGCTGTCAAACAGGGAAAACTACCATCTACCCACAAAGGGCTGTTGTCAGGAATCATATAAAAAAAATGACAAAGCACATGAAAACGTTGCCTAAATGCGAAAGTGTTGCACAAGTGCCCATGATTTCACACAGGCCAAGAGAAGAGAGGAGACAGTAATAGAGAAAGCAGACAATAGATGAGGCCACAAGGAGAGAGTGAGAAGGAAATGAGTTGGGTCTTTGCTGGTGTGCAGACCGGAAGAATCTGGACAATGGCATCCACGTCAGAGGTGGAAATATAAATTTAGGAGTCACCAACACGCCGTGAGAAAAGAGGTCACGCAAGTAGATAAACTGACGTAGGTACCTAGAGAGAAACAGGGAGCCCAGCAAAAGCCTGTAGGAAAATGCAAAAGAAGTGGATCTTAAGGAAAGGAGGGGGAAATATGGCCGCCAAAAAGCAGGAGGTGTTCCTAGCAAAAGGGAAGACGTGGAAGAATGTGTTTAAAAAAAAAAAAAAAGAAAGAAAGAAAGAAAAAGGAGCAAACAAAAGAAGGTAAGGGCAGAAATGTAAAAAGAAGGAACCAGAAGAAAAAGGAGTTGAGGTAAAACTGCGGATGGAGACTATTAGGTCACCTCAGGCCATGGCCATCTACAGTGATGGCATATAGGGGCCGGGAGGGCCCGGGAGTAACGAAAGGTACCCAGGTAGAAAAAGACACGTAGGGGGTGGAGTAAAGAATGAATAAACAAAGAGAGTCGTGGAGGGTCTGTTTGCTGTGTTCTGCATACGTCCACGTCCCTCATCTCACACGGCTTCCCACTACGCAGAAGACAGGCTTTGGGACCATTTTACAACCTGCTTTCCACAGGGTTTTTCTGTTGTTCCAAGAAGCCCAAGTCTCCATGGCTCATTCAAAGAGACACAGACTGGGGGCCGGAGGAGAATCAAGCCACCTGAGGATCCCTGAGCTAAACTGAAAGGAGCTCCCTGGAGGCCTCCACCCACCTTGCTCTCACTCACCCAGGGTTCTCCTATTCGAAACAGCTGGAAATGTGTGCCCCGCTCTCCCCAACAAGAAAACAGAACAGAACATGGCTGTTTCTGCCAAGTGAGTTCTGAATAAGCTGCATTCCATTTCATTAAAACAATTACCTGAGTCCCAGCCAAGAATTACATAAAGCTTCCTCCCGGCACCACCCCTCCCCCATAAAACACACATCGTGCTGCTTCTCAAACAGGCAGAGGAAGGCCATGACACACCACTCTGAGACCACGCTAGGAAGATCCCATGATCCCGACCAAACGGCCAGCCTCTGAGTCCTTGCACACTGAGAGATGTGAAGCTTAGAGAAGTGCTCCCTGGATGAGGGCCTGCTAGCGGCCCAATGTTTCTGGTAGGTAGCAGGACCCTCAAAGCCAAGGGGGGCCACTCGTGTCAGAATCCAGCTCTTTTTCCCAAAGAGATGGGAGACCCAAGTGGCCCACCAACACCAAAGGAGACAAGAGGGACCTGGGAGTGGGGATTCCAGGAGAAGTCTGGAGACCTGGACAGCTATTAGGTCTGAGCTATAAGCAAGAGCCTGGGGCCACTCCAGCCCGTGCTGCCCACAGGCGAGTGGTGTTCCTTTGGTCACAGATAAGAGGTTCATGATGTGAATTGAATGGCATTTCGTCCCATCCCCCAGGCTCCAGCTGCCCACAGGCTGTTCTCTGCCTTTATAAAGCCTTGTTCTGCATCCCACCCAGGCAACCCCTTGGCCGACCCTGGTCACCAGACCCAAAATAACCCCGGAGGCTGCCTCCACACTGTGGAAGCTCTCTCTGGCCACGTCTGGTCCTCTTTTTTCTGCAGGGTTGTGGGGGCTGGGTGCCCCCACCCCCAGCTGCCAGTCACCAATCACTATCATACAGACTGGCTCGGCTGCGGTCTCTGCCCACCCCGTCTTTACAGCACCTTCGCGTCACAGGAGGCTGAGTCACTCCAGTCAACCACAGGTAGACAGTGGCTGAACAACTCTGAGCCCACTATGAAAATGCAGGGTTTTCATACGCTTTTCCAACTTTTTATCATGAAAATATCTAAATATGTAAAGTTGAAAACGATTACAAAGAGCAGTCATCAACAGGTTGCCATTTTGTATAAAAACGTGTGTGCTCGCTCTCTCCCCCTCTCTATACACACACACATATTTACCTCCCTTTTTTTTACCATATCATTTAAAACTAAGTTGCGGACATCATATTACTCCAAAATACTTTAGTATGCACCTAACAATAACAACGTTCCCCCATAAAACCACAATACCACAATCACAAAAGAAATAAGCATTAGGAGGCCGTCTTTAAGGGAAAATTTCGCCCCCGGAGCTCTGCCGGGCCTGGCCAACCGCACATTCTGCCTGCCACTGGCCCAACATCCAAGGCCTCCCTGGAGAGACTGGCACGGAGCCCCACTGGTTAGGCAATCCACCCATTAGCAGAAAGACTTATCAGGACGTGAACGCACACTGGAGGCCACGTGTGAGACTCCCAACAAGACCCCACCTGAAAAGGCAAAGTGGGCCCGGGAGGCTGTGGGGAGGTTCCAGGCCTATCCCAGGCAAAGAGTTCCGATACTGGACACCCCTTTTAATCAGTTGCTTTGTCAAGATTTCCTGGAAAACTCAGCTTCCTAACTTTTCCTCTCCCTCTCTCCCTCCCGCAGGACATCCTCAATTCTCTACCTTAAAAGTCGTCGACGACTTCCTCCTCGAAATGGGGTGGCTCCAAATGGCAGCCCTGTACAAACACTTGAACAAAGGGGCATGTTTCTATGGGGCCGGGGCCCGGAGGCTTCTGATTCCACCCATCAGGGGTAGGAGAGGACCTTGGAGGACTGCCCCAGGTTCCCCTCCACAGCTCTGCAGGAAGTCCCAGGTAACTGGGCTGGTGACAGGTAGAAGAGAAGTGGCGCCCTCCACGGAGCAGGAGACGCTGCCACAGGGGTCTGCCCAGCATCCCTTCCTGAGTCCCCAAGAAAGAACAAAGGAGAGGGAAGTCACAGAGAACAGGAGAAGAACCGAAGTAGGAGACTGAAGACAGAGTGGGAGGGGTGGGGAGAAAGGGGACAGAGAAGATTTTTAGCCTCCTAGAAACGGAAAGCAATCAAACCAACAGGCAACCAAGATCCAATCTAGTATCAGAACTAAAGGGTAAAGAATGGTTGCAAGCTCGACTCCACATTTAAACCCCAGGCCTGGGTTTAAACCCCAGCCCTGCCATTTATTAGTTATAATAAATGGGCTCACCCTCTCTGTGCCTGTTCTGTCGTCTGTAAAATAGGTACTTGTAATAATCATAGAACCTGCACCTCATATGGCCCACTTGATTCAAGGAAACAATGTGTGTAAGGTGCCCAGCACAGGGCCTGCATATAGTAAGTGTTCAGTAAATCTTACAGAAAGAGTTCAGTAAACACTGAAAAAAGAAAAGTGTTCTACAGAGTCTGTTATTATGAATGGAGGCACTGAGACCCGGACAACCCAGGGAAGGGCTGGAATGAGAGTGAAGCCTAGAGGAAGGTTTTCCAACATCTCTGACCTTGGAACAAGGTAAGGGCCCCAGGGAAGCTTTGGAGTCAGCACACTCCCTGCGGGATGACGAAGGGAGGAAGAGCCAAGAGCGTTGCTCAGCACCTCCGCGGTAACTCTGGCCTTCCATCGGCCCCTCCGACCTCACCAATGCCAGGCCATCACTGGGGAAGCTGGAAGAAAGGAAGACAGATGCTCCCTCGGAAGACCTCAAAACCACAGCCTCCAGCAGCCTAAACCTTTCCCCATGGAGCTGTGGCTGCCAGGGCAGCAGACAGCTTGGCACAGCACCGCAGAAAGGGCACCTGCTAAGACTCAGACACACCAGGGTTTGAATCCCAGCTCTGCCCCTCACTAGCGTACAGCCCAGGAGCCTCTCTGGTGCTGACACAGAGCCCACATCACTCCAGGAGTGCCTCTGCCACAGGCCCAGCAGCTGGGTGCCCTGACCCTGGCCCAATACACAGAGGCACCACAGACAGGCAAGTCCAAAGTCCAGCCTTTCCATGGAAACAGGGAGGCTCCATAGCCCAGAATGCCCCAGGCAACTCCCCTGCCCCCCCCAGTACCCCCAAAGACAATGAGGCACTGTTTTCCAGAGGGTCAAGACTGCTGAGAAGCTGAAAGAAGACATGTCCAAATTCCAGCTGCAACAGGGCATTGCCAACAGCTGGCTGTTTCCCCTGGGTGAGATGGGGAAGGCAAAACTATCAAAGCCTGAAGTGGACCCACCCTCTGCCACAAAGGCCATTCCCAGGGCAGAAATTTTAAAGGTAACTAGAAATTATTCAGCAGGCCTCATGGCTCATCCCCCTGGTTAGTCATTAATCACTTAACCATGTTTCCCTGAGAATAAGACCTAGCCAGACCATTAGCTCTAATGCGTCTTTTGGAGCAAAAATTAATATGACCCGGTACTAATATTATATTATATTACATTATATTATATAAGACCCGGTCTTATATTACAGTAAAATAAGACCAGGTCTCATTAATTTTTGCTCCAAAAGACGCATTAGAGCTGATGGTCCAGCTAGGTCTTATTTTCGGGGAAACACGGTCCTACCTTGTTATGATTAACATGACCAAATCTGGAATTAGATCAGTCTGGGTTCCAAGCCCAGCTCCCCCAGTGAACTTCCCAGAGCTCAGATTTCTGCAGCTATAAAGCTGAGATAAAACACCTCCCTCTCGGAATGACCGTGATGAAACGCATAAAGTGCTGAGTCCGGTGCCTGTCTCCCATCAAGCAGGAGTGATCATTAGTGGACCACAGCTGTGGTCACGGCCCCCCCCCAAGCGCACTAGGGACCAGAATGAGGGGAAAGCAAGGAGCTGGGTCAGAAAACGTAATCAGAGTGCATCTCAGTGTTGTGGGAACTCTGTCCAGGAAACTCCGGCCAGAACTCGAACAGGGCAAACTCCCGGCCAAACCATCGTCTAAACAGTAATGAGAAAAGCCACCAGCAGCCACCCCACAGCACAAAGCAGAGAGAACACACAGGGAAGGGCTGTGTTTATGTTTTTCTGCCCAAAGAGCTATAAATTTGTAACTTATTAAACAGCACATGGTGAGTCTGTCCCTTGCTATGGGGAGGAAAGTGTTACCTGATTTTTTTTTTAGACCAAAAAACAAAGTCACAGTGGAGACTCTTGCCCCCTCTGGCCTTGCCACAGGACAGACTGTAAGCTCTCTCTGGTTTCAGGGACCCAGAGGTTCACAACTGAGCACACTCCGGAGAAAAATAAAAACAAGAGGGCTGGCCTTTGTGTCTCCCCTAACTAAGGAAAACAGCTGACAGGCACGGTGCTGAGCAGTCAGCCAGACAGCTGATGGGGCCTGGGCATACAGGCAAATTCCTCTCCCCTCCTGCACGCCCCATTCCTCCCACCCCAGGCTCCGGTCAGCCAGGCCAGCCAGGCGTGGCTGGCCCCCTGGGAGCTTAGGCCAAGGAAGTCGGGCAGCCAGGCTCCAAACAACTGGGGAGCCTGAGGTAGAAGGCCGAAGTTACAGGTGGCAGCCATCGCCCTGCTGCAACCTCTCCTTCCCCTGCGGCTTGCCCCCTCCTCAGGAAGAAAGGCCTCTTGGTACACAAGAGCTGCAGCTCTAGGAGCTAGGGACTGGGCTTCTAGTCCTGGTTTTGTCATTTTGTGGCTGTGCAGCCTTGGGCAAGTGAATCAACCTCTCTTAGTCTCAGTTTCTCAATTTGTAAAAGGCGCGTAGTAAATGACAGCAGTGGCCCTAAGGGGTTCTTATAAAGGGTGGCTGTGAGAACTGGACAAGTTGAGGTACGGGGATGTATTCCATAAACAGCAAATTTCAAATCCTACAATCCCCTCTGCCACTACACTCTCTTTCCTTTCAGAGACTAACTCAGTTTCCTGGCCCTAAATGGAAGATTGTCAGAAGACAGGAATTCAGGACTTCAACTGCAAACGCTACAAAGACTTTCTCAGTCTTTCAAACAGCACAGGGACTGTGTAGAAGCAACAGAACCACATCAGCATTTTAGAACTGTAACTCTGCTCCTCAGTTCCCACTGGGAAAGCCTTGAGACTTTCAGATCCTGATTTTAAAAATAACCCCCAACCTCCTTTAAGCTTAGTTATTTTTATGTGAAAAAAAATACCTGCCTGGAAGCCATGCCAACCTTGAATGTGTTGGAAAATGGGTGCCAAACCTGACCCAAAGGTATAACTATGCTTGGCAGCCATCACACGCTGCAAAACAGGCAGGACTGTACACCATCCCCAGCTCCAGGATCTCTTGGAGGTGGGGGGCTGATCCCAGAAGGAAGCTGCCAGGAAGCAGTAAAATCCCAGTCCTCCTCCCTGTCCTCTTGGAAGTCCATTGCCTACAATTAGCCAGTCTTAACTTAGGGCCCTGTGCGCTTGGGGGAGGCTGATCAGTTCGGTCTGATGAATCCCCTCCTCAGAGCCTGGGACAGAGAAAACATCAATGATCACATAAGCCACCCACAGTCCAGAGAGGAAAGACAAGGCTCCTACAGAGAAGAAACTTTCCCCCCTCTTTACCTCCCCAGCTCAGAGGCCCTCCAGCCACAGGCGTGAAAGGGGAAGGAGAATGAATCCTCCCGCTGCAGGGTTCACACCACGCAAGGCATTCCTAGAACCCTGGCACCAACCCCCTTGGGTTTAGTGTCTGGTTCCAGGAGACACTTTCCCCTGCCCTTACACCAAATCGACTGGACTGAAAAGAGTAGTTTTGGAGCTCCAATAACATGAAAACAGTAAAAGTCTGTTCTGGGCATCCTGTCCTGCTTTCCTGTGTGGCTTCCAGCAGGGTCTGATGCTAGAGGGGGTGGGAGGACTCTACCAGCCAGGACAAGTTCAGAGATGGCCATAATTTGGGGCCCACTTCCCTCCTTACTCCCCTGGCATTTTACCAGTCTGGGAGTGGGGAAAGAATCATGTCTCCCCTAGGCTACTCTTCTAGGATTAGGCTGGTCTAGGATATGAAAGGGAAGAGGCTGGTCCACAGAGGGGAGAGGGCAGTCAGTGAAATGGAGTGACCAGTCCATGAAACAGGGTGACCAGACCTGAAACAGAGGGTTAGTGGGGCACATGGGAAACTTGTCTTTGTATGAGGTGTGGTCATCAGAGGCTCATCTCTAACTTGTGAATTTGACTAGTGACATGAAAGGGGTGGGTTCGGAGGGGCTGTATCTGAAGTGGGATCGGTCCTCGAGGGGGTGGGAGCAGATCCTGGAATTGAGGGACCAGCCTGTGAGATTAGGCAGCTGTTCCCCTAATTGGGCAGTCCCTCTGTGAGGTGGGGGTGGGAGAGCGGTCTGTGAAGTGAGGGTCCCATAGGTATAGAGGTGGTCTGGCCCAGGCACTGGGGATCTCGCCCCTGTAGCGGGCAGGGAGGGTCCCTAAGGTACAAGCTGGTCCCTGGGACTGGTCTGGGAGATGGGGGTGGGTCCCCGAGGTCGGGGGTCCGGAGGTGGGGCCGTCCCCGAGGCGGGGGGTGGCGGCTGTGAGGACCGCAGCAGGGCCGGCCTGACCCAGGACTCAGGCCCAGCTTGGGATCCCGGCCCCGCGGAACCCCAGCCAGCAAGGACCGGTGCGGGGAGCCAGGCCACCGGGGGTGGGATCCCGCAGCACCCACCGCTCGCTCGCGCCCGCCCGGCCCGGGGCCGCGCGCCCCTCTCCGCCTCCTCCCTCGGCCCTCCGCTCACTCACCGAGGTCGTCCATGGCGGGACCGCGGGCGCCGGGAACCGGCTCGGCGTCGTGCTCGCTGCCCGTCCCGGGGCCGCTTCTCTCCGCCCCGCAACTTTTCCGCCGCGAGCCTTGGCCCGGAACGGAACGCGCCGCCACCGCGCGCGCCCGCGCCCGCCGCGCGCCCCGCCCCCGGCTGCCACCGCGAGCACGCGCGCCGCGCCCCGCCCGCAGTCGCCCCCGCGAGCATGCTGGCTCCGCCCCGTGCGCACACTAGCCCCGCCCCCCGCCGGCCCGCGAGCGCGCACCCAGCCTGGATGGTGGGCAACGCTGGGCGGGGCGGCGGCGCCCCCTCTTGGCCGAGCCAGCAGGTGGGCGGCTCCCAGGTCTTCTGCCATCCGGTCAGTCTTTCTGTCCGTCTCAAAGTCACATGCCTCACCGTCTGGCTGACAGATCCATCCGCCTGTCTTGGCATCTCACAGTCTGACCTGTGTCTGTCCATCATCAGTCACCCACTCATCACATGTCTGTCCACTGGAGAATCAGATTTGTCCACCTGTCTGTCTCCCAGTATGTCACCTCCCAGGAGGACCCTAAATCAATACCAGGCAAGGTCAGGAATCTTTGGAGGACTTTTCCTGGGGTCGCCCTCTGGGCCGATGGTAGTGCAGCTCGCCACAGCCCACCTCTGGGGCCAGATTCAATACTTTCCAGGCTATATGTCCCTTAATCTTTCACATGTCCACCCTCACCAGAGGGAGACTTTTCCAAAACTCCGCTTGAAGTGGAGGGGACCCCATCTCACACATTAAAGGAAAAACTATAGGGTGGTTATACCCAGAGCCTGCTTCCATGGACTCAGAAATCAGATAATCATAACAGCTGCCATTTATTATTATATTGAGTTCCAGGTACTATGTAACTACAGTATATTATCTAAATTCTATAGAGGTAGTTATTACTACCAGCCCTTCCTCACACTTTGGAATGGGCAATGGTAGTTTGTCAATTTTATATAAAAATGCCCTTTAAGCACAATTTCAAAGCTCCCCTTCCCATAAGAATCCAGCCCCCCAAGGCCCCCTGTGTCAGGCCAGGTCCTCCAGGAAGCAGATGCTGTGATAGGCGGCCTGTGAAAGAGGAAGGGGAAGAAACAGGATTGAGCAAGGAGAGGCACAGATCTGACAAAGATAGGCCAACCCAACCGGGAGCCCCAGGACAAAAACCCATGAGAGGAGTCCTCATTGGGCAGAAGTGTCCAGGCCCCAATTCCCCACCATGTTCAGCCACTGGCTGGGGATGCCCAGGAAGTGAGTGACCTGGCCCTAAAGGCCTTACATCTGGAAGTTGTCATTCCTCAAGCTGGATCACAAGCTGTCTTTCAAAAGTGGAACCAAGCAGTTCATCTCCGTGGCTGCCACATCCTCCTAAATTAAAATTCAAGAGCTAAGACTGCTCCCCAACTAGGCACTCTATTTCATGCCATTTCAACAACTTTCATGTATCTCTATTTTGTAGGCACTCAAAACAGTACCTCTGTTTTGTAGGAGTAGGCACTCCTCACTGCTACAATTTACATGTAGTGGTGGGATTATCTGATAAATATCTCTCTCCCTATCATACTAAAAGCATGTAGAGGCAGAAACCATGTCCTTTTATGCCCACCACATAGCCATACTTAGTATGTGGCACATAGTAGGTACTCAATATATATTTGTTAGATGACTGGCGGGCATTGTGCCTGACACTTGGAACACAGCAAACCACAGTCCCTTTCCTCAGAAAGCTCACAGTTTAATGGAAGAAGCAGAGGATTAAGCTGTGAGATCAGTCATTCATCCACTCAATGATGAGATATTTAATGGTGCTCACTCTGTACAGACCTTGTGCTGGGGCTGGAGATACAATGATGAATAAGACTGATATGGTGCCTGCCTTCTTGGGGTCTATAGTCCAAAGGGACAGGCAGAAGAGCAAACAGACCAGTATGAAGGATGAATAGCCTCACACCATTCCCAGCTGCCTGGAACAGCATATGCAAAGGCCTAGAGGCAAGATAGAGACCATGGTGCATTAGAAGCACCAAAAAGAAATTGCAGCATGGAATACAAGGTGAGGAATGATAACGGGGGGACAGAGGGGTCTGCAGGGGCACCTGTCCTGCATCAGACACTGGGCTAAAGCTGGGAGAAGCAGAAAGAAGAATCCACAAATAGTCAAATCCGTGTTAGGCCCTGGAGCTTCTGGGGTGAACAATATTCTAATGCTGTAATGGAGGAAGCTATTACAATGGGGATGTAATGTCACGTTTCCTCTAGAGGAGGTCAAATGAATTCTCAAATGATAACAGCTATTCTCAATATAAAGAAGAGGCTCTGGGCTGGGTGCTTGCCATACTCTTTTTAATTTACTCCTGACCACAAGACTAGGAGATGGCTACTATCATCCCCTTTTCCAGTTGAAAAAGTTGAGATCAGAGAGAGACTGAGCTATCCAAGGTCTCAGAGCTCATAAATAGGGAAACTGGGATTTGAACCTGGTGAGGTGTATGCTGAGGCCTGTGCAGGAAGCCTGCCAGGTGACATTGCTACTCCTTAGACCCATCCCAGGGCACGTACTTGTTCACTTTTCAAAGGTCTCAAACCTGTCATTTTCAAAGCAATGTTTGCTGGAGGGGAAACTGAGACACCAACTGAGCAGGGGATTTTGCCCCGGGTGGAGTTCTAAAGAGAACAGAGGCTCAGAGTTCAGTGCTGGTGACCTTGAACATTCAGGCCCCTTCCTGGGATTTCCTCATGTACCTACATAGCCCCTAAACTCCATTTCCTCCCCTTCTTCCTCCATCCCTCTGGGACTCCGATCCCCACCAGACTTGGTTGACTCAATCCAGGTTTTCGCATCTTCCTAAAGATTAGTTGACATTGATGGGGCAGGTAGACAGCCCTGTCAAAACTGAATTCAGGGTCCCCATGGTGAGGAAACATCCCCCAAGAAAGCAGATCCTCTGAGAGAATCACTCCATGGCCAAAGGCATGGAGACCCATCTAGTCCATGGAATGTCTATCCTTTCACATGTGCTGTTCCTTCTGCCTGGATTGTTCTGGATGCCTCTTCCTGTCCCAGCCCACGGGCACCTCTGCTCAGTAGTGTGCCGTAGAGGTTAAGTGCATAGACTATAGGACTGACTCCACCCACATTCGAGTCCCAGCTATGCTCCTGTTGGCGATGAGTCTCAGGCCAGTTATTCTCTGTGCCTCAGTTTCCTCCTCTGCAGAAAAAAAAATTAATAATAGCTACCTCTCAGGGTCATCATAGGATGACCCCTAGAAACAAAATGCAAATTACATACATAAGTTAAAGTTTTCTAGTCGCCCCTTAAAAAGGTAAAAAAAGAAACAGAAAAAAATTAATCTTAAAAAAAAATTTAATCTTAATATATTTTATGTAATCCCAAATATCCTAAATGTTATCATTTCAACATGTCATCAATATAAAAATATCAATGAGATCGCTCACTTTTTTTCGTACCAAGTCTTTGAAATCTGGTACGTATTTTACACTTATAACACATCTCAGTTTGACCAGCCACATTCCAAATGCTCAGTAGCCACATGTGGTTAGTGGCTACCACACTGGCTACCACACAGCATAGCTTTAAATGTTATCTGTCCTCATGACTCTTTGGAATTTCAATCTAAAAGCCATTTGCTTAGAAAACCATGTCCTCACCTGCTAGACTGTCAGGGCTCCTGCATATGAAGATATTTATTTAGCGCCCTGGAAGCACTCATCATAATTATAATTAAATAACTCTTATGCATTCATTGTTTGCCCCCGTCCATCTCCTACTAAACTCTAAACTTCAGGAAGGCAGAGACCACGTCTGTCTTGTTCACTGTTCTACCCCAGTGCTTGGCACAGGGCCGAAGACACAGTAGGTGCTCAATAAAAATATGCTGTGTGAATAACATTTATTAAATACCATTTAAAGAAATAAGCTTAGCACTGCACTAACTGTTGTTGGGAAGAAAGTGGAGATTAAAGGGGGGAAAAAAGATTTAGGAGAATAAATTCCAGAACTTACAATATAGATGTGGAAATGTTTTTTACAAAAGCAATAGTTATTCATTGTAGGAAGAAATTTAGAAAAAAAGTAAGATAAATTAAGAGGTGAAAGTTGAAAGTATCCATAATCCAAAAAAAATGAATCACCAGTGGTACAATCTTCTAGGCCATTCTTTTCACATATATACTCATATAAATATCTATACCACATATATAAAATGTTTAAATATGCATTTTTATATTTCTGTGCACTGCTTTGAAACCTGCTTTTTTTTCCCACTTAACACTATTTTGTGAACATCTTTTCATGGCATTCAATATTCTTCTAAAACATCATTTCTTTGGGCGAAATAGCATTCCAGGATAACTGTACCAGCATTTACTTAACCAGTTCCCTGGCTAAATTCAGCTATTTCCAACTTTCCACTATAATTAGCAATGCTGAGAAGAACTTCCGTGTAGCTAAATCTTGGACACATCCTCAATTATTTCCTAAGATGGATTCCTAGAAGCGGAAGTGCTATATTAGAGGTTATGTGCACTATTGTTAGTCCTTTTGCTGGGTGCTGACAAAGTGCTTTCCATAACAACTGCATCTACATAAATAGATAATATATTTTATGTACACCAACTCACACACAATACTTTAGGGTGACCCCATGAAGAATTCCCCCAAATGTGGTACAAGTGCCACCAGTGCAATGAGAGATGTGTAAATGGTACATGGACAAAGATTTCTTATTTTAATAGTTACGTATTTATGCATATTAGAAAAATAACTAATTGGCACATAAAACCAATATAGTTTAGGATGAGACTAACTTTTAAAAATTAGGTCATTGACAGGAAAATATTAAGTAAGTTACAGCACAGTGGGTTCTCACTTACAGCGAAAATCATCACTGGAGTTTGAGACGCTTCCTGATGTGTGATCACTCCCCAAAAGTATTGTGTAATTGAAGAAGTTAAGCTGGAGCAGAAACACACTCAGGAAAAAACAACTTCATTGAGGCATAATTTAAACCCAGTAAAATGCTCCCATTCAAGCAGACTAGTTTGATGAGCTTGGACAGATATATACACTCATGTAATTACCACATCAATTAAGATACAGAACATTCCATCACTTCCTCGTGCCCCTTGCAGTTGACCTCCCCCCCCCCACTTTTGGATCTAGGTAACCACTGATTTGCTGTCACTATAGATTAGTTTATATTTTCTATAATGCATTTATATAAATGGAATGATACAGTATGTATTTTCTTTTCTTTTTTTTTAGATTGTGGGAGGTCTGGCTTCTTTGGCTCAATGTATTCTTGAGATTTATCCAGGTTGTTGTATCAAGAGTTTGCTCCTTTTCTTTTTCTTTTTTTTCAACTTTTTTTACTTTTTAATTAGGGAATATTGGGGAACAGTGTGATTTTCCAGGACCCATCAGCTCCAAATCAAGTCGTTGTTTTCAGTCTCGTTGTGGAGGGTGCAGCTCACTGGCCCATGTGGGAATTGAACCGGCGACCTTGGTGTTATGAGCACTGTGCTCTAACCACTGAGCAAAGCAGCCACCCGAGTTTGCTCCTTTTCATGGCTGAGTGGTACTCCATTGTGTGGATATGGCACCGTTGGTTTCTCCATTGTCCTGTTGGTGGATATTTGGATTGTTTCTCTCGTTTGGGCCACTTTAGATGAAGCCGCCATGAACATTCGTATAGAAGTCTTTGTGTGGACATGTGTTTTCATTTCTCTTCCATACATTCCTAGAACTGTAATGGCAGGGTCACAGCCTAATGTTTTTAAAATGTGTATTAACTATCATCCTCATTCCTCTGCTGCACCATTCCAGTGGTTTCCTATTCCCCTTGGAGTAAACTCCAAACTCTTCACCAGGGTGTCCGAGGATATACCTTGGATCTTGTCTTCTACCAGTTTCCGCTGCTCATTATACTCCAGCCACACCGGCCTCCATTCTGTCCCTAGATCATAACAAGCTAGTTCTGACTTTGGAGCCTTGCAGGTATGAGGCCCTTTCTGGAACGTTCTTCCCAGATCTTGTCATGGCTGTTCCTGCTCATCATTGAGGTCTCAGTTCACATGTCACCTCTGAGGTTCCTGAACATTTTAACTAAAGTCTCTCCATCCCCGTCAGTCCCCATCCTCTTATCCTGGTTTACTTTATTTACTTTCAACTTCTGACTTTATGTTCTGTATTTATTTGTTTACCTGTTTATTATTTGTCTCTCCCTCCCCCGTGAAAATGTCAGCACTCTGAGGTGAGGGATTGTGCCTATCTTGTTCACCAGTGTCTGGAATAGAGAATGCTCCATTCTAGCTGTGGACACCAAGGTACAAAGAGCTGAGTGGACTGGGTCATGGAGTTAGTTGCAGGATCAGGTGGAGAACCCCAATATCCTGGCACCCAGCCCAATCCTTTCTCTAACACAGGCCATTCACAGAGCTTTCCAGGATGCCAACAAGATTCGAGTACAGGGTTCTTAGTGAGGTGCTGTTTTTAAGAGCAAAGGACTAGAAACAACCCAAAAGTCCATCAGTAGGAAATTGATTAAATAAATTACATGCATTCCTGCAATGGAAAACTATGTAGCCACAGAAGACATCCAGGAAGCTCATTATGTACTGGTATGAAACAGTCTCCAAGATCTAAAAAAATAAAACTGAACAGTGTGTGTAACGTGCATCTTTGCGGAGAAAGTAGGAAACAATCTATTTATTTAAAAGATGGTTATACATGCTGGAACATCTCTGGAAGAATACGTAAACAGTAGTGTCACCTGGCAGGGGTGGGAATAGGGGAATGGGGTGGCTGGGGGTCAGGAGTGGGAAGGAGATTTCACTAAATATCCTTTGGAATCTTTGGAATTTCGAATCACATATGCAAGTTTACCTATTCCCAGAATGAATTAATATTTTCAAAATCAAATACAATTGCATTAGAAAAATGACACAGCAGACATTAACATAAAAATCAACTGCTTAAGAGTGATTCAAATGAGGCCTGGAAAACGTTTCCTGGAAAAGAGCTAACTCTGACCTGATTTTTGGAGAATGGGAAGCAGTGGGAAAGGCATTCCAGAAGGAGTTCAGAAAAGTATGCAGAGGGCCCCAGAATAGGGGCAGCCAAGACTGAAAGGTTTTAGCCTCCTGTGCTTGTCTCAAGGATGAACCAGGTGATCCAGAGAGTGGGTCCTAGCAGGCTCTCCAGACCTCTGGGGGCAACCCTGTAAGTTCCAGGAGTCCTAAGGCAGACAAGGGTTCAAATCCCAGCTCTGCCACCTGCCAACCATGCAGCCTTGGGCATGATACCTCATCTCCCTGAACCCCCGTTTCTCTTCAGCACAATGGGCCTGAAGTTCTGCAGGTTTGATTAGCTGGGTGATTTGGGGCAAGTGTTTTAGCCACTCTGAGCCTCAGTTGCCTGAATTATAAAATCTGGCTAATACAACATATGCCTCCTAAAGTTGTTATGTGGATTCAACAACAACAAAATTGCAGGAAAAGCACTGAGAAATTATAGCTATAATTATCACAGGAGAACCCAAGTGGGACTTTAGGGCTAGGAGAGAAAAGGACAGATTTGGAGATTTATCCAGCCACGAAGGGGTTGCAGAATCTAAGTCATGAATATTATTAATCATATTAATAATTATTCATATAATTATTATTGGGAATATTTATTGTTTAACATATGGGTAGCACCATGTTATCTCATTTAATCCTCACAAAGAATCATGGGGAGAGGGGTTATGCCTATTTTACAGGCCAGGAAACTGAGGCTCATAAAGTAACCTGCCCAAGGCCACACAGGTACGAAAGGGCAAGGTCAGGATTCAAACCCAGGACTGTCTGACTCCAGAGTCCATGTACTGGCTCATGAAGGGGAGTATAGGGGTGTGTCACAGCCCCTTGACAACTTCAAGCTCCCCAGCTGGCTTGAGCACAGTGTCTTGAAAAGGCTTTGCTGCCTCTGAATCTGGGGGGAGGATACTGTCTGGGTCACTCACTGCCCTGCTTACACTCTTCATGATGCCAGAATAAAGTCCAGTGATTTTCCATGATCTTTGACCTCATTAGAGGACCCAGTGTAATGTGCCTTCTTCCCAACTCTCCCTTTCTCCTTTTGCAGCTCTAGTCAAAGGGAATGACTTCCAGTTCCTCCAAGAGGTCACATTCTCCTGGTTTGAGACCCCTGCAGGGGCCGTTACTCTTGCTGAAAAGTGTCCTGTCCTCTTTCTTCTGGTTAACTCCTTTCCTCCTTCAGTTTGCAGGTCAGCCACACCCTCCTCCAGGAAGCCTTCCCTGACTACCGCCTAGACGTGCATAATTGGTCCCCCCCCCCCCCACTAAAGCATTTAACTCTTTATCAGGCACTATCAGAAGCACTTTTCCTCTATTATCTAATTTGACACCCACAAAATCTCTATGGCAGTGAGCCTCATCCTTGGTGGCACATTGGAATCACCTGGGAAGCTTTAAAATATATTTTTTTGCTCAGAACTAACCTTTAGAAATTCTGATTCAGTTGGCCTGGAATGCAGCCTGGGCATCAGGATTTCAAAAAGCTCCCTCAGGCTGTTCTGATGTACAGCCAGGGTGGAGACCCACTGGCTTCTAAGATAGATGTGATCCTGACTCTCCTTTCACAGCCAGGGAATCTGAGGCACAGAGAAGTTCGTTAAGTGGCTTAGGGTCACGCAGTTAGTGAATAGTAGAGCAAGGATTTGAACCCAGAAATTCTGGCTTCAGAACTACGCGAGAACAAAACCAATTGGCCTCAGTTAATTTCCCCACCGATGGAGAGCTGTGAGCCAGTCTCTTCTGAGACAGACACTGAGGGCCCCTCGGGCATGAGATATTTTTAACCTAGAGAAGCTAGGATTCTTGCAGACATCCTGTAGTGACTTGAACACTGAGAAGATTGTTTAGAGGCCAGGGGACCCTTTCCCAGCTGAAATATTCCTCAGTGTCCAGCCTTTCTGTCCCCTGGGGCCAGTGGGTCCAGGCTGGCCTGGGTGACAGGGTAGGAGGGTGAGTTAAGGGTTGGTTCCATCAGGGGCTGATGTTTCCAAAGATATTTCCGTACACGGAGGAGGCCGAGAGGGTCAGGATTACCTCACCCAACCCAGCCCCTTCTCCCTGCTGTCTGCCTGGGACGGAACTAGAGAACAAACAAGCGTTAGAACTGGATATGAGTTCACCCTCCTCCCTTTCCCTTCCCTAACCCGGGAGAGTTCCGTGAAAACTGCAGAGCACGTCCAAACATACACATCGAACATTCTCCAGATGCTCTTCTCTGTGGCTTTGCGGGCGAATACATTGGTACAGTGCTGGAGGAGGGAACCTCTAAAAATGCAAAATATGTATGGCCTTTGAGCAGGCAATCTCACCTATAGAAATTTCCCGTAGAAATACCCCACAAGTAGGCAAATTCCCCTGGCTAGGCAAAGACGCACATCCAAGGATGTTCATCGTAGCATTGCTTATAATCATAAAAAAACTGGAAACAACCCAAATGCCCATCCGTAGAGGATTGGTTAGCTGAAGTGGGATATATTTCGTACAGGAAGAGGGGAGCTGTGTATTGACATGGAAAATATGTCCTCGATATATTGTTTAGCAGAAAGAAAAAGGAAGTATTAGAACTGTACGTAGAGTGTGATTCAATGTTTGTTCATAATTATGTTGACATATGAATAGAACAGTTTGGAGGAACAATCTCACCTACCTGTGCCTATCTCCTCTAGCAGTGGAAGTGGGATTATGGTGGGGTTCTTTGTCACTGCTACGTATGTATAATATTTGGATTTTATATACAAATGTGCTGTAATTTTGTAACTAGAAAAGAATTAGTTGTGAAACAGAAAACAATACTATGTAAACACCCAATGGGTCCACTTTAAAATGGTTAATTTTATGTTATTTGAATTTTACTTCAATTGAAAAAAAAGAAGTCAGTGTAACCCAAACTACCCAGCCCAAGGAAGATTCCAGTAGAACTAAAAGCAAAATATCACATGCATGTTTCAGAAATTTTATCTTTAAAAAAATTGTTTTGCTTTCCTTAAGTTATTTACTCAATATTTCGATGGTTTTTCCAGGCTTTTCTTTCTTGTATTTGCTTACAAATGAGTCATTATTTTACTTACTTGCTATTATAAATTCTAAGAAAATCATACACACACACACACACACACACACACACACACACACACACGTCAGTGTTTGCCAGACCATCATCTGAACTTTCTGATCAATACAAAAGTTGCGGTGGGAACAAGCTTCCATCTTCTATTTCCTCCAGCGCTGATCTGACACCCAGATTATCCATCTTGGCAAACAGCTAAGATGGAAAGAAATGGTTGGAGTGCATTTTCAGACCACACTATCAAGGATATTTGTAGCTCCTGGAAATTTCAGCTTCTGGGGGGTACACATTGGCAACTTTCACAGTTCCTGTCATCAGTGTGGGGTCTCCAGGATGCCCCTTTGAACAGTTATCACTGATCTCCTCTTTCCACCACACTTCTGACACACTGGCTTTATCAGGGGACTCTTCTTGACTTCCTGGGACCACAGGTCCTGATCACAGGCCTTGATTCCAGGAAACCTATCCTGGGTTCCAGAAAAGAAGTGACGTTGATTTATCTTACTCAGCCATGACATTTTTTTTTTTTTTTTTTTAAGTATTGTTGGTATATAATCTTATCTTGGTTATATTAGTTTCAGGCGAACAATATGGTGATGCAACATTGTTATACTTTACAATGTGTCATCCCACTAATTTCAGTAATCATCTGTCACCATGCAAATGTATCACAGTATTATTGACTAAGTTCCGCTTCCCCTTTGCACCCATCCCCTGTACCCCCTCCCTCAGCCATGATATCTTGATGCCTGATCAGGAAGTGAGTGGTTCAGGGAAGTGGTCGTGGAAACCGAAAGGCTTTTAGCATCAAATGATTCTTATGTGAAGGGTTGTTCACAAATTACTGATTACATAAGGAAAAATGCACTTTTACAGTAGAGAGAGCACAGTTACTGCCTTAACCAGGTGCTTAAACTCAGCATCACTAATAGTGGAAGACGCAGTACAAAGTTCGCAACGCCACCTCTGAAGTTATATTTCATCTAATCAAGCTTCAAGGTCTAACTTCCAGTTTACAGGAAGTACAGGGGACAGAGGAAAACTGTACAACAGTTTTAAACAACACTGCAGGGGACGCTATCAGGTGAAGCCAGAAGGTAGAACATTCTACAAGATAACTGTCTTGGACTTCAAAAAATCAATGTCATGAAGGAAAGAAAAAAGGCAGGGGAACTGATCTAGCTTTTAAAAGAAGGCAGATGGAATGTAAAAATGGTACAGCCGCTCTGGAAAGTAATCTGGCAGTTTTTTATGAAACCAAACATGCGATTTACCATGCAGCCCAGAGAATTAAAAACATGTTCACACAAAAACTTGTACAAGAATGTTCTTAGCAGCTTTATTTGTGATAGCAAAATACTGGACAATCCCAATGCCCTTCAGTGGGTAAATGGTTGAACAAACTCTGGTACAATGAAATTGTGGGGGTTCAGAACGAGTCACCCGATACTCTGGCATGCAGATTATTTCAAGCTGAAAACAATAAAAGTTCATAAGGCTCAGGAAGAAATTTTGGTTTTCCCATGACTGCTTAAAAGAGTTTAAGACAGAGGAACTGCTCCAGGAAGGGAGTAACCATCATAGACAACTATTTTTTAACCTGAACTAGACATGATAGACAGGGAGGAACCTAGCAAAGCCCATTTGATCAAAGTGCCCCTGTGTCCCATTGTTTCAAGATGACCTGGCAAACATTTGTTAACTAAACATTAACTCTTTTCATCCCCTTGTAAATTTGCCTTATTTCTCTTGAAGTCCCCAGACCCTTGCCTCCCCTTCCTTGGTCCAGAATGGTATATATACCTCCTTCTGCTTTTCTGCCTGTGGACTTTTCATGCTTATGTGAATTCTCCATATGCATGTATTAAAACTTGATTTTCTCCTGTTAATCTGTTGTATGTCCTTTGAATTATTCAACCAGCCAGAAGAACTAAAGGAGTACAGGGAAAGTTTCCCCATCCCTAACAGAATACTACTCAGTAAGGAAAAAGGATGAACTATTGATACGTCAACACCGTGTAAGGACCTCAAGGACATTATATTTAGTGAAAAAGTCAATCTCCTAAAAAATCACGATTTCATTTATATGAAATTCTAGAAAATGCAAACTAATCGGTAGTGACAGAAGGGGGGAACGGGGAGTGGGGAGAGACTGGAGTGACGGATGGATTACAGAGGAACACCAGGAAACTTTTGGGAGTGATGGATTTCAGTAATGGTTTCATGGGTGTACATGTTTCAAAACTTATCAAATTGTATGCTTTAAACATGTACAGTTTATTGAATATCGATTATATCCCAGTAGAGTTTGTTTTTAAATGGGGAGAATAGTTTTTGTGAGAATTAAATGACATGAAGCATAGTAAGCACTTTGTGTGGAGTTTGGCATAAAGTAAGTGCTCAATAGTTGTTGGAGTTTGGCTGGTCTCCTGGATGGCTCCATCACATCTCCCTGTTTATTTTCTTTATAGCACTGAAATCTGTAATTATCTAGTTTATCTGTTTGTTTACTTATTTGTGGTGTGTGTCAAGACTGGGGGTTTCCACCAGTGCCGCTTTAAACCAATGAATGCTGGTTCTACCGCCTTCATCCTTAAGTAACCACATCCTTTTGCTTACAGGCCAGAGGAGCGTTTATGGGTGGTAGCCTAAGCAGGTGCAGCTGGACTGCCTTGCCCAGGGGTAGGACTTCTGCAGCCTTCGATCCAGGGATACTCTTGGCCTTCCTAAGAGGACAAGACTAGAGGTAAGCGGGTGTAGTGGAAACCAGTACACCACTAGGGATAAGAGGACTTGGTTCCAGGCTCTCTGTCCTGGAACCAGTCTCTGTCCGGGACTCCACGGTGAAACCTGGGCAAGTCTGTTACATCCATTTCTCTCCTGGTCGCTTTAAAGGAAGTATGTGGATGAGATGCTTTCAGATTCGCGTCCATTTCTGAGAATCTGTGACCCTCTGGATGAGGTTGCCTACTACAACGGGGAAATGGGGACTGCCATTTACTAATAACTGTGAGCTTTGACGTAAAGAACAACTAGCTACAACCAAATGTACATTCCCTGCACTGGAAAGCCTTCGAGCTGCACTCTGAGGCGTATGAGAAAGTGTCCACGTTTTTTAAAGACCCAATATCATACGACTCCAACAAAACCCGAAAAACTGAACCCTAAACTTCTATAATGAAAACACTCCACAAATACACGCGAGAAAAAAAAAGAAAAACTAAGATAAAAACTCAAAGCTTAAAAAAAAAAAAAAAGAAAAACAGCGTAAAAACAGCTAATTGTCTCAAACCACCTTTTTTTAAACCATTAAAATTCAGTCTCCGTAGAGACTGTCAAAAATTGCCAATGCCGACTATATTTCAAGTCGTCATGGCGGGGTATTGGGAAAAGTTTTCAATTAGCAATAATCGCGCCTCGGATAAACCTCATTGGCTACGATACTGCCACTGCGCAAAGCTGAAAAACGTGAGCACGCACCCCTCTCCCCGACGGATGACAACGATCTTTACACGGAGGGTGAGCGACTGCCAGCGAGTTCATGAATCTGATGCGTTTCCCTTCGAGCAGTTTTATTTAAGGTCCATCTGCATGGGAAGCTTCTTGTTGTGGGGTCATCTCATGTGAAACTTTCAGATTTTGGAAATGAGTGCACATTCGCAGGGGATGCTGGGGAATTTTATGCAAATCATTGTGACGTCACAGAGATGACCCGATTGACTTGAATTTTGGGAAACTGCGGCGGGAAGGTGGGGGAAAGCGAGTGAGCCGAAGACGGGTGAGTTGCTGGGGTGAGGGTGCAGAAACAGTAGACAAGGGCCAGAAGGGGCATTTTCAGAGAAACTAAAATCTCAAAAGCGTGACAAACAACCGAAAACGCAGCATTGGACAATGGAAAATAGAGTCAGAATAGATATAAAAGACAAACTACTGCAACTCAAATGTAAACCCCACCTTAATCCAACAGAAAAACTTTCAAAGACAAAAACCGACAAACACTTAACGGTAATAGTTTTAAACTTTAAACACTCATTTTCAAAAAAGCACCCAAGAAATAGTTATTTTTTTCTTTAAACCAAAATGCTCAGTCTCCGTAGAGACTGTCAAAAATTGCCAATGCCGACTATATTTCAAGTCGTCATGGCGGGGTATTGGGAAAAGTTTTCAATTAGCAATAATCGCGCCTCGGATAAACCTCATTGGCTACGATACTGCCACTGCGCAAAGCTAATGAGCAACGCCCCCTACTCATCACTGCCAATAAGCAAGGTTCCTATTTCAGAAAGGCGAGCTTGAGTCTCATGGAAAAACCTTCAATTGTTGTTTGGTTGAAAAATTATATGACCATATGACGATCTCGTGGAAATGCATAGGCTGTTTCTGAAGATTCTTGCTTGATTTTACTTAACTAGGTTTTGATGGAGCATAAAGCAAAGCATTATGGGAGGGAACATGCTAAGAAATGAATTGGGCGAATGAGAAATAGGCTTGGTGTCAAGGTACTATTCACGTGGCTCCGGATTCACAGTGTAACTATCCTCTCAAAAGTAGGGTTGTGTTTTTTGGGTTTTTTTGGGGGAGGGGTTAATTATGGTCAAGTACACATCACATAAAATTTACTGCTTTAACCATTTTTAAGTGTACAGTTCAGTAGCATTAACATTTAATTGTTGGCAAACTTCACTGCTATCTCCAGAAATTTTTCATCATCCCAAACTGAAACTCTGTACTTATTAAACACTAACTCTCCATTCCTCCCCCCAACCTCCCAGCCCCTGGCAACCTCTATTCTACTTTCTGTCTCTATGAATTTGATTATTCTAAGTACCTCCTATAAGCAGAATCATCCAATATTTGACCTTTTGTGTCCGGCTTGTTTCATAGCATAATGTTTTTAAGGTCCACCTATGTTGTGGTATATATCAGAATTTCATTCTTTTTTTTTGACTGACAAATATTTGATTGTGTGGAATTTTGTTACCCATTCATTCTTCCGTAGACACAAGTTGCTTCCACTTTTTGGCTATTGTAAATAATGCTTCTATGAACATTGGCATGCAAGTATCGGTTTGATTTTTTGTTTTCAATTCTTTTGTGTATATACCTAGAAGTGGAACTTCTGGATTATGTGGTAATATTATGTTTAATATAAAAGAGTTTTCTGTGGACAACTTAATTCCGAGGAGAGAGGCTAAAAGAAAGAGGCTATTTCCACAGAAATGTTCATAGTTCATGAAGTTTGACGTAACTTTCACTCTCGTTGCTTGTTTTCTCTCTATACAAGTGGAGAGTTGTTAGAAACCTATATCTGGATATGTTTCCTCCCTTAATTATATTTTCCAAAATACTTTTGGTTTTGGTAATCATTAAGATGCAAATACTGGGGCCGACCGGGTGGCTCAGGCGGTTAGAGCCCCATGCTCCTAACTCTGAAGGCTGCCGGTTCGATTCCCACATGGGCCAGTGGGCTCTCAACCACAAGGTTGCCAGTTCAATTCCTTGAGTCCGAAAAGGGATGGTGGGCAGCACCCCCTGCAACTAAGATTGAACACGGCACCTTGACCTGAGCTGCCACTGAGCTCCCGAATGGCTCAGTTGGTTGGAGCGTGTCCTCTCAACCACAAGGTTGCTGGTTCGAATCCCGCAAGGGATGGTAGGCTGGCGCGCGCCCCCTGCAACTAGAAATGGCAACTGGACTTGGAGCTGAGCTGCACCCTCCACAACTAAGACTGAAAGGACAACAACTTGAAGCTGAACGGCATCCTCCACAACTAAGATTGAAAAGACAACAACTTGACTTGGAAAAAAGTCCTGGAAGTACACACTGTTTCCCAATAAAGTCCTGTTCCCCTTCCCCAATAAAATCTTTAAAAAAAAAAAAAAAAAAAGATGCAAATACTAGTCTCCAAAAAAGTGACACTCTCCCCAACATTTTATTATAAAAAATTTCAAACATGAAACAAAGTATTGCTCAGTGAATATTCGTGTAGTCGTCATCTAGATGCAAAAAGGAACATCTTTGAAAGGCCTGTGGAAAGGATCATAAACACTGAAGTTGAGGGCGACTCAAATCTAGATCCGTTGTTAAAGCTTCTCTCTTAAGAGAGTATGAATTCCTAAGTTAGCGCTGTTTGGATGCACGTTTTCCCACTCAGGATACTAGCATCAAGCTCTAAACAGTTCTCTCAGAGACGACAACGCATTGGCTTAGGTGAGAGCAGCACGTCGCGAACCAAGCTTCAAAACCTCTGACCAGGAAGAGCCGACAGGGGGCGCTACTGGACAAACTGGGTCCCTCAACTATGAAACCTAGAGAATTGTGGGACTTGTAGTTTTTCTTGCATCATTTAAGTTCCGTGAACTACATTTCCCAAAATGCAAGTGTAGCTAGTCAGTTCCACTGTCGGACGTGAAATGTCCCTTAAGCTGTGAAAGAAAGGTAAGTGTGTTCTGGGCAGGCTGCGTGGATTCCTTGTGAGGGATTTTTCCCATTTCTTCTCTTTGCCCATTGATGGGACCTGAGAGAAAGCAGCTGTTCTGATAAAGCAGGTTTTCCCAAGCCCTCTGGTCTCAGGAATCGGGACTCTTCACGTGTCGCTGTGGAATGTCAAGGAGAAATCGGGGTCCTGAACCCAGATCTGGAAATCCAAGCATAAAATAATGTTTACATATGGGGTGCATGTCACTAGAGAATTTCTGCATTATATCAAGTAATGTCAAAGCCTTGTTTTTACGGCTAGAAAAGCGGAAACGCTAGAGTAGAATGTCTCGCCAGATCTCACTACTATTTGCTGTGTAGTAGCAGAGTTTGCAGTTGAGGGTAAACTAAAAGAATATGGGGGGAATGAAAGAATAAAAGATGTGCATGTGCTTCATTACATTAATAAAATAAAAAGCCTAAAAAGTCTGAGCAACTTCAACACCTGGCATACTAGAACTCAAATGTGCTTCTCTTAGTGTATGAAGAAGTAAGATAATTCTAATTTCTAAATGGGAAGTAGGTTTATGGAACACACAGTCCCCCAAGGGGTGGTATTAACTAAAAACATAAATATATTCTTATAGAGACGTCTTTAGATGTAGTCATAGATGGAATAACAAGGTATTAAGGAATTTAAAGGATATTGGGGTAAGCCATTAACCTTTTGAAATTTATAAGGAATTCAGTCTGACCAGCCAGGTGTTACTGGGAAACACACTATAGGCCTTACATTATGCTGCTTTACCAATTTTTACTTCACCTTCCCTCTTTTAAATAGATTATTTTTTTAGAGCCCCATTTTTTTCTTTTTTCTTTTAACAAACCAAAATATAGTTTCCCTTGGACGCAGAAAGCCTTGGCAGATTCACCAGCCATTTTAAGTTAATTTCCATGTGATGAGTACAACACAGAACCCTGGTTATAGGTTCTTAGGAGGTCAGGCAGGTAAGATTGGCTTGGGCTGTTATGAAATAGTCCAAGGTGGAGACAAGATTTTATTTTGTAGTAGGTATTAGAAATTCTTGACCAAAATAGATTATTAAGAAGATAATAAAAGGGTAGGCTTGTTGTTTCAGACTGAACTTCAAAGGATGCAGAAAGGTGTGCTGGTATCTGTTTGTACTGTGAGGGCCAGTTGTTAAATATTCAGGAATTTGCTAGCCAGTATTTAAACCATTGGTAGCCTGAAATTGGCCATGTAATGGATTGTTTTCTTTTATCTTTTTTTGAGGGGGAGGGTAGGCGGGGAAGCCAGTTTACCAGCACACTCCTGGCAAGGGTCAGTTTTCTCTATAAGCCTGGAGCCCCAGTGTTCAGATGCATCGAGTCATCAGATTCTGAGCTAGCTCTCACCCTTTCAAATTTTACAAAAGATTGATTTGGATTTCAAAGTAAGATTATAAATACATTCTACGTATGTTGGGAGGGAAGGGGGCTGTACCTTTCTAGTGAAAGATATTCTTGTTTATTTTGGGGCCATCCTTTGAGGTTACTGGAGTCATTGATTAATTCATTATCTATAGGTTGTTCAGATAAGCACGAAATCTGCTACAGGAAGTAGTATGATCTGGATGGATAGCTTTCTTAGATATGTGAAAACCTGTGCTCTTTCCAATACATTTTTCTAATACCTAGATATTATCTTCCAGAAGACAGTATTGTATGCAATGCCAACAAATTCCTACCCTCCAGCCCTTTCTCACTATCCTGCTCTCTCTCATCACCCTTCTCCTAACATATTTCAGTGTGCAAGTTTGCTAATTATTAGATACCTTTTGGGTTGGCAGCCTCCAGATACAAGTTGGAGAGGTCTTGAAATCGCATCAGGAGCCTGCTCCAGAATCCCACGTAAGGTGGACTATTTTGGGGAAATAAGGATGCTACCCAAGCTTTTATTTGTGGTTTCTTGTTTAGAGTTATTTAGAGTTTGCCTGTATTTTTTAAGGCTAAGCTTAGCCCTTGTTTATCTCTGTATTTTTGATAATCATATGCCCTTACTTTCATTTTTATCTAGGTCTAGGGCAAAATGAGGAAGATGTACTTTGAAGTTACCTGCCCTTATTAACTTTGTACATTTAACTTCACATACGCTTTCTCCAAACACTGTCTGACTGCTGATATGGTCCAGATATTGGAGTTTAGTCTTCCTTTAAGGTAAAGCATTCCACATTTAGCTTCTCTTCAAACTTCTCTATTTCTTTTTTTCTTCTTCTCACTCTTCTGATATCTCTTAAGCTTTTAAAATATTTGAAAGATATAATCATTTTCCTTCATCTCATGGCTTTTGGCATTCCTGTACTACCACTATCCAGAGCATACTAGGACATCTGCAAGCCACACATTTCGTCTAAGGGATTACCTTTTAAAACTTTTTTTATCGTGGAGGTAGAATAATATAACGAACCCACATCTATGGACCCATTACCCAACTTCAATGATTAACAACTCTTGATTAAACTTGTTCCATTTATATATTCCTATCTACTCCACCAGCCCCGTATTATTCTGAAGCAAATCCTCCAAGATATATCATTTCATCCAAATATTTCAACATGTAACTATAGGATGAGGACTTTTTTAAGTTAATGTTTAATTTTCCAATTGTCTTATAAATGTCATATTTTAAAAGTTTGTTTGGATCAGGATCCAAAGAAGGCCTAGATATTACAATTGGTTGGTCTTTAAATCGCTTTTCATCTATAAATTCGGCTTCATATCTCTTTCTCTCTCTCACACACAATTTATTGGTTGGAGAAACTGATTTGTCTGTCCTTGTAGAGTTTCCCATAGTCTGGACTTTGCTGATTGACAAATGGTATCATCTACCACATTGCTTTGGGCTCTGTATTCCTAATTGTTAATTAGCTCTAGAGACTTGATTAGAATCAAGTTCAGTTTTTTTGTCCAGACATCTTGGGTGGTGACGTGTTCGTCCATCAAGAGTCTCATAATTCTGGTCCTTTATTTTTATAATGTTAGCAGCTGTTGGTGTGCAGTGCCTAGATCCTACCTTTGTTTTTCAGCTATAAAAATGAACGAAGTTCTGATACATTCTCCCTTTCTCCAGCTCCTGGCAACTACTAATCTACTTTCTATCACTACAGATTTGCCAATTCTGGACATTTCATATAAGTGGAATCTTATATTTGTCCTTTTGTTACTGGCTTCTTACACCTAGCGTAATGTTTTCAATGTTTGTCCATATTGTAGCATATATCAGAACTTCATTCATTTTTATAGCTGAATAACATTCCATTGTGTGGATAGACCACATTTTGTTTATCCATTCATCGGTTGATGGTTACCTCTGTTTTTAAAAACCAGTTTCTAAAAGAACAAAACAAACCCCAAGCTCACAGATAAAGAGAACAGATTGGTGGTTGCCAGAGGTGGGGGTTGGGTGGTGGGGGAAATGGGTGAAGATGCTCAAAGGTATAAAATTCCAGTGAAGAAATAAGTCATGGGGATATAATTAATGTACCGCCTGGAGACTAGAGTTTATAATACTGTATTGCATATTGGAAAGTTGCTGAGAGAGTAAATCTTAAAAGTCCTCATCACAAGAAACAAAATTTTTTTGTAACTGTGTGGTGACGAATGTAACTAGTTATTGTGGTGATCATTTCACAATATATACAAACATTGAATCATTATGTTGTACACCTGAAACTAATATGTTAATGTCCATTATACCTCAGTAAATCAATCACTCAATCAATCAATCAGTTTCTCACATGAAGTTTCTTTCTCTCTAGAATGAGGATGAATTTTGGGTGGACTTTCAGGGCAGTGAAAGGCCTTTGCATGGTGCAGCACAGCCGGCAGTACTCACATGCATCCACTGCGTTATTTGTGCCGCCAAGTCCTCCTGTGGACCCTGAGAAGGTCAAAGAATTACAGCGCTTCATCACCCTTTCCAAGAGACTCCTAGTGATGACCGGGGCGGGAATCTCCACCGAGTCGGGCATCCCAGACTACAGGTCAGAAAAGGTGGGACTTTATGCCCGCACTGACCGGAGGCCCATCCAGCATGGGGATTTTGTACGGAGTGCTCCAATCCGCCAGCGGTACTGGGCGAGAAACTTCGTGGGCTGGCCTCGGTTCTCCTCCCACCAGCCTAACCCTGCACACTGGGCTTTGAGCAACTGGGAGAGACTCGGAAAGCTGCACTGGTTGGTGACCCAAAATGTGGATGCCTTGCACACCAAGGCGGGTAGTCAGCGCCTGACAGAACTCCACGGATCCATGCACAGGTGCAGGAAGGGCTAAGCAATTTGAACGCAGAAATGTGTCTTCTGTGAGCAGGGACCTTGGCCATCTTGCTCACTGTTGTCTTTGTTAGACCTTGAGAAAAGGATTTGGGAGCAAGGTGTTTATTTCGGAGTTGACCCCAGCAAACTCAGTGAGGGAGTGAAACAGAGAAGGGAGGAAAGCCAAGAACGGTTACTCCTATGGGCAGCTGGAGCTCCATCCAGTGAGGGGCCCTCTCACTGTCTAGGGAGGATGCTTCAGAATTGTCTCACTGAAAGTGAAGGAAGCTGGGGTGTTTATCCACCATCTCCCATCCCTCACTGGTCGAACGTCACTCTTGGGGCATTGACTCCGATACTGATTCTGCTCCTCCAGAGGCGGCTTCCTTGGCCACAGGAAGTTGCTTAAAAGAGAACTGTGTGCAGTGGCCTTTAGGTGTCCTGAGGGGACGACGAGCAGAGCACTAACAGCATATGCTACAAATGGCTGCATCTGGTGCCTAGACACGTAGAACACAGTATAGCCTGGCATATAGTCAGAAGCCAGTAGATATTGATGGAATGAATACATGTGGCCCTGGCAATAACTTGTAGCTAATTGGAGACCATTTCCTTATCTTTTAAGCCCCAGAGATCCTCCTGCCGATCATAAAATGTTTATTGGGTGCCTGCAACATGTGGTGTGTACTGGTGTGCTACTTGGTGGTGTGGAGGGATCAAAACCAAAGTATAACACATGGTCTACTTTATACGTGAGAACTTTGTAATCTGTTTGGGGAGACCCACAAATAACATGTTTAATGACAACTCCACACTATTGTTAAATTGTGGTCCTTGATCGACATGCTTTACAAGGTTAGAGAAACAGATTTAGTAAAGACTGGAGAAATGAGGACAGCTTTTATGGGTAAGGTGGGGCTTGAGACTGACTCAGGCTTGACTAGGCAAAGGAAGGGAAAAAGGGCTTTCTGAATGACAGGAATTTGTAGAGCCCAGGGGAGTCTGGTCTGGCCTCCAGACTAGTATGAAATCGGATGTCTGGAAAGGCTAGACCCAACTCATGGATGCATCTGAAAATCATGCAGTGCAATTTGCGTCTCTTGTGAGACCGAAGGGGTCTATTAGTGGTTTCTGAGCAAGAGAGCAACATGATAAAAGTAGCATTTGAGGAAGGCTAAACAGGACTAGAAAGAGTGGCTCAGGGTCAGCCAGACTAAGGTGACAACAGGGGAATGAGAGTATTAATGATGGCTTTGGGTCTATTTTAAAAGTTGTGGGGTTTTTTTGTCTTTTTTATGATGATGAAAATTTCAAACACCTACAAAAGTAGAGAATACTGTAATGAATTCCCCTATACTATCACCCAGATTCAAACATTTTATGTTGCCTTTATCCCTTCTTTACTTATCTCTTATTAACTATTTTAAAACGAATCCAAGACTGCTTGTCATTTCAGAGGGGGCCTTTAAAAAAATCAACATAATTTGATGGTTGGCCAGATAAAAAGGAGTAATGAATTTTTCCAAAGGTTTCAGCCCAAGTAACGAGAAATGATGGTGATGGAGAAATTGGGGAGGAATGGTTGAAGACAGAAGGTAAACTTGATAGAACAGTCAAGACTTGGAATTGGACTTGAGTTTCGAAGAGAGAGCAGGAGGGGAGTCCTATGCAGAGGAGGAAACCACTAGCACAGAGGCACGGAAGCAGTGAAAATGGAGTGTCCCCCAGGTTACGAACATAGAAAGAAAACAGGCTGGAGGATTGAGGAGCAGAGGGGGAACCAACTGAACAACCGTTTGTTCTTTCAACAGCTATTGAGTGGGCACTGTTGTAGGTGGTGGGCAGAGTGGTGGTCAAGAGCAGTGGTCTTGCGACAGGGCAAGACTCAAAGTTCTTGCTGTCATGGAGCTCACGTTCTCTTGATTAGACAGGTGACAAGAGAACCAGAAGGCACCATGTCACAGACATCAAGGGAAGAGAGAGTTAAAGAGAGGATGGTGATGGATAGTGACAACTACAGCTGATGAGCACAGCAGAGAATGGAGGGGAAAACTGGTTTGGGCACTAAGGAAATCATTTGGTAAAGAATTTGCAGTCGTGTGAAGTATAAAAATGAGCTGACCAAAGGTTAAGCAGCGAGTGTGTAGTAAGGAAACGTACATATGTGTATGTTACTCATTCTAGAAGGTTGGCAGTGGAAGGAAGCTGAGAAACGGTGGTAGCTAAAGAGGTCATGAGAAGGTGTTCCTACAATGGGGAAAAAACTGGGGGTGTTAGGACAAGGAAACGATGATGGAGGGGCTGAAAAATGGTTGGGGATTACACATTTCTGGCCGCTTTATGCCTCCCCAGGACGGATCGTTCAGTTGGCCCCCTTTTTGGTTTCAGGGTCCTCTGCTTGCATTGCGGTGAGCAGACTGCCCGTGGGGTGCTGCAGGGGCGCTTTGAAGCCCTGAACCCCACCTGGAGTGCGGAGGCCCAGGGCCTGGCTCCTGATGGTGATGTCTTTCTCACGGAGGAGCAGGTACAGAGCTTTCAGGTCCCGTCCTGCGCTCGATGTGGGGGCCCTCTGAAACCAGATGTCGTTTTCTTCGGGGACACCGTGAACCCTGACAAGGTCAACTTTGTGCACAGGCGCGTCAAAGAAGCGGACTCTCTCTTGGTGGTGGGATCGTCCTTGCAGGTACCTGACTTGCTCAGGCTGGTCACTGCCCCGGTTTATGTCTTCCTGCATCTTGAAATCTCTTACCTGTGTCTCCTCCTCGTACAGGTGTACTCTGGTTACAGGTTTATCCTCACTGCACGGGAGAAGAAGCTACCAATTGCAATACTGAATATTGGGCCCACACGGTCGGATGCCTGGGCGTGTCTGAAACTGGATTCTCGTTGTGGAGAGTTGCTGCCTTTAATAGACCCACACTGACCACAGCCTGTTCCCGAGCCAGGAGCTGGGACTTTCACTTGCATCTTGCTGCTGAAGGTAAATGCCTTCTCAGGTATCAGCTTCCAGTCCCTATTCAACTGAGAGCACTGACAAAATCTAGAAGGTTCTAGGCTTCTTAATGTATGGCCATCCTTAGTTTTCTAATTACATTAAGCTATAGTGTTTGAAAGACTATGGTTTTCAAATTCTAGGCACATAACTATTTAAAACAATGGTCCAAAATCTGCCATAACTTGTTTCCGTTTCTTAAAAATAACAGCTTTATTAAGGTATAATTCATATACCATAAAGTTCACCCTTTAAAAGTATACAATTAGTGTTTAGTACATTCACAGAGTTGTACATTAACCACCGCTATCTAATTCCAGAATATTTTCATCATCTCAAGAAGAAACCTATATCCATTAGCCGTCATTCCCCACCCCCCGTCCCACCCCCAAGTTCCTGGCAACAACTAATCTTTCTGTTTCTACCTATGCTAGATATTTCATATAGTATATAGCCTTTTGTACCTGGCTTTTCCACTTGGCATGATATTTTCAAGGTTCATCCATATTATAGCATGTGTCAGTACTTTGTATCTATTTTCATCTGTGAGTACAACCACTTAAAAATATAAGTAGACGTTACTGAGCTATAACTCACATACTATACAGTTCCCTCACTGAATGTGTACAGTGTTTTTAGTATATTCCTAGAAGGGTACAACAACTTTTTAAAATAGACTTTATTTTTCAGTGCAGTTTTAGGTTCACAGAATTGAGCAGAAAAGTGGAGAGTCTCCATATGCTCCTTGCCTCTGTACACGCACACAGTATTTATCCATCACCTATTGAAGGACATCTTGGTTGCTTTTGAGTTTTTGGCAATTATAAATAAAGCTGTTATAAACATCCGTGTGCAGGTTTTTGTGTGGACTGAAGTTTTCAACTCATTTGGATAAATACCAAGGAGTAAGACTGCTGGGTCATGTGATAAATGTTTCATTTCGTTAGAAACTGCCAAACTGTCTTCCAAAGTGGCTTTGCAATTTGCATTCCCACTAGCAATGAATGAGTTCTTGTAACAACCACTTTTTAATTGAACTACACAAACGGAGAAGTGCATGTATCATAAGTGGGCAGCTCCATGATCAAGACATCTAGATCAAGGAACAGAACATTCAGCACGTGAGAAGTCCCTTTGGCACAACTACTTTTTTAACTAGTTTCTTATTACTTGAATAATACATATTGTAGAAAGTTTAGATGATACAGATAAGTAAAAAGGATATAATACAAATTACCCATAATCGCACCACTGAGATACCAAAGTGTAACATTCTGTTATAACTAAATCTGTTTTTACAAGAAGTGAATCATACTAGTTTATTACATCCTATTTCAATTAACAACATATAGTGGCCATATTTACATGTCCTAAATGCTGTATTTGTTTGAACGGTAGGCTGATGTTCCCAATTGTTCCTCCCACCCCCCTCGGCTTATTTTGGCACTAACTCCTTTCATTTCTTTTCAGATCCCTAAGGATTCATCCCTTCTTCCTCCAACTAATCGAAGCTCTCGAGTGCCGCCTGTAGGGGGCAGCAAACCAACATCTCTCTGCCTGCCCATCTCTGAACACCTCAGGTTTCAAAGCCAAGGAGTTAAGATCTTCAGGCTGATGAGATTTGTCCCTGAAGAAAGACTTTTTCAAAGCAGCAGCTTCTCCTGATAGGAAAAGTGCTTTCACTTCCTTTTTATCTCACCGGCAGAAGAGATGGCCCAGGAAATATGTAGGCCAGAATGGTCTCTGGAGTGCTAACCTAGGGATCTCACTAATGTGGGAGGTAAGGGGAGAAGGAAATGACTTCATTTATAATTCCAAACGGTTAAATGTCTTTAACTGAACCGGTTTAATATATTTTTTGAAAAGATGAACAATGCTATGAATGAATTTATTAACCAAGAAATAAGGGAATCCTTTCTTAAATAGCACACCAGGTATGTGGGCTGTACGTTTATATTTTTTAATCAGCTAAAAGTAAATGGGGCTTTATGACATGGTTCTCTAAGGATTTCTGCTTGATTTCAGCCAGAAAGAGACACCTGCCTTGAACCTGGTCTGTAGAGAGGAAACAGTGAATTCCCAAGTGGGATCTTAAATTGATTTGTTTCTGCCGAGGGAAGCAGCAAGACTTGTTTGATTACTGTTTTAGCCAGGAAGAATCACTGTACCAGGCTAAAGCTTTCTGCACAATCTCATCAAAAGGTGAAGCGGATGAAAGAATCACAGCCTATTCCAGGTAGTCTTTTGTCTACAAGTAGGGCAAGCAATAAATGTTCATCCTGCAGCTGCCTAGGAAGCAAATTTCAGTTAACTGGGATAACCCAAGATCTTGAAAACACAGACTTCTTTTCACCTCTACCACTGTAGGTTTGCTCATCGCCAAAAACCTTGCTCATAATGTTGTTGGAAATCTCATTCCAACTGTTTTTGCAGACGGAGATCCTAAGGTGCTCTGAACCAGATTTGCTCAGTTGTCCAAAGTCGTACCAATAACTGTATTCAAATCTGGGTCTTTTGAATCTCAAGCCATTCTCATCCACAAATCTCACCAATGGTTACTGATAGAAACTATATGAAGGTACTAAGGCTACAAAGATACAACCTCTTTCCCTCAAGTGGCTCTCAGAGGACGTGCTATTTCTCCCACCCTTACTGTCTACCAGAAAATGTCACAGAATCATGCATAGAATGACAGGATGAGAGAAATTTACTCCCTCGCCCCTTCATTTTTGAGAAAACTAAGACCCAGACTTACCTAAGGCCACAGTACATAGTTTCAGAGCCAGGACTAGAATCCAAGTGGATTTTCCTCCCAGTTCTTTTCTTTTTAAACAACAATGCTTCTCATTTGTCTGAAGATTATGATTAGAAAGAAGTCAGCCTGGAGGAGAAGCAGAAGCTAGCAGTACACCTGGCCAAGGAGACCAGGAACGGTTAAACTGTGGTGGGCAGTACAGAGGAGGTTAGGTTTTCAGGGAGGGAAGGCAGGTTGTTTCATCACCTAATGCTGGCATGATTCATGAAACCAAGTTTTGAGGGCCTTAGGAATGTTCCGTTTGCTCATATTTCCTCCTGATAATTTTTTTCCAAAAAATTTAGTTCAAGAGGAACGTGGTATTTCCTAAAGCTGATGTCTGTCATGTCTCCTTACTTTACATCTTTAGCTTTCTACCAGCATGGCCGTTCCTAACCCACTATAAGTGCCCTGGGTTTAAATAACATCTACTAGCTGGCGCTACCAGTTTGTCACTACCCTGCTTACATGGGTCTAACGGCATAAGCCCAGCTTTAGGCATGACTTTTCGGTCACGCTCTCCTTCAGGTGCTTCCACATTTCTGCTTAGCGATCCCAGTTTTAGTAAGTAGGTGTTACAAAGTCAAACAGGTACATAACACTTGAATCCTCCTTCCCACTGACTCATATTTTCTTTCTTATGCCGTCATAAATTGAATATCCTTCTCTCACCTCTCCCTTAAATAATAGCATTTAGTGAGCACACTATACCCACAGCAGCTGGTGAAGCATTTACAACACATTAGTTCAATAAGAATTAACCCCCCCAAGAGATGCTTGGGCTTGCATAAAGGTCAGTCTTCAGTGAATGCTGAACTTTTCCCCAGAGGATCAAAGGAAGGAGCGATAAGAAATTCAACACTCTTACATCAGGTGACCAACTGTCCCAGATTACCCAGTACTAAGGGGTTTCCTGAGATCCAGGCCTTTTCAGTGCTAAAATCAGGATGCATTGGTCTCCCTGCTCCTAGGAACAGCAGAGATTGCCACCAGATATAACAGTTAATTCTGGATATATTGTCCTTTCTGAGATTCAAGATGGTACTCTAAGACGCAAATTTTTTACTTATTTTTCTCACAAAACAAATACATTCTACTTCATGAGGAAAAAAAATTAAACTCATCCAAGAAAAGAGAGTGGTTTATTTCCCTCTCAATTTATCAGTAAAGGAATACAGCATGGAATTTAAACTCTTAAGGTACAGACAGACTTAGATTTCCATCCATTTCTTGCTACTTACTAGTTAGGTGAACTTGGGACAAGTTGTTTGATCTTCAGTCTTTTTATAAATGAGGATGATAGTAGCTACCTCGTTGGGCTGTTATGAAGCTTAAACAAGGTAATGATGTGTGTGAAGCTCACAGCAGTGCCTGGCAAACAGTAAGAAAATGTCAGCCATTGTAACTAGGATACAGGAGGAGGGTGGGATGGTGGGAGAGGAAGCCATACCTGCCAAACTTTTGTGACCTATTTACTCCTTTAACTAAACTCACAGGAATCTTCCCCAGAGCCACATTTCTTTTTGTGTATCTTCGTGTTTGTCTTTTTAAGCCTTTCTAAAGAAAATAAATGAATATCCTTCCTTCTCCATTCCCTTGGGAAAATAGAAGGTCTGACAATTAAGTTCGCTACTTTATCCTAGAAAAAGTGCTGCATGCCTCATTGCTGAATATCACTATGGTCACATTCAAAGTACTCTTTTTGGGAAGCTATGCACCAACACCAGTGCCTAGTCCGCCCTTCAAAGTAATTTTGGAACTTTTTCTTTTCTTTTTGTGTTTAACTTTTATTTACTTGTGTGTTTTTCTAGAACCCATCAGCTCCAAGTCAAGTAGTTGTTTCAATTTAGTTGTGGAGGGCACAGCTCCCAGTGGCCCATGTGGGGATCAAACAGGCAACCTTGTTAAGAGCACTGCGCTCTAACCAACTGAGCTAACCAGCTACCCCCTGGAACTCTTCTAGAATGGCCATCAGTGTTGTCATCATATTACCCTTGATGTCCCGAATGTCATCGTAATGTTTTCATTTCAACATTTCCTTTATCTTCGGGTAAAGAAAGCAGTCACTGGGGGCCAGACCAGGTGAGTAGGGAGGGTGTTCCAATACAGTGACTTGTTTACTGGCTAACAACTCCCTTTGCTTTTGTTCATTGGTAGCTCCTTCGGAACCATTTCTGCACACAGCTTTCTCATGCCAAGATTTTCAGTTAAGATTTTCCGAACTGTTTCTCTATCGATGTTTACTTGGTCTGCTACGCTTCTCACAGTCAGCCCAACAATTTTGACGCACAATTCGAGGAGTTTTTGCAATGTTTTCGTCAGTTCTGCTTGTTACTGGCCACCCTGACTGCTTTTCATCAGTGACGCATTCTTTCCCCTCAGTAAAATGTTTAATCGATTTGTACACTGCCGTTTTCTTCATGGCACTATCCCCGTAATTATCCCTGATTTCACTTCCACTCTTGCCAAGTTTAACAAGAAATTTAATGCTTGTTTGTTGCTCTAATTCAAGCTCATTCTCACAACAGCACACAAAACCACGCAACGACTATAATGAACGCCACTCAGTAAGACCCCGCCATACGTCGACATGAACACACTCTGAGACACTGATATACCAAGGTTATGAAACCTTACCGAGCTGTTAGCACAGTGCTGCCAACGTAAGCACATTGGGTAGTTCGCAAACTTGTCAGACCTCCTAGTAGTTGTTAAACACTTACTATACAAGAAGCACTGCAAGACGCGTTTTACAACGCACTGATTCACCTAACTCCCACAACCAACCCTATGATCTGCACAGTTATTTCTTTTGAAAGATAAGAATCCTGACGCTTATGTAACTTGCCCAAATGTCACCTAGGGTGATCAGGCCAGTAATCAAACCTGGTCGGTCCAGTTCTGAGTTCCCTCTCTTTAATGCTGCAGAAACCCGGTGGGGTAACCGAGCAACTGTACTTTGGGAGGTAAGAAACTTCCCGAAGTGACCCAAGCTAGGTCCTGTAAGATGAACAGGCAGGCATTCACCCCGCGGAAAAGGAGGAGCATCCCAAGCGGAGGAAACAAACGCAAAAGCATGGAGGTTAGACCTGCAAATCGCTTCACCGTGTTTTTTTTTTGCTCTTGAAGGTGGAGGTGGGGATTCAAGTGTGGGCTTGGGACGCCCCAGAGGCCCTTGGCTCCACCCAAAACTCCCTCACCCCTCCTTGGCCATTCTTCCTTTTCCCCCCACTTTGATTCCCAACACCCCATTTCCCGGCCCCCTCTGGCCCTCTCCGGTCCCCGGAATAAAAGCTAAGAAGGAGTTAGACCATCCGGAAACTGGCAGGGGGAGCTGGAGGAGCAGGAGGGTGTGCGCAGGGAGAGACCCGGAGAGGGATGAACATGGCAGGAAAGTTGCACCCATCACCACACCCACGTGTGTTCACCTTCTTTTCACACTCGACCCGCCTACTCTGTCCTTCCCGCGGGATTCTGCCTCAGGAGAAGAGCGTACCACGTACTCACTTCCCTGAGACGCCACCTCAGGTGACCATTACCAACCACTACGCATGCGCTGTGCGCTGGCTCGGGACCTATACCAGGGAGAGGCGGGGCCTGAGACTGGGTGGCGCGGAGGTAGGTTAGAAGCTGGACTCCTGTTCACCAATAGAAAAGAGGAATCGGGAGCCACGTGCCCACAAGCTATCCAATCACATTTTTTTTACTTCGAATTCCCTCCAGCCCTGGAGTGTGGCTGGCGGATTGACAGGGTTGGGCGCGGAAGATCACGTGATCCAAAAGGTAAATACGGCCACGTGGTTTTTCCCTCGACTGCCGCAAACCATTGCGCCGCCCTGTATCTTCTTTAAACAATCATTGAATGAGCATGCGAGATGTACTAAGCGCTGTGAAGATATTGTGGCTGCTAGGATATAATCCAGACTTCAAATTACTCTCAGTCCAGTTTATTCCATTATTTATTCATTTGAATCATCCCACCCACTGTTCTAGTGTTTCCCATATTGTTTCCTATAATGGGAACAGCAGATGCTCATTAAAAGAGTGTTAAAGGAATTTGTTCTCTGTCTCCCCAAACCCTTGGGATAATGAAAAAGGAGGAAGGTTTCTACGTCGGGATATTTTTAGAGCCCAGCTTGAGAACTCGACTGAGTTCTCTGTTGTTTGTTTTATCATGGGGTGGGGGGGAGAAGTGGGAATAAGCAACATTTTTTTTTTTTAATCTGACCTTTCTTCCATCCAAAAGGGGCTTGCAGTTTTTTTCCATTGAAGAAAGACATTTATGACCTTTACAGTTCGTGGAAGGCTGAGGCCAAGTCTAAAGTAATTTTTCTATCCCTTGCAATCCTAGTGTAACACAGTGTGAACAGAATGGCCATCAATCTAAATGTGTTAAATTTGAAAACAGTTGAGCGCTAACGACCAACACATCATTCAGCGTTTAGCAACTATTTATTGAGTGCCCCCTGTGTGTCAAGTGCAGTACTAGGAAGGTAGGGATACAAAAATCATTAAGACACCTACCTCACTCTGCCTCCAGCAAGTTTGCAATGTGATGGCACTTTTCCTCTAACTTATCCAGATTTGGGTTCCAATCTCAGCTATGCCACCTATGAGTGGGTGATCTTTGACAAGTCACTTGCCGCTGAGCGGGTTACTTCATCTGTAAAATGAGGAGGTAATATACCTACAACTATAGCACTGTGGGGAGGATTAGGGAGTAATTGTTCACAGTGCTTGGCACTGTTGAGAGCATAGAGCATAGCATATAAAACAACATACACCAGTTTGAAGGGAAGAAAATTAAAGTCTCAGAAAACATTAAACTACAGGCAGCTACCAACAATAAATTATTGTCTTGAGGCCAGCCCTAAATTCATTGTATTCTCAGCATTTTCTACAGTGTCTGGTCCAGAGTGAGTGTTCAATAACTATTCATCGAATGGGTGAATGAAAAGAGGGAGTAATTGGGCGAAAAGACAAATCCACACACATCCCCTTCTTTGGAAGATGAATCCACACACTCCTTTGCTGCCCACCACATACACCCAGCAGTGGCTGCTATTCTGTCAGCCTTCAGTGGTTTAAATCTACTCAGTGGTGGCTTCTCATAGTCCACATTGTCCTTTCTCATCTTTGCTTTTTCTAATTCAGTTCCCTTCTCTTCCCCTCCCCACTCTCTCTGGTGAATTTTGGTGCCAGTATAGTCATAAATCCTAATAGAGAAACTTAGCCCAGTAACTTAGTGGTTAAGAGCTCAGGCGTTGCCATCAGACAGATCTGGTCAAAACAAATCCTGACTCTGCCATTTGTGTGATCTTAGGCAGGTGACTTAACTTCTCTGAGCTTTTAGTTCCTCATCCATAAAATGAGGGCAATAATATCGATCTCACAGAGTTCGTCTGAATATTTAATGAGATGAGATGTGAAAAGCCCTTAGCACAGTGAAATGCAGCAAGTGCTCAAGAAGTAGAAGCTGTTATTGTTTATTACATTTAATGACTGCAACGTAAAAATCAGCTTGTAGAGTGTGATGAAGTCTTTGAAAATAGTTGAAAAAATTGTGTTTTACATAGTTGGAAATGGAGGCAGAGAAATGAGAGAGGGAGAGATCTGGCTCCCATTGAAACCAGAGCCCACCACTTCAGGCAGGGCAGGGTAGTGGTTAAGAGTGTGTGTCTGTTGGAGTTGCTGAGTTCAGATCCCTGCTTTGCTACTTACTAGATGCATTGCATTGGGCAAGTGACTTATAGAGGCTTAGCTTAGAAAAGTAGGATTTGCTAATAGTGTCAAAACCTTACAGGGCAGTCCAGAGAATTTAGAGACAAGACACACAGTGCTGGCACAGAGTTAAACAATCAACAGTTGTTAATCATTATTCTGGTCTCATGGTGCTCACTTCCTGGAAATATCTGTCTAATTCAACATCTAAGGCTGGAAGGAATGATGCTCATAAAGGACTAGGAAGAGGCTTAGTCATGTTCAGTATATAGAGAATAAAACAATCTCCAAATGTGAGCCCTTTCAACACGGTGCTTTATTGGAGGGTACAGCGTAAGGTGAAAGCCATAGGGATGATGATTTCCAGAGGGAATACTCAGTCCTGACAGTACTTCTTGGTGTCCAGGTTCTTGTGCTCCTTGTTGTATGGGGCCTTTGAAAAGCAGATGGCAGCATTGCGGTCGCAATTGCAGATGAAGGCCTGGCACTCTTTGTTTTTGCCTAGAAAAGAGCAAGAGGAGAGGACTGAGCCAAGGTGGATCCTGCTTTGTACAATCCAGGGGCAGGAAGAATTAACCGGAGTAATTCAGTGGCCATTCCATTGGTGCACATTCAGGGCTGACAGATTAAGCAAATAAAAATACCAGAATTTCAGCTAAACAATGAATGCAATGCTTGGGACAAAGGCTACGACATTGCTCATTGTCTATCTTAAAGTCAAATTTAACTGGGCAACCTGTGATTTATCTGGAGATCCTAGGTGTGATGGTTGCCTTTTGGAAAAGTCTTGTCTATTTCATACCCTTAAATGAGCTCACTGCTTTTAAAACCCATATAGCTATAGATCTCTGATAGCCTAGGCAAACAATTATAAACCACATGGAAAACACTAAAACATACACTTAAGGCAGCAAAGCATTGTACATTTCAACGTAGTGAAGTTTAGTAACCCAATTGCTCTACTTTAAAGCACATATTTTTAAAATTACAGAATAGCATTACAATAGAATATTATACAGACATTTAAAAGAATCAAGTATGTCTGTATGTGGAAACATTTCCAAGATATTTTATTAGAGGAAGAAATAACTAGGAAATCCTTAAAAATTTGAAGATATCTATCTATCTATCTATCTATCTATCTATCTATCTATCTATCTATATAACTGGTTATCTTTGGGTAGTAGGATTACAAGTGCCTTCCACTTTTCATGATGTATATTTCTGTAGAGTTTGAAATTACATTATTTTTTTGCCTTGTTTACTTTTGTAACCAAAAGAAATAGTACAGATAACATTTAAAATGCATTTGAATTTTATTATCCATAATTTAATTGTGTATCTCTGCTTACCTTCAATAATCTTATTAAAATTTTGTTTGTCTCTACTCCTTTCTTTTAAAAATCACAAATGTTTTCTTTGCCCAGCGAACATTCATTGAAGCATAAATTAGCAATTAGATTACAAAGTGAACAATGAGATAATTACTTAGCAAGTTATTGTTAATTAATATGAACAAACACCCTGTGATGCAGGCTTTTTGACCTGGTGGGTGGGGGAGGGCAGCTACATTAAAAAGAAATTATTTGTAAAAATATATGTGTGTGAGAGTAAGTATGTTTCCCCTGGGGAGAGGCTCCAGAGCTTTCATCCGATTTGTAAGGAAGTCCGGAATCCATAGCAAGGAAACTTTGCCAGTCAAGTTGTAGTGTAAAGATATGAGTTCCCATATATTTGACTTTCCAATGTGGAGCAGAACCTGTTAGCAGGGGACTATGTAAGCAAATTAAGCCACATTATGCAGCAATTAAAGGAATAACAATGGAGACTATGGGGGAATACAGGAAAATGGTCATAATATAGTGATAAGTGAGAAAAAGCAGAATGCAAGGTCGTATCCAGCCTCTGCCTTCATCAAATATTTACTGAGCACCTACTACATGCCAAGCACTGCTCTAGATTCTGGAGATATAGCAGTTAAGAAAACAGATAGCAATCCCTGTTCCTATGAATCCCACTTTCCGTTACAGAGATAGAAAATAAAGAACTAAATATATCGGATGTTGATAAATTCTGTGGAGAAAATAAAGCGGAGAGAGAAGACAGAATGCTGGAGAGATGAAGGGAGTATGCATGTGATTTTTAAAAATGCAGTGAGGGAAGACCTCACTGAGAAAGCTCATTTGAAGAAAGACCTGGAATAAGGTTGTGACCCAAGCAGATATTCCATGGAAAGTGTTTTGTGAGGAAGGAACAAAGGACTTGAGATTAGGGTTAGGGACGCAGGTGTAGCCACAATTCAAATGGCATAAACCTTAATCCAAAGACAAGGGCAAAAAGGAACATGGCGACATGAAACCATTTATTTCTTAGGATGGTGAGATTCCAGGTAACTTTTTTCTTGGCATGTTTGGATTTGAATTATGGTTATTCCAGTGTTGTTTGTACAGTAGTGACAATACCTTCATCTCTCTGAATTGTCTGTTCTTCAGAACTGCCTTCATGGAGGGACACATTTCACCATGAGAGCTGCAGAACTTAGTGGTTAAGACCAGAGACTTTGAAATCAGAAGTAACTGAGTTCAAATGTCCACCTTATCACTCATAAGCTATGTGATTTGGGGCAAGTGACTATTTTTGAGCCTCAGCTTCCTAACCTGTAAAATGGGGTTAATAAAACCTATCTCATATACACGCCTCACCTAGTAACTGGCATATATTAAGACTTTAATACATGCTAGTTCTGAGCTCTTTTTATGCAATAACAAAGCAGTATAGCATGGCAGTTAAGAGGAGAGGCTTTGGAGTCACATAGACAGACCTGTGTTCAAAACTCAAATGCCACCATTTACGAGCTGTGTGCCCTTGGGCAAATGGCTCAGCCTTTTGAACCTCAGTTTCCTCGTCTGTAAAATGGGGATGATCATGGTACACTTCCTGGCACCAAGAAAATGATCAATAAATTGTGTCTATCGTTACCATTATATTCCCCCTTGCCTACTGAGGGCCTACAAGTCAACAAAAGGGTCAACATACTGCTGCAGGTGATTTCTGAGCCAGAGCAGGAGTATGAGTAGTGTTTGGTATAGGGGTTGTCCAGGAGGAATTTGCAGCTGTCCAGCTTCTTGGCTTGGTCGTAGCACCGGTCATGTATCTGACAGCACCTGGAGAAGGGGAGGGACAGAGCTGAGGCAGGAGAAGGAAGCACAGGGCAGCCGGGCAGCCTGTACCCACTCTCTCAGGAACAAGTGGTGTTTTAGCTGACATGCTCGGGAAGATATTGGCTTTTTGGCGTGAAAAGAATTTAAGTCCTTTTATCATGTTTATTGAAGGAGACTTTAAAAATGGTTGCAGGAATACAGTACGATCATACATTCTGAAGATGACAATTGAGTAGCGGTTGTGATCTGTGTTGCAATGTCCTGCCACTAGAGGGCAGCAACATCCAGTACCTCACATCTGTGACGTTCCTCTTTCCATCCCCAATAGGGAGCATTGGATCCATGGTCCTCTTAGACCATAGTTGTTTATAAGAGGTGAAAATATGTTATTCTTAGCAAATCTGCAAATCCTCTTTCTGTGCCTCCTTCTGAGCTCCTTGGCTTGTGCCCTCCTCCCACAGCACCAGCACTCCACTCTCCCTGCGCTTCAATCACTCACGCGTCTAGTTCATCCACAGGGGTGCCGGATCCACCCAGGCCACAGTAGCAGCCGTAGTTGTTGTAATCTTTCAAGGGGTCGCTCTCTGGCATCGTGCATTTGATCATGTTGCGGAACTGCCACACTGCCCGCGGACTGATGCCGCACTCGACGGCGCCCACTGTAAGAAGATACAGCAGGAGTTCAAAGCTGTCCTGGTTGGCTCTGCCAACACCCCAGGACCCCACCGCCTTCTCAGACCCCACGCTGACCCATCCCACCCCCAGTCCTCCCACCCCCCTACCCCCCATCCTGACCTCTGCCAGTTCTCTCCTCAGAAGAGAGCTGGAGACAGAAACTTGGTAAAGTGATTACAGATTATTTTTTTTATGAAAGCTTAACAATTTTTTTCACTGAGATCAAATTCACATAAAATTCACTATTTTAGCCACTTAAAGTGCACACTTTAGTGGTTTTTCATATGATCACAGAGTTGTGCAAACATCACCACCAATTCCAGAACATTTTCCTCACCCTCCAAAGAACACCCTGTACCCATTAACAAGCTCCCCTTTCCACCCTTTCCACTCTGGCAACCACTTATCTGCTTTCTGTCTCTGTGGATTTGCCTATTCTGAACACCTCAAATAAGTGGAATCATACCATTATGTGGCCTGTGTAACACGGGCTTCTTTCACTTAGCATCATGTTTTTGAGGTTCCTTTAGGTTATAACATATATTAGTACTTCTTCCCTTTTCATAGCTCAATAATCTTCCACTCTATGGATAGCCTGCGTTTTGTTCATTCATCACTTGATGGACATTTGGATTGTTTCTACTTTTTGACTATTGTGAATAGTGCTGCTATGAACATTTGTGTACTGTTGTCACACAGCAGCATGCCCGTCTGTCCCCTCGTGCCTACCCCTAAAAAGAAAGAAGAGTCTGTGAGACTATTCCTTTCAGGGACATTGCTTCACCTTTCTGCTATCTCCTTGTTTGGCCCCAAAGGATGGCTGGGTAGCCAATGATGGGTAAGATTCCTCAAGAAAGGAACGACCTAAGACAGGCACAGTCGTGTGGGGACCACCAGGAGAATTCACGGGTTGATAGAGGTGGGCACAGCCCCCCATCTTTCCCTGTCTAAGGAGAGCGTCTGCCTCTGTGGCTGTATTCCTTCCCACATCCTACTTGGGAAGTGGTTCTAGATGTGATAACATCAGTTCTCCATCTCAGTAAGTTTTCAACATAAAGGCTTTGTCCCCTGGGGAGGTGCAAACAATAATTATTTATACATCATGGGACTTTCGACAGGCAAGGGTGGTTGGTTTGAACCAGTGTTCTGGTATCGTGTATGAGACTCACAGACCCTAGAAAAAACAATGCTACTTTCTTGTATGTGCATCAGTAAAAGCCACAAGGCAGCCCGATTTGGGGCTCTCAGTCCCTTGAGGCTGTGAGACCGTTGGCCCCTGTTTCAAAACTTTCTTGATTTCTGTTTCTTTCTTAACCCTTTGCCGCCCCTTCTCGTTCTCTCACTGCCCGTGTTACGCTGGACGCGACAGTATACTAGTTTTTTGTGTGAACATGCCTTTTCAATGGAGATGGTTTTAAATTATCCCCACTATCTATCTAGCAAATATTTTTGAGCATCTACTATGGGCCAATCACTGACCTAGGAGCTGGAGATACATCATTGAACAAATAAAAGTTCTATAACCTTATTGAGCTTAGATCCTAGTGGGGAAGAAAACCAATAAGCAATAAATGTAATAAATAAGAAAATCAGATATTGTGTTAGAGGGTGGAAAAATTGGAGCAGGGTAAGAACAATCTAAAGTGGGGGGTTGAGTGGGGGATGGTGAGGTTGAGGTGGTGCAGGCAGGAGTGTAAGGAATAGCGAGGAGGCCTCTGTGGCCTCCCATCTTCAACCTCTTTTCTGCCTCAAGGCCCACGTACCTGCTGTTCCCTCTGCCTGGCACACTTGTCATCTTGCTTTTTAAAAGCCTGGAAGATCTTAGTTTAAATGAAACTCCTCAAAAAGGCCCTTCCTACAAATAAAATTTTAAAAAAAGCTTTTCCTGACCACCCAAGCTAAGTGGCTCTTCTGCTATCACTTTTCTTCATTGTCACTTTTTGTCATGTTCTTTGTTTCATAGTACCTCTCACAATCTGTATCCACTTGTTTATTGAATGCCTCTCTTTCAAAGGACCATAAAGTCAAAGACAGGCTTTTATTCTCCAGGGCTGATATTCCCCAGGGGCCTGACACACAGTAGGCACTCAATAAATATATGATGAGTTAAATGAATGAAATAATCAATATGTGAATTAAAGAAAGTGCTTGGCTGGTTGAAAGGTGCCAGCTGTAAGGGGATTTGAGGGAACCCCAAGATGGGAGTTCTTCAGGCCCACAGAGGGTCCTTGATAAAAAATTCAGGTATGGCCAGCCCTGGGACCTGTGCCCCCCTTTCCAGAGGACTAAGACCTTAGCCCATGAAGTGGGTGGTGCGGGAAAGACTTGCCTACCTGTGAGCAGAGCAGCCAGCACAAGGAGTTTCATCCTGTTGTCAAGCTGGTGATGAAAAAAGACTGAGGACACCTAAGGTCTCCCTCCTTATAGTCACCAGGAGGCCCCAAGATAAGGCTGTAGTATTTGCTTTTCTCCCTGCTGACTTCAAGTTGTCCTTGAGTCTGTTACGCGAATAATCCTGATGGACTAGTTAGACCAGCCAGTAAGAGGTCATGGAAGTGGTATATATTGTTCATCAACACTTTTTTTTTTTAAGATTTTTTTCTTATTGGGGAAGGGGAACAGGACTTTATTGGGGAACAGTGTGTACTTCCAGGACTTTTTCCCAAGTCAAGTTGTTGTCCTCTCAATCTTAGTTGTGGAGGGTGCCGTTCAGCTTCAATTTATTGTCCTTTCAGTCTTAGTTGTGGAGGGTGCAGCTCAGCTCCAGGTCCAGTGGCCATTTCTAGTTACAGGGGGCACAGCCCACCATCCCTTGCGGGAGGCGAACTGGCAACCTATGGTTGAGAAGACGCGCACCAACCAACTGAGCCATCCGGGAGCTCAGTGGCAGCTCAGCTCAGGGTGCCGTGTTCAATTTTAGTTGCAGGGGGCGCTGCCCACCATCCCTTGTGGAACTCGAGGAATTGAACTGGCAACCTTGTGGTTGAGAGCCCACTGGCCCATGTGGGAATCAAACTGGCAGCCTTCGGAATTAGGAGCATGGAGCTCCAACCTCCTGAGCCATCGGGCCGGCCCAACTTATTTTTCTTGAGCAAAGTGCCCACATACCCTCCAGCTGCCCCGCCCCATCCTCTCCAATAGTTTCACCTATTATTAATATATTAGTATGATACATTTGTTATGATTAATGAATCAATATTGATGCATTATTATCATCATCAAAAATAGTATTAATAAACTCAAGCCCATAGGTTACTCAGATTTCCTTAGTTTTTACCAAATGTCCTTTTTCTGTTTCAGGATCCAGTCCAAGATAGCATATTATTAATATCTTAAGTCATCAGGTCTCTTCGGGCCGCTCTCGGCTGTGGCGGTTTCTCAGGCTCCCCTGTCGTTGATGACCTTGACAGCTTGAGGAGTACTGGTCTGGTATAGCATAGGATGCCCCTGTGTTGGAATGTGTTTGATGTTCGACTCATGATTAGACTAGAGGTGGGTTATGGATTTAGGGGAGGAAGATCATAGAGGTAAAGTGCTATTTTCATCACATGACCATGTTCTATTGAATCTCTTTTATCCTGGATGCACCTTGGCCACTCCCCAGCTGAGGACATCCGGGCTCAACCTGGGGTAGAGCTGGAAACGACCATGTCCACACTTAACTCACACCTGCCTCTTCCCACTGAAGTATTTCCTTCCAGCCTGGACAAGGTTATGTGGTGTGTGAGTCAGCGCAAATCAATTGACCTAATCCTAACCGTTTTTTTCTGCTAGCGTACTTTTTCCTTGAGCATGCAACCAGGCCAAGAAAGAAGAAATCCGTGTGAAAGGGCTTCCCTGTTTCATCCCAAGTCCAGGAGTCTCAGGAAAGATCCATCAGCTAATGAGATAACACCAAAGTAGCAGTTAGTAAGCAGGTGGGGAAACTGAGGCCCAGAAATGCGAAGTGATTTATTTGCTTGGGCCTGATTCTGCCCCCATTTGACCCAGGTTTTTCTCATGCCACCTGTCTATTCGTCTGTTTCTACATCTGTCCAGTATGGGAGCCATTAGCCACATGTGGCTATTTAAATTCATTACGATGAAATATTTAAAAAATCAGTTTCTTGGTTTCACTAGCTGCATTTCAAGTGTCCAGTAGTTACATGTGGTTAGTGGCTCTTGTATTGGACAGCACAGATATAGAATGTTTTCACCATCACAGAAGATTCTCTTGGACAGTGCTGTTCAGGACATGACAGATCCCAGGGCTGTGAGAGCTACTGGAAGGAGAGCAGGGTTAGCTCAGGACCCCACATCAGCCTGATGAATTGTCTGCCTCCTCAGCCCCCAAAATGAGTGAAGACTACCTAAGGCAAGGGAAGGCTTGAACAAAAAAACGCTAAGTTCCTTTTATGTGGGTTCTTTGGTGTCAGAATGAAACAGAGGAAGGACTAGGCACTACTCCTGTTGGCGGGGGGGGGGGGGGGGTTCTGAGGAAGGAGGAGTCGCTGGTGCTACAAAATCCACTAAGGCAAATACTGCTCATTTACTGAGCACTAACACTATTCCAGGTCCCATGCTAAGAACTTGGCACAAACCTCTGAGATAAGTCCAATTACAAACTCCATTTTCCAGAGAAGACAATTGAGGCTCAGAGAGGTTAGGGAACTGCCCCAATGTCACACAGCAGGACCAAGATGTGAGTTGGATCTGGTACTTATGATACCAGAATATCACCTCATGACAGAGAATTATAGAAGTGGGTGGGAGTGCCGACGGTTCCTGGAGGCCAGGAAGTGTAGTCTCACCTATTTCCCTTCTCTCCCTCTCCTCCAGCCAGCTGGAGGCCTTCCACAAGGGCAGGCTGCACAAATTCCCACATCCAATTTGTGCTAAGGCTTAGGGAAAGTACCTGGTGGAGGAGGGGTCAGACTGCTACTAGAACTTTCCTTTCCTGGAAAGAGACCTACTAAATGTGATAGTCCAGACCTCGGCAGGGGACACAGAGATGGCAGAGGAATGGACCTGTCAGTCACTGGATTGCCTACCAAGCCCCTACACTCTCTGTACCATGACCTTCTGCTGCCGCGGATCCATGCACAGGTGTGTAGAACACAGTTTCTCCCAGTCTGGGAAAACACACTCTCCAGTGGAAAGAACAGCTAAGGATAACTTCTTGGCTCCTTCAGGTGACAGCATACCCACACTCCAGCAAGGTCACACCTGCCCAACCCCTAGAGGACATGGCTCCTGCTTCCAGGGAATGCTTAAAAGCAGCCACCAGCTACCATTCGCTGAGTGCTTCTAGGTGCTTGGTACTGTGCTAAGGGCTTTACACACATGATTTCTCAGCCTAACAGCAACCTTTTGGCATAGTTATTGTTTCATCGTCTTCCCCTTTTTACTGATGATAAGACAGGCTCAGAGAGCTGACGTGACTTGCATAAAGTCACACAGCTAGAAAGTGGCAGAGATAGGATTTGAATCTGTGTAACTGCCTCTCAGTCCAGGGCTGCTCTCTTCAATAATAATAATAATAATAATAATAATAATAATAATAATAATAGCAACAACTAACATCCCTTGAGTGCTGGGCCAGAAAAGTAATAAGAGCTTTATACAGGTTAGCCTACAATCAAGTGCTCCTAGAGATGAGCAAACTGAGGCAGTATACATACCAAAGCATCTAAACCTTTTTCCACACCCAAAGCCACCGTCCTCAGCATTTGAATTTTTATGAAAGTCTCCTAACTACTCTAGCGGCATCTGTTCTCCACCTCCCTTTACCCAGCGAAGGAGTTCTTAATATATTCTGGATAGTAACCTCTTGTTAGATGATTTGCAAATATTTTCTCCTGTTCCATAGGTTGCCTTTCACTTGGTTGTGTCCTTTGATACACAAAAGTTTTAAAGCTTGACGTAGTCCAATTTGTTTCTTTTTGTTTTTGTTGCCTGTGCTTTTGGTCTCACATCCTCTAAATCATTGCTGTCTCCAAGGCCATGAAGCTCTTCCCCTATGTTTTCTTCTAGTTTTATAGTTTCAGGTGTTTAATCCATTTTGAGCTAACTTTATTAGATGGTGTAAGGGTTCAACTTTATTCTTTTGCACATGGATATCCAGTTTTCCCAACAGCATTTGTTGAAGAAACTGTCCTTTCCAGAATGAGTGGCTTTGGCGTTATTGTTGAAAATGATTTGCCTATAAAGTAATAGCTTATTTCTGGGCTCTCTATTCTATTCCATTGTGCTGTCTCTGTGTCAGTGCCTCACTTTTTGTTTACAATAGCTTTTGTAATGTTTTGAAATCAGAAAGTGTGACTTCCAACATTTTCAAAATTGTTTCTACCCTTTGGGGGGTCCCTTGAGATTCCATATGAATTTTAGGAGTTTTTCTATTTCTGCTAAAAATGCCATTGGGATTTTGATAGGTATTCCACTGAATCTGCAGATTACTCTGGGTAGAATGGACATTTTAACAATATCGTCTTCCTATCCATGAAGGCAGGGTGTCTTTCCATTTGTTTGTGTCTTCTTTCTTTTAGAAATGTTTTGTAGTTTTCACTGTACAAGTCTTTCACCTGGTTAATGATAGTTAAGTGTTCCTAAGCATGTAATTATTTTTGATGCTACTGTAAATAGAATTGTTTTGATTTCCTTTTCTGATTGTTCATTGTTAATGTATAGAAAGTTGATTTTTGTGATTATGTATCTTGTAACTTTGTTGAATTCTTTTATTAGTTCTAACAGTTTTTTCTTTATGTGCATGTGGAATCCTTAGGGTTTTTGGCATGTAAGAGCATGTCACCTATGAACAGAGATAATTTTACTTCTTCCTTTCCAAGTTGGGAGGATTTTATTTATTTTTCCTGCCTAAATGCTCTGGGTAGGACTTCCAACACTATGTTGAAAAGTCCAGAGTAGGCATCCTTCCCTTGCTCCTGATCTGAGAGAAAAAGCTTTCAGTAGGAATTTTTTTAAAACGTAACTACAATGCCACAATCACATGCAACAAAAATACCAATGACTTCTCAGTATTAGCTAATACTCAGACTATTTTCAGGGGCCTTTGTCTTAAAATGTCTTTTTACAGTTAGTTTTTCCAAATCATATCTCAACAAGCTACGTATATACCTCAGTGAGAATCAAATATTGTTCCAGGATGAAAATAGAACATAGGGTCCCTAGACCTGAATGCACACAGAAACAAGACATACTCACAAGCTCACCACCGTTTTCAAATAATTTATTAGGAATTTCAAACTGAAAATAAAACCTGGAAAAAGAAGTTACAGATGTGGAGAGAAGAGACACCGGAGGGTGGTAACTTGCTGGCTTCAAAACACCATGTAACATCTTTTTTAAAAATTCCCCAAACAAATCAGAAAACGGAATTCCAGGGCCCTGATCCCATGGGTGGGCCCAGTGGGGTGGGGGTAAGGGTGTCACAGGAAGGGGAGGAGAGGGAAGCTAAGTCTTTCATGACTCAGCTCAAACTGTAGAAAATTAAAAATAAAAACCAATAAAATGCAGCTTCTCTTTTATTAGGAAACATTAAAAAAAAAAAAACAGGAAAAAAAAAAAAAAAACACGAACAGCCGCACATCTCAGTAACAAAGATTATTGCTTTGTGTTCTCAGGGCAAATAGGTTAAGCACCTCACACAGACAATTAACTCTCCAAAGGGGGTTTTCAGGGTGGGGACTGTGATGCAGAAGGGAGCTTAGGTCCCCAGCCTCAGACCTGGGGGGAAAGGGACATCGAGAGAGGGGGGACGATGACGGGTGGGCCTTGGCCCTGCCACGCCAGCCAGGTCACTCACTGTTCATGAAGTCAGACCCTGAGCCTCTTTTTCCTTTAAAGGGGACTCAGGAGTAAGGGGCTGCCAAGAGGCTCTGGCCATGGGACCGTCCTGGTGGGAAACTTCAGTGAGAGAATGTGGGGGTTCCCTGAGAAGCCCTTTGCTTTCCCCTAGGGTCCGCCCCTTCCCAAAGTGCCCCCTGATGCCCACTCATGGGGGGCTCAGAGCAGAAGCCATGAAGGCCTGACCTAGGTAGGGGCAGGGGAGACCTTTGGAGAGTTAATTCCTTTCCAGCAGTGGCTCCGGGCAAGCGCTTCTCTTCCCTCACCCTTCCTCCACACTGGGTTTTCAGGGTGAGCAGGCCCAAGGCCTTGAGCCCTAGGGCCTGAGAGAGGGGGCCTGCCTCGGCCACAGTTGAGGCCTGCAAGCTTACAGTAACGGTGTCTGAGGAGGGGACAGAAACACGGGAGGGAGGAGACCTGTGCAGGGTGGGGCCAGGCGATGCCCTCACCCCCAAGGGGTCTTAGAGAGGGTAGGGGCTTCACCTCACAGTATTTACATATAATACAGGACGGGATGGTTCCAGGGGCTCGGCCTGGCCTACACAGCCCTGTCCTCCTCTCCAGGGCTGGAGGGAGGTGGCCAGGGGCCCACACCCACATAAACATTTTGTTCTCAGCTGGTGGGGGGCACCTGGCCCCTTGCCCCCTGCGGCCTGGGGCTTCACATTCACAAACCTAGAAATAGTTTAAAAAATGGTTTCTTTAAAAAAAAAAAAAAAAGTAAAGAGAAAAGGAGGGAAAATCAGAATAAAAAACCCCGGGTTGGAGCTGCGGCCTGTAGCAGGCCCCCTCCACCCTCACTCTAGCTATGCACAAATACAAAAGCCTTCTTGGGGGCGGGGTCCTATGGGGGCACGGCAGAGAGGGAGGGGCACAGACCCGAGACGGAAAAACCAGGGGGTGGTGGGGGGCAACCGGCTAATCCAAAATAAATAAAAGAGGGCAGGAAAGGGGCACAAGGGCAGAAGATGGGGAGGTTAGTAGGGGAGCCAGACGACGTCTAGGGGCAGCAGGGCAGGGGCCCGGGCTGTGGGCCCAAGAGTAGGGGGCAGGCAGTAGCGGTCCGAGTCGCTGCGGGGGAGGGGGCGGCTGCGGCTGAGGTGTCCCTGCCCCCTTGCTGGCTCACTCGTGGTCCTCAGCTGCAGGCTGGGGCGCTGCAACACAGCCGGAGGTTATTGGGGCAAGGAGGCGTCCTGCCCCTAGAACCCTCTGCCCCCCATTCTTTGGGGGCCCCAGAACGTATCCCTGCGCATAGACCTCTTTCCCTGATACCCTCTCCTGGATGATCTTTGTTCATACACTTTGTGCTTTTGGTTCCCAGTTTGAAAAGCTCTTACCCTAGATTTAGATGGCTGGAGTTAGTTATTCAAATGTCCCCTTTTCAGAGATGCCTTCTCTAAACCCCTAGAGTAGCCCCCTCACACACAATTTGGAATGATCTCGCTTGTTCACTTGATTTTCATCTGTAGAATGAGAGAGGAACCTTGTCTGTCTTATACCTCCTCTTTCCTGGAATAGTGGTGAACAAATAGTTTGAGTGAATGAATAAAAAAAAAGAAAAGGTCACTGATTCACATGGTACCCCCACCAGCTTGCTACACACTGAATGCTGACGGCGTGTACAGGGTTCTCTCTCTCTCTCTGTATATGTTTACATGTCAACAGTATTGTTTTAATAGTTGTAAAATATTCCATTGTATGCATATACTCGTACTCTCATTTATTTAACTACTTTCCTTTTGATGGGCAATTCAGTTATTTGCACTTCTTAAAATAAATGCCTAAAAGTGGAATCACTGGGTCAAGGGGATGAATGTTTAAAATCTGGATAAACACTGCCAGACTGCCCTTTAGAAACCCTGAGCGTATTTGCACAGTTTCCCCTACACCCTCATCAATGCTGGGCATTAGGAATCTTTAAAAAAAAAATCTTTGCCTGACAGGTGGAACGTGCTGCCTTGTTATTTTCATTCACATTTTTTATGTAGCAGGTTGAGCAGCTTTTCATGTTCATTGACCATTGCTGGTATGAAGGTCTGTCCCCCCACTGGACTGTGGTTTCCATGTGGGCAGGAACACAGTCAGTGTCCCAGAATGGGATACCAGTTCCAGCCTCCCCAATGCCTCTCCCACCCCAAGGTCCCTGCCCACCTCACCTCCTGCCACCTGTCTCTCGCTTCAGTGGTACCCATTGGTGAAAGCTGTGGCAATCAAAGGGCCCTGGAAAGAGAAGAATTAGACTCCTAGATTCCTGGGGGAAGCAGAAAAGCCCAGGGGCTCCTTTTCTCCCGCAGAAGATCCAAGGTGACTCAGGCCCTACTCTGACCTGCCCAGACCGTTCCCACTGCAGACCCACTAAAAGATTCTTCAGAGCAGCGCCTGGGGATTTGCGTATCACCAGTACCCTGGTTAAATTTGGGCCCCCTGAGCTGGAATCTAGCCTCCATGCAGGCAGAGATGGTGAGTCTCATTCGCATGCTATCCCCGGAGACCACCCAATCAATGCCTGGTACTCCGAGAGCCATGCTGACATGCCCACTGAATGAATGAGGACTCCCGTGTTCCCCCTGGGCAACAACACTCTCTCTCCATCCATCATCCCTCGCCTCCCTTCTGCCCAGCAGATGGACAAGGCCTTTCCCTCCTCCAACTTCAGGGTCTTCCAGGACCGGCCCACTCACCCCAAGACTGTGGCCGAAGCCGGTGCTGGGGGCGGGGCTGGCAGCGCTGATGTAACTGCTGACCCCCGAGTCCTGGTTGGCTGCTCCATAGAGCTCAGCCATGGGGCCGGGGCTGGTGGTCCCCAGGAAGCCCCCTGTGCGGCTGGGAGTCGAACCTGGAGGGGGAGCCATCGTCCAGGGGTGAGAGCCTGGCAACCCAGAAAGAAGATGGTGATAGCCCCTGTGCCTTCAAACCTGTCCTACCCACCCTGACCTTGCCCCTCCCCTCTGCCTCAGCCCCACATCCCAGCAGGGCCTGTGGGTCCACCTCCTGGAGATACCTCCACGTCTATCCATCCCCACCAGCCCTAGCCCAGGCCCCCATCATCTCTTGTCTGACCACTCAGCAGCCTCCTCTCTCACTGATCTCCAGGGCTCCCCTCTTGAACCCCTTCAAACCATTCCCCATGCTGCAGCTGTGTGCATTTTCTAAAATTCACATCACTCCACTGCTTAAAACGTCCAGCCACTCCCCAGGACCCGGTTCCTCCTCTTCCCTACTCCCATTTCTGCCCTCCACCCATGCTCCCTGGCTGCCAAGTCTTTGCACCTACTATTCCCTCTGCCAAGAACTCTTTTCCTCCTCTTTGCCTTCAAATCGGAAGTGAAGAGGCCCTTCCTCCTGGATGACTTCCGGAGAGGCCTGTGAACTCCCGACTTCCCCAAAGGAGAGTACCATCCTTCAGAAGTATCGCCCTTTTAATACCTGATGCCCCCACCAGCCTGTTATCTCTGGAGGGCAATCTCTGGAGGGCAAGAGACCGTGTCAGTCTCATTCCTGGCTGGCTCGCTAGGTGCTCAGTTAACACTTGTCCAGTGAATGACTATGTAAGTCCCTCTGAGAAGGGGTGGCAGTGGCTACCTTCCCTCCCCCTAGACTTCTCTGACCTGCTATACTCCTCTCCTTGCTTCCTGAACTCCAGAAGGCCTCACCTGTCCCTCGAACCACAGCTGCTGCCGCCGCTGCTGCTGCCATTGGTCCATAAGCGGTGAGAGGAATGGCTGAAAGGAAAGGTATGTACACTTCAGTGTGGTGGGTGAGGAGACAGGTAGATGAAGGAGGCCCCCTCTGGGTAGAGCCTCTGCAGCCTTACCCCACCACAGAGGGAACAGTGCAGCCCAGGGTCAAGGCAGAAAGAGCTTCCTCTGTGCTCTGCCCCGCAGAAAGGATGGAGACAGGTGGGCGGATGGCTTTCCATCCTTCACCCCTGGACTCAAGCAGCACAGACAACCCAAAACTCATCGAGGGTGGGGGCAGGGCACCCCACCCTGAGCTGTTCTGAGTGTTGCCCACCGCTGTCCCTTCTCCAAGGAGTGCCCTTGGCCCAAAAGGGGCCACCTAGCCCAGAGGTACTGGGGAGGTTATGTCCCTCTTCCAAACCCGTCAGCTGGAGCCAGTGACTAATTGACGTGGGGTCCAAAAAGCCAGGTCCGCTCCCTCAGGTGGAACTGACTCAGGTACAGTTCAAGCCACAGAGCTGCCTGTGCTGACCAGCGGAAGGTAGACTCCGGGGGCGGCCACACTTCTGCTTTGCTCCTTCTGCTGCCTGGCCTGCTTCCCTCGCTCCCCTTCTCCTGAGAGCATGTCCTTAATAAATCGTGTACATGCCTCAGGGCCCCCCTAACCACCAGCCAGCCAGAAATGACCACCTCCACCCCCAAATCCCTTCAGCCCCTTTTCTCTGATCCCCTCTTCAGACACAGGGATCTTGCTATTTCCTTGTTTGCTGTCTACCTTCACCCTCCCTTCACAGCACCTAGCACCCTGCCTTGTACACTGTAGGTGTTTAATAAATGTCAGCTGAAGGAGCAGAAGGGACCTCTGCTTAAATAACTGGTTGGAGGGTGCGGGGTGGTGGTGGCCAGTTGGCTCAGTTGGTTAGAGCGTGGTGCTATTAACAACAAGGTTTCCAGTTTGATCCCCACGAGCCACTGTGAGTTGCCTTCCACAACTAGATTGAAACAACTATTTGACTTGGAGCGGATGGGTCCTGGGAAAACACAATTAAAAAATAAATACCTGGAGCACCTTTTAACGCTTAGCTCTGCCGCTACAGCCCGAGAGACTACAATCCCACCTAAAGCCACGGTCTGCAGAGTTGGCATTTGCCCTGGGGAACACCAGTCTCTCATCCTAAAATGCGCCCCCTTGGGGCTGATTGGTCACCCTGACCCTGAACTGGAACTGGAACTAGACCTGGGGCTAGGGACTCCAGAAAAATGCCCCTGAAAATGCTTGGCATGGCCATTGACTGGCCTGATGATTCAAGGTTAAGACAGTGCAGTTCCCGCACATTAGAGGAGCCTTGCCTAAGAGCTTCACACAGTTGGCTCCTCCTCACTCAGATGTCACCTCCTCTGAGAAGCCCTCCCTGACCACCCCCACTAAGGCAGCCCCCTGCCCATAACCCTAATACCTCACCTCATCTCGGTTTTATTTTCCTTGTGGAATTTCTCACCCTCTGAAAGTATCTTATTTACTTGTTTATTTGTCTATTGTTATCTCCCTCCACGAGAATATCAGCTGCAGGAGGGCAGAGACCTTGTCTGTCTCATTCACTGCTGTATCCCCACTGACTGGAATAGTATCGGGCATGATAAATATCTATTGAATGCATAAAGGAGACACCCACATCTCCTGAAGGCAAGAGAAAAGTTCAGACCCTAGACCTGCAGAGGGGACACTTCTTCCCTTAGTTCTTTGAGGGTGGGGGCTGGGCTCTGAGGTCTGTTTTTTGGTCCATTTAGGCATTTCCACAAAGGAAAGTCAGCATGGCCAACCCGAGGACATGCTTATTGCAACTGTAAAGGGTTACTCATTTGTATACGTATTTGTTTCCCTCTCTAGACTGCAAGCTTTGTGACAGCAGGCCCTGGCTCTGTCTTGTCCCCCAGGGCCTAGCAGAGTGTCTCACACAGTAGGTCCTCAACACCGAGTTCTTCAATGAGTAGAAAAGGCCCTCCATCTGTCTCCCCCATTGCTGGTCAAACCCCCACCCCGCTCACGGAAGAGTCTCTATCGCCCTCATCTTCAGGACTCTCTACTCCCTCCCCTTTCTTCACCCCATGTTTCTCTTCCCCCTTCCCCACTTTGGGGGACTCCTGAGCACCCCTTGGAAGGAAGGTCTCATCTAAAGCAGCATCCATGCTCACGTCCTCCACACACGGCCAGGTTGGGGGGGAGAGTCTGGGGGTGGGGTAGGGGAGAAGCAGGTTGAACACAGAAACCCCTTGCAGCCCACCTCATCTGAGCATGTCCTTCCCCTCCCCTTGGACTTGGCCTTGCCCCCAGCTCCATAGCTGCATTGATTGGCCCAAGTGAAAGCTCCAGTTGGAGAAATGGCTCCAATGGCTAAGCAGCTTCATACCACTTGCCTAGAATTCCCAAATGGACAGCCAGAGGGCTGGATTTACCCCTCATATAGGTCTCCCTTGGCTCGTGGTGGTTTAAAAATTGTGAATTTGTTGCCAACATTTGAAAATAGTTGAAAAATTCATTTGAAAGCAAAAGCCAGGTTTCTGGCTTCTCTTGGAAAACGAGATCTTAAAATACTGGATCTGTATCCCCTCCCAGCAAGGGTCGGCTGGCAGGGATTGCAGGCCTGCCCACTCCAATTTGCCGAAGTCCCCACCTGGCCCATTCTGCTCTGAGTTTGACTCCCTGGCTTCTTCACTGCTGGGTCCCAGAGCCTACATGGCACCTGGCACACAAGGAGGCACGATACAAATATCTGTCAGATGGATGAATGAGTGACTTTGCCTCCAGCTGCTGGGCTCGGCCCTACGTCCCACACTTAAGGGCCATGCAGCTCTACAGACTGGCCAGTGCCCGGGTGGATCGCTGTATCCTCACAGCAGGAGGGCTGATGGGCAGGAGGAAAGGGTCCCACTAGCTTTCCCTGGGGAAGGTCCCTGAGTCCTTCTCTTTCTCCCCATGTGGCCTGTGAGGTATACGAAATCCGAGCGACTGACCTGTAAGCTCGGGGAGGACTGGGGCGCTCGGGAGAGGGGTCCGCTCTACACGGAATTCTAAAATGAAACGTAAAACAGCTTAGGAAGATGCAGGGAGACCCTCGGGCATGGCCCAGAGAGGACAAATGCACCCACAGGGACACTGGGTGGGGGGACAGGCCATGCACAGGACCCAAGAGCTGGGGATGGGGAGAGCATAGTCCCCAGCAGGCAAGGGGAGGGGAGGAGACACAGACACAGAGAGGAGAGACAGACAGACAGGGAGAGAAAGAGCAGGCAGAGTTGCCACCTATACCCTGGGCACAGGGCAATGCTGGAGCTACCGTTCCCAAGTTTCTTAAAAGGCTTGAGATTGTACCACAACATTCCCCAGAATTCTCCTCTTCTCCTATTTTGGTGGGAGTGGGGGAGGGGAGGAAAAGCTAGGGCGGCAACATTGCTGAAAAGCGATGACCCTAATACAGCAGGTCAGCCTCAGGTTTGGTTCCCAGTTCCAGCATTTTCTAGTTGGGTCATCGCGGCAACTCACTCCTCCTCTCTGAGCCTGTTTCCTCACCTATGCAATGGGGCTCATCAGCCTCCCTCATGAGACTGTCGTCAGGATTAGACAACATAATGTATACACAGGATCCCAAGCGGTGTACAGCCCCAGAGGCAAATGATGCAAGTGTTTAGGGATCCTCTAACAAATCAGACCCAAAAAGAAAAAAAAAGCCTTGCAAAAATTTGATATTTGATATCTCAAATATCTCAAAGAAAACAACATTGAATAATCATCATGGGAGAGTTCAAAACTTTGTTGGGCTTCCTGCCACTTATTTGAAGGCCTAGTGTTATTTTTATTTTGAATTACAAATGAGGGTGGTGACCATCATGCTTTTAAATTGTTTTTCATCATTCAGGATCTTGTGAGCCTTGAAAAGGCTCAGCGTAGCTAGTGGTCATTGCACATGTGTCCAGAAAGACACAACCAACGCTGGCCCTTGGGGAGCTCCCCACTGCCCCACCACAAGCCTGGTGCCCTCTTTGGTGGAAGTGGCAACCCTAGAGTGGGGTGGGGAGGAGAGAAAGACAGGAGGCAGGCAGGGATTGGCCTGGGCCTGGGAGAGAACAGTGCCATGCAGGGCCATGCTGGAGCCCCCAACCCCAGCTTCTAGGAAAAGGGTGAGGAGGGGATGGGTGGGGAGAGGCGCTCCTTCCTCAGTCATGCCCTTCCTTCCAAGCCTCCAGCAGGCAGACTCCCCCCAGCCATGCACCCCCCAGACACCGCCCTGAGGAGTCAGACTGCCCAGGAACGGGGGACATGCTGGCAGCAGAGACACTGAGCAGGACTTACCGGGGAACTGGTAGGTGTAGCCAGGGGCGAGGCCTGTGTAACTCCGGCTGGCGTAGGTCGTGGCTTGGAAACCGGGGTAACCTGATGGGGCAAAAGGGCTAGTGTCAGATGCCTCACCTACAGCATGGACCCTGATTAGTGGGGAGGGCTCTGAGCCACTCGTTTCCCTCCCCAGCTAGTATCACAAGTAACAGTCAGTTACATGTACCAAATGCCTTCCACATGCCAAGCCCTGTGTTAAGTCCACCGCACAATTTATTTTTTCCTTAAACCTCATGAGAACCCTAAGCAATAATTACTATTCGGAGCCCCATTATAGAGATAAGGAAACTGAGGCTCAGAGAGGTAACACTTATTGGCTGAGAATAATCCAAACCCTTACCAAGGCCCTTTGTGCTCTGGTTTCTGCCTCCGTCCCAACCTCATCTACACTCTGCCCCTGGTCACTCTGCTCCAGCCACACTGACTTCCCTGCCGTTTCCTAAATTCACCAAGCTCCGTCCCACCTCGGGGCCTTTGCATATGTTGTTCCCTCTGCCTGGAACACTCGTCTCCCCAGGTTTTCACATGACTGGGTCCTTGTCATTGTGCAAGTCTCAGATCAAATGTCCTCCTCAGAGAGATCACCCCACAAAAGTCTTTCCTCTTTTTAGTTACAATATTTATCATATCGCCCTGGTTTTTCCCTTTCATAGCCCTGGTGATCAATATCTGAATTTATTTCAGGATTTCTTTTAGTGCTGATTTTCTGTTTTCCCCATCTTTTATTTCTGCATCTCCAGCACCAGCATGGTACCTGCTACTTAGTATGCAGCTAATAAATATTTGCAGCTATGAAAGAAAATTCATATAGTGAGTAATAATGTTGTAAATGGGGTTCAAATTCAGATTTGACTGGCTCCAAGTCTCTTAACCACCATTCTAACTATTTGTTAGGAAACTTCTTTTTCTTTCTTTCCTTCTTTCCTTTTCTTTCTTTCTTTCTTTCTTTCTTTCTTTCTTTCTTTCTTTCTTTCTTTCTCTTTTTCTTTCTTTCTTTCGTTCTTTTTCTTTTTTTACACTTTAAATGGGGTGAAAAATGAATCATCTTGAAAAGAAAACTTTCTCAATGTTCCAGATCAAAGGAGGCTAAAGAGACAGGACAACTAAATGCAAGACCTGATTCTAGCCTAGATTTTGTTCTGTGAGGCAAAAATATGCTATAAAGAATATTACTGGATCAACTGATAAAGTCAGAAAATAGATTAGATTAAAATAGTTTATCAGTATAAATGTACAAAGTTGATCATTATGTGGTTTCATGAAAGAATATCTCCAATTTTAGGAAACATACAATGAAATATTTAAGGGTAAAGGGCCATAATGCATATAATTTACCCTCAAATGATTCAGGTAAAAATCACTAGTGTGTGTGTTCACATATACGTATGTACACACACACACAAACATATATACACAGAGAGAGAGAACATGCGAAAGCAAATGGGGTATGTTAACAATAGGTGAATCTGGTAAAGGGGACATGAATGTCGTTTGTGCTACTTTATTTTTTCACCCTTCTGAAAGTTTGAAATTACTTCCAAATAAAAAATTAAAAAAAAAAACTTCAAGAGAAGACTGTGCTCCATTTAGAGGGTGCCATCCTCACCCATCCTATCTGTGATCCCAAATCCTCACCCTCTAGCCCACCTCTGAATTCCCCTGAATTCCCAGAGCACCCTCCCCCATCCCTTGCAATAAAGACCCCCGTCGTATGTTCTCTTTCTGTGTTCACACATCTTGTCTCTCCAGGGATAAACTTCCTGTGGGCCCAGCTCAGATTTTCCATCCAGTCGTGGGCGGCCCCAAGTGTTGTTGACCCCTCCTCAAGTTCCAAGGCTCACGGCAGCCTTCATCTCGTCCAGGGGGTCTCCCTGACACCCCGATGGGTTAGGTGCCTCTTTGAATCCACTCTGTGGTGATTCAAGCCTCCAGTCACTCTGTGGCGACATAGACCGTTTGTTCCTGCCTCCCACTTGACGGGGAACTCCACGAGGGCAGGTGGTGCCTCTCAGAAGCTGCTCAATCAATGTTAGTTGAATGAACAAGAAGCAACAGCCTTCTTTTTTGCCTTCCCAAACATCTTTGGGTCTTTGTAAATGCTGTTCCCTCTGCCTAGAACACTTTTCCCTTCCCTTCTCCCCTGCCTTCCCATAACTAGCTCCTACTCAACCCACAGACTCAGCTTAAATGTAACTTCTTTTCTGGCTTCTCTAAGTCTTGGTCAAATTCCCTGTGACCCATGCTCCCTTGGTACACTTTTCCATCCCAAACCTATTTATTTATGTTCTTACTTATTTGTTTCCCCTGCCAGACTACAAAGGTCCAAGGAAAGTCACTGCCGTACTTCCCAGGATAGTGCCTGGCATCAGAGTTGCTCAATAACTATTTACTGGATGGATGAATGGATGAACAAATAAAGGGATGAACAGAAGGACCAATTAATAAGGAGCAGCTGGACCATTCTTCTGGCCACCGCCAGAGGGCAGTATCCCACAACAAAACTGCCCCACCTTCGGTAGGCCTGCCAGACCTGCGATCCTTGGTCTGCACTCCCACCCAATGACTCAGACAGGAGGGCAGACCATAGAAGAGATGCAACACCCACGCAGCCCCTGGCAGCCTCTGGAGCAGTTCCAGGCAGGAAGAAGCCGCAGGTGCAGGCCTGGCACATACCCAGCATGCCGATGCCCAGCATGAAAGCGTCCATCCCGTAGGGCATGACTCGAGACCTCCCCCGGGCCGAACCGGTTGGCGACATCACCTCTTTTGGCTGAGCTTTCTTACATTCCACCTGCAATGAGACCTGGCGGTCAGTCCCTCCTACAATCCCTCCTGTTTGTCCCCCCCACGGACCCTCCTGTTTCCTGGCAGGCCATTTTAGTTTTAATTTCATAGTTACCATTTATGGAGCCCTCACTATGCGCTAGGCACTGTGTGGGTGCAAACTATTGCTTTGCATGCAATAGTTCATGAATGCTGACACCGCTCCTGTGAGGGAGGTACTATGGCTACTCACCTTTTACAGATGAGGAAACTGAGGCTCAGAGAGGGGAAGTCATCTGCCCAATGACTACACTAGCAAGTGGCGGAGTGAGGTTTCAACCTGTGCTTTTTAACCACCATGGGTTAAAAAGCCTTCCTGTCCAGATTTTCAGGGGGTAGGAGAACTGGCTCTGTCCCACTAACTGGGAGGCCCCACTGCCTGCCTGTAGAACCCGCAAGCGTGTGTCTGGCTGGCTCAACCTGGAACCTCTGTCTCCCTCTGTACCTCCACCCCATCCAACCCCAGCTCACCATTTTGTTGTTGATTTCATGGAAATGGATTTCACACACTTTCTCCACGATGTCTTCGCTCTCAAACGTGACAAAACCGAACCCTAGTGGGCAAAGGCAGGGTCAAAACGGGGCTCATGGTCAAAACCCAGCGCTGAGTCATACCAACCACCACTTCTCTCTTGCAGGCTAGTGTCTGAGAGTTAACGGAAGGCTTTGCCCACAGCCAAGAAACCTCTCAACTATTCTCTGAGACAGGGTTTCTAGCTCCAAATTACAGATGTGAAAAGAAAGGCTCAGAGAAGTGAAGCGACTTGGTCAAGATCACACAGCAACTTAGAAAGTGGCAGAGCTGTGAGGAAATGACACTCAACGTGCCCTTTCTCTTCCTCAGATGCTCTCCAAAGAGGGAAGAAGGAACACACACAAACACTTATTTTAACTTACACAAAGTTGTATACACCCAAACATATGTTTGTACACACACTCATACACATATCGGTAGACACACACGTACCTGTGTATCACACAGATACTCACTGGTGCTCACAAAAACAGAAAGAGCCCTGCATACATGTACAGTCACCCTGACACACCAGACATACACAAATATTCAGATACTGACACCCTCACATGCAGATACACACACACATACCACACACACAATAGCACATACTCCAATCCCAGAACAGGCTGAAAGGCCCAAAGGCCTGAAACAACTGGAGAAAAACCCCGCCTCTTCCCGGGTGTGCCCCAGGGACTGGAATGGGATTCTCAGAAGGCAAGGCCCTTGGGAGAAAAACAACCAGGCAGTGAGTGTGAACACTGTGGCCCACATGCTCACAGGTTCAGGGCCAACGGGGCTGGGCTCAGCGCTCAGCCCAAGGGTGGGGGTGAAGGGCAGTGGTAGGAGCAGACTGCCTGGGGCTACAAGTCAGCCTGACCCTGGGGCAGCGTGGCCTGAGCTCTGGTTTCCAGGGACAAGGTAAGCCCCTGCAGACACTGGCTGGGCAGACATGGTGGGGTGGTGGGGGCTGGGTAGGGGTGGAGGGCTGAGTTGGGGGGGGCGGGGGTGAGTCTGCTCCTCTGCTCCTCTCGGGTGTCTGCAATTCTGCAAGTTTCTAGCACAGGAAACGCGGCGGGACAAAAGCCTTCTGTAAGGCCAGGCCCTGGAGAGGATGCAGATCCTCAGGGATAGGATGTCAGGAGGAGAGATGAAAGGGCAGCTGTGACCTGCAGCCCCCTGGCTGACCACAGGCCCCCAGCCCAGCCTGAAAGGGGGGAGGAGGCCACACCCACCTCGGTGCCTGTTGGTGGTTTTGTCAAACATCAGCATGGCATCATCCACCTGAAATAAAACAGAGCCATTTTGTTGTTGGAGGACCCACCAGATACCAGGGGACCCATCACAACCCAGGAGCAGGGGCCCCCACACCCACTCCCCTATTGCCCAGTCCAGGCTTTATCTTAAACCTGTTCCCCATGCTGGGGACAACTTTTCATCTGCAACCCCAACTAGATGCCACAGTACCCCCCATTCAACCACCAGATTCTCAGTGGACCAGCCTGCAAATATTAAGTGCCAAATATGTGCTTGGCACTTTGCCCCATCATCCTCTCCACATTCCTTGCATAGTAAAATCCTCATTTTGTAGAAAAAGAAATGGGCTCAGAGAGGTGAAGTCACCTGCCCAGGGTCACACAGCAAATCCTAGATCAAGTCTGGGAGGAGGAGGCACTGAGTAGACACTAGAGGAGGAAATACAGGAGCAAGATATGAGATGGAGAAACAAAAGCCTCTTCCCTTTTTGCAAAAGGCCAGGAGGACAGCAGCCACCCCAGCCAGTCTTGACTCCCTCTGCTGGTACAGATCTTTTCCTCTAATTGAAGTTTCCTTTTGCTAGAGGCTGTAATTAAAGCAAGTAGAGTTCAGTGCCTGAGCTGCTTGCCTCCCACTGACTGGGGGAGGGGACAGCGGCTGAGAAAGGATGAGGGTCTACATTATCCCCCTTCCCCTGGACCCCCGACTTCTCCTCTCGCTACTCCTTCAAGGCATCTGCATGAACACATGGACGGCCTTAGCTTCCCTCCCGAGTTCCAGCTCCTTCTCTTTGCCACATCTGTGAGTCCTCTTTGCCCTCTTAATTCTTCAGCCAATGTCAGCTATCTCATGGGGTTAAGCTAAGGTCTGATTCATCCTTACATCCCCTCCATCGCACTCCAGATGCCAACCCTCCCACAAATGTTCAGACACCCAAGGGATGAAGGTAAACTTCCCGAGGCCATGGGACACAGCCTCTCCCCTACTCTCCTTCCCTCTCTTTCCAGGCCCATCATCTGCCTCTTTGAAGAAAAGGGCAAACCCCGAACAGGGTGGTCCTCTATCTCTCCTTAGGTGCCAAGCTGCTCCGGGCCTCTGACTTCCCCTGGAGAGAACCAGCACCCCACTGAGCCAGGAGGCAGCTGGGTCCCTGGAGAATCTGAGAAGGAAATGACAGCTCCCACCCAAGGAGCTTCCTGCCCCAGGGCCCTGCAGGGGAGTGTCACCTTCGCTTCCATCCTTATGGACCCATTCTGAGTCCCAATCCCAAATCAGCTTGACTGTCCAAACTAGACGTACACTCAGGCTCAGCACATCTTCCCCACACCTTTAACCAATGGAAAAGTGATACCCAGAAAGGAGGGTTGTGATAAAAGCAGACTTTGAATTGGAATCCTAGGTCCCACATTTGCTGGTGGGTAGCCCTGGGCAAGTGGCTCTGGGTCTCCATGACTCAGGTTCCTCATCTGTGAAATGGATGAGAGTGTCTTATAGGGAGGAGTTAAATGAGATCGTGCACGTAATACTCTTAACTCACAGTCCCTGGGATACAGTAAGTGCTTAATAAATAATGACTATTATTGTTATTACCTTATTATGGAGGGGTTTTTCCACAGTCACATGGGGGAGAGAGGCAAAGCTGGAGAGAGAGCAGCCCAACACTGGCTTTCAAGGATCCACCTGGACAGTGCCTGTGTCAGCTATGACCATGACCAACCTATTGAGCACCCTGACTTAGGCTCAATAATTATTTTTCTGAACCAACGAATGAATAAACTAAGAATTAGCCACACCCTCCTCCCTCTCCTATAGCTTTGACCCACAAACTGATTCAGCTCAAATCTACAGCCCTTCTGCTTTCCTCTACCCAGCCTTTCAATTCCACCATCCCTGGCCCCCCAGACCCTTCAACCTGGGCCCTGGCTGGACAGAACCCTAGTGAGGCAGGGGGACTGAGGCCAGGGCAGGAAGCAAGGAAAGTGGCCTGGGGTCCAGGAGACCCCACCAGTGTCCCCTCCTGGGGCCAGCTGAGGAGAGGGAGGCTCCCAGCCCGGTGTCCTTAATAGGCTTTGGTCTCCATGGGAACCCGAGGGCAGGGGGGCTCCGGAGGGGGGAGGGGAGGCGGCCGAGGCCTGCTGACCAGTGGGAGCCGCCAAGTTCGGCAGCCGCTAAGCCTGAGTGGCAGCCATGGCGGCTGACCATTGTTCCCCCCTCGGCGGCGGCCCCTCGATCCGGGCGGGGGGCCCCCCGCCGCGGGGCCCTTGGCATTCCCGGCTGTCCCCCTCGCTCCCTGGCAGCCTATTCTCCGGCTCCCCCTGGCCTCCCCGGGCCGGTTTCACATGCCAACGCCGATTTAGGCCCGAACAAAAGACGCGGCCGCTGACGGCTTCTCCTGGGGCCCGGTTGCCATGGCAACTCCGGCCCCGGGGGCAGGCGGCCTCCAATCACAGCTGCTGGATCAGATTAGTGCGAGCTCTAATGCTCGGCGTTCAGACACAAAGACACCCCGCCGGAGTGAGCGGGGCCTGCTGCTTCCCAGGAGCGCCCTTCCCTCTGGGGCCCAGGCCACCGACCTGCCCTCTGTCCTGGACCCAGGTCCCCACGGAGGCGCCTGAGCCTCGGCCTCTGGCCTCAACGCCGCCAGCATCCGCTAGCTAGGGGACCTCCCACCCTCTCCCCTAGACAGGGGGCTGAAAACCCACCCAGTCCCCAGCTCACATCCTATTTCCCAAGCCACCTTTTTTGCCCTTTGCCTAACAGGGAACTGGAAATGCCTTGATGGGAAAGTAGAGACCCAGCCTGTAGCCTGTTTTATGAAGGAGTAGACCAGGGACCCCAGCATTAAGCACAACAGCCCTATTTCACCCCCAGATTAAAATTTGATCCTCTCTTTGCCATCTCTCCCTGGGACCTTGACGGTGAAATTGCTCACCTTTCTGGGGACATCCTATTTTCTGATGACACCGTATCTCCTACTGTGTAGAGTAAACAGGCCCAAAATTAAAGCTGGATGCACCTCAAAGCTAAGGGCCAATCTTCTGAGTCTGATCTTCAGCCCCCCCAAAATAGCTAGGAATCAGCACGGGCCACCACCACAATCCCAAGCTCCTGCCCTAAGCTCCCACCTGTGCAAGCAGGGTGCTGAGTGCAATTGGGAGTCATATTTATTGCCCCCTTATCATCCTCACCAGGAAGGAGTGGGGGAAGGTGCAACAGCCCATGGCCTGGACAGGTGCAAACTCCCAAGAGGCCAAGGGGTGACTGGATTGAACTGGCTACGAGAGAGCAGCCTCCCTCGGGAGAATGAAGATAAGCAAGAGAAAAACACAGGGGAAGGGCAACAACAGAGACAGCTACTGTGTGGCTTCTGTCCCTGGGGATGTGTCCAGAGTCTGAGGCCCACAGATAGCCCAGGAGCCTGAACGGTGAGTTGGCCTGCCCTCACCCACAGAAGGACCCAACCCCCTTTTCTTCACCTTTTGCAGGAATTGGAATGACCCGGACTCCTCTTGCTACAGACCAATTCTACAGACCTGTCACCCCTTCAGCAAGCACCCCCAGATTTGACCCACCTTCCCGAACTGCTCAAAATATTGCTTCACGTCCTCCACCGTGGTGTTCACTGATAGCCCCCCCACAAAGATCTTCTTCGTTCGAGTCACCATCTGTTAGGAGGAGGGAATAAGAAAGTGGGCATCTGAGTCCTGTGGCCTACTGCCACCAGCAGGGGCTCGAGACCTCCTGCCAGGGCGCCAGCTGACAAGCTCTCTGTGGCCCCAGCTACTCAGAAGGCCCCCCCTGAGCTCCCCCTTGGACACCAGCCTCCTGTCATGGGCAGCTGTGCACCCCAAACCTTGGCTGGCTGGAGTGTGCCTCTCCCCTGCCTCCCTCCCTGGGGTCTGTGTGGGGAAAATGCCTTCCCTAAAGACCCACAGAGAGAGGGGTGAGCTAGTAACCCAAGAGTACAGCTTAACTTAGAGACCCCACCACCACCCCCTCCCAGAGAGGCCAAGGCCCATCACAGGGTGCCACTGAACTCCACACCAACATTTCCCTCATCAACCTCCTCTCAACTCAACCACTGGTAGCCCCGTGGCCCCAGCCCTGTTTTAGGAAGAACACATGGTCCTAATTACCCCAGGAGCGCATGGCTAATCCACAGGCAATTCCCAGCCCCATCCTAACACTAAAGCACCTTCTGTCACCAAACTGCTTAATGGAATTAACCCAATTCCGACCATGTGCTCCCTAGTGCGGCTTCCTTCGAATACCTGCTCCATAATTGCTTTCAGGCCCTCTGCTGGACCCTTCCAGAGATGTCCCTTTCCTGTCTCCTGAAAGTTGCCCTTCTCCCTTCACTGTGGCAGGAGCTGGGCGCCATGGCTCAAAATCCGAAGGCATCCTAGTTCCCACCAACCCCCTTGCAAAGAGGAAACTAAGATCTCCTGGAGAGGGACGTAGTCCTAGGACACATGATAAGTCAGCAGACACAAGAGTCCTGCTCCTTGGACTCTAATCAGCTTTCCCGTCTGTCCCCTATATGCGACTGCTTAAAAATTAAGATTTGCCATGAGGCCTGGAATAGAATCTGGGCCCCTCCCCTGGGCCAAAATTTTGAGTGCTCTATAGCTCAACTGCTCAGAAATCTGTTTTCCGCATACCCAGAAAAACTTGCCACTGCCCAGGGAGAGAGAACACTTGGGAGGGCAGCTCCAGTCACCCAAGTTGAAAGACAACAGGTGACAGACTCCATGGTGCCTTCCCCCTCTTCAAACACATCACATCCAAGAGGTAGGAGAGTGACTGGGGTCAGAGGCAGCCCCCTGGCCTGATTCTAGCTCAGCCTCAGGGGGTAAGCCTGTCCTGGGTTTCACCCCCAAAGTCACTGGGCACAGAGGCTGTGAGCTCTGAGGTCAGAATTTGACTCAGGGTCCAAACCATACTGGCTTCAAATACAGGACAATGGGTCCCCTGAGAGGTTCCCCTTCTCCCAACACATGCAGCCCCTGCCCGGTCCATCCCAGAGCAGATGGAAAGATGATGCATGGTGTCTTCAATCCATAGAGCGAGGATATCAAGAATTCTCCCTCCTCCCATCCCAGTCCACAGAGGTTCCAGAAGCATCTTTCATAGAAAGGAATGCTGGGAATATCACAGCCCTCAGTAACAGGTACTCTCAGACACAGACACACCTACCTTAGGCTGTGCTCTCCGAGGAAAGGCCACCTTGGGATCAATCTGAAAGAGAAGGGAGACGTAGAAGGGGCCTTGATTATCACACTTCAGATGGCTGACCACACAGCTTTCAGCCCTGAGGACATCTCTCATCCCAGGACACAGAGGTGACACACAAGTGACAGAAACCCCCACAGCCTCTGGCAGGAAAGTATAGTGGTTAACCGTTTAGGCCATAGAACCAGGCTGCTGGATTTGAATTCCACTTATACTGCTTCCCAGCTGTGAGACCTTAGGCAAGTTAAGCTGTCTGAGCCTCAGGGTCAAGCTCACCTGCAAAATGGGCAAATAGTAACAGCCACCTCAAAGAGTCGTCTGCAGATTATTTGAGATAATGCTTACAAAGCACTTGGCATGGTGTCTAGCTCACAGCAAGAACCCAAAAAAGTAAGCAAAGTCTTATTCCTTTAAGCACCAGGTATATCGAGGGCCTTCCCAGCTTAACCTACTTCACACAGATAACCTGTCTAGGTGAGGCATGCAATCCAGACTTTTGAAGTCTTGCGAATGGAAACTCTTTGCTTCAAGATAAGAATGCATAAACTACCAGGAATGGACTCAGTTCTGTTTCCCCGATATTATCGACATCTAACAGCCCTCCTTGACGGTGCAAACAGCTTCCTGAGAACGCAGCTAGGTTTGAGGCGAAGCAGAGCCCAGGCTCTGGTGACATGCAGGGGCATGGGATTTGGACTCAGAAACTCTGGGCCCCTGGCCAAACCTATGATCTTGGGACCTCGCCTGGTCCCTCTGCACCTCAGTTCCCTCATCCGCAAAGTGGGGACAATCACACCCATTTTTCCCAGGGGCAGCTGGGGGGAATCAAGAGATAATGTGGGTAAAAGCGGCCCTTTGTGAACTGCCCTTCACTGCACAAACAAAGGTGCTATTACCAGCAGGCCACCTTTGCCCTTGGCTGTGAAAACTGAGGGGAAAAGCAACATGCACCTGGATACTCCCAAGTACTCTACCTGTACTTAGAAATAACAAAAGCCATGACACACTGTGATCAATGCAGGGCCTATGAGGGCCGGTCATTCCAGAGTTTCTTGCCACCCACATGGGTGGACACCAGTCAGAAATTGACCAGCCAATCCCAGGCAAGATCTATCTTTTCCCAAAGTTCCTTCCGTTCAAAAACTCAGCCTCGTTCATTCTACTCAACCGGCTCTGGCTCCTCTGCGTGAATGGCATGAACCAGGGACCAGCTTCCTATAAGCTCCCCCCGTAGAATTTGGCCACAGAGAAGGAACCTCCAAAATCCACGCTAGGGCAGTGTCTTCTCTCTCCCAAAGTCCCACCAGGCCATAGAGAAAATCACAGCTGACCATTTTCCTTGTCTGAAGGTGTGATTTTGTACATCTATGGACATTTTCGTCCTTCTGTTTCTCCTGAAAGCATCCTCCCCAGCTACCAAAACACAACTCAGATAGTACCCCCGCACAGACACTGATGAGATGGTACCCAAGCCAGGTCCCACAGACCCACACACACCCATCCCTGACACGCCCCACCTCCACTCTGACTCACAGCTGGCAACATAAGTAAAACCCAACAAATAAATAAAAGGTGAAAGAACCCAAAATAGACTCCCCACAATAAACCTCCCTCCCACCCTCCCTTTCCCAGGCCAGAGAATGCCAAACACAAAGCCCTTGCCCTTGAGTCCCCAAGCTCGGAAGGATGCTCATCTCACCCTCCTTTCTCCCCTCCTGTCCCTTTATCAATCTTCCATTCCCCCCTCCAGCTCCAGCCCCAGCCCTTAAATCTCAGCTTCCTGAGCGCTGCAGAAGCCATCAGTGCATTCTGAGGACAGGGGATGGTAGGAGAACAGGCAGCTTGATGGCAGATAATCACCAAAAAACAATAGGCCACTGTCTCTCCATTCCCAGCTTGGGTCACTCAGTCTGAGCCAAGAAGATCCTTTCAGAGCCGGCAAAGTTGAGGCCTGGCCTCATTTGCTCATTACTGGGAGCAGGAGTGGGAGCCACTGGGCAGAGATAACAGGAGCTGGGGACAGGCGGTAATTTAACAAATTCTTGGGCACAACCAGCTATTGTTGCAGGTAAACAGGAGCCAGAGACTGACCCAAGCAGGGAGGCCCAAGGCTGGAGGAGAGTGGGGGAGTGTGGAGAGAGATCACACTGTCCTGGGCCTTTGGCAGATGGTCACCCCCATCACGGGTCACCCCCATCACAGAATAACCCCTGACTTTCTCCTTTTCCCTCTTTCCTTGAGCCCCAGCCTGAGCCAGCGCCCCCTACAGGGCCCAAGACACTGGGGAGTGGTGGGACAACAGCAAAATGTTCCAGGAGTTTGAATGCCAAACAAGCACCTAAGATCTAGTCCTCGGAAGGGTTGTTTTCAGGCACGCTCGCTCCCTTCTCATAAACCCCTTCATGGGCAAAGCAGGTCTGGGTCTTCCACACAAAGCAAGGAGCACATTGACCAAAAGTCAGGGGAGGGAGGAATGGAGGGAGGGGGATTCAATGGTGCTTTGCCATTGGTTTGGAATGGGGTGGGGGTGTCGCAGAGCCAAATACTAGTTACAGTTCAGAGAAGCCACGGGGTGGGTCACTGCAGCTCTGACTCACCCAATTTGGGTTAGTGGAGGGACCTAGCCCCACCCCAAGCTCCTCTCGGAGGCTTTAAGATTAGTAGGAGGGGGTGGTAGCTGCTTCTTCCCTCGCCAATACCGGAGGGGTTGGGAGATGTAGCATCTCATGGCAGGCCTGGGTTTTTTCTCCTCCCTCTCCCCTCAACTCTAGTGACAAAGTTTCAGAGCCTGGCAGCCGTTCCACTCAGAAAACTCCCCTTTTCCTTAAAGACCCCATACAACTGTCCCCTGGGGAGAGTCCTGACCCTCTCCTCCGGCGGCCTCCCTCTCCCAAAGGACCCCCGAAGCCCCGAGGGCCACTCACTGTTTTGGAGTCGAGCTCGTGCCGCGATTGCGCCAGCACTTTATCCACCCCCGCCTGGTCCATGAAAGTGACGAAGCCGAAACCCCTGCGCGCCGTAGTGAGGGAGAGGCAGATGGTTACAAGGCAGTGAGTGGCGGTGGAGGGGGGCGAGCCGGGAGCAGGAGGAGGGGGTGAGGGGCTCACCTGGATCTCTTGGTCAGGGGGTCCCGCATCACCAGACACTCCTTCACCTCCCCGAACTGGCCGAAGTATTCGCGCAGCCCTTCTGTAACCACACACCCGCCTTCGGACCAGCCCGGGCCCCGCGCCCTTCCCCCTCTCCGCCGTCCTTTGCCCCCGGTGACCCCGGCGCGGCCCGTCCGCCCCCGCGCCAAGCAGCCTGAGCGTTCTCCAGTGTGCCCCCCCCACCTCCAGCCCTCACCCGACTCCCGAGGAGCCTCCTGGCGCCCACGGGGGCCCCAGAAAGGCGAGGGCCGAGCTGGGCTGGAGGGGGGACGGCTCCGGCCGGGTTCCCGCCGCTCCGGGAGCCGCCTCACAAAAGTTTGAGCCGCAGGTGCGAGCGGAGTTGGCGCTGCCGCCAGCGGGTCCCGGGGGCCCAGCCCACCCCCCGATGCCCCCTGAACCCCTCATCTCCTCCCCTCCACCCGCTGGGCCGTGCGGGCTTCCCGATCGCCCTGCGCTCTCGGGGTCCCCGGGCGAGGCGCGAAAGAGAGCGCGGGGGCGCCCGGGGTCAGCAGGGCGCAGGGCCCGGCTGGGGTGTCCGGTTCCGGGGCGCCAAAGGGTCCGGGGTGCCCTGCCGAGCCGGCGGGCGCTCCCGGGCTCGCTCACCCTGCGTAGTCTGCCAACTGAGTCCCCCGATGAACATCTTGCTGCGGGAGGAGGAGAGACACAAAGGGCCCGCGTGAGCGCCGGGCGGCGGGGCGCAGGGGGCGCGGGCCCGGGCCCCGGGGAGGCCCGGCCCGACCCGGATCGGCCATGTTGGCGGGGCCGGGGCAAGCGCGGGCCGGGCAGGCCGGGCCGGGCTGGGCCGGGCCGTACCAGGGGTCGTGCGGCGAGTCCGGGGAGGCGAGGCCGGGCTGGGGCGCGTCAGTCTCCATCGGGAGCCGCGGGCGGCGCGGGCAGCGGAGCGGCGGCGGCGGCGGCGGCGGCAGCGCTCGGCGCGGGGCAGATGAGGAGCGCGGCGAAGGGGGCCGGACGGACAGGCCATGCTGCCCCCTCCCCCGACCCCGCTCGGGCGGGCGGGCGGGGACGGCCGAGGGGAGGGCCCGCCGGGGGCCGACCTGCCGGCTCCTCCCCCCGCCGCCCCGCGCGCATAAAGCCCCGCGCTTGCCGGCGCGTCCGGGCGCCCGCGGAGGCGGCGGCGCCCGGATCCCGCTCCCGCCGGGCTCACGGGTACCCGAGGGCGAGAGAGACCCCGAATCCCGACGCGGTCCGGGACCTGGGCGCGGCCGCACCCCCCACCCACCCCAGCGCGGGGGCCGGGCCGCGGGAACGCCCTCCCGGGACGAAGCGCTTCCCGGTGCCTTCAAGGTAGCTCGGTTCCGGATCGGGGACCCCCCCAGTCCTCCCTCTCAGGCCCCCGCTATCCAGAATCTAAGAGATCCCCAATCTCCCTGGGTCGGGAGGGAGATAGCCCCAGTGGCCCCCAATCCCTTCGCGGTTCTAGCTGGTGAGAATCCCTCCATTCCCCCAGTCCGAGCGAGAAGCCGCCCTCTGAGCCGCGAATTTCCTCCGAACCTAATTTAAGGTTCCCCCTTAGCGGCCCTCAGTCCATTCCCAGTGTCCCATATCCCCCATATCCAATTTGGGGAACCCTCTCAGTGCCTCGCGTCTCGAGTGAGGAGCCTCCATCAGCACCCCAGTAGAAACCGTATCAGTTTGGGGACAATCCCTCCTCAGCCCTTGATCTCCCGAGTGAGAATCTCCCTCAGCTCCCCCAAATCCCTTCGGTTCACAGAAGCCCCCCTGCCCCAAGCCCGTGTTCCTAGTTTGCCGCCACCCCACCCCCCAGTATAAGGAGTACCCACTCTTTCTCTTCCTCCCTGGCTCTCATCAGCCCCCCTCAGACTGCTGTCTGACTGGTTTCAGCCGCTCACCGCCTCCTCCCCACCCAGGCTGGGGTAGGGGGTCAGTGCCTCTTAGAGCCTACCGTTTCCAGTTTAGGAGCCTGATGGCTCAGCTTTTCACCTTCCCCTCCGAATGACCTCTTTCTTTTGCAGAGTTCTAAGTCCCACCCCATCGATGGGAAGAAGCTAAACTGCTTACCCACTGCGTTTGGAGTTGTTTCTCTCAGTCCGTCTCAATTTGAGAATACTCCTCACGAAGGCAAACGCCTTCAATTCTTCCTCCTCCCCACCCTCCTATCTTCTGGGTCTCTAAGATTCCCCCAGAATATTCACCCAAGGCCTCTGGGGGCCATCTCACCGACTAGGAAAACTCCCTCCCACCAGCCTGGGAACCCTGAGAAAGTCCTGGCAGGATCACCCCTGGAACCAGGGGCGGTCCTCCCTACCCCATCCAGCCTTATCCATATCCTCTCCTTAATTCCCCAGCCCAGCAAGGGTCAAATCAGGAGGCTAAGTAGCCACTACCGCCGCCCCCCCTATTTCCCATCCCTGCTGAGGGTCTCAGTGCCACACCAGCCCGTTCCTCCCAACTCACCTCCCATGTAACCCAGTGAAAACCTTTGATGACAAGCCCCTCGCTGCTCACCTTGACATCCATTTTCCAGTCAGCCACCATTTATTAATGTGTGAGGCAGCTCTAGGCATCATAACCCTAACATCTGGACGGGTGCCCATCCCCTCCTCTTAGTACACCTCCTCTCCTCCCACCCTAACCACCATACATATAAGAACGTGAGAGACTCAAGTTAATGGTTTTCTCCAGGACATTTAGGGAACACTCAGCAGGTATATCCTGCCACCCTGTGTGCGTAACACAAGAAACCTACTTGCTTTTTCCTGTTTTTATTGTCTTACCCCACAGATTTCTCAGACTCCCCTGAACTGGGGGTGGGAGACATCCCTTGCAGGGTATTTCTCACCATCTCAATACAAACTGAAACATCAGATATGTCCTGGAGGAGACACACATGAAGGTCAGTAGGTAGCTCCTTCAGTGTTAGGGAACTGACTATTCCTAGGTCTAAATTTCAAGTTCCTTGTGTGTAAAATGGGACCAATAGAGAGGTGCAAGGAGGGGAAACCCCAAGTGTCCATGAGCATTGATTTGTGTGCTGTTGCTGTTGGGCAGGTAGTTTACAGGGTAAGATATAGGTAAGGGTCATTCGTTCAGAGTCTGCCAAACCTGCATGAGTAATAGATTGGGACAGGACCCATTTATTAGCATCCTCATTCACGACCTCAGAGGAGAAACTGTCTACTTGTCACTACCTGGTTTGAGGCACAGTAACGTGTGGAGGGGCTTGCAGAAATCTCTTCCCACTGCAGGTCCATCTCAGCCTTGCTGCTTTAGTCCACTTTGTTCGCACTAGGGGCAAGGAGTCCTCCTAGGGGAAGCCCTCACAGGACGATACAGCTGTAAATGCATGGTCCTCATCATAAATTGAGGATCTCAGCGGTATTAAGGAAAAATGATCTTCGGAGCAACTGGCCCAGACTCCAGAATTAGGAGATTAGAGGATGTGGTTCCAACTCTTTCTCTCTAGTGCTGCACACACCAAGCATCACTCAGAGAATTAAAGAATAATTTGCTTTATAGTATTTTTTTTAAAACCCTTTCGAGAAAAACAGAGGACAAATGACATGCCTCTGCACTAAGATGCAACTTGGCACATTTCTTCCTCCGACAAATATTTACCTGCTACCCAGCAGACACTGTCTTAGGCACCATATTCCTAGCACCTACCTTTGTGAAGCTTGCTTTCTAGAGACAGGCGTCAGATAATACAATAAATAGATGAATAAATAATATGACAGCTGTTAGTAAGTGCTGTGGAGAAGGAAGGCGGATAGGAAGGGTGGGAGGCATGGGGGAGAGGGTGATATACAATTTTAAATCAGGAAAGTTCTCATAGGGAGGGGTGATATTTTCGCAAAGACGTAAAGGAAATGAGGTATATTAATCTACTGTATTATCTAGAACTCTCCCTTAAGCAGAATGTCTGCATCTCTTGAGTGCAATGATAATTGATAGTCATAATTTGACTTTCACTGCTCTAAAACACGGTTCCCAAATCATAATGTGCTTTTTTTTTTTTTTTTTTTTAAATCACCTAGTGATTTTCAGTAGACCCTGGGTGGGTGGGGACTCTGAAAACTGCCTTTTTAAACAAGTACCTCGTTCAGATGATGCTGATAGCTGAGGTTTTCCTTGGACCACTCTTAAAGAAACACTGCTCTAAAATATACTAGTCTTCTAGAATGACAACAACAAAATTAAAGATTAAATTACAGTCCATGTGGTTTTAGTGTTTAGAGTATTTCACCGTGTTCTCATTCTTTGAAAATGCAATACCCAAGCAAAACCCTGGATTATCCAGAACCTCTCATTTCTTGTCCATGGAAGAGAAGGGAAAATTTATCATGGGCTGATTAGGAGCCAAACATTTGTAATCAGTCTGTTTCATACCCCGCCTCCCTTTTTTATCCTGATTCTTTTCTATACTTTTTTCCTTTTCCCAAATTTCTGGACTCAACCAGCAGGCAAACGGCTGGGTTAATGAGAGCACTTGACCAAGTGGGTCCTGGTTGAGTGAGTCTAGGTAAGCCACTCAGCCTTCTGAGCTTCCATTTAGTCTCAGAGTTTCTGCGAGACTTGAGTGAGATCATGTAGATGAAAGCACCTTAAAATCTCTGAAGCACTATGGAAAAGGAAAGAAGCTCTGTGACTTTGCATTAGCAGATCCAGTTAATTTGGTCCAGTACAAATTCAGTTACCTTCAACACAGTTGGTACTGGCGTAAAGATATATATGTATATAGATTAGAATTGAGAGTCCAGAAATAAGCCAGTCTCTTCAACAAATGGTACTGGGACAACTCGATATCCATATGTAAAAGAATTAAGTTGCACCTCGACCTCACACCATGTACAAAAAACAACTCAAAATGGGTTAAAGACCGATATGTAAGACCTAAAACTATAAAAAGAGAAATACATCAATCAAACATCATCAAAATTAAAAACTTTTATGCTTCAAAGGACACTATCAAGAAAGTAAAAAAAAAAAAAACAACCCACAGAAATAGGAGAAAACTTTGCAAAGCATGTATCTGATGAAGGACTTGTATGTAAAGTATATAAAGAAGTCCTACCACTCAGTAATTAGAAAGGTAAATAATCCAATTAAAAATGGGCAAAGGATCTGAATAGACATTTCTCCAAAGAAGATATATAAATGACCAATGAGCACATGAAAAAATGATCAATGCTAATAATAGCCATAAGGAAGTACAAATCAAAACCACAATGAGGGTGACCAGTTAGCTCAGTTGGTTAGAGTGTGGTGCTAATAACACCAAGGTTGCTGGTTCGATCCCCACATGGGCCACTGTGAGCTGAGCCCTCCTTAAAAAAAAAAAAAGAGAGATATCACTTGACACCCACTAGGATGGCTATAATAAAAAAGATAGATAATAACAAGTGTTGGTAAGGATGTGGAGAAATTGAAACCTTTGTGCATGGCTGGTGGGAATATAAAATGGTGCTGCACTATGGAAAACAGTCTGGAAAAACAGATCCTCAAAAGGTTAAACACAGAGTTACCACATAATCTAGCAATTCCACTCCGTGGTATATACCCCAGAAAAATGGAACTATATATCCACACAAAAACTTGTACCTGAAAGTTTAAGCAGCATTGTTCGTAACAGCCAAAAACGTGGAAACAACCCAATGTCTATCAACTCTATACAATGGAATATTATTTGGCCATAAAAAGGAATGCGTTACTGATACATGCAACAACACAGATGAACCTGGAAAACATTATGCTAAGTGAAAGAAGCCAGAAACAAAAGGTCATATATTTTATGATTCCATTTACATAAGATGTCCGCAGTAGGCAAATCCACAGAAACAGGAAATAAACTTGTGGTTGCCTAGGGCTTGCGGAGGAGGGGAAGATCTGGGGAGAAATAGGTACAAGTTTCTACTTGGAGTCATGAAAATATTCTAAAATCGATTATGGCGATGGTTATACAATTCTGTGAATATGCTAAGAACTATTGAATTATACACTTTAAGTGGGTAAATTGTATGATGTGTGAATTATAGCTCAATAAAGTTGTTACCAAAAAAAAAATCACTTACCTATTATAAACCTTTCTCTGATTCCAGTGCCTATGCATCTAAATGAATTTACTCTCTTGTCTTCCATAGCACCTTGTTTTTAACTTTCTCATCATCATCATCATCATCATCTAGAAATTGGTAAGTACTTTCCATATACCAGACACCTTGCTAAGCACCCTTTTCAGGGATTTTCCCATTTTACTCTCCCAGCAATTCTTCAAGATAGGACCTATTATATTTTTGTTTTACTGGCCAGGAAAACAAGTCTTAGAGAAGATAAGTAATTTGTCTAAAGTCACATAGTAACTGGGAAAAGTAATAGCTAAGATTCATTGAGCAATTACTGTGTTCCAGGCACTGTACTAAGCACTGCTTCAGGAAACTTATTCAGTCCTTACAACAATTCCATCAGGGAGGTCCCTAATTTACATATCTGGAAACAAAAGCATTAAAAAGAAAACTTGCTAATAAAGATCAGAATGGTAGCAAGTGGGAGAGCTGAGATTTGAACCCAAGTCTGATGCCAGAATCTCCACCATGAACCACTACATTATATTAGCTACCTATTTAATGCATAACAATCCACTTATTATTATAGATGGTTCTGGCCTGTCTGTTATGCTGTAATGAAAGTTGTTTAAGGGAGGGGCCCCTGTGCTAATAAACCTCTTTGCCATCTTCTCCACCACTATCCCCATCCTCAGGACCATACCTTACACTGGGTGCTCAATAGTTATTTATTAAGTACTTGCTTAGAACCAGTCACTGAGGGATGCGATGGTGAATGCAATAAACAGCTACCCGTACTCTCAAAGGGCTTACAGTCTAGAGACAAATATTCACAAGAGTTTCATACACATCTTTTTTAACCAAGTCATTTTAATCACTGCAATACTCCAACGCAGTAGGCTTTATTAATATGCCTGTTTACAGATGAAGAAACTTAAGACTCAGACACCTGAAATGGCATGTCCAAGGTCACGCAGCTAGCAAGTGTGTGGAGCCAGTCTAAGAACCCAGTTCCACCTGACTCAAACATTATGCTACATTCTGTCTCCATTTCCCCGCCCCTGACTTTTCCCCTCCTGCCCTGGCAGGGAGGGAATTAAATAAACTATTCTGCTTGCCCAGCTGAGAACACCCACAGTCCGTCCAGACCTGCTGACTCTCCCACTTTCTCACTGTCGCTTCCAATGACAGCCAGAGTCGGTTTGATGTGTTGGTGAAAGGGGGATGCTTTTGGAGTTTTATGGTTTCAGCATCTGAAGTCGCCTCTCTGCTGTAATTAACTATTTGATTTAGTGTGGTCAATTAATAATTCCACAATTCTGAGGCTGAAGACAAAGATGTTAAAAGCATGCTTCCTTTATGTTTTATTTTTTTAAATGTTTATTTTGGGAAACTGAAACTGCAGACCTGGAGAACAGAAACCGCAGGTCTGTCAGTGGTGACGGTGGGGGAGGGGATGCCAGGCTGTTGGCAGGGGCGTCCAGTTACACTCAGGCAGGGCATAAAGATGAGGGGCTAGCTAGAGGAGGGTCCCACCTTTGAGCCTTGTCTGGGAAACAAAACACCCTCTCCATGGAGACCAGGTTTTCAAGGATCCCAGGGAAATTGTTTTTTGGAGTCAGTGAATGTAGTAGGAAAAAAAAAACAAAAAACGTTAGACAGGGAGTCAGGAGCCTGGGGCTCCATCGCTGACCTTGAAGCAGGCTCTTCCCCTCTCTGAGCCCTAGTTTATTCATCAGCAAAATGGAAGGTGGCCAGATTATTTCAGAGATGGGAAATTGGTTTCAGTTTTTCTATTGATTAGTAGTGGCTGGGGCTGGGCAAGGATAGAAAGCTGTGATTGATTAGCGATGTCTGTCATGGGTACAGTTAATCAGGGAATATTGAAAGGAGCGATATACATTTGCCCTCCCTAGACTACCCCTACATTTTTTCCAGTTTTGGTCTTTTAGGGATTTTTTAAAAAGAGGGCAAGAATCCAGGACTGTGTAGCCATCCCCAGGGGTCAGAAAGCCAAGGGAGGAACCACCAAAGTGTTAATTTTATTAATAATGATAATACATGACTCTGTATGTGGAGAAAAGGGCTGAAAGGATTTACATCAAACCATTAACAAGGAGGGGGTGGGGTGCACATTGTATGTTAGTATGCATGTGGATTTTTTTCCTGAGTATGGATTCATCTCAACAACAACAAAAATTAGTAAAAATAATTTGAATGAGACCATTTAAAGACTTTTTCAAGAACAGTCATAGCAGCATTATTCATAATAGAAATTGGAAGCAATCCAAATGTGCATCAATAGGAGAATGGATAAACTATGATATAGTCATACAATGGAATACTATGCAAAAATAAAAAGGAACGTATGACTGATACACAAATGAGTTTCAAAAACATTATGTTGAGCAAAAGAAGTCAGACACTGAAAAATACATACTTATTCCATTTATATGAAGTTCTGGAATAGGCAAAATTAATCTATGGGGAGAGAAGTTAGAATAGTGTTTATTCTTGGTACAAGGAAACAGATATAGACTGGGAAGCAAGAGAGAATTTTCTGGAGGATAAAAATATTCCATATCAGTGCTGTCCAACTGAAATAAAATGCAATCACATATGTAATTTAAAATTTTGTAGTAGCCATACTATAAAAAAGGAAAAGAAAGTAGGTAAAATTTGTTAGTAATATGTTCAAAACGTTAGATTTCAACATATAATCAATATGAAATTATTAATGATATAGTTTACATTCATGTGTTACATTCTTCAATATCCAATGTATATTTTGTGCTTATGGCACTTCTTAGGTTGGATGGGCCACATTTTAAGTGTTCAGTAGTTTCACGTGGTGAGTGGTCACTGCAATAGACAACACAGGTGTGTATCTTACTTAACCTGAGTCGTCATTATATATAAAAATTCATCAAGCTGTACACTTAATATTTGTGCGTTTTACTTTATGTAAATTATCGCTCAATAAAAAAGAATGATAATTTACTAAAAAGACAAAATTAAAAAAATTAAAAGGGCGATAGGATAAGAGAATGGGGATAGAGTAACAAGGCAAAGAAAAGAAGCTATAGCCATAAATCTATTTCCCATCCTTTCTTGGAAATCTGCTGGTACTCAGGACCCCCAAGACTGGGCCAGAAAACCATGAAAAATCAACTATCAACTTTAGTTTTCAGTCTTCAGCATTGTATCCTAATTTTCTAGTGTGTTACATATGACATGTCACTAATAATTGTAAACGTAGATATTGACAACTTTACTGAACCCTTGACATTTGCTCAGGATAGTGCTAAGAACTTTCCTGTATGATTTCATTTATCCTCTCCACAGCCCTCTGAGGTTGGTTCTCTTATGATCTTCCCATTTTGCAGACCTGAAAACTGAGGCTCAATAACTTGCTCCACGTCACTCCACTCAGAAGTGACAAAGAGGGGATTTCAATGAGAGTCTCCTTGGCTTCTGGAGTGGTATTCTTAACCACTACCTCTACTGAAGCTTGAAACACTTTACTTGCTTTAAAAAAAAAAAAAAGAAAAGAAAGGAAGGAAGAGAGGGAGGGAGGGAGGGAGAGAGGGAGAGAGGAAGGAAGGAAGGAAGGAAGGAAGGAAGGAAGGAAGGAAGGAAGGAAGGAAGGAAGGAAGGAAGGAAAAGAAATAAATAGTGAACAAGAGTGGGTTCAAGGTTATGTCTATAAATAACATCACTCTTGCTCCCTGGCCTTCAGACATGCTCTCCTGACTGGGGGAGGAGAGCTGGGGTTATATAGAGCTTCAGGCTATCTTATCTGAATGCCCAGGGAAGCATGCGTCACATGTGAATGTCTTTCTATCCCAATTTCAAAAAGGTAACGGCTGCCATGGAGAGCCACTGATGCCCCCTTCTTGCTTTATAGATGGAGAAAGTTAAGAGACCCAAAGAGAGAGGTGTCTTGCCTAAGGTCACACAGCTAGTACTCGGTGGCTCCATCTTTGCATCTTCACTTCCATCGAATGAATCAATAATGCCTTTCCACCATGTCAGGTACTTTGGAGGTGTCTAAACCTCACTACAACTTGTTGCCAGTTCTGGAGAAGTTTACACTCCAGCAAAGGGACAAATTTTATCAATCACAGTATGAGGACCTTACGGGAGTTTTGGAGACTCAAGGGAGGGAGAGGGTACAGCAGGTTGGAGAGGCAGAGAAGACTGGTATCTGAGCTGGATGGGAAAGCAGAAATAGAGGAGTGGGCACTTCCCAAAGGAGAGCCAGTGTGGACAGTGGTATCAGCTGAATTATGTATTTTCCATTATTGTCCTGTACTGTACATCATGGTGGTGGATCTACATTAAGGCTCCGCCAATGTTGGTTGACTGATGCAGGATGAAACTCATTTGTCAGACATGGAGAGAGAAAGGTGCATTCATTCATTCATTCAACAAATATTTACTAAATGTCTATTATGTTCCATGCATAGCGTTAAGTCCTTCTGGGATTTGAGTCAAATATTACCAGGTCCATCTCTCTGTGTGACATAATAGAACAACAATAACAGTAGAAGTAGGAGTTATAATTACCATTCATAACATGCTTACAATGTGCCAAGTGCTTTGCTAAGCAACTTATGTTAATTGACTCATTTCGTCTCTCCCCCCGCCCCAAAACTGAAGTAGGTACATCTATTATCTTTATTTGACAGAAGGGGAATCCCAGACACAGAGAGGATGTGTAACGTCCTAAGGTCACACAACCAAGAAATCAGAAGGTGGGACTCAAACACAGGCAAGTTCTAAACCATGCTGGAATCCAGTCACTTCTTTCCATCTTCTCACCCACCATGCAAGTCCAGGCACCACCACCTCCTCAGCAAGATGTCTGTAGCAGTATACCTGCTCTTCTGGCAGCTGCTGTTGCTCTCTGCCCCAGATGAAAACCCTCGAGTGATATCTCTGCACTGGTAGAACAAAATCCAAACCCTTACAGTGGCCTACAGAGCCCTGCAAGACCTGACCCCTGCCTCTCCAGGTTCATCTCCCCACACCCTACCTCCCTTCTTCCCTCTGGTCAGCTGGCCTTTCAGAAACTGCAAACCACCATGCTCTTTCTCAACCTGGGGTCTTTGAACAGGCTTCCTCCAGCGTGGAGGGACCATCGTGTAGCTTGGAGCACGTTGCCTCTGCCTGGAGAAGTTTTTCGTCTGTGTGGAGCACCCTGCCCTGACCCCAGCCTGCAGCAACCTTTGCTTAGCCTGGAGCACCTTCATTTTAGCCCTGACACCTTTCCCCAGCCGGATCCTGCTTCCCCGACTGAAACACTCCTCTCTCCCTTCTGTGCCTGGCTACTTCCTTTCCAAATTTCAGCATAAATGTCACTTTCCCTGATCACTTTTCTGATCCTTTTTTCCTTTGCCTTTTCCCCATTTTTCGCTGTCGCACTTGTCACTATGTGTATTGATGTATAATGCCCTGCTTGATTAACGTCTGTGTATCTCTATGTCATAAGCTTCTTGACAGTAATGACTGTTTTCTTCTTGTTTCCTGTTGTATGACTGGCACATAGTAAGCACTTTATAAATTTTGGTGGAATGAATATAGGTAAATAATGTGGTAAACGCATTACCCCCCTTAGGCCTCAAGAAATAATAATAATCACTGTTGTTTATTGAGCTCTTATTGTAGGGCAAACACTTACACATGCTATTTCGTTTTCTCATTACATAACTCTATAATGCAGGTATAATTATTATTATCTCCATCTTACAGATGAACGTTGTGAAGGTCAAAGAAGAGTTACCACTTGCCCAAGGTCGTATGGTTGGTAAGAGGACGAGCAGGACTTCATCCCAGGCCTCCCTCTTCACTCCGGGTATATCTCATCCATCACGCCACATCCTGCCTCTCAGAGAGCAAAGCCAGCTCATTCTCCCTGCTTCCCTGTCCTGTCCCTTCCTCCAGCTCCTCCGATGAGGGGTTCCTGCCTTGACTTCTTTAGCTGGCAGAGGAGATCAGAAGGTCTGCTGGGACCTGGCTCCTAATATAGTAATTGTGATCATTGCTGTTGTTTCCGGAGACGTTACCAGGGAGCAGGCACTGCACTCATATCACCTCACAGAACCCTCACCACCACCATCCTATGAAGCAAAGACTATGATCTGAGGCTCAGAAAGGCAAAGCCACTTGCCTGATGGGACACAGCTTAGGAACTAGAAAAAGCCAGGGTTCATACACCTGTCCTTATGACATCAGACTTTGTAACTCAGAAGAGGGAAGTCAGATCCAACCTGGAGAGTACCCTCCCGTGCCATCCCACAGCAGTCCCAGCTGTCCCTTTAGAAGGACGGCTGACCTTGCTCTGCCATCAGGACCAGCAGGCCCCAGAGGGTCAAGAGCCCTGGGGGCACTCAAGATGACCCACCAAGAAAAGATGAGGCCTTCTAGATGTGTTGATTTCTATTTCATTCTCTAAAAATGTCTTTTGTGTATGTTTTATAGCAAAGATATTATAACACTATAATTATATACATATATTATCAATAAGTAAATCTCTATACTTTAGAGATATGGGTTCAAAGATTGCTTCCTCTTAGGAACGTATGATCACAAAAATTTGGAAACCATTCGTTAAGACAGTAGGGACAAGGATAGAATCAATTATTATAGAATATCTATATATAAAAGAATGAAGTTAGGCCCCTGCCTATCTTCACCGTATTCAAAAATCAACTCCAAATGGATCGAAGACCTAAAACTCTTAGGTTGGTGCAAAAGTAATTGTGTTTTTTGCAATTATTTTTAACCTTTTAAACCGCAATTATTTTTGTGCCAACCTAATATAAAACTCTTAGTAGAAAAACATAGGCTAAATCTTCGTGACCTTGGGTTTGGCAGTGGATTCTTAGTTAGGTCACCAGAGCACAAGCAACAAAAGACAAAAGAGATTAATTAGAATTCATCGAAATTGAAAATTTTGTATATCAAAAGACACTTTCAAGGAAGTGAAAAAACAACGAACAGAATTTGCAAATTATATATCTGATAAGAATCTACGTAACACCCAGAACATATAAAGAACTCTTGCAACTCAACAATAAAAAGACAAACAACCCAATTAAAAATGGACAAAAGACTTGACTAGATTATTTCTCCAAAGAAGATGTACAAATGGCCAATAAGTACATGAAAAGATGCTCACAATCATTAGCCATAAGCGAAACGCAAATCAAAGCCACAATGAAATGTCACTTCACACCCACTAGGATGGTTTTAATAGAAAAAAATTTTTAAAGGAAAGTTACAAGTGTTGGCAAGAATGTAGAGAAATGGCAACCTGTTGGTGGGTATGTCAAATGGTGTGGTGCTATAGGAAACACTTTGGTGGTTCCTCAAAAAGTTAAAAAAGGGGAAAAAAGTTAAACGTGGAATTACCATACAACCCAGTCCTTAGGTATATACCTGAAAGAATTGAATACAGGTATTCAAACAAAAACTTGTGCATGAATGATCATAGCAGCACCATTCACGATTGCCAAAAGATGGAAACAACCCAAATGTCCATCAAATGATGAATGGATAAGCAAAATGCGGTCTATCCATACAATGGAATATAATTCAACCATAAAAAGGAATCAAACACTCATACACGCTACAACATGGGTGAATTCAAAAGCATGCTAAGTGAAAGAAGCCAGACACAAAGGTAACATGTTTTGTGATTCTATTTATATGAAATATCCAGAGTGGGCAAATCTATAGCGACAGAAAGCAGGTTAGTGTTTGCCAGGGGCCAGGGGAGGAAGGAACGGGAAGTAACTGCCTAACGAATATGGGGTTTGCCTTTGAGGTGATGAAAATGTTTTGGAATTAGATAGAAGTGATGGTTGCACAACAGTGTGAATGTACAAATGCAACTGAATCGTACACTTTAAAATGCTTAAGTTAACCCCAAAATTAATTATTATAAAAGAAATACATAATTGTGGTAAGAAAGTATTTTTTTCAGACAGCACAGAATGGTACTAAGTGACCTCCCACTCCCCATTTCCGCTCCCCAAAGAAATAAACACAGATACTACAATTTATTGCATATTTCTCTTCAAACATTTTCCATATGTATACATATAGAAATGTGCAATATGTGTATGCGTGTGTTTGTGTGTAGATATTTTCTTTTTCTTTTACACATATGGGATTATATTATGCTCAGTGTATTGCCTTTTTTCTCTTGGCAATATATCAATGACCATTCCATCAATACATTCCTCCTAATGGCTCCATTATATGGAAGTCCCATACTTTCCCTGTCTCTCCATCCTCAAAGCCCTGAGTTCGAACTCCTATCCTGCCACAGACTTGTCCATGACTTTGACCTCAGTTGTTGCTCCTTCACATGGCGTTGTGAGGAATCTAATATCCAGCAGGTGCCTGGTCCCATGGGCTTTGTGAAAATGACAGCTCCCTTCTCCTTACTCCGTCCTACTCAAGGTCTGGCTGAGGGTACCGAAAAATAATGCTGAAGAGTCTGGAATGCTCCTCTTACTAGCTGTATGACCTCAGGCAAGTTCCCTAATTCCTCTGAGCCTCAGTTTCCTCAGTTGCACCGAGGATAGTAACAGTCGTACAGGATGATCCGTGTGAAGCACTGAGCACAAGGCCCAGCTCAGAGCCAGCAGATGTCATATGACCTTTCCGGAAGAAAAGGTGGGCCCAGCCCTGAGTCTGTGGCCACCTGCCTTTGGGTAGGGCTCTAATGTGGGGTGCTAAGGCGAGAAGGTGAGACCGAGCTGGGCGGCCCTGGGAACCCGGCAAGGAGGCGAGGCTGGAGTGGAAACGATTAGAATGAGAACAAACTGGCTCCTGAATAGAAGCTTTTATTCCTGCCGGAGAGGGCTTTGTTTCCCAAACACGTGACACACAAAAGCCTCTACTTGAATTCGGGAACCCTAATTGGTTCTCAGGTGGGGGAGGAGAGGGGCGTCGGGATTTAGGGATTCCTTAAAGGGACAATACTATGGAGAGCTGGGCTCAGGGTTCGATCTCATTGTCAGGGGGAGGGGCTTGGGTGGGGTGAAGGGGGAAGAGCTGGACCACTGGGGGTGGGGCAGCTATTCAGAAGAGGAGGGGAGATGGGAGGAGAAGGAGAAACTGGGAGAAACTCACAGGCCCTCAGCCCCTGGCCCAGTGCCTGGAAAATAGTAGACATGGAGGGAAGAAAAAGGAAGGAAGGAAAGGAGGGCGGGAAGGAGGGAGGGAAGGAGGGAAGAGGGGAGGCAGGAAGGAAGGAAGGAACGAAGAGAGGAAGGGACGGAGCAAGGGAGGAAATCCACATTTCTTACCAGGTGCCATAAGCCCTGCCTGACTAGGACCCTTCCTCCCTCTCCAACCTCTTCCCACCCCACTCTCACCCTCTCTCCCAGGTCTCCAGTATCCTGGCTGCCTTTCAGTCCTCAGCTATCCCAAGCTGGAGCCTGCCACAGGATCTTTGCATGTGCTCTTCCCTCTATCTATTATGCTCTCCTGCTCCCCTCCCATCTTCCCAAGGATATCCTGAAGTTCAAGTATCACTTCCGCGAGAGAAGACTTCTTGGACCCCCCCATGACTCTAGTCTATCACCCTGTTTCACTGTCCTCAAGAACAGAATGACAAACTATATCCACCTTGTGTTCAACCTATCCCCAGCACTCAGCATAACCCTTAATACACAGGAGACGATCAAATGGCTTGAGACTGGCTGGCTGGCTGAGTGAGAAAAGGGTAGTGATCCCAGTCACTCCTGTCACTTTCTGGTCCCTGGAATCGTTGTTTTTAGGGTCAGCTGGGCTCGTGCCTCCCTTTGGAACATCCTAGCTGAATGGCTTTAGGCAAGTCACTTTGCCTCTCTGACTTCACTGTCCTCGTCTTCAAAAAGTATAGAACTCACTTCCAGGGGTGTCACGAGGGTTGAAGAGAGAATTTAAACACTGAGCACAGCCTGGCATATAACGGGCACCTGATAAATAGGCACATTGGTAGTAATGCAGTGGATGTTTCTAAAGAAGGTGGAGAGGAGACTCCCATTCTCTGAGCCCCAACCATGTGACAGACACTCCCATATTACATTTTAGAGAATGCTTATAAATACAGTACTGTTTGAAGCAGGTTTTGATTGTCCTCATTTTATAGATGGAAAAACTGAGCATCAGAGAGGTTAAGAAACTTACCCAAGATCACACAGGTGATAAGCAGCAGAGTTAAGATTCGAACCCAACTCTTGCTCTGCTCTGCCCATTCGAACCCATGTGCTCTCTTTGAGTTCTAGCGCTTGGAGGCTGGAGGGGTAAAGTGGGGCTCAGGACCTTAAGGGTGGGAATAAGCAGAAGGAAGACTCTGAGGGACCTGCAAAGATGAGATTGCCTCAGGGACCTCCATTAGCACCCAGCCTGGGGCCTTATTGTATTTATAGATAAGAGTCTTGAGTTCTGGAGTCACAGGCTATGTGCTTCAGTTAGTTATTTGAGCACCTACTCTGTGCCAAGCACTGTGATACAGCTATGAGCAGGACATACCCTACATTTGTGCACGAACGAAGCTGAGGAAGATAGAAACAGGAAGCGTAGTGAAATCCCTGATGAGAATAGTTATTTTCCCTATGGCCTGAGTGGTGGCATTCACACTTTGTCAGAGCTGAAGGTATTGCTGGGGCCCTTTCCTGCTCCTAGCACCAGCCTGGGCCCTGGGTGCAGGGGCCCTTTAAGAAGATTGTGTGTCCCCTCTTCCCCCGGCCGCTCCCCCCTCCCCCCATAATTAGCCTGCTAAAGAAAGAGCTGGCTTGAAATGGGATTGTGCAGACCCAGCTCTGGGCCCCGAGGACGCTGGATCGGGGATTGTTATGCTAATCGCCTGAGATCAGCAGTTCCCGTGCCCTTCAGATGGCAGGTAGCGATGCTGGGCTCTGCCCAGCGGCTGTGGCTGCAGTTCTGCAAGGGGGCCGGGCTTTTCCTCCTGCTTCTAGCTTTCTCTGCCCCCCCCCCCCCCAACCTATCCCGTCAGACTTGCCCTGCCTGTCCTCCCACCTGCCCTGTGGCTGGAAGGTTTAGCCTCTCCTAGAAATGTTCAGCCCAGCTCCTTCCAGTCTCCAAAGAGAAACTGGGTCCTAAGCCAGCTGCTTGTCTTTGGGTTGGGTGCTACTGGGCGACACAGAGGCAGGAAGGAGAAGGTACCCAGCTCTGCCTGCTAACCCACTCTCATTTCCAGGCACTGAGCCTCATCATTCCTGGGTCCCTCCTGCCAACCAGCTCTGGAAACCACACTGGGTGGTGGCTTTGTCGCTTACTAACTATGCCATCATGAGTAAGTGACTTTGCCTCTCAGAGCCTCAGTTTCCTCGTCTATAGAACAGGTCGATAATAACAGGACCTACCTCAAAGGATCGAAATGAGGATGGAATGAGAGCAGGCATCTAATATGCTCAGCTCATGGATTGCTACTGTCAATCCAGGGCTTGACAGTAGCTCTTGTGTGGAGTACTTGCCGGCCAGCCCTGTGCTGAATCCTTTCAGACAGATTATCCCATTTTGCCTTTCAACCATCCTGTGAGGTAATTAGCATTATCACTCCCATTTTACAGATGAAGAAACTGGGGCTCAGAGGGGCTAACTCACTTGCCCAGGATCCCACCCAAGCTGTTTTGTTCTCTTAACATCTATTCTGCATTTTGGCATCGATGGCACAGCAGGTGAGTTTGGTGAGCTTACAAAGAGGCTCCCATAAACATGTAATAGTTCTATATTTAACATGCAGGAGAAACATAATCAAACTAGCATTTCCAGTCTACAAATTCCCAAATAGCATTGCTTAGGTTAAATATATTTGAAGTCCATACAATAACCAGTACAAGTTTGATCATAGCAGCTTTGTTCATAGTAGCCAACAACTGGAAACAGCTGAGACATCCATCAGTGAGAGAATGGATATTAAACCGTGGTACAAGCCATACAACGGAATACTCCTCACCTAGCAGTGAAAAGGAACAAACTACTGACCCAAGCCTCGACGTGGATGAATCTCACAGATTTAACACAGACTGAAAGAAGCTAGACTCAAGAGAGCACATACTACGTATAAGCCATTCTGTTTATGCAAAGTTCAAGAACAACTAAAAGAAATCCATGGTGAGGGAAGTCAGAATACTGGCTGCCAACGGGGCAGGGACCTGACAGGGGAAGCCATCCAAAGGAACCTTCTGGGGTGATGGGACTATATCTTGATCTCGGCACATCAGATGGATGTCACACAGGTAAAACTGCATTCGGAGGTTACATTTAATACTTGTTCAGGTGAATGTAGGTAATGTATGCATCAGTAAATCACTATTAATTTAAGTATAAAAATGGATTCATTTCAAGAAAAATAACATCTAAATAATAGTTCAAGTAGCTTGGCCCTATGCAGATAGGGCCAAAAAGCAAAAGGATAAAAAAAAGAAAGAAAAACTCCAGTCATTGAAGTAGGGAGAAGTTATCAGCATAAGTGCTGGGGAAAGGAATTTTTTTGGCTTCCCCTCTCATAGGGTGCCAGATAAAACAGAGGACGCCTAGTTACATTTGAATTTCAGATAAAACAAAACAAACAGTTTTTTAGTATAAGTATGTCCCAGGCAATATTTGGGACATACTTACACTAAAAATATTTTTTGCTTTTATTCGTGGTTTATCAGAAATTCAAATTTAATTAGGCATCCTGTATTTTTATGTGCTAACTCTGGCAATCCTACCCTCGCGGGACCCCCGACCCGTCTCGCAGCCCTGTGCCCACCGCAGGCGGGAGCGCCCTGCGCGGTGCAGTCACTCCGGGCGCAGCCTGGCAACGCGGCCACAAAGGGAGACCAGGAGGCGGAATCTTTCCACATGCCTGATCAATGGGGGCGCGGAGACGGCGGCGCAAACAGGCCTGAGACAGCCGCACAAAGAGGTGGCCCGTCAGCCGCTCCCGCCTTCCATTGATCCCGGCCCTTTGTGGCTCGGACAACGCGGGGGGGGGCCTCACAGAGACTTGGCCCCATTCTCATTAGGGGGAGAAGGTCCAGGAGGACCCCCTCCTCACCAACCTGCCTCACGGTGCCCTCTTCTGTGAGCCCCAGGTCTCAGGTCTTGGGGTGTACAGATCAGGGGCACAGGGTGGGATCCAGCCGGGCCAGGGTGGGCCCTGCATCCCTAAAAAGGTCTGGAGTCTGCCATTGGGGCCAGCCACACGGATCTTGCCTCCCAAGGACCCCCCAGTCTGCCTGGCAGGCTTTCTCTGTCCCCCTGGTTACAGGCAGGCCTTGCACCGGTCTTTATTTTTTTTATTATTTATTGAGCAAATATTTATTTGGCGTTTGCCCCAAGCTGTTCCCAATCTCTCCTGCCCCCATGGCCACTTAAACTGGCCAACTCCTCCTGCAAGTATCACTTCTCTGGGAAAGGATCCCCAACCCCTCTCCCACCCCCAGGTTGGGTAGGGAGCCCCCTCCGTGTGTCTCTGCCCCCCAGCTCCCTGTTCTTCAATCATGATAGGAACAGCTAACAATTATTGAACACTTACTGTGCATGCTGTGCTAAGCAAGTGACAGTCCCCATCTTCTTTCATTCTCACAACAGCCCTCTTTGAGTGGAGAGTCTATGATCTCCATTTTCCAGAGGTGGGAACTGAAACTTGGTATGTTAAGGTGGTCACCCAAGGGCACACCGTTAGCAAGTGGCAGAGTGGGGCTTTGAACCCAGGCAGTACATTCCAGACCCCGGGAGCCTCACCACCTCAAGTTCCAGGCTCTGTGCAGGACTCATTACTGCGGCCCAGCAGGCACACGCTTGATGTCTCACTTACCCCATCAGAACATGTACTGAACTGTATTATTATGTCTATTTGTCCATTTTCTTCTGTTTTCCCCACTAGACTGATTGCTCTGTGACCTCAGCATCCAGCACAAAGAAGGTGCCCAAGGTCCAAGGTGTATTTGCTGATCTGAACTAGTGGGTTTGAGAACATTTTGCTAGGCCCTGGGTTGGGAAGTCGGGGGAGGACCTAACGATGAATCTGATGCAGTTTCTGCCCACTAATGAGCTTGAAATCAGACAAATAATACAAGAAGGGTTGCAGGACTCTGGAGTCTGGTGTAGTTTTTTCACCCTCTTAAAAAAATCCACTTCACTGAGATATACTTTACATGCAATAAAATGCACTCATTTAAGTGTCCAGTTCAATGAGCAGCAGCAAGTGAATACACCCATGTAACCAGCATCACTGTCACATATAAAACATGTCCATCTCCCCAAAAAGTTCCCCCGTGCCCCTTTGGAGTCAATGCTTGTCCTCCCTCCCGGTCCCCGGTAACCATTGATCTGCTTTCTGTCACTATAGGTTAGTCTGCATTTTTGTAGAATTTCATATAAATGAAATCATACAATGTGTACTCTTTTGTGTCTGACTTTTTCTGCTTAACGTTATTCAAGTCTGGCGGTTCATCCATGCTGTTGACCCATCCCTTCGTTTCAAATTCCTTCTTTGCTCCTGACCTTGAGCTTCCGCCTCTTTGTTTATAAAATGGGGGTGAACGCTATGAGGTTTATTGGAGAGAATGTCTGCAGAGTGCTCAAGACCTGCACACAGTAGGCACACAGTAAATGTTCTAGATTAGTATAGCTTTTCTGGTAGACTGCAAGCTCTAGAAGGCAGTAGGCACAAGATCTGCACACAGTAGGCATTCAATAAGTGCTCTTGATTAACAGAAACTTTCTGCTAGACTGCAAGCTCCACAAGGATAGAGACCTTGTCTTTTTTGTTTACCACGCTCTACTACTGGAAGTGGCTACCATTTATTACAGATGGTGAATCCAGGGGCTCAAAGAGATGCAGCAATTTGCCCAAGATCACACAGCTAGTAAGAGACAGAGTTGGGATTGAACCCAGGCAGCCTAGTCCTATGGTCCTTCTTCTTTTTTTTTTTTTTTTTACTATTGTGGCAAAACATATGAGTCCCTACTTTTAATCACTATACTAAACTGCCTCCCAAGTCACTTTTCTCCTCTTCTACAATCTCCCTGAACCTTCTCTCTTCTTCAGCCTCATCTTTTACCCACCTCTCCATGGAGGCAGCATAATGTAAAAAATAACAACTACACTAATGCTAATATATATTTTTTGAGTTTTGTGCCAGGCAGTATTCTAAGCACTCTATATATATTAACTCATGTAATCCCCCACCATGCTGTAAGGTAGGTTCTGTGTTTCCCCCCATTTCACAGGTGGGGAAATTGTAAGGTAGCTGAGAGGCTATGGTTTGGGAATCAGGACATCCTCCTCTGGGAGCCCGGGTTGGCCACACTCTCCATGGGACTTCAGGAAGTGTGGTCCCTTCCCTGACCTGCCATTTTTCTGGACACTTCTCTAACCCTTCGGCAAAGTTTTCTCTTCCTGTCCATTCTAAGTTTCTTTCCCCAGTCCTTCTCCAGGCCTTGGCAGGCCCAGGCTACAATTCCAAAGGAGTTGAGTTCCTTCTGGAAAGGGGCTGGGACAGAGTCCCTCCCCTCCCGTCTCTTCCCATAAATACCCCCTGTGTGTAGCGCCCAGGGGCCCAGGGAGTCAGGCAGCTGACCTGTAATTAGAAACTTTTCTCCCTTCCCCAGCCAGGAGGAGGGAGCACAGGAGTCTGGGCCAGCCATTTTGTTTGTCATGAATTATTCAGGAGAGGGGAAGTGAAGTTGAGAGGGCCCCTCTGCTGACCAGACATCTCGGGCCCTGCCCAAAGCAGCCTAACCCACCCAGTTCTGTCCCTTTCACTCTTTCAGACCCAGAGAATAAACAACCCATGGGCCAGGCCCGGTTACAGAGGAGGCTTTCATCGAACCTCATGAGGGTGGTGTGTTCGCTAAGGGGGGAAAAGGGGGTGACAGGGACTTACCCAAGGTCATGATACTAGGAAGAGGACAACTGAGCTGGGATTCGAACCCAGGAACAATGCTGGACAGAGGAGGAGGAGGAAGGGAGGAGAGCTCAGCAGGCTGGCCAGGGGAGGCAGAAGGTACTTTTCTTTCTCTCCTTGCTGTGCCTCTTGCTAAATCTCCAGGGTAGGGAGGAGGGGGACAATGTGGAGAGAACCAACTTCTTGGAGCACCAGCTGGGTGACAAGCAGGTATTATTTTGCATGCAATGCAATGCCCACAATCCTTTGAGGTAGGTGTTGTTATGCCCATTTTAAGGATGTGGGAACTGAGGCTCAGATTCACGGAGAGTATTAGAAGACATATATAGTTGGCTAGTTGTAGAACAGAGGCTCAGACCCAGCACATCCCTCCATGGCATACTACCCAACACTCCTGATGTGGAGGCAGGCCAAGGCACCAAGGAATCCAGGCTCTTAAACCCACAATGATCCTTGGATCAGACTATCCTTGAAACCCTCTCAATGTTCATGGCAGTAGGTCCATGGCACTGCCCCAGGAAAGCCCTCTGAGAATCATGAATCCCTCTAAATGAGCATCAGGATGCTATCTGCCATCCCGCACTGGGCAACCTTTGCAAGGCTTTAGAAAGCTCAGGGCTTTCTCATTGGCACAGAGTTGGCGATTCTGAGAGATACACCAGCTCTAAGTATAGTTCCCAGAGACGCCAAGAGCACAGAATTTGAAAAAGACCGCCTGGTTTCACTCCTTACTATCTGTATGAATTTGGGTCAGTTCCTTAAACACTCTTAGGAACAAACATCAGTCTGCCCATTGGTGAAGTTAGATGACAATAAGGAATAAATATGAAGAGTAAATTTGATAATGTATATAAAGCATTCAGTATATAACGCCTGGCACGTAGTGAGTATTCAATAAGAGTTAGCTATTATTATTAATTATTATTATCATTATTCCTGATGCCAGCCTCTCCTTAAGCTTGGTTAACAGAGAGGCAGGAACTACCAGATGGTGAACATGTGTCTTCTTCTGGAAACAGTACCCCAGTTTCCCTGGGGAACTCTCCCTCCACCAATATCAGGCCTCATACCTTGGATGGGGCTTACTCCAACCCTGCGATCCAGCCTGGCCACAGGATTGGTTGAAATATAAGGCATGTGACCCAATGACAGCCAATCAGAGGGAACCCTAAAATTTTAGCTGGAGAGAGGCAATCTCTTTTTCACTCAGAGAAGAAAGCAACATGGAGCTTCTGAGCGTCATCTTGTCACCCTGGCAGGGAGCATGCCTGCCTGAGAACAAAGCCACAGAAGAAGCACAGCCAAGACATGGCAGGACACCAACTGAAATGTTTGAATGTCTAGATCCAGTTGTGAGCCACTAAGTAATAATTACTATTAACTATTAATATTTTGGTTGCAACTTTTTCAGTTGAGTTTTCTGTTGCTTACAACCAAGAGTTCTGACTAAATATGCCAATGATTCTCTCTCTCTCTCTCTCTCTCTCTCTCTCTCTCTCTCTCTCTCTCTCCCTGTCTCTCTCTCTCTCTCTCTCTCTCTCTCTCTCTCTCTCTCTCTATATATATATATATATATATATATATATATATATATATATATATATATATATATATATATATAAATGACAGTGTGCATTGAAGACTCACCTCTAATTATTACTTTTGCTTTACAAACTTAGGTCAAGAGAAAATGTCCAGTAAGACTTTAAGATTCACAGCACCTAGGTACAAATTATGGGCCTTTAACTCACTAAACTTAAACTGTCATGGAGTCACAGACTTAGAGTCATGGCTTGGCTTTAACCATGGTTTTCCTTTCTGCTTCAGGAAAACATTTAATTTCCACCCTGGGCGTAGTCCATCCCAGCTTCCTTGTGGTGCGCTGTTTCTGTCTGCCTTTTGTCTGCATGCTGCTGGTGTCAGAGCCGGTAACTAGCTGTTTACAGTTTCAGACAGAAGCATTAATTGCCTTTTGAACCTCCCATTTTCCTCTAAGAGCTCCCTGCTCCACTGTCTCACTTGTGTTTCTTTCTGCACAAAGAAAGATGTCTTTTTTTTAATTTTATAAAGTCTGACCACCTGTAAATCCCTACATAGTCTCTTGTGAGTAGGCAACATGAGAGAAAAACATGTAGGCAGCAAAATATCTGCGTTGAACAGAGTTTACAGGACAAGTTGTTACAACCCAGAAGTTTCTAGGCTAAAAAGGAGGCAGCTGTGGGATGGTAGGAAGAACACTGGAATTAGGATGAGACCAATATTGGAAATCTGTTTTTGTCACTCACTTGCTGTGTGACCTGGAGCAATTTACTTCATCTTGCTGAGCCTCAGTTTCCTCATCTATAAAATGGGCCTGTTAGTACCTGCTTCACAATGTTGGATGATATAGCTATTTGACAAAAGCACTTTCCTCTGGGAAAGCACTATCTCTGCCCCTTACTTGTCTGGTGTTGATTCAAAATAATAATAAAACTAGCATTTTTGAGGACTTACTATAGGCTCAGCATTATTTCAAGTGGTATTTAGCCTTACAATAAACCCTGTGAAGGAGTTCCTATTATTAGACTCTCGCTTTACAGGGGAGGAAGGCGAGGATCAGACAGGGTAAGTAAGTTGATGAAGTCACAGAGCTAAGAGGCTAAGCTGGGATTTGAACCCAACAGTTTCACTCCACGGGCTTCTCCTATCCCTAACTACATGGACCCTATTGAGGTAATAAATACCAGCCAGCCCCACTGGAGGTCAAGCAGGGCCAAAGGCTGAGGTTGCTGCCTTTGCTACAAACGACATCATTCTCAAACTTCCCTGCCCAATTTGCCAACTCTGTTCTACAGAGAGCTTGATGTTCCCACAATCCAGACCCTACCTACTCTCAGGAGGCATGGTGAGAAGAAGGAAATGGCAGGTCAGCTTTGGAATCCAAGTCCTGCACTCCCCCCCTTCCATGTACACACTCACAACTCCTGTATATAAAGGGAAAGAGGAGAAACCAGGGAGACAGGTCCTGTGGGAACCTGAGCGGGGTATCCATGTGCACGTGCGGCCCCACACGCCTTGCTTGGTCACCCTCACGCCAGCAGAGCACAGACTCACATGGGCATGCACTTGGGCAGTCACACTCACAGTGAACACATGGGTACCTGTGTGCACCTGTGTGGCCCCACATGCATCCTTCCACTCACACACTCACACCTGCACCCACCCACCTCCTGGGTGAATTCCTGGGCTTGCTCTGAACCTCATTAGGCAGGGTAGTGCATGGGCAAGTGCACAGACTCCGCTCCTGACTGCTGGGTTTGAATCCTGGTTCTGCCACATACCAGCTGTGTGACTTTGGGCAAATCTTCTCACCTTGCTGTGCCTCAATTTCCCCATCTGCAAATGGGAGTGATAAATAGCATTTACTCCCCGAGGATGTTGTCAGGAATTTTATATATATAGCACATGGTGAACAGCCTGTAAGAGAGAGTGTATCTTTTATCCAACAGGTCAGATTCTAATATTCAGAATACAAAAGAATGAAATCTTGCCATTGCGACAACATGGATGCACCTAAAGGGTATTATACTAAGTGAACTAAGTCAGACAGAGAAAGACAAATACTATGTGATCTCACTTATACGTGGAATCTAAAACAAACAAACAAAACATACAGAAACAGACTCATAGATACAAAGAACAAACTGATGGTTGCCAGAGGGAAGGTGGGGAGAGGGGATGGGTGAAAAAGGTGAAAGGGAATAAGAGGCACAAGCTTTCAGCTATAAAATAAATAAGTCACGGGATGTAATGTACAGTACAGGGAATAAGTCAATAATATGGTAATAGATGGTTACTAGACTTATCGTGGGGATCACATTGTAAGTTATATAAATGCCAAATCATTATGTTGTACACCTGAAACTAATACAATATTGAATGTCAATTGTAATTTAAAAAACCAAAACTAAAAACAAAACAAAAACAGGTCAGGTTCTCTAGGAAGCAAATGTAGAGATGGAGATTAGCATGCAGACCTTTCTTAGGAGGTGCTTTGGGGGCCAACACCTGTGGCAATGAAGCAGGAATGTGTAAAGGGAAGAGCTGGGCTGTAATGCAGTCTCAGTGGAGGCTTCCGCCAACCACGCCGGGAGCTCTGAAGCTGAGATGGTCCATCAGCATTGTCCTGAGTTGACACAAGAGGCCTGAATATTTATACCTGTGTTGACCAGACCAAGACTATGAGCTGCCCTGAGAAGAGGGCATGACCTTGCTGCCATGACTCCCTTCAACTGTGGGCAAGCCACATAGAGGGACTCAGCTGTGAGCTGTCAGCCACCAACTCCGGCAGCGAGGGAAATGCATGCCTCAGTCCTAAAGGGGGATCAGGACGGTGCACTGTGGCATCTGCTACACTGCTCCCCAGGCCACAGCCAGGGGGTCCGTGCTCCCCTCCTCTCACCTCTGGACTCCAAACAAGGACCCAGAAACAGTGAATCAAGGAACAGGAACTTCAACTTTCCCTGACTTGGGCCCCAGACCAAGCTGTTCACTTTTGCCTCTGTATTCCACAGCACCTTATTCAAACCTCGGGACCCCATTTAGCACATCCTTAAATAATAATAAGTGGTTTTAACGTGAACAAATTTGCTCCATAGATATGAACTAGCTCAAAGCACTTTAAATGGATTAACTCATTGAACACTCACAACAACCCTATGAAGTGGATATGATATTGTTATCTGCACTTTGTCGAGGAGGAAACAAACAGAGAGAGGCTAGGTAACTTGCCTAACGTCACACAGTTTGTATGTGGTGGAGCCAGGATTCTAACTCGAAGAGTCTAATTCCAGAACTCAGTCTTAACCAGCATGCCCCATGATTAGCAGTGTTAACATGGATGATGGATATTTATGGATGGACAGAAGGATGGATAAATGGGTGGGTGGATGGAGAGAAGGACTAGCAAATGAATGGACAAATCAATGGCTATATGGATGGATGGATGGACAGACGGATGGATGGAGGGATGGATGGATACCTAGTATCCTAGCCTTTCTGGAATTTTCCATCCTACTACTTGCTTCCCCACCCTTGGCATCAGAGCATCTGCATCCACATGAGCAGGGAACATGGCCCCCAGCCCTAAACAAGAAAAGCAAATCTAGATTTTCACCTCTTGGGGCTCTGACCTTCAGCCAAGAGATGATGGGACAATGTAACAGAAGGAGACCTCAGAGGCAGTGGCAGAATCCCAGACTTGCCATCTCTGTGGCCTGGGAGAGACTTGTTCTCTCTCTCTGTCTGTGCTTCAGAGGCCTCCCCTATAAAATGCACTGCCTGGACTTTCTAGGCCAGACACGTTACAATTCTTTGAAGTGGAAACTCAGGCTAAGGTATTTAGTCCTCTTTCACCTTCCGGGACCAGCTGATTCCCAGTTCACTTCTTCCAGGCACCATCGCCTTCTGTGCTGCCTGTTTGTGCATCCTTCCTTCAGAACGCTATCCGTCTTTGGGCATTTTCCTTCTCCTCTTATCTCACCGCTTTTCTGTTCATCTTAATGCTTCACACTCCTAACCATGGAATGGCCATGGCTGAACATGCACTGGGGCTGCCCGATTTCCTCCCTGTCTGGGCATGTGGGTGCTTAACGACTATTTCCTTTTTTAAAATTTTTTTTATGATGGACAGGCAGCACCCAGCCCTGGAGGGGAGACGCACAGCTCGGGCTGTAGTTCTGAGAGATTCTGAGTCTTGTTGGAACCCCAAAGCCCCACAGGAAGGTTTTCTAAGGCAAAGAATTTGGAAGCTCCTACAGCCTGACTCTCTGGATTAGTTCCCTGGTACCAGACAGTAAAGCATAGTGGGGAAAACTCCAGCAACCTGGGCTAGGCTCTTTCTCTGACTTTGGGTAACTCACATCCCTTTTCTGCCTCAATTTTCTACCTGTAAAATGAGAGTTTGATTAGTCTATAAATTCATGCAAAGGGAATAAGATTGCCTGGTTCAAATCTCAACGACACCACTGACCAGCTATGTGACTTTGGGAAAGACACTTACCTCTCTAAGCCTCAATTTCCTCATCTGTAAAATGGGGGTTGATAAAACCAGCCAACTCCTAGGGTTCTTTTGAGATGTAAATGATATAATGCCTGTAAAGTGTAAAGCACAAAGTAAACACTCAGTAGTTGATGGTAGTTACTGCGATGTTAGAGAAGAAAAATAAAGGGGAGAGCTGGCCACAGACATGCAGAGAAATACATTCAAATTTCCAGGTGTTCCCACCCAATCGTGCCAAGCTGAAGCTTCTCCTTCCCGTCTTTTCTCCAGAATACCTGTGCCCATCACATATAAGTGACATGGACAGGACATCTCATAGATTGTGGGTGGGGATGTAAAGAAGGGTAACACATGAGAAATGGTTGGACAATGCTTTTTAAGAGCCTGAAAAATAGGCATACCCGTTAGCCCATAATGCCACTGCTGAGACAGGAGGACATTATTTGACATAGAGGAAAAGATGTAAGTATAATGAGTTCATCTGAGTTGTTTGTAATCACAAAAACTCAGAAACAACTTAGTGGTCATTAAGAAGGGAATGTTTGAGTGGAAGACTTTATTTGCATATAATTCATAATAACATGGAAAGGCATATAAAAATAAGCAAATGAATAAATGGAAAACACAAATTTACATCTATAGAAGGAGTGGTGTTAAAGAAAAAAAAAAAAAAAAAAGTAACTCCCCAAAGAAAATGCTGCAGAGAAGCAAAGTTTCTCCACCAAAATGTAAACAGTGGTTATTTCTGAATCAGAGGGTTTGAGTGGTATTTGTTTTTTAACTTTTCTACAAATATATAATTTATGTATATTTTTCGTTAGTATATTTTTTAAGTTAAAAGATATAATTAGAAATAAAACTAGGAGGAAGTAAACCAACATGTTAACAATGGTTGTCTTTGGATGGTATAGGGGATTATATTTTCTTTAATCAACACTGTATTTCTTTAATGAATTTTGTGTTTATTTAGTGACCACTGTATTTTCTCTAATGAACATATATTAGAGTTATACATAGCTAAACTACATTTTTATTAGCTAGTGTTTTTAAATTAAAAATATAACATATGTTGACATTAAAAGAAAAATTCAACCAGTACACAAAGATATAAGGTAACATAAAAGTTCTTGACCTCTCTTTACCCCTCAGTCTCCTTCCCCCAAAGTCATGGTTACTAGTTTCATACATTTTCTTCCAGAAATTTTCTGTGCATATACACTTAGATACAATTATCCATTAAAACAAATATATACATATACATATGGGTGTATACAGAGAATGCCAAAAAAATGTATACACATTTTAAGAAAGAAAAACTGTGTTAAAATTGTAATACTTGATATATACCAATAACAAAAGATGAATACAAGTCATGTTTGACTTCTGCAATGACAAGAGGTGCTCACAGTGGTTCCCATAAGCGTCCAGACACTTCTGATTACAGTGAACTACTGCTTGAGCAATGTTGACCAAAGTGTCCTCTTGTATACATTTTTTTGGCACCCGATTATATATATATGTGTGTGTGTGTGTGTATACACACACACACACACACACAGACAGACAAAGATTAACACAATATAAACGATTCTGGAACTTGCTTTGTTAATCAGTGATTTTTGGTGTCTTTGTAAGTATGGTATTTTCTTATAACGACTATAAAAACATTCCACTGTAATGTTACATGATAATTTATTGAATTAATCCCTTACTGATGACCATCATGGTTGATGATAACATGAAGTTGTTGCTAGATTTGCTTTTATAAACACTGCTGCAGTGAACATATTTGTTTATACTATTTACCTTTTCCCATTCATGTGAGTGTATCTGTTGAATAGAATTTTAGATGTGGAGTTGCGGGGACCCAAGTGTTTGTATATTGTAAATTTTAAGATATTACCATCCAGTCATATAAATATGTATATAACATATATAAAACACATGAAGAGAAAAGACAAGTGAAAGAAAACTTCAATATGTTAAGTTGTGCCAAAAGGGTTTGTGTAGTATAAGTACACACAAAACACACACACACACAAGAAAACCGACAAAAATAAAAGCAGAAAAACTTTGCATAGAAATAAATCATCAAAAGCCATAATACCTAAGTATTAAAAGTGACTTTCTTTGGGTGGGATCATGGTTGTTTTTATACTTTATTTTCTCAGTGTTTTACACTAAATATGAATTTCTTTTCTAGTCAGAAAACAATGCCACAGATATTATGGAAACTATCTTCTTTAATTACAAAAGGCGATATAGTCATTGTAATTCGTAAAAAATAAAGAAATATGTTATACAAATATGTTAATGTCCCTTTCCTCACCCGCAAATCCACCCCTTAGGTCAACAACGTTCAAGGTCTGATAAGAATACTTCCATACTTTTTTCTAGAGCATGTTATGAGCAAAGAAAAGAATAAGTAAAATACCTTTTTTTCAAAGATTTTTGTTTAAATTTAAAGCCTCCCTTGCCCTTTTGAAGGCTACCTCCCACTCTGCCCAGCTGTTTGCCCCCTTTCCACGTCCAAACATCTTGCCCTCAAAGAAACCCACTTGGGGCCCTGTTCCCCGGAGGCACCTGCGCCTGTGCCTTGGCCCAGGTTCAGCAGAAATCAAGGCCAGGCCGAGGAGGCACCCGCCCCAACCCCGGCCGGACCGGGCCCGGGAGAGCCAACGCGGCCCGGCCTGGGGAGCGAGGGGCCCAGGGCCCAGCGAGGCGCAAGGCTCCCAGCGAGGCCTCCCTCCAACGGGGTGGAGTCTGCAGCCGGCCTCCCTCCCGCCCGTCCGCCGGCTTTCTCTAGGAGTAATTAAGAGTGAAATCCTCCTCCTGGTGACCCCGGTGCTCCCGGCCCGGGCTGATTTACACATGAAAGGTCTACGGAGGGCCTGGGCTTTCTCCTTTTCACATTCACAATGAGGCGCGGCCTATAAATAAAACCTCTCTGAGAAACAAGAGGCTTCAAAAATGTCTTTGTGTGTGTGTGTGTGTGTGTGTGTGTGTGTGTGTGTGTGTGTGAGAGAGAGAGAGAGAGAGACAGAGAGAGAGAGAGAGAGAGAGAGAGAGAGAGAGAGAGAGAGAGAGAGAGACCGACCCAGAGGGTGAGGGAAAAGCCAGCAAGAAGGAGAGTGAAAGGGGGACATCCTAATAACAGCTGGTGTTTATTGAGTGCTTATAGTGTGCCAGGCATCAACCTTTGTGAGAGAGACAGGATGGTTCCTGTTTTACACTTGAAGAAACGGAGGGAGAGGAAGATCTGCCCAAAATCCCACGGTGAATTAGGGGCAAAGCTTGGACTCAGGAAATGGGATAAGCATGAGATGCAAATGATGTTCTGTGTCTCTACTATGATAGTGGTTACAGGACTGCATATACTTGTCAAAACGCATAGGACTATAATATAAAAAGGGGAGAATTTTACTCTACGTAAAGCATCCAGTCATAACCTTGACTTTAAAAAGGTAAAATAAAATATTATAAAATACATACCAAAAACCCCTGAGATACTGATGGGCCAATGAGCAGGTGAGATCTCCTGGGTGCTTGGGGCTTCTCTCTATCCTTCCCTCTATCAGGGCTGTCTCCTTAGTCACCTTTGTATCCTTGGGTTCCGGGCTTGATACTGGGGAAATGTAGATACTGCAGGAATGTTTGCTTGATTAAATGAATAAATAGTTGAATAATTCTCTCTGCACCCATTTCGCCATCTATTAAATGAGAAATTTATGAAACAGTAAGATGAACTCCTTCCAATAAGCTCAGAAGTCACATCCTCCATGAAGCCTTCCCAGATCTCCTCCCACTTCCGGACTGGATCAGAAGCCTCCTCTGGGCTCTCACAGTGCCAGGTTGTGTTCCTATCCCTGCAGTGATCATACTGTATAGTATTTGTCTGGTTCTGTGTGTCCTTCACGTGAACATTCAAGTTCTCTGCAGTAGGGCCCGTGTCTGGTTTGCTCCTCTCTCTACTACCAGGGCCCAATGAATTAATGCATTTATTAGGTCTGGTCTGAGATTCAAAACTGAATCATGCTGGTGTTGGCTGGAGATGGGCAAGGGTTTGAAGCAGTAGAAATGGGCCAGGGAACAGAACCAGGAAATCCCTGTGCAGCAGAGATGAGTTGAAAGGCCTGACTTCTAGAGCATGGAGAAAACAATCCTGCTGTGACCTCTGCAGGAAATTCAAGCCTCCTCCTGCACAGGGCAGGGGGGCCAGAAGGAGAACAGCCAGACTCTGGAAGGCAGATGGTTTGGAGGGAGAGGGCAGCACTGGGAGTCGGCAATCTGCCTGCATCTATTTGAGACTAGGGGTGAGGTGGGACACGTGGAGCACATGGAGGTGATCAGGTCCCAGCTCTTCTACTTCTTAGCTGTCATTTAGCCTCAGTCTCCACATCTGTGAAACGGGCAGGGAGTGAGTGTAATTATACCTACTTCATCATGTTTATTAGGAGGGCAAAGGGACATATGAAGTCAAAGTGTGTGTAGCTGCTCAGAAATATTTTAAACCCCTTAACATCTTTTTCCTTTTCTCCCAAATGTTTTTCACCTGAGTCAGAGCTGCCACTGGTGAATTCCTAATAGTATTAACTATTCCTAAAGTTTATTGGGTGCCTGCTATAGCAGGCACTGTCCTATGCATTTTACATGGATTATCGCATTTAATGTTCACAATCACCTTGTAAAATAGGTTCATTATTATTATTACTTTCCAGAGAGGAAACAGGTTCAGAGAGATGCAGTGACTTGTCTGAGATCACACAGCCTCTAAGTGGTAAACCTAGGATGTGAAGCATCTGTTAACTGGAGGGAGCACCATAATCCCCTGGAGAGCTTGTTCCAAGACTGGGCCCCACCCCTGAGTTTCTGATGCTGCAGGTCTGGGGGGAGCCCGAGAATTTGCATTTCTAACAAGTTCCCAGGTAATAGTTGCTGCTGCTGATTCTGGAGCACTTTGAGAACCACAGGCTAATACCAAGATTTCTCCACTGTCATTATCCCAATTATGCGTGTTATGTCACGTCCAGCCTATTACAATAGACTCGATTCAAAGAATTTGAAGTCTAGTATAGTTCATTTCGCACTTGGCATATATACTTTCATCCATTTTAAAGGTGCAAAAAAGAACTAGAAACTATAAATGATCAGAAAGAAGGACGCAATTAGCTCTAGTCTCACCAATTACTCTGAAGGATGGCTTTTTGTTATACCTGGTTGTAGAGTAGAAGCTTTCTGGATGAACTACCTCACTGGATTAAGAAACCACTGGATCTGGCTCACTGGATTAACTAACACTTGCCTTGCCTGCTGCAAAACCCCAGAAAGATGTGATGCCCATGGCAGCTGGTGGACTCATCTTTCATATGATGAACAGCAGCCACTAACTCTGCTTGCGGACTTAACCACGTGACTGTGTGCTTACCAAGAGTCAGCTTGGCAGGTTCTCCAATCAGCTAGTCTTGTTATTAAATCACATAATTATATATGATAAATTGATGACATACGAGATCTGACAATTAAGTTCGCACACTTGTTGCAATGATGTGGCTAATCTTTTTTAATATCAGAGGGATTATTCATGATGAATTTGTACCAACTGGACAAACAGTTCACCAAGTGTACTATTTGGAAGTGCTGGAAAGGCTGCATGAAAACATGAGACGACCTGAACTTTTCGCAAACAATTCATGGCTCTCGCATCACGACAATGCACCAGCTCACACAGCACTGTCTATGAGGGAGTTTTTAGCCAGTAAACAAATAACTGTATTGGAGCATCCTCCCAACTCACCTGATCTGGCCCCCAATGACTTCTTTCTTTACCTGGACATAAAGGAAATATTGAAAGGAAGACATTTCGATGACATTTAGGACATCAAGGGTAATACGACAGCTCTGATGGCCATTCCAGAGAAAGAGTTCCAAAATTGCTTTGAAGGGTGGACTAAGCACTGGCATCGGTGCATAGCTTCCCAAGGGGAGTACTTCGAAAGTGACCATAGTGATATTCAGCAATGAGGTATGTAGCATTTTTCCTAGGATGAGTTCACGAACTTAATCGTCTGACCTCATAGTAGTGGGAAAAGAAAACTACTGTGTTTCCCCGAAAACAAGACCTAGCCGGACAATCAGCTCTAATGTATCTTTTGGAGCAAAAATTAGTATAAGACCTGGTCTTATTTTACTATAATGTAAGACCGAGTCTTATATTAATTTTTGCTCCAAAAGACGCATTAGCGCTGATTGTCCGGCTAGGTCTTATTTTCGGGGAAACACAGTAATGTTTCTATAAGCACAGTCGAATGCTTTGGAAAAATTTTAAAAAGTTAGTTGGTACATATCATTATACATTTGTCCAAACCCAGCAAATGGACAACACCAAGAGTGAACCCTCTTGTAAACTATGGACTTGGGGTGATAATGATGTGTCAGTGTGGGTTCATCCACTGTAACAAATGTTCCACTCTGGTGGGGATGTTGAGAATGGGGGGAGGCTGTGCGTGCGCAGAGGTGGGAGGTATATGAAAAATTCTGTACCCTTGTTAATACTCATATTGCTGTGAATCTAAAGATGCTCTAAATAGAAAGTCAATTGAAAAGAAAAAGAGAGAATAAAAGATAAAGAGAAAAAAGAAAGAAAGAAAGAAAGAAAGAAAGAAAGAAAGAAAGAAAGAAAGAAAGAAAGAAAAAGAGAAAATGGAAGGAAGGAAGAAAGGAAAGAAGGAAGGAAGGAAAAGAAAGATGGATGGAGCAAAGCCCCAGCTTGGCCCATGGTGGCCATAGAATCTGAGCCAAAAACAAACTTTTGTCATAAGCCACTGAGGATGGGCAGAGTTAGTTAAGTTGGGTGTGGCCTGGCCAACTAAGGACTATTGGGTGAGGATGGAGATGGAATTCTAATAATCGGGACAACGACGGCCTTCAGATCCACATCAACTTTTAAGAAGCCCAAACTAGAACTCGGGAGAGTGGCTCATGCAAGAAAGATGTGAGGGAACGCCAACCGGCTGACTCAGATCAGACTCAAAGAAGAGGCTCTGGTCCTACATCAAAAGATTGGTGAACGAATATATAGTGAAAGGTTTTTAAGTTAAAATAGGATATTTAAAGGTTGTAAGTAATTTTTTTTTTTTATCATTTCCTGCTTCAATGGACTTTTTCAATAAAGTTACCAATTACTCATCAGACCAGGTTGGGTAAGAAAGTCCCTACTGCAGATTTTTTTTAAAAATTGGAAACGGAGAGAATGGGGGCAGTTCTTAATTATTTATTGATTTCTATTTCATCTCTCTCCAGCCGATAATATCTAATATCAGCATAGCACAATTTATAAAGCACTTTTAAATCTTTTTCCTTTAATTCTCACAACATCTCTGCGCAGCTGGCATGATTACCCTCTTTCTACAAGTTGGGAAACTGAGGCTCAGAGAAGGGAACTAAAGGCTTCAAAAGTAAAGCTATGGTAAGGCATTCAACTGGGGCAAGTGCCTTGATTGACCTGATGAAGTGCCTGACGGCCCCCAGGACAGTGTGTTAGCACAAGAATCAGAATAAAAACAGAAGCCCTTCCCAGGTGAGGAGGAGATGCCTGGGGGCAAGAGTTAGCAGGTAGGGAATAGAGACTACGAAGTGACTGTGTCTGGTTCATCTCTGGCACACAGGAGGCCCTCAGGAAATATTTGGTGCTTGGTTGATGAAATGAGGAGTGAATGAACAAATAAGTGAATGAAGTGAGAAACTTGAGCAAGGCCCCTTCTCCCTCTGGATTGTTTCCCCATCTTTAAGTAGTTGAAAGTTAAGGCTCTCTCCTCCGTAGGAAAATAGATATACGGGTATATAATTTTATACTCTATTTCCAGATGTTCACGGACCACCCTTTTGAATGCCCACTATAGATTCCTTAGCAGAGGGTAATCTATGGAGCCCTGAGAGGGGAGCCCCTGAATTCAAGGATCTGAGGTGCCTTCCATCTCTGATGTTAGTAGTTGTAATGCTACCAACCACAACAACAATGACAATAATAGGATCCAAAACTTTTTGGATGCTGACTCTGGACCAGGCACTGTGCTGAGAGCTTTACCTCATTTAGTCTTGTCACAGCGTCGTGATGCAGTCATGATTGTCATCTCTATTTTACAGATAAAGAAACTGAGGCTTAGAGTGACTAAGTAACTTGCTCAGGTCACACAGCCAGGAGGTAGGGTCCTTGGCTTCCAACTGAGCCCTGTGAACCCCAGAGCTTTGACACTCTCCCACCTCCATTCCAGGAGAGTATAAACGTGTGACCTCCATGTGGCTCTTTCAAGGCCAAATTCAAGTTGCTGTATTTGGAGAATGTATTACAATGCTGGCAACCACTCATTCCTTCAAGCATTCATTCAACAATCATGTATGAGCACCTCCTATGTGCCAGGCACAGACTGACTAACGGGGACTCACCGTGATCATGGTCCCTGCCTTCAAGCAGCTCCGTTTATGGCATCATTCCTCTGACACCTCCCGTACTAGATTCCTGGTGCAAGCTGTTACAATGTAGATTCTCAGGCTGGACTCCAGACCCCGGAATCAGCCTCTCTGACATTGGAGCCCTGGAATCTACCTCTTACAAGCTCCCCAGGTGACTTATAGACACTGAGGTGTGGGAACCCCTGGATGGAGGGTGAGGCGACCTAGACAAACAAGCAATTATTACACAGAGAACCGTGTTCTATACAAATTATGGGGGTTGCCAGGGAAGGATTCTTGGAGGAGGTGACCTTTAAGGTAAGACCTGATGGGTGAATGGGGTGAACAGGCCAAGAAGGGGAAGAGACACAGCCAGGATGGAGCCAGTCTCTGCCCTTAGGGAGTTCACAGTTAGCAGAATGATGTGCTCAGGCGGCTGTGGGAACGTGGAAGAGGCGCCAGATGCAGCCTGAGGAATCAGGGGCGACTCTTGGGTTTTCTAGGGCTTTCTCAGACGTAAGCTTTTGCTTCATCCCATCTTGGGTGAAGAGAATGGGTGTGGAACGGAATCAGGCCTGCTGGCTGGGAGGTGTGGTCTGTCAGGACGTTAGAAGCCTCTTATCAGCCGACTCATGGTGAGCGGAAGCCAAATCATCCTCTAATCTGGAGGCTGTTTTCACCTCCATTGTCAATGCTAAGCCTTTGTTTGTTTGAACTAAGTCCTTCTATCGGGAGTCCTTAGTGCCAGCAGTAAATGGTGACATTTGAATAAGTGGAGGAGAATTCCTTTGTAATGGGACGCTGAGAACACCTGCTTCTTAGATCCACCCAATCACAGAGGAAGCCCAGGACCTCTTCCCTCTTGGAATAACCCTCACGGCCACCACTGGTGACTCACACTTAGGTAAGAGTAGGACTCTGGCCCTGGCCAGCCTGTGTTCAAATCTTTTTCCAGCCACTTTCTGTCTTTGGGCACATTACTTACCCTTGCAATGTTTCGATTTCCTCCTCTGGCAAAAAAGGCTAATAGTAGTACCTACTATCCCCCAACAAGTTTTTTTTTGAGCATGGAATGAATTTTCCTATGAAAAGCTTAGAAGAGTATCTGGCATACCACAGGACCTCAGAAAATGTTGGGTATTACTCAGGCTCCAGGAAGAGTGCAGTGTTGAACATACAACAACAAAAGACAAGTTAAATGCCCTCATGGAATTTATACTATAATGGGAGAAATGAACAAGAAAGTAAACTATAAAGAAACAACGCAGACTATGATTTGTGCTATTAAAAAGATATGATACTTGCTATAAAGAAAGAGGGTCTCCTTTCGTGAGAGTGACCAGGGAAAACCTCTCCAAGAAGGCTGATATTTAAGGGGAAGCACACCACCTGACAAGCTGGGGGAAGAGGGTTCGTGGTGGAGGGCACAGCAGTTGCAAAGGCCCTGGGGTAGGAACAAGGTGGCTCGCTCAGGGAACTAACAGAAAGCCAATATGGCTAGAGTATGATCCTATCCTTACCATTTGACAGATGAAGAAAGGCGGCCCAGAGAAAGCAAATGACTTGCCCAGGGGCACACAGGAAGCGATGGAGGCAAGATTTGCTTACTTATTTGGGAATATTGGGGAACAGTGTGTTTCTCCAGGGCCCATCAACTCCATGTTACTGTCCTTCAATCTAGTTGTGGAAGGCGCAGTTCAGCTCCAAATCCAGTTGCCATTTTCAACCTTTAGTTGCAGGGCGCGCAGCCCACCATCCCATGTAGGAATTGAACCGGCAACCTTGTTGTTGAGAGCTCGCGCTCTAACCAACTGAGCCATCCGGCCGCCCTGGAGGCAAGATCTAAACCTGGGTTCAGTCTGACCAGGAATTTTATCAAGTGTTTTAATTTCACCATTTCACAGCAGGATTCAAGTTCATTCAATGTTCACAAACTTGAATGGAGACCTACAGTCTGATTTAAGCCTGAGAACAGCCTCTACCATTGGTGAGGTTTTAATAGGCCTCCTCTCCACCAAAGTCGTTTGTGCCACCTTCAACACGGATAATGTATATATAACATCAGAATCAATGCTATGTGCATAACTGAGGAGTAGGGGCTAGAAAGTAAAGGAGAGAAACTGGCCATTCAAGGTCAGGTTCACAGGCTGGCCAGGCTCCGTTTTTTCCCTCCTCTGAAAAGTCTCCAAATGAAAACAAGGTTCCAGGTGCCATTTAAATCAGCAATAGCTCTACAGGGTGGGCCCATGGAGGACTTTGACCTTCTAATTTATTTCTGTCTGAAGTTTTTCCAACAAACGTTTTTTTCTTTTGGCGTCAGAAAAACAGCAAAATAACAATAACAATCTATAATGTAAAAAATTTTTTAGAACAATTAATATCTATTACTGTGCAGCCTGTTATGGGAAAAGTTGTGACTCCACGGCTAGGGTTCAGGATATAACTGTAGAGCACATGAAGTTGTTATTAGGTTGGTGTCAATGTAATTGCAGTTTAAAAGGTTAAAAATAATTGCAAAAACCGACATTACTTTTGCACCAACCTAATAGATAAAGACAGAAGACATGACATTTTATTGCATGGTAGAGTCCAAGAGTTGTGTCAAACTTAAAGAAGCAGAATGACTTCATTTCAAAAGTACTGATTAAGCATCCGGTTTGTGTCAGGCACTGTTTGGCATTGGGATACAGGAGTAAGCAAGACAGACAAGGTCCTTGCTCTCACAAAGCTCCCAGGCTTCTTAGAAGTAGTGAAATGAGGAGTGGGAAGTGTACTCCTGGCAGAGGGAACAGCATGAGCCAAGGCCCTGAGGTCGGAAGGGGCACGGCATATTTCAGAAACAGAAAGAAGGCTAGCTCGAGGGATGAATGAGGCGACCTTAGTAAAAATGGTGGAGATAGGCAGTGATTGTATCCTTGAATGACTTTGGGGTCATTCAAGGAGCATTTGAATCTTGGCTCTGTCGGGCTTGTCTCTAGCTGTGTCAATTTTACTGTGTCACAGTAAAACATTTGGGTTGTATCCTAAGGGAACAGGCCGACACTGAAGGATTGCAAAGAGGAGTGGTGCTGTGGCCAGATTTGCATTTTAGAAGAAGCACCCTGGCCGCTGTGTGGATAATAGATTGGAGAGGGTGAAGCTGTAAGTAGAGAGACCAGCCCGTAGGCTACTGCAATTGTCCAGGAGAGAGAGAATGGTGGCCATGACTTCGCAGAGATGGAGAAAATTGGAGAGACATTTCTAAGGTAAAATCCACTTGGTGGTTGGTTGGATGTGAGAATGAAAGAGGAGGCAAGGAGAAAGACTGACTCTTAGTTTGTTAGCTTGGGGACTGGGTGGATGGTAGCACCATTATATATGGCCACCTAGCCAATGACAACAGACGCCTGAAATGATAATCTAGTAGGACAGCCAGGCATGGAGACAACCATCCATCACATATGGTACAATGAAATGTGTTAAAACAGAGATGCTAGCTGTGCCTCTGGGAGCACAGAGGGAGGGGAGTATATTCTGGCTGGGGAGCCTCAACGGGTAAAGACATCAAAATAGATGGAGCAGTTGGAGAGAAGCTGGAGACAAGGAGGCTGGGAAGATGAAGACATGATACAGAGCTCTGAGAAGACCTACGAGGTCAAACAATTAAGTTTGCAAATGCATCTTAGAAAAAGTGCTACCGAACAAATATATGGTGATGGGAGGAGAACTGACTCTGGGTGGTGAACACACAATGGGATTTATAGATGATGTAATACAGAATTGTACACCTGAAATCTATGTAATTTTATTAACAATTGTCACCCCAATAAACTTAAAAAAAATGGAGGAAAAAAAAGAAAGAAAAAGTGCTACCTACCTCATTGCTGAATATCACTATGGTCACCTTCCAAATACTCCCCTTGGGAAGCTATGCACCAACGCCAGGCCCTAGTCCACCTTTCCAAGCAATCTTGGAACTCTTTTTCTGGAATGGCCATCAGAGCTGTTGTCGTATTACCCTTGATGTCCTGAATGTCATCCTTTCAATATTTCCTTTATCTTCAGGTAAAGGAAAAAGTCATTGGGGGCCAGATCAGGTGAACAGGGAGGGTGTTCCAATACAGTTATTTGTTTACTGGCTAAAAACTCCCTCACAGACAGTGCTGTGTGAGCTGGTGCATTGTTGTGATGCAAGAACCATGAATTGTTGGTGAAAAGTTCAGGTTGTCTAACTTTTTCACGCAGCCTTTCCAGCACTTCCAAATAGTAAACTTGGAGAACTGTTTGCCCAGTTGGTACAAATTCATAATGAGTAATCCTTCTGATATCAAAAAAGGTTAGCAACATCATTGCAACAAGTTCGCGAACTTAATTGTCAGGCCTCGTATGTGGTTGACACATAAAGTAGGTGGAGATGTCCCTGGGAGGCCCTACCTGCCAATCCAAGGAGTTAGTGAAGAGGAATTACCTCAGTTCCAGAAGAAGATAACTTTGTCCTTCCTATATTTTAGAACATCAGTGGTGAGTGTGTGAAAGGCACTAGAATAGGTGTTCGTCTCTGCACCAATTATTTCTAGAAGGATCCTCAGAAAAATCTAGTATGGCAATTTTCTTTGAAGTGAAACTGGGTGGCCAGAGGAGAGGGATGGTGAGGCTTTTCCTTTATCTTTATCTTTTTTTTTTCTTTGTAATTTAAACCATATAGACGTGTTACCCATTCAATACTTCAATACTTGAATAATTACTAAGAAAAAAACATGTACTGTTTGAAAGCAAAGATTTTTGGGTCATTTAAAGGGCATTTGAATCTTGGCTCTGTCAGGCTTGTCTCTCACTGTGTCAGTTTCGCCTCTCTGAGGCTCCGTTTCCTCATCTATAAAATGAGATCACTTTATGGGTTGTTGGAAGGTTTTCATGAGATATGTCAAGTGCCCGCACTGCACTAGGGATAGGCTAAATAGGTGCTATTAGTATTAATAATTAATAATAGTCAGTTGGATGGGCACCCCCTCTCCCCCAAGGAGGTCTCAACTTGACACACAGGGGTGGGTCAAGGGACGGGTGTTGGAATCAGACACAACTGAAGTCTGTCTCTCCAAGCTGGCAGCTACTCTCTAAACCACCATGGCCCTCCTCTGCAAAATGGGTATGCTAACACACCTCCCTCCCAAATTCGAAGACCCACTGGGTGGGGGCAGGTAGGCAACTGCCAAGTGCCTCACCTTGTGAGTTATGTTATGAAGATAAGTATTTTCAGGACAGCCTCTCTCTCTTTCTCAGTCTCCCAGCCCAGGGAGGCTTCCAGTCTCTCCTCTCTTCTCTCCACCGAGGGGTGAGGTGGGGTGGGGAGGGCATTCTCAAGAGTTTCCTCTTGTTCCAAACCGGGGTAGATGCAGGAGAAGTCTCTGAGGCAAGGCTTCAAGAAAGAGTCCCTGAGGTCCGGCTCGGCTCTTTTTATCTCTCACAGTTTCCACCTCCCTCCCTCTTTCAAGGATCCTGAGACCAGACAGCCACGCTGAAGGTCGCAGGCCTGACTCCTGTCTGACCAGACTCGTTGGTGGCGCCCTCACATGCGGAGCCTGCCACCCACAGGGCGAGAGCGGTACTGCAGGCGCGGGTGCCAGAGAAGCCCCCATCCGGTCATTGTTCTGTCAGTGCTTACTCAGCGCCTTTTCTGTGCCAGGCGAAAGGGGTCCCTGCCCTGATGAGGCTTACAGTCTAATGGGAGGAGTATCAGCAACGGAAGTGCTGGTAGCAACTTCATAATCTGCTTTTTGGTGAAAGACTTTGTTCTTTTAACACAAGTAATATATACGAGATATGACAATTAAGTTCATGAACTTGCCACCGTTCACTTACATTGGCAGCACTGTACAAAAGGCTCGGTAAGGTTTCATAACCTTGGTATATCAGTGTCTCAGAGCTGTGTTCCTGTCGACATGTGGCGGTGCCTTGCTGAGTGGGGTTCATTATTGTTGTTGCGTGTTTTTATGTGCCGTGGGGAGTATGTCTGAGCTTGAATTAGAGCAATGAACAAGCATTAAATGTCTTGTTAAACGTGGCAAGAGTGGAAGTGAAATCAGCGACATGTTAGTCCAAGTTTATGGAGATAATGCCATGAAGGAAACAGCACTGTACAAATGGATTAAACATGTTTCTGAGCGGAGAGAATGTGTCACTGATGAAGAGCGGTCAGGGCGGCCAGTAATGAACAGAACTGACAAAAACAGTATAAAAATTCGTCGAATTGTGCGTCAAAATCCTGACTGTGAGAAGCATGGCAGAGCAAATAAACATCGATAGAGAAACAGTTAGGAAAATCTTAACTGAAAATCTTGGCATGAGAAAGGTGTGTGCAGAAATGGTCCCAAAGGAGCAAAAGCAAAGGGAGTTTGTAGCCAGTAAACAAATCACTGTATTGGGGCACCCTCCCTACTCACCTGATCTGGCCCCCAGTGACTTCTTTGTTTACCTAAAGGTAAAGGAAATATTGAAAGGAAGACATTTTGATGACATTTAGGACATCAAGGGTGATACGACAACAGCTCTGATGGCCATTCCAGAAAGAGTTCCAAAATTGCTTGGAAGGGTGTCTGTGCATAGCTTCCCAAGGGGAGTACTTGGAAGGTGGCCGTAGTGATATTCAGCAATGAGGTATGCAGCACTTTTTCTAGGATGAGTTTGCGAACTTAATTGTAGAAATTTAAAAAATTAAAACATAGACATAACTTCTGGTAACATGTGTGTAGAGCTCTTACAGTACTTTTCTATGCATTTTACAAAAATGGAAACATACATTGCCTGCTTTATTGTGTTTAACAGCTTTATTGATACATTTCTCATACTATACACCAGCTTTGTTTTTGACCTAATGTAACCATAGGTGATGGATAATAATAATATGATATGAACTGCTGCTATTTGTTGAGCAAGGTCCTAAGTGTTTTTATACACATCATCACGTTCAGTCCTCCCAACAACCTTATTAGGTAGGTACTACGATTTTCCCCATTGTCTGACGGTGGGGTAAAGGTGTAATGGCCACCGCAATGAAAAGGTATCTTCATACTGAAAAATGATGCAGGCAACTCCATAGAATATAATAGAATTTATTACAGGGTAATTTACTTACATGGATGTAGGGTTGGAGCAGACAGATGACCCAGAAATTCTGCATAAATTATTCTCTGCTACGAGACCCCTGTTACAGTACTTTTAAAAATAGTATAACTCAGGTACTTATGATTGACAAGACAAAGGGACAAAGAATGCAGTATGTGCTAGGGACCATACTCCCTGGTGGGCTTGTGATGAATGATTGTTTATAATCAATACTATCATCAGTTTGATACTTATCTCGGTTGTCATGCCATTCTGATCACCACTAACAAAAATATTTGTGGCTACATTTTATGGAACACAGATAATCATCAACTACAAGGCTTTGATATGCTTGCTAAGGACAATGATGTTGGTCAAAGTTTACAGTATGAAAACTTAAAGCTGGAAGAAATCCAGGAACACAAAGATGGAGTGAGTTTTGTTCACGTCTGCATCTATACACCCATTTTGCAGATGAAGAAACTGAGACACAGAAAGGTAAGTGATGTGTCCAGCAAAAGTAGCAGAGCCAGGATTTTAACCCAGTTTTGTCTGAGAACCTGAGTTATTTTGTGATGCTTGCTGTGTGCCTGGCTGCATAGGAATTCAGAGGAATATGAAAAAAAAAGGGGTGGTGGTGAGGAATCTCTTGGAGCTCAGAGTGGAAATTTAAAAAATTGAATAGTCCTCATACAAGGTACAGTGAGTTTAAATATCACTGGGCGCTCAGAAGCCAGGGGGCACGATGTAACCAGGAAAGGCTGCCTGTAGGAAGTGAGGACTGGTTGGGTGTGTGCAGGCTGAGATGGCAGCAAGGTGGGAAGGGCATTTTCATCCAAGAGAAGCCAGCCTGAGCAAAGTCTTGGATGCAGACAAGTGTATGAGAATAAACAGGGACCAGTAAGGAAAAATAATTGAGCACCATGTTCTATGGGATTAGAAAGATGGACGATGCCTGGGATCTGTCCTCCAAAAACTGACGATCTAGCTAGGTGGAGGGTTGGGGGGAACTACAGAAATAAGTAATAGTGTGTACTTCACTGTGTACCCCCACATGCCAGGTTCTTTACCTACACAATCCCCTTTAAGCTCACAACATCCCTGGAAGATTGGCAGTTATGAATTCCATTTATAAATGAAGAAAGGAAGTTTCAGAGAATGGTTTGGTCTGTCTTCCAGGATAGGGAGGGTTAGAGCTGAGAGACTCAACCCACGAGGCTCAGTGTCTAAATCCAGTGCTCTAACCTGCACAGCTACACTATTCTGCTTCAAATGCCCCTCCCTCCACCTTGCTGGCCCCAAAGAAACAGTCTCTCATACCCAGCTCCCTATGCAAGTCTCCAAGACTTATCAGACCTTGCAGATAAAATTCTAACTCAGCATGGCCCTCAGGGCCCTTTAAGTTCTTGCTCCCCGCCCCTTCCCTCACACTTCCAGCCTTAAGGCACTCTTTGAAATTCTGGATACAGTACCCAGATCTTTTCTCTGTGGTGATGTCTGCCTGGAAAACTCTTATCATCTCCCTCCCAACCCAGACTTGTCCCTGACTCACTCATATTTGTATTGGGGAAGGGGCTATGACTTAGATATTACAGGAAGCCTTCCCTGACTGCCCCTCCAAAGACCAGCTAAATGCCCCTCTGTTCTGCTTCCATAGACCCTGTGCCCTTTCCCATAATCATGGCAATAATACTCATTAACAATTTTTGAGCACTCACTTTGTGCCAGGCACTGTGCTAAGGTCCCTTGAGTTATTGAAGCAGTATTGCACAGGGGTTAAATGTGCAAACTTTGAGGCCAGTCTTCCTGGATTTGAATCCTGGCTCCATCACTTAAAGGGTTGTGAAACAGGCGAATGATATAACCTCTTCTTGTGCCTCGATTTTCTCATCTGTAAAATGGGGAGAGAGAATCGCATCTATCTCATAAGAGTGTTGTAATGACCAAATTAATACATGAGAAAGGCACAGTACATACTAAGTGTTTAATAAATGCTAGCTACCATGTTTCCCCAAAAATAAGACCTAGCCGAACCATCAGCTCTAATGAGTATTTTGGAGCAAAAATTAATATAAGACCCAGTATTATATTATATTATATTATATTATATTATATTATATTATATTATATTATATTATATTATATAAAATGTGGTCTTATAGTAAAATAAGACCGGGTCTTATATTAATTTTTGCTCCAAAAGACACATTAGAGCTTATTTTCGGGGAAACGGTAATATCTGTTAAATCCTTGTAATAACTTCAATTCACAAGTGAGACTCTAAGAGGTGATTCACTCGATTTACCCATGATTACATAGCTAAGTAGCAAATCTGGACTTGAACTTGATGCCAAGGCCCATGCTGTACTGCCTCCCATTGTAGAGCCCATCACTCTGGTTGTAATAGCTGTTTACTCGCCAGTCTCTCCCTCTAGGCTGGGTGTTCCGTGAGGATCACTGTGGTCTTGTCGCCCCAGCCCAATGACACATTTGAGTGAATTAATTATGAATGAATTAATGATGTTGAGCAGCTCACGTAAGTTATTCAGAGAGTTGAGGTGGTGGTCGAAACACCCTGGCTTCCCCTGCAGTCTGCATGGAAAACTGCCTTAGTGCCTTCTCCTAGGATTAGTCTCTTGGCGGACAAATATTTCCTGGTCCAGGAACTGGAGGTGCTCTTAGCTGGGAGAAAGCACAGCAGAAGTAGCGGGCAGGATGCCCCAGATAAGCTTTCCCCTAAGCAAGCCCTGTCCTTGGCTGGGCAGCCTCCCCCAGTTTCGCTCCAATGCCTCCCTCATCAACAGCTGTTCCTAGTATCGAGGTGCCCACCCACGAGCTCCCTATTTCAAGGAAATAGAGCATCAGAGAGAGCTTTAGTGGCTTCAGTACAAACGTAAATATCACCAGCTGCCAGAGAGGATGACGTCAAATCCAGGCTGGCTGGCCATGGCCTTGGGGCAGCTCCCTGCACAGAGAGGCCTGATACACTGGGAGTCACGGTGAGGGAGGGGCACATGCCTGGAATTGTACCCTGAGGACACATTGGATGGTTCTGTGTATTCTCAAGGTACCCCATGACTTGAAATATTTTTCTTTCTAAACCCACTGAAGACAGAAATTAAATAGTTGTTCCTTTTCTTGCTAATCCTGATTCAGAGTGTCCTATCAGTATGAGCTTGACAGGGTGACCTCTTGGAGTTGGTTTCGCTCGACCTAAAGCAAAGTCTGTATGGATTTGAGGTTAAAATAATTTACTTGAGTCCCAGAATGCCTGGGTCCACCACTTGCCTAAAGTTCAGAGTCTCTGAAAAATGGGGGGGAATAGTATCTAGCTCACAAGATCCGGGTTAGGATTAATGTATTTTCAATGAGTGTCTATCATGTGCCAAGTGCTGGGGTCACACCAGTGAACAAAACATCGTCCCTGCCCCGTGGTGTTTGGTGAAGGAAGGCAGACAATAAACCAATAAATATTTAATATGGCAGATGGTGGTAAGTGCTATGAAGACAGAGAAGGCACAGTAATGAGGATAAAGTGTCAGGGTAGGGAAGAGTTATTTCAGTTCAGGGTAGTCTAGGAAAACCTTTCTGATAAGATGACTGCAGAGCAGACCCCTGATTGAAATAAGGAAATAATTCATGGGGCTATCTTCCAGGTGTAAACTCTTCCAGACAGAGAAATGAGCGTGTGCAAATGTCCTGTGGCAGGAGTGTGCCTGGAATGTTCAAGGAAAGGCAAGAAGGCCAAGGTAACTGGAGTGAAGTGGACAAGGGGGCAGGTAGAGGGGGTGATGTCAAAAAGGTGGGGGGGCAGGATGTGTAGAGCCTGACAGCCCACTATAAGGACTTTGGCATTTACTCTGAAGAAGATGGGAGTCATTAGAAAATTTTGAGCAGAGGAGGAAAATGATCTGACAGGTTTTACAGGATCCCATGTAGAGAATAGACTTGTAGGGGGACCAGGTAGAATGAAGAGGAGTTAGGAGGCTCTTGCAATTGTCCAGGTGAGAGGTAACACCTTTCATTAAATTGGTAGTAGTAGGTAGTAAGAAGTGGTCAGATTCTAGATATGTCTGAAGGAAGAGCTGTCAATATTGGTTGATAGATTGGATATAAAATTGTGTGTGTGTGTGTGTGTGTGTGTGAGAGAGAGAGAGAGAGAGAGAGAGAGAGAGAGAGAGAGAGAGAGAGAGAGAGAGAGAGAGAGATTTGATGGGATTTGATGACCCTGATTGCACCATCACATGTTAGAACCCAGGCTACTCAGTGAAAGAGCTAATGCTAGATGAGATTGTGAAGCTCTAGTACTCTAGTAATATGATCCTAAATGTTTGTCTTTATGAAACTGCATGACCATAAAGCATTCGTTTTATCTAATTTGCCCAAGTTCACACAGCTGTAAGGGAAGGAAACAAGATGTGAACCCAGTCTTCCCACACTAGTGTCCCTGCTTGTTCTTCTCTCAGGCATTCTTGACCTGAGGCACAAGGTCTCTTCGGGAGTCTCTAGATGTACTTTCTGGTACCTACTTCCCCCAACATTGTCTGCTAAACTGTGTGTGCTTGGAAGCAGGTGCATTTTTTGGGGGAAAAGGGTTCATAGCTTTTATTATATTCTTAAAGGTACCTATGATCAAAAAGTTTAGTTTTCTTTTATGTATGTAATTTTAAACTTTTATTTTTAAAACAATTTTTAGAAGAGTACTAGGAAGAAAAAAGAAGAAACGAGGGGCGGAGGGGGCGAGAATTGTCGAGCCAAAATACAGCAGATGCCAATGTTTGTTTCCCCGTTGCCATTCATTTATTCATTCACTCATTCATTCATTCAGTAAATTTGCGTTGCGCACCTGCTCTGTGCCAAGCACCATTCCAGAATCTGGGAACGCTGCAGTGGGGCACTCTCGGCATCAGAGTTTATATTCTATCAGGGGAAACAGACAAAATAATAATGATGATGACGATTATTATGTCAGGTGCCCTGAGAAAACAATGCAGGGTCAGAGAATGGGGAGGAGTGGAAATGGCATTTTAGGCAGGGTGGTTTGTGCTGGGAACCTTCCGTTGCTGTCCACGGACTCCAACGAAGGGAGCCATCCTAGATGCCAGGGTCCTCTCCACAAAACTTTCTTTTGCGCTTCGCCTCACCAGGGTGGGGACGGTAGGAAGGAGGGGTGCACACGGGAGGTGCAGAGCGCATGCTCCCTCCAGCTCCGCGGCTCCAACCTTTTTGACAAGGTCAGGGTCGGTCCCGAGGAGAGTGCGCAGGCGCCACCCAATAGGCACTTCCTTTGAGGTTGTGGTCCCGCCTCCGCAGCCTGTCTTTCTGCTTCCCTTCCGGCGCTGCGCTGATCCTCGTAAAAAATGGCGGCGGGAGCTGTGTCCCGGTTTTCTGGGCTGCTAGGTCGGTTCCAGCCACAGCTGGCGCGGCTTATGTCGAGTGGCGCCCACGGCGAGGAGGGCTCAGGTACTGGGGCTGTGGTCGGCGGGGCGGGCCTCAGCGCGACTCCCGAGAGTCGGCGCTGGACTGTGACCTTGGCTGGAGGCTTTGCGGGAGGGGGATGAGACCCGGGCGGGCCCCCGCCAGGCCTGAGCCGTCGTACCCCTCCGCAGCTCGCATGTGGAAGGCCCTCACCTACTTCGTCGCGCTCCCCGGGGTGGCAGTGAGCATGCTGAACGTCTTCCTGAAGTCGCACCAGGGAGAGCACGAGAGACCCGAGTTCGTCGCCTACCCCCATCTCCGCATCAGGTCCAAGGTACGTGCGCTCTTGCAGTCTCTTGAAGTGTCCGTTCTCCTTTTTATTCCAAATGCCCTTGTCCAAATTCTTCATTCTCTAAAAGCGTGATTGCCGGGTGTGTACAATTTCTCAGTATCTTCAGTTTTTATTTTATCCGGTTTTACGGAAGGGAAACGGGGGTGGATGGAATCACGGCTGTTTGTTTTTCAAAGTCATACAGTAAGTGCCCTTCGGTTTTCCTTTTCTCTGATTCATCTCACCTTCGGCCTTCTGAAAAATGTTCTCAAACAGCCGTCGGTTGTAGAAAACTTGGAGGTTTGGGAAATTCTTAGACTGGCAGTTGGAAGGTGGTTCACCTATTAGGACCTGGGCATGGAGGTATCTATCTGACAGGTAGTAGCTGCATATGAAGAGACTGGCAGCTTTTCCTATTCCCCGCCTCTACGTTAGTTATCATAACTGTTTTATCCTTTGGCTGTTGATGTAGATATATTACAATCATGTGTTTTTCATTATAACCATTGTGTAAGTATTCTTAACAAGAGCCTCTTCTGGTTCTTTAATAACTCTTACATCACTTAGCCCAGGTAGCAGTGACTTCATAGAAACTTAATCTAGATTCTTAGATTCAGGAAGAATTTTTGAGTTTTTGAGCCCCATTCACCCTTGTACAGTAGAATTAGAAGTCATACAGCAAGGTTTTTCCATTTTAGTACTATTGATATTTGGGGACGGATAATTCTTTTAGGGATGAGGGCCATCCAGTGAGTTGTAGGATGTTTAGCAGCATCCTTAACCTCTACCCACTAGATGCCAGTAGTACCCCACCCTCCCCCACATGCCTCCAGATACTGCCCAGTGTCCTTGAGGGACAGAATCATCCTGGGCTGGAAACCACTGCCCTAGAGCAATGCTTTTCAAAGGTAGCATGCAAAATAATTGAGGAGGGTCGGTTGCAGTTTCCAGTACAGAAGTTTGTTTCAGGTCTGGAATGGAGCTCAGGCACCTGCATTTAAATTAGTATCTCCCCCACACCCACCTCTGCCATTCTGATACTGGTGATTTGAGGATTATACTTTCATAAACACAGCACCGATAGACTACTTACCAGGGGGAGGTTCATGAGTACCGAACTTGAGCTTGCTTTTCCTAATGTCTACTTAAAGGGCTCTCCTGGAAGTTATGTGCGCCCTTAAATTAGGGGAAGGCTGAAACATGCCAGTAGTTAAAGGACTACCTACCATTAGTTTTTACGTATTAGCTGTCACCCTATCTATTTTAAGCAGTTCGTGGCAGTGGTATTTTTGAACTGTTTTCTGGAATATCCTAATTGGCATCTTCATTCTACAGCCCTTTCCCTGGGGAGATGGTAACCATACTCTATTCCATAACGCTCATTTGAATCCGCTTCCGACCGGCTATGAAGATGAATAAAGAGAACCTGGACCACTACCCACTGGGGACCACAGCACTGGTTTGGACCATTACCCTGAACACGGACCAGAAAAGTGTATGGGACCTTAAGCTGACCTTCTTTCCTGTATAAAATGATGACCAGTGTACTAATCTTCCATCCCTTTGCTTATGGCAGGAGGTGGCTTAAATAAACAACTTTAGATTGGTCATGAGCTGAGAATTGCATTCTTTGGTGTTTTTCCTTCAAAAATTAGCATTCGTGTTATTTCTGCTGTTTTCAGGTCCAATTCAGGCCTCTGAATAACAGTGTTAACAGGCCTGTCCTTGGTTTCTAGTGCCTGGGGGGCATAAAGCAAAAGTAGAGCTAGTTAAGTATCAAGATTGGGTCGGGACAGACTTTGAAGGGCAAAGACATTGAGTGGCCAGCAGAATGGCTCTATTTTACATGAGAAAGAGGTGTGTATCTGTGATTCTCTCCAGTTAGTGCTTCCTGTATCCCAGCTTTCTCACCTCCCATGCTACTGGCATTTGCTATGGTCAGATCATTTTCTCCAAAGGTGTCAAGTTCTCACCTTGGTGTCATCTCTCAGCACCATGAGGGATGGGTCAGAAATCTTCGGAGAAATAAAGGCAGTATCTTTGAAGTTGCCGAAATAGTTGGGGGATGAAGTCAAAACAGCATGAGGAACAATCAGAAAAAATTCTCTCAGTAGCAATTACAATAAAAGAACATGGTGGGCTTGGAGCAGATTTTATTCTCAAGGCTCAACAGACAGTTCTGTGGTAAGAGTCAAGAAGCTACAAAGTTTTGGTGTTAGCACATATAGTAAACTGGTACTGCAAAGGTGAGGCAGATAGAAACACGGTATGAAAACCATTTACAGTAAGGAAAAAAGAATCCCTGCTAGCTTTGCCATTTTGTCATCTAACCACAGCCTGTGCTTCCCTATAGAGCTGTTGTGCTTGTGGCCAGTTTGAGTTCGGGGCAAGATTTAACTTCAGCTGCTGCCTGGTCTCCTTCAGCTGGGTTCCAAATATCTTATAATCCTCGCAGAATGGACCATAAACAGTCAGAATATAAATGCGGAATGTTTTCAAATGACATTAAGGACTGGTCACATTAAATATGAAGTAGTAATAAGTGGAAAGAAGATAGAATTTAGGCGTTCTGTAAATCAAGTTTCATACTACCTTTGGGCACATATAATAAATTGAACCCAATTACTCAAGATACGCCGTTGTGGGGATGAGATGATATTCTCAAGTATGTAAATGCTCACCTGATCCTGACATTTGTGCCATGAGACATTTCAAGATATTGTGTCGCCTACTGTAGAAATACATTTTAGAAGTCAGCGGGATTTCTAATTGCTATACCATACTACCTTGCTTAGAGAAATCTTCACGTTTTCTTCACCTTTAAATTACAAAGCATAGAAAATTCTACCCTGTGTATATGTGGAATATGTGGGGTAACAGGGTAATACTAGTTATATAAAGTACACTGAGTTCCAGCGGCAAATAGTGATAAAAACTAAATGTTAACAATTTATTCCATCTTCATGATTACAGACATTACAGGACAGGTGGTTAAACAAGGCAAATAGCAACTCTTTTTAAATCCCATTTAACCCGATACAGCATTTTGATGATATACAGGTTGATTTAATTCATTGACTTGGGTTGAAAGCTAGCAACAGCAAATCTTTGCAATTTAGGCTCTTCCTCCATAGTATACTCCAAGGATCTTAACTATATACTGATGGTGTTCAGTCTAACATTCTTGAAGTTTTCGCATCTTAATCTGAGATCTGACACCTCTTGTTAAGGCAAGGAACTGTCTGTTAAAAGCTTCCTTTTGGCTTACCGAGATCACCAGCAAGCTTAACCGTTAAGTTACTATATAAAAATAAAACTGCTCCCAAGCGTTGATTAAAACTGTTGCGCTGGGATCCCTTTTCAGAGCATTAGATCCCTGAGAGAAAAAAGAGGTTCTAACCAGTTGCTTTCATCAACAGTGAACCCAGTACAGTGCACCTAATGTTCTTCGCAGCATAACTCGAGGTCAGGAAATCCTGATCATCCTGACATGTTTGTCATTATTTACATAAAAGGTATATTCACAGCTGATCCCAGATGAAATAATCCCAAGAAATTCAGTTTTAGCACATTGAGTTCCTGCACAATGCCAGAGCAAATGAGAAATCATCCCAAAGCAGAGTGATGGTTCATCTTTTACAAGTGAGAGGAAAACATCAAGGAGGAGGAAATAAAAGCACTCCCTCCTAAACTCATTAAATCAAGGGCCATCTTCACAGCCTTCACAAAATCCAGAGTGCTCAATTTCCTTATTTGAGGAGTCCCATTTTCAAGGTGACTGTCAAGGTCAAGAAGAGCTTTCAGGCTTTTCTTTGCCATGGCCCATGAACTCCAGTCCTTCAATAGGAATCTCCTTCTCTTTTATTGCTTTCTGAAGGGAGAAAACACGTTATAAAGGTCAACATGATGCTTACTGGCTATGTTGCTTACTGGCTACGTTACTTTCTGGCTATGTTACTTTGAGCAAGCTTTTCCTGTCTGCAAATGCGATAAGGATAACAGGAATTACCCTGAGGATGGTTTAAATTAACTGGGAGTGCTGTCCTTACATGTCAAAGTAGTTTCAAATCAGTTGGGCTGGAATGAAAATTGCCCTAGCTGGTCGAGAGAGAAAACAGGCCAGCGGAGAGATTATAACAACAAAATGAAACCCTCCATAATGTCTACCTGGCCACAGAAAGGCTAACACCCAGCCTCGCCTCCGAATAACAGTGGAAAAATGCACCACCGCAAAAATCAAGGAAACGATTGTAGTGAACTTGGCTTAATCACTTCCAGTTTCTGGGCGTGAGTGTTCCTTTTGTGTGTGTGTGTGAGTGTGAGTGTTCCATTTTTAAAATACGAAGAGCTACGCCCACTTTGTAAGTTTAAGAGCACCAAATAAACCAAAGCATGTTACTATGCTCCGTAAAAAGTAAAATGCTACAAAAATACTTAACTTTGTCATCTGGAGAGATACCAGGCAGCTTTGGTGGTGGCGGCAGAGCCGCACTGAGGCTCTTCTTCACCCTCCGCATCCCAACCCCCGAAAGAGACGAGGCGTGTGGCCAGGGACACGGCCGAGAGTGCGGGGCCGGGGACAGAGGCGAGGGCCGCAGCTCACCTGAACACACTGCTGGTAGCGCTTGAAGAGGTCGGTGCACGGGTCGCCGGAACTGTCCCCCTTGAGGAACTTCTCGGCAAACCAGCGGTTGAAGCACTGGTCATACTCGCGCTTCATGTCGGTGCATCCCTCCCCGACGCTGTTCATGGCGGCGGCAGTGGCGACGCACTCTGATGTCATCACTCGTAGGCGCGTCGCTTGGCTTTGAGGGCGCACTACGGCGGCCGAGCAGAGAAGACATGTGGGCGCGGGCTGTGTGGCTGGGCCTCCGGGCCCGGGTGGGCGGGCGCCGGGGCTTCACCTCCGAGGCAGATCCTCAGGTAAAGGCCGGGGGATGGAGGGTCCCCAGGCGGGTGGTGAAGCCGGTCGGAAAGCGGACCAGGCCCCATCTGTGACCCACACGCTCCGCCTCATCTGCCCCCGCCCACCCCAGGGAAGTGGCCGCATCACGGCCGAGGTGATCGAGCACCTGGAGCGTCTAGCGCTTGTGGACTTCGGCAGCCAAGAGGCCGTGGCACGGCTGGAGACAGCTATCGCCTTCGCAGACCGGCTCCACGCCGTGGACACGGACGGGGTGGCGCCCATGGAGTCAGTACTGGAGGACAGGTAAACTCTCGGCCGCGGCCCCGAAGCCTTGTCTGTGGCGCCTTTCGCAGCCATTGAAGATGGTGATTAGTGTCTCATTTCCCAGAGGGAGAAAGAGCTTTAGGCGAGATGCAGAAACTTGCCCCTGGTCATCCCGCGGTAAGTGGTTTCCCGCCTTCCCCTCGTTCATTATAGATCCCATCACTCCCGTTTAAAATCCTCCAGGCCTCCCAGTGTCCCTAGGAACAAAATCCAAACTGCTGATCATCACCTTCGAGGGTGTACTTCACAGAACCTCTCTCTGCCTACCACTCAGACATACAACTCTTACCAGTCCAGCCACGTTGGCTTCCTGTTTCTCCAATCTGCCAAATTGTTCTTTCTTCAGGATCTTTGCACTTGCTGTTCCCTTTTTCGTGGACAGTCTGTCTCTTTGGTTCATCTTCTCCGAAGGACCTCTCCTGACCACTCCTAATCCCTTCTCCCCTTCTAGTTACTACGTCCTTATCCTGTTGAGTTTTCTAGAAATCATTTTCTTGATTATTTTTGTTGATTTGTTATATCTCGGTATTAGAATGTGAGATCATGTCTGACTTGCTTACTGTTGGGATTCCTGTCTCAAAAATTTAAATGTACATACTTGCTGACCTAGTGATTCCCTATGGAAATAATCTGTGAAAGTGCATCAAGATGTAAGCACAAGTGTCCAGGGTATGCAAATCTGTTCATAAGACAAAAAGCAACAACAAAACCTCCAGAAACAATCTTAAGTGTCCTTTGTGTCACACAATAGGATACTCATCAGTTGTTAAAAATAATGAAACAAATAACTACATATGCTGGTATGGGAAGGTCTCCAAGATATATTTTTAAAAAAGGCAAAGTTCAGAACATTGTATATGGTATTGACGCTTTATGTGTAATCTGTTTTACATATTCTGGTGTATGCATTAAATTTCATTTTGTCCCCTGAAAAGGCATGCAAGAAACCTTTAGAAAGTCTTTTTTAAAAAGTGGGAATGCAGAGGGAAGTTTTAACTTCATTTTACACCAAGGACCAAAAACACAAATGCCTAAGGGGCCAGAGTAGTAACGGAAGTGCTGACGTAGTGTAGTATAATACAATAGGGAGGGGTGGGTCTTTGACAGACTAGCTTGTGAATACTGAAAGGGTGCAGCACGCCTCTACTAATCTCTACCAATTGTTGCCAAATTGAATACATTTTCAAAGAAAATGCTTTTTTTGGAAAGCAGACTTGTTTGCTGTTTGGGACTGCAGCTTCTTAGGACGGTTATGTAGCTCATAAAGACAAGGAAGGCAATCTACAACTGTGTCCTAGCCTTTTCTGAGGGATTTTTAAAAAATAAACTAGTACAAGTGAGAGCAAGAAAAGATTAGTGCCAATAGGGAGAGCCAGACCTATCTGTAACCATAATCTTTGTGTAAAGTGCTTGCTAGCCTCCTAGTCTCGTTTTTTATTCCTTCAAATCCTTTCTCTATTTTGTAATCTCATGCTCAGGTCAGAAAGGTAAACCACAATTTGCCCAAAGTTTCAGTGTTTCAAAACAGAACTCTGATGTCATTCGCCTACTCAAGCCTTCGGGTGGTTTCCCAGTGAGTGCTCTTCAGGCTCAAGACAAAAGCTTCCCACAGCCTGCTTGGCATCGTGTAACCGAGGCCCTGGCCACCTCTCCAAGACAGTGCTGTAACTTGCAAGCCCTTGAGCTCACCATTCTTTTTTCTTCTTAGGATTCTGAGCCGCTTGCCTTTACCCCCATTTCACCCCAGCCACTCTTTTTTGCCTAACTTCTTTTTCAAATTTGAACTGCCACTTCTGCAAGGTCTTCATTCTTTTATGTTGAATCAGGTTCCCTTTCGGGACCTGTGGCTTTCCTGGTATTTCACCGAGCTGTAATTTTACATGTATGTTATACATCTATTTGAGCGCTATTTGATTCTCTGCCCCTCTCCCACTCATCCACGTTCCAGGAAGCATGTCTGTTATTGCTTATGTTTTCAGTATCTAGCACTGGGCAGTCGATGTTTGACTGTTACCCTCTTTGGGAAAGTAGGGGATAGAAGCACAAAGTGTCGGAATTGCCCAAGTCATCTAGAGGGTAACTAGAGAAATGCAACTATTTAATACTCGGGGAAGAGTTTGTGAAAAAGATGAAGGGGGATGTGGATTTGGTAGTTGCAATAGTGATTTGGTATTCAGTGATCTGCACTCTTGCGGTAAATTTAGAGACCAGTTTGGGTTAATGATTTCAATGTAGGGATTTGACATTTTGTAGGACTTTCACGTTTTGAACATTCTGCCTCAGACACTTGAAATGCAACCCAGTTAAGTGTTAAATGGTTTTCGGTGATAGCCATACACTCGCTATAAAAGCTCTGACTGGCTAATAGAAATCTCTTAGCACATTAATAACCTATCATTTGGTTTGAGCTAAAAAATTTTTTTAAAAGCGTGCTTACGTGCTAGGCACTAATACTTATATGCATTAACTCAGCTATCAGGTAACTCAGCTCTCTCTCCCTGGAAGAGAAATACTAGTATCTCTTTTATAGATGAAACTGAGGCTCAGAAAGGTTATGTAACATGCCCCACCGTTTCACAGGCAGTAAGAGATTTCAGGATTTGGAACTCGAAGCCTCTGCTCTCAAATAGTGCTTTAGATATGCCATCTAAAGTCAAATCCTGGAAACTTTATTCTTTCATCTCAAACCCAGAGGCTGATGACTCAGATCAAGTCCTGGCTGCAGCCAAATAGCTCAATGCTTAGCATCTCCCTCAGAGCCTTATTTGAACCAAAGACTCTTGGCCAAATTGATTAGCTTTCATTCCAGTCTGCATCAAAGTAGAAATAAATTAGGAGGGAGGGCAAAGGCTAGTAGATGATGAAGTAGAGTGGTGTCCAGAGAAACGACTCCTGGCAACCTGATACCAGGGAAGGGGCAGAAACTGCAACAGCAGACCTGTCCCATTGGTCAGTCCAAGGGCCAGCAGAGGCACTTCTTCCTCCATGTTGCTATCTTGCTTTCCACTAAATGCTTTTTATTTTGCATTTCCCACAGTTACTGCCTATGAGCTTCAGAGGGCAGGGATTTCAAGTTCACAGTTGAAGCCTTTCTCAACCAGGGTTTTTCATCTGAACCAGGACACAGAAAGATCCAAGTGACTCTTTTCAATTCTCCCAAGGATAGTTCATAATTAACATTAGCCCAGATACACAGAAGTTGATTTATTATCAAAATGGATGTCCTATGGTATTTGGGCTAAATTCTCGTGTGTAACCCAGACCAAGAAAGATGAGGTGAGGTAGGCATTTAGTTAATCAGTAATTGAAAGGCACCTAAAGAGCTCAGCAGTTCCTGTTCTGTTTTATGTATGATTCTGAGGTCAAGAAAAGTTCAGCCATTTGCCAAGTGATGGGTCTGCTTGACGTGGTACCCTCAGAGACCCTGGGATCAGTAGCCTATAATTACAAAAACATAGGGAGATGGTGGGTTTATTCTAGAAACAACTTCATTATAAACAGTAATTAGGTGGAAATGTGTAATATTTGAAGGGGTGAATTTTGTTTTTCTGGTAATGTTACTTACACAGGAAACCTGATTACCAAATGAGTAAATAAATCAACTGCTACTAGATTAACTTTGGGAAGCAATAACTTGTAAGCACCTGTTGGCAGTAGTAGAGTCTTCGTCAAACCCTCCAGGCCCCCAGGAACTATTAGCAGCCTCCAGTCTGTAGGGAGTTGGCAGGTTAAGTGTGATTACAGCCAGTTAAGTGCACAGTTACACTCAATGAGCGGTGGGGACTGAGATGCACTCACTCTTTCTGAAAGAGCAGATACTGTTGTTTCCCCCAAAATAAGACCTAACCAGAAAATAAGCCCTAGCATGATTTTTCAGGGTGACATCCCCTGGACATAAGCCACAATCTGTCTTTTGCAGCAAAAATTAATATAAGACCTGGTCTTATTTTCGGGGAAACACGGTACTATTCAGCACCCATCTTTTATTGATGAGAATACAGCCCAGCATTATCAGATCTTTTTAGCATCATTTAATCTTCCCAGCAATTCTATGAAGCATTCTACAAACAAGGAAACCGATACATCGAGAATATAAGTAATTTGCCACATGCCACGTGAAGGTAGCTGTGGTGAGAAAAGCACTCATCACTGGGATTTGAATTCAGCTGTGATTCAGGAACCCAGGCTCTTAGCCATTTTGTTGTACTGCCCAAAAGAAATATAAACTCCAGAAAGTCCAAGGGTCACCTTTATGGATGATTTTTATTTTTGTTCTCCAAGTTTTCTTAAACGAACGCATAATCCTTATATGGTTAACAAAAAAACACAACTAGTACAACCTTCACTTTTTTGGCAAGAAATTTAGTCTGGAAAGATCACAGTTGTTCAAGGTCACACAGTTAAGATAGTGCCAGATCCTGAAATGGACTCCAACTCTCTACTCTTTGTACTATGAATAAGTGTTTATTGTGTCTAACCTTAGACTGGGTGCCACAAAGGAAACAGAACTAGTCCTTTCCTCCCAGATATTTGTTGTTTGTTACATCCTTGCCCCTTTGTCCCATGAGGTTTGGCCCTAGGTCTATGTCTGGCTCAAAGCTGATCCCCTAGCAAACTGAGCAGACTGCTTCTTTTTCAGCTGGAAGCAGGCTCAAACCCCGTCATGTACTTTTCAACCTTGAAACAGTAGTAAAGCCTCACAGATATGTTTAGCTCCTGTTTGGTTTCAGTAGTTGCCATCTGGATACTTTAATGAAGCCACTAGGCCCAGAGAACAGTGGGAGATTCCTGAGCTGTTTGTGGTACATCTTACAAGTGGAAGCACTTTTATGTCCACAAAGGTGGCTGCAGTGAAAAAAGCACTTGTCTTAGAGTACCAGAACTGGGCTCAGATCCCAGTCCTGTCACTTAGGAGCTAGGTAGTACCCTTAAGTCACTTATAACCACTCCTGAGCAAGTTACCTGCCAGGAAGTCCATTTCCTATCACCCCAATCTAGTTATTTCCTGCCCATTTTAGCAGTGACATCACCTATTCTGAGTACTTGTTCCTCAACCAGGCTGGGTCTGGTGCCCTTGCCTACTCCCTTGGCAAGCTGTGCGCACCTGTTAGATTTAAAACATTATATTGTTAATTGCTTTTAATTACCTATCTTCACCCAAAGCAATTTACTCATAGTAATCATCCAAAAATATTTATTAAACATATCAATCCTAAGGAATAACGACCACTTACCTCACAGGGTGGTTGGGAGAAATCTATAAACTATATGTAGACTGTCATTTGGTCTCCTCTTGACCATAGCTCCTCCACCATAACTCAAGAATATGCTGCCCCCTTATTCTGTCAATTCTTGACCCTCTCCACCATGCCCTGTCAGCCCTCTTCTCTGAGAGGGTAACCATAAGCCTCTGGTTTTGTAGATGTCTATACTTGAGACCCGACAATGTGGTAGAAGGCAACTGTGTGGAAGAAGTACTACAAAACTCCCATCGAGTTGTGGAGGAGTATTTTGTGGCCCCTCCAGGTATGTGTTGCCCAAAGTGGTTTGACAGATTGTCTCACAGTGAACTAAGAACGTAGTAGAACTGTGATTCCCAAATTTGCCATGTGAAAGCACTTTAAAAAGTATAAAGTGGGAATTAGGTGAAAGTGGTCAAAAGGCACAAACTTCCAGTTATAAGATAAATAAGTTCTGGGGATATAATGTACAACATGATGACTATGTTTAACAATACTGTATTGTATACTTGAAAGTTGCTAAGAGAATAGCTCTTAAAAGTTCTCACTACAAGGAAAAAAGTTGTAACTGTGAGATGATGGATGTTAACTAATCATATTGTGGCAATCATTTTGCAATATATGCATGTATCAATTCATTATGTTGTACACCTTAAACTTAATACAATGTTATATGTTAATTATTATCACTAAATTGGAAATAATGGGGAAAATCCCATTAACAATTTTTAAAAAGTATCAAGTGCATTTAGGTGGTGGCATTATGGTGGCAGTAGGGTCCAGGGGTCATGCTCACCTCTAGAGGTCAGTTACTAACAGGAATGAGCAAAACAGAACTGGGGCAGGGAGCGGTGTGTACAGTAGCAAATCTGGAACTCAAGCTCTCCCTGAAGGGGCAACTGGCATTTGCTGCTTCTCATTCAGTACCGGGCAGGAGGAATGTGAACCCATTTTCCTAGAGAACTTGGAGATCTGGCATTTTGTGTGGTATTTCCCAAATTTTAAGTACTGACGACTAATTAAAATTTTTTTTAAATAAAAGACCATGCAAATAAAACATACCTGCAAGCCAGATGCATCCTGTGAGCCATCAGTTTGCAACCCCTGGTGTGGAGATTTGCATCTTTAAACCTCATTGCAACCATTTTAAATGGAAGCTTTAAAGTAACTCTGGGCCAATAATAAAATCCAGAACCTTGGATGGGCTGAACTGTTTTTATCTCCTCTGCAGATAGGGTCCTCAGAGCTTCTGCACCCCTCTGGTTATTTGGGAATGTGACTAACTAGCCTAAGCACTCAGGTAGACAGCTTTCGAAGTGCCAACTTCAAATTCAGGAGATGTCTTCAGAGGAGAACCATTCTGAACAGCCTCCAGAGACAAACATCAGCCCTCCAGCTCAGGGGTTACCTCTTTGATCAAAACTAACCAGTTAAAAAAAAGCTTCGGTTACGGGATGTAAATAAAGTACAGCATAGGGAATATAGTCAATGGTATTGTAATAGCTATATAAGATGTCAGAGAAGTAGTAGATTGGGGGGGTTATCACTTTGTGATAGACAACAGTAAATGTCTAGTATGTTGCTTTGTACACCTGAAACTAATAAAATAAAAAAAGATTAAGAAGTAGAAAAAAGGCAATTTGGATAATAAAACAAAAACAAACAAAAAAAAGCTCTGGTTGAAGCAAGGATGGAAAGGAAAGCTAAAAAATTTGTGAACTCTCTTAACCATGCCTGATTCACTAAACCACCTCAGTCAACTGTGGAAATAAGCTTTTATAATCCATCTCAGAGCCTGATGGTTGTCACTGCTTCAGGAGACACACCCACTGATCACATGCTATTTTCAAATAGAACCTGTATCAGACTGCTTCTTGGGACAGAGAGTTCACAGTCAGTCTTTCCTTCCATTCCTATATGCATATAAACAAACGGCTAATTAACCTGTCTGCTCCTTATTGAAAAGTGCATTAACTAGACTTCACTTACAACTGTGATTCTTGCAGATACTCAGAAAAACAGGATAGTAGCTACACTTATTTCCATTGCTTATTTTCCATGACAAACCAAGTGATAAGTTAGCTTAGTAGAGCCAGTTGCGAAGGAGGCTCAGCTATAATTCTTTTTTGTTACTGTTTTCAAACAGGTAATATCCCTTTGCCAAAGCTGGATGAACAAGAGCCCTTCTCACATCGCTGAGTAGCTATTCTGGGAAGGGGTACCCTCTGAACACGTGGAAGCACAATAGTACTTTGTTATTATGAACACTAATGTTCCCACTTCCTTCAGTAATCTGAAAAAAATTGATGGTTAAGTTTTGTTTTTTGTTTTTTTAGTAACTAACTCTTCTGAAGACAGAATTGGGAAATACCTAGCTCAAACAAGGCAATGAGTTTCTGATGCTAATGGAAGTAAAAGGCATTGTCAGTTTCCAAGGAAATGGATCACGTATTTACTCACAGGTTGTTCCATTTGTTCAGAAAACATCTCCCTTTATCGCCTCCCAAAGACTGTCTACCAAACTGCACTTATGTGAATTTTTCCTGTGTGACTGTTAGACCATTGCATCTGATCACTGTGTGACAACCTGAGCTGTCCTTTTTAGTTGCTGTTTCTGTCAACCTGAGCAGCCTTTTATCTTTACTGAACACACTTGAATTTGTTCCTGGTTATCCACTTTGTTCTAAACAGAGGGCTTTCTGCTAAGGTCTGAAGAACATTCAAAACAGACTACAGCTTGGGAACCCCTAACCTAGAACCACCCACCATCCCACAAAGTGATTATATAGCCATATCTACAGTTTCTCTTTCTGAAAAGAACTTATAAAAGTAGTCCTGATGTTAGCTAACAATACTTGTTGTATATTAAAAATGTGCTGAGAGAAGATCTTATGTTAAATATTCTTACCACATATATATAATAAAGGAATAGGGAGACAATGGGTATATTTATGGTCTTGGTGGTGGTGATGGGTGTATGCTTAATCCCAAACTCATTGAATTGTATACATTAAATAACTATAGCTTTTTACATGTCAATTATAATTCAATAAAGTGGTTTTGGAAAAAAGAGCACCAGGCCTGGGACAAAGTAGATTCCCCCCCCCCCCAATGATTATTGAATTAATAAGCAGAATCCAAGATGGTGGGGTTTTTTAGTTTTTGGTTTGTTTTGTTTTTTAAAAAAGTTCAGATACCAAGGATAAATGAGACAGAAATTAAAGTGATAGAATCGTAATTTAGATTTTTTTTGCTAACCAAACTGCCAAAGTTGGTTTTGGCTAAGAATCTCCCAGTGATCTTTATGCTGCTGCCCATTTATAAAAGTCTGTTTTTATTCTTCCTATTCCCTTCCCCTATCTACAATGCTCACTTTCCTGTTAAAGTAGCTTAATTTATAAGCGTGGTCTTAAACTATTATAAGAGAACCCTGAACCTGCCCTTGGGATTGAAGTTCTCAAACCACCATCATCAGAGCAACTACTTTTATCCCCAAATAAAGATATCCACTCCTGCTCCTTACCAGTTGGGTACAACTTGCCACTACAATGTAGTGATTTTTTTTTTTTTTTTTAATCAGTGTGCCTGTTTGGTGAAATCTATGAACTTATTAATCAAGGACAACCACACATGTCAATTACTAAACGTTTAAAATATATTTCTAAACAAAATGCGGCAACTCAGTCACAGTAATTGCTGATCTCCATAGCAGAGCAACCCATAAAGACAGAGGACTGATTTTTAACCCCCAGAATCAGGGGTAAAAAATATACAACTTGTTTCTGAACCAAAACCACACTTTCCACAGTTGAAAATGTTTCACTGCTAATATGACCCTGGTAGAAATTATGTAGTTATATTTCCTTAAAAAAAAAAAAAATTAAAAAAATTTACTAAGTCACTAAATCGACAACCTGGAATGTAAATTCTGAGCACAAAGCAGCTCAGTTCACCTAAAAAATAAAGAAAAAATTCCCATCACCTGTTTCAGTAGGGCCTGAAAGGAGAGAAGTAGTGTGGGGAACCCCTGCTTTGGTATGGAGAGTCACGGCCTCTTGACCCAGACCGAGACCGTGAGTAGCCATAGCTGGTGCTTCTCTCTGGATAAACTCGGATGTAGGAAGCTTCACCCTGAAATTCAAACAAAAAAGGGAAAAAAATCAGACCTAGAGGAATAAAGCATACCAACTATGCTTTATTAATGGCTGCCTAACGTTAATAGTTAACTATTGAGCACTATTTGCCTGGCATGGTATCATCTCATCAAGATCTCATAATTAATTCTCAAGTAGGTACTCATATCAGCAGCCCATTTCAAGAATGAAGAAAACTGAATGCTATCATATGCCTAAGGTGACACAAATAATAAATGGCAATGTGATATGTGGTAAATGCTCAAATACTAGTTAACTACTGTTAACATATTTTAATTACTGCCACTGACCCCCAGAATCTAAGAACTGGAAAAGATCTCAGAGCTCATATTTATAGTTCAGTCCCCTCCCACTTTATATATGCATCTTTCGATGGGCACCTATGGAAGGAGTTAACCTATATTCAGCACCTCCCAGGCCCAGATGCTCTAGTCATCTTCATAATTTCATTTCCTGGAAAGTCTTATAAGACAGTGCTATTATTTTGACTATTTTGCTTCTGGAAGAACCAGGGTTGAGAGGAGCCTGGCTAAGCAGCTGAGGAGTCATGTTTAGGCTGGCCTGTCTCCAGATCCTTTGCCCTCAGCTGGCATTCTCATATCTAAAGATGCTAAGATGAAAGAAGCCAGCTGCTTTCCCAAGGTGAAGTCAGTAAGTGCATTTACCCTGAGCTCTGCTGTGCAGTGTAACTGACTAGGTGCTGTTTTATTTCTGTTCGAAATTCAAGTCCTAGGGGTTAGTCTGAGCAAAAAGCATTGTTAAGCCATAAAATTAGGGAATTATATGAATCCTTAGAAAAAGAAATGGGCCTAGAAGTTCATGGGAGCCTAAACCCCACAGCAAATCAGGACAAAATTACCAGAAAACAACTGGTGGTCTAATATCTGGTCTCAATGGTATCAAAGGGACAGTCACCATTTGAATCATTTTGAGATACTATCCAAAGCAGCAGCCACCTTCTTGAAATGAAGGATATCAAGAACTAAGTCCACAGGGTGAGGTGATCTACCACAAAAAATGCCAAAGTGCCTCAGGTTTCAGAAAAGATCCTGTACAACTTGGGGAAAGAAAAGTGTGACAACTCAGTCCCAAAGGCAGTACATAGAAAGGCTGAGATGGTGAGGTTGGCTTGCAGAGTCCAGACTAGACCCAGAGGAAGGACAGCCATAATTAGGTTCACAGAGGGACACTGCAGATTAAGCCAGTTGTGAAAGGGATGTTATCATAGAATAGCTCACCATATCATGACAGACTGCACCAGGATTCTCTCTGGGTTAAAAACACTACTGTGTTTCCCCAAAAATAAGACTGGGTCTTATATTAAGGTTTGCTCCAAAAGATGCATTAGGGCTTATGTTCAGCGGATGTCCTCCTGAAAGGTCATGCTAGGTCTTATTTTCCGGGTAGGGCTTATTTGGGGGGAACACGGTATGAATGCAGACCTCTCTAAGCATCCCTGCTTAGTTAGGCATGCTTAGGCACGAATACCTTGGCTTTCTCCACTTAAGATAAATCTTTAATGGGACTATGAGGGCGTCAAATGGCAAGTGCGTGGTCTGTTGCTACTTCTGCTAGGTCAGCTTCAGGTGAAGTGGTCTGGGACAAGCTCAGCAGAAGGTGGGGACCCACCTCATGAGAGCGGAATTTGGTGTCATCCAGTTTACGCAGGGCGTATTCCATGTCTTCTTTTCTGAGATACTCAACCATCCCCATTCCATCCTTCTGCACATCTGCGTAACAGACGTCCCCGGCTTCTCGCATGTGGTCCTTTAGGTCCTGCCAGCTGCCTGATGGAGGAAGTCCTAGGCATGGCGAACATAAGAGAAGAGGCCACATCCTTCAGCCATGTTAACTACCCTGTTAAGAGCCAGCAATACCTAGGATTCCTTCTCCATCAATCACTACTTTTAAATCCTGAGGGTCCCCCTGTCTTGATAAGGGACATGAAACCAGGGAAAAGCACTGAAGTGTGTGTGTTAAACCACCTTAAGAAGCTGGTCCTATCCTAATCTTCCAGAACAAGCTTTCCAAACAGAGCAGGAAGTCCACCCCATTATAAGTTTAGTATCTCTGAGAATTCATAGCCTCGCTTTCTTTGTCCTGCATAATTAATATCAAATTCCCAAGACTTTGAGTTGTAATTTTTCCTGTTATGACATTTATCAGTACCAATGATTTCTTGCCTGACTGGGTTCCCAGGACACGGGAATTGTGAAACCATCCAATGACCAAAGTGTAGCAGAAGGTAACAACAACACAAACTTAAAGTTGTTTTTTTTGTAGGTGTGAATAACTGATAAACTAGACAAAATACCTCTTAAAAGATCACCTATATTCTTCAATACAGTTGGGGGAAAAAGGTAAGACTCAGACGCTAAAACTGGTCGGGAGTCATACAACCCTACCTGATGTCATGAAAGGGAAATGTGCTCCTGCTCTCAAAGGCTGTGTTTACCGCTCACAGCTCAGGACTGCAGCCATTTCCTAATAGTTTTCTAAGCAGGATTTCAGAGCAGCATGGAGAGAAAAAAAGATATGTATGACATCCTGAAGGAGGGAATAGAGTTCTGGGGTTAAAAAAAAATTATGAGGGGACACAGAATCGGCAGATACTGACAGTATCACTCTTAAGCACCAGTGGAGTCCTCTGTGATTGTGTGACATTCACATCTAAAAAGGTGCCAGGCTCAATACATTTCACTCCACCAGGGCCCTAAAATGTGCAAAAGGCCCCAGGTCTTTACCAGTATTAATATTTCGAAAGATGCATAAACCTCCGAGCTTAGCATTTCATCTCTTGTCAACACTAGACATTTAGTTCTATACTTTGCAATACAATCCCTAAGACTCAACTTGTTTTATTTGTCTATTTATTTACATAAGTCCAAAACCACCACAAAATCTGCCCTTTTTCAGGATCCAAGGCTGGATAAGTTGTTCAAATCTGGCTCCTGGAATGCCTTTCTATCAAGTCCAATACCAGGGTACACGTCAAAAGAAAACATCTTTAGATTCCAGTACAAGGGGTTTTGCCATCATCTTGCCTTTCAACACCAGAAAACTCCGTTATAAGGAGCAAGTTTATGTTCTACCAAGGCTGCACTACCAGTACAATTTCATTTGCAAGATACCTGCCTCACTGGCAAGACAGGGCAGGGCTTCAGACTGTCAGTGTGCATAGGGTATGGAAAATAAAGCCCCACGTATCCCATGCACTGAAAAATAAAGCTAACATTTCTTGGAGGCCAGACTGTGCTAAGTATTTTACATGCATCATTTCATTCAGTTTGAAAGGAACATACCTGAAACAAGAACTCGGAAATCAGATCTTGTAGGAGGCCCATTCCTCCCACCGCGGGGCCACCCACCCCGACCTCCATAAGTCCTGGGGAATTCCACACGAAGGCGACATTGGCCATAATCATAACCATTCCGTCCATAAATTGCATCCTCAGCATCTCTGCAAAGAAAAACTTGGTGTTAGTGCTGCTCAGGAAGCTGACTGACTTCCCAGTGAGGGGCATGGGTAACAAGCATCAAAGGAAAACCTAGAGAGAGAAAAAAAACAAAACGGGACCCTGCTTTGGTTTGAAGACTTTTCATGATATTGGAACTAAAATTTACAGCTGTCACATACAGGGCTTTCTAGGTATGAAATGATAATGGGTAAACAGATTATTTATAAGAGGACTAATTCAAAAACAAGAACAAATTGTTGACAGATGACTGATTTCACCTATAAAACAATGTTTCTCTCACCTTGATGGGAAGTTTCTCAAAATGTACACCACACACTAGTCCTCTAATATTCTCCCACAAAGCCTAGTATCATCAAGTCTATAGAAAGAAAAACCCATTTAAAAAGAAGGCTCAAAAGACAAATGCAATTTAGTTTTGTGTAAGAAATACAGAACTTTCAAGTGCACATTTTCAGCATGGTTTGGACAAATTATCAAGTTCTCATACAGCACAGGGAATATAGTCAATGGTATTGTGATAGCTATGTACGGTGTCAGATGAGTAGTAGACTTAGGATTATCGCTTGGAGAGGGGTGTGAATGTCTAATCATTATGTTGTTTCCTACACTTGAAACTAAACAAAAACAAATCCCCGCCCCCACAATTTCACCAAAAACGGTAAAGTTACTTTTAGTCTTTCCTAGGGCTCTGGGAGAGGTAGGAATGCCAAGTTGGGTCTCCAGTATTGGATGGGAGAAAGAATGGCCTCAGAGCTTGGATGGACAAGCAGAGCTGAAGATACAGTAATGAAGGCATCATTCAGTTGTCACAGGCTCATAATCATTTATCAAGATTCTAGTCACTGGATTAAAAGCAACAAGGACCACATGCAGTGCAACCCTGGCTATATTTATAAAGCAATGGGAGAGAGACAGACTTGCTAGGGTTTAAACCAAACTTCCAATACAAATGGTAATCATTCTTCTACTTACTAGTAGCTGTCTCTGGATAAGTATTTAATCAAGTATTTACATCTCTAAATGTAATATGTCTACCTCACACGGTTATTGTAAGGATTAAATAAGGTACAGTGCTATGCTTGAAACTTGGCATCTAGTGACATTAAATGATAGCTTTTCTCAACAAGACAAGTAATAACAAGTGTTGGAGAGGCTGTGGAGGAAAAGGAAACCTCATGCAGTGTTGGTGGGAATGCAGATTGGTGCAGCCGCTATGGAAGGTAGTGTGGAAGTTCCTCAAAAATTTTAAGAATAGAATTACCATATGACCCAGCAATCCCTCTCGCAGGTATATACCAAAAAAATTTTGAAAACATTTATCCGTAAAGATACACGAGTATGTGCTCTAATGTTCATTGCCGCTTTATTTACGGTGGCCAAGACATGGAAACAACCAAAATGTCCTTCAATAGATGACTGGATAAAGAAGATGTGGTATAGATACACAATGGAATACTACTCTGCCATAAGAAAAGATGAAATAGTGCCATTTGCAACAACATGGATGGATCTTGAAATTATGCTAAGCGAAATAAGTCAGAAAAAGTCCAGAACCATATGACTTCACTGATACCATGTGGGGTATAAACCTGAAGGCAACAAAGGAACAAGACAAACAAAGACACAAAAACTCAGACACAGATAATACCAGGGGGTGAGGGGGTAAGGGTGGTAGAAGAGAGTAAAAGGGGTCAAATATATGGTGATGTTAGACCTGACTCTGCGTGAACACACAATGTGATATACAGATGATGTATTACAGAATTGTACACTTGAAACCCATGTAATTTTATTAACCATTGTCACCCCAATAAATTTTAATTTAAAAATATTTTCAAAAAAAAACAAGATAGCTTTCCTATTATTAAAGGAATGTGGGGAGCGATAACAGTGTAACATATTCTATAGCAAGTCTGTATTCTAAAAGCACAGAACAAGGGGTTCAAATCCTCCCTTGATCCCTTATTAACATTCTTTTATTAACTCTCCAAATCCTGTTTCACCTGTAAAATGTGGTTAGAGGTTGTCAAATACGCCAAATAATACAAAGAATGGTACATGACACATGGCGACTACTCTAAAACCATACGGGAACTGTTACTAATTAATAGAGGTGCAACCTTCTCCAGTTTACGTGTGAAAGTGCCTCTTTCCATTTTTGAGGTAAACAGCAAACCTCGGGGTGCCTCCCCATCCTCGGCTGCTCTCCTTGCCCCACACCACCACCATCAGGTAGACAAGACACCTACAGTCAGTCCTTCTAGTGACGGCCGCAGGGCACAGACTGGGTAAAGCGTTCCCTCAGACAATGCTGGAGAACAGGGCGCGGGCTACTATTTACCCCGAGCGGACTGACCCGTAAAATGCTGTGGCTTCTAAGAACCAGCAACCGCAGTTTCGAAAGTTTCTAGATCTTTTCCGTGCGGAGGGCCGGCAAAGTTTGCAAAATCACAAAGACCCCTTTGAGCTGGTTTAGGAATCAAGAGCTTCTAAACCCTTGGGGCATCTAGCGGTGCCTCCCTCATTAGAGGAGGGCGGTGAAATCAGAGACACCGCCCCCCCCCCCCCCGCCCCGACTGTTTTATGAGTTTTTCCAAATCCCTGATGCTTTTAGAAGGACCAGGCCCTGGCCTTGTGGGACCCGGCGCGCGCGCGGACGGAGGTATGTGCCATCATAGAGATCCCTTTACGACCTCCTGTGCCCCTTAAAGCCGAGTTCGGGCTGGGGGAGGGGTGGGGAGGGAAGGCGACTGGCCACTCCTGCTCCTCACCGAGCTGGTTCAGGGGCCAAGGTTCCCAAGCCCTGGGCCGCTTCGCCCTCGGGGCGCCTCTCCAGCTGCGTGGGAGAGAATGGTCATTTGTACCATCCGTGAGGCCAGTTCGTGCGGGCTTGGGCCCTTCAAAACGCCAGCTTTTGTATTTTTTAAGTAAAGTAAAAAAAGAATAATAGAGGAAGTGACGACGGCGCAAAGGACGGCCCGGAGCTTGCGGTGAGAGGAGGCCTCACCCTCCACCCGGGGGCGCCGTGAGGGGTCTGCGCTGAGGGGGGAGGGGAGGCCCTGGAGGAGGGCAGGGCCCGGGGTCTCGAGCAGGCGAGCGAGTGGATGGCGCAGAGCCTCACCGGGGGTCCTCGAAACGCACGAAGGCGAAGGGCACGAGGCCGTGCCGGTTCTTGAGCTCGATCTCGCGGATGCGGCCGTACTTGTAGAACAGGTCCTCCAAGTCCTTCTCGCGCACGTCGGTCGGAAGGTTCCCCACGTAGATGCGCCCGTCGCCCTCGCCGCCGCGCTCGTCCGCCCAGCCCGACATCCGCACTGCCGGACGCCGCGGGCCCGCCGCAGCCCACGTCGCCGCGCCGCCGCCTCAGCCGGGGTCCCCCTGCAGCGTACCCGCGGGCTCGGAGGCGATCAGCCGCACTGCATTCTGGGAACGCGGAGCGGAAGAGAAGGGGTCGGAGGAGGCGAAAGGAATCCTCTTAAAGGGGACGCGACTGCGAGACTGCGCGTGCGCGCAGGACCCCTTTAACAGCCCCCCCCCCAATAAGTGCCGCTGGCCCTTGGGCGCCGAAAGGGGTGTCCAACCACTTGGGTTCACATTCGAAAGGCAATTCACTCACCAGCTGTGTGGACGTGGGCGAGTAACAGGCTCCCTGTCTCTTTCTGCCTCTGTAGAGCTGCCTACCTCACAGGCGTTTGTGAGCTCTTCACGGAGCTGGTTCAGGGGCCAAGGTTCCCAAGCCCTGGACCGGTTCGCCTTCGGGGTGCCTCTGAGTTGATGCGGGTAGTGCCCAAAGTGGGCCCCGCGGGGCTCCCACTCTGCGTGCGGGGCCTCGGAGGGAGAGTGTCAGGCCCCGGCCGCAGACCGAGCCCGTTGTGCCTGAACGAGTCCGAGACGGCCGAGTCCGGGCTGGGCGGGGCTCTCGCGGCCCTCCGCCTCAGGTCAGTAACCCTCTGGGCCACCCTGACCCCATTTTGCTATTGCTTAGAACTGAGGGTGTAATTCTAAGATGGACTGAGATGAGTGTGAAGGGCCTGAGACGGACTCCATAACTTGGACTTGAAGATGGGGAGGGAGTAAAAGAGTCATAACTATCACAGAGTGTTCCCCGCGATTTCTGCTTTTGATGGGATGGATTCCGATATTATAGTGAGAAAACCGAAGTCTCATAGTGGGTCAGCTTTAGAACCCAAAGTCGTGCTCCCAGTGTTGTGCGCTGAGTCCTTCAGGAGCTCAGGTAGACCCTCACCTTGGCACTTTTTCACATTTACATCCCATAGTGCAGGGCATTGAACCTGGGTACGTTACAAAACTGAAGCCTTGCATCCAAAGAGTCTTGGTTTCAAAAGATTTGTCATATTAAAAATGAAACCTTTAGGGAACATGAGAAAGCAAACACAGCAGAATGTTAACTGTAGAATCCAGATGTTGGGCGTAGTCAGTTGTGTTCACTTTCCCTTCTGTTAACCTTTCTGTATATTTGCAAGTTTTTCATAATAAAATGTTGGAGGAGGGAAGGTAGTTGATTTGTAGTTACACTACCTCTGAGTTTTTAAAAATCAAAGAATTAGACCCCCACACGTAACTACTGACTGGATAACCTTTTTGGAAGGTAAGTTGGTGGTATACATCAGGCCCTGATAACACACATACACCTCTTGATCCAGTAATTCCACTTGAAGGATTTCATAATAAGGGAATAAGAAATCCTCACAATAAATTGTGTATGTTCATTGTGTCAGAGAGGGGGATCATTGCCCCCCTCTACCCTTCTTGAGTTCTTAACACCTAGACCAGTAATAAAATTGACATAAGACCAGACTGATAGGAGAAAAACCAATTTAATATGTGCACACGGGAGATCATACATAATGATGCCCCCGAAATGATGAACCAGCTGGCTTTTTATACTTTTTAGACAACGAAACAATAAATTTGTGAAGAAATGACAGTGCAAAGACTTAAATTTTGGTGTTCATTACTGAGGAATCTAAACAAATTGGGCTCCGGTAGTAAATTAGTAAAGGAGTAACAAGGTTTCTTTTTTCTTTTTTTTTTTAAAAGATTTTATTGGGGAAGGGGAACAGGACTTTATTGGGGAACAGTGTGTACTTCCAGGACTTTTTTCCAAGTCAAGTTGTTGTCCCTTCAGTCTTACTTGTGGAGGGCGCAACCCAGCTCCAGGTCCAGTTGCCGTTGCTAGTTGCAGGGGGCACAGCCCACCATCCCCTTGCGGGAGTCAAACCGGCAACCTTGTGGTTGAGAGGACGCACTCCAACCAACTGACCATCTGGGAGCTCAGCGGCAGCTCAGCTCAAGGTGCCGTGTTCAATTTTAGTTGCAGGGGGCGCTGCCCACCATCCCTTGAGGAATGGACAATTAATTTAATGAAGGAATTGAACTGGCAACCTTGTGGTTGGGAGCCCGCACTCCAACCAACAACTGAGCCATCCGGGAGGCAGCTCAGCCCAAGGTGCCGTGTTCAATCTTAGTTGCAGGGGGCGGAGCCCACCATCCCTTGTGGGACTCGAGGAATTGAACTGGCAACCTTGTGGTTGAGCCCACTGGCCCATGTGGGAATCAAACCAGCAGGGAGTTAGGAGCATGGAGCTCTAACCGCCTGAGCCACCGGGCCGGTCCAACAAGGTTTCTTTATGAAAGCTTTTGGCCCTAGAGTCCTTAAGTCTAGAGTCGGGGTGTTTCTCTTAGGCCTCTGCAGCAAGGAGGGCACCTTTCACAGAGATTTGTTTCCCCGCATTCAAGAAGACAAGGGAGGGTCAATGTGCCCTTTTGCACTGGCTACTTGTCAAATAACTTTAATTCAAAGTAATCAACATTGTGGGATATTTCGGGATGGCCTGCCCTGGGCCCCTACAATTGCATTCTGTGAAATTAAAAACATGAAACTCCTGATAGTAAGGGAGTGGTTCAACACAATGATAATGATTGTTACACAATTATTAAATGATGTTTTGAAAGAGATTAAGGTCATGCTAATTTTGTTATAATTAAAATGAATTAAAAGTGATGTTTAATATATACATACATATATAAGTATATATTCTGAAGGAATCTGTTAAACTGGTTGACACCAGTTGTCTCTAAAGAATGCAGTTGTGGGAACTTTCACTTTAGATGTCATACATTTCTGTCAAGTTGAAGAGTGTTACTGCAACTATGTTTTATTTTTATATTCTGAAAAAAAGGAAATAAAATTGTATGCAATATTATCCAGTTCTATACAAGAGAATATGTACATGTATAATACATAGTCATTGCTTATAACAAAACATAGAAGAAAATAATGTTCCAAATGATGGAAATGATTTCTATGTTTTTATTTTTATTTATGCTTTTCTGCATTTATCAAATTGTCTACAATTAGCATGTACTACTTTTATAATTGGAATAAAATAAATTATTTCTAAAATAAAACAATCAGGACTAGGTTGTATTCTGAGTTGTATAAAGCTAGTTGTTCTTTGCAGGCCTTCAGAAGGCCAGCAGGAAAGAGCCCTGGCCAAATGTGATCTTGAGTCTTAAGTACACAGCCTTATAAGAGCTTACATATCCTAAAGGCGTCCCAAAGTCCAGTTGCCTCCCATAATATCACTGTCTGAGTTCTACCCGTCCTATATGATTGTTGTCTGGAAAGACCCCCCCCCCCCCAAAAAAAAAAAAAATGCTATCGGAGACAATTGAGTAGTCTCCTAGGGAGAGAGAAATGGAATCAGTTAAGGGACCTAATAGGACTCTAGGTGGAGACTGCTTGTGAATAGTAATGATTCAGCATGTATTGTACAAAGTCTTGCCGTGTGCGGTCACCAAAGGGGTTCATACCTAGCATAGAAGATATTGTGTCCAGATGTGGGAATATGGCAAGTACTGCCTTCCTGGATTAGAAGGAACACTGCTAAATTGCTAGGAGGCATTTAGGACCATCCCTGGAAGCCCAAAGGTGGATTTTGTTTGTATAAGCCCAGGTACTAACCTTTGCAGGATAGAGCACAAACGAGGCCAAAATTATTGCTTCATGCTCAAGGGGCCCATGGGCGCCATGCTCTGTCTACTAAGGCCATCGACACTACCCAGGGTGCTCTTTTGAGTTTTCACTCATTATTCAGCATTATCAAGTACATGTTGTAATTTAGGCCCTGTGTGAGGCCCACGGCATGCAGTAATACAACTCTGTCTTAAAGGTGTATATTCAAGTTGCTATTCAGTCTTTTAAAGCGTTGTGATCAGGGTAAGCTGCTGTGAGACCACCTAACGCAGTCTTAGAGATTGTAAGGAAGGCTTCCAGAAGGAGGTGTTTAGGTTGAGTCCTGAAAGACCAGTATAGGAGTTAACTATAGGAAGAAGGGGAGGGCTTTCCAGGCAAAAAGGACAGAACGAGCAATCGTTCAGATAGAAGAGAGCATGGTAGAATAGGGGCAATCCCCACCACCCTATGTAGTATGGCTTGGGCAAGTTCAAGTGGGGAAAAGGAGGGACATGGAACTGGGACTGAGTCTTCAAGGCCTACTAGACCATATGGAATTTGATTCTACTGAGGGCCATGAGTAGCCATTGAAGGGTTTTAAGGAATTATGTTGGGATGAGACCTTAGGAAGTGGCTGCAGAGCAGATTGGAGGAAGGGAGAAGACCCAGAGCTAATTTGACTAGAGGGCAGCTGCAGGATAGCAGGGCAAAGAAGAGAAGTGAGGGGGAAATATGGCAGTAGCTTTCATTATGGGGGAATTTAGGGGAAAAGGAGAGAGAATTAAGGGGTCAGTGTAAAAAGTATTGCTGTTTAATTACTGTGTAAGCCCCCTCCTGTGACTTCATTAGATTCCTTCATTAAAAACTACATTATCCATTAATGATTTTGGAGTTGGATTCTTACCGTTCTCAGAAAATATGACAGCGTGCTCAGATTAGCATAAAGGTGAGTACAGGTGAGAACAGGGATAGCCCCAGATAGCCCATTGACTAGCAGGTTACATGGGGAAGTAACATGGGAGTGGGTGCAGGGAGACACCAGTTAGGACACCACCGCAGTCACCCAAGCAAGAGATGTCAGTGGCCTGATGTAAGGTGATAGAGATGCTAAGGAGATGACATATCCCAAGGAGATGAAGTCGTAGCACTTAGACATAGAGTGGACATGGGGGCTGAGGAAGGAAGAGGAGTCCAGGGTGACCGCCAGGTTCCTGGCTTGGGGACCCGGTTAGGCAGTGGAAGCATTCTGAGATGGGGGGATAAAGCAGAAGGAACTGATGTATGGAGATGGATGATGATGAGGTCAGGTGTGTGCGGAGGACATAAGAAAGAAGGGTTAGAAGTGTGATGGCTGTAGGCTCTGCCCTCTCCACTGAAAACAATTCCAGGTTTGTGACCTACTGGTGGGGGATGGGCGTTGGAGTCAGATAAATGGGATAGGACTGTCCTTCCTACAGGGATAAGCTTTCACTTAAATACATGGGCGCTCAATAAAATTCATCATTCCTAATATAAGAATGGCACCAATGGGCTTGTCTTCAAATTGAAAAGAAGCCTTTGACCTTGGCAGGCTACTAAGAGTTAATGCGTTTCCCACAGCAAGCCATTTACTGCCTACTAGGGAGTTGGGCAGTGCCCAATACAAAAAAATTAAAAAATAAAACAATTAACAGTGGAGATAAAACATTCCACAAACCTGACCATCTGGTTTTCTTCCTTTCCCTGTGACATCACTCCCCTCTGGCATCCCAGCAAAATGATTTCCTCTCTGTCGGGCTCAGTCATGAGCTGCTCCCAGATCCTGGCCCTTGGGAGCAGTGGGCAGAAGAGAAAGTGGTGGGGGAGTGGACCATCAGTGGGAAAATGAGTCATCCCGGAGAAACTGGTCCTGGCTGGCAGGGAGAGCTGTGGGCTGGGTCGCTGTCGAATGCGTTCCTGGGCACAGCACCCTGGAAGCTTTCTCTCTGTCGTTTTTGCCACTATTTTTGTGTGATGGGGTAAAAGAAAATATAAGAACTCGCTGTGCAGGGGAGGAAGGGGAGAAGCAGCAGCAGAAGTAGGAGGTTTGGAGAGAGTCCGGAATGGGGGTGCAGAGAGCTTTAGGGAAGCAAGTGCCACGTGTGGGAGGGAGGATGAGAAGAGAAAGATGGGAATAATTCAAGAGTTGCAGTGTGTTGTGAATATTATTCCCCTTTGGTGTTTTCCTAAGAGACTGCAGAAAATCTTTAACATTGTTTTTCAATTATTTTTGGATAGTGAACTGATGTTTCTTTGAATGTGGCCAGACAGGTACTAAGTAACCCAAGGGCCTGGTTTCATATGAGGTACATTTAAAGCAGTGAGCATAGTGAGCTCGTAGCAGCTCTGTTGCTTCATTTTTGACAACTCGCTCTATTCTGAAATGGAATATAGCTTGTCATATCAGGGCTTCTTTTTCTTGGATTCACGGGTTTCAAGGATCAGTGAACCATTGCCTACCCACCCGCTCCCCACCTTGAGCCTACAAAGTTGTAAAATTGTCAAGATGGATGCAAAATATTGCATGTGAGCAGGAAAGTCATTATTCTGGGAGAATATCCATGCAGGGCTACCAGTAAAGCTTTGTATGATGATGAAAACATTCTATATCTGAATCCTGTCTGGTAGCCTTTAGCTACATGTGGCTATAAAGCACTTGACTACTGCAGCTGGGAAACTGACGTTCTAATTGTATTTAACTGCAGTTAATTAATTTAATTTAAATAGCCCAGTGTGGCTAGTGGCTACCATCTAGGACAGTGCAGTTCACCATTCTCAAAGGTTGTAAAGCACACCCCCACTACCCCCCAAAATGTTAAGAACCACTGGGACCAATCACTTCCCATTACAGCCCTGTTATGTTGGCATATAGTAAGTGCTTATTAAACTCCGATTGATTTGATTAACTAGTACTTAACGAAGAGTTACTCTAGCTCCAGAAAAAGGGAACTGAGGCAGAAAATGACAAATGGGCTCCTCGAGTTCACAAGTTTTATTTTCTAAGCCCCAAATTTGTTACCTTCAACCCAGAACTTTTCCCTAAACATTTTCCACTCTGTCACATACCTTGGAAACTTACTTTATGGCAGAATAAACTAGAAACACAAGCCAAGGGTTGAGGGGTATAAAAAGATTAATGACAGTGCTAATAATGTTTTTTGAAAGAGGAAGCCTTAATTTAATAGAATGCGAACATTTTTGGACTCAAACCAGTTTTGTACTAAGCAGATTTTTAATGAACTGTGTTAATATAATTAACAATGGCACCTCAAAAATAAACACATTCCTTAAAGGTAAAGAACAAATATGGGAAATATCTAGAGGTTTTTAAAAAGGAAATAAAAATAAAAACGAATAGAGAGCCAAGAAGCTTCTAAACCACACATCCCTCTGTGCTAACACATAAACTGACTTCTGTCTGGCTGAGGCTGGCTGCCCCCCCCCCCCCCCCCCCAGCCAGCACATGTGCAGGGCTTCTGTGAATGTCACATTGACAGACATTTCGTGGAGCTAGGCAGATGGGGACCAGTTTCTTTTGTTACTCCATCCTTCTCACGGGCTGCCAGTTTGTCTAGTCATGGCACAGTCCTTGACGCGGGCTGCAGGAGACCAGGTTTTTTCCCCCTCACGGAATGCTTCTACCCCAGCACTAAAAGCCCAGGATTGTGTACCTGGCATCTGGGACTTCGCTGGCTCCCCCTCTCCTTGTCCACTTGACACTTGTTCATTCATTAAACTGATATTTATTGAGCCACACAACTGCCTGGCTCTGTGCTGAGTGCTAGAGATACAACAGTGAACAAGACCCAAACTCTGCCCTCGCACTGTTCACAGACACCTCAAAAGGCAACGAAGTGAGCTGTGTGCTGTGAGACATACAGGGTGCTCCTGCCGCAGCTGTTAACCCAGACGAGCGGGGTGTTCAGGGGAAGACTTTTCGGAGAGAGTGGCTTCCAAGCTGAGATCTGAAAAACCAGCTGGGGTTAGCTAGGTAAAGGAGGAGAAAAGAAAAGCATTCCAGGCAGAAGGGAAAGCGTGTGCAAGGAATGCTGGGAGAACAGAAAACAGCTTGGTGCTTTAGGAAAGCTAAATAGCTCAGCACAGTTAGGACACGGGGTGGGAGTGAGGGCTGTTTTTTCTCACTCTAGAGCCACAAATGCCTTAGGGAGAGATGTCCTCATGTAAATCAGCCTGGCTGGGCTAGATTATACATGTAAGGCCAAAGTATTTCAGCTGCTCAATGTAAATCAGTGTGAATTGCCTTTATCATACAAATGTTTATTGTATATCCTTGAATAGGATGATTGTAAAGGGGATGAGATACTCAGGCTGGGGGAAGGGAAGGGCCTGAGGGGAATACAGCCTCACAGTCTCCTAGGGGAGCTGGGAATAGCAAAGGGGTGCTTGTTTGGAAGCCAGAAGAAAAGCAGAAGAGGACTAAGCAAAAATCCAGTAATCCCTCCCAGTCCTGAGGAAAAAGGGCCACAGGGGGCACTAGCTTCAAAATGCTAAGATGTTCGTTCATAATAACTATGATTTCCCCAAAACTGGAAGAGACCTCAAGGTCTGTCCAGAGGGAACTTGTTACCCGAGAAATGTGCAGTTCTGAATACGATGTAGATGTTAAACAGACCAAGGCCAGATCCACAGGTATGAAAAGATCACCAAGCTATTTCTGGAACATCTGCAGTGTACACTGTGCTAGATGCTAGGGACAGAGGTGGAGGAGACAAAGAGCCCCCTGGAGGGAGCCCTATCTCCTCCCCCTTATCTTGGCCCTTAGCGATTTGCCTCCACCAGCCTCTCCTGATCGGCTGCTACTCCACCAGCTTCTCTAGGATCCGCTGTGTCTGAAGCCTGCACTAGATCTTTGCAGCGGCTACTTTTCTCCTTGGAACATTGATTTCTCCACCTCTGCCTCTCCAGTCGTTCCTAGCCATCCCTTCCCTGATTTAGTGAGTTGGAGCTCAGTGGTGCCAAGACCTGTGTGACCCAAGTCTAGAACTTTCAGTGTGTACCTCTTGTCGTCACTTCTTGCTCCTGGCGTTCCCTCCGTACTCTGGCTGGGTGGTTTGTCTGAGCACATTTTAGAATCTTTTTATCAAGTTTGTATGGCAGCTGATTGGTATTTTAATTGGAATGGTGTTAAATCTATAAATTTACATGAGGAAAATTTTTTTCATTCTTGCTATATTTGGCCTTCGCATCCAGAAGCGTTCCATTTATTCACACCTTTTTTCCTCCTATTTGTGGCTTATAATTTTTATATTTATTGAAGTCTGTGTATCTAGCACTGTGCTAATACCCATTGCCTTCCTGTGGTGTCTATTTTGACATCACCTCGGACATCAAATGTGTTGTTTCTCTACACCGATTTTCTAAAACCAACTCAGTTCTGACACTTACTACCCAGAGTTAGTGCAGGCCCCCATAGGTTAAGGGCTTAGTCCCACAAGTCTTACTGTCATTTCAGACACTAGCCACAAATGGGGTTCCTAGTCTACCCAGACTTCTTACTGGCTGGCTATGAACTTGGAGGTTCCTATAGACTGAATGTTTACGGGTTTTCCAAAATTCATATGTTGTCTCTGCTGCCACACTGGCACCCCTCCCACCTGCCCACTCTCCTTAGTGACCTTTTGATCATGTGGTCCCCCACTTATAGCTTTTCAGGGCTGGTGGTGGCCTCAGGACAGAGTCCCTGTGTCTTAACCAGGCTCACAAGGCCCTGGAGGTTTGGCTGCTGCCCACCGCTCCAGCCTCAACCCTCCCATTCCCCCACATCACTTCTCTGTAGCCAAGTTGGCTTTCCTTCAGCTGTCAACATCCTTCCGGCCTTCAGGCCTTTGAGCATGGTGTTCCTCCCACCTGAGAAGCTCCCGGTACTTCCCCTTAGCCTAGGTTCCAGCTCCTTGAGATGGCTGCTCAAATGTGACTTCCCTGGAAAGACTTCCCTGCCTCCCAGGCAGAGCCCCCATTAACCGCTCTCAGACCAGCCTGCCTTCTCTGTCATTCTACTTGTCATAACTGTAATCACATCATCATGTGCACCTCCTCCACATGCAAAACGTAAACTCCATTAGGGCAGGAGCCATATCTGACTTACCCCCTTTCATGTCCCTGGTGCCTAGATGGGGCCTTGTACCAAGTAGGTACTCAACAAATACATGTTGAAAAAATGAATACGTGAATAAGAGGCAGGGCAGGAACTCTCAATGTTTAGCCTCTAAGTGGCCAAAGCACTTAGGCAGGAAAAATTAAATAAGTAAGGGAGTGTTTCTTGGATAGGTGCTGAGGGATCTACGTCTCTGTACCTAGTACCTAGCTCAGGGCTTGGCCCATGGTAAAAGCTCAGAGAATGTTGCTAGCTGAATAACCATTACTTCTCCCATCTGTAGGTACTCCTCCCTTGTGGTGATCTCACCCAGTCCCATGGCTTTAAATGTCATCTACAAGCTGATGACTCCCTAAATTATAGTTCTAGCCTGGACCTCTTCCCGGAACTCATATGTCCAACTGCATATTTGACATCTGCACTTGGAATGTCTAATAGGCATCTCATACTTAATATGGCCCAAAACAACTTTTTGTTTCTGTTTGGCCAGCCTTCTCCAAACTAATCTATTCTTCTCACTGTTCAGGCCACAAGCCTTGGAGTCATGTTGACTCCTTTCTTTCCCTCACACCTGGTATTAAACTAATCTGTCCACTCCAACTTCAGAATATATCTATAATCCAACCACGTCTCATCCGACCTCTGCCTGGTCCACACCACCATCACCTTTTGCCTAGACTGTTGTAATAGCCTCTCCCGGACCCTCTGCTCCCACTGGCTTCCCCACAGCCAGTCTTCTATCCAGTAGCAAAGTAATCAAGTTTTGGCTCAAACGGCACCTTCTCAGAGAGGCTGCCAAGAAACCTCTACATAAAACAAGACGCCTTGACTTGTCAGTCAGCCTTGGTCTTATTCTACTTTATCTTTCTCCATTGTACTTATCAGGGTCTGACATTTGTGCTTGTCTTTTTTATCTTTATTCTCCTGATAAAATATAAGTTCCATGAAGAAGGGACTTTGCCTGTTTTGTTCTCTTGTGCATCCCCAGTAGGGTTGTGGTCACCAATTGCTATGCATGGGAGAGGCAGGGTTTCCCCTCACACCAACAAGCAATTCTCCAGGCTTTAGCTGGATGTCCTACAATTTTAACTCAATTTTGACACCCAGAGATAGCACCAGATTCCATAGGTATGGTCAGTCATATGTATAGAATTATCTCATCCAGCCCACTTCAGACTCCAGTCACAAGCCCAGGTTGTTACCTGTACTTCTGACCTATTGGTTATAAATCAGAGGTCCCCTCCCTCCTTGGGTTGATTAATTTGCTAGAGCTTCTCAGAGAACTCAGAGAAACATTTTGCTTACTAGATCACTGGTGTGTTATAAAAGGATCTAACTCAGGAACAGCCAGATGGAAGAGATGGTAGGACAAGGTATGAAGAAAAGATGCAGCGCTTCCATGCCCTCTCCAGTTGTGCCACTCTCCCAGCTCCTCCACATGTTCACCAACCTGGAAGCTCCCTGAACCCTCTCCTTCTGGGTTTTTATGGAGGTGTCATTACATAGGCAGGTTGATCAAATCATTGGCAATTGGTGCTTGAACTCAAATCTCCAGCCCCTCTCCTCTTCCCTCAGACAATCAGTCCCCACCATTAGGTGCTTTCCAAAAGTCACCTTATTAACACAAACCCAGCTGTGGTGAAAAGGGGCTTGTTATGAATAGCAAGACACACATTTCACCTTACGGCTTTGCAGGGATTTCGGGAACTGAGGACAAGAGACCAAATATTATGACAAAAGATGCTTCCATTGCTCATATCGCTCAAGAAATTCCAAGGACTTGGGAAGCTGTGAGCCAGGAACTGGGATGAAGACCAAATATGTATTTCTTATTATGAATCACAATATCACAATCCTCAGCACCCAGACCAGTCATGGATACCTGGTTCTCTCTCAAAAATCTCTCATCAATCATGAATGATGCTTTGAATGAAATCTTGAGTTCCAGAGAGTCAGGTTTTCCCTCAGTCAATGGATAAGAGTAGATATGCCAGAAATCAGATATCAACTACCTGTCCCTTTGTCTGGGGCCCTAGAATAATTGAGATTTAACTCTGGGCCACTTTGCATATAATTAAAGAGTGACACAGAGGTCACCTAGTGAGTCAGAGGGGGCTCTTTGGCTCTTAGAGCCGACTTAGGTCCTGCCTCTTGGTCCGCCCTGGAGAGAGCTTGTTCTGTGATTGTTGGACCTCCCATCACTTCCTTTGTAAGTAGGCCTGCCTATCTTGTGGTCTTTACACGGGGCTGTGAGTTTGGGATCTGTGACATTCAGATTTAATCCAGATTGTCTAGGACAGTGGTCCTTAACCGGGGGCAGTGTCCTCATCCAGGGAACATTTGGCACTGTCCGCGAGACATTTTTGGTTGACAACTGAGTGTGAGGTGCCATCTAGGGAGCAGAGGCTACGGATGCTGTTAAACATCCTCCAGTGCACACGATAGGCCCCCACACAACAAAAAACTTTCTGGTTCACAATGTTAATGCCAAGGTTGAAAAATCCTGGCTCAGGGTAACCTTCTAGCATTGCTGATTTTGCCATGTGCCAAGTCCTGCACTACATACTTTACAGGACCATCTCAGTCTCCAAATTGTCCCTGAGAAACAAGGACTACTGCAGTACCCATTGTACACATGAGGAAACTGAGGCTCAGAGAGATGGACTCACTTACCTGAGGTCACACCTTAGTAGGGGTAGAGTCAAGATGCACACCCAGGTCTACCTGGCCTCAAAGTCTGTACTTTTTAGTCTCTGTTCTTGGTTGGTCGGATTCCTAATGGGGAGCTGAAGGGGGCCTACTAGGGCTCTGTGGAGGTGCCTGAATTTACCCACTCCCCCCAAGGACAGGAGGCTGAGCACAGAGCCTTCACAGGTATTTATCCACTCAGGTGAGGCTTGGCTATTGGCCAGGAGGGAGATTTTTCTTCCCTGAGTTTTCCTCCCTCGGTCCCGGCCTGTCTGACCTCACTCTCCCTGCTCCACAGCTCAGTTCTCCTGCCAGCCCCAGGCTAGTGCCAGCCCTTCTCCATGGGGAGGAAGCTTCTAAATTCAGTTCTAGGCATACTCTCCCATGGAGCCCCTCCTTTCTGGGCAGGGGTCTTTGAGTCAACAGTAGGGGCTATAAGGTCATGTCTTCTCACACTTCCTTTCAGGTAAGGGAGGGCCAGAGCTGCTAGATAGGTGACAGAACTTATGGTCCAAAAAAGGGTTTGAGGTCCCAGAAAATCTTGAAAAGTGATTGCTGGACAGGGCTGGGAACAGTGCAATCCTGGGCTCGTGGTGGGGTAGACGAGGAGCAGGCTGTGGTCCTTCCTAGTCTGTTTGCAGGAGGGTAGCGCTCTAAGACCTGCAAGGAATCCCTCAGCCTTCTTATGAACAATTCCCAAGGGCTTTCTGAAGGCCCTGGGAAAGTCTGACGGTTAAAGTACAAAGGTAATTTGTCCAGGGAAGAGCAAGACCACTCAGGGACCAATCTAGGTCAAGTTTGAGAGGAAGCAATGCTGGATTAGTTTGAAGTATCCACCCTTTCTTCCATCTGTCCCGCCAGCCAGCCAGCCAGCCAGCCACCCACCCAGCAATACAGAGGGTGCCAAAAAAACGTATACACATTTTAAGAAAGGAAAACTGTATTAAAATTGTAATACTCAATATATACCAATAACAAAAGATGAATACAAGTCACGTTTGACTTCTGCAATGACAAGAGGTGCTCAAAGTGGTTACCATCAGTGTCTAGACACTTCTGATGACGGCAAATTACTGCTTGAGCAACACTGACCAGTGTCCTCTTGTATACATTGTTTTTGGTACGCCCAGTATTTAGGGTCTTCTGCCAGGGGCCAGGCTACGTCAAAGTCTCCAGGGACACGCATTAGCTCCTTTTGTCTGGGAAAGTAAGGCAGGTCAAAAGTTCCATCCACCATGGGGGATTGTGGAGTCAGACCAGAGTTTAAATTCCAGATCTAACCTTTTCTAGCAGCATCACGTTAGGCTGGTGCTTCACCTCTCTGAACCTCGTTTTCCTCATCTGTGTAATAGATCAGTGGCTCTTGAAGTACACCTCATACCGTTGTGAGAAGTCAATGAAACAGTGTGTCCCAGATGCCTGGCACATACTAATAGTGAGGTCTCAATACATCATAGCAAGAGCTACCATTTTTTTAGACCTTGCCTAGGTCTTCAGATGCATTATTTAATATAATCCTTGCTACCTAGTACCTATGATGAAGGTATTATCCTATGAGCACCACGCTCTAAGCCAACTGAGCTAACCAGCCACCCCCGAGAATTACCATTTTTAAACGTTGCTCACAAATTCATTTTTTAAAGCAAACTACAGTCTAGATATGCTTTATGGGCCTCCAGTTTGCAACGTCTTGTCCAGTTGAATACTCTGTTTTTATAACCAGAAGACAGACTCAGGAAAGGTGTAGTATAATAGAAAAAATATATATATTTGGTCTTCGTCCAGGGTTCCGAGCACAGAACTCTTAAAACTTGGAATTTCTACTGAAGGGTGGTGTTTAGAGAGCAAGGAGAGATGGAGTTCAGGAAAGATGGCATTTGAGCTGAAATCTAAATGAGCAGACAGCTGTGTCAAGAGGGAGCTGGGAGGCAAGGAGTCCCAGGCACAGCTGTGGTGAGGAATCACTGAGTGAATGCAAAGCACTGGTGGTAAGCAGCCACTCAATAAATAGCAGCTATTCTTATTGCCTCATCCACTTGAACTACTTCCAGCAACTTCTGTTGAAACAATGAGAAGCTGGCCAAACTGTAGATCAGAGGGATAAATATACGTGTGCGTGTGAAAGAGATTTATGTTCTCGAGTCATCAGTAGATTCCACAGCTCTAACTCACACACCCAAGTCAGGTAGAAGCACCAACCCTGCCTCACTCTCATTGCCAACCCAACTTCTTCCTCAGGAGTGACACCATATAGAACTCATTTTAACTCTTTAAATCCATAATCCCAGCATTGGAAATCCTCTTAATTTGATTTAACTGATAGGCATACATTGTACCTTAAGTTCTTATCATTCCCACTTCTTTCTCTTTGGAGGTGTGTGCCTCTGGTCAAATTGTAAGGGGCTCTGGGGTAATTAGAGTAGGTGGCTAAGAAGAAAAATGCAGAAATCTAAATAGCTTCTGGTGACATGATTAACTTGATAACTTGTTTATGGAAGTTCAAAAACACATTATAGGCATTTAAGGGTTGTTTCAAAACCTTGCTGTGATTCTTGGGACAGTTGCATAAAGTGATAGTTGATAAGATTCGTTGGGCACTTACTATGTGCCACAGGTTGCGCTGAGAACTTCAGAGGCTCCCAGCATGCCTCTATGAAGTGTTTTCCTTTTATACTTATTCCACTTTACAGATAAGAAAACTGAGGTTCAAACAGCTGGTAAAAAAAACAACAGTGCTGGGGTTTAAATCCAGAACCGACCCTGCTCCCTAACCACCGGCAAGACCTTGCCTTTTTTTTTTTTTTTCCAACCACTTAGTGGTTAGCCTAAGCCAGAGGCAATACGTCTGAGGAATGCCTAATCATTAGGGCACTTCCCTCCGCCCTACAGATAAATCCCAAACCAAGAAATTCCCATACAGGAAAGAATGCCTCATCAGAGCAAGCAGCCCCACCCTTGCCACACACACACACCTGGAATCGGCAACTCCCATATCCACGCAGAGGGCCCCCCACACACTTAAAGGAGGTCAGCATTGCTCGCAGGGAGACCCCTCTCTTGGGGGTAATCCCTTAATTCATAAATAAACCCTCTCCCATTCCTGAGGAACCTCCCCCCAGTATTTCAAAGGAGGACCCGCTACATAATTCGCGGGGGTCAATACAAAATGAATATGTGGGGTACCTTGTTAAAGAAAAAAAAAGTATCACAAATGAGACAGTAGAGCATTAAACCAAGCCGTGGGGTCCCTCTTCTGCGACTGCACTGGTTGTTTGCCCAGGAAGCCTGCCCTGCTTCAGAGATAGATACCCTTTCAGTGAAGGGATTGGTCACCTCAGTCAGAATCAGTAAATCCTTCCCACCTGGGGTGGACCCCAATATCGTTATTCCAGAACAAACCTTAGGACAACCTCCGTACATTTGGAATCACTTCCCTTGGCTGGGGCAGAAGCTCCCCTCGTACCCCTCTAGCCGCTGGCTAGTTCTCGCAACCGCGCCCCAGCTCCACCTTCGGGGTGTGTGGGCCTCACCGCGTGCGGCCCATTGCCGGGGCAACCGACGCCACGAGTGGTGCATTGTGGTCTGCAACAAAATGCAGGGGAAAGATCCTCAAGGAACCATTGAGCCCATGGGCCAATGGGAGAATCCTAGGGGATGGGCCAAGCCAATAGGGATGTCCGGCGGGGGCGGGGCCGGCTGGAGTAGGGCGGAGCCGAGGCACTAGGCGGCGGCGGCTGGTGTGGGGCTCCTTAGATGCGCCACGGCTTCGGTAGCGACGGCTTCTCCCGCCGGGTCTGAGCCTCGCCAGCCCCTCCCCCAGGAGACCGTTGCAGTCGGCCAACCCTTGCTCCACTGTGAGAGACTTGGGTACACTGGGGGCATCACAACCTGGTTTCGTCCCCCGCTGGACTTCTCTCGTGGTTTTATCCGCGCGGCCCGCGCTCCCTGAGAAGTGGGGTGGAGGGCGTCATTCCGGGATGGCGTGGGGCGGGCGGAGGGGCCGGGGGAGCGGGCGCTTCGGAGACGCAGCGCACAACCCAACTCCTCACCCCTTGCCCGGGCCTCGTCCCCCAGGTAACCATGTGCGACAGAAAGGCGGTGATCAAAAATGCCGACATGTCCGAGGAGATGCAACAGGATTCGGTGGAGTGTGCTACTCAGGCGTTGGAGAAATATAACATAGAGAAGGACATTGCGGCCCATATTAAGAAGGTGAGGACGGGGCGCGGGCGGGGGGCTCGGGCCGATTACGCTCAGCTTGGGGGAGTCACGACTTAACGTAAATTCTCCCGGTTCATGCATCCCCAGAGCGCCTGACAGATCCTTGGGGGCACGGTACGCAGGGCAGCTCCGGTATAGAGGTTTCCAGAAAGAATGCAAATGAATTTTACGCTCTTCAGAAGACTAGAATCTCGGTGCCCCAAGTTTTTTTTATTATCCAGATCCGCGGGGGAAAGCGCCACCTAGCAACGGTTTCTAGGATCATGGAGCAGCGGTTCCCCCTTCTTCATGATTCCTGCGCGGAGGATCCATCTGCATGTTCCCGAGCGGGGAGCTGCGTGGGTGTTTCCAGCCGGGCAGGAGGGAGATCTTGCCAGCCTTCCATTGGGGAGTTCAGTCGGCAATTGAGAGAAAGTGGGTGGTAGTGGTGGTTGGGACCTGAGGTGGGGGCTTGGTAAATGGCAGTCTGTAGAAAGCTGGCAGGACTGCCAACTTCTCCAGCTATGTTTTCTGGAAGGAAAGGAAGCTGGCAGCCTAAGCCCTGGTAGAGTTCCAGTCGAGAATGGGAAGATGAAAGACTTAAGATGGAACAGAAATACCTTTTTTGACCAACGCAGCAGTGTGTTCTTCTAGCTTGTAAGAACGTTATTTCCCTTGATAGATCTTAAAGATGTTCACGCAGCCTACAGTATGAGAGTAGCCAAATTTTGTAACTTACCACAGACTTGTAAGAGTTTTATAGAGAAGGATTAGCTTTGGCCCCTGCCTATGGTCACCTAGTGAAGAAATTAACACAGGCATTCTAGATTCTAGTCTCCAGAGCCTTAGGGGGATGGAGAATAGGGGAAAATTGTTCCTGCAATTTGCTCCTTGTGGACCAGGTGGTAGATTATCAACAGGATAGATTGTGGAAAGGAGGGCTGTTGAAATTATAATTAATTAAGGGTAAAATCTGACTAGGTGGCTGTCAGGTTCTGCTTCAGGCATTCTTTTTGTAGGAGCAATGGAGTGCCAAGTATCTTGTCCCCTTAAATTCTGATCCACAGTGGTTTAGATGCTAATTGAGACTTTGTCCTTTTGGAAGTCTTTTGTTATCAGTGATAACTGGAATGCAGTTAAAGAGAGATATAATGGGGTATTTTGGGCCAAATATTTACCATTTTCTTGGATTTTGGGGTGCATGACATACAGTAGAATAGTTTAGTTCTGTTTACACATACCGTGTTTCCCCGGAAATAAGACCTAGCCGGACGATCAGCTCTAATGCATCTTTTGGAGCAAAAATTAATATAAAACCCGGAATTAGATTAGATTAGATTAGACCCGGTCTTATATTACAGTAAAATAAGACCGAGTCTTACATTAATTTTTGCTCCAAAAGACGCATTAGAGCTGATTGTCCAACTAGGTCTTATTTCTGGGGAAACACGGTAACATTATAAACTAGAACTGTTGATGTCACCTGCTATCACTGAATAAGAATATTACAGAAATTATGAAGGTGGAATTACCGTGATAACAAAGCACCCCTGTCTTTGAGGCTGCCCTTTCTGCCTTTTACCTCCCCAGCCTCCCTTCCCAGCTTAGCTCAGACTGCAAGTATGTTTGCATTAATGCAGTATGTAGGCGACTTGGAGCAGGGAAACATTCTTTCATTCTAAGAATTTGCAGATGCTAATATTCCTCCATTCTGCCTCTACAGGCCCTCCTTATCCAGGGGCAAACTCGAACCTCTGGTTTAGCACTAAAATTCTAGTGTTTTCTCTCTCCCCCCCACCCCCCCAGGAGTTTGACAAGAAGTACAACCCCACCTGGCACTGCATCGTGGGGAGGAACTTCGGTAGTTACGTGACACATGAAACCAAACACTTCATCTACTTCTACCTGGGCCAAGTGGCCATTCTTCTGTTCAAATCTGGTTAGAAGCATGGACTGTGCTACACACCCAGTGATCCATCCAAAAACAAGGACTGCAGCCTAAATTCCAAATACCAGAGACTGAAATCTTCAGCTTTGCCTAAAGGAACACCTTGATCTTGAACCTTTGTGTTTTGTACAGGGCTTTCGCTGTACTCATTTGTTGTGGTTATAAAACAATTAGCAAAACAGCTTACATTTGTATTTATTTTCTATTCCATACCTCTCTGCCCCATGTTTTTTCTCAATCCATTCCTTTCCAAAAAAAAAATAAATCTGTTGAAGAAGTGTTAGTTATAATTTGTTCAAATAATCTAGAGTCGAAGATGGTCTATAGCTTCATCTTGTCTAGGTTAATGGGGGTCTTTGAACTAAGTTTCAGTGTTATATAGTACACTAGCCTATTCAGTACTTTTGAGCCTTTAATTCTCACCCATCTGCAACTGTTGTGCGTGGTAGAATAACACTCAGAAGTGCATGTCAGAAACATTTGGATTAAATCTTACTACTAATCTGATAAATACTATCTTTAAGTGCTCATTTTGTTAAAAGTTGTTGCTATGGAACGTTCTAGGCCTTAGGTTGCAGGTGGTGGTGATGAATGTGTAGTAGAACTCCCTTCTATAAGCTTTCTATGGCTGTAAAATGGAAATAAGCTGATAATAAGTTGGGCTAATGAGAAATTTGGGCTCTGGGCTATGCCACCTCTCCTGCGGGGCCTCAAAAGGATACTCTAAAGATGAAAGGTGGTTTTAAAAGGGAAAAAGTTTCTGAGCAGCAGCCCTCTGTGATTCTTCCCAAGTCTGCAAGAATTTAAATATGTAAGCCTGATGTGCTGTGCTTTAACTAGCTTTGGTCAGAAACCCAATTAACAAATGTGAATTGAAGCTTTCATTAAAAGACCCAATTAAAGCTGGATCGGTAACCTTCATTAAAGGTTTCCTGCTATCAATTTTAGGAAGACTTAAGTCTTTTAAGAAAAGCAAATATGGCAGACTTGGCTTTTGTAGGTAGAAAAATAGTCCCGAGTCTGAAACAATCCACACCCATCTTGGGGAGTTGTCCTGACTTTCTAGTTACTCTGCTCATTGTTCACATGAGGTAAGGCTTTTTGTTTTAGATCTTAAATCTGAGATACAATTAGGATTTCTGAAAACCCAGGCTACTGCTACACAGGAGGGGCTGATAGATTCTACTCCATCTTAAGAGCAGAGTTAGGTCTGTAACATTTTTGGAAGATTATTTTTGTTTACCAGAACTTAGGGTTTTAGTGAACTTGAACTGTGTTAAGACTGGGAAAGTTTCAGGGTAGAGGGGCAAAAAATTGTTTTCCTGTTTATTGTGGCAGAATGGGAGAAGAGTTTCTCATACTTTCTGCAGGAAAGCAGGATAAGGAGGTACTGTGGAACAGGAGACTGCAATTGGGGTGATTTAGGTTTGTATTTATATAAACAAGACTGAAAATGTTCCCATGATACATCTTTTTTCTATCTCCCCTCTTTAGTGACCTGGCTATATTTCTATTTGAAGCCCAACAGCAATTTGGCCTTCAAAGCTGTATCCATCTTGTTCAGTTAACCCCACTTCCAAATAGTCTCCAGCAACAGACCCTAGAGCTGACTTAAGTCTCAAGCAGCTGGACATGGGGGGGGGGTCTGGTTTGATTAGGTTCATCTGTATCTACTGCCAGGAAGTGGCAGCTTTTAACTATTTTTTAATTCAGATGTGAGAAAACCACGTTGTTGTGGAAATACTGTTTCCCTGAAAATAAGACCTAGCCAGACCATCAGCTCTAATGCGTCTTTTGGAGCAAAAATTATATAAGACCTGATCTTATATAAGACCTGGTATTATATTAATAAATATTATATAAGACCGGGTCTTACATTAATTTTTGCTCCAAAAGATGACGGTCCGGCTAGGTCTTATTTTTGGGGAAACACGGTAGGACTAGGTTGATGGTTTATGAAGTTCCTTCCAGTACCTGCTCCTTGTTAGTTTTAAAGGCTAATAGGTTGGCTGAATACAAAATGTAAGCTAAAGCTTTTCTAAGGTTTAGCATTTTATAAAATGCTCTTAGTTGCTGTTCATTGAGATAGTTGCATATTAGATAGCTGTATCTGGAAGCTTTTCAGTGACAGCAAGATCCAATGAGTGAAGGTACATAAATGACCCCTACTGTGCTGGGCCGAGAGGCAGCCTATCTGAAGCCTTTTCAAATAGCCCTGAACTAAGTTACCTGTAGTTAACAAACTGCCTGCCAACTCACAGCTTGATTCTGGCGATTTCTTAGCAAGCCTCCACAAAAACCTTAAGCTTTATCCACACTCAAAACATGGCCTCATTTTACATTCAGTTAAAATGTATTAAGGACACAAGAGCTCTGCCCAGCTCTGCCCCTGAGTACTGGAGGGGGTTAGGCTAGATAGTTTTCAAACTTTTTTTTTTTTGCTATAAAACCCTTTCTTCAAATGTATTCTGATGAAGCTCTCTATATAAAGACATGAAAGCAGGAACTTGGTGGTACATTTATTCTTTCAGTGAGGATTTGTTTTCATGACACCGAAGACGTGGTACTAAAGACACAATAGTGGCTTTTGGTAGAAGAGCACTGAATGAATGATGACAAATATATTTCCCTTACCCCTTGAAAAAAAAAATCACAAATACCATACAAATTGTAAACTGATTTAGTGGTTCAGTACATAATTCTAGTTGTGATCGTTAGCCCTCTGATTTGGGCCTTGGCTTTTGGCCCACAACCAGTCGTAAGCTGAAAGGTTGACTCAAGTTAGGAAGTTCTCTGGTTCAAATCATTAGGTTCAAATGACTCATTCCTCTGGAAGGCAGCACCAGCAGGGAAACTACAAACACTTCAACACTGAATTTTAGTGCTGGTTTTATCTTAACCACACACTGCACAGCTGAGAAAAATTAGCAGGAATTGAGCAAAAAATACACAATACCTCGGGGAGAAGGCCTTGAAGCAGCTGCTAGTGAAAGCTGCAATACAGTGAGAACATCAGAACATGAGTCCAAGGCACATGTCCTTAAGAGGAGATGTTCTGTTGCTGGTCTCACTAGCCTGATTATCCTTCAGTTGCAGGCTTTTGACAGGATGTGACTGGTTCACGGTCCAGGATAGTAAAGGAGTTACAGTTTGAAGCCAGAATGAATGGCCACGATGCCCGATGTTAGACTTTCATAAGTCACCTTCTGAAAACCTGCATCTTCTATCATCTCCTTGAACTCCTCCTAAAACACAAAGGAAGATACAGCAAGGATCCGCCTGGATTTCAGCTTTAGGGCCTTTGTTGTAAGCTATAGAAGTTTTGTACCTGAGGTGGGAACTGTCGGATACTCTCTACAAGGTATTGGTAGGACTTCCAGTCTCCTGCGATGACCTCTCCCAGGACAGGAATGACCTGGAAGCTATAGAGATCATAAAGCCTAAGCAAAAAGGCAAAAGATTAAGATCAGAACATGCCAGCTGATAAGAAGCAAGATCTAAGCTTAGGCTCATAAACTCAAATTCCTACATATGGGGGTCAAGCAAGTACCTGAAATAAGTGAGTGGGCCAGCTGCCAGACAAGTAGGGAGCAGTGAGGATGTGGTGACAGGTACAGTTAGGAAGCATCATAAAAGTGGAGAAGGGGCAGTTACTACTCAGCTCTGACTACTGCCATGTGGGAATTGGCTTACCCAGGGTTGCCGTATATCTGATTTCCCAGGTGTATGGAAATCCAGATTTTTTATGTAGACTTACTGATTTTTAAATATGGACATCCAAGTCAATTTTTTTTTTAACTTTTACTTATTTTAAGTGTGTTTTTCCAGGACCCATTAGCTCCAAGTCAAGTAGTTGTTTCAATCTAGTTGTGGAGGGCGCAGCTCACAGTGGCCCATGTGGGGATTGAACCGGCAACCTGTCGTTAAGAGGACTGCACTCTAACCAACTGAGCTAACCAGCTGTCCCCAAGTCAACTTCTTTTCTTTTTCCCAAGTCAACTTCTTAAAATACCAGCAGTCAAACAAAATATCTGTGGACTGACTAGAGCCTCTAGTTGCTGGTTTGAGACTCTTCTGACCTAGGGGTTGTCATTGAGAACTGGCTGACCTCTGAGGTGGCACTGTGCCTCAGGGAGTCTGGGACTCTGAACTATGAAGTTCATGCTCATAGTTTCCTGGCTACTTTCTATCCATTTGGGGATGGGAAATCCTTGGCTAGACAATGAGAATCAAGCCCTGTCAACAATGCCAACCTGGATACGAGGGGATTGTTCACTTGGCTGAACTCCAGACAGAGAAACCGTCCTCCTGGTTTCAGGACCCGATGGGCTTCCTGGAGAGCCTGAGTGAGAAAAGGAATAAGAAAACACACTCTTCAGCAGACCTCACTCAGTTCCCTGAGGCCGAGACAGCTTTAGCTTCTGTGAGCATTGTAAAAGTTATTTCCCACAGATCCCTTGTTCCGTCTTAGTTGGGAAGCTGTAACAGCAGAAATAACCCTACAATATCCTCAATTTTATAGGCCGCCTGCTGCCCATGAAGAGGTTATTTGGAGTAATCTAAACCGACTTAAATTGGTACAACCCCCATGGAGGGCAATTTCTGAATTAACAAAATCACAATGGAAATTCCTTTGATCAAGCAATTTCACTTCAAGGAATCTATCTTACAGAAATGCTTCTGTGGAAGTGACATGTATATGGGTTATTCACTGCAGCACTATTCAAATAGCACAAGATTAGAAGCACTTTAACCATTAATGAGAGACTGGGTAAATTATGGAACATCTATACAAATGGAATCCATGCAGCTATTGATAAAAGGAAGAGCCAGTGTTCTTCACCGACATGGAAAAATCTCCATGATAATACTTTTGAGGGAAAAAAGCAATAGGAAAAATGTTTCATAAATAATATTTGCATAAGGAAAGAAAGAAAAAATAATAAATATATTTAATATGCACAAAACATCTTTGTACAGATACACAAGAAATTGGTGATTGAAGGAAGAGGAAGGAAGCACTGAATGACCGGGATGCAAGGGCAAGAGGAAGATTTTCACTGATATAACTTTTTGAACTTTGAATGTATTCGATTTTTTTTTTTTTATTAAAAGAAATAATAAACAGGCTACAGAAACAGGACAGGTCATAAAAACCAAGCTAAAGAGTATTGTAAAGAATGCCCCACCAAAAGCAGAATTGTCCCACCAAAAGCAGAAGCCTACATTACAGAAACGAAACTGGTGCCGTGCACATTGTCTTCAAATGCTTTGGACAGAATGTTAAAGTAGAAATAAAGAAGAGTCGCATCAGAACAAGAACTGAACATTCCCTTCTCTCTACAGAGGAATCGCAAATCTATTAGCTATCTTCTGCCAAAATAGTGTGTGACTGCCTTTTTCTGTGTCAACCTCAGAAATGCCTCTGCTCTGAAAGGGATCACATATATGGTGATGGAAGAACTGACTGGGTGGGGAACACACAATGTGATATATAGATGCTATATTACAGAATTATACACCTGAAACCTAAGTAACTTTACTGACAATTGTCACCCCAATAAACTTTAATTTAAAAAAAAAAAAAGAAATCCCTGTGATCTTCTGCAAACTCACAAGGTCAGATGGCTCCACAGTGGGAGGAAAGAGCAAAACTGACAATCTCAAAGATGTAAATTAAATATCAACCCAAGCAATAAAAGGCTCCTATGGGGATCTGCTGTATGGTTTTGGTCTTTCTCAATTTTGTGACTAGGAATATTGGCAACTTAAAGGATTAAGGCCCCTGCGCCTCAATCTTTCCACTCAAGAGCCAAGCCCAGAGAAGAATCTCCCTCCTTCATTCACTCCAGCGGTGAATGAGCCACTCCAGGAGAACTCATATCCTGAGATTCACACAAGCTGAGGATGCAGCCATTCGTACCCGGTCAATGTGTGTGACATTCCGGATCCCAAAGGCAATGGTATAAACATCAAACTTGTCTTCATCAAAGGGCAGTTCTTCAGCATCTCCCAACACCCAAGCAAGTCCTGAAAGAGAAAATTGGTTTTCCTCTCAGCCTGGGTGGCTGTCCCTTCTGCACCCAGCAAATTGCCAAATCTGAGGAGCAGGTCATGGGAACCCCTGAATTTGTAGTCAGCCAGGCAGAAGTGGGGAGGGCCTGGACACCCATTTGCAGCTGGCTTGTGAGGTGGGGTCAGTCTTGTGGGGTATTCTAAGTACAGAATTTAGCATTGTTATATTAGTTATTTTTTAAAAAAACTTTTTTGTTATATTAGTTCTATTGGAGTCATAGAGAATCAAAGTGTCTAGACCCCAAGTCTGGTCATGAATTCAGAAAACACCCAAGGGAGTCCCCTATCAGCGTGGTTAGGTCCTCTAGGATCTGGATTCAGCTTTAACATTAATCAATTTGCAGCAAAGTAAGACATATGATATTGAAGGAAGGCTCTATAGAGGAAGACAAATGAAAACCTTTCTGGAAGACAAACGAGCAGTATTTAACAAGAACCTTCAAAATAAGCATACCCTTAGACCCAGCTCTTTTGATTTTTAGGAGGAAATTGATGACATCATCATAGCTACTGCTTACTGAGCCCTTGATGGCAGGGTTTGTGTTATTAATATCACTTTACAGTACTGCCCCCTTATGCGAGGTTTCGCTTTTATCCGAGGTTGACTCCTACCTATGGTCAACTGTGTTCTGCAAACATTAAATGGAAAATTCCAGAAATAAACAATTCACAGGTTTTAAATTTTGCGTGATGAAATCGTACTCTGTCTCGCTCTGTCCCACTGTCCCGCCTCTGACTTGAATCATCCTTTTGTCCAGAATCTCTGTATACACTCTCTGCTTGTTAGTCACTCAGTAGCCATCTGGGGTATCGCAGTGCTTGTGTTCAAGTAATCCTTATTTTACTTAATAATGGCCCCAAAACCCAAGAGTAGTGATACTGGCAATTTGTCTATGCCAAAGAGGCGCCGTAAAGTGCTTCCTTTAAGTGAAAAGGTGAACGTCCTCCCCTTAATAAGGAAAGAAAAAAAAAATCGTGTGCTGACGTTGCTAAGATCTACGGTAAGAACGAATCTTCTATCTATGAAATTGTGAACAAGGAAAAAGAAATTCATGCTAGTTTTGCTATCATACCTCAAACAGCAAAAGTTATAGCCACAGTGCATGAGAAGTGCTTAGCTAAGATGGAAAAGGCATTACAGTTGTGAGTGGAAGACAAGAACAGAAAACATGCTCTGATTGACAGCACCGTGTTGCATCAGTAAGCTTTAAGCCTATAGGGAGACTTCAGGAAGGGACCCCTGAAACGAGTGACCACATTCACAGACTTTTATTACAGTATATTGTTTTAATTGTTCTATTTTATTAGGTATTGTTGTTAATCTCTTACTGTGCCTAATTTATAAATTAAACTTTATTATAGGTATGTATGTATAGGAAAAACATAGTGTGTATAGGGTTCAGTACTATCCACGATTTCAGGTATCCACTGGGGGTCTTGGAACGTATCCCCCATGGATAAAGGGGGACTACTGTACATACATCATCTTATCCTCATACTAACTCCATGAGATAGCGGTCACTATCATCCTCGTGTTTCAGGTGAGCAAAGTTGAGTATCAGAAAGGCTAACTAAGTCCAAGGTCACACAGATGGTTGAGAACTCAGGTAGTGTTATCTCAGAGCCTGTGTTTTTAATAGCTATGGTATAGTACCTCCTATTGTGAGATGGTTATTATTTTATGCATTTCATAGATTGAAATCTAGATAGTTAAAACACTTGTTCAAGGTTATATAGTAAGTAAAAAAAATGACAAATGCATGCAAAAATGTACACATCAGGACACAATGTTGTGCTATATATAAAAACATTAGGAAAAAAACGAAAAATCAGCTGGTTATGTAAATTGGTTATATGAATCATGAAACATCCATATGGGGAAATATAAAAATGATTTTAAGGAATTTTTAATGACATGGAAAAATCTTGTGACACAATGCTGAATTAAGGCAGTATATTAAATTGTATATACAGGATGTTCTTAATTTTATGAAAAGGAAATGATTAGGAGAAAGAAGGAAATCTTTTAATATATTGAAGCATATCTTTGGATGTTGGAATTATGGGTAACATTTACTTTCTTCTCAATATTTTCCCCAAAATTTGAATTTAGAAATCCAAAATTTCTCTCATATCATTTGTAGAACCCATCAAATAATCTTTCTAAAAATAATAATAATAGTCTTTCTAAGGCTGCTGCCCTCAGAACTTCCATTTGGGGAGGAAGTGAGACACATAAACATAAACAACCAGATAACAGTGCTACACATAAAAATGCCTTTACACATTAAACCTATTTTATTTTATTTTATTTTACTTTATTCTATTTTATTTTATTTAAGTGTGTTTTTCCAGGACCCATCAGCTCCAAGTCAAGCTGTTGTTTCACTCTAGTTGTGGAGGGCGCAGCTCACATTGGCCCATGTGGGGATCGAACCGGCAACTCTGGTGTTACGATCATCGTGCTCTAACGAGCTGAGCTAACCGGCCACCCCATTAACTTTTACATTAAGTAATTTCTAGGATCCTCCTACTTAGTTTCAATGATGTTTGCATGGTATTTTTTGCAAAGGCATTATTATTATTTATCAGTGGAGACTGATAAAGCAAGGAGGAAAGATAAAGACAACTGTCCTAGGCGACACTTGATTCCTATGCAGGTGGATTTGTCTTGGCAGGGAGGAGAGCTTGAAGGGCAAGCCATACTACGGAACAGCTGCTTCCAGAACTGGAACGTTACCTATCATTTCTGTCTTTGTTCTCCATTCTTTATGGCTGAGCACCAGAGAGAAGAGAAACGCGTTTTTCAGTAGGAGTAAGGAAACATAGTGCCTTTGTCTAACAACGCTAATGACTGTCTGCCTTCTGCTCAGTGTTGATGGTTAACAAAAGAGCCCTTCATTTTGGGGGCCCAGGGAGCTGTGGTTCATATAGGCAGCTCCTTCTGGGGATGGGAGGAGGAGGAGGAAGAATTGAGCTAAAATCACCCTAGACACTCCTGATGGGGCTGAGGGAGGGGGAGGAGAGAAGTGCTGATGCAGACCTGAGTGAGGGCCTGGGTTTTCTTTGCTGTCCACCACTGCCTCTCACAGTGGCTGCCTGCAGTGCTCGGCCTGCATGGGAGAGGGCAGTGCAGCACTCTGAAAAGCGGGCTCAACGTGGTGCAGCTGCCAAGATCATTACTTCTACTTGAAAACATTGGGAGTGGGGGGAAGCAGTATTTCCAAACGTTAAAAGAAACGGAAAGCCAAATGCAACATGTACATCTTTAAGCTAGGCCACAAATTGTCCGTTTTGAGGTTGCAGTGGGTTCCTGGAGATAGGCAGTCACTCTCCCAGCTGCTGTTGAGAGTGCTGTGGTAGAGAAGGTTTAGGAGAACAGTAAGTCCTCACTTAACATCATCGACAGGTTCTTGGAAACTGCGACTTTAAGCAAAACGGCATATAATGAAACCGATTTTATCGTAGGCTAATTGATATAAACAAGAATTAAGTTCCTACAGCATATTTCTCGTCACAAAAACATCACCAAACTTCTAAATGCAGACCCAAAACACTAATATTAAATATTGAAATAAATGTCAGCTATATGTATATTTAAGACAGATTAATAAAAAAAAGCAAGTCAGATGATGATTTTCCAACCCGATCATTCCAGGTCAGCATTGCAGGTGGCTAGAGCCTCTCCCAGCAGCTCAGGGCGGGGAACCCAACCTGGACAGGACGCCCTTCCAGCACAGAGCACACTCACACACACCCACACTCACGCAGAGTGGGATAATTTATACACACCAATTCACCTCATATGCACAACCTTGGGATGTGGGAGGAAACCAGTCCCTGGAGAAAACCCACTCACACAGACAAAGGGAAGGACGTGCTAACTCCACACAGACAGTGGGTGGAGCCCTGGCCGGGAATCAATTATTTTTTCTCATTAATGTTATAACAAAATGATGTTGAATCAAAAAAATGTTATTTGAGGACCTGCTATACTGGTTACGGGTGTTTCTTCACCTGTATCAGTTGGGCCTTCTGAGAAACTAATGCTGAAATGGAGGTATTAGTGCAAAAGTATTTTTGGGGGAGGGGGCCGACATTTGGGAAAGGTGAAAAGAAGAGGAAGCATGACTGCCTTGGGGAAAGCTGTTAGACCTTGATGCAGATCTGATAAAGCCTCAGCCTCCCGACAGGAAGCTCTGGGGCAAAGACTGTTAAAAGAATCCCACCTCGGAACTGTCCAGGCCCTAGTGGCCCTCTAGTTCTCAGTCATCAGCTGGGTGCTGCCGGGAAAGAGCCTGGCTAGAAAGCTGAGGCAGAGCCTGAAGGTGCTAAGAGCTGGAGGCTGTTGGCTACCTGCAATCCTATGGTTGAAGGGCACGTCCCTTCTTTAAGGGCAGCGCACTGGCTCAGCTTCCACATCAATCAAACCATCCTGGCACTGATAGGAGAATGGAACAGCTCAGGAATAGGACATTGTGGTCATCGGGGAGCTGCTGGAAATTAAAAGCAAAACCTCTGTCTCAGGGTCTAGGAGCTGAGATCTGAACATTCCGCTCCAATGTGGGATCTGCCATTTAAACTATGTTACTTGAATAAGATACTTAACCTCTTTGGGCTTGGGTCATCTCCCCTGTCACACAGGGCTGATAAACTAACTCCCTGGGTCGCTGAGATAATGTACGTAACAGCACAGACTGGATTCACCCACACAAATTATCTTCAACTCCAACCTAGCTATACGTTTTTGAAAACTAGGAAATAAAGCATTTCAACATTTTCCATATTCCATTGTATTTTATAAACCTACACACATTTCCTCCGTGTCTACTTTCTGTAGGACTTACCAGCCTTGTATCCTTGAGCGGAGGCTTTCTGCTTTCCGATCTTTAGCATCTCCTTGTTGATGTCACAGACCATGACGTGGGAACCACCCAAGGAATCCTCTTCATTCTGGTACTTTTGGGCAATTTCTTCCCAGGATAAATTTTGCTGGGCCCTTACCTGCCTCTTCTGCTTTCCCCGATACTGTGCCTGAACATAATTAAGGAACCGGAATGCAATGTCACCTGTGGGAAGCCAACAGGAGGAAAGATGCAAACATAAACAAAAACAAAACCCATCATTTCCTAAACCCAAAAGGGGCAACAAAAGTACAGGAGCTGAAGCGAGTACGAAAATGAAGTTTGTACTCATCTCCACAGTAACTGATTTTTTTTTTTTTAACAGCGATTCTAAGATTCTTTAAAGAACCTTTTTTAAAAATTGCATAAGTAATACATGGACACATTCTTGCTATAAAAGACTCAATACCTCAATATATAGAATAAAACATGAATGTCACATTCCCTGTCCACACCGTCTCCAGACATAAGAAGTGTTAGGAGCTTAGTGTGCAGCCTTCTAATCTTTTCCTAATGATTTTTATGACAGTAACAGAAGGGCATAGTTACAAGGAACAATCTATGCCCCATCACTTCACTCCCAGTTCAGTTCCCTAGAGACCATCTTGCCCTACTCTTTTAGTTGTTTCTTCTGTGGGTTACAGCTATTTCTTTACTTACCAAATTTATAATATATTCTACCCTCCCATCTCTGCACGCCCCTACCATCTCAATATATTCACATCACTTTTCATAGTTCCTCATAGATACCTTTGCAACCTAGAGTAATAAACTAATCAATATTTTATTCTTATTCCCTCAACTACAGATGGTATCTCTTAACTCCCCTTCAACCTTCCATCATGTGTATTTTTACTCTATCAAGATGTAACATTTTATTTGTTCTATAGCTATAATTAAGTCTTCTGTGCTTTACTGATGGTTTGAGTCCAAAAACTGAAAATCAAAAGTGTTTGTATTATTGTGACCAGGTAAATACTGTTTGGGCAAAGCCAGTGCTTTTCAGGATCTCATTTCCTTTCTTATAATGCTGGTTCCTTATCTTTGTTTTCCCCACACTATTTATAAGAAATATATCCTTTTTTCCAGTCTCTCCATCAAATTAGGTATTCTCCAGCCACTTTTCTATATCTATGAAACAACTTAGAAACATAAATGAGGATCATATTATACACATTGTTACACAGCTTGTTTTCTTTTCTTCCCACTTAACGTCTTTGAGACATTTCCATCAGTATTTATAGGTTTTCCTCATTCTTTTAAATAGCTACATAGTATTTCATAGGGTGGATGTATCTTAATTTAAAGTCATTTATTTTGGGATAAATAGGTTATTTCTAATTTTTTACTATTATTAAAAATGATGCACTGAGCATATTTATAGCTATATCTTTTTAAAAATGTCTCTTTAAATATATGGGGTTACTTTTTAATTACATTTTCTAAATGGGCAGTTGACGCTACTGGTTATGGTTCACTGGAGATGTAGGCAGCTGTGACTGAACCCCTTTGGTAGCTGTATCTGCGTGCAAGTTTTTTTTTTTTTTTAGACTCAATCTCTAGAATTAGAATTGTGGGATCCTAGACTCTAAGCATTTTCTATTTTGTTAGAGTCTGCTAAATTGTCCTCCCCTGAGCAAGGTATCTTACTGCCTTCTGAACTTCCACTTGGGGAGAGGAGCACACCAACAAAGCCACATACACATGTTTCAAACATGGAGATTATTCTACTGTAATGTATTATACATTCTTCTGTTAGTATGCTTGATCACATTATTACTTTACACATTGCTCTAATGTAATTTAATATGGACATTAACCATGTAATGGTATCACCAAAATGCACTTTAGAAACCCATGACATTTTCCTCCCCAAATGCCTAGTGTGCACCAAGTAAAAAGGAGCATGCCTAAACAATTGAGCTTTTGATATTTGATGCTACAGTGTATTAAGCAGAAATGGCTGCCTCGAAAGCTTATGTAATAGGATAAAAGGCATCTTCCCCAGAGAAAGCGAGAAAGTGGGTTAAAGTTTAAACAGAAGGTAAAATAGTCTGTTAGATGGTGAAATGTCACTGGAGTAAAAAAGTGGTCTTTTTACTTTGTAACCCTGTACATTTTAGAAAAGTGACAAGCACAAAGCTGATATTCTGTGCTTTTGATTGACATTCAGTTAAAAAGAAAAGAGTAAACCTTTTTTAGAAGTGTATCAATTTTCAACTACCAACTTCAGGCTAATGGATGGTGAGCTAGTTCATTCCAACAAGAGACACTAATTTCTGTAAAAAGATGTTCAATGGTACCTGAGGACACTAACAAAGTCAGGACATTACCTGTGCCACCCGCAACATCAAGCAGCTGGGTCCCAGGAAATGGGCGCATTTTCCAGAGCAGCAAATCCTTCCAAATACGATGGATACCAAGACTCATCATATCATTCATCACATCATACTTCTTGGCCACACTTTCAAACACCTGATAGACTGACGGGGGAGAAACAAAACACAATTAGGTTATTGAGAAGATTAACTTGGGAAAGTCCTAAATTAAAGAATAGGAAGCTTTAACTTCCCTCCTGAAGTTGCCTGTCTGTTGCAAGGTGAACCTAAGCCATGATGTTTGATGCCCAAATCTACATCTTAACATTACCTCTTTTTAGAAAGGCTTGTATTCATGTAAGAAATCAACCTCTTTTCTACTGTCTTAGTTAGCTTAATCTAGGACCACTAACTCGGAATCATGCCATGCACATACTAGGTACTAAATATATTTCTGTTTCTTAGAGGATGGGGGTGTGTGTTGAATTTTGCTAATGGTTATTATAATAAAGACAACAAAAATCCACTAGAAAGACACATGACTAATGGATGGGAAGGCCTCATCTCATCTCTGCCTGCATCACTGAGAAACAGAAGGAATTTACTATCCATGACACTTTAAGGCTGCCATGAAGCTGAATTTGGTAATGAAGGGGAGATGCTTTGAGTTCCTGAGACGAAATGTGCTGCATGCATTAAAAACATTACTCTCCTCTCCTGGATCAGCAGATTCTAGAGCTCCTCTTTTCACTCCCTCTCCAATGCCTATTCTTAACCTTGGGGTCTCCAAGCTTGCTTTTTTTCTTCTGAACATCTTTTGGGGGTATTGAGGGGCATTAAGGCTCAACCCACTGCTGGCTTTGCATGGTTCTGATGTGCATAAATTTCAGTGGTTTAGTTCAATAGAACCAGTCCCCCAGCAAACAGCATTTAGATACAATGGTATATTAACTGCAACTGCACATAAAGTACAAACTTTGCTAGTTCTTCAGTCCACAAATCACTATATAAATAATAGACATGCATCATAATCAATAACCAGTCATGTCACTTCTTTCAGTTTGTAATTGGTTGGTCACTGTACATCAGTAATGTAGTTCACACACACACAGAGCAAAGCATGTAGTTGTGTTACCTCCTTATCTCTCAGCTGTAAACACACAGGGCATTTTACAAAACTAGATAATTGAAAGGGGAAATTGGCCAACAAAAACGAAAGTGCAGCAAAGAGATGAAAAGTAATAATGCTGGAAGTGAAATTTAAATAGATTGTCCATGGAGTTAGAGGAGAAACTGCTGACCGTGGGACTGTTGATACTACACGAGAGATTCTAGATAGGCAGACAGAAGAACTTTGAGAAGATGAACTTAGGGACATAAATAAAGATGTGGTTGTGATGAAAAGTTTGAAGGTGTCCCAGGGGAAATAATACCAGCCAAAAATTTCACAGTAAAGAAATTCTTGGAGGTATTTCATGACATTGAAAGTGAAAGGATAAAATGTGAGAAGTTGATTGAAACTAAGAAAGGAGTATGACAATTTGCCAAGGCATAGAGACAATGCTCACTCCCTGTTGTAAATTATATGACAACAAGGTAGTAAACACTGTTTGAATTACTCTTGGTAAATTTTTACAGAGGAATAAAACAACTTAATTCCCAATATTTCTAATTTTTTATTAGAATTGTAATTTAACAAATTTTCAACTTAAATTAAAAATTCTAATTGACTTAAATGAAATGAAAATTAATTAAAAATTAGTGTGCTAAAGAAATATTAACTTCACTATTTTTTCATGTCTCTATACATTTATAACTGACAGTAAGAATTTTTGATATTCAATAATTTTTAAAGGTCATGGAACAATGATAATTTTCCCCATTGTTTATTAAGATCATTGTGTATAATTTTAGCTTGCATAGTCATTTTTACCATCCTGCATCACTGTGTAAAGGGAAGACTCTGCCTGTACTTTAGTCTTGGGTCCCACATCTGAAAGCCTTATCTAGCTCAATTGATAACTCCTAACATGTTTGTCATTGTGTGAAATGTTGTTTATGTACTGTAAAACACAATACAGAAGTTATACATCACTATTTTGGAAGCAGTCCATCTGGATTCAAATGCCAGCTCTGTGACTTACTAGCAGAATTTCAGCCAAGTGGCTCTGTTTCAATGGTATCTTCATCTATAAAATCAGGCTAATAGTCCTATCTCATTGTATTTACAAGAATTAATGTAAAGTATTTTAAAAGGTTTCAGGCTCTCAATAAATGTTTACTATTGTTTTACTTGGCTCCACTTATTTCACTCGACAAGCAGTTATTAAACTCCTAAAGTTGCATCAGGCATTGAAGATATAGATATGAATGAGCCACTGTTCTAGCTTTCTGGGGATTAACACTGAAATAAGTGTTAATTTAAATTCAATATTCAAGAGTTACACAAGAGCTATGTATTTAATAAAGTTGGGGTGAGAGGTAATATAATGTTCTAGTTTTTAAGACGATGGAAAATTCCATTGCAGCCTCTTTTTCTTATTTCCTGAATGTCCATAGTTTAAGTGAAGGAACCTCTCAAAGCCACACCATAGCCATCTGTAAAATGGGCATAATATCTTCCTCATTATAAACGGTACAGTTGGAGTTTTAAAATAGTTCTTTTCCTTTCCCATGCCTGTGGCACAGTGCTGGACTCAAAGAAACTGCTCTATCTAATATCTAATATTTACTGAACACTTACGAAATGTCGGGCATTGTTCAAAATACTTTAATTTTAATGTATGAAGTGATCTAATCCTCACAAGAACTTTAAGAAAAAAGTTACTATTATTCCTATTTGGCAAATTTGGAAGCTGAGGCGAAGAGAAGGTACTTTCCTTCTTCTTTTTCATAAAAAATGACCAATGTCCTTAGCAAGAGGTTAAGAACATGGGCTCTGTAGACTGACCAAAGTGGATTGGAATACTGACTGGTTCCATCACTCACTAGCTAGGTTAAATTGGGCAAGTTCTTGCTTAACTTTTAAGTCTCAATTTCCTTATGTGTAACATGGGGATAACAATATCCACTATCAAGAATTTTAAATGAGAATTGGAAATGTCTGCACAGTACCAGGTACATTATAAACGCTAAAGTGATGCTAAGCTATGCTGGGTCAGGCAGGGGTGTGGCGGCTCCTTAGATGTCAGGACTGCACAAGCTACAGCATCGAAGCTAACAGAACGTTAAGTCAGCCCTTAGTTGGGCAGAAGAAACTAGATTGCAGACGGTTAGATCCCTCCATCCGCCCTCTCGCCCCTTTCACCTTTGCCCCCCTTCTCCTCCTCCGACACAGTCTCAAACCCGAAGTGCGTTTCCGTTGCCCGCTTCTGTTGGGACAAGAGCCGCGCACCTAGCGGGCACCCAGGCCAGCAGCTACGAAACCCGGGGAGCCGGCAGCCCGGCATCAACCGCGACCACCCACGGTCGCAGTAGCCCCATAGAGCGAAACTCCTGGGGGCCGCCATGTTGACAGGTGACAGCAACCCGACGGTACGTCTCATTGCATCACTAGACGACCGACGGCGGCCGGCCGGAGACATTATTAGCTGAACGCGTCCTGAAACCTGATATTGGGGAGTTACGCATGATCTCTGGGATCCAGAGGCTGCTTAGTCTTCCAGTACCCGAAGTCTCTTTTCTCTCTTCCTATACCGAATATAGAATTCACCAGGAGTGAGCGTCCTTTAGGGAGAGCTGCCAATCACCTCTCAACTCTTGTTTTCTGGTGAAAAAGTGGGGAACTGAGGTACAGTGTGGTAAAAGGCTAAGATTACGGGGTCAATTCTCCCAAACTTTGGTGTGCGTAAGAATCGACTGGTTTGATCTTTAAAATGCAGATTCTTGGGCCCCAAATACTACAGATTTTGAGTCATTAAATCTGGTATGGGTGCTGGGAATCTTTATTTGACCAAACTTTTCTTTGAAACTCAATAAGGAAACAACTACGTTCCCAAACAGCTAAATATGCAGGTCCAAAAATGAAGGTTTTTTGTTTTAACTGCCACACTCGCTGCGAAGCCCATTCATCTCCTTCAGCATCCCAGAGATTATGCACATGTTCTGCTTATCTGTGTTATAAAGTGGCAAAAACGCTGCACCCCTGACATCACAGGACAGTTGCCTATAAAACTAGACTTCGGAGGCTGAGCCCCAGCTTCCCTTTCTTACAGGTCGTCATCCTTGTCCAGGAGAGCCGTTGTCTGAGCACCCTCTAGGTCGTGCTCATATTGTGCTGCCAAAGCCGGATCCATGACAGCCTCTGGTGGGGCAAGAGCAGGCATGGCAACAAACTCCACGTTAGGGTCTCCGATGAGTTTTCTAGCACGCCAGAGGAAGGGCTTTTCAAAGTTGTGGTTACTTTTGGCAGAATTGTCATAGTGCTGAAGATTCTTCTTTCAGTGGGAGACAATTTTGTTTTCACTTTCTTGTCCTTAATACCCACTCTGTTGCCACATAACAGGATGGGGCTGTTTTCACATACTTGTGCCAGATCTCTATGCCAGTTAAGCACATTCTTATAAGCAACTCTTGAAGTTACATAAAATATTATGACATAGTGGACTTGGATGTAATAGCCATCTCTCGGTCTACCAAATTTCTCCTGACAAGCTGTATCCCATACATGGAACTTAATAGGTCCTCTGTTGGTATGGGACACAAGGGGATGGACCTCAACATCCAAGGTAGCTACGTACTTCTTCTAAAAGTCACCAGTCAGATGACGTTTCACAGATGTAGATTTTTCAGTTCCACCGTCACCAACCAATATAAATTTGAACTGAATTTGGGGTTCTCCTTGGGCAGCCATCGTGATGTTACTTCCAGAAGTGTCTCCAGGCCCATCTTTCTGGTGATTCTGATGCAAGGAATTTGCAAACCATTCTTGAGAAACATAGGCTAGATTACTCAGAAAAACAAACATAGGAGACTGTTCTTTGGCCTTTCCATTTTATGAATCTAGGAGTACCTAAATGGGAAAGAAAGCTCTGGTATCTGTTTAGGAAGTCAGAACCAATCACCACTCACCTTCCCTCTCCTGCTGTCACACAGCTGCATTTCTAGCTCCAGTTGGCATAGCATGGGTATTTTACTTCAACCCCAGATTTTCCTCTTTGTTTTTTATGGAAAGGGTAATGTAGAGCATCTTGCACAAAAGAGGATGAAGGTGGTGAGTTTTGCTGGGATTTCTGTATGTTTCTGCTTTGATTCTCTTTAAATGTATGTTTCCTGTAAATATTTTACAAGGAGAAAGTGCTAAAGATGCTAAAAACTATTTTGAAAATGAGATATCTCTTTCTAGTTTAATGTAACCTACCACTTTCTTTTGGGAGAACTACACTGGGATTTCTCTCTTTGCCATTTATTTATTTGTTTTTAATTTTTCAATTACAGTCAACATTCAATATTATTTTATATTAGTTTCAGGTGTACAGCATAGTGGTTAGACATTTATGTAATTGCCTTTTTTATTTTTAAGAGTGAAAGGAAGGATTCATCTGTGTAATCAGAGTTCCCACATCTTTGTTAAAGGAAATAAAAATTCATCAAGGAATCTTAGTATATCTTCCAAATCTAGTCATATATAAAAATGGACCTTAGGATTTGGGGCTGTTCCTTCTAAACATCAAATTAAGTTTCCAGACTAAAATTATGTAGCTCTTCTCTCATTTCAATATGATCTCTTGGGGAAAAGGTAAAGCAAGATAAGGACTGATGAAGGGCATTTTATGGAAATTAAAAAATATGAGATTAATATCTAATTTCCTTTATCCCAGTTAAAACTGTTAATTTCAAGAAATTGATTGGCATATATATTTATTAATGTTTTGTATAACATGTGATAATTAATAGGAACCAATTCATGACTTGGATTTTCTGGAAAGATTTCAGTTGAGGAATGGGAACAAGATTATAACAGCTTTCCAATCACCACCAACTTCAATTTCCTTGGCTGTTATATTCAGCTTCCTCTGCTGGGCCTTGAGGTTCGAGTTTATTTCCAGCTCAAGAGGAGCCTGGGAAATGCCAGACTCCTACTCCTCTGGCTTCTTGCCAGTGGGCTTCATGATCTTTGGGCTGAAACTGAACATGGCTTTCTCCTTGGTGAGCATCAGCCTAGCCACAGTAGTTTCTTATTTGCTTAACTAACTCAGGAAATTATATAATAAAAAGCCTCAATCTTAATGTATTTTGGCATTCCTTGTGCTCAGCACAGTGCCTGGCTTAGGCTTCTAACTAGCTAAGGTTACTCTGAGAAGAATTATTTGTTCATCTCTTTAACAGTGAGTGTATGCAATCCATTGAATTTCAAACTGCTACGGTTGGAGGGCATCATTTATAATTTTCCAAAGTACAGGTGAATGTGATGTGATTCCAAAAATACCTATGTGATTTTCTAAGTTTTAGTATCTACATTTGTAAAATGGAGAGCTAATCTCATAGGTAGTTGAGAACATCACTTATTAGCTATGTGATCATGGATAAATAATCTAAGCTTTTTTTTTTTTAGTTTCAGGTGTACAAAACAATATAATGATTAGACATTTACACCCCTTACAAACTGATAACTCCCCCAAGTCTACTACCCCTCTGACATTGTACATAGCTATTACAATACCATTGACTATATTCCCTATGCTGTACTTTACATCCTGTGACTATATATGTATATATATGTGTATATATATAACGAGGCGTGCCAAAAAATGTGTACAAGTGGACACTTTGGTCAACGTTGCTCAAGCAGTAGTTGTAATCAGAAGTGTCTGGACGCTCATAGTAACCACTTTGAGTACCTCTTGTAATTGCAGAAGTCAACGTGACTTGTATTCATCTTTTGTTATTGATATATATTACAATTTTAATACAGTTTTCCTTTCTTAAAACGCGTATACATATTTTTGGCACCCTCTGTATATAATTATAGCTGACATTCAACATTGTTCTACATAAGCTTTAGGTGTACAGCACAGTGGTTAGGCATCTACACAATCTATGAAGTGATCTTCCCCGATAGGTCCAGTACCCATCTGACACCCTACATAATGTTTACAACATTATTGATTATATTTCTCATACTGTATTTCACATCTCTGTGACTATTCTGTGACTACCAATTTGTGCTTTCTAATCCCTTCACCTTCTCCTCATCCCCCAACCCCCCTCCCATCTAGCAACAATCAGTTTTTTTCTCTGTATCTATTTTTGTTTGCTCGTTTATTCTGTTCTGTAGATTCCACATATAAGTGAGATTATATGGTATTTGTCTTTCTTAGTGTGACTCATTTTACTTAGCATAATATCTTCTAGGTCCATCCATGTTGTTACAAATGGTAAAATTTCATTCTTCTCTATGGCAGAGTAATACTCCATTGTGTAAATGTACCACAATTTCTTTATCCAATTGTCTGCTGATGGGCATTTCAGTTGTTTCCATATCTTGGCTATTGTGAATAGCGCTGCAGTAAACATAGGGGTGCATATATTTTTTTGAATTAGTGTTTTGGATTTCTTTGGGTAAACACCCAGGAGTGGAATTGCTGGGTCATAAGGTAGTTCTCTTTTTAATTTTTTGAGGAAACTCCATACTGTGTTTCATAGTGGCTGCACCAATTTGCAATTCTACCAACAGTGCACAAGTGTTTCCTTTTCTCCACATCCTCACCAACACTTATTCTTTGTTGATTTATTGATGACAGCTATTCTGAAAGGAGTGAGGTGATATCTCATTGTGGTTTTTATTTGCATTTCTTTGATGATTAGTGACACTGAGCATCTTTTCATACGTCTATTGGCCATCTGCATATCCTCTTTGGAGAAATGTCTATTCATGTCCTCTTTCTATTTTTTAATTGGATTGCTTGTTTGATCTAAGCTTTTTAAGCCTATTTCCTTGTCTTTAAATTTGAGTTATTGTGAGGATTGTGATAATCCATATAAACTGCACAGCACAGTGTCTGCTGGTGATAACCACTGAATGATGACTATTATAATTAAATACTAACAATGGCTTATATTAACAAATAACTTAACAATGAAATGAAGTATTGTATGAGGAAGTGCTGTAAAGTGATATTAAATGTAAGGTTTTACCATTATTGTTGCTATTATTATTACAGGAGATAGAATAAGAGCCATAAATAAATTGATATCAATATTAGTATAAGAACTATAAGTTAAACAGTGAGTCAATAAAAAATTTCACAGGTATTCCAATGTTTGGATGTGTTATTAGCAGTGTATATTATTACACAGTACATATTATTAGCGTTCTAAAACCTGACTACAAATCCCATTATCCTGAACAGCCTCTCCAACACTGAGAAAAACAAATCACTGGACCCGGATGAAGGAGAAAACCACATTTCCCAGAGTGCCTCACTTCAGCATCTCCACTATATATAGTCCATCCGGGTTCTTCGAGATGCTGTTTGGCGACTCGTCGCCATTCCCAGAGCAGCTCGGCCTCGGCCCAGAGGCGAGTGTCAGTCGCTGTGTCGGAGACACCGGTCCCCGACACCAAGAGAGCCAGCCCTCTCCCCTGCCCCGCGGCGGGAGAGCGTGTCCGGCCGGCCGGCGGGGCTCGCGCACCCTCCCCTCGCCTCCCCGTCCCCCGCAGCCTCCGCCCCGCCAGGCCCGGCCCGGACCTCCGAGCCCCGGCCTCCTCCTCCTCCTCGGTCACCGCCGCCACTGGGCTCGACAGCCCCGTCTGCCGCTTCTCCTTTCATTTTGAGAAGCCGAGTAAGGAAACAGGGAAAAAATGTCGCCATGAAGGCCGAGAACCGCTGCCGCCGCCGACCCCCGCCGGCCCCGAACGCCATGAGCCTGGGTCCTTGCAGCGCCCGCTCCGCTCCGACCGCCGCCGCCGCCGAGGCCCCCGTTGATGCCGCAGAGCTCCCCCAACGCCGCCGCCACCGCCTCCGACATGGACAAGAACAGCGGCCCCAGCAGCTCCTCCGCCTCTTCGGGCAGCAGCAAAGGGCAACAGCCGCCCCGCTCCGCCTCGGCGGGGCCTGCCGGCGAGTCTAAACCCAAGAGCGGTAAGGGCGGGCTCCTATGGCGGTGGGCGGGGGTTGGGGGGCAACTGCCCCTCAGGCTGGAGCGGATCCTTGCTTTGGTGTCTGCTGGGTCACACCCCGGGACACGCTCCGCTCTCTACCATGGTTCCTACCTTTCTGCCCTTTTCCATGGCTCCCATTACTTACAAGGAACACTTAATGAGCCCTGTACCGTGAGGTTTACGTGTATCCTTGCATTCATACTCGCAACAGCTCGTGAAATAGGTGCTATTCTTATTCCCATTTTGCGGATGAGGAAACAGGTTCCGAGAGGTAAGGTTGTCCCCCCAGTAGGTGCCTCACAGGAGGCTTTAAGACCTGGTTGGCCTGACTCATCAGTCCCGCTCCTAAAACCACTAAGTTGTTCTACCCGTGAATGTTGAATTAGCATTGGATAGTGTTCAAGTTTAAACAGAGGAGGGTGGGGCAAGGACTTTTCAAACTCAAAGCTTGTATTTAATAACCTGGCCCCTGAGCCATCTTCCCTCTGTTGAAGAGGACTTGTCCTTGAATGGCTTTGTTTGGTGTGGAGCAGTTTAAGAGCACAGGCTCTGGATTGAGTCTTTAGGTTTGCCAGACTTTGAGTGAGTGTCTGAATTTCCTTACCTGTAACGGTGGAGGTAACGAGAAGTAAATTAACTTAGAAAACATGAACCTGAGGACTTAGGAGAGTACGTGACACCTATTATGCACCAAATACACATCGTGCCTATTTCCGTGTTAGGCTCCAGTAGTGTCCTTTTACAGGGAAGATTTTGTCATTTTTGTAGTCATGCTTCTCAATATTATGACCATCATGATAATAATAGCTACCGTTTATGGAGGGTTTACCATGTGCCAGGTCCTGGGCTAGACGCTATCCTCTGTTATGGATACTCCAGTTACTAACCTGTCCAGCAAGGTGGAATTGTTTATCTAAAGAAGGAAAAAGTTGAGAGGCCAGGAGTTTAAGAGTTGGCTGAGTCTGGAGTCGCAATCTCTTGTAATCTCTGCTCTTTTGTATTGTGATTATATTAACAGTGGTAGGAAGGTGTTTTCGGTGGGAGTGGGGAAGTGTGTCAGAGAGGGGAACATTTGGAGTCCCCACATGTGGAGGTCCAGTTGTTTAAAAACTCTTTGAGGCTGACTTAGAAACAAAAAGGAAAAACTGTAAGGCTTACTTGAGTTGAGAGTTTATCTGCTGGATATAGCGCACTTGTTTACCTGGTGTGCCAAGTACTTGTCGAGATTGGTTATGAAACTCAGGTGGAGACCAGTTGTCTCGATAATAAATGAATGCTTTCAATGTCCAGGCCGGGATTAGTGTGGACTCTTCAGGCCACGTCAGGCAGTATTATGTAGACTAATTTTGGGGTTTTGCACATGTGTAGCTTTATCACAGATCCCTCTAGAGATAGAGGGTAGCTACTCCTGGCTAGTGTTGGGACTGGTTTAGAGAGGTTAGAATATTTCTCAGTGTAGTTAATAAATTACTTTTGTACACTATTCCCTGATGTACAATTAAGGGTTTTGGTTTTCCAGCTATCCGAATTTTCAACTAATTTTTCTGGGGCTCTTGTTCAAATCACTAACATACTGTTATGAGTCAGCTGCAATAAATGTCTTAAGTTTATTCTTTAGTGAAGCAACAGTTGAAAGTTTTCAACAACCGAAACAAAATAAAACTGAGGTATTTAAGGCATTTTACTCATATTGTCCCTCACTTGGGATGTGTTGATTAGTGGAATTAACTCTGATTCCCAAGCAGGATGATACAGAATTCTGTTGTAGTTTGACCAAAGCAAACATTTGTCAGTGTTAATGTATCAAACAGACTTGTACAGAATAATTATTAATTGTTGGGTTCATTCTGATTAAAGTGATTTCTGTTTGTTTTTTTAAACAGTTAAATACTTATAAAGCACTTTTAAAACACTTGTTCACCTTAATTGAAAGCTTTTGAGGAAGAAAATTTTAAAAGGGAATTTTTGCTAAGTTTTATGAAATACACAAGTGTGCCCTCTGGTGTCATTAGTTATTGTTTAATATATTTGTTAGAAAACGTGACCATGTTTGCCATTGCCAGTGCCTACTTTTCTGACTACTGCTATGTATTTACCCTTAGCAAAAGGGACGGTTTGTAGCTAAGTAAAGAGTCCTTCATCTATAGTCCACTGCTTGCATTAAGGAACAAATTCAAAGGTATAATAGAAACAGATTAAAAATGAAATAGGAAACACTGGATATGGGCTAATTTTTAAGATGAAGTGAAGGGTAGCGTACTCTTATGCTGCCTTCAGAGCATTACAGACCAGTGCTGCCATAAATAACTTACTCAGTACCTCTTATGCAGTGACTTCTAGATGGTTGCTCTAACAAAAGGGTGGACTCAAATTCAACAGAATTCCATAAAAAGGTTTCTGAAATATTTCAAAATTTGACTCAACACTTGATGTATTTGATTCTGCTGGAAGTTGTTGAAAGGACCTCTTGAGTTTCGGAGTACTGAATTGAAGGAAGAATAGGAAGGGTAAGGTGAAAGAAAAGACATAACTTGGCCTTTCTTTCGTCAAAGTAACAAGAACAAGAGTTCTGCAATTTTTAAATATTTAATTTCTTTTCCCATTTCCTTTCCCTACCTCATATGAGGAAAGAACTTCTGTAATTTCTGTTCTCTAAACCATGTGTGTAATACATGGTTATTTGTTTCCTAGCTACGTGATTAATATACTTGAGTCTTTGATCCTGTGGCTGGCTTAAGTTTGCCCTTCATGCACACAAGAAATAGGTAAATTTGGCTTCTGGGGTTTATTTGATTGTTCCAGGCAGAGTGACATACCATGGTTTGTTTGCCTTGGCTGATTGCTTCAAACATTCACATACATTCCTTTTCTTGGACATATTCCGTACAGCTTTGTTTTTGTAGGGTTAAGATGCACTTCTAAGAATATCAGTGAATACAGTGAATATCCCAGGAACATAGCCTGGAGGAGAGAGGTGGGATAGGGTTTGGGAAAGTCTAGAAAGAGTAAAAAGAGGCAAGAGGACGCTAGGCAGTTTATGGGCAAACAATGGACCTTGGCCTGGAACCAGTCTCTTGCCTCATCCCCTAGGGTGGGGAATGGTACTGCCATGGAGGTTAAGAGAAGGTCAGGTATGAAGAAACAGTTATTTTGAGGTTGGTGGTGTGAAGCACCGTCCTGACACTCTTCCTCTTATTCCAGTACCAGAAGCCAGCTTACTAGTGGTAATCTGCCTTGAAGAATGCCTCTGAGCTGTAAATGGACCTGGAGGTTCTAGTGGTTTTGAAAATTGAGGTGACTTGAAGCCTTCCGTAAAAACCGCTTACAGAAGTTAAAAGAATTCCAGGCCTGTTAGCTAGAGTCCTTGGTTTATATGGCTTTGTTGGAAGTTGGTGGCTGCTCTTGACTAGAATGAATTAGATTTATTAATAATAAGCTTTCAAATAATAACAGCAACTATGTGCCAGCCACTGTGGTAAGCATTTTACAGAGGTTTTCTCTTAATCCTCATGATCCTGTGAGGTGGGGGGTAGAGGATTAGTCCTATTTTACAGGCAAGAAAATTGAGGCTTAGGGGGGTTAGAGTGATTTATTCAAGTGAATTCTTAAGAAGTCTTAGGCAATATTTATAAATACATTTTGTATAAATTCATTTATCATGAAGGTAACTTGCTGGCACATCCATCGTTCCTGATACCGCCTCTCTCTTCCTTTCATTCAGAATTACTCATTTCAGCAGGATTCCATTTGTTGTCAGTTGATTCTGTAGTAAGGCCATATAATGCCCCTCCGGAGGTGCTTGTCAACCACTCTGGACGATGGGTAAGCAGCTTGCTTGTGATTACAGCGTGAATCAGCAGCAGAAACTTCCTGGCTGGTCTTCTGACATCTAGGCTGTGCCACCTGTCAGCACTAGAGCTAGACATGTTGAAGATACCAAATGATTTAGCTGAAAAATTTATGGCCTTTAATTTGGTAATGGAGGCAAGAGACTGAGGTATGCTTACTGTTACTTGGTAGAGATCTTTTTACTAGGGGAATGTGAAGTAACTGAGACATTGGGTTAAGTTTTCAAGTCTCTTGTGGATTCTGGGATCCTGCATTCTGGTTTTGAGCCATTTAACTAATGGTCTTGTCCCTTTTGGAATGTGTCTTGATAGTAGTTCTTGGCAGTTAGTTGTCAGCTCTGGCTGTGCATTAGACTCTCCTGAGGACCTTTTTAAAAAATAGGTCGCTAGGGAAGTGTAGGGCCCTTCCCTAGCGATTCTTTCTGATTCTTTAGGTTTGGGTTGGGCCCTTGGGCCCTGACATCCATAGCTTTAAAAGTCTCTGCGAGTGATTCTGTTGTGCAACCAGAATTGAGAACCACCACTTTGAAATGTAAAACTTTCAATATAGAGTATGTTTCTCCCAAAAATTTAACTTGACTTTTTTTGTTTAAAATAGATCATCTCACTGCTATCTCCTATCAAAAAAGGAGGACAAATTCTACCCTTAGGTTATTTACATGTATGTCCTGGTAAGTTGTCTGTAGAACATTTCAAAAACAGTACTGTGAATTTTATCCCTGTGTCCCAGGCCTGACTGTGCCTTCAGTCTTTAGCTGCCTGTTGCCTGGGTCTAGAGATAAGAGCCAGCTCTCACTTTAGATGTCTGACTTCATACTTTTAGGTAAGTGGAAGACAAGATAAGGGAGTTGATTTTAGCAACTGAAATCATAAATCCATATGTGGTCAGTTGTTGTAATCTGTTTTAGAAATAGTTCTCTGTCCACCAGAGAGCATTATGAAACTGTTTCCTTGTCAGTGTGGTAATAAGTGACTACATGAAAAAACCATCCTGCTGTGTGCCAGCTTACTTTCTTTTTGAGCCTTGAAGTGTATAATCTGGCTTTAGTTAAATCACTGCAAATTATTAGGTGTTTGTTTCGAAAGCAGCAGAGTCAAGCAGGACCATCTTAAACAGTCTTAGGTAATGAGGTTTGAGGAGTACATGTTTTTTGTGTATACCTCTATGAGACCTCATTTATTCTCATGGTAAAGTTAGCTGGGGCCTGTATCACTCTGAATTTTCTATTTATTTGAAATCATGTAAATGAATTCCATGGGTTGAGGGCAAAGCAAAATTTGTATGAGATCTAAACTTCACTCTCTAATTGTTACACTGCCATATTTGACAGTAACTTGCTAACTGAAATAGGTAAAAGTATTTCATAAATTCTAACTTCAGATTAAATTCTAGCCACTTTCCCTAACGGGTTTAAAGGTAACTGGTATGGAGTGAGCTTAGCCTGGCAGTGTTTCTGTGACCATCTGTTCTCTGTTTACATCGCTAACATCTCACATGACTATTAGCTTGTTTCCTAGGTCATAGTTTGGTCAGGTTTGGACAGGATGGCATACTTCTCATTTATCCCATGTTGTTGTCAAACTGAGTGCTGTCAAAATTTAGACTCTCGTTTGTCAGCTCACGTTTCCTTTTCTCTGAAGATGTGCTTACACCTTGGATTTATTTAGTCTGCTGTAAAATAAGCTAGTCATCCTACTTGTCTAGAAATAATTTTTTCTAGGTATTGATAGTTTTAAAAATTACTGAAATAATAATATACTGAAATCAGAATCTTGGAAGGTGAGGCCTGAACACAGGAATCCCTTAAAAGCTCATCTGGGTGATTTCTGTGAACTAGTAAAAGTGGATAGTTCCTTTCCCAAAGGTAACTGTCATTAACAGTCTGCTGTGTTGCCTTTCTGGACATCTTTCTTTCTTTCTTTTTTTTAAAAGATTTTATTGGGGAAGGGAAACAGGACTTTATTGGGGAACAGTGTGTACTTCCAGGACTTGGTTTCCAAGTCAATTTGTTGTCCTTTCAATCTTTGTTGTGGAGGGTGCAGCTCAGCTCCAGGTCCAGTTGCCATTGTTAGTTGCAGGGGGCACAGCCCACCATCCCTTATGGGAGTCGCACCGGCAACCTTGTGGTTGAGGGGATGCGCTCCAACCAACTGAGCCATCTGGGAGCTCAGCGGCAGCTCAGCTCAAGGTGCCGTGTTCAATCTTAGTTGCAGGGAGCAGAGAGCCCACCATCTCTTGTGGGAGTCAAGGAGTCAAACTGGCAATCTTGTGGTTGAGAGCCCACTGGCCCATGTGGGAATCGAACCGGCAGCCTTTGGCGTTAGGAGCACAGAGCTCCAACCGCCTGAGCCACTGGGCCAGCCCCTGACATATTTCTATTACATATTTTTAACATAAACAGTATTAAACTATATATTTTGGGGGGAAAACTTCGTAGTTTCTGATGCTCATGCTGAAAACCTCTACTCCCTTAAAGTTTGAGGGTTAGCCTAATGAATTTCTTCGTCAAAAATCCAACTTCCGTTTTCTCTTAAGTTTTTGCTTTTAAAGCCATTAAATTAGTATGCAAGATTTGATTTGGTCAGATTTCCATGTTGAAATAAGACAACATGGAGTGAGCAAAAGGACAAGAATGGTACATTAGTCTTTTTTTGTCTAAAGATCGGGGACTTCTTTTACCTTTATTTAGCTGTGTATGGTTCTCACACAGGTTTTGTTTTGCCTTTTTTTTTTTTTAAAGCTGATAAACCCTGGCGCAGGTTAAGTATGTCTGGTCAGGGCTCTTTGTTCAATTTGGGACAAAATAATCAATGCAGTTCAGTTCCCCAGCAGAAAAAATGGGGCAGAGAACAAGCTGTTTACACAAAATACAAATGGTCAGCAGATTGAAAAAGTGCTTGTTGCCAGTCATCAGAGAAATTCAAATTTAAAACAAATTATTTTGACCCTTCAATTTAATAAAGTTTATTCAACTCAGTATTATTGAGAACGTAGTAAATTAGACATTCTCTCTTATAGTGTTGTTACAATATAATTAAATTAGTATAATGGTTCTAGAAAGTAACTTGAGTAAAAGGCTTTTTTTAAAAAAGATTTTATTGGGGAAGGGGAACAGGACTTTATTGGGGAACAGTGTGTACTTCCAGGCCTTTTTTCCAAGTCAAGTTGTTGTCCTTTCAGTCTTAGTTGTGGAGGGTGCTGTTCAGCTTCAAGTTGTTGTCTTTTCAGTCTTAGTTGTGGAGGGCGCAGCTCAGCTCCAGGTCCAGTTGCCGTTGATAGTTGCAGGGGGCACAGCCCACCATCCCTTGCGGGAATCAAACTGGCAACCTTGTTGAGAGCCCGAGCTCCAACCAACTGAGCCATCCAGGAGCTCAGCTGCAGCTCAGCTCAAGGTGCCGTGTTCAGTCTTAGTTGCAGGGGGCGCTGCCCACCCTCCCTTGTTCAGTCTTAGTTGCAGGGGGCGCTGCCCACCCTCCCTTGCGGGACTCAAGGATTTGAACCTGCAACCTTGTGGTTGACAGCCCACTGGCCCATGTGGGAATCGAACCGGCAGCCTTCGGAGTTAGGAGCATGGAGCTCCAACCACCTGAGCCACCAGGCCGGCCTGTAAAAGACTTTAATGATCATATTTGACCTGCTGATTCCACTTTAAGAAATTCACATAATCATACAGGCCTCTGTATAAAGAGGCTCCCAATACTATTATATAAAACTAGCAAAAAGGTTAGATGCCACCTAAATGTATAGCAATAGGGAATTGCTTATATTATTATGTAAGCATATGGTAGACAATAGTGCAGCCATTAACCATGCTTCTGAGGACTACGGATGCATGGAAGTGCTCCTGGGGTGGTAGGTAGAAGACGGTGTATCTTGTATGCCTGTCATTTTGTGGAAGATGTGGCATGTGGGTAAAATGGAAAGTACAAGGAAATTAAACACTTCATAGGCTGGTATTCCCTGAGTACTGGCAAATATAAATTCTTCTGGGTTTCAAAATTGAACATATATTATAATTGGAAGGATAAAAAGCAAGAAATATTTTTTAAAAGGGTATAACTTATGCTGATCTAATGCTTTATTTTTTTATTTTAAATTTTTATTTATTTATGTGTGTTTTTCCAGGACCCATCAGCTCTGGGTCAAGTAGTTGTTTCAATCTAATAGTTATGAAGGGCGCAGCTCACAGTGGCCCATGTGGGGATCGAACTGGCAACCTTGTTCTTAAGAGCACCGCGCTCTAACCAACTGAGCCAACTGACCACCCCTGATCTAATACGCTTTTAGAGCTCAACTTATGTGGTCAATTTAATAGCTTCTCAGTTTGACCTCTAGAACATATGTAAATATTGTTTTGCTTTTATGCCTTTTCAATATATCTGCTAGGGCCTAGGCCAAGCTGTTGCAGTATAGAATCTAGCTATTTTGTTGTAATTTAAGGAAAAAATGTCTTCTATCCTGCCTCCAGATAAAATACTTTTCCCTTATACATATAGACTGTTTCTATCACTTTGTGTGAATGGATTTTTATAAGAGCAGTGGTTAAGCTCTATAAAACAGAGTCATTGTGAACTGAAAATCTGTGTGGTTTGATCTGTATAGTGTTTGTCCTGAGGGAGAGACCCTTCAGGTTTCATCATTAAAAAACAAAACAAAACAACACCGTACTATGTGATGACTTATGCAAAGCACCAATGCTCTGGCCCAAACCCAGAATTCTTGGAGGTTGTGGAAGGGCCTCATTTACCCTTGTTTAAAGACAGCTTTGTTTTGAGGCAGACAACAATTGGCCAAAGTATTGTATCATTTCTCAACTAGTTCTTTTGTGTTTCTTGCTTTCAGATGGAAAGAACTCAAGTGGATCCAAGCGTTATAATCGCAAACGTGAACCTTCCTACTCCAAAAATGAAAATTTCAGCAACCAATCCCGTCGCTCCAATGCACAGAAAAGCAAAACTTTTAACAAGATGCCTCCTCAAAAGGGCGGCGGCAGCAGCAAACTCTTTAGCTCTTCTTTTAATGGTGGAAGACGAGATGAGGTATGAGATTTTATAAATGTTCTTTCTAGAACATAAGCATGAAGTCTTTTTTCCCCCAGTTTATCGCTGGTTGGGGAGGTGGAAAACAAGAGGTGGAAGAGTAAATAACCAAAGCAGTCTTGAGTAGCTGAGGGTTAACCAGGTTTGGAGCTTTGCCTCCTTTCTCGCTTTGAAGGTTATGAAAATTTCGTTGAAGGACGAAGACATCATAATCATGGATTGTGAAAAATTACAACAAATTTGGAGTACTTTAATTTGTATAGTCCTTTTATTATTGCTGTTAAATTATAGGTACCCTTTGGAATATTTAGGTAATAAAAAGATTAATTAATGACATTTGCCCTATAGTATCTAGCAAAATATAAAATGCTATATCCTTAGTCTCAGGTACTCTGATTTGGGAAGTTTCTTAGATACCCTTCTGTAAGGGCGTAAAGACTTACATAGAAGGGAGTTCACTGTAGCGTTGTTTATATTGCAAAATTTAGGAAACAACCCAAACGCCATCAACAAGGGACTGGTTAAATAAATTACCCTGCTGTTTGAATGTCCCACACTATGTAACCATTTCAGAATAGGACAGGTTTAACGGAAGAATTCATTTATTTACCAGAAATTCGCTCCTTGCCTGCTATGTACCAAATACCATTTAGGAATTTGGAATTTAACATAAAGTGGAACATTGTCTTTCAGGAGCTTACATTCTAGTTTGGGGAGATAACAAATAAATTGTTATGTAATAAATCCAACGGTGAGTGCTTATTAATTTTTTAAAAAGTAGACTAAGAGAGGTAAAGGGATAGAGGTAACAAGCAGTACAGTTTTAGAAGGTGGCTAAGGAAAGCTGCTCTGAGGAGCTGAATTTTGATGAGAATCGTGAGTGAGGCACGGGAGCATACCATACAGTGTTGAGGTCAAGTGTCTTAGCCGGAGGGAATAACAAGTGCAAGGGACCAGAGGTGGTAATGTTTTTGGTGTGTGGGAGGTAAAGCAAGTCGCTACTATGGGTGGAGGCGGAGTGGGCAGTGAAGCCAAAGAAGGGGAAAGGGATCAGATCCTGTGGAGCCTTGAGGGCTTTGGCTTTTGTTCAGAGATGGGAAGCACCTGGGTTTAAGAAGAGATGTAAGGTAATCTGACTCGGAGTTTAAAAAGGGGAGAATGGAATCAGGGAGACTATTCCACTCTCCCCTTTAATAGTTATAAAGATATTCCTGGTGAGAGTGATGGAAGCTTTGAAACAGTGATGGTGGTGAGAGGTGGTCATATTTGGGGGATATTTGACGGTAGAGCCAACAGGATTTTTTAATACATTAGATGCAAGGTCTGAGCAGAGAAATGAATGAGTAAAGTTTTTGGCAGGAGCGCAATTCAGGTACCATTTGCTGAAATGGGGAAGATTTCTGTCTGTATGCAATTGGTGTTTGCTGCTGTGGATCTAAGAAGGTCATTAAAGAAGTGAGTGTTGCAAAAAACAAATGGATTCAAGGACTGAGCCTGTAGTCACCATGATAGGGAAACAGCACAAAGGGAGGAAAACAATTGAAATCCATTTAGAAAAAGTGATCAGTTTTGTCCTGTGCTGTTGATAGGCTGAGATTAGAACTGAACGTTGACCATTAGATTTGAGAATGTGAAGGAAGGTTGTTGGCCTTGATCTGCTTTGGTGGAGTAGTGAGGACAAAATCCTGATTGGCATAGATTTAGGGAGACCGGGAGGAAGGGAAGAAGAAACAGCAAATTTAGACAACACTTTCTCGTGGGGAGCAGAGAGGTGAGGCAGGCAGTACCTTGAGGGGAATGTGAGATTGAGAGAGATTTTGAGGTTAGAGAAATTCCAGCATGTATCTGCTAACGGGATTGTTCTAGTGAGAGGGGAAATGTGATGCAGAGGAAAGGGGGAGAATTGCTGGAACAGTGTCCTTGAGTTCCTGAGGAGTTGGGAGCCCAGTACCCCAGTGGAGGAGTTGGCTTAGCTAGGAGCTTCGCCAGGTCATCCTCAGTAACAGGAAGGCAGAGGAACAGGTAGCAGAACGCAGGAATTCTTTTCTGGAGTTGTTCTTACTGTCTCAGTGAAGTAGATAAGGGAGCTGAGAGAGGAGGTTTGGAAGCCTGAGCAATGGAGTTGTCTGGGTGAATGGGGAGTTAATGGAGTACAGAAGTGCAATAGGAGTGTAGTATGACTGCCACGCAGCATCAGGGTCTACGTTAGTGAGACTGGCAGTGTGGTGTGGCAGTGTTCTTTAGGCCTGTTTAACTGCTCTGGTGTCGGTGCAGAACAGGCGGCGAGTTGGATTAATCAGGGGAAGGGTTTTGCTAGGTGAGTAAAACTGGTGAGATGAGAAGGGGGCAATGGACCACAGTATCTAAGGCAAATAAGGAAAGAAACTTTGGGGGATTGGATCACTAGCTTGAAGATCCCAGTGGGGTGAAGAATTGTTGGAATCGGAACTAGAGGGCACAGGCTGGGAAAGGAGTCAGTTGCTGTTGGATGTATGGTGCTCACAATTAAGATGGTGGAAGAGGTGTTCCCAGCATGGTCTAGACTGTAGAGCAGTACTGTCCAACGGAAGTGCAAGTCACAGGTGTAATTTAAAGTGTTCTAGTTGCCACATTAAAAAAGTAAATTTAATTTTAATATGTTTAACCCAATACAGCCAAAAATGCTCTCTCACAATGTGATACTTGAAGTTCTCAGCAGCCACATCTGGCTAGTGGTGACTGCTGTATTGGACAATATATATGTAGATGGTATGACCGTGGGAATGGGTGTCAGGGTGGGGGGCCAGCTGAGTGGAGGAGAGGAGGTCAAGGAACTGAGAGGTTAGCGTGTTAGAAAGATAATCAGGAATTATGGGCAGTGTCGGAAAAAGTGGCAGTAGGGTGGTAACTGGTTAGCCCAGCTGGTTAGATAGAGCGTGGTGCTAATAACACCAAGGTTGCCAGTTCGATCCCCGCATGGGCCACTGTGAGCTGCGCCCTCCTTAAAAAGAAACAAAAACCATCTAACCATGTTTGAAGACAAAAAAAGTGGCAGTGGGTCAGCTGTGGTAACAGGGTGAAGATAGAGGCTGAGAATATGGGGGGTTTTGCTGAGTGAGCACAAGCTCTTATCTAAGCTTGGGGCATTGGGAGTAGAAAGCTGGTTCGGGGACAGCAGAGCCAGACGGAAATGAAAGTCTAAGGGACGAGAGATACATATGGGATGAGGTGGGATTCTTGGGCTTCCACAATGGGTGGGGTGTTGTCTTCCAAGACCTGTTAATAAGATCAAAGGAAATTGCCTAATTGTATTTAATCATAAACATAGTATGCCACTGTATTTAATGATAAAAGTCCTAATACTATGAAGTGTACTATGATTCTGTATGCATAGAATATGTGCATAGAATGCCTCTGGAATAGGAGGTGTCTTTCATCACATCCCTTTTTGTACTCCTTAGGTTCTTTATCACCTATGTGCAAGCGCTGCTTACTAATCTCTAATTTGACTAAGCAGCAAAAGCCTTACCTTTGCATTTTTTGACCCAATAATTCCTGCTGTACACTCAAGAAATAATTGTAGGTGCCCAAGTATTTGTGCATAAAGATCTATCCAAAAATGTGTTTATCACAGCATTATTTTGTTACATGGTGGAAAGCTACAAATAATCTGCGTCCTACACTAGAGCGTTACAATACACACATACGATGTAATGATAGTGACTGTATCATTTACAGTGATTGTATGCTAGTATTAGTGACATGGTAAATGCTCATGACATTAAATGGGACAGTGGGATTAGAAAATGCATTAGCTGACTTACAGCAGGGATCTGTCCCACTTCAACTTGGGAATATTAAGAGGACCGAAAAAGCCCCAAATGATTTCTTTCATCTTTGTGTGCAGTGATATTTCTCATGTTTCCTGCCACTTTCTAAACTTTCTGAGTCTGCTGATCGGATTTATTTCTGGACAGAGCCACTCTTCCTACTTGTTCTAATTCTGTCAGTTTTAATTAACAATGACTAGCAGTATGTGTCTTAGATAGGAGGTTTCTGGCCGGCTCCTGAAGCTATGGCAGTTAGCAGCTGCCTGCGAGCCGCCTGCAGAGTGTAATTCCACAGATTTGCTTTCGCCAGAAACAAACCAGAGAACAAGTAGCTAACAAGAGAAGCTGTAGGAGTTCTGTGGGACTGTGGAAAGATTAATCCCACAAGGAAATCTTTGTGCTTCAAGGTAGGTAGAGGAGTTCATTTTGTCATTTAATGGTTAATTGCCACTTAGCAGGGCAGAGCGAACAGTTTAATAATTGTATGTTAAAGACTCTTTTTCTCCTCTCCGCTTCCACCTGGATCTTGGGTAGATTTTCGCATTGCTCCCTCCTAGGAAGATTGTGTACTTTAAGCCTGTATTTTATTTAGTTGATATTTTAGGCCATAGAAGGAGGGATTGTGCTGTTTTCTGCTGTAAATCATTGTGTCATCCTAATCAAAATACTCTGATTCATTCTCATTCTCCCTAGGTAGCAGAGGCTCAGCGGGCAGAGTTTAGCCCTGCCCAGTTCTCTGGTCCAAAGAAGATCAACCTGAACCACTTGTTGAATTTCACTTTTGAACCCCGTGGCCAAACAGGTCACTTTGAAGGCAGTGGACATGGCAGCTGGGGAAAAAGGAACAAGTGGGGACATAAGCCTTTTAACAAGGAACTCTTTTTACAGGCCAAGTGAGTATGGCTACTCTTAGGAGGAAAGTGAAATTGCACCTCTGGGTAGTTGTACTCAGAAGAAACTTCTTTAAACTGCTGTGGGAGAGAGACAGAAAAGGTCTGGGTCTTTTTCGTTTTTTTTTTTTTTTCGGTTCTCTCTTTTCTCTTTTGGCAAGTATTGAAAACCCACTTTCCAAGTGAATGTGTTCTTTGTGCTTAAAATAATATAACGCTTAAATAAATAAATAAGTAAATGCTAAAATTAAACAATGCTTTAGTATCATGATGAGGTACTAAAAGTGTTTGCTTTGGAATTAGACCCAGATTTGAATCTTGTTTTGGCCTTTGATCTTGGGTAAGTTAATCACTTTGAGATTCAGCTTCTCCTCTGTAAAGGAGGAGAAATTACTTAAGGGAGAATTGAATGACAAGTTGGAGTGCTTGGCATATATTTGCTCAAATACTGATTCCCTTTTTTCTTTTGTGTGGTGTTATAATGTAAGATTTGACCTTGGATCTAGACTGAAGTAGCCATTTAGTACTTTATTTGAACTGGTACTCAGATGATTGAGTGGGAACAGCCTTTTCTGCTGCCTTGAAGACTAACTCTGTTCCAGGGTTTCTGGGGGTGAGGGAGCAAATCTGGCTTCCTGCTGGTTGTTGAAGCCACAGTCTGGGTTAATTTTAGTTCAGGGGAGGACTGTAGGCCTTTTTGCTGGGCTTGGCAGCAGAAGAAACAGTTCATGGATTAGACTCCTACCCACTGAGTCTTTGGAGTTCTTCCAGAGCCAGGGTTCAGAACTGAGGGTGAAGCCCCAGTTCGTTGCTTCACAAACCATGGCTGCTAATGGCCTGCATTTGATTTAAGTGAAGAGATGCTGAATTTCTGTTGAGGGCTTGTTGGTAGATTCTTAAAGCCTGCCTTTTCCATGTCTTCCTACTTCTAGCTGCCAATTTGTGGTGTCTGAAGACCAAGACTACACAGTTCATTTCGCCGATCCTGATACCTTAGTCAATTGGGACTTTGTGGAACAAGTGGTGAGTAGCTTCCCTAAGCTTCTAAGCTGTTAGTGGGAGAGAGAACTAAAGAAAGGGGCTGCGGTGACACAGCAGTGCTTGGCTGGGTTCACTGCCGATACCCTTTGCCGCATGGCCTTACTGCAGACATTTCTCAGAGATCAGTCCTGGTTTCTCCTGCAATTCACTTTGTGCTCATTGGCACTGACTTGTCGGACTGGGGAGGTGGAGGGCTCTGATCTGAAGGTGTAAAAGCAGTGCTACTACCTTCTCTTTCCTGGGAAAGGTAACCAGGGGAATACATGACAGGCTCTGGTTACCCTTCTGACTCAGGGTGGGCTCATTACGTGGACATTGCTTCATTGGTAGCTGTTCATAGTAATCAGTATCAAATCAGGCCTCAGCCTTGAGGCTGGTGAATGAGCCACACAGCTGTACTTCTGTCCAAGCCACTGCTACATTTGTTTTCTATTGAAGTTAGAGCTCGGAATATCCCTTTGCTGCTCCTAGGTTCTGTGATATAAAGTACCTTTCAAAACGATAGGCCTGAAAGCCTAGACTCCTGTTACTGTGAAATTCATAAACTCATCTGAGAATGACATAGAAGGCCTGTGAAACTTAAGTTTTATATGCATTGGTTTGAAAAAATGGAGATTCATAAAAAGTGAAAGTCTCATTGACTGCTGTGTTGGAAATTACTGGAACATTACTTCTAGACCCTTATTAAAGCTTTTATGTATGTATGTGTACATATAATTTTTTTTTGTAAATAGGATCACATTGATTTCTGTCATTTTTTCCCCTTTGATATAGAACCCCCAAGATGCCTGTTGTGTAGTTTTATTATATTAAACCACTATTAACGGTTTCCTTAATGATGTGCTTAAAGTGCTATCATACGTATACTTGGCATTGTTGAACAATTTTATGAAGATGGTGTTGAGTAGAGATTTGTAGGGATGAGGACGGGGATGGCAGAGGAGAGGCTTTAACTTTGCGAATCCCTGGTCAGTTCTGAAAGCAGTGTAACTTGTGGTGCCATTTTGTTTTCAGCGTATTTGTAGCCATGAAGTGCCATCTTGCCCAATATGCCTGTACCCACCTACTGCAGCCAAGATCACTCGTTGTGGACACATCTTCTGTTGGGCGTGCATCCTGCACTACCTTTCACTGAGTGAGAAGACCTGGAGTAAATGCCCCATCTGTTACAGTTCTGTGCATAAGAAAGATCTCAAGAGGTGAGAGGGAGAGATTTACTAGATGAAACCCCAGTCTGCTAAGTCCTGGCCCTGCTACATCTGCATGTCCATGTTACAGTGTTGTTGCCACAGAGTCGCATCAGTATGTTGTTGGCGACACCATTACGATGCAGCTGATGAAGAGGGAGAAAGGGGTGTTGGTGGCCTTGCCCAAATCCAAATGGATGAATGTAGACCATCCTATTCAACTAGGAGGTGAGTTCGGTTCATTATAGGGGCAAATAATCCTGGGTCCACCCTTTGAGGCTATTGAATATATCTTCCTACTATCAGGAATTGAGCCTTTAGGCATGCACTTCCAAAATTAGTCATAGGGTTCCAGGGGGTTCGGGTGGAGTTCGCAGAGAGTGGCTTAGCTCAATTTTTAAGTTTGGTTCTGGTGTGTGTGTGTGTGTGTGTGTGTGTGTGTTTTCCATTTTACGAGGCTTTGTTGAATAGTATGTGGCACTGTGCCCAGTCTTAGAGAGTTCAGTCAGCCAGTCTTAGCACCTTTTGTAAGGAACTTACTAGTCTAATAGAAGAGACAGACCGGCAGTTAGGGTATAGAGTGTGAATAAGGGCTTATGGTGGGGAAAGTGCAAGGGGTTGTATTCCCTGTAGAAATGAGCATTGGATGAAAGTGGTATTTCAGTTTCTGGGCACAAGCTTTCTCAATAAATGGTATTGAAATAACTGACTGTCCTATGAAAAAATGAAATAAAATTGGATCCCTATCTCATAAAAACAAGTCCGATAAATTGAAGAACTAAATGTAAAAACATCAAAAACTTAAACCTTTAAAAGAAAATATAGGACAGTATCTTTGTAAATCTTCAGGCAGGGATGGATTTTTTGAACCAGGCTAAAACTACAGATGCTGTAAAAGAAAAGATTGAGGGGTCAGGGAAGGGTGAAGTGGGTAAAGGGGGTCAGATATATGGTGACAGAAGGAGACTAGACTTCAGGTAGTGAGCACACAATAGAGCATATAGATGTCGAGTTCTATGATGTACACCTGAAATTTATATAATGTTATTAATCAGTGTTACCCCAATAAAGTTAATAAAAAAGAAAAGATTGATATATTTGAAATCGGACAAGATTCCTCAAAGTCAACAGTTGATAAGCGAGGGGAAAATTTATACATTTAAAACTAAAAATTAACATCCAGAACATACAGGTGTTCTATAAAACAGATTAACCTATGGGCTGAGCATATGACAGGACTTCCCAGAGAAGGATATTGAATAACCTCCAAGTATCTGCAGAGTTCACTTTACTAAAAGTTACGCAAATCAAAATGCCTATTAGATTGATGCAAAAAAAAAAAAAAAAAAAGACATTGGGAACACTGGGTATTGGAAGGGATAGAGAAATGGGTACTCTTATTCTTGGTGGGAATATAAATTGAATAGCCTTTGGAGAGGCAATTTGGTAGTATTTAAAATATGCACAACCTTTGATCTAGTATTTATACTTAAGTATCATAAAGAAATAATTTGTATTGAGTCTATAGGATTGTTTTTATCATGAAGTTGGCAGTAACCTAAATGTTCCAAAAGGACTTACGAGAGTGTATAGAACTGTGGAACACTATACAGAAGGTAAAAATGGGATAGATCTCTGTGTTAATATTTTGAAAGATTTTAAGACACATTGAATGAAAACTAAACTGAACAAAATTTAGTTTATTTTTGGGAAAACCTTTATTTTTTATGAACAAGGGTATATGTATGGAAAAGGTTTGAAGGATACATATTCAAATTTGTATTTGGGGGTGGGAAAACAGGGCATTTCAAGGTTTCTCAAAAGATAACATTGTTTTAAAGTACAGAAAATATGAGGGAGGGAAGTAAAGGAAATAAGTCATCCATGATCCTTTTACCCAGAGATACCCCCAAAAGTTTTACTCTAGTCTGGCATCTATTCTTTTGTTCATGTAATGTGGGTATTTTCTCTGTGTCACTAAATGCCTCCTTCGGAAACCATTTTTAATGTTTGGAAAATTCTCTTTAGTGAATCCCATCATGTCGTTAACCATTTCTTTGTTGTTGATTGGTCGATTGCAGCTTTTTTTATATTAGAGACAATGCTATAACCAGTATCATTGGACTAAATTTTTGACTGCATCTTTGGGTTTCTTAGGATAGATTCCTCATATGAATGATGGGGTCAGTTATAAACCTTATATTAAGGTCATTGTTAAATTATTTTTAGGAAATTATGCTAAATTACTTCATCTTCACCTTAGGAAAAAAGCTTAGGTGAAGGTTGCTGTTTAGCCACACGGTTGCAAGCTTTGAGCGCTGCGCTGTTGTGATCTTGCTGGCCTTCTTGCAGATGAACAGCACAGCCAGTACTCAAAGTTGCTGCTGGCCTCCAAGGAGCAGGTGCTGCGCCGGGTGGTTCAGGAAGAGAAAGTCGCACTTGAGCAGCAGCTGGCAGAGGAGAAGCACAGTCCTGAGTCCTGCTTTATTGAGGCAGCCATCCAGGAGCTCAAGGTGAGGTGACGCGCTAGAACCCAGACGGGATGCGGGCGTGAGTTACTGCGGCCCCGCACTGAATGTAATAATAGCGGGGGATGGCTGAAAGTGATTTGTCCTGGGCTTTGGTGAGGGGAGGGAAGGCTGACCTAGTGGGTTTTCAGCATTCTTTGCAGCTGAAAGGAACACGTCATAATTACTTATAACTCAAAGACACCGGAGTTTCTTAGGTTAGCTGTGTTCTTAGTTAAACAAAGGTGTATTTTTTGTTTTCTAGGAAAACACTTGGATTTATTTTTAGAGATGTGTTATTGAAGGACATTGTGGAGAAAGTATTTATGGCCTTTCCAGCAGGCCTTAGCAATATCTGCTGAGGATTTTGGAGCAGCAAGAATGACCAAAATACAAAATTCCCTGTCTCATATCCTCCACAACAGGGATTCTTTAGCTTTAACAAGCATCAGAATCACTCCATGTTGGGCTCCACCCTGAGAGATTGATTCAGTAGGTCTGGGCTCAGTAGGCTCAATAATTTGCATATAACAAGTTCCAGGGGGATTCTGATGCTGCTCATCCCCAGACCACACCTTGAGACTCACGGATCTGTAATAGAACAGTGAAAGGCCCTATTCATTGAGAGAGTGGCATGTAACAGGCCCTGTGCTAAGGTACTGTACTTCATTTATTTCACTTAAGCTTTGTATCCTGGTGTGATAGCTACAACTGTCCCCTTTCCTAGACGAGGCAGTGGAATCATGGCTTAGGTAATTTGCTTGAGGACACCTAACTAACAAGAGGTGAAGCTGGTATTTGAATTCCAGTCTCTCTGACTCCTAAATCCTCCTTGGGCAGTTCCCGTGTATTTAATTTTATTTTTTCTGTAGTGCAGAGTGTTTGTTCAAATGCATTTCAGGTAGAAGAAAAGCTACATAGAAGTAAAAAGCTGTCCAGGTTGAGGTGAGGGTTGGCCAAACCCCTGCCTCTTGCGCTGGGGCCATCTCAGTTTGTAAACACTGGAAGACTAGTTCTGTGTTCTTGGATTTCTATAGGAAACTTGTGTAGTGTTGTCATCGTCAGAGACTTGAAATAGATCATCCTGTTTGAGTACAGATGGTTTTTGCTTCCTGTTTCCTTTAAAGATTGAGGATTTTAAGTACTTAAACTCTTCCCAATGGGTCTTGTTGCCTTTTAACTTCTGTTGAGAGAGGCCATTATAAGCCCTTGCCTTTCAAACTACGTTTGTTTCTGGAAACTTAGCTTCCTCTGGTCTCTCTGGTGGTCTAGACTCGGGAAGAGGCCCTGTCAGGATTGGCGGAAAGCAGAGGGGAGGTCGCTGGTGTCGTGGCTGCTCTGGAACAGTTGGTGCTGATGGCTCCCTTGGCGAAGGAGTCTGTTTTTCAACCCAAGGAGGTTAGTGTGTCCCTGTTCCAAACTAAATGGCTGCCATTCCTCAAATGCTGCTATTGAGTTGCAAGGCACTGTTGTGAGATCTGAACTTTCTTGGGAGGGGACTTTGAGTATTTCCTCTGTGCTTATTATGATAGTTCTTTCCCCAGGGGATCAGTAAATGTGACAGCTAAGATAAACATCCAGAGAGCTTGGTTCCCGTGCCTCCCTTTGCCACATGTATTTTCTGTTGACCTAGAATTTGTCCTAACAGGGTGTGCTAGAGTATCTGTCCGCTTTTGATGACGAAACCACCGAAGTTTGTGCTCTGGGCCCTTCTCGTCCTCTTGGTCTCCCTCTGGTAGAGGAAGAGGAAGCAGTGTCTGAACCGGAACCTGAGGGGTTGTCAGAGGCCTGTGATGACTCGGAGTTAGCCGGTGACAATCTCAGAGAGGGGACCATTTGTATGGAGTCCAGCCAGCAGGAACCCATCACCACGCCAGGCTTCACACACCTGAGCAGCTCTCCTTGTTACTACTTTTACCAAGGTGAGGGTCTCTGAGGGGAGGGCTGGGTTGCCACAGAGATGTTTCGGAGAGAGGACCTGACTCTCTGAGCAGAAGGAAGTATTGTCACTAGTTCCTGGGCACTTAGGTCTCTTGTGCCTTTCGGCTTGGGGAGGGAGAGGCAGGCCCAGCTGTACAGAGGGCCCTGTCTGGGGGCCTGGCGAGACTGGTGTGTGATAGAGGTGCTTGTCTTCAGCGGAGGACGGGCAGCACATGTTCCTGCACCCTGTGAATGTGCGCTGCCTCGTGCGGGAGTACGGCAGCCTGGAGCAGAGCCCAGAGAAGATCTCGGCAACGGTGGTGGAGATTGCTGGGTACTCCATGTCTGAGGTAAGGCCTTGCCTTGGAGGTGGAGGGTCAGGGAGCAGCATTAACCTCATGTTTTTGAAGTGCGCCTGGCCAACCCAAGCTCACAAATCTTCAGGGCCTTCAGTTTTTGTATCTTAAGGCTCTTTTTGACAGTGGTGGTGCTTGTGAATTTTTAAAAAGTAAATGTTGTTACCTTGCCCTTCCAGGGTTCTGTTCAGTGAGTCACCACTGCTGTCTGCTTCACAGGTTATTTCCTGTGGTTTGGGAATATAGATGTCTGTTACTTTGAGTCAAGATGAGTTTGTTTTTGTTTCTCTTTCTCCTTACTGCTTGGGAGAAATGTCCAAGAAAACAGAAAGTCCTTGGAGGCTCTTAGCTAGTTTATACATGCTTGAAATGCATTTTTGGTTTAGCAGACACCTATGAATTATTGCCTGATAATTTACATGTATGAATTTTTTGTCCTTTGAGAGTTATCCCTGCATCGATCACAAATTTGTTATAAGCCTCAAATTTAAACTTTTTGAGTACTATAAACTTTGCATCAAACATGCAGAAAAAGAAAATTAAACTTAAATTGATGGGTTTCAGTTTTTACTCTTTTTAGGCCAAGCTTCGTTTAATAGGGAGATCTCCTTTATCATTAATGGTATCAGTTATCATTAATTCTGTCAGTGATTCCCAGATTTTTGCCAACAAACAACTCTTCCTTATTCTCTCCGCTCAGTCATGGACCCCAGAAAACGAGAAACACCTGATCAGCTTTAGCTACCTGATTACCAGGCTCTATACGTTTGCAGCACAAACCAAAAAACTTTTGGTCACTTATTCTACCTTGCTGTAGCTTAATTGACACTTTCTGTTCAGCCATTCACAATGGTGATAACTTGAGCACTCCTCATGGAGCCCCTAAGCCTGGTCTTAGGTCAGTGTTGGTCCCTTTTCCATTATAGGATGTTCGACAGCGTCATAGGTATCTCTCTCACTTGCCGCTCACCTGCGAGTTCAGCATCTGTGAGCTGGCTCTGCAGCCTCCTGTGGTCTCGAAGGAAACCCTAGAGATATTCTCAGGTGAGAATTCCCCTACTTTGCTTCTCTAGAATGGAGTTAGGGCTTCTTGTGACTAGAAATCCACTGTGGGAGGAGTTAAGAAGGGGTGGTGTCGTGAGTCTCAGAACCTCCTGATACACTCCATCTGTTCATCCAGTCCATCTGGGCCACTCGTGTGGCCTTAGCTATTAGTCAGCCCGGGGGAGGAAATGGCCAGGTTGTTCCGGCTCTGCCTCCTCATAACCTGACCAACCCACAGATGACATTGAGAAGAGGAAGCGTCAGCGCCAGAAGAAGGCTCGGGAGGAGCGCCGCCGAGAGCGCAGGATTGAGATGGAGGAGAACAAAAAACAGGGCAAGTGTAAGTTCAGGAACTCTCATCTTTGACTAGTACAGCTGTGTATCATTGTACCGAGGCTCAGTGTCCTGGCCCAGAAGCCAAACTGCTTGGGTTCCTATCCCAGCTCTGCCAGTTGTTTTCTTTAACTCTTAAATATGAATCGTGAGAGCATCTCTTTCATAGGGTTATCTGAGAATTAAATGAGTTAATGCGGGTCAAAGTGCATAGCACATAGTAAGGAATAAAGTTAAATTCGTTCTTGGCACAGTGGATGAATAAGCCTGACAGGGGAAGAAGTTAGAGATCTGCTGAGTGCTGGGGATAATTGTCCCATGTGTTCTCTGGATGGATCATTGACCTCACCTTTGACTCTATTCAAAGGGACATCTGTACATAGCAAGTTTGCCAAGAGGGTCTGATGGAGTAGAAAAACCTTGACAAACTAGGAAATATATGCAGGAAGTTACATTTAAGAGTTCTTTCATACCAGTAAGTGCAGAGTCTTTTGTTCTGGTTCTCCAACATAAGCTTCATTGAACCCAGGAGATCAGTGTGACATGAGGGCCCAGTTATCCTCCAGAAAACAAGGAATGAGTCCTTGGTTAGGGAAAGGTCTTAGCTATATTGACTCCATATGGTATGGGAAACATGAATTATACTTCTCCAATGGGGGTAAGTATATAGCTAGTGTTCCAGTACTGTAGCTTTTGGGCACATATTCTAAACATTTGAGAAAACTGATGTTTCAGGAACAAGGGCTTTTTGTTTAACTTTTATTATGGAAATAATAAACACAAGTCCATAGACTAGTGTGATTAAGCCCCATGTTTATCACTGAGCTTCAATTACAAAAATCAGAACAGGCTTTTATATTAAAACAAAGACATAAAGTGGCAGTTATAAATTTGGGTTTTAAAGTTTCTGTCTACATCATACACCCCTGGGGGAGTCATACTGATTATCCTCAACTGTTGAAAAAGTTTTGAGGAAATCTGTAAATGGGCCTAACAGTCTCATCTTTCCTTTGCAGACCCGGAAGTCTACATTCCCCTCGAGAATCTACAGCAGTTTCCTGCCTTCAACTCCTATACCTGCTCCTCTGATTCTGCTTTGGGTCCCACCAGCACAGAAGGCCATGGGGCTCTCTCTGTTTCTCCTCTTAGCAGAAGTCCAAGTTCCCAAGCAGGTAAATAAAGTTGCGATTTAAAGAATGAAATTGGCCACCAGCCACAGACCTTAAATCAAAGCCCTAGTGTCTGAATATACAACACTGAATTTATTCAGTGTGGTGAGGTCTTTAGGTGACCATCCTTTCTTTGGGTAGTCAATATATTCCTGAGGTACGTCAAATTCTTGCCATTTGATTCACCTTTCCCATTGGCTGTACTGACTACTTTATGCCTTAGCTTCTAAAAACCCCAAAGCAGCTCATATGGCAGGACGGTTACACCTAGATTCTTCCCTGCGACCCTGCTGCTTTATTTCTGGTTTCTTTGAGATACTCCCTCTGTATGCTTGAGCACGTTTGTACATGTCTCTTTGTAGCACTGTTTGTAATAGTAGGGAGGAAGAAATAGTCAACAAAGTCTACTGGTAGGAAAATGGCTAAATCATAGCATTTATACTATGAAATACTTTGTACCTATTTGAAGAAGGAAATAGCTCTCTTCGTGCTCTAATGGGTAGACCTTTAAGATAAAAGGAAGTTGTAGAACAAAACATGATCACATTTGTGGGCTTAAAGAAAAGACACACAAAACAAAGCATTTCATTATGGGTTTATGTATCTAAAAGTATAGAAAAGTACTGGGATGTTTATGTTCCAAACTGGTATTGGTGTTCCACTCCAGGGGTGAGATCAGGATGGAGAGGTTGTTAGGCCTTTAGCCTTTTAAAAATACTGTTTTCTCATAGAGAGAGAATCTTTTGATGTGTTATGAAATTAAACACTTAAGAAAGAGTTGCTGTAATTTCAGAGCTATCATTTCTGATCTTCATCCACCTGGCAGATATTTTGGTACTTAAAATTTGTTTCTCTGTCAGGCATTTTAAACAAAATGTGCAAGATCAGAATATTGAAAACTCTTGGTTACCCTTGTGATCCTGTGCCTATCACTGACCAGGAGCCTGAGGCTGAGGCAGGGACTTGCTTAGTGGCAGCGACTGAGACTAGAACCTGGATCTTGACGGCTGTGTGACCACGATGCTCCGCAGTGTAAGGAGAGAGTTGCTACACAAGGAATGTGGCAGAACACTGACTACATGTTAGTGAGATAAAGATTGTGTTTCGTGCACTAGCTATTCTGAAGGTATGGGCTTTAATGTATTTAGGTAAGAGCAGTTGGATGGTTCTAGGAATAAAGGTATTAAACAGCCTTGGCTGACTATGGAAGGGCCCGCTACTGGGAGTGTGAATAGGCCTCTCTCTCCCAGTAGCCATCTGGGCTGATCTATGGAAATGTTTAAGGCCAGGAAGGATGGAGAAGACTATTCCTTAGGGAGTATCAGGAACAAGCTTGCATCTTCATGCTGGATTTTGTTGATGTATGTGTTCTGGATGCTAACTGAATATTCCGAAGTCATCTGCTGGCTGGAACATAAAGGCTGACCGGATAAAATTTTATATCTTTTACTTGGAGATTTTTCATCTATATAAAACCAGTTAATGACAATCCAATACCTAGGCCTTGAGAGCCAGCCAATGTGGACAGGGGTTTTCTTACTGCAAGAATAGATTCTGCCATGCCTTTTAGTGTTACTGTAACCACTGACTTTTCTCTGTATACTGATCAGTGGTGTGAATAATAGGCCATGTTCTTGGCTTTTTAAGAACGTGGTAGAATTGAAGTCGGATCAAGGTTTGCTTTTTGAGGTGAGGTTGGTAATTATCCAGACCTGATTCAGGGTTCATCTCTTTGGAACTTGATTCGTATAATGAATATCTCGTTCCCTTTTAGATTTTCTGCTGACCCCTGTGTCACCCACTGCCAGTCAGGGCAGTCCTTCATTCGGCGTTGGGAGTCTGGAAGAAGACTCTCCCTTCCCTTCCTTTGCCCAGGTAAATCCTTTGCTTGTGAAGTAGCCAAAGGGTATTTAACATAAATTCTACTGCTTGTTCTTTCTGGAAATCCCTCTGTTGAAGGGGAGGCTTCCAGGCTAACGTTGCACTGACTCTAATAATCACGGAAAGCTTTCTTAAGCGGGAACCTCATGGATTTAATCTCAGACATCACCGTAGATGTACCAAGGAAAGAGGCCAAGAGTACTTGAGGGAGAATCAGAGTTTTCATTATTTAACCAATTACTAGATTTCTTTTTTCCCCTTTTTCCACTTTGGCAGATGCTTAGAGTTGGAAAAGCAAAAGCAGATGTGTGGCCCAAAACTACTCCAAAGAAAGGTGAGTATAGCCCTCCTGGTAAAGGGAATTTGGCCCCTTTCAGAAAGTATGTCTCTCGAGTTTTTTCTAGAATTGTAACACTGCTATTTTTTAGATGAAAACAGCTTAGTTCCTCCTGCCCCTGTGGACAGTGATGGGGAGAGTGACAACTCGGACCGTGTTCCTGTGCCCAGTTTCCAAAATTCCTTCAGCCAAGCTATTGAAGCAGCCTTTATGAAACTGGACACACCAGCTACTTCAGATGCCCTGTCTGGTAAAGGCAAAGCACTGAGTGCTCAGCTCAGCACACGGTTGGCCTTCCTCCCTGGATCTCGGGGCAGACGTCACTAATCAGTCTGGCTCCTTCCCCGGAGCCTTTCATTCTAGGTTCACATTCTAGGGTCAGCTGACATTCCATTTGGTAGGTCATGTTGGACCTTTTTGCCACCTCAGATTAATTCTGCAGCCTGCATGTGAAACTCTGAGGAATTCATTTTTCCCTTCTAAGATACAGTAGTGGAGAGTAGATTTTGGAATCCTGAGTTGGTAGAGTGGCTCACAGATGCAGAAATTGGGCTCAGAGCCCAGCCCCACTCTGTGGTATTCATGATTAGACAAAAATAACATTTATGGTGTGCTTCCTATATGTGTCTAGCATTGTGCTAATTTTATTCTTCCATTAACCATATTAAATGGGCATAACTCATGTTACAGAAGAGGAAACAGAGGTCTAGGGAGATAAAGTGCCTTGTTCAAAGACAAACACCTAGAGTATGCAAGGACTGGTATTTGAATCCAGGCAATCTGATTCCAGAGCCTGCACTCTTAGCTGCCACTCTGATTCTCAGTAATGAAAACTGGCCGGGGACAAAGGGATGGCATTCTAAGATCTCTCTTTCTGTTTCCATTTAGAGGAGAAAGGAGGAAAGAAAAGAAAAAAACAGAAACAGAAGCTCCTGTTCAGCACCTCGGTCGTCCACACCAAGTGACACTACTGTCCCAGGCTACCTTCGCCATCTGGTTTTCTTTTTTCCATGCTTTTGTTCTGCTGCTGTAATTTTTAAGTATTTGAGTTTGAACAGATTAGCTTTGGGGGGAGGGGGTTTCCACAACGTGAGAGGGAACCAAGATTTTAAATACAGTGTATTTTCCAGCTTCCATCTTTACACCAAAATAAAGTATTGACACTCACAAGAAATTTCTTCCTGCCAAGGTTTTTAGTTTGTTGCCAGGTTAGTCTTTTTTAACCCCTGTGTAATTAGTTTTTCTCAACCCCAAATAAGTTTTGAGTCCCTTCAGCATCCGTTGGAGCAGCCCAAACCAAAGTATTAAATAGTACTGCTCTTGTTGTGACATCATGTCAGGGCATCATGGTTTCAGCACACCTATCAGTGTGTCTTTTAAAAAAAAGTTGAATCTTTTCTATCTGTTCAGTTCTCTTAAAGAAACAAAGGGATGGAAATAAAATGGATTTAGGATACCCCGCTTGAATTGCAGTTTTTCTTCTGACAGATGGCCAGGCTATGAAGGCAGACCTGGGTTGCACTTGCATGTGTGATGAAGGGTTTTGCCTCTTGCACGTGGCTTCTATTTGGCAAGGAAAGCTGTGACTGTCACTAAGGAAGCCCCAGGGCCTGCCAACTGTAAATGACAGTGGCCTGAATTGTTGTAGAAGCAGGAGTCTAGCACACCTAGAGGCAGAGTAGGAGAGGTTTGAAAGCAGTAGGGTTGCCCGCTGCCTCCATTATTTAATATTCTTTTACCTTGGTTTGAGGTAAATTTGAGTGATGTGAATTCTTTTGCCGCGTAATAAAGTGACCTCTAGGTGTAATAGAATGTGAAGGCAAATAGTTGCAATAAATCACCTGCACAAGCAATGTGAGCTTTCTGTTTTTTTAAAGTTCATTACAGGTCAGCTAGATAAACTTCTTAAATAGGTTAAAGCAATAACTACTATGAGCGTGAGCAATTTTGCTATCGTGGAGTAATGTCTTTCCTAGGGTCATCAGGTCTAAATAAAGGGTTCTTGAGCTGGGTTTAGGTTTAACCTGTCCTTGTTGAAAAGGTTCAGAAATCCTGCGTGACGAACTCTCCTGGGTGGGTGAGTGTGTTCTAGCCCGAGATGAGGGTGCATTGAAGGAAAAATCAGAACTCTGTTAAATGTGTCAGGGACTTTGAGTGACATCCATTTTTATTATCAAGAAAACATCCTAGAAATGTCATTAGTAGGTAGATCAAAACTAACCACAATCTCTTGACCCTCCTAATTCCTGTGAGTGTGGCAGTCTCACCTGTTTGCAGGTGCCAGGCAGGTATAAGGCAATAGGGAAGGGTGTAACTACAGAAACTACCAGAAGTTGGCAGCTACTACTTGGCTTTGTAATAATGGTCTGGTGAAGCCAGGTTTTTTCCCCTCCAGAAAAGTGCTAGAACTGCATTTTTTGTCAAGTTACCTAATGAAGTAGACAAGAACCTATTTTCAAGGTTCTGTGGGTTAGTACTGAGACCAGCTGTAAATCTGTGCCAGTTCAGTTGCTGTGTCTCATTAATGCTTCTACTCCACATGACCTGGACTGCTTAGGGCCCGTCCCAGGGGCTGGGGGTACAAGGCCTCAGTGGGAGACTGCATCTCGTACTACATAGGGAGCCAGTCTTCTCACTGAGGTAGAGGGAAGAGACTTGGCCAAACATGATGAACTTCCTAAGTACATATGCTAAATGCTGTAGGAGCCAAATAAAATTTATTAAACATATCTCAGGCAATTAGAAACAAAGATAGCTGTAACCACAGAGGGTCCACAACCTGCAGAACCACTTGACCGGGCAACGCTAGGTAAAGGTGACATCAGTTTATGTGAATAAGTCCTCCATTTTGAGCTGCTAACCTGGCCTCTGATCAGCAGTCATCCAGTTTGGAGAACTGTAGAAGATGCTGCTGCCTCCCAGAATGTCCTGTTGCAACAAGGCCCTGAGGCTTAGGCACAGTGCCACCTGCAGAGGCTCACTCCATTGCTTCAGCAGCCTCCTCAGCACCATCTGAAAGGTCCTCCTCTCCCGACTCCTCTAGTAAACAGCTTCTTGTGACAGATTTCTGGATAGCTTCCCTCTCTCCTGGAGAAAGGCAGGCAGACAGCATGGATGAAAGATGTCTTTGGGAGAGAGACCTCTTACTCAGCTGGAGGTCACTGCTTACTGGACACTGGGCTAGTAGAATTGCTTACCTTCATCCATGCAGTTCTGCAACAAGATCAACAGCTGTCTCCTGTTGTACTGAATTAGGAACTTCTGACATGTTCTAATTGTACCTGGCACGGGAAAGAGCTTTGTGGTCAACAGCTTGTGAAATGGGTCTGACTCAAAGATTCAGAGCTAGGGGAAGGCATCTTGTTCTTGGCAGAATAGCAGGAGACCCACCCACTAGTTAAGACTCAACTCTGAACCTGTTACCTATTGAAAATCAGCCATTCCACATGCATCCCTACCTCCCACATGTAAGGTGTTGAGAAAACACGGGTAATGGTGTCCTTTGTTCTCCAAGTATGTGATGAAGGGAAGAGCTGACCACACAAGCTGGTAGAATTCCTTTCGGCATCGAAGTAGCACTATTCCAGTATAGGCATTGAGGTATCGCACTACAGCAGGATAAAAAAAACACCTTTTGGGGGAACTTTGGATTCTCAGGAGCAGGTTAAAAACCTTAGCGTAACAGAGAGCCTATTATGTGTCCAAACTGTTCAAGATAGTGGCACTTGGGATGCACCAATGAGTTAAAAACATTCCTAAAGGAAAACAAATTTTAGGGAAATTTCATTTATGGAAGGGGGATAGACAACACCCAGTGCCTTGTACACTGCTCATAACGCTGCTGATTTAGAATTTTAAATGCTCTTAATTCACTAGCTCAAATGGGATGGGATAGGGAGGGCGCGTGGAGAAAACCCTTGGCTGAAAAAAAGGTCCTTGAAGCAGCCAACTGTCTCACCTGATAGAGAAGTGTGCCTACGTGCATTTAATTCTCCAGGATTCCATTTCGAGCATATGGTATAAGGGAACAAATTTAGATAGTGTGGCTGTAGGGAAGGCCCTGTTCTTCCTGATTTACACATACACCATTTGTTCTGTACTTTACTAGCCCTATTAAGGGCTTTTCAGGAGTAATTCTGAATGTTTTCCATTGGTGATGTCAATGTAACCAGTCAAATAACTTGAATTCTAACCATTCTATTGAGTTTAGTCGCACTCCCCAATATACACATGTCAAACAGGTACAGGGAGTTCTCGCCCAAAGTTCCACTGCCTTCGCTTAACTTCGGACTCGTCCAGACTTGGGGCTCGGGGGTCCCAGACTCCTAAACAGGACGATATCGTACAGAGGATGGTGTATTGGGGTTGGCAGGCCCTGGGGTCGCTCGTGCTCCTTCGTCATCCCTCCTCCGGCCCCCGTTCCCTCCAAATGTCGCCGTCTGTCAGTTCCCCAGCACCCTTGTACCTGCGAGGCCGATGGAGGAGGCGGCCGCGCCGAAAGTTCCGTGTACGCGGGCGATCGTGTCCCGTACGAGGCCACCCAGTACTCTGTCATCCAGACTCAGGCGGCAGCGGGGGTCGTCAGACACCACTTCGCAGAGCAGGTACCTGCGGCGGGCGACAGGGAGCTGAGCGCGCGGCCAGAGCCGTGGGCACCGGGCAGGGACCGCATTGAGAGGCCAGACAGGTTGCTTACCTGTGCTTGAACCGCACCATGGCGACTTCCGCGCCCAGCTTCCCGTTGCGCAAACCGGAAGTCTGTGTTCCCGCTGGTGGCCAATGGGAAGTTAGCCTCCGCAGTCTTGCAGCCACTCAGAGAGGGAGGCAGGATAGGGGGAGGAGCTATAATGTTGAGAGGCCAAGTCCAGTGTCAGTCTCCTTTAAGCCCCGCCTCTGCGTTTGCGGAGCGCATGCGTTATGCTGAGATCCACGCTGCTTTGGGTGGAAGTTGGACTCGGTGTTGGAGAGGTTCGTGGCGGTGACAGGTAGTTCTGCTCCACGCCGGAGTTTGCAATACTGTATAAGATGTAGCTGCTGCATTTGGCGTCCTCGGAACGTTTACTTTCTATTATCTTGTAATAAATACAGTTGTGTATGCACTTATATTCTCTCCCCAAGCCGGACTGTGGTACTTTTGAGGACACGACCTTGCATTTGCAGGCCAGAGATTGACACAGGAAATCGGACCCTTATTTTCAGGTTAGGGCTCGGTATGCTTTTGCCGTGTAACGAAATATGTTATTACTGTTTGGGCTTTTCAACAATCTTAGGGAGACGGGTGTATTGTCTCGTTTTTTGTTTACAAAAGCAATCCGTGGTCGTTATATTTTCCGATTTTTAAGATGAAAAGCACAAAGAAACAAATAAAAATAAATTATAATCCCAGCACCGAGAATAATTGATAATGTAGTTTGTTTTCTTCCCATATTTCCCCCTTATGCCTGAGGTTCTCAAAGCGAGATGCAAGGACCCCTGGGTTTTCTGAGACTCCCTCAAGGTCAAAATTACTTTGATAAAAACACTAAAATGTTATCTGCCCTTTTCACTCTCTTAGAGTGGACAGTAAAGTTTTCCAGAGGCTACAAGATGTGTGGACATTATCTAATGGCTAATGGAATTGTGAATTGTGTTTTAAACATTTCTGTTGTAATATTCATGGTAAGTATGGATATACTATTCCACAAAACAGAAGCTCTTATGGATCCTCAATAATTTGAATGTAAAGGAGTCCTGAGAGAGTGAAAAATGTTTGCGCTGAGAACTGTTGCCTATGTTAAATTGTATTTTTTATTTCCTTTTGAAGAATAGGATCATAATATTTAATACTGTTTTTTGCTTGAATATCTTTTTAAAAACCTGTCTCATTGAAGTATAACATATATAGAGTGCATATATATAGACTTGTATAACCACCTCCCAGATTAAGAGAGAGAGCTTTTCCAGCACCGAAGAATGTTCTAGTATCTTCTTCCCAAAAACCTTCCCAGAGTAGCCTCTATTCTGACTTCTATGGTGATAGATTAGCTTTGCCTGTTCTTGAACTTTATATAAATATCCACAACATGGGGTGTATGTGTGTGTGTGTGTGTGTGTGTGTGTGTGTGTCCTTTCACATAACCTAAAGTCTGTAAGATTCAGTCTTCTTGTTTGACTATATTTTCATGTCAACTGTTCTGCCATGTTGATTTTTTCAGCTGCATTTTCAGTATTGCCTTCTTTGGAAGTACTACTATTAAACTGGTCAATATTCCCATGATGGACGTTTAAATTAGTTCCATATTTTACAGTTCAACCCAGCACTTTGATGCACAACCTAGTGACTCGGTCTTTATACCTATCCATGACTATTTGTAGAACTGTCCTGGACTTGGCTGCCTCTGTGAGGTCCATGAAGGGAGGCAGATTTCACAACCGATTATTTGAAAGATCTGGAATGAGTCCTCAATTTTTCCATCTTTCACTCTTCGCCACCTTAAAAGAGGGATACTGAGAAAGGAAAGGGAGGAGGGGAGGCAGGAGAGCAGTGGCCTTGCTGAGAAACCAGAGTCTGCTTTAACTTTCTTCTCACCCAAGAACCGCCTTACTATCCCCCCCTACCCCCGCAAAAGATCTTGCCAGCGTTCACCTTTTGCCAGCAGGGGGCATCAGAGGCCAGTAGTGTGTGGAGAGAGAAAGACACCGCCTCAGAGTACCCCTTCTCCCTCCTGTCCCTAAAATAACGCCCCTAACACTTCCCAGCCTTCAACTCTCTTAATCCCAACATTTTATGGGATGCAGTTGGGGCTCAGACCAGTCACACATCCAATAGGAAGCAGGATCAGAATTCGAACCCAAAGCCAGCCAACTCCAGGGTTCTTGTTCTTGGCTACCCCGCTGATGTCCTGTCCATGTTTCGCTTGTCCACTTGGTGTAAAATGGAGAGACTAGAGACATCGGTTCGAATCCCCTCTCCGTCATTTTCCAGCCACGTGATGTGGGGGAAGTTAATTCACCTGTCTAGATCTTATCTATGCCTATCTATGCCATAGGATAATAATGGTTTCTCCCTCACTGGTGGATGTAAAATTTAAACGAGATAACGTGGTCAAAACTCCTGGCACGGAGTACACAGTAAACACTTTTTTTGAATGCATGATCTACTCCTCCCCCCAGACAGCCCCCAGAGGAAGCACAGTGGGGCAGTCCTGGGCCCCCCCTCCTCCTACCAGGCCCGGCCCCCTGCCGTCCCCTTCCAGATCTGGACACCCACTGTGGCCCCGCGGAGCCGGCGGCCGGGGCGGATGGCATCGGCGGCGCCGCCAGCTCCCCGCGGTAATTAGCCTGTGCCGACTCGGGTTCCGCCAGCCGCTAATTACACGTCTCCTAATGAGGCCGGCGGCTGTTTGCAATTACCCAGGTCCCCGCCGCGCGGCGCGGGAGGCCACGGGGGAATCCGCCCACTGAGGAGTGGCGGGCGGCGGGGGCCGCGAGATCAGCTTGGCGGCGAAGGGTGTGTGCCCGGCCCGGCGCGGGCGGGGCGCTCGCCGTCAGTCACCTCGATTCTCTCCCAGTGGTGCCACAGAACCATTATTATCCCCACTTTACAGGGGAGTAAGGGGACTGAGGCTCAGAGAAACTCCTGCAGACACAAACAAAACTCACGCTAGAATGAGGCTAATCGTGATCTCTGACCGGGAGCCTCTGCTGCTAACCTATGCAGGTACTGTCTGGATCAGTGGGGTGGGTACTCGCTGTTGTTACTTCTGGGACTCTCAGAAGAAGGTCCCAGCTCAAATGAATTGGGGGGTGGGCGAGGGGGCTTGGGAAACTTCCTTTAAGCGCTTCCCCTTCTTCCCATCTGAGGGTTCCCATGCTCAATTTGTCCTTTTGGATCAGACACAAAACTGAATATTAGCTCTGGCAAGTCCTTTAAAACTTGTTTGGAAACATAAATCACACAACCCATTTCACAGACTGGGAAATCTGGAGCATTCCCTAGGTGGTCCTGGCAGCTGCTAAAATGCTCCCTTAAGATGGGGGTGGGAAACTACAATTGTTCACCTTGATCCAGGACCTTCTAGGGAGATCCAGAGTAGCTGCCTTTATTCTTCATATTTATCTTCTGGGGCTACCACTTATTAGCCCTTACTATGTGCCAGGCAATGAACTAGTAAGCACTTTATATATTGGATTTCATTTAGTCTTCACAACAACCCCATGAGGGTATCATTATTCTCCGAGGCGCAGGGAGGGAAATGATTTGCCCAAGGTCATACAGTAATTTCAGTCTAAAAAAGAGCTTTTGTCTCACCCCAAAACCTGAGCTATTAACCCCATGGTCTCTATCTCTTCTGGGCTGTCTGGGACCTAGAAGGATGTTCAAAGAAGTCCAACCTAATTGGGGTGCCATTCTGAGGTGACTTTGGCATCCAGGGGTTCCCTGTCAGAGCCTGGGAGCTGCTGGTGGCTAAGGAAAATTGTGTCTGCTTCAGCATTTTGTTACGAAGCCTCTGCTCATTAGGGGCTCCCGCTCCTCTAGTCCAATCAACCAACTCCCTGTAAAAACTTTATGGGGAGAATCTGGATAAAATTAAGCTCTCCATCTGCCTGGCCAGGGGCCTGGGAAGCTGCCACATCCTGCGGGTCGCTGGGGCAGACATGGCCCTCCCTGGACCTCAGAATCAGACCGTCGCATTCGCTCTTCCCTCATCCTCACTGCCTTATGGACCTCTTTCCCCTTCCCTCACCTGCTGCGAGGATTCACTCATCCAAAAATTAATTGAAATTACAAGGGCACTACTGTTTGACCCAGCAATTTCTCCACTAGGAATTTGTCCCACAGAGATTCTTGCACTTGTGCCAAGTGACAGGTGAACAGGATGTCTCTTTCAGCATTGTTTGTGATAACAAAAGGCAGCTTCACAGAGCGAGTAAGCCGCAGGGCCAGGATTTGGACTAGACGGTCCATATCCCTCACCACTATCCTAGACAGCTTCTCTGTCTTTATGTGCACTGGAAAATTTCCCAAAGTGACACGGAAGCTTTTGATGGTGGTTACCTCTGGTGAGAGGAGTCAACAGTGTGACATAGGGGGGGAACTCACTTTTTACTGTGTCCCATTTTGTACCATTTTATTTTACCATGTGCATATGTTAGTTTCATAATGTAGAAGACTTACTGAGCCCCAGGCCGCAAAGTATGTTATTATTATAGTAAGACTTGCCTTTATCCTGGAATTGGGTACTGTCGTCACTCCCATTTTACAGGTAAGGAAGCTGAGCTCACCCAGGTGGTCTGGCCAGGCCACATGGCTACGAATGGCAAAGTGGGTCTGAGTCTCAAGCCAGTGCTCATTTCCCTAATTTATACTAGCCTCCTGGGCTTGGAAGATTCAGAGAACAGAAAAGTGGTTAAAGCATGAACGCTGGAGCCACCTTACCTGGGTTCAAGTTCTGATTCATCCACTCACTAGCTGTGTGATGTTGGACAAGTCACTTCCCTTCTCTGAACCCCAATTTCCTCTCTGTAAGGATTAAATGACTTATCTCCATGTCAAGTGCTTAGAACAGGGCCTGACTCATCCTGAGAGCTCAAGAAATGTTAGGTATTTTGATATGATTGTCCTGAGAGTTGTCTTCCCCAATTTCAAGCTCAGAGCAGTTCCTTCTCCCAGCTGGTGGGTCCAGCCCTGGCAGCTCCAGTCTTTTCTCTGAAGTGCAAGGCTCAGCCACCCTGTGCTCCAGCCTCCAGCAGAAGTCCTTTGGAATCGGTTCTCCTGGGTTATCTCAGGGTGGTGGCTGTGATCAGAACTGATCACATCACCAGAGCTGGAAAAAGGGGCAGAGCCATAGGGCTGGTGTGGCCCAGATCCAGAGAGAGGCTTTGACGGGCAGCCTCCCAGTTCGGGATGTTCCCAGCACCTTCCCACCACTCATGCTTGGAGGGAGAAGGGCCTCAAAATAGCTGTTGCTTCCCCAGCACGGTGCTAGGCCAGGGACAGGAATAGACATCTGGGGGTGGCCGCCTCAGCTTCCCTCAGGAGCCCTGGGGGTGCTGGGAATAGCTAGAGGCCAGGCTCCCCCTACCCAGTGTGGAGGGATAGTGCAGCTGTCAATATGTGTCAATATGCAGTGACCCACCCATGATGGTCCAGCCTGTGGGAAGTATAGCCCCAGCTGGGGCTGGCTGTTCAGCAGGTTACCAGCACTGGCCAGATACTGTCCTGGGCCTAGATTCTTAGACCAAGAGGAAATAACTTTCAACACTAGCTTCTCCAGTCCTCTCTTGGCAGGTGGGGAAACTGAGGTCCAGAGAGAGGATCACATACTTGAGATCACAAAGCTGGTTAGAAGTCAAGCTGACAGGGTAGGCAGGCTTTGGGGCTTTGAGAGGCAGTATAGGGTCATGGATAAAGGGTTAAAAGACTCAGACTGTCTGGGCTCAAATCTCGCATGCTCTCAGGCCTCAATTTCATTACCTATAAAATGGGCACAATAATAGTATCCCCCTCTGGGTGTAAAGATTGAATGTGTTAATACTTGAGTGCTATTATAATTGTTACTGTTTTCTTACCAAATTCTTCACGCATTTATTCCTAAGGCTTTGGCTGAACATCTGCCATGTGCCAGGCAGTGAGTGCTAGGCCTACATCAGTGTAGCTCACAGTGTAGCAAGGTGAGATCTGTTGACATTTCACGGAGCCTGCCATGTGCCAGCTTCTGTGCTAAGCATTTTTACCTGCATATCTCATTTATTCCTCATGACAGCCTGTGAGGAGCCATTTTCATGCCCTATTTTACAGATGAGGGGAGTGAGGCTCAGAGAGGTGAAGTCATTCCTCCAGGGTCACACAGCCAGGAGGTAGCAGAGTCAGGATTAGAAACCAGGGCTGCCTGCCTGCATCGCACATGTAAGTGACCACTGTACAACACGGTCACTTTTCTGGGGAGATGGACAAGTTGTTCAGTTGGTGCAGTCCAGGGGTTGGGTAGGAGGTGTTGGGCGCGTGAAGGAGGGTTCCTCTCTCACAGCCTTGACATTTATCACCCCAGCTCCCACACACCAGTCCCATGTGAGATGTGAGGTGGTCCCCAGCCCATACTACCAAATTCCCACCTCCATCCCGTAGTTTCCCTAAGTACCAACTATGGGCCAGGCCTGTGCTAGGCTCCGAGCACACAAAGACTTCATCTCTGCCCTGAAATTGTTCATGGAGCAGTGAGAGAGACAGGTTTCTAAATGGCAAGGGCAATTCAGGGGTAGCTGCTGTGATGAGGGTAAGAGGGTAAGAATGGGGGTCAGTGGGTACCTGGAGGAGGTACCTCACTCAGCCTGAGAGGTCAGGGAAAGCTTCCTGGAGGTGGTGATGTCTGAGATGAAGTCTAAAGGAAAGTTAGCCAGGAGAAGAGAGGTGGTAGGAAAGGGTATTCTAGATAGAGACAGCTTGTGCTAAGCAGAAGCGCTGAGTGCCAGGAACGGTGAGTAGACGGGGCTTGAGGTGTGAGTGAAGGGCACTGGGCCTGCAGAGTTGGATGGAGACACGTCATTCGGGGCCTTGCTGCCCACACTAAGGGGTTTGGATACTCTCTTTAGGGCAGAGAGAACGAGATTGAGAGCTAAAATGTTCCCCTGGCTTCAGGGAAGGATAGATCTCAAGAGGCTGGACTGAAGGTGGGGAGACTGATACCTTGGATTAGCTTGCTGGCAGTGGGCGTGGAGAGAAATAAGCAGCTTTGTGAAGTGTTTGAGGTAGAATTAGTTATGTATTGCTGTGTAATAAATCACCCCCAAACTTTGTGGCTTAGAACAACACATTATTATTTTTCATGATTCTGTCAGGTGGCAGGGCAGTTCGGCTTCCTGTGGTGTCAGCTAGGGGTACTGGGGTGCCCAGAAGATTCCAAAATGGCCTTACCCACATGACTGGCAGCTGGTACTGGCTGCCAGCTGGGAGTTCAGCTGGGGCTGTTGGCTGGGAAGCCTCAGTGCACCTCCACGTGGCCTCTCCGTGGGGCTTGGGCTTCTCACTGCATAGCAGGTGGCTTCCAGAAACAGAAGCTGACATGCTTTTTAAGGCCTGGGCTCAGAAGTCCCAGAACATTACTTCTGCCACATCTTAATGGTCAAAGCCAGTCCTAGGACCAGCCTGATTCAAGGGGAGGGGTAATAAGTGCTACCTCTTTGATGAGGACGATAGGGTACATATTATTGTATGTACAATTTAGTGGCATTTAGTGCATTCAGAATGTCGTGCGACCAACACTTTTCCCTAATTTCAACTTTTTTATCCTTCATCAGAACACTCCATATCTCCATACCCGTTTTGCCATTGCTCCTCATTCCGCTTTTCCCTAACCCCTCTCAACCTGCTTTCTGTCTCTGTGGATTTGCCTACAAAGTCTGACAATTAAGTTCGCGAACTTGCCACCATGCACTTACGTTGGCAGCACTGTACAAACAGCTCGGTAAGGTTTCATAACCCTGGTATATCAGTATCTCACAGCTGTGTTCGTGTTGACGTGTTGCAGAGTCTTACTGAGTGGGGTTCATTACAGTTGTTGCATGTTTTTATGAGCTGTCGCAAGTATGTCTGAGTTTGAATTAGAGCAACGAACAAACATTAAATTTCTTGTTAAACTTGGCAAGAGTGGAAGTGAAATCAGAGACGTGTTAGTCTAAGTTTATGGGGATAATGCCATGAAGAAAACGGCAGTGTACAAATGGATTAAATGTTTTTCTGAGGGGAGAGAATGCATCACTGATGAAGAGCCGTCAGGGCAGTCAGTAACGAGAATAACTGACAAAAACATTGCAAAAATTCGTCGAATTATGCGTCAAAATCGTTGGCTGACTGTGAGAAGCATAGCAGACCAAACAAACATCGATAGAGAAACAGTTAGGAAAACCTTAACTGAAAATCTTGGCATGAGAAAGGTGTGTGCAAAAATGGTCCCAAAGGAGCTCGCCGATGAACAAAAGCAAAGGAGAGTCGAAGTTTGCCAAGACTTTTTTGAGAGGCATGATGATGTTTGGGCTGTGTTATCACTGGTGATAAAACATGGGTGTACCAGTGCGACCCTGAAACAAGGCGTCAAAGTGCACAGTGGAAGTCAGCCAGTTCTCCACGACCAAAAAAAGCTTCATCAGTCCAAATCAAGAGTCAAAACAATGTTGCTAACCTTTTTTGATATCAGAGGGACTATTCATTATGAATTTGTACCAACTGGACGAATAGTTTACCAAGTTTACTATTTGGAAGTGCTGAAAAGGCTGCGTGAAAAAGTTAGACAACCTGAACTTTTCGCCAACAATTCACGGCTCTTGCATCATGACAATGCACCAGCTCACAGGGCACTGTCTGTGAGGGAGTTTTTAGCCAGTAAACAAATAACTGTATTGGGACACCCTCCCTACTCACCTGATCTGGCCCCCAATGACTTCTTTCTTTACCCAAAGATAAAGGATATATTGAAAGGAAGACATTTTGATGACATTCAGGACATCAAGGGTAATACGACGACAGCTCTGATGGCCATTCCAGAAAAAGAGTTCCAAAATTGCTTTGAAGCGTGACCTAGACGTCAGTGCATAGCTTCCCAAGGGGAGTACTTCAAAGGTGACCATAGTGATATTCAGCAATGAGGTATGTAGCACTTTTTCTAGGATGAGTTCGCAAACATAATTGTCAGACCTCATTTTCTGGCTATGTCATGTAAAAGGAATCATATAATATGTGACCTTTTATGACTGGCTTCTTTCACTTAGCATAATGTTTTCAAGGTTCATTTAAGTTGTAGCATGTATCAGTGCTTCATTTCATTTTGTCGCTGAATAATATTCCATCATATGGGTGGACCACAATTCGTTTATTCATTCATCTGTTGATAGACTTTTGGGTTGTTTTCATCTATTGGTGATTGTCAGTGGTGCTGCTGTGAACATTGGTAAATAAGTATCTGTTTGAGTCCCTGCTTTCAATTCTTTCAATATCTAGGAATGGAATGGGTAGGTTATGTGGTAATTTTCTGGTTAACTTTTTCAGGAACCATGAAATTGCTTGCCATAGTGGCTATACCGTTTTACACTCCCACCAGCAGTGTGCGAGGGTTCCTATTTCTCTACATCCTTGACACTTACTATTTTCTGTTTTTCGTTGTTTTGTTTTTGTTTTTTTAATTAAAGCCATCCTAGTATATGTGAGATGCTATCTCATTGTGGTTCTAATTTGCATTTCCTTAACTACCAGTGATGTTGAAAATCTTTTCATGTGCTGTTTGGCCATTTGTACATCTCCTTCGCCCATTATTTAGCTGGGTTGTTTTGTCTTTCTGTTCTTGAGTTGTTAGAGTTCTTTACATATTCTGGATACTAAAGCAGATATATGATTTGCAAATATTTCCTCCCATTCTGTAGGTTGTCTTTGCACTTTCTTGGTAATGTCCTTTGACGCACAAAAGTTTTTACTCTTCATGAGATCACATGTATATATATTTTTCTTCTGTGCTTGTGCTTTTGGTGTCAAATCTACAAATCCATTGCCAAATCCAAGGTCATAAAGATTTACCTTCTGTTTTCTTCTGATTGTTTTGTGGTTTTAGCTCATTTAGGTCATTGATCCACTGAATTAATTTTTGTATATGGAATGAGGTAGGGGTTCAACTTCCTTATTTTGCATGTGGTTAAGCTCTACCTCTTGACTGAAGGTAGCGTGCTCCCACAGGGAGGGGAAGAATTGTTGGGGGCCATTTTTGGAGACAGTCTTGGTGATGGGTTGACTGTGAGGGGTTGGGGAAGGAAGGGGAGAAGAAGGCAGGTGACATCCGTATTTCTGGATTGAGTCATTGGGCAGATGGGGAAGCCTGGGGGAGGAGCCAGACTTTGGTGAAGGGAAGAACTCAGTCTCGGACATGTTGAGTTTGAGCTCCCTCCACATCCGGGCACCGAGAGCACTGGGAATCAAATACATGATAACTGAAATACGGAAGGGTACTAAGGTTTCCATTCATTCAACAAATAGTTATGGAACACCCAGCACTAATACTAGGTAATATCTTTGTGATGCTAACCATGGGCCAGACACTTTGCACTTTTTCAAAATTGAGATATAATGTACATAGAGTAAAATGAACGAATCAAAAGTGTATACAGTTCATTAAATGTTATATATACCACCTTCCAGGTTAAAATGGAGGACACTTCCAGCCCCCAGAAATCTCCCCCTCAGGCACGTTGTATGTAATTCTCACAATGACCCTATGTGGTAGGTATTATTATTATTCCCATTTTTCAGATAAGGAAACAGAGAGGTGAAGCCACTTACCCAAGAGCACATGGGTGGAACCTGGATTCAAACTCAGGTCTGCAGGATTAAATCCAGGGTGAGGAACATCCCACCCTCTCACTGGACAGGGACTGGTGGGGGGGTCCCTGGGAGGATCCTGGGATCATTTCCTGAGCCCCCTCTCTCCCTCCCACAAGTCTGCTCTGCACTCCTGTGACCTCATCTGTCATTCTGCTAAAACCGGCCTCCTTGCTTTTCTTCTAACCTGTCAGGTTCCTACCCACCTGAGGACCTTTGCACTCAATGTTCCCACCATCTGGAACCTTCTGCCTCCTGGACTTCCTGTGGCTGGCTGGCATCTTATCATGAGCCTCAGCTCAAATGTCACCTCTTTAGAGAGCTCGTCCCTGAACGAATTGCCCTATTTAATGCTCTCCCCACCAGCCAGCACAATGGAGCCAGATGGCCTGGGTTTGAATCTCAGTTCTGCTGCTTCCTAGCTGGGTGGCCTGGGGCGAGGTACTGAACCTCTCAGGGCCAGTTTCCTCAGCTGTAAAATGGGAATGTTGATAATAGCACCTACCTCGTGGTGTTGGTGTAAGGATGAAATCATTGAACATCTGTTAACCATGCTTGGCCCACAGTAGGTGCTTTATAAATATTTGCTATTATTCACACAGCAACTCATCCCCTTCTGAAATTATCCTGGTGATTGGTTTGTTTACTTGGTTTTTCCACTTCTCCCAATTAGAACGTGAGCCCCCTGAAGACGGTGGTTTCGTCTATAATATGTTGTTCACTGTTGTGTGTCCCCAGTACCTAGAAGAATGCCTGGCCCACACTAATAAACACTGGCTGGATAAGCAAGTGGATTAATAAACCAGGCTACTAGATTGTCCTGTTTGCAGCGCCCCAAACATGCCATGCTCGCTCTCATTTGCTGTTCCCTCTGCCTAGACTGTTCGCCAGAGGAAGGGGTGGGGGGAAAACAATGGAGGAAAGATGGCCTTTCAGTTGCCCAGGTCCTCACTGCCTCCTGCATCAGGTACCCACAAGGGAACAGTGAGTGAGAATTCTAGACGTTCCAGAACTATAATCACCTGTTCTGGGGAAACTGAGGCCTAGAAAGGGGACAGGACTCAGCCAAGGTCACACAGTGAGTCAAGAGCAGTGTTCTTTCCCCCCCTGGACCCCATGTGTCTCACGTGGAAGCTGTTTCTAATGTCCACACTGGATCTGCCTCCCTACATGGGGCCTGGAGAGAAGTGGTGGGTGGGGGGCTGGACCCTGCCTATGGGCTACTGCCCTTCGCCCTGACCAACTGAGGAGGCTCTGGGCCTAGTGAATGGACATGCTTCTGACTGCGACTGACCTGAGTCGGGCTGCTGACACTTCCTTTTATTAACCATGTGGCCTTGGGTTTTCTGAGCCTCAGTTTACTCCCCTGGAAGATGAGGAGATGGAAATCTACCACCCCCTTACCCCCAGGGTTGCTGGGAAGATTCCTATTAACAGTTCTCGTGCATTGAGCACTTCTTCTCAACTACCCTGTGGGGCAGGTATTTTATCCCCGTTTTCCAGATAAGGAAACTGAGGCTTAGCACGGGGAAAATGTGACCTGTCCAAAATCACGCTGACTGCAAGGAGTAGAGCTGAGGTTTAAATCCAGGCAGGCTGACTTCAGAGCTTACATTCTTAGCCATATTATGGTCCAGTGCCAGGTACACAGTAGGCACTTAATAGATGGTAGCTACTGGTATCCCACTGACTGAGGTCCTAGGAAGATCTCACTTTCATGATGGCACCATCTTCTAGGACAGCAGTCGCTCAGCTGCAAACCACATTTTAAAAAAATTTTCCTCCCTTCCAATCCCTGCTTAGAGACACAAGGGCTCTCAGCAACCTCTCTCTTGGATGGATTTTTCAGATTATCCCCACCTTGATTAGTTCCAGAGTCTTCAGGCAGAAGCAGGAGTTATTTTCGGGACTGGATGGCTCCCTCCGGCTGCCTCTGACCCCCCTCTCCCCCGCAGTTGCAAGCACCTCTCCAGTCAACTGCAAGGTTAATTAGAAGCTTCCCGACTGCTCACTTTCTGGCCCTGCAGCCCTCAGCTCAGACTCAAACCCCAACCCCTGCTCTCTGCTCCCCTCCTCCCTGCCCCACCGCCATGTCTGCCTTCCCCTTATTTTGCAGCAGTGAGGGTGGTCAACTGTTTCCTAATGCTTGGCCCCCAACTTTGTCTCAGAGCAGTGACTCTCCCTCCTACTTCAAGATTTTTCCTGAGGAGCAAAACCTCGTGTACCATTTGGACGAAAATATTTTTGGCTGGTGTTCCCACCCCCTGTTCCCACTGGAGTCCAGTCCTCAATGTCATGCAGCCTGGGCTGCGAGCGGCTCAAAAATTCCCAAGGATAAATTGTATGGTCTATTTTACCACAATAAAAATTTCCAAGGGGAGGCATCCTGCCTCCCCCCCCTTCTGCCACCGTGTTATATCACAATGTGTGGGGCTGACGTCACAGGGATGGGGCGTGGGTTCTGCTGTAGCTATCTGTTCTCTCTGCTCCTGGCTCTCCCTTCCAGCTCTGCGCTCTGCCAGGGCCGCCCGCAGACCTTACTTGCTTTTCAAAAATAACTCTTAAGTCTCTCACGGAGGTGGGGGGGTTGCTTCCTTGGTGTCCTGGGCTGTGTGTTAATCCTTCCGATGCTAAGATTTCCTGAAGCGATGCTGTGCTGGGCTGGGGGGCTGGTCATCCGTTGTCAGGTTGCAGTAGTTCAGATGTTGGCATCCTGTTCTAGCACCTATTACCTTCAAGGAAGTTGGGCAAATGGCTCTTCTCGGGCACCCACTAAGTCATTCATTTGTTCATTCGTTTGTTCATTGATTCATTCATTGATTCAGATATTAACGAGCAACTACTCAGTGCCCTTTGCCTGCAGAGCAGACTTCTGGGTGGCCTCTGTTGCTTTTCCATTTGCTTCTGTGTCCTGTCCCTGCTTCTCTTTGAATTTCTGCTTCCTCCTCTCAAGTAGGGGATCTTAATTAGGGTAGCCAGTCAGGCCCAGAAGGAAACAGATGGCATACTCAAATTGGGTAACTTGAGGAAGGGCAAATAAGGGACTGTTTAGCTGTGAGCAGGGTGTAGGGAAATCCTGAGGGATAGTGCAGTGCTGGGCTAGTTACAGCGGGAGAGCTGTTACTTCCGAGGCCTGCCAGGCTGAGGAAGCAGTTCTACCACCCAGAAGGAGTTGTGTAGCGAGAGCCACCTTTACAGAAGCTGTGACCTTCTGTTGAGGGACACAGCCAGCTGGAGGTGCCCTGGAGGGAGAGAGCAGAGGAATAAATATCCTGCCCTCCCTCTTCCTTCTGCCTTCCATCTCCTCCTGGGGGCTCCCCATTGGCTAAACCTTATTAAATGCCAAAAAATATGGGAGACTGTTGAGTCTGAACAGGTCAGTCTCCTTGGGCACAGAGCAGGGTAGAAAAGGGAAGACAGTGGTTCTAGACGGACAAACAGAGGATATCTAGCTTGTCACCTACTCCTAGCAATAGTAGGTCCCACGATAAACGCTCAGTAAGTGTCAGCTATTATCATCAGTCCTTGTATTAGTTATTGACTGCGGTGTACCTAATTACCCCAAAACGTACTGGCTTGAAACGATAAACATTTATTACCTCACACAGTTTCTGTGGTTCATGAATTTGGAACAGCCCAGCTGGGTGGTTCTGGCTCAGTGTCTCTCCGCAGGTCACAGTCAAGCTGTCAGCGAGTCATCTAAAGGCTTGCCTGGGACTGAAGGATCCAACTGGCTCACTCCCGTGGCTGGCAAGCTGGCACCGGCTGTTGGCAGGAGGCCTTAGTTCTTTGCCATCCAGACCTCTCCAGAGGGATGCTTGAGCATCCTCACGATGTGGAGACTGGCTTCCCCCAGAAAGAGTGATCCAAGAGCAGAAGGCTCAATCTGTTTCCTCACTTAGGCTCATAAACTACAGACCATCATTTTGACAACATCCTATAGGTGACACAGGGCAACCTATTCCACATCGAGGGGGTTACACAGGGGGCAGGAGTGTCAGGCGGCAGCAATCATGGGAGGCCTTCTTGGAACTCGGCTACCACGGTTTGCAATTCGTTTGTTCATTTAATCCTTTAAAAATGCTATGAGGTTATCTAAAAACAACAACAACAAACAAAAACCAAAACAAAAAATGAGGGAAGCATTATTATTCTAACTTTTCTCTGAAGAAATATGCCATAGAAAAGTGAAATAACTTGCCCAAGATTACAGTCAGTAAGTGGCAAAACCAGGAATTGAATGCAGGTGGACTTTGAAAAAAAAATCATTTTTAATTGGGCTCTAATTTACATACAATAAAAACACTCTGATGGAGATACAGGACATTTCCATCCCGCCAGTTTTTCTTCATGCCCCATTTGCCGTCAGTCCTCCCAGGCCCTGCTCCAGGCAATTACTGATCTGCTTTTTGTCACAATAGATGGTCTTATCTGTTCTAGAACTTCATAGAAATGAAACCATACAGTATGTTCTCTTTTGTGCCTGGCTTCTTTGGTTGAACAAAAATGTTTATGAGGTTGGTCTACATTGTTACATGTATTGGTAATTCTATTTTATTGCTGAATAAATATATTTATTGCTGAATAAATATATTTATTGCTGAATAAATTTATCAGCTGCATAAATATAGCACAAGTCCTTGACATAATTCTCCTGTTGAGTGACATTTGGGTTGTTTCCAATTTGGGGGCTATTATGAATAATCTGCGACGAACCTCATGTAAAAGTCTTTGTATGGATATATGTTTTCATTTATCTCAGGTAAATAGCTAGGAGTGAAATTGCTAAATCATATGGTAAGTGTATATTTAACTTCATAAGAAGCTGCCAAACTTTTCCAACGTAGCTGTACCATTTTACCGTCCCACCAGGAATGTATGGGAGTTCTGGTTGTTCAGTATCCTCACCAGCATTTTCTGTCATCAGTCTTGTTAATTTTAACCATTCTAATCTGTGTGTAGTGGTATCTTATTGTGCTTTCAATTTGCACTTCTCTGTCAAAGAAAAATATTGAACATCTTTTCATATGTATATCGGCCATTTGTATGCCTTCTTTTGGGAAGTATTTGTTTAGTTATTTTGTCTACTTTTTACTGGGTTATTTGTCTTATTATTTAGTTGTAAGAGTTCTTTATATATTCTAGATACAAGATCTTCGTCAGACACACACACACACACACACATACACGCACACTGAATAATATTTACTCTCAGTTTGTGGCTTACAGTTTCATTTTTAAATAGTATCTTATGAAGAACATAAGTTTAAAATTTTGCTGAAGTCCTACTTATCAATTGTTTTGATTGTTCATGCTTTTTTATGTCCTAAGAAAGCTTTGCCTAACCCTAGGCCACAAAGGTTTTCTCTTATGTTTTCTTCTAGAAGTTTGATAGTTTAAGTTTTTACATTTAGGTCTCTGATCCATTTTGAATTAGTTTTTGTGTATAGCGTGAGGTAGGAGTCACAGTTCATTTTTCCCCTCTGTACCAGTATGTGCCAGCTCCAGCTTCCTCCTTCCATTGAATCATCTTGGCACCTTTGTCAAAAATCAATTGATTGTATGTATGTGGATCTATTTTTGGACTTTATCCTGTTTCATTGATCTGTATATCAATCCTTAGCAAATACGACACTTTCTTGATTACTGCAGATTTATAGTAATTCTTGACATCAAGTAGGATTAAATGCTGCAACTTCGTCCCTATTTTTTCAAAGTTGCTTTGGCTATTTTAGTTTGTTTGCATTTCCACATACATTTTAGAATCCAGTTGACAACAACAAATCCCTCCTGGAATTTTGATCAGGACTGTGTTGAATCTATAGGTCAATAGGGGGAGAAGTGACATTTTATGCTGAGGGAGTTCCCTTCTATTCTCTCACTGCCCAACTTTGTTTGTTTTTGTTTTAAAATACTGAATAGGTGTTCATTTTATCAAATATTTTTGCACATCAGTTGATATTACCATAAAGTGAACCTAGATATATTCTTTTCTTTAAAAAAAATTGAGATGAGATTCACATAGTATACAGTTAACTCATTTTAAAGTGAATAATTCAGTGGTATTGCACAAACCACCACCTCTATCCAGTTCCAAAAAATCTTTATCACCCGAAAAAGAAAACCCTGCATCCATTAAGCAGTTACTCCCCTTTACCCCCGCCTCACAGCCCCTGGCAACCAGCAATTTGTGTTCTGTCTCTATGGATTTGCCTACTCTGGACACTTCATATAAATGGAATAATACAATATGTAACCTTTCATATCTGGCTTCTTTCACTGAGCAAAACATTTTTCAGGTTGATTCACATTGTAACATGTGTCAGTGCTTCATTCCATTTTATGGCTGAATACTATTCCATTGTATGGACATACCACAATTTCTTTACCCCACTATGTTCTTAACCACTATTCTATGCTGTCTCCCCATGTACCAGGTGCTGTCTTTAGCTCTACAGATACAGCAGAGAAAAAGGAGAACTGGCCTTGCCCAAGTGGAGCTTAAGTCTCTTCTGGAACTTAGCCCTTTCTCAGGCCTTGCCTTGTGTGTCCCTGCTCATTTGTCTCCATAGCCCTTAGCGCCTAGCCCAGTGCTCTTAGCTGACTAGATGAATTTTAATCTGGGAAGGCTTCATGGAGGAAGCAGCTTTTAAGTGGAGCCTTGGAATTTGAGGAGTTGAGTGGTTTCCTTCAGCCCACAGTGATTAATAACAGCAGCCACCATGTATCAAGCACATACTATGTGCCACACACTGTAATGAGCACATTAAGTGCCCCGAGGGCAGCAAGCTAGTGAGGGGCAGAGGAGAGTGTGGATTTGAACACAGACCCATATACCCTAATGACTGCCTTACACTGCCTTTCCAAGTCTGGTTCTAGATTAAGGTTGGGGGTCTTTCTTCTCCGTATTCTGCCTTCCTGTCTTTCTTCTTCTGGGAATATGTGGACAGAACTAAGGAGTGACAGGATGATGGGCAAAGCCTTGACTGGGGACACCCCAAGTGTTGGAAAGGAGAGTCCTCAGCTCCTATCCTCTGGGTCTTTCCAATTAACCAAGACCTGGGCGTTGGGATAGCACCTTCACAGCACCCTTGCTTCCCCCAGCGCCCTCTCCTCTCTTTCTTCCTTAGCCCCTCTGGCTCATCGGGCTGTGCTGGAATATGTGGGGAAAGGAGCAGGATTTCGGCTAAATATAAACCAGGCTGTTCCAGTTTCCAAATAGAACAAAGGAGCAGGGTGTTAAGTTGATTTTTATAAATAAAGAGAGAGGGAGTGAGAGAAAATTTTTTTCGAGATGTTTAATAAAATTGCCTTGTTAGAGGCAGGAAAATCACTGGGCTGTAGTGGGAGGGTTTGGAGGAGGGAGGGGAAGGAGAGAGGATGGGGGATGCTTCCTCCTTCGTGCTGGGAAACTTTCCAATGTCCTTGTCCTCTTCTGGGGACCAGGGAGAGACGGTGGGTCAGAGAGTGGTAAAGAGGCAGGGGAGGGCCGGCGCGGTGGCTCAGGCAGTTAGAGCTCCGTGCTCCTAACTCCGAAGGCTGCCGGTTCGATTCCCACATGGGCCAGTGGGCTCTCAACCACAAGGTTGCCAGTTCGATTCCTCGAGTCCCGCAAGGGATGGTGGGCTGTGCCCCCTGCAACTAGCAACGGCAACTGGACCTGGAGCTGAGCTGCACCCTCCACAATTAAGACTGAAAGGACAACTTGAAGCTGAACGGCACCCTCTACAACTAAGATTGAAAGGACAACAACAACTAGACTTGGAAAAAAAAAAAGAAGGCCTGGAAGTACACACTGTTCCCCCCAAAAATCCTGTTCCCCTTCCCCAATAAAAATTTTTTTTTAAAAAAGAGGCAGGGGAGGGGCATGAGGGTCCCTGGGAGGAGGACAGGAAGGCTCGTAATCATAGTTACCACCGTGTATTGAGCGCCAGATCCTGTGCTCGATTTACGTCTCATCTCACCAAATGCACACAGTACGTGAGGCTGGGATTCCGCTGCTGGGTGCTCTGTGATCCAGCCTGGCTACCTCTCTGAACTCACCTCTTTTCTCTCTCCCTCCACTCACTCCATTCCCACCACACCGGTCCACACACCAATCTCGTTCTCTTCTCAAGACCTACGTGCCTGCTCTTCCCTCCGTCTCTAGGTCTCACAGCTCCTTCTCACCATTCAGGTCTCAGGTAAATGGCACTGACTCCCTGACCACCGTATCTAAAAGAGAGCTGCTCTCCCCTCCCCTCCCCCACCCCCCACCTCAGTTATGATCATATCACCCTGCTTCATTTTCTTCATTAGCATATCACTTCTGAAGTTATTTGCTTGCCTAGTATGTCTCTCCTCTCCCTCCACCAAAATGAAAGCCCCATGAAGGCAGAGGTTTTGTCTCTCATCCACTGCAGTAACATCAGGGTCTACAACGGCACATGGTAGACATTGCTAAATATGCATTTGTTCAATGAATAGATAAGTGAATGAGGTTCAGAGAGGTGAAGCGACTTGCCCAAGGTCACACAGCTAGGAAATGACAAAACCAGGAGTGGGCCCAGATTTGTCTGACCCTCAAATGCGTGTCCTTTGTGCTATTTTATGAGGCTTCCAGCATGGTGGAGGGGACTTAAGGAGATCTCTCTGGAACTTGGGGAGTTTGGAGGATGATCGGACACAACCCTGGAGGATTAAAGGGGGTCAATGAAGCCAAATTGTCATCATTACCTTCATCCTTAAACAATGTATGTAACATAAAAATTGTTAAACAACAGAGTTTCTTTGGGGGGAGCCATTAGGTCGTGAGAGTTTTACTCGGTATCCCCCAGAGGAGAGTTGTCTAAGCTTTGAGGAGGTAGCAGAGGTCTTCTCACCTCGGGAGCTGGAAGGGATGGCCAGAGGAAGGAGAGATATCTTGCATTCCTATCTGCCTGCCCTCCTTCTTTCCCTCCTCCCACCGCCCCATCTTTACTGTTTTCATGTCCACTCCCAGTGGCACGTCAAGTATGGGCTAGAAGCTGTCACTGCACATGCCGTGGGGTCTCAGCCTTTCTGCTGCCATCAGGTTCTGTGTGGCTTGGACAAGTCACACGACTCTCTCTGAGTCTCAGTTTCTTCTTGTGTAAGATGGAGATAGTGAAATTTGCTTGGTTATGAAGATGAGAGAGACTGCATTGTACATCAGGGACCTATGCTTCAAGCACGTGGTAGATGCTCAGTAGAATAGATGAAAGCTTTCGTTTTCTTATTTATTATTACCCTTCTCTGGACTGTAATCTAATTGAGCACAGGCACTGTCACTTCCTTAGTTGAACAGCTACTATATGCCAGGCTCTGGGCTAAGCAGTCTATGTGGGTATCTCTTTGAATCCCCATACTAATTCCATGAACTAGGTACTGTTATTACAATCACCTCCATTATTACAAATGAGGAAAATGGGGCTCCCAGCGGTGAAGTGACTTGGCCAAGGTCATACAGCCAGGAAATAACAGAGCTGGGACTGAAACCCAGGTAGGACCCAAGTGCAGACATTGGGCTTTTAAATATTATACAATCCTGCCTCCCAGAACTAATGAACCAAAGGGCTTTCTGGTGCTCCAGGATGTAGACTCTGGGAAAAGGGGGGAGTGAGAGGCCAGACAGGGTTATGGTGAGAAGCAGAGGCCTGGCCTCGATTAGGAGGTCGGTGAGGGAGCCCGGAGTGGAGTGGAGTGGTGTGAGAGGGAGAAATGCTGCAGTTTGGGGGGCTGTGGCTCCGAGGCTCTGACTCATTCATATGGAGCAGCTCGATTCCCAGCCGCAGGAGATGCTATTTATAACCTGCAGGTTCTAACAGCCTTCCAAGCAGGGAGCCCTGCAGCTACCTGGGGCCCTTCTCCCTGGGTGAGGGGGGAAAGTGGTGGGGGAAGGCCTCGGCCGAGCCCCCCTTTCTCCTTGCTCTGGACTCTCCACCAAAATTCACACTCAAGTGCCCCGTGGCTCCAGTAAAGTGTCTGGCACCTAAGAGGCTTGAATGAATGGCAGTAGCTTCAGGTATTTTTATTGGGTCAGATCCTGTCATCTCCGTGCCCCAAACTCGCCAATGGTGCCCCATCTCATTGGAAGTAAAAGCTGAAGTCCTTACAGTGGCCTCCAAAGCTCATACAATCTGCTCCTGCTCCTTCAGACCCCCCACCCTCCTGCTTGCTCACTTCATCCCACTGGCCTCCTTGTTGCTTCTGGGGACACACTAGGTACGTTCCTGCCTTGAGCCTCTGCTCTGTTTCCTCCTCCTGGGATACTCTCCCCCCAGATACTGGCATGTCTTCCTCTCGCACCTCCTTCAGGCCTTTGCTTAAAGGCCAGCTTCTCAACGAGGCTTTCCCTGGCCATTCTACTTAAAATTGCACCCGTACATACACTCCTTATTCCCTTTCCCTGCCTAATTTTTCTCCATGACACGTGCCATCATCTAACACACTACATATGTTACTAATTTATTGTTTTACAGTAGCATCCCCCTTATCCACAGGGAGTACATTCCAAGACCCCTAGTGAATGCCAGAAAAACCTGGATAGCACCAAACCCTACATATACGATGTTTTTCCCATGCACACATACCTAAGGTAACGTCTACAGCTTCTCTTTGGCCTATCTAAATTGCCAGCTTCATTACTCTTGCACTTTGGGGCCATTATTAAGTAAAGTACGGGTGACTCGAACCCAAGCACTGTGGCACCACAACAGTTGATCTGATAATCGAGACGTTTCCTGAGTGACTAACAGGCTGAGAGCACACACAGCGTGGACATGCTGGACAAAGGGATGATTCATGTCCTGGGTGGGATGGAGCGGGACAGTGCGAGATTTCATCATGCTACTCAGGACAGCAGGCAATTTAAAACTGATGAATTGCTTATTTCTGGAATTTTCCATTTAATATTTTCAGACCCCAGTTGTCTGTGGGTAACTGAAACCGTGGAAAGCAAACCAAGGCTAAGGGGAGGCTATTGTAATGTCTGTCTCCTTCTATTAGACTGTCTGCTGTGTGAGGACAGGACTTTTTGTCTGTTTTGACCTCTGCTGCATTCCTAGTACCTGGAACAGTGTCTGGCACATAGATGGTGCTCAATAAATATTTGTTGGCTGCATGAGTTCACTGGGATTTTCACGGACTTGCTGTGTGACCTTGTACAGCTAACTTCACCTCTCTGGGCCTCAGTATGTTGGACTCAGTGACCTCCCAGTATGGACAGTCCTAGGGCTCTATCCCTTCATCCTATAGCTCCTGATATTTTTTTTTCCAGAGCGTTTGCTAAAAGGAGAGCTGGCCAAGGCCTGGCTTGATACTAGTTTTCTCCCAGACTAGACTTCTCTGTGCAGCATGCAAGCCCATGAGCTTGACATGTGCCAGCACTCTTGTATCTGTGTTAGGGGCTTTGAGCAGATTCATTTGTGTGAACGAGCTTCTACATGTGTTTGGGAACCTGGCTGAGATGGGACATTCAGCAAAATGTTATCACTGGTCTTATTTCTGCCTTCCTGCTTCTTTTCGTTTTCAATGGAGCAAACAGTAGAAATTTCCAGGGCCATGGCAGACCCTCCTATAACTGAAGGGAACACCCACTGTTCTGGAGAAGCAAAGGAAGAGCTTATTGGCTGTGAGTCCTCATACCTGTACCAGGCTGTTTCCACTTCCTCAGGAGCCAGCTGTGAGAAACCCACAGCAGAGCTGCCCACTTTCCAATGAGGGAACCCGGCAGAACTGCAGGCTTCAATGGGGATGCCAGGTCCATTTTTAGATCTCATCTGTTCTTAATGGGAAATGGGTCCAAATGTGTCCAGGTTTTACAGCCATCCCTGGCATGTCTTTCTCTCTCACTTCCTTCCGGTCTTTGCTCAAGTGCCAGCTTCTCAGTGAGGCCTTTCCTGACCATTCTACTTAAAATTGTACCTATATAATACACTCCTTACTCCCTTTCCCTGCTTAATTTTTCTCCATGGCAGTTGCCATCATTTAACATACTGCGCATAGTATTAATGGGCTTTGGGGTTTATTAGCATGTTCACACACTATGTATCATTTAATTACATGCTCTCTTCTGTTTGGCACACCCCAGGCCTACCTAGCATAGTACCTGGCATCTGGTAGGCATTACTACATTTTTGTTAGAAGAGTTAATTTTCAAGTAATGGGCAGCAGGCAATACTGTCATTTTATAGATGATGAAACAGAGGCAGGGTGACATGACTTGCCCAAAGTCACACAGCTAGGACAGGAACCCTAGGTAGGCAGCTGGCTCAGAATTACTAGGGAAGGAGAGAGGGAACTCCCTCCGAAGTGGCGACCATACTTTGGGAAAACAGGCTTTACTTTTGAAAGATGAGTGAGGGCCTAAGAGAGTTTGGGGATTTGGGAGCCAAAGAAAGTTGGGTTCAAATCCTAGGCCTGTCATTACTTGTGCCTTTGGACAAGTCCTAAAAACCACAGGAGCCTCAGTCTCTCCATCTGTAAAATGGACACATCAATCACTACTGCAGGAAGCTGTTGAGAGTATTCAGTGAGATAATTCAGTCCAATGCCTGCCACTGGGCAATGCTCAATACATCCCAAACCACCCTGACTTCCCAGTGATCTCCTGAATCGCTCTCCCTTCTCTACCCTCACGAGGCCCAGGTTGAAATGCCCAGTCGCAATATTCAGGCTAGAATGGGGAGATCACGTGATGAATAATCCTGCACACGCTCAGCCTCCTCAAGTCACATGGCCCAGTGCCACACAAGCCAGCAGGTGCGAGGCCAGAGAAACGTTCTGCTCACTTTTTGTCACTTAGGTTGGAGCCCTGCATTTTGGAGTGCTGGGTATATGTTTGAGGTGGGAGAAGAATGTGATAACCTTCTAGAATCTCAAACAAGGTTCCTTTGGCCTTTCCATTTCTAAGGGAGGCTTTGCTGGGCTCCTGGGATGGAAGAAAACCTGCCCAAGGAAATGACAGAAATGGCCACCATCAGACAGGGCAGCCTCCTTGGGCAATCCTTCCTTGTTTGTTAAGACAGGCAACAAATAAGTGTTCAGCCCTTCTCTGGTGGTATGCACAGGGGATACAAAGACACAGGCCCAGCTGGAGAAACAGACCTTCCCTGGGAAGTGTAAACTGAGTGCAAACGGAAGGGATTAGTCTGAGTTAGTCTGGAGAAGAAGGGAGAGGAAGAGGTTGCTGACAGATCTGGGAATAGTGGGTGCAAAGTGGGAAGCAGCTTGGATGGTCGAGAGAACTGAGGCGGGAACAGTGGCTGTGTGCAGAATTTTGGACTTGATTCTAAGAGCCGTGGGAAGCCATTGAAGCCAGGGAATAATGTGATCTTTATAGTCCTGCACTGAGTGCTTTTTGCCTTGCTTTCTCATGCCAAAAAAAAAAAAAAAAAAAAGGACTTTGAATTCCACACCTGCCATACTAACTTTCTTGTTTTTTACTTTTCGTAAGTAGCAAATAAGGGAATGGCGGAATATGGATTAAATGTGCTAACAGATGCAAATTGCCTAGCATTCTATACATGGTCTATAAATGGTAGTTCCCTTATCTTCCCTCTACATTCCATTATCATTTCTGCTATTCCAGGAGCACCGAAGGAGACCAATCTTCCCTACAGACCAAAGATAAATTTCATTTGAAGTGCACCGGATGGATGACAAATCTGGATTGGTTCACAAGATCAAGTGGTGATTACTTTACAAAATTATTATTCAAGTCGTAAGCACCCCCCCCCCCTGATTGTACAACATTACTATTTGATTTATGGACGTACCTTTCGTTTTCAACTTTTTAGGAGCACACTTATTGGAGGAAGCAAGACCAGGGTCCACAGGCAGAGCCCCTCCCTGTCTATGCTATTCTTCGCTGCAAGATCACCACTTTTCTGGCCACATAGTAGGTTTTTTTAATATTTGTGGGATAGATTTACATACTAGACTATGTTTCCTGCTAAATTTCAAGTGAGGGGCATCACTTCTGCAGTTCTCTCGTTATAGTTGTTCACATGAATTTTGATGGCATGGAAAAGCTTGTTCTCCGAATTATATTTAGCTCATAGAAACCCTACTGCACAATTATGTTGTAAAGAGGAATTAGGTTTTATCTTTAAGTTGTTATTATAGCCTTGGGAAAAGGTGAACGTTAAGAATAACTATAAAGTAGTAGCATATTGTATTATTAAATTTGCCTTTTTTTTTTAAAACTGTGGTGCAGGGTCGAGAACAGGCTGACACACGTGGTAGGTGTCTCAGTCGGGGTCTCTATAAGAAACAGGTGGTGCACTCAAGTCAGATCAGTAGAGGAAGGTTTAATAAAGGGACTATCTATAAAGGTTTGGGTAGGGTGGAGGGGAACCATGGGAATAGTACAGGACCCAGCGGGCTGGTAAGCGCCAGGGTCTTCACTCCTCCTAGATCTGAAAGTTGAAGGTTGGAAGAAATTCCAGAACCCAGAAAGAGCTGTGTATGAAGAGGGGCACCTTGAGAAGGAATGGTGACCTTTTATCCAAAGATACAACCGACCTGAGGTGCTCTGGCAGAGAGGGACAAGGGGAATAAATACTTCAACCTCACCCTCCTTCTGCCCCCCAGTTCCTGCTGCTGCCTCCCCCTGGCTGTACCCAAACGCAAGCTTAGAGGGCAAAGGGGCTAGCTGCTGTCCAGCTAGGTGAGCACCCCAGGGCAAAGAGCAGGATGGATGGAAACGTGGATCTGGAGGGGCAAATGGAAAATATCTGGGGTACAGCAGGCTTCATTTCCGTGTTGGAAAAAGACTTGACATTTAAATCTTGGTATCTTAGTGAGACAGTGAAACCATCAGGGATGGCACTGTTACAGCAGGTTCAGGGGTATCATTGGTTCACTCTTCAGGTCTCCTGAACACACTGTAAAAAGTATTGTGCTGGGCATTTGGAGAGAAGCCCCACAGTGGCAAAAGCATCCCAGAAATGCAATGGCTTCTCCTTCCTGATGCGTACATTTTTAAGAACACAACCCCACTCGATCACAGTATCCGTTTAGAGCTCTAAAGAGTAACTACCGTGTTTCCCCGAAAATAAGACCTAGCCGGACAATCAGCTCTAATGCGTCTTTTGGAGCAAAAATTAATATGGTAAAATAAAACCGGGTCTTATGTAATATAATATAAGACCGGGTCTTATATTAATTTTTGCTAATTAGAGCTGATTGTTCGGCTAGGTCTTATTTTCGGGGAAACACGGTATGACCCCACTGGTCTCAAAATTAGATGCTGCTTCCCCAGATGCAAAGAGAGTTCTGTTGAGGCAAAGCACCCAAGTTCTCAGTCCTGTTTGTGGCTGGCCACTATGCAAAGGTACCATGTTGGTACCTTTCAGGTAGTAGCAGAAGACCCATTTTTTTCAGGCCAGGGGACCAGAATAGGATTTATCAGTGCAACTCAAGAAACTGGACTTGCTGTTATGAATGGAGTCAATGGTGGCCTCCCATTTTCTGAATCTGTGAAATCATTCCCCTTTTTAATGAAGTTGGCTTGGAGGAGGAGAGAATGGGGCACCTTTGACAAGACTCTAACAAGCAAATCAATTCGTTCCATTTATTTCCTCTGTGAAAACAGCAATCCTCGAGTGTTACATAATCTAATCTTCATGCCTCACTGGTTTGTTCTGTCCTCCTGAGGAATTGGCAGATGGTGCCAAAGCAGAGACCCGCATCCACGGCTCATCAGCCTCATGGTAACAAGAGAGCTTGCTCAGTGTCTGTCTCTGCTGTGGGGTCCCTTGCTGGCATTTGTTTCTCTGGATCCGTTGGCTCTTTAGCATTCCTCAGGCACCCCTGGCTTCTTGCCTTGGGCTCTCATTCCAAGATTAATTGCAAATGCTGAAGCAGATAAAAAGAGAACAGAAAGTGAAGTTGAAAGGGCAGAGAATTTGCCAGATCTTGTCTAAAAGCCCTTTTCCTTGTAAAGGCTGAGTGTCTTTGAGATTTTAGCTCCAGACCTTCGACTTCCTCAGCCAACCTAGTCCCACTGTGTGTGCATCCTTGTTGCTGGGTGACACATGGTTCGGGGACAGAGCTAGCCGGGTGGAAGCTGGGCGAGTAGAGATCTGTGGGATAAAGTCTCTGATGTCTCACAGGGAGTCACATCCCTGATTGTTCCCCAGATAGGGCAGTTGCCCGGAATCCACCTAGCGAGGTCGATGATGTCACTCTTGCTAAAGGAAAATTATGTCAGAACTCCGTAAGGTGAGGAGTCCGCCAGCAAGGCCCTGTCAGCCAGGAGATGTCCAGGCAAAGACACCGCCCATCCATCGTATCCAAAACCCCAGAAATGACAGCTTCCAAGGAAGCAGAGGCGTGGACATCCTGTGGTGGGTATATTCCTACTGATACTTAGGACCAGAAATCAGCTGACGTGCTCTGGCACTGCCGTTCCGTTGTTAAAATACTGAAATACTTCCACATTGGTTGGTAAAGAGTTATATAAATCCGTGAGCTCCCATCCTTCTGCTAATACTCAAGTCTTTTGAGAGGGTCTTCTTTTCAGTACTTTCGTGAATAGTTGTACCTTTCTGTGCAGCAACATGAGCTTCCTTTGCCAAACCCATTTTGTTTCCAACCGGGTGGTACTAGGAGGTCTGCTTGGTGTAGGGCCAGGCACGATGCCATGTGCCACAGATGTAACCGCCCTGCTCACAGACTGCACTGTTGGCTGCCTCTGGTTTTGGATGGAACCCCCCAAGCAATTAAAACATAGAACCTTCCTGCCTGTGGCACAAACATGCCTGGTCCTTAAAGGTCACACGCACCTTTATGCTGGCCGTTCATTCAGCACCCAGGTTGTATTACACCGATGACAGAAATGATCTGTCTGAAGGAGAAAACAAACCAAACCATGTAGAATCTTCTTTCAGTTCCATTTCCCCTCACTGAGTCCAAGCATAGGACACTGATTTCTATAAACACAATCACGTTTTGCTTCTTTTCATGTGTTACTCATTCGCTAAATATTAGGTGAGCATCTACTGTGCTATTACGTGTCAGTCACCGTGCTAGGTGCTGGATGTCCAGCAGTGAGTAAAACAGATCCTGTCTCTGCTTTCATGGAACCTACAGTCTAGTGGGGGAGACAGATAATAAAGGAGGCCACTGTGCTTGGTGTCATTAGGTCATCTGAGCATGGGTTGCCTTTCAGCTAATGGAAACTGCGTGGATGTAATGACTTCCAGCGTGTAGTATATTGATCGTATGTATCACACCACTGCTAGGTGCAGGGGTGTGGCATCTGTATTAAAGAAGTCATGCATGGGCGGGGGTGTGTGTGTGTGTGTGATCCTGTCCTACAGGCAGTCAAGGTCTCAGAGAGGCTGAGAACTGCTCTGGATTCGTGAAAGGGAGGAATATTTGGAATGAGAATGATGGTGACCATACGTTCTAATATTTGGAGGTCACACGCGCTGTTCTTAAAGGAAGATGGTAACTACTGGCCATCAGTCAGCTGTAAGGGATGGAATTTCATTCATCTATGTTTTTCCTCTCCTTTGCCCTTGAAACCAGGAAACAGATACAGAACTTGCTAGCTTGGATGAGGGGTACACCCTGCACCCACAAAACCACGGATAGCTAATGGCCTACATAGGAATCAGCTTCTGACACCCTTGGTCTCACTGTCCCAGCCTCTTACCCACTCATTTCAGTCGCCACTATTTTGAAAATCGTAATTCTTGTCCCTAAGACATTCTAGTAGTAATTTGTTCTACTTGTCCTCGTTAATAATTTTTTGCTCTATCTGTCCTGCTTGCTTGGTTTTTCTTCTTATCGAATTATAATTTATACATAGTGAGATGTAAAGTCTTCACTGTACGGTTCAGTTTTGACACACGCATATATTCTTATAATCCACATCCCTTTTCATTTTATTTTTAAAATCTTGGAATCCTCTTAAGTGATGAACATTTGGGTCCCGAGGCAGATTTCTGGAAAGGAATCCCCTGTTCAGTTCACTGACTGCCCCCAGCCCCCACCGATTTTTTTTCATCCAATCCTTTCCTGAGTTCCCCAATCACCACAGAGGACTTAAAGCCATAAGAACATTTTGTAATCCCAGCTTTCTGAACCCTAACAGAGAGATTTGTCATCTGAAAACAAGGGAGAGATTAAGTGCAGAATTTGATTCTGTCGACAGCAGCAAGAACAAGCTAGACATGAAACGTCAGAGAATTAATTCAAAAATCACCATGCAAATACTCCACAACCTTTTTCAAGACTTTAAACGTGACGTACAGCCCCTGTCAGGAAAGATCAGTTTTTTAAGGAGTTTGCTACAGGGACGTGACGTTATCAAACAGATCTGTTACATGAGAGATCCGTGTGCATTTTTAAGAATTTTGCCCTTAACCCTGCCCTATTCCTTCTGAATGGATTCTCTTAGAAACGAGACACAAAGACAGCTAAATACACTATTCTCTCTAGACCGATGTCGTGGTCCCAGGCCCATGCTATCTATTTAACTGCCCTCATATGCCAGGGTGTCTTTCTACGCAGTACTCCAAAACAGCTCTTCTTCTGCATAACTTTCACCAAAGGTTACACAGTCAAATAAGATAACAACGTGTAATTATTTACTAATCACAATTTGTATAACACTTAAAGGCAAGTGAGAGGCTTTATGTGAAAATGCCTTTAAAGCTATAAAGGTATGTACAACCCAAAAGAATTATATGAAAAATGGTTTCTACGTGACAGGATACTTTGCAGTAACTATATTCCCATTACATCTCACAGAGAGGGAAGCCATTCTCATTTTCTACATCTAAGACTTTCTATGTCTTAATGATGGTATTTCTGAAATATTTCCTAAATCTGACCCAGCCCATACATTTAGTCCTTATGACCTTCCCATTGGACTTAAAATCCATACAGAAAGGCATGGTGTTCACTTACTTACTGATCTATTCCCAGTGCCTTTCAGATGGTGGGCATTCAATCCTTTTTGGTAAATGAATGAACCTGGTTTCCTAATTGGTTTTGCCTTCAGTGTCTTAGTCTGCTCCACAATGAGTCAGCATTATCTTCAGAAACACAGTTCTGCTTATGTCCTGTACACACCTCATAAAACCTTCAAGGACTCTATCGTCTATAGCATAAAGGACAAACTCCTGAATAGCACATTCAAGATCCTTCACGGTCTGGTTTCAACCACCTTTCCAGGCCTGCCTTCTAGCCCTTATCGCCCCTCCTCCCCAAACCACTCAATGATTCCCAAACACTCTATGCAGGACCACATTCCCAAGCCTTCATTTGAAACTATCCCCTCTGCCTGAAATGACCTTCCTTAGTCATCTGGTAGAATTTCACTTCTCCTTTGAAATGCAGCTCCAATGTCATGTTCTTTAAGCCTTCTCCAACTGCCCTAAAGGTTCTGCTTTGGTGCTCCCTTATAAACTAGCTCATCATTCCCATTATATTATAGTGGGTTTTATCCTGTGTGTGTGTGTGTGTGTGTGTGTGTGTGTGTGTGTGTGTGTGTGCAATTTCCTTGAGAGCAGGACCTGAACCTTACTGAATCTGATCAATTCTTACAACCTCCCCCACTATGACTCTAGTCCAAGCCATCACTTTCTCTCACCACATGACAGCACCTGACTGGCTCCACGTGGCCACACTGCCATCCAACAGTGGACTTGCGGCAAAGCAGTCAATGATCCTTTAACAATGTAGACAACATTGTCATATGCCCCTCCTCTACCACAACCCGCTAGTGGCTTCCCTTCACATTGAGGAAACAAAACAAAGCCCACGGCTCTCTGGCCCCTGCCTTCCTCTCCAATTTCATCTCTCCACTCTTCCCCTTGCTCATTCCAGCCTCACTTGTCTCTGCTTCTTGAATATGCCAAGATGTTCCTGCCTCAGGATTTTCGAACTGTCTCCCCTCTGCCAGGAAAGCTCTTCCCCGGGATATATGCATTCCTTCCTTCACTGTGCTTTCTGCTCAAATGTCCCCTCCGCAGAGAGGCCCTCCCTAATCACCCTCTAGCACCCTCCATTAAGCCCTCCTCTCTCACCTACTTCATTTCTCTTTGAAGCATCAAATGCCACCAGTTTGTCACCATGAATTTTCCATGCATTTATACAGTCATTTATTTGTGGCTGAGGATAGAGACTGTTTTGTTCACCCTCATGTCCCTGGTACGTAAGACAGTGCCTGGCAAATAACAGGCACTCAAGTATTTACTGAATGAATGGATAAATCCTTGTATCCCAGGTACCTAACACAGTGCCTAGTTCCAGAAATATTTGTTAAGTGAATGACCAAATTAACACATTTTACAAACAAAATGGAATCTTGGCACATATCCAGGATTATCCAGGATCGGCATGCAAGTGTTTCATCCATTTGCTCCATGAACATAATCTTGATTTCTTTTATTTACTCTACTATCATAGGTGATGTAACCAGGTTTTTAACTTTTTCAGAAACTAGTTACTGACAGAGGTCTTGCCCAATATTTAGGGAATTTCAGAAAGACAACCATGAGGGACACAGTATGGATTTAGAATGACCTTCAGCCCATTGCCTCTCATTAGCTCCTGAGGGATTCTGGTAAATTCTGGTAAGGGACTTGATCTTCTGTGATTTACATGGAATGTACAGTTGTTAATCCTGCCGAACACTGATGATTCTGAGGGTTGGAACAGGTGAGACACTGACTGACCCCAAAGTCTGGGAGAGTGGACCCTTTACACCCTTCACATCCGAGTGACATTTCAATGAGGCTTCAGGGCGCTACATCCCAGCCTGCCTCAGTATTTGTGCTTTGGAAACCTGAGTGGTTTTGATACAGCCATTCAGTTCCTTATAGTAGGTGAGCTGGGGAATAATTTGTCACACTTCCCTCGTTCACTTTGGCCTCTGGGCAGGTTCTTTCCCTGCTCATCCTGTTTTTCTTAATTCCTTGCATCTGGGTATATAAAAGAAGTAGACAGTGCAGAGAAAGGTGAATGCTTGGCATGAGTGAACTGTATGTAGCATATTGGCAAGCTGTCCACCCAGCCTTTTATTGAGGCCCAGTGTTGACCAGACTTGCCTTATTCTCATGCATGGGTGGCATCAGGGCCAGAGACCAGAACAGGGAGAACCTGGGAAGTTCACACCCATCCCCCAACCTTCAAATCTCAAGTATTCTATTATAAATAGCTGGGGGGCCTTATAAGGTGCAGGGGAAGGGAACTAGCTTAAGGGCGTGTGTGCCCTGTTCCAAGCACTGGGCTAGGCCTCTTAGCGCATGGTGTCGTAGTTTGTTACCAAGAAATAAGTTATGATTATTACCTGCATTTTACCGAAGAGGTAAACGAGGTTCAGAGAGGTTGATGACGCTTGCTCAATGATCCAGATGGTAAATGGCAGAGCTGTGATTTGCGATTCAAACCAGGCCTGTGTGACTCCCTGGCTGCCTACCAAGAGCAAAAATGTCTCTAACATGTAGAAGGGCATGAAGGTGGGGGGTGGGGCACAAGAGCGGGAGGGGCAGCAAATGGGTCCTACCGGAGACTTGATCCTCACCAGGCCCTGCAAAGTCCAGGTTATACAGATGCCACCTGGCTTCTCTTCTGAGCACTGAAAATTCTGTGGCTGATTTACCAGGGTCAGCCTGGCCCCACTCCATGGTCTTGGGACTGATGCAGTGCTCAGAGTGCAGCCTGGCCTTCCAACAGTGTCCTTATGCGCCATTCCGGCTCCTGCGTTTGTCAGTAGTGGTGTCAGAGTACTTTCGTTCTCCTTGGTTCTCTACTGTACTGCACCTCTCCCGGTCTCAGTTCCAAAGTTGTACCCCCTGGGGAGTATACCCCGCCTGCGTTTCTGGAGGTTCGGCAGTTCCAGGTCATGGTGGGAGCCTCCAGGCGTGCTAAGGGGCAGTGCCTGCGATACCCAAGTCTGGCCATCTTTGGGACTCTTCGCCAAGCCCCTTCCTTTGCGCTCCGGGCTCCGCGCCGCAGCGCCCCCTCCGCCGCCAGGGGCGGCCCGGAAGCGTGGATCCTCGAGCGCGGGGCGGGGAAAGAGGCGGGGCGTGGCGGTACCTGGGCCTCCCCGGAGCTGGGGGTGGGCTCTCCAGGGACAGCCGGCGGCGCCCCCAGATCCGCACCGCCAGCCGCCGGGGAGCTCAGGGCTCGGGGCGTAGAGGCTGCGCTGTCACATGGGTGGCGGCGACGGGGCCGCATTTAAGCGGCCGGGGTACGGCGCCCGCCTCCAGCGCATCCTTGGGCTTGGCTCCGGCCGGGCGCCGCGCTCTCTGACCACCCGAGGCCCGGAGTCGCGCCGCCCCGCGCCGCCCCCGCCGGGCCATGCGAGCGCGGGCCCCGCCGCGATGAGCTCGCACATCGCCAAAAGCGAGTCCAAGACGTCGCTGCTGAAGGCGGCGGCGCCGAGCGGGGGCAGCCGGGTTCCCCGCCACGGCCCTGTCCGGGAGCCAGGGCTGTCCAGCCGCCGGACACCTGGCACGCCGCCGCCGTCCGGGGACCCCAGTTCGCGGAGGCCCCTGTGCCGGCCGGCGCCGCGAGAGGAGGGCCCGCGGGGCAGCCGGCGCGGGCTCCCCCAGGCTCACTGCAGGCCCCGGGAGGCGCTGCCGGCCGCGGCGTCCCGACCTTCGCCGTCGTCGCCGCTGCCGCCGGCCCGAGGGCGGGATGGGGAGGAACGGGGGCTGTCCCCGGCGCTTGGCCTCCGGCGCTCGCTGCGAGCCCCGCGTCATGGGGTCTCCGCTCCAGTCGCCGCGTCCGAGGCAGACCCGTTCCTCCACCGGCTGCGCCCCATGCTCAGCTCCGCCTTCGGCCAGGTAAGGGCCGCGCCTCCCGTCCGCGCGCGCTGGAGAGGCGCTCGGGACCCTGCGGTGGCTGCGCACCCACAGCCCTCTTCCTGCGGCCCGCGGCCCCCCGGGTCATGCTCCCCTAGTCCTGCAGCTCTGCGCCCTTGCCCGCGCTCCTCCTCCCCTGTGCCTGATTCAGCACCCTGTGCGCTGTCCACACTCCGGGCCTCTTCTGGGCGAAACACTATCGCAGAGCCTTCTTCCACCTGCCAGGATAATCCAGTCCTGGAAGGGAATGACCTCCACAAGCCGCCTGGAGATTTGCAAGGGTCAAGGAGGGGCGCTCTGAGCAGGTGGCACCAAACCCACTACTCTGGCCTCTGGCCAAGACCTCCAGTGAGCGACCCAACAGAGCAATGGGTTTGGAGTCTTGGGGTCCAGAGTGGGGACCTCGAGGCACACAGCTTTGCTTGGGCACGAGAGACCCTAGCCATTGCGTGTGGTGGCCCCAAACCCTGGGGAAAAGTTAGAGCTAAAATATGAGAAGAGAGAAGTGTCTGGGTAGCATAGAGGGGCTGTACAGAGCTATCGCTCAAACTGGAACTTTGAGGTGTTTCAAGGAGGTTGTCACTCCCGGAATGCCATTAGGATGGCAGTTGTTCAGTTGTGTGTCATAGGACCTGGACTAACAACCAGAGACCCCTAGCTTGAGTTGGTGTGCATTTTAGGGTCAGAAAGGTCATTAAGGGGCCACTAGTGCCTCCTTTGGTTTCCTCTAGGCCTTTCTCTCAACGGTCCAGGCAGCTGGGCATCTGCCCTTTAAAAACAGCCCTGTAGTCATAATCCAGGTCTACAGTTTGGGGGTGTGCTGCTGGAGAGAGGGGCTCAGCAGAAGGGAACCTATGAACTCCTGAGTAAAGCCAGGATTTCCTCTAGTTTTGCGTCCATAATTAAATCAAGCTCACTGGCACAGCGTCGAGACAGTTCTGCGGCAGCCAAGGAGGGGTGTGATGCAGAGGTCTGATCAGAGTGTTTGCATGGTGTGTGGGGGAAGGGGGGAGCTGAGCATTTCTATGCTAGGATGTAGCATCAAGAAGCCGTTTTAAACTCCTGGCTTGCCATGCTGGATCAGAATTCCAAGGAAGCGTGTGTGTTGCTTCAGATCTGCACATTCCTTTTCAAAATACTACTTCGCAGCAGCTGATGCTGGTGGAGGTCTGACATGAAGGCAGCTGCATGTGGATTCAGGTCACACAGGGCTGCTGTGGTGGTGTGATAGGGCAGCAGTGTATAGCTTTGTTCCTGCAGGGAGCCCTTGTTAGCTGAGTTAGCTGGAAACAGTTCTCCAGCATAGAGATCTGGATGCATAGCTGTGAGAGTTAGTGCAGCAACATGTTGAGGGAGAAGTTCACTGCAGTGGCTTATGTGAGGAGGTGTAGGGTGTTTAGGGCAGCAGTGGTCTGTGGAGTGAGTCTGCATTGCAAAAGGAATGCTGCGTTGTTGAATCGATGACATTTATTTATCAAATATTTTTTGAGTTCCTTCTTTGCTCAAGCATTTGCTTGGCTTTAGGGAGACAACAGTGAACCAGATAGCCGGGGTTCTGGCTATTTTGGAGCTTACAATTTAGCAGTTTGGAAGGGGAGGTCATTGGCCCAGAATCACACACTTTCTGGTTATTATTTTGCTAGTGATCTGGAAAAAGAGCCCTTTCTTTCCAATCTTGCAGAATTTGCCTGCACGGGCCGGGCCCTTTGTAAGCTCAGAGCAGCTTGGCTACCCAATTTTCTTCCTCCTCTACTTTCTCAGTCATTAAATGAAGAACATTCTCCAGTCCTGTGTTCTGAAATGTCACCAGAGTCACCTGAGTCAGGGAGAGCTGGAAGGTCCCATCAAATATTTACTACCTCCCTCTGGAAGCTCTTGCCCCCGGAGCTGCAGACTTTTCCTTTCAAGCTCAGCACATTCAGTTTGAGCTTCCTGCTGACAGCTGGAAGGCATCTGCTCGGACAATAGCAACAACAACAAAACCCAGGCTGGGACTTCTGTGTCAGTCTCCAGTCTCCTGCCACAACCTGGAACAAGTCTTTCTTTCCCTTCTTTTTGCATTGTGATTTCTGTCCTTAGAGACAGGGTCAGGACCAAGAGAAGGGAAAGAGTTTTCTGAATGTAGAAACTTGCAGGTAAGATCTGCTTAAGGCAAAATACAGCCCTGGGGAAGTATATGTTACATGTCTCCCAAGTTTATTTGTTTTAAACCCTTAAGTGAATCACTTAACCTCCTCCAGCCTATTTCTTTATCTGCGAAAAAAGGATAGTCATAGTACCTCAAAGGGTTTTGGGGAGATGAAATAGGATATGGAGATGCGTACAGAGCTTGGTCCAGTGTGTAGCCCAGAGCAAAGGCTCGATAATGTTAGTTATTGTTGTTGTTGTTATTGTTGTTGTTGTTGATTAACTACCAAGGGTTGTGTCAGGCCTTCTTTCTTCCATTTATAATAGAGTCGGGGAGAGCCAGGGTTTAAAGTGATGCTGAAGGTACCAAGATAGACGCCTACATTCGGTGGAACAGGAATTAGTGATCTCACAGAGCTTCCTTCCTGCCTGTAGGGGGACGGTGTGGTTTTAAGACTAAGGCATAGAACTGTGGCTTGGGAGATAGTAGAGCTGCAGGTTCCAATCCCAGCTCTGTCATTGCCTATTGCCGTGACCTTGGGCCTCTTATTTTCTCTCTCTGGTCTGGGTTTCTTCATTCAGAACTGAGATTGACAAAATCCTACCTTGCAGAGTTATTATGAGGGTTATACAAGATTAAGGATGTCAAATGGCCTGGCTCAGAGTGGATGATGGAAAAAGGGCAGCCTTCATTAATGTTATTATTATTAATAGAGCAATTGTCTGAATAAGGGCCTACGCAAGCTACTTTGAAAGTTGCCTCTGAGCCCGGTGAGGAAGGCCATTGAACGAGAGCTGGGGGTGGCTGGTTAGCTCAGTTGGTTAGAGCGCAGTGCTGGTAGGTTGCCAATTTGATCCCCGCATGGGCCACTGTGAGCTGCACCCTCCTTAAAAAAAAAAAAAAGAAAGAAAGAAAGAAAGAAATTGCTGAATGACACAGGACCTTTCCTAGTTAGTACTCTCTTTGTGGCCAACTATGGACATGCCACCCAGCTGCCTAGAGAGAAGATGTGGTATCAGAAATTAACTCAGAATAGGCATGACTTGGGGGCAACTCTTGGCACTGGGTCTTGGAAAACTATTTTAAAAATAGTCTTTCTGCTTCTTACCCTAAGTTTGGGAGGAAACACCCCTTGTAGAAGAGGCAAATGTGAATAAGACCCACAGCTCTGCCCTATTCTTCTTTTTCTAGATATAAAGACATCTCTTTTCTTTTTTTTTTTTAAAGATTTTATTGGGGAAGGGGAATAGGACTTTATTGGGGAACAGTGTGTACTCCCAAGATTTTTTCCAAGTCAAGTTGTTGTCCTTTCAATCTTAGTTGTGAGGGCGCAGCTCAGTTCCAGGTTCAGTTGCCATCAGCAACCTTGTGGTTGAGAGCCCACTGGCCCATGTGGGAATTGAACCGGCAGCCTTTGACTTTAGGAGCACAGAGCTCCAACTGCCTGAGCCACCAGGCCGGCCCCTAGAGACATCTCTTTTGATTTGGATAGGCTATTCCAATTCCCAAACTGCTTTGCACATAGTGGGATCACTATGATCTTATATCCTAGTGAGTGAATCAATGAATGAATGACTGATACCTCCAGGCTCTGGACTGCAGAGCTTTCTTAGCTCCTATAGGTTAGATGGGGGAGAGAGACCATGATGGTTTGGCTCCTAACAGATGCACTCGCACTGGGCCTATGTTCCTAGGATGCGGGCTGTATATAGTGTTCACTCCTGCCCAGCCAAGTCTCTCCCTACTGCTCTCTGAGAAGGCTGGGAGCCCCTATTTCCTTTCCTCTGGAGCCTGGGGAAGAGAAAGGTGAAGGTCAGTTTGTGGTTAATATCAATCATAGAGTCCCCCAGAATGTCTGCGTTTGCCTCTGGCTGTTTTGGGGATCCAACAAAGGTACTTGAGACCTCAGTCTGGAACCCACTAAACAATTGACAAAATATCTTCTCATTATCTTCACAGCAATTTGTGACAGTAGTATTATCTTCCTCCATTTTAGAGATGGGGAAACAGACTCAAGAGAGGGGAAGTGGCTTGTCCAACGTGACACAGGACTGTTATGTGGTCTGCCTATCTCTGAACAACCTGCCTGTGCCACCCCATGCTGGTTTGGTGGGAATTCACCGAAGTGTGTTTCCTATTTGTCAGAAGCATCCACAAGGCACCTCTCAGGTTACGACCCAGCTTTCCCTGAGTGTCTTAGCACTGGGCTGCCATCCAAGTTCAAATGCTGGCGATAGAACTGATCAGGGCCACCGAAGGCCAGCCTCCCTCCTAATTAGGAATAATCAGCAACGGGTTTATCCTTCTCATCCCTCTGATCCTATTATTTCATTCCATAACGCAAAGTGTGGCTTCCGGGGGCCCAGAGGCTGCTGCCACAGTGAATAAGGATGAGGCTGAGGGGCTGTGTAATGTGCTTTGCTCCTTTGAGAAGCCCCCACTGGTCAGCCCTTTTAAAAATTTTCTGCTAAAGGTCAAGCATCTGCTCCTTCCAAATCACCAGTTATCCCTGTCACTCAGGACCACCAGCAGCCTACCTGCTGAACCTAAAATAGCTTAAGCAAGCTCTGGGTTTGAATCCCTAAATCCCTTTCTGCCCTTATACCTCAAGCTGGTGTTAGCATCCTCCTCTCTAAAGAAGGATGGGGTTTTTTCAACGTTCGTGCCTTTTCCATAGGGGCCTGGTTTTGAAGTCTCCGGTCTCCCGTTTCCAAGGACAGAGATCGATCCCAAGGTCGACAAATGGGTGCTGTGTTCTGGGCTGGCCTGCAGGGGGCAGGAGTCACCAGGTCTGAATGGATGCCCTCTGAGTGAATGGAGGCTATCCCCAGCCCTTTAAGACCAATGCTGGGCAGCGGAAGGGGAACCTTTTAGGTCCTGGCACTGTACCAAGCCCTTTGTATGTATTATCTTATTAAATCCTCACAAGAGTCCTAATGAAGAAAGGGTTATTAGAGGACCCATTTTATAAATAAAGAAACTGAGGCTGAGAAAGATTAACACGTCCTCAAGGTCATGTAGTTGCTAGGCAGTTGGGCAAAAACCCAAGTCTGTCTGACTCCATATTTCAAGCTCTTAGCCTCTGTCAGTGGTTCTGAACTCCAGCTGCAGGTTAGAATTACCTGGAGTACTCAATACCACCAATGTCCAGAGCCCCCCAACACCTAACAAATCAGAATCTCTGGGGAAGCTCCCCAGTGAATCAACTCTGCAGCTAGCACTGAGCATCTCTGCTTTACACTGTGCCACTGTGCTGCCTTTTCATGTATCTGCCCATGTAGTTAGTATGAAGTGGGTTTCTACCTGGAGCCTAACCCCTCTCCCCTCTGGGGTTCCTGGTGAGCCCTGGCTTTTCAAAAGAGTCTGCAGATGGTCCGTTTTCTAGCTTTGGTCTGCAAGTCTTTCCTGATCCCCCTGTAATAAGTCAGATCCTCTGTCTCACATTCTCAGAGTCTTTATGTTTCCCTTTCATAGCATTTACCAGGAACATAATGAAATAAGTACGTTCCTAGCTCTTGAATACCTCTTGCCCACCTGCTAGAATGTAAGCTCTCTGACAGCAGGGACCATGTTTATCTTGTTCCCCACACATTCACAGACCGGGGCACAGTGCGTAGCACATGAACACTGGACAAATGACACTTTTTTCTTTCATTTTAATAATTACCTGTTATGTGCCATGCACTTTCCCATGTGTGCTTTATCAGCAAGAGAGAAGGAGCCCCATTTTCCAGGCAAGGGAAACTGAAGCTCTGGAATGTGAGAAGTCAGAAACCGGCAGAGCCAGGACTCAACTCCAGGCCTGCAGATCGGATCCTTGCCAGGCATCTGAGTTCATTGCTGTTCCTCATATGCTGACCTCTAGACCCCTGCCCCCCCGGAGATGTTCCTTTATGCTCTGTTTCCAAGGAACGGCTTTGAAGAAGGCACTTAAGTTGGTTTCTCCGCTCTTCCAATTCCAACTCCCAGTGTCTTCACCCCCTTTCCTGCCCTTTAGGCGGCAACAAATCCCCAAGCTCCTCTCTCTGTCATCAGGGGGTGCCCCTCCTTCTCCACATCCCGCTCAGGAGGTTTGGTCCAAACAAAGCTGCTGAATAACTCCCTGATTACACCATTCCCATGTTGTCAGCTGTAGCACTGTCACCAAGAGCTATCCAGGGACCTCCTTCCCCAGCTCCCTGGGAGCGAGCCTGTGGTACCTTCTGGGCAGCACCTCCACCCGTCTTGCCTAATGGGCATTCTGATCAGCCACCCAAAACTGGACAAAAAGTCCCTGGGAGAGCCTCTCTGGACTGAAAACTCAGAGGCAGAATGCATGTAAGTTGTTGCATCAGGAGCTGGCAGGAGTTCAGCTTCTGGACCTATCTCTGGTGCCCCCTGCTGGGAAAAGCTGGGTGCAGGGACATGGGTACCTCCTCTCGGATCATCTGGCTGGAGCCCTAGGTCTCCAATGTGACATCTGAAGCTTGAAGTGAGTTCACGTCAAAGCTGGAACCTGGAAGGATGAGGAAGAGACAGTCGTGGGACCTTGAAGACCACTTTGCAAAGGGCAGCCTCTCTGCTCGACACCCCAAAGAAGCTGCTGAAAGATCCTCAGTGAGGATTAGAAGAACATTCATAGCCCTCATTCATGCCCTCTGTGCCAGCGCTGCCTTCATCATGCCCCCCTCAGGGCCGTCTGTTGGTTTCCCTTGGGTTGGAGAGACCACACACACAGCAAAGGGAGCAGAAGGAGCTTCTCACTGCTGTTGGCTCAGCTGTACTCCCAGTCCCCTGAGCCACATCTCATTTCAATGACGAGGCAAGTGTGAAAAATGGAGCGTGATGGACACGTCACAAAATCTCCCAGGCCCTCAACTGGAGCTGCCAGCTCTCCATCGAGCTGCGATTGCCCGGGGGTAGTTAGGCTGCGTGTTTGTCCCTGGGTGCCTGTGAATACGTGTGTGAGCGCGCACACACAAGGCTGGTTGCTGAGAGGCACACTGGCTTTGGGGACCCAAACTAGCCTGATTCTCCTTCTGGGTCTGCTGGCCTAATTCCCAGCTGCAGCTGCCATTCTGGGCCCCCTGCCCCGAGACAATCTCCCCGCAGATTTGGCAGCCGGGAGAGGAGGGGCCGAGGGAAGGGGAATGAACCGGAGAAAGGACTGAACGCTAATCTGATGGAGATGATCCGGCAGCCTTCCCCAGCTCAGCTGCCCTCTGCCATTAGCTCTCTGGGCGATTTTCTCTGTGCCCTGCACGCTCCCCTCCTGCCTTTATCTCCTTAAGAAAGTGCCCAGAAAGTTAAACCCACACACACAATTCACCAAAAAAGAAAAAAAAAAAAAAAATCAGCAGGAGCGGGCAGACAGACGAGTGAGAGAGCACGCGCGCAAGAGAGAGGGCTCAGATCCGTCCTGGAGGAAGAGCGGCGCAGGCGGAGGGAGGCTGGGGTTGGCGGTGACCGGGACTACGGTCTCTTAGCCCCCAGGAGCCTCCTTCATGGACCCAGGGATCCTGAGAGGGGCTGCCTCAGCTTAGGATGGGCAACTGTGTCAAATCTCCACTGAGAAATCTCTCAAGGAAGGTATGTTTCTGGAGTTCCCAAGACCTGGGGCGGGGCATTGGAGCATCTTCCCATCTGTCCCAGAGGTTGGGCACGGAGCGGGTGGGCATCTGAAGCTTGCCACCCTTTGCGTGGGTTCTGTCTAGAGCTGCTTCCCTGTTCCTACCTCCAGTTTCCTTCCTATCCCAGTTTTTTGTGTCCCAGGCTCTGAGCTGAAGTTGGGACCCGGAGCTGCACGGGCTGTGTTCGGGAATTTGTACAAGATTAAGGACAGCATCATATAGCTTCTGGGATATAAAATGAAAAGCATGGGTCCTTAGGAGGTCAGAGAGGACTGACCCCTTGGAGCTGGCAGGATCAGAAGAGGATTGAGCTGAGTTTTTACCCTGCTGCTGCTAAAGCCGTCCCAGCTGTAAGGCCGGGGGCTTATTCGCCTCCTTTGAGGGTCTCTGACCCTCTCTCGTGGTCTCTAAGCCTTCAGAGTTGTGGGTTTTGAAGTAGATCCTGTGGCTATGGAAAGGAACCAAGCAGGGCATCTCCCTTCTATCCTCGATCATTCTTGAGTCAGGTCGGAAAATCTCAACTAGGACCAGAATTGTTTCCATTAATAAATAGGATGTATGAGCAAGGGTGTCTATACACGTATGTCGCTTTCAGTAGCTGATTTATTGCTTATACACCAGGCTAATATCCTTTTGCAAGAATTCCTTTTGGAAAGCAAATAGTCACCTCCAAAGCACCTTCCATGCAAGTCTGGGCTTGCAGCTATAAGCTTTTGCTTCAAGTGGGCTCTGCCTGTGTTTCCAGCCCTCTGCAGACAGTCCATAGCAGAAACTCATTGGTATTATTTAAAGGAAGAAGGAATAATAGGGATGATTTCCTGCAGTGCTTTTTCCAGACAAGGAACTTAATTGCCACTCAGGTTAATTGACTACCCATGGTCTCAGGTTAGCTAATGGCACCTCTGCTCCCAACCCCATCCTAAATCCTCGGCCAGTTTGACACCCTATCAATTTAGGACATTTCGGGTTTTCCTGCTTGTCATCTTCCTCATTGAGCTAAGCCGCTCACATCAAATTCCTTTCAATCTTCGCCTTTCCTTGGATCCTTCTGAGGGTTAACTGTTTCTTCTGTGCACCCTCCCCCCATCATCTGTCTTCTTCTTAGGGGTGTCTTTTGTACCAGAAGTGGCCTCCATGCTGTTGCAGAGAAGTTGAAACTTATCGGAATTAGTTTAGAGGACCACAAGGCGAAAGCCCTTCCCCTGGTTCTGGCCAGAGCTTGAAGAGGTGAACTTAAGAACAAAAATTGTGCTTTGGTCCCACCCCACCCATCTTCCTTTACACAACAGAGTACTTGAGAATCAGTCTTCTCAGGTCTTTTCTTCTCAGCCATGTGACCTTGGGCAAGTTACTTGACCTCTCTGGGCCTTAGTCCATTTGTCCATCAAGTGGAAATACTAACATCCACCTGGTAAGGCGATCGTGAAAACTAAATAAAGTATTGTGCACACTGCCTGGATATAGTGCTAGACAAATGTTAGCTAGTAGTATTATCATCATAAGCATCATTTTTCTACTCTGGGTTCTCTGAGAAGGGGGGTGGAGGGAAAAAAAGGAAAATATGAGAGATTTTTGAGTCCATGGAGTAAGGTTAAAGATCATAGAACTTATTGCATTCAATTTCATGTTTTTCTAAGAAGAATAATTGTTTTTTTCCTGAATAGCTACAATATATCCAGTTTTTGTTATCATATTTTCTCTTTTCCACCAAAGAGTTCTTTTGACTATTTTATAGAGACAGGAGCTGGACTCAGAGACAAGAGCTTTCCTAAGGCCACAGAGTCGACTGGATGCTGAGTTGGGATTTAAACCCTGGTCTGTGTGACTCCAGAGCTGGTATTTTAGTTTTATTTTTGCCATTCTCTTCTTCCTGCTGTCAGAAATGTTATTCATAGATTCTTGAATCTGACCTCACACGTCATCTGGTCGAAATTCCCACAGACTGCAGCAGTCTCCTCTCCCTCCTCACCGACATACGTACTCATTCAACTTCTCCTTTAAACACCTTCAGGGAGAGGGACCCTTGACCTGCATTCGCTTGGCCAGCTTGTGTTGTTAGAAAGCTGTTAGGTCATGCTTGCTGGGCCCTCCTGTTGCCATGCCACACTCAGGAGACGTCCTCTCGGTGCCAGGAGACATTGTCAGCCTGTGGGCAGCTGCCCACTTGGCATCCTGAGTGGTAACCAGGGAACTGGTAATGGTGAGAGGTGGCCAGCTCCAGGCTCTGAGCAGGGCAGGACCAGGCTGTCAGGTGCCATCACTGGCTAGGGACGAACAGAAGCTTCTCGGGGCAACGTGGTGCCAGGCAGTATTATGATCCAAAGATGCAGTGGAATTTCCCCAGCCACCACTGGTTCATTCTTCGGGGGAGCAAATTCTTCTCCATCCTTTTCACTTCTTTCCTGATTGGCAAATGTTCTCCCACTTCCTCAGGAGCCAGAAGTAAATGGATTCTGGCACCTTACGTTGTCTCTTTTTTTTTTTTTTCTTTTTTTTTTTTTTTTTTTTAAAGCTTGTTTTGTTGTTGTTGTTGTTTTTTTTTTTTTTTTTTTTTTTTTTTTTTTTTTTTTTTTTTTAACAGAACTTTATTGGGGAACAGTGTGTACTTCCAGGACTTTTTTCCAAGTCAAATTGTTGTCCTTTCAATCTTAGTTGTGGAGGGTGCCCTTCAGCTTCAAGTTGTTGTCCTTTCAGTCTTAGGTGCGGAGGGCGCAGCTCAAGCTCCAGGTCCAGTTACCATTGCTAGTTGTAGGGGGTGCAGCCCACCATCCCTTGCAGGAGTCAAACCTGCAACCTTGTGGTTGAGAGCCCACGCTCCAACCAACTGAGCCATCTGGGAACTCAGTGGCAGCTCAGCTCAAGGTGCCTGTTCAATCTTAGTTGCAGGGGGCGCTGCCCACCATCCCTTTCAGGACTCGAGGAATTGAACTGGCAACCTTGTGGTTGAGAGCTCACTGGCCCATGTGGGAATCGAACCCGCAGCCTTCGGAGTTAGGAGCATGGAGCTCTAACAGCCTGAGCCACCGGGTCGGCCCCCTTACGTTGTCTCTTACGTTGCCTCGTCGTCATCATCCTCATTATTCTCATCACGCCATTTATGCTCCAAATAAACTCCCTTGATTTGACTCTTACCATGCTCTAAGCACCATGCAATAGCTCATTTATTCCTCAGAGGAAACCCGTGAGTCACCATAATTATCCCCATTGTACAGAGAAGGAAACTGGAGCAGAGAGAGGTGAAGTGACCTGCCCAAGGTCACACAGCAAGCAAGTGGAAGAGCCAGAATTTGTCTCCAAGACTGAGTCCAAAGCCAGTATTCAAAACCGCCTCTCAGAGTTCTGTGCCGCCTCCTGCCTCCTCCTTCCTAGGTTGTAGTCACTCTGAGCCAAGTGTGCGAGTCTGCCAGAACGAAACGGTTGCTTCTGTACAAACATCTCCTAGATGGTCTCCTGGGGTTAAGCCGCTGTCTCCTCCCAGGCTTCCACGGAGCCAGCCTCCTGTCGGGAAGGTCTTGCTGGTTCTGCCCTCCACGCTAGCCTACATCCTGGAAGCCTGTGTGAGTGTGGCGGAGGCCCTGAAGCTCGTTTGGCATTGAATCAGAATGGCCCTTGGTCTGTCTGACTTCCTCAAGTTCTGAGGTCACCTAAGACCAACCCTGTTGCATTCATTGAACTTGGGCTTTGGACAGAGGTCCTTCACCTTGAGTCTGAGTTGCTGCTTCCCCTTGGAGGAACCAGGATACTGTTCCTCCCTCTCTAGGGCTGCCAGAGGCTTAGGACGTTGGAGGGGAGTCTAGTCTGTAACCCCACAGTGTGGGGCTTTGGGGAGAAGACACATGGGAAGACAAGGTGTGACAGGGCAGGTGGTTCTGCGTCTCAGCCCGGGAGGAAAGGCGGCCCACTAGGTCTTAGGATCTTTTCTTGGGTGCGACCATCTTTGAGCTAGAGGAACCTGGCAGGAAGAGAAGTGCCGCAGGATGGAAGGATGGGGTGTGCAGCTCTGGGTTCTGTGGGGGCCCTGGGCATCCTGGGGAGGCTGGGGTGGAATAGAATGTTGTGTCTGGATGCTGCTGTTGTCCTAAGGGGACGTTCTGTGGGCAGTGCTGACTTTTTATAGCTGCATGGGAACCGTCAGGGAGGAGGATGGGTTGGCCTGGGAGCACAGCTATATTCGGTAAGCAGAGAGGGCCACTGCCTCAGACTCCAGAGGTCGGCAAGCTGAGCCAGGCAGGGAGCCAGGGCAGGCGGGACGGGGAAAGGGAGAATAGCTGGTGGCAGTGTCTAGTCTTAAGGCTGCAAACTGAGTGGGATCTGACCCACAGACATGCTTTGTTTCACCCACCCGGGAGGTCTGGCAATGTTGGGCTGGAGTTAAGTAGTGCTGTTCCTTCAAAGGGGACACACAACATACAGTTGGCCCCAGTCCCCACCTCCTCCACCTGCCTGCCTCGTTTATGTTAGCTGTGGCCCCTGTGTTTGCGACCTCCAGTCTAGCAGACTGTCTGAGCCTGCTCTCGGTGTTGTGCGCTCTGATCGTCCTCACTGCCTTCCCGTGGATATCCAACAGGGGGAAGGGTCAGAAGTCAGTTTGGGAGCTTAACCCCTGGGATTGCGCGGGGACGTTGGGACAATCTTGGAAAAGGAAGTTATTCCGTTAGTCTCCGATTGAAAACTTCCCATTGGTTGGAACAGAAGCCTCCCGCTACCTGCTTCTCTCTCTGAGCCTCTGCATGCACATGAGTGTGTGATTCTGTGTCCATGTGAGTGTCATGTGTGTGTGTGTGTGCACGCGTGCAGGTGTGCCTTACAGTGGATGCCACACGCAGCTCTCCCTGGAACATCTGTTTCGGTCAAGGATTGCAGACTCCATCTGTTGGACCAGCTTGGTGCCTGCCCTGTGCATCCCGAGGGCTCTCCGGACCCCACTGCGGGACGCTCAAGGGTCTCTCCTGAGGAGAGCTCCTTCTAGGACCAAGAGCCAGGCTGGGGCCAGGAGGGCCCGGTTGGGCTGGGAGGTGACGCCTGCCTCTCTTTTGTATTTGCTTGGTGCTGGCTGAAGATGCGCCAGGAGGAGAAGACCAGCTACAGGGTGGTGCAGACGAGCGAGGAGGGGCTGGCAGCCAGTGGTGAGCTCCCGGGACCGCTCCTGACGCTGGCCCAGAACTGCGCCGTCATGCACAACCTGCTGGGCCCTGCCTGCATTTTCCTGCGCAAGGGCTTCGCTGAGAACAGGCAGCCTGTACGTAAGTTGGCCCCCGTGGAGCCGCGCTCGACTTGGCTTCACAGGGCGTGAGGAGGTGCTGGGAAGAAGTGGGGCTCTGTGCACAGCCGCACGTGTCCCCCAGCAGATACACCTCAAAACCTCAACTTGTTTGAATCTGACCTGCAAAGCTTCCTACTCATGGCTGCAAAGCACTGGCGAATTTACTTCCACCAGCAAGAAATAATAACAGCAGCTATCATTGCTTTGGGGTGTTTTTCTTTTTTTTTTTTTTTTTTAGTACTTACTATGTGCCAGGCACTAAGCTAAGTGCTTTGGTGCATTGCCTCATGTAAGCCCCAGAGCAACTCTGAAGAGGTAGGTACTCTTATCTCCATTTTGCAGGTAAGGAAACTGAGGTGGAGCAGTAACCTGCTCAAGGTAACAGCTAGTGGGTAACAGAGGTGCGGTTCAGACTCGGGGAGTCTGCCTCGAGAGCCTCCTGTGCTCAGAACAACAGTGCTGAGTACACACAACAGTGTCCAGTAGCACTTTCTACAACGATAAAGACATTCTATAATCTGCGCTGTCCAGTACGGTGGCCACACGTGGCTATGGAGTACTTGACGAGTGACTAGTGCAATCGAGGAACTGAATTACTAATTCTATTTAATTCCCTTCCAAATTTAAATAGCCACATGTGGCTAAAGTATTGGATAGCTTCCTACAGGTATCTGAACAGCCACCGGGAGGAGGGTAACTGATGGTATTACAGATACAGACGTCTGCAGGTTCCATTTATTGAATGCCACACGCTAAACACTGTACATATCTTTCCTCAACGAATGCTCACAAAGGCCTGGTAAGGTGGGTCCTGGTATTAACCCATTTTACAGATGAGAAACTGCAGCTCACAGAAGTGACCTGCTCAAGTTCCCACAGCTAGGAAGTGGTAAATCTGGGCTTTGCAGTCAAGTCTGTCTGACTCCAGAGGCCATGTTTTTCTCCCTGACCGCATATGTTGGAGACAAAGGAGTATATGTGTGCTCCACTCCACCTGACCCCCACCCCCCGAGGTGGTGCTCATGGTTTCCCTGCCACATCGGTGGGCACCCCAGCTCTACTCCAGAGCACAGCACACATACACCTGCCTCTCTGCACAGGGGAGTGTGTGACTCAAGGGCCAGCCCCCGGACTCAGCTAGACCAGCTCTGGCCACAGGCGCACTGCAAAGGGGTACCTGGCTTTCCTGCTGCCTGATTCCAGCTATATAAGAAGTATGGAGTGGGCTGCACTGGGGAACAGCCGTACCTTATTTCTCTCCATTCCTGTAGAGCTGGGTCCTGGAGAAGTGGGGTGGGGGTGGGGGGTGGCTGCTGGAGCCTAAAGGCTGGAAAGGACTTGTTATGTCTAAGTAACTTGTCCTAGTAAGTATACTCTGCCTGTGTGTACACATACACCTACACACGTATCTTTGGGTACTCACTTTCACTTATTGGGGGTATAGGCATTGCAAAGCAACGTCCTTTTTGGTCACGCAAAATGCAAATCTGACTAGGAACAGGAATGGCAATTCTTGCACTATGCACCATGACAGGCTTTTTAAGTGGGAGCCCATGCAGTCATCGCACACAGACATACATACCTCCAGTAACTCCTACCCTCAGCTAGAAATGCCCCCTGTAGGACCTGGGAGCTTGCAGCCTGTCGTTCGAAGCGGACATACACTCACCATAATATTCTGACACATACAGCCACCTCTGAGCACCTGGTCCTGTGTTCCTGGTTGTCCCACAAGATGTTGCTCAGTAGCCCTTTTCTAGAAGATGCTCAGATTTTCCAGAAATGAAGTCACTTGCCCTGGGGCCAGTTTGGAGTAGGTAGACAGCAGCTGTCTCTACCCACCCTGGCCCTCTTGGCTAGTACAGCCTGCGTGCACAGCTGAGATGCCTCATGCTCACTGTGGCACGCTCACGTGTCTGTGTTCACGACAGGGATGCCCACACCTGGTGTGCACTTCCCCAGGGCAGGTACACCTGCCCCATGTTCTCCCTGCCCAAAGGAAGCGAGCTGTGTCATCTGGGGAGGACGAGCCCTGTGGACCGGTTTGGGCGCTTACTAAGCAGGTCCAGTTGGGCAGCCACATCCATTTCGTGCCAGTCTGTGTCCCTCCTGGGCAGGCCCGGGGCAACTGGCCCCTCACCAGCTAGAGCCGCCACATGTGTCCTCCGGGCCTGCTCTTCAGAGACTTCTCTGCCATCTGTTGTGACGCCCAGACCCAGGGTTTCCTTGATTCTCCAAGGAGACCTGGGCACTTTGTGAGGCTTTAGATGGGTGCTTTGGACCCTGGCAGCCGCCAGAGGCACTGGCGGCCCCCAGGGTCCTATGCTGTGTCCAGTGACAAGGCAAAGTGTACGGTGGGGGTCAAATTGGAGAAGGGAGGGCAGTGCCCAGGAAACAGGGCACAGCCTTAATACTCCCTCCACCCTCTCGGGTCCTCCTCCTCCTCTTCCTCTCTCTTGGGCTGCCTGTCCACCCCTGCTTTCTCTCTCCTTCAGCCCCTCTCTTTTCCCATTGCCTTGCAGGCCTGCTCTCTGTTGTGACCTCCCACTGACCCTGTTTCATTTACAGGTTTTTGCCTCTGGACCAGCTCGGTTCCCTGACACATTCTTGTGTCTGGAATAAGGGCCTGGGTGCAGAGGTTCTGTGCCCAGGCTGGATGGGGCTCTCGGGTCCCCAGGCATCTCCCTGCCTTTGGGAGACGTGGGGCTGCATCTTTCCCCTCAAGCACATGGTCCAGGCATGCCTCTGCTGCAACCCTGTCACCTCCCACCCAGTGCCTGCTGCCACTTGCATGGCCATCGGGTTGGGCATTTTGTGACTCCCGGCCCCTCCCCGTTGCTAATAGGACACGTTCTTTTATTTCAGGACAGATCACTGCGGCCAGAGGAGATTGAAGGTAAGACCTGGCCCCTTAGGGGAAGGGGGTGCTCAGCCATCCAGGAAACTGAGGGGAGGGAGATGGGTGGGAGGAGAGCCAGGGACACCTTGGCCCCTGGGGACAGGACCTGGTACAGAGCCGGGCATCCTCTGTGGAGCCAGGCATCGGTGGCGTGTGCAGTCCTGGGCAGCTCCCGGGTCCGGTTCTCCAAGCCAGTGGGCCCTTGGGCTGCCTTTGCCCCGAGAGGCTCTGCAGGTCCCACCCCCAACCGCACCCACCTTTCTTCCCTTCCCCAGAGCTCCGAGAGGCCTTCAGGGAATTTGACAAGGACAAGGATGGCTACATCAACTGCCGGGACCTGGGCAACTGCATGCGTACCATGGGCTACATGCCCACCGAGATGGAGCTTATTGAGCTGTCCCAGCAGATCAACATGAACCGTGAGTCCCTCCACGGGGCACCTCTTTCCCTTTCCGGCCTCCCCCTTGCAGTCCTCTGCAGTCAGACGGGCCTGGGGTCAAATTCTGCACTCACCTCCTTCCAGCTCTGTGACCTGGGGCAAACCACTTACCCTCACTGAGCCTTAGTTTCCTCACCTGGAAAATGAGAGGGGTAATGGGAGGAGTGGAGCCCAGCATAACAAGAGAATTATACTCACAGTTCAGAAGGCCACGACAGCTCAGAGAAGAAGTCCAATGAGGATTTCCAGGAAATACTCCTAGTTCCGCTTTGCTCTTCGCATGGTAGTCAATTAGGGAATATATTTGAAATAGCCCAATACCTGGCCCCCAGTGTGAACAGAGAGATGCTATTATTTCTATGTTTTTCTCTTCGTTTGGGTTCTCCCAGAAGCAAGCCTGAGACAAGGATTTGAAAGTGTAAGTAAGTAGTTTATTTGGTAGGTGATGAGAAGCGTTGATTGGGAGTAGGGAAGTGACACAGGCAAAGGAAGGAGCCAGGAAAGAATGCACTCTTGGGCCAGCTCCCACTGACCAGAGTCCAGTTCTGCTGGGGAACTCAGGGTGTTAGTGTCGCAGCCCAGCTCAGAGTTATCCCCCAGCCCTCACCTCTCCTGCTGGGTACTTATGCCCCGAACTCCTGTCAGTCACCAATGGAAAGCTGTTGTGAGTGGGCCGTGGGTGGGTGTCAGGTCTCCAGCACTTCTGCTTCCTGGGAGAGCCAGTTGGAAGTTGAGTTTCCATTTGCACCACAAGGGTGAGACTTGGGGCATGCGTACCAGGAGCCCAGAACTTCTGCTTCTCTCTTTGCCTTTCTGTGTGTGTCTCTGTCTCTGAAATTCTTTGCCTGTCTCTGTGACCTTATGTTTCTTTCTCCCGTCTGTATCTACCTCTATCCAGTTCCTGACTTGCTCCCTTCATCAACCCCTGGCCACTCTTCTGAGCCATTCTTTGACAAACTACCTGTCCATGGTCACCTCTCTGTCATCATTTGGCCTTTGGTTAAATCTTGGACCTGGCTCTAGGCAGGTCAGGGAGGGGTTGGTAGTCCCGTCCATTGCCTGCTTAGAGGTGGGGGCATGGTTAGATGGATGACCATGCTCTTTCCTCTGTCCCCAGTGGGTGGCCATGTGGATTTTGATGACTTTGTGGAGCTAATGGGACCTAAACTCCTGGCGGAGACAGCAGATATGATTGGAGTAAAAGAACTGCGAGATGCTTTCCGAGAGGTGAGTGGTGGGCAATAGATAGGTAAGGGGTGAATAGGCTGCTAGAACCCCAGCCCTGGGATGGCTACTTGAAAAGAAACCCGAACCCTGGGTCCCAGACCAGGGGAAGGAGCTTGGACAGAGAAGCGTCTCTGGGGAAGGAGCTCAACCTGGGGATCTGCTTCTGACAGTCTCCATGTGGCAGCTACCGCTTCCTCCTTCCTGCCCTCTCTAGTTTGACACCAATGGTGATGGGGAGATAAGCACCAGTGAGTTGCGAGAGGCCATGAGGAAACTCCTGGGTCATCAGGTGGGACACCGAGACATAGAGGAAATTATCCGAGATGTGGATCTCAATGGGGATGGACGAGTGGACTTTGAAGGTAGGTGGGGCTCGAAAGTGAAAGAGAAACCAAGGCAGCAATGGCCATCCATGGAACCCTCCAATTGTGCATCCATGATACAACCATCAATCCCCTCCAACTTTCCATCCCCCTACCCTTCCACCTTGCCACCCCTCCATCCATGCACCACTCTAATCTGCCTCTCATCCCTATATCCATCCATCCATCCATCCATCCATCCATCCATCCATCCATTCACCCATTTGTCTGTATCTGTTTTCATACATCCATCTCCACCCTTCCAGTGACTATCTACTCATCCATCTCTAAACAATCATAGAACCATTTATCTGTACACTTATCCATCCATCCACGTATCTACTCAAGCTTCGATTCATTCACCCATGCACTCATTCATGGATCCAGCTACATGTATATCTCTCCAGCTATCTATGTATCTATACTTCTCTACATTTGTTCATACATTTATATATCTATCCATCTGCCTATATTTCTACCCATACTTTCATTGGTCTATCCACTTGTCTGTATAATGATTTCCCCATCAGTATTCATCCATCCATCCATCCATCCATCCATCCATCCATCCATCCATCCACCCATCCATCCATCCATCCCTGTGTCCTTCTGCCCCCATTCATCTCTATCCATCTGTCTGTCCACCTCCTCCTGCATCTATCCCTGGCAGCATTTTCTGAACACCACAGTCCTCAAGCTGACACTCAGGCTCCTAAGATCTGACCACAGCTCACCTCCCCAGCTGCAGCCCCTTCCGTTCCTTCACTCCCACTCCACCTTACAGCTGCACCCAAGTACTTGTGGTCCATGAACCTGCTGGGCTCCCATTTGAACACACTGTTCTTTTTGTCAGAATGCCTTTTGTTCTCTTCTTCACTTGGACTAAATTCTATTCATCCTTCAAGACCCAGCAGTGGGGTCACTTCCTCCTGCCCTTCTTCCCTGATTCTCTAGTTATAGTTACCTCTCTGCGCCACTCTGAACTTTTTGAGAAGAATCCCATTTTCTTTATCTCTGCATTTCCCACAGAACTCATAGCTAACTGAGGCTCAGTAAAGGTGTTTTTTTTTTTTTAAGGAATCAGTAATAATCATAATAGTTATCATTTATTGTACACTTATTATGTACCAGTCACTGTGCTAAGTAGCTTTCCATGTATCACCTCATGTAATTCTCACAGTGACTCTATGGATTGTGCTGTAATTACCTCATGAGATGAGGAAACTGAGACTTCGAGAAGTAATATAACTTGCTGAAGATTGCCTAACTAATCAGAGGCAGAGTTGGGTCATAAACCCAGGCCTGGAATCTCAGCCACTACATATGTAATACTGTGCATGACACCATTTGCAACACTATGGGATACAGGGGGGAAAATACCATCAGACGTTGCCTCTGTGCCCCAGGTACTTGCATTTTGAGCAGAAAGCCAAGATAAATATGGGCCAGACTGTAAGTGTGTCCAGAACACAAAGGTTAGGGGGCCTTTTCGGGGAGTGGTTGGTCTTCAAGGTTGAGGAGAATGTGGCTAGATGGAGAGAAGGCTTTGCTGCCACCAGGTCTGAAAAACTCAGGATGCCCTGTTTCCGGGTAAGTGCTCCCAACAGATGACAGCCCTTCCCTAAAAGCCCAGCATCCCCCAGTCATTCTACCAGGATGTGTTATATACCTACTGTGTGCTGAAACCTGATCCCTGCCTTGAGGAGCCCAAGACCGGCAAGGAAAACAGAAGCCAACAGTATAGTTCATGCTGTTTTGGGGGAAGTACAATGGGATGTGGGGTACAGAGGGGGCACCTGTACCAAGCTGGAGGGGGGATTAGAGAAGGCTTCCTGGAGGAGGCTCTAAATAAGTAGAGCCCTAAGAAATGAGTAGGAGCTACCAGATGAAAAAGAAGGAAGGAGTATTTATCCAAATGAGTTGAAAACTTACATCCACAAAGAAATCTGTGCATAGATGTTGATAATAGCTTGATTCATAATTGCCAAAACCTGGAAGTAACCCAAATGTCCTTCAGTAGGTGATGGATAAACTGTGGTTCATCTAGACAATGGAATATTATTCAGTGCTTACAAGAAATGAGCTGTCAAGCTATGAGAAGATATAGAGGAAACTTAAATTCACACTACTAAGTGAAAGAAGCCAATATGAAAAGGCTGCATATTATACGGTTCCAACTGTATGACATTCTGGAAAAGGCAGAACTCTGGAGACAGTAAAAACATTAGTGGTTGCCAGGGGCTGTGCAGGGAGAGAAGGGTGAATAGACAGGACACAGAGGATTTTTAGGGCAGTGAAACTATTCTGTATGACACTATGATGGTGGATACATGTCATTATACTTTTGTCCAAATCCATAGAATGGACACCACCAAGAGTGAACCCTAATGGAACTATGGACTTGGGGTGATAATGGTGTGTCGATGTAGGTCCATCAGTTTTAACATTTGTACCACTCTATGGGGGTGTTGATAATGGGGGAGGGGTGGCCTGTGGGGAGGCAGGGAGTATATGGGAACTTTCTATGCTTTCTGCTTAATTTTGCTGTGAACCTAAAATTGCTCTAAAAAATAAAGTCTAATTTGAAAAAAAAAAAAAAAAGAAGGGAGAGGGGATAAGTTGCAAGAAAGCTGAGGGGTGGAAGGGACGGAGAGAGAGAGTGCCAGAAAGGGGGAGCTATATAGGTGGGTCATGAGATTGGGGGTGAGTGGTGGGAGATGTCAGCTGGGGCCAAAACAGGGAGGGCCTTGAGGTCATGTCAGGATATGGGACATTAGCCAGCGGGGAGCCCTGAGTGGTTAAGAAGGGGGTCAGATGTGCAGATTAGAAAGCTTGAGCTCGCTGTTATGTAGGAGATGGCTTTGAAGAGGCTGAATGGATGTGGGGGACCAGCATGGAGTCAGGAGCAGTGGCAATGGAGAAGGGGACACAGATCTAAGGGAGATGGGGAGGCTTCGTCCTGAGCTGAGCCCTGACTTCTGCTTTCTCCCCACCCTCTCCTCTACCCTCCCAGAGTTTGTCCGGATGATGTCCCGCTGAGGCTGTGATGGCCCCTCCAGGACTGCCAAGCTCCCACAGGTGGGGAGAAGAGGAGCCAGAGCTCGCCTCACCCCGCCATAGCTGCCGAGAGCCCAGGATGCACTGGCGGATGGGGCCTGCCTGCACCCCCGGGGAGGTGCCCACCCCGGACCCCCACCCCTCCGCACTGTGAAAGACTCACAGCTCCTGCAACTGGAAAGAGGGGTGCCTGCCGACAAGGAGGCCACAGTGCCAAGCCCGCAGAGGTCCTGCAAGGCCCCAAGTGCCATGTACCCAGCCGCTGCTGGCGGGGGTGGGGGGCCAGGGAGCCCGCCAGCAGATCCCACACAGCATGTCTGCCCTGGGGCAAAGCCTCTTGCTGCCCTCCTTAGCTCTGTGCCCGTCCCAGCTCGCCTCAGCCCTGTTATCTCAGAACCAATAAAAATATTTCCAAGAGAAAGGCAGCCGTAGAGGTCTTTTCTTCTTGGGCCTGGTTAGATAACGCATTTCCTGAGTACCAACTGCATGCCCAGAACTGGCTGAACATCCCTGCATTTAACATGCATTTATTGAGCACCCATTAGGTACCCAGCCATTTCCTCACTCATCTCAGAAGCCAGAGCCTGGTACCTCGGACTGAAAGGGAGCCTGGGGATATAGTGTTTCGCTGGGTACACAGCTGCCATAAGTCAGGTTCTCTAGTAGGTCCTCACTTAACCTCATTGATAGGTTCTGCCACTTGAAGAGAAAAGATGTATAATGAAACCGTAGGCTAATTGATATAAACAAGAGCCAGGTGCGTTCCTATAGCATTTTGTGGAACAAAACAACGTTATTCCAGGACCTGCTGTAAGAAAAGGTGAATGGATACCGGGTAAGCGTTTAGCAGGGTCTGCCCCATTTCCTGTCTTCCTGGAGCTTTCTTACTGGTCAGGGAAACAGACATGAAATAATCACATTGTTATATGATTACAAATTGTAATGCTGCTATGAAGGAAAAATGCAGGGACCTTCGCTAGGGTATAATGCGGAGGCCTGGTCTGCTCTGAGGCGATCAGGGAGGCTTTCCTGAGGAAGTGATGACAAGGTTTGTGCCTGGGAGGAAATCCCAGTGTGTGTGAGGAGACAGATGTAGAAACAGCTGCCATCCTCTCCACTGAGCAGGAAGCAGGGAAGCAGGATCATAGAGTAGTTAGATCCTGGGTTTATTTGCTGTGTGACTTTGGGCCAGTGATGTTCCCTCTCTGATCCTCAGTTTCCTCCAATGTATAATATGGGGATAATACAGGATACTAAAGTCCGTGGTAAGTGATCTCAGGGCTTTGCATTGCACACCTCCAGGGGCCGCTATTCACAAAACGGTAGTGGAATCGGGTCCTGTGCCAATATTGCACAATCCGTTACAATCATTGCAATTAATTTTGATAAGTGAAAGGTTGAAGGAGTTCAAAGAAGAAGTCTGTGGGTAGAAGTTGCCTAGACTCTTTGACAGGCATGGGGTATAGATGTGTGTGGGATGGACCCGGGTCCTCCAAGACAGTGGTTCTCAAACTTTAGTGTGCGTGAGACTCAATCACCTGGAGGATTTGCTAAGCCAGAGGTCTGGGCCCCACTCCCTGGGGATTCTGAATCTGTGTTTCGGGTGGGGTCCGTGAATTTGCATCCCTAACAAGTTCCTAGGGGATGCTGCTGCTGGCCATGGTGTGGTAGAGCACAATTTAAATAACGCTGCTGTAAATCCAATACATGGGCGGCAGGTGTGCTCCTAAGCACCGGGGGAGGCTGTGGGCTGAAGGCTGGAAGTGGGAGATGGGTGGAGAATCCCATGCCCATGTGTGGCAGCCCAGGGGCGAGCCTTGTTCTCAGACTTGGCAGGGAATATGGGAAAGACTGTAGGTCCCTGCCAGAGGCCTGGATAATCCCCATGTCCCTGTGGCTAAGGGGGGCTGGGTGCTCCACATTCACGCTAATAATCCAAGTCTGAGACTGAGCCCCAGGCCTGCAGCCCTGCCTGCTCCGGTGCCTATTTAGCTCTGCCCAGAGACCTCAGATCTACGTTGTTTCAGAAATGCAATGGCCTTGGAGGACCAGAGGAGCAATCTGTGGAAAGAAGGCTTCTTTGGGCATCTCCGTCAGCTGACAGGATGAGCTCCTGGGGGCACCCCAAGGAGAGGGTGGAGTTAGGGGGTTAAGATGCTTCAGTCCCCAGTGTCATGGCCTTCTAACATCATAGACACGATGGCTGTGATACAGTGACTTGACAATATAGCCAGGCCACTGTTCAGAGGAGCCCTCACGCTGGACCAGCGGAGGCCCAGGGGCTGGACTTCTGCCTCCTCCAATGCTAAAACTAGAACTCCTCCCCTTGAACTTGTCTTATATTTAGGGATGCCTGGTAAGATCGTTGGAAGAAAAGATTCTGTTACTTTCCAAGGCTGAGACTCATTTTCATCGGTGGACCCTATCCCAGGCAGGAAGTTACTCTGTGATCTGCAAGCACAACTGCTTTAATACCTCCCCTAGTGGGGAGCTCAGCGTGTTTCGTCTTAGAAGACCTCTCATTGTCTGAAAGGGCTTAAACTGAGCCTGGATTTGCCTCCCCGTGACTTGTAAAGTACAATTCATTCATGCATACATTCAACTGATATTTATTGAGCACCTACTATGTGCTAGGTCCTGGGCCAGATTCCCTATATTCAAGGAGCTCAGACTCTAGGAAGGAAGATGAAAGAGAACACAGATAAATATAATGTAGTGATGGAAGCGCTACTTACTAGGTTAGTTAGGAGGTTGGCCTAGGAGAAGTGAGGGTACGTTAAAGGTACCCAATGCAATCTGGCTGGGTGGAGGTGGGTGGAAGGGACAGATTTGCTAGGACCTGAAGGATCCGTTCTGTTTAGTCAGAGGAGGTGAGGGGAAGAGTGTTTCTGTTTGACAGAACAGCACGAGCAAAGGCCCCGAGGTAAGGGAGAGCATGGCTCCTTTGGGAAATGAAGCAGAATGCCATCTGCCTGGTTACTGGCCTGGAGGACGGAGCAGAGAGAGATAACACTCATCAGAGAGGCAGGGCCTGATCCCACTGCAGACCGTAGTGTGTGGAGAGGCTCAGATGGGACCTCTGAGGGGCTGCCTTCTTGTGTGAGCCAGGCCCACGGCTGCAGAAACCATGATGCCTATAACAGACTCCCCTTGGGGGCAGGTAGGTCCAGAGAGTGGAGCAAATCACAGAGTAGCTGAGGGCAGCCAGGAAGCGTCCCTGTAGCAATGTGGTTAAGAGCGTGACTCTGATCCTCTGATCAAAAGACAGAGAGAAACAGGTATTCTGTGTCCTCGATGGAACACACCCCTCTGAGTCTTGCCAAAAGGATCCGACTTGAGTCTCATTACGCCTCTAGTTCCAGGGGGCATTTGGCAGGGAATTCAGAGGACAGAGGATCATGTTGAGTTGTTTTGTGAGTATTTCATTAGCAAAAGCCAGACTGGGAAACTCCACAGGTCAAACAGCTCAAGTTCTTCAACAGATAAATTACAAGAAAAAGAAATAGATGGAGGGAAGACTCGCAGATTAAAAGAGACTTAAAAGGTATTGAGTTAAAAAAAAAGTCTAGGGATGTGTGCTCAGGTGAAAAATACCACAAACACAAGGAAATTATTCCTATAAAAGTCCAAATAGCCGTTGCTTTTAGAGAGCTGGAGGGCGGAGGCTGTGATTGGAAGGGAGAACAGAGAGGGGCTTCTGGGGTGTCAGGCAAAATTCTACTTCTTGACTCATGTGGTGGTTACAAAGGTGTTTGCCTTATAATAATTCACTAAGTTGTACATTTGTTCTGTATGTTTTTCTGTTTGTCTTATTTTACAATAAAAAGGTTTTGTGTGTTTTTTAAAAAGCATAAGTTCAGGAGTCTGCTACCTGGATACCAATCCCAGCGCTGTCACTTATTAGTTGTGTCATTTTGGGAAAGTTTTAAAACCCTCTGAGCCTCAGTTTCCTCATCTGTAAAATGGGGATGATGTTATAAGCTGTTTTGAAGATTACGGAAGTTAGTGTACTCAAAGCCTTTAGAACACTGCCTGGCACACAATAAGCATTATAAAAATGTTTGCAAGTATTATTATTGCACTGTTGTCCCCTACCCTTCTCTCTCGTGCTTCTGTTATCCCCTCTCAAAGAAAGGGGAAGGGAGAGCCAGCCATGGCATTCTTAATGGCTGTGGTAAGTGACAAGATAATCACAGCTTAAATCTGGGATCTGGCTCCATGACCACGGAGTAACTGTCTGCACAGAATGGTTCTGCAAGGTGGCCCCGATACCGGTGGCTTTGCCGGTGGCTCAGGTGGCAGGGCCAGAATATCCTTTCACACTTCTGGAGGTGCCTGCCACCTGCTCTTGTCCTCTTGCTGATGCCTGTCTAGAAAGAGAACAAGGGGGCTGAGTGTCATGATTGAGGCACAGGCTTCGGTGGTAACATGAACCTGAGTTTTAACACCAGCTCTGCCACTTAAGGGAGTGAAGGGATATATGTGTTAAGGGATTTCCTCTTCCTTTTGGAGCCTTGTTATCCATTATTAATGATAATAATTGTACCTCCCTGGTGGGGTGGTTGTGAAGAAATAATCCATGAATAATGCTTAGTAGAGGGCCTGGCTCAAGGCCTTCACACATCCTGTTCCCTCTGCCTGGAATGCTTTTCCCTGCATTCTTTGGATAGCTGGATCCTTCTCATTTCTTGGGGCTGGGCTGACATGTCTCCTTGACTTCCTTATTGGAGGAAGAAAAGAAGCCACTGCAACATGTCATATATATTCTTTAGAACATATACGAAAGTTATGGCCTGACATATTTATGATATTACATTATGATATATTTTCATTTATCTGCTTACTGTTTGATGCCCCCTGCCCTCACTGGAATGTAAGCTCTGTGTGGGCAGAGACCATTTCCACCTTGTTCACTGCAGTATATCTCCAGTGTCTAGTAGACACTCAGCAATTATTTATTGAATAAATGAACAAAATCCATTAATATATAAATGAATATATTTGTTCACTTCTCTATCATGTGTCTTCCTTGACTGGCTTGTGAGGGACCTAAGTGCAGGAATCGTGTTTGATTTATTCTCTGCTGTGTCTCCTGGACCCCTTGTGCTTGGCCAGAGGTGTACTGCGTGCTCAGTAAGTACTTAGCAGATATGAGCCTGGGGGTGCAGACGTTGGTAGCCATTTGTGACTGCTGCCCTCAGGTGCAGAAAGAGCTCCAGGACCCGTCCCTAGTGGCTTTCTGACCTCAGGTCTCACTCCGCTCTAATGTCCGGTCTTTTAGGACCATTTCCCTTTGGGGACCTCAAGGTCACTGGCAGTGCCATGGAATGGGAAAGAAAGGATTGGAAGCGGGACAGACCTAGATTCTGGTCCTTGATCAGTCATTTACAATCTCTGGGACCTTGAGCCAGTTGGTGCAGCTTCAGTTTTCTCATCTGTTCAAAGGGAGATGATAACGACCACCACCGCCACAAAATCCAACAACATGTCTGCCTGCAAGGGATATAGTGATCAGATCAGGTAACACACATGAAAGCTCAATATGGGTTGAATAGTCCTATACACACACGTGTTGTCACTGGTATTGGTAGCTACAAATATCTGTTTTTTTGTTCTGTTTTGTTTTATTTGGCTTAAAATAACAGAAATTTATTCTCTCATAGTCCTGAGGCTGGACATCTGGAATCAAGGAGTTGGCAGGGCCATGCTCTCTTTGACGTCTCTAGAGAATAATCCTCCCTTGCTTCTGGTGGCTCTTGGCAACGCTTGGTATTCCTTGGTTTGTAGCTGTGTCAGTCCAATCTCTGCCTCTGTCTTCACCTGGTGTTCTTCTCTCTGCGTTGTAGCTACAAATACAGAGGGTGCCAAAACATGTATATACATTTTGAGAAAGGAAAAAACTATATTAAAATTGTAATACTCAATATATACCGATAACAGAAGATGAATACAAGTCACGTGTATATATATTTTTTGGCACCCCTGGTATTTGAAATGGCCACTGAGAACCAAGTCCTAGGGTGAAAGAGTTCTGGGGAGAGACAGCTGGGTTTCTGTGAACATTCATTCTCCCCATTTTCCTTAGTGGTGAAACTCTTGATTTCCATGACATTTTGGAATCAAGACTACATTTCACAGCCTCCCTTGCAGCTAACTGTAGCCTTGTGCCCAAGTTTTGGCTAACAAACAGAAGCAGGTGTATACAATTTCTGGTAAGTGTCCTTAAAAGGAGAGACCTCGCTTCTTTTGCCTTATTCCTCTTTCTTGATGGCTGGAATGTGGCCTTGAGGCTTGGAGCTTGCGCAGCCACCTTGGACCATGAGGAAGAAGTCAGTACTGAGGATGGTAGAACAACCAACAGAAGGAGCGTGGGTCCCTAACACTTTCTGGAAGTCACCCCCAAAGCCCTGGAATGCCTCACTTCAGACTCCTTTACAGGAGAGAGAGAAAGAAACCTTCTGTGTCCTTACAGCCATTATTACTTTGAAGTTTTCCCTCAACCAAATTTAAATATAACCGATATACTCTCCGAAAATGAAAAGTTCACACAGACTAGATGAGTTTATTTTTAATTAACAAACACTTGTAACAAGCTATGTTGCTGGCATTCTATAAGCCCTTTCCAAATATGAACTTGTTCATTCTCATTATAACTCTAGGAGTAGGAACTCCTATTATTCCCACTTTACAGGGAAGTCTTGGAAACTTCATAGCATACACCCCTTTTTCAGTTCCTGCCTCTGTTCTTTCATTCAATAAATATTAACTGAACACTGACTATATACTAGGTCCCTCTGCTGGGTGTTAGGGATATAGGGACAAAAAGACAGACTTGATGGCTGGCCTCATGAAGCTTATGATCTAAGCTGTGCTGTCCAATATGGTGGCCACTCGCTACATGTGGCTATTTAAGTTTAAATTCATTAAAATTTAATAAAAATTTAGTTCCCTAAACATACCAGCCACATTTCACATATTCATTAGTCACAGGTGGCTGGTGGCTGGTGCAGATATGATGTGCTCCATCATAGTAGAATGTCCTGGTCTAAAGGGACAGCTTACAAGTAAACTAGCGATTCACTCTCCAGTGGGCAAGCACTGGCTATCCTATTTCTTCTTGTTGCATCCCTAATTTGTTCAGCTCTAGGGATGAGAATGGAAAAAACAAAGCAGCTGCTTGATTTATTTATGAGGTATTGTTGGTTTTGTGTTAAGTCCTTTTTATTCATCATCTCACCCCATCTTGGCAAGCATCTTGGCAAGTCTCCCATCTTACAGATGAGGAGACTGAGGTTCAGAGAGGAGATGTGACTTACCCAGCTTACACCTATCATAGATAATAAAGTCTGTCCTTGGTGCTCCTGGTCTCATAAATTGTGTCCTTAACACAATGAAAAGTCTGGGAGATAATAAGAACAGCTGATCTATGTGGCGTGCTTACAATGGCCATGTGAGGTAGTCTCTGGAAGTTTACTTTATATAATCTTCATCTCAACCCCAGGAGGCTGAAGGTTCTCATCACCTCATTTACAGGTGAGGAAACTGCAGAAGGGAAGTGACTTTCCCAAGGCCATCCAGATGGGAAGGCACTTGGTTTTTCTATCCTTGTTCTAGGCAACCCTAGGCCTGGCTGGTTTCTTCTCTGTGACTCATATCCTCTTGGGGGAAGTGAAGAAAAGCCAAGTCCATTTTCCCTCCGGTGAAGTTGGAGACTCAGCTAGGCTTCTGTGGGTTCAGTTTGCCCACTTGGGGCCAGGACCAGGCTATACTGTGGGGGGCTGATCCCCTGCCTCTCTGGGTGGTTCTGGTCCCCTAACCCCTAGAGGCCTTGGGCAAGGAAACTTGGCTTTAAGACCAAACCACCTACTTTTGAATCTAAGGGCTGGCAGGGAGGGCTGAGCAGAAGGCAGGGCTGGCCTCCACCCCCTCTCTGTGTTTACCTTTTGAACTTTTATTGTGAGCTTATCTTTAAGGGGGAAATATATTCCATAAACTTAAAATAGGCAAGACTTAATTAATAGCTTGCTTTGTTCTTCTGATCTTTATCTGTACAGGAAGATACACCCCTTTTCAATGTGTGGGTCAAGGTGAAACTACCTCTGGGGGTTCAACAGCTGCTCATTTTCTACTTTTGAACTCTGTTTCCCTTTGGCTTTTCCCTCTCCTGGTGGAAGGGTTTTCCCCTACCCCTCAGCCTGAGCACTTCACCAAGGTCTTTGCTATTTACATGTTATAATTATTTCTGTTTATATAATTAATAGCCACTGTGCACTGAGAACACCCTTATCTGGTGGGTCCTCTCATTATTTTCATTTTATAGATGAGAAAACTAAGGCCCAGAGAGGAGAAATTACTTTCCCACGGCCACACAGCTCTGAAAAGTGGAGCTAGGCTTTGAATCATTTCTCTGTGGGCTCAAGAGTCCCACAATGCTGGCTTTTAAAACATGTCATTTTAATTTTCCTTGTTGAAAATATATCTTTTTATTTTTCACAATCCTCTGAGGTACATACAATTATTCTCTACATTTCATAAATGAGGAAACCAAGACTCAGAGAGGTGAATTCACTTATCCAAGGTCACACAGTGATTAATGGTGGAGCTGGGATTTGCACCAAGCCCTGTCTGACAGATAGCCTGGCTCAGAGGAAAAGTAGGAGATTCGAAGCCAAACAGATTTTGGCTCCATATTGTGTGGGCAAATCACTTAACGCTTCTGACCTTTAGCTTCTCATCTACATGGGGACACTATTTTCCCAAATTCTTGAAGTGGTTATGAGAATCAAATGGCTGGGAACCAATGGTTATTGAGGACCTGTCCATCGGGGCCTGAATTTACACGCTTTATCCCAGTATGTATGGAATTCTGTTGAACTTTGTCTCTTAAAAAGTCTCTTCTGGGGTGGCTGGTTAGCTCAGCTGGTTAGATCATGGTGCTAATAACACCAAGGTTGCTGGTTCGATCCCTGCATGGGCCACTGTGAGCTGTGCCCGCCTTACAAAAAAAAAAAAAAAAAAAAATCCCTTCTGAGTTTTCCATAAAATGTCTTTCTTCCATAAACAGAAAAAAATATCTATTTTGAAACTATCTCATTTAATCCTTACAACTATGAGGTGGATAATCTTTTTAAATTAAAAAAATATTTTAAATTAATTTATTGTAAATTATAGTTGACATACAAAATTATATTAGTTCTAGGTATACAACAGTGTGATTCAACATTTGTATATAAAGTTCCTTATAAAGTGGTCACCACGATAAATCTAGTAACCATCTGTCACTGTTTATAGTTATTACAATATTATTGACTCTATCCCCTGTGCTATACATTACATCCCCATGACTTATTTTATAACTGAAAGTTTGTATTTCTTAATCACCTTCCCCTTTTCTGCCCAACCCCCTCACCACTCTACCCTCTGGCAACTACCAAATGCCGGAGACTGTCCCCATCTCTACAGTGTGGCAGCAGAACTGAAACAAGAATGGAGCCCGTGAGCATACAAAGACCTGAGAGGAGCTCCAGGTTGGTGCTGGACAGCTTCCAAAGTCTGTCACGCACAAAGGAAGACAGGGGCCTGGTTGCATGCAAAAAACCTACTGATACTTTATCACCAAGTGATCCCAATGCCTCTTCCAGATCTAATATCCCATGACTCCATAACATGCCCTCAGCAAGGTGTAGGAGTGAAACCAAATGTTAAAGTTGGGTGATTGGGACAAAATGAGCTCATCCTCATCAGTTATGAGCTCATCTACCACAGTTTATTATTTACAGTTTATTACAGTTTGTTCACTGTATCTAAGGTTTGGTGGATGATCTTATTTGCATTTTAGGACAGAAGTGACTAGAGAGTCACTTAGCTGGGAAGCCACTGAGAAAGGAACTAAACCCAGTTTTGTCTGATCCCCAAATCTCTGTTCCTGTCACTCCATGGAGGGCAAATCCTCCATCCTGAGTGGGTACTGAAGGGTTTGAAGTATATTTTAAAAATAGACTTTATTTTTTAGAGCAGTTTTAGGTTCATAGCAAAACTGAATGGAAGGTTATATGGGTAGTGTTCCCATATTCCCCCATCACACACCCCCACTGTCCCCCCATCTCCATCCCCTACTAGAGTGAGACATTTGTTACAATCAATGGACCTACACGGACACATCATTATCATCCAAAGTCCATAGGTGACATTAGGGTTCACTCTTGGTGTTGCACATTCTATGGATTTGGACAAATGTATAATGACATGTAGCCACCATTATGGTATCACACAGAGTAGTGTCCCAGCCCTAAAAATCCCCTGTGCTCTGCCTAGTCCTCCCTCCCTCCCCCCATAACCCCTGGCAACCACTGATCTTACTGTCTCCACTGTTTTGCCTTTCCCAGAATGTCATAGAGTTGGAATCATACAGTATGCAGCTTTTTCACATTGGCTTCTTTCACTTCGTAATATGCAATTCTCCATGTCTTTTCATGGCTTGATAGCTCATTTCTTTTTTAGCACTAAATAATAGTCCAATGTCTGGAATGTACCACAGTTTATTATTTATCCATTCACTTACTAAAGGGCATCTTGGTTACTTTCAAGTTTTGGCAAATAGGAATAAATCTGCTGTCAGTATCTGGGTGCAGGTTTTTGTGTTGACACAAGTGTTCGACTTCTTTGGGTAAATACCAAAGAGTTTGCTTGCTGGATCTCAAGGTAAGAATATGCTCAGTTTTGTAAGCAGCTGCCAAACAGTCTTCCAAAGTGGTGGTACCATTCCCACCAATGAATGAGAGTTCCTGTTGCCCCACAGATTTGAAGTCATTTTTGCATAAAATCAAACCCAGCTGAAGGAGGTAGAAATGTAGCTGCTGAAAGTGTCTTGGGTCTCAGATAAAGATGACGTTCCACAACAGGCAGAAGAAATCGGAGGCTGGAGCCCATTGTAGAGAAGTGGCCTGGGCTGGGGGCTGACACCCTTCTCAGCCTTCCCAGAGCTCAGACTCTCTGCCTTGTGGTCAGCCAGCCCCCAGAGCAGGCCTGAGGCTAGCTGGGGACTCCTGTAGGTCAGTGTCTTTGGATATCATCTTGCCTTGGGGACAGGCCCTTCAGGATGCCTTGGAACCTGGAACCCTAACCCCTGTGTCTCTTGCCTTTATCCCCATCCCAGCCCTGAGTCCTGCTCCTGATATTCCTGCATCTGCCAAAGAAACTTGACTCCCCACAATCCTAGTCACCCCTTCCCCCCAGGAGACGGCCCATGAGACATACCTTTCAGATGAGACCCCATTCTGTAGGCACTAACTTCTGCTTGCAGGAGCAATGGCCGCCATTTGAGATCTGCTGGCTCCTATCCCCCTGGGCTTCAGTGTTCTCAACTACAAATGGGAAGAGAAAGTATATGGTGTAAGAATCTCATGAGATGAGGCAAGAGAAAGAGCTGGGTGAACTAAGGGGCCCAAGGCTTCTGTTAGGAAATCCCCTGTTAAATGATACCCACCAATTTCCCTAGCCCCGTGTGAAGGGGTACAAAGGACATTGTCCCCCTCAAGGGTTACACAGTCCTTCAGTTAGAAAGGAGTTTGAGGAGACTGCAACTTCGCGATTTTACTTATTACAAGCTCCGAGCATTCATAAAAGCATAGCTCTGGCAAACTTCCACAGGGCAGGGTGGTGGTAGAAATTGCAGAAAGCAAAAACTCAGGGGACCCTTTCATTCCAGGATAACAATCAGGTGAGTGCTTGGCTTGGGCCAGGTGCTATTCTAATGACTATTCTATTCTAACGTACATTGAAGACATCTCCTCCCCCTCCTCCGCCCATGCCTCCTCCCTCTTCCTTTTGGAAACGGCTTTATTTGGATATAATTCATGTACCATATAATTCACCCATTTAACATGTACAATTGAATGATTTTTAGTATATGCACAGAGTTGTGTAACTATTGCCTCAATTTTAGATATTTTCATCACCCCAAAAGGAAACCCCATATCTTTTAGTTATCATCCCCTTATCTACCTGCTCTCTAATTTACTTTCTGTCTATATATATTTGCCTATTCTGGACATTTTATATAAATGCAGTGTCGTACAATATGTGGCCTTTTGTATCTGGCTTCTTTCACTCAGCATAATGTTTTAAAGGTTTACCAGTTTTGCAGCATGTATCAGTAATGCATTACTATTTCTGGTTGAATAATAGTCTATTGTATAGATAGAGTACATTTTTAAAATCCATTCATTAGCTGATGGATGTTTGGGTTGCTTCCACTTTTTGACTATTATGAATAATGTTGCTATGAACATTTGTATACAAGTCTTTGTGTGAATGTTTTCATTTCTCTAGGGTGAAACGGAAATTACTGGGTCAGATGGTTGCATTATCTTCTTTAATCCTCACATCTAGTGTTTGAAGGAGTAACTATTATGCCTTTCACCGTTGAGGAAACTGAAATTCAGAGAGGTATATTACTTGCCCAAGGCCACACAGTGAGGAAAGGGTGGAGCAGGGCTTGGAACCTAGGCAGCCTAACTCAGATCCCAGGCTCTCAGAACTTTCGTGTTACCTAAGAGGTAGCCTTATTGACAAGTACCTGAATCTCAAAACTGGGGCAAATCTTCTCCATGCAAGGGTAGCCCAGGTAGGAATGGAACCTGAAGAGCCCAGATGGGGCTAGCCAGGAATCTTGTTCACTTCCTCCAACGACCAAGGACCTGGCAGACTTAGAGGTCTTAAGGTTAAGGCCTTTTGAGGCCAACCTATAGATTTAACCCATTTTTGTGACAATTTTCTCCTGGACTAGGCTGCCTTGAGGATAAAATAAACGTGAGTTCCTGGAGGCAGTGTAGTATGTGGCTAGAACGTAGGCTCTGGAGGTTAATTGCCTGGGTGGGTGGGTGTGGGAAGCCCCCATCACCTCTGCTCTGAGGGCTATGCAAGCTGACTTGTCAGTTTCCTCCAAAGATGATGGTTTTCACAGAGAAAAAAGTAGGATTAGAAACCCCTGTGCCAGGCTCCAGAGAGGCACTGGGAGAAGAAACATGGCTGTGGGGAGAAGCAAGTCCAGGTCCTTGCAAAACAGGGGGAAAAAAGTGGGACCAGGAGGGGACAGTCCAAAAGTTACTCTCATGAGGTCTTAACTTGGGAGCTGGGGAAGGAAGTCTGGTGCACTGAAACCTCCTGCCAACATTCTCCATTTCGGTACCCCATTTTGTTCCTTTATAGCAATCATTACTGTTCTGACTAAATAATTTGAGTCATGGGACTGTGATTCTCATGCAGGATGCCTGGTGTGTTTTTGTTCACTGCTGCAGAAAGCTCATTGCTTGGCACCTAGTAGGGAGGGTTTTCAGATAAAATGCAAAAAGCCCAGTTAAATTTGAATTTTAGATAACGAATTATTTTTTAGTATAAGTATGTTCCATTTGTTCACCTGAAATTCAACTTAATTAGCCTTCCCGTATTTTGTCTGTTAAATTTGACAACCCTGATAATAGGAGCTTTGTAAATATTTGTAGAACAAACAGATAAATGGGTTTTTGCCTTGGCTGTTCCTAAACTTGCAGTATGACCGTTTAGGCAACACTCCGTCCTTCTCTGGACCTGTTTCTTTATCTGAAAAGTAGTTCTGGCAGAGACCACAGCGCAGGGATCGCCACTGTAAGAGAACGCTGCATCGATGAACTGTCACACAACAGACAGGGAGGCGGGATCGTGTCTGTGCTGAGCAGACTGGACCCCTAGACTGGGCACCGCCCACGACTCCTCTAACCCGGGCGGGGGAAGCCCGGGTTCCGCCCCCTCCTCCGCTGGGGCCAACCCGAGGCTGTCGCCATGGAGACATGGGTAGCCTTGAGCCCCTCCCCCACAAGGCCACGCGTTTCCGCTGCGTTGGAGCCTTCTGATTGGACGGCTGTCTGGACGCTACCACCAGCCCGGAGCCTGCTAAGGAGTGGGGGCAGGGGTCTTGTCCTCGTAGGTCTATTGCTCTGGCCTCTCTAGGGGACGATGGGTTCTCTGCCTCACGCCGGTAAAAAGACTTAGGTCGGAAGAGTGTCCACTACATCTCTAACGCTTACGTTCATGCCTCTCCCAGTGAAAGGAAGAGGGGGCGGGAAAATCGGCCACGCCCCCTCCGGAGTCCATTTGGTCCCAAGATCTGGAGCACCGGAAGTGCTGGCGACGTGTCGGTGCGCCCTACCCTAAACGTTCCTCCCTGGGCCACCTTCCTATTCAGCTGCGGGATTCCGGGGCCGGCTGGGCGCTGCACCCCGGCACTTCCGCATTGAATCGCCGCTTCAACCGAACTCCCAACCTCTGCGCGCGCTCCATCTCGTGCGGGACGGTTGGGCCGGCGCCTGTCGGTAGTCACGCCCTCTCCGCGCCTGGCAGCCAATGGGCAGACGTCTCCCGGCAGGGTCTTGGGTAATTAATGAGGGTCGGGCACTGATTGGCTGCAGGGTCGTGGGCGGGAGCTGGGCGGCGGGGTAGGTTGTTCCAGAGGTGGGAGGCGGCACCCGTGGCTGAGAAGGAGGCTTGAGAGCGACATGTCCCCGGCAGCTGAGGCAGAGCGGCCGGTGGCGCTGTTTCTCTGAGTCCGGGGCGGCCTGGAGGCCGGCTGAGGACGAGGGTCGGCGGAGGCTGCCGCGGCTGTGGTGGCCGCCATGCTGGGGGCCCGGGCGGTTGAGGGAGCTACCGTGGAGCTCCTGCGACTGCTGCTGCTGCTGCTACTGCCGGCGCTCCCGGGGCCCGGGCTCGGCGTGGTCGGCTCTGTGGCGGCCGGGCTGCCCGAGAGCGTAATTTGGGCCGTCAACGCGGGCGGCGAGGCGCATGTGGACGTGCACGGGATCCACTTTCGCAAGGACCCTTTGGAAGGCCGGGTGGGCCGAGGTGAGAGCCCCTCACGGAGCCGCGGGATACTGGGCCTGCCTTGCCGGGCGCAGCCGGCCGAGGGCTGCGGGCCCCGAGCCCCTTCCTCGACCCTGGGGCCATGTCTCTGGAGAGAAGTTTCTCTCCGCAGTGTTCTCGGGGATCCGGTCACAGCTCAGAGCCTGACACTGACTGAAAGCTACCAAGAGCCATTGAGGCAGAGAGTTGGCGAGAAGTTATATTTAGACCTCGCACCCTGCATTTTCTTAACCCTTCGCCTCCACCGCGGCTGGAAGAAAGTAAAGACGGGGGTGGCCTATTGCCACCACGAGGCCTCACGGTTGTAGGTTGTCGGTGTCCCTGGCCCAAGTCAGTTCCTGGTAGATTCCTGCCGACCCAGACATCGGCCGCTTTCCTTACTCTTGCAGGATTGGGGCTTGATTCTTGGCCAGAATAGAAAGGAATCTTCGAAGAGAATGGGCCAGGAAAGTTTGATTGCAGCCTCCTCCCCGCCCCCCCTTTGGAGCGAGGAATATGTGTGCTTAAAAGTAGAAGCTGCAGGCCGCCCCCAGAGGATGGTTATATTGAAGCCATCCTGTGCTGGAGGCTGGTGGTGTGTCAGCCGGGTCAGCCAGTGTGTAAGATCTGAATATTCTGAGTCTGTGCAGAACCTACCCCAGCTGGTCCAGAGAGATATGATTCCAGCTTATGAGAAAAATGGTTTTGACTTAACTGATTGAGCAACAGTAGTTTTTACAGAGCTGCACAGTTCTCCAAGTTAGTGAAAGAATTGCCAGAGGAGCTGGTTAAAAATGCAAACCCCAGACCTAAGAAATGAAACCCAGGTTTCTGCACCAGGGGCTTTTGATGTGGGTCATCCCCAGACCACTGGGAAAATCTGCTCTAGACTTTGTCTTCTGTAAGTAAGATTGGAAAACAGGTTTAAGGAGTTTCTTGCTTCATGTATTGGAAAGAGATTTGTGCTGTATGCTGGGTTCAGAGGCTGCCAAATTGGCAAAATGCCATCTCCAGGAAAACTAGGAGACAGACTTGTTCGCACTCTTTTCATGATGCCCAGATTTGGCTCTTGCCTTGACTGAAGGGTTTAACTTAATTCTTCGAAGTGAATTGCAATGTCCTGGAGTTTGTTATACGAGGGAATTTATGACTTCCATACATGTGAGGGTGTTGGGACACAAGGCTGTTTTCTGTAGTTCTATGTTTGTCTTGGAATTTATTTAGCCCTGGCATGTAGGTCTCTAGCCTGGCTTCAGCTGAGTCAGGGCCCCGGTCTTTAGCAGCTGTAACAGCCGCCAAAGCCAGACTTCATAGCAGGAGGTCACTACTATCTCCATCCTGGACCCTTCCTCTTTCTTCACGGGCATGGGGGTGGGGGAAGCCCTTGAGGAAACTAGAGACGGTTTGTGGACTTTGCCTCTTGAGATAGCTGTGGTGAGGACCGTGCAGATGGTTCCTTTCATTTCACAGATACCAGGCTTTACATAGGTTACGTTATCCTTTTAGATCCATTGTGCAGAGGAGGAAGTTAAGACCACACAGGTTTAGTCCCCAGCTACTCATATTCAGAAATCCTGGTTTGAATTTGCTGGTGTGGGTTTGTTTGTTTTGGCCTGGTCACCACTTAGCCAGGCTCCCTGTCCGTGGGTTATGGGCTCATGGTTGCAGTTCTTTTGGAGTTTATCATAGCAGGTAGAATGACATGAGACCTACCAAAAGCTCATGTGTGCTGGAGTCCTTTCTCAGACCCTGGCCTTGGGGACACTCTAACAACGGAGGTCCCCTGCTGCACACTGTCACACTGGAACGGCAGCAGTATTAAGGCAAGGATCAAGAATGGAAGATGGTGGTTCACTTGCAGCTTGGACCAGCCTGTTGCAACATTGCTCTTTTGGGTGCCTGAGAGTGGCATTTTGTTGGCATTAGGTCTGGGGTGAAGATGTGATTAAGCTTCTACTCTCAGGAGGCAGCCAATCCTTAGTTTCTTCTGTGCTAAGGATTGGCACCACCCAGGGAAGCACAGCTGTTCACGCTGCCTTCCCTTCTCTGGCACTGTTTGGATAAGGGTGTGCCAGCTATTTGGAGACCCTTGCCTCATGTAGCTATTCACACTGATTGCCGTAGGGAGCTGTGTGTCTTCGAATGAATTCAGGTATTTGTTACCAAGTTAATCCAGATAAGGGTTTGGCCTGCTTTTGAACTTGCTGTTTCTCTATAGCGTCTTTGTAGTTCAGCATTTGCGTAACTGTGAGTGGCCCAGGGCATTTAGTGGCTTTTGCTTTCAGAGGCACTTTATGTTTATTGAATTTCATTTTCTGCCTTGAGAATAGTGTTCATAGGAGATACTGATGGTCTGGGAAAGGCCTTTTCAACCTGTGTGCTTCAACAGATGGAAGTACCGTTGCAGAGAAGGATGCAGAAGCTCTCAATTGGGGATTTTGGCGTGCCTGTCATTCCGGGTTCTTTTTAACTTGCTCATTCTGGGTTCCTCTTGACTCTGAAGAGGAAGAGGTCTGGTTATTTGGCCTGAGGGCATAGCACTTGGCTTGAGTTTAGGAGAGGCTATTTCCTTTTCATAGAAAGATACCTGCTAATCATTTGTATTACCTTTAAGAACTCGCTTTATCTCGCTGAGCCTTGCTTTCTTTCTTAATAAACTTCTCATGCTTTAGAAATCAGTGACAGAAATCTGAAAACTCTCTTGTCCGGAGTAGGTTAAAGTGTCTCTTATCTTTTTCTTTGCTTGATGACCTTTTACATGGAATTAAAAGTAGGTCAGAACATGGCTCTGGAGGGGGAAAAAGCTGGCCAGGGGCCTGCGCCTATCAGATTACTAATTCTGTAGGCCTAAGGAAGATCCTTTTGGGGCAGCCTTCCTTTTGGCTAGGGAAGGATTTGGCCTTGGTGAGATAAAATCTTGAAAGCTGGGAAGCCTCTGCTTTGCTTAAGGCCCCAAGATTTGTTTAGAATTCAGTCCCCATATTGTCACCTGTAATGCTGTCACCTAAGATGCAGGCTTTATTTGTAGGCCCTCCAAGTAGCAGAAGTTCTCAGAGAATTTAGGTAGATGATATCCCCATTTTACAGGTGGGAAAACACTTAGAGAAAATAACTTGTTCTGAATCGCATAGTAGGTGGCAGAGCCAGAATTCAGATCCATGCCTGTCATACTCTAAAACCTGGGCTGACTTTTCCAAGTATCCTGGCTACTCCAGTGTCTAGGGCTAGGAAACAGCGGACATAATGTAGGCCTTTTGGCCCCCTTCCTTTCTGGCTTACTGTCTTAGCTATATTGTGCCAACTTCAGCAGTGTGCTGTGTACACCTCACTGTACTTGAGAGAAATCTGTTTAGCTGTGAATACATAAAGGCAAAAGGGAGGAAAAATCCCTTTTGCTGCTGTATCTCTTGGGACTTGGGAAAATTCAGCTTGCATGTGGCAAATCTCTTGGGAAAGCCACTTCGGTTTTAAAGGGAAAATATCTAAAGGTAATTCCAAGGTTGTTAAGTACTTTTTGTTCACATGACTGAGTTTTCTTAGTTGTGGGACTGAGACTGCCAGAGATTACATTACTGTCAATTTCTCACTTTTTCCACTTGGCAAGAAAAAAACAGATTCCCCACACACGCACAAAATTTTCTGTGCATTTTAAAAACAAAGGTAGTTAATGTTCCAAATTTGTAAGGATCACGGTCCTCATGGAAGAAGGAAATTCTTAGAACTCAGTTGGAAGAAAAATAGCAGTCTTTTAATCTTTATAGATTTATGCCCCAGTGTAATGGTGTGAGCCTGGGAAAGAGCTGGGGTGTGTTAGCGTACATCCTTTGTAGTGCTACTCAGCTACCCTTCTTTGATTTCTTGAGGAGAAATAGGAAGAAAAAAAGTCTGAAGACAAAAGTGCAATGAGTTTCCTGTTGCATTGTCTCGTCAGTCCATCTGATCTCCTGGCTACTGTTCACTTACAGGAACTGTTAACAGTTATGCTTATTTTTCTGAGGGCTTGACCTTAACCTCTGAGTCTCTCAGTTACTCTTTTATCTCCCTTGGAGATCAAAGATCTTCTCGCTTGGAGTTTTGGTGATTCAGAAGATAAAGCTCCAGGGATGGCGGCTCTTGGACATCTATCTCCCTTGGACGTCTCCCAAAGGACCTAGGTGCCACATGTCTTCAGCACCATGGTGGCAGATGGGAAGGTGGTCTGGAAATCTTCATTCCAGGCTGGAGGAGAGACTAGGCCTGTGTACTGAGATCACTGTGAAATCTATAGTTTGGAAAGGAGATTTATGGCGCACTGCAAAGCCTCTTTTATTTACAGAATAAAGAGGTCAGAGATGCTACTCTTCAAAAGATGAAGCATAACTGTTCATCTCTGGGGCTGGAGTTTGGTATCTTATATTTGATGAAAGACCCCAGCTTAGTTTGTTACGTGGGGAGGGGAGAAAAACCTAGTGTCTCATCTCCTAGCAGGGCTGGGGGGGGAGGGCTGGGGGCAGTAGAGGTTTTCAGCTGTTCTGATACTGACCCAACGTAAGTATCTTTTTACTGTCCCCTGCCTTATTCCATGTCAGTCTGTGAGATGGGAAAGGTGGCTCCCCAGGACTAGGGCATCTGGAGCCAGAGGTGCCAATAGGCCCTTGGTAGATTTTCTTGCCCTCCTGGGATGGTTCTAGCTCTGGAGAGAAGAGCATGGCTTCGCTGCTTCACGGGCACCTCCTTTGTTTGTCTGCCATTTGTTCGTTCAGGAAGTCATATTGAGTGCCTGCTTATGTACCAGGGACCGTGTTAGGTGCTGGTGACACAGTAGGAACTTTTTTCTTCTTTTGGTTTAACTGTGGGAATGTTTAAGAGAGTAGGTGAGGTTGAGTTTTGTGGGTCTGTGAAAAGGTGCTTGGACCTAAAGGAAATTAGCATCGTGCCCTTTTTACGAGCGTGTTTTTCTTTACCAGCCTTGGAACTTTTTGAATGAAAAATTACAAAAAGCAACTAAAGCTGGTGTCTTACTTGTGGTAAAGACAATGAAGAACGACTCTCCTAACAGATATCCTGTTTTTTAGACTCTGAGCTTTTCTGAATGAGAAAAAAAACATTCTTTGAACTTAATTGTCTAGTAGAGTTCCTGGCCATCCCCCTGGTTTTATGAGGTTTCTCTGAAGCGCTCCCTCGCAGGGAACCAGGCAGCTGTAACACAGTGCTTTGTTCTAATAATGAGTTAGACTTGTTCTCTGCCCATCACTCTCCATACAGTTGAGGGAAAGTCATTTTAATGTGCTTTCAAAAAGTTCCGCTATGCGGGTTACGGGAGCTGTTGGGGTGATGAGTGTTTGCTTTCTTTCATTTTACTCTGGCTTGGTAATGGCTGTCGGATTCGTGCCTTTGTGTCTGGTCTGTTTGGGGCCAGGTGCAGAGGTGGTGACCCCTTCCATGGGAGGGTGATTAGCATTGCCCTGGAAATGCCTCTGGCGGCTCTGGGGTCTCTGCTCCTATGTTTTGATGTGGTTTCTCTTTGTCTTTTGTCCCCAGCCTCCGACTATGGCATGAAACTACCAATCCTGCGTTCCAACCCCGAGGACCAGATCCTCTATCAGACAGAGCGGTACAATGAGGAGACCTTCGGCTACGAAGTGCCCATCAGGGAGGAGGGGGACTACGTGCTGGTGCTGAAATTCGCCGAGGTCTACTTTGCGCAGTCCCAGCAGAAGGTGAGGCTGGGCCATCGTCACTCTTGGCTAGTCCCCTGCTATGGGCCAGAGAGTGGATGAGCCTCCTCAGAGGGAGGAACAGATGGGCTTTGAGGAAAAGCCGGATTCCTCTTGCCCCCAGGGAAGCGATGTCCCCTTGCTCAGGAGGCTGCACTTGCCATGGGGTTGGTGACAGAAGGCAGTACCAGGACACCCTAGTTCTTGGCAACTCGCTGACCCTGTTAAGGCCCCCTTGGTTGTCTCTCTCTTCTCGGTTGTCAGCACTTTGTTTTTAGCCTTGTTCTTTTCCTGTCTCCTTCGGTGAATTCCCTCCTTCCCACGTTGAGCTTTTTGTTCGTCGTCTTTGTTCTCTGAGGCCAGTGTGAGGCCTTCTTGCCAGTGAAGGAACGGGCTTTGATTTGGCTCAGGTGAAGGACTCCACCCCCCTGGACTATATCCAGCCCTGTCATTTCTTAAGGCATTTTTGAACTTGAAGGCCAGGCAGGTGGGTGCTGAAGGGGTGTGTGAGGCCGATGGTTTCGGCATTGTCTCCTTTTTGCATCTTGGCAGGTATTTGATGTGCGACTGAATGGCCACGTCGTGGTGAAGGACTTGGATATCTTCGATCGCGTTGGGCACAGCACAGCTCATGACGAAATCATTCCTATGAGCATCAGAAAGGGGAAGCTGAGCGTCCAGGGGGAGGTGTCCACCTTCACAGGGAAACTCTACATCGAGTTCGTCAAGGTAACGCTCCTTCTTTGCCCTCACAGCGGGGGCAGAGCTCACAAGAATGGGTGCGGGGGGGGGGGAATGCGTGCTGCGCGTGGGGCTGACAGCTGTCTCCCATTCCCTAGGGGTACTATGACAATCCCAAAGTCTGCGCACTCTACATCATGGCTGGGACGGTGGATGGTAAGTTGCTTTTGATCTGCTTTTTGACTTGGGCTGAAGGGTGTGGTTGAGGAAACCCTTGGGGGGATCATTTAGCTGCTCACTGTTTTGAAAACACCATTACTTAAAACCAAACTGTGGAATCCAGAGTCAGATGGCCGGGAATGAGTGTGGTGGGGTGCTGGGGTGCTAGCCCGAAGCTTTGGAGCAAGATCTGTGTTTAAATCTTGCTGCTGCCATTTAATCAGCTGTTTGGTTTGGGGCAAATTCCTTTCACTTCACTGTAAACTGCAAGTAATAGTGGTGCCTATTGGTGAGCCTTGGCCCTTGTAGTCATTAGGAATTGCCTCAACCTTGATCTGGATTCTGTTTCTTTGACATCTATTTCCTGGGGGCAAAACAGAAAAAGGCAAGAGGAGGAGGAGTTCTTTGGTGTTTCGGTAGCTCCGAGAGATGCCAGCATTGCCAGACTGCACTGGACAAAAGTGCATTTATGAATCTCTCCTGGTCCTTGAGATCCAGCCTCAGGCTGTGTCTCTTTCTCAAGGTTGAGATGATCCTGGCTGCCAGCTTCCTGGGCTGGTTTTTGTGGAGAAAGCTTGTGTCCTTTCTCCCCCGGTCCACCTCTGCCTTTTCCCATCTCATCCTGAATGCACTGAGGATCTCATCCTGTTGTCTTGATGTCCCCCACATGCTCGTGTGATGGCATCCAGGAGAATGTCTTGCCACCAAACAGATTTATAGCTCGTCCCCTAAGAAAGAGAGAGCAGAGAGGTGGTGTGTGCTGAGAACCCTCTGGATCAGCTTTTCCTCAGCTGCTCTGTGAATCAGAGGGAATGTGGGATTCCGGGAGGGAGGAGGAGGGATTTGAAAGGGTAAGTTTTGGGTGTCAGGTCACTGTCCCTGTCTAATCTGTCCTCTCGGGGATCTGAAGAAGTGGGACAGGAAGGGAGAGATAGTGGCCCTCTCTGTGCACAGGGCTTTTACTACTTTTTAGTGTAAAGAAGTCTAGGGTTTGCAGGAATCTGCTGTTTTCTAGGCCAGAAGCTATTTCTGCTATAACTGCTGCTTCCTTTGGACCCTGGTTAGGTCATAGCGTCTCTTTATTGTGGCTCATTTACTACTCTTAAGGGTGTCACTTAAATGCTGTGGCTCTTCAAAGGTGTCCTCTTTCTTGTGTCAGATGTACCAAAGCTGCAGCCTCATCCAGGACTGGAGAAGAAAGAAGAGGAGGAAGAAGAAGAAGAATACGAGGAAGGGTCTAATCTCAAAAGACAGACCAATAAGAACCGGGTGCAGTCGGGCCCTCGGACACCCAACCCTTACGCCTCGGACAACAGCAGCCTCATGTTCCCCATCCTGGTGGCCTTCGGAGTCTTCATCCCAACCCTCTTCTGCCTCTGCCGGCTGTGAGAACAAATTACCATCCTGCACAGGGTGGAGGGGTGTGGGAAAGAAACTGAACATGTTGGTTTGGTTTCTGTAGTTTTCACGGTGATTCACAAAAACAAACAAACAAACAAACAAACAAAGCCACAAAATAATTAAAGGAGGTCAAAAGAGGCAGAGTGAGTAGAGAGCAGCCCTTGTCCACCACCTGGTCCCAGACCTGCTTCAGTCCCAGTCCTCTCTTTGTGGCTGGCCCCCAGCGATCTCCTTCCTCTCTAGGGTACATAGGGTAAGCGGGGTCCTTCCTGTTCAAGGATCCTCGTCTGTATACCTAGTGGAAAGGACTCGGACCTCGGAGCAGATACCTTTTTTTAGGTTAGAAATTAACAGTGGAGAAATGTCATCTTATTACCTGAGAAGACCAGCGCTGGGAGTTGGGTGTGTGCAGAAGTTCTATGTCCAGATACATTTCCAGATGTCCTGGGATTGAGAGTATGTGTAAAGATGTATAATTTGTATGATAAAGATGAAAACGTAAGCGGGCTTTAGAAAAAGAAAGAAAAGTAGATACTTCCTTACTCGGAAGCCTTTCTGGTTTTCGCCCAGTGATGTTCCACCGTAAGTGTTTGAGCTTTGTCATTGCTTGTCTCCCTGACATGTGCCAGTTAGAGGACTGTCTGGTATCCAAGACGTTTAGTTTATGTCAGGTCCTCAAGTTGCCTCTGACTTGTTACCACAACAAATCATTTTGATTTCAGTGCCTGTTGGGGACTTGATTTCCTCTCACTCCCTCCTCCCCCCGCTCCCCCTTAATCTGGCTCATTTGAAATCTCTTCTGTTTCTCAACCATCCCACTCAATTATTGCCAAGAAGGGAAGGAGACGTGAGGACTTGGGGTTCCCTCTGCTTGAATGTCTTATCGTCTGCCACCTCACATTGATGGTACCTCCCTCCCTGGATCTGTGAGCCAGCAGCCAGGAGGACCTGACCCAGCAGTTCTTTTACTGGCCCCTTTGTAGGGTCTTGCTGCCAGGGGACAGGGATGCTTTCCAGCCTGAAGCAACGGAACACTTGACCTTAAGAGTCTCTTCTGGTCTTTGGATTGGAAAAGGCTTATGTTAGCATAACTTAAGAGCAACCTCAGAGACTTGAGCCCCACTAAGTGACTGACCACTGTTTAGAGTGTCTAGTATCTGATGTTCCTTTATTCCTATGTCCTTTTATGTCACAGTTCAGTCGGTTTTGGGTTATGCCTAGAACCGCCCCAAGGAACTAGACTGATTGTTATCTGGCCCAGTGACACTGCTCCCTGATCTTCTTAGTATGCCTCTCTGTCCTTTCATTTTCCTATCCAAGTAGCAGTCGGGTTCTTGGCCGAAAGATTTCCAGTCAGCCTAGTCCTGGCAGCTCTGAAGCCAACTTTAGCGTCTAAGTGTCTGTCCTGAATTCCCTGGAACAGTTTCTGCAGGAAATGAAGCTTCCCTGTTCCCCTCCTTTCTGGTCACTGTCATCCTTTTCCCAGCTACAAGGAACTTTGTAGACAGAAGGCAGCAGGATTAGCTTCTGCTTGGGCTGGAGCAGGATAAAATCTCAGGCAAGGCCCATTATTTTTAGAATGTTTAATTTAGAATTTGTCTTTGGATATGTTTTATAGAGCTCCATATATTTGAACTGCTTATTAAATGACAAAGTAAGTAGCCCTTGGGCTCAGGTCCTTTTGGCTTTTAGAGAGTTCCTCCAGGCCAGCGTTTCGTCCTTTGAGAGTGGTAGCCCTTTATTTTTGCTGTGACGTAGGCCTCAGTACTAGGGTATTGAGTCAGGCAGCTGGACAGCTGCGGCCTGAGGCTGCAATCAAGGAACTTTCTGGAGTGCTACACAAAGTTCCCTGCTTTAAAGGAGGACATCCTGTAGCCTTGATCCTGGGACCACCGGCCTGGGGCAGTGGACATCCTGACTGTTAATTGGGCTTCTGACAGTGGCTTCAGTTCCCATTCCATCACAACTCCCCAAAGCCATCGGCCACTGCCAACACAGTTGACAAGACGAGGAAGGACTACTGGCTGCCCCCATTCTGCCTTGTTTGTTAGTTTGCTTGGGTCTAAGGAAGGAGGGGTCCCCACTTCCTCACCTCACCCCATCCCTTCAGTGACTCAGTCTCAGAAGGAAACTGTGGCTCCTGGGGCCATTTCCTAATGGTACTGTAAAGCCAAGCGGCTTTGCTTCTGCTGCTGTTTCCAAGCCCACCCTTTTCCCCGGAGCTCAGGGCTAGGGATGGGCACTTTCCTCTTTGGTTATGTCCCAAAGGAAGGAACATCTTTCTATGGCTCACAAAAACTGAAGGGGAAATGAGGAAACAGGAAGAAGTATGGTGGGGGCTGGGGTAGAGTCCCCTGGAGCCAAGCCCACCCAGCCCACGAGCTGCCCAGGGCTGGTCACAGTTGGCTCATGATGCTGAACTTGAAAGCTTTTTTTGTGTGTGTATGTGGGGGGGCCGGGGAGGCTCCTCCCAGATGATATAGGTACATGAACTTTAGGTGTAAGGGGTGGGAGGGGGCACTCTTTTTATTTTTGTATTGTGTGCGTCAAGAATTACTCTGTAGTTCATCTTTGCTTTTTGCACTGTTCGTTCCCATGCCTGTATTTCGAGCTAGTGCTAGGACAGCGAGACTGCACCGTAGGGAGTCGGACTGGGGTTGGGGAGGTGAGGGCTGATGCCAGCTGGTGGGGGGGAAGGAGAGGCCTGGGCTCTCCTACTGGATCCATGCTCTGTCCTAGGGTTTCTAGATCCCCCTGAGCCCAGCCGGCCAAAGCCAAAGCCGATGGCCAAGGGGAAACTCCTTGTGCCAGAAGTGTGGCTTCGGTTGCTGCTGGGTGGACCACACAAAGGTGTGTGCTGCAGAGGGGCTAGGGGCCAGCTGGCCTCCAATGGGACGTTTTTGGGCTTCACTCATGCTGACTGAAACGTTGTACCAGGAAATAACCTGTGGGACCCATGAGCCCTAAACCAGATCCGATTTTTTCTGAAACATCTCTGCTGTTGAGGAGAAGCTGCTCAGGGGATACCTTGAGTTCTGGTGACTTGAAAGATGGTCCTCTCCAAGTGTCAGGGGTGTTCGACTCCCAGGAGAACCCCAGGGCCTGCAGGGCTACCTCTCCATTTGAGAGCGCGTGATCTTACTCTCGTGTTCTCCTTGTTTGCCTAAGAGATACTGGCCTGAGATTGGAGATCACAGGAGAGGTCACTTTAAAAAGGTAGGGTAAAGTTTGAGTTAAGTTTATCTTCCCCTTTCTGTGCCTGGCAACTGTTTAATCCAGTTTCAGATTGTGATTTGACTTCTTTATCTTTTTGGAGAAGCTTCTGTTTTAAGGAATTTCTCTTCCTTCTTATCCCGCTTCTACCCTCTCCTGGGAAGGCCTGGCCATGGCTTCTAGAATCTCAGTTGAACGTTAGAAAACAGCAGCAGTATTTTCCCTTTCCTAGCACTTATATTCCTTTCCCTAGAAAACGGCTCACCTTGGGAAGCCCAGGGAAAGAATCAGCAGGTTCTCTACCCTCCCTGGGGTTTGGGGAAGGACCCACCCCGGTCAGCACAGTGCCTTTTTCTCTCCTGCTCTGAGCCAGGGTGGGCATTCCCTCTAGATTCAGGTCTGGGCAGGGGTCTCTCAGTCCCTGCCACGGGGCTGCTTCCCCATCCCTTCTTCCCCCTCCCCTTGGCTGGCCGGCTCCGACCTAATTCAAGTGTCTTGCCTTGAGGAGCCTTACTGGCATCCAGTGGCAACATGTAATACTGTCCTCCATGCCTTTCCACGAGGACTGAGGCGAGCAGGTGAGCTTTCCGCGCGAGAGTAATAGATGCTCCTGTTTAAAAGAAGGGGTGGGGTGATATGCTGTGGGCCTCCTGCTGTGGCCCTGGGGGAAGAAGCCTGGGATAAGGCTAAGTGACAGTGTAGCAGCAGAACCAGAAACACCCAGGATATGTTCAGACATCTCTGAAGAAATCTGCTTCTCTTCTATGGAAAGATATAATTAGGTATCAAAGAGCTCTAAGAAAATTGCAAAGAAGCCTTAAAATGTTCAAGCTTCAGAGAGCTCAGAGTAATTTTTCCCTTTCAGTCCGAGCTAGGGCTCTTTCGGTATTGAGACCTCTCCTGGGGCAAGAGGGCTAGATTTCCTCGTAGGTTACAAGACTAGATTGGCAGCTGTGGGTCAGCTGCCCAGTGAGGGCGGGGTTCTTCTTTGTACATGGGCGGCTTGCTGCTGATCTGTTTGTCCCTCCTCGGCTGCCTTTTGGCTAGCCTGCTTTTAGGTCGCCAACTCATTTTGATAAGAGCAGATGACATGGGGACTGGCTGGGTTGGCAGGAAAAGAGCCGGATAGATGTCTTGCGATGGGTCTCCCCTCAGGAGTACAAAAGCAAGGAGCCAGGATTGTGCTGGCAGCCAGGGAAACAGTAGTGCCTGTTAGAGTTGGCAGAGAGGGCCTTGGCACTTCTTGCATCCTGCCAGTCTTGTGAGATCGGGGGCACGTAGCACCAGGCAAAGCAGAACTCCATTCTCACCCCGATTTTGAGCATCAGAGCTTTTCTTCAGTATGAGAAAAAACAACAACAAACTGAAGTGTGCTTTCCGTCCTTTCAAAGGACAGCTGTCGGGAAAGGAGAGCTGAGGTGCCAGGTAGGAGGGGAGAATTGGCAGGGAAAGATGGTACGGCAAAACCAGGAATGAAACATTCTTGATTCCTCTCTTCCCTAGTGTGTCATGATCCAGGGAATGAAAAGAAATTTGACCCTGGGTGAGTTTCCTCCTTGGATTTCTCTTCCACCAAGTTCTCCCACACTAGGACCAGCTAGCTGCCTGTTCTGAGGAGCTCAGGGCAGCCTCTTTGACCATTAACCTGGCTTGTCAGGGAGCCAACCCCGCCCCTCCACAGTGGGCTGGCTGCGCTATTCTGTACCAAGTACTGGAGAATAGTGTCAAGTTCTTAGTAGCCCTTTATAGCTCCTACTCTAGATTCCCATCCTCTCCCTGCGAGGTGAAACCAACTCTATGTTTGTAGCCACAACATGCATTTAGAGCGGCACAGTGAGATGTGATTGAGGGGCTTTGAACCTGGCTGGCCCGGGAAAGCAGTAGGGGTGGATAGAGCTGTCTTTCTTTCTGGGCTGTTTCCACCTGTCCCTACCCCTTCCATGCCCCACCCTACTCCTACCAAAAAAAAAAAAAAAAAAAAAATGTTTTTCACTGTCCATTGCTTTGTGTTTTAATAAACAATTTGCAGTGACACTCTGTGTTGGGATTGAGTTTGAAGTTGGTTGCAAAAAGGTGAAGTGATGGGGTGGGAAAAGGGAGACCCAGGGGTTCACTTGGCTGCACAAGGTTCTCCTGCGACGAGTCTAGGAGCTTTTGTCCATTTCGTCATGTGTCTCTTGCTTTTCTGTTCTCCGGGATGTTTGATTAAGGGAATGAAGTTCTGTAACCAGCAGCACATTCAAGGAAAAATAAAGTTATTTTGTTTTGCTTCTACTTTCACTGGAACACCAGGCCATGACTGTCTCGCCACTCCCCAGGCCCACTGAGCCTGTAGCTGCCTCTCCTCTCATCTTTCCCTCAGCTTGTGGACAGACTAAGCCATGGGAGTTTTCTCTGCTTTTTCCTTTTCTGATGTGTTGTCATTGATGAGTATACATTGGAAGGGGCAGAAAGCGCAGGAAGGATTTTTTCCCCCCTGTAATTTATCTGCCACATTTTACAGCTGAGGAACATGAAACTAAAAAAGCTTCAGTAATCTATCCCAGGCTGGTCAGTAAATGGTCAAGCCAGGACTCAAACCCAGTCTATCTGCCTACAAAGCCCGTGTTCTTTCTAAGGCTGCAAGAATAATGATTATAGATACCCTTTATTGAGCCCTTGAAATGGGTAGGTAACGTGCTGAGCACTTTTACAGGCGTTATCTGTTTAATCCTCAACAAGCCAGTTGGTATTAGCCTTTAAGAGGTAAAGTGACTTGCCCAAGGCCACACAACTAGCAAAAGGCGGAGCTGGGATTGTATATGAGGACTCTGGCTCTACTGCCTTCCGTTTCCCCATGATGCTCTGTGACATGGTTCCTGAGCCTACCTGCTATATTCCTGTAAGCAGGAATGGAGGCTGCTGGTTTTGGGAGAGGGATGGAGAGTTTGGCCTACCTCCCTTAGTGATCCCTTGAAGGGCAGGATTCAGCACTGAGCTGTAAGAATGAAGCCAGTGTTAATGGAGTCCGTTCTCAGGGCCCAAATAAGCCTGGAGGCCCACAGAGCCTCTTTCTTAGCTTGAGCCCACCCATAACTGGAGTTCTTTACTAATTCAGATTTAGCTGTTACTATTTCAAGTAGCTTTGCATGAGCTGCCAACTGGGGAAGAGACCTGAAGAAGCCCTGCTCTAGGGAGTTGCACGGAGGGAAATTGTCTGACAGAAGATCTTGGGCTAAGTGCTGGGGGTTGGGTAAAACCACTCCTTGGATCCAGATCTTAATCTTGCTAAGGAAATCAGGCTCCGGGTTGGCTGGAGCCGGTGTGTCGGACCTTTCTTCATACGTAGTCCCCCACCCTCCTGCATCCCCCACAGAGGAAGAGAGATGAGTTTTTCCAACGTTTACTGGAAAGCCTGTTGCTATAGCAGTGGTGGGGGTCAAGGTAGAAAGGAGGAGAAGCAGGAAAGTTCTGGAGTGGGCTTGCCTCTGCTCTCTGGCAACCTGAGATGGTAGACGTCTCACTACAGTACTCTCGCCCAAGAGTTCAATGAGTTTTGTTTGTTGCTAGCCACTTAGAATAGTAAAAAATAACTCCACTTGCTTTTTGGCTTGGGCCTTGTACTAAGACTTGCTCTCCTGGGTTTCCTCACTGCTGCCACTTGAATCCATTTGTTGCTTCCTCAAGGCTGGTCCCCAGCTCCTTTCCTCTCAGCTCTGACCTGAGTGTTCTTTTCGGTCACTGCACTTCCCAGTCTAGCTCCATGGCTTCGCTCTGCCCAGTGTGCCTGCCCTCAGCCCAGGGGTCCTGGAGAAAGGCCATGAAATACACTGCCTTGGCGACCTTGCATGAGACGCTGCCCCTGGCACCAGCATGGTGCCTTTTGTTGCTGTTTGCATCTCTTCACAACAACCCTAGGAAAGACGTGTGACTAGACTGATTTATAAATGAGGAGCCAAGGGCTCAAAGGGGAGAAAGGACCTGCCGAAAGTCACATAGCTGGTAAGTGGCAGAGTGAGGTCCGGAACTCGGTCGAACCTCAAATCCTGTGCTCTTAATGGTATGATGTACTATTTTAAAAACGGAAGCTTTTGAATGTACATAACTGATGAAGCTGGGTGATGGTTACATGGAGGTTTTTGATAAACTTCCTTCTCTGAAAAAGAAAGTAACCTATTAAGACTTAATGATGTAAAATGTATAAGTACATTTAAAAAAATTATATGGGGTGCTGCAAAATGTGAAAACTCATTCCTATCCCTCTAATCCCTAGAGAATAATGCAGGTGAGTTTGGTGACTGTCGTATATGTTACATATATAACATATTTATATAGTTAAACATTTATTGTGCACATGTGCAAGTATTTCTTTAGAATTCCATTAAGGAATTACCTAGATCAAACAGTATATGCATTTAAAATTTTGCAAGTACTGCCCTCGGCAAGGCTACATGAATTTTCACTCACCAATCTTGTGCTATATGACTTTGTTATATGCCTGAAATTCTCTTTGAAAACAGGTAGGATATAAATAATAAATTCATGTCTTTTAAAAACAGCCCTCTGTCAGGGAAAGAAGTGACTTGGGTGCTAGAGAAACTGTTAGCGCTCTGTCTCGGACCGCAAGGCGTGCCGGCAGCCCAGCCAGAGCTCGCTGTCTCGATGCCTGCCACCTATAAGGAGGGCTGAACTTGCCGGTCTCGGCAGGAAAAGCCCTCGTGCTTACCTTGGCTGTACCAGCTCCGGGCCCCACCTGCCTGGCCTGATCTGAGACAGACTGCCTGGCTGCTCTGGGACTGCCCTGGAACACAGCCACGGTCACACCTCTTACAGTGAGGGAAACGAGCAGCGGAAGGAGGGACTCGCAGAGCACTGAACTGGGGTAAAAGGGAGGCCTTTCTACTCTAGTTTCCTGGGTCCTAACACAGGGAAACCTGGGGGTTACTATTTAATGCGGTAAATCTCTTATTTTCCTTTTAACCTCAAACGGGTTTATTATATGCACTTTTCAAAAAACTTTTAAAAGAGCCTTTTGACCTACCTTAGGGAGATTGGAGGTTAGTCCTAATTTTTCCTACTCCTTTTAAAAAGGGATATACATCTATTCTTTTTTGTATTTTCTCTTCTCCTAAAGACATAATCTTTTCCTTTTAACCACAATTCATAGGTAGTGACTAGAGAGAGTTCCTTATGTGGTAGTATTTATTTAATTTTTTTTCAATAGAAAAAAGTGATTGAGTTTGCTTTTAATTTTATGAGAAAATAAGGCTACTTTGGCTTAGTGTCTACCTTCCAAAAATAGATCCTAAGTTTTTTCATAAGTACACAAGCAGCCCGTGATCATAGGTTTGTTGTGATAAAGTAGCACAGAACAGCTCTAAATAGTGTCACCAGTGAATATATCCCCATTTAGTCCCTTTCCCCCCGAGGGAGCCACCATTAACACTTTAGTGTATATCCAAACCCTTTCCTTTGCGGCTACAAATACACTTCTATATATTCATATACTTTTTATTTAAAACAAATGGGATTCTGTTTTTTCACTTAATACAGCTTTGAGATGTCTCCATAGTAGTACATGTAGGTGGATCTCATTCTTTTTAACAGCTGCATAACATGAGTGCAACTATAATGTATTGTAATTTTTCAGTGTTTCAGATGGTCCTGCAGTAAACATCTTTGTACATACATGTAGGCTAAGTTCCTGGATGTGGAATTGCAGGTAAAGGGGTTAAAACGTTTGTTATCCTTAGCAACAGAAAAGCTGCGGTCCACATAACTCTAGTCCTGGTGCTCTGAAAACAAAGGTTCAGTGAGCAAGTGAGTGTGGGAAGTGGCTGCACGCTAAACCCCCCTCTTGGTGATTCACAATCAAGTAGCATATTAATAGTTCTGGAAATTCATCGGTAACCACTCACTGCTGAATGGTTTAAAGAGTTGATCGCAATGGGAAAGACTTTAGTTCTTTGTACACATCTATTGAAATTTCCCTGAACAGTTGGTAAGTGCCACCCAGTGGTAATTTCTCAAACACAGGACAGACAGCACTTAGATAGGAACTTGGCCACATATTGTTCCACCTGGCTGGGCAACTGGGGTGGAGTCAGGTTTGGATTTTGTCCAGGAATGAGGCTAGGCTTGTCAACCCCTCCCCTGCCCCTCCCATCAGGTGAGAGGGACCCAGCAAGGCCTGGCATAAATGAAGTCTTGAGGCTGACCACGTGGAGAGGGGAGAGTTTCATTCTGGCCTGTCTGGCTGAGACGTGAAATCAGACTTAGCAGACACACTTTGCATTAGTCAGGCCCAGGCCTCCAAAGCAGAGGTCACTTGGGGTATAAGAGGGCAGCCTTCCCCCACCCCCCCACCCATTTTGTCCAGTTGGTGAAATCATGGTTATCTACCAAGGTTCAGTGCAGAGGTCACCGCTGTGAAGCCTCTCCCCGACCCCCCAGACCACTGCTGTATACTCTGGTAGCACTTTTGCTGTACCTCTGTCACAGCAGTCAGCACTCTGGTTTGTCCTCTGGTTGGTTCATTATACTTACTGGGCTCATTCATTCAATCAATCATTATTGAGCACCCGCCACGTGTCAGGCATTAACTAGACTGCCCAGTACAATGGTGAATAAGGCAGAGCCAGTTCCTAACCTCATTCATATTATATTCCCTGTAGCCCGGCCCAGTGTCTAGTCCAAAGCCTGGCACAGTAGGGTTTAGGAATGACAATCTAATTGGAAAGCTGCCTTTGCATAACTAGCACTATTTTAACTTACCTTCAGTGCTACAGCTTTAAAAACATTTTCTCCGATAGCTTATTTTTTTTTTAAACATTTTCTCAAGATGCCTTGACCACAATTTACATGACGAGTCCCTTGACCGTACAAGATCTTTTCTTAACACATTTGGGGTGACTTTGGGGGCCTGATGGAGTGTCTGGGGGGTACAAAGTTCTAAGACATCCCTTGGGCCCATTACCTGGCTGTAACAAAGCTGGTGAAAGGGCGGCCTGACGCGGCCCCGCCCCTCCCGGCCCCGCCCCTCCCCAGGTGCCACCCCGGGCCACGCCCCCGCTCTCCATAGTTACGGCGCTGTGGAGGCGGCGGCCATCTTGGCGGCGGAGCGATGAGCGGGTCGAACCCGAAGGCGGCGGCCGCTGGGTCGACGCCTGGGCCCCGGGGGCTGGTGACTGGCAAGGAGGAGAAAAAGAAGGCAGGCGGCGGCGTCTTGAACCGGCTCAAAGCGCGGCGGCAGGCGCCCCACCACGCGGCCGACGACGGCATCGGGGCAGCGGTCACGGAACAGGAGCTACTGGCTCTGGACACCATCCGGCCCGAGCACGTCCTGCGCCTCAGCCGGGTCACCGAGAGTGAGTGCGGGACCGGCTGCGCCCTCCCCTCGCGCCGGGCCCCGGGCTCCTTGCAGCCTTCAGCCGAGCTGGCTGCTCGGGGTCCACCCAGCCACCTTTTCCTCTCCGGCCGGCCAGGCCACGCTGCCCACCGCTCCGCCGTGCCGGGCCTGCGCTCCCCACCCTCACCTAGCCCTTGTTGGGAAGCGGTTCCTCTTGAGCTTGACTGCATTTTCCTGGGTCCGGCCACACCGGCTTCTCCTTGGCCGGCCCCTCCTCAGCTGGACTTCCTTGGTAGGGGGCCTCTTAGCTTAACCGGATCCTCCTGAGCCTGGTAACTGGGCCCCCCAACCATCAGTGAAGTTCCGGCTCAGCCAGGTCCCTTTCCCTGTCTACTCCCAGCTTCTGCAGCCTTCTGGCAGCCCAGACCCTTACTTGCTTTCTCTGCGTTTCCCTCCATTCCGGCTCCTGACAGCCTCTCCCCTCTTTCCAGCCTACCTTGGCCCCCACCCCTTTTGGCTCCAAGCGTTGCCCCCTTGTGTGCAGGTGTGTTCTTCCTCAAACTCATTGTCATGGCATTTCATGCAAATTTGAAACTCTGCCACATTAAAAAAAAAAAAAAAAATAGTAAAGTTTCAGTGTATGTACAAACTCCGAAATGGGAATCCTGCCTTTGACATTTGTTCTAGTGAATTAAGAATTATGTCAGGATTTCAGAAATGAGTTTCTGGCATAAAATGCAACCATCCTACTACACCTTTTCATTGGTAACCTGTTTCCACGAAAATAAGACCTGACCGGAAAATAAGTCCTAGCATGATTTTTCAGGAGGACATTCCCCTGATCATAAGCCCTAATACAGCTTTTGGAGCAAAAATTAATATAAGACCCGGTCTTATTTTCGGGGGGAACACTATGGGTGGGAAGAAATATATTGCCCACCCACTACCCTGTATCTCCTCTCTTTTTCAGTTCTCTTCCAAGCCAAGCCCTGACGTTTTTTTTCTCTTGCTGCTATTTCCCCTCAAGAGTTTGCGGTCACCTGGTTAGGCCCAGACTTCTAACTCTGCAGTACCAGGACTCCTTTGATGGCTGAGGCTGCCATAGTGTTACCTGCTGAGTTGCTTTCGTGATCAGCTCAGGGCTGCTCAGGTGTACCTCAGGGAGCTGGTGGCAGCTCCAGGTATTTGGGGATGGGAATTTGTGGGAAGGGCCTTGGTCCAGACTGAATGAAAGGGCATTTCCATCTCCTAAAATACTTTTAATTTGATTCTGGATATTTTGATGTCCCCATTTTCCACCACTGTTTGGGTTGGGACTGTCCTCTTCGTCCCTGAGTATATCTTTAGAAAGTCTTGCTATTCAGTTTCATTGAAACATTGTGAAAAAGCAGCTTTTGTTCTGACCCAGTTTTCATTTGGGGCTCTGAAGGTACACAAATGCTTATCAGCTGGTCTTCCTAACCTCATGCTTTCTCCTGATACCAGGGCTGAATTAGGCCATTCTAAGGCCTGGCCCTAAGCAGCATTCTTTGTGGGCACTCAGGCCCTGTGTCGGAGCTTGGGATCGGTGCTCTGCAGCTTTTGGAGAAAGCCACAGGTCACAGCTTGGTGACCTCTGGATTTTATTACTCTTCTTAAACTCTGTTCCCTTCAGCAAGTTATCTGTTGCGTACCCTCGAAAGGTGCAGAACCAATTTCAGCCTTTTTGGGAGTTACAAAATAATCAGTAGCTCTCAAATTTGCCATCTTACTGGAGAGACAGCTTGTAAAACATGGAACAGTTAACACAGGCAGGCAAGATAAGATGAAAGTGCCAGAATGAGTTGTGGAGAAAGTGCTGTCAGGAGTCATCCAGAAAGAAATCAGTGAAATTTTCTATGATCAGTATTTTGATTAGCTGCTCAGGTTGTTGTGGGCTCTATTTCACTTTGGCCTGATGCCCTCTCTCACTGGCAAATTGTCCTGCCTCCTGTGTAAGTATGGCCCACCACCTGATTTTGTACAGCCCCCAAGCTAAGAATGGTTCTAACATTTTTAAATAGTTGGGGCAGGCGGGGGGCGGGGGGGGGGGAAGGAATGCTATCTTGCAACACATGGTTATATAAAATTCATATTTCAGAGTCCATAAATAGTTATATTAGAATACAGCCATGGCCATTCATTGATGTGTTGTCTGGCTGCTTTGGCATTACAGTGACAGACTTGAGTAGTTGTGACAGAGACTGAATGGCCGCAGAGCCTAAATTATTTATGATCTGGTCCTTTACAGAATAAGTTTGCCGATCTCTGCTTTGTGATACCCAAGGTTGGTAAACAAGCACTGTATTAGCCATTAGATCAGTATAAGTGTTTAAAAATGGATTTCTAAAAAAATTCTACCCTTTTGTGACATCCCTTTTGTTGACAGTCAAGTTTGTAGGCCATTTTTGAGGTGTTTCCAAAGAAATCTCCTTTTTTTAAAATCCCTGTTTCTAAACGTGTGATGATAATCTTTCATCCAAGCCAAGTCCGTGCTCTTTTTTTCTTTCTTTCTTTCTTGGATCCCCTCGTACTCTCCACAGAACTTTTGCTTATAACATAAGAGGAAGTTTTTGTGTTTGTTTTAAGTGAATTGTGTAAGGAAGAAACCTGAGTTTGCTTAAAAACTTGAGAGGAATATGAACGGTAGTTTTGGAGGGTTATTTAATGGCACTGTTCCCGCTCTCTCATTTTCAGATTATTTATGTAAACCCGAAGACAACATCTACAGTATTGATTTCACCCGCTTCAAAATTCGAGATTTGGAGACAGGGACGGTGCTCTTTGAGATTGCCAAACCTTGTGTTTCAGGTAAGCCTCTATATCATAGCAGTCACTTGATAGTTGGAGCAAAAGGCCTTTAAAGCTTGAATTTTTGTGTGCCATTGCATCCTATGTCATGGACTCCGGTGTGTCCCATTTCCATCACTTCCTGAAGCCTGGCCTGCCGGTCATGCTGGTTTGAAACTGTGTTGAGAGGCTGGTGTTTGTTGAGTAGCTACTCTGTGCTGGTCACTGTGTTCCACAGCTTTCTGTTTACATCAGCTCATGTAATTCTCACACGTCTGGGAGGAATTAGTATCCCCATTTTACAGATAAGGAAACTGAGGCCCGGAATTTCCCAGTGACTTTCCTAAGGTCCTGTGCTCTTTCATCTCACCATATTGCCTCCACTTAGGAAAGGAATCCTTGAAATGAAGCTGTCATGAGCTTTGACTCCTGGGGACACTCTGAAAGGTGACACTGAGGATTTCAGTCCAGACCAGGAGACAGTGTCACCTCTCTTCTCCCTCTCTTTCTTTTAAATAGTGTCTCGTAGTTTCCAGTAGGTCCTAGTTTGGATTTTAATCTCCATTATTTTCTGGATGAACAGAAAGCCCAGGCATATGAACTCATCTAGTTGGGATTCCTTAAATTAGCCTTGAATTGGTGTTTCCTGTGCTTGTGATGCAGTCCCAGGGTGATTCATTCCTGGTTGGGGAACCACACTGTCTTTGGAGTCCATCACTGAGCAGTTAGCACCCCCTGGAGTTAGTTACTAGAACACCAGCAGAGATAACCCATCAGAGTAGCAACTGGCGTCTGTATTAATAACTCTTTTTGCAAAGCTTTTCCCACCTGATTGCTACTCAGAAAGAGCCTGTAAATTTGGTAAGGCAGGTATTAGTACCCCAGGTAAGTCAAAAGACTTTCCTGAGAAAGTCTCAGCTCTGGTTAATTGCACAGCCAGGGCCAGAGCCCTGGTCTCGTCGTCCCACCCAATAGTCCTTACGCTGCTATAATCTAGTACTGACCAAGGTGCCTGAAGGCTCCAGCTTGGGGGCACTTAGCTTGGATTGGGAGGGTCAGGGCCAGCTGGCTTCCTGGGTCTGTGGAGTTCACGTCTGTAAGCCACGTGTCCCAGTACTTAGGATGTTTCACTGATCCCGGGACTACTTCAGGTACGTGGCTTTGAACTCAGCTGCAGAGACTCTCAAAATACTTTGCTTTTCAACCTCTCCAGTCTTTACCTTTAAGGACCTTGATTCACTTGGAACATGCTCATACCAACATACCCTCCAGCAGCACTTGTTCTGATGAGCTGTTCTGAGAAGATTGGCCTTCCCCTCTTTGAATCATATTGTTGGAGCTAGGGCTCCAGAGTCTTTGGGTACGAACTCTACTCAGTGTGCTTGCCCAGTTGCTCTTGGCTTGTCACAGGCAGAGATGTTTGATGCTGAAAAAGACTTCTCTTGTGTCGCACCCACGTTCAGCCTAGACCTGGAGAAAATATCCTTGCTGGACACTGGTGGCTACTTGAGGGAGATAGCTCTTTGTTCTCATTGAAAACGGTTCTGCGATTACAAATCTTTCATTTCCTGGGTTCAAGAATGCATTAAACCAAGGACCATCATCACCCTTGCGGACCCTCGTTCAGGTCCCACATACTGGTTCACTGCCCATCTGCTTCACCCGTTCCCGGGTGGGCAGTGTTGGGCTGGTGTGGCCTGGCATAGGCATTCATCCAAGGAAGTACAGTATTTCAAGGCTGTAGGTCAGTGCCTGGCATTTAAATAACACAGTCCTTTCTCGGGGTTTGTCTTTGCTGCGTGTCAGAAAGGTTTACGTTCTCTGAAGGCGCCTTTTGAGTAGCTTCAACTTCCGTAGTCTCCTTCTTTTGGTTTGTTACTAGCACGTGAACTTGGTCGTCAGGCCCTCAGGGAGATGGACCTGGATTCAAATCCCTGCCCCCCGCACGGACTGTTTGGGAGACTTTGGACATGTGACTTCACCTCTCTGAGCTTGAGCTTCCTGATGTGCAAAATGGAGAGAACAGGCACGCCTCACAGTGTGGTTCTGGCTCAGCACAGTGCCCGTCAGCCATCCTGCTGCTCGTGCCGGTGCTGCTCGTGGGTTGTGCTGTTTGGGTTGGTGGGGCCCAGAGGACGGTGCGCTCCAGATTCTGTGTGTACTTGCAGGCCAAGAGGAAGAGGAGGAGGAAGGTGGAGACGTGGACCTCAGCGCAGGACGTTTCGTCCGCTATCAGTTCACACCAGCATTTCTCCGCCTCCGGACAGTCGGGGCGACGTGAGTACCAGCATTCTCTGAGGGGAGAACATCCTGCTGTTTACAGAGAAGGATGGTCTCTGTGAGGTTGTGTTTTGGGGCAGGAGGAGGCAAAGTAGGGCTCACAGAGGTTTATTTTTGCAGGGTGGAGTTCACCGTGGGAGACAAACCTGTGTCAAACTTCCGGATGATCGAGCGGCACTACTTCCGGGAACGCTTGCTGAAAAACTTTGACTTTGATTTTGGTTTCTGTATCCCCAGCAGCAGGAACACTTGTGAACACATCTATGAGTTTCCCCAGCTATCTGAGGATGTCAGTACGTACACCCTGACTCAGGCAGCATTCCAGTTTCTTAGGGCGACAGGAACAAGCCTTGAGATCCATCTGGCCCAACGCCCTCGTTTGGCAGAGGAGGGAATCATGACCTGATGCATCTCTAGTCATTTGCCCTCAGGCTCCTTATTTCCTATTGTTCCTAACGTTTCAAACTCGGAAGGCGCAGGGAAGGTTTCAATACCAGCAGTCCCTTTTAGGTGCAGGCTATGGGAAAGGGCGGGAACTGAGGGCGATGAGCACCTCTCCTCTCCACTGTTAGTCACGGTTTCCCACTGTGTCGGAGCCCTCAGCTCCCTGCTCAGCACTCTAAACCTTTCACATTTTCCTTAATCACAGCTAGATGTGAAACGGGCTACATAGAATCGTAGGTCTGAGGACCTCCTCTGGCTCATTCTCTGCAAGTAGAAGGTGGATTAGATAAACTTAGAATAGGTCCACCAGGAAATAGGGGGCTCTTACAGGTTTTGGAGCAGAGCGAGTGGCATGATGGAACAGTCTTAGAAGAGAAATCCTATACTGCGGTGGAAGACCTGGGGAATGCACCAGCGGGAGAAGGCTAGGCAAGGGAAGATAGGGACTTCATTAAAGAGAAAGAACAGGCTTTTGCAGTGTCAGTGACTTTGGTCTAACTATCTCAGGGCTGCAGCCTCTGTTAGGAATTAGGGAAACTGATCCCAAACAATGGGGATGTGAGTGGGATCCTATGGAAAGTGGTAGGATTTATTTAGTTGGGTTGTGAGGAAGGATCTACATATACTGACTGGTTTTCTCAGAATCCCAGGTCCTTAAAATTGTCATATTCTCACAACTAGGTACTCTGCTTGTGTGGCAGTACTGTCCCCAGGTAAAATGAGGATTGCGAAGATGTGGGACAGTGTTCATGACAGCAGCTGGGCCTGGTTTGAACTCAGCTCTCAAGCTGGGCTGGGCTGTGTAGATACTTGAAAGAAAAGATTATGTATAGCATTTCAAGTTTTTACCCAAGGCAATATAACTCCTTCTTGAAACCAGACAAGCTAAACAGCAGTGAAGGTCACATTCTGGATTTAGACCAAACCACTTTGGCCTGGGTGGGTTCAAAGGACTTAAAACAATGTTTTACCTTTTTAGAACTGGTGAAAAATAGCATTTCCTCCAGAGGACTCAAAATAGCATGTAATTATTAACTCAAGACTGACCCCAGGTAGTGACTGTTTAATTCTCTGGACTCTCCAGCCTAGTTAAAGAAGTCTGGGTAATGGCCTGAACAAACAGGAGATTTAAATCTGGATCCCGAGATAGGCAGACCTTTCGCTGAATCATTTCCAAGTTAATGCCCTGATCCATCTCTGGAGAATGGTACACCTCACTTTGTCCCTCTGTACTCATGTACGCCTCGAATTCCTTTGGTTGCCAGGGGTGTCTGTGGGCAGTGGCACAGTGAGGCACAGCTTTCTGAATTTGGACCAGAATGTCTAGGGCAGGGGTGTCCAAACTTTTTTCAACGTTTTTCACCAAGGGCCATATGCGGTAAAATACACAAACAGCCGGGCCACTCATTCGAGGTGAAGTACGTATTGCCCCACCTGGTTTATTTAAGTAAACGAAATATATTTTTGGAATTTGCTATCAGCCAATTAACAATGGATCTTGGGCTGCAGTTGGCCCGCGGGCCGCAGTTTGGACACCCCTGGTCTAGGGGAACACACCGGAAGCCCTGAGTAAATAAGCTGCTATGGGCCATGTTGGTAAAAGTGTAAGCCCATTCTCCGGGGGTGCTGACCCAGAGTCCAGGCTGGGGATCACCAAGGAGGGACTGTCAGAGAGTTGTTTGCATCCTGGTCTTGAAGTAGGTGTCGTGTTCAGTTTGGGCACTTCGGTGGTAACCGGTTCTCCCCAGCTCTCAAAAGCTGGCTCCCTTTGTGCTGACTTCATTATTCTGGGAGAGTGTACTCACATTTTCCAGAAGGCCCAGCATATGAATTTTAGAGAGGATGCTAAGTTCCCACCTAGCCCATGGGGCAGACTTACACTTTTTTTCTTTCCCTGACTTGCAGTTCGTCTGATGATTGAAAATCCCTACGAGACCCGTTCTGACAGCTTCTACTTTGTTGAGAACAAGCTGATAATGCACAACAAGGCTGACTATGCCTATAATGGAGGCCAGTAACTGCTGCAGGACCGAACAGGGGAGGTGCTTTGCTGCGGCCCGAGGTCCTGGCACATGAAGGTGGCTGAAGCTGCTGTTAGTCAACATACATCTGGAACCTCACCCCAGGAAGCCGAGGGTGGGGTGGCAGTTTCCTGTGCTCCAAGAGAGGTGCCAAGCAGTGCTGTGTTTCCTTTCCCAGTATTTTTTTCTTCCCTTTCTATCCCACCCCTTAGGTCACAGAGGTACTATAGTAAAAGTAAAAGATTAGGAAAGGCTCTTGGAATCCAGATAAAAAAGACAGTTTATTTTCATGTAGTCATAGCTGCCTACTGGTTGACCTGACGAGCCCGGGTCTCTGTGGCAGAGCTGTGCCCGGGTGAGAAAGCTCTGGCCGGCCCATCTGCCGGTTAGCAGCTCTTCTGTAGGTTCCTAGGTGCTGTGGGAAGCTGCAAGGTCAGCCTCTTCAGGCATTTCTTATCACTTCCGGCGTTGCCAGCAGCACAGTCTGACCTTACCCTGTGCATAGTTGTAAACCAACTGGAAAGAAACTTGAAAGGGGGTGGAGGGGAAGAGTGGTGCCAAGAGTTGAGGCACTAGGGATGGGTAAGGCTGCTAAGCCGAATGATCCATCTTAGGGAGAGGCCTGCTTACCTGCCTGGCTTCCAGGATCCTCGGCCAGTCCTGGGGATCCAGCAAGGTGTCAGCCTGGCAGTGCCTTCCTGTTCTCATTTTGGAGGAAAGATGACCTCGCTCTGCATCTCCCAACTCCTCACTTTTGAGTATCTCCTGAAATAGAATGTGTCAGTTTTGCTCTTGGAACAATAGCATCTCTCGAGGCCAGAGCAGGCCTCATTGTGTGTGCGTGTGTGGTTTGTTTTGCTTTCTAGGCTTCTTTTTGGGAGGTTTTAGAAAATGTCAGTGGTGTTCCCGGAGTATGTGATGTGCAGTTAGACTTCTGATAGTACTAGTAAGGCTCCCGGGGCGCCTCTGGCTCGCGCTGGGGCCAGGCTGAGCCAGCAGATCCCTAAAGGAGGCATTTGGTTTTTCTCGACACGGCGTGGCCTGGAGGACTGGCTCTTGATGGGCTTTGCCTCCGAAACTCTGTAGATTTCTTCTTCAGGATTTTCCTCTCTGCCTTTCTACTGAAGTGGTTTCTGGAACCATCCTGGCAGGGCAGATCTAAGTGATGTATATCTAGCTGATCCTTCAAATGCTAGTTGGAATTGTTTGGGGTGTTAGGCCCCTCAGCCTGTTTCACCTGTTCCGATCAGAGAGGGGGGTTCTCAGAAAAGCTTCCTTGCACATCCTGCTGCGTTTGTCCTCAGGCCTTTATTTCATCTCCTTTGCTCCCTGCGGTGTCTGACTGTGTGGGTAGCTTTAGGTGCTCAACCCGAACTCCGTAAGATTGTTGTTGCCAGGATTTAGCCTCGATAGGAAGGGGGCAGTAGGAAGGGCCCAGGTATGTGGGTGCGGCGTCACAGTAACTGTGACAGGGGAGTTGTTTCCCAGGGCGCTTGGGAGGAAGGCCGTGTGGGGCCAGGGAAAGAAGGGCCAGCACTTGGCCACAGAAGCCCCTGTGCATTCACTGACTAGTGTTGCTCCCAGTTTGGATTCTAGAGCGTGAGTGGCCTTGAACCTTGGCCCAGTGCTGTGTGCCAGGCCAGAGTCTGGGCTCTGCCAGATGCCGACAGCTTTCTTACTGAGCAAACCCTGGCTCAGCCCTGTGTGCCTGCACTGGATCTAGCCACTGAGGGAAGGAAGAGACCGGGCACCCTGCAGACCGGAGAATCTCAGAACTGGAGCCGACTACAAACCAGGTGCCTTACGTGGGGCTCTGCCCCATATGCTGCTGGGGAAGCTGCCTCGTCCTCATTCCCTCCCCATCTGTGGACACACAGCACTGCCTCCGGTCCTGTTTCTCATCGTGCCTCCTCTGACACATCTGTGTGTCCTGTCGAGCTTCAGAATTACCCCTTCTCTCTGTGACAAGCTGATTGGGAGAGTTTCTACCTTTGATATTTATCCTCTAGGAGGTGGTCTCGAGAGCTGCCCAGAACTCTGCTCAGTAGAGTGTGTCTTGGAAATGTGTCCCAGGGCAGACTGTGTCTTGTCCACTGTGGGCTCCTATCTGCCGTGTTAGCCTTTGCTAGGAGGAGGACCCCGAGGGCAGAAGAGGCAGGCACTCTGGTGCGAATAGTGCTAAGTCCTCTTCCCCGTTAGCTTGCTTTAGTCTCACTGGAGACCATTTTTAGGCCAAGTGCTCAAACTGCCCAGCAGGACAGGGTTTGCCATCTTTTACGACGGGAGGTCTGGTGTTCTTTACCTGAGACTGTGGATTCTTGTGTCTAGCTACTCAGGAAATCTTGAGAAGCATTGCTACTCTGGGGTGTTCACCAGGGTGAGGTTGAAATTCAAGCTTTTGTACCTGAATTGGAGAGACTTGGAAGTCGTACTTTCTCTGAAAGTAGCTGAACCAATCAGAAGTTGAATCAGGAGGCCGTGTTATTAAGGAATCTGGACTGTTTGTTGATAGCCATTGTCTTTTGGGTGATACAATGGGAGGAAAAAAAAAACTCGCTGCGTGGGAGGCTGTGCAGTTGTTCAGAGCTGGCATCTGAGAGGCAGCTCCTGGAGGGAATACATTCCAGTGCACTGGCAGGCCCACCTGGTGCCACGGGGCCCGCCGCCTGCACCCCTGCCTGCCTTTCCTGTCTTGCTCTCGTCCCTCTGCCTTGGAATCTCCTGGGAGAGAGCCTCTCTTTTCCTGTGAAGCCTTTGGGCTAAGACACCCTTCTAGCTTCTCCAAAGAAGGTCCTGGTTTATTTAATTCTATGTTCTACAGAGTAAACAGAGAAATAACAACTAACAGTAGTTCTGGGTTAAAGGAGGCTCTCCTTACGTGTTAGCTCAAAGCTGTCTTGTGAAGGCAGTTTTCAGGGGCGTGTCCTGAAGACACCCAGAGTCTGGGCCATCTGATTCCCAAATAGCGGTGGTGATTTGTGGGGGTTCGGGCTAACTAACCATAGACTGGAGATTCTTGAAAAGGCAGTGACTGGGGAATCCTCCACTTATTTTTTCAGTTGAAGTGGAACTCCTTTGTGGAGTGGGTTTAATAGGCTGTGTCTAATGTACAAATACGGTGAGTCTTGCCTTGGTGTGTCCTGCCACCCTGGTAGGCTCCCAGGGTACTCTTTTTCCTCTGTAAAGTCACTTTCTCTGGTGGCCATTGTCACTCTGATATCAGCGAGGTTTGGGGAATGGGGACAGTCCTAAAAATTCCAGCAGACTCCTTGCTGGTGCGCGAGGATCCCTGATCCATGTAGAGAGGGTGCTGCTGTGCCTGGTGTGGAAGCCTACTTATCCGACATCCTGTTACGCACATTCTGTTACAGAACATCTTAGCCGCAGGAAGGAGCTGGTGGAGGTGGATTTACCCCTTGTTTTACAAAGGATCATGTAAAGTCATTGAAGTTTTGAAAGTCTATTTTTTTCCCTGTAAATCTATTTTTCACAGAATATAAGAAACATCAATGACCTGATCTGCCCTTCCTCCTCTTTCCCGTTTGCCTAAGACCCTCATTCCAGTTTGTATTGTCTTTGGGTCCAAAGTAAACTGGGTGATTTATTTGTATAAAATGTTATTTTGCCACAAGAGACAAATAAAAGATTTTCACAGTATATGTACCCTCTCTTATCTCCTGACTGGGCCCCTTATGTTACTGGGGGGAGGGGGGAACAAGTATGAGGTGGTGGAGGCCTTTCTGTAAATAGTTTGAACATAGCTGGTTTCTAGGGTGATTGGGGAACAGTATTGGACTTTGGGTTTAATATTTTCGCTTTATTTTGCTGGGGGTGCTTTGAGAATTAAAAATTTATGTACATGTTTAAAACGGTTTATTAAGGTGTACTTTAGTAAAATTCAACTTGTTTAAGAGTATAGTTTAGGGGTAGCCTGGTGGCTCAGTTGGTTAGAGCACAGTGCTCATAACACCAAGGTCCCGGGTTTGATTCCCACATGGGCCAGTGAGCTGTGCCCTCCACACCTAGATTGAAAAAAACGACTTGACTTGGAGCTGATAGGTCCTGGAAAAACACATTGTTTCCCAATATTACCCAATTAAAAAAAAAAAGTATAGTTTAATGTGTTGACAAATGTATACAGTCTTATTACCCCATCACAGTCATTATACAGAGCATTTCCATCGCCCCAAAAAGTTCCCTCCAGTTCCTGGTGTGTGTGGCCAGTTCCCTCCTTTCACCCCAGCCCCTTGTAACTGCTTTCTGTCTCTGTTGGAGAGCTTGCACACCTTTAATATGAAACATCCATGTTTAATGTCACAAACAATACAATTTTACAATAAGTCTGGTTTAGATGGTCTGGGGCACCTGAAGCAATTATTGGCCTCTGCCCACAAACTCCACTCAGCATTTCCCCTTCTATTTTTCCCTTTTTCCCTCCACCCAGGGCTGGTGATGGGGTGGGGGTGGATGGAAAGGTGAGGAAGACTTCAGAGCATTTGCCAATGACAGTGATTCGATTGGCTTTAAAGTACTGTGGATTAGGGCCTTTTAAATTGAAGCATTTCTTTTAAAGAAAAGGTAACATATTAAAGACCTCGCTGCATGTTTTGATTACTCTCCAGGAAGGAGAGGAAGGTCATGGCAGAAGACAATTTTTGGTGCTTGGGTCACTGCTGAGGACAGATACCTGGCTGAATTATTGGTGGAGAAAGGCAGCTGGAGGGATGTGTGGGTGCCTGGGAGGGTGTGGAAGTCTGACTTGCCCTTGTGCTGAGGGAAGACTTGCCAGGTAAGTGAAATACCATAGCTTCTTGAGCAGGGTGAAAGCGTCCTGCGGAGGATGCTAAGGACCAAATGGATGGCATTAGAGGGCAGTGCCCCCTGCTTCCACGGGGCTCTGCCCCACGACTGGGGGTGAGACAGCTAGGACTACAGTGGCACAGGGAAGTAGCAGCACTCCCCCACCTTCACAAACCTCTGGGGGAAAGAAATCTCCCTCCCAGCAACCCAATTCCCTAGGCCTAAATATTAAGCACCAGAGCAAGACAAGACCCTTTTCCACTCGTGGAATTTACGGACTACCTAGTGGGGTTCTCCATAAGATTTCAGATGCTAAGTGCCACAAGTAAATAAACCATGGGATGGAGAGTAGGTGGAGAAACACTGGCCTTCTGGGGTCAGGGTTGGCATCAGTGAAATCTGAATGAAGAGGAGCATTCCAGCTGAGGGAACAGTGATTGCAACAAGAGGCTGGAACAAGCTAGGGGTGTTAGAGAAAAGCTGCCTTGTGTGGCTGGAGTGAAGACAGTACAGGGATGGTGGGCATGAGGCGCGGGGAGGTCATATAGAGCTTTTTAAGCTACGAAATTGGATTTTAGGAGAGAGGAACCCACCATCGAGGAGTTTTAAGAACGGATGGGGACAGACCTCGGAGACCACGAACCAGGGAGACTTTGTTAGGTTTTATCTCCAAGGAGAGAGGCGGGGTGTGGGCGGAGCCGCGGCAGGTCCCGCCCCCCAGGGTGAGCGCGTGACGGCCCCGCCCCCGAGGCGTGAGGGGCGGGCCCTGTGATTCACGCAGAGTGCCCTGTCGCACTCGAACGCTAGCTCGAGTGGACGCTGAGGATAATCCCGCCGCTGTCCTTCATGGCCGCCGCCGCGCTCCTCGCTCGGGCCAGCGGCCCCATCCGTGGAGGTGAGTGCGCTCCGGTTCCGCGTCCGGGGCTGGCCGCGCAGGCGGGAGCCCCCGCGGCTGGGTCTCCTCCACCGCAGGCGGGCGGCGCCCCTTCGGAGAGCGCGCGACCTTTGCCCTAGTTGGGTGGCTCCTCGCGCCTGCGCGGCCCGACCTGCACTAACCCCTCCGACTCCTGCTCTGACCCTCCCACCCCCAGTCCGGTTCACAGGGCTGCATTCACATCTCCCGCCTCTCATTTCACCCCCAGCGGAGATTCAGGGTGCGCCCTTCCTCCGGAGCCAGGCCTGGAATTGAACCCACACTCCATCTGTGACCGTGGTTGGCAAGACACTGGCCTCCTGCCAGCCTCAGTTGGCCCCTGTGTAAAATGGCCTCAATACTGTATTACTATTCCAATAGAATCATAAGGATTAAATCATAGGGCGTGTAAAACGCTTAGTGCAGTGCCTGGCATGTAACAGGTGCTTAGTAAAGGTTAGTTAGCTCTTTTCCCATCTTATTTCTCTCCAGCTGGAGCAGCAGGGACACCGATGGCCCGGGCTTCCTTTGCCTGGTGAGACCCACTCACTCTGAATAACAATAAAGGGAACTTCATGGAGAGCAGTCTGCCAGGCCACGTGCTAAGTGCTACAGTTAGTAGCTGTCTAATCCTCCCACCCCCAGACACTTAATTTTGTTGTGTCCGCCACATTTTGTATTTAGCTGAGGCTGAGTGAAGTTAAGATCCTTCCCTGAGATCACAGCTGTGATTGAAGCAAGAATAGTAAGCATTCAGTGGGAGGGTTCTCAACAACAGCACTGTTGACATTTTGGGCCCATAATCCTTTTGTTGTGGGGTCTGTCCTGTGCTTTGTGGGATGTTTAGCAGCATCCCTGGTCTCTACCCACTCCATACCAATAGCATTCCCCCCCTTCAGTTGTGACGACCAAAAATGTCTATGGCTATTGCCAGATGTCCCTTGCGGGGCAAAATCATCCCCCATGGAGAACCACTGAGTGCGTGGATCACCACCGTTATTATTTTATTATTAATTACGCAAGACCTCTTGCGTTCCCCTTCCCCTAACTCCCACTCTTCTTGCTGGCAGCTCTGTGTCGTCAGTTACATACTATCTACCAGTCTGTGGAGCTGCCCGAGACACACCAGATGCTGCGTCAGACATGCCGGGACTTTGCCGAGAAGGAGCTGGTTCCCATCGCGGCCCAGGTGGACAAGGAACACCGCTTCCCAGGGCCTCAGGTGAGAGTACCAACCTCGGGAGCCCATGATGGTGATCAGCCCTCCGCTCCTAGTTGAGAGGTGACAGGGACAGCCAGAGACGCACTGAGACTCCAGTCAGAAAACCCTAAGGCAGGTCCTGGGACCCAGAAAACGCTTTGGAGGTGTCCCTTGTCCAGCACAAGGCCTATAACCAGGATGTAACTTTTGGAATGACAGTAGTGATGGTGGATGGTTGGCATACTTACTGTGTGCCAGGCATTATGCTAATGATATTATAGTAGTCAGCGCTGATAGCATGCTTACCACGTGCTAAGCACTGTTCTCAGCGCTTGAGAGGTATTAGCTTATCTGTTCCTCTTAACAGCCCTGTGTTGTGAAGGTACCGTTGTTGTATACCCTGTTGTAGAATTGATGAAACTCAAATTGGTGAGGGTTAAATAATGTGCCCAAGATCATGGAGTCAATGAACTGCTGAGTTAGGGTGTGAACCCACGTCTGTCTGCTGTGCTATCGTGTTCTTCGATTTGCATCAGAACACGTGTAATGACAAGTTCCTGCCGTATCCCCTGGCCTGGCAAGACATCTGGCAAATGGTGTAAATACTCAATAAATATTTGCTAAATAAGTAACTGGTGACAGAGTAAACCTTTCCGGCCTCTTCATACCTGTTTTTTAGTCTGAGGAATTTGAGTGTGGTCACCATTCACGTGTCTTCCAGGCTCTGGGGCCACTTTTCCAGTTTAGTAAGTGTTGTGTGTTCACAGTGTGTTGGGTTCTGTGCCTGGACTGTGGGAATACCCAAGGAGCTCAAAATGGAGCAGGCCATTTGAGCCTGCCATTTTAGGTTTTAAGCATTGGACATGTTTCATTTCATTTAATCCTAAGGACACTCCCACCTGCAAATGTCATCTCCATTTTGGAATGCTTGCAAGTGAAATAATGTATGTCAAATTCATGGTGCCTGGGAGCTAGTAATACTATTGCTATTTTCACTAGAGTTGAGAAAATTGAGGCACAGAGAGGTTACGTGATTTTCCCAGGTTTAGTGGCCTGTGGAGCTGGAATTCACGCTGAAAGTCTGGCGGCTCCAAAACCCTTCTCCATCCACTATCCACGTGGTTATCCCAGCAGCCCATTTGGCAGGCAGGGAAGTCACCCGCCCCCTTCCCCCCTCCACTGCTCTAGGTAACCTCCTGTGGCACTGCCCTTGTCGTTCAGTGCCATCAGTGTGAAAAAACTCAAAATTAAGCAAATAGGCCATGGTAAAGCAGGAATAGTTTAGAGGTGCTGCCTCCAGAGCACTTGTCCCAGACATAGCTGTGTGTTGGGGCTTTCCTGCCATACGACAAACTACTTATTTGTCCTATGTGATTCCTATATTTTCTCAAATTATTATTAATATTACAGACAGATTTGTTTTTCTTCCTCATACCCTCTGACTCTTGTTAATTCCACCCTGGAAATGTCTCCTGAATGCCACTTCCTCTCATTTCTCCCGACCGGAGCTCATCGCTCTGTGTTCCAGGAGCAATTCCATCCACAGTCCGTAATTCTCCAGCGGTGCTTCTTGCAGTGTCGTGTCTGTCTTATAGCACAGTTACTTCAGACGGTCACTTCCTGGAGGCAGGGACGAGGTCTTGTTCACACTTGCATCTCCCTGGCCAGCCCATCACCCGGCACTCCGGAAGTGCTTGACATTTAACGAACGTTTGCTGGATTTGATTGCATTGAACCAGACGGTCCGCCCATCAGGTCATCCCAAATGTCCTTATCATCCTAGCACGTAGCACACACTGCAGCGCAAAGTGGGGACTAGAGGAGGTGGCTAGCGGGGCCTCTTGCCCTGACTAAGCTGCGGCTCTTCAACAAGGTAGGAAAGGTCTTCTTTAAACGGCTTAGTTTGACTCTAGTGAGCATGGGCATACTCGGGATAGATTTATTTTGATTTTTTTGAATTTTTATGAGTTTATTTGAGCCAAACTGACTAACAATTGCTGGGAAGCAAAATCTCAAAGGATTTGAGAAAATGATCCCGATTTGATTTTTGTTTTACACCTGAGCTTTAGAAGTGACTTGAAGCATTGTTTTTATATGAAGAACCCTCTAAACATTTCCCAAATATGAAGGCAGCCGGTGCTGAGGGCTTGTTCTGTTCATCACAGCGAGGAAAGGGGTCCTGCCCTTTCTCACATTTTCTCTTGGGAGGTGGGAGATTCCTAGCCTGGGCCTAGTCAGTGATTTGCCTCTTTTTAAGATGCAAGTCTGGGTTCTTGCTTCATAGACACAGGGGACCGAGAGTGACCATTGTGGGTAGTGCTAAGAGGTGCCCCTGGAGCCAGCTCTCAAGGTCAGGCTTTTCTGCTCAAATATTAGGGAGCCTGGTTATTGTTACTAGTCAGTTACCATCAACGTGCTTGGATCAGAAATGATGTCTTCAACTGGGCATGTGTTCTTTTTTTCCCACTGCTTTTCATTTTGTTTTTGGTTGCTCCTTTTTGATTCTCCTCTGCTCTCCACTGCCACCCTTGTTCTTCCCACGCTGCAGGATACACTTCAGAGAGTATACGTTGCCTCTATTATTGCTTCTGTCTCCAGTTTTTTCCTAGAATGTTCCTGTGGCTGGCCGTGTCATATTGCCAGAAATAGGGAGATCTATGTCAGAATGAAAAAGGTTGAGAGAAACAGCCCCAGTCATCACTGGTGAACTGGGATGGGCCTTGATTGTATATACCGTGTTTCCCCGAAAATAAGATCAGGTCTTACATTAATTTTTCCTCCAAAAGACGCATTAGGGCTTATTTTCAGGGGATGTCTTATTTTTTCATGTACAACAATCTACGTTTATTCAAATACAGTCATGTCATCTTCTTCTGGAACTTCGTCATAACGTACTAAATGCATCCGTCTGGCTGACAATCTTAATGGGGCTTATTTTCGGGGTAGGTCTTATTTTCGGGGAAACACGGTAGGCCCAGGGATGGGAGGGACGAGTTGGTGCTCAAGCGGACCAGCCCCTGTATTTGAGGGCGGCACCCCACCTAATTGAAATTTGCTGGCTCAACTCCAGAGTGATGATGAGTGGTAATGCGTTTCCTGTCACTGACGGAGGTAGATGTTTTAAAAGAAAACACTGATGGCGAGGAAAAAAGAGGGAGGGGAAGGGGGAGTGGTGCATGCTGGTGAGGTCACATGGGTGCCGTAATCGTGAACTACAACTTTTTATTGTAGTACAGAGAAAACTAACGAGCGAGCCAGAGGCAGATGGTGTCCCCCTCTGGAGAGGAGAGTGCCGAGACTTTGGCCTTCCTTGTGGCCTAGACTTGGCCTGACTGGGGGGTGGGGGGTTCCTGGCGGTCGCGCTTCTCCACGTGAGTTCCCGCACCTGCAAAAGGAAGATGGCTAACCCTTGTTCTGCCCGCACTCTCGCTGGGAATTTTGGTTTTCTTTTTGTTTCTTGGGGTGAAATGGAGCCATGGGGCGATTGACTAATCATTTACACCAGGGTTGGTTACTGAAGAGCGATGGGACGAAGAGGAGCATGTCTCTGTCCAGGGAAGTCTGGTGGTGTTTGTAGGGGGAGATAAGTGGAGGGTTTTTGGCCCAGTCTTGCTGGTCGGACAGAGAAAGGCTTTCAGCGAGGTCCTGTCTGGGCCTGAGCGTGAATCTTGGGAGACCTGTGTATTTCTAGCACCTGGGGAAATATGGCCCGGGCTCCTAACCAGCCCCAGCATTCTCTATTAAAACACTGTTTTCACCCTGGAACAGGTGTGTTAGGTGCCCTAAGCGTGGCTTCGAAAGGCGTTCTGTCGTGAGGACACGCTCGTGCTGGCACAGGGCTCTGAATCCCCAGATCCCATTCAGAGCTCTGCATACACTGCCCACTCCTAGTCGATTCCTGCCTGCTGAGGTGATGCAGCATTTCTGAGCAGGGTCACCTCCACTTCTTCCGGGTGTGTGGTGACTACAAAATGCTTGTCGTCTTAGCGGTTCTCAAAATGACAGCTCTCTGGCAGCCCTGCGTCCCATGTGGTGCTGTGTTTGTGAACCTGTACTTCAAACAGGACAGGTTTGTTATCGGACCGTTTCTGGAGGTCAGACATCCGTAGTGGGTCTTGCTGAGCTAGAATCCAGGTGTTGGCAGGGCTGCGTTCCTCCTGCAGGTGCTGGGGGGGAATCCATTTCCGGCTTCCAGAGGCTGCCAGCGTTCCTTGGCTCGTGAACCCCCTTCCAGCCAGCGTTTGTGTCCCTCTCACCTCTGCTTCCATCGTCACATCTTCCTTGCTGACTCTGCTGTCTTCCCTCATAAGGACCCTTGTGATGACATGGGGCCCCTGGATAATCCAGGGTAATCCCCACATCTCAAGTCCTAACTCATCCTCAAAGTCCCTTTTGCCACCTGAGGAGACATAGTCACAGGTCCCGGGGATTGGATGCAGACATCTTTGGGGGGCTGTCATCCTGCCTCCCACATGCTGGCTGTCTCCTTCCCCTCTGAACTGTGGCCCAATGTCGGCCTTGGGGGCTGTGGAGCTTGATCAGCACTTTTGGGGTCAGTAGGTCAGTGCCACTCCATAGACACTCTGTCCCCATTTGTGTTATGCATGGGAGACCCTGAGGTGGGTAAGGCCCGGACCCCAAGTGTAGTCTTACAAGACAGTTTCCCATGGGAACATTTCAAGGCAGAATCTCATGAGCAGTTTCCTAGAGGGGCACACAGCTGGTAACGGAAGGGCTGCAGGCCCGTAGGCACCACGTTTCTCCCAGACGTTACTGTCCAGAGAAGCACTTGTCAGCCACTTAATCATAATAAATGCTGTGCAGGCAGTGGGCTCAGCATTCTATCTGTGTTGGCTCAGTCCTTCGTTCTGTGAGGTAGGTACTATTTGGGGAAAGAGTATAAGACTTTTTAAATCACAGAAGTAATACTAATTAGAGAAAATACTGGAAACATTCTTATTAGCTGGCTCTTTTAAGTCAAAAGAGTATAAGAACATGTTTGCTGGAATCAAATGATTCAAAAGGGCTAATGAAAACCAATGGCCCCCTCTCCCCTCGGTCCTGCTCCCCAGAGGCAGTTGTTTTAGTTGTTTCTCCTTGAAGCTAGGTCGGTTCTGTTGTGGGCCATATTTCTCAGGTGGAAAGCAGAGGCTAAGGAATTGGTCCTAGTTCAGAAGGGCAGAGCTGGGCTGTATGCTGAGCTGGTTAAAACCCGGAAGTCAGTGCCAGATTTCAGTCCCAGCGGCACTACTGATAAGCTCTGAGCTCCGGTTTCCGCACCTGTGGCGTCCTGTTGACTCCTAGCATTGTTCTCACAGGGAGACGCAAATGAAAGAGCACACACAAAGCACTCATGCAGAATTTAGCATATCGTAGGCACTTGGTAATTCACCATTACTATTACTGTTATTCCAAATCAAAAATCCCAAGCCCTTACCATTCATTCATTCACTCCCTGGCACTGGGGATTTAGCAATGAGCAAAAACACAGCCTTTGCCCTTGTGGTCGGGGAGAAAGCTGTCAGTCAAAATGAGGACAGTAATAGGTGTGACAGTCCCGCTGCATAAGCGTTGCAGAGGAGACGCACAGGGGCTGCAAGAGCGTGTGATCACAGGGTTTGACTTAGTGAGGGCAGAGGTGGCAGCCCCCGGAAGCGATGCTTGAGCTGAGATCCGAAGGTGAGGAGGAAGTAATACATTGCTGACAGGAAATGGCATGTGCAAAGGCCCTGTGGTGGTGGTGGGGGGATGTGTGTGGTATGCTTACGGGCCTGAAAGAAGGTCAGTACGGCACTGTGCTTCTTACCTCAAGGCCCCGGAAGGCTTCCTGTGCCTTCTGCCTGTTCCCTGGTTGTGGCTGCAGACAGAGGTGAGCCAGTGTCGAGTGTGGGGGCTGGACGGCTTGAATGAATGATACTGTCGTGTACACGTCAGCTGACGCTGGGTCTTCAGCGTCTGGACTCGGGGACCAGGGTGTGGGAGGGTGGGGCCACAGGAACTGAGATCTTGTGGACACGGGTTCAGGATCAGGAGGTTTAGGGGCTGGGGAGGCTGGGCACTGGCTCGCAGCTGCGGTGGTGACATCCTTCCCTGGGCCAGGTGAAGAAGATGGGCGAGCTTGGGCTTCTGGCCATGGATGTGCCCGAGGAGTTCAGTGGTGCTGGGCTCGATTACCTGGCCTACGCCATCGCCATGGAGGAGATCAGCCGGGGCTGTGCCTCCACCGGGGTCATCATGAGTGTCAACAACGTAAGTGCCCCCCTGGGGCCCTGGGACACACAGGTAGAGAAGAGGCTCCTGTGGGTGGGCCGGCACTCGGCCGCGTGGCCCAACATCCGGGGCATAGCCAGGCCTTCGCTCCCAGCCTCTGACCTCCTCTGGACTTGGCCCTGCACGTAGGGCTCTGGAGAGAATAGGCCTCGGGGTGGGGTCCACCCCAAGGGGGGCAGGTGTGCCTGGGCTTGAAGGCCTCTGACGACTCCCCTCTGTCCCCAGTCCCTCTACCTGGGGCCCATCCTGAAGTTTGGCTCCAAGGAGCAGAAGCAGCAGTGGATCACGCCTTTTACCAAGGGTGACAAAATTGGCTGCTTTGCCCTCAGTGAACCAGGTACCACAGTGGGTCAGCGGTCTCCCTGTCCCCCCACCTCAGAATCAGGGTGACAGGCTCAGATGAGCTGGGCTGTCCCGGGGACAGGCAGGAGCTGGGGCCTCTGCTGACTTGGGTCACTTGCTCATCGCTCCGGGCTTTCAGTGTGAGCTGCTGGCGGTTGGGGTCTGGCTGCCTGGGATCTGCGGAGGAGCACAGGGTCGCTTCAGCTGAGCTGGGAGGGACGCTGAGCACTGAGGTCCCTTTGGCCCGAAGCTGCCCAGCTGCTGCACACCCTGCTTTGCTCTGAAAGCTTTGGGAGCCTGCGTGACCCTGGAGCTTTCTCTCAGGGCCCAGCCCCTGATTCTGGAGCCTGGTCATGCTCACCAGCTGGGGGCTGAGGCTGGGCTCCCTGCTGAGTAGGCAGCAGTATTTTTTGTGGGGGTGGTGGTGGTGGAGGTGAATTCTGAGTCTGTGTATGGAACAGGGAATGGCAGCGACGCGGGAGCCGCCTCCACCACTGCCCGGGCAGAGGGTGACTCATGGGTCCTGAATGGCACCAAAGCCTGGATCACCAATTGCTGGGAGGCCTCAGCCACCGTGGTCTTTGCCAGCACCGACAGATCCTTGCAAAACAAGGTGGGGACCCCAGAGAGAGGTCCAGTGAGACCTCTGGGCTACAGTCATTTCGTCATTTCTAGATCCGAATCTCCTTGGCCTGATGGATCTGTTTCTGCTCTGGGGCACGTTGGGTCTGTCCTTTTTCCTCCCCGGCCTGAGGAGCCAGCAGAGGGTGTCACTGCCCAGGGTCCTGAGGGGGGTGTAGGGAAGGGACTGGTTTGTGTGTGGTGTGGTTTGTGTAAGGCGCGTGGCCGAGGGCCGCCTCTGGGAAAGTCACTGACTGGCTTTATCTGCCTTTCAGGGCATCAGTGCCTTCCTGGTTCCCATGCCGACGCCCGGGCTCTCGTTGGGGAAGAAGGAAGACAAGCTGGGCATCCGGGGCTCATCCACGGGCAACCTCATCTTTGAGGACTGTCGCATCCCCAAGGGCAATCTGCTGGGGGAGCCGGGGATGGGCTTCAGGATAGCCATGGTGAGCCCGGCAGTGGGGGTGGGGACCCTGGGGCCCAGCTGGCCAGCCGCTGACGGGGGTGTCCCCACAGCAAACCCTGGACATGGGCCGTATTGGCATTGCCGCCCAGGCTCTGGGCATCGCCCAGGCTGCCCTCGACTGTGCTGTGAACTACGCCGAGAATCGCAGGGCCTTTGGGGGGCCCCTCACCAAGCTCCAGGCCATCCAGGTAAGGAGGTGGAGACTTCCGGAGCCCAGCCTGGATGCTGAAGGGGGGCAAGCTTTCACCTGCTCCATGGCCCCTTCTCTCCCCTCCTGTGCTTGGAGGGGAGGCGGCGTCTGGTGACTGGTGGGCTGGGCCTGGTCGTTGCAGTTCAAGTTGGCGGACATGGCCCTGGCCCTGGAGAGCGCCCGGCTGCTGACGTGGCGTGCTGCCATGCTGAAGGATAATAAGAAGCCTTTCACCAAGGTGCCTGTGGGGAAGGGGTCTCCCCAGGAGTTGGCCCTTTGGTGGGCGGAGGGACTGAGGGAGAAGTCCAAGTGGGGTCCCAGTTCTTTAGGCCTGTGGGCCTGTTGCTCCAAGGGAAGCCTCGTCAGGCCCTTCCCTGCTGAGGGGCCATGTGCTAGGGGCTCCCTGCAGGGTAAAGTTTCTGACCCCCTCCCCTCCCCGTGGTTAGGAGGCAGCGATGGCCAAGCTGGCTGCATCAGAGGCTGCAACTGCCATCAGCCACCAGGTGAGTTCCCCGCCCGGATCGGATGTGCTTCCTGGGCAAGGCCCCAGGGGTTGTGTAGCCCCCTGTGTGCCAGCTGCCCCTCCCCCAGCTGGTCCTTTTGTGAGGCTGATCCTGCCCCCGTCTTTCCCCACAGTGGGGAGGGGGGTCTCCTCCCTCCTGAGCCCCTGCTTTTTCCACCTCAGGCCATTCAGATCCTAGGTGGCATGGGCTACGTGACAGAGATGCCAGCTGAGCGGCACTACCGTGACGCCCGCATCACCGAGATTTATGAAGGCACCAGTGAGATCCAGAGGCTGGTCATCGCCGGGCACCTGCTCAAGAGCTACCGGAGCTGAGCCCCGCCGTGGGGCCGAGCACCACACCATCTGGAGTTGGGCGGGCCTGAGGACCTTGGGAAAGGGAGTGGGAGCCACATGGCCATGACTCTGACGCACAGAGACCGTAGGGCGGATGGGCAGGGGCCAGGCTTCCTCTTGCGAGGGGCCCCCAGCCCTAGCCCTTCGGGTGTGGGCTGGTTGGAAGTGGCTCTCCTGCCGCCTTCACCTCTATCCACCCCAGACCAAAATGCCTAGGGGCAAGTCTCGCAAAAGGACAGGTGACCTGCGTCTGAGGACACCCATCTTCGGCCCAGTTTCTTGGCTTTGCTCCCCTTCATGACCGTGCCTTACTTTCTTCATCCGAGGGGATGTGGCCTCCTGAAGGCAGGGCCGTGGGAAGGGCTAAGTTACCACTGCAGGGCTCCCTGTTCTGTTCCCGTGGGGCCTGGTGCTCAGCAGACCAGGTGAGACTCCGTCTTGGCACTGTCTGCTCTTTTCAGCCCCCCACCAGTTGAGGGGTCAGGAGGAGTGGGTGGGGGCCAGAATGACCAGGCCTCAGAGTACTGTTGCCCCGAAAATAAGACCAGGTCTTAAATTAATTTTTGCTCCAAGAGACGCATTAGGGCTTATGTTCAGAGGATGCATCCGAAAATCATGCTAGGGCTGATTTTTGGGGGAATCACGGTAGCAGCAGTTGGGCTAAGGCCCCAGGGCTGTCTTGGGAAGGCTGTGGGGCTGGGTCATTATTAGAAGCACCATTAACCTGTTCTTTGTAGAAATGAGTACAGGTGGGTGGTCTGATTCTGTTTTGAGACAGTCAGATGTGGGAACTGACTAATAAAGCATACCTGTCCCCCAATCTTGTGTCCTTACCTGAGTGCTGCTGGGGAGGGAAGGTTGTCCTTTAGTGTGCTTTCTGACAAACCCCACCCTGTGAGGGGGAGAAAAGGGGATGGGGGGGGGGAGAGAGAGAGAGAGTATGTGTGGGTGTGTGTGTGTGAGGCTGACTGTAGGGAGGGTCTGTCTGTCCTGGGAGAGCTCCAGAGCAGGAGGAGCTGGGTCCAGTGGGCCTAGGTGAGTGACCACTGAGTCTCCAGATGGATGAGGTGGGGGTGGGGGTGGGGGTGGGGAGGGGGAAGGAGCAAAGCTGTGGAGGGCCTGGTGTGAGGAAACGGAGAATTAAAAAAAAATTTTTTTTTTTTGAGATTTTTTTATTGGGGAAGGGGAACCGGACTTCATTGGGAACAGTGTGTACTTCCAGGACTTTTTCCAAGTCAAGTTGTCCTTTAATCGTAGTTGTGGAGGGCACAGTTCAGCTCCAGGTCCCGTTGCCCTTATTAGTTGCAGGGGGCGCAGCCCATCTTCCCTTGCGGAAATCCAACCGGTTGAGAGCCCACTGGCCCATGTGGGAATCAAACCGTCAGCCTTTGGCATCAGGGGCACGGAGCTCCAACCGCCTGAGCCACCTGGCTGCCGGGAATGGAGACTTTTAAAGCATCTTTTTCGCTTATTATTGGAGTGCTCACAGTGGGCCAGCACTGAGCCCGCGAGGGAGAGGGTACTGGTGCCCAGAGGCTGGCTTTGGGCCAAGGAGCCCACGCTTGTCACTGAGGCCCAATAAGGTGAGTGAAGCTGCTGGAAGAGAAAAAAAGGATAAAAAGCAAAGAGATTTCAAAAGAGATGGGGACAGCCCTCTGCAGAGCAGGAAGGGCAGGGAAGTTGACTTGTCATTGCTGTAAGGTCTCTGGGGAGCAGGGGACAAAGATGACCCATTTGGAGCCACCATTAAATGGGCACGGGACACGGGCCATCGCAGCGTGTGTATTTCTGTGCTAGACTGGCATTGCACCCCCTTCCCCCCCAAGGAAGCAGCCTCGAGCAGCCCACTCCAAGGGACAGCCTCGCTCTGGCTTACCTGCGTCCCTGTAGCCGCCACCACCCGGCATTGGGTGTCCTGGAGGGGAGCATGGAGGGCCAAGGGCCCCGCAGGGCAAGAGAGGTGTTACTGGCGGTAATTAAGGCTGATTTGCACCACCTGCGGGCAGATGGGCGCGCACGAGAGGGCGGGGAGGGGCGGGGCTCACGGGTGAGGTCCTCCAGTTAAGAGACGCCCCCACCGTCGGATCGGCTTCCAGCCGGGCTTCTGCGGAGGTCGGGCAGCGCCAGGGCCGCAGGTCGAGCCGTGCCTCCTGCTTCAGGTAAGCGCCTCGCTGACGCCGTTAGTGTGGCTCCTGGGAACCCCTGAGCCCGCCCTGGGATGAGTCGCAAGGGGTTCTGGTGGAGTTCAGGGCTTCTCCCCAGAAGCAGCCAAGTTTGACCCACCCCACCTGGGGGCAAGTGAAGGTCTGTCACTGAGTCACTGACCCCCATGAACAGTAGAGAAGGGATGTTCAGGTGGTTCCATGACCCCTCCTGGCCCACAGGAAGGTGAGGGAGCAGACGCCTGGTTGAAGTTGTCTTTGGGCCATTCCTCCAGGTAGTGTGGAGGGGGACAGAGGGATCCCAAACGGGGGATAGCCAGGCTGGGAACCCAGCTCTCCCTGCTCAGGGCCTTGGCCTCTCCTGGCTGGAGTTCAGGCCCCCCACCTGTCTTACCCGCTGAAAAGCACCTGGTCCTTGAAGGGCTAATGGCAGCCAGCTGGAGCCACTCTGTTTCTCCAGAGCAAATGCTGGGCGCAGAGGAGTGCCCAGGCCAAGGAACAGCCCTGTTTTCCAAGTGGCGTCCCAGCTGGGCTTCCGCTTCTCAGGTGGGCCCCGCTCAGCCGCCTGGAAAGAACCTCACAGCCTCGGACCAGACTGTCCTCCATTTCATAGCGAGGGGCTCCAGGTTCTGAGCCAAGGGGCTGTGGACTCTGCTTCAAGGAGCGCTTGGGTTGCAAGTCTGACCCTCGCAGGGGAAAGTCAAGACAAACCCTTGGCTTTGATAGGGAGCAGGCCTCTGTGAGGTGAGGCTCCTCCAGCTAGAACTACTGTGTTTCCCCCAAAATAAGACCTAGTCGGACCATCAGCTCGAATGCGTCTTTTGGAGCGAAAATTAATATAAGACTGGTGGGTCTTACAGTAAAATAAGACTAGGTGTGGGGACAGAGCCCCAAAAAGCAGTTTCCAGGCTCTCAGCCTCACATAGACAGGTGCTGGCTCAGGTAGTAAATGGCCATCAACTGTGATTGCATGGCCATCAGCTGTGGCTAGTTGGCCGTCAGCTGTAACCAGTGAGCCATTGGCCACTAATATAACTGCTGTGGCTACGCTAGCAGAAAAAATGGGGGCTAGCAAGAAGATGGTGGTTGAGCCTGCAAGCGGCGCAGTGAGGGTTGCGAATTGTGTGGCTCCTGTTTCCTGTTTCTCCAACCCAGCCGCCAGCGAGAGTATAGTGGTATGACTCCCCTACCTATGGCTCCGTGGGTGTTCCTTTTTGGCCTCACCATGTCCTGCGTTCTTGTGTGGGGAGCGGGAGCAGAGACCCCTCAGGCCTCCCCGCCTGACAAATGGCGCAGCGAGCAGGGTCTCCCCCATGACATTAGGTCTTAATTTTTGCTCTAAAAGACACATTCGAGCTGATTGTCCGGCTAGGTCTTATTTTCGGGAAACATGGTAAATACCCTGGGGTCCATTTGAACCTGAACTATTTGAATAGGTGGCAGACATCATGTCTCTTTGTGTCTGGTATGTATTTCCTTAAGACCAAGGGCAGTCACACAACATGAGTTACCAAATTGGGACGCTTACCCAGGGTAAACTGCTATAGAACTCACTGACAATATGCCTGTGGCCTCAAGGTCTTTCGTAACAATTTTTCCAAGGTCTGGGGTCACACATTGTGTTTCATTGAGAGATCTCTGTCTCCTTTCCTTGAAGACAGTTTCTCAGACTGAGTTTGTTTGTGATAACATTGGCGTTTTGAAGTGTCCAGGCCGGTTATTTTGTACACTGTCCCTCCGTGTAGATTAATCTGATGGTTTCTTTATGATTAGGTTCATGGTGTGTATTTTGGGCAGTGATAATGCAATGAAGGCCCTATTTTATTCCTGACTTCAATTATTAGTGTTTGATCTTTTTCTTAGTTAATCTGAGATTTATCAATTATTTTCAGCTTTCTCACGAACCAACTTTTGGCTTTATTGACATTCAGCATTGTGTTTTTATATTTTTAAATTGAGGTGTAATTGACATACAACATATTAGTGTCAGGTGTACAGCGTAATGATTCGATAAAGGTGTACCTCCCTTTATTGCGCTTCACAGATGTTGCGTTTTTTATGAATTGAAGGCACGACCCTCTCTACTAGCAGAAAGATCACCACTGGCTTTACTGGCGTAGTATTGTGCAATAATCACCACAATAAGTCTAGTTACATCCGTCACCATACATCGTTACAGATTTTTTTTTCTTGTGATAACTTTTAAGATCTACTCTCTTAGCAACTTTCAAATATCAATACGGTATTATAGTCGCCATGCTGTACAATTACATCGCCAGTATTGTGTTCAAATTAATTTTATTTGATAGTTGTATTGTTTCCTTCTACTTTTTGGGATTCAATGTGCTGTCCTTTTTCCAACTTCCTGGGATGAATATTCATTGATTTTTTTTTCAGTCTTTTTTCTCATAAATGAATTTAAAGTTATACATTTCCTTCCAAGCATGGCTTTAGCTTCATTTCATAAAGTTTAATATGTTGTATTTTCATTATCACTCAGTTTTCTGAGTTCTTTTGTGCTTTTTCCTTTGACTTAATCAGTTATTGAGAAGAGTATTATTCTATTAACATGGGGTTTCCTCGGTATTTTTTGCTATTGAGTTTTTAAAAATTGTAAAATACACATAAAAAACATAAAACTTGCCATTTTAACTATTTTTTAAAAAAATGTACAATTCTGTGGCATTTAGTACATTTACAGTGTTGTACAACTATCACCTCTCTAGTTCCAGAACATTTTCATCACCCAAAAAGGAACCTCCTTTTCCATTGTTATTGATTTTTACCTTAATTGCATTGTCATCTCAAAACCTTGTCTGCATTATTTAAATCCTTTGAAATTTGTTGAGACTACCTTCATCGCCCACGTTACTTCTTGTAACAGATTTTTCTCATATGTAGAATTTCATTCTTTTTTTCAGTCTTTATCTTTTTTGCTGTAAGTATGTTTCTTTAGGAAGACATATCATTGGATCTCCTCTTCCCCCTTACCCAAATCCAAGAGTCTTAACTTTGGCGAGTTTAACATATTTGTATCTATTGTAGTTATTTTATATTTGGACATATTTCAGCCATCTTGTTTTATATTTTCCACCTTCCATTTTCTTTGGCTTTTTCCCCCTCCCATTTCTGCCTTTAATTGCATACATTGAATTTTGTTTTTTTAAGTTCATGCATTCGAATTTTATTCTTCCGCTGGTTGCCTCTAACTTAGACCAGGGCTTATGTTTGATTTTTTCTATCACTTTATTTAGCTTATATCTATATCTTTCCCAAAGGCAGGAAAAGAACCCTTGTGCATTCTCTCTTCTCCTTCTGGTCTCCCCTCCCCGCCCTACTCTTCCATCTCCTGCTCTCCAGCCATGTTCATTTCCAGTGTTTTGGTTCAAAGTTGTTATAGATATGTGCCCCCCCCCCCCTTCTTTTCCTCCCTCTCAGTCACAGAGACTACCCAGATATTTTCTTTTTCTCTTTTTAATTTTATTGGGGAATATTGGGGAACAGTGTGTTTCTCCAGGGCCCAAGTCATTGTCCTTCAATGTAGTTGTGGAGGGTGCAGCTCAGCTCCAAGTCCAGTTGCCGTTTTCAATTTTTAGTTGCAGGGGGCACAGCCCAGCATCTCATGGTGGGGGGAATTGAACTGGCAACCTTGTTGTGAGCTCTTGTTATTGAGAGCTCGCGTTCTAACCAACTGAGCCATCTGGTTACTCAACCCAGGTGTTTTCTCATCCTGTTTCCCATATAGCTCCACGTTCTCCTGGATTGATTTATATCCTGACTGAAGTACTTTATCCAACATTGCTTTGTTGAGGTCCTTTGCATAGTAAATGTTCTGAGAGCTCAGAATATCTTTGTCTTCTTGCTTCTGGTGTCGCTGTTGAGAAGTCTGATGTTGACCCTACTTTCTCCCTTTCCATTGTAGGCAAACTGCTCTTAATTTCTAAAAAGCTTAAAATTGTGTTTCTCTTTACCTTTGGTGTTCTAAAGTTTTACTGGAACTGCCCAGAGGTGGGAGTGCCCAAAGACACTCAGTGAGCCTTTGTCTTTACCTTTCTTTAATTTTGCAACATTCTTGGATATTATTTCTTGAAATATGTTTGCTTTTTTGTGTGTATTTTTTCCTTCCAGACACTATTGTATGGATGTTGACATTCAGCTTTTGGCTGCCATATGTCTTACTTTTTTCTTCTGTTTCCAATCTTTTTGTTTCCCAGTGCCTTCTGGGAGACTTTCTCAACCTGAATCTTCTATTTTACTATTTTTTCCCCGTCAGTTGTCCTGTTACACTATTTATTCCATCTATTGCGTTATTCCGACTATTGTAGCTTCCCAAATTCTGTATTTTCACCTTGTTCTTCACTATAATTGCCATGTGACCACCATCCTTTCTTGTTTCTTTGTGGACATTTGTAATGCGCATTTTGAGTTCTTGATCTGTTTCATTAATCCTGGGTCATCCTGTATCGCTTGTTCTGCTTGTTGTCTCTCTTTTTTGTGGACCCACTCACATGTCTGGTTATAAAAGCCCATAAACCCATTTTTCCCAGAGGGTATTAACTATGTGAGAGAGGGTATATTGCTCCTGCTGGGTTTAAGGAAGAAGAGAGATTTGCTCCAAGGGGTAACGTGAGCTCAGAGGCAACGTAACCCGACTTGAACAGCTTCAGCCACAACAGATGGCTTGTTTCAGAGCAGAGTTTCTGTTTCTGCCTTCCAACCAAGTGAGCCTCTCTGTACCTCACTTTAGCAGAAAGATTTCCTCCCTACATCCCCCCTCCGAGAGTTACCCAACACTAGAGAGGAGAGATTGCTTGTGGGCCAGCCAGCCTTTCTACACAGATTCCTCATTTTTCAAAGATTGTGGTAAAATATGCATGACGTGAAATTGATCATTTTCACCATTTTTAAGTGTACAGTTCAGTGACATTAAGGACATTCACATGGTTGAGCAACCAGACCACTACCCATCTCCAGAACTTTCTCTTCTTCCCAAACTGAAACTCTACCCATTTAACGGGAGCCCCCATTCCTCCCTCTCCCTAGGTTTTGGAAACCACCACCCTACTGTCCATCTCTATGAACTTGGAAACTTTGGAAACTTCATGTAAGTGAATCTTATAATATTTGTTCTTTTGTGACTGACTCATTTCACTTAGTATAATAACTTCAAAGTTCATGTTGTTGCACATGTGTCTTTTTTTAGGGCTGAATAATATTTCATTATATGTATACACCACATTTTGTTTATTCATCCATTGGTGGGTTTTTGGATTGTTTCTACCTTTTGTCTATTGTGAATAATGCTGCTATGAACATGGATGTACAATATCTGTTTGAATCCCTGCTTTCAGTTCTTTTGTATATGTACCCAGAAGTGAAATAGTGAAATTGCTGGATCATATAGTAATTCTATTTTTAATTTTTTTAAAAAGATTTTATTGGGGAGGGGAAACAGAACTTTATTGGGGAACAGTGTGTACTTCCAGGACTTTTTTCCAAGTCCAGTTGTTGTCCCTTCAGTCTTAGTTGTGGAGGGCGCAGCTCAGCTCCAGGTCCAGTTGCCATTGCCAGTTGCAGGGGGCACAGCCCACCATCCCTTGCAGGAGTGCGAACTGGCAACCTTGTGGTTGAGAGGACTCGCTCCAACCATCTGGGCCATCCGGGAGCTCAGCGGCAGCTCAGCTCAAGGTGCCGTGTTCAATCTTAGTTGCAGGGACTGAAGGAATTGAACTGGCAACCTTGTGGTTGAGAGCCCACTGGCCCATGTGGGAATCGAACCGGCAGCCTTTGGGGTTAGGAGCACGGAGCTCCAACTACCTGAGCCACCGGGCCGGACCCTATTTTTAATTTTTTAAGGAATCACCATACTGTTTTCCATAGTGACTGCATTATTTTACATTCCTACCAGCAGTGCTCAAGGATTGCAATTTTTCTATGTCCTTGCCAACACTTGTTATTTTCTGTTTTTCTTCTTTTAAAATAATAGCCGTTTTAATGGTATGAAGTAGTATCTCGTTGTGGTTTTGATTTGCATTTTCCTTAATGACTAAGAATGTTGAGCATCTTTTCATGTGCTTTTTGGTCATTTGTATATATTTGAAAAACTGTCTATTCAAGTTCTTTGCATATTTTTGAATTGGGTTGCTTGGGTTTTGGTTTTTTAATTGAGTTGTAAGAGTTCTTTATGTATTCTGGGTATTAATCTCTTATCAGATATGTGATTTGTAAATATTTTCTTGCATTCTGTAGGTTGCCTTTTTGCTCTGTTGATAATGTCTTTTGGTATACAAAAGTTTTAAATTTTGATGAAGTCCAGTTTATCTATATTTTCTTTGGTGGCCTGTCCTTTTGGTGTCATATCCAAGAAATCATTGCCAAATCCATGAAGCTTTCCCCCTATGTTTTCTTAGAAGGACTTTGATCCATATTGAGTTAATTTTTGTATCCAGTGTAAGGTAAGGATCTAATACCACTCTTGCATGTGGGTATTTAGCTTTACCAACACCATCTGTTGAGAAGACTGTCCTCTCCCCATTGGGCGGCCTTAGCACCCTTGTTCTACACCTATTCTTATCTAGTCTTCACACAGATGTTCTCTGAGCTTGGTGCTGGGCTGCCCCTTCTGTTTTTCTGTCCTCTAGGCAGCTCATCACCCACCTAGAGCAATATGACAGAGGGATGAGGACAAAGCCCAAGGTATTCCCTTAGTCTGTGTTTCTGCTGCAAGCAATGCAGAAGGCCTGGTTTACTCAACGTTCTCGCGTCTCCAGGAGCTCCTGGAGCCGTGGTACTTGATGGACCCTGAGACAAGCTCTGAGAACTGAACTCTAAGAATATTCACACCGTCACTGATTAAGGATGTTATTTGGTAGGTCTAGAGCATTGGTGTGTGATGTAACAGATTATCTGACGTGTAAAGTAAGCGTTAAGATTTGTGACGCGCATCTGGCATCTGTTTGGAGTCCTAAGTTTTCGTTACCGTGGCTGGTCACGTAGCAGGAATGTGCCTTGTGGACCATGTTCGTATAAAAGCTGTGGGTCCCAAGACCTGAGTGGCTTTCTCTGGGCAGAGACATCTCACATCTCTGGTTTGCAGAGGAAACCACAGAGGGCCCCTTGGAAAACTGTTCCAAAAAGTGTGATCAGCAGGATGCTGAGGAAGGATGATTGACTCATCTCTCAGGCACAGCCATCTTCCTGTTACCTCCTAAGTGGATCAGGCTTTCCCTGGAGGCCGCCGCCATGGCGAGCTGGCATGTTGAACGGGCCTGCTGTGCTCAGTCTGTCCCAGTGTCGGCATCAGGGCCCTTCTGCCTCTGGCTGCCTTGACCTGCCCTCTTGCCCTCACAGACCCAGAGTGACTGCAGGCAAGGGAAGTAGTAAGGACCCCAAAAGCCTCCCTTCCCCCACCACGTTCCCTGCTGTGTGGATGCTGTTGTGATTGCAATTTGTATATTAAAGGGGTTTTATAGTAAAGATGTTTGGCTGGTCTAAAAATAAAAAGAACTTCATCTAAAAAAATATCTGTGCAACCCTTGCAGAGATGCTGCTTTTGACCTTTCTGGACGTTGCTTCTGCATATCTTTTTTTCTGCTGCTCCTGTATTGTATTCTTTGCTTAATAAACCTTAGCTGTGATATAATTTGATATCAGATGTGTGAGTCTTTCAAGTGAAGCACCAAAGTAGAGAATGGTCATCAAACGACTGACGCATCTGCTTGTAGCCCCGACTCTCCTCTGCTCAGGGCTGCTATGGTTCCCTCCACATTTGGTCACAACCACCTCTCTCCCTACAATTTTCTTACAATCATCACTTTAGTTCTTTAAATCTACATGCTGTTCTTTTACCTCTATAACATTGAAAGTTTGGCTGAGGAAGTGAACCAGCAACCTGTGCTAGTTTACCATCTGTGGGAAACCAGACGTCATCGTTATTTTTTGAAAAATTATTTGTTGCTGATATAGTTGATATTTTTTATTTCTGTATGTTTATCTGGTTATATTGAAGAACTTTGTTAGTTCTTTCAATAGAGTGTCTACTCAGAAAAGCTAAGACAATCATCACTTCAAATCATTTCTGTATTATTCCTCTGCTTTCTCTTGTCATATTGCATTGGCACTGATAGTAGCCACCGTTGCTTTACTGAGAATGCTTCAAATATTTCACTGTTAAGTATGGTATCTGTTTGTTATATGTTTCTGGAATATACCCTTTAGGAAGTTAAGAAAATTTCTATCTGTTCCTAGTTTATTGAGATTTTTCTTTTTAATGAGGAATGAATGGATTGCAAATTTTAAAAGTGTGTTTTGAAGGGATGGGTTTTGTCTAATCTGCAAATGTGTGGAATTACATTAATACTTTTCTAATGTTTAGTATCCATGTTATGGGATAAAATTTAATTGGTCGTGGTTTATTATTTAATATAATGTAACATTTAGTTTGTTAATATTAGGGTTTTTGCTTATGAATTCATAAGATTGGTCTATAAAGTTTTTTTTTTTATTCTGTTCTAGTGTCAGGGTTATGCCAACCTTGAAGAGTTAGGCTATTTCCAACTTTTTCTGCACTCTGGAATAGTTTATTTAGTAATAAAAGTGGTTGTTTTTTTTTGAACTCTCAATAAAACCATCTGGGCCTGATACCGTATTTTTCCATAAAACAATGAGCTGTAACCAGTAAGGTCTACACATTTGAAGTGTACCGCTTCGTGAATTTTTCCACATGACTGTGCTTGGATAACCATCACCCAGTTAAGGATATAGGACATTTCCAGCACCCCACAAGCTCCCCTTGTGTTTCCTGATCAGTCGGTTGCCCCCAAGGTAACCACTATTCTCATTTCTATCACGAGAGATTAGCTTTTCCTGCATTGAAACTTTATATAATACGACGATACAATATGAACTCTTTTGAGTCACTTTTTTTACTCAACATTATGTCTGTGAGATTCATCCATGATGTTGAATTATGGTCAGTAGTTCATTCTTTCTTTATAGCTGTATATTCATTTTATGAATATGCCATCATTTATTTGCCCGTTCTCCTATTGATGGATTTGGGGGCTGTTTCCAGTTCTTGCCTATTACAAATCAAGCTGATACGAACATTGTTGCCCATGTCTTTGGGTGGACATTGCACTTGATTCTGTTGGCTGTATGCCAGGGGAGGGAATTGCTGGTCACAGGATATGCATTTGCTTAATAGCTACTGCCCAACATTTCTCCACAGCGTTTGTACCAATTTACCCTCCCACCCACAGTGAGAGACGAGTTCCAGTTGCTCCACATTCTCACTGACACTTGTTATGTCTTTTTTAAGGACAGGAGGCAGATAATCGGTTGTAAAGCTATTTTTTTTTTTTTTAGAGTGGTTTTAGATTCACAGCAAAATGGGGAAGAAAACAGAGATATCCCATATACCCCCTGCCCCCAGACAGGCGCAGCCGCCTGCATTATCTATTTCTCCCACCAGAGGGTACATTTGTTACAATGGATGAACCTACACTGACACATCTTTGTCACCCAAAGTCCATAGTTTACATTAGGGGATCACTCTTGGTGGTGTCCATTCTGTGGGTTTGGACAAATGTGTAATGTCGTGTACCCACCTTTATAGTATAATACTCTGTATTATACTCTAATACTCTATATATCATACACAGTATTTTCACTTGGCAGATTTTTAACTTCTTTTTCAATTTTTTCTAACTTACTGGTCCATTCTGGTTTTTTTTTCCCCCCTGCCTCCTCTAGGATCAATATTGTTAATGTATGTCACCCAGAAAACAGATGATGTATGTAGATTTTAAATTTCATCAGCACAACTATAATAGGTTTTGGTATGTAATGTTTTCATTTTATATTAATTTTTTTCCTTCAAGTAAAATGTTCAAAGATTAAATAGTATTTCCAGGCTGTAACCAAACCCTCAGTTTCCTGCCTCACCCTTCTCATTTCCCCAGACTCTTCCAGTATTCACACATTCGTGCTTTTTAAAAAATAAATGAATGCTGATGTTTATTTACACTGTTTATTCTATTTCTTGATCTATAACTTTTGGATTTGATATGTTCATGTCCCAGTTATAAAGGTTGAAATTGTAGCATTCTTCCCTAATTGACCCTCCCACTTTCCCTCCCTCCACATTCTCCATCTAATTGTGTCTCGGTTTGTGGCTTAGTCAATATTCTGTATTGACCTTATTATGACTGTGTCACAATTATCACAGCTGAGCCAAGTAGTGATTTCTTTTTCTTTTTAAAATATTGGTTTTTTCCTGGAGTTAGTAATTGCCTCATTTTCTGCTTGCTCAGTTCTATGCATCTATCACTAATTTTTCCAATCTTTCCAAAAAAGTGAAAAAAAACCTCTTCTGATGATATTTTCTCCATGTTCACACACATCACATGCCCTGTAAGTTCCCTGTTTTTCTTGGGGCCGTCCCTTCTTAAGGTTCCCTGTGTTGGTCCAGGACCTTCAAGAAGTAACATCCCAAGATGGGATTAAATGTCCAAGGGTTTTTGGAGGGAAATACCTGTGTGAGAGAAAATGAGGGAGCTGGTCCAGGCTGGGAGAGCCTTCGACCGAGATGTAACTATACCGGTGAAGGACAGCGGAAGACAAAGTTGGCTGGGAGCGCCCTAGGTTGCCGTGCCGCCTAAGGAAATTTCTGCAACGCTGTCTGGGCTCCTCCAGGCCGTGCTGGCTGGCAGGAGGCTGGGTCTCCCAGGAACCGGCCTGCCTCCGTGTTCCTGTTGTCCTATGTCCTTGGCTGGGAGAGGCCCATGGGAGGCATGGCCTCAGCTCAAAACGGAGGGTGGGTTTCCAAGCTCAGCAGCTGGGGCTCTCAGTCAGTTACACAGTTATAGCTGGAGGTCAGTGAGGCACATTTTCGGTTCTGCTTCTCTGCACACGTTTGGGGAGCAGCAATTCTGTGGTTTCTGTGGGCCTTAGGGGAAACGCAGAAGGAGGAAGTCTGTGAGGTGAACTATTGCTCTCTTTGCTGCCATTGACGTTGGGATTGAAAATTGTGCTCATCCGCACGCGCCTTCCTCCCCTGTCCGTTCTATTCATTGTAGCCCCAGCAATCACCTTGTCATGTGTCGGTGGCCTGCCTGGTAGAGTGGCCCAAACCTTCATTTCTGAAGGGTCAGAACATGTACTGAGAGTCAGATCCTTTTCAGCCTGGGGTTGCTGCACACGACTGGTCACAGTTGCTGTGGGGCGAGGGGATACCTGAAGTGTCCAAGTGGATCACCTGGGTCCATACACATTGTTCCGGTCCCCATTGTGTAAAAACAGCCTCTCCCTGCTGAGCAGTTACTTCTACCCACACGGCGATTCCCTTCTTCTCCTGCTGGTCCTTGGGCAGAAGGAGCCCACACTGTCCTGGCAGCAGCTGGAACTTGCACTGCAGTAGGAATCTTCCTGGTCACCCCTTTGGTGACTGGGACCTCTAACCCTGTAGAGCCCAGAGCTGGGGCATGGCAAGCACAAAATGGCAAGTGGGGCAACTCCTGTTGCCAGTCGTCGTTTCAACCAAGAGCCATGTGTCCTTCCTATGAGGACTCAGAACTAGACAGAAGTCTCTGATTTAATAAAAACAGCACCCTGATGGATAGCACCTGTCTTTTGGGAGTGTCTCCTCAGCTGGAATTTCAGCTGTGCCTTTAGAAGGCCAGTCCAGCTTTCTGTGAGGCTGCTTCTGGGTGGCATGGTACCTGCTGCGGCCGGTGGCTCCCACGATGGCGGATGCCCTTGCACCTCCTCCACAGCCACGTGCTAAGCTGTGCAGGACTCCAGGCCTGGCACCATGCGCTCTGTGAGCCCCTGGGAGGTGGTGCTGGTGGAGGCTCTGTTGGCATCTGTCCCCATGAGGACGACCCACTGGACATTCTAGGATGGGACGGGATCCATGCTGGTCTTCTGAGGGACCAGTGCCATACTGGGAGCTCAGTAGTGGTCTCGGTTGCTGACTAGTTGGACAATCAGCGGCAGCTAAATCGGTCCTGATAAGTGGGCGTCTGTTGTGTTGGGGCATGTGTCCTCCGCCACTATGGCCGTTTCGTTCATGTACCTGTTGTGCCAGTTCTAGGGTGGCCGATGTGAATGCTGGCTAGTGTTGACCTGCTGAGCCCATTTGTCTGCTTGTTGTTCAGTGCCTGTGCCTCGGTGGGTGGCCTGTGTATGTGCGTGCGTGTGCATGCGTGAGTGTATGTGTGTTTCAGAGGTTTCCGTTTGGTCTTCCCACCATGATAGCACTTATTCCACACCCAGGGACCCAACATAGGGGGCACTTCAACTGCCAAGTGTATCAACACCAATTACACATGCAGTGACTGGAGCAGTGACCTTTAGGGGACTTCACAGACTCAGTGCGCGCACTGTGAGCTGTGCTTCATGGGGGCTCCGTATGGTACCTGACCCTGTGAGCCCCGCTTGAACGAGGGAGACTGTGATGACACAGGAGGCCCCGGATATCACTGTCAACTCAGACCCTGTGTCCTGTGGTCCTTGAAATGTCGGCTTATTGCCCCCTACCCCAGGGTACAGTCATCCAAGTAAATGGCTAGGCCTCCTCTGGGGAAGGACTGGGGAGAATTTGCATAGTTTGCATATCTGTCGTGATGTTATACAGGGGCTTCCTCCTGGGGACCCGGCCCCTTTTTCAACCAGTGTGGGTCCCGGGTCTGAAAATTGGCTCAGGGCAGAGTAGTCATCACATAAAAAAGTCCCTTTGTAGAGATTAAATGTGTGGCTCAGCTCCCTTCAGTCATCTCAGCAGAAGCTAAAATTAGAGACGTGATTATCTAGGAAAGGACTGTCTGTGGATGAGCCTCCTCTCTGCTGGCTGGCATCCCTGTGACATACATGGTGACCCACTGCTAGCTGGACTGAAAGGGGCAGAGTACAAAGTGAAAGCGAGCATTGGACCCCCCTCCAAAAGTCTGCAGGCAGGAAACAGACTGACAAAATTGCTTAGCTGCAAACTCGCTATAGTTCAGAAAAAGGGAAGGATGACGTGGGGTGTGGGGTGGTGAGCCCGGCGGGTGGAGGCTTATTCTCAGGCCTTGAAACCTAATGGAATCGGCCCAGCTGGATTTCAGAATTGCTTGGGACCGTGACTGCTTGTCCCCTTCCACTTTCTTCCCTTTTGACTGTCTCTACTTGCCATCCTACACCTGTCCCACCATTGTATTTTGAGAGAAGATAAACTGTTTTTCTAGTTTCACAGCTCCACCCTTGGAGAGAAATCGTGCCCCCGGACAGAACCTCCTAAGAGCCTGACTCATGTGAATGTTGGAGATGATGAGATTTGGGACTTTTAAGTTGCCAAGATTTAGATGCGATTCTGGACTTTTGAGTTGATGCCGTAATGGGTTGAGACCTGTGGGGACCTTCAAATGGGTGGATGTATTTTGCATGTGGATGGGCGTGAATCTTTTGGGGCCAGGGGTGATTATGGCAGAGCAGCATAATGGCTCCCCAAAGATGTCCACCTCCTAATTCCTGGAACCCGTGACTATGTGTGTACCTTACATGGAAAAATGGACTTGGCAAGTGTGATTAAGGGTATGGACCTGGAGAAGGGGGGCATGTCCTGGATTATCCGGGTGGACCCAAACTAACCACATAAATCCTTAAAAGTAGAGTGCCTTTCCATGCCGTGGTCAGAGAAAGGGAGATGTGACTTTGGAAGAATGGTCAGAGTTGTAACCTTACGAGCTGTGAGGATGGTGGAAGGGGCCAGTGTGGGCAGCGTCTACGAGTCAGAAAGACAAGAACTGGATTCTCCCTTCGAGCTTCCAGAAAGGAACCCAGCACTGCTGACACCATGCTTTTAGTCCAGTGAGGATAGTGTCGCACTCTGACCTCCAGAAATGGAAAATAATAGATTTGTATTATCTTAAGCCGCTGATTTTATGGTCATTCGTTGTAGCAAAAATAGAAACATAATGGAGGCATCGTATTCTCTTAGCCGCCTCACAACTCCAAGCTCCCCTGACCCCCTCTCCGACCTGGCTGGTCTTAAGCAACTATGCTGTTCTGGTTCTTGCAGTCAGGTGCCACCCCCAGATGACACGACAGGTAACAAGTCCAGCTCTGGGACCACGTCTCCTTCTGTCAGCCCTGGTCCAGCCTGGCCCACAGAGGACAGCCACCACTGAACTTTTTAGCAGAACTTGTCCTTCTCTTCAGGGCGTTCCTGATGACCATGGAGAGTGGGGTGTCCTCTGGGTCCCCCTGGAGCACAGAAGGCTCTTCTGGCCTTACACAAAACAGCCAACTCAGCATGCCTGCTTCACTCAGCCTCTTTATTCTTCTACTTGATCCTTTCTAGTTTTTCCAGGTTCAAAGAGCTACTGGAGCAATAGGGTTGCCCCATGTCCTGGGTCCTTTCTTGGGTGTTAAGCCCCATGTCCCCAGAAAGTGCCCCCAAGTCAATGAATTATTGCGTATCTGACCTTACAGCCCAGTCTCCTTGATCCAGAACTTTCAAAGTCCCCTCCAGGGCCCCTCCCCTGGCTCCTGCTGGTACGTGCCAGTTGGTTCTCGTTTTAGGAGGTATAATGCTAAAACGGTCCCCAAGATTCCTGCCCCCGGTGCACATGCTCTGTATAGCCCGCTTGACTGTGGCCAGGGCCTATGAATATGATCAGATAGCGCTTCACAATTAGGTTACATTATCTGGCAAAGGTAAAGGATTCTGCAGATGTAGCTACAGCCCCAAGCCAGTTCATTTTGGAGTAATCAGAAGGGAGTTTATCCTGGGTGGGCCTTACCTAATCAGGTGAGCCCTTTTAAACATGCTCTGGAGTTCTCAGACACTTGTTTTGTGCGTTTGAAGAATTAAGCTCCCAAGCTGTGAGGGGAGAGCTTGTGAAAAGGCGAAATGTCAAGGAGCAGACATTAATCAAATAATAGCCGAATGGCATAAATACTATGCAGGGAAGGAACGGGGTTCTCTGAGAGCATAGAATAGAGGAATCTGAGCTAAAGCAGTGGGTCACAGAAAGCTTCCCTGACAGGGTGCCAGTTGAGCAGAGTTGGCATTAATGAGACAGAGAGCCTGGAGGTGAATAGTCCAGGTCTAGGAAATAGATTGCGCAAATGCCCTGTGGTGGGAGAAGAGTATGGTTTTTAAGGATTGGAGTAACGTCTGGAGGACAGAGAGGGAGATGGTGTGAGACAATCTGGAGAGGCAGGGAGGGCCACGCGGGAATGGTCCTGAGGGTCACATAACAGATTTCTGCCTTATCCGGAGAGCAACAGGAAGCCTTGGTCCACTCCATTCAGAGCGGGCGGTACAAGAATATTTCTATGTTGAAAAGATCATTCTACCTGTGATGTGCAGAGCAGGTGATGAGAGGCAGCAGGGGAAGGTTGGTTCCAGTGAGTTAGGAGGCTCCTGCAATAATCTAGGGGCGAGATGGTAGTATCTTTTTATCTTTTAAAGGAGGCCGCAGCTCACAGTGGCCCATGTGGGGATCGAACCGGCAACCTTGGTGTTATCAGCACCACGCTCTAACCAACTGAGCTAACCAGCCAGCCCACGATGGTAGTTATCTTGGATCAGGGTGGAGACAGAGGTGATGGAGAGAAATGGATGGATCCCAAGGGTATTTAGGTTAAAAGGACAGGAGCCAGTGATGGAGGTAGCGGGTCTGGTCCACTGGACAGATGGTGGCGTCGTTCCTGCAGAAGAGATGCTGCTGTTAGAGGTGGTGTTGGGAAAGCGCAAGATCTGTGTTGGCCTTTCTCTCTCCACGTGTTTCTTACTGCTTGCATTGTCAAAGACGGAAAGAGATGGTGGAGTTCTGCAACTACATTTTTATTTCTATCAATTTTTGTCTTGAGTTTTTGCTTATATGGTTTATTTGGCAGTATTTATAATTATTGAAATGGTAACTGAAAACGCTGTCGTCAAGCATTCACAATTATGGACAGTCCCTGTGTAGGACCCCCTGCCGCGTTCCCCTCTCTAAAAGTAACCCCGATTCACGGCTTGGGTTGGATAATGAAATATTCAGTGTGGATGATGGGGTTCACCTTTATGAAACACTTTTGTTGTGCTTAATGCTTTTTACCCAAATTTGGCTTGGTTGGATGTGAATATCATGCCCCTGCTTTCTCTTCATGCTTATTTTCTTGGTCTCTCTTTGCTCGAACTTTACTTTGGAACTTTGTGAGTCACTTACTCGTATAAGTGGTTGTTGGATTTATCTTTTGGGTCAAATTTTATTTTTTTTCTTCTAATTAAATTTATCCCACTTACATTAATTCCAGATTCTTGATCTTAACTTTCACCTTTTTCATATTATCCCCTTTCTTATGCTTCCATCTTGTTTTCTTTGCTTTTCATTTTTTGCTATAATGTCTTCCCCTGGGTAATTTGGAAAATTAAGGCATTTTTAGTTTTTCTAGTTGCGATCTTCAGCTTTAACTAACAGACTTAGGCCTGTATTTCCAGTTTCTTGCCTTCAAAAATGTTATTTTGGATATTGACAGGACATTGACTTCTCCCAGAAGGAAATAACTGCATTTCTGCTTCCTCCTTTGCCTTCCACCTCACACATTTGCTAGTGCAGCCCTGGGTCTTTGCCCCAGTTGATTTTACCACATCATGTGTCATCTGCTTCAGGAATGATGACAAATGACATTTTTTTTACCTTAATTTCCTTCCTTGGAAAAAAGGGGGAGGTGGGTCTGTCTTCACAGGAGTAGGACTGGCCTGAGGCACCTTTGCCCCGAGAGGAAGGTGTCTGGGACGAGTTGGGCAGCCTCGTCCAGCCCCCGGGAAGCACCGGCCAAGAGTCTGGACTGTGGCCTGGAGTTCTGGTCAACAGCAGGGCTTTCTTGGGGACATGGACCCCACCTGGTGTACACTCGCTCTGCCTCCAGGCCTTGCACTGGCTACTCCCACTGCCTGGCAAAATTTTCTTGTAATACAGATTTTTATCACTTGATGCAGGCATGACTTTAAAAACAGAACGAAAGCGCCCACAGTGAAGTCGGTCTCTTTCCTACCCGCTTGCCCGCTGAGCAGTGTCTGTTACCCATCCTTATAGCTTCCCAGAGACGTCTGAGCAAGGATGAGGCTTCGTTCCGTATCACTTTCAGAAACAGGCCCACACTGGCCTGCACCTTGCTTTTTCCAGTGAACAATGTATCTTGAAGATCCCGGGATGTTAGCACTTGTTAGATCTGCCTTGTGCTTTGTAGTAGCCGCCTCGTATTCGTTTTTATGGATGTACCATGATTTCAGTCTATTGACTTGAGGACATTTTTATCAGTTCTTATACGCTACAGCGATGACCGCACAGAGCGTCCTTGGCACATGGTGACATTACGTGTTAGCTTTTATCCTCCTTCTCTTCTAATGCTCAGAACAAGCCTCGGTGGCAGGCGCTGTTATTTCCATCTGGAATTCCTAGTAGATGCAACTCAGACCTTCTCATTCTGTCTTCTCTGTTTCTTAATCTCTTTTCATACTTCCATCTCTGTGCTACAATCTGGATAATTTCCTCAGTTCTCTGTAGGTTTAGTAATTCAGTCTGTTTATTTAGTCCATCCATTATATTTTTTTGTTGTGGTTACTTTAGAATTTGTACATTTATTTTCATATCTAAAGGATTTTAAGGATACTTACAAGCATAAGCATATTCGAGATAAAAAAAAATCTGACAATGTCCGTGATAGTTGATTAAAACAATAGTTAGGGGGATCATGAGCAAAATTCATCCCTGCACAACCCAAAATATGGATTTCTGAATAAACGTTTTTTTCTCACCCTCCTAGCTTATGCTGATTTCTTTCAATATTAAGTATGATGTTGGTTTTAGGTTTGTTTTGTAGGTGCCCTTTATCCAATTGAGTTAGTTCCTTTCTATTGCTCATTTGCTGAAGGTTTTATGATGAATGGATGTCAGATTTTGTTAAATGGTTTTTTTTTCCAACTGAAGAATGTTGGGGAACAGTGTGTTTCTCCAGGGCCTATCAGCTCCAAGTCGTTGTCCTAGATTGTGGAGGGTGCAGCTCAGCTCCAAGTCCAGTCGCCGTTTTCAATCTTAGTTGCAGGGGGCGCAGCCCACCATCCCATGTGGGAATTGAACCGGCAAACCTGTTGTTTAGAGCTTCGCTCTAACCAGCAGAGCCATCTGGCTGCCCCATTAAATGCTTTTTCTGCATCTTTTTTCTCCCTTTTTCAGTCTGTTGATGTGATTGACACCGATTATTCTTTGAAAGCTAAGCCAATCTTGAATTCATGGAATAAACGCCACTTGGTTATATTATCTTTTTTTTTATATGTTGTTGGGTTCAATTTGCTAAAATTTTGTTAAGAATTTTTATGTCTAAGTTCATAAGGGATACTGGTCTGTAATTTTCTTATAATGTCTTTCTAGTTTTAGTATCAGAGAAATGCCCCCATAGAGGCAGTATTTTATTCTCTTCATCTTTCTGGCAGAATTTTGTAGAATTAGTAATATTTCCTTAAATATTTGGTAAAATTCACCATTGAAGACATCTAGGCCTGGAGTTTGCGTTGTGGGAAGATTTTAAACTATAAATTCAATTTAATAGATACAGGGCTATTCAGGTTATCTATTACCTCTTCACTGAGCTTTAGCAGTATTGTCTTTCAAAGCATTTTTCCATTTCAATTAAATTCTCAAATGTATTGGTATATACTTGTTTGTAATATTATACTAATATCCTTTTAATATCTGTAGAACCAGTAGGGATATGCCCACTCTCATTCCTGATATTATTAATTTGTGTCTTTCCCTTCTAATCAGTATGGTTAAGTGTTTATGAATTTTATTTCTCTTCTCAAAGAATCAGCTTTTGGTTTAATTAATTTTTCTCTATTTCTATATTTGATTTCAGTGATATTGCTCCTTTTATCTTTATTATTTCCTCTGTGCTTACTTTGAGTTTAATTTGGTCTATTTGTTAAGGTAGAAACTTAGGTAATTTATTTGAGACTTGTCTTCACTTCAAATATGAGCATTTAATGTTATAAATTCCCTCTAGGCAGTGCTTTGGCAGTACCCCACACGTGTGACACCTCATGTTTTCATTTTCTTTCCATTCAAAATGTTTTTTTCTAGTTTTTCCTGTCATTGTTTTCCCCTTTCTGAATCCATGGGTTATTTAGAAGTGAGTTATGGTGCAGTGAACATGGGGGTGCAGAGATCTTTTTAAGTTAGTGTTTTTGCTTTGGATAAATACCCATAAGTGGAATTGCTTGATCATATGGTAGTTTTGTTTTGTTTTGAAGGTTTTTGAGGAATCGCTGTACTGTTTTCCAGAGTGGCTGCATCAATTTACATTCCCACCTAATGTGCACAAGGGTTCCCTTTTCTCCACATCCTCACCGACACTTTTTATTTCTGGTCTTTTTGATGATAGCCCTTCTAACCGGTGTAAGGTGATACCTCATTGTAGTTTTGATTTGCGTTTCCCTGATGAGTAATTATGTAGAGCATCTTTTCATGTACCTGTTGGCCATCTGTTTTGTCTTCTTTGGAAAAATGTGTATTTAGGTCTTCTGCCTATTTTAAAAATCAGATTGACTTTTTGCTATTGAGTTGTATGAATTCTTTATATATTTTGATATTCCTTATCAGATATGATTTTGCAAATATTTCTCCCCTTGAATAGGTTGCTTTTTCCTTTTGTTGATAGTTTCCTTTGCTGTGCAAATCTTTTTAGTTTGATGTAGTCCGCCTTGTTTATTTTTACTTTTGCTTTTGGTGTCACGTTCCAAAATCATTAAGACCTATGTCAAGGAGCCTGTATTTTCTTCTAGGAGTTTTATGGTTTCGGGTCCTACATTTAAGTCTTTAATTAATTTTGAATTAATTTTTTGTGTGTGGTATAAGATAGTGGTCCAGTTTCATTGTTTTGCATGTGGCTGTCCAGTTTTCCCAACACCATCTATGGAAAAGACTGTCCTTTCCCACATTGTTTATTCTTGGCTCCTTTGTTTTAAGTTGGCCTTACATGTATGGATTTATTTTTGGGCTCTCTATTCTTTTCCATAGCTCTATGTGTTTGTTTTTATGCAAATACCATATTGTTTTAATGTAGTGTGAAATCAGGGAGTGTGATGCCTCCAGGTTTATTCTTCTTTCTCAAGATTGCTTTGTCTATTTGAGATCTTTTATGGTTCCATACAAATTTTAGGATTGTTTGTTCTATTTCTATGATAAATACCATTGGAATTTTGATAGGGATTGCATGGAATCTGTATATTGCTTTGGGTAGTGTGGACATTTTAACATTAATTCTTTCAATCTGTGAGCACAGAATATCTTTCCTTTTATTTGTGTCATCTTTCTTTGATTAATGTTATGTAGGGTTCAATATACAGGTCTTTTACCTCCTTGGTTAAATTTATTCCTAGGTATTTTATTCTTTCTGATGCAATTATAAATGGGATTTTCTTAATTTCTCCTGATAGTTCATTATTAGTGTATAGAAATGCAACAGATTTTTGTGTATTGATTTTGTCTCACAATTTTACTGAATTGATTAGTTCTAACAGTTTTTTTGATGGAGTTTTTAGGGTTTTTGTATATACAATATCATGGCATCTGCAAATAGTGAGTTTTACTTCTTTTCCAATTCAGATGCCTTTAATTTCTTTAGTTTCGTCTGATTGCTGTGGCTAGGACTTCCAATACCATGTTTAAATAAGACCGGGTCTTACAGTAATTTTTGCTCCAAAAGTCGCATTAGAGCTGATGGTCCGAGTAGGGTCTTATTTTTGGGGAAATACGGTATAAGTGGATGTTGAACTCTGTCAAGTGCTTTTTTTGCATTTACTGCGGTGATTATATGATTCCCCCATCCCTTTTATTAATGTGGTAGATCACATTGACTGATTTGCGGGTGTTGACTCACCCGTGCATCCCTGGAATGAATCCCTCTTGATCATGGTGTATGAGCCTTTTAATAATGTATTGTTGAATTTTGTTTGCTAATATTTTGTTGAGGATTTTTCCATCTGTGTTCATCAGGGATAGTGATCTCTAATTTTCTTGTGGCATCCTTGTCTGGTTTTGGTATCAGGGTAATGCTGACCTGGTAAAATGAGTTTAAGAGTTCCCTCCTGGCTACTTATATATATATTTCTTATCATCTATTTGATCAACAATTTGATTAAGATGTACCTTAGTGCGGTTTTCCTCATATTTATTATACTTGGAATTCTTTGAACTTCTTGGATTTTGGGGTTTATATTTTTCTCAAAAATTGAAAAACAGTTTTGGAGAAAAATTTGGTCATTATTTCTTTAAATACTTTTTCTATCCCCCCCTTTCCTTCTGACACTAATTACATATGTTAAGCTACTCAATATTGATTTATAGCTCATTGATGCTGTCTTTATTTTTTCTCCCCAGTCTCTTTTTCCTGTGTTTCATTTCGTATAGTTTCTGTTGCTGTGTCTTCAAGTTCACTGATCTTTTTTCCTGCAACATCCAATGTGCTGTTCATCCCATTCACTGTATTTTTTCATCTCACAGTATTTTTAATTTCTATAATTTTGACTTAGATCTTCTTTATGTATCTTCCATTTTTCTCTCCTCAATGTGCTCATTTTTAAAACATTTTTTGACTATATTTATAATCCTTAAACATTCTTATCTGCTAATTCCATCATCTGAATCATTTTGGGATGTTTCTATTAATGGATTTTCCTCTCAATTATGGGAGATATTTTCCTGCTTCTTTACAGGCCTGGTAGTTTTTGATTGGATACCAGACATTGTGAATTTTACATTGTTGGATGTTTTATATCACTTATATTGCTTTAAATATTTTTCAGCTTTGCTCTGTGACAGTTACTTGGAAATAGTTGGATTTTTTTCAAGGATTACTTTTAAGCTTTATTAGATGCTTCCAGAACATCATTTCATTTATGACTAATTGGCTCCCACTATTGAAGCCATACCTTTCTGAGAATTCTACTTGATGCCTCATGTGCCAGGAGGTCTTTTTATTGTGGTGTTGGGAGTATGAAATACTCCTGGCCATGTCCGAGCTCGGTGGCTTGTTCAGTCTGCTCCTTTCTGCTGCTGCTTTCCTTGGCCTTGATGGTTTCTCTCGCACATGCACTAAAGACAAACTTTTTCAGATCTCTGATGATATCTCTCTCTCTTTCTCTCTCTCTGAAATTCCCTTTTCTCTTTTACCTTTTCCCATAATTTAGGCATCTTGGCCTCACTGAACTCTGCATTCTATTTTCCTCAATCCAAATAAATTTCTGGGCTCTGTTTTGGATTGTCTTCTCTGCTCCATGGCCTGGAAACCCTCTACACATATTAAGTTGGGATAGTTGTAGGGTTTACTTCATTAGCTTCTCTTCTCTGTCCTGTGGTACCTGCTGTTTGTCTGAAACCTGTTTTACATATTTTGTGTTTTCACTGTTTTTTGTGTTTTTTTTACATATTTTCATGTAGTTTTACATATTTTGTGTTTCACTGTTTAAGGTGGAAGGGTAAATATGATCCCTTTTACTCCATTTTGGTCAGAAATGGGTTATCAATCCATTAATATTTAATTATTTATATGGTTGGATTTATACTGGTTATTTTGCTATGTTTTCTATTTATCCACCTGTGTTTTTGCTTCTCTATTTCTCTTTTCCCGGCTTCTTTTAATAAAATACTTTTTAGTATTTCATTTAAATTCCTTTATTGGCTTTTTTAGCTATATATTTTGCATTTTACATTTTTAAAGTATTTGCCCTTGGGATTAAAATATACATTCTTAACTTTTCACAACCTATTTAGAGTTGTTAACATTTTATCACTTCACAAAAATATAAAAACATTGCAACCATATGGGTCCATTAGCCCAACAATATATTATGTAGTTGTTGTTATAGGTATTATAGCTTCATACGTTATAAACCCCATTGTACAATGTTAAATTATATGTATATTAAAGAAATTAAGAGAAAAATCTTTTCTATTTAATCTACATATTTACTATGGCCAGTTGTGTCAGTTATCTATTTCTACATAACAAATTAGCCCATACATACCTAACTCAGTGTCTTAAAAGAACGATAAACATTTATTACTTTCCATAGTTTCTGTGAGTTAGAAATTGGAATTGTAAGCTTAGCTGGGTGATCCTGGCTTGTGGTTTCTTATGAGATTAGTCAAAATATTGGCCAGGGTTCCAGTCATTTGAAGGCTTGACCTGGAGGATCTGCTTCCAAAAACTCACTCACATTGCAAGCAATTTGATACTGGCTGTTGGCAAGAGACCTATTTCTCACCACGTGGACCTCTCCATACAGCAGCTTGAGTGTCTTCATGACATCTGACTTCTCCCAGTGTGAATGATCCAATAAGTTAAGATGGAAGTGGCATTTTTTTTTGGTAAATTGAGATATAATTCATATATAAAAATCACCCTTTTAAAGTATACAGTTCAGTGGTTTTTTAGTATATTCACAAAGTTGTGGAAACAATACTATGATCTAATCCCAGAATACTTTCATCACCCACCCACCCCCAAAGAAATCGTGTACCGTAACTGACACTTTACCCTTCCCATTGCTTCTGGCAACCACTAATCTCCTGTTTCGATAGATCTGCCTGTTTTTGACATTTCATATAAAGGAAATATTTCACATGGCCATTTGTGTCTAGCATCTTTTACTTATCATGGTTTCAAGGTTCATGTTGCATGTGTCAGTAGTGTATTCCTTTTTATGGCTGAGTAATATTCCATTGATGGACACTCACCATTTTATAATCCCACTAGCAATGTGTTGTTGTCTATTATTTCTGTGTGGTGGTATTCTATGATGTTTCCTTCTGTGTCTTCTTTTATTACAGTATATATTTCAGTTCTGGATTTTTTTTGAGTGGTTACTCTTAAGTTTATGTAAAAGAAAGTTTGATATTTAGAGTATTCAATTTTTTTCAGCACGCTTACTTTCTCCATTCCCATATTCCGGTTCAGGCCTTTACGCTCCCCCTTTTTATGTTTTGGTTGCCACAAATTGTCCCTGTTGATGGTGGTCGAATAGCCTCCTTTAGTATTTCTTGTAGTGCAGGTCGTGTATTAGAAAATTCCCTCAGCTTATGTATGTCTGGAAAGGTCTTTATTCCTCCTTCATATCTAAAGGATATCTTTGCTGGACATAATATTCTTGGCTCATAATTTCTCTCTTTCAATAGTTTGAATATTTGGTTCCACTCCCTCCTGGCTTGTAGAGTTTCTGCTGAAAAATCTGATGATAATCTAATGGGCTTTCCTTTGTAGGTTACCGTCTTCTTTTCCCTGGCTGCCTTGAGGATTCTTTCTTTGTCATTGATTTTAGACAGCTTCAATACAATGTGCCTTGGAGAAGGCCTGTTGGGATTGAGGTAACTAGGTGTTCTATTTGCTTCTTGGATTTGAGGATCCAGTTCTGTCCACAAGTTTGGGAAGTTCTCAATGACAATTTGTTTGAATGTATTCTCTGTTCCCTTCTCTCTTTCTTCTCCTTCTGGTATGCCCATTAGTCTTATATTGCTCTTCCTGATGGAGTCAGAAAGTTCTTGTAGAGTTCTTTCATTTCTTTTAAGTCTCAAGTCTCTTTCTTCTTCCATCTGTGTAATTTCCAGGTTTCCATCTTCAATGTCACTGATTCTTTCCTCCATCTGGTCAACTGTATTACCTAAGCTGGTTATTTCATTCTTAATTTATTCTATTGAGTTCTTAATCTCCAGAAATTCTATTTGGTTCTTTTTAAAAATTTCAATCTCTTTCATAAAATGCTCATGTTGTACTTTGATTGTGTTTCTGAGTTCATTAAACTGCCTTTCTGTGTTTTTTTAAATCTTGTTGAGTTTTTTCAGAACTGCAATCTTGAATTCTCTGTCATTTAAGTCACATATTTCCATATCTTTAAGTTCCTTTTCTGGAGACTTTTCACTTTCTTTCTGAGCTGTCTTGTTGCCTTGGTTATTCGTGGCAATTACTGATTTATTATTTATCTTCCTAGACATCTACAGGAGTGGCTTCTGCAACAGGTTGATAGGAAGAGGTCTTTCGTTTTCCAGTACTTGTTGGTAGAATGTTTTATTTTCCCTCTGACTGCAGCCTTTTTTTCCTCTCTCACACGGTAGTGCTATGTTTTCTCTGCACTATTCCAGCTTCTCACACAATGGGGGGATTCCCTGGGAGATGGGCTTCACCTCTGTTAATAGTTCGTCTGGGTCACAGGGCGCAGTGTCCGTGTGGGTATGCGGAGAGCTTTTGATGTTCCAAAGCTCTTCCAGCTCCAGATACAGAGCCCGTATGTTTCAGCAATTCAGTTTACTCCTGCAGGGATCCACCCAGAAAAGTGGGGCAGGGGTGGGGTGAGTTGTGAGAGGTGGCCCAGAGCAATGGCAGCCGGTCCTGCTTCCACAGCTCCCTCCCCTTTGCCGGAACTAGTTGGGCTGCGAATCTGTGTCTGCGGTCCACAGTTCTCAGAACAGCAAATATTCTATTCTTTTGATCTGACACTGCTACTGTTCCGCTTCTAGCACTGGGCAGGTGGGGGCGGGACGAGCTCCGGGAGGGGAGAGCTAGTCTCAGTGCCTAAGGCTTCCGTTCTCTGCTCGGCTGTGAGGGCTTAAACTGCCGTTTTCAGGCTTCTTCCCTCAGTGTTTTCTCCGAGGTCTCTGCCGTGTGTTGGGTTCAGCTGTGTTATATGCTGTCCCCTCAGCCCTGTGGGCCATAAGCGGAGCCCTAGCAGTCCGTCCGAGTTCTTCCCTCTCCCGCAGCTGCGGTAGTTCCGGGAAGCAGCGAGCTCGGAGCACTGAGCTAGGTCTGCGTCCTGCGCCCGCAGGGCTCCGTCTCCTGACTTCTCCCTTCCCTCCGCCCCCGCTCACGCTTCGCCCACCTTTAGGTGAATTCCGTAGTGGGCCTCTTTGTCTTGCCTGTCTGCTGTACAGAGAGTCCTTTGTGGAGTTATTGTTGTTCGATTAGTTGTAAATTCCAGGGGAGCTTTACAGAGGCTCACCTCACGCCGCCATTTTGATGACGTCTAGCAATGTGTGAGAGTTCCATTTTCTCCACATCCTTGCTAATCCTTATTATTGTCGTTTAAAAAAAAATTAGTCATCCTAGTGGGTGTGAAGTGGTATCTCATTGTGGTTTTGATTTGCATTTCCCTGGTGACTAATGGTATTAAGCATGTTTTCATGTATTTATTGACTATTTACATATCTTTGGGAAAATGTCTATTCAAATCTTTTGCCTATTTGAGTTATAGTTGAGTTATAAGAGTTCTTTATATGTTCATACCAAATCCTTATCAGATATATGATTTAAGAATAATTTCTCCTATTCTTTGGGCTGTCTTTTTACTTTGTTGATTGTGTCATTTAAATCACAGATGGTTTCAATTTTGATAAAGCCTAGTTATCTATTTTTTTCTGTTGTTGTTTGTGCTTTAGGTGTTACATCTAAGAAACTTTTGCATAGTCCATGGTTATGAAGATTTATACCGATGGCAATATCTTTTATAACCTAGTCTTGGAAATCACACACTATCACTTCTTATTCTGGTGGTCACACAGATCAATGTGGCAGGGGACAATATACAGAACATAAATATCAGGAGGGAACACTGGGGACCACTTTGAAATTACTTGACTGGTTGTCTTATTACTTCCTATAAGTCTGAATTTCCACCTGCTGTCATTTCCCTTGAGCCTCAAAAACTGTTTCAGTAATTCTTGTCCTGCAGGTCTGTGGGCAATGAATCTTTTAATTATAGTTTATCTGAAAATGTCAATATTTCACCATTTTTGAAGAATGTTTTCACTGGATATAGAATTCTGTCCTGATGTGTTTTACTTTCATAGCTTTAAAGATATCATTACATTATCTTCTAATCTTTCTTTCTGATGAGAAGTTTGCAGTATTTCATACAATTGTATTTTCATTATCCTATGTCATGTGTCATTTTTATCTTGCTGCTTTCAAGATTTTCCATTTTTAGTTTCCAGCAGTTTGACTATTAAATTACCGGTGTGGTTTTCTTTGTATTTATTCTGTTTGGGGTCTGCTATGATTCTTGAACTTTTCCCAAATTTGGCCATTACTTTTTTTTTGTTTTTGTTTTTTTTCCTGACTAATTCTTTCTCTCTCTTCATTCTGGTATTTCAATTATATATATGTTAGACTGTTTAATGTTGTCTCACATTTTTTCAATCTTCCCCCCCCCCCCCCCATTCTTCAGATTACACGTCTACTGCTCTATTTCAGGGCTTAAAAAACTATGGACAATCCCAGGTCCAATCTGTTTATCCCCATGCATTTTCTATGGCTGCTTTCACACTGTAATGGCAGAGATGAATGTAATGGAGACCATAGACCCATAAAGTCTGATCCTTTACAGAAAAGACTTATAAACCCTGCGTTGTTTTTTTTAAGATTTTATTGGGGAAGCGGAACAGGACTTTATTGGGGAACAGGGTGTACTTCCAGGATTTTTTTTTTTCCCAAGTCAAGTTGTTGTCCTTTCAGTCTTAGTTGTGGAGGGCACAGCTCAGCTCCAGGTCCAGTTGCTGTTGCTAGTTGCAGGGGGCGCAGCCCACCATCCCTTGCGGGAGTCGAACAGGCAACCTTGTGGTTGAGAGGACGCGCTCCAACCAACTGAGCCATTCGGGAGCTCAGCGGCAGCTCAGCTCAAGGTGCCATGTTCAATTTTAGTTGCAGGGGGCGCTGCCCACCATCCTTTGTGGGACTGGAGGAATTGAACTAGCAACCTTGTGGTTGAGAGCCCACTGGCCCATGTGGGAATCGAACTGGCAGCCTTTGAAGTTAGGAGCATGGAGCTCTAACCACCTGAGCCACAGGGCCGGCCCTAAACCCTGCTTTTTCAAGCTTCATCATTCATCTTCAATGTGCTATTAATCCCATCAACTTAATTTACTTCAGGTATTATGTATTTTTCAGTTCTAGAATGTTTATTTGGTTCTTTTTGTTACTATTTCTGTGCTGACAATTTTTTAAAAAAATTTTTATTGGGGAATATTGGGGAACAGTATGTTTTTTCCAGCACCCATCAGCTCCACGTCAAGTTGTTGTTTTCAATCTAGTTGTGGAGGGTGCGGCTCACTGGCCCATGTGGGAATCGAACTGGCGACCTTGGTTGTTAAGAGCACTGCGCTCCAACCACTAAGCCAACTGGCCACCTGACAATTCTTATTTGTTCATTCATTATAAGCATTTTTCCTTTACATTCTTGGATATGGTTATAATAGTTGCTTTAAAAATCTTGAATTCTAACATCTGGGTCATTTCAAAGTCAGTTTCCATTAATTGCCTTTTCTTTTGAGTATGGATCACATTTTATTTTTTATATGTATAGTAATTTTGAAGTATACCTGGATATTATGAATAATACATTGTAAAAACTCTGAAGAATTTTTTAAAAGCAAGCAGTTAATTTGGCTGAACTCAGACTTAAAACAATGAATTCCCTGTGGTGGGCGGTAGCGAAATTTCTCTTTAGTTCTTTTAAATGGCTGGAGTCTGCCGTCTGAGTGTGTATTCAGGGATCACGGATTTGGGCAGGCTTATACACAGAAGGTGGAGCCCCCCCCCCCCCCCATCTCCTTTCTGGGATTTATTCCTTCACTTTTTAGGTACTAGGATCATTCTGAACCCTTTCCTTTGGTTACTGAAGCCAGTATGATTGCAGGTTTCTGTCAGTTTTAAGTATGTCACATGGTGCCAAATGGGGCCTGTCCTCAGGCAAAAAGCTGTGACTAGGGACACCCAGTGCCATTCCCTTCCATCAGCTCCCCTCGTTTCTCCCCAGTTTGGCTGCTGTTTCAAAATAGTTGTTTTCTGTATTTAGTTGAGAATTTATAGTAGGCATTTGTGGGAGGGTTGGCGAATAGGAGTTCCTCTACCATTAGCAGAAGAACCCTCTCCAATGCTTTTCAAAAAGCTACTTCATCTATATTTTAAAAAGTTATTTGTAGCAGGATTGGTTTGATTTACAGCCCACCATTACTGGAGCTCAGGACAGCAGTTGACAGTTGTTTTCATGGTTTGTTGTTTTAATGACAGCAGTGGGGGACGTGATCATTTTAATATTGAAAGCTGGTTGCTTTGAATTCCTCGGAGGGATTGTTCGGTCCTGGCTTGCTAGGAGGCATGTGTCCTGGTCCCTCCGTCCTAATCAGTGTGAGGCAGTGTCCTGTTAGTGGGAAGTCCGCGTTGCTGCAGCATTACTGGGAGGAAGGTCTCTGCACGACCTCTCTGGGCCAGCACAGGGTGCAGGCAGCCAAACTCCAGCTCTTCCCTGCCTCTTAATAGGGTTGGTAACCCCCCCCTTCCAAGGACGTTGTTTACAGTCTGTCCCTGTTGACAAGAACTCCCTCACTTTTGTTGAAGCCAAACAAGTCATGTCTACAAAACCTGGGTGTGATTACCTGGACAAGGAGCTCAGGCTCTAGAGGCAGGAAGACTTGAACCAACTTAGCTGACCTTGAAACTTTGTTTTCTGGTCTATAAAATGGGGTGATAAAATCTGCCCTGCCTGTATCATGTCATGAGGTTTTACGAAAAATCTGAAATGACGGACCACCATTTTGGCCCACAAGGTGGAATATACAGCCAGACTGCAAGTATCTTGATTTGCTATGGGCAGTGGCTGGATTTAAAATGTTCTGGCGCTAGTAGGGATCGATCCGTCCCGGAGTGTGTAATGCCTTACCTGTGTTTTCTGAGGCTGAGCTCTCTCTGCTATTCTGTAATGGGAGCAAGTACAATGGTTAAGGGCATCGGCCTGTGTTCAGAGCTTATTCTCCAACCTACTGGTTGGTGATCTCAGGGGCTTGTGAGTTCTTCTGTAAAACCGGTGACGGTGTAGCACCTCCCTTGAAGGACTCTTGTAAGGGGTTACTGATGTCTGGCTATCATTTGCTGAGGCTCTGCGTCCAGTTTCCCCATGTTTGATGTGACTCCCTGTCCTAGCCGTCTAAGCTCTCTATGGATCCTGGTTCCATTCCTTCTCCTGGCTTCATGTCCTCCTCCAGTCTGCTAAGCCTGGCCGTCATGTCCTCAGCCACATTATCAAGAGAGGGTCATGCTGAGGACAAAGGCCAGGGCCACCCATCCCACTTACTACCAGCCCATTTCTCTGCTCATCTGAGACAGGGTCACTCAAGCAGTGATTCAGCTACTTCATCAGTGACACCGCGGCCCTCGTTTCCCCCTTGGCCCAGCGAATGGAGAATCTTGGAACTCTGTGCTCTCTGCTCTTGCCCTTTGCCTGGTCTGGCTCCTGTCTCTCTCCTGTCTGGGGACTGAGCGGGCCAAGTAGCTTAAATGACATGGCTCTTTATTTAAAAATAGGCTGGGAGTTTGGCCCATCGAGTCTTTTGATCCAAGAGACTGGACAATAAAATAGGCCCTCAAATGACTGACAGGGTAGCTTCGCAGTGTACAGTTACCCTTTCCCTCAAAACAAGCAGCAGAGCTCTAAAGTACGCTGAAGTAAAAGAGGGCAGAGGTAGTAACATCATGGAAAAAAAAATCTAAAAGTATAGGAAAAAATGCCATCGTTTGTTTTGCAGAATTGGGTTAGAGGTTGATACTTTGGCGTTAAGCAACCAAAATGTTAAGTATCCATTAGGTGGAAGCTATTCCAGTTGAGTAACCTCAAGAGCCAGTTCAGGGCCTCTTGTAGGCCTGTGTGCCCTGTACTGGGGACACTTCATGCTTCTGTTATGAGCATTCTGCTCAGTGTGGGTTGCAAAACCGCCTTACTTGGCCGAAGTTGACCTGTTAAGAAAGACTCCAAGAAGCCCCTAAGGGCTCTGGGAGGTCACCACGGTGAGGCACCCTGGCTGGGCCTCCCTCAGAGGAACTGTGGCAGTGGAGGGGCTGCCCAGACATCCTCGGACACACAGACGTGGGGAACCTCTACATGGACTTCCCCATCACCCCCCCTTTGTAGCAAGTCCGTCAGCGTGTAGAGGAAAATGTCAGGACGCGGGACTGGTCTAGGCTTATGGTAAAGAGCCTGCTCTCTCTGCAGAAGCCACTTGGTGTGAGAGCCTAGACTAGGATTAAAGTGTCAACACACCTGTCACCCCTCCAAGATGGAAAGCTAAGCAGTTTCCTCAGTGATCAAGAGACACTAGGTCGTTTGAATAATGCCAAGTGTATATATCTGTTTAAATCAGATTATTTTAATTGTATTCTAACACCATGAAGACTGGTAAATAGTATATGGAGTACATGAAAACTCAATAGAACAGCATAGTACCTAATATTCATTTAATATTTTATATAAGGCACCGTTATCCCCATTCCAGATTAAGCAGCAGGCTCAGAGGGGCCCTGTCGCTAACCGAAGGTCACACGTGGCTATGTGAGGGGTAAGTGCTGACAGGTACCTTCTCACACAAGTGATGGGAGTCATTTTCCTACCTCTCTCTGTTGAGACCCTGTACATTCCCCATGGCTTTAAATACCATTTCTATGCCCAAGACTTCCATTTCGTTTCCTCTTAGTTTTAGCTGCTCTACTGGCTAAGACAGAAGTCTTCTCCTTTCCTATCTTTCTCAGTTTTGGCAATTCATTGTTCTGGTTAAAAGCCGTGCAGTGTCTTCATCCCCACCTTCTGCATCCAATGTGGCAGCAAGTTCTGTCACTTTTTCCCATGCCCTGGCCCAGGCCACCTCTCACCTGCAGGACCCCATCAGCAAAGGAGGGTCTGTTGGATAAACAGCTCAGAGACCATGGTGAGAGCTGGATGGCAGCAGGGAGACCCACTAAGTGACATCCAGTGGCAGTTGGGGACCAGGGCAGTGGAAGGTGGTGGTGGTGGCAAAGGGTGTTTCTCCATCTACAGAGCTTCTGGGTGGGCCAGGGCTCCTGGCCCCACCTGCTGACAGCCTTGGGGAGAGCACTGTGTTTCTACCACCTTCAAGCTGGCAATGACCATGACTCATCCTGAAAATGCTATCGCCTTAGAGGCCAGGGTTGTACTTCCCTGGACGAGCAAGTCCTCAACTTCTTTTGAAATCAAGTTTCTGCTTCAACTATGAAGGCTGGAACTTAGGTGCACATGGTACACCCCAGAAAATCCAGGGGGCCGAGCGAGCTGTCATTAGAAGGCTGATGGGTTGCTTGCTGAAGCAAGTCTGTGGGCAAGGCAGAGGAATTGGCACCCAGAGTCTGAGGCTAGAATGCTGGCAAGTGGCCACCTTGCTGCCCTCTCTCCATCGCTCTGTTTTCTGGACACCCACTTCCCATCTTGCATTCCTCACAAGGCAGAAGCCCACGGCCCACAGCTTGGCAGATTTCCCGACTCGCAGTCTCAAGTCTTGTTTCCTTTCCCTAACTGCTTCCCATCCCTTTGTCTTCATGGGTCAGGGGAAGAATCCCAGGACGCGGTGGGGGCTGCAGCAAGCTCTCAGGTGTGTCTGTTTCAGGAACCCTCAGGCCTCCGGCCTCCTGCAGTGGCAACTTTTACAGATTCTACCCAACAGGGGACAGACTTCTTAGAACTTAAGAAACTGACTAGGAAAAATCCAAATGAAAGGAACCATGAACTAAGGCTGAGTGTGCAGCATGAGCTTGTAAAACTCGAGTGTCTGAGAGCTCGACAGCACACTGCCGTGTGAGCGCCGCTAGAAAGAGCCTGCTAGCTCTGACTTCCGAACCATGTCAGGAGATCAGTGTGCCTGGGGCTTCTTTCAGTTGTTAGCTGTGCATCTGATCAAGTGCTGGCCCGTGCTGTTCTGGAGCACCGGGCGTCTCCTGTAGCAACGGTCCTGGGAAAAGGAGCCTTTGTGACCCTGCTTTCCACCTTCTCCTAGTCAGACGCACCTGTCCTGAGAAACTGCTCCCAGCTCTGCGACTTACAGCAAGGCCCAGAGTCGTACACAGGAAGCTCTGGATGGCACTCTCGAGCTCAGTGCTTCGTCGCTGAATAACACGGTGTGTGGGGACAACTGCCACCTGACTCTCCCCACGTCGAGGTGCTGAAGCACCCCCTGCATTAGATCACTAGAGCAGGGGTCAGGATAGTTGATTTTGTTCCCTGGAGCACCCAGTTCAAGCTGAAACATGACTGACTTAACCTCAAATGGATGGGAAAGGGCTTTGAATTTCACAGGAAAGGTTGAGGAGAAAATAAATTATGGCTGATAGTCAAAAGAAATGGGAAATGTGCCGTTCTGGGAGAGGCTCCACACACGAGGAGGAGTCATGCAACTAGAAAGCATCTATAAATTGCATAGAAATGGAAATTTCCAGATTAAAAATGCTCTTACCTGGCGTGTCCATCCCGGAAGAGAGAAAAGGCCCAAGTTCCATTACCAGACTTGCAGCACTTCAGACGCTTGTGCCAAGGTGTCTTGGGAGCCACTGTTCTGGAAGTGAGTTCACTGTTGGAAACTGCCTAAGAAAGGTGACTTCGTGAAGGGACAGGTTGTCCAGGCCAGGATGTGTGGGAAGACCAGGAGGATGGGCGGGTTTCCTTCAGAGCCTGTACTGTGTGCCCTGCTTCTATGGAGGAGAAATGCAGCTGCCATTCTTGACGAGTATACTGCATGTATATACAAAAATGCTACATTCCGAGGCTCTGATGTAAATGTTAGGCTTTACAAAACACGTGTCCACATACAACACGAGCTGGCTGGCAGTGACCACAGAGCTGCTATGCAGACAAAGTAGATTCTATTTTTAACACTTCATTGGCAAACCAGAACTCGCTTCCCTCCACCTGTACAGAGAACCAGTCCTTTTGTTTGTCACGTGGCTACCATAACTTACCTGTTTAACCAAGGCCTGTGCTGGCAGGCTATAAAGGCAATTCAGATAGTAGCTTCCACCCCCGCCCCCACAAAGGCCCCCAGTTCCAGCTCGGACTGTTCCTACACAGGGAGGTGTGTAGCTGTCTAACCAAGAAAAGGCATCAACTGTAGTAATAATAATGGAACATGCTGGGCTTTGGATAAACTTCGCTGTCCTATCTTCATTCGCTCAGATTAGAAAGAAGAAAGTCACTATGAATAAGTGAGTTTCAACATGCAGTATCTGGGGGCAGAAGAACATCAGACTAGTAATGACGGGGGTCTGTGCTGGAACTTTGTAAACTGTGCCTTGCCTAATGCAAAAGACTTCTTAGGAAAAAAAACCCCCAAACTCGGGATACCCGAGAAACCAGAAAAAATAAGATGAGGACAGTATATCAGGCAGAGGGAAAGGGAGATTATAAGGAGAAAATGAAAGTATGGGCTTTAATTGCAGTCTCTCCCACCCCCGATCAAAACAGCACTACTTCCAGAACAGGGGAGATTCTAGTGCGTCTGCTGTGGTTAATTTAAAACAAAAGGAGTATTTGCAGTTCCTCCACCAAAGTTTTAAGGGCTTTGAAGGCTAGGAACTGGAATCCAAATTACATTCAGGAGTCTTGTGGGGGTATTTTTCCATCTAAATAAATGAGCACAGAAGTGAGGATCACAAAAAACCACATTCCTTCTGTCTGGAGTTTAGTTTTTTTTTTTTTTTTTTTTTTAATATGAAAAGAATTAAAATGCCCCCTGCCAGGATAATATTTCTAACCATTACTGGCACTCGCCCTTAACCAAGTCATTCTGGAAGACGCCCCCACCCCCACCCCACCCCCTGATTAGTCACCAGCACCCTGGAGGGCTCAGAAAGCAGCACTGATAAGCAGTGAGTAGTGAATGTATGTTCGGTCTTCACCAGATCCAGAGGCTGTTGTGAGTGCTGTGACCAGAAGCTTCAGTTCTTCCGCGCTTCTAGGACTGACCCAGAGCTGGAGATAGACAGGGTCTTGCCATCAGTCTTCTGGAACAGGTAGAGCAGGTAGGTACTAACAACTAAAAGTTAAGATGAGGTGACAAAGGCTACAAAGCAGTCATTTATTAAAAAAACAACAACAAAACAACAAAAAACAAAACAGCCCTCAGCAGGATTCGAAGACAACAGAGGAATGCACCATCCTGACCGCTTCACACTCCCGACAACGCGAGGACAACCGACGTGCACCACCTGTGAGCTCTATCCACTGTGCCTTCAAGCAACGGGAACCACAGCACACCAGTTCATTACACAGGTCAAGCCAGAGGCAGGTCACCTGCAGACGGGAGAAACCAGGACACGGGCCCTTCTCCAACCTCTGCTGTCAGGAATGCAGGCCAATTCCAGGTTTCTCTCTGCCTCGGAACAATGGGCGATTTCTTACCAGGCGGGGGCTGCTTGGACAAAGGCAAGTGGACACACTCCCACTAGTAACCACCAGAACGCTGGCTCTCCAGCCAAGACCACAACACACGGTCAGATTCCAAGGGGACAGAGCAGCTTGCTCTTTCTACAATTCCTGGAACGTAGGGCGCATCTCAAAGGGGCACGTGACATATGTCCCCAATACCCAGTTGTCACCACAGGTAAACCAAGACTATAATCACAACAGCAAGGACAGAATTGTGTTGTTTTTTCCTTTTTTTTCTTAAAGGAGTGAGGGCATGGAAAATACAGCACACCAATGAAACAAAATGCCAAAAAAAAAAAAAAAATACAAAACAATAGAAAATAGAAAAATGTATTTACAAGTAGTACATTACTATGATCAGAAAGCACAAAGACACCTGCTGCTATAATACATGCATTGATTCAAGAAGAAAGTACTAAAAGCCCTGCAAGGGAGAAGCCTGTGAGAACAAATAAAGGGCCAAAAAGTTTTACCTTTTCATCCCTAATTGGCTACACTGATCAAAACCAAATGTCCTAAAGTCCATGAGTATATCAGTACAAATACTATACTGGTTTTAACTGCACGTTCAGTTGTGGAGGGAAGGACAGCAGCTTATCCATATACAAGAAAGCCAGAGTCAACGGCTCTACATGCTAACAATTACAGCAAGGCCCTGTCTGCTACACGGCATGATCTTAGCGGGTTTTAATTTCTGTTTATTCATATAGATCTATGTGCGTGTGTGTATGTATAAAAACCGTGCCCTCATTCACTGCCAACACAACATCTGGGTGGACATGAACAACAATTCTTATGTGTATGTTGTAAGCAGTCACTCAATGTCTGTGGATTGAATAAGTCACTTCACACCACAGAAAATATTTAATAAATCCAAAAAAAGGAAAGAAGGATATAACGACAGAAGAGCTTCTGTCTCAGTTCTCTGAAACTGAGTCCTCCATAGGAAACTGGTCCCAAAGTTCTTGAGGGTTCACTGAAGGAACTTCGATTTGCTAACATTTTTCACCCTTTTAGTGTTCAAAAGGTATAGAACAACTCCTTGCCGTTGTCAGTTTGAAACAGTCACCTCTCCATCCCCCACAGGTAACAGTCTGGTGCAGATCCGTAAAAACAGGGGAGGAAGGAGCGCTGGGGAGGGCCTGCCACTTCAGGAGGGGCTCCACCTCTACAACGGCAGGAAGAGAAGGAACCAAGCTCGGTTCCAGCACCTCGCTCCTGCAAACAAGCTCCCTGCAAATGCAAAATCCAATCACACGTCAGTTCCTTAAACAGGTACATCTCCGTGTACCAGGCCAACTCTAAGATGAAACAAAACCACTCGTTGACAGAAAAGGACTAAGATGGCCATTCTGGTCACTCTCTGTGATCCATCATACTTCCAGGAATCGGGAGCTGCTGGACTTGGAGTGGAATGGCTCAGACCACATCCGCCGTAGGTCACCCTGGGAAAAAGGAACTTTACTAAGTTACAACAGGTATTGACAAGTCCTTTCTTATACTTGATCTCAGATTGCTTCGGTGGACAGTCAAAGAGTATTCAAATTTTACTCACTGAAAAGTAACCCACCATTCTCTGAAGAACTCATTAGAAGAGCTCTTAGGCATCCCGAGCAGAGGGCTTTTAACATCTCTATCCTGGTGTAAGTTCTATCACTTATGAATCAGATGATCTAGCAAATCAACCTGTGTCTGTTTCCTTATCTGTAAATGGGGATGATAGCAATCTTGTGAACAAGATAATGCTCTAAGTCTATAGTTTTATCATTTTCTATTTCCAAACTATTATTTTTAGATTCCACATTGTCTTTCTTTGACTTATTTCACTCAACATAATACCCTCTAGGTCCATCCATGTTGGTGCAAACGGCAAGATTTCTTTTTTTATTGTGGAGTAATATCCTGTGTGTGTGTGTGTGTACTACTTGTTTATCCATTCATCTATTGATGGACACCGAGGCTGCTTCCCTATCTTGGCTATTACTAGTAATGCTGCAATGAACATAGGGGTGCATTTATATCTTTTAAAATTAGTGTTTTTGTTTTCCTCGGATAAAAACCCAGAAGTGGAATTGTTAAGTCATATGGCAGCTCTATTTTTAATTTTTTGAGGAATCTCCGTACTGTTTTCCATAGTGGCTGCACTAATTTCCATTTCTGCCAACAATGCAGGAGGGTTCCCTTTTCTCCACATCCTCGCCAGCACTTGTTTGTTGATTTACTGATGATAGCCGTTCTGACAGGTGTGAGGTGATACCTCATTGTGGTTTTAATTTGCATTTCTCTGATGATTTAGTGACATTAAGCATCTTTTCATGTAATGTCTATTCATGTCCTCTGCTCATTTCTTAATTGGGTTTTTTTTTAAGTGTTGTATGAGTTCTTTATATATTATGGATATTAACCCATCAGATGTATCACTGGTGAATATCTTTTCTCATTCAGTAGGTTGTCTTTTCGTTTTGTTGATGGTTTCCTTTGCTGTACAAAAACTTTTTAGTTTGGTGTCGTTCCATTTGCTTTTTTCTTTTGTTTCCCTTGCTCGAGGTGATATACCAAAAAAAGATATTGCCAAAGAGTTTACTGCTTATGTTTCTTCTAGGTGTTCTGTGGTTTCAAGTCTAACATTTTCATTGTTAGTAATTGGTCTGTTTAGATTTTATATTTCTTCCTGGTTTAATCTCAGAAGGTTATATACTTCTAAAAATTTATCCATCTCTTTTAGATTGTTGAATTTGTTCACATATAATTGTTCATAGTATTCTTTAACGATTCTTTGTATTTCTGTGGTGTCAGTTGTAACTTCTCTTTCATTTATGATTTTATTTGGGCTTTCTATTTTTCTGGATAAATTTGGCTAGTTTCATCTATTTTATTTGTCTTTTCCAAGCAGCAGCTCTTGGTTTTATTGAACTTTTCTACTGTTTTTTTTAAATTTCTATTTCATTTATTTCCACTCTGATCTTAATAATTTCCTGCCTGTTACTTACGTGGGGCTTTGTCTGTTCTTCTTTTTCTGATTCCTTTAGGTGTAGAGTTCGATTATTTGAGATTTTTTTTCATTTCCTGAAGTAGGTCTGTATAGCTATGAATTTCCCTCTTAGAACTCCTTTTGTTGTATCCCATAAATTTGAAAAGTTGTTTTGATTTTCCTTAGTTTCAAGATTGTTTCTGTAGTTGATGTCTAGTTTCACGCCACTGGTCAGAAAAGATACTTATTATTTCAATCTTCTTGTATTGAGGCCTAATATGTGATCTATCCTGGAGAAACTTACATGTACACGTGAAAAAAATGTGTATTTTGCAGTTTTTGGATGAAATGTCCTATAAATATCTAGTAAATTGATTTTGTGTAATGTGACATTTAAGGCATAGTAATGTGACATTATTTACTAATTTTCTGTCTGGATGACCTATCCATTGATGCAAGTAGGGTATTAAAATCCCCTATTATTGTATTACTATGGATTTCTCCCTTTATATCCATTAATAATTGCTTTATATATTTAGGTGATCCTATGTTGGGTGCACAGATATTTACAACTGTTTTATCCTCTTCTTGGATATAACTACTTTATAATTATGTAATGGCCTTTTTAAAAAATATTTCTTGTTTTATTAAAGTATTGCTATTCCAGTTTTCGTTACTATTTGCATGGAATATCTTTTTCCATCCCTTCACTTCCTGTCTGTATGTTTCTTTCCATTTGAAGTGAGTCTCTTGCAAGCAGCATATAGATGTCACATTTTTAAATCCATTCAGCCACCATATCTTTTTATGGCAGCATTTAATCCATTCACATTTAAAATAATTAAAATTTAGTAAATACGTACTTATTGCCATTTTGTTAATTGTTTTTATAACTGTCCTCTGTTCCTTTCTTCTCTTGGTCTCTTCCCTTGCTGTTTGTCTTTAGGTTCCTTTCTCTGTGTGTCTTTTGTAGGTTTTTGTTTTGTGGTTACGAGGTTTATGTATACCATTCTCTATATAAAGCAGTCTACTTTTTTTTCCCCCCAGTCTGAGCTCGAGAATGTTAACAGTGGCTTTATTAGGTGAACGCTTGAAAGTAGTCAACATTGAATTCAATTTACTTCATGTTAACATTTGCAAATACATTATTAGCAACTCTTACATATTCTAAATCAACCGACTTGAAGTACAGAAGGCTTGCTCTCAAGTCACTCTTCTGAGGTAACGTGAAGCCTGCAGGAGGCTGGGTGGGTCGGGTCCCTAGCCCACAATCACTAGGTCATCACTGGTGAACTCATAGGTGGGAACTTCAAGGTTGAGGGGCGCAGGCCCCTTCCTGATCCTGCCCGACGCATCATAGTGGGAGCCATGGCAAGGGCAGTAATAACCACCAAAAGGCTACTTTTAAGCTGATAGGTATTTAAGTTCGAATATATTCAATAAGGACTACATTTTTATTCCCCTCTCCATGCTTTATGTTCTTGATGTCATATTTTAGATATTTTTGTGTTGTGCACCGCCTACTTATTGTAATTTGAGTTAGTTTTTTAACCTTTGTAGTAGCTTTTTAAATGTCTGATTTGCTGTTATTTATTGAATATTTGGCTTTACCTATGAGGTGGTTTTCCCCTTTGTTATATTTTATTTCTGGTTATGTCCTTTCCTTTTTTACTTAAAGAAGATCATTTAACATTTCTTTGTAAAGCTGGTTTAATGGTGATGAAGTCCTTTATTTTTATTTTTTACTTGTCTGGGATATTTTGTTATATCTTCTTCAATTCTGAATGATAGCCTTGCTGGGTAAATTATTCTAGGTTGTAGGTTCCTTTCTCTTAGTACTTTAAAGATGTCCTGCTACTTCCTTCTGGCCTGTACAGTTGCTGATGGGAAATTAGCTGATAGCCTTATAGGGTTTATTTTGTATGTGACTTGTTTTTCTCATGCTTCCTTCAAGATTGTCTCTTTAACTTTTGCCATTTTAACTACAAAATGTCTTGGTGTTGGTCTCTGGGTTCATCTTGTTTGGAAATCTCTGCTTCCTGGACCTGGATGTGTTTCCTTTCCAGGTTAGGAAGATTTCCAGTCTTTATTTCCTTAAATAAAGTTTCTATTCCTCTCTCTCTTCTCCTTCTGAGAGCCTATAAATGCAAATATTTGAGCACTTGATGTTATCCCAGACGTCCCTTAAACTCATTTTTCAAAATACTTTTTCTGCTGATTTCTACTAGTCGGTCTTCTCGGTCACTGATCTGTTCTTCTGTTAGCTAATCTGCTACTGATTCCTTCTAATGTGTTTTCTGAGTTATTGTATTCTTCAGTTCTGCTTGGTTCTAACTCTGTGTTGAAGTGCTAAATTCCACTATTCCACTCCCAAGGTTGGTGAGGATCCCTATGACCATTTCTCTGACTTCTTTATCAGGCAGACTACTGATCTCTGTTTGCATAAGTCCTCCCCCCCACCCCCCAGGGTTTTTTCTTGTTCCTTCATTTGAAAGATATTCTTCTCTTTTCATTTTGTTTGGCTGCCCATATTTGTTTATATGAATTAGACAAAACATGTTTCTTCAAGTACTGGAGAAGTGGCTTTATGTTGAAGCAGGCTCTGTGTGGACTGTGTACTCAGCGAGGTTTTGGCAGGCCGGTAGGAGCCGAGGGGGTGCTTAAGGCATCCAGGGCGCTGGCCTACTGAGCCAGAGCAACTCCAGGTGTGTGTAATAATACTGTTGATCCTGCCTGCTCCCTTTGTTCAGGCAGAAATGGGCTCAGGAGATGTGTCTGAGACCTTGCAGGCAGGCCAGAGCCCCCACCCTACGGAGGTGGAGGAGGATGTAAACAATGGCACTCACCAGCCCCTCCAACCCCAGAGAACTCCCATGGCTCTCCAGTCTTCTCTGTGTAGTTTCTCTCTGGTTTGCACCCAAAGTGTTCCCATATAGAAGAGACCTCCATGCAGGCTTATGCGCTGGGCAGTTTTGGGAAGCTGCTTGGAGCCAAGCATTCAAAGAGCTGTTAGGTGGCAACAGGGTGCTGCTTTCAAGGGGAGCAGGAAGTCTCTGCAACTGGGCTCTAGGGATTTCAGTTAATTATCCATGAGCAGGTGGTGTAGTAGTCTAACTCATTAGTACTTGCTGCCCATGGCTGCAAGAATCTGGTAGAGGTTACTAACATCAAGTTAGTAAAACAAAAGAACAAACCCCTACTGTCAAGTTCAAGAGCTCAGGGGCTTAAGCAGAAATACTTCTAGCAAGGAGAATACGTACCTAAGTCTAGGATCAATGCTAAGTTATTACTTTCACAGGTTTACAAGTGCTTCTCTCACCTTTAAATAGGCCATCGTGAGGAGTGGCAATAAGGTAAATGGCACCAAATAGAGAAGGGCAGGCTGGGCTGCTCGGTGAATGCGAGATGCCACGGTAGCAGTGAGGAGACCTGTGAGAGAGAAGCATCCGTGAGTTAACTCCCTGGGGCCAGCCCTGAGCGAGGAGGACCTCTGGTACCTGGATGCGTCTTGGCAAGCTTGAAATTATACAGCTCTAATGTGACATCTTCCACCCAATGGTTAGGGTGTGAAATGCCCAGATCCAACACCACAGCTTAAGAAAACCTAGAATTCCAAGGACCCGTGATTGGCCCACGTTCCATTCCGTGCTCAGGTTCCAGCCCTCTGTGTGCCTGGTCTCCCTCTGTCTCCTGTGGTATGTGATGTTAGACTTGGAGGCAAAAGACCTGGGTTCAAGTTCCAACTGTGCTACTTATGAGCTACGTCATCTTGGTTGAGCCTTTCACCTCTCCGAGCCTCAGCCTCCTTACCTGTCTGATGGGGATGACACCCTTTGCCTGTCCCTCTCAGAGTTTTTGAACTGAAATGAACCCAAGAATAGGGAAGTGCTATGGAATTGGTGAAGTGCTGCTGTTAAGTAGGAGGCACGGGTGAGAGAGGTGCTCCCTTCCACTCACTTTTCTGTAGCCACTGCAGGTGCAGATAGGTGACCGCTATTCCTAAACCATTACAATGGTCTCTTCCTGTCGGCCTGTGACCGAGTGGCTAGAGTGAAAACAGCCTAGGGAGAGTCTGAGGTGACAGAATAAATGAAGGGAAATATGTTTAATAAAGGAGGAAATAAGCCTGACATTCATTAGACTCAAGCTAAAGATTTAATAAGCACACAGAGTGCCCCCACGATTGCTGAGTGGGAGGTGTTCTTGCCTTTGAGGCCTAACCTATTCTTACTACAGTGTTTGTTCTTTAGTCGTATTGGTAGACACGGAGCTGTGCTGGCCAGTATCCAGAGCATCTATCATCTCAGGGGTTTGTGGGTTTTTTCTTTGTGGTTGTAATAGCCAACCACTTACTGCTCTCCTCCCTGCCAGCGTCTGCAGCTAGGAGACCCGATTTAATTCCAGGGGTGGGGGGCAGCCAGGGTAGGGATCACACAGCTCTGTTCTCTTACCTACGAAGTATCCAATGAGGGTGCAGTGGAAGTAGGAGACCTTCTGCATGCGTCCAGAGATGTTGGCGGGTCCAGAGGCACCACAGGAGTCACCATTGGCTTGTTTTTTGTAGTTGTCATAACGAAGGACAAAGCACAACAGGAGTCCGGGCATCACAATGTCTCCAATGCCCAACATAGAGAAGTGACTGCCAGTGGAGCTGGAACACAGTGTCACGTGTCAGGGATGCCACACTCTACAATCCCATTTCTCCTCCTCCCGGGCAAAGCCTGTCAGCTTTTTAGGGAGTCAAAGAACTTATCTGAATGGTAGATGGAAATGTCTACTGGTTGAACAGCACTAGTTTTTAGGAGGTGAGAGACTGAAAGCCCCAGGAGTACCAGCACTAGAGGTCTTGCACCCGCATCGACCCCTCAGTGCTTCAGCAGAGCACCTCACAGGTGACTGCCCATGATCTGCTTAAGCACTGCCATCTCACTGTTTGTCATTCACATTCACTGCTGAGACTTCAAATAAGCACCTGACTACTACCAGACATGGGAGATTAAACAGCACATTAATTTTTCCAACATTGTATTAACAGGAACTGTATAATTTTAGCATTAGGACATATTTTTACAAATGTCTTAGACATAAAAACATCCCGAATTTCCTGTTAATTCCCTCCAGCCAACTTTGAAATATGGTAATAGTAGTAACATATGGTTGTTTGATAACACCGATCAATAAAAAGCAGCACCTGTATCACTTAGTGATAAATCTTTGCAAGTTAAGTCAATATTCTCTTCTTCATTTGTAAGATGGAGATGCTGACTCATAACCCTTTTGCAGTCTAGGGTTAGAATGCCGATGAGAAACAGATTAATCAGGAACAGGAAGGTAGTGTGTTCACAGTCATAAGACGAGGCCCGCCCTGCCGCCCAGCCTACCTCGGGAAGACCAGCTTTCCAGGCAGAGACAGGCGAGGAACATCACGCCCAACATTGGGCCCCAGGTGGAGTTTCCGGGAAAGAACATCAAGGGGATTGTCAGCCGGCTGCGTGGCCACCTTCACCATAACGTTGCTGTTGAAGATGTAGGCAGAAAAAAACACCTGCCAAGTGGAAAGTCACTTTTATCAGATGGAGCTGGAAGCAACCTGATTTCAGCATTGGCCCTCTTTGTTCTTAAGAGCAGAGTCTCAGAATACTGCAACATCAAGCTTGTCTGACTGCATGCTTTGAGGAGAAAGGAAATCTTTGCTCCCGGGACAGGGAACCTTATCTGCCTGCTCCGTCTTCCGCCCTAGCAGTCACCACATACAAGCTACTGTAACACCTCTGAAGAAACAAAGGCTCAGACGGCTAGCCACCTGCTCACCTTTAATACCTACCGTTCAGACTGGAGGGAGTGGTCTCAGACGGGAGGTACTCCAGCCAGCCAGATTTTGGATACTTAGACAATTCAACCCAAAGGACAGCAGGGCATTAGGGAAAACAGTCACTTACCCAAAAGACATCATAGATTAGAAGCCCTGAGAGAAGCAAGCAGGAGACCTTGAGGCTGGGCAGGCGGACGAAGGCGATCATGGCGACACAGAGTCCCATGGCTAGAGCTGCGGAGGAGACAGCGGTCAGAACAGGCTCATCCTCTGTACAGCTATGTAGCCTACAAACCTAACAAAGGTGTGAGTCCCCTCAAACATCAGGCAGCCCTAAGTCCCAGTCTAAGACATTTACGCTCATTTTAACCTGCTGGTATTAGGGAAATCCCTTTTCTCACACTATAGACAGTGTTCAACGGTGTAAGATCCAGGAGCTTCTGTGTTCTGATCCAGCTCCAAGCCAGGCTCAGCTGGGGAGCTCCTAGCCTGAGTTCCCTGCCTCCCCCATTACTGCAGATGTATCAGCCTTGATCCTTACTTGAAAGTTAACTCACATCCTAGATCACATCCTCTTTCATTTACTCAGGGACACTGTTCCAGCAATTCGTTCTTCTCTATCCCTGCCTTATTTTTTTCCTTGCACCTCTCAAAATCTGATCCACCGTGCGTCTTTTAAAAAAATTCTCTTTCCTCGCAACTAAAATGTCAGGTCCTTCAGGGCGTGGCACCTGCAGTATTCCTGGAGTCTAGAAGATGAATGGTTTCTCCCTGTCTTTATCTCACCCTCCATTCTTCTGAAAACACCAGGTCTGATCAGGCCACGTAGCTGCTCACAAAACTCCCCATGGGTTCTCGCTGAAGTGGAGAACTTCAGCTAATCCTACCCCACACCTGGGTCAAAACCAAACATGGACAAGGCAGAACCCCTCCGTGACAGAATTTCCTATGACTCTAGACAATGTCCTTCTATCCCTAATCTTCCCAACAAGAAACTTTGGTTCACTAACGATTAATCAGTCTTTCATCATGTACACTGTCTGCAGCCACTTCGGGGTATTTACTCCTTATTGTTACTGCACCGCATGGTCGTGCTTGCCCACAATTCCTAGTGCGATGTGCCCCTTCCCACTTTCTCTCTCCCACTTCCTCTTCACTGCCAGTGTAAACAATCAGTTCACATCATAGCCTGCCTTAAGGTCACTGGGTTCCCCACTCTGTGATGGATCACGTCTGTCACAAAGTCGGGCACAGCTCACAGTGAACAGTGCTGCCACATGGCCTCAGCCTCAGTCTGTCTCCTTCTGTTCCCATTTCTCACCCTACTCCTCTCCGTCTAAGAGGAGCCAACCAAGTCTCCCCGCTGTACTTCAAGTTCTGTGTTTGAAGAGGCAGAACGCATCCCTTTTGACTATGTCAGAGGAGGTTCTTCCTATATTAAGTCTGTTGAATGAATATCACTCCTACCCCTAAATGAATAATGCCACAAGCTAGGTCTTATCCCCGAAACACACTCGACTACTCATTTAGTTTGCCTGTCTTTTTCATCATTCTTTCATTCAAGTAACCCTGAGAAACCTTACCTTCTCCTAAGGGCTTTTCCAAGCCAAAATGAAGAGAGGTGGTAACTTCCCCTCGCTCCATGCTGCTTGAGAAACTCCCAAGACTCTCCCTAATAGCTTTACCCACAACCTTACTTTTTGGTTAAATGAAAATTAAGCAACAGTGTTAAAGAAATAAGTTATTAATCTTAGCCACTTAGGTATTATTACTTTCAATTTATTATTGATATCATCTCTGTATCACCTTGTCTTCCATACCAGTAAGGCCAGGGACAAAGACAATGCACCAAACTGAGCTAAAATGTCCTCGAAAAGGGTTAGCAGAGCCGTATGTGGACTAAGCGCCAGAGTCCAGCATTTTAAAACAGGACAAAAATCAACTGCTAAATTTCTGGCACTGAACATTTTCTAATCATAGCTTGGTAGCAAAGTGCTATAAAATGGGGGGATGGATTAGACATTTGTCAAGACTCGTCTTGTCCCTGAACTAGTCAGGGGATGCAGACTGTGAACTTAGTTCAACGATCCTTGAACACTAGGTGTGTGTACATAAGATTTATCAGCTTTTAGCTAACATACCACACCACGTATTTATTGGTCAAATCCTTTCAAGCTTTCCCAAATTTAAAAGGATAATTTGCTAGATGAAACTGAGTGTAGATAAAAGAAAAAAAAATCTCTAAATTTAGCTCAAGAAAACTCTGAAGCTCCATCTTAATATTAATAGTTCTTAGTATAACCCTGAAAATATACTTCATGCCTAGCCCTAAAACAACTACTTTTATCATTTTGTTTTCATTTTAATTTCAAAGAACAGGCTTTAATTAAGAAACACTCGTTTAAAAACTCTACTACCAAATTATCAGTCCCTACAAGATGATTTCTGGAAAGAAAGTCTTAAAGACAATTTCTACGTAAGGGAAGAACATAAATCAAACACATCAACCATTAATCTGAGGAAAAAAATTTAAAAGCTCAAAGGCTTTTTTTTTTTTTGAGGGAAAACTCTGTACTTGGTCACAAGGGCAGTTTAACCAGTACAAACTAGTAGAAGAGATCCTCAGACAAGTAAATATTGGGAAATAACAATAATGATAGTTAGGGCCAGTTAGGGTTTATGGGAGCTTCACTGAACACTCAAAAAAATTTCAACTATTAGGTCAATTTCTGATAGTAGCCAGGGGAAAAGAGTTTATTCTTTATGGCCAATTTTCTACTGACTCGACAGTCTAGAGGAAAAGAATTCTGTAGTGGAATGCACCCTTCAGTTATCTTACGGAGGGAGCGCTGCTTATCCCGTTCTTCCTTTAGTGGGTCTCTAACCATATTCCCACCCCCTGCCTGCAGAAGTACAACAGAGAAAGTCCAGCTGGCTTGCTCTAAAATATGTTTCAGGTGGCTGTGTGGATCAGTTTCTCTTGAAAAGAATGTCACCCTCCATCATTCCAACCTTTTCATTTTTTAGTGACATACTACTACCGTGTTTCCCCAAAAATAAGACCTAACTGGAGAATAAGCCCTGGCATGATTTTTCAGGATGACATCCCCTGAACATAAGCCCTAAAGCATCTTTTGGAGCAAAAATTAATATAAGACCTGGTCTTATTTTTCAGGGAAACACGGTAGTAAATAGGTATTTTTCTGTTCTACGCAATGCTTAGGTAGGGTAGAGATAAGAGTATAAAGAACACATTGCTTGCTGTTTTGAGAGCTATCTGATCTTTTTTGGGTTAGCACTTTAGTAAACAAAACCCTTAGCAAAACCTGTGAATAGTATCATGTGTGTCTGGACACATGAATAAAGAGTTCCATGAAAGCAGAGCCACCAAAAGTTAGCAGCAGGATTAAAGAGAACCTCAGACCACCCAGGAGGCTGAGACCCTTCAAGGTACTTTAAGCCTCATTTGTCATGAACTCTGAGGCTGCTAGCATCAAGACTCATCAGTCCTGGTTAGGTGATTATTGCTTTATGTTTTCTAGTTAAAACAGTAGCACCTGGAGCTTTCATCATCTCATTTCACATAACATTTGTGTAGGTGGAATTACGTATGCTCAATTTACATATGTACTACTATTGGTTAAATTATTCTTCTGCAAAATCAAGAGTTGATCTCAGGAAAAGTCAAATGCACATACCTGCTACTTCATCATTCTTAATACCAAGTATATATAAAATGAGCATTACCCTTCTACAATAAGCTGGGCAGGCAACTGTATGACTGGATGTAATGTCTTTTGCTCAACTTACTCATTATCAACCTGCAGAAGCACTGAAATATCAAACACCAAAACATGAGATTCCTGAAAGCACTGGTACTCAATTTGGGAAATCTAGCCTTCTGACAACCACTTAAAATAAAAATTCTAAACACTGCATTTCAGAGTGTTTATATACATAGTGGGCACTTGAGTACTGAAGCGAATGATCACAGCAAATGCTCCCGAAGGCAATCTAGGTGCTAAAACAGGACGACTCAGAAATCAGCAGAGGTGAATGACCACACGGACTGGTGATTGTGACTCTGCTTCCCTTTCTGAGTCAATAAAAGTCTAAGTCTAGAGGGAAACGATCTGTAAGCTCATGAAGCCGCTTTTGAGTTTCAGTACTTGGTATATGATAAGCACTCAAAAAAAGCAATGAATAACAACGATGGCGACAAATACATATAAACAAATGGCATTATTTATATAATTATAAATAGTATGTTTAACATTTTCAAGGTTATCAAACAGTAAAACTGACAGTTGTTCTTTAGATGTACAGTTCTGTGAATTCTGATACTTGTAGAGTGTTTGAGCCACCATCAAACTTGACATATAGAATGGCTGTGTCATCCTAATAAAATCCCTGTGCTATTTCTTTATAGTCACACCCTCCCCGCTACGTTACCTGCTGGCAACCACTGATCTGCTCTCCATCACTATAGTTTTATCTTCTTAAGCAAAACAATGTATTTAAAAATAAGTATATTTTGTATGTTCTTTTAAAAGTGCTTTTTCTGTAAATCATCTTTGATTATAATACCATATGCCATTTAAATATAATTGCACAGAGCTTGCAATTCACTCTATAGTTTGGTTCCCTGATAATATTCTTAACAGTTTTTCACTTATCTTTAGGTTGGTGCAAAAGTAATTGAAGTTTAAAAGGTTATAAACAATTGCAAAAACCGCAATTACTTTTGCACCAACCCAATAATTTGGTATATATAACTTTCAAATCCTTGTATTGGGGTTAAAGTAACTTATGAGGAAAAAAAGTCCCAAGAAACAGAAGGAAAAGTTTTCAGTTTTTCTTAGGGTTTAACATTTCTTCTTTATCAAGACTGTAATACTGATTCTGGATCACAGGAAAAAATATAGTTCAAAATCTTTTTTTTGGTTAAATTCTATTCCATTTGACCATAAACAGAATATCTTTGGTTTTGAAATGTCCAGAAAAGGCAAATTCAGAGACAGAAGTAGACTAATGAATGATTAGGCCTTTGTGGGGGGAGTGGGTAAGTGACTGCTAACGGGTATGAGTTTTAGAGGATGGGTGATGAAAAAGCTCTAAAATTGATTGTGCTGATGATGGTTTCACAACTCAGTGGGTATACTAAAAACCACTGAATTGTACACTGTGAATAGGTAAATTGTATGGTATGTGAATTATATCCCAAAACTCTTATTAAAAATTTCCTTTAAAGGGCCGGCCCGGTGGCTCAGGCAGTTAGAGCTCCATTCTCCTAACACCGAAGGCCACCGATTCGATTCCCACATGGGCCCATGGGCTCTCAGCCACAAGTTTGCTGGTTCAACGCTTCGAGACCCACAAGGGATGGTGGGCAGCGCCCCCTGCAACTAAGATTGAACACGGCACTTTGAGCTGCGCCACTGCTGAGCTCCCGGACGGCTCAGTTGGTTGGAGCGCATCCTCTCAACTACAAGGTTGCCAGTTCGACTCCCGTGAGGGATGGTGGGCTGTGCCCCCTGCTACTAGAAAAAATGGCAACTGGACCTGGAGCTGAGCTGTGCCTCCACAACTAAGACTGAAAGGACAACAACTTGAAGCTGAACGGCACCCTCCACAACTAAGATTGAAAGGACAACTTGACTTGGAAAAAAGGCCTGGAAGTACACACTGTTCCCCAGTAAAGTCCTGTTCCCCTTCCCCAATAAAATCTTTAAAAAAAAAAAAAAATTTCCTTTAAAATGTGGGTAAAAATAATAAAACTCAATAATACAGAACACCATCTTTGGATACCTAATATTCATGCTAATCAGACATAGTATTACTAAAGCACAGACAGTAGAGAAGGGAGGACAGACAAATGTAACTCTCTATAAACTGTATCAGAGTTTCAACTTGTCACATATTACTCACCATCCATGAGAAGCCAATGGCCAGTGAGAACCCAGATGAGGACGAGCATGACAGACAGAGAGAAGGATAGCAGCTCAGCAGCAGTGAAACGCCCACAGCAACCAAAAGAAATCCTGGAAAACACAAGACATTTACTGGACTAATGGGCAATAAATTTTATTCAATAACCGAATTCTCCTTTGCTTCTTCATGATCAGAGTTCATTAGGGCCAGATTAGAATAACAGGTGATACCTACCGTGTTTCCCTGAAAATAAGACCTAGTCAGACCATCAGCTCTAATGCGTCTTTTGGAGCAAAAATTAATATAAGACCCAGTCTTATATTATGTTAGATCTAAGACCTGGTCTTATTTTACTATAATATAGTAAAAATTAATGTAAGACCCAGTCTTACAGTAAAATAAGACCGGGTCTTACATTAATTTTTGCTCCAAAAGATGCATAGAGCTGATTGTCTGGCTAGGTCTTATTTTCAGGGAAACAGGGTAGATACCTGCTTTGACGTAAACTACAGAGAGCTCAGAGAATTATACTTCTGCACCCAATCGATAACGTACTTTTTATCCCAAATTATCAACATGGTTGTTAATAAGTTTATAGTGACAACATCTATCTTTGGAGATTCTAAGTAAAGGGAAAAATTCTATTCTTATGAGAAAAACAAAATGAAGAAAGTTAATAATTCGATTCATTTAGCAAAGATGAATAAACATTTATAGTAAATCTATTTAGTTAACACCAACTCTTAAGAAAATCAGCTGCCCCGAGTGACTGGTTTCCTCAGTGCATACAGCACCTCCACTAGTAACAGCTTTGTTTCCATGGATCAACGGCTTTAGTAGTTAAGGTGTGAACACTGGGCTTAAACCTAAGTGTCTAGTCTATACTCTAGGTCACCAAAGATCAAAGGCAAAGAATGTTTGAGTAACCACTGTTTTCATAGTCTATTAACTCACTAGCAAAGGAATGAAAGCGTTGCTTTAAAAGAAAACATCTCATCTTTCAATAATCTGAGCAGGAAGCCTTTTACAATAACTCTAACATCCTAAGATTTGTTTTTATTTCCTCTGCCATGAAAAGGTGCAAAAGTAATATCTTCCAGTTTTAAAGATCAAACATCTCACTTCCCAGTTTTCTGGCATTTGTGTGCTCCAGTCAGTATCAGAAATTTAGATTCCTAATAATGCTATCAAGTATGAGAGAAAAACATACACAAGTTTATAATTTAGAGGAAACTGTCCTTACTTGTTCTGAGGTGAACAGGGTCTCGTTAAATACTGGCACATCGGGAGAAGAAGAAAAGCAAAAGCTATTGTTGCAAGAACTACAGAGAGAAAATGTATGGTTAAATTTTATTGTGCGTGTGGTTTTTTTTACATTATAAGAAAAATGGCATGACTTATGGAAACTTAATCATTTCCCAGAATACTTTTCTTGACAAGTGGATACAATAAAAATTAACTGGAGAAGAAAAATATCTTCCTTTAGCATTGCACAGATAACCCCTTAAAAACAAAGTACCTGATTTGAAGTAAGGGGAAGCATAGGTAGATTTTCTCATTCTCTTCTATCTCAACAAGAAAAGATAAATAGTGGGCCAGGGGATCTAACAAGTCTAGCATTTTGTTCATGTACTATACATTTCCTCATTGCTTAGATTAAAAACTGATCAGAGAGCTGACAGTCCAATTACCTTGATTAGTTACCAGTGTTTCTACCTGCAGAAGCACTGGTAGGGTTGTCAGTGACCTCTCTGCCAGATTGGGTTTCTGGTAACATCCCAGACCAGGAGCCAAAGCGATCCTGCTCTGGTGTCACAAAGCTCACATGGTTTCAAACCCCCCGTCTTTTGTTCAGATGATGCTGGCGGGCCTGAACTCATGATATGCATGTCAAGTGGTTCAAAGAAGGGGTGAGGGTGGAAAAAGCCAGACTTATGAAGAAAGACTTGCGTGTCATGGTGTGCAAGTCTTAATTTTTGAATGATGATTAAAAAAAGGTGAAAATTTTTCCCTTTAGGTTAACGTTAAGAACAGACAGAAATTCATTTACCTGCTGTACATATTGTAAAAACTACTTGAACTGAGTCAAAGAAGAAGAACATGACTAGGAGAGAGACAGATGCTCCAATTGGCAGGAACAGGGCCTGGGTGGAGTCAATAGTCTGGATGCCTGCAAGAGAGAAAGGGACATGTTAACGACGTATGTGACAGGTACCATGCCGTGTACTTTAGGTATAGTAACGCATTAAAATGTGGACAGTTCTAGGGATTAGTGTGTACCATACAGATTAGCTAGGCCGAGTCTTTCCTTCCCAATGAGATTATGAGCTCCTTGCTCTCCTCATAGTACTTTCATCATAGCAGTTGTTCAAAAAACAAAATACTTAGTGAGTTAAACTACCACTTGCTGGTGCTAACCACCTGGATGGCAGGGTGCCAAAAAACACAAACAAAATCATGAACGTTCAAAGGTAGTGAAAATTGAGATTAGTCGATTTGAGTACATCTGTGGTGTTGTATATAGGTTTCGTGAATGAGGTGGTTTAAACTCACTGAATAAAATAATTTTTCATCATCTGTGGATTTAATATATTCATGTTCACTCTTCCCCACTGTCAATAATAGTTAAGTACAGATTTTGGGGGTGAGAGAAAGGGAGAGAACCAAAGATCTGAAAACAGCAAATCAGAAAAATTACTTTATGGAAACATTTTAAAGAACAAGTAGGATTTAGCACAGTGGTTCTCAGTTCTTGGCTGCTCATTAAAATCACCTGGGGAGCTTAAAAAAAATTACAATGTCCAGGCGCAACCCCAGATCAATTAAACTGGGGGTTAGTAGGCCCAACTAAAAACTCCCCACAAAATTTTATTTTCAGCCAGTGTTGAGAAACATTAATAGAGTATTTGATGGAAAAGTAAAACATGACAAAATCTGATAACCACTGAATGAAAAGAAAAAATTACTAATTTGAGCTTGTATGTTACTACTTCCAAATTAACCCTGCTGAGACATCATTAAGTACATGAGAGGAACTAAAGAAGAAATTTCTATTGGTCTGTTTCTTTGCCAGAGCCATACTGTTTTGGTAATTATAGCTTTGTAGTATAACTTGAAGTCAGGGAATGTGATACTGCCAGCTTTGTTCTTTTCTCAGGATCGCTTTTTGGCTATCTGGGGTCTTTTGACACACAGACCAATGGAACAGAATTGAGAGCCCAGAAATAAACCCACACATATGTGGCAACTAAATTTCGACAAAGGGACCAAAAATATACAATGGAGAAAGAAAAACTGGAAAGCCACATGCAAAAGAATGAAACTAGACTACTGTCTGATACTATACACAAAAATTAACTCAAAATGGATTACATACTTGATAAGACTTGAAACAATAAAATACACAGAAGAAAACACAGGCACTAATCTTATGGACCTTGGTCTCAGGTTTTTGCGAACTTGACCCCAAAGGCAAGGGAAGTAAAAGCAAAAAATAAATGAATGGAACTACATTAAACTTAAAAGCTTCTGCATAGCAGAAGAAACTATCAATAAAACAAAAAGGCAACCAACTGAATGGGAGAAGATATTTGCCACTGATTCCTACAATAAGGGGTTAATATCCAAAATATATAAAATACTCACACAACTCAGTAACAAAAAAACCAAACAATCCAATTAAAAAATGGGCAGAGGACCTGAAGAGACAATTTTCCAAGGAAGACATACAGATAGATATGTGATAACAGATATGGCCAACAGATACGTGAAAAGATGCTCAACAGCACTAGCTATTATATAAGGAAAATGCAAATCAAAAACATACCTCACACCTGTTAGAATGGCTATTATCAATAAGACAAGAGGATGTGAAGAAAAGGGAACCCTTATACTGCTGGTAGGAATACAAATTGGTGCAGCCACTATAGAAAACAGTATGGAGGTTCCTCAAAAAATTAAGAATAGAATTACCATAGGACCCAGCAATCCTGTTCTGGGTATCTACCTGAAAAATTTGAAAACATTTATTCATAAAGATGTAACCCCCTTCCCCCAAAATGAAAACCATAAAAAAGACAAATGTATCCCTATGTTCACTGCAGCATTATCATGGTAGCCAAGACATGGAAACAACCCAAGTGTCTTTCAAAGGATGACTGGATAAAGAAAATGTGGTACCTATATACAATGGAATACTACTCAACCATAAGGTGAAATTTGTGACAACATGGCTAGATCTTGAGAATATCATGCTAAGTGAAATAAGTGAGCTGGAAAAGAACAAGAACCATATGACTTCATTCATATGTGGGATATAAAACAGAAAGCAACAAATGAACACACAAAACCAACAAATAATCTCATAGACACAAACAATAGAATGGTGGTTACCAGAGTTTGAGAAAGGGGGATGGGGGAGGGAGAAGAGGGTAAAGGGGATCAAATATATGGTGGCGGGAAGAGACTAGACTTTGGGTGGTGAGCATACAATGCAATATACAGATGATGTATTATAGAATTGCACCCTTGAAACATATTAACCAATGTTACCTCAATAAATTTAATTAAAATTTTTATATGACCTATGATAAAGAAATATTAGAAGTAAAAATCTCTCTTCATTAAATTACGGCTATGAATAAAATGTTACACAACCAGAATGAACATAACTAGACACAAAGGACTGCAATCATCAACCGACGTTTCAAACTTGCTCTTAGGTATTTAAATTTACCTCACGAAAGCTATGTAGGGATTTTGGTGAAATGAAATAAATGATCTGGAGATGAGGTCTATCCTCAATTATAGTCAAACCCATGCAGCTTGCCATGGATCATTTTAGGGGGGTGTATCTTAAAGTGTCTTACGGAAACATTTATAAAACAAAACTATGAAATGTCTAACTAAATTTCACCTAAATAGGTGTTTTTTTTTTTAAATTTGAGTGCTCTACAATTGTTCAAAGAAGAACTAGAGGAAACTATAAAATTTTAGATGCCTTTTATAACAGAAAATAATAAGTTTCTCAAACAAATGATTATTTGTTATACGGTAAGAAAAAATCTTTAAAAACATAAATCTATAAATGCTAACTCCCCCCCTCCTTTCTTTAAAAGGAAGTAGCATATATAGTCTACAGACTATATATGTAGACTATTAATTATGTTGGTATAAAATATGAACAGAAAAATGAAATGGCTGGCTACAACAAACACTGTTTAGTAAGTCAGGCATTAGAAGTATTTGTTTATAATAAATCTAAATTTTAGAAATTCGTTCTGCAATTAAAATGCAAAACTGAATACAAAGAACTGTTCAAGAATATTAGAATGCACAGAGTTCGTTTTTTGAAAGCACAGATTTTATTTAAACCAGGAGGTATTAGACTTCCACCAGTTTTACAGAAGGATGTCCAAGAGAGCTTACCAAACAGTGTCACAGGGCAAGTCAAGCTCCTTTAGTTGCTGACAATATGCTACCTAAAACAATGTGCACCACTTCAATACAGCATTTCCTAAAAGGTCTGGAGAAAATGGTCTTGAAGGGGAAGGGGCTACTTAGAAATGTTACCACAAATCTAGTGACTTCAAAACAAAACAGAGCAAAGCAAAACAGAACAGCCATAATTGGAAGGACTTAAGTACAGATGCATTATCTTTAAAACCAAAATCAACATAAGAAATAGGCATGATGAAGGAATTAAAATTTATTTTTTAGCATGCAATGAACATGGCTACACGCTAACTACATATCTGGTCATAAAACAGACACTGATAGGCGGCCGGATGGCTCAGTTGTTTAGAGCGCAAGCTCTTAACTAGGCTGCTGGTTGGATTCCCACACGGGCCAGTGAGCTGCGCCCTCCACAACTAGATTGAAAACAAGTTGGAGCTGAGCTGCAGCTCCACAACTAGATTGAAAACAACAAGTTGGAGGGCCGGCCCGGTGGCTCAGGCGGTTAGAGCTCCATGCTCCTAACTCCAAAGGCTGCCGGTTCGATTCCCACATGGGCCAGTGGGCTCTCAACCACAAGGTTGCCAGTTCAACTCCTCGAGTCCCGCAAGGGATGGTGGGCTCTGCCCCCTGCAACTAAGGTTGAACACGGCACCTTGAGCTGAGCTGCTGCTGAGCTCCCGGATGGCTCAGTTGATTGGAGCGCATCCTCTCAACCACAAGGTTGCCGGTTCGACTCCCGCAAGGGATGGTGGGCTGTGCCCCCTACAACTAGCAACGGCAACTGGACCTGGAGCTGAGTTGTGCCCTCCACAACTAAGACTGAAAGGACAACAACTTGAAGCTGAACAGAACCCTCCACAACTGAGACTGAAAGGACAACAACTTGACTTGGAAAAAAAGAAAAAAGAAAACAAGTTGGAGCTGAGCTGTGCCTTCCACAAGATTGAAAACAATGGCTTGACATCCTGGAAAAACATACTGTTCCCTAATATTCCCCAATAAAACCAACAACGACAACAACAAAACCAGACATTGAGCAATACATTAATGTATCATTGATAATTGTTAAGAAAGTTACTCATTTTGTAACTTTTAACCAAATATTCACTGAACACCTATTATACAGTAGGCAACATGTGGGATTTAAAAAAAAACAAAAAACAAAATGTCATTTCCAGATCTCACAGTTTCGAGTCTAAGTGGGAAGATTAAGGTGCATATTTCTATTAATGAAGAGAATTCCAACTGTACATCTCCATCGATCTCTGCAGTTCAAATAAATTATATGGGAAACCCAGTAAAGGACTTCAAGATGTCAGATAATGGGGTAGGGGTGGGGCTTTAAAAAAAACACAACAAACAGTTAATAATAATTAAATGAAGGACTGAGGTGCCGGGGCTGAGGGGATCTCTATATAGGCTTCTTGGGGCAGATGTAATGATGAGACAGGAAACAGAACAAGATTAGGGAAAACCAGAAAGGACCTTGCCCCCACTTTCTTTCTAACCTTTTTTATTGTAAAGCCTAACACACAGAAAAGTACATGATATAAAAATGTAGAGGCCAGTGAATCATCACGTAGCGAATACCACCCAGGTCAAAAAACAGAACCATGTCAACCTCAGAAGTTTGTCGCGTGCCCTCCTGGTCACTAACTACTGTCTCTCTTTCCCCAAAGGGAAATGCTGTCCCTGCTTTTATGACACTTTCTTCTTTGCTTCACTTTATATGGTTTCTGCCCAAGCATGCACCTTAAAATACTGATTCGTTTTTATTTTGCCTGGCCGTTGAGCTTACACTGAATTGTGCAGTATGTTATCTTGTGTCTGGCTTCTTTCGCTCAACATCATGGGAAACATCCATGCTCTTAGGCATAGCTGTAGTTCACTCATTTTCATGTCTTTTCCACAAATTCCTTGATTTTTATTTATTCTGGGAGGCCAACTGCAACCTTTAAGAAACCTCTCTCCACTGCTCACTTTCTCCTACAATCAGTTCAAAACACTCTTGCCAAAATCTTAACGTTAAATTCATACCCTCCTTTTCTTAGAACTTTCCCTCCAATTAGTCTCCATTGTTGATCATTCAAGATTTCAATCTCTTTAGAACTTACACAACCTCTTATATTTCTCTGTTCAACTTTCAGGCTGCTGTTTCTTTGATTTTTGATAAATGCATTCTATTTTCCATGCCATCCTTTTAATCTGAAATGGTATCACACTCCATAATCAAGTACTGGCCTTCTCTACAACGGCCATTTCTCTCATTATGTTGTTCCTGATTAAGTGGAGGGGACTGCATTCTATCCTAATCTGTGCTTATCACTGTGGTGTCTATGGCCCAGATTACACACTGAAGAAATTGTTGAGGATAATTGAACATAACACACAAGGTAGATTTAAGAAAGTGACCATTTAAACAACCATCTACTATTCTTTAGACACTGATCAATAATGAGAAATTAAAAAACTGATGTTACCAGGTAACTTCCTTCTACTATAAGGACTGACTTAACCATTTATTTGTTTGAGGATAAAAATTGTACTTAGATACACAGTATTGATTTCTTAGGTTTCTGTGATGCAATGTACACAGATTTATAAGGTTTAAGTACATCATTTGCATATATGCTATATAACAGAATTTTTAAAGGCGTTTCAAGAGTATAAAGTGATTTGGCTTAAAATGTTGGATGGTGAATTGCTATGTAATTATTTAACCTGAAAATCAGATATTGACACTGGGTTTTACCTGGTTCCCGGTAAGTTACTGGTATGGTATTTTACCGCATACAAGGAGCAGTTTAAGAAAAGACTCATTATATTTAAATGATTGTATTCACTGTATGTATCGTGCCTACTTTACACTGCTGAAGACAATGATCTCCAATTAAACTTCAAAGGTTCTCTGTGAATATTCTATATAACTTTATATTAGACCCCTAGTAGTTCCTCCCTATTAGGTGGTGACTTTAACCTGTCCTGTAAACGTAGTCTTTCCAATATGTAGTCTTTCCTGTCTGGCTTTTACTGAACACTATGTTTTGAGGCTCATCCACATTGTAGCACATGCTTCATTCACTTTAATGCTGAACAGCATTCCACTGTATGTACAGAGCACATTCTGTTTATCCGTTCACTAACTTGTGGATCTCTGAGTTGTTTCTACTTTTTGGCTATTCTGAATAATGCTGCTGAACATTTGCCATAAAGCACACTTCCATTTTTTAAAAAATAAGTATTTTTATAAAATCTTAAATATCAAAAGATACTCACCATTGCCTTAGTTTTACAAGTACTTCAAGTAGCTATCTTTAAGAGTCACTGAATTTATAATCAATACCTACAAGATTATCAGCCTCACCAAAGTATTTAAATGACATAAACAGGCAGATACTAATCTGCCTGCTCATCTTTAAGAAGATTAAGATCCTCAGCAGCAGGCTTTTAGGCGTGAGTTAAGAGCAGGACACAAGAAATCAGTAGTTCAGATTCAAAACTTAAGAATTAAAAAAAAAAAACAACACTTAAGAATTTAACAAATTATACCATACAGATTAGATTTTAATATGCCAACCAAATCTTGAACCCAGTGAATTAACTGGGGCTATTGAAAGAATCAAATGAAAACAACTACATGTATGCAAGTTCATTGACATAAAGTTCCTTACTATTATTGGTGCTGTTGCCATTAAAAGACCCAGAAGAACTGTTATTGTCTTTCTCCTTATCTTGATTTTCAAAGTCCATATTAAGGGACCTGTGGGGAAAAAAAATGTACAGTAAGTTTCAGTTTGCTTAAGAAAGAAGTTAGAAAAATCAGTAACAAAACAATATTTTTAAATGTTAAGGTATCAGGAAAGAAAGGAAGCTCTCTTTTGAACAACTCTACAAAATAGATTGTGCCACATTTTAAAAAAATATCTACATTCCTTCCAACATGTCAGAGGTCAAGAGTTTTCCTGACTGCAAATAAACGGTTTCCACTGTGGCTGAATCTTCTGGCACATCCTTAATTACTTCCTTCTGTGATAAATATCTAGAAGGAGAAATATTGAGTCAAAGGGCAAGCACAATTTTGAGACTTCTACACAACTGCTTCCAAAAACGGACCAATTTACTCTGATCGCAGTGTATAGAGCTCCTGTTTCTCTGTACCTTGTCAGCTTTCATTCAACAACAAATACTTGAGTTTCTGGACTGTTCTAAGTACTGGAGGGACAATAAATCATGAGGAAAACAGGCTCTTGCAGATTTTACATTGAAAAAGGGGAGAGCGATAATAAACAAAAAAGTAAGTCAAATATATGGGATACTAATGGTTAAGAGTTAAGGGGGAAAAAGCAGGAAATGGAGAGGTTAGGTTTGAAATTTAAATAGTGCAGGCAGGGAAGGCCTCCCTGGTGTGACTTCTGAGTTAAGACCTGAAGGAAGTAGTCATTGTCCGTTTGGGGGACTAAAAATGCTCTCCGTTCCAATTTAGAATTCTTTAACTTGGAACAATTTTGTGTATGTGAGCTTGCCCACTTCTTTCTTTGTGAACTACCTGTTCAAGTCTTTAGCTCATTTTCTATGTTCCTTTAAAGAAGGGTATGTGTGTGTATGTGTTTGTAAAAGAAATTTCCTGTGATGGTGGAAATCTTCCATATCTGCACTGGCCAGTGTGGTCGACATTAGTCACACGAGCACTTGAAACGTGGGAATGTGACTGAGGAACTGAATTTGACATGTTACTAAATTTTAATTAATTTAAGTTTAAATAATTTGAGAGCTAAAACTATTAAAACTCTTAGATGAAAACATAGGGGTAAATCTTTGTGACCTTGGATGTGGCAATGGATTCTTATGGGAGAAAATGTTACTTATATATCTGATAAGGGCCCTGTATTTAGAATACATAATGATATCTTACAATTCAGTAATAAAAAGACAACCCAATTAAAAAATGGGCAAAGGATCGGAACAAAGATATGCAAATAGTCAATAAGCATGTGAAAAGAACATCAGAGAAATCCAAATCAAAACCACAACAATACCACTTCACATTCCCTAGGATGGCTATAATCATAACCAAGTGATATGATAGCAAGGATGTCAAATTAAAACTTTCATACATTGCTGGTGGGAATGTAAATTGGTATAGACACTTTGGAAAACAGTCTCACCATTTTCAATTTTCTGGCCCATATTCAGGTTATCTATTTCTGTGCGTGAGCTTTGAAATTGTCCATCTCATCCAAGTCATCAAATTTATTGGCATAAAGTTGTTGATAGTAGTCCCTTATTATCTTTTTAATATCTGTAGACTGTAGTAATATCACCTCTCTTATTTCTGTTATTAATTTTGTGTTTTCTCTTTTTCCTTGATTCGTCTGGCTAGACGTTTACCAATTTTAGTGGTCTTAAAAAAACCAGCTTTTGGTTTCACTGATTTTTCTCTAACAACAAAAAATATCTACTTAATTTGTTTTAGCTCTGATCTTTATCCTACCTTTTGTTTGCTTGCTTTGGGTTTAATTTGTTGGTTTTTCCCCCTAGATTATTAAGGTAAAAGCTTAGATAGATCAGACCTTTTAATTCTATTCTAATCTAGGCATCTGAAGCTGTAATTCCTCCCCTAAGTACAGCTTTTGCAACATCCCATAAATTTGGTGTCATGTTTCATTTTCTATTAATTTGAAATATTTTCCAATTTCCTTCTTGAGTTTTTGATCCATGGAAGTGTGTCATTTTTGTTTCCAAATATCTGGGGATTTTCCAGAGATCTTTCTGATACTGATTTCTAACTTGATTCAATTGTGATCTGTTATGGACTGTTTGTATACCCACATTTGTTGAAGCCCTAACTCGCCAAAGTAATAGTTGGTGATGGGACTTTTGGGGGTAATTAGGGTTAGATGAGGTTATTGAAGGTAGGGCCCTCATGATGGAATTAGTCCTTTCTAAGGAGAGATACCAGAGAGCTTGCTCTCTCTCCACATGCATGCACCCAGCAAAGACCATGTGAGGACTCAGAGAGAAGGCGGCCATCTTTGAGCCAGGAAGAGAGTCCTCACCAGAACTTGACCATGCTGGTACTCTGACCTTGGACTCCAAGTCTCTGAAACTGCGAGAAAATAAATTTCCATTGTTTAAGTCACCCAATCTGTGTATTTTGTGATGGCAGTCAGAGCTAATAAAGATTAAAGATCATACTTTGTATGCCTTGAATCCTTTTACTGAAACTTACTTATTTTATGTCCCAAAACATGTTCTATCTTGGTAAATGTTCCATGTTCACTTGAAAAGAATGTGTATCCTATTGCTAGATGGAGTCTTTTCTAAATGTCAATCAGGTCAAATTGGTTGAGAATATTGTTAAAGCTATTACATCCTTGTTGATTTTCTGACCACTTACTTGTTCTATCAATTACTTAGAGAGGGGTATTAAAATCTTCAGCTACATTTGGGGTTTATTTTTCCTTGAAGTTCTATCAGTTTTTACTTCAAGTATTTTGAAGATCATTTAAAAAATGCATAAACATTTAGGATTATTATATCTTGTTGATTTTATTGACCCCTTTATCATTATAAAATAAACATTCTTTGTGGTAATATTCCCTGCTCTGAAAGTCATTTTATCTAATACAGCTTTTTTTGATGAGTATAGCAAGGCATATCTTTTCCCAGTCTTTCACTTTAAGTATTTTTTATGGCTTTATATCTACAGTGTACTTGTAAGCAGTGTATAATTGGATCTTGCTTTTTTAATTCAATCTGACAATTGCTACCTTTTAGTTGGGGTGTTTAGGCCATTTTCATTTGACTTGATCATTGCTATGAATAGGTTTGAGACTATCATGTTGCTATTTATTTTCTATTGCCCCCCCTTTTTTTGGTTCCCCTTTACATGCCTTTTTTTGGGGATTAATACAGTGTTTATGATTCTATTTTATCTCCTTTGTTGGCTTATGAGCTATAACTCTTTCTTTTATTTTAGTGGTTGCTGTAAAGTTTACAGTACACATTTTTAACCAACACAGTCTGTCTTGAAGTTATATTATGCTACTCCATGTGTAGTATATAAACCTCACAATAGTTTACATTTATTTTTCCCCTCTCAACCTTTGTACTATTATTGCCGTGCATTTTTTTTACATGTTATACTATAAACGCCACAATATATTATTTTTGATTATATAGTTATCTTTTAAATAAGACAATTTTAAATAAAAAGAAAAAAAACCTTTTGTATTTATCAACACAATTACCACTGCTGGTGATTTTTATTCCTTCGTGTAGTTCCAGATTTTCAACTGATACCATTTTTAATTTGCTCGAAGTATTAGGTTGGTGCAAAAATAATTGCGGTTTAAAAGGTTAAACATAATTGCAAAAACCGCAATTACTTTTGCACCGACCTAACACATCCTTTAATGTTTCTTGTAGTACAAGTCAATTGGTGGTGAATTCTCCCAGGTTTTGTGTGTCTGAAAACATCTTTATCTTGTCTTCATTTTTGAAAGATATTTTTGCTATAGAATTCTGCTGACAGCTTTTTCTTTCTGTACTTTCAAACGGATGTTCCACTCTCTTCTAACTTGAACTGTTTTCAATGAGAAATCGGATGTCCATCCTTATCTTTGTTCCTCTGTACTGAACATGTCTGGCCCCTGCCCCTTCTTTCCCTGGCTGCTTTCTGGATTTTCAATTTTATCACTGGTTTTAATCAGTGTGATTATGATGTGCCCTGGTGTAGTTTTCTTCATGTTTCTTGTTCCTGGAGATTATAGAGCTTACATCTGGGGGTCACAGTATTTTTCACCAGAAGAAAAATTTTGGCTATTCTTTTTTCAAGTATTTTTCTGTTCCTTTCTTCTCTCTTTCAGAGACTCCAATTATTCATATATTAGGCCACTGGAGGTTGCTGTCTGATATGCAATGACAGCTCAATGATACTCTTTTCATTACATTTTTTTCCTCTTTTCTCTATTTCAGATAGTTTCTATTGTTGTGCCTTCCAGTTCATGAATCTTCTTCTGCAATGTCTAATCGCTATTAATCCCATCCAGTGTATTTTTGACCTCAGGCATTATTGTTTTCTTCTCCAGAAGTTTGATTTGGGTAGTTTAAAATATCAACTTAACTTTTTGGACATATGCAATGCAATTATACTATCTGTTTTGATGTGCTTCTCTGCTGTAATTCTAACATGTGTCAGCTCTTAGTTGATTTTGATTATTGTCATCACTGGTTATGTTTTCTTTCTCTTTGCTACCTGGTAATCTTCACTTATATGTCAGACATTGTGAGTTTTACCTTGTCTCAATATTTTTACATTCCCATTAGTTGTTTGATATTTTTATAGTCCTATAAATCTTCTTGAGCTTTTGTTCTGGGATGCTGTTACTTGGAAATAATTTTTTTTTAAAATTTTGGGGGAGGGGAAAAGGACTTTATTGGGGAACAGTGTGTACTTCCAGGCCTTTTTTCCAAGTCAAGTTGTCCTTTCAATCTTAGTTGTGGAGGGTGCTGTTCAGCTTCAAGTTGTTGTCTTTTCAGTCTTAGTTGTGGAGGGTGCAGCTCATCTCCAGGTCCAGTTCCCATTTCTAGTTGCAGGGGGCACAGCCCACCATCCCTTGCGGGACTCGAACCGGCAACCTTGTGGTTGAGAGGACGCACTCCAACCAACTGAGCCATTCCAGAGCTCAGGGGCAGCTCAGGTCAAGATGCCGTGTTCAATCTTAGTTGCAAGGGGCACTGCCCACCATCCCTTGCGGGACTCGAGGAATTGAACTGGCAACCTTGTGGTTGAGAGCCCGTATTCCAACCAACTGAGCCATCTGGGAGGCAGCTCAGCTCAAGGTGCCGTGTTCAATCTTAGTTGCAGTGGGTGGAGCCCACCATCCCTTGCAGGACTTGAGGAGTTGAACCGGCAGCCTTGTGGTTGAGAGCCCACTGACCCATGTGGGAATTGAACCGGCAGCCTTTGGAGTTAGGAGCATGGAACTCTAACCGCCTGAGCCACCGGGCCGGCCCCTACTTGGAAATAATTTGTTCAGGACTTGGTTTTATGATTTATTAGACAGATCTGAATCAGGGTTCAGTGTAGGGTAATTATTCTCTACCACTGAGGCAGGACCTTTTTGAACACCCTACCCAATGCCACATGAATCATAGTTTTTCCAGTCTAGCTGGTGGGAACAAGTACTTTTCCCTCTAAACCTTTCCCATTATTCTTTCCTCAGCCTTAGGTAATTTCCTCGCATGCATGCACTGATCAACACTCTGATGAATGCTCAAAGGACCCATCTACAGATCTCTGGGGTTTTCTCTCTTTGTAAGCTCTCTTCTCTTTTGTATCTGACTTACTAACTCTACCTGCCTCAGTCTCTCTGGACCCTCTGCTCCATCTCCTTGACTTTGAGAATCTTTCTTCCTGTACCATGACCTGAAAACCATCTTTAATTTTTGTTTTAAGCTTATTTTTGACAAATGAAAGTTGTATACACAGATAGTTCCTGACTTTATAGTTTGACTTACAATTTTTCGACTTTATAATGGTGCAAAAACCAGCTTCAGTAGAAACCAGCTATTCTCAAGTCTCATCAGAAGAGAAATTGATGACCCTGTCGCTATTGCATCTCCATCATCCAACAATTAATTTTAGTTCAATGCTCCAAACATTCTTAAGGCCCAGTGTAGTTTCAGCTGTGTATGTTAATGGCAAGTATCCATACAACCATTCAGTTTTCATTTTCAGTACAGTATTCAATAAATTACATGAGATATTCCACACTATATTATAAAATAGGCCATGTTAAATGATGTTGCACAACTGTAGGCTAATGCAAGTGTTATGAGCACATTTGAGATAGGCTAGATAAGCTATGATGTTCAGTAGGTTAGGTGTATTAAATGCATTTTTGACTTACGATATTTTCAATTTAATGATGCGTTTGTCAGGCTGTAACCCCATTTTAAGTCAAGGAACATCCGAGGTCTGACAATTAAGTTCATGAACTTGTCGCAATGATGTTGCTAACCTTTTTTGATATCAGAAGGATTATTCATTATGAATTTGTACCAACTGGAAAGTTAACCAAGTTTACTATTTGGAAGTGCTGAAAAGGCTTCATGAAAAAGACGAAAACGACCTGAACTTTTCGCCAACAATTCATGGCTCTTGCATCACGACACTGCACCAGCTCACACAGCACTGTCTGTGAGGGAGTTTTTAGCCAGTAAACAAATAACTGTATTGGAACACCCTCCCTACTCACCTGATCTGGCCCCCAGTGACTTCTTTCTTTACCCGAAGATAAAGGAAATATTGAAAGGAAGATATTTTGATGACATTCAGGACATCAAGGGTAATATGACGATAGCTCTGATGGCCATTCCAGAAAAACAGTTCCAAAATTGCTTCGAGGTGTGGACTAAGTGCTGGCGCTGGTGCATAGCTTCCCAAGGGGAGTACTTTGAAGGTGACCATAGTGATATTCAGCAATGAGGTATGTAGCACCTTTTCTAGGATGAGTTCATGAACTTAATTGTCCAACCTCATATTTAAGGTACACAACATGATGTTTTTATATACCGTATTTCCCCAAAAATAAGACCTAACCGGAAAATAAGCCCTAGCATGATTTTTCAGGATATACCCTGAACATAAGCCCTATTGTGTCTTTTGGAGCAAAAATTAATATAAGACCCAGTCTTATTTTCGGGGAAACATGGTATATATACATTGTGAAATGATTACCACAATCAAACTAATTAACATCATTACCTCCCACAGTTGCCTTTTTCTTTGTGGTCAGAACACTTAGGACCTACTATCTTAGTAAATTTCAAGTCCACAACACATTCGTATTAACTATGACAGTCACCATGATGTACATTCAGAGGATGCTACCCTGGAGAGGTCAGAATTCTTCCTGGAAGGGACTCCACCAAACTACTAGGCTCAGGTCTTACTAATAATGCTCTTTACTTCATAGTTTTCCAAATCCTCTGACTCAAAAATCTCTTGCTGAATTCAAGAGATGTGCCCCTCTACTAGAATAGCTTGACTTCACCTGCCATTTGGTTTCACGTACTTTTACCCACTCTCTCAAGCTCCCTTATCTGTCACTGGTTCTGAAGAAGCCTCTGCTCTTCCTGCCCTGTCACTCCCCCTCAATCCCGCCCATCTGCTGGCAGGGTGGCCCAAAAGCAGATCTACTCCTCAGACATGTATTTCGACAAGTACTACGAGTACCGGCATATCATGTTACCCAGAGAACTTTCTAAACAAGTACCTAAAACCCATGTGATGTCTGAAGAGAAGTGGAGGAGACCCGAGGTCCAACAGAATCTAGGCCAGGTTCATCACATGGTTCGAGAGCCAGAACCACATAGTCGTCTCTCTAGACTTCTTCCAAAAGATCAACACAAATGAAGTACATCTGGAGACTGTCAACTAAATCTTTTTCAAATGTAATGTGTATGTGTATATAAGGTAGTATTCAGTGAATACTTGAAAATGTACCAGTCATTCATCCGTACCTGTGCATAAGCTGTATTCTTCACAGCAACAGAGCTCAGTTAAATGTAGCCGCAAGTCGGTTACTGTAAGGTGTTTAAAATTTCTCGTAGTCAGTTTTTCTCTTAATATAAGTGCCTATTTGACTTTACCTGTTACCTTTGTTAAGTTTGTGTATTGAATTAAAAATAAAAAAGAAATTCCTTTCAATAACAGAGATAATTTTGAAACATCCCTAAATATTAGTAAAGTAAGCAACACATTTATAAAGAACCCATGGATTAGAAAGCATTTGAGATCTTGCTCCCTGGCATACGAGTATGTTATCAGTTTGGCTCAAATAAACTCTTATAAAAATTAAAAACAAAAAAAAATCCCATGGGTCAAAGAAAACACCCACCAGAGAAGTTAGAAAATATCTTGAATTGAATGAAATGAAAATATAACAAAAGTTATGGGATATAGTTAAACCAGTGCTTAGATGAAAATCTGCTGCTTTAAATGACTATGTTAAAAGACAAGCAATGTTTCAAATCAATTAACTTGAGCTTCTACCTTAAGGAACTAGAAAAAGAAGCGTAAACTAAACCCAAAGCGAGCAGAAGGAAGGAAATAATAAAGATTAGAGTGGAAATCAATGAAAACAGAAAAAAAGAAGAGAAAAATCAATGGAACCAAAAGTTAGTTCTTTGAAAAGATGAACAAAATTGATAAACCTTTAGCTAGACTGACGGGGGCCATGAGGGGTGAGAAGGTGGAGAGACACAGACGACACAAATGACTAAAATAAAAATGAACGGGATCATCAGTACTGACCAAAATAAATTAAATGATTGTAAGGGAACAGTATGAACAAACTGGTGCCTACATGAGACAATTTAGAAGAAACGGACAAATCCTAAAGACACAAATTACTGAAACTGATTCAAGAAGAAATAGAATATCCAAGTAGACTTATAAGAAATAGAATTATTTAAAAATCAACCCACATGCAACCGTAAAAGAACTGGAATGGCTATACTAACATCAAACAAAGTAAGGCTTTTACAAACAAAAAACTGTCACCAAAGAGGGTCATTTTATCTCAGTCAATCCATCAGGACAATATGTTATAAACATACAGAAAGTGAAAAGACAAACCCACAGGCTGGGAGAAACTCTTTGCAAACATTTACCTAATAAAGGACTTGAATCCACAAATATATAAAGAACTCTCAAAAGTCAACAATAAAAAAGACAACCTAATTTTAAAGTGGGCAAAAGATTTGAACAAATACTTCACCAAAGACACCCAGATGGTAAATAAACACTTGAAAAGATGTTCAACACCATTAGTCACTACGTAAATGCAAATCAAAACCACAAGATATCACTCATATCCATCAGAATAGCTATAATAAAAAGATAGATAGGGCCGGCCAGGTGGCTCAGGTAGATGGAGCGCTGTGCTTTTAACGCCAAGGTCACTGGTTTGATTCTTACATGGGCCAGTGAGCTGCACCCTCTACAGCTCAGATTGTGAACAACGGCTCTCCCTGGAGCTGGGCTGCCGTGAGCAGCCGGAGGTCGGTGTGAGCTGCCGTGGGCTGCTACTGGGCTCCTGGGCTACTGTATGCTACCGTGTGCTGCCAGCAGCCAGCGTGAGGTGGCCGGCAGCCAGCGTGAGCTGCTGTGGGCTGCTTGCTGTGTGCTGCCATGAGTGGCCGGTGGCCAGCGTGAGTAGCCAGCTGCCAGCGTGAATGGCCGTGGGCTACCATGGGCTGCTGTGAGCTGCCGGCAGCTGTTGAGAGCTGCTGTGAGTGGCCGGCTGACAACCAGCGACCCACTGCCTCAGCCGGGGGTGGGGTGGGGTGGGGGCCGCAAGGCTCATCACACCAGCATGGGCCAGGGAGCTGTGTCCTACACAACTAGACTGAGAAACAACGGCTTGAACCAGAGTGGGGCAGGGGGAGGCGGAAGAAGGGGGAAAAAAAGAAAAAAGACAGATAGTTTACAAGAGAAACTGCAACTCTCATACACTGTTGGGAGGAATGTAAAATGGTACAGCTGCTTTGCAAACCTGGCAATTCCTTGAAATGCTAAACATAGCACATTACCATATATTATATATATACCATATAAGCCAGCAATTACATTCCTAGGTATGGATGGAAAGGATATGAAAAAAACCTATGTCCACACAAAAACTGGTACGTGGAATGTTCATAGCAGACAAAAAATGGAAACACCTTAAATGTCTATCACTTGATGCACGAACAAGAGAGTAGTATTTGGCAATAAACAGGAATGAAATACCGATGCATGCTACAACACAGATGAACTTTAAAAAAATTATGCTAAGTGAATGACGCCCGTCACAAAAGGCCACATGTTATGATTGCCACTTATATGAAGTGTCCAGAATAGGCAAATCTAGAAAGACAGAAAGGTAAAGATTTGTGGTTACCTAGGACATGGGAGAGAGGGAAGGGGATTGACTGCTAATGGGTACAAGGTTTCTTTAGGGATGATGAAAATGCTCTAAAATTGGGCTGTGGTGATAGTTACACAGCCTAGTAAAGTATACTAAAACCACTGACTTGTACACTTTACATGGGAGACCTTGATGGTATGTATACCTCCATAAATGTTTTTTCTTTGGGAAAAAAAAACACCCTTATCAATACTTAAAAGGGGTGGAGGGGAGTAAAAGTGATCAAGCAAGCAGGAAAAAACCAAAACCAAAGAGAAGATTTACAATTCACATGATTGAGAGAAACTTTATCTAGAATGTTTAAAGAAATGTCACAACTCTGTATAGACAACCCAATTTAAAAATGGGCAAATATTTGAATGGACATTTCACCAAAGAAGAAAATTCACATGGCCAGTAAGCACATGAAAAGATCCTCAGTATCTTTTCAACATCCTAATCTCAGTTACAATCAAAGCTATGAGATATCATTTCACATCCTAGTACTAGAATGGTTATAATAAAAAGGCAGACAATAACGTGTGTAAGAAAGTTCTTACCTGCTACTGAACTGTATACTTAAAAATGATTAAAATGGTAAATTTTGTTATGCATATTTTACCACAAAAAAAGCCCTTACTAGTACTTAAAAAAAAAAACAGTAGTGAATAAAGCAGGAAAAACAACAACAACAAAATCTTCCCATAAAGAAAAGTCCAACTTTAGATGGCTTTCACTGGTGAGTTCTATCATATAGTCAAAGAATACCATGATTTTACATAATCTTTTCCAGAAAACAGAAGAGGAGGAAACACTTCCAAAGTTATTTAATGGGGACACTTTAAATGTATAATTAAAGGCATCATGATTTACTTTTTACAGAAAATGTTATTTACTAAAGTATAAAAGACATAAGGTGCTGGATCAGAAGTCTTGACAACTTGGTTCCCATGCAGACTTTGTTACCAATGAGTTGTATAATCTTTGTCAATTTACGTCATCTTACTGGACTTCAGTTTCCTCATTTGTAAAATAAGGAAGTTCACCACAGAAATCTTTTCCATCGATATAACATAAAATTTTGTTTAAAACCTACCTGATCCTAAATTGGTATAACCCGTCTGTAAACAATATGGCAACATGTAGTAAGAGCCAGTTCATACTCTCTGGCGAAGTATTTCAAGTTTTGGATATTTAACTTAAGGATATAATTAAACCAAAGCGAAAGAACAGATAAAAAGATGGTCACCTTAACAACCCACATGTCCAATAAAAATGGAATAAGATAGTAACACAAAGGAATATCAAATTACTAAAAATTAGTATGAAGATGATTGTGAAAAATATTTTTGTTAGGTGAAAATAATCAGAATATAAATTATTTAAATTATGAAAATATACACAGTATTTAAGTATATGCCAAACACTAGGTCATATGTATTAATGAAAGTACAGTAGGTCCTCAAATGATGTCATCGAAACATTGATAAGATGCTGTAAAAACTTAACTCTTATCAATTAGCCTATGGTAAACCTTGTTTCATTATACTTAAAGTTGTAGAACCTATTGATGATGTTAAATGAGGTCTTACTGTATAGTATTAGGATTGTGAATCCAAAGATTTTTGTTAAATTACCGTGTCTTTTGAAATGCTGATACACTATGTACGCAAAGAGAAAAAAATTAGAAACTTGTCCAAAGAATAGACAGACAAAGTATCGAGATTATGCTGATAAGGTTCTAAGTTGCTCTGGCTTGATTAATGCTTCCTAAGAGTCATTATGGACCCAGGGCTCTCAATAAAAGTCTCAACGACTGAAACCTTTATCAGTTGATAACCGGAATTACCAACGGTATTTTCCTTGTTTTTCTACTCAGTGTTGAGATAAAGCCTGACCGTCTGTGATGTTGCCAAGTACCCATTAAAATCCAGAAAATACTGGATAGCTGAAAATCCGTATGTATCATCACTCCAAGTTCTCAATTTAAAATTTTTCATGCGGCTTTCATTTTTAAGTGTATCAGCCACAGAACTTTTTGAGTTCTACAGCCACTTAAAGTTCCTTTCAAGAAAGGATGGTGAAAAGAAAGAAGTGAGCATCCCGCTTCCAGATTTTCCTTCCTATTCTTATGGCTGCCTACTAGGATGGAAATTCAAGAGGATCTAGTCTTAGCCTTCCCAAGGTCAGCAGAGAAAATACTTAGTAAATGCAAATGTCCACAATTCTAATGATAGTAGGCTGAACCATAGGAAATTATTTCTATTGGTCAAAAAAGTTGACTGGGCAATTTCATATGACTCAACCTATGTCAATGCCTCTGTAGTAACAACTTTTTGTTCCAAGTGAGACTGTAGAAATCACTGTCAAGGATTCTCTCCTTAACTTGCCCAATGAGTGTGCATATGTGAGTCATTATTTTCAGAACCAGAATTTAAGCAATTTGTGTTTGCATGTTTGCATTAAAATGCCAAAGTCATAAGCAAAATCAAGAAGCGTTTTAACAGCAGCCAAATCAGAGCATAAAAATATCAGAATTATCCCAGTCTAACTCAATTCCTGTCCAAGTCATGTTTCTCTTCCAGAGCAATAAGTTTTGGTGCTGACACTTTCAGAGCAGTGTTTCTTCCAACTCCAATGAAATTAATCCCACTTTGATGGATGGACCTAGGGGGTATTATGCTAAGTAAAACAAGTCAGAGTAAGACAAATACCATATGATTCCACTTGTATGTGGAATACAAAGAACAAAATAAACGAACAAACAAAACGGAAACAGATTCAGAGATACAGAGAACAAACTGATGGCTGCCAGAGGAGCGGGGGGAAGGCTGGGTGAAAAAGGTGAAGAGAGTAAGACATACAAATTGGTAGTAACAAAACAGTCATGGGGATGTGAAGTAAAGCATAGGGAATATAGTCAATAATATGGTAATAACTATGTATTACCCAGGTGGGTACGAGACTAATCAGGGGCTCACTGCACATATTATATAAATGTTTAATCACAATGCTATACAGCTGAAACTAATATAAAATAGTATTAAAGGTCAACTGTAACTGGGAAAAAAAATTTTTATTTTTAAATCCCACTTTGAGAGCATCTTACCTGAAACTACCATAGACTATAAGTAGAATGGAAATCAGAAATGTAGACACTTGACTGGAATCCACCAGGGAATAGGCCCTAGAGAAAGAAGAGGGGAAAAATTAGCGTTAACAAAATAATTAAAATGAGACTTGATAGTTTAATACAGAAAATAAATGTATAGGTTCACAGCTATTATTAGCTAATATTCAAAGGCTGTTGAATATCAATGTAAAAATCCCATCTGTGTATGATAAACAACATATGCTTATAACATCTACCACCGACTTTAAAAGTCACAAAATATCTACCAACTCTGTACCAGTGATAAAAAGTCTCAGTTATCAAACTTTCATCAGTCTACACTTGAATTACTGGTTTTGCTCAGTGCTGAGGTAAAGCCTGTATGTCTCTCCTGAATTCCATTTCCGTTTTTATAACTACCTATTGGTTCTCTCCATCTGGATGGCCTACAGGAAGTTCTTCAGGCAACAGGTCCAAAACTCAACTCACTATTCTTCCCTTCACACCTGATCCTCTCCCGGAATGACTTATGATCCCCTCAGGGTCAAAGCTGGAAATCTGTTGCATTCTTGACACCACCCCTCTTCTCTTACCCCCTACATGTAAGGACAGCAACTTCCTGCAAATTCCCAAGGCCCCTACTTCTCTCGCTCCTACTGCCAATTCCTTCACTCCCTTCCATGTCTTGCCCATCAGAAATCCTGTTTGCAAGTCTGTCTCCAAGAGTTCACCCTCCACACTGCCCAGTCTTGTTTGTTAGGGATTTTCCCAAGTAAACTTCTCTGCCTTTTTTCATTTCAGCAAATATTTAATGATGGCTCCGTGCCAGACACTCTGCTAGCCACTGTGGATGTAATAACAAATAAGATTGTCTTGGTCCCACCCTGAATCTTTTCTAAAGAAATAAAAAATATATGTTTCATTCTAAAGGAATTAAAAAGCAAAAAATTAACATAAGCAAGTGAATATAATTGTGGAAAATGTTAAAAAGGGGAGAAAGACAAGTACAGGATACTATGAGCATATATAATGGGTGATCCTATTCAAGAACTGGGGTGGGGGTGGGGGTGCTTTCCTTAGGGAGGCAGAGGAATGGGAGACACAATAAATAGGACCCGGTGGATGGCTGTACCATTTAGGAAAAAAGGCAACAGAGGAGGAGCAGATTTAAAATTGGGTTTTGGAGTATGTGCTGAGGAGACAGCTGGACAGATACCTGGGTCTTGAGATGGGAAGCAGCCCTAAGCTGTAAGATATATATTGGGAGCTCACACCTTGTATGTGGTCATTGAAGCCACAGGTGTGGGTAAGACTGCCTACCGCAGCAGCAGTGAGAAGAACCTTAGAAACCTCCAAAATGTAAAGATCAGGTAGAAGGAAGAGCTGCAAAGAAAACCAAAATGAAACAGAGAAAGAGGAAGAAAACCCAGGATAGCAGGGTGAGTGATGAGTGTTTCAAAGCAGCAGCAGGATTGGATGGTGTCTGAATTTAACCCCTTGATCTACCCCCTTACTAGTAGCTGGAACTAGTTACTTAACCTCTTTAAGCTTCAGCTCTTCATTTGTAAAATAGGAATAATCACAACACCTACTTCAAAGAGCTGTTAAAGAATAAAAATGAAATAATCCATATACAGAGCTGAACAATGTAAGTACTCGATTAACATTTGTTGTTTGTATTAGGAAGGAGAGGTCACCTGTGTTGAAGGCTGCGAAGGTCAAGGAAGATGAAAACTACAGTGTCCACTGGGTTGATTTAAGTGTAAGTCATTGGTGACCTTCGCAAAAGCAGTATTAGTGGAGTGATGGGGATGCAGTCAGATTGGAATTGGCTGTGAAGTTAAGGAAATGGAGACAGGCAGTTTTTTGAGACGTACAGGGAAGAGAACAGCAGTTGGAAGGGAATGTAAGGATAAGGGAGGTCTTACATTTTTTTCAATATAAGAGATATTCAATTTTTTTTGTATGCTGACTGGCAATAATCCCAGGGAAGCAGGAAAGACTGATGAATATAGAAGAGAAGTTTCCTTTAATCTTTCTTAAAAACAGGATACATAATGAAATGTCATGACACGATGTTGTGGTCTATAGTATTGTTTTTTAATCTTTAGTTATTAGATATATAACTGAAGTATTTATGGGTAAAATGATAGGGTTTAAGGTTTGCTTTAAAATACTCTGGGGAGAAGGACAGGTAGGACAGATGTTTAAAAAAAGGTAAAAATTGTTTTTAATAATTGAAGCTGGAATGACAGGTCCATGGGAGTTCATTATACTCGTCTCTGCTTTTGTATTTTGAAAAGTTACAAATAAAGTTTTTAAAAATAATTTCTCACCATTTCTTATAAAAAGGTAGAGTATTAAATACACAGATCTGTACTCCCTAACCCCCCTTTTACAATATAGCCTAGAGATTTTCCTGTATCAGTATGTAGAGAACTTTCTCTTCTTTAATTTTATTTAGACATATGCATAGTATTCCATTGTGTGGATACACAAGTTTTTTTTTTAAAAAAACAAATCCGTTTTAGATGGACACCGTGGTTGTTTCCAAAAATTCTGTCACAAACAATTCTATTATAAGGAAGCTTGTAAATTTACCTGCATTGCACACATGTGAAATGACACATCTGTGTAGAACAAAGTTCCTAAAATTGAGATTGCTGGATTGAGGAGGAAATGCACTTGAAATGTAACAGATGTTGCCAAACTGCCTTCCATGGAGGTTAAATCATTTTGCACTCTCACCACTAATGGATTATTGGAGTTCCTGTTTTCCAAAGTCTTGCCAATAGTGTGAGCAATGCCTAACTTTTAAATTTTTACCAATCTGACAAATTAAAATTGGTATCTCAATACGGTTTTCATTTGCATTAATTTTCTGATGTAATTAAAAAAATTTTAATTAATTAAAAGTGAGACTGAGCAGCTTTTCATATGATTAAGGGCTAGTAGGCATTTTAGAAAGCAATTAAAAATTTTTTTTCCAGACTCCAGAGCTATAAAAAAACAGAAGCAGCTTTTTTATCCTGAGGAACTCTTGCTGGTGTTTTACTTGAATGACTTGGCGTTTCTGTACTCTTTGTATTCTGAAGCATATAGTCATTACCTAAGAGGTAGATTACCATATTTTGCCATGTATAATGTGCACCCAAGTTTTTGGCCCAAACTTTCAGGGACAAAAAATCTTTCGTTAATTTTTTCACTCAAATTTATTTGTTTACATTTAAGTACTTGTTTTTTGTATTATAAAGGAATTTTAGCATTTATTTTTTTAACATATTATGGTACAAGAAATTTTATGTAACAAATAATTACAAAACACCAGAACAGATACAAGGTACAGGAATTGTATGTACGATAACAAATTTATAGCATTTAAGCATCATAGAAAGCCAAGAACTCATCATCGTTACAATTTAGTCTTAAGTTCAACAAAACCGATGAGATGATCGTATTCCAGGGTATTATTTTGCAAATGGATATCATTGATTTCTAGAGTTACACTTTTAACTCATAAGCATAAATAAAAGAATTATAAACATTTATGTAGATATGGAATTAATACTCCCCATGTATAATAAGCATCCTTAGTTTTCCCTCACAAATTTGGGCAAAAGAGTACACAGTATATATGGCAAAATAGGTCTGATACTAGTGCTGATTTCTTTTGCAACATCTCTCGAATCACGGAGACTCTGGAGACTTGCTGCTTAAGACTTCTGAAGTCTGGGTTAAATGTTTGTGAAACCAGCTCCTCCTGCACACATCCTCTGTGCCATGCTCTAGTCTGAGGCTGACCATCGTGTAGTCACTGACTTTCTTCAGTCTGGTTTTCAAGGCGAGGCCTTGCCCCTGTGCATGTAAGAAATATCTTCTGAAGAGGCTGTTTCGGGCTACCAGGTCTCTTCTCCGCACCTGGCAGTAGGCACGTTACTCTCTGCAGAACTAAATACATGGCTTCAGAAAAAATGTTCTGATGCTTAATGGTTTCCTCTAGACTAAACGTGTTTTTTGTTTTATTTTTCAAATAAAGCTACGCAAGACAATCTAGTTAGAACTGATTCCTAATATAGTCCACAGTATTTCATATTAAAATTTTTTTAAAGTTATAACAACATTGTACACTCTACCAAGTATCACATAATTACAAGTTAGAACTTCATGGTATTATTTGAAATTTCATATATTTTCAATTCTAACTACCGTTACAGATGTTTTATTTAAAAAAGCCTTTTAACAAAAGAAGCCTTTAAACGAAAAGAACTTCTTATAAAATACAGAACATGGATTAAAATTAATTTTAGCCAATTTGTATTTTTAAAATACTATCAATTTTTTAAAAAAATACAAAAACAATTCATGTTTATCATAAAAATTCAGATAACAGTAAGTATATAAAGCAAAAGTGCAGTGCCCCTCGCTCCTGTCTCTGCACTCCCATCCCTAGGAGGAAACACCGTTTACAATTTGGTGTATGCACTCTTCCATGTAAACTGTATGTATAGAACACACGATAAACACAGAAACGTACCTGTTCTTCTATAACTTGCTCTTTTTAAAAACTCAATTATGTATCAGGAGCTATTGTTTTCTATTGCCTTACCATATTGTCCTTTTGCTATAAAATTAAGACATGGAAAACTTGACAGTATAGAATGCACTCTTTTCTCTTTTTTTTTTAATAAAGAGAAATCTTCTAGGTTCAGTGAACACAATTTTTAACTCCATGGACATTGTCTAGTGATTCTCATTTCTGTGTTAATAACACCAGTACCTACCAATGTTTTCACACTTTCTCATCTAACGTAACGTTCTGAATTAGGACAGTAGATTGTGGCTTCTAACCTGAATAGAAACAAGTGGATGCCTTTGCCCATGCCTCTCTTTTCAGTCAATTTAAAATTTAGTGAAGGCAAGAACATTTCTACTGCCTGTTTTCAAAGGCAAACCATGGAATTCCACAGGTAAAGATAATGTGCTCATCATGATACTGAACAGTCAAGCCTGTTATTGAAAATGACATTAGGAAGAACTGCATCTTGTACTTCGGCAGATGTACTCTTAACAACTCCTATCTAGCCTGGAGGAATTAGAAAAGCATCGATGTTGTATATAATATTACATTTTAAATGTGTAGAGAAATCATTTTTGGGAAATAACGTCTGCTTAACAAATGTGAACATATTAGAACATTTTGTTACTACTAACATCGAACACAGAATATTTTGCTATCCTAAAACAACTTTACAATGTAGTTTTTCTTTGGGAAAAACTTACCAGGGAACTTTCTGCCACGTAAATTCTCTTAAGGTTAGGGATTTCTTGGCATAGAGGTGTTATATTTTATGAATCACTTAAGTTATTCATAAAATATAAGAATCACTTAAGAATCATTAGTGGTTGCCTGTGTCAAGTTCAAGTAGAAATATGTACACTTTACTGTTAAGTCTTTTAAAAGCCCTGGAGACAGAAGGAACTATTACAAACTGATGATAACCCTAGGATGTATTTAGAAACACAAGTTCTCCCTCTCACACTAGTTTTCTTAATTACCCCCAAAATAATCTGCTGGGTGATGTTGTATCTTAATCAATAAAAAGAGACCATTACAAAAATAGCAAAAGAAAAGTTTGACTAGAACATGAATTCAAATGAATTATAGAGCTACACTGTCCAATATGGCAGCCACTAGCCCCATGTGCCTCTTCAAATTAAATGAAATGAAAAATTCAGGTCCTCACTGGCATTAAATTTCAAGTGTCCAATAACTGGAGGCTACTGCATTGGGTGGTCAGATAAAGACCATTCCCATCACTGCAAAGCTCTAGTGACCGCACTAACATACACCTGTATACAGTAGACCCTTGACCAACACAGGCTTGACCTGTATGCGTCCACTTAGATGCAGATTTTTTTTCAGTAAATATACAAGCAGCCCTCTGTACTGTGGATTGCCGATCTGCGGATTCACCCACCCACAGATCAGAAACAGTACCTGTTTTAAATCCATGGTTGGGAACCCACCAGGTATTGTTCTGCACATGCATTTTTCTACCATATGCATAAGGGACTGGAGCATCTATGGATTTTGGTACCCACAGGGGTCTTGGGACCAATCCCCCATGGATGCTGTGGGAGAGTCAAAAGTTACATGTGGATTTTCAACTGCATTGGGGGAAAGGGGGTGTCAATTGCAGATAGATACCCATGTTATATTTCAAAAATGGAGTTCTGGGAATTTATTGTTGGCAATAGCAACAAGTTAACATTCTGCTGAGCATTTAACTCTTAGAACCATTCCGGGAGGTAAGTCCTACATGTCCACAAACTAAAAAAAAAACACACCTTGAGAACCAATGTGTTTCAGAAGTTTTGGGATTTTACGAAGAAACCCACCCCATCAGGAGCAAATAATAATATCTCTGTAGTGAAACATGAACAGTCACACTAAGTAAGATAAACAAAATTATAAATAGCGTCATATCAGTTTATGTCAGGTTTTGCTTCCAAATGAGTAACAGAAATACTCTGCTTTTTCAGTTTTGTGAAGGAAATTGGGCCTGTGTGATTATCACCATTTTTGAGATGAGGTACAGTTCTGAACACGGGCTACCTAACTCCAGGGTCTCCCAAAATGATTTCATCATCTGCCCCAAACTTGGAGTCAGGAGGCTCCAGTTCCTATCTGTAATTATACCACAACGAGCTGTTTGAGCTTCCCTGGGCAAGCCTTTCCAATCTTTCCGGTCTCTAGAAAATCCTCTTTTAGCCTAGATGAACTTGAAGGCCCAACTAATTTTTATTGTCAAGATTCTAGGTTTTAATAGGTTTTAACACTGTGTTTTTCCTCAAAAAAAAAAAAAGAAAAAAAAAGAAATACTTCCAATCTGTTCACAGATAACTCTTTCATTTGGCTAATCACTGGCATGTTGTGGGTAAATTAGCAGTGACAAAAATGACACTGCTTCCAGGCTACTGAAAACTGTTATTAAATTTCTTCTTTTCATCACCCAATGTTTACAGATTTAAAAGTGGCTTATGTAAAACCTACATAATACCAGCAGAGACAGATGATGGTAATCTCTGGTTGGTAACCAACCCAGGGGAAATTCTCTTGGGTCACTTTTAAAAAAATCTGGCCAGCCCCTAGGGGTTCTAACCTCTAACCCAGAAGCTTTTTTCATTTGCCAAACAGATTGTTTTGTTCTGTATTTGTTTATGACCTCAGTTTCCTGAAGTAGGCTCAGTTTTCAACTACTCTATAAGCCCATGAAAATAAGCACATAGCTATAAAAATGTCTACAAGTTTTCAATGCTAATAATGATGGTGAAGAAGACCTTGCCCATATCTCTCTCTGTTCTTTGCCCACACAAAGCATTCAAGTAAGACTCATCACCACTTCAGAAGTACACAGAGATCCTAGGATTTTACTACAGGAATTTGGAGTCTGTGCTCTGGGGTAACATTAGAATAAGGTAGGCAGGGAGGGAAAGGTATCCCAAGGAAAAAGGCTGGGTAATCTGGCCAATTTTAGGAAATCAAAGCCCAGCGATCTTATTTATTTCACAGCCTCTCCCTACCTTACACTTCAGACTCTACTAAAGATCAACAGAAATGTGTCCTCGCTCAGGCTCTTTTCCTGAGATGTTTGTTTCCAGATACTCTGAGTGCACATTAAAAACAGGAACTACTCTACACTCTGAAATAAAGGCATTCTTACTAAAATGCAAAAAGAAACTTAATATATGCATTTGAGACATGCCAAAATCAGGTCAGCCAAATATACTGAAAACAGACTTGAAGACTTTGCTAAATGATGTATTAGTATAAGTCCGCTGTTGAGTTGAAATAATTTCTGTGGTCATTACAAAAACCACTAATTCTTTAACTACATTCCCCGAAGCCTTAACAGAACAAAGACAAAGAGCTACCATAAATTTCTCTCACATATAAGATTATATCCTATACCCTAAGATTTTTAGAACCATGCTGGATTTTAGTAACTGCTCTAAAATCAAACATCTATTTCTAGCTGCTTTACCAGCAAGTGCTTATAACACATATCCTGCTAAAAATCATGCCAAATTGAGACACAGAGAGTACTGTTCTATAACGTGTTCTGTGTCAGCCTTCCAGATATACAATGAAAGCATTCTTGTCCACCCCACAAACCAAGCAATTACTACCCAACCCTGCACACACACTGCCCTAGGCCAGCACTTTGCAAACTTTTGGGTCTTGAGACTATTTACGTTCTTAAAAAGAGGACCCCGAAGAGCTTTTGTGATATTCATCATGTTAGAAATCAAAATATTTATTCACTAATTCATTTATACCCAATAAAACCATTATATGTGAACATAGCATTTTTAAAGGAAAGGTAACTGTTTTCCAAAACAAAAGAATTTAGTGAGATGAGGGGTGTGCTTTTACATTTTTGCACACCTCTTTAACGTCCAGCTTAAATATAAGATACCATGTTTCCGGCTTAAATATAAGATACCATGTTTCCCCGAAAATAAGACCTAGCTGGACAATCAGCTCTAATGCATCTTTTGGAGCAAAAATTTATATAAGACCCGGTCCTATTTTACTATAATATAAGACCAGGTCTTTAATAATATAACAATATAATGTAATATAATATAATATGTAATATTGGGTCTTATATTAATTTTTGCTCCAAAAGACAGAACTGATGGTCCGGCTAGGTCTTACTTTCAGGGAAACACGGTAGCCAGATTCTCATACCTGCTCCTGCATTCAGTCTTGGGGTGCTATGGGGTGCCTCACACCAGGGGTGGGCAAATGATGGTCTATGCTCATCCGAGGAACACAGCCACGCTCATTCACTCAGGTGTCTCTGGCTGCGCTAGCGCTTCAGTGGCAGTTGAGTAGTTGTGACAGAGACCGTATGGCTCACAAAGCCTAAACTACTATCTGGCCCTGTACACAAAAGGTTTGCCAGCGCTTGCTGTTGCTGCACAAGGGCACCTGGCCAAGAGGGCCAGCAAGTGTTAAAATACCACCCACCCCTTTCCTCCTGGGGGGGTGCCTCCCCACATTGGGCACACACAGCTTGCTGAGTAGTCTTGTGTCCTAGCGGGCGGACGCAGCCACCTGCTGGGAGGGGCGTCTTTTCCTTTCACAAAGGTGAGAGTTATGAGCTGGAGCCCACCTGGCCAGGGAGGCACTATTTCTTATTTTGCACAAAGGAGTGTGTGTGCGGATAGGCTAGCAATAGTCAGGAACATCTCTGAGTCCTACTGTGAAGATGGGGTGGATTTCCAGTATCAAAATATTTTTACATTAGAAAGGAAGAATCTGCATTCTTCATATTCCTCCATCAGCACCAAATATAGAAAGAACATATATGGGACATACCATATGTTAATATTTTACATTTTACCAAACTAACTGAGTGAAGAATTAATTACTTCCATCAAGGATACAAAATCTTATGACTGAGACAATTCCTATGAAAGTAAGGTATTAATTAAGTCTTCCAGGCAGTAAAGGTCGTCCGCATTCATTTTTGTTTTCAGACATTTTATTACCTAGGATAGATAAGAAAGAATGTGCAGGGGTTTCATTAAAACAGAAAGAAGACCCCGCACTGAAGGCTTCCATGGTAATATGCTTCAATTCTTTCCTACGAATTACTCTCTTAGATAGGTCCTCATAATTTCAAAACCATGTGCATTTGAGGGGATTTGAGCATACATCCAGCAACATAATTGTGACTCCTGTGTTAAAACACCAGCAGCCAGAAATAGCTTTATATGGACTGTAACAGAAATATTTATAAGGCAAGGGAAAAACTAGGCAATTGGATTCCTCAAAGTAAACAGGTATACAAGAAGGAATAAAGTGCTTTATGCATTTTCATTTGACCAAGGGACTCATTTTCAGGAAAGAAAACTATAATGCAGATTTTGAAGACAATTTTGTTCCACTACCTAAAATTGCTTTAGAACTTGAACTAAACAAATTTCCTTAAAAACTTGCAAAAAGTTGGGATAACATGCTGGTCAGGATTAATATTTCATAAAGGAACCGCTTTTGAATGTGTAAATAATCTCTCAGGATATGTGCCCACAGAAGTTATGCAGGCTTTAGTATACACGCCAAAAACTAAACACGGGGACTCGAACAGAGATTTGTACACTCATGTTCATGGCAGCATTATTCACAACAGCCTAAAGGTGGGAGCAACCTTAGTGTCCATCAATGGATGAATGGATAAACAAAATGTGGTCTATACATACAATAATATTATTTGGCCTTAAAGAAGGAAATTCTGATACATGCTACAAGAAGAACTATGAAAACATTATGTTAAATGAAATAAGCCAGACACAAAAGGACAAATAGTGTATGACTCCACTTATATGAGGGACCTAGAATAGGCAAATTCACAGAGACAGAAAGTAGAGTAGAGGTGGCCAGGCAGGAGGAGATGGAATGAGGAGTTATTTAACGGGTACTGAATTTCTGTTTGGGGTGATAAGAAAGGTATGGAAATGGCCAGTGGTGATGGCTGCACAACAATATAAGTGGATGTACTTAATACCACTGAATTGTATACTTACAAATGGTTAAACTGGTAAATTTTATGCTTATTTTACACAACACAATTGAAAAAAGGAGTATTTAACATTGCTTTTAAAAACTTGTAGCAAACTAATTATCATTGTATGTCTCATTAAACGATTTTTCTCTGCCATTTAATGCTGATAATAGCATTAGAAATAATTCTAGAAAAAAAGAGTCTTGAAAGCATCCATAGAATCTCCAAATCTGGACTTTAAGAAGAAACTTGCCAATAACTTATAAAAATGGATGCTACAGGTTGACATTTATTCCTTGTAGTTAACCTCTCCTAGTAACAAATCTGTTTCTTTGGACAAGCAAAAAGGATAATTTCAGTCACAGTGCTTCTTTCTACCAAGATAAACCAGAGACGGTCAAACGGAATGTCCCAGAATACAGGGAATTTCTAAGACAGACTGAATTTCAGTAACAAATCTCCAATGCCCGTGGGGTACGTCCACCTATATATACTAAGGTCACCCCAAATTCAATACATCTACAACCAAAGATATCTCCCCATTATCTTGCAATATCTAATGTCTGAAACAAGCTCCAACTAGTATAACTACTTCTGGTCACTGCATCACTGCGTGCATGGATGTATTTATTTAAATTTTTTAAATTATTAGTTTCAGGTGTATAAAACAACTGTTAGACATTTACACCCCTCACAAAGTGATACCCCCCTCCCCCAATCTACTTCCCCTCTGATGTCGTATGTAGCTGTTATAGTTCCACTGACTATTCCTTATGCTGTTCTCCACATCCTGTGACTATATGTGTGTGTGTGTGTGTGTGTGTGTGTGTGTGTGTGTGTGTGTATATATATATATATAATTATAGTTGACATTCATGATTCTTCAGCTTCAGCTGTACAGCGCAGCGGTCAGACTCCTACACTGTCCATGAAGTGGTCTCCCTAATAAGACAAGTGTCCCTCAGATACCCTATAATGCATGGCTGTGTTTAACTTAATACTTTGCTAGGTGCTGGACTCCAAGATGGAGATTCAGGGCCCATCACCCACCCAGAATCGTCTACTGGGGAGACAGAGAAGTAAACAGGCTACGAAATTAAGTCATGACGGGGACAAGTGCAGCAGTTCAGCCTGGAGGCTTACGGGAGAGGACGGTCTACTAGGAGACTATAAATACTAGTCAGTTAGGTTCCGCTGAGCTAGAGAGGAGAGAGCAAGAGAAGTGAGGGAGCCGCAGGAAAGGGACAAACAGAGAAGAATGAGAAAGCTAGAACGAGTCTGTGCATGTGGGGGGGGGGAAGATGGAGGCGAGGGCAGTGAAAAGAAGAAGGCCAGGAAGGTTAGTAAGGCCAGGTCTGTATCTGCTGTCTCCACTAGTGTCTTCCTGACACATCTGGTCTCTGTCCTCAATATCCATTCCATGGAACATTCTCTCCCCAAGATCAGCAACAATCTTGTTACTTCATCTGATAAATACTTCAGCAGATGTCTATGTGATGTGACCCCTCTGGCCCCATTGCAGGAGCTGACAAAAGAGGCCACTTCCTTTTCTTGAAACAATTTTATCTCAGCTTCCACAATATTTTCCCGGATTTTTTCTATAACCTTAATCTCCTCTCCCTCTATCCATCGGGCATCTGTCGTCAGTTCTCCCCATTTCTTACGCCACACATGGTCTCTGGGTGACGCTTCCCTCCCCTACGTAACAACAACAATCTTTCACTGAGCAGTGAGCCGCGTGTTGCATTAAGCGCTACACATTCTTATCTCCCTTGTACAGAAAGAAACTGAAACGTGGCAGGTGACTCAACCTTTTCTTTTTTATTGTAGTCACTGTGTTTTGTGTAATTCACTCTACTATGAAGAAATTTAAAAGAATAGCATGGAAAACTGTTACGGGCAGAGGCAGGTTGAAGACCAATATAGCACATAATCCCACTTTTTATTAAAAATGGGACTCACTACTTCACATTTCTGTAATATTTGAATTAAAAAAACCACTAAATTTTCTTAAAACTGTGCTTAGGATCTTAGTGGACATGTTAAGAAAAAGACAAAGAAGTCTTTGTGGTTTCTGATTTGGCTCTATTTTTAACCAAATGCTAAAAGCTTATACTTTACAGTTAAATGTAACATCCCACCTATAACAGATTTTCAAAGAGCCAAATTTAAAGATAAAAGTTTTCTTAAACTTCTAAAAGCACCAACATTACAACTGCATACGTACTTTAAGATTTATTTAGTCACATAATCACATCAAATGAGATCTTGATTCAGCACTAAATGCTACTTGCAGGTCAATGTTACCACACTTTCCAGTTACTGACAATACTTTGCACATGGGAAATGGCAGCAAACTCCCATATCCTAATTCATTTGAAAAGGCAGCTATAAAAAAATGTAAGCATACTATAACACATTTTTAGAAAGCTGATTTGCAGATGGGGCTAAACAAACATGAAAGGGTAAACAGAACTTTCAGCCCCTTTCCCATGGTACTCCTTCCCTACGGCACTACCTTAAGTCTATCAGACACTCATTATATTTAGTACCACAAATGGAACATCTTAATCACCAAAGTCTTAAACTCATTTTTAAAAAGACAGACCCAAACCCAAGGGCAGTTTGATCCAGAACATTTTTTTCACACATTTTTTATTTGTTAAATCCAAAATAATAAAGTTTTATTAAAGTAACAATTGAAGAATTGTACTATAATCAAGCCAATCAGTTACTTAGGTTGAAAAAAAGATTGTAATACACTCAAAAGGAAATGATCAGAAAAGAAGTCCCCAACTCAGTGAACTGAATTTGCACTAAAACAGACCTGAAATATTCAGGAGTGATATTTTATGTGGGTTATAAAATATTAAATGGCATCTATTTACTGAGGATCTTAAAGGAGTTTGGTTTGGGAGAGGGAAAGGAGAATGAGAGAAAAATCCAAAAGGAGTACAAGTTATAATCTTACCCCTCTGGAAAGAGGGCACAGGTACCCAGAAAAGAGCATCAACAGGACCAAGTCTTTCTTGTCTCACAGAAGAGTAGAATTCCAGAGAGACTAACTGAAAGATTACCTTCTGTTTAGTGCGTAGGTTAAAATATGGTGGGCCAGGATTCTAGGTTTGTCAGTAGGATTTTATCTGCTGGAGTTTAAATTACACCTAGAAACACTATTTTTATCAGAGGAGTAAAACCATAAAAGTGATACAGTGATATATTTGGGAAAACAATCAGCTAGAAATACCCAGTGTAGATGAAGGGGCAGAAGAGACTGGAATCAAGGAGACCAAACAGTTCTCCTACAGGCACGGGGCTTTGATAAAGCCTAGACTAAGACAGAAGTGGAAACAGAAGAGGTAATACAGTTACAAACCATATTATGAAAGAAGAACCAATGAGACCTAGTGACACGCTGCACAAAGGGAAGGAAGGAGCGACAAGAGTCCAAATTTCTGAGTATGACAAACACTGACCTGACCACCTACCGACGACAGTGGTGGGCACCTGACTGGGCACCAAAAATCCCAATGCAGGCACCTCATGTATTTAGCAGAGGTGGCTGGAAGTCGCAACCCAAGCCTTCAGAACATTCTGGACACAGACCACCCCCAGATGGCCCAATGCTTATCTAATCACCAAGCCCAAACAGCACCAGCAATCAGCGACATCCAGGGACTCCACCCCCCCCCCCCAATACGGAACTGAGATGCTCCACTGTCTTGATTTTAAAAGCCCTACTCCACCTTCCCCTTCCTTCAGAGCCTAGACTCTATATAGAACTGCCTTCATCTGACAGCAAAACGCTTCCACACTCAGCATTTAACCTTTGGTTTCACTTTTCCCAAACAGCTGGTACAATGGAAATTAGGAGTTCCTACTGGGAAACAGACTTTAGAGCTGAGAAAAAAGGTATGACTTTGGGCTGCAACAAAGAAGAGTTAAATGCTGAGTACATCTGCTGAGCTAACTGGGGCAGTGAGATACTGAAATTTGCCCTGAGTTATACAGATAGAAAGTGTCAGAAACAGAATGTGAACACAGTATGGATCCAAAGGTCCACACTTCTAATCATTATAACATATCCCTCAACAGAAGCAGAAGAGCATGATGGTTGAGAATAAGCCATTTGCTTTGATCAAGAAAGATTACAGGTGATTTTTTAGAGCAGTTTCAATAAAATGGTGGGTGAAAAAGAGAGTGGAGTAATGAGTTCCCATCACTGCCTGAGGAAATCTAGCACTAGGAGATAGGAATGAAATTGAATGGTCCTGTGAAAGATAAACAGGATGACTTTTTTAAAGATAGGGGAGACCTATGCCACTCGGAATACAGATAAAATAGAAGCTCTTATAGAAGGAAAGATAAAGGATAACCGGAGAAGGGAAATGATTATGTGGGCAAAATTTTGGAGAAAACAAGAAAGAAGGGGTTAGCTTTAGAAAGGAGAAATAACACCTTCTCTACTGAGACCAGAAAGGTCAGATAAGAAGTTATGGGCTGAAGTAGAAACGAGGTTTTATGAAAGTACTCATGCCAGAAAGTCCCAATCTTCTCCCAAAACAGGAGGCAGGGTTGGTTCTTCAGTATGAAGTAAAGAAGGTATGACAGGTTCAAAGAAAAGAGCAGGTTTACAAGTTTCATAAGCTGAAATTTCCTTACATTCAAAGCTTAGTTTCATAAGATAAACTAATCACTTACTTTTATAAAATTCATGTTAGAAATTCTTTATACTGAGTTAACATACAAAAAGAGGCACTTGAATTCCCTTCAAAGAATGATGAGTATCTAAGTGCTATGGAAATCAGCCAGGTAAAGATACCAAAGAAGGTATCAAGAGTTGGGTGAGGTGAACTAGGGAAGGTTTCCCAGGAGACTAGTTGAAAAAAAGGACGCATTTAAAGCAGAAGAGATGGCATATATAATGGTAAGAAGAAATGTACCATATTAGCCTGACTTGAGGAGAATAAACACCTACTAAAATAATGAGAACTGGGTTAATGAAACATGTGGGGGTACAGTACATTTAAGAAGACAGGTTCTGCAGTCAGACATCCTGGGTTCAAATCCTGGCTCTGTCCTTTGCCAAATGAGTGACTGTGGGCAAGTTACTTAGCCTTTTTAGTCTTCAATGTCGTCATTTGTAAAATGAGGGTGATCGCACCATTTATCTCCCAGAGTTAAGTTCTCAGTGGGTGATCTGGTAGATAGAGTGTTAATAACTTAAGTTTACTGTAGTGGGAATCACTACAAATTCTTCAGCTCAGGGATGATGAAATGAGAAGAGTAAGGAAAATTATTTTAATAATTCTATAAGGGTAAAAGCTAACATTTACTAAAGATTTGGCTTATTCTTCATAATTTTGTTATTTAACCCTCATTACCATCCTAGGAAATAATTAACTTTTATTATCCCTAATTTACATATGAGGAAACTAAGGAATAAGAGAGGTGAAATATCTTGCTCAACTTTACAAAGTTAGTAAGTGCTAGTGCCTGGATTCAAATCCAGACAGTCTGAATCAAGAAGGTCTGAAGTACACTGTTTACTCTTAATTGCTGCCGTACTGGATTTCGCAAGTAAAGGCTTCCCTCTATTAGAAAATAATCAAGGACTGACTGCAGATACAATTATTTGTTATTTTCCAGCAGACAAATTAAGGTCATCCCCAAGGCCCCATTTTTTCCAGAGACCCAAAACTATGCAGAGTGACTGTATGACGTGGGGCTGCTTGCAAGAGGGAAGCGGGGGAAGAAATGCTAAGTAACCCTGTTGAGGTTAAACTGTTCTGTATCTTCCACTGAGGCTCCCGTGTGACTAACAGTCCTTCCATCCTTCCTCTGACCTGTACTAACTACTACACTTCCAAGTGCTAATGTCTGTTTCAATGATTTCTCCCATCGACTCAAATGGATTTTATCTGAATTAGATATTACTACGCAAGTAAGAGGAAAAGGCATACCACAACACATAAATATCTGGCAAACTTCAATATCGCTTAAAAAAAAAAAAAAAAAAAAAAAAAAAAAAACCCTCTTAAATACTGTTTCCCAAAACAGATTCTAGTGGACAAATGTTTCTTAGGCAAATGATTTGCGTGACTAAAAGCAAAGGTGGAAAATAAGTTTGGTAAATGACCACCTAAATAAAATTGACTTTTTTCCTTCTTCTTTTTTAAGTAGAGAAATTCCTGAGGTTCATAATGTATTTTCCTACAAAACTTATCCTTCTTCTCCCTTTTTTCTTAGCACACCTAATAGCTTTATGTTACACAGCATACACTCTTTTAATTCTCATTTCCACCCTATGAGATGGGTGACTTTTATTATCCCTAAGTTGATGAACAGAGAGGTGTTCAATAGTTTGTTCAGTGTTACCAAGTTAGTAGGTGACAGAGTCTGGATTCATAACCACACAGTTTGAGCCCAGAGCTCTCAAGTGCCCTGTGCTAAATATCTCCAAAAAGCAGACACTTAGCTGTCTGGAAAGGACTCTTCTGTCCTTAACAATAACAAGAATATTTAACACTCTTGTTTTTTCAGAGACTCGATGACTGAGGTCTTTAGTTGGAATTAATTCATTTTTCATTCCTCTAAAAAAAAAATGAGATAAAGTAACTACAGTCCAGGACTCCAGGAGGGGAAAAAAACAATGTAAATACTGTACAGACACTGAAATAAGAATGAGAAAGCCTACGTAATTTTACTCATGAATTTCCTAATTAATCTTGACAAAAAGTAGACATTTGTAAGATGAATGTCAAAATTCTAAAGTCACACTAAGAAAAGACTATTTTCACTTGGTAATTATAAAGGGTGCTGGATTCTATTCTACAGTTGGAAATTTCTGCCACCTGTGAGAATATTTTCAAGAAAACCTTTGTTTAGTAAGAGTCACATTCTTGGTTAGAGTTTAAATTATGCTTTCTTAAAAGCTTGGATTATATACATTTTCTAAACTGTCTGTTTTCCTCTACACATGGGTGCAACAAACACTCACACAAATGTTATCTGGCCTCCCATAAATAATAAGCGTGAGAAAAACCTTTAAAGGGGGAGTAATTCTTTTAAAAATATCCAAGCAACCAAACAAAGCCCTGTCGGAAAGGCCTATGAGACCAAGACATAAAACTGCTGTTATAATAACAGTAATAATAACAATAGCTGACACTGCTGGGGCTCTTACTAGGTGTTAGGCATTGTACTAGCTGGTTATATCCAAGTCATTTCATCTTCACAATATCCCTTTGAAGACGGCACTCTTATTATCAGCTCTAGAGATGAAGATACTGAACTAGGGCAGAGAGATGGCCTAACCTGCCCAAGAAGGAAGCAGAGCTAACAAGCTAGCATACCAATACAGCTGGTCTTGCGCCAGATCCAGAGGTCATGCTCTAAACCATTTCACAATACTCCTCCCTCTTCAGTTTTGCTTATTCCTATTTCAGCCCAGATTATTACATTTATATTATAGATAACAGTACACAGAGCACACAGGAACCGTTTTCTAAAATAGGCCATAAAAACAATGAAAGACGGAAAATCACACTATATATGTTCTCCAACTACGATGTAATTAAATTAGAAATCACCTACACAAAGAAATCTTGTGAAATCCCCAAATATTTGGAAATTAAACAACACACTTCTAAATAATCCATGGTTCAAAATAAGAGATCACATGGGATGTTAGAAAATATCTTGAACGAAGATGAAAATACAATATACTAAAATATGTGAAATTCAGCTAAAGCAATGTTAAAGGAAAATATACAGCATTAAATGATTATATTGGAAAACAAAAAGGTTTAAAATCAATGATCTAAGCTTCTACCTTAAGAAACTAGAAAAAGAGCAAATTAAACTCAAAGCAAGTAGAAGAAACAATACAGAGTAGATAGAAATCAATGAAACCAAAATCTACAAAATTTCTTTTTGTAAAAATCAACAAGCTAATCCTAAAATTTTTATGGAAACAAAGGAATTAGAAAGAACAATTTTGGGGAAAAAAGTTGGGAGGATTCACATGAACTGACTTCAGACTTACTATGTAAAACCATAGCATTTACAATATGATACTGGTGAAGACTGTGCATAGGATTCCAGGGAACAGAACAGAGATTCCAGAAATCCACAAAGTCATGGTTAATTAATTTTTGACACAGATGCCACGTGGAAATGAATAGTCTTTTGAACAACTGGACGTCCATATGCAAAACAAACAAAAACCTCATACCATATACAAAAATTAACTCAAAATGGATCATAAAATTAAATGTATAACTGAAATCCATAAAACTTCTAAAACAAAAATCTTTGTGACACTGGGTTAGGTAAAGATTTCTTAAGACACAAAACACAAATCATAAAAGAAAAATGGTGAATTGGACTTCATCAAAATAAAAACTTCTGTTCTTTGAAAGATGTTGTCAAGAAAATGAAAAGACAAGCCATGGACTGGAAGAAAATTCTGTAAATATGTATCAGATAAAGGACTGCTAACCAGAATATATAAATGATTCTCCCAACTCAGGAAGAAAACAGACAGCCCAATATAAAAAAAATGAGCAAAAGATCTGAACAGACATTTCACCAAAGAAGAGATACAGATGGCAAATAAATACATAAAGAGATGCTCAAGTATCATTAGTCATTAAGGAAAGGAGAAATAAAACTGACATTGAAGTTGAACTACTAGAAGTTTCAAACATTGCCAGTGGGAATGCTAAATGGTATAGTTAATTTAACAACAGTTTGGTAATTTCATATAAAGTTAAACAAGGTACCATAAGACCTAAGGGAAATGAAAATATATGTCCATACAAAATCTTGAATGTGAATGTTTGCAGCAGCTTTATCCAGAATTGCCAAAAACTGGAAATAATCCAAACTAGTGAATGGATAAACAAATTGTGGTACCTTTATACAGTGGAGTACTAAGCAATAAAAAGATACAAACTACTAGTATATGCAATGTGGATGAATCTCAAATGCATTATGCTAAGTAAAAGAAGATCTCATTTATATGACATTCTAGAAAACGTAAAACTAAGGGGAGAAAAGAGACCTGTTTCGGGGTCTGAGGGGTGGAGGGAGGTACTGATTGATAACAAAAGGGCATGAGGGAACTTTCCAAAACAGTGGAAATATTTGTTCTATTTCTTGATTATGGTGGTCAGTAAAAGATTGTATGTGCTGTCACAATTCATAGAACTCTACTCCTAAAAAGAGTGAATTTTACTGTTTGTAAATTACACCCTAAGAAGTCTGATGTTTTTTAAAAAGTGGGGAAAGGGGAGGGCTGGCAGATTTTAGGGGGTAAGACAGAAGCAGAGAAAACAGCTCCTGCAGTAATCCAGGCCAAAGACAATAGGTGGTGACTGGCACGGGGTGAAAGTTGTGTTAGTGGTGAGAAGTCATCTGATTCTAGTTCTATTTTGAAGATAAATCTACAGGATTCCCTGAGAGACTGAACATGGAGCATGAGAGAAAGAGGAGCCAAGGACAACTACCACAGTTTTGGCGTGAGCAACTGGAAACATGGAGCCACCATCAACTGTGATGGAAAGGCCACACCGTGTTTACTATAACCTAAGACCGGGTCTTATATTAATTTTTGCTCCAAAAGACACATTAGAGCTGATTGTCTGGCCAGGTCTTATTTTCGGGGAAACAGGGTAGGTGGAGGGAGAAAGAGAGAGCAACAGAAAGAGGGGAGGTGGGGGCGTGGGGGGGGGGAGGGGGGGAGGGAGAGGGAGAGAGGGAGAGAGGGAGAGAGGGAGAGAGGGAGAGAGGGAGAGAGGGAGAGAGGGAGAGAGGGAGAGAGGGAGAGAGGGAGAGAGGGAGAGAGGGAGAGAGAGAGGCCATGCAGATGGAGGGGGGAGATCAGGAATTCAGTTCTAAACACTAGTCTGCTATAAAATGGAGATTATGCCAATTTTATCTGTTTTTGTTTCGTAACTATTACTGCAGCCCTCCATTTCGGCCAGAAGTCCTACCATGTAGGCTTTGTGACCCTAGAAGGAAGCGCAGCCATCACACAGTTCTGCTCGCTGCAGCCTGATGGTCTGCCAGCTCTCACCCCAAGTTAAGCCTACTCCTCTTTTACAAAAGGGAAAAGTGTAACCACTGTTTGTGGTTCCTTTAATCAGGTCCCACTCACAGCCTTCTACGAGCAACTCCTCCACGTTACCCTGTATTTCACTGCTTACCCCACTGTTAAGCGAGGGAAACGTTAGACAGCCTGGGAAGTCATGTCTCGGCCGCCTGCATCAGACACAGATTTCTCTTCCTATCAGGGAGTTTACCGAATGAGTGTGTGCTTAACACACAGAAGCAAAACAAAAACTGCTTCTCATTTCTCCTATGTCTTCAAAGAGTCAGTTCCTCTGAAGTTCTGTAGCTCCTGATCCTTTTAGCAGAGGCTCTCTGTTCTTTCCTCCACACTGACTATTTTAATCTGAGAGTTGGGAAGAAACTGCGAAAACAAAAAGGTACTATGGATTCCCACTGAAAGCGTTCTTCCCTGTTTCCTACCACAGTAGTCACCTAGAAACCCAAATTCTCAGCTGATACAACATTTCAGGGCTAATCTAATTCCTAGGAAACTACTCGGTACAGTTCAAAACACAAAAACCAGCAGCAGGACTTTCCTGCATGCCACCACCGATCTGAAAGCTCAAATTGTTAATTCCTAAAAGTAATTATAGCTGTTTAGTTTTACTGACCATTTAATATACGAGGTCAGACAATTAAGTTCGCGAACTCATCCTAGAAAAAGTGCTGCATAGCTCACTGCTGAATATCACTATGGTCACCTTCCAAGTACTCCCCTTGGGAAGCGACGCAGTGACGTCAGTGCCTAGTCCACACTTCAAAGCAATTCTGGAACTCTTTTTCTGGAATGGCCATCAGAGCTGCCTTCGTATTACCCTTGATGTCTTGAATGTTATCCAAAAGTCTTCCTTTCAATATTTCCTTTATCTTCCGGTAAAGAAAGAAGTCACTGGGGGCCAGATCAGGTGAGTAGGGAGGGTGTTCCAATACAGTTATTTGTTTACTGGCTAAAAACTCCCTCACGGACAGTGCCGTGTGAGCTGGTGCATTGTCATGATGCGAGAGCCATGAATTGTTGGTGAAAAGTTCAGGTCGTTTAACTTTTTCATGCAGCCTTTTCAGCACTTCCAAATAGTAAACTTGGTTAACTTTCCAGTTGGTACAAATTCATAATGAATAATCCCTCTGATATCAAAAAAAGTTTAACAATATCATTTCAATAAGTTCGCGAACTTAACTGTCACACCTCGAATGCAGGGTGCTGTGTTAAGTGCTTTAAGTAAACTATCCCATTTAATACTTCAATTAACCCTGTGACCAAGTTATCATTATTGTCATTCCTATTTCATACATGTAAAGTTAGCATTTAAGGTAACATTCATAAAACCAGAAGATATGTCAACCTTAGAAATAAGCAAGCACCAAGTACCTAAAATTTGGTTCAAGTGACAAATATTTAAGGAGTATACTAAGGAGTATGACATTTAACTAATCCTCGAAGGATTATGAGGTTGGTTTTTGCCTTATATTATGTTCTGGCTCTAAAATTTAAAAAGAAAAATACAGGTGAGCCCCCTTAGAGAAAATGTGTTACTTGAAAATGTCACGTTTATGGAAATGAAAATTCTTTTTTATTTTAGTTGGACACCCTCACAACCAAGGGGGGAACTCAAGGCTGCCCTCATATCAGTTCTGAGCTCACTGTACTATACAGGCAGCTTGTTTAGACACTGTAATTTAATCTCAGAGATCTGATCTGCACAGGAAGACTTTTTACAAACAGTGTATTGAACAGCTGTTTTACTGAGCCCTTCCGAAGTACAAGGGACCACTGCAGGCGCTGCTACATCGGCACTACCGGGATTGGAGAAAACTCCCGGCTCCTGAATGGGGAGATCAAATGCACATGAACGGCTCTAAATGAACCAGAAAGAGCTCTAACATTCAATAAAAGGAAGACAGCTAGAGGAGAGGAGGAAGAGACTATTTCCAATTGCAGAGGTCAAATTAGCCTCTTCTGAGGAGGTGATACCTGAAATGTTCTCGAAGGATAACAAAGCGCTGGATGTGTGGAATCCAGCAGGGAGAACATCCAGAAGCAAAGGGCACCACAGGATGATGGCATAATGACAAGAAAGTGTGGGGTGTAAGTACTGGCGCTTACTTGGAGCGTGGTGATGAGAAAAGAAATAGAGGAAACCACGGCTGGCCAGATAGGTTAGGCTGGGCCATGACAGTCCTTAAAAAAAGAGACCAGGAGAGAGAGCCAAGATGGGAAGCTGTGATGAACTGGCTGATACCAGAAACATTTTAAGAGGTAGAACAGACAGTGTTTGGCTGCTAACTTGGTGTGGCACAGGAAGAGAGAAATAGGAATGAAGACAAGTAAATGAGAGGATGGTAGTGCAATAAAAACACGGAGCAAAGGAGGAGAAACACACGCATGCAAGTGGGGACGGGGAAGGAGAGAGGTTTTTCATATACTGAGCTTCACGTGATGGAGGGATATTTAAGTGGTGAGATCCACTTATATTTTCTGTAACTAAAGTGGGGCAAATGTGGGGCTACAGCTCAGGACTGAGATTTCACTTTAACATATACTTCTGGAAGGTGACTGTAAACTTGCAAAGACTCAGAATAAACATGCGTCATGGATTAGACACTTTTACATGTGTTCTCCTTTAATCCTAATGAGATAAACAGTATTTATCTCACAAGATTACTTATCACCGTTTCCTGAAATTATAGTATTTGGCCTGTTAAGTTCTTCCTAGGTAATGAGTTCACAGAACTAGCCTTATGTTACTCATAATCTGGAATTCAGAAATAAAAGCAATCTCACCCCCGAGTCTGAAGTCTTTGGTCCATAACAGGCAACCAGGCTAATACGAGAATCTTCGGTTCATGTTTACTCCTTGTGTTATAGCGCCACGAGCTCTCCAGCACAGCCACGGAGCTGACCAGTTTCGAGCTAACTGTGCCCCGGTTAACAAGAGAGACGCAGTGTGGACAGAGGCTCAATGAAGTCTGCTCGGTGGTCTCGGAGGTGGGCTGCGAGCGGGGGAGCTGGCGGGGATTCTGCCCTTTGAGAGACGGCTGAGCAGAGAGATGGGACGTGAACAGCTTCCACGTGAACATTCAGGAGGTGGGAAGCAAGAGGACCATGGACGTTGCCCAACAGGAGTTAGACGTGTCCACTAAAACAAAGGAAGACGTGTCCTTCCCACGGTCCAGATGATACTTCCTTCTGCAATTTTAAATTCATTCTCCCTTTCTAAAGAGTAAACAGGGATCAGCTGTGCTATTCTCACGTTAGTGTGAAAAGCACTAGATGCAAGTCTTGAGCTAGTCTGGTTCAACCAAAGATTAAAAAAATCTTTTGTGTTTCCCTTTCTGTGATACTGCGTTTCATCAATGAACAACTGTGTACCAACAGTAGGTAAAATGGGCCAAAAATACTCAGGACTAAATCTTTCAGACCATCACATGGAATCCGGTACATCTTATAAAAAAGTGTAAGCCTCTGACTAATAACTGAAACAAACATTTCAGAATTACAGTACTTTAGAAATGGAAGAGAACCAATTCACATTTATTTTATAGGGGTGAAAAATGAGGTTCAGGCAGCTTAGCTTGTTGTCTGTAACGTTCTCTCCATATTTTTAACTTCTATGTTACCATCTTGATATTATATATTAACTATTTGTGTACATCCTATTTACCCAAGGACCCTGTTCTAACTTTTCTTTTAATGATATCTAAGAAAGTGTCCCACACATAGAGAGTGCACAGTAAATGTCTGTGAAATCAGTTATCATTCAGAAAGGAAGGTAGGAAGGAAACTCTCCGCCAAATAACGTACTGTTGTAAAACTCAGAGTGAAAATATTTATTTCTATATTTGAAACCACAACTGTACTTAACCATCCTAATTTACTGAAGACTGTCTAAGCATCTAGTCTTCATTGAGCAACAGCGCTTTAGTTATTTCTCATTCCAGACATTCTGTGAAAGCTTATTCCTCACAGTGTAACTGATGATCAAGAATTCTTCCAACAAAGTCCAGGACCTAATCTTTGACCCTATTCTACTGCCACTCTCACAACAAAATGAAAAAAGTACCATTTTATGGCCAAAAAAATCTTTAGAAAATATTCTCCTGGTTTCAAATTCTTAGCTGAAATGAGTGTTTCTTTCCTTCTACAACCTTATACCCTCTTAAAAAATCTTTTCTATGAAGTTGAAATATCTTGAAAAACAGTATCTTTACTCCCTAGCTAAAAAAACTTACTGAAAACAGGGAAATCTGTATGGTCTCTCAAAGTCTGTATTATAGAAATCGGAACTACATATACAAGGCCCGTTATTTTAAGATCACAAGAAAACAGCTAGCCTGGGAAAATAAGAGAGGTGAACCATTCCTAACATCTTAACAGCCACTTGTTCTGCAAATACCACAGGCCACTTGGGAATCCTTAGATTTGGTTGATAACTCGAACGCTGGCAACTTGCCTTGCAAAGGAACTGTTCTATTTGAAATAGGCCTTAACCGCAGAAAACTATGTAATCTTGTATTCGTTGTCCTTTTTGTGTGATTCAAACTAATTCACATTTCAAAATAAAGTAAGGTAACATTTACAACAGATCCTGGCAGACACATGTGCCATCATTCCTATAACCCAACTATGTCCTGTTTGGATGTGCAAATTGTCTGCAAAGCTGGCCACCAACAATGTCTCCCATCGCTGCACACATCTGCGGCTCCTCCCACCAAGAGGCGGAGTCTACTTTCCCTCCCCCTGAATCTGCGCTACACTTGCGATTGCTCCACACAATACAGATTACTACAGAAGTGAGGCTGTCAGTTCTTGGCCTATGTCAAAAAAGACCCGGCAGCTTCGATTTTTACTTTCTTGGAGCGCTGAGGTGGCATGTAAGGAAGTCCAGGCTCTACTGATAAAAACAACAAACAGGGGCAGCCGGATGGCTCAGTTGGTTAGAGCGTGAGCTGTGAACAAGAGGGCTGCCCCTTGGATTCCCACATGGGCCAGCGAGCTGCGCCCTCCACAACTAGACTGAAGGACAACGACTTGTTTTAGAGCTGATGGGCCCTGGAGAAACACACTGTTCCCCTGCTCCCCAATATTCCCCCCAAAAAAATTAAAATAATAATAATAATAAAAGTAAGTAAAAACAACAAACTGGCCCCGTGGAGAGAGAGGCCCTGTAGGAAGAGACTGCGAGGAGAGGCCCTGGGGAGGGGCTCTCAGCCAAGCAGCACCACGGCTCCAGGCGCGCAACTGACACCACCGTGGGCTCTCCAATCCCAGTGAGTCCCACAGATACCGTGTGGAACAGACCAAAACATCCCAACGGAGCCCTGCCCAAACTTCAGATGCACAGAATCATGAGAAAATACAATTTTTCGGAAAGGACAAGATTTAGAAACGTCGGACAGTGGTTTCTGTAACACTATTTCCAGAGTGAAGGAAGGAGCGAGGCGACAGGTCAGCACTGGGAGGGAGGTGGTGCGGGTACGCGAGGAGACGCTAGTGGCTGGTGCTGCTCAGGACTTGGCCGCGGTCTGAGGCTGCACAGACACACAGGTGACAAACTGTCCAGACCTTCACACACGCACCAAGTAAACTGGTGAAATCGGCATAAGAGCAGCAGATCGTATCAACGCCAATATCCTGCCTGTAACACTAAAGTTTTGCAAAATTTCCCACTGGGAGAAACTGGGCAAAGGGTACATGAGATCTCTCTGTATTATTTTGTTTACAACTGCATTGTGAATCTACAATTATCTCAATAAAAATGTCAACTCAAAATGGTTTATTGAAGCTACTAGGTTTTGAAGTAGGCTGTTCTACTGACAGAGTAGTAATACTGGAACTTGTTAGCTCAGCTTTTTAAGAAAAGACTAACTGGATATACAACTGATGTTAACAAGCGCTATTAATATTAGTATGGTATATTCTTTTTAGCTAGTTTATTTGCATTTAACCAAAGAGTTCTCAGTGACATGCAATAATTATCCCTTCAAGTGGCTAAAGAGAAATGGGAAGAGACAAAAGCCAGACATGAAAAAAGTTAATAATGTAAATGACATGCTTTTCTCACATTTTAACATCTCTAAAATTGGAGTGTATTTTACAACTGGCAGCTTTTTCCTTAGTGGTACAAAAATAATGGTCGACTTTTAAATCAATCGTCTTAGATGAACTGAAATACATTATAGTAAAATCTGGGCTCTTTTTAAATCCAAGTATGTATTTAGCTGCATTTCAAAACGAAAGATTTTTGTTTTCTATAGCTCTTTCCTGTATAAGCCACTATTATCTTGAGTTTTTAAAATTATATATAGTTAAAACCAAATCCTAACTAATAACTGTGACCTACAACACTATTATCCAAAATGTACCCTATGGAATTTTAGTTTTTCAAAATATCCTTTTCTTGTGGAAAAGAGTTCCATACTTAAAATAGTAGGGAAAACACTGTCCTATCCATTAAAACCTAGATTTCTCAAATTCTAAAAAAATCACTTCTCTACCAGCACCGGAAACTCAAAAGGACAAAAACAAACATAATTTTTTCCATGGGAATTGCATACAGTGTTCCTGAAATGTTCCTTAGATGATCTATATGTTTCTAAACGTCAACTTTAATAAGTGTCCCACATTTTTACTAAGTCTATATTCTAGCTGATATGAAATCCTTGTAACAGCTGGTGTATACACTGACTAATTAGTAATCTGCTAAATTTTAGAGAAAGAATGGAAATAAGAGTTGGTTAATAATTTAAGGCTGACCACGAGCAAGGACTTCAGCCCTTTTTACAATTTACACGAGAGGCTAGTATTAAGAATCTAGAACTCCAGACACTGAGAAGAGCAGCTGAACATAGTATCACCGCAGCTGCTATCTCAGAGGTAGCAATAAATCCAGTATCATTTATTAATTTAGGTAGAACATTATTAGTGGTTTTATTCAGATTTAAATCTACCCCATTAGACTCTTCTATAATCCTAACTTACTCTAAGGAAAAATCATGCCCAATTCTTCACTCTACCTCTTGTTAGAATTATACACCACGTGCGCTGCTGTGGGAGTAGTGTATTCTCTGGCCCACCTGACACTGGCTTCGGCCATAATTTACTTGGCTATAAAACTAAAAGGCAGTATCATCAGTGTGCCGCTTCCCAGCTGAAGGCTCATCACTGCAAGTTTCTACTCCTCCATCTTATACTCGTGTGGTCCTGTATGACAGGAACACGCAGCCACATGCCCAGGTAGCCACTGTGCCTCGGTCTACGGCCCAGAACAAAACTTAGGAAACAGACCTAAATCTGGCCGGGAGTTTAAAGTCCAGCCTGGCCTAGATCAGTGCAACTGTACCAACCTGCATACGCATAAGAACAAAAATAAATGTTGGTTTTAATTCACCAAGCTTTTGAGGTTTTTATGCAGCAACAGCAAAAAGAAAAAGATTAACAACAATTATACAAGGAAAATGATTAAACCAGATAAAATTCATGATATACAGAAACTCAATGTTATCGGCATTTTCTCATTGATGCCTGGAGGATGTTCACACCACCCTATTTTCTCCTTTGCCCTTTTCTTTATTAGAATTAGCTGGGAGAGTCCTATGCAGATGCTGCTTTAGACAAAATTCAAGTTGCGCTCGTCACTACAAAGCCAACCTTTGTATCAAGCAAGACTATCACTGAGCAAAAACAAAACATTCTTCACTGTGACAGGTGTTTTTTTAGTATTAAAACTCAGAAACGGTTATTATGAACACAGCCCACACATTACTTAAAGGAACCATTTGTGTTTAACAACACTAAAATACTTTACCAAAACAAATACTTAAAGAACAAGGCACAGACAGAAAGGATCGTCAGGAAGAGGTAGAAAATGAAAAAGGTTGGTCTCTTAAGGAAAGATGGGCTTTCTGAATTCAGCAGATTACCAAGATACAGACTCAAATGCAGTGAATATGTATTTATTTTTTCCTATCAGCACATACATATTCCTTACTTTCCTAGCAGAACCTTGACTGGACTGTACCCATTCCCAGCTCTATCTTATCCCAAATCCTGACCAAAGGTAAGAACACAATCCAAGGCAGACTAATCAGGAGCAATAAGACTTGCCTGGGGCTCCGTTTAAGGTATCAGGGACCTCGGGCCTGGTCAGAGAGGAGGACCTCGTCTTGGACTTTTCGGTACTAAAAGAGCCTCATTACTGCTTAAGCCATTGGGCTTCCTGTTCTATTATCTGCATCCAAACATTCACCTGATAACATTTTTAGAGTAATCAAGGAGCAAATGTGAAATTAAAAGTGGAGGTATTACCGAAGGACACAGGCATCATTCCAAGAAAATGGGCAGACTCAAAACACTCGATGAGCTTTCCTCAATTTACCTTAAATGTGAAGTCTTTCTGTTTAAATAACCAAAGGTGGCAAATGGCATAATAATATCCCTAACACCACAACTAAATTGTTTTTTTTCCATATTTAGATACATCTGACACATTCCATTCACCAAACTAGTCAACAACTACATTATTTAAGAAACAATAAGATAGACGGTAAAATGGAGCAATTCTATTCCTAAGTTGTCATGCGGGAGACCCTGCTCGCTGCGCCATTTGTCGTGCAGGATGCCAGGCGGGGTCTCTGCTCCCACTCCCCACACAAGAACGCAGGATATGGCCAGGCCAAAAAGGAACACCCACGGAGCCATAGGTAGGGGAGTCATACCACTATATTCTCGCTGGCGGCACTATACTCTCACTGGAGGCTGGATCCACACTGTCCGCAAACCGCCATCCACGCTTGCCAGCCCAGCCGCCATCTTCTTGCTAGCCCCCGTTCTTCCTCCTCTTCTCCTTCGCTAGCGTAGCCACAGCAGTTATATTAGTGGCCAATGGCTCACTGGTTACAGCTGACGGCCAACTAGCCACAGCTGATGGCCATGCAATCACAGTTGATGGCCATTTACTACCTGAGCCAGCACCTGTCTATGTGAGGCTGAGAGCCTGGAAACTACTTTCTGGGGCTCTGCCCCCACATAAGTACATACTCAAGAGAATTGACAACACAAGCTCACACATAAACAAAACATGCACACAGATATTCATAGCAGTATTATCCATAACTCAAAAGTGGAAACAATCCAATGTCCACCACTGAGGCACAGATGAACAAACTGCGGTATATCCACGTAATGGACTATTTGGGGCCACAAAAAGGAAGGCAGTACTGATACATGCTCCAATATGGATAAACTTTGAAAATATTATGCTAAGTGAAAGAAGTCAGACACATAAAGCCACATGTTGTCTGATTCCATTTGTATGACATGTCAGAAGAGGCAATTCAGTAGAGACAGAAAGCAGATTAGTGGGTGATTAGGGCTGTGGGGCAGGGGTAGGGGAATGAGGCGTGCCAGTGCACTTGGGTTTCTGGCCGGGAGGGGGAATGAAAGATAGCGATGATGGTTGGTTGCACAACCAAAATTGAGGGAACTATATATTATGAAAGGATGAATGTTATGGTATGTGCATTACATCTCAAAGCTGTCATTTAAAAACATAAATTTTTAAATTTCAGTTTATTATTCACTGATTTCTTTTGCAATGCACTTGTAAGTGAAAAGAATAGATTACTTATATGCAAAAAAATCAGGGTTGTCTCCTCCTCCAACTCAGTTTTTCATTATTATAGATTCCTGAAACCTTCATGTTGTAGGAGGATGAGAAACAAAAGACCAAGATACATTATTTTCCTTAAAAAAAGTAAAAAAGAAATTGCCTTAGTTTGTTTATTCATATGAACTAGGTTAAAATTACTTGACTATAAAGCTGAAGTTCTGGAATATGAAACAAAATGTGTTAATTGGGCAAGTCCCAGTCTATGCTTTATACAATTAGTCCAAAGTTACAAAAACAAGTAACCCTTGTTATCCAAACCTATTCAGCTTCTGAGATTGGAAAGTGAAAGTTCAGACGCCAGTGATAACTGAATTTTTCCTTTGGTCAGAGATTCTCAATATGTGATACCTTGCAATTACAACTTCTTTCTTTAAAGCAAAATAAGCATCAACATAATTTATCTTCTGCTTTTATTACTAATCAGTAGCCTGAATCACACAATTATTAGCTTGCACATTTAAACGCGCACCAGCAGTATTAGGCATTTAAGGCAATATATGACACTATGAAATATGAAACTAATATGCCCTAAGCTTCTCTCATGCTCTAGTACTATGTTACTATCTGGAACTGTAAATCTAAGGATCTGTCGGCTAAATTAATTTTGATCACCAACAGAGACGGTCTGCATCTCTTCTGCTAAACTAGCACAGTACAGGTAGAAAATAAAGTGCAGCTATAAACTGTGACAGCAAAAAGAAAAGAAGTGCTCAACTTTTGAAATGATGGGTCCGAAGCACTCACAGGAAGTTGCAACTTTTGGGGTGGAGTAAGAAGAAAGACAATAGCCATGAAAGCCCCGATGGTTTTACTTGATTGATAGAATAACAATGCCAACAAGGCAGCACAAAGTTAAAGATACCTACAAGCAAGTATCAGAAACTCTTGTTCCTCAACCTAACACAGTGACAGAACATTATATTTACACACGAAGAAGCTAAAAGGCTGAGGGTGGGAATCACGACCGATAGCTTATAAAATGTTCCTACAAAAATGTTACTGAACAAATTATTTTTCAAAAATAGTGGAAAGGGAAAAATACAGTATTGAAGACAGAGCTCTAGCAAACATTCAGTTAATGAAAAAACACCAAGGCATTTTTTTTTTTTAATGCAGAATTAAAAGACCTGCTGATCAGTGATTTGGAAGCTGCAGGAGGCAGTAACACACACACAACTTCAACTATGCATGCTGCACTATTTCTACCTTGAAATGTATTAAATTACAGCCTCAAACTAATAGAATGAGTTACTCGGCACAGCCCCGGCGTGCAGCCACATGAAGGCCCTCTGTGCCTATGCGCCACTCAGCAGCATTCAGTGACGGATCACAGTTCTGATCCATCGCTGCATCTACACAGGGGAGACACACATACATAAATTACACAGTGACATTTCTGTGGATTTGAATTAGGAACAAAGTACAAGTTTGCTGTCCCTGTTCTTAGAAAACATAACTACCTATCATATCTATTCCTGATATAATCCTTTGTGATTTCATAGTTGTCTATAATCAGTCTCCTTCCTCACTTCTCTCCATGACCCATTCATATCTACTCAACTGAGCATGCTCTTGTCTAGACCATGAACGGCTCCCAAAGCCAACGTCCCTGTTGTTCTTATTTAACTTGATTTCTCAGTAGCATTAGTCAGTTTCCATCCTCCTTCCTGAAATGTTCTTTTGGTTTTTCTGAGCCCACAATCCACCGGTTTCCTCCCAACTCAGTGGTTGCTCCTCCTCAGTCACCGTTGCTACCTTCTCCTCCTGGAGTCCCAAGGGTACTAGGTCTCCTTCTCTTCTCAATCTACACAGTTTCCCTAGGGATCTTATCAAGCAAATCAACCACATCTCCAAATACATCCCAAGTCCTTCTTCTATCTCTGTTATAAGCATCCTAATTCAAGTCACCGCCAGCTCTGTTCTGAATCACTGCAATAGCCTTCTAACTGGTCCTCCTTCCATTCTCCTTCCTCCAACACACACACACACACACACACACACACACACACACTTCCTGATGCCTAACTATCACTGTCATGCCTTTGTTTAAACTCCTCCCATGGCCTCCCACTACACTGATACAACCCAAGCTCCTGTCTCCCTGACCTCAATCTTATCTTATTCCCCGAGTCAGCCCCTCCCCAGCATGCCCCAGCCCTTGCCATACCAACGAAAACACTGTGACTCAGCCTCACCGGCCACTTTTCTGAATACCCAACTCCCTTCCACTTGATGACTCTTCCCTCTGCTTAGAATATCTTCCTCTCTCTTTGCATGGCTGGTTCTTGTTATTCAGACATCAGCTTCAATGTCACCTTCTCAGACGTGAATTTCCTGCTGATCCAGTTCCAGAGTCTTCCCAATCCCTGTATCATTCTATAGTAATTCTCTGCTTATATTCATTATTGGCATTTTCCTTATCTGTTTATTGCTCCCCACTAGAAGCTAAGCAAGCTCCGTGAGAGCAGGGCCTGACACCTTCTTCACTGCTACATTCCTAGCACCTAGAACAGGGCCTGGCACCTAACCAGAATATATATTTTAAATAACTAAATAAGTGAAAAGTAGGGACATGCTAAGTGTATTGATAAAATAATTTTCTAACTTCATAAATTCATTTCACACACATGCACAGTATGGCACATTTGTTGAATGTGTCACTTAATTTTATCAAATATGCGTCAAACTCTTCAAATAAATGTTTAATTATGTTAAAAAGCAATGGCATTTTACTGTTTTAAATTGATAATAAAACCTACAGGCTCTGGTTTACTTACACAGCTGCCATTTCAATTTAAAATAGTTGTCTTAGAATTCTACTGCCTAAACATGTTCTATCCTTCACAGGCTTTGGAGTGTAAACTAGTGAGCCAGGGATGTTTTGCTTATTTAGTGTATGTTACTTCAGACTAGAAAGAGAAACAAGTCTCAAAATTGGAGTTTTTAAAACTTGCAACAAAATAGGTTAAATGTCTTAAGAATACAATCAAGTTTTCAAGAAAATTAATCTTTTTTTTTTTAAATAAAAAAATGACTTGGAGAACACTGGCAAAACCGAATGGAAGTAGTAGAGTTTTGAGCATTCAGCTGAGCCATTTATAAAGTTTCTAAACCAGTTTCACAGCTCTTGGAAGAGATTCCATATTTCTGTTTGCCAGACAGAGAACAGGAATAGAAAACCCAAGAGAGTTCACGGGGGTGGACGTGAACACGCAGGTTTCTTTCAGGCCCTCAGCTGGGTATTTATATTGTGACAACAAACTCTGTGGTTAAGCTTGTGCAGTAATTAAGTGTGTTTATAACTTAAATCTCAATGGAATTTTCTAAGATTTTCCCTCACATTCAGGAAGAAGCAAAATAGGATTGACTTATAAACACAAATAAATGAAGTTTTATGTTACTGAATATCTCCTCCAATAGCTTCAAGCTTCACTATGCACAGAACGAAACATAAGGAAAGAAGGAGAAGAGTCAAATAAACAAAATAAACCAAAAAGGTGTAACACTAATTTTAGTGTTGACACTAACCAGAGAGAAAGAAAAAAAGCAGAAGAAGAAAAAGACTAATTTAGTTCGTCTCTCTTGGGAGGCTGGAAATACGAATTAGGTCTACTTTAAGGTAGCCATTTGATCAGGCTTTCAATCTAATAAAAAAAAGTACTAATATTCACAATGTTCTATAGCAGAGCACTGGTCTTCCTATACTTAAAAACCATGACCACCTTCGGTATATACCCCTGCTTTTAAAATGCCACAGTGAATATGAACTGTGCTCATCTTAACTGCTGAGATAACTGGGAATGATCTTGGGTTTGGGTGGAGAGTGATTTTTATAAGCAGTTAGATGTCTGGTGACAGAAAATGAAAAGTAAGGCATTATGCAAACACAAGAAAACAAAACTAGCCTTGTTCTTATTCATCAAAACTGGAGTGGGCTGAGAAGGTGGTCCACGTGCACAAGTAGGAGAGAATTCTGGCCTAGACTATTTATTTATCACCTCGCGATGAACTGAGCAGCCAGAATCTATTAAAAGCAAAGATTCACTAGCACTGCCTTAACAGGGAATCTTAAGACTGCTCTAGTTGGCACTATAAGCAAAGTTGTACTTACAGTATCTAATCTCATTTTCTCCAGTAGCCACTTTCTAACATACAAGGATCAGGATACAAATCTCAAGGAAAGAGTCTGAGAAAACGGGCCAAACCACAGTCACTGGCTCCTAAGGCCCTGGAGTGAGCTGAACACTAATGGGACGCAAAGAGGTCTAGAATTATTCTCATCCTCACAGAACTAAGACCTCAAATCAAAGTCCCCCAACACAGAAAGGGGGACGGGATGGGTGGGCAGGACATGAGCACTGCTATTTATTGTCTAGTCTGAAAGACTGAGAAGCCCACTCCAAAGTGAGTTAGCTTAACAAGTGTTACTTGAGAATTGCTACACTACTTTAATCATCTGCCTTTTTTTTACAATGACTTGTGGAATTAATCTATATATGTAAGATTAAAAGAAGCCAAAAATTGTAATTTTCATAACTGCTTTCTAATTGTTTCATTTTCAAAAGTCCCACTTAAACCCAGAAGGTTACAAAGGGAAAAGCTAGTTTTCTCACAGGTACTTTAAATTACTGCTCTTTTAGAGTGTGAGGAAATAGGAAAGAAAGTAAGCAAACAGTAAAGGAAAAAAATTCTTTAAAAAAGTATGCATAAACTACTCTGTGTATAGTAACACTGATGACCAAAAAATGAGCAAGCTAGAAATGCCGTATGTGACATTCAGTTTTTCTTTTTTCTGTTTTTAAACCATCTTTCGGGGCCCAGGATGTAATAACTTATTATGTAAATGCTTTTACATTAATAAAAGTACAACTAAAGCTACACTTACATATGCCCCTGATGTTCTCCTTTCCCTCTAACAATGTCACTTGAGATGGGATCATCAACTTGAAAACAGCTTCATTATGTATCAAATCATCTAAATCAGTCTCCTAAAGGAAAAAATAATTTCATGTAATTGGTACTAACTTCTACAAAACTGCAGCCAGCTGGCAGGACAGTTTCCCAGACTATTGTTTAAATTAGCTATTAACAGATGAATGAGGCCGCTGAAATGGGTGATCTGTTTACCTCAGCAACTGCTTAAAAGACCTGGAACAGTTAGGTTACCAATTTATCAGGGGTGTCAAAAAAAATGTAGACAAGTGGACACTTTGGTCAATGCTGCTCAAGCAGAAGTTCGCTGTAATCAGAAGTGTCTGGACGCCGATGGGAACCACTTTGAGCACCTCTTGCAATTGTAGAAGTCAAATGTGATTTGTATTCATCTTTCGTTATCAGTATATAATGAGTATTACAATTTTAATACAGTTTTTTCCTTTCTTAAAATGTGCATACATTTTTTTGGCACCTTCTGTATATAGACTATTCAGGTAAAATCATGAATTTTACTTAGAAAATCCAAATTGCTCTAAAAAACAGACCAACGTATTCTGTGTGCTTTTTGCATGTGGCATGTGTGACTATGTCCATGAAGATGTCTGGCTTGTACCAGGCATCCTAGTGAGCCAGGAACTAGCGTGACTAGAGAATAATGCCTATGGTCTATACTTTGGGGACTAGGAAAATCCTATTTCGCTGAGACTCCTGAAAACAGCTCTGGGTTACAGGCTCTCCATGTTCTCACACGTACCCTCCCCCTCAAGTATGCATGTCCTCAAGCCTTACCACTTCTTTATGACAGATGTTGCTGTATAAATCCACACTTCTATTATGAAATATTTTTATTTGAAAATCTCAGATTGAAAGGATGATGACAAAGACCCAGTAAATAGAACCATTCTTATGAGTGTAACAGATACACACAGGCAAACACTGGTCAGATGCTTCCTCTGCTGAATCACTGGGCCACGGAAAACCACAAGTTTGCACTTCAGAGTGGTTCTGAAATACTACCTACCCTCTGGTGTGCAAACTTAAAATACATGAGGCTGGGAGAAACCGTTCTAAAGTAAGCTGCTGGACTAAGCTAGGTGTAGAAATAAGATGGATGACCGGGAAAGGACAGGTAGCTCCAGGAGCTGCCACGGGAACTCAGCTCCTGCAACGCTCTTACCTTAGGTGTTCCAGAGGTTTATGAGTCCTCCCCACTGCCCCTTTCAAATCTAATTACTTGCTTAGTCTCTAGAGCTGCCTGAGTGTTAAGGTCAAAGGAAATCTTCTCAACATGTCCACACCATGGAAGTTTATGACACAGTGCAGGAAGTCTAAGAAGCCAACTGCTGCTATTCCAGACTCGCAGTATGAAAAAGAACTTTGAATCTTTGACAATGGACTAATGGTTTCTTAAAAACAACTTTCCTCTTTTCAACTTGAGTAACACCCTAAATTATTGGTTTTCTGCTGCTACTGGACAAATTACCACAAACTTAGTGACTCACAACAACCCTTATCATCCTGCAGGTTATAAGTCTGCAGTGAGTTTTATGGGACTACAAATCAAGCTGTTGGTACTGCCACCCTTCTGGTTCCTTCTGGAGGCCCTGAGGGGAAAATTAGTTTCCTTGACTTTTTCAGCTTCTAGAGGCGCAGGCACCATTTGGCTCATGTTCTCTTTATCACATTACTCCAACCTCTTGCTTCCATCATCAAATCTCTTACTCCTCACTCTGATCTCCTGCCTCCCTCTTGTAAAGACCTTTGTGATTGTACTGGACCCACCCTCATAATCCAGGATCATTTCCCCATCTCAAGATCCTTAACTTAATCACATCTGCAGTCTCTTTTACCGTATCCATGGTAACAGGAATTAGGATGTGTACAGAGATTTTAAATTCAATAAAACACACTTGTATCTACAATACCTCATTTAATCCTTACGAGGTGTTATCATTCCTATTTTATAAATAATAAGGCAGGTCTAGAAAGTTAATTTATTGGCCACAGTCACATAGTCAAAAAACTAGGACTCAAAACAAAGCATATGGCCCTAGAGACCATATACCCTCACCACGTACTACTGCCTTCTCCTTTATGCCGCTGTTTATAACTTCCTGGCCTTTCTCCTCTTGTTTTCTTGAACAGCTTTTTACCATACTGAAAGTCCACACTGCAATTTACCAAAAAAATTTAGCCCCAAACCAGAGGTTCTTAAACTTTCTCAAGTCATGACTCCCTCAGAATTTCTGTCGTTTTTTTCATGGTAAGCCCTAGGCCAAAAGAAATTCCTTACAGTTCTGTTAGGTCCAAACCTAGTTAAGTATTTATGTCCTAACAACTTAATTTAGTAACTTTTGGGTATTTCACAACTTCTCAACATCTAACTCTTAGAATCAGATTGGACTCTGCCACCTTTACTTTGTTTCATATGGATTTTCATACAGTGCTTCCTTTATTCATGACAATGGCCAAAATCCCAGCTTTGCAAAAATATATCTGTGATGCGGGAGACCCTGCTCGCTGCGCCATTTGTCATGCGGGGCGGCCTGCGGGGCCTCTGCTCCCGCTCCCCACACAAGAACGCAGGATATGGCCAGGCCAAAAAGGAACACCCACGGAGCCATAGGTAGGGGAGTCATACCACTATATTCTCGCTGGCGGCACTATACTCTCACTGGAGGCTGGATCCACACTGTCCGCAAACCGCCATCCACGCTTGCCAGCCCAGCCGCCATCTTCTTGCTAGGCCCCGTTCTTCCTCCTCTTCTCCTTCGCTAGCGTAGCCACAGCAGTTATATTAGTGGCCAATGGCTCACTGGTTACAGCTGACGGCCAACTAGCCACAGCTGATGGCCATGCAATCACAATTGATGGCCATTTACTACCTGAGCCAGCACCTGTCTATGTGAGGCCGAGAGCCTGGAAACTACTTTCTGGGGCTCTGCCCCCACAATATCATACCAAAAGGAATGTAGTGATTTAGTGCTGAACTGTGAAATATCTTTTTTGTTGTTGTTTTTGTTTGTTTTTAGGAGGTCGCAGCTCACAGTGGCCCATGTGGGGATCGAACCGACAACCTTGGTGCTACGAGCACCACGCTCTAACCCACTGAGCTAACTGGCCAACCCTGAACTGTGAATTACCTTAAGCTAGCGGTTTGTGTGAGATCTGACAGATGTCACTGTGTTTCCCTGAAAAATTAAAAAATAACCTACGAGACCCATGTGAGTTTGCTGCGGCTGCCCACAGTGCCTGGGCAAGCTGCTTGGCCTATGCCCTCTGGTAAGCAAAGTGCAATGCACATCACCAGGTAATGGGCTGAGACAAACAACATAGGGAACTCCAAGTTTGTTATCACACATACTTTGTGCCAATTGGACATTTTCTATTAAAGATATATTCTTTATCACCACCGTATTCAGTTTTCTCGAGAGAAGCGAGCAGATGAAGGAAAATTTCTGTGTATAGCCAAGGATTTTTTGGAATATATTACATCTAAAAGCAGAAAACTCCTGTGGTAGACCAATAAACTACATTGATATTTTTATTTGCCCAAGGAATTAACTTACTCTTTAAAATGTCACAAGAACAAACACTTGACACCAAACATTAAAAAAAAATTTTTTTTCACTAACTTTAAAAATGTACACAATACTAGCAAAGTAAAAAACTAACACAAAGTGCCATATTTCATGATTCTTTTGATATCATTTTAAGAGTAATTTAGGAAAGAAAATATAATAAAAATCAAAGCACATGGAGAAGTTTCAGAGTGTGTCCCCAATTCATGCATCTTATAGATTGGTCCTTCTCAAAGTTGAGGATGCATTAGAATCACCTGGAGGATTTGTTAAAAACGCAGGTGGCTGGGCCTCACCCCAGAGTTTCTGGTTCAGGAGATCTGGACCAGAGCCAAGAATCTGTATTTCTAAAAAGTTCCCAAGTGATGCAGACGCGGATAGTACAGGGACCACACTTTGAAAACCACAGTTTTAGTGGTTTTCACCAGTTTCACCTTTTCATGGCAATTCAGAAAAGCTACTTGAATACATTAGAAAAGCTGGTGAGAAGAATTTGTATCTGAAATAGAAAAACAACAAAAACCCACCACCAACAATAACAACAACAGCAAAACCCAGGAAAAATATAACTGCAACAGTTCAATTCTTTCTCAAACAGAAGAAAACTGAGCTACTCAAATTGAGCTCCTTGTGGTTTGTGCAAGCTACCAACTTACCCTTCAATGACAGCTCTTAGGGAATTAAATGTAGTGATACTTGTAAGAGCCTCTTGTGAGGGGGCAGAGGAAGCTAAAGTTCAGAAAAGTCAAGAGGTCACCATCAAGTGCCAGAATAATTCTCAACATTCAGTGCAAGGGTATTAAATTTGTAAACATGGCCCATCCACCCCGAAAATGCTTTAGATTGCTAAAGAAACTGGTAAATTTTGGTGGTCTTTGTCAAATTACACTCTTTAATAGTTAGATGTAAGTAAATCTAGTCCTGCTGACATAAAATGGAGAAGTATGCGAGCAGACAGCAAAGATTTAAAAAAAAAATCATGAGTGATATGCTGTGTGGTCACCTCTCTCTTACAGCATCTACATCTGTAAGTCAGTAAAATAGTAACTGATGGGCAAGAGTGTGTGGTGCCAGCATAGCCTTACCAGTCAAATACATGTTAAATTACATTCAGTATGTTTGAATGAGGCACGGAAGCATCCTATTACTAAAAAGTTTGTCTAAGACTCAAAAATGGCTGTGAAGTGAGTCAACCTAAAATTCAGTCAGAATGACCTAAAATCTAAACCTCATTAAATTACAGAACTTGGCAAAGGTTGTGGGCAACAAAAAGCTCAACTTCCTGTTTTTTCCTATTCCTTTTAAATAATAGCCATTGCCAAGTGTTTCCAAAGCGGGGCATTTTGTTTTTGGTATAATCAAAACCTGCTCAGTTGAGAGAAACAACGTAATGGTAACAACATTCTTATATTGATGGTATTCATGCTACTTATCTGGACCTACCTAATATTAAGTCAGGATTTTCAGTACATGCATGTACTGAGAGGGGAGGGAGAGAGAGAGAAGGGAGAAGCACGCAGAGATTGTCTGACCCTACTCTGGTGTACAGGAAAGAGAGGAAAATCAGTATCCTTCCAGCTGTGGTTTCTGCCCTTTGTATGGAATGAGCACAGGACCCCAGGAAGCGCAAAAAGAACTAGGAAGTAAAGGAGACCTATCAATGATTCTATCCTTTTTCTGCCACTCTGATGAGCAATAGCACAGTAAAAATGATGCTTAGGTGATGGAAAGCATTAGCACATTTCAACCCACATCCACACTGATAGTTCTAACACGCTCTGAAGTACATCTCCATTATAAGAACATCTGGACAGCACAATAAAGGAACAGAAATAACACAGTTTACTGGCATTTTTCAACTACCCAGTTAGAAACTGACAAATGTATATAAACCAATATTGTCAAGTAAATCACAGGCCCCTGCTATTTAGCACTATGACTTCAAAGCTTAACTTTCAAATAAAACAATACTTGCTTCAGAAATGTGTTCCGTCCTCTTTCAGGCAGTAAAACAGCATTACTCTTTTTCATCCATGGAGGAAACACGTCCCCCACGCGAAGGAGTACAGGTGTACCTGAAGCGCAAGAGCCACACCGGTGGGATCACGGTCAGGTACTGTGCCCATTCACCATGCAGATGGCCCTGAAGGCTGTAAAGCAGCCCAGAGAATTCCAGTCTGAAGACTGAGTATAATTCTGAAAGGCCCAGAGGGTGAATCATGACTAATGTAAGCCAGCACTGGCCAATAGAAGTTTCTGTAATGATGAAAATGTTCTGTGTCTGCACTTTCCAATATAGGTAGCACCTGAAATGTGTTGAGTGCAACTGAGGAAATGAATCTATAATCTGATTTAATTTTAATGAATTTAAATTTAAATCGCCACACGTGGCTAGTGGCTACCTTACTGGACATCACAGATCTAAGCAAATCCCGGAGTTTCCAGTCCCTTTGGTAATGATCTGGCCTAGGCTTATGATGTAATTCTGGCCAATGAGATGGGAGGAAAAGGTTACACACACACACACACACACACACACACACACACACACACACACACGAAGAGAAGGTTCTTGTTTCTGTCTCTGGTGTGGTACTGATGATGATGTATCTAGGAAATGTTGCCGCCATCTTGAAAATAGGGCAGCAAGCCCACAGTTGAGGCAGATGCAATGAAGAGCACAGAAGCAGCAGAACTGAAGAAACAAGGGCCCTTGATACTACTACTGAGCTGCCCAACCACTACTGTGGAACTGACATTTTCACCTCTTTATTTCTTCAGGTATTTCCTAAGCACTGACCAAAGACACAGCAGTGAGCACCACAGATCAAAATCCCTGTCCATGGTAAACAAGCTCTTGTTTAAGTCAGTCAAGTCAGGATTTTTTTTGTTAATTGTAGCTGAAGATAGACTAATTCACAAGAGAAAAAAGTAAAAGTGGATGAAGTAAACTGTTTTCCTTGAAACAGGAGTGAAATAAATCTAGGTTCTTAAACATTAGATATGGATGTCAATTTCAAAAGGAAGCACTTCTAGAACAGCTACACCCTAAACAATGGGTCATAAGTACTTTGCTCAAAAATCACTGTTAGCATGTATTAAGGCCAGACTAAGAAATAAGAAACATAAATAAATATGGTTAATAGTAAACTAACCACCTGTACACCACCATCCAAGGCCTCATTTATAGTTATCATTAAGGTATAGGTATAAACAGAAAATTTTTCTAACTTAATTTTTCCTCCATTTACCTCCTTCTCTACGATTTTAAACAATTACAAAATACATTTTTAAAATTATCTAACTGTTCTCAAACCAAAGAACAGTCCATTATGAATTTTGCTAATCATATAAACACAGACTAAATCGTGTTTCCCAAGTGAAACCAGACCTGTTTGGTATTCCTAATGGATCAAGATAGTAATTCACACCAGAGCTTTTTCACTGCATTGTGTTAAACAGACTACATGCACATTTGAAATTAAAAAACAAAATACTATCATTCTCAATTTTTGCCACTTTTCTGCTCAAAAGGAATTTTTTTAAGAATATGTAATTATGGGACAGGATGTAGAATGATGGCAGTAGCCAGGGCACAGCTTTTTTTTTAATGCTCCTGAACTCTCCCATAATAAAAGACTGAGCAATTTGGATAGCAAAACTGAAAATCTGCAGCTACAACAAAACTAAGTGATAAGATACCCTCATGAAACCCAAAATACAAGCAAGTGGGGACAAACTACAGACTGCTAAAGATTCATTTTAGTGGAAACCAAACTTATTGGTTTCAGGACTCCTACTGAGGACCCCAAAAAGCTCGTTTATGAACACTAAATCTAATGATATTTATCATATTAGAATTAAAACTGAAAACATAAAAACAATAAACCCATTACATGTTCACATTAATCATGTTTTAATGAAACCTAACTTTTCCAAAATAACAACAACAAAATTAGTGAGAAGCATGGCACTGTTTTACAAATATCTTTAATGTCTGGTTTAACACGTCAACTGCGTTCTATTTATTTCTGCATTTAATCTGTTGCGATTCATTATTTTGTTTCAAGTATATGAAGGAGATCCAGCCTCTTGCAAATATGTACTTTAAAAGGGAGTATTTTAATAGCCTTTCAGATAATTGTGGATATTCAATACTGTGACAAAATTCAACAAATGGTAGTTTGTTTTGGGTAGGAGGCTGGGTGAAAAAGGTGAAGGGATTAAGAAGTACAAATTAACAGTTACTAAATAGTCATGTAAAGTACAGCATAGGGAATATAGGCAATATTGTAATAACTCATGCATGGAGTCAAGGGGGTACTAGACTTACTGGGAGGATCCCCTTATAAGTTATATAAATGTCCAAATGCTGTACATCTGAAACTAATATAACATTGAATGTCAACTGTAATTGAAACATTAAAAAAAAATGGTACTGTGTTTCCCCGAAAATAAGACCAAGCCGGACTATCAGCTCTAATGCGTCTTTTGGAGCAAAAATTAATATAAGACCAGTCCCTTTCTGTCTCTATTAATCTGACTACTCTAGGTATCTCATGTGGGTGGAATTATATAGTCTTTGTCTTTTTGTGATTGACTTGTTCACTTGGCATAGTGTCTTCAGGGTTTGTTCATGTTGTGGCGTGTGTCAGAATTTCCCTCCTTTTTCAGGTTGCATAATATTCCACTGTATGTGTACACCACATTTTGTTTATTCAGTTGTTTGACATTTGGGTTGCTTCCAACTTTTGGCTGTTGTGAATAGTGTTGCTATGAACGTTGGTGTACAAGTATCTCTTCAAGACCATGCTTCCAATTTTGGGGGGTATATTATTAGAAGTGGAATTGCTGTGTTATATGATCATTCTGCTTTAGTTTTTTGGGGGGTTGCCCTGCTGGTTTTTATAGTGGCAGTACCATTTTGTATTCCCACAATAGTGTACAGGGGTTGCAATTGCTCTGTATTCTTGCCAACACTTGTTCGTTTCTTTTTTTAATAGTAGCCAAATAGGTGTAAAACCGTATCTCTTTGTGGTTCATTTTTATTTTAACATATTAAAATACTGAATACAATGAATCCTAATATGAAAACTTCAAGCAGTCATTCAAAAAAAAAAAAAAAAATATATAAGACCAGTCTTATTTTAATATAAGACTGGGCATATAATATAATACCGGGTTTTATATTAATTTTTGCTCCAAAAGACGCATTAGAGCGGATGGCCCAGCTAGGTCTTATTTTCGGGGAAACACAGTAGTTTCTTAAAGGTTACATGCAATGTGGCATCTGAAACCATATGATGAACTTTTTGTACTTCGCTTCATTAAAAATCCACTGGTCTATCGTGCACTTTGAATAGATCTTCACTCTGTAAATATTAGTTCAGAGTTACTGCAGCTCTTCAAAATGTTGACACATTTCATTATTCACTATCAAAAATTATTTGTTAATATTACCACGGATCTCATCAGAGAAGCCTGAAAATACTGGGAAGTTGTCAAGCTCAAATTTTATCACTGGCAACAAATAATATCAGTCCTTTCATTTTTGAGAAAATATCTGCCAAATCTTAATAACCACAGTTTTCTTGTCACTCACTCTTTCAAGTAAAAATGGTGCTCTGAGAAAAAAGTTGCTAGCATGCAACTCAAACAATCCTCCAAGCACTTTCCCTTAAAACTACCATGGTACCTCAATACGTAGAAGTGGCTTCATGTCCTTCCCATTGCATCGCACCGAGTATTAAAAAGGTGTGCTCTAGTATCGAGATTTAATAAAAGAAACACTTTTTTTTCAACAATGACATTCTTAAGTGAAACTGGCTTTTTAGAAAAACAAAACAAAACAAAAAAAACAATGAAGAGTGCAGCAGTGAAGACTACAATGGCTACCAGAACATTTTGGTGTCACTGCTTGTTTCACGCTTAGGCACCAGCACTACACCCACCAATGCAATTGTACCAGCAGTACAAATGTTAACACAGAAAAAGGTGTAACTTCTCCGTATGTTATGAAAATAATTCGACCTTGAGGACCCCACGAAAGGGTTTCAGGATTCCCAGGAGTGTAGGTTCCACACTTTTTGAGAACTGCAAATCTAGAAAAGCATCAACAGTTACCTACCTAATTGGTCATTCTGTGGCCCTTCAGGATGGGCTACTGTTTGAACAGACCTGTTTTCTGCTCTGACTTAACTCTCACATGCGTATGAGACAACACTCTCAGTTAGGTACTCACTTTTATTGTGGCTGTTTCGTGTTTTACCATGTCTGGCTGTTTCATGTTTTACCATGTCTCTTACCTCACGCACACAGAGAACTATGTACTACTCAACAGCGTATTGCACAAGCAGCTTAGCTCAGCATTTGACCTGCAACAGCAGGATAGTTAGTTAAGGGCAATGGCTCTAACGTCAGTTTGCTTGGGTTCCAATCCTGGGTCCACACCTACTAGTCAGAAGCCCTATAACAAATTATTTATCATCATTTGCAAAATGAGGATAATAGTACCTACACTTCCAAGAGTCGTAAGGATTCAATTTAGTGTTTGACATGGAGCCTAACAAGGAAGTGCTTACAAAATGTTAGCAATACTTTAAAGATTACTATTAACTAAAACAGTAGCTATAGCCTCAATTGTAGCAAAGAAATTGTGGACAGTAGTCAAAATGAGGCAGCACCTCCAGGAATGGGCCCAGGCTCTATGGGGTATTTCCCAAGCCAGTCTGGAAGAAATCACCTGGGCGGGGGTCTACAAATCTCCAGTCCTGGGCTGTACCCTAGACTTAGTAGAGCAGAAACTTCAAAGAAGGGCCTAGGTGTAAATGGAGGGAATTAACTATAAAGGGGCACAATGAAATTATTTGAAGTGATGGAAAGAAATGTTCTATGAGGTCTGACAATTAGGTTCGCAAACTTGTCGCAACGATGTTGCTAACCTTTTTTGATTATCAGAGGGATTATTCATTATGAATTTGAACCAACTGGACAAACAATTAATCAAGTTTACTATTTGGAAGTGCTGAAAACAGTGTGAAAAGTTAGACAAGGGGCGGCTGGCTTGTTCAGTGGTTAGAGCGCGGTGCTCATAACACCAAGGTCGCCGGTTCGATTCCCACATGGGCCAGTGAGCTGCGCCCTCCACAATAAGACTGAAAACAACAACTTGACTTGGAGCTGATGGGTCCTGGAAAACCACACTGTTCCCCAATATTCTCCAATAAACATTTTTTAAAAAGCGAAAAACTCATTGAATTATACACTTGAAGTAGGTGAATTTTACTGTAGGTAATTACACCTCAGAAAGTTGATTAAAACTTTAAAAATTAAATGGGAAATGAAAAATCTCAGTTAGAAATGAGAAAGGAATCATAAAGGCCAAAGTAAAAGAGATCAGAATTATTAGTGAATACCATTCATATTTACATGCTAATAAATTTAAAAACTTAAGTCCAATGGATAATATGCTATTAAATTATTAAATACCAAAATTGATACAAGAAAACAAAATTGATACAATAAACCAACCTGACAGAACAGACTGACCAAGATAATTACAAATTACCCAACCACCTTTTCTTTACTCCCTCAAGAGCACTAAAACTCAACAGCTTTACACAGGAATTTAAATATGTCTAACAAAATTGTGGCATAGTGACCTCAAAGTGCTTTGGAGGAAGTATTATTCAGGTCTTAAAACTGACAAGATAAAAATTAAAAAGAAAACTACACGACAATCTTATGAATAACGATGTGAGACTCTTAAATAAAACTCAAGCAATTAAAGCAATACCTCAAGAGATTAATTAAAAACTAGGTTTTGTTCCAAGAATGTAAGGTTTTTAAAATAAGTAAAACTACTGATACCATACAAGCAAAAGATTCATGCAAAATGTCATGATAGCAACAGACTCTACATTTTATAAAATTCAGCCAATCTCTCTTTTTATAAAATGCAGCAAAGAACTTTTTCAAACTAATTAAAACATCTACATTATGGGGCGGGGGGCGTCATCCCGGTTGAGAACCACTGCTCCCTAGGTCCACAACTTCAGGCCTCAGGGTTTGGTATAGATCAAGTTCCAAGGAAAATGAGCATCTCCAGGTTAACCAATTTTCACAAACACCCCAAAGAAAGAATCTACCACAAGAGCCAGCAGAAACAGCAGACTAGACATTTCAGATATGAATGTAGCATACAAGGTCTGACAATTAAGTTCGCGAACTCATCCTAGAAAAAGTACTACATACCTCATTGCTGAATATCATTACTGTCACCTTCCAAGTACTCCCCTTGGGAAGCTATGCACCGAAGCCAGTGCCTAGCTCACCCTTCAAAGCAATTTTGGAACTCTTTCTGGAATGGCCATCAGAGTTGCCGTCATATTACCGTTGATGTCCTGAATGTCAATTTCCTTTATCTTCGGGTAAAGAAAGAAGTCATTGGGGGCCAGATCAGGTGAGTAGGGAAGGTGTTCCAATACAGTGATTTGTTTACTGGCTACAAACTCCCTCACAGACAGTGCCCTGTGAGCTGGCGCAGTGTCGTGATGCAAGAGCTCCTTCGGGACTATTTTTGCACACGCCTTTCTCAAGCTAAGATTTTCAGATAACATTTTCCTGTTTCTCTGTCGATGTTTACTTGGTCTGCTATGCTTCTCACAGTCAGCCGATGATTTTGACACACAATCTGACAAATTTTCACACAATCTGACGAATGTTTGCAATGTTTTCGTCGGTTCTGCTCATTATTGGCCGCCCTGACCTCTCTTCATCAGTGACGCGTTCTCTCCCCTGAGAAAAATGTTTAATCCATTTGTACACTGCCGTTTTCTTCATGGCATTATCCCCATAAACTTGGACTAACACGTCCCTGATTTCACTTCCACTCTTCCCAAGTTTAACAAGAAATTTAATGTCTGTTCATTGCTCTAATTCAAGCTCAGACATTCTCACGACAGCACACAAAACCACACAACAACAATAATGAACGCCACTCAGCAAGGCACTGCCACATGTCGACATGAACACAGCTGTGAGACACTGATATACCAAGGTTATGAAACCTTACCGAGCTGTTTGTACAGTGGTGCCCATGTAAGCAAATGGTGGCAAGTTCGTGAAGTTAATTGTCACACCTCATAGACTATAAACCATTTAGATGTCTAAGGAAATAAAAGGTTCTTGAAAATATGAACAAGAAAAAATATAAATAAAAATAAAACAATCTACATCAAGTTTGATAATTAAACACAAGTGGATTTCCATTTAAAAGAGCAAGGGAACCCTGTTTCAGCTATTTAAAATAGTGTATTACATATTCTTTACTCCAAAGTAGTTTTTCTTTTGAAGGGACAAATAAAACAAGAATTACAAAAATTACTCAAAGATATTTACAACTACATGATTCTATGCAAAATTTAAGCGAAGAATCACAATAGTCTACTATAGTTGTTGGATATTAAAGCAAATCTGCAAAAATCAATGGTATTTCTATACACCAGGAATAATCAGCTAGGAAAAAAAATGGGGAAACATCTCCATTAAAACTGCAACAAAAAGTATAAAACAACTGGTAATCAGTATAATTTATTTAAAAAAAACAAAACTAAACTAAACTTTAATGGGGAAAAACTAGGTTGGTTGCAGAAAATACACCATGAAGGCAATTTTGTCCAAGTTAAAAAAAAAATAATGTTCTTTCAATTAATATACTAACCAAATACTTTATGGAACCTGAGAACTTGGAAAAGTTAATGGGAAAAAAAAAAAGAAAGAACATTTCATAACAACATAAAGATATGATTACTAAAAGCAATGCCTAATCAAGCAATTGGGTTTCAAACTGATAAATGACTTTCTCTTGCAAATAAACGCAAGTAGGCTGCGGATTTCTTCACTTGCTGACCATCTCTGACACCAGTTTCTATTCAGTGTTTAAATGGTACATTCATAACAGATCAAATCTTTCATTTCCTAAACCATAGCTTATATTACCTGTGGTACAGCTGAAATGAACAATTCATGACCAAGATAGAATCCGTAACTCAAAGTTCCTATATAAAAAGTATTGCAGGTCAAATATTTTTTCTGAAATACTTCTAAACGGATGTCTTAAATTCTTCTGTTTTATACGTTTTATAGTTTTACCATATCATACACACTGAAGTAAAGCTGAAGCTTCATATTAACTTGTCCTGTGGACAAAGTAAATTGTAGTCACATGCAATTCACCTCTGGAAAAGCACCTGTCCTTTTGAATGATCTCACAATAGACTGGGGTATATAAGGGGACCAAAAAGGCTCCACGCCTGGTCTGTTAGGTAATTTCCAAAGGCTGCTTCTTTTCTTCTCCAAGTTAGGACTTAATTTCCTGTCTTTAGCATTTCTTGAGATTGGATACAAGAAAGAACACAACTGTTGTGTGGCACTTCCCAAAATAGTGGTAAGGGAGAACTGTTTCAGGTATTAAGATGCCAAACAAACTTTTTCCTTGGGCAAGTGAGTGTCTTTTAACATTTAAATAAAATTAAACAGGTTTCTTTTTTACGGCCGACTTCTCAGAGCTCATAATATACTAATTCAGACTATGAATTTCCAAGAGAAGGATTTTATATGCAGCCTTTTCAAGCTTACTTGATTAAAGGTTCCCTTTATTTTCAGAGAACCATTTAATGGCAAACAGCCTTGGCTTTAGAGTCAAAAATACCTGTGCTCAAATTCTAGCTCTGCTATTCATTAACAATATAATCTTGTGTGAGTAATCAGTTTTTCAACTGTAATATGGGGGAAATAATATTACCTATACTTCAGAGGACGGATTGAAGGATAAATTATATATACACACAGAGTTAACTACATTCCTGATAAACTTTCAACAAAACTGCAATTTGTCCTCCTGAAAGCAAAAGTTGATGATGCTTATTCCTATACTCCACCTCTTTTTTCCCTTCCTTTTATTTTTTTCCTTTCAGCTTTCATTCCTGGGATTAATATTCTTATTTGATTTTCTTTTAATTTAACTGTTAGTTAAGGCAGCCATACTTAAAAGGTCTCTCCTATATATTGGCTGACACCTTTCGACTAAATACTAGAGGACAGAATGAAAAGGAAATAAGTTAGTGGGTTGAGATACATTATCAAGTGAAATGAAAAAAGCAAGATATAGCATCACGGTGTATATAGTATGCTATCATTCTATTAAAAAGGGTCTACACAAAAGAATGAAGTTGAATGCTTACTACATACAAAAATGGACTCAGAGTACATCAAAGTCCTAAACATAAGAGCTAAAACTATAAAACTCTTAGAAGAAAACGGGGGGGATGGGAAGTGGGACAGAAAAAGGAAAAATAAATTGGACTTCATCAAAATTAAAACCTTATGTTTGGCGCTTCAGCTGCAGAAGCTATGGCTCTGCACGACCCCATGGCCACGGCCTCAACAAGGGCCACAAGGTGACCGAGGACGTGAGCAAGCCGAGGTATGGCCGCCACCACGGGGACCTCACCAAGTACACCAAGTTCATGTAGGACACGGTTCGAGAGGTGTGCGGCTTTGTCCCTTAGGAGCAGCGCACCATGGAGCTGCTCGAGGTCTCTAAGGAAGAGCGGGCCCTGCAGTTCATCAAGAAAAGGGTGGGGACACACACCCGTGCCAAGAGGAAGAGAGAAGCTGAGCAATGCCCTTGCAGCCACGAGGAAGGCAGCAGCCAAGAAGGATTGAACCCCACTGCCTGTGTGTGTGATAAGACCTTTTCAGGGAAAAAAAAAAAAAGAAAAAGAAAAACTTATGTGCACCACGGGATACTAGATCTACTAACAAAGTGAAAAGGCAACCCAAGGAATGGTAAAACGTATTTGCAAGTTATATAACTGATAATGAACTGATACCCAGAACATATAAAGAACTACAACTCAACAGTAAAACCAAAACAACCAGAGTAAAAAAATGGGCAAGGAACTTGAATAGACATTTCTCCAAGTACACAAATGACCAATAAGCACACAAAAAGCTACTCAGCATCACTAATCATTCGGAAAATGCAAATCAAAACCATAATGAGACACCACTTCATACCCATTAGGATGGCTATTGTTAAAAAAAAAACAACCAAAAACGAAAACCAGAAAATAAGTGTTGGCGAAGATGTGGAGAAACTGGAACCCATGTGCACTGCTGGGGATGTAAAATGGTGCAGCTGCCATGGAAAATGGTATGACAGTTCCTCAAAAAAATTAAACATAGAATTACCATATGCTCCAGCAATCCCACTTCTGGGCATATATCCAGAAGATTTGAAAGCAGGGACTCAGACAGGTATTCGTACACCCCTGTTCGTAAGCCACATTATTCATAATAGCCAGAAGGTGGAAGCAACCCAAGTCCACTGACAGAAGAATGGATAAACACAGTATGTGATATATTCCATATAACGGAATATTATTTAGCCTTAAAAGGGAAGGAAATTCTAACACAGGCTGCAACATGGATGAACCCTGAGGACATTATACTAAGTGAAATAAGCCAGTCACAAAAGGATAAATATTATATGATTCCATTTATACGAGTTACTTAGAGTAGTCAAATTCATTGAGACAAAGTAGAATGGTGGTTGCAAGAGACTGGGGGAGGGTGTAATGGGGAATTAGTGTTTAATGGGTATAGAGTTTCAGTTCTGTAAGATGAAAAAGTTCTGGAGATGGATGATGGTGATGGTCATACAACACTGTGAATGTACTTAATGCCACTGAACTGTACACTTAAAAATGGTTAAATGGAAAATCTTGTTTTGTAATTCAACACAATAAAAAAAGAGGATTATATAGGATTATACATATATATATATGCATAAACTTATACATATATAATCTTAATTTAGACTAAATTCTAAATTTAATCTAGATTCTAAATTTAAAAACTTGTATGTAAAAGGCAAAGTATTAACCCTAATCCTAAGGCATTCCTATTTAGAGGAAAACATAGAATACCTTGAGGACCTCAAGCTAGAAAAGGATTTCTTATGACACAAAAGCACTCACCATAAAAGAGATGAACAGATTCAGCTGCAGGTAGAAACTCTAGAAAATTCTTAAACATGAGCACCAGGAATATGTACAGTAATGTTCACAAAACTCTCTGAAATAGTCCCAAGCTGGAAACCTAAATATCCATCCACAGAAGCATGGATAAATAAATTATAGTATATTCATACGATGGAACATTATATAGCTGCAGAAATGAGTGCAACGACTGGGACAAATCTTAGAAACGATAGTGACCGAAAGAAGCAAATTATAAAATACAATACATATCATCTTTATTAATACTCAACTTCATTAAAATAAAGCAAAACTAAACATGCTGTACAGTAAAACATAAAAATGGAGTAAACATAAAACTAGTTTTCTGAAAAGCAAGGGAGTAATGACAGTGGTTACGAGGAGGAGCGGGGATAGCTGATCAGATAGCAGAGGGTCACAATTCAACTGCCTTCAGGGGCTCGGTAAGTAACACACTAGTGATGCAGTGATTCATTGTACAGCAAACAGAAAATGGTGGGGACTGAGGCAAATTAGAAAATGTGAGCTGTGAGTAAAGGTACTCAAAGACTAAGACATTTTGACCAAATTAAGTCCCTGCGATCATCATATGATTGATTGGGACACACAGTCTATACAATGGCCCACGGAAATCTCCTTTCTCTTGAAGTTGTATTAATTACATTTGCTGGCATCTCACAAAGCAAACGCCAGCAGTCTCTAACAACACTTTGTGAGGTGTATAAATGTCTAATCACTATGTTGTTTTGTACACCTGAAACGAATTAAAAAATTTTTTTTAAATAAAAAAATAAAGTACTGGAAGGAAGGGACAGAAGGATGAAGGACAAAACAGGATCCTGTTTATTGTTTTAATTACTATAGTGAAGCCCCAAAGGTATAAAGTGATTCATTAATTATAGAGATCAAATCTACAACCTTATTCTGTCTAACGAAGTAAGCTATGTGGTCAAACAGTACAAGTAGGATTTAATAGTGATAAAAAACAGGCCAAAACAGACCCTGAACATCTAGAACAATTAGAATAAGGCCAAACAGCAATAGCAGTTCCAAAAGATTTCTTTCATTTGCTAAGAACTCTGATTCGTACATCCTAATGATGAGAGGGACTGTTTTTCCCTTCCTCCTGTTAAGTAATCTCTATTCTCGACTAAAAATGTAAGCTTATGGAAGGAGCTTGCCTCTCTGACCCTAGAAACACTCTCTTCTTCATTAAAAATAAGCAGTAACAACATAAAATTAAAGAACCAGAAATACAGGCTGATCAACCACTCATCTGCGTTTCCTAGATGTACAGGTCACACACACACACACACACACACCCCCACGAGCAGAAGCTCAGTCCTCCAGGACTGTGTTGTTCAGTATGGTAGCTGCTAGCCACCTGTAGCTACCGAGCTCCTGAAATGGGGCTAGTCTGAACTGAGACTTTGTACTAAAAAAATAATGTAAAATATCACATTAACAATTTATGTATTGATTACATGCAATCAATGATACAAATGTTTTTGATATACTGGGCTAAATAAACTAGTATTAAAATTAATTTTGGGCCGGCCCAGTGGCTCAGGTGGTTAGAGCTCCATGCTCCTAATGCCAAAGGCTGCTGGTTCGATTCCCACATGGGCCAGTGGGCTCTCAACCACAAGGTTGCCAGTTCAACTCCTCAAGTCCCGCAAGGGATGGTGGGCAGTGCCCCCTGCAACTAAAATTGAACACAGCACCTTGAGCTGAGCTGCCACTGAGCTCCCGGATGGCTCAGTTGGTTGGAGCGCGTCCTCTCAACCGCAAGGTTGCCGGTTCGACTCCCACAAGGGATGGTGGGCTGTGCCCCCTGCAACTAGAAACGTCAACTGGACCTGGAGCTGAGCTGCACCCTCCACAACTAAGATTGAAAGGACAACAACTTGAAGCTGAATGGCACCCTCCACAACTAAGATTGAAAGGCAACGACTTGACTTGGAAAAAAGGCCTGGAAGTACACACTGTTCCCCAATAAAGTCCTGTTCCCCTTTCCCAATAAAATCTTTAAAAAAAAATTTAATTTCACCTGTTTCTTTGTACTTTTTAATGTGGCTATCAGAAAACTTTAAATTACGTATGACTATGTATCTTATATTTCTATTGCACAGTGCTGCCCCAGAAAAGGTCATATTTTACAATTAATTCCTCTAGTGATTACCTTCTTGGCAAAGGAGAGATATGGAGGACTTCTTCCCCTGCTCCACCCCACAAAAAAAACGAAGCAAAAAAAAAAAAAAAACAAAAAAAAAAAAACCCCAGAAAAACTCCCGTCATTAAACCAGCCCCAGTCATTAAATCTGGCAACCCAGATGCGGCAGGTTGCCAGAGTAATTTGGTCCATTCGCTAACACCAAGGGGAGGAACTAGTTTAACATTAATCATCTGATGCTAATTTCTTCCTAATGATTCTAGCATGTTAAAAAAAAAAAAAAATGAGTAGCCCGAAGAAAAGTTTGCAAGTCAAAAGACTGTATTTTTCCCCCAATGCTAGATTTTCAGGCAACTAAAACTGATGTTCTACACCGTTAAGAACAGACAGATCTAACATTTTAAACCACTGCTTTTTCCCTCTATTAACCCTTAAACATAAGCATTACACAAATAAAAAACACTTCACATACTAGGATGGCTTTAATAAAAAAGATGGACGACGACAAGTGTTGGTGAGGACGTGGAGAAATTAGAACCCTCATATATTGCTGGTGGAAATGTAAAATGGTGCAGCTGTTTTGGAAAAGTTTGGCAGTTCCTCAAAGTGTTAAGCACAGAGAAACCCTATGAGCCAGCAATTCCACTCCTAGGTATTCACCCAAGAGAAATGAAAACACACATCTGCACAAAAACTTGTACATATATGTTCACAGTAGCATTAGTCATAATAGCCAAAACATAAAACAACCCAAATATTCGCCAATGTTCGTTGAGTAAATGGAAAAACTAGAATGTGGTCTATCCATACAATGGAATATTATTCAGTAGTAAAAAGGAATGAGGTACTAATACATGCTACAACATGGATGAAACATAAAGACATCAAGCTAAGTGAAAGAAATCAAAAGACCACATATTGTTATTTCATTGATATGAAACAGGCAAATAAATCTATAGAAACAAAAAGTACATTAGTGGCTGCCAGGAGCTGAGGAAAAGAGGGAAAAGGAGTAATTGCTAATGGGTACAGAATTTCTTTTGGGATGAAAAAAATGTTCTAAAATTGATTATGGTGATGGTTGCTCACCTCTGTGAATGTACTAAAAACCACACTGGACTGTATACTTTAAATGAGTGAACTGTATTCTCCATAAGGTCAGAAACAAAACAAGGATGCCCACCTTTTTTCACTTCAATTCAACACCGAACTGAAAGTTCTAGCCAATCAGGCAACCAACAGAAATAAAAAACATCCAAATTATAAAGGGAGAAGTAAAACTAGCTCTACTCACAGATGACATGATTTTATATATATAATCCTAAAGAATACGCAAAACAACTATAACTAATGGACAAATTTGACAAAGTTGCAGTTGTACAAGACTGACATGCACAAATAATGTATATTTCTATCCATTGGAAATGAACGATCCAAAAAGGAAATTAAGAAAACAATTTAATTTTCAATAGCATCAAAAAGAGTAAAATACTCCAATCAACAAATGGGCAGAGGACCTGAAAAGACATTGCTCCAAACAGGACCTACAGAGGGCCAACAGACATAAGATGCTCAACATCACTAATCATCAGAGAAATGCAAATAAAAACGACCATGAGGTATCACCTCACACCTGTCAGAATGACCATCATCAATAAATCAACAAGTGTTGGCGAGGATGTGGAGAAAAGGGAACCCTTATACACTGCTGGTGGGATTGCAAATTGGCACAGCCACTACGGAAAATAGCATGGAGGGTCCTCAAAAAATTAAAAACAGAACTACCTTATGACCAAGCAATTCCACTCCTGGGTATTTATCCAAAGAAACCCAAAACACTAATTTGAAAAGACACATACTGCAGTGTCCTATGTTTACTGCAGCACTATTTACAGTAGCTAGGAAATGGAAGCAACCAAAATGCTCATCAAAAGATGGCTGGATAGAGAAGATGTGGTACATATATACAATGGAAATTACTCTACTATAAAAAAAGAATAAAATCCATTTGTGACAACATGGATGGACCTAGAGGGTATTATGCCAAGCGAAATAAGCCAGACTGAGAAAGACAAATACCATAGGATCTCACTTATATGTGAAATCTAAAGAACAAAATAAACAAACAAAACATAAACAGACTCATAGATAAACAAACTGATGGTTACTAGATGGGAGAGGGGTTGGGGGTTGGGTGAGAAAGGTGAAGGGATTAAGAAGTACAAATTGGTAGTTACAAAACAGTCACGGGGATGTAAAGTGCAGTAGGGGGAATATAGTCAATAATATTGTAAAAACTATGTATCGTGTCAGATGGGTACTAGACTTATGGGGGGGGGGATCACTTCATAAATTATGTAAATGACTAACCACTATGCTGTACACCTGAAACTAACATAATATTGAATGTCAACTATAATTTAAAAAAATAGTCACAGGGATATAAAGTACAATATAGGGAATATAGTCAATAATATTGTAATAACTGTACAGATGGGTAATAGACTTATTGGGGTTATCACTTTGTGAGGTATATAAATGTCTAATCACTATGTTGTTTTGTACACCTGAAACTAAAAAATAATATTTTAAATAAAAAATACAGTACTGGAAGGGAAGGACAGAAGGATGGAAGAAAAAAAGGGAGACTGTCAACCTAGAATTCTATACCTAGCATAAATATCTTTCAAAAATGAAAAATAAAGATCTATTTTATTTTTTAAAACTTTTTAAAAAATTTATTTTAAGTGTGTTTTTCCAGGACCCATCAGCTCCAAGTAGTTGTTTCAATCTAGCTGTGGAGCACGCAGCTCTCAGTGGCCCGTGTGGGGATCGATCTGGCAACCTTCTTGTTAAGAGCACTGTGCTCTAACCAACTGAGCTAACCAGCCGCCCCCTACAGATCGCCCCCTACAGATCTATTTTAAACAAACAAACCAAAGGAGTATTTAGGAATAAATTTAACCAAGGAGGTACAAGACTTACACACTGAAAACTACAAAACACTGTTGAAAAAAGGAAACCTAAATAAATGAGAATACTGTTAAAATAAAAATACTCCCCAAAGTGATCTACGGATTCAGTGTAATCACTATCAAAATCCTAATGGTCTTTTCTTGAAGAAATGGAAATGCTGATCCTCAAATTTATATTGAATCGGAGGACCCTGAATAGCCAAATCAACCTTGAAAAAGAACAATACTGATGGCCTCACACTTCCCTATTTCAAAAAAGTGTGCGGTACTGGCACATGGATAAACAAACTATGTCACTGGAACAGAACTGAGAGTCCAGAAATAAACCCATATATTTATGGCAAATTGATTTTGACAAGGTGCCAAGACCATTTGATAGGGAAAGAATAGTCTCTTCAACAAGTGATGCTAGGACAACTAGATATCCACATGCAAATGAACAAAGCTGGACCTCTATCTGACATCGAAACAGAAATTAACTTAAAATGAATCAAAGACCTAAACACAAAAGCTAAAAATCATAAAACGTTTAGAAGAAAACATAGGGGCAATCTTCATGAGCTTGAATCATGTGATGATTTCTTAAACATGACACTAAAAGCACAATAAAACAAAACCAGATAAATTGGACTTCATCAAAATTAAAACCTTTTGTACATCAGAGGATACTACCAAGAAAGTAAAAACGATAACCTACAGAATAAGATAAAATATTTGCAAATCATGTAATCGGAAAAGAGTCTAGTATCCAGAATATATAAATAAATATTATAATTCAACAACAGACAACTGATTCAATTTTTTAAAATGGGCAAAAGGGAAGGCCAGTTGGATCAGCTGGTTAGAGCGTAGTGCTCATAACACCAACGTCACTGGTTCAATTCCCACATGAGCTGCACCCTCCACACCTAGATTGAAAAAAACAACAACGACTCAACTTGGAGCTGATGGGTCCTGGAAAAACACACTGTTCCCCAATATTCCACAATAAAAATGTTTTTTTAAAAAACGGGCAAAGGGGAGCTGGCCCGGTGGCTTAGGTGGTTGGAGCGTCGTGCTCCTAACGCCGAGGTTGCCAGTTCGATTCCCACATGGGCCAGTGAGCTGTGCCTTCTACATCTAAGATTGTGAACAACAGCTCAGCCTCGAGCTGGGCTGCTGTGGGCAGCCGGAGGTCAGTGTGAGCTGCTGCAGGCTGCTGTGTGCCGTCGTGAGCGGCCGGCAGCTGGCTAGAGCTGCCGTGAGCTGAGCTGCCGTGAGCGGCTGACTGATGACCAGCGACCGACCACCTCAGTGGGGGGGGGAGGGGTGGAGCGCAAGACTCATCACACCCAGGGAGCTGTGTCCTACACAACTAGACTGAGAAACAATGGCTTTAACTGGAGTAGGGGGGAGGTGGAAGAAAAGGGGGAAAAAAATATGGGCAAAGGACTTAGAAATTTCTCCAAAAAAGACATATACAAGTACACTGGCCAACAAGCACATGATAAAAATGTTCAACATCACTAATCATTAGGGAAATTCAAATCAAAATCCAAACAAGATACCACTTCACACCCACTAGGATGAATCTAATGTAAAAGATAGAAAACAGTAAGTGCTAGCAAGGATGTGGAAAAATTGGAACCACTGTACATTATTGATGAGAATGTAAAATTGTGCGACCACTGTGGAAAACAGCTTGGGTGGTTCCTCAAAGTTAAAAACAGAATTACCATGTGACCCTGCAATTCCACACCTCCATACGTACCCAAAGTAACTGAAGACAGGTATCTAAATAAATACTTGCACACAGACGTTTAGAGCAGCATTATTCATAATAGCCAAAAGGTGGAAACAACCCAGAAGTCCATCCCCAGGTGAAGGGATAAAACAAAACAAGGTTGCTATGAAGTAAATGTGTTCTTCCAAAATTCAGATGTTGAAGCTCTAATCTCCAATGTAATGGTATTTGGAGGCAGGTTTAGATGAGGACATGAGAGTGGAGCCCCATGAGAGAAACAGTGCCCTAAGAAGGAGAGACCAGAGAGTGCCATGCGCCCACGCCCACACCTGCGCACTCACCCGCTCCCTCTCTCCTGCCCTCCCTCACTCCACCACTGCCAGCCACGTAAGCACACGCAAGAAAGCAGTTGCTGGCAAAATAGGAAGAGGGTCCTCACCAGACATAGAATCTGCTGGCATCTTGATCTTGGAATCCCCAGCCTCAAGATGGTGACAAATAAATATTTATCATTTAAGCTACCAAAAAAAAAAAAAAAAAAGAAAAAGAGTGACTTGTATGGTATGTGAATCATATCTCAAAAAGGCTATTTAAAAAATATGAAACATTAGAATGAAAACCAGAACGCTATAGAAAGGGGCCTATATGAAATCTGACTATTTGAAACACTTCATTTTAGAATAGAATGAAAAAGTGCTACCATGCTTCCCCGAAAATAAGACCCAGCCGGACAATCAGCTCTAATGCGTCTTTTGGAGCAAAAATTAATATAAGACCCGGTCTTATTTTACTGTAAGATATGTTATATATCTAACATAACATATCTAACATAATATAATACCGGGTCTTATATTAATTTTTGCTCCAAAAGACGCATTAGAGCTGATTGTCCGGCTAGATCTTATCTGGGGGGAAACAGGGTAACTAGCCATATGAAAAGGACGAGGGAACTTCAACTGTAGTAGATTGCATTACTGGCCCATACTCCTCACCCCTTCCTGAATCTACTCCTTAGCCATGTGACTTTGCAGCTCCTCCCACTAGAAGGACAAGGTTTAATTTTGTGGTTATCTTTGGTTTTCACCACATGGCTTGCTTCGCCTGAAAGAATGAAACAGAAATGGCATTGTGCCAGTTCTGAATCTGAGCCCCAAGAAGTCTTGCAGGTTTCCACTTGCCCTCCTCCAGCGCCTCTGCCACTGCCATGAAAAGAGCTTACCCGGGTAGCTGATGTCCATTCAGCCTGGGCCCACCATCCAGCTGACTTACAGATCTGAAGAAAAGAGCAAACTTGCCCCAGCCAATCTGCAGATCTGTGCAAATATTTGATTACTATTTTAAGCCACTCAATTTTGGGGTAATTTGTTATTCAGTATTATTGTGATACTAGCTATCCCATACAGCAACCAATTCTCCAACGCTGTATTTTCTGAAGAGATTCCATAAATTAAACAGTGATTATCAAGGTAACATTTGAATAATAATAGTTTCATTTGCTTAGCATAAGAAAATGTTCTATATACCCCAAATAATATTTGATACTTGCCCCCGTTAAGCTCTTAAACTGAGGGTTGACAGCGATTTAAGATATCACACACTCTTTCATCTTAATAATTTTACTTTTCTTAGGGTTATACAACCAACATTATTTTAATAAATTATGTGCCAAACCACTGAGGATAAAGACATGAACAAAATATAATCCATATCCTCAAGGATGGGAAAGGAGATGAACAAGGAAGCAAACAACTGAAAGAGGCAAATGCAGCGTAACAGGGAACACAAAGAAGGGTCATCCAAGAACAAAGATGGGAATGAAGATATACAGCTATAGCTATAGAGGCAGAGATAGAGATCTATATTCAGCAGGACTGACTCACTTGTTTGATGACAATCAAGAATGTCTCCAAGGGCTCCACCCCCTACAACTAAGATTGAACACGGCACCTTGAGCTGAGCTGCCACTGAGCTCCCAGATGGCTCAGTTGGTTGGAGCACGTCCTCTCAATCACAAGGTTGTCGGTTCGACTCCCGCAAGGGATGGTGGGCTGTGCCCCCTGCAACTAGCAACTGGACATGGAGCTGAGCTGCGCCCTCCACAACTAAGATTGAAAGGACAACAACTTGACTTGGAAAAAAGTCCTTAAAAGTCCTGGAAGTGTATAGGCTATGGAACAGGCTAAGAACTGCCCAATCACCAAATGTTGACTCATTATCAACTTGGTAAGTCTAAACTGAAGCACAATCCTGGATTCCCAGATCTGTGCTGGGCCATGGTTACCTCTACTGTATGAGGATTCTGGATTAGTTTCCTATCCTATAGTAGCTGGCTCTACTTTTCATTTGGTCTTACTACTTGAAGCTTAGTGATGCTCGAGTATTTAACCTTCACTTTTGCTTCTACTTTCCAATCACATCTGCTATTCACAGTTCTTTCCTACTTCTACTTGTTGTTCTCTTTTTTCTAAGTTGGTTAATGACCCTTATTTGTGGCTTTTAGAGCCTTTGCTATCCATGAATACCAGTCTATAACCCATGCTTAGGCCTGTAGGTTTTTTTTCACCATTGTATGTACAGCATGCAAAGGTTCAAAAACAGAAACAAACTCTTAATCCCCCAATCTTCTGGTTTATGTTTATTCTAGATAACTAGTTATTTAATTCTAATCTAAGACTGAGGCACTGCTGGATCTGTGAAATTTTAGATATGCACACACCAGGCCAAGAAAATTTTTAAGTTGCCCTTTCTGAATAATAATTACTAAAAAAGAGACAAGAAATAAGTTAAAAGAGAAACAGTCTTTTAGAAATAGGAAAAATATGAAAGCAAAATAAGTTTTTTTAAGGTGTTTCGCTTTTTAAACAAAAGTTTACGAGTACATACAAAGAATATGAATTTCTGAAATAGTAGCAAAGGAGAAAACGTTAGAATTGCTCAGAAGCTAGTTTCCAAGTAGCTTATAGTTCCTCATGCCTCAAAAGAAGTTTCCCACAAAATATTTTCATTTGAGCATGTTACTGAAATTTTTTCCCTAAAACTGTTTTGCTAATTGTGAAAAAAAAAAAAAAAAAAGAGCTTCTCCACTTTAAAAAAAACAGTATGTCACACATTTAACAAGTGCCTGTTTGGGCTGAAGACTACTCTGAAGAGCCTAGTCCGTGGTAAATGTCTCCCTTACATGTCCAGCCCCAGGCTGAGCCGCTTTCCTTTTCTAAAGCCTGTATAAATATTAGGAAGTTAGGCAAATTCGGCCACAACACTTGACCCAACTTAATGGTAACAATTTTACTTCGTATTCTCTTCAAAGAGCAAAGAGATTTTAATATTAGGTAAGTATTCTCTCCTCTCTTCTATGTGCCCCGGCATATTTTTAGGGAGATATTCTACTCTAAAACCCAGCACAGGGCAAATTTCACCTCTAAAATATTCACTCCTTAAAAAAAAAAATCTGAGCACCTACTATGTGTAAGTCCTTGCACCATGAAATTAATGACTTTGATCCTATCCTTACAGAGTTTACGATCAAGGTGGGAAGACAGCCACATAAATGCATTCAATACCAGGTCACAAAATCCTAAGTGCTGCCATATGACAGGATCAGATAAAGAACTACGAGCATCAGAAGAATATTTCTCCTGGGCTAATCAGAATGCTCCGTTACAGAAGGTCAGAATTTCAGCTAAACCTTGAAAGATGGGTAGGACTTAACGTATTTAGAGACTTCGGAGAAAGGCTAACCAGGTATATGAGTTGAATTAAAAAGGGAAACAGTGAGTAATCAAGTTTGACTGAAATAACAAGTATTTTAAAGAAAATATAGGGAAGTAGGGTTATAAGGCCAGATTGTTTTAAAAGTCAGACTGAAGAGGTTGGATTTTATACTGTAGGCAATTACAGAAATCATAGAACATCCAAATGAAATACAATCTGAACTAGTGGCAACTAGTGGTAAAGGCCAACAGACACAAAGACTAAATGAACACACCAAGCATTCATTCCCCATTAAGGTCTCTTCACAACTCCTGACAAATCCATGATTAAAAAAAAAAAAAAAGTCAAAATCCCTAAACTTAAACTACAGTTAAAAAAAAAAAATCTCTTTTCAAGATCAGTTTCTCCTTCTCCCTGGCTTCAAATAAGGGAGGGGAAAAAAACCCAAAGAAAACAAAAGACCCTTATGACCCCGCTATCTGTATCAACCACCCTCTTTCCTTAGTCTTTCACATCTTACCTCTCAAGCAAACGGCCAGTACCCAAAGGATGCCTTTATTTCCTCATTACCCATCTCTAATTTGGCTGTCACCCTCACCACTCTGATCTTTATTAGTGCACTTTCAATAATGACTTCCTTTGCAAATTCAATAGCTTGTTTCTTCTGCTCTTTGAACCCTGTAGCTTTTTACACTCCTGCCCCTAAAAATTCTCTGTGCCTTTTCTTTCATGGCCATTGCACTTTCCTGATTACCCTTTCTTTGATGGAGCTTCCTTTGACTCTTCCTCCTAAGCAAATTTGTCAACTGTGAGTTTCCCAAGCCTCAACTTCTGGTCTCTCTACACTCTCCCTCCTCTTGGTTAACTAACTTTAGTCTTTTAACTACCTCTAGCTAACCTAGATGTGGCCCCCGGTGGCATTTCTGCCATAAGACTAGACTGACTCCCTATAAAAAAGTAATGTGAAAATATTTTTAAGTTGTTAGACCTTAGTATTTTTAAGGTACTTTGGCATAACCAATGGCATAGATAAGAGAATCTGTTCTCTAAAGTTAACTTTTACTTCTAACAAGAGTCTTTTGCAAGTATTTTTAAGAAATGAATGTAAATGTCTAAAAGTTTATAAAGTCAGAGTATATAGTCAAAGGTTTAAAAAAGTTAAGGCTATCAGACAAGTCCTGAAGATTCAGTCAAATCTGGAAGGTCAAACTAGACAACTCTGAGCAAAACTTAAGAGAAGGAAATAACAAATCAGGCAAGCACTATACTTAGGTCAAAAAGTCTGTATCACCAGGTGGAAGAAACAATTAACAACTCTGACACATGTCCTAGTTAGGTCAAAAGTGAAGCCCAAGCCTGAAGCCCTCAGATGAAGGGGAAGTGGGTGTGCCTGGAAGACTTGGTGTAGAGTAAAAAAACAGATAAACTGGTAACAGCCCCTCCTTAGGCCTCTTAGGGTAGAAAAATTTCCTGTGAGTTCCAAAGAAAACCAGGAAAAAACTAGGGTTATCCACACCACTGCTTTTCCCTCATTTGAGATTTTGAGGGAAACTGCCTTCAAAAGATCAAAACAATACTATCTTAGAAAAAAATTTAGCCTTTATTCAATTCACAATTTTTCTTTGTTTTACGGAATATACTGATGAACGAAACTTGTGACTAATAGGAGACACATTTCACAGGCAACAATATGGCAACTCAACAATTTCTATTTCTTTTTTTACATGGCATTATTTGGGCATGTCAATAGAATTCTCACTAGAATGGACATGTCAAAGTTTAAATGTTGGTTAAATTGTAAAACAAGAAAAATCATTAACTCTATCTAGAACCTATCTGGATGTAGAGAACTAATAACTCGCCTGTAGGAAGCATTTTCCATACGCTATCCACTGAATTCTAACAGCCGTGTGGAGTAGGACAGGCCTAACCATTGTACAAAATACAACATTGGGACTAAGAGTAGGTCACAGTTAATCAGAGATGACAATCACCTAAAGCTAAAGACTTCCCGATTCAAATAAACCAGAACAGAATTAGATTCTCATATCATAGGACTTCAAATAAAAATTTAATGAGTGGCAGTGACAGAATTGAATACTTAAGAGTGATCACTCATAGTCCATAGAATTCACAAACATGTGAAAAACAACTAGGGCATACCTCTACTTCAGTGAACTTTTTTTTTTATTCTTTAGTAGTTCTTCACTATTAATACTAGAACTCCAAAACAGAGATTATCAGGTTTTCCTACCAGGTTAAGGTGAACCCCACAAACCAAGAAATGCGATTTTCTGCTAGGTCTCTATTAGGAGAATGCTTTGGTCTAATACCTTAAAAACATTTTCAAACCTAACTTTTTCACAACAACTCAATCTAGTCTTATCATAGCAAACGAATGGGTCTGTTTTATTTTAAGCCATAGCCCTAGTGAGAGCTGTTAACAAAATCTGAGAGGTAACAATTCATTGCAGGGATCATAGGAACCAACTGCAGGTTTTTCCTATGATACTGAATTTGGTCATCTGCAGCCCCTCTAGATACCTAAGAGGTTCAAATTCCAAAAGAGGAGCACTTTGTGTCTAACTCTTTATTAGAAAATACGTTACAGTAACTCAAAGTTGCAAATGTTTCTTGATTTATACACACAACAAATAAAACCAGTATTTTCCTTTAATTCCTAAGAGGGACCATTCAACTCCAGAAAATACTGATTTTAAAAAATCAAATTATCCTTATGGCTCTACTGCCAGGGACAGCAATCACATCAAGTTTCAGACGCCAAATATAGCCAACTAAACAGCCCTTGGTCAGGGAACTCCTGTTAGGGCAGCTCCTGATTTTTCATGGGATGGTTTGACGATTAAGAATGATGAAAACTAAGTAAGTTATTAATGTTGAAATAAAATACAATTAAAAAGAAGTACATAACACCTTACAACTCAGTAGCATTTGTTATCTCTAAAATAAATGATCACATAGAAATCTATTTTGAGGAATGCATGAACATCAGGCATTTTCATTCATAGTACTACTTGATAAATTACAGGCTGATATGGTTACAAACACTCCAGTTTTTTCCCCCCAAAAGATTTTATAAGCAGCATTGAGGAAAATGAGTTCAATACAAATTCATAGTCTTAGCTTTGGCTAATTTTAGCTTGACTCTCGCATTGCCAAAATATTATCATAGCACTTGAACTATAGGCAAAACATGTTTTAAAAATAATGAGAAAATCTAAAGTCTATGATGCTACCGAAGTTTTTTACATCAGATGCAAAGATCACAAGATACAATCAGATATGATCACAACAGATACAGTACAATGATATACAACAATAATCTGAAAGTAAAAGTGAGTTCCATTAGTTCTGGAGATCTGTATTATTTTTATTCTCGGGTTTAGCACTATTTCCAAATACCTGACAGGATAATGTCTATTATCACAACAATATATCACCTTCATATAATGCAGTCCTTAGATTAGCTCTTAAAATAAGTAGCCCAGGGGAAAGGAAGCATTCTCATTCGTTTATTTAGTAAATATTTACCAACCACCTATTATACATCAGGCACTGGAAAGAGAATTAAAATAGAATCTTATTCTTGTGTAACGTTTAGCTTGTTTACTGTCATCCCCGCAGAGACACACAAGATCAGACCATGAAGAGCCATATTAAGGAATTTGGATTTTATTCTAAGTGTGGCCAAAGGCCACTGAAGAGTTTTAAGCAGACTGACATGATCTTCAACTTAGGTTGTGAGAAAGCCACTCAGAAGAATCGGCGCTGTGTGGAGGATGGAGGGAAGGAAGCCCTGAAGAGGCTAATAGGGAACTCAAGGAAAAGAGTGGTTGGCTTCGAGGAGTGACTGTGGAAATGGAAGTAGATTCAACGTCAGAGTCTTGGCGTCAAAGTCTTGACTTTGAACTCTTTTACTGTTTACACCCTTAGACAAGTTAAACTCTTTGAGCCTCAGTTTCCTTCATTAGCACTGCTTGTAAAGCCCTAGCACAGAGAAAACACACAATACATTATTATACTACTACTTTAGTAACAAAATTCATTTGCATGAGGTTCGTTCCCAAGGACTGACTGCCTTTTCCCCTCAACCAGCACTAACCCTAACATAGTAATTTTCAGCAAGGCTCGAGGGCAGTTATATACAAGCTCGGCACGGACTCCATCAGGAGACAAGCTCCTGTTTCTCACGAAACTCACCCTAAAATAACTGCTCATAAGTACACATTGAGGAAGGTGTTTTTCTCAAATTAGTAAAAGTATAGTTTGCACCTCCAATTTGCGTTTTCACATGTCTTCTTTCACTTCCTCAGTATTTAAGAGTAAAAAGAATATAAGCAGAATCTTGTGGATAAATCAGGATAAAGACTGTGGTGTTACTACCAATTATTTTGATTTTTTCTGTCAATAGCTTTTATTTAAAACTTTATTAAGGGATGGCATTCCTCATTCTGACAGCACTGAGACACTAGCAAACTAAGTTACCAAAAGCTCTGTCTTGTGAGTATATGGATTACAAACACTCATCTATCTGTAGCTTTCCTTACGCTTGATATTCCTTCCACAAAGAACGAACCACCGTGAAATCTACTATCATATTCAACCACTAAGTATGAACTAAGCAGGAGCTGTGGGCAAGACAACGCGCTAGGCACTAGGGGAGGACAAAGATTAGTGCAATAGCACCCTTACCCTCACTGAGTTTACAATCTAGAAAGGAAACTAGGTATTCAGACATGAAAAGGAAGGCGTGATGCCACAGTATTAAAGAGATCACTTTCTGTTGGGGTGGTCAGAAAAATGCTACACAGCCCGGAGGAATTGGAGCCATACCCTTTGGTAACAGGATTTTGATAGAATTTGCAAGGAAGAAAGCAAGCACAAGAAATCAGAGAATAGCATGAATTTATGGGTAGGGGCTTTTTTTTAATGAAAAATTTAAGCACGTAAAAGTATACAGAATACAATAAACCATATACTCACCACTGAACTTCAACAATTATCAACTCATGGCCAATCTTGTTTTATAATTTACATGTCTTAGTATACAAAAAAATCCTAAAGGAACTTACTTTCATATGCTTCTACACTCTTCACTAACTCCATCCTCAGACAAACCTTTATTGCCACACTCCTCTCCAAAGGTTGATTTTCCTAAAGGCCACATACAAATAAAGTGCGAGTCTATTTAAACAAAACAATCAACTCCTGATTTTTTGCACAAACCCAGGGAACAGTGACAAAGATATTGCAAAATGATAGATAATCCAAAACTCATTTTACACACAATTTTTGAAACACCTTTTCCATATTTGTATTTCAGTGAGAATGAATAAAATGATGGGAGAATTCATGTCAAACAAACTAAAGCATCACAGGTGAAGTTCTTGGACAAATCACTTGCCCCCTTGAGCCTAAGTTTCCTCCTCTATAAAACAGAGAAAGATCACCTACCTCAGAGACTTTTAAGAATTAATGAATATACAGTAAATCCTTACTTAACATCATCCACAGGTGCCACAACTTTAAGCAAAGCAATGTATAAATAACGAAACCAATGTTACCACAGGCTAATTAATATAAACAAGAGTTAAGTTCCCATGGCATCTCATCATTATAACAAAACAACACTGAGCCAAAGGATGTTATTCTAAGACCTGCTGTATATTAAATGACACATGGTGGTTCTTTATGCTTTTACCCAGTTGACTCAGAAAGAACTGCAAAGCGGCCTGGTTTCCTCATCCTCTCCCCTCATCTAGAACCCTCTCTCAAGATGATGTAAGAATTTTCTCCATCTCAATACATGCTAAAGGTGAAAGGCTAAGCATTCTGATTTCAAGGAGCTTTGCCTGGGAAGCACATAAAGGAAGCTGAGACTAAAGAAAGTATTTTAGTAGGATAATTCTTGTAAACTGTCAAACTTCACAAAATAATCCCTCCTTAACTAGTAGAGCCATCCAACATCACGTAGAGGTAGTGTGTGGTCAACCTACCTAGTAAAACACTCTCTTTTTTCCCATTTCTTGGCCTCTATGTTTGCTCTTTCAATCATTCACAGCCTCTACACAGCACAATGAAAACCGGAGAGCAGCCGTCAGGACTCTCAGCTGTTCCAGAGTGTTAAGAAGCTCAGGATGAGTTAGTTACAAGACATGACAGGAGTATCTTTACCTTCATTTCTTACTCTGTCCATAAGAAAGCTTGAATTATAATTTTTATTCCATATCACCTGCTATTGAGAGGCGGGTCACTGTTGCTCAAAACTATCAAATTAGTTTACATGTTCATTTAAAAATACACATGCAGTCACAACTATTCACTGAGATCTTAATTCTTCCTTTATCAGTTCTTTCGATCTGTTATCTTCTTCTTGAAGTGGTATATACACCACTGAGTTCCCTTTTTAATTATCACCTTCAATCACCAATCCTCTTTCCCTGTGTGAAGAAACAACTTATAACCCCAACCACCACAAATTATCCACTCAATTAAAGCCTTCTACCCCAAACCATTCTTTATTTTCAGGTATGACCCATTTCTTTGCTGTTTCCCTAAGATAATTATAATATAGTGAAATACAGCACTTTACAGTTTGTCATGTGCTTTGTAGTTATTCATTTAATCCTTACAGCCTATGAAAAAGGTCATTTCCCTATTTTATACGTAATGAAAAATAGAGAACTTACTATCTTGTCTAATTATAAAGCAGGTTAGTGGCAAACTGGACCTGTAAACCAAGTCTTCCAAATCCAAACACCAGACTCTTCTCACTCAATTATACTCTTCTCTAAGGAAAAGCCTACAGTTCCATCCCAAATCACATTTGCTTCAAAGAGTAAACCACCTTCCAACAATCTCTCTCGATTGCAACCAGATCTCCCATGCCCACACCTACAATCATCCCATTTCTTGCTTCTCACCTTCCAGCGATGACTTTCTCCCCATTATTGAATTTCCACCCTTCATCATTCCTCAACCCCTCCTGCAAATATTCCACCTCTGCATGCCAAAGGGAGGCCTCTCCATTCCCAGGACAGATATTATACAATCTCAGTCCATAAATTACAAAGTACGCTTCTCAGTCCTTAACAAGCTATTTAATAACTTTAAAAGTCCCATAAAAAGGGACATAACATGCAGATCCTCCATTTCCATACCTGACCCAGGACGCCACGCCACGTCAAATTCTGAAGAACAGAGTACCAACACTTACAAAGATCCTGCCCATGCCCCACTGTCACCAATGGCTTCCTTTCCAGAAGTTGGTCATCCAAACTGGCTCCCCTTCGGACCTCTTCACCACGGACTCCCCTCCATTGATTCCCAAGACGCTCTCCTTCCGCGGTTTTCCTTCTCTCACACCTGGGCCTCTGCCCACCTCACCAACTCTTCCTTCACTCCCCATCCCAATGCCAAGCAGCAGCCCCAGTTGTAAGCTCCTCGCTTACAACTTCCAAGTTCGGCCTCTTATCACCTGTCCTCACCAGCTTCCTCTCAGCCCAGGGGCCCACCTTTGCCCTGGCCTGCCTCTCTCCACCCTTTCCATTCCTCCTGCCCAGAAGCCACCCCTCTAAGTCAGTTCCGGGGTCCCCGTGGGATTCAACTTCCCATCCGTGGGCTTCCGACCCTCCGGGGTCACGATCCCCTTCACCATCACCTGCTCCGCCCAGATGACATCCGCTGGGGCCGCCGCCTCCTACTCTCATCCTCCTCCGTTGCCGGGTCCCCGGCCGCTCACCTCCTTCCCCGAGCACCAGCCGCCCCCTCTGGTGGGGACCAGGGGGGCGTGCACCCCCAACCCGCGGCCCTCCAACACGCACCTGTTCCTCCTCCTCTTCCCCTCCGGCCGGCTGCGCGGGCGCCTCGACCCCCACCCCACCCACGCCGCGCCCGGGCCTCCCGAAGCCCCGCACTCACCACGAGTAGGTCTGCTCCGCCATGGCGATGACTCTCAAGGATTCCGCTGCAGGATGCAGCCGGGCCCGGCGGCGGCGGAGGAACGAATGGGCGGCGGGCTCGCACGGGCCGGGAGTGGAAGGCGCGGCCGCGGCCCGGGCGCTCGTTCCCTCGCTCGCACGACGGGCGGGCCGGGAAGGCGACTGGCAGGGAGAGGCCGAGCTCCGAGGCGGCCCCGCTCCCTGGGCCCCGGGGCGGGGCGGGTTCCGCTCTCGGCCTCCCTCACCGGCGGCGGCGGCGGCGGCTCCGCTGCGGCTCTAAACCCAACATGGCGGCGGCGCTGAGAACAAGGGGGCCCCGGGGCGGGTGAACTGCAAGTGGGCCCCGCGCTCACTGCGCGCTGGGCCGCGGGAGCGCCGAGCTTGGGCGGCGGCGGCGGCGGCCAGGGGACATGGCCAGCGGGCGGAGGCGGCGGCGACGGCGGCGGCTGAGGGGGGCGCTACGCGGTGAGGCGAGGCCGCTCGGTTCACACCAGCCGAGGGGAGGAGAAGAGGGGGCGGGGGCGAGCCTTGGCCCTGCGCGGGTCACGTGCCCAAAACACGTTCACGTGACGCGCGCGCCCCGCCCCTCGCGCTGGCCCATGCGCGGAGACGTTGGTTCGTCGGTTCGAGGCGACTGTTGCTCGCACCCCTCCAGGCTGTTGGGCCGCCTCCCGCCGCCTGGTACTGCCCCCTCTCCACGCGGAGCCGTCTCCTCCGGCCCCCTCCCTTCCCCTTTAGGAGGGGCTGCTGCAGCCAGCCAATCGGGACACCCGATACGCATCCGTTGGCTGCCACTCAGCTGTCAGCCGTCAATCAAATGACTGCTGGCCACCGATCTCCAGCTGTCAGTTAACCTGTCAGTCCGCAGGCAGAGCGCAGCAACCCTTCGTTCGTATGTTCCTTGGTTCCATTCATTCGTTTAGCAAATATTCTAGGCAACCAACCTTTATTGTGCCCAGGCTCTGTGCCAAGTCCGGGGGGAGTGGACGGGCCCAGTCGAATACCCCATACTTGCCTTCATTTAATAAATCAACAGATATTTACTGGGTGCCAACTATTTATCAACTCATTCTGCTGTGTCTCTGCCCTCCAAGAGCTTACATTCCAGAGGAAAAGACATAGTCTAAGCTGACAAATAGATGAAGATAGTTTCAGACACTGCTAAGTTTTATGAAGATGATAGGTAACACAAGATAATGAGACAGCGTGTGTAGGGGTGGGGATTACTTTTGATCAGATGGTCCAGGAAGGTCTCGCTGAGGAGGTGACATTTAAGCCAATACCTGAAGGATGAAAAGGAGCTGGCCATGCAAGAGCAAAAATGTCGGAACAACCCATCTTGGGTACCGGAGGCAGGCACAGAAGTAAACATAACAGAGATAGACCAGAGACCAACAGAGTGAATCTGGGGCTTAAGGGGAGAGAGGAAGGAGGGACGAATTGCACCCCAGGGCATTGGGGAATGCTTCTCCAAGAATGAGGCCAGGATGAGGCCACCTGAAACAGTGAGAGGTTTGCCACCAGCAGAAAAGTCATTCTAGAAAGAGAATGGCATAAGGCAAGGCCCGAAGATGTGAAGGTTCAGAGTAAGCTTGGACCCAGGAGAGGGATGGACGATTGGCGCAGGGCAGTTTGAGAGAAGAGACTGAAAAGGTACATCGAGGCCAGACTTTGAAGCACCTAACCAGTTACTATGTTCATGAATGAAAATGACCAGTGCAGCTCCATGTTTTAGAAGCATGCTTGGGCAACAGACACACTAGCCCCCCTGGACCCTCAGTCTCCAAAGGGAACGATGCCTGCACACCTGAAACCAGCACTCAAGCGCCCCTGCGGCTTGCCCAATTTGAGGCCAGGATCTAGCTCTGCTCCAGTTTCCCAGGGCCTGCCCAGGCTTACAGGGAACACCACACCCTGAATCTATCTCCAAATGGATCAGCTGGCCATTGCCCATACATCTGCCACTTGCCTGTTCCCCTAGGGGAACCCTTTAATGAGAAAGCCAAGTACACTTTTCCTTCAGAAGCAATCTGTCCTTCCTCCTTCCCCCACTGCCTAGGTGCCAGAACCAGTCAGGGTCAATGTGTTTCCTGAAGCTCCACCAGAACACCCTGGAAAGAGCCAGCTGATAAGATCAAGGTCTCATAGACAGGGAGGGCCCCAAGAAATTAAAAAAGCACCAGAGACCCTCCGCTGACCATTCACAGAACGGGATCAACATGCAAATATATGCCATAAATGGCAGTGGATGTGAGGACTAGGAGTCTAAATACTTGACATTAACTTAACTCTTACAACTTTGCCAGGTGCTTTTACAGAATTCCAGCTATATATACCTTTGAACGTGACACGCTGTCATTCTGAGTCTTGAAGGGGCATGAGTGGAACTTCAGACCCCATGGGAAAGACCAGGAATCATTGGCACAAGTGGCTTTGGGAGGTGTAGAAGCTCCTTCTCTGGAGAGCTAAAAACAAAACAGACCAGATAGGTCACTAATGAGACAAAAAGGCACACTTAGCCCCCGGGCTTTATTTCCCAGTGAGTCATAGAAAACAAAGCCAAGTGATAAGTTGGTTTTGGGTGGGATGGGACAGGAGGTGCTGAGGAAAGAAAGTCAAGGCCTTCCCTGGAGCAAAGGAACCACTGTTCACATTGAGAAAAATCTGCTGGAACAAATGAGGAAGAAAGGGTCTGGGTGAAGGTATGAGGCCAGAAATGAGAAGAAAGCTTTTCTTCTCTCCATCTAAACCAGAGGCCCTCCAAGTGTCTCTTGGGAAAACATGTGAATGCAGACCATATAAGAAGCCATACAGCATTCGACAGGCTGGGAGAGTGTCCAGGCCACGGAAATCCTATGTACATGATCCCAGGAAGACAGTGTGTGAGCCCAGACACTGGTGGCTTAAGCATCAGGCTAAGGTGACCCAAATGTCCTGCTCAGGTTCTGCTCGGGATGTCTGCAGGCTTTTGAAGTCCCCCCAGAAGACCAGGCGGAAACAAATCAGAAGCCTGTGGGTTGGCTGGAGGCTGCTCAGCCTGGGGCACTTGGGGAGTGACTTTCAGAGAGATCTGCCAGCAGCACTCGGCTCCCAGCTGGAGCAGTCCCAGGTGTATCTATGGCACCTCTGGGCCTCAGCCGTGGAGTCAGGTGTGCTTGGCAGGAGACAAAAGCATTGGCTCCCCCCTCCGCCCCCATCCCACCCTCGCAGGTGAGAGGGCCACAGCTTATGCAATGTTTATTGAAAGAGGCAATGGACGTTCCTCTAACAGTCACCACGGTAATTATAGGATTGCTCCTTCTACCAAGCGTGTTCAAGAAACTTGGTGCGTCTCCCCAGGCCGCGTCATCTGCCTTAGGCACAGACTCCAGGGAGCAGGCATTGCCAAGTCTGGCTGGGCTGCCTAGGCAATGCTTCTAAGAGGGTCCAAGGCTCAGGTCTGACCCGTCCCCGCCTGTTCCTCCAGCCCTTTTTTCACCTCTACCCTCCGCTCTCCACCGACCCCATACACACACACGTACTTTATTTATACTCCACGGTGAACTGATTGCAGCTTCCCGATGGGCTGTTCTTTTTTGCTTCCAAACCTCTGACCAAGCCCAGGAGGCGTTCCCTTTTCCTCTTAGCTGCTGCCCATAATTTTGAGGCATGGCTTTTATGTCTAGGAAGTCTTGCTTAAACAAACCTAGGCTAGGCTAGATACTCCTCCCTTGCACTCCCACGGACCCCTGATTTACCCGTGGTGTAACATTTAGCACTATGAACTGTCACTGATTGTTTACTTGTCATTCTCTCCCACGGGCTTGTGAATGCCTTGTGGGAAAAGACTGTGGCTTGTTGCCAGTTACATCTTCAGTGCCCGGCACAGAACTTACTTAGTTAGCTCAGAGGAGAACCTCAAAGATTATGGACTGAATGCTTGAGTGAGCGAGAAGGCGAACCGAGTTTCAGAACAACTGGTTTGGCCTGGTATCCCATGATTCTCTCCAGGATCTCGTATTCAGCATTCCCTCCAGTCCCAGACAACCTCTTCCCCGAGTGAGCAAGAGAATCCTAAGGGCAGAGGAATCTCTGTTAAAGACATTATGGGAAAACAGAAAACCGGAAGTAAGGTATATGGTGAGCTTGTTAGGCGTCAGGTCACTTACAGTCTTGGGTCATGGGTTTTTAAAAACATATTTAATTTTTGAGCAATTTTAGGTTTACAGAAAAATTGATGGGAAAGCACAGAGACTTCCCACATATTCCCTTTCCCCCAACACACAGTTTTCCTTATTATTTACTTCTTGTATTAGTGTGGTACATTTGTTACAATTGATGCACCAATGATGGCACATTATTAACTAAAATCCATAGCGTACATTAGATTTTATTCTTTGTGCCATACAGTTCTGTAAGTTTTGACAAATGTATAACGATACGTATCCACCATTACAGGGTGGTACAGAATAGTTTAGTGCCCTAAAAATCCACTGTGCTCCACCTGTTCGTCCTGCCCTCCGCCCCCAGTCCCCTGGTAACCACCGGTCTTTCACTGCCTCCAGAGTTTTGCCTTTTCCACAATGTCATATAATTGAAATCATACAGACTGGCTTTTTCCACTAAGCAACATGCTGTGAAGGTTTCTCCCTAACTTTTCGTGGCTTGATAGCTTGTTTCTTTTTATCACTGATTAATATTCCATTGTATGAATGTACCAGGATTTGTTTATCCATTCACCTACTGAAAGACATCTTGGATGTTTCCAAGTTTGGGCAAGTATAAATAAAGCAACTATAAATATTTTTGTGCAGGTTTTTGTGTGAATGTAAGTTTTCGATTTATTTAAATATACCAGGGTTTGTTTTTTTGTTTTATTGTTTTTTTAGACGTGTGTTGTTTAATTTCCAAATATTTGGGGCTTTCCAAGATATCTTATTTTTACTGATTTCTAATTTAATTCTGCTGTAGTCAGAATTAAAGATTTCTGTAAGATTTTAATCTTCTGAAATTTGTTAAAACTTGTTTATGGCCCAGCATAGGGCTTATTTTAGTGAACATTCTATGTGCACTTGAAAAGAATTTATATTCTTTTATTTTAGGGTGTAATGTTCTATAAACATCAATTAAGTCAGGGGAGTGATGATGTTCAGATCTTCTGTCCTCACTGATTTTTTGTCTAGTAATTTATTTTTGTGTCAATTATTGAGAGGTATTAAAATCTCTAATTCTGATTGTGAGTTGTCTGCTTATCCCATTAGTTCTATCCATTTTTGCTTCATGTATATGAAGCTCTGTGATTAAGTTGATATACACTTAAAATTGTTATATCTTCCTGATGACTTGTCTCTTGTATCATTGTGAAATATCTTTTACAGTCTTTGTTTTGAAGTCTAGTTGATGTTAATATAATCATCCCAGGTTTCTTACGATTTGTGTTTTCATTTTATATCTTTTTCCGTCCTTTTACTTTCAACCCTATGTGTGGCTTTGTATTTAAAGTATGTGTATTGTAGATAGCGCATACATGGATCTTGCTTCTCTGCCCTGTCTGACAATTTCTGTGTTTTAATTAGAATGTTTAGTCCATTTACATTTGATGTATTGATGTGTTGAGGGTTACTGTACCATTTTGCTATTTGCTTTCTATTTGTTCCATCTTTTTTGTAGTTCATCTGTTCCTCCTTTCCTGCTTTTTTTGGGGGTTAATGGAATAATTTTTTGTACTGCATTTTAATTCTTCTATTGGCTTTTTTAGCTATACCCTCTTTGAATTGTGTTAGTGCAGTTGCTCTAGTGATTACAATATGAATCTTTAACTTATCACAATCTGCTTGAAATTATTATTTTACTATTTACTATAAAATATAGGAACTTCACAACCATGTAGTTCCACTTATCCCCACTACCCCCGTGTGCTATTGTTATCATGTAAATCACATTCATCTAGGTTGTAAAGGCCACAATACAAACTCATAATTTTAGCTTTCACACAGTCACATGTCTCTTAAAGAAATCAAGAGAAGAAAATAAATATATAAAGTGTTTTGTATTCACTCACATTTCAAGTGCTTTTCATTCCTTCCTATAGATCTGAATGTTCATTCGGTGTTATTTCCTTTCAGCCAGATGAACTTCCTTTGACATTTTTTATAATGCAGGTTTGCTGGTGACAAATTCCATTTTTATCTGAAAATGTGTCTGTGTTGCCTTAATATTTGAAGCACATCTTTCCTGGATGTAGAAACCGGGTTTGAGAGGGTTTTTATTCTTTTCAGCACTTTAAAGATGTTGATCTATTAGGTTTCTAGCCTCCATTGTTTGCTAGGAGAAGTCAGCTCTCATTTGTATCATAGTTCCTTCATTTATAATGTGTCATATTTCTCTGGCTTTATCTTTGGATTTCAGCAGTTTGACTTATGCTGTGCTAGGCGTGGGTTTTCTTTGTCTTTATCTTGCTTGGGCTTCACTGAACTTTTTGAACCTGTAAATTTATCTTTGATTAAATTTGAGAAATCATCAGCAAATATTTCTTCAAATATTTTTTATGCCTCTTCCTCCCTCTTCTCTTTACTAAACTTTGAATTACACACAGTATGTAGATCTTTTAATGTTATCCCACAGGTCCGTGAGGCTCTGCCTAATTTTTTCAGTGTTTTTTTTCTCTCTCTGTTCTTCAAAATGGGTAATTCCTATTGTCTATCTTCAAATTCATTGATTTTTTCCTTTATAATCTTCATTCTATTAAACCTATCAAGTTAATTTTCATTTCAGTTATTGTACTTTTTAGTTCTTGAATTTCCATTTGGTTCTTTTTTTATAGTTTCAATTTCTCTGCTGAAGTTCCCCATATGTTCCTTCATTATGGCTACATTTTCTTTGAAGGCCTTGAAAATATTTGAAAGCGTTGCTTTAAAACCTTTGATGCTAACTCTAACGTCTGGGTCACCACTTTTTCTCTTTGAGAATGAGTTTTGAGCATGAGTCAGTTTTCTGTTTCTTCTTATGTCTAGCACTTGGCGTTTGTGTGCTGGATATTATCTATGACACATTGTACAGACCTGGGATTCCATTATGTTCCTCTCGAGTGTGTTAATCTTGTTCTAGCAGACAATTATCTAGGCTGGACTCAAACTCTAAACTCTGTCTCCCTTATAAAGGGCAGCAGCTGAAATTTTCCCTCAGGTCTTTCAGCTTCCTGCTGCTGGTTTCATTGGGAGCCCCTGGAGCCTTCTGTGCATATATGTAATTCACTGGATAGCCAAGGATTTGGACAGTTTGTATACAGACTTTGGAATGCATCTCCTCCACAGCTAATTTCTTTCTGGGATCTCCTCCTTAAAATTCTGGAAATTTGCTTGGAATTCTGATATCTTGACACCTCATACGAGTAAGACCAGAGTTTTCTACAAATCCACACCTCCCACACACATCAGAGAGTGCTGCAGGCAAAAGGCCACAAAAAACATAAATCTCATCCAGTGCATCTCCTGCCTTTCAAGGGTTGACTTCCCTCACAGTTCTGTCTGCTGTTGGATGTTCTCCCAGTGTCTTCAAGTAGTTTTTTGGTATATACTTTGTTCAGATTTAATACATTTAATCTGAGGGAGAGTTATTCTGACCACGCTACTCTGCTATTACTTCCCCTTATATCCTTTAACCCTTTTGTCATGCAGGTTGTCGTGTGGGGGTCTCTAGTCCCGCTCCCCACATAAGAACGCAGGATATGTTGAGGCCAAAAATGAACACCCACAGACCATAGGTAGGGGAGTCATACCACTAGTCTCACTGGAGGCTGGATTCACACGACGTTCGACCTGCTGTCCGCTTTTCTGCCTGCCAACCGACCGACTCCCCTCGACTCACCAACCAGTGCAGCCGTGGCAGTTACATCAGTGGCCAATGGCTAACCGGCTCCAGCTGATGGCCAACTAGTCACAGCTGATGGCCATCTACTACCCGAGCCAGCACCTTTCCATGTGAGGCCGAGAGCCTGGAAACTGCTCTCTGGGACTCTGTCCCCACACCTTTTATTCCTCAGAACACCCCCTTAAGGTCACCGTAATTAGCCCCCATTAAGCTGAGGAAACTGTGGCATTGAAAAGTGAAGCTGTTTGCCCAAGGTCACACAGTTAGTTCATGGCCGAGTCAGGGTTTGAAACCAGCCAGATGACATAACCCTACCGTAGCTCTACTTCACAACCATTCATTCCTAAACATCTTCAAGGTGGTTTGGATTCCAGCCTAGAGCCCACTGAAAAATAGTCCAGGATGGGAAGAGATGAGATCCCTCAAAACCCCTAGTCAGGCTAGGGCATGAATTTTCAACCCACAGCATCAGAATCATTTGAGAAACTATGAAACATAGAGATGGTAGGCCCCATCTACTGGATTAGTATTTCTAGTGTTAGGGACGAGGCGTCTACATGTTATACTGTTTCCTGATGATTCTAATGCCCAGTCAAGGCTGAACACCACCAGTATTCCTCTGTCTACTGTAGCTCAGGCTTGTCCCTTTTCCATCACGCTTCACCTAGGTAGTGAGGGCCATGCCATGGTTAAGAGCGGGGGCTCTGGAGTCACTCCACTAGGTTCACATCTTGACTCTGTTACCTGATAACTGTGTGGCCTTGGGCAGGTGGCCCCACCTCTCTGAGCCTCCTGCTTTCTCCTCTCTTCAGTGAAGATAACAGTAGCGCCAACCTCACCGGGGTGTTGTCAAGATTATGTGAGATAAGGCATATGAACATCTGGTAAGCCCTCACTAGATAGTAGCTATTATTCTGAACACACCCATCTTTAGCATTTCTGCTGTCATGTACTCTTATAGTTTCTATCGAAATCTGGCTTCTAGAGTGAAGCTACACCTATGGCTTCTAAGGTGTCAACATCCCCCTCTCCCAAAAGTCAACACAACCTCCCTTTATCCTTGCAACTGAGCCATCCCCTCCCAAGTCCCTGTGCCCTAGAGCAGGAAACCTTCTGGAGCCTGGAAGAACTTAGAAGTGACTACGCTGCCCTCAGCATCAGGTTGGGCCCCTTCTTGCCTGTGAGTTGGACCTTAGAGGCCACACCTTCAGTGAAGCCCTGAGTGGCAGCTTTGAATATCAGACTGGGGTGTGAAAATCGCAAAACCAGTCTCAAATTGTTAAAACTAAACACCTCTGTTCCTGAGAGTCAGGCGTAAGGCAGTGTTCTAAGGGGAACCCAGGCTTGACCAGGAAGACCCGAAAAAGGCAAGCTCCTAACACCCCATTTTTCTAGAAGCTGGTGAGCAGCTTGGGGGAAACTTAGCCCATGTCTGGCAGATTTCTCTTCAGGACTCCTCCCCAGGGAAACCTTTCCTGGGGGCATATGACACATCCCAAGGTGAAGAGACACTTCTGGAGCGCTTATGCCAGCCAGAGCATTCACTCAGCCTCCATCCTATGTCAGGTCTGTAGCTTTCAGGGAACACTGAGGATCAGAGGGGTTCTCCGAGCTGGGACGTGCTCCTGGGAAGAAAGCAGGAGGACCCCCTTGTTTATTGGGGGCCCTCCATGTGCTGGGTGCTGCACAGCCTTATTTATCTTACCCACTATGATGACATCTGTTTTCCTCACTCCTAAATCCCTAATGTAAACATTTAATCATGATAATAGTAAAATAGCTACCATTTATTGAGTGCTTACTATGTGCCAGGCACTGTTCAAAGTGCTTTGTATTTCTTAACTCATACAATATTTGCTGGATAAAAAAATCTGACAACAACCAACTCTGTGAGGCTAAACTCTTTATTCCTGTTTTACAGAAGAGGAAACCAACAGAGAGAAGTGAAAGAGGTGGTTGAAGGGCAACAGGTGATAAATGGGCAATGGGGCCAGGCTACGAATCCAGGGAAATGTGACACCCTAGGAAGTGGAAGGGAGGGTCTGGGTTTGAGTGAATGAGATGGGGGTACAAAGGGAAGAACCGAACAGGCTTTGAAGGAGGCGCTACTAAAGAAGCAGGAGCAAAGGCTAGTAACGGTTTGGTGGGAGCCACTGCCAGCTGGCCGCCTCTAAGAGCAAGGGCTTCTGCTGCTGCAAGACAGTCCCAGCCACTTCCCTGACAAATGCTGACTTCATGCCCTCAAGGGCCACACCCACACCCCACAGGAAGAAGCAAGGTGAACCTTACATTTCACCATGGCCATTGTGGGGTGTGCAGGGGGGAAGGGTATGGCTGCTGCATCAGTGGTCATAAGCCCCAATTCCCGTGAGCATCCCTGGTCAGATTCTCTCCTGGAGGCCTAAAGTGGCGTCAGTGAGGGCAGTGTGTGTGTGTGTGTGTGTATGTGTGTGTGCAGGGGTGTGGCAGGTGGCTCCCCAATGCAGCCTGCGATGAGTCACAGGTGACGCCCCCGCCCTGGAGCCTGGGCCTACCTGGGCAGGTAGCAGCACATCACAAACCCACACACTCGGCCTCATTCCCAAGGTGAGACTGCTGGGGTTGGCTTGCTGACCTGTTCTCCTGGGCAAGCCATTCCGTGGACCTGACTTCTCAGGCGGGAGAGGGGTCCCAACAAGGCAAGACCTGGGAGTGGTACCCAAGAAAAGGAAACAGCTGTGACCCCTCTGTCCCTATCTCATCCCCCGCTTAAACAAATGACAAGCGTGCCCTCGTCGCTCAGCCCCACCCTTAGCCACGCTGTCACATCACCCTGTTTTCTTCACAACACGTAGCTCTATTGAATTTTCCTTGACTCATCTGATCACTTGGGTGTTGTTATCTCCTCTGCTTCCCTGAAGCTCTTGCCTGTTGCTCCTCACTGTACATGTGGAACAGAGCTTGGCCCAGAGCAGCTGCTGAATTGGTGCGGATGAGCCACGAGTATAATGAGGCCACAGGTACAGCCACGCCTTCAGTCTTGTGCTCCAAGACCCATCAGCAGGTCCAGCAGGAAGTTCTGTCTTGGACACGGGTCCCCTTCAGACCCAGTTTCCAGTGACGTTCTGGGTGCTGACAGGGGCTGTGGCTCTCTCTGAGGTCCTGCAGCTTGCATGCTGGAGCCCTCTGCCCACCGTCTGTGGGTCTCGGGCACCGCCCCACTGCCAACCGCCCTCAGGGCCTGACTGCCTAGGACGCTCTTGCTGACACCTCCCTCTGGCCTGCCTCCTGCGGTGTTTCCTGCTGAGCTGATTCAGAGAAGGGGGTCCCTTGGCAGAGCTGTGTGGGCCCCACGTGAGCCCCTTCTTGCCTTCACACCCCAGGCTTCTCCATCCCAGAACAAACAAGGACTATGTGGGAATGAAGAAAGGCAAACAGCCTCAGACTGTTTCTCAGACGTCTATTCTCTCCAATTTCCAGGCAGCCCTCTGTCAGGCCCCCTTTGTCAAGTGTCTTCCTTCTGTGATTTGAGGCCCCTTTCCTCCCACCGTCTAGTTTCTGCTGCCCCTGCCAAGCCTGTTGGGCTGGTTTGAACCTGTCTGAATCCCAACTTCAGACACTTGGACATGATGTCAGTTCTTTCCCAAGAAGCCCAGCTGTCCCATGCAAATCAGGGTGTGGGGTGGCCATATTCCATGAGGTTTCATGCCCACGCTCTCATACCTGATGCTCCCTAGCAATTCAGGGGACTGGTCTATTTCTGGGGCCCCCCATAAGGCCCCTCTGGAGGGCACCGTGGCCTGATTGCTCAGCTTCGGCTCTGCCCAAACTCCTTGCCCAGGAACTCTGCCCACCAATCAAGAAGCTGGGGAAAGAGAATGCACATTTTCTAATCACCCACTGTGAACCAAGCATCTTGCTGGGCCCTTCCAAATTTAAGATGTCAGAATCCCCTATCTTTTTAATAAACTTTTAGTGAACATCTACTCTGTGTCACGCTTTATCGACTTCATATTTATTACCACATTCTTGTGAACTATTATTGAACAATTATTTCCATTTCAGAGTTGAGGAGACTGAGGGTCAGAGAGCTGAAGAGAACTTTCCCAGGGTTATACAACCAGTAAATGACTCCAAATTCTGTGCTCGTCTCACCCTGCCACATTCTTTCCCCAGTTGTGGCCTTAAAAGACACACACTCAAGGAAAACAAGGCATGAACTATAACATTCTCCTCATCTAAACGAGGGGTGCAAACTCCAGTGCCCTTGGATCACTTAAATGAATGAGGGAGCCCCAATGTAACCCCGCAAAGATGAGTGGAGAGTGTGGAGAACTATAGCATCTACAACAGGGCCTGGTCGCCAGTAGGTCCTCAATAAATGTTGGAATGAATGTGTTATGTGGCACGTATCAAATAGTACATAATAAAATGGCGTTTTAAATTAAAAACCATCCCTAACAATTACTGCAGGTTGTTATATGCCAAGTCCTAGACGGAACATTTTATGTGCCGTAAGATTTCATTGAATCCTCATAAATCCTCATTATGCAAATGAGAAAACTGAGGCTCACATTGCTTAAGAGAACTCTTCCCTCAGCCTTTTGAGGAGACTGAGGGTCAGAGAGCTGAAGGGAACTTTCCTAGGATTATATAATAAATTACTCCAAATTCTGTGCTCATCTCACCCTGCCCCCCCATCACGTGCCCAGGGTCATAGCTAGGATGTGACAGAAACAAGATTTGAACTTAGCAAAGACAAGAGCCTAGAGTGATCCTGGGGGCAGACTGGGGACAAAGTTGGGCTCAAGAAGCAGTGGAACTGAGGTGAGGTCATGGAGGAGAAAAATGCTCTCCTAATGTAGGGCTGTGCTGTTTAAGAGCTGGGGTTGGCCGGGCGGGGTCAGGTTTTTACCTGGGGACTCTGCAACCACGCGGAGAAGGCTACAGGCTACGGCATGTGGACTTGTCATGATGCACTCATATCACAATGCCCTGAGAAATGCTGAGACGGCAGCGCAGCGCCTCACAGACTCACCTCCCCCAGCTACTTTCAGTAGGACACAGCCTATAAACCCTTGAGTGTAGACTTCAAAACCCGAGACTCTCTGAATCCCAGTGCTGCAGAGTCTCTCCATTCTCTGAGAAGCTCAGACTAGGGAGCCAACAGCTCCTTGATATGGGTTCCACAATTGCTGCTGCTCCAGCTTTACTCCCGACAATATGTTTGAGGGAAGCAGGGACTCATACAGGGCCATTGCCTGGCCCTCTCTGTTCCCCTAAGTAACCCATCTTCAAAGTATGTCTTAAACTCAACCATTTTCCTCCATTGGGTCCAAATCACCCGTCTCCTTCTTCTCCTCTTCCTCCTCCCTCTCCCTTCAATTGAGATATAATTCATATATATATTAGTTAAGGTTCTCCAGGAGAAAGAGAACCGACAGTTTTTAAATATAGACGAGAAGAGATTTATTATAGGAATTGATTCGCACAGTTACAGAGGCCGAGCAGTCTCGCGATCTGCCATCTGCAAGCTGGAGACCCAGGAAAGCTGTGATGTAATTCAGTCTGAGTCGGAAGGCCTCAGAGAATCAGGGGTGCTGATGGTGTAAGTTCCAGTCTGAGTCCAAAAGCCTAAGAACCAGGCACACTGATGTCCAAGGAGAAGATAGATGTCCCAGCTCAAGCAAAAAAAGCAAAGATACCCACCTCTGCCATTTTGTTCTTCAGAACCCCAACAGACTGGAATACGGCCACCTGCACTGGGGAGGGCCATCTGCTTTATTTAGTCCACCAATTCAAATACTGATCTCTTTCAGAAACACCCTCATAGGTATATTTTACCAGAAATCATATTTTGCCAGCTACCTGGGCATCCCTTAGCCCAATCAAATGGACATAAAATTCATTATTAACATCAAAACATATTTAAAAAATGCATTCTTTTAAAGTGTAAACTTCAATGGTTTTTAGGATAGCCACCAGCTTGTGCAACCATCGCCACAATATAATTCCAAATCATTTTCATGACCCCTTGCCCATTAGCAATCACTCCCCATTCTCTGTCCCCTAGCGCTTGTCAACCTCTAACCTATTTTCTGTCTCTGTAGAGTTGCCTATTCCAGACATTTTATATAAATCATGCACTGTGTGGTCTTTTTATGTCTGGCTTCTTTCACTTAACATCATGATTTCAAGGCTCATCCATGTGGTAGCACGTGTCAGTGCCTCACTCCTTTTTATTGCCAACTAATATTCCATTGTATGGATGGACCACATTTTGTTTATACATTCATCAGTAGACGGACAGTTGGGTTGCTTCCACTTTTTGGCCATGATGAACAATATGACTTCAAACATTCACATGGTTTTGTGTGAATGCTCTTACTTCTTGCCTGGACCAGACCACTAAGCACCTCACTGGAGTCTAAGCTTTTGCCCTTGGCCTCCAAGGGTCCATTCTTCTCACAGCAGCCAGAGGGATCCTTTGAAAACAACAAGTCAGGTCATGTCATTCCTGTTTTAAACCTCCATGCTCCCATTACCCTGAGGATAAAGTTGGAGAACCAGCACAATCTCCACCCAACCTCACGCCCCAGAGTCACCCACAGTTGTCTGTACTTCCTCCTTACTGGCCATATCTCAGTTCCTCAAACAAGCTATGCTCCCTCCTATTTCCATGCTGGGGGTTTGTCTTGAAGCTATATTATGGTAGCTAGAGAAGATGCTATTGGTACCCTGCCCAGATCCCTTTTCCCAGCAGGGGCATCCATTCTTCACCAGCTAGGAGAGTTGGCTGCTCCCTTCTCCAGAAAATTGCCCTCATCCAAGAGGCCAGAACGTTTTGACACCCCCCCTTGCCACTCTCCACCCAACAGACTGCAGTCTATGACTAATATAGGGACACAAAAAGCTGGCCCTCTTGCCTCCAGGTGGGACAATTCTATGATGGGACAATTTAGATTCCAGAGCACCACGTCCATTGCCTCTGCCACAGAGCATCAGGCCATGGCTAGACTTTACCAGCCCCTCCCCCGGCCTATCCTGCTTCCCTCACTCCTTCAGTGAATCTCGTGCACCTGTGTCAGACTCAGCCTAAGATAATAACATTTTACATGCGATTGAAAGGTCACTTCCCCTCCCTACTTCTGCTGATGGAAATGATGGGGAGGAAGGCTAGGCCATCTCCCAAGCCCTCTTTGGCACTGCCCCTGTGGCTGGGCAGTCCATCAGTGCTCCCAAGGCACAATGCACATCCCTTAGTGCCCCTGCATACTTCACTTGTTTGCATGACTGGTCATTGACTGTCTCACCCCAACTTGATCCAAGTTCTCCAAGGGCGTGAACCACACTTGTCTCATTTTCTACCTTATCCTCCTTCCCTGGTACTTTGGGTGGGGTTGGGGGGGTCTAATAAATATTTGGTGAAAGATATTCCGTGCCACACTGGTTATAACCCCAAGATATTGGAAACAACCTAAATGTTCATGAAAGGAGAATGGTTAAATAAATCATGGAACGTCTCTCTACAACAGAATACTATATACCCATGTAAAAGGAACAAAGTAGATTTATGTGGATTAATACAAAATAATCTCCAAAGTGTATAGTTAAGTGAAGAAAAGCCATGTGCTGAACCGTACATATAGTACGCTATTTTCTTTAAAAATCTATGTACTAATTATACACGGATTTTTGACTATGTGGGAGGTCAGCATCCCTAACCCCTGTGTTGTTCAAGGGTCAATGTACTTTCAAAGAACAAATCTCAAGACTATTGAGAGTAATACAAAAATATCAGCATCCAACAAGTTAAAATTCACAATTTCCACATCCAGTCGTAAAAACGTATACAGATCTTTTGGCTTGCTTCTCCGTAAAGCAGTGGTTATTTCCATAGAGGGAAGCTGGATGCCTACGAGACAGAGTGGGAGGGAAAGTTTGCACGCTATATACCCTTTTGCCTTTCAAATTTTGCACCGTGTTTATTCCTTATCTATTCAAAGAATACATAAAATATAATCAATTTTTGAATGAAGGAAGAGCGGGGCTTGAAAGAGAAATCCTATTCATGAAATCTGTATAAGAACCACTGGTTAGCTGAGCTTGTTTACCCAGGAGGCTGCTTCCTTGCTTGATTTCATAGATTTTCATGCCGTCAGCAGGTCAGGGTCCTGCTTTCCTGATGCCTCACAGTGAGGCCAGAGAAGTCAGAGACCTCAAGGCAGGTCCCAGTCATCAGCCAACCACTTGGGCGTCATCACAGTGCAGTAGAAAAAGCACGGGACTTTTTTGGCAATATGTATTTCTAAAGCCTAAAAAAACATGCAAACAGTTGACCTAGAAATTTCATCGCTGCGAATTCATCCAAGGAACAATTAAGGATTATGCATAAAGTTTAGCTATAAGGATGGTCACTGAAGGATTGCTTATGACAGTAACGGGGAATGGAAACAACCCTCCATAATGGAGGACTGACTAAATGAATTAGGCTGCATTCACACAAAACACTGTATGCAGTTTTTAAGCAGTTGAAGAAAGAAAAGAGCCAATGAAAGGGATATCTAGTGTCAGGCAGAGCTTGGTTCATACTCCTGCTGTATTCCTAAGAGCAGTGTAACCTCCATCTACTTAGTTAACCTCTCTGGGCCTCTGTTTCCTCATCTGTAAAATGGGTATACTATCAAATGCCTGTGTTAACTGGGATTGGCTCACTGCTGTAACAAATAACCACAAAATCTCATGGGGCTAATGTAACAAAGTTTTGTGTTTCTCATGCATGATACAGATGTTCCTGGCCAGGTAGAATTTCTGGCATCCTTCTTCCTCAGGTATCAGGTTCCTTTCCATCATGAGGCTCCACAATCTTAAACTCCTTTGTTCCCTTCCATGTGGACAGGACAGAGAGCGTAAAAGATTAGATGGGATGTTTTATGGTCAGGCCTAGAGGAGGGGTGCTTCCCTCCCGCACATACTCTATTGGCAGCATGACATATATGCCCCTCTCTAGATGCAAGGGGGCTGGGAAATGGAGTCTAGCCAGTGCCCAGGAAGAGGAAATGGTCTCTGACATGCACTTTATGGGGCTCCTCTGAATGAATGAATGAACTTAAATGGAGTGGCCCCTAGTAGGTGCTCAGATGTGCCAGCTGCCTTTTCCTCCTCTTCGTCCCTCGATTATTGATTCTAGGTGCAACTCCCCTGACTCTTCAAATCTTGATGTCCTCCTGAAAAGTTTTGTGTAAATTGAGCCAAGATGATGATGCTTAATGGAGGGAAGAAGGTGAGAAAGCCTGGAGTGTGACCACTTAAAGGAACCCTGGAGAAGAGATCATCCCTTCCACCTCTCCACCCTCATCTCACCCATATAACCCTCCAAAAAGATATGTCTGACCATGTTTCTCTCCCACTTAAAGCCTCCAGTGGTTCCCCATTGTCTTCCGGGCCAAGTCTAAACTTCCCACCCCTGCAGGGGCTGGCCACAGCTTGTCTCTCCAGCCTCCTCTCTCACCACCCCCTTGTGGCTTTCTGCATGATGTCAACACTTCTTCACTTTCTAGAATGTGCCTTGCTCCTGCCTGCCTCCGGGTTTTATGCGCTACCTTCCACTCCACGTCCCTCTTTGTTCACCTAGCTCGTCCTCAGGAAAGTCCCTCGCTCCCCGGTCTAGGCTGGGTTCCACTGCTCTAGGCCTGCATAACTCTCCCTGCTTTTCCTCTAAGGTGATGATTAAATTTTGTAATTTAATATCAGTCTCTCCTGCCAGACTGTAAGCTCAGGAGGATCCAGGGGATTTTGTTTACCACTGTCTGTGCCCAGTGCTTTCTTTTCCTCATCTGTAAAATGGGAATGAAAACTGCTATGGACTGAATGTTTATATCCCCACAAATTCACATATTGAAGCCCTAACCCCCAATGTATGATATTTGGAGATAGCGCCTTCATGAACATAATTAAGGTTAAATGAGGTTATGAAGGCGGGGCTTTAATCCAACAGGACTGGTATCCTTATAAGAAGAGACATCAGACAGCTCTTTCCTTCCCTTTGCACAAAGAGGTCATGTAAGCACATAATGAGAAGAAAGCTGCCTACAAGCCAAGAATAGAGGCCTTGGAATGAAACTTACCATGCCAGCACCTTGATCTTGGAAGTCCAGCCTCCAGAACTGTGAGAAATAAAATTTCTGTTGTTTAAGCCACTCAGTCTCTGGTACTTGCTAAGGCAGCCCGAATGGAGTAAGACATAACAGAACACACCTAAATTGTTTTCTCAGGAATAACTGCTAATACTCAGACAGCACTTTAAGCTGTGCCTGGCAGGCCCTATTAACTGTTCAGATTGTCACATACCAGATGTAAGTATTTGTGGAATGAATAAACAAATCCATTCTGCAAGTTTAATTTCTTACATAATGGTTTTCTCAAAGTAAACCTACCTACATTATTATCCCAGGATATTCAGGTACAGGTGAACTTAAAAAGGGAATTTGTAAAAATGAAAAATAGAGAGTTCTAACAGGCAGGTTGTGTCTCTGACCCCCCCCCCCCCACCACCACCACCACCACACACACACACAGACTGTCCACCAGAGGACTCCTTGAGCTCTTTCCCCATCCAAAACACCGTTGGCCCCTGGAAATCACCACTGTTAGAAGGAAGACAACGTTGAGTTTTCTCCATGGGGGTAAACAATGCTCATAAAATAATAGCTGTAGCTGGGTGGGAAAAAATATTCAGGCCAGGGTAAGAAGAAGCAAGTTGGCATCTTCACTGGCCCTGGGCTGAAGTCTTGGTGACATCTCTGAACCTGTTTCCTCGTCTAGAAAATGTAGATAATCCCATCAGACACACAGAGTTGGTGGGAGGACCAAATAAGAGCATCTTGTAAAACGTTAGCTGTTGTTAGCAAATCACTAAGTTGTACTAAGATAGTGCAGTGACCACTCTACCCCCCACGCCCCACATGGCCCACTAATGCCTATTGTGTAGCACTCAGAATTTGTATGCATTTAAATGGGACACAAATTTTTTTTTTGCCACAGTCTCTGCCGTTACCTATTGTATATGCTGGTCTCACTTTGCTTGCTTTATTTCCCCTGCCTGACAGCTCTGAGTTTGCAACTTCTGATCTAAACAGAGAGTTCTTTGCCAACCAGGTATTCTGGAATGCTTCATTAATAATCCCAATCGCTGCTATGTATTGAGCCAGGCACCAAGCTCTATGCACAATGTATGTAAGCCAGATATAACCAGGGCTTCTGATTGCCTAGTCTCTATATGGTGACTTATCGGCAGGAAAAAAATGTCCTTGGAAATAATTAAAATCTTGTCTCTATCTCAAAAAATGGAAAGGGATGAGTCCATTTTTAAATGGAGCTTTGTTGAGGTACAATGGACATACAATAAACTGCACATATTTAAAGTGTGGAATTTGATAAGTATACACCTGTGCAACCATCACCATAGTCAAGATTGTGAAGATGCCTTTAGCCTCTAAAAGGGCCCTTGTGTTCTTTGTAATCCTTTCCTCCCGCTTGTCCTGCCCTCCCCCACACACAAGTAACTACTAGTCTGCTTTCCATCACTGTAGATTAGTTTGCATTTTCTAGACTGTTATATAAGTGAAATCGTACCGTATGTTCTCATTTTCACTCAGTATAACTGAGATGCATTCATTCACGTAGTTGTGTGTATGAATAATTCATTGTTTTGTTGCCGAGTCATATCCAACTGTATGGATCTACTACATGTTGTTTATCCATTTCACTGGCTGACGGTCATTTGGTTTGCTTCCAATTTTGGGCTACTACAAATAAAGCTGCTGTGAACATTTGTGGTCTGGGTTCACTTGTGGATGTTAAGTCTTCATTTCTCATAGGTAAATACCAAGAACTGGAATGGTAGAGCATATGATAGTTATATATTTAACTTGTTAAGAAACTGCCAGCTGTTTTCCAAAGTAGTTGTACCACTTTGCACTTCTAACGGCAGTGTGTGAGTTCCAGTTGCTCCATATTCTTGCCAGCCCTTGTTATCAACACTCTTTCAAATTTTAGCCCATCTAATAGGTGTGGTCATGGAGTGGGGACATTTTCAATACAGAGTAAGTCTTCTTGAAAACACTCCTTCCTCCCTCACAGAGGTCTCCCTGGAGGAGGCACCCCTTAGTCATCTACTCAGGTCTCAAACTCCCTGACCACTTTTCCCCCAGAATGTAACCCATTGCTGGGTTCCTGCACAATAAAAGAGAAGCATGAAGCTGAGTCAGCAAGAATCCTCTTCCCTTAGAAGGTGGGAGGGAAAGAGTATGAATAACCACACCTAGATAATAAGAAATTAGCTCCTCTAAGCCTCATGGTAACCTCAATAGGTTAGAAAGACCCTTCACCAAATTATAGTGATGAAGAAACAGGCTCAGAGACGAAAATGACTTGCGCAAGGTCACACGGCCAGATCCAGGATTTGAATCCGGACCTAAAACTTGGTTCTAAAACTGGTTCTAAAACTTGTGCTCCCTCTCCTCTCCTGCAGGATTCACCATTCTGGAGGCCATAATCTTAGAAGATGCTCACCAGAATCTGGGGGTAACAGAGCTAAGCTCTGGACATACGTCATGTGAGGAATGGACAAAGGAATTAGGGCTCTTTATCTGAGAACAGAGAACATGCAGCCGTCATGTGAAAATAATCTTCAGACACTTGAAGGACTGTATTGGACGCAGAATATATCATTTTTTAACACTCTCTTCCTCTAGATGATAAAAATATTTTCAGTACCAATCATGTAATAATCAATCATCTTCATTTTCTTAATTCAGTCTTTCACTTGAAGACAATTAACAATTAGGAAGTCGGCATACATTTCCATGTTAAAGATATTATTGAAGTTCAGTAAAATATGAACTAAAATTAGCACAGACCGAACAAAAATGTTGCACCTTGCTGTTCACAGTTTCATTGTTTTAAAAACTCCAAGTGGCCCCATAGCACGACAGAACTGAAGTAGGTTAAGTTCTGTTTCTTTGTCTTTATAATCATTACAATATGTTCATCTTCTTCTTCTTTTTAATCTACTGTTTAAATGAGGAATATGTAGTATCGTAGGGGCTGGAGTCATAAACTGTGCTCAGTGATGTCATATTATTATAAACTTACTCTTGAAACCAAGATAGCTGAGGTCAGCTGTGTCAGGGACCAGCTGGATAACTAAGAGTTCTCTGAATTAACTTCCTACACATTGACACGTCGACTACAATGTTTCTTAAAAGGTGAGTTATCAAAAAGTGCTAGTTTTTCATTTGTATTATTTGTGTTATATTTTAATTTCTAGCGTAATATTATCATGTGTATTGTTTAAACACAACAGTAACTGCGGTTGTTTAGAACCTAAACTAACTCGGAGAAGAGGATTTTATCACTGACACGGTTTACAATTGCCATTGCATTTTGATCATAACTGACTTTTAGCCCGTTTTAGTGTTGTTTTAAAATTCTGTACACAAAATGCAGGCCGCTCCCACTGTCTGGCCATTGGTGCGTCACTAGTTGGACCAACGATTGAACATCTCATGTGGCATAGAGGGTTAGACCCTGATGGGTACAGGTAGCCGCTTTCTTGTTCTGTCCATTGGGTTTATCCCTTGCCTCTGGGGGCGGGGGGGGGGTCACAGAGGAGGAGACGTCAGTCTTATTGTCTCCTTACTGCAGATGGACGTTCCGGGGTCCACATTGTCCATCACCTCCTTACCCACAGCATGAGCTGCAGTACCCACTGAGGAGGGCATTCTTCCCCTCCCCACCCCACGCTACCTCACCTACCTTCCTCCAAAAGAGGCCCTCAGGCCTGGACCTTGAGAGTGGTGTAAGAAGTGGTTTTCCAATTTAAGCATGCATCAGCATCCCCTGGGAGCCTGTGAACGTCCAACCCACGGGGCCACACCCTGAGTTTGTGATTGGTAGATATGAGGTGAGGCTCAAGGATTTGCATGTCTGACAAGTTCCCAGGTGAGGCCCATGCTGCTGGTCCTGGGACCGCACTTGGAGCCACTGGCCTAAATCAATCAGGGTAATTCCGTTCCCCTTTGCCAGTGATTAATTCAGAGTTGGGTCTGAGCCAGTGGACCACTTAAGATGCAAGGAGGGACTTGCTCTGGGCTAGTGGGGATGAGCAGCTCCTTCCGCTCCCTCTCCCCGCTGGGAGACCGAGATGCTTCAGTGAGCAGTGGCAGCCACTTTGGGACCATGAGGGGAAGCGGCCTTCTGTGAAACTGATGCTGTGGATTGCTGAGAGGGAAGGTGGAGATTTTAATGGTATCATGAAGCCCGCTGTATGGATGTGTCTGTGAACAAAAACCAGCTCCATATTTGTGTCCCAACCTTCTTTCATGCCGTGACCTTTGACTAACCTCACTGTCCTTAGCAAACATATGAAAGCCTCCTAGTTGATGGTTATCTGTGTTTCATAAAAGGTAGCCATAAATATTTTTGTAGTAAAGGGGGAATGGCATGACAACCGAGATGAGTATCAAACTGGTGACAGTATCGATGATAAATAATGACATCTCACAAGCCCCTGGCTCGTACTGCGTTCTTTGTCCCTTTGTCTTGTCAATCATCAGTACCTGAGTTATACTACAAAAAAAGTATTGTAATGCTATAACAGGGGTCTGGTAGCGGAGAACAATTTTCGCAGAATCGCTGAGTCGTCTGTCTGCCCCGACCCTACATCCATGTAAGTAAATTGCCCTATAATAAATTGTTACAGTCTATGGAGTTGTCTGCATGGGTCTTCTGTCTGAAGATACTTTCTTGTTAAGGTGGCTATTACAGCTTTGCCCCACGGTTGGACACACACCCAACTTGGGGATTTTGTAGGGAGGGGATTTTGGAAATTTTTAAATTTTGAATTCCAGACCAATTGACGATGGTATACGAGAGAAAGCAAGAAGTCGAGGTCAAAGCCAGGGGTTTGGCCCAGTCATCTTGGAGGATGGAGTTATCCTCGGCTGCCCTGAGAAGGCTGTGGGGAGAGAAGGTGTGGGGAGAGAAGATGGGGAATTCTGATCAAGGCTAAAAATCTCCCATTCTTTGAAACTTTAACTTTGTTACAGAGCTACACTTTTGATGACAGTCCTAGCGTTTTCGTTTTCGGTTTTCCCTTCCCTACTCACTTCTACATTATAAAATGGGTCAAAGTGAGAGTGGCCTGGGGACCTCCAAACGTGCAGCTGAAGTGCGTGGAGTCTTGTGGAAGATGGTGTCCTTCACCTTGAGTTTGGCAAGCTCATCGCCGAAGGCTCTGGTCATCTGCCTCTCATATCACACCCCCATTTCCTTGCAATTTGGAACAGGTATCAGTTTCCATCACAGGTGCTGGAAACATCATTTAATTTTTCTGAATTTTTCATGTTGTCCCTGCCCCAAGAGTTCCATGTGTTCAGGGAGGGTGGTATGTGTTAGGTAGAAGTTAGAAAATATAGGAGGAAGGGGATGGGAGGGGGTCCATAGTGCCTACAGAGAAAGCCCATAACTAGCTGTGATTAACTGCCTCCAGCCAGGTATCTGTTTTTACAACAACAGATGACAAGAGGTGGCCTGGAGCAAGATAAAGATCTCAGTCAACTGACCTCCACCCATCTTAGGAGGTCATGCCCTCCCTTGGAAGAACAAGCACCACTTTTCCAGTCAAATCCATATGTAACTCCCTCACCCCACCCAGCAAACTATAAGTCCTCCAGATGAGGGCTCTCTCTCTCTGGCCTTCATGCTCTCTCGCCCTCACCCTCTCCCCCTTTCTCTTTCTCTATCTTATCTCTATCATCTCTATCTCTATCTCTATCTCTCCCCCACCTGGCTAGGCCCATTCTCGTCCCTGGGAATGTATCACTAACAGACCCTTCTTGCATATTAATCAGCTTGCTGGACTTTGATTCTTCACTGCATCGGCCAGAAGAACCGCGACTCCCGTAACAGTGTGCACACTCAGCCATAACTCAAGGCTTCCTATTCCTAGTGTTACAGAAACAAAAATTGTAGGCTTAATTCAGGCAAAAATGTTTGAGTGAGGCCTTCTGGTCTTTAATCTGCACTGGTTACCCTGATATGTCCTCTGCTCAAGGCTGCGAAACCCCCAAAGGCTGGCAAGACAACTATTTCCATGCCAAGCATTGGTGCAGGGGTCTTTATTCAGACTGGCTGCCCCATATCCAGGATCCAGTCTTCCCAGGTTTTGCCTCAGTCACGGATCCTTAGGAACCCAAACCATGTCTCTAGTCTTGGGGTGTCTTCCACTTCCCAGGGGAGGGACCCTGGCTTAGCCTTTACTCCTCCAAGCTTCTTCTTCCACCAACGCCCAGAGAGGGTCCAGTGTGATCTCTTTTCAGTGGGCCTTTAGAAATCGTGTTGGCCTCACTTCTCTGTGGGTGGGTGTGACCCCAAAATTATGCAAAATAGTAGCCCTGTGTTGCTCCCTTCCTCTCTACACTGCCTCCTTCTTTCTTCTACCTGTTTACAACTCATGTCTTCCCTTCCTCCCGCCCTCACTCATCTCTGTAAAAATGTCAAAGTCCCGATGGAAGCCCCTTTTTGTAAATTGCTCGGTACACAGTTTCCGGAATCTGCTGACTGTCAAAAGTCTTTCTTCTCGGAGTTTCTGCTGACTCACAGAAAGGAACAGAGACTTTGGTTCCACATGTGTTGACTCCTCTGATCAGAAGCAGGGAGGATGGGGCTGGCTGGCTCGGTGGGGGTTTCCATGCCAGGTAGTAGCTGCTTTTATCTCAATGTATATTAAATTCAAACACGTCTCAAACCAGAGAGATTAATTTCCTTCTGAAAACATTTCCCCTCCATCTTCTGCATGGGAAATTCATATTCCCCCAAGTTACAGCATTTTGATTTAATTTCATGAGAACCAGTCACCCTGACCTTATTATGGGACTATCACCCCCTCCCTGCTCACATTACAAAGACTTCTCACATCAGCAGCTCACAGCGAAGATGCCAGGCCCAGATGGCTGGTGTGTGTGTGTGTGTGTGTGTGTGTGTGTGTGTGTGTGTGTGTCCCTGGCTACAGAAGGGCTGGAGGGCAATCTTGTTCACACTTATAAAGGGCTTAGTACTGTGTCTGGTACATAGTAGATACTCAATAAATGGGGATGTGACCGTTACCATTTGTTACATACCTACTATACATTCTTCTTATTTTTCCTTAGTACCAGAAACCTGATCTTGTTGATTAGAAAAAAGGTATTTCCCAGACTTTCTCAAATGTAGGTGTGGCCATGTGACTGCATTTTGTTCAGTGAACTTGTTAACCTAAAAATAAAAGCACAAAGTGAGAGGCAACAAGCATTTATTTGAGGTCCAAAAGAATAGCTTTTCTGGAAGCGCTGACTCAAGTGGAGAGGCCAGCAGGGGACTGGAGGGCAGGATCATAAAGAGCAGGAGATGGTGGTGTTTACTGTATCACCCCCTCCCGGCTTTGGGTCGTCTGGCTCTGTCCTCTCAGACACTGGGAGGCCTTTCCCACCCCTCACCCCTCACCCACCCAGGCGCAGGCCTGCCAGCAGCTCCCCACTCTTACCGGCCCCAGCCCCACCCTTGGGTCTCCCTCTGTCTGCTCCCACTTTGGTACAGAGCTCCTTCCTGAAAGCCTCCGGGATCATTTAGTGTGAGAGTGCCAGCTCCGTCCTTCCAGGACCCTGACCAATTCACGCAGGGTGTAAAACTGATGTAGCACCAAAGGGAAGTGTGCGTCCCACCCTGTCCTCCAGTCTCTGGGGTCGCCTTCCCAGAAACAACCCATGTTCCAGTCTCCTTTTGTCTATCCGTGTAAAAAACATGACCACATGGTTTCAGTTTGTTTGTTTGGGATTATCAATGACGCCCAGCCAGGCATGTGAATGACAGTGACTGGGATACCAAATCCTGAGGACACTGGTTTTGCCTCATTTCCTTCTTGTCACTTTGTATCCTCACAAAGGCTTTGTTTTCAGTGGGCGGAGTCCAGAACATGGTTTTCTGGCATTGGGGATGTGGTGACCAATTTACCCTTGTCCATCAGAGGGAGGTCTGCTTTAGCAAGACCAAGGCAGCAACACTTCCCGGTCTCTCCATTTCAGGTGTGTGCAAGGCAATCTGGGAAAACTTGCAGGGTTAGCAATCCCAGGCAGCACCTGTGTTTGGCCCCACAGCTACTCTTTGGACTCTCTCAGCTGGGTGGCCTACTTTTCCCCAAAGATGCCAAGGGGCAATTTTCATGATTCTTAAAATAGCGTAGTTTTGTTCCCATGAGGCTATTTCATCCTGGGGCTTGGAGCCAGGCTTCCTGGGTTCAAATACCAGTTCTATCGCCACTTCCTAGCTGGGAGACCTTGGGCAAGTTGCTTAACCTCAATGTGCCTCAGTTTTCTCATCTATGAAATGGGGAGAAGAATAAACCTACCTCATAGAGTTGTTGTGAGGTTTAAAGGAGCAAATAAGTATAAAGCACTTAATACAGGGCTTGGCACACAGTAGGTGTTCAAAAGTGATAGCTCTTTTTACAAGAATAAAAACTAACATTTAATCGAATGCATACATGCTGTGCAGATACAACTGAAGTTTATCTAATTGAATTCTGACAACCACCTTGTTAGGTCCACATTACCCCTACTTCCCAGATGAGGAAACTGAGGTTCAAAGTGGTTATGGGACTCGTTCTGAGTCATACAATACCACCTGGCTTGGGGACTAAAGTGTGAAGTCCCGGGTAATGTATTTGTTTGTTCACTTTGATTCATATCCTTGTATTCTAGTAAGTCTCTCAGGGCTTTGGCTTTTCCCAAGGAGGTTATTTGTCTGGTAAACACCCGGACGGCAGAACCCACATCTGAGACACCCAAGGAGCCTCACCTGAGACACCGAGGTACTACCACTTGCTTGATCCTGAGAAAATTGGCTGAGGTTTTTGTTCAAAGAAGAGATTCGCTGGCAGTTCTGCTAAAGAGTCTGATTCAGGAACAATGGGGGCAGATGCTTGGAATCGGACTTTTTTTTTTCTTCTTTTCACCCTGTGACGGAATTCTTAGGACAAGGTGGGTTTGGAACCTTTTGCTGCGTGGAATTAGAGCGCCCTCTGCTGTCAATGAAGAGGATGACAGAAGCCCTCCGGAGCTCTGAACAGGTGTTTTTTCTTGCCTTGTGGACAAAATAAGAGTTCTACGGAAAGTAACTTCACAGTGTGACGTGATCCATCATAAATTCCTCACTGGACAGGGCATGGTGGGTAGTCACGTCCCAGGCATATAATCTTTTTAGTAAAAAGGTTTATCCTTACCTTAAGCAAGCCCTGTCCATTGTTTCTGTGCATTCTAGAATACATCTTTGAAATAAGGGTAACATTCTCAAGAGAGCGCATAATCTTAACTATCCTGTAATCCAATCCCCACCTTGCTTTCTCCCACTTTACGTAATCTTCCTTATGTTCGCTCCTTAATTCAAATGCATACAAGAAGCTGCCAACTGCCATTCTAGGGAGCATTTGAGGTTTTGCTTCCCAACAACTGTTGTCAGTTCGGCTCAAATAAAACCTCACAAAAATTCTTTACAGGTTCGGACGTTCTTATGTTGACAGCCTCAAGTCTTTTTTTCTACCCTGATGTGCCAGATCAGAGCTGGGCAGGAGCAAGGAGAGTAAAAGGAAAGTCAGGATTCTCCCTGCTCTTGCAAAGTTTACAATCTAATTGGATTGACAACACTCCGTTAGGAAATCACGAGAAAGGGTAGTGGGGCTAGGAGGAAGAACAGGAGTTTGAATACAGATAGGCCTTGGGGTGGGGGTAAGCGAATTCCAAAAGCGCTCTGAGATTGGTTCACAAGGCACCCATTTTGTGCCACCTCGGAAGGTCAAAGAAAAGTCTTATGCCTTGTCTGAACTTTGTCTTTGCGGACATCGGCTCCCTAAGTAGGAGAGATTGGTGGTAAAGCTTCACAGCTGCCGTTTACTGAATACTACCTACTGTGTCCACCGCGATCTATTAGGTCCGCAAGTTCCCCCAAACTCTGCGCCGAGAGTTTTGAAAGGAACACAGCGACATCTGCCGGCCACCTTGCAAACTACCAACTCAAGGTAGTTCACGGTTTGCAAGGCGGAGCTCCATTCCTTCGATGGTATCATAACTTTGTGAGGCTGGGTTTATGGCAGTTGTTATGATCAAAAGCAAGTATCATGCAAAAATGAGTGTGGAACAGGAAATGAAGGTTGTGACGTGACATGCAATCTAATTCCAAGGTCTGAGCAGCTGTCTAGGGCCCAACAAGACCACTCATCCCATTAGTATATGTGATTATTTAAGAAGGAACCAAAATATTTTTTCTTTCAATTTGTGTGCATTTTTCAAGGGGCTACTAAGTTGTTAGGACATAAATACTTAGTTGTTTTGCCCTAACTACTTACTAAATATAACTTAGTATTTTTTGTGGGGGTGGGCGGTGCCATGAAAAAATTACTGTCACGAAAGGCACCTTGAATCGAGAAAGTCTGGGATCTCTGCTTTATGATCTTTACAACTTCACAAAGAGTTGTCTTTGTGACAACTTTAGGAGATCCATACCTCTATTTTATAGATGAGTCAAGAAAAACTAACTCACTTGCCTGAGGCGGCCCAGTGTGGGGGTGGGGTGTGTGGGGACAGTGAAATTCAAATGAGGTCGTGTGTGATTCTCAAGAAGGCAAACTGCCACTTCCCACCTCCAGTCAATTCCGATTTGTCCCCTGATGGTGGGAAAGGGCAGGCTGGGGGCTGGGACCAGCTTTCTGTTGGTCGTGCCTCATCCTGGGAGAGGCAGGGTCAGTTTCCTGATGTCCCTTCTCATTTATCACAGGGTCCTTCCTACTCAGGGGCCCAGGACAATAGCCTCTGTGTGTACTGGGAGCTGAAGTTGGGCCCTGGGGGGAGGGGCCCTCCCCTTAGACTCCTGGAGGCTCTACCTCCACCCACAACCGATAGGTCCCTGTCCCAACCAAGTCCACCTTCAGTCCCAGAGTCACTTCACCAGCCCAGCCACCTGGCTGCAGGAGGACCCAGCAGTTAATGGGTTCAAAAGTTGTGCAAAGGATCCAGGCCCTACCCTTCCCGTCCTTCTAGGTGAAAAGTCGCGGAGGAGCAGCAGCAGCCCCCAAGCAGCCTCCTGGCAGGAGCTAGCAGCCGGAGAACCACGGAACCACCAAAGGACAGCACACAGCATCCTCCATGACCTGGACTTGAGAATTCTGCCCACCCCACCCCCACCCCGGCTTCCGGCAGTGAGATACCTGACCCCAAAGCTACTTGCACTGGAGGGAAAAGAAGGCATTGGAGGAAAGGTGGGGTCCCACTTTCCCGAGGGGCAACTGAAAACGTCATCCTTCACAGTCTGCCTATCTGGCTCTGGGGGACTCTGAGCTCACCATTTAACCCCTCTGAGACTCTGTTCCCTCTTCTGGGGGAATAACAACAGTGCCTACTTCCTAGATACATTACTAAAGCTTAGCGTACAGCTAGGTATACACGGTCAATGTGCAGTGAAATGTAGCTATTCATTCAACAAGTATGTATCGAGCACCTACTATGTATGTACGAGGCACCATTCTAGACACTGGGGATACAACAGTGAATGAGACAAACAAAAGCGCTGTCTTCAGGGGGCTTACATTCTGGCAGAGGACGACAGACCGTACATAACGAACAGAACACATAAGTAAACTACAGAGCAGTGCTGTCTGATAGAAATAGGAGCCACATAGGTAATTTAAAATTTTCTGGTCGTATCATTACAAAAGCAAACAGAAACAGGCAAAATTAATTTTTCTAATTTTTAATACATTTTCTTAAAAAAATGTTGTTTTAGAATTTTCACCCAACATATCAAACTATTGTCATTTCAACCAGTGGCATTAGCCACGTTTCAAGTGCTCAGTAGCCATGTGTAGCTAGTGGCTATTGTATTGGGCAGTGCAGTTGGCCAGCATGTTAGAAGGTAAGTGAGTGCAAAAATGAAGACGTAATTCAGGGTAAGGGGGACTGGAGCACCAGGAATGGGGGTGGGCAGACCAAGAAGGTGGATGTGAGCCAAATAGAGGGGAGAAAGCTCTATTGTCATTGTTGACCTGTCCCCTTCCCTCTCTGTTGGCCTGGCCTAGCTGCAGGGAGGGTTTTGTGGTCAATGACACCTTCTCCCAAGCAGGACTCAGGTTCTGCAGACCCCGGAGAGATGCAGACCCTCTGGAAAGGCCCCCGCCTGAAGGGCAGCCCCTCACTACCACCCCGCCTATTCCTGGGTACACCCCTTATTCTGGGGGCTTAGGGGCCACCCAGGCAACACACTGCAGGAATTTTGTCAAGGCTCTGACTAGAAGAGAGAAGAGGTGGGTGAGCTGTGAGGACCAGCCCTTGCCCAAAGCTGGAATTAGGGGGAGGTGAATGAGGGTGAGAACATTTTTTTTAAAAATTTTGCTACTTTGTTCATCACAGATTTTTTGGCATTAATTTAAAAATACATTCACGGATTCATATATCATAAAATTCACCATTTAAAAAAATGTACCCTTTTCAAGTTCAGAACTCAGTGGTTTTTAGTATAGTCAGAGTTGTGTAATATCACCCAATCAATTTTAGAACATTTCCATCATCCCCAAAGAAACCCCTTACTCATTAAACAGCGGCTCCCTGTTCCCTGCCCCTCCCTCCCCCGACCCTCAACTGCCAATCTACTCTCCGTCTCTGTGGATTTGCCTGTTATGGATGGACACTTCATATAAATGGACTCATAATATGCAACCATTTGTGTCTGGCTTCTTTCGCTAGTATAGTGTCTTTAGTGGTTCATCCATGTTGTAGCAGCACTTTGTTCTGTTTTATGGTTAAATAATATACCGCTGCATTGACAAACCACATTTTACTTATCCATTCATCCACTGATGCATGTTTTTTCCACATCATGGCTATTGTGGATAACGCTGCTACTACGGACATTCACATGCAAGTTTCTGTGTGCACATGTATTTAGTTCTTTTGGGTTTTGCATCCATTTTGATGTTTAAATATATTGTATGGAAATGTTATTTTTTTTTTGTTTACTGAGTTTTTTGGCACCCCCTTAAAATGTAAGCCTGAGTCAACTGCCTCATCGACCTCACCCTATTTCCACCCTGAAAGTCTTGTCCCTGGTTAGCTGTGTGACTTTGGGCAAGTTGCGTACCCTCTTGGAGCCTTGAGCCTCAGTTTCCTACTCTATAGAATGGGGATAATTCCTGTACCTACCGTCTCACTGTTGCAGACCTTGGCACACCGTAGACCTCAGTTAACAGCTTTACCTACAGGCAGGCCTGGTGTCAGGCCTGAGAGGACAGGTCCCCAAATGAATATGACCTTGCCCTTGAGGAGAGCTGGCCCACTTGCCTGTTACAACTCCCTGCTGCTTCTGTTCCCAAGGGAAACCTGCTGTTTTTGCTCTCCTGCCTCAGCCTGGCCCCCCTACAAGGTCCTTGGGGGTGGGACCTGATGCTGCTCACCCGAAGTCCTCCTTGGCTCCCAGCACCTTCCATCCCAGCTGCCCTGGGCCCCCCACCACCGCCTCCCCCACCCTCCGCTCTGCCCACTCCCATTGAAGGCCGTGGCTTGCCGTCCCTCTGTGCTGCCATGAGGCCTGCACTTTGCAGGGCTGAAGTCCAAAGTTCAGTCCCTTCGCTAAGCACACGGATAAATATGAACCTTGGAGAATTTCCCCAGCTCCAATGTAAACAGAGCGGGCAGGGGCCCTGATTCACTGGCCGCTGGGGCCAGGGTTGGGGGTTGGGGGTGCCCACAGGGCTAGGCTAGTGGGGTTTGGGGGGGACTATAGGTGCAAGCAGCCTGGTTTGTACCTGCCTGCTGACTGGCTGGCAAGTAGACAGTCCACGCGGTGGGGGAGGCGGCCCGCTTGGTGGCCCCGGGCCGCGTGGCCCCGTGGTAGTGGAGCCATGGTTTCTAAACTGAGCCAGCTGCAGATGGAGCTCCTGGGCGCCCTGCTTGAGTCAGGCCTGAGCAAAGAGGCTCTGATCCAGGCTTTGGGTGAGCCGGGGCCCTACCTGCTGGCTGGAGACGGCCCCCTGGACAAGGGGGAGTCCTGTGGCGGCGGTCGAGGGGAGCTGGCCGAGCTGCCCAATGGGCTGGGGGAGACGAGGGGCTCCGAGGACGAGACCGACGACGATGGGGAGGACTTCACGCCGCCCATCCTCAAGGAGCTGGAGAACCTCAGCCCCGAGGAGGCTGCCCACCAGAAGGCCGTGGTGGAGAGCCTGCTGCAGTAAGCACCCCCTTCCCTGTCTCCAGCTCTAAGGAGCCCAGAGGGGCCCACCCTCAGCCCCTGACTAGCCATGCTGAGGCCAGAGTTCCATGAGCTGGGCCTTTAGCCCAGTTGTCGGGAAGGGGGACAGGGCCCATGAGTGCTCAGGGGGGATGTTTACTCGGAGGCTGGTCTCCAGCCCCCTTCTCCCCCCACCTGGCCCTCTACAGAGTCCTGAGACCCCATGAGCCAAGGCTTTCTGCCCAGGGCTTGGGAAGTGGCCCCATTCCCCAGGGGAGCTCCAAGATGGGAAAAAAGCAGGAGACTTTACAATTCAAGGGCCTGGAGAACCAGAGGGTGGTGGGAATTTCTAGCCACCATGGCCAGTTCTACACTCCAGACCCTACTTCCCAGCTAAGCGCTCAGATTACAGGCTTGGGGGCCAGGGAGCATGGCTGGGGAGGTGGAGGGGGGGGCGGGCAAGGCAGAGGTTTTAGAGGCTCCCCTGGCCACCCGGGGACTCAAGCATTCAGCCAGGTCTTTCTTACCTGACGGAGATGGAGCCTCAGAGCGCGAGCTGCTCTCCTTTCTAGCACAACCTCAGGCTCTCCCATCTCACCAGCAGGTGCTATTAGAGGCCTCTCGTGTACCCCCATCCACTGGCTGGCTCCCCATCTCTCGGAGAACTGGGTGGGTCCGAGTCCGATGCCTCCCCTCTCCTCAGCAGAGCTAACCTGGTTACTAATTACCCATGGGCTTTATTATTTCTCTTTTGTTTTATAAATTTATAAATGGCAAAAGGCTCTGATAAGGCCTGTGATCATTAACTTATAGGGATGGTGGCCTGGGGAGGCCTGAGCCAATGAACCTCCCACCCAGCGGGGGTGGGGGATGGGGAAGTGCAGGCGCGGAGGTGGGGAAAGGGAGGTCTGGGGGCTGTGAGGACCCCCTTCCCAACGCCCCTTTAACCTCTTTCCTAAGCCGGGCGCTCTGCTGAGCGTTCGCATGTGTGTATGATTTTGGATAATGTGGAGGTGAAGCCTGGGAGGGAGCTATGGAAACTCTGCTTCGCAGATGAGGAAACTGAGGCCCAGAGAGGGGCAGTAGCTTGACTGAGGCCACTCAGCTGGGACTCCACACCCACTCGGTTTGGTGCTCTCAATCCCCGTGACTGGGGGCCAGGGGCCGGCTGACAGTCACTGGGGCGGGGTCTGAGGAAGAGTTCCAAAGACGCTCTCCAGAGGGACCTTCTCTTTGCTGTTCAAGGTCCCGACCCCGGCTTGGGGTGGGGGAGGGCTGGATCCCTGCCTCCGGGAGTCCTCAGTGTCTGCCTGGCCTTGTGAGGGCCTGGGCAAGGGGCAGGGGAGCAGACAGGCCCCCTGACTTGGCAGGAAGAGGAGGGCAAAGGGCCCTGCTGTGTTGCAGGGGAGGGGCAAAGAGTCAGGCATGGCAGACCCAGGGCGAGGGCACCTGGGACAGGGTGGGGCTGGGCCAGACCTGCTCAGGACCCCAGATGGGAATGGGGGCTTTCAAGTGGGACGGGGGACAGAGGGTGCCAAGGGCCTTTCTTACCTGGCTGGGTGGGGCCTCTTGATCAGCAGCCCCCTTGGTGGGATGGTGGGTGGGGGGAGGCTTGATCCACAGCACTTGAGGGTGAGAGCAGAGGTTAAAGTGCTCTCTAGGGACCAGCAGAGGCCTGGAAGCTGAGGGAGAGAGGGGAGACATGGAGGAGGAGAGAGGGCGTCGGGGCAGATGGATAGAGGCTTGGAGAAGCAGTTGAGCAGAGGAATGGGAGGAAAGAGGGGCTCACACCAGCGGGGAGAAGGGGCTGGGGAGAGAGTGAGGCACCCCAAGCTGAGAGGAGGCTGGAGTACTCCCGCCTGCCCCGATTGGGTTTTCTTTAATGCTAACAGCATGCTATTTACTTTCCATTTAAATTTGAGATGTTGCTATAAATTATCAACCAGCTCCTTGTTCCTGCGGAGTTTATAACTAACTACCTGGGTTACTTATTGTTCAGGTAACAAAAGGGATCAGAAACCACCCTGAGGGAAAAAAGTGGGACCTATAGTCCCAGGGAACACGAAGGAGAGGGGCTCGGGACCCCTGATGTCTGCCGGGGCAGTGGGGGAGTTTGAAGCGTGGAAGGAGGGTGCAGAGGCAGGACTTCAATCTGTCTGCAGAAGACAGTGTCTCGGAAGAGGCAACGTGGGTCCTGGGTCCCAGGTCTCCCTCCCCAGGCGCCCTGTGCCTGAGGCCACAGCACGGCCCTGAGCTCTTCCTTTAATTCACTGTGTGACCTTGGGCCAGTCTCTTCTCTGCCTCCTGCCTCCGTTTCCCTACCTGGACAATGAATAAAATCCAAACTCCCTGTCCCAGTTCCCTGTCCTCTGAGGGACCTCTCGCCCTCCCTCCCTTTCCTCCAGTTACATGGACTTTGCTGATTTCCACCTCAGAGCCTTTGCATCTGCTGTTCCTTCTGCCTGGAACACTCTTTCCAGATCTTCTCATGGCTGATTCCTTCTCGTCTTTTTGCTCAAATGTCACCTCCGGGAAGCCCTCCTGACTCTCTCATCTAAAGGCGGTCCCTCTTTCTTCCACCAGTTTCATTTCCTTTCTCCTGTCATGAAAATACCTCTTGAATGAGAGATCCATGTGGCCTCGTTCACCACTCTTTCCCCTGATATCCAGCCCACTGGCCGACACAGCACAGATGAACGAGTGACTAGGATTCTCAGAGGCCCTGGGGAACGTCTGCTGCTGTGGCCAAGGGAGGAACCTGTACCTGGGGCTGCTTCCGGGGTGTCCTCCTAGGTCCTTCCTGACCAGCTCAAACCTCAACCTTGAAGGTCTCTGATCCTCTCTCTCCATTGGGCACTGAAACTCAGGAAGACAGTGGGACAGTCTGACACCCCTGACTGAGGACAGCCTGTCTGGTTTTGAACCCCAGCTCCCTCACTCTAGTGTGGGCAGGTAATTTCACTTTTTTGAGCCCCAGTTTCCTCTGCAAGGCAGAGATGATAATAACACTGACCCACAGGGTTAAGTAGCAAGATAACATGTAGAGTGCCTATGTAGTAAGTGCAGTAAACGGTTGCTATCATGAGGGGTCCCATTTTACAGATGAGTAAACAGAGGCTCAGAGAGGCAAAGTGACTTGCCCAAGGTAACTCTTACAAAGCACTCAGGCCAGGACTTAGACCCAGGTCCTCCCAACCCCTACAACTCTGCACAGCACTCTCAAGGTTGCAAGCCTGTCCTTGATAAGCTCTCCTTTTTTGCCCTCCCCAGTTGTTCTTGCTGTTCAACTTCACCATCAACTCACTTCCATGCAGTGCTCTAGAGCTCAGAATGGCTTACAAATGCATTAAACTCATTTTATTCTCCTGGCAACCTGTGAAATGTTTATTATTAGCCCCATATCACAGTTGAGGAAACTGAGGCACGCTTCCCAAGGCTAGCCGGAGAGTGAGTGGCAGAGCTGGGATTCAAACTGAGCCAGAAAGGCCGCGCCCGCACTGAGAACTCAGCTGCCCACCTGGGTGGTCTCCCAGCTCCATAACCTAGAAAGTGCTGAAACCCCAAGGGCGGCAAACAAAAAGGCCCAAAGCCTTGAACATCTGATTGACCCCAGAATGGGTAGGAGGCAGGAGGAGGGAGATGTGGGCAGATCTTCCCCTCTCCAGGACCCTCTTCCCTCTGCTGTGGAGCCTGGGGTCCCAGGACTGCACTGATGGTGATGATAACAATGTCATTCCACTTACTGAGCCCTGACTGTGTGCCGGGCCCTGGAAGCGTTTCATTCCTCTTCGAAACTCATTCAGTTCTCCCAGTAGCGTTGCAAGGCAGGCGTGGATTAGCCACCGAGTTTCAGAGGAGACGTGGAGCATGCACACGTCAGGTGCTAGGGCGCAGTGGTGGAACTTGAACCCGGGTTGGTTTCACTTGGGAGCCTGCCCATGAGAGTGAAAGCTGGGGCTACCTGGAGATTTGGCCTCTTAGTTCTGAGTTGGGGAAACTGTCCCGAAGAGTCAGGTCCTTGGAGACTGTGTGTGTGTGTGTGTGTGTGTGTGTGTGTGTGTGTGTGTGTTGGGGGTGGGTGGGAGAAAGAGACACAGTGAACAACAGACAGACACAGAGACAGGAGAGAAAGAGAGAGAGAGAGAGAGAGAGAGAGAGAGAGAGAGAGAGAGAGAGAGAGAGAGACACGGACAGTGACAGTACACCTTCAGTTTGAGCCAGGAGAGGCCCTGTTGAGAGAAAGACTGAGCTCATTCTCTCTGGAGAAGAGAGGAGGGAGGGAGGGAGGATTTCTCAGGGGGGGTGATGATTGCAGTTGGGGGAGGTGGGAGGCCATCTGGCAACCCAGCTCCAGAATCAGATAAACATGTTTGCCAGGGAGCATAAGGCTGGACTTTGTACTGCTCTTCCCTCCCAGCGCTGACTGGCACCCAGGAAGCAGGGGAGGTGGAAAAGAGGCTCCTAGGAACCCCTGAAAGCAGGGAGAGAGAGGAGCTCCGGGAGAGGTCTGCAGGGTCCACGCAAAGTGAAATATTCTTGAGTCCCAGCTCGGTCAGCTTGGACAAGTGAGGCTCACCTGTGTGAGCCTCAGTTTTCTCACCCATGAAATGGGCATACAAGTAGTACCTACTTCCTAAGGTTATTGTAAGATTTAAATGACCGGCTCTTGGCAAAGCACCTGGCTCACAGTAAATATTCAAGAATTATTAGTTCTCATGGGTATCATTTTTACACAAATGGGACTTTGCTGTTTTGACTGCTGACCGATTTAACTTTATCTGACCCCACCTTCCCTGCCTCCCTGCCTTTATGGGAACTGCTGATAAAAATGGAGGAAGTCATGGGGCCAAAGCTGATGAAAGGGTGCCCTGGAGTCTGAGAAAGGCATTGTCAAGGGCACAGCAGGGCTGGCTCTATGAGGAATGAGAGATGGGTGGTGGGGAAGGGCAGTGTGGGGTGGGCTTCAGAGCGCTGGGGGTGGGGGTTGTTTGTGTTTATTACAATTCCGCTTTAAATAGTACATATGCATATGTTGCATATTATATAATATGATATGACATAATTTAAAAAGTATGGAAGAGTAACAGAGGAGGCTGCCCCTCTCACCCTGTCCCCAGCACCCCACACCCCTCTTGAGGCCATCAGTGTCACCAGTTCCTTCCGTGTCCTGCCAGTATTTCATGCAAACACAAGCAAATCGGTAGAAATGTTTTATCCCACTTTAAATTGTACCCAAATAGCAGTGTAGCAAACCTAGCAGACAAACTGTTCCATCTGCGCACATACAGAGCTTTCTCAGCGGGTTTTTACAGTTGGATCAACCCAAGGCACCTCAATTTAGTTAATCCGCGTCCGTTTGCTGGACACTTAGGTGGTTTCCAATCTTTTGCTGTGGCAAGCCACATGGGGACGAGTTACCTCCTACACATTTGCCACACGTGCAAATATCAGAAGTCTCAAATTCTAGAACAACTTGCTGAGTCAAGGGGGTGAGAACACAGGCTCTGGAATCTGGCAGACCTGTGTTCAAATCCCAGTTCTGTCTGTTTCAGCATGGATGTAACGAGCTGCTTCTATCTGACACATATTTGTAACAGAAGCTCAGGACAGGATGAGGGGAAGAGAATCTCAGCCCACAGAGTGGGATTCTGGAGCTCAGACATGCACAATTTTCTTACAATGAGGCCTCTGAATGCCAGCCCATAACCCCTTCACCTGCAACTCTGTTGAAAACCAGTCGCCTGGCCCAGTGCTGTGGGGAAACTGGCCGGGCCGTTGCCTAGGGTCTTGAGCACGTTGTCAGGAGGCGCTTTGATGTTATGTGATTTTTACCTGATAGGCTGATTTAGAAACAAGTCCCTTCAGTTGGATGGAACTCTGCTGGGCTGGTCCTGTGACCTTGGGCAATAGAGGCAAGGCCCGCAATTCTCTTAGCCTTAGTGGCCCCAGCTGCCAACTGGGAGAATCTTGTTTCTCGCCTTGTTTTCACACCCAGTATTTTTTCTAGTAGGTTTCCCTCAGTCATCCATCCATCCACCCTACCATCCGTCCATTCACTCCTGCATTCACCAAGGGCATAATATGTGTCAGGCCCATTTTGGGCGCTGAAAACCAGATGGTTCCTGACCTCAAGGTGTTTATAGTTTCTCTCAGTGGATAAGACATAGCGACAAGTAACATTTCCAGGTAGGATGAGGGGAGGGGCTTTAAAGGAAGCACAAACGTGAGGGCCCTCCCCCTTGGGCTTGTGCAACTTCGAGCGGGAGTCTGTTCATGTCTACATCTGCCCCTGTGTCTGTGTGGCTGTGTTTCTAAACTTGTCTCTGTTCCCATGTCTGTGTGGGACTGGTTGCACCCGTGACCACGTCTGCTATGTGTATGTGTCTCTGTCTCTGTTCTCATGTCCCTGTGTCCTGGCATGAGTGCCCATACCTTCCTGTCCCTGAGTCAGGGTGCAGGCCCCGGGCTCCACACCTGCTTTCATCCACAACCCCCCCACCCCACCCCAGGGCAGACAGGGCTCCTGGCAGCCGGGACTCCCAGCCCTGCCTGCAGGCTCACGCCCAGCTGAGCGGCCCTGTCCTTGCCTTCCTGCCAGGGAGGACCCGTGGCGTGTGGCGAAGATGGTCAAGTCGTACCTGCAGCAGCACAACATCCCGCAACGGGAGGTGGTCGACACCACCGGCCTCAACCAGTCGCACCTCTCCCAACACCTCAACAAAGGGACCCCCATGAAGACACAGAAGCGAGCTGCCCTGTACACCTGGTACGTCCGCAAGCAGCGAGAGGTGGCCCAGCGTAAGTAATGACCGAATGTAGCCCCGTCTTCCCTGGCAGGCCCAGCCGGGACTCTCTGCAGCTCGAGGGTGGGGGCTGGAAGCGTCACCATCCCGTTACTCGGACAGGCAGACTCCGAGGAAGTCAGCGGGACTCAACCAGCATTTAGTACCTATTCTGCACCAGGCACGCTGGGGAGCGGGAGGGCAGTCGGGTTGGTCCTGGGCATCCAAAGATGGATAAACTGGTCCCTGCCTTCTAAGAGCTGTGCGGTGGGGAAGTAGAAAAGATCACTATGATACAGTGAGATGTATTACAACGTGACAACAACAGCAATAGCTAGTGTGTATAGAGTACTCGCAGTGTGCCAGGCCCAGTGCGGAGTGCTACGTAAAGCATATTTCGAAGTGTTGAGCTGATGGCAGAAGAGAGAGTAATCTATTCTTCCTCAGGGAGGCAGGTGCATCAGGCAGGGTCACACTAGAAGTATGACCTTTGTACTAAGTCTTCAAGTGTGAGTCGAATTTTGACCCATGGAGACGCAGGGAAGGGTGTTTTGGGCAGAAGGAACAGTGTGCGTAAAGACTCAGAGGCGAGGAGTATGCTCAGCCCTCCGCTGCAAACCTGGGAAGACCTGGGCGCACTATCATTCAGGGAACAGTGGGTTTCCTCACTCAGGTCTCACACCCCATCAAATCCCAAGTGCACTTTCACACTTATGAGGCTAAATATAAAAAAAGTCTACCATGTCTTTGATTAATTATCCAGGTTTTTAAAAGGCAATATACATCAATAAAAAAAGAAAGAAAGCTTTTACAATAAATATTAGATGTCTCCTCCCTAAAGAGCCACTGGCATTCCCCACTCTTGCATATATCCTTCCAGAGATTTTATGCATATACTAGCCGTATGTATACCTCGTACACACATACATATATATCCCTGACTCGGACTCTTCCTTCTCCCCTTCATAAAAATGTCCTGGCACTTGTCTGTCCCATACCCTGGGTGACCTGCTCAGGGATAATCTGATAGACTAGTTTCCATTAAAGTGGAACCAGCTAACAAGGGCTGGTGGGTCTCTTCTCTCCTGGCTAACACTGCACTTTAAACTTGAATTCTGAGTCTGGAATGTTGAACATAGCTCTCGATATACTCAGGAGATATGATTCGATTTTCTGCTGTCCTGTGTGACCCTGGAAAAATATTTAACTTCCCTGAACCTCACCTGTAAAATGGGACGGCATACGTGTCAAGTGTGAACAAATGCTCACGTTTACCTGCAGCCTTGTGAGATTATATCTTGGCTCAGTAGAAAAGTGTGCAGGGATTGATTAGTGATGTCTGCCTTGGATACAGGTTAAGAAAGTGATGGCATGTGTGCTGTGTGTTTGTCATCACTGGAGTAGATGATTTCTAAGTTCTACTTGTAAGCTCCTTTGGCTCAGCACCCTGGGAATGAGAAAGAATCAGGAGGGTAGTCATGAACTGATGTGGGAAGGTGGGTGTGTCTGGTGCCCTGCTCATGGTTCTCTGTCCCTACAGAATTCACTCATGCTGGCCAGGGTGGGCTGGTTGAGGAGCCCACGGGCGATGAGCTGCCAACCAAGAAGGGGCGGAGAAACCGTTTCAAATGGGGCCCAGCATCCCAGCAGATCCTGTTCCAGGCCTATGAGAGGCAGAAGAACCCCAGCAAGGAGGAGCGAGAGGCATTGGTGGAGGAGTGCAATAGGTAGGATGGCGGGTGGTTAGCAGGGCTGGTTTGGTCTGGGCAGGGGCAAGGCTGGGGAAGGGGAGGGTAGCTCTGGGTGCTGAGGGAGGCTACCCAGTCTCAACTCCTGCTCAGGGTCTGAAACCTAGCTCCATTTCTGACACCAGCCCCCACCAACCCAAGCAACTCTTGAGTGGCTGCTCATCTCATCCATCCTCACTACAACCCTCTGGTTCCTTTGCTCACTTTATGACCAGAGATACTGAGAGAGGCTAAGTCACTTACTCAAGGTCACATAGCAGAACTGGGATTGAAACCGTCTGCCAGCTTCAAACACTCAGATAGAGCCCTACGTCTTAGATCTCTCCCCACAGCCCCAGGAGAGGGTCCCTCTGTTCCTGACCTGGAGGCTCACAAGTGGCTATTTCTGCAGGGCCGAGTGCATCCAGAGAGGGGTGTCACCATCACAGGCACAGGGGCTGGGCTCCAACCTGGTCACAGAGGTGCGTGTCTACAACTGGTTTGCCAATCGGCGCAAGGAGGAAGCGTTTCGGCACAAGCTGGCCATGGACACATACAGTGGGCCACCGCCAGGGCCAGGCCCGGGCCCTGCACTGCCTGCCCACAGCTCCCCTGGCCTGGCCCCACCTGCCCTCTCCCCCAGTAAAGTCCACGGTAAGTGCTGGGGATGAAGGAAACATGGGGGTAGGTGGGAGAGTTGGGGACTACTGTCCAGTGGCAGCTGCCACCCAAACCTTTTAGCACTTCAGTTTGGTTCCACTCCAGTCTATTGACACGACTGTATCTACTCTGCTTCTCTCCACTCCATCTACTCCACCCCATTCCATTCACTCTGATTTGTGTTACTTCCATTCATTCACTTCAGATCAACTCAACTCATTTCTGTTCAACTCAATTCAATTCAGTTCTATTCTGTTCAACTCATTGTAACCCAATTTAGTTCATTTAAATTTGGTATGGTTTAATCCAATGCAATTCCCAATCGATTCAGTTTACTAAATATAATTCAAGGAAATTCAGTTAATTTGGTATAGCTTAGTTCAATTCAATCCAATTCGATTAGATTCAATTCAATTCAACTCAAGCTCGATTCATGTCAGGTTCAATTAAACTAGATTCAGTTTCTTTCAACTAATTCCAGCTCATTCTATTCAACTTAGTTTGCTGCAGTTTAATGTTGTTAACATCAATTTAGTTCAGTTCAATTGTCTTTTATTGAGCACCTACTGCATGTCAGGTATAGCACTAGGCAGCCCTTGTGTTCAGGAGTTGGGAGCAGTCAGCACAGGGCCTGGCAGGAGGTGGACACACGAGCAACGTTTGTCAGCTACATAAAGACGGGGTGGGTTGCCTAAGCAAACAGATGTAGTTTAGAGGAATGAGGGCCCTGGAGCGCAGGAAAGTGGGGTGTTGAGGCTGGACACTGCTCCCATTCCAGGTGTGCGCTATGGACAGCCTGCAACCAGTGAGGCAGAGGAAGCGCCCTCAAGCAGCGGTTCCTTGGTGACAGTATCTACACCCTTGCACCAAGTGTCCCCTACAGGCCTGGAGCCCAGTCACAGCCTGCTAAGCACCGAAGCCAAGCTGGTGAGTGTCCTCCCCATGTAGGGAAGACCCTTCCAACCTCATCTTCCCTCGGCGGGGAGAAAGGGTCCCTAGGAAGACAACATGAGGCCCCACCCTCACTCGGCTTGGCTTCCCTTCCAAGGTCTCAGCAACTGGGGGTCCCCTGCCTCCTGTCAGCACCCTGACGGCACTGCACAGCTTGGAGCAGACATCCCCAGGCCTCAACCAGCAGCCCCAGAACCTTATTATGGCCTCGCTTCCTGGGGTCATGGCCATCGGGCCTGGTGAGCCTGCCTCCCTGGGCTCCACGTTCACCAACACGGGCGCCTCTACCCTGGTCATTGGTAAGCTGGTGGGGTTGGGGGCAGCTGGGTGGGGGTGGGGGTGGGGCTCATGGGGCTCTATAGAATCCAAGAGCTGGAAGAGCCACTAGGACTCATTCATGTTTTATTGAGCACTTACTCTGTGCCAGGCTCTGTGCTACATCTGTGATACATAAGCAAACCAAACAGTCCAAAATCTGAGTGACCCAAATGGGGAGGCAGACCATAAACACAGTACATAAATTATATAGTGCCTTAGAAGGTAAAACATCTGTGGGAAAACCAGCAGCTGAAGGGGATCAAAGTTTTTAAGGTTTTAGGTTTTTGTTTTCAAAGCCTAGAAAGACTTTATTTGTAGGAACTATTATGCAGAAGCTCAACATATAAGACAGACAGGGAGAGGGAAACAGAGAGTTAGCTCCAGAGCCTTTGCACTGCTGTGGAACCCCAAGGCTCCAGGGAACCTAGTTTGACACACCCCCTCCCCATATAATGAGCTAGAGGCTCAGAGACAGACGCAGAGTGACTTGCCTGAGCCAGGTGAGTTAGTGACAGGCCCCAGTGCAAAGGGGTTTCCTGTCCACCTCACCTCCTCCCCCAACGCACTGGCTCTGGGAGGGAGGAACGGTGTCCTCAGGGAGCTTGGGGGGGCCGTGGACACCTGGCTGACTCCTGCCCCTCCGCTCCAGGCCTGGCCTCCACACAGGCCCAGAGTGTGCCAGTCATCAACAGCATGGGCAGCAGCCTGACCACCCTGCAGCCGGTCCAGTTCTCCCAGCCGCTGCACCCTTCCTACCAGCAGCCACTCATGCCTCCCGTGCAGAGTCACATGGCCCAGAATCCCTTCATGGCCACCATGGCCCAGCTGCAGAGCCCCCATGGTGAGCACAGGGGGACGGGGTGGCCAGCAGATACTGCGGTCTCCGTGTCTGGTACAAGTGTGTTTCTGGGATGGGGGCGGGAGCGCTGTGGGTGCTCAGATGAGTGTCTGTGGCCGGAATGTTTCAGTGTGTGAATACACGTGGCCATGAGCGTGTGCACGTGTCTGTGCGAGTGGATCGGCATTTGGGTGTTCACGGTGTTTGCATGTGCACGCCCACGCGTGGGAGTACCGGTCAGTCCTCTGAACGGAAGCCTTGGGGCCACATGTACTTTAGAATTCACTATTTTCAGTTTTTCATAAGGTAATACGGTGGCCACACCATAGATGAGGTAACGCTCCCAGCAGGGTTTGGGGCAACACTGTCACCAAGCGTCACAATTTCTGCAGCAAAAGGTAGACTTCCCCCAAGTAGGTTAATAAAGACTTAACCTCCCAGCAGGCTCAGGACAGATCTTGCTACCAAACGAGCTCTAGGGCCAAGCTTCTGAAAACCGACTGCTTTTCACTTTTGGAATTTGGCTCTGAGGGTACGGGAACGTGGACCTGGGTCTATCTGTGTGCATCTGGTTGAGTGCACGTATTTGTGTATATGGATGGTGTGGCTTTATCTGCGTCAGTGTGAGAATCTGTATTTTTCTGTTGGTATCTATGTGATTTTGTAGGGGCAGGTGGAGGTTAAAATCGAGGTTCCATTTCAAGGGGTGTCCTGGAGGGGGAGATACGCTGCCCTCCGAGTTCTGTACTTAGTACAAGAGCACCCGTGTCTCCCATTCCCTTTCACACCTGTCATCTCCAGGTGATGGGAGGGTCTGGTTTGGGTTCCCACCAAACCAAGCTGAGCAGGGCCCTGTAGGTGGGGAGGGGGGCGGTCCAAACTCTCTATCTGGTGCTCCGTTTTGGAAATCAGTCCCTCCACTGCGCCACTGGGCCTTCGCCAGGCCTCAACGCCCCACTTCCTCCAGCCCCGAGGCCCTCCTGGGCGAGGTCCAGCCTGGCCCAGGGTGCCCTGTGGATCCAGCTCTGTCTTCTCCCTCCTGGCCAGCCCTCTACAGCCACAAGCCCGAGGTGGCACAGTACACGCACACGGGACTGCTTCCGCAGACTATGCTCATCACCGACACCAACCTGAGCGCGCTGGCCAGCCTTACGCCCACCAAGCAGGTAAGGCCCAGGCCAGCAAGGCCCCTCCCTCGGGCCCCTCCCTGGCGTCCCCCCAGGGGCTCAGGTGGCTGCTCTGTTCCCCCAGGTCTTCACCTCAGACACGGAGGCCTCCAGTGAGTCCGGGCTTCACACGCCAGCATCTCAGGCCACCACCATCCACATCCCCAGCCAGGACCCTGCTGGCATCCAGCACCTGCAGCCCTCCCATCGGCTCAGTGCCAGCCCCACAGGTGAGCAGCCTCTTCCTTGTGTGGGTGCAGCAGTGGGCAAACAGGGGGGGCCACGAGGCAGGTTTTGGAGGGCACTCTGTGCTCTCTGGAAGTGAACCAAGAGGGGTGTGAAACCACAGGAAAATGGGCACATCTTACAGAAACATCTCACTGACTGGTCGAGGAACAGGATTAAGTCATAGGAAGAGGCAGTGGCGGTAACAGGGAGCAGCCAGTTAGGCTAGGTGGGGGCCAGAAGCGGCTCAGGAGTTAGCATTCTTTGAATCATTGCCAACATTTAAATATCAGCCTTCATAAAGAAAGCCAGATGGAAAACTGGAAGGACTCATGTTTCCACGTAGCAACGAGAGAGAGTGGGCTTTCCAGGCCTCCACATCCCGCTTGACCCATTCATTTCCATCCCCCTATGACCCAAGTCTGCAACCTACAAGGTCATGGTGAAGAGCCAGCACGCTGGGGTCCGGCTGCTGGGCTTTGGGGCCTGGGGTGACCACTTGCTTAGTGCGTGACTTTGGGCAAGGGGTCGCCCCTCTGTGAGCCTGAGGTTCCTCCACTCAGCCCTGGTGACTGAAGTGAGTTACTGAGGGCTGAGGGCCGCACAGTCCAGGCTGTTCTGTCCGTGTGGCACTGGCATCATCCCCATTTTACAGACGAGAACGCGGACACTAAAGGAGGTGAGGGACTTGGCCTTGCCTGACAGCTACTAGGTGGCAGGGCCAGGACTTGAACTCAAAGCCCATTCCTGTAACCGTCTGAATCAGCCAGGCTTCTCCCGAGAACCCACAGGAGTGTGTACACATTTAAGGAACTGGCTGACACGACTGTGGGGGCTGGCAAGTCCGAAAGCTGGAGGGCAGGCCAGCAGGCTGGCGACGCGGGCAGGGGTTAATGTTGGTCTTGAGGCAGAATTCCTTCTTCTCCAGGAAATCTCAGCTTCTGCTCTTAAGGCCTTCAACTGATGGGAGGTCCACCCACGTTATCAAGGGAAATCTCCTTTAAATCAACTGACTGTAGGTGTTCACACACACACACACACACACACACACACACACACACACACACCTCCACAGCAACACTTCGGTTAGTATTTGGTTCAATGACTAGAGCCAAGATGACACCTACAACTAACCACCTCACCAGGCTTCCCTAACGTTCCCACTAAAATGTCCTGAGGTGGCCACTCCCAGGGTGGCCCGAGCCTGGCCACAGGTTAATGAGACCAGGCCCCCCTCTGCTGGCCTGGGTACCCCCGGGGATGCATAAGGACTGGCTCAGTGGCAGCAGCAGTGTCACTTGCCTCCACAGTGTCCTCCAGCAGCCTCGTGTTATACCAGAGCACCGAGTCCACCAATGGCCACAGCCACCTGCTGCCATCCAACCACAGCGTCATCGAGACCTTCATCTCCACGCAGATGGCCTCTTCCTCCCAGTAACCATGGCTACCGCCTCCCAGGAGCTGGGCCCCGAAGCCTGCACGGCCCACTTGGGGGGTGACTAGAACATCTGAACCTGCAAAACTTTTGCTGCCACAGAGCTGCTGCCCTTCTCTGGAAAACTGTGCCTCGGTCCCCACCCTGCTCTGCCAGTGTCAGAGAGGGAGGGGTTCTGAGGGGCCCCAACCCGAGGCGGGCTGCTTTGGTGCACACGGGGATACTGTGGAGAGCTGGGAAGCACAGCATGTTCCTGGCAGGACATGGGAGGGGCTGTCCCTGCTGCTCAGGGGAAATCCTGTCACTTGGAACAGAGTGGGACAGGCTTTGGATGCTGATACCCCCAGCCTGGGCCTGTGGGGAGCCCCGGCACCCTGAAGGGAGCTCCGGCAGCCACACGTCTCAGGACACAGCCTGTGTAGCTGTGACTCACTGAGCAACGAAGAGACGCCCTAGATCAATGTGTCCCCATTCTGTCACCGATGCCCTGTCCAGGCCACTCCATCCTGCCCCCCTTCCTGCTACGGACTCACATGCCCATTTGTACCCACTCCCGTCCCTCACTCACAGCTTACGCTTTCCCTGAGGGGCTACTCTGTCCCAGGGCCTGGGGCTCAGACACCCAAGCGCTAAGGGAGCCCAAGCTGACAGCAGGGCATCAGGGCTCTCCAGCTTCCCTCATCCTGAGCCATCCCTCTCTCTGGACCCCGTGACCTCCAGTTTTCTGGGACTTTCGTTCCCCCGAGCATCATGCCTTCTGATGCCGGCCTGGCATCTTGCCTCTACTGAAAAGCCCCCTTAAGCCTAGTAAGCCGTCCTTGCTCGTGTGGGAGGCTTGCAACTCTGCACTTGGTGCTAGTCCTGGGGTAGCAACTCCTCTGGCCTCTGGGGTCCTGCAGACCCTCCCTGGTTTCGGGGAGAAGCTGCTGAGCTCAGAAGGCAGCAAGGTCTGAGCAGCAGGCAGAGTGGAGGTGTCCAAAGGGAGAAAGGAGAGGCGAGCGGCAGGGAGGACCACCCGTCTGGACAGGACGGAGGCCTGGAAGCTTGGAGGCCTGGCAGGCGGAGGGATGGGGCGAAGTGCGGGCAGGCGCAGCCCATGAGGAGCCCGAGCCCGAGCCCACTGGGAGGGACAAGGCAGCTGTGTAAAGCCGGGGCTCCTGCGACCTCATCTCCCTGAGGCTGCTGCAGACAACCCGCCCGCGGAGTCCGCCTCCAACCCGTGACTGAGGAAGGGCCTGGGAGAACCAGCAAGCCCCGCGGCTTGCAGCCAGCTAAGGGCAGGTCTGTACATTTATTTAACTTTTAGTAAACAAAGGACGTATCGGAAACTTCTTGCTTGTCCACACATCGCCCAGATGGGGTTGGGCACGCAGAGGGAGGCAGGGGTACACCGGGGGCCTGAGGAGTGAGGGGTCCAGCACACACTCTCTCACACCCCACCTGTCCTCCCGGTTCTGCTGAATCTCTGAGGCAAGGCGACAAAGCCAGAATTTCACCTCAACCTGGAGCTTCTGTTGCTTCCGGAAGTCTTGAAGCTGGGGTGCAGGAACCCATCTTGGCGTGTAGGCAGGAGGACTCCTCCTGTGTGATGCTTATTTAAAATGTCTCATCAAGATTCAGCATTGACCGGGAGGCAGCACCCAAATCACTTTGTTACGTGTTGGGTCCGACAATTTATTTTCGATAATCTGGTTGGCTCAGAGACATGATCGTGCGTGGAGGAAAAAAAAATGAGGGAGGAAGAAAATCTCTCTCCTTCTCTTTCAGACAATGTTATATCCAGTCTGTGTGGCACGGAGGGAGAAGTACAAACTCCTTGGGCCTCGGCACCTCAGGGACCCCTTCTCTCATTTCCTTGAGATTGTCCCACAACAGGCTGAGGAGGTGGAGGGGAAGGAAAAGGCCTCCCTCACTCTCTCCGCGGACAGTACTGGGGAGACGGAAGCTTCACCACTTGGCCATTAGCACTGAATGACTGGGAGGCTCTTTCTTCCTGAGGCCACAGAATGTTCTGGTAACACAGGTCTGCCCCAGCCTCCAGTGGGAGCACAAAAGGGCAGGCCTTGCTTAGGCTTCTCACCCTATAACCACGGCGTTGCCCCGACCCTTGGGCAAGCCCCAGTCCGGCCCTTGGGCAGAGCCTGGACTGGCCAACCACGTCCTTGGAGAGGGAGACAGGTCTTGGCAATGCCTCGTCCCAGTGGGTGCCTTGGTACTGGGGCTAGCTGTGCCCTGTGCCCACAGGCTGGGGTCAGTTTGCAGACATGGCTGCTGGACTCCTTGCTGGGGGTAACGGGGAAGCCTCACTTGCCTTCTCTGCCTTTTTCTTCCTTTTCCTCTTTTTGGTCCCAAGTGATGTCTGGTCTCCGTTGAGCGTGGCTGACTCCTTTTCCTGCTTCCCGCCTGTGGCCTTGCTTGTGGTGATGGCTGCGGTCAGGTCTGCGCTGGCCTCCTTCTTGGCTTTCTTTTTCGACTTCCTTTTACTCTTCTTCGCCTCTTTCTCCCCCTTGACAGGGCCATGGATGGCAGACTCCTGCAGGATGTCGGAGGCTGACACAGCCGCCTCCCGGCACCGCTGCCACTCCTCGTTGCTGTCCTCACTGCTACAAGGGGAAGGCAGTCTGGTCACCCTGCGTCGGGCCCGGGCCCCTCAGCTGCCTCTCACTGCTTTGGTCCACGCCACCAGAAAGAGGCCACAGGGGGAGGCAGACACGGAGCTCAGGCTTGGGAGTGAGGCAGGCCTGGGTTCTGATACTGGCTTCTCTGCTTTCTAGCTATGTGACCTCATTAAGTAACTTCACCTCTCTGGCCCTCACTGTCTTCATCTATAAAATGGGGCTCTTCACTGAGCCCAGGCCTCACAGGAATATCCAAGGAGTGAGGCGCCTGGCACAAGATGGGTGCTCAAACAGCAGTAAACATCCAAGGCCACCCCCCAGGAGAACCTCTTCCCCCTCCCACTGAGGGTACTATTTCCCCAGCTCCCTGACAGGGTTCCTTGTCAGCCTGGACCGCACTGGAGTCTGCTTGGCTGTCCTGGGACACTGGCCAACACAGAAAACGGGCAAAACGGAGGGACCCTGAGGAGAGGCTGTGCAATCTCACCTGGAGCTGGAAGGCAGTCGCTTTCGGCAGGGCTGGGGAGCAGCTTTCTCCTCAGGGCCTTCAGGTACGGAGGTGAAGAAAAGGCGGAAGCCTACAAACCAAAGGGGCAGCGTCAGCTCTGCCAGGTGCCGACCTCTCCTCCCAGGTGCCCCGGCTGCCCTGCTTCTGCCCTCAAGGAGCTTCCAGTCCAGAAGGGAAGACTCAGGAATCGCTCTTCTCTAACCACAAAGTAACACCTCATGTGATGAGGGTACACCGGCTGCCACATCCGGTCAGCCAGCCCTCGGTGGCTTCTGGAAATGCGCAGTGGAGCCTCCTGCCTAAGGCAGCTTCCAGAGTGGCAAATGAATTTGACAGGGGACCGACTCAGACGGCAGGGCTGTGAGTGCAGGGGTAAGAAGCTCCTGCTCAGGGCTGGCCTGACAAGCTCACCAGACAAGTGACTTCATTTCTCAGAGCCTCCGCTTCCCATACGGTCCCCCTGTAACCGGGCTATCATCATGAGACCTGCCTTAAGAGCAGGCTGCTGGGGTGGAAGAAGGTAACACACCACACTGTGTTTCCCAGCTCCAGGCATACAGTAGGTGCTCACCAAACGATAGCTGATATTAACAGGGTAACTACTCACCATCATCCTCTGGGGTGACTCTCTTCTGTACCTCGGCCTTTGTCGGCTCCTTCACGACTTCTGAGATGGTAATGGAACTAAGGGAAGAGGAGACGGTTGATTCAGGATAAGAGTCTGGGTGATAACAAAAACGTGTTTTAAAGGGGATCGAGGCAAGTGATCTTAAATGCAAAAGGAGACAGCACACTGGCCTGGTAAGAACGCGAAGGCCGACCGCCATACCTGTAACCAGTGCCTGCCGGCTCAAACCGCAGTGCTTCATTTGTTTAAACCCCTTTATTATTCCAGAAAACACTGAAGAATTTTTAGAGATACTCATAGTACAACAAAATGAATACCATTTCAAATAGGGCAAAGAGAAAAATAAACGCAAGAGGGACAGAAAGCGCCGACGTGTGGTCAGGAAGTCCTGTACCCGTGCTAGAGGGAGGGCACACTGAGCTTCTTGGCAGCAAGCACGAAAAAGGAAACAAGACCAGTGTAGAGAAATGGTTTAGAGGTCAGCTTATAGAGCAGGGCAGACCTGTTTGTTTTTTAACTTAATTTTTTTTCTTTTTAAATTTGAGATAACTGTAGATTGACATGCATCTAAGAAATACTACAGAGAGATTCCATATCCTCTTTGCCTGGTTTCTCCCAATGGCAGCACTGTGTGCATTAACAGTAGTTCAATCATCCGAGCGGGAAACTTACACTGATACAATCCATTGACCTTATTCAGACTTCAGAGACCTGGGTCTTGAATCCTGGCTTTGTCACTCACTGGCTTTGTCCTCTTTGGCAAGGGACTTCATCTCTCTTGGCCTGTTACCCATCTGCACACTGGGAATGATAACCGTCCCTGCCTCCCAGGGCTGTGACCGGATTAAACGAGAGAGGATAGCAAGCACTCAGTCCAGAGCCTGGCCACGGGCAGCTGCTCAATAATGGTAGCTGTGATGATGATGAAGACCACTGTCATCCTGATAAGCAGTAAGTGTCACAGGATTTCTCACGCAAAAATAAAGCCTGTCTCCAGAAGCACAGAAAGCAGGGAGAACTGCCGACACCAGGAAGCATGTCTCTGGTGAATGCGAACAGAGAATATGCCAAAGGTGTGTCCCAAGGTCCTGTCCAGGAAATCAGTCTGGGAAGAAGGAGTGAAGATGGTGCCGCCCAGGCGCCTGGTCCTGACCCAAGCATCTATCACAGTGGTTCGTTGTCCACAGGGGACATTAGGCTATGTCTGGAGACATTTTTGGTTGTCACAAATGGTTGTGGGGTTTGCTCCGAGGTTCCAGTGGGTGGAGGCCAGGGATGCTGCTGACCATCCTACACTGTGGGGGACAGTCCCCCACGACCAGGAATGATCCAGTCCAATGTGCCAATAGTGCCATGGCTGAGAAACCCTGCTCGCACACAAGGGACCAACTGGAGTACCTTTTACGTCTCTGTGGGGAGATATATAAAAACACTGCAGGAACCATCTGACCGCAGCTGAGCAGCGCCCGGCTCCATTTCCACTTGGGGAAATGTTCAGCGTGGATCACTGTAGTGCCAGGTGGGCCTTTTTACCTTAAAGCCAAACAGTCATAAAGAGAAACTGCTTCCATGGGGTGAAATGCCAACTGACCTTTCTAAACACGTTTCCCACATTCCTGAGTTGGGGGAAGGCACTACACCACGGTGGTTCAGGCTGCTGAGGTCTGGCCCAACATTCTGCCTTAACAGAGCAGCTGGTTTACACTTTGGGAGGGCTCTTTTGTCCTCTGTGATGTTACTTCAGATTAAAGGACTCTTGCTTGACTATCCTCACCTCGCTTTCAAAACCTGCTCTGCTAATCAAGAATGGACCTAGACCAGCATATTCTGAAACGTGTTCCATGCTACGTGACTGGTCTTCCACTAAACAAAGGCAGTGTGGCCATATGGGTCTGGAAACTGCTGGGCCGAACAAGATTACACAGGTGTCTTTACTGCAGGACTTCTCAGAGCCTTGAATGGATAATTAGGAATCTCCATATCTCAATCTACATGGGGGGATGTAGAATGTAGTGTTTTTCAACTTCTTTGCTATTGGATCTCTTCTTTTCAAGAGCCTCACTCGGGACTTGTATCCCTCGGCACCTGCTTTAGGGCCGCTGACCTGCATCTTTACCGATTGTGTTCTCAAATGTAAGAAAGAGAACTGGCACCGTGCCTGGCACACCGGAAGCACCCAAGAAACAGTAACTCCATCTGTCCCTTGCCCTCTTGTTCTTGGGGTTCCTCTCTTCCTCTCACGGTAGCAGGATAACACAGCGGTCAAGAGCACAGCCTCTAGAGTCAAACACACTTGGGTTTGAGCCCCAGCTCTGTTCCTTACTCCCTTCAGGCAAATGTTTCTTTCCGTGAAGAGCCTTTGTTTCCTCAACTGGAGAATAAGGTGACAGGCTACACGGTAGGGTGACTGTGAACGCGGTGAGGTGACACGTGCCCGGTGCATGCCCCGTGCCTACCTGCACACTGTGAGCTCCCCGTCAATGGGGCCATTACTGTTCAAATTGATGAGGGCAGAAGAGAAGGTAAGCTTTTGGTTACCTGTCCAGTAGGGCTCCGAGCTTCTTGGCTATGTGGGCTCGGAATTCGGGGGTGGTCTGGAGCTCGTTACCATCTTGTTCATGCTCATCCACCTTCTGCCTACAACACAAAGAGAAAGACCTCACTTCCTGCCAGTCCAGAAGCCACCCCCATGAGGGCAGGGATTACGTGTGGCTCGTTCACCCTGATATCCCAGGGTGCAACCTAGCATTGGCACACAGCAGGGGATCTGTAATCTGTATTTGTTGAATGAAGGGATGAAACTTGAACCCAAAGTGCACAGTACCTGAGGCTCCGCTGGGTGGTTGGTAACTGATTATCTGCTGCATCTGTGGAAATAATGAAAACTGAGGCATTTATAGAGGAAACATTATCTGTTGTGCGCCAGGCATGATTTTAAGTGATTTACATGTATAACTCATTGAATCTTCCCCCATTAGAGGGGTCACCATATACCACATTTTGCAGAAGAATAAACTGAGCCAAGAAGATGTAAAGTTACTTAGCTGGAGTCAAACAGCTAATAAGTGACAGAGTTGGGATGAGACAGGTCAACCGTCTTCAGAGCCCCTCTCTTAACCACCATGCTGACCAGGCAAGCCTAAGAGTGATCTGATTCTAGCATTAACCGGTGCCTACTAAGCACCTAGCAGGCACTTAGTAGGAAAGAAGAAAGTGGCCCAGTTATGTCGATCACATTCTTCAAGCCAAGACACTGGGGATGCTGGCTCGGTGGTCATTCACTCAACCAAATACTGAAGGTCTACCATTACCCAGGGGGTGTGCCAGTGGCTGAATAACTTAGACAAAGATCCCAGCCCTCATGGAGCTTACACTCTAGTCGGTGAAGACAGATGACAAAAAACACACAATTAAAACATAAAGTTAGATGATGATACGTATAGGGAAAAGCAAAGCAGGGAGGTCGGTGGGGAATACTGGGTGGGGGATCATTTTAGAAAGATGGGCAGGGAGGGTATCACAAATAGGTGACATTTGCACTGAGATTTGAGAGGTGACGGAAAGCCAAGTGGACATCTGGGGAAGAGCCTTCCAGGTGGAGGGAAAAGCACATGCAAAGGCCCCAAGGCAGAAAGAACCGTGTCTGGAGTGTTTTAGAGCCAGCAAGGAAGCCAGCGTGGCTGGGGAACTCAGGGGGCCAGATCACACGGGGCCTGGTGGGCCAATGTGAGGGCCTGGGTCTCAAAGGAGAAGAGGGGCAAGGCCAGCAGGAACACTGCTGCAATAATTGAGATGGTGAGAAGTGGCAGCACACAGGACGTGTATTTTGAGGATGGAGTCCACAGGATTTTGCTGATGGACTAGATAGATGGTGTGAGAAATAAGGGAGATGGCTCTATGCGGGTTTTGACTTGAACAATGGGACAAAATGTGCTTGTGTATGTAAGGGGCTAACTGAATCAAATGGACACTTGGTAATTCTGGGCCCAAAGTAGGGCCACAGTATGAAGCAACTTCAGGAAGCACAGCGTACACTGTGGTCTGTGTCCACGTGCTCCGGAGCGTCACATGGAGTACAAAGTGCCTGATGGTCCTGGAGTTGGGTAATGGGGAGCCCTGGGATGGACAGTCTTTAATGACCTCTCCTTTCTCTTACATGCAATCACAATGTAGTCCGTCATGACTACAGAGCAATGGATGTGAGGTACTGTCATGGTAAAGAAGAAGCTGTATTAGACCCCAGGCTCCAGAGTTCAGTTGAGCCCTGGCAAGATGTGTGACCCTGAGCAAGTCCCTTTACCTCCCAAGCCTTTGTTTTCCTCATCTGTAAAATGAGGGTTAGGTCAACAACCCTCCGGAGTAAGTGTAAGGACATAGTGAAGTTTTATATTGTTTTGGACCCTTCGTTTGCAATTCCATCTCCTCCCTGGATTTGTCAGCTACTGGAGTACATGGTCGGCCTCTTTTTATCTTTACATCCCCAGCTCTTGGCATGGTGTCTTGGTGTGAAATAAATGTTGCATATCTTTATCAAAGTTGCATACCTGGGATCTGGGAACAGGCCAGATCCCGGCTTTCATGAAGTTCACATTACATAACTTCTCACTCAATAAACTGTAGAACATGTACGAGCCAGGGTTGAATTCAAGTTACTAGGGATGCGGGAATAGAAGAAAAAAGACAAGAGACAAGTGTAGGAAGGAAAGCACTATCCATGAAGGTTATCACACAAAGTCTGATGGTGACAGATAGAAGGCAGATAAACCAGCTTTCCTGAAGAGGTAGTGTCTCAGCTGTATTCAAGGATGAGCAGGAATTAGGCAGGAAGGGGAAAGCAATCCATGCGGAGAGACCAACCACATAACTGCTGCCATTTGTTGGGCCTTCCTATGTTCCAAGAACTGCAGATGCATCATCTCAGTTACTTTTCAACTTGATGATGTGGGTACTACCATTATCCCAACTTTACAGATGAGGAAATTTAGACACAGTGAGATTTAAGTACCTTGCCCAAATTCTCAATGCTAGTGAGTGATGGAGATGGATGTGTATAGAGTGATGCATATAGAATGTGAAAACTGCAGAGTTATGGTGCCCAGAGATGAGAGGGTATAGTATGGTCTGATGCCTACCTATGAAAGTGTAGAGTGGTAGGACAGCAAGAAAAGAGAGGCAGGCAGGGAATGGATTACTAAAGGGCTTGTAAGTCCTTTTAAACAAAAGCAGGAGGTTTTAACCATGATTTACCACTGCTGTGAAAGTCTGGTAAAGCCTGGATTCCTTTTCAGAATGTTTTAAATGCACAAAATACAACTCGTAGGATTACAAATAAAACCAATGATACTGACATTGTCACTATAACCTAAAAAACCAAATTTGGCATATTGATATATGTTTCTTTTTTAATGCATTAAGTAAGATCTAGAGATGGATCTAAAAATTATTGTAATTTTAAAGTAGTGATGAATATAAATTTTTTCCAACATTTTATTCACAATATTTTGATGTATCTGCAAAGACTGTAAATAAGACATGAAAATCTGTGACATTTGTTAGGACAAAGTAACAGGTATTGTCCAACTTACTTGTGGCTTGTTGCCCACATGCAAGATGGAAAGTGATGCTAAATTTCAGACATAGGTTAATGAGAGTAAAGATGAAATGTTTTTCCCCCTTCCAAATTCACGTATCCTCTGGATTATGATTAGGGACCCCTATGAGTTTGGGACTTATTCCAGGGCCCTAGGGAATCACGGTCAGAGTTCTGTGTCGGACACAGCTCACTGGCAGCCCCAGGGTATGAACACGATGCAGGCGGGGAAAGGATGAATGCGAGAATCCAGAAAGGGGGCTGTCGCCGTGATTTCGGAGAGGTGGCGGGCTGCCTAGTGTGCAGCAGGGAAGATGGGCCAAAGGGAGCAGAATCAAGAGACATTCAGGTACTTCAATTTCCCTGACTGGGATAATGGAACAACCCACACTGCTGCACCAGCACGCGCTTTGACTCTGAACTCCATGCAGTCCCAGGAGTTCTCTTGGGGAGAGAAGTCGAGTCCCACTGCCTCCTTCCTCACCATCCATTCTCTCAGACCCCGGGGAAAGTCCTACGCCCTTCTGCCAGACTGCCTGAACACAGTTGCCTACCAGCTCTTGGCTTCTCCGGCCCCCTCGGGCGCTGCTCCAAGCCCCAGGCCGGCATCGCAGCCTCACGGCACCGCGCCAACTCCTCGGCATCACTGCTGCTGCTGCTGCTCTCCAAATCGCTCACGGAACCTCTGGGCGCCGTCATCTTGAACCACCGCAAAGGATTATGGGGAGATCCTCCACTAGCCACACCCCTCCACGACCCCACGTGAGAGCGGAGGAGCGCGGGGCATGGTGGGGATTGTAGTTCTCAGACTAAGGCCGTCTCTGGCCGTTGAATTGTCCTGGCGGTATCTTCAAACGTAAGAGTTTAGAAGTGACTAAGAAATCAACTTCTCCATCCTTTCTTGATGAGGAAAATGTGACATACAGAGGGGAAGGAATTGCCTAAGGTAACACGGGGGTTAATGACAGAACTGGGATTAGTTCCCAGGGCTGATTCAATATAGCTTCAGTATTACCCATTTATTCCAGGAATTTGGAAATCCATCTGGACATCAGAAGCAACTGAGGAAGCTTGTTAAAATGCAGGTTGTTGGGTCTAACCAAAAAGTAACTGAATCAAAATCTTTTGGGGCCTTGCTTCTACTCAGTACAATCTGTGAGCCAGCAGCATCCGCAAACTCAGGAGCTTGTTAGAAACGCAGAGTCCTAGCTTCAGTTTAGACCTACTGAATCACAACCTGTATTTAAATAAGATCTCCAGGTGATTCGAATAAAGTTTGAGAGGCACAATCCCAGGTGATTCTATGCATAGTAGCGTTTGGGAAACATTGGGCAGTTTTTTTCTAGGTTAGGACTTCTGCATTCTGCTTGCACATGGAATTCAATTCAATACTGACCCCTAGGACCCACTCAAGACCAACACATTAGAATTTGTGTTGTTTCATGGAATACTCCACTATGAAGGATGAACAAAATCACTTTTGTCTTTGGAATGCTTTTCTTCGTTTTATCTTTGAAACTAAGTGTGTCAAAATTTTTATTAAAATAAACTTTCTGGCTAGGTCTTTTCTATTACAAAAGAGAGAAAGGTGACTTATTCATTCCTTTTTTAAAACAAGAATATGCCCACTACCTACAATGTGGGCTGTGCTGGGCATTATAAAGGATCCAAAGATATGGGGTGGTCTTGCCTGTCTACGCCATGGAAAAGAGGCACTCCTTCTGTCCCTGAAGGCAAAATGAGGTGGGAAATAGGCAGATTACTATGGGTAAATTGCCCAGAGGCTGTTGAGAATCAATCATAAAGTATATTTTATATTCTCTGGTAAATGAATAGTCCATAAGAAAGCAGGGCAAAAGGGAAGGGAAAAAAAGGAAACTCTTTATTGGTTGATTGAAGTAAACATAATCACATGATGTCCTTTGATAATAAAGACGCTGTTCTTTTCCTGAAGTCCTTGGAACATTAAGTACTGTTTGTGTGTGCACTTCAAGAGTTGAGGGTTTTTAAAAATATTGCGTCATCCTTGCTCTCCCAGACTTTGCCTCTCTTTGTCTCAGTTTCCCTACAGTTTTCACTTCCCAGAGTTGAGAGGCTCCAAGGATTAAGCAATAACCACTAAGACAGCATTAGCATCTGTGGAAAGAAATGAAGAGCATCCACAAGAGAATGAACAAAGGTTATTTATTCCCAACTTGTTATAGCAAGGGAGTCAGCCACCATCCCCTTGCCTTTGGCCGAGACTCAAAGGCAGGCAGAAGAGTGGGGAAACTTTATATTGGGAAAAGGAAAAGGCTTCAGGTGTGCCCTAACTGAAATTGGTGGCATGGGGAAGCTGGAGGTGGGCTATCAGGAAGCAGGACATCCTATGTGATTGGTTAGGGAGCTTGTCTGGCAGGGGAGAATTAGGGTAGCTGGCAGTTATTGACTAAATCCTGAAAGTTTTGGATTGATTGCTGCACAGGTGGTGGTTTGGCTTCCCTGGCTGGTAGCTGCAGAGGTTGTGGGTCAGAGTTCTATTGCCGTATATGGTCTGGCCATTGTCCACTTGTATATCTAGTCTCACAGCCTTCCTCATTCCTCCACTGGAAAGGAGGGCCAGGATAACTATTTACAAAGCTGGTGAAGCCATGGGACCTCCCCAGCAGAGAGCTGGAAGGGGTGGGTGGTGGATAGAATGAGTCCTGGATGACAGGGTAGAACCGTACAGGGAGGTTTCCCAGAGTAAATTAACTATATGGAAATGGAACCTCTCTGGCTTTCTTCTCGGAGAGGATGAGGGTGTCGCTGTCCTCAATACCATAGCTTGTGAAAGCCAACCAATCCTGCAGTTGCTGGCCCTGAAACTCCAGCTGTTGCTGCTTTATGAGCAGCCCCTGCTTGTCTTCTATCTGCTGCTTCAGGGCCACGATGAAACTGTTGGGGTCAATGGCATAGGCATGGCTCCCACCATCTGGATTCTTCACAAAGACCTGGATTTCGGGGAAGACGGTCTCCAGCAGACAGATGGGAGTGTCCAGGAAGATCCCGAAATCAGCCAGGCAGTTGTGGCTGCTGAGGAGTTGCCGTTCACTGCCGGGTGTCTGGAAGGACAGACGCTGCAGGCCCAAGGAGCCCCGGCTCAGTCGGATCTTCTCTTTAACCTTTCTTATGGGCTCATAAGGGTTCACTACAAGGATCAAACTTGGGTAGCCCCACTGTTCCACTGTCACCCAGATGTCTCGTGCACTCTGCAAGGGAGAGGAGAAGAGGGGTTAAGTTTGCACTCTTCTGTCTCACATGCAAAAGTTCCCTTCATCTGTCCTCATCTTTCAACATCACCACCAGCAGAAGCAAATGTTTAGGGAGTGTCAACCAATTTCCAGGCCCTGTGCCCAGTGTCTTTTATACACTTCTTAATGCATTTTATTTTGCCAGCAGCCCTACAAGGTTGATTCTCCTTATTATCCCATTTTACAGATGAGGAAACCGTGGTGGAGCAGGGTTCAGTGATTTACTGAACACAACAGAGGTAGTAAGGAGCAGAGCAGGTATTTGAACTGCCGTCAGTCAGACTCCAACATCTGTCCTTCAGTATCAGAGGCTGCACTCAAGGGCCCAAGAGTCCCAGGTGGCTGAGGAATGTAACTGGAATGTGCTGGGGAGGGCCAACCCTCTAGCTGATCCTTTCAAGAAGGGATACATAGAGGCCCAGCATTGCCAAGTCTTCTGATTTTTCAAGATAAAAATATTTGCATGATGTTTTTATATTCAGAAAGCATTCAGAGGCATATGCTTTCTAGCCCCTCTGTGGGCCTCATGTGGTTGGTGGGTTCCCAGTTTGTAATCTCTGCACTTGATTAGAGAGCCTCTGCTTCGACTTCCGACTTCTGGCACACACCTCCCGTCCTTTACCCCTAGCTTCCCACCCAGACCCTCTATGTGGATGGAGTGCTGTCTGTTCTGAGTGTCTGTATCCCTCCCTGGCTTTTAAGGCCCACGTCAAGCCCTGTCTGCTTCAAGGAATCTTTTCCGGTGACTTTAGAGATAATTATTTTCCATTTTCAAAGCCCCACAAAGACCTTGGAGTGAATCCTGCTGCCTCTTAGCAGTGTGACCTTGATTAATTAACTTAATCTCTCTGAGCCTCAGTTTCCTCATCTGTAAAATGATGATAATGATAAAGATGATAATAATAATAATAATAATAGTACTTGAACTTTCTACTTTACACAATTGTCCCTGGATAAGTGCTTTGCCAATTGTAAAGTACAATGTGCATAAAATAGATTATTATGACCCTTGCCTGTACTGTAGGTTTGGCATCCCATTATATCATCTATTATTTAGCATTTTTTGTTCCCTGAGTATCTTCTCTGGAAATTCTTTCTTGCAGTTTTATGCAAGTTTATTTCAGGGATTTGCTTCCTAACAGAATATGGTGGGTTTCTTGAGGGTAGGGGCCGTGTCTTATTTCTGTTGCCCCCTTGCCCCCCCACCCCCTGCCTGCCAAGCCTAGTGCTGGCACAAAACAGCTGATGGAATTGACTTGCCTGGGCTCAGCTCACGCAAAGAATGATCGGGAGCATGGAACTGATGCTCTGGTCGGTTATGGGAAGAAGAAAGAAAAGCAGAACAAGAATTTGAAGGTAAGGAATCGGAGGCTCCGACTGTTGAATAATTTCCCCACAGAGTTGGTGGGTGGTGCAGCCAGGCCTCAAACTGTCTGACTCGAATCCCCTGTTGGCTCCACTGATGCAGAAATAAATAAGTTAACACTATGCAGTTCTCTCCCTCTGGGCTTCAAGCCCCTGGCAGCCAGCCTGAGAGGAGCCATTACCTTTACATTCCAGCTGGGGACTGGGTTCTCCTGGTCGTAGCAACAGTCCTGTTTTAGGCACTGGCTGGCCCTCTGAGCGACTATGTCCCATCTGTATCCTTCTGCCACGTTGTGGGTTGGATCAGCTGGATCCAGGATGATGGGCCTGCAACACAGAGAGTGGCTGCTCAGGTTCTTTCTGATTTGGAGGCCTGCAAGTCAGAAAGAAGCCTTCTTGTCCATCATCTCTTCAAGCCCCTGAGCATCTGCTATACCCAGAACCCCGGGCCATCAGTCCAGGAGGGCCCAGAAACATTGCTGGAGAGTAACAGGATAGAGACTATTAGATTTGCAAGAACTCCTCTTGGGGAGAGTTCTCTAGGTGTTTGTAAGAAGTTTTGATGGTGTGTGTGTGTGTGTGTGTGTGTGTGTGTGTGTAGGGGTGAGACGCCAAAAGGCATGCTGAAGCAATAACAGATGCCCACTCAGGCGTCTTAAGTCTGATCTACCCTGGGCTGGATACTGGAGGCCCTTTGCATGTATTTTCTCAGACCCTTACAACAGTCCTGCATTGTTGGTGCCAGTTACTCCTGTTTTACGGAGGAGAAACAGAGGCTCACAGAAGTGAGAAAAAGGCAGAGCTGGGATTCAACTTGGGTCTCCATGATTCTTTCCACTTTCCCATGTTGTCACTAAGAAGCACTGAAATGGCCTTCAGCGGGTAAGAGGGTAACAGTAGGGTTGAGTAGTGGCTGGAGAAACAAGGAAAGACTCCTAGCTGCTAAGGCCCCTGCCAATTTTGAAAGGTGGGCATACTGTTAACTGTGTCAGCATGAGACTTCGGTGCAGCCATACTACTTAATAAAGCCCTCCCTTAAAACTCTATACCTCCTTTCCCTCCATTCTCTTTCTTTTCTCTCTGAGATGTGGTTGGCAAGCAGGGACCCAGTACCTCTGTCTTTTGAACTCTTTTCTGACAAAATTCTCGATGATTGGGTTCTGGAACGTGTAGTTCTTGGTCCAGTAGATACAGAGAAACTCATACTCCTTGAGCAGTTCCATCACAGTGGTGAGGCCTTCGTCCAAATTGAAATTCTCATCCCCGTGAGTACCCATTTCCCAGGCGTAAATGGTCAGTAGCTCGAGGGTGTAGAGAGGGGGCAGCATAGCCTTGCGGCACTTGGCTTTCACATACTGTTGAGAGAGATGGAAAAAGAAAGAGACCCCAAGATTCTGCATCAGGATGGCACCGGACCCGAAACTGGAAAATCCAAGTTCTCATGTCAGCAATGTTACCAACTGGCTGTGTAACCTTGGCCAAGTCAGTTTCCCTCTCTGGCCCTAAGTGGGTTTCCCCATTTTAGAATCAAGGGGATAGGTTAGTACAGTGGGTTTCAAACTGTGCTGGACATAACTCCTGGAATGGAGTTATGAAGAGGTGTCCCAAGGAGTGAGCAGGTTGAGCTCTGCCACCAGGATCCCAGCCTACAGCCTAAGCAGCTCCATTTTAACCCAATTTAATGTATTTGGCTTCTGAAAAGTTTCCTTTAAAGAAAAGGCTTCTTAGCTAAAGGGGGGGGGGGGGAAGAAAAAAAGAAAGGATGTGGGCTGGGGGAATTACAGAACTAGGAAATAGTTGAGATTCTGTGGTGAACACTTGGGGTTGCCTCTCTAGCAGGCCTTTTTTCCTTCTCTATTGTATAGAGGCCATACTGTTTAGATGGGATTGACCCCACTCTCAACTCCAGGGTGGGTCCTGACTGGACAGGGTCATCCCTGTAAACCCATTCCTCTTGCCAAGTGATTAGTTCAAGAGAAGCCTTGTGATCTAAGTTCGCTCAATTTGAGTAAAGCCTAGTTCTTTCGTTCAGTGATTGAAAGAAGAGAAACCCTCTCGCGTGTGGATGTGAGGACAGGAAGAATTGTGGCCATTTTGCCATTGTGAGGGAAACCAGACTGAGGACCAAGATGACAGATAGAGGAAACTGAAGCTGAGAGTATTACAGAGAAACAGAACTGGAGCCCTCACCAAACAGTACTTGACACTTGCCTTCCCCCCGTTATGGTTTCACACATGAGCTGATAATTCTCTTTATTGTCTAAACCAGTTTGACTTGCTTTTCCTGTTTTTCTGTTACTGGCAAAAGCAAGCATCTTAACTGATACCACTCACCTCCTGTCTTAAGAACCTCTCTAATATTCAGCTAGAAAGTGAAAAATTTTTGTCAAACATCCAGCTATTTGGTCTGTGGAAGCAAAATCCACATCTTTTCCTGTGGCTATTAGAAATAAGTATTATATCACACCCCAGAAAGACGGGGAACGCTCACTTTGACCTTGAAACAAACAAACAAAAACAGGATCATCTTATCTAGTTCTAGTCTCCGAAATAAATAAAACTTGAGACTTTCCTATAAGTTACTGACTTACAAACAAAAACAACTTTATCATTGACTTTTAAAAACATTTTTAATTGAATTCAAATTTACTCATAAACGAATGAATTTGTTTTTATAACGTTTTGTGAGTTCACGCTTACCATTCCAGACCAAATCTTAACTAATAAAATTATTATTTTGTTAAGAATTTAAACTCATAACAATACAATTTATTTTCTCCTATACTAGTGAGATTTCGGTGGGATTCTTAAAACTTATTGATGATGAGATGTAAGCCTTATAGATCCTTCATTTCTTTTAGGATCTTCAATAGACTATTTAAAGGTAACATAAATAAATCAGAAGAAAAGATCCGTTCCCTCCCTCGGCTGACGTTCAGGATGCTGATTTCTTCATGTTTAGGATATCTCTGACACTCCTAATGTTGCTCTCTGAGATATGCTGTGATCTTTCTAGATAAGCATGTGAGAAAACTGCTGTTTTCCAACCATGAACAGAGACTAAGTATAAACCTAGTAATCTTGGTAATGGTGTTTTCTTTCCATACCCATTATGTTTGTCATCAGAGTAAGCCTTTTCTTCTGCAGTCTGATTCTCTTGCAGCTTCTCTGCAAGTTCGTATTTAATACAGGATTTTTGTCTCTAAGTTTATTTTTACAGTTGGAGGTCCCACTGAAGTTCTCTAGGGGGACTTATTTCCCAAGTTGACTAAATTCATGGGGTTTACTACTGTAATTAAAAATAAGCACATCATAAAATCTACCCATCAGTGACCTCCTAATCTTGCAGGGCTGTTTTCCAGGAGTCACATAATACACACACAGACAAATTTTTGAGTGATTTGAATTCGTAATGGCATGCAAGGCTGCAATAGTAAACAGCCCTGCACCTCCTGGGCTGTTTACACTGGGGCGTCCTTTCTTTTCAACTCCAAGGGTGAATCTTGTGTGGTGACTGCTTTTACTCTTGCTGGTGTTTCTCTCCTCCCTCCCCAACTCTACCCTGTTTCTATTTCTGATTCTGGATTAAGTCTGAGTTTTGGCCAAATCTGATTTTGGTTCTTGTTCTTATTTGTATAGGGCCACTTATGTCCCCATTGGTGACAATGCTCTGTGAATCTGGTTTTATGGTTTGACCATCCGGTGGTCTCCATTGAGAGATGGATGATAGGAATTTATTTTCTGCTGGGTGGCAGTCAATGGGTGATTGTATTTTGTGTTTTTCTCTTTCTCTTTTGGTCTGTTGGTCTTTTTGTTGTTGTTTTTTAAGAAGGGTGCAGCTCACAGTGGCCCATGCAGGGATCGAACCGGCAACCTTGGTGTTATTAGCACCACTCTCGAACCAACTGAGCTAACCAGCCACCCCAGGTCTGTTTCTCTTGAGAATGCTGATATCTCCTGGGAGCCTCACTAATGCTGTCTTGCATGCCATAATGAATTTAAGTTACTCAAAAATTTGTCTGTGTGTGTGTATGTGACTCCTGGAAAACAGCCTTATAAAATTAGGAGCTCACTGATGGGTAGATTTTATTCTGTGTTTATTTTTGACCAGTAATTAAAGTAGTAAAACCAATACCGTTAGTTCTTTTTGTCTTTATGTATATAAAGAAAGAAAGAATGATCTGATTATAATATAATCTATCTGTGGGCAGATCCCTTTCTCCCACTCCACTATTGGAAATTTATAGAATGTAATTGGGAATAAATTCAGGGATAAAGGCTCATATCCTCACCAAAGGGGACTGAATCCGAATTTCATCAGACTCTTTTATTCCAGAAGTAGATGACATGACTTCATAAAAACAGATTGCTTAACCAAAGATCAATAGAACAAGAATTAATTACCCAGGTTAATATGCTATTTTTGATGGATATGTAAGAAAATAACCCTTTCTTTTTTCTTAATTTATCTCCTGTCCTCAATATAGGGCCATACTTGTGCAAATTAAGATTAAACATTCTTTGAATGACATATTATTCCAACTAACACCTCAGAATAAAAAATTCCTATAAAAATTCCTGCTATAGATTGCAAAGTAACAATTCCTCAGAAAAACAAAGATAATTGTTCTGTAAAATAATTGGCCCTGCTTACAAAACTATTTGAGATGATGGTTAAATATTCACAAAGTAATTTTATTAAGTTCCTTTTTATGACTATAAAGTATTTACATAATAAGTTCAATACAAATATGTCCTCCTTCCTACTAGGATAGAATTAGATAAATCAATTTACCAGTAATTCAATAATAAAAAATTCAAATTTATAAATAAATTTGTATTCATGCCAGAAATCTCATCCAATTAGGTATGCTAATCAATTCCACTATTAAGAATCAAGGACAAAAGAAGACAGACAGAAAATACAGCTATTGTATGATTCTACTTACATGAGGGAGCTAGACTAGGTACACTCATAGAGACAGGAAGTAGAAATGGTGGTTGCCAGGGGCTGGGGAGAGGGTAGAATGCGGACTTACTGTTTAACCGGTGCAGAGTTTCTGTTTGGGATGATGAAAAAGTTCAGGAAATAAATAGTGATGGTGTTTACACAACATTGTGAATGTAATGAATGCCACTGAATTGTACCCTTAAAATGGCAACAACAACAAAAAATCCCTCAAAACAAACAAAAAACTTATGTCAAAAGCTCAACTAAAACACTGGGGAATATCCCGTCTTGTTCCCAGAACTGCATTGAAATACTTGAAAATATAAAAAAGTAAACATCAGTTTATTGGCAAAAAAAAATCAAGGACTGATCTTCACAGGTGGAAATCATGCTTATAAAGTCCCTCCTGATACTGACCTGATCCTGCGGTAAGGCTGAGGAAAGCCAGCATTACAGACAATAACAATAACACTTTTTTGGCAGGCCATGAGTAAGCATGAACAACCTCGGACCTCTCTGAGTTCAGTGACAGCCTCACAGTTAAGATTGGACAGACCAGCCCCTTCCACCATGTGAGGACACAGAGAAAAGTCGGCAATCTGTAATGTAGAAAAGGGCCTTCACCAGAATTCAACCCGGTTGGCACCCTGATGTTGGGCTTCCAGCCTCCAAAGGGGTGAGAAAGAAATTTTTGTTGTTTATTAAAAAAAAAAAAAAAAAAAAAGATTGGGCAGATAAATGCTCCCTTCGGCAGCACATATACTAAAATGGAACAATATAGGGATTAGCATGGCCTCTGCGCAAGGATGACACGCACATCTGTGAAGCGTTCCATATTTTTATATAATTGTCTAGTACAGCATAGGGAATATAGTTAATACTATTCTATTAACTCTCTACAGTGTCAGATGGGTAATAGACTTATTGGGGTTATTACTTTGTGAGGTATCTCACTTTGTCTAATCACTTTGTTGTTTTATACACCTGAAACTAATAAAAAATAGAAAAAAAAGATTGGACAGATGAAACCTGGAGAAGTTAAGTGACATGTTCCTGTGATGAGAAAAATAATTTTGGTTTTTCTCAGTTTTTTGAAACTCTTGGAAAACAACTTGTTTTTCTGAGTTGCTGCCTCAGCATTTTATAGTATAACCCTGCTTACACCCAGAGTCTGGGCTTTGAGATAGAACTTGAGTTTAGGATTCCCGCCATAAGTTCCTGCTTTGCTTTTCCCAGGGCATCTTTCAAAATAAGGTAAGCTTGGGAATAGTCAGTGACCTCTACCCCAACCACCTTGTAAGTAATCAGTGCTTGCTACCCTGTTAGCTCTTGATCTGAGACGTGATCTGGGATGAAGGAAAAGCCCTTCCCCTGGGCTCATTGTGCCCCCTTGCTTCTGGGATCTGTAGGTAATAAATCTGGTGACTACTTCCTTTGTGTGGTTATATTGAAACTGTGCCTGACCCAACAGTGTGTTTCCCTTCCCCAAAGTGGAAGCTCAGATGCTGAAAGAGCTACAACTTGCAGACCCCAGGTGGTGGCTTGTTCCCCCTCATTCAACAGGTCATAATCTGCATATTTTAAATTCAGTATACCAGTTCTGGCTTCTCAACGTGCTTCTGTGGTCCCTGATGCCGGTACATGAACTAGTAAGAACAATAAAATACTACTGAGCCATGAAAGTCAATGATGACACCAGGGACTTTACAAAAAACTCCAGACAAAGACGAACTATTAATTAACCTTTTTAGCATCTCGGGACTCTGGTTTTGTTCACCATACAATACGAGCTCTTTACGTATCATTGTTCTCTTATGTATTGAGCAACACATCTTGTAACACTTAGCTAAATAAACCTTGTCCAATAAAAGAAAACATCAAATTAATAATACCGAATCAGAACAGTTTTATAAAACTATATGTAGTGTTAGGAGCAGAGGCTTGAACAAAAGGGAGAGCTATCGAAGGAAAGTTGATATATTATCCCATGGACATTACAAATAAACATGCGTATCGTACTTGTATGCAGGAAGAAAATACTTGGCAGCTTAAAACAAACAAACAAACAAACAAACAAACAAACAAATAAAGCAAACGGGACATCCTGCTGAGTTCCAGTTCTTCAAACCCACAAAACCTTGGATCATTTCCTGTAAATGACTTATCAACAAAAACAATTTTATTCTTGGCTTTGGCAATGCTAATGTCTGAAGATATATCACAACTTTGGTTGGTGTGATAATCATGTAAGAAATTTGCTGTTTTCCCACCATGAACAGACTAACTGCAAACTTACTAACCTTGGTAATTTTCTGATTTTTATCTTTTAATACATTTATTCTTTTTTAACTGAGTCCTTCTGAAATCTGACCCTCTACTGTTTTTTAAAATAAGAAAGCATATTTTAATTTTTCTAATTTTTGTGTTTGTTTCTGAGTCCTCCTTTTATAAATTTAGATAATTCTGTTCATCTGGATTTTTAAAATATAAACCTTATATAAATTTTTATTTAAAAACTACAAAGTAAGTAATACAGAATATACACTTCATTCTGAAAAATCTCTCCAGGAATAAATATATATATGTCCTGACTTGTATCTTAAAGAGATATACTAATTTCCCTTAACATTCTTTTCCTTTTTCGATTACAGTGGACATTCAACATTATATTAGTTTCAGGTGTCCTTTTGATATTTTGAAATACACATGGTCCCATGCAGACATCACATGTGAACTCTAAAAAGTAGCTGCTTTGATTATATTCACTCATTAGTGATTGTGATATTGAGGAACTCAATCATTTGGAGGGGAAATTGGTGCAGGATAGAAATAAACGAATCTTTCCATTTGTTAGTCCTTAACCAGCTGAGATTAACGTGCAGAGATCCCAGTGAAGTTGACATTAACCAGTACTGGACTGTAACTGGAGCATCACAAACACTTGTTTATTGAAATACTGTGAGGTCCTTATTTTTCTCCTCCTCCTGCTCATCTCCCCCCACCACCACCATCTTTTTCACTCTTTCTCTTTACAAGTCAAAAGACTGGATCTCTTTCTGTTCCCACTTCCATTTTTCCTTGAGGCAGTTTCCTGAAGTGACAAATCTAGCTCCTGCCTTTTGTTCCCCTTCCTCCACCATCTCCCCCTGCTGCCCCCATCCCGGCAGCCCCCTCACCTGCTGGTACCAGTGTTTTACCAGCCGCAGAAGGCTTTTCAGTTTGGTTGGCCGATGTTTCACAAAATTTCTCTGCAGCTCGCAGAAGGATGGAGAGAAATTTCCAGGGTAACCGCAGGCCTCAATCAGATTTTCATAGACCTCAGGGTGTGGCTGAGAGCTGGTAACCGAAGACCCTGGGGTGAGAGGAAGCAAAGGGTGGGGGAGGGATGTGTGATTTAGGAAGCTCCAGGTTGCTAAGTGGCCTGTGCCTGAGAGCCTGCTAATTCACTGGACTATAACTCCAGGGAAACCAGAGACCTCATAGCCTAAGAGAATAAAGGTTTAACTTAGTTGATTGTCCTCTGGAGAAACAAAAGTGGGTTTTTGAAATCCTCAGTCTACTTAGGGACTGTTGTCTTCATCTCCAACACTCACCCTTAATGTCTGTTTGGATCTCACTTGCAGCCATTTATTTGAACCTCCCATCACTGTAAGGGAGACCCAGTTCCAGATAAGAGAGCTGGGCTCTGAGAGTGCATTTGCTGAAAGGTGCGCTGCTCTGGCGCGCCTCTTGTATCACGAATGCATCCCACCCAGGTGATTTGAATGCTCCTTCCTTTTTCTGTCTCACTCCCCTATTCCCTACCAGCTTTTCCTGGGACTGCTTGTTCTCAAACCCTTGTCTCAGGGTCTGCTTCTGTAAAAGCCCCAGAAATGACATCCCACCTCCCCCCCCACTACCTGCACCGGTAGCAAGTGCTACAGAAGCACCTGAGGTTACTCTTCTAAATCCTTCCCCTCAATGGGTCTCGCCTCCTCTTGCAATCATATACAGTGGTACCTCGGTTTTTGAACGTCTCCGTTGACGAACATTTTGGTTTATGAACACTGTAAACCCGGAAGTAAATGCTTCGGTTTTCGAACATGACTCAGAAATCGAACATGTCACACGGTTTCCACTGAGTGCAAGCTCCTGAGGCCTAGCTGTCAGCTGTTTTCGAACGTTTTAGAACTCATGGATCACGTTCGAAAACCAAGGTACCACTGTGTTTATCGGCGTGATTCTTGAGCAACCTGTTTCCCAGGTTGAGCCCTGTGACAGCCAGAGTTGGGTCAGTCCCCTGCACCACGCACTATGGTTGCCCAGCCCTCAGCACCAGGCATGGGTTGAATAGACGAAAGCAGGTGTCTGCATGTGGCCACACCCGAAAGGGGAGGCAGTTCCAAGTCTCTCGGGAAGGGCAGGTGTGTGAATGGGTAGGTAACCTCTCCTCTTACCCAGCGCCCTGTAGGCAGGCACGATGGTGACAGTGATGGGCTCCGCAGTGTCCTTGGTGTGGATGGTGAAGACGAGCGCATCGGGGATTCCCTGGACCAGCCCCAGGACCTCGAGCCCCAGGGCTAACAGGTCCTGGCAAAGCCACAGCCGTTTCCGTATCAGTCTCAGAGCAGTTTGGTGGTGCTTGGCCTCCTCCTGGAAGCTGTGGAAACAGCTTAGGAACACCACCAGCTCCACCTCCGTGTTACTCCTGATCACTGTGCCATTCCCGAAGGAGCCCACCTGCGGAACACAGAGTCCTGTCACCCTGAGGCCACTGCCGGTGCCAGGCAATCCCCGAGGTTTTCACAATCTTAATGCTCTCCACAACCCTGACGGATGGGGGAATAGTACCAGTACCCTCTCTTCACAGGCGAGAAAACTGAGATGTCAGAGAGGATAAGACACTCGCCCAGGCTCGCACTGTATGCACCCTGACTCCAGAGCCCAAGCTTCTCATTTGCTGCACTGCATCGCTCTGAGACTCTGTCTTCTCATCTGCAGTTATGGCTCTTCCAAGGGAATACAAATGCCTACTTCACATGGTTGTTTGAGGATTCTGGGGGGTGGGTCTGAATAAACTTATGACAATAAAAAAGGGGAGAGGGTGCAGGATTGCCTGGTGGATAAGAGCCTTTGGCTGTGGAATGGGGCAGCCTGACTTTGACCTCGATTCTTGCTCTTGTTTTTCAGCTGTGCGGTCATTCTGAACCCTAAGTGGGTAAAATGAGATAAATGATGGAACATGAGTCATTGGGTTACTGGGAGGATTAGGCGAGAGAATGTATGCCCAAAGCTCACTGTGGTGCCTAGCACACAGGAAATCAGCAGTATGTTTCCCTTCTTCGTCTTTGTCTGTTGGCTCACAACTTTCTTTCTGAGGCTGGGGATTCAGTTGCTCCATCTGAACTGAAGTTGCTGGATGATGTTGAAGGGATCTTTTTGATGTCCTGAGAGTCTGGGCTTGCTCTCCCGCCTCTGGAGAGGTAGCCCTACAATTCTAGCCCTACAATTGTACACAAAAGCCCTACAATTCTCTGGCCTTCTTTCTTTCTCACTCCAGCTCCAGAGGTGGAATTGCTAGGGATGAACAGACCGCAGGTCAGCTACCTCTCCTGGTGGGTGAATCACTGCACGCTGATTATAATCCAGTGGTCGTAGGTTGAGCACTCACTGTGTCTGGCACTCCTGAAAGTCCTTTACTCATAGAAGATCTTCTCATCCTCACACCCAATGATTGAGGGAGGTACTCGTATTATTATCCCTAATGCACAGATGAGAAAACTGAGGCAGTGGGGGTTTAATCAACTTGCCATGGACTCTTAGCCAGGAGTCATAGTCATAGTCAATTAAGGAGTCAGATCACAGGGTGTGGTTCTCTCACCTCTTTCCTCCTCATGACCCAAGTCTATAAGTGCAGCCCTGCTTCCGAGGAGGAGTCTGCCATCTTTTTCACCCTTACATTTTCCATTCTCTTTCTCTACTTGCCTTCAGACTCAGTGTTTCTGCCTGGTGTGAGAGGGTTGGGGATGGCGCCCTGTGTGTGGATAAAGGGCACATCCCTCTGAAGGCCTTTCCTAGTGGTAAGACCCAGACAGGGAGGAAAGAACGTTCTAGAATAGGTTTCATGACTTGCTTCAGCTTGAACCTATTTCAACTGAAATCATTCGAAGACAAGCGTTCACTCATGTGGACCAGCCCAGCTCACCAGATTTTCAGGATCGGGGGAGGGGTTACAGGCTGAATAAAGTATTACTTTATCCTCTTTTGGGCATCTCTATTATTTCATGGTTTTAAGGGCTGAAGGGGATATGGTTTGTGGGCAGAATTTGAAGACTGGGTAAATGTCATTTCCTGCTGTCAAAACTCATTCTGGGGCCGGCCCAGTGGCTCAGGCGGTTAGAGCTCCATGCTCCTAACTCCGAAGGCTGCCGGTTCGATTCCCACATGGGCCAGTGGGCTCTCAACCACAAGGTTGCCGGTTCGATTCCTTGAGTCCCGCAAGGGTTGGTGGGCTGTGCTCCCTGCCACTATAAATGGCAACTGGACCTGGAGCTGAGCTGCGCCCTCCACAACTAAGATTGAAGGACAACAGCTTGACTTGGAAAAAAGGCCTAGAAGTACACACTGTTCCCCAATAAAGTCCTGTTCCCCTTCCCCAAAAAATCTTAAAACAAAACAAACAAACAAAAAAACTCATTCTGTTTGTAGCATCCTCCTGTCCCCAGAGTTGTCAGGGGTGTGGTCTGGGAGGGCCTGCCTGACTCAGACTGGCATCTCAGACCAAGAAGATAGGTCGGGCAAGAATTTATAATGACACTTTCAGTGGGTTTTTTGGTTTTTTGATGTGCTAATCATTTAGCTTGCTTTCACATTTGTTTGATGAGGGAGAGATGATGGTGATAATGATGCCTCCATTACACAGGAGAAGACGAAGGTTTGAGAGATAACATGGTAAACCTACAGTCACACAGCCAGGAAGGGAAGAAGCCAAGAATCAACCCTGGGTCTACCTGATGTCAGAATGTGCGGTTTCTCACTTCTAAATCGTATGGCCTCAGACTCCGGTGTTGGACGTGGGTTATAAAGAAGGGATGTGGTTCTGAGGTTTGTAAATCCTTCCCTGAGGTGGCTGCCCCTGGAGAGAGAACCAGAGAGCCCTGGGCCATGGGTCAGAATCAGGAGGTCTTAATTCTAGTCATGCCTTTGTCACCAGCTTGCTGTGTGAACTTGGGACACCCCTCTGTGTCTCAGTGTTCTTATTGTTTAAACAAGGGATTGACTGAAATTGTTGACCTCTCCATGGCTGCTTTTGTTTTGACCCTCTTGAATTTTGATCTTAGCTATGATAGGAGGTGACATGAGGCAGCTGTAGGAAGGACTTGGGGGGAAAAAATCTTACTGGGACAGCCTGAAGTCCTGGCTGTGGAGTCAGATAAGACCCTGGTTCAAATTTCAGCTCTACCATTAGCTGTGGGACTTTGGGCCAACCACCTCACCTTTCTGAGCTTTCATGAAAAAAAAAATTTTTTTATTAATAAAAATTTAAAACATAGAAACAGGAAGAGAATACAATGAATATACATATATCCAGCCAGTTAGATTCAACAAGTCTAAATGCCTCACTGCATTATCTTCATCTAAACCACATTAAAGTAAATTGCAGACACCAAGAAACTTTGTCCCCAAATACTTTAGCATTTGCATCCATCGAAAGAGAACATTTCTTCTCATAACCACGACACTATTACACCTCACAAAATCAACAGTGATTCCCTTATATTATCTAATATCCAGGTCATATTAAAATTTCCTCAATTGTCTCTAAACTATATTTTATGGATGGTCTACTCACACCGGGATCCAGTCAAAGACCTTGCATTACATTTGGTTGTTACGAATCTTAAGTCCCTGAGTCTCCATTTTACTCATCCATAAACTGGGAAAGGAATAGTTCTTAACTCACAGGGTACACAAATTAGAGATAATATATGTTACCCTTAACATAGGCTAGTGCACCCCCCAAAAAGTGAACTATTATTGGCTTCCTTACTGGATTGTTCTGCTCAAGGCAGCAGTGTGGTGGGGTACAGGGAGCCAAGGTGGGGTGTCCTGAGACGTGAGCAGCATAGACTAGGGATAACAAGGCAAGTGGTCCCCAGCATCATCAGGGATGAGGAACTTCCTGCTGGGTTTCCCCGGCCCTGGCCTGAGGATGGAGGGGCCATCAGTCTCACCTTGACCACCTTCAGCACCCGCACATCCTGGTTAAGGCCATGCTCCTCTTGGAAGGTCTCTTCCCTCAGAAACTGTTCCACAGTTCGCACCGCCTCCAGCACCTCTTCTTTCCATTCTCGGCTGGGTTGCAGGTACTGAGCCACAAAGGAATTCAGCCTGGAGGCAGAGGTGCCATACAGGTCTGGGGTCAGTGCCATCTCTGTCCTGAGAGTACCACTGCTAGGCAGATATATAGCCACACCTCTACCCAGCTCCTGGCATACACTCCCTTCTTTAAGGGGGCTCGTCCTCAGCTGACCTCCAGCACCTTGTGGAATAAAGGCCCACAGTGGAGATGAAACCAGGGGTGACTGAAATGATCTGGGGTTCCCCTCTTAGAGACCCCTCGCTGCGGCAGGGACACAGAGGGACATTCAGACGTGGCTGGAAGATCCCGGGCCACCTTAACAGGCTTGGCTGTCAGCCAACCTTTCTACTCTTGGTTTCGATTCTCAATCTTTTGAGTTTCCCTTTTATGACGTTTGGAAACTGAAATTGGCTTGAGTTTGACCCTAGAGGAGGCAACGCTCCCAGCAGGTCAGAGTTGGATGGTATTTATCAATCCAGTCACCCGACCTGCCATATGGAACTGAGGTTCAGAAAGAAAAAGGACTTGTTCACGGTTGAGGTGAGCATTGGGAACTCCAGAGGCTGACAGAACTCTAAGTTCCAGTTGGCCCTTTACCAGACTCTAACCTCTCTGACCCTCCCATAACGTATCCATAAAATGGGTCTAACGATAACACTCTACCCCATAGGTTGTCATGCGAATTAAACATGAAAACATCGAGCAGGGAAAGCACTTAGAAAATGCAGGTATTATTCATTTTCTAAATATCTATTGAGTGTCTTCTAGATGCCAGATATTGTGCTAAGGAGACAAAATGAGACAGGGCTCCTGCCCCAAGGGGCTCTCTGAGCAGTGGGGGAGGCAGACAAGAGAGACTGAGAGTGATGTGTGCCAGGTAGACAAAAGGGCATGGACACCTGGTGAAATCCAGGCAGAAGAGTTTCTTTTGGGTTACCTGTTGTGTCAGTGCACACCTGCTTGAGATGAATCTCAAGACTCGGGATGTGGCCAGGAGCAGAAAGAGGGCACAACATGGGTAAAAGCTGAGAAATGTGACTCATCCAGATGTGTGCCATGACTCCAATGTTAAATATGCCTCAGCATGGAGGGTAAGGAGGGGAGAGGTGAGAGATGTGCCTGGGCAGGCGGGCAGGAGTTGAATCTTTGAGTGCCATTCATTCATTCATTCATTCATTCAACAAACATTTTTTGAGTATCTACTATGTGCCAGTTAGGTTGAGGATACAGCAGTGAACAGGCAAAATTCCCTGCCTGCAGAGGGCTTACATTCTGATAGTGGAGACAGACAATCAGCAGGATAAATCAAATTATAGTAAATAACATGGTGATAAATGCTAAGTAGAAAAATAAAGCAGGGGAAGAGGTTAAAAGGTTGTGTGTGTGTGTGTGTGTGTGTGTGTGTGTGTAAGTGTTCAGTCTTAAATAAGGTGGGTAGAGAAGGCCTAGAAAGGAGACATTTGTACCAAGGCATGAAGGAGGTGAAGCGTGAGCCATGTACATGTCAGAGGGAAGAGGGCCCTTCTTGGCAGAAGGAACCAGAGGTCCCATGGCCGCAATATGCCTGGTGGGTGTGCAGAACAGCTGTGTGACTGGAATGAATGATTGAGAGGAGTAGGAGGGGTTGAGGTTTGAGTGGTAAAGAGTGGGGAGAAAATGGCGTAGGATTTTGAAGACTCCTGAGACTCTGACGTTGACTCTGAATGAAACAGAGAGCCATCGGGGAGTTCCGAGCCGAGGAGAGACATGGTCTGACTTTCGGTTTCACAGAATCCCACTAGCTGCTGGGGGAAGTTTAGATTAAAAGCAGAGGGTGGGTGTGGAGGTGAGAAGAGAAGCGGGAGTTCAGTTAAGGAGCAACAGTCCAGACAGCAGATCATGGCGGCTTGGATCAGGGCGGTAGCTGTGAAGGTAGGGAGAAGCAGTACGATTTAATGTTTGTATTGTGGAAAGTTTCAAACATAATTAAGGTGGAATCATCAGAAGACCCTCCAGAGGCCATCACTCAGCTTCAACATTGATCAACATGTAGACAATCTCGTTTCAATTATACCCCCATCCACATCTCCTGTCTTGTATTATTTGGAAGTGAGTCCTAGACATCATAGCATTTCACTGGGTATATTTTGACTCTGAAACTGGCAGGGCTTGCTAATGGATAGAGGCTAATGTGAGAGAAAGATCAGAGTTAAGGACCACTTCAAGGCCTTAGGTCTTAGCAACTGGAAGTATGGAATTGTCCTGAACTTAGATGGGCAAGACCGGTGAAGACTGCAGTGTAGGCCTGCAGATCAGGAGCTCCGTTTTGGAACTGAAGTTTGAGGTGTCTATTAGACAGCCACATGGAATAAGGAGTTGGGTATATGAGTCTGGATTTCAGAGAAGAAGTCTGGGCTTGAGATACAAATTTGGGAACCCCCAGCCTAGAGATATTTAAAGCCACAAGACTGGATGGGGTGACCAAGGGAGTGAGTGTAGAGCAAGAAGAGGAAAGGACCAAAGAATGAGCCCTGAAGCACTTAACAGTATGAAGAGGTTGGGGGCGTTGCGAGAATCCAGCAAAGAAGAATGAGAAGGAATAGCTTGGGAGGTGGAAGAAAAATCAAGAGTGGTGTTTTGGAAGTCAAGTGGAGACATCATTTTACAAAGTGACACACTAGGTCACTGGGGGAATCTGCTCTGGCTTTGTCCTGAGGGCTGTGGCAAATCAGGGGAGGGACCAGCGGTGAAGTTAGCATTCTGGAAAGATTGGTCTGGCTGCTTCCGTTGGGAGGATGGATTACAGGAGGCAACAGTAGATGCAGGGAGATGTGTCAGGACACTGTGCAGTGGTCCAGGTGACAGGTAATGGTAGCCTGGATTTGGCTGGAAGCAGTGGAGGTGGAGAGAAAGGGCTGGATGCTAGGTCTATTTTGGAGGAAGGGTAGAGCTAGGACTCGGTGACTACAGGAAGGAGGTGAGGGACAGGGCGAAGATAGGGATGGCTCTCTGGCTTGGGTCCTTGAGTAACTGGTGGAGGGCACTATTAACAAAGAGAGGAAGATGGAAGGAGAAATGGGAGTGGGAGAGATGTAGAAGTGTATCTTTGAATGGTGACTTGGAGGTACTCCCAGGTGATAAGGGAAATGAGCATCTCCAGGACAAAGCTGGTTTTCCGCAGCACACAGATGGGTCATTGGTGCTTTCAGGAAGGATGATTGATACCAAAATTAAATGATGGGTGAAGAAAGTGAAACTCAGAGTACCAGATGGGGTGGCCAAAGAGATGGGACAAAGCCAGAGAGCTTAAAACGTTGTCCACATTGCCTCTTGTTTCTGATAAGCCGAGAAATAGAGATCCAAGAAGTATCCAAGAAGCCACCGGACTATGGAGGGTGCAGTTTTAGGGGAGATCTGGGAGCAGAAGTCACGTTAGGGTGGATTGGGGAGTAAGTGGAGAGTGGGGAAGACCAGGAGTGTAGCTAACCCTTGCAAGAAGTTTCCCATGAAAGGGAGGAGAAAGACAGGGTGTGAGTTAGCGGAGGCGGCAGGGTGGAGAGTGTTTGTTTTAAACGTCATTTTGAGAAAAAAACCCCTCAATCATGACACATTTTAATTGAAGCTTTCAAACTGGCCAGTCCCAAATGGAAAACACCACATATTTTATTAGATAATTTAAAAAAGTCCCCATGTTGCCGATGTTTGGTAGCAGTGCACGGTCCTTAAATAGTCCCATATTATGACAATTTAGAGGAGTAGTCATTTCACAAACTTCAGTCAACAATAACGTAAGGCTCCAAATGTTTACCATATGTTTATGATGACAGATAAGGAACGTCAAGGCAATAAAAAGTTGTTCAAACAACAAACATTCAGGCCTTACATATTGGTTTTTATTCAGCTTCCTGAAATCTATGAGAGTTGAGCAGCTTTCAATTATTTGATCACTAATACAGTGGACAGCATTTGAAGATTTGAAAAGGGAACACGGAGTTGGTATGTATTGTCTTTATGGTTTGTCAGGATGCCACCCAGTTGAGCATGTTTCGGTGGGGAGGGAGAAGAGCCAGTAGTTAGGAAGGGGGTGGGCTAAGTTTGGGGCAGAAGAAAGATACGTCAAGTTGAGTAGTGCCTTAGCTTGAGTTCCCCCAGAAGCAGAGCGTTAGGCAAGGGCTTGTGTGAGGGTGACTGTTATGGCAAATGATCCCAAAGGATAGGTATGGGGGATTGAGAAGGAGGGAAAACCATTCCAAGGAATATTATTAAATTGATCAGTACTGTGGGTAGCTGAGATTTCATCCCACTGGGCACCTTCTGAGGAGCAGTGTAGAGAGGTGCCTCACCTGAGAGGTGGAAGAGGGGAGTACGCATTCATTGGTTCCCGGCTTTCCATTAGGTGAGGGTTGCTCCTTGGGGTGTAAACTCCCTCGAACTTCCATGTTTGCTCAGACACCATAATGGTTGAATGGGTGCCCACAGATGTTTCTTATGGGGCAGGAGAGAATGCCCTAGTAGAGAGAAGGGCTATTTTCCCTGCCATGTGGACAGAGATTATCCAAGAAAATCTAAAGCAGTGCTCTCATTTTTTCCCCTCCTTGTATGCACAGTTCTCTGCACTGCTGACTTTGCAGTTCTTTTTGTGAAGAAGTGGAACCTATTTCTCCAGCCCCAGAAGCAGGCATGTGAGTTGTTTTGACCAAGGAGACATTAGCAAACATCATGCAAGCAAAGGCTTAAAAAGTGTTTGCCTATTGGGGCGTGCCCTTTCTCTTGTTACTTTTAGAACCCCATAACCATGTGAACAAGCTCAGACCAGCCAGTTGGATAATGAGAAACACATGGTTAAAAGCATTCAATTGAACAACTGATAATTGAGCCGATTGCCAGACATGGGAGGATATTGTTGACCTCTGGCTTCAGGGGGGCCAGCTCAGACCAGGAAAACTATTCAGACAATTCCCAGAACTACAAGCAAAGAAATGGGTGTTTTGAAGTGGTTGGTTATGTGGCATCAATTAACTGACACAACTTCTGGCATTGTCTGGATTCTTGGATCCAGCTGTGCCTTATGTTAGCTACCTGTGGATTCTTATGAGCCATTATAGTCTACTTATTTTTTTTTTAAAGATTTTATTGGGGAAGGGGAACAGTTCATTATTGGGGAACAGTGTGTACTTCCAGGACTTTTTTCCAAGTCAAGTTGTTGTCCTTTCAATCTTAGTTGTGGAGGGCGCAGCTCAGCTCCAGATCCAGTTGCCATTGCTAGTTGCAGGGGGCGCAGCCCACCATCCCTTGCGGGAGTCGAGGAATCGAACTGGCAACCTTATGGTTGAGAGGACGCACTCCAACCAACTGAGCCATCTGGGAGCTCAGCGGCAGCTCAGCTCAAGGTGCCATGTTTAATCTTAGTTGCAGGGGGCAGAGCCCACCATCCCTTGCGGGACTCGAGGAATTGAACTGGCAACCTTGTGGTTGAGAGCCCACTGGCCCATGTGGGAATTGAACCGGCAGCCTTCGGAGTCAGGAGCATGGAGCTTTAACCGCCTGAGCCACCGGGCCGGCCCTAGTCTACTTATTTTTGCTTAAACTAATTTGAATTGGGTCTCTGTCACTTGCAACAAGAAGGGTCCTTGAGGATCCAAGATTGAATGGACTGAACAAACAAATGGGTGGGAAAGATGAAGCTAGTGACCAGTGAATGACTGGTAGGGTTGACCATGGGTCTAGGCTGGATAGAAAAGGAAATAAACCCAGGGTCGAGAGGAAAGGAAGGGTCAGTCATTCAAGGTCCTTCCTCCTTGAAACCCTAGGGTTTCCTTCTCTGAATCAGTTCTTGGAACTGGGTCACTTTCATTGGTTTTCTCCTGATTTCCCTCAACAATGTTGAACTCAAGTTACCTCATATCAGCCAGTTTTCCACAGGCACCCAGAAGTCCACAAACAGGGGCTGTGAGCACACCCTTGTTTAAAGGTATGCAAACTAGGGAGCCCCTTCCCTGATCATCGTAATTAATTTTGTATTTAGGCAAGACAGAGCCCAGCCGGGCTTGTGGGGCTTAGGCGCTTTCACCTTGTGATATCTGGGGTACCATAGAAGAAAGCTGCATCCCGTCTTAAGCCTACTCAAAGGACAGAAACTCACAAAAATGTTGCCTAATATCACAATAATATCTCTTTCCTGGATATAAAGCAGGAAGGAGATAGTTTCTGGATATACTGGACCCAATAGACAAAGGTCATTGGGAATGAATATGCAAATTCGTGCATAAAATACAAATGAACTCTGTTGGTTCGGGGAGACTGGGAAATGTAGTCTTCAGACTTTGGCGATGTGCCTAGCTAATAATTCTGTTGCTATGGAAGAAAAGGAGAAAGGATATGGTGGTGGTGGGGTGTTGTGAGTGGACGCTAGTTGCTGCTACAACGTCCACTCTTTTTGCCATTTTGGCCCCAGCATAGGACTAGGAGTGGGGAACTGCCGGGGCCAGAGAGGATATAACTCTTTAGAAATCCTCCTACTTCTGCCCTGGGACATGAAAGGAGAACTTGGAGGGGGTAAGGGAAGGAGCTAATAACAACTGATAAGCTGCTATATTTATTGAGTACTTATTGCGTGCCATGCAGTGGGTGAAGAGTTTCACATACATTATGTCATTCCAGGCCTTGCACAAGACTTTACTTAATCCCTACTAAAGTCATCCATTCATTGAACACATATTTACTGAGCACCTATTATGTATCAGCTCCTATGCTAGGTACTGGAGAGAGTGGTGAATAAGACAGAGTCCTCCATTCTTGCTAAGTTTACAACATAACACAGTGGTTGCAAGTGCAAGCTTTGGAGTCAAGAGCGCCCAGGTTCAAATCCTAACTTATTAGTTGTGTGAATGTGCAAGTCACTGAAAGTATCTGTGCCTGAGTTTCCCCACCTGTAAAATGGAAATAATAACAGCCCCCACCGCCTAGGGCTACCATGATGCTCCAATGAAATAATGGATGAAAAACACTCAGCTCACTGCCCAATACATAGCTGGTGCTCGATACATGTGAGTTATTATTATGACGGGGGAGATGAAGCTCAAATCATAATTGCTAATGAGTGTGAATAGCAGGAAATGCAGGGTACTCCATGGTCATGCGGGGCCTCTGGTCCCGCTCCCTGCACAAGAACGCAGGATATGGTGAGGCCAAAAAGGAACACCCACAGAGCCATAGATAGGGGAGTCATACCACTATATTCTCGCTGGCGGCTGGGTTGGAGACACAGGAAGCAGGAGCCACACGATCCGAAACCTGCTGTCTTCTTTTCTGCCAACCAACCCACAACCAGCGTAGCCACGGCAGTTATATTAGTGGCTAATGGCTAATCAGTTACAGCTGATGGCCAACCAGTCACAGTTGATGGCCATCTACTACCTGAGCCAGCTCTTTTCCACATGAGGCCGAGAGCCTAGAAACTGCTCTCTGGGACTCTGTCTCCACAAACATCCACCAGAAGTGGCTAGAAATTGACACATCCTTCTTTTTTCTTGATTATTCTTTTGAGATATAACTTACACATAACAAAGTGCACAGACCTGAAGTGTGATGGTCCACTCAGCGGTGGTTAGTGTGCACAATATTATTGAAGGGACTGGAGAAGGCTAGGAGAGTGATGAGGCTGGCGTTCAGGCAGGCTGCCTGTGGGTGAGGTCCAGAGAAGGCGAGAAGGCATTCCTCCCAGATGATCTATGAGAGCTCTAGTGTGTCCCTGCTGAGATTGTTCTGGTTCCTCTTTGTGGGGACAGAGCCAGGAGTGCAGTTTCCAGGCTCTCGGCCTCACGTGGAAAGGTGCTGGCTCAGGTAGTAAATGGCCATCAACTGTGATTGGATGGCCATCAGCTATGGCTAGTTGGCCGTCAGCTGTAACCAGTGAGCCATTGGCCACTAATATAACTGCTGTGGCTACGCTAGCAGCAAATGGGGGCTAGCAAGAAGATGGTGGCTGAGCTAGGAAGCAGCAGAGTGTGGATTATGGATTGCAGAGAGGCGGATTGCAGCTAGCAAGTGACGTCGGTTGGCAGCGAGAAGTGGACGGCAGGTTGCGGATCATGTGACTCCTGCTTCCTGTATCTCCAACCCAGCCGCCAGCGAGACTATAGTGGTATGAATCCCCTATCTATGGCTCCGTGGGTGTTCCTTTTTGGCCTTACCATGTCCTGCGTTCTTATGTGGGGAGCAGGAGCAGAGGCCCCAGAAGAGACCCCGCCTGTCACCCTGCATGACGCTCTTCCACAGAAGTTGCCCTCTGAACATTAGTCCTGTCCTCTAAGCCTCAGTGTTCTCATCTGTAAAAAGGGGCAGGGGTGTTAATTTGACTCATCCATTAATTTCCAGAGCAGCTGTGAGGATCAGACTCAAATGTCATCATGTCTGTGGAGACTTTTAGTGCAAATGCTACGTAGATGCATAAATTATTAATTTACTGAGGACTAGAAAAAAAATGTATTGAGCTGCTGAGGCAGATCTTAGTCAAGGCTCTTGGGGCAGGAAAGACACACAACTCCCTCCGATTCACTCAATGAGTGGCTGCTCATTCAGTTTAGGTTGATGAAAGTATACAGGGGGAGTTTAATAGAAAAAAAGGGCAGATCTACCAGCATCCTGCAGCTTCTCTCCCTGGGTATATGTGAGGAGGGCTTTCGATTTAGTCTCTTACTATGTGTAGCTCCATTCTCTGTGTGGTCGGCTCTCTCTTTACTAATGTGTGGACTTGGGTGGGGCTCCAGCTCAGGCTGCTGTTCTGACTGCATTTCTGTTTAGATATCTTCTCCTTTAACTGTACCAGGAGCTCCCTGTACCTGGTCCCGCCCCCCCACCCCCCAGGACTCAGAATCTGATTGGCTAAGTACAACCAATGGATGGCTGCTACCTAGGGTCAGCTGATCAATTTTGATCTAATTAGGTTTGGAAAGAGGGGTGAAGGTTTTGGGTGTGAGTGTGGTATGCCACTACACAAGCCTGGGGCTTCTGTAGACGAGAGGAGTGTGGGTATTTTCAAAGAATGAGACATAACCTGGGGAGCATCCCAAACAAGGTGGTCTCCAAAATGGCCCTGGTCTGAGACTCATGAAGGCAATAGTGAAGAATTCAAAGTCATTCTTTAGTGTATTTGTTTATTCAACAAGCGCGTGCTAAGCATTTGTGCCAGGGGAGCACCATTCTTGACCATGGGGACACAAGAATAAGACACAGTTCCTCTCTTGTCTCACTAGACGAGGGGGCATACACGATTCAACAAAGGAACACGACGAGGGTCCCAAGTGCTTTCCCAGAAGTCTGACCTGGGTGTAGGGCAGGGTAAGTTCAGAAGATGATTTGGTCAGCTGTATGGAGCTTATAGCAGTGGTTCTCAGACTTGAGCAGGCATCAGAATTACTTGGAAGGCTTGTTAAGACACAAATTGCTGAGTCCCAACCCCTGAGAACCAGACACATGTAAGTCTGCAATAGTTGCTGAGAATTTTGATTTCTGAGACGTTCCCAGCTGATGCTTATTCTGCTGGTCTGGGGTCCATACTTTGAGAATTGGTGACTCAAGAGGTTTGAGTGTGGAAAGACGAAAACATGGGGGAAAGGAAAGTGGACTCAGAGTCATGGAATTACAAAGTGGCAGTCAGTGTTCTGGAATTACGTGTTTGGGCACATCCAGTGTGCTCTGAGAGTGGTGAGGAGAGATTAAGGGGTTAAGCAAGGCCTAAATTGTCAAGCACCCTAAATGCCAAGCAAAGGAACTGGAACTATATTCTGTGGGTAATAGGAGTCATTGGAGGATTTTAAACAGGGGAAGGGGTACATGCACACTTATGCTTCCGGAGTGGACAATAGTCTGGGTAGAAAGGGGTGGGATGGGGAGACCGTGCCATAGATGTCTACTTCACGAGCAGCCTGACCATGTACACTCATGAGGAACTGTAGCCTCTTCTAATGAGCATGATGGTGTCGGAGTCCTCAATCTGCAGCTCTGAGAGGCTGCAATGATTCCTCAGTCTCCGACCCTGGAACTTTAGTATCTGATCTTCCACATAAGGTCCTCCAGCGTCCTCAATTTTTTCTTTCAAGTCACGGACAGAGTCATCAGGGCAGATGGCATAAGGCTTGCTATGGCCACTACAGTTCTTCACGAAGACCTGAATCTCATCATGGAAGGTCTCCAGCACCTGGACAGTCACCTTAGAGAAGATCCCATAATCTGCCAGGGTCCGTTTGCTGCTGAGTAGTTGCCGCTCCCCTCCCGGCTCCTGGAAGGAGAGACGCTGCTGCCCGGTGAGACCAAACGTCCTCTTGATCTCCGGTTTCATTTTCCAGATGGGACTGTAGGGGTCCACTGAGAGTTTCCAGGGCTCATTTCCTGTCTGTTTCACCACCACCTGGACGTTCCTTGCTGGCTGGAAGGGAGGAGCAGAAAAGGGTTTCTGGTGGTCATGACTGTCTGTTGTCTCCAAATCCTCCCCCTTCTGGCTACTGATGATATAATTTATTGCCTACCAAGAAACTTTTAATTAAAGGAGGTGCTATCAATAATTATCTCAGCTAACAGGCATAAAGCAGGACTGTCCCAGGCAAAGCAAACTATTTGGTCATCCTAGGCTTATAGGACCACTGGCTCATCCTTCATCCTCTGACTCACCCCAAGCAGAGTGACAACTGACAACAGTTCTCCAAATAACGATTCCTTCTATGTGGACCTGCCCAGGGTCTCCTCCACCCTACCCCACCTGTCGTCACATGTGGACAACATTAGAACCTACTCCATATGCAATCATAGGGCTATTGTAGGTTTAATGATTTAATGTATATCAGGCACCTGGACGTATATTCAAGGATATACAATGCAACAGCAGAAGCCTGAAAGCATCCTAAAAATCTATGCGTAGGGCACTGGTTATATAAGTTAAGGTACTTTCATTCATTGGATTATGATATAGCTGTTGATCCAGGAGGCCCTGACATTCCCATTTGTCTAGGGGAAGCTTACTGTATGTCCTTCATCCTGCGTAAGTAACAGCATCCCATTTCACGCTCCAAAATATCCTGGCTTGGACTTTGTCATATGGTTATGCTTGTTAGGTCTATATGTGTGGATATAAAATTGTCTTTCAGATAATTTAATAGAGTAACTGAATTACGTCATAATTTAAGTAAATAAAAGTAAACCCCCACACACAAATAGAATGTGCAGTTAGACACAGGCACGTGCTTGTGTGTGGGTGGCATATCCATGGAAGGAGAAGCAAGAAATTGGTAAGTGTGTGTCGGGGAGGGGGCGATACTGAGAGGCTGGGGATCAGGATGGGAGGCAGATTTACTTTAATAGTGCGCTCTTTTAAACAGCTTGTTTTGCTTTTTTTTTTTTTTTTTGCTATGAGGGTGTGTTTTCTTCTCTCTCTCTCTCTCTCTCTCTCTCTCACAAACACATATACACACATACTATAATAATTATGGGAAGGCTTCTTAGCAGGAGTTGGAAGACTGTTCCATGAATCTTCTCCCAGAAAACCCCTGGTCTGCGGGACCTTCCGTTCCAGCCAATGGAACGTGGCTGGGTGGCAGTTATCTGCCTTGCTTCTGTGGCTGCAGGTTTGCCTTTGAGGCCGGGCTCAGAATTTCCCTACAGGATATGAAATGTAGGACTGGCAACAAGAAAACTCTGGGACGAGCTGGTTGGTGAAAATAGATCTCTCAGTTGAGCGCATCGCAGAGTCCTGGTCTTTGAATCCTGGGTTCCCACGTAGTGTTGAGACCCGGGACTATGGTGGCCCATGTGGGAACAGCCATGCACAGGGGGCCACACAGCTGGGGTTTCTGTCTGCATTGGACGCCTATGCTCCTCACTTAGGGTTTTTGGATACATCTATAAATCTCATTTTAATAGCAAAAAGTTGAACTTTTGACAACCCATAATAGCAGAGACATTAGTCCACAGGATATATGTATGGAATAAATTCTTTGTCTGTATCCCTCAAATGGCTACAGAGCAGGGCAAAAATTGCCTGCCCACTTTACAGACGAAAGAATTGAGGCCTAGACACTTACAGCATAAGGGGAAGAAATGCATACCTGGTTGGCTGGGACATCGCCAGGGCAGGTACGTATTCCCTGTGTTGGGGACTCAGAGGTGCTATGGCAGGAGTTGGGGAAGATTCATGGGGGGGGGGGGGGGGGTTGAAGTGAGGTCATCACTAAGTCATGACAGTGGAATGAGGGTGGGGGTGGTACCTGTACGTCCCAATCTTGGCAGGAGTCTTCAGTGCTGCAGCAGGCCTGCCTCAGGCAGTAAGCAGCTTCTTTGGCCACCAGGTCCCACCTCTTTTCCCTTCCCAGGTTGTTGGTGGGATCAGCTGGGTCCAGGATAACGGGCCTGGGAGAGAGAAGGGGAATGATTTTCCATCACACTCAGAACGCTGTCCTCTGTCCCTCAAGTGTGTGGAATTATTGTGCATGCCTCTGTGTAGGGAGGAGGCCTCCCTGCAGCCTGAAGCCCTTGGTGCAAGATTGGCAGTATAAACTAAGCCGGCCCAGTCAGAATGCATCTCAGGGATTCTGCTTGGGATACTGGGGCAAGTGTGCGCTCTTCTCTACTGGAAGGTCTGAGTCCAGGTGAGAAGACTGGACCTGATGCAGCCATGAAGGAATTAGCCTGAATTCAAAGGTAAAACCCCGGGCAGGGCAGAAGTGAGCGATTCACAGATGGGACCCTGATGACATAGTGAATATCTGGATCGCACCACGTCTGAAGCTTTATTTATCTTTGGACTTCTCAGTGACAAAAGCCAATACCTCCCCTTTATTTTAAGAACTGTTTGAGTTGGGTTTTCTATTCTTTGTAGCCGAAACTAATGCAACCAACACACTCACCTGGGTTCCTTCAACTGTTGTTTGATAAAATTCCTGACCACCTCATTTTGGAAATCATAGTACTTGGTCCAATATATGCAGATCTTTTCATAATCTTGGAGGAGTTCCATCACAGCTATAAACCCTTTGTCCAGGTTGAAGTTCTCACTTTCATCAGTACCCATTTCCCAGGCGTAGATGGTCAGTAGCTCCAGCGCATATTTTGGGGGCAATCCTGGCGTTTTATATTTACGTTTCAAAAACTGGAGAGGGAGAGAAGATGAGGGTTGGGGAAGACAGGGGGAGAGGGAGAGAATATGAGATTGTTACCCTGGGAATTGGGAATTCCCACGTTATGCTGTTTCTAGGACCCAGTAATATTTCATCAACGTCCTTTTACATCCGGATTATGTAGCACATACATAAAATTTGACATGAGCCCAGCAGCTTGCGGTCTAAATGAAATATGTCCTGGGACCATCAAAATTTCAATAGAAGAGGAAGTTGGGGCCTCTTGTGGATATTTCCTGGGCCTCATCAATCTTCGTTATTCAGTTGAAATGGGGGAGGCAACTTAACATAGCGAATATGGGATATAACTGAAGAAAACTAAAACACACAGACACACTGAAAACATAAAACAAAATCAGGACAAACAAAAGATGAAGGAGAAAGAGTAATAATGTAAAATTTTCAGTTCTTCAAAAATTAATTTAGAAATTTGTTGCAATTTTATAATCTCAGTGATGTTTTTAGTGGGATGAAATGATCTTAAGATTCATATAGAGGAGTAAATACCTAGGAAATCCAAGAAAAACAAAAATGGAGAAGTTGGTGTTTGTTTTCTCAGGTATGTTATATAAAGCAGTTGTAACAAAAACAGTATGCTTTTGGTGTTAGAATAAACAATAGTCAAAGGTAATAGAACTGATAGCCCAGAATTAGCTCCCAGTCGATGAAAGAATTTAATAATTGACAAGGGTGGTATTTCAGTTCAGTGGGAAAGAGATGCATAATCCAGTGAATGATGCTGGCACAACTTGTTAGCCATTTGGAAGAAAATAAAGACTGTCACAGCGAATATCAAAATAAATTACAACTGGAGTTAAAATATATATTAAACATATTAGGAGAAAAATTAAGAGACTACGTATATACTGTGGGTAAGATAAGCAACCTACAACATAGAAAAAAGTCAGACATCTGTGTATTTTAAAATTAGAAATAATTATGTTGTCAAAGATACTATAATTAAGGTAAATAGATGAGTGATATATTTGTAAAAATATTTGCAACACATAAGAAGTAATGGTACAACATCTACAATTTGCAAAGAGGTCCTACAACTGACAAAAATAAAACAAAAAAACACACACAAACAATTGAAAAGTATGCAAAATACATTAATAGGTAACTCCCAAAAGTTCAAATCCAAAGTAAGCAAATGTATTTTCTTAAAGGGTGGAATACAAAAAGAGTTTGCATGATTTGATCCCACTTACTTAAGCTCTGTGCATGAGCTTTGTGAGTACAGATATAAAGATAGGTATGAAAAAAAAATAGTCACCAAAAATGTTATTAGTATTATCTCAGGGATTTCATGTGAATTTTATCTTCTTTTTTTAAAATCACTTGAAGTTTTTATAATGAGCCCAATGTATAATACTCAGATAATCTGAAAAAAAAAAAGTTAATATTATGAAAAATATTTAGGGTTCTTGATTAAGAGCCCAGGTTCTAGAGTCAGACACTTTGGGGTTCAAATCTCAGCCCCACCTTAGCTTTTGAGTCTCAGTTTTCTTATCTCCAAATGGGGCTGATGAATAATACATGACAGTTGGAAAAACCAGATGAGAAAAAATTTGTAGAGCACTTAGCATAGGTCACGGAACCTAATTAGCGCTCAGTAAATGACAGCTTTCTCATTATTGCTGTTGCTGGTGTCCCAAATGCCTGAGGTCTGACGCCTGTTGAAAACCACGTCTGTGTACATCAGAAACCATTTAATTGCCCTGGAAGAACATGCTATCAAAACCAGGAGGCTATCGCCAGGACACAACACTTTGGAAGGGAACAGAACACAGCAACAAGAAGTAAGCAACAGGAGCGGCCGGATGGCTCAGTTGGTTAGAGCATGGTGCTCTTAACAACAAGGTTGCCGGTTCGATCCCCACATGGGCCACTGTGAGCTGCACCCTCCACAACTAGATTGAAACAACTACTTGACTTGGAGCTGATGGGTCCTGGAAAAACACACTTAAAATTAAAAAAAAAAAAAAGAGGTAAACAATAGCCACAACAATAACGCAAAACTTTGTCCAGTGCTCTGTATTTGACAAATAGTGTCCAATCATACTATTTCACCAACGCTATTTAACATGCTCCCTGTCCTGAGATAGGGTGTTTTCGTTTCTTTTCCCTTTAAAAAAATACCAAGATGCACCTGCCCTTCCTCTTGCCCCTACACCCCCCAGCTCCTCACCTGCAGGTACCAGTGTTTCACCAGCCGCAGGAGGTTCTTTAGCTTAATAGGTCGACTTTTCACAAAGCGCCTCTGCAACTCCGTGAAGCTTGGTGAGAACTGCCCAGGGCGGCCGCCAACGGTTATTAAGTTTTCATAGATTTCCGGTCGTGGTTTACAGTCTGGGGAAATATTTCCTGGGAGATAAAAGTGCCTGGTCAGGAAAATCTGCCCATTGAGGTGAGGAAGATGGGAAAAGAACTACAGCACATAAAGTGTGCAGACATTATCTCATGCATTCCTCGCTACAGCGTTATTTTTTCCCACTTTACAACTAAATAAGGGGAGGTCTTAGAGGGTTTGGTTGCCAACTCAAAAGTCAGATAGGTAAATTTTAAATAACTGACGTTGACTAAAGACTTCACCATATGTCAGGCACTGGATCTAAGCTCATGGTATCCTCAGAACAGCTCCATGAAGTAGTAAATGCCATAGGAAATGCCATTTTTTGTGAGTCAAACATGGTCAAATATTGTCTATTTCCTATGATTCAACTGGATATTATTAACCCATTTAACAGGTTGGTACAATGAGTCTTGGAAGTTTTAAATAGCTTGCCCAAGGTCACACAATTAGTAAGTCTTGGAGCCAAAATTTGAAGACCTTAAGAGGTCTGTTTTTAAAATGATTCCTATCAGTTCTTGCAAAGACCTTGAAGTGCTTGATTGCCTGGGTGTTTCCCAGAGGATCAGAGAAGAATCTCTTCGTTGGGTTGGGTAGGAATCCATTATCTGGGAGAAGTCCCCTTTTCCCGCAAGAATGGGCTTTGGAAACACCTGATTTATGGGAAGATTTCATTTTCAAAGTATAGCTCCAGACCCATCCCCCTGAAAAAGAACAAACTCCACTCTCACCCATTGGTTTCCACTTTCCCAAACCCCCTCCCGAGGCCAGGTTGCTGAAGGGCCCCTGACTAGGTTCTCTGGACCCAACCCATCGCTGTCTTTACCTAGAGCATCGAAAGCTGGGAGCACATCCACTTTAATGACATCACTGCTCTTCCTGGCCTGGACCAGGAAGGACAGGGAGCGGGAGGCCCTGCTTCCCGCTCTGTGCTGGGCCACAGTGATGTTGTAGGCCAGACTCCTGCTACAGTGATCCAGTTTCTCCTCGATGATGTTTAGGATGGACTCACAGAGCCAGGCCTGGTGTTGGAAGCTGGAGAAGCAGCTCAGGAACAGGATCAAATCCACATCGGAGCTGTGGTTCAGCGTCGTCCCCTTCCCAGAGGAGCCGCCCTGGGGAGGACATCAAAGTTGAGCTTCACCTTCCCCTGAGGCCTGATGTTTTGAGGTGGGGGTGAAGCCAGGAGCACCCATGTTGGGCTAGTCACACAGGTCCCCAAAGGAGCCCTTGGTCTCCATCATACATGGACTAGAAAAATTAAGTATGTGTTACACAATTCTAAGGCTATAAATGAAATGTAAAGCTCCATTGCACCCCAGACCCTAAACCCTTTCTCCAGAGGCAACCCTAGTTACCAGCTTCTTACATACATCATTCCATAAATGTTCGATGCCTCCACTTCTGCCATTCAACATGGTAGCCACATGTGGCTACTGAAATTTAAATAAATTAAAATGAAATGAAATAAAAAATTTCAGTTCTTCAGCTGCACGAGCCTCAATTTCAAGTGCTAAGTAGCCACCTGATTATATTGGACGGTGCATATATAGAACATTTCCATCATTGGAGAAACTTCTATTGGACAGCTCTGGCTTAGACAAACATTTTTGTGTATACATTTTATATACATATTATGGGTGTGTGTATGCACAAATGTACATTGTTAGACTTTTTATTTTGAAATAATTATAGATTCACAGGAATTTGTAAAGATGGTTCAGAGAGGTCTGATGTGTCCTTTGTTTGGTTCCCCCCCCCCATGGCTACCTCTTAGATAAATGTAGTGGACTACCAAAACCAGGCAATTGCCATTGATACAATGTGTGTGTTTAGTTTTATGACATTTTATCACATGTTCAGATTCCTGTTATCACCACTGAAACCAAGATACAGAACTATTCCAATTCTACTTCCTCATTCTACTTTTTAATAGTCACAGTTACCTCCCTCCCCTCCACCATCCCTGAAACCTGGAAACCACTAATCTGTTTTCCATCTCTATAATCTCACGATTTCGAGAATTATATAAATGGAACCATACGGTATGTGAGCTTTTGACGTTGGCTTTTTATTTTCACTCAGCACAAGGCTTTTGATATTCATCCATGTTGTCACATGTATTAAGAGTTTGCTCCACCAAAATCACCCTTGTTACAGCTTGTTACTCAAGTTTTAACTTTAGTCCCAATCTGCTGGCTATTCTCTACTTTTCAGAGTTGTCAATCATTTGCTTTTCCATGTCTCTCCAGAGTTTTAGTTGTAATTTGTGAGACTTTGTAAGAGCCTTACTCCATCTGGGCCAGCACCAGAAGCTTACAGTCTCTTAAAATATTTAGAAATACATGTGAAACAAAACGTTTTCTAATTATTTATAAACATAAAATGTGATTGTAGTATATGAAAATTTTAACAGTGCTCATTTATGCATAATACGGTCATTCATTAAAAAATTTTTTTGTTTTTCCCCCCTATATTTTCGTGATTAAATGTATTACTCATGTAATTTAGAATATCATGAAACAATTTGACCTCAGGTTCCTATGTGACCTGAATTTTGGCATTGGGTTCCTTGAGCTGAGGAAACAGAATAGTAGAAGAGGATCAATATGGTTTTCAGCAGGTGGCAGTGATTAGCATAGCAAGAGGTGACTTTGAAAAAGACTCTCCAGGCCATTCATGGTAGGAAATCAAATGAAATTAGTAGGTTTAACTCTAGAAAAATACAACACTCTCACCACAATATAGATGGATGAAACCAAGAAAATGAGATGTAACTCAGAAAATCTAGTGCTTAACATGGTCGAGAAAGGCAGAGAGAGAAGAAATGTTAATTTATATGCAATGTACCCTCTTCCTCCTAATATAGAAATGGAAATGTAATGAGCAGGTGTCCTTTCTGCTATGTTTGTTTACCAAGATATATCCAAATAGAGTGTTTAACTCCATAAATACTTTGTACTAGGCATTTTCCATGCTACTCAAAATAGATGGAGATAGTCAAGGGGTGTTTAAACTTCTGGAAATAGAGATCATTGAAAGAACAAGAGGAAAGGGAAAATAATTGTTTTTTCTTCTAGACAGTCTCCACCTGTAATAGTGGGAATGGGAACTTCAAGATAGGGGTACCTGGAGTAACATAAATGGCACATCTCCAGTGGAAACAGCACCTTCGAATCCATAGAAAAGCTTTATTTAGAACCTATGTTGAAATATTTGAATACTCTCAAACCCATCCTTCAGAGAATATGCGTCCCATTTCTGGTTTTGATGGGCGTTTCCTTTTTCCATTTAAGGTCCCAAAAACAAAGATTCTGATGGCACTCTAAGAGCAGAAAGCAGAGGTTGCAATTCCTCTAAGAAGTTCAGATATGTGGAACAGTCAGAGCCCAGAAGTGCAAGGCTGGCTCTTTTGAAGCAATTATAGGAGCTTGAATTTTTTGAATTTCTGTTTGGAAGCTCCTAGTTTGCTGATAACACCCCCTGAGTCTTTGGTTTCAACTTTTTTATTTAAAGATTCTTTAAAGCTGCATGTCCTTCCTTTTCAGCCTTACCCTCGGTAGTCATTGTCACCCATAGGTAAAGAGTGATTTATTTAAGTTAATGTTAGTCTTTCATTCTAGTAAAATGAGAAATATCTAGATTTACAGTCAAGGAACTTTTGATTTAGGGTGATATGTTAGAAGTTGAATTACAAATTAGTACTTTTCCAGGAGGAACCATGCTATAAATGGGTGTTGAATTTCATAATCAGCCCTGAAAAATCCATGTAACCCTGGAAGTACTCTCTGGTATTACATAATTGCTAGGTAGTTTCTAATATAACTGTATAACCTAGTGCTATTTTAGAAGAAAAATATAGAAGAATTTGGGGTAAAGTAGATTTTGTTTTCTTTTTTTAAAAAAGCCATCTTACTGCAGCATATAATGAATTGTTTATTGGAGATATTGTGTATTTATTTATTTTTAAGGAGGGCGCAGCTCACAGTGGCCCATGCGAGGATCAAACTGGCAACCTTGGTGTTATTAGCACTAAGCTCTAACCAACTGAGCTAACTGGCCAACCCAAAGCAGGTTTTCTTAAACAAGAAATAAAATCATACATTTTATAGAGACCTGTTACCCATCTTCCACTTGCCTCCCTGGCACTCAGAGAGCTGGGGGGGGTTGGGAGGGTGAGGAGGTGGGAGGGTGGGGAGGTGGGAGGGGGGAGGGGGGAAGGTGAGGGTGGGGGAGGGGGGGTGGGGAGGGGGGGAGGGGTAAAAGAAAGGAGGGGGAAGCTCCAACATATATGGTACTCAGGAATGTGAGCAGTCTTTTGTTAATTGGCCCACAGATATTAATTATTCCTGTTGCTTTCTCTCTCTTCAGGTGCTGTGATTTAATTTAGAACATCTCAGACATTTTCTCTTGCCAATTGCGATAATCATCATCATCATCCTTTAGATTTGTAGGATTATTTACCGTTTAAAAACACTTCCCCACACTTTATCTCATTTATTCCTGATAACAAATTGGGTTAAAGGGGTGGAGGCAGAGACTGGGAGAGATGAAATGATCCGTCTCCCCAGGTCACACAGTCCCAAAACAGCAGAGCTGGGATTCGAACCCCCAGGGTCTCCCAAGTGCTCACCTTCACCACCTTCAGCACTCTGATTGTTTGGTCTCCAATCAGCTCATCATGGAAGCACACATCCCTCAAGAACCGCTCACTTCTGTCCCAGGCGTCTTGTACTTCCTCCTTCCAGGCCCTCTGGGGCTGCAGGCTCTGCCTCACAAAGGTGTCCAGCTCGTCTGCAGGGGTCTCATACAGGCTCCGGGAGGGTTCCATTTCTGCGGGACCCGGCTGCCCGATGGAATAAACCTCTGCTTCTGCCCAGCCCTTTTAATGCTCAGGAGTCAGCTCTCCCGCCAGGTCCTCCCTACTCACGTCATGTTTGGAAATCGAAACTGAGTTTGCAGAGCTAATTTTCGTTTTCCGTTTAAGGCTGCGAGAAAAAATGGCTGGGAGATAAGAATGAGACTTTGCTTCTCGCCACAGTCTCTCTCAGTCCTAGCGTTTCACAGAGTGTCCCGGAGCAAGGTCTCCCCCCAGGCCTCATGCCGCTCTGCACGGAGAGTAGGTCCCACCCTCTACTGCAACTGGGTTCCCCCTCCCCCTCTTGGAATTGGATGGTGTTTTTGCCCCTGGGATCAGGAGAGGTTGATGCCTGGGTGAGGGGGCAGAGGCTTGGGCTGAACCCAAGGAGTCCTGGGACGTGGGATGGTCTGAGCACACCCTTTATTTTTATTTTGTTTTTAATCTTAGTCATCCCCAACAACTCACAGGAAAGAGGAAGTCTAAATTTTCACTGGTGGTTCTCTCAAGAACTTGATTTTGAACAGCAAAGGACAGTTTGGGGGGGTGGACGGGTGGCTCAGTTGGTTAGAATGCGAACTCTGGGCAATGGGGCTGCTGGTTTGATTCCCACATGGGCCAGTGAACTGTGCCCTCCGCAACTAGAATGAAGTCAATGAGCTGCCACTCAGCTCCCGGGTGGCCAGGTGGCTCAGTTGGTTGGAGGGGGGGGGGGGGGCTCTCAACCACAAGGTTGCCGGTTCCAACTCCTCGACTCCCGCACAGGGGATGTGAGCTGAGACTCTCCGAAGGGATGGTGGGCTGCGCCCCCTGCAACTAACAATGGCGACTGGACCTGGACCTGGAGCTGAGCTGTGCCCTCCACAACTAAGATTGAAAGGACAACAACTTAAAAAAAAAAAAAAAAAAAAAAAAAAAAAAAAAGGACAGTTTGGGGAAGACACAATGGCCTTAAAAGATCTAAATGTGAATTTTGGAGGCCTAAAGAGGTGACCCTATAAAATCAGTAAAACAAATGGTAGAAAATTAAACTCAGATTCAGCAATTATTCCTGAAAGAGGACCTCACATTTGCTTGTGGGGGTGGGGGTGTACATAAGTGCTTTCATAGTCCTTGTAAATAAAAATCTCATTGATATTGTGAAGGTCACAAACACCCACCTACAGGATGCATTTTGAAAATATCCTAATGCCACTCTGTGGTTTGTCGAAAATGTCAGTATTCAAAAATGCCTCTCTGCCCTTCTTCCTATGGGAAGGGAAGACACTGGGTCCTGAAAAACAGGCTTAGAAGACACAAAAACTGCCTTGGAGATGAGAAAAACACTTATGTTGAAGATGCTGTGAAGAGTTTGAGTAAAAAATAGTTTTTGAAACATGAAAGTTGAAAAGAGTAATTCTTATTAGTCATACAACGTTTGAAAATATATAGCTGTATTGAAACCATTAAATAGTATATGTGCATATTTAATTTTCCTAAAGTTTACGTAAGCAGAACAACCTCAATAAATTTTCATTTTCTCTTTGGGAAATATTATTAGCCCATTGGAAAAATTGACTTAGATTTGAGGTCATGTTGTACTGGGGCGTTTTTGGAATACATATCTATACATGTATATATGCGAAAGTAATTGTCGTTTAAAAGGTTGAAAATAATTGCAAAAACTGCAATTACTTTTGCACCAACCTAATATATATCTATATATATAGATATATATATAGATATAGATATAGATATACACATATATATATTTCATATATCATGTATATCACACACACATATATACATATTCCTGTTTTAAAGATTGGGACATCCTATACATGCCCTTAATATGTCTCTGCTACATTTTGACAATTTTCCTTTCTCTTCTGCTAGGTGGCGCTCCACAACACCTAAAAGAGCAGACTTCCTAATTCCTAGCATCCTACTTTGATAGAAAAAGACTTGTGTGGTCAGTGCTTCTCCTTTTCCAGAAGGTGAATGGAGACCAGGGGGTTTACCAGGGCTCGTTGACATTATGGTGACAATATTAACTCCAATAGTTACAACTGGTCGAGCACTTAGCATGTGCAGGCTCTTTTCCTGGATTAGCTCCTTAAAACCCCACAGAACCTTGTCGTGTAAATCCCATCCTAGGAAATTTGACTCAGAGAGATGATGTGACCTGCCTGGAGTCACATAGCACATAACTGGGTAGGCTGTGATTCGAACCCAGGTCATCTGAATTCCACATGCTAGAGACTTGACCCTCACACTGTACTGCTGATCAAGGCAGCTGCTCATTACTGAGCTCCTACATGTGGTAGGCAGTGAATGAGGCTTGGAGAATACAGAGATGAGTAAGAGACTCATTCAACGGGTGGTTTGTTATGTGTCCTCTCCACTGGGCACCTTGAGGAAAGGAACCGTGTTTCCCAACGTCTAGAACAGGGCCTGAGTTCATGTTGGCTGAATAAACCAAAGAGCTTCATCAGATTTCACAGCAAGAATAAGCACTTCATTACTAACAATTATCACCCCAATAAGCTTTAATTTTAAAAAAAATTTAAAAATAAACACTTCAGTAACCTGACCATTTTTAGTCTATAAGAGGGACAGAGGGTGGAGGACAGGGGAGATCCTGTGACCACCTACGTGTTCAGTCAAGGCATCTATCAAGGATTCCCACCTTCGGGCCATTCCAAAGGGCCCTCTGGTTCTGCGAATAGAACTTAACATTTTAATAGTTTGTCTCTCAACATGGTGCACTGAATAAACTACAATCATTACTCTTGAATCAACTTATTGATGGAATGAAAAAAATGAAACTAGACCACTTTCTTACTCCTTATACAGTGACTTCAGTGGTATAGCTTGTATGCGATGATATTTGAGGCTCAACCGTGTGTAGCCAGAGCCCATTTTGATGCTGCTGAATGAATTCGCACGTGTATCTTTTGTTTGAATCCATTATCTTTTTCTTTTTGTATCCCTGAAGCAAGGCGCTGGGAAATGCATTCACAATAGTGAGAATTATTGACATCTTCCTGGTAAAAATATTAACAATTTATTCCTAGGTCCAATTTGCAGAACAGATAAATGCTGTGCTCGCCTCCTTCCATGATCACATCAAAATTACAACTAAGTTACAGAACAATCACTCTGGAGAACCATCTGAAGACTAGCTGAATGGAAATCCTATAACTAAGCATATAAAGAAGCCACGTCGAGACTGGTAGGAGAGGCGGAAATGCAACATGGGCTGGTCCCACACCCACGGTGAAGAGTGGGATGTGTCAGCTGTGGAGGCCCCCTCAGGAGCAAGGGGGAAAACTGGATAGATACATGAAAAAAAAATGAAACTAGACCACTTTCTTACTCCTTATACAAGAGTAAATTCAAAGTGGATTAAAGACTTAAATGTAAGACCCGAAACCCTAAAACTCCTAGAAGAAAACATAGGCAGTAAACTCTGACATTGCTCTTAGTAGTATTTTTTTGGACAAATCTCTTTGGGCAAGAAAAATAAAATAATAAACAAACAAATGGGACTACATCAAAGTAAAACGTTTTTATGCAGCAAAGGAAACCATCAACAAAATGAAAAGACAACCTACTGGATGGGAGAAGATATTCACCAATGGTACATCCAATAAGGGGTTAATATCCAAAATATATAAGGAACTCATACAACTTAATACGAAAAAAAAAAATCTGATTAACAGATGGGCAGAGGACATAAATAGACATTTCTCCAAAGAGGACACACAGATGGCCAATATCCATATCAAAAGATGCTTAACATGACTAATCATCAGAGAAATGCATATGAAAAACAAAAATAAGATCTCACCTCACACCTGTCAGAATGGCTACATCAATAAATCAACAAACAAGTGTTGGTGAGGATGTGGAGAAAAGGGAACCCTCATGCACTGTTGGTGGGGTAACAAATTAGTGCAGTCTCTATGAAATACAATATGGAGGTTCCTCAAAAAATTAAAAATAGAATTACCTTATGAACTCCAGCAATGCCACTTCTGGGTATCTATCCAAAGAAATGTAAAACGCTTATTCAAAAAGATGCATGCATCGTTATGGTTCATTGTAGCATTATTTACAAGAGGCAAACTATGGAAGCAACCTAAGTGTCCATCAACAGACCATTTAAAGAAGATATGATATATATATATATATATATGTATATATATGTATATATATGTGTGTGTATATATGTAAAAGATGCATATATATGTATATATACATATATATGTGTATATATTTTTTTTTTCACGGAATATTACTCGACCATAAAGAAGAATGAAATTTTACCATTTGTGACAACAGTAAAGACCAAGAAGGTATTATGCTAAGTGAAATAAGTCAGACCAAGACAAATACCATATGATTTCACTTATATGTAGAACCTGAAAAACAAAATAAAACAGAAACAGACTTATAGATACAGAAAACAAACTGATGGTTGCCAGTTAGGAGGAGGGTAGGGGTCTAGGTAAAAAAAAGGTGAAGGGGTTAAGTAGTACAAATTGGCAGTCACAAAATAGTCATGGAGATGTAAAGTACATCATAGGGAATATGGTCAATAATATTGTAATAACTATGTATGGTGCCAGGTGGGTACTAGACTTATTGGGGGCCTCACTTTGTAAATTACGTAAATGTCTAACCACTATGCTACACCTGAAACTACATAACATTGAATGTCAACTGTAATTGAAAAAAAAAAGAAACTATTTCTAGGTCAAATTTCCGATCTCTTTGTCACCAACTGAGGAGCCACCTGAATCAAAATGGGGCTTAGAAGATTGATCTTGCAGTTTGGTGTGAACTTAAAACACCCAACAGACTGGTTATATAGGAATAACTATTTAGATGAGACAAATAGAGATTCAGTACAACACAGTGACTGAGAGCGCGGGTGCCTGATGGCCCGAAAGCACATCCCATTTGAAAGCCCCATGTACCTGAGAAGGCTACTTAGCCCTTCTGTGTCTGGGATCCCTGTCTGTGATATGGAAATGTTCATAGGACGTGCTTATTAATATTATGTTCAATGGCTAGAACTAAATACAAAGCCTGAAGAAAAATGGTTGATATCTACATTAAGTGATAAATGTCTGGGAGAATAAGCAAGGAATGCAGAACTGGTTGCCTCCAGAGAGGGTACATGGAAGGCTACAAGACAGGAGCACGGAACCTTTCTTTTCCACACTGAAGTGTTTTAGAGGTCATGGGAAAAATCTATCTTGTGATGCTCGCAGCCGCACTACAGGGTGAGCTAAGTAAGGGCCGTGATCCGTATTTTATGGTTCAGGGCATTGACATTTAGAGAGATTAAGTGACTTTCCTAGAGTCATAACACTCATGAGTGATGGATCCGACCGGGGGACAGAGATGGCTGCCTAGGGACAGAGATCCCCGAACACCTGGACATGAGATAATGTCCTGACACCTGAACCAAGAACTCTCCTCACTGCTTTTCCCACATCCTCCTGCCCAAAACTTGCTCTGTGGAGATAGCTGGTGCCCCAAGGAGGTGCCTGGCCCAAGAAAACGGTTCAAATCCTGACCCAACTCTTGGTTTTATGTTTTAATCCATGACCCGAAATACAACGCCTTTCCCTGAAATGAAGACCCCCCCCCCCCACCGTGGACTGGGCGGATGCAAGCATGTGTCCATCTCCTTTCAGTTGCCCCCACCCCCACCCCCCACATTTGATTCTATCGCTGCCTTGCAGTGAGACTTCCTGGGGGTCAGGTGACCACCCTGAGTGACCAGTAGTCTGTTTAACTCCCAACGGGGAAAACCCTGGACATTCCGAACCAACTGCCCACATGACAGTTGCGCAGTTTGCCTTCGATCAAACAAACCCAGATGATGAGCAGTTAACATCACCTGAGAAAGGGGTCTGCTGGGCTGATGCTTTGGGGGCTTAAAGCCTGAACTTGACAAGCCCCCAGGGTCTCACTGATGATAGATCTGAGCAGCCTGGACTCTGGCTTGGCTGAGAGTGGGCAGTGGCTACACTGGCTCTGAATGTCCCTTTCCTGCCCACATCCACCTTGACCACAGACCAGTCTCTGTGTACAAACTACAGCTACTACTCTGGACTCCGCTGACTGGTGTTACTTCAGCAGCACCTTCAATGTGGGGGAGTGTCGCGTCCAGCAGGACACGAGCTGTGGGAAGTGGGAAGGGCGGTGCAGGGCTAAGAAAAGACCGTGGCCAGGATTAGAGTGCGAGCGGGGCCAAGGGTCTCAAGCCTCAAGGACTGAGCCCCGAATCGGGCCAACGCGTAGTTTTTATTGGTTAACTTCTAAGGAGGTAAAAGATTGTTAATCTCAAGATCTGTGTGTTAGTAGCCTGCTGGCTGTCTTTCCGAAAGTTCCCATTGTGTTCCAGCTTGTACTTTGCCTTCAAACACATGCACACCTCCAAGGAATCCATTGAAGGGGAGGGACCGATATGATTCCATCGGGCCTCAGTTTGCCGAGACTTCCCCTCAAAGGAGCTTTTCCGATATCTCTCCATGGGCCTCAGTTTGCTGAGGCACTCCCTTGTGAAATCCTGGGAAGAGCGCCGGGGGAGCAAACGGTTTGGCAGCTGTTAAGGCAACAGGGGAGGGAGGACATTTATGTCTCTACCTATCATTTGGCCAGATACACGTTTTTGTGCTGCTGAACCACTGCTGAGGACACCAGGAGGTTATCTTGATCGCAGATGGTTTTCTTGTGAATTCTGGGTTTGAATCCCTTATGCTCATCCTTTTCATTTTGTAACCTTGAAGCATGATCCTAGAAAAGTCATTCAAAATAGCTCTGTTGATATATTGTTGGCAGAAGACCATGGGAAAGTGTTAATTCATTCCCAGGTCACACTTCCGCTCTCCTTGTTCACCAGCTGCCTCGGGAAGCCAACCGAATCAAAGTTGGACTTAGAAGAGGGGTGTCGCAGTGTGGTGTGCCCTTAAAATACCCAGTACACTGATTGAGTGGGGACATGACTTTATTCTAATGAAGGAATATAGAAAGTCAGCACAGCACAATGACTGAGCATGGCAACTGGTGTCTGATGACCTGTATCAAATAATCCTGGAAGCCACATGAACCTGAAAAAGTGACACCCCTCTGTTCTCAGTTCCCTGTTCTGTGATATGGGGCCTACTTATTAGTATTATGAGGCTAAATATAAAAAAAACTCAGATAGAGCTGGAAGAAAAATGACAGGTCCTGTATAAGTGCTACATAACTGTTCAAATACTAAATGTATGGAAGACTAAGCAAGAAATGTGGGAATGGCAGCCTCCAGAAAGGACACATGGGTGGCTCCAGGGCAGGGGAGGGGGTGCAAGGTTACTTTCATCCTTTACACGGGTGTGATGGAGAGTATCTGTTATAGGAAATATCTGGTAGAAATCAGAGGAAGCCACCTAGGCTTGAAGGTTCTTTGGGGAAAAAACAGGTTTTGCATTTCTTGTTTTTAATTGATACTTACTTTACAGATCGCAAAGTGCCCCAGTCTTAAGCGTCCAGCTGTATGGCTTCTTATAAACATAAACACATCTGCTGCCAACACCCGGTAGCACACACGCAATGTCCCCAGCACCTGGGCAGCGTCCTGCACAAGGACAGAAGAAGCACACCTGAGTCACCAGGTTACCAGGATGGAGTCACGTACTCCAGGGGTGGTCCAAGCACAACGATGGCTCCTAATGAGCTCAATGTTAGTGTGGCAGCACCGTTGAAAGGTGGTGGATCTGGCCAGAAAGCTGGGGGAACCCAACCAGGCCCTTTGGGATTCGCTATGGAAGTGTGGGGGCAGGCAAGGGTGCCCAGAGAAGCTGCTCAGAAGCATCTGGGTTTTCACACAGTGGAAAACCCTGCTCCGCTAAGTGGAGTGCCCAGAATAATCGATGGCTACCGTTGCTAGGGGTGCTTTTCTATATTTGTGTTTCGTTTTATAGAAAAACATTTTAAAAGCAAGTGGAAGCAGATAAATACTAATGTAAAAATGTTCCAAGTGAAATAAAAGATCTGTGTAAAACTAGCACTAAATCTATACAACAAAATATGAACTTGATCTAAATGCAGCACCTTGGGAGAGTGGCAGCAGTGAGGCGGCTCCGTTCTGGGTCCTGCTGAAAGGTTCCCGACACTGTGGCAACCCCACCCCCTCTGAGGACCCGGCTGAGGCCAGGTCATGGCCTTCACAGGCGTCAACCAGGACCTGCCACACAAACCCAGGTGCTAGAATCCTGGGGAGGCACAGACACAGATGCAGGAGGGCTCCTGGGGGGCTGGGGTGAGGGGGTGCAGGGACGCTCCTCAGGACCTACAAGTGACCTTGGGCGCTGACATCCCAGGGGTCAGATCCACAGGAAACTGGAGGCTTTTGCTGCACTAGCCTGAGGGTGTTGTCTGTCAGCTGAGCATCTATAAGTCTTATAGGGGCGATTGCACCTGGGCATTTGGCAGGGCAGCCTTAGGTGACTGGTTCCCTGGACAGTAAAACTGATACACAGGAAATGGGGGGAGGGGGTCTCTAGGACTCCAGGATGGAAAGGCCAAGTCCCTCCCCCCTGGGCCCTGTGAGGAGCAGGAGGTCTGAGGACAGGTGGGAGAGGGGACCCTGCCCCTCCACCCCTCACTCAGTACGACCCCACATGTCACCTGCACAGTAAAATAGGACTGAGACATGCCTGTGCGTTCGACTTAAAAACCATCATGCAGTGGTAATAAAGACATAAGTTTTATGGCTAAATGTATTCCAATGGGAAAGGTTACAGAAGACACTGCGGCTGCAAATGTAAGGAAACCGATTACATTTGTTTTATTTATTTACAAATTTGGAAATTAAAGAAACCTTAGCAATTTGTAATCCTATCCCCTTACCATATCCCAAAAGGGCATGACATTTTCTTCGATATTTTTGTGGCTTGTTCGATTTTTACATATAGAAAAACAGCTTACAGAACCTCAGCCTGAGAAATGGTGCCATGAGGTGAGCCAGGCCCTCGGCAAGGCTCCACAGAGGCTGAGGGGTCCCCAGGGGTTGGGCAACACCCAGGTGGCTTAGGATCCTGCAGTGTCCCCAACTTGATGCTGGGACCGCAAAGTACCCACCGAGATGCAGAGATGGAGACTCTCCCAGAGCCACTAAATTACCTTAATGAACATAGTTCTATTGTACCTTCAACTGGGTTGTTAATGAGATGTCCCCTGTTGTTTGGCCAGATGCAGACCCCTCTGGCCCACTGCTTGCATGAGAAGGGGCCACAGGACATCTCCTCCTCCTTCTTTTCCCAGGAGGCTCCAAGTGGGGGAGGCCCGCCGCCCCCCAGTCTCCTCACACCCAGTGATGAGGGTCCCATGTTAAACCTCCACTAGGGGATGCTCTTTAGGACACCAGGTGGTTGAGTCGGTGACGCAGGAGAAAAGCTCAGAACGCCTGTGCAAAAGCTCAAGCTCTTCAGGGACGGTCTGTTAAGCCCCTTTGCACTGCAAATAGAAAACTCTTTTTAGGAGAAGAGTGTTCTCTTGAGGACAGTGCTGCTAGCGCACAGGCTGTCGCTGAGGCCGGCATTGTTGAATGCCGTCTTGACTGAGGTGTCAGCGGTTAGAGACTTACCGGACATCCCCCAACAAGGAAATCGCGTATATCATCTTCATGTACATGGTCAGATTTCCCTCTGAATTCGGGGGGAAAGGAAGACATGCAGCCCATTTCGGGGGACTGTCACTTAGACAAAGAAGGGCCAGCATACCTTGGGGATAGTTGGAGCGTCTCCCTGCACCCCTCATTGAGAAGCTTCTCCTCTGCGATGTCACGGGGCTCCGGGGACACAGAGGAACTGTCAGTCCTGGGGCTGCCGCTCAGGACTCACTCAGGGAGCTCTGCCACCCACTGCAGGAAAAGCCCCAAGTGGGGAGCCCAGGGCAGAAGCAGACGCCACAAGGCCCACCAGCCCTGGTGACTGCCAGCCCCGCTCCCTCAATGGACATGGGTGAGGGTGTGTGGATGGGGGGATGTCAGAATGGCAGCTAAGCTGCTGCCAGGCCACCCTCTGTGCTGGATGAAGGACGGGAGGCTGAGGAGCGGGAAAGGAAGAGAAATAGAACCCTTGGCACCCTCGCTGCAGAGACTCTAACCTATTTCAAATAATCTAAAAAAGGGTAAACACTGAAATGCTTGCTGTGTTTCCGTGAGTTTCATGCTCCTCCACCCATTTTAACTCATCAAATTTCCCTTCTTCTTGAAACGTTCCAAGACCATTTCAGCGTCCATGCAGTCATGTATGCGGCTACTGTCTTCATCGTCTATAATACTGGATTTTTGCGTTTTTACCCTGATGAAATACACATAATGCTTTTCCTAATTTGTGACTATACAGGTCAGTAGCATTAATTGCATTCACAATGCTCTGGACCCACCTCTACTAATTATACCCAAAACTTTTTCATCATATCCAACATAATCTCTGTCCCCATTAACAAATCACTCCGCCGTCTCCCTATTTACGCGATGCACACCGGTGTACAGATACCTGTGTGATACTCTAGTGGTGACACGTGACATGATGCTCTTGTCGAATCTCATAGACGTCACAGCACAGGGAGTGAATCATAATGGAAACTATGGCCTTTCATTAGTAAAAATATCCACAATATTTCACTACTAATTGTATCACATGAATATAAGATGGCATCAATAGGAAACTGGAGGGGTGGGAGATGCGAACTTTGTGTATTATCTGGACAACCATTATGGTTATCTACACCTGTTCTCAATCACGTCTATTCATCTTTACAAATCTGCAGACGCTGGAGTAGGGAGGGATCTATTCAGCGAATGTTAAAAAATCACCTGCTGTCTAGAGGCCCCATCTACCCCCAAGGTAACATGGCAATTCTTTGTCTGAGCTAGAACATTAGCTAGAGACGTTGTATTCAACATGTATGACATTTTGACTTGTCAATGCATCTTTCTTTACTTCGATAGGGAGGGCACTAGCGATCGATGACATTTGAATTTGCACACATGAAATAAGAGAACATGACTTCACATTTTCATAATTTTCTCCAAAATGGGAAACTGAAAAATTGTTCTTGAATTAACTTCAGGAGAATAATTCCACATCACCTTCCCTGGGTTATTTAAGGGATGGAGGCTGCGGTGTGGCAGGATATGCACTCTTCTGGACCACTTCCTTCTGATGGCAGTTGACGGATTGGTGCTAATGGCAGCACTACTTTCCTCATCCTGGCTGCTATGTCCGACAAAATGTGTGACAATAGAGAGGGCTTGTCATCTTCCTGGAAGAAGACCACAGAGAAATTGGGAATAATTTATTCACAGTTCCGACTAATGATGCTGGGACTACTAGGTACCCACCAAGATGCAGAGATGGAGACTTTCCCGGGGTCACAACACAAAATTACCTTAATGAACATAGTTCTGTACCTTCAACTGGGTCATTTAAGAGATGTCCTCTGTTGTTTGGCCAGATGCAGACCCCTCTGGCCCACTGCTTGCATGAGAAGGGGCCACAGGACATCACTCCTCCCCCTTTTCTCGGGAGGCCTCTAGTAGGGAAGGCCAGGCCACCCCACACTGTCTCCTCACACCCAGTGATGAGGGTCCCACGTTAAACCCCCACTAGGGGATGCTCCCTGTGAATCTTAAGGGGTCAGTAGTGCAGGGTGGGTCCTGCAGGGCGAGGTGGTAAATGCATCCAGGGGACTCTCATGAAGAATACGACGTGAACGCCACAGCCTGAAGTTACCCACGTGGTGGCCGTACAGGAACCTACTATCCTCTCCTCCAGGTTAAGGAGGCTGAGGAGGGATGGGCCCAGCAACTGTAGAAGCTTATATGCCTGAGAATCTTCCTCAGGAAAGATGTGCTCAGGACATCCTTCAGTGGCCTGCACTGATTCTTTACTCTCCCCTCATCTTCCCTGCACGGCCACAGGCAATAGGGGCCACCAGAGAGCTCTCCTCAGTTTGCTTCCTTTTACTAAAAGACAAAAAATAAATAAGTTAGAAAGCTACAGGGAACAGCGCACTTACGCGTTTTCATCCCAAGCACCACAGGTTCTTTCTCCGGAATTGCTTCGTCTGCTCTTTCTCCTGAAGCACTTCTGAAGGAATCTGGAAAACGGGAGGGAAGAGCAGAATCGGGCCTGTGCAGAGCCACCCACTGCAGGAAAAGCCCCGTGTGGGGAGCCCAGGGCAGAGCCAGACTTCACAGGGCGCTCCAGCAAGGTGGGCTCAGCCCTTGGACTCCCCGCCCAGCGCCCTGCATGGACCACTCAGGTTGGTCAACAGGATTGAATGCTGTAGACGGGGTCAGGCGCCAGGGCGATGCTGAGAGAGTGACAGTGGAGGGCGGGGAGGGGAGTATAGACATTGACGATCCCAGAACCCAGTACCTGGATGAGACCAGATCCCTTAGGAAGAGAATCAGAAAAAGAGAAGGAGGACCTGAGGAAGGGTCACACACGGGAGCTTATGGATAGGAAAGAGAGAACATGAAAAAGAGATGAAGGAGGTAATTACTTACAAGTGCTCTTAGGCTCACTCTGTGGGCGGCTTCGTCATCCTGACAGCGGTCTTCGTTGGGACAAAGGCGGCAGCCATGTTGAGGTGGCCACGGGGAAGGAAAGGGGAGAGTTAGAGTCCAAGTGAGAGCCCAGGGTCCTGCTGCTCCTGGGTGATGGAGCCGCACCCAGGACCCATTCTGTCCTCACGTCTACACTTGTTCCCCAGAGCCTCCTGGTCCTGAGGCCTGGGGTCCTGTCCTGGTCCTGCTCAATCCCAGGAGACAGGTCAGTGGTGCTGTGAGATCCAGTGTGTCTCCTAGAATGTGCCGGCCCTGGAGGGTCAGGGGAGGCAGCTGGGCAGAGGCTTAGGTCACATGAAAGCACATTCAACACATCAGCCTAGGCTGGGGTGTGGAGGCGGAAGCGAGCTCTAGAATAGTGGAGCGAAAGCTGTGATGCAGAGGAATTCTTCTTTAACTCATAGCGCCCTTTCCATGAGGAACAAACATGAGGAGAGAAGTAGAAGGTGCTGTACAAGTCCTGAGCGTAAAGCGGGAGGGACTTGACTTCTCAGAAACGAGAAGACCCTGGTCTCCACTTGGCAGAGCCTATGAGCCAGTTATTGTGTCCACCAGATTAAGGCCATCGTAGGTCAATTATGAGAATGAAACCACAGTCTCTTGTCCACAATTCTCAGGAGTGCTGACCAATCAAATGCCAAGCTCTGAGATTTGGCTGGGGTGAGGGGAAGAAAGGGCTGGTCTTGTAGGAACGATGAGTTTTATAGAGCAAAGCAAGGAAAGATGATGACAAACACCACACTCAGACCCCGGACACAGAGAGCCCCGTGTCCATAACACCACTGAGACAACCCATCAGACTTCCACATGCATTTCCTTTTTCTGTCTGATGTCACATCCCCCTTCCTCAACCTTCAAAGCAGCAGGTGACACACACCTGTTCCCATGAACTCTCTCCCATTGAATTGACCTGAGTCTTGTTAGCTGTGTGTAGAGTCTTCATTGTCACTTTCAGTGTCAGAGAAGCTCTCTGCCAGCCAGTCTTTAGATACAGAGACATGAGCAGTGATGTTACTAGAAAGAGGGCGCCCCCATTCCTCCTACTTGATGTGAGACTGTGGAGAGTCACACAGCATCACCCTGACCTTTCCTTCAGGTTCTCAGCTCTTCCCTGTGCTCCATGGGGTGCAAGTTTTTGAACAAGATGTTGGTCACAGATGCAAACATTTAAATCAGAGAGAGATGCTGAAGGAATCCCCTTTTAATTCCTCCTTGCCCCCGGCCTCCGACGGCTCTTCCCTCCAAACTTATCAACCTGGAATTGCAGCTCTTATGTTCACATTTGAGTGTGCCTGTGTCACTGAGCAATTGGATGTTTTATGTTAATTCACTGAGTTAATTAATGATCAAGTGAAACGAATTATAAACAGCCACACCTGGCCTCTGGTGGCCACAGTGGAGAGCCCAACTCTCGCTCTAAGGATGTGGAAGATGTGCCCTCCCCTTCACTGCCAGCTCCCCCAGAGCGGTCGGTGGGTCTGATCTGATCATTCACTTGTAGGAATGGCAAGGACTCGTGTGCATGTGTCAGGTGCAAGGGAGGCTCTGGGGACACTCAAAGTCAGGGGACACCCTGACTCTGCACTAGAGCCTGGAAAGGCAGTGGCAAAGACCCCCACAGGGGGAGAATGACTTGTACAATAAAAATGACAAAACATCGCTGAAGGAATTGAAGACACAAACAATTGGAACCACACACTGTGTTCATGGGTTGGAAGACATAAAATTGTTAACATTTCCACACAACCCAAAGTGTTCTGCAGACCCAATGCAACACCCTTGAAAATCCTACTGTCATTTTTTGTTGTTGTTTTTTTAAGATTTTATTTGGACTTTTTTTTTTTTATTATTGGGGAACAGTGTGTACTTCCAGGACTTTTTCCAAGGCAAGTTGTTGTCCTTTCAATCTTAGATGTGGAGGGTGCAGCTCAGCTCCAGTTCCCGTTGTCCTTGTTAGTTTCTGGGTTGCTGCCCACCATCCCTCGGGGGACTCGAGGAATTGAACCGGCAACCTTGTGGTTGAGAGCCCACTGGCCCATGCGGGAATCGAACTGTCAGCCTTCGGTGTTAGGAGCACGGAGCTCCAACCGCTTGAGCCACCCGGCTGGACCCCTACTGTCATTTTTATAGAAAGAGAAAAATATCCTAAAATACATATGGAACCACAAAGGAACCTAGTAGCCAAAACTATATGGAGAATGCAAAATAAAGATAGCGGCTCCACCCTTCCTGGCTTCAAAACTCATGACAAACTACAGTTATCCAAACAGCTTGCTGCTGGCATAAAAGCAGACACATTGATTTGGGGAACAGAAGACAAAGTGCTAAATCACACACACATATGGCCAAACGATACTCAAGAAGGGTGCCAAAACTAAACAATGGCAAGGGATAGTCTCTTTAACAACCAACAGAATGAAAAGGCTCCTACAAAACAGGAGAAAATATTTACAAACCTATCTGAAAAGGGGCTAATATACAAAATACACACAAAACTCCAACACTCAGTGGTTAAAAAAAAAAAAAAAGAAGAATCCAACTAAAACTTGGGCAAAGGCTTGAGCAGACATTTCTCCACAATAGACATACGAATGGCCAACAGACCTATGAAAAGGGGTCAACAGAATTAACCATCAGGGAAATGCAAATGAAGAGGACAGTGAGGTATCACTGAACACATGTTAGGTTGTGTATTATTTGAAGAAAAAAAAAGGATAACAAATATGGGCAAGGATGGGAGAAAGTGGATCCTTTCTACACTTAGTGTAAATGTAAAATGGCACAGCCATTATGGAAAACAGAATTGAGCTTCCTCAAAGTATTACAAACAGAACTCCCCTAAGATGCAGTGGTAGCTCTTTTGGGTCACATGCCAAGGGAATGAATTCGGGATCTCGAGGGGATACCTGCACGCCCTTGACCATTGCTGCATTGCTCACAACAGCCCCGATCTGGAAACAGCCCCAGTGTCCAAGGACAGGTGAAAGCGTGAAGAAAAGGTGGTGTATGCATTCAATGGAATGTTGTTCACCATTAAAAAGGAAGGAAATCTGCTGAGAAAGTTTTAGAGATCTGCTGTGAAATCATGTGCCTATAGTTAGCAATACTGTGCTGTATACTTAAAAGGTGCTTAGCAGTTAGATTTTATGTTAAATAAAAAAGTAGGTAATATATATTAGAAGCAAATAAAGGGGGGAAATGGAATAAAGAGAAAGCATGGATTAAGGAGTGAGGGACAGAGGAAGGAACAAAGAAAGGAAAGGATTGAAGGAAGAAAGGACGGAAGGGAAGGAATAGGAAGATAAAGAGAAATGGAGGGACGATGACGGAGGGAGGGAGCAAAGGAGAAAGGGTCTGGTTGTTACAAAGGAAGATAAAGAAACCACGGAACAGGAAGAAAGCTCCTCTCTCCAGGTTGAAAAGAAGACATCTACACAGTGTGCAATCCAGCAACATGGCTGCGTCCTTTCTCACCCCCATTCAAGAAGCAGCCAAATAGCATCTTAAGCCTGGGCAAGGCTGGGCTCAGGGAACGGTGTCCTACTGCTTCTCCTGATCTTGAAACCACCACCTGGTCACCCCCTGGCCTGGGTGCCCTTCCTGCGTCTTCCTCTGCTCCTCTAAATTATTGTCATGACAAAGTCTGGCCCAAGGCTCTCAGAGCTGTTCTCGCACCTGGAATCCACTGGACAGCGCGCTGTCAATTCCTGGAGCCCAGCTGTGGGGAGCCTCTTTTTGACATATCAGCGCACACATCTGGGTTCCCTTCAGCACCACAAGGAGACGATGATCTAGAGATTAAGGATTTCTAGGACAGACGTGTCTCAAGTAGACAGTCTCTGGGATAAACGACATTTTACATTCAAGCAGTGTAATTTTTTGCTTGCTTGGGAAACATTGCAACCTACTGGGCAATCAAATTCTACTAAAATACATTTTCACACAAGAGTCCTAGTACAAAGGACACTCAAAGCAGAATTTGTCTCATTTTATATGCATAATGACTTAAACAACTGTCTTGACCTGATTTCTGACAAAGCCCTTCAGAAGAAAGCATGACCCTATTTCCACAGGAAGTTACGAGAGGGACATGAGGGGCAGAGCACTCGTCGCTCTGCTGAGCTGCTCTTTCCTCACCTCGCGATGCACAGCGTGCCCTTCGTCCTCCTAGGACGGGAGCCCAGTACCACCCTGATGCTCAGGCCCTCACCGTGACCTCTTGGTTCTGTTCAATGTGCAGTGTTTCTTGCCCGCACAGAAAACCATAGGTAGGATGAGAGATGGGAGGCAGATATTCCACGTGAGAATGACTTTGTGTGTTTTTAGCAAGAGTGTGTGAAGGTAAATGTTAGACCTCTGTGGAGAAAGCCACAGTGAATTTCCCTCAGATCTTCCTGGAGTCTCTCCTGGTTCAAATGACTCCAGAACTGGACGTGACATGGGGCTACACCAGGGCCCATCTGCAAAAGGAAGGAGCCCTGCCCAGCGTTCAGCTAAGTTGGGGGGAGGAGTCATTCGTAGGCCTTTAGTGGAAAAGCCTTGAGACTGAGGGAAGTGGCAGCAGTGACACATCATGACCGTTAAAACGCCACAAGCCATACTAAGAGGCAATGATAATAATTAAAGGAAGTTGTCATCGATGCAGAAACAGAGGTTCTGAAATACAGTTTCCCCCTTTAGAACTCAGTGAGCATTGCCCTGAGCGCTGAGGGCTTTGCTTTCAGGTTAGTTGCGGTTTACTTGGCACACAATGGATGCACATGTGTAAACTTACATGTGATTAGTACATGCACTTACATACCTATCCACTCCTGATGTCATGGTGATGGGAGCTTTTATTGAGAAAATTGGCATCTGCAACAGTGGTCTTTAAAGGGGCATAAATCTGGGGAAATCTCAACACACAAAATTTCACACACGTGCACACTCAGAATCACGCCATATGGATTCATAGACGCACCGCCATGCACGCACACTCACACCACCTAGGTGGAACTGAACAACACGGCCTCAGTTCTTCAACTAGAAAGCCAGGTTCTATCACCACGTCCCCAATTCTCATTGCCAGCAGGAAGCTGGCATCAGGTGGGCTGTGCACACTAACGCCAGCAAGAAAGCCCCACCTTTGTGATCTTCATTTTTTTGTCACCAAATGAGGGATTCTAGAATCCATTCCATCTCCAGTGTCCACTGAGTCTTCCTGAAATTACAGGAAATACCATGAGAAGCAGATCATGCCGGGTCGTGTCTGCACAGCTCTTTGGTTCACTTCATGACATTAGAAAACCAGATGGGAACTCTGGCAAGTCAAGGGAACCCAAAGCAAGAACAGAGCAAAACTGCTCATTTCAAAACATTTGCTGGAGGAAGTATCTCACACGGCCATTTTGGTTGATAATTTCAAAATTTTCTTCGAAAAAAATAATTTCTCACATGACAAAGCTCACTTCCCTACAACATGTAACTGATGCTGTCATATTTGAATGCCCTTCGAATCAAGTATCATCAGGTGGTAATAGGCTTACACTCCACACTCTCTCCACCAAGAAAATTGTCTGTGTCATCTGTAACGTACAGGCTCACTCTCATTTTCATATCTTAGTTTTACTGAAAAATAAAGCACCATTCCTATCACAGAGGAAGGAAGGTGAACTTACCTCGAGGGTAATGAGGCCATATCACCAGCGCTGTAGCTGGGAAGCTCCTCGGTCAGGCCTTCAGGGGGCTTTGTGAAGACAGATAATACCCCACCCCCATTTCTTCCTCATGTGCTCTCTTTCCTATTTATAAGCTCCTCTTGTGTCAGCCATTGCTGGCACTGCTTATGAATTTCTCTGTGAGCTTTCCTTTTTTTTTTTTTAATTAAAACAATTTATTAGCTTTCTTTTCATATAAACAGGAGGAAAACACCACATCAGTTGTAGCATTCTTTTCAAAATAAAACTAATCAATACTTAAATCTCCAAGCTCCGAACTCCCTAAACAGTGTTTTTGGAGGCGGCATATTGTAATATTTTATACACCATTATTTATCATTTACATTTCTAGCCTTAAAAAATGGGAAACCACGGCACTCTATATAATTTGAAGCCTTGCTATATATAAATTATTCCTTGGTCCAGAAATTCTTTGTTTACAGTCAAATTTCCAGGAAGACATTTGAGAAAGTAGGAGAAATATTAAAAGCTCAATATTAATACATTGGCTGCAACAAGAAAGCTTAATATGTAAAATTTTGTGCTTCACTCAATGTAAGATGAGAAGCTTAATATTGAAAATTTACAGAATTACATCAGTTTAAGAGAAATTTTATTAAACTTTCCAGTGATGTTTTCTAAGTCTAGCGTTGATATTTCTGCAGCAGTGCCCTGGAGGGTCCAAGCACATTGTATTAAAGCTGAAAACTGCCCTGAGACGTGTGGGACACCTTCTATTTCACCCCCTCCATGTTATCACTGGACCACCACGTTGGTTGGAATTATGAAGATACCTTTTGATGCATTTATTTAACAAAGGAAAATCATCAGAAAATGAGGAGCACCATTATAGCTTGTAAGATATGCAGCATGGAGCCAATAGAAGTAGATAATCAATGACTGATACTTCTCCTTATTACCCCAGACATGCTAATGTACTCATAAGTAGTGCTCGCAAAGAATCTGAATGTCGAGTGTTATCCAGCAGCTTTCTGGTTTAAACTGATTGCCGATAATGACTAGCAGCTTCAATGATGTAGTCGGGAGGAAGAACCCTACAGTATGTAACGGTGCTACAGTCTGTGCCTAAGTGACAACAGGGGTGTTGCCACGCAGCAGCCTACCTGTCTCTCCTTGTACTTGCCCCTAGAGAAAGGAGAGACTGTGAGACGGATCCTTTCAGGGACTTTGCTTCACCTTTGTGCTTGCACCTTATGCCTCCCTGTTTGGCCCCAGAAAGATGGCTGGTCAGCCAATGACGAGTAAGATTCCCCACGGGGGGGGGGGGCAACTCAAGCCAGGCACAGTCGAGTGGGGACCAACAGGAGAACCCATGGGGTTCATAGACGTGGGCACAGCCCCTCACCTTCCCGCAGCTAAGGAAAGCCTCTGCCTCTGTGGCTGCATTCCTTCCCAAAACCTGCAAGGGAAGAGATTCAATGATGTGCTCGCCATCAATTCATATGCATATAGGTTTTGTCCCTTGGGGAAGTACAGACATCCTGAGACTTATGGTTCAGCTGCCTGCAGGCAAGGGTGATTGGCTTGAATCAGTTTCCTATTATAATGTATGGGATTCACATCTTGAGATGACAAGCTTTATCTCCTTTACTTTCCCACCTAAGTAATAAAAGCTACTGCGTAGGCCTGATTCGGGGATCAGTCCTTGAGGCTGCAGTCCCTTGGCCCCGCTTGCACTCTATTCATGGCTACTGTCTTTTCTTAACCCTGCGCCGCCCTCCTAGCTCCCCACAACCCTCATTGCGCAGGACAAGGGGAAATACCTACTGCTGGGGTTTTTTTGTTGTTGTTTTGTTTTTTTCTGTTTTCTTTGCTCATTTATTCAGATCTTTAGATTCCACACATAAGTAACTAATTGCTGGTTTTTGAGGAGGAGAGGTGATGTTTTTCCAGTCCTTGTAGATGAGAGGCTCTCATGTCTCCCTTAAGAGATGATGGATTAGAAATAGAGACAGTGGAAATGTAATGGCTCCGTGCGATGTCAGAGGGATAGTGGATGGGGGGAGGGGGTTCACACAGTGTGAGGGATATAAATGATAAACGTCTAAGTATTACTTTGTCTTGTGCACCTGAAACTAATAAAATAAAATAAAAAATAGTAAGAGATGATGGCATTAGAGCGCTGAAAAACAGGGAAATGATCAGCACTTAAAGACTGCCTTATAGCAGGTCTGCCTAGCTCGTCATCACAAACTCTGGGAATGGCCTCTAGGTTCTGTGCTCTTTGTTTGCTAAGAAGAGCACATTTAAAATCCACATTGTTGTGCTGTCCCAAGAAGTGAAAGTAATAGTTGTCGCCAGCGTGAGTGGCCGGCAGCTGGTAAGAGCTGGTGAGAGCTGCAGTGAGCTGCTGACATATGACCAACGACTCATCCCCTGGGGGGGGGGGGGGCAAGGCTCATCACACCAGCATGGGCCAGGGAGCTGTGTCCTACACAACTAGACTGAGAAGCAACGTCTTGCACTGGAGTGGGGAGCGGAGGGGGGGGGGAGGCGAAAGAACAGGGGGGAGTAGTAGCTGCCATAAAAGTTGGGTATAACATCCACATTACAGTGAAATAGCTCCCCCCAAAAATGCCTTTCCATCTCATTCCCTCGCTACTGGACATGTCCTTAAGGGTCTGGCAGCAGGCCACATTCCACACAGCCTGACTGTCCCAAACTTTGGAGGCAAGAAGAATGGCTCCCCAAAAACAATTCTTCTCCAGTTAGTGGGCCAAATGTCAATGGCAGGATACATTAAAAGCCGGTCTATGTAAATCTAAGTTGTTATTGCCCTTCAACGCTTAGCCGTGTAGCACTAAGAAGAGTACAAACAAATCTGTAAATCAATTTGTGTTCAGAATCTTGCTTAAAATGTTCCTCTGGAACCGTTCCTCGTGTGAGTGGGTGTGATCTCTCATCAAAAATATCCAAGGATCTATTTCCATCTCTGTTCTTTATGTGGTAACATATCGCTCAGGTCACACATCTTACTGTGGTTGTAAGTTCAGGGTGGCCGATGGTGCCCTCATCCAGAAATACCGTGGAGCACGGGCTATACTTTGTAGCGAGCTGCCTTTGAGTGACATGGCTGCTCTTTCTCTTTTCTCGCTCATCCATGGGAGATTCGCTCAGGAAAATTGTGCTTGCCCTTGGATGGTCAGAAGGGTCTGATTCCAAAGGTATGTCTTCGGGCACCTCCTGGTCACGATGTGCTGCAGGTGGTGGCCATCGTCGTCTTGGAAATCCACCTCCACGAACTCTATCCAGAGTAGCAGGCGACGGTGCTACTGCCACTGCAGCCCTGGCCGCCCCTCATAAATCTCGGACTTGTAGTGTGGCTCCGCCGGCCCTGAGCACCAGCCCCACTTGGGGCTGGCATTACGGCACCAGGGCAGAAGCAACAGGTCAGTGTGTTCCCCACGGGGCACTTCCAGTCCTCGCCGCCGTTGCTGCCTTCGCTAGGCCCGGGCTCCACTGGGCGCGGTGGGTCAGGCAGCCCAGGCTGTCTACACCCTCCACACACACCCAGGCCCCGGCTACCCTGTCCGCTGCCAGGCAATTCCACCGCTAACGCCTCCCGCCAGCTAACTAGTCTGTCTCTGTGAGCTTTTAATAATACAGACCTGGGGCCTGAGTGTGTGGATGGCGGTGATTAATAAGTAAGAGGCGAGCTGCTGCCGGCCCCTCCTCCTCGCTGGATGAAGGGCAGCCAAGGAGAGGTCGGGAAAGACGTGAGAAGAAGAGTCTCTGTCCTCCCAGCTAAGGGGAGCCCCGTCCATGGAACAGTCAGTCTAACAAAGAGGACACAGTCACGGGCACGCTACCGTCCAAGGTCACACTCGTATGACAGCTCCGCCTGGTTAGAAGTTTGGCTGAATTGCCCCATCTCCCTCCCTACGTCCAAGATCTTGCCTTCCTACAGAATTCACAAGCGCTCCTAAGTGTAATCAACTCCTCTGTAAGATCAGGGAACTTGATGAAAAGCTAACTTTACTGGGGAACCGAACTCAATTCTAGGCAAAGTATGCCATCATATTTCTCCACAATTTTGTTTCAGAAGAAAATGTCAAATACACGAGATTTGAAAGTACAGAAATCCCATTATTTAAAATAACCACTATCGTTCCTGTGATACTTCCCTCCCAGCCTTCCTTCCTACACCACGTGCGTGCCCACTGAGTCAGGGTCTGTCCGTCCTCGCACTGGCCACTGACAGTGAGATAGTTTGTTATGGGGGGCCTGGGGGGAGCACTGACGCTCTTGACCCCACTTGCGCGGGAGATTTGCAACGAGGTGATGGGCACGGGCTCCCCACCAGGTTCACTTTGAGGTGTCCTTGGCCGCTGCCCCTTGGGTACGTGCTCACACGGTTTGAGCGTTTTTAAGGCTTGTTGTGATTTTGTCTCCCTGATTCTGGAGGCAGAGGCTGAGGAGTGACTGCGGGTCTGAGAGAGGCTGATCTACACAGTCCTAGTGCGGGCGTCACGCCTCTGAGAATCTGGGAGCTGAGCAGGAGCACGTGGACCCTACACGCGCCTTTCACACCAATGACTCTGCCAAAGTCGCTGTGAAATGCACCTGTCACTGCCCTGGGCTGTGCGACACGGAGGCCCCCTCTCACGATGGGCAGCGGGCCGGAGCTCAGTGGGTAGGAGTGGTCAGGAAAGGGTTAACATAGGCGATGGTGGCAGCAGCAGCAGCAGCAGCAGCAGCAGCAGCAGCAGCAGCAGCAGCAGCAGCAGCAGTTGGGGTCCAGTGAACAGGTGCTTTGTGGGAACACTGTGCCCTGAGTTGATGTTGGCAATTACTGGACAACGAACTACTGAATTCTGAGAAAATCACACCCTAAAAAGCTCCCTGCTAGACACATTCAGAAACATAGCTTTAAACCCCAACACACCTTCTCGTCGGTGCAGGTCTCTCTCTTAGACTGCCCATTCTGCTTTGAGCGTACTTAATAAATCTGCTTCTGTCTTCCTGCTTTGTCTTGTGAATTCTGTAACTACCCGTGAGCCACCATGACATTTTGGTGACTGTTTTGGAGAGCTGTTCTCTCTCCCTCCCTTCGGGGAAACTCTACCCTTTCTGAGTACCTAAGTTCCAGCGTGTGGTGCAGTTGGCAGCGGCAGCTTATCCAGGGTGAATCCACACATGCTGTTGGGTCCCTTTTTCTTTTTCTTTTTCTTTTTGAGTCTCTCGAGAGCCCCTGATGGGGTTTCTGGGAATTGAAGATTCTAGGCTAGGGCTATTCTCCGGCAGGGTCAGAAGTCCGGTGTACACCCTGTGGGCCTCTCTTTAGCCTTCACAGGTGTTAGACTCCTTTTTCTATACTCTGTCTCTACTTCCTGTGATCCTGAGATTCCAGAGGTACATTTGGAAACTTTCTGGTGAGTGTTGCATCTGGGGACAACTATGGAGGTGCCAATAATTGCCACGGGTTGGTGGGGTTCTTAACCCCAAGGCAGGGGTCCCTGATCCCAGGGCCTATTTCCTGCAGGGGGACGCTCCCAAGACATATGGCCAGTTTGTCCTTCTAGGATGTTCTTAGTTCTTGGAGATTCTCTGAATCTCCCACTCAGACCGACACCATCTCCCTGCTTCCTCAGGACCGTGGGAGGCAGATCATCTATCCTCAGACTGTCCCCTAGGCTGTATTCTTAAAAATTGGATGTAATTTGATCTGTCATCCCTCAAAAAGAACAAAATAATTTTCTTTTGCAATGTTGCTTGACCACAGTACAAACTAGATGCCGTGAGGTCGCTAATAGAGACATCAGAGTACACGTTCCCTTTTCCATGGCAGATTTAGCCCAAATAGAGACCAAATTAGGCAATTATTCAGAAGAGCCTTCCAAATTCATTAAAGAGTTTCAGGGTTTGACTATAGCTTTTGACCTCATTTGGCAAGATATATGAGGTGTGATCAAAAAATATGGTGAATGTTTAAATTAAAAAATTATTATATTAAAAGACACATTGCCATCAATCCCGTTCAAAATACTCCCCCTCACTTCAAACACACTTATCCCATTGTTCTTGCCACTTTCTGAAGCAGTTCTGGAAGTCCTCTTTCATGAGTGTCTTTACTTCATCTTCTATCGTGACAACGCTCCGGATTACACATTGCTTCTGGTATATGGCAATTTCTGTCAAAGATATTGCAATGTGTCCTCATCCACCTTATTCACTGGATCTGGCACCGTGCAACTTCTGGCTCTTCCTCAAAGTCAAAATGACAATGAAAGGAAAATGTTTTTAATCGATTCAGGACATTGAGGCAGTCACGACAGCGCAACTAAAGATACTCACGGAAGAGGACTTCCAGACCTACTTCAGAAAGTGGCAAGAATGATGGGATAAATGGGTCTGAAGCAAGGGGGAGTATTATGAGGGGGATTAATGGCAATGTGTCTTTTACTGTAATTTTTTTTAAACATTCACCATATTTTGTGATCACACTTCGTACATATTATTCTCACCACTTGTACTTTAGAAGAAAAGAACCATATCTGGGCCATAGCTCAAGGATACACAGATCAATTAGTAGCCTGACAGCCTGACCAATGTCAAGTAGAAGCAGAGGTAGTTCCTAACTGTGATCCCAACTGGCACTACCAGCTCCAAGCCCAAGGCAGGTGCAGAAGAGACCATATGGATACTTGCCTCATTGAAGGCATGAAAAAGGGCATCAGTAAGCCTGCAAATTAAGAAACGCTCAGAGAACCCCAGTCAAGATGGCTATCATCAATAAATCAACAAACAGCAAGTGCTGGCGTGGATGTGGAGAAAAGGGAACGCTGGTGCACTGTTGGTGGGAATGCAGATTGGTGCAGCCACTATGGAAAACAGTTTGGAGGTATCTCAAAAATCTGAAAATGGAACTACCTTATGATCCAGCAATCCCACTCCTAGGTATCTATCCGGAGAAATCCAAAACTCCAATTCAAAAATCTTTATGCACTCCTATGTTTATTGCAGCACTATACACAATAGCCAAGACCTGGAAACAACCGAAATGCCCATCAGTAGATGACTGGATTAAGAAACTGTGGTACATTTATACAATGGAGTATTACGCAGCCATAAAGAAGAAAGAAATCTTACCATTTGCAACAACATGGATGGACCTAGAGAACATTATGTTAAGTGAAATAAGTCAGAAAGAGAAAGACAAATACCATATGATCTCACTTATATGCGGAATCTAAAGAAAAGAATAAGTGAATGAACTAATCAGAAACAGCTTTGGAAACATGGAGGAAAAACTGAGGGTTGCTAGAGGGGCGGGGGGGTGGGGATAAGGGGAAGGTGAGAGGTTTTGAAAAATAGTCGGTAACCACAAGATGGTCATGGGGGTTTGAAAATTAATTTGGGGAACGTACAGAGGGATAGTGGATGGGGGGAGGGGGGTTCACACAGTGTGAGGGATATAAATGATAAACGTCTAAGTTTTGCTTTGTCTTGTGCACCTGAAACTAAAAAAAACAAAAACAAACGCTCAGAGAGATTACTTAGGAACCTAATGAGAATCTGGCTTTTTTTCAATGCCGCCTCGCTGACACCATGCGGAGATATACTAATCTAGATCCCACTAGTCAGGAGGGCATTACTATTCTTGCTATTCATTTTATCAGGCAGGCAATCTGCTCTGGAAATTCCGAGAATATTACAAAAGCTAGACCTAGGGCCCCAGATGCCTCTCCCCATATTATTAGATATGGCCTTCAAGGTTTTCAATAACCAACATGAGGCTGAGAAGGATTCCAGAGAAAGGTGGGGTAGGGAGCAGGATCAGAGGAGGGCTCACCTCATGGCTGCTGAACTTGCTAGCGCCCTGCCCACACAGCTTTACCCAGGGACAGGCCCCCATGGAGGGAGATCCCAGAAGACGGGCCCCAACGTTCACTTCAAAGGCCATCAAGAAGGACACTGGAGCAAAGCGTGCCCTCGTTAGGCACCTCTGGGCCCATGCCCCCTTTACAAAAAGGAGGGACATTGGAGAAGGGACTGTGTCCTCTCTTCCCTCAAGGAGGGGGCCATCCTGCTTCCACACTGGCCCAGATGACACCTAACCTCTTGCCTGACAGGCCCCAGGGTTCGTCCAGGTTCCCCTTCTTCACATCACAGAGGCTGAACCCAGGGTAACACTCCAAGTGGCAGGTAAGAATATTATTTTTCTTACTATGGGAGTGCAAAGGGAACCACTTACGCTGCCCTTCTCCAGTGCTCTGGCCCGCCTCTTGAGTTTTCTCCTGTCCTTACTGGTGTAGAAGTCAATCCTACTACCTACCTGTAGGCACACATTACCCTTGCCATGTTGCTTTGGAAATCTAGCTTTCACTCACAGTTGTTTAAGTCATGCCCCGTCGTCTCACCCCTTTATTAGGCTGGGACATCATGCAAAAGCTGCAAACCAGTCTCCAACTTCTTCCCTCTGACCCGACAATAACGGCTTTATTACAACTATCCGATCACTCAGAGGAACTTATAAATATTCCTCCAGAAATAAGAATCCAAGTTCCTCCTATAATGTGAGACCAAGAGACCCCGAAATGAGCCAGCCATATTATCCCCGTTCAGACTAGATTTAAAAAAACCCACTTCTTTTCCTTGCAAACCTCAATACCCTGTTAGTAAAGAGGCCCAACTTGGCTTACAGCCAACCATTGAAAAATTCCTTAATCACAGCCTCTTAATTCCCTGTAACTCTCCTTGCAACATGCCCGTTCTGCCAGTTAGGAAACTGGCCAGTACTGCTTAGTTCAGGACCTCCGGATAATAAATGAGGCAGTTATTCCAATGCACCCACTAGCCCCAAATCCATACACCGTATTAGGACTGGTTCCTTCCAGGACGATGGTTCATGGTTCTAGATCTGAAGAATACTGTTTGGACCTTGTCTCTTTAACCTCCTAGTTAAAATGGTCTCTTCCAGATTACAGCAATTCCACCCCAACATTATGGTTATGCAAGGTTTTCAGCCAATCCCCACAAGGGGCTCTGAGGTCCCCTCTACCCCTTAGGATCAGAACTCCAACCACCAGCTTCTATCCTGCGTGTCCTCTGAGAGGGATCACTCCTTAGCCACAACCTGTGACCCCATCACAGGACCGTCTCTGAAAATTACCCAGACCCTCCTAATCTCTGTCACCCATGTCCACTCCTCCCACTCAAGGGCTGGTCCCATCCCACTACTCTCCCAGGCAGCACACAGTCAGGCAGGGACCCTGTGCGCATCCACCCATGGAATCCCGCCATGAAACCCCAGTTTCCCTCCTTTTTTAAAACCTCTGAATTTAGACTGCTGAGGCCTGGTATTGGATTTTGACATCTACAATCACAATAGTTGACCTGTTCCCAACCCAGTGAAAGTAGTGGCATACAGGGTTTCAGCTCCCGCTCCCCGCACAAGAACGCAGGATATGGTGAGGCCAAAAAGGAACACCCACGGAACCATAGGTAGGGGAGTCATACCACTATATTCTCGCTGGTGGCTGTGTTGGAGACACAGGGAGCAGGAGCCACATGATCTGCAATCTGCCATCAGCTTCTCTGCCAACCAACCAACCAACATAGCCACCGCAGTTATATCAGTGGCTAATGGCTAACCGGTAACAGCTGATGGCCAACTAGTCACAGCTGATGGCCATCTACTACTGGAGCCAGCACCTTTCCACGTGAGGCCGAGAGCGTGGAAACTGCTCTCTGGGGCTCTGTCCCCACAGCAGTGTGGCTGTGTTCCCTCTGTATCTGTTCTCTGGAAGAGTGCGTACAAAATTGGCACTAGGAAATATTTTCTTTTAATTTAGGAAGGAGAAGGTGGCATTTGTAAAATGGGAATGCAGTGTCGATTTCTCAGGCTTGTGGAGAAGGTTTAATATGAAAATGCACGGATTTATAAAAAAAAATCTTCCATAGGTCCATTTTGGACCAGGACCTAAGAGACCTCTGAGGAAAGAAACCTGGAGCCCAAAGGAAGGGGGAATGTTGGGCACTGGCGGAACAGTGACAGAGGTGGCCATGGCCTCGAACGGAACAGTGATCCCCCCCCCCCCCCCCCCGAAAGCGGGCCGGGTGGAAATATTGGTCACCGAGGAACGTTGAACCTGGAGGAACCTTGAGCCTGGCGACACGCGGGCCGAGCTTTAGTTACCCTGGCAACGACGCGCGCCGGATAAGCGGATGCGGCGACGGAAGGCGGGGCGCGGCTGGAGACTGGGATGGGGTTTCCGGCGGAAGTGGGCTCTTGGACCCGAGGAGCCTAGGAAGATGCTGCGTGTGGTGTGGTGGTGGCTATGCTGCCACCTGTGCAGCTTCCTAGTAGGGCAGGCGGAGGCCCAGAGTCCGGTGGAGTCGTCGGAGCGGAGCCGACCGTACGCGGTGCTGCGTGGGCAGAACCTGGGTGAGCGGCCTCGGGCTGACGGGCGGGCGGGTCGGGCCTGCGCTTCCGCCTCTTGGGGCCCCGGGAGCCTGACGCGCCGGGTGGACTGCGGCGGGGGCGGGGTGTGTGTGTGTGTGTGTGAGCGTCGCGGTACCGCTGCCGCCTCCATTCCGAAGGCCTGGGGAAGGAGGCCTGAGCTTGACCGCTCAGCGGAACGCCTGGTACACAGTAGTAGCCTCGCGAGACGTGCTGGGTGCATGAATGACCTCCGAGTCCGGACACTTGGGTCTCAGTCTGGGTCCCCTCCCCTCAGGCTGTGAGGGTCCAGGCTAAGCAACAAGGCGCATAATATATACCTCACCCCTTCTTTCCTAACAATAGTCATAGTAATAACTGACATTGGTTGCGCATTTCCTGTATCCCGTGTGTGGTGCTAAGCACTTTGTATACATGATTTCATTTGAGCCTCACCGTAAATAAGAAAGGTACGGTTTTTAGCCCTATTTTAAGATTAAAAATAAAACTCCGAGAGATGAAGTGGTTTGCCCAAGCTTACGCAGCGAGAAAGCGGTGGCGGCCAGTACTAAAACCTACGTCTTGTTTCGGAGCGTCTCTTCAACACGCATACGCATATACACACGTCCATATACATGGCTGCACATGGGTGGCTTTGGAAGGGATCCTGGAGCTTAAACTTGGCAAACTTCAAAATAACTCTGCCTTTTGCTTGGCCAAAGTCTTTCCTTCCACTCTTCCTCATTGTGTATCTCAGTATCTACAAAGTTGCCATATGGTATCATTTCCGGATTATCTTAATTACACGAACTTATTGTCTGTCATATTGACCACTTACTGTGTACCTGGCGCTCTGCTAAGGGGATTCCAGACATTGTCCTGCTTTATCCTTTAGAAGAGTATTTCTGCTGGTAAGTTGGACAAGATGCTTTGTTGTTGGGGTGTGGGGAGTAGAGAGAGAGTCTCCTGAGCCCTGTAAGATGTTTAGCAGCATCACCAGCCTTTACCCACTAGATGCCAGTAGCACACCTTACTCCCAGTCGAGATAATCAAAATATCTCCAGACATTGCCAGATGTTCACGGGGGTTAAAATCTCCCTGGTTGAGAACGAGTGTTATAGAACAGTAATCTTCAAAGGGTGATCTGCATATCAGTGGTGTCTGCAAACTACCATGTTTCCCCCAAAATAAGACCTAGCCGGATAATAAGCTCTAATGCTGATTAGAGCATCTTTTGGAGCAAAAATTAATATAAGACCTGGTTTTATTTTACTATAAGACCAGGTATAATATAAAATATAATACCAGGTCTCATATTAATTTTTGCTCCAAAGACGCATTAGAGCTGATTGTCTGGCTATGTCTTATTTTGGGGGAAACAGGGTATATGTTATCTGCAAAAGAGATGACTACAGAAATTGAGATTAAGTGTGTAGAAATTTAACATGTTGACGTTGCAACATACAAACCAGTCGAGACCAGTTCAAGGTCCCTGAACTGGAATGATTTACAGATACAGGGACCTGCTTAGTAGTCATGCGCACCAGGGCTGTGTAGTGGCCTGGGATAGACTAACAGTTGTAAAAACGAGTCCTTTACCACAGATCATTTGAGAAACACTGCCCTAAACAACACTGTGTAGTATTTCTATTTCCATTTATGCAGAAGAGGAAACAGACAACAGATTGTGTAACTTATGTAAAGCCATGTAGCCTGTAAATGTAGATGAGAACCCCGACAGTCTGACCCCAAACCCTGAATTCTTGACCACTGTGCTGTGTTACCTGTCTTGGTCATAACTGCTTTCATTTATCGTGCGCTTATTCCATGTCTGGCAGTGTTAAATGCTTTTCATAGGTTACCATGTTTAGGCCTCAAGAAACCCTTGTGAGATGGGTTTCATTTTCCCCATTTTATAAACGTACAAAACGAAGCTCAATGATGGGAAGTGACCATAAGGAAGGACCTAAATAGTCTTAAGGTTCTGCCTGGGCCTGCCATTCAGGCAACTATAATAACACGTGCAAAGTACAGGAGAGGTAAAAGATAGAGTGGGAGAATCCATCAAACTCCAAATGGATAGCTATCCAGATGTGTACCTAACATCTCATGGTTTAAAACTTTTTTTTTTTTAAATGATTTCCATTCTCCAATTCCAGTCCCCTGCATACTTCCTTTGGGAGTTTTAATTTCCAAACTGCAAGAGAATGGTTTAAATGGACTAAGACAACTTTAGGTCCAGTTGCAAACTGAATCTTAGAAACTTACGGAACTCAGGGCTTTGAAAATTAAAGCAGTTATTTAGGAAACAAGGGTTATTTTGAGATTGGACATTCAGCTCATGTAAGTCAGATTTAGTTGAACAGAGACCTTTAAAATTACTGCTGGCCTTTTGGAGTTGTGACACACTGTTTTTGTCACCTTTTTCATCCTTCCTCCTCCTCCCTCACCAAAAAAAAGATGAGATTTCTATATGGTCAGTTTTTATTTATTTTTATCTTTTATTTTTCTATATGGTCAGTTTAAAAATAATAACTGGGTTAAGTGTGGGAGAATAATGTAGGGGGTCACAGATATCCCTCAAATTACTGATTTAGATAAAACTGGTCAAATCTTGGATTTTTGAGAGAAACAGTAACTAGACTGGAGAACACCTATGGTTAGGCCCCGGCTGGAACCTGGGATGGGCCCACATACTTAACATACACATAAATGTACATTTGTTTGTTAAAAGTAACATCATTTTTAACTCTTCCCATGATCTCTGAGATAGTCACACAAATGGAATTGCACATCACTTTAACAGAATGCTGCTTATGTTAGTTTAAAGCCCAGGTTCTTATGTCTAGTCCTGTACCATGCATCAACTTGAATTATCAGTGGTAGGTCCCATTTCTCACCTGAGCACCTTTAAATTATAGATGTGTAATTTATTCTTAAAAATAGAGTATTGCTTCTTTGATCAGAAGGCCCTTGTCAAGACTCATCTAGAGACTGAAATACTTTATTCTTTATTGAATCTCCAGTTTTTATAAATAGCTTGAAAAATATACTTGGGCTCCTTGCTTTTTCTCAGTTCATGTCATTCTTTGCCTCCAACCCTCTCTGTAAACTTAGAGGAAAATCCATGTTTCTTTCCTTCTATGTGGACTGACTGCAGCCTTCTTCTCTGGCTTCCTTTCCTACCTTGTTCCTTTGCTGCTCCCACCTCTGCCTCCTGTTCGTTGGCTTTCTGGCTTCCACTGGCCTCAAGGCCCTTTGTTTGCTGAACCTGGGGCCTGCCGTGCTCTCCCTGCAGATCTCCACGTGGCCAACTCCTTCATTTCTTTAAGGGCTCAGCTTGTGTGTCCCCTCAGATGCTTCGTCCACCACTATACTTACTGTTGCCCACCCCTCCCCCATCACTATCGCATTCGCGTTTTCTTCACGGCCCTTCAGGCTCTCAGTGGCTTATGATCTCTCCCGCACGTACACGGCCATGTCCAGAGAGGGGGTCTGTTACGCTGTTTCCCCTGTACCTGGCGCCGAGTGGCATTTGGTAAACCATCGCCAGTGAATGGGTGACTTACGGAACCCGGAGCTGCCATTAGGAGGTAACCTGTATTCCTTTTGCAGTGTTGATGGGAACCATTCTCAGCATCCTGCTGGTGATCATGATCCTTATGGCATTTTGTGTCTACAAGCCCATTCGGCGTCGATGACATCCGAGCAACAAGTTCTTCCACGAGTGTTTGGGAACAGATTCATTTGTGTTGCATACGGGTCAGTGGAGAAGTTGGAATCCGAACTTTCCTGCTTGGAAATGCCCTTTGGTCTGGACAGTTGGTAAATGGTAAATGATTTAGAAAAAACATCTAGCAGTTATTTTTTTCCTAACACTGTAATGCAAATAATTGGCCACTGAACCTGCTTCTCAGTGTTTCTTTTTATATCTGACTGTACTTGTTAAAAGTTAAGACCTGACACTCCAAGGTTCAGTGAAAAGATGGAGTGCTCATGAGAAAGAAAACACAGTAACTCTGTGAGTGACATAAAGACCACATTGGAAAGAATCAGTCATTAATATGAAAATATTAAAAAGAGGAAGACTTAACGTGCAGACATTCTTTACTGAAGTACCATTTGGTAACAATGGGTTAAGCATCACAAATGTTTTTAATTATACTGAATGGGCCTAGAGTGCTCTGGCTGCAAAGCTGTGGGGATCGCATGCTGTCCCTTCTCATGCAGCATCGGGCTCTGCACGCAGACGTCCCGTTGAAGTCAGGATTACGTGAGGTGGGCCTATCTGTGATCATGTGCACCCCGGAGCTGCAAGGCTCCAGGTTTGGACTGGAAATATTACTGATCCGCCCATCTGAAGGAGAACTCCTTCCTGCTCAAACATACTGATCTCCCTTGTACTCTACTGAAGTCTTTTCAGCCCTTGGTCTAAAACTGGTGGCAGCTTTTCAGATTTAGAATCTAAGAGACTCAGCAGGAACTCATTGTTTTCCGCCCTGGGTGGGGAGGGCTCAACCAACAGAAGTGCCTGTTCACTGTACCAGGCAGAGTGGCGGGTGGGTGGGTGTTTACACAAATTTAATTTCAACTTTGAAAATGCTGCTATGTGTTTGCACTGTTGAACTGGATTTTTCCCCCAATTGAAATGATACCTTCATACTTACAAAGTGGTTATCAGTATTTATTTTATTTTAAAGGTGCTAGGTTTAATTTTGTTATTAAATTGAAATGCTTATCTTGTGCTCCATTCAAGCACAGCACTGATTTTTTTTTTTTAACAACTTGTCCATAATGTGAAAGAAATAACTAATGTGGGATCCTGTAACTCTTTTGACTTAAGGATTTTGTATGTAATCCTAACATTGAGCCATTAAAATTTTAGTTGTTCTGTGCTTTTTAGCAAAATGTCGATTAAAATTACAGTGAAATCTTACATGCTGTCTTACTCCTAATTATTTTCCAAGCGTTTAAAATACAGGTATGTATGTTTGAATCTGATTTAATCTCTTAAGGAAGCACTGTTAAGTGGGTTTTTAAATTCATATTTGAAATAACACTATTGTCCCAAGGCAAGGTATTATTTCAGAAAACTGAGCCATAATTTCTTGGGCTGGGCCAGGGGTCAGAGGATTCTTGTTCTAGCTCTAATTACAAATTACAAACAGGCTTAACTTCTCCAGAGCCTCAGTTTCTCATCTGTGAAATGATGATACACACTTTATCTTTCTTAATTATAGTGAAGATGGAATGATTTGAAAACTAACACACATGGTGGGAATACCACAGTTGTCTTGTATCATAGAAATCTGTGGTTACTGATCGGATGGAAGAGGAGTGGGTGGGATTCTGAGAGACTGGCATTGACAGTTAAGTCCCATTCATCTGGAATGCCACGTTTTGATATGCTGCCTAAAAATTTTTAGGATTTTAAAAGGAAAACTGTGAAAACTTGCCAGATCCATAAACCTTGTGACTTAATGTTTGCTCAGTAGTCACCAGCCAGAGGTAGTAGGATCATGTTTGTTTTCTGAAAAACCCTTGCAATAGTTATTCCACGTACAAATGCAAAACCCAGCCTGTATCTTCATTCCAATGTTACCATCCGTTCACTGAGATTTCAAGCAAAAGTAAGACAATGGATGTTTGTAGAAAGAGGCTTATTACAGAAAGACGAGTAAAGATAAGGACATCAATTCTGGGGGAGAGAATTATACTAAAAATTTGCATGCGCCAGAGACTGACCAACTACCATGTTTCCCCGAAAATAAGACCTAGCCGGACAATCAACTCTAATGCATCTTTTGGAGCAAAAATTAATATAAAACTCGGTCTTATTTTACTATAAGACCCGGTCTTATACAAGACCGGGTCTTATATTAATTTTTGCTCCAAAAGATGCATTAGAGCTGATTGTCCGGCTTGGTCTTATTTTCGGTGAAACAGGGTAGTACTTTCAAGTGGATATTACTTTCCTAACCTTCATCTTTGGGAGTGTGGGGTAAAGGGGTAGCCCAACCCTAGACCTCTAACTGAACTGTATTCAGAATACCTACCAAGTACCCAAATGAACATGAGTAACTTAACAACAATCATAAAAATGAGTAATTTTAGCAAATATTAAGCTTTTTTTAAAGTTGAGATTAAGAAATCTGAAAGAGGCTCTGAAGTCTTATAGGAGGTCTGATAATTAAGTTTGCAAACTTTTTGCAATGATCAATGTTGCTAACCTTTTTTGGTATCAGAGCAGTTATTATGAATTTGTATCAATTGGACAAATAGTAACCAAGTTTACTACTTGGAAGTGCTGAAAAGCCTGTGTGAAAAAGACGACCTGAGCTTTTCACCAATTCATGGCTTTTGCATCACGACAATGCACCAGCTCACACGGCACTGTCTGTGAGGGAGTTTTCAGTCAGTAAACAAATAACTGTATTGGAACACCCTCCCTACTCACCTGATCTGGCCCCCAATGACTTCTTTCTTTACCAGAAGATAAAGGAAATATTGAAAGGAAGACATTTTGATGACATTCAGGACATCAAGGGTAATACGACAGCTCTGTTGGCCATTCCAGAAAGAGAGTTCCAAAATTGCTTTGAAGGGTAGATTAGGCGCTGGCATCAGTGCATAGCTTCCCAAGGGGAGCACTTGGAAGGTGACCGTAGTGATATTCAGCAATGAGGTATGTACCACTTTTTCTAGGATGAGTTCTTGAATTTAATTGTCAGATCTCATATTACATTTGGTTTCAGCTGGACCTCAATCTTAAATCCACACATATTTCTAGACATGGGCCTAGTGTGGACTTTGAACTTCATTACTTACTGCACTGTAAAGAATCGTTTGAAGGTGCGGTAATCCAGCTTGTCTTTGATGTCAGCAGCAAACGGACCAAGCTAGTGGTTATTATTAAGTCTTTCTCTCTCCTGTCATTGTTTACAGACTTCGCTTCCTTGACACCTCATATTATTTATGTTGTGATGAGCTTGTTTATGGAGCAAAGTGTCTTAGGAACTTTTCTATACTTAGTTCCTAGTAATGTCTTTTATATAGAAGTTACTCAAAGTTTGCTACTGATATTGGGCCATCCAAACGTTACTGAACCTAAACTTAGTTTTTTAATTAAAAAAATCCATAGGTACTACATCTCAGCCTAAGAAGAATAATAGTTTTCTTCAGTGTCTCACTAGTTCAAAGTATTGCTCTTTACTTTCCCCTAAAAGCAAAGCAGCTTCTTCATTTTCCCAGAATTAACCAAGACCTCTTTCTGGAACCAAATAGTTTTGCCTTGTTTTAATACCAGCATATCTGGCGTAGGATAAGTCTGGATGCCCTAATTATCACCTGAATTTCTAAGAACGGCCTCACATAGCACTTTGACTACAAAGGAGAGAGCATATTCAGTCACGTTAGAGTTGGTGTTGACTTGGCTTCCCTTACTCTGGAAGAGCCAGTCCATCTCCCATAGGACGGCTGCAGCCCTGACACTGGCTGGCTTTTAGTTTCCATTTGAAGCAAGCAGCGTGGGGTGCCCGCACTGCATGCTTGGGCAGGGAAGCATGTTACCTTTGTAATATACAACAGCACTGGGAAGGCATTCCAACAACGCATAACAGGAAGTGGTACATCCAGTGACTAGAAAACCAGCATGAAAGGAAGACTCAAGGCCATCTAGGATGTTGTACGAGCACCCTCTAAGGAAGCAGTCTTTATTTGCATTTTAAGAGAGTGAACACGTGAAAACGCTGCAGACAGGTTGACAAAAAGCTCAGTCCCTTTTAACTGACTTCCTGGGAGAAAGACGTCGGGAAGCAGAACAACGGAATGCAAACAGATTCACCTTCATGAGTAAACTGTGGCCTAACTGCAGCCATTGCCAAGAAGTGTCCTCAAGGTAAATACTAAGTAAACAAAACGCCAAGGTGTGTATCTGAAACAAATGCGATGCTGCATATACTGGCCTTGTGTGCAGAGACGGAATTTTGGTCAAAACGTGACAAAAAAAAGGCAGATGGAATCAAAAGCACATTTCTTTGTGACTAGGAACCTTTTACTGGCAATGCTAACTGTATGATACAGAGTTCAACTGGAACAGTAGTTTATGTTTTTCTTCCCATCTCATCCAAAAAGAAGCGCAACAGATAGGAAACTGATGCAAAACAGAGGAGGATATCGTTTACCAGGTTATTTCAGTGCAGCCTGTGGGAATGAATACAGGGGCCAGAGTGACGGTGCCCTCAGCTGTATTCCCCAGGGTTCTGTATGTTGTGTGATGGTTATTTACAGAAGGGTTACACAAAATAGTTCACTACTAAAGGTATCCAAAAAAGGCCTGAGAAAATCTGGTTAAAATGTATAACCTTGTATTGCTACTGATGGGAGTAGTTGTTTTTATATCTTTTAAAAATAATAAAAAGATTCTTTTTAAAAAATATATTTATCCAGAAAGATGTTGATTTAAACTCTAAAAAGCAATGTGGACTCATGTTCCGTTTTCAATTCAGAGCCATGGAGTTCCCTGTGTAGTAGCTAGCTCCCTTTTCTGACTTCCACCCCTTCCTCTCAAGTGAGCCGAGGGATGTCGTGGGTCTTTCTGGGCCTCTGCATGGAAATCCTGCACTGGGGAAGGCGTGGAACACACACACTTGTTTTGGTTCTGTGCTGTTCCGGTATTTTGGCCAGCCTGCCCACTCCAAGAACAAAGCTCAGGTTCTCCTCGCTGTTCCTTCAGGGACAGGATTAGCTGCCTTGGATTTCGCCTGGAGGAGCCTGCTCTCAAAGGAACTGCCTTTACAAATTCCAATCAGATCCCTCGTAAGTGGACTGAGGTGGTTTGAAACTATTAGTCATTTTGAAGGCTAAGGCAACATCTGTGGTCAGTATATCTGGATTTGATGCAACTAGTTAACCCTACTCTAAAATAGATCCTGTACATATCTCCTCTTTAACTTGAGCTGAGAGTGGAAGGAATAGAATACGGTGGAGATGCAGGAGGAACAGTGATGGTGTCCTAGAAACCCTGTATAAAGGTAAAAATAAAAGAGATCGGCACAGATTATCCATTTCTTTGGTGAACTGTAAAGAAGTATCTCATAAATTTTCATAAACCACACTATACAAAGGCTGCTGCTCTCATATATAAAAGCACCTGACTCTGCAATAACTTGTTTTGTTATCACTCCTTGGTAAAAATGAATCTACAAACCTGCGGGGATTGGGTTTTTGTTTAAAGCTGGTAGTAGAAACGTGGCCTGCAAGCCAGTACAGCTAATGGAAAGTGACGATGCCCTCCTCCCCTTAGCGTGGAGATGGGGCCTGCCAGTTCCCAGCCCCTTCACCAGGGGGCGGCGTGGATGGACCTGGAGTCCCCAGGTCCTGCACCTCCGCGTAAAGAACGGGGCAGCTGGCGGCTGCTGTGTACAGGGCGGGTGCAGCCCCTCTGCCCCAGGGCCCTGGTGACGCAGCACTCCTTGCAGCCCCAAGCCTCTGCTTTGTGCAGCCCGTGGGCAGGCAGGTCTACTTCTCAGTGAGAGACAGCTGTAAGACTTGCTGGAGCTCCGCCTCCTCCTCCCGGAGCCGCAGCTCCTGCTCCTCCAGCTCTTTGGCAGACAGCTCCATGGCCAGCTGCAAGTCGCTATCAAAACGGCTCGTCCCACTCGAGGCACCAGGGCACAGGCCTTTGGAGCTGGCGAGGAGGCTTTCCTGGATGGCCCTGGGTCGGGAAAGAGGGGGAAAAGAAACAGTGACAACCGTCGTCATCATGGCGGCAGCAGCAACTACATTTCTTGACTGCTTATCAAATGCAGGCTGTGCCAGGCACTTAATATGCACCCTGTGTGCATGACGCCATTCAGGCCCATATAACGGGGGGCGTAGATGCTGCATACGGGTGAGAAACCCGAGGTTCAAAGAGGTTAAGAAACCTGCTCAGGAGAACTCATCACTCAGCTACAACGTGATGGGGCTAGGAATTGAACTTGGATCTATTTTAAAGCAAAATCCAAGTTCTTCAACAGGTTTTCATACGTGCCCAAAGTATGGGAAAATGGTTTGTATAATGAACCTTTCTGGTTTCTGCGGAGGGAGGGAGGGAGGAAAGGGAGGGAGGAAAGGGAGGGAGGAAAGGGAGGAGGAAAGGAAAGAAAGGAAAGGAAAGGAATAAAATCTAATCATCTCTGTAGCTCTTCCCCAAAATGTCATTATCCTTTACATTGTATAAACTTCCCACTGTGTGACCACAGTTTTCTCAGAAGATCAGACCAATCAGAAAACCTTTCCTCGGGACCTGTCAGCCAATGGCACTGGCCTGTGAACAAGTCAGCAATTCTATCACCCATTCCTGGAAACTCAGCCACTGAGATCAGAGCTGTTTTAATGAGTAACTGCCACAAGAGGAAGCAGGCGAGCTAACACTTGGTCAAGTCTCTGCCCCCAGGCACAGTGCGGCATGTACAAAGCGCCTGTGCCAGCCTCAGTTTAACCATCAAGAGTCATGTCCATCACCTCTCATACTGGGCATCGTAGGCATGCATCTGGTTGATCCCTCCATTCGAAGCTGGTCCTGAAAGTTCCTAGGAAAAACAAACATCATGGACATGAATACCTGTTAGAAGAAACGTGTCATACTGATAAGGAAATGAAAGCAGTGAGAACAAAATGAAAAATATTTACATGCCCATGATTGATAGTGGTGTCAAAAACTAATAGGGACTAGGGTTATCTCTAAAATGACACCCAAATGTCAGGTAGTATATGGTACACTACCCTGAGTAACAGCTTCTCATACTTGACACTAAATCAGTCTATTAAAAACAGCTAACTTTGGGCAAAGTTTAAATGCACAAAGCCCACAAGGTAATTCTTGCAGAGCAAGATTAGAATCCATAATTCGAGTCATATGCAGCATACCAAGGTTTCAATGACAGACCGTTCATATGACGGTGGTATACCATACAGCCCAGGTGTGCAGTAGGTTTGTAAGTGTACCCTGTGAAGTTTGCCCAATGAAATTGCCTAACAATACATTTCTCAGAATGTATTTCCACTCCCCCTTATTAACTGGTGCAAACTGAATTTGTCATCTGTGACTGGCTACTCCGCTTTGCAAAATTTACGGTCACCAAGATTTATGTAGATATTGGAGGGAAAAAAATAAACTCACTTATACAGGGAAAGAAAAGGCGTACTGGACTGACACTGATGTCCAAGGACTGTCCTCTCCTGGGAGGCCTCCCAAAGGGAACATGCCAGCTCTGGGGTCTGGCCCCTGGCCCCAGCCTCCAAAAACTGAACGCCTCTAAGAATGGGTCCACATGGAGGGCAAGAGGGGGCTCACACTGCTCAAAGGCTAAGGCTCAAGAATAAAGCCAGAATGTCAAAAACCCGAGCTGGGGGAAGCCCCAGCGGGGAAGGGACAGGAGATGATGGTGGGGGAGGAGCACCTCTAGCCCCGGACTGACCAGGCAGCTGGGGGAAGAACCACATCAGAAGACAAAGGCAACTGTTCTTCTGCTGTTCGGTTCCTTTTAGCTAGAGACTCAGAGAGTTTGGGATAATACCCCTTACAACAGAATGAAACATCTGAGTACAAAAAGTAAAAATTAAAATTAACAAAGAACCAACGTTTTCATCCGACCCCTTATTGAGCGACCACAACACAATGACTGGTCTTCCTTGGGGAAGAAGTTGAGACTAAAATCCACAAACCTTATGACACTACTGACACACAGATAATATTCTAAGGGAAATATGATGGTGTACACTAGCATGAATTTACTCTTTCAACTGGAAAATGCTACAGCGCACTGAAAGATACACGATGATTAGGTACATGGATGAACACGAGGAAAAGGAAAGTCTGTCAGGAGACATCCTGGGAAGGATGCTGATGGGGCGATGCAGATTATGAGATGCATACGTCATATAATAAGCTTTTGTAAAAGACAAGGGGTATAAAATACAAATAGTCTCTGTAAATGCCACCAATATGCCAAATTTGTGAGTTAAGTCTTTCGGGTTAGCCGAAAACTGAGGCTGAAAGGGAGATCCCTGCCATCTATTCTGATAAATGCACCTGGCTCCTGCTGGACTCCAGTAAGCTCTGCTGGATGGCAAACTGCATGATCTCATAATCTTCGTCCTGCAAATGCATGTTTCTGCCATTGTCTTGGACATGGTAAGATTCGGGAATTTCAAACACGGATTGATCAACCTCAAAGTTTGTGACCGGGGAAGCTGAAACACAAAAGGTGACTGAGTTAGTAAAATAAATTTCCACTTCAACTTTGGATAAACATTTTTTAAATTGAAAAAAAAAAGTAGATTAAAATAATTAAAATCAAAGTTTGCTACAACGTGAGAGAGATTTTGAGGAAGAATAATCTTGACGGAGAAAAGTACCAGAATATTACTTGTTTCTTTTTGCCTTATTTTTCAGTAATAAAGTTAATGCATAGTCATAAAAAAAATACAGAAGACTATAAAATGAAAAGTGAGGATCTCTCTCCCTATACCATTTCTCATAATTCCAAATTCCAGAGGTAACCAGTATTTACTCATGTGTCCTCTGAGGAATGTGACGCGTGTGTATATGTATATATATATATATATATATATATATATATATACACACACACACACACATACACACGCGTCACATCAATGTGTCTTTATTTTTTCTTTTATTATGAAATATAATAAACATAAAATAAAAATGATAATATAAAACACCTGTGTATTTTTCCACTAGCCTAAGACAGAATCTTATTTACCACAATTTCTCACATCAATTACGTTTCTGTATACTAGCAATGAATAACTGGAAAATAACAAAGTAAATCCATTTACAATAAAATCCAAATATTAACTGGATTAATGACAAAGGGGCCTGAGGAAATTGGGGGAGAGTGTGTTCTTTTTCAATTAATCCAAACTAAATCTAAAATTCTTTATTCAACACAGAGGTCTACTTCATAAAAGACTCCAATATCAAACAAAATTAGTATGACTGAAGTTTTTAAAAAAATCACAAAACCCAACTTTTTTTTACCTGAGTTGGCCGGGGTCCCTTCCACACTTTGAGGTACAGTTTCTTCAGCCGTGCTACAGCCATTAACATTTCCAAATGTAATCCGTGCATTTAAGACATGAAACAAGGGAATTTCTACCAAAATAAAAGCTTTTATAAACTTTACTGAGAATAATAATAGCAACCATCATTTCATAATTAGCCATGAGTCCTTACTATGCTGGTACCATGCTCAGTACTTTTTATAAGCATGATTTCATTTAATCCTCTTAACAAGCCTTCCCAATATACAGATGGGGAAAACAGAGATTCAGAGAAGTTAAGCAACTTCTCCTAGATCACAGTGGATAAGTGATGGAACCAGGATTCAAGTGTCATGAATGTACCACTGTCCAAAATGTAAATTGCTCACAAGTAATATGAATTGTATATGGTTCTACGCATACTAGTTCAGGCCCATCAAAGGATCTTGGTATCAATTGTATTCCTTAATTAACTATCTAATTTGAAGTTTCACTTAAGTACGGTCTGACATTAAAACAATGAATGTGTCACATTTTTATGCCTTTTTACATCTGCCATCACCATCAATAAATAGAACTGATGGTTGGAGAATCTCCTAATTTTGGTATGCAAAATGAACCAAGAATCATGACGCTGATTTAAACCAAATTAAACTAAAGAAGAACTCTGACCGCCTCCATTATGTGTACTGTGGGCTACTTTCGCCTACAGTGCTCCAATTCCCTAAAGCACATTCTGTCACCCACTCAAAGGGCAGAACCTCCAAGGGCTCCTGTGGTTCACAGTACCTATTTTGACAGGAAATCCAGGTGGGAATTCCAATTTGATGAAATCTCTCAGTCTTGCAAAATGAGCACTAGTTCTGGCCATCAGGTCAATGATGGGAATGACTTGCTCCACAAGAGACAGAGGAAATTCCTCACACATCCACAGCGTTGCTTTAAACCTGCAGGATTTGACCAAGACAAGACTGAGGGCATCTCTACCACACAGGGACATTGAATTCTGTACAGTAGACAAGACAACACCAGCTTCCTTACTCCATAGTTTCCCATTTAGCTTACATCTCATAATTCGGAGCCATGAAGGGACTAGACCCACGAGGAATTCAGATCACTCTGAAATCTGGCAATCAGGAAAATGACCTCCACTACAACTTCCTGCAAGAGCCTTAATCGATAGGAAGCATGAGGAAATGGCTAACTGGTGGAAACCATTTCATTTGGTCAGCTGAAGCTTGTTTGCAATAAAATAAGGAATTCTTATAATCAGTCTTTATTCTATTTGGAGAAGGGCTAATAAGATGGGCAATGCTACTGTTAGCTTTTGTCCAATTAAAGTAATTTAAAATTATTTTTAAAGGCAGGGGACAGAAGAATTAAGATGACACCATAAAACAGCCCAATTCTGCAACAAACAATCCGCAAATTGAAAATGGCTGCTGAATCTCTTACTTTTGTGTTCTAATCGTCATCTCTTTCGGCCTTCCGATGTCCCGGTCTCTCAGATCAAACTCTTCATTGAAGTACTCGTCAGGCATGATGGCGGTGGGGTTATTTGCGGTGGCACACTCTGTGGTGAGGTCCTGCCGGGTCAGAGCTCACGGGAATCAGAAATGCCAAATGATCCTCACAAGTGGAGGCCTACGGCACTCAGTTTCTGACATGTTAACCAGCTACAGATCAGGAAGTTCTACTCATTAACTTTTTGTTATTAAGTTACTGGACAGAATAAGAAAATCTACAGAAGTGTAAGTCTAATGGCTTTCTCCATTTCAAAATATAGTTCTCCACTCTCCTTTGCATTTTTATCTCCTGATTATAGAAAGGATAAACGAGAGAAAAATATAGAAAGCACGTGAGATCTGGAAGAATTGGCGTTTAAGTTCTAACTCTGTTACTCTCTAGCTTGTGACACAGGAAAGGTAATTTCATTTTTCTGACCCTCGGTGACATACGTTGTAGCAATTTCATATAGTTATTGTGAGGATCAAGTAAGAAAACGTTTGTTAAGGTGCTCTGTTAAAATGTAACATCCTGAATCTTTTTTAAGTTCCATTTTTAGAGAGATCGTAGTTTACAACAGGTAAGAAAGAAAGCACCTGATTTCTCTAACTACTACCCTTCCTCTGACATCTTTATTCTTTTTTTCTTTTTTTTAAATTAATTTATTTATTTAAGTCAAGTTGTTGTCCTTTCAATCTTAGTTGTGGAGGGTGCTGTTCAGCTTCAAGTTGTTGTCCTTTCAGTCTTAGTTGTGGAGGGCGCAGCTCAGCTCCAGGTCCAGTTGCCGTTGCTAGTTGCATGGGGCACAGCCCACCATCCCTTGCGGGAGTTGAACCGGCAACCTTGTGGTTCAGAGGACATGCTCCAACCAACTGAGCCATCTGGGAGCTCAGCGGTAGCTCAGTTCAAGGTGCCATGTTCAATTTTAGTTGCAGGGGGCGCTGCCCACCATCCCTTGCGGGACTCGAGGAATTGAACTGGCAACCCTGTGGTTGAGAGCCCGTGGTCCAACCAACAACTGAGCCATCCGGGAGGCAGCTCAGCTCAAGGTGCCGTGTTCAATCTTAGTTGCAGGGGGCAGAGCCCACCATCCCTTGCGGGACTCGAGGAATTGAACTGGCAACCTTGTGGTTGAGAGCCCACTGGCCCATGTGGGAATCGAACCAGCAGCCTTCGGAGTTAGGAGCACGGAGCTCTAACCACCTGAGCCACCGGGCCGGCCCCGACATCTTTATTCTTAAAGACTCACTCATCTAATTCTCTTCCAAGGGAGTATCTCAAATTCTAGCTTGGGAGTACTTATGGTCTTTTCAAATAGAATGGCCTGTTCAGGATTCAGTAAATGCCATCCCAAGCACAGAGATGTCACCTCCTTTCAACTGCACTGAAAGCTTGCTGCTTTAACTTACCCCTTGGGCACCAAACTGGTGTTCCACGGTTCCCAGCAGAGATTCCAGCGGGTTCCTGTCCGCTACAGAGAGGGGGAAAGTTGAATGTCTAATAATTACACTTTACTTAGGACTATACAAAAAGACTCGCATCATATTTTAAAGTTTTCGATCAAGCTACTTGCATTAGGAAATCCATGTATGGACAGGCTGATCAAATCACAATAACCATCCACTAATTTATCCTTTATAGGACACTTTTTATTAGGATCTCTAAATTAGATGAACAACAGTTACAAGAATTAAAGCCGAATAATAGAAAGAGCCTGGACTCGGGAGTGAGCCAGATCTGGATTCCAGTTCTCACCTGGGCTGGTCACTGCCCACGTGTCCTGGGCCTCAGTTTCCTCATCTGTCAAAATGGAGTCACAGTATTGTGGTAGCCGCAGTTAACAACGGTGGTGGTGTTAACAGTTACTGTGTGCTCGCCACATGCTGCAGGCGCTAAAGGTTTATGTGTAGTAACTCGTCTATTTCTCCCAATAACTAAGAAAGGTCTGGGAGCACCTCCATTTCATTTTTGAGGAAACTGAGGCACTGAGGGGAAGTAACTTCACAAGGCCACAGAACTGGCCACTGGCGGAGCTGGGATATGGTGACTATGGATTGGCAAGGTTTTTGCTCAGAGCCCAAGTTCTGTGCAACTTTTTCATTGTGATAGTTTGGACTAAATCACTCATTCCAGTGATCAATATTCTCCAATACCCGTATCTATTTTTTTGGCCAAATTCAACAGTTGTTCTTTGTAACACATAAACAAGCCCTCGTGAAAGGTTTTCATTCTAACTGAAGCCAACGATGGGGAAATACCTCCAAGAATGAGTCAGACTAAGGAAATTTTTATAAAATGGAAGTCAGGGGTAGGATTAGCACCATCGGATCACAACAGCCTCCGAACTTAACAGCGCCAACAAAGGCCGAGAAAAAGGGGGGAGGATTACCTTTATATCTCTTTTTTTCTTCCTCAGTCAGGTGTTCTGTCCGGATTTTGGTTATCACACTCACATTGTTTACTGTGTAAACCTTGAGAGACGTGTGCAAGAGAAAACAGTGACACAGGGAATCAAAACTCAAAAACTAAGCATAGCAAGAGCAAGAATGCTGAAGCCAAAAAAATAAAAAATAAAAAAAAATAAAAATCCAGCAAAATAAAAATGAGAAATGGTTAACACTCATTAGGATCCTTCAGAGAAAATACACAAGCGATCAGCTTAGAAGGCATCAGCAGTCACTTTACACATCTGAGAGCTTTACGTACTGAGGAGTTAACAGTGACAGGCTGTATCTCTCTAATTGCCCTTCTTGTTGCTAAACACTCTCAAAGAATGTCCTGGCAATCGAGGCCTCCCGCTGGATTTCTATTTTGCTAAGTAAGGCACCCAAACCTGCCTGGAGTTACTCCTGATTTGTGGTCATCTTATCATAGGGCTGCCTTAGACAGCCATCTGCTGGGCAGAAGGAAAAAGCAATGAACACAAGGTTCTCTGTGCAGATAAGATACACAGTCCACTAGCAAGTCGCTCTTTTACTGACAAAAATTACTTTTAACTGCCAGAGAAGATGCCCTGTTATCTAGGTTGACTGGGGACTCTGGGCGTCTGGAAAATCAAGTATCTCGGTTAACAGAGAATTAACTATATCTGCCATACGTGGATTCCCAGCATTCAAGGGTTCAGGAAACACACACAGCACTGGAACGAGCGTTACTAAATGTATCTTGCTGAGCATGACATCAGCGTTCTCTGCTTGCTCAGAGGTCACCAGAGGATTCTGCAGCGCCTGGCTCCATCACTGTGAGCCATCAATCCCTGTTGTACTGCAGGGCCAAGGAAGGGCCAGGAAATTGCTTTCCAGAGGACAGAATAACAGCTGTCTCCACTGTGACTGACGACTATGTTCTAAATTCACTGATGTCACGTAAGTGGGCTGTAAGCCTACTAGTTACAATTAGCCTAACTAAAAAAAAAAGGAGACTCATAAAAGCTACTTTACGATTTTTAAAAAAAAACCCACTCAGGTTATAAAAAATAGACGAATGAGCGTGTTAATTCTAATTCTTTCTCTTTCCTTTTTTCTTTTTAAGAATTAAGGAATTGTCATTTCTACCGGGACAACTGGTACCTGTACTCATTTCTCTACAACATTGCTTCTCTTTGGCATAACTAGAGACCTCCTTGGGACATGCTATCCCATTTTCTGAAAGTCAAATGAGATAAAAATCCAAGTGAGAAACACACTAGACAAGGCTTAATCCCCAGAGCACCTCCATGGCACAGATCATGACAAAATCTGAACAGACTCCTCATTTGCACAGAAGCTAAATAACTATATTAAATCTTATTTTAAGAGTTTCCTTTTACCTTTGCTTCGTAACCATTAACAACTTCTGCTTTATCTGTCCTCCAGCCCCAGAATCCGGATTTAGTTCTGATAAAAAGTGAACACCACAAATTTCTACATGTACAATATGCCATTCAGATTTATCCCTGCAGCCTTTATAGTTTTTCCCCAGCTTAAGTTAGTGAAGGACACTTGGAAATTATGGTCCGATGGTCCACAAAAGGATGTTATCAATGACAGATGGCTTAAGCATCCCCCTGCCCCCCTCCCACACTTATTAATTAATTTGCCTCACCCCCGGCACAGAAAGCCTTCATTCTTGGCTTCTTTACAAAAACTGCCAGCATAGGCAACAAAGGTGGTGACATTTACTGGACAGCTGTCCTAAAGAAGTGAGTGAAGATGACCAGTGTCCAAGGGCTCGCCACAGGTGGTATCTGGGTCACACCATTTATCTGGGTCATCTTAACGATGGGCACGGATACCAGTGGCTCTGGCCCCATAAGTCGCCGCATCTCAGTCGAGGAATTCTTAGAACAAGGAGGTACAGACCGTCCTGCTCCTTGGGAGACAGCGGGTGGGGCAGGGACTCATCACTGTGGCGAGCTGCTTGGAGAACCCCTAATGCTCGCAAGACGGCGTGGGAGTCGCACATTTGATCAGTTTTGGTGCAGCAGGGGAAAAATTTTAAAAGCAGTTTTTCAGCTGAGCCGTTGGTCCCAGCTCAGTGGAACTGCTTTTAAAGTAGCCCAGCATTCCAGCAGCAGCTGCAGCATTGGTGGAGTGCCCGAAAACCCAGTTATTCCACTCAACACACTCCTGGAAAAAAATGTATTTAGGAACCAAGAGCAGCCAAGGGGCTGTTTCTTTTCCAAAGCAGCTCACCCTGGGAAATGCTGCCGCGTGTCAGGGAGCCCTGACCAGACGGCCCCTTTGTCTAGGACATCACATCCTGGCTGCACTGTGCTGCGCTTGGCCCCGTGCAGGGCAACGGCCGGCCTTCTGCTCTGACCCTGGAGTGAAGTGGGGCATCACCCAAGGAACTCCAGGAACAGTGGCAGGTTAGCCAAGTCACAAAGAAGGTATGCGATTGTTTGCTTATTGCGTTTCCAGTTTGCTTTTCTTCTAATGAGATTTGCTAAATGAAATTAGGTCAGATGAGGTATAAAGAGTTTCGTGTGTGTATTATAGCCCATCGGAGAAAGGAGGGATCAGAGCTGTCATTTTCCTATTAGCTGTCCACGATTAGCGCACCATGACCCATGGAGGGAAAGAAAAGAATCCTAAAAGGATTACCCAAACCAACTGACATTTCAGAAACAAAATAATCCTGGAGTGCAGGTGACTAGGGACCACACCCGACTGATTAATAACCCAGAGTCCCCTTTTAGTCATTGATAATTGAAAATCGAGATACTCCTTTCGGTTCACAAACAAATTCAGGCCTCCATTTCTAAGTCTTTCACTAGTCACTTATACTTCGGCAGGGGAAATCATCCTTTTCTGACACCGTCGTCCGAGGTCCCAAAGGATGCCTAGGTCTGCTCCACTTCATGCTTCACGTGTGCTGAGAAAACGGAGCTGCACTTTTCCCCCGGGAACCACTACACTCCTCACTCACCTCCCTCTGCTCTGTGAGCAATTCTGGCTGTTTCACGTCCTTTTCCATTCCCACTCTCTGACAGTTTAGGGTTTGGGTTATTTTTATTTTTTAAATTAAGGAATTTATTTTGGTAGTGTATTTTGGTAATGATGCGACACACTGAATTCCATCCAGTAGAGGCATCTCCTTTGGGGTAATCTGAGCAAGTACTAACCCAGATAGCAGTATCCACTAGTCAGGCGCCAGTTACTTCACAGAGTTCTTCCACTACTCTGCCATCTTGACCAGAAGTCTTCTGACAGTTTAGTTATTAAAGTCAATGCCTACATCCTAGTTTAAAACCAAGATTCTAATAACTCCTTGGCCCTTGATAAGATAATAGGAGAACACTCAGCTTCCCTCTCTTGCCGTTTTCACCTCTGCCTGTCTCCACTGAGACAACCATACCAAAGGCCACTTAGCAGGCGCTGTGGCTTGGAGGCTGCTACACAATTTGGAGACAGGCTCTGATGATGGCAGGGAATGTTTTCTTTAAGGTGGGCAGAGCATAATCTTTCAGAGAAGAGAAAAACCAAAACTGCAACTAGAGGGTATATATTAACAGGCCAAAAATTCATGCAGGAAGGGTATTAATTTGCAAGCATCAAGCCCCAAGTAACAGACGAGAAGAAAGAAATGGATGAAAATGACTATCATAATATAAGAGAGTCACATCTTCCAAATTCAGTACATGAACACTCACACCTCTGGTAAGAAGTAGGTATGCACTCTTTTCTACCAGCAAAACCTCACACTTGAGTGGCTCAAATCCTTGCTTGATGCACGAGAAGCTCACTGATCACATAATTTAACGGAGCACCAGACACAAAAAAGCTGTCTTCCAGAAATTCTCTCTCAGCAACCCACTGTCAGTTGCAAAAGGAGGGTTAGCTTGAACGGTTTGAAAACCCTGTGGCCATACAAATACAAAACGTTAGTCCGCAGGACAAATGGAATGCGCCATCAGTTCCCATCTACACTCAGTGGGTAACAGCCAGTAACCATCACACTCTCTTCGTAAATTACATTTAAGAACAAACAATGACTCTAGCAACTCTGCTGATGAATCAGAGGGAACAGTGGCTCTTCTGATGACATCTTAGAGCTGTGGACTTAAGAGACTTCATCGTAGATTCACTCCGTTTTTCCTTTCAGCTGAGAAACAGAAACCTAGAGAGATGAAGCCACTTGCCCAAAGCCGATGTTAGTAGCCTTGCCGATGACACTCGGTTCTTTCAACTCTTGTCCCTACTGCTGGGCAGTGACAGTGAGGTCAGGTTCCTCTACCTTCCAGCTTTGCAAACCGAGCCCTAAGCTGAAGTGCCTTCCCTGCCTGCAGAGGCATTTGCTGAAGCCTGGATGTGTCTTCCCCAACCCCTGTCAGCTAAAACCAGTGTTAGTCCCTCAACCTTGCTATCCCTGGAAGACAACAGCTGTCACCTGCGAGGAGACTGGCGATAGGGCAATGGCCCTGCCTCAGGGGGGTGCCACTACCACAGTAGCAACATACCCAGTGTTTTGGGGTTCTCTTCTGCTACAAATACCCTAATTCCACAGCTCAATCTAAATTAGAGTAAAAGGGCACTTAACAAGTCTTAGGTGTGACTAAACAGAAAACTCGCAGTTTTAGTATATGTGCTGTTGAAGCGAGCACGAAACTTGCAGTTTTATTAATAAATTTTATATTGGAAACAAAGAAAACAAGAAAAAAAGAGGACAGTTAGTATATTTATCAAGAGCAAAGAAAGTCTAAATCCAGGATAATCTTCCACGTTAGCTCACGTTATGCTGCTTTGGTTTAAGAGCTGGATGTGACATCCTAGGCAAACACTCAGGGCTCTCACAGATTCCCTAGGCTCAGCGTGTTCTATAGCGGAAACACTTAGGCTAACGGCCGTGCCAGCCTCTGCTTCCCTTCCAAGGGCCCTCCCGCCTCTCACAGCCCAGAGGCAGATGACCAGAGAGTGTTCTCATTCAGGGTAACAGAGACGCAGACCTCTCCAGAGGTTTCTTCAGGTAGGGTCTGGCACAGAACTGAAACCTCTTCAGACTCTTGCTCTAAACTATTAGGCCTCACGGTAGGGGAGCTGGGGAGAGAGGACCACATTTAACTACATAAATGTGAATTTGATTGACCAACAGCAGTATAACCACATTCAATAGTGGATCAATTCCAGCTTCTGGAAACTCAAAGCTCCATGGTTTGGGACTAGGAAATCTTGTGGATCCCCAAACACCAAAACAAAAATAAAATTCAAGTAAAACCCATTAGAAAGGGCCCATAAAAGAATATGAAAACATTTCTCCAAGACTTAACCAAGGTGCTATAAAGATGATACATGATGGAGAATATCAGCTATGGTTTCTGTTTGGTTAGAGCACAGATCAACTTTCAAACCCACTAGTGCTTCAACTGCCGTATTAGAAAAATCCCAATCCACCCATAATTTCCAATCAATATATACAGGCCACTAAAGATGGCAGTAAAAGGATGAGACATTAAAATGCAGAACCTAAACTCGTACCTTTCAAAAGCAATATTTTTAGTATCAAGGTTGGTGTTAATAACTGGGCTTGTGAGCCGCCTCTCAATTTCCCTGCTTGTCGGCTTCATCAAGTCCAGAGTGAGGCGCTCCATTTCCTGGGAAAGATCGAAGTGCTCAGTGGTGACCACTTTGTCATCGTGGTTGACTTCCATCAGCTCCGCCCAGTTGTCTGTTAATGGAAACAAGGGCATAACTAAGCACAATGCAAGAAAGAGGCAAAAACAAGGAAGTGTCAGTTGTTAAAACACATCATTTTTCTAATCCCCACCCCAGGTACCATCTGATAAAAGACTAGTGATTATCAATTCCCTACATGCACAGGAATTATCTGGCCAGCTTCCCAAACTCATAGACTCTGGGCCATCTTCTCCAAAATGCAGACTTTAAAACAATTTGCATTCTTTGTGAGTAACACATTTCTCTGGGTAAATTTTAAAATACAAGATTGCATAATATAAATTATTTATGCACAACACTAGGTAAGCCATGCCATTTCTCACCCTCCATTAGGAGGGTCATGCCTGATTATAAATGGCATGTAAAAAGATACAAGGCAGAGTCTTGTACTCAAAGGCTCAAGGACGTGAGACAGACACGTGTCAAGAGGGTAACAGTGTTGGGTGGTAAATGATACACACAAAAGAACTACATAGACAAATAAGATACAGGAATCGAGAGGTGAATCATTAACACAAACAACAAAATATCCCAGAAAGAATCAGATAAGGCACATGAATGTGGACGCACTTTGATGGTTACAAATCACTCTGTGACTCAGCATGAGCCGTGGTTACTACAACGGCATCACTCACCTTCTCCCTTAAATATAAAACTACGCCTCCCTCTTATCCAGCTCATGTTCTCAAATCCCAGCAATGTGATATCCACACGCAGTTTGGCACCACTTTTCCAAATGCGACAGACATCATTCGGACATATTCTGGAAACCAAGGGCACTGGAGAAGAGAAGCACACGACTGAGAAAAAACCCTAGGCCAAGCGGAACACCCCGGTCCTGGAAGCCAGGATTCTGACTTGAACGAAAGCACAGGAGGTTGGGCAAGGTGGTGACCGTCATACAGAACTGGACTTGGCTCCCATACTTTGATAAAAGAAGTCTTAAAAAATAAAAATGGAAAAAGTACAGATCTGTCTTGTCCAGAGGGAACGCTAAATGAATTTCCCAAGAGTATTCTCAGTCTCCAAATGAACCCCTCTCGCCGAGTGCATCGGGGGTTAGGGTATGTCCATCTGGCCTTTCTCATTCACATCTGCCACTCGTGCCATATGGCTGCGGCCTATCCGCCGGATATGAAGGGCAGTCCTATCTACCCTTCAAAATATCAAATGTCTAAAATGTGCTGCTTTTTAACAAAACCTGAAATCAAAGTGATTTCTTGCATTATAAAGAAAAACTCATTAGTTTCACAGAAGAATCTGAAGTTCTCTTCTTTTATATACTTTTACTTCACTTAAATGTTTCATCACAATATGACGTCTTGCCTGAAAGGGAAGTCTGGAAGTGAAAATGACTGAAAAGTCGGAGTTAGGCGCTACTGTTACTGAGCTACAAGAAATAAAAGTAGAATATCTATGAAAACTACTGTCAGTCAATTGCCTTACATAAGATTTTGGAGAAATACACCCATTTTGTAAAAAACAAGCTATTCCAATATTCATCTCTTCTTCTTCCTTAGAATAACAAGTTTAAAGGAATCAAGTTGAACCACATAAGGAAATGAGTAACTAAATTACGGCAAATCTATTCACTAAAATATTATCCTTTTAACAATAATACGGATAAATGTCAGCTATAAGTGACAAAAGAGACCAAAATGTCTATATGTTGTATTTATGGATGCTTGGGAGAAAAAGTCCTATGTGTGGGGGAAAAAGACGGGAAAATACCCAAAGCATTAATGGTAGTTGTGCTTAAGTGGGGTCATCGGTGACAATTTTTCCTTACTCTCATCTATGCATTTCCTAGACTTAAAACATGTAACTTTATAAAGGAAAAATGAACCAAAATTCAGGCTAAGTAAATTTGGAAAAAGAAATAAATTATAAACCCACAGCCACTCACCCCAGCTGGTGAATTCCCATTTCATTTGCACATAGAAATCCGGAGTCTGAAGGACAAAAGTTTAAAAGAAATTACCCTTGGCACTATTAACTAAACACAAACATAGTAAAGATTAATAGGGCTTTTTTAAAGTGGGGGAGGGGGAGAGAACAAGAGAAGAAACAAAAATTGCAAACCCGTCAAAATAAATGCTTATTTTATATGCAGGCTGTCATTTGATCTCGATATAAAATGTCTAGACAGTTAATAAAGTTAACTGAAAGCAACAAGGTCAGCGAGGGATAAGAGTTGAATCTGATTTGGGGGCTCAGTCAGGTCCCTAACAGTAACAGGAAGATGAGCCTGGGAGGATGGGCTTAATTTAAGGGCAGCCACGCAATGTGGATAACAGGCTGTTCTAAGCAAAGAGGAAAAAACGTCAATCCATTTATTCTACGGGGAACTCGAGTGTAAGAGGCTTTGTTTCTGGGAAAGGGTTCATATTTATCAGACCACTCTGTGAAACCAAAAGAGGCAGCTAGACAGCGCTTCCCCAAGAAGTGGCTATTTCCTTTCCTTAACAGAAGCCTTTCGCTCCCACTTTCCTCTTAAACCGTTTAGAATTTGGCTTTTTGAAGTTTTACACCACCATATCAGCCCGGTTTTAAGATGATTTTTCTGACCTACCATGAATTCTTCCTTTTATACCCCCTTTCTTTCGCCTTCCCCCCACCCTCCAGTTCAAGCTGTCGTTTGTCAGTGTAGTTGTGTAGGACATAGGACACAGCTCCCTGGCCCGTGCTGGTATTATGAGCCTTGTGCGCCACTCCCCCCCCTTCCCCAGGCAGTTGGTCGCGGTCATCGGTTGGCCGCTTATAGCAGCTCACGGCAGCTCTCGCCAGCTGCCGGCCCCTCACGATGACTGCCGGCCACTCACGCTGGCCACCAGCAGCTCATGGCAGCCCAGCTCCAGGGAGAGCCGTTGTTCACAATCTTAGCTGTAGAGGGTGCAGCTCACTGGCCCATGTGGGAATCGAACCAGCGACCTCAGCGTTAGGAACACGGTGCCCCACCCACCTGGGCCACTGGGCCGGCCATGAATTCTTGTTAAAAGTTTCTTGGAGAGCTACTTCATTTCTTAAGTACCATCCTACTCAATTTCAACAGTTACCATCCAAGAAGAGACTTGCTAGAAATTCCATGTGTTTTTCTGCTCCCTACCACCTCTAAGGTTTGGCCATGGTTTTTACAGAAGCACAGGACAGGAAGACCAAGAATCTACCCCCGAGTAAAAGCAGCCAGGATTCCAATGAAGAGCGAAGACACTCTCCAAGGGCAGTGGATAAGAAAGGCGGGCATGTGATAAGGAGACAAAATGTCAACAACAGCCTCTGATGCCACTAAGCACACCGCTCATTTACGGGCGGTCTGTAACTTCAAGCAGAAAATACAGTTCTGTGTAGTTTATTGTTGTGGATCAATACGGGTAAAAAAAAAAAAAAAAGAAAATTCTTCACATTAAATTTTTTAAGTGAGCAGTGACTCCATGTTAAATAAGTCATTTTCTGTTTTGTCAAATGGACAAATGATGTTTTTAGCTCCTCATGCAGTAAGTTAGATAAGAAAACAATAAATCCATCAGATCATTGTACACTAAAACACATACTTATTTTAAAAACAATGCATTTAACTATTTCATATGTCATGGAAGGTTTCTTTGTAGTACCTGGAAAATTTATATCTTAGGCAGGATTTAGTTTGAGTGTCATAGAAATATTTTTTTAAAAGAGTGCTCAGATAGCGAGTAGTGATTATCTTACTTCTAGCAAAATTATTCCTTTTCTCAACAGAACTGTTAATTTTTCTCAAGAAATGTGTTTTGACTAAAGTTGTAAAGCTGATTTATCTAGCAAATATCTTTGGAGATATTTTGGGGAGCTCACTTCTGTGCTTAAATTGACATGAAAATTGAACCACTGGTATTCTCCTGTCACCTGCTGCCCTGGGAATATTACAGATGATTGACCAATAAGATGGTTTTTGCAGGCATAACAAAGATTACCTAAAGAATGGCAACCATCATCCAGAACGATCCATGAGCCTAGAAATACAATTATTTAAGAAAGTTGTCTGATTGTCACAGAGCCCATACACTTTAATTCACAGGACAGATTAAACTGCCCCAAAGCCAAAAACTGTAAATAAATCAAGGCAATGGATTAGAAGTCGCAAAAGACTAATGGCCAGAAGTGACAGAAGTGGCGAGAAGTTGCCCACAGACCTCTGAATCTCAACAGGCCCTGAAAATCCCCGTCTGATGCCCCTCACAATCTCCCCAAGATGACCTAGGCTCAGGATGCTACTTTTAAGAAATCAGGCACCTAGACAAATTAATTGTTTAATGTCCATTTGTCTTAGTTCTAATTTTAAAACAGCACTTAAAAGGGTAAGTCTAGTGACCTAGAAACATAATTTGTGAAGGGCCTCACACATTTAACAAAGCAGCAAGGCAAGAAATAATGCTATTTAGTATCCACTATATTGTAGTCACAATTCATAAACTCTTGAGGAAGCCACAGAAGAATGTCAACCTGTGTCTCCAGCTATCGTGTCAGCATCTAACTCAAATGATGGCAATGCCACATTTTTATGGCTACCTCGAGAATTTTTTGGAGCAGCTCAGGAACTCCTTCGAGGGCCATGGATGTGTTGTGGTAATCTCTATGTTGAAGAACTGTATACACCATCTCGGGGTCGCCAGTGCTCACGGCCTCGTGTAGAACTGGAAAACAAAAAGGTGAAATTTAATCACCTAGTATTCTCAGACTTTCTGACACATTCCAAAGCCAGTCTGAAAAATATCTATATAAATCAAAACATCTATATAAATCAAAGACCAACATTTTCTTCCGAGAGAGAGGTTGCAGTCCCACGTTATCATGTATGACTGTGACTTCTTATTGCTAGCTCTTAAATGAATGAAAAGAGAATGAAATTGAGCATCCTAGGTTCTTGGTCAAACCTTTCCATCCTCCCCTTAACCCTCTTTCTTACCACTGGCTCTGAAATCCTGACAACATCTTCAGAGAGCTGGCTTTAACTACGTGATCACACAACTGTGGTGACTTGTAGATCGGGCAGGCAGGACTGGTGCCTGTGTATATCCTGGCTCAGGAACACAAAATTACTCTGAACAACAGGAACAGAGCTCACAGTGAAATGCCAGGATTTCACTGGAAAAGGCTACTTCTAGGCATAATTTCTTTTTGATTGTGTCCATCCTGATGGATTCACTGGAGTTACCATCACATTCCTCAAGGGAAATCTGGCCTCCACACTTGTGTGTGGTGAGAAATGTTTGCACTGAGAGCTGCTTTCTAGAGGAGGAGTCTACCCAGAGCTTTTGGCCCAGGACACAATTCGAGCCATTGTGCCACAGATCAGCCAGCCGCATCTGGGGCTCTCATCTCCTCACCCAGCCCCTCGTCCCAAGAGAGAAAGTCTTAAGATAAAGACGACTCTGAGGACGGTGATAATTAGACTGGTCTTTTATTCAGAAAGAGTAACCAAAATGGAAAGCTTTCAATGATTTTTAAAAGTATACTTGCCTGTCCAGCCCTCACGATTTTCTTTTGTAACATCTGCTTTATGTCGGAGCAAGACTCGAGCAGATTCCAAATGTCCCAAAGAAACAGCAAGATGCAATAAGGTTCGACCTCGGGGATCCATAGCCTCCACATTCTGTAAAATAAACAGACGTTTATATAATTGGATGTATTATATAAGAAATGTGGTGATGTGTTGGAGAGACAGTATCAGTATAAAAAGAGAAAATAGTATTTACATATTAATGACAGCAATACATGAAAAAATGAATGCTTGCATGTGGGCATGGTAGAAATATGAATTTGGGGGGGGCTATAAAGATGATAGTTACTGAGTTCCTTTTTCTATACAGATAAGTATCTAATAAATACATGCTGGTGCTAAGCCTCAGATCATTAAACACAGTCTTTAAGTTCTCAACTGCACTCAAATTAAGTGTAGATAAAGCGAGGGGCTCTCATGAAATGCAACCACCCCTCATGACACGGATGTGGGGGATTTCTTAAGCCCATATCAGCATTCAAGGCTACAACAGGAAGTGCAGGCCTTTAACCAAAACCGAAAGTACAGAAGATAATTTGGGTCAGAATAAAATTACATTCTCTAGCGGAATTCTCACCAAAACACCACTCTCGTTATTGTGTACTGAGTTCCAAGTGGCCTGAAGTAGCAGCATGGTGGGTCCTACAGACACTAAGCATGATCCACCCAGAGTGTGTGTGGACATATTTATAGCTAAAGGGAAGGACACACATACGCCATCAATCCTGTTTCCCCTCAAGGGTTTTCTTCCTTGTGCTAGACGTACCCATGTAGCGTTTCCTCTCCATTCCTATTCTGGCCATCCTTCCAGCACCTGCACTGGTGCGAGCTCAGTCTGAATGGCTGGGCCCAGCCTTCCAAAGACAGCTCTGAATGCACGTTCTTCTAAGGATGCAATAAACTGCCACAGGACTTTTGGAATACAAAAACTTTTAGTGCCATAATACTTCTTAGAAAATGTGCTTTGTTTTGATTTGAGATGCTAGTTGTTGTGCAGGCATTAACTGCAGCCTCCAAAGAGAACCAGAATGTTCCACTTATTGGCCACAGTTAAGGAAGGTAAGCAGGGTAAACTACTCTGGGTAAACTACTATCCAACTGTTATTGAACCTTCCTGTTTTGCTAAGTGTATCACAGTTATCGTGCAATGAAGAGAGGAACTGTTACTGTGGAATAAAAGAAGTGATTGAAGACATTTCTGCTAAGTGAACACACGTCCTCCTGGACCAATCCCAGGCCTTAGTGTTCTCTCAGGCACTGAAATACCAATATATCTCCTCGAACAGGGCCCACACCACCTCCCAGAATTCCCTGACTTTTCTCAAGGGTATGGCTGTCCATCTCACCAAAGAGATGGAGAATTCCAAAGGGTAGGATCTAGGTCTTAATATTTCTTCTGCCACTCTAGTCTCTAATTTGCATTAAATCATTGTTTCGTTTTGTTTTGTTTTACAGTAATATGACTAAAAACTATGAACTTAGTTGAAGTTTAGTAAGAAAGAAATAATCAGCAAATTTATTATCTTCTTACACATCTGTTATATAAACTGTCTTCTTACCTAACAAGCCCAAATTACAGGGAAGGTGCCAGGTTTAGCATACAGCCTGATGTAAAGGAGAGGCTTAACAATATTTACCACACAAAAGGGGAAACTACTTACGGCAATTCACACCTCAGAACATCTCAGACTAAGGATTAACACTCAAGCTCATGGGCAACCATTAGATATGATGTTTAAAGCCAAACCCAAGTACATTAAGTTGTTGACTTTTTTCTAATTTGGACAACAGGGAAAACTATATGTATATGAGCCACAGCCATACACTTTGCATGGCTAATTGTAACTCTTCTGAGCCTCCTGTGCCTCTCTTTCTCATTTGAAAGAAGAGAGTAAGAATGTTATGTTATGGTGACAATGTAATTAAAAACATTGGATGAATAAGGAGTAGAGTGGAAATTAGTGAGATAGAGGATGTAAAAATCAATAGAGAAAAATCAGCAAAACCAAAAGTTGGTTCTTGGAAAATAGCAACGAAATTGACAAACTTTCAGCTTGACTGACCAAGAAAGAAAAGCGAGAAGACTCAAGTCACAAAAATCAGAAATGAAAGCGGGGATATTACTACCAACCCTACAGAAATAAAAAGTATTATAAAGGAATACTATGAACAACTGTATGTGCATTATTTAGAGAACTTAGATGAAACGCACATATTCCTAAACAGACAAACTAACTAAACTGACTTAAGAAAAATAAAAATCTGAATAAATTTATAACAAAGATATTGAATAGGTAATTGTAAAATGTTCCAGGACAAAAACTCAGGCCCAGATTACTTCCCTGGTGAATTCTACCAAATTTTCAAAGAATTCATGTCAATTCTTCACAAACTCTTCCATTAAGAAAAAAAGAATAAAAAAAGAGGAAGGAAAACTTCCCAGCTCATTCCTCTCATAGGTATTTACCTAAGAAAAATAAAAACATACAACCATACAAAAACGTGTACACAAATGTGCATAGCAATGTTATTCATAACAGCCAAAAAGCAGGGAAAAAACAAATGTCCGTCAACTGGTAAATGGATAAACAAAATGTGTGTATATATATGTATGTGTGTGTGTATATATATATATATATATATATATATATATATATATATATGCAATGGGATATTATTCAACCATAAAAAGGAATGAAATGCTGACAGATGCCACAACATGGATGAACTTGAAAAACATCATGTTAAGAAGCCAGACACAAAAGGCCACATATTGTCCGATTCCATTTACAAGAAATGTCCAGAATAAGCAAATCTACTGAGACAACAAGTAGATTAACGGTTGCCTGGGGCTGAAGGGGTTGGGGGAAATGGGGAGTAACTAAGGGGTATAAGGGTTAATAAAAATGTCCTGGAATTGAATGGTGACGATTGTTGCACAACTCAGTGAATATACCAAAAACCACTGAATAATATACTTTAATGGATGAATTGTATGATAAGTTAATTATATCTCAATAAAGATATTTTTAAAAAGCCAATGTATACATGTGTTTTATGTAATACATAAAACCAACGTATCATCTATATACTGTCTGATGAGTTACTGAATTTCTCTTGAGCTTCAGTTTGCTCCCTTGTAAAATGAGAGCAGTGAAAAAAACCTACCTTACAGAGTTCTTACAAGGGTCAAAGTACAATGCCTAAGCCCATAGTAAGCACTAAGAATTCGCTCTTATTATCATGCACCCACACTGTGGAGTTTCATATAAGCTGTCACTTTCTTCCTAAAAAGGATCTGTTCAAATTTCATTAGTTAATAGTAGGGCTTAGGGGCTTCAACGAACGATATTAGTTCAGTAAGCAAGAGTTTTCAGAATTTCACTGGAATTCACTTTTGAGGCTGATCATTTTTTTTTGTTTCTTCAGTCATGAGCTGTTCCACATTAAAAGTACCCACACCTTTTAACTATACTAGTGCCTCCCCCCAAAAAAGAAATGAGATTTCTCACTTCTCCTTCCTCGTTGCTAATTTAAGCCCACCAACTTTTCTTGCTCAAAGCCTCCTTTCCCATCGTGCTGTCCTTGGAGGCAGGAAAAGGCTGAACTTTGAGTGCAAGATGTAGAGACAGACAACAGGCCCACTTGGCCAGGTCCCTCACTAGCCTCAGGTGAATTACTCAACCCTCCAGTGAGCTGGGACCTAGCATGAAGTAAGTGCTCCATAAACTACCACTGTTACCTCTTGAGGGGCCCTCGGGCAATCACCCTCCTTCCTGTGCATTCTCAGACTGCCTTGGTCCTCTGTGGCTGTGGCCTGAACTGGTTCCCCCACTCCAAGTCAGAGGGGGAAAGGTCTCTACAGGCCCGGCTCCGTAGGTGAGCCTGAGCCGCTGAGGGCCGAGGGGGAGCACCTGAGAGTTGGCTCCAGGCTCTTATCTGGGATGCTGGCCCCTGGCTCATGGCAGGCCTCCAGCCAACAGGCACTGACTTGAACGTGTGCCCAGTGGCCTCACCCAGCCTTGCTGCAGGCTGGGGTGAGCACCCCAGGGTGGTTCCCTGTCGGGCTCCGAGTATTGCTGCTGCCTAGACCCTCTTCCTCTTGCCTGCGTTTTGTGCTTTCACCTGCCAGTCTCTAAGCGGGGACTGCCACTCTGTACCCCTCTCAGTCCCAGGATTTTCCCTCCCTTCTCTAAGGTGCATTGACTGACCTTTGCGTTTGTCCCCTTAAGATTTCATTCATTCTCTCGGCATGGGTAAGAAGGCTAACGATGTTTAACAGACCTCTCTCACTAAATGACAAATGGCATAACCATAACGCAAATCATTTCAATTGTACCGACCAACTTCAAGGCCCCACTGAATAGTAAAGACATTAGAGCTGATGGGTTAAGAGGCACTTAATAAAATGCCTCTGTTGAGCAAAAGTTGAAGGCTAGAAACAATCACAGTTGACAAAGTTACATAAACAGCCAACTCCAGCCATTAGCAAAAGGGAGGGGAGGGGAGAGCTGACTCACACACACTCAGAAACAGGGACTTATCCGCTTCATCTGGATGAACTTGATTCCTTCTGTGCTGCTGTTCCTAGAACAAAATAAAATTCTTACAGCTACCAGGATGCCTGCTTAAGTCAGACTCGTGGGTTGGAAAGAATGAAGGAATGGACAGCCGAAACTTACTGGCAAGCAAAACATTAAGTGAAACAGCTGGTTTTATTACTGGGGTAAGTTGGAATTGTTTGTTTTTAATTACACAATCAATCTGTATTCCTTGTAGAAAAACTGGAACATACATAAAAGAAAAGCTAAATACGCGCGATCATAATAATAACAGCAGCAACTATGGTAAATAGTATTGCACCCGTTAACTATGTGCCTGCATTTTCAGATCGGTTCTCTGCCTTATTTTCCACAATCCTGAAATGGAGGCACTTTTACTGAAAGCAGCAGAGTGGAAGGGTTAAGAATATAGGAATAGGACAGAGTTCAACTTTCTGGGTTCACATCCTGCTTCAGCCACTGGCTAAGTGTGCAACTGGGCCTCTCCACCTCAGTTGCCTAACCTGTAAAATGGGAATCGTAACAGCATACACTCAGAGGATTGGTGTGAGAATTAAATCTAAAACTGCACATAAAAATTTCAGCACAGCGCCTGGCAAAATAGTAAGCTTCCAGTGTTACTCGCCTCATTTTTACAAGTGATAAAACAATTCAGCAAGGGAAAATACCACACCTATTCAAACAACTTAATCAGCATTAGTACTAGCCATTAACCCAACTGCCTCCAACTTATAGAAGTAGGTAGCTATTTCATAACCAACAGAGGATCTCAATAAATAGGAAAGCGACAAAATATTTTCTGCCACGTATTTTAATGGTATCAGTTATCAACCTCTTGACCCTGAACCAGTTATATAATTTGCAGGGCCCAGTGAAAAATGAAAATGCAAGGCACCTGATTCAAAAAAATAATTACGAATTGCAAGACAGTAACAGCAGAGTAGGAGCCCCTCAGTGTAGGTAGCCCTTAAAACCAGCCGGCTCAATGTTACAGATTGAAATTGGACTGCATGGTCATGACAGTCAAGCTTCCATGGTCAAGATGTTCTTTATGAATACATTTCAACTATCTCTTTCCCAAAAGGAACAGGTATACTGTGAAATGATCTACAGTGATAACCAATAACCAAGTCAAAACCAAATAATAGCAAGTATGACTATTCCTCCTTGACAGTTCAAAGCATTAAGAACCGATTTACTTTAGAAAAATCTGCTGCAAAATTATAATTCTCTAATCACAAGTGTCCTTAATGTTTTTCAAGGTAAAAGGCACTGAGAACTTTCAATGAACACTTTTATCACAGCTTGCAGAAAAAAAGAGATCATTCAACTATGCCACATTTTGGAATCTAAACCAAGCCTTCATTCTTATCAAATAAGCTTTTCTATGAAGAAAAACTGCATTTCATTTAAACTCTTTTCTTCACCTCCAATAACTAGGAAACCCGCTGTTTTCAGAAATCAGTATTGAAAGAGTGTGTGGTTTAATGATGAAGATGAACCTCCCTATCAAATGGGATGTCAGTTCTGTACTTTGTACTTTAATCTTGATATTTCGCAAGAAGCTGGGTGGCCTGATACTGAGGAAGTGCAGATGCAAAAAGCAGCAGACCTGAAAACCAGGACTGTCCAAACGTCCAAGGTGAGTGAGACTTAGAGTTAAGAGCAAAATGATGGCCTCCCTCTGAGCCATGTCTAGTAACAGAAAGGGAATTAAATCATCAGGAATACTAGGGTGCCTAATGCTGAATCCTTTACTCTGGGGGCACGATCTAATTAAGACCAATGACTCTGACAATAAAAGTTTATTCTCGCTGGATGGGGGATTTAAATGAAAAAAGAGCGACTTCTGACTTCCAGTGGGTGCTCAACAGATTTAACAGCAACATGGCAAGGTGTACGAACACGCTTAGTAGTAACCTTTCATCAAACAGGATGACGCTGACTTTGCTCAATGTTCGCCAAACAAAAGAAAGCCAATGCTCCCTTTTCCCTCTAAAATTTCTTGACAATTAGAGTGTCCATTTTGAGCCATTGAAAAAACCAGAACTTCAGCACACTGGATAAAATGCCGTCAACAAGAACAATTATATCAATTAACTACAAATCCTCATCCTAACTGCTAAGTCTGTTAGCTTGTAACTGGAAGGGCCAATCACTCCCAGAATTGTTGAGATGCCTTTAAAGCAGGGTTTCTTAAGTAAAACACTGACATTTGGGGGCAGATAATTCTTGGTTGTGGGGGGCTGCCTTGCACATTGGAGAATGTTGAGCAGCATCCCTCGCCTCTACCACTAGATCCCAGGAGCATCCACTCCCCACTCGTAACAACCAAAATTGTCTACATGCATTACCATTTGGAGGGGCGAGGAGTCAACATCACCTCCCACAGAGAACCACTGCTTTACAGAGATGGCAATACATAAAAGACAAGGAATCAAAGCATTTTAGAACAGAAAGGGATTTTAAGGATCCAGGGGACCAAGTGATTCTCAAACTTTGGTACCTATGCGTCTGCCTCCCCAGGCCAGAGAGGGAAAATGCCTTGCCCAAGGTCACAGGACAAGTTAGGACCTGGACTCCGAACGCAACCAAGACCTGCCTTACAAAAAGGGTGCACGGGGTGAGAGGTGTGTGTTGTTCTTACCTCTCGGGAGAGGCAGTGGAACCTAACTGGTGAAGACGGTGCACTCTGGAACAAGCCGGCCACAGTTAAAACCCCAACTTGGTATTTAATAAGTGGGCAACCTTGCACAAGGCACCTCACCTCTGAGCGACTCAGTTTCCTTTTCTATCAAATGCAATAATAACACTACTATCTCCTAAGATTGTTGGCAAGGCAAAAAGAGATAATGTAATAAGGCCCTCCGCACAGGGCCTGGCACACAGTAAGCACTTCATCTATGTCCCATTATTCGTACTGGCCCAAGACTGCAGAATTGAAGGGGTCAGCGGAGCGCCGAGGAGACAGGGAGGCAGATGGGCTCAGGGAGGCGAACCGACCTGGGATTTCCCCTCCTCCCTCACCCGGGCGGGACCCCCGCCCCGCCCCGCCCCTCACCTGGCCCCGCAACTCCTTCTCCAGCTGCCGGTAGTCGTTGTTCCAGACCAGGAGGTGCAAAGGGAAGTGGCCACTGGCGTCGCGGACCGCGGACATGGCGAGGAGGCCGCAGCCGGGCCCTCACCGCCCGCTTGCCAAGCCTCAGCCCCCGCGGGGTCTCCGGCACCCGCCCTCCCGGCCGCCGGCGAGCGCAAGAGCACGGCGAACGAGCGAGGGGCGCAGAACGCGGCCGAGCGGCCTAATGGGCCACGTGCGGGGTGTGTGGGAGTCGGGGGTCCGCGGGCTGGTTCGGGGACTCGGTCGGCCGCGCCCACCCTGCGCCCCGCCGCGCCCCGCCGCGCTCCCGCCGGCGCTGACAGCTACCGAACCGACTTCTGCCGGCGGAACTGCCCCAAACAGGGAAGTGCCGGGAGCGAACCACTACACGCCGCGGCGGGGAGGAGACAAGGCCAGCCACCTGGCGCGGGGTCCGCCCAATCCCACCCACCTCCAATTCCACACTGGGAGACACAGTGTAATCGACCAGAAAAGAGCTAAAATTATCTCCTTTAACCCAGGATCTGAACAGGGAAAACTCAGTCTACCGTCACCAGACCCGTTCCCCTGCTCCACTAACCTCATATGGTTCTGTCCACAACTGGGCCTCTTCCAACGGCTCTGCGGTCAGGGGGTGACAACAAGGCCTGGGCAAAACCATTCCAGCTACTGACTCCCTTGCAGCCTTTTTGGACCTGGGCAGAGGCTTCCATGATGGGTCAGAAGCCATTTTGGAAATGGGCAACACCAAACAATTTTTATAAGAGGGACTATAAACCCTGGCGAAGTGGCATTAAATATTTGCATTATATGGAGGTAGTTCTTTCTCATGGTTTCTCAAGGAAGGGCATTTTGAAGCAGATAATTATTTCTAGGGGGGTTGTCCTGTGCTTTGTAGGACATTGAGCAGCATCCCTGGCCTTTCTACCCACTGGATGCCAGTAGCCCTACCCAAAAAATGTCTACAGACATTGCCAGTTGTCTCCTAGAGGAGAAAAATCATCCCCAGTTGAGAACCACTGTTCTAGCTGAACTCCAAAATAGGTTATGATTCAGTTACTTATGGTGGTGGTTTATTCCACATATGAGTGTCATTTATTTTCAAAGCTAACCACTTGAATTTTGGTTATGGCTGAAAGGACTAATAGACAATACCCAGACTTGACCACAGCCTACAAGTATAAAGCTCATTCTTTGAGTTTCAACCTAAGACTCGATAGCTCCTTGATTCAATGAAGAACCAAGTCAATTTACAGCTACTCACCAGCCTGAGCTTTCTGCACACTTGTCTACAACTAGACCACATAGCTGGGTGAAGTTATTTAATGCCTCCTGAAAGCTTACCCTCTGCCTTCCTTGCTTGTGCACATCCAGCTTTTCAGATGCCTGCAACAACAGCTGCTCAAGAACCCTGGATTAATCCATTCTCTACACATGCTGAGTCCAGCAGATTTGTGAGTCTGCAAACCAAAATAGGATGCAGGAGCATGGGGATGGCACCCAGACGCTCTGTGGATGTGTGGGAATTACGTGGTTATGCCCACACCACATGTTTATCAAAATGGAGAGATGGACAAAAGACCAGAGCTTCTGAGACCTCTTCCAGGACTTTCTATCCTCTCAGGAGTCTTGTGCAACTGAATCTTCTTCCTCGTCATTGTCTCTTGGTTATTGAACATCTCTTATTCATTGGTTGGAAAGCTCCACAAAGGCTGCTTACCAGAGTACCAAAAGTCAAAACAGTACCTAGCCCATAATGCGCATCCAATATTTGCTGAATGGAGCTCATAGTTGTGTTTACATATGAAGAATAAGTGAAGAAAACAAGATGAAATCAGTATAACTAAGCTGACTTAAAGTGGAGTCTGTATAGTCAAGCTGACAAAATTGGTTTGGACCATGTGAGCTGACTCATAAGGAATAGATTTTATTTTACTTTAACTTACCTAAGGACTTAAACCGTTGAACTTTTCAGTTATGCATAGATAATCCTCTGAAGGACGAAGGAAAGAATGTTCACATGTCCAGACCTCCTGACAACCATTATCCAGACCACCTAACATATGGAAGAGCACCATCTCAGACCAATCCAGAAGCTAAGAATGCAGGACTTATTCTTCGCAAGAATGTATTTTTTTTTTATAAGAACCATGAACTTTTCTCTTCAGAACACTATGGGTGTTATCTGGTAGTATTTTCAATTTGCAAATCCTAATACGTTTGAATAAATCTTTGTCGTGTATTTGTAGTCAAAGCCTCCTGACTCTTTTATGCTGGGTTGACACACATCACACACACAATAAATATTCATTCGCATTAGGACCACATCTCTTCTCTCCTTCACACTGATTAAACTAATCTCATTGTATTTATCTCACAAACGTCCTATAAATTACTCTATCTTATCTATTCCTATTCTCAAAAAAAGTGATTATAAAATAATAGTAATACCAAATACCAATAATAACAGGAGCTGTTATTATTGAGGACTTACTCTGAAACAGGCACACCACACCTTTCTGTAAATTATTCCATTTGTCCTTATCTAGATAGTAAATATTTAGCTTTGCAGGTCATATATGAGTTTTGTTGAATATTCTTCTTCCTCTTTCTCTTCCTATTTTTCTTCTTCACAAACCTTTGAAATTGTGAAAATCATTCTTAGGAAGCAGGCCATACAAAAGCAAATTGAGGGGTAGAGGTAGATAACACATCTCCATTTTGCAGATGATACTAAAACTGCAGCCTAAAGAAGCATCTAACATATTTTTATTTTACTTATTTTATTGTAGGTCTATTGCAGTAGAATGTAGGCTCCAGAAGGACAGGATTTTTCTCTCTTTGTTCACTGCTGTTTCTCTAGTGCCTGGAACAGTGTGTGGAACATAGCAGGTGCTCAATAAACATTTGTTGAATAAAGGAATGAATACATGAATTAACTTGGCCAAAATTATACTGTGTGACTTGAGTATTAATTGCCTCAGTCATGTTGTGACTGCGTAGTCTGGTCATTAGATTTTGCTGCTTGCGCTGGTATTAATCAGTGTTGGGACAAAGCGAATCTCTTCTAGGGAGGGAAACCCAAACTCTAGATTGATAAGTATGACATAAGATGTTGGGGCACATATCTGCCCTCACTCAAGATGGAGATAAGGCAGCGGTACCTTTCCGGTCACATGACTGCCGGACGCCGAAAGGCGCCTCCCCGCGCGTGCGTGCTGCGCCCCGGCTGCGAGGCGCTGAAGGGAGAGGCGCCGCCGCCAGCCCCGCGGAGAGGACCCGTTAGAGCGGAAGCGCTGCCGCCGCCGCCGCCACTGTCGCCTTCGCTGTCCCGGGGCCCCAGGTACCCGGCAGGTAGGAGGTGGGAGCCATGTCGAAGCGGCTCCGGAGCAGCGACGTGTGCGCTGACTGCAACGGGCCGGGTGAGTCGCACTGGCCGGGCCCGCTCTCCTCAGCTCTCCTGACCCGGACCCCTGCCCGGGGACCGCCCCCTTGGGTCGGGCGGGTCCCGGCGGCGAAGCCCCACACCCCATGCCCGAGGTCGCGACAAGAAGGAATCGGGGCGGCTTTGGGACAGGAGCCGTCCGGGCCTGTCAGAGCCGGGCGGACAGGGGGCCGCCGCCCTCCGGTACCTCTCGTCCCTCTCTTCCCTGTGGTCTCCTCTGTCCCAGGCCGAGTTGGGTGGCGGCGGGCTCCGGGCTGGGGCCACTTCAACAGGAAGAGGCTTGGGCAATCCGCGGGAAGGTCAATTACAGAAGTAAAATGCAAGCGTCCTCCTGACTGCGGCCCCCAGAGGCTGCAGGTGTCACCCTCCTCTCTCCCCCACCGCTACCTGGAGCCCCGCTCCGCGAGGGGGCCCTGCCCGGAGTGGGCGGCTTTCGCCGCTTCCCTCCACGCAGATGCGCCAAAGGACCCGTAGATAATTTCCTCACTCCTGACATTCGGGCTCCCACTCCGCGGGGGAGAATCGCCAGGATGTCGCGGGTCTTGCAAACGCAGCCGGCACTTCGGGATCTGTGCTGCTTTTTTGTGCAATGTATGTCTCAAGTTCGGCGATCTGAACGGCGTGAATTCAAACTACATTTTGCCACTGGGTGACCTTGGGCTGATGACTTCGTTTGGCCGAGCCTTGATTTCCTCATTTTTCCAGTGTGGATGGTGGGGAGTACCACACTTAGTGGTTAGGAAGATGGAATGAATATTCTTAGGATCATCTCATCTCAGTATTTTTTTTTTTCTCGTATTGTGTTCTTTAGTACAGAATCTTTGCAGCCCCTTAAAGCTACAGTTGAATTTCTGAATCGTGCATTAATTACAACTTACAAAACGAAGAAACAAATACAAAATCTTTGGCAAATAGACATATTTGGGCATTCAGGCAGTCTAGGCATATGGGGGCATTGAAAGGTTAAAACCAATCCTCCCATGCAAAATTTTCAGATTTAAGAGTTCAGGTCCATCTTAACAATTGGAATTGAATTGACAGGTCTCTGCTGTTTTTCGGTGTTTAGATTTATCTGCTTTGAATTTGAAGTAATTCAAAGGTAAGATGGCTTTCTTGGCACCACAGCGACCAATAAACAATCTTAATGAAATCATTGAGCAGCCGTGTTTTTGCAACTGTGCTAAACTTCGTCTTGTCATATGGAAGTGGACTGATTTTAAATAGTACTATGATAACTCAAACCTTATGTGGTTATTTCATGGCCTGTATCGTGCCAGTGGGGTTACCAGTTTCCTTTGAAGATAGAGAGAAGGGCGCAGGAGTTTAGAAAGAGGAGTTTTATAAACCAACTGAGTGTGGGTTATACACACTCCATCGTTTTCTCTAAAAACGTTATTTGTTCCACTTCCTTATTTTCTTGCCTGTTCTCAGTTGAGCTGTCTGTGTGTGTTTGATTCATGTGAGTCTAGCTTCAAACTTCCTCTTGGAAATCGTATTCTTTACTGCTTAATGGATGATATCTGGGGCAAGGGAAAACTGTGGCCTAAATACTACCTGGCACTTCGGCGGTGTTTTATGCATTTCAGAACATTTTCTCTTCCACTGTATCATTTTAGTTGTCTCATATGCCTAATCTACAGAGACTTGAGTCACTTCCTTCCTGTTTTGAGTATAATTAGTTTACCTTGAAATGTTCTGTGAACTTGAACAGCTAGGAATTTATGCTGCTTTTTCTGCAAAGCCCTAGTGAAAGAGTTACCTTTAGGATTAAGGACCTTTTAGAGAGTCTGATGAATGCTGAGGTCCTCTCCCCAGAAAATGCATGTGTACTTACTCTTTCATACGGAATTTATGTTAAGATTTCTCAGTGGGGTCACAGACATTTTTAAAACCCATTTATTGTATTCCTGGGGCCCAGGTTAAGTATCCCTGGCATTAAACATTCAGATAAACGGGAGTGCTCACCCAACATCATTCATACAAACTCGATTTGCATTTTACTGTGTTGTTAACATTCTAATATTTGTTCCATGGGATTCTGATCCATGATGTTAAAGTGATTAATTGAGAACCTTGCTTAATGTGTGTTAAATGCTTGCTGTCTTGTTCCTGTTTAATTTCCTCCAAGAACATTGTGAATCATCTGAGTGATATGTGAAAACTAAAGCTGTGATTCAAAATAGTCTGGTTTGTTTTTGTTTTTTGGTCATTAGTAGTGGTACCATACTGCAAAAAGTAATGTTATGTATCATTGTAGGTATCCTTCATCTTGATGTTTCCGATCTTTGCTTTTTATTTGTTTATTTTTTCACAGTTCAAGGTTTATTTGGTGTTTTAGTTGATATGACACTTGGATAGTTGGCTGCATTATTTATATGTAGACTTTTCTTTTTACATTATATGCCAATGTACCCTACTCTGATATATATAGGACACAAAGTAAGATTCTTTAGAACAGTTATGTACAAGCCAATCTTTGCTTTTTAGAAGGATGTAGTAGTACTGACAGAGTTGTACTTCATTGAATTATTTTGTTTCTGTTTTATTTCATGACAAACATTTAACCATGATCACATCTTAGTAAATATTTCACTTAAAAAAAATGAATCTAGTTCAATTTAAATATATCCTACTCTGTGTTTAATTACCTGAAAACTGCTGAGATTTTCACTATAGTAATATAGTGTTCATGTGAAACATTCAACATTTTAAGTATTAACAATCAAAAACTTTTTCCAGTGGTCACTTTTTAGTGGGCTCTTGAAAATATCTGAATGATCCTTAGAAATTAATCTGTAACAGATAACATTTCTGAGTACTTACTATGTGCAAGCAACTTTACTCACTTTTTATATTCTCATTACCCTGAGATGTATTCTTATTGATCTGCGGTGAGGATAACTTGCTCAAAAAAATAACTTGCCTGAAATCACTGTCCGAGAAGTGGGAGAGTTGGGGTTCAAACCCTGGACTGCTTGTCTCTAAAGCCAATCTTCTTAACCACCACACTCTCGGACGCCTAGGATTTGTCTTTGATTGCAATCCCATAACTTTTCATTTTATGGTTGGGAAGGGTTTGAATAAACTGTTAAAAATGGTAAAGATGGTACACATGCATTTTAAAAATTTTTGTGGACCTTGAAGAATTTTTAAATACAACCTTTAGATCACGCAGCTTGAGTAGCACCTATTGTCACCCCCATTGTGAGTCTGATGAAATGTAGGTCTTTTTTTTTTTGGCTTCTAAATATTCAGTTTCCTTCCCCAGTGTGAATTATTCTTTGTTTCAATGGATGTCTTATGAAGTTCTGTGGGACTTCATGGGAAAAAAAGTATTATACACACTCCAAAAATATTACTTGTTTTTATTTTACAGCTCAGCTTCTGTGAAGCTGCTGTTATTATAGATCTGTTCTTTCAGATCAGTTGCAAGATGGACTCAGTAGTTTTATTTAAAACAACTAATGAATATCCTAGAACATCCCCCAGTGGAGAGGGCGAGGTTTCCCAGTCCGTCCCCAGAACCATTGCAGCTGAACAGTTTTATAGTTTTGTCACTCGCAGTTTTCTGCTAAGCAGATAGTCACGTAGATTTGTAGCAGTCTTTTCACTCCTCAGAAAGTGCTGTGTGGATTATTCACTGTCACAATTATATTACCTTGCCGTTTGTGGAGATGGCTTTAAAATGATTCATCTGTATTCTCTCAATTTGCTTCTTTCATGTTGAATGAAGGAACATATATCTGAGATGGTAGATCCCATTAGAGTTTCATACTGTGGCCATGAACCAGAAAGTAGCTAACTGCTTAGTTAGGATTTCAACTCATGTTTTGGTTTCAATGAACATTGTACCCAGTCAGCCAGGATAGGTGGGATCATCAGACAAACTCACCGGCTTGATATGTTGATGGTAGCCTACTAATACTAAAACAGCAAACATGTCCTTTTTTTTTTTTTTTTTGAACTATGCTTCAGTCATCTTTTGCCATCTGGAAGTAAAATATCCAACTTGTATCCTCGCCTCTGAGATTTCATTCTTCCTTCCAGATCCTTCCTGGGCATCAGTAAATAGGGGAACTTTTATATGTGACGAGTGCTGCAGTGTCCATCGGAGTCTAGGGCGCCATATCTCTCAAGTAAGGCATCTTAAACACACACCGTGGCCTCCAACATTGCTTCAGGTAAAGGATGAGAATTCTTCTTATGGTTTGTAATTTAAGTTTTTAGGGCTCATTGTTTTAGCAACTAAAATTTCTCCTACTCTACTTAAATCGTACAAAAATGTTTGAGTCATAACTGAATAGAGGTTCTGTGCCCAACAGTGCTGTGTGTGTGTCTGTGTGTGTGTGTCTGTGTGTGTGTGTGTGTCTGTGTGTGTGTGTGTGTGTGTATTGAAGTCATCATTTAAGATTTTGTTCCTTCCTAATGTAAATCTTGTCCCAATAGATCAATTATAGAAAGACAGATACATAAATAGTCATTAAAATTTCTTGGTACTGTTTCAATGCTGACTTTCTAGAATGTCTCCAGAAATTGTTTTCAAACAGTCTATCTTTTCCACATACCACGATGAATGTTTCTGAAAGCTACTGCCTTAGAAGCTTGTTCATTAATGTACTTATTCCTGAGTATTTGCTAATATTTTTAGAACATTTTTTCCTGCTTTGATAGAAGCATGAACTGGGAATTCTCAGAAGTTTCTGAAACATCTGATTTAAGTTTTCTTAAAGTTCTTGTTACTAGTTAGAGACCAAATTCAATTAATATCTTTTGATTGATTGCCTAACACTCTGCTAGGTGTTAAGTGGGTTGTTTTATTTGGGGTTCAATGTCATGTCACCTTTACTTCTATTTTGGGATACACATTCTTCAAGTTCTGTTGGAACTAAGAATTAAGCATGTGTTTCTCCTTCATTTGTCTTGAGTACATATTTTACTAAATCTGTGGCAGCTGCACGACACATCCCTTCAACATGTCTATATGGACCAAGGGACCAGAGCAAGTGGGTTTGGGTTTCTGATGTGACACTATCTCCACTAATGTAAAAAACAGATGGGGCCATGTCAGAAGTCATGCTTTGAAATGAAATTGGGAGATTTGCTTTATTACTAACTTTTGCTCACAGATTTCTAATAGCTCATTCTCATGTGAAAGTGGGTGTTTACTGCTCTCAAGTCTGTGTTTACAGATTTTATTATAGGATATGAATCAAGTCCAGAGATGAGTAGTTTAAAATGCCAGGGTTGACCCTAAAATAACAATTCCCAAAGAATGGCACATGAACCACCAGTGAGTAGTACTCAAGACAGATGTAGATAATACTCAAATATTTATTTTAGTGGTTGCATTATTTTAATATATATAAGAAAACTATAACTAGCACATAAAAACCATAATTGCTAGTAAAAGTTTTTTTTAAAAGTGAGTGTTTTTAAAGAAAAATATTAAGTGGATAGTGCATGGATTGTCAAGAATCTTACAAATAGTATTTGGATAATCAGTCTTGGGAAACCCTGCCCTAAAGTGTCGAAGTATTCTTCCTTCATAATCTATAAGCACAATATATTCAAACCCATGTAGGTATTTAGCTGTCCTACTAGTCAAACCTGAATTCTCGGTACAGGTTCATCTTTCTCATTCTAAAATCAGAAATTGATGTGCGTGATATCCCAGTTAGGCTAGTGTTTATAATGGGGCTTGGTTTTCCTAGCTCAGTTACTGATTCCCACTGAATATTTGTGGAAAGACATTAAAATATGATTTTATACTGCTTGGTTTTAGATGGTTGAAACCTTGTATAACAATGGTGCTAATTCTATATGGGAGCATTCTTTGCTGGACCCTGCCTCTCTTATGAGCGGAAGACGTAAAGCTAATCCACAGGATAAAGTACAGTGAGTGGAATGTTTATAAATACCTTTATTTCTTTATAACACATGGGGCCCACTGAAAGGAGTGCAGCTGTTTTTGACCAGCCTCCACAAGGGCAGCACAGGAGGTGGTTACCCCAATTGTTCATTGAGCTGGTTTCTATTGGAAATGCAGAACAAGGCTGGGCACCGGACCATCTCTTTTGCATGGTTCCCCAGCACAAGTCAGTGGTTTCTCCAGTTTGAGACTAAGACTTGGAAGTTGTTGATGTAATCAGATTTAATCTTAGGCATTCAAACAAGAGGCTGTCAGACCAGAAATCTAGGCTTTGGGCTCCACGCTGCCTGATGCCTCAAATATAAGATGGGATGAAATGCTCCTTCCTCACAACGTTGCTAGGTCAGTTAAGAAAATTACACAGAGAAGAAAGATGCTGTACCAAGCTGGTATTCTGCAGTTCTGGGCATTATAATGACTAATACATGTTTTCAGACTTCAGGTCTTACCCACTGCTGAAACTTTTTCAGTATTGTTCATTTTATTCTTGAATGGGGGATGTGGGTCACTTCCTCTTCTTTTTACACTCTAAAGAATGGGGAATGTTGTATCTGAACTGCAAGTGAACTGTTTTCTTTTTGTTTTCCAACCAGTCCTAATAAAGCAGAATTCATCAGAGCCAAGTATCAGATGTTAGCATTTGTCCATCGCTTGCCCTGCCGGGATGACGATAGTGTCACTGCCAAAGATCTTAGTAAGGTGGGTCACACGTTTGAAAATCTCTAAAATTGCTGGATGAAACCGCATATTGTTTTGTTTGGAAAAAAAACTTTCAAAGGAAGAAAAGAAAAACAAAACAAAAACTGCTTTCTATTCACTAAATCGTAACAGCATTTTTGTTTTGTTTTGTTTTGTTTTGTTTTTTTTGCAATTGGTTTTGTCTCGAACCTTACTTCACATGGCAGCCATTCATGTTAGTAGAGGTGTGGGCAAAGAGGGAAAATAAATATCTAGAAAACTATTTGTGTTTTTCAGATATGGTTTGAAAATTACATTCTGTACGTTTTTCTGTTTATTTAATTTTGAAATAGGAGCCATCTCAGGGTTTGTTTCTAGAAGGGACTAGAAAGTTTGTGGGGTTTCTTCAGGTTTCTAGATTGCATACTGAGTAGGATCTTCAGGAAGCAGGGTGTGACTCAAAGCTGTAGTACATGGGATGGTTTATTATATTTGTAAAATGAGTAGATGGTTTTTTTTTATGTGGGCCTTTGCATGTTTTTGAAAGATGCTCCAAGAAATATGCATCTTTATGTTCAAAGCACTGCCTTTGGCAAATGCTCACACAGCATGGGCACTCACAGTTCAGAATTTGAAACTTGGCGTAGAAATGTATATTTCTTTGTTTCTTGTTATTTCCGTTCTTGTTACTTCTGTTAATTAATAAGATGTAGTACGTGTTTTTTACCACATTTTTAAAAAATAAAATAAATAAACTTAAAGGAAGACTTAGATACAGATGTTAGGGTAGATTTCTTCATTCCTGTGGAGAGGGTTATTGCATTTTCTACAATTCTAGGTTAAACTTGAAGGAAGGCAGCTCATCTTCTGAATATATAATCACGTTTCTGCAGTGGTACAGAGTTTGGTATACCACAGGCCTATTTCCCACCCGGAAAGACTTCATTAAAGCATTGGACACAAGGCCAAGAGTAGCGGTGTGGAGAGGGTGCGGTACAAGGCAGAACCCCGCAGTTTGCACAGTGGAGGATATGAAGTCCTAAAGCCCTAGGTTCAACAACAACAACAAATAATAATAGTCGTAGTAGCAGCTGTATACTTGGTGCATTTTCTATGTACCAGGCTCCATGCTAGGCACTTTATTATATCATTGACTCCTTATAGTAACCCTGTGAATAGTTGTCATTATCATCCCCATTTTAGAGATGAGGAAAGTGAGGTTCAGATGGCTTAAAGAACTCCCTCGAGGTCACACAGCTTGAAGGGTGTATGGTTTGAAATTCAGGTCTGTTAGAGTTCAGAGCCAACCTCAGCCACCTCCTTATCCTGCCTCTCCCTCAAGGTCTAATTGTGCTACTTAGATAGGTCCTGCGTTTGGGCAGGTTCAGTTTCCTTATCCATAAAATGGGCCTGACCCTGCCTTAGTGCCCAAGGCTGGTTGTGACCAACAAGGGAGAGATTGCTTCATCTGACTTACTTACCTAAAGAAAGATTATGTGTTACTAAAATAATGCATTAAAATGGTCTGCCAGCTGCTCTAGGATATCACTCTTCACACTTTTCACAATATACTTTTTTGTTTGTGTTTTTCAGCAACTCCATTCAAGCGTGAGAACAGGGAATCTTGAAACCTGTTTGAGGCTGTTATCTTTAGGAGCACAAGCCAGCTTTTTCCATCCCGTAAGAAAGCAGGGATTATCCACATATTAATTTGAAACTGAGTGGGTTGTGTTCATGTAGTCTTTTGTTTATTTTCTTTGCTTGTTTTTTTCTTCTTTCTTTTTTGGTCTACTTTCTATTAATGATCCTTAGGAAAAAGGAAATACCCCACTCCATGTTGCCTCCAAAGCAGGGCAGATTTTACAGGCAGAATTATTGGCAGTATATGGAGCAGACCCAGGCACACAAGATTCCAATGGTAAAACTCCTGTTGATTATGCAAGGTAAGAGACCTAGATTCTTGTCACTTATCTCTATTTGGGCTTATTTGTGTTGTGTATGATTCATCGTTAAATGGCTAAATTGCATGTGCTTAACATTTAATCTCTTTAAAGATTTACATTTGGTTATTTTGCAGATGACATTGTAAACGCATATGAGCTCAGAACCTAGCAAAGTCAGGCAAGGTAGAACCATTAACCAGTGAGCTTAGCTTCCAGTCTTTCATGTAATCCTTTATAGCACTGTGGGATTTGAGACACAGAGTCCAAGTATCAAGAATGGCAGAACCCACTCCTCAATTTTTTGATACTTTTAGTCATTGCTTAAACTTAAAACAAATCCATATGGATAGATAGATATATGATTAAACAAATAGAGTAAAATGTTAATTGTAGGTTTTAGGTAGTAGACATCTAAGTGCTCGCATAAAATTCTTTACATTTTTTGTTGTTTAAAAAATTTGTGAAATGCTGAAAAGTGAATAAATAAATCCATAGGTTAGTCTTGAATATCATTTAAATGACAGAGGATGGACTATCTTTCCTTCTTTTTCCAAATTAACTTTATTAACTGCAAAGTACTATACTATGCTCTGCAGAAAATAAAATGGGTGAAATGACAAAACTGCCCTCCTAGAATTTACTGTCCCGTGGAGGAGATGATTCATAAATGCATGAAAGAGTTAAATGAGGCAAGCTAATGTGGAATTCATTGCCAAAATGGATAACTGGATAGCCACTAAAAAAGAAAAAAGCTTGGGCAATTAAATGATGATGTACTATCAATTGTAGGATACTCCTGATTTCACAGATGTTAAAAAATGAGAAAAAAAAAGATGGGCATCACAGAAATCAGAGATGGGTGGTAGGCTGGAGAATATTTTGTAGTGCTTTAAATGGAAGGAAGAGAAACTGACAGAAACTAGTCTTTGTCTTTTAAGAAGAGAGCCCTCAGTAAATGATGCTTACCATCTCTTACCTTGGAATTTTTTCATGTGTGCCTTGCATATAATAGTCTCTCAATGTAATTTATTTATGTGACTTCTTAATAAAAGAATTTTAAAAAGCTGAAATATTTATTTCACGAATGAAGGGAGGCAAACTTAATGTTTTCTGTTATGGAAATTGAAGATAAGGAGGTGAAAGTAGCTATGGGTGTGGATAGGTTGGTCTATCTCTCCCTTGAAGTGGTTGTTAAACTCTCAGGGAGATTCAGACTGGTCATCAGAAGCATCTAAAGGAAGGACCTTGTTTAGAATACTGATGTCCACACTCATCCCATCCTTACTGACGTGGAATTTCCAAGGGTGGGGCCTGGACATCTGTATATTTTTTAAAGCACTCTAGTTAATTTTTGAGACTCTTTACCCTACACCACTTATTAATTTTATTTTCTACTTCATTAGATGAAGTTATTCTTTATCCCTCTTATGAGTCCTTGAATTTATTACTAAGTATTCTGTCTTGTAAATTAATAAAGGAGAGGGAGTAGTTCAGATTGTGAAAACAGTTTATAAAGGTGGGAGTCAAAATAGACGTTAACAGTTTACCTCACACAAAAAGGTTGATTATTCTAAGAAGTCATGTTTGATCAATCACTCACGTGTCTCAGGAGACATCTCTGTACTTTTCTATTCTAGAGCCAGTGTCTGGTGAGTGGTATAAATGGTACTTTGTTTTCTCTTGCTAGGCAAGGAGGGCACCATGAGCTGGCAGAACGCCTTGTAGAAATACAGTATGAGCTGACTGACAGACTAGCCTTCTATCTCTGTGGCAGGAAACCAGGTGAGTGAAAGGACAGGGGCCTCTCCACACCTCCAGTCAGTCAGTCTCTGGGAAAACAAGTTGGGACACTATTACTTATGACCTCTGCTTGAACATATCCTTAAGAAAATTGCAAATAAGAATTTCTGTTTGAAATGATAACTACAGCATTTTCAGTTGTATGTAGACAATGTCGGTCAAATCTCCTCAAATTCTAGTTTTTAAAACTTTATTTTGGCTCTAGAGTAGTGACTGTTTCAAGCATCCAAACATCGAACCAAAACTGAATGTGGACCACAGTTCTTGCACATAGGGGGACAAGGAATGGAAGAGCAAAACAACCACTTCTGTAGTTATTTGAAGAATTCTGCTATCTAAGGAATGGAAAAAAGTCCAAAAGTGAACTTTGCCATTAGCCACCTTTATTTGTGAGGTAGACTTGGGGTTGGCAAACCATGGTCCATGGTCCATGCAGTCTATTAGAAACCAATTTTAAATGTAATGACATAGTTAAGTTAAAAGCAAAAAGGTATAAAAATATATACCATGCAAACAAAAGTGAAAAAAAGCTAGAGTGGCTATGTTAATATCAAACAAAATGGACTTCAGAACAAGGAAGATTATTAAGGATAGAGAGAGACGTAACATGTTGATAAAAGGACCAATTCACCAAGAAGAGATAACAATCCAAAATGTGTTGACATCCAGCAACAGAGCTTCAAAATACATGAAGCAAACTTTGAGAGAAAAAGGAGAAAGGGTCGAATCCAAAATTATTGTTGGAGGCTCAACAGTCTTCATTTATTAATAAATAGAACTGATAGATAGAAATCAGCAAGGATATTGAACTGAAACCATACTGTCAACCAACTGCATCTAGTTGACATTTAGTGTACTCTACCCAACAACATCATTCCTTTCAAGTACACATCGAACATTCACTGAGATAGACCATACCCTGGGTCATAAAACAAATTTCAGCAAATCTAAAAGAATTAAAATTCTACAAAGTGTATTCTCTGACCATAATGGAATTAAGCTGGCTATAACTAGAAAGTACCCAAATGCTTGAAAATTAAAAAATCATACTTCTAAATAATCCATGGGTCTTAAGAGGATAAATTCTTACATTGGAAAAGAATAAAGGTCTAAAATCTTTATGCTTCCCCCTCAAGAAACTAGAAAAAGAGCAAAATAAATCCAAAGTAAGCAAAGGCAGGAAATAATAAAGAGCAGAAATCAATGAAATTGAAAAAAGAGAACAGTTAGAAATCAATGAAACCCAAAGCTGATTCCTCAAAAAGATCAATAAAATTGATAAATGTCTAGCCATACTGACAAAGAAAAAAGGAAAGAATACGCAAAGTGGGATATCACTACAAATCCCACAGACAGTAAAGGGTAATAAACACTATAAGTAACTCTATGCACATAAATTAGACAACTTAGATAAAATGAACCAATTCCTTGAAAGTCACAAACTACCAACACCGACCTCAGAAGAGATATTGAAAATATGTAATTCTACATTTTAAAGAATTTGTACTTAAAAAAAAATGCTGTTAAAGAAAATCCCAGCCCAGATGACTTCACTGATGAATACTGTAAACAAGCTGAAGTAGTGTTGCTATATAGCAATGCAGTAAATACAGTCTATGACTCACACGGTTTGCTGGCTTTGCAATTATTCTTAATGCATATTGTTAACTGTTTGGAATTCACATTTCAAGTTTTGCACATAAAATGAGATTATTCTACCAACCATTTGAAGAACAAAAACATCAATCCTGCATGATATTGTTTTAGAAACTAGAAAGGGAGGAAACCTTCTCAAGTCATTTTGTGAGGCCATCATTATTCTGATACTAAATCCAGCGAAGACAGCACCGAAGAATAGCCCTTGTGAACATAGACACCAAAATCCTCAACAAAATGTTAGCAGATTGAATCCAACAATATATAAAGAGAAGAATACAACATAATCAAGTAGAATTTACAGGTTTGCATGATTGATTAAATATTTGAAAATTGGTTATTGTAATTGTAATCCATCACATTAACAGACTAAAAAATGAAAACTATGTAATCTTATCAGTTAATGCAGAGAAAGCATTTAGAAAAATTCACTATTTTTCATGATTAAAAAAGAAGAAAAAACATAGCAAACTAGGAATAGAAGGGACTTCTTAATCTGATAAAAGAGTATCTATGGAAAACCTACAGCTATCGTCATCCTTAATGATGAAAATTGAATGCTTTAGCCCAAAGATCATACCTATTCAACACTGCACTAGAAATCCTAACCAGTGCCATAAGGCAAGAAAATAAATAAAAGGTATACAGATTGAAAAGAAACAACTGTCCCTTATTCATAAATGGGATGATTTCTATGTAGAAAATTCCAAGGGATCTACAATAAAGTTTCTAGAACTAATAAGTGAGTTTAGCAAGGTTGCAGAATACAAAGTGGACAACCAGAAATCAATCATAGTTCTGTAGACTAGCAGTGAACAACTAGAAACTGAAATTAGAAAAACAATACCATTTACAGTAGCTCCAAATTAAATGCTTAGGTATAAATCTAACAAAATATGTATTGGGTATATATACTGAAAACTATAAAATGTAAATGAAAGCAAGCAAGGAGGACTTGAATAAGGAGAGAGATATACTGTGGTTATGGATTAGAAGACTCAGTATAGTTAACATGTCAATTCTCTGCAAGTTAATTTGTAAATTTAATGCAATTCAAGGATTTATTGTACACATTGACGTGCTGATTCTAAAATTTACTTGGAAATGTAAAGGAAATAGAATAGCCAAGATAGTTTTGCAGCAGACAAATGGGAGGAATCACACCACCGAATTTTAAGATTTGCTATAAAGCTCTACTGTACTCAAAACAGTGTGGTTATGGTGAAGAGATAAAGATCAATGAAACAGTATAGAAAATCCAGAAATAAAACCACACAAATATGTTCAATTGATTTTTGACACAGGCAATTCAATCTAGGAACGATAGTCTTTTCAATATATAGTGTTTGAACAACTAGACTTCCATATGCAGAAAAATGAACCTCAACCTAAACCTCACACCTTCTATAAAAATAAACTCAAAATGGATCATAGATCTAAATGTAAAACATAAAACTATTAAACATAAAACTATTAAAACTAGAAAATCTGGGAGAAAATCTTTGTGATCTTGGATTAGGTAAAGTACTTGGATGTAACACCAAAAGCATAAGCTGTAAAAGAAAATACCGATAAATTGGACTTTGTCAAAATTTAAAACTTTTGCCCTTCAAAAAAACTAGTTAAGATAGTGAAAAGACAGTCACAGACTGGGAGAAAATACTTGGAAATCACATATCTAACAAAGGACTTGAATCCAGAGTATTTATATCTAAATATTTAAAACTCAACAGTAAGCAAACAAACAAGTAATAACTGGGCAAAGACGATATACAAATGGCAAATAAATAAGCACATGAAGAGAGAAGCTGAGTACCATTAGCCATTAGGGAAGTGCATATTAAAACCACAGTGAGATACCACCGCATACCTGTTAGAATTACTAAAAAAATTTTTTAAAAAAAATGATAATTCAAGCTCTGGAAGAGGGGGAGCAACTGTAACGCTCATACATTGCTGGATGGAAAACAAAATGATAGAGCTACTCTGGAAAAAAGTCTAGCTGTTTCTTACCAAGTTAAACATGCAATTATTTATAACCCAGCAGTCCCATTCCTAAATATTTACCCAAGAGAAATAAAGACTTATGTTTACACAAAAACCTACACGTGAATGCTTATAGTGGCTCTACTCATTGGCGTGACTAGTGTTCTCCAGAAACTAGATTAGGACTGAGTCAGCCAGCATTGTAGGAAACGGAGCCAATGCCTAGATCTGCCAAGACCACCTGCCCCAGCCCTGACTTTTATACTAATTGATTTATTTGAAGGTGAGCCGCTAAAGCTCAAGGAAGCTCCACCCATGTCACATGAAGAGTTTATGGAAGCCTGCTGTGAGCTAATTCAGCTCCCTAAATGTTCCTTCCATGGCTGAAGAGCATCAGTTATATTGGGGGTGAACAAAGCGTAAGGATTAGGGTGAGCGTTAAACTTTCTGCTTAGTGATGTCTGGACGTTTGTATTAGAAGAAAACAAGGATATGATCCTTGCTACTGGCCAGGTCTTTGGGAATTTGTAGCCAATCTGGCAACTTCTGTCTCCTTACATAATTCATAATTATGGGAAGATACTAATTGCAAAACATAAATTGAGAAAATGTGGTGTTCCTTTACCAGTCTTATCAATGTTTATATGAACAAAACTTTGGCTGATTTCTGTTTCAGATCACAAAAATGGACAGCACTTTATAATACCTCAAATGGCGGACAGGTAAGGCCACTGAAATACAATTAATTTTATCTGTCACTAACATTTCCTTGGATGTATAGTATTTAATTATATTATATTTTGTGTTTAACAAAGTCCATACATTTTTCTCTTTTATGGCTATACAATTTGGAAATAAGACGGCTGTAAGTAAACCACCATATAAAACTTAAGTTTGAAAGAGCATAAGTTTACTCATAAGAAAATGGGAGTCAGTGATATTGTCACAGTTTTAGCCAGTTGTGACAGTATACTGTGTCTATAGATTACAGAATATTTCTGTACTATAAGAGAGTATATTCTTTGTAACACCGAGCGGCAACTTTTGTTGTTAAAGGCTAGACAGTAAATATTTTAGCCTTTGTGGGCCATACAGCCTCTGTCACAACTACTGAACTCGACTGTTGTCGATGAAAGCATCCGTGGACACTATATAAATGAAGGGCATACCAATTCCAATAAAATTTTATTTCTGGATACTGAAATTTCCATTTAATATAATTTTCACAAGTTATGAAATATTCTTCTTCTTTTGTTTTTTCCCCCAGCCAGTGAAAAATGTAAACACTATTCTTAGCTCATGGGCTGAACAAAAAGTGGGCTGTAATCTGCCGATCCCTAGTCTGTAAGGTCAGATGAGTTCATGGCTGCCGGAATGAACCGTTAATTTAGCCAATTACCTTTGCACAAATACTGTCAAGAGATTATGAAATTATTAGTTGCTGTTCCAGATATAATCTTGCCATTCTAGTTTTTCATGTTCTGCCCTTTCTGTAGTCTATCGTGCTTTTTTTAATACTTCAAAAATTGACTTTTCACACAAAGAACCTGGGGATTAACCTGGCAATAATATTAATAGTTTTTGTCTTTTAGTTAGTAGGTGACGATTATTCATTTTACCATGTTACATGATTATGGTATTTCTAGCAGTTACTTTCACCAAGTTGTGCTGTTCAGAATTTCCTCACTGATTCTATTGGGCTATAGAATTGTTGGCTCAGACCATGCCCATGAACTGTAATTAATATCTTGATCCCATGGCTATCTTAATCTTCTGCAGAGCTCACAAAAATGATTTTATTTGCTTATTAGTTTTGTACATTTTCTTAGCAGCCTGGATTTGTCTGAATTGGCAAAAGCTGCTAAGAAGAAACTTCAATCTGTGAGTATCTTTCTTTCCTAGTGAACTCCAGTATGGGAAATGTATCCTGCTAATTCTTATTCTGGGCTCATTGCCTGTTGCATCAGATGACTGTGTTTCATACTCTTAGATATTGTTAAATCAGAAGCAGACCATGTAGTATGTAGCGATGAAGACGGGAAGTGCTATTAAGTTGAGTAGATCCGGTTTATTGGCTCTGCTTCAAATAATGCCATTTTTCTGTCATTTTAAAAAGTGAAGCCTGTGCCTTTGACATTAGGAAGTTGTTTCTCCTTGTAAGAGTTCCCTGTTTCTTCCAATGTAAATGAGTAAATGGGACACACTTCTTGAGATTACTTCCTGAGACCTTATAGGATGGTAGAGAAGGATAAAAGCTGATGCTGTCATGGTGAGGACCATAGATTCACTTGCTGCCATTGGGATCCAGCCACCATTATAACTACCACGCATATCCCATGCCATTCATCAGAGCTTTGCAGATGTATGCTTTTAAAAGCTGGTGGTCCTGCCCTGGGCATGTGCTCAGAGTTTGCCCAGTTCTGCAGGGCAAACATCACTTTAATCTGACTGTTTCTTTCCAGCCTGCCCATCTCAGCCTTAGTCAGGAATCCACTTCTCTGGGAATGATTTCTCTTTGTTTAGTCCCCACAAATGAAGCCTCACCAGGGCGCTTCCCCAGCCGTTTTCACCACCAGATTACACTCCTCAGCTGTTCTCATTGCTCTCAGGATCAGAACCAAGAGATTCTTCTTTGCATAACCTTTAAGGGCATCATCCAACTCTCATCTTTCCGTTCTTGTCCTCCTTCCCATCTGGTTCCCATTGTGTGTGTGTGTGTGTGTGTGTATACACTTAAATATTTCGTCATGGGTTAGTACTCTGAGGCCATGAGCTGTCACCTTCAAGGCCTCTTTCAGGAATCCTCCTCTGCCTGCAGCATTCCCCTTTTCCAGCTTCCATCCCGTTCATCATTCAAGCAGCGGAAATACGACCACCTTCACAATGTAGGTAGTAGTTTTCCCAAAACCCAACTGAAATTGCAACTCGCATAATTTATGATTTTCTCTTTATTCCCCTTTTCACAGAAGACCCTTTACTAGAACAACATATAATATTAAGTACTAAATATTACAGAAAATGAATTTATCACTACTAGTATTTAACTGTAATATGAAATAAATATATTTTATGCAATTTGTTTGGTGTCTCTGTGTTCTATATCTACGGTTTTGTGTGTCTGTGTGTTTTATCGCCTTTCTTAAATTAAGGAGATCATACAGTAAGGTAATTATGATGATAAACTTTGGAGTCAGATGACACTAATATTCTGTGATTTCCTTTTAATTACTTACAGTATGTAAGCTAATTTTTATTTTAAATAATTCCAACATTATAGATAAACCCAAGCTCCCTTTGACTATCCTATATTTGCTAGGCTGAAAGCTACATTGAAGCTGAGGTTATAGCTATACTAATCTCTAGTATATGGCAGGCACCAGATAAATCTCTGGAACACAGCTGAGTACAGCCTTCCAGAACTTGGGCTCTGGGTCAGACTGGTCAGGTACAGAGCTCAGCTCTGACAAGCTTCTCAGCGTCTCTGAGCCTTGGTGTCCTCTCCTAGGAAGGGAGATGCAGATCAGGGGTCACAAATCAGACATGCTCGGTGAAGGTGAGCTGCCACTGTTACTGATCCTACCCCATGGTCTCCTTGGCACAAGTGAGAAGGAACATATACTCACAGCTCTTACCAGTGCCAATTCAGTACTGATCCTACTATATCTCCCTCACTCCCTCCATCTCTGCCACCCTCCTTCCCTTCTTTCCTTTCTTCCTCCCTCTCTCCCTCCCTCCCTCCCTCCCTAATGAAAAGCTGGGAGAAATTTAATAAGACTAATGTGTTCCTTTATTTAGCAAATGTTAACTTTCTGAGAGACTTAAACTTGGATCTCAGATCCATCATTTATTGGCTTTGTGACTTTAGGTAAGCTACTAACTTCTGTGCTTCAATTTCCTTGTCTGTAAAGTGGGATAATTGTAATTCCTATCTTCACAGAGGTGTTGTGAGTATTTTATATGATGATATTAGCACAGTGCCTGGAATGTAAGCCCTCAATCAGTATTGCTATTGTATTTGTTGTTAGTGATAATAGCATCAGCTTATAACCCCTAAGAGGAAAGAGACTAGACATTTACGATGCAAGTCCAAGTTTCCAGTCCTTCGTTACCTTATGTAGCAATAAGACTGTCAGAGTTTATTTTTAGTTATAAGTGTAGTGTAACCACACGGGAGAAAATTTGGAATCATCCTTATTCACTATATTCTTAATGGATTCAGGCTCAATATTTTGGTATATTCTAATTCTTCTTTTCGATGCCTCTTTTTTTTTTTAACTGAAGTGCAATCATAATTATAGAATTTTATATCCTGCTTTTTGTCGCCCAACAATGTGTTGTGCCCATTTTAACAAGTTCCCATGAGGTTCATGTAGCCAGCATTTAAAATTGCTGCATAAAACACCTTGTGGTCAGTGTGTGAGTGGATATGTACTGAGCGCCATCTCAGCGCTAGATACTGTGTGCACATGGTGGAACACAGTAGGGAATAGAACAAATCTAGCATCTGTCCTCACGGAATGGGGAAGCAGTCAACTACACAGTAACAGCTGCCAAGCGTCAGGGTGCGTTTTCTGAGGAAAATGGAGAGAGAGCTGGAACCACCCGACGGTTTAGCCTCGTCTGGGTTGAGGAAGGACCTGAACTGTCCTGCCGTCCCCGTTGCTGCCAGGCGAGCACCTAGTCTGTGCGGGGGTTGTTTCCTTGGCTGTCCCTGCACAGCATACTGAACATGCAGGCTGTCCATTGTTGAGGACACTCAGTTCTTCTGGGGATTGGAAAGCCGCTACTGAGGAGGACAGCAAACAGGCTTCCGTCTGGGTGATGGGTGATGTTTCTGTCCAGTGGCATGTTCAGTCCTCTCCAAATAGCAGGCTTTGGTGTCTTTATCCTGCCAAGGATTTCAGATCCCTTATACCTGGGGGAACTGGCAAACATTCCCAAGAGCAGAAGAGGAGACTGAAAGGGTGATAGCACACGAAGAGTAGAGACCTGGCACCTGTGTGTGAGATAGGCACTTTCAATGCCTCTTACCTGCGTCACATAGAGCAGTGAGGCTGCTGTGGGAGGCAGGGACTCCTAGAGCATCTGTACTATATTGGAAATGTGATTGTCTGCGTAGCAGTGGGTATTTACTAAGCACTGGCTTTGGATCAGACACTGGAAATAAAAGGGTGAATAAGTCACAGTCCCCGCTCATTCTGCTAGTGTTAATCCTTGTCCCTTGTGTTCCTGATATTTTTTTACTTTCAGCTAAGTAATCATTTGTTTGAAGAACTTGCCATGGATGTGTACGATGAAGTTGACAGGCGAGAGACTGATGCAGGTGACTTGACATGTGGCTTTATCTAATAAGCTTCTGTTATCAGTGGGCAGTGACACGCTGCCAGCCTCAGTGTTTTACTTGCCCAATTTCTACTGTCCTGGTAACACGTGTGTGGACATTTACTTTTGTGTATGTTGGCTTCGAAGTGTGCTTTCCCGAGTCTCCCTAGTAAGGCGGGGGCCGCGGCTCTCAGAGGAGCAGTGGGCACCCGTGGTGATGAGATTCTATCTCTGGCTCTTTCCTCTGGCTAGTCTGGCTTGCCACGCAAAACCACAGCGCCCTGGTGACTGAAACAACTGTCGTTCCCTTCCTTCCGGTCAATCCCGAGTACTCATCGACACGGAACCAGGCAAGTGGCTGAGTCTGCAAAGTAACTAGTAGTGACCTTTTGAGAATAGCTGATATCTTGGTATTTTCTTTTCCCAGGACAGGCATTTAAAATTTTTTTGATTGATTCAAACGTTAATATTCTTTATATACACACACACAACTCACAAATTGATAACAAAAGTGATAGATGTGAATCAATGACTGGGTGAGAACATAAAACATTTCACAGAGGAAATGTAACTGGCTTTCAAATGTAAAGAGAAGTTTTAACTTCATTAGTAATCAAAGAAAGCAGCCTAAAGACATTAATGAAAGTTTCATCAATCAAATTAATAAAGTATATATTATAATAAAGGAAACTCGTAAGCTGTTAAGGATGTGGCAAGATGGGCTTTCTCATGCTGCAGATAAGAGTTGAAGTTGCTGCAAACTTCAGAAAAGTAATTTTGTTAACTGGTTTCAGAAACCTCAAAATTAAGTACAGCTTTCACATGGGAATTCCTTATTTTTCATTTCGAGGTCTACTTCAAAACTGAATTGATATTAGAAAAAAAGCATTAAGTAGAACCATTTTATTTTTGTTCCCCAAAATACATATGCATTGTAAGAACTTACATGTTATATAGTTCTCTTAGGAAAATGGTTTTAAGCTGTTTGCAAGGAAAGTATTAATGTTTGGTTTAATTATGGCTGTGATTAGTGATCCCTTAATCATGCTGAAAGGTCTTTGCTGAAGTCTAACAATAGTCCAACTAGTTTTATGTGAATATTTATGTATGTTTTTACACTTGGGAGTATTTCCAATTATTTTTTCACCTTCAGGGCAGACAGAAATTAGCTCGGTTTAACGCCCATGAGTTTGCCACGCTGGTTATCGACATTCTCAGCGATGCCAAGAGGAGACAGCAAGGCAGTCCTCTCTCTAGTTCAAAAGGTAACTGTTTCCCACCTCTAAATGTTCACTTCTTTGGCCTTGTAAAAGTCATACAAGTGTTAGATTCAAAGTTATAAAATAATTAAGGCAGTCATCAAGGCACAACTTAGTTAAAGCCCTATAAGTTTTATTGGTAATATGTTGTGATGAAAAGTTTACCTCTTTGAGCCCTGGTGAATTATAAATATTTCAGTGTTATTAACTGCTATTCACATTTATCTTATATATGATTTTTGCCTCTTGAGTCACCTGTCTTCCCTATAAAATTGCATCGTGCAATTAACCCAAAAGTCGCTTTAGATCTTGTTAAATTACCTAAGAAAATAAACCCTCTTGATTGAAAGTACAGCTCACCTGCTGTTGCTCACCTACAAAACTAGTTATAAATATTTAAAATGTATTACTATAGACTTTAGACGTCTAGTGAGAGTTATTGTAGTTTAAAATAAGAAGAGCATCAAGTACCTATTTCTGAGGTGCCCTGTTGAGTCTAGTTCAGTAGCTCGGGGTCCTGTCTCCATGCTCAGGAATACACTTCCTCCTCAGCCCCAATACTGTATCCTCATTGGTGATTTTCTAATTACAGAATTCAGACATTTTTAAATTGTAACACATTTAAACAGTATCATAAAATTAGGTTTTCAGTCAGCATCACATTTCCCAAACACAGTAAATAATCATTAACTGACAATAATTTGTGGGTTTTACTGGTTCAACCAGGAATAAATAAGTTCTAAAAAAGTTTATTAAATTTTGTTGAAGGTGCAATGATAGGGGTTCTTTCATACATTTGGAGTCTCAAAATGTACATGTATGGTAGTTCCATTTCTAGATGTTAATTGAGGGGAAATAATCAGAGATGATTTTATATACATTATATATAGAACACTGAAAACATTGGAAGCAAATAATAATAGAGCAACGATTAGTCACAAATTTGAATAGTGCGCAGACTTATTTTTCAGGAATATGTAGTGACATAGTATAAAGTAATATATTCGTTTTTTAGAAGGTTTAGTTTAGTATAGTCCCAGTTTTGTAAGAAAAACTTTTATATACATACATATGTACAAGTGACTATGCCACATGTAAGTACAAGTATATAGTCAGTCTTCATTATTCACCCATTCCACATTTGCAAAGTCACCTGTTCGCTAAAATGTATTTGTAACCCCAAAATCAGTCCTCACAGCTCTTTCATGGTAATTTGTGGACATGTGCAGAGCGGTAGAAAATTTGAGTCACCCAAAATACACGTTCCCAGCTGAAATTGAACGAGGCAATGCTCTGCCTTTTGTTTCAACTCTTAAATTGTAAACAAGTGTCTTTTCCAAGTTTGTTTAGTGCCATATTGTTCCCATTTGTGTGCTTTTTGTTAGTGATTTCACTGTTTAAAATGGCCCCCAAGTGTAGTGCTGAAGTGCTGTGTAGGGTTACCAAACAGGAAGGCTGTGATGTGCCAATACTGTTGGCCATGAGCTCACTGTGAGTGAATCAACAATATATATCAAAGCGTCTTTAGACAGAAGCACATGTACGCGTAAAACAAGATTATACATTCATCAATTGACAAAATGTTGGGACCAGAGGCTCACAGGAGCCTAAACCTGTGTTTCCACTTAGCACAGTGGTTCAATGTTTGCTAATTCAGTCTTCACAGCCACTTTACAGACCACTCCTACTGCAAATAATGAGTGTATGTGCATGCTGAAGAGAAAGACTGGAAGGAGATAGAACCTGTAGCAATGGCTATGAGTGATACAAATTAAAATTCCTGAAAGAAATTGGGGAAACCTGGCTAATTTGTGAAATCTCTTATTCAAAATATGTTAGAGCCTGTAGAGTCATCCCTGCTCCCCTATAGACCATACCTTTCTCTTAGGCACGTGTGTGTGTCCACTGGGTCACTCTTATGTTTTCCTGTCTCTCACTGACTAAATAGCAGTGTGCCTGTTCTTTGAACACCTCATTTCTAGGCTAAACTTTAATGATTTCCTTTCTATTTTAATGTGACATCACCTTGTAAACAAGTTACAGTTACAATAGAACGGTAGTTAATCTTGCATTAGCACAGCTTTATCTTCAGGATTTGGAGCTATACGCTATCTCATGGAATGATTAGAAACATGAGAACCTGCCTCCTTAACCGGAGCAGCTCTTTCCTAAACCATCTAATTAATTTGCCCACATTTGGCCAGTAGCTCAGAGGGATGCTTCAAATTCTCTGTGCAGCTTATAGTAGGCTGTGTGTCTGACTGATAACTTGCTCTGTTATCCCCATATTGGTGTGACCATAGCACTGCCATTTCTGTCATTCTCTTTCAGTCTTTTGAATGACTACACTCAAAAATCCTCCCGATAGTTGTGGGGAGCATGGGGGTGGGTTGTTTTTTTTAAGCCCACAGTCAAGTTCTTTCCTTCTGTTGATAGACAATGTGGAGCTCGTACTGAAAGCGATCAGTAACCAGCACAGCATCGAAAGTGAAGACAATGACCAGCCGGACTACGACAGCGTGGCCTCGGACGAAGACGCCGATCTGGAGGCCGCTGCCAGCAAGGCACACAGGCAGAAGGTGAGGGGACACACCGCAAGGGAGACAGGGCTGCTTTGTAGAATCTCTTTTCCTGCACAGTTGCCTTATTTGTAAGTCCCTCGCGGGCTAGGCCTGTGAAAACTGCTGTGGAGGTAACGTTGGGTTTCCCAGGAGCTTGAGCCAAGCAAAGGTCTAACAAGGTAGATAGTTTTAAAAGAGGAGGTCCTTTGTCCCCAAGTCAGTTACTGAATCACAGCCCAGCTGCAATTGCGACTTTATAAAACTTGTGAGAAGAGACTGGTGTGTTTTATATTCTTTCAACAAATACTTACCGAGTGACTTCTCTGGATAGTACTCTCCTGAGTGAGGTCTAGTCCCATTCCTGTGAGGCTGTCACTGCCTAATAGGAGAGAGAACTGCAATAAAAAGTACACAGTGCTATGTGTCATAAGAAGCACAAACAGAGAGGGGTTTGGGGGTGAGAGGAGACAACTTGGTGAGGAGGAGTATCGGGAAGCTTTGTAAATAGGATGGTTCTTAATGGGTGTCTTAAAGGATGCCTGGGTTTAGGCATGTGGGAGGCTGGGAAGGGTGGTCTAGGCAGAGAGAAAGTGAAACAAGGGGGCCCTGTGTAGAGACAGCCTAAAAGGAGTGGAACTCAAAGCTGCAGAAAAGGGCACGGGTCACACTGTGGAGGAACATGATGCCAGACTGAAGAGTGTGGACCTCAGCGGGCAGTGCAGAGCCCAGGGCAGGAGGCGATGGTCGGCCAATTGGGGTCCTCTGTTTTGGGAGGAGTGTTCTGGAGGGTCAGAGAGTAGGGGAAGGGAACCCAGTTAGGGTAGAGCTGGCCCAGGCCGCGTCAGGACTTGGGCTGGGAGGGTCCGGATGGGAGAGAGGTCACTGCAGCAGAGTGTGAGCCTGAGGAGAGGGCAGCGGAGGTCTGGCTGGTCGGCCCACTGCTGAATCCCCAGGACCTTGGCCCCAACCTGGCCCACAGAAGGGCTCAGCTAATGTTTGAGAATGGATGAGCAGGAAGATAGAATAGACAGGTCCTGGCAATAAGTTGGATGTTTGAAGTGGGGAGATAGACTTACAGAAGCTGTGTCTGGAGATTTCCAGCTCACATGACTGTGAGAATGGTGGTGCCATTGGCAGATGCAGGGAGTGTGGAGGGGACTGCAAGAGCTACTTGTCTGAAACGCCCCTGCCCAGTCTCCCCAGAAGCTCTGGGTTCACTAGGTGAAAGGGAAAGTGCTGACCGGACCCTACAAGGCAGGGTCCTCTGTGGGCTGACGGGCCTCCTACTCCCCTCCGCCCTGCACACCTGCTCCCTTTAGCTGAGCTCTGCTGTTGGCTGGAACATTCTCCCTCCAGACAGCTGTTTGACTAATGTCCTCACCTCCTAGGCTACTGCTTACGTTTCACGTATCCAAAGGCTTATCCCCTCTGTCTGATCAAACTGCACCACCTTCAGCCCTTCTTCAGCTCACCAGCCCCTTACCCTGCTCCATTTGGTCTATTTTCTACAGTACTTACCACCTTCTATCATACTATGTAGTTATATAGTTACTTATTTTTATTTACCCCCAGAATCTCTGTTGGGTGTAAATGGCATAGAACAGGAACATTTATCTATTTCTTATATATCTCAAGCCCCTAGAACACTGCCTGATGCTCAATAAAAATCTCTTGGAATGAAAGAATTAATGAAAGAAGGAATAAAAAAGAAAAATGAATGAGCAAGAGCTAGGCAGACAAGACAATATAAATGCACTTAGAGAGTCATTGTCAAGAGTAGATTTGTAGCCCCGCTGCCTATTGGTTGGAAAATATTGACTTCAAACATTTTCAAATATTATAGTAACCCCACCTTTATGTTTTATTTTTGCATTATCCTCAGAAGCCTTGATTTGGTTTGATTAACTTTGCAATCCAGCCGGCATGGTCAGAATTTGAAATTCTTTAGCTTTTAGTCTTGAATGTTATCATCGTCTCAGATTGTGAACATTTTCCCCAATTTATTTTTAGAGCCTAGATTCAGATTTATCAGATGGACCAGTCACTGTGCAGGAATTTATGGAGGTCAAAAACGCTCTAGTGGCTTCTGAGGCCAAGATACAACAGCTAATGAAGGTGAATAACAACTTGAGTGACGAGCTGAGAATTATGCAGAAAAAGGTAACATGCTCATAAATGCCAGGATGGTTGACTCTTTAACCCCATAGTATAAGGAAGAATCCCAGGCACAATGCTTGTGGTCAGAGGGAAGAAAAACAGTGATTGGAACAGACTTAAACATCTTTGGGCCAAGCTGTCTTTTTGGAAGCACTATGTATTTGGATATTTCAGATGAAGTAGCTTGGATTAGAAGGAAATCCAGAAAGCTTCCCGAGTAGAAGCAACATACAACCTAGTAAGCGTGGGTATCAGTTACGGGAACACTTGCACTGTCCTGTGTTTCCTGGGGTCTTGGATGTCACTCCAGGGGTGTGATTCTTCCTACTGCTCCTTCTAAAGAATAATCACACCGTGAAGACGGCAAAGGTGACAGCCCTGGACAGGTGGATGCTTATCAGCATTCCAAGTCCCACGCCATGCAAGGGGTGCTCTCCCTCTTCACTCTTACAAGTTGTTACTCACCCCTGCCCTGGCAACCCTATCCCATATCCCCGCTTTATTTTCCATCAGTACTTACCACTAATTTATGACATCCTCAGATCCTGGAGCAGGGCCTGCCACAAAGCAGGTTCGCAATAAATATAAGAAAGCATTTTGTTTGCACTAGTGAGAATTATGTGCTAATAAGAAACAATCCCATTTGCTCAGCATTTTCTCATCCACTGCTTTTTGAGATAGCCAGGGATATGTGAATATATTAATCCCTGAAAGGAGTGGGGCTAATAGTAGCACAGAATTTGCTTAAGATGGGGGTTATTCATGAGCTTGCTAAGAAAAGGAAGTCAAAAAATTCTGAATTCTGCCCAAGACTTTGTGGGTAATGCTCTCAATAGTCAGTTCTCTATAGAATGAGGTTTTGTACACTTCCCTTAAACAGAAACAGAACAAAGTATGTAGCCGTGTCTTCATACTGTCATTTGCAGAGTAATGCTTTATTACCGAGAACAGTGGACATGGTGCATTTCATTGGTACCTGGGCCCTTTTCAGTGACACTTCCTAAAGGAAGGCCATAGAGCTGAAAAGAGGTCCGTGCTTCTCTACTTCTTAGGGAAGTACTCTACACCGCACCCTGGCCTGGGGCTTGGTCTTGGGTTCTTTTGGTGTTGAATTCTACATCATTTTTTGATACCTTCTGAGATAAATGGCTCCACTACCTATAATAGAAGGGGACAAGAATGCCTGAGGATTAATCCAATTTTAATCAAACACTTATCCTGGGCCACGCTGGCCCTGTCTAGGGCTGGCGTGCACCTGTGAACAAGACAGACCAAGAGCCCTTTTGCCATAACATACAGGGCTTGTTGCACTTCCTCTGTCTTTTCTGAAATATCTTTTGTTGAATGAATTATGGTTTGACCCATTAATGGAACTAATCATTCTGTGGAGGTGCCTTTTTCGAAACATTCTGAGTTTGCCACTGTCAATCAACTTGCTAAGCATCACTTTTTTTTGTAATGTTCCTTTATAGTGCTTATAGAAATCACCAGAGATAACCTACAGTCTCTGAACGCAAATGTCTTGAGCTTCTTTAAGAAATGCAGAGTGAAATTATTTGCCATTGCTAATAGATTAGCTCCTCAATTCTTAGAAATGCTTTTGATTTCTGAAATTATTGAGTTACCTTTTTATTTCCTGTTATACTCCTTCCAAACAAAAAAGTGCAGTCTGATTCTTATTAAGATAAGCATCATCCATTTTTATCTGAGGACATCTCTCTAAATACAGAATACTAAAATTTTTTAAAATTGAGACCAAGAGCTTGTACTCATCAAAACACATACAAGCAAAATCTAGGCTGGATGTTTCAGAGGCATAAGAAGTGTTAAGACAAAGTTTCAGATTTCAAGATCTTGTCTAAAAAGCTGTTAGAGAAGGTTTTTACATAGACAGATAAGCACGTGACCAGACACCCCAATCCTTCATTGACAGGCATGTGTCAGTTATGCTCCTCATTCTTTGTCCCTTGACCATTTCACTTTAGGATATGGATTCCCTAATACATAGTTTTGACAGGCACCTTACGCCTGTCTGTGTCCTGGAATGTAGGAATTTTCAGTGGCTGCTTGTCACGTTGCAGCTGTTCCTTCTTTGCAAAGGGAGTTGCAGATATAAGTTATACTCTGAAAGCCTTTGTGGTGTGGAAGCAATCTGTCATTCCTTGGATCACTGAGAAAACCGAGAATGAGGGTATTTCTGTGGCAGGGGCAGCAAGTCAGGCTTTCACAAAAGTTTGGCACTATTAATATAAAGTATGCAGAATATGTTTATTTAGCAAAGATGTATTGATTTTATGTCAAAGTTAGGTAAAGTTTTTATATATATATATATAGTTTGACAAAGTAGCATGATTTGTATCTGATCTTTCACATTTTAACAGTTGCTTGGAAAAGATGCTAATTAATGAAGAGGAGCAGCTACTATTGGTGTATTTTTCACAGATCGGTGCTTCCTAAATAAAAATTGAAAGTAACTCCTAACACTGAATGGGTTTGCTATTGAAAAAGTAATGATCTTCTGGTGCAAATACAGTTGCTTGCGGACTTAAGCCCTGACCCTGGTGGGGAATTTGGTCAGATTTTACAATCTCTGTCAAAGAGTAGACAGACAGCTGAACCACACCCAGCTTATAACATGTCATGGAAGATGAAGGAGCACCAAGGGGAAGGACACTGCAGACTGGACCCAATTAATTGTGTTAAAATGCCAGATGCCAAAGAGTAACACAATGCTTTGCTGATCCTTTAACTCTAATTCATCAGACACCATCAAGCAGCCTGCATGTGAGGAATGGAAAGAGCATTCAGGGTCTCCAAGTGACAGCCTCTAACTAAAATCGGGGTGGTGCCAGGTAGATTAGAGTGTTTAAAGCTAACGCCATCATGGTCGCGGTTTGGGGTGACAAAGCCAGAGGAGAGAGAGGCCACATATTCCAGCCCTGGCTGAAAGCTGATCCATCACCAGAGGGAAGTGAGCGTGCTACGTGGAGCGTTTCGATGAAGATGTTAACATAGTTCAATAGGTCTCCAGTTTTCTTCGTGATATGTTAATATAGCAAGCATACCATGATTCGGTTCCCTCTATTTTTATAAAAGTGCTAAATTGTTTGGAACATCAAGAGTATTATGTAATAAAAACTTGTTGACCATAATTTTTCTTGTTGGCTTTTTGGGAAGCAGTCATTGGTTTGATTTTTCATAAACTGAACTTCACTGTGTTTCTTGCTTTGCAAAGCGACTCTGGTTATCTTTGTGCTGCTTCCATGGTGTCTGCTGGCATTTTTGGCATTTGCAAATTGCTCAGGGCTCATTTGAAAAGCAAGTTACCTAAGTGATGTCTTAATGATCTCAAGCTCTTGCTAGAAACAGCTTTAGAATAATCCAGAGTCCAGCTTGCCTGCAAATATTTCCCAGGACCGCCAGGACCAATTTTTAAGTGGTTAAACATTTCCTTTTTAAAAAATCCAAACTGCAACGTTTCCACATTCAGAAATTAAGCTACTTAATATGCTTACGTGGCGAAGTGAGTTGATAGTGTTTCATTCGTTCTAGAAGAAAGAGTTCTTGTTTATAGTTGCCTTTTACTTTGAACCCATCTAGCTGTTATTTGTTCGTATTGTTTTAAGCTGGTAGTTGTATGCGTTTATTTGGTGTTTGCTTTTTTCTGCTTGCTGTAGAAAAACACAGTCCCACTGCCAAACATTTCTTTCAGCTTCAAACACTCCAGAGTGAAAATTCGAACCTCAGGAAACAGGCCACAACCAATATATATCAGGTGCAAACTGGTTCTGAGTACACAGACACTTCCAACCACTCTTCCTTAAAGCGACGTCCGTCTGCCCGAGGCAGTAGGCCCATGTCCATGTACGAGACGGGATCGGGTCAGAAACCGTATCTCCCAATGGGAGAAGTGAACCATCCCGAAGAGAGCAGGACGAGACTCCAGCCTTTCCCCGCACACGTAAGTAACACCACTGGCACCTCCGCTGTTCACACTCTGTCCATCCTGACTCCCGCGTTTCCTCTTCTGAACCTGCAGATCCCCACGTCTCTGCTTTGCCAAACTGGGCTACGAGCGTTGTCCCTGTGTTTGCTGCCTTAATGTGTCTGCAGATGTTTGCACTGTTTCCACAAGCACACAGGGCCACTGGCCAGAAGTTTTCCAACAAGCCTGGCGATTCTGGCTCTTACTTAGCCCCCCTCCTCTTTTTCTCCCCTGTATCCATAATATCTTTCCCAGCCAGCCAGTATCAGAACTTTTTTAAAATAAACTTCCTTCCCCACCTCCAAAAATAAAAACAAATTGTCAAGGTCACCAGCAGAAGTAAGTGCCGTCTTCCTCAAGGTAGACAGGTATGTGCCCCGTTACGAACTGGAGCCCTTAGAATTCAAGGTGCGTTCTCCGCTCCTCTCAGTTGATCAGATGGCATCTGTGGCCTGGGCATGCAGGATAGGTCTAGAAACCTCCGGGCCTCCATAGCCTCTGCACGTGTGCTCAACGTGCTGCTTAGCTTCTGCATCCCACCCCCCCACCTTTCATGCAGAAAGAGTTGCTGTGTCTTGTCCTAGAAATGAGGTATAACTACATTGATTTTACAAGTGTTGTATTCCAAAGATTGTGTTCTGTAACAGGCTGCTAACAATATTATTTTATGGTGGAAGAAGTACTGTGTTGTGAGGTTTTCAAGTATCATGTTTCTTTTGGATTAATTTATTTCTCAAACCTGTTTTGACAAGATGTTACAGACATTTTGAACTTATGTGATGTTTTTTCAGAGAGTAATATTTATCTTTTTGAATGTTGAAGTTGTTATTTTTTTCAGTCAAATTTTAGAGGATTTCCAAAAAATTCTCAGAGTAAATGCAAAGTAAAGGATATGGTCTAGTAAATTAAACCCTAGTTTAATTTTGTCAAGCTTTAGTGGGGTAAAATTAGTGTTGTTATATTGTAAGTGGGAGTACATTACTTCAACTTTTTAAGTTGTTTGGGCTAAACATTCAAGCAATTGATTTGAGACATTTGGTGTAACGGGAATGTCATTGAACTAAATTAAGAATTTTATTTTTGTATAACTGAAAAACTGTAGGAAAAGCAACTTTTGTTAGTTTTCACAGTGTACTTTTTTATTTTAGAAACATTTACAATGTAAGAGTGTCATATTATTGCAAAAGTTCTATATCTATACTAAAAAGTAGATTGATAACCTATACCAACTTTTAATCATTCATATAATTTCTCCTTTCATATTATCTGTCCTGATTAAAAAACAAATATTTGTCTAAGTCTGTTTATTAAAAAATGTCTATTGGCAAATTTGACAAATTATGCTAGGTATTTATTATCTTTTCCCTTATAGAAAAATAGCCTTCTAAATTCTGAGTAATTTATGGAAGGCATTTCTCTAAGGGATTAAACATCTCTGGGCATCTGTCATCGGCTAGCGTGGCAGTGAGCCCACCTGTCACAGAAATATCAGCACTAATCTCGCAGAGTGAGTAGCTTTTCAGGATTCTTTTGCTGGGAGATATGGGCTGAAGCCAGGGTAGGTGGTAGGGGTTTTGTTTGTTTGTATTTTCCCGAGTGTGTTTCTTTTTCCCCTTCCAGATCGGGAGGAGTGCGCTTGTGACCTCCTCTTCGTCCCTGCCTTCCTTCCCCTCCACACTTTCCTGGTCGAGGGATGAAAGCACCCGAAGGGTTAAGTACATTCTGAACGGTCTGCTCTCTGCAGGAGGGGCGGTGCCCCTGAGCGCTTTGTGCTTCTGGCCCTCCTGTCCCTCCCTAACTGCCCTCTGTCCCTGTCCCGCATGAGGCAGTGCTTCCCTCCTGGTGTCTCACAGAACAGCAGCGTGCACGGAACATACACACACACACTCACACACGTGCATGCATGCACTCACGCACGCACGCATGTCTATAGGAGGCGGCCTTCCTTTTGTCTAACTCCACATTACTCATTTTCATGTACTGTTTAACCAAGTTCACAATTCACCCTGTAACATTTATTCTGAGCATACACTGTCTTTTTAAACAATCAGAAAATTAGCTGGCTGCTGGTTAAATATTGTAATGGGAAATCTGTCAAATTTGTTCAGCGCTTCAGTTATCAGATTAAAACTAGCATATTTGGATGAGCTGAACCACTAAGTAAGACGTCATGTTTTTAAATTTTTTTTTTTTAACCTCCCCGTACTTGACAAACCAAGGTTTTGCCGTTTTGCATCACACAGCAGCATTGCCGCACATAGCAGCATTGGAGGTGCAGGCGGTTGTTAGTATGAAGCTGTTCACTTTATTAGCTGATCAGATCCAACCTTCTGATATATAACTTGTATTCCTAGTAACAGTATGTGATTCAGGTAAGCTCCTTGTAGAGTAGCCAGGTAACAAGTATTTATTAAGCACCTCCTCTATACCCAGCCTTTTGGTAAGTCAGGGAAAGGGCCCTAGGGACTTAGGTGACATCCCGGCTCCCCAAACCACTGTCAGTTTAAAAAACACTTTCATGCATGAAGAGTGTATGACGGCAAGCTGGGAAAGTCACAGCAAGTTTGAAGACCTGCAACTCAGGTCCCAGCTCATTCTTTTTTTTTAAACAGAATGAGAGCGCAGCTAAGGTGAGAGGAGGTAACATGGTGGTGGGTGAGGGACCACCTTTGCAGATGTGCTGGGGTTCGCATTGGGCCTTTGTCCATTCCCTCCATGTCAGTAGAATGATGGAGAATCGTTCTCTCCCACTGCCAGTGCCATGTGGCTCATCGAGGCCCTCTGGGGGTTCCTTTCTATACTTTCGAAGTCTATTAAAAAGAATTCTCGATTTATGATACTTAGTTTTTTGAGCAGTTCTGATATGGAACTGCAGTGTTTTTATTACAATATTTTAGTTAAAATAAGGGACAGTTAACAGAAGTGAAATACCTCATTTGAAATTTTGTTAATAAGAGTGAAGTAAACTTCTTTTATCTACTGTGAAATTTGTTTAAAATAAATTTGGGGAGAGGTACTTTTGAGAATCATTGCAAGGACTGCTTGCTGAAACAGTTTTATACAAGATTAGCAATTAAGTCATTAAAGTTGGTAATTCTGATTGTCCCTGACAACATCATTTATGAGTTTAGGGTTTTGTAACATCTATTCAGAAAAAACTGCAAATCTATTAAATAAACTGAACCAGCACCAGCTATAAGGTGATTTTTCTATTAACAGCTTTGAGAGAGCAGCACTTTTAACTAATAGATCTTAGCTCTGCATGTTTACAGTAATTGTCACAAAATTAAATGCTGGCTAATTTGAAATCCTGTACATGTTTTCGTTTGACAACAATGAAAATTGGACTTAATGCGTAAGTAACTGATTTCCGGGGTGGTTACTGCTATACATTGTTTTCAGCACTTGAGAAACATCTCCTGAGTACTTCTATTAGATGTATGAGTTACTCTTCTAAAACGTTTGAATGAAACGTGGTACTTTTGATCATTGTGGGGGTGATGCATTTGATTTGTAATTATCAAATTTACATGAAGGAAGGCAAAAAGACCCATTATAAAAATGTAGGATTTTTCTGGGCTTAATGCTATATTCTTTATTTTTCCCTGGAGCAACTCTGAATGAATTTTCCAGAATATTTGCTAAAATGGAAGTTTTTTTCTACATTTATGTATATATGTGTGTGTGCATGTACACGCAAACATTCATCCATGTGTGTGTGAATGTATATATAAAGATTAAAGGAAAAGAAATTTAAAGATTAGTCAAACTTTCCCTGCGAAAGGTGAGATAGGTTTTTGTTTTGAGATCACTTCTGGAAGAGCCTGTGTGCACTGGATATAGTGCCTGCCTTTGGTCTTCCATCTAGACTTCCAGCAGCCAATAACTGATTGATTTCCTATGGCCAGGTCAAAATAAGGCAGCAAGTGAAGTACAACTGCTTGCTGGTAGGAGATGTAAACAAAGGGATCTTAAAAGTTGTAGCAGGTTTTGTGGAACTTAGCTTTACAGACTTTTCATATGGCTCCAAGCTAACACTTTTAATCGTTTGCCAGATGAATTTGAATGAGTAAACTTCATAGTGAATTTTAGGAGCCCAGTGTAAATGTTTTGTGTTAGAGTGGCTAGGACCAAATAGAGCACTTTTGGGGGGAATGGAAAAGACCTCAGCAGACAGAGAAAGAGCATTTGCCCTGAGAGGGGCCATGGAGCTAGTGAGCAAAATGTGACGTGAACAAGGCGTCTTTCCCATCGGGGGGCTGGCTGCCTTGCCTGTCCACATAGGGCCTCCAGGGGGCCAGACAGCATTATCAGTAAGGAGCAAATATTAGACTTTATGTAGACTTCCTTAAACGGACTTGCTCTGAAGTAGACACTCTTTTAAATGAGGTTATAGGGTCTCCATATGTTTAAACGAGGCTCTTCATTTACAGTTGACACTCGAACAACACAGGGGTTAGGGGCACCAACACCCCAGCATTCGAAAACCCATTTATAACTTAAGTGTGCCCTTTGCATGTGAAGATGTCCAATCACCAATTAAACAACATGGGTTTGAACTGTTTGGGTCAATTGAAAAAATTTTCATGTAAGTGGACCTGTGCAGTTCACACCTGCATTGTTCAAGAGTCAACTGTATAGCTGTATCTTTAGCTACATTTTATTGTAGCCTCAGTAAAATTCCTTAGTCACATGTTTGATTAACTTAGATTAAATTGAAGGCATAGAGCTGGAAATAGCTTATATTTGGATTTTACAGTAGGTCAGTTTTGGTTTAAATCAGCTTCGACTGATTGCTGTTCTAGGTGAAGAAATTCTCAAACATTATGGATAAAATAAATGCTGAAGGAATATTGTTTTTCTTAAACACTCCAGAACTAACATAGCCGCCTTCAAAGGAATGTGGTCCTCTTCAAATTTTGTCGTCCTGGAAGGCCCTAAACTTAGCAGTGCCACCATTTGCTCGAAACATTCTTAGAATTGCTGTGTTGAATCTGTGTCCCATTTTTGAATCTCCACAGTTGTACCAAATCTTTGTATTTTAAGCATTCGATGTTTTGGGAAACAGATAAAAGTGGCTGGAAACCAAGTGTCACACTGGGTTAATCCATTTGATTCACAAACAACATGTGGCAATAGATGAACAACACTGGTTTTCTCGTGTGGCTCACACAAACCATCTCTGAGGGTTGTTCTTAGAGAGCCATGCGTGTTTTGAGCAGTGGGGATCTTTAGCCCGAGGCAAGAAATATTGAAGATAGCAGGAGACGAGAGACCTGGGTTCATGGTCCGGTTCTACTGACTCTGGCGTTGGGTAGGTCGGTTTCTCATGGGCCCTTCCTTTTCTCTTCTGGCCTTAGACTAGATAATCCACACATAGTTTCCAGTGCTGGAGGCCTATGGGTATGTAAGTGCTGGCATGTTTTCTGTTTCAATGGTTGTCATTCTAGTTCAACTCATGTTCCTTAGAGAACTGAATGTGGGTGTGTTGCCTTGTGTGTCTGTGTTCGTTTGTACCAAGAATCTGTTCATGGAGTAGCCACTGAGCTAAGAAGAAAATGGTGCAAAGAAGGAAAGAAGCCATTTCTGGATCCACTGGTCATCTTTTACTAAATTTTCAATAAAGGGCTGGCTCCTGTCCCAAATGAGGTCTGGGGCGTGAAGGCTGTGTAGCCTAACAGGTAATGACTCGGGGAGGCCCCCAAGAAGGGTCTCGTCCTCCCAACTAACGGGCTCGCCTTTTGTCTCTTGTAGGCATCCAGGCTGGAGAAGCAGAACAGCACACCTGAAAGTGACTATGACAACACTCCTAATGACACAGACCCAGATGACATGGGGTACATCTGCAGGAAGGATGTGTCCCGGGGGTCGGGCCCCTAAACCGGAGACCCAGCAGGCCGTGGTCAGGAGATGCAGTTCATCGCCTGCACCCCTTTTCACTGCTTTCAGACCCGGAAGGTCTTAAAATATTGAGGCATAAGGTCACAGAGTACACAGTTCACACCCCGGTTCTCATATCACATTATTGCGACAGGGGCTTTTATTTTGTTTTCTTTTAACTGCATGTTATACACATGTCTGAGTCTCTGTATGTATTAAGTCTATGTTAGGTTATAGTCTGCATTTGTACCCCAAGGACCTGATTTAACTAGGGATGCTTTTAAAACGACACACCCTCCCCATTCTAGTTACTCCCTCCCTTTCCCCATCTTTACCTTTTCTGCAAGACTCATAATTTCCAGCCCCACGGTAGAATAAAACAGCCTCCATATGAGCTGTGGCTACCTGTTGAAGAAACGCCCTCACCATGAGGCTCCTGCCAGACAGGATAAAGGAAACCACAAAAGCAACCTGCTCGTGCATTCAGCAGATGCACAGGCAGTGGCTCCTAAGCACAGAGAAGCAGCTGATAAGCTCCTGCTGCATTTCACCACTTCTTCAATGTTCACAGGTCAAGCAGGAAGGGAAGGCAGAGGAGTGTGCTGTGGCAAGGTGACAGCGCAGCAGATGTGGCAGAACCCCACACAGCCCCAAGCCCCGTTCTCCCCAGCACCGAGGACGTCATCCGGAAAACTGAACAGATCACCAAAAACATACAGGAGCTCTTAAGAGCAGCCCAAGAAAATAAACATGACAGGTAAGGGGGCTTGAACATCCTGCCTGGGAGAATGCGTGGGCATGCTCTGGAAGACATGCTGATCCAGTTACGATCAGGGAATTGGTTTTTTTTAATGTGCTGATTTTAAAGGTTTTTGAAAAATTCAGGGTTATGTAACAGGCTTAAGAACAAATTTGTAAATGTGGGAGTTTTTCTCTTACATGGTATTTTCAGGTTTCATCTTGTTATGAAGTGCTCTGAAAATAAATGCCTTTAGGAATAAAATTCCAGCACAGCTGGGGTGGTGATATTCCTAATTCCAGATGGAGAGGGGGAAGAAGCTACCTGAGAACTTGCACTTGATTCTTCCCACCACTGCAGCTCCCTGTGCTCTCCTCAGCTAGGAATAAGTCTGCTGACATAAAAGCTATCCTGAGATGAACCTGGTTTCTTACCTGTCTCCTGTGTGTGTGTGCGTGTGTTTGTGTGTGTGTGTGTGTGTAAAAGTCTAAGAAACAAGCCGTTTACAAGTCAAAGTTGATCAAATCACCACCCAGATAAGTCTGCCCGCGACAGAAGCATCTGCTCACTCTGAGCAGAACCATATTGTCGGCAGAGTTCCTTCTTACAAACTAATTCTAATTCATCCTTTGGTCCTCTGAGAACTTCTGGTAAGTTGTTAACTGTTCTGGGTGACGTCCCAGTTTCACATGGCCGGCCTGATCTAGACACATGGATAAAACACTGTGTAACATCACCCCACTGAGTTTAAGAAAACGACCGAGTTCTGTCAAAACCGAAGAACAATCTCATTCTTTTTGTTAGGTCAGCAAAGGTTAGGGTCCTCCGTGAAGAATTCTCTCTGTGCCTTGCACAAACGAGTTGTTCAGGGACCACAGTGCTGCTCCTTCTTTCTCCTCTCTGTTGTCTTCTTCCACGTAAAGGTGTCTCAGTGTCTTTTGTGTTCTCTGAGTTCCTGACACTGCCGTGCTAACCTTCCCTTTTCCTGCCCTTTTCCCTTTTTTTTATCCAGCTAAGACTTCTCCCAGTGTCATTATGTCCCACCCGGTAGGAGAGGAAGAGTCAGTGTTTATTGAAGGATAAGAGTTAGTCTTCATGGCTGGACTGCTGGAGGATCCTCAGAGAAAAAGAGGAACCTGCATAATTTCTTGGCCTCCTTCCATGAAAATTATAAGCTGTTTATCTTCCTTCTTAGGCATCCTCTGTATCGCACGCCTTTCATGCCTCACAGGCTACAGGTTCCTTCCCTCAGCCACCACAGCCTTGGCAACAAGCAACTTCATTATCTTATTACTAAAGCAAAATGTGGCATGGCTTTCAAGTACAGTCTTTAAAATGATCTCAGTACCAGATGAACTCGTTTCCTGGTGCTCTCTCCCTCCATTGAACAACATGCTTCACTTTCCATTTCCCCTACAAGTGCTATGCTTACATTTCAAACTAAAAAAAAAAAGTGCTTATGTTGCATTGCTCTCTTTGATAGTTGTCAAAAATATAAATATCTGCCCTGAGGCCATTTCTAGCTTCAAAGATTGCAATATGGTGCTTGGTACAATAGGGGAAGTTTTTTTTGTTTTGTTTTTTAAGATTTTTTATTGGGGAAGGGGAACAGGACTTTATTGGGGAACAGTGTGTACTTCCAGGCCTTTTTTCCAAGTCAAGTTGTCCTTTCAATCTCAGTTGTGTTGTGGAGGGTGCTGCTCAGCTTCAAGTTGTTGTCCTTTCAGTCTTAGTTGTGGAGGGCGCAGCTCAGCTCCAGGCCCAGTTGCTGTTTTCTAGTTGCAGGGGGCGCAGCCCACCATCCCTTGCAGGAGCTGAACCCGCAACCTTGTGGTTGAGAGGATGCGCTCCAACCAACTGAGCCATCCGGGAGCTCAGCGGCAGCTCATCTCAAGGTGCCGTGTTCAATCTTAGTTGCAGGGGGCAGAGCCCACCATCCCTTGCGGGTCTCGAGGAGTTGAACCGGCAACCTTGTGGTTGAGAGCCCACTGGCCCATGTGGGAATCGAACCAGCAGCCTTCGGAGTTAGGAGCATGGAGCTCTAACCGCCTGAGCCACCGGGCCAGCCCTGTTTTTTTTTTTTTTTTAATGTATAAATTCAATAAGTGCCATGATCTGATTGTTTTTTTTTGAAGACCGTGAGACAGTGATGCAGCGATTTGACTCATTAGCTCATTCTTTTACTTTAAACCAGAATTGGTCTAGAGAATTTATATTTTACAAATTGTTCAATGTTTTGGTAAACTCTCCGGTTACTTACCTATCCAAGACGCTTCCATTTATGACCTTGCGTTGTACTAATTAAACCCATGTCTTTCCCTCTTGTTGAGCCATCGCTTACGTCCATCCTAAGTAGACCAGTAGCTCATGTGTGCACATTAAGGTTTGGTCCTGGTCCTCTGGGCCAAGCAAGCTCCCCCAGCCCCTGACCTTGCCTAAGCCTGGTCCCATCCCCTGGGCCTCCAGCCTTGTTCTCTCTCTCTCTCTCTCTCTCTCTCTCTCTCATGCATGTGTGCGCACACTCGCACACAATTACACAATTCGGGATTACTACATATTATGCACAAAAGCATTTTTGAGGAAAGATACTCGAAAGTTGTGAACATGAACTCTCTCTGGAAGAGGAGGAAGACTTTCTCATTAAATTACATGCTTTCTTTTGTGGCTTATTGAGGACTTCCTCAAATATCTTATAGTGAGCTTTTGAGAGCTGTCCTTAGGAAAAATGTCTTCTCTATGGAGCAGGGGGAGTTATATTTCTGGGTCAAAATGAAAACCCTACCTAGCAAAACATAAAACTCTTAGGTGTGGTTCTCAGTTACTGTGATATTAATGGACATACTGTTTAGAAACACTTATGTCTGATACAATGGTTGCTGTGGACATTGCCTTTTTTTCTGAGCATCTGTGTGACCACATGGGTTGTTGCCCCTTCGTGTTTGCAAGTTAAATAACTCATGCGTTGGCATTTTTGTTATTACATGGTGTATAGTTCTAATTGCTAACAAAAGTAAAAGTCAGGATTTCCTGTTTGAAGGCATTTTGAGATCATGTAAACCATTTTCTTGAAATGTAATGGTTTCATTAAAATGTAGGCAATCTTTATTAAAGTAGTTTTGATACTAGATTTCTTACAAAGATGAAGTACAGAGGTTGCTGATGACAATCTTTAAGCAGAAGCCAACTTCATGACATAAAATATGGGGGTAGTGTGTCACTTGAGGGCTTTACATGCTAGGATGGATGCCAAACAGCATTGGTTTTGTATCTTACAAGGGAAATTTTAAAACACACCACATGGGTTCTCGTGTCAAGCCCAAACTGTGTATTCACACCATATTTCCCAACATGCTACAAACAGGCTCCTAAAAGTGCTTTTGCCATGGCCCAGTCCCTGCTGGGCTGTGTGGGTCAGTTCTCCTAGAAGCAGAACCCAGGTCTGGTGGCAATGTGGTATCTAAGAACTGTCACTAATACCATCTTCAATTTGTCTTTGTCTCTGCGCCTTGTAACACGTACTACTCAGGGCAGAAACCTAACATTTTTAAGGTCCAGGGAACTAGCCCCCGTGTTGCTTGTCATAATGCTAAGAATAAGAGTCAAGAATGAAACCAAAGTCTCACTTCTTTCAATTCTCATCCCTTAAGAAGTCAGAATCACCAGTCATCAGTGGAAAGAGGCTTGCTGTAAAAAAGAGGTGAATCAGTTGCCTCTCTGGTGCCAGGCGAGGCCTGTGGTGTGGCAGTGAGGGTCCCGGGCTCAGGCGCTGGAGGGCCAGGGTTGATCTCAGCTCGCTCCCATTCATGTGAAAAATGGGTGAGATAATAGTGCCAACCTCATAGGGCTGTTGGGAGGATGACGGGGGGGTCTCTGCAAAGCACTGAGGAGGGAGCCTGGCATGCGGCCAGCGCTCCTGCAGCCTCAGCTCTCATGGTGTCATCTCAGGCCCTTAAGAGGCCCTGTGGCCTGGAACAAAGGACGAGGACAGGTAGACTTAATGTGCTTGTCTTCTTGGAGCTTGTCACCAAGCAGAGTGATGACTGCTCACAGCATTTTATTACAAACAAAGTCAGGGTGATTTCATGAGAAAGTGGGTAAGTGTCTGAACAAGTATGTGAAGCCGACCTCAGTGTTTCCTCTTTATCTGAAGTAAAGCTTTTGACATCTCAATAATTCAAATGCATTGAATGGAAGCAGATTAGAAGTGTCACTTGGTTAAGACATGGGTGTTGAGGTGTACGCGCCAATTCTAAGGAATATTTGTAACTTCTTTATTTTTAACTTCCGTGGCCTTTTGCATGGAAATCCCTGTTTCACTTTCAAGAAATTGGGAAGATGAAACATGAGAAATAAAAGATCAACTTAAGGAGGTGTGAATATCTTCATCGATTAACTGTTTTATGGCCTCACCTGGCTAGTAGTATATGCTGCCTATGCTTCTTACCTGGAGACTGATTTTATCAGATTGAATGAACTTTCAAAAAAGTATGGGGACCCTGCTTTAAAACCTAGTGCCTTCTTCTATTTGTGCGGGATCCACAGCAGCTGGCTGTGCCTTAACCCCTTCGTTAAGGGAAATAAATGGAACCTGTGCTAGCCCCTGAGTGTTCTCTGAATTATTTTTACTGTCTTTAAATAACCTCTTCTCTATTCTTGCAGTTATATTCCATGCTCAGAGAGGATACACATAGCTGTTACAGAAATGGCAGCATTATTCCCCAAAGTAAGTCACTCCCTACTTACTTGGTTCAGATCCTTTTAAATGAACTGCAAGAAATTTCGTTTTGACCTTTACATCATATTAATCTTTTTGTAGCACAAAAAGAGTCTTAAATATGCAAACGGTGATATAGGGCATTGAAATATTTTTGTTCTACATGAATATTGGTTTTATAAGAATGCCTGAGCCCTGTGCTAAAATAGCAAAGCATTAATAAAACAAATTTTTTTCTGGAATATTTCACCGTAGTGGATTAATATTTTTCAAAACCTGCCTCAGAATAGCACAGATGACTAAAATGACACTGCGTGCACTTTGACCTCTGAGGCAGAGTCCTTCAGCATCTCTCACACCGGGGTTGGCAATGCTTGGGGTGTTCTGAGCACCCCCTGTGAAAAAGTGCAAAAAAACTGCTGTCTATGGAATAGCTTGTTTTCAGAAGAATGCTTGTCCCTGCTCTTGGATGTCTACCCTGCAGTTCTTGGCGAACGGCTGTGTTTTCTGTTTAGAAACCCAAGTCTGACATGGTGAGGACTTCCCTTCCCTTACTGACGTCCAGTGCCTATCGACTTCAGTCAGAATGCAAGAAGACCCTCCCGGGGGACTCAGGCCCGCCCACGGACATCCAGCTGGTCACGCAGCAGGTCATCCAGTGTGCGTATGACATCGCCAAGGCCGCCAAACAGCTGGTCACCATCACCACCAAAGAGAACAACAACTGAACAGTGGAGTGCTGGCCCTTCTATTTTCTAGGCTTTTCCAAGTCCGGTTTCAAATTTAGACATGGAACTCTTCCGATTTTTATAGAAGCAAACATTTAATGAAAGTTTAAAACTTTTTTTAAAAAAAACTCAGTATTATTTTTGCATGTTTTCTAACAAATTTTCAACTATTAATTTAACCCACTTGCCTTATTTTGTGCCTGTTTGCCAGCTTTCTTTCTGATGTCCTGTCGTGCTGTCAGTGACTATTGAGTTAAAGATCATAGACATCCGAAAGCATAGCTTCCTCGTTTCAAGTTTGTTAGAACTTTTCCAGCCCTTAAAACTCTCTGCCTGTGGTTAAAACTATAAATGAGATTTTTAGTGAAACATTTTCTTGAGACAGTTGGGTTAAAAAAAAAAAGAAATCAATATTATCTGTTCCCTACCAAGCATTGTGCAATAAGCAAATTTTCCACCCTATTGTAAGACTCTCTAAGTTTGGAGGATCTCCAAGCGTGGATGTAGAGACAGGACTTTGCCACTGTCTAAAAATAGTGTAACGATCTCTCTTGGAAGGAAACGATGCATCGCTCCATTTCTTTTAACTCCATTTCTTCTTATCACGTTAGATGTTCTGTAATTTTTCTATCTTGATCCTCTGTCTCTGTATTTTACTGTCATCCTGAAGTCTCCGTGGCGTCTGGTAACCAAGCGCTCACCCTCCATGCACGTGTCATTTGGTCACGTCCGGGTAGGAGGACCAGCACGTTATGACGCAGTCAGGCCACGGCTCTGCCTTACACAGGAAACTAGATGTTTCATTCCTGACGTGCAGCAAAGAGGAGCGTCAGCCTCCCAGGCCGTAACTCAGTCTGTACCACCCCATTCTGCTCTCACTGCCGCAAACCGTGGAAGAGAAATCATCTACTCCCTGACCTTGTATTGTACCTCTCATCCAAACGCAGTTAACTTCTGTAGCCATTTTAGGCTTTCTCACACGACCTGCTCTGCAGAGCGCGTCATCTTTAAGCACTTCTTATAAGGTAAGATTTATACAATCATCTGAGTTTGTTTCTCTTCCATTACCTCACTGGTACTTAAAAATTAGACATCAACTTTCGAGAATGCCTTAGAGAGGCGGTTCTAGCTGCCCACCAGCTATCCGAAAGCATACATGTTTAAGTCCTGGAACATACTGAGATTGTTTTCTGAGTTGCTCAAAAGACCTTTCTGGTTCTGAATGCTAATGCATATTCCTCTCCCTGCTTCTTGCAGCCATGTTGCGTGGGTGTGGCTCAGACCCGGACCTAGGCCAGAGGGGCCACGCAGTAGAGATGAAGGGGAATGAAGTGAGCCAAGTGCAGAGGGGGGGGTGAGGACAGTGAGGGCGCCCATGGCACACCCCGTGGGCACAGCAGCTCCCCAGCTCTACTCATGCTGCCACGTGCAAAAGTGGGCCTGGCATTGCCAGAGCTTTCATTTCTCAAGAGACACCGGGAATCTGGATGTTTTTTGTGCCATCTCTCTGTGTATAAATATTGGCAACCGATCTAAACATCTTCACAGCGCACATGTGGGTGAGCTGTGGCCTCGAGGTTACCAGCTCGTAGCCTCCTCCCCGGGACCCTATAAACTGCAGTGTGAGGGCCTGGCTTCCCTCGTCACACCTGGTTTAGCCTCTGAGCCTTACCTGTAACGTGGCCTCCCTACCTTTGTTAAGTTGCTGTTAGTCCTTGTTTTACCCATATGTTCTGTCCCACTTTGCTCATTTACACACGTGAAGGAATCAAAATAATCAGAGTTGCCTAAATCCATGCTAAATAAGCCTGTATTTTCACAGAACTGTTCTATTTACAGTCACCTTTATAGCTTGACCGTAAGCTGTCATGAGAGGAACACGACGATGGTGTTTGGTTTCCTGAGTCACTGTGTGTGAATGCTTTTGCTGGGTTTTGCTACACTGAGTCGCGTGGGGAAGGGTCCACATCTCCACACGACTCATCCACTTGATTGTCTGTACAACCCTAAGTGCCGTGCTCCTGTCGGCTGCTGAGGGGATGCCTTCTCAAAGGACGTCTTACCTTAAGTTCCAGCACCGTCTGATAACCTTTTCTGCACGCGACATGTATTTAGCTGTCCCTCCTCTTTCTCGCAAACACCCACCCTCCTGTTGAGCCCACGTGGGGTCCTCCGAAAAGGCCCAGCAGCAGTGTTGCGCTGGTGCCTTTGGCCTCCCAGGGAGGACGGGCTTCTGAGTAATGAGTCTCTGCAGTGGGTGAAGTGGCGTCTTCACTTGAACACTCAAAGACCTGTGATGGAGGACATTGCTTCTGTGCCCCTAGAGAAAGTCAAGGAACATGGGGACGAAGAAAGCATTTCCAGGTCTAAGAACACCACAGAAGTTTGCTCTGTTAATCCAGTGCCAAAACTCCGGAAAGAAGTTCCCGGGGGAGTGACGTGCGGTGAGAGGAGGGCTGCAAGTCTTCCTTCTCCTGAAGTGCCCTGCACGTTTCCCCGGCCTCATCTGAGATCGGTGCCAGATGTTCTCTGGTCCTGTTGGCAGATCGCACCTTGTCTGAACGGTTGTTCACCGCCTTTTGCACAGGGGTTCCATAGCCTTGCACTAATGTCTGTGTTCTGTAATGTCATTTTTTTACCCTTTATTCTCAAATCCCCCTCCCCCTCCCCAAGCTGATAGGACAGAGGTGCACTTTACAAAACTGGCACTTGCTGAAGAGGAGACAGCTCCACCCCTAAGCTCCTTCAACTGAAGTTATCTTCTGCCTCAAATGCAAATAGTTCTTATTTGCCAAAGAACAATGAATCAGGCCCAAAGATCAAATACAGCATTTCACGTAATTGGAACTGGAAACGCACAACTCAGGAGCTGTTATCCAATTCCTCTAGAGATTCACACTGCGGAACCGAGAGTGAGACTGGCGTGTGTTTGTCCTCACAGCAGCTGTGAGTTTTCCAAACCGTTTTCATTCTTTCCTTGTCCCGGTGGAAGGTCTCCCTTGTTTTTACAAAAGAAAATGCTGCATAGGAAAAATGAAATGCCTTTTATTCAGATGTGTTTTAGCCATGTCACCCATTGTTCTGTACTTATTTTTTGTTTTTATTGTACATTCTATTCCTGTAATTAATTATTGTACAACCCTTTAAGCGTTGTAAAATCGTTTTGGAATTTGTGCCTGCTAGTTATGCAATAAACAGGCTCTGTAAGTGTCTGTGGTAATGCTGTGTTTCCATCAGTTAGTTGATGCCCCCACATAACTCTGTCCAAGTTCTGAGAAAGTTCTCCCAACATAACCCCGTCTTTAATGAGACAGTATTGAATATGCTTGTGCTCTGGACGTTTTATCAGTTTCCAGGAATGATGACTTTTTCATCCTCTGTGCTTTATTACAAGAAATCCTGCATCAGGGTATCAGTGCCAGGTATCTTGTCACGATGTATTTACTCCTTAAGTTTAATTTTTCAAATTCAATGAAAGCCAGCCAAGCACAGGTGCTCTCACCTCTTCCCAGGTGGTCTGGTCCTGGAGTTAGTTCAGTCTCTTACAGGCCACTGGTCTCCTTTTAATTTCAGAGCAAAACCTATTGTGCAGGTTCGCATGGGGAACTGTGGAATATAGATTTATACCTGGGTTCATCAGGGCCAAACTCAGACCCCAACAGTTGTCATCTCGGGGCTGGTGACTTGGGGCTCTTCTCCCAAACAGAAGAAGGGGTCGGGCAGGACCTGGTCATCACAGGTGTCTTTCCACGGGAGAAGTCTGGGAAAGGTGGAGTCCCCTCACTGTGTGATCCAGCTTGTCTGAGGATCCAGAACCGGCAGAGCAGAGCCATCGGCTCACACCCAGAAGCACCCCCAGGGCAGGGGTTCTCCGGTGAGCCCGCATCCAGGCCTGGAGGGCCGCTGAAACAGCCTCGGGTGCATCTCTGATTCAGCAGCTCCAGGCTGGGGCCTGGGAGTTGCATTTCTAACGGGGTCCCACGGGGATGGTCGCTGGTTGCGACCACACTCCCAGAAGCATTGCTGTAGACCATTTTCAGGGCCTCCTTCCCTACCACGCAGCTCCTTGCCTTTCTGTTTGTAAACTTGTTTTTATAATGATTCTAATTACAGCTCAAATTTATCAGCTATTTTACTCTGCTCCAAGGTACTGTGCTGGGTTCTTTGTATGGCTGAACTCCTGTAATCCTCATGACAACTCTCTGAAGCAGGAGGCATTCCTGTTGGACAGATGAGGAGGTGAAGGCCCACATCGAGGGAAGAGGGGAGCATGGCAGTTACAGTGATTCCAGCATGGGTGACCCCAACGGGGTCTGTGACGAGGCGTCCCAGAGAATGTGGCCTCATGTGGAGATGAAGCCTTGGGGCGGCTACATTCCGCTGAAGCTCTAGATCAGAGTGGGGCCAGTGGGTGACATGAGACTGTGAATACGTGGCTTTATTGAAAAAATGGGGCACAGTCTGCTTGTGGCCCTTGAGTGGAGGCTGTGTCTCATCTTTGAGCCCCAAGCACCAGAACCCCTCCAGCATTTGTTGAGTGACCAACTGGAAGGACCGTCCTCTGGCTCCCAGGTACCTTAAGAGCACCTTCCTGTCCTCTGGCGCCCAGGGCTGAGCAGGCGCGGCCTCACCACAGGGACAGCGCAGTGAGCATCTGAGGCTGACCCACTGCCCAGCAGGCTGGCGTGCAAGATCGTCCCAGAGCTGGTCCCTGTGGTCCATGGACGCCAGGCAGAGGGGACTTCATGGTCCCCATCTCTGCCAGCCATCTAGCCAGAAGCTAGACCCACACAAGGTGGGTCAGATTGCTTCACCACTTTACAGGGGTAATGCGTCAGCTCTCTGCAGAGCAGGTCCCCAGGGGAGGAGCCGCTGGGAACAGGCGAGGCTTTGGGAACCCTTGCTTCATCCTGCCCCACCACCATCTTCCCTTTCCCATACCCAGGCATTTGCTCGCACAGCTTCCTGACTGCACTGTCTTCCCAGGTCCCCAAACTATCTCAGCCCCATTTTTTCCAAATGCAGCTTCTCTCCGAGGACCCACATCTCCTCCTCCAAAATCCCTCTTCTCACGCCTCACCTCTTCCCATCACCTTCTCTTCTCGGGCCTCATCTTCCCCCTTCTCTCTCAGGCTTTCCCCGCCAACCCCCTCCATCCCAGCCCTTGTAGCTGGGACCTCTCTGTGTCCTGCCCTTCCCTTCTGCCAGCTCTCCCTTCCCCTTCCCTTTCAGAACCCCCAAGTAATTTTCCTTTACCTCCTCTCTTGGCTCAGTCCTATAAGCCCCATCTCCTCCCCCAGGTCTTGTTTTTCCTCATGAGCCCCAGGACACGTTATGGACAGGGAAGTTTTGCAATCCGATGTGGACCACGCCACCCGCACCCTGGGATATAAGGTTGGGCTCTTAGCCAGCCCTGGTACCACATCTTCCAGCCCTCTCCTTCCCAAGACGTCATTCTTTCAATACTTCTCTACCCTCACTTTCTTAGCACTACTGGGCTAAGTACAGCTTCATAAAGGAGCAACTGAAACTACCCCCATTTTGCAGATGAGGAAACTGAGGCTCAGCCCTTAGAGCCCAGTTAGTGGTGGTAGGAAAGTTAGATCACAGGGCCTATGCTCTTAACCACAGCACTCCACTGGCACAGGGGACCATCCAGGATGAGAAGGGCTGGAGGAACGTGGCAGACTGCAGAACTTGTGGAAGCAGCAGAGGGTGAGGAATGGCCATGGCCGCGACCTCAGCAGAGGTAAGGTGGGAGGGAGACGTTGGAGCAGACTTGGTGTGTCAGAGCAGGAAGGCTGGGATGCTGGTCTCTGTGTGGCCCTCTGTCCGCCTTGCGGGATGTGGGGGGTTCTTGGGCGGCCAAGTTGTGTTTGTCTTCCAGTTCCTTATCTTTGCCACAAATATTCCTCATCTTCTCTGTTTCAAACTGAGACACTTGGCAACCACTGCTCAATAAGACTGATCTATGAGTGGAGGACGTTGCCCAGTTCAACTGTTTGAGTGATTTGGGGACTTCACAGATTCCACGTGGCACATTGCCTCACCCCAAATTGGCCATTCTGGAAGGAGCAGCCCTGTGCCTGCTGCTAGAAGCAGGAGGGCTCCCTTCAGGGTACAGTATAGGGGGGACCCACCCCATCCTCAGAGTAGGGGGAGAGCTCCCCTCACTGAGGGTGGGAGCCTGACTTATTGAGGGGTGTGGCCTGAGTCTGACCTGCTTCTTTATATCGATTAATACAAGACGCAAATCCTGCCCAAGTCCAAAGACAGAGACAAGGGTCCTTCCTTGTAGGCAGGTTATTTCCTGGGGGTGGGGTGGCACCCTCTTGACAGGAAAAGTAGGTCCGTTTGAGCTTTGAGCTTTCTGTATTTATCTTACCACACCCACACATCACCGTTCTGTACATTTCACAGACGAATCACAGGGCCCCAAGAGGGGTCACCCGGCCTCTGAGTGGTCGGGTGCCAGCCTGGGCCACAGCCCTTGTTCTTCACCCCCTCCAATTCTGCCCCCACTAGTGAACTCTCAATGCAGAAATGTGTCTGACATCCATACAGGGGTCACCTGTGTACCCACCACCCCGGTTCTTTGAACCCCTCCTTCTAGATTTTAGTATTAATTCCTTGCTTTTGGGTCAACACCTATACACACACCCCTACGTAAGAGCTTTGTTTTCAAACATGTAAATGGAACCTTCTCTCAACATCATGAGATTCAACTAAGTTGATGCACCTACCTCTAGCTAGTGCTACGTTTTCCATGTCGTGTAGTACCCATTGAATGTATACAACACGACTGATTTATCTAATATTTTATTGTTGGGTATTGGAGTTATTTTTAGGTATTGGGTTTTATGAAAACACGTGCTATGAAAATTGCCTTTTGGTGCATATACTGTGTTTCCCTGAAAATAAGACCAGGTCTTATATTAAGTTTTGCTCCAAAAGATGTATTATGGCTTATGTTCAGGGGAAATCCTGAAAAATCATGGTAGGGCTTATTTTCTGGTTAGGTCTTATTTTCAGGGAAACACGGTGGGACTATATTTCTGTAGGGTCTATACCTAGACGTGGAGCTCCTGGGTCATAGAGTATGTGCCTCTCCAAACCTGTAACACTTTTCATGCTGTTTTCCAAAGTGTTGTACCAGAAGGGTATGCAATTTCCGGTTGTTCTGCATCGTCACAAACAACTGGTGTTAATAAGCCATTTTAGTTTTGCCAATCCACTGGGTATTATAGTAAAATCTGGTAGTTTTAATTCGCATTTCTCTGATTTAGCCATTTAAATTTCTTTCCTCTTTTGTGAAGTGCCTGTTTTGAGTGTTTACCCATTTTTCCACTAGGTTCTCTGGGGTATTCTTTTCTTTTTTTTCTTTTTTTTTTCAATTATTCATAGGAGTTTTTAAAATGTTCTGAACAGTAGTCCTTTGTTGATTTTCTGTTATAAACAACATTCTTTCCCAGTTTGTGACATGTCATTTCCCTTTCTTAGGAGTCTTTTGAAGATAAACTTTTTTAATGTAGTCAAACTTATCAATCTTTTCCTTATGGGTAGTTTTCTTTGTGTCTTAAGAAACCTCCCCTAGATTACTATTATGTTTTATTTTGAAATAATCAGATTCACAAAATAGTTACAAAAATAGTAGAGAGGTTATCTGCACCCTTCAGTCAATTTTCCCCAATGGTTAACAGTATCAAAATCAGGGCACCGATACTGGTACAATCACATACCTTACTCAGAGGTCATGGATTTTATATGCGCTTGTGTGTGTGTGTCTGTGTGTAGTTCTGTGCTGTTTTGCCGCACATGTAGGTTCCTGTCACCATCACAATGAAGATGCAGATCTGCTCCGTCACCACAGACATGTCCCTCGTGCTGCCCCTTTAGTCACACCCTATTCTCTGGCAACCATGAATCTGTTCTCCATCCCCACGATTTTGTCCTTTCGGGAATGTTATATCAATGGAATCATAGCATGTGACCTTCTGAGCCTGGATTTTTTTCATAATATCCATCCCAGTTGTTTAGACACTGAGAGAGCATCACAGCACTGTGCCCTGACAAGCCTCCCACACCCGTATCTGGGAATGGGTCCCTAATTTTCCCTGCCCGAGGGTGGGAAGTACCTCCTTAAGGAATCAAGTTGTTTACTTTTATCTGGTAGTTTATTAATTATATCTAGTATTTGCCTTTTTATTTTTTTAAATAACATTTCCCCCTCATTTCAAAGGTTATATTCTCTGGGTAAAATCTAGAAAAGCACCCAAAATAAAAAATATCCATTATCCCAACTTTTAGGAATACCCACAAAATATTTTGTTTCCTTAAAAATGAAATTACGGAAATATTGCTTTTCAACACCTTTTTAACACAGCATGAACATTTCTCCAGAACTTTAAAAATGTTTTAAGCATTTCATTTTAATGCACTGCATGAAATCCCCAACTCAAACAGCCTCCTAATGTTAGACATCTAGATGGTCAGTTTTTGCTGCTGTAACGAATGCTGTGAGGAACATCTTTGGACCAATCTGCTTGGTATTTATACTTCCTGGCCCAGAGGCAGCGCGATGTATTCAGGGAGGGCTCCTGGACGGCCAGCCTGTGTGGGGCCCGTCGGCTAGGGAAGCATTTGGGGCTTGGTCCTAAGTGCAGAGGGACACCACTGAAGCGGATGGAAGATTTTCATTTGGGTGTGTGTGTAAAAGATCTCTGACTGCAGGTTGGAGAAAAAAGTGAGGTAGATGGGTGAGTTCAGGCAGAAGTCAGTGGTAGCCAAGAAAGAGGGTAGTGAGAGGGGGCGACGTGATCGATTCGGGGATTCCAGGTCACAGTGACAGGACTAAGTGCCCCCAGGCTGATGGCCCCTGCAGCAGGCAGGACGCAGGGTGGTGCCATACACTTATCTGAGAACACTGGAGATGGGCCAGATGGTGGTTGCTGTTGTTTTAGGTTAATGACGGGAATTTAGAAGAGATCATTTGATCGTCTTGTGCTGAGCTTGAGGCAACTTTGGGACACATGGTGGAGATGTGAAAGTGGTGGTGAATCTAGGAGTCTGGCCTGGAGATACAGAGCCACGAGTTACTGATGTGGAGATGGCGCTGGAAGCCAGAGGCCAGGCTCACATCACCTAGGAAGGAAGTTCTGCGAGGTGGGGAGAGGCCTGGGTGTAAAGGCTGAAACTCCTCGGGTTATGACTGGCAGAGGCCAAACTCACTCTGCAAAAGTGCCCAAAGAAACGCATTTGTATTGTCAACCCAGATGGAGCAAGAAATGTACCTGCTAACTGGAAGCCAGAATGCTCCTAGTTCGTCTCAGGAGTACAAGACAGCAGCATGAATGACAGTGCCACGGGCTTAGATTACCTCACCCATAGGAATCCCCACACACCAATGTTCTCTAACACTAAATGTTTCTACACAGAAACGGGATACACGAGGTCTGACAATTAGGTTCGCAAACTCATCCTAGAAAAAGCGCTAGACCTCATTGCTGAATATCACAACGGCCACCTTCCAAGTACTCCCTTTGCGAAGTTTTGCACTAACACCAGCACCTAGTCTACCCTTAAAAGCAGTTTTGGAACTCTTTCTCTGGAATGGCCATCAGAGCTGTCGTCGTATTACCCTTGATGTCCTGAATGTCATCAAAATGTCTTCCTTTCAATATTTCCTTTATCTCCAGGTAAAGAAAGAAGTCACTGGGGGCCAGATCAGGTGAGTAGGGAGGGTGTTCCAATACAGTGATTTGTTTACTGGCTAAAAACTCCCTCACAGACAGTGCCCTGTGAGCTGGTGCAGTGTCGTGATGCAAGAGCCATGAATTGTTGGTGAGAAGTTCAGGTTGTCTAACTTTTTCACGCAGCCTTTTCAGCACTTCCAAGTAGTAAACTTGGTTAACTGTTTGTCCAGTTGGTACAAATTCATAATGAATAATTCCTCTGATATCAGAAAAAGGTTAGCAACATTGTTGCAACAAGTTCATGAACTTAATTGTCAGACCTCATATGATGCTCTATATTTTATGAACACTGAAACTACCTAAAAACCCATATGGTGAAAAAATATTCATTATATCCATAAAGAAATACGGATGTACTGAATAAATTTATTGCACAAATGGTCCCTTCAGGTCCCACAAGTTACAGCTAGCTCTGTGACTGCCAATGACATCTGCTCATCCGTGTACTGGTTTGATTCCTGTCACTGTTCTCGTTCAGCTTTGTAACTTCCCCAGACCTAGCGCTGCATCTTCCCCCAGAGGATATGTGCTGAATGAGCCGAAAGAGTAAAATCATACATACTGAACAAAATAAGAATCGTTTTATATTAGTGGCTTCAGTACCATCTGCTCTCAAGGAGTTCAACTTTGTAGAAGAATCTGCAGAATAGTCTAGAAATCATTAATTTTACAATAAGTAGAAGGTGCTTAAAAATAATAAAACCAATATATGTATAATAGCCACAACACAATCAAAATATATACAAGATAAGAGGAGTGTGGGATATACCAGAAATAGTAAGACAATGGAAGCTCTAAATTTAGAAGCAAATATTTTAGAGAGGAAACATTTAAATATATTATGGTAGAGAATCAGTGTAACACAGTCTTTAAAGCTAATAGGGAAAATTACCAGCAGGCTGCGAAAACAAGAAACTCAAAGAAATTAAAAATTCAGTAAATATTTGTGCCTATTTATCAGGCATTCTCTCCACATCGATTCTATACTACAGCTCAGACAGTGTGATTCCTAATTCCCTGTGGTTTACTTAGAAGAGGATCCGATTGAAATGAGAGGGGAGACACCACCACTTTCACAAGCAGAATGAATGTAACCTAGAAAATGTGACCAGTCGTAGAGAGTATCTAAACCTGTAGGAGACGTGGATTAAATCAGTAAAAGTCTGTCATTCTACACAACCCACTTTGCAGCAGTTAATAAAAGCAACATAACAGCCTGAACGCGATGCCATCAAATCAGAACTTTATTTCCCAATTAATGCACATCTGAAACAGGGGAAGTAAACATGAGCGTGCATAATGAAAGTGGTGCTCAGGGGATCAGAGGCACAGACATTCAAGACAAGAAAATGAAAAACAGATTAAGGATGCAGTTTGCAGCTCAATTTGTTTTTATAGCACAATGGAAGTTTTTAAAGGCAACGCAGCCCTTAGACTCAGGATCTTTTTTAATAAACTCTGCTTTTTAATAACCTGGAAGAGTCATTAGCTGAAATTTACTGAGCTATGGAATCCTGAACACAATGTAATGAAAAACTGACACCTCAGAGGAAGACTATGAAAAAAATACAAGTCATAAAAATAGGATTACTGCTGCAAGGAACTTGTAGCTATTTGTAGAGATTCATCTAGAACCACGTCACATTGATGTAACCGTGGGAAGAGAAATTTTTGGCTGATCTGTGGTTGAGTCTGACCTAGTTTTTTCAGGTTCAATGCCCCTTTCTCTGGGCACATAAATCCCAGAAGGCTGATAGCTGAGACCTTCGTAAGACACGAGAGGCCCAAAGTGTCATGCCTAAAGGTTAGCCAGCCAAGTGACCTTTTGAAGTCCCCTTTTGAGGCTCAGTAACATACATGTTGGGATCACTTCCCCCCCACACAATGCTCTATGGAAATTCTACCAAAATGCTTCCTAAAGCAGGAATGACTCATTTTTTACCACCTTTCTGGAAAGCGTCCATGGACTACATCAGACTGCCTTAGGGTTCACAGTTCTTTCTTCAGAAAACAAGATGTGATCCTTTTGGGACCACTAAATTAATAAGCCCTGAAATAAACTTACACCAAGACCTACAAGTCTGTCTGTAACAGAATAGCTAAATTTAAATGGAAATTCTAAAAATTAAAAACTTCCCCTCACATATCTCGTACTGGAGGCTTCACTGGAGGTTGACAATTAAGGGTAAGACAACAGGAGATCATGAATCCTGTCATGGAGAACAACTTGTAACTCTAGCACTGATTTGAAATCTTACATTATTCATAAATATATTCCAAGACTGTGACAGCACTGTCAACGTGTGACTACGAAAACCCCACTTTCTTGGGTAACAGAGGCAGGAAAGGGCCTCCTACTGGGTGCTGCGTTTTTGTAACACCTTCAAGTCTGGCCAGATCTTGATCCATCTGATCATGGACCTGAACAAGCTCACTGAACTACTTCACAGGGACCCGAACACTAGAACATTATAAAGCCCTCTGGCGGCTGCCTACCCAAGGCCTGCCCATCCGTGTTCGCTGTGCTCATAGTACCAACGAAGTCAGTTCCAAGCAATTTTGGGATGTCCGTAAGGCTAAGAAAAGAAAGAAAACACAAGATTGATCAGACTGGCAGTCTCTGGAGCATTGGGGAATGAACACATTCTAAATAAGAGCCAAACGCACAGTATAAATGGCTGTTTTCATTTACAGCTGACGTTTGAACCGAAGCTACAAATGAGGCACTTGATGACTTTGGTTTTTTAAATAGCAGCCCTAAGTAACATTTTCACATGTGCTGTGTGACACACACTGACCCATGGTCAAGTAAGTTTAGAAAAGACTATTCCCTGCCGCTCAAGAGCCCCAGCCGGTTAGGATATTAGCATTCTGCAGCAGGTGTAGTACCTGCTCTGACTGTTTCATGGGCTTCCCAGTTATCTGACTAGAAAGGAGCCAGCCTCTGTGTCTTGTAGCACTTCAGAGCACCTGGGTGGCCCCGGTAAAGGAGGGGCAGAGGCGACATGCCTGCTGGGCCCTCCGTCAGTTCCCCGTCAGCTCCCTTGGAGCGGGGGTGACAGCCTTTGCTTCTGGGTTCCCTATGGGGCCCTAAACAAGGGGTCACTCACGTACTTCAAGACACAGGGAAAGAAGGGAGGGGATGGGAAGGGAGGATCAAACAATGGGGAAGGGCAACCAGAGGTGCCAAGAGGACGAGAGGAAGGACACAGGCCTGGTCACCCGGGAGCTGAGTCTGGACAGTCAGGGCTAGCTCCTTCACCTCTCGCCACCTGTGGCCATAGCTTTCTTAGATTGCTTTGTCCCCAAACGGGGTCAACAGGCAAACAGCTTAACAGTCAGGACCTCAGCCCTTGGGTCCCTGGTGACAGGAGCCAAAGCAAAATCACCTCAAAGGCTATATGAGGCCCAACCAAGGATGAAACATAGCCTGTGTCAAGGTTCCCTACTAGTCCAGAAAAGGAGAAACACAAGAGCAAGGAAGAAACGGAGCTGGCTGGGACGCAGAGCTGGGCACTGACCAGTCCTGGAGAGCAGAAGCTAGCCGAGTGGCCCAGCAGTGGTGCGCCGTCACCTGCAGGCTCCCTACCTTGGGCCGGTGGCCCCGCTCAGCCATCATCTTTGCCTCTTGCTGCAGCAGGGCGTTCGTGAACTGCTCTGCCTGCCTCGCCTCCTCTTCTTCTTCCTCCTGCTGCTGCTCCGCTTCCCACGCCTGCTGCTGGCGCTCTGCAACCTGGGCACAAAAAGCAGAGTCACCCCAAGACAAGGCCCAAGGGGCAGAGGCCTGCCCCTGATGAAGAGGGAAAGCCTGTGAGTCTACCCCAGCTGGAGAGTCAGAGGGGAGGAACAGTGATGGCAAGCGCCCATAAGTGGGAAGGGCTTTCACGGTGTGGTAACATGGACCTTGTAAAAAGCTCTGGAGGTGGCCATGTGTTTGGAAGCATTTTAATTTAAAAACATTTTTCAATTACAGTTGCCATAATATTAGTTTCAGGCGTCTCACATAGTGATGAGACATTTCTATAACTTACGAAGTGAAGGAAAGGTACTTTGTGTTACCTACTAACACAAATTGAACAGAGGATTGGGGCCCAGGGAGTGAAAGGCTTTCAGAAGCAGACAGGAAAAGGAGATGGCGGGCAGTAATGACAGCCTTGTCATTGACATGACATGAGGACCTGGAGTGAAGGCTCCACTAATCAGGAGGATCAGGATTTTAGCTCAAAATAAAAAGGGATGCACTGAGCTCTCCAACATGGGCCTCCTGGCCAAGTACTACTGTCGGGCTGTGGAAAGAAGTCAAAGGCCCCTGAACCCTGTGCCGCGATGATGCAGGAACCACAGCTCTCACCCCCCCTGCTGAGGCTGCCTCCCGCCCACGGACTTGGCCCCACCTGGGCTTCCAGCTCCTGTTTCCGGGCCGATTTCAAGTCTTCACTCTCCTCTTTCTCACGACGAGCTGACTCTCTTGCCTCCTCAAGGTTTCGAATAAGTTGCTCCCTGTGTCTTAGGGATTCCTCTTGCGCCCGCCGGTTTTGTTCAATCTTTTCTTGTATTTGTTGTTGTCTACCTGTCAGGACCTAACCTCAGCAGGAAGGAGAAGGGAAAGTTTTAGTTTGACTCCAGCAGATATCTGTTCTGCAAGCCGTGGACAGGCTGCAGCTACACCAGGACCCAGCCGAATCCTCAACCTGAATTCAGCCTAAAGATGCGGCACGGAGGCAAGCCCAGACTCCAGAATCCGTCCAGACACTGTTGCCTGTGCAGCCCACCCACCCCGGTCACACACAAAATATCTGCGGGTTGTGCTTTATGGAAAGACAGCTGAGCACCAAAGAGCTCAGAGTAGGCAGGCTGGAGCTCCCTCCACAGGGACACACAAACACAGCAAGCAGCTGAGTCTCACTCCCTATTGGTAGGTTCTAGAAAAAAGAAGCAAGCCACGAGCCACACAGATGACCAGAGGTAGAGTCTTGGTCATCCCCCCAACCTTTTGGAATTTGGGCCCCAGAGCAGGATTCTGGTCCACCACCAGCCCAGACCACGGTCAGGACTCAGGAACCAGGAACGGCCAGAAGCCACCCCCCCATACTCAACAGTTAAGTCTCTGAAGGGGACACATAAAGTGGCTACAAGTAAGAGGAACATTTTCAATGGGGAAAATCAAAAGATGCTGGAGAATATCTGGTATTCACAAAAGTGAAAAGGTACCAACTGGGACCCGATTGCCCATGGAGTCTAAAATGCAGCATACTGATATGCACTAAATGTAATTTCCATTTTAAACCACGGTAAGGTAACTTTCAATATTTGGATAACGAAGACTTTTTCCCCAAAAAATTATTTCCTATTAGCTGGGATGTGTCTTATACAGATTCCTTACATACTGACAAAACACTTATGTTCTTTAGTCTACTTCTGGCTATGCACCCCAAGGGAAAAAAGAATCCTAAGTATGGAAAAGCTTTATGCACTGAGATGTCACTGCACTGTTTCTTGGAACAGCTCAAAATTAGAAAAAAAATGGAATGCCCACAAAAGGGGAATGGAAAAGCAAACTATGGTATACCTACATGATGACATATTATGCAGCCGTCAAAAATGATATTCACAAAGATGTAATAGTTTGTTAAAATGCTTGACGTCAAATTGCACAGTCTATGAAGAAATGCGCAGGGAAAAAGTTCTGGACAGATACAGGGACGTAGAAGGAAACAGTGATAGTGGTTCTGTACATCTGGGTGACTGTTTTCACTGTTCTGTACGGACATTTTTTTCTAATAAGTTCATATTTCTTTTATGATATTATAAGTCCACTGAAAATAACCAGCGAGGACTCTGTTCCCAGAACACTTGGTAGGGTCAGTACGTGGCCACTAAGTGCCAACATCCGCCCGGGGACCGGCCAGCCCGTGTCTGTCACAGGATTACCTCGCTCATCAGTCTGTCGCGTGCGTTCCTCTCTCGGGCCCACTCTGCCTCTCTCTTTTCCCACATTTCCTTGGCTTCCTCCCTAGGTAAACACAAAGCGATGTCAGCCGGCTCTTCTCCACCACCAATGCAGAAGGGAACTCCAACAGGGCTCCAACAATGCAGAAGAACCAACAGGGCTCCAAAGCATCCGGCAGAACACATCTGGGGGGGCCAACCTTCAGATAAACTTATCCACCACGTGAACTTTTGACAGATTAAGGACAAGTTCACCGAAAGCAGTCCTACGGTAAGTACCTTAAGTTACCTTTTTAGATACGCCATCTCCTTACAAAAAGCACTTGTGATGAGCTGCATCCAGGCCATTTAAACACTGAGGTGAATGAAACCATGAGGGAGGAGGAAGGCCACTGCTGGTGCCTGAGCTGTCACCGTGCTCCTGGGGTCCCTATTAGCCCGCCCTGTGGCCTGAGGCACATGAGTGACCTGCTCGAGTCTCTGTGACCCAAGTATCCACCACTTGGCTGGAGTGTCTGGCACACAATAAGTGCTCAATAAATGTTACCTATTATTTATTTCCATCTACAAGATTAATTTTTGGATGCAGACCCATTTATATAGACCTAAGAAACATTCAACATCTCCATAATTTAGAACACTTTCTTTCCAATTTCTAAGATTTCAGATGAGCAGATCCTTACTCTAAATCCTAATTTCCATCTTAAATAACAGAAGGGAAACACTCCCACAAGCCAGGTCCACTAGCAAACATGGGTTCCTCCTGGATGACGGACAGAGGACCGAGGACAGGTGTGTCAATAACCACCCTCGCGGAGACCCGCGGGATCCCAGGTGCCCGAGTAGAACCCAGGAGTGTCCAGCCCTCACAGCTGCCACCTCTCACCTCAACAGCAGCTGTAGCTCTGCCTCCCGCTCCCTCTCCAGCTGCAGCTGCTCCTCGATGACCTGCTTCATCCACGCCACGTCAGCCAGGGCCTGCTCCCGCCGGGCCAAGTGCGTGCGCTGGGTCTCCTCCTCCTTCTCGAGGAGCGCCTGCAGGATGCGCTTGTCCGCCTCCTGGAGGAAGGAGGAAGCCCTCTGGCAGCCACAGCCTCCACTTCCACCAGCCCCTCTCCTCTCTGGACCCAGCACTGATGCCGACACTTAGTGTGCTCTACGTAGAGATGGGAAGACGTTGGGTTGCTTCTGAAGAGTCAGGGTGTCCTCACTTAGGGAAGGTTAACAACGACACTGCACAGACCCCGGAGCTGTTCCCTGCCTAAGGGGAGACCCCTCTGCCACCACAGGTGTCCCTGCCCGCAGACACATCTGGTGGCACAGTTTTTTAGAACAGTTTGACAGCAATTCCACTTCTAACAGCAGACTACAGCGACACACATGCACGGAGATATATGCTCGCTGCAGCCGTTACGGAAGAGGGAAAAAGCGGAAACAACGCCAACACCCATGGGTAGGGACTCAGCTATTACGTACGTCTCCACAGTACATCGATATAGAATGAGGGCGCTCTGGAGACCTTGTGAGGGGAGAGACGTCTGCAGGGGCAGGAAAAGCTGCAAGACAGGGACAACCGCAGTGGTGCTGCCACCCGATGACCACAGTGACACCTGACTAGCAGGCAGGGATGGGAGGGAACGGTTTGCTTGCTCACCTTGTCCTGGCCTCAGGGAGGGAGACCATTAAAATACTTGACAGGAATACTGAGCAGCTAGTAAAAAGGAACAAGCTTAGTCTACGTAGAATGATTATAAAGTATGAGATATACTGTTAGGTACCTGTGCCGAGGAATGCAACTTCCAGTAAAAAAAGCACCACTTCCCTGTATGTACGTGTACATGTATGTAGAAGGGCACACGCCAAATCAGACACCTCTGGGGAGGGGGTGGAACTGCAGAGGCTGCTCCAGGGGGAATCTCACTCCGTGTGCGACTTCTTAACAGGATGCACTCATTACAGAGCAGTGGAAAACATGTTTTTCTTTCTTTTTTTTTTGAAAACATGTTTTTTGAAAAAGTGTGAAAGGAATGACAGGCTGTCCTTTCAAACTTACCAGTTCCTCCTGGATCTGCTGTGTACGTCTATTGAGTTGCACATTATACTGATGTCTCAAAAAGCGTCTAAAAAGGAGCAAAATATGGGTCGCCTTCAGTGTCTGATAAAGAATTAAATGGAGGTTAGACAGCTACTTACTACAGGTTGTATCCTTCCCGGTTTCAGGGATACCAACACAAGTCTCAGAAAGTGACATGCTCTGAGAAAGAGGTGGGGGCAGCCCTCCTCACACACACCCCAGCTCCGCTTTCTGCCGGAAGGCTGCCATCTGCTTCCTTTCTTCCTCCAGCCTCTCCAGCTCCCATCGCTGCCTCAACAGATTCGCCTGCTCCTTCTTCAGTTTGGTGGCCTGTGGTTGTGACAACAGCAACCCCAATTAAGATCACGAGAATCAGAGCTTCCTTCATTCCTCATCTCTGCTTTCAACAGACACTATGTGACAAGGGCTGGCCTGCACCCTCCCGCCGCCCCCCCACCCCCCCGTGATCACAATCCCAACTCTGGGACTCCGGGCGCCTTGGCCCAGCTGAACTCACTCATTCATCCCAATGCAGCGGAGCCAATCCTGCAAGAGCCTTGCCCACCCCTGTGGACAAGGCTGAGCCTCATGTTCCATGCTCCCCCAGGACCCTGCATCGTCCACGCCTTACTGGGACTTCCCATCTGTCTCCTCCACCTGCCACTGCTCCTGCCGTGAGGCCCAGGACTGTGGGCCTTGCTCACGGCTGTATCTCTAGCACCCAGCCCAGTGCTTAGCACCTTGCATAAGGAGTGGGCACTAAAAGTCCAGGTCTTGAATCATTCAGGCCTGGGGGAGGGGGTGCTCCCCTCATCTGAATGGGAAGGTCCAGCCCCCGCATGCAAACTGCACGGTATTCTCAGAACAGCCTCTTGGACCAAAGAGCCTCACAGTTTGGGCCTTGAGACCCCAAACCTGCTCGCCAGGGAGAGCTGTGTGCTAGAACATCAGAGCAAGTCAAGTCTAGTTTGTGCACAGGAAACTCCAAGTTCTAAGAAGGCTCTCAGATAGCAGGTCTCAAAACACGTCTGAGAGAACAGGTATTATCTCCATGTCGCTAACATTCTAGAATCTGAGCACGCGATACAGCCAAGGAGTATGGAAAAACCACAGGTGGGAATAAATATCAGAAGGGAGAACCCCCGATTGCTGCATTTTTTAGACTCACCTCCTTGATATGATCTCTTTTTAGAACAGCGTTTGCAATGCCCATTTTGTACCAACAAGCAGCTGAGAGGCAGCCATGCGGCCGCGGGCACGCCCTCACCTCCATCTCCTTCGCCTTCAGCTCCTCCATCTGCTGGAGCAGCGCCTCAGCCTGGAGTTTATCCTCTAACTGCCTCCTCTCCTCTTCTGCTTTCATCCGTTCCAGCGCTTCCCTTCGGGCCGTTTCATATTCATTTTCATACCGTTTGTTCTCTTCCTTTTCCGTCGCTTCTTGCTACATGGGGCCAAATGAATCCAGGTCAGTATGTGCAACACGCAGCCAGCAAAGATCCAGCCCCCACAGCCACTGGGCCAGCCGTGGGCCCGGTTCTTCATTCCAGAGCAGGCCACTTCTCAGCTATGGAACCCTGGGCGCTCCCTGTGGGGCCGTGGGACCCATGGGGCTGACGCTCCCTGAGGGACGAAGCTGGGGAAACACACAGCGTGGTGCCTGGCACGGAGGAGGGGCTCAACAAAACACTTTCCAAAATGAACCCGGAGGCAAAGTGATGGGTTCATGGAGATGTGGACTTTTATGCCCAGAGGTGCAGCTGTGAGGCCGAGGCTGAATGTATGATGCACATTATATCACAAGAGACTGCCAGCCACAAAAACGCCCTTTAAAACACACATTCGCCCTATCATCGATCAGCCCTGGTCACCTGGTGTTATTCTCTCCCCGGAAATGATAGGATTCTGATACGTGTAAGAGCAGCATTGAGTTTTAACATGTGTTACTGAAAGTGAGAAACAGCCTGTTCCTGGACTGGTGTCATTAACATTGAAAACAAGAAACAAATCCAAAGACACAGAGACAGTCTCCCGCCATAGCACATGGGACTGTTCCCAGTCATACCACACCTGCTTCTTCTCTTCTGTCTGCGTTTCCCAAGAGTTGATCACGTGCTTCTTGTGGAGGTCCAGTTCAATCTGAGGGGAGAAGAGGCAGAAAATTAATTTCCTCACTGGTTCCTCTGACAGATATGCACTGGGGAACACAGTGTCATGCCCTGGAACGTGACCATGACTTCCTCTGGTGAGGACTCAGAGGGGCCCAGCTGTCTGCTAAGGGAGCACATAATGACCCCAACATACAGAGTCTGATTGCAAGTCAATTAGAAAACCAAAGGACCAGACAGTTCTAAACCAATCTCAAGAACTGGAACGAAGTAATAGACAATTTTCTCCCAGGTCCCTCAGAGTTGAGCAGGAACAGGTCAGTAGACACCAATGTGAAAATACCATCTCAAAGGCCACCCTGGCTGGTGTGAAGCATGCCAGGCCCCAGGGCAGCAGGAGCTGGTAAGACTCAACCCTCTCTGCCCGGCTGCCCAGCACTTCCTCTGCAAAGCAGTAGCTGTGAAACATGTGCTCCCTGTATCAGAAGGCACCTGCCCTCGTAGATGGAACAAGTCTGGGTGGTTAATAAGAGATTTGGGTTTAGAGCAGCTCTGGGATCAGAAAATGAATTACAGTACTCTGTCCAAAAGCTTCCATTGGGAAATTGTTTATACAACTTTAAATTTTCTTTCTCAACTTAGAAATATGCACATTTGTGACTATCTGAAGTGTTTTAAATAAGCCTTTCTAAGTAAATGACTTGGGAGGACGTACTAAGCCGACACACGCCCAGGCAGCAGCATCCTCCCGTGGTTAGTGCAACCTGCACATACTCCAAAGCAGAGATGCTCCGTTACTTAGTGCCTGGCAATTTCTACGTGTAATTATGAATATATACATTAATACCACTAAACGTACACACAAACGGTTAGTTGAAATAATTTGAGACGCAGTGATGGGATTACCTCCCTCTGGCCCAATCTCCACTGAACAATGCCACCCAAGCCAAGATGCCTGCCCCCCCTCCCGGCCTCCACATCCTGGATTTGTCCTCCTTTCTCCTGCTACCCCAGTTTAGGCCTTCACACCATCACTCACCTGGGCTGCTGTAGCAGCCCCTCAATTGCCTGAGCTGCTGCTCCCTGAAATGCAGCTGGGATCCCATCGCACCCCTGCTTAAAATCATCCAGGCGCTCCCCAGGCTTCCGGGGAAGCAGACGAGGCTGCCCGAGGAGTGGCCCCATCTGCCTCACCAGCCTCCGCTCTGGGCCCACCCACCCCACTCCACCCCGACACCCCAGCCTCCCATCCACTTGTAGTTCCCTGCACTCACTCTGCTCTCATGACCCAGGCCTGATTCTTGCACGGCTGCCTTGAACTAGAACGTGCGCTGCTTACTCTACACCATCAAGTTAATGCCCAGGTCCTTCCCAACTCCTCCACCCCTGCAACCCCCGTGGGACGCCTCCCTGACCTCCGACTGAGCTAGGGACACTGCCGATGCCCGTCTTCCCAGCCTGCCCAGCACCCTGCATCCTGTACTGTAATGAGCTGCCCACTGTTTCCCCCATGGGACCACCTCTCATCTCCATGCCCCCACAGGTGGACACTGCCGCAGATGTTCAATAAACAAACAGTGGTTAAACAACCAAAGGAACCAAGTCTTCCGCGTGGTGCTCTTTTCAGCTGTGGCGTGTTCCCTACTTTCTCAACCCAGCACAAGATGCAAGTTTAAAACAAGTCAGGAAACCTCATTTCATCTAGTTAGGCAAATCAATGGATTTGGTGTTCACCTCTCGAAGTTTGGGGTCATTCTTCTTCCAGTGTTCATACAAAAGTTGTTCAGCAATCTGTCAAGAAAACACAAAGAAGGAAGCCTGATGTTGCTTTTCAAATGCACGCACATTTTGGAGAACCCACAATGGAAGTCAGCTGCGGTGAAGAGCTGCTCCACTGGCCCACTGGCACTGCACCTGCCCTTCAAACCTCCCCGCCTTGCGCCCAGGCCTGGGAGCCAGACACCTGAGTGGGACCAGACGGTACTGACAAATGACTCTTACAATGGTGACAAAAGCGGGGCACAATCTGATGCTACAGATCTATTTCAAAATGCACAGCAGGCTTAAAAACACAGATTGGGGTTCGCCATTGCACACAACCACTTTGGAAGATAAAATATACCAGTCCCAAGCTAAAGAAAAAGGGCTCGGATGTAATGATTTAAAGGGCCACAGAGAATAAAGATGACTCCTGCAGAACACACACGTGAAGAATGACTTAAGAGTAAGCAGTTTTCCCAGCTGGTTTTGCAGCTAACTGCTGTCTCATCAGACCAGCGTCCAGGGGTGACCCACATGCGTGTGTCACTGTCAGGCTGGGGAACGCTCCTAAGGGCGATGAGAATTTACCAGTTTCCTTTGCTCTTCCCGGGCTGACTTGAGATTCCCGTGCCGTTCCCGGATTCTTCTTTCCCGCAAGTTCATGCTCAGCCGTAGCTCCTCCAGTTCTCTGGCCAGCAGGTCCTGCTCCTCCAGCAGAAGCTGCTGGAGTCTCTCCCGTCTGGCCTCCAGATGCTTCCTCTTCTCCTCCTTCATCTTCTCACGCTGGTAGGCGTGCATGCTGGGTAAGAAGGAGCCCACCATAAATCAGTCACGCGACGGTCACACGGACCAGTCTGCTCTGCTGTGTGGGCAAAGAGGCTGAGGCGGGTATAACACGGTGACACGGGAAAAGGTCCTCCAGCCCAAGGGGACAGAGCAGGTCACAGAACACTACGCAGAACAGAACCTTGTTTTTGCAATAAGAAAACGTATAATTCGCGGATAGTGATCACAGTACTAGAGAATATTATTTGCACCAACTAAAACCATGAATGGTTTGATATGAATCATCACATAAATCCTACAAAGTAGGTTCTGTGTCAGCCCCACTTCACTGATGAGGAAACTGAGGCTCATTCATGCGGCATGTGACACAGAATTTCCACCTAGGTCTGTCTGACTCCAAAGCCTCTGCTTTTAACTCCCATGCTTTTACACATCTTTTTATAAAAATGGGTGTATGTGTGTGTGTGTTTATACACAAACACAAATGAGAAAAAGTGTGGGAGGCTACGCATCAGGCTGGTAACTGGGGTTCCCTCTGGGGACGTGGGGTTACAAGATTTCCAGATTCTACATACATTTCTTATCATTTTCTTTTTTAATGCAAATGGAGTACTTCACTGATGATCAGGTTTTCAATTTCCAGTTAGAAAAGCATCACCAGACAGGCAATCCGTGCTGTCCAGCAACTCCTTCGAGAAAACATGCTATCAAGCCACACTCCCCCAGGTCCTTCAGGCCACATTCCCTGACCAGCAAGCGGCTGCCCACTCCCATCCCATCGCGGTCACCGCACCGTTACCTCCGCTGGTAGGAGGTCTTGGAGCTCCATTCTGCCTGTTTGGAGCTGCAGATGTCAGACATCCGGAAGTAGCGGCTGTTCTCATCCCACTGCTGCCGAAGCCGGGCCTGCTGCTCTTGGTGCCGCTGTCGTGCTACCTGCTGATCCAGGAGCCTCCGGCTGCACCAGTAGGAGGGCAGCGTGGGGAGTGCCATCTAAGAACAACAGTGGTAGGAAAATGAGCCGGCTGCCACCCCAGGACCCCTCACAAGCTTGGCCTCGCCCCTTTAGGAAGAAGTCCTCACCCCTTGGCTCCCCACTGGAATCACCTAACGGAACCTCGGCCCCACTCCAAACCAATGAAACCCAAAACGTATGCACGCAGGCCCCAGACATCAGCACTTTTTTAATGATTTGCCATCAGGGCTGCAAATCATCGGTTTTAAATAAGCCTGGACTGCACCTGGCTGTGTGTCATATGTCATCAAGGGCACTGCAGACAGACAGAGAACCAGTCCTAGCAATGGAGACCAGGCACATTGGGGGTTTGTATGCTCTGCATAAAGTAACAGATAATAATTTAAGGAACATATGTACCAAGTTCTTGATATATATGATCTTTTTTTCTACAATCACTCCATTACTTGGCAGGGGAGGAAACTTACGTTCAAAGAGGTAATGTGACTTGCCCAAGACCACAAAACCAGGAAGTAGAGGAAATAAGAAAGCTGGGATCCTAAACCACGCAGGGTCCAAGCTCTGTAGATTGCAAGAGGCATGCCCTGGCTTTGGCGGCCCCCAGGGAGGGACCTAGTCCTGGTGTCACACCTGGAAGTGTTCTGGGTTGGCATGAAGGGGCAGATCCCTCGTCTTACATACGGAGAAACTGGGACCCAGAGAGGAGCTGATTTTCCCAGGGCACATAGCAATCTGGGGGCACAACTGGAGACTTGAAAGCAGAGTGTCTCACTCCAGACTTCTTTTGCCCTGACCAAAAGCTGCCCCCCGCCCCGGCCCCCGTGTTTAGAGTCTACCCAGTGCTGCCTGGCTATGACAGTGCTTAAGGAACGTCTGTGGAATAAGCAGAAGACCTGGGTCCAGGCCAATCTCAAATTCAGAGTCATCCAGACCCGGGGGAAATAAGCTGCGTCTGTGAGCCAAGTTCAGCCTGCGGCTGGCCTGTTTATAATCTGCCTTGAGACTGGAAGGCTTGACATGCTTTTTTCCTTGCCCTGCAAGCTGCCCGTGGAGGAATCTTTGCACCAGCGGTTAAGAAATTTAAGATTCCGGTCCCGGATCGGCCACAAGCAAGCTGGGCTGCTCCCTGAACAAGTCGTATCCCTCTCGCGGCCTCAACATCCACATAGGACAAGGGGTCACAGAGGAAAGAGACGGGACTCAGCGCGCGGTGAGGCAGAGTGAAGCCAGGAAGACCGGCCCCGGCTCAGCCTGAGCTCCGACTCACGTTTCTCTACGCCCCGAAGTCCGCAGAGCGCCCGGCCACAAGCAAGCCCGCCCGTCCCGCGGCCACCCTCCCGGGCCGCGCTAACCAAAGCCCGCCGTTTCCCTGCTCGTTGCCCGAGCGACAGAACGGCGACGGAACGCCGCCAGGGCCAAGCCGACTCCAGCGCGACCCCGGTGGCACAGAAAGGAAGGTGCTTTTTTTCTCTGGCGCCCCCTCGTGGTGGGCGGGAGGTAAATCGCAAATATCGCTTGTCCTGGAAACGAAGGATGAAGGAAGAATCCATTCACTACATGAAATTCAGGATGGTGGTCATCTGGGGGTGGATAAAGGTAAGGATGGAGGGAGTCAGGGGGATACAGTAGGGGAGGAGAATATAAGCCAGTGGTTCTCAAACCTGGCTGCACGTTAGAATCACGTGGGGAGGACTTCAAAATCCAGATGTCTTAAAAAAAAAATCTAGATGCCCAGCCCAAACTCTAAGCAAATCCCGTCAGTCTCTCTCAGAGCATTAGCGCCCCAGGAGTGTTCAATGGGCAACCAACTGGAAGAACCCCTGGTGTAAGTAGATACAAATTACTCATAACTTTCTACTGTCTTAGATGAGTTGTAGGTTCGTGTTCATTCTATTGGTATATTTTATGATTCACATGTGTTACATGTATTATTTTATGTCTCAACTATTCCATTAAAAAGATAATGAAAAATGTCCACTCTTTCATTCATTCTCTTTTCTTTCACTTTCCCGTTCTTCTCTTCATTATTTTTCCTTCCCTTTCTCTGTTTTTCCTGAATGCAGTATAGTATCCTGTTGAACATCGTGGCTGGCCTCTGTTCAACCTCTACCACGGTAGTTGTGTAGAGGTCTTGGGTAGGTCATGTCATTTCTCAGCATCCTCATTTGTGAAAGAAGAATGCTAAATTAATTAAACAAGGGGACCATTCGATGGCGGTGGCTCTAATGCCTCTGTTGCCTATGCAGGCAAACTAAAAGCAAAGCCAGAATCAGTGCTCTCAAATCCAAGAAAATTAAATTTAAGAACAACCAATCACAACCAGCCAAATAACCTTTCCCAAATAAGGCAACTGCTTAAACAAGCCAGTCAAACAATTTCCTTGCTTTTTTCCTGTTTCTTCTTCTCTATAAACACCTCTCCTCTAGCTCCTAACCACCTTTGGGTGTTGCCCAGGTTGAATTGATGTATGCTCAAATAAACTCTTGAAAATGTTTATGTGCCTCAGTTTACTTTTTAACAAGGTACCAACAGTGTTGCTCTCTAGGGTTGCCCTTGTGAGAGGAAATGAAGGTTTAAATGGAGAGCGAGCGCCCAGAAGCAGAGCCTCTGGTGCATCTCAGGTAAGCGCACTTTCTTTCCCATCTCCCTTTACTTGGCACATGTTTTCTCAGGGTCTGCCCAGTGCATGAGACTCCCCAGAGTTACCCTCCTAATGGTCCCTACCCCTTTGGCTAAACTCACCTCCACTTCTTCATATTGTGTCCCCAATGGGTAGGGGAGGCAGCCACCTCTCCCCTGGGATTAGCCCAAGCAGAGCTGCCCACCCAACAAAAGAGCCCAATACATAAATAATCATTGGTGGGATTCCGCAAGTGTGGTAGGAACTTCAGAAATACGTGAATTGGGTCATGAGAGACCTGGCTCCAGGTCCTGATTTTGCAGCTCTGGCGTGAGGCCCTTGTCCTCTCTGGGCCTCAGTTTCTTAATCTGTGTAATGGCCTTAAAGGACCAAACATGCTCCACTGGTGGGAGTCAAGTGCCTAGGGCTTGACTGGCCTGGTCCTAGAAGCCTGAGGCTGTAGGCCATAGCCTCTGAGCCTCTTCTGCTGGATGGCCAGCATTACTGGCCTCCCCACTGTTCAACTTCTCACCTTATGATTACATAGCTGCCTGTAGCTCATTAAGTATCTTGTTGTTGTTGTGTGTGTGTGTGTTTTTGTTTACAGATCCTGCTTCAGGTTTATTTGTACAAATAGCACAGGAGGACACCAGCCCCATGCAGACAGCAGTCCAGGGGTCCCACCAGTCCTTTCGTCCTCATATCGGCAGTCAGAGGCTTCTACTTGCAGTCGTCATGGGAGCCTGGGTACCTCTGCGAGCCGGAGCCTGAGCTGGAGGCGGAGCTGCAGCTGCAGCCACGGCCGGGGGGCCTTGGTTTCAGCCTTGGCCTTGGATTTTGGCCAGCAGAGCCCAAGACCCTTGGCGATGCAGGCACAAGCACGGTTCCTAAGTTTGGGGTGGGCGATGTAGGCGAGTCGACTGAGCTTGCGGCTGCCGCCCTTTGGGATCTTGGGCTTGACCTCCTTGGGTTTTACGAGGGCCTTGAAGCCTCAGCCAGTGCACTCACAGCCTTGGCGTTGGTGGCCTGCATCTTCTACAGGCCCTTCTTGTGCTTTCTGGCAAAGCACATGTTCCTCAGGAACTTGGAGCCACCCTTTCAGAGATTCGTATCTTTGTGATCGGGGTTTCTTAATGCTGCTTCTGTGCCATTCTCGGGACTGGTTGTGCTTGGTGTGGTTCTTGGACTTGGCCATGTCTGCATAGAAGCTCGCGGCTGGTGCCGAAGCCCCTGGGACTGGAAGACAGTCGCCAATCGTCTTTACTGGTATCTTTTCCTTTGTTCCTCTCAGGAACCCTGTGAGATATTTTATTGTCCCCATTTAGGAGTTGCCTAAACCGAGACTCAGATGGGTGGTATCACCTGCCCAAGGAACCACAGCTTGTAGGTGGCAGAGCCAAGATTTAAAACCAGGTCTGATCTGAAGGCCGGGGCCCTCTCAGCAGCATAAGGGATCATTACCTTCCCTGCTGTCGTCCCAGCGCCTGCCACAGAGTAGGCACTCAATAAATATTTGTTGAGAATGAATGAGTAGATTCCTCCACCTTTGAGTTCCTCTCCTCCTTCTCCAAAAGAAAAAGGAAGAGATGCTATTGAAAGAAATAAAAAAGAATGACAAAAAGGAACTAACATTGTTTGACTCCTTACCATGTGCCAACGCTCCCTCCACCCTGTGGAGATTTCTGCCTCCATTTTGCAGATGCGGAAACTGAGACGCTGAGAGGTCAAGCGACTCACTTGAGGTCACACAGCAAGGACCACGAGAGCAGGATTCACACCTATTCTCCAGAGCTTGTGAACCTCTCCTCTGTCTGCTTTTCCAGGAGCGTGTGGCTTGCAGGTGTAGCTCTTAAAAGAAGCCACTAGATGTGGACCAGCTGGGCCATATAAAGAGTTCAGCAAGATTAAATATTTAGTGACAGGTTGATGACAATGGCCCACAAGGGGCTGAGGGGGGAAGCCCTGGCAGGAAACCATCCAGGTGGACGCTGTGCACACTGGGCCCTGGGCCCGCACACATTTATGAGGGTCTGTTCTTGGACTTGTATCTTTGGGTGTCCTAGTGTGGGAGGAGAAAACAGGAATGGGGAGATGGCATGATAACACGGAGCAACTCCCCATTAGCTGAAATGTGACAGCACCGGAGGCTGTGCAATGCCCTCACTTAATTAGCAGGTGGCATTGCCAAGGTGCATTTATCTATGCTGGGTTTTCACAGCGTTTCAACATCAGCCTTCTCCCCTGGGTGGGGCTCCGACCCTCCCTGAAGACAAAGGATGCAGAAGTGGACAGACGAGTTCAAAGACCCTGGAGCTATGGGGCTGGGTCTCAGAGCTCCAGTTTTGTGTTTTCATAGTAATAATATCAGGAATGATAATAAATGTAGGTATTCCATGAGAAACAAGTGTGAAAAGGCAGTCACCAAAATAGTGGCTATTCCTAAGGGGCAGGATTAGGGGAGATTTTAATTTTTATCTCTCTCGGGTTTTAATTTTGCGATGGTCACTGTTACTTGTGTCATTAAAAAGAATAATAGTGCCTTGTTGATCAGTCATCACAACCTGCATTTCCATCAGGTTTTATACTTTGCGAGGTGCTTTCAATGCATGCGTGGCTCTCAACCCTGGCGACAGGTCTGAATCACCTAGAGGGCTTCTAAATCATCCTGATGCTTGATCCCCAAGATAGAACTTCTGATTTGATTGGTTAGGGATGGGGCCTGGGCATCTGTATTTTTAAATTAATGTTTTATTATAGACTCGCTTTACATTCAGAGAAAAAATTGCAAAGGTAGTACAGAGAGGTCCCATATACTTTGCACGAATTTCCTGTTAAGAACACCCTGTGTACATTATGTACTTCTGTAGGACAGAAACCTGACTCGGGTCTCGAGGGGTTCAGTCCAAGGTGTCAGCAGGGCTGCATTCCTTTCTGGAGACTCGCTGGAGAATAGGTTTCTTTGCCTTTGGGGCTTTTCGAGGCTCCCTCTGACCATTCTTCCTTAGTCACATCTGCTTGGACCACAGACGGGGAAAGCTTCTCCACTTTTAAGGATTCATGCACCCAACTGGATTACTCAGGACAACCTCTCCATCTCTGGGTTTTTAACCTTAATCATGTCTGCAAAACCCCTTTTGCCATGTCAGGTAATATATTCACAGGTTCTGGGATTAGGAGGCTGACATCTTTGGAGGTCACTGTTTCATCTACCACTGGAGAAAAGGGGGACACGCCCTTCGTCATGATTAACTTTTAGTTCTTGTCATTCGGTTTTATTTGTTTTCGTTTTTTTTCCACCTGGACGCTGTGGCATCCCTCCAAGCACTCCTGGCCTATGGCATTCACCTCATCTGTCATCACCTTGAAAGAAAGGAGGTCATCACCTTGAAAGAAACTTGTGCAGGTAAGCCTGCCCTCTTCCAGTGTGTGGCTGGGACCTCCCACTGCACCTTCATTGGAGCCTCTTCTGTAAATCAGGTGAGCTCATCAGACCTTATTCTAACAGGCCTGCTTCTATACACAGAGGAAGCTGGACAATGGAATTCTGTTCTAGAACCTTCCATTCCGAGTCCTCATGTAGCTCAGCCTGCTTCCAAATGCTGGAATACATTTATCTGATGGAATGGCACTAACTTTTTTTGGTATTCATATTATCTTTCAAGGCCAGCCTGATATGAAGAAAGGAATCTCCGTTTAGCTCCAAATTATGTCATATCTGAGCTTCAGTTTTCTCACCTGTACAATAAGGATAAGAGTACCAGTAACAGCAAGGCTTGTTATTAGCCGCCTTAACCAGTGCCGGGCACATTCACAGGACTTGGTAAATGATAACCGTTGGTGTTATTATTATTGCCCTGATACTGACAGTTTTTTGCCTGGTACCTGCTGGCGTAAGTGCTGGCTTTAGCTCCCTCTCTCCTAAAAGAAGGAGCTGAGAAATTGTAATTCATTTGCTCACCCCCTATTGATAAACTCATAGCCATTCCCCCAGCTTCCCTGCTCAAGCTTCACCCTGACTGCAGGGGGGTATTGACCCTCCTTTATGTAGTTCAGGCGTAAATCCGGATTTGTTTAAGCCAACTGCTGGATCCACACCACAGTGACAGGGCTGAGAGTGGGCCTGTGACCCAGTTCTGCCCAACGACACTTGAGGGGACGTCTGCGTGAGGCGGGATAATGTTTGCTGGGTGTTGTCCTGTCTGTCCATGGTTCTGCTGCAGCTGTCATCTCAGCAGGAGGAAGCCACCTGACACAGCTGACTGTAACCATCACAGGGCAGGAAGAGAGAAGAATTTCATGGTGATGTCAAACACGGAATTAACCCACTCCGTACACCCCACACCATGGCTTGGACTTCCTTTTTTTTTCTTCTTAAGATTAAAAAGATTTGTTTATGGTAAAAAACACATAAATTGAGATCTACCCTCTTAACAAAATTTTAAGTGTCCGTTACAGAATTATTAATGAATAAAGAAAACGTGGTATATGCATACAATGGGATTCCTTGTTAGAAGATGAAATAAGGGGTCTTATTGCTTGAGTCTTTTTTCAGTCAACAGCAAACATTCCCATCAATAGACTTTTCTAGAGCAGCACTGCTAAAACTACACATATTCTTTTTATTAATATATGACCTTTTGGTAGGAAGGGGTCACATACACATAACATAAAATCCACCATTTTAACCGTATTTTTTACGTGTGCAATTTAGTGGCATTAAGTACATTCACAGTGTGTGCAACTATCTTAAACTGTTACTGAATGTGAAAAATCGGGTCCTAGAAATATCAGTGATAACAGTTATAATCCTGCAGCACATATACTGTGAGTATGGATATTTCCATGACGGGGGTATCATGGGCAAGAGAAGCCACTAGAAAACAAAATAATTCTTCAACTATTCATTTCCCCAGGCAGGTTTGCTGTGGCCCCCCGCCCCCCACACAAGGGAGTTCTAAAAGAATGCTTTCCCTCAGTGCCGCAGGGACCCGATTAGAGCCTTCGTGGCTCGGGCCCATTTCCTTTGCCATGGCTGACATTCTGAAGATAAGTCTGTACCATGTGCAAACAGCATGCTTTCTGGAAAAGCATGGTGTGTGAGACCCTCACTTTTAGAATCAAAGTGTAATTCTTAAACCATAACAGCAGCTGGGGAACTGAGGTTAAAGATTCCTTCCCAGTTCTCTCGGGGAGGGGGGGTTGACAATTCCCGCTGCTGGGTCTGACCTCACCACAGTTAGGGAACCACCTGACCCAGCTTGGTGGAGCTCAACCCATTCAGATCCCTTACTTTATAGGGGGAAGCTGAGTCCCAGAGACAGGGAGGGCATGTCCAAATGAAGTGGCAAAGCCAGTGTATGAGAGAAGCTGGTGGCCTCAGTGTACAGAGGTGGAACTGGAAGCTGCAAAGGAAGGAGATTCAGCCAGTACCTGCTTAGCAGTCATGGAACGTCTGCTGTCCGGTGCCTGTGTGACTTCCCTTCATCCTCACAGTGTCTCCAGGAAGGATGGGTTATTGCAACCCCAATTTTCAGGTGGGAAAACTGAGGCTTAGTGGGGTTGGGCAGAGGACTCTCATGGCCTGTATAGTGAGTCAGGGTCTCCATCCCAAAGCCATGCTACCTCCATTCTGCTGAGCTGTCAGATATGGGTGCAGTCCACCAAGATAGGGCATCGAGCCAGGCCTGTGTTTTCCATGCCTTTCCTGGACATGGGTACCCACTGACCATTCTTGGATGGCAGAGAGCCCCACTTCCTAAGTTCCCAAGTTCAAGGTGACTGGTGCATGGTGTTGAAGCAGCTCCGTTCTCTGCTTAACCTTCCTCAGCTCCCCACTTGTCTCCGCCTGAAACCCACACCATGAGCAATCCACTGGACCCCTGGCTGACCTCGCCCATCACACTGCCTTTTCTTTAACTCTCTCTGCCATGTTGTTCCCTCTGCCTGGAAGGCTCTTTCCCCCTTCTAACTTCTCATCCTTCCGGTCTCGGTGTAAATGCCCCTTCCTTTGAGAAGCCCTCCGTGATCATCTGGCCTCAAGACACACTGAATTTTTCCTCCAAGGTTTTCACTGCTGTGTTAAATAAACGATTTTTAAAAATTAGCATCCTGCCCACACTAGACCATGAACTTCATGAGAGCAGGGACCTCGCTGTCTTATTCCTGCTGTGTGTCCCAGCCTCTGCTGTACAGATTGGTAAATAGTAGGTACTTAGTAAATACTCAGTGAATGAGTGAATGAAACTCTGTCCAGTGGGGCAGGAGCCTAAGGCCTGCATCGTTGGGGCGTGGGAACACGAGCTGGCAGGCCACGCTTCTGCCAGAGAGGTTCGTCATACGATCTGGACGGTGTGCCGGGACCGGTTCCTGAAAATTAAATGCAACCGTCGTTGAGCAAACAGCTGGGATGTTCCCAGACTCCTCGATTTAATTTTAAGAGCCTTCATCCCTGAGAAGAGCTTCATCACTCATCCTGTCCCCTGAGGTGTATCTCCACCCCACCCTCATCAGGACAGAAAGGGGCTCACGTTACTGGCCTGGGTCCTAGAGAAAGGCCAGCTGCCAGGGACAGCAGGAGTGAGGGACACATCCCAAAAGCCACTCCTGGAATTAGAAGGTAGAAGGGGCCTCTGAAATCATCATGCCAGACCCACTCACTGAACACATGAGGAAAGTGAGGCTCAAAAAAGGAAACTGAGTCATGAAACCAGTCAATAACAGTTAGGACCAGGTCCTGGGTCCCCTGACAGGCAGGCTGGGTGTTTTCCACTTTACTCGACTCTCCCTGCTCTCACCCAGAATTATGGAGAGCCGGGGAGGCCCCTTCTGTAATCCTCACCTTCAGCATCCCCATTTACGTCGAGTGCCAACCTGTGTCCCAGGTGCATCCTTAACTACTTGCAATACTTCGAAGGAGGGGCTACTAGGCTCCCCATTTTACAGATGAGGAAACTGAGGTGCAAAGGGATTATGTCCTTTGCCTAAGGTCACACAGCTAGAAGTAGCAGGGCTAGGGTTGGATCCCTTGTCTGTCTGTCAGACTCCACAGTCTGTGCTCCTGTGTCCTTGTGTCCTCGTTTGCAGGTGCTTGGCTTCAGTACGTGGTTCATTCCTGTTAACAATACAGGGATGTGTGAAGCCTTCACGGAGCGCCATCTTTGAGGCCACAGTACCTAGGAAAGCCTGGTCTGAGGCAGAAGCTCACGAGGCGACTGTGGAACTAAATGGACTAGAAGGCGGTTTTCGATTTTTATATTCTCCAATTTAATAACAAGGGTAATTGGCTGTGACATTGTCAGTGATAGACTTGGGTTTCCTTAGAGCATTTTTCCCCCTGAGGCTGCCCAGGTGGGTGCAAGGAGGAGGTGGCATTTCTCCCTCTTCTCTGCTTTGTGCTGTTTAAATGCCCAAAATACTATTTTCATCCAGTAACTGGAAAAAAATGTTCAAATATTTAGCTGCAGTCGCTGCTCTGTTTTCCGGGGACGGCAGCAAGCGGGGCTGCTGGTGGGTGTCTCCTTTGTGTTAATTAGGGAGAAGCAGCAGACGGGTCCTGTGAAACAGCGAGGCGGGCTGGCATGGCAGCTCTTCACACCCAGAGGAGTTGGCTCAACAAAGCCCATTTGGCACATTTAATCCTGCTGAAAACCTGGCACTTGGAGCGGTGACATCACTGGAATCAATTACCCCCACAATTGCCAGGAGTGGGTAGAAATAACTCCAGAAATCAATTCATAATAAGCACACCATTCACCGAGGGCTGCCTGCCTGCCAGCGTGCCAACCGCCTGACTCACATTAACCCATTGAAACTTCACAGCAGCCCTGAGAGCAGTTTATCATTATTGCCATCCTCTTTTTACAGATGAGACAAATGAGGCTCTGAGAGCGGAAGTGTGGGAGGCTGAGTAATGGTCCCCAAAGAGATCAGGTCCTAATCCCTGGAACCTCTCAATGGGACCTTATTTGGAAAAAGGGGTCTTTGCAGGTGTGATGAAGTGAAGGATCTTGAGATGGAGAGATTATCCTGGATGATCCAGGGCGGCCCTGCATGCCATCGCAAGTGTCTTTAGAAGAGAGAGACAGAGGGAGACATCACACACAGAGGAGAAGGCCACGTGATGATGGATACAGAGACTGGAGTGATGCGGCCACAAGCCAAGGAAAGCCTGGAACCACGAGAAGCTGAGCGAGGCGGGAACAGATTTTCCTCTAGAGCCTTCCCAGGGAGCACAGCACTTGACTTTGCTCCAGTGAAACACATTTGGACTTCCGGTCTCCCGGACTGTGAGGGAATGGGTTTCAGTTGTTTTAAACCCTCAGGTCTGCAATCATCGTCATGGCAACCACAGGAAACTCATACAGGAAGTCACTTGCCCACCGCCACACAGCTAGGAAGTGTAAGGTTGGGCTTTAAACAGAGTCCATGTTCAATAAATGTTACCTGTTATTATATTATTACTCTGTTGCCCATGGGAGGCTGAGTTATAGCATGAAATGTCAAAGGACCATGAACTTGGTCTACTTTGTCCATTCCAACAGTTGGGAAGAGACAGATTGAGTCACCAGGATTTGATGATTCATTTGGGGAAGAAGCTATTAACACTGGGTGGAGCTGGTTCAAGAAAATGATGAAACTTTGTAGGGCGAACACCTCACTCCCACTGAGTCATTGCCAACCAGTAGAATGAACTCTACTGGCCAAGCTGGTCCTGCAAATTTGAGAGGCAGTTTGCGACTGATGGAGCAAGTATGATGGCCCAATAATCCAAAACAATGAAGTGGCTCCCTGTGCCTGGCAGTATTTCCCCCATAACACATTATTTGTTGTTTAGTCCTCTGTCCTCTTTGGTTCAGAGTAAACATTCAATAAAAACATATGCGAGAATATCTGCCCCACTATAAGTAAAGGTAGGAACTGATGGCCCACAGCTAAAGCCAGCTTGCCAAAGGTATATGTGGCTCCTCCCCTTTCCCTTCCCTTCCTTTTCCATCAATGAAAAATGGATGGAAACGTCAATGAAAATTGTTACATATGGGGGTAGGTCATATCAGTGAATATATCAAAAATAATGAGAATACCAGGTGTCTCATGTCAGAAAAGGGAGTTATTAATATGGAAAGGGGAAAAAAACTAGAATTAATCCTATGACTTAGATTGGAATTGGATCTATTAGGGTGAACTCATGGTTTTCAATATAAATCGATGACTATAGAAACAAATACTTACAGATATAAGTGTGTGTGCGTGCACATGTGTGTAACTGTCCACCGAGAGGCTCTCGGAGCAGAGGCACCCCTAAATACCAGATAAGCCTGGAATATCTTGTACCAGACAGTAAGTAAGTGCTTTAAGAACGACGGTGACATGGCAAAAGGGCAAAGTACCCAGCTAAAGGGGCCATCACAGGCCAAATCTAGGATAACTTGAGCACCCCCACAATAATAACAGTAATGGATTATAACCCATGGAATCAAGAGTCTGTACTGAGGGAAAGAAATAAATGGAAAGTTGGATGAGAGATGGGATGTTTACCTACTCTCAAAGGAACTCCCTATGAACTCTTAACTTAATTTCAGAGGAAAAGAGCAGATTCACATGGAGAAGCCTGGGAGACAGCACCTTACTCAAGTGACCAAAGTTAACATCATCAATAATGGGACAAATGAAGTCATGTATCATCTGTTATGATGCAATGGGAAGGACACAGCATCACTTCTGTGATATTTCATGGTGCACAGAATCCACAATCTTCATCTAATCTAAGATGCATGACCTGAATGCACCATCTATTCGAGAGGAAACAGCAGGCAAATCTAAATTGAGAGACAGTTTCCAAAGTAACTGTCCTTTCAAAAGTGTCCAGATCATGAGAGTCAAAGACCAAGGAATGTTCCAGACTAAAGGAGACTCTAGACAGGACTACACTCAACAGAAGATCTTGAACCAAACCCTTTTGCTACAAGGGACATTATTTGGACACATGGTGAAACTTAACCCGAGGTCTGAGTATTCGATGGTAAAAATGTATCCGTGTTTTAATTTCCCGGATTGTGATTCCGTAGGAGAACATCCTTGTTTGAAGGAAATACACATGAAAGTATTTAGGGTGAAAGGGGCATTGTGTCAGCAACTTATGTCAAATGAAAAAAGGAAAATAAATGTGTTGTGTGGCTTACCTAGTGTTTTTTAAAACATTTGAATTAGTTGCCAACATCTAAAATTCAGTTTTTACCCTTAAATCTAGGTTTCTGGCTTCTCTTGAGAAATCTGAAACTCTAACAACTCTGGGCAATGAGTGGCCAGGTGACTAGCCACAGTGCCCTTTCGGTGGACTGTGTGGCTCCCCAATTCTCCACAGTTCCCATCACTCCTTACTGTGTAATACCCAGCTCACAGCATCCATGTCCAGCCCAATCAATCCCTATCATGAGCTATGAGAAGGTAAGAATCTGCCCCAGAGCCGGCACTTAAAACACTTGTTGAATGGATGGGTGGGTAGACGAATGGATGGATGACTTTCAAGACACTCCATTAACCCAGAGCCATGACCTGTCTCAGCAGCACGTCAAACTATGTTCCATGGCAAGAGAATTCTTCTAAACTTGAATTTCTTGTGTCGGCCATAGTCTCTGGTAGTTTGGCTGGGATGGAGCAAGTTGAGAAATCAGGGTGTCGTCTGATGCTGTAGGTTGTGATCTCTCTGTGGAATTCATGGAGGTGTCTGAAAGGGGGGTGGGGTTCTGGCACCAAGTCAGGATGCTGGGCGGGCTGGTGATGCTTCAAGGAGATGGTATCTTAGGATGCCGGAGGTAGTGAGGTTGGGTGTGGTGGGAACAAGCCAAAGTTGATGACTTGGGCACCTATCAGTGGGAGACCTGCTTGATGGGACATGTCAGGGTCTGGGTGATGAGCAAGAAGAGATGATGGCTTGGTCTTCCTCAGACCCTCTCACTTCCTGACTGTCCTTGGGTAATGCTCTTGGTTTGGAACAGCCTCTACTCCCAGCTGCCCCCGGAAAGGTTACACTGAAGATATTTAATAAGCTTTGGCCAGTATTTTTCTGGCACTAGTGATTTCTCATTGCCCTTAGAATAACATCCAAATTCTATACCACCCCCCTATATAACTCAATATACTCCAGCCCAGCTCAGCTCGCTGACCTTCACTCCATTCACTGCATTCCCTCCCATCCCCTGCCCTGGTCTCCCCAGTTGCTTGCACACACCAAGCTCTTTGCAACCTTAAGGCTTTTGCACAGGTTCCAGCCACTCTGTCTCCTACTTCTCCTTCGGGTCTCAGCGCAAATGTAGACGCCTCTTCAAGGGTACTTATTGGCCCCAACCCCCTACATCCTATCTCAGCCATGCCCTCAGTCCCTTCACTCTGTTTTATTTTCTTCATTTATACTTACCAATGTCTGAAATTGTCTTATGTATTTGTGTATCGTATTATATTACGTTGTCTCCCTAACTAGAATGTCTGCTCCACCAGAGCAGGGATTCTGTACTGTTCATCACTCTATCCTCAATGCCTAGCACAGTGCATGGCACATAGTGGGGGCACAAGGAATATTTATTCTGAAATAAATGAGAAGCTCTCAACAACTGTGTGCTAGGTTTTCGACAAGGTGGGCATTGGGTTTTAGGACACAAGCCTCGGTGGGTTGTAGCTGAGGCGACTGGTGCTCCAGGTTGTGGCAAGCATGTATCCTCCAAGGTTAGGTTTGGGGAAACATGAGCCCAGCCAGGTGGTGGTTGAGTTAGTTGGACTGTAAACCAGGCAGCTGAAGTCAGACTGGACCCAATTTCAGGGAACAGGACTCCCAGTTAGGCATAGCTGAGTTAACCTGTGACTTGAGCAGTGAGTGATCAACAGCTATGAGATCATTGAAGAAGACTCAAGGGTCCCCACTGGTTGTAGCCAAAGAGAATTGTGGACCCGATGAGTGTCCAACAGGTCACGTGGGGCTGTTGGAGAGTAGGCTGTTTGGGGCAAACAGCGTCCTGAGGGGCCCTGGGTGGGTTGGGCTGTAACCTGGGCGGGTGTGTGGGTTGTGAATTATGATCTAGGCAGCTCTACGCCTCCATCAGGCGAGGAACTAGTCCTAGCCAGCCCGCCCGGGTTGCGGGGACCACGCCAGGGAGGGCAGGAAACACATCTGGGGAGGGGTCACCTGGGAGAGGCTCACCTGGGCGGACCTGGACCACCAGTCTGCGATTCCGCGGCAGTGCTGGCTGGTCCCGCCCCCTGACCAATAGGGCGCGGAGGTCCGCGGAGATGGGCGCGGGTGGGCGGAGGCGGGGCGGGGCTGCCGGGCGGCGGGCCGCTTAGTGGCTCCGCCGGCTGGCGGCGCTGAGCGCTCGGCTTCGCGGGCGCTGCGAGAGCGGAAGTGGCGACGCTGGCGTCCCCAGAGCCTGCGGCGGGCGGCAGTGACGGCCCCAGCGCTGACGGCGGCGGCGGCCGAGGGGGCGGCGTAGATGCCCGCGGGGCCGGCTGGGGCATCACCGCGGGCCTCGACCCCGAAATGGCGCTGCTGGCGGAGCACCTGCTGAAGCCGCTCCCCGCGGACAAGCAGATCGAGACCGGGCCCTTCCTCGAGGCGGTGTCCCACCTGCCGCCCTTCTTCGGTGAGTCGGGGTAAAGGGGGGAGCCGGTCCGTAGCTCTGCTCCAGAGCGCTTCCAGATGCACCCGAATCCTGCTTCTCCCAAACCACCCCTCCCCTACACACCCCAAATCCTATTTCCCCAGGCACCCCAAACCCTCTTTCTCTCCAAGCACTCCAGATTCTCCCTACCCCGGACGGCTCCCAAATCCTCTCCCCGCCACCCAGCAACATGTCACATCCTCCGTCTCTTCCCAGGCATCCCCAAATCCTTCATCTTCCCCAAACACTACAGCCTTCATCTGCAAACACCCCAACCGTCCATCTCCTCAGAGACCTCACATTCCACCATATCCATCAGGTGCGCCCGCCCAATCTTCCACTGCCTTGGGTTCTCAGTCGTCCATCTCCCCAAACACCTCTTACTCTTCCAAATCCCCAATTCTCTTTCTCCCAGAAAGCATCCCACCGCTTCTCCCCCAAAGTCCTTCATCCCTCACCCCATCATTCCCTTCTGCCCTTTTAGAATGGCTTTCAACTCCCTCCCCTGAAAATGACTCCTCTCCTTTCATAAACCCTCTCTTTTCCTTGTATTCTCCCAGCATCTCCCTCATGGGCCCGGTGAACCCTTCTTTCCTCAGAATTCCCCCAATTCAGACCAAAGACACCCCTTGCCCCCCTCCCTACCCTTACACACACACACACACACACACACACACACACATACACTCCAAAGACGGGAAGCCTGGCAGGGTGAGGAGGGGGACGGTTTGAAAATGAGTCACAAAACTCTATAGGGAACCACCTAAAGTTTTTTCTCCATTTAGAACAGGAGTCAGGACTAGGGACAGGGTCTGCTTTGTGGGGTGATGTCAGACACGGGGTGATTGGCATGAGCTATGAAAGAAGCAGCTCCCTCTCCCATATGTTCTGTCCAGGAAGGTTTCAGGAGCACGGCGAAGGCGGTCCCTAAGCCAGGTTCAGACCCTCCTTCCTCCCCTCCCTCAGCCCAGCCCAGACTCTGGATGGAAAATGGGAAATAGAAGACAGTAGCATGCCCTTTGCCTTTTGGCTCATGGGCAAAAGATGCAACCTGAGCTTCTGCTTTCTTCTCTTCCATGTGGGCTTGTCCTGTGCCCTGACCTGTGAGGTCACTTGGTGGCCTTGCAGGAAGATACTAGTCACCAGGGCAGAGTCCAGCTGAAATCTGCAAACTGACAGAACCTTAACACTGACACGGACTGACAAGATTTGGCCTCCAGGGCAGTCACTTTACCCCTAGTGGGTGATCAGGGCTTATTGTGGGCAGCAGTTCCTGCAGTGCTGTGAGCTCTGGGATAATTGTGGTTACCTGGAGTCAGATTCTAGCTCGCTCCACCTCTTGAGCCTCAGCTTCCCCATCTGTGAAATGGGGATGCTGATCTCCAGGGTTAGGGTAAATGAAGTGGTGTGTATAAAGGTCTGAGGCCTTAGTGCCAAATAGATCTTAGCAGGACTGGTATGTGTGTGTGTGGGGTATCGTCCTAATATATAACTGGATCCAGTTTTTGTTCCTTCATATAGTGGATGATGAATCAATGTTTGAGCAAATGCCACGTCTGTGTGATTCTCAGAACTGGATAAGCAACCTGAGAGCAGGGTCTTGGTCGCTTTTATCCACTGCTGCATCCCTGGTACCAGAACAGTGCCCGGCACATAGTAGGTACTCAGCCAGTACTTGCTAAATGTACAAAACACTCCTATTATCGGTGTCACAGTGTTGCAATAATACTGAATCTCCAAGCAGGGGTTTGGGAGCTAACTGGCTTGAGCATGAAGGAGTGTTTCATGTTTGTGACAGTTTTTCTCCCCTCTTTGGTTCTATGAACATTTGCAGGACAGCCAGCTTGCCCAGGACAAGGATTCAGAATGTTTAAGCTAGTGGCTCTGAATTGAGGGCAGGGCGTGTGGGTGTGGGAGATGCTACTGGCCTCTAGTGGGGGGAGGCCAGGGATGCTGCCAAACGTCCTGCAGGGCCCAGGACAGCCCCCACCACAAAGCACCCCGTGGCCCCAAATGTGAGCAGGACCGAGGTGGAGAAACCTTGAGTTAAGCTCTGTGCCTTTTCCTCCCTTATCTTCAGCAAGGCTGCCCATCAGTTCTGCATTTGGGGACACCATCCTTTGACGCAATTATTGGGCTAGTTGTAGAGGAAAGGGGATGGTGGCTGTTGGAACCAGCAGTGATCTGGTGCCAGGGCTGAGGAGCGTCCCCTCCTCCCTTTCCCTGATCTCAAAGGACTGTTGTCTTTGCTGCGAGCCACATGCTTTGGGGCGCCACATCTGTTGACAGAAGTGCCATTTTTCCAGAAACTATGCTCTTCTGCAGAGAGAGTTTCTCCTGAGAGTTTCAGTTTGAAAAGGATGTTCCCACCAGTGGCTTCTCCCTGGGACTCGGGAGTCAAGTGAGATCCACTGTCAGCTCTAACACGGGCTTTGTCTAGATCCTGGGAGTGTCTGTTCACCTGGATGACCTGGGTGGTGCGTGTGTCTCTTGAATGGAGGAGGTCTGGGATAACGGATGGAAGATGTCTGAAAGGCATTGCAGCGACAGTTTCCTCCAAATCAGCGTTTCTCCACTGTGGCCCTGCTGACATTGGGCATTGGGTCATTCTTAGGATGGGCACTGTCCTGTGCATTGTAAGATGTTTAGCAGCATCCCTGGTCTCTGTCTTCTAGATGCCAATAGCATCTCTTCTCCCCAAGTTGTGACAACCAAAAATATCTGGAAGGAGACAAATCGCCCTGGTTGAGAACCACCGCTTTCGATATAACTATGACAAAGGGCTGAAAGCTTGTGTTTTTGAAAAGTATTTAGTTTTGCAAGGGAGATCTGTTTCTCGAAGGAAAATTGAGCAAGAAGGAATGATAAATAAAAATCTCCCTGTCAGGGGGTGGCCAGTTGGCTCAGTTGGTTGAAGCACAATGCTCAAAACACTAAGGTCGCCGGTTCAATTCCCACATGGGCCAGTGAGCTAGCTGCGTCCTCCACAACTAGATTGAAAACAATGGCTTGACTTGGAGCTGATGGGTCCTGGAAAAACACACTGTTCCCCAATATTCCCCAATAAAAAAATTAAAAATAAAATCTCCCTGTCATTAATTGAGCACTTACTATATACTAAGTATTCTATGTGGATTAGTTCACTTAATCCTCTCACAACCTTTGAGGTAGTGTTTTGTAAAGAGAAACTCTCTGCTGACATTTCAGAGTATTTTCTTTCCAGACTCATTTTTATCAATCTTTAAGGGAGAATGTATAGGCTGCTTTTTCCACCTAACAGTATAGCATGACCATCTTTCCATGTCAATCATCATTTTTCATAGCTGCCTTAAAATCCCATTCTTTGAATGGGGTTGTAATATATTTAACTAGTCCCCTGCTGTTGGACATTCACATTGCTTCTCACTTTTTTGTAGTGTAAACAACACTACAGCGAACATCCTTGTATACATTTCTTTGCATACTTCTTTGCTTATTTCTAATTTTTAGAAGTGAAATTGCTAGGCCGAAAGGTGTGAAGGCTTTTATCCCATTAGAGCAACCACATTTCTCAAACCTCGTTGTCAGGTGTGGTTTGTGACAGAGTTGGTTGGGCTGGATGAATGCTGTTTTTTTGGGTTCAGGTCAGATGTGGCTTAGAGCACCCACATCTTGGGCTATCCCTTCTTCCATATCTCCAGCCTGAGTCACTCAAGTTGTGCAGGTTTTACTATGTCCACTCAGAGGCCAGTCCTTTGTCCATCTTCTTTCTCCACCTTGACCTAGTAATTGGATCTCACCTCTGATCTATCAGCTTGCGTCTGACTTCTGTGATGCCTGCTGTCTTGTCTGTTAGGTCAATTATCCAGCTGTTTTAGAACATGACCAATTAGAGGGCGGGGGGAGAAAGGGAGGGAGAGACTTAAATGTCCTTTAGGCTTGTCACTCCCTGCCTAGAAGCCTCAGTGGCTCCCCGTTGGGTACCACCTTGAGATGTGTGCTGCAGTCTTTCTGAATGGCTTGCAGCCCCACAAATGGTACTAGGCCATCACTTGCCTCTGAAGCCCGTGTCGGTCTTTCTGCCTGGTGCACCACTCCTCTGCAGCCCACCACCTTCCTTTTGCCTGGCTGGGTTCCCATTATCCTTAAGGAATCAGCTTAGCAGTCACCTCATCCAGAGAGTCTTCCCTGACTTCCATAGAACCTATCGCATTCTGAGACTTTCGAGTTCTTTCAGTGCTCCATTTGCCGAGTGAATGCTTTTCGTTCCATTCCCATTTTTTTTCTGGGTTCTTTCTACAAGTGTTTTGCTTTTCTCTCTCCTTCTAAATTAAAATATGCAACCAAATTACAATGCATAATTCATATGCTGCCCCCATGACAGACATTATTAGTCAATCATGATATTGTTTTCCCCTCTGAGTGTAAACACAGCGTTGGTGTCTTTCTTAACCCAACCACTCCAGGTCAGTTAGAGTTGATGCGTGAGGTGACACCTGTTTGCGCTCAGTGTTTAGGGAGAAACCAAAGAAGCAGCAGTTGAAGGTAATGTTTCCAGCTCACATTCTTGAGATCCGAATTCCGGGGAGTGATTTTTTTTTTTTTTTAGCTTAATTAAATGGATGATCATTGAATTAGGCCTGCAGGTATCTGGCACTCCTTAATTAGTCCTCAAGTAACCCCCAAAAGAGTGGTTTTCTATCACTTTTGTTCAGTGCTTGCGCTGTTGGGGGGGTCGGGGTGGGGGTGGGGTCAATGACGGCCCAGAAGCACAGAATTATCTTCTTGTTATACAGCCAGAGAAACCGAAGCCAGAGAGGTTAGGTGACTCGCCCAGCCTCACACAACCAGTGAGTGACCATAGAGCGAAACTAGAACTCAGGCCTCTGGACTCCTTTTGCCCTCCTCTGGGCAGTGCTTTTGCCCTTGCGCCTGCCTGCTTTCCCGGCTTCCTGTCCAGCAGAGAAGAAGCCCCCCACTGGAGCCAGCCTGCGTGGCCACTGAAGAAGTCCAGTGGTCCTGCTGGCCCTGCAGCGACTTGTGCAAGATGCTGGGAGCCACACATAAGATATGCAGGTTTCCTTTGAGGCGGGTGCCTCATATTCCTCGTATTTGGCCTGCCACCCGGGGCCCTTAACTCCTGCGTGTTTGAGTGCAAATTTGAGTAACGAGGGTGTGGAAGCCATCTGTGGGAAGGCCCAAACAAGTCCGTGTTCCTTTCATTGGGACATCACGTTAATCGCCTGGAAACCAGCCCCAGCAGCACTTCTTGGTCCATGAGTAAGAAGTTCCCTTCCTCAAGGGAAGTGGTTCCCGCCATTGCAACAAGCACCTCCCAGGTCGTGGAGCCAACAGTTACGTCTGTGCAGTGGTTTTGTTTTTACGTTTCTACAAATACATGTTTATGTTTTATTTTGTTGAGAATACCCTAAGAAAGATAAACAAGAAGGTACTAACCCTCTTCCTATAGCAGGTCAGTTATCCTTTTGGTTGCGTGTCTGTTAAGAGCTAGAGTCTTTCGCAACGGGACTTGTGTGACTGGGGGGCGACACTGCTAGGAGGAAGAAACAATGTTCTACGGGGGAAAGAAGCCACATGTGCACTTTCTGCAATGGAGTTTGCAGTTTTGAAACAGGCTGCAGACTCCTGTCATCAGTTGGAAGTGCATTTGCAAGTCCTAAGGGAGGATTCATTAGCCTGTACAAGCACCTACTGTGTGCCTGATGTCATCCTGGCTTCACACTCATGATCTCATCTTTCCTGAGGAAGATCTGAGTAACAGCTGATGAGAGGACGCCAGCTGGCCCCATTGTGTTAGACTGGCCGTCGGTGTAACAGCCAGGAGTGAGTAGGCTGTTTTGGAGGCTCAGTGGGGACAAGTCGCTCTGGACCTGGGTCAGTCGTCCACTGCACTCCATGCCCTGAATACCGTGGACAAACGGCAAGAAATGCGGGCAATCCATCAAGCTGGGCCATCTTGAGCTGGAGTCCTGGCTCTGGGGGTCAACGCTGTGTGTCGACACGCAAGTTCTTCCCCTCTCTGAGCCTGTGCCCCAACTGTAAAGCAGGGAAGCCAGGCCTCCCAGGAGGGCCAACGGAGGTGATCTCCCCAAATGATTTTGGTGCTTAAAGCCTGGAATCATTTCATCTTGGCAGAGGTAGGACAGACTGCCTCAGGCCTTTAGAAACTGTCCCCCTTGCCACCCAGCCCTTGGGAAACAAGTAACTTCCAAAAAGAAGTAGCCTGTGGGTCTTAGGGACCGACTGCCAGCCCAGCTGCCTGGCTGGTGAAGTCTGAGAACTGCTTCAGCGCCTTCGTTTATGACACCAATGGCACCTACCTGCCCTGTCCCCCCAAGTGACGGTGATTAGATTCTCTTGATCCTCTGTATTGAGAAAGTCTGCTCCTGAGGTTAGGGGCTGAGAAGCCTGGTCTCGGCTCCTGGAGGGAATAGTTGGAGAAGCAAGAGGGAAAAGACCCAAGGGTCCACTCTGTGTCTTGCTAGCTCATCTTGCCCCTTGCCTCCGTCCCTCATCTGTGTGGCCTCCACTGTACAGGGCTGCTTGGAGGAACAGTGCCTCCCCCCCCTGCCCCCCGCAATCCCTTAGGGACAGAGTTGGGCCTTTCCAGAGCCCAGCAATGCTCCTGGCAGAGCCTGGTGCCCAGCCAATGTTGAACTGAAAGGGAATGGAAAGAATGCATGACCAAGAGCTTTGGAAAATACAATGCATGACCCGGATCATAGCTTGTATAACCCCTGTTTTAAGTGGCTCCCATGTGCCAGTCATTGAAGTAGCGATATCTCATTTCCAATCCTTATCATGACCTTATGAATTAGGAAGAATTGGCACCATTTTAGAGAAGAAGAAACTGAGGTTCCGAGTGGTGAAGGGATTTGACCAGGTCACGCAGCTAGAGAGTGGCTCGGGTCTTTGAAGCAGCTGACCCTGTAACCAAGGAGGTGAGCACACTCAGAGATGTGCTCTGAGTCTTTCAGCGCAGAAAAAGCCTTTCATGCTGTTTGTGGGGGTGGGGAAATGATAGGAAGTTCCCATCTGGCAAGACAATTGTGCTTATTTATTTCAATGAGCTTATTAGAATGGAAATGTTGGTCTCGTCTCTATTCTTAGGTTTCATTATTTCAGTTTCAAAAGGGCCTGGGTAGATGTTAACTCCTTTTGTTACATTCTTCCAGTGTTACTTATATCAGGGCCTATTTTTTTAATTGTTACAGTGTCAACTGTATCTAAGCTTTTAAAAGTCATTACAGTGGATCAGTCCTCTCCAGGGTCCTATAAAAACCTCTGCTCTCCAGACTGCAGTTAGGCAGCCAACTCACGCGTCTCCATGTTGAGAAATGATTCATTTCCTGCATTGCTGTTCCCCCAAGTTCCTTACTCCACTTCTGACATCTTTTTTTTAATGGTCTGCAATACATTTGAAGTTATCATTTTATGACAGAGGATTCCTGCTAATTTTACTCATATCAATCAATCGATCAATCGATTGATAATGCTTTCTTTCCCCACCTCTTTTGATTTCTCTCTCCTTTGATGTCTTAATCATTGGAGTCATTCTTTTCTGGATTTCCTCTCTGAAGAAAAGCTTTACCTATTAAAGATGAAAATGGTGATATAATTTATAATAATAGTTAGCATAAAGAATACTTTCTTTTTTATTGAGCATTTACTAGGTGCCAGAAACAGCTTAGCCCTTTATTTATACAACCTCCTTTAAGCCTAAGAGGTGGGGTCCATTTTTAGCCTCTTTTTACAAATGAGAAAACTGGGGCTCAGAGAGGTTAATTAAGTTCTCCCAGGCCACACAGCAAGTAAGAGAAATCATTTCCCTACTGCATTCCTTCCTGATTCAAGGCTGGTTTTTGCTAAAGGGGACAAAGAGAGTTGGCATGCCATGGGGATGATTTTTAAAAGCAACATATTGGATTGTTTTGTGAATATTCTTTCCTCTTTAGGTATGTTTTATTGGAAAATGAGCACACACACACACACCTGTGTACCCGTGGATTAATAAATGATTCATCTCCATCAGCTGTAATTTGAGTGCCTTCTATTATGATCTCTGTAACCCAGGACCTGTAAAGTTAATCTGCCCCCATGTGTTTAACAATGGAACCTTATTATCCAGCTATTGGGAAAAAAAACACAAAACTGAATTTGAAATAGAACCTCTTCACACCAGGCTCTTAGCATTGCGACCCAGGCATCCTGGACTTCCTTTTTGAAATAAACATTTATGAATCACACAGTCCGAAAGTAAAGCTGTGCATCTTAAAAAACGAAATGCTTTTTGTTCCGTAATGAAAATTAGTCATGAGGTGAAATAAGAGGGTGGGCCAGGGTGGGGGTGATTTGGTCACCTCGTTGCCCAGTGTCGGGCGATGGTTGTCTGAAGGAGCAGCATTGAGGAGCAGGGTGGATGGAATTTCCAGCTGTGTGCTGTGGTCTTGCTCAGGGCATAACGGTTGGTACTTTCCCACTATGTTGAAGCCAGAAAAAGAGGAAATGGGTGATTCTGTGTGGCATTCGGTGACGGTTGGCTTGTGGGAGAATTCTGCTCTCTGGACAGCCTCGCCCATCTGAACTATGGCAGAGGTCCAGGCAGGAAGCACTAGGTGTCCCTTGTCCAGTCAGAACTGTCACAGAGGTCATGCACAAAATGCTTGCTTGCTGCCTGTCTCCGTATTTCGCAGGTGACGCTGACAGAGTTGGCTATTTGTTTTCCAAGTATCTAGCAGAATGAAAGCAGGAGGAAGTGACCATCACCTGTGAGGAAGTTTTTTAAAACTACACAAAGCTGTGCTAAAAATCTGAAAACATGCCATGTGAAGCCATTTAGTGAAGGGTTGAGGGGGCTTGTGATGTTATTGGGTCACACCTTTCTCATAATTCCTATTTTCGATGATAGCCTTGTTTAGAAAACCGCAAATGGCTTGCTGTACGAAAGCAGGGACATTTTTGTTGTTTTGATGAGTTCCATCCAGAAAGGTCACACTAGAGGACGTTGGTGCAGTCATAAAATTTGGTAGATGGAAGATGTTTCACTGTTTTATTTTGTTTTTATTATTGAGATTAAGTGTCTTCATTTCTTCTGTGAATTGCCCATTTTTCTACAGGGTGTTTTTTACTTATTGATTTGTTAGCACTCTTTACATATTAGAGATAAGAGTCTTTAGTCTGTGATCTTTGTGACACAGATCAACCCCTCAACCATCAGTTTGTCATTTGGCTTTGATTGGTGACGGTTCTCCCCCTCTGCCCCATATAGAAGGTTTCTGGGTTTTGTAGTCAGATTTCTTGCTGTTTTTCATATGCCTTCTGGGTTGAGTAGCATGCTTAGGAAAACCTACACTAAATAAGGGGCCATTTGCCACATGTTCCAGATAACCATGGCTTGACCATATTCTTTAGAATTTGTGCCCATCAGAGTTGGTTCTATGAAGTAAGATGGTAGGATTGTATCTGATTTTTCTTTTGTTTTCTGATTTTATTTTTTTGTTTGTTTGTTTTTGAGACAACTTCCTGTCTCCCTGGACATACGATGAGGAACTAGAAAACCATCCAAACCATCTTCCCTCCCTCCTGGCAGGTTCTGGGTGGCATTTTAAAGAGCCTGTTTTGCTGACAACAGTAAAAAAACAAGTGTGGGGTAACTGCAAAACTGGTAAAACAAGAAAGGTAATATTGGGGCAGGGCTGCATTCTGCAGGAAAGGTAAGGCTGGGTAACCTGCTGGAAACGTGTCACACTCTATCCAGAGTAGGGGTCAGCATGAGTTTAAACTGATAGAAAGACCACCATCTCCTGGGGTAGTAAAGTCATCTTCTGGGTTTTCTCTCAGAGTCCTCTTCTTTTTGTGGAGTTCACACAAACAGACGGAAATATTCTGGAAAGAAAAGCGAAGGAGCAGGGGAACCAGCCTGACTCTGTCATTTTGTCTGGGTGCCTGGCTCTCACTGTGTAGCCCTGGGCAAGTCACTTGGCTTTTCTGGGCCCGGTGGCCTTGGGCTGCACCAAAGACAAACTTAAGCCTAGAGCCTTCGGTGGGTCACGTTGAAGCAGGTTTCAGCTCAGCTGCACCTCTCGGCTGTGGGGAGTGAGGGGCCTGAGCCAAGAGCACTTGTCCAAAGTCACATCAGAGCTGAGATTCGAACCCAGGACTGGCAGACTCTAGAGCACTGCTTTCCCCCTCCTTACAGGTGGCCCACTTACAGACCCTCCAGACTGATGTCAGCATGCACATTTATGTGCACACAGAAGTGCCTTTCCTGCCGGCCACTCCCTCGGGGTGCGGCTTGGAAGTGAAGTCTGGGGTTGGCCTCACTGCCCCTCTCTTCTAGGTTCCACCTCACACTCCTTACCTCACGCCCCTGTCTGCTTCTGCTCCCCTCCTAGCTCCAGAAGTACGCTTTCGGCCCCCATTCCTACCCCACCCTTGAGCAGAAGCTCTGTCCCTGTGTGGTGGCCACCACACAATAACAGCTGCCATCGGGCTGGCTCCCGCTGACCACGGTGGCCTCGTGACCCACGTAACGCACTGTCAGGAAAACACAAAACAAAAAGCCTTTCTCCTCGCCATCAGGGCAGGGCCGCTCAGAACTGCCCAAGAGCTATTTTCAGAGCCAAGAAAGCCAAATTACATTTTCCTGCATCTCAGAAATGCACGTTGCATGACCTGAGTCGTTGGGAAGAGCTGAGAGACCAGCCACGCATGGCCGATGGTGAACGGTTACCAAGGTCTGGTTCTAAGGCTTTACTTGAAAATCAGCCCATAGCGGTCATAACAATCGTGGCCAGCTCTCCGAGCAATCACTCTGCTCATAGGACACCTACCCCACTTATAGCAGCCCTACAGGGGAGGTCCTGCTAGTGTTCTCATTCAGAGACAGGGAAACTGAGGCCCAAGCCCCTTCCCATGTCCTCTGTCATCTAAGCATGGGAGCTTAGAACCAGTGCTTTGGGTCAATCCGAACTATGAGAAAGTAGATAGAAAAAAGTGCCTGGCAGGAAATAACACCTCTCGATTTACGTTTTCCACAAGCCATTCACTCATCCATGCCACAGATGTCATCTAAGCACCCACTGGGGTCCAGCTCTGTGCCAGAAACTGGGGACGCAGTGGGGGACCCAGGCAACCTGGTCCCTCTCCTCTCAGAGCTCAAGTTTGTGGGGGAGACAGACGGAAAACAGAGTTACACATGTAACTACAATCGCTGTAACACTGAAATGGACGTGGAGTAAAGAAGTAAAAGGAAGAAGTATGACTTTTATGAGCAGAAAAAAAAACCTGATATTTTTTCCAACATTTTATATGGAAATTTTCAAACATACAACAAAGTTGAATTTTACAGTAAATATTTATACACCTGCCACCTAGATTCTACCACTAATATCTTACTATACCTATGTATCCCTCGAGCCGTCCATCAATCTCCTTTATATCTAAGGATATTGTATGTTTTTGAAAGTTGAGGATGTAAAGCCATCGACTGGAGCTGAGAGCAGCCATCTTTCTGGAAGGGTTTTGCCAGTCCCCACACAGCCTGTCCATGGCACCTGTCTGACCTCTCACTGCACAGTCAGGAGGGAAATAGTCACTGGAGGAGGAAAATCTTGGCTCTCGTGCTTTATTATTGAAGTCTAGATAGAATGTAATGACCGCTGGGGGAGCCCATGGTAAGTGTCCCAGGACAGAACACATTCCAGGGCTAGCGAATGGTACTACTTCCCCAAGTTGGCCTCGGCAGGATGAGATCAGTGACACATTCAGGCAAGATTCAAGGGTGGGAGGGAGTAGTTACCTCCCGAATGCCCTTGGCAGGCCCGTCTGGAAAGCCAGAGTGCCCAGGATTACGTGGGAGAGGCCGCCTGTGGCCACAGCCCACCTCCTTGGGGCACCCTAGGGGAGACTCCAGTGTGGCCCCGAGAAGTAAGCTTTGCCCCCGCACAGGCATGGGGGAGAGACCGATCGCTGAGAGGAGAGGGCTCACTGCTCAGACTGAGGATGCTGTGCTGGGAGCCCTGGGGCCAACAACGGGCCTCAGGAAGGCGGGACATAGAGGTGGCAGGGGGCACAGGCCAAGTGTGTTCCCACTCAGTGGAGATTCTGGGGAGCCTGCTGGCTTCCAAGCAAGCTTGGTGGCTCCTGGGTGACATTTGCCAGACCATGGAGCCTGACCCTAGTTGTGATGTCACAAAAATGGTGGAAGTCTGTATATTGAGTGTTTATGCACTGGGCGCTCTGCTAAATGCGTTCAGTGCACAATTTTTAATTCCTACCACAAGCCCATGAAAAAGTATTATTACCACCCCATTTGCCATGTGAGGACACTGAGGCACACAGGTGAGGAGACTTGTTCAACTGGGGAACGGTCGGGCCAGGAGTCAAGCCCAGTCTGTCTGGATCCCTAACCCACTCGCTTTCCATTTGGGTTATGGGGCCTTTTATTTATTTTGTTCTCTCTCTCTCTCTCTCTCTCTGTCTCTCTCTCTCTCTGTCTCTCTCTCTCTCTCTCTCTCTCTCTCTCTCTCTCTCTCTCTCGCATTTCATTTATAGTGTTAATGCTGTTTCCCCAATCCTCCTCTCTTAACAGCTGCGATTAGAATGTTCCAGATGGCCAGTCAGGTGTGCTCCGTCACCTTGGGTGGAATTTGGCCTGCAGATGTCTCTCCCTTAGTCCTCTACTCCCGTGTGGTCAGTTGGCCTGCACACCGAGAGCCCTGTCTGGCCTGCAGGCCAGGGAAAGTGGGCACTGGATTTCCCTCTTGTGGGTTTGGTACCCACTGTGGCCCGCTCGGGCATCTTTGTCCCATGGGCTCTGGACTCGGCAGTGAAGACATTGAGCAGATGTCATCCGTGTTAAGGCTCTGAGGGTGAAGTCACACTGAGCCAGCCCAGGAGAGAACCGGCCGTTCCGTGTGCAGTTCCTCTGTGCCAAGTCCTTAGCAAGGAGCTCTGACCCCTGGCATGTCTCCGGTCTCTGTGACGGCCTGCCAGACCCGTCACAAAGGAGGGAAAGGAGCAGAGGCAGGCCACAGGCCGCTCACATTTCACAGAGCCCAGAGTTCCCAAGCACTGCCAGTTTCTAGGCCCACATTTCATTAAATCTAATGTGTCACCCGTTTTAAGATGCCCTATTGTTTTGTGAACCACCAAGGAATGAAAAACACCTCCAATTAAGATCATTTTGATTCCAAAGATGAGCACAATAAGCATCTTGGAAGTGGATTGTTATCAGCCATCCTCATAGCACCTTTGGGATTGATTCTGTTGCCCCATTTGCTAGATGGGAAAGCTGAGGCTTGGAGAACGAAGGGATACATGCCTAAGCCCACACAGCCACGGTGTGCAGTGTGGGGTGTTAAGGCCAAATTCAGACTCTGTTAAGTGACTGATCCCATTGCTGGTGTGCTCTCCTGGGCTCTTACGTGGAATCTCAGAACCATGGAGGCTCAGAGTTGTCAGCTCATTTCTTCCGTAGAAGCTGGTGAATGAGAAGGTCGTGTTGAATAAATCTGGCCCCTCTTGGCCCACTTCGTAAGAGTCTGCCTCCTCACCAGTTGCTTGGTTAGTGGTGATCTGCCTTGTTGGCCAAGATGGGTTTCTCAGACCACTAGTTCTGCAAGATACCGCACAGCTGTACTGTCCTATACACTAGCCACCAGCCACAGGTGGCTATTTAAATTCAAATGAGAGTTAAATAAAATTACAAATTCAGTTCCTCAGTCTTACCACATTTCAAGTGCTCAGTAGCCACATCTGGCCTATAATGCAGAGACAGAACATTTCCATCTTTGCAGAAAGTCCTAGGGGATAATACAGTTCTAGTGTGGAAGGGTGCTGTGGACAAAAGGCTTTGCCCCCCCAGGTAGCCCAGTTGCATTTTAAAGGCTCTGACAAGTCCTGCAGTAAGAGACTGGTTTTACCTGGAGCTTAGCACACCAAATGTACTTGCCCAGAAACCTTTTTAACACCTATACACAGCTCTGCCTTTCCCTAAGCACAGCAAGTGACCTCTCCTCCTGTCCCCAGGCCTCGATGACCCTTGTTGGGTATCTAAATCTCTCTTGTTTTGTCCCCAGATTGCCTCGGGTCCCCAGTGTTTACTCCCATCAAGGCAGACATAAGTGGCAACATCACGGTACGTACTTGGCCCGGCAGCTGCAGCCCTGGTATTGCATCAGGAATCTAAATGCTCTCGGCACCGGTGTCCTGCTTCCCACCACAAGCTCCCCAGGCCAAGGATCAAGACGGAGACCTGGAAAACGGGCTTGGTCCCCAGCTCACCTGACTTGGGGCTCCTGGCTCTTCGTCCTCCTATGTGGTCATGTCACCCTGTCACAGCGTGACTGGGACCACAGTCTGAGGATCAACCCGAGAAGGAACCTACTGGTTCTTGCATCCACCCCACCAAATGAGAAGTAACTCTGAAGCCCCCGGGTGCATTAGCTGGCCCTTCCCTTCCCCCATCCTGGGAGCTCCTGGTACTGTCCCCCAGCACTGAGTCTCTCCCCATGTGGATCCACGTAGGGCTCGGCCTCAGGGGCTTGGCTGCACTGCATTATCTCATTTCTTCAACGCAGCCGCGCTTTGAAGCTGGTTCTGTTGTCATCCACATTTTACACATGAGGAAGCTGAAATTCAGAGAGGTTGAAGGACTCCCCTGAAGTCACACAACACAGACGTGGCAGAGGTGGGGTTCAGACCCAAACTGCCTGGCTCCACTCAGGAGCCTTGTTCCTGGATGTTTTTGAACCCTAAGAGCCTATTTCCACTTGTCCACAAAAGCAAAACTTCAGATACTTGGTTTTTGAGGTCCTATTATGAGTGGTTGGAGAACTTGGACTCGAGCTAGCCTGTGTGGGAATCTGCTCCCACCAGTACCAGCGGTGTCACCTTGGGCATGTCCCTGCCCCCCTCTGAGCCTCAGTTTCCTCATCTGCAAATTGGGATAATGAGAGAGCAACATCCGGGTTGCCATGAGCATCCAATAAAGGCAGCGCCTGCGAAGCACTTTGTATGTCCCGGCTCCATAAATGTGAACATGGTAGTTATGTTACGACAAGCCCTACCGCCTTTCCTGGGGTTCCTGGTGGGAAGGAGACGGAGGCACAGGCGGGGTGCCCCACCCAGCGTGCAGGCTGGCCGTCTGTGGACCGCCTTTCCAAGGGGAAAACCCCGTGTGCTCCATTTCAGAAAATCAAAGCTGTGTATGACACCGACCCGGCCAAGTTCCGAACCCTGCAGAATATCCTGGAGGTAGAGAAGGAAATGTATGGAGCAGAGTGGCCCAAAGTGGGGGCCACACTGGCGCTGATGTGGCTGAAAAGGTGATGGGCTTGGGCGGCAGGGTGTGGGTGGCTGTTGGGCCCGGGGGTCTGCACTGCAGAGAACGGACCTCCATTCCTGCCACTGCCCTACTGTGTCTGCTCTGGTGGGGAAGGAAGGTCACTTTCATTTCTTTCACATTGCCACTCCTTCTTGTGGGATGCTAGTTAGTGCCTGAGAAAAAGCACCCAGGGGCCGAGGACTGCCTGGTTGGGACGCTTCCTTCTTCCAGTCCCATCAGAGGCATAGGAAGCTAGCATACACTCTGGGTATTGTGCCAAGCTCTTTGTAAGCCTGATCGCTTTTCACGTGCTGTGAGTAGTGTGGTGTTATCCCCATCTCACAGAGGAGACCGACTCACAGGCCCAGGTTTCAGGGGCAGGGCTGAGACCGAGAGGCGAGCACAGTTGTACAGGTTGTGCACTGCACAGGGATGTCCTGTCTAGGGCTGGTCACATCATATCATGCACATGGTAGATTTGTATATTTTGACAGAAAAATAGCATCTCGAGGAGAAGGAACTCTAATTTGCACAAATTCGTCCTGTGGGCTGGGGGCAGGGTACCCTGATATGGGATTTGAACCCGAATGATCTTACCTCAGAGTTGATACTGCTTGTAACCATTATACCTGTTGTCTTCATAGCAAACATGTGAAGCCACATGCACTTGTTCCCATCTTACAGATGAGGTCATCGAGGCTCAGAGAGGCCAGGCACCTTGTTTTCTTAGCTCATGCTGCTCTTAACCAGCTACAGAATGCTCCATTAGTTGTGCAAACACCACAGCCCCCAGCAGCTATGAAGCTGGGGACCCATTTTCTGCGTCACAGATGTCCCAATTCCTCCCTGTCTCTGTTCTCCTCCCCTGAAGCTAGGCCCTCCCTCCCCCTAAACATGCACTTTGGTAAAACGGAACAGGGAAGGTCTTCTCCCTAGAGGGTGTGGCCGTTTGGGCATTGGGGTAGGTGGCCTGTAATTGACCCCCTTATGGCATGTTTTAGGAATTGCCCCACCGAGCTACCGACCTTTGTCTGTTCACATCCCAGCCTTTGACTGAGCCTTTCGGGCTGTACCTCAGTGTTCTCCTCTGTGAAATGGGCAGATCGTGCTGAGCTGAGGTTCATGGGTCTGAGGAGAGCAGATGAGATGATTTGGATTAAAGGACTCGCACTGATCCGAATTTCAATTTGGTCATCCTGCCATGCCCCACCCATTCTGGCTCTCAAAGCATCAGCCCTGGAGGAAGGGCTCAAGTGGCCTTGGAGGATATAGACAGTGGCTCAGGGCAGGGGTAGAAGTGGGGAGCCTGGGCCAGGGGCAGGCTCGTCAGTGTGCCCAGTGTGTCCGTGGTCTGCGGTCCATGAGCCCTTTTAGTGCCAGCACTGTGGCTTCAGTCCTCAAGCACCGATGGCTGCCGGCCACGTGCTGGCTTGTGGGAGACCACGTGGACACAGAAATGGACAAGGAAGGCCCAGACCCTGTCCTTGTAGACCTTACAGCCCAGCAGGGACTGTGGTCAGGGGCAGGGACCGTGGTCAGGGGCCGGCACCAGGCCTGGTGTGGACAAGGTGCTGTGTGGAGCCCGTGGTCACATTGCGTGGAAGTCGGGTGGAAAGATAACAGCTGTGGAATAATCATCTCTTTTTGTGTGTACATATTCCTGGCCCACAGTAGGTGTTTCATTCAGAGTCATCAGGGTCTGTCATGTGCAGGGGGTGCTGGCTGGTCCACAGGCGGAGCGGGCAGTGTCCTAAAGCCGCCTGTCTCCTTTCTGGGTTGCAGAGGCCTCCGCTTCATCCAGGTCTTCCTCCAGAGCATCTGTGATGGGGAGCGGGACGAGAGCCACCCCAACCACATCCGCGTCAATGCCACCAAGGCCTACGAGATGGCTCTCAAGAAGTACCACGGCTGGATCGTGCAGAAGATCTTCCAGGTGAGACCCGTTTTGTCCCCAGGCCCAGGAGAATCACTAGCGTGTGGGGTCCACTCCCCGCCCTGCTACTCCTTAGCTGTACCCCCGTGGAGGCTGTGTCTGCCCCCCTGGGCTCTGGAAGGGCTTCCCTGTCCATGTGGAAGGAGGCTGGTGCACTGAGGAGCCCTCTCACTCACCTGTGCTTGCCCAGCCCCACCTGTGGCCATGGCGGGTGTCCTCCCCATGGTGTTCTGTTGTGCCTCATCCTGGGAGGCCGGATTGGGGGGCCATGGGAGAAACCCCAGCAGAGGCCCTGAGGACCTCAGGTTGATGGTGGGATGGCCTGACTGGCCTCTCAGATGCGGCTTAGATCCTCACCCTGAGTAGGGAGCGGAAGAAGGGCCCCTGTGCCCGTGCGGGGGCGTCTGCTGAAAGGACACTGACCCAGAGGGCTCTTGGTGGCTTGTATTGGGGTGACATTGGCCAGGGCTCCTGGAAACAGGCTTCAGCACTGGCCTCGTTACCTGAGGGCCCCTAGGGTTGCCAGGCTGAGGCCCACGTGGGAGAAGTCACGAGGCCCTCAGGGTGCCCTGTGCACCGTTGCTGGCTACCTGCCTCTCCCAGCCTCCCCATCGCGCCCAGCCGTCATCGCGGCTACCCTCCCTGCGGCAGCTCCCACCGCCTGCCCATCCTCACGCTTTCCCGCACGGCACAGGTCGTGGGCAGGAAGAGCCAGTCACCAGGTGGGAAATATGGCCACTTCTGGACCATCCACCCTGGCAGGGCAGGGCCAGGGCCCGTCCCGGGTGGGCATCACAAAAGCCCTGCCCTCCCGGGACTGCGTTGCCCCTGTGAAGGCCTCTCAACCACCACCTCAGTAGGAGGAGTATGTCCTGTGTCCCTGGCCCAGGGCCGGCTGCCCTGAGTGTAACCTTCACCGGTGCACCATGAGGTGGGTACTATCCTTACCCTCATTTCACAGATGAGGAAACTGATGCGCAGAGAGATTAAGTACCTTTCTCAAAGTCACACAGGAAGTAGGTGGGGACTGGGATTCTACAACCCTGAACCTTAGTACCCTTATCTTTCAAATGGGTGTAAAAATAAGCCTGCCTCCTAGGACCGCTGTGAAGATTAAACGAGTTAATCTATATCCAGGGTGTGGCACATGCTTTACACTCAGTATATCAAAACTATTTACTATTTCCATTCTTAATGACAGTATTATTACCTGTAATTTTCTCACCCTGTCAAACTCGTAGCCTTTCTATCCAGTTGCATCTTTTTCTTTCTGGCTCTGAAATTCTGTGAATTTCTAATTCTCTGGTCTTTTCAAGTGTCAGGGAGAGCCTGAAATTTAGGGAAGTGTTGCCCCCTGAAGGACCAAAGAGGCCACAGCACAGATTAACAGCTTTTTGCCCTGCTCAGAAAGTGGGTTTTCCAAAGAAGCCATTCACTTTCTCCAGAGCAGGGAACCCAGAGGGAAGAAACTCATCCATGTTGAGCACCTACTGTGTGCCTGGCACTGTGCTGAGCACCTACTGTGTGCTTGGTGCTGTACTGAGCACTTTGCACGATCTCCTTAATTCTCACAAAAGCCACCCTATTAAATGGGTGCCATGATCATCCCCATTTTGCAGATGAGGACGCTGAAGCTCAGAGAGGCTAAGTAACTTGCTCAGCGCTCACAGCTAGTCAGTGGTCCAAGCTGCAATTGGAACCCAGGTTTATGTGTCCCCAAAGCTGGTGTCCACCATGCTGTCCCTCACGGCAGTAGAAGGGAACACATGTTGCCCTTTGCATTATCCTTTCCTTTCCAATGCCATGAAGAGCGCAGACCCCTGTCTGGCACGGACCTCGGGGGAAGTCCCCTCCCAGAGCCCCACCGTGCCTGGCAGGGTAGTTCGGGCCCCTACTAACACCGCCACCTCCCCTGTCGCCCTCTCAAGGCAGCACTGTACGCGGCCCCCTATAAGTCTGACTTCCTGAAAGCGCTCTCCAAGGGCCAGAACGTGACAGAGGAGGAGTGCCTGGAGAAGATCCGCCTCTTCCTGGTCAACTACACGGCCACCATCGATGTCATCTACGAGATGTACACCAAGATGAACGCCGACCTCAACTACAAGGTGTAGGTGTGCCCAGTGGCGGGCACACTCGGGCCACCCGCCCCCTGACATGCGGTCACTCGCAGAAACAGACAAAGCTGAATCACTGTGAATCAAGCTGGCGGGCTGCCCCTGGCCTGCCTGCGACCCCCAGTGCATCCCAGAGTCCGTCCCAGAGCAGGGGACGGGTCTGGTTTTTTTAAAGTCATTTTTCGGGTCTTTCCACATGGAGCAATAAATAATGGGCCTACTTCTGAATCACCTTGGAATTTCACAATAGCACAGACTGACTTTATACCTTCATTTCAGTGTGGTAAAAATCAATTGACGTTGCTAATAAATCAAGTCCTACGATTTTTTTTGGTTTTTGTTCTTTTCCCCCCACGCGGAGCATGACTCTAGGGGAGCCATGTTATACACCTCACTTTAAAAATAAACACATGTCTTTCTGAGGATCTGGCTCAAAGATGTTTGGGGTATTTTAAGGACCATGGGGAGTTTGATTTTAAATTATACAGGACCCCTATTGTGGGATTTTTTTTTTTTTAAAGCAAACTGGTATGTGTTCTCATGTGGTTGCCCAGCCAGCCTGACAGCACTGTCATTACAGACCCTGCTCTTTCTTACTGTCTGTTTCTAGACAACTTTTTTTATAGCTGAAAACAGCCAGCAAGCCTTTGATGACCATGACCAAGGAGACTTGATTTTAAAGCTCCCAGGCACAAATAATTGACCAGAGATGACTGTATTTACGTTCTTCTGAATAATTACTTTCTTCAGGGACAGCTTTTCCAACCTAAGAAACTACCTATCATGTGTTCTCTCAAGAGGGAGACAACGAACCCCTCCAGAGGCCGACACCCAAGGAAACGCCTCGCTGCCTTAACTGTCCTTCCTGGCGCTAAAAAGAGCTGTATTTTTGAAAGTGTTGGGGTGAATACAGGAAACCCCCCCCCCAAAGTGTTGATGTGTGTTAAAAACCCACATGGAATAATTGGTGATTTTTATGCAGAAACTAAATAATTCTTAATAAATAAATCTCTATTTTGGAATCATATCTGTGTGCTGTTTTAGTTCTTGAAGTCTTTTTCTTCTTCTTGGATTAGCGGTTACAACTGGGGATCAGCCAAGGACCAGTTTTCCAGCCTTTGTGGGTTTAAAAAAATAGAACTGGTTGCCACATTGAGAAACGGGAAATTTCACATAAAAAATCTTGATTTCTAGCATCTTTTCAAAAATCAGATTGCCTGGCAGGAGCTGAAAGATGACTGCCGCCTTGGCTGGACAGGGTAAGAGGGTGGGTGTATTCTTCACTTTGCCTCAGCTCTACCAATCCCTGTTGCCTCCCCACGCTTGGGATTCCATGGTTATTTGCACATTTTTATGGGCTGATGCTTTTTCTGATACTAGAGTTAAATGTAGAGGGAATATTCATTTTACTTCATTCCTGCTCCTACAAAGCTGATAGTCTAGTAGGCAAGATGGACCAATAAATCAACAGTGACCATAGAGAGTGGTCTGTGCCCAGTGGGAGCCTGGGGCCATAGCTGAGGGGCCATATCCTGGGATGCGTCCTAGGGAGTCAGGGCTTGCATGGAACCTTGATGGAAGGGGTAGAGGTAGGGAGGGAGCCTGACAGAGGAGAAGGGGAAGGGGACACTTCCAGGAAAAGGGAAAGACCTGGTAGCTTGACCTAGAGCAGGCTGTGTGTGTGATGCTACCAAGGGATTTGAACTTGACCTTGAAAATTATGGAACACCTTCAAGGGTCTTGTGCACAATCCAATCAGATACCCAGTTTGGAAGGCTCCCTCTGGCATGGCCAAGGATTGGACACCTGAACCAGGATTTTACTGTCTCTGATGTCATTATATTTTCTAATTTTGCCAGTAGTAGGAATGCTACTGATCTAAGCCCCAAGTGCTTTTTAGGATTTTTCCCTTCGGGTTTTCTAGAAATATAAAATTCTGCCAACAAATTAAAAGAATTCTGCATCTTTCTTTAAAAAAAGACCTTGTCTTCGTGTCTCCAGCATTAATGAGACTGAGAAGACAATTTCCTTGTGGAAGGTCGGGTTCTTCCCAGGACAGCTTCCTTCTGCGCTGGTACCTGCCAGCCCCCTGGGGGCACGTTGGGTTGCTTTCCTATTTTATCCTTGTCAAAGTGGGGCTGAGTTCTGCCTGCAGCAGGGAGGAACATGTTGAGTGCTGGTTGTATACCAGGCCTTGCACAAGCACTTTACACACTTCATTTCACAATCACCCTGAGATGTGGGCATCAGGAACCCCATTTATCAGAGGAGGAAACTGAATCGTCTGGGGGTGAGGCAAGGGGACTCAGCCAAGGTGACCCAGCCAGGACTGAGGGGCACCGGAGCTTCACATCTGACTCCATATCTCCCCTCAGCCAGGTCCACTTCTGTGCCAGAGGACAGTGAGCCCACCTTCCAGCCAGGACAATCTCATTGTGGGAAGCCACCATATCTGACCCACGTTAACTTGACAGGGCACAGAAACCCAAAGAAGCTCCCAAATTTGACAAGGGTTGACTCATTTATTTCCTCTTTAGCTCACTCAATTAAACCTCACCAAGCAATAGTTCAAATCCATTAAAATATGCAGACAAGGAGCTGAAGCTCACTTTACTGTGAAAAAGCCTGTTTCCTTCTTTATAATGTGTGTGGGGACAGAGCCAGGAGTGCAGTTTCCAGGCTCTCGGCCTCACGTGGAAAGGTGCTGGCTCAGGTAGTAAATGGCCATCAACTGTGACTGGATGGCCATCAGCTGTGGCTAGTTGGCCGTCAGCTGTAACCAGTGAGCCATTGGCCACTAATATAACTGCTGTGGCTATGCTAGCAATGGATGGGGGCTAGCAAGAAGATGGTGGCTGAGCTGGCAAGCGCGGATTGCAGCTAGCAAGTGAGGTTGGTTGGCAGAGAGAGTGGACAGCAGGTTGAGGATAGTGTGGCTCCTGCCTCCTGTGTCTCCAACCCAGCCACCAGTGAGACTATAGTGGTGTGACTCCCCCATCTATGGCTCCGTGGCTGTTCCTTTTTGGCCTCACCATGTCCTGCGTTCTTATGTGGGGAGCGGGACCAGAGACCCCGCAGGCCGCCCTGCACGACAATGTGGGTCTTGCTAATGTCCACCTCACAGGTTGTGAGGCTTAAATTAAACATTACTGTTGGTAAAGCAATTGGAAGTTTCTGAAGCATGGAAAGCTGTCTTAGTGCTAAATAAGATTGCACAGATATATTTCTGTGATGTGGGGTGTATGGTGATGTGATCAAGTATTGGAGTCCTGGCTCTGTTACTTAGTAGCTGAGGGGCCTAGGACAAATCACTTCACGTCTCTGAGCCTTAGTTTCGTCATCTGTACAATGAGGATTCTAATTGTTACGAGCAGAGTCCATGAAACTGCCTGGGCAGGCGCTGGGCTGCATAATCGTTTAGTGTTGACCCAATAATCATTACTCCAGGCGGGGAGGAGATACGAGAATGAAAGGGGAACATATCCTTGGGTTTGTTGGTTAGTTTGATGAGTTCCCGTGATTCACGTCGCCCCACGTCTGGCTGAGCACTCAACTGCCCTCGCGCCTGCGCGCTGAATGCTTGCAGCTCCCGCAGAGCCCAGTAGGTGGCGCTGTCTGCACTGCGCCGAGCCCGCCACAGCTCGGCTGGTCAGGTCAGTACCTCCTCGCACCCCAGCCTCCTACCTGCACCCAAGGTATGTGTGTTGGGGGTGGGTGGAGATGGGGGCTTTACCCCCTAACATGTTCGGGGTGGTTTCCAAGAGCTAAACGAGGAGCCCTATTTGAACACTGTTGGGAAAGTTTGAAGCCTCTCAAACGAGTGCTCTGGGGTTCTGACTTTAGGCCAGCCTCTGTAAAGGGAGTTCAAAGGTGTGTCCTGTTACTTTTACTATTGCTGCTGCTGCTACCACTACCACCACCACCAGCACGCTGCCATCACTAGCACCACCTAACAATTTTTGGGTTCACCTCCAAGTTCTATAACTTTGTAGCTGTGTGATCAAGTCACCACTCTGAGCCTCAGTTTCCACATCTGTAAAATGGGACAGGACCACCTCTCGCTTGTAGGATTACATAAAATATTGTGTGTAAAATGCCCAACACATAGAAGATGTTCAATAAATGGCTTTTATTAATATTTGTATGTATTATGATGCTACGGCTCCTGCAGGGGCACCCCTGCCCCAAATGCAGTTAAACCATAGCATATTCACTTTCTCCTTCCTTGCTCTTAAAGCTATGGCAGGGACCATGTCAGCATATCAACAGGAACACCCCAGAAAAGGTCATGCAATCTGGATGCTATTCCTCACTTTGCCCTGATCTTCTGTGTGACTCTGGGCGAGTCTCTTCTCCGCTTGGAGCCTCAGTTTCCTCATCTATACAATCAAGGGATTGGACAGTTTCAAGCTCCCTCCCAGCTCTGACACTGCAATGGACACCTCTTGTCACCATAACCAGCCCCTGGTTTGTATTCATAATTCCACTGAAATCAACACTTTATTCACAAGCAGCGCCATGCGTCTCTCTTTGTGACATCTAATAGGACCACATATGCAAAACACTTAACAAAGGGCCTGGCACCTACAGGGTGCTTGATAAAGGGCAGCTGTGGTGATGATTAATCCTTAATGACCTCTCGTTCATACCCAGAGAGGATTGTCTGGAAGGTGAGTCATTCACTCCTGTTAGCTGAGTATCTACTCTGTCTGAAGCCCTGGGTTAGGCTCAGGTGGGTCCTGCAGGACCAAGACAGGTCAGATCCCACCTGCCAAGGGGCTCATGGTCCCCTGGAGATGGTTAGATGGGAGAGGGCGAGAGGGCTTCTGAGGAGGTGACATTTGAGCTAAGATCTGAAGGGGAGAAAGCAGGCTATGGAAAGAGACTGGCTACAGCTGGTGCAAAGGCCCTGAGAGGAGAGAAAGCAGCATATTCCAAGGACAGACAGAGGCCAAAGTGGATGGAGCCTGGAGATCAAGGCGGGAGGACAGTGAGCAATGAAACCTAGAGATGCTGAGGCCAGTGGGAGTTCGGTTTCTATTCTAAGAGCAGGGGAAGTCAGAAGCCTCTATAAGTAGAGGGGGACAAAGCCAAATCACAATTTAAAAAGCTGTTAGCTAGGACCCTGCACTCAGAAAAGGGGCTGTCTCCACCCCCTGATCCAACATCTGCCTCTTCCTGTCTGGGAAAATCAAGCCTTCGTCACTTGTGTGCTATGCAAGTCATGGGCCTCGCTCAAGAAAGTGCTTATTGACCCTGCTTATAATTTCACTCACCACTCTAGGGGTCTCCATGGACCCCCAATGGCTTACCCAGGAAGCCCTGAATTACTGGGACCCTGCTGGCACCAAGGCGGAGGAGCCCCCTCCCTCTCTACGCCACAAGTTCAGATGAAGGCTATCTTTGAAGTGCCCATGACCAGCTGTGGGCCGGCCACACCCACAGGCCACTGGGCCTGCTGCCCAGAGAACAGGAATCAGCCAGTGGCTGAGCAGCTGAGCGGCTGTGCCCGTGACAACAGTCATCTGAAGGAGGGAAAGGCTTCCTCTCCACCTGGCCTCAGGTTTCTGCCCCAGGGAGAATTCCAGAAGAGCCTCATTGAAGGTCCCTGGCAGGGCGGGCCTCCAATCTCTGGGACCAAGGCCAGCTATTTGCAGGACGGAGGTAGACAAACCAGCTGATTGTCTCCAGCCTCTTTGTATCCTGTCTCCATGGCTTCTTTGTAAATGTGGGGGGGATGTGATTTCGGGGGGCGAGAGCGCTGCTATCCATTGGGGCAGGACCCCAGAGGAAGATCGTCAGACCCCACGCCCTCCTGGCTGTGTGACCTTAGGCAGGTTCCTTCACCTCCCTGGCTGTGCTTCCTCTCCTGTAGCTGGAAGGAAACCTTGAGGATAAAGCCCTACACAGTGTCTGGCACTCAGCAAGTGCTGTGTAAATGCATACATGCTAGCCTTGTACTTCCCCATCCACTTTCCCCAAGTGTTTCCTGTTTCTTCTTCTCCTCATGACTTGAACCCACCTGTGGCACTGACTGGAGAAAGAGCAAAAAGGCCAAGCAGAATTTCTCACCCCCATCACTCCACACTCCTAATCTCATCCAGGTGGGTGTGGGAGGGCTTCCCACATCAGAGGTGAGGGGACTGAGGCACATGGAGCAGTGCCAGGTGGCTGCTATAGTGGCTGGAGGGTGCTGTGTGAACTCAGATGGTCCTGAGTTCAGATCCTGACTGTACCACCAGCAGTTACCTTGGCCAAAGGACTTTCACCATGCAGAACCTCAGTTTGCCCATCTGCAAAAGGAGCTGCAGAAGACCCATCCCTCTGAGGGCTGTGGGGAGGAGGGGAGGAGATGGCCAGAGTCTGCAGGAATCCAGCCCCATGTGGTAGTTTTGGCTGAAGCCATAACTTGGAGACCTACTCCAGGCCCCCAGGACCTGGACACCCCCTGTGGGCCTACGCCAAGCTTTGGAGCTGTGCCAGCTGAGCTAAGGGTGTGCTCATGGAAGAGAAGGAAGAGAGCAGAGGCAGAACAGCATGGGGAGGGTGAGAAAAGAAGCTTCTGCCTGGGAGTGTGGGGTAGAGCTGAGCCAGGATGCTTGCTGTCTTCTTGACTCAGTAGTTCTCATCTGTAAAATGGACAGATGAGAAATTGGGACACTACTGCCAACTTCACAAGCTGGGAAGATGTTTCGTAGTGTAAGGGAGAATGCGGTGTAAATGGGAGAGCACTCTGGAGGGGATGTTAGCTAGTCTTGGTTGGGGAAGTGCACTGCCCAACCCTCATGAGCACTATTGTTTAATCTTCCCCTCCATGCAAGGTAGGGGCCGGTACTAGCCCCATTTTATAGATGAACGAAGTGAGGCCCAGAGAAGCAGGGTCACCTGCCCAAGGTCACAGAGCTTAGAGATGTGATAGAGCCACACCCACATCCTTCTGACTTCAGAGACCGTGGTTTGTTTGTTTTTTGAAATGTTTTGTAACTGCTTTATTGAAATATATATAATTCACATACCATACAATTCACCCATTTAAAGTGTGTAATTCAGTGGTTTTTAGTACATTCATGGAGTTGTGCAACCATTACCACAGTCAATTTTAGAAGATTTTCATCACCCTAAAAAGAAACCCTATACCCTGTAGCTCTCACCCCTCCAAATCTCCCTGTCCCCAGTCTCTGGCAACCACTAATCTGCTGTCTGTCTCTATGGATCTGCCTATTCTGGACATTTCATGTCAATGGAATCATACAATATGTGGCCTTCAATGTCTGGCTTGTTTCACTGAGTATCAAGTTTTTGAGTTTCATCCACATCAGAAAACCTAACAGCTCTTCACTCTTTTTATGGCTGAATACTATTCCATTGGATGAATAGACCACACTCTGTTTATCCATTCACCAGTTGAGTTGTTTCATCCTTTGGGCTATTATGAATAACGCTGCTATGAGCATTCATGCACAAGTTTTTGTGTGGTCATCTGTTTTCATTTCTCTTGGCGATATGCCTGGGAGTGGAATTGCTGGGTCACATGGTAACTATGTTTAACATTTTCAGGAGCTGCCAGATTGTTTTCCAAAGCAGCTGTATCGTTTTATATTCCCATCAGCAGTGTAAGAGTGCTCTGATGACCATCTCCACATCCTTGCTAACCCTTGTTATTATCTGTCTTTTAGAGACTATTTTCATATTGACTGTGCTACACTAGAGCATCTGCTGGGCGCTGGGTTCAAATCCTACCAGCTGTGGGATCGCAGGCAAGTGGCCTCTCTGTCTCCTTTTCTAGAAAATATCATAAGAATCTTTCCCTTCTAGGCTGTCAGGAGATGAACTGGGTTGCTGACAGCATCAGGCCTATGCCAATTGTAAAGAAACATGCACATGCCTTGTTTATAAGACTGGGGGCTGGGGAGGGGGTGATAAGGGCAGGTAAACCACGTGTAAAGTGCCTGTCAGGCTGACCCATCTGGCTCACCCATCTCTCCCAGTGCCTAGCACTCAGTCTGGCATACAGTAAGTGCTTGCTAAGTGCAGGCCTGAGGCGCTTCATGCAGAGTGTCACACAGGGTCTCAGCTCCCGCTCCTTGCATAAGAGCGCAGGATATAGTGAGGCCAAAAAGGAACACCCACGGAGCCATGGATAGGGGTGTCATACCACTATATTCTCGCTGGTGGCTGGGTTGGAGACACAGGAAGCAGGAGCCACGCGATCTGCAACCCCCCAACCACTTCTCTGCCAACCAACCTCACTTGCTAGCTGCAATGCACGCCTCTCTGCAATCCGCAATCCACACTTGCTAGCTTCGCCACAGCAGTTATATTAGTGGCTAATGGCTCACCAGTGACAGCTGATGGTCAACTAGTCACAGCTGATGGCCATGTACTACCCGAGCCAGCACCTTTCCACGTGAGGCCGAGAGGCTGGAAACTGCTGTCTGGGACTTTGTCCCCTCAGGTGCTGCCCAGGAACCCTCTTAGCAGGAAGGGTTCCGCTAGATGGGCTGAAGGGCTGGGCTGCCTGCAGCCTCCACAGGATTCTCAGCCTGTGCTGAAAATTGTTCCTTTTCTAAGAGGAAAAATTTTCTTTCAAGAGTCTCTTGTCTTTCCAGGGCAGAGGCTGGAGAGTTTCACCAGTGACAGAAAACAGTAAAATAATGGCAGTCACATCTTCGCAGTGGCCCTTGTTCATATTTAGTGAGAACAGCCACTGCTTGTTCGGTGCCATGAGCATCTCACTTTCTCTTCCCATGCACGCCTTCCATGCGAGGTCCACCTTCCTGCTTTCGATCAATCAGTACTTTTTCCCCCAATTTTTTTTTTAATTAAATTTATTGGGGTGACAATTGTTAGTAAAATTACATAGATTTCAGGTGTACAATTCTGGATTACATCATCTATATATCCCATTGTGTGTTCATCACCCAGAGTCAGTTCCCTTCCATCACCATATATTCGATCCCCCTTACCCTCATCTCCCACCCCCCACCCCCCGCCCCCCTTACCCTCTGGCAACCACTAAACTATTGTCTGTGTCTATGAGTTTCTGTTTCTCATTTGTTTGTCTTGTTCTTTTGTTGTTTTTGGTTTATATACCACATATCAGTGAAATCACATGGTTCTCTGCTTTTTCTGTCTGACTTGTTTCGCTCAGCATTACATTCTCAAGATCCATCCATGTTGTCACAAATGTTCCTATATCATCTTTTCTTACTGCCGAATAGTATTCCATTGTGTATATATACCACAACTTCTTTATCCATTCATCTATCGAAGGACATTTTGGTTGTTTCCATGTCTTGGCCACCGTAAACAAAGCTGCAGTGAACATTGGAGCACACGTGTCTTTATGGATAAATGTTTTCAGATTTTTTGGGTAGATACCCAGGAGAGGGATTGCTGGGTCATATGGCAATTCTATTCGTAATTCTTTGAGGAACCTCCACACTGCCTTCCATAACGGCTGCACCAGTCTGCATTCCCACCCCAATTTTTTTTATTGTGGTAAAACACACGTAACAAAATCTGCCATCTTAAACCATTTTTAAGTGGACAGTTCGGTGACATTAAATGCATTCACACTCTTGTGCACCCATCAGCACCTAATTTTTCACCTTGTAAAACTGAAACTCTGTACCTAGTAAACAATACCTGTCTATTCCCCTCTCCCTCCAGCTCCATCAACTGGTATTTTTAAAGCACCTACTAAGCACCAGGAAGGAGCTGGTCCTGTAGCAGTAAACAAGACAGACGTGATTCTTGCTTCATGGAAACTGATGCCCATTTTTTCAATGAGAAGACTGAGGTGCTGAGAGGGAGACACTTCCACCTAACCAGTGGCAAGGCAGAGTGTGAACCCAGACATCGGGCACGGAGGCCAAGACCCAGCCTCCTGGCCCAAGATGAGTCACTTCCTCGCACGGGGACCTCAGTTGACCAGACTGTGAGGTAGGGATTGCTGTGTCCACTTTATAGATGGAAAACTGAGGCTTGGATATGATGTGGCGTCTCCAAAAACTGCTCCCTCCATGAGGGGCCGGGGAAGAGAAGCTTTTCCATCTGGGATTCCAGGATCTTAAACAGCTCAGACAGGCTGCTAACTGGCTGGTGGTGAGGAACGCAAACAGAAGAACCCTCATGCCTCCACCTTCCTGACCCCTGATGGAAAGTCCGTCTGCTGGAGGCATTCCTGGCTGGGGGCCGGGCCAGGTTGGGAAGCAGAAGTAATGGGCAGAACTAGTCTGGGGCCCATTTTACAGACAGGCTCTTCTCAAATTAAAGGAAAACAACACGGTGCTTACTCTTCTCCACATTCAGGGGGATGAGGCGTGAGCCCTCAGCCTCAGCGGAGCTAACCCAACTCCCCCCTGAATGAATGAATGAATGAATGAATGAATGAATGAATGAATGAGCAGATACGTGGCTACATTAACGGATGAGCAAGCAGAGCCAGGGTGGTCAAGTCAGGAGCCCGAAATCTCAGGATTCCAACCAGAGCTCTTTCCAAGAAGCGCCAGCACCTCTATCCAGTGATCACGATGCCCGTTTTCCAGGTAAGGAAACTGAGGCTCTTGGTCAGCTCCCCGCAGAGGCAGCGGATCCCAGCGGAGGAGCGGGCACAGGGGCCGCCAGTCGCCTTCCGCGCTGCACTGGCCGGCGGGCGGCGGGTGGGCGGGGTGCAGGCCCAGGGGCGGCGCGCGGCCTGGAACCTGAGCCGGGGGAGGAGGGACGAGGCGGGCAAGCGGGCGCCCAGCCGGCCGCCGGCATTCAGGAAGCGCTGCGCTCCCGGCCGCCGGCGCCGCGCCATCGCCATCCCGCATCCCGGAGGTGAGTGTGGTCTGGGTCCGCGGGGCAGGGGAGTAGCGGCCCAGCGAGGTCCCCTCGCGCTCCTGGGAACGTCGCAGAGGCTCCAAAGGTTCTCTGGGAGCGCTGGAGGCGCGGGGACCCGCTGGGTGCCCTTGGGCTGGGCACCACTTTCCCTTGGGTTCAGTTTTATCACCTGTGAAATGGGCGCCAGCGTGGGCCCTGTGGTTGCAGGTCCGGGGAAGGGAGGTCCCGGGGCCAGGGACCCAAGCTAAGGAACCATAGGCAGGAGGCTCGGCAGCCCACCTTTGGGGGTCACCCCAATTTGGGGGTGCTTGCAACAGGGAGTTGGGATCCTGAGGTTGGCCCTGGGTCTCTAAGCAAGCTGGAGGGAATTGGGAGTCGAACTTACAAAGTCTACTTTTAGTTACTGAGTCCCAGAGAGATGGCTCTTCCCCGAAGAGGCAGGAAAATCTTTGACCTCCAGCTTTGCTGTGGACTCTCCGGAGGTCCCCAAGGACAGGGAGAGACCTCCCACACTCCCCACTTGCGGGGAGACACCAACTACAGACACGTTGCTTGAGCTACTTACACCATCCATTTTGCAGATGAGGAAACTGAGGCTCAGGTCTGGGATGTAGCCAAGTGGAATTTCAACCCAGGGCTGTCCAGCTCCAAAGCCCTCCCCACCTCGCACCTAGGGGGTGCCCTGCAAGTGATGGGGGAGGGGTGGGCCCATGGCTGTTCTGGCTCCGTGACTACAAGGGCCTTGGGTGGGGGTGGGGGTGGGGGTGTGAACCCCTGAAATTCTAAGCACATGTCATGAGTGAGATTTGGTCTGGGATGCTGAGAATTACTCAAGGATTTCAGTTTTGCCACTTTGGCTCTGGGGCAAGAACAGGCGGGTAATTTGGTGACTGCCTTCAGAGGAAGATGAAGAGGTGGCCCTGTTTAGAGAGGTCAGGTAGAAGGGTCAGGACTGGGTCATCTGCGAGGTTAAAAGTAGGGTCTGTGTGAGCCCAGACCCTGCTCTGCCACCCCACTACTGTGTGACCTTGAGCTAGACCCTTCGCTGTCTGGGACAGGTCATCTGTAAAATGGGGGTAGCATGAGGGTGACCCACCCCCAGGGCTGTCGCAAGGATGGGTGACCTGTGAGGTGCCTTGTGCAGTGCCTGGCACACACGCAGAGCTCAGCATTCACCATTATGGTGTTTGTGTGATGGTGGTTGCCCCAAACATCTTAATGGAAGGGCGTGAAAAACAATAACTGGCCATTTCCACGTTTCTCTAGTTCATTCTGTTTGAATAATGGTGGGAACCAGAAAGACTGGGGACCCCTCTTTCCCACCTTTCTTGGTAAATCAGGGTGGGGACTCCCCAGATGGCAAATGGCACTCATGAGCCAGTCAGGTTCAAGTCTGTAAAAACCAGGTGGGGTCATTTTGAAGTGGAATAAGCTGGTGAGAGTAAACCTGGAGTTTGTAGAGCTGAGAAATCGTTCCTTTTGGAGTGTGTGTGATGTGAACAGGAAGGGCAGGGATCAGATAGGCAGGGGCTAGGTCATACCCAGAAGCCCTAAAAGTCCAGGCTGGGAGGGTCATGCGGGATGTGTGGTCTGGAAAGGTCCGTCTGGCTACAAAGTGGGGGCCAGGTGGGGAGGCCAGGCTGCAGGCTGGGGACATCATCTAGGTGAGAGATGGGGATTGGAGAGGGGCATAGAAAGGAGATGTAGGAGGGAGAGAAACACACAAGATTGGCCTCACGGTGCCTGGCACATAGTAGCTGCTCAGTAAATCTCTGTTGCCCTGTTGAGTGACTGAACACATCATTTAGAGAGGGCCTGAGTTCACTGAGCTTCTCATCTGCTCCTGGAAGGGAGGGGGGTGTGTGTGGCCCACATGGAGTTGGCTGCTCTACCCCTCACAAGTCCCTGACCTGCTGTTGGCCTCAGCTTAGTCCCTCCCCCCCCATTTGACTCCAGGAAGGACATTCCAGCCCCCTCCCCAAATCCTAGGGACCCAGGGAACAGCTCCTTTTCTTGTCACACACAGGATCTGGTGAGCCAAGAGAACATTTCATGCCAGCCTGACCTCTGGAATGCTCTGCATCGCTAATTTGGAGTGGAGTTCACCTGTTAAAGATTAATTCAGATCTCTTGAGATGCCTGTGGTCCTGGGCTGCTGCTCTGAACTCTGGGTGCAAGGTTCTGTCTGGCTTTCGCCAACCCTGGGCTGTATTAGTGGTCGTGATGACGGTAGTGAGCCTTTAGTGAGCACTTACTATGTGCCAGGCACTGAGCCAAACATTCTTAGCACATTTGGATACAAAACAATGATTGTAACTGTTTTTGAGAGCAAAACTGAGGTCTGAGCAGTGAAGTCGCTTGCCCAGGGTCTCTTAGTAGGGAAGAGGCAGAGCTGGGATTGGAACTCCATTAGTTTAATTTCAAAATCCATGCCCTTTACTTCTAAAGTGGCCTGTCCCTGGAGTCGTGGGGAAGATGCTCTGTGGGATAGAGATAAGAATCTGAACTGCTCAGACCTGCTGCACCTTCACCAGGGAGCTCAGCCTCAGTTTCCTCATCTTTCAAATGGGGCTCTCAGCAGCCGGCTGGCCCAGCCAGGCACATCTCATGTGTACAATAAATTATATTTCATACACCCTCACCTCCCCCACTCCCAAATGGGACTCTCAGCTCCCACTTTGCAAAGACAGTCAAGGCACATGGACGGGGTTTCCCCACCCTGTCCCCTGGACTTTTCCAGGGTGTGTTTTCCTCTGGCTCATCCCTAGGGCACCCGCTGAGAGCCCCTCCGTGCCAGGCAGGCGAGCGGAAGGTAGCAGGGGCAAAGCTAGACTTGTATTTGGACAAAGGCTGATGCCTTTTCAGCCATGAAATATTTACAGGCAGCAACTGAGTGCCAGGAGCCATCAACGTTTCCTACTTTCATGATTTAATGCATAAAAACCATGGCTGGCGGGGGTCGGGCTACCTGGGTCAGATGCCAGCTCCCAGGGCCTCAGTTTCCTCGTCTGTAAAATGGGGCTATGGTAGTGCCTGCTTCGTGGGCTGGTTGTGGACTGTCTCCAGCACATCACTCTTTAGTTTGTAACCAATGTCTAGTGCCCGATGTTCACTTCAGTGGTGTCATAACCTCACCCCCGCTGGAGGTGGGCAGGGGCGGGAAGGCTGACTCTCATTTTACAGCTGAGAAAACAGACTCCGATGAAAATCAATTAACACATGGTTGTCCCACTCACTGGTTCATGGCAGAGCTGGACCTAGAAGCCAGATCTGAGTGACTCCGGTCCCGTTGGGTCCCTGAAAAGCCCAGTGGCCAGCTTAGCTTCCTTCTTGGAAAGCCACCTTGGACTCACCCCTCTTGGAGTCTGACCCACCTCTGTTCACATTTCAGCTCTGTTACTCACTGCTGTGTTACATCAGGAAGTAGGTTAACCTCTCTGTTCCTGGGTCTGCCATCTGGGGTTTGCTGGAAGTCAGAACTCTACCAGTGTGAGGAGGATCCAGGCACTGCCGGGAAAGCCCCTGCATTGGGTGCTCTTGGGTCCCGAGAGCTGGCACCCTGGCTGGCAGAAATGAGGAAGGGAGACCAGGCCCTCATTTCCACTGTGATTTCCACTTCTTTTCCATCTCAGCCCCTTTCTGAGCATCAGCTTCCCCTTTCTGCCCCGAGCCCTGGTCACTGCTGGCTGTGTGACCCCCAAGGAGGTCACCCCACTCCACCTCTCTGAGCAGGTTTTCTCATCAGTGAGGGTGGGTCACAGAGACCATGCCAGGGGCATAGAAGGCGCTCCATAAATGCTTGCAAGTCTGCTCCAGATGCGATCAGGGAATAGGAAAGTCCACAGGAGGTGGGGCAGGAGAAGGGGGTGACAGGCAGGCCATTGACCAAATGGGAATACTCTTATTTTTCTTCAGTGGTGAGTAATGGCTGCCCTTCCCTGCTGCCCGCCCTGCCTGCCCCCCACACAAAGGGCTGCTCAGTCTCACCAGGAGCCTGTTTTTACTGAGGGTGGAGTGGCCTGGGTTCCACCCAGCTGACCAGGAGGGCTGACCACCTTCTGGGACAGCTCCGTGTGTGTGTCGGCGGGGGGGAGGAATTAGTCCAACATACACCCTGGATGGACCCCACAGGCTCAGGGGAGATCCCAGTGGGCCAACTGACCTCAGGTGGGGACCTATCAACCTGATTCACTCCTGCCTTTCTGTGGCACAGAGGAGGGGTTCAGGCATACCTGTAGACAGAGTGAATAAATGAAAGACGAAGGAAGGAATGAGTGATTGAACAGACAGATCAAGGCAGGGCATCAGAAGAAACCACCTGCTCAGATTCAGGCTCTGGCTCTGAGACTGAGTGAGCTTGGGCAAGTGTCCTGGCCTCTCTGAGCCTCACTTTCTTTATCTGCAAAATGGACTCTTGATAGCTGTTGCCCTCTCAGGGGAGTGCTGGGTCTCATAATAGGTGCTCAGTAAATTATCTGTTAGAGAATGGGAGGGAGGAAATTAGCTAGTTCGTTGTGTAGAGGTTCAGCTTTGGAGATCTGTCTGCCCTAGGGAGAATGACTAAGCTTATCTTGAATTGTTTCATTTGTATCCATGAGTTCATTCGTTCATTCATTGATTCATTGACTGGGTATATCTTGAGCCGCTACTCTGTGCCAAGCCTTGTTCTAGGCATTGGGGACTCATTGGTGACCGAAACAGAAGAGGGCCCTGCCCTCCTGGAGCTTGCATCCATGTTCCCATTATTCCACCCTCAGTTTGTTTGGGCTGCACTTTATGAGGCCCAAACAAACTGAATGTGGAATAATGGGAACATGGATGCAAACTCCAGGAGGGCAGGGCCCTCTTCTGTTTCAGACCAATGAGTCCCCAGTAACAATAACCAAGCAACCCAGTGGTGGGTGCTGTAATTCATTCCATTTTAGAAACAAAGAGACTGGCTCAGAGAGGTGAAGTGATCTGCCTGGGGTCACACAGCTACTAAGTGGCAAAGCCAAGATTCAAACTCCAAGTCTGTTTGGCTGTAGCATCTCAGCTCCTCACCACTGTGCCAGCTTTCCCGTGAGTTCCAAGGGGCATGGCATTTTAGAAGGGAGACCCCAAAGGGATGAACTCAAATGGGTTTAAAAGCAGATGCTTGGAATGCTAGCCACATTCCCTTCCTGCTCAGCAGTGACCTCTGCTGGGTCTCTTGGTCTCTCTGAGCCTCAGTTTGCTCATCCATGAAATGGGATAACAGTAATGCCTACCTCAGATGGGAGGTAAATGTGTAAGTGCTTGGAGCCTGGTAGGTATTGGATAAATGTCAGTTCCCACCTCCATTCCCCCGGATTCAGTCTATTCATCTGGGAATGGAGATAATAGTATCTAATTTCTAGAGTTATTATTTGGATTAAGACAGATAGAAGGTGCTGTGTGAAATGTACCAAGGATGGCAGGCACTGCTGATGGTGGAACTTCAGGCGCTGGCCTTAGCCCTAATTCTAGGCAGTTAACCATAGACAGCAGCCTGTTGTTGGTGTAGGCTGGTGGTGAAGCAGGCTGGGACGGAAGGAGGACCGCAAACTGGTTTTCTGCTGCCTCGGGCTCCCTTCCTCGGCTCCCGCCTGCCGGATGCATTCATTCCACGGTGTCTGCTCTTTCCTCTGACGTGCTCACCTTGGGGTTTTGCACGTGGGAATGAGGTGGAGGGGTATATGAATGGGTGGGTGGGTGTTCTGTGCCCTCTGGGCCTCAGCCTCCCAGCTGGGAAATGGGCCAGTGCCTGTCCTGACAGCCTCCTAGAGGTGGCAAGAGATGGAAATGAGGAAGTGAGAAAACCCTTTCTCCTAGCAGTCACGAGCCCGGCGTTGGAGCCGGGAAGTCTGGGCCCCAGCACGCTGTGCCCTGCCCTCTCTGGGCCCCGTCTCCCAAGCTGGAAATTGAGGGAATGTTAACAATCAAACAGCAGCTGCCATTTGTGGCTGGGACTGTCCTCCAGGAGAGGGGATAGGCCAGGGAAAAGGGACTCCTAAGGTTCCGAGGCCTCCCTCCTCCTGGGCTGGAGCTGAGTAGCATCGCACTCCCAGCGGGACTGACTGAGTCTGAGAGGGTGGACTCCCGGGGCTGTGCTCTGACGGGAGGGGGGAGGCAGGGAAGAAGCAGCTGGAGCCTCCTGGGGCAGGGACAGCATGTGCTTGAGCCCCTGCTGTGTGCCAGACCCTTTACATGTGTTTAATCCTCATGATGTTCCCATGTGTCTCTGAGGAAACTGAGGCTCAGGGAGGGGAAGCCCCTTGCCCAAGAACACTGAGGCGGGAAGGGTTATGGGGACTAATTCTCATACCATACAACTCACCCTTTCAAAGTGTTCAATTCAGTGGTTTTTTAGTGTATTCAGCGTTGTACAGATATCATCTCTATCTAGTTCCAGAACATTTTCATCGCCCCAGAAAGGAACCTCGTACCCCTTATCAGTCATTACCCCCCACTCCCCTCTCCACACAGCCCCTGGCAACCACACATCTGCTTTCTGTCTCTGGATTTGCCTGTGCTGGACATTTCATGTCAATGGAATCCTGTCATATGTGGCCTTAGGGTTGCATGGTGCGCATGTACCCGTAAACCACTGAGCCACACTGCCTCCCAGTGGCTCCCACCCTGGGGCTTGGCCACGCGTGGGTACCCATGGAAGCTTGGGAGGGGGCGGTAGTTGTGTGCATTGTCAGAAGCCCTCCAACCAGGGGCCTGCAGAATGACCGAGTCTATGCTGTGGCCACACTGGCCTTGCCCTCTGTGGGCCCAGTGAGTCACCCCAACCCTGCCCTGTCTAGGCGGTGTGAGTTTGAGGGGGGCACCCTCCTGGGTAAGGGGACCTGACAGGACACTGGGGCTCTGTCTACCCTGGACAGGCGGCCACTGTGCAGCAAACAGGAAATAGGCTAGGCTGAGATCTGCTAGGTAAATACAGGCTGGCCTGGGAAGGTGCCCGGCATGGCATGATGCCCCCTGCTGCTGCGGCTGGTCAGGGAACCTGGCAGGCAGGAGGTTTCATTTGGCCAAGGGGCTGAGCTCCCAGCCGGCTGCTTCCAGCGGCGGCTGCTCCAAGGTGGTGGCCGGATCCCAGTCTCTGGGCCCAGCCACTCCACCCTCCCTGGTCCTCAGTCGGTTTGTTCACCCATCGTCTAATAATAATAATATAATGATAACGATGACACTAATAAGAGCCATTCTTTGCTGAGTACATGCTCTCTGCCAGCCACTGGGCTCAGTGTGTCACACACTATCTCATTTAACCCTCACAACAGTCCCCTGCGGTGGGTGCTGGGACCATCTCCATTTACAGGTGAGGAAACCGAGGCACGGGAAGGCCAGGTGACTTCCCCAGGGTCACATAGCTTGTGAGTTGGCAGTCAGTCTGCCTCCAGGGCCATGGTCCCCACCACCTACCCTGTTCCACTTCCTCCACCCCCTCCTTCCACCCTTCCCTTCTTGAGTCCCCTGGTCCTTGTAAAGTATCCACGCAAGACACAGGTCCTAGGGCCACACGGGTCCGAATCCTGCTCACCCCTCTCAGGAGCTGGGCACACTGGACGAGTGACTCGACCTCTCTGAGCCTCAGTTTCCTCCCCTGGAAGGTGGGGGCGTTGGACAGGCCTGGTGTTTTCTCTCTGGCACCAGCAGATCTCAGGGTCCTGTCCTCCTAGTCCCTTCCCCAGCCACCCCATCTCTCCCAAACTGACCTGGAATGCCAGGCACTCACAATAACGTTGATTCTGGTATCGGTGGGTCCACAGGGTGGAGGGGGAGGAGGAAGGAGGAAGTGTACTGGGTCTGTCTGAGAGCCCCAGACCTTCTCCCCCCCCACCCCCGTCTGCCTGCCCCCTCCCAACCCACTCACCTGTCTTCCTTCCTGAACCTTTTTTCTCACCTTGCGTCAGGCCACACCATCCCTCAATGCCCCCTGCACTTTCTCACCCCCACACTTTGACCTGCTGTCTCCTCTGCCCTCCTGTCTACTTCTTGTTGTCAAGCCCCAGCCCATCACCCCTCCTCCTTGCAGCCTCTCCCTGTCCCCATCAGGATGAGTGTCACTTGTCCCCGCCTGTGCCCTGGACCGTCAGAGGCCCCTGGTCTTAGAGTGTAAGAAAGCAACTGTTTTTTTTTAATGTCCCTTTCTGCCTCGGCACAGTGCTAAATGCTGGGGGGACAGCAGACCCAAAATGGACCCTACCTTGGGGAATTAAACTTCTAGAGGAGAAAAGATAAATAAAAGAATAATAAAAATGTGAATCATGGAAACTGCTCTAAAGGGAGACACATGTTGCTCTGAGAGTGAACAACTGGGAGGTCAGGAAGGCTTTTCACAGGGAGCGTTGGTTAAAATGAGACCTGAAGAGGGGCGGCCGGATGGCTCCGTTGGTTAGAGTGTGAGCTCTGAACAACAGGATTGTCAGTTCAATTCCCACATGGGCCAGTGAGCTGCGCCCTCCACAACTGGTAGATTGAAGACAACGAGCTGTCGCTGAGCTACCAGAGAGGCAGCTGGATGGCTCAGTTGGTTAGACCACCAGCTCTCAACAACAAGGTTGCCAATTCGATTTCCGCATAAGATGGTGGGCTGCGCCCCCTGCAACTAAAGATTGAAAATGGCAACTGGACTTGGAGCTGAGCTGCACCTTCCACAACTAGATTGAAGGACCACTACTTGGAACTGATGGGCCCTGGAGAAACACACTATTCCCCAATATTCCCCAATAAAATTAAAAAAAAAAAAATCCTCAACCTGGTAGGGTTTATCCATATATATTAAAAAAAAAAATGAGACCTGAAGAAAGGGAGCCAGCCAGTGGAGGAAGGAGCCAGGTAGGCCCGGAGTGGGGAAAAGCCATCTGCCTTCCTAGACTTTCGTGAGCTTCCACCCTTTATGTTCCCCTTGGGTGCCTTGCAAACAGGTGGCACTCAACGGATGCCTGTTGGAGTGAATTAATCCCAGGAGGGAGGGAACAAGGAAAAACCAGCTCCCTGGAATTCTTCCTCCCGGGGTGGAACAGCCCCCACAGGCCCAAACTTGTCCCCAGATTTAAGCAGCTTTCCTTGCTCATGTGATCAGGAGGATGGGATTTGACAAGTGTGTGCCAGGGTTTCCATGAGATCAGGCAAAGCTGCAGGGGTGGGTGGGTGGGTACTGGTGAGGTCAGGGTGGGCCCTTCCACCCTGCACAGTCGGGGGCGGGCCAGGGGGGTGGAGCCGGAGACTCCCTCATCCCCAGTTGAATCCAGGATTCTCAGAGAGAAGGCAGCTGTCATTCACTTCGTCATGCAATTTGCTGTTTACTGAAGGCTTCCTTTGTGCGAGGTGCTTGACTCAATTTGTAGACTTCTCACAATAACCCCATTAAGATCCCCACTGGTAGGTGAGCAAAGTGAGGCTCAGAGAAGCTCAGTAACTTGCTCAAGCTCGCCCAGCTAATGAGCGAAGGGCCTGGGAGTCCACCTCCTGATCTGTCTGACGTCAAAATGCTCCCTCTTTCCATGCCCCACCAGCTCCCGCCAGGTGAGGAGTGGATTTGGCTGCCCCGACTGAGTCCCCAGGGGCCATCAGAACAGAATGTGTGACCTCCCAGATGTCCCTGTTCTTAGAGAGCGCGGAGCCTGTCAGGGCAGAGAGGAATGCTTGGGGACTCTGGCTCAGCCCTGTGTCTCCTCACCTTACTCGGGAACCCCTGCACCTCTTAACTCAGCCTCTCCCGAGCCCTCTGGTCTCCGCAGCTTTCAACACCCTCAGATAGGACTGCTTCTTGCTTTGTCTGGCTGTTGACTCTGTTTCCCCGCCAGAAGGTCCTCGCCAGGAGGGCAGGGGTTTTTCTGTCTTGCTCCCATCTGGGTCCCCAGTACCTGGCACACAGTAGTTGCTCAATAAATTCTTGTTGGATAAATGAATAGATGAATGGTTTCTAATCTTGCTCCTTGGGCCCTGAGATTCAGATCCTCCCTTCCGTCCATCCTGCCACAACTACCATCTGTGCGTGGACTACAGTCTAGCGTATGTGTATATTCAAACACAGGGTTTGGACACCTAAAACAAAAACATTTGAAATCCACTGCTTTAAATGAATGCAGTGGTGACACAGCGTGTGTGGGGGTGTCAACACTCATGTAAACGTCCCTGATGGAGCCCCTGATGCTCGCCTGGTGCCACGAAGAAGCATACAGGACAGGACGCTCACAGGCCGAGGAGAAGCCCCAGGACTCTGCCTCTCCCCCAGCTGTCTCCCCCCTTCCCTCCTAAGTCTGGCAAGTGTTCGGAATGTGTAATTACAGCCTCCAGGGCAAATTAGAACAGGGAGGAACTCTTTCCCCGACCACAGAGAGCAGGGCAGTGTGTGGGGAGGGAATTGCCACCGTGCAGTGTGTGTGTGTGTGTGTGTGTGTGTGTATGTGTATACACGTGTGCACTGGTGTGTACACATGCGTGGGTGGTGTGGTGTGGAAGGAATCCAGGGTTAGGATCCAGAGGCCATTTGCTCCTGGGTGGCCTCTCAGAGCCTCAGTTTCCTCAGCTATTCAACGAGAGCAGCAGCCCAGCTTTGCTCACCAGACTCGGGGATTAACTGAGGGCATGGCTGGGAATTTGGTGAATTTTAACGTGGTCATGAACGCCAGGCTGTAGTACTACCTATATGTGCATAGGAAGGGGGGTGAGGAGGGCATAGGGTGCTGATGGTGAAGAAGGCATTTTTCAAGGGCTTAATAAGTACCCAAGAGACACCTGACCTGCCTTATGTCCTAGCAGTTCTACAGGATGGATGCTGGTATTGCAACCCTCCTTTTAGGTAGGGAAACTGAGGCTCTGAGAGATTAGCATGGGCTGGTAGTAATTATCCTTACCTCCCAGGGCTGTTGTGCAGCTTGAACAAGACACTGTGAGGGCTCAGCATGGCGCCTGCCACTCAGGCTGTGTCCCCTGTCAACGGAGGGGTTTGGGCAGCCCAGGCTCTGCAGCCAGCTGCCCAGATTTGAGTCCTGGCTCTGTTGCTAACCTGCTGTGTGGCCTCAGGCAAGGCACTTACCCTGTCTGAGCCTCCATTTCCTCCTCTGTAAAATGGGAATGGTAGCAGTGCCGACCCGCAGGGCAGGTTTTCCAGCCTCAGCACTATTGACCTTTGGGCTGGATCATTCCTTGTGATGGGGCCTGTCCTTGCATGGTAGGCTGTTTGACAACATTCCTGGCCTTGGCCCACGAGATGCCAGTAGCCCTCTCTCCCCTGCACAGTGTGACAACCAAGCATGTCCCCCGACACTGCCCAGTGTTCCTGGGGAGCAGAATGGCCCCCACTGGGAACCGCTGGTCTAGGGTTGCAGTGGGGATTGGGCGAGAGCACAGTGTGAAGCACGTAGGCTGGTGCCAGGCACAGAGTGAGACCAACATAATCCTGATGCTGATGGATGTGCATCTCATAATTATTATTTCCTCATAATTAAAATGCCCATAATGATCACCGTGTGCCTTGCCCAAGGCTATGAACCATGAGTAAGTGGCTGGGAGGCTAGCTGACTTCAGACCCACAGTAGTGGAGCCCCCCAGAAACCCTGGGTGCTATTTGGGTTGGAATTCCTTAGGGTGCAGGCCCTCCTGGCTGCTTCCTCTGGCCTTGGGAGCTCCCTGAGCTGGGGAGTGTCCATTAAGCCCCGCCCCAGTGGGGGAAGGGGCGACTTGGGAAGGGGTGCTGTAATTAGGAGGGTGTTGACAGCAGAGTCATGTGCCCAGTGCCTCCTCTCCCTCTCACCCTGGCATCCCCAATGAGGCAGACAGGGCTGTGTCCAGGGGAGTCTAATTCCCCCCTCAATGCCTGTACCTCCAACAGATACCCCTCCCTGCCTCAACATGCCCCTCATTCCTGCAGAACAAAGCCCAAACTCATGCCGCAGCTACTAGGGGCCGAGGATCCAGGTCTCCCTCTCCCATCTGGCAGGTGGATGGGAGCTACTGTCTTCTGTGGTCCTACTAGGTACCAGCACTGAGTGGGCGCTTCAAATTCCTGAAGTCACTGGTATCTCCCAAGAACTCTAGCAGGAGATGTGGTCACCCCAGTTTTACAGGTGGGGAAACCAAGGCCCAGAGAGAGGAAGTGATTTGCCCAAGATCACACAGCTGCTAGTTACCATGGCCAGGAAAGAACCAAGTATATCTGATTTCAGAACCTGTGCTCCTAACCTTTCTTCTTCCTTTGATTAGAATCACTGACAGCTCAGAATTTAATCCCAAGGTCAGCAATGGACGTGCCTGATCTCATTTAATTCTTCCCGCAAACCTATGAAAAAGCTACTACAATTGTACCCACGTCACAGATGAGGAAACTGAGGCTCAGGTAGCTAAATAATAGGTAAATGGCAGAGCTGGGGTTAGAACCCAGGCCGGAATGACTGTAAAATCCAGGCTCCCCTTCCACACTGGTGCCAAGTGGGACTAGTTCCTGGACAGAGCAATGAAATGTGTGTGCCCTGCTGAGCCCACCAAGAGAGGCCTCTGGCAGTGCCCCCATTCCCTCTGGCCCAAGCCTTCCCTCCTGGCAGCCACAGAACAAACAAAGTGGGAACCTGTCTTTATTTGTTCCTCTGCTAATGTGTCAGGCAGGAGGCAGACATAGAAAAGAGTGCTTCTCAGACATCTCCCTACAGCCTGGGTGGCATGGGGAGTTCCAGGCAACTCACCCTCAGTGCCCAGCCCCACCTGCCCAGCAGCCTGCTGCAGAGGGCAGGGGGCTACCAGCCAGCCAGCCGGGTCTTGCCCCTCCCTGCCCTTGTTCCGGGCTGAACGTTGGGACTGGAACCAGAGAGACCTGTGTTCAAGTCCAGCTCTTCTCCCTCTAAACTGTGACTGTCTTTCCTGAAGCTCCCGTTTCCTCATCCAAGACATGGAAACAAATAGTACCTTAGTCGTAAGGTCATTTGTCTTGTAGCACCCTTGTAGGTATTGGGTATGCAGGAGTGAACAAGACAAAAGCAGCCTAAGAAATTAACTAATCCTGTGAACAAATGGTCAGGGAGGGCTTCCCAGAGGAAGGGACAGTTGAGTTGGGAACCCAGGAGGGTAGGAGTTAACCAGGCAAAGGGTGGAGGGGAGGGATTGGCACTTGGCACTGGAAGCAGAGTTTGTGGCTGGGGGAAGTCAACTACAGTCTTGGAGCATTGCTTCCCTAGTCTGGAAAATGGGGGTCATAGGAATGGTGCTAGGTGAGGAAATTTAGGACTTCTGGGTTCACTACTGAGGGACACAGGGTTCACAGGATTTTTGTAGCACCTACTGTGCCTGAGGCATGCAGTTAATGGTTATATTTTATAATAGTAGGTTCTGACTGTCAGGCACTGTGCTTTGACGGCCCCATTTTACAGGTGAGAAAACCGAGGCTGTGGAATGTTGACTTGCCCATCAATCACACGGTTGCTCAGTGTGGAGCCTGGCTTTGAACCCTGCTTTGTGGAGCTCCGAAGCTGGTTAGGTTGTTCAGGAGTCAGCTTCAGGCTCCAGGTTTGGGGTCCCAGTGTGATTCGGAGGCCCTTCCTCCTCCAGCAAATGCCCAGGGTAGCTGGACCCGCGACTGACTCACGTTTCCAGGGCCCTGAAAGAGGCTCCTGTTGCAGCTCCTGCCTGGGGCTGGCGGCCAACCACATCTGGGAGTGGCTACCCCACACCCCTGTCATTACAACGGTGGCTTTGAAGCAGCTGGCTGCAGTGCTGTTTGCCCACGTGGGAGGGGGCTTCCTGGAGCCCCCACCACTGGCCGGGCTCTGCCTGACTCTCCTGCTGTTCCGTTGCAGGCCAAGCAGTGCAGACAAATCGGGGTCAGCATGGCGGATCCCAGCGAAGGCCCCCACACTGGACCTGGGGAGGTGGCCGAGCCCCCCGGGGATGAGAATGGCACACCTGGTGGGGAGGCCTTCCCCCTCTCTTCGTTGGCCAACTTGTTTGAGGGGGAGGATGGCACCCCCTCACCCTCACCAGCCGATGCTGGTCGCCCCTCTGGCCCAGGCGATGGGCGACCAAATCTGCGCATGAAGTTCCAGGGTGCCTTCCGCAAGGGGGTACCCAACCCCATTGACCTGCTGGAGTCCACCCTGTACGAGTCATCGGTGGTGCCTGGGCCCAAGAAGGCACCCATGGACTCACTCTTTGACTATGGCACCTATCGTCACCACCCTAGTGACAACAAGCGGTGGAGGAAGAAGGTCATGGAGTGAGTATTCCTGGCTGTCTGGCCAATGGTCTCCCCCTCTGTATTGAATTTGTCTACCCATCCACCCATCCACCCATTCATCCATCCATCCATCCATCCATCCACCCACCCACCCACCCACCCACCCATCCATCCATCCATCCATCCATCCATCCATCCATCCACCCACCCACCCATCCACCCATCCACCCACCCACCCACCCATCCATCCATCCACCCATCCACCCATCCACCCATCCATCCATCCATCCATCCATCCATCCATCCATCCACCCACCCACCCACCTACCTTCTCCTGCTGGCACACTTCCCAGCTGCCCCTCCTGGGTCTTCTCCAAGTATCACCTTCATTCCTGGGCATCTGGCGGCTCTCCTGGGGCTCGGGGAGAGTTCAAACTCCAAAGCATTCACGCTTTCTCTCCTATGGAGACCCGGCTGAAAGAAGAGAAGGAGAGTGGAGATAAGTCCCTGGGTGTAGTAACAGCACATGGCCATCTCAAGGATGCGTTAGACAGGGAGCTTCCAATCCCCTAGATCACCTTGTGTGGACCCCATCCTCCCGCAAGTGGGTTCTGCTTAGCTGACTCCTGCAGCCTGGACTCCAGACTCAAAGGCATTTCCCCAGCATCTTCCTGTGGCTTGTGTGGCACTCTGCAAACACAGGCTCATAGGGTTCTGTTTCCAGCATGACCCTGGTGTTTGCCACCTGCACACCCCCTGCTTTATGAGACTGAGCCCTCCTTCCTGATCCTGTAGGGGGTCCAGGGACTTCCCCAAGCTTTTGGCAATTTAGGGGAGGGAGTGGGGCTTACAGTCTGATCGTCACCTCTGCTCCCAGCCTCTGCTCCTGCTGAACTAGTTCAGTTTGTGATCCTTTCTAGGTCCGGACACTGCTGTCGCTAATGTACTCTGAATTGACCCAGACTTAGAAACCAGCCCCTTTCCTCAACTCTTGCCTTCATTAACTGCTCATCCATTCATCCAGCGACTCATCTTTCCACCTGTCCATCCATTTATTTGTCCAATCCATCCATCCATCCATCCGTCCGTCTGTCCTTCCATCCATCCATCCATCATTATTCAAATATTTACCCATCTATCCGTCTGTCATCTATCCAGCCTTTCACCCACGGGAACCCCTAAACACCCCCATCAGGCCTCTGTGTGTATCTGGAGGCTTGTCTTGAAGTCTAGAGATGTCCTGTTGTTACCTGGTCCTCCTTTGTCCTCCTTGCTGGTCCCAGACTCCTCTATGCCCTTGGATGAAGCCCATTCACCTTCTCAGTCCTTGCTTGGTCAAGAGTTGTCCCCTTTATTTATTCACTGAGTCACTGACTCAGTGAATATTTTTCCAGCACCCACCATGTGCCAGGCAGTGGGGTTGGTTGGCCCTGGGGCTCCAGGGGTGAGCCAGACCAGATATGGCCCTACTCAGGTGGCACCTTCCATTTGGAGGGTGAGACAGGCAATAAGCAAGGAAGTAAACATGTGACTATACAGTTCAAGTTGGAGGAGGTGCTGAGATGGGAGAGGGGAGCTGATTCAGGAAAGGTAGTCCAGGAGGGCTTCTTGGAGGAGCTAACATTTAAATCCAAAGCTGAGGGATGTGAAGGGGCAGCCACACAGAGGAGCAAAGCGTTCTAGGTGGAGGAAAGGAACAGGGCCTCATACTCACCCACACGGTACTAAATGATCTGCACGACCTCTGCTCCAGGTGGCAACAAGCCCAAGGCAGCAAAATGCTCCAGTGTCCCCATCCCTCCAAGGTCCTGTTGGAAGTTGGTGGGCTCCATGTCTCCCCTTCCCTTCCCTCAGACCCCTCCTTCAAGGCCCCAGACAGTCAGGGCCAAGGGCTTTGGAAGGGTGGTGGAGGAACTGAGGTGTGGTGAGCAGCTGAGGTCCTCAGAAACCCCAAAGGCCACCTTAGTGAGGTCTGAGGCAATGGTGTTCTTTTCATTTCATTTTTTCTGGCGCAAAGATCAAATTTCAGGAGCAGGTCATTTAAATGTAGGCTCCACAGGTGCTCTCATTAGGGGTTGTATCAGTCGTTGTGCCCCCATCAGCGAGAGAGCACTTCTTTCCCCTTCCCTGCGCACCACCGGAGGGCTCTCTCGGCCCCTGTGGCCCCTGCCCATTCCCCCACAGCCTGCCCTGGCCTCGGTCTCCCCTTCCCCTCCGGTCTGCCTCCTCTCTGTCACGGCACACTCTCTGCTCCTGTCCTCGCCTTGTCTCCCAGTCTTTCTTACTGCAGCTCTGTATGTGCCAGGCACACAGTAGGCGCTAAATAATAACAGTAATACCAGCTGACATTTATTGAGTGCTGCCTGTGTGGTGGGCCTTGGCGTAGGCACCTCTGTGCATGGCTCCTTTTGTCTCAAATGTTTTTTGAAGGAATAAGTTAATGAGTGAATGGTTGAATAAATGAGTGAGTTGCTTTGACTTCGAGTCTGGTGTTCCTCCTTTATTTTCTCACTGTCTTTGTCTCCTTCAGTCTGTCTGGCTTAGTAAGTATTCAATAAATCACAAAGGGAAGGGTGAATGGATGGATGGAAGGATGCATGGATGGATGGAAGGATGGAAGGATGGATGGATGGGTAGACAGGCTTGTGTGTTTCTGTCTGTGTCTACCTAACACCGAGTAGGTATTAGGTAGAGTGTGATGGAGAAAACGTTCCTTTGTGTCTCCAGCTGTCTCTCCCTCTCAGTCTGGTCCTGCCCTAGAGCTCCGGCTGCCCCTCCTCCATTGCTAAGGGTCTCAGGGATGGGATGGTGGGGTGGGCAGGGGATGAGCCCTCCCAACACCCTGCCTTCCCCCTCCAGGAAGCAGCCACAGAGCCCTAAAGCTCCCGCACCCCAGCCGCCCCCCGTCCTCAAAGTCTTCAACCGGCCCATCCTCTTTGACATCGTGTCCAGGGGCTCCACCGCTGACCTGGAGGGGCTGCTCCCCTTCTTGCTGACCCACAAGAAGCGCCTGACTGACGAGGAGTTCCGGGGTGAGCCACCCAGGCAGGGATAGTGGGTAGACCAGCCGGGGAGGGGGGAGCGGCCTAGCATTGGGGACCCCAATGCTAGGGAGTCTGGTCCTGTGTGTCCATTACTATATTACTTAACTTCTCTGGGCCTTTGTTACCTTTATTCATTCATTTATTCAGCCTTTATTTATGAAAAGGTCAGTGTAGTACCACGTTTCCCTGAAAATAAGAACGGGTCTTATATGAAGTTTTTGCTCCAAAAGACACATTAGGGCTTATGTTCAGGGGATGTCATCCTGAAAAATCATGCTAGGGCTTATTTTCCAGTTAGGTCTTATTTGGGGGGAAACATGGTAGGTAAGCAGATTTTACCCACCTCAGTTTAAATTCCACCCCTTAAGGGATGTGTGGCCTTTCTGAGTCTGTTTCCTCATCTGTAAACTGGGGACTAATAATAGCATGTACTGGCCTCTGAGAAGAGAGAATTCCACAGTGCTGAGCACAAAGCAGCTAGGGTCCCAGGAGCCATACTCTGGGGGGAGCTGGGGGGGGGATGCAGGCATTGGGGCCAGGGTTCCTGCTTCTGCATCTAGGCTCTGCCCCATCCTGCCCAGCTTTTGGGCTCCCCTCCCTTAGGCTGAATCCCCAGTCACCACAGCCCTGGGACTCCCCCAACTTGGAGAGCTCGGCCTCCAGCCTTGTCCAGGCTCCAGACACCCACCTCAAGGCACGAGCTCCCTCCACTGCCCCAGGCCTTCCCTGTAAATCCAGGAAGTTGGCCTGTGAGCCCCTCAGCCCAAGCCAGCCACCTACTATGTGCCAGGTACCAGGTGAGCCATAACTAACTGGCCAAACGACACCACAGATCAATATAAAATGTCAAGAATTGTGTCCCCTGCTCCAAAGGAGGGTGTATCTCAGGAAGCCCGGCTGTGGTCTACCTTCGCGGCTCTCTCAGGGCTGTCAAAGCTTCGGGGAGGTCAGGAGGGGCCGTTTTTCGAGGCGCAAGGTACTTGAAATAAATTAAGTGCCAAAATCTGTGACCGAATCTGTGGTATGTTTTGCACATATACCTTTATCAACCCGATTCTCTGAGCACCAAAACAATACAATGCAGTATCATCAATGCCGTCAGAAAATTTTAAAAAATTTTAATTTGTAAATGACCGTATTTATAAAAAAACAATCATTCGTGGTGCCCCGCCAGAGGACGTCACCTCGTTTGGGGCACACACTTAGCATTGTGGGAGGATGGGGCTCCTACCTGCCCTCAGAGGGTCTCAGAGTCAGTGTGAATAATCTCCTTGTATGTAACCCCTGGCCAAACGGCCCCTCCTCGCTTCCCAAGTTCGTTAGGCAAAAGTGGGGAGCCTTGGGGCAGAGCGAACCCCTGTGAAATGGACCGTGCAGCCTGTGCCTTCAGTGGACAAAGGAGCACCATGTAGGGCTTGCCAAGGCTCCTGGCTTCTGAGTTCCGGACGGAGTGGGGGACCCTTAGCCTAGGCTGGGAACCCCCAGGCAAGTGTGTGTCTGTGCATGAGTGTGGGCGGGAGACTCTAAGTAGGTTTGGGGGTGTCCTTGAAGTTGTAGAGAATGTGTAGAGGGGGATTTACCATGAGGCCTGTTAAGGAAGTTTCAGGGCCCCTCACTTTCGTTCTCTGGCTTCTAACGCCCTGGACCTATTTTTGAATTAATAATTGTGTTTGTTTTCATAAACAAGACCCCCACATTGTGTAAGCCTCAGGCCCCACAAAACCTAGATCTAGCCTGGATTTCTAGCCAGAGGCCCAAGAGCTCATCTGTGACACTCGCTCACCCCCTACTAAAGTTTGACCACGCCCCTACTTCAGCCGCCCCGCCCTCTCCTGTGGGCAGAGACACTTTGCCACCTGGTGGTTGAATCATGCAACTGCATGTCCCCATTTTTGGGAAGATGCTGTTTTTGGCATCTCATCCCAGGACCTAGGCTGGCAGCCTCCCACCCCGCTATAGCCTGGGTCTGGGGTTGTGGAATCCCAAATCCAAGGTCTAGTTCCATGCCCACATAAACCACTTTGGGTTACCTGTGGTTTGGAAATTCCTGTGGTACCCAACTTACTCCTTCATTGAATGTTATTAACTCAACAAATGGTTATTGGGCACCTACTATGTGTCAGGTGCTGCGTGCAGGCCATGGGGTGAGTGAAGTAGACATGACCCTGTCTTTAAGTTGCTCACAGTCTCCTGGGTGAGACTGACATTGAAAGAAATGCACAGTTGCAAACTGTAATGTGTATCAACAAGAGGTTTTATTGGTCAATTTGACCTAGCCAGAAAAATCTGGGAGAACTTCCTAGAGGAGGTGACACTTGAGTCTGAATGAGTTGCAGTTAACCAGGTGAAAAGAGGGAGGTGAAGAAGGGTGAAGGCAGAGGGTGAAGAAGCAGCATATGCAAAGGCCCTGTGGCTCACTGTGCTCAGAGTTATACTTGTAGTGACCACTCTGGCTGCAATGTGGACTGAAGGAAGACTAGAGAGACGGGGGGAAACCAGGCAGATGCCTTGGGCACGGGGGAGAACCAGTGGCTGGGCCAGGATGGTGTCAGTGGAAAAGGAGAGTGGAGGAGGGATTGGAGACATAGGAGGTAAAATCAATAGGACACGCTGGGGGTGGAGTGGATATGGGGGAGAAGGGTGGACAAGGGCAAGAGTGATGCAAAGGTTTTTGACTGGCTGGGGACACCATCCTCAGAGCAGGGGACATAAGCAGGCTGGGAGTGGGTTTTGGGAGGGAACGATGATGTCAGCATGAAGAGTTGCGAGTTGCCTGACAATTAGAAAATAAGTAGAAAACAGACTGAGGCCACTTTGAGGTTCGAGCTGAGTGTGGGTGTGTCTGGACAAAATCCCCAGGGCCTTGGCCAGCATTGGGGCAGCTCCTCTCCCACCTACATAGGTGGGGAACTGGAATTTGTTATTCATTCAAGAAATAGTTGTCTGGTGTTGGCGCTAGCTGGGCACCATGGGTGCAGCAGGAAGCAGCCAAGAATGAGGCCTGTCCAAGTGCCCACACTCCTGGGGCGCTGGGACTGGAAGTCAGGTCTCCACGGGTCTTTTGGGCTCTCCCCACTGATTCCCAGCATCTAGGGCGGGGTTCCTGAAGCATCTCCTGTGGAATAGTAACAGCAGCAGTAGTATTTATTGAGGACTCCTATCTGCCTGCACTGGGCTCATCAACAAACATCTGTTAGCGCGTTTGTGGCCTCAATTTAGCTAGAAAGGAAACTGACACACAGAAAAGCCTGCACAGAAATTGGGAGCAAAGCCAGATTTGAACCCCAAGGTGCCTGGCTCCAGAGCGGACCCCTCTATCCACACCTGCAGTTTCTGCTTCTGCTCCCATTCCTGCATTGGACCATTCCCGAGGCCCCCCGCATGATTTTTGCCCCATGCTTGATTCACAGGGGTTTTCTTTTTCATTACTCATTGTTTTAAGGTATAAATCAACTCATATAGCCATAAAAATTAATACAAGGGAAAGAAAATTGCAAAGGGACATTAACAAACATTAGTGGCAAGTGTTAAGGACCCATTAGTAGCAGAGACTGACTTTATGAGCGAGATTTGATGATGGGATGAAACCTTGCTCATGGCGGGACTTCAGTGTGATTATTGCTGCATCTGTGGAACCTCCAAAGTCCTCTCCCGCCCCTCCAAAGGGAATTCACGACCAGAGTGGCAAGCAGTCCGTACTTTGGGGAACACCGCACCCCCTCTGCTCCCCTCTAGGGGCACTAGTGTAAATGCTTCATGGGAAAAGCACCTGTGTTCAAATAGGTGGTCAGAGGCTGCCTGCTGTATCAGCCTTAGAGGGTCCCAGTCCTCATTAGCATATTAAAGGCTCTGAGAAGTCCTGTAGTAAAGAAATATGGTTGACTTTGTTTAACCCAGCATTCCCCACACTTATTTGATTTTTAAAATTCCCTCCAAATCTGCTTTGGTAAATACCCATCTCTGTATAGGCTGCGGCTTCCGACATTTTAAAGAACTTCGGCCCCTTTGAGTTTATTTGACCCCACCCTCCACTCCCCCCACCCCCACACCCCGCGCAGCTCCACAGGGAGCAGGTAAGGCTCAGAGAGGAGGGCTTGCCGGAGTCCGGAACTCTGGCTCCCTGCCCAGTGCCCTGTCCTGGGCTACAGGCTGAGCAGCCTTCATCCTGTCCGTCCGTCCCCCGCAGAGCCGTCCACAGGGAAGACCTGCCTGCCCAAGGCGCTGCTGAACTTGAGCAACGGTCGGAACGACACCATCCCCGTGCTCCTGGACATCGCCGAGCGCACCGGCAACATGCGCGAGTTCATCAACTCGCCCTTCCGGGATATCTACTACCGAGGTGGGGCCCGGCCCCGGCAGGTTGGGAGTGATGTCGGGGGTGGGGGTGGGGGTGGGGCACCTCCCTCGCTTGTCGGACCTCCCAGAGCTCTGGTCTGGGCCCCAAGTGCCAACATGTACCTAGAAACCGATTGTTGAATGAATGAAGAAACAAATGAAGGGAACAGTAACTACCGCTTCCTATGCTGATACTCTGCATTTCAAAAGCAAAGGTGCCAAGATGCTGAGATGCACTGAGCCTAGTGATCCGTGAACTTGAAATTCTGAGCCTAAGATGCTGTGGTTCCGGATACACTAAGGCTCTATGATAATAGTTCTGTGAGCCAACAGGGCTAAGAGGCAAAGGTGTCATGAGTCCCAGCTCCTGGGTCTCAATTCTGAGATTCTGTGAATCAGACTGGACCTTTCGGATTCCCGAATATGAGGAAAATCTGAATTTTATATCCAGAGTCCAAAATTCTGTGAGACCATGATGCCATTGTTTCCTCCGGGGTTAAAGCCTCTTGTGAGTTTGAAAGGTCCGCACATCTGGGATCCTACAAGTCAGACGGACACCCTCTGAGCCTAAAATTTTGCTTGCATATCTAGGACTTCCTGCATCAGAGATGCCACATCTGGAAATGATTGTCTGAAGGTCCATTGCTGTCCTTAGGTGGAGCCAGCCAAGGCTCTGGTGTGCAGCACCCCCCCCCCCGCCCTGATTTGCACACTGCACCCCACTCCCTTCAAGCTGGGTGGGGTCTCTGCTCTGCGGGAGCCCCGGGTAACTGTGCTCCCACCCCCTCCCCAGGTCAGACTGCCCTCCACATCGCCATTGAGCGCCGCTGCAAACATTATGTGGAGCTCCTTGTGGCCCAGGGAGCCGACGTCCATGCTCAGGCCCGGGGGCGCTTCTTCCAACCCAAGGACGAGGGAGGTTACTTCTACTTCGGTGAGGAGGCCCGGTGGGGTGGGGTGTGTGGGGGGGTCCATGGTAGTGTCCACGGCCCTGACCCCTCCCCACATACCTAGGACACAGGCTGTATGTTGGTGTTGGTCATTGAGGTCTTGCCTTTGAGGGGTAGAGCATCATCTCACTTCCCTGAGCCTCAGTTTCCCCATCTGTACAATGGGGATCATGATGGGGTGTCAGGACCCCACACCTTTTCATGTGCATCCTCGCGTGGCCATGCCCCCAAATAGCCACACGTCATCTCCCCAGCATCACCCACAGAAATATGCAGGCACCGCAGGACACGTTCCTGCCGACTGTTGGTGCTGCGTCCAGCGTCACGGTGTCTGTCCCCCAAGTATCTGCCGGCAGAGCCCCACCCTGGGCCCCTTCACTGACCCCCCATCCACCCTGGCCCGCAGGTGAGCTGCCCCTGTCCCTAGCTGCCTGCACCAACCAGCCCCACATCGTCAACTACCTGACGGAGAACCCCCATAAGAAGGCAGACATGCGGCGGCAGGACTCCCGTGGCAACACGGTGCTGCACGCGCTGGTGGCCATCGCGGACAACACTCGCGAGAATACCAAGTTCGTGACCAAGATGTATGACCTCCTGCTGCTCAAGTGTGCCCGCCTCTTCCCCGACAGCAACCTGGAGGCCGTGCTCAACAACGATGGCCTCTCGCCCCTCATGATGGCTGCCAAGACAGGCAAGATTGGGGTGAGTGCTGGGTCCAGGGGCAAGGCCAGCCCTCCCACTCTTGTTCCTCCACACACACACACACACACACACACACACACACGAGGGGCTACTGCTGGCATTCATTATTATTAATACTCACAACCTACTCTCATCATGCCAAACCCAGTGTTGGGCTCCCTGCTATGGCTCCCTATTGTCCAGCTAAGCTACTCAGCTTCATCCCAGAGCCTCTGTCATTCCACTCCACTGGATGCTTACAGCCCCACTCCCGCCTGCCAGGCCAAGCCACTGATAGACACCCGAGTCCCAGGGCTCCAGCCCTGCAGTACTCCCCTATACCCTAATGCCAGGGTCCTGGCTTAGCCCCTCACCTGCTGGGTGCCCCTGCGCCAGTTCCTTCCCCTCTCTGGGTCTCACAGCATGGGGCCTAGAGCAGGATTTCTCAGTCTCGGCACTACTGACATTTGGGGCTGGAGGGTTCTGGGCTGTGGGGCTGTGCTGTGCATCTTAGGATGTTGAGCTGCGTCCCTGGCTTCCACCCACTGGAAGCCAGTAGTACACTCCACCACTGTGACAGCAAAAAAATGTCTTCAGACATTGCCAAATGTCCCCCTGTGGGACTCCATCGCCCTGACTGAGAACCAAATCTGAGTGCTCTCGAGTCAGGAGCACCTGGGGCTAGGGCCTGGCTCTGCCATTTTTCAGCATGTGACCTCAGGCATCTCACCTTTTCTCTCTGCACCTCACTTTCCTCATCTGTGAAATGGGCATAATAACAGTGCCCTGTGGTGTAGTGTTGTTCTGACAACTAGATGACGTAATCCACTTAAAGCTCTTGATACAGAGCCTGGGATGGGTAATAAGTACTCAATAAAAGGTAGGGGTCATTATTAATCTATTTAAAATATGGCAAAAATTGCTACATTTGCAATTTATACCAGAGCCTTGGGGCAGCGGGAAAGGCCTAGGTTTAAATTCTGGCTTTGGCCTACTAAACTTTATGGCCTCAGGCAACTCCCACTCCTCTGTTCCTCAGTTTCCCTGTATGTAAGCCAAAGAGTAGGAGTGGTGGCAGGAAGAACTGGTACGATACGAACAATTATTACTAAAATGAACGTATTAACAAGATTGATTAATTGCTGTTTTAAGTACATAAAGAAGATATTCATTACAATTCAGATTTTTAAGGTGGGCCTGGGTTCAGTCTGGCTTTAGCTGACTGCTTTGTGGCCTCAGGGAACACCATTTCTCTGAGCCTCCGTTTGCTCATCTGTAAACCAAGAAGGCAGGAGAAAGAATTAAACAAGGTGATATCAGGAAAGGGCCCGGCACACAGCACATGCTCAGTAACTATTTCCCTCCCCTCTATCCTGCTCTCTGGGGAGGCACCATTTGATGGGTTGCACGGGGCCCCTGGGGTCAGACCCCTGGGCCCCCTGACCCTCCCTTTTCCCATGCAGGTCTTTCAGCACATTATCCGACGGGAGGTGACTGATGAGGACACCAGACACCTGTCCCGTAAGTTCAAGGACTGGGCCTACGGGCCGGTGTACTCCTCGCTCTACGACCTCTCCTCCCTGGACACGTGTGGAGAAGAGGCTTCCGTGCTGGAGATACTGGTGTACAACAGCAAGATTGAGGTGGGCACCAGGCCATGGGACGGGACAGGGCCCAGGGTAGGAGGGGTGTGACTGAGAGCAGGGAAGGCACGCTGGGGCCAAATGGGGGAGCCCAGCCTCTGTAGACCAAAGCAGTGGGTTTGTGGGCTGAGTACAAAGAAAAAGTATCAACTAAATGCCTAGAATAGCGTCTGACACTGGGGAGAAGCGAAATGAGAGGATTGTAAGGGCTGGGCTTTAAGGGCAGGCTGGACTGGGTCGGGATAATAGCGCTGTAATTTCCATGCTGTGTGACTCAGGACAAAAGACCCAACCTCTCTGAGTCCCAGCTTCCTGTTGTGTAACACGGGGATAAGCATAGTGCATATCCCATTGGAGGACCAAATGAGTTATTTTTAGAACAGCCTGGCACAGAGTAAACATTACATGTCAGCTATTATCATTAGTAGTTGTTATATGAAGTTTTGAAAGCTCTTTTTTCACTTAGCAGTATTTTGCGAACATCGTTCTGCACCATTAAATATTCTTCTGCAATATCATTGCTGTGTGTAAATGTACCACATTCTAATGAATGAGTCCTCTATTCTTGGCCGTTGGGTTTGTTTCTGCATTTAACTATTAGGAATAATACTGTAATAGCATCTTTGTGGCTACATTGTGGCTCAGATCCATGGTTATAAAGAAACAAGTCATTAGAGGGATAGGATGCAGCACAAATGGGGCAGAAAGTACTGGGGCCTGGGTGCAGAAGGTCTCCCTTCCAGCCCCAGCTCTGTCTCCTTTGGATGGATGCTGTCCCTTGCTGGAGCTCACTTCTCTCATCTTTGAAATTAGGGATTGACTTGATTTAGATTGGGGGTGACTGAAAGTGTAACACCTCTGGCGCAAACTCTGATTGATTGGTAGTGTCTGCCTAGGGAACTGTATAGAGAACTATTGTGCAGGCCTCAATTATTGATGTCTGCCCTGGGTTCACAGTTGGAAAATTGTAGTGAGTCAAGTGCTTATCACCCTTAGGCTAAATTTCCCTATCCCACTTCCTGAATCGAAATTTCTGAGATTGAAGCCCAGGGATTTACATTTTTGGCAAGCAACATAGGTGATTTTGCTACCAGAAGCTGGTACTATCCACAGATAGGAGCTGGGGACCATGAGAATAGCTTTCCACCTCTGGGTTCTACGCTATGAATGTAGAATAGGCTGGAAAGGTAAGTTGATGCAGAATTGGGCAGAGCCCCGAATGCTGAGCCTAGGAGTCTGAATCCCCATCAAGTCCCCTGTGAATCTTCGAGTGTTGCTGAAGAATGGGTTAGGAGGAGAAAGCGCTGTCAGGGCAGAGGGTGTAGGAAGGCATGCTAGAGTCAGCCTGTCCACGGGGAGGGCGGTCCCCGACCATCCTGCTTCCCACAGAACCGCCATGAGATGCTGGCCGTGGAACCCATCAACGAACTTCTGCGTGACAAATGGCGCAAGTTTGGGGCTGTTTCCTTCTACATCAATGTGGTCTCCTATCTGTGTGCTATGGTCATCTTCACCCTTACCGCCTACTACCAGCCGCTGGAGGGCACTGTGAGTGACTGTGACATGGGCAGGAGCTGGGGTACAGCCGGGTTCCCATGGTTCCCCTGTGGGAGAGATTGGAGAAAGCTCCGGAACAGGACGGAGAGGTGCACACCCCCAACACCTGAGGGAAGAGAAGGAGGGAGAAGGCTCCCCGGAATCCAGATATTTGGGGCCTTGGGATACAAATGGATCTGGGTCCAGCTGTTGGGGGCTGGGTGAGAACCTCCATGTCTCCCACCCCCAGCCACCGTACCCTTACCGCACCACAGTGGACTACCTGAGGCTGGCTGGCGAGCTCATCACACTGTTCACTGGAGTCCTGTTCTTTTTCACCAATGTGAGTGCTTGGCCCCCAACGCCACCCACCCTACCCATCCTCTTCCTCCTCTCTATGTCTTTTAGCTCTCCTCTCTCTTCTTTCTTCTCTCCTTCCTCCTTTCACTCCCCCCTTCTTTTCTTCCACCTCATTCTCCAACCCTGTGCTCTCCTTCTCTGTCTTTTTCTCCTTTCCCAATAGAAAAGAGTCCGTCGTCTTTTCTCTGTACAACTCCCTGCCTCCCTCTCTTCTCTCCCTTGCTCTTTCTCTCCTCTTCTCCCCTCTGCACTTGTGCTGGCTCCACCCTTCTCACATGCCTCCGTCCTACCTCCAGATCAAAGACTTGTTCATGAAGAAATGTCCTGGAGTGAATTCACTCTTCATCGATGGCTCCTTCCAGCTACTCTAGTAAGTGGAGGTCCCTGGGGTGGCAGCTTCTGGGTGAGGAAGATGGGGTTGGGCTGGGGCATCCTCTAGACTGAAGGGGGCCACTGACTCTATTAAGAATAAGTTCACTGAGCCTGGACAGCTATAGCCCAAAGCCAGGACAAAGCCAATCAATGTCAAGTAATAGAATCTTCTGATTAAAGCAAGATTCTGCTTTCTAGAGAGTTAACCATATATACCATGGATAGAAATAATTTAACCTCTTATGCTGGTGATTGATAGCTAGTGTCTGCCTGGAGTGCCATGTTGAGAAGAATCTTGAGGCTGTGTTTAGTGGGAAAGAGTGCTGTGATTGATTAATGATGTCTGTCTAGGGCACAGGATTTGTTACTGCTTGTGTGCTACATTTTTTCCCTTTTCCTTAGCGTTAGAGAACAATGAAATTCACTTAGCCCCAAAATCTCGACTGAACACTACTGAATCTTTCTCTAGCAATTCCAGAGGGCATCACTTTGGGCTCTTGCAGGGCCTCAGGACCATTGCACACAAAGTAATTGTCAATTAATTGAGTGTTCTGGTTAATAGAATGCTGGGGAACCCAGCAAATTCACTTTGCTTATCTCCTGGGGGTCTCGAGGGCATCAGGATGTCCTAGTACCCTGGAGGGCTTGGGGCATGTCTCTCCGTTCAGGGCCTCATTGTCTCCTTTCCCCTCTGGCCCCTCTCGTGGTCTCTGCTGGCTGTAGCTTCATCTACTCCGTGCTGGTGATTGTCTCAGCGGCTCTCTACCTGGCAGGGATTGAGGCCTACCTGGCCGTCATGGTCTTTGCCTTGGTTCTGGGCTGGATGAATGCCCTTTACTTCACTCGTGGGCTGAAGTTGACAGGGACCTATAGCATCATGATCCAGAAGGTATGAAGTGGGGGGCCTTCTGGACTATGTGTCCCGGGGGGAGCCACACACGCCATGTACACATGTGTGCAGTCAGTGCCTGTGGACCTGAGGTTGTGGGGCACTGTGGGGGCAGCAGGCAGGGCCTGGCCATCAGGGAGGGACAAGGGTGGAAATGGAAAGAAGATTTGGGAGGGAGGTACTGGGAAGCGAGAAGCCATGTGTCTCATCTTTGCCTCCATTACCCTGGTGGGGCCTGTAGATCCTCTTCAAAGACCTGTTCCGCTTCCTGCTGGTGTACTTGCTCTTCATGATCGGCTATGCTTCAGGTGAGTTCTGGGTGCCCAGGTGGGCCTGGCGGGGGTGGCGCAAGGACTAGAATGGCAACCCTGATGTGTGGAGGAAAATAGCCAGCATTTGTTGAGTTCTCATTGTGTGCCAGGTACTGGGCCTTCCCAGCCCTGCCTCATTTAATCTGCCCAGCAAAGTTGCAAAGTGAGTACTTTATGATCCCCTTTTACAGATGAGGAAACTGAGGCTTAGAAAGGTTAAATAACTTGCCCAAATTTGAAAGCTAGGAAATGGAGTATTTGCTATTATTGCAAAAGAAGCCACCTAAAACTCAGTGGCTTAAAACAACCATTTATTATTTATTGCTCACAAGTCATCCATCCTGAGCCAAATTTCACTGATCTGGATGGTCTCCTCTGTGTGTGGTCAAGGGGCAGGTTGGCTACCAGCTTACTAGTCTCACTAGGATGGCCTCAGTGGGGGTGACTTTGCTCTCTTCTTTATGGTCACTCGTCCGCCAGCTGGCTAGCCTGGGCTTGGTCATATGATGGTCTGAGGGTTCCCAGAATGTGAGTGGAAGTGTTCAAGGTCACTGCCTGGCACAGCATCACTTCTGCCGTGCTCTACTAGCCAAAGCAAATCTCAAGTCCAGCCTTGGTTCAAAGGGCAGGGAAATAGATTTCACCTGTTGATGGAAGAAGCTTCAAAGCCACACTGAAGGGGTATGGATACAGGGGAGGGTAGATTTTAATAATTAATCTACCAGCCCGGGTCTTTTTTAAAGCTTAATACTGGCTCCCTCCAATATGCTGCCATGGAGACATGATGTCATGATGCCATGAGACCTCTATGTCACAGGCTGTAGGGGAAGGACCGGAGATGGGGAAACTGACCAAGCCATTGGGCTGGTCCCCAATGGGTAGGTGATCTTCCATCCAGTGCCCAGTAGCGGAAAGGGAGTGACCAACTCAGGCTTCACCAGGCCACATTCACATCTGAGGAGATTGGTCTGGGGACCAGCACTGAAGCAGGAGTCTTATGGTGGCGATATTTTAACCCAGATGATTTTGGAGAAGGAGAACTGTAGCCCTAGCTAGGGAGAGAGGGACAGGCCATAGCTGCCCTCTCCCAGGGATAGGACTTGGAAGAACTAGACGTAGTGTCAAGAGTTCCACAACGGTTGCAGTAGGACTCCAGCCCTACTGCAGTCCTAATTATAGAAACTGAGGCAGAAGCTTAGGGGTTAAAGTAGCAACTTAGTGGTCAACTTGGCCCCAGGGCTTTTCCTGCTACAGGACACTAGATCCCTAGTCTGAGATTGATATGACACAAACATGACATGTGCTGCTATTCTCCACTTTTGTGCCCATGGCAGACATTGCTAATGGATCACAGAACTATTTTTCTGAAGAGTCCAGATAAGATCTCAGAATCCTAAATACACATTTCAGCAGCCACTACATGATTGAGTAACATGAGCATATGAGTTGGAACCTGTGTACCATAATCCCAGGCTGAAGGCACTAGGACATGCTATGTCCCACTGACTGAAAGGGCTCCAGCTTCCTTATGCTCCCTGCCCTGGATGGTATAAGGACAGTTATTGCTGCTAAACTGTGCTAAGAAGGATTCTGAAGCTTCGTCCAGGCTTAGTGGGAAGGGATGAGCACCAAGATCAAAATTTGAGATGTCTGGAGTGGGTGAGGGCCTTGGTGAGCACAACTTCTGGGACAGTCAGGACTAGTACCTGGTGTCAAGTTCCACTCTTCCTCTCTGAGCTGGTATGGGCCCAAAAACAGGAACATGAGAGAGAGTCTTCCCCCTGGAATGCTGGCATTCCAGGCTCCCAAGACCTCTAGGAACTATCCGTTAGATGAGGGCTTCTCAGCCTCAACACTGTTGCTATTTGGGGCCAGATGATTGTCTGGGGGGGGGGGCTGTCTTACACATGGTGGAATGTTTAGCAGTGTCCTTGGCCCCTCCCCGCTAGGTCTCAGTAGCACTCACCTCCAGTTGTGACAACCAAACATGTCTCCAGATGTTGCCAGGTTGAGAGCTGCTGGACTAGATCCTGGGAACCTCTTCCTTGTTAGCAAGAGTTTATGGAAAGAGCAACGGCTTTGGGTTCAGGAGGACCCAGGTGTGGCCCTTGGCTTGGCTTACATGCTGGGTTACCTTGGGCCAGAGCTCTCCCCTCCCCAAGCCTCAGCTTCCCCCTCCATCAAATGGGAATGATTCTCTCCAGCTCTCAGCTTGTGTCTTCACACTCAGCGAATGCCACTGTCACCCCTCCCACAGCCCTGGTGTCCCTCCTGAACCCATGTGCCAACATGAAGGTATGTGACGAGGACCACACCAACTGCACGGTGCCCACATACCCCTCGTGCCGTGACAGCGAGACCTTCAGCACCTTCCTCCTGGACCTCTTCAAGCTGACCATCGGCATGGGCGACCTGGAGATGCTGAGTAGCACCAAGTACCCCGTGGTCTTCATCATCCTGCTGGTGACCTACATCATCCTCACCTTCGTGCTGCTGCTCAATATGCTCATCGCCCTCATGGGAGAGACGGTGGGCCAGGTCTCCAAGGAGAGCAAGCACATCTGGAAACTGCAGGTGAGGCCCCAGGATGCCCACCCTACCCTGCCAACTACCCTTCTTCCCAGATGGGGAGACCTGACCCATTGCACTTCCTCTGCCTTCTGCTCCGGGCCAGCCACCTCCTCTTCTGCCTCTACTTCCCTGTCTGGAAAATGGGCATCAAAGGCTGCTGCCCATTTCCCAGAGCCGCCTGTTGCATTTGCAGTGGCTTCTTGCCTGACCACCAGCAGTGGTCTTAGATTCACCTTGCCGTTCAGCTCACAAGACATGGTCGGCCTCACCCAGCACTACTGAATGAGGTCTGTGGGCACAGGAAATTCTCAGAGAGTACCGACATTGCAGCAGGGGTCCACGCTGAGTCCAGGGGCAGCGTCTAGACTCCACTGCCCCTGAGGATGCTCCGTCATTGAGGAGGAGCCGATGTGGATGTGGGCCCTATTGGCACAGGGGAGCTGCCACTTTGCTTCCCAAAGGTTTCCATGCAATTCTGGAAAGCAGAGGCCCTGGGGGTCACAGCCCGCCTGGGCCACACACAGTTCACAAACCAGAGGTTCATAATAAACAGTGCCATCCCCAGGCCCAGGCATGCAGCACCCACATTTACCTTGACTTGGTGCCTTTCAAGGAAATGGCACAGTGAGGAAAAAAATACCCTCCTCCCAGGTCTGGTCTCAGAGAAACATCTGGGCTTGCTCTTAACCTTAACTATACCACTGATTTCCCCAGGCCTCAGTTTTCCCACTAGGTGTAACTCAGAAGGTGTAAACTGGCAGCCTGTGGAATGCATTTGACCAGCAAAGATTTACTTTTCTTGCACTACCATGTTTTTTAAAAATGTAATGCAAAATTTTTAAGTTAAGAGATTGCATATAAAAATCTGGGTTTCTGGCCTTTCATGAAAAGTTGGAGGCCTGGCAAGGCAGGCCCACACCTCTGCCTGGCAGGGCTTGGGTCGATGGGAGGCAGCTGCCCCCTTTACATGGGGCTGTGCTCCCTGGTTTGCCCAAGTCCCTACCCCTCCCAATAGTAAGTGACAGCGGCTGTGCATAAGCCCCTGGGCTGGGGCTTTCAGGCATCTGATCCTGATTCACTTATTTGTTCTCCTGCCAGGCCCCTGTGGGTATTTGAGTTTATAACCCTGTTTCCAGGGGCAGAAGGAACCAGAAAGCCTAGTTCTCTGCCCACCCCGTCCAATCCCATCATTTCTGCCATTAGGGCAGTAGGCGCCGCTAGCTGGCAGAGCCTCACCAATGGCCTGCGTGCCCCTCCCTCCCTGCAGTGGGCCACCACCATCCTGGACATCGAGCGCTCTTTCCCCGTGTTCCTGAGGAAGGCCTTCCGCTCTGGTGAGATGGTGACGGTGGGCAAGAGCTCGGATGGCACCCCAGACCGCAGGTGGTGCTTCAGGTGAGGCAGGGTGGGCGGGGTAGAACCATTCCGCAAGATTGGGCCCACATTTTCTACCCATTGCAAGATCTCGAGCCACGGAGGCCATGATGGTCCTGGCCACAGTGCAGTTCTACCGGCTGACCTTGGCCAAGTTGCTTTACTTCTCAGCCTCGGTTTCTTCATCTGTGAAATGGGGACTGTGATAGCACCACCCCCTTAGGCCAGCTGGGCGGATTAGATGGGTTAGCACATGAGACATGCTGGGCCAGCCCCTGACACACACTGGGATACCCACATAGCAGCTCTGTCCCTTGCAGAGACTTGGAGGCAGTACTCATCTCAGAGCATCATCCTCTATGATGGAACAGTGGGGTGGCCTTTGGAGCTTTGGCTGAAAGGGGGAAGCCGAGGAGTCAGCAGCTTCCAGGGCTTGGGACGTTATGCAGATGTACAGGGAATGCCGGCTTCTTAGGGGAACCCCTGGGTCAATCTTGTCTCTTAAGGTGAATCATTCTTTGTAAAGGGATTACCAGCATAGGGCGCAGTGTCATTTTTGGAGTCAGGCAAAGTCAGTTTCCGCATCTGTGAAGTGGGGATGATAAGAGCACCCACCTCATAGGCCAGCCAGTCAATCCTGTTCAATTTGAAACCAAAGTTCAAATCCCGACTCTAATTTATCAGCTTTGTGACTTTGCATGAACAGTTACAAGGCCTCCGTTTCCTCATCTGTAAAATGGGAACAAGGAATGTATCTTCCTCACTGGATCTTGCCATGTAGCAATTGTTCAAGAAATGGAGATTGGATTAAAAAATAACAAAAATGACTTTTAAAAGGAAAAGTTATATTGAGCCAATTTGGGTCCAAGAGGCTGTAATCTATGAGGGTGTCCCAAGAATGAGAGGCGAGAGTATCAAGAAGGAGCTGCCACCCACCTTCAGATGAGTGATTAGCGAAATTTGGTACATCCATACAATGGAATATCATTCAGCCATAAAAAGGAATGAAGTACTTAGACATATTATAACATGGATGAACCTCAAAAACATGCTAAGTGAAAGGCCGTGTACTGTATGATTCCACTCACCTGAATTGTCCAGAATAGGTAAATTCGTAGAGATGGAAAGCAGAATAGAGGTAACCAGGGTCTGGAGGGAGGGGGAGTGGGGAGTTATTGTTTGATGGGTACAGAATTTCTGTTTGGGGTGAGGAAATGTTTTGGAAATAGATAAAAATATTTTGGAAATAGATAATAGTGATGGTTGCACAACCTTGGAAATATACTGGCGGGTGCCAGAAAAAGTACACATTTTAAGAGATGTTATCTATGTATTACTTTTCGAAGTTGAATTGAATTACGGTAGCAATGTGGAGTATGATGTTCACTCAAAAGATGGCGTTCAATAAATTTAAAAAATAAATTAAAAAAAAAAAGATGGCGTTCATCAAATGAATGCTAGCGTCATTCATTGTATTATAATTTTAACACAGTTTTTTCCTTTCTTAAAATGTGTATACATTTTTTGGCACTGAACTGTATACTTAAAAATGGTTAAAATGGCAAATTTGATGTTATATATATTTTAGCAGAATCAAAATAAGGAGGAGGGTGTGCTGGGGAGGCTAGAGCAGGGAGGCTGCCTGGGGGTGGGGAAGGGTGCCATCTCCCTGGGGGCTTCCCCGACCTCTGTCTGCTGTGGCCCCACCAGGGTAGACGAGGTGAACTGGTCTCACTGGAACCAGAACTTGGGCATCATTAACGAGGACCCAGGCAAGAACGAGAGCTACCAGTATTACGGCTTCTCACACACTGTGGGCCGCCTCCGGAGGGGTGAGTGGAAGGACTGGGGGGGGGGTGTTAGGGGAGGGAAGACTCAGGGGTGCAGAGGGGAAGCCCTGGGCCAACCTCATCACTAATTGGTTTGAGCAATCCCATCCCCTTTTTGGGACTCAGTGTTCACATCTGTGGAATGGGAGGGTCGGATGGGCTGACCGCTGAGTTTCCTTTGCTGCTTGTCAATGCCTGGGGTACCTCACTTCCACTACACTAAGTGCATGAGACTCATTGGGGAGGTCATGGGGAGGACATGGGCACTCAGGCATTCTGACCTGGCTTGAATTCTGGTTCTCCCATTTACTCCTGTGTGCTCCTGGGAAGGCACCTTGACCTCTCTGAGCCTCAGTTTCCACCTCTGTAAATAGGGATAATATGTCCCCCTTTAGATCACTATGGTGTGGCCGGTGTACAGTAGGTGCTCAATATATGCATGTGCCCTCTCCACCAACCCTTACTTCTGTCATGCTCACTATAGATCGCTGGTCCTCGGTGGTGCCGCGCGTGGTGGAGCTGAACAAAAACTCGAGCCCAGATGAGGTGGTGGTGCCTCTGGACAACATGGGAAACCCCAGCTGTGATGGCCACCAGCAGAGCTACCCCCCAAAATGGAGGACTGATGATGCCCCCCTCTAGTGGCTGTGGGCAGGGGCAGGGTCTCCAGCCTGCAGCCCAACCCCATCCCCTCCACCTGCCCATTTCTAGTCCACCTGCATTTCAGTGGTGCCTCTTGGGGGAACCTCCACATGCTCCTTTGATCCCCAGAGGTGAGGGCCAGGCGGAGATGCCAGGGTGGCCCCAGGACCCTCTGGTCCCCAGGCTCCTGCCCCTAGCTCTGCCTCCCCACCTGGGCAAGGGGTTCCTGGCTGCCTGTCTCACTCCCATGGAGTCACATAAACCAACACCAGGACCCCTCAGCCCACAGGGGCTCACCCCTGCCTCTCCATTATTTATTTGCCCTGCTCTCAGGAAAGCGGCGTGACCCCCACCACCCACGGAACCTGCCAGAGGCCTCAGGAGCCCGTTCCAGGCACGCTGCCTGCCAAGCCCCCAGCCCCACCCTGCGCCCTGGGCTGCATTCCACGGTGTGGTGGCTTTGCTGAGGGCCAGGTCCTCGGGTAGGGTCACATCCTCTGTACGTTCTGTAGAGGGTCTGGGGTTTGTTGGTGCTCAATAAATGTTCATTCACTGATGGTGGAGATGGTGGTGACGGTGGTTGGGGGAGTGGGCACAGGCATGGGATGACAGCAGGAAGATGGGAGAGCTAAGCAATGCCTATGGTGGGGGCACGGAGATGAAAACGAGGGCGGTTGTAATGGCCAAGGTGCTGGTTAGAGTGATGGTTCAAGGACTGGACTGGAGGAGGTGGTGGCCTGAGGGACGGGGGTGCTTGGAGTGGTGAGGGGAAGGTAGAGATGATGGAATGGTGGGAGAAGAGTAATACTGGTGGAGTTAACAGTAATGTAGGTGGGGGAGAGTAATGCTGGTGGGGGGAGAGTAATGCTGGTGGGGGGAGAGTAATGCCGGTGGGGGGAGAGTAATGCTGGTGGGGGAGAGTAATGCTGGTGGGGGGAGAGTAATGCTGGTGGGGGGAGAGTAATGCTGGTGGGGGGAGAGTAATGCCGGTGGGGGGAGAGTAATGCTGATGGGGGAGAGTAATGCTGGTGGGGGGAGAGTAATGCTGGTGGGGGAGAGTAATGCTGGTGGGGGGAGAGTAATGCTGGTGGGGGGAGAGTAATGCTGGTGGGGGGAGAGTAATGCCGGTGGGGGGAGAGTAATGCTGATGGGGGAGAGTAATGCTGGTGGGGGGAGAGTAATGCTGGTGGGGGAGAGTAATGCTGGTGGGGGGAGAGTAATGCTGGTGGGGGAGAGTAATGCTGGTGGGGGGAGAGTAATGCTGGTGGGGGAGAGTAATGCTGGTGGGGGGAGAGTAATGCTGGTGGGGGAGAGTAATGCTGGTGGGGGGAGAGTAATGCTGGTGGGGGAGAGTAATGCTCACCAGAGGATACTGGTGCTGGTCGGGGGGTCATGATGTACCAGTGCCGGGGGTGGGGTGGAAAGCTGCTGGATAAAGGCAAAGCAGACATGGAAATGACAGCTATGGAGATGGGTGAGCCATCAAGTGTCTTTTTTTATGCAGAAGGATACTTTTCCCTGAGTCCCCCAACTGACCTCCCCTCTTGTGTTATTGGCCATATCGTGTCACATGTCCCATGCTCCAGCCAATCAGCAGGCAGGAAGCAGAAGCTGGCCTAAAGAAGTAGAGGGCAATATGGAGGAAGGTAGTTTCCTCAGCCAGGTCAGGGCTCTGCGGGAAAGGAGGATGGGGAAATTACGTAGGCAGCCAGTAGCATCTGTTTCAGGCCTTTCCCCAGTTGCTCACCTTCCTATGCCATCTTACCAGTGGGGAATGGACAACATGGTCACCGAGAATGGCTGTGGCTCATTCTGGGGCTGTGAAGAGGTCTCTTCTCTGGGGGTTTATGGGATGGGCCTGTCCACAAAATCAAAACACCCTTTTAATTCAAAGGGACTCCATAACTTACTGAGGTGAATGATTAATTCACTCATTAAAAAAAATAATAATGAAATAATTGTAGGCTATGAATTTTCTTCTGAGTACATTTTTAGCTAAACATGTAACTTTTTCAACTGATTTTCTAAATATTTGATGGTTTGGTTATTGATTCTTTATAATTCAAAAACTGTTTGGGGGCAACTTCAAAGGTTTTCAAGTCATGGAGATATTCTGTTTGTTCTAGTAAGACCTTAAAGATGACCTTTCTCAGTGCCCTTCACAATGTGGGGCACATACTGGTGGCATGCCGTAATATTTTCAGGGGACACATTGGACACAGAATCACTTAGAGGAAAACATATTCCCTTTTCAATTCCTTTTTCGGTTTTCTGTTCTCCTGATTATGACCAAGTCTCAGTTTGATGCTTCTGTGCTTTTAGTGCCTTCCCAACAGTTGCTAATCTCTGTCTTTAATAGAGAAAAGCCCGAGGCTCCTCACCTCTGACAGGCAGAGTTAGAGCCAGGAATGGCATTAACTTCTCCCAGACCACAGAGACCATTAGAATGGGGAGAGGTAGTTCCCAAGGGAAGTTGGAATGTTGATACCTGTGCTAGACTGTATCAGTGGCCCCAATTTCCCACTCTTCCCTTAATGCTGTTGCAGTATAACTTTGTGGTGTCCTCTCACTCTGGTCAAAGCATAAATTCATTTCCCTGGGCTTGACCATGTGACTTGTTTTAACCAATGGAATGTTAACACGTTGCATACGGATCAGGAGAATCATCACGAGGGATTTAAACCCTGCTGTAAGCAACGTGTTAACAGACATGCCTAGCCCTGCCCCTCCCCCCTGCACCCTTCCCCCCCACCCCCCCCAGGATGAGACATACATGGAGTAGAGCGATGTCATCCCAGGCAAGCCTAGCTGAGATCAGAGCTGTTTGTTTTTGTTTTTGTATGCCATTGAGGTTTTGTGATTTTTTTTTAAGTGCAGATATCAATATTGTGGCAATAATGGACACAGGCACTAGAAGAAATAGTAAATAGAACCTGGTCAGGCCAAAAATTGAATGTCTACTGCAGTCCATGTTAGAGACGAAGAGGCGGAGGCTCAGAGAAGTGAAAATTCTCGCCTGGCTGGTAAGTGGTGAAGGTGGAATTTGAATCCAGGCATTCTTCCCTCAGATTCCATCCTGGAGAGAAAACACTGATCTGAGGGGTGAGAGGTGATAAGGCCAGGTCCCTTATGCAATGAAGTTCCTGGCTGTCACCTGCCACTTTTGCTGAACCTCTGAGACTGTCAGCTCCCATTTAGAGCCCTCTCCCTTTGAACATGCCCCTAACTTTATTCCAACAAGGATTTCTTATTATGTGCGTGTATGTGTATTTCATAATGATAAAGCACTTGTATGTCATATTTGACAGGAAGGCTTTTTTCATCCCAAGTTTAAAGCACTACTGGGAAATAATTAGCTCTACTCGAGTCAAAAACAATGGGGCCCCATCAGAAAAGACAGTCTCAGAAACTCTCAGCTCTTAATTGAACAATTACCTCTTATGCCTATGAATAGTTCATTATTACATGCCCTGTTATTATTAGCTGTTATTATTATTTTAGATGAATGCTGAGGATTTTTTAAAAATCAAAAACCATTTTCCACCACACTGTTCATCTCCCCCAAACAGACGCTTCTGACATCCCCAAATGTCGCAGTCGGCAGCTGGTCTCCACACCTTGCCCAGATAGCAGTGTATTCTGATGACTTCAGTTGGTTGCATGGGGAAGTTGAATAGTCCAGGCCTCTGTTCATACTGTTATTAATCTTTGAGTAAGGCACGCCCTACCTTTATTTTTTAGGACTCCAAAATCACTGGGCACAGTGGGGAGATCATTGTTCATCCCAAGTGTAAAGATTGAAACAAAAGGAAGTGGTGGTGATGGAACAAGAGGGTAGGAAGAGGGGCACGAGTGGAGACCGAAGCCCCTGGGATGGAGGGCGGGAGTCTGGGCCAGGATAGCCTGAGCCGCGAGTCTTGTGTTCGTGGAGGAATCACAAGAAGGAAGCAAATGAACGCAGATAAGGCACATACCATGTGTTAGGCATTTATCTCTCAGGGACCACGTGCAGAACTTACGGACTGGTGCTGATGCCTCCCCCGAAGTCATGTTCCCTCTTCCCTATTTACAGCACCTCATTTTATTTAGCGTTCTCACCCTGGCTCAGGCAACCACGGTGACTCTATTTCCCTTACTAGGTATTGGTAGAAGAATAGCCATGCGAACCAGTTCTGACCCGTGAGACAAGAGAGCAAGTCTGAAGGAGGAGGAAGTCTGGGAAAATAAGAGAAATATAGGAAGATACTGTCTTCTCCTTTGCTGGGCACTGTCGGGTCTGGATGTGATGGCTGGAATGGCAACCGCCATTTTGGGACCATGAGGGGCTTGGTGGTCCCAAAACATGAAGAGGACATGGGTCCTTGATGATATCTTCAAGTAACTAAATTAATCATCCCTGGGGCCACCCTACTTTAAGGCTTCTTATGATTGTTTGAGATAAGACATTTTATTTCTCATTTAAACCAGTGAGTCAGGGTTTCCTATTACTCTGCCCAACTCATACAGATACAAGAACAAATTTTTATCCCCACTTGAAGAAACTGAGACCCAATGAAGTAAACACACTTGCCTAAGGGCAATCACAGCCTAGACATGGGGGAGCCAGGAGCTGAACAGTCTTAGGAGGAGAAACTTTGGTTGAAAGATATATATATATTTTTTAACTGCGAGTTTTTGGCTTTTCCAAAGCATGCACACAGTCCTTTTTCTCCACAGCAACAGGCTGTAATGGCTTCTAACAGGTGAGGACAAGGGCGGTTGGTTGGAGCTGAGATTCAAACCCAGGTCCCCAGATCCCAGCTCACAGTCTTTTCAGTATCTCAAGCAGCTCAGTGACATCGGAGAGTCCCCCGTGCTCTTAGCCTCTCATTTGGGATGCACCTGCTGGATCCCACAGATTAGCCTTTGGCCCTGCTCAGGGTGGGGCAGCTAATCCTGAGATTGGCCACCAGGGGCCGCTGTAGTCACATCCAGGGGCCTCCTCAGAGGCCTGAGGGAAACTTGGAAGCAGGGCACATGGTTGGAAGGGCCCCTAGCTGAGCTCCCCTTAATTGTGCCCTGAGACTTAAGACTCAGGAAATCCCTGCCTCTCCAGCACCCCACCACCACCACTACAAGGAGAGAAGCTGGCCTAAATCCACCTCTGGAGATTGTGTTGGGAAATCCTCCCTCTAGTTGCTGTGTGCCCTCAAGCAAGTTGCCTCCCCTCTCTGAACCTCACTTTTCAAAATAGGGATACACATCCCCTCTTCTCAAATGAGGGCTCCCTCTCTCCCTGTGAGTCTTCCCCCTCTTTTGGGTCTACTTTGATGGCGGACAAAGACCATTTAAGATGTGGTGGCCCCAGAAGTGAGGCCCAACATTTCCAGGTCGGGGTTGGATTCCAGTCCTTGCTCTGCCACAAACTTATTATGAGACTTTGTATTGCAGTTGGGAAAACCGATCAAGTCTCTCCTCTCAGGTTCTCAGTTTCACCAATTTCAATACAAGAGGCAGGACTCAGTATTTCCTGAAGTTTTGTTTGTTCCTTGTGATGTTAATAGAAACAAAAACTTAGACGATCAAAAAAGTTGGGAAATGCTGAATTAAAGTTGAAAGGGCGTCTTGCCTGCAGGACTTTTCAGAGCCTTTAAAATGCTAAGGTGATGTGTTTCATTCCAAGTGGGAGAGGGGATTCGAATCTGTTTCTCAAACTTGTGTGACCTGGAAACTCAACTTTCCAAGGTGACAATCATCTGGACTAGGTGATGACAGAAATGACACACCTAACTTTTGGGGCATCTCTTACCTAACAGGCTCTGTGCTGCCTGGGGGATTTGACCACCCATCTCCTATGTTCAACCCCCATGGTACGTGCTTTGTAACGTTAGCCTCACTTTACAGTGGAGAAAGGGTCAGCTCAAAGTGGGCGATCACTTGCCAAAGACCACATGCACAGTATCAGGATTGGAACCTCCAGGCACCCACTGCCCTCTGGTGGCGGGGGTGGGGGTTGCCTCTCAAGGACAAATTTGCCCTGTCATCCTCATCACACATCACCTGGTGTCATCGCAGTCTGTCAGGTGCCACCATCGCCTTTGACAGCTCAGGAATTGAGACTCAGAGAGGCCACACAAGTCGCCCCCGGGTCACACATGGAGTCTATGGGATACTGATGTCTCTTCCCCTCCTCCTGCCACCCTCTGGCAAGCTGGTGATGGTGGTGATTTAAACAAAATATTTTGTCCACTGGGCTCGCCCACCTCACTGGCCACGTTCCATCTTCCAGGGGGCTGGTGGGGACGCTCAGACCCTTTAAGAGAGTTCAGATGCGCAGGCGCAGTGCAGCGGAACCTCGGCGCGCCTGAAACTTACATGAGCGCAGTCCTGGCTGCAGCTGGGACCTGAGCCTTAAACTAGCTGTTTCGAGGCAAGTCAGGGGTCGAACTTGTCTCAGCTTCCCCCTCCCAAAAACGGGACTGCTCTAAATGCTGGGCAATGAGTTAAGGAAACACGGAGCCACCCTGGAAAGGTCAGTGTCCCTATAGCAATCCCTCTATGCAGGTATTTGCCGAAGCTCTCACGCCCACGCCCCTCGGGGGCAGCTCTGATGTCTCTGGGAGATGTGGCGATCTTTTAATAGTTGTTGTGACAGTAATTGGTAACAATATAGTCGAGGTTATGTGCCAGTCACATGTCGCTCCTATACTGGATGGCTTAGCTTTAAGCGGTGTGAGACCAAGAACTAAATGGAAAGGAGGGGTGTCCCCGGAGAGACTTAAGAGACAGAGGAAGGATTGCACCTGGTTAGGGGGCTGGATCGGATGGCAGATTCTCCCCTCTGCTCCTTCACTAGCCTGGGGTCTGGCAGCTAGCGATGTGGGACTCAAGGTTGGACTAAGATTCTGGAACCAAACAGGCCACGTTTGGGGGTTGGCAGTGGTTTTATGTTCTGTGCGTAGAGCGGCAGTTAAGAGCTCTAACTGAATCAGAAAGCCTGTGTTCTTTCTATCCCAGCTGCTTCTCCGTTCTCCATCCTCAGCTGTGTGGCTTTGAGCAAATCACTGCCCTTCTCTGGGCCTTACTAGCCTCATCTGTGACATGGGAAGGTGCAGCTGTGTCACCTGTCGCGCGTGTGCCTGCACAGGTGTGAGGACTATATACAGTAGGTCCACAAATAGCTTTATTTCGATCGATGATGTTTCATTATCACGCTGATGAGATGCCACAGGAACTTAACTCTTGTTTATGTCAAGTGGCCTATGGAGACCTCGGTTTTGTCATACATTGTTTTGCTTCAAGTCGCAGACCTTATGGACATTAAATGAGGGCTTACTGTACCGTTTAGCGCTGCAGCTGGTGACTAATCTGCCTGCAGTGATTGTGGGTGGTTGGTAATTGTAGCAGCGATAGTGACATTCTCATTGTCACCTGTGCTGCCCCTCCAGTGTTGTCATCAAAGGTGATTGTATAAAGGACAAGGGTGCCGCGATGTTGGAGGGCCCTTTGAGATCAGCTAGCTTAGCTGCCAGGGAGAAGGAACCCTGCCCAGGCACCCAGGGAGCCTGTGCCAGGCCAGGGCTGGAACCCCAGCTGGGCCTGGGGCCGGGCTCAGACTGTGCCACCCACGTGCTCCAGCCTACCCTGTACACTGACCTGCCTGGCAGAGGACGGTTTCCCAGGACAGGAGGTGGGTCCTCCGCTCCCACCTGCAAATATGAGGGACCTGGCCTGGAGGGTGGTTCTAGTCTCACCTCCACCCCTCTCTGGATGCCCCAGTGTGGGTGGGCATGGCAGCGGGTGCAGGATGTGGGGACCTGGGCTACCCTGACATCATGTTGGTGCTGAGGTGGTCCCTAGGATCAGGCCAACGCCCAGCCGTGATGGCTGTGGACCCTGCTGCCCTGCCCCCTCCCAAGTACCCACCCTGCTTTTGTCTCCTTGAAATCCATCTCTGGTCGGGTTGGGAATGGAATTTCAGGGCCACTCAGAGTAGCAGTAGCAGGATTTGAACGCACATGTAGCTCCAGAGGCTGGGTCTGCTGGGCTTGCCTGCCTCCAGGGGCCACCCCAGGTGCTGTGACGCCCCCGGGGGTGTTTCTCCTATGTCTGAGGGTGGAGGCTGGGGAGAGGATGGTTTGTCTGGAAGCAGCCTGATGCAGGACCTGGGGTTGATGCCAGACCCTGGCTCCCTCTTCCCATCCCCATGGCTGTTTTTCACATTCTCTGTGCCCTCATCTGTAAAATGGGGATGGTTTTATTCTATGCCTGGGAGGGGTGTTGTGAAACTCAATTATATGAGGTCAGAAAAGCACTTTGTCACCTGCTGTCTACACTCTGTTTATGTTTACTCCCAGTGGCGTTCCACACAGCACTGACTTACCCAGCTCGTCACCCTGCAGGACCCTGCTCCCCAGGGCATGAGATTCTTGGTTCATTGACCCAGCTCAGAAGGGCCCAAGTCCCGCCCTGGACATGGCCCCTTCCTCTTGGAGCCTCCGTTTCCTGCTCCATGTTCTGCCAGGCTCAGGGGCCTGGGCTTAGGGAGGTGGATGCCCCCACTGCAGGGTCACATCCAGGGAGTCCCCTCTGTCCCCACCTCTGCCAGGACATCACCATGCCAGGCATCCATGCAGAGAGCTGTGCATGGGAAGGGAGGCCCGTATCAGACTGGGACTCCCCAGTTCCCTCTACCCAGATGTCAGTGGAGAAGGTAGGGACAGGACGTGAGGAAGAACCTATGCTGTGAGGTTCAAACCCCCAACTTTCAGACCTGCTGTGTGACCTCGGGCAGGTCACTTCACATCTCTGAGCCTCAGTTTCTTCCTCTTGAATACCCACACCATTGTAAGGAGTGTTGAGGCCCCAACAAGACACATGGTATATGGAAATGCCCAGCACACAGGAAGTGCTTGATAAACACTGAGCTCCCTGGGGTGGGGTTGGTTACTTGCACACCCCCAGGCTCCAGGGAATGAGGTGCGCTGGGGCTGGCCAGGGAGAAGACCACTAACCAGCCACTTTGGCCTGTCCCCAGCCACACTGCCCCCATGGAAGCCTGGAGCATGCCAGGCACAGAGGAAGAGCTGGGAAGGAATTCAGTAATGCAGGGGGACGCCACCCCCAGACCACATGTGCACTATTCAGGAAAGGAGCCAAGGGCCTGGGATCGGTTCCATCTCAGCTGCTCTACGTATGGATCGCTGGCCTGACATGTGAACAGGGCAAATGACAGTGTCCACCTCGAAAGAGCTGGAAGAGTAAATGGAACACCGAATGCAAAGTGACCCAGCACGGCGGGTGCCAGGAGGCTCGGGGCTGCTTCCTTGGGGCTCCAAGCCTGGTCAGCAGGGGAGGAGACAGCCCGTTTTACTCCTAAGGGGAGGAAGAAAGAAACACAAAACAAGAGCTACAAAACAATCCCACAGCTGAGACACCATCTGTGTTTTGCTTTTTTCTTTCTCTTCGTTTTTAAAACAATATAGTGCAGACCGCACTTCTCACAGTAGAATATAATGGTCAATTTTAGTATAAAAAAAAAACATTCTCAGAGATTTGTAAATGCACTTAGTGCTTGAACAGGCCTTGGAGAGAGATACAGTACCGCTTCTGGAGCGCCAGAGGGGCCAGGACTTGGGGAATTTGGGCCTTGGGGACTCAGTGGGGGGGACCCCTGCCTGTCTTCCCCTGCTTGATGGGCAGGCCTTGGAGGGAGCTGGCTGGAAAAGAGTTGCACTGGGTCTCCCAGTTAAAACCAGAAGGTTGCCCCCTCACTGGCTCCTAGGAGAAACCCTGAAGAGGGCATGCTATGGCCCCTCTGATGGGGTCTTAGATGGCAGGCCCATTATTAGCCCCTATGGTACCTTTGTGCGAATAGGGAAATGGCACCCCTTCTTTAAGATTCGGAAAATTGCTGTAATAAATATACAAGTCTAGGATGCAAGTGGTATCTCCTTGGATGAGGTGCCCTTGTGCAGTGCACAGCCTATACAACTGTGCCCAGCAGCCCTGTACGATATACTGGAGAGAACGGGAAAGGTGGTAGTCCGGGGTTTGGAGATTTGGGGTGGGGGTGCGATTTTTCTGTGTTGGGAAGGAATGGGGGGAGGGGAAGGAGAGTCTAGAGGAGGAGGTGCAGGGGAGCCAGTAATAGTCCCTGGAGCCTCTATTCGAGTGGTCTTCACCTGGATTGGCCAGTGGAGGACACTGAGGGCCCAGTGACTTCTTACAGGCCCCCTCTGCTCCTTTTCCAGGCTACTGGGGAGCTCGTGGGGGCAGAAGCTATCTGACCCCTGGGAGCTACTTTGACCTCACTCTGACTCGAGACCATCACCTTTCTTCCTTCATCCCACCCTGGCCTGAGCTCCTCTCCTGGGAGAGCCAGGAAGAACCACTCCTATTTTTAAGTGGTTTCTCTCCCCCTGCTGCTCTGCCAGTGTGGATGGAGGAAGGCATGGACGTCAGCAGCTGCCCCAGAGCCCTCCCCGTGTCCTGGGGTAGCTGATAGGGGGAGGGGCCTTGGTGAATATGGTCACCCGGCCAAACCGCCACAGGCACGGCAGCAGCCAGCCTGGTTTCCCTGTGGGCATCAGTGGGCACAGGGCGGGGCTGGACACCCCCACGCGCCCCCACCCTGTTCTGTGGCCTGCCTCCCCCCCATCGGTGCCCTGTCCATCTGTCCGTGCGTCCGCCAGGCGGGCCTTATCTGTAGACTGGCAGGCGGATGTGGGCGTGCTGGTGGTCGAGCAGCCGGGGCACTGCCACCGTCTCGTAACCCTTGCCCAGCATCTGCTCTTTGATGCAGGGTGGCCGGATGTCGTTGATGAGATACTCCAGGGACTGCAGGCTGCTGCTCAGCACGGCCGTGTTGCACACGCTCTTGCTGGGCAGGCCTGACAACGCCTCCGCGGGGGGCCCCGCCAGGTCTCGGGCCACCCCAGGACCCAGCTCCGTGACGGCCACTGCTGCTGGGTTGTAGCAGTCGCTGGTGGGGGTCACCAGCACACTGTTCCAGGGGGCGGCAAAGTACTGGCCCACGGTGAAGCTGGTGGGCAGCCCCACGCTGCAGTTGAGGGGCGACCCACTGGCCCTCTCATACGCTCGCCCCCCGCAAGCCTCGGGGGATTTGTTGGCCACCGTGCCGCCGCTGTAGGCCCGCAGTGGCTGGGGTGGTGGCGGGGGTGGCTTCTGTGGCCACAGCAGGTAATCCAGGCCGCTGTCCACATACCCTGCAGGCTTGGTGGCCCCCGCTAACGTCAAGGCAGCGGTGCTTCCCTGGCCCAGCTCGGCGCCTTTCCGGCAGTCGGGCAGGCCGGCAGCCGCCGAGTAGGCCATGCTGGGGAAGCTGGGCACAGGCCCGTGCTTGGCCGGGCTGGGGTGGGGCACGGCCACGCCCTGGCAGGCAGCGGGCACGGCGCCTGGGGCCTGGCACTGCTGGTTGAGCTGGTAGAGCAGGCTGTGAATGGAGGGCAGGTTGGAAGGCGGCAGGGCCATGCCGCGGCCTGGCAGAGGGATGACGGAGGTGGCAGTGGCAGCAGCCGTAGGCAGCCCAGGGGGCGGGGCGGGAGCCTCGGGGGGCTTGGGGTAGGCCAAGGGCCCCAGAGTGCTGGGTGCTGGGTAGGGGGCGATGCCCACCTGCACGGCAGCCGGTGACAGCTTGGTCCGCTTGCCCTCGGCGCTCTTAAGCACGCTTTTGGCAGGCCCCGCGGGCGCGGCCACGCTGGAGGAGGAGACGGCAGCCTTGACAATGGCCAGCAGGCCCTGGTAGCCGGCGGCGTGCTGCGGGTAGGGGCTGTAGCGCTGGCCGCTGGTGTCGTAGCCATTGACGGTGCGGCTGAGGTGCTTGTGCTGTGGCACACGGATGGTGGTGGGGAAGATCTTAATGGACAGCGGGCTGTTGGCCACCTTCTCAGCGTAGGCGTCCAGCTCGGCGGGGCTTGGGTAGCGGGAGGAATGCATGGAGCTGGCCACCGTCTCGCCTGTGGGGACGGGTGAGGAGAGCAAAGCGCAGGTGAGCACCAACCTGGTGACATGGGGAGGCCTGCAGCCACACCCTCCAGTACCCCCCCAGGACTCCTGGGGCTGCAGGGCCACCCGCCCCTCGCGCATTTCTCCTTTCATCCATTCGCTCCTACATTTTAAAGCTTTGGATCAACGTGCAAAATATATAAGCGGGGCCGCACACAGAAGCTTGCTGAACTTTCACCAATGGGACCCGCTCGTGTAACAACACCTAGGTCAGGGGACAGAATGCTGCTGGTCCCCTAAGGGCCCCCGGCACCCCCTCCCAGTCACTAGCCACGCCCAGGTTAGCAGCTCTCTCTGACTTCTAACCACATGGACTAGTTGTGCCTAGTGTTTGTCATGGAAAGATGGACTCATGCAATGCACGTGCGTTTGTGTCGGCCTCTATCACTTCAGGCTGTTGAGAGATCCGTCCGGTGGCCATGGTTTGTTTTTCGCATTGCTGTGTGCTGTTCGTGTCTGACTACGTCACAATTTATTCATCCTACCTCCTGTTGATGGCATTTGGGTCGTGTCCAGTTTGACGCTGATACAAATGGTGTCCCCACCCCCGGTGCATGTATTCAGTGAGGTCTTTTGGGAACACGCCCAGGAGCAGAATTGCTGGGACACAGGGGAGGCGAATGCTCTGCTTTAGCAGAAAATGCCCTAACAGTTTGCCAAAGAGACCGTGCCAGGCTACACGCCCACCAGCAAAGCACAGGGGCTCCACACCCTCGATGGCGCTTGGTATTATCTGTCTTTGTGTCTGCCCTGGTGTCGTCTGATGAGTGTTCACTCCTCCCTATCTTCTCGGTGCCTGCCTTTCCTCATCTGTAAAATGGGATGCATCTGTGAGTTGCTCCGTGAGCAGAGCTCAGCACGGCCGGCACGGGGAGAGGTGGTGCCAGTGGGAGCTGCTGCTGTTGGCTTTCACCTGGGCTCACCTTGTCTTGTTCAGTCAGTAGGCAGGTGAGAAGGAGGGGTTTCACCCTCCATCCCCCAGTCCCTCCCTGAGTCTGCCTGTCACCTGCAAGGCCAGTGTGGTGGCCACTGCCTTTTTTGTGAGCTGTTGGCATGACGCTGAAGTATGTACTTTATGTGACAGGTTGACTATCCCCACGGTCAGTGGGCACAACTGGCCATGGGGGAAGCAGGTCACTGGTGGGCAGACCCCCTTCTTTCTAAGCCCCCTCCGGTCCTGAGACAACCCTCAGTGCCACCCAGGACCCTCCCCGGGTGTGGGGACTACACGAGGCAGACAGTCCCCCTGCCTGGGCTTTGGAGCTGGCTGGCCTGGTTGTGGGACTGTGGGGCCTGGTTGAGCCTGTTTCCCACCTGTGGAACAGGGGTAATGATCCTGCCAGGTCTGTGGGGTGGCCTCGAGGAAAGATTGCGCCAAGTGGCCCAGCAGGGGGTGAGGTGCACAGTAGCTGTGGGGTGATGGTGACCTCTCTGGGCCCTTAAGCAAGGAGGACCGTACAAGTTCTCCCAGGCATACTGCCTTCCTCCCAGGGCCCACCGGTGAGTCCCTGGGAATTTGGGAGGGGGCTTCACGACGCTGAGCCTCAGTTTCATCATCTATAAAATAGGGGTGATACTACTGCGAACGCTACCTCCCACCGTGGCTCTGAGGTTTTAACCAGTCACGTGCAGGGGAGCACATTAGCAGAAGCTGGTGCTCTCCTAGTGTGAGTTCATAAGTACCCTCCCTGTCTGCCCGGGGCAAGGGCGTTCCTGGGAGAGGAAGGGGCAGGGGCTTGTGCACAGGTGGGCCTGGCATTGTGGCTGGGGCAATGTAGACACCATGTGCCATCTTTCCAGGGCCTCACCCGCAACTCCCTCATGGGCTCACAGCCAGTCCGGGCAAAATTTGTGCTGTGATGGGGAGGGCAGACAGGATGGGGACGTGGGGGAGCCACACCAAGCCAGGGCTTCAGGGATGGCTTTTGGGAAGAAAGAGCACCCCAGTTAAGGTGATGGTGAAAGGGGTGAGGAGGGAGGAGAGAAACGTATTTCAGGCAGAAGAAAGAGCGTGGGCAGAGGTCCAGAGGTGGGGAAGCATGTCTGGGTGGGAACTGTAAATAGAGAGCAAGCAGAAGCCCAGAGCAGCGTGCAAAGACTGAGGGGTGGCTCGGTAAGGGGTGCGTGGGGCCAGAGCACACAGGTGGGACGCCCTTCCTTGCAGGGCAGTGGTTCTTAAGGGGCACTCCTGTCCCCCAGGGCACACTGGCAATGTCTGGAGACCTGTTTGGTTGTCACAATGTGAGGAGGGGGTGCAACTGGCATCTAGTGGGTATTGGTCAGGGGTGCTGCTAAACACCCTACAGCGCACAGCACAGCCCCCACCACAAGGAACTGTCGGCCCCAAGTGTCAGCCGGGCGCCAGGGCGTCAGCAGCCAGGGGAGGTTTCAATCGGAGGAGGGCAGGGACAGGGGCAGACATGCGTGTTAGAAAGGTCATTCGATCTGCCTTGGGGTGCAGGGATGTGGTCTGACCTATGCAGGGCAGTATGGAGGGGAGAGGTAGGCAGTACCAAGCACCCCGAGTATGCTGGGGCAGTGCCCTTCCGTCCCTCTGGCCTAACCTGGGCCAGGCAGGTAGAACTGGCCACGGGCCCCCATCCTGACCCTGCCTGGGGCAGCCCCCACCTAAGTGGCCCAAAATAAACTCAGTGTGGAGAATGGAAATGTCATTTTGGCCAACGGGGGAATCTTTCTCCGAGATTGGATTTAAACTACATTATACAAGCAATTTCATGGGCACTTAGCACCGCTCGGAGAGTCCCGCAAAAAAGGGACCAGCTCTTCATTTACCAGCCATAAATCAGCAGTTGCTATAATGAGCACAAAAATGTCACTTTTATGCAATTTTACAGATGAACAAAACTGGTGAAATTAACTGTGGTAACCTACTATAGTCAGCAAAAGCGGCTGCTGGGAAAAAAAAAAAAATTATCTGCATGTATTTCTGTTCCTCTTAAACTCTCTTCCCAAGCAAGTTTCTGCCATTGTGGTGTGAAAACTCATTTGTCCTCACCATTATCCTTTCATTTGGAGTTTATCTTGAGTATCCAATGAGCCACCAACTGTGAAAATGATTAAATCTACAAAATCTATCTAATGGATGGAATAAATTAGGTGTTTAAAACTTTAAGAAGAGGGGGGTGGGAAAGCAATGCCTGTTTCTAGTTTCCATTCATTGAAAGAAGGGGCCTGTGTGGCCCCTGATTGGTCAACAGGGCAAGAGTGGGTTGGTGTCTCTGGCTTTTGTTGGAGCCGATGGTGGTGCCATTGTAACACACAGCCTGCCCTTTGCCGAGCACTAAGGATGTGCTGGGCTCTGGGCCTATAGCTTTTCTTGGCTCCCTTTCTTTGGAGCACCTGACAGCGCTGAGAGGTGGTCCCCATTCCGCAGCGGAGGAAGCAGATAAGTTGTGGCATTTGGCAGGTAGCCTCCAAGACCTGCCATGCCCCCTGCCCCAGTGATTCTCACCTCACGGTATTCACATCCTTGTACGGTCCCCTCCCACTACAAACGGGGCTGACCTGTAATGACCTATGAGATACCGTGGAAGTGAAGGAGTGTAATTTCCACAGCTAGGTCATAAAAGGCACTGCGGCTTCCTCCTTGCTCATTCTCTCTTGGACGACTTGCTCTGGGGGAAGCGGCTGCCACGTGAGGACACTGGAGCAGCCTGTGGGGAGACCCACATGGGGACCAGCTGAGGCCTCCTGCAACAGCACGTGAGCCTTCTTGGAAGTGGGTCCTCCAGCCACAGTCAAACCTTCCGATGACGGCAGCCTCACGAGAGACACAGAGCAGAACTGCCCAGCTGGGCCACACCTGAATTCCTGAGCCACAGAAACCACGAGAGATGCTGCATGATTCTTGATGTTTCACGCCACTAAGTTTTGGTGCAACTTGTTACGCAGCCATAGATAACTAATACAGGCCCCCATTTTACAGGTGAGGAAATGGAAGTTCAGCGCTTTCTGAGCCCACACCCCGTAAGGGGCACAGCTCAAGTGGGGCCTGGCCTGCTTTCCAGGTCATCTTCAGCTCGCTCTCCCATCCCTCCCTCTGCACCCGGTGGAAGCCAGGAGACTCATGAGGTTCTCCCTCTTCTTCCAGAGAATGAGGGGAACAATCCTGAGGAGGGACCGTAAAGACAGCCTGGAGGCTCAGAGAGGCCGGAGGTGACCCCCCCCCCCGGGGGCCACACGGGCAGGCAGCTCTTACTCCTACCCTAGGCTGCTGCCTTGCTTCTAGAGACTGCCAGCTCGTGGCCTGAGCCGGTCTCACCCGGACACATGCTCGGTTGGGCCTGCTCAGCGCTCTTTGGTCTTTTGGACGTAAGAACCTTCAGGTGGACAGGCTGGTCACCAGAGTCCCGTCTCAAACCTGGCCTGGCTGCTGTGCCACTGTGGCCCCTGCTTTATGCCTTGTTCCTGCAGAGCTTTCTCCTGAGCCACCCAGGGTGCCTCAAACCCAGCCTTTTCCACCAGAATAGCCGTGGTCGTGGCTTGGGGTCCCGGCCACTCAGACCAGCCTGGACCCCTTACCCCAGCTTGGCTGAAGGCTCTAGAGCCTCCCTGGAGGTGGGCCCAGCCACCAGTGTTTGGTGCCATTCCGTAGCTTTGCTTTGGCAAATATAATGACACAGTAAAAGGCCTCACATGAAGGAACAAGCTGAGCCTGCGGTCTGGGGCAAGCTTCTAAGTGGGGGTGAGGATGGGGCAGCATTCACAGGGTTAATGTGGGAGGGGCCCATGGCCCTGTGGGCCCATTGGGGAACCGCAGGGCCCAGCCTGCATGCTATTTTCCTCTCCGCCTTCCCTGAGTCGCCTTCCCTGAGTCCCCTGTTGGGCGAGGGGCCTGGGTTTCATCACCGCATGATTGCTGGGGGTTTGTCCCTCTCAGGAGTCCCTGAACTGGCTTGTTCACTGCTGTGTCCCCACTCACACATACTAGGTGCTCAAGAATGTGGTATTGAATGGATGACGAGGCTGTGGCCAGCTAGACGTATCCAGACCCTGTTCACTGCCAGTCACAACACCTGGGAGGGGCTAAGCCAGACACAGCTCCATGGACCACTGCCTTCCAGAAGCCTCCCTGCAGCCCCACAGCCCCTAGACCAGGGGTGTCCAAACTGCGGCCCGCGGGCCAACTGCGGCCCATGATCCATTGTTAATTGGCCCGCAGCAAATTCCAAAAATATATTTAGTTTACTTAAATAAACCAGGTGAGGCAATACGTACTTCACCTCGAGTGAGTGGCCTGGCTGTTTGTGTATTTTACTGCATTTGGCCCTTGGTGAAAACTATTGAAAAAAGTTTGGACACCCCTGGGCTAGATGTTTCCTGAGCCCAACTGTGTGGCAGCAAGCAGTGCCTTGGGCCTCGGGGACGCAGCAGCTGTCACAGCAAAGCAAAGGCCTGTCCTCGTGGGGCTGGCCACCTAGTCGGGGAAGACAACGCTGTATAACGCGTGAGGCAGCGGCTCCCGCCCATGAACGAGAATAAAGCGGTTCGGTGCACTGGTTTTAAAATATATCCATAGAGTCTGTGACACACCCCCTACAAAGGGGGGGGGGGCGCCTGATTTCCCTTCACTTGGACTAGCTGGGCGGCTCGATTCTACTGAATAGAAGGCGTGGTGTGGGTGATTTGGCCAGCACCCGCCACCCGATGTGTGAGGGAGCAAGCCTCAGGAGAGCGCAGCCCCCAGGCTGGGGCTTCCAGCAGATGCCCTTCCCTCCCAGCGACATCATGGAGCAGGGCCTCCCTCCTCATTGGGCCCCGTCTGTATTCCAGAACATACTAAACAGCTGTTGGACGCCATTGAGTTTTGGGGTAATCTGTCACACAGCCCTAGTAGTATTTGTCACACAGCAGGGTATTGAGGACCGAGAGTGACGAGATGGAGGGGTGCCTACTTTGGACAGGGTGATCAGCGAAGAAACCTTCTCTGCTAAAGTGGCTTTGGAAGAAAGATCAGGAGGTGAGGGAGTGAGCCACGTGGGTGTCTGATGAACAGGCCGTCTTGGAATGGGGCCAGTGAACGCGAAGGCTCAGGGGAGTGGGCCAGGCGCGTCTGGGAAAGCAGAGTCAGCAGGGGAGGCCCGCAGAAGATGAATGGGAGAGGCGGGGGCGTGCAGGGTGCTAACACCTGTTGGAGTGGCTATTATCACAAACACTAGAAATAACAAGTGCTGGCGAGGATGTGGAGAAAAGGGAACCCTCGTGCACTGGGTGAGATTGCAAATGGGTGCAGCCACGATGGAAATCAGTATGGAGGTCCCTCAGAAAATTAAAAATAGAGTTGCCTTATGACCCAGCAATTCACCTTCTGGGTATTTATCCGAAGGAAATGAAATCACTGTCATGAAAAGATATCGGCATCTCCATGTTCACTGCAGCATTACTTACAACAGCCAAGACACAGAAACCGCCTAAGTGCCCATCGATGGACGAACGGGTAAAGAACATGTGGTATATTCACAATGGCATATTATTCAGGCATAAGAATGAAATCTTGTCATTTGTGGCAACGTGGATGGACTTCCAGGGCATTATGCTAAATGAAATAAGTCAGAGAAAGACAAATACTGTATGATCTCACTTCTATGTGAAATCTGAAAAATACATATTTAAAAAAACCAAGCTTATAGACACAGGGAACAGATTGGCGGTTGTCAGAGGGAGGCAGGGTGGGTGGAAGAAATGGGTGAATTATTATTATTGTTTTATTTTTTCAGTTAAAAAACAAAAAACAAAACAAAACCAACCTCAAGTGCCCTGTGAGGCCCTGGGCGTTTGTTCCACATTGGATGATGGGAACAGAGAAGAGCTAGGACCTGACCCGGGCTTTAACAGGAGCCCTCAGGCCGCTGGTTGGAAAATAGGGCTGGAAAAGGGGCCTCAGGAAGAGGTCCTGGAAGTAGCCGGACGGTCCCCAGGAGACGGAGCATGCAGGAGGTCCTCTAGCAGAAATATGCCTTGCTGGGCATTAAAACATAGCTTCTAGAAGGCTCTGACAACAGACAAATGTGTACGGTACCGGTATGTGGAAAGAGGTTACAAGGGGGTTGGCTTTGCCACACGAGCCTCGGTCTCCCTCCTTCCCTCTCGAAGGGTCTCAAACCAAGATTTGAAGAGAAAAGCCCCAGATGCCAACTGGGTCCCGGCCTAGGCCGGGGCATTTTATTTCTTCTCTGTGCTTTTCTGTAATCGCCAGTGGTAGCCACAACCGCTTGTTGCTTTAGGGTAGGGGGTAGGCTAGGGCTCCCGTTCCCACCAGGCGTCCTATCCTTGACATCTGCGTCATGCAGCCGAGTCAAAGCGGCCTCTGTTTCCCGTGGCCTTGAGCCGCCCAAGGCCCTCCTTTGCTCCCCGTCCGCTATCATCAGGCCAGGTCTGCTCCTGAGCAGAGCACACAGGGGGGTTGGCAGCCTTTTGAGAAGGCAGGGGGGTGCGAATGCCAGCTGAGTCACAGACACCTGGGTTCAAATCCTGGCTCTGCCACATACTGTGTGGCCTTGAGCAGGCCACTGCCCCTCTCTGAGCTTTGGCTTCTCTCTTGTGTAAAAGCGGGACGATGCTATTGCTGCTGCTGACCTTGGAGAGTTTTTGTGAGGACTGTCAAGGGTGCCTACCCTCCGTGGGGGCTGCGGTTGTTGGCGATCACTTCACTAAAGCCTCTTCTGCCGCTTCCACGCTCCCAGCTGCTTCTCTCTGTAAAACCCTCTAATGAGGCCGTCTGTGTGTCGTCTGAGCTACACAGGGTACAGTCACGGCCCTGGCCACCTGGCTCAGACCTCCCTCTGGCCCCTGGACGATGTCCTCCCACATGCCGACAGCCACCCTCTGTTGAGGGTTTGCCTCTGGACCAGCTATTGTGCCAAACGCTCAAGTCAGTCCCCATGGCGGCCTTGGGAGGTCGGCCCTAGGTTTCAGGAGAGGAAGTCAGATGTCCAAGGAACAGGGTGTCAAGCAGGGGTTGCAAACACACATGCCCACGTGTTTTTGCCGACCACTGGAGGACAGATGGGCTGGGAACAGCTAGAAAGCCCAGGAAGGGCAGCTGAAGTGTTCAGGGAGGGCGTGCCCTGCCCAGGGACATTCACTTTTGAAACGATGTTCAAACACGAAGCAGGGCAGACCATACACCTGGTGGGCAGGGTGAATGTGGCCCACAGGCCACCAGTTTGAGACCTCTGATGGCACAGAAAGGACTTGTGAGCCAGGATCTGAGCCCTGGTCATCCGTCTCCTGGGCCCCTGCTCTCAGTTACTAGGTACCATGGATGCTGGGACTCGGGCCAGTTGTCTCAAGCTGATGCACCTTCCTTTGCTAACCCAAACCCCACGGGTCCTTCAGTGTCCAGCTCGCATGATTCCTCCTTGAGCTGACCCCCTGGACACCCTACTCATGTGGGCTGTGTCCCTTTGCCTCCCTCGTCTCATGCCTGGATGGGAAGTGCCCCATCTCTGGGTCCCAGAGTGATGAATCCGGGGTTGGGTGGAATGTCCACACCGTGCCTGGCACACAGTAGCTGCTTGAATTATGTGCCAGAAGAATGAAGAGGAGTTGCCTACACCTTCCTGGTCTGCTGGCTCTGACCCTGCAGATCTCTGCCAACATACCCCCCAATCCAGGCAGCTTTCCCTGACATGCCCTTCCCCGCACCCCCAGACTGTAGCTGTCTGTTGATTTGTCTCCTAGGCTAGATTTGGAAGCCTTTGAGGGCAGGCCCTGCTCTTGCTCAGCACGCCTAAAAGAACGGGTGCAGAGTCCAGCAAATCCCGTTTCGGTGCCTCCGAGGCAGCCGCCAGACAGAACCTGGGCTCCTGTGTGCAGAAACAAAGGCGCCCAGCCTGTGAACTGCCCCACTCTCCGCCTCCGCCCCCGCCCGCATGGCCCCCATCAAAGCCTTGTCAGGAAATTTTAAAAGGCTGCTGTGAGTGCGGGCTCGTCATCTCTGCCATTAACTTAATGTTATGGGCCTTTTACAGGTGCGTTAAGTAGACATGGTTATTAACGAGTATATTAAGCCAATTAAAAGCAGCCCTTTGTGTGAGATTTAATGTCGCTACAGGGAGACATGAAAGTGGGGCAGGACTCAGCAGTGCCCTGCCTTTCGGAAACTGAGCAGGGGAGCGGCATGGGGGCCCTACTGTGGAGACCACAGAGGTGAGAGGCTCAGGCTCTGGCTGGAGTCGGGCTGTGGTGGTTTGACGCCCAGCGTTACCACTTGATGTGGGTGACCTTGGATAGCAACATGATCTGACGACCCTCAGTCTCTCGTCTGTAGGGGTGACGGGTGGACACGTCATACTTGCCGAAGTCGGCGCAGTTCTCTGCACTGTAAGGCAGGGGGTGCTTGCTCATCGAGGGGCAGGTAGAGGTGGGGATGGTGGTGGACAGGGCAGGGGTGCAACGCCAGCCCAGAGTGCCTGGTCCCACACTCCAGGGTTCTCTGTGGCACCCCAGGCACCTGCCATGGATGTACCTCAGTCTGTCAGTTACCGTCCAGCTGAATGCAGGGTCCTATGGATCCACTGGACATACCCCTGGAGAGGTGGTTCCCTCAGCAGACCTCAGATTTTTTTGGCTGTAAATGGAGCTAACTGTAGCTTTCCCAAGGGAACGGTGAGAGAATTAAAGTTGTGCCAGGCACGCAGTAGGTGTTTAGCGAATGCCATTTTTCTCATGCTGTTGCAAGTTTTGCCTATTGCCTTCTCCCTTAAGGCTCCGGAAGTCACTGTGGGCATTATCTGTGTGGAGATGGTGGGGGAAGGGGTGTCCAGGGCTGTTCCAGGACAGAAGGGGCCCCTGGGCACAGGGCCTGGCCTCGGCTCGCAGGGAGGAGCAGCCCACATCTGCATTCCCCTTGGCTGAGACACTCTGCCCTTGGAAGTGGCAGCCTCCTGAATGCTCAATTAACGTGACACTAATTAGCTGGTGGCACCGGCAGAATCCCTAATGAGGCTGCCCAGGAGAGGGGCGGGGCAAGGTGGCTGGGCCAGGGCAGATGCAGCTGTTCTCTGGCCTCTGCTGGGAGGGCTGTGGTGAGAGGCAGAGCGGTTGCCAGCCACCCTGACTGCCCCCAGCTCCCGCCTACTGACTGGGGTGTCCGTCCCCGGGCCTTTGACGTCAGCCTCGGGTGTGAATCCAAGTGTCCCAGTTACTAGCTGGGGAACCTCAGGGAAGTGACCACAGCTCCCTGGCCTCTGTTTCCCCTAAGGGGACAGAGAGATTAAATCAGGATAGATGTCAGAAGGCTTGGTACATAGTGGGTGCGTAGAAAAGGCTGGCTGCCTTCCTTCTAGCTGTTTCTGGGCCAGACTAAGCAGTGCAGGGCGGTGGTTATATCACTGGGCACTACACAAAGGACCCTCTCGCATTCTCCACCCGTGTGTGTGCACACATGTGAGCTCAGACACACATGCTGAGACATTCAGGACCATCCTGCACAAAGCCTGGCAGGTGCTCACAGGCACACGTGTGTATCCACACACGCCTTCCACACCCCCTAAGCCTGGGCGGGAGCTCTGCAGTCCCTGTAGGCAGGGCTGGGAGGACTTTCATCCATCCCCAGCCTGACTTTCCTGCCCCTCACCTGCGCCTCAGTTTCTCTTATCTGCTCCCTGTCTGGGCTCTCTCTTTGGGAGTCCACGCCTTACTCTCTCCCTGTCCCCAGGTCCCTGGTTGGTCTGTGTTCCTGTCTAGCCTGGCGGCTGTTTTTGCCCTTTGGAACTACTGTTGCTTCATCTCTCCCTCCTTTATACCTACCGCTGTCTGTCTCCATCCACACCCAGGCTGGTCTGACTCACCTACCCCTCCCCTCCTCACGCCAGTCTCAGTCTCCAGCTCTCACTCTTGGTCCCTCCTGCCCCTGGTCCCCGCCCTGCCCCATCACTCTCATTCTGTAGCCACATCTGTGGCTCTCTAATCTGGATACTGGGCCATTGTAAGTGCTGCAGACACCGTCTCTCACTTTTTGGCTCGTCTTGACTATTGTACGGTATATTTTGCTGAGCTGCAGTTTTTAATTTTAGTATGGTTCAACTTGCCTTTTCTTTATTTGTGCTGTTTTCCTTCTCAGTTTGCCAGTACTTTGTATCCTGAGGATGCTAGTCTGTCATTTTCTTCAAAAAATAATATGGTTCTGTTTTCCATGATACAGTAGTTCCCCCTTATCCGTCGTTTTGCCTTCTGTGGTTTCAACCACCTGTGGTCTACCACAGTCTGAAAATATTAAATGGAACATTCCAGAAATAAACAATTCATAAGTTTTACGTTATGTGCCATTCTGAGTAGCACGATGAACTCTTGCACCGTCCCACTTTGTCTCACCTGGGACGTGAATTCTCCCTTTGTATACGCTACCCACCCATCAGTCACTCAATAGCCATATTGGTAATCAGAGAGAGAGAGAGAGAACATATTCACATAACTTTTATTATAATATATTGCTATAATTATTCTACTTTATTAGTTATTATTGTTAATTTCCTACTGTGCCTAATTTATACATTAAACTTTATAACAGGTATGCCTGGATAGGAAAAAACATAGTAGATATAGGGTTTGGTAGTATCTGTGATTTCAGGCATCCCCTGGGGGTCTTGGAACGTATCCATCATAGGAGGATAGCTGATAAGGGGGGAACTACTGTATTAGATTTTTTGTATTAGATTTGTAGTCTGCCCAGAAGTCCTTTTTGTGTCTGTGTGAGTTAGGGCTCCAGTGTCATTTAGTCCATATGGGTGACCAGTTGTCCCAGCACCGCACATCCTACCCCAGCGAGCGGCAAGGCCCACTTGGTCCTTGATGGAGCTCACAGGTGTGTGGAACCACTTTTAGATACTCAGCTCCATTCCTTGGTCCCCTCTGCCCCTTTGCTGATTCCGTGGTCTCAGCCTTAAGCCATGGCATTCCCGGTCCTTCCACCACCCTTGTATTTCATTGTCAAAAGTGCCTTGACCTTTCATAGCCCTTTGTCCTTTCCTTGTCGACTTCAATGTCAGCTTTTCAAGTGACACACACAGATGGTCAGGATGTAGGGATTGAACTGAATTTTTTCTACATCGAATCTCTGTCCATGTGCATAGTATATGTCTAAATTTATTTAGGTCTTTAAAAATAGAATTGAATAAACTTATATTTTTCTCCATAGAGGTCATTTATCTCCTTTGTGAATTTATTTTAGATTCCTTAATAAACTATAATAGTATCATAATTTAGAGAAAATGGAAAATTCCTAGATAGACACAAACTACCAAAATTGAATTAAGAAGAAATAGAAAATCTAAATAGACGTAGAACAAGTAAAGAGATTGAATTAATAATCAAAACATGACCCACAAAGAAAAGCCCAGGCCAAGATGGCTTCACTGATGAAGTGTACCCTACATTAAAGAAGAATGAATGCCAATTTTCCATAAACTTTTCTAAAAAAGAGAAGAAGAGAGAACCCTTGCAAACTAATTCTGTGAGGCCAGTATTACCCTGATTGCAAAACCAGACAAAGACACAACAAAATAACTGTAGACTAATATCTCATATGAATATGTATGTAAAAAAATCAACAAGTTGTTAGCAAACTGAATCCAGCAACATACAAAGAGAATACATCATAGCCAAGGAGACTTATCCCAGGAATGCAAGGTTGGTTTAACATCGAAAACTCAATTAACGTAACACACCATATTGACAGAACAAGGGACAACTAACTACTACATGATCAGACACAGAAAAAGCATTTGATGTCATCCAACGTCCCTTCATGATAAAAACACTCAACAAACTAGGCTAGAAGGGAACTGCCTCAACCTGACAAAGAGTAGATAGGAAAAACACACAGCTAACATCATATTTAATGGTAAAAGAGAGTGTTTTCCCTCTAAAATCAGGAACAAGACAAAGATCTCCACACTTGCCACGTCTATTCAACATTGTACTGGAGATTCTAGCCATGGCACCTACACAGGAAAAAGAAATAAAAGGCATTCATATTAAAAAAGCAAGAAGTAAAACTGTGTTCACACATGCCATAATCTTGCACACAGAAAATCCTATGAAATCCACTAAAAAAATCGTGAGAACAAACAAGTTCAGCAAGTTTGCGGATACAAGACCAATATACAAAAACCAGTTGTATTTCTATATACTCACAATGAACAATCCAAACTGATATTAAGAAAACAATTCTACACGCGGAAGCGTCAAAAAGAATTAAATACGTAGAAACAAATTTAACAAAAGAAGAGTAAAACTTAGACTCTGAAAAACAGAACACATTGTTGAAAGAAATTAAAGAAGATTTAAATAAATGGAAAGACATCCTACGTTCATGAACTGGAGGACTTCCTGTCAAATGGTAATGCTCCCAAAATTGATGTACAGATCCAATACAATCCCTGTCAAAATCCCAGATGGCTTCTGTGCAGAAATTGACAAGCTGATCCTAACATGCGTGGGACTCAAAAGAGCCAAAACCATCTGGAAAAAGAAGGACAGAGTTGGAGGATTCACAATTTAGAATTTCACTACTTACCACAAAGCTACAGTAATAAAGACAGTGTAGCCCCAGCACAAAGGTAGACATACAGATCAATAGAATAGAATTGAGAATCCAGAAACAAACCCTCACATTTGTGGTCAATTGATTTTTGCCAAAGGCGCCAAAACAGTTCAGTAGGGAAAGACTGGTCTCTTCAATAAATGGTGCTGGGACAAAAGGTAGCCGTAGGCAAAAGAATGAAGCTGGACCTTCTTTCTCACACCATACACAAAAATTAACTCAAAATAGGTCACAGACGTGAAGGTAGGAGCTAAAACTAGAAAATTCTTAAAAGAAAACACAGCAAATTTTCACATCCTACGATTAAGCAAAGCCTTCTTAGATATAACACCAAAAGCACAGGTAACGAAAGAAATTCTGACCTCATCAAAATTAAAACCTTTTATGTCAAAGGACACCATGAAGAAAGTAAAACAACCATAGAAGGGGAGAAAATATTTGCAAATCATGAATCTGGTAAGGAACTTGTATCTAGAATGTATATATAAAGAACTTCTACAACTTAAAAAAAAAGAACCCAATTTAAAAATGGGCAAGACAGCAGAATAGACATGTCTTCAAAGAAGACCTACAAAGGCCAGTAAAGCACATGAGAAGATTCCCCATATTCTTAAGTCATTAGGGAAATGCAAATCAAAACCACAATGAGATACCGTTTCATACACACCAGGATGGCTAGAATCAGAAAGACCTGGTAAGTGTTGGTGAGGATGTGGAGAAATTGGAAGCCTCATACACTGCTGGTGGGAATGTAACATGGTACAGCTGCTTTGGAAGCCAGTTTGGCAGTTCTTCAAAAAATTAAGCATAGAGTTAACCATGTGACCCAGCCATTCCACTCCTAGGTATGTGCACAAGTGAAATGTAAACATATGTCCACACAGAAACTCGAACACATGATTGTAGCAGCATTATTCCTAATTGCTAAAAATGTGGAAACATTCCAAATGTCTGTCAGCTGATAAATGGATAAATAAAAGGTGGCATATCCACACAATGGAATATTATTCGGCAATAACAAGGAATGAAGTGCTACAACATGGATGAACCTTGAAAACACTATACTAATTGAAAAACAGCCAGACACAAAAAGCTATATATGATTCCATTTATATGCAATGTCCAAAGCAGGTAAATATGTAGAAAGACAGAAAGTAGTTTAGTTGTTGCCTAGGGTTTGATGGGGCTGTAATGGGTATCGGGTTGCTTTTGGGGGTGATGAGGAAACGTTCCGGAATTTGATGGTGGTGACGCTTGCACAGCTCTGTGAATTTCTACTAAGAAGTCCTCACTAGTACACTTTGAATGGGTGAATTGTATGGTATGTGTGTTACCATCCACATAAAGCTGTTTCCCAAAGATTGTAATAGTATCCTTTTGTAACCTGTATTTTCCAGTTCTTTGTTACAGGTGTGGAGCAGGAGCATGCAAATCTGGCCTGTTGCCTGCTTTTGTAAATAAAGTTTTATTGGAACACAGCCATGCCCATTCATGTCTATGCATCTAGGACAGTTTTCATGCCACAGCGCAGCAGAGTTCTGTGGTTAAATAGAGACTGTATGGCCTGCAGGGCCGAAAATCTTGGCTCTTTACTGAAAAAGTGTGACAACTTCTGTTGTACAGGGATACAGTTGCGTTCCTGTGTTGATCTTATATTTGTGATCTTGCTGAATTCTTACTCTCTTGGGGTCTCTATGCAGATAGTTTTACTTCTCTTTAATCCTTGTAACTTGTTATTTATGTTCCCTGTCATATGCGCTGGCCAGGACCTCTGTACAATGTGGAAAGGCAGTGATTTGGATCTGTCTCCTCTGATTTTTATCTACTCTCAGGTCGGCTCGTTGTGGTTTGTGGTTGAATACTCTGTAATAGATGAAGGGAGTTGCCTGCCTTCCTAGTTTGCTAAGAGCTTATCTGTATTTGTTAAATCATAAAAGGGGGTAACTCTGTCCAGCCCTCTCCTAGCCCCTCATCCCTGAGGCTGTGTCCTCTCCTATGTCCCCTTCCCATGGCAAGGGCGGCACTGGACCTTCCTTCCACCCGCCCCCCAGGCTGCACTCAGCAACAGCTACATAATTGGATCTGCTGTGCGGGCAGAGGTTTGTTTTTAATTTTATTGGAATTTTAAATTGCTTTGTTTCTTCCGTATTTTATTAGTGTCAGTGGAAGCAGCTGCACCTGCAGGAATGCTGGGGGGGGGGCAGGGGCCCCAGCTTCTCAGAGTCAGGCTGTTGCATGAGGGTGGGATGAGGGGTGGGAGTTGGGGAGAAGAGCTGCTCCCTGATTTGGGGGTAGCAAGCCCTTCGAAACTTCTCACCATGCTGAGAGAGAGGTCCGGGGATCCGCTTTTTCCCTGTGGGTATGAGTGTGGGGAGGGGGTCTCCCAGCCTCTGGAGGGGATGGGGGCAGGTAAAGTGTTTGAGTCCACACGCCCTGGGGGTTCTCTCCTTCTGTTCTTATCCCCACATCACAGCGGAGGAAACTGAGGGCCAGAGAGGGCCGTTCACTCTCTTGCCCAAGCCCACGCCCCATGCAGGGCAGAGCCAGGCCTTGACCCACAGACTGTGTTGGTCTCAAAGCCTGTGCCCTGGGGTCTCACAGGGATGAGGGCAGGGTGGGCACGCTACCCTCCCTTACAGAGGAGCAGACTGAGGCTGCATCACTTATACAGGGTGGCAGAGTGAGGGTGGAAGCTCGTGTCGGTGTCCTGGGGTAGCTGCCTCCGCTCCCCTCCTTGGCCTCTTTGGATGACAGGTCCCTGAGTCCCGCCCCACCCCCACCAGCCCCCACAGCACCTCTCTGGAGCTGTCTGCACAGCCTGTACTTTTAGCAGCATGTGACTCAGAGTTTACGTATCAACATCATGATGAGAAAGTCAAATATTTATTAGCAGGGAAGGTCCTGAGCAGCTGAGAAAAACAGGCTTCAGTCGCAGGGGTGGGCAGGTCCTGTTTGGAACCCAGGGACTCTGGCCAGCTGGGAGTAGTCCAAGATCTTAGGCCTGAGGGAGGGGACAGGGAATGGGCTTTCCCTCCCCCAGCATCATTTTTTCCTTTCTTTTTCTCCAGGTTACTTTCTCTACTCACCCAGAACAGGCTACGACAGCCAACTCCCAGGCTCCCCTACCTGCCTGACCTCGGATCCTAGACAGGTGAGCTGCCATTTCTGGTTCACTGGCCATGTTGAGGGCATATGTGGTGGCCGTATCCTCACGCAGCCCTGAGTAGTCAGGCTCTCTGATCCCATTTTACAGGAAGCGTGGGGAGGAGGTCTCAGACTGGGCCACGTCTTCCCCCTACCGGGCTTCTGACACTAGCATCACAGGTGGTTAGAGCTGGACGGCTTCTTAGGGCCATCTGATCTGACCCTTCCCTTTCTAGAAGGGGGAACACAGGCCCTAAGAGGCTGACAGACTCATCCAAAGTCATGCTGAATATGGATGGCCCAGTTGAGACCTTTCTCCCTTGGTGAGAAACACAGCCCAGTTCCAGCTCTGGTCCTGAAACCCTGTCTTGATTCTGCCCATGGGCCATAGGGACAAGAGGGTGGGCTTAGGGCCTGACTGCCCAGGAGGAAAGGGCAGGAGCCTCCTCTGCCAATTATCCAGGCCTTGACTGGCGGCAGGGTGCCCAATTCAATTTGCTTATCTCCCTGCCTGCCTCCCTCTTTCCTGTGCTCTTCAATTACAGGCAGAGACAATGTCTTTTCCAATAAGTACAAAGATATCAAAGAGGCTGAGTGGGCAGGGGCAGCAGGACGTCCTTGGTAGACCTCCACACTCCCTAGTTCCAGCCTTGGAGCAGGAAGGAAGGACCAGCCCAGGTCATCAGGCCCAGTCCCAGCTGGCAGCAAGAGGCAAAGCAGGCAACCCGGGCAGCTGGACAGCAGCAATCAAAGGGGAAAACGCACAGATCCTTTGAGCTAGCAAGTCCATCCTGGAAGAATTTTTCTTCACACAGATATACACACATGAATACAAAGGACGTTCATCACAGCACTGTTCAGAATAGCAAGAGACTAGAAACAACCTAAATGTCCATCAACAGGGGTATGTTTTTATTCTTTATCCGTGCAATGGAACACAGTGCAGCTGTTAGAATGAGGGCACTCTTTCTGTCCGATGGGGAATAATCTCTAAGATATACTGGGAAGGCAAACAGGCGAGGAGCTGAGAAGAGTGTGTAGGAGTGCAAATGTTTACTTAAAAGGTATTTACTGCCCCTCATGCATGTGTGTATTTTTCAGGGGTGTATTTAAGAATACACTGGTTTGCTCTGGGAAGGACAGTTATTTTTCATTCTAAATTCTTATGTTTTCTGAATGGAGTGCCATGGACAACCTATTCAGTGAAGTATTTAATTTTAAAAAGGCAATGAGATGTGGGGCAGCCGGATGGTTCAGTTGGTTAGAGGCCGAGCTCTCAACAACAAGGATGCCGGTTGAAAATGGCAACTGGTCTTGGAGCCAAGCTGCGCCCTCCACAACTAGATTGAATGACAACTTGACTTGGAGCTGATGGATCCTGGAGAAACACACTATTCCCCAATAAAATGAAATAAAATAAAATAATAAAATAATAAAATAAAATAAAAAAAGGCAATGAGATGTTCTCCCTGGAGATCCCATAAAGGAGTGAAGGGGGCTGTTCATGAAAAACATTTTTCCTTGAAACTGAAGGCCATTCCAGATTGTCTGTCACTGTTCTGTTTTTGATGAGACAAATATTTCATTAAAGCCCTGTCTCTGAAAGGACATCAGAGGACCTTCAGTTCTGAGGATGTTGATATAATATCTTAGGTCCCCTTTCTCTTCCTAGAAATACCCTGAAAGCAACATGGAACAAAAGCACAAGCTCCACTCTTGGAAAAACTAGGAGATCACTAACCCCCTAAGCAAACAAAACATAGGTGGCTAGGCTGCCCAGAGCAATTGCGATCAAGTGGGGCTAAGGGAGGAAGCAGAAGGAAGGTGCCACAGCTGTAGATTTCAGAAAGAGCCAGCAGTGTCCACTTCCCAGATGTGAGGGGCACACCCTGAGGTATAAAATCAAAACTCCTTCTTTGCAGCAGTGAATCCCAGGGTGCATCAGCTGGAAACAGAGCTTCCTTAGACCCACTTGGTTCCAAAGAGCAAAGGAGGTAGGAATCGATAAGAAATCACACAAATATACCATATTTGCAGGAACCTGTTTGTCTCTGGGGCAACTGGAGGGAAATAACTGGGCTGGGAGAAACTCACCTCCTCTAGAGGCAAATAATCAAAATTGAACCAGCACAGGACTTAAAAAAAAAAAAAAAAAAAAAAAAAATATATATATATATATATATATATATATATATATATATATATATATATGTATATATATATACACACACACACATATATATACGTATATATATATACACACATATATATGTGTGTGTGTGTGTGTGTGTATATATATATATATATATATATATATGTATATGTATATGTATATGAAAGGTGAAGGAAAGGCAAAACATAAGTAAAGTAATGCATGGGAAAAATAAAACCCCCCAAAACCAAAACACTTCCCATCAGAAAAATGTGGCCCCAGAAGAGATGAAGATTATGGCTAAATATTTCATTGTGAAGGAAAAAGCTTAGTAAACAATTGTTTCTATAAAGCAAAAACACAAAGCAGATATACAAGAGAAGAAAACTTATTGCAAAAGGGGAACATGGAATGAGTGCAAGAAAAAAAAGGGACAGAAAACAGGAATAAAACTGAAAAAAAGAAAAGGAAATAAGGAGTTAGAATGGTTTAATCAGAAGAGAATATATAGGGAAGATGGGAGAAAGACAGCCAATCTACGCTTATCTGGGAAAGAAAGAAACTGAAATAATACAAGCTTTGGATCTGCCTGTCAGAAGGGCACAGTGCTGTGTTCCAGGAAAAATAGATTTGAATGGTCAACCCTAAGACACATGCTGGTCAAGTAATGACATGAAAGATATGGAAAGATCAAAATGAAATACAAACGAGAAAAAAATCAGGCTTCCCCTTCTCCATGGCAACATTCAACATTAGAAGAGAACAGAACAAGGTCTACAGAAATCTTCAAGGAAACTAAGTGGCCCAGAGATGCCTTTTGACTCATTCAAGTAGAAAAGTGACAGATAGACAGTTCTGAAGATGCATGAACTCCAGGAATGCTGTTCACTTGAGACCTTAAGCCACAGACTAGAGGGCCAGCTTCAGATGCTAGGAAAAGCAGGCACAAGTACTGGTGGTGAGCGCTGACCCATTTACCCATAAGACTCAGATTGAAATTATTGGGAGATGGTTGTAATGTAACCAGATGCTATCATTACAAGCCCTAGGACAGTAATGGTATCCTAATAACAGAAGCGAGGGGACAAGGAAAGGAGACAGTAATGTAAGTACATGGATGTCCTCATTTTTAATAGCTGGGATCAAAGAACATCATTTAAAGCTGATGTCCAGTAATAGAGGTTTAAAGGTTTGAAATGAACTACAAGAAAATGTGCAAAGAAAAAGAAAATACAGTTGGCTCTCGATCAACATATTTTGTATCTATATGATATGTATTATATACTGTATTCTTACAATAAAGTAAGCTAGAGAAAAAAATGTTACTAAGAAAATCGTGAGGAAGAGAAAATACATTTACAGCACTGTACGTATTTATGGGAAAAAAATCCATGTATAAGTGGACCCACGTAGTTCAAACCTGTGTTGTTCAAGGGTCAACTGTACACTAATTACATCATATTGTTCATCTTAGGGAAAGTAATAGATACTGTTCCAAAGAAATAGAGAATTAGGGATTATTTAAAGGGGTAATTACTAATAAATAAACTAGAAAAACACTAGCCTTCCTCATGGTTAATAGGTGTACAAAAGAATACAAAAAAACATAGATCACATAGGGAAAGACTTTTAGAAGCAATTAAAACAAAGCACAAAATGATTGAGTTAAGATGAGACATCTGTCATATCAATAAATGTGAATGGGCTAAACTCTCAAAAAATTTAAAAAGGCATTCAGATTGGATCACAAAATTTAATCCAACTCTATAGTATATGAGTCATATCTAAACAAAATAATCCAGAAAGGCTGAAATAAAAGGATTGGTAAAAAGGTCTCAAGAAAAATGAGAATCAAAAGAGCAAAGGTTATCATCTTAATAGATAAAATTGAATCTACCCCCAAAGTATTAAATACAGCAAAGAAGTATGCAATTCACTATGAAGATTTAAGGTATTAATATCTATGTGTTAAATAACATTGTATCACCACTCCTAAGGCCAAACATACAGGTGCTACAAGAAGAAAAAGGTTGGAACACAGCAGTAGGCATCTAATTCATTTCTCTCTACACGACAGGTAAGTGAGGATATAGAAGACCTAATTTGCATAATAAATAGGGTAGATATAATTAGTATACACCAAAATCTGAATCCTGAAAACAGAACCATTATCTTCAAGTCCCCATAAAAAAAGTCTCAAAACTCACAAAAATGACCATATATTGCAAAGAAAACTTTGGTAAAGTACAAAAAGTAAAGATTGTAGACAACATTCTTTGATCATAATGCAATAAAACTAGAAAAAACAAAACACAAAGCACCTATTGCCTGGGTAAGAGATGGCACTCAAATGAGCCTTACGTCAAAGAAGAAATCTAAGCCAAAATTATAAAATACCTAGAAAAAAAAAGATAATACTACATATTAGAACCTATAGGATATAGCAAAAGCAGTGTTCAAAGAATTCATACCCTTAATTTCCCCTTTTTTTCCTTGTTTATCAGTATAAAGATTTAAGCCTCTATCTCAAATTAAAAAATAAAGAAAACAGGAAGAAGAGCTTAATAAAGGCACAAATTAATGAATTAGAAACCAGGAAGGGCTCTGGGTAGTGAACACACAATGTGAGATATAGATAATGTATTGCAGAATTGTACACCTGAAATCTATGTAACTTTACTAAAAATTGTCGCCCCAATAAACTTTAATTAAAGAGAAAAAAAAAAGAAACCAGGAAGGGGTAATTACTAATAAATAAATCCTAAAGATGAATCTTTGGAAATAGGGGACAGATAACCTCATTAGCTAACTAATCTAATTGAGAAAAAAATGAGGGGGAAAAAGTACAAAATATATAATATGAGAAAGAGGGTGAAATAATTTTGTTCAACCTCATGCAAATAAATTTGAAAACGTGGACAAAATGAATACTTTTCTAGAGAAATGTAATTTACCAAATGCATTCTAGGAACAGAACAATTAACACAAATAAATTATTACAGAAGAAACCAGAGAACATTATCAAACAGCTACTCACCCAACCCATATAAATGCACTAGCACGGAATGTTTCAAGGAGGATCAACCGATCTTTAAAGAACAGATAATCTATTTCTACTTACACTGTTACAAAATCTATTTCTATTTACACTGTTACAAAGCATAGAGAAAGAAGGAAATCCTCCATTCTCTTTATGAAGTGAGCATAACACTGAGAGCAAAACCCCCCAAAACACTGTTCCACGAACAGAAAACTAAAGACTACTCTCATTGATGAAATTGAGGCAAAACTCCTAAGTAAAAGAGCACATGCGATCCCTCAGTAATTATAAAGAAATATTCACCACAACCAAGTGGGATTCCACTAGGAATGCAAGGATGGTTCAATATTAAGAAATCTATATCACTATTTCTATCAATATATCAAAGGGAAAAAAACTATATGATCATTTTTATAGACACTGAAAAGTAATTTGGTAAACTTCAACTTCCATTCTTGATTTTTAAAATTATTAATAAAACAGGGAAGGATGGATGCTTATTTAACCTGATAAAATATCTGCCCCCAAAACAGCATTTTGCTAAAGGAGAAATACTAGAAGCTTCTCGTTCAAGTCAGGGACAAAGCAAGAATATCTATTGTCACCATTATTATTTTTCATTGTTCCAGGGATAGAAGCCAACACTGTTAAAAAGACAAAGAAATGAAGGTATAAAACTTCCAATGTAGGAGGTAAAATGATCATTTGCAAGTGATATGATAGTGTAACTGGAAAACCTAAGAGACTAAATTAAAAAATCATTACAAACAGAAGATTTCAGTAAGGTGGTAAGACTTAATAGCCTTTACATAAACAACCTCCATTTATGGAAGAAAAGACTAGCCAAAAAAGGCTATCCAGAAGACGTAAACTTAGAAAATGTACAAGATTTAAATGAAGCAAAATATTAAAACATCACAAGGGACGCACAGGAAAATCTGAACAAAGAGAAGGGTATATCATGTCTTTGAAAGGAAAGACATCATCCCAAAAATGGCATTTCTTCTAAATTAATTTATAAATTTAATGCAGTCCCAGTAAAAACACAAACGGGATTTTTGTTCTTACCTAGATGATGTCTATAGTTCAGACAGAAATAAACAGAACATCAAGGAAACTCTGCATGGGGGGCTGGTGAATGACAAGGAACACACACCACCAAATATTAAAATGTGTTTTACATACACTACAATACAGATGAACCTTGAAAACATTCTGTTAAGTGAAAGAAGCCAGCCATAAAAGGCCACATACTATGAATATATGATTCCCTCCTTACGACAGTCCAGAATATGGGAATCTATAGAGAAAGAAGTAGGTGAGGGAATAAGGGAATGACTGCTAATGGGTAAGGGATTTCTTCTTGAGGTGATAAAAATGCTCTAAAACTGACTGTGGTGATGGCTGCAAAATTCTGTAAATATCCTAAAAACCATTAAATCGTGCACTTCAAACGGGTGGATTGTATGTGAGTTACATCTCCATAAAGCTGTTTTAAAAATTTTAAATGTATTATAATGTTACAAAAATGAAACCATTATTGCAGTGATGCTTGATGAGACTTGGATCCACAACCTCACACTTGCCACCAGATAAATTACAAAACAATCGGATATCAGATATTTTGAAAATTAAAATGTAAAAGAACTAGAAGAAACCCTGTGGCAGAGGTTCTGTGTTTTTTGTTTTGTTTTGTTTTATTTTTAATAATTGCAGCATGAGGAAGGGCATTATAAATATGACACAAAAATCCAAGGTCTAATTCCATCATATACAAAGAGCTCCTACAAATCAGTAAGGACAAAAACAACCCAATTGGAAAAATGGACCAAAGAGATGACAGATAAGTCCATCAGAACCACATCTATCAAAATTACAAATGCACATACCTTTGACACAGTATTTCCACGTCTAGAAATTTATCCTGTAGTTTTATTCACACCTTTGTGGTTGTTTAGCAACAGATGGGGTATGGTTCTACTTAGGGGACTAGTCAAATAAATTATGGGTCATCCTTGCTCTGGAAGACTATATGGCAAAAGAATGAGGAAGCTTTTTAGATGTATTGCTAAGTGAAAAAGTGAGGTGCAGGACAGTGTGTACACACATTTGATGGGATGTGCATAAAGGAGACACAGGAAGCTGACAACACAGGCTGCCTCTGGAAGTAAACGGGGCTGGACAACGTGGGGAGAGGGAGGCTTTTGTCTGTATACCCTTTCATTCCTTTTGAATATTGGACCATGTGAATGTATTACCATTTCTGAAGATACATATTAAAAAGGAAAAAAGCAACAGTGTAAGCACACTGCTCAATGGCAACGGATCCAGTGCTATAGGATAGGCGCTAGGGAGGGGTGGGGACTGAGGTGCACTGGGGAGGGGCGTCCCCTTTAAAAAGGCAATTGTTCAGTTCTAACCAATGGCTGCTACAGGACCACAGGCCTGTTTCCAGATCCTCCGATTTTTTGTCAAGAGACACTAGAAAGCCGATTTTTATACAAATCACTCTGTTTTTAAATATTTCCAAATTCTTCACAATTAAAACAACAACAACAACAACAAAACCCTAGGGTGGCTAAAAATAATCCGATCAGAGGGCTTGGGATCCCTACCCTAGATACTCAAGGGGGCAGACCCTTGGTGGTACCACCACCAGCTCCTGAATCTGACGCATTGAAAAAGCAAGGCCTCTAGAGGGAAAGGAGACACAGTGAATCAGGCCCTGAATGGCGATCCCATTCAGGGCTATTTGCTTCCTCCTTAACCTACTCTCTGCTAATGCAGGAAAGTGGTGGTGAGCGAGACAGACATGGCATCTGGTAGGGTCACGGTGGGGGCTGGCATTGGGGCCATGGTGCTGGCAGTAGTTAGAGAAGGCTGCTGGGAAGGTGGTCACACCCAGTGGGAGCTGGCCAGACAAAGGGAGTGGGTGCCACTGTAGGGGAGGGCCTCCGAGGAGCCAGCACTGCATGAGCAAAGGCCGAGAGGAACACAGCGAGCTCCAGACAGGGCTGGCATGTGGAGGGCATTCCTTCCCTGCCCGGGTACTGCCCTGCAAAGGTCTGAGGTAGGACAAGGCTGGTGTGTCCAGGAACAGAAACAGAGCCCTGTGGAGTCAGGGTGGGCAGAAGAAGGGGAGAGGCGGAGGGGGTATTGTGCAGGGTGAGGGCTCCCACTCACACTTCCGCAGCTCCAGGCTCTTGCTCGGGCAGGCCAGGTGTTGGCCTGGTGGGTTCTGGGTCCTCTGCAGACAGGCCAGCATGGCTGAGCTGGGGGCCTGCGTTGCGGCACGCTCTGCGGCAGGTTCCCTGTGAGGAGGGAGATGAAGTGCTTGTCACACAGGCTGCCATGCCCACCTCCCACCTCCCTCAGCTGGGACTCACCGCCTCACCGCCAGCAGCCTCCCCACTACCCTGCAGAACATCGGAGACTTTCCAAGCAGACACCCTTCCTATTTGACAGATGACGCCGAGAGGTATCAAGAGGCTCCTGCATGGCCTCACAGGAAGGAAAAGAATCCAGATATCCTGAGTGGTGGACTTCTACCATGACGGGGCCAGAACTGCTCAGAGGGTGGGTCACCTCCTCCAGGGTGGCTTCCCTGATGCCACAGGTCTGCTTAGCCCCTCGCCCCTCCATGTTTCCTTCCAGGTGGTGGCTTCCAGTTCCCTCGTAACCACCTGGGAGCAGATCTGTAGTCCTGCCCCCTTCAGCCTTGAGCTCATCAAGGGCATAGACCCCGTCTGGTCATTTTGGAAGCTGCACGGAGGGGTGCCCAGGAACTGCCAGTGGGCGTACACGTGTTCCAGTTTATTGAAGCTGGTCTGCCTCTTGTCTGGGGTCTGCTCACATCACCTTGGAGGGCTGATGTCCAGGATGGCGTCCCTGAGAGAACAAGGGGGGCTCCCACCCTGACCCATGATGAACTTGGCCTTGACCTCAGACTGAGCCCTGAGCCCAGGTCCCAAGGGCCACAAGGGCTCCTTGACTGAGTTCCCTACCCCAATGGAAAGGGCAGCCCTGGTAGGCTGGGCAGAGGTCCCCATAGCTGGCAGCTCAGATGTGACTCCAGACAAGTCCACATTTGCTCGCTCACCCAGAGTCAGATGCCCAGCATTCATACGGAAATGCGCATTTATTCTCACAAAACCCACTTTTCTGAGAACCCAGAGTCCCTGAGGAGCAGGGTGTTACAGGCAAGGCCTTCCCTGGAGGCCATGGGAGAGGGTGGGGCTTTCCCTGCCAGGTCTTTCCCTTCTTCTCTTCTTAGTAAGAAACAGCAGGCCCAGGGGTGAGCTGAACACTGGACACCCCTGATGTCCAACCAGCCTGGGCACCCCATCCCTACGACCTCCTGACCCCACCCCACTCCCATGCCCAGAGTCCCAAGCAGCCAAGCTTGGCCAATTCAAACCTCATGCTGGTTTTAAAAAAGAAAGAAGAGAGTGTGTGTGGTGGTGGGGGGGACCGGGGGGGAGTTGGGGGGTTGGGGGCGGTTTAAGGGGGAGAAAAGGAAGTTATTTAATACTAAACAGGTGTCTGGAGCCCTAAATTCTGCCGCTTTCTTCTAATAATGAAGTATTCATGAGGAAAAGCCTTTTTTCACTACTTTCTTAAGATACTAATTTCACAACAAGCTCCTTGTTACCACGCAATTATTCCTGTCTTGTATTTCCCCGAGACGGCTGCAGCCTCCTGTCTGTCCTGGCCTCGTGGTAAATGAAAGACAATCACGTAACCACCTTTCATTATGCTCTATTTTACTCTCAGCAAAGGTGCCCTGAAAGAAATGATTTACACTGAAAGGGACTTTTATTCAGTTTCGAAACCAATTTTCTTCTATTACTGTCTAAAAAAAAAAAAAAAAAAAAACAAGAGCGAGAAAGTAGGGGATAGATGGGGGAGGGGAGGTGGTTCTCATCCTTCCCCCCCCCCCCAATCGCCAGCTTTAACACAGCGACGTAATAAAAGCTACAGTATCCACTTTCTGGCTTTGATTTCTGGTAATTTTAAAATATGCCATTACAATCAGGCAGAAATTATACAGTTTAAAAAGGGAATGAAGTGGGGCTTATTGCAGAGATGAAAACCCTTGACTGAGGGAACGAGGCACCGAGCTCCTTGGGGACTTGGGACGTGAGCAGGCGGCAGGAACAGGCCTCACTGGGGCCCTTCAGGACACAGCCACACACTGTGGACATGCTCTGCCCCTTGCGGACACTTGGGGACCCTTGGACATGCCATCCACCACACTGGGCGTCCACACACACGTACTCACTCACTGCATGTCTGCCTGCACGTGGGCATATAACTGTTGCACCCTTGCCCACACCACGTGACACACCCCTCCACACCGTCTTGCACCCTCTCACACACACAGAGGCAATCTACAGACACAGACATGCACACCTGGAAGGTAAGAGGCCAGTGGCTACCCCACGGCACAGCTTCTCTCCCCCACTCCAGCCAAGGGCGGCCTCCACCTCCTGCCTCTCTGATGCAGGGGTTGGACAAGGCCAGCTCTCCCCTCTGTCCCAAGCCTCTCCCTCCACAGATGGGGAAACCCAAGCCAAAGGGAAGCAGCACCCTGCCCAGTGGCACCCAGCAGGCAATGGCTGGGGGAACCTGCCCCCTCACCACTGGGCTATAGTGCTGCCCACAGCCCGGGGCAGTGCTGGGCTGGAGAGGAGGGAGGCCAGTGACCCAGTGCGCTGAGGAAACCTGGGCTGGAAGCCTGCATCCCCCCACAGCCCAGCTCCTGCTGTGCACCCAAGGGAAGAGACCCCCTCGCTCACAAAAGGGGCTCCATGACCCCTCCCAGGTCATTTTCCTCCAGGGTCCTGGACGGGCGCAGCCCCATCTCTGGAGGTCCTCCCCACCTCTGGCCTTTCCCTGGGGGCCAGGGGCCCAGAAGCCCAGCCCCCGACACGTCCCTACTGCCACGCATCCCAGCATGCTTTGCAGCTGAAAAGGGCAGGCTGGGGGCTATAGTTGCTAGCAGGGCAGGGGCAAGCTGTATATTCTGGGGCCTCTCTGGACTCCCTCTCTGTCCTTCCAGTTGGACTCTGGTTTGCAGAGGGCACTAATAATGGACACCCAGGCAGTTCTGGGAGGCAGGAGGTCATCTGCCCCAACTCCCCTGAGGCCTCAGCTCTGCTTTTCCAGTGCGGCCACCTGCATTCATCCCCGCTTCTAGAGGCCCCCCCCCCAGTTCCCCCAACTCACTGCCCATTCTCCCAGGAACCCCGTGTCCTGCTGCTGGGGAAGGTGGGGGACCAGGGTGGGAGGGGGACAAGGGCCAGCTGAGCGTGAGGACGAGTGGACCACCACCTCCAGCTTCTGTATCATCTCCATCATCTCCACGCAAAACGAAGTCAGATCCCTCTTCTTGGCCTTAACACTTCTGCCTGGCCTCACACTAGAAACCAGCCCTCCTTGCCTGGCCCTCGGGGCCCCCATGGCTGGCCACCTTCATCTCTCCCAGCTTCCTCTTAGCCCTCCTGCCAGCCTGGCTGCCTCACACCTCTAAACCTTTGCCTGCGCCGGTCCTTCTGCCTACAGCACTGCTTCCCTGATCCGCTTTAACTTGGACTCTGGCTCCCTACCTCTGGGCATCCGCCTTCTCAGCCCTCATCACACCGAGTTGTAACTGCCAATTTTCATGTCTGTCGCTGTCCACCGGACTCTGAGTTTCTCAGGGCCAAGGACCATGTCTTATTTGTCATTCTCCCCAGTGCCTGGCACAGTAACCTTTTAATAAACAGGTGCTGAATGAATGGCTGAATCAATGAACTGGTTATTGTCAGATGAAGTGACGGAGGCCCAGAGAAGCCAACTGCCCTGCACAAGGTCACACAGCAAGCGGGGGACAGAACTGGGGCAGGCACCTAAAACACTCATGATCCTCCCGTGACCCCACCCTGCCCCTTCTCTGTTTAGCATCATCCCATCTGCAGAACGCCAGCCCTTCAGAGCCCCCACCCACACTCATTACTCCCCCAGCCAGGGACCATCCTGGGAGCGCTGCTCATTTTGAAACCCTATCTGCAAATCGGGCTGTTTATAAGCCCAAGGTCTTTTGTGACTTTAATAATAAAAAAGGGGAGGGGAGGGAGGGGGAAGTGTCGCAAGCCTCAATGATTAGAATGCTTTGGCACCATCCCTGACATGGGGGCTGATAAGACACCTTATCTCAGAGGCACCCCTAGGAAAAGGTCCCCTCCACCAGATAACGCCCCCAGCTGTCGATATGCCCTTTCATAGCTGAGGATTTAGATAAAGGAAATGTGACAGGGGAGGGGAGAGAAAGGAAGGAACTTTTCAAGTCCAAGGAGGAATTGAGTCTGTGCTGTTTGCCTTGGCAGAACAATGCATAGGAGAAGGATGTCTAAAGCCTCTTTATTTTTATTTAAAAAAACCGAGAATTGGGGTCTGGGGCCCTGCCTGCCTTTTGTCATCTCTCCCTTTCTGTCTGGCTTTCGGGACCTCCAGACCAGTGGGAGGGGGTAACTCGAAAACAACAATCCCCCCACGAGTACTAATAATAGCAGCGCACATTTATCAGGTGCTTCCTCTGTTCCACACCCCACGTGCATCCTGTCTGTTATACCTCGCCACATTCTCCTAGCAGCTTCTGTGGTCCGTTCTGTTTTCAGTCCCATTTTACAGATTAGGAAATGGTCACAGAGAGGGGAAGTCATCTGCACAAGGTCACACAGCTTTCAGGTGGCACAGCCCGAGGGTGTCAACCCCCACCAGAGCTGCACCCTCAGCCCCACTCTGTACGGCCCACACCCCTGGCTCCATCGAGGCTGGGGGCCTGCCAGCCTCTAGCTCCTAGACAGCGAGGCAGGAAGAGCAGAAGCAAAAGCCTGCTTCTCCCCAAGGCCCAAATCGACTTTGATGCTACTCCAGGAGGGGCTGGGGTCACAGAGAGGGAGGAGGTGAGAGGAGGGGAAGGAGGCCAGGCTCCCAAGGAGGCCACTTATCCCATAAATATTCATGGCGGACAAGTGTAAGGCCTGCCTTGGGCACAGCAATACTGAGATGGAGAAAGCCTAGGCCCGGCCTCTGCGAGGGAACCATTTTGAAGTGGCTGTTATTTCCCCACCCATCCTTCTCATTCATTCATTCATGCATCCATGCATGCAGGCAGGCAGGCAGCAAACACTCCCTGAGCACCTTCTGTGGGCCCATCCTGTGCCACGTGCTGGGAGAATGAAAATCGGTGGGTGTCCTACCAAAAGGCAACATCCAACCAGAACTGGCTTCCCACTCCCAAAACTGGCCCATTAAAAATGGGCTGGTTCCTCCCGCTGGCCTCCAACGTTTCCCTGAAGCGACAGGTGGGCAGAACTTTCCCTGTAGTCAGCAGTCTGCCCCTCGCCATGCTGGGCTGGCCTTGGAGCAGGGCGCAATGTGAGTACACACTCGGGCTCCCCAGCAGCGTGAGGCTGGGACCCCAGGAAGGTCAAGGACCGAGCCACTTCCAGCCCCTGTCCTTCCTCTCTCCCAGGGGCTGCCTACTCTGGCCTCTGTGGCTCCACTCAAGGCCAAAGACTGGCGTTGGCTCGGAGGCGAAGGTCATGCCAGTCTGGCCCTTCCCAGCATCCAATGAGACTAGGAGTTCAGAGAGGAGGGCCAGCCCTGGAGGCCTCAGGGTGGCACCTGCCAGGCAGTGCCAAGCACTGGGGTTCTGACTGACCTTGAGGAAGTCACGGCACCTCTGGGAGTCTGTTTCCCTCACTGAATCTTGATGGGGAGTAGGCCAGCAGATGGTAGGAGGGCCATCCAGCCTGCATGAGGCGATATTATAATCTGGTTTGCAAACACAGTCCAGTGTGCTAGCTTTGTGCAAGACACAGGGCTAGGTCCTTGGCGCACTGGCACACAGAGGGGTTTCTAGAAGCCGTCCATCCTTGAGGGATTTAGAATCTTGAGTGGGGATGAGACAGGAAGCTAGAAAAACCCAGCAGTTCATGTACAGCGATTAGTGGAGCGTTAGGACTAAGCGAAGGAGATGCCTGCTATTCCCAGGGCCTCACAACCTTGCTGTACTGAAGCCCATTCTCCTTCACCCAGGCCTGGCCACAGAGTCAGTCCCCAAAGGCAGGGAAGAATTTGAAGTGGTGGCAGGCGGCCCAGGGCCTGGGGAGGGGAACGAGCAATGGATTGGAGGCTGGGAGAGCTAGGGTCAGATCCTGACTGGATGGCCCTGAGTGGGTGGCTTTTCTGCGTGGGTCCTACCACCACGAGCCGGCCAGCATGAAGCCTCAGAAAGCTCATTCCTCCCTAAACATCGCGGGGCGGGATCTGCCTGCCCCTGGCCAGGACGGAATGAGAAACCCTCGCCCAGGAGAGCCAGGGACTCTGGGTGCACGGTCCCTCCCACAACAGGAGGATTCCTGTCTTTCTTCCTCTCCTGTCTCTATCCCTTTCTCTTCCTGTGTCTGCCTCCCTGTCCTTCTCCTCCTTTCCCACTGGCTCCTTTCTTACTCCCTTCCTGACCCCACTCTCCGCTACCCTTTCCCTCTCTCCCCCCACTCTATCTCTCTGCAAAGCAGCCAGAGGAAAAGCCCACTCCCAGCCCCCTCCTGCAGCTCCCTCCCCCACCCCTGTTCCAAGCCTGAGGCCTTCCAGGGGACCCTGTTAATAATTAAATGTTAATCTAAAAAGCAATTTGAGCTGCGCCTAGGCAGATCTGGTTAGAGATTACATTAGCATGGCGGAGGAGAGGGTAATTTTCTTTAACCCCTCTCCTGCTCTCTCAAGCCTGGGAATCTTTAAGTCACACTGGCACTGCTGATTAAACTGGCGCAGGGCTTGGCTGTGGATAAGGGGCCTGTGAAAAGTGATTATTTCCCACTGCCATTTGGGCCACAGCACGAGAAGGGGATTTTCACTTTCTTTTTTTTTAAGGCGGGGATGCAGGGGGCATTGCCCCCCTTCAACAGGAGGCCTCATCTAGTGCCAAGATTACTGCTGCATTCATCCCCACAATTGGAGGTCTCTCTAAAATGCAAATCTGGACACAGAGCATATCTGGCCCCCTCTGGTCCCAGGACAGAAATGCCAGTCTCTGGTTGGGCGACATCCCTCCATTCAGCCCTCACTCACTGTTCCTAGCACCTCATCTGGACCTGGGTGAGGCACTGGAGCCACAGATACTGGCAGGTCTGGGCCAAGGAGAGGCCAAAAAGCGAACTGACAATCACTCATTCTGGACAGAGAAGTCCCAAGGCAGGCATCCCCCAGAAAACACCTCTCACAGCCACACTGGCAGGCCTTTGCCCACGTATTCCCTTCTGTTGCAAGGCCTTCCCACATCTCTACCCCTTGAAATTCTACTCGACTTTCAACGGAAGCCCAGGTTTCTCAAGAGCTTCTCGGAGACATACAAAGTGCTTAATGAACGTCTGATGAGTAATCGAATGAATGGGGCTCCTCGCGTGACTCTCCCTGACCAGTTCCCCATGGGTTCAGGATGCTATGACCAGTGCCCGTGTATAGCAGGCCCTCAGGAAACCGTCAGCTGAAGGAAGGATGGGCGAGAGGCTGGCTCGGGGAGTCAGGGCGAGGAGGGGCTCAGGAAGTGTCCAACTGGAACGCAGGCCTGAGGTCTGGGGGTGGGCGGCGGTCCGGGCCTTCAGCACCACGGCCAGATCCCAGCGCACGTGCCCTGGAGAAAGGGGCGGGGCCGAGCCTGGGAGCATAGTGACGTCAGTCGCCATGGGAACTAACCGTGTATCTGCCCTGGGCAGCAGTCTAACCTCTCCGATATAGCATGACAATTAAGCACCCACGTACTGTGTGCCAGAACCTGTGCTAAATGCTGAGGTAGTGACAGACCCTGACGGGGAAGGGAGTCAGAGGGGCAATTACAAAGCAGAGTAACAAGCCAAGATGGGGCCACCTTACCTACCCTGGGAGCGTCAAGACAAAAGGACAGCCCGGCTGTCTCCTCAGGTTAGTCTCCACGGTACTATACCCCAGGCTTTGGAGCCAGATGCCTGAGCTTTATCTCTTAACTAAATCCCAGCTTTACTCCTTAACGCTGTGGCCTATGGCAAATTCCTCTCTGAGCCTCAGTTTCCTCATCTCAAAAAGGGGTTAACTCCTTACCAGAAATTAGTACAAATAAAGTGCTAGAGTCATAATAGTAACTTCCTAAGTGGTAGCCATTATTAGTATGATTTTTTATTATCACCATAATCATTGTCATCAGCAGGGAAAGTTGGTAGGATACAGCCAAGTGAAGAAGGTGGTGGGAGAGGGTCCCAAGCAGAGGACTGTACAGGCAAGTGTATGGAGACGTGAAAGAAATTGGTGTGTGTGGAGAAGCTGAAGCAGCTTCAGGTTGAAGAAGAAACCCTCCTGGTGAATAGTAGAGAGCACGCCAGCTGTACAAGGCCAGGCCAAGTCACCAGAACAGAGGGGACAGGCGCAGGGGCCCCCACCTCAAGGTGGGGTGATCAGCTTCCTGTGGACAACTGCTGGTTCAGGGCAGGGCGAGGCTAAGAGAAGACGCTCGGTGGATGTATTGGGGGGGCTCATATGAAGGCTCAAAAGCTGCCCCCTTCAGTGACGGGATTAAGGGGGCAGTCATTGCCACTGGCCACAGACCTGGTGGCCCTCTCCCAGAGCCAAGGTCCCCCCAGGGGCAGCACCTAGGGAGTGAATGGGGGGGCTCATTCTCATGCAAATGATCCTTTCCTAAGCCCTAGATGGGGGAGCAAAGCACCTAAATCTCAGACACCCCACCCCGAGCTTCCACCCCCTAAAGCATTCTTCCCTGACAGCCAGAGCTCATGATGGGAAGTTTGGGGTGGGGCCAACTGTACAAGTCATTGGAGACCTCCCCTCTCCTAGTTCTGGCTTTGGCTCTTTAATGACAAGTGCTGTCAAGTCTCTATCCTCACCCCCCAGAAAAGGGGTGGGGGGTGGGTGAAGCTGGGGATCAGTACATCAGTGTTCTGACGCTATACTGGGGGCTGAGGGAGCTCAGGGGAAAGGCCTCAACCCAGCATTTTTGGAGAGAGTCACAGAACCTTCCTGAAGGAGCAACATATTAGCAGAGCCCAAAAGGACAGCGAGCATTACCAGATGACACTGGATAACAGGATAACAGCTGGAACTGTGTGTGCAAAGGGCAAAAGTAAGACCCATTGAGGACCTGGGAGGGGTTAGCTGCTCCCAGCCATCCTCTCACCTGTTCCCCTGCCCACCCCCATTCCTGTACCCACACCCACAGTTCAGGCTTAACTCAACGACAGGAAAGGAGAAAATCTAATAATCAGAGCAATAATAGGAGCTAGTTTTTATTTCCAGTGTTCCCCATGGGCTCAGCACTTTACAGACATCACCTCATTTAACCTACCCCCCACTCAGGAGAAAGAGAGAATTACTATGGTCACCGTACCCACGAGCAAACAAAGGCCCTAGACAGAAGGGGCTGCCCGGGGCCACAGGCTGGTTGGGAAGAGGATTAGACCCCGAGGAGAGAGGAGGAAGGGAAGAAGACTGGGCCCGGCAGGAATAGCCAGGAGGGCTGAGGGGAACAGAAGCTGAGAAGCCGAGGTGGGAGGGGAGGATACAAGTGGCTGGTGGAGGCTGGTCTTTATTTTAGCCTGAAGCCAAGGTTCAACAGATGCTTCCAGAGGTCAGGCCGGTGCAGAAATAAGCGGAGACTTGGGGCAGGGGATGGGCAACAGGACAGGGCACTCCAGCCCAACAACAGAAACACACACACACACACACACACACACACACACACACACACACACACGGGAACCACCCACGGCTTCCACCCTTTGCTGGGCTGGGTGGGGAATGCAGTGTCTCTAATCCCTTTTTGGATGGAGGAGCTCCCTGTGTGTCATCAGGCCACAGGGGATCCTGATGTTAGCACTGGGATGCAGGGGCCAGACCACCTGGGTTCCAACCCTAGCTACGCCACCACCTGGCTGTGTGACTATGTTTATCTCTGGGGAGTCTTGAGTTTTCTTCTTTGTGCGTCTCTGCATTTCTAATTTTTCTACAGTAAACATGCATCACTTTTCTTTCAAATAGCTTTTTAAAAGGGATCGAACCACGGACGCCCAGGATGCTGGGGTGTATTGTAAATTCACTGACGTGACAGGGAGCAGCTGCTCCAGGACGAGGCAGTGGCAGCCAGGGAAGGTAGAGATGGGTGAGGAGGGAGGCGGGAGGACAGGAAGGCTCAGAGGCTTGGAAATCCAGGATGGAGGGAAGCAGTGAGCTTTGGGGGGGGGGGGGGAGAGCGAGATCCGGTCCAGCCAGCCCTCCAGCAGTTCCTGTCAGCACTTTTCTACAACAGACCCCTGCTCCGATCACGTGCCCCATCACCTCCCAGCTTCCACACGGCCCAACACGCCATTCTCCACCCTGCAGAGGCCAGGCTGAGCCTCTCCATGAGGAATTCACTGCCTTCTCCACTCAAAACTCCCCCACTGGTTTCCACGGCCTTTCTAACAATATCCTCAGAGGCCTTGCGTGAACCTCTTCCCCTCTCCTTCCCTGGACTGTCCTTCTCCCCCGGGTCACCCTGCTCAGCTGCCCTGGCTTTTCTTCTGGTCCTCTAACAGGCCAACTTTGGTCACGCCCCAGGGCCTTTGCATTGGCATTTTTATTTCTACCTAAATACTCTACTACAGTGCTCTCCCAGAGAAATGTAACGTGTCATAAATTGTCTAGTCACCACAGGAGAAATTATGTTTAATAACTTATTTTATTTAATCCAGTATATCCAAAATGGTATCACTTCAACGTATAATCAATACTCAAATATTTTACATTTCTTTTTTTCACACGAAGTCTTTTAAATCTGGGGTGGAGTCTACACTTACGGGACATCTCAGTTCAGACTGGGTAGCACTCTCTGTGCCAACTCAGTCTCCTCATTCACCCCTCAACTCAAACATCACCTCCTCCAAGAGGCCCTCCTTGATCCCCCCACCTAAGTCGGCAACCCTCTGCCCTGGCCATTATCCCGTCACTGTTGTAGTTCCTTCATTGTCATTACCACTGAAATTATCTTATTGATGAACGATTTAACATCTAGCTCCTCCACTGGAACACAGATTCAGCTGTGTTTGCACACTGGGGCACACAGTAGGTGCTCAGGGTAGGTAGGTGGTAGAGGATGGGAGTCGGGGGGCAGCTCAGGGCTCTTGTACCCCTAGCTCATTCCAAACTGTACTCTCAGTGAGAGGCAGAGGCCAGTATATATGTATGTGTGTGTACACACATGGGTGGGGGACGTGTACACACACACACACACACACACACACACACACACACACCCTCCCCTCTCCCCCCACTTATGAAAAGCAGGCCCAGAAGATGGGCCTCCTTTCAAAATCAGCCCCGCGCAGAAAAACGGCTGTGACAGCACAAAGCCGAGATTGAATCAGCGACGGGCCCGATTGCCTGGTGACGGTTACAAATGATCTGATGTGGAAAAGATGGGATCAGATGTGTGCAGAACAACGGCTGCTGGGAGCCCCCACAGGCCAGACAATGGCTGCTGGGCAGGCAGGCGGGCAGGTGGCTCCCAGAAGCTCAGGCCAGAGCATGCCGATGGGTACAAGGCCCGGCCAGGCCCAGCAGAGAGCAGGCCCGTCCGTGCTGTCATGTCCCTGCACCAACTCGCTCACGTGAGCCCTGCTTGACCAAGCTGGTCATTTAGGCAAGGCGCAATCAGACACGTCGTGAATGCTTGACACCCGGGAAGAATGTACCCCTCATGAGACCAAGTATACGGCTGAATTTTCCTTCATCAGACTTGTCATTTCCAAATACTAAAAGATGAATATTATTTTTGTAATAGGGGAGCTAAAAGAAACTTTGCCCTCCTTCTTGCACCCCACCAGCCCCCAGCTTTTGCTCTCTGAGCCTCAGAAGGGGAGGCAGGAGGGAGCCAGGCCCCCCATCATTCACAGTTCCAGGACGGCCACTAGAACTGGCTCCTACCCTACCCCCAAGGAGTAGGGCAGGGGTCTGAACCCCTGCATGTGCAATCCCCAGGTTCTCAACCAACTACTATTGAAGGTCATTTTACTGCGACCCTCTCCACAGCTGTTTGAGGAGGTTGGGTCCCAAGAGACCACATGGCTTGCCCAGCGGTGCCCAGCAGTGAAGTGGCCAAGCTGGGGCCTCACAGACCCATCTCTAGCCTCTTTCTACTTCAAGGCCAGGCACATAGTATATGGCTTAATAAATTCTCACTGAACCAAGGGATACATTGGGGCCTGTCTTTCCCACCGGCTCCTTGTATGGCCCAGAGCGTGCAGGTCTCCTGTCCTCTCTGGTCATCTGCCTTGGTGTCTCTTCCCCCTCCTTTCACTGCAACCTGACAAACCTCTCTGCACATCTGGAACACCTGGACCCCCAGAGAACCGAGAGAGGGCTCATCAACACAGTGGTGAGTGGGCACAGGGGCAGGGCTGGCAGCAAGAAGTCATAAGCCCCCTCTCAGACCTACTGTCACATGCCCCAGCCCCAGCCGTGTCCTGGAAGCGCAAGGGTTGGGAAACTTCTGGAGAAGGGGTGGGCCCCTTAGGAGGTGCAGGCAGGGGCTGCTTCATCCAGCAGCGACCACGTGCTGGACACCACATCTCAGCCTTGGGCTCATCCTGAGACGTGTGGGCGTGTCCTCTTTCCCGCTCTCTAGTGGGGAGCAGAGGCTCAGAGAGGACGAGCGTTTGTTGGTGGGGTCTGGCTGTGGAGCTGGGTCTATGGGACTCTCGTGCCTTGGCAGGGCTGTGCCAAAGGCAGGCTGGGATTCCAAGTGGGTACCCAATGTCCTACAGGACTGGTTACCTCCCCCCCAGATGCCGCCCTGGTCCTGAGGGGTTGGCATGACTAAGCCAAGAGGCTGATGCCAAGGGGATGTTCTGAGCCCTCTACCCCCACAACCGGGATGGCACCACAACTGGTCCTTGCTCTCCAGACCTCGAGGCACTGCCCGCCTCAGCTCCTCACTGGCGGCATCCAGAGAGGCCCAAAGAGCACCACGGCTAAAGCGCAAACACAGAACTGCTGGGTTTGAACCCTGGCTCTGCCACTTACCAGCGGGGCTCTCTTATGTAAGTCTCCATCTGGAAAAGGCTAGAAGCCACACCTTCCTTTCCTGGCTGTGGTGAGGATGAAACCAGATAACTGAACTATTGAGTGCAATCACTTGCTCAGTGACAGTGGCTACTCTCACAGTTGCCCTTCCAGGTCCTTGAAATCCACTGCCCGCTAGGTACCCACTGTGCCAGCAATGTCCACCCTCAGCTTTCACTGTCACTTGCCAGAGGTCACAGCAAGAGGCTTAGAGAGGTAGAGGGATTTGTCCATGGCCACACAGAGCAGGAAGGGGAGACTGGGGGTGCATCTGCAGCCCTGGCCCCAAGACCCTTGAGCTCCAAGACCTAAACCTCAACTCTTTCCAGCACAGTTGTTCCTTCAACTCCTAGGGACAAGCCCCAACTATGCCCAGGGGAGTGGGGATGGTTCAACTAGCCAAACCTTGCCTGTGCCCCCCGTGTGCCAGGCTGTGGGACTGGAGAAGAATCAGACACAGCAGAGATTAGGCTCACACCGAGCCAGCCCAGCCCCGGGTCAGGTGGAGCTCCGCAGGAGCACAGGGAAGGAACAGGGGTTGTTGCCAGGAGCGGTTTCCTGGAAGAGGGGCATCTGAGCCCCTCGACTGTGTGCTCTGGGGGCAAGGGCAGTGCCTGGCACAGAGCAGGGGCTCAGGGAGTCTGGTGAACCAGGTCTTTTCGGGCCAGCTGCATGGTGGAGGGGTGAGCGCGTTCTGGTGGCGGGACAGCCCCCCAATGGCAGCATATTGCAGTCATTCACCCACCGAGTCCTAACGTCTCTGAGGCAAGGACTGTTATTATCCCAATCTTCCAGGAGGGGAAACTGTGGCACAGAGGAGCAGCCGCTTGCCCAAAGCCATTCAGCAAGGGACTGGTGCATCTGGGATTTGAACGCATATCCATTTGGCTCTGCGATCACGACTACCCACCCACAAGCCCTCAGCATGAGACAGCGTGCAGGGCAGGGGTGGAGGGTGCGAGAGGAGACCGGACACAGGCTGGTGGAGCTCGAGATGCGGAGGGGCCCTGAAGGCCAGGCCCATCATCCATAGGCAAGAGGGAGCCACAGACAAGGTGTGGTGCTGGCCCATCTGGGTTCAAATCCCAGCTCTTCCACTCACCAGCTGTGCAGCCTTGGGCAGGTCGACTAACCTCTCTGTGCTTTAGTTTCCCCATCTGAATAAAGGGGTTCAGATCAATGAGGCTGAATTTTGCCACACAATGAAATTTGTGTGTTTATTAAATTGGGGGAAAAAACCCTGAAAGCTGGTGAATTGAAGCCGTGCCCATTGGGTTTGGGGACAATCTCGTGGCTGGGCCTAGGGCACGTTTTGGCCCAGGGCAGTGGGCACAGCCTGGCATACCCCAGCCCAGCCCTGCCAGGTGGGTGCAGGCCTGGGGAGGGGTGGCAGCGGCATCTCAGCCTCACCAGTGCACACGCCAGCATGTGTGTGCGTGCGGCTGTGTACGTTGCTGCAGCAGCTTCTATGCAAACATGTTAATTTGTTTTCATTTTGTGTTTTTTTTTCCCCTCGCAGGATAATTGGGTGAGTTTGAAGTCTTGGCGAGGCTGCTGATTATAGCTATTTGGGTGGTGCCCTCGCAGGGCTTGGGCCCTGCCTCTGGCAATGAAGGCGGCAGCGTCTGGGGTTGTCTTGAAGGGTGTGTGGAATTGCTACTGGGTTCTGGGGGCCCTTTCTGGCCGGGGATGGGGGGATGGGGAAGGTGTGACATCCTGGGACCCCCATCATGCCCTCCGCCCAGGCAGTACCACATCCCTGAAGGGTGCAAATCCCATCCACAAACATCTTTCCTTTGCCCTGTTTACTGCAGTTAAAAAAAAAAAAGGCAGTTTGCCAATACTAAAAAGAAACTAAATAAATAAAATTCCACCTCAAATTCTCATTGTCTTGTTTCTTTTGAAAACAAACTAAAACCGGCAGCTTTGGAACCACTGAGCCTACATTCCCACGAGGCTAAGTGGCAGCTGCTTTGTTCACTGTGCCACCTGGTTGGCCCCACGGGCACCTGAGTTTTCTGCCCTGGAGAAGGGCATGGGCTTTGGGGTCCGGTGGCCCACGGCTCAGACCGAGGCTGTACCCTGAGAAGCTGTGTGGCCTCAGCAGGCATCTGCCTTCCCGAGCCTCTTGTCCCACCTGTAAACTCCCTGCCTTGCCTGGGGAGAGTTAAAAGGAGATGGCCCAGCTTTCAGGAGCACAGTAGGGCTCGAAATGTTCCTTCCCTTCTGTAGAGGAGGGAGAGCCAGGGTGGGAGCTCCTTGCGTGTCCTGTACTTGACCACATCCCTGGACATGCAGTCTCGTCACTGCTCTGTTTGTATCTGTTTCTCCTGCGAGGCGGGGACCAGGGCTTTGTTTCAGACTTCAGTGAAGGCACACTATGTGCCACACTGAAGAGCGGGGAGAGAGGTGAAAAGGCTTGGGGCTCTGGCAGCGGTGAGCAGGGTACGAGACCCAGAGGGGAGAGTCCAAGCCTCCACCGGACGGGGGGCATTTAGGGAAGAGGCAAGTCGGAGTTACCGGTGCAGAGAAGGCACGTGTGTGCATGCGTGAGTGCACCGGGGAAGGGGACAGTGGAGGCACTCGCTGTGGGAGCTCCGGCCTTAGCAAAGACCAGAGGAGGGAATGGCCTGGTGGGTGTCAGGGGGCCCCAGGCAGCTGCAATATGCTGCCAGAAGCCAAGTGGCCTTTGGGGGCTTCCTGTGGGAAGTTCTGGGCCTCCCATAGTACTGGGCTCATACAGGGGCCTTGGTCAGTGTCTGCAGCAAACAGCTGCCCAATGGGCTAGGTGGGCATCAGGAAGAGACTAAGGGCGGGGCCTTCTGGGAAGCTACCTTCTTTGTGTTCCTGGCTCCTTGGGACCCTGGGACCCTTGACCAGCCATTTCAGTTACCTGAGCCTTAATCTGCTGACCTGTAAAATGGGGCGGTGGCAAGGATCCAATGAGACAATCTCTGCCACAGGCTTATGCTCCTAAGAGTTACCCCCTTTCCTCACTACCTACGCCCTGCCTCAGCTTACCCTCTCACCTCTCCCAGAACATAGTAGGAATGCTGGCAACCCTACGCCACGTTTGTGCGGCCTGAGTGTGCAGACCTCGAGTTCAGCGCTTTACCCGCATTGTGGCATAACAGCCCCCAATGGTGGATTCTATTTCATTCCCATTTTTAAGCCCAGGAGATCGAGGCTCAGAGAGGGTTTAATGGGTAGGGCAGCACTCAGCAAGGTCCTGGATTTGGCCCCCACTAAGGCTGCAGCTGCTGGCCTGGCCAGGATGGGGGGATGGAATGGATGCCTGGTGCCTGCCCAGGGAGTGAAGACAGCCAGCAGCCTTCTTGAGGCCGCCCAGGCAATGGAGGTGGGCACCTCAAATTGCAGCCCTGGGTCCCGGGACTTAGACCAGCAGGGCACAGATCCTGGCCCTATGACAAGCTGTGGGAGTCTGGTGAGTCACCTGTCCTCTCTGCGCCTCAGTGTCTTCACCTGTCACATGGGACTACTGTCCTTTACCTGCAGGGGTGGTGGAGTGTTTGGCCCAGTAACGGCACATAGTAGGCCCACAGCAAACCCAGTAAATGTCTGCCAGAGGCTCCATAGCAGCCAGAGGCCACCAGGAAACAAGAGGAAGGCAAAATAATGGTGGAAGGAGGCGGTAGAGACGATGACAGGCTCCTGGCTGGTCCCCTGGGGGGGGTGGCAGACCTCTGTGGAGGGCTCGGATGGCCCCAGTCACACAGGGTGGCAGCTGGCAGCACCCCCTCCCCCACTGAGCACCACACAAAGGGGCCTCTATTCCTGGCTCTGAGCATTTATCCCTGGCCGGCTGGGCTGCACCGCCCTCTCCCCACCCCGCTGGCTGCCCACCCTGGCCTGAGCCTGCTCAAGCCGACACAAAGGCTGGAGTGTCCCTGCAGGGCCAGCCTGGCCTCAGAAGACCCCGTTCACAGAGCAACAGAGAGCTCAAAAGGGTCCTGGGGAGGGTTCGTAGTGGGTGGCAAGGCCACATCCCGGCCACGATGGGGAGGGGGTTGGGAAGGCATGAAAAAGACTCTGGAGTGGATGAACCTGCCCATGAACCTGGCTCCAGCTCCTCCCCCACCCAACCTGTGTAAACTTAGGTCCGTTTGGACCTTGGTTTCCTCATCTGTACAATGGAGACAATAACAACACGTGCAACTTTCTGGGCTGCTGAGGGCTCAGGCGATGTGGGGCCTGGCGCAGTTAGCAGCCAGCCCCTCAGGGCCACATCAGGGTACCTAGGGCAGGGGGGTGGCAGGCAGGGTCCTGCGGCTTGGCAAGGTACACTCAGCCCTTCCTCAGCCCTACCCTGCCAACCTGGGGGAGGGAGGAGGAACGGCACCCCCTTGTAGACCATTCCACCCTCCACTCTCCATCCAGCAAGGTCCATGTGTGTTGGTACTGACCCACAATTGCCCCGACCCACCTGCTGGCAGTGGGAGGACAGCAGCTACTATTGATGAAGCACCTACTGTGTGCTGGAACTTTTAGCTCCATCAGCTCCTTTCAACCCTATGGCTACTCTGAAAGGCACAGCAGGAGGGCACCATGGATACGGGCTCTGGAGTCCAGTGACCGAGGTCCAAATCCCAGCTCTCCCACTTCTGGCTGTGGGACTCCGGGCCTCGCCCTTCCTGTAGATGCTGGGAGTGCCTGTGCAACAACCAAATGAGAAAAAGCCTGCATGATGCCCTCAGCTCACAGCCCAGTCCCGGCAAACTTGAAATCCTGACCGCTGGGTTATTTCCCCCAACTCACAGATGGGGAAACTGAGCTCTAGCTGGCACGGCGCAGTGCCTGGCGTGCAGGAGGCAATAAACCCCATGGACCATTCTAGGAGATGGACTCATCATTCAAAGCTAAGTCTGGAGGACTCTGAGCCCTTCTTTTCCCCTTGAGGATTTTGCAAACATATTTTAGCAGTTTGTTCTTGTTTCACAGATGTCCTCAGCTCCATGGGCCACGTGGCCTGCGGTGGGTGGGGCAGGAGACCCAGGCCTGGAGCCTTACCCCTCTCTCTGGCTGACCCCCAGGAGAACCTCACCCCGCCACACAAAGTCCTCCTTTCTCCCTCCCACCCAGTCGGGGGCAGCCAAGAGAACAGCGGAATACCAAATCATTAAGCTGGCGCGCACCATCCGGGCGCCTGGGAACACTGTGGAGTTTCCCTTTTATGTTTATAGCAATTGTATGAAAATGTGCAACATGAAGCGGCACCAGCTGACAAATGAGACGAAACAGACAGGATTCCGGGCCGGCTTTTTTTCCGGGCCTGATTGGCATTAATTGTGAGCGTTTACAAAGCACAACTCGGCGCCTGACATTTGCTTCAAGCAAACGTTTCCTTCTAATAGTTTTAATGATTACAACGGGAGCTGGTGATCACCGCCGGGCAGGAGTGGGCTGCCCGGCTTGGGCTCCTGCCAGAGGCCTGGCTAGCCTATGCTTGCCCGGGGCCCCGGGGTCCCACTTTCCTCTGCTGCCTGTTGCAGGAGGGCTGCACCAAGTACCAGGCCTCGGGGCTTTGGGCATGGGGACCCCCCCACATGGGGCCTAGCTCCTGGCACACACCGAGCTGCCAGTTTATAAAGTTGATGGGGAAACCTACAGGTACAATGATCCTGGGCACAGACCTGGGAGAGAGCGAGGGAAGGAGGGAGAGGGAGGGAGGGAGGGAAGAGCAGTGGGACTCAGCTGGCCTGGCTCTGAGGCTGGATGGCCTCAGACTCCTCATCTTATAATGGGGGTAGGAAGGACCCCACAAATGCTGGCTGCTGTTTCCTTGCTGTTTGATCTGGACCAATTCCTTCTCCTGTCTGGGTCTAAATGCCTCACCTGCAATGTGAGGGATGGGACTTGGTCTGCTAGAGTCACAGAGATCAGGGCTCTAGTCCCAGCCGTGGCTTCTTTCCAGCCTCATGACTTTGGGAGAGTCTCTTGAGCTCTCTGAGCCTCAGTTTTCCTCATTAATAGAATGGAGTTCATAATCCTCATGGGTTGCACAGTGATTTCCAGACTCCAATGGAAAGGGCATAAAAACTCTGATTGCTGGCAGCCCAAGAGCCTGTCTCATTCCCTCCCTGGAAAGTCCTCTAAATACCTCACCCATGCATTCATTCACTCATTCATTCATTCATTCATTCAGTAAACAACATCAATTGTCCGATTAGGAAGCTGGGAAGATATCCGAGAACAAAGCAAAGACCCGCCCTTGGGGAACAGAAGTGACAGACCAATACAGAAGCATTTCGCATGCAGTATCCCATCAACTGCTCGTCCCCATTTTACAGAGGAAGAAAGTGAGGCACAGAGAGGGAGAAAGGACCGTCTAAAGTCATTGGGATGAGGCGGTGCGACAATCAAACCCTGGCAGGCTGCCTCCGAGGTGAGTCCTTTCAGAACCCCGACAACCAGCCCACTCAGGCCCCAGGTGGAAGTCCCTTCTGAGGGTCTGGGGCGAGCTGACCCTTGGGTGGGACGCATCTGTGAGCTGGGCACCACCGCAGGAGGCCTGGACCCTGGGAAGAACAGAGTCTGTGAGCCTGAACGGCCCTATGGGGAACTGGCCCAGCTCCCTCAGGCCTCTTGGAAGCAGGTAGGGAAATGAAGGCAGTCTCTGAGAATATTCCCAGCCCCTCTGGGGCCCATTTCCTGGGCTAGAAACGGGAGAGGAAGTGCCTTGTCTGTGGGCCCACAACACACTCATTCCCACATTTCCATCAACACTGTGCAATGCCTCCTCCGTGCCACGTCCCGCTCCAGAGGCCTGCACACAGCACCACCGAGGTGGCTGGGAAAGCACAGCAGGTACAACCGCTGCACGGCCTGTGGCATGTGCAAAGGCCGGCAGCCGAGAGAGAAGCCGGTGGGTACAGGAACTGCTGGTAGTTTGCTGAGGCCTCCTCTCGGCAGTCAGGCCCCATGGGCCCTCTTACCCCTGCCCCACCTGGCCCCCTGACTTTGCCAGGCTCATGCTGCAGGAAGCCTCCAGGATAGGTCCCAGCTCTGTGCTCGGCTCCCGCCCGAAAAACCTTAGCAACTGTTTCTGTTGGAGTCTGTTTGGGGGGTGGGGCAGGGAGAAATTTTTTTTTTTAATGGGGATTTTTTTTTCTCCTTTTGCATATGGTGGCACAGATGGGCCCATGATCCATAAAAACTGTTTGCAATTAAACTCCTACTTTGCATGGCTGGATATGTCAGTTGTCTGAACCACGAGCGTGGGGTTCTCCACTGACAGGGAGCTGGGATGAGGCACAGGGTGGGGCCAGAGGCTGCAGGACGGGCAGACGCCCAGGAACCTGCTTTGGGCTTGGGGCCCGAGCTGATGGGATGTGGAAACAACCATGCCAGCTCCCTCTCTGGGCATCCCCCAGCCTTCGCCAGGAGTCGGCGTTATGGCCAGGCAGCTGGGGTGGGACTTGGCAGGGCTTTCCTGCCCAGCAGAGACTTGGCCGGTACCGGGTGCCCGGGCGGAGGGTGGGTGGGTAATGAGGGTGGACAGAGTGGAGCTAATCACCCAGAAACTGGGTCTGGGACCCAGGACAGGAAAGAGGATGGTCGTGCAGTGCGAGCCATAATGGGGGTCCAGCAGGCAGAATGCAACGGCAGGTTCAAGGCTGAGAAGTCTGAACCTCTGGCCCAGTTGGCAGAAAGGACCTATGATAGTGCCAAGAAGAGCTGCCAAGGGCCACAACGGGCTCCTTCCTCATCCCCAGGGGAGTTGGCCCAGCCTCCTCGTGGCTCCTTGAAGCAGGTAGGGAAATCGAGGCAGTCACAGAACATTGCAAGGACCTGGGCTTCCCTTTGCCAAACCAACAGGCTCTCTGTCTTTGGGAGCCTTTTTAGAGGGTCTCCAGAATGGGGCTATGGGACCTGCACCCCTTCCACTACTCCAGGGCTCAGAATGCCAGCCTGTCACCCCACGATGCTTGCTTGTTTGGGTTCACAAATGTATCATTTGGCTTTGGGAAATCCTGAGATCGCTAATAATTGTTCCCTTATGAAAAGAAATAAGGCCCTGATACCCTCTTCCCCCGCCCCCTCCAAGCTGGGAAAGAAAAGTCATAAAAATAGCTTGTTATCTCACCTATTGAGGCTCCGACTGGATGTTACTGCTAATTGGGTATAACATCCTTGTCTTGTTCTCTCAGAAGCTAAATCAAGAAAGCGCCACTGCTGCGAACTAATTATATCTCCGGCCTGCAGCCTGCAGCTTGTCTTTCCCTTTATTGAGTTAAAAAATGGTCATGAACCTTCATCTTTTATCCCCCCAAGTGCTGGGTCCAGGCTGCCCGCCAGGCACAGCAGCAAGTCAGGGACAGCACTTCAGGAAGGTCTAGGAGGTGTCCCAGGGGCCGGCAGCAGGGGTCAGGAGAGCTGCCAGGGAAGCCTCTGCCCCAGGTAACCGCCTGGCTCCCTCGCCAGCCCCACCTCCAGACCTGGTGTCCAACTTTTCCTGGAAAGAGGGACTCTGGCCTCCCCTCCTTGCAGCTGAGCATTTCAGTCCAGCGAGTATTCATTATTCATTTATACATTCAACAAACATGTCTTGGATGCCTACCTACTGTGTACCAGGCTCTTTTCCAGGCTAAAGCTTCTCGGAGACCAGAGGTAGCCCCAGGCACCAGCTGACCTCACCCTAGGTTCATGGAGATGTTGAATAAATACACTTAGACAGGACTGGGTTGTGCCACCCAACCCAGAGCTGCCAGAGTTCCCTACGACAGGGAGGCAAAGCCCCAATGCCAAGACCAGCCCTGGCTCCCTCCACGGTCCCCTCTCTCTCCATATTCCAGCCATGCAGCCACACACTCACCCCTCCACCTAGAAGGGACCCCTTCCCTTTCTTAGAAGGCCCAGTTCCGTCTGTTGGAAGTCAACCAGCCTGTAACGACAGCTCCTCCCGAAAGGCTGCCTGTCTGTCTGCCACTCTCAGCCCTGCCCCAGACTGTGGACTTCCAGACCTGGGTGTGAATACCAGCTCAGCCACTCAGCAAGTGCATGACCATACTCTGCGTGAGCACTCTAAGCCTTGGTTCCCTCATCTCTAAAATGGGCTGACTTCTTCCTAGAGGTGCTGAGACCCACACTGCAGGTGGGCTGCAGAATGATGAATGAGTGGGTGCCCACGAAGGACCTAGCTCTCAGGAAGAGCTCAGTGAATGCTGTTGTCATCATCCAGACGGAAAGCATCTGGAAGCTGCCCGGTGTGCTGGGCTGCGTGGACGGGGACACAGGTCTCTCCGGGAGATGGAGGAAGGTAACAGACTCACACCACCACAGCTCTCGTGGCTGAAGAACAAACCCATATCCTAGAGAAGATGCCCCAGAATCCCTCGCTCTGGTACCTTGGTCCTCTGAACCACATGCAGAAGGGCCAGAGGGACACCTGAGCTCATCCAGGCCAGGCAAGCAAAAGGGCTTCAGCTCAGAGATTGCTGCTGCCTGCCCAGAGCCCTGGAAAGAACCCAAGGTCAGAGGAGAACGCAGCAGGGAAAGAGGGCAGCAATTGATTGGCGATGCCTGCCAAGGGCACAGCGGTGTAGGGAAAGCCAGGCGTGCCACAGATTCGCCATCCTTGACATTTTACAGAGGACATGGCTGAGGCCTGGCTGGGATGGGGGAGTGACCTGCTCAAGGTCTTGTAGCTCATAAAGACAATAGCTGGCCCAGAACTGGGCCCCTCGGCCCCTGCCCAAGGATCCTCCTGTGACAGCCCCACCCAGCTCAGTACCCTCACAGGCAGAGGACAGACAAAAGCTTCCATGGATAACAAATGGAATTCTGTTGACCTGCCATGTAGGCGCTTCACCTCCATGAGCCCGCAGTTTTTTCATTTACACAACAGGGATGAAAACACCCTTCCCAGAGCCATATGAGGATTAAATGAGAACAAAATGCCTAAGCCGGAAGCTCAATCTAGCACACCGCAGATGCCAACAGTGTCCTGTGATTCCCATAATAGGCAAAGGTGTTTAGACAGAAGCCCCCAAAGCCTGCAACTGGAAGTGCTTCCACCTCCAGGGAGCCTTCCCTGGCTACCCCACTCGGGTAATAATTTCTACCTCTGATTTTCTAGCGTACTTTGACAGACTGGGAGCCCCAAAGGGGCATATCTGGTTTGTTCCCTACTGTCCCCCTGCTCCTGGCACAGTGCCTACAGACTGTGAATTCCTGTATTGTGGTGACTAACCCACTGTACTGTGATGGTGTGTTGGAGGCCTCACCACCTTTCAAGGCAACTGGGCTTGTTCATCTTTGTGTCCCCAGCACCTGGCAGGGAGCCTGGCACAGACCAGTGAATCTCTCTAAATGAGCGGATGGATAAAGAGCGAAAATAGCAGTTCCTGTTTACTGCCCACTTGCTATCAGTTACTGCCAAGCCTCACAGCTGCCCTCCAAAATGGGCTCCTGGCTCTTCTGACAGATGAGGAGACTGAGGTCACGCAGATGCTGACGGGCAGGGCCAAGGCCCAAATTTAGGGCTGGGGACTGCAGGTCCAGAGGCCCTACCACCTCTGCCTCCTCCAGGGCCAAGCTCTGACCTGGACCCTGCGGGGCAGCTGCCTCTGCCTTGGCAGCGAATCTTGGAGCAGACAGCTGGCAGCTGGAACTCCCTCCTCTTCCTCCTCCTCCTCCTCCTCCTCCTCCTCCTCCTCCTCCTCCTCCTCTTTCTCCTCTTTCTCCTCCAAGGGAGCCCCCCCACCCCAGGCTCTGGGTCATTAAGTTCTATATCATTAAGACCCCATCCCCAGGCGCCTGTTCATAGCCAGCCTTGGCCTTACCCCTGACCCTCCAGGCCTTAGACCCCTGTGCCCTCTGTACAAAGGCAGGGGCTCTTAGGGCCCCAAACTGCTGCTGTGGCCAGGATGGTTTGCTATGGTGCCAAGATGACTGGCTGGGGCCTGAGCCTGGCCCATCCAGCTCTGAAGGGCTCAGTCGAGCTCACCTGAGCACTCCCCACACTCTAGCTCATCCTACCCCCAAGCCTGTGAGAAAACTACTATGATTCCCTTGGACAGATGAGCAAAGTGAGGCCCAGAGAGGTTAAGTGACTTGTTTGAGCACACACAGCCAGTAAGAGAACAGGAGACAGGGTTCCACCCCAATCACACTTAAGGCCCTGCACACCCTCCTAGTTTATCTCCCTTTAAACTCTGCCCTCTTATAAGCTTCCCCTGCTTTCTGGGTCATACCCCTTGGTTCTCAAACTCCCTCTTGCCAGTGATATCGCCATTCACCCAGTCTTCAGGGCCCGGAGCAAAAGCCCCTGTTAGGAAACCCTCGGTGACCAGCTGCAGATTTCCCCTCTTTGATGTCTTTCCTCCAGCCCTGCTCTGGCTTTGTCCAGAATCTGAGTTAGTTGCAGACTCATCTTACTCCCCATGGAGGTGGTGGGCCGTCTGATTCCGTAGAGCTCTGCCACCCAGAGAGTGGCCAGCAGGGTGCCCTGGCCTAGGCTGATGCCAAATGAACCACAAGAGGGTGGAGGAGGGGGGAGCTTGAACCCCACTTCTGGCTACCTACAGACTTCATACTTCTGCCATTCTCTGGCTGTGTGACCTTGGGCAGTGATGTAACCTCTCTGTGCCCCCGTTTCTTCCCTGGTAAAATGGGGTAGTAACAGCACCTGCATTTCATAGGGCTATGACACAAGCCCTAGGAGGTGCACAGAGGTGACCTCCACCCAGGAATGATTACCATTATTATTTCTGTCTGCACCAGTGGCCAGCACAGGAATTTGGGGGTCAGAGACTCAGGTTCCCCGCCTGAGTCTGATTTACTGGGTGTGTGATTCTGCGCAGCTGGCTCATTCCCCAACACCTCTATTTCCCTATCTCTGTAATGGCACTAATGCCGCCCACGGGAATGCAACACCCCATCTCCGCACCGTCTTTTGTTCCAGGCACGCAGTAGGCACTCAGATATTTCTCAACTAATGAATCGATGGTCCAGGTGGAAGGAATCCATCCTTGCAGCCTCCTCCCCCGCCCCAGCCTCAGAATCCCCCTCCCTACCCCCAGGCCGCGCAGACTAAAATAGTCATTAGGCAGATTTCAAAAGATGTCAGTAGTTTATAATTATAGTCGACATCCTTCTCAGATAAAAGTGATTACCTTGGATGCAAATCACTTAGCAACCAATCAGGGCGGTGGGCGGCGCCCGCGGAGGGGACCGGCCGGCGTGCAGCCCTCCTCCCGCAGCCCGCCCCGCACAGGCAGAGAAAGCGCACAATAGCTCTTGACACGCAAATGGGTTAACACAATAAAGGTGGCTCCGGCCTCTGCTGGGGGAGAGCAGCAATTCCCGGCCCGCGGGAGGTAATAAAGCGGCCCTTTTGTGCGTGCCTCCTCGTTCTCACCCCCGCCCCGAGCCCAGAGGAATCGCCGCCTGATTGAATTACGGTCCATGAATATGAGCAGCTCCACTCGCTTCCTCCGGTTTGTGAGGGATTGGAAGGCCGAGGGGGCACGAGAGAGGTTGGGGAGGGGCCCCCTGGGCAGGCCCCAGTGCCCCCCCCCCCCGGAGCTCAGATGGGAGCCACATGTGCTCACCACGTGGGGTGCCCTGGGCAGGTGGGTGGGAGACCCAGCAGAGGCAGCTGAAAGGGTGGGGGTCCCAGACCTGCCCTGGGGGATCTTTGGTCTTTGGCTCCGAGAGGAACTGGGAGAGGCTGTGTTCAAGGCTCTGTTCTGAGGATGAGGCTAACAGTGGTCACAAGAATGTGCATTTATCGAGTGCTTACTGTATGCCACCACCTACCTGTTCTAAGCCCTCACTGAATCCTTACCACACCCTGGGCAGTGGGTGCTATTATCAGCTCTTTCTCACAGATGAGGAAACTGAGGCTCAGAGAGGCAAAGTGACTCACCCCAGGTCACAGAGCCAACAAGTGTTTGACCCGCTCCACGATCTGGCTGTTTACCACGAGCCACTGTCCACCACTAGGGGTTAAGTAACCTAGCCCAGCCCCAGTCCAGGGCAAATGTGAGGCTCAGAAAGGACAGGGGATGGGAAGCTTACATGGAATTAGACAACTGATAAGGATTACTGGGGGGGCGGGGGGGGGGCGGGGATCAAAGCTAACCTTGAGAGAGGGGACTGCCCAGAGAGCTGAGAAGGCTCACCACCCATCAAGGATGCTGTACCGAGATCCTCTCCCCTGCTTAAACCTCCCCCATTCACCTAAGCCTCCAGGACACAGCCATTCCAGGGCCACCCCCTCCCCTCATTCAGCACACCCCAGCACTCACAGGCAAGCTACATGGCCACTCCCACTGCCCAGAACACTCTTTCCACTCCTCTGCCTGGGGGATCCCTATTTGTCCTTTCCGAGAGTCACATGGCACCCCTCCTACAGGGCCCTTGGGGACCCTCAAGCTAGGTCAGGAGCCACATCTACCAAAGTTGCCTTAGCCCCACTGACATTCTTGCCTTCCCCACCAGCTGGGTGCCTACCAAGATGGTCCCTGGGATATCTGGGGGCAGCCACACACCCCACCCCAGTAAGCCCACAGGGGCAGATGACAAGGAGCCTCGGGCTGGCTCTTTCAACCCTTTCTGGCAGGCTGGTTTCAAGCCATACCTTCCTTCCCTCAGTTCTGGAGAAAGAGGTGAGGGGGTGAGGGGAGCAGGCTGCCCACAAGGCCAGGGCAGCAGTGGCTAGATACTCTGCTCAATGTATCCTGCAGGTAATGGGGAAGCAGGATTCCAACTTGGGTTTTAGTGTGGCAAAGTATCTCAGTGAGACCAGACTCTCTCCATAGCTGATAGCTGCTGACTCTTGCAGGAACTCTGTCCAAGAAACGGGGCTGCCTCCCCTCCACCCATGGAAGGGGGTGGGAAGACCTGGGGACTCTGGACCCAGCGTAATTCAGAGCCAAACCTCTGCGGTTGCCAAGCTGAGCACCCTCAGCCCATCACTTCCTCTGTCTGAGCCTCAGTTTCCTCATCTGTATAATGGACCCCAGCACATGAGGCACTGCAAGTTGTAACTGAGATCCTATAAAATGCCTGGCATATAAGAAGATGCTGGGTAAGCTGGCACTCCGTCCTGCACTTCGCTTGGTACTATTGCCAAGCCCAGGGAAGGGAACAGAAGGAATTGCCCAATTCTGACAGCCTTTCCCTCCGCCTTGGCTGTGGAAGTGTAAATACTCCACGAAGGACCTCCAACTGCTGTGTTTGTGGATCTCTGGCACACACTCTGAGTTTGTTTCTAAACTGGGAAGCTTCAAGAGGCAGGGCAAACAGCCCTTCTGCCCACCTCTCCCCCCATCTGCTACTGCTCCTCTGTCCTTGGAAACCTGTGTGTTTAACGATACCATTTCAGCTGGAAATATCATCTCTCTGCCAAGCCCCCAAAAGCGGCTCCACTGATATTTATTGACCTGTTAATCTAGCTAGAGCCTGGTAGGAGAACAGAAAAAATGCTCGCTGCATAGAGATGGGGCCTGGCTTCTCATAATGACCTGAGATACACTCCCTTCTGTTCTCACCCCACCCCATGCTGCTGAAGCAATGACACAGTTAGTTCTCTAACCTTTTCCTAGAAATGTGATCACAGCAGTTTTACCCACATCCCACACTGGCAAATTGCTGGGAGAAACTTAGAAGAGGAATCAAAGAGCCAGCAGCAGGATGGAGGGTAGGGGGCGGTCCTCTGGGCCTTCACAAGGAACAGGGCCAGTGCTGGGGTGCGGTGGGGAGGATAGAGCTAGTACCTGATCCCCATCAAAGCTGGCCCCTTCGCAGAGACACACTTACTCAGACCTTGGCACTTATGGGCCTGACTTGCTCTTCATTCACTTAATGAGCACCACATGGAGCTTGTCAAAATCATCTTCAACACCAAAGGAGTGGGGCAGTCAGGAGTTCAAGCTTGGCCAACGCCCCTCATCTTGGCCTTGAACAGCAGAGGACCCCCTGAACTTGAGGAGCAGCAGGCAGCAGCAGCTCCTGTGTACTTTCCCTGGCTGCGGAGGGGGGGACACCCACATTTTCCTGAGCAGAAGTAGCCTGTTTTAAGGCAGGGGGTCCACAGCTCTCTAGGGACCCCAGGAACTTCAGCCTGCTGGTTGGGTATGTGGTGGGGTTCAGGGAGGTGGTCTCTGCAGCATCCCTTTTGAAAGGAGAAAGTTGCTGTTTGGGAATCCTAAGCCCCCAGGCACTGCCAGGCTATGTGACTAAAGCTGAACACCTGTCCTTGGGGGGAGGAGCATCAGCGGGGACAGCTGGTGCTGCCTCCCTCCCCCACCTCACCAGGGCGCTGGGGATTTAGGTCAGAAGGCTGCATTTGGGGCGGCGGGAGTCTGCCTTCATCCCTCCACTTCCCAAAGGCATCCAGCCCCGCCCATGGTTACCATGAGATCCGCCCCTGGTTACCACGACCCCCGCCCCCTGCGGCCTTGGGTCAAGGCAAGTCCGGTCGCCACTGGCAACCCCAGTGGCGTCGGAGGCCTAGTCGGAGGCCTGGTAGTGACATCACGCCGCGGCCCCACTGGGCACCCGCTGTCCCTGCGAGTTTTTTGTAGGAACGTGGGATGTAAGGGGACCCTGCTACGGTCTAGCCTTAGAGAGTACAATCCTCAAAAGCGGCCACCTGCATAGACGAGACTCCACAGACCCCTCTGAGCTGATGTCCCTTGAAGATCTCAGATATGACTTGGGAGAAGCCCAAGCTGTCCCATCCTGGGTGTCCTTCTCGTCAAACACTACAAGACGCGGAGTTCCCGGGGAGATTTTCGGAAGACTGAACCGCTACCCCCGCTACCTTTGTTTGTTGGTTTTAGGGGAGGGGTGACCTCTGGCATATGCCCAGCCAAGGGCCCAGCAGAGTCCCCACAATGGGCTCCCAACCTCCACGCTGGCCGGTTGGCGAGTCCAGACAAGTTGTGTGTGAGGAAAGGGGCGGTCAAGAGGCACTTCTGCTTCAGTATCCCCAACAGCCCCAGGGTCCCTTTATTTCCAATCCAGACTGCCCCGACGCCAGGGGTTGCCTCCCGTTCCAACCAGGAACCCCACCCCGCGGAACTCACCGGATCAGCCAGGCCGTCGAAGGGCCCCAGGTCTCAGCGGCGACGACCCTCCGCTCGCCGGGTCGCAGCCATGCAGAGGTGGCAGAGCTGCCTGACGAAGCCCCTCTTGGGAGCTAATACCTCTCTCCGGGTGGGAAAGGAGGCTATCAGTGAAGGCGATCCAGGCGTCCGAAGTCGGGGGTGGAGGTTCTCTCCGCTCAGCGGGGGTCGCGCCCGCCCGGAACCCGGGCCCCGCGGGCGCTCAGGCGGCGCATCCTCACTTGGGGCCTGTGCTCACCGCGTCCGGCGGGCGGCGCTGCGCCTCCCCTAGGGGTCCCGCTCAAGGCTGCAGCTCGGCCCGCGCCGCTCCCCGGGGCGCCCTCTCCGCCGGCGCCCGGAGCCCGGCGGCCGCAGCCCCTCTCGCCGGCCCCAGCTGCAGCCGGTCTTTGTTGCTTCCTCTCGCTCGACCGCCCGCCGGCGGCTTGCAGCCCCCCGGTTCGCCCGGGGTTGGGGGGAGGGTCGTCTCCGTTGGGGTTGCACGCACCTGCAGTGGCCCGGGCGCCTCGCTGGGCATGCACCGGCCCCCGCAGGTTGCAAAGAGCGGCCGCGAGAATGCACCGGCCCCTCCTCCTCTTGCTCCGAGCCCCGGGAGTGGGGGGAGGGGAAGCCGGAGAGCAGCGGCAGCCGAGGCGGCGGCAGCGGGCGGCGGAGGCTCGGATGCAGCGCCGGCGACCTCCGCGCCGAGAAATAACCGGTCCGGGTGGAGCAGGGAGGACGTGCGGACCGCCGGGAGGACGGTGCACCGGGCGTGTGAGCTCGCGAGGTGCAGTAGAGGCGGCGCGCGCTGGGCTCTCACGCGCCCATGGCCCCGGGCGACGCGCGGGGACTCCCGGGGCCTCAGCCTCGCGCCGCCCGGCGCGCGCCGGCGCCTCGCCTCAGGCCCGGTGCTGCGCGCTTCGCCCCGCAGGTGGCGGGCCCCACTCTTCGCCTCCTCCGGCTGGCGCGCGCAGCCTCTTCGCAGAGCCGCCGGCCCGGCTGTCCTGCCCGCTGCTTCGCTCCAGCCCGACTGACAGGCGAGAGCGCTGGCAGCAGTCGCTGCGTCTCGCTCCTCACCCGCCCCCTACAGTTCGGTCCAATCAGCGACGGCCGAGAGGCGGTTACCACGGTGACGCGGCGCCGCGTCCTGCGGAGGGCGTGGCCGGGGTCCGCCACGCGCGTTTTTCGCGGCAAAATTCAAAGGCCGCAGGGAGGCTCTCCAACCTCCTCCCCCAACTGGGGTGAGGCGGAGCAAGCCTCGGGAGGACTGCAACTCCCGGTATGCAGCGCGCCGGCGCCGGGCGGAGGGGCCCCGACTGGGGGTGCAGCGCATGCTGGTACTTGTAGTCCCTTTGTCGGGAACCAGGGATGGAAAAACCAGTATAATTTATTGAGGACATATTTAATAGCAAATTGTTAAAAACGATAAAGGACGCTAACACATATGTAACGAAGTGCTTTACCTAATCTTCATACACTACAATGAGGTAGGTTTTGTTATCACTCCCATTTTACAGAAAATTGATATGGTAGGTACCACTATTATACTCCCAACTTATAGAAAAAAATTGAGGTTAAGAGATGTGACGTAACACTCTATGTTGGAGTACTTAGCCCCAAGGCATATTTTTTGGCAGTGATGGATTTTTGGCATCACAGTTGAGAAGATCTCTGGAGCACTGACTATATGCTGAGCTCTTTGTAAGTTCCACCTCTTGGAATCCTCACTATATACGTGGATGGTAGGCACCGGTATTCTCCCCTACTTAACAGATGGAGAAGTTGAGGCACAGCATCACCTGGGGTCCAAATTTTGAAACCATCAAACTATACTGCATTTTTCCTTAATCTAAGCAGCTTCATAGCTTCTCATTTGGTCTGCCTGAGAGCCATGGGTGGCCCGTTTAGCAGCCCCATTTGACAGCTGGTGACATTGAGTCCTGGGATGAATAGTTCCCTCAATGGCCATGTGTCCATCACACAGTAAGCTGGGCAGGCAGCTTTCCAGGAAAGACCTCAGGACCCTACAGAAATGTAAAGCAGCAGCCATAACTCCTACAATCCTCAGGCTATGCCCCTGTGACCCCCACTGGACTCCCACGGAACCTGGCTGGGGTTCCAGCCCTGTTGGTTCCAGCTAGCTGTTGGCCTTGGACGTTTACAGGATTGTGAGGGCAAAGTGAGTTATTGTGTGGAAAGGATTCAGAACACAATAAGTGCTCAATAAACCCAGTTGTGGTGATCAAGACATGGTGGGCTTTGGAGACCCTGGTGAGTGTACTCAGTGGGATGAGCTCATTATAGTTGGCCTTGGCCTACTTCCAAGAGCCAATCCACCCCTACCCAGAATCTGGGAGAGGCGCCCGCGGGGGAGCTCCAGGGCCTGCCCAAGTAGGACACCTGCCGCCCTATCTAGGGCAGGAGCTGGCCCTGTTTCAGGCCGCCAAGCGGCCAACAAGCGCGCGGTTCCCAGCAACACGCGGCTTCAGTGCCCGGTTTTAGTTCTCCCAGCCGCCCCATACAACGCCCCCGGGAGCTGGGGTGGGGGTGGGGATTTACCTGGAAACGTCATGCCGCCGCCAGCTGCTTACACTCTGGGGCCAGCCGTGTGACGCCATGGCCTGTTGCCCGGGTGACTCGCTGGAGGGACCGCGGGTGTAGACAAGTGGGAAAAATGCGTGGAGCGCTCAAGCCAGGTGCGGGGTGAGGGACCGCGACAACCAAAACCCTGGGAAGAAAGAGAGGGCAGGAATGGGAGAAGGCAGGGGGCCACACCACAGCCTTTCCAAAGTTCGGGATTTTTTTTATAGCGTAGGTTACCATGACTTGACACCAACTATGGAACAGGCAGTGCTCAGAGCTATTTATATCACATATTTCTATCTCCTTTCACCCTCACAGCAACCCTGTGAGGTCTATTCGATTAATATCCACATTTTACAGCCGAGGAAGGCCACGTGACTTGCACAAGGTCACACAATGACAGAACCGAGTTCCAAACACCATCGCCCCTGACCTTGATTTACTGTGTTCTATGCCAGCCACTAATTGATTGGTCGTGACCTTGAGGGCAAGTTTCTTCTCCTCTCTGGACCTCAGTTTCCTCTGCTGTAAAATGAAGGGGGAAGCTCATAACCTAACCTACCAATCAGACACCAGCTGGCACCCACTCTTGGCCTCTCAGGTTTCCAGAGGTCCCCGCGTGATTCCAGGGTACAGACAGGGGTTTAGCAGATCTCAAAGGTCCACCATCTCTGAAGTCTGTGAGTCCATAATGTGCGAATGGTGAGATTTTAGGCAGCAGCAGTCTCGAAGGTAGCTATGTAGGTGGAGCGGTGTCTTCCAGGTGCTTCTGACACCCCTCTAGGCAGGTGAACCGCCCCCCCCCCAGATGCTCACAGGCCTTCACTTATAGTACCCAAACATTCATAGTACCTACCTGCCTCACACAACCCCCCACATGCCCACCTCCCTGAGGTCAGGCCCTCATTCCCCTCTATTTCCAGCATTCCCTTGCTCTTGGTGGTGTCCAATAACTCTGCATTATGTGAATGGAGAAGTGTCAAGATGGATTTGCCATGGTCCAGAGAACCACCAGGGGGGCCAGCCCCTGAATGCTGTCTCTAGCCAGGGACCTAAGAGGGGGTTGGGGGACAAAGAACACCTCATTCCTCACTGCCCCTGTATGCCTCTTACACACAAGACTTGCACGTTCCCCCAAGTGTCTCCTGGGCTTCTAGGCCTTTGCCCATGCTGTCCCCTCCACTAAAATATCCCCCTCCAAGTAGTTGACTCTTGCTCCTCCTTCAGATGTCAGCTAGGGTACCACCTCTTCTGAGAAGCCTTCCTGGACTGCCACCTTCCAGGATAGAATGCTTCCCCCTTCATAGATGTACCCAGTCTGTGTTATAATGGCCCACTTATTTGTCAGTCTTGCCCACCATCCTGAGGGCTCTGTGAGGATAGAGGCTACATTTGGATTGCTATATCCCTAATACAAGCTGGGCATATAGTCAACACCCAATAAAGGGTCACTGAATTAATCTCTGAATCAATGAATAAATGTGGCCCAGGTTTTTGTTTTGTTTTCTTGTAGGAGAAGCAGGGAGAGCAGGAGGGAAGGGAATCAGACTGACTAGGTTTGAATCCTGACTCTGCAGGTTACTAGCCATGTAACTCATTTGCTCTGTGCCTCAGTTTCCCCATCTGTAAAACTGTTAAATGCCACATAGGCACTGCTCAAGGGGCCTGGAGCCTGAAACTTTTGCTCCTACCCTCCCACATATGTAAGGTTAGTCATGGTCTCGCTTGCTGAGGCCTGATGCGAATTCATTCATTCATTTGTCATTTCCTAAGGACCTGCCCTGTGCCAGCCACTGGGGACTCAGCAGTCCCTGGACTCGTGGCACTCAACTTTCATGGGGGACAGAGAAGGCAACTAACAGTTATCATCCAGGGTAACAGGAAAGGGAAAGCCCAAAGCAGGCTCCTGACCCAGCTGGTGGGCTGGTGGTGGCGGAAAGCCTAATCAGCTGCCCTAAGAAACATGAGTAGGAGGTACCAAGGGTAGAGGTGAGGGAAGGGCGCTCCTGGCAGAGGGAACTGCCACTGCAAAGGCCAAGTGAGGGAGCTGTGAATGTCCCAAGAGCAGAGGTTGGTCAGAGGCTGAGATAGGGCTGGGGAGGGAGGCAGGGAGGCAGACACTGAGCCTTTATCCTGGTGGGGGAGCAGGCCTGCCTCAGCCTCTCTCCCCAGCCCCCAATTGCCTCACCTGCCCTCATTGCCATAATCTAGGCCAGAGCCTGGAGGGAGCTGAGCCCCTATTGGTGCACACCACGTAGATTTTTCAGAGATAATTTAATCAGAGCTATTAATAAGCAGAAAAGAAAGAGCTCTTTATGCTCCTCCTGGAGAAAAGGGAAAAGAAGCAGCACGTGTAACCTTGTTATTCACCCAGCCCTGCCCCCCAGTACCTGGAACCTCTCTCTGGGGCAGGCCTAGGGGGATGGGGCAAGGAGGCCAGAGGATGGGGGATTTAGGAGGCCCAGATAGCCTCAGGGCCTGGCCCCTGCCAAGCTCCACAACCACACCTCACCCTCACACCCTCTAGCACTTTGGCCTCTTGGCTGCTTGAAGGTTCCAAACTGTTTCCTACCTTGAGGCCTTTGAACAATCTGTTCCCTTTGCTCAGAACATTCTTCCTTCTGCCCTTCACACAGCTCGCTCATTATCACACTTTAGGTCTCAGCTCAAATGTCACCTCCTCAGAGAAGCCCTCCCTGACTACCCCATCTGAATTTATTCTTCCCAGAACACTTTTCTTTTTCCCTTCCCAGCACTTATTAATGTTGGCAACTCCCTGAATATTTGCGGGTTGACTTGTTTATTTTCTGTCTCCCTGTCTTGACTGTCAGCTCTGAGGGGAGGAACCCTGTCATTATCTTCACTGCTATGTCCCAGCACCTTGCATAATCACAGACACAGAGTAGGTAGACAGAATTGGGGAGGGTTCACGGGGCCTGGGTTGTTGACATAGGAACCAGGAAGTGGTGGGGGTCTTTTCTACTTGGAAGACCCCTCAGAGAACCTGAGAACCATTAAATGTCTTCCTTGTTTTGCCACTGGAGATCAGGAGGCCCAGAGAGGGGAAGGTATTTGCCTAACGTCCTGCGGTAAGTTTGGGCCAGAGATGGGACTTGAACCCAGTTCCATGAGTCTCATCTCAAACACCACCTCTGTGTTTGAAGGATCCTGAGGCCTCACCCAGGCTCAGAAGGGAAAGGGTGCTGTGCTGCCATCAATTTGTGGTGTCTGCCATGAGTCTGGGGTTGGCTGTTGGGGAACACGGGGGCGATCCCTGTGAATGGAGGCTTGGTTCCTTCCGTCAGTGCCCCCATCTTGTCATGTGACCTCCTAAACAAGTCAGCCAACTTCCCTGGGTCTCAGTTTCCTCATCTGAAAATTGGGACTAGGCCTGCCTATCTGAAGGACTATAATGAGACAATAATATAACACTTCCTAAAACCGAAAGGGTTCTACAAATATAATCAATGATTATGATTGTAAAATATAGCAGCAACAATAATACTAAGATAACATCCATCTAGTGAGACCCCATTGTGGACCAGGCACTACCCCAGACCACATATGGGATCTGTAAACCTTGCAAGCAGCCCACGAAGAGGAAGGAACCCCTGGAGTGTGGTACAGATGTGAAACCTGAGGCTGGGATCCGTGGCCTTGCTCAAGGTGGCATAGAGTTCCTGAGTGAGCGGGACTAAGCTTTAAACCCTGGTGGGGTCTCTTTGCAATGAGCTTTCTGACTTAGCTGGCAGCCTTAACCAACAGGAAACAGTGATTGGAGGTGGAGGTGGTCCCCACGACCCCGTAAGGTCGTCTCTGCTCTCTAGCCAGCTGGGCCTGGTTCTCCCAGGCTCTGAGTGGCAGGGAGATTTCCAGGGGATTAAACCCAGCGCACTCCACTCCGCCTCCTCTCTGGCCTTTTAAGGCCAGCAGGCCCTCCTAAGCCTGTCTGGCAGATCTCCTTTTGTACAAAAAGTTATTGACTTATCAAGGTTAAAATACATTCAGTGCAGGCCAATAAAACAGGAATCCCGCCGCATCCCGGCTGTCATGTGCAGCCTGGTTTTCATGGCAACAGGCCCTCTTCTGCACATGAAACGGTTCAGTTGTGCAAAGTTCAGGCGTTACATAAACAGGGAGTTAACAACAGCGGCAGAAATCAATGTCTGTCCAGGCATGGCCTGGGGAGATAGCATTGATTGGGCCCTTATCATCGATAGGCTGGGTCCCTGCTTCCTGCCCACTCGCCTTGGGTTCCCTCCCTCGGTCCCAGCCCCTGGCTCAGACCCAGAGAGCTCCAGGAAGGTGCCTCTGGCCTTACCCCAGAACCCCTTTCTGCCCGGGATCCAGGGAGGGGGATCTGCTCCACTGTCTGCAGCCGTGTTGTAGATCATTATTGTAGATGTCATTCCATCATCTTAAAATATGTTCACACCATTGTTAATGGAGAAAGCATCCCTTTGCCTCTTAAGCCATTCTTGTGACAGGAACAATCCCACTGCCTCTATGTTTAGCCATATAAACCACCCATACATCAAGATGTGCCCCCGGTGAGGTCAAGTCGACCAGGATATGGAACCAAACTGGCTGTGCAACCTTGAGTAAGTCACTTTACCTCTCTGAGCCTTGGCTTCCTGTTTTCTAAAACGGCAAGAATAACAACACCAAGTTCATGGATGCAGAGAGGAAAGAAATGAAGGGACACTTGTGAAGCGCCTAGCTTAGGGCCTGTGGCGGGAAGCTAACCTTCTGTGTTTCTCTTCTACTACAGATTCCACCAGATACCCTCATGGAGCAGAAAAGAGCAGGAACTAGGAAGTGATATTTGAGTTCAAACCACAGCTAGCTGTGTGACCTTGGGCAAGTCACTTCACTGCTCTGAGCCTTGGCATTCATTCCCTCATATAAAATGGGGAAATTGCCTTTGCAAGAGTGAAGGAAGAATGACATGCGCTCCACCATATGAATGTTCCGAGCACACAGAAGGTGCCTCAGGAAGACTTATCAATGCAGATCCCTCCCCAGGGTTCCACTGTCAGACCCGCCCACCCTCACAAAATGGGAAATCTCATGGGCTTTTTCTTAGGAAAGGGAGGGTTCAAGAGGAAAGAGCTGTCAGTCCCACTTACTGGAAGGTTCTTAAGGAGAAGGGCCTGGTCTTGTTCATCTTTATATGGTCAAGCCTTGGTAGTGAACTCAGGTATACAGTAAGAGCTCAATACAGGTTTGTTCAACAAAGTTAAACTCCTGTGGAGCGCTAGCGAGGCCCCTTAGGACCTATCATGGGGAAGCATGGAGCCAAGAGGGTGGTTAGGATGATTTGGGATGGTTGTGGGGACTTTCAGCCACACTGGGTAGAGCAGAGACAGCCAATTCACCACTAAAATTTGTACCCCTTTCCATGGGATGGACTGGACACCAGGAAGCAGAGCCCAGCTGGGCTACATAGCCTAGGACTATTTCCAGCCAAGGCTGTGTGAGTAGCTTTTGCCAATGAAATGTGAGCAAGCACGATGTAAGAAGTGGATGTGCCTCTTCTCTATAAACTTTCTTTTCTGCCTCAAGGCAGACGATCGACCCTTCTAGATCAGAACAGAGCTAAAGATGGATGGAGCCTGGGTCCCTAAATCACTTGTGGAGGAAAGTTGCCCACCTGTTGACCAACAACACAGGCTTTGAACTGTTGAGTTTCACCACTAAAATGCCAGGGTCTATTTGTTATAGCAGCTGGTTTTGCCATCACAAATTCACAGGACTTCCCGGAAAGGACTCAGACCCCCCAGTAGGGCCCCCTCTGAGTCGTGGAATTTTGCAGAGCTGAGAGGGCCCCCTTATTTGATAAAGCAAGTACAGTAAACTATTAAGGGTAGAATCCACACAGTGGATATTTGGGTGTTCACTGTAAATATCTTTAAACTTTGTTGCATGTTTGAAATGTTTCATAATAAAATGCTTGAAAAAGAATCTCTACTCCTGTATTAAAATTTTTTTTCTAGGAACCTTAGGCTTTTGGGAAGGTGCATCAGGGACCACTAGCTGTGGTGGGTGTGGATAAAGGGAGTCGGGACAGAGAGCGCTCTGGGGTCCCCCCTCCATCCCCACCTCACCAACTTCAACCAGAGCACATTCAATTTCATCTCTGCTTCATATTGCAGTTCAGTGTATGATTTAATTTGAAAAATGGTTTCTACTGTCCCAACAATAAAGGTTTGGAAACCTCTGAACTCAATCCTCTCATGTTGCAGGTGAGGAAACTGAGGTTCAGAGAAGGCAAGGACTTGTTCCAGGTCCCACAGCACGCCAGTGGCTAGGCAGGAATTCAAACCCAGGTTTGCTGGCCCCCAGGGCAGAGTTTGTCTCTGTGGTTTTCTGAAGGTTCTCTGGGGGTCTCCACCCTGGGGGCTGCTGGGAGGCTAGGAGGGTGGGCCGACACCAGGCAGGACTCCCTCATAGCCTGTAGCCTCCAGCCAGAGCCCTCTGCCCTTGTCTTATATGTTGGGTTCCAAGATATTTGACCAAAAGTTTCTGCAGATGGGCAGTGGCTGTTTGGAAAGTGATGGAGGATACGCTGGAGGGGACCTCCCAAGAGTTTCCTGGAGTGGAGGCCCCCCATCTCAACTCTACTCCCTTCTTTCTAGCTATGATGGGAAGATGGATGGAGAGAGGCAGGGCTGGGACAGACCACTCAGGAATGATGGATTTGAGCCCCGACCAGAAGCCTTCAGGGTCATCTGGGGCTGTGAGCAGAGGTTAGAGGTCACCCAGTTGAGGCAGGTGGGTCATCGAAGGACAGGGACAGGGAGTCAGCTTAGGGGTTGGAGGGCTGAGGATGGAAGAGGTAGTGTATACTCTAAGTCTGGTATTACTCTAGCACTAGCTGTCTCATTCATTCATTCATTCCATGGCTCTCGTGTGCCAGGCCCTGGGCTGGGCACTGGAGATTCCAAGATAAAGGGGCATCATTCCTGCAGGGAGAGGGGCAGGTGGGAAAACAGTGTCACCTTACCCCACCCAGCCAATGACCAGTCATGTGACCTTGGGCAGGTCCCATCACCCCTCTGAGCTTTAGTTTCCCCATCTGGAAAATGAGGATAATTGCAGTTGCAAACTGATAATGTGTGTGACACAGAGTTTGGTGTGGAGAAACGGTGGCTCTCTTCCCCAGACTACCAATTAAAAGAGAAGGGTCACATTACCCTATCTGGACCGCTGAGATTCGGATAAGACAGAGGCATGAGTTCAAATCTTGACTCCATTTATAGCTGGGTGACCTTGGGCCAAATCACCTCCCCTCTCTGGACTTTGGTTTTCTCCTCTGCAAAATAAGCATAATAATAATAGTAACTACTGTAGCTGATGGTTATGAGGTTTTAATGAGTCAATATATGGAAGCATTTAGAACAGTGCCTGGCCCACAACTAACACTCAAGTGAATGTTCATCATTGCAGTAAGTGCTATGACAGACTCAGTCTGTCACAGCAGTAATAACACCATTGCTAAATATTGATGTTGTGCCAGCGGAGGACTTGCAGACCCTCTCAACCCATCCTGGTGTCTCTGTGCCAACTCTAACCCATCTGAAGGGAATTCCTGGAGCTCTGGCTTCGATTGGTTTTGCTAGTCCATCTGGGCTCCATGAGCCCAGTGCTGCAATCAATTAGCAATGCCTGCATGGGCAAGGGAGGGGAGAGTGGCAGAAGGCATGCCATCTATTAGCCATTCTCAATGCTGGCCCAAGTCGTCCCCTTGTCCAGATGGGAAAACTCAGGCTCAGAAAAGGAAAAAAAGACGTGCTTAAGGCCACACAGGCAGTCACAGACAGGGCTCCCATGCCTGCCTCTCTGACTCCTCCATGGGCCCTGGTCTATGTCATTTAATCCTGTGGAGAAAAGTCATTATTTTGCCATTATATTTCCCAGCCTGTTTTCTGGAAGGGAGTTAATTGATTTAAACTTTTCCAGGATGATTCTCCCTCCTCCTTTCCCCCAGGGCTCCCATTCTATTATTGCTCTGCCTTCTGGAAATGAGTAAGTGGTATCTGTGAGGACAGGCACGGAAGTCCCTAGGGAGGGCCTCCAAGAGGGTGTAGAGAGTGTGGACCCTGCCCGGGGCTGGGTCTTCTGGGGACCTGCCAGAACTCAAGTGTGTGGTATTGGTAATGCTCCTATTGCTACCTCTTGTGCCGTGCGCTAGATGCAGCTCAGAGTGTTCACTGGCTCTTCACAGCTCTCCAATACACAGAAGGGGAAACTGAGGCATGGGGCTGGTCCCAGGGCTGGGATTCAAACCCAAGACCACCTGGCCCCCAATTCTTTATTCTTTGCTATTCACAATCAAAACCCAGTTACCCCAAATGTCCTTTCAGATTCTCACCCCAGAACTGTGAGCTTGGCTGAAATCCCTGTGATCAACTGTGATTATTGGCACCCTGCTTACTGGATGAGGAAACTGAGGCCAAGAGGTGAGGGAGTGACTGATCCTAGGCCACCCAGCAAGTGGGACCCAGGTTCTGTCCCTTGTCTGCCCCCACAGGGGAGAAGGACAGCAGAGGCTCAGAGCAGGGCTGGCCGCAGCAGTCTTCCTGGCCGATTCAGCTTCCAAGCTGAACTATTTATTTACGCACCCCATTTAATCAGGATATGCCATAATTAGCGGCAGATCTGTGCCTCCTGCCCATGGTATTATTTATTTCGGGTTCCAGGCGGCCACTTCCCGGGGCTGAGTGTGCACTGGGCCTGGATTTCAATCAGATGGGGCCACGGCAGAGCTGTCCCGGGGGACCTCACAGTGGTGATGCCCCCCTCAGAATGATAAATGAGCCCGCAGACAGCAGAAATGTTGCCCAGCTGCTCTGGGGGGCCAGCATACATCGGGTGGGGAAGGGAGTGTTCGCACCAATCCCAGAATCCTGTTGCTGACGAACTTCCCCTCCCCCAGTGCCAGACAACAGCCTGGCATTCCCCAACCCCAGGAAGAAACATACACGAGAGATGGTACAGGCCTCACTGCAGTCCTGCTTCGAGAATCCTAAAGCTGCAAAGAACTTGGAAGGGCCATCTGTCCCTATTGCTGTCTCAGGACAGGGTTTTATCTCAGCAGCTCTCAGCCTTGACCATGGGGGACACACTTCTGCTCACAGCTCATGGCTGGGAAGTTCCTTCTGTGTCTAACTTTAGTCAACATAAAAGCATTTGCAACTCTGTCCCCAGGTGCTCCCACGAATGACATCTTCTGTTGCTGTCTGGAAGGAGGTGGAAGACACAGGAGAAGGGTGTAGAGCATGGGAAAATATTCTTTGGATGCTGGAGGGAGTGGAAAAGAAATAAACGCTAACTTTTACTGAGGCCTGTGCTGAGGTGCCTCTGTTTGCTCAACTGTAAAATGGGATAATAGCAGGAAGTTGCATGAGGATTAAGAATTAATACACGCAGAGCCCCTCAAAATTACCCTATTCACAGTAGGTGCTCAACAATTGTGCACTGTTATTATTTGGTGGTTAATTCTTACACTACCCTGGCAAGTTAGATCCACACCATTTTACAGATGAGGAAACTGAGCCCAGTGTCTTGCCCACAGAATGGGCCTCATCATCCTCATTTTTCCAGACAAGGGAACCAGGGCCCAGGGTGCCAGGGAGCCACTTAAGGGTCGATTCCAGCTTGGCAAGGGCTCTGGGGGCAGTCCCACCCCCTAACCCCAACTCCTCCTTTGGAAAGTGGGAACATAGGGGACCTCATCAGGTGCTTCAGGAATCAAGTGAGGGCATCTAGGGAAGGCACCCAGGGTGTGCCTGGCAGGGAGCCATCCTCTGGCCACAGGGGAGCTGGGTCCTGGGGCCAGCTCTGACGAGCTCCAGGCGAGTGTTTCACTGGTCATGAACTGATAGTAGTGAAGCTGGCACAGCTCCCTGGGGTCTGCTGCCAATTAGGCCAGATGCCCACAGGGGGATCCCTTTGTACCTGGCCTAGTTGGGACAGGGTTTGTGGCTGAGTCTTCCCCAGGGAAGGCTGCTTCCAGGCCAACTGCCCTAATGAGGTCAGAGAGAGATGTGGCCGTAACAAGTGGGGTGGGGAGGAAGTAGGGCTTCACCTGGGTCTCACTTTGCAAATGAAAAAAATTGAGACTCAGCAAGGAGAGGTAACTCGCTGAAGACACAGGCTGTAAACCCTGGAGGCTCTGGGAGGGCCCCTGATAAACAGCTCCCCAGTGCCCACATCCACCAAGCTGGTCTAGATCCAAAGTGCTTTTGCTGTGTGACCTTAGGCAAGTTACTCAACCTCTCTGAGCCTCCCTTGCCTCGGCTGCCATAATGGGAATAATATCTACCTGGGATGGGGGCACGGTGGATGTGAAGATCACAGGATGCGGGACTCACCTGCCGCTCAGAGGATTCTGATCTTGAAATAGGACAAAGGAGTGTTGTGGGGGAGGCCCCTTCTGTGTCTACACCTGTGCCTTCTCATTTTTCCCAGGTTATTCCCTCTGCTGAACAGACTGTTTCTGGCTCCCTTTCCCAGGCTGACTTCTACTCACTGTCTGGACCCAGCTCAAGTGTCACTTCCACAGAAAACCCTCGCTGCCCCTCCTCCACATATGGGTTGAGTGCCGCAGCTTTGCCCTGGTCACACTGGACTGTGTCACCTCCTACCTCACTGTCAGCTCTGCGGGGCAGCGACCCTCACTATCTGGTCTGCTCTGCAGCCTCAGGGATCAGCATGGGGCCTGGCATGTGATGGAGGCTAATAAACATTTATTCAGTGACTGACTCGCTCATCGAATGAGTGAATGATGGAACCGATGGATGGAACTCACTAGCGTGCTGGTGTGGTGGGAATGTTGTGTCCTCCCAAAAGACATATGTTGAAAACCTAACACCCAAGGTGATGGTATTTGGAGGTGGGGCCTTTGGGAGGTGACTAGGTCATGAGGGCAGAGCCCTCATGGAAGGGATTAGTGCTCTTATAAAAGAGGCCCCAAGAGCTCCCTCGCCCCTTCGGCCATGTGGGGACACAGTGAGAAGTCTGCAACCAGAAGAGGGCCCTCACTGAACCACGCTGGCACCCTGATGCCAGACTTCCAGCCGCCAGAACTGTGAGCAATAAATTTCCATTGTTTATAAGCCACCCTGTCTCCGGTATTTTGTTACAGCAGCCTGAACAGACTAAGACACGCGTCCATCTCTCCTGGCTCCTCACCCCTCATCCTTCTTTGCAAAAAACCAGGAAGCTGGAAGCTGGGGTGGCAGCAGCTAAACTTGAATCCTCGAAACAGGAGCTACGCAGATGTAAAGCCAGGCTCGCAGCTCTGGGAGCTCATTTGCTTCCTCTGGAATGGCTGGTCAGGCAGATGCTGCTGGTTTCAGGCAAAAACCAGCTTTGAGCTGCCCACCTTTGGGACCTATGAGAGCAGCAGAAAAGACTGATCTGCGATTTGCCAGGCCTGGGTTCCAATACCAGTCCTGGCACAATCTAGCTGGGTGACCTCAGGTGAATGCCTTCACCACCTTGGTCCTTACGTTTTCCCGTCTATGAAATAGACTTGCCTCCATCCTGAAGCTTGCCATGTGCACTTAGGGAAAGCCCTGGGATGGGGAAGAGGCACCATGAGGGCATAGCCTGTCCCACATCCTGACCTCCTCGTCCAAAGGAGGACCCAGGCCCCAGCTCCCAGTGTGCTAGGCTTGAGGGACCCACATCATCTGCCAATCCTATCGCTCCCTCCTTTTCTGCACTGATGCTGAGCGCTCGCTCTGGAAATTTCCACTGTGAGAACTAAAAGTATCCGTGCTCATTTACTGAGTACCTACTACATGCCAGGTACTGGATATTCCCGCCCTCACTGGATCCTCCCTCGCATTCTCATTTTACAGATGAGGAAATTGAGGCTCAGAGAAGGAGAACAGGGCCCAAGGACATGCAGCTGGGAAATGCTGGACACAGGACCTGAATTTACATCCCCCTAAGCCCCAGCTCTGGAAATAGCCTCTCCTTGGGTGATGGCTCATGGTCCCTGTGACTTCACAGAAAATGTAAATTAAAACCCACCTTCCAACTGGAGAGGTGAAGATGTGAAGGCAGAACAGGAAGTTATTTGGGGGAGTGGGAGGCAGACAAAGAAAAGAAGCCCTTTGTAGAGACCACTGATTATGGTTACCGGTGTCTGATTAACAGTAATAATAACCCACATTTTGAGCTTTTACCACATGCCATGGCCATGGAGGCCTCCCATCAACTCTCTTAGGACAGGTTCAAAATGTATCCCCATTTTGCAGACAAGGAAACTGAGACTCAGTAGTGCTGTGATTTGAACCCCAGTAAAGCCAAGGCTTATGCTCCTTGGCCAGTGGCCTTGCACAGGGATGGCATCAGGAAACGTTTGTTGATTGACTGACTGACTGATTAAAGGAATGAATGATTTAATGAATGAATGGCCATCTCTAGGATGCCTATTGGGGGGCTGGCAGGGGCTGGAGAGGAACCTCCAAATCCACCCCAGGCCCTCCAGGCCTGCCTCCTGAACTCCCACGGGACCTTCCATCTTTTGCCTCATCTAGGGAGGAGGTAGTGGCCATCCGGTGGGCAGGGCAGGGGCCAGACTCCCCCAGCCTCCCCTGTCCCTGAATAATCACACTCTTTTTGACTTATTGTTTAACTTTACAAGCCCCTTGGCTTTTATGAGGGTTATTTATAAAGCTCTGGGCTTTGATCCACAGCATAAAAAAGCAAACTCCTATGTCTGAAAATGTCACCAGGGATTAGGGGAGCCTTTGAAGTCCCCTTCCTGCAGGCAGAAGCCGCTCAGCTTCCCCCCTTCCAAAGCGCCTCCAAGCCTGGGAGCCCTGGCCAGGGCCTAGGGGCCCTTCTTTGGGGTAAAGTGGCCCCTGTCCAGATGAGTGGCAGGTAGGGGTCCCCTCCCCCGGAGCACTCTTCCCAGCTGAGCACTCTTCCCATTTCCAGGCAGGACTGGGCCTCCCTTGTCTCCAGATGTTGGCAACATCTGTCTCTCATGTTTATGCACAGCCAGAGGCTGCTATCCTGTGTCCCTGAGCCCAGCAGTGGGGACTGGGGCTTTTAAAAATGGATTATTATTACTGGCTTACTGGGAGGGAGGGGGCAGGGTATGTAAATAGGCAGGTAGGGTGGAGAGAACAGTTCTCAGTGAAGCAGGAGGCCATCTCCTTCCTCCCAGCTCTGGGCCTAACATTCCACACTGCCTGGTGGGGAGTGACCTTTCATCTGTTTCTTCCCCTCTATTCAGTCAGGTGACAGCTGGAGGGGTTCAGGCTAGCTCACGGGGGCAGTGAAGAGAGGGACCCAAGTGGACAGTGCAGAGAAGCAGCAGGGTTCCCTGCTCCCTGCCTGGGAACCCAGCAGCGTGAGGCCACAGGAATGGAAGGGATGACCTTGCCTGCCTCCATTCAAACATTCACAGTGGCCTGAGGGTGTTTGTAGGATGTTTTCTCTCTGGCTTTCTCTGGATCTTGTGGGACCTCCATGCATCTTAGTAGCCAATAGCAGGTGAGGAGGTGAAGTCCCAGCTTGTCCCCTCTGAGCTGTGTGATCTTGGGCAAGTCCTTACTCTCTCTGAGCTTCCCTTCCCCTATTTCCAAAGTGGGGTTCCTCATATCAGGCAATGTTGTGTGGGGTGTTAAATGAGGTCATTCTTGGGAGCATGAGGGATGCTTGGAAGTCCTTGTAGGAGCCAGTGGTCCCACCCTCCTTCTCCAGGCCTGGCTGTTTCCTCAAGTCCCAGAGGAGGCGAAGCAGGAATCCCAGGGGGAAGAGGCCTCAGCCAAGGTCCCCTGTCTGGCCCTCTGTCCAGCTTTCTCCAAGGCTTGGCCTCAGCTAGGGGAGGGGACAGCCACCACGGCTTTCCACAGTGCTGGCTTCACTGCCACAATCTTTACTTACACCTTTTAAAGGTCACCTAGGAGGGATGGGGTTCTTCCCTTTATGGGGGACAGGTAATAAGGTGGCAATAGGTGTGTGCAGGACAGGGGGCTGTGTGTCAGGGTGAGGGGTTGGGAAACAGGACTGTGGGAAAATTAGGGTGGTGAAGGTGGGGCCATGTGAGCAGATCCATGAATACGTATGCAAGGAGAGTGAACTGGTGAACGAATCAACAAACTCTGGTCCCCTTATACCATGGAGCTCTACTCAGCGACAGGAAGGAACGAACTCCTGATAAAAGCAACAATATACGTGAATCTCAAAAAAAAAATTTACGTGTTTGCACCTGCTATGCCATCTGCCTGCAAAGTTTCCTCCCTCCCTTTGTGTGAAATTCTAGAAAAGGCAAAACTATATGATGGAAAGCATATTGATGGTGGCCTGGGGGGCCAACGTGTGGGGTTCAGAATTGCCCAAAGGGGCGCAAGGGAAATGTGGGGGGGGATGGAAATGTTCTATATCTTGATTGTGTTGACATGATTGTATACATGTATACAAATTGTACTTATTTGCCTACATTTGTATACTCAAACTGCACACTTAAAATCACTGAATTTTGTTGTATGTAAATCACACTTTAATAAAAATAAAAATTAAAGTAAAAACCTCACATGCAAATATTACTAGAAAACAATTCATCGTTACAGGAGACTATAAGATTAAAAAGTAAACAAGTAGAACTCTCTCCTACCTTTGTTTCTACTTCCCAGAAGCAACAATGCATGATTTTATTTATTCATTCATTCACTCACTCACTCAACTAATATGTATTGACTGTCTACTATGGCCTATGTACCACTGTAGCTATTTTTAATAATCATGTGACTATGTGTGACCTTCTAGAAACATTTCCTAGATATACTTTGCTTTTAGGTGAATGTGAACATACAACAGTCTATTTTGCACATTCTTCCCCCACCCAACAGCTCAGCCTAGAGACAGTTCCACGTGGAGCACATTTGCATGTCGTTCATGCTTTTTAAAGGCATAGGAGTCTGTTGAACAGATGAACCAAAATGTTTAAACCTGTCCTCTCTTCACAGACATGTCGGTGGGCTCAGCCTTTCTTTTTTCTTTTTTTTTTTTTTATCACACACGGCACTGCAGTGAACGTCCATGTACCCGCAGGTTGGCTCATTCGCAGAGTCAATTCCTGTGGGTTGAAGAACCTTTATATTTCAAAACTTGATAAAGTTCAAAATTTAAATCTCTCAAATCAGCCCTCTGCTTGACATTTAGGTGTGTTTCCACTCCTCTCAGGAAATGGACCCAAATCCCTATTCACACTGATAAGCCGCACAATCCTGCCCTGGCTGAATGTTCCGGCCTGTGGGGGCAGAGCCCCAGAAAGTAGTTTCCAGGCTCTCGGCCTCACATAGACAGGTGCTGGCTCAGGTAGTAAATGGCCATCAACTGTGATTGCATGGCCGTCAGCTGTAACCAGTGAGCCATTGGCCACTAATATAACTGCTGTGGCTACGCTAGAGAAGGAGAAGAGGAGGAAGAACGGGGGCCTAGCAAGAAGATGGCGGCTGGGCTGGCAAGCGTGGATGGCGGTTTGCGGACAGTGTGGATCCAGCCTCCAGTGAGAGTATAGTGCCGCCAGGAGAATATAGTGGTGTGACTCCCCTACCTATGGCTCCGTGGGTGTTCCTTTTTGGCCTCACCATATCCTGCGTTCTTGTATGGGGAGCGGGAGCAGAGACCCCGCCGGATGCCCTGCACGACAAATGGCGCAGCGAGCAGGGTCTCCCGCACGACACGGCCTCATCCCATTCTTGCTCCAGCCTCTCTCTCCTACCTCAGGGCCTTTGTACCTGCTATGCCCACCTGCAAAGCTTCCCCCTTTCCCCATCCCCTTCACCTGACTAAACTCTCCCTTACCCTTCATAGTCCATCCTACAGAAAGCACTCCCTCCTCCAGGGGGCCTTCCCTGATTGCTGCTGATAGGGCATGTCTCTGTCACAGCTTTCAGAGACCCAGTTCCGGACTCTGTTGCTTTCCTGCAGAACACTAACTTCCATCTATAAAGATATTTGTTTTTCTGGGATCCTGTGAACAGTTCTTGCCTCCCTGCGAGACCAAGATGGGTCAGAGATGGGAATCTCAGGACAGAGATGGGAATCTCAGGTTGGACCCTGGGACAAGGATTCGTGCACAAGTGATTGTTGAAGGAAGTGATCCCACAGCAGATAAGTAAGGGGAAGCAGGACAAGAGAGGAGAGGAAGCCAAGGAGGGCGCAATTCCAGGCAAAGCCTCACAGAGAGTGGCTTCAGCCTGACCCCATACAGGAGCTCACAGGTGTAAGTTATACCACAGAGTTACCCTGGCCAGAGGCAAGGGAGCTGGATTTTCACCCAAACTGTGAGCCCCAGCATGGGGATGCCGGCCAGCCAATATAAACTCCCTGGCTCTCAGAATATGCTAGCAAAGGAACTCTAATAGCCTGAGGACAGCTCTTTGAAGGAGTCACAAATGCAGGCGCCTGGAAGGAAAGCACACAGAAGCTGGTGGAGGGGCACAGAGAAATGGTCAAAAGAACCGTAGGGGCTCTGACTGGAGTAGTGATTGTACCCACTCAGGTGCGGTCTATTTTCATCACTATCCCAAGCACTGAGCAAGGTGCGTGGAACAGAGGAGACACTCAGGAAAGATTGGGTGAATAAGTGACTGAATCAAGGAATACGCGTGAGTGTAGGGAGGACATTCTGGCAGAAAGGGTGGCATAAGCAAAGGCTCAGACGTGGACCTGGGCAATGGCACTTGTACCAATCCAAGGAGAGCCAATCGTTAAATTTTCAGAAGTTTTGTGAGCCCATAAGATCTCATTGATAGGTTCTTGGAACTGTGACGAAATGACGTACAATGAAACCAGTTTTATCATAGACTAATTGATACAAACAAGAGTTACGTTCTTATGGTATCTCATCGTTATAACAAAACAATGTTATTCAAAGACATGCTAAATTCTGACACAGACGAGGACACTGCAATAGAATCCAGCTCTGACACTTAACCACCCAGAATTAGCATCAGACTCCATAGGTTAAGGGGCACAGACCCCAGCAAGACTGCCCTCCCTTCAGACAACAGCTGCAAGTTCAGGGGTCCTTACATTTATGACCAACTGGCTACGAAATCAGAGGGTCTCATAAGCCCCCTCAAGTTTAATCATTTGCTAGAACAGATCATAAAACTCAGGAAAGCACTATGCTGGTGGCTACAGTTTTATTATTTATAAGGAAAAAATCAGGACAGGCCAAATGAAGAGATAAATAGGGCGAGGTCTGGGAGGGTGCCCTCTCCCCATGGAATCACCCTTCTGGCACATCAGTGTATTTACCAACCAGGAAGCTGTACTGAGCTTTGGTGTCCAGAGTTTTTATTGAGGCCCTCTTTTCTGAGCATGGTTGATTGGATCATTAGTCACGTTCTTGAACTCAATCTCCAGGCTGGTGGGGAGGTACTCAATGCCCCAATCTTCTAATCACATGGTTGGTCTTTCTGGTAACCAGCCCCCCTTCTGAGTCACGTCATCTCTTAAACTCAGGTGTGATCCAGTGGGTTCTTGGATAACAAAGACACTCCTATTATTGCAGAAATTCCAGGGATGCATAGAGTTGTCCTCCCAGGAACCAGGGACAAAGGCCAGTCACATCCTTTTTCTACAACACATGGTAGTTACTGAAATTTAAATTACGTAAATTTGGAGCTAAATAAATCATAGTATAACAGTGGTAAATACTCCAAACTCATCATTTCTTAATGTTTTGCTACATTTTGCTATTATCTATGCTTTTGAGGTTATTTCCCTCTTTTGTGTCTATATGGTGGCAACGCTACACCATGGTATCTGTGTATCTCTCTCCAACGCCACACTCGCCAAAGCGTTGGTAAGTTTCAAGTCAGAGTACTTACACCACAGAACCTGGCAAGTGCTCCCAATCAGGGTGTAATTTATCGTGTTGTTGAGTGTCTACACTTAGAAAGTAATGGGGAAAATGTTAACACAGATTCAACTTCAAAGTGTGTTGTGTTTAGCCGTTCGAGGTGACTAGCAGAAAAAATTGAGGAAATATTCTTCCAGTATTCAAAAACCGTTTTGCAATTTAGCAGAACCGTTGTTCACCTCACTGACAAATGAGTGAAGTTCTGACATACATCTCCCTTGTTTCACTTTCAGCTTCCCCATTAACACTTAAATGAAAATATCAACCCATATTCATGCCTCAACTACACTTGTTCATCAATTCCAACCATAGGTTGGCTATTGATACCAGAGTTTGGCAAAAATCAATAAAAGCATTTGATGAGAATCAATTATCTCTATGGAATTTACTTACAATAAAGACTATTGTATATTTTCCTATGATTTTTAAATTGTGGGTTACCCATCGATATCAATACAATATCTGTCAATGAAGGTAATAATTATGCACACAATTGTATGCATGTAAAATGTATACAATCTTCCCTCCCCCCAGAGAGCTGGGACTAAGCCATTGTGATTGAGCAGGTTGGATGGCGTGGGAAGGACAGGGCATCCGAGGAGCTGAAACTCGATCTGTGGCCCAGTGCAGACCGTGCAGGAGCCAGAATGCCAGGCTGAGAGAGGGAGAAATCCGGCTGTAAGACACACAGCGAGGAAGTGGCAGAGCGGAGTTAATCAGAGGGTTGTGATGGGGCCTTTCTTTCTGTTCTGGGTCCTCTGCTCCCTCCCCCCAACCCCTGCAAGGCTCCAGCTCATTTATCTTAGGGGCAAACCTGGGGTAGTTTGTATCTGGGAAGTTAGCCTATCCCAGCTCTGGGATCCTGTGAACAGTCATTTGTCAGGTCTCAGAGTGCCAATTAGTGGGGCACCAGCCTGATTAGTCATTGTGGCATGGCAGATTTGGGGGAATTAATCAGGCCAGAGGTGGTGGCAGGGAGGGGGAGGAGGAAAAGAAGACGGGCAGGGGAGCATGGGTGCTGAGTGACGGAGGCCCTGGGTGATTAGTCTTCACCAGTGGCCAGCAGGCCTGCCTGGGGAGGAGCAGCCATTGCTCCTGAGACATACTGGCGTGTGTGTACGGGGGGGGGGGGGGGGGGGGGGCGTCTGGGGCACCAGGAGGGCCTGCCCATCCTTCCCTAGAGACCCAGCACTGGTTTTCAGATTCAGATGGCTCAGAAATGACCACAGATGGGGCCCTGCCTCCCATGCTTAGATTTCAGAGGTTAGAAGGGAATGGAAGACAGGGGTTAGGTGGGGAGGGTGGGGGGTGCTTTAGGCAGCTAAGCAGTGTGGATGGGTCCCAACCCCTCTCCTCCTTGGCTCTGGCTTACTTGGGAGAACGTCAGGAACTGGGTCTCATCTGCTGAGGCTGAGCTGACTCTTGCAGGCAAGTGGGCCCCCTGATACCCCACCTGGAAACTAGAAGCTGGGCAGAGTTTTTCAGCTCCTGCCAATGTGCTCGTCTTTTAAAATATGTTTCCACCAGGACTGTAGGGAGGCCATCTGGGGGCTTTGTTGGCATTAGAAAAAAGCATTTCCCTCCGGGGAGATCAATCAGGAAAAAGCAGCCCTGTGGGTGCAGTCGTTGCCCAAGGCTACACTTTCTCCAGGCTATTGAAGGCCCTTGGCAAAAACCTCAACAAGCGGACCTGGCACTGAGTTTCAAGTGCATGTTACTCCCAGTCACACTCCCTCAACCAGGTACCCCAGGATAGGTACAACCTGAACTGTATCCTACAGCCCTGTTCCTATTTTCGGACCCCCAAGGACTGTCTTACACCCCTGTGACATCATGGAAAGAGCATGGGCTCTGGAATCAGCTAGCACTGAGTCCAATCTCAGCACGGCCTCTAGCTCTGTGTGTGCCCACCCACTCCCCTCTCTGGGCCCCAGTTTCCTCATCTTTAAAATGGGGATGATACTAGCTCGTCCATCCCAGGGCTCAGGGATGATTGAAGGAGATGAGCTGTGCAGCCATGGGGGCCCCTCTTACGTGCTCAATACATTTTGGGCTTTTACTCCCTGGCACCAGCCCAGATCCCAGGACACGCCCTCCTAAAAACCAGCTTTGCCCGTCTCTCTCCCTGTGGAGAGAAAATGCATCTGCACAGTTTTGCATGTTATTTTAGGGATTCATGAACACAGTAAAATCTATTCATGAACCCCAGAGGTCTCTGCACCCCCTCTCCCCTAGGGGGGCCATCAGAGCCCTGGATTCTTCCACAGGGCAAGGAGAGAAGGAAGGAAATTGGTGCCTATTGAGCTGATTTTATATGTCATACCTCATCTAAGCTCTCAGCAACTCCGTGGGGTAGGTAGTAACTCTTCCCATATTACAGATGAGGAAACTGAGACTCAAAGAGGCTAAGAGACGTGTCCAAGATCACACAGCTAGTGAGTGACAGGGCCAGAACTTGAGTCTTAGTTGTCTACTAGACAACTAGTAGAAAGCTGTTTAAAGTTGTTCTACTAGACTAGGCTGAGGCCTTTTCCTGGTGGACAAATATCCTGCTCATGCTTTTGCCAGGAGAAAGAAGGGAGTCAAAAGCTTGGTTTTGCTATCCTGATCCTGAATGCTAGGAAATGTCAATTGCTCGGTGCCTGACTCCTCACACACCCTCTCGTTGCTCCCATGGATGCCTGAGTCCTATTTGCTGCAGCCGCCAGAAAACATTCATCCTCTATCCTTCAGGTTATCCAGGCTTTGTCTCTGGATCAAGTCAGATCAAACTATCCTTTTCCCAGGAGAACTGCCCACCGAGAGCCACATAGCGATGGAGACCTTGACAGTAAGGGTTTATATAAGAATCACATGTGGACTGTCTCCCTGCAAAACTGCTATCAAGAAACTGATCTGTAACGTTGACCATGGTCATTTTATGTCATATTGATTCTAGAATGGCCCAAGGGACACATCTCGGGATTCAGACCTGAGAAAAGTCTCTCTGTACAACCCACAGATTTACCTCCCTTAAACTTTGCTTTTGGTGGACAATGAGAATGAGGAAAACAGACTTGTTTGCCTTTTTGCCATGACTGCTAGGAAGCTCAGAACCAGGTTTAGATGTCCATTGCTATCATTTACCTTATTCTAGGTTTTCTGATGGAATTTGTTTCCTCATGTACTGTCAGGAAAAAGGGTGCCTTTTAAACAATTTCTAAGGGGATATGTCAATCTAATAATTGTCTTGTAACACTGGAGAACAGAGAGAGGGTAGTCAGAGAACGGAGCCTTTTTTGTGCGTATTTCCCTGCACCCCCATTCATTGGCATAGGCCTTCCCCCCACCCACTGCTTACTTCCTCTGATGTTAGAGCCTGGTTACTCTGTTTCCAACTCTCTTTATACTTGGCTCTTATACTTTATTTCTAGTTTTAACAGTATAATTTTTAACCAGGGGTGTTTCAAATGTCAACTATCTCAAATCATTTTTTTGGAAGCAACACAGTTAGCTATATAAGACACTACCTATCTTTAAATGCGTACACACACACACACACATACACACACAAACGCACATAGACACACGTATACACCTCTGATCTGAAGACCTTCCTACTCTTTGCTTGCTAGGACTCTGGTTTGTCTATGTTCTGCCCTCCCTCACCTGGAGCATTCTGGAACCTGGTGCTGGATGAAAAGATAAATCCTATTGTATTGCTTCTCTCTTCCCCAGGTCCCTCTGATCTCTATCATTTTCCCACTGGCCCAGCAAAGGAATCAGAGATGATGATGGGTCTGCAGACTCAAGGGCATCCAGGGAGTAAAGATACTTAGATCTCAGTTCCAATTCGAGTTTCATCACTTTTTCCCACTAGGGGACTTTTCCCAAGTTTCTTGACTTCTCTGATCCTTAGTTTCTTTCTTTGAATAACGAAGACAAATAATACAGACTGTTATGAGGATGAAAGAGCATATAAAGTGCCTGGCGCACAGTCAGGGCATAGGAAATGGTTACTACTTTCACTGCCCTCTGTCGGCAGTGAGCAATTATCTCAAGCCCTAAGTCTGGAAGCTTATGGGTGACTGAGATGTGAGAAATAGTCTTAGACCTCACAAAGGGAACTACCAAAACCAGAAATCAACATCTATCAATCCATTCACTTACAAGTCCGCCCACCCATCCACCCATCCATCCATCCATCCATCCATCCATCCATCCATCCATCCATCCATCCATCCACCAACCACAAATCTTTCTGTCTCTATCCATGTATCCACCTTACCCACCCATCCATCCTTCATCATCCATCCTTCCACCTATTCAATTACTTTTCTTTAGCACCTTCTAAGTGTTAATTTTTAGAGATAAAGAGGAGAATAAAGCATAATCTTTACTCTTAAGAACTTCTGGTCTCCGGGGGAAGATGAGATACACAGATTATTTTCTCATATGTGTTTTCCCTTCCCCACCCCTGGGGAGTCAGGAAAAGAAGTGTGGGAAATGTTGTCTCTACTCATATTATTAGCTATTATTAGCACATTGAACGATCTGACAAGTCCTGCAGTCAAAATCTCTTTTCAACCGCTATTAACCCAAAGCACATGACTCTAGATCTATGTTAGGAAGATTGCCTGTTAAAATCCCATGGAATGAGATTGTCTCAGAATAGATTTTGGAAAATGCTAATAAACCAAGGGAGAAAGAACCAAATGTCGTTTAAAAAGCAGAGTAGCATTAGATTATAACCCCAAGTATAAAATAAATACCCAGGAATCCATACTGATATAAATAAATGACTGAATAAATAAACAAAAGGGAGACTACAAATCTCTTGTGCAGAAGAATTCCAAAGGATGGGGAGAATAACCCTTCCCAAGGAGGGGGAGAATAACCCCCCACTCCTCAAGTATAGGCCGCACATAGTGATTTCCTTCTACAGAGGACAGTGTATAGAAAGGAGAGAAAAAGTAACTTTACAGTGGAGAAGCCTGACAAATGCTACCCCAGCCACACGTTCAAGATCAAGATCAACAGTGATACGTCACAGGCATAGCATGTCCCCTTGATGTGACGTAATGAGGATGGCACTCTGTGTTCTTCCTCCCCATAACCCATACCCTCAGTTTGATTATGAGAAAAATATCAGACAAATCCCAGTTGAGGGACATTCTACAAAATATCTGATCAGGACGCCTCAAAATTGGCAAGGTCATCAAAAACAAGGAAAGCCTGAGAAACTGTCACAGCCCAGAGGAGCCCAAGAAGAAGTGACAACTAAATGTAATTTAGGATCATGGAACAGAAAAAAAAAAAGTTAGGTAAAAATGAAAGAAATCGGAATAAAAAATGGACTTTAGTGAATAGTAATGTATCAATATTGGTTCATTAATTGTGACAAATGTACCATATAAATGTAAGATGTTAATAATAGGGGGAAACTGGGTGTGGGACATTTGGGAATTCTCTGTATTATTGACGTAATTTTTCTGTATATTTAAAATTGTCCTGAGATTAAAAATTATTTAAAAATAAGCAAATAGATAAATGAGTAAATAAAACTTCAAACCAGAAAAGTATAGGGTTTGGGGAGCAGTGGGGGGGGGCAATATGTCCTGGTTGGGAGGGGCTATCTGAAATCAGAGAACCCTGGCTTCCTAGACCTCACTTACTGTGTGACCCAGAGCAAGTTGCTTAATCTCTCTGACCTTCATTTGGTTCATCTGCAAAACTGGGATTTTAAAATGTTGACTGTTCGTTCATTTGGATTAAATGAGGCAACGTATTTAAAGTACTAGGCACCAACAAACACCCTGGGACTTTTAGGTTTACTATATTATTTTTTTCTAGCAGGGTAGGTGGAGAATCTTAGAAGCCTGCGGGGACTAGGGATATTGGGATCAAGCCTTGGAGAACGGATAGAATATGGGTGGGGTTGGGAGTTGGGGGTCAGCTTTCTCCAAAGTCGAGAAGTCCTTCCTTTTATCCTTAACTCTTACCCTTTGGTTTCAGGCCTAAGGGGCCTGGGAAGAGATAGAGACCTCACAGATAGGCTCCTGGCTTTCCCACCCCAGCTATGGCCCCCAGCTTGCACTCCCTCTGCCCGGGTCTCTGGGCTAAGTAATCGCTAATCCTTCCCTGATGAAGCACCTGTATCTGTAAGCAAATGAGCTGGCAGGTGGCAGCCGGGATAAAATATGACCCGCTCAGCAGGAGATTTGCTTACCAGTCTGGAGGCAGCCCATCCTGCTGCCTGCAGCCTGGAGTCCTCAGGATACAGCATAAATCACCTGTGCCCACAGAGCAGGTGGGAGGGCAGGCGGCACCCGGAAGAGTGAATGCATCCCTGCTCTGTGCCCAGCCTATGGACTCTTTCTCAGTGGCTTGTGGAAAAGAGCCAGGACTGGGAATCAAGAGACAGGGGAGTTCATTCTGCCTCCACCACAGACTTGCTGGGGAGCCTTGGGCAAGTTGCACTCCCCCTCTGGGCCTTTGTTCTCAACTGTCTCAGATAAGACCAATGGTTCCTCTTTTCTTCATGGGTTTGCTACAAAGGTCATAAGAGAAACTGTATGGAAACACAGAGTGTTTGTTATAATCTTGATTATTACTATGTTGTTACTATGTTGGAAGTCCCAGTGAGCAGAGCTCAGTGGCTGGTAACTTTCTGGTGGGTTGGTAAGTTGCTTTAGGGACTTACCTTCAAGACTACAGTATCTATTGGCAGAAAACCGACCAAAGACTTTTCCAAGAGGGCAACATGATTCATGGAAAACATGATACATGGAAAAGCGCAGGATTTGGTTTGAATCCTACAGCTGCCACTCATTAGCTGAAGGGACTCACACAAGTCACCTTTCCCCTCTGAGCCTATAGTTAGCCCGTGTATAAAGCGGAGTGAAGCACACACCTTTAGGTGGGGGTTATGAGGTTTAAACGAGAGCACCTGGCACATGAGCAGCGACCTGATGAAGATGAGTTCTTCGAGGCTGAACCAGGTTTACAAATGAGATTTTCTAACTTTCTACTCAGCTCTTTACTGAGATCTCAGGAAGCCTTGGGGGAAATCTCCAAGACTCTGTGAGCTGAAGCACTGCCCACCCCCGTGTCCCCTGCCAGGAGATTTCTGCAACCTGGACCTGGAAGAAGACCCCTTGGGAAGTGCTCCAGCCCAGGGGCTGCGGGGGACGGCATGATGAAGACAGAGCCGTTTGCTAACATCATGTGGCTGCTGTGACAGTCTGTTAATGCCATTTACAACGTGCCATAATTATGTCTCACACATGCTGGTGGCGCAGCCAGCAGGAACGTTCCCTGGGAGGGGCCTCGGAAAGATTCCTTTAGCAGGTTGGGGGGCTGGGCTATCTCAGGAGGCTGGGGCTACCAGAGGCTCAGAAGCCACTGTGAATTCCTACCCTTGGCTTCCCTGGGAACCTGAGAAAGAGTTCACCCCTGCTTGGATCAGGGGTTCCCGTCCTGAATTGCTGTGGAACTTTGGGCAAGTCATGACTCCTCTCTGGGGCTCGGTATCCCCTTCTGTAAAATAAGGATATGGGGAAACAGAAGAGAAGTGTACTAGTTCTTAACATTTTCTGTAGCATCTCCCTAGAAAAATGCACATACATCCAATCACGATGTAGCCCGAATTTTCAGGGCGCTCACAAGCCACTGAAATCCATCATAACGCTCTTGACCCCAGGTCAAGAATCTCAGTCTAGAGCAGGGGTGTCCAAACTTTTTTCAACGTTTTTCACCAAGGGCCACATGCGGTAAAATACACCAACAGCCGGGCCACTCACTCGAGGTGAAGTACATATTGCCTCACCTGGTTTATTTAAGTGAACTAAATACATTTTTGGAATTTGCTGCGGGCCAATTAACAATGGATGGCGGGCCGCAGTTGGCCCGCAGGCCGCAGTTTGGACACCCCTGCGTCTAGATCATTTCATGGACCTACTATCAATATGTTTCAGCCTTCTTTCTCCATTTGGGTTCTGAGGTTGTTGTCTGCTGGATGTTGCTGCCACGTTGTTTGGGGCACAGCTATTCATGACAGTTAGCTGCTCACTCTGGATTGGGTTCCTTATCCTGAAGTGCCCAGGTTTGTCTCTTAAGGCTTGTTGCCCTGAATTTAATGAGCCAGTGAATTTCTACAATGCTGCTCAAATTCTGACATTCTGGGATCCTCGCTGGTTGGTGACGCTCATTATCCTTGAGGTTTGATAAGAAGAGCGAGGCTTTGGAGTCAGATGGGTCTGAGTTGGAATCTCTCCGTACTTCCCTGCTGGCAAACCACCAGCTTCCCTGAGCCTCAGTTTCCCCTTCCAGGAAGCAGGTTGCCATCAGGGTTAAATGCATCAATCCTCTCAGGTGCCTAGCACAGAAGAAGCACCCCATCCCTGCCAGTGTTCTGCCCCCATCACCCCCCACCACCGCACTAAAAGTCCCTCCTCTCCTCTTCCTGGAGGAAGCTGAGAAGGAGTCTCCGGGAAAAGCTCTAGGGAATGGAGAAGCCTATTTCCAAGTCATTAGTCCCCTAGCGTTGGGCTGCAGGACGGATTTTGATCAAGAGCAGGGTGACATTTGGCAAAAGTTGCTGATGAGGGATTGAATGATTAATCGTCATGACAACCAGGCTGGAGTAATGACAGGGATGCGATGGCGCCCGAGTTAAACACAAAGCGGCCCCACGAGCCGGGGCGGTAAATTACTAGGCATGTCACCACTGCGCTTTTGGAGAAAGCGGCCGTGCGTTCCTAATGAGAGGTTAACTGTGTCCCCAAAGTAATTACAGCCGATTGAAGAGGTGGCTGGTAATTAGAGGATTAGCGGTGATGAGGCTCACCTGCATGGTTGTCATGGTGATGGAGGGTGGGTGGGGTAGGGAAGCGAGGAGGGTCGAGGGGGGTCTAGACTCCTCCCCAAGGCAGGTGCCAGAGGCCTCTCTAGAGGCGCCAGCCATGCTGTCCACCACCCATGGGACAGGCCCTGGGGTAGTGGTGGGGAAGCCCCAAGCTTCTGCCTCTAATGGCTGGGCCTCAGTTTTCCCATCTGTAAAATGAAGGCTTGAACCCATTTGAGAACATGTACTAGCAAAGCTGGAATTCCAGAACATGCTGGCCAAGTCAGGTGACAGCTCTTTCAGAATCCAAATAGTCTATAATTTGCCACCCTGCCCCCAAGCCTGGCATTGCCAGGACCCAGGAAATCACACACAAATTCCACTTCTTGGCTGAGTGCCTCAAGTCAAGGGTCTGAGCACGAGCCTCAGTTTCCTCACCTCTAACATGAGAAGAAGAAGCATGGTTTGTACTTCTGAGGGTTGTTTGGAGAGTAAAGTGAAATTATAACTGCAGAGCACCTAGGACAGTGCCTGGCCATGGCAAGAGCTCTATCAATGTTAGCAGCTATGATCACATTGAGATCCCCTCTTCTCCACTGACCCGGGGTAGCTGGGGGCAGGGATGGGACAGGGGTCTCAACTTTGTGTTGGGGAACGGGCTGAGCCCTCCCGCAAGTGACAGATGACAGGGAACTCCGGGGGAAGGAAGTAGGTGCCCACGTTTTGTTCACTTGCTGTGCATCCTTGGTCAGGTAGCTTGGTCTCTCTGAACCTCTGATTCCCGCCTACCTGAGAGTAAGGAATGAAACGCTGGATGTGTGGGGGGCACTTACTATAAGCCAGACCCTCACTCTGTACTTTATAACTATTATTTAATTCGATCTACCATATAAATATACCCCTAAAATATACTCTTTTGCCCATTTTTGAGAGAAAACCAAGGCTCAGATATGTGAAGTGACCAGCCCAGAAGCACACAGCTGGAATGTGAGAGAACCAAGATTTGAACCCAAGTTAGTCCAAACTTCTCACACTTTCTACCCTATAAGGAGGCTTCTTTGAGTCACAAGGAGAAGGCAGGCCCACCACCTCCATGTAAGGGGGCAAGGCACTCCCCCAAGGGCGGGCAGAGCTTGGAGAGAGGTCTCCCCGGGATTGGCCAGGGCTGCTATGACATCACCGGGGCAGGACTGTCCCTACTGCTGTCTGGGTAAGCAGCTGCTCTCGCAGCTAGTGGGGTCTGCAGGTCTCAGGGTTTGGTTTGAGATGCTGGGGTATGGGGAGGGCGACACTGAAGACCCCAAACCTGTCCCTGGCTCAGCTGCTGGCGACGCCTGGCGTCTGGGCACAAGCCTTGGTGAACCGCTGAGCAGAGGGGCTTAATTATTCCATCCATAAATGATAAGCCCTGTTCATTTCCAGGCCTTCATGACTAATTTATGGCCTTATTTAATGTGCTCATTGCCCGACCTTCCCTGGGATCGCAGGGAAATGGGTGGGGGTGGGCCTTTCTGGAGGGTGCAGCGGGAGATTCCAGCTACTACAGCCATTGGGCCACATGGTCTCCTCACACACACACATCCCCAGGAGAAACTGAGGCCTCTGCCCTCAGGTTGGCCTGCCCTGTGGCAGTTTACAAACCCATTTTCCTCTACTGTGCTTCTTTGAGGAGATGCTGGAGCTTAAGCTAAGGGCAGTGGCTCTGGAGTGAGCAAAGTCCCAGGTTCGAGTCCCAACTCTGCTAGTTTTGAGCTGTATGACCTTAAGCATGCGTGCTTCCCTGCCTTGGCCTCCTGGTCAGGAGGATGAAATGTGATAACACAGATGCTTGGTGCATAGTAAATTTTCAACATAGGTTAGTGGTTACCACTGCTTTGGGGTTTTCACATACAATTTTTTTTAAATTGGGGAATACTGGGGAACAGTGTGTTTCTCCAGGACCCATCAGCTCAAAGTCATTGTCCTTCAATCTAGTTGTGAAGGGCGCAGCTCAGCTCCAAGTCCAGTCGCCGTTTTCAATCTAGTTGCGGGGAGCACAGCCCACCATCCCATGCGGGAATCGAACCGGCAACTTTATTGTTAAAAGCACACACTCTAACCAACTGAGCCATCTGGCTGCCTCTCAAGTACAATTTTATTATTTTCGGGGAGCCACTGCTTGGGTCCTGGTGACCCTGGGATGGGCCTCATCTTGAAGTAGGATACCCAGGCTCAATCACCAAGACCTGCTTCTGCTCTGTGCAGAGAAAGCTGCAGAAAATGCTCCTGCATGAACCTTGCCCGAGCCACTAGGAGCTTCCAGTGTCAGTCTCACCTCCAACTATGGGCTGACTTTGGTGACACCCCTCCCCCAGTTTCCTCATTTGTCACAGGGCCTGCCAGCCTAATATTCAAGTTGCCACAGGCCAGAGGTTCCATCAAGGAATGGCAGAATTCCTTTCTTTGGCCAATTTCTGGAACCTCCACAGGCCCTCCAGCCTGGGTGGCTGACAGGCTCTGTGTTGGGGGTGGAGGCAATGTACAAAACCACAGGACCTTGGAGCTGGCAAGGAGCTCAGAGAGCACTTCCTCTAGCCTCACGCTTCACAGATGAGGATGCTTATAACATGGCTGCCATGTATTAAGCGCTTACTGTAGACCAGGCACCATGGTCTTAGCTTGTCATCTATTGTCTCATTCCATCCTCACCACAACCAAGGATGGGCCAGGCCTGACAAAGCCCATTTTACAAAGGAGGAAAACAGAGGCCCAGAGAGGTACAGAGACTAAAGCAAGGCCACACAGTGTGACCCGCCTCCAGGTCCAGGCCCTTCCACATGGCTGTACCACGTGTGTTTGCATGTTCAGGCACATGCATGCATTCCTGTATATGTGCATGTTTGTGTGGAGGTGCCGATATGGGAATGTGAGTGTCCATGCACACGAGAATGTGTTCAGGCCGTACCTGTGCACGTCATCCATGGAGCACACCTCCAGACTCCCTGTCCAGTGCTCTTTGCCCCTACCCAGTGCCTTTCAGCAAAGAGCTGGTTGGAAATGGGAGCCTTTCAGCCTGGGGGCTGTCTGGTTTCCCACAGTCCTCGAGAATGAACTTTAATTTGCATGGTCATTTGCAGCCACTCCCTCAGCAGGGCCCAGGGAATATGCCCTGTTGACCCCCTATACTGCCTGTCACTCCACCATCAGCCATCCACTGGAGGTTCAGTTTCCGTGAGGTCATTTCTATCATTACCCCCATTGTGTAGATCATGAAACTGAGGTTTAAAATTGCTGAGCCAGGGTCATGCTGCCAGCAAGAGGCCAAGCCCAGGTCCGATTCTTGGTTTGGGGACGCCAAATCCAGTGGTGGATATGGAGGACTGAACAGTCAGGAGGGGCTCCAGGGGAAGAGGCCATAGAACCCTGGAAGGAGGGGTTGAGGAAGCAGAGATGGGGAGGGCAAGGGGGACTCTGCGTGTGCGTGTTTGTGTTACAAGTATGCGAGTGTGGAAGGGTATGTTTAATCATCTTTCGACAAAATGATTCAGAGTCTATTATGTAACAGGCAAAAACAACAACAATAACAATGACATGGCAAATATGTATTTAGTGCTTACGGTGCAGCAGGCAAGTGAGTTCTGGTAACTCATTTAATCCTCACAACAACCATATGAGATGGGAACGTTATCATCCCCATGTTACATATGGGGACACAGAAGCACAGAGAGGTGAAGTAACCTGTTCAAGGTCACACAGCTGGTAAGTGGTAGAGCTGGGATTCAAACGCAGGCCATCTGGACCCATGGTTCATGAACCCAACCATACCCCTCTCAAGCTGGGAGACCTTGGCAAGCTGCTGTGCTATTCCCAGCGTGGGAGGACACACATGGTTTGTGCGTGTCTTAGTGGGCCTGGGCTGTCCTTAAAAGACCATGAACTGGGTGACTGAAACCACAGAAATTTATTTTCTCACAGTTTAGAGGCTGGGAAGTCCAGTTCAAGGTACTGGCCAATTCCGTTTCTGACGTCTCATTCTCTCTCTCTCTCTCTCTCTCTCTCTCTCTCTCTCTCTCTCTCTCTCATCTCTTCTTATAAGGGCACTAATCCCATCACGAAGTCCCCACCCTCATGACGTCATTTAACCCTAATTGCTTCCCAAAGGCACTATCTCCAAATACCATCACATTGGGGGTTAGAGCTTCAATATACGGATTGGGGGCAGGGGGCACAAACATCTGGTCCATAACAGTACATATGCTGTACACACGTGCACACGTACATGCATTAGTGTGCATGTACACGAGTGTGCGTGCGTGTCCATGTATGCATTTCATGTATGGGTTTGTGTGAAGGTGCCTATGGGTACGTAAGGATGTGGATATATATATGTAAATGTGTGTGAGCATGTAAACATATGTGCCTATGCTTCTGTACATCTGAGCATGTGTGCATGGGTCTATAAGAGGTTAGGAAACCTCATCCCAAGTCAGCTCTTCTGCCAATTGGCCTAAGAGCCCCATGAAAGCCAGCGACACACAGAGAGGGATAGGGTAGGGCTTTCGGTAGGTAGGGCCTAAGAGCTAGTGTTCCCTGGAACCTGGGGGAGGGGACTCCCCAGCTGCTCATGCCTGTCGCCCTGGCCTCCAGGAGACATTAATAATAGATCAGCAAATTCCAAATGTAAATAGGGCAATCAGGCCCGAAAACACAGACATTCATCACCCAGTTACAAATTACGCTGCTGGCCCTGATGTAATTACCGGAGTTCGGCTCGATGCATCGAGCCACCCCCACCCTCTACCTTTGCATGTTGTTTTGTGCTGATGTTCTTCCCTGAGGAGGCTCCCCCACCTGACCCCACAAGGTCTCTCTGGCTGCAGCCAAGGGTCTCCAGCTGTCTTAAGCAGCTATGAAGATAGAAGACCCCTGAGATCCTTGTGCTTTGGTAGCAGAGCTGTGAAGGTCATGGGGCAGATGCCAGACAACGGATCTGCTCCCGTTCCGGCATGACTTGTTGTGTGGCCCTGGGCAAGTCACTCACTCTTTCTGACTCTCAGTTTCCTCTTCTATGCAAAGAAACTAACAATACAATTCAGTGTTAGAGCTTTCAGCTTGGCAGTCAGAAGGAGCTGGGTTTGAATCCCAAACTTACTACTCTTGAGAGGCCTTGAGCAAGTTTCTTCCCCTGTCTGAGCCTCAACTCCTTCATCTGTAGAGTGGGGATAATGCCTGTCTTATGGGATTATTGTGAGAGAAGAATGAAATATTTTTCTTTTAATTGGTAAATTTAACTCATTCACATTTGTTGTAATTATAATAGCATATATAAAATATATATCATTAATACATCAAAAAAGTTCTATCTATATATAGAGATTATATAATTATGTGGCTGAACTCTTTTTTGCCACATTTGTTTATATTTCCTATTTATGAGGCTTCCTTATGGTTCCTTCTTTGCCATGGCTGCTTATTGGTTATCTATTAGTCCAAAACTTAGCGGGTTACCACAATAACCATTTACTATCTCACAAGTCAGGAACCGGGCAGTGGCTTAGCTGGGTGATTCTGTCTCTGTATCTCTCATGAGTTTGCAGCCATAATGGCGGCGGAGGCTGCAGCCTCACCTGAAAGCTGGATTGGGCTGGAGGTGGCTCCTCAGTTCTGCCCCATGTAGATCTCATAGGGCTGTTGGAGGGTCCTCATGATATGGCAGCTGGCTTCCCCTGCTGCCAGTGACCTAAGGGGGCAAGGCAGAGGCTGCCAGGTCTTTAATGACGGAGCCTTGGAAGTCACAAGCTGTCATTTCTGCAGTATTGGTTACACAAGTCATTCTCTTCATGTGGGAGAGGACTACGCAACAGGTGACTACAGAAGGCAGGGACCATGGAGGGCCCACCTGGAGCCTCGTCACTACACCTGTCTTATGTTGGATTGAAAGATAACGTAGGTACATAAAGATCTCATTCCAGGTACGGGGAGAAATTCACAAACTCCTATGACCCCAGGGCCCAGCACAGCGCCTGGCACAGAATAAACATCAACAATAATGGGATGGCAAGAAGAGGGCTGTAGCAGAATCTGGTCTCCTCTCCCCAAAGCCATTTCCTAGAGGCCAACAGGCCAGTAGCTATTAGGTTGGTGCAAAAGTAATGGTGGTTTAAAAGGTTAAAATAATTGCAAAAACCGCAATACTTTTGCACCAACCTAATACTTGCAAGCCTACATCCTTGTTCCTTGCAGCTGACCAGGACTCAGCTCAGGATGGGCTGAGCCATGTAGGGCCAGAAGCTCCTGCTTTCTCTGAAGCAGAGAGAAGAGTCTAGACCAAAGGCAGTTTCCAGGCTGTCTAGTCCTAACTTTACATTGATCAGTAATTAAACGCAGCCTCCAATTACTATAACGTTTGGCGAGGCACCAAGCTCTTGTGAAACCTTGCAATAAACATCTGCTTTATAAATTGCCTCTCCGTGCAGCGCACCAGCAGGATTCTTGGGGGTCGGGGAGAGAGAAATTGGAGGCCTGGGGAAGTGGGGAGAGGTGAGGGAGGGAGAGACACAAAAGGAGAGGTGAGAGGGAGGGAGGAGGAGGAGGGGAGAGAAGGGAGAGTGACTGTCCTTCCAAGATGTGATTGGATGTGGGACGGGAAGGGCCCCACTCGGGGCCCTCACCACGCTCTAAGGTAGAGGCCCAGAATTTAACCCAGAGCTGGGGAATCCTTGTCTTGAGATTTTTGCCAAGCACTACACAGACATCTAATGCAAATTACTTTTTTTTTCTATTTCTAAAACCCATGATATCCCACTTACCTGCCATTTACATTTAGAGGAAAAACACAGAGATTTATTTGCTATACCAGCAGCCCTGTGGGGTAAGATCGTCCCCAGGATACAGAGGAAGAGGGGAATCAGTGGTTTCCCACCACAAGCCAGAGCCCCCCCCCCACTATCCCCTATGGGCCCATGTACCCCACTCTGTCTCCCTTAGGGTCTTGCTCAGACAGGCCACAAGGAAAGGGGAACCCTCAAAATTGAAGGTCTGGCTCAGCTCCTGTAGGACTTTGGGCAACTGACTTTGCCTCTCTGGGTCCTCTGTTTCTGCACCTGTGAAATGGGCATAAAACCACCAATGGAGGTTGGAGAGGATTAAGGGAGTTGTGTAAGCAGGGTAGCAGAGCGGGCAGGAAAGAAGCTCTGAAGTCAGACAGGCCTGCTCCTTGGGCAGCCACTTTGCCTCGTGAGCTTCAGGTTTCTCATCTGGAAATGAGATGATAAGAGAGTATCATCTCACAGAGGTGGCATGAAGACTGAAAAACCAGGTGAGCTGCACAGTAGGCACTTAATAAATGCCAGCTATTGTCCTTGTTGGTACTATTAGGCACACAGAAAATATTCAATGGATAGAGGAGCTAGGACTCTCCAGGGCCTACTGGACTTCCCCCCACCCCGACTTTTCTCCCCACCCTTTGCCTGATACACAAGAAGACAATTTGATTGATCTGCCATCCCTGACACTGGTACCACCATGCACTCTCCAGCCTGCCTGTTTGCTCACCAGCGCTGGAGAAGCTCAAGGACTTCCGATGGGTGGGGGCAGGGATAAAGGGGAGGACTGTCTGAGGCCACACTACCTGCCTGAGAGACTCCCACAACCACCCAGGGCAGCTGAGATAGAATTAGCTGTCCCATGTATCACATGCTTAGCTGATCACGTTAATACCAGTATGATCTTAATCTCCACCTGGGAGATGGCGGTCGTGTCCCTCTCTCTTATTCTGTCCACCTTGGCTGAGTGGGGATGCCTCTCATCTCTTCACCCAGGTAAGTTGCCAAAGCACCTGGGAGCCCATCGTTAGAAACCCATTCCTTAGCATCAGCACGGACACCTGATCCTCTTTAAAAATGAGAACGGTCCCTGGAAGGCTGGTGGAGAGAGTCCCTCCTACTTTAGCAAGAAATCATTTATGAAATGACCTAATCTGAGCGTTATTGGGGATGTTCAGCCTAGTGCCTTGGTCGTGGTAAATATTTGATGAGTGAATGAAGGAATGCGTGAATGAAGCCTGCCTTCCGTCTGTCTGGTGCTGGCATTCCCATTACGATGCTCACTGCAGAGTCCATCTAGCCTCATTGCGAATCCTCTCCCGACACCAGAAGCTCATTGCCTAGAGGGCAGCCCGGTCCGTTTTGAGACAACACCATGCACTGGAACATGTTCCATATATTGAGCTCAAACTCACTCCCCTAAAGCTTCTCTAGGGACCCCCTTTCCCCACAGCGCGGCTCCGAAGTCACTATCCAGAAAACCCTAAGTCACAGAGAAGCAGTTGCCAGTAAGTTTTGTAAACGCTTGCCCTGTTACCTCAGGATGTTTGTCAAGGAAACTGACATAGCAGGTGAAGTTTCATTCCAGTGAAGCTGTCAGCCCAAGGCAGCACACAGGTGCTCTGAGGAGTGAGCGTGTGGCAGGATGATAACAAGAGTTCACCCATGCCAGGTGTTAGGCGCTATCTGAATGCTTTCACATGTAGCGACGCATCTCTCCCTACGTCGCTGCTAGGGAATGGAGACTCAGAGGTACAGTGACTTACCCCAGGTCCTACCCACAGCTGCTGGATGCCAGGTCAGGGATCTGAACCCAGATTGTCTGGGCACCTAAGCCTTACACTCAACCATTACAATACTTACTTGTGAGTCAGGATTTTCTTGATACTGGGCAACCAAAACCAAATATGGAAATAAATTGGACGCAGAGCTGTTACAAGACAGCGGCTGTCATCCCTAACTCCTGACTTCAAATGTTTATGTCTGTCTGTCAAAGCAGGTTCGTTGTTCTTCCGAACTGACTTTATGAATACACATATTATATCATTGAGCGCGCCTTTGGTTACAAGTGACAGAAAACCCAACTGGCTGGAGCAGAATGGCTCCTGCAACGAAACACTCCAGGGGTGGCGCTGGCTTCAGGCACAGTGTGATTCAGGGGCCCTCGCAATGTCATCAGGCCTCCAGTTTTCTCCATCTCTCAGCTCTGCCTTTCCCAGTATTCGCTTCATTCTTAAGACGCCAAGATGAACTCTGGCAGCTCCAGGCTTATCCCACCCCCATCCGAAGTCCAAGTCCAGGAGATAAAAGACCTTCTCTCCCTCTACAATTTGCATGGATGTCACAAGCCTGACTGGCCCACCTTGGTCACAAGCTGGTCCCTGAACCTTTCCCTGTGGCCAGGGGATGTCTTTGGCATTGGGTCCACGCCCACTCCTGGTGTGGGGTGAGGGTGAGGGGGACTGAGCGTGAGGGAAGGACAATCGCCCTGAAGGAAGGTCAGGGTGTTGTCACCAAAAGGAGAAAGGATGCAGGATGGCCAGGAGGCTGCAAACATCCACTGGGTATAAATGTCACACTTTGAATGCCACGAAAATGTTTTTGTTCCCGTCTTACACACTGGGTTTCCACCTAAGATTCCATTTGTAAATGAATTCCATACATAAAAACAGTTCGAAGATCACTGGCCTACAATATCTTGAAAGCTGCGGAGGTCTGTCACAGGGACGGGTATTAATTCACCAACTGGGACGGCATGAGTGGATTTCCATTTCTCAACGGGATAATAATTATGATGATACAGCTACTGCTCACTGCACGCTTGCTCTGTATATACGACTAAGATCCAGTGTTGTTGGAGGAAATTGATACTCAGAGAAGTCAAGTGACTCGCCTAATGTCACTCGGGTGGCAAAGGGAAGACCGAGAACAAGAACCAGGTCTGCTTGACACCAAAGCCAATACTTTCTTGTTTAGAAAAACTTGTATTATATTTTGATATTTACAGACCTAATAGTTAGTTGTTGGAAAAAACCTCCAATAGTAGAGAAGGGTAGAAAGGGAAAAAATTAAAGTACCCCCTTCAGCTGAACATGTTAAAAGAGTTTAAACTTTGAAAATTCTAAAAGTCCTACTACACACAGTAAAAAGCCAATTAAACGAGCACAAAAGTGAATGAAATGTAAATCAAAAAGCTGGACCCCATCCCGTTTTTCAGTCTAACTTCCTGGCGAGAATCACTGTGAATAGATGTGTGTAATTCCACATACGTTTAATGCACATACTTAGACGCTTTCTTTGACCTCAATGGTAGCACACTATAAATTGCCCTGTAATTTACTATTCCCAGTTGGTAATATCTCACGTACATTCATTCTTCTCAATTGGCCCACATAGAACTGTTTTCCTAGCTACGTAGTACTCCATCTAAATGGACAAGTTATAATTTACATCTACCCAGTGCCCTGTTAATGGACACAGGTCATTTCCAGTTTTACGCTTTTTTTTTTTTAATCGCAGTTTCCATAGACATCCCTGTACTGTTCTCTTTTCCCATGAGGATGCACAGTTGGTTTCTCTGCCATAATCACCTGCTCTGCTGCATGGCCACACTTCCTCTTTCCACCAACCTCTGCTTTGGGAAGACCCATGTTCCAGCGCTGGACACTTAAGGGGGCATGAAGGGCCCCTCTTTCTCACATTCCAGCCTCTGAAGGTCCAGCTCAGAGTTCTCAGTGTCTCTCCATGATGCAATAATTTACATTTTCCTGTTATTTTTCTTTTTCAGCCAAAAAAAGGCACTTAAAGTGAACTATCTCTTGCCGTACCGTTAACAAGGATTCATAAAAGTGAACTGTTCACCTTGTCTGTCAGCGGGCGGTTATGAAAAATCAATAGCGCACAAAGGAGCCCTGTTCCTCCTACCTGATGTTGTCTGTTTAGTGGTGTGGACAGGGCAGGAGCAGCCTGGCCTCCTCAAACATGACCCTGGGAGCCTGGTGGGTCTGCAAACATGGGGCCCCTGGGCCCAGGTGACAGCTCAGGTCAAAGGCCACAGCAGACAACCTGTCATGGAGGGCAGGAAACGCTGCCTGGCACTACATCCTGACTGCTTTCTTCTCTATGCCACCCTGAGAGCATGGCTTGAATGCCACATCTTCTAGGAAATCCTTCCAGATGGATGTGTCCACTCATTCACTCAACAAACACATATGGAGGCCCCTACTACATGACACGCCTGTGCTGAGCACACAGAGGTGGCTCCACGTGGTTCCTGCTTTCTACAGTGAAGAAGACAGACAGGTAAACAGGAACTCACCAAAGAGATAGGGTGTGGCGTGCTTTAGCAGGGGGACACTCGGGGACTACTGGAGCCTGGAGGGGGCTCCCGACCCAACCTAAGGTGCAGAGTGCTCAGAGGAGGCTCCCTAGAGGGCCTATGTCTGTGCTCATGGCCCAGGGAGCTTGGGGGTCAGCCAGACAAACGAAGTACAGGAGGAAGGCCATGCCAGGCGGAAGGAACAGTATGTGCAAAGGCCCAGAGGCAAGTGGAGGGAGGGCAGGCGGGTCTGAGGGCATTAGAGGTGTGGTCTGACTGGAGCACAGGGACAGAGAGATGAGATGGGAAGGTAGGCAGCAGCTGGCCATGGAGGGCCCTGCAGACCCTGCTAAGGAACGGGGCCTCACGGGGAGACACCTCCGAATGGTAGGAGTTTTGGGGGTGAGGTTTGTCTTTGAAATGATCTCTAATTTCTTAATTTTTCTCTAATGAACAAGTGTTACCTTTGTAAAAAAAAATTTTAATGACAATAAAAACTACTGCAGAAGGAAAAAAGGAGAAGATGAAGAAGTAGTAATAGTACTGATCATGGTAGCAACAGTACTAGAAGTAATGGTAATAGTGGCTCTTCCCATTGCCAAAATCCCATCATCTCATTGCTCCCCTGCTCAAAACTCTGCTGTGGCTCCTTGGTGCCCTTGAGACAAGAAATCCACACTCCTCCCTGCGTCCCGTGAGGACCCCTGGTCCAGGTCCTGCCGACCTCAGCAGCCTCGTGGCTGCTTCCCTCTCCCTCCTCCAGCCTCTCAGATCTTTTTTCAAGCCCTTGAACATGCCAAGCTGGTTCCTGCCCAGGGCCTTTGCCCTTGTGTATGTACATTTTGCCTGGGACCTTCTGCCCCTGGCTCCTTTTCCACGAAGCCACTTAAATGTCACCTCCCCAGGGAAACTGCTCCATCTAAATTAGGTCCTCTGCCGGCTGTTCGCCCTCTCTGGGAACCTTGTCAGTTTCCTTCATGACACCGATCACCATTTGTCATAATGTTATTTATTTGGGTTTACTGGATTGTGGTTATCTCCCCAGCAGACTGTGGGCTTCAGAGAGCAGGGACTCAGTCCGTTTTGCTCAGCACAGTGACCCTGGGAACGGATGCATGAGTGGCTGCTTCATGGCTGCCTTCTAGAGGGTCAAATGGCAGCCACGGACAGGACCAGGGAGGCACTGGGTGTGGGGGTGGGTGGCCAGGGCAGAGAGATGCTCTGGGATGGGGGCCGTGTGCCCTGGAGGGGAGGGGGCTGGACACCTGGCTCCTTTCCCCCGCCCCGGCTCCCTGCCAACTCCAGGGCCCCCCAAGGGATGTTTTCCTGCTTCTCCTTAATGGCCTGACATACAGTGTCCCAGTGATAAACCTCCCTCTGATAAAAGATGCAAAACTAACATCTGGCGGTTAATTAATAAAGAGCAGCGGTGTCTGGCTGGGGCACACAGTGTGCTGATGCTGGCATTTTCTTCGCCTGCCCCAAGAGATGCTGACGCCGTGTGTGAAAACGGGGGGAAAAAGATCGATTTGGAGCAGACCCTGCTGACAAGGCTTCCGACTGGCAGGACACCCTCTCTTCCCTTCTTTAGGGGGCTGACTCTCAGCCCTCCGCGAGGGCGTCTCATTTATTGAGTACCTATTATATGCCAGACCCTGTATCTCATTCGTTCCTCCCACTATCCCCCAGAGGTGAATGTCTGTTCTCCTTTACATACAAGGAAACCAAAGCTCAGCTGCCTGCCCCAGAGCCTAGACTCCTCCCACTTTAGTAGGAATCAGGGGTGCAGGGCAGTGCCAGCTGGGGAGTCATTGGGAGCACTTGTTACAAATGCAGACCCCAGGGCCCCAGCATCCAGGCTCTGATGCTCCAGGTGGGGCCCAGAAGTCTGTATGCGTAACACGCACCCCGTGTGATTCTAGAGCAGGTAGAAATGTACCTCACCTTGGAAAACATGGGTCTTGTGAATACTATCCAACATTTATTGAGGACCTACTACACGCCAGGCCTCAGGTGGATCCCAATAACACTATGAGGCAGGGAGAACTGATGTCTCCAATTGACAGGCAAGGCCCAGAGAGGGGAAGGAACTTGATCAAGGCCACACAGCGATGCAGACAGGCTCCAACCCAGATCCTCTAAATGCCTCTGGCTCCAGGGCTTCCAGGCTGGCTCCACCTGTCCTTCTGGGAAGAGAGAGGACGAGGCCTCCCAGAGGCAGGAGTTCCCTGCCAGTACGGGGCCACTGAAAAATTAATAGACCTAATGTTTCGGTTATCATTCGGGGCACCTCAGCAGGCCTGGCCCCTAACTTCAACTGAGGGTGAGTACCAGGGTGACCTTAAGCAAACAGGTGGGGGGCCCACCTAGGAGCCTATGGCTGGTTCCCCAGGCTTCTTGAGCCAAGCAAGTGGCTGTCGGAAGTCCTATTTGAATGGATGGGGTAAGGGGCATCTGGGCAGCTCTCTGCAGTGAGGCCCTGAGGGTGGGGTAGGGTGGAGGGTGGTCAGCAAGGTGGGCTAGAGCGCGGGAGGGTCCCACGCTCCAGAGAGAGGCAGACGGATGGAGATGTGAGTCTGAGATTCAAGCCCCCTGTGTCTGAACCCCAGCTCCTTCTCCTGCTCTCTCTGAGGCTGAGGGGTCTCACCGGGACCCATGGCACCTAAGGGACCTCTCAGAGCCGTGGTGGGGAGAAAACAAGGCACTGGCTAAAGACTGAGGCTTGGGAGTAGCACAGAGTTTCTCTGAGAGGCTCGGGTGTGAGGCAGACAGATTCAAACCCCAGCCTCACAGCTTTGGGGCTGCGTGAATTAGTCTTCTCACTGCTGTGTTTCCCTATTGTCCTCGATCACAGGGTTTTTATGACAGTTAAGTGATAGGAAATGCTTAGCACAGGGCCGGGTGCAGAATAAAAGCCAATAAATATTACTGTGCTGACTTATCACTATTGTCTTATCACTACTATTCTGATGGTTATACTGAGAGCTCATGAGAGCTCATGTTGCTTACGTGTCTGGGGGTTTCCTGTCCCAGCTGAGCTCAGCCAGGAATCTGGTGGTCCTCCCTGCTTCAGGACACCCCCTCATTTGTGTCTGAGGGGCGGCATGGCCATCCGCCATGGGAGGGGGTGCCAGCCAGCCTCGAATCCCATGGCATAATTGAATTGTGACCGACTTGCCCTTGTGACTCTCATCCGCAGACATGATAAAGCTGCCAGGCACTGAGCTGCTCCCACCTTGGGGACCTCCTGACACCCCAGAGGGTGACCAGATCAGGCTGCGAGTTGGGGCCCATGGGGTAATAGGCTGTGTGTACTTGGGTCCCTGGCTCTGCCACCGACTTGCGGTGTCATCTTCGCCAACTCCCTTATCTTCTCAAGTCAGCTCCTATGTCTATGACTGGGGAGTGGGAAGGAAAAAGGGGCCCGACTTGGGGCTCATTGAGGTTTTTCTCCTACCTCCTCAGCCCTAGCCCATTTCCCTCCCTGACCCACTCGCAGTCCTGCCTCCCAGAATCCTTCCCCCATCCTAACAGCTAACATTCACTGCCTGCAAAGTAGATCTTGGCATTCAGCCCATTTTTTCAGCTGGGCAAACTGAGGCTCAGAGATACAAGGTAACATGCTCAAGGCCCGCAGCCAGGAATCCAGGTCTGTCTGATTTTTGTGCTTATGTTCCTACCCTCCCTACTATCTACCCTATCTCCCCCTTAGCCTGGACCAGAAATTGGGGAGACCCCCCACCTCTGTATTCCTGTTTTTCCAGCCACCTTCTTCCTCCCCTGCCACTTCCAGTCCTGCCCAGGGCAATCAGTTTCTTCAGCTACGATTTGGGATTCTAATGAACGGAATGATTTGGCATTTAAATAATTATCCACCCTCTAACTGTTAGTGCTGCTGAGTCGGGAGAAATTTCCGCATCTTATTTATGAATATGGTTTTTTTCCCCTCATTGGTGGAGATTTCCCAGCCCACCCCCTCGCAGTCTCTTAATGCCTTTTCAGCACGCCTTTCCAGTGGAGCCCCCTCCACCAAAATCCCTTAAGTGCCTATTAACAACTTTTCCCTTCCGCTATCAGCACCCCTTCACGCCCCTTTTTATCTTTACATTTCAATATCATTACAAATCCTAGTGTTATTCAAATTGCATCAATTATTCAATTTCTCCTCCCCGAGTGGAGGCAGCGGCTTCCCAGTGCCTGAGCAGGAAAAAGCAAAGGCCTTTCCTGGAGGGTTTGAAATTCACGGGGGATTGGGCTGTGTTCCATTAACCTGGGCTCTTTGCCTCCCACAAACTATGGAATTGATTAAAACACACAGAACAGTTTCAGTTTGGTTGGAGGAGAAAGCCTGCTGCCGAGAAACACTGACGGGATGGTTCGGGAGCTAAAATGCTTTTGTTGCCCCGTGCCGTTCATTCGCTGAACGTGTATTGCGTGCTTGCTATAAGAGCAGCTACCATTTATGGGGCACTTACTGTGTGCCAGACACCACTCCGAGCTCTTTACAGGAGATACCTCCTCAGTCCTCAAGAGAACCTGATGAGGTAGTTATCATTATAACCTCCCATTTTACAGGTGAGGAAACTGAGGATCAGAGAGGGGAGGTCTCTAGCCCACGTTGGCACAGGGGTGAAGACTGGTCTTGTCTTCAGGGCTGGGCCTCGTAACCATTATGCCATCAGCTATGGTTGTAGGGTTTGGGTCACTCCACAGAGTAGCTAGAGAAGGGGCCGAGGGAGTGGAAAGGAAAGAGAATTAACACTTCTTTCCACAGGGCCCATTTTTGAAAAATCACATGAAAAATTGCTTACATCTCATTACCAAGAAAAGCTTTTTTTCCCCCCTAAGCAACTGGGAGTTTCTCAGCTTTTATGGACACTAGGAGTCACATAATGTCATGTTTCTCTCTTTGGTTTGGCCGCCAGGAAACTCTGAGCCAGACAGGAAGCCCACTGTTCACAACCATACAGAACCTTACCTATTATCCAGTCATCCTGACCCTCTCTCTCATCTAGGTCTCTCCTGCTTTGGCATTGCAGTATATATTTGTAAGTGAGTTCTAAGCCTTTTTGAAGTGAGTCCAGATATAAGTACCTTTTAAAAGACGTTTAAGCATCCATTATGAACCGGGCATTTTACACAAATTCTCACTTAATCTTGGCAAAGGGTATATTCCCACTTTACAGATGATGAAACTGAGACCCAGAGAGACTATGTGACTTGCCCGAGGACACACAGCAAGTGGCAAAACCAGGATGGGAACACCGTCTGTAGGGTTCCAGCACAATCCTCTTCCCACGACCCAAGGGATACGAAGGTTACTCACGTGCCTGTTCTACGTGTCTGGCAGGAAGGTGTCATTGAAAGAGCGTTCAATTGTGAGTCAGCAGAAACACAGACCCCACCATCTGGCTGTGTGACCGTCTCTCTGGGCCTCAGTTTCCCCACTGAACACTGTTGAGCTGCCCTCCCAGGCCTCATGCAGCTCTGACCAGTTATCACTCCTTTTCTGCCTATTGTACCAGTGCATCTGAGCCTGGTGGCATGACTGAGTCACAGCCGCTCCTCCCTGAGGCAGGTGCAGACCCCAGGGAGTTGTGTCATCTGGTTCCCAGGATTTCCTGATTCCACAGACTGGAGGAGGGAGCAGCCATTGTGGTGACAGGGCTGTGACGAGCACCTCCCACACCAGTCACCTGTGTGCTTCGTGATCCTGGGTCCCCAGTCAGGCAGACAGCACCTTGCCGGCGAGACGGGACCTCCTAGCATGGGGGCAGAGGAGGGGCGAGGATGGCCAGGGGCTTCGATCTGGGTAGGGCTCTGCCCCTTCCTGAACTGGAGGGTTTTAGGTCTTGGGTCTTGGGCCCCAGACTGGCCTAGGAAGGTCTCAACTCCAGGAGGCATAGAGACAAATGAGGGAGAGGCTTTGGAGACTGGGGGCAGAGAGTAACTCCCCAAGCAAAAGGGACCTTGTCATGCGGGGCGGCCTGCGGGGTCTCTGCTCCCGCTCCCCATACAAGAACGCAGGATATGGTGAGGCCAAAAAGGAACACCCACGGAGCCATCGATGGGGGAGTCATACCACTATATTCTCTCTGGCAGCACTATACTCTCACTGGAGGCTGGATCCACACTGTCCGCAAACCGCCATCCACGCTTGCCAGCCCAGCCGCCATCTTCTTGCTAGCCCCCATTCTCTCTCTCTCCCTCTAGCATAGCCACAGCAGTTATATTGTGGCCAATGGCTCACTGGTTATAGCTGACGGCCAACTAGCCACAGCTGATGGCCATGCAATCACAGTTGGCCATTTACTACCTGAGCCAGCACCTGTCTATGTGAGGCCGAGAGCCTGGAAATTGCTTTCTGGGGCTCTGCCCCCACAGACCTCATTTACTTAGCAGCTACTAAGTGTATTACCCTCTACCAGAGGCTGCAAACCGGCAGTCCACAGATCAAATTCAGGCCACAAACATGATTTCTTTGACCCACCTTATGTTTTTAAAAAGCTTGAATTAGTTTCTAACACCTACAGTTAGGGAAATCCTATATAAAATCAAGATTTAGGGTTCTTTAAAAGAAGAACCTTCTAGTAGAAGTTGGACCACCGGGCAATGCTGAGCCCCTTTCCCACAGGGTTGCTGGGTGTGGCTGCCATTTTTCGTGGGACTCAAGTTGTCCTAGCCCACAGTTCCCATCCAGTCCTCTTGTATCCTTTACATTGCCTGCCTGGCCCCCGTGGGCAGCAAAGTGTCCATCTCCTCATAACCATGAATGCCTTCTAGGCAGGTGTTATTATCCCCATTTGACAGGTAAAGAAACTGAGTGCCTCCAGGTTGCATCCATCACACCAAATCCCACAACAGGTAAGCAGTGGAGTCAGGGTTTAACTCCACATCTCAGCCCCCCAAATCCCCATTGTTTCCACTGCTGCACACTCTCCCACCCAAGGAGACCAGAACAGACAGCCCCAACCACCTCCACTTTTAGTGGATCTCTCTCTCTCTAAAGTCTTCAGTGCCCCTATCTGTAAAATGAATGGCTTCTCCGTTTCAGCTTTAATGTAGGGTGTGGCAAATTGAATTTGGTCTTCCTGAGGTTGGAACCAGCAATCTAATCAATCATCATGCAAGCCCATGCCCTGTGTTCTCAAGCTCCACGCTGGGAATTTTAAACACACCATCTCATTGAACACTCCCAGCTTCGCAGGAGGTGCGTATTATGCCCATCTAACAGATTAAGAAACTGAGGCTCTTCTGTCACTCTCCATGGATCCAGTACCTCTGGCTTCCTTTTAGCTCTTTGATGGTGTCCTGCCCTCTTCCTACCTCAGGGCCTTTGCTCATGCTGTCCCTTCTGCCTGGAATGCCTTACACCCTCCTCCAGGCAAGTCTTTGTCATCCTTCAAGTTTTCCATGGCTCTCTGAATAAAGTGTGGCTCCACATGTTATTGCCTTTTTAGAGTGCTCAGTATACTTCCTGGTATTAATAATGAAAGGAACACTAGCTAAGACTTATTGAGCACTTTCCACAAGCCAGGCACTATTCCAAACATTTTAATTACATTAGCTCACTTAATCCTCTCACAACCCTCTGAAGTGGCTCTGGTTATTACCCTCAATTTACAGATGACATTGAGGCACAGAGAGGTTAAGTAACTTGCCCAAGGTCACACAGCTAGTGTTGAAATTTTTACCTTAGGTTGTGTGATTATTTGATTGACATATGCAGTGGCTGTGTCATGGGGAACCTGTTCTTGATAAATAAATATTCTTTAAGTGAATGAACATACCAGGATTATGGCTCCAAATTCCATGTCCATATCCACGAGGGTATATGACTATCCCCTCCCTCCCCTGCCAGAGTGTCTCACCACTGGAGCTGCTCCAAGCGCCCGTCTGACTCCCAGGGTAGCACTGAGTTCATCGCCCTTCCCCCACGTCCACCCCCATTGTCCCCAGTGAAAAAGAAGGGGTCCGTGGGGTTCAGCACCATGGACAGCACCCCACACTTCTCCAACTATGTCGCTGCCATCCCCCTCCCACCCAAATCTGGGGCTGTGGACGGGCCTCTGGGAAATTCCCAAGGAGACCCCCTTTCCCCCTTGGCCCCTCCTTCTTCACCACCCTCCCCTTCACCAGTTTACTGCCAATGACATTCAGATAAATGGCTGCTGTCAGCCAGGCTGGTCCCACGGAAAGGCGTGTCGGGTGATGTATGGCACCGTCTTCTAGAACCACAGGACTGACTGCTCCGGAGCTCTGAGGGAGTGCTCCCCACCCCCGTCAGCCTCCGACCCTGGGCCACATCTGGACTTTGGGGTCTCCCTCCTATTCAGCCCTGGGGATGAGTCCCCCGTCAGACACAATTACTAGGATCTTTAATCACATGCTGTTAGCCTGGCCCACTTCCCTGCTCTCTGGGCTGCTATGCAACCCAAACCCAATCACCATTCCTGTTGACTCTAGCCATGTCCTCCTGGAATATTCCAGGGCTCAGGGGGCTGCGTGGGCAGTGGCCATCAGACTCTCAGCTTCTGCGTCCAGAGGGAGGAGACCAGCCCAGCCCAACCACCAACAGGGCAGCTAATGAAACTGGTTTACGATCATGTACCCTTTCACTCGCCTCAGCTGATGTGGGGAGATGGGGTCATATAATGAAGCTGCTGTCCCCTGGACCTGCCAGTAGCCCCTGGAAAGGGCTGAGGTATGTGAAGCCACCCTATTGTCACACCTCAGCGGGGTACCAAAATGCCTTCTCCAGCCCTTGGGTTTCTGCTAGCTGCCAGCTCTGGCACCAAGTCTGTCATCTTTAAAATGGGGTTAACAATAATAATAGCTAACATATAGTACTGTATAAATGCTTGATATACAGTAAAACCCCTGCCATAATATTTCAAAATGGGGCCAAAGTGTTCAGTTGTATATAGTACACAGTCACATGTGATGTTAACCAAATGACCGGAGCCAGCCAACAGGGAACCGATTTTAATACAGTCAAACTCACAGCATCAGGATTTACATTGGGTCCTTGCACCAACCCCCTGAGGTCATTACCATTACCTCTTTTCCCAGATGAGGTAGACTGAGACCCAGAGGGTTTCACAAACTTGCCCAAAGACACACAGCCAGTAAGTTTGCAGGGCTGGGATTTGGATCCAGAAGACAGAACTCCCTGCTCTAGCCACCACCCCAGGCTGCCTCTTGGAGAGAGCTAGGGTGAAGATTCAGAAGAACCAGCAGGCACAGAAGAAACCAGCAGAGGTTTCTTCCCACCCTCGCCCTGGGCACCAATATCACCAATCTCTTTGAGCAGAATCTCCCGTTGCCTTCAGTGGCTCATCCAGCCTGTTTCTCTCCCTCCAACCCCTCTGGTAGAATTAAACGGCCTTCTGCACTTCCTGCTTCTGAACTGTGGGAGATGTGTTTCCACACCCCTCAAGCACCCACCTGCCCACCCCGTCCTAGAAGAGGTGGAGATGGGAAAAAGCATGACCATCGCTTTAAACTTTGCAAGTGAAAAGCAAGGAAAACCTAGTAGGCAGACAAGTGACTAAAGAGAAAGGCCCCCACAGACTTTATGTTTCCTTTTAAATTATTTATTGAGCACCTACTATGTGCCTATGCTGAAGGGAAAGAGGAAATGCAAACAGCTTTGAAATGCTCTCAAGAGCTTACACTGTGTATTACTCAGTTCAGGCTGCCGAAACAAAATACCATAGACTAGGTGGCTTAAACCACATCAATTTGCTTTCCCATAGTTCCAGAGGCTGGAAGTCCAAGATCAAGGTGCTAGAATAATTGGGTTCCGGTGGGAGACCTTTTCCTGGCTTGTAAAGACCTCCTTCTCGCTGTGTCCTCCCATGATGGAGAAAGATAGGGAACAAGCTTTGGTGATTCTTCTTGGAAGAGCATCAATCCCATCGCAAGGACTCCATCCTCACGATCTCATCTTTACCTATGGACCTATTTATCTATTTGGCCCCATCTCCAGATAGAATCACATTGGGAATTAGGGTTTCGACATAGGTATTCACACGGAATGCAATTCAGTTGAGAGCACCATGTGCCTGGGAGACAAAATGTTCACACGGGGAATTAGGTGCTTGGATTCCACGCCTGGACTCATGCTGACTCACCCAAAAGGTGCTGAGCCTCATACGAAATGTGGCGCCTTCTGGGCACTGAGGTCACAGCAGAGAACAAGACAGACAAGGTTCCTGCCTTCAGTGCAAGGAGATGACAATAAACAGACAAATACAGAAGGGCCAGTGCAGCGCACAAAAGAAAATAAAACAGGGTGATGTGAAAGAGAATGAGGAAGGACCTTTGCAAGGAGAGGAGCAGAGAGTAAAGACCAGAATGATGAGACACCAGCCTCGGAACAGCTGGAGAAAACAGCATTCCAGGTGGAGGGAACAGCAAAGATCGTGAGGTGGAAAGGATCTGGAGAAGCTTGGAGAACCAAGAGAGGACTGGGATGGCTGGATCAAGAGCAGGGGACAAGCCCATTGTCCCTTGTGACTCTTGTCCAGTAAAGAGGGCAAATGACCAGGAATGAGAGAAAGGAGGGGGTGGCTGGTGTGGCATACTCTGTCGTGCCTGTATTAGTCTGCTTGGGCTGCCGTAACAAAATACCACAGACTGGGTGACTTAAACAACAGACTTTTTTTCCCCCTCACAGTTCCGGAGGCCAAAAGTCCCAGATCAAGGTATTGGTAGGTTTGGATTTTTGGAGCCTCTCCCTTTGGCTTGTAGACAGCAGTCTCCTCCCTGTATCTTCACATGGGTTCCCCCCTGGGTGTGTCTGCGTCCTAATCACTTCTTATAAGGACACCAGTCATACTGGAGTAGGTCCCACCCATGTAACCTCATTTTCCCTTAGTTAACCTCTTTAAAGACTCTGGGAGTTAGGACATCAACATATGAATTTTGGGGGGACACAATTCAGCCCATAAGACTGCCACACTCATATCCCCTCACCCTTACCAGTGGGGTGCACATTAATCCAGCCTGTAGCTACCACCACCTACTTTTCTCTGCCCAAGGTCTTCTTCTGAAGCTTTACCACTTGCATGCTAAGCTGGAAGTGCCAAGGAATTCATGCCCCTGGAGCAACCCCGACCGCGATGCGAGTTGACTGGAAATACCCCAGCTCCCAGCATCTTAAGCTGGATGTGTCCTTTTGTTGGCTGCCTCCTTCCCCACCTCACTTCTCCCTCCTCCTGCTCGTGTGAGCTTCACCTCCCCAAACAAATGACTTAGAGACTTGCTTTCAAGCCCTGGCTTGCAGGATTTGCTTCTGGGGGAACCAGCAGTCGGGAACAGGTGACTTGTCCCTCCATATCCATGGGAGCGTGGAGATAGCGAAACCTGGAAGACTGTCCCTAGAAAGCAGCGGCCGGCGTGAATGAGGTCCTGGTGATAAAGCAGTAAGCAGAGCTCCCATTGATAAAATGTTTCCTCTTCCCCAGGCATCGTGCCCAGCACTTTACTGCCTTCTTCTTCTTAAGCCTTCCCAGCAGCTCTAGGTGAAGCAAGTACCATTATTCTCAGCCCCCTCTTGTAGATGGGGAAAACGAGGCAGAGAAGTGGCGTCACTTCCCTGGGGATGCAAAGCCAGGCTCTCAACTAATATTCTATCTACCGCCCTGGAAGGCTGGGACCTCAGGCGCCCTATGTCCTAACTTCCCTGGGGTGACAGCTTCCCAGGACCCCCTTGGTGCTTGCCATTGGGGGTGGGGTGCGACAGTTCCCCGCCCCATGTCATCCCCCCTCCCCGCACAGCCGAGCCCCGTTATCTGTTTTGCGCACGGCCTGCGCCCGTCAGGGTAATGGACTGTGCTTGTCCTAGTGGAGGTGGCCTCTGGCAGGAATGATGTATGAGGTGCTATTGTTTGATATGAATGCATTAGGCGACATTCCCGATAAAGACTTTACCAGCAGAACTGCACTCGCTGGCAGCAGCCCCGGTGGAGAGAAGGGGACAGAGGCAGACGCCCGAGTCCCCACCAAGCCTGAAGGCGGAAACTAGCCGCTTTCAGGGAGGCAGAGACGGAGGCACTCTTGCTTTCAAACTTCTGGCTTCTGAGCCCCGTGTCTCACACCCTTACAAGCAGCGGAGTGTAGACAGTGGGTGTCACACGTTAGACAGTATCAGACTCGGCTTGGGACCTAAAAAGGCAGAAACCTGGGTCCCAACCGGATCCACTGAAACACAATCCCCAGGGGTGGCCCTGGGATTCTGCCTTTTTCAAACCAGTTCTCCCCAGCCAGGTGGCAGGTATGGTGGAGTGGTTTTCGCCCGGGTGCCCTAACTTGGTCCAAGCTATTTCTATTATCCTCACTTGTCTACTGAGTTTAATCACCATTTTAAGTATCTTCAAACCAGAATGGCAAAATGTTGGGAAGTGTTGAGGTTGGATGACGGGCTCGTGGGAGTTCATTATTCTCATCTTTTCACTTTTTCATGTGTTTAAAAGTTTCCATAATAAAAAGGAAAAAATCCTAAACACACTCACACACGCGTGCGTGCACACACACACACACACACACACACACACAAAACCCCTGCAAACATAGGTCACTTGAGGCTGCACTCTGGAAATGAGAATGCAGAGGATCAGAGAGGTTAAGAAAGCTGCCTAGACTCACCCAGCAAGTACATAAGTACTGGAGTCAGGAGTTCCCCCACCCCCCAGGCCTATCTGAAGAAAAGGGACATGCCTTTTCTTCTAGTCCAGCCTCCCCAAAACGCTGTTCCCCCAAATATCTTCCCTACCTCTGTGCCTCAGGTCCTCATCTAGGATGACGAGTCCCTCCCCTGCCCATCTTTCAACCAATGGTCTTTCAATAAACATGTATGGCACAGCTGTGGTATGCCTGGCACTGTGCCGGGAGCGGGGATTCAGCATGAACCCGTCCCTATGCTCTTGGAGCAAATTCCCAAATGCCACCTCCTCCTGAAAATCTACTTCCCAATGCGGCCACTTGAACCTCTTAGGACGCCTGCTACCGTCCACTGCCGAGTTCAGCTGTTTCTCAGCTGCAGCCCCCATGGGACAGCGAGCACCTTGGGGTTAGGAACTGTGTCTCACTCCTCTCGTGCAAGTCCCCAGTGCAAGGTGTGGCATATAGTAGGTGCCTAAGAAATGGCCTCTTAAGTCGAATGAATGAGTGGGTGCTGGTGAACATGCTGGTCCTGTATACAGTAGGTGCTCAATATTGGGTGATTCCCATTCATGATGGCCCTGCTGATTGGGTCAGGAGCAGGAGAGGAGGTCCTGATTCCTAGACTTTGATGCTGGGTTCACATACATCCTCACACACTCACACACTGACATACACACATGTATGCCTTTACACATTTATTTCACACACAGATGCTCACACATGTGCAACACCCTTTCTTGATCAGGTGCAAGGTGAGACAAGGATAAAGAAGGGGAGTTGAAGCTCCTGGTTCAGGTCCTGGCTCAGATATCTGTGAATGGTACGGTCTCAGTTTCCCCATCTGTAAAATGGGCATGACAGCATGCACCCACACAAGGGCATGGTCAAGATTAGATGGAGTGCAATGAGATCATTTATGGCCCCTTGCTTCCTTTCTACCCCCCTGGCTGGCTCTGGGACTGCCAACTTGGTGTGGGGAAGGGAGGCAGCATGGAAAAGCGTGTGAAGCTGGTTCTGTGGCCACACCAGCTCTTGCTGGTGCCCTTCCGCCCACGCTGTCTTAGCCACTTGGTCCTGTCCTCACTTTCCTTCACCCCCAGGAGGCGCCCCACCCCTACTCCTCTGCCTTTCAAAGCTTGTCCCTTCTATGTCCATATCTCTTCACACCCCAATTCCACCATCTAGGAAAAGAATCATGTGTTCCGTGTGTCAGGAACACCAACACACTTTAGCAGAAGCTTCTAAACACAGCGATGCTGGGGGCTTCCGACATGTATGGGACCAGCTTCTGCCTTCCCACCCACCCCAAGCCCACCCAGGGCTCGGCAGGAAACAGACTGTAGCGCGGCTGCTCCAGATGTGATTGTTAGAGCTAATTTATGCTCCGTTTACACAGGCTCCAGATGTCACAGGCTCCTCTGTGGATTTATCCAAATGCCAGGGAAGGAGGGGAAGGGCTGGGGGCTGACACTGCAGCCCCCTCCGCACCCCTGGCCTGCCTCCTTTTCCTAGTCCAGCTCTGAGGACAGCATCCCAACATGTGGCCCCCAGGCACTCACCTGCCCTGCTGAACCCCAACCCTGTGCCTCAAAGCTTCTACCATGAGTTTTGGTCGTAGACTGTAAGCTCTGGGTGACCAGAAGCCTCATGCCTGGGCCAGCTCTGGAGGCGATGAGATGCTTCTAGTAACAGGATGACAGACAGTGTGACAGTGGCTATAATGGGTAGAATTGTGCCCCCAAAAAACATATGTTGAAGTCCTAACCCCTGGTACCTGTGAACGTCACAGTACCTGGGAAAAGTTTCTTTGAGATGTCATCAAGTAAAGATGAGGTCGTACTGGATTAGAGCGGGTGCTAATCCAGTGACTGGTGTCCTTATAAATTGAGGGAAATCTGGACACAGACACAGAGAGGAGAATGCCATGTGACAACAGGCAGAGATGGGAATGATGCATGCCAAGGGACACCTGGCTACCAGCAACCACCAGAAGTTAGGAGAAAGCTTGGAATGGTTTTGACCTCAGAACCCCCAGAAGGAACCAACTCTGCCGACACCTTGATTTCAGACGTCTGGCCTCCAGAACTGAGGGAACACACTTCTGTTGTTCTATAAGCCACCCACTTTGTCGCACATTGTTATGGCAGCTCTAGAAACTAAGAGTGGCAATGAGAGTGAGTTGTCCAGCTGGCCAGCCTGGCCAAGGCTTTTTCCTTCGAGATTCCAAAAATCTTCTCTTCCAGGTCTGTGCTGTAGGTTGGGCAGCCACTGTCCTCCCCCTGGAGGACTGTACCAGCCTCGCCCCAGTCTCCTTGGCTCAGGCTAGGCCCCGCCACCCATTCTCCACCCAGCAACCAGGGGCATCTTTCCAACTTCCAACCTGGAGCCTTCACTCTACTCCCACCTCCCATTCACCCCTCAGGCCACTGCAATGTGCTCTGGCCCCTCCCCCCATCCCTGAGAATGCTCTCCCTAATCCTGAATGTGCGCCAGCCCCACCTCACAAGCTTCTCTGGGGCATCAGACACTGTTCTGACTCCTTCCTTGCAACTCTCTCTTCCTTTGATTCTGGGATGCTTTCTCTCTCGTTCCCCTCCTGCCTCCCCAAACACGCTTGCTCAGTTTTCTGCACGTGCAGCCTCCTCCTTTCCTTTGGCCTCTTGAATGCGGGCAATCCCCAGGGCTCTGCCTGTCTCTGTCTTTGCTTCTCCTCCCACACGTAGTAGTGGTGGTGACAGTGGGCATGATGTGATGGTGGTGGTGGTACTGATGATGGGGGTCAGTCATGATGGTGATGACGATGGTCATGGTGACAATGGTAGTGAGTTGGTGATGACTGGTGGTGGTGGTGGTGACGATGGTAGTCATAATGGTGATGACTACCTTCTTGGGCTCCCACAACAATCCTCAAGGCTGAAGTAAATATTTGCTAATATTTACTGAGTCCTGCTCTCAGTAGCAATGGTGGTAGTGATGGTGGTGATGGTGGTGATGATGGTGGTGGTGGTGGTGATGATGGTGGTGATGATGATGGTGGTGGTGGCGGTGATAGTGGTGGTGATGATGGTGGTGGTGATGATGGTGGTGATGGTGATGATGGTGGTGATGATGATGGTGATGATGATGGTGGTGGTGGTGGTGATAGTGGTGGTGATGATGGTGATGGTGATGATGGTGGTGGTGATGATGGTGGTGATGGTGGTGGTGATGGTGGTGGTGGTGGTGATGATAGTGGTGGTGATGATGGTGATGGTGATGATGGTGATGGTGATGATGGTGGTGGTGATGATGGTGGTGGTGGTGGTGATGGTGGTGGTGATAGTGGTGGTGGTGATGGTGATGATGGTGGTGGTGATGATGGTGGTGGTAATGGTGGTGGTGGTGATGGTGATGATGGTGGTGGTGATGGTGACGGTGGTGGTGGTGGTGGTGGTGATGGTGGTGGTGGTGGTGGTGGTGGTGATGGTTACAAAGATGTGCTGCTGTTAAGAGATGTTCTCAGCACAGAAAGTGTGCTAGGCCGAGCTATGCTGAAGCCTCAGATTTCCCCATGCACTACACCCACTGTGTTTTTGCATTTCCATTTCTCTCTTCTCTCTTATCTTTCCTCCCTTTTTCTCACACACACATATGTGTATACACACTTAGTTTGCTAGGGATGCTGTACCAAAGCACCACAAACTCAGAGGCTTAAAACACCAGGAATGTGTTTTCTCACAGTCCTGGAGGTCAGACGTCCACGACCAAGATGTCAGCAGAGCCATCCTCCCTCTGAGACACTGGGTGGTACCCTTCCTTGCTTCTTCCTGCTTCTGGGGGTGGCTGGCGAGCCGTGCTAGTCCTTGGCTCACAGCTGCACCACTCCAATCTCTGCCTCTGTTGTCACATGGCATTTTCCCTGTGTGCCTGTGTCTCTTCTCTTCTTAAAATGACACATAGGGTGGATCAAGGCCCACCCTAATGACCTCATCTTAACTTGGTTACATCTGCAAAGACTCTATTTCCAAATAAGGTCACATTAACAGGTATCAGGAGGTAAGACTTCACACATCTTTTTGTGAAGGGGGAGGGGGAGACACAATTCAACCTACAACACACACACACACACACACACACACACACACACACACACACTTTTCCTCTGCGTCTTTCTCTCAGGCTTATATCATTCGCATACCTGACTCCTTGTACTATCAAACGTTTGCCTCTGGTTACCTCTTCCCTTGTCTGTTTCTCCCTTTCCCTCCCTCTCTTCATTCTTTCTTCCTTGGACCCTGTATGCATTTATTGAACTTCACCCCCTGCCAAGTTCCGTTCTGAAGAACTGGAGACGTAGAGACAGAGGTGGCATGCAGGGTCCCTGTTTTTAAGGAGCTCACTGTCTAGAAGAGAGTGAGGCTGCACCGACCACTGGCCCCGCAACCTCGTGAGGGCTTTGATGGGGCTCGTGGGGCTGCGGACACACTTGGTGCAACCAAGACAGCCTGCTCACCTCCACTGCTCAGGTACCCACCTGCCTACTGGATAGGTCTGTCCCCTTGGGCTAGCTTCCGGAGGCTGTGCACCCCCTCTCTCACGCATGCGTACCTCTCTGCCTCCCATCCTCCTACTCCTTCCATGCGTCTCTCATTAAAGACGCTGTAGATTGCCCAGCCTGTCTCTGGGCTTTGCACTGAAAGGGCTAAATGATATGCTGACACCTTAATTACGGCCCATTGTCACTGAGCGCTGGGGAAATTGTCTGAGTGATCTCTGGAGAATGGGCGCTAACAGGCCCGTCAGAGGCTTTGATTCCTCATGGCAGATTAGAAAATGACACAAACGGTGGCTTGCTCCAACTGCAGCCCCTAGGTGACATATGTGGGCCACCCCCTCACACACGTACCAGCGTGACTGTCACAGGCAAAGGGTCCCGGGGGTGAGGAGTGCCAGCCCCTCCCTACCAGGGAAATGCTGTGGTTTCATTCCTGCTGACTCCCACCGAGGTCCACTACAGAGCAGTTCCCCAAACACCCCGCTCCCTTCACCTCCCTGGGCTCCCACAACAAGCCTCAAGGCTGAAGTAAATATTTGCTAATATTTACTGAGTCAGGCATTGCACACATGACTCTGACACAGAGCCTCACTAAAACCCAGTGTGGGGAGAGGACTATTTTGCTCCCATTTTGCAGATGAGGAAATGGATACACTGAGTGTTTAAGTCACTTACTTGTCCCATGTCACCTACCTGTAAACAGCAGAGCAGGTGGTCTGGCTCCCAGCCTGAGCCTTGGCCACTGTAAAGATGGCGATTGAAGGCCCAGAGGACTGGGGTTTGCCCGAAGCAGACGGGACAGGACACAGACCCTTCACTCCCACTCCGCGACTTTTTCTACCAGGGCAGCAATTTGCAAAGTGCATCTGTGGGGGATGTTGACGATAATAATAACACAATAACAGCCCCGGAACTGTCACTGAGGTTGACAAAGCATGAGCTCTGGATCTTGCAGCCTCGGGGGAATTGCAGCTCTACAATCAACTGTGCTACCTTTGTGAGGACTGTGTGAGCTGCTGCCGGGAAAGTCAAGGGGTTGGGAATGGGGAGGCCTCGTGCCCCCTCCCTCCCCGCTAGCCCACCGCCCACAGAGGACAGGACTGCTACCATCTCTGGTAGAGTGAGGGGCAGTGCTGGGCACCCGATAACTAGACTTGTAAAATCTGGCTGTCGTAAGGGAATCACAGGTGAGAGGACCTCCTGACACCACTAATTGGCCCTGTCAGCTAGAAAATGAGCAAGGGCATCTCTGTGCAGAAGAGACACTCGTGTGGCACCTCTTGCACGGGCAGAACTGTGAGGCCACGACCCCAGATAGGTGTGCGGGAGCTGACTGACAGCACCCAGCCTGGGAAGACGGACAGGGCAATCGGAGACATGCCAGGTGCCCTCACAAGCTCTGCTAGGGCAGGAACTGCCATAAACCGTGACTGTCAATTCTTCTCTCCCAACACGGACCCAGGTGGGCGCTGGTCTCCCACCCACCCCAACACCATCCCCTTGGGGAAGGCGAGAGAAGAAGGAACTCCACCTGAAAAGCGCAGGCGATGTGCCCTATGCCTTCATGAGCCTGAGGGGCCAGACGTTATCCTCATTTCACAGGTGAAGAAACTAAGTTACCAAGTCATGCATCCTTTCGGCAAAATTACCGAGTGTCTGCACTGTGCTGGGGGCTATTCTGGGCACTTGGGCCACCCTAGGGAACAAAACAGACCAAGTCCAAGCTCTTGGGGGACTCACTCCCACAAACAGAACCCGGCGTCTTGTTGAATTTCATATGCAGCCAGGATGAGGCAGGACCAGGCTGGGAGCAGGTGGAGGCAAGGCCCTTAATCCGACAGATTGCAAGCTGGCTCTGTGACTTCAGCAAGAAACGTTGCTTCCCCAGATCAGTTTCCTTATCAGCAAAATGGGTGCCCTACTGACCTCTTTCTCCCAGGGCAACCTAGTCAGTGCCCACTGAACCTGGCTCTTCCTATTCCATCCCCTGGTGGCAGGAACAACAGCACTTGACAGTTGACACTGAATTGTCAGGGTCTTCCCCACACCTGGCGAAGGAGAATGGTTCCTCTTGCACCTTGTCTCTCCAGTCTTGTCATTTCACGTGGGTCCCCCAGCACCTGCGGGAGGTGCCTTGGCTGTCCCTGTTTCACAGATGGGGCGGCCAAAGCTCAGAGATGGAGCAACTTGCTCAGAGGCCATGGCAGGTAGCCCAGAGCTGCTGCTTTCCTCTCCACGATCCCCTCACCCCTCCCAACGCCTCTCAGCACAGGCCCCTTCCTCACCACCCAGGAAAGCTGCCAAAATCCATCACAAAACCCAAGTATATGACCCATCAATTCTTCTCCCTGGATCGTCCCCAGATAAATGAGAATATGTCCACACCAAGACATGTATGTGGACGCTCATTGCAGCTTTGTTCGTAATGGCCCCAAGTGGAATCAAATGCCTATCACCTACCTGGTCCATCACCTGAAGAACACATAAACAAAATGTGGTACATCCATACAATGGAGTATTATTCAGCCTTAAAAAGGAAGGAAGCACTACAATGTGGATGAGCCTTGAAAACATTATGCCAATTGAAAAAAGCCGGGCACCAAAGACCACATAGTATATGATTCCATTCATATAAAATGCCCAGAATAGACAAATCCACGAGACAGAAAAATTAGTGGTTGCCAGGGGCTGTGTGTGTGTGTGTGTGTGTGTGTGTGTGTGTGTTCACGTGCCCCCACACTAATTAGAAGGAAGTTTCATTTTGGGGGGAAATGATAACAATGTTCTAAAATTGTGGTCCTGGTATACACCAAAAACTATTGAATGGTATGCTTCAAATGTGTGAATGATATGGTATATGAATTATACCTCACTAAAGCTGTTGCGAAGAACAAAACCCAGTAAGCACTGGGGAGCCAAGTCTCTGTGATCCACACACAGCACCATGCTGAGGGGAGAGCCTCGCTGGGGGACCTCAGTCTTCAGACACCCCACCAAAGCTGGGCATGGCCACAGGGCACAACCCAGGAAGTAACACAGGGAAAACCGCCACCGAAAACCAATCCTGAACCTCGTCTGCCATTCAAATTACGGTCAATGTTCCAGGCCCGTGCTGGAGCTGGGGTCTCTGTGGGGAGCAAGAAAAGTGCCCCAACTCCAGGAAGCCACCAATGGGTAGTGGCAACAGGGTGGGGCTGAACAGTAGGCAGAAATGACAGCCCAGTGTGACGTTGCTACAATCAGGGCAAACACAGAGAGGAGGGGACCCTAACCGGGCTCAGGCCCAGCATGGTCTCCCCAGAACCCAACATGGAGGCAGAGACCTGATGGAACTAAGGAGAAGAAATTAAGCAACTAGGTGCTTAATTCCAGGCAGAGGGAACTGCAGATGTAAAGCCCTAGACGCTCAAGAGAGTACGGCACATTCAGAGGCAAAATGGGAGGACACAGGGAGAGATGGAGAGAGGGAGGGAGGGAGGGAGGGAGGGAGGGAGGGAGGGAGGGAGGGAGGGAGGGAGGGAGGGAGGGAGGGAGGGAGGAAAGAGGGTAAGGAAGGAGGAATTCAGGAGAACCCCCTGGCTCTGTGAAGAAGGGGCTGGGAAGGGAGGAGAGGGAGCAGCTCACAGGCCCACAGAGCCAATCGTGGGTGGGCTCTGAGTATCCACTTCCCAGAGGCAGAGCCAACTCTGGGCCACCTGCCCTGCCCTGCCGGCTCTTCTCAGGCTGGGGTGCCTGAGATGGCACCAGGGAAGGGCACGCAGACCTGCACAGCTAGGGCCCCCTGGCCCACCCCGCCACTTCCATGCCCCGCCCCCCACAGCCACCTCTCCCATGCCCTGGGAGCCTTAATCAAAGCAGAAGGAAAGTGAGACTGAGTTTTAATGAGTCGTCTCTGGGATGTCTTAAGCTGCATTTAAAAGCCCCTAAGTTTCCCGTGACGAGGGGACTGCATCAGGCAGGGTAAATATTTATGGCTCCACCTGAAAAGCTGGGCCCATTTTTCATGCAGGATTTTAAGAATATAGATCACTGAGAGAGAGAGAGAGAGAGAGAGAGAGAGAGAGAGAGAGAGAGAGAGAGAGAGAGAGAAATGAAACCATGGGTGGCCACAGTGCTGGGACCCTGAATTATAGATATGAACCTGTCCCCAACTTCTTGTTTTTAATTAAAACGCCCTTTTCAGTAATTCCATTAAGAGGCAGCTGTGGTTCGAGAGTCTCTTGCTCATTTTCTTTAAATTATGAAATACTCTGTCGGCCCCTCTGGTTTCAGGGACCAGAGGACGGGAGTTGGAGAATATGAGGATTCAGGAGACCACAGGTCAGGCCCGGCAGGGGCTCTGGGCCTGAGGCCCCTCACTGCCATCCTGCTTCTCCCGTGTCCCACGTTTCCGGCAGACTCATTACTGTGTACCTACTGTGTGCTGGGGCTTCCGTCTCCATCATCCCTCTCACGCCTAGTTTACAGAGTAGGGCAAGCTCAGAGTGGGCCTAGAGTCACACAGCGAGTGTGGTAGAGCTGGAACTCAGACTCAGGGCCACCTGACTCCAAGTCTCCTGCCTTTGCCACCTCCCCCACGGATGGAGAAGGACTGAAGTCCTCATGCCACCCGTTGGAAGGGGCTGGCGAGGGGTGGAACACCTTGGGACCGGATCAGCAGAGACCCAGGATCCAGGGAGAGGGGATCTCAGAGCACTTGTCTTGTGTGCTCAGAAGCTGGAGCTTCAGAGCTGAGAGATGCACACTGCCTGCCCTCAAGGAGCATGCAACATCCTCCTCTCTGCTTATCTGCAGCCTACCTCCTCCTGGAAGCCTTCCCTGCCTACACCAGCCGCCATTCCTCCTTCCATCTGTTATTCCTCCTTCTATCTGCTTTTACCCTCACCTCATATTCATCCTCCCACCCATTCATCCTTCCACTCATCTATTGTCTCATCCATCCATCCATCCATCCATCCATCCATCCATCCATCCAGAAAACGAATTAACACGTCTCAAGCCATTAACTATGTATCACTCTATGTGTCTCCCTCATTGAATTTTTATAGCACCTCTATCAAGTAAGGTCTAGCCTCTCCATTTTACAGATGGGCAAACTGAGGCTCTGAGATGTTTTCAGTTGCTTGCCCAAAAACAAGGGAATGAAAAGCTAGTTATGCACTTTCAGGCATGGTGACAGGCCATTTACGGCAGAGGATTTGGGCCAGGAAAGAGAGACCATCCAAATTCTACCCATTCCTCCACTCCCACCACCACCGTGTAAGCTCACCCAGCCCCTCTCCCCTTGCTCCTAGTTGGGGCACTGGCTGTCAGGGCCATCTCTTGTCTCCAGAGTGGTGCAGGGAGAGGCAGGCCCCAAACACAGGGTGCTCATTGTGGCCCACCCTGGAGCAAAGGCTCCTATTGTCCGCAGGAAGCTGCAGGTGGGCTCCAAGCTGCTCCTGAAGCGCAGTGCCTGACATCTGACTTGGGCTGTCACCATTGTGTGACCACAGCGGCTCTTTGTCTCAGACAGGCTCTCTCTCTTTGCCTGTCCAGCCCTCCCCTACCCCAGCCTCAGTGATTTGCATTCGGGGTGATAAAGAGATTGGGGAGGGGTGGGAGAGAACACTGGCTTGGGAGTCCAGAGACCTTAAAACATCACATCTCCTTACTGAGCCTCAGTTTCCCTATCTGTAAAAGGGGAGATCACTCCTGCCACGCCTCATCTGAACTGGAGACAATGGCAGGGGATGTCGGGGGTATCTGAGTAGGGATTTGGTCCTAACTCAGTCTCTTGCCGTGTGGCTTTGAGCAAGTCATGTGCCCTCTCTAAACCCGTTTCCATATCTGCAAAGTCAGAAGAAAAGAAAATAAAGCCCGCCTGCAAGGAGATGCAGCATGCAAAGCGCCTGAGCGGGGCCGGTGCTAAGACACAGAACTTGCCTTTTCCATCATTATCTGTGGTGACAGCGGCAGCCCTGGGAACACTGCAGAGCTTTGTGCCACGCAGGGCATCCTGCCGAGTCTGCTGCCCTTCCAAATCATCAGGCCCTTCCTTAGGTTATCTCAGGGCTCAGCCCAGAAAATTTAAGTAGTGTCTCTGAGGGGTCATGACTTAGGGGCACAGAGCCTGCCCGACAGAGTTCCTTCTCTTCCCAGACAGGCGGCTTCAACTGTGCTGCGGGGCAGAGGCTCGGCAGGGGCTGTGCATCGAACAGGGAGCTCCCAGCCTGAGCACATCCACTCGGTGGTGTGCCCAGCGACGGCAGGGGCTGCACTGAATGCCCAGGGTCTTGAACAGGCTCGGCTCGTTGGAGGAGTCCCCTAAGTAGATAGGGGGCCTGGGAGCCCGCACAGACTTAGAAATGACAGGGATGGAGTCCTGCCCAGGATGGAGGGCGCTGCCACTGCCCCCCGCCATGGAAAGAGATGCCCCCCCGTATGAAGCGATAGCAAGACAACGTGAAGCCAGCCCTGCCCAGGGGCCCCCACCATGGTCTGTGTGGCCAAGGACCTCTGTGGCCTCTGTGGCCACTCCCTCCACTCCAGGTCTCAGGCCCCTGTCCGGGCATGGCTAGGTGAAAGGGCAGAGGGGCCCGGGCTGCAGAGATGGGTCCAGCAGTCACCAAGCTCTGCCAGCACCCAGTGCCCAATATGGGCTCTCAAGCCTAAGAATGCACAGTATGGCCCCTCTTGGGGGACAATACCACCTGGACACTACAAGGTTACCCAACAGGTCAGAGGACACAGACAGATGGTGTCACAGATACACACAGGTTGCCCAGATGGGGTCATGAGACACTGATAGATGGCATCCCACAGACAACTTGGAGTCCTAGAGTCGTGGATAAACACTGTGACTGGGATCATTCCCATAGACGCAGTGCCTGTGGCATCATCTGGCATTTTATGCCCCTTTTGTAGGGTGAGGAATATACCCAAGGGGAAATCTATCCAGGCTAAGGAGACATGCCTTCTGGGAGCTTGTGCCTATCTTGTCCACACTCAGGAAGCCAGAATCCCAGAATTCCCTTCTCCTGCAGCCATGAGCCCACTTCCAAGGCCTGGAGGGCCCCTTCCCGAAGTCCATTTGAGGTCCATCCTCCCAGGACAAACCTGTCACCCCTGGGAGCACTCCCAGGCCCAAGGGGGTGGTCCGGGGGTGGCCATTTGAGGGAGATGCTCTAGACTGAGCTCAGCCTGGCAGGCTGGTGTCCACACGTGTGGGCCTGAGGCCTGTCTGGCCTGCTCACAGCCCATGTTGGACAGAGAAGGCCTGGTAGTCTGGTGCTGGGGCCTCCATTACACCCGGATCCAGACTCTGGGATACTCTCCAGCGCTAGGTCCCATCAGCCTCATGGCAACCCAACCCTGCTACTGGGACCCCCTCGCATGCCCCAAGCCAGAGCCCTGGAGCCTGCTGGTCAACCCAAACACAGGGTGGGAGTCTAGAGTTTGTCTAGGAGCCTGGGGCCATTGCAGAACTAAGCAGACGACCCTGCCCAGCCAAGGGCTCATGCTCATATAATCAAGGTCACCAGGAACTATTGGAGACTCAGAGGCTGTCAGGCCTGGGTTTGAATCCTGACTCTGATATCAGCTATAGACATCCGGAAAGCTAGTGAGCCTCTCTGAGCCTTACTTTCCATTCTTTTGGAAACTGGAGGTAAAACCTGCTTCCTATGGATGTTGCTGGGAGTACATCTGATTGTGGCTTTGAATTCTCCCTGTACCCAAAGGCAACACAGATGTTCTGATCCAGTCCCAGAGAAATGGTCATTGAATGAATGATTTTAACAACCAGTCTGAAAAGTGGGGCCAAAGGAAGCGAGATATCGCTGCCCAGCTCCCAGTCCCTGAATCCCTCCCTCCTCTCAGCTGCAACCCCTTCCTGGGCAGGGACCCTGCTCCGAGCCCCTCCCCAAGCTGCAGGAGGCCCAGACACATGTTCTGAGGGGGCATTATCTGTGCTCAGTTGACTGTAAACGTTTAAGCGGAATTGACTGTGTACTCAGCCACTTTCAAACACAACTAATCTTCATCGGGGCGACGGGAAGTGAAATATGTTATTGTCGGCAGCAGTAAATTACCCGTGCCAGAGCTGGCTCGTGAGGCATTACGGGCCGTGGCCAGCACACTCCTTCACCGGGCCGCCACCTGCCCGCAATCCATTACTGCAAACGGCCCTGGTCACCTCCTCATAGGTCCCAGGGATGTGAGCCAGCTGCCAGCTGCCCAGCCTGGCCCCACCCTCCCTGGGCAGCAAGATGAGAAGAGGGCTGGGGGGCTAAGGCCTGGCTTTCTGCCCACCCCGCCTCCCAGGTGCCTGGGCAGGAGACATGAGAAGACCCCTGCCCAGTGGATCCATCGTCAGTAACGAGATAATGGCGGAGATTGAGGCCCAGGCAGAGAACGGGATTTGGTCCAAGGCCTTCTGAGCCTCCGTTTCTGAATCTGTAAAATGGGGTTCATTCATTGTTTTTGCAAATCTCTTTAATGTCCGACTTAACAGAAAACGGTTGGATTCTCACTTCTGCTTCTGCATTCAATCTGTTGCGACATATTGTTTTGGTTGAAGTAGATGAAGAGTATCTGGTCTCACACAGATACGGAGCTAGAAAAGGGGAAAGAGTTCTAATCGCCTTCTCAGATCACTATCGGTAGTCTCCTTTGACACCAAACCAAAACTCCACATGGGGTAGTGTGTTAAAGGTTAGCGGCAATATGGTACCTGAATCCACATCGGCTGGCTTTCTTACTCTGTGAGTTTAAAACCCATCCGTCTATTTTGCACTTTGAATGGATCTTTTACTTACTTTGCAACATTATGCATTGGTCACTGGGAAAATATGATTGATTGAGTTATGCCGTTCTTCCAAAGGTTGACATATTTCATTATATAACATCAAAAAAAGTCACCTTCACTAATATTACTACCAATCTCTTCAGGAAAGTCTTTAAGTAGGAAGCTGTCAAACCCACGGTGGCAGATACAAGTTCTCCAAAGTTCTAATTTTTTCTGTAAAGTCAAATTTGATCATTGGCAACAAATACTGTCAGTTGACAGGCAACTATGTTCATGTTCAAGAAAATATCTGCCAATAGCCAAGGTGGAAAGACGATCGTCAGTCAGTCGTTATTATTTCAAGTAAAAATGGAGTTTCATGAAAAAGGTGGCAGTGTGCATGCAGCTTTTCTGATGCATCGAATGACACAGCGACTGTCTTTGATGTGCTCACTTCCTATTTTGTTACAGACTCTTTAAAAGATATAGACTCAAAGGTTCAGATTTTTTTTTAATTAGTACTTTTTCTTTTCATCAAGGATATGCTTAAGTGAAACTGGCTTTTTAATTTTTAACTGAGAGAGTATTTAAGGTAACGAATGCAACAATCTCCGTGACAGTTTGGTGCCAGGGCTGTGACCCATGCTATGAGGCCAATAGTTTTAGTCACACATTACTTTTTTTTTTTTTAACTTTTATTTATTTAAGTGTGTTTTTCCAGGACCCATCAGCTCCGAGTCAAGTAGTTGTTTCCACCTAGTTGTGGAGGGCGCAGCTCACACTGGTCCATGCGGGGATCAAACCAGCAACCTTGTTGTCAAGAGCACCGCGCTCTAACCAACTGAGCTAAACCGGCCGCCCCTTCACACATTACTTTTACACCATCGGTGTCACAGTGAAAAAGGCAAATAATGTGTTTGTAGTATTGTAAAAATGGTTGATCTCACAGACACCCTGAAAGGGTCCTGCAGACCCCTCAGAGTACTATGGAGCACATTCTGAGAGCCATTGATCCTGGGCGATAGTTCCCAGCGCTGCCAGGGGTGTTGGAAGACGTGGATGAAACTCGATGGGTGAAAGGACCTTTACGAACTGCTCTGCACCGTCAGGTACCACTATCCCTACCCCCACCACCTGGGGCCTCCTCCCCATTTGGGGACAAATGTCCCCATGCCCAGGCCCAGCTCCTCCCCTAATCACAATTCTCCCTGAGGATGCTAATGAAGACCTTTTGGCTCCTTCAAAACCCGGCTCAGAGTCAATCTCTTCCTGAAGCCTTCCTGAACATAAGCCCTCAGCGGGGATCCTGTCTCCTTCTTCTGAACTTCCCCTAACCCCGTTCCAGCCTCACCTCATTCCCAGCACCCTGCCTCGGACATAATAAGCCCTCAACAGAGCCACTTTGATCCAAATGAATGAGGAGAAAGAAAGTTGTGACATGGCCAATGGCTGGGGCTGATTAGGACAGTGGCTAACTGGTTAACAGGCCAGAGAATTCTGGGAGATCTTGCTATGAATCCCAGAACATTGGCATAATCCCAAGGACTGAGCACCAGGTACCAGCACCCCCAGGAGACTGGGACAGGTGGGGCCCAGAGGAGAAGAAGGGGTTACAAATGATCTGAAGGCCTACCTAGATAAACCGTGACCTGGATAAAACTTATATTCAGGGTCTTTTTTCCTGTGTGACCTTTGGCAAATCACTTAACCTCTCTGGGCTTCAGTTTCCTCATCTGTCAAATGAAGAGTTTGGACCAATCCCTAGGACTCCTCACAGCTCCCAAATTCTACGAGTCAATGATAGTCACGAGCCAACACTCCAACTCGAAGTGACACTCCAACTTCTATGAGAGGAACATTCATGCTTTCCGGTCCACTGACATTTTGAACGTAGCATGATGTTGACATTCAAATGTTCTCTGACATCATCCAATGATATTGACATCAAACAGTCTATAATGCTCACACGTGACAAGATCCCTTATGCTGACATTCAAACATACTGTTGCTGACATTGAACGCTCTATGACATCAATGTTAATTGACTGCCAGCTATGTGACAGTCATGCCAACAGCCCAGGAAACCTATGAGTCCATATACTGTCCCTTCTCAGAACTTTCTTTTCAGGAATCTAGACTCCCACGGTGGCGCCGACAGTGGCTTAGGTGGACCATAGCTGTCCTCATCCCCCCACAGTCCTTTCTCTTATACGAAGGATTGATGTGGTCTCAATATAACATAAATGCAGCTTTAACACAGTCCAATGGCCCTTCTTTCAATCAGATTCTGTCCCCCCCAAATCCAGAGTCATCACTGCGGTAGCCCCAGTTCCCTAAGATTTCCCTGTTCTCTGCTTTCTACCCAGGGCCTTGCCAGCTGGAACGTGCTGGTTGGGGGGTGGGGGCATCGAGGAGAAATTGAGGCTCCAGGCAGGACCCACAAAGGACCATGGGAAGGATGTCCTGGGACTATGGCTCCGCCTCCTCCTACTGCCCCCTGGTCTCTGGTTGGGCCTCGGGGATGGGGGTGGGGGACTCTAGCGACAGGGAAGGCAGTCACCATGGTAATGCCTGCCTCCCCACCACCTTCCACCCCATTCAGGCGTTGGCCAGACAGAAGTGCCAAACCCCCGATTGGCTTTGCCTCTCTTCAAAAAAAAAGAAAAGAAAAGAAAAGAAATTCCTGCAAGTTGAACAATCCTTGTGTTGGATTTGGGAGATGTTATTCCTAGTGACAGACAAGGGCAATTATCTGCAATCCGCCAGCAGTTTTAGCCTAATTTCATTACTGCTGTGCAATTCTCCCTGAGCTGCTAGTCTATCAATGTCTTGCAGAACGGATTAGCGGGCACTTTCTTCATCTTCAAATGAATTTTAGCTGTCATGCCCTTGATGAATAGAGCAGGGACAGGCGGCTGACCTGGGCCAGGGGAGTGGCCAGGGGGCGACAGGCAGGTGGCCTCGGGCCCGGCAGGAGGTGAGCTGGTGCGGGGAGACCAGGAGATGAGTGGAGGGGGAAGCACCTGAGCCATCCAGCCCCATGCCCAGGACTTTGGGCTGCTTGCACCCACCTACTAGGGCTTTGCACACTGAGCCCCCCTTTGGAGACAGCTTCCTAGGTCCTGGGCTGAGAATACAGAAGGGGATGCTTTCTCACCCTGCAGCCCTCTGGGCCACCCCCCACCACAGCACCCAAACCTCTGGAAACTCCAGCTTCGAACCTGCCTCCCCGAGACACCGTGCACCTCAAAGAGTGCAGTCCAGCACTAACTTGTCACCGCGGTGTCCCCAGAGTCCCGCTCGGAGGAGACTCTGTCAGTTTTCGTTGTAGGACAAATGATTCTCAGTTTCGCTGCAGCTTGGGTCTGGGCCTGGCGCGAGCCTGGCACATGGCAGGAGTCCAAATGCTATTTGATGAATGGGCGAAGCCACGAGTGGCTTATGAGAAAGAGGGTGGAGGGGGGAGGACGCCAGTGCTTTACGAAGCACCTACTATGTGTTAAGCACTATGCTAGGGACGCTGCTGGTGTGACCTCTCTCCTCTCAAAGAGGTGAAGTCCCTAAGCCTAAGACACAAGCCAGTTGGGAATTGGTGAGCCCAGGCCTGCCTGGCCATCCTCTACAGCTCCCAAGGAGCACTGTTTGGGGAACACTCCGTGCCAAGTGAGATTCTTATGCGCAGAGTGAGGCCCCGTAGAGAGATAGGAGAAGCCCGAGGAGAGGTGATGTGGGGCCTGGTGTCAGCAACAGGGGGAGAAGCCCACGCCTGCTCAGGGCCTCCTCTTCCCCACTCCCCCATACTTATCCAAAGCCCTGGGGTGAGGGGCTGTGGTGGGTTTATCCCTTTTCACTTACCACCTGTTCAGTCCCCACTTTCCCAGCCCAGCTCTGTGCCCGGGGAAGCTGACCTCCACAGGCTGCTCCAGCCTCTGGATGCCAGACGGACCATCTGATGGGAGGCTGGAGCGGGAGCGGGAGAGGCTGGGGTACCTCTGCCCAGCTTTGCCTGCCTCACCATGGCATTCCTGGCAATCACTAGCTTCCTTCAAGCCCATGGCTCCCGCCTGGTGGTGATCCCTCCAAAGCTCCCCTACAACGGGGCTCTGGTAGCTCCATTTCTGCCCATTCTGGTCTAGGGGCCTCTGCTGGGTCTCAATGTCCCCGGCTGGCTTCCACCCCTCTGTAAGTCCTTTAACTGAACTCTCTCTTCACTTGTGCCGTCCCAGGGGAACGCCGCGTCCTGCAGGATGCTGACAGAGGTGGGTGGAGTAGGAATCTAGCTCCTTGTGACAGCAGCTTCTATTCCCGCCATGCCTACTCTGTACCTGGCACGGGGCTGAGCTGCGGGCATCCACGGGCCTACTGGAAACTTCCAACCGCTCAGTGGGATGTGCCATTTCCAGAGGAGAGCACTGAGGCTCAGAGAGGCCAGGAGACTGGCTGGGGTGCCCAGCAGGCAGGCGGGGGAGTCGGGATTTGAACTTTTCTTTGCCGGCCTCCAGCCCTGTCATCTTAGCACCCACGCTGTGCGTATTCGACCCTTTGCCCCCCAGCTGGTGAAAAGCTCTTTGGGGCTGTACATTGATGATTCTTTGGAAAGACCAGATGTTCTCCTTTGCCCTTGAAAGGCAGCATGGAATCCTTTATGCTTCCTTGGCCTTAAGCAAAGGAAAGTCAAGCCCAAGAGAAGAGGGGCTCCCTCCATAGTGACTGTCCCACTGAGCCATACACCCCCAGAGATCCTGCTCTCTTCCCAGAATTTATAGGAGCGGAAAGAAGACCCCTGGCTTGGGGCAGTCCAGTCCCCATTTGACATGTGGGAAACTGAGGCTAAGAGAGGCAAAGGGACTTGGCTCAGAACCAACAAGATGTCATACAGAGCGGGCCCCAGCCCAGGAAGCCAGCCTGGTTTTCCTCAGGGCCGGAAAACGAGGCTTAGACCAGCCAAAGCTGGGCTTCCTCCCCCACTTTCAAGTTCTGGCCCTTTCTCCAAGCACCTGGGAGACTCTCCCAAGTTTATCGATCGCCATGGCAGCCTCAAGTCAATACGGTGCACTTTGCTAATTAATCTTTTCCAGATAATTGCAGGAAATTATTGGTTGGTGTGAAGTGGGGATGGAGAGGCAGCCTCTGTGCCGCCACCTGCCCAGAGCAGCTTCTGGCGGAGCCTCTCCCCAGCCTCCTGCCCCTTACCCACCTCTCTCTTCCTGGCATCTAGGGCAGATGAGCCCTGCTTCCTCCTGCCCCCTACCCAGCCCCTTCCAGAGTCCTCAGTCCAGGACTTTCACCAGGCCAGCCCTCCCAGCACCATTCTGGGATGCAGGGGGAAACAACGGGAGCAGGGATGGTCCTAGGTTCAAATCTCAGCTCTGGCAATTACTAGCCGTGCAACATTGGACAAGTTGTTTAACTTTTCTGAGACTCAGGTGAAAAACAAACTAGAGTTTATAATCTCTGCATCACAGGCTGCTTCTAAAGACAAAACAAAGGAAGGCACTTTAATAATGATTGATGGACAAATAGTAACAACTCCGACCACTAGAGCCAATACTCAACGGGGGCCTTGCCACATTCCAGGTACTGTTTGGTGTGTCTGCTAGGTGCTACTATTGTACCCATTTTATGGAAAGGGAAACTGAGGCGCTGACCTGAAGATGTACCGACAGTGAGAGGTGGAGACTGAATCCCTGCTCAGTACCCTGGATGCTGATCTCCGCCTCACGTGGTGTCACCAAGCCCAGCACAGAGCCGTGTCACTGGGAACAAGCCTTCCACATGTTCATCTCAGAAGCCAGGGGATACTAGTGCAGGGTGGGAAGGAGTTGGGGGGGAAATGCTAGGGACGGCACAAGCCTCACCAGTGCCCATGGCTTCCCCCTCAAGCCCCTTCACCCCAAACTCTGGGCCCACCTCAAAGGGTCTAGGTAATCATGGGACCCAGGTAAACTTGGGGTCCCCAGGCATCTCCCCCAGGCCCTAATGTAATTAATCAAACCTGGACATTCCTGGATAAAGTTTCCATCCCTTTGGGGTTTCTCTTTCTCCCAGATATCATTTAATACATCACCTCTCTGGGCGGTATATACCTGCTCCTAATAAACCTCTAAGATTTTAATGAACTAAATAGCAAATTACTTTTTTATTCAAGAATGAAATTTCATCATATTCATAATTCATATTTTATTTCAGACATCTGCTGCTGATTACATTACATTTAACTAAAATTAGATGATGCTCAGAATGCAATTAAGGCGCTGCCAAATTCTTCGGCCCACCAATGCTGGCGGAGCTCAGCGGGGGCCGCTAGGAACCTAATATGTAATTAGGAGCTATTTTCTAGCTGTTTTTAAAGTCTGAAAATTAGCTGCCTTTATTAATCACGCAGACAAATATAAAGTGGAACCAACGCTTGCTGAAATTTCTAAAAGGGATTTTTTGTTTAATTATACACCACAGAGTACTGTGACTCGTTTTGCATGTTGATTTGTTGTGCACTGACATTTTGACAACTGGTTCTCAATTTGTCTGTCGTACTTAGGCAACAACAAAGCTGACGGTAATACTTTAACTTTCAAAACCTTCAGTGTGCCGGGGAGAGGGAGAATGGCATTCCTCGCTGCGGGCCCAGGGCTGGGCTCTCGAAGCCACGGGGGGCCAGAGACACAGGGAGAAGGGCAGGGGAGAGACACGGAGGGGGGCTCATCAGAAAAGTTAGGCTGGGAGGTGGTGGGAGCACTGAAGCAGGAGTCCGAGGCCAGGGAGTGAGCCCCAGATCTGCAGGGTGGCTGAGAGGACAACCTTCCCCTGTGGGCCTCGCGCTCCTCCTGTGCACCTGGAAGGGTTTAGAGCTGGAATTCGTGAAGGAGCCTCAATGTGGTAAAACTGTCTTCTTTGCTCTGTGTGTCAGACTCTGCCCTCACTGGTGCTTTCCACAGCATCATTTAGCCCCTCCGCCCTCTGAGGGGGACCTTTTCTTATCTCATTGTACAGAGGATGAAACTGAGACTTGCTGAGAGTCTATGACTTGTCACTGGCCGGCTGGTAGCCTCACCAGCCTCACACTCGGACGTTGTTGAGTCCAGAATCCCTGGTGTTTACTGTATCCCCGGCCTGGCTCGGCAGCCCTGAGCAGGGGCGGCTCTCCGGGCCTCGTTTCCCATTTGTGCCGCTTGGACATGCAGAAGCAGCTTCGCCAGGCTTTGGTCTGACACTGCAGCCACGTGCCCTTGCCCACTTGGTAACTGACCGTCCCACCCGCAGCCCTGCTGGGGGCCAGGGATGGGGTGTGCAGAGGGGCTTCAGCGCGGAGCGCGATAGGATCTCTGAGCAGGTCCTTGGCCCCTGTGCAGTCACTGAGCTCACTTCACGCCCTCAGAGGTGCCCTGGGCCACCGGGTGGCCAGCACCACCCAGTGACATCCAGAGTCCTCAGGCGGGACAGGAGGGCTGCCAAGGGGCTAGTTCCACCCCACGCTAACAACAAGAGCAGACGGCTTTCCCCTACGCACTGGTGCGGTGTGATCCTTAGTTGTCTGCACTCTCCCACAGATCTTACGAGGTAGGTTCCCACCCAAGCTTCGAGTCTCACACCCTGGGTTCACACCACGTCCAGGCCTGGTGGCCTTGGCCAGGCTGCCTCAGCTCTCTGAGCCTCAGTTTCCACATCATTAATGGGAGGGTCTTGACAGCACCCAGATCTCCGGGTTCTGGTGAGAACTGAATAGGAGAATGGGTGCTCGGCCCACAGGAAGCCTCGACCAATGGAAGCTGCCTGTTACTACCCCATTTCACAGATGGGGCCATTGAGTCTCTACAGGGCAAAGTACTTGCCCTAAGGTGCCTATCGCTGGGCTGAGAACTGCACCTCGGTGGTCGATTCCACAGCCCATATCTCACCTCAGCACCCTGATGCCTCCCTAATGCCCACTGGGGAGGGCAGGAGAAGGGCCAGAGATCTCCGTTTGGCCACCATCCTCTCCTGTCTCTCATGTCCTTCTTGCCCCCTGGAGGGGGTGCCGAGCTGGCCTGGAGCTGACATGTGGCAGAGCCCACCACGGGGGTCTCTGCCCCTGCTGAGCCCAGGCCAGCCGAACCAGTGCTCACCACCTGCCCACATCTGTCTTCAGGAGCCAGCCCTGCATCCACCTCCTGTCGCCAGACTTCCCTGATGAAAATACCAACCGAGAAAAGGTTTTTTTGGGTGACAATGAAACTGTCAATAAAATCTCAAACATAAGGATAGGCAATGACTATTTCACTTACTTTGACAGTTGAGATTTTGCTGGGGAAGGAAAGTGACAGGCACCTGCTGACATCAATACCACTTCTTTCAGAGAAGAACCCACAGGGAAGGCGTCCCCTGGAGACCTGCCTTGCCCAGATGCCATCCGGGCTGGGACTGCTGCGTTGTCAGAGGAGCTGGGGTCAGCCGTGAGGGAGAGGCTGGAGGCCCTGACTCGATCTGCTCATTTGTTCATCCTACAAATCCTCTCTGAGCACAGACATACACCAGGCTCTGTGCTGGGGCGACAGATGCAGAAACGAACCAGGAAAACTTCTGCCCTTAAAAATGTAATGAGTTCAGTTGTGTCCCCCCAAAAGAGATGCTGACGGGCTAATCCCTGGTACCTGTGAATATGACCTTATTTGGAAATAGGGTCTTTGCAGATGTCAGCAAGTTAAGGGTGAGGTCAGCAGGGTGGGCCCTAATCCAATGGGATTGGTGTCCGTTTAAAAAGAGGAAAAGTCACATGAAGACAGAGACACACGGGGAGAGGAGGCCCACGTGACGAGGGAGGCAGAGACTGGAGCACTGCAGGTGTGAGCCAAGGGACACCAAGGTCTGCCGGCCACCACCAGAAGCTGGAAGGGGCCAGGAAGGATTCTGCACAGTCTTAGAAGGAATACGGCTCTCTGACAATTCAGCCTTCTAGTCCCCAGAACTGTGAGAGAATATATTTCTGTTGTTTTGAGCCTCCCAGTTTGTAGAACTGTGTTACAACAGCACGAGGAATTAATACAAGGGATTTCGTGCCAACTAGGGAGTCAGATAAGAGGCCCCATGCCTGGCAGGAGACTATCAAAAAAGGGGTGCACCTGGTCCCTGAACAGAGGAGACAAACTGGACTCCAAACCTGAAAGGCCTTTCCAAGCACCTACACAATCCTCCAACCTGTTGCCTCCTCCCTAGCCGTCCCTAATGCCACTGTCCCACTCCAGCCATTGCCATCTCTCACCTCCCAATACCCCCCTCCATCTGCCATGCCCCAGCCAGAGGACTTTCTCAGGCACAACTCAGGTCTGTGTGTGCCTAACACCCACTCTGGCTTCCCAGGGCGCTCAGGATAAACTTCGTTTCACGTCGGGCCAGTCCCAGGCCCTGCCTCATACAACAGGTGCTATCTGAACCATCTGTGGCTTCCCTGTACCTGCTCCAGCACAGCTCACCTCTGTGCCTTTGCTGCCCAGAACACCCTCCTTCACCTCCCAGCCCAGCCAAAATTTCGCCCAGACATCTCCTCCTCCAGGAAGCCTTCCCTGATCCCCTTCCCACACTCCGGGCTGGGATAGGCAACCATCCTCTCCCTTGGCTCCTGTGGTAACTCAGAACCCACAGTTCTTTACTGTTGTTGCGTTTGCTTAGCTGGCTCTGCCCTGTGAGTCCTGGACGGCAGGGTCGGGTCTCATTCACCCCTGATCCCAGTGCCCAGCACATAGTTTGAGCTCAGGCAATATGACCACTTGCAAACTCAGGCCTTGGCCAAGAAGCTGGCTCTAGGAACAAATAGTGGCTTAGCCCACAAGACCTGGGCCAGTAAGTCTCTTGCTCGCGACACTCTGTAAGATTGCCCAGGGTCAGGGAAGAGAAACTGGTGTTGGGCTCAAAGGATCTGGGCTTGAGTCTCATTTACCAGCGGCATCACTTCATCTCTCTCACCCTCAGCATTCTTATTTGTGAAATGAGAACAGCAAAACCTACAACATGGAGTCTAACTGTAGTGATTAATGGCTTTTGTCTTTATAATGATAATTGAGTCACTGTGGTTCTCACGTGAACTTCTGTTTCCAAAATCCCTGGGTCGTTCAAGGCCAGCTTCTCTGACCGATTCCTCAAAATTGTGGATCCTTACAAGCACATTGGAAGAGGGCCCAAAGTTAATGTTTGTCATTTAATTCTTATAACTCTTTACATATTAATGTGTTACCCTCCCAACTGGATGACATCTCCCTTACCAGTAGGAGCTCCCTTACCTTCAAGGGCTTTTGAAGGACTCAACGAGTGCTAGTTGAGTGACTCTAGCGCTGCCCACCCAGGGCCTAATACAAATCTGAAGTAATCTGGGCACTTGAGCTGAGGAGCAAACTGCAAGGCAGAGATTGCAAACTGGATCTGAAGTCAGGTGGACCTGTTTCCATCTGGCTCTGCCTCTACCAGGCTCTGAGCCTCGGTTTTCCCTTCTGCAAAATGGGGGAGGAATACCCACATCTCAGGACATCAGGAGACAATGTACATGAAGGTACCTGGCACTCGGCAGATGTTGGATGAACGAGCAGTATTTAACCTCAGGGTCCTGGGCTCCACCCCAGCTCCAGTCTTTCCTGGTTGGGTGATGTCTGACATGCCACCACTCTGAGATTCAGTTTTCTCTTCTGGAGAATGAGACAACATCTGCCACTGAGAACTATTGTGAGAATAAAATGCAGTTGTGCATATTAAGCCTGACACGCATGGGAAACGTGTCCAGTTAAGTGGTGGCTATTAATTTATTGTACTGAATTTTATAAATGTCCAGACCTGAAGCCTCCCAGAGCCAGCCTGCCCCCCCACCGCCCCAAAGTCTGGTAAATGAAGTGAGGAAGGGGGTGAAGATGGGCACTGATGGCCTTAACTCCCCCTGCCCCCAACAATGAGGATATTTCCTATGCCTGGGGCCTTCCAGCCATCACTTCAAAGGACTTTAGAAATGCTATTTGTCTCACCAGCCGCCCTGGCTGATGGGAGAGGGAGGATCTGTGGAAGCCCTTCTTTCCTTCCAAGTGAAGAACGGACAAAAGGGCAAGTGCCCATCCTTTTCTGACTAAGACCCCGACTCCCACCCATTTCTAGACCCAGCAAACGCGTTGGAGAGCTGGCGAGGTGGGCTTGGGGCAGCCAGGACTCCTGAGCTGAGCAGGGGAGCCCTGTGCAGGCGAGAGGGGCCACTTCCTCCTCCTTCCGTTCTCACTCATTTAGAAAACCTCAAGCTCGCATCCTGGGCCAGGCTCTGTGCTCGACTTGGGGAGACTGCAGCGAGCAAGACTGCTACGGCGCCTGCCCTGGGGGGGCAGGCGATTTACTGGGGAGACAGGCGAGGTAACAACACATATGATTGCACAGTTCGGAAACAAAACAAAGGGAGAGATGGGAGGGGTAGTCCAGGCAGAGGGAACAGCAGAGGCAAAGGCCCTGCGATTTTTCATCGTCAGTCCGGCCCGTGGCTCTCGTCTGCCCCGCACTCCCTGTGTGTCCTCACGCAGCGCCGTGAGGGAGTCCATGTTTATTTACCACCTACTGCACTGGGACCTAAGCTTCCTAAAGACAGGCCTGGAATCGCTTGGTCCATCATTACTACCTTCGTGATTTAGATCAGCACCTCGCACAGAGTTGTCCCTCAATCAAATCTGTTGAGTGGACAGGTGGGGGTTATGCAGGCACTACGCGAAATGCCCTGAACCCCCACAACCACCTTACGAGTCGTCTTCACATTGCAGATGAAGAAACTGAGGCTGAGAAGTGATGTCACTTGCCAAAGGCCAGCAAGTGGCAGAGTTGGGATTCAAACTCAGTTCTATCCGGGCTCTTTTGCTCCACGGCTCAGGCCTGGAGTGGGGGTAGGGGATGCAACAGACAGCAGGGCCCCAACACCCCCCAAAGGAAGCAGATCGAGAGGGACGATATTGCAGGCTCCATAAATAACACGGGTCCCTGGGCCCTGCTGGCGGGTCTAGCAACCCGAGAGTGTGTGTGTAATACAAACAGCTCTAATCCCCTGTCAGTTAAACTGGATATCAGAGGAGACAAGCTTCCAAGCGGGGAGGCCTAATTGAATCGAATTGAAAAGGCGGAATGGGCGGCCGGGCTGAGGAGGCGGGATGCCGGGGAGCGAGCAGGCGCAGCGGCAGCTGTCTGGGCCTCCCCTATCCCGGTCGGGGGGCACTCCAGCCCCCACCGCTGGGGGCCGGGCTTGGGTGGGGGCATCCCAGCCAGGGCACTCCGCCTCCTCTGGCCTCCCCTTTATCTGCTGCCTCTGCCATTTTCTCTCCATCGCTGACCCTTTTTCTGTTCCCTCTGTTATCTTGAATAATGTCACTGTCTCTTTAGAATCTATTCATCAGAGCAGAAAGAAGCCAATGCTGACACTGATAAAAAAAAAATACCATCTGTGCCTCACAGGGAAGAGCTCTCAACCCAACCTCTGGTGCCCCCGCCGCCCCTGCCACCCGCCCTCCTGCCATTTCACAGGGTGCCCCGGGGTAATCAGATTCTACTGGGGGTGGGGTGCGCTCCCACAGGTGGTGCCCCCACTCCCACACTCACTATCCTGAGCCAGGGGGCGATGGGCTCTAAAAGAGGTCTCAACCCTAGACGGTTTTCTGTCAGCAAAAGAGCTTGATTTGGTCATTTGCGTTTCTTTTTTTTAATTGGTTTTTCTTTATTGGTTGACAGTATTTTTTAAAAAACAGGGTATTTTACCAAAATATCCATATTTCTGAATTCTCTTTTAAAACTAGATAGAAAGGTTGGGCGACAGTGGGTCCACCACCCCAAAGGGCAATGATCGGCTGGAGCTTTGCCGGGGGGCTGGCTCCTCCCGGCTGACCCGACTCCTGGAAGCTTGTCAACTTGAAACCCCTGAGTGGGTGGGGTTCCTCAGAATAGTGCTGACCACAGACAGGGCACTTTCGTAGGGCTGGTAATAATATCCTCAGAACCCATAGGAGACCAAGACCCAGAGAGGGGAAGCCACTAGCCTAAGTCACACAGCATTTCAGAAATCTCCGGACTACTGAACAGTGCTCTCCTCAGTCACACAAGGCAGGTGGGGAGATGGGAGGCGGTCCAGGCTTTGGCCCTGCCATGCCTCCCTCCCTGCTTCGGATCCATCATTAAGACTCCTGCATCTGTGTGCCGTCACCCCTCCTGGGCGTAGGCTAAGCTCAAAGCTCCCTAAGGGCATGGGCAGAGGCCTTGCCATCTTCAGGGCAAGCAAGGACGGTCGGCGGCCCTCCTTCCTGCTCCCCTTGCCTGACAACGCCCCGACTGAACCCAGGCCCTCAGCTGGTCATGAGGCCTGAGCCTGAACCCCGGCTCTGCCACAGACAGTGTGACCACAGGTTGCTTCCCTCTGTGCCTCAGTTTCCCCATCTGCAGAATGCAGGTCCTTGGGGTGCATCAGGGAGTGTTCTCAATGGGAGGATATCCCTTCTTAAGGGGACTGGCCGCTCTGCGGCAGATGGCAGGAATGGGAACCTGGGGTAAGGAAGAGCCCTCCGATGCCCGCGAGGGACAAGGCCAGCCACATGCGCCCAGGGCTGCCACTGTGGGCCTGCAAGGGGGTGCCATACATGTGCCCTCACTACCCCCGGCCTGGCTGTGGCACACAACTGCCCCGGCCTGTGGAACAGACGTGGCGTCTGGGCAACAGACGGCAGGTGCTCAGTTCCAGGGAGGGGAGCGGCTTCCTCCAGGGTCACATCCTCCAACTCCCAGACCCCCTGATAATCATTGGCTGCCACTGTGGACTTGGGGACCAGTGTCTGCGGCAGCTCAGCCAAATTCACCTTGTGACCCCAAGTCCTGCCCTATCCTCTCCCTCCTGGGCCAAATGGATGTGTCAGCAAAACCCAGCCTGGCCTGCTAAGGAGAGGGGAGAGAGCCCAGGCTTTGGAGTCAGATGCTGCTGGGTTCCAATCCCAGCTCGGACCCCAAAACCCACAAGGGAGTGATCACTGGGAAGATAAAACGAGGGCATAAGGGCAAAGCTTTGGACACCATTTTTCTGTGGATGGGGAAACGAAGCCCCAGAGAGGGCACGAGGCCAGCCTAAGGTCAAGCAGTGAGCTGCCTTTTGGTTTTCTCCTCAGAGGGCTGTCACAGGAAGAGCACGGTACTTGGAGTCAGGATACCCTGAGCTTCTGCACCTGCTGTGTGTGGCCTGAGCAGGGCCTTCCCTTTGGGCTTCAGTTTTCTCATCTGTCAAATGGGCCTTCTTACCACCCTTTCCTCCTGGGCTTGCTGTGGGGGGTGTGGGGACAGAAGGGATGTGAAAGCATCCAGAGCACAGGCCAGCGTGCCCACAGGGGTCAGAGCTGCCCTGTCGGTCACCTCACTTCCCCAGGGCCCAGTCCAGTTCCTGGCATGTAGTAGGTGCACACTTAGTATCTGCTGAATGAATAGGAGCGGAGGAGCCGGGACCTGCTTGCAGCCCTTGGCAATTGTGGGGAGGACACCCAGAAGGCCCCAGGAGGCCAAGTGCATCCCAGCAAAGCCTCTGTGCCTGTCAGCTTTCAGGGGGATACCTTGGCCTCAGCCAATACATTATGCAAATGCCTCAAAATGGATGTTTTCCTTATCAGATTTAAACATTGTGTGAGAACAGACCCAGTTAATCTCCCCAGCCAGGGGGGTTTGGCACTGCAGCCTGTGAAAGAGGCCAATTTCCCATCTCTTCCCCATGTGTGTAATTAGGCGGCTGCCCCACTGATGCATTTGGGCCCCCACATCCCTTCCTGCTGTTTGGAGGGAGTGGGGGGTGGCCCAGGAGGACAGGGAGGCCCCTTCTCTCTCCCTTGGGCTGTGGGCCCCCCCCCCATTTCGTTTGCAGGAAGAAGCAGATCCCTAAGAGGGCCCAGCAGCTGGAGGCGTGGGGCAATCGCTGAGCCATTTTCCTACAGTCACGTTTGTCACATTACAAGCTTTATGTATGGTTGGGGGAAAAAAAATAAGACGATTTTGGTTTGACTTACCAGCTTGAGCCCATGTACCCGGGGCCCAGGAGCCCCTTGCCTTCAGCCTATACCATGGAGAACAGCGTCCAGCCCCAACAGGCCGGTGAAGCGCCTTCCCACCCCAATGGGCAGAGAGAGGCCAGCCCCTACAGCACGGGAGGTCGTGTCCAGGCTGATGGATGGGGTTCAAGCCTGGGCTTCACCCCCTTAGCTTCGTGGCTGGGGTGAGTCACTGAACTTCTTTGAGCAGCCAATGTCTGCTTCTCTGTAGAATGGGAGAATCATTCAGGCCCACAATATAAGACACTCCAAAATCCAGAAGCTTGGCACCAAAACGCTTTTGGCAGCAAAGGCAACACGGGCTGACATACGATCTTCACTCTTCATACTTTTCACTGCAGAGTCCGGGTGGTGCTGCCCCAGACACCCAGAGGCAAGGGATGGAACATAGGGCATCTATCCCTCAAACTGCAAACTTCTGAATTCCAAATCAGAGCTGGCTCTGGGGTTTCAGATAAGGGGCTGTGGTTCTGTCCTAGCTGCACCACAGACTTGTGGGAATGAAATGTGACAACGCCTGATGGGTTTAGCCCCCTGCCTGGCATTTTACATTTGAGGAAACTGAGGCCCAGGGGGAAGTTTCTGCTCCAGGCCACACAGTCAGCAGGTGCAGAAGCTTGGCCCTGAGACCAATCTCCTGGACTCCAAGCACAGTGCTCTTTCTGTGATGGTGATGCCCTGGCGGCGAGAAAACGCAAAGGTGGCTCACTGTGTGACCTTAGGCAGGTCTCTTGCCCTCTCTGGGCTTGGGTTTCTCCACTAGCAGCTGCAAATGAGACGTTGGACTGTGTGGTTTCCGAGGGTCCTCCTGACCCTGATGCTTTTGGATTCCTATTACAAGCAACTGAAACATCCGTCTGGTTGACTTTGGAGGCAATCGTCCTGGTCCGGTTCAATCTTGAGAAGACATGGGGTGTGGTGTTTGTACAACTCAGTGCCAGGTTTTTTGTTTGAAGGGGGTAGATAGTGGCTCTGGGCACCGTTGGTCATCTTTGGCAGTTCGATCCGTTTGCCCATTTGCTGTGTTGGCAGGGCCAGGTCCAAAGTGTGGGTGGTAATGAGGACCAAGGGGGCAGGAGGTGGGCGAGCACCCGTGGGATGGTTGTGACAACTCGATTAAGCTACTCAGGCAGGGAATGGAGAAGGGGCTTTGGGAGGTCCCCGGTCATCTCCCAAATAGTACAATATAGTAACTGAGAGCAGGGCTCTGACGTCACACAGACCTGGGTTCAAATCCCACTCTGCCACTCGCTTGCCTTGTGACCTCGGTCAAGTCCCTTTCCTTCTCCAGGCCTCAGTTTACTCATCAACAAAATGGGCATCAGAACAACACCTATCTCACTGAACCGAGAGGATTCACACAGATAGGGGGCATAAAGCACTCAGCGCCATGCTGGGCACAGAGCAGGTGCTCAGAAAGGTTGGCTATTAGCAATTCAGCAGCTGTCAAAGCCACAGGGAGGGGTCTGACCGAACAACCAATGCAGGAGACAGGACACACTGCCTCCTCACACAGCCAGGTCTCAAGTAAGCCATGTAATGGAGAAAACAATGTGTGTGTATGCATGTGTATATATATAGACCTGCTGTGCTGGATGAGAGAATTGAGGGCTATAGCAGCCAGATGTATGGTCCTAAACAGAATTCTGGACATTTAGGAGACAACTGAGAAGACATGTGACTATGGCCTGGGCATTCGAGATGAAAACATATTGTGTAGGCATAATGCTTAACGTCTTTGGGCCTCGGTTTCCTCATCTAAGACAATGAATGACGGAATGGCACACAGTAGGTGCTGAGACAGCCAAGGAGCTGAGCCCAAACTAGCTGCAAGCCTGGAAGGGCTGGGGAAGGGGGTGCCTGCTAGGTGCTGGACATCAAGCTAGGTGCCTTACAAAAAGCTCTTGCCAGCGAATGAGAATGACAACGGAGACCTTGAAAGACAAAGCACTCTGTCCCGAGCACACTGAGATGGCAGAGCCAGCCTCGACCATGCCTGCTGACCTGCAGCCAGCTGCCAAACTCAACAGGCTGCCAGTGGTCCATGGGGGACGTTCTCGGGGAGGAAAAATCTTCACCAGCAGAAAGAACATCGGTGGAATTGCAGCAGCTACTCTGTCTGGTGTGAATCACAATATGTGCTGCCTGTCTCCTAACATGCGACCTCTACCAGACCGGGGAAATTTTCTGTGAACTTCAGGCTCTGGGGGGTGGGGTAGGGGTGGGGGTGTTAAATCCACAATCGGCTGCAGATGCTGGGAGTGGTTCCAAATGCTAACTTGAACTGCTGTCCTCCAGCTGGCAAAGAGGGCACCACGACTGTGTGTCCGTCTTTTTGGAGAGGAAGCTGGGAGGCTGGGAAGCCAGTGGGCATTGGCTGTTTCTCTAACAGTGACCCCAGGGATCTCAACCTAGAAGGTTTGGACAAACTGGGCTGGGCACTTCTAACCAGCTCTCTGTACCATTCTGAAATTTCTGGGCTGCCCAAATTTTGGGCTGAGGGACACCTAATTTTTCAGCACAGGACAGTTATAATAATGAGCATTTACTGTGCGCTTACTATGTGCCAGGCTCTGTGCCAAGGGCTTTATGTGCACTTTCTCACTCAGTCTTCATGAAATCTCTATCAGGTGGCTATTATTATTTCCATCTTCTAGATGAAGAGACTGGTCTCCAGAGCCGGACTGGCTTGCCCAAGGTCATGTGGCCAGGAGGTGGCTGAGCTAAATGGGAGCCCAGGCAGAAGTGAGTTACTCAACCTCTCTGAGCTTGTTTCCTGATCTGTAAAACGGGGTTGAGACTAGCAATTAAAACACAAGTCTGGGGTAGATGAAAAGAGATGTGTGTACCATGCTCAGAACAGTGCCCGGCACATGGCAAGCGCTCGGTACTCACTGTTTTATGCATTTTGTTTTAAAGGGTGGGGGAAGCCATCAGTGATGCTGGGGCCATTTTTACAAGTTAAGCTGGGGCTGGTGTCCTTTCTATCACCATCACACTCCTGGTAGTGACCCCAGGTGGAGCCTGGAGAGAGGCCTGGTGTGGGTGATAGGGGTTGAGCTGATTCTGCTCATCAGGCCAGCTGCCACCCACCCTCCCTGTGAAGATGCTGGGAAAGGCGCCAGCTGCCCCCTAGTGGCCAAGGGCAGAAGCACACTGAGCCATTTTAAGCAAATCCAGAAACCCCTGCCCTAGCCCCCATCTCCCTGTCCTGCCCCCTGCAGGTCCCCGGTTCCAGGAGCTTCTGTTGGCAATGCACTAGCTACAAGGGTTTTTGATGGATTCTGCCATTTCAAAAAAAGTCTTGACTAGTAAGTTCAAATCAGGCCAGGTAGGTGCCAGGCACCGGGCTATAAGCACTTGAGTGTTTTCCCCACCCAGTTAATTTCAGAAAGAAAGGAATACTCCAGGACCTACAGCAGGTTTTTGTTTCCAAGGCTTATAAAAGTCTCTGAAATAGTGGATGCTCATGATTCTAAGAACTAGGAAGCTTAAACTTCCCCATTTTGGAAAAGTAGGCTGGAGCTGTGTTGGTGGGCGGAGCCTTGTGTTCTGGCATCCATTCCCGACTGGCAGGGCCATCTGGAAGAAGCCCATTTCATCTCTGAGACGCGCAACCAAGTGACCCAGAGCCCTTCTTTCCTTCAATTCCTGAAGAGCTGCACTGACAAAGTAGCTGGAGAAGGGACCATATCAGAAAAGGCAGGTGTAGGTGGGCTAGAAACTACCAGACCCTCATCCTTCTTTTCCAGACTCAGAATGGAGCACTGTACTAAAGATCTTTTTATTTCCCCTTTGCCATCTTTTCTCCAAACCCCTCGGGTACAGACTAGAAGAAACTGGACATTGACCTGGCCTCTGGTCAAACCCCGGACCACAGGATAGATGGCTAAGACCACCACCCAGACACCCTGTAAGAGTCCGCAGTCTAGCTTGAGAGAAGAGCAGGCCACACAAAGTGATGAAGGTTTAAAAAAACTAAAGGTATGAAGGGAGGGAAGAGGGACAAGAGTCACCTTGCCAGGGCTCCGGGAAGGCTTCCTGGAAGAGGTGGGGGGGCCTAGCCCTGAGAGACAGAAGGAAGTGCAGAGACTGAAGGGAGAAGGCACGATTCTCTAGGAACCAGAGCGTTGCATCTGAGCACCCTGCCAGGTCAGCCAGGGAGTTGGTGGTGAAGGCAGAGGCCCAAAGCAGGTGGGTCTGGCGGAGTCTCGGGGAGGACAGGAGAAAAAGCATCTCAGGTCTCAGGTCTGCAGTCTCAGAGGACCCCATGCTACCCCACTGCCAGGCTGGCTTGAGAGAAGGCAGAACGCAGACCATGTCTTCCGGGCAGCCCAGCCCACTGCAAGTTCCAGTTCCCACCACTGGGAATAGAGGGGCACAGCCAGCGGTAGGGACATCATAGGGGGCTGGGCTTCTCTGTCGGTGTCAGGAACTGGGTGCCCACTGACCAGCACAGAGGCCAACTCTCGCCCCCAGAATAATCCAGCAACGCGCTTCTTGGTGGGGCTGCAGCAGCGTGGGCTCACCTCAGAGGCCATCCAGGGCTTGCCGGACGGTGGCATCCAGGGAAGCAGCCGAGTGGACGGAGACGCCAGGGGCACCGATGCTGGTTTCCCAGCAGTCAAACCCGTCCCTGGTCAGCTCCTGCTTCGTGGCCTCCACCTCTGGCCCCTCCAGATCTGGGGGGAGGGAAAGCCACAGGTCACCCCTGACACCCATCTGCTCCCTTGGAGAATGTCCATCCCCACTCAAGGAAAAGGTGGGCTCTGGAGTCACATGGACCTGGCCTCGTCACATATTGGCTGTAGGGCCTCAAACAAGTGACTTCTCTCTGAGCCTCAGTCTCCTCACCGGACAATGGGGCTAATAACGATACCTTCTGCTCCGGGTCACTGTGAGGCTTACAAGGGATCATGCAGATCAAGTGCCTGGTACACCGTCCATGCTCGAGAAATGTTCTCTCACCATCGTCACTGACCCTGAACTAGGACCCAACAGTCAAGGTCTGGGGCAGCGACTTCCTGGGGCCTGGGAGTCTCACTGAGGCTGAGAGGAGGCCTCAGGGGCCACTGTGGGCTTACTGCAAAGTGAAGGGGGAAGGCAGGACAGAAAAAGGAAGGAGAAGGTACAGGAGGGGGACTGAGTGAAAGGAGACCACGAGGAGTGAGCAGAGAGCACTGAAGGAAACGGCGGCGGGCGGGAGCTCTTAGTCCCAGGTCCCGAGAGCGGGGTTTGCCCTTCCCCCAAAGACTAAGGGGACAGAAACCCTTGTTTTGAAATAAGGTCAGTCCCCATCCTGGCCACATCAAGAAGGGACAGTAGAGGGTCTGAGGCCAAGATGAGTGGTGACAGTGTCCTGGTTATTTCTCAGGCTTGTGGGAGGCTTCCAAGTCTGAGAAGGTGGTAGAAAGAGCCACCACGATAGGAAGCCCTACCACCCAGCAGCCCTCTGCCAGGCTCTCTCAATGTATTTTTCTCCTTGAATCTGGGGAACAATCTTATAATCTAGATGTTGGCATCCTTAGTTTACCAATGTAGTAACGAAGGCCCAGAGAGGTTAATAACTTGCCCAAGGCCACACAGCAGAGATGAGACTTATTTACAGGCCTCTTCCTCCTCCCAAGGGAAATGCCTATGCTGGCAACCCTGCCCCCCTTCCCGTACCTGGCCTGAGGAGAGTGATGCCACAACCACCGCCACCAGCGCCAGTGAGCTTGCTGTGGAGTCCATGGGCCCTGGCCACTTGGCAGAGCCGGTCCAGTGAGGCGTGCCCCACACCGAGGGCATTCAGATGGTGCTGGTTCATGTCAATGAGCTCCTGGAGGAGAAGATTCAGTCTGCTCCTGCTTGGCCTGCCTGAGGTCGAGGTCCTATGCCCGCCCCACCCATCTGACAGATGCTGGTTTGGGCCAGCAAATGGCTTTGACTATCCAGCATACCACTGTCCCTCTCTGTTGGCAAAAGAACTTCTCCTTCCTGCAGGAATTCCCATGCGGCTAGGATGGAGCTGGTAGTGAGCATCCCAGGCTTGGCCATGGAAGCCTCTGGCCACAGTGAGTGGTCAGGGATGGGCATGGGGGCCAATCAGGGTTTCCTCAGGCTCTTTCCACTAGAGCTGCTACAACTGGTTGGGTTCAGAGGTAAATGGCCAGAGTTATCTATCCCGCACAGGGTCAAAGGTTACATGGAAGACGGAGAGCGATTTCAGACTAGGTTGTCTGGGACCCTGGATATAGCCATGCCTGAAGCTGCTCCTCCCTTTGGTGTTCTCAGTTATGAGCCAATAAATTCCTTGTCTGCTAAAGCCTGGTTGAGATGAATTTCTGTCATTTACAGGAGAAGTCCCAAGTAATATGCCATCCTCCAGCTGCCTCAGGTACTGATATTCAGAAGAAAATCTCACAACAATGAAAGCACAATTTTAGACCATGTCTGATTCAAAGCATGCAGGTGATAAATAGTTACCGAATGAACAAGTGCAGTTAGCGAAAATAGCAGGAAAGAGGCAGCCAAGTAAGAAATCGGCCTCGGACCCAGGGAAGGCTGTGTCAGCAATACCCCGGTGCTCCACCAAGGTCACACACAAGCGGGGGAAAGAGTTCAGGTTTCTTTGATCATGCATAATACAATTCCTTCTCTTCTGAGGAGCAGAGGAGATGCAGGGTGATGCCATGAAGCTTACCGCTGCCACTGCCCGGGCACCCCCTATTCACACGTCATTCACTTCATCAGTGTTGGCCAAATGCCTACCACGCGCCGGCACCATGCTAGACGCTGGGGCTCTAAGAATGAGCACCCAGCTACGGTCCCTCCCTGCCGTCGGGAAGTTAAAAGGTGGGCTCTGGAGTCAGGCGGGCCTGGGTTTGAGTCCCAGCTCTGCCACTTCATGGTGTGTGTCCTTGGACCAGGTCTTTCGTTCTGAGCCTCAGTTTCCCCCCTTATACAGGGATGGTAAGAAGGTCTGCCTCATTGCCGTGAGGGTGAGATGAAGTGAGCCTTCCATACAATGCCTGGCATGAGATCAGTGCTTGGCAGACATCAACTGCTACTGGTTACTTTTACGGGGTAATGACCATCGGCCCCATTTTACAAAGGAGGAAACTGAGGCTGAGAGGAAAGTGACTTGCTTAAGGTCACCGGACTAGTAAGGAACAGAGCTGGTACCAGAGGCTGGGGCTGCCTGAATGGGAAGCTTGTGTCTGCCCTGCCTCCGGGAGCGCCCTCGGCATTCCTGCTGCCACCCACTCGCGCTACTGGGCTTGACAGCACGCAGCTCTGCTCCAGGCGGCTGGGACCCCGGTGCGCCATGAGCACTGCCAATCACCAGCTGTCTGCGGAAGCCCACCTGGCTGTCCTGCCCAGGGAGGCAGCAGGGTGGGGTCAGCCCTCCCCCGCAGCCGCCTCCTACCTCCAGCACTTCTGACAAAGGAGCAGACAGGCGTGATGGCCCAGTGGCAGCCCCGGGTGCCTTTCAATGGGCCTGAGGGCTGGATGTGAGGAAAAACTTCTGGGGGCCTCTCTCTGCGCCTGAGCGCCAGGTGTCACGCTGCCAAGGCAGGTTCCAGACACCTGTCACATTCTGATCCAAAATCTGTCAAGGATCAGATGACAGGCTGTGACACATGAGAACAGCTCGCTGGTTTGAGCTCAAAGCTGTCCGGGAGCCGAGGTGCACGTTTCAGCGGCTGCCACAGCCAAAAATACACACAGTGTATAACCGACGAGCTGTTCTGTATTCTCAGGGGCTCAGCGGGGTGCACTGCAGGCCTTACTCTATCATTATTAATTTCCTGCTCAGGAGGACCGTGTTCCCTCCTTTCCACGTGAAGGGAACTGGGAGCCAGTGAGGCAATGGCTGTGGCCATGAGGGCAAAAGCGTAGGAACTGGGTGGAGTCCCTGTACCTGGCCCATAGTAGGTGCTCATTAAAGATCTGCTGACTAAAGGAATAAGTCAGTCAGTCTGACCCCTGGCTCAGCCACTCCCTAGTCAGAAAACCTTGGAGAAAGTTGCTCTCTTTAGACCTCAGTTTTTATGTCTGAAAAATGGGGGCAACAGGTAGGAATCAAATGAGAAATCGTTTGTGAAAAGACTTAAGAGTAGCAGATTCCATTGATTACAGGGGCTACAACTCAAATGCCTACAGTGGGACAGGGAGGACCCAGGCGAAGATTATAGTACCTGTGGGTTAATACATAGAGAACGGTAAGGACTGGGGAGAAACGGCCCCCACAGGAGGCCCCTCTGCACCTCCAGCTGACTGCTGCTGCACAGCCACGACGTGGGGCTGCCTGATCCTGTGGTTCTTCAAAAGAAGCCAGATGGCTTTTCAATGTCAGCCCACATTTACCAGGCCAGATGGACCGTGTCCGAGGACAAGCCTGGGCCCTCTGGCTTACGTACTGAGCTGGTGTTTCCTCAGGCATTGTGCTTGTACGTCACCCATGGGACCTCACTGCATTCATTCTTAAGGCACTCCGGGGGTGGGTGGGGCGGGGGGCAGGATTCAGACCTGGGCGACTAAATACAAAGCATGAGGTCTCAACCTCCACACTAGAAGGGTAGTGGCTGGGGTAACGACGACGAAAGCACCGGCTTAGGCATGTCTGATCCAAAGCATGCAGGTGAAAAACAGTTACTGAATAAGTAAGTGCAGTTAGCGCAAACAGCAGGGAAGAGGCAGCCAAGTAAGAAATCACCCTTAGACCCAGGGAAGACTGTGTCAGCAATATCCTGGTGCTCCTGAAACGCGCATGACCCCAAACCTGGCCCATCGCGCTTGCCTCGAACCAGGCACTGCCCTCAGCACTTTCTTGTATCCTCTCACTTAATTACCTCAGTCACCTGGATAGAGGCTTAAAAATGAAGGCATGCTTGCTCGTGTGTGCACGCACAGGACCCCGCCGGGGATTCTGAGCGTAGTGATAGGGGAGCCCCTGCTTTGGACAGCGGTGTGGGTGAGTGACCCCGGATCCCACAGACAGGCTCTTACTTCCAGCACGAGGTAGTGCTCTGGGGCCGGGGCTGCCGCCATCTCTCCCAGCACGCGCTCACACTCCACGGAAATGGCATCTATGGAAGTCAGGAGAGGGGCCACAATCCCTGGGAACTGGACGGAAAGGAAGCGAAGGCCGATCAGGCCTAGGGGCAAACAGGACTGGACAGCGCCCAGGCAATGAGGCGGAGGAAGGTGTCCCCATGGCCTACACCTACCCTCTGAGGAAACCGCCTCTCCTTCCGGCCTGAGCTCTGCCTTGCCCAGCCGCCCAACACAACACATGTGGGGGTTCTCGCTGCGAAGCCAACACGTCTAACGAGCCCTGTCCCTCTTCCCAGCTGGTGGGTGGACAGACAGCGCCTCCCTATCCGCCAAAAGTGCCTCCCCAAGTGATGGAGACCATCAGCTCCTTCCACCCTCCCTAGTACTAACCCATGGGGCACAGGGAGTGCCCCCCTACCCCGTGACGGTCATGACCCTGGCGGCACCCCTCCCAAGGGCGGAGCAAGCACCTTGAGCAGCCTGCTCCGGACACCGGACACCAGAGTCTTGGTGCTGCGAGGGATTTTGGTGTTGGTCAGCAGGATCTTCAGAGCTGGTGGCCTGTGGGGTGAAAGGGGTGCCCAGTGAGCTGAGGATGGAGGAGCTGGGTCAGGGGAGCTCAGCTCCCGAATCCCCAGCCCAGTGTGCCTGCAGCTGGCCACAGCTGCAGCTCCGCTTCAGCCCCTGGGCGGACGGACACTTCCCTTGGCTCTTCACTCTCTCGCTCACTCACTCGGCTTTCACTGGGCACCTGTATGTATTTGGCACATGAGAGGGCCCAGCACAGCCTGGAAGTGATGGAGCATGGCACATTCTGGAGTCAGCAGTTCCAAGGCTCTACAGTGAAGAGTACAAGGGGCCAAGGTTCCGTCATATGACCCCCACTCCCCCGGGGAGCTCAAGTGGACGGTGCTGGAGATTTAGAAAGAAAAAGCAACAGGTCCTGGGATGGATCGTGGGGAGGGCATGGGGGAGGGAAGATACCCAGATTAGCTCGAGGGAGGGCAGCTTGTGGAGGAGTCGGGTTCCCAGCATGCTGAGCCCATTCCTGCCCTGCTTTGAAACCAGATGTGGTTAGAGGGACTCAGTCAGCCGCGCCAGGCCACCCCAGGTAAGAGAACAGAGGGTCGGGAAGGCCACGGTAAGCCGGCTCTCCAGCATGAGCCCGTTGTCCTCGCCTGCCCTCTGAGCTTATAATCCCTCCTAAAGCCACAGTCCCGATTGTCCTTGTGGTTAGCTGCCTTCGGGGACTGCAGCCCCCATTTCTTGTCATCCCAACCTGCCTTTCAGAGAGCTGCTGGCAGGGGCAGAGGGTGGAGAATTTGGATGAGCTCTGGCCTGAGAGAGCTGGAAATGGGCAGACCCCTTGATAGCTTTCTTCGCTTTTCTTTTCACAGCTCAAGATTGTAAAATCCAATAGGACTGGAATAGGCTGCCAGACCCCTCCTTGATCTCACCGCCCATAAGCCCATGAAATTAATATCGATTCTCAGCCTTGGAGGCCGGCTCTTGTTTCGTTTTTTTTTTTTCAACTTTACAAAAGATGAACAGTCTAGTTGGCTTTTCTCTTCCCTTTAAACACAAGCCGTTCCTCCAAAGAGCAGCACATTCTGGGAGGCCACATCTTGATCCACTTTGCAAACAAATGCATTTGTTTTACGGAGAAGCACCCTGCATGGTTTGGGGGCAAAAGGGCTCCCCTGTAAGCCAGCAGAGGGATTAATGTGGCCTGGCCTCTCTGCCTCGCAGAGAATCTGCCATCTGCTCGCCGTGGCGCCCTGCAGCCAGAAGTGAACGCTTTGCTCTGTGTTCCCATCCATCCACCAGGGCGGGAGGAGTTTGGGTACTGTCTCTTCATCTTTCTTGGATAAGTCCTCTGCAAACAGGCCAGCCCCAGAAAACCCAGGGCGCCGAAGACCGCCTGTAACCATCACCTGGGGCTATGCCCTGTAAGTGCACGTGCATCCTCAGCCTGGCTACCTCCCCAGCCTCGCCTCATCTTCTCTCTGTCCTCCCTGGGTGCTCATTCCACTCAGCCACCCTGGCCGCCTGGCTGCTGCTCAAAAGGCCAGGCGTACTCCTGCCTCAGGGCCTTTGCACTTGCCTTCCTCTGCCCAGGACCCACCTCCATCCTCCCAAGCTCTGACTTACTCTTGTATCTCATTCAGGTTTCAGCTCAAATGTCATCTCATCAGAGGCCTGCACTCATCATCCATCCAACTAGCTCCCTTGTCCACCTTGAGCCCCTCAGCCTGCTTTATGTTTCCCAAAGGCACAGCCATCGATGCCACAGGGAGCCAGAGGAAGCTGTGCCACGATCCTCAATGGCTCTGCTTCCTTCTCCTGTAGATCAGAGATAGTCACGCAGGGGAATTTTGCCCTCCATAGGACATGTGGCAATGTCTGGAGACATTTTTGGTCTTCACAACAGGGAGATGGGGGAGGTGCTACTGGCATCTAGTGGGTGGAGTTCAGGAATGCCACATAACGTCCTACAGTGCCCAGGATGGCCCCACTATAGCGAATTATCCAGCTCACAATGTCAATAATGTGAGGTTCAGAAACCCAGAGGAGGAGCCTCAGAGTCAGGCCTGGCTCCCCGAAGCCGAGACGGCTGGGACAGGAAGCTCCCAGAGGTGCAGGAGTGCAGCACTATGTCACCCGAGGTCACTGAGCCTCTCATGGAGTGGCCCAGCTGGCAAGGGCAGTGGGTCAGGGTCTGCTGCCCATCCACAAAGAAGACCACCCTGGGGAAAGAAGATGAGAGCCAGCCCTGGGCCCCTCAGAGGCCTGGAAAAGCCCACTGAGGCAGCCAGGTGCCCTGGGACAAACCCCACCAACCGACTTGATCGAGGGCTCAGGGAACAGCCAAAAAGGACCCACTCCTGCCTGTCCCATACCTCATTCCCCGACATGCCTACTCTGAGTGCAAAGAGGATGCTGAATATGCACGTTGGTGATTCCAGTTACTCCAGAGGGCGGGGTAAAGAAACAAAATGGGCTGAAAGTTGCCAAATGTCACCTCTGCGCTAAGCCTCTCACGAGCTTCCCTCGGGCTCCTGTCCTGGCTCTGCCTGGCGTGCCTTCATTATGGCAACTCTCACGATGCCTGGGGGTGGCTTCTGTGTGCATGTCTGTCCCCACCCGCTCAAAACCATGTCCACGATTCACCTCTATAGCCCTCATTCCTAGTACAGCATCATCGGGAACACAGTAGATACCAACTCTTGTTTGCTGAGTGAATGAATGACTAAATGAGCGGTCACGGGTCTGGGGGAATAGCCACGTTCTGGAAGGTGGCTATGCATGACGTCCCCTGTGCCCTCTAGGCAAGATTCAACAGCTGAAGTGGAAAAGGAAAGAGCAGGGTTTCCTCAGGGCCCCTGGCCTGTGAGGGCCACATCGACCGGGGGCAAAGCCCAGAGACACTTGCCCCACATTATGTAACAAAGAAACAGAGCTTCCCCTCTGGAGCAGCCATGGGGAACGTGCCACTTCGTTACCTCTTTAAGGATGAAATCTTTCCTTGTTGGTACCGGAGCGCTCCTCCTAAAGACAAAAACCAGCAGGTCAGAAAAGCGACGGACCTTTGCCTCTTGGGAGACAGGCTGGATTCAGGGGCAGGTTTGTGTTTTGCCCCATTCATGGGAACAGACTAAATACCATAACCATCCTCTCGGCTTCAGCCACCAAAGGCCCAGGAGGGCATGCAGGCACTCCACGCTCTGCTAGAGAGCTCTCACCAGGCCTGGGTTCCAAGGTCACTCCCTTCCCTCCAGGCTGCCCAGCTCCACTCTGACAGGCCACATGGTGACATGGTGACGGCGGGACGCAGGGTTACGTCCAGGTCCAATACGCACGCATCCTCACCAGAGGGGAGCTCCACTCTGTGGTCTGTAAACACCACAGCAGCGGTTCTGCAGCCTTAACTATGGACCTCACCAGGGAACTCCCTGGAGCTGGATGGAGCTTTCCAGGCCCCAGCCCCACCGGACCTGAAATTCAGACTCAGGTGCGAGGCTGAGATTTCCCCCATTCCCTTCAAAACAGGAAAATGCGATTTTTCTCGGAACCCATTGATTCTATTCCTCCCAAACCAATAGAACCTGGGCATCTGTAAGTTGCACGACTCTTAAAAACAAGACCAATAAAGAAAACAAGCGTGAGGCAGCACCTACCCCAGGTGCTGACGGCGTTGTCCACTCCAGAGGGGTTCCCGTGAATCACCCTCTCCCCCTGGAAGGCCCACTTGTTAATTAATTCCAAATCCTCCTCGGTCCACCTGAAGAAGACACAGAAATTCATCTTTACCGTAGTGGTGAGTCGGGGACAGGGGTCCCTTTGGGCAGCAGAGGCAGGGGCCATAGGCTGGGCCTGGTGGAGACCAAAAAGCAAAGGGGCTTGGGCCCTCAAACTCAAAAACAGGAGAAAAAACAAAAACAAAAGCTCAGAAACTCTCCAGCGAAAGCGTGCGCCATACCTTCCCTGCCCTCTGAGACCCTCTTGCCTGGCACTGTGGAGAGAGCCCAGGACGGTTCCCACGGTCTTCCTTTGCCTCTTACTAGCTGAGTGACAGTGGGCCCATTACCTAACCTCTCTGAGCCCCTCTCTTCATCTGTCGAATGGTAATTCCACCCTGCTCAGCAACTAGCCTGCATGGCAGGTGGATTAAATGCTGGCAGAGCACCCGGCACTGTGTGCGCAGACAGTCACTATTACTGTAACAGACCCTACAGAAGTGCCTGATCCTGAGCCACGCCAGACTTGAAGAGCGAGCAGAGCGACGACTATTTCCCAAAGCCCTGCCAGCAGGCCAAAAGCACAACCGTCATGCATTCCAATTCCAGACACCCGTGGTGAGCCCGATTTGCACCCCCCATCTCTGGATCTCCCCCAAAGATTCTGCGAAGGGATGACTGGGCCTGTAGCGGAGGTGGAGAACTGGTGGAAGCAGCCAGAAAAAGCCCACGCACACACATACAGACACACGAGTCACCCTCTGCCCTCCAGGCTGTTGGCCTGTGGGTAGGTGTCTATTCAGGAGACCCAGGGCAACCAGGCCTCCCCTCATCTGGGTTGTAATCAGCGATGAGCAGACAGGAATGAGCAGCAGTTTCGAAGCCTCTGTCCTGAATTGCCATCTACCACAGGGTCAAGGCGGGGAGGCCCCCCACGGGATGATGTGGAGCAGCCCTGCGCTTGCAGAGGAAACAGAGCCCCAGAGGGAAAAAGGTGTTGCAAGGCCACGTAGCGAGCTAGCAGGCAAACCTTCCTGAAATTCTGGAAAACCATCACCTGTTACCTCCAGGTGCAATCTCTCATTACCTGCTGGATTCTTCCCCTGACAACAGCCACCTGCCCCACCCCTCCACCTTCTTTCCACGCACAGGAGCCATTCCAAGATGACAGAGATGTGACATCAACAGCCCCCAGATCTACCGCTGCCACAGAGACCAAAGTGACCTCTGGGCTCAATCTGAATTCATCTATGTTTTAACCTCCGTGCCTCAGAAGAGCAATTACTGGCGGAGACAGAACTCCTACAGGGAACTCAGCAGGCTGAGGAAACAGAAAACCAGTGTTTTCAGGGCCGAGGCAGAAAACCTCACTTCAAAGCCAGACTCAGGAAGGGGACGGAGTACCTCAGCCACAGGCCTGCACATTATGTTCTTTGGGGTGCCCCTGCGGCAGGTACAGAGGGCACAGGAACACTGCTCTGGGGGGAAACACGCGGCTGCGTCCATCCTGGCAGCCAGCACTGTCTGCGCAGCCTTCGGGTGGGCTGACTACGCCGGGAGTCAGACGAGGCCAGCAGTCCACCTAACACAGCACACCTGGCCTCCACGTGGCTGGGACCGGAGGCCCCCCAGCGGGAGGGCTCCCCCAAGCCCTGTAGGTCCAGGGACAGGCCTTGCCAAGAAGCTGCCAGACTGGTTTCTGAGGCCTGATCCACAACTCCCGGGACGAGGCCCAGGGCAAACTGCATAACCTCTGTGCTCGGGGTGGCTTCTCCAGGCGTACTCCCGCAGGGACAGAAACTGCCAGCAAGCCTGTCCTAACAGGCCTCCCTGGCTCAGTGAGAACCGCAGAGGCGACGCTCCCTCTGTGGAGACAAGTCAAGGACCCGCAGGAAGGGAGACGCCCTCATCTGACAGACACACCTCCTGTGCTTATCTCTCGGCACGTCATAGTTTCTTCATAACCATCGATACGACCTGGCAATACCTGCCTTGGTCTCAGTATTACCATTTACAGAGGAGGGCACTGAGGCACCCCTGGGTCCCACAGCAAGTGGGCCAAGGTCCCACAGCGAGTCAGTGGCAGAGGGGGGCCCAACGCCTCAGCTAGCCCACTGCCCTCTACATCTGGGCTCAGGCTCCTTCTACCACACCATGGGCACCTGAACCCCAAAGAGGCAAGGTGGGGCTGAGGGGCTGGGGGTTGGGGAGCTCAAGTGGTTTAGCACAGGCCTGAAGAGCTCAGGCTCCAGCTCCAGACTGCCTGGATCCAAATCCCTCTGTCATCCCTAGCTGGCTGGCCTGGGCCAGGCCGTTTGGCCTCTCTGTCCCTCAGCTTCTTCTGTGACGTGGCCACATGACATCTCTCGCCTCACAAGGTGGTGGTCAGCCCTCAGCGAGGGAAGCCAGGCTCAGGTCCTAGCCCACAGGAAGGAGGAGCAGGATAAGGGCCGTGATTACCTGCCGACGGGCTTCTTGTCCTTCAGTGGGTTTGGAATCTCCTCACACGCAGTCAGGAGGGCGGCTGCCAAACACACAGAGTAGGCGGCACTGGAGCCCAAGCCGGCCCCGGTGGGCAGCTCTGACCACACCACGATGTCCAGGCTGGGCAGAGCCCTGAAACACACACAGCAGGGCACAGAGTGTGACTGGAAGGGTGGTGAGCTGCCACAGCTGAGCCAGCAGCCCAGGCCCAGGACTGGACATGGGCAGGGCCTAACGCCCACACCAGCGAGGCTTTTTCATTACCCTGCTCGGAGCAGGGGCTGGTCCCCCTGCCCGGGATAGCTTTGCACCTCTTTCTCCCCCATGGAATTTCCTACCCATCCTGCAAGACCCTTCTCAGATCTTGTTGCCGGTGTGAAACTTCCCATGACCACCCAGAGGACGTTCCTAGTCCCTCCCTGCCCCGTCCAAGGATCCCCCGGCAATAAGCTTTCTCCATGGCAGCCTCATAGCAGTGCAGTGAGTGTGTCCATGACAGGATGCGTCTCCCACCGACAGCGTTTCCCAGCGTGTGTTAACACAGGCCTGCTTCGGATCATTGGCATCTTAACGTGTATTTCCCCCAAGCGAGAACTGTCAAGCTTCATGTTCGGTAATTTCCATTAAGTACTCTTCCTGTTTTCCAAATATAAAATAATACTGAATCTGCCTTTTCAAACCTCACATGGCTACCTCACCCCGATCAGGGGATTCTGAAATGCACCCCTTCCCCTTCCAAGAAGGAACATATATGCCCCCTTCAAGTTGAAAATGGACAGCAAATGTTGAGACATTTATGAAAGTGTCCTCAGCACCGCCCCTGGCACCCAGCACCTGCTTAACCAGCGTCTGCGGCACAAGTCAAGGGCTGTCGCCTGAAGCTTTCCCTTTGGGTTCTGGACCAAAAAATCACAGTGACAATTCACTATGTGCCAGTGACAGGGCTAGGCTCATTTCATATACAGTTGATCCTTGAACAATGGGGTGGATCGGGGCACCAACCCCCACGCAGTCGAAAAAACCTGCATATAACTTAAGTTGGCCCTGTGCATCCATCGATGTGAAGCCTGAGGGCTGACTGAATATTTATTGAAAAAAACCCATGAGAAGTGGGACAGTGTAGTTCAAACTCAGGGTGCTCAAGGGTCACCTGTATAATAGTTCTAATCCTCTAAGAGTTTTCTGAGAAAAAATAAAAAATAAATAATAGTAATAATAATAATAATGTCTAACATTTATCAAGCAACGTGCCAGGCTGTGTGTCAAGCCCTTTAGATAAATGAACTTATTTAACCTCACAAGAACCCTATGAGGTACTATTTAATAGCTCCCATTTTACAGATGAGAAAACTGAGGCTCAGGAAAGGTAAGAACCTCAGTCGAGCCAGTAAGTGGTCAGGCTGGGGTATGAACCCACGCAGTCTGACTCAGCCCATGCTATCACCACGTGACACCTCCTCAACAGGACTGTCACCCCCTAGGCGCTGGCTTCCCTAAGCGTGGATAACCCAGATCTTATCGTAAGGGGTGGAGTGGATACAGGCTTCACTCTGCTAATCACAGCATTTCCCTGGCGCCTGTGGGATGGGGAACAGGCCCCTCAGCGAGTCGACGGCAGAGGTGAGCCCAACGTCTCATCTAGCCCACTGCCCTCTACACCTGGGCTCAGGTACTTTCCACCACATGCTGGGTACTTGAACCCAAAAGAGGCAAGGTGGGGGCGAGGGAGGATTAGAAAACTCCTAGAGGATTAGAAATATTATACAGTTGACTCTTGAGCAACTTGGGTATGGACATGGCATGGGAGAAGCCACACGGTGGATCCCATCCAAGGATGGAATCTGGCTGGGGTTCTACTGAACTGAAGAGGGCAGAGGAGGCAATGTGGGGTTAAGGATGTCAGCGTGCGGGTTAAGGTGGACTGAGCTGACCCCCAGCTCCACCACTTCCTAACTAGCAGCATGGCCTTCAGTGACTCTCTGAGTCTGTTTCTCCCTACACAAAATGCGGACAATGCCTCTCTCATAGGGCTGTTGTGAATATTATAAACAGACCATACGTAACGTATCTGTCACAGTGCCTGGCACATGGTGGGACAGTCGATGGCTGTTGTCCCACCTTGTGAAACCTGGAAGGAGGCACGTGCGTCCTCCTGCAGCCCAAACTAGAGAAAGCAGGACTCCTTCCCCAGACCGCACACGCACCTCTGCTTCCGGCAGATGGACAGGTACAGATAAAGGAAGGCCAGCACGGCCAGCTGCCTGTGGTTGGCAGAGTCCTCACGGAAGCCCGCCACCTCCTTCAGCTTCTCCACTTGCTCTGGAGTGATCGCTGTGACATCCCCTTGCTCTGTCACACAAGCACACACAGATGGGTGAGGGCCTCTCAAGTGTTTTATAGACAACAGAAGGCAAAGAACGGAGCAGCCATGGGAATCGGCATCGATGGGCATGGATTCGTGGTCCGAGCACCACAACCTGTCAGTGCACTTAAGGTTTTGGAGGCAGGTAGACGGTTTTTGGTCCTAACTGTGTCACAGACTGGCTTTGTGGCCTTGAGCATGTGACTTAACTGCTGTAAACCTCAGTTTCCCTCCTTGATAAATAGGGACAAGATTGTCATGAAGATAAAATAAATCCTTAACACATCTCTGGGAACGCAGTAAGTGCTTAATTAATACTAGTTTAAAAACACACATATATATGCAAATGAATGCTACCATAGCTCAATCAAAGGCCTGGCTTTGACTTCCATCATACAAAACCAATCCCAAAGGCAGTATTACATTATTCCCCAAGTATTTCCCTCTCCCAAAACATAATTAGCTAGAACAGGACACTCAAATCAAACCAGTGAACGTGAAATGTGGAGACTGGGTTGGGCAGGAGGAAAAGGCCAGGTAGCAGTTTCTCTCCAATGCATGTAAGAGGCTGGAGCACGTTTGTCTGAGAGGCTGAGGTGGCAGAGCATGTCTGACCAGCTTACCTTTACACTCCCTGAGTCCCGCATCCAATTCTACAGGGGCATGAAACTGAGCTGGCGTGCCTGTTAGGAACTTCAGGGTGGGGCACATGTGAAGAGCTATGGGTTGACTGAATTAATGATACCTTAAAGGCCGCCAAGCCAGTGACAGTATCCCTGAGAGCCCAGACACTCCAGAGCGCTGCCATAGAGATGGAATGGCTCATTAAAGGCCTACGTTCTGGAGTCTGGAAAGATCTGGGTCTGAATCCTTTCTGTATCACCAACCAGCTGTGCAACCTGAGCCACTTGGCCCCTGAACCTCAATTTTCTCGTCAATAAAATGGGGATGAATAACACCACCTCCTTCCAGGGAAGGCTGGAGAATTCTAAGACTGCTGTCATTCATAATACACTAGCTCAGTGCCTGGTACACATAAACGCCCAATAAATGTTCACTGAGCTTATGACTAGTAGGAGGGAACCAGACAACACTGGAAGTAAATAAAAAAGGCAGATCCCTACAACTGAATAGAAAATATTAGTCTCCCAAAGGCTCAGATTCCGTTTGTCTCCTTGTAGCAGTAACGATGAAGCCCTCATGTAGGTACTACCCTCTGCATCACAGCCCTAAGCCCACCTCCAATCCTGCTGGGTCCTCACAACCACTCTCCAAGGCAACACGACTCTGCTCACAGAGGCTCAGCAGTGACCTGCCCAGGCTGTAGCCATGTCCCATCAGCTCTGGCTACTTCCATCCATGCTACTGACAGACAGAAGCAGCAGCCAGTTCTCAGGGCACATTTCCGGCCTGGCTGGGCAATGCCACGCACCACAGAAAGCAACATCTAGCTGGCTCAGGATGGCCATTTCTCTGAGGCATGCTCCAAAGCAGTGGCTCTTAATTAAGGTGTCCCTGGGATCACCCTGGGGGACGCCCTTCGAAATATACATCCCTGTCCCCTACCATCACCACTGATTCTCAACAGGAGAGGGGCAGGGTCAGGAATCCATTGGTATTGTTACAAACAACAAACACCTCCCCAGGGGATCTCAAGGCAGGACCAAGATTGAAAATGGTGGCTCAAACATGGGGGTTTTCAACTCTTAACTCCATCTCCCTACAGTATTTGGGAGTGGCTGGTTGTGGACTGATTTCTTATGCAAGACAGGGAACAGTTAGGGATAAACCCCTGGAAGAGTCCCACTTGCCCCATGCTGACTGAGAAACACCATTCCAAACAAGGAGGCATCGGTCCGGAAAGGAAACAGCAAATGAGAACAGAACAGAACAGAACAGAACACAACACACGCTCCAGTTCTAATGCAGGTGGGGACTCTGCTGATTAAAAAACCTTGCCTGCATAGGAGTGGACACAACATTCCCAAAGCTATCAAAAATGAGCACGGAGGTCTTTATGTACGAAAGGCACTTTCAATGTACTGGAGAAGAAAAAGAGACCCACCCGTGTCTGAAGAGGTTACGTGGCCCGTTCCAATTTTAGTCAAAAAACAAGATCTCTCTCTATCTCAATCTATCTACAGATAATAATCCGGCAGGATTAACACCAAAATGCTTCAGAGCTGTCAAGCGGGGTGGGGACTGGAGGGTGGTAACAAGAAGTGCTTTGTTTTTTTTGTTTTTTTTACTTGCAATGTTCCAGTATTGACTGTAGTTTCCAACAACAAGCATAAATTACTTTTAAATGATTTTTAATTGTACAAAAACTCAATACATTCTCCTTATGAAAATAACACCATAGAAGGAAGGCTCCCTGTGTCCACCCCTGACCCCTGGGAGACCCCCAGAGGTAACTCACTAATCAACATTGCCAGCTGGACGTATATCTTTCCAGCCATTTTCTATGCATTTACATACAGACTGACAATCTGTGCCATTCCTCCTCATAGTGCTGTTGTGCATCTCGTGTTCTTTCGCTCAACAGTAGGCCTCGATAATCTGTTTGCAACACCCCACACAGATCTAGTGCATCATTTTACTCTTTTAAATTAAATAAATGAATGAATGAATGAATGAATGAATGAATGAATGAATAAGTAAAGCTACTGGTACACGGTTCGGAGAGAAAACACCCCCAGAGTGGCTGGCCTCTGGCACCGTCGGGGCAGCTTGGAATACCTAGCCAGTCATTATCTTTCCCCCTCCGTTCAGGGCCCACGCTCTTCCCATACCTGGTTCGTTCTTCCTGCACTTACCCAAAAAGCTCGTGTCCAGAAGCTGAAGCCTGGCCACATCCCATGTTTGCTTGATGCCAATGTTTGGTAAGTTGAGGCCCACTTTCCCACTGTTGTGGGGTTGAAGCCGGAGGAATGTTCTCAAGTTCAAGGCCACAGCCAGTGCTACCTACAGAACATAGGGCAAAAGCAATTAGCCTGAGGGTAAGTGGCAACAAGTACAACTCCTGTCTTAGGGCAAAGGGGCCAAGGTCAATGTGCTAGCACAAAGGCCACTTGTACCCATGCCTTTGGCAGACCAACCTTGGCATACTTTCCCACTAAGCCTCTGCACTACCACTACCCATCAATCAGGAGTTAGTATCTACTGACATTTGCTTTTCCTATGCAAAACTTCAGAGGTTCCCAACACTAAGGAATAGCTTCCCCATAATCACCATGTTTTCAAAGATATATGTAAGTTAAGAACATAAAGAATGACAGAGATGAGGAATGGGAAAAGCACGAGCTTTGGGTTCAGACAGACTGAGGTTTGCTACTAGCTCCACCAGGGTGTATGGGACCCTGGTCAACTCGGCAACCCTCTTCCCAGCCGCAACCACCACATCGGTACATCAGGATTAAAAGTTGAACCTCAGAGGATAGTTGTACGAGTGAAATGAGATGATGCACGTTTCAGAATCCTTTGCTGAATCCTACTCATCCTCCCAATTTCTAAATCCGGAAAGACCCCGAATTCAGTCCTCAAACCTCTTTTCTTCTCCACCGAAGCTCCCTTCCTGGGTGATCTCATTCCACTCGTGGGGCCTTACATATCATCTTTTGCTATCTTATTGAGTGGGCGAGAGAAGCCTTTCAATGGACCTAACTCCTGTCTTTTCGATGCCTGGCTGGGGAGAAACTGATCTCCCCTCTGACCTACTCCCAGGCTATGCCTCAAGGCTTCCTTTTGGCTTCTTTTAAGAGTAGGACCAGGGAGAAGTGGTGTCCAATCCTTGAAGGCTCTGGGGGCCTTTTACCTTGCCGTGGACCACAGCATGCTCTCCATGAAGGATGACTTTCCCTGGAGCGGACACCAGCAGGGCTTCTGACAACATGGCTCCTGGGAATCCTGAAAAGGAAAGTCAGAGGGAGGATGGAGGGTCCCCAGATCTTAAAGACCTTAGAAAGTGCTTAGTCCAAGCTCATTGTTAGAACAAAAAAAGGCAGCTACCTCTTAGCACTTGCTCAAAAGGCAGTGCAGTGCAGTAGTTATTCCAGTTAACTAGACACATCAGAATGATCTGGGTTCAAACCCCAGCTCGTCTACGCCCCGGTGATGTCCTCTTATCTAACTCACTGAAATGGCTATGAACCTGTTTTCTCACATGTTATACGGAGACAATCACTATTTGCCTCAATAGGTATAGGTAAGTTAAATTAAATAATGCAAGGGAAACACTTAGTGTCTGGCACATCATAATCACTCGATTACTGATGGCTGCTTATTACTGGCTGTGTTCTTGGTTCCAGCTTTCATTACTACTACTATTAAAGGAAGAGATTTAAGTGAACTAGTGGACCAAAAAAGAACTTTCTCCTGGACATTGAGGCTATTTCCAATGTATCACAATTATAAACAGGTTGCAGAAAACAGCTATGACACCTCTTTCTGCACATGTAAACGAGGATCTCTACAACAGAGTCCTAGAAAGTCACTTGCTGGGACCACAGGTGTGTGCATTTTAGATTTTTTTATAAATAATGCAAAATCACCCTCCATTTAAGGCTTTATGTGCATTAATTACCTGCGTATAACAAAAACTGAACTTCACTATGAGTTAAGTACTATCGTGATCCCCGTTTCTCAGCAGGGAAACCTATTGCTTGCCCGAAGCTCAAAATCAAGTCAGATTCGAAGTCACCGATCCCTCACCTCAGTATGGATTCTCAGAGTTGGGGAAACTAAGCCAGAGAAGCCAGGCGCCCATCCTAGGGTCGTCCTGAGTCTTAGCTAGGACCTCGCGCCACCCGACCCCGCGACCACGGCCTCTCACCTGCCGCCGCCGCAGACCCTAAGCGCCGGAGCCCGAGCGCCCGAGCGCCGGACTCCACCTCTGAGCGCCCCGGGGTGGGGCGGTAACCTTTCCTTCCTCCCAGCCAATCAGAGCGCGCGATCCGGAAGTCCTTTACCAATTGGCTTAAACATTGGCCAATATGTGTTGCCAACCAAGTCGTCACGGGTTTCCCCGCCCAGCTCTTTCCGTGAACCAATAGGAAACAAGTTCCTGGGAGTGTCCCGCCCTGGGCCGAGAGCCACAGACCAATGGGAAATGGTGGCTGACGAGTGGTGCGGCTGGTGGTAGGTGGAGTCGCCCCGCGACCTGTACTGGAGCCCGGTGGGGTCAACGCCGACAACCGCCTGGCACATGGCTGTGTGGGGCCTGGGAGGCCGCCTTGGCCTTCGCGGCTGCCTCGGCTCCCGCAGGCTACCTTGTCCCCGTTTCCAGAGCCGCGGGGTCCCGGGCGTGGAAGACGGGGACGGGTGAGTGCCTGGCTGGGAGGGTAACTCGGACACCTGCCATGAATTGTGGTGTTGTCGCCATAGTTACGTCACACTGCTGTGAGGTTACCACGGCACCTGCCAGGTGACATCTTAGTCCTGACGTCACTATGGCAGTGTGGGCCCCGTGGGAGCCAGAGACCAAGATTTCATTGCACATGTCGGAACGAAGCTCAGCTGTCATCCACAGTGCGGGGAATGAACCATGTGGGCCAAAAGGGCAGGCTGCCTGGCCTCACAGTGGTGGTTGTAGGGGCAATTCAGATTTTGACCTATCTCCAAAGCAGTTTATACTTTCAGACACAGACACACCACGTAATCTAAAGATGGTTGTCATCATAGACCTTGAAACTTACACCTCATTCCCAGACCTCAGAGCCTGTAAAGTACCATGAATTCATAATGCAGTCATATATTTCATAGATCCAGTAATTTAACACTTGAATAACTTTGTAATGTCACATTTTCATGTTGAAGTCTGTATTAAAGGTGTTATGTTGCTATTTGAAAATGCCAATTCTCGAACCTTGTTTTGGCAATTCTTTATTTCTGAGTATACTTGAAGTTTCATAGAATGGAAGTAGCCCAGTTTTCTTTTCCTGACTTGGTGGAGTAGAAGATAAGCGTTTGGGTAAGGCAGAAGCAACAGTTTTGGGTAAGGCAGATGGTCTTGGGCATGAGTCCCAGCCTTACCTTTTCCTCCCGGGGTGACCTAGGAAGGAGAGTCTCATCCTGTGAACTACAGTCTCCTCAACAGTAAGATGAAGGTCATAGATAGTGTCTGTCCTTGGGGCTGTGGGAAGATTCCAGGGATAATTTCAGGACATAATGCCAGTAATCCACTTAGCACAGTGCAGGGACTACGAAAAGTGATCTGTAAATTCTTTCAGCGGATATTTATTGGGCTTCTGCGTTGAGCAATGGACTACATCAGCGACTCCGCAGACATGGATGTGGGAAAGACACAGAGCTTGCCCACAAAGGGCTTAAAGTTAAGAGAGATGGAGGGGAAAGATGGCAACAAGAGATGGAAGCTGAGGTGGGTAGGTGCTGCCTCTGAGGCTATGAGCAGCAAGCTGGGGCCCATGGAAGGAGGTGTCCCACTGTGTACGCCACCCCCGTTCACCACCTCTTGATGTCTGTTTTCTCGTTAGGCCACAGCCTTCCTTGAAGACACCCAAGATCCCCAAGATTTACACCAAAACAGGAGACAAAGGTAGGGTGGGGACCGGTGAAAATTGCAAAGAGAGACGTGGAAGACTTCATTTTAAAGTTCTTCCAAATTCTTTGCAGCCATTAAAAAGTATGTGGCCGATCTCAGTATACATGACCAAAATGTGTGATATGAAAGATGCCCAAAATATAGTAAGTAATCAAAGCAAGTTGCAGAACAATCCAAAAACCCAAATCATTTGGATAAAAGTGTGTGTGTGTGTGTGTGTATGTGTGTGTGTGTATTCAGGTATGCATCAAACAGCCTAAAAGGTTACACCTTGGACTGTTACCTGGGAGAGAGATTGAGTTGTGGGGGAGAGGAATGGACAGAAGTGCTTTCATTGTTTACTGTAAATACTTTTATTCTATTATTTTTTTTGACTGAGCATTACTTTGAGAATATAAAAAAAAATACCAGAACATAATATGGTCCAGAAAAATGTAAGATGCAAAATACCAGTTTGATACCATTTTCTCAAGTTTAAAATGTGCGGATCTCTAGGATACTCATATATTGATTTTTGGATATATGAGTACAGCAGGTCCTCAAATAACATTGTTTTCTTCAACATCATTTCATTATAATGTTGATGAGATGCAGCAGGAACTTAACTCTTGTTTAAATCAATTAGCCTGTGGTAAAATTGGTTTTGTTCATTTTGCTCAAAGTTGCAGTTTCCAAGAACCTTTCAATGATGGTAAATGAAGACTAACTGTATACTTATATAGCAGAAGTATAAAAACATGCATCGGATGTACTCAGTGCCACTTAACTATACACTTAAAATGGTTGAATGTGGTAAATTTTATGTTATGTATTATATACCATGTTTCCCCGAAAATAAGACCTAGCCAGACCATTGGCTCTAATGTATCTTTTAAAGCAAAAATTAATATAAGAACCGGTACTGTATTATATTATATTATATTATATTATATTATATTATATTATATTATAAGACTCGGTCTTAAAACAAGAACCGGTATTATATTATGTTATATTATATTATATTATATTATATTATATTATATTATTATATTATATTATAGGACCCGGTCTTATTTTAATATAAGACCGGGTCTTATATTAATTTTTGCTCCAAAAGACGCATTAGAGCTGATGGTCCAGCTACTAGGTCTTATTTTGGGGGAAACACGGTATGCTACCACAATAAAACGAAAAAGTATGCATAGGTATGACAAACAGAAGGTGGTGTTCATGCCCTCCCGCCAAAGAACTCCAGGGTCAATCTAGTCAAATAAAGTTGGATCAGTTAGCTCATTACACCTAGGGAGACGGCATGCCATAGGCGCTATGGGGCAGCTCAATAAGAGGGTGCTAGAAAGGCCTGGCCTTTTTGTAGGTGATTTGAAGAGAGTTCAAGGAAGTGGGCTCTCTCTGGATTAGGTGATGTCAGAAGCAGGGATAATTCTGTAATTGGGTATCTTAATCATTTTATTTAGAAGGGAAGAAGGACAGCTTGGGCCTAAAGGTATCCAGTGCCTCAGGTGTAATTGATAAAGAAATAGCAGTCACTCACATTAGCCAAGAAAGGGGGACATTGGTCATTTTATAATGTTCTGTGCTCAGACGTGTTTAGGAGCATTTCCATTTTGATCTTGATCTGTCACAATCATAGAGTGGCCCATCTGATGGTGTTCTGTGAAATTGTTTGCGTTCAACAGGAGAGCACCCCACCTGTGAGGGCCAGGCCAGCACCTGGCAGCACCAAAGCCTGTCTGATAGCGCCAGGTCAGCCTGGCTGTCCAGAGCAGGTTTTCTCTTTCTCGGTGGTTGGGGGACAAAGATGGGAAAGGTGACGGAGGTAGTGATACAGAGCACTTTGATTTTATGTGAAATATAACGTATATATATTATGTACACGTGTGTTTTCTTTCTTTAGCAGGATAGTTAGGACATAATTTTTTATGTTTAAAAGCATATCAGGAAAGAAGTGAGGATAGTGATTGAAGGGTAGCAACTGAAAGGGGGTGCATGGGGCTTCTAGGGTGCTGGTCATATTCCGTTTCTTGATCTGGGTGCTGATCGCAGAGATGTTATTCAGTTAGTAGCCATTCATCAACTTGTATACTTAATGATCCAAGCATTTTTCTGTATGTATGTTATACCTCAAGTAGAAAGTTTTCTATAAAAGTGCATACAAGGGAAAAAAAAAATCTTAATTTGCGTGGCTACACATTTTTTCACAGGATTTTCTAGCACCTTCACTGGAGAAAGGAGACCCAAAGATGACCAAGTGTTTGAGGCCGTGGGAACGACAGATGAATTAAGTTCAGCCATCGGGTAAGGGCGACAGGATTGGCGCTGAGGTTGAGTTTGAATTGGGCTTTCTTCTGTACATGTAATTGACGTGAAGCTCTCAAGAGTGCTCGCTCGTCCCGGAGGCTGCCCACCCATGAACCTGCCTCGGCCTGGAAGCACCGGGGCACGTGGTCAGCCCCAAGGCTGCCGGGCTGCAGACACCTTTCCCTTTTGCGTACTCCTGTCCCATGCCATGTGAGGCGGCCCTACCCCTCCATCTCTCCTCTCTCACGCTTCAGTACATGTATACTGTTGAGGTGCATGCATTTATTAAGTGAAGGAGGTAAGTCGAGCACAGTGTACTGTGCATCAGGTGTGATCCCTTTTGTGAGCCTTGGCTTTTCAATAAGCATGTACACAGCCAGAGTTTAGGAGGTGGACTCAGGGAATTAGTCAGGATCGGCCAGGCCATGCTGTGGTAACAGACAACCCCCCAATCCCATGGCTTACAACACCCAAAGTATACTTACTTCAAGCCCATTGCCGGTTGGGTGTGTTTGGGGGCTTCATGACATCATTCTGGGTCCCAGTTTGGCAGGACAGCCTCTGTCTAGAACAACACCAGTAATTGTAACAGAGAGAAAAGAGATCGTGCCAAAGCTCACACTGTCTCTTCAAGTTTCCATGAAGTGACATCATAGCTGCTCACGTTTCATTGGCCAGAGCTAGTCACATGGACACACCAGACAGCATTGCTGTGGGAGGGGCAACAAATATTTGAGAACAGTTGTCCAGTCCTCCAAGCTCAGCAAACTGTTGACAGTGTGAGCGGCCCTTAGCTCAAGTGCCGGTTCAGGAGCTTGGTTGAGGCCTTGTGGGTGAAAGTCACGGGAATCAGACAGACCTGGCTTCAAATTGTCTATCACTGCTGACTGGCTGTGTGACTTCAGGCAAATCACCTGGCCTCTCTGAGCCTCCGTTTCCTGTTCTGTCATATGATCATAGTAATATGGTTCTTATTAGGATTGAATGAGACAATTCCATGTTTCACCCTTAAGATAGCATTTAGTGCCAGTAATAATAATGCCAGCTATTATTATTATTAAAACTTAACCTGCTCATGGCTTCCATTTTCAAGGATGGGCCTGACTAAGTGAGATCTTCAGGACAGATCATTGGAGGTGTAGATAGTCTTTCAGCAGAGTAAAGAAGGCAGACCCCTTGGTGTGTGGGGAAGGTGAGGGGCAGGGAGGTGGGGACAGGCAGACACAAGAGGAAGTGGGCAGAGGGGAGGGAAAGGCAAGTTCTAGCATCAGCTGCCTAAAATTAGCAAATCATCAAGCCATCATCTCTCAGCTGATGTGGGACATTGGCGAAACCTCAGTTGGGGATTTTTCCTTTGTCAGATGTTGCTCGAACATCTCTGTATGCCAGGCACTGATAAGCAGAGAGCCTCAGCCCTGCCTTCGTGGCCACAGTCCCAGGGACAGGGGCGGGGTGCAGACAGACACTAAAGAGGCACCTCCAAGTGGTGGGAGCTGGGCTGGGGCAGGCACCAAGGAGGGGCCTCCAGCTAGCTGGCATCATGGGAACATCCTTAGTGAACAGATATTCTCAGCACCTGTTACGTGCCAGGCCTGAGGCATCCAGCTGTGAGGGACAGACTGTGTGTGTCCCGTCTGCACAGCCCTTGCTTGCGTCCAGAGGGGAAGCCCGACACTAGACAGCTAATTACACATTTGTTTATTTAGTTCTAGTTGTAAGATGGGCTAGGAGGATGTGCTGGTGGTTCTTCACCTGCCCTTTCTAAGCCATTCTCCACCCTCCTCTTTGGCTCTGTGCCTGGAATGCTGGCCTTTATCACCTGGTGACTGTTTCACCCCCATTCCCTTGCCCTCTGGCTCTGGTGGGTCCAGCCCGTGGAAGGCACCAGCAGGAGATGGGATAGTGGGTGGAGAGGTGCAGGAGTATTTCTTGCCTGCTCCCCCGCTGTGTATGGCTCTGATGGTGGCTGGCTCTCCACCTACTCTCCCCCAGCTGCATGGTCCTGGGGGTGGCCCCCACCGAGAATCCGGCTCTCTCCAGGGTTGGCAGTACCTTTGACCCTCCCTGGCTCCTTCAGGCTCCTGCTTTTGCTGACCTTTGCCATCCATCGTCAGTTTCTATAATTCTTCCCATGTTCGGGAAGCTCACCTCCGGGAACCCTTTGAAAGCACCACTATCTGTTCCCGCCAGGATCCTGATGGTACAGAAGGGGAGTGCAGAGTTCTGAGGGAGGCCACGGCCGCCAGGGTCCTCACCTGCATCTGGGGCACTTTGCTTTCCCTGCCCATTCCCACCTTACCAGGAAACCCCCTAAGCTTTTAAAGTCCCAACCCCAGCATCGCTTCCTCCAGGAAGCCCTCCCTGAACCCTAGCCAAGACCAGGTTTCCCAGGAATCTAGCGCTTTCCTTCAGAGCACTGACTTCAGTTTGCAACTTTACCTTCAGTCACGTAATATTCAATTCAGGTCTTCCTCCTGCCAAACAGAGCCTGTGTCACCTCTGCTCACCACCAAATTGCCTGGGCCGGGCCAGAGTAGACACTGAAAAAGGAATTACCGACTGAATGAGTAATGAGTCTAAGAGAAGGCATTTTGAGAAACAACTACCCTTAACCAAATGGAAGGTTATGATGTTCTTATTGTCAGCAAGAAAAATAGCACGGTGGCTATTAGAGCCAAATTATCTAAACGGCCTATCACCTGAGAATCTATTTCCTTAGAGCAAGACAGGGCCTGGGGACATCATATTAGAGGCAAATTCTTTTTCCTTCTTTCTCATAGGTTTGCTATGGAATTAATCACAGAGAAGGGCCACCCGTTTGCTGAAGAGCTTGAGAAAGTGAGTAACGTCGTCTCCCACCAAGCTGGGATTTTTTTATCCCTGCGGCCTGGTGGCCGTAACTGGTTTTGCCATCTGACGATGGCTTCCTCTCTGTGTCACCTGGGACCTGTCACTCTTCCTCTGTGAGCCTCAGTTTCTCCATCTGTATAATGGGGACATACGGAGATAATCCTCCCTCCCAGGCGAGTGATGAGGATTGCACTAAAAGAGGGAAATGTAAAGTGCGGTGGTCTCACCCTGGGGCAGTTCTACCTCCCAGGGGACATTTGGCAATGTCTGGAGACATTTTTGATTGTCACAACCGGAGGTGGAGTTGCCACTGGCATCTAGTGGGTGGAGGCCAGGGATGCTGCCAAATGTCCTATGGTGCACAGAACAGCCCCCACCACAAAGAAGGACCCGGCCCAAAATGTCAGTAGCACCGAGGTTGAGAAACTGGAAGCCTGGCTGCAGTAAGCCCTTACCCAGGGAGTTTATCGTTATTAGTATGACTGTTTGGCTCCTTAGGCACTGGAAGCTCTGACCCCCAGAGAGGACTTCAGAAACGGAGGCAGGGACTCCCTACCTACACACACAGGATGAAGCGTCAGTCCACATGTTGACCTGAGTCTTTGGGAACTGCTCCCTGGAGGGCTGATCGTCAGCCCGCTTCCAGACCAGGCTGGAGCCTCCTCGGGCTCCTGGGAGCAGGTGGAGGGCAGTGAGGGGGCTGCGGAAGGATGCGAGGCCTCTGCCGCTGGGACGTTCTGTGAACGAGTCACCTCCCGTGTGACGGAGGGCAGTTTTCAGCCTCGTAATGGGAACCTAACTGTTCCCGTCCAGTGGTCATCTCTGTCTGCTGTGCTCATCTGAGTGGGGCTTGCAGAGGGAAAGCTGGGACAGCGACACGATGAGCACACCTTGTGCGCTAGCCCCCCGTCCTTTGGGTCACAGCTTTCACGTCACTGCTGCCAGGGGCCTTCCCTGGCCACGCCCACCTCCAGCTGGGTGTGCGCCTCTCCCAGGTTTCCACAGCTCCTGTGCTTCGCACTCCAATAGCAGGCGTCACCCGGAGTGTCAAACCGCCCAGTCCCCTGCCTTTCTCCCCACCTGCCCAGGGCATCCTGATGTTGCAGACTGTGATTTGTTCATATGGGGGGGGGGGCCAGTCTGGTCCCCAGGGGCTGCGGGAGAATGCCAGGCAGCCTGTTTGCTGCCTTCCTCGCATCTCCCCATTTGATCCGCGCAGGAGTCCAGAAGGAGCGACTTGCCCAAGGCCCCACAGCCAGGGATTAGTGGAGCTGGGACCCGATTCCCAAACCAGAGCCAACTCTCTCCAGCATTACCTGGGGTGATCGCCGCAGGTGCCAGCCACTGGGCCATATTGTTTCCCCCCTTCCACCAGAAGCCACAGGCACCAGGTGGCCACTGAGTCACCCAGGGTCTGCTGGTCGGTGGCCCACGGAGGGTCTCGTCCCCTGCTGGGTGGGGAGCCTTTCAGTTCATCTGCTGTGCCCTCCTCCTGGCACACGTCACAGTGGCCATCTTAACAGAAATCGAAGACCTCCACTCTCCCCACAGCTCACCATCCAGCTCGCGTGGACCCAGCCGGACAGAAAGTCAGAGGCGGTGTTTGTGGGTCTCATCGGCACAGGAGCCCCATCGGTCATTTGTCAGGCAGGGGCCTGGAGTCCTTTCCCCAGAGCTCAACAGGCCACCTCTGTTCTAAGCAAAGCCCCTTGCTCCTGCCGCTCAGAGCAGAGGCCTCACCCAGCCATGCTTCCTGCCCCTCAGCTGCCCATGTTCTCAGAGATCCTGGCCTTTATCATTGAGAAAGCATCGTCATATGTGGTCTCCTGGCCCCACAGTTACAGGTTAGAAAACCAAAGCTGTCTGTTCAGAGAAAGAAAAAAACCTCCCAGGGCCCAGGCACCTGGGAGGCAAGGGTGGGGATAGGAGACCCTCTTGGCCACCCCTGGACATTTTCTGTAACCTAGTCGTCCCCAAGGAAGCCAGAGCCCCTCTCAACAGGGCTGGCGTCCAACGTCCTGAAGGTTCAGACAGGTTGCTAATTAGCCTTTAAATGCCAGCTAATGAAAGGTTCTGACAGTCCCCGTGTGTCCTGCGCGTCAGGAGGCAGCTGTGCACGTGGGCCCATTATCCCCGCTGGGCCTGCCGTGAATAGACCTTCATTCCTGCCTCTGTTGCTTCCCCAGATCCAGTGCTCACTGCAGGACATCGGCTCTGCCCTGGCGACACCACGTTCCTCGGCCAGGGAGGCTCACTTAAGTAACTCTCTGAACCCACTGTGTGTGTCCACAGGGCTCTACAGGGGGCTAGGCCCAAGGCGGGGTGAAAGGGGGACTCTCCTGAGTGTCACCTGCGACCCCTGTCAGCCGGGCTGTAGACCCTGAGAGGAAAGGAACCTTTCAAGACACTGGAAGTGGTTTGGAGGGCACCAGGCAGGGGGCACATGGGGGAGGTTTCCTTGATGCTCCGGCCAGCGATGGGCCTCATGGCTGTGTCCTTCTGCTCCCTGACCCCTCAGGACACACCACGTTCGAGGCGGGGCCCATCCTGCAGCTGGAGAAGTGGATTGACAAATACTCCAGCCAGCTCCCCCCTCTCACGGCTTTCATTCTGCCTGTACGTACTGGGCAGTCTCCACCTGGGGGTGAGGGGGCGGGGGGAGCTGCCGGCCGAGCGTCTTAACAAAAACACATGGGTGTTGAATAAATCCCCTCTTTAATTTTTAGTAGTGACAGAAGCTCCCCTCTAGACCCTCCCCAGCTCGGCCCATTCTGGACAGGGGTGCCCAGTGGGTGCCTCCCAGCAGGGCCCCATGAAGGCAAAACACTGCCCACTGAGTGGCGGGTCCGGTGTATCCATCTGTCCGTTTGAGGAGCTCCCTTTCTACAGTGGGCACACCACCTACCCCTTTGCTCCGGCCATCACCCACTTTCTCCTTTCAGTCGGGAGGCAAAAGCAGCTCTGCACTGCATTTCTGTCGGACTGTGTGTCGCCGAGCTGAGAGACGGTAAGGGGCCCAGGGCAGAGGGAGTGGGATCCTGGTCGGAGCGGGAGGCAGCTGCATGCAAAGAGTGCCGCCCAGCCACCTGGTGACAGGGTCTTTCCCAGCACCTCCACCGTGCCAGGTGGACACCAAGCCAGACCAAGTGCCTATCCTCAGAGCACTGCATTGCGCAGGGCAGACAGCAACCTGTGACCAGACAAATGACAGATGATGGGCTTGTAGAGAAACAAGCAGTTGTGGATGAACAGAGGGGAGGAAGTCCTAGTGGGTTTAGTTGGTTATTTATAATTATAACACTCCAATTCCAAAGGGTATTCAGTGAAAATTCTCTCCTGTGCCCCAGCTCCCTCATTCCTGGGGGTTCATTTAAATGAGGCAGTTTGAGTGGAGCAGAAATGAGTGCCGAGCCCACACCATGATAAGCGCTGTGCAGGAGGGTGTGGGGCACCAGAGTGACCCAGGCTGGGTGCAGGGAGGGTCTCCAGTCATCCTGCGGGAGCCAAGAATGGAAGGATTGGGGTAAAGGGGATGGAACAGTGTCAGGGGAGAAACAGCAGCTGCACTGAAGGGACAGAAAGGCCAAGTGTCTGGATCCACAGTGAGAGGCGTAGGGCACGATGAGGCCTCGCTGGGCAGGGCCTCTCGTAAGCCCAGAAGGGTCTGCCTTTCTCCAGAGAGTAACAGGAAGCCATGATGGGCATTAGGCCACAGGGTGACTCGAAAGGGTCCTGCTGCCTGCTGGGTACAGAAGGACCCAGAGGGCCCCACATGAGTGTGGGCCCCAAGTAGAAATGGTCAATAGACCAGCCACTTGTTATCCCAAACTCCCCAGCTCAGAGTTGGGGAGAGGAGGGACCCCCAGAAGCTACTGACAGCCTTTTCAAGGAAACTTAAGAATAATTGCAAAATCTCTGTTTCCACCACTCAGACCAGGCTGCCACCCAACTTGATAGAGAAATGGACAGAAAGCCCTACCTTGATGTAACAGGCAGGGCTGAGCTGGGCACGTTATAGTCATTATTTCATTGATTCTTCACGACTCTGGGAGAGAGGTGGGGGCAGCCCCCACTTCACAGGAGTCAGGAAGTCAGGGCTCAGAGAGGTGACATGGCCAGGATCACCCAAGAGGCCCATGGCACAGTCTGGATTTGAGCCCGGGTCTGTCCAGTCCAAATCCGAGTTCTGTCCATCACCCCACATCTTAAAGGTCTCATCCTTCATGAGAGGCTCTTGGACCCAAGTGGTTCCTAAAGGGATCCTGGGTAACAGGAAGAGCTTTGGCTTCAAAAGAAGAAAAAAAATCATTTGTACAAAGCCATGCACATCAGCCATGCTCATAATAACAAAAAATTGGAGACAACCCAAAGGCCACAGTGGAGAGTGGCCAAGCAGAGGGTGGGCCCTCAGTCTACCAGAAAGGAGTGTGCAGATGTGCCTGCAGGACACCACCGGGTGAAAAAGCCCCTTGGGCAGGGGACACAAACCCAGAGCCTCGTTTTGGGGAGAGTGTCTCCTGGCAAGGGCTTTGCAGCAGAGGTGATGTGTGCAAAAGGCTTAGCAAGGGCCTCCCCCATTGTTGATGTCCCCAGACCGCAGGCCACAGCCTCGAATGTCCCCATAGACTGGCACAAACACCAGACCAGGCAGTAGCTGCCAGACACGCCAGCGTGGGACCGAGCCCTGGGTCCTGCAGTGCGTTGATCCCCTAAGTTAGTGATGCCGTGTGTCCTCCCTTTGCAGCGTGGTGCCTCTTGTCCAAGCGGGTGAGACGGATGCCAACGTGGCCAAGTTCTTAAACAGGTACTTAGGTGGGATTTGGAGTCTCCTCTGAAGAGTGAACCACGTGGCGGGGAGGTGACCACAACAAAATGGGCCTCGCTCATCTCTTCGCAGAGGGCCTGCTGTGTGCCAGGCATGGTGCTGGGCAGGGAGATGCAGCTGAGAACAAGGCAGGGACCGTCCCTGTCCCTGGAGAGGTGCAGATCTTGTTGGGAGAGGCCGCTGTAAAAACCAGCCAAGAGAAACATCGGAACAAAGGGATAGTGCAGCAGCAAGGGGCCCGCGTTGAGGCTGGGTAACCAGGGAGGCCATGGGAAGTATGGTGGTGGCTGACCAAGGAGCCCAGGCAGGAGTCCCTGCGAGGCCCCCGAGCAGTGTGAGCTGAGGAGACAGCCAGGCAAAGTGAGCTCAGGTCCATCTGGGCCCAGGCTCCTGGCACAGGACCTGGTGAGCTGATGGCCCAGGGAGGGCCCCTGCAGCCCATCACTCAGCCTCCGAGGCCACAGCGGGCCCGAGGCCTGCTCCACTGGGTCTGCTCCAGCCTTGGCTTTTGCAGTTCCCGTATGGGCAGGGGCAGGTCAAGAGCTGGGGGACCCCTGCGAGATGTCCTGGGTGTCTAGAGAGTGACCTCACATCCGGGATCTGGCCCCTTCCTATGGTCACTCCTTTCACAGGTACGTGGCCTGGGCTGTGAGGGGTCCTGACTAGCTCCTTTCCTCCTGGGAGGCGAGTGATCCTGACGGGGAGTGAGGCACGTTCCATTCATCATCACAGCACCAATGCCTGGGGGGAGCCCTGACAGTCCTACAGGTGTTGTGAGGACCCAGTCAGTTCATTCCCTCAGCCAGGGAGGCATCACTGAGTGGATAAGAAACAAACACGAGCCACCAGGCTTTAGAAGGAAGGGGACCTAATCCTGGGGGCAGCAGGGGTGGGCAAGGTTCTGGCAGGACCTGGCACGGAGCTGGCCTCAGTGGATAGAGGTGGGGCAGGGGGAGATGGAGGAAGTGGTCATCAGTGGTCAGCATGCAAACAAGAAGTGCAGGAGGGAGAGGTGGAGAGCTGCATGAACCCCCTGCAAGCACCGTAAGGGCCGGCTCGGTGTCTCCTTTTGTATTTCTTCTGCCTCAACTCCTGCCCACAGGCCCCATCCCTGGGGGTTCAGCAAGAAGGGAGAGGCAGACGAGGGCCTAGCAGGCCAGTGCTTCTCAACCGGGACACCTGGCAGTGTCTGGAGACATGTTTGGTTGGCACAGCTGGGTGGGGGTATTACTGGCATTGAGTGAGTAGAGACCAGGGATGGTACCCGACGTTCCGCGATCCACAGGACAGTCCCTTTCCCCCCACCACAAAGAATGAGCCCGCGGTCAGTAGCCCCGAGGATGAGAACCCCACCCTAGGCCTCCTCTGCCCAAAGTGTCACCTGGGTACAGGTCAGACCTGCAGAATCCCAGGCCTGGCCCAGCGCCCCTCCCCGCCAATCAGAATTTGCACCTCTCTGGGATCCCCAGGGGACTCATGTGCATGCTCCAATTTGGGGGTCACCAGCTCCGGTCACTGGACAGTATAGAAACTAGCCCAGGGCATGGCCCAAAGTCGCCAGCCCTGTGAGGTGGCTCGCGGGTAGCGGCCTTGTCCTGTAGGAGCCGCCCCAGCTCTGGCGCCACAGTCGGGCACTTGGCTCGCACAGAAGCTGGCTCCGAGTGCCATCCATCACGCCCAAGTTGACCGAGCACCCGCTGTCCTGCCTGATGCTCCTGGGGCCGTGTGATTTATATTTCCTCCTTGAAGGCTAATATGGGAAGGACCCAGTTAGCATTGATTGCTCAGCTCAGATTATTCCGTCTGTTTCTCTCTGTCCCTCCAGACTCAGCGACTATCTCTTTACGTTAGCCAGATATGCAGCCATGAAGGAGGGGAAACAAGAAAAAATATACAAGAAAAATGACCCATCGGCCTGAACCTGCGGCACTTGAAAATAATGGTAAGGGGGAGCTTTGTAGACCCCTCGGTGGTGACAGTGACAAGATGAAAAGAAGTTTGCCCTTTGTGTCCTGATTCCTGAAGGTCTCACCCGGAGGGGCTGGAAGCTGGTCTTTTGTCCAGACTCAGCTGCCTTTCAGACCCCGTGCCACTTCCCTCAAGGAGCTGTGGCTGCTGGAGAATTCCACCCCCACTTCCCCCGGGCTCTCCTTGGTGTCAGAGAAAGTGGGAAGAATTCAGTATTGCAGAAAAGAAAGGTAAAGCGAGTGATGCAATGAGAAGAAGCCACACAGAACAAAGAATAAAAGTGGGAAAGGCTTGAACCATGTGGGGGGGGGGGAGAGCCCTTCCACTGCCAACTCAGCTTGTTTAAGGATTTGGAGTGGGACCAGAGGCACTTGGAAATGTAATGGTGATTTACCTGTGCCAAAGGGGCTTTAAATGTCACATGTATAAAGGGAAAGGCAGACAGGATTTGGAAGTTTAGTCACCTCTGAGCCACCCATCACCGCCTAAATGTGGGGGAGGGACAGCTGCAGATTGACAGGCCAGGCCTCGGAAACACACTTGGGCAGACAGGTGCGTGGCGGGGGTGCAGCCTGGAGAAGCCTCTCTCACAGGATCCCTCCCCCATCCAGGACTGGAGGCCCTGGTGAGAGAAACACCACCTAAAGGAGGGTATGTCCTGCCCAAGCAGATGGTGTCCCGGGGCTGAGGTGGAGCGTATTCAGCTCAAGCAGTAAGATCTCCTGTTCCCAGCGAGGCCGACACAGACGAGACTTATTTCCCTGATGTTGCACTTGGCTGGTTTATGCCTCTGAGATCCATGCCATTGCTGTATTTTATTTCACGTGTCACCACTGCTCCCTCCTGCTATGAAACCACACTGCCAGTGCCAGCTGTGTCCTTGGGCAGGGGGATATTTATGAAGGGCGAGGAGGCAGCCCTGAGAACCTGAAGAAGCCACGCTGCTAATTGCAGGAAATGACTTCAGAAGGGCAGGCTCTTGCTAACTCTCAAGACTGAACTGCCTGTGCACTCCATTCAGCAATCATTTACTTACTGAGTGCCTGCTTCACATGAGACACCAGCAAGGCCCGTCCAGGACACAGGTCACTCCGTTGTCCTTGCCCGCCCATCAGCCAACGTTAAAACTGTCAGTCACGTGCATATTTTTGCTTTGGCGCTCACCACCTCGCCTGCTAATTTTGCTGGAAGAACATTTACCTTTCAGACCTTCTGGGGCCTTTTGTTCCCAGCAGGCGTGGCGGGCCCCCGTCAGCCTTGGGCAGAGCGGCTGAGGTGTAAGGGACCGTGAGTGAAAGTGAAAACTCTCCCGACGTGACCATGTGGGGTGCCTCCCTGTAGTCTCTGTGGTTGGCACCGGGCCTGGTACCATAGCAGGTGCTCGGTGTTTATGCACAGAATGAAAACAGTGAAAGCACGAGCGCTTCAGGGCAATTGACAGTGGTTAAGTGCCCCATCTGAGAGCCGGCGCTCGGGCTGAGCTGGGAGGCGTGTTCCACAAGCTTGCAGCGAAAGGCTCAGTGCACTCGGTTCTGCCCTCCTCCAAGTCTTTCCAGAAGGAGCAGGACGTGGGTGGTAAAACAACAGTCCTGCGCTCCTGGCTACGATGAAACATACCCCCACAAAGAACAAGAGAAGCTCTTTGTGTAAATATAGCATCCTAAAGTGACGCTCTTTGAAACAAGGCTATTTGCCTGTCGCCAAATCCCGTCCCCACCAGCCCTTGCTGGGAGCGGCTGTTGCAGGCCAGATGTTTCCCGGGTTCCCAGGTCTCCCTCTGCATCTGCCCTTCACCAGCAATGTTCCCAGAGAGACAGCCCTAGGGCAGGGCAGGCTTGGCATCTCTGGAGGTGTGTCCTGTGTCACCAACCTGGGTAAAACAGGAATTCTGCGTGGGGGACCTGGAGGATGGTTTAGTTGGAAACGTTTGCTCTTCTGCAGCGCCTTACGAAGCCGTATTGGAGCCTAAGGCAAAAGGCAACACGTGCACCCCATGCACACGTAACAAGATATCCACGTCCTGAAGTCGGTCAGAGGAGTTAACGAAAACTCCAGTCAAACCACGGGACCGTAAAGCCCAATCTATTTGCACACCACTGTCAACCGTCGTCCATGATTGTCCCCACTGCACAGTAATACAGGGTTGGAAAAGAAACATCAGGCTGCTTTATTTAAAGTCGTGATACCTTATTGATCATAAGATTTTTTGTGTACATAACTTTGATTTTAAAAAATACTGTGTGAAAGGATTGCTTATGTTGATTACCGGGGATTTGGGCGCACCCAGACATTTTGCACCCAAGACAGTGCTTTACCTGCTTCCCCCTACTCCAGGTCCAGCTCTCGGGAACACATTAAGTACCGTTGCCAGAGATGAGCGGATGGCTAGATATCCCATCGCAGAGGACCCCACCGTGGTCACGCCAGCACCCGGCTTCATCTCCTGTAAACCCCACAGCAACCTTGAAGGAGACGCTTGTATGCTGTCGCTTTGCAGGTGAGGAAACGGGCTCAGAGAAACCAACTTGTCTCAGGGAGTCAGCGCCTAGATGGGGGCCCAGGCAGTGGCCTTGTGACTCCTGGCCCAGTGCTCTTCGCCTCCCTCCCAGTCGCCACTTGACAGTCGTTTTAATCACGACCTGGACCGCCGAGAACAATGTCAGGCCTAATAGATTCTGCTGTCTCATTTCTCAACCTAGTTTCCCTTAACTGATATTTCATGGCTATTGTTAATGTGCATTTTTCACCGAGTAATTTTCACAGCCCGAACTTGTAACACATCCCAATGACAAACGTTCCCAGTTCCGAATCTCCCATCAGCGGCAATGTCACCCTCACCTCCTCCCCGGCACCTTCCTCCGACAGCCCATCCAGTTTTATGATCGCTGTGTCCCAGTTATCACTACTGAACCTTTAAGAATCCAGACGCATTTCAAGTTTAATTGAATAAAATTCTTTGTATAATAAATTCTGCGTGAACGCTACATAAATCAGTGCCTGGAAGGATTTGCAGTTTGTCCCCCGCTTTAGACCAGGCCCGGGAATCCCACTGGCAATACTGGACCCAGGCTGGTCCAGTCTTCCTTATCGAGGGGACTAGATTCGCCTTTGCAGCCCAACTGGGGGTGCAGTTTTCATTTGCGTTGACCTGTTGCTTCTCTTGTCTTGTGGAAGACACACATGAGCTCGAGCAGCAGCAGGGAACGAGCAGGTTGGGCACACCCGGGAACTTTGGGGATGTCTCTTGTATTCTCCCACTCCTCAGAATCAGAAACTTCTGTGAAGGCTACACTCCCCCTAGATACATGCGCACAGACGTGTCCACGGTTTGCACACTATTTGAGGAAGTCTGTGGGAGCCCTAGGCAAGGACCCATGTTCTAGAATGGCCAGGGCAGCCTCCTCTTCAGGAGCGAATCGGACTGACAAGGCTGCCTGCTCCAGCAGCCTCTGTGGGGTGTGTATGGCTCCAGCCTTGACGTATGAGAAAGGAGCATTTGGGGTTGGCCGGGGAGGCTGTTGAATGACCTTTGATGCTTGCAAGCCTGCAGGGCACCGAACAACAGTCAAATGCACGCCTTGGGTGGTGGCCTCCGGCAGACTCAAGTTCAAGACCAGCTCTGTCCCTTCCTAGCTCCATGATTCTGGGCAAGTCATTCCATCTTTCTCAGATTTGCTTCTTCATCTGTAAAATGCGAATGATAAAACAGTAGTCCCTTCTTATCCATGGGGTATACATTCTAAGACCGCCAGGGGATGTCTGAAACCGTGGGTAGTACTGAGACATATATACTGGGGGTGCCAAAAAAATATATAGACATTTTAAAATGTGTATAAGTTTTTTTGACTTTTTTTGGCACCCTCTGTGTATATACTATGTTTTTTCCTATACATCCATACCTATAATAAAGGTTAGTGTACAAATTAGGCACAGTAAGAAATTAACAGTGTGTAATAAAAACAATTATGACAATATACTATAATAAAAGGTATGTGAATATGGTCTCTCTCTCTCTGATGACGGAGACGGCTACTAAGTGACTCACGGGCAGGGAGTATACGCAGCATGGAGACACTGGACAAAGGGCTGATTCACGCCCTAGTTAGGACAGAGCAAGATGGCACAAGATTTCATCAGGCTACTCAGAATGGTGCACAATTTAAAATGTGTTAACCATACCTGGAATTTTCCATTTAATAGTTTTGGACTGCGGTTGACCGCAGACAGGTAACTGAAACCATGGAAAGCAAAACCACAAATAAGGGGGGACTACCATATTGTCTACCGAAAAGGGCCACTGGGCAAGTTTAAGGAGGCAATATTTATTATAAAAGGATTTAGCACTCCTCTGGCGTAGATGAGCTGCCATTATTATAGACAACGATAAGACGATGATGATGATGATTTGAATTCAAGTTCCGGCCCTGCCACTTCTTTTTTTTTTTTTTTTTTTTTCTTTTTTTTAAGATTTTATTGGGGAGGAGAAACAGGACTTTATTGGGGAACAGTATGTACTTCCAGGAGTTTTTTCCAAGTCGTTGTCTTTTCAGTCTTAGTTGTGGAGGGCGCAGCTCAGCTCCAGTTCAAGTTGCTGTTGCTAGTTGCAGGGGGCAGAGCCCACCATCCCTTGCGGGAGTCAAGGAATCAAACTGGCAACCTTGTGGTTGAGAGCCCACTGGCCCATGTGGGAATCGAACTGGCAGCCTTCGGAGTTAGGAGCATGGAGCTCTAACCGCCTGAGCCACCGGGCCAACCCTGGCCCTGCCACTTCTTAGCTGAGTCACCTTAAGTCGTTTAACCAGTCTTAGCCTCAGTCTTCACCTTTTATAACGGGGGATGATACCAACTTCCAGGGTTCAGGGAATAAGTCTGGCACATGGTGGCAGCTCAAAAAGAAGTAGCTTGGTCGTTGAATCATGTTTTATTCTTTTCAAAGCATTTTCAAGTAGCTCGGGCCCAGGTGAAGCAAAGAGGCCCACTGAGCAGCGCTTCTGGTTCGTTTCGACTTGCCGAGGGCAAAGGAGACAGGTGACTTCACTAGGGTTTGGTACCAGTCAGCCTGGGGGACATCACTCCAGGAACACCATACCAAAGTGAAAGGGAGAGGTGACTGGGTCACAGAGCAGTGAGAGCTGAAAGGGATCTCAGATGATTACCCCATTTACAGATGAGCGAACTGAGGCCCAGAGAGGAGAAATGACTTTCTCAAAGTCACACAGCTCTAGGAGGTGAAGCTAGGCTTTCAATTGGAGCTGTTTGCCTCCAAACCCCATAACTAGCATTTATTATCACGTAGCTACATGCTCAACTGTACCACAAAGCCAGGTCTTTTATGTGTCGTCTTAATTCTCAGAGCCCTACAAGGTGTGTACAGTTATTCTCCCCATTTCACAGGTGAGGAAACAGATTCAGAGGCAGTGAAGTCTTTGCTCAGAATCACGCAGTGTCCGCTGGGGTGATGAGGATGGTTATAATGATACCATTATACACAGCTGACATTTATTGACTTCTTACATGCAGAACTTTTGAAACTGTCACCACAGCAATACAAGAACAATTCCTTGTGTGCTTAGCAATTACTCCCACAGCAGCCCCATCAGGTAGATAGTAGTATCTCCATTTCAGATACAGGCACCGACACAGAGGCACTGGGAGACGGCACCTTGGCCTGTGTCGCACAGTGAAGAAGAGGCCAAATTCGGATTTGAACGTGGATCTGCCTACCTCCAGCACGTTCTTACTTCTCCGTGGTGACACATGCTATTCGATGTCTCCCCGTGGGCTGTAGCAGAGCCAGGACAAGAACGGTCTTCAGACTCCCACGGCGGGGGGTGGGGCATCTTGGGACATCGGCGGTAAGGATGTGATTGACGAAGTGGTGCAGGGGAGGAGAAGAGGGTGCCATAAACCTGGGAGGACCCACCTGACCCGGCCACAAGCTACCTGAGTGAGAAGCAGGCACCGTCAGGGTGGAGGCAGCCTGGAGAATTGATTGAATAAATCTCAGAAAGGCGTCCAGCTGACTCAGGACCTGGGGGTGCCTGGGGGACCTCTCTGCCCCTCTCCCCCCATCAGATGCTCCCAAGGCACGAATCCGTCTGCCCACGTCCCCTCCCTAGTGAGCAGGTGCCTTTATTTACGATCACCTTGGAAGGGTCGAGCAGACATATGTTGCTAAGGGTCGTTTATTCTTGTTTATAAAATTTATGGCTTCACCTCGATTACACACTGTCAAAACGGGAAGGATTGGCCCCAAAGTCTCTTGCCGCATGACTGCCTCAGACGTGTGTACATCTGTTAACTCTGTAGGAGCTGTAGAGGGAAATAAGGTTGACGATAATTCAAAAGCTTGCTGTCCCATCACAGGTGTGGGTGGTAGGCTTTGACAAAAGACATCCAGGTGCCTACGTGGGAACGGAGGAGGTTAGGGTCTGCAAGTGGCCATGTCAGGTGGCATCAGGACCCTACCCCCACCTGGCAGTGGACTTTCTCAGGGGACCTGGGTTAGGGAGTGAGAGAGGAAGATCTTGGCTCTGACGGCCCTCGGGGGTCCTGCCACAGGAGCCAGCAGCTGGAGAGAGTTCCGAGCCTGTGGCTTTCCACCTGCAGATGTCAGCGGGGAGAGAGGAACGTTGACTCTCCACTGTTGGGGGGATTGGAGATGGTCTGACCTTTCAGGGGGGGCGACTTGGCAATGCAGATGAAAGTGCTAGAAATGTGCATCCTTAGGCCCAGCAATTCCACTGCTGAGGGTTTCTCTCAAGTAAATAGATACATTGGTGGAGCCATAAGGGGTTTTTTGTTTGTTTGTTTGTTTAGTGCTGTGCTGCTCATTACAATGAACATTTGGAAACAAATGTTCAATAATACGGAGCTAATCATTAAATAAGTAAAATATTGGACAATAAGGGACTATAAGAAATATCATAAAGCTACTGAAAATGATGATGTCTATGTATTTATTTATTACTATGGAAAAGTGTTCACAATCTACTACGTAAAAACACAAAACAAACAAACAAAAAACACCGAGTTATAAAATGGTATGTATGGAATGATCCAAATCCTGTGAAAGAAATATATGTGTGTATGTGTATGTAGGCCACAGAAACAAAAATGCATGGAGCCATTCTATATGTTAATAATACTTATCTCTAAGTCATGGGATTATGGGTGGTTTTAACTTTCATTTTTGCTTGGATTTTCCTATATTTTTTTTATTTGTTTACAATGAGTTTGGGTTGGATTTGACAAAGGCTTAATAAACATGAGTGAAAAAGAAAAGAAACGGGCTACTGCTTTCCCTGCCTGTAATAAATCATCTCTCTCTCCCTTGGGACGTTTGGAGCCAAAAGGAGGGTGTCCTCCTGTAGCCAAAGCCATGGGGTCCCTCCAACATCTAGAAGCCTGGAGAATAGGCCCTGTGTTTGTTCCACCAGAGACAACTGGCTGTCGGAGTGCAGCCCTTGTACAGCCTGAATGTGGACGCTTGGCTTCCATTCTAGGGCAACGGAGGAAAGAAGAGAAATGACCACGGCCCCCCCGAGATGCCCCCCCGGGGGGGGGATCGTGCCAGCTTCTCACAGGATGTCGAGGACCTTAGCATTCTTCCCTTTCCTGTGGGCTACTGCCTCTGTAACTTGTACGGGGTTTGAGAGTAGATGAAGAACTTTCATACTTATTATCTTGTATGGATTTTCATACCGGATTACCACCCTAACTTTACCAGAACAAAGTGGTGCCCCATCAGGTAGAGTCACGAGTCCAACGTGTCACAGTCAGGACATGGCAAAACCAACACTCCCCCGGGCCTTCTGGGTCAACCAACATCCAGCTTCCTTTCCCAACTCTGTTCTGCTAAAACAGAGGGGAAGGGCTTATCCCCGGGGTGGGAAAGACACGCACATTCCAGTTGATTGGTGGTGGCTGCCTGGAGGGCTTTAAGAAGGGACCTGAGGCGGGATTCAAATTCAGCAGGGAGGAGTGTGGTAATCCATTAGTAATGTCTTGCCATGGCTTCCCAGGATGGACACAGTGGAACAGATGGAGTGTATTTGACATTTATACACTAGGCTAAAGCCCTCACAGATCTCATAAAGGTGGGGATTTCAGAGGCAGGTATGGTCTCTAGGCTGCCTGAGAGTAGTCAGACTGGCCCTCCAAGGCAGCCCTAAAAGTAGTTCCCCCAGCCTCACAGCTCCCCAAGAGAGCCAACTGGCAGGACAGATATGTCAGAGTTTTCAAGTGACACATCAGGGTCATAGATTGAGAACCAAAGACTTATAAATCTGACTAATTGATTAGTCAGCCTTGACATGCTCGCCGCCGTAATTCAGAATCCCTAATTACATTTCACATTAAAGCAAGCAAAATTAAGATTAAAGCAAGTGAGAAACCTCCTGACCCCAGCCCACCGCCAATCTCTGCCACCCTCGTCTGCCGCTCCTCCCTCCAGCAGGCAGGTCTCCAAGGACAGGGGCTGTAGGTCCAGAAGCCCCTTCCCTTTGTCTGCTTTTATCTCTCAGGTCCCTCCAGTGCTGTTTCCTGCTGTGCTATGCACCAGGTCCGGCTCCCCTCCCTAAGGCACTGCATTTAGTTGAGGCAAACGCTTTATTTAGGGGACATTTGGGGGTTTATGCTTTACAATGCCCTCCTGCTGAAGGCTGCACGCGTAGCGGAACCAAGTTGGATGACTGTCTTGTTGCAATGAGAGCACACACAGCACTGGGGACCTCGGGGTGTTCCAGGGAGAGGGTGTTAGAAAGGACTTAGGATTTGGGCTTGTGTTGGTTGCTTTGGGGGAGGTTCAAGGAAGCAGGGTGGCTCTGATTAGGTATCTTAATAAATCTTGTCTAGAAGGAGGGAGGGATGAATGAAGCTAAAGCTGGAACGGAATACACTGTCATAGCCCCAATCTCAAAGACCTGGCTTGGGAGACCCCCTTGGCACCCTCACATACACACACACACACACACACACCCCGGATGTCATCAAGTACTTGGTATGGGAAGTAACTTGAGTGCTCACTATATGCCAGGCACTGCACGTATGACCTCATCTGACCTTACAGCAACCCTACATGGGGAGAATTATCACTTCCATTTTGCCAGCTTGGAGATACTAGGAGATTGCCCAGGTTACGGTGAGGAAGTGGCCAAGTCTAGATTTGAATTCTAGTCTGTCTAATTCCAGAACCTGAATCCTTACCACTGTCCTAGGGGCCACTGGAAGCCTTAAAAATCTCAGGAACACTCTTGTGGATATTTGCTGTGTGTGGGGACCTCCCCTCGATAGCCATATCTTCATTTCCTTTTGGGGATTGACTTTTCCCATGGGATACGACCTACGTGAGGCTCTTTGTCTTATTTTCAACCCATCAGAAATGATCTCATTGGTTTCCTGTTTAGTGCCTGTCTCTCCCAAAGCGGCCTGTACCCTAGTGCCGAGAACGGTGCTTGGCACATAGCATGTGCCCATCAATAGTTACGGAATGACTAAATGAAAGAATGACATCAGTGCCACTCTGTCTCTCCCTGAATTTTCCCTGGATCTCTTGGAAGACCCTGCAGGATGTGAATGAGAATCGGCTCCTGGTGGAGCCGAGTCATTCGCCCCCACAGAGTCCTGAAGAGAGTCAGGCCCCCTGAACCGCCCTGGCTCTCGTCATGTCTCAGGCCTGGTCCTCCAGGCCTCAGTATCTGCCAGGAAATTCCTTTCCTGTCCACACGAGCCAGAGCAGGTTGCTGTTGCTTGCAGCTCAAAAACCCTGGCTGATGGTGGTGGGAGGTGAGCGGTTTCCAACCTTCCAGTTTCAGTGTTGACCCCCTGCTGGGACAAGCCACCCAGCTTGTTCATCTGGGGCCACTGTGACAGCATACCGAGGGAGGACCAAGGAACTCTGGGATTCCCTGTGGAAGCAGTGGTAGGTTCACTGTCATTATCAAGGTGTCTTGGAGGATGAGGGACAAGGCCTTCCCCGCAGTTCCGAATGGATCATGTTCCCAGATGCGTGAAGGAGCCGTTCCTGGAGCAGACACCTGTGTCTCTGCCTCAGCCGGTGACAAGAGGGAGGGGCTGCAGCGTGTTGGGACAGGAGTGATGAGCTAAGGAAGTGGTGGGGGTCCCGAAGCTCCTGCGGTCTTCCTCCACATGGGGAGTTCGACAGGGCGGGGGTGGGGAGATGATAGTACAGCAGAGAAGGTCGCCTTTTGCTCAGGTACACCCCCAAATCCAACTCTGCCTTTTACCTCTGTGGCCGTGGATCGGTGCTGTTGGATAGATTGTTACCACTCCTAGTTGTGCCAGGACTTCGGGAGACAAGAGCTCTGGGGTCCTCAGCAAGTCCTTAAAAATGCTGCCGGCCCTTATTTGTGAAGTGGGTGCAATTTTGTCCGTTTCCAGCAGTCCCCACGAGGTAGATGGAACAGGCATGAATACACACAACAGGCTCTGGAGAGGGGACAGAACAGCTCCTGGGGGTTTGCTCAAGCTTGGCCCCTTTGCCTGGAAGGCTCTGCCACCCCTCTCCTGCTACTCAGACTGGGTAAGGGCTCTGGAGTGTGGCGGACCAGGGTGCGAATCGTGGCTGTACCACTTCCTGACTCTGGGACCTCGCACAAGGGGCGCACTCAGCATCTGAGAACCTGCTTTCCCAGGTACAAAGTGGGCCTCCTCACAGTGTGGCATCCGGCACTGGGGGTAAGTGCTCCTTCGTCTCCTCCTTTGATTAGTTCTGCCTCCTCCCCCCACCCTAGTGAGCTCTGTAAGGCAGAGTGGTGCCCATATTCTTCCTGCCTGTACCCCCAGCCTGGAGCGTAGGTAGGCCCTACGTGTCTATTTGTTGGATGAATGAACACGAGCCTGAACTCCTTGGCAGTCTGGCTTCTTGGGCTGACTCCTGGCTGGGACACCTGCCAGCTGCCAGGCCCATCTGGCACCATCTGGGATGGTGACAAGGCCATCCAGGCTGCATGGCAGATTCTAGGCGGCCCCTTACTGCCCCATTCAGGGTGATGCTGTGCTCCCTTCCCTGGACAATGTCCCTGGCTGGGACACGCGCAGGTCAGGGAGAGTCAGTGGGGCCAGGACCTGTGGGGAAAGCATCACTGAGCCTGATACATAGTACAGACACTGGAGCAGGCAAAACTGTCAAGAGGACCAAGTGTTGCTGTGTAGCCCCCCCTTTGCTCCCAACTTCAGGCTCCCCTGCCTCCCCCTCGATCTGTTTGTACCCAGTGACTTCCCCTCCCCACCGCACAGGACATCCAGCACAGACCCTTCCCTGAGGCAGCAAAGCTAATGGAGGTTGAAGGGGGACTGTCGGAGTCACAGACCTAGGGCTGAATCCCAGCTGTCATGCTTTCGAGCTGTGTTGTCTCTTGCAAGTGAATCCACCTCTCTGAACCTATGTCCTCATTTGCAGGATGGACCAGCTACACTCCCAGCGTCCAGGGTCCCCAAGTGGATTAAATGCGACCTCTGTGCAGAAGGCTGAGTGCAGTGTGCAGCTGGGGTGAAGACCCCAGGGATGGCGGCCACTGCCTGTACCATTTGTGGTATGACACCCCACTCTTGTTCTTGGTGACAGGTGTTCTAATTCCGTTCACCAACTGACACCTTTGGTCTGGCGGTTTCCTCTGCCCCGAATGCCTACCTTCCTGTCTGCAAAGTAGAAATCCTTTTTCCAGGCGAAAATAAAACCCATCCTTTTTGGCCCCTTCTCCCCAAGCAGATGGGACCTGTTTTCTTTGATCCCCATGTATTACTATCCCATTACCATGAAGATGCTTTTTCAGGTGGGACTCATTACGCCCATTTCTCAGGTTGAGAGTGAGGCTCGGAGAGGTGGCCAATGCTCCCCAACCAGTGAGTGGCGGGCCAGGCTTAGCACCCGTGTTCTGACCTCACAGCTCGTCTCCACCTCGGCTCTGAGCTGTTTGGAGGTAATCAGGACAGGCATTACTATTATTACTGGAATGATTTTACGGATGAGGAAAGAAGGTTCAGAGAGCTGGAAACCTGCTTAGGGTTACTCAGCCAGTTTTTCATGCCAAGTTCAGGGTCTTATCCCACTTACTGAATGCTGGGCCTGGCTGACGACAGGCTGTAACCCGACCTCCTTAGTGTGAGCCTGTCAGGAATGCGGGGTCCCGGGCCCACACGGACCTGCTGAACCCGGATCTCCCCGGTGGTGGTGACCTGGCACTGATATGCATGGAAACGTCTGAGGAGCTCTGATTTGGGGTGACGGTTTCAGCGTCCTCTGCAGGCTGCTTTGGGGTGAGGGATGCGGCCCCTCTTCAGCAGGGCTTCTTGTCGTCACTGATGGATTCTTGCCGTCTGGCTCTAATGCGGAAGGGGCTGTAAACTGACACAGACCTTACCTCACTCCATCCCAGCCTCAGAGTCTCCCCATCGCTCAGACACCCCTCATTGCCAAGGGCTGAGAAAACCACGGAGGGAATGCGGCTGTGGTCCCGGGTAAGGCGGATGCTGGGCCAAGTGTGTGGTGGGGGCTCCGGGTCTGGCAGAGGAGTAGCCAAAACCTGGAGGTTGAGATGAAGCCCAGCAGAAGCTCCTGGGGGCGTCCTGCTAATGCCAGTGATGCCTCCTACGTAGTGAGGAGTCTGAAAAACGAAGGTAACTCCAGAGAAGGCGTCAGTTAGGTCCCTGGGATAAATGACGACTGTTGTAATGCTGCAGGGCAGGTGCTGCTATCGCTGCAGTTCATGGAAGAAACTACAGCCAGGAGCCCTGAGAAGCAAGGGGCCTGGACTCTGGCCTCACAGCTGGTGAGTGGTGGGGGTGGGGGGTGGGGAGGGGCATAAGCTCCACAGAGCTCACAACAGGTCATGGGGAGCCCCATTTTCTTCAAGTGAAAGGTGAGGAAATGTAGAAAGGGGACTAACATCTGAGTGATTTGGTGCCAGGAGCTGCGCTGGGTGCATTTGACCCATTACTTCGTTTATTTCTCAGTGCCCCTGAGGTAGGCACGGCGACAGGGAACACATGCAGAGGCCGACCCCCTACCCCAGTGCCTCAGAGCCAGGAGTGAGGGGCTGGGTTTGCACGTCGGATTCGGTCGATGGCCCTTGCTTTGCTTGCTGGAAAAGTGCACTGAATGAACCACTTTTCCCAGTTCTTCAGCCGCTCTTACCAATTTAAGTTCCAGGAAATAAGTCTGAGGCCCAGGAGAGCCCTGAATCTACCAGGTAACCAACCCATCTGTCCACACCCATCACAGCCTGGTATCTGCTAAACTAACAGGACAAAGAGGCCAGTGGCTTCACTGCAGTCAGAAACAGTGGAGACCAGCGTTTCTCAAGCTGTGTTCCATCTAAACATTCTTTGGCACTTGCAAGTTCTGTCAGTGTATTAAAATTGTCATTTTACTGTTATTTTTCCCAGTTTTAAAAACAAACTTTCTTTGCAATGACTTGTAATTAAAAGCCACAATGTAGGGGCAGCTGGATGGCTCAGTTGGTTAGAGCGTGAGCTCTCAACAAGGTTGCCGGTTCAATTCCCGCATGGGATGGTGGGCTGTGCCCCCTGCAACCAAAGACTGAAAATGGCAACTGGACTTGGAGCTGAGATGCACCCTCCACAACTAGATTAAAGGACAATGACTTGGAGCTGACGGGCCCTGGAGAAACACTGTTCCCCAATATCCAATATTCCCCAGTGAAAATTAAAAAAAAACCCAAACAACTAAAAAAAAATAAAAGCCACAACGTCACAGAACAAGGCTTTAGATTTTTAGGTGGGTGTGTCTCACATTGGAGGCCACCAATGTATTTGGGGAACTTTGCAGATTTTTCTTTTTTTTCATATAAATGCTCACTGTGAGAAAGGCTGCCCTGCAAATTCCTCTTGGGTGCCCAGCCTGGTTCCAAGTGTAAAAGGGCCCATCAGGCTTTCAGTCTTTCTTTCCTGAAACCCTGGATTTTCACCGGCCAGTGTCCTGCTCCGATCTTCAGGCGCCCCCAGGCCAGGGGAGGCAGCGAGAACTTTCAGGCGAAGGGAAAAGCCACCCAAGGTAGCGTTGGAAAAATGAACGGGTGTGAGATGCCTTTTTTGCTGAGTGTAAAGCTGGGCTTGTTTAACAGAATGACAGGGCTATGTCCTGCATCGCAGAGGGAGAAGAACCGAGTACGCCCAGACGTAGCAGTAGGATTTTGTTTCAAATACTTCTGAATTGTCTGGATTCTTTTCAACGAGCACCTCTCACTTTGTACCCTAGTGTGTAATACACGTGATCCAGGGGAAGGCTGCCTCTGGGAAGCGGGTGAGACGGACGGGAGCATGGATGGTGCAGAGGGTGACTTCGTTTTAGCTCAAATGTGTGACTTCTTAAGACACAACCAGAAGCACTATGGCACACTGTCAACTGCTGTTAGCTCTGTGAGGCACTGGGCGCCTGTTACATTGTCCTCTAGCTGCTTTGCTCTGTCGGAACCTACGTGCTAGAGCCCCAGCCTCCCTGTCTTGAGTGACCCAGGCACGTGGTCGGGAAAGGCTCCTTCGCAGGATGAAAAGCAGAACGCAGCCATCAGGTGCTGTAGTACAAATTTAATAAAGCCTTTGATCACGTTTTAATCCATAAGTTATCTATGAAAACAAAAAATGCAACTTTGTAGAGCCATCAAGAGCCATTGAGGTGTCACTGAACACCAGCTATAAAAGTACAGATTTAGTGTTTTAAGATAGTGCAATATTTCCAGCTGTTGAAGAGAAGAATTTAAATGAAATTACAAACGACCCCTCCTCATCAAAAAAACAAAGTTGATGTCAGTGCTTAGAAGCCGCTCCTCCCCCAGCCCCACACACATAGGCAATAAAAACCAGGATGGGAACAAACTTCTTTGGGCAGGTTGACAACTCCGCAGGCCCTAGCACAGGTGCACAAGCCTGCTCAGCGTACACACACGCTCAGAAGAGATCTTCAAAAGGACTGAACGTTTGAAGAAGGTGGCAAATCCATAGAATCAGAGGTTACCAACAAACCTTAAGTCATATCAAATTCCTGTCTCTCTTTAAATTCCTGGCCGTCTTTCCATAAAAGTAAAACAGTCTGTTCTCCAGAAGCCAGGGGCGCTAACACAGCCAGGCTTGGACCCACACAGGACACTGGCATCCAGCAGAAACCCTCCAAAGGAAGGTAGATGACAGGTCTTGTCTGCTTTGCCGCTGGAAGGTGTTATGGTGCTTGGAAGAGAGCTGGAAGCGCTAAGCCACTCCTCAAGCCGAGGAGGGACCCGACACTCCTGGCTTCGGTTCTGGCTTCAGTCTCGGTGGTGGGGACGCACGTGGGGCAGGATGGGGTGGGCGAGGGTGGATGGTTGTCAACACAGACCACTACCACGGCCTTTGCCTCAATTCCCTGGATCCAGAGGTAAAGTTCTCATGATAAAAGTCAAGGATGAAGACAGAAGAGCACAATGGGTTGGAAGAGAAAACAAACAACAAAAAAACCCAACCACAAAGAAAACCAACCCAGAGGGTGCATAAGTGTCCTCAGCCTCCACAGCTGAGTCAGTCAGTGCGAAGGGCTCCCGGGTTCCCTGTGCTGAGGAAGGAGAGGTGCAAGACCCAAGCTTCTTGGGATTTTACAACCTACGGGGTGAAGCCACTGCCCAGATGAGACAGGGACCTTCGGCTAGTGTTGGTTTCTTACTAGGCAGCAAGCGAGCCAAACAAGCAGGAGAAAGGCAGCTGCTTCTAGGGAATCGGCAGGCTATGGAGACAGCCAGCGCCTTCTAGAAATGGAGCTGCTCTCAGGGTTAACAGGTTTTTTTCTTCGGAAGCCCAGGATGCCAAGGTGAACGCACAAGACGGGAACAGCCCAGTGGAGGCTCCTTGGCAGCTCGGCCTGCTGAGGACTCCGAGCATCGGAGGTGAGAGAGGGGAAGGGGTTCTGCTGCCGTGTGGAACGCATGGCTTCCAGGGGGGAGCAGCGCCCCAAACTTCCTGTGCTCTGCGGGCTCCCGGCAGGCGCCTCTGCTTCCTGGGGGACCAGGTGGGCCTGGCTGGGTGGACTAGAGGCAGAGACTTTGTTGGGTGCATAGAGGCTTGGCAAGGCCTTACCTGAGTCGAGTTTTCAGAAACGGAAGGAGAGCGTTGCACGCATAGTAGGCTTCGTGCACTCAGGCCCGTGTCGTGAAAACCACTCTGGAGCCTTGAGTGCCTGGCACAGTTCACTCAGAAAGTTAAGGAAAGAGAAGACTCGCAAAAAGACCCGACTATCAAAAAGAGAAGCCCCTCTGCAATCACAGGCCTGGGCTTCAGGCCACTGGGAAGCAGGAAAACAGGACCAATGCTGGCGGAACCTGGAGGTTTATTCCCAATGTCCCCTTCTCCTTCGTGTCACCTGGAGAATGTTGGGTAGCGTCGTCTCGTACGTCCAAAGTTTTTGAGGCCACAGGGGAGTCTCATGGCTATAGAGTGGTTGGGGCTGCATGTCACCTGTCTGTCACCTGGAACGCTGCCCTCCTGGAGCCCAGGGCCCCAGCAGGCCAGTTCCTGAGGGCAGGCAGTCCCACCGGGGTCAGGAACTAGGACAGCTCGAAGCCCGTGTTCATGCTGATGGCGTAGCGCAGCTTCTCCCGGAGGACGCTTTTCTTGCTGTAGTTGGGCAACTTGAGCAGGTTGAAGCAGGTGGAGGAGGTGGGCAGACGGCCGCCTGGCTCCCGCTTGCGGATGGTGAAGAAGCCTCGGAGAACACTGCCCAGGGTGTCCCCCGTGTCCTGTGAGCACAGACCATGGCCTCGGGTTGGGAGGTGCCCGGCTCGGGAGACGGCAGGGACCAGAACAGGTGGCCCGGGAGAGGACCTGGCAGCCCCTGGGCGCTGGGCAGAGTGTGGCACGTGGCCCTGGCATGGCTGGGCCTGGGAGTGCGGGCACTGCTGAGGCTGGCCCTCAAATGGAGGACAAGTGGCCTCGAGAGCTGAGTACACAGAAGCGACCCCCACTCCTTGAGCCCTGCACGGGAATCCTGTAAGCACTCGGAAATGGGGCCTTCTGTCAGCTGCCAATTACGGCTGGCTAACTACTTTTCAGAGCCAGGATACTGTAAAAATACTTTGGGTACCAAAGCATTTCTGGGCGCAGCCTAACATTGATTTCCTCTGACTTCCAGCCACTGCTGTGGCTCGTGGCAGACTGTAACTTGGGGCAGCCTTCCTTAAACAAGGGGGCTAGTGTCAGACAAGGGGGGTTCGGAGCCCAGACTGAAGCATCCTGAAAGGCACAGACACTCAGAGGCCACTGGGGTATTTTCAGGGGGCGGGGGAGACGCTTTTAACAGCAGCCCTAATTGAGCAGCCCCTCCACCACCACAGAGCTCAGGAACAGCCCCTACACATTCATTCTGCCTTTGCAGAGGAGGAAATAAAGCGGTCTTCACAGATGTGCAGCCAGCAGTGGAGGAGCTGCCATGGCAGCCTGTGCCTGTCCAGGCCTAGGCCCGTCCCCACCGCTCTCCCACACGACCTCTCAGACTTGGAGCCGTGGCCAGTCCAGCAGCTACTAAAAAGTGCCCCCAGCTGCTGTTGTCTGAGGGGGTAAAGAGGAAGGGACTGGGAAAGCTGAGGCCCAGAGCAGCCCCGGTCCGTCCACGGGCGCCCTCTGCAAGGCCAGCCTGCTCTCCAGCCCGGGACTGAGGCCCCTGCCCAGCTGCCTGCCCTGCGGTGGGCTCAGCAGGCAACAGGGGGCAGACGACTCCCCCACCAGTGGTACCTGATCATCCGACACTTCGACACAGCGGATGGAGAAAGGCGGCTTGAGGTAGGCGAATCCCAGGAGCGGGGGCCTGGAGCAGCTGGTCACAAACTGCAACACAAGGCGGGGTCAGGGGACAGCGTGGGGCTTGCGGCCCCTCAGAAACGCGCCCCTACACTCAGCTGTGCTCTTCTGCCTTCTCCAGTCACTGTGTCATTAACTGCTGTTCAGTCAGCAGCACAGGTGAGAGGGCGCATTCGGCCCAAGAACTGGGACACATCGCCCATCTCTCCTAAGGGTGCTGCTCTCTGGGGCTCAAACACATGAAATCCACACCAGCGGACATGACTGGCGGACACTGTGTGGCTGAAGAGTTCAGGGACAACCACACTCCCCACCAGGGGCCGGAACTCCCGCAGGACTGGCCTGCAGACAGCGGAATCACTACGGACTGATAGCCTTCCTTAGAGAGACTGTGCAACGAGGGCACCGGAGAGGAGGTCTGGGAGAAGCTCCGTGTGGCACAGAAGAGAGGGCTGTGCCAAGGGCTGAGGGTCCTGGAGCCGGGCTGCAGGAAGCCACGGTGAGGATCACATGACAAGTGCCCGCGCCCGCTTTGCACCTGGCTTCCTGCTTGGCTTCTCAGCCATGCGGGCAGCATGCGCAGGTGCACTCACCTGAGCCCCCGGCCTGCTGGTTTGCAGAGCAGGCTGAGCCCGGCCCCTGGGGGCCCTTCTGTGACAGGCTAACCTGCTCTCAGCACATGGACAGAAATCAGGCCTCGGAGACAGAGGCGGAGGGGCAGAGCAGGCACTGGGCACGCCACAGAGGACTTAAGGGCAGCCAGCCACACTCTCCTGCTACTCTCGGAATTCCTTGCATCTTCCAGATGGCAGCCCCTGTCACTCCCCAAATGTGCTGCTAGCTCGTGCCTGGGCAGAGACACCGAACTAACATGGCAATCCAAACAATAACTCGCATAGGGACGTCCTAAGAAACCGTTCACTTCCTTTAGTTCAACATTGGCCCAAACTGCTCTCCCTTCTCTAGGGGATATAGGCACCCACTACTTACAACACCAAGCTTGCTTCAAAATTCTGTGGCAAGTTGCATGTTTGGGTCTTTAAAATACACACTGCCATTTAAACAATGTTATAAAATGGTTGTGAGAGTCCTGAGACCATCCAAAGACATTTTATATCCAAAGTCATGCTTCAAAAACAGTTTTCACAGAAAGTATTGATGAGATATATTACTACCCTAATGTATTTTCTTTCCCACCATAAAAACTGTCGCAGCACTTCCGATTTAGAAACTGCTGAGTTTCCACACTGTGCTGAGTGCTCCGCGAACCCAAGCTCATCTCATCACTGCACAGTGCTGCGTGACGTGACCCGTTTGAAGGGTAAGGAGACAGACCCCGAAGCATCTGTGCACGTCCCCATCAGCCTGCTCAGACCGTTGCCCACTGCAAGCTGGGGCTGGTACGAGGAGGGAAGGGGCTCGCACCGTCCTGGGGCAGGAGGAACGGAGGGCACGGGAAGCCCCCAGATGCTCTGCTATCCTTACACGTACAGAAAGCACAGTCACACCCACTCCTGTACAACAGGTCTGTGGCTTCCACCCGGCTTTGGGGCCTGTCTGCAGCCACAGCTACAGGAAAGGGCAGGCCCATGGCAGGAACTGCAGGTTTGGTGACAGGCTCTCCAAAGGCACGCGCGTGTACACATACACGTGTACACACACACACACACACACACACTGCATGGGGCCAGGCCTGCATGCTTAGGAGACACTGGCTTTCCTCTCTTCCTAGGAGAGGCAGGGGTGAGCAGTTGGTTTTACAGGTCACCAGAGACTGTTCTGCTTACAAAGACACTGCTAGAAAACCTGAACTGCCTTTCTGAAGAACCAACAACGTGAATTATGTCCACCTGCCCACCCCGAGTCCCCCGAGACCTGCAGAGACGGCCAGTGCGTGTCTGCATCTGTGGGCTGCAGCGAGGGCTTCCTCCAGGGGAACGGACCCTCCTCAGAACGGCAAACCAAGGAAAAAGAAAACCAAGCCCGCTGCCATTTCAACTGGTGGCGATAATGTCCCTGCTGCCTCAACAACTGAGGTCACATGAGACCATTCTAGAAACCCCAGTGTCCAAAGGAAAGTATTTCTAGGCACTTAAATTTACCCCCAGAATAAGGCAAAACGTTCATGATGAAGTATCAAATAGAAGAGCAGGTGACAAAGCAATATTCCATTTTTATAAAAACATACACATGCTATTTAACACACAGACGTGTGTGTCATCCAGGCTCCTGTAAAACACTCTGCCGATGTCAGTAAGAAAAAAACAACACAGCGGCATTGGGGGAACATTTTGAACATTACAATTTTAAAGACACCAGTAGTAGCGGACCTGGTTACTGTCAGCCACTCTGTTTGCAAAAACATACATGAATATCCGCCTCCTTGATGGTGTGCATTTTATTGGGACATTTTGTGTGTGTGTTACTGCACATTCACACTGCTGAGAAAGAGTACACAGAGGCTGTCCGTGGTGAGTAGGAATGGAGGGTGTGTACATCCCACACTGTAGGAGCAGAGAGTGTTTTCAAGTTTGCCTGTCTATATTTTCTTAATAAACACCCTCACTTAGGTAACGAAAGGAAAGTTAAAAAACAAGATGTCAGCAAGGCCAGCACCGGCGAAGGGCAGACGGCGTGCCGAGCGCAATAAGCACGCCTGCCCACCCGCACGGGCCTGTCCTTGCAGAGGGTACGCAGCAGGCTCACGGGCTTATCAGACGCAGCCCTGTCTCATCTCAAGCCCCTTGGGTCACTGCTTGACCTACCAGCTAGCCCTGCCTATGGGACAGGATATGCTGACGACAGGAGGTCCTCTTGATAACTGTATTGGTTTCCAGTGTCAGCTGTTATATCTAGGTTTATGAGAACATCTACGTACACATGAAGACAGGCATAGGTAACATAGGAAATACCTTCAGAAACATTGCTCTCTCGTCGGGCGTGAAGTCGGAGGCCAGAATGTCCCAGAGCCAGGTAATTACCCTGTGACTTCCATGAAAACCACCGTAGTACACTGTGTGCTTCCTGAAAACAATGCAGACAACGGGCTCAGCCACACATTCTGCTGGGCGCCTATAGACACTGACAGGCAAGGAGGTTAGACAAGTGGCACTGACGACTGACTACTCTTTAAGCCACAAGCGCATGCCTTCCCAAGCACATGTCCTGGAAGCAAAATGGGCAGAGAGGTCAAGAGCTGGCCCTGCAGCCCCAGGCAGAAGCCAAAAGGAGATCCTGCAATACTATTTCCTGAGCCTTCAGAGAGCCCTGCAGTCCTCAAGATGTGCTTCCACTTCTCAGTCTCTAGGCAGACAAGGGGCTGAGCTTTTATTCCAAAGCCACTCCCCCAGTGATTAGGGTGGGCTCCTGAAACAACTCTCCAAAAGGGACCCAACAAGGCAGCAGCGCGCTTTCTTGGAGGCCTAAGAATTTCACCCTCTCCCCGTCACTCGCTCCTTACTTTAAATCTTCCAGATCAATCTCAGCATTGTCACCAGAAATGAGACGCTGTAGCTCAGGGGTTGAGAACATCCGGATCCAGTCGGGCTTGATAATGGAACGGAACCCGCTAATGAGGGCAGCTGTCTGGTTTTTGATCTGAGTGTGCATTCGAAAATGTGCCATCAGATGGATGTAGCTAATTCTGTTGCCAACAAAAGAAAACGATGGAAATTAACAGGGCAGGGCAGGCTGTTCCCAATGGACTGAGAGATGAGTCCAGTCATTTCTGAACCATTTTAACAAAAAACAGAAATAGTACCAGAACACTTCACCAGAACAACAGAGATGATGCCGATGACAGCTCTCCTGATGGTACACTGTGTGCCACTGTGGGTGCGTTAAACAAGGGCAGTACCTCATTCACTCCTCCCAAACACAAAATGATAAACAGAAACCAGTGGGTAATACACATCAGGATGACACCCCACTGTGTCAAGAAGCAAAGTGACATTCTCCAGCTAAGGAGAGGGCCCTTCTTGGTACAAAGGGTACTTTTTGGACTTGAATTTAATTTCTTCCATCTGGAATATACCAATTAAGATATAATTCAGTCCTCCAATAAGCTTTAAGGCATAGAGTAACTGTTTCATGTTGAAACTTCGATCAAAACCTTGCTCACCTGGACCGAGAGTCTGGGCCACGAAAAGGCAAGCCTGCAGACAGTTTTAACCAAATACAGTCAGCTTATGTTTAGGTTCAACTGGGCAGTCAGCGCACTAACAACAGTTCCGGGTAGACCTTCCAGGTCTGTTTCTATGAACACAGTGATCGCATCTACAACTGTGGGATCTGAACAAGTGAAATACATTCCGAGAGGCTTGCTAGCATCGCTGGTTTCTTAGCAAACCATTTATTCAGAGGTGAAAAAACCTGAGCTCAGCCCAGACACAACTGTTAAAATTCCCAATTAGTACAGTCCAAATACACCTGTTTAGCTCCACAATGCTCAGATCTGAGTCACTAACCTTGAACAGATCCCTATTTTTAAAAATTATCCAGCAGTGAACTTGCACATGAATACACTTAAATATGCCTTTATCTATTATTGTTACTCCTTTCCTATACTCTTTGAAACAAGTTACTAATACTGTTCCATTTTGCTGAGAGAGAGGGAGTGGGAGATCAAATATTACTCCTAAGGAGGGGGAAACTGGCACTGCTAGGCCTTGGAAGGCAGTTTGTAGAACCGAATACCCCTGCCCTTCTACTGAAGTTTTACGCTAAGAGCATGTATGAGTTTGTGAAATACTTTCCACATAGGTGGTTTCCAGGCAGGGCAGGAATCACAGTCCTGACACACGCTGCACTGAGCCACAACCCCTGGAGGTTGTACACACAGCTCCTACCACCACCCCTACACCATCAGCCTGGGAAAAACGCCCCCCCGCCGGAGGGTGGCAAGCAGGATGTGACATGTGACATATCCGATGATGGTGACGATCACTGCTCTCATGTATTAAGGCCCCGCTTTGAGCCAGACATGCTGGAATGTATTTTACATGTGTTATCTCATGTGAAGTCCTCTGAAGGGGTGGAGACAGGGCGGGAGGTGAGGCAGCAACAGGATCCACCCAGGTTCTCTAATGCCCCCAGGCAGTTACTCCCACCCTGTGTTCTGTTCTTTCTCAGTTGTCAAACTAACACCCCGTGGCCAAGAGTCAAACGGGTGTATGTCAATCACAATGAGCAGCAGGTCTGGTCTTCCGTCTGGATAAAAGCTCCCAAGCATGCTCACCGACTGAACCACCCGTGCTCGGTGCTCCGGAACACTGGGCTGGAACGCGCAACTGATCCGAGAGACTCACCAGGTGGGACTGACCTCTCCCTTGTCACTGAAGAGTGACATTCAGATTAACAGTTCAGATGCACAGCTGAGCCTGGCGGCAGGAGAGGACTGACTGACAAAAGGGTCAATATCTACTCTTTATGCTAGGTTTTCCTGTTAGGTGAGAACAGCACTGGGTGGAGACAGTGCATTCAGGGGTTTTGCTTCTAGGGAGCCAAGTTTGACATTTATGATAGATTCCTAAAAGCCTGTTATCTGTGACAATAGATGCTGGGCCTCAAAATCTCCCGTCTGAGGAACTGTCTGCTGCATTTGAATTCATTACTGTGTGTTCTCAAGAACAGTGTTTTATCCAACTGCCACATGCTATCATTCCCAAATGATCTGCCCCTCCAACGTGTCTTTCCGCCTCTGTGCCCTCTGGCTTCAGGACTGCATGCCTGGATGGCTCAGAATCCATCTGTCTGAATCTGGAGCCGTCATTAAATTCCTAGGAACGCCACGGCCTGGGTGCCTCTGACCTTAGAAGTGCTACTGCAAAAAATAAATTGTCAATTCTTATTTTGCAAATCGAATTTAATACGATTTTAGCCTATGAACTGTAACCAGTAAATTCCATTATGATATTTATGGCCTCTTTCTACTTCAATCTATCTTAATAAATTCTCAAAGTAAGCCCGGAGAGCCAGAATGAAGTCTTTTCAAGTGGTGACCTTAAAAATCGAATTGCTATACTCACTTATTTTCATTTGTAACAGGAATGGTCTTCCCTCCAGGAATCAGTTCATGGCAAACAAGCTGGGGGAGAAGATGGGGAGCAATTACTCGAGAGGATGCTAGTGGGGGAATAAAGCTTCCTGGAGATGAAAGGGCCCGACGCCAACGTCCATGATAATGACAATTAAGATGAGACATGTTTGGAAACAATGCTTTTCACAAAAAGCCAGGGCTCAATTATCAGCAAGCAGATGCTGCATGATCGATATAAAAGGTTTCTTCTCATCTGATCCTTGTTCAGACATTTGTATTAAGGCTTCAGGACGTGGTGGAGGGGAACGTGTTAACATTTAAGGACACAATACGATGTTTACAAGCATCCCCTGGAATACTATGCAGCTCTTTAAAAAATATATGATGCAAATTTGTATCATGGACACCTCAAACCTATGTAACTTTACTAACAATTGTCACCCCAATAACTTCAATGAAAAAAGAAAATTTACATTATTGAAAAGCAGGGGGAAAAGCATGCATGGTATGGTATCATTTCTACAAAAAAGAAAAATAAATTACACGCGTGCCCAGGGAGAAAAATCTTGAAGGACACAGGCCCCCGTTAACAGTGGCACTCTCGTCACCAGCGCTAGAGGTGGATTTCATTTCCATGCTCTTTGTATGGCTAAATATTTGGTTAGGAGTGTGCATTATTTTTATAGTCGGGAGAGAAAATTAAGAATGTCAGGAGGAAGATTCAAAATCTGATTAAAGATTTATTTGAAAACTATAGAATCAACTGCTTTCCTCAACTTCAAGAACTTCACTGTACACCTGAAACTTATATAAAGTGATACTGAATGTCAACTAGAACTGAAAAAATATAATAATGAAAAAAAAAGAACTTCTGTGGGTCACCTAAAATTCAAAGAATGCGTAATTTTAATAGAAATTCTGTTAACGTAACTCTAGAGATGTAGAAAGTTTGAAAAACAGTGACCTCTAGTCCCACTGCTGTCTGCATCTTGGGGCGTGCCAGAGACCTGAAAGCTCGAAGGGCCCTTGGGAATCACCCGGCCTGATGTTTCCCGTAAAGGGCTCCAGGGAAACACTTGTCTGTGAGCCGTTACGTAGAAAATCGTTCTGTGAGGTGGCATTCTCCTTCTCTGAAAGCGGAGGTCTGTGATCAAATGAGTTGGGAAAAGTTGAGGTGAACATAAGCCAGGTTGCTTTCTCACAGGCTTCTCGGCGCCCTTACATGCCAGACTAGGTCTTCAAAGGGAGGGCAGGACATGCAGACGTTTACAGAGCGGCCGGTGACATGGGCCCAGCAAGGACTCATGTTTGGTCAATGGGATTTTTTTGAGATAAGGAAAGTGTGGCCTGGGGAGACTGTGTGACCTCTCTGCAGCGACACAGGCAGGGCTCCAAGAAGCCCATCTGCAATACTAAGCTCATGGCATGGTTTCTGCATAGCAGCCCTCAGACGACGTGCAGAGAGAGGCTTGTGTAGGTAGGGATGAAACTGGAAGGGACTGAGGGCAGTTCTGAGAAAAGCCGAAAGGAAAAACGTGGGGAGCAAACACCCCTGTGGCCACGATTCCAAGAGTCTTTTCTTTCTGCTCTGCTCTTTATAACGAGTGGGAACCAGGACAAGATTCTGTTAGAGGCACTTCGTCTCAGTGGCTTCTTCCTTCTCTCTAAGTTACAATCCTCCATGTGGGACTGACAGCTAATCCTCACCATAGTAACGAAAAGCAACATTCCAGCAGGAATGACCCAGAATGCCACCTTGGCAAAGTGAGGGGAGAGAAAGCAAAGGCCATGTCAACCGGGAATGGAAGAGGGAACGCCCTGCCCTCACTCCTGCCTGGCAAGGTGGGAGAATGAAGATGGGCGAGGGGGACGGAGGAAGAGAGTCCGGCCAGCCAGCCAGGTCCTCCAGGTTTGTGGACGTCCTGGGTGAAGCAGCAAGAGCAGGGCAGGCCTCAGGAAGCCCACGGAGGGAGAGGAAGGAGAGCTCGGCCACAGAGGCTGACTTACCTGACCCATGACGTCCTCATCGTATGACAGCGTCAGGCCCAGGTCAGCGATATCCCCATCATAACGCTAGTACAACAGAGAAGGGGAAAGTGTGGGGACCCAGGAGGGCCATCTCCTTGAAGACTTTCACACTCCTGTCCCACGAGGCCTGCTTGGGGAGTAACGGCTGTGGCTGCCGTGCAGCTTGATGCACAGAAAAAGACCCCTCATCACCTCGAGGAAGGAGGAGGGGAGCATCAGGCCTGAGCGGCAGTGCCCCGAGCAAGCCACGCGGGGGCCTCTTTCCACAGCAGGACCTCTTGTTCCACCACACACCCCGCTGGGCTTCCCTCCTCTCTGACCTCACACCAGCGCTCAGCACAGCCCTCCCGCCTTTCTCCACTGACCTTAATGGAAGTGAGGTTTTTATAGAACTCAGAGTCCAGCGACGGCAGTTCATCCACAGAGCTGTAGAAGACGCTGTGGTGGTGCCCGAGCAGCTGGCTCAGGAAGAAGGATGCGAAGGGCACGTCCACCACAATTCCCTGGGCGAGGGGACAGACAGAAGCTTGCCACCCGTCCAGCCAGGATCCCGGGTCAGTGACCACCATCAGGGGCCGCTCAGGCTGCCCGCCCCACCCCCAAGGGTGCCAAGGCCATTTCCAGGCACTTCCTAAAGTTTCAACCTGGAGAACACCACCTCCCCTGCACTTAACAATAGAGTGTCTCCTGGGGACATTACAGCACAGCGGTTAAGGGCATAGGCTTTGGAGCTGCACCGCTCAGGGATCAAATCCACGGGGCCTCAGCTTTCCCATCTGTAAATGGGGAACAGCACAGCCTGTCAGTTGTATATAAAGGAGCACGGTGTGGAGTAGCACGGCGGACAGGCTCTCACCAAGAGGCAGGATGGGGGAAACTTCCTGGAGGACAAAACATCTAAACTAGACCTAAGGAGCAAAGGCCTTCAGTGCGAGACCCACAGGCAAGCTCCAGGGACAACACATCCGTGTGAGAGGGAAGGGAGGCGAGCAGCAAGGCCAGAGAGGCAGGCAGGGCCAGGTCAGGAAGGGCCGCAGAAACCTCCAGGAGTCTGGATTCTACCGTGAGGGCAGCAGGGAGCGCTGGGAAGGCTCTGAGCAGGGCAGTGTCACATCGGTACTGTATGTGGGGAATGAACCAGAGGAGGAAGGCAGGAGGCAGAGGTACAGCACAGGCAGGAAGCCACTGCCTAACACCAGGGAGAACTGCGGGCAGACTGGCCTAGGGCAGCAGCTGAAGGACGGACAGTGGTGTGTGGACTGGAGAGATTTAGAGGGGGGGCTGAATCACACTCAGCAAGGGCCTGTCACAGAGGATCGGGGGGCAGGGGGGTTACACGAGTCCATGAGTGCTGCTCCTTATACGGGGCCCACTACGTCCTAACTTCTTCCATCCATACTATTATTGTTGGGGACGGAGGAGACAGATGGGGCCCAGGAAACAGGGGAGGGCATTCACAAAAGCCAGGAGGTCATGCTTTCCAGCGGGCCCAGACACCTCTGGGTCTCATCACAGCTACGTGCTTAAAGGAAAAACACGGCACATGCCTAGGTAGGTCCGCATGAGATTTTTTAAATGGGAATCAACTGAGAAGTCTCCATTTTGCAGATGTGAAAACAAGCACAGAAAATGAGCCCAGGCTACGCAGCCGGTCCCGAGCAGGAGGACTGAAGGGCGTCTGGGCAGGGACTCAGACGGGGCCCCTGACGACTGCGGCCAGGGACTGAGGCCGTGGACAGAGGCGGCCCCCAGAGAGAATGATGGATCACGTGGAGTCAGAGGATGTCGGCCCCACATGGCCTCCTTCCCTCAACTTGCCCCAGCTCTGGCTCTTCGCCTGTGGAAGGCCTCCTGGCTCCTCTCAGGTCTGTGATGGCCTGTGACATGAGAGGGGCTCAGGTGCTTTATTCACTGCCTGGCTACCTGGGCCCGAGGGAGCTCCTGCTGCAGCTTTCCTTCCTTCCCGAGGAGCAGGACTTTCAGGGTACGGGGGGGAGGGGCAAGTGCCACCAGGAGGGCGTTCTGCCAGCTCAGCCCAGTGGAGAGGGACTGGAGCTACGTGGGCCTCACCGGAGCCTGCAGAAGTCCACCTGGTCCTGACCCCACAGAGACTGAGAAGGGGAAATTCAGACACCTTTCTTCTTAACGACAGTGAGGATGGACTCCACTTCCCCCATGAGCAGGTCCAGGCACCATTGGAGGTGTTCCCCCTATATTACCTCATTACCATCTGCAGTAACCAAATAACGTATTATCCCCACTTTACTGATGAGAACCTAAAGAAGGGACCTAAAGAAGGAAAGCGACTTCCACGCACAGTCACGTAGCTAGCCAGGGAAGACCAGTCTGGGTCAGTTGCTCTGGGCTATGTCCTACGTTCATGTTCTAGTCTGCAGCCATCTATCTCCCAGGCACCTCTGGCTCACTTCCAGGCACTCAAATGACAAAGGATTTTAAAACAACTGCAACTACTACCAAACCCCACAGAATACCGCCCTCATACTACCTGGACTCTACTTGGAGATCTGGCTCTGGCATATCACCCCTCACCCCTCAGGAAAGCAGAAGGCTGGTTTGGGGCTCAGGCTGGCCTGGGTCAAATTTGGTTTCTACCACTGAACTAGTAATGGGACTCCGGGTCCCATCGCGACTTCTGGAAGCCTCAGTTCTCGCATCCTGACGTCCACAGGACAGCAGCAGCACCCCAGGACGACTGAGAGGATTAAATGAGACAGCACACAGGCAGCACCACATGTTTTGTATGGTAATCTTGCTTCCTGTCCCTCTTCCCGTGACTTTATCCTAGTGACAGGTAGTTTACATGGCTGGGCCTGATCGCACACATGCATACGAAGCCCCGCGGTATTTCTCCCATCTTATTTTCCATGCCAGTTCAAGGCTCTGGAACTCGCCTACCTCATATACAGCTTTCCCCAGCATCTTGCCCACAAACTCGAAGAGCTGCAGGTAATTCTCATGAATGTAAGAGGTGGGCGAAGGGTAGAGCCTCTCATCCCCACTGGTTGTCTGCAAGGCAGAAAGACGGAGAGAGGCGGAGGTTAAAAGCCCTGTAATGAGCAAGCCCAGTGCGTCACGTTTCATTTGTCACCCCGAATCTGGCTACTGTCAAGCTGGCTCGCGCCCCCTTAAATACCTTGAAGAGGTTGAGTGCTGGGTCAAACACCCTCTTGATGATCTCTTCCAAGAACTCCTTGAAAACACCGTCCTGATCAATTCCTGCCTCGTCCACCCCGAGGTCATTGACGAACTTCACGCGGATCACGCCTTTCATGGCATGCTGGGAAAGCTGCCGCAGCTGCTCGTAGCCGTCCTGCCAAGGGCAGAGTTACAGCCCATTAGGAACCCAAGGCCTTCTGCATAACTCAGGGCTCCCCTCAAGGCCCCTTCTCCCATGAGCAGCCTTCCCAGTGTAAGAAACGTGCAAGTCAGGATGCATGGGTGCATGAGAAGTCGTTCTCACCCGCTTCCAACGACAGCCTGTTAAAAGGGAAATTCCTTTTGGGGGATGTGACTTTCCTGCTGTGTGGCAAGGGGGGGGCTTCCCTTAAGAGGATGCAGGGCAGCGAGACAGGCAATTAGACAAGATGGGTCAGACAAGCTCTTGGCCATCAGACAAAGGACAGAAGAAACTGAGACAAGATCGCACCTCTATTTTAATGCTAAGTGTACCTTTTAGCTTACGGTAAAAATCAATCAATCAATCAATCAATCTTAGAGGGCTAGAAAATGAAAAATAAAAATACCCTCCACCCTCAATTCGTGGTATCTTCCCCCAGAACCTAAAAGGCCTTGTGAGCCATGCTGAGGAGTTTAAATTATATCCTGCAGGCAATGGGGAGCCACAGAAGAGTTTAGGCAAGGAGCAACATGGCTGGCTTTCTGCTGGCAGCAGAGCAGACGGATGGCAGGGGATGGAGCAGAAAGCAGGGAGACGGGGCGCAGGAGTGATGCTGGGCCTGGACGAGGGCAGGAGCAGACAGGAGAAGCCTCAGCGTGCTTCTGGCTCACATTCAGCTCCCTTAAGACACGCAGCTGGTCAGCACGTCTCCCCTACCCAGAGCTCTCGGACACAACTTCTGAGTTCCCTGCTAATCATCCTCCGTAGTTTGCCTCGATTCTAACCTGGTGAGGTCTTCCTGGCTCCCGATTCTGTCTGTCATCTAACATATTTCTGGCATGTGGACACTGCTAAGCAAGCTGCTAAGGTTTTTATTTCAGTGACTGTAAAACAGTGCTGAACCGGACAGGACCCAGGCAGGAGGCCTTTGGGCTGCCATGAGGCCCATTCGGCAGGGTGAAACCTACGTCTTTAGATACTGTCACATAACATCCTGCTGAAGCCACCTCCCATTTCCCCCACTCAGTCACAACTGCGGTGCTCTCAGACGTTTTGCTGACAGACACCATCTCCGTGGCATCCACCCATTTGCTGCTCTGGCCCCTTGTCACAGAGCAAATGAGGCCAGTCTGTTTTGGGGAACGCTTGCTGCTCTGCTGTCAATCACATTTCCCTTGTGATCCAAAGGACTGTCTATGGTGGTTCCCAATCTTATTCAGGGTTAGGCTCTAGAGTTAGAGAGCACGGAAAAAACAACCTGTGCAGTCCCGTTAGTCAGCTGAAGGAACAGGAACACAATTGTGAGAGCACAATCCTGAAAAGTGCTTTTATGCACATGAAGTTTGAGAATCCTTTCGTTGAAAACAAGGGAGAAACAGGAAGTCACCATGCAGCTGCTGTAGCATTTAAACCATTCTGCCTAAATTTAAGATAATTATTTTGGCACTGATCAGGGGCCAGTGGAGAATACAAACGGGTTCCCGCTTGCCTGCAGGATTTCCTCCATGCTGCTTTAACATGAGGCCTCCTTAACCGTAACCCATTAGCAAGGTGTTTGGGTTTCGCACATTCAGTGAGAAGGTGTATGTGAAAGCACTTAGCACACAGCAGGCGCCCAGGAAAGTGTGCTGGACTCAAACCTCAATTTGGCTTCATCAGCCCCACATCAGCCTCTTCCTTGAAAAGTTGTAGAGAGAAATTGCCGCCTGCCTCCTCTGGTGTATTTCCTGTCGTGCTTTCCCCCCATCCCCCACGGGACTCTGGACACTGGTGTCATTACCAGAGGATTAGCTCTGTGCCCCTTACGAGGGTGAGCGGGAGGAGGGCACGCCTCTTCTCTACTGCATTGCAACGAGCAGACGCAGAACACTGACCCAGGGACAGGAGAGCTGGCTTTGTTTTCCAATGACTTCAAGAACGGATATCCGAGTGACCTGACTAAGGAGCTGACTTTCTTTGGCCTCAGGTCTGCACGGACAGGGTGAGGGGCAAGAGTTGGGCAAGGGTGCGTGTAAGGTTCCTTCCAGTCCTGAAATGCCTGAGTTCCAGCCCCAGGTCACACCCTGTGAGGGCAAGTCCTCCTGCAGGATGAATACCCGGTCACCTGATACAGAAGCACTGCCTTCAATACACGCTATTAAAAAGGAAACAGAAAAAAAAGCCTTGGATATCTAAGTCTAATATCAACTTTTTGATGCCCCCTTGTGTCCAAATCAAGCAAAGGCCACTGGACTCAGGTTTTAATCAAACCACCAGATCATAACAACACTATGGTAATGGAATAAATGTCCCTCTCCCCCGAATTCAATAGGGACACCAGTGATCAATTTCACAATGAGATATTTCTAGTGGGACGTAAAGAGGAAAACAGACTTTGCCTAAAACTTAAGACAGACATCCCTCCTTTGATGTCCCTGAGCGACGTGTTTAAAAAACAGCTGACTTGGGCAGCCAGGATGCCACGTGACTTTCCCATAAGCAACGACACTTGAGGAAGGAGTCGGTCGGGGACTCCATCCCTTTCAGGAGACAGCAGAGTCCCTGCCACCCCACTTCCTGTGGGTGCTGGTCACATGGAGGGGGAAGATGGGTGGTGGGACGGAGGAATTTAAGAGACGAGAGGTGCAGCCAGGAAAGTGCTGGAGAAGGGAGTATGGACAACACGACGGGGCTTTTTCCGCTTCGAGTCAAAGTGAAGGTCGCCAACTGGTGGCCCATAGGTTGAATTCGGTGGGAAGACAGGAGTTATCTGACCTTCCAGGTACTTTACAAAATATCATTAGTTCCCAACATCAAAAGATCTGGGGAATTCCCACAAAACCCTGAATTTTGGCCTTCTCTTAAAAAACGAGACTCCTGGAGCACAAACCTCCGCTGAATGTTTTGGGGGAGCACGTGTTCTCCACCTGCCCACTCTCTACTGCTCCCTGACACGAAAGCTGGATGTCAATTGTCATTTATCAACCCACTTGTGGGGCTGTTTCTCTTAAGGAGATCACCTAGACCGAGGGCTGTGTTTGCAAAGCAGAGGAGAGCAGTGGAAGTGAGGGATGTTTCTATTTGTTCAGTGTGTACACAAGGTGCCCCCGCGCTGCAACCCTCTCAGCCAGCTTTCCTCACTCCCATGCCCTGCAGGGTCCCTGTGGGCACTTACGAGGCTTCTCCCTGCTTTTACCAATGTCAAAAATATCATCGTCTACCGCATGCTGCCTTTCCCAGCAGACCTCAGCGTCCGTCACCAGCGGTCAGGGAAACTAAACAAGGGCTCCAGGAAGGAGTGTGCATGCCGCCAGGGAGACATGTCAGCACGCAGGGAGGAAACGCTGCAGCCACTGCCGTCTGCTGGTGGCTGGCTCTGTGGCCATGGCCTGTCCTGGGATGCCACGACTGCCTTACGTGGCACGACCTACTAGGGAAGAACTGTGGCTGGGGTGTGATAACAGGTCTGACGAGCAAGCGTGGGCAAATCAACCAGGCCACGGCTCTCCTGGGAAAGGGTCCTTGGGGCTCAGTCACCAATCCCACCGCTGGCAGGACCCACACACGCAGGCAGGCTGTGCACGGCACAGCCCTGGGGGGCGGAGCGGGGGGCATGCACAATCGCAGGTACAGACATTTACGATGACAGTGTCCAGCAGACAGTAGTCAGGGTCTTGTTCCCACAAAATCAATATATTCTGACATGGAGGCAAAGTGTTCTGAGGAGAGGCACTTATTTCTAACTCGCATGAAGTCGCCACACGGTGGTAACCGGGACACTGGCTTTGTTTGGCTAAGGTGGGCTGCTTCCTTTTTATCTCCTAAGCTGCTGACTACAAAGAACTTCCAGCTGTGACAAATGCCTTTCCCAGTAGGGCTCAGTAACACCTACATTCCAGCCTCCACATTCACAGCTGGGCGTCTGGGCAAAGTGCCTGCCGGGACAAATGGAGTTTGCACTGACATGAGATGTCTGCACGTGGCACTTCCTGTCCTCATTTCAAAGAGGCACGAAGTGTTTGATGCTCTAGCCCAGGGGCCCTCGTGGAGAAAAGGAATACTGCACCGCAGGTCTGAGGCACTGAGGACACATTTAATCACGCAGCTCTCAGAGCAGGAAACGAGACAAGTGGCAGCTGTCCTGCTCCCACAGCCTTGATTTCAGTGCCATTAGATCAAGGAGTGACAAGAAGAGTTCAGAGGCAACAGGTCATCCACTAAAAAACCCACATTTCCCAGAGAACACTTCTTTGGGGTCTCTCACCTCCAGCATCCGGGAGCGGCGGATAGTAATGTGCGTGACGTGGGGGGAGGCGGAGCTGGTTTCCACGAGCCCCAGTTTCTCCTTCTCCTTGGTAACCATGTTTCGGAACAGAAGAACTCTCTGAAATGAGCAAAGGTGAGACCAAAACAGGGTCAACAACGGATGAGTCCCTCAAACACACTGTACGAAAGGAACGAAATTTACGTCACATGAGCTGCAACCAGAATGGGACACTTCGATACGTGCTGCAGGTTAGAAGTGACTTGGGGGACAGTAAACAGTCCCCCAAACACTCTTGGGAATTAAAAATATAACCGAATACATGCCAAAGAATAAAGGTTCCAGAACGAGTCGTCTGGCTGCAGCTAGAGGCCAGCAAAGAACAGCCTAGGAGCAATCAGTCAATAATTCACTATAAAAACCTGGTTGCGGGCCGGCCCGGTGGCTCAGGCGGTTAGAGCTCCGTGCTCCTAACTCCGAAGGCTGCCGGTTTGATTCCCACATGGGCCAGTGGGCTCTCAACCAGGTTGCCAGTTCAATTCCTCGAGTCCCGCAAGGGATGGTGGGCTCTGCCCCTTGCAACTAAGATTGAACACGGCACCTTGAGCTGAGCTCCCGGATGGCTCAGTTGGTTGGAGCCTGTCCTCTCAACCACAAGGTTGCCGGTTCGACTCCCACAAGGGATGGTGGGCTGTGCCCCTGCAACTAGCAACGGCAACTGGACCTGGAGCTAGCTGCGCCCTCCACAACTAAGACTGAAAGAACAACAACTTGAAGCTGAACAGAACCCCCCACAACTAAGATTGAAAGGACAACAATTTGACCATTGTTCCCCAATAAAGTCCTGTTCCCCTTCCCCAATAAAATCTTTAAAAAAAAAAAAAAAAAAAAAAAAAACCTGGTTGCAAGACAAGTTTACAGAGGCGGCTTTTCACAGCCGTGCCTGTTTTAAAGGAAATCAATATTATAAATTTAAAAAACAGAAATATTTCTAGGGCAATTTTTTTCACTGTCAGAAATTTTTTAAATGATCCTATAGAATAAAGGTTCCTGACCTTTCATCTGCCTCCTCTGTGCCCTCAAGTACACTGTGGTCCCACTGGTAATAGTTCTCAATTACTGTTTCAAAAGAACCTCTCTCCTTTCTCAAGATTCTGATAAGCTCCTTTAGGCAAACACTGACCCTTGACCCCAAGCTGGGTTTCAGCATCACTGCTGCAATAATAGCACTCAAATAACGTCAGCTGAATGAATATATAAATCCAACCACAGCTGTTTTTCGTTTTAAAATGGGAATCCCCTCAAAAGTCAAGAGCTTTGTTAAACACAAATAAGAACAGTAATCAGAACAATAATAATAAGAATTAACTATGTACAAAGGGAAACTAGTGCATTTCATTTGATCCTCTATAGTAACTTATGAAGGAAACATGCTTATAACAGAGAAAGCAACTGCCAACAGCTTCCTAAGGAGAGATGTATTTGGTATAAGGGCTACTTTCAGCACAGCAGCTCGATGCGGCTGGTTCATGAGTCTAGAAATAGGGCTGAAGTGCTCTGCAAAGCGCTTGGGGCTCCAGGGCCGCGGGGACAGGAGAGCACAGACGGAGGAAGAGCGAGGTGTCGGGCGACATGGGAGGAGGGCACTCCCGCCTCTCCCTTCTATGGTGGGGGAACTGGAGGCGGTCAGAATAGGTATTTACCTTGTGTGGGGTCACGTAGCATGACTGTTTCCGGGGACCCCACATCGTTAGCATGACCACCTGAACAAGGGGTGTCCTTTTATGGAACGTGAAGCAGAAGATGAGCTTCACGTCCGGGTTCACTAAGTTTGGGGCAGAGAGAGCACACACAAAAGCAGAGCTGCAGAGGTGCCCATGAGAATGTGCCCATGTTTCCCCGAAAATAAGACTGGGTCTTGTATTAATTTTTGCTCCAAAAGATGCATTAGGGCGTCTTTTCAGGGGATGTCTTATTTTTTCATGTACAACAATCTACAGTTATTCAAATACAGTCATGTCATCTTCTTCTGGAACATCGTCATAACATACTAAATGCATCCGTCTGGCTGCCGATCTTAACTGGGGCTTATTTTTGGAGTAGGTCTTATTTTTGGGGAAACACGGTAGCCAAGGAAAGATTGGATGGGGCTCTGGATTTCCAGGGTGCGTGGAAGGTGGTTTGAGGCAAACTTAACCAGCTTTCAAGGGGCGGTAAGACCTCAGCAACAGCAGAGGACATCTGGTTAAGGGTCATTATCCCCATTTTGCAGATAAAGAAAAGGACTCACCCAAGGTCACACAGCGGGTGGGCAGACTCAAACCCACAGCTCACGCACAGAACACCACACCACACCACACAGCTGCTGCCCAGCCCACATGGCACTAAGCCTTCTAGGCCAAAACGAGAGAGAGAAGCTGTAAGTCCCAATTGGGAGATGAATGTGTACAAGCAAAACGTAAGAAGAGTGCAGAGGAAGCAGGGTTGTGTGCGTGAACTAGGCAGAGTCGGGGCTTTGCAAAGTGTTAAGGAAAACGAGAAAGGCACCCGCTTGAGTGAGATCAAGAACAAGGGAGAGATTCAGCCTTTAGGGACCGAGGGCAGAGGGGTAACAGGGAAGGAAGCAGGACTGGGGAGCCCCTTTTCCCTCCAGCACGAATGAATCATAGCAGAAGGTGGCACACCCCCGCGAAGCACAGCCAGAGACAGGCGACAAGTGTGCCCTCGTGGCTCTAACGCATCAGACCTCAGACACCCTCCCCGACCTCCTGGTGCCGTCACAGGGAGCAGGACGGGCCAGGAGATGAGGAAGGGCCCTATTTTCCCAAGGGAGGGACCAGAGAGATTTTATGAGCCAAGGACAGAAAGCCTTGATGGCAATCTTAAGCAAAAGGAAAAAATGGTGAGGGTTAGGATACACTCTGGACTCACAAATCATGCAAACTACTCTCCAGAGGTTCCCTCTTTCCTGTTCACAGCACCCCTAATGGCTCAGCAGTATTTTCACGGCACTCCTGGGTCAAAAGCAATACTTAACAGTTCCATTTACTTGGTAGTTAGGGCCTAACAACGTAATAAGTATTTATGTGCTAAGAACATAGTAATTGTATTGTAAAAAAAAAATACATTGAAAAAAAGATTTTTAAATTTCATTTTTTAAAACCCAGCTTAGAAAATATGACATCATCCAAAAAAAAAAAAAAAAAAAAAGCTGAAACTGGGAACCCTAGCTAGTAGTACTTTCATAATAGCGTCCAACAGATTTCACTGTGTTCCCCTCAAAAACTCAAAATATCCCAGGGTACCCCAGCACACCATTTGTGAGCTATGGATATACAGAGCAGAGATTCCAGACTATACGATACGGGAATGCTCCGGTTCAGGCTGAACTCATGGACACACAGGTCCAGGACGTGGCGCTGTGGTTTAAGTCAGACTCCACCAAATTGGATGAGGTCCAGGAGACGAAGGGCTGGAAACTACCACCTTAATGAGGATAGTTGGAGAAGGGAAGGCTGCTACCCTTAGAAACAGACTCAGAAGGCAAACGAGAGATGCCTGTAAATTTCAGATTAGAGATTCCACCTTCAGTGGCCAAAGGGCAGAAGTTACAGAGAAGTATAATAAATCAGCTTACGCTGAGCCAAAATGTTCCATCATTGGGAAGCGTAAAGCAACGGAATGGCCTATTTTGCAAAGGGAGACAGCTGAAGGGGCTCCCTCAAGGAGGGCACATGTGATGAAGTCATCGCCATGAGGCCCCTCATTTCTGAGCGGCTCTACTGTCAAGTATAGTAAGAATTTAAACAGCCATATCCATTTGCGAATCACTGCTGGAGGGTATAGAATGGCAATTGTAAGTATTAACGTCAAGGTCGAAACAAGATCAGAGAGCAGTGAGGGGGAGTAAGATCTCTGAAAAGTGAGATTTAATTTACAAACATGTGACTTACGCTTTTCTAGAAATGTCTATTTTGTCAAAAGACAAAAGGAAAGGAAAGGGCACATGTAGACCTGTAAGAGCGTCTTCCCAAGGAGCGCAGAATGGCCCCGGTACCGCGCTACACACAGGGACGTGAGCCGTCTCTCATGTCCCTTGGATCTGTGACAGCACGCTCTGCTGGTTTGCTCCCTTTGATGACTCCTTCTCTCCTGAGCTGGCCTGTTAAGGGCCAGGTCCTGCAGGGTTCTGGCCTCGGTCCCCTGATCTTCTGACTCCGTCTGGTTCCCTGAGCACCTCATCCACGGCCATAAACGCAGTTAGGAGGTTTGGGTCCTGTCTCCAGGCCAGGCCTCTCTCCTGAGCCCCACAGCCACGTGTCCAATAGCCCCGAGGAGTTGCTGGCACCTCCCATGCTAGCTCCTCAAAGCTGACCTCGCCAGCACTTCCCAGACCTGCTCTGGCCGTGCTCCTATGTCAGGGAATGGCTCTCCCAGGCACCTGGGCACCCAAGCCAGAAACGTGAGCATCATCTGAATTCCTCCGAGTGTCATCTTTCTCCAAGGCCTGTTAAGTGCCACCTCCTTAAAAGTCTCTTGACCTTATCATCTTTCTACTTCCGTGACCCCACCCGAGACCAGGCCGGATGGCTGTGACACCTCTGCCTCTAGCCACTGCCCCACACTACAGCCAGAAGAACATTCTCGAGTAGAGCTCTGACCAGGTGCCTCCAAAGCTGAAAGCTCTCCAATGGCTTTGGACAACATGCAAGGTCCTACCCTGGGTTGACAAGGTCCTTGCTGTTTCAACTCCTAAAACGTCCTCAGCTTCTCGACGTCTGCCTTCTAGTTTCTCCAGCCAGACTATACGTCCGGCTCTCCCGTGGTACCCACTGCGAGCTCTCCCCCGAGGCCCTTAAACACTGCCCACTTTTGCCTACGCTCCTGCCCCCCTTCCCTGGGCTCCTACAGCAGCCACCCCTGTAGCATACGCACACCCCGCTGCCAGAACTGCCCGTTCATATTGTCTTCAATCTCTGCACCCCAATGCTCCGCTTACTACCCAACGCAGGTTCAGAGCCAATTGCTGTTTGCATCGGCTGAATGAATGATCTCATGTCTTCATTTCCAGTTGCTAGGACGGAGATGGAAAGTCAGGAACCACGTGGGGGAACAGAGACACCCCCACAAGGAGCCCGGCTCTGAGTGCGACTCACGTTTTTGTGAGGAATGACGTGCGGGATGTACTGCAGGACCAGCTGTGCGCGTTTTCTGTCCTTGTCCAGCTCCTGGAACAGCACACTAGGCTTGAGATCCCTTAAAGAGAAAAGACAGGGGTTGGGATCATGAAAACAAGAACAGTACTGTCTAGTGCAGGGCTGGCCAACGATAGCCTGAGGGTCAGATCGTGCCTGCTGACCGTTTCTGTCAAGTTTCAATGGGCCACAACCACACTGCGTCATTACAAAGTGTCTCTGTTTGCTTTCACGCTACAACGGCAGAATCAAGTAGTTGCAACAGAGATCGTCCAGTCTGCAAAGCCTAAAATGTTTACCGTCTGGCCCGTTCCAGAGAAAGTCTGCCAGTCCCTACTCTAGTGCCATCACTTCAAGAGTTACGTTAGAGTTGACATGTCATTGATGACAGAATTTGGACATGACCTTACGTTCACTTGTTGCCGGATGATCCCCCCGATCCCACGTCTCAAAAAGACCTAGCTGTAGTTGTCATCCTAATTCTGCTGGTAGAAAACTGCCATTTATCTGTCATCATCTGTTCAGTACAGGTGCAAACTTTTCTTCCTGGCCTGGACCAGAAACATTTGCTAACTGTGACCTGGCTTTGTTGCCCTGAGCTCTAAGCATCTTCAGGGTACGCCTATCTTAGCAGGAGCGACTTGACAGGAGATGAGCTGTCCTGACAGGGGCTTCGTGGAACAGCAGCTTTCCTCAGGGGAATGAAAGGGCAGGAGGACGGAGAGGGCCGAACTCCTGTCCACTGAGCGCTCGGGCGCCTCTGCTCCCCAAGTGCCTTCCCAGCCCTGTGCTCACTTCCGCAGCCAGTGGTCCTCAGGGGCAAAGCGCCGCCGGCAGTCCCGCTCATACAGCACCATCAGCCACCCGTGGACAGAGTGGAACAGCTCCAGAGTCTCGCCCTTGGCGTTCTCTGTGGGGCAAACACCGGGAGAGTCACACGCATGGAGCTGACTAGAACTGGAGAAGAGCTCTTGTCTCTTCCTGACATCATCAAGTCCCAACAAGGTCTTGATGTCCCTCACTCTGAAGTTTACATGGAACCAACAGGACGGAAAGGCCCCCTGGGTATGTTCTAAGTGTCTGTAGGAACTGAGAATCCCTCAGACACAGCCCCTCACGCTGCCTCCCCCTAGTACCTCATCCAAGGACCTTTATACTCTAAGGAACTTGGTACTGAATCCACAACTGGAAACACTTCAGGGGGTGGCCTCTAATCTGAAGTGTGTCCTGGCCCAGGCTTTATCTTCATGGAAATCAGCTCAAAGAATCAAAAGGAGATTCAGGGTGAAAGTAATCATCATGAGTAACCTTTGAGATGTACATGTACAACTTGAAAAACACATGGGAGGACAAGACTTCTTTAACTACACCCCTAGCTTAAGAGGTCACAGATACTGAAGAAATAAAACTTCTAATTATGTGAAGAAATGTGCGTGTTCAGTGAATGCTGCCAGACAATAAGGCTAAGAATGAGTTGATGGGATAGACCCTGGCCCCGCTGCCTGCAGCATCAGTTGAACGATAGCTGCCATCTTTACCTTACCTACAATTCCGTCCCAGATCATCTTAAACACGAAGGAATTCAGGAAAGAGGAGATGGTGACCAGCTCTTCCAGTTTGAATGAAATCTGTTCTTCATAAACTTCAATGTCATCAAGGATCCTAAACCAGACAGAAAATTATACACAATTTCCTGATGAGAAAAGGGAAAGAAAGCGAGATCTGTACCTCTTACTAGACAAAATAATGTTAAGGATAAGCGGTATCTTTGAGATGCTTACTGCAAAAGTTACAGATAAAACGCTATCATGTCTAGGATTTGCTTCAAAGAGACGAGTGCAGGTAGGGGGTTTAGATGAAGCAAGCTGGCTATGAGTTGATAACTGCTGAAGCTGGTGATGGGCATATGAGAGCTCATTATACTGTATTCTCTCTACTTTCTATCGATTTGAAATTGTCCATAGTAAAAAGTCAAAAACTACAATTAAGGAAAAAAACCAATAAGCGCTACTCTCCATTTTTCTCATTCATAGGATCTGTGACACTTTAGTTCATGCCTGGAATCATGCCTGAGTGTCAAGGGATCCTGACTGGCACTCTGTGTCTGCTGAAAGCTGTGGCAGCTTAGTCTGTATCTACAGCAGATACTAGTGGCACTTAGTAGGTGCTCGGGAAGTATTTATGAGTGAATGAATAATGTCTGGAAGAATATATGAATAAATGAACCATGTAAGATACGTCTGTACCTGAAGATCTCCTAAAACTGCTCCATTCACTTTAGAATATGACTCACTCTTGGGTCACCCTTGACCCAGCAATTCAGGGTCACACCCCTGCTTTCTTCCAACTGCTCACGGAGCTCTTCCCTCTGTGATTCTTACCCAATCTGCCATCTACATGTCCCTGATCCCCTCCTAACAATGTCGTCTGGCCTAAACATAACTGCCTGAGGTCCACTCTAATAATTCTTTACTGATCTTTTTGGAAAAATGTAGAATTAAAAGAATACCAAATACACAAGTAGACACATAAGCTATCGTGTTTACCCAAAAATAAGACCTACCCTGAAAATAAGCCCCAGTTATGATCGTCAGCCAGATGGACGCAATTAGTACATTATAACAATGTTCCAGAAGATGACATGACTGTATTTGAATAAATGCAGATTGTTGTACACGAAAAAAATAAGACATCCCCTGAAAATAAGCCCTAATGGAGCAAAACTTAACATAAGACCCGGTCTTATTTTGCGGGGAAACACGATAGAAGAACAAATAGACTGACTGCATGGGACTAACATTTGTTAATTGGCACTGTTCTATGCACTTGACATTCCGTTTCTCATTTACTTCCTGTCAGACTGGTAATGTTATCTCTATGCTCCTAATGAGAACACTGAGGCTGAGAGGTTAAGCAACTCGTCTGTAACCATGATAAAAGAGCCAGCACACACCGAGCTCTTCCTATGTGCCAGGGGCTATGCCGGGCACTTTATGCGCATTACCTCAGCCAATCCTTGCCATGTAGCGAAGAGGTAGGTGCTGTTGTTATTCCCATCGACAGACAGATGAGGAAACAGGCTGAGAGGCCTCCTGCCTCTGGCCCAGTGTCTCAGTAAGTGGCTAAGCCAGGTTTTGTACCCTGGCGCCCTGGCTCTGGAATTTTCTAGTACATGACCTAGCACCGTGCATAAAATGGCTGAGGTGATTTGAACCCAGCTCCAGGAGAGCCCAAAGCCCACATTCAGTGGTACTGACCCTAAAAGGATTCAGCTCCCCGAAAAGGATTGGAACTAACAATTGCTGAACCCCTACTAGATGCCGCCCACTTTGTAAATGTTTTCTCGTCTAATTCTTCTAACGACCCTGCCCCACAGGACCAAACGTGAGCAGTAATCCCATCGGCAATTGCGTCCTGACTGACACTGTAGTCTGGTCTCCACCTCTAGCGAAGGCCTTCTGGCCACAGCAGGACCTACGTGATGAGGTGCCGGGAGCAGTCACAGAACAGCATCAGCATGGCCAAGAGCTGCTTAGACTCTTCAGTGTCATTGTTGAGGCATTCCAAGAAGAGCTTTAACCCTCCGTGGGGCCCCAGCTCACAGATAAACGCCCACAGTTTGGGCAGCAGGTCATCAAGGTAAGTGAGACCTGGAAAAGGACAGAGAAACCCAAGCTTCAGGTGGGGGCTCCATCTCGTCCCGATTCCCCTATCCATTGGGAAAACAAAACACTTACACCTACTAGGGAACATTAGATGTGTGTGAAAGGAGGTATAATTACTAAGACAATCATTATCAGCATGAGGACAACAATGAGAACAACAGCTAACATTTAATGGGTGCTTACTACGTGCCAGACGCTATTCTAAGTACTTCGCATGCATTTTCTCCTTTCCACCTTGCGAAACCCAATGTTATCTCCATCTTAGGAAAAGGAAACTGAGGACCAGAGACGTTAAGTGCTCAAAATCACACAGCCAATAAGTGTCAGAGCCAAGAATAGAACTCAGGTCTGTTTGACGCAGCATTTATGTTTTAAATCAGAGATCAGCAAATTATTTCTGGAAAGGGCTACAGAATTGGTATTTTTAGGCTTTGTGGTCCAATCTGTCACAACTAGTCAATGCTACCATTGTAGCACAAAAGCAGCCATAGATAATATGTAAATGAACGGATGTGGCTTTGTTACCACAAAACTTTATTTGTAAAAGCAAGTGTTGGGCTGGATACAGCCCACGGGGCCGTAGTTTGTCATCCTGTACGTGAAACTATCTTGCAGGCTCACCCACATTTAGCAAAGCTTTTTCTCTCATATACTTCTATAATTCTATTTACGCTAAAAATGGGAAAGCAATGAATGACTGTAGCAGAGATACTCTCCAGCACAAAAATTTAACCCTGCGCAAAGCAGAGGACATTCTGAGTCTGCTTCCTGGTGGCTACAAGGCTGACACACAGGTTACATCACTATTTTATTTTAAGTCTATTAATGCAGCTCTTGGCTTAGAAAGCCTGGCTCTGAAGTTCCATGTGTCACTGAACATACGATACAGTGTGTTCCTCAAATTATTCCTCAGAAAAAGGGGAGTCACCTTATATTTGAGTCCCTATAATTCCTCTCATTTGATAGAATTACTTCATTTTGAACAAAGAACTGTTGGGGGAAGATGTATCAGCCTGGGATGGAGGCAGGATGACAGACTCAATCAACGCTACTTAAGGATGCTGAGAGGCTGACCTGAAAAGAACTGTAAAGGGAGCAAAGAAATGTTTAACATCATTTAGTTAGCATCCCTAAAGGTTTCTGACCTCACATTTTCACGGGTGGGAGGATGTGGTTATAAAATACAGCAATTTCACAATTTAAATATGGGTTAAAAGAGAAACAAAAGGTAGTTACATTGTGGAGGTCACAAATATGCTCCCACAGGACGAAAGAAAAGCAACTGCCCTCACTCTATGAAAGGGCACTCACTGTGTGGACAGAAACACTCTTTCAGGGCATCGTACGCCAGTTCAGTAAGGGCTGAAGCCAGAGCAGCTGAGAGAGCAATGAAGATGCCACGCTCTGGAGAGCTGTCAGAGGAGCGGCCCGGGGCTCCAGGGCCCTCATGTACACATGAGGAGCATATACAGGATGCTTTGTAAATTTTGAAAGTAGGAAAAAACAGCAGTATTTTTAAAATGAGTGTATTTTCTGTACTCTCAGGTGTTCATAGCTAAACTGATTGGGTAGGATACATGTAGTTCAGGAGTAGTTTATCTTCCTTCTTAAAAGTACATACACTTTCAAGCTGGCCAACTAACTTCTTTTTGGGTTTTTTCATTGGGACAATGGGGGATGCTTAAATTTGTGGTCAGCTTAAAAAGTTGGACACAGGCAAAATCATCTCATTCAATGTGCTTCCCAAACCTTCATGTTGGGTGCTGGGGCGCTGAGGCTTGGTATGGGCCCCTTCTCAGCTCCCTCAGCACTCTCCTCAGGGAACCTGCTCTAGGCAAAGGTTCTGCACACCATCCCCCTTGCTCAAGACCCCAGAGTCTAGTCACGTGCCTGCTTGGCATCTCTGCTGCAGGTCCAGCAGGCACGTTACACTCATTACAGCCGAAACAGAACTCTCGATGCCCCACGAGCCCTGCCCCCAGCTGCTCATCCCCAGCTCAGCAAATAGCACCATCATCCACACAGCGGCTTGGGCCAAAAATCTGGCATATCTTTGAAACGTTTAGGCCTCACTCCTCTAAATCCAATTTATTGGTGAGGCCTGTAAGACCCTACCTCTGAAACATATCTTAAATCCTCCTGCTTCCATCATTACACCAGTTCAACTGTTCTCAACCGGGAATGATTTTGTCCCCCAGGGGCATTTGGCAATGTTTGGAGACATGTATGGCTGCCACAACTCAGGGAGAGAGGAAGGTGCTACTGGCCATCTATTAAGTAGGGGGCCAGGGGCTACCAAACATCCTACAATGGACAGGGCAGCTTCCACAACAAAGAACCATCTGGCCCAAAATGTCAACAGTGCTGAGGTTCTGAAACCCTGGTCTCGTCCAAGCCAACCTTGCCTCTCATTACGTTCACTGTCACGGTGCCCATCGTACGTTAAATATATTTTCCCCTTGCTTATTATTGGTCTCTCCACTACTAGAATACGATGCCCTTGGGAACACAGGCCTCGGCTGTCTTATTCACCTCTGCATCCTCAGTGCCTGACACACATAGGTGCTCTGTGAATATGAGAAGATGAAGAAATAAGTGTGAAACAGAAAGGCAGCGGCAATTTATGATTAAAAAAAATATAAAATGCAGCAGAGGTCTTACTCCTCTACGTAGCACAGTTGCATGGCCTGCAGACTTCTTGTTAGTATAATTCCAATTCATACCAACAACTCCTGCACTGCAACTACACAGGCCCCGAAGCCCAATTCTCTGCTCAGAGGGGACTTTCTTCCTTGCTCAGCTAAAAAGGAAAATGTTGGGCGTACCCATGCAATGACATATGCAGCCGACAAAAATGAGGTTTCTGAAGAATTTCTGACATGACAAAATGCTTATAAAGTGACCATGGAAAGGGAAGTTAGATAAAACCATGTATGTCAATCTAAATAGATACACGTAACACACTCAGGCGCAGGTAGTCCTGTCTGGGTTGTGGGACTAAGAGTGGTTGACGTTTTCTTTTTTCCGCTTCCTTGTCTTTTTCAGTTTTCTACACAGTGAAAAAAAACCCAGTGACTTTTTAAGAGCAAACCGTACTTCATAACGACAGTAAGAGCCAGGTCACAGGAACAAAGTGGAAGTGCTAGGATTGAGGTTAGCGTGAGGTGTTTAACTGAAGTGTAGCGACCTCAAAGAATGGCTCCAAATTACCCTCCTTCAAAACCTATTTTCCGAGTCAAGGGAGCCAGAAAAAAACCAACTTGTTCTAAGAAAAACTGTCTGCCACGTGAGAGATGGAAGAAGAGGCCTCGGGACTCGAACCTGTGAGTATCTGCAGGCGGATCTGGGTCAGAGTGGTCAGCGAGGTCTGGTACAGGACACAGATGTTGCAAACCTTCTGGACCTCCACCGAGTCCACGCGTTTACCCCCGACAGGCTTGAGGATGTTCCGCACTGACGCAGACTTCTGAAACGCACGCTTTATGAGATCTGAAATGGAGAGGGGGAGGAACGGTGAGCAGGAGTCAGTCACCTGCCCAGTTCCAGTCTGAGAAGGGAAGAGCATGTCAGTAAAGCTCCTGACTCAGAGCCAGAGCCAGACAGTGGGGCTGCTGCTTGGGGCCAGCCATCCCTTTGGGGTAAATTAGAAACACCCAAACAATAGGTTTGCAGGTGAAACCCAAAGATGGCTTCAGAGTATCCGAAAATTTCTCAGAACAAGCCAGGCATACCCGATTCTTACCCAGGATCCTTTGTACACTTAACTTCAGAACACAGAGATAAAAATTCCGAGGACCGTATTAGGGGAAGAGAGGCAAAGGTGAGGACTTGGTCGACTCCCAACTGCCTGTGCTTTAAAAGGAAGTAGGGGCGTCAACCTCAAGTACTGATACGTGCCTTGGGGTTGTACACTCATTTGGTTTCAAACCTTTCCATTTATATCCTGCTGAAGTTACATTTGCTGAGCCCATGCTCACTGACAGCCACCAGACAGCTTTGCAGCACACTGGGGAGCAGAGGGAAAGCCGCCCTGCACCTGGAAGTCAGCCATGGGCAGGTAACCCCACTGAATTATGTGTTAGCAGCACTTCAACTTTTATCAGAACGGGCGACAAGAAACCTTTCCAATGGGGACACTGCTACGGTGCTAGCCTGGTCAGTGAGCCAACGTCCCCGTTATCAGGAGCTCCACATGGGACGTTTCTTTTACGATTACAAAGTCAGAAAAGCTCTACTTCCTCTAAGAAACAGGTCTTCTTCCTGTTTATGAAAAGTAAGAAAGAAGGGAGGCCGGATGGCTCAGTTGGTTAGAGTGCAGGCTCTGAACAACAGGGTTGCCGGTTCGATTCCCACATGGACCAGTGAGCTGCACCCTCCACAACTAGATTGAAGACAATGAGCTGTAGGTGGAGCAGCCAGATGGCTCAGTTGGTTAGAGCACCAGCTCTCAACAACAAGGTGGCCGGTTCAATTCCCACATGGGATGGTGGGCTGTGCCCTCCTGCAACTAAAGGTTGAAAACAGCGACTAGACTTGGAGCTGAGCTGCACCCCCCACAACTAGATTGAAGGACAACGACTTGGAGCCGATGGGCCCTGGAGAAACACACTGTTCCCCAATATTCCCCAATAAAATTTATAAAAAGAAAAGTAAGAAAGAGTCCCAAATCCCTTTTAATTTTGGCTACTAGAAATTCAGAGCCAAAGGGAAGTTCAGAAACGACTACAGCGGCCATCATGGACATTCTCTATACACGACCTTGATTTTGTTCATCTACTTCTTTTTCCCAGGTCCTTGTTTTCTATATCTAAGGATTTTCTGTCACTGTTTTGTTAAATGTAAACTTGATCCAAGCGGTCTCAAAATGTTTGTGGGAGAAGTTAGAGCATCAGACGAACAGAGGGGGCAGGCACCCAGGAACACAGAGGAGCTGCCCTCCAGCTCAGCAGCAGAGCCACAGGCCAGGCCTGCTCCAGCCACTCACTCTTCACGGGAAGCACGTTCTGTGGGGATGCCGGCTGCACGTGGGCGGGCTCCTGGTTCTCCAGCAGCTTCTTGCTCAGGATGTCACTGAAGAAGATCCGGATCAGAGGCACCCCCCACAGGAACTGCAGCTGTTTGGTGATCAAGGGCATTGACTCGTTAAGGCTAGGAGAGAGCAGACCAGGCATGTCAGTTCCACCTGACGGACGGCGAGGGACAGCCCATCCGGCTCCCTCAGGGGCCTTTCACTCAACATGGTAAATAATAATAATAATAATAACAGGGATCCACAAATTGCTGCTGAGGCCTGGATGTGTCAGGCACTGTCACTCTACGCAGACGTCCTATGCTACCAATAGCATTACTGCTCTTCCTGGGTCCCCGCGAGATGGCATGTCAGTCATCTCCCAGACACCCTCTATCAGCTCATCATCCTAATTCCATCCTGTCTACCACTCAGTTGACAGAAGCCATCTCATGCCCGCTGTGTTGCCCTCCGCTTCACTGCCAGCCTGCAGGCCTGGCCCACGAATCTCGTTGATTCACCAGCCTCCTGATTCACCATACTCCACGCCACAGCCCCAGTATCAGAATCACACCCTGAAATCCGCCTTCATCACCTCGCTGCTCGAGACCCTGTAGTGGCTCCCACTGTCTTCTAGCATCAATCACAGGACTAAGAGCCACCACCCGCTAGACATGGGCCGGGGCTGCGGCGGGCTCTGCCATCCATCATCGCATTCAGTCCTTTGAGACAACCCTGGTCAGAGGGACTGTGAGAATTCTCTCCATGTTTCAGACGAGGAACGCAAGGTGAAGCAAGGTCCCTCCGAGAAGAGGAATGATGAAACCAGGCAATTCACCAAGCTATTCGACCCCATCCTCTTCCCACGACATCCCTCCGGACTTCCCCCACCCACTAACATACCCACTCCGTCCTCCTCAGGCCGGGGCAGGGCCTCAGCTGGCAGCCTGTATTTTTAACTGGATGTCACTCAGGTACAAGGTAAAGGGAGAAAATTTGGGATTTCCTTCCCTGTCCCTCACTTTTCTGCCTCAAGGGTACCTGCCAAGGACCGAGGCCTCAGGCAGATATCTGACCAGGAAAAGAGCTGGGCGTCACAGCTGCCTGAGCTCCAGCGGGCCGCATCATCTCAGCCCAGGTACATGTCTTTAAATTTGTCGTGCCATTTTACTTACTGTCTATCTTTTAGGCTAGTATTTGTTTTTTCAAAATTTTTGAGTTCTTAATTTAAAAATTTTAAGTTTATATCCCACCTCTTGAAAAGGATCTGGGGTGACTTCTAGTCCCTAGAATCATATTTTATTACCTCCAACATGTGGCAGTCCAGGCAGCCAATAAAAGTAATATTGAAGAAGAAAAGATCATATTGATAGATAAGGGTTATAACTTTACTAAAGGAAAACAACAAAATACAAAGTGATATGATCTCACTTTTGCAAGAAAAGGGAAAGGCAGGACAGAGACTGAATGGACGTGCACACAGGTTGTCTTTGGGTAACAATACTATGGGATGGTTTTTATTCCCTTTTGGTCTCATCGATATTTTATACATTGAATACGTGTTTCTTTTGCAATAAGAAAGAAAACGACCTAAGCTGGAAGAGAAAGGAAGAAGGGAGAGGAGGTGCGAGAGAGGCAGGAGGAGGCAGGAAGCACAGTGACTGGCCCCAGGACTCACCCATAGTCCACGGATTGGGAGAACCAGCCAAGCACAGGGTGCCAGTGGGTCAGGTTGGATTTCTTCTGCGACACATACTTCTGACAGTAGCACAGCATCTGGGTGAGCAGACCCACAAACCCATCCGTCTCGTCCTCTAACACTCGGGGGCTGAGGGAGCCCAGCTGCAGGAGGTTGCCTACAAACAGAGAAGGCTGAGTGTGCTGAGCCCACACAGACGCGCTTTATCACCTCCCTCCCTGCTCTCTGCCATGTGCAGGAAGAGGGTGCACGTAGAGGGGCACCTGTCAGCGCGGGGGCTGCAGTGCGGTACACGGCTAAGGCCGACCTGGCTTCCAATCCTGGCTGCCACAGACCAGCTGTGTGAACCTCACTCACCTCTCCCATCTGTCCCCTCATCTGTAAGACTGGAACACTGTTCCCCACTCTTGATGTGGACCGTAGGAAGCAACATGTAAAATGTCTGGCACACAGAGTACGTGATGTTTAGCTAGTGTTATACTTTAATATTATGCTAAGATTTTGAAGTCAAGGGTCAACGTAAGAAAGGACCTTTCGAAGAACATCTGAAGGTCCTGGGAAATTACTGTTATTCAGTGTTCACCAAAGTTATTGAATGTGCCTTGTGTAAGGACTCTTACCATAAACTCCCTAAAAATTTAGCCCAAGACCCCTTTTCTATGTAAAATAAAATAATTAGGCAATGAGAATTATGTGCCTCTGCTGTTTTCAAATGCTGCTACCCACAAACTCTTTCGTTTACAGTGAAAATGCAGTAAAACAGAAACAGATGATACAGGCTCTGCCCTGATCTAAGCCCTACCCAACTGTGCCCGCCCTCCTCTCTTGAGACGAGAATTATCCAGGCAACTCATCACATTTTCACTTTCCCCTGGCTGCCAAGAAGCTAAGGGCTGAAATTTAACATTCCTTTACAGACACTCAACTAGTCTGCCAGGTTGATATATTTTCCATGTGATTTTCCATTTTACACGTCTGTTTTAACTGTCTATCTGATGACATGTCTTTTATGATAAGCATTTCTAATTGTTACTAAAAACACCTCGTGATCTCCAGAAGGGTGAAAAGCAAAAACACGGGGGCTTTTCCTGATGCCCAGAACACAATCAAATTCCAGCCACAGATACTCACCCATTAGACAAAGCGTGTGGCATCCTTCTAAACATTCACATACGTCACGGCATCGATCTTTATCTCTTAAAAATGTGATGAATTTACGAAGCATGTCGTGAGATTCTAAAACAGTGAGGCGCTGCAAACAATTGCAGACTGTTAAAGCGGAAGCCGACCGGAAGAATTTCCCATTAGCCCAAATTTGATCACCGGCAGGTCACCCCCTGGTAGCCACACATGCTACTGATGTCCGAGAAGAAAATGAACAAAGATGAGAACCTATTTCTCTGAGCTACTAACAAAAGTGTGTCTACAGTGGCTACTGATTTCAAAGAAAAATCAGAAAAGGTAGAGATTAACAGAGAAAAGGTTTTAGATTCCAATTTCTAAGAAGAAAGGCAAAAATGGAATTGGGGGGGAACGCGACTTACCTCAGGGGTCACCGTGCTGAGGTGAGTCACAAGAGCAGGCACGGACATGATGTGGATGAGGAACGGCCGAATCAGATTGTCTGAAAACTGGGCAGTAACCACAGGGCTAGACACAGAAAGATCAGCTTATTCAGACAAGTTTACATGTGAAGCTGGAGCCAAAGAACAACCCTACCAACACCCCCAAATCCCTAGAAATTATGCTTCCCAGGACTTCTAGAAAAATAAAGACAGAAAGTGGAGCTATCCACTAGGGGATGGTTGATTCGATGACAAGAGCTATGAAAAACCTGTTTTCCAGTTTTACTGACATGAGAAAATGCTCAAGCTATAATAAACTTAAAGAAAAAAAAAGGCAGAGTAAGAAACTATACATGGGAGAGGACCGGGCGGGTAGTGACTGGGGGGTTGGGGGGGAGGGGACATTTGGAATGCCGGTACTGTTGTTGTATTTCTCAAATGGGGTGGTGTTTACTATAACTCACCAACAACCTATACTTCAATTAAGCAATTTATTTTAAATACGAGTATATATACAGTTGACAATGAACAATGTGGAGGTTGGGGCACTGAACCCCCATTCCTGCAGTTAAAAACCTGCATATAACTTTTTTTAATTAAAAAAATAATTTTAATAATTTTTTTATTGTTTCTATTTTTCATTCCAAAACAAAACAATGATGAGGGGAGTTCAGAGAAAGCCTCTCTCTGCATTTGCTGTTTTTCAAGTGCCTTCAGCTCAAAATAATCCTTAGGCCAAAGAGGTGTATTTCAGGGTGGCATATTCTGCCCCCCTCCAACACTGGCTTTATGAGAAAGAAAGCCAAGAAGAAGAAAGTTTTGAAAACTTGAAATTCTGAAAATGTCTTCATTCTTCATACTTAAGTGTTTGAGCAAATTCCTAGGTCAAAAAATATATTTTCCTCACAATGTTGAAGTATTACTATTTCTTGAAGCTTCAGAATGTGTATGGGGTTTGTCAAGACCTCATCATAAGGGTAGGGAACCTCAAAAGCTCAGAATCTGGAGGTGTTTTCTCTAGGCTGATCTGTGTTTTCTAGAGAAGAAGCGTCCAGGGTCCTGCTTTGGCTGAAAGGGAGAAGATGACTAAAGAATCTCTTTATTCAACATTTAATGTCAGTGAATCCCTCTGTTGAGTGTGGGTTCTCACCCTTCCTGTCAGCGGTGCCTGGGATCCTAGAGCCCATACCCACCATGGTTCAACGTTTTCAGAAGGTAAACATTTGCCTTATGCCAAGGAGGTTACATGGGCTGGGAGGGACACCAGGGAGTCTAGGAAGCCTAACTGTTGATGTAAATTTCAATGACTCGGCCAGTTTCCAGCTTTACTCAGTGTTTCGGATTCCCCATACTTTCAGGGCCTTGGAGGAAGAACTGGCTTGCTACTACCCCTGCACGCTATTTGCTTCCAGCCTTCACTGGGCTGCTAGATCAATTAACATTCATATGCTTTAGTTTCCAAAACGTTGTCTTCTCTCTACTGCTAATGCTCTTTTATGTTTTCTATGACTTTTGTGAGATTTTGAAAATCTATTTATTCCCTAGTGTCATGTTAGTTGAGTTTTCAGGAGGAGTTTAACATGCACATTGAGTGTACCATTTAAATTGCAACTTCTCATCAACTACTTGAATGACATTTCTGCCTTTTTATCTCTCTGCTAAAATATTTCTCTTCCTGAAATTGCAAATATCAATAATAGTACCAAAATTCTGATCAACTGTGGTAGAGTGAAGGTTTTGATTTTATTTAAAAGCAGTCCTAAAAACTGGAAATGACACACCAAAAAACCATACACACAGAAAATCTGACACCAGTTTGAATGAAAATGGAATTAGCCACAACTCCCAAAAGAATACTGTAAAGAATAGCTCAAGAAAAAAAAGGAAAAAAATCCATGTATGAGTGGACCCACGTAGTTCAAATCCATGTTGTTCAAGGGGCAACTGTATTATATTAGTGTTTAAATATGTATATATAAACACATAAATGTGTATAAATTTTTAAAACACCAGTTAAAAAAATGTTAACAATGTTATCTCTGGATTGTAGAATCATGAGAAACACTTTTGTGCCTTATACTTTTCTGTTTTTTCCAGGTTTTCTACAATAAGCATGTATTGCTTCCATAATCCAAAAAAGAGATAAACATTAATTAAATAAGATAATGACCCCTACTTCACACAATAGTGAAAAATTAACTCAAAATTGATCACAGACCTAAATGCTCGTTTCATAACTAAAACTGTAAAACTCTTAGAAGAAAACACAGGAGAAAACACAGGAACGCAGGGGAAAAAAAGGTGGAATAACTTATAGGAGGAAAATGATCTCTTCTAGCTAATGTGTTCTAATAGCAATGTGACTAGTATTTAGACGATCAGAATTTATATTATAAACTTTTATTTTCAAGAGTACCGTTCCTGGGGCAAGAAAATTTTAATAAGGTTGACATGCTCAAAATATCAGTGCCGTCATCAACAACTTGGCTAGAGAGGAGGCTGGCCAATCAAGCTAAACTCACTGAGCTGAGCTGGACAAAAGAATTCTCTGAAAAAGAATTATTTTCTGCAGGTTGGGAAGAGGTTTGAATCAGGAGTATACAATTCTCTAGACAAAGGAAGAGCACACCACAACAGAAGCCACTGAAACTGTAACTCATCACTTCCCATTTCCAAGGGGACAACTCCATCATCATAGGGGTTTCTCTGGGGGCTCTCACAGGAACCCAAGGATTCCACCTTGGGCCATACCCGCAAACAACACAGCTTGACCAACTGGAATGGGGCACTGGACGATGCCACAGGATGCAGGGTTGCCTTGCAGGGCCAGTCTTAACAGACCACACATACACACCCAATACTGTTCCCTCAATTTCTTAGTATCTATTTCCCCAGCATGCGGTCATCAAAATCTTTCTTTAGTCGATGTGTAGTGGCTACACATGTGCTCCACCATGTAAATGTACTGCTAGTAGTACATTTAATAGGGCTCAAATCCACTCTCAAACACAGAAGGGGGACGAATGTAAAAGAAAGGTTTAATGTATAGTCCCAGCTTCCAGAGAGCTCATCCTGCAACTAGGGAGCTGACAGGCACAAAGGGAAAAACAGAAACTGGGGCTCGCAGGTACATGTACCTGGGCAAACAAGGGGCCCAGATAATAAACGGAACAGGGCAAGTATGGGAAAGTTCCCATGTGCCATTAATTCAAAAAATATAGAATATTCCTAGAATACAAAAAGGTGTCCAATATGTGAAGCAAGTATAAAGAATGAGGAGTAACAACTGTGGACTCTGGAGTCAGATGGCCTGGGTTTAATTCCTGGTCCTGCCAATCTCTGCTGTGTGACCAAGGACAAGTGGCTTAACTTCTCTGGGCTTTAGCTTCCTCTTCTATAAAATAGAGAGAGATAAGAGAATATGGTAAGGGGTCAGTTAACGCGTGTAAAAGTCTTAAAACAATGTGTGGCACATGAATGTTAGCCATTTGTAGGATTTGGTGACCATGTCTAAATGTATCACTTGTGATTTTATACCCTTTTAATAGTATACTCCTGTGTGACAAAGCCACTGAATGTCTTGTTTAAAAAGGTCCTGGTCATGTTCAATTACATACAAATATTCAGAGGAAGGGAAAGGGGCCCTGTTTAAGAAAAAGACTTTAGAACAACCTGGTCTTAAGTGAGTCAATGGATTCTAACATATATAGAGGAAAAACCTAAAACAATGGATGCTGTTATATTCTTAAAGGAGAAGAAATGTGGTAGAAATGATCAGATGTGACCCTCTTGGTGAATCACACCGAATCACAACCACATCACAGCAGGGAAGGGGTGCTGGAACGGAAAAACAAGACTTGCGTTCTCAGGCAACGAGGAGGCAGAGCTGCTCTTGTGCTGCAGAGCTGAGGCATCTGCGTGTGGACCCTGCCTTGGCTCTGACAGAGGAGAGTGGGCAATGCTGCTGGGACAAGCTGCCCTCGGTGACTCAGGAAAGGGAGATTCAGTAATCCTGCTACGAGGAAAACCCATTTGTACCCAGATGTTATGACTCATTAAATACACCTCTATGTAACTTCTCTCAAAGTGTGAAATGAAGGTATGATTGTTTACTAATGTGTTCTCCTATAACTAATTACTGCGTAACTGGTTGGATCCTGTTCCTCTGTGATGAGGGTCTATCCTTCAGAGGTTTGCTGTCCAATACAGTAGCCACTGGCCACATATGGCTCCTGAGCCCTTAAAACGTGGCTAGTCCAAATTCAGATATGCTATAAGTGTAAAAATATATACCAGTTCTTGAAGACTCAGTATCAAAAGTGAAATAAATTAAAAAATTTTTAATTAAAATAGATCATTTAATTGATTACATGTAAACATGATAAATATTTTCAACATATTGGTTTAAATAAAATGCTAAACTTAATTTTCCCTTTCTTTCAATTTTTCCCCCCTTCTTCCACCTCGCACCCCCCCCCACACACACACACTCCAGTTCAAGCCGTTGTTTCTCAGTCTAGTTGTGTAGGACACAGCTCCCTGGCCCATGCTGATATTACGAGCCTTGTGCTCCCCCCGGCTGTGACAGTATGTCACCGGTCGTTGGTCGGCCGCTCACAGCAGCTCACGGCAGCTCTCACCAGCTGCTCTCGCTGCTCACGGCAGCCCAGCTCCAGGGAGAGCCGTTGTTCACAAACTGAGCTGTAAAGGAAGGAGCTCACTGGCCCATGTGGGAATCGAACTGGCAACCTCAGCGTTAGGAGCACAGCGCTCCAACCACCTGAGCCACACGGGGCCGACCCTTCTTCCCACTTTTTCGTGTAGGTCTCATTATATTTCTATTGAACACTGCTGCCTTAGACCAGCCTTGTCCAACGGAACCTTCTGTGATGATGGAAACACTCCATATTTTCAATCCAACATGGTTGCCATTAATCACGTGTGGCCCCTGAGCACTTGAAATGTGGCTAACGCAACCAAGGAACCGAATTCTTAATTTCACTTCATTTTAATACATTTCTGTTTAAACAGCCCCATGTGGCCAGTGGTTAATCAAAAGGACAGTTTAGACCAGGGGCTGGCAAACTGGCCCACAGGCCAAATTCTGGTCACTGCCAATTTTTATAAATAAAATTTTATTGCAACACAGCCAGACTCATTTGTGTATTGTCTACGGCTGCTTTGTGCTCCGATGGCAGGGTAGTTGTGACAGAAAGCTGCCGGGACCACGGAACTGAAAATATTAGCCAGCTGGCCTTTCACAGAAAAAGTCTGCCAATCCATGCTCTAGACCATCATTTTCCAAACTGGTATTCCACAGAAAACGATTCCATGGGCTATGAAGAGATGTGCTTCACCATCTAAACATGGACGAAGGTATTCCATGTTCCGATGTGTCTGAGCCCACATCAGGTCACACAAACACCAAGGGTCTTGTTACTGCGGGACTTGCCCGAGCTTTCAGCAGTGAGGTGCACTGTGGATGAGCGGGAGAGGGCAGAGCAGGGAGCTTTACTGAGCTGACAGTGACTCTCCTTCTTTCCCATTATTATTCTCTTGGGGATGAAGATTATCAAGTTATCCTATTAACATCTCTCCGAGTGTTCCTCTCAACAACTGAAGAATGTTCTGGACCCATTAACAAGCATAGCTTTTTATACTTGGTGATTTTCAGAATTGCGGGTGTCATTTCTATTAGGAAATACTGACCTTATGTACATCTCTTACTGATGGCAGATACACATCTTTTCTGGTCCTTCACATTCTAACATGTTACACCCATGTTCATAACACTAGTCTGTCCTGTTACCCTGCCCTTTGCTGGCCCTCCGCCAGCTCTTGGGTTTCCTTTATTTTATCAACTAAAAGCTCAAAAGGAGAAAGGATGTGATCTTGGGCCCTGGCTGACTGAAAGCAAATCATTTTGAATAGCTTCCCTCACATCATGATGCAAAAATATCCAGGGGTACAGACAAAAGATGAGACAAAGAACAGTCACAGATGAGTCCCTTTCCCCAAGAACAACACTTCATGTAAATTCTGACCAAGTGGGCAAGCCCATACCTAACATGAGTAACAAGAGGAAAGACAAGCAAGAGGAGGAAGCCCTCAGAAGCATGCCGACCCCTCAACTATGGTCTCCGACTTACCGCAACGCGAGAGAAAAGGCTGCAGTTAAAGTGCCTTTGGACAGACAGGGCCGGGGTCTCGCCAGGCCACGGGTTAACAGAACCTGAAAAGAACATTTTAACTGGTCAGGAAACGATGCCAACTTTGTAGTCATTGGTATGTTAAAAGAAAAAAAAAAAAAAGAAGCGTGACAGCAAAACGAGTGCTTCAGATAAAAAACTGCATTGGAATGTTTTTATAAAACGACAGGAGAGAAAGTAATGGGTACAGAGATTCATTTTACCACCCTCTCTCTACTTTACATGGTACATTTAATGTTTTAAAATAATAAACAATTTAAAAAAATGAGCAGCTGATAAAAATACCAGACTTAAAATTTCAAGACAGCTTGTTATTTTAGAAAGAGTTCCAAGTTATGGCTTCGGGCAGAAGCTTCCTCACTGTGACGACCTGTTGACAACAGCAACTTTGGCTGTCACACCACCTCCCAGGGTTGTTGTGTGGAGAAAACAAAGCCCAATCAGGAAAGAACCCATCTCAGTGCCAGGCAGAAAAGAGGGCTAAATCAATGTTAACTTCTCAAATTTAAGAATTCCAAAGTACTTTGAAACTGCTTCTGACCATTCCGTGGCTGTGTGAACTGGCACAAAAGGTGCACTGTGGACGGAAGGCAGTCTGAGGACACAGAGCTAGACAGAGAATTCCAGATACCAACTAAGAAGGAACCTGAGGGAACAAACCCTGAGGCCTCCTTCCCGAGTTTAAAAGTTCAAGAGACTGGATTACACCTGTAGCCAAAACTACAGCACATTAAAGGGACCCCAGTGCCACTGTCCTCCCGTTACACAAAATGCAAGTGACCCGAGGCAGAGGAAGGGAGGAGAGAACACTAAGCATCCAACTCTTCCTGCGAATATTGTTTCTGTGAGGAGGGCACAAAATATCCCAACACCGAACATGCAAATCCAAGTTCAGATGTGGAGAAAGGAGGTCACGTGTTAGGGGTTGGGGTCACAGACCTGTAGCACCGAATAGAACCCATGCTGGTTGAGATGTCCCATTATATTTGCACAAATGTGGTTCATGGCTGGTCGAAGACTCTCACCTAAATAAAGAAAAAGTCTGAGAAAAACAGGATCTCTGGCCAGACCGGCTGAGGTGGAACAGAAAATCATGCCCCAGACCCAAGGCCCCAGGAAACGAGATCCTCTCTGGCTTGCCTTCCTGGTCTCCTCAGGTCTGGTAGCAGAGTGCGGGGAGGTGCTGCATATCCTGAATTCTATCTCTCCTGGAAGGCCTGGCTCAAGTGTCACCTCTCAGGTGACGGGCCCTATCGTTCCCCTGGCCAGAAGTAACATCCCTGGCCTCCGAGCTCCTGAGCACCTTTGCCAACCCCCTCCGAGGGCCTGGCACTTTCTATTCTCTGCCATTGCCTCCGCTTCCCACAGGGACACAAGCTCCCTAGCAGGGCTCAGAACTTCTCATGGTTTAAATCCTCCCCAGAGTCCAGGATAAGGTCTTCAAACCTCCTTCCTGTCCTGGAACCTTTGCACATGCAGTTTCCTCTGCCTTCAAAGTTTTGTCCTCGTCGTCAGTCTGTGAACTCTTACCCTCCCTCCAACTGAGCTCAGACATCACTTCTTCAGGAAGGCCTGAGCCCCAGACAGAGCAAGGCCATTCCCACCCCCACTGAACACTCTCATTTCTCTTGTTCTCTTCCTTCCGAGCACCAGATACTGGCGACTTCTCTTTAATGTGTCTCCCCCACCAGACTGAGTTCTGTGAGGAAGGGCAGGCACGTCACAGTAGTTCAGCACGTAAAGGCCCTGGAGGGCAGCGACCTTTTCTGTTTCTCCAATGCCTGCACATATCTGGCACACAGTAGGCTGTTTGTTGAATGGATGAAGTGAATGTATGACAAGCATAAGGCCAAGTACAACACTCTGGGAAGGAGGTAGCAACACAATACAAATTTTATGGCCAAAATACAATTCTTTTCTGCCTAATGATTTGCCAAATGAAATGACGAGGCTTAATAAGCAAATAGTATGACTCGGAGGCTGAAGGGCTATGGGAGTTACAAAAATGAGCTCAGAGGAACTGTGCCTTGAAACATAAATTCCAAGACGAGAGAGAATATAACACAGAATACTGAATATGTTCTGGACAGCACAGTGCCATCTGATGGGAAGTGCCAAGGGCACTTCATTTGTGTGGTCTCAGGGCCTTCCCGGGGGCTCATGGCAGCAAACATGCTTCCTAAAAAGGCAAAAAGAGCCCCACGCTCTGCTACTTAGGGAAGACGCGGAAGCAAGTCCCACAGACCTTTTCCCCGGAGAATTTTCCATGTTGAAGTGTCTGTGAAGGTGACAAGCATTGTGAGGTACAGTGTGACGAGTTTGGAGTCTTGTAAGATTTCAGGCTGGAAACAAAGAAGACATTAAGAGTAAGACACACACCCTGCAGTCGCAGACACTGAAGCAACCACTTCAGAACTTTGCTGCGTGCACTCAGGCTCAAACACACGAGTCAGGGTTATAAGTAAGCCCCTGTTCTTTTTCTCTTGGGGAATGACCACTGCAGGAGTTAAATGACAGGGACTTCGGCACACCAGTAACTGACCATCACTTCTGAAATACTGCGCCTGCAGACCTGAGAATTCCTGGAAAACAAGACGGCCAGCACTGGCTTGCTGGTTTTATCTGCGTTTATGAATATATGCATGGACATATACTGGAGCCCCAGTGGAGCGTACCAGGGACTCTGGGCTCAGATTTCTGGCTTTAACCACTTACTACCATGTTTCCCCAAAAATAAGACCGGGTCTTATAATAGTTTTTGCTCCAAAAGACACATTAGGGCTTATGTGCAGGGGATGTCATCCTGAAAAATCATGCTAGGGCTGATTTCCCGGTTAGGGCTTATTTTCAGGGAAACACGGTAGCTGTGTGATCTTGGGTAAATTTCTTAACCTCTATACCTAAGTTTCCTCATCTGTTCATTAGGGATAGAAACACCGTTTTCTTCACAGGGTTGTGGTGAGGAATAAACGGACTCGTGTATATAAAGCACTGAGAACAGCGCCTGCATACAGATAAGTCTATGTAACACTGACTATTGTTATCACGGTTATTGGTCGTTGCACAAGAGCAGGTTGGGGAAAAGACCTGACCCCTCTCTAGGCTCAGAGACCTTCTAGCATGTACACCTGGAAGGGACCCTGGAGGCCACCTAGTTCACACCCCTAAGCTCACAGAGAATAAGAGAGGGGAAGTGACTTGTCCAAGGCCGCATGGGAAATCAGCCGCAGAATCGGGACTAAATTCCTATCTTCCAGGCTCCAGATCCAGTGTTCTTTTCTCTTAACGTGTATTTCTTCACATAAAATTAAAATACAAGTTTTTTTCAAAGTAGAAGAGTCTCTTCTCAAAGAGAAACCTGCTGTGGAATGCAGATACAGAGAGCAGATAAAAGAGGCTCTGTCTGCTGGAGAGAAGGTAGGGGAAGAACCTGCCCATTTGCCCTGAGGCACGCACTTTGGTGGAAGCCCAGCGCTCCAAGGAACAGGGTGTGAAGAGCACCGTTCTGTGGCACATGCCCCACCGGACAAGCTGGGCATGGCTTGCTGCTGGGTCATGGCCAAGACAGCTATTCACCAGCGCTTCCAGACACGGCTGGGAATGGATCACAGGCAGCTCTGCTGGTACTCACTCCACTGCTCAGCTGCTACCGTGTTTCCCCGAAAGTAAGACCTAGCCGGACAATTAGCTCTAATGCATCTTTTGGAGCAAAAATTAATATGAGACCCGGTCTTATATTAAACAAGACCAAGTCTTACATTATAGTAAAATAAGACTAGGTCTCATTAATTTTTGCTCTAAAAGATGCATTAGAGCTGATCGTCCGGCTAGGTCTTATTTTTAGGGAAAGAGAGTACCTGAGTCCTTACCAAGCCTCTGCCCCTGAAATTTCTCTCTCCCTATGTGTAAGGTGGTAGTGGCTGCTGTTTGCATCTCCTTACGCCTCTGCCCACCTTCTCATAACACAAGGGTGGGCACAGAGCCAGGTTGGGCCAGTGGCAATACACCATCCATCCCTCTCCCCACTGTGACCAGTTAAGGGATGAGACCAAGATCCCACTGGGCCTTTGTGAGTCCCTTCAGATTTCTGAACTGGTTGGGGAGCCCTCTCTTTACTCTGGTCAAAACAGAGTAAGGATGTGAGGCCAGAACCGCTGGCTGCCATAACTACAGCAGAAGAGGGTGAGGTGACTTGAAAAGGCACTAGCTAGAGATGAGAGAAAAGAATGAGGGGGACAATCTAAAAGCCCCTGGCTCTAGTCACCCCCAGCTGCCATGTTCCAGAATACGTTCTATGACAAAATAGTCTCTTTCTTGCTTACCTTGCGTGTATTACTAGCTACACTCATGTTGGGTTTCTGTACTTATAAAAGGAGGCCTGATGGTCTAATGACATAAACTATAAGGTATCCCTAACATCAGAAGTATGGGAGGGAAGACACCAGCTTCCCTGTCATTGAGATTATAGCAATCACAGGTCAATGTTCAAAATTGTAAATCAAAGTATGTTACTCTCTCTCTCACAGCATAGGGGCCCTAATAACTCTTTATTAAACTCTGACTGATAGATCTCCGAAGGTATAACCCATGAGGGGATCATGAGGCCTCTGAAAACATATACTACAGTCCCCAAGTGGAAAGGGTATATTTGTTTGTTTTCTTACCTTGAGCTGCTCGAGAAACTCACAGCAATACCACAGAATGTCCTTGATCTGTTTAATCCATAAGAGGGTGAGGTCCTTGGAAAGAGCCAGGGACACATACCACACCTACAAGCAGGAGAGAGAGAAATATAACGGGCAGTTACGGGGATCAAGTTACATATGTTCTAGCTACTGGAATGGGGCCAATGAGCTAAGCCCAGTACCAGGCAAGGCAGTGAGGATGAACGGATGAACAAGTAGCCGACAGGGCTTATTTTAACATCAAACCCAAAGATGAAATAGACTACGAAGGAAATTTACCCCCCTGAGTAACAGGCAAGGGTGGAACATAGCTTCTTGGGTAAAGAAGAAACTAGGCAATCCGTTGTACTTGTTCATGGTTTCGATGTATTACTTGTTTGCATGTGTGTGGGAATTAACAAAGGCGTAGCATTCAACAGGAACTTTCAGAGCCTAATAGGTGGGTTTGGCGCATGTGGGAGACTTCAGCTCCCATCTCACATACCTTGGGTTCATTCTCAGCATCCATGCTGCTAAGGATACAGCGACACAACTTCTCAAATCTCTGCAAAGAGGTAGAACGGGGGTTATAAATTCCCACAAGAGAAAACAGGAAAGAAGCAAAATGTTTGGTGGCCACTATATGTAGGCATTATGCCAGAAGATTCAAATGTTTAATCATTTTAAATTCCTCTTACAGATGTGGAAATGGAGGATCAGACAAGCTAAAAAAAGGCTCTCAAACTGGTGGCCCACAGGCTGGATGAGCCATACAGATGTTTTTAGAAACTGGTATATTTCATATAAAAGTCCAGATTGGGGTTCCTTTTGAAAAACAAAATCGATCTGGCAAACTGGGCTTGGATTCCTGGGGACGAGCCGTTGTCTCCTAAATCACGCTCTCCTATTTCCCACTTTGGAAGCATCATGGATGCTGACTTTTGCCTCACAGGCCGTCGAATCTTCCCTTTTATCTTGAAATACAAAAGGAAGAAAAGTAGAAGCCGGAAACCAGGTTACACTCTGGCAATGTTGACCCTTTAAAATCCACCCTATCAAGGCAATATCCACCTTTAAAAGGGGTGTGGCCCTGGGCGCCTGCCCCATCTCTGGAGCTGCGGTTTCCTCCTCTGTAAGCCGGGGTTACCTCACCAAGCCTGCCCACCCTCATCTCTGTGACCGTGTGCTCACTGCCAGTGTACTCCTCCCTCTGCTGCTAGGCTCCGAGCTCTCCTGCGTGGAGACCCTAGCCATCTTGTTTCCTTCTGGGTCCTCAGTGCCCTGCAGAGGGCCTGGCACAGGGTAAAGCTTGGCAATGATAAACACTTAACCCCTGATCACCTGGCACTCCTCAATGCTACTGTCAGTACTATTACAGACAACTAGCTGCTTCCCAGAATTGTATTTTCTGGGCTAATCATTCTCATCCCCAAAGTGCAATCAGCATGTTTTGTTTGGTTTGCAGGATTTAAAAGAAAGGTCAAATTAGATAACCAAGTTTTACAAATTAGAAAACTGAGCATAAAGCTCTCTAGCATCTCTTTAAAAAACACCACCACTGGCCGAAGGTGAGTGGAGGTCACCGGCTTTGGATGGGCACATCACAGACCCCATCACTCCCTGATGTCCTCGCCACGGCTGTCAGTTATGACTGGTATTATGTTTTGTCTCATACATGGCTTCTTTCACTCCTTTACTTAAACTGCCTGGCTCCTGTATACATCTGAGTCCGACATCATAGCTGATGTGAAAAGAATCGTGCGCATGCCCAGAAGCACTGGGCATAATCCCTACAAAACAGGCCCCGAGAAGACAAAAGGGCAGGGTGTGGGCGAAACAGAACCTATCTCAGAGTTGCTGTAAGCACTAAATGACTTACTATTTATAAAATCCGTATAAAAAGACCTGGCGGACAGTAAGTACAATGTATGTTTGTCGTTATTATTTTACCTCATTATCCTCCTTAATTCTGAACAAGAACAGCAGTTTCCTGGCAATCTTAAAGATACAAAGTGCACTTCTTTTACTGGACCCAGAGTCGTCTGCTTTAAAAAACTCATCGATCTCTCTCCTGGAGAGGGAAGGGTAAAAAAAGACATTAAATTAGGAGCTCCCAGCAGCTGGAAGGCTTTTTAAGAACTGCAAAAGAAAACACTATCTTTTCTTGCTATGAATTGGAAGCAAGAGAAAATGTGCTGAGGAGTTCCTGGCACCCACCTGATTTCTCTCTGCAGTCGACTCCGACAGAGGAAACTCCGGACACGGGCCTGAATCCCAATGGCTGCCCGCTCCCGTTCCTTCTGCACCAGCCTTTCTTCTCGAGCCTGACGGGCCCTGTCGATGAACCACGCTCTCGAGGTCTGAGAGACGGTGAACATGTTTGCAAACTTGCATAAACCCTGCAAGGAAAATGGCGGGTAGCTAGTATAGATCATTATATGAAAAACACACACACACAAAGGGGCTCAAGAGCAAAGGCGGGGACGTGGGCGGCAGCAGAGAGCTACTCAGGGCCTTCCAGCACCTTCCAAAGTGCTAATAGCTCTCCTGGCACAAGTCCCAACTTCCTATCAGCTCTTTCCATGCGACTCACCCAGATCAGTGATGCTGTTTCCTGTATTAAATAATTACATTTTCTTAAGAGAAAGAACACACCGCCTGGCATAGGGTACGGGTTCTGTAATTGTTTAATGAATGAACAAAGCATGACTCGATCCCATCCATAAAGCTCTAATGCAAGCCAGGCATCCTGAGTCAAAGGTTTCTAGATATTTGAATTTTCTGGAGCAGTCCACAATCTTTAGGAAGCCTACCCCAAGCAGGCCACTTTTATTTTGCCAACTAAAGAGTTCAGGGAAAAACCAAACACGAACATCTACTGTCACTGTTATTTTACTCATTCGTTCACTCAACAAATATTTACTAGCACCTAGCTTTGCCAACACAAAAAAAGCTTTTCATTTTTTAAAGGGTCATTTTAACACTAAAAAAGCCAAAGGTCCATGATTCCTGAATGTAAGACGATCTATTAAATAAATACATTTGGTTTTACGTGTAACTTATTCCGTGGTCCTTACTGTTTCCACCCCGCCAAGGACCGATGAAGATTTTAGGGCAGAACTGATCCCATCCATTGCCTGGCACTTTTTGGACGGAGGCTCTAAATTATCCATCACATTTTATCACCAGTACGTGTCTTTTCCCAAAGGGATGGCTTTGGCTAGCGGCCTAGAGCTCACAGTACCGGTCCATGGAACCTTCCATTCTGAGATGATTTCTTCAGATGCTTGATAACTTTGTCCTTCTAGCCAACATACATAGGCAGCCTAGCTGACAAAAGCACTGAAATGAATTATTCATCCACCCAGACTTCTGGAAAACAATCTCTTCACTCGGTTACTTCACTCAAAGCAGCACCCATGTGGAAACATCACCAAGGAGGAAAGGCTCATGCGGGGCTCTTCCCATTTTGACACATTGAGGGATCGCTGTGGCCCCTTTTCAACACTGCTTCACATCTACTAAACACAAGGCTTTTTCCATTAAGTGGGTCTCTCATCAATAATTCTCGAAACAAATTATCAAAGTCCATCTGACAACAGGAGGGAGGGAAAGACGACTGAAGGGGAAAACGTAACAGTCTTCTGAATCATTCCCTCTTTCTGCCCCAGCAGAAGTCCAGAGAGCTCACCTGAGGACTTGCCTATGTCGCAGAAATGCCAGGTAATCATTAATGATCTTGCACAGGACTCATGGCCAAGGGCAGCTTCTCGCTTCAGAGGAGCTTGTCTTTTCTGGCAAAAGCAGAAGGAAAAAAAAAAAATCCAGATTTAGGGTTAAGTTTTATAGGTAGGACATCATATATCTTCCTGAGTAAAAGCAATAAATAGTGTCTCTGGCTTTAAAAAGACAGCACTGTGTCTCTGTCCTACTGTCTGGTCTAAATGTTAGACTTGATCTCCCCAGCCCACACGGTTTAAAGGGAATAGGTTGAAAATACAGGGGACCCTTGAACAACACGGGTTTGATCTCTGTGGGTCCACTTATACACAGAGTTTTTTCAATGAATACTGTAAATGTATCTTCTCTTCTTTATGATTTTCTTAACATTTTCTTTTCTCTAGCTTACTTTATTGTAAGATCGCACTATAGTATATGTAATATACAAAATGTGTGTTAATTGTTTACGTTATCAATAAGGCCTCCAGTCAACAGGAGGCTATTAGTAGTTAAGTTTTTGGGGAATCAAAAGTTATACGTGGATTTTCAACTGCACAATGGGGGTGGTGACCCTAACCCCTGCGCTGTTCAAGGGTCAACTGTCATCCCAAAGATATTATTAAATGAAAGTTTTACATGCTTTGTGATGGTAAGCAAGAATAACAGACAAGGTGAAAAGTTAAAAAGCCACTGAAAATAATGTTTGACATTTTTAACAATACGGAAAAATGTTTACACCTAAGAAAGGAAAAAAGGGCTGGCTATGAACCAATATGATCCCAACTACATAACAAAAATGAAAATGCATATGCACACATAGATACAAAACTGCAAAAAAAACAACAAAAAACACCAACACATTAAGTAAGAGTAGTTGTTTTGAGAGAGTGGAATTGTGGGAAAATTTGTTTCTCTAACTGGTGGTCTCACAGTGGTCCATGCGGGGATGGAACCAGCTACCCTGGTGTTATTAGCACCGCACTCTAATCAATGAGCAACCAGCCGCCCTTCTAACTGGTGGTCTCTATCTCCTAAGTTTTTCACAGAAAGCACCCGGAGAGGCAACATAGTACTTAGAGGCACTTGTGCTCTGGAGCCAGTCCCTAGCTCTGCCACGTACTGTTTCTGTCTTCTCGTTAATTGGCTCAGAGGATGGTTATGAGGACTAACTGAGATAATGTGCACCAAGTACCTACTGAGGTGGCTGACAGAGCACCCGGTCAATAGGTCTGAGGTGTTATTTTTCTAGACACAGGATTTTGTTTTTAAAGTCTTTGGCAGAGGCTCCTATCCGTACAGCCACTAAGGTTCTTTTGGGAGGAAAAAATGTGCGGACCCTTATATTCCTTACCCATTAGCTGTTTTTCCCTCTCCCTAAATACACTAAGATGCACCAGTCCTGTCACTTGGGCTATGAACCCCTGGCTCTGTTCAGATTGGATAATAGCTTCAAGCTCCTGAGAACTGCAAAAGAGCGGGGCCCCAAGCCACGTGACAATGCTGTGCTCTTTCTGTAACATGCAGACGGTCCCTCCTTTATGGGGATGGAGAAGAGGGAGCCTATTCTCAGTGGAAAAATAAGAGGCTGCACGTAAACGGTGACTAAGTACCTGTAAGAATTAGACTATAGTGAGTCCTCAGTTAACACCGTCTATAGGTTATTGGAACTGGGGCAGAACAACACATAAGGAAACCAGTTTTACCACAGGCTAATTGAGTTAAGTTCCTATGGCATCTCATCAATGTTATAATGAAATGATTTTGAACAAAGTGTGATTCAAGAACCTGCTGTATCTCAAAACCTTCACTTCTCCCAGGTGGCCTCTCAGGATAAGATCCTTCCTTGAGATTACCATCCCCTCAGCGATGCTATACGTTGGCTTCTGTTTACACTATATGATAGTCTATACTTTCCAGTTTTTCTAACTCTTTCTTATTCACCGTCTCTACCTGTATTGTTTACTACAATCCATCAATAAAACAAAACACATTGAAGTATTTACTAAGTGCTTACTCTGCTAAATGCCATGGAGAATAAAAAAAAAAAAATGCTGTCTGTAACAGACAAAGCCTTGGATCAAACAATGTAGTCCTTGGTTCTTTTCAGTTCTGATTCTACCTCATTTGGCCAAGTTACTTATCCTCTCTAGACCTCAGTGTCCTTATCTATAATGTACCTACCTCCTAGGAATGCTAAAAGGATCACATGAAACATTTGCTCTTCTATATCTCAATTTAGTCCTCATGGCACTAATTTGCATTAAATGGGAAAATCCTAATAAGGAGGATCTGAAAGCAGAAAGCACATAAGTGAGCTTTACTGTACTGTCCTTAAGAAGCTTACAATCATTAGGGAAACAACAGTGACATACGTGGGAAGATCAGGAGACAAGGAATCCGTGACAACCAAGATCATATGAAAAGCCAAAGGAAAACATGTTGTTTGAGTACCCACTATGGGCCAGGTCCTTTCTAAATGATCTCCTCTAATAAGAACAGCAAACCTGTGAGATTATTTAGTATCTCCCACAACCCAGGTTAGACTGTTAGCAAGCGTCAGAGGCGAGGGTTTTATACGAAGAGACAGGGCTCAGACTGCCCTCTGCTTCTACATTCACATGAGACCTGCTCAAAATCAGTCTTTTCTGGAGAAGGCCAACTCCACGGAGAACTATGAAAGAGCAAGAGAATCCAAAAAGTATCGTTCAAACGTGAAGTACCATAAATACCAACTGAGCCCCAAAGGGCTCTCCCTATATGTGGGAACAGCTGGCAGCTAGGTTTCATGACCACCACCCTCGAGGAGCATGCTATTATCAACCCCACCTTCCGAGGGAGAAAATGAGATGTAGAGAAGGGACATGACTTGTCAGAGGTCGCTAGGCTCCCAAATTTGAACTCAGTTCTAATTCCAAAGCTATTATTTATTTGTAAGTGAAACACACAAGACCCAGAGACTCCCTCACTCACAAACAGCAAAGACAAGCTGCGAATGCAAGGCTGCCATGGGGCTAAGTTAGAGTCAAATTATAAAAAAAGCTTTTCTTTATTTGTATGATTAACACCAGAGGCCTTTACTGAGCTGGGTGTCAGGCACGGTACTAAAACTTGGCATTATACAACACACTCTGTGAAACGAGCTAATTACTCCACTTTACAGGGGAGGAAACTGAGGCTCTGAGAGGTGAGGGAGCTCATCCAAGGTCACACAGCCAGAACACTGGATTCCAATTCCGGTTTCGGTGATTCCTAAGACCCCGCCTCTTTCCTCGGCATCAACAATAACAAATCTTTTCCACCCAGCGTTAGTCTGTTTATAAAGGCCCCGGAGATGAAAAGAGATGGAAAAGGCTACGCAGAGGCATCCTTCCCCCCTCACCCCTCCCCGAAACGCGAAAGCCAGACGCTACTGAAGCAGCCCCTCCGACCAGGTGAAGCAGCGACCCAGCCCCAAGGCCACCTCCCTTAAAGTCCCCGGCCCCACCACTCGGTGAACCCACGACCCTGTTCCCACTCGCTACCCGCAGGCCGTAGACCTTTATCCGCTCGAGGCCCCCGCGCTCGGGGTCGGAGCCGCAGCTATTGTCGTCTCAGCCCAATACCTCTGAGCTCTGCCAGACCCGGGGCAGCGATAGACACCCGACCGCCATCTTGCCCCGGGGTGTTTGTTCTCAGAGCTCCGCCGGGAAGCAACTATCCAGTTCCGGGCACCGATAGTTCCCCAGAGCTTCTCCACCCGGGAACGACAATATCCCTGTAGCTTGTCGTCCTCTCTGGAAGCTGAAAAAGCGGAGCATTCAGGAGCGGGATAAACGCCTGCCCCAGCAGAGAGGAGATGCAACCCACTCCGGCCAGGCAGGTTGGAAGGAATGCGCCGACGTCTAGCAGTACAACGGATCTTTTAGGAAGGCGCCCTCTGCGGGGCGGAAGTGGGGTAGGGACAGAGGAAGTTCCTGCCCCGACCCCCCCGTTCCCCCCTCACTGGCTCACGCGAGCTGGGTGTTTCCTGCCTCCGTCAGTCCGGGTTTGGAGGCTCCAGCGTTCTCCGACTTTTCATGGTAAGGAGGGCGGTGCCCACCGATGGGGGCTCTGGGCGGCGGAGAGCGGGGCAGAGGGAGAGTAGAGGGGGAAGGGACCGATCGGAGGGGGTGCGATAGGGGCTGTCGCGATAGACGATAGGCGGTTGGGGGATTGGATGGGGGCGAGGCCGGGGGTGGGGGTAGGGCTTTGGGTGGAGAATTGCGGGGTCTCTGGCTGTTGGGCACAGGGGCAAAAGCATTTGGGTTTGGGGAGTAGATATGTGTGTGGGTGGGAGGGGGGTGTCTCTGAGTCTTGAGTGCTTGTTGGAAATCGGAATTGGTAATTGCAAAGAGAACAAAGAGATGTCACTGAAGACGGACATTTGGGGTGGAAAATGAGATTTGGGGGAGTTGTGAAGGAGAATGGGTAGGTTATGAGAGAGCGAGGTGGGATTCCTTGGGACGGAAAGTTTGGGAAGTTGTTGCAGAAGTCGCTGGATTTCGGGGAAGTGGCCAAGGGGGCCTCCCAGGTGCATCTGAACACACAGGCGAGTGGAGGAAAAAGAGAGGGAGTGGGCAGGCGGGTGTGCTTTGTGTGCTTGGAACTCCCCGAAGGGATGCCAGAGGCCTGAGTTCAGGGTACTTGCGCCACGGAGTCCAGCGTCTTAACTGGCGCCTTGGTACCTACCTATATGGTCACTTCCGTTGAGGCTGGAGGTGGCCACACCTAAGGAGCTGGGGATGGCTCACATGCAGTCTCCTAGCTGTGGGAAGTTAATTGTGCTTGGGATCCTTCATGGATCTGTTTCTTGAACTTTGTCCTGGGGTGGGAATGAGCAAAGTTCAGCCCAGACCCTCTTTTTTTTTACTAGTTTGCCCTTGTCTCTTCCCTGGAAAGTGCAATCTTTAAGGAAGATCAGTCCCAAGGACACTGCTGAAGAAAAATGAGTCAACCAGCGTCTGACTTTGGTCTGCTCCATTTTGTGTAATATAAGGACCACCAGTGGTTCTCAGGTTATGGTCCCCAGACCTTGTAAGAAATGGCCAAATTCTCAACCCCTACCACAGACTACTGAATCAGTCTGGGGTGGGGCCCAGCAATCTGTTTTAACAAGCCCTGCAGGGGATTTAGAGCAATGATTTCTTGATTTTGTCTATGTGATGAAAAGGGCATGAGCTTGGGAGTCAGAGTACCCTAACAGTTCTGATTCTTAATTTTCTCCCCTAAAAAGTGGGATTGGTGACAACATTTTCCTCACTAGACCATTGAGAGAAATAGGTCAATCGTGTGCTAAACACAGGAAGAGAATATAATTTGGTAGAACACTTGGATATAGGTTTTGGATGCAAAATCATGCTACACTTATGTGGATAATTGAATTTAGTTTGATTGAAATGGAATGACAGACTTTTTTATAATTAGCCTCAAGACAGTGACTCTTAGATCTAATTGGTTAAAGAAACAGCTTTGTGGCTTTCAGCTCTGGCCACACATTAGAACTTTTCAAACAATAGTTTCGGAGCTGCTATGCCCCTCTCTCCCCCTCCCCAAATTTGATTACTTGTTCTGGGGTGAAGCCCAGGCATTAGTACTTTTTAGACATGCCCAGGTGTACTTTTTAGTACAGTCAAGGCTGGAGAATCTTGGTCTTAAGGAAAGCTTGAGGAGCAGAAGGCAACCTACACTAAGGAGCAGGTGCCAAGTACTTTGACATTCATTCTCTGGGGGTTATTATGAAGATCATGACTTTACCTTCGTTTTACAAGTTAGGAAACTGAGACTGGGTTAAATCACTAGTCTGAACATCACACAGGAAGTAGTGGAACTGAACTGCAGTCCAGGTTTGCCAAACTCAATCAAACATTCCACACATATATTTCCCCCACTACACACACAAGGGACACAGTTCCACAGAGTTGTATAGAAAACATCTAGGGGTGAGGGATTTGGTACGTTTCTTCCTATTGTACTTGCCTGGGTCTCCTTTCAAGTCAACAGTTTTTCCCCATCGGCTGACTTTTATTTTTTAAGCATATATATATAGTTGCTTCCTGTCTGTGGCTTGGAAGCTGTGAAGTGGAGGCTTGCTTTTGTTTGTGATACTGTGGTTTGTTTTTCATGTATGGTCCGGAATCTACTGCACCAATAGAGCAAGAGGTAAGGGAGCGTCTCCAAGACCATGAAGTTAATTCCATGTTTCCCCGAAAATAAGACCTAGCCGGACAATCAGCTTTAATGTGTCTTTTGGAGCAAAAATTAATATAAGACCCGGTCTTATTTTACTATGACATAAGACCGGGTATAATACAATCTAATATAACATAATATAATACAATATAATGTAATACCGGCTATAATATAATATAATGTAATATAATATAGGACTGGGTCTTATATTAATTTTTGCTCCAAAAGACGTATTAGAGCTGATTGTCTGGCTAGGTCTTATTTTTCGGGGAAACACGGTTGTGGCCTAATTAAAGCATACAGAACTCTTTAGAACAGTAGGTTGCAATTCTGGCTGCACGTTGCAATTACTTGGAGGAATTTTTAAAATTCTGTTGCCCATGCCACACCCCCAGACCAGTTACATGAAAATGTCTGTGGGTAGGAGAACCCCAGGCATCAGTATTATTTTAAGCTCTCCAGGGAATTTGATGTGCAAGCAAGTGGAGGGCCACTGTTTAGAATCAGCAACAGTATACTCGGGAGATGGAAAAGAGAGATGCCTTGCTTATCCATCTAACTGGAATAAACTTCTTTTCTGATTGAATGGAATCGGTAACCAATACCTCCAGTATTAATTACCTCACTGTTTCTTGTCACCAATTTCGCTCTCTCCTACCTCACCTCCCCAACCTCATTAAAAATTAAATCAAACCTTTGAAACAAGCTATAAAAAGCAGGATCCCTGTAGCGATGGCTGGGGCATCCTCTGTAGAGAGGTTTGCTGTGAGAGGCTTATTGTCTTCTGCTTTGTGTCCTCAGCTCACTGTAACTCGGGCTCCGGGACACGAACACAGCCAGAACCTTTTTTTCAAGGGCCTCTTCGTATTAATATGACTGACCTTTGGAGGAGTGGGATCCGGAGAGGATCAGAGCTTTCTTTGTCTATTCTGGAGTCTCTAGCTAGATCAGGATGGTTTCTGCCTTGATCTCTTAGTAATGCAGTCAGAAGTCAGGAGAGCTGGAACCAGTCTCCAAAGAGAAGATAATTTGAGACTTTGAGCGCATTCTCAACTAGTCATTTGAGTATTTCATGTTTGAGTGTTTGCTCTGAGCCAGGGGCTGTGCTCAGTGCTCTGTGGCATCCCTGGGGTTGGGGGGAGTCACCACCATATTCCCCATTTGATAGGCTGGACTGGACTCAGATGAATCACCCAGGCTCCCACAGCTGATAAATGGCAAGGCTGGGGGCTTCAATTCAGGTCTGACGTCCAAAGCCAAGCCTATAACCACGCATGGCCTTCCATCTTTTTTCAGAGTGATTTTTTTTTTTTTTTGTACTTAAAGAAAGCAGTGGGGTCCTCCTTTCTCAATTTATATGTCATAGCTCTGTATATGCTAAGCATGACCACTGATAAAATCAGGGGCTCAAGGCCAGGCAGGACTTGGCCACGTCCTTCAACTTGCTCTGTCACCCAGCCACGTCTGTCACAAACTCACTTTGGGAAGTGCCTAAACTATGAGCTGTGGTATCTGAATGCACAAAATAGAAATCATGATGGTTGTCTTCCAGCATTGTTTGGATTTTCAGTGGTTGTAGATGGTGGTAGAAATGAAAGCAGCAGTGTCTTTGGAGGGGGGACTGGGAAAGGGGCGTGGAGGAACTTTTTGGAGCCACAGAAATATTCTCTCTCTTGACTGGAGTGGGGGGGCTACACAGATGCATCTGTTGACCAAAACTCATCAGACAGTACACAGAAAACACACTCTATTGTACCCAAATTATCTTTTCAAAGATATTGGAGAGCAAAAAAAGTGCGTGAAGTATACTTGATGACTTTTTTGGCCTGTTTTATTGTAAGCACCTTACAAAACGTGAGAGCATTTTCCCAAAACATTTATTTTGGTATAAATTTAGATCTGAAAAGAATGCTTCAGAGGGTATTTCCATTTTGGAACACATTTCCTTAACTAACTCCTCGAGCACCGCTTCAAAGTTTTTAGAAGCTCTTTATTCCCATAAACTACTTCTGTCATCCCATGAATAGAGTTTTTCTGAGGGAAATGGTTGGTGATAATTGTTAGTGTCTGGTCTCTGGGGACTGATTTCAGAGGAAAATAAGAAGGGATGGGTCACCACTTCCTCGGGCCTCTTTTACGGTTGGCATCAGGCCACAGAGACTCCAGGTGAGCCAAGCCTGAGCTTTTGAAAACTTACCTTCTTGTGCCATTTCTTTCTTTCTTTCTTTTTTTTTTTTTTTTTTACTGGATGAGGCAGAGACAGTTACTTGAGGGAACCCTGGTCTTTCCAGGAGGCCATTCTTTCTCTGTTACTCTACAAGGCTCTAATGTGACTCCCAGTGGGTGATTTCCAGGCCACAGTCTTTTGGGGCCACTGAGATCAAGAGGGTTGTCCATTGCCTCTGCTCTTAAGGATTGAAGGAGGGTTGCCACCCATTAGTCCCTTATCCCATTGAAAAAACTAACGTGTGTTTTAACAACTATGGATGTAAGACGTAGTCATTGTGGAGATCTAGAAAAGACTTCGTGCTGTCAGTGCCCTCTAGCCAGAACCACCAGTCAGACAAAGCTGGGTTTATTTCCGTGATGCCTTAATGGAGAACTGTGGGGCCTCTCAGAGCATTTGAGCTGCTGTCTCACATTCAGTAAAGATTCAGCCCCGTCTTGGGCATCTTCTCCAGCTGTAGAAATCTACCTATTCATTCAAGAAATGTTTTCTTGGGGGCAGCGGTTAGCTCAGTTGGTTAGAGCGTGGTGCTCATAACACCAAGGCTGCCGGTTCGATCCCCGCATGGGCCACTGTGAGCTGCGCCCTCTTTAAAAAAACAAAGAAATGTTTTCTTCGAGTGCACATATGCCAGGTACCAGTCTCCTTTCCTGCACCTGTTTAAATCAGGACACTACATCCGTTCCTTTGATATGTATATGAAAGTTAGCCGCTGTTACAAGACTGTCATCAGATCTTGCCCTTTGGGGGTAGCGCTAATACAGAAAGTCTCTAATTTTGCTCTAACTTGTTTCCAAGAGTTTTTATGTTTGTTGTTTAGTTCTCAGAAACACCTCTGTTTTCTATGGGAAGTATTAGGAGAGGTAGTTGGGATCCTACTTCATAAAAGCTTATTTCATCTGTAATTCAGCCGAAAGGTGGCACTTTTAGCTGTCCTGTGGTACATGCCCTGGGCTGTGCCTCAGGCTGCTTTAGGATAGAACGAGGGCGTTCGTTTGTACAGGTAGTGGACATAATGGAAGCCCTTGTAACACAGAAGTTAGTGGCAAACTCGTACCCACAGGGTCAGCAGGAGAGGTCAGTATATGAGGCTATCTGGGTGGAGTTTGGGGTAGATGGGTGAATACATACATGCCCCTCGCCAGGTACCCCGGCTCTCACCAGTCGTTGCCCTGCTGGCCAAGTTGGCCTCTGATTTTAAGAGAAGCCAGAAATCCAGATTCTTCTGTGAACTCGCCTGAGTTGTCAACGTTGGGAGCAAAGTTGTTTTTTTTAAAATGCAGTATATGCTTGAACTAAGCAAAACACATCTGAAAGCTAGATTCAGCCCAGTGGCTGAAAGAAGTAAACCAGACCTGGTGCTGTGACCCCAGTGACCTTGTGTCTTTTCCACTGGCAGGAAGAGATGTCAGGAGAAAGTGTGGTGAGCTCAGCGGTGCCAGCGGCTGCTACCCGCACCACGTCCTTCAAAGGCACAAGCCCCAGCTCCAAGTACGTGAAGCTGAATGTGGGCGGCGCCCTCTACTACACCACCATGCAGACACTGACCAAGCAGGACACCATGCTGAAAGCCATGTTCAGCGGGCGCATGGAGGTGCTAACCGACAGTGAAGGTAAGGTCACCCTCCAGGCACAGGGCACGTGCTTGTGGTCGACGGCTTCGTTCTGATGCAGGAGACCAACACGGAATGTGCAGTGGCCGCACAGCTACAGATTTCTGGTTGTGCTCAGTGCCATCATTGTGTGTAGGGACCCCTGAGAGTGAGTAACAGGGAGGCTGGATCTAGTAGTAAAGGAGGGCTTCCTGGAGGAAGTGACATTTACGCTGAGACCTGAAGACAAGTGGGAATCAGGCTGGACAGGGACTCACAGTCCTGACTTAGTTGTAGATTTGCTGTGTGACTTTCAGAAAAGTCACTTCCCCACTCCAAAGCTCAGCTCTGTAAGATGGAGGCTAGACCAGCTACCCTAGCTGGTTCCCTTCCTGTTCTTGTAGTGGTAATTCTATGACTTCATAGTGAAACTCAAGTGTGAGTCATAAGAGCTTTCTCTGGACCGGGGTCCTGACAAAGATGCACAGCCCTGGATTTGAGTCACAGCTCCCCCTTTAGTAGCTGGTGATCCTAATCGAGTTGTTTAAGACGTTGACAACGCATTTTCCCCATCTGGTGAAATGGGCATAGTGATACCCACCTCGTGGGGGGTTTGTTGTCACATAGTAGGTAATCAATGTATGTATATTTAGTGCGTTTTTCTTCTTTATGGAAAGTCATGTTAGTAAAAAGCAAAGAATTGTTTAAAGTTATCTTACTTTCCATAACTACTTCCTACCCACCTGGAACAGTCAGAGCACCTGGCAAGGGGGAACATCTTTACCTGGCTAGGTTTGCCAGGCAGGTCACATGAGGTTTAAAAACAGCCTCATCCTTCATTCCTTGGCCTGAGATTGCTTAAGACCAGGTCAGACCACTGCCTGGCTTGATCCTATGAACCTGTTTCTGAGGCGGGCCTCTGCTGATGTCCCTGCCGTTCCAGGGACAGTGGTTCCTGAGAAAATGGGCACTTTTTGACACAGCAGTGGGTTTGGAGGCCCTAAGCCTGGTGGTCCTAAGAGGGCCGAAGCTTGGGCTATCACCAGTTGGGGTGCCTCACTCTGTGTCCTGGAGGTGGCTGGGTTGTAGGGCTGCAGTTCCGCTTCTCTGGGCTTCCCGTGATCGCGGCCTTCCAGAACTGCCGTCTGTGCCTTACTCAGAAAAAAAAACCAAGCCTTTTATGAGTGGGAGGATCCCCTTTGCTGTGCCACACCCAGCCTTGCCTGGAGTATTTGTGGAAACGAGACAATAGCACCCCAGCTGCAGAAGGAAACAGACTTTATCTGAGAACCCAGGATTGCTGTGGCTTTTCTTCTGCCCTCCCAGCCTCTGGTGGGGCTCAGGAAAAGCGCTGAGTCGCTTCAAAGCAAAGAGGAAGCCTCGTCTCCTTGGAAGCGCTCGCCTTGGTGGCCTAATGCTCCTCAAGCTCCCCCATCACCCAAGTGGGGGACACCTGAGAGTGGCACCAGGGGGCCTGCTGAGGACTCTGACCTCTGCTGGCGGATGTCCTTCTCCGGGGCTTCCTGGAAAACCCAGCATCTCCGGGGAAGCAGTGCTGTCGCTGACGCTCCAAACCTCGCTGTTTTCATTTCCCGGGAGCTCCAACGTCCTTATGAAAGGCTCACCATATGGCATTTTATGGGTGTTATTTCATTTCTGCCTCACCTGAACTCTTTGAGGGGTGAGCGCTATCCCGTGGTTACAGTTTGATAAGTGAGAAATCCACATCCCATGTGAGATGCTTTTTCAAAAGCTATTGCACCCGGGACTTGCTGGCTCTTACCATCTGCTGTCCGTGGTGTGATGCGGGCCCAGCCCCCAGGCCAGGCCGCCTGAGTGTGGCAGCCTTAGGGTCCACCACTGGCTTCGTGCTGACGCCCCTGTGAGGGCCCGGGCTGCCAGCCTGGCTGTCTGGTCTTCCAGCCAGTGCCGCACCGGGCAGAGCCACCTATTGGTGAGCGCTCTGCATGGCCTGACCCGTGGCCTTCAAATTGGGACAGTTTCCTGCATCTCACAGCTTCACCCTGGGCCTCAGGCCAGAAGGCTGTCAACTGCGGAGAAGTTTGCCACAAACAGGTGGAAACACCAGGTGTGGCTCAACCAGGAGAGTAAATGTAGCAGCAGAGCCTGCTGGCTAAAGAACAGTGTGTGTGTTCTGTTGCTAGAAGTCGCTAAAGGACGCCTGAGAAGCTGGTTGTTTCTGGGGGGGTGCAGGGGTCTGGGGTGGCTGGCCGACTCCTATGCTCCATACTGTTTTGCCCATTTGAGTTTTGTACCGTGTGCGTGGAATTCCTACACAGAGGAGGACTTGGGCGTCGGCGTGAGATGGGCCGGGGTTTGAGTCCTGCTCTGTCACATGGTAACCGTCACAGCTAACATTTGTGGAGCGATTTCTATATATTGAGCCTTGTGCTAATTGCCACTTATTTGCTGGTCACTGGTAATGTGACAGTGGGTGAGCGGCTTTTTTTTCTCTGAGCCTGTTTCCTCCCTTCAAAGTTGGGAACGCTAACGCTCTCCAGGGTTGTCTGGGGATTAAATGAGGCCGTTAGAAAGCACTCTAGAAAGCACTCGGTAGAGTATCTGACACTTTGGGAGACTCGGAATGGGGACTGTTCCCTGTGGCCTGTGTTCCTGCCTGGGGTGAGGTGTGGAGGTGGAGGGCTGAGCGCTGGGGGGAGCCACGGAGAGGCAGGTCTTAACAGCGGGGAGGGGAAAGACGGTGGCCTTGGCCTTGAAGGAGGAGTGTGCTGTGCTTCCACAGTGGCCCATGGAGGTGGGGGTGGGGGGCATGGGGCTGTCCTGAGAAGCCGAGACACGGTGGCAGTGAGCAGGCCTTGGCCAGGCTCCTTCCCAGAAACGTCCAATTTCTACGCTGCTGGGATTTTCACGCGAGCCCTTGTCACATTGCCGTTGTCAACATTGGCCGTGGCGTTAGGGGCACCTTTCTGAGTTAAGAGTTCTGTGGAGCCCTCGCTGGTGTTGTCTGCATCACCTTGTTGCTTGCTGTGGTACCCCACCCCCCACACCCCACCCCCAGTGAAGTCTGGTCTCTTGCTAAGGCTTTTGAATGAGAGAGTGTGTAAACCAGATGAAAGGAGGGAGCCGTTTATCTTCTTATCAGCACATTTCCTAGAAAACCAGTGGGGAAGTCAGGGTAATATGTGGGAAAATTGTAGTAGCCAGGGGTATCTCTGAGATCGCTGAGCCTCCTGCCTTTTGTAAAAGTCTGAAATACATTCAGAGCTTTAAAATTGTGGGTACTGTAACAAACTCCCCTGCACCCCCCTCAGACAAGGAATAAAACATCGCCCTGGACTGATGGGTCCTCTCTCTACCTTCTCTGTTTGCTGCTCTCCCTTCCAGAGGTAAACCCTGGACTGACTTTGGGGTCACTAGGTGGATTTCAACCTTGGTGGCACCGAGTCCCCCACCCGCCGCCCCCAGCCAGTGCACTGGGGCATCTGGCCCTGTACGAGCTCTCCGGGGGATTCTGATGTGCAGTGATGGTTGAGAACCACTGGTTTGGATCTTTCCGTGAGTTACTACAACTGTTGATATCGCTAAACAATGTATTGTTGGTGTATTTTTAAACATCGTATTAATGGCGTTATATAGTCTGTAGCCTTTTTGGTTTTGCTTTACTTAGCTTTATGCTGGTGAGATCAAGCCATGGATAAATAGCTGTAGCTCAAACAGTTCCCTGCTCTGGAGTGTTCCATTCTAGGAATATACTGCAGTGTTGGGATCCATATTCTGTCGCTAGTTCTGTAGATGGCTCCCACTGTCTACTGTTAGGGATGTCATCGTCCTTGAATATGCTCCCTGGCATGTGTGAGCTCCTCGAGCGCAGCACTTCTCAGCCTTTGTCACTTCATGGCACACCCAGAAAATCATATTTTTCCTTTGGTAAATGAAGGCGTTCTGGACCCCAGCCAGATGCCTCAGGGGCTGCAGCATTGGGAGCTGGGTTTATTCCCAGGAGAGGATTGACTAGATACTAGCATTTCTGTCCGTTTACACTCTCCTCAGAGGTCTGAATTTTTGCTGGCACTAGACACTGTCAAACCTTTTTAATTATTGCCAGTTTGGTGGTTGTGGTGCGGTGCTCTGTTTTTTATTTAACATTTACTGGTTTCTAGTGCGTTGAGCATCGGTTTGTGTTCATTGGTCATTTGTGTTTTTATCATTTAGCTGCCTGATTGCATCTTTCTTACGTCTTTTCCCATTTCCCCTTTTGCTTTGTAGAAAGGTGTATTCTGGATCCCATTTCTTTACGGTTTTGTGTTGTAAACATAAGCAACAGAAGTCTGACCCGTCCTAGGTTTTTCAGTGGTGTCTTGATACCTCAGTTTTTACATTGTTTGTTTTCCATTTTGGTCTGTGATCTACCTCCGTGGTATGCAACCAGGGGACATTTGGCATTATCCAGAGACATTTCTGGTTGTTACGATTTGGGGGTGGGAGTGCTAGCTACTGGTATCTAGTGGGTAGGGGCCAGGGATGCTTCTAAATAACCTACAACGCCCAGGACAGGCCGCCGTAGTAAAGAATTATCCAGTCCGTAGTGAATTATCCAGTCCAAAACGTCAGTAGTGCCGAGGCTTAGACACCCTGCCCCAGAGACTCTGATTCGGAGTGAAGCAGCTTCAAGCACCGCGGGTGATTTATGATCAGGCAAGTTTGAGAACCGCAGAAATATAAATACTTCAGTATGGAGAAGAGAGGGCAGTGAAAGCTCCCTGGAAGTGGGGGGAGGGAAAGGAGAGGGGAAGTAAGTACATGTTATGCTGGCGGGGCGGGGAGAAGGTGAACCTGGCGGCCTAGTCCCCCCAACCCCAAAGGGAAGCCTCTGAGGTACCCTGAGCGTCTCACAAGCTCCCACCTGGGGGCTGGAACATGCTGCTGCTTTGTTCTCAGAGAATGGTGATGAAATGTGCAAAGCGCTCATGGTCAGGGACCTAATTTGAGAGCTGCCAGTAGACCCAGTGTTCTGCTACCATGTTTCTCTGAAAATAAGACCTGGCTGGACCATCAGCTCTAATGCGTCTTTTGGAGCAAAAGTTAATAATAAGACCTGGTCTTATATAAGTAAAATAAGACTTATATTAAGTTTTGCTCCAAAAGATGCATTAGAGCTGATGGTCCGGCTAGGTCTTATTTTCGGGGAGGCACGGTATGTGCTTCCCGTACATTCTCTCATCAGACCTGTATGCCAGCGCTGTGGGGCACCTTTTTTAGAAGAGGAAACGGCTGCACAGAGAGGTTAAGTGAAACACTAACATCCTCCAGCAAGAATGCAGAGCTGGGTTTCGAACACAGGCCCACGTTCTTCACCCTGTGCCATGCGGCGTCTCCAGTCGTCCCCGAGCCCCCTGTCTGTGCCCCGCCTGTTCTCTCCAGCCTTGTTGAATGCACTGCGGACCCCAGGCCGTCCTGACTTGTACAGCCTTCCTAAAGAGCCCGTGTGCTCTGTGGCTGCAGGAAAGACGCCCCACTAGCAAGCAAGCGGCTGCTTGACTTCCATTTGCTTTTCTACGTGCGCGAGGCATTTGAGCTGTTTCAAAGGGAGAGATTCCTGCTTTGAAAACAATGAAAATATTTCAAAGTCAAAATGCTAATTGAAGCCTCATGGAGAGTGCGCCTGGCTCCTTTGCCCTTATTTGTCCAAAGTATGATTCCTTCGCCACAAGCATTTCCTGACGGCAGGCATTCTTGAGCTGGAGCCCAGTGTCACGGTCCAGTCCGCCTATTCGTTTATGGAAACTCTGGGCTGTCACTTCGGTAATTGATTTCAGGGGCTTTCGCTCTTTCCAAGCAGCTGAATTGTCCATGCGTCAAAGGTAGAAGAACGTGGACGGTTTCTTCCCCGAGCAGCTAGGTTGAATTGGTTGCCATTTCTGTTAAAGACTGAAGTTCTTCTGGTCTTCTCAATACCAGTGACAAGAGTTTTCCTAAGTTTCTTCTTTGTGGTCTAGTCCTGCCTCCCCAACTTTTGGAATGTCACTGAGCTTCTCTGAGCCTTGTGTTCAGAAAATGCAGGGGAGTGAGCCTCCCTCCAAAAGAACTGGTGGAAACATAACGCTGTCTTTCTTTCCACACCTTGTCAGCTCGTTGGAAGAAAAGCACTAGTTCCAGGGTAGCACAGAGGTTGCAAGCTGGTGACATGTGGGCCCCATGCAGCCTGCAGATGTGTTTTGGTTGCCCTATGGTGGGATAATAACTGTTTTTTAAAAAAATTAGTTTAGCATTCTTTAAAAATCAGGAGATTTCACAAAGAAATCTGCATTTTTGGCTTCGCTTGCGATGTCAGAGGCTCATACAGCCCCGGGCCCACATCCCTGCCTGGCCACTCTTGGCCGGAGAAGGAAGACCCCTCACCCCCAGCCCACAGCGGGTAGGGCACAGTTCTCTGGTCAGCCCTCAGCCCAGCCCACTTGTACTTGTTTATCCTGCCTGCTCAAAGCCTCCCCTAGGCATCTGGGCTGCATTACAGATCCTGAGTCCATTCTTTGTTGTCTCAAATGTAGAAAGAAGCAATGGGACAATGTCCAGCAGTCACTGTCAGGGGATATGATTTACCTCTTCCTTTCCTGAAACCAAGATTTGACTCCAGGCTGCCAGAGGGGAGCGTGGAAATAGCCTAGTTATCCCCTCTCCTGGTGAACGTTGAAAAGAATCCCAACTAGTCCCCTAAAACCAAGAGAGAGCTCTTGGCGGGACTGGGTTTGGGGGCTGAGGGGGTTGGGGGAAGTGAGTGGACTGGTGACTCTGAATCCGAAAAAGGTATGTTCCCCGCTCTTGGTTTTTGTTGGCTTCTGCTGTTGACCCAAGGCCTGGGGTGCTGAGGGGGACATGGGGCAGGGCTCGGGGGTGTTAGCAGTGGAAATGTGGGCCCCTTCTCCCTGAGCTGGGAGCAAAGGCAGCGAGACAGCCGGGGCAGAAGATGACTGGTTCCTGTTTAATCCTCCTCACGTGCCCGTGCTGCTGTTTCCCACCTGCCATGTTGGATGGGAGACCTGGGCAAGCCCCTTGCCTGAGGAGGCCCTGCTGGCGAGGACGGTCGGGGCTTCATGTCTCTCTGGCTTCTTTCTTAGCGCTCCCCGTTTTCCATCCAGACATACTTGGTCTTCGTCCCATTCCTACTTCCCTTTTCGGTACCGTCTTCTCTGCCCAGGCTCCAGTCCTGTTTCCTCCCCCAAATACCACTGCCAGGGACATTTGCGTTTCAATAGAGGAATTTTGAAAACCCATCACATCTCTAGTGGTGGGATAGCAGGCAAGTGCTGACCCTGGAAAGGACCCTGAGAAATGGAAGGGCTTGTCTTCCTGGCCCCACCCCCAAGAATTTTTCTCGGTGCCTGGTTCTGGTCCGCAGTTGGTCATTTTTCCATATGGGTACTTTTAATAAACGCAAGTTTCATTTCCCCATGTTACCCTGAACTGCTTGGGGGCAGGGTCTGCCTCCTTCACCATTTTATCTCTAATAGCTGCCACTAGCCAGTAAGTGCGTGTGGAGACTGACAGCAGGAACTTCCTCTGGTGCTGGTGAGTGTCTGGGGTCACCCCCCTGAGACAGGTCCCAGTCTGCGGGGATGCGCCCTCTGCTTCCTTAGAAATGGCTCTGTTTTGAGAGTCTGAAAAAAGCCTTGTAGAAAGAGGGAGTAGGTATTTTCACTCCAGAGGCCTTTTCCCATGTCAGGGTCATTTAGACACAATTAATCCAGGTGCGGTGCTCTAAGGCCCCTTGGGATGTTCTCGTCTAAGGGATTTTGGAGGGTTCTTTAGAAACATGCTGTTAGGTCTCAGGGGCCTTGGCGTCCAAAAGAGTCTGAGACTAGATGAGTCTGGCGTGTGGTGGTCTCCAGCCAGCAGGGCTGGGATGTTGTGACAGGGCTGCTGGTGGCTCTCTCTGTGGTTCCTGCTCTCCCCGGGAGGTGGAGGGAGCCTGGAGACTCCCCAGGTCCTCCCAGCGCCTTCCAAGAGGGCAGTGCCCACGTAACTCCCCCTCCCTTCCTCTACAGGCTGGATCCTAATTGACCGCTGTGGGAAGCACTTTGGTACGATCCTCAACTACCTTCGTGATGGGGCCGTCCCCTTGCCCGAGAGCCGCCGGGAGATCGAGGAGCTGCTGGCAGAAGCCAAGTACTACCTGGTCCAGGGCCTGGTGGAAGAGTGCCAGGCAGCCCTACAAGTAGGCATCACCCTTTCTTCCCATAAGCGCAGCGAGGCCCCAGACCTCCCTGCCTCCCTCATTTTCCCCCTCTGCAAAAGGGGGTGCAGTTCCTACCTCACCGAGCTCTTGGGAGTGTTAATGAGTTCGCTGTGGAGCTTGTCCCCTTTGGTCCGAGGGACCCCTAAGAGGCTTTTCTGTAATGCTTAGGCCACCCAGCTGCCCTCGGGCTCATCTCAGCCTCCACGGTGTTGGGTCATCTCGTGTACATTGAACCCCTTTATACTGATCTGGATTCTGGACCCATCTGGGGCCTTACTCTCACCCCATGAGTTATCACTGGGAGCCTAGCATGGTCTCTGCAGACACAGACACCCCTCACTCCTCAGCTGGCCCTGAGGCAGGAATATCAGGGTCAAGTCTAGTGATAGCAAAATCCCTATAAAACCACAATGTTTCTAGACATAACCAATGGCCATTTGTTTCAGACAAAGTTCTGGCATGGCAGAGAATCAGAAGGGTCCCTTTAGGTTGTCACAGGAATTGGACCTGTACAGGTGAGGCTCTTATTTTGGCCTCCCCCAAGCCACAGGTCTCTCAGGCCCTCCACGGGAACAGTACCCATAATGCCTAGCTCCTCAAGGAACCTGTTTCCACACACCACCTCTGCCCTGGGAGTCTGTGAACTCACTGTAAATCTAACCAAATGTAGCCTTTAGTATAGTATTTTTATTTCATTTTTATATTAACGTAATGCATGTACATCATTTAAGAAGTCACATAGTATTGCAAGGTTGGTGTCAAAAGCACCTCTATCTGTCCTTTCCCCTCTACCCCCCACCCCCAGGCAGCCTCTTAATTTCAGCAGTTCTGTTTACTTTCATATTTGGTGTACTGCTATTCATTGACATTTCAGTTTTCAACATTATCTACTGGCATTACTATAGAAAATTTCAATTTCGCTTACGTACTAGCACACCCCCTCCCCAGCCACTAGCAAACTTACATATTTATACATTCCTTCTCCTGGTCTCCCAATATCGGTTACCACAGTTTGGGTTAGATGGATATTCTGAGTTTACACTGAGATGTCTATATTGGTAACATTTGAGCCCCAGTATGCAGTGACTTATTTTCTTTCCTGTGTGACTTCTCAGTTTGCCAGAGTTGGTGATTGCTTCCTTGTTTTGTTTGCTTGGTTTTCTAAGTTCATATCCCTAATTCAGCCCTAAATTCTGAGAAAGATCAGTGTCCTGTGGGTACGTTCAGACACATCAGTGAACTTGTTTCCTCTTTGTCTTGGAGACTTGCCTTCTGGGTCCCCTTTCTGTGGTTTCTATTAGTCTCTGAGGTCACACTTTCAAAGCTGATGTCCTCCCAGTTTTTATCCCAATTGTCTTCTTGTTCTACTTTCTCAGAGGTTTTTTTTTTTCAGTTTTACCTTTTCAACCCTTCTATTGAATATTTTACTTCTGCTATCATATTTCTAGTCTCCAAGAGCCTTTCCTTTTTTTTATATAGCACACTGGTCGTCTTTCATAGGATGCAGTATCTGCTCTCATCTGTCTGATGATACTAGTATTTGAAGTTTTTTTTTCTGCTGCCTTCATCGTCTGACTGCTTCCCTTACTTTTTCTCTCTTTGTTTTGGTCTCATGTTTGAGAGACTTTCTATGTATTATCTGATGACCTTTGGCCTATTGAAATTGAGGAGTAAGGCTCTGGAAAGCTGTATGTGTGGGGGTGGTCCTTGTTCTCCGGTAGGCTTCAGCGGTGGGTGATAAAGCTGACATTTTGGTGGGAACCCCCAATGTCAGAATCTGTAAGCCTTTTTTGGACAGGTCAGTTCCCGGGGAGGTATCCTCCACTCTCTTGCCTGGAGGGTATATGCCTGACTGACTGCCTTCTGAGATCTGAGTGGGGGAAGGGGCCAGTTTACCTTCTAGTGTGTAGACCATTCACGGGATCACCCTGTTTTCAGAATAGCAACTCAGTCCTGCCTTGTACAAACCACTCCAAGAAAATGGATCTTTCTTCTGCTGGGCTGGGGAAGGGGATCCATCAGGGGTCTCCCTGGTGTTTCTGCCAACTCGCTGGGGCAAGCAGTCCTCTGACCTTGGTCTGTGTGCACCAGCCTTCAGAGGCATTCTTTGAAAATCTCCAGGACTTTCTCCTATCTGCTGACTTAGGTTCCAGCTTTCCTCTCCTCCTTGGTTATTACTCGTCTGTGACTGGCCCTTCAGCCTCGAAGTCTTGCTATCTTTTGTCTGCTAACCTCACTTCTCTCATTCTCTTTCTCTTTCTGAGCTTATACTTTTTTTATTCTTTATATTCTTCTGTAGTCATTGTCGTGGGGTTTTAGAAGCTTTGACGCAATCATGTTTCATCTACTAGGTTTAGGGTTTATTTTTGAGTGGCTTCCTAGGCGGTGGAAATGTGTCATCGTTGTTAGTATTTATTGAGCCCCTGGCATATAATAGCCCTGGCCAAAGAGCAGACTTCCTGGAGAACTCAACTTCTGGTCGCCCCCCATTCACGGGTGGTGAGAATCCGCCTCTCTTCCCGCCCCATCTCCCCTCGCCAGGCCAGCTTAAATAATCCGGTGCAGGGCAGGCCTCCTAGGCTGAAAGCATGTTTTGTTCCAGCAGAACAAAGATACTTACGAGCCTTTCTGCAAAGTTCCTGTGATCACCTCATCCAAAGAAGAACAGAAACTCATAGCAACTTCAAATAAGGTACGTTGGAGGCAGCCTTGTGGCATTTCTTTTGCTCCTAGACATGATGGAGGCCCTTGGGAATAAGTTTTTAAATGACAGTGTGTGCAATTGCCTGGGCAAGACCTGAGAAGGGGTTACGAGTGGGAACCTGCAGCTCATCTTGTGTCCCCCACTATCGGGTCATGCCATGTCCCTCTCGAGCCCCACTCCAGCCAGCCAGCTATGCTGTCTGCCTCTCTGGCCTGGTGGCAGGGCCCAGCCCCATGGGAAACCAGGGGTTCATTGCACCTGCACACCAAGTAACTCTCTTCTTTTTCAAAACAACCCACAGCCAGCCGTGAAGTTGCTCTACAACAGAAGTAACAACAAGTACTCATATACCAGGTAAGGCATCAGCCAGACAAGACTTCTGCACGTGCCAGGAAAGCCTCTGTTCACACCAGGCAGGCCCAGCTCCTCTTGTTGCCTCCTGATAAGGGTGGCACTCCTGTACCTCGAGGATGCCCAGCTAGGTAGAGACAAAGATAGACAGGTGATCGACAGGAGACATAGTCCTCACATACCGTAAAATCCGCCCTTCAAAGTGTATAATGAGTATATTTACAGAGCTGTGCAACCATCACCACGTAACCTAGTTTTCATCACCCCCAAAAGGAACCCGAGGCCCATAGCTGTCACCCTTCATTTTCCTCCCAATTCCCCCTCCCTCCCGGGCCTGGGCAATCACTATTTTGCTTTCTGTCTCTGTGGGTTTGCCTCCTCTGGACGTTCATATCTCTGGAATCATACTATATGTGGCCTTTTGTGACTTAGCACCTTTCACTTAGCGTCATGTTTTCAAGGTGCATCCATGTTGTATGATGAGCACTTCATTTCTTTGTTTGAGTAAATAATCCATTGTGTGCATAGACTACATATTATTTACCCATTTGCCAGGTGATGGGCAGTTCGGGTCATTTCCACTTTTTGGGCATTATCAATAAGCTGCAATGAACATTCATGGACACGACTCTGTGTGGACATGTTTTTATTTCTTTTGGGTATATGTCTAGGAGTAGAATTGCTGGCTCGTATGTTAACTTAGGTTTAGTCATTTGAGGAACTACCAAACAGTTTTCCAAAGTGGCTGCACCATTTTGCATCCCCACCAGCAGTCTAAGTGGGCTTATAGAATGCCCGGTGGCCCTTGGGAACATGTGACTCTAAATCAGGAACTTGAGGGATGTCGGGGGGTTTGATGAGGTTACTCAAGCATGACCCATAAACTGCCCCAGGATAAAACGTCTCCCTTGGGCAGTCCCGCTCTGCCACTCCTGTGACTCAGTGGGGCTCCGTGGTCCCCCACCTGTGCCCTCTGCCCGCAGGCTCCATGTGTTCAGCATTTCACCGCTGGCTGTTGTAGAACACGGGCTGAGTGTCTAGAGCTGTCTTTTTTGAGGCCTGGCTCTGCTGTTTATTAGTTTGGGGCCTTGGGCAATTACCTGATTTCTCTAACCCTCACTTTCCCTTTCTGAGCAGTGGGGGACTGGTTGCCATGGGATTATTGTGAAGTTGGAATGGGATAGTGGAGATAATGCGCCCAGCATGTGGAAACACAACCGATAGTGGCAGTCATTGTCAGCTGTGGTCACCTTATCTCAAATGTTCTTTTGCAGCAATTCTGACGACAATATGTTGAAAAACATTGAACTCTTTGATAAGCTCTCTCTGCGCTTTAACGGAAGGGTCCTATTCATAAAGGATGTCATTGGGGACGAAATCTGCTGCTGGTCCTTTTACGGTCAGGGCCGCAAGATTGCCGAAGTCTGTTGTACCTCCATCGTCTATGCCACTGAGAAGAAGCAGACCAAGGTAAGGGCTGCGAGGGGACAGTGCTGAGCGGCTGCTCTGACGTTTGCCCTCGTACAACTTCCCTTTGCACTTGAGCAGAAGAAACTGAAAGAGAGAAAAGCTTTCAAAGTGTTTTCCTTGGCTTGTGACTGTTCATTGTTCACAATAAGCATGATCTTTCGGGCCCTGGTGAGATCTACACGTAGGTTTTGGAGACTCGGAATGGCATTTCCTTTCTGACGCTCAGCACGCATCTAAGTTCCTTTGCCATCTGTGCTGATGCAGACATGTCCTGGTACCTGTGTGTACCCCCTGCCGGCACTTGCGCCTGTACCTTCAGCGATCTGATGTTGCCTGTGCAGTGTGTTGCCCTCCAGCACCACATTGCTTCCCACCAGCATGGCCCCATCCCATTTGATCATCAGAGGAACGGTGCCACCTTCAAGATTTTGACCTTGGCTTTCTAGTCATGACCGACTGCTCCTACCACCTGTCTGTCCTCCTCTTACCCACTGACCTAGAGTGGCCATCCACCCTCCTGGGGCCCACTCAGCATTCCCTGGCTCCCGACCTCGTACAGGACTCCCTGTGGGTCCATTTTTATATCATCCTCCACACCAAGAGCCCTGAGCTCTCCCTTGGCTTCTGTCTCTGTGCCATTCTGCAAAGCTGGATCATACCGCCAGGTACCGTGAGAGCTCTGGTCGCTGTTCACTGACCTTCACTCCCGTTACGTCTTCTGCTGCCCTGCCCTCCTTGAGCTATGCAACTCGGTCCTCTTTCCTTTTGTTTCTTTTGTAAAGATACTACAATATACTCTGTCATTTCCTTCTCAGTCTATCTAAGGGAGCCTTGGTGACCGGGGACATGCAGTAGCTCTGCCACGGTAGATTTTCATGGCTCTAGTCACCTTCGTTCAAGTGTGTCGGTCACCCACTCAGGTTATCACCATCACCAGCTCCAGGAGCGTGCCATTCTGGGGGATTCTAGAGCTGGCGTCAAGCAAAGGCAAATGAGAGAAAAGCAGACCTCAAAGTAGAAACCAGAGTTGTTGTTTTTTAACTTAAACATTTTAATCATTCGTATTCAAAATGTATCCTAAAAGATGTCTACTGTTAGAAGGGAGCCAATGAGGGAAGAGGCTCTTTTTTTTTTTTGTTTCAAAGACGGATGGGGCTCAGAATCCGCTTGCTCCTCTTACCCCATTAGCAAGACACATGCCTCTTTGCTCCCATGAACTTTTTTTTTCCTTAGGGCTGTGACTCCCCTAACTAGACTCCCCATTTTGTTGTAGTTTGTTTATATATTATATATATATATATATATATATATATATATATATATATATATATATATGGATTGCCTCTGCCCTTGGCTATTAAAAGGATAATCATATTAAGCTTTAAAATCTTGACTTGCCATTTTCAGAGCTTCACAGGGAGCAGAAAGATCTAGAGACCACGGGAGCTGATCCCAACCGTTTATATGATAGATGAGTGGGCAGGCTGAGCGAGCCTGTGCTTGTGTCTGAGGCTGGTTAGTGGCAGGGCCAGGATGGGAGGCCAGGGCCCCTCTCCATGGCTCCTTTGTTCTGCCATCCTGTCCCTGAGGGCTTCTTCCTTTCTCCAAGGGAAGCATGTGGCTTTGGCTTTCCAGGGAGGTGGTTTTGGGGTCGGCTGTCCCCGCAGGAACAGGTTCCTCCTTCTAGCCCAAACCTCCGGAGCTATGCTTTGGAGCAAACATGCATGTTCTGTTGTCTCCAGTACCTATGTTCCATTGGGCTTCTTGCATAATTGTATCTTACCTTCCTGGATACAACATTCCAAGTGCTGCAGTAATTATTGTAATCACCATTTAACTCTCTTGTAGTTAAGTTGGAAATGGTGTAGCTTGCTGACATAAAGTGTAAGCAGATGTTTAATACGGACATTGTCCATTTGGTTCTTAATTCTGACTCACTAGGTGATAATTAAGCACAGAATCCTGCCCTTTATTGTCTTTTTGGTTCTGCTGTTCAGTCTCATTTCTGTTGATCTGTCTTAAAGTTCCCTGCCACTCCTCTGTCATCTCCATTCTGTTATGAGGCCCTTCCAGTGGGTTGGTCTTTTTTCTCTTTTGGTTATTGTATTTTTTCAGTTCTAAAATTTCATTTGGTTCTTTCTATCACCCTCCTGAGACTTTTCTATGTTTGCTTTGGTTTTAGAGCATTCGCCCTTACTTGTTGTAACATTTTTATAGTAGCTGCTTCCAGGTCCTTGTCAGAGAATTCTGACATCTGGTGTCGTTTTGGCTTTGGCCTCTGTTGATTATCTTTTTCCTCAGGAGTTCAGATTTCTCTGGTTTTTCATGTATATGCTGAGAACTTTTGAGTTGTATCCAGGGCAGTTTGGAAAGTCTTAGGGCTGTAGGTCTTGTTTAAATCCCAGGGAGAACATTAATGTTTTTGTTTAGCAGGCAGTCAACTCAGCTGGGTTCATGCCACAGTGCCCACCAGCCTCCTGGGGGTTGTAGTTCCAATGACAGTTGAGTTTTCAAAGCCTGCAGATCTGTGCCACCTGGGCGCCAGTCTGTGTCCTGGGCAGCGGTCTGTCCCATTGCTCATTTCTTCAAGTCTACACACGCTATTGAGGGTCAGGTCAGCAGAGCGGGGTGAGCCTGGAGTTCACACACAACCTTAAGAAGCCACTTTCTCAAGCTTCCCTCCTTCACAGACTCCTTGAAACTTTCTGCTTCCTTGGGACTCCCCCTTTTTCAGTCATTGGCCAGGAATCTGGGGCTTTCGTTACCCGCTCTGCTCTGCCACACGCTGCCTGTGACTTTGCCTGTGTCAGGAGCCAAGCAGCAAGAAGACAGAGAAAAACAGCAGTCGGGATTCTCCCCGTCCTGCTGAGACCACAGCTCTTCTAATCAGAAGGGAAGGTTCCCTCCCTCAGAATTTTGGCTCCCACAGGCTCTCATTGCCACCACAAGATTTCTTGGGGGCTGAGGTGCAAGAAAATGGAGAAAAGAAAACCAGGGAACCCCCCCCTTCTCTAGGTGTTGGAGACTGGTGGCCCCTCTGGCCACCAGAGACCTTCTCCCCGAGTTCCCTCTGTCCTGGTTGGTGCCCGTTTCCGGGTGACGGGCTGCTTTGCACTCAGGCTGGGGGAATACTGGCAGAGAAAAACAGTAAACTCACAGATGGTTTGTTATTACTTCAAACTCTGGTCTTTCCCCCAATTTCTCTGCCAGTATTTATGTCCCTGTCCTTAGTTAGCTGCTGTGTACACTCTCTCCTGGTTTTATAGCCTCAGTGGGAAAGATGGGGTGGATTGTGCTCCATTCCTCCAGAAACCAGCACCTCAGCTCAGAATCCTGCCCTCAAAAGCAGAGTCTCTCCTCTGAGTCAAGTGCCTGCGACCCAGCCTGGGTCCCACTTACGCAGCTCACCTCTTGTTCAAGGCGCCTTAACCCCAAAAGGGAATAAGCCAAACAGCACTTTACAAAGAAGGGGAGATCGGTGTCCATTTCATGAGGGAGCTCAGGCTTGAACTAGTTAATTGCATTGTCCAATTCTTTGTAATTCCCTGGTGTGGAATGATCTCCAAGTTAGGGAAAAGCAATGGTAGAAGAGTCTGTGTAGGGGGCCACCTTTTGTGTGTTTTAACGTGTGTGAATATTATGTAACATACGTATATTTATATGTACTGGATCCTGGGGGGTGTGTAAAATGATGAGAGGCATTGTCTTCAGGCAGGGAAACTAGGGGGCAGAGAAGACGGGGAGACCTATTTCACTGTCTCCCTTTTGTCTCATGAATTTAGCGCTCTAAGTGTTGCCTACTGAAAATAACTACTTTAAAAACAATGACAAGGGTCTTAAATGGAATCCCTGGGGCCTGGTTTAGCCCATTGGAAGTACTGGGTGGTTGGGCGGCACAGGTGGTGGGGGCGGGGGTGTGACGCTAACTTGCCTGCCCTGTATTTTGTGGGGACACAGGTGGAGTTCCCTGAAGCCCGGATTTATGAGGAGACCCTGAATATTTTGCTGTACGAGGCCCAGGATGGCCGGGGACCTGACAATGCCCTCCTGGAGGCCACAGGGGGGGCGGCCGGCCGCTCCCACCACTTGGATGAGGACGAGGAGCGCGAACGGGAGCGGATTGAGCGAGTGCGTCGGATCCACATCAAGCGGCCCGACGACCGCACCCACCTCCACCAGTGAGCCGGCAAGGGCAGGCCCGGCCCTCCTCCCGCCCTCTCCCCTCCCCCGCCCCACACTGGACCTACACAGGCTTCCAGGCACCTTCCACTTCTGGAGCCGGCAGATACTTTTGTAACATGCCAGATGATTATTTTGATATTTCTCGACAAGGTGAATTGATTTTTTTACCCAGGTGAATGGGCCCTGTTGTTGACAAGCTGCCCAAGGGCCTACTTTCTGGGAGAATCTGAGGAGCCTTGGAGCCAGGCTTGCTGGGTTCTCGAAGGAAAAGTATGAATGGGTATGACATGTACGTGAGAACTTTTGTTTGCAGTATTTATTTTTGTGGATGTTGACTACCTATTTGAGTGTCTTCGGTGGCATTCCCTTTGGGTTCAGTTTGACAACTCTGAGAGGGACCCTGCAGCTAGTGGCCACCAGAGGTGTCTCCAAGCTCCCTAGTTCGAAACCTTCCAGCCCAGCGTCCTGGCTCTGCTCCCTGTGTGTTAGGCCAGGCAGTCTCCAGGCTGGCTTTGCTGGAAGCCCATTTTGCCACAGGATTTCGTGCCCACGGCTTACTGGTAAATCATTGCAGCTCGGAGCAGTGGTGATGGGGCCTGCTGTGCTTCCTGTTTCTAAATTGTTGTTCCTCACATCGCCCTGTTTAGGGGGCAAGCCTGTTGCCACCTTGGCTGGTCTGTGGTCCCGTGCTTGTTGGGCCCCCGCACATCTGGCTAAGAGCAGAGCTGTCCTTGGCAGTAAGTGCTCGGCTCTGTTCCCAGCCCCATTCCCTGACTCCTGCCCATCCCTTTGCCCCCCCCCTTGTTGACCCACTCCATTCCAGGAAGGCTGGCTGGCCTGGTTATGGGGGTAGCTCAAACCCGGGGATCCATTCCCTCTCCCTCGGTCTCCTTCCTTGTTTCGCTGGGCTTACAGCCAGTAGTAGATGCTTAGAAATTTAGTGTGGCCCTAGACTCTGTCCTCCTGGCCTGGCGTCCAGGCGGGACCGCCACTCACCAGCAGTCTCAGGGCAGTTTGCCTGCTGTAAACGCAGCCATCACCTGGAGAGCCCCTTGGGGTCTTTGTCTGTGATTCTGACACCATGTGGAATAGCCATCAGTGAGAGGATATGCAGATCCTTTTGGGTCCAGTAAGCGTCGGTGTTCGTGTTTGTTTAAGGGACGTGTGCGACTGTAGACGGGGATGTGTGCTTGTGGGGCGCTGGAGCTCGGTGCTCGCGTGGGACGGACGTTCTCGGTTACCTACCTCCCAGTCTCCGCCTGTCAAGGGACGGAAGTGAGTCGTGACTAATGTGGGTGGTTGAGACTAGACTAGGTAGAGTAGTTACAAGGTGATGCGAATGTGTGTAAGGTAATGGATGGGTTTTGTCTGCTTTTCAAGGGAAACGTTACTGTTTTATACCAAAGGTATTAATATGGGCAGCCTCTGACACAATGTATTCCAAAAAAACGAGTTTATATTTTGAAATGGTTTTTACCGCTTCGACTTTGTACGTACTGCCCGAGTTGCGACAGTTGTATGCCTTTATTTTGTATCCAGCAGCAAAGTGTACAATAAACCTTTAAAACAATCATGACTGGACCTAAACATCAAGTATTGGGTAGATGCTTTTTAAAACTGCTGTGTGGGAAACTTTCATATTAAGCCATTTGAATTTTAAGTGCTAAGGAAAGGGGGGGGGGCTTAAAAATAATGTTTTGTAAATATTTTATACTGTTTGAGTTTTAAACACCAACCCAGCTGTTTGGGTTGAGCTTTTTTAGAAAGTTAAAGTGAATGTCAGTTCTGATGTTTTCTGTAGGAATGGAAAAGCCATCATATAATTGTTTTTTAAATGTTTACGTGAAGAGTACGTGTGTGGAACAATCTGATTTGTTTGGGCTTCTACACCTTATGAGCTAATGTTTCTGGCAGTCTCTCTACTTTCACTTTTCCTCCAACTTTGCACTCATAGCTTTGAGTCTTTGCTTCCCTGGGATAGGAACAGATCCACAAAACATTCCGTTGTTAATGCCACTGTGAGCTGCACATCGTCCAGCTCTGTTACCGAATCTATTCTACAAGGAACTGATTTTTCTTCTGTTGGCACTAAAGGCAAACAAAAGTCAATATTTATACCTAAGAACCATCCAAGTAAAACACGAGTCTAAGATTTGGTAAAGAGTCAAGTTTTATTACATTGCAGTCGCTTACAATTGAAAACAGTGGAACAGCTTTAGGTCCTTTGTCATCAAGTTGTTTTTTCAAATAGGCCATCTGCTTGTGGTGGCTGGGGGCCTGTGCCTGAGACAATTCCTGGCATAGCCTCTTCTGCTGCCCTCCTGCAATGGCTTAGCAGGTTGGTTGCTGTACGAGTAACCCACTTTCTGTTTGGGGGTGTTTGTATCTTACAGCAGCTATTCAGGGCTCAAGTGTGAACAGCAGTCAGCCCTGACTCTTAGAATATGTCTTTACATATCTGTGTGTCACTAATCTTTGTGCTATGAAAAAAATGCTAATAAGCTTTAGAAGTATGTTGTACAAGCGTTTGTGGACCTAGGTAAAAATAAAAGTTACATATAACGCTTCTACTTAAATCTGTTTTCTGGGTCTTTTCAGAAACACCCAGCGCAATAAAGCCACTGAAGCGCAGTTTTCAGCGAAGAGAACGAGGCACAGAATTGCATCTTCTACTCTGTCCCCTTAACTCTTTTGCTGCATTGATTGATTTCAAGTTTGTTTTTGGTTTTCTTTTCAAAATGTGTCAAATCCACAAAAAAACAAAAAGTTGGTATTTTGACTATTTTACGCAGTTCATAACAATTTGAGCTGCTTTGTATAGAAATGACACTTTTATGTATAAAAATTACGGATGTATCCGACCGTCGCGGCAAAAGAGTCAAAGTTGCTTAGGGTAGAAAAGAGGAGTCGTTTTATCTGTAGTGATTGAATTTAAACATTGGAAGGAAATTTTGAGCAGAAATATGCGGGGCTTCTGAAAAAGCTGAATGAATCAGCGATGTTGCCAGCGCTTTAACACTGGGGCGGTAGGGTCGGAGGGGCCACAGCTCACCATCTGGAACCAAAGGAGCCCATCTGTTGCTAAGGAAGTGGGTCCAGTTCTAAGTTCCATTTATTGAAACCACAGTTCAAATTCCACAGCTTTGTGAAATGTCATTTACTTACTCCGACCAGATAGAGTACTTCATTGTGCCTTGGAAGCAGTCTGACAAAGGTAGAGAGAATCTGTTGCCTACCTTAGAATGACAGGTTTACGTGCCCAAGTGTAGGTCCTGTTGGGAACGTTTAAAACCACCACCTCCTTGGGTGACTTGAGGTTGGCTCCCTGAAGAAGACCCTTAGTGCCACAGGGCGCCTGGGACGCTGGAGTAGGGCTCTGGCAGAAGGTGCCACTCCGTTTCTTCAAAGGTGATGATTCTTTCCTTAGCGCTGCCGTAACCTTTCCTGGAAGGTGTAGCAAACCGGCTCAAATTCCTGCTTCCTGGGTACTGTCTCAGTCAGACGTCATCCTCTCTCAGGACTTCATGCGGACCGACACCTGGGGAGAGTCCACGCTTAGGTGTGGAGGCTGCTCACCTCAGAAGGAAGCAGTTATCACCACAACCGCCAGCATCCTCAGGTAGGTGTGGATGAGCTGTGAGAAGCCAGCCCCACCACCCACACCATCTCTCTTGCCCCGGCTCCCACAAGAGGAGCCACGTTTAGAAATGGGCTCACTGAGGGCTTCAGCATCGTCCGCCTGAGCCATTCAGGCAGGAAGATTGGCTGTGTGACTCCCAGAGGTACTCGATCTTAGGGGTGGACGTTTGAAGAGCATATAAACCGAAAAATCACCTTCTATTTTACATTGAAAATCATGCTTAAATAGTCTAACTTATCCCAGAGGCGTTAATTGTGTGTAGGGCCAGTTACGTTATAAAAGACACTTTTGTGTACTCTTTACATTCACAAAACACTATCCTCGTTAAATGTTTGTGAACTGAAATGCATGAGATACTCCCTGTTGATAGACCATTTTCTAATTAGTTTGTATCAAATAATGACTAATACGTGGTTTATATACAAAATACATCTTAAAGATTCAGCCCCCTCAGCTTTTCATATGTTAAAATTAACATATTATCTGGCAAAATTGGATCAAAACAAGCTCAGTGTACTGCTTGCCTGTGAGGGCTGGTGGGATCAGCACATTTGACTTTCTCGCTGAGACAGCAGTGGTTCCAAAGCCCAGCCCCCCAGCTACATCACAGCCAATTACATCGCAGTGTCTGGGGGTGAGATACAAACACTGGAATTTTTTGAAGCTCACCAGGAAATTGCAATGTGGAGTTTGAGAACCACTGTGATAAAACCTAAGGCCTTCCCCAGCCAGTGAAACGTTGGGCTTTGTCATTTAAAACTGAGAAGAATTTAATGCCCACTTCTGGTTCACTGACAACTAAACATGGTAGGTAAACTTCTTTCCCTTTTCATTCAGTTTGGAATCTATACCTCTAGCATCCATTCCTTCCTGTTTTTCAGATGCAGAATCAGAAATAAAGAGGTGAACTAGCTTAGGATTGCACTCAGTCTATAGAAGGACTGAAATTGGTGGCCTTTTAATCTTTATTCTCATCTAAAACCATTTACCTCCCTCCTCCCCAAACAGCACTCACCACTGTTAACTGTCCATTTTTATCTTTATAGATTTGTTCTTCGGGTCCAGTGTTGAAAACTATTGTGCCTTCTTTTCCAGGACTAATATAAAACTGTAATCTTAACATAGACAAAACAGTGGATTATTGACATACTGTAGTATTTTTCCCCCTTCAGCCTTTGGTCTGCAAAAGAAATTTACTTATGCAGTTTTACTAGTTTCAAGATCGAATTCCTGTTTTATTACAGGAAGCTTTACTGCATACTTGAATAATCAAAAGAAGAAACCCACTTCCACAACTGGGAACCTTACCACCTGTCTCTGTAGTTATCTGCAAATCAATCTAGCACATTCAGTTCTTCAAGGGGCCAATTTGAGGTCTGAAGAACCATTTCTACATCTTCATGCTGCAGCTCTCATAGTGGGCGAGGTCGTCCCTCAGAGGTCCAGTAAAACAAACACCACTGTCCCAGGGACCCAAGTCTCTTTCCCCATTCCACACATGAATGAGCTCATCAGGGCTAAGGGTGCTGTGCCTGATGCAGTCTGAGAATGAGAACCAAGCCTGGCCTTGGGAAACCGCCCATCATCCCTGACCAGCTAGGTGACATGTGGCATGCTGGGTCACCACCTTGTGCCTGGGAAATGCAGAAGGTGGCACCTACTGCAGAGTTGTTGAGAGAATTAAGTACTCTACATGCCAGGTATTTTTCCCTGACGTCCTAGAGACTTTTCAGCACGTGTCCCTTAGTCAGTCTAGAAGCAGCCTGCAAAGCTGAGGCCCACTGTGTTCAACCAAGTGTCCAAAAAAACAGGTTTCAGCAGCAAAGGTGTGGCTGTCACCTGCTCCAGCCCAGAGTCCCAGCCTTCAGTTTGTGGCAGCTTCCCTCAGGAACATAAGCACCTCCTTTCAACATTGGATGGTAAGACCACTCAGTTGGCTTACGTCAGTAAGTAATCACTGACTTCATTTGCCCAGAGCCCAACCCATAGAAGGCAAGGGAGGACGTTCTTCGTATCAGAGAGGGCACGGGTACCCCACTAGAGGCTTCTTTCCCCCCTCCTCTTGTAGGCAATGCTCATTTTATGGGGAGAGGCAGGCTACGATTCAATTCTTCCTTGATCCGCAAATAAACATTTTAACATTGCATTACTTCCGGAGCCGAAGATGGGACCAACCTACCTTCCTTGAACAACATTTACAATGTTCTCCTTTTTAACCAGCATGGCCAGTTTAGTAACCGCTTCAAATATGTGTTCACACTGTAAGACGGCATCCCCCTGAGGTGGAGAGGAGAGGACACGCCGTGTCAGGAGTAGCGGTTTAAAGAAAAATACTCTCCCTTACTGAGGTTTCACAGTGGTCAACATTCCGGCAGTGTGTGTGGCAGTCTCCCTAGCAGAGACTGGTGGTCGTCAGTTACCTTTTGCTTGTTGACTTCTGGCGAAACATGAAGGACTAAGATTCCGTCACTCAGATTGCTAGTGGAGACACCTTAGGACAGATCCAAAATTAGGAACCAGGAACTAGACAACTTGGCGTTAATACAGAAAAGGCACGCCTCGGGTCTCGCTAACCACCCCTCCCCCCCCCCACACACACACACTTTCTCCTCCCAGCTGGGCCCGGTTGGATGAAGGACCTGCGTGCTATTGGGCTGTAGAGAGAGAGGCGCTGAATGAAAAAACAGGTCACTGTGGAAGGTGACTGCCGTCCAGCCTGGTTACTTGAGGGAAAAGGGTACCCCTGATATTTGTGCCAGAATAAGAGACCCAGGCTGGGCCTGGACAGCCCCCCTACACGGAGGCCTTTGGGTTGAAGGCACCTTCATGACTCGTGTGCCCAGGAGCCAGGCAATCCAATGAGTTAAGATTGCTGGCTTCGTACCTTTGAGTGTGGAGTACTCTATTTTCTGCTTGATTTTGGCAAGTTCCACCACGTAAGCCGCTTTCTGAGTAAGAATGAGTTGCCGCTGTCGCGCCTTGAAGCCTTTCCTGTCATATTTAATGACCGGGATACCGTACTGCAAAGAGATTGCCGTCACTACGAGGGGAGGGTACTTCATGGCGGGAAGGGGGCAGCGGGCTAAGTTCCTTGTTACTCAGACTCTGGCCACGTTACTCCAAGCGCTCACACACACATAGGCTCAACCAGATCTTGCATAAATGTGTTTTCTCCTCTGGCTCTCTGCTCGGTAGATGTTGTTTTCTAGCTCTCCCTAAGGCATTGCTCTTGTGAGGAAGTCAAGGTTATGGCCACCTGCTCACAGGTTTGCTCTGAGGTCAACAGAGATGACCTCTCCAACGCTGTGTGGGAGTGAAAGCCCTCACAGCCAGAGGATAATCCACTCCAGCCTCACAGGTGTGTCTTCCCCAGGGGATCAAAGGGACAGAGCAGCCATGAGAGCCATCAAGAGCTTACGTAACCTGGTGGGGCTCGCACAGCAGCTAAGCCCACGTGGGCGCCCAGGCACCTTGCCAGACTGCTCACTAAGAGGGATGTTTAAAGATCAAGTTCATGGCTACACCGGGGGTGCCAAAAAAATGTGTACAAGTGGACACTTTGGTCAGCGTTGCTCAAGCAGTAGTTCGCTGTCATCAGAAGTGTCTGGACGCTGATGGGAACCACTTTGAGCACCTCTTGTCATTGCAGGAGTCAAACGTGACTTGTATTCATCTTTTGTTTTCGGTGTATATTGAGTATTACAATGTTAATACAGTTTTTTCCTTTCTTAAAATGTGTCTACATTTTTTGGGGCACCCTCTGTATTTAACTCAATTTCATAGAAAACCAAACACAGCTCCTGAAGCGACGGATAAGTTCCATAAGAACAGCAACAGGTATGTCTAATCGTCACCTGGTCCCCACAGCCTTAGTTGCTGTCCAGAGCATGACAGGTGAGAGTCTGGCCACCCACATACCCCTCCGTTCACACAGTGCTTCCGGGCACTCTCCATGTAGGAAACAGACCCTGGTCTCAGACCCCACACAGGAGTCCTGTTTGAGGCCAGGCCCACGCTTCCTTACCTGGATTTTCTCATTGCTAATGAGTTGAAGCACTTTGGGATTAATATCTCCTTCATCTAGGGAAGGAACCAGAACACAGTGAATCGTCACTAAATACCACCCTGTGCAAAAGCCACTGGCATCTGCTGGTTTTATGTCCCTCTGTGACCAAGATCTCAATTGGGGAACAGGCGTCAGCAAATGCTATGGAGCCGAGCCTCTTCCTTTGACTTTTTTTAAAACGGAAAGAGTACATACATGGCAAGGTGTACTTACCTAGCCGACTGTTGGCAAACGGTTGGTTTAAAGTTTTTCCGTAGCCTTCTTTCTTTCCCCCGAAGATGGCACTGGTAACTACCTTTTGCTGCATCTGGTCACACAGAATTGAAAAGTAAAAAAATGGTGGCCACGGAGCTCTTTGGGACAGAGAAGAGTTAAGGTCCACGGTATCACTTTCCTGGATAAGCTGTGGGAGCCTTGTCATATACTTCTGCATAGAAATCAGAACACATTCCTGGCTCTAGCCAAAATGCCCTAAAAATTATACTGCCAGAGGTTGAAACTTTCAGAATTTCAGAGGGCAGTTCCTTTCTTCTAGGTCAGAGATGGGCACACTACAGCCTGCGAGCCCAATCCAGCCTCCTGCCTGGTTTTATAAGTCAGTTTTATTGGGGCACAATCCTGCCATCCAGATATGTGTTGTCTCGGGCTGCTTGGGGGCTACTATGGCAGAGTGGGGTCATTGCAACGCAGTTTGTCTGGCCCACAAAGCCTAAAGTATTCTCTCTGGCCCTTTATGGGAAAGGTCTGCTGACCTGAAGATAAGCGTCAACAAAACCAGACCTCCAGCAGAGAAGGGTCCTGCGTTTGCAGGGCAGGGGCCATCTGGGTTACTTTCCCATGGTAACAGTGATGCTGATAACAGCTGCCATTTAACGAGGGCTCTGCTACGTGGTCTACATGCGTTTAATTTTCAACGTGTATGAGGCCTGGGCCTAGTGTGACCCTTGGCTTACAGGTGAATTGGTGGGTGGGGACTGCTACCTCTGATCACCCAGCTGTAGGGCCAGCCCCTGACTCTCCACCAGTCCACCGTCTCACACACATGCATATATACACCGCGTCCCTACCAGTGCCTTCTTCTCGGCTGTGATCCCGCGGCAGTACTTTCGAACCAGATTTCTTCTGCACAGTTTCCAGAGCAGATAGGATGCCTATGTGGAGAACACACTTCTTTTGCACCTGCCTCAGTCACACCCTGTCTTGGGCTGTGGCTTTGAAAGCACAGCTGAGTTTACTTCAACTTAAAGTACAACGTTAATCTTTTATAGTCAAAGCAGTTAATCTTCCAATCCTGCGCTAATTTCGCTACTGCTAAGCTAGGGGTTCTTAAACGTGAATGTATTTGAGTCACCTGAGGAGTTGACTAAAAGGAAATTCCTAGAGATGCCGACTCACTGGGTCCAGATTGGAACCCGGGAATCTTACTGTAGCCCCCACTCTGCACTCCAGACACAGAGGGTCCTCAGGTCATCTTTAGAGAAACCCTGTGACAGTCACCTAACCCATCTGGAAGGCTCCATCAAGGACTGACACCATTTAAAAGTACTCTGTAAACAGACCTCCCATGGCTTTATACTTCCAGTAAGAATATTACGACTTCTTGTGCAATACCCTTGCAAAGAAGTGCTTTGCTAAGGCCGGCCTTTCAAGCCAGGGGAGACAGCACAAAGAAACAGAAAAGTTAAGCTCCGTCAGTGCCCAAGTCATTTGCAACACGAGTCCCAGTGGAGCCCTTACGTTTTCCAAGATCCCAGGAGGCATCAGCCAGTTCTTATCCAGGACATTCGTTGGGATGTAGTACCGAAGATTCAAGATGTATTTCTTCCGCACAAACACGACAAACTCCTCATTGTCAGGACAAAGAGGCTTGTATCGATTGATGAATCCCTTTATGAACCTAAACAGGAAAGGATTTTGTTGGTGTTTCTGTCCCATTTCTTCACCGAGACTTGCATTCTCTCCCCATTTGTTTGATTCAGAGGAAGCCAACTGGTGGAGATTCTTTAGATGGTCCCATAGGCCAGAGCCAGTAATGTAGCCCGCAGGCCAGATCTGCCCCCGAAGATATGTTCTGTTTCACCCACACTATTTTCTGTTTTGTTTTTAGTAGCTTGAATTAGTTGCCAACAACAACAAAAATTGGGAGGTATTACATGGAAGCCAGATTTCCAGCGTTCCTTGAAAAATAATCGAAAGATTTGGCAATGCTGACCTGGCATTTCTCCACGGCAGTGGTCGGCTGAGATGGAAAGATTTCCAGTTTGCTGCCACACCTTATTGTCCCCACCACACCTTACTGTCTTATCCCAGTTCATGAGACTCACTTTACCCGCCTGGCATCAGAGGGCACTTGACTTTGTGACTTTTGAACTAGACTCTTAAGAGATACTAGAAATGTACTGAGCTATAATCACCCCCAAGTTAGGGAGCTCAGAGGGAAGAGATGGGACTGGATTCTTAAGGATTGGCATCCCAAAAGGAATATTAGCTTTCCACACAAATCCGAAAAACCAAGTCTAGGGCCACCCTCTTCAGAGCGCCAGCATTGAGCAGGGCCTCTCTTCCCTCCTGTACCCCAGAACTTACTTCCTTATAATCCGCACAGCCCACTTTCTCCTTTTCATCTCCTTCCGAGCCAGGACTCCACGCCAGTGGGCTTCCAGTTTGATGGCTGAAAGAGTTCACTGCTGGCATTAGAAGGTGAGTACAATCATATTTAAATACAAAAGGCTTTTTCAGAATTGGTCATCCATACCACAAACATCTACAAGCCCATCAAAGCACTTTGCTAGCCCAGAGATGGAACGTCCTGGGGGTGCTCAGACGGAGGCTGAAGTAGGGAGACAGACGAACCCCAGGATGCTCTGGGAAGCTTCAAGGGAAGCCCCAAAATTATGTGAGGGGACCAGAGTTTCCCAAGGTCGTTTCTGGGGACGAGTGGTGCATGTGATAGCATATCCAGTTGTCTTACCACTCCTTGGTTTATTTCACCATGTTTAATTGTCTACATTTAAAAATTGGGGTATATAAACAAATTGGGACACAAAATTTAGATTTCTGGCTTGTCTCCCACTTTCGGAATGCTTTTCTGATTTTTCTCAGTTACTCAGATTTTTTAAATGCTTTTATTCCTCATAACTGGTACAAAAACAACCAACTGGCAACAACCCAAATGCCCATCAACAGAATGGCTAGCTTGGGAAAAACTCATATAGCACAGGGGTCAGTAAACTACAGACCTCGGGCCAGCCACCTGTTTTTGTAAATAAAATTTAACTGCAACATCACTGTGATCATTAATTTATGTATTTGCCTAAAGCTACTGTCATTCTACGACAGCAGAGTTGAGTAACTTCAACAGAAATCATATGACCTACAGGCCTAAAATATTTACTGTCTGGTCCTTTAAGAAAAAGAATGCTGACCTCTAATACAGTGGAATACTATGTAGCTATGAAAATGAATAACTAAATCTACACACATTTACTGGTTGACTTTCAAAAACAACTTAGAGTGTAAAAATGTTGCAAAAACTACAAGCAGTATAATTTATTAAGTTCAAAACATGCCAGCCTAGAACTAGTGTTGAGTGATGCATTCATAGATGGTAAAACTATATTTAAAAAAACAAAAACCCAAGGGAATTATAAATGCAAAAATCAGAAGAGTGGTGTGTGTGTTTGGGGGGGGGCTGACTGAGAAGTGATTGGGGACAGAAAGGATCCAAGGGTACTCCTGATGTTGGTAACTTTTTTAAAAAATTATTCTTTAATCATGCACATGTTATGAATCAAATAAAACATGGAACAAATATAGGTTATATATTATCATCTCTGGTCAACAGAGTAAAAATGAGCAGAGGCCCCAGAACTGGACCCCAAGGCCACCCCATACCAAGGTTTCAAGGACAGGCAGGGAGAGAGGACGAGCAAAGGGAGCCTGTGCTTCCAGGAGGTGGGTAGTTGATTGGAAAACAGTGGGGTTCTGGCCCATCGCAAACTGGAAATGTCTGCTGACTGCTTACCTGCTTGTCTCTTTTTCACATAGACTCTCCTTTCTAGGCAGCCTCTGTACGTGGCTTGAATTTTCGCAACTTAAAATAAAACAAAAGTTTTGGTGAAATGGCTCTCGTTCTTGCATCTTGGTGGTTGTGACCTTCAGAGGGGACGTGAGAAGTGGGCGTTGGGGTGTGCGGTGCGGAGCAGACAGAGGAAACCCATGCAGCAGGGCAGAGATGAGAGTGGGCAGGTTATCGTAAGCCTGGCGGTCAGAAGCTGTCCAATGACAAGCTTCCGTTCTTCCTTCCCTTTGCCTTCCTTCCCCCAGAGTAAGGAACCGAGTTACCATCTAAAGGGGCTGTGGGGCCCTGGTTTCCTGTGAGGCGTTATATTTCATCCTCACACCCTACCTTGCTAGGCAGACATCAGCACATTTTAGCAACGGGCATGCAGGCTTGCGCACTAAGGAAACTTGCTGGCTGCCAGGCAACGCAGCTGCAGGGCTGGGGGACCACACACGCTCCACCTCCTCCTCCCAGTGCCTGAGGTCCCACCCCAGGCCAAGCTCCTCCAGGAGGGTCCCACAGACCAGCAGTGTCACACCCCTGGGAGCTGGTTAGAAATGCTGACTCAGGCCCCCACAGCCAGCTGCAGTCCATTAACCAGACCCGGCTGATGACTACCCACTGGGGTCAAAAAAATGAAACCATGCAGCACAATGGTTAGGAGTCCAGGCCTTGAAGCCAAAGAGACCCACGTTCAAAGCCCAGCTATGCTGCTGACTAGCTGTGTGGCCTCCAGCAAGTTACCCACATCTCTGGGCCCGTTTCCCCGAATATAAAGTGGAGGTAATATCACGTCATAGGTTTGTTCTGACGATACAATGAGAACATGAGTACCAACGAGTGGGTACGCACTGGCACACAGCAAACACTCAGATTACTCAAGCTGAGTCCTCAACAGACCAGTTTCACTTTCAAGGGAGACCTGCCTCAGGCCCAGGAGTTTTTTATTGTTTTCCATTCTCCACCCTCCTTCACCCCCCATCTAATTACCATTCGCAACAAACACCCTGGCTGTAGGCTTTGAAGCTACACCCTCGGACGACGGATACTCATACAAACCAAGTTTCTAAAACCTTCATGTAATGGCAATGGACTCCCATGGGTTTAGGTCCTCGTGTAGCACAACAGAGTTGGATCCAGACTAAAACTGGGGCAGCCCTGCAGTGGTGAAGCCTCTGTGTGCATCCACGAGGATCTCCAAACACCCATTAAAGGCATATAATCACGTGTATCTTACCACTTTCTCATATCTTGTTCCTGGTTTCCAAAGCCAGGAACGTTATATCAAATACCATGTTTAAGATGTATCCCAAGCTAAGCGTGTTCACTTCACATTCTATTGAAATCAGGGCAGGAAAAAAAAAATCATACCTAATTGATGTTTCCTAAATTCAAAGGCCTCTTCAGTAGCAAATAGAGCTCTGGGGAAACGAATGAATATTTTGGTTCTAGAAGTTAAAAAAAAAAAAAAAAAGAATGTTTTATTATTATTTTTCCTAAAGAAAGTTTATCTGAGAACAAGAGTGAAAGCTTTTGCATATCTGACAAGGTGAAATTGTTTTGATAATAGACTCCACCCATATTCAACTCTACCCACATTATCACAAATGGAACATATTTTTTCTAACAAAGATCTGGGCAGAAGTTAAAGACTGTGATTACAGTCAAACGAAAGGTAAAGCTCCGAATCTCATCCTGTAGACTGATTTACAACATAGGATTTAAATCACACCATCCAGTCTTCTAATGCAGGGGATCTCCACTTGGCTTCCTATCAGAAGCCCAGGGACTCATTGAAAGGATACCCCCTTAAGTAGATTGTACTCTAGTCAAGAGTGTCTGGGGGTGGGACCCAAGCAGCCATATTTTTTTAAGCTTCCCAGGTGATTCTAATATGCAGCTAACTAGGTGACCATTGCTTCAGCGGCAGGTAACAATTATCAGAGTTCCTCGGCCCGTCACCCCCGTAGGAAGGGGGATCTGTTGGATACTGATGGCGCTCTTTGATTCTATCTTTCACTCTACTCAAGAACTCCATATATTATCAGCTTTGGGTACAAGTTGGAGCCTTTCTGTATGCTTTAATGATTTCAAGAGCAATATTTAATTAGGCAAATAGCAGAGAGAGAAAAGATGAAAAAAGAAATTTTCATTAGGCATGATACAAATAAATAAAATGAAAAAAAAAGAAAAACCCACTCAGGTTTAAAAGTAAAGCAATGAAAAGTTAAAGCCTGTGAAATTTTATTCATACAAAAGAATAAAAATTGATTTTAAAAGGACTGATTTAAACATGTTTTTCAGCTTTTCTTATTCCTTGAACAAGAAACTGCTTGCAACTCAGAACGATTTAAGATAGGTAAGTACTAAATACTCTGTAACTTTCCCCTGGAAAAAAAAACAGAGCCAAATTCCCCATTTTGTTTATGGTAAACCCAATTACTTTCAGTTAAGAATATTGGCAACTCCACGAAATATGATCAGATATGTCAGCAGGAAGGTACCAGCGGTACCAAGGGCATTACAAAAAGGCCCAAAAGAAAACAAGATGGTAAAAACAACAGCGGAAAAATGATGAAACACAAACAAAATACAAAAATGCTGGCATATTTACAGCCTCCCTCTGAAATATGACCTGTGTTCTACTTTCAGCGTGTCATGCAGGGCGGCCTGCGGGCTCTCTGCTCCCGCTCCCCACATAAGAACATAGGATACGGTGAGGCCAAAAAGAAACACCCACGGAGCCATAGATGGGGGAGTCATACTAGTATATTCTTGCTAGCAGCACTATACTCTCACTGGAGGCTGGATCCACACTGTCCACAACCCACCATCCTAACTACAATCCGCGCTTGCTAGCTCAGCCACCATCTTCTTGCCAGCCCCCCATTTGCTGCTCGCGTAGCCACGTCAGTTATATTAGTGGCCAATGGCTCACTGGTTACAGCTGACAACCAACTAGCCACAGCTGATGGCCATCCAATCACAGTTGATGGCCATTTACTACCTGAGCCAGCACCTTTCCACGTGAGGCCGAGAGCCTGGAAACTACTTTCTGGGGCTCTGCCCCCACACAGCGTGAAACAAAAGCAGAGACCATTTCTCAATGGATATCACAGATGAAACAGATGCCAGCCAGTTTGCGGGGGGGAAGACATTCCCTCTAAGAAGAGAGAGATTCAGTTAGCAACTTGCTGGGATTATAACCCCATTCTTGGTGTTCCTACTAAAAATGACACGAAGTCAATGATCCGATGTGGCCTTACTGAAATGACTTGTCACATTTCAGAGCTACTCAGTCACAGGCACTGGGTCTGGGAACACAGAGGTGGGTGGTGACAGACTCAGGTGAGGGAGGTTTATCTTTGTGAAGTCAGAGGAGGGAGGCAAGGCTCTACAGCCTGGAAGCTTCAGCACTGATGAGTCTTCTAATAGCTTATGGGGGCGGGGGTGGGGGGGGTGTTGTTGGTTTAACTTCAGATCAGTCCTGTGCTGCTTTTTCATTCTTTCATTTTTGTATGACCGCTGTGATGACTCCCTGAGGAAGTCAAAGCAGCAGCCTTCTGAGGTTTCACTCCCTGCACAGAACCATCCAAACCCTCAGGGTCTTCCTGGCTGGGCTCCTTTTCCTGATTGTGGAAATCTGGGGAAGTGTCACTTTCCGTCCCACTTCCTGGTTCCCTCTTTTCAATGAGCTGGTCCTGAACTCCTGCCAATGCACTTACGCAGCTGCTGAAGTAACTGAGGATTTACTGATGAGTCGCTCAGCTTCCCTTAAACTTCTGGTTCCTTTGGTGGTTTTTGCTATTGGAGTTTTTGTGGTTGTTCACACACCTATCCCAGCCACGAATAGTATTGCCAGACATCTGCATGTCTTCCAAGCAGCTTTCCTTCAAAAACATCGCTCTGTCTCTCCAAGTTTGCCAGTGTTTCCACCAGCTCCTGCAGCCACTTCACGAGCTCCGCCAGCTCCGGCGGGGACCTGGGGTCTGCAGTGTTACCACCTCGTTGTGCTGGTATCACCATGTTGGGCTGAGACGGGCAGCCGAGAGTGTTTTCACTATTAGTTGGTTCAGTTACTATCTCGTAATGGGTTAAATAGTGTTCCCCGAAAATTCATGTCCACTCAGAACTTGAGAAAGTGATTTTATTTGGAAATAAGGTCTTTGCAGATGTAATCAAGGTAAGGATGGAGATAAGCTTATTAGGGTGGACCCTGAATCCAAGCGTGTCCTGATAAGAGACAGAAAAGAACGCACAGAGACATAGGGGAGAAGACAGTGTGAAGATGGAGGCAGAGATTGGAGTGATGTGGCCACAAGCTGGGGAATGCCAGGAGCCACTGGGAGCTGAAAAAGCAAGGAAGGATCCTCCCACAGAGCCTTCAGAGGAAGCATGGTCCTTCCAACACCTTGATTTTGGACTTCTAGCCTTAGAACTGTAAGAGACTACATTTCTGTGGGTTTAAGCCAGCTAGTTTGTGGCAATTTGTTATACAGCCCTAGAAAACAAATACACCATCCTAACCTGAAGTTATTTCCCTGGGCTTTAAGAAGTGATGACACAGAAATGAAATAAGTCAGACTGAGAAAGACAAACACCACATGATCTCACTTATATGTGGAATCTAAAGAACAAAATAAACCAACAAAAAAAAACCCACACAACAGAAACAGAAACAGACCCAGATACAGAGAGCAAACTGATGGTTGCCAGAGGGGAGGGAGGTTGGGGAACCAGGTGAAAAAGGTGAAGGGATTAAGAAATACAAATTGGTAGTTACAAAAAAATCACGGGATGTAAAGTACAGCATAGGGAATATAGTCACTAATGTTGCAGGGTGATCACTGCACAAATTATATAAATATCTGACCACTAGGCTGTACACCTAAAACGAATGTAAAATAATATTGAATGTCGACTGTAAGTATAAAATAAAATTTTTTAAAAGTGATGAGAAAGACTGAGTCTAATTTTAAAAGAAGATCCCATCAATTAGCAGAGCTAAATTTTAACTATTGCTCTCCATTGCCTGCCCCACTCACCCACCCTTTGAGGGAAACTTCCCAGGACAGCCCCTGACGGGGGTGAGGGGGGGTTTATAGCAATGTTATGCCACCTGATCCCACTTCCTCATCAGAGGTTGTGGAATGGGGAAAGATCCCCCCCTCTAACCTCCATGGCCTAGCCTCCCTCAGGAAGTTCTAAGCCGGATTCCCCTCAGGAGAAGGGCCCAGAATAGAAGCATAGAGATGGAGATGGGGCAGAGTGGCCACAGACGGCCAGGTCCAAGTGGGACTTAGGAGTTGGCAGCACAAGTCCACTGACAGATGCAAAGGCAGAGAGGTCCCTGAAGCTGGAATCTGCGTCCTGGTAACGAATCCTCTTCACGTTTGGGCACCAGGCCTTATAACCAAATGAACCCTGATCAAAATGACTAATAGACTAAAATCTTCCTGCTTCCCCCTGATTAAGTTTTGCCTCCACGCCTTCAATGTGTGTGAAAGTTCACTCGCAACTACGACTCTATAGGAATGCTACTCCGAGTTCTACACCAGCACTTTCCAGTCTGAGCTTTCACGTCACGGAAGTCCCAATATCTCCTCTAAGACATCCTGGTACGTTTGAACCATGGAAGACTCTAGGCACAGAGGTTAGGAGAGCCACCCTAGTCCCCTCATTTTTCAAGCCAAGAGGCTCATTCTGGCCCTCCCCCACCCATCAGGCATAGAACACAGGCCTTGTTCATAACTTAATCTTCTCCAATAGGCAGCAAAATCGCCCTTCTAACCATTTAGAGCTTGTCATATTGTGATTTATAATGAGAAATAGATATTTGGCCTTTGTTGTGTTTCAGTGTCACAGCCCACAAAACCCTTGTCATTTACTAAGTCATTAGAGCAATAGGGGCTTTGGTTATATTTGGTTTTTGTTCCTGAAATAGCTTCAAAATGATAATGGTGAAATGGGTGTCTTATTATTTATAACAAAACCCTCTTGATCACACCACACTTGAGTTTATGCTAATGAGATGATATTTGGAAAGCCTCTAGGTAACCTAAGGATGGGGGCTGGTTGCCAGGGGAACTAACCACATGATTAGAAGGTAGGAACATTCAGCCTCACTTCCCGGGAGGGGAGAGGGGCTGGAGGTTAAACTAATCACCAGTGGTCAATGACTTTATCAATCATGCCTCTGTAATGAAGCCTCTGTAAAAACCCCAAAAGGACATGGTTTGGAGTTTCTGGGTGTACCTGGAGAGGGTGTGGAAGCCCCGCCCCTTCCCGCATGCCTTGCCCTTTGCATCCCTTTCATCTGGCTGTTCCTGAGTTATAACCCTTTGGAATAAATCAGTAATCTAAGTAAAATGTTTTCCTGAGTTGTGTGAGCTGCTCTAGCAAATTAATTGGACCCAAGGAGGGGGTTGCGGGAAGCTCCGGTTTATAGCCAATCAGTCAGAAACACAGGTAACAACCTGGCCGTGGCACCGGTGTCTGCCGTGGGCCCCTTCACCTGCAGTATCTGACGCTACCTCCAGGTGGACAGGGTCAGAATGGGGGTAAATTGTAGGACATCCAGCTGGTGTCAGAAGTGTTGTGCAATGGAGAGTTGTGCGTGTGCGTGAAGAATTGAGAGTGAAAGAGACACACAGGAGAGCTGTTTCTTTAAAGAGATGCATTTAAATGGAGTGGATGAAAGTATCTGCTTGGAAATCTACGTCAACTCCTGAAAAACGCATCTCCAGGCTCTAGATGGATATGGATCAATGCCCAAAACATTTCGACCCCAACTTCCCAGCCACTTACCTCCCTAATTTGTAGTCCTCGGGTTTATAGCCAATGTACTTGATCAGCCGCTCTACGCCCTCTGCTGGAGGCCCCTGCCAGTGCGGCCAAGTGTCTGGGCACAAGGATTTGTACCTAAGGGAGAGAGGAGAGGCACACCTGGAGAGCCATCTGATCTGACACTGGCCCCCCACCAGGAGTAGGCTTCTTTCTGCTACTGGCACACCAGCTGCTCAGCATCCTAGACTCACTACTTCCTTGAACTTAACTTCTTTGAATTCAACACGATATACGTGGCAAGAAAGAAGAGAGAAACTGTATCAGCGGGACAGGCCTGTTTTCACAGAACAACAACCTCACCAGAAAACAATTCCCTTCCTAGGTATAGACCCACGAGGCAATGAAAACGTATGTCCATGTAAAAACCTTATCCATGAATGTTCACAGACTCATTGATCATAATAGACGAAAGGTAGAAACACACAAAGGTCCATCAACGGACAAACGCATGGACAACAGATGTGAACCAGCATGGGAAGAAAAGGTGCCATGCCTGGAAGGGGACCAGGGGTTTTTCAAGGGTAATTTGGGACCCGGTGTTGACTTAAGAACTTGATTTCAGCATAGGCTGCAACTCCCTTTTAATAGGCAGTCACTAGAAAGACAACCGTGAGATCTATAAATAATACGTGAATGCAGAATTCAAAAGTGTCTGTGGACCAAGGCAGAAAGCATACAACTGGAGGAGATAACCTGGAACCACATGGTCTGGGTTTGAGCCCAGCTCAGGGGCTGAACAAGTCACTTCATCTCCTCACTTACGCAATGCGAACAAGAACAGGACATTCCTCATGGGATCATCCAGAAGATTGAGATGAGGAATCCACAGAAAGTATCTGGCATGGTCCAAGACTTCCATACAATAGCCATGGCGTAACTATTAAGCATCTTCCTAATGTCATTATATGGTATTATTTTAAAATCGAATTTTAAACTGTTAAAAACATGGTTATTTTCCTGGGACTATATTTTATGAGCAAGTCCATTAAAGGCATTTGCAATGAATTGAATGTTTGTGAACCTTCTCCCCCAAATTCACATGTTGAAAAATCCTAACCCCCCAAGGTGATGGTTGTTAGGAGGTGGAGCCGTTGGGTGGTGATTAGGTCCTGAGGGAAGCGTCCTCATGAATGGGATCAATGTCCTTATAAAGGGACCGCAGAGACCTCCTTGACCCTGTTTCCAATGTGTGAGGACACGTGAGAAGATGGCAGTCTGCAACCCGGAAGAGGGTACTAACCAGAACCTGACTGTGCTAGCATTCTGACCTCCGATTTCCAGCCTCCAGACTGTGAGAAATCAACTTCTGTTGTTTATAAACCACCAATGTCATGGTACTTGGTTATAGCAGTCTGAACAAAGACAGGCATTAAGTGTCACCCACTCTTCCCTGACGACCTCCCCCTGTCTAGCCACAGACACAATGGCACGGATGCATGCCCACCCCAGGGAGCATGCCCACCCCTGCTCCCGCCCTTCCGGCCCTCACCCATCACTAGCACATGCCATCCGGTCTGCCCAGACATGGGCCAGAGAGATACAGAGGTGATGGGGAGGTGACTTTAATGCCTGCAGCGTGGGGGGACTACTAACTTCTGTCCTTTTCAGCCCTGAGATGCAGTTGCTTCCTGACCACGAGAGGCAGTGCCTGGCCAGGTGCACAGGTAGGGCATCTCCAACCTAGTCCCTTGAATGTCTCCTGCTTCTATTCCCAGGGCCGCTGACCTGCAGCCACACCTGCCCTTTAGCTGGTCCTTGAGCCTGCCCAGTTCCCACTGCTAGGCTCTTTCCTGGACTGCTGTTCCCAATATCTTTAGGGCTCCCTACCTCACTTGGAGAGGCCCTCCCGGACCACTTTACCTAAAGAGGGAGCCCGCCACTCTCCCCCCTTACCCACATTCATTTTCCTTCTAAGAATGTACCCCCACCCCCACGACCGGCTATATCTTCATGTTATCACTGGTCTCTCCCATCAGAAAGTAAACTCCATGTGGCAGGGATGGAATCTGTCCTGTTCTCCAGCACCTAGGACAGAGCTGGTACAGAGCCGGTGCTCACTGGTATTTATGGAAAGAAGAAACCAGCCTCAGATAGCAGCAGAGTAGGGAAAAGATGTATGAAGTTCAAAAACTCCAGGAAGATGGGAAGGTCAAGTGTGTGTGTGGTGGGGGGTGGGGGGGTGGGCAGTGACGGCTACTTCCTGCCACCTTCACCAGAAGTCAACTTCAGAAAGATGGATGAGATAAGGGCAAATGAATGACAGGTAGCTGATGAACAAAAGGGGTACAACCCCCCCAACAAAAACACCTGGCAAATTGTGTGGTGGTTTCCCAATTATACATTATCATCTGACCCAGTAATTTAGTCCAAGGTTTATACCCAAAGAAATGAAAACAGATGCCCACACAAAAACTCGTACATGAATTGTCCTAACAGCATTATTCATAATCACCAAAGAATGGAAACAACCCAAATGCCTATCAACAGATGAGTGGATAAGTAAAATCTGGTCTGTGCACACAATGGAGTATCATTCTGCCATGAAAAGGAATGAAATATGATCCAAGCTACAACATGGATGAATCTTGTGAACATTATGTTAAGTGAAAGCCGCCAGACACAAAAGCCTAAATGCTACACAAATGACTCCATTTGTATGAAATGTCCAGCACAGGGAAATCTATGAAGACAAAGTAGATCAGTGGTTGCTTAGGGCTGGGGGTGGTAAGGAGATGGGGGGGTTTACAGCTACAGGGTACAGGGTTAGTGAGGTGATGAAAATGTTCTAAAACGGACTGTGCTTGCACATATCTGAACACCCCAAATCACTGACACTGATGTGGGTGAATTGCGTGGTATGTGAATGACATCTCAATAAAGCTATTTAAAAAGACAAGAGACCATGGCTATGCATTGGGAGTCTGGTCCAGAAATGGGGACGGATGAAAGAAAAAAGGAGAGGGGACAAAGAGGAAAGGGATGTGACAATGAGCCCCCAACATTAGGCTGCTTGAAGATCCTGTGTTGCCTTCAGACCTGCCTTCTACGCACGCCTCCATGGGTGTTTTATGGTTCCAAGGAGTTGAGGATTGGGGATGAAAACGCCTCTCCGAATGTACGCACGGTACAGAGCAAAGCTGTGCAGAGGTCCCCGAGCTGGGGTCCTGGGCCCCCCTTGGGAGCCTTCAAAGATAGCATTTGGGGCAGGATTGTCTGTAACGCTTCTCACTGTTTCTAAAACCCAAAGAGTTATGCCATTTCTCAAGGTAAGTTTGATGCATGTCGATAACATCCCAGGTGTGTTCAGCCGAAATTGTATCAACTCAAACGGTTCATGCTGATGACGCTGATCAGCAGTTCAGATCGGCAGGAAGATAAATCATTGAAATAACAGTGAGGAAAGAGACTATTACTTAATAAACACATGTAAGTGGATATCAATGATCAAAACACGAGGCTTATGGGAGGAGAACAAACATGATCCTTGGTAGAAAAAAAACCTGAAGTCACAAAATTAGGGGCTAAAAATAAGAACACATGAAAATGCCAAAGTTTCAGAGCTCAGGATCTTGGGGTGTAAGGAGCAAAACGCAAGTTATTAGATTTAAAAATGTAAGTTCACGCGTGTGTTTTTTATGATTATAAAATCATACTTTAAAAAAAGCCTAATTTCAGTTGAAGTATAAAATTTCTGATATTCAATCATGGTGACCTACAAAAATGACCACTTCACTATGCTTCTCTGGAGAGTGTGAGAGCGTATTGCTATTTTGGCAAGAAATTCACACGCAGCTTACCACCAATGAAATATTAGCAAGCAAATGTGGGCGATGGTAGTGGTAGTGGTGGAGCATATCAGTCAATTCTTATAAACTCCTTGAGAGCAGGCAATTTAATCCCCATGTGACACCCAAGGAAATAGGTCACCAGTGGAAGAGATAGAATGGGGATTCCCACCCAAGTCTGTGTGGCTTCAATGCCTATGTTCCCACCACCACACCCACTTCTCTTGACAGCCTGCGAGGCCGACAGGAGCGCCGCCAGACTGACAGCGCCAAACCAGGACCTGTGGTCCCCTTAGGAAGGGTTTGCCCTAGACAAGTACAGACCCAAGGGAAGCACCACCCATATCTGCCCTGGGGTCTCTGCACTCAGTTCCAAGAAGATAGGGGCTTAGTGAAATGAAGTGGCAGGTGGTGAACTGAGTCGGCTCCCTAGCCTCCAAAATGTTAGTGTTTCTTCACTGTCACAGCTACAGCAGGTGAAAAAAACTGAGTTCCCCGAGGGACGCCCTTTTATTCATCGCCTCACCCAAAGACTCACACCGAGAACAGTCGTCCCCGCCCCCCTTATCTATAGCTCCACTGTCTGCAGTTTCTGTTACCCACAGCCAACTGTGGTCTGAAAGCATTACACTGAAAATTTCAGAAATAAATAATTCACACGTGTTACACGCTGTTCTGAGTAGCGCGATGAAAACGCGAGCCATCCGCTCTGTCCCACCCTGGACGTGACTCCTCCCTTTGTTCTGTGTCTCCTCCACGCTGTGTACGCTGCCCACCCACCCGTCGGTCACTCAGGAGCCATCTCAGTGACCAGATGGGCTGTTGGGATATCACGCTGCTTGTGTTCAAGTCACCCCGCTTCACTCCATCATGGCCCCAAAGCACGAGTGGTGAGGCTGGCAATTCAGAGATGCTAAGGGGCAGTTGTACAGGGATTCCTTTCAGCGAAAAGGTGAAAGTTCTCAGTTTAAGGAATTTTTATCCTCTCACATCATCACAAGAAGGGTGAGGACAATACAGTAAGATATTTTGAGAGAGAGACTACATTCACATAACTTTTATTACAGTATGCTGTTGAAATGGTTCTATTTTATTATTAGTGATTGTTGTCCGTCTATGACCGTGCCTAACTGATACACTAACCTTTATCATAGGTATGTGTGCATAGGAAAAAACATAGCATATGTAGGGTTGGGTACTATCCACGGTTTCAGGCATCCCCTGGCGGTCTTGAAACGTAGTCTCTGCAGATAAGAACGACTATAGGTGTTTGACTTTACTGGTTTCATCAACAAAATAAACTTTACCTGTGTAAGAAATGCTCGTATTTCCGCCGGTATGCAAAGCCAGCCCGTCTCACCCGCAGGTGTTCCATCAGCCCCAGGTACTTGATCTGATGCCTTACGAGGAAGTCATCAAACCTGCCTTTGGAAACACAGAAGGGAGAGTGACCGTTAAGGACCCTTTGGCTCTCTTTCAACCCAGACCGACCAGAGACGGCCAGCTGACCACCTGTGAGCTGCGTTTGGCCACAAATATGTTTCCTTAGGCCCTAATTGTGTTTCATGTGATGGGAGCATCTTACAGGAACATCTGGATTTTGGTTTCTCTTGAAAAACCATGACATCTGGTCATTCTGGGCTTAGAGTCTCACAGAACAACAACAGCTGGAAGGGAGTAGTGCTTTAGACAGGGTGTGCTCTCTCCAGTTTGCCGCAGCGCCCTCCACTGCCTGGTCTGCTTCACTCATTTGCTCTTCCTGCCTGGCCTCTGGAAGTCTTTGACTATCTGACTTTATTAGAGACCATGGCACGAGTTTAGAAAAGACCCACGTCATAGACCATCTTGGAAGATTGCTCACTGGCTGAAAAGAAGCCACCTCACTTCCCCTCACCTCTGATACCTGCCTGGCTCAACTGCGTTGCTCCTGAAATGGGACAAAGTCTGAGCAATGTTCACTCAGGACCACCCAAGGAACACCCCCTGCCCCTACTTATTGACCTTCTATTATTAAAAGTGAAAACAATTCACGCCCAGAGGATAAGGAGCAAGCCTGTGGTAGTTTTCAGGATTTTAACCCACCACCATCTTGGTTTTCCTTCCAGCCTCATTTCCCTGAGCTATCTGTTCAGAACGATTCACAACTCACTGGGTTCTTTCCACTCATTGGGCTTGATGCAACGGATATACGAAGGTTCCTTGGAGATGAGAATTTCCAGAAGGCTGCTCAGGCTGTTTTTAAACTGAGTCCCCACCTGCAGGGAGAGAGAATGAGCTAAACAGACATCGCTACTCCCAGTTACTACCAAGAAGACTGGTTGGGGCACAAGTATGCAGTGAATACCTTGTAGAAGCCAGCATCACCTCCGAGCCCACCCCCCACCACCTTCCCCTGTTCCCGTTACCAGACTTCCTTTATGACACTCATATTGTAAGTTCTTTCTTTATTCGATGGCATTTTCCTATCCCATCTCCCACTAGATCATACGGCCCATGAGCTCAGGGACTTTTGACTGTTTTATTCTTGCTAAATCCACAGTAGGTGCTCAGTGAATGTCTGTAAATGACCACACTGCTTGCTAACCTTGGAAAGTATATATTTAGTAGACCAGGTTAGAAAGTGATACTTCCAGATAAAGGGGAGGAAGGACTTAAAAAGTGTAAATAGCCAGAGGTAATCGCCCTCTCTGGGTGATTTTTGCTGCCTTTCAATTTTGCACGGGCATTTTCCCCACTCACTGTTGGTGACCTTCTCCGGTTTTGTAACTCGGCCACCAGGAAGCATTCCTTCAGGATGCTGTTTTTGGACATGCACAGTACCTGTAAATAAAGGGAAATGACAACCACTTTCGCTACTTCAGAAATCACTAAGGGGTCTTTGGGGCAGCTCACGTCAGTGTGCACAACAGACCAGAGTCATCTGCTTTGGGAGTCCTTGAAGAAGAAGAGGGGGAAAACCACACACAGGTGTGGATGGAAGGAAGTGTTCGTATATGTTATCCACGGCTACATCTAGTTGATGAGGCCATGTAGGTGTTTTTCCTCTGACATGATGAAGCCAGAATGCTTCCAGTCCAGCCCAGATGCTACAGCATAAGCAGGTTCCTTAAGAATGACCTCCAGGGGCTGGCCTGGTGGCTCAGGTGGTTGGAGTGCCGTGCTCCTAACACCGAGGTCGCCAGTGCGATTCCCACATGCGGCTCTCCCTGGAGCTGACCTGCCATGTGCTGCCAGGAGCAGCCGCGCGGAAGAAGGGGAAAAATAAAAGTAAAACATTAAAGAAAAAAAAGAAAGAATGACCTCCAAAGACATACAGTTGGCTGATCGATATACGAAAAGATGCCCAACGTCATTAGCTATAAGGAAAATGCAAATCAAAACCACCCTGAGATACCACCTCACACCTGATAGAATGGGTGTGATAAATAAGACAAGTCAGGGGATGTTATGTGCAGCATAGAGAATATAGTCAATAATATTGTGATAGCGTGGTACAGTGTCAGATGGTTGCTGGACTTATCATGGGGATCACTTCTTTACGTATATAAATGTTGAGTAACTGTGGTGCACACCTGAAACTAATATAATATTGTACGTTAGCGATGTTTTAATAAAAATCTTCAAAAACAAACAAAAAAAATAGTGAAAGAGGCTATGATAAAAATAGGAAAAGGGTGACATCTGAGACATTCTGGGGACGCCATGGTACACTCCTCTGGTGTAGGCAGAACCAATCCAACTATAAAAAGTGGCTCAGTGTGTTAACCCGTTGCTCAGATAGAATCATCCTGGAAAATTCCCAGTTTTATACAGAAGGTGCCAACAAAATGTATACAAATTTTAAGAAAGGAAAAAACTGTATTAAAATTGTCATACTCAATATGTACCGATAACAAAAGATGAATACAAGCCATGTTTGACTTCTGCAATGACAAGACGTGCTCAAAGTGGTTTCCATCAGCGTAATTTTAATACAGTTTTTTCCTTTCTTAAAATGTGCACACACTTTTTTGGCACCCTCTGTATATCTTACTGATAGTCTGTATTGCAGTTCCAAATAACTCCAGTCTGCCTGAAATGCCATCCTGCTCCCGTTCACTGGATAAGGTGACTCTGCCTCCATGGAAATGGTGTAAAAAAGGTGTGCAGATGGTGAAGCCAATCAAACTCGTGTGTTAAGTTTTAGAAGTTTCATAATTACTGTGATGATCAGTTTGTATCTGTTATTTAAGGAGTTTGAAGTGTTTAAGAGACTCTAACAAATTAGCCTTATGATTTTATTTTGAAATGATACATTGGTATTCGATTTGTGATTTTCATTTGAAAGTTGTAAAATAATTGAATATGTCCATTAATAGTGTTTGAATGTGTAAGCGAACCCAAGTTACTACATGTATATGTTAGTTTTATTAGATTTGTAAGAGTTAGTTGAGATGTAGAAAGATTTTACTTCATAGGTTTATAGTTTTGTCCCATTAGGCATTCGAAATGTTTCAGAAAATCAAATATATTAATTTGTAAGAGGAGTTGGAAAATAGTTTAGGAAACTTACATGTGTAAAGGTAATCAATTGTCTGAGGAAACTTAATCTTTTTAAATTTATAAGTTAATTAAATACGAATCAAACAAAACAGCAATTGTTTTCAATTTTAAATAAAAATCACTATTTTTACAAATAGAATAAGGTTATGTTTGAAGACTTCTAAAAACAAAAATAAAATGTTCAACTTAAAAAACAATTTAACTCAACACTAAAAACATTTCCTCTTGTATCCATACAATGGAATATTCTTCAGCCTTAAAAAGAAAGGAAATTCTGACACCTCCTACAGCACGGATGAACCTTGAGGACGTTATGCTGAGAGAAGTCAGTCACAAAAACACAAACATTGTATGATTCCACTTATATGAGGTACCTAGAGTAGTCAAACGCATAGAAACAGAAAGCAGAATGTTGGTTGCCAGGGGATATGTGACCTTGAGCAAGTCCCAACCTCTGTGGGTCTCAGCTTCCTCATCCTCAGTTCATGTCACCTCAGTACATCCCCATGGCACCAGAACAAAACCTTACTCCTTCCTGGGGACCTCAGCCTTCTGAGCTCTCAGCCCCCTCTCCTAACACTACCCCTCACTGAACACACACACTGAGCTCCTCTGGGCCTCAGGGCCTTTGCACATGATGGTCTCTCTACCTGGAATAACCCTGATATTTCCAAAGCCAGAATCATTCTCACTCAGGTTTCAGCTCAAAGGCATCTCCACAGGGGTGTTTTCTCTGATCCTCTACATTAAATGTAAACTGTCTCCCTCAACCACAGTGCCTTATTTTCTTCATAGCACTTTTCACTGAGGTGAGGGATAACTTATTTGTGTACGTTTATATTTATTCTTGGCCACTATTCTCCCTCCCACCCTGCACACCACACAATGGAAAGCCCCATGTTCACTGCTGAAACTCCAGAGCTGGCCCAGTGTCTGGCACACGGGAGGGGCACCACATATACTTGAATGGGTTTATTGAGTGAAAGGTTCCTACAGATGACTGTTCCGGCCATGACATGCTGGAATTCCAACATAACTCACGGAAGAGAAAAATCCAGAAGGCCAATCTACCCTAAAATCAGTGTCACGGGTGATATACCCATCAAAAATACATATGGCTAAGTTTCAGGCTTACCTCTTTCAGATGTCTGTAGAGGATATCATTGTTTTTTTCCAAGAATCCTACAAAACATCAAGCAAAAAAATTGTGTATCAATGGCTTTGCCTTAAAAATGCAATTCCATCCCAATGGATAGCAAAGGGAAATCCTAAAAATCATCTCTTAGCATTAGATGAGAATTCTCAGCCTTGGCACTACGACATTTGGGACTTGATAATTCTTCGTTGTGGGACCAGTGGCACCTTCTCCAGTTGTGACAATCATATACGTGCTCTGACAATTAAGTTCACTAACTTGTTGCAATGATGTTGCTAACGTTTTTTAATACCAGAGGGATTATTCATTATGAATTTGTACCAACTGGACCAACAGTTAACCAAGTTTACTATTTGGAAGTGCTGAAAAGGCTGCGTGAAAAAGTTAGACGACCTGAACTTTTCGCCAACAATTCATGGCTCTTGCAACACAACAATGCACCAGCTCACAGGGCACTGTCTGTGAGGGAGTTTTTAGCCAGTAAACAAATCACTGTATTGGAACACCCTCCCTACTCACCTGACCTGGCCCCCAATGACTTCTTTCTTTACCCAAAGATAAAGGAAATATTGAAAGGAAGAAATTTTGACGACATTCTGGACATCAAGGGTAATACGATGACAGCTCTGATGGCCATTCCAGAAAAATAGTTCCAAAATTGCTTTGAAGGGTGGACTGGGCACTGGCATCGGTGCATATCTTCCCAAGGGGAGTATTTGGAAGGTGACCAAGTACCTATATCCAAGTAGTGATATTCAGAAATGAGGTATATAGCACTTTTTCTAGGATGAGTTCACGAACTTAATTATCTGACCTCGAATGTTTCTAGACATTGCCAGTATCCCTGGGGGGTAACCCCACCGCTGATTGAGAACCAGGTCCTCAGAACCAAGCTTATGAAGCACACAGTATATTCTAAATCCTAATAAGCTACTATGTGAATATACAGCCTTTACACTGAGTATTGTACACGGGTCTAGTCCAGTAGCAAAGAACTACACATACAATGAATGACATCAAAACAATGGATAGGGCACTGAACTCCAGGGCCACCAGGTGAGACCATGCAGACAGAGGAGAAAATCAGGCCCACTATTAAGAAAAACAAATTCAAATACCGGGATTTGTGGTACCCAGTGGCATCCTCATACAAAGGAACCCATGTCAATCCCAATGTTAAAACTTGGTTTAAAGTTCTCACTTAAAACCTAATCAGCTAATTAAATTAACAACTTAATGGCATGATAAAGTCAAAACCAGCTAAAAAAGACATGCATCAATGATGTCTGGATACAACCTTTCTAGATGACAATTTTGAGTTATCAAAACTTTTTTTCTTTTTAAAGGAGGGTGCAGCTCACAGTGGCCCATGTGGGGATCAAACTGGCAACCTTGGAGCCATCAGCACCACGCTCCAACCAACTGAGCTAACTGGCCACCTCCCAAAACATTTTTATTGGGGTATAATGTACATAATATAAAACTTACCATTTTAACTATTTTTAAGTATGTAGTTCGGTGGCATTAAGTGAATTCACATTATTGTGTAACCATCACCACTACCCATCTTCAGAACACTTACCTTCCCAGGCTGAAACTCTGTACCCCTTAAACACTAACTCTCCATCCCCCACCAGCCCCTAAAAATCACTACTTTCTGTCTCTATAAATATGACTACTCTAGGCACTTCATATAAGTGAAATGGTACAGTATTTATCTTTTATGTGCCTGGCTTATTTCCCTTAGCATAATGTTTTTACGGTTCATTCATGTTGTAGCATGAATAAGAAGACAAAGTTGGAAACGAGTGGCTGTCAAATAGATGACTATGGGGAGTGCTTGTAGCTTTTCAAAAGAAATGTGGTAGAATCTGTCTCATTCCCTGGAGAGCGGATGCAGATCTGGAAGCAAAAGACCTGAGTAGGCACCCCAGCTCTGCTCCTTACTAGCTGTGTGAACTTGGGCAAGTTACTTAACTTCTCTGAGCTCAGTTGCCTCATAGATTAAAAGGGGGATAATAACGCTCCCCACCTCAGCAGGTTTTGTGAGGTTGTAGTGAACAGCAGACAGAGCTAAAGCACTTGGGACAGTGCCTGGCCCAGATAAGTGCTCAATTAATGTTATTTGGAATCCAAATGATCTCCAATATTCATTCATTTAAAAAAGCAAAATAGGAAACACAAAATAACAAGAAATTGGTGGTTCTTGTGGTTACTTCAGAGGAGACTAAGAGTACAAAGGGCTTTTAAATTTCTTTTTGTGCTATTCTCTGCTGTCCGCAATTTTTAACCTTACATGTGTATTACTTTTATCTTTAAACAAAAATCAATAGATTATATGACTAGAAATATCTGTCCTGTTTAAAATTTTTCTGTTTTATACCCCTCTTTTTTTAAGGGGAAAAAACCTAATACATGTTATATTTCTTTTTAAAGATTCTTAGAGACATAAACTGATTTCTAAATAAGAACCTAAATCAGAAGTGACAAAGAAAATGTTTTTAAAATATTTTGAAAGAAAATGCTCATAGCAGCATTCTTCATAGTAGCCAAAATGTGTAAACTACCCAAATGCCTATCAATTAATGAATGGATAGATAAAATGTGGTGTATCCATGCAATGGAATACTACTTGGTAATAAAAAAGGAGTAACAACATGCATGAACCTTGAAAACATTATATTAAGTAGAAAAAGGTAAAGTAAACTTCATAAAAATTAAGAAATTCTGGGGCCGGCCCGGTGGCTCAGGTGGTTAGAGCTCCATGCTCCGAACTCCGAAGGCTGCCAGTTCGATTCCCACATGGGCCAGTGGGCTCTCAACCACAAGGTTGCCAGTTCGATTCCTCGACTCCCGCAAGGGATGGTGGGCTCAGCCCCCTGCAACTAGAAAAATGGCAACTGGACCTGGAGCTGAGCTGCGCCCTCCACAACAAAGACTGAAGGGACAACAACTTGAAGCTGAACAGCACCCTCCACAACTAAAATTGAAAGGACAACAACTTGACTTGGAAAAAAGGCCTGGAAGTACACACTGTCCCCAATAAAAGTCCTGAAAAAAAAATTAAGAAATTCGATGCTTCAAAGGAAACCATCAAGAAAGAGAAAAGACAAACCACAGATTGGTGAAAATATTTGCAAATCATAGAGCTGATAAGGGACTTATATCCAGAATTTATAAAGACCTCTTACAACTCAATAAAAAAAAATTTTTTTAATGGGCAAAGGATCTGAATGGATGATTCTCCAAGGAAGATATGAAAAGGCCAATAAATACATGAAAAGATGTTCAGCATTATTAGTTAGTAGGGAAATGCAGATCAAAATACCACTTCACACCCACTAGGATGGCTGGAATCATAGACAATAACAAGGAAGTAGAGAAGCTGGAAATCTCATACACTGCTGGTGGGAATGTAAAATGCTACAACCGCTTTGGAAATAATCTGTCAGATTCTCAGAGGTTCAGCATAGAGTTACCATACAACCAGCAATTCCACAAGAGAAATGGAAACATCCACGGTCTGACAATTAAGTTGGCGAACTCATCCTAGAAAAAGTGCTGCATACCTCATTGCAGAATATCACTATGGTCACCTTCCAAGTACTCCCCTTGGGAAGCTATGCACTGATGCCAGCGCCTAGTCCACCCTTCAAAGAAATTTTGGAGTTCTTTTTCTGGAACGGCCATCAGAGCTATCGTCGTATTACCCTTGATGTCCTGAATGTTATCAAAATGTCTTCCTTTCAATATTTCCTTTATCTTCGAGTAAAGAAAGAAGTCATTGGGGGCCAGATCAGGTGAGGAGGGAGGGTGTTCCGATACAGCTATTTGTTTACTGGCTACAAACTCCCTCACAGACAGTGCTGTGTGAGCTGGTGCATTGTCGTGATGCAAGAGCCATGAACTGTTGGTGAAAAGTTCAGGTTGTTTAACTTTTTCACGCAACCGTTTCAGCACTTCCAAATAGTAAACTTGGTTAACTGTTTGTCCAGTTGGTACAAATTCATAATGAATAATCCCACTGATTTCAAAAAGGTTAGCAACAATGTCACAACAATTTCGTGAACTTAATTGTCAAACCTTGTATGTTCCACATAAAAATATACACAGGCACGTTCATAGCAGCATTATTCATAACAGCAAAAAGTGTCAACAACCTAAGTGCCCATCAACTGATGAGTGGATGAACACAATGTGGTCTAGCCACACAGTGGAATATTATTTGGCAACAAAAAGCAATGACACCATGGATGAATCTTGAAAACAGGCGAAGTGAAAGAAGTCAGACACAAAAGGTCACATACTGTATGTTTCCATTTATAAAGAATATCCAGAATAGGCAAACCTATAGAGACAAAGTAGATTGGTTTGTTGCCTAGGGCTGTAGGGGATGAGATTGGGAGAAAATGGGGAGTGACTGCTAACGTGTATAGGGTTTCTATTTGGGGTGATGAAACGGTCTAAAATTGACTGCGGTGGTGATTGCACTACCATATAGTGAATATATTAAAAACTGTTGAATAGTACACTTTAAATGGGTGAAATATATGTGAATTATCTCAAAGGGATACACACACACACACACACACACACACACACACATACACACACACACACACACACACACAGTAAATACATTTAAAAAGACCTTTCAGATGGCATGCTTGTATGTGGGACTAGGGAACATCTGAGATAGACGTGCAGCATTTTTGCAGTGGACACAGAGGCACCTGCATGGTGAGACCTGTGCCCCCAGGGCACTCACCTTTGGTGCAGTATGTGACCACTCCCGCATAGTGGAAGAGTTGGAACTCCATCAAGCCAATCCTCTTTCGGCCCTTGGGACCCGCCAGCCTCCGGCTACAGAAAGACAAAAAATAGACATGAGCTGACCCTTTTTACTTTACAGTAACAAAATGCACTGATATGTAAAACCAAAAAAGAGAGATTTTTGACAAGGTGTTTAAGACCATGATAATCTACTGAAGGCCAGCACTGAAATCTAACCACATACAGCAGCTCCCAGGAAGCCTTGCTGCCTATTTCATCTGGCTATAGGTCAAGGTCTCCCTCAAGTTACACCCTTCCTTCTCCTAAGCTCCGAGGAATTAAAAAACGTACGTGAATCACAGAATCACATTTATCTGTACAATGAAGTAATTTCCATTTTTCTAGGTGATAACTAAGAAATAATTTTAAGACTTTATATTCTTATGATGTTGAGACTAAAATACTTATTAAATATTTTTCAGATTCTGGTAATTCATAATTTTCAATAACTTTTCCTTGAAATGTATATACATATATAGTGACAGCATACATATCTAAGTGTATATGCAGCTCAATGATTTCTCTTGTTTACGTGTGTGTGATTTACCCGCATCCCTACATGGAGTTCTACTGTTATATTCTAATGGCCATACTTTATGCCATTTGTGAATACACCACAATTTATTTTTTCATTCTTGATTCATTTACTTATCCAATTCCATTTACTTATCCTTTCAATATTTTACAACAGGTTTTATAAAGACACTACATTTATTGAATCCTTTCTATGGCCAAAAATTGCAGTAGGTGATTTATGTAGTCATTTACAATGATATATGGTAGGTATATTAATACCCCTCCCCCCATCTTGTAGAAGAGGAAACTCAGATGCAGAAGTGCTGCTTGTCCAAGGTCCTGTGTCTAATGAGTGGCTGAGCTGGGATTCAAAACCAGGCCTTTCTGACTCCAGAGCATATGCTCTTAAATTCTCTCCTCGTCTCAAAGACTAAGTGAAATTTCTAATTGATTTTCTGGAATGCTGTACATGCTGTATGTTTGGATCTGTGTGGTGGTTATGTGGGTACACACCAACATAAAAACCCATTGGGTTGTATGCTTCAGATCTTCTTCACATGTCACTCTATGTATTTTATACTTGAATTTTTTTAAAAAAGACCATCTCATGCATGTGGACATGGGCAATATGAAATGATCATGAATAAAGCAAGATCTTTTAAAAATTTGACTTGGAATTCATTTGAGTTTGATTTTTTACTAACAAAAGGTATGCATATACAGTAGTAAGTCCTCATTTTACATCGCCAATAGGTTCTTGGAACTATGGCAAAACATCATATAATGAAATCAGTTTTGCCACAGGCTAATTGATGTAAACAAGAGTTAAGCTCCTATCGCATCTTATCAATGATATAACAAAATGACATTATTCAAGGATTTGCTGTATATGATTTGGTGCCTCATAATGTACTCTTGGGGAGCTCTGCCCCAAGAAAATGGATGGATATACAGCGGTCTTCCTCCATGCAACAACTTGTCAAATGAGATACATACGTTCGGAAGTGTGCGTGCTTGCCCACTTTCTCTTCCAATTTCTCAAGGAAACTCAAGTCTGTAGCAGGACCAGGACGAATGCATTCTTCATCCTTCAAAAGAAAAAGAGATATGTACTGTATATGGAATAGAGTCAATGGAATTGTAACAGCTATATATGATGTCAGAGGGGTAGTAGACTGGGGGAGGGGGGTATCACTTTGTGAGGGGTGTAAATGTCTAACTATTACATTGTTTTGTACACCTGATACTGAGAGAGAGAGAGAGAGAGAGAGAGAGAGAGAGAGAGAGAGAGAGAGAGAGAGAGAAAGGGAAGCCTCAATCCCTAGCACCACACTCCATCAATTCCAAGATTAAGTGCTTTCACCACCTGTGGCAGAATGTATTGGACTAAAATACCGTCATCTCACACAAGTTCAGGTGAACATTTCAGGGTACGGTGACTAATCCATCACATGTGCTCAGCTTTTCAGATTTGATAAGGGGACCGTGGAACCAGAGAGACTGGATACTCTATGAAAAGTCAACGCTCCCACCCATCTGACGCACATTTCCAAAGTCTTCCCAAGGACCCTCCACAGCTTCCATGACCAGCTAATGTACAACTAGCCGTCATCTCACACAAGTTCAGGTGAACATTTCAGGGTACGGTGACTAATCCATCACATGTGCTCAGCTTTTCAGATTTGATAAGGGGACCGTGGAACCAGAGAGACTGGATACTCTATGAAAAGTCAACGCTCCCACCCATCTGACGCACATTTCCAAAGTCTTCCCAAGGACCCTCCACAGCTTCCATGACCAGCTAATGTACAACTAGACCTCATTTTTTCTTAACTACTCGTTGCTGGCCAAGAACAAATGCCCTTTTACTAGGAGCAAAGCTTTCATGGAAAGCAACTTATAAAACCACTTGAGTCTAACCCTTCATAGTCCTCAAGCTGTGCCTTTCTATTTCCTATTTTGGGTCTTTGACAGTGACAACGTTTAATTGACCATCTTAATTAAGGATGAGTCAATCAACACTGTAGCTTTTATTAAAACAAAAACAACAACTTCATGGACTGTGTAGATGCCTGACCACTACGCTCTATACTTAAGCTGAAGTTGAATAATATTGAATGTCAACTATAATTAAATATATGTATGTATATATATATGCACTTATATGTATATACACACACACACATATATATATATTCAAAAAACAACAACAAAAACAAAAAACCTGGATTAAGATTGGTGAGACAATTCCTATAAAGTAGCATTTCTATGATTTCTGGTCTCATCTATGGAAAACCAAATGGAGACAAGTATTTATTGCCAAAATATTTTAAAATACTAGCCTAGCAGTTCACATGAACATTGAATGTATATGTGCGAGCTTAATGCCAACCCTTGCTTCCTGGAACGCAGTTCCCCAACGTCCGCAAGGCCTGTGACTTCACCTCCTTCAGGTCGTTGCTCAAACGTCACTTTCTCAGTGAGTCCTTCCTGGACCATGTTACCTAAAATCGAGCCCCCTCCCCAGCACATCTAATCTCTTTTTCCTCCACTGCACAATCAACATATTTTGCCCATTAACCTCTGTTGTCAGTCTCTTCATGCTAGAGTTTCAAATCTCTGCGTGCAGCGGTTTTGATCTGTTTTGTCCATTGCTTTGTCCCAAAGCACAGGGCGCAATCCTGGCATTCGATGAGTATTTGTTGAATGAATAGAGTCTGAATATTTACCACGGACTAGGCATCGCTATAAGCCCTCTGCATGTCTTACCTCACTTAATTTGACCTTATAGCTCCTCTCTGAGGTAAGTCCTATTATTGCTCTACCCATTTAAAGATAAAGAAATTGGAGCTCAGAGAGGTTAAGATCCCTGTCTAAGGTTGCACAGCTAGCAAGCAATGAGGCTGGGCTTTGAAACCAGGTGCTCTCCATGTTCCTGGCAGCTACAGTCACCACCCATTAATGTCTGGCTGTGCTTTAGCATGCTGGGTTCACACAGCAGTTAGGTGGGGTGGTTGGGGCAGGGCAGGAGAAAAAAAGGGACCCGTTATTTTCATTTCGGAGGCAGATGATCCCAAACGAAAAGCAAGGCAAGGAAACCATTTCTCATTTGGCCCTTGGGGTTTACTTTAAAAATTGATATTTGAACTGGAACAACTGTGGATTCAAGGACATTAATGTTCTCAGAAGTCACGACAGTTCAAAACAAGGCCACAGGCCCACTCCAAGGAGCCTCAACTCAGACTCAGTGGATGTTCTTTGGAAGGCCTTCCTTTACGTTTTTTGGCTTCCTGCTCGGTGGTAAGCATGAAAGCAGCCCCTCCCCAGCTGCCACCAAATACCTGCCTAAACCAGGTCCCCCATTTTCTGGCTCATCCTTCCATGTCTATGGAAGACATATATGTATGCTCTCATTTCAAAGGTCTTTCCTTGCTGTCTCCAAACGGACTATAATTTAGGTCTGTGGATTGAGATGAGAGGGGAAAAGCTCAGCCAAAGCTCTGAGCAAGAATTCAGCAAAAAACCTCAACTTGTATGTTTCAATCAGCTGGCAGATTCCACTCTTGAGCCTTGTAAGCTGGGGGAAAAGTTCTTCCATGTATTGTAAACATGGTGTGAGGGGACTCTAAGTCAATATTAACGTTCTCACCAGGATGGAAATGATTCCTTTGTGTCTCTCTTCTACCAAATCACAGATGATCTTGTTGTTGAAATAGTGAATTGGCTCCCACTGAAATGACAAAGAGGAAAGAATTCTCCAAGGATTTACGAAGTGAGATCAAAAAACACGGTGAATGTTTAAATTATATAAAAAAAAAAAACTATTACAGTAAAAGACACATCACCATTAATCCCCCTCAAAGTACTCCTCGTTGCTTCAAACACACTTATCCCATCATTCTTGCCACTTTCTGAAGCAGTTCTGGAAGTCCTCTTTCTTGAATGTCTTTAGTTGCGCTGTCATGGTTACCTCGATGTCCTGAATCATTTTGACTTTGGGGAAGAGCCAGAAGTCGCACGGTGCCAGATCCAGTGCATAAGGTTGATGAGGACACACTGTAATGTTTTTATTTGATAGAAATTGCCCTACCAGAAGCAATGTGTGACACGGAGCCTTTCCGCTGTGATCAACAAATACAGTGAATGCTGCTGCTGAGGGCCGTCCAACGGAAAGGCAAGGATCTTCAATACGGGAAGTGGCACATCGAACCTTAGTAACAGTATGTGACAAGTTCCAACTTGTTTGGTGCAGTCAGTCAGGTGTGAGCTACGGTTGAGAGAAGGTGTGTTTTAAAGTGTGTGGTAAATCATCTTCCATCATGACAATGTTTCACACATCACTTCAGGTATACGTCACTTTCTGTCAAATAAAAACATTACAGTATGTTCTCATCCACCTTATTCACTGGATCTGGCATCGTGTGACTTCTGGCTCTGCCACAAAGTAAAAATGATTCAGGAAAGGGAGGCAGCCACGACAACACAACTAAAGCCACTCATGAAAGAGGACTTCCAGAACTGCTTCAGAAAGTGGCAAGAATGATGGGATAAGTGTGTCTGAAGCGAGGGGGAGTATTTTGAGGGGCATTAATGGAAATGTGTCTTTTACTGTAATAAATTTTTTTATTTACACATTCATCATATCGTTTGATCACTCCTCATAATGAGCATAAAACAGATTTCCTTTTAATTGATTTTCCAACATTTTTTTTCAAAATCTGTTTATCTCTGACATTAACAAAATAATACTTTCTGAATATTAAAATAATTTCCCAGGAAATAAGCAGAGAAGGAGGGAAAAATAATTCTTAGTACTAATCAGGAAAAACTATCAACGTTTCTCAAGTGAATGTCTTTCGCTATATTAAGAAATCAAATGAGGAGAAAACATTAAAATGTTTACCTCTATACCTTCCATTTCATATTCTGCCTGTTCCGCTTTTAGGGTGTTCTCAATTAACAGTTGCTGGAGTTTTTCATTGCAGTAATTTATACAGAACTGTTCAAAACTAGAGATGCAAAAGATTTAAGTAACTAAAGCTATGCGAGTAGACCAATTTTTTTAAAAATTGTATTTACTGTTTTCAAAGATTGTTTTTAATATGGAAAAAGCGAAGTCCTCATTAATCAAACAATTTACAAAATAGATCACATGAGTCAAGCTAAAAGACATTTGCATTTTTTTATGGTTATTCCACTTCTAAGACAATCTATGAATTAGGGGCTATGCAAATCTGGAGAATTTCTGGGGACAGGAAAATCAATTCCAATAACATCAGAGATGCCTTAAACCAGACTGAGACCTTAAAGAAGAACAAAGGACTAACAGATAATGACAAACGGACAAACTCACCCATTCTTGTCAAAAACTTCAAAGCCATAGATATCCAGCAATCCAATCACAGTTTTCTTGGTGAACTCCTAGTCAAAATAACACACGCTGCTCACTGTTAGCTCTTTTACTGTGTGACACTCAAAACCCAGTAGCTGCCCCAAATCTGGGACGTGGCTAGAAAGCTCAAGCCTTCTCTTTCCAACAATGGCTCACAGAAGAAACAACGTCCCCAGTCCAATGCTCCTGCCTGCAGCTTTCACATATCCCATCCACGCCAGCTTCCACATCCATCACCTGAGCAGTGAGACTATCCCTTTCTGATTCACTCCCTTATTTCAACCTTCCTCAGCTTCCCAAGCCCATATTCAATCCAAAGAAGAAGAAGAAGAAGAAAGACCCATGGACGGTCAAGGAGATGTTTATCCAGGAGGGAAGACAGGTGGTATGAACTTTAAATAGAAGACCAAATCTGTCAGGCAAGGATCGCTATTCACAGAGAATATACCTCTTTTTAAAAAAGGGGACACAATTGAATATCCTGAATGGTGTCCAGACACACCTTGTTTTATTGTGCTTTGCTTTATTATGCCTCACAGGTGTTGCATTTTTACACATGGAAGGCAAGGTCCTCCACCAGCCAAAACAGTATAGACTCGCTTTATTGCGGTTGTCTGGGACCAAACCTGCAATGTCTCTGAGGGATGTCTGCACTGCGTTAATGCCTCCCAAAGCTGGAGTTTTTCATTGTCCTGTGCATCCTACCTCCACGTACCTCGCCCCTTCATATCATTTCCTTAATTTCTACCTTTGAACACATTCCCTTTTTTATTTAAATAATTCCACTTCCCAAGGAAATGTGACCATAGGGTGAGTTCAAAGGAGTTCTATTTTTTCTGATACACAGGAAACATATACTACTGTTAAAATAAAAACATTTCTGTGTACACTTAAAGCCATCTGGCATACTTCGAATGCTGTGCGTCCCCTACTTTGGGACACACTGCAAAAAATCTCCAGCATGCATTTTTGTGAGCCTACTGTGTGCTGGGTGCTGGGAACATCCATGTGCAAAGAATGGTCCCTGCCCAGCAGGAGCTTACCGTCAATTCTCACAAATTGTTTAGAGTATGGATGCTGATTCTACAATACGACCATGTTAGTGAAAGTGAGTCATCCAACATGTGGACTAACCTTATTCACTATGGAGGAATTAATTTTGTTGACCAGCCAAGTGAATGTTCGTCCATAAACAGCCTTTGCCATTGCATCTCTAGCGAAGACAGAGAGTTCTAGCGTCAATGGGCAGAGCACCTGAGAAGAATGACACGTGCATCATTACAGAGGTTTAAAAAAAACACAAAAAACCCAAGTTTTCAAATGAGCCTTTAATGATGACCAGTGAAGGATACGGGGGGAAGATGCTACCCGCACCTGTACACGCGCACGGAGTAGCTATTCTTGAGTACCAGGCACTGTGGTGGGCTAATGAGATACAGCCAGGACCAAACAAACAGTTCCAGTCTTTTGTGGGCTGGGCTCACACTTGGGGGAGGATGTGGCAGGACATTCAATAAGTCACAGAAAGAAGAATCATGTTGTCAAGCTGAGAGTGACAAGGGCTGTAAGGAGGTACCTATGGTGCTGTAGGGTAGGGTTGGGGGGAGCAGGGAAGGTTCCTTGAGGAAGTGCCCCTGGGAACTGAGGAGGAGTCAACTAGATGGAACATAGGGAAGAGTCTCAGCAGAGGGAAACAAAGACCCTATGGAGGGAAGGCATGGCTAGTGTGAGGCATGGAAAGCTGGTGATGGCGTGGGATGGGGAAGTGAAAGCAGGAGATGCTGGTAGGAGCTGGACTATGCAGGGCCTCGTGGGCAGGGTTCAGGAATTTTCCCACACCCCTGGGGGCCGCCATCCTGCTGACAGAAGCAGTGGAGGGCAGGCACATTTCCACTAGATCCATTTACCTCTTCAGTTTGGGTTTCAATCTTTCTATGGGTGAGAGCTTCCAGAAGGACCGATGGTGGGACCCCCAGGAGCTGAATAAATGGAAACCAAAATGCCATTCAGCGATCTGATGGTACTCACTAGCTTATAAAGAGTTCGTACAGTTTTCAAGCCCAGGGTTCTCTGCCCTGTGCTTTTATGCAAAACAGACCACATTAGCTCTTTCAACCAACTGGCTTTTACCCATTCCCTCACCCGGCCCTACACTCGTTACGCCTCCTAACCAGTACCAGCCACGGTGTCAGCCATCTGGGACGTGGGCACCCAGCTGCCTCGCTCCCCTCTCCCGCCTTTCCACCTCTGAAGGTGAACATCACCTTGGCGATCCATTTGATCTCGTGGGTGACTGGTATGGTGGCACAGCCCTGGTGGTTCACTCCAAAACAAATGTTCCCCAGGTGTAGGACACTGGCAATAATTCCAAAGAGATTCTAGGAACGTGGGAAGTGGTGAGGACAGGGAGAGAAGACAGCAGCTGCCTAATCGATCAATGTCATCAGAGGAGACCCCTGAAGGAAAACACCACCCTCTTCTTCCCACTTCCAACCCTAAGCTTACAGAACCGAACTGTCTTCCTTTCCTAGAAATGGGCCTCTTGTCCACTTCAGGTATTAAAGGAAAGGGGGAGATGCCTCCGCAGAAAGTGGGGAGATGCCTTACTGGATCTCCAGGACAGGACACTTCTATTTTTATATCCCCCCACCCAATAAGCCATTTAATGTTCAAATGCCATGGTCCCAGATACATATATTTGAATTATATTCTGGTCTGGTCCTTGAAAGATCAATAGTTTAACAATCAAAATCAAAAGACAAAAAGATGTTAAAACAATGTTTATAAACACTACAATTCCTGCCAGGCTGTTCAACAACAGAAGTGCGAATAAATAACAATTCTATGAGAATTCATTATCCATGAGATCTGAATACTTGAGAGTGGACTTGATTGGGAAGAAGAAACACCACCTCCTCCTTCCACACACACTGGGAAAAGTTGGAGATGCCAGAAAAAATGCAGAGGGCCCAGTTAACACTTTGAAGTTACCAATGACTGATTTTCAAGTTATCGACGACTGATTTTTTTTTAGTGTAAGTTAGTCCTGTGCAATGTTGGGACATGCTTATACTAAAAAAATTAGTCATTGCTTATCTGAAATTAAAATGCAAGCATGTGTCCTGTGTTTTTATTTGCTGAAGCTGGTAACCCTACTATGCAACCACCAAGAAAGCAGGATCGTCGTCTCAATCCCAGACCTTATGGGCAGTTCTGCCCTCAGGACCCGTACCTCAAGGTCATGTTCAGTAAAATCGATGGCAGAAAAGGCATTGGAAATGGTTTCCCAGTCATTCTTGTCATTAATAGAAGACTCCTTGGCACAATGACCCTGTTGACATAGAATTGGGTCACTTAATGACATGTTCATAAGGACAGTTAGCATGTGAATACCTATTGCTAAATCAAAATGGTTTTCTCTACAAGCATGCAAGAGCTAGTTCTACAATGCTCAGAATTGTGAAAACACAAGTTTTACTCTAATCGTCGAGCATATGATGATTTGCCAACTGCTGCTTTATTCAAATTTATTTGGAATTTTATTTAAAAAGCTCTGTTCTAGGAAAACTTTCAGAGTTACATATTAGTGGTACGTCATTTTGTGTCTGTGTTTAAAAAAAGTTTTTCTTACCATTTTTGCTAAATAAACGGAAGACAACTCATCTCTATATATACCTGCTGAAACATGCAGGGAAATGATAGTGATTACATTCAGAAAAGTCTCGACACACTTTCGTAACCACTAGGAAGACCTTCCCTGCAGAATTAGATGGAAGGAGACTCTCATTCAAGTAAATAAAAGTTTGGCATTTAGAGAAACACAGAGAAATAATGGCTAGGGTTGCGCTAAGACTTTTCCCACTAACTCTTGAAGTTGTCCTTTAAAAAGTAACAGATGGGAAGTGGCTGGTTAGCTCAGTTGGTTAGAGCGTGGTGTTGATAACACTAAGGTTGCCGGTTCAATCCCTGTAAGAGCCACTGTGAGTTGCGTCCTCCTTAAAAAAGAAAAAAAGTAACAGATGGACCAATGTCACAATTTAAAGAGAAAACATTCTAGATGAAAATTATTATTATTTTGGTTTTGGCATACAGGGGATTCTTAGTTTCCTGGTTATCTAAAGATTTATTATCTTAAGAGATTTCCTTGTTGCATAGATAAACGAAAGTTGCCATACCATGAAAATGTTCACCTGTGAAGTGGTATGGATTAAATCTACAGCCTCCCAACTATCCATTTTCCCGCACAACCAGCAGCATCTGCTCCTGCTTCCCAAGGTCAGGGCTTGTGCAAGTCAGTCCTTCAAATACATCTAGAGATTTAGAAGCAGTGCAAATACACTGCAAAGTCAAGCCACATAGTTTGCCAAAGTTACGGAGATCATGAAATCAATCAAAAGAATCCAAATTCTTGAACAGAGCCATCGTGGCATGAGGATCTGGCCAAATTCACCTGGGCAGAAAAAATTTACAAGGCTGAAGATCTGATACATTCCAAAAGAAAATGATTTAATTATCAAAGGGTGGGAGAAGCCCTTGGGAAAACAGATGAAGCCCTCGGATGTTTATACATATTGATCCTTCCTGATCAGCCGTGAAAAGACAAATGTGACGCTACTGTCCAGCTTTACTGGAAAAATTAGGTTCTCAAAAAGGAAAAAAAAAATCAAATTTGATTTATCGTTTGTTCTAAGACTCAGTACAAAGTTTGTTAAATATTAAATGAGATTATGAGATGTATCTTCATTATTTAGCTTCATTTTTCAAGATAAATTTCAGGCATGTCTGTTTGGTTCTTTTTTTTCATGGCTTACTACGAAATGTTGATCCTTGTTTTACAAGATTCACTTTATAAGACCGTGTTCTCTTTTCCATTATGTTTCCTCTTGCACTCTTTCAGTGACCTCTGTTCGAAGTCAGACCCAGTGAGAGGAGAGAAATCTTGGGTCAAAAAGGTGCTAGTGACATCAAATACTGAGAGATGCTGTACAGTCTGGGCATTCTATAACCCCAGTGCTGGCTGCAGAAAAATTAGTGCTGGCAAGTTAAATTCTGAAAGTCAATTTCACAATACTAAATCTCGGGAGTACTTATAGGAATAGCCTAAATGATTTTTGTGAGGGAGTATGTTCACTTTGCAGCTAACAGTTCTCAGAATGGACGGCAGGAAGGTGCAAAAAGCCTTTTCCAAACTAGGTTTTTTAAAAAATTATTATTATTAAATGTATTGGGGTGACATTGGTTAGTCAAATTATATAGGTTTCAAGTGTACGTTTCTATAATACATCATCTATATATTGCATTGTGTGTTCATCACCCAGTCAGTTTTCCTTCCATAAAGTAGCATAAGTTATAGACACCGATGGACAGTGAGTTTCTATCACACCTGGACCAGCAGTTCTCACCTCGCTGTGCATTAGAATCATCCGGGGATTCATTTAATTACCTTCACAATCACAGGGAAGTGTTTATAACAACACAGATGTTCAGGTTCCATTCTAGACCAATTAAATCTGAATCTCTGGAGGGTAGAGCCCAGGTATTTATAAATTTTAAAAGCTCCTCAGGTGATTCTAATTTCAGCCAGGGCTGAGAACCCCTCCTCTAGATATTGGTGACTTTACCAAGTTGATATACCTGCCAGGCATAAAAGGAGGGGTTTTGATAAGTGTCAGGAAACCAGTTGGTAAGATACCTCCAGCTTGGTAATGAGAAAGGTCCTGGACATCCCACAGAGTTCCCCTCAAACACCACTGATCCCCGCCTCCAAAAGGCCACCAGAGCCAGGTGCTGGCTCTTCCAACCTGTGAGAGGTATTTATACAGACGGGGGTCTCGCTCCAGTCCCAGGTAAGCGAGGAGCTCCTCTTCACCGCCCTCTAGCAGCTGGTAGAAGATGTGGAAGTTCCGCTCACCCTGGTTGTGATACACGACGCGAGACTTTTCTATTAGGTAACTGATGATATGCCCGCCTACGGGAATGCCCTTTGAAACAAGACAAAAAAATAAAAATTAAAAACAAAAACGCAGCAATGACAACAATCACCAAGCCACTCTCTTACTGGTGTCTCCTGAGGAACAAAAACGCTAAATTTGAACGAAGTCTGATCTATCACTCTTCTGTGATTAGCGTTTCCTGGGCTCTGTGTGAAAAGATTTTTGCCTACATCAGGGTCAAAGGACTGACATACCAAATGTTGACAAGGGTGTGATGTGTCTGGAACTGTCATTAATTATCGTCACATTGCTGGTGAGAACCCAGCAATGCCACTTCTGGGTATATGCCCCACATAAGTGAATACGTATATCTAGTAAAAGACGTGTGTACAAGGATGTTGAGAACACTACTTGCAATAGCCCCAAATTGGAAGCACAAATGTCCACCAACAGGAAGATAAATGTTGACAAAGTCAATCAAAAAATGAACTGCTAACACATGTAATGACATGAATGGATCTCATAAATATGTTGAAGCCAGTCACAAAAATGTAACATGTTGTAAAATTCCATTCATATGAAGTTCAAGAACCAGCAAAATTAATCTGTGATTGTAGAGGTCAGAATAGTGATAATCTTTGGGAAGGGGGATCTTGTCAGAGAAGGATGGGAGAATCTTCTAGGCGCTAGACATTCTTATATATTGACCCGAGTGGTGATTACACAGAGACATATGTAAAAATTCACTGAGTTGTATAAATGGTTTGTATCCTTTCTAAGTTGTGTGTTAAATTGCAATAAAAAGTTTAGGGAGGGGAGTTATCACTGTGTGAGGGATATAAATGATAAATGTCTAACTATTATATTGTCTTGTACACCTGAAACTAATAAAAATAATAATAAAAAGATTTGAAATCAAATGCCTGTGAATATAATAAAGAAGATTTCCTAAAAAAAAAAAAAAAAAGTTTAAAAAAATATACAGCGATTTCTTTCTCCCCCCCCCCCCCCAAAAAAAAAAAAGTCTATGCACACACCTCCAGACGTCCATGCAACCAGTCTCTGGGAAACCCTGAGCCAGTCTGTCCTCATCACTACACTCAATGTTCAGCTGGATACTCTCCAGTCTAAGTGTCACTTTTGTCACTCGGAATTACATGCCCTTGAGCACTTTGTCTACCCTTCCCACTTGCATTGGCCCCATTTAAATTCTGGGCACAACACAACCACACTCATTCATTATTGTCTCTGGCTACTTTCATGCTACAGCAGAGTTGAATCGTTGGGACAGAGTCTGTAGGGCCCACGAATCCTAAAATATTTACTATCTGGCCAAAAAGTTTGCTGACCCGTGCCATATAATTATGTATGCCTAAATAATATGTCGTTTGCTTGTGAATGTTTTCAAGCTTTATAAGCAAGAGCCTCACACTGACACCGTACACATTCCCAAGACCTGTCCGTGTTACGTGTAGCTGTCATTCATTTGCTCTCACTGCCCTACAACCCCTCATTGTGGGAACACCCCACCATTTAACCAGCCAGTCTCCTACAGATGGACATTCAGTCCTCTCCAGATGTGTTGGCTGTCTCCAGTCCTTTTACCATCATGAACAGTGATATTCTAGACATGCTTGCACATCTGTAGGAAAATCTCCAGGAGTGGAACGTCTCCACCTTAGATTTCAAGTTCAAAAGATAACATATTGTTTTCCAAATGGGTTGTACCAACCCACACACCCACCCTCAATGTGTAACAGTTCCTAATGATCCGCATTTATCAGCACCTGGTATTATCAGACTTCTTAATTTCTGCCCATCTAGAAGGTATAGCATGGTGTCTCCTTGTGGTCTTTATTCGCATTTCCTAAAAGTAGTACTAATCCTGGATTTTTCAGTTATTTGAGTCAACAAATACCCTTCCTCCCTTAAGGTGCCTTGGGTTGGGTTTCTGTCGCTGGCAAGTTAAGGGGTCCCCGTGAACCAGTAACGGGAACTTCAACGTACCTGAAAGTCAAACTGTATGTCCATGTATTTTCCAAATCGGCTGGAGTTGTCATTCCGGCACGTTTTGGCATTTCCAAAAGCCTTGGGATACAAAGGAGGGGAGAGACTGAACCAAATTGTCGTTCACTGTCATTGAAGCTCACTATGCTCATCAAATTCCCGACCCAAAATGCCATGCGTATGGTGAAAATGGTGGAGGGAGGGGAAGCCAGTGATGAAAGCCATACTTTATCTTCTAAGAAGGACTCACTAACTATGGAGGATTTGATGCCAAATACTGGGGTTGGACCGCAAGAATATCTTCTCCCTGGATTTCAATCTAGGAATAGATTTAAAATGGCCCAAGGAGAGGTATTTAGGATCCTAGGCCCTTGCTGTTCTAGAAGGCACAGTTGATGGCCCCCATCACCAGACCCCTTCTTATATCAAAGAGGTAAATTGTTCAGCTCAAAGACCCATCAGGAAAATTCCTTCAACCATAAACAGTTTTTACACAAAGGGCAATGAAGACACGGAGAAAAATAACTTGTTCAGATTCCTTCAGCGAGTCAGTGAGTTGCAAGAGTAGAAATAATCATTAAAATAAATTAATAATTTTAATGCTAAATACTAATAAGTAATCAAGCATTATTTTAGTGCTTACTAATTCTGCTGCGTGCTTTGTATGCATTCATCTCGTTTAATCCTCAACACTTTTTAAGAGGTAGGTACTATAAGTAGACCCATTCCACAGATGGAAAAACAGACTCCAGGATATGAAGTGATTTGCTGAAGCGTACTGGTGCATGGCTGCCCTGGGATTAGCTTCGATACCTGCTGGATGGGAGATCCCTCTTCTTAACTCCCAGACAGTGACCTACCCATTTTGACTGAGGAGTCTTCTTACTTAGTGACCTTCCTGGAACTCCCCTCTATAGGTCCTCAAAGATCGCTTACCTCCAGCACTGGGTTGGAGAGCAGCAGTCTGTCACGGGCCATTTGTAGTGAGTCGGTCATTGGGCAGATCATTGCAAAATACTGGAGAATCTTCTTGGAGGCTTCCGTTTTCCCTGCCCCACTCTCTCCAGAAATGAGGATGAGGTGGTTATTTAGCTCAGAGCACATCATGCGGTAAGCGTTGTCAGCTATGGCATAGCTGGAGAAGAAGGGGGACAGAAACGGAAAGAGTGGGAAGTGGCTATAACGCTACTTCCTTGGCTCTGACGCTCACCAGAGCAGAAAAGCAAAGTACCCTGTCCCCAGGAAGCCACATCTGGACTGTGGTATAAGTGCATTGAGCTCAGAGAGAGATCAAACCCCTACCACAACCCACTGGCTGACCACACACAAAGTGTACTAGAAACCAAAGCTCAAAGAGTACAAGAGATAAAACGAAGAATTTGAGCAGTAATGAAAATAATTTTTAATTTAACATTTTTTTTAAAAAATCTATCGACATTTCTGATAAGAATAAGCCAGATATTAAAGTACGTCCCCAAGAGATGCCCTATTCATTACAGGTGGTAATAACATCTTGTCTGAATATTAAGTAATTCAATAGCTATAATAAGATCTCACATTTTCTCTTTCCCTCAAAACCTAGAATATTAAGAGTATAGAGACAGGAAACCGCAAACATTTTAAACCTCTGTGATAGCTCTTGTCCTAAAGAGGTCATAAGGGCTTTATCTCAGAGATCAAAAACCAAAGCATGAAGGTCTCCCAAGAATATAATCTTTGCACGTGGCCGAGTTTGAAAGCTGGTTATTTCAGAAATTGCTGGTGGTAGCAATGCAGAAAGGTTTCTAAATGCCTTGGGAGGTGAATCGAGTTGCCAAGAAAAATGGAGGGAGAATCTAAATATAAGCCCAGAAATCCAACAAGGAGAACTGGGAAGTTCAGCAAAGCCCCAGATCACATGGAGATTACCCAGGACATTGCTTGACTTTGGGTTCTGCAGCCCTAGTAAGTTTCTACTAATGGGCATTCTCCTTCACTGCCATGATACTCAGGCACCAGTAGATGGAACGGTAGTAGTAACCCACTTCCTAGAGAAGACACCTCTTTAACCATACCCAGGTTTCTCAGCAGCTACAAATGATTACACCTCTCCATATTTAAGCTGAGATTTCGACAATGACCTACTGATGTTTTCTACTGTGTTGACAGATTTATTTCACAAGAAGGCAGCAGTTTAAATGAGATACAAAATTTAATGAGGATGTATCAAGGATTTGGATGGATGGATGGATGGATGGATGGATGGATGGATGGATGATGAGTGGAAGCATGATGAGTGGATGGATGGGTGGATGGATGGATGGATGAATGAATGGTGGAAGGGTGGATTGAAAGGAGGGAGAGAGGGAGGGAAAAAAGAGAGAGAGAAAGGAAATCAAAAAATACATCCATTGATGCCCTGATGAGTGCTACTTACAGATGTGGTGGCAGTTCAAAGAAATTGACCTTTTCATAAAGCTCCATCTGGCTCAGGCTGTAGATTCCAAGCTCCTGGTATGGATTCACAGACACAAGGAGGGTGCCAATATATGTCTAGAGGAACGGACCAAAGCACTAGTAAGGAATTCCGAGGTGCAAATAGCTACAGCCAAAGACCGTTAACATGCTATGAGCCCCATGCGTTCATTCAGTGCTGGGAACATAACACAATACATAAGACAGGTGAGCCCTCTACTACCACAGCACTTACATGGGGGCAGGGGAGGACAAACCACCAAGGGATTGAGCCTGCTTCAAATAGTGTTAAGAAAGGTATAAATAAGGTAAGAAGAGAGCAAATGACTAAAGAAGGTCACCTTAGCTAGTAGGCGTAGGAAAGGTTTCTTTAAGGAGGTGACATCTGAGCTGAGACTTGAAAGATAAAGAGCCAGTCATGAAAAAAGTGAGCAGAAAGGGCATTTCAGGCCGAGGGAACAAGTGTGGCAGGCTGGCTGCACTGGAGGCCAGTGAGGGAAGAGAGAATGGAAAAAGGTAAAAGAGGATGCCAGAGAGGGAGTGAGTTCAGATCACACAGGGTATAAGGAATTGGGGTTTTATTCCAAATGTAATGGATGGTGGAGACACCATTCCCTATTGAAATGAAATACCGAACCCTGAATTGTTGTGCAAAATAGATGGCTTTAAGGGGGGAACACCACACTGATTTATGTTTCACAAAGCTCTCTCTGGCCATTAGGTAAAAGCAGGGCAAGTAGAGTATTAGCCATCTAACATTGGGCAAACACTCCTACTACTGCTAATTAATTTCCTTGATTTCACAGTGGATTCTATTAATATTCATGTTCTTGAAGTACTTATATTTGTAATGTAACTACTAATATAAAACTTCTTGGCATACAATTGAGAATAAACAAAGCTCTAAGCTAATATAGAAAAACAGAAATATTTGGCCTCCTTTGAACACACATCTGGTGCTTTCAGATTCTGAGTTGTGTGTTGTCGCTTTTCATTTCAAGGTCTTGACTACTGGAGGTATTTGAGCCTACATTAAATTATGCTAAAATCATTCCAACTATTGTCTCCAATCTCTAGGACCAAGTCAAGCAGAGAACCAAAACAGGGAAGAGTATTTTCACTAAAATTCCGCATCGCTTCAATTAGTAGAAAACTTCCAGGGTAGAATGTAGTTTCTGAAATTTATCTGTTCAAATTGAAAACATTTAGTTTACTCATGGTGATCCTAGCATCCCACTTACACTTCTCCATATAGTGCTATTTCTCCTTTGTTGATGCATAAAATCAATCTATATATAAATTCTATATGTAAAATAAATTTATATATAAAAAAATACGTGCTCTAAGAAGCTCCTTGCTTACGTCTTCCGGGACCCTTGGTTTCAACATATAGATTAAGTCATAGGTACCATTACAAACAAAATAACTACAAGACAAAATTTTTTAATTTTTAAATATTTTTAAACTGCTTCTGATTATCTAATTTACTGTTAACAAAAGCTAGTACAATCTCAATAAAATTAAATAAACTTAACAACACCCCCCCCATCTGCCCCTACCCTCCTCTCCACACACACACACACACACACACACACACACTGCCAAGTACACCCTAGAAGAATTTACCTAAAAATTGACCAATCAAATCAGGATGGGGTGATAAATTGAGATCTTAATAACAACTGGCCACCACTCGAAGCAACAAGACCAACTTGAGGAGGTCTTGACTCTTGAAGATTCAGGGAATGTGGTGGACATCTCTTATTTTGCCTGCTCGGCATCTACTTCCCTTTCTTCCAATAGATTCCTTAGACGAACCCTCTTCTCCAGCTCTCAGTCAATATCATATGGTCACACGGGGTACGAGCCTTACCCCTCCTCTCCAGGGGTGGGCTTGGATATAGTCTGTCCAATCAGGATATTCTTCATTCCTAGCTATGAGGATTGGTTCAGAGATAGGCACATGACCCAAGATGGGCCAATCAGAGCCAACCAGTGTGCATCTCTGGGAAGACTTGCTCTCTTCTCCGTAGCAACTCTAAGCTGATAACATGTCAGCCTGGTTCCACTGGCAGCCATCTTGCCACCTTGTAGAGAGGCTGCCCCAGAAGGAAACTGATGCAAAAGCAAGTAGAGAGGTGGGAAAGAGCCCTCAAGATGGATGAAGAGTCCTCAAGACATCCCTTGAGACTCTAGATCTATCATAGACCCTAAAGTTACATAGGTTGACGGATTCCCCTTTGGGGCTTAGTAGGCCAGTTTAAGCTGGGTCTCTGTCACTGGCAACCATAAAGGCCTTAACTCAAAGGATCAAAGTGCATCTCATAGTGCTACCTCCACACCTCCCTTTATTGGGTGATATTGTTCAGAATCATCAAAGCTGTGAAGGCAGGGAGGGAACCACCACTGTAGGAATACAGATGAAAAATGGGTTACATTACATAGATGAGGTTCTGGCTGAAACGCTTGCGAAGATTGTCCAAAAAAGCAGATTCGCTGGTGTATGCATCCAACAGCACAAAATCCTGCACCCCGACCTTGTCCCGGGCGGTCAGCGTACTTTCCATGTGCAGACGGATGTGCTTTCTCCTCACCTCTTCTTTCTGCAGGAAACAGAACATGCCTCAGCAGCTCATTTCTTCAGTAATGTCTATTGCACATCTAATACAGAAATAAATAGCAAGGTGCTAAGCCCTAGAGACAGTAGAGAGCCGAGATTAAATGATGCTGTCTTCATTAAGAGTTTACATCCGGTGAGGGATACAGAGGATGATGATAAAAGCGATAAGTCACAGCAGCAGCTAACAGGAACTGAGTATTTCCTGGGTTAGGCACTACTCTAAATGCTTGATATGTATTATCTCCTTTAATCCTCATTCTGACCCTTTGAAGTAAATACTATTATCGTGCCCATTTTACAGATGAGGAAACTGAGGACAGAGAGGTTATAAAATATGCCCAAGACATGCCAAAAGGCAGAACCAGGATATAAACCTAGAAAGCCTGGCCCCACAGCCTGCTTTCCTGACCATCAAATGTATTCAGTGAATGTTAGTTGCCTAAACTCACTATGTAATTCCTAGACAAACGATGAATAATTTGTTCAGAAAGAGAAATTCTTATTATAGAAGAGTTTTCAAGGAAGGACCAAGTTGGAGGGTCCCCTCCTCAAGGCTGGACTTCAGACCTCCCTGAAGAAGGTGTGGTTGCAGCCGAATGGATGGTAGAGAATCTCACTGGGTTACCAGGGCCAGAGCTGGTCCACAGTCCCAGGCATCAGAACACCCCTCCTGGGCACAGGGGAGCAAAGGGATTCAGACGTAGTGCTACACCGTTTGAGTCAGGAGAGTCCCAGGAAATGGCTCCCCAGGGCTCAGGCAAGCTGAGGCTGGAGGGTGTGCAGAGGCAGTGGGAGTGCAGCTGTAGCTGGAGGCCGGCAGTGTGTCATGTCTGTACTGGGAGGCCCGCGATGTGGTCATCACACTCCGGACAGGGCTAAGAGGTCACCGAGAGACTGTGCTCTGGGCACACAGTTAGCGCACATCCCACCCGCATACCACTGTGCCGCTGACTGTGCAGCTGAAAAGCAAGAAAAAGTGAGACATAGCAAAGGGAGCCAGGAAGAGAAACCTCCCTCCAGCGCACAGTGCAATGTCCCTCCAGCGCCCTCTGCTGACAAAGATTAACATCATGCTCACTTCAAGGAGAAATGCTTAAGGAAAACAATTCATTACCAAAATGCAGGTAATAAAGAGCGAGCTTTGATCTGAAAGACGATAAATTGACAGCCGGCACACAGGGATGTGCAAAGGTCCTAGAATAGCGGAAAAAACCTTGAAAAAAGGAAAGCAAAGCAAAGCTAGAGGACTCACACTCCCTCACTGTAAGTAATCAACACTGTGCGTCAATTGATTTTTGAAAGAGGCACGAAAACAATTCAGTACAGAAAAGGAATATCTTTTCAACCAAGAGTACAGGAATACTTAGATATCCATAGGGAAAGTTTTCATTTCATTTCAACCCCTATCTTATATATATTTGATTTTACATATATATTCAAATATATTTTAATAATATATGTTATAATAATGTTAATATATGCTTATTATGTATATGAATGTATTACACACCCACATATATGTGTATATATGAATTAGATAGGGGTTGAAATGAAATTTTTTATTGTGGATCTCTAGTTGTTCCTGCACTATTGGTTGAGAAGATTTTTATTTTCTGCATTGAATGGTGTTAATCAAATGAATGCTAGCACCATTCATTGTATTACAATTTTAGTACAGTTTTTTCCTTTCTTAAAATGTGTATACATTTTTGGCACCCTCTGTATATAATGATTTCTATATATAAAATTTATATATACTTATATATATATAAAATCACATATATATGAACTTGAGCTGGATCTTAGACCTACACGTAAATGCAAAATGTATCAAGCTACTAGGAGAAAACAGGGGAATACAGAGGAAGGCAAAGTTTTCTTAGACAGGACACAGGAAGAAACAATTATAAAAGAAAACAAAAAAGGAAATTAGACTTCATTCAATATATAACTTCTTATCAGAAGACACTGTTAAGAAAAACGAATAGACAAGCCACAGGCTGGCAGAAAATAGTCACAACGTATATACTTGCAAAGGATTTGTATCCAGAATAAAAGACCCCACAGCTCCATAATAAAAAGTCAAACCCCATACAAACGGGGCAAAAGACTTGAATGGACACTTCACAAAGGACGATATTACAGACAAACGGTCAAGCAGCACACAGAAAAGTGCTCAACGTCGTTAGTCATCAGGGAAACGCACATGAAAACCACAATGAGACACCACCCAAATAGTTCGAATAAAAACGACTGACGACATCAAATGTTTGCAAGGATGTGGAGCAGACGGAACTCTCAGACGTTGCTGGTAGGAATATAAACTGAGAGGGTCACTTTGGGAGAAGGTCTGGCAGTGTCTAATGAAGTTAACCTTTGAGTCAGCAATTCCATTCCTAAGTATTTACATAAGAGAAATGTAAACATATGCCCACAAAAAGACTGGAACATGAAGGTTTACATCACCTTTATTCATAATGGCCCCAAACTGGAAACAGTCCAAGTTTCCATCAACTGGAGAATGGATGGGGACCATCTATACAATAGAATGGGCACAACGAAAAAAGAGAAATGACGGGTGTGCCCAACAACACGATGGCTCTCATGGACATTATGCAGAGTGAAAGAACTCAGACACAAAAGAGTGCATGCCGTATGATTCCATTTATGTGAAATTCTAGGACAAGCAAAACGAATCAACAGTGAAAATCAGAACAATTGTTGCCTGGTTAGAGGGGGATTGTCTGGCAAAGGACATTTTTGGAGTGATGGAAACGTTCTCTAACTGGATAGGGCTGGGAGTTACATGGGTGTATCTGTTTGTCAAGATACAGTGTTAAGATTTTGTGCATTCTGAGACACGGAATTTTTATTTTAAAAGTTACCTTTAAAATAATTAAGTGGGGAGGGATGGAGAGTGGATGGAAGTATAAATGAAAACAATGTGTTTAATTGGTAAAGCTGGGTATGGGAGGGATTTATTAGACTATTCTGTTTACTTTGTATGTTTTTAAATTTCCCATCAGAAGTTTTAAAAAAACAGAATGGCCACGAGGTGTCTCCCTACACTAGCCAACTGGGGCTAGAATAAACAATCACCTGCTCGGGAAGGATAAAAACAATGCATTTAGATCAAACAATATTTTGGTGATTCCAAATTCTCATTTTAAAGTTTTGTTTTATTTTTCTAAGACAGGCAGTACAGCATGGTGATTAAACACAAAGGACTTTGAACTGAGCTTGTCCCGGTTCAAATACTCTCTCTCTCTCTCTTCCTGGCAGTACAACCTTGGGAAATTCTCTTAATCTCTCCAAGGCCGGTCTGTGCTTCATGTCTGTAAAATGGACTCAATTGTACCTACTTCACAGGGTTGCTGGCTTGAACAGAATCATGGAAAACACTTGAACAGTGCCAGACACAATATCAGCTCAGTGGGGACTTGCTTCGGTCCTCATTAGTATTAATAATATGATCACTGGAAACAAGAACATAGTAAAGCAAAAATATCTGTTGGTTAGTAGTCAACGAGTCTCTCTGAAACTGTGAGTGGGCTGGAATCTGAAATAGCATTTTGAGGCTACACCCACAAATATTACTGTAGTCAGAGCTCGGCAGGTAGAGGGTGTAGAGATGAAAAGAGCTTTTTTTTTTTTAATCTCATTTCTAGAGATGGGAGGGTGATGTACATACAAGGGTGAGCCCTGCGGTCAGCTCAGCACCTTATGCAACTTGCAGCTCAAAGAGAGTTGACAAAATATCCTAGATTCAGGAATGCAACCATGAAATCATAAAAAACCTAACTATATAAAATTAAGGAAAGCAGAGCCTTTTTGATTCAAGGAAAGGTGAAAGTCTCACTGGTTGCCCATGGACATATGGGAGCGAATCTGGGGACCCCCAGGACAAAGAAGAGTTTGCAAACCCTTACATATCCCCTGAATCGTGTTCCCCAAGCTTCAGGATTTGAATACATTTATAATCATATCTGTGCACCACCAGTACTATTTTTTTTTACATTTATAATCATATCTGCGCACCACCAGTACTATTTTTTTACTTCATGCATTTCTTTAAATCACTTTTTTTCCTGTAAATATACACAGTGAAGTCCTTTATTATGAAAAATGTTCATACACAAAAGTATCAAAATCACAACAAATCGAATGTACCCCTTACTCAGCTTCAATAAATACCAACTTACAGTCTCTTATTTCAGCTCTTCTCCCAACACTGGATTCTTTCAAGGTAAGTCACAAACATATCATTTTATCTATTAATATTTCAATATCTTCTAAAAGACAAGACTCTTTTCAATATATGTACACAACACCATTATCATAAAGAACTTCCCATTTCCTTAATAGTAATTATCATACCCAATCAATCATCTTATGTGACATTTTTATACAATTGGCTTGCTCAAATCAGGACCTAAACAAGGTCCAGCATCGCGTTTAGCTGATGTGTCTCCCAAATCTCTTTTGTTCTACAGGTTCCCTACCCCTTTCTTTGTTCTTGTAATTTATTGAAGAAATTGGACATTTTTTCCTGTAGAATTTCCCCCATTCTGGAATTTGTTGATTGCATTCCTATGGGGTGAACATGTTCTTCCACTGAATTTCTTGAAAAAATGGCAGTTTGATCTAGAGACCTGATCAGATACAGGATTGACTTGTTTTGGCAAAAACAAACACTTCCTAGGCAGTGTACTGCACTTCCAGCAGGACACACATCAAGTCTGGCTGTCTTTTCGAGATGTATATTCTGGGACCTTCCTATAAAGAGAAACTTTGCTTATCAACGATTTGGTTGCCCTGAGGTACAGTTTGTAAAGAAAGGCAGGATAAATGCTTGATTTGCCCATTTGCAGAATAATGAGCTGCTTCCATAGGATCCTCCAAAGGTGATATTTTTAATATCATTATGAGCTCATGGGTTTGAATGTATTTGATGTGTTTTGTTTCATTCCATGGCAATTTTTCTTATTGAGGCTCAAATTCCAATTTTTGGTGAGTGGGAACCTATTAAATGGGCTCTTGGGTCCTTTTGACACTCCTTGAGGAGTGACATTCCTACAGATGGATACATAGGTTATTGTTCGTGTCACAGACCATTTGTAATAGGCCTCCTATACTCCTACTTGAAACTCAGCTTCTTTTGCCAGAGAACCAGTAGGGAGCATTTGCCATGCAGAAATTGCTTTATCAAAAGAAAACTTAAAGAGCCAACTTAGCAAACATGCCTCTAAAAGATGGCTTCAACTTTCCTTCCAACAAACGGTATGAAAAGGCAGCTTCCCCCCCCAAGTTACAGGTCTTTTTAACAATGTTTTGTTAAATCTACGGGGGCAACATTGGTTAGTAAAATCATACAGGTTTCAAGTGTACCGTTCTGTACTACATCATCTATATATTGCATTGTGCATTCTCCACACAGTTCTCCTCCCATCACTGTATATTTGACCCCTTTACCCTTAATTCTCACCAGTCACAGAGCTGGAGATGGGAGCATTTTGTGACCTGCAAGCAGGAGGGAACGTCTTTTTGATTTTTTTATATATGTATATTTATTGGGCTTTTGTATTTGTTTTTTCTATGATCTGCCCACGGATATCCTTTCTTGGATTCTAACAGACACCTTATTTTTGCCTTTTATTTGAACAACCTCTTGTAAAGTTAATCAATTATCCCTTTGCCATGCACTGAGACTATTTTTCCCAGTTTGCCATTTGTCTCTTGACTTTCTTGTGGACTTTTTCCTGCAGAGAAAGGGCTGATGCATTTTTCCTTTGTGGTGTGGATGACTCCAGGATTATTTGCCTCTTCTTGGAGCCCTTTGAGTTTCTTGTGACTCTAAAACAAAATAAACTTACTTGTCTGGGTTTTTGTTCCTTGAAACTGAAGACTATAATCCTCTAGTTCTCCCTTTATAAAGTGAGGTCATGTCATATTTAACCGATTTGTTGCAAGGATCTGAGACGACGATAGACACAGCACCAAATAAAAAGTTGCCCCTCCCCCAGAAATAGTAGATAATAAAATAATGAAAGATGTAGTAATAACAATGAGAAATGATGAAGTTTCAATAGCCAGTAAGGGGCAGAGCTGGGATTCAACCCACATCTGTCACCCCAAACTGCCCGTCTTTACCTACTCAATTTAGCCTCTTATGTAGCAAATGCAAGTGGTTTTTCTTTTAATGTCAGCTTCAATGCTCAACGTTGTACTGTATCCCTTTGAATTTCTAAGTAGGTTTATCTGCATCTGAATGAGAACCACACATTGGTCGTCCATCCTGAGCTTCCAGTTCTGTGGCAAGGAAATCATTCTGGAATCTTGAATAGGTTGTTCATCTTACATAAACCACAAAATAAAACCCCCCAGCTGCGATGGTCTCAAGCCAGTTCTAGAGCTGTTTCAAGGATCCTTATGTGGTTAGCACCGAGGGGTATGGAAAGAGACCCCCAACTTCTCCAAGCCTTTCCCCATCTTGGTTAAACTGTAGCCTTGGCTAAAAATTCACCACTGGACCCCTTTGCTTTGGGCTAAGGTTGTGGCGGGACACAGATTTAGGAAGTTTTGGCAAAAAAAAAAAAAAAAAAAAAGGAGAGAGAGAGAATTGAAAGGAAAAGCAGGTAGTAACCTGTGTGGTCTGGTGGCGAGAGCTCACTGAAGCATTTCATCCGAGTGCTGGCACCAGGCCCACGGCCTTACTTATATGTTGATCACCTCATTATCTCATTTAATCTGCACAAAGCCCCTGTGAGGTCGGAGTTACCTCAGTTTTTCAAAAGGGAAAACTTGCAAGCCCTACAGGTGATAAGCGAGGGAGGCAGCGTTCACAGCAATGGCTGGATTCCAACAGCCGGACTCCCACAGCCCAGCTCGTCCAAGCCCATCACTTCCAGGAGGCTCCAGGTACCCAAAGGGAAAAGTATGAGATGGAAGCAAAGGACTGAGGAGAAAAGCCCAAAGCCGTTCTTCTACATAGAAGCTTGATCCTACTTCTGTTTCACCTACATACCCCCAACTGCCTGGAAAGTATTTTCAGTTCTGCAACAAAATTGGAATAAGGAAGCAGGCCCCGTGTTGAGCCGTGTCATTGCTCTCGCCACTTCCTAGCATTCTGGTCAAAGATTGCCTTTTGATGGTCAACATCTGTAACAACCAAATGCATACAAATAACAACAGCGCTATGTTATTACCATAAGAGGACGAGTAAGGGAGAGATTAATACACAATACTGGCAAGACTGAGGTGAGATTGAAACCCAAACACGGCAAGTGGCATTATATATTTTGATTGTCCCTTAGAAAGCCAATGTTGTCAGTCATACGTTAAAAAAAAAAAAAATCATTAAAACAATCACACCATTAGGCCCAGTAATGCTATTCCCTTAGAATTTCTCCTAAGGAAACATTTCAAACAATGAAAACATGTATCTGTGTTTCTGCAGTGTTATCTAAAGTGGGGATTTACATTACATTGCCAACAGTAGCCAAATGTATTCTACCTATAAGATAGGATACATCCAGATATTAATGTAATGTTTAGGAAGGTGACACAAGCAATGTTTTCTCCCTCTTAAGGGAGAACAGCAGAATACAAATGTCTGCGCGTTGTCAATTCCAAAGTATGTCTGCACACGTACCACGGAGCCAGACTAGCCTGGGACATGGAACGGACACAGTTACATGGAGTGGCAGGTATAGACCCTGGACTTTCCCCCCCCTTCCCATTTTCAGTGTCTGTCTGCTTTCCCCACGGACAGGTCAGATACCAAGTCTGATCAAGAGTATTGTGGGGGTTTTTTCCCATTGTAATGTTAGGTGTCTCCCTTTGCTCTCCCAGTATCTCTCGTGCCTCCTCTGACTTTCCCTGGTGGCGTGTCTCTCCCCCAGTGGAAGGTCGCAAGCGGCACAGGCAGTCCAACAAGATACTCCCACCTCCTCTAGCCAAGAGGACGACAGAAGACACAGCTCGGACTTCCAGATTTCTCTCTTGAGGACTCAGATCTTGGTTGCAGGGGCGTAAAGAAGGAAAATGGCTGTTGCCGACAGCTCAGTTTGGAGGAGACTTCAGTGCCTCTGTCTAGGGAGTGAGTAAGCATGGGAGATGCACCCAGGGGAATACGCTCACAGCATCATGGAAGGATATTAAATGCATTATGAAGGAAAAAGAAATGTGCTTTTTAACTAACATGCAATGAACTCAGACGCAAAACAAAGCTCCGTGATGCACATGGATACAGCCATGTTTAAGGACCCACACCAAATGCACCGTGGTGAGAAAAGTCCCTAATTGGGGAGGTAAAAGTGGGGTGTGAAAGGAGCAAAACAAATTGGGAGAGAGGCTTTAAAAGACCAAAATGACTGTGTGATGTGAGCCGGGGAACACTCCCTGCACCTAAGGTCAGAGGAAAAGAAACAAGTCGTTCATTCCTTTTTGGAATAAGTTAGGGTTGTTTCTATGACTTGTAACCCATGACACAAAACATGACCTAACGGGTAGAATTTTTAAATAATAAAATTATAAATTCAGTAGAAACGAGATTATCTTTGACTCAAACCAGAGCTCACATTGTAAAGCCGTACATTGAATACAGGGATATGTCTCCTCAGTGAGTCTCACAGCCAATGGAGCCCTACCCTACCTCAACAAAATAAGTTCACACTCTTTACCCTGATGCTCTCCAAGGATTATTTGGCCATACGTAGTTTTTAAGTAAAAGCTCTCACTTTTGCTGACAGATTACGAAGACTTTGGGAACTGAGCAATAAAATGCCATGGGATGTCTGCTTTCTCTTTGCAAACTTCAACAGAAAGCAATCGGCCCCAATCCAAATGATGATTATTAATGAATCCATATTTCATTCTGACTTTTGCAGTGTGCAGATCTCATATTTTCTATTTTTTGACTCCTTTTTTTTTTCTTTGCACGGATGCAGGATTAATAACAGAATATCTTGTTCTAAGTAATAGTATCTAAACAGTGATGCATTGGGTTTGCTAGTTATGTTTTGTGAGATATATTAAGATGCAACTACTCTCATCTTTCTGCCGGTTAAAATTATCTTGATGCTTCCACTTTGTGAAATCAAATGTTCAGCAAATGATTCAAAAACAAGTCATGAAAATCCAAAAATCTACTTTCCAATAGAAAATCCACTATCTTTAATGGGTATGAAGGGAATTGAATGAAAGAGGCACATGAGGGGTTTCTGGGTTGCTAGCATGTTCTGTCTTGACCCAAATGGTGGTTATGTGTGTGTGTGTCTTATAATAATAATTCATTAAATTGCATATTTATTTTATGTGCTTTTCAGTATATGGGTTGTATCCTACAATAAAAAGTCTTTTAAAAACATCACGTCATAATTGTCATGTTTCCTCTCATGGAAAAGAATATGGGACAGCAATCCCTGCGAGGAACTCCACACTTTCATTTTTCACTTATTCTTTATAAATTATAGCTGGGAAAGCCAAGTTACTGAGAAGTCTTATTTCATTTGGAAAATTCAACTTGTGTAGATAGCAGGTAAATAGGGTAAACTAAAAGAGAACAACGTGGTAGATAGGGGTTGTTCCTGTGTGAGAAAGGAGAATATATCAGCTTTCTGTTGTACTTTTTCAAAAGGGTTGATCTTTGTTTCTATTTCTCCTCTAACACTGAATCCTGTGGTCGTGTAATGTATAAAAGCTTCAAAACCAACAGGAATTTCGGGCAGAGTCTTACAAGCAAGACCTACTTCTTTCGACATCTCTAATTCACAGATGAGAAATGTGTCTCTGTTTTTTTGTCTTGTTAGTACAATACTTCAATATGATAATTCCCATGGAGAAAAAACACCTACAGTTCACACACCCACCAGGAGGACCAAAGAGACTTTTTCCAGGCAACACACACATTTACCCTCTACTCCATGAAGGCAGATGACCTAAGAGTTTGGAAACCTGTGCTTTCCAGAAAAGTTTAGTCTACAAGGATCAACAAACCACAGCTATTCTTGTCTCCAGATCCCTAACATTATTTAATAAAGTTCCAGAGAGAGAGAGAAGACCTTTGCTATGGCAGTTATCTAATTGGCAACAAAACAGCATTGAAACTCTGAAACTGACATCTCCACATTGATTCAAGAAGCTCAGAAACTCCCATTAGTTTTGTCATAAACCGATTAGAGCTGGCACACAAATCCAAGGGTCTCAGTCCTTAGAGCGAGATTGAATAGCCACTCTAACCCCAATAGTTTCCCTAGTAAAAACCCACCGGGAAATTCTTAAGTTCACAACACGGTGACATTTGAAATTCTCTGCAGTCTCATATTAATCCACACATATCCAGAAAAAAAAATTAAAAAGTGAAGTTTAAGCCAAGAGAAAGTGCCAACCGCCATTCCTGGGACCTCTTGATTATTTCAAAGAAATGGGTTCCAAGAGTCTTGTAAAGGCGACCATCCAGCCGCTGGAACAGAACAGAGGTGGGGGTGGGGGGAAAGCTGCTTCACTTTCCCAAATCAAAAGGGGGGAAAGTGAGAAAATCTCCCGAGTTCAAACATTCCTTTAAACCCCGCAACTTTAAATACTAAATGTGTTTCATGGCTGCCATCTTGAAAAACTGTTGGCCAGAGGCTCCCTTTGATTCCCATTGGGGATGGAAACGCTTGCAGATAATCCATTGAAACAGGTCTGGCACAAAGGCCTTTTTGCAACAATCCTGGTGCTTGTGAAGGACACCATTTTTGTGCGCCAAATAAAACATTTTAATGCGCTACAATCCATTACACATATAGTCCTCCATTTCCTTTCAGTAATTATTCATTAGAAAACATTTAACGTCACTGTGGATTTCACACTGGGTAATCTGGACACAAAGAACAAGAGATGGCCCATTTATAAGGGGCTGGGGCCTTCTTTTCTAATCTGAGAAACTCCACGGAGGTGGGGCCCACAGGACACAACAGGCCGTCTAAATTGTGCGGTTAACGGTCAAAGCCCCCCTGCCTACTTTGACACTCATTTAAAGATGACAGCGAACAAAAGAGATTTGTTCTGTGCAACCCTTTCTTGTTACGCAGGCGACATCGGCTCCACACATGAAACTGCCAGGTTATTTTATTCCACCTGCCATCTCCCTCCCGCCTTCATCGACTCTCTCCTCTGCTACTTTGCTTGTTCCCACTTTAACACAAAGAGACAGGTAAAGAATATCGTCAAAAGCGGTCCATTCAGCATGTCAGCTTTCATAATACAATTGCCTGTCAGGTCCCCTATGAGCTACGAGGCACTCAGACGTCTGGGTTCAGGCCAGAAATCCAGCCCGCAGTTCGCTTAGCTAGCGGACAGCTTCCAGCCACCTCCTGCCCGCCCCTACATAGCAAAAGGCCATCTCCAGGGCACAGACACCAAAACCATCTTGAATAACAACAATTTGAAACTTTTTCTGCATCAGCAAGGGACCACATGCCAACCCCCGATGGACTGTATGCACAGTCCTTTAATGCCTACATTTAAAAATGTAATTAAAAACTCAGACCCAAAGACCTAGAAGCCTATGAGTAGAAAAGGTTGGAAAATATTTATCGTATAGCCATCTTCTAAGACATTCTCAATAGGGTAAACGAGTTTAATACCCGAGGATCCTTCCCGAAAGCGGCAGGGAAAACAATCTTGAAAGTCTCACCAGATTAACTCATCTAGCGAATCATACTGGAATATGTACAGATCTAACTGAACACTTCTAGGGTCGTTTCTACTTTGCATATTGCACACAGCATACACACCGCCTAGGTGTTTCCAGAACACACGGGTGAGAAACCAGTGAGCACAAACAGGCGTTGGCTTGCACGGATTCTCAAAAATGGCCCATGTGCCCCTGCACTGTTATTATTCCTGCAACAGCAACCCTGATGTTTGCATGTTACACCCGCTTCTGATGACCCTCATGATGTGTCACAGAGTCAAACAGCGAGAACATGCTAGATAAGATCAGTGGGTCCTTAAGGAGAAAGCAAAATTCATCATGAAGCCAATGATAGAAGCTTGGCCAATGGTCAAGGAAATTCTAAAAACAAAACAGGTTTGATGTTCCAGGTCAGAGAACAGCAAACGATGGCCTACAGTCTAAATCCAGGCAGCTGCCTATTTTGGCCCCAAGTGAAAAAAAAAAAAGTTATTATATTAATATTAATATATTATAATACTCGTATGTTATTATAATATTAATATGTTATAATTATACACTCTTATAATATTACATTATTATTGACATGAGAAAGTTATATGATATTCAAATTTCAGTGTTGATACTTGTTGGAACACAGCCATGCTTATTTACATACGTCTGTGGCTGCTTTCCCACTACAAGAGGTGAGTAGTTGCAACAGATGCCACATGACCCACAAAGCCTAAAATATTTACTACCTGGACCTTTACAGAAAAAGTTTGCCAATCCCTGTTCTGCATCCTATTTAGCACACATTTCCCTTTCCTTTAGGAACCAGACTTCAGAATCAGCACTCTTTAAAAACTGCATGCACCCAGAGAAGCAAAGGGAAATTTCAAATTGAACCCTTTCCAAATAAATATTGAATGGGTTTATGATACCTCCCTCAAATATGGAGCTGGGATACTTCTTAAGATCTTCCTTATACACCGCATCGTTAAATGTTGAAACATAAAGTCATTTAGAACTCAAGTTGGGACGTTTTCTTTCCAGACCCATTGTTGCTTCCCCGCTCGCCAAACACAAACCCAAAATTAACTGGGCAAGCAGCAGGTAGCAGTTTTTCCTATGGAACTTACCAAGTGCTTGCGCTACAGACAGACACGTCTAGCTTTCTCAAGGAAACCCTTCTGAATGGCAGTACACCCGGGCAGCTAAAATACAAACCAAATGTCCGTCCAGAAAGTAAGCATGGTCTGAGATTTGGATTTAAGGGGTATTAGCTGGGGAACTCACAAGGACCAAACTTGGGTAATACACAAGCATTATGATACTGCGAGTTTTAAAATGTCTGATTTGCTCAACACTGACAGTTCAACAGTTGAACTGGAGGACTAGATTTCCATTTAACGACAGAAGGACTGCTGGCGTTGTATCGTCCAACTGCAGCCTTTTAATCACTGCGGAATAAGTATAATTATGAATAGCAGCAGACAAAATAATGCTTCTAAATTACCTTAGGGATTAGGAAGAATTAGAGCGGTTCATGGAGTTTTAATGGCCCCATGGGTGTTGCAGGTGGAGAAAAACGTTGCAGTTACATGGCCATATTTTTCAGCATAAGGAGGGCCTGAAAAATATCGAATGTGAGAACCTAGACTGCTCTCGCTATTTCCTGACAATAAATAAATTAAATACTTTTTTTTTAAATGAAAAGAAAGGTCTTTGGAAGTTTGTAGCAGTTTTTTTTTATCCCTTCACACAGGTTTTTTTAAATTGACATATAATTAACATGGAACATTATGTTAGTGTCAGGTGTACAACCCAATGATCTGATTTTTGTATGTATTGTGAAATGATCACCACAATAAGTGTGGCTGACGTCCCTCACTACACAGTCTCAAATTTTTCTTGTGATGAGAACTTTGAAGACCTACTGTCTCAGCAACTTTCAAATATGCAGTACAATATTATTAACTATAGTCACCGTACATTACATCCACAGGATTTGTTTAATCACTGGAATTTTATACCTTTTGACCCCCTTCACCCAATGTTTCCCAACCCTCACCCCACCCCCACCTCTGGCAACCACCAATCAATCTGTTCTCTGTATCTGAGTTTGGTTACTTTTTTTTTTTTCCAGGTTCCCGTAAAAGTGAGATCATACATCAGTATTTGTCTTTCTTTGACTTATTTACTTAGCATAATGTCCTCAGAATCCATCCACTCTGTAGTAAATGGCAAGATATGCTTTTTTATGTCCAAATTATATTTTTATATATGTATATATATGTGTGTATATATATATGTGTGTATATATATATATATATCACAATTTCCTTATCCATTCATCCATCGATGGCTTCCATGTCTTGGCTATTGTAAATAATGCTGTAATGAACATGAGGGTTCGATATTGCCATTTTAAATGGAGGCTATCGATTCGAATTACTTTGAGCCTTTCCTGAAGTCCATGGATTTTCCCTGAAGTCCTGTCTCCCTGAATTTGTAGCTGAACTTGTAAAAGAGGCATTTTCTTGTCCGAAGGAACATCATTCTGGTACCCTCAGAGATCTTTTCCCTAGAATATCAGATATTTCATGGACCGGGAGCCTTGAAACACTCAGCAGAAATTGGACATTGACCATGGATTATACTAAAATCTATTGGGATCAACAGATGCAAAAATGTAGCTTGAAATTTCCCTATGTTTTTTGTTCTCTTTCCCCTCCATCTCAGTCCATGTCGCTTTGGGGGCAATGAGGAATTTAATAGACCTCACACAATAGATAACTTTCAACGTGGCTTTTTAACTATTCCCCATCCAGAAAGCGGTGTTTAAATAACACTCAGGTAAACATTGTGTCTTCTGGTAGGTTTAGAAATCACTTAAACCTGAGACTATGGTTCTCAAACTTTCAACATGCAGGTGAATGGCCTGGTGAAGCCTGGGAAAACACACAGAGGGTGGGCCCAGGAGTCTGCATGTTTAACAGGTACCTGTCCCCTCCCCAGGCATTCCAATGAGGCTAGCCAGGACCATCGTTACAACTCCACTTCTCAGTGTGGTCCATGGACCTGCAGTAACTCTATCACCTGGGAACTTGTCAGAGACGCGGTCTCCAGGGGCACCGCTGAGACAGAATCTGCATTTGAACAAGATCCCTTGATGATTAGCGTGTCCTTGACTGTATATCACTGATGTTAAGACCCAGAGATCTTGGGAAAATTTTAAAGTTAGTTTTAAACGAAGACTGAAAGCTCTTTAAGAGGAAACCAGCATTCCCCTGAGGCAGTGTGAATATGAAAATGGCAGACAGAAAACTCCATCAAACACTGTTAGGTTGAGAAAGGGGCTTACCCAGGAGGGAGGAGGGAACAAAGACCAGGAGGGCAGGCCTCTGCCAGCTCCGACCGGGAGGTAAGGGCTTGTTGGTTGTACAAACTGTAACTCCAACCTTTTTTTTTTTCCTAATACTGGAATGTAGTCGAACTTTTCCAACCTGTTTTCCCTCCATCTCAAACACCAGTCAGGTTATTTCTCTTTGGTGACATTGAACTCAGCAGGCAGGACAGGCTCCCTTTCTTTTTTTTCTTGTACAGGGGAGGTCAGCCAAAAAGGCCTAAATCCCAAATCCATACAAGGAAACGTTAAGTACACATCGAAATCAAAACGATACAATAGTGCCAGGCTTTAAAATTTCTCTTCCTAAAGAAATAGACCTTTTCTGTCCCCAATTTTTCATAGAAAGCAAAATGTACAAGTTCTTTAGTCATAGACTGCGTCAATTTACTGAAAACATTTACTCCACATGGGGCAAGTGATATCCTGGGCATTTCTGGCTGGGATTTCTACGGTTTCTTATGGGAAGGGAGGAGAGAGAGAAAGAAAACCCATACAGGCACCCCTTTAGGACTAACATGGAAGAAATAAAGAAATACATACAATTTTTTAAAATTGACTTTTCTGGATTTTGCTATTAATATTGAATGGTTTATGAAGAGATAAAGTAGGGAGACTAGGGTGAAAAATATACTTATTAAATAAACAACTATTAAAAGCCCCCATGGCGCCAGCCCGGTGGCTCAGGCGGTTGGAGCTCCGTGCTCCTAACTCCGATGGCTGCCGGTTCGATTCCCACATGGGCCAGTGGGCTCTCAACCACAAGGTTGTCAGTTCAATTCCTTGAGTCCCGCAAGGGATGGTGGGCTGTGCCCCCTGCAACTAGTAACGACAACTGGACCTGGAGCTGAGCTGTGCCCTCCACAACTAAGATTGAAAGGACAACAACTTGACTTGGAAAAAAGTCCTGGAAGTACACACTGTTCCCCAATAAAGTCCTGTATCCTCTCCCCAATAAAATCTTTAAACAAAAGCCCCCCATGAATATAGCTCTTTTAAAAGTTTTTTTGGTCTGATTATGAAAAAATTACACATTCATTTTAGACATTCTGAAAAAATGCAATAAAGAGAATAAAAATCACCCAAAATTCTACCACTCAACAATTACCACTGTTTTCATTTTGGAATATTCCTCCTTTGCCTTGTGCATGTGTGTATGTAAAAATACTGGGATAATGTTTTATATGTGGTTTTATATTATTTTTTTAAGTAACATGATTAATCCTCATAAATTAAAAATGCCACTATAACATATCACGTAGTGTGAAATCATCTGGAATTGAAACATGCAGAATTACAAGGTTAGAAATAAAAATTCAGGCAACAGTGAATTTGCTGGTAATTTCCACGGATCACAGTGGTGTTGTTTATGAATCTTCTGGCCAAGTGCCCCCAATTAAAGTATTAAAACTAAGGACTAGAATTATTTTCATCAATAAATGTCATCTTTCAAAGACTCTATCAAAAGAGGAATTATGAGCAGAGCCAGGCTGCTGTGACAAGGGATCTACCCCTGAAAAGAAGAAAAAACCCTTCATTTTCTGAACCTTACTGAGTATCTTCTTGTTCCAGTCACTAGTAAAACAAATTCTGAAGCAAAGAAAGAGAGCAAAGCTCATCGGACAGAATCCCGAATAATCAGAATACTATATGGGAGGGAAAATAGTTTCGTTTTCTAATAGACAGTAATGAGAAAAAGAAACTAATTAGAACTAGATTCTCCAACCACCATGGACGGCATCTACTGCGTTAGAGGATGCTTGATTCAAGCAGAGACAAAATGAAATAATTTTATGGAACCTGCTCAAACTACCATTGGAAATGCTGACCCTAGAATCTGTACTGTCAAGAAGCAAATGATCACATTAGAAAGTTGAGTGATTCTAATAGGGACATGAGCACAATCCAAATCATCATAATTATGGCGGCTTATTTTCTTTTCAAGTAAACACAGCACCTGATCCACCAACTTCTGAGCACCTACTGTGTGCCAGGCATTACAGAATTTACAATCTTTAAAAAAAAAAATCAATGATAGGAACAGTCAACAAGACAATAGTCGTGGACTCAATGCTTCATCTTTTCAATGGCTTTTACTCAGATGCCAACAAAAATGGTTAATTAGAACATCACTTAAAATAGTGTTGTAAGTTCCTGGCTGTAAGACTGTGTGTGATTTTGCTTTTCTTTAAGATTTGCTTTTCATATAAAAGGTTTATTTTGTTAGTCAAAAGAGAAGGTAAGATAGTGGAGGTTGATTCGAGGAAAGTGCTCATCTGAGTCTTTGTGGTAGGAAAACAAAAACACACCAGCCTAGTTTAGACACAGCTTTGCTTTAAAAATAAGCCATACCAAAAATCAGTTGCAAAATTAAACACGAAAGTATTGGAAATGAGATTCAAGAGTCAACTACCTAACCCAAGTACGTATTCTTTGAACCCAATATATGACTTAGAAGCCACTTCATAAATTCTAGTGAAAATGCCTCCTCACTGAATATGAGAATGAGCCTATTAAAGGCTTAATGAGCTTAATTAATTAGCACTTAAGACACTCAGAGTAAACATAATTACTCTCAATGGTTGTTGTTGTTCCATAAACCTACAGATCTGTTAAAACGGCATGAACTACACACGCACATCACACCAACGTGATTTGTCCTGGTTTACATACTGTACTTGAGCGATGTAAGATGGAACTATTGACGGTACCATGGGACCTCTCTGTACTATTTTTGCAACTTTGTGACTCTATGATTATTTCAAAATAAAGTTTTTTAAAAACTACCTATTGCATTTTGACTCTTTGGTGTTTTATAAAGTCACAAAATCATGGCACAGAACTTATTATTTGAAACATGGTGAAAATCATCCTCTATAAATACTAAACATGGACGTAAATCATGAGTCGCTTCCTCATGAGCTAAGAGGGGGACTTTCCAACTTTTGACCAAGTTCCTATCATCCAACTAATTTGGAGGCAAGAGGCAACTGCCCAGGTGATTTGCATCAAGTGAGATTTTGAATGAATTGCCCATGAACTGAATATGCCAACAAGTGGATGATTCACAAACAAGTGGCACGAAGTACTCAGTTAATATTCGTGTCATTATTCACATGGCTTTAATTCTTCCTTTTTTCTATTTGCTCTTCAAACCCAGTTCCCTCTGAGGTTATTTCCGAATGGCTCCATCTCTAATGTTCCCAAATAAGGGGTTTTCTTTTTAAACTTTTTATTTTAAAATAATTATACTCACAGGAAGTTGCAGAAATTGTACATAGAGGTCCCACGTACCCCTCATTCAGCTTTTCCCCCATGTAATGTAACTAATATTGACACTGGGATAATCCAGACTTTATTCATATTTCGCTAGTTTTTACGTGTGTGTCTGTGTGTGTGTGGTTCCTGTAATTTTATCACATGTATGGATTCATGTAACCACTATGACAATCAAGATACAGAATTGCTCCATCATCCCTAAGGATGCACTACGTTTTATAGTCATACCAACCATCCTCTCTCTAACTCCTGTCCCCTATCTCTGCAATCATATTATGTTGAGAAGGATACGTAAATGGAGTCACACAGCATATAAACTTTTGAGGTCGTTTTTCACTAAGAATGCCCTTCAGATTTATCTAAGTTGCTGGAGGTATCCATAGTTTGTTCTTTTTTTTCATTCCAGAGTAATATTCCATTCAAATAATGTTTTACCAAGGGAATCTGGGAGTTAATTCACAAGTTAAAGAAGAATAGCTTCCTTCATTTATTTAAAAAATATACAACTACATGCAGATTTATCTATAAATTTATTTATAAATTTATTTATTTATCTATAAATTTATTTATCTATAGATTTATTTATACGTCTACATGAATTTCCTATAGCCATGACGATAGAAAATGCCACAAAACCTTGCTTGAGGACAAGCTGACCTGTTGTTGCATTTTCCCTGCAAGACCAGTTTCATAGTCATTACTCCTCTCCATCAATCATCCAAATTATTTCTCCCAGAGAATCATGCTTCCAAGAGTCACTATTTTGAGAATGGCAAGGAAAACCAGGACGTCTGGGTGTTCACATAGATTTTCGGTTGAGGACAGTGCCATTTTGAGTTACCAGTTGCCAAGGTGCTATAGAAATGGATAATTGACTGAATGGATCAATGACAAACTGTAGCTAGAGTTTCTTCACTGTGCATGAGGTTTCTGTGGCTGGCTACTAAATTATTCTAACTATATACACAAATGCTTCTGTAACTTCTTAGCTGTTTAGAAAGAGAAACAATTCTTCAATAAGGTTTTCTAAATAGACAACATATACCAGGAAAAAACTATCCTTCTAAATCTTGATACCTTTAATTCCTGGAAAAGGGCAATCGCTCTGACACTCAAATTTGGTCTCCCATTGACCCAGAGAACTTTTTTCATTGTCAACATGCCAATGAAAATAGCTGTTTCAGCTTCTTAAGGTGGTCTTTACCTGGGCCAACTTGGAGTTACCACGTCTAAAAGTCAACATATTGTATCTGGGGTAAACAAAAGAAAATTTACAAATAGTCTTACATGCAAGGGCAAAAGTTACCTACGATTTTCTCCACCGTTAGGTCACCATCTATTATTTAAGGTTCTACCTGCACTGCCCAACACAGTAGACTGTGGCCACATGTGGCTACTTAACTAAAATGAAGTAAAATTTAAAATTCATCTCCCCAGTCTCGGCCACATGTCAAGCACTCAATAGTCCCACATGCCCTGCGGCTGCTGCATTGGACACTGAGAATGCAGACCATTTCCATCATCCTAGAAAGTTTGATGGACAGCATTGTTCTCGACCAATTTGAAATGAACTGGTAACACTTTGGTTCTAAAGGATCACACTGTCCCCAACCAACAAAAGGGGACAGATGGCCTTAAATGAAATTTTCACCAAAAACAAATTCAGAATCTGTTCCACGAGCCCAGTTCTCTCTGCGTGCCTACTGGAGGCTCAGCTCTTAGGGTCGTTTAGACAGCTCCAGGTAAAAAAACAGGGTGCCAGCGTGAGGCCACCTTCGAGTCACATTACCTTGGATCCCATCGTGCACGGAGGGAGAACACGTTCCTGATAATTATTCCACGGCAACTATTCAAAACTTGCTTCCCACTGGCTTATGGTCCTTCCACGCGTGACACAGCAGCAAGGTATGAGGTGATTCTAGCTCGCGGGGCGGAGCTGCATTAAAAATTTATCCTGGGAGGCAGTGACTGCATCCTATGGCCACCCACCTGAGGGCACACGGCGCTGCTTGGGAGCGATAAGAACTGGAAACCGGACCTCCCTCTAGATTACGTTACAGCTACTGCTGATCTTTGATTAGTCACTTACATTCCTGACCATTCACCTCAGTCTATTAAAGTCAGGCCCCTTCGTGAGCTCCACACACACAAAAAAAATTCTCCTGACCACTCAGCCTAGATGGATCCAGCTCAGCGGAAATCCTCTTGGAATCATCTCTTGGCTCCATTTGGAAAACTTTACCTCCTCAAACTTCTGGAAAGCAAGTCAATCGGCAACTTTGTTTCCTAGTATAGAGACTCTGGCCTTTCTCAGGTTTCTTTTCTTTTCACTTTATTATTGTTAATTCTTAGATGCAAAAATAACACATGTGTGTGCCTGCTCATTTAAAAATGACAACATTAAGTCTATTGGAGGCAGGGTGATTGCAGGTGGCTCCACGTTGGCCCCTTCCAGGCCTGGAACGAATTTCGAATTTCGTATTTGTTAAGCTGTATTTCTCTTTAAAGGACCTCCCCTTTACCCACCATCTTTTCACTGCATAAGCTATAAGCCCCCAAAACCTGCACCTGCTTCTTCAATAAGGTCATGGCTAAGAGCCCATTGGCTGGGGTTGTACCCCCGCTGAGCTCCCTGTTGGATGTAGGACTGTGGACAAGTGGCTGAACTCTTGAGCCTCAGGTTCCTGACGTGTAAAATTTGGGAGAATTTGGAACTACCTCTCCAGGCTGTTACAAGGATTTAATACACATAAAGTACTTGGAAGGATGCCTGGCACCAGTGGCACCCATTGCATGCAAGCTCGTTGTTATTATGGGTAAGCGTGCCCCTCTGCAGTGCCCCCCCTAAAGGGACCCCTAAGGAAATGCCATTATTACCTTGCTTTGTTTCCTAGACCTTTTTCTACACATGTGTATCTATATAACAAACACACACTATACATTGTATACATTTATACACGTGTTTTATGCAGTATATAAAGTCCTGCGATTTGGTTTTCTTCACTCAGTGATACAGTTCGGAGATCTTGTCATTTCAGTGCCCATCTTTCACTAGTTCGTTCTTAAAACCTTAACAGTACATACGCTAAAAGGAAACCACTGCCAGTGGACATTTGGGTTGTTTCCACTTTTTGGCTACGGTGAAGCATGCTGCTATGAACATTCGTGTACTAGTTCTTTCGTATATATTTTCATTTCTCTTGGGTATATACTTAGGATTAAAATTGCTGCATTCTGTGGTAAGTCTATATTTAACTTTTGGAGACATTGCCCAACTGTTTTCCAAAATGGCTGCACCACTTTTCATTTCCACAGCAACGCATGAGGTTTCTGGTTTCTCCACATCCTCCACCAACACCTGTTTTAATGTTCTTATTGAATACAGGAATCCTAGTCGGTGTGAAGTGGTATCTCATGGTTTTGACATGCATTTCCCTACTGACTAATGATGTTGAGCATTTTCTCATGTGCTTATTGGTCATTTGTGTATGTTCTTTAGAGAATTATCTATTGAGATCCTTTGACCATTTTTAAATTGGGCTATTTGTTTCATTTTTGAACTGTGAAAGTTATTTACATACTCTAGATATTAGACCTTCAACAGATATATAATGTGCAGATATTTTCTCCTACTCTGTAGGTGTTTTCATTTTCTTTATGGTGTTCTTTAAGCACAAAAGTTTTCAATGAAGCCCAATTTATCTATTTTTTTTCTTATGCTGCTTGTGTTTTAGGTGTCATACCTAAGAAACTATTGCCTAATCTAAAATCAGAGAGTTACACCTATGTTTTTTTCTAAGAGGTTTAGAGTTGATCCATTCTGAGTTAATCTTTGTATATAATATGAAGGAATGGCCTAAATTCATCATTTTGCATGTGGCTATCCAGTTGTGCCAGCACCATTTATTGAAACGTTATTCTTTCTTCTACATTGAATTGTCTTGGCATCCTTGTCAAAAATCAATTGACCATAAACATGGGTTTATTTCTGGACTTTCAATTCTATTCCCTTGATCTATATGTCTATCCTTATACCAGTTCCAAACAGTCTTGATTATTGTAGCTTTGTAGTAAGTTTTGAAATCAGGAAATGCGAGTTGTCCAATTTCATGCTTCTTTTTCAAGATTGTTTTGGTTATTCTGAGTTCCATGCATTTTTATATGAATCTTAGGATCAGCCTGTAAATTTTTGCAAAAAGCCATATGGAATTTTGATAGGGATTGTATCGAATCTATAGATCAATTTGGGAATTATTGCCATCTTAACATTAAATCTTTCAATCCATGAACACAGGATGTCTTTCCATTTATTTAGGTCTTCAGTTTCTTTCAATAATATGTGATGGTTTTCAGTGTACAAGTCTTACACTTCTTTTGTTAAATTTATTCCTAAGGATTTTATTCTTTTTGATGTTTTTGTACATGGAATCACAGTCTTAATTGCATTTTTGGGTTGTCCATTGCTAATATACAGAAATACAATTGATTTTTTAATATCGATCTTATATCCTAAGAACTTACTGAACTCATTAGCTGTAAGTTTTTTTGGTATCGTATTTTTAAGTTTTTTTGGTATCGTATTTTTAAGTTTTAAAATAGGTCAAGTTTTAAAATAGGTCAAGTCAAGGTTAATAGCAACAAACATAAATTGTACTGATAGTTATGTATGCTTAATGTGATGTGATGAAAATGACACTCTACCTCTGTGGTCTTCTTTCCGATAAACCATAACCCCAATCTCATCATGAGACACATCACACAAGTTTCAATGGTGGAGCATCCTGCAAAATACCTGCCTAGTACTCCTCAAAATTGTTAAGGTCATTGTCAAGGAAAGTCTGAGAAACTGCCACAGCTGAGAGGACCGCAAGGAGATGTGATGACTTAATGTAATGTTACAACCTGCGTGTGACCATAGAACAGAAAAAGGACATTAGGTAAAAACTAAAGAAATAGCTTATGTAATATAACTAACACAATGCTTTGCACCTAGTAGGTCCTCAATGAACAGAAGTAGTCCCTAGAGAGAGTCAACTAGACAGAGACCACTTCCTACCCCACCCATTAGTTTCCCAGACTTCCTCTTGAAAGTTGACCATTTTCACACTTTCTTCTATGTTCTTCCAGAGTTATTCCATGCTGAAAGGTGCACGTCTGTGGAAGTACATATATCACTTACAATACACACGACTGGGAGGATACAACATAGACACACTCTACTCCTTTCTTTTGATTTTATTCCCTTGCTCTCTCTTGGTGATCATTCCATCCTATTAATACACATCCAGAGGCATCCTGATGGAGGGCTGGGAATGACAGCAGCCGTAATTGTCTGCAGAGAATTTACAAGCAATCTTAAAACCAACTACAAGTCATTCAGCTTTGTGTTACCAGCAGGCACTAGCAATTCTAGACAATGTCAGAAAACTTCTCCCCCCAAAGAATCTTTTGTTGGTCTAAGTTTTAAATGAGTACAGCTCAACTATTTCTGTTGAGTCTTGATAATGTATCTGCAAGCTTCAAGTTAGGCTTTTGTTGGTTATCCTTTAAGAAGCATTGACTCCTACATAGAATTTAGAGAATTCCTCCTTCTGGCGTCCTCCTCTGACCCACACAGACTCAGTCCATGTGTTCCCTTTGAGAGCAAGAGCATATCCCTTTGGAATTGTCTGAGCTCAGTCTGAGCACTCTCCCTGTCTCCAGTCCCTGGAGTGTTACATAGTCCTGAGTTTAAACAGTAGATTAGAAATAATAATACCTCTATGCAATTTTTTCCCAGAGTTATCTTTTTCGTAGGAGATGTTTTAAATGAGGTTCATCAATCGTAAAAATGTTTGTAAAGAGCCAGAATCAGCCTTGAACACCAACCTTTAAAATTGTACCCTGAAGATCCTCACACAGAAAAGGCATGAAAGCCATTAACTATGGCTTAGCTGTGGAGAAAGCCACAAACTCTGCAAAGAAAGATGTAAGGAGATGAATATATACATAGAAAAACGCACCAATTTCAAAAAAGACAGGCAGGAGAAACAACAAAAGATACTGGTTTTCCTGGAAGAAATCAAAATAGCAGTATTAAAATACCTCGCTCATTTTCACCAACAACTAAAGGCTTGTTCTAAAGCCAAGGATTAAACACCATCAATATCACGAGAGACTGGCCATACAAATGGACAATGGCCAGCCCATGTATGAAAACAGAACTCTGACCCACAACCTGCTGCAACCTGCCTAGAAAACCAACCCATTACATGTAAAAAAAAATAAAAAATAAAAAATAAAATAAAAAAACCACGCCGGAAGCCAACCTGCAAGGTCAGTCTTGCAGGAAGCCAGCCTGCTCTCTCTCTAGTACCATCCAGGAAAGTCAAACAATAACCCCTGTAATGATCGATTCAAAAAGGGCAGGACTTGATTCATAACTGCCAGCTTCCCCAGTTTTTGTTCCCTCCCTTCTCGGTAGCCCATCTCTAGGTTCACCATGCCCACCATCTCCAATCAGGGCACACCTGAAGCCTTCCCTTTTCCCCCCCACTATAAAGCTTTCCCCCTCTTATGCCTGCCTTTGAGTCTCTATCAAACACAAGTGATGGTGGCTGACTCTCCTGTTATAACAAGCAATAAATAGCCTGTGATTGTTTTCATTAGGGTGATCTTCATTTATTATTTCCACAGTTACTGGCATTCAGTCATTTTCACTAATTTTTGCAGAAGAAAAAAAACTTCAGAAATTTTTACTGAATATAATACATTCTCTAATAAAATTGTTACAGCAGAAATTTTTGACTGTGGAGACATTTGAAAGCTACAAGAATCGATGTGAAGAAACCAAGATGTGGACAATTTTGCCATTTCTGGAATGTACTGTGAAAAGGAATTTTTATGACTCTCTCACCCAACTTACCCTTATGTTTAAGACTTTTCTAACTATTGGTACAGCTGTTGCTTCACATCTTTCAAACATGCATATGCAAAAAAGACCAATATTAATGAAGTCATTAATGAATTTGCAGAAGGTTTAAAAACAGGAACTGTAATATTATTCATTACTATGACAAATAGGTAGGTATAGCTTTTTTCCTCTTCTGTCAAAAAAAGTGTTAATATAATCAATAAGTGCTAACCCATTTCTTTTCCTATTTTAGGATACACTGAAATACTTCATTTTGAATTTCTTTTTACTGGCATGATTTTATATATACAAAGTTCAGGAAGACAAATTTAACTCCATTTCTTTTCTGACCATTATTGCTTTCGTTTCATTTCATGATTATTACTGAAAATAATTTTGTAGTGAAGAGAGACGTGTTAAAAGTGACCCCTGCAGGTGTCAGATATTCCAGGTACACAACTATATGGTCTAATGTTCTTTGTCATGGCTGTGTAGGTTTCCATTTATGGATTCACCATAAGATACTGACCAGACCCCAGAGTTTAGTGTTTAGATTGTTTAGAGGGTTTGATACCATAAATAATGCCCTCCATCTGACTTTGAGGTACATACAGTGGTACCTCGGTTTTCAAACGTAATTCGTTCTGGAAGACCTTTCGAGTTCTGAAAGTTGGAAAACAGCCAACAGCTAGGCCTCGGGATCTTGTACTCAGCAGAAGCCACGTGACATGTTTGACTTTTTTTCGAGTCGTGTTCAAAAACCGAAGCATTTACTTCTGGGTTTACTGCATTCGTAAACTGAAATGTTCGGCAACAGAGACATTTGAAAACCGAGGTACTACTGTATATGGAAAACTGTAGGATACTGAATTCCTATAAGTGGAATTGCTACATGAAGGTTTACGTGCATTTCATATTTTGCGCAACACTGCCACACCGCCCTTCACCAAGGATACATAAATTTCCATTTCCAGCCGAGCCCGAGAATGCTCATTGTTTTCATCACAAGATGGCTTGTTGGCCATCATTCTGTACCAGGTCTCGACTGCAGGATAAAAAAAGCCACATTTCCTTCATTGTAAGAAACGTGAGCTTCTTTCCTTAGGCTTAAAAGCCATTTCAATTTCTTTCTCTTCAGTTGTTATCTCTCTTCCTCAATCCCCTTTCTTGGACTGTGGATCTTTTTCTAACTGATGTGCAAGAGCTCTTTATAACTGTAGGAAATTGGCCTTCTGACACGTATTTCCAATAATGGTCTCTTTCTTGCCCTTTGACATCATTTAGGATTTTTCAAAATTTCCTTTTGATTTGTACGTTGTTAAATTCGATTAGAAGTCTCTTCCTCACTGGTGTCTAGATTGGGATTTTGCTCATCCGTGCCTCTGCTACTCTTACGCACGCTAGTCTTTGAAGTAACAACAATGGCTCCAGCTAGAAGTGTTAATTTATTAATAGGAAGCACTTTTTTCTCCTTGAAAATTTATACATGAAGCAGTGAGATGTTGTGAACAAAACACACTTTCACAGAAAAATATACAAAGTTTTGAAAGCCTTCTAAAAGCATACACACTATGACAAAAACACTATTTCCTCCCATTAATCTCTCTTTCTCGCTCCCCTTCCACGAACCAATTGGTAGGAGAGTTCATGAGGTCAAAGCCGGGCAAACTTCCTCCTTCACAAGGGGCACATCGAGATTATTTTTGGAACCCTAAATACGAGGTCAGACAATTAAGTTCACAAACTCATCCTCAAAAAAGTGCTACGTACCTCATCTCTGAATATCACTACAGTCACCTTTGAAGTACTCTCCCTGGGAAGCTATGCACTGACGCCAGTGCCTAGTCCACCCTTCAAAGCAATTTTGGAACTCTTTTTCTGTAATGGCCATCAGAGATGTCATCGTATTACCCTTGATGTCCTGAATGTCATCAAAATGTCTTCCTTTCAATATTTCGTTTATCTTTGGGTAAAGAAAGAACTCACTGAGGGGCCAGATCAGGTGAGTAGGGAGGGTGTTCCAATACAGTGACTTGTTTACTGGCTAAAAATTCCCTCACAGACAGTGCCGTGTGAGCTGGTGCGTTGTTGTGATGCAAGAGCCATGAATTGTTGGCAAAAAGTTCAGGTCGTCTAACTTTTTCACGCAGCCTTTTCAGCACTTCCAAATAGTAAACTTGGTTAACTGTTTGTCCAGTTGGTACAAATTCATAATGAATAATCTCTCTGATATCAAAAAAGCTTAGCAACATCACTGAAACAAGTTTGCAAACTTAATTGTCCGACCTCATATGTTCTACACATATCAAGGGAAAACAGAGCCTGTGTTCTGGAAGCTAAGGACTGCCAATCTGACATGACTTTCCTTTTCATCAGTAAATATTTATTGAGTATCCATGGAAAAAATATGGTGCCATAGACATATCGCTCTCATTTATTAAAAAGTGAGAAATAAGTCTATAGATGCTCAGGAATAACTTGGTAAGATCTGTGACAAATCCCTGTACTTTATATGGCACATTTGTCATCGAAAGACATAGCATCAATTCTGACATATCAACTAGAAACAAAAAGAGATCTTGTAAGGAATCTCAAACACGAGCAGGTGGCAAAGAAATCCCGATCAGGTTAAGCTCTGTAGTTGCCACAGAATAAGACTAAATAGGAAGCATTAAGAGCAAATGAAACAAAAGCAACTCATCTCCAGCTTTAACACAGGCGCCACGTTGTAAAGCTGAGGGCAACCCAAAAAATCTGAAAATATTCATTCGTAAAAATATATGTACCCCTATGTTCATTGCAGCATTATTCACGGTGGCCAATACATGGAAACAACCCCAGTGTCCTTTGATAGATGACTAGATAAAGAAGAGGTGGTACATATATACAATGGAATATCACTCAACCATAAGAAAAGATGAAATACTGCTGTTTGTGACAACCTGGATGAATTCTGAGATGATGATAAGTGAAATTAAGACAGATGGAAAAAGACAAGAACCGTATGATTTCACTTATATGCGGGATGTAAAACTGAAAGAGACAAAGGAGCAAACAAAACAAACAAACACGCAGACACAGAAACAGAATGGTGGTTACCAGAGGGAAAGTGGGGGAGAGGGGAAGATGAAGAGAGTAAAGGGGGTCAAATATATTGTGATGGAAGGAGACTTGACTTTGGGTAGGAAGCACACAATGCAATGTAGAGATTATGTATTATAGAATTGTACACTTGAAACATATAATCTTATTAACCCAATAAAAAATAAAATTAAAAAAAAGACAAAAAACATTGAGTGCAGGAGGGAGAAATCATTGCATGGGAACTTAAGGAATTGACAACTGCCATATAGATCCTTTCACATTCCGTGGAAGACGGGTCCCAGCCCTTTCTCTCTTTTCTAAAAGGTCTAAAAAGTATCCCTCTGGAAGCAAAGCAAGTAACAGCCATTTCTAGAATTCTCCTTCTAAGGTGGTCTGTTTTGCACACAAGCTCTTGGATAGAAGGAGGGCCCAGGCTGTGGGTCTAAATGTTTGGCAAGACATATGGGAGACCCCACCCCACGTGGGCATGTTCTCCCTATCCACATGACCCACGCTGGATCTCAGAACTCCTACCTCTAGCGGAAACAAGTTCTCGGAAAGCCTTGGAAGGCATTCAAGCTTGTAAAGAAGGAATTATTTTCCATCTCAGATTGGTGAAATATTATGAAATCTGGGACAACAGAAAACTCTAATAATCCATAACAGACACACTCTCGTGGATTTCCTAAAATGGATTTCCTGCTTCAGGAACGCAGGAAATAACTCACTGATGATTTGGCAACGTCAGGATGATAATAAAGAAACACAAAAGCAAATGAGATGTAAAGGATTATATATTTTAGAGTACATGAGAATTAGCAAAAATGAGTCCCTTTAAACAAGGAAATTTTATCCATGGCATAACGCCATGACCAAATTCGCATTTAAATGATACTTAAGTGAGCAATCGGTCAAAATTATGTCCAGTGTCATTCATTAATTTTGAAAGAAAAACTTACACTACTGCTACTTACATGCTAAAAACACCCTCTGACATCAACATGAACCGTCCCAATTCAATGATTATTTGTGGTGTAACAACCCAAGACTACAACAACAAAGCTAGGTGAAACAAAAGGGTAGACTATAGTGTGATTTCCTGGAAATCCTACAATGCAATTTCACTTTGAACTTGCAAACATATACCCAGGCATGATCTGCATGAAACTGGGTGGCGTTTTGTTCTAGAATGATGGGCCCCAATTAAAAATAATGAGGCTTGTCTCCAGCTGCCAGACCCAATTAGACATACTGAGGACTCATAGTTCCTGAAATAGATTCATTTTTCTCTGATAGACGAATTGGGACAGGGGTCTTCGTAGGGTCATCGGGATAGGCCAGGCAACAAAGCCTGGGTCACTCAGGCTTAAGAAGCCCTTACGAATTCAGTTATTAAATAAGGAAGTAGGAATACCCCTGCACGACAGTCACCCACCAGCCTCTTAGACTCTGCCACATTCAGATACACAGTATTAGCCAACCAGTGTGTCTATTAATATTAAAAAACATTTTAAGAATGACTGTAACATTTAAATGATTATTTAAAAATACTGAAAAAGGTGTAGTTGATTTCATGTGTGTCTGTGTGTGTGTGTGTGCATGTACACACACATGCACACACAGTTTTTATTTGGAATAATTGTCGACCTATAAAAAGGTGGCAAAGACAGTACAGAGTTCTCATATACCCTTTACCCAACTTCAGCATCTTATAGAACCTGGTATATTTGTCCCAACTAAGAAATGAAATTTACATTCTATTGTCAATTAGACTCCTTAGCCTGGGACTAGAAGAGAGACTAAGACAGTGTGAGGGGATTGAAGCAGGGGGACAGGGAGACAGCAGGCAGTAACGCAGAAACATACAAAGTGCTGGGACCCTGGGCAACCAGAATGATGGAACCGCTCAGCTGGAGAGGTACAGACAGATGGGCAGCTTGTGCCCAAGGAGTTTGATTAGCCTCTTTAGGCAAGGGCCTCTGCAAGCTGATAGGACCTCAGCACAAAAATGCTTTCCAGACATGGGCTTTACCCGATAAGGAACAATAGTTATAAAGGATGCAATTGTCTTGCACAAGCCTTAAAGTAAGGAGAACTGAGGCTGTGTCAGGTAGGCTGATAAATTTGGAAAGAATTCCATGTTAATCATGGTCACCTTTGGTTCCCTGAGCAAGATTTTAAACTCTAACAAAACAACGACTTTAATATCATACGAGACGTATTGAAACAGTGTTATCTTTTGTCAAAAATACCGTAAAGAGAAAAAAAAAAGTTTTAAAAATGAGTTTGGCAGATTGGATTTTCCAAAGGTGGCCAGAACAATTATCTCCCATTCCATTTGTTCTTCTAGATCTTTCCATTCCCCTATCAAAAGGTAAAGCCTAATTCCCTCCCTTGAATCTAGGTGGGCTTGTGACTTACTTGTAACCAACAGAATGTGGCAGAAAGGACATTCTATGGTTTGTGGGGCTAGGTCAGCTGTGCAGAGGCTGCCATGCTCTGTGGAAGCCCAGCCTACATGGAGAGGCTGCAGGCAGGTATTCCGGCCAGCTGCCCTCGTCCTCCAGTCCTCCAGCCAGGGGCCAGACATGAGAGTGAGTGAGCTTTCAGGTGGTTTGAGCCACAAAAGATCCCGAATGGGCAGAGCAATATTGAGAAAGAATAAAGCTAGAGGCATCACATTTCCTGATTTCACAGTACATTACCAAGCGATAGTAATTAAAACAGTATGATATTGGCATGAAAATATACACACAGAGCAATGAAACAGAATCGAGAGCCCAGAAATACCATCATACACATATTAACTTACAACAAAGGAGCCAATTAATATATGACAAAGGAGACAAGACTATACAACAGGAAAGGACAGTCTCTTCAATAAATAGTGCTGGAACACTGGACAGCCATATGCAAAAAAGAAAAGAAACTGGACCACTTGCTTACACCATATACAAAAATCAACTCAAAACGGATTAGGGGGGGTGGCCGGATGGCTCAGTTGGTTAGAGTGTGAGCTCTTAATAACACGGTTGCCAGTTCGATTCCCACACGGTCAGTGAGCTGCGCCCTCCAGAACTAGATTGAAGCACAACGACTTGACTTGGAGCTGATGGGCCCTGGAGAAACACACTGTTCCCCAATTAAAAAAAAAAAAAAAATGGATTAGAGACTTGAACACAAGATGTGAAACCATAAAACTTCTAGAAGAAAACACAGCAGATAAGCTCCTTGACATTGGTCTTGCCAATGATTTTTTTGGATTTGACACCAAAAGCAAAGGTAAGAAGTGCAAAAATAAACAAGTTGGACCACATTGAACTAAAACGTTTCTGCACAGCAAAGGATACCATCAATATAATGAAAAGGCAACCTACACAATGGGAGAAAATATTTGCAGACTATATATTTGATAAGGGGTTAATATCTAAAATACAGAAGGAATTCCTAGAACTCAATCACAAAAATAAATACAAAAAATATTTTTAAATGGGCAAAGGACCTGAATAAACATTTTTCCAAGGAAGACATACACACGACCAACAGATGGATGAAAAGATGCTCAACATCACTAGTCACCAGGGAATGCAAGTCACAACTACAGTGAGCTGTCACCTCACACCTGTAGGGATGTCTACTGTCAGAAAAGACAAAGATAAATGCTGATGAGGTTGGGGAGAAAGGGGAACCCTGGTGTACTGTTGCTGGGATTGCAAATGGTGCAGCCACTACGGAAATCAGTATGGAGGTTCCACAAAAAATTAAAAAGAGAACTGCGGGTACCAGCACTGACACTCATGGGTCTATATCCTGAGGAAATGAAATCACTGTGTTCATTGCATCACTGTTCACAATAGCCCAGGTTCAGAAACAACTGAAATGTCTATCAGTGGATGCAAGGATCAAGAAAATGTGGTATCCACACACAATGGGATGCTATTCAGCCTTAGAAAAGAAGGAAATCCTTCCTTTTTTGGCAACATGGATGAACCCGGAGGACAGTCTGCTTAGTGAAATAAACAAGATAAAGACAAACAGTGCCTGATATCATTTGCATGTGGCATCTTAAAAAACCAACAAAAACTCACAACAACAGTAGAAAAGAAGTTGCCAGGGACGGCAGGATGGAGGCAATTGGGAAAGATTGGGAAAAGGGTACAAACTTTCAGTTATAAAATGAGTAAGATCTGGGAATCGAACGTGTAACCCAGTGACTCTAGTTAATAACACTGTATTGTATAATTTAAGTTTGCTGAGAGAAGATCTTCCATATTCTCACACATACACGAAAAGGTAAACATGGGAGGTGATGGATGTGGTAATTAATTTGATGGGGGGATCCTTTCATAATATATATCAAATCATCACATTGTACACTTTAAATATCCTACAGTTGTATTTGTCAATTATACCTCAAAAACGCTGGGGAGGGAAAAATAGGCTTTTAAATTCATTTGGCTAGTTTCTTTTTCTTTTTTAGTGACATATAACATTTATTTATTTACATTGCAGTTAAGAACATTTCACGTCAGCGCTCTCCTCTTAGATTTACGTGCATAATACAGTATTGTCAACTATAGGTGCAATACAGTACCGACCTCTAGACTTTACTTATCTGCATAGCAAACTTCATACGTGTTGAATAACAACTCCCCATTCCCTCCTCCCTGCCCCCCAGCCCCTGGCATCCACCATTCGACTCTCTATTTCTATGAGTTTGTTGCACTGACCTCATATAGAATCATGCAGTACTTGTCCTTCTGTGACTGGCTGAGTCCCCTTAGCATAATGGCCTCAAGGTTGGCTCATTTCTAGTCACTTCTTGGCTTTTGTTAATATTGTGATGTCGTGTACTTAAAAACCATTTTTTAAGCCCTAGTTTGTCCTCACCATGTTATCAGCCAAAGGTGTATACCCACCCCTCCGGTCCCATCTTCCACCAGGAGTCAAATCCTTTCTTGCTGTTCTATTTTCTAGACCATAAAACATCTGATGGATTAAATAAAACGTTGGTGATTTAACAACTGAGTTTTTAAAACACCAACCAGGAATGAGAGCATAAAAGCATGACTTCACACAATCTCCCAACCTGTGAGAGAGAGAGAGATTTTGGACAAAAAATGGTCCACTAACAGCCCCCCCCCCCCTTGTACCCAAAGCACCCAAGGACCTCGTGAGTGTCAGATCTTACTGAAGACTCTGCCTAGTGCTACCATGTCTTCTTTGGTGACTTGCATACCTTGGAAAAGGAAAAAGTCTTCATTTCCTGATTCTGAGGCCTAAAAGTGTGTTGAGTATGAATAGCTAGTTTTCACTCATCTCACTAAGAGGAGAGTAGACAGACCAAAAGTAATCCAGGAAGCAACTCAACGTGCTTACAGAACGTCATCAGCAATGACCAACTATGCTCACATTCCTTCTATCTGCCACCGTGGGGGCCAACAGACTTTGGCTCCCACCTGCTCAATCCAGCTGGGTAGGGAAGATACCATTACGTCCAGAATTGGGAGGTATGTTCATCAAGAGTGTTCTACAGCTGATGGGGGGTTGTTACCTTTTCAGAGAGACAATAAAGTTGCTCTAAGACTGTGATGTTTGCTACGACCATTGACAGAGGGCTAAGCTGAATGCACCAATTATTTTGCTTTTGTTCTCCGTTTTCTTCTGACTAAGGCAGCTGTGAGCAGGTAATGGGGAGCAGCTTGGTTAACAATTACCAAGCTGGTGTGGCGGATTCGCCATCAACTTCATGCACATTTATAGCCTGAAAAGACTTATGAGATCAGTAAACACACCAAATACATGAGATGAGAAATACAGTGAATAAACGGACCACATAGATCGCTGCGACCAAGAGAACTTTTGGTGACGATGGCCTGTGTCTGCCTTGTCCAATCTGGTCGCCCACATTGCAGCCATCAAGCACTTGGAATGTGGGTGATGAACCAGGACCTGAGACTTAAAATGGACTTTAAATAGCCCCCATACCACTACTGACTACCTTAAAGAACAGTGAAGACCTAGACAATTTAGTTACGTTTTAAAAAATCTGTTTTCTTTCCTCCCTTGTCTTATAATAATAGTCCAATGGTGCTGAGCCAGGGCAACTTTGCCCTAAAGCCCAGGGGACATTTATCATTGTCTGGTTTTTCTGTTTTGGTTTTTGGTTGTCGTGATGGGGGGATGGGGTGCTACTGGCATCTAGTGGGTGAGGCCAGGGATGCTGCTAAATAGCCTACAATATACAGGATGGGTTCCACCCCCAACAAAGCATCATCAAGCCCAAATGTCGGCAGCCCTGAGGCTGCGAACCCTGCCTTAGGCTTTTTTCATGGTAAGCAAAGTTTTTCCTAATTTGTACAACTGTTATATTCATTTCCTTGATTAAAAAAAAATTTTAGATCAAATATATGGTGATGGAAGGAGAACTGACTCTGGGTGGTGAACACACAATGCAATATATAGATGATGTATTATAGAAATGTACACTTGAAACCTATATAATTTTACTAACCAATGTTACCCCATATATTTAAAAAAAATTTTTTTTTTAAAGATTTATTGGGGGAGGGGAACAGGACTTTATTTGTGAACAGTGTGTACTTCCAGGCCTTTTTTCCAAGTCAAGTTGTTGTCCTTTCAGTCTTAGTTGTGGAGGGCGCAGCTCAGCTCCAGGCCCAGTTGCCGTTGCTAATTGCAGGGGGCGCTGCCCACCATCCCTTGCGGGAGTCGAGGAATTGAACTGGCAACCTTGTGATTGAGAGCCCACTGGCCCATGTGGGAATCGAACCAGGAGCCTTCAGAGTTAGGAGCATGGAGCTCCAACTGCCTGAGCCACCAGGCCGGCCATAAAAAAATTTTTTTAATTCTGGAAAAAAACACACCCATAACAAAAAGGGTTAAGATGATCAATTTTAAGTGTCCAGCTCGGGAGTGTGAAGTGTGTTCACACTGTGGATCTTCAGAACTTTTTCATCTTTCAAAACAGAAACTATAACCATTTAATGGAGATAAGGCGGAAATAAGGACCAGTCACAAACTACCCCTGGAATAATCTTGAGAGATTTACAAGTGTCCCCTCAAGACAGGATTGTAAAACCCTTTGGGAGGGTAATTAATTGGTCCATTAAAGAGGATGTGGTCGTTATCACTCAGCTGGTCCTTTGCTGTCACACATCCCTGCGTTTAGGGAAAGCAAAACCAGTGTGAGGTGCATCTGCCTAAAAGCGAAACAGTTTCTACAGTCAGACACGGATACTTGTATTTTTATGAGCTCTCTAACAACACAGTGTTTGGAAAAAGAATATTTAGGCTAAACAGTTCATTTAGATCAAGGTTTTGTTTTGCATTTGAGTAACAAGCCCTAAAAAGCCAAGAGAATTTTGTTAAATTCTTTTAAGCATCTCAGCGTTTTGGTTCTCTTTTGAGACAACTTATTCTGCTACTTGGAAAGTGATTTCTTTCCTTTGCATCTGAAATCAAACCAGTGATTCAGGAGGGAGAACTTCTTTGGGTGTATAGAGAAGTAGCATATGAATCTAAATTACCATTGAAATAGCTATTCTTTGATTTAAAATTTCAGGGAACAATTAATTAAAAAATATAAATGGTTACTTGCTTCGTTCAGAGTCCCAAGCGCACACTGGCTGGTCACTTGCTGTAACACGGCCTGTATTCAAGAATCATGTGTACAGATGTGCCATTTTCATTCTCCCTGTCAAGCTGTCATGGGGTTTTCCGTCTGCGGCTCTGTGGAATGACAGTTTCAAAATCGGGGGCACTGTAGTTTTCATTTCGTGGTGCAGATTAATTTCTGAAATATAGAGCCCTTTACAGCCCCCAGTACAGACAGCAAATGCTGACTTTCTTCCTGATGGTTAGTGAACAGCCAATATGGGTTTTGATAATGACCTCTCTCTAATGGGCACACCTGCCATAGCCCCACTGCCCGCCCTGAGCAAGTTGCTCTTGGAATAAGTTCTCATGGAATTTGGAAGGTTTAAAGCTAAGTACAGTCAGAGAGCACTTCTGTGTATACCGTACCCTTGGTAGATTTCAAAGCACACAGAAGACACTGCAGAATGTCACACAGACTAGGTGATCAAATATAGGCATTCTTAGGGGCCCGAGTATCCCAAACCAGTCAGGCGCTAGGACCTCCACTGTATTCTGCAGCCGAAGTTGGGGAGGTCTTTTTGTCCGTTACACCCAGGCATGTAATCAGCGATTGTTCCTATTGTGAGTCCCAGATTCACCATCTGTATGCTCCAAAGGGCTGGGTGATTGTTAATACCCCATCCCTATGGGATTAATCTGCAATTTCACACTGAATGATTTTTAAGTATAATTTGTTACAATGATACAACATTACCATTTCTAAAACAAACAGCTGGGATTGTTACCTTGCAAAGCAGAAAGGGTCCAGGGCATGCTACATTGGAACAAGTTTGTGCTACTGTTTTATATTCATTCACTTTAGACACAAACGGAAAGAGATATGGGGGGGGGGGAATCCAGTCCAGAACCTGGGGAAGGGGGCCTTTGTAAATAAACACGCAGCTTTTTGTTACTGGGGAACAGGATCTGAACGTGCAATAGTGATATGACTGAAAGAGACTTCTGTGAGCTGTCTTACAACCAAACTCAGGGTTGCTTGGTGTTTGCAGGATAAAGCTGCTTTGCAGTGAAGAAATCTGACTTTGGATTCTTTGTTGAGCAAAGAACGGTTAAAGGCCTTTTTGTGAACAAAAGAAGAGCCCCCCCCACCCAAAATCAATCTGGGCTGGCTTGAAGCATGCAAAGAATGTATTCCTTATCACCAGGCTCTCTTCTTTTTCATGTGTTAAATGAAAATTAACTTCCACAGCTGAAAGCTGTGTTTTTAGGAAAGGGTTTATTAGGGGTGAAAAGACTAGATACTGGGACACGATGTCTGAACCACCAGCAGCAGGGCTAGGTGAGCAAAGGGTCCGTCATCCCAAGCTGTAGAGCTTTGTTTTTATACTTCAAGTAGGGGTTGGGGGAGAGAGAGATGTAAACCGTTCTGGAAGAATTTACATCAGCTAGAGACAAAGGGGGTACGAGAAGGTGAAGTGGGGCCAGTTCTGGGATCCGCGCCGAGTCGGTCAGAAGAAGCGCCCTCGCCTGTGAACTATCTGTGGGCAGCAGGTTGGAAAATTCATGTGCAAATAAGGAGAGGCTCCTGGGGTCAGGATAGGGAAGGCTTCTGCGCTTCGACTGCGCCTGGCTATTCTCTCTTTTGGAATCAAGGAAATAGCCTCCTGGAAGTTAATCCTAAATTCCAACAGATTTATAGGAATGTGAGCAGTCTTTTGTCAGAGCTGGTCCACAGTTATTAACAAGCTAACTATCCTGTCTCTCTCGCTCTCTGGCCATTGTCATGTAATTTAGAACATCTCAGACGTTTTTTCTTGTCCCACGTCTTAGTTTATGACATGAAAGGCATCACTCCAATCAAAATGTGTAACTCCATGAATTTCAAAACATTCTCCAAGAGTATACTTATTTGAAGTTAACTCTAACCAAAGCAAAGGATACCTAACATGGAGACATTTTTGGGGGTCTACTTTTCTACGAAGGAAGCCTTACTATTGAGTGAAAAATTTTTATTTTCCCAAACTTTTTATGTTCCTTTGGATAGAGCAGATGGTTGAGATGTTAGATGTAGCTACTTAGAGTTATAAAATGGTCTGCACAACTAGTTTGTTCAACTCCATTTTTTATTTAACCTACCGCCTGAACCAAACGTGTGACTTCTGAGGCCAGTGTTGGGAGGTAACAGTTCCCTGGGATGGAGCTGTGTCCTACCAATGGGAACTTATCCCAAGTCATGCATCGTAAAAAAAGAGATACTTAAAATACCCTGCCCATCCAAAACCACTCGGTGCAGAAAAGTAGGGGGGAGGGGTCCTACACACCACTTCTTCGCCAACTCATAGGTCTTGCCTTATCTCTCCTGTGAGGACAGTTTAACACCAGCCTCTCAGCATTATTAGGGGAACTGGGCAAGATGTCTAAAGCATTTAGCCAATGCTCGAGTACAGTAAGTTATCCAAAAGCATAGCTTTTTATTTTTATTAGTTACTGACAATCTTCTGCAGTTTCAATGGGCATTAAGCAACGTGGGCATTAAAAACCTGTTACGTTTGTCTTCATTTTATCATAAGAGAAAAAAAGATTTGTGAAAAACACGTTCAAAGAGAAAAATGGTACAGAGCTAGGCATTGGGGTTGGGTGACAAGCAGTGTGGCCTGTGGCAAATGGAAGAGCCTGGGAGCATCCCTGTCACAGGGGACGGACAACTGCATTCAGTTCCAGCTCATGGCTACCTCCTGCGATTGTGGGCCGAGTGTGGCCAACTCCAGAGTTTTCAAGAAAAGCTGGAAATCCCAGCTTGAAGGATTTTAAAACACTGGCATCTAATTCAAGGTGTTTTTTTTGTGTGTTTTTTTTTTTAAGCCCTCAGTCCAAACAAAGCCTGTCTGTGTGTGGCCTGGAGACCCCTAGCTCAGGATCCCTGATAAAAACCAATAGAAAGAGACATACAAGGAAAACAGAATATAGAATAGCATGATAGTCACTGTTCTAATAATGTAGACACAGACTAGATGTGGAATTATAAACTGTGCCCACAACGTAGATCTAGAGGATGGAACAATTATGTCCTGCATGAAGGGAGCTGTAATCTTTTTGCTGGTGGAGAATCTTGCCTTTAATTTGTAAAAAAAAAAAAAAAAGAAAGAAAGAAAGAAAGAAAGAAAAATGCAACATCAGTGAAGCCCAAGAAAGCTAGCTAAGCACGATTAAGGTGGCCGGTTAGCTCAGTTGGTTAGAGCGTGGTGCTAATAACACCAAGGTTGCCAGTTCGATCCCCACATGGGCCACTGTGAGCTGTGCCCCCCTTAAAAAACAAACAAACAAACAAACAACAACAAAAACCCACTAAGCACAATGAAACGAGGTGTGTCAGTACACAAAGTAGCCAGATTAAATCAATTATAGAATTCAGGGACAAGACAGCTTTCCCCAACCTGTGATTGCTGAATGGGATTTCCTGGTGGGTAAATGAAAGACTAGGTTAGGTAAGATTATGGAGGGGGCAGAAGGTAAGGGCTTTGGATAGTTTTTAATACCTAAAACAACTTATTTTGGTTTTTTTTAAAGTTGGGCACAGCTCACCGTGGCCCATGTGGGGATCAAACCTGCAACCTCGGTGTTATAACTCCACACTCTAACAAATTGAGCTGACCGGCCCCCACCCCTCCAAAGAACAACAAACTCTTGAGAGAGCATAAGCTAACTTCTCCCTGGATGCCAGAAAAAGGTTGGGTTAAACCTTTCTGATGATTAGAAAACTGTTTGGTAAACCCAGGTTCTATTGGTATAAAACGTTGGGACAGCTTCCCAATGTAACGTCACTGAGTCCTTACTTTCTCCAGGAGAATCTAGTCACAGGACAAAGAAGAGACCCTGTAGAAGTAGAAAACCACCTGAAACCGCCCTTGTTGGTACCACCTCCACGCCTCACACATCCCTGACATATGGGCGTTGCTATTCCTTTTATAGAGGTGGGCAAACAAAGATATGCGGAATAACTCACCCAAATCTCCTCGCTAGGGAAGGGGAAGGGAGAGCCCTGGCTCTTGAACCCTGGTTGGCCCCCCAGCTGAGCCACCAAGAAACCTTCCTCCCACAGTGCAGTCAGCACACTTAGAGTCTGCAAGGAATGGGTGGTTTTGAATAAATATTCTAGTTCATCTGGAATTGCTATGTGAAGAGGGCAGGGGTGATTCACGGTCCAAAAGTAAAAGCGGACATCTTTGTGGAGTCAGAGGGCATCTCCGTTTTCAGGGCCTGGTGAATATCAGTGAGTATTATACGTAATACCAGCCCAGAGACGGCCCAGCTTTTTAAAACATTTTTATTGTAGGAGCCCATTTTTGTCTCTAAATTCTTTGTGTTGTGCTTTTAAACGTAAGCCAAATAGAAAGATGACTGCTATATAGTTTCAGTGTGATCATTACCAAGACAGAGGCATGGGAGTTCAATAACCCCGTATGAAATGTTTTCTCAAAACATTTATTTTCACACTTTTTTTTTGCGTTATCACAATTACAAGTAAAGACTTGTTAAAGCATCAGGAACGCGATTGTCCACATTCAATGGAAACTTTGCTATTTATATACGTGAGCTCGGCACTGAAGTTCAGGGATGAGGTATCGAATACCATAGAATTTCAGCAATGGGGCTGGGGGAGAGACTCAGAGATCTCATCCAACTTGTCTCTGACTTGTGACTCCCCCTGCACCTGTGCTCATTCTTTGCTGGGTCGAGGGCACTTTCTACCCTCAGGAGAGACAGGCTAACCTGGGATCGCTCTAATTGGAGACAGGTGCTCCTGATATTGATGAAAAGAAACCCTGGAACCTACAACCCAGTGATCTTAACTCTGTTTTGGGGCGTCGCAGATCAAAACAAGCCTCTAGTTTTTATTCTTTTTACACTCAAAAAAATCCTCAAAAGAAAAAAAATAAAATAACTTTTTCATAAAGGAAAGCCTGGCCCTATTGCCCAAACTGACAACTAAATGATGTTATTATAAAAGGAAGAAGAAAGAAAAATTTGAAAACACAAAAGCTCCTTGCAATCTGTTTGGTGCACATTCGCGGGTCACACTCCTTAATAGGTTTAATTTTATTCACTGCTAACCACCTTTCTGAGGAGTAGGACAGGACAATGGTTGAACTGGCTCTGGGTGGAGGCCGTAGGCTACAACAACAGTATTCCCTTCCTGTGACACCCGAGTGTTTAGCATCCTTTTATTTAATAAGATGTATAACCATTATAAGCTGCCGTTCCTCCCAAAGAGAACCATAAAACCCTTATCAGTCATGCTACCAGAAGCGAGGGCTCAGCGACCAGGGTTTCTTCATGGCCTTCCACCAGAACAAAGTCTGTGCGCCCGTCTTCAGAAGCTGTGCTCATCGCTTCTCGGCCTTTTGGCTAAGATCAAGCGCGGAAGCTGTGTTCAGACACCACACAGGGACTTCACAGTGCTTCAGAACTTTACATCTTATGAAATCAGAATCAGAAATTACGTTTAAAGGTGGTACAAACCTTGGACAGTGACTATTGGGGAAGTTTTCTGTTGAGAACTTTCTCATAAGAAAATACCACTTTGCGAGTTGCTAGCAATCGCCAAAGCAAGAAAAAAAAATTTTTTTAAGCTTGAAACCTCCAGAATATCTCTACTGTGTGCCAGACACAGCCCAGGGTGCTGTGACCTTGTGGGGGGGGGGACGCTGTTCTAGAATAATCGTTTATGGAAAACACCTTGATCTATTTCTGCTTCATAGACATGACCTTCCATTTACTACAGCAGAGGAAAGAACTGATTATTTATTGCTACAAATCATATATTCCCGATCACACTTCCTTCCCCTCCTCACTACCAGAAAAGCAGAACAATAAGCTAAGTAAAGAACTTACGAAAAAGGAGAAATGGTCCTGACCTGTAATAAAAATCAAGCTTCTCCTTGATCAAACAAAACCTGCTTTAAACTTGAATTTAAAGTGAGTTAGTAGTTGTTAATTTTTCAATACAATATGAACACTGCACTGACTCATTGCATATGAGGAGCTGGTCTTCCCACTTACGACTGAGTTGTTTTAAACTCATCCTCAACATCAGAAACAAATATTTCTTATACCGCCACTGGTACCCTCGCTCTGAACAGACCAGGCAAATAACCATACTGCTCAACTATCAAAACTTCAGAAACACAGGCCTCGGTTAGAGCATTTTCCACTACATCAAACCACAAAGTAAATAGAAAAACTGTATACCTATTGCTTTTCTCCCTTCCACAGACGTCTGATGAACTGGGTTTCTGTTCAGCCTCATGGAAATCTTGCTAGCACGGAAGCAGCTACTTCTGCAAAAGCAGGACCAACCTGAAACTCTCGCCAGCCAGAAACACATGCTAAGGTGTCATATAGCTATGGAAATAGGTGAATTTCAGTCTCTAATTTAAAGAAAAAGGGGTGTTGGCCATGTTTACCTCAGTAAGGAGATCACCTGGTACAGATGCCCACACTTACTTGATCATAGAATCACCTGAGACACTTGTCAAAAAAATAAAGATTCTCAGTTCTTCCCTTTAATGGTTCTGATTTCACCCCAGGTGATTCAGAATTCAGCAGTCTTGAGAAACACCATATATTTATAAAAAGGAAAAACTGCATTAATCTAATAAAAGAGGGGTTTCGGCTAAAGCACCTGGGTTTTCTGAAGAACACTAACAACAGATGTTTGAGTGGCAATATTTTCACCAACCAGTCTTGAAGCAAAGAACTTAAAAAAAATTTCAATTCATTGGTGAAATGATTAGTTGCCAGCCAAAAATCCATGCAGAGAAGCCAAGTTCACAAGGAAAAGGGGGGTTCTGAGGGCTGCCCAGAACATCTCTGAATCTCTGTTTAAAAAAAAAATTGTCTTTTAATGAAGGTTCCTTTCTCTTCTTTTCCACAGTGCATGAGTCTACAGAGCTCATAGACTGGATACCTTTTATTTAAAAAGCTTTATGGAATCCACGCGCTTTCAGAAGAGAAACTTTCTTTACAAACGACTCTCAAGATATAAAAATGATCCCTTAATGAAAAGGACTGTTGCTTCAAAAAGAGGTTGTCAGTCACACTCTTTATTTACAACTCCATTAAAGATAAACAGAAATAAACACAAATGCTTTCAATGTGTCCAACTTCACTGGTGAATACACTATAGGTCATTCAGGGACATTCAAAGCATTGTCAACTGCCTTTATAATCGATCAAAATACAAAACAAATATATTCAGGTCGGCGGAGAGAGATGAAAACTGAGCAAGTTTCATGACCACGACCTTAACTAACATCTGTAACTTGCATTCCCCGTTTAGAGAATGCAAGCTGATCTGTGTACTCCTGGCAAAGAAAGGCGTCAGAGCACCCAGGTGCTACAAGAAAACCATTCGGGAGGACATGGACCAGCGCCACGGTCACATCCCACCTGAATGAAAAATGAAGTCCAGGTACATCCCGGAAAGGCTTCCCAACCAGGGGTGTGGAGACACGTTTCCACTGCGCGCCTCGGGATGCGTAACACACCGTGAGGACAGCCTCCAAGAACTCAAGAAGCCTTGGATACCGAGCCTGATGTCCACATTGCAGGTGCAAGGGCTGTGGAGCCACCAAACCTTGGGTTCGAGTCCACCCCCTGCCAGTTCCTGGCCGTGTGCCCTGGAGCCACTCCTGACGGCTCGGAGCGTCAGTTTCCCCATCCGCACAAAGGGGATCATCCTAGCTTCTAAGGGGCTGGTGTGAGCAATACACGAGGAGGCAGGAATAAATAAGTAAATAAATAAAGGGTGACTGTGCCTATTATGGTTGTTGTGACCGTGGCAAATTATTCCAACGGAGGCTCAAGAGGGAGGGGGCCGTAAAGGCAAACTTTCTCAGGGGATCAAACTAATCAAGCCCCCCCAGGAGACTGGGGAGACCTTTGTCCGCGCTCAGCCCCGCCCGCGGCCGGCGGTGCGCGCCACCTTTCCCGCGGCGGGCGCCGGGGGGGCGGGGCGGGCGCCGGGGGGGGGGGGGCGGCGCGGGCCGGGCGGCGGGGAAGGCGGGAGCGCGGGCGCACCGGCGGGCCGCAGCCCCCAACGGCTCGCCCGGCTGGAGTCGCGGCTCCGAACGCCGAGCGCCGCAGCCTCGGGCCCTGGCAGCCGAGCCCAGCGCGCTCTCTCCCGGCGGACTCGCCCTCCTCGCGGGCAGGGGGCGCAGCGTGCAGACCGGGGCGCCCCGCCCCCACCCCGCGCCCTGCAGCCGCGCTCCACCCGACCCCCTCTCGCGGCCGCGACAGGTGGAGGCGCCCCGCGCGAGCGCTCCGGGCCCCATGTCCCCTCCCGCCCCGCGTCGCGCGCCAGACCGCGCGGGCGCAACTTTCTTAAAGGGACAGGTGGCCGGAATCCGCATCTACCTGGGGCCCTGAGTCGGCTTCCTGGCCCGTCCCTCCTTTAGGGGAGATAGGGGGTTTGCAACAGGTTTCTCCACCCACCCACCCACCTCCTTCCACCCAGGGCAGTGACGGATTGCAAGTTTTAATGCACCTAGCATCCTTTAGCAATTTAATTCTTTTGGCCTAAATCGCCCTCCCACTGCTCTTCAGCGCAGGCTCGCGGGCATGCAGTTGCTGCCACTGTGGGCAAAGTTTGAAGAGGGGTGTCCCTATCCCTGGGCCCCACCGCACCTGGAACCTCGGGGCGTGCAAGGGTCTCTGCTGCTGGGAAACGCCCGCTGCAATCCCCTTGCAATCCCCTTGACCCTGCCCTGTAACTGACCCTAGGGGAAAAAGCCCCCCGCACGGCTACTGCGCATGCTCTGAGCTGGACAGCTCCAGAGAGGGAAATTTAAAAACGGTTCTTGCTGCGACGGCGGCCAAATTGCAGAACGCGAGGGGCGAGCGCGAGGGAGTCCCCCTCCGAAACCCCCGCCCGCCCCAGAAGCGCCCGTAGCGGCGGCCCCGCGAGGATCGGCTCCAGGTACCGCCTTGCAGGGTCGGCTTTGCTCCCTCCTCCTGGGCAGTGCCCTGCATTGCATTTCCAGGGTGGAGACCCGGGCGCTGCCTCTCTCTGCTCCCCCATTTTCCTTCCCAGGAATCCCTGAATGACTTTTGGGGCTGATCTGAGAATCTATGGTGGGTTTCTGTGTAAGTTTCAGGCTTAGAGTTTGAGAAATTTAGGGAAGATTTCTTTCTTTCTTCTTTTTTTTTTTTTTTTAAAGGCTGTGTTTGTATGTGGCGTGGGTGAAGTTGAGGGTTGGATTGGTTTTCCCACAAGGGCATGTGGCATATCTGAAGGCATCCCTAGGGCGGGGGCCATGCCGGATTAGTTTCTTTGCAAGTGGGGATTTGGCTCCCCCAGAGAAACATACATGACACATCCAGCCGTCCTTTTTTGTTTTATTTTTATTTTCAAAGTAATCATAACTGAGCTGCAGTTGAACATATTAGGTTTGGAAGGGAATCTGTTCTTTCTGATTCCTGTTTTGTGAATCCACATTTTCCAAGACTTGACACTTAGATTCTAGAGCCTTCCTCTGCCATTCCCCCGGTTAATTTGAAAGAACCTGGAATTTTCATTCCATTCTCTTCCTTTGCTTCTAAAACCCTGTAGAGTTGCCCTGGGAACGTGACCTGTGACTCCCAGGTATCCTCTAGTAGTTCTTTTTTTTTCTTTACTTTTTTTTTTTTTTTTTTTTTTTTTTTTTAAGTATTCTGTTAGCTGTTGGAGCTCCATCCTTCTGAATTGTGGGAAAACTGTGGGTTTCTGCCCTGTCCATATCATTGCTCATGAGAGCTTTGTTTTCTGTTTGTTTGTTTTCCCCAAGGAGATGATAGAAAGCCCCATCTCATCCATAATGTCAGGAATTATTCGAAACTCAGGGCAAAATCACCATCCCTCTCCACAGGAATACAGGTGAGGGCTTCAACAATAGCAAACATATTTTGTAATTGTTTAAAGTGAACATGTGCTGTTTATGGTTTCTGAAAACTATTGTTACATTAAATTCTGCGATTTTGCAGGAGAGGTAGGCAGTCTTGAGATCACGGTTGGTCTCTCTGAGGGTGTCGTGCTTGTGGCCTGGAGCACTGGAGCCACTAAATGCCTATAGTCTTTTGTCCCCTCCTGGGCAAGAGACTGGGCATCCTAGTGAATGTTATGATGACAATAGCAGCTATTGCTTCCCCTCCAGTAGTCCTAATGGGGCTCCAGAAAATGCCCCCAAAAGCTTTGGGGGAGATTGACTTCCATCCTCCTTGGATGTTGGAAAACTTGTGAGTTAGAACTCCTGGGTTCTTATCCTGGCTGTATGACTTTCAGCAAGTCCCTTGCCCTCTCTAGGCCTCATTCCCTCATCAGTTAACGATGCTCTTGAATTAGATTGTTTTAAGGTCTCTTCTAGGTCTCCAGTATTTGAAGGATAAATTAGATGGAGACTGAGGCCAAAATAAATTCTTTTTTGAGACAGGATGAAGTGAGATACAAGTGTGTGTGGGAAGAGCCCTTCACCTTTTTGTCTTCAAACCTCAGACCTAGAAAGGCCCTGAAATGGGTCAACTAGTCTAGCCCCCTTCTTTTACAGATGGGGAAACTGAGGCCAAGAGAGGAGAAGGGGCTTGTCCAAGGTCATACAGCAAATGGGAGGGAAGAGAAGAAAAAGGGAAGGAGCTGGAATTCCCTTCCAGCTTCTCTCCCTTGAGCCAGGGGAGGCCTGACCTGGTTCCCAGCCCTCCCCACCCCCATGGCAAACACCATACCCTTGGGTTGAAGGGGCACAGCCCAGACTGTGGAAGGGGGGACAGGACAGGGGCTGGCCTGGGAAGAGCAGGCTGTCACCTCGGATCACCGCCACCCCACCCCTGGGGCCACTGCAACTCACCAGCAGTGACTTGTGGGGCAGACCACAGCCCTCAATTAAAGGGAGGCTGCTTCCTGAGGGCTGTGGGTCTGGGGACTGCCTTCTGAGACCCAGATGTGGCCACAAGTTCAAACAGATACTTGCTGAGAGTCTGCTGTGTGTAGAGCTAGGACCCTAGGTGTGGGCCTGGCACGTGGCAGTTTGTGAGCACGTACTGTATGCCAGTGCCTCACTCACTTCAGCCTAGGAGGCTGCTCTGATGAGTCCTGTTGTACAGGTGGGGAAACTGAGGCTCAGAGAAATGAAATGGCTTTTCCAAGATCATACAACCAAAGACCAATGGGCTTCCTTCCAGCGCTGAAAGGGTTTAAATAATGGCAGATGGAGTCAGGACCCCTTAAAGCTTAGGAGCTTGGGCTCTGGAGTCAGTTAGAATCCCAGGTTCTGTGGCCACGTAGAGCTCCCTGAGCCTGTTTCCTCAACCATAAAATAGGGATAGAAATAGTACCCAAATAATTTCTGACTCTGCCACTTGCCAATTTTATGATCCTGGGCAAGTTCTGGGGACCCAGCCTTTCTTAGTCACATGGATTCAGGGCTGTTATGTTGTGTTGAACAGCTAGTGCATCCAGAAGGCAGAATATCATCCTCATCCTCATCCTCCTCCTCATCAGTTTCTTAACACTTTAGTACCTTCCTGCCTTGTGCAAAAACCACGCCATCAGAGTAGCACTATTGGGCCCATTTAGCAGATGAGGAAACTAAGCGTCAACCAGATGAAGTGGTTTAACAAGATGACGAAGATAATTATGGATAAAGGGAGAACTTGAACCTGAGGCTATCACACCCAGAGTCCGGCCCCAGACCCCATTGGTGAAGAGCATAGGTGCTGGAACAGAATAAGTTGCTCTACTACCTGTAGCTGTGTGACCCTGAACAAGTCCTGTCCCTCTCTGTTCCTCAGTTTCTTCATCTGTGCAATGGAGCAATGAGAGAACCCAATTTGCAGGTTATTGGGACGATTTTGTGCTTCTGTCTAGAAAAGGTGTTCAGCCAGGCCTGGGACAGAGCATCTTCTTATGGAGCGGGAGCTTTTATGATCATGCAGTAACTCCCCCACTCCTTCCAACCACTCCCATGTTTTTCCTCACATAATAGCCCTAGAGAAGTTTATGGGCTTCTCATGTCCCCTCCCACATTGCCGTGAATGGCTCGAAGGACCACTCAGGCTGATGGTCCAGCTTGTTCAATCCCCCTTGCCATCCTCCATGCAGCTGCCTGCCCCTCCATCCCGAGGGGCCGAGTTTGGCCGTTAACTTTCACTGGCTGAGTGTAGGGAGGTGGAGGGAGAGGGCAGCAGCTGGAGGCGGCTGCCCTGTCCCCAGGGAGCTGTCAGGAGTCAGCGGTGGCCTAAACAGCAAATTGGCAGCAGTCTCCCCGCCTGTAATAGTGTGGCCCGGGGCCAGGGGGTGGGGGCAGCCCTGACCTCCTGGCAACGGCAAACAGCTCAAACAGCTTGTGTTCTTCATGGGTTCACTTGCTTCCCCTTGGCTCAAAGGCTAGGAGGGAAGTTCACGCTTAGAGGTGCTGAGAAATAGAGTTATTAGCACCTACTGTGTGCCTGGGCCTGCTAAGCTCCTTAGCAAGTGCACCATCCCATTTCATCATGATAGAAACAGCCATGAGGTAGGTGCTGGCATTATCCCAGGTTACAGGCAAGGATCCCGCAGCCCAGAGCCATGATTTGCCCAAAGGCATGAGTTCAGAAAGGGGCAGAGCTGCAGATTCTGTCCACCTGTCCCAAATTTTGGAATTTATTCTAGAGGTCAAGTCCAACAAACTCCTTTTCCAAATTGGGAAACTGAGGCCCAGCGAGGTGAGAGAAGTCAAGCTGCTGCTGGCTCCTCAGACCCTCACCTGCACCCAGGGCCATGAGGCTCAGTGGTTCTCCTTATAGATTCTGTACCACACCTTCCATCCCTCTTCTAAGAAACGAGATGACCTTAGGCAAAACCCTTCCCCTCCCTGTGGTTTTCTCATCTGTGAACTACAGTGCCTGTCACGGTAGATACTTAAATATTCATTGGGTAGGTGGAGGGTTGGGTGAATATCACATGAGAAATAACGCGTATTTGGAAATGCAGGGAGGCTATATGCTCAAGGGATGGCAAAATCCTGTTGCCTGGACCAGGCAGGACAGGCAGACCCACCCACCTTTCCTGTTTAGCCCCCCTGAGCTGTGTGTATGAGGATGGTTTAACCCCAGTATCGGTGTGGCTCCACCCATGAGTTATAAACCCCTTGCAGGGGGTTGGGGGTTCTGTCTGTCAGGCGCGGTGACCATCCCAACATCCTTACACCCTTTCACCCTCATGGTTCCAGACAGCTCCTCGGAGTCCCTTGCAGACAAAAAAGAGAGGTCCAGCCCTCCCTTGGGGTTTTGTGCTTCCACCCCCAGAAACGTGTGTATGCATGCACGTGTACACACGCACACACACGCACGCGCACACACACACACAACCAATTCCCAAGCCAAGTTCTAGAAAGAGAAGATTCTCTTTTCCGAATTTCTAATCAAATCCTTTCACATTTTGCTCACTCTTGGCCCAGTGGGAATTTCTGAGCTTGCTAAATTGCTTTTGCTTTTGTTTTTCCTGGAAACGGTTACAAAAGATATTACAAAAGCTATGATAGCTAAACAACACCTCCATGAAATACTTAATCCCTTTCCTTTACAGATTGGATTAGAAAGAAAAAGAGTTTGTGGTGATGTAACAGTTTCTTACTAACCACATCTGGAGAAGGCAGGTGAAACTTCCTCTTGTAACCAGAATGTCCCAGGGAGCGCTGGTCGTGCCTCTGCACTGCTGGGATGGTGATCAATCCCCGCCCCCCAGACAATATTTTCTGGACTAACCTCTTCCAGTGACCATGCAAAGCAAAAGGAGAGAACGCAGTGGGAAGGAAGAAAGAAACATGGTTTGAACACCTGCTGTATGCTGGGCCCTGTCTTACAGGTTATCTGATCTTATCCTCACAGCTGCCCTCTGTGGTGGAAATCATTATTAGCCCATTCAGCAGGTGGTGAAACTGAGGTACAGAGAGAGGTGAAGTGACTTGTCCAAGGTCCCACAGCTACAAAGTGATTGAGGTGAGATTTGAAACCAAAATTGACATTCCTCCCACTGCACAATTGCTACATCAATTCTAAAGAACCCCAACATAGGAAATAAAAGGGTCAGTGTGGGCTCCAGACTTCAGGTGTGTAGGCAAAGTTCCCCACAGAAACTATAATCTATTCACAAATGTGTGGCCCTGTGCAGTCATCTGCCAAGCTCATCAGAAGTGCACCATCCCATTTCACCTTTACAACAGGACAGTGGCATGGGATCCAGTTCACCTTGGGTGGACAAATATTTGTCAAATGAAAGAATGAAAGCCTGAGCTGGTCACTCTGAGTCTAATCAGGAGTAAGACAGTCACCCCTGCCCTCTAGGAGTTTAGTATCTAGAAGGCAGAGGGCGATGAGAAGAGATGCCTTAGTAAAATTAATGGGTGATCGCAGGAGTCTATGGTATGTGTAGACACTAACAGCATGAATCATTCCAGGGGATGAAAGACTGGGAGACTGGTCTGGGAGGGCTTCCTGGGGGTGGTGGTGTCCAAGCTAGGCAGGAAGTTAATAGAGATTAAGGAATGCAAGATATGTTGGGACTGGGCTGGGCTGGGGGATCCTTCCACCCACTTCTACTCCAGCAGGTATGTAATAAATGCCCACAGGGTGCCAGACCTTGTGCTGAGTGTTGAACAAAACAGAGGGCCTCCTGTCCCTGCCTTCCTAGAGTGGAGAGAGTGGAAATATGTATCAATAAATACCTTGTTGCAAAATGCTAAATATTTTGCAGAACACAGGAAGGACCACTAGGGTTGGGGGGGAGGGTGTGGCCAGGCAAGACCTCTCAGAGGAGAGGATATTTAGGCTGAGACCAGAAGAAGCACGAGAAAGAGCCAGCCATGAATGAGTGCATGGAACAGCATTCCAGGAAGAAGGAACAGCATGTGCAAAGAGAATTTAGAATGTTTGAGGAACGGAAAGATAAACAGGTTTGCTAGAACAGATAGTCAAAGGCCAGATCATGGCAAGGAGCTGGACTCTTATTCCCCTGATTGGTTTTAAGGACAATGACAGGTTCTGATGTCCCTTTTGAAAGTCCACTCTGGCTACTGGGTGTTCACAAACACTTCTCTAGCACTTGAATCAAATAGTGTACTGTGCTCTTCCCATGTTTTACTTACTCTGAGCCAAGAGGCAGGCCCTCTTATTGCCTCTATTCTGCACATGAGGAAACGGGGGCTTAAAGGCATTGTGGCATCTGCCCAAGGACCCCCCCCCCTTAGGAGTGGACCCCAGACTGGAATTCAAGTCTCCCTGGGCTCGCCCCTCCAGTATCTGTTCTCCTGGCTCATCTCCCATTCCTCCAGCAACACGACTGATTAAAGACATGGTTAATTAACATCAGGTTGGTCCCCTGGTCAGTGTAGGATGGCAGCTGTGGGCTCCAGTGATGTCTTGCTTTGCTTGGTACCACCACAGGGTCTCCTGGCCCTGTCACCATGGAGGCACCCAGCAGATTCTTATAAAAATGATATGATGATAGTTGGCTCTTTCTGCCCACAGCTTCATGTACTTCAGGCAAACTGGCAGTGGCTGAGTGAAGAGGATCCAGGGTGGGTGGTGTAAATCCCAGCTCCTTTGGTGACACACTGTGTGGCTGAGGGGCATCCCTTCCCCTCTCTGGGCCTCAGCCATCCCATCTGTGAAATGGGTATGATAAGTAGCCATTCCACAGGCTGTCAGGTGCAGAGCTAAGAGCTGGCAGGAAGGTATGCAGTTCTCCCCCCGCCCTTTGCATTGCTAGGTTGGCTAGAAAGTGATCTCCTTGGACAGAAGGAGTTTTGTCTACTTCCCAGAACAGAGCCTGGCAAGTAGGAGTTTGGGAAGTATTTGTGGACTGAAGCAGATGCTTATTGAGTGACAGACACTCTGCTAGTGGCCGTCCCCTTGGACGCCACTTCATGCTAAATCTATATTCTTCAGAAGATGTTTGCAATAATGTGAACCTTTACCGTGCAATGCACACCAATGGGCTGGGCCTCTGCTGTGAAAGGGGGTGATGATACCCCCTAGGGTGTGTGTCTTTAATAAGGGAAAGATGGATGTAGCTGAGCTTTAAAAGAAAGCAGTGCCTCCTATGTGGGGTGGGGAGTTATGGGTGAATTAACAAATTCAGAATGGGATTCTGAAGTGCCAAGACAAGTCTTCTCATTTTCTTTCTGCCCAAAAAGCTCTCCACTCACTAAGGAGGATCCCCTGTCAGTGACAAATCCCCCAATTGGTTTGAAAAGGATGCACTATCAGGGGTCCCCTTAAGGTCCCTGAAGTAATAGTTTAACCTGCTTTTTCAGCAGAAGACTAGATGCTTCTTTATCTAATGTGATGCTTCACTGAACTGCTAATGAGCTGTTACCACATTCTCAACAGCCACTTTAGTGTATTATTATTATTCCCATTTTATACATGGGGAAACTGAGGCCCAGGGCAGGTGAGTCCCCTGCTCCAGGTCACACAGCCAGGAAGAGTTCAGGCTCAGGCCCACCTGCGTTGGGGGCTCACGCCTGCTCCTGACCACTGTGCTACTCTGCCTTCCTAGGGCCCTCACGCCAGTAGAGCCCTGAGGGAACCTCTCTGCCACTATTGCTTTATAGATGGGGAAACTGAGGCCTGGACAGGGAAAGGAGCTTGCCCAGCATGATAGAACATTGGAAATGCAATTTATCAGCACACTTCTTTCATGAATTACAGAGTCTTTGCATCAAAAAGGACCTTGGAGGGAGGCTGCTTAGGCTTATCTCTCACCCAACAGGAGCCTGACAGATCATCCCTCTGCTCCTGCTTGAATGCTCCTGGGACAGAGAGCTCACTACTTTACATATGGCCTCAGTACATGGCTCCCAGTTTTAGAGTCCTTCCCCTAACTTCCTCACTGATGGGGGTGGGCTGGGAGAATCCTTTTTAAGGAAACACACTAAACCTCAAAATTCCATGAAATCAGCTCCTGAAATTTCCAAACCTAAATCAGATCTCTATGTGTTTTCAGGCTATGCAGAAACACCACAGATTTTCCCAGTAAGATTGAAAAGAACGTTTCAGACCACTGCCACCCAGTAGAGCTTTCTGGGATGATGGAAACATTTGACATTTGCACTGTCCACTATGGCAGCCCACAGGTGGCCACTGAACACTTGAAATATGGCTGGTGTGACCCAGAAACTGAATCTGTAATTTTCCTGGATTTTCATGAATTTAAATTTCATGTGGCTACCTACTGGATAGCACCGTGGTAGGATTTTCTAGAATTCACAGAGCACATATCTTCAACCGTTCCTGATAGGGCAGGGAGAAAGGATGGTGGGGTTGTAATCAACCCAGTCTCTAGCTAGGGGACACTAGACAAGCTGGTTTTTTGCCTGGCCTCAGTGTCCCCATCTGGCAAATGGTAAGGATAATACCTGCCTGATCAGACTCTTGTGAGTTTGATGTGAGACCAAATGTGTAAACCCTTGAGCTCAGGGCCGGCCACACACCAGGGTCTCGCCCATCCAGCCATGTCCACAGGCTTTCACCGGGCCTGACCCCAGGGAGAATGAAGGTGGGGCATCTGGAAAGCCTGGGACTGTTTTGTCATTGGTCCAATCTGTGAGGACTTATTGAGCACCTACTATGTGCCCCAGCCCTGTGTTGAGCTCTGGAGGTATAGCTCCTCCCTCAGGGTGTGTGGTCCCTGCTTCAGCATCCGGGTCTCCTGCGACCCGGGGCCTCCTGCACCCAGCAGGGGACCCAGCCTCTGACCTGGCTTTCTCCCTGCCAAACCTGGGGGCTCTGAAACCTGGGGGTGCAGCCCTTGCCCTCCTGAGGACATTTGCCAAGCTCAGGAGAAGGTGGAGGCTTGTGGCCAACTAGGGGACTCCCTGGAGCTCAGAAATGGGGGCTCAGGTAGGGAGACACTAGAGGTACAAAGACGGAGAAGGAAAGGCATCCTTTGTGAGGTAATAGGAGACCCAGAAGAAGGCACAATAGAGGTGTATTGGAGGAGATGGGATCAACATTTGGCCCCATCTGAACCTATAGTGCTACCTGGGCTGCACGGCCTGTCACACGCTACACCCTTGTTAGAGCATGGCTGTAGGGCACAGGGGGAGCCATGGCTCCCCAATACTCCTGGGTGTAGGAATCACCTGGGGTTGGGAGATGCATTAAGTGCTAGTACCAGCCTCATTCCCAGAAAGGGCTCTGGGCTCCTAGGCAAATAGGGGACTGATGGATGTGTGGGATGGAGACAGTTCTGCGGGAGATTGGGGGGCCCTGGATGCCACATTAAAGAGAGAAGTGGAAAAGGAGAGAGTGGATGTTTACTAAGAGCCTACTGTGAGGACTTTGCCTCCATCATTGTTGCCCCCATTCTGGAGATGAGGAAACTGAGGCCCAGGAAGTTTTGGAAGCATATCTGATGTCACCAAACAGGAAGAGCGGGGCCAGGACTTCATCACACACAGGGCCCCTCAGACTGAGAGAGACACAGAGACACAGTGACAGAGGCACAGAGAATACAGAGCGACGGAGACATAGAAAAGGAGCGAGTGGGAGAGTCAGAGACAGAGACGGTGAACTAGGGGCTGGCCAGAGAGGGTGGGGGCAGCAGACGGAAGGAGCTGGATCTTTGAAGTCTGATTCTTGTTGCCGCCTCTGGAGGTGACCCCAGGCCGGCAGCCGTCAGTGACATGGTGAGCCAGGGTTAGGAGGGGCTGGATCATCCTCACTCAGAGATTGAAGAGACCCAGAGAGAGGGAGCAGAGCAGGTCCTGGGAGACCCCAGGGCCATGGGGTTAGCAAATATACTATCGTTTTCCAGCAGAAGAGAAACTCACTCGGGAGCCTGGCTCAGGGACACAGACACACACCAGGGAATAATCCCAAATCCTCACAGATGACAGGAGGGTTCCCAAAGCCACTTCATCTCCACAGCAGCATGCAGCATGCCAGTCCTGAGGTGGGGACACACAAGTATTTCTGCTGTTATTATCATTCATGCCCATTTTACAGGTAGAAAAACTGAGGCTGGGGATTAAGTACTCTTCCAAGGGCCTATGGATGGAAAGCCAGGGTGGTTCCTGAAACAAGAAGTTTTTTCCATGTCACAGCTGCCTAGGACCCTGTGGTTTATGCCACTAATATTAAGTGCTAGGAGAGAGCCAGAATGGGGTACCTGGGGACATCTTTAAGGAAGGAACTTCAGGCACTGGTGAGGGAGAGGCTTGGGGGGGCCTTCACATGTCACTGTGGAGAGGGGGTTGTGCTGATACACCTCTTTGCAGAGGGTGAAGGAAAAGGGGACAGAGAGGGTCAAGTGGCCCACGCCAGGCAGTGGGGATGAGACACCAAATGCCAGAGACCCTACAGCAACGGGAACGGAGCGGGCTTTCGGCCCAGCAGGCTCCCACCAAGAGCTCCTGGACGTCCACGTCCATTGCAGGAGACCAGCAGGGTCGGCTGGGGCTACCTGTCAGGCCCACTGAGGCAGACACTCTGGCATGGTCAGGAGGAAAGACCAGACCCCCTCTGGGCTGTCTGAGGCTGAAGGGGGTGCAGAGCCTGGCTGCCAATGGCCAGGATAAGCTACAAATCCCCAAGAAGGGCAAATGGGGGCCAGGCCTGTACCCAAATTTGAATACAGACAGGCTCATTAGATCCTCACAACAACCCAGGAGAGACGGAGTTATTCTCCCATTTTCCAGATGAGAAAACACAGGCTCAGGGACCTGAAGTGACTTGTCTGAGGTCATGCAGCCGTGGATTCACACAGACTTGACCCCAGATCCAGTCAATGCCTAAGCTGTGCCCAAGCCCCTGCCATACCCTTCAGGGCTGCCCATCCCCCAGGGCTGGGTGTGGGATGTGGGGAGGAGGCATTAAAATACAGCTTCCCAGGTCTCACAGCCCACGGTGGGGCTTCAGGGTCTGGGCTGGGCCTTGGACTCTGCATCTGAACCGGCTGCTGGGAAATGATCGTCCACACAACCCCAGCTGAGAGCCTCAGGCTCAGGGTGGGGGTATCTCACCCTCAGGACATCTGAGTCTCTGTGGTGCCAGCAGGAAGAACCCGAGATTGGAGCAGACAGACCCAGGTTAGAGTCCTGGTCACGATTTTGCTTTCAATGGTTTGGCCTCAGCTTTCCCACCTGTGAAGTGGGGCTGCCTGTTCCCTGTCCCCCTCCTGAGGGTGTCACAAGGACTCCAGGAGGCAGACGATGGCTCTCTGAGCACTAAAAGTCCTGGACAGGACAGTCATTGTCAGGCCATTGTCCAGGATGGTGGCCTGGGGTTGTCCTGTTCCAACCAGCCAAGTAGGCATTTAGGTAGCACCACTGTGTACACGGCACAGGGTGATGGAGGGCTCGAGGCCAGCCATCGGCAAGCCAAGAGCAGGTGAGGGCAGAGAGATGGTGGTGCAGGACGTGCTGGCCCTGGCGAGGTTAGGGAGCAGTCAGGGTACAGAGGGGTTCCCCGAGCTTGGGGTCTGTGTGACAAAGACTTCTCAGAGGAGGCTCCTGGGCTGGGTAGGGGCCCACATGGGAAGCCAGGTGCCAGCCCAGGTCCTTTTCTGAAGTACAAAATTGGGAGCAAACTGCTTCCCTTCTCCCAGCCTCAGTTTCCCCATGGGTGAGATGAAGGGTAGGGTCAGGTGATGGCTGAGGGGACTTTGGCATTAAGAGGCCGGAGGACAGAATTTGAAGTGAGCCTCCAGGGACAGGTACTGTGGGTGGGGGGGAGGAAAAGCAAAAAGGGCGTTCCTAGCAGGGGGAATGGCTCATGCCAAGGTGTGGCAAGGGGCACTGTGCTGGGTGTGCCACGGGCAAGACAGACACCGTGCGGCTACAGTCGGCTGCTGCTCCTCACATGAGTGGGGAGTGGGGCTGAAGGAATGGGGAGCCAGGTGGGGCCCACAGACAGCAGGAAAAAAATAAAAGAACAATCAGGATAGCATCATTTACCCAGGCCCTAGTACAAGTCAGCCGTGTGCTAAACAGTTACCTCGTGTGACCCTCATTTCATGTGGAAATGGGCTCAGAGCATGGCTGTTTAGGGTCTCAGTTTCTCTCTCTGTAAAACGGGGAGAGCATATAGCCCAGGGTCTGGCATACAAGAAGTGCTCAATATATGGAAGCCACTACCGTGTTTCCCCAAAAATAAGACCTAGCCGGACAATCAGCTCTAAGGCATCTTTTGGAGCAAAACTTAATATAAGACCTGGTCTTATTTTACTATAATATAAGGCTGGATCTTATAAAATAATTATATAATAATATAATATAATACCAGCTCTTATATTAATTTTTGCTCCAAAAGACGCATTAGAGCTGATTGTCTGGCTAGGTCTTATTTTCGGGGAAACACTATAATAGCAGCACAGGGGCAGGTGTGCGTGACCATGGAGCATAGAACTTCAATGTTCTTCCAGTCCTCTGAGGACCTAACTAATGTTATCATAAACATTGACATTGATATTAATATTAATGACAGCTTTCCATCCAATAACACGTTGAATCCTCATAACACCCTATGAGATAGGAAGTATTATCCCTATTTCACAGATGAAAACTGAGGCTCAGGTTAAGTCAGTGGCCTAATGGCACACAGGTACAAGGTATGATTAAAAAAAAATATGGTGAATGTTTAAATTTAAAAAAAATTTGTTACAGTAAAAGACACATTGCCATTAATCCCCCTCAAAATATTCCCCCTCGCTTCAAACACACTTATCCCATCATTCTTGCCACTTTCTGAAGGAGTTCTGGAAGTCCTCTTTCGTGAGTGTCTTTAGTTACACTATTGTGGCTGCCTCGATGTCCTGAATCCATTCAACACATTTACCTTTAATTGTCATTTTGACTTTGGGGAAGAGCCAGAAGTCGCACGGTGCCAGATCCAGTGAATACGGTGGATGAGGACACACCATAATATTTTTATTTGACAGAAATTGGCATACCAGAAGCGATGTGTGACACGGAGCATTTCCGTTGTGATCATAAAATATGGAGAATGCTGCTGCCGAGTGCCAGCCAATAGAAAGGCAGGAATCTTCAATACGGGAAGCTGCAGTTGAACCCTTAGTGTGTGACAAGTTGCAACTTGTTCAGTGCAGTCAGTTGGGTGTGAGCTACGGTTGAGGGGTGTGCTTTAAAGTGTACTGTAAATCATCCTCCATCATGGGAACGTTCTGTGTCACACATTGCTTCTGGTATACGGCAATTTCTGTCAAATAAAAACATTACAGTGTGTCCTCATCCACCGTATTCACCGGATCTGGCACCATGCGACTTCTGGCTCTTCCCCAAAGTCAAAATGATTCAGGACATCGAGGCAGCTGCGACAGAGCAACCAAAGACACTCACAAAAGAGGACTTCCAGAATTGCTTCAGAAAGTGGCAAGAATGATGGGATAAGTGTATTCAAAGCAAGGGGGAATATTTTGAGGGGGACTAATGGCAATGTGTCTTTTACTGTAATACATATATATTTTTTTATTTAAACATCCACCATATTGTTTGATCACACCTTGTAAGTGGAGACCAGGATTAAAACCCAGAGCCCAAGCTTTTACCACTATGGGTACTGCCTGTCAGATTTACCTACCACCAGAGATTCTTTTCCACCAGTGGCACTCAGGGCCCTGGTTTGTTTACAAGCCCCCCACTGGGCTTTGGTGGGGCCCCCACCTTGAGAAATCTATCAGCAGGAGCTCCCCTGTACTCTTCCCTGTGTCCGCAGTGCCAGGCAGATCGGTGAGGGCAGTGGGAGCCACAGCAGGTTATTGAGCAGGAGTGGGGCTCGTACCAGCAGACGCTGTGAGGTCTGCTGGCTGTGGGGTGAGGAGAGGTGCGTGGGGGCCAGCCAGGCATTCCTGAAAGCGGGTGGCACACCAGGCCCTGCCTCTCAGCCTCACCCCATGGTCTCCACGGGCCCGAGGGGACAGATGGCCATTGCCCAGGCCTGGGCCATGGCTGTCATTTGGCCAGATGAGTTATGAGCAGGCCAAAGGGGGCGGTAGCTGGGGTGGGGGCAGGGGGCCTGCAGAAACAATTGCATCGAGACCCCAGGACAATGGGAGCCACGTGCCACAGGGGCAACAGTCGTTTGTCACACAATGGGCAGCCAGGGGGACAACAGCCGGGCCAACTGCTGCTGCTGACACGGGCCGGCAGCATTTTCAAATCGTTTCCAGGCCCTGTTTTCTTACAAGGCAGCCAATCACTAGGGCAATTGGATGGTCACCTGATGCCAGCTTGGTGGGCTGAAGGCCCAGGCCGTGTGACAACTGAGCAGCAGTGGCCATGGCAACGCTAATTGTGGCCCTAAAACACAAGGAAAGAGAGAGAGGGAAAGATAGGAAGGAAGGGGACGAGAGACAGAGAGAGCAAAGGAAAGAGACAGGAAGAGAGAGAACACCAGATTGAGGTGGCCCCACCGATGGCAGGAGGGGGGTGGAGGCTAATGCCCCTCTGTGGGTCCACGGTCACATGCACGAGAAAACCAGAGGCTGCATTTCTTCTCTCTCCCTCTCCCCAGCTCTAGGGGGGCCCTGAGACACCTATTTTTGAAACTTGGAGCTTAGAATTTGGACCATGGGCCCCTGGCCTGCGGAGTGGCAGGTGTGGTGGGGTCTGGCGTGGGCTCCTGGCCAGTTCGTAGCCACATTATAACATGGACAAAATGTTACTGTGGGGCTCAGTGCTCATAAATCGGGGTACCTGCCTGGCATCCTCAGTGGGCAGCCTTTTTCCTTCCACGGAAAGTGATGTTTTCGCTCATGAATCTGTTGCGGGGTGGTGGGCATGGGTCCTAACTGGAGCCTCCAGGGACTGTCCCAGGTCATGGTGAAGAGCCTGGGCTTCAGGCCACGCTGCCTGGGTTCCAGCCCCACCACTTCCTGTTCCACGTGGCCCTGGACAAGTCACTCAGGTTCACTCTGAACCTCAGTTTTCCCATCTATAAAAGGGGGGTGTGGGCATACCTTACCTCTCAGGGTTGTTCTCGGGACTGAATGGGACTGTGCCTGTTGAGCACCAAGCCCAGTGCCTTGGTTTCCCATCTGTAAAATGGGAATAATAATACCTGCCTTATGGATTAATGGGGAGTGTTAAATGCATTAATATTTCTGAAGGATTTGATATGGTGCTTGGCTCATAGTAAGTGCTCAACAAACATTAATGTTTATCATTTGGGGTAGGGACTAAGTAACATATGTTACAAGAGTGAATGCAGGAATGATTTGAGATGTGTGATCTGGCTGCCAGGGGTGGGGGGGAGAAAGGAGGGGATCCTGGGACCAGGTTCCCACACCCAGCCCTGGGGGTGGACAGGCTGAAGGGCAGAGTGGCTTGGGGAGGTAAGGGGCTAAGGGGGTGATTCCAGAGATAGGGGAGCCCCCCCTGGGAGCTGGCCTGAGCTCCTCACCCCTCCCGAGCTCCTGCCCCTCCCTCCAGACTCCTGGCCACCACCAGCGATGATGACCTTCCCGGGGACCTGCAGTCACTATCATGGCTCACGGCTGTGGACGTGCCGCGGCTGCAGCAGATGGCAAGCGGCCGTGTGGACCTGGGCGGCCCCAGTGCACCACACCCACACCCAGGTAGGCTCAGGCAAGGTGGGGTTGCCTGAGGGTGGTAAAGGGGAGGGGCGACACCCAGCACTGACACCCACCTGCTGTGCAGTCGTGGCCAGGTTTCTCTCTTTCTCTCTCTCTCTGGGCCTCTGTCTCTGCATCTGTAACATGTGGACTTATTCTATCTTCAGAGGGATATGGTTCATTCATTTGCTCAACCACTCTGTACCAGGCGTGTGATTTCAGGTCTCAGTGAAGAATAGACAGACCCACCCCTACCCTGGTACATCACGAACATCTAGAGTAGTCGGCAAACTATGGTCCATGGGCCAAGGGCAGCCTTCAGCCTTCTTTTATAGAGCCTTCGTGTTAAGAGTGATTTTTACATTTTTCTGGGGTTGTAAAAAAACGAAAACAAAAACCATGTGGCTGGCAAAGTCTAAAATATTTCTTCTTTGACCCTTTAAGAAATTTACTGACCCCCGATCAAGAGATTCAAAATGACGATACATGGAAAGTGCCTAGCACAGGGTCCAGAACACAGTAGGTACACAATAAATGGGTGCTAGTTGCAGTTATAGTAAGTGGATTAAATGCCTAGAGATGCAGAAAGTGGTGAAGAAAAACAATCAACAGAAGCAATCATATCAGTACATTAAAAGTGTCAATAGTTGAAAAATTGGTGTCTAGGAGTGTTTCTTTCATTGGACAAACTGTTCTTGGCCAAAGCATCCATTACAGAGGTCAGCAAACTTTTTCTGAAAAGGGCCAGGAAGTAAATAACGTATTTTAGGCTCTGTAGGCCACACGATCGCCGGGGAAACTATTCACCTTTGCCACTGCAGTACAAAACCAGCCATAGCTAATATGTAAATGAACGGGAATGGTTGTGTGCCAATAAAACTTTATTTACAAAAACATGCTGTGGGCTGGACTTGGCCTGCTGGCCACAGTTGGTCAATCCCTGGTCTAGAACCCCAAGGAGACAGCTGTGTGACCTTGGGCAGGTACCTTCCCCTCTGACCTGTTTCCTCATCTGTGATGAAAGGATAACAGAACTGCCCACATGGGGTGTTGTCAGGATTCAATGCAGAAAGTATCTTGCACACAGTAGGTGTTCAATAAGTGCTAACTGTGTCGCTGCATACCTCCTGTGTATCTGACACTTTGCCAGGTGTTTGGAACACTGAGTCATATAAGATGTGGTCCTGGTTCTCAGGGAGCTGAGGGTCTGGTCAAGGAGAGATGGACAAGGCAGACAGACCAAGGCACAGAGGATGAGCCCAGGTGGCAGTCAGAGCTCAGAGGAGAGCTGAGGGACCCGGAAGGCTTCCTGGAAGAGATGGCCCCAGGCCCCATAATCACATTGCTGGTCAACTTTGCTGAATTGGAGGTGGCTGCCTAAAATCAGGCTGCTGCTGTGTGAATCTGTGATAGATTAGCAATGTCTGTGACAGGCCCAGGACAGGATGGGGTGTGTGTGTGTGAGAGAGTGTGTGTGTGTGTGTGTGTGGTGCGTAGCTGCTATTTCTGAGCTAATCCTTGGCAGAGGAGCAGGGCTAGACAAAGGAGAGAGGAGGTGCAAAGACATTTGGACTCAAAGGTACTGAGGAACCAAGACATACTTTTAAGGAGGAGAGGTGAACAATGAACTAATGTTTTAGCTTCATGAAGGACAGGAACCAAGGTCTTAATCACATCATCATCATCGTCATATTTATTAGTCTCTCATGGTTTACTGAGATATTATCATGTGCTCAGCAATGTGCTTTATAGACATTTTCTCATTTAACCCTCACGATAACTTTTCAGTTAGGTAATGTCACTGGGGAAACTAGGCTGGCTCAAGTAGGAACCCACTTTTCATAACTGCACCCCAGGGCAGTGATTTTCCAAGCCCTTACTCTAGGCCTGGTCCGAACGGTAGGGTGAGGCTCCCTTCTCTGCAGGTACCCAGGGACGGGGCTGTCCCTGCCACGGCCACAGTCCTCCCAGCTCACTTCTGTGCTTCCCTCTTGCAGGTGCCTTGGCTGGGGTGGCTGAGCTGCATGTGGGAGCCACCTCAGGTCCCCTGCTCCATGGCCTGGCTGGCATGGCCCCTCCTGACGTCCTGGGCCTGGGCCCCATGGCCAACCACAGAGCCAGCGTAAGTGCCGCCACATGGGTTGGGGAGTGAGGTGGGTGTCCTGCAGCGCTGGGGGCTCCCCACCCAACCATGACTCTCTGTCTCCTCCTCTCCCGGCCCCAGCAGATGAACCAGTTCCCTGTGGGGGGCCAGCCCCCATCCAGCTTGCAGAGCCCGCCACAGCTGTACTCGCCAGCTTCCCAACCACAGTTCTCACTTCCCCCAGGCACCCAGCAGGTACCGGGGGCTTGGAGGGGCCCTGGACTCAGAGGCAGACACTTCTGGCTTGGGCTGGCCAGGGAGCTCTCTGAGTCTCAGTTTACTCACCTAGAACATGGGGATAACATTCTCCACCATGCCTGTGTCATGGGGTCATGCATTCAGTTCCCTCCCAAAAACCTGCCATTGGTAAAGACAAGATTGTCTCCTGGGGTTGTAAACCCTACATCTCCTCTCGCTTTTTGAGGCTGGGGTGGGGGTGGGGCGCTATTGTGAGTCACTTATACTCTCACCTTCTCTCTCTCTCTCTGCCAACCATACCCTGTGGGAAGTGCCCTCCTGTGGGCCTGTATGGCTCCCCGTTCGGGGTGCGGCCTCCGTACCCCCAGCCCCGCATGGCTGTGCATTCATCTCAGGAACTCCACCCCAAACACTACCCCAAGCCCATCTACTCATACAGGTAAGGTCCAGGGCGGGCTGGTGTAGTGGGGGCTCGAGGAAGAGAGGGGTGAGGGCTGCCTTTAGGACGTCTCAGACAGCTAGGTGTGGTAGCCCTAATTTCCAAGGGGGAAGTTTTGGAGAGTGGGGAACCCTCAGGTGGGATATGCTTTCAGGAAGGACCATCCTGTGGTCAGTCAACCCTCAGGGTTGTGAACCCACTACAGACACTGAGCCCAGGGCTCTACTCTGTCACTCACAAGCTGTGTGGCCTTGGGGAAATGGCTTGGCCTCTCTGAGCTTCAGTTCCCTCTGGTATCTAAAGTCATCAAAATAATACTATTGTGTGCCTCATAAGATTTTGGGGGATAGTTAAAGCAGCCTAGTTAAAGTCTAAAGTCCCATAGATATTAATTATGGGGGGAGGAGGGATAAATAGAGGTAAAAATGAGGTTTCTCAAATCAGTACCAGTGGCTGAGCTCAGGGTCAAGGAGAAGGGCAGCAGAGGGTGGGAAAAACATAGGGCCATAGAAAGGTATCGAGAGCTACCGCTGTGTGAGTATGGAGGGGCTGGTTCTGCTGGGGCCGAGCAGGACAGGCCTCCTGCACAGGGGATCTTGTGCTGTCAGCCTGAGGTGCCCTCACATCTGGCCCGCCCCACCTTTTGCCTCCAGCTGTCTGATCGCCATGGCCCTGAAGAACAGCAAGACAGGCAGCCTGCCTGTGAGTGAGATCTACAGCTTCATGAAGGAGCACTTCCCCTACTTTAAGGTGAGAGGTCCCAGCCCATGGTTGGGGTGCTGGAGCTGCTCTGGCTTCTCCCTGGCACTGCCAGAACCCAGGCCAAACTGAGCCACCCTTTTAGGCCCCCAGTTATGTCTGTAGACCTGGTAGTAAGGATGCTTGCACACGGACACTTACAGAGACATGGGCAAAAATATCCAGACAGACAAGGGGGCATTTGAGCTGGGCTCTGACGGATGAAGAGGAGTTCACTAGGCATCCCAGCACGTAAAGAGTAGAGGGGTCAACCTAGTTATTCAGCACAGACTCAGTAAAACATAATGATATAAAACACAGATCTGGCAAGAGCCTTTCGCCTCTCTGAGCCTCAGTTTCCTCATCTGTAAGATGGGGAGAATAATACCCAACTGGCAAGATTAATGAAGGTTCTGCATGTAAAGGGCCTGGCAGCTCTTGGCACATGGTTGGCCATTAGTAATGTTATCTTTGTTGACATCAAAGCAAAAAAAGAAGCAGGAGGTCAGATGTTACCAAGCTGTGGGTCCCTGGCCTGGGTGGTGTTCTTAGCAGAAATATTGTAGAATAATGGTGTGTGTGTGTGTGTGTGTGTGTGTGTGTGTGAGAGAGAGAGAGAGAGAGAGAGAGAGAGAGAGAGAGAGAGAGAGAGAGAGAGAGAGAGGTGGGTGAGAATAGGGTAGGGTATGAGGTGCACTACAGTATCTGATTACCCAATAATAAACTAAGAGCTTTTAAAAATGATTGGCATTTAATACACTTGACCAGTTATCCATGTATTAGCATCATGTCACTTGCTTGCTTCCTGAATGGGATAGAAAGATGGACGACCCAGCAGCCCTGGGCCTTGTTGGTTCGCTCTTGTGTAGTAACCAGTGGCTGGAGCTGAATCGCCACTGCCCCTCTAATCCGGCATAGGCCCTCCATTTTGCCACAGTCCCCACACTCTCTCTTCCCACCTCAGGACTGAGTGTTGGGACACTGTCATTTTATCCCTGCCACCGTTGTGCGCTGCCCCTCTCGGCCTGAGTTTGAGATTCCCCTGGAGAGAAAGGGTTTATAGGGAGCTCTTTGGAGGGGTCTCCTGTGTACCCATTTCTCCCCATAGACGGCGCCTGATGGCTGGAAGAACTCAGTACGGCATAACCTGTCCCTGAACAAGTGCTTTGAGAAGGTGGAGAACAAGATGAGTGGCTCCTCGCGCAAGGGCTGCCTGTGGGCCCTGAATCTGGCCCGTATTGACAAGATGGAGGAGGAGATGCACAAATGGAAAAGGAAAGACCTAGCCGCCATCCACCGGAGCATGGCGAACCCGGGTGAGACCTGGACGCCCCACCCTCCCGCTCACACACACCTCACACATCATCGCTCAGGCCCCTGCCTCGGCTCTGCCTGCATCCTGCCCCGCCAGCACCACGTCCTAGCCACCACCGTGGGGACATGGGCGCTTTATGAACTTCCCTCCTGTGAAATACACCTCCCTTCCCCACCCCTACCCAGTGGCTGGTCAACGGAGGGGCCTGGTCAGAAACATACCGTGTTTCCCCGAAAATAGGACCTACCCCAAAAATAAGCCCCAGTTAAGATTGTCAGCCAGACGGACACATTTAGTATCTTATGACGATGTTCCAGAAGAAGATGACATGACTGTATTTGAATAAGTGTAGATTGTGGTAAATGAAAAAATAAGACATCCCTGAAAATACACCCTAATGAGTCTTTTGGAGCAAAAATTAATATAAGACCCCGTCTTATTTTCGGGGAAACATGGTAGGGAAAGCTGCTGACTCTCACTAAGCAATCCCTAGTTTCTTACATAGAAATGTCAAACTAAACGACCATGGGAGAAAACTGCTTTCTTACCTTGCCTGCTACATTGGCACAAATTTGAAAAATAATAAAATAATAATACCCAGTGTGGGCTAGCATGAGGAGAAATAGGCATCTTCACATACAATTGGTTGGAATGTAAGTTGTTCGGCTTTTTCAGGGCAAGGTAATATAGCAAAACCCTGTATATTGTATCCATCTATGAGTATCAGTCCAGTTATTCTACTTTCAGCAATTTATGCTGAGGAAACCAAAGATCTGTGCAAAAGGTTTATGAACAAAGTTAGCCATTACAAAATTATTTCTCACAGTAAAAAATTAAAAGCAAGCTAATATCCTGCAATAGGGGATTAATTCCATGAATATAATATCATATCATGCAAGTATTAGAGATAAAAAAAATATTTTTGGAATATAAAGAAATACAATAAGTGAAAAGTGGCAGGTTATGAATCAATATGAACAGTATGATCACATTTTAAAAAGCATATGTATCCACACCCATTTCTACATATGTGTGTATGTATATGCACATATATGCACATACACATATATCCACACCCATTTTTAAGTGTATATATAAACATACACATATGTATATATCCATAGATATGAGTATGTATATATGTATATATTTGTATATTGTGTGTATATGCACACATATCTCTATCTCCTATCTAGCTATCTATCTGAAAGAATACCAAAATCTTTACTGTGAATGGAGAGACCACTGATAATTTTTATATTCTTCACGTTTCTGTATTTCCCAAATCTTCTACCCTGTTCATGAGTTACTTTTATATTAGGGAAAAAAATACATCTTTTTTATTATTATTGTTAAAAGATGTGAAGGGGAGGACATACAAGTGACATATGAAGGGAGACTGGGAAATGGGAGGCTAATCCACACACCCTTAGGAATATTTGGCCTGACCCTGTGGATATCATCCTGCTCGAGATTTGGGTGCGATGGGGGATGGGAGTGTAGCTCAGAGATGCACAATTCAATAGGGTGGGGAGAAGGGCCATAGCAGGATGCAGAGGCCCTCAGCTGAGGGGGTACTACAAGATGCTGACCCCACAGAGAACTCTAGGGTCTGGCTTGAGACCCCGTGCCCGTTCTGACATTTATGTAGTGTGACATCTTGGGCAGGCTACTTCACCTTCTAGATTCTAAGTGTTCTTGTTCCCAAAATGGGTGCAACCCCAATAGATGTTAGGACTCTAGTGGTCCAGTGTCAAAATGGTGTTACATTCAATGAGACACAAACTAACGACCAGAAATCATTTAAGAGTAATTTCAGTCTTGTTTATATCCAAGAGCATGAAGGAGGATCCAATTTTTAACCCACAGCAGTACTTTCTAATATCTCTTTAAGCCGCAGGGAACAGATAGGACCCCTTGCATGCTAATCAGTTTTGTCCCAGTCTTGTGGGACTTGTAACCCTTGCCTTACGTCCCTCGTGCAGGGCTGTTGTGAGGTTCCAGTGAAGTCCCAGAGTTACAGTACTATCCTCTAAGGCACTGTCCCAAGGAGAGGAGCCAGTGTCACTATCCGAGGCTCCTCTCATTCCTCAAAGTCCCTGCACAATTTGTGATTTCAGTACGTTTCCACAACAACTCTGTACAGAGTGTATGATGCCATCTGATAGCTGAAGAGACTGAGGTTCAGAGAGTCCCAAAGGCTTGCTAAAGTCACACAGGTGGTAATGCTGGGACTTGAACCCAGGCCTGGGCTGGGGCCCCAGAACTGCAGGGTGACTTCTGCGTGACCTCTTCCACTTGCTTGCAGAGGAGCTGGACAAACTCATCTCAGACCGGCCAGAAAGCTGCCGACGCCCTGGCAAACCGGGGGAACCTGAGGCCCCCGTGCTGACCCATGCCACCACGGTGGCCATGGCCCATGGCTGCCTCGCTGTTTCTCAGCTCCCACCACAGCCACTGATGACCCTGTCCCTGCAGTCAGTGCCCCTGCACCACCAGGTCCAGCCCCAGGCACATCTCGCCCCAGACTCCCCTGCCCCAGCCCAGACCCCACCCCTGCATGCCTTGCCTGACCTGAGCCCCAGCCCCCTCCCGCACCCCACCATGGGAAGGGCTCCTGTGGACTTCATCAACATTAGCACCGACATGAGCACCGAGGTGGACGCCTTGGACCCCAGCATCATGGACTTTGCTCTGCAGGGTGAGGCTGGAGGGATGGGGTGATGGGAAAAGAGGGGGAGGGGAGAGGCTGGGGGAGCGCAGAAACACGGGAGGGCAAGGGAGAGCAGGGCTGTCTGCATTTACCCCACAATTCATTTCTTCCACAAACGCTTCCCAACCACCTAATAATACAGTAAGCATTTAATGAGCGCTTCCTGTATACCAGGCCTCGTGCCAAGCATTTCATGGGCAGCACGCCATCTTACCCTACAACCGTGCCGTGAGGCCACTGCCATTTCATCTCCCCATTCCACCAATGAGGAAACTGAGACAAAGAGAAACGAAGTCACCTGGCTAGTAAGTGGCAGAGCCAGGATTTCAACCCACATCTGTCTGACCCTAAACTTTCCATCAGTAACTGCTTCTAGTTGCAGGTGCCAATCTCATGCCAGGTTACACTCTGACCCGCTGTCTGCCACATGGTCATCCTCGATGCATGAGGAATGAATGAATGAATGAATGAATGAATGAATGAATAAGGGAAGTTCAGTTTTCAGTGAAGGCTCATGATCCCTCCATTCACTAACACTTGTGCACCTACTATGTGCCGGCCAATTGTTAAGACAGCCTCTGCCCTCAAGGCATGCCTAGCAAGGGAAATGGACAAGTTAGCTGGTTAGTCAGCAAGTTAGTAAATTAGTTATAGTGGTGTAAGGGGTATGTTTAAACCTCCCTGCTCTCCCTCTGGATTATCGTGTAGTTAAGCTGTGATGAAGAAAGGGAGATCATTGTTTTGTTCCCTGGCTTTGACCATGATGGTACCACTTAGTGAGGGCTAAGTGTTTTCCACACAATCCCTTGTTTAAGGCTTGGATGAGTTAACTGATCGCCTCCATTTAATTCTGAGGAGACCAAGGCTCTGAGACAGAAGTGACACTCCAAGGACACCCAGTGGGAAGGGGAGGGCCCAGGCTGAAACTCTGGCTTCTCCAAGCTCTTAGCCTGTAACATATGACTTTAAATCCCACACCTAGCTTTGGCTAGGGTTTCCAGGTGGGAATTCCCACCCGTTCTGAGGAATTTTTTTCGCTTTTCCATTCCCGAATCCCGGGAAAAGTTGGTCGGGAAATTGGGAAAATTGGTTCCTTGAACCCAGGTGGTTGGTAGTATCGGCCATCACTTTGTGGAAATGATTCATCGTGGAGAACAGAAAACAGTTTCTATCTCAGGATTCGGGAACGGGAAAACGAAAAACAATTCCTGAGAACGGGCAGGAATTCCCACCTGGAAACCCTAGCCTTGGCCTCTTCCCCAAGACAGGATTCGAACTCAGATGTTTGACAGGAAGCCCGCTCACCCAAACGCTTTTGTCTTTGAAAGGGAACCTCTGGGAGGAGATGAAGGATGAAGGCTTCAGCCTGGACACGCTTGGGGCTTTCGGAGATTCCCCTCTTAGATGTGACCTGGGGTCCTCAGGCCTGACCCCGGTCTCCGGCGGCAGTGACCAGTCCTTCCCGGACTTGCAGGTGACAGGTCTGTACACTGCATATCCGGACAGTGTGGCCGCATCAGCCGCCACCTCCTCCTCTCAATACCTGGGTGCCCCAGGGAACAAGCCCATAGCCCTACTCTGAGCTGATGTCCTCACCTGCCCCAGAACCTGGGCAGAGGGCTGACCGAGCCACGTGGTCCTGGAAGAAAGGCCCTTCACTTTCCCACAGGCCTCTGAACCTCTGGCGGGGCTGCTGGCTAACAGGGAAGCAGTTCTCGGCACCCGCTGGCCCTCTCGCACCTCTACAGGAAGCCTTTGGGGCCTCCCAGGTCAGAGGGACAGAGGAGAGTGAACAAGCGTCTGACCTCCCTCACTCCGTGATGCTCCTTCGAGACCTGAGATTGGAAGCCTCCAGCCTGCTTCCCTGCTGGGCTCCCTCCATCACCTGCAGCCCATATGGGGACTCCTTGGGGCAGCATGGAAACACCCTGACGGGAAGGAAGGCCCTTTAATTTATTCTGCTTGGATGAAACATCTGCCTCTGCCTCCAGCGGACAGGTCGTGAGGCCCAGAGTGGAGCGGGAAGACTGTCTAACTTCTCTTGGACCAGAACCAGCTGAACTCTGAAATGGGAGACCGCCCTGCCGGCCTCCAGGCCCACTTCTCCTGTAGTTGGTTAGAATTTCATAGAGTAGGTCCCTGGGTCACACCGGGCACTGTGACCTCATGTACATTTATTTATATTTATTGGAGCCCATCCACACCACCTCTCTGAACCCAGCCCACAGCCCCTGGAATGAGACTCCCTGGTCCCCTCCTGATGCCCCAGCAATCCCAGTGCGTAAATTATCTGTGAATCATGTCTCCAAACTGGCTCTTAACCCCTTCGCAGCCGTGGGCTGCTTTTTAGAACAAACAAGCACTTTTGATACATCCTTTTTTAAAAAATTTAGAGACCAGATATTTTTCTCACTGTTCAGTCACGATTCAAATCTCTCCCCATGGGCACCAAAGAGGGGAGGTGCCATAGTTTTGGGTTCCAGCGGTTTTCTAAGGACAAATCAGGATGAGAATGGGAAGAATTTGTACTGGAATTTAAGACACCCTGATGGAAAGAAAGCAAACTGTGAACCAAACGTAAAGCTTGACCCAGGTAGCAAGTGGGCTGACGAAGTTGCAGTGCTAAGGATTGGCACTTCTTGCCAATTTCATTGCCCTGTGACTATTTTAATGTGTTGTTGTTTTTTTTCTCTTGTTGCCAATTCCTAACTTTCCGAGGGGCGGGTTCTGTAGACAGTTGGGTGAGAGGGGAGCCAGCTGAGTGGGTTGGAGAAAGGAAAAGGCAAATAGGATCTTCCAGCTAAACAGCTTGCTCCCCTGTCCTCTCTTGACCAACTGGATGCTTGGCTCCTGTATCTGGGAGTTGCCGAGCCCTAGGGCCAGAATTTTCCGATTAATCAACAGGTCAGCCATCTACCTGGGAGGTTTGGTGTTAAGCCCTGTTTTGAGGGACCATCTTTAAGTTCTTCCTAGTTCTGGAATTTTCTGCTGAACATCACCGTCTTTAGACACAGCCCAGTGCTGCCTGTCTGGCCAGCATTGCTCAGCCGCTCTGTGTAATGTGACCCCCCATCAGTTCTGATGTTTTTGTTAATGAAGACCCCATGTTCAGGGGACGTGGAAACTATGTAAGTGTGGTGTTGAATTACTGTCTTCTGTTAATAAAAGCTGAATGGCAGCTCTGTGGCTCCAAGGGAGGGATGAAAGAGGGGAACGGGCAACAGTGCCACTCACCCCTCACAGGTCAGACCCCATTTACAGATGTGGAAACTGAGGCCCAGAGAGGCTACACTATAGCCACACTGAATCCAGGGCTTCTGATGCTAGGTTCCCATCACATCAGAAACTGGGAGGGGCTTGTCATTATCGATAAAATTACCATGGCCGCCATTCACAGTCCCTCACTGCCAGGCTCTTGATAGGCATGATCTCAGGGCGGGATGTGAACCCTGTTTACTGCTGAGAAAGTGGAGGCTCAAAGACGTTGGGTAGGACTCAAGGTCACCTGAAGAGGCAAGACTGAGTCCATTGTGCCAGACTCCAGAGCTGGAGTTCAGCAGTGCTTCTTGGAGCTGCCTCTTTGGTACGTACCTGGGGTCAAAGAATGCAACAGGTAGAAGGAGTTGCACCCTTTACCAGGCCCCATGCTGCCGTGTTTCCCCGAAAATAAGAAAGACCTAGCCGGGCAATTAGCTCTAATGTGTCTTTTGGAGCAAAAATTAATATGAGACCCGGTATTATATTATATCATATCATATCATATCATTATTATATATTATATTAAAGACCCGGTCTTACAGTAAAATAAGACTGGGTCTTAACTCCAAAAGATGCATTAGAGCTGATTGTCCGGCTAGGTCTTATTTTTGGGGAAACACGATAGTCACTTCTGTAAATTAGCTCACTCAATCCTCATTACAACCCTAACAGGCCTAACAGATGTGTCGTATTTGTATACCCATTTTTCAGATGAAGAAACTGAGGCTTGGGGGAATGAAGCAGGTGACTTTCCACCCAAGAAAACAGCAAAAGGGTGTCTTAATTAGGAGTCTGTCTAACTCTTGAGCCCACCCAGGAAGTGGCTTGCAGCCTCACTGGGGAGGTCAGATTCACACATATGCAATGACTAGCAAGTAAGGAACAGTATGGGATGATGGGGCTGTGGGTGTTACTGGGAAGTCCCGAAAGGCCCCACCTCAGTGGAGACCAGGCAGGTGGCAGAGAGAGGGTGCCTGCAGCAGCCCTGGGCGGCCTTCCTCTCCCCAGCACCCCCTCCTCAGCTTGGCTCCAAAGTGGCCCTGTGATGCAGACCGGGCCACAGAGGGCATTACAGCTCCCAGCCACCCCCAGTGATTGGGTTTGGGGGCAAGTGACCCAGGCCGTGTTGGTCACAGCCAATGAGCATCAACCCAGGGACTTTGTAGAAGCAATGGCATAGGGGTGGATGGAGGACGAAGCCTGAGCAACTGGGTCCCCAGGTAGAGAGGGCTGGGGAGCCCTGATTTGAATGACATCCATTCCCCACACAGGCAAGTGAGGCCAGGTATGCATACAGTCAAGGTGAAAATGCCAAAGCCACAGAGTCACAAGCTCTAGGCGAGAGTCCTGGTGACAGCCAGAGCCCCACCTGCCCAGGGGCCATGCTGACGCTGAAAGAAAGCATAAAGGAAAGACAGGCGGAACGAGGATTCTCTGAGATTCTCTGGAGTTGGGCAACTAACAGAGGACAAATACAAATCACCACCACTAAAGCACCTGCCACGCGCTGCAATGAATTAAACACAGCATCTCCCTGAAACAGTACAACAACCCACACAATGGGATGGTTCCATTTCTCAGAGGAGAAAACTGAGGCTCAGAGATGGTCATGCAGCTTTTCTTCCCCCTCCACGAGAAATCATCCACATTCTAACAAAAACAATAACACTGGCTAACGTGTCTAGAGGACTCCATGCTACGCACACTGTGACCGCGCTTACTTCAGTTATTATCCCTGTGGTAGGCAGAAAGAATGCCCCCCAAGGGTGGCCACGTCCTAATCTCCAGAACCTGTGACGATGTTACATAAGGGGGAATTAAGGTAGCAGATGGAATTAAGTTGGCTAATCAGCGGCCCATAAGACAGGGCGAGTATTCTGGATTCTCCAGGTGGGCCCAATGTAACCACTGGATTCTTATAATTAAAGAGAAAGGTCAGTGTCAGCTGGGAACACGGAGCGACGCCTCTAGAAGCTGGATAAAGTGAAAATAAAATGGGTTCTCCTTTAGAGCCTCCACAGCCTGCTGGCATTAGCCCAGTGAGACCCATTTTAGACTTCTGACTCCAGAACTATAGAAGAATAAATTTGGGCTGCTTTTAAGCCACTCAGTTTGTGGTCATTGTGATGGCAGCCATAGGAAACAAACAGCCCCATTTTTACAGAAGAGGACACCGAGGCCGAGAGAGGCTGAGCCGCTTACCTGGGATTAGTGAGGGGTAGAGATGGGGTTCCAGCAACACTCTGCTCCCCCGGTCTAGGCAGTCTTGGAGGGGGTTCTGTGGACTCTGCTGATTTAAAGAGGAACAAAGGCTCTCTGAGGTCACGCAGCGGGGTTCTGACCCCACGTCTGCAGATCTGCCGGCCCCTTCCACGACACCACGTGGCCCAGTCTAGTGTTTACTCCTGAACGGAGGTTTAGGGAAAGGAATGAAAGATACGGTCAGAAGTAGGAGACAGGTGACTGGGTCAGGCTGTACCCATGCCGTTCTTCCTCTGGCTGTGGACATCAGACGTCCAACCCAGGACTCACTGTCCCGAGTCTGGGGGTAGCCGAATAAACACCAAAATGGTGGCTCAAATGTGGGCGACTTCACAGGTGGGAGGAAGGGAAGCCTGGTGGCCAGGGCAGGAGCAGCTGGGTGGGCGAAGGAAGTGGGAGGCAGAGGAACCGGCACTTGAAAGGCTCGCCGGTGGGATATGATCTCCTGTCCACGATGTTTGAGGGATGCAAGTAAAAAGGTTTAGGGACTTTTGAGTTAAAATTACTTCTCGGCTCCACCCATTAGGATGGTGTCATGCAGGGCGGCCTGTGGTGTCTCTGGTCCCGCTCCCCACACAAGAATGCAGGATATGGTGAGGCCAAAAAGGAACACCCACGGAGCCATAGGTAGGGGAGTCATACCACTATATTCTCTCTGGCGGCACTATACTCTCACTGGAGGCTGGATCCACACTGTCCGCAAACCGCCATCCACACTTGCCAGCCCAGCCACCATCTTCTTGCTAGCCCCCATTCTTCCTCTCTTCTCTCCCTCTGCTAGCGTAGCCACAGCAGTTATATTAGTGGCCAATGGCTCACTGGTTACAGCTGACGGCCAACTAGCCACAGCTGATGGCCATGCAATCACAGTTGGCCATTTACTACCTGAGCCAGCACCTGTCTATGTGAGGCTGAGAGCCTGCAAACTGCTTTCTGGGGCTCTGTCCCCACAGATGGCTACTATCGAAAACAGAGATCAAACAAGTGTTGGCGAGGATGTGGAGAATTCAGAACTCTGTGTACTTGCTGGTGGGAATGTAAAATGGTGCGGCTGCCATGGAAGACAGTATGAGTGGTCCTCAAAATTAAACACAGAATCATCCTAGGATCCAGCAATTTCGCCTCTGGCTATTGACCCCCAAAGAAGTGAAAACAGAGACTTGAATAGATATTTGTGCATCTACATTCATAGCAGCATTATTCACAACAGCCAAAAGGTACAAAGCAACTCAAGTGTCCATCAATGGATGAATGGATAAACCAAATGTGGTCTATACTTACAGTGGAACATCATTCAGCCTTGAAAAGGAAATTCTGACACCTGCTATAGCATGGATGAACCTTGAGGACGTTATGCTGAGTGAAATAAACCCGTCACAAAAGGACAAATATTGTATGATTCCACTTATATGAGGGACCTAGAGTAATCAGATTCATGGAGACAGGAAGTAGATGGCGGTTACCAGGGGCTGGGGGTCAGGGGGAAATGGGGAGTTAGTGTTTGATGGGTACGGAGTTTGAGGTGAAGAAAATGTTCTGCAGAGAGATGGGTGGTGATGGTTACACAACGTGATTGTACTTACTGCCAATGAACTTCAAAATGGTTAAAATGGTAAATTGTGATGTATATTCTACCACAATAAAAAATTTCTTCCAGCCACTTGGCCTGTGTTTTCTGCACACAACGCTGCTCAGAGATACCACACGGGTCAGGGTATCACAAGATAGAGGGCATCGCTGCTGAAAGTGGCCTCTGACCTCACCTTCCAGAAAGGAACCATCACTCTGCCAGTAGACTGCTGTCCAAAATGCATCCTCGACTCAGTAGTGAGAAGGACACAGGGATCCCCAGGTATGCATTTCACTTATAAATGTATGTTTCATATACATCACAGAAAAGGGGAGCACAGGGGCTGTGGTCTTCAATGTACTGGAAAAGGAAGGCTGCCCAGAGGAAGCACTATTTGAGATGGGTTTTGAGGGATGAGTAGGAGTCAGCCTGGCAAAGACCAAGGGGGAAGGGTTTCCAGCAGGAGAAACAGTCTGTGTTCATTGGAGGTGAGCGAGAGATGAACTGACAGTTGGGTCTGGTGGGTGCATGATGAGAACAGACTTGGTGGGAGGGAGGTGGGGCTGGGACGGGCTCACACTAGGCTTTTTGGGATCGAGTGAGAATTTTGTCCTGGGGTCACTTCGAGCAGGGGAGGGGCATTTGGGGAAGATCCTGTGGCTCTGAGCGGAGGCTGTGTTATGGAGTTTAACCTATTGGCAGAGAGCCTTGGCGAGGCTCAGAGCATCAGCTATACGGGCATTGCCCAGAAGAGGGTGGGTTTGCCCACACTACCTGGGTGGGTACCCAGGAGCCTTTCCTGTGCATGGGGGTCATTTGGGGAGCCTTTCTGTGGTCTGCCTTGGTGATCCTCTCTATCCCGTTCCTATCACAGTGACTCACAGGAGGACCTGTCTCTGAAACAGGACATTGAATTACAACAGACGCCAGGCATCTGTGGGCTTTTACACTCTTGACTTGTCATGACCCTGAAGGTCCCCTTTGATTAACCACTTACAATTTCTACCTGTTGGGGAACCTGGATATCAGCTGCCGCAGGCAGGAGTGGGCTGTCTTCCTCACGCCTGACCCCTCATACCGTGCATGGCACATAGTACATGCTCAATAGTTGATGGAAATATTTGGCTGGGGTCCCACGGACCGTGAAGCCAGAGTCCCTCACTAGCCACAGGCCTGGTCGCTTCATCTCAACATAGCTCTTGTTTTTGCTGCACGCTTGGCTGCAGAAAAGCTCAGGAGGTGATTTAAAGAAGAGAGAAAAGCTTGCTTTGAAACACAAAAATGACCCTAGAGAAGGGTACGAATGTCTGCAATTTGCTCTGAAATATGTCAAAAGATGGATTGACAGCCTGAGAAAGGGATGGACAGATGGACAGATCGACAGTAGAGCAAATAGAAGCACAGGCACACGTCAATGGTAGCCTCCAGCGGTGGGCACTTGGGGGTTCACTGTAAATAATTCAACTTTTTGGTGTTTGGAAGTTTTTCATAAAGTGTCGGGAAAGAATGACCCAGGAATAAAAGGCCAGCTGACTTTTGGAGATGAGGAAAAGAATTAAGTGGAAGACGATGAAAAAAGACAGAGGCTGGGAGTGGGGTGAGGTGGGGTGGGTGGGGGGTGCCAAGTTTGCCAGCACCTCACATTCATGCTGTGGACAAGCTGTAGGTCCAAGGACATGGGGTTCATTTGAGAGGCTTAGGGCGCTCTATCCACGGAGGGGGCGACCTCTGGGAAAGGACCGAGGGCAGCTGCCTACCCGGCATTAGGACCGGCACAAACAGGGTGAGGTTCCTGATGAGGATCTGTATGGACATTGGCTGAATCAGCCAGGGGAGGAGAGCGGGAGGGAGCAGTGCAGCCCCATTTGGGCAGTGTCCCCACGGGGCAGAACAGAACCCTCGCAAAGGTTCAGGATTTGCAGGAAGGCACAGCAAGACTGGGTCTGGATCAGCCTGGGTGCTTAGTCCCAGCTGTGTGACCTTGGACAAGTCTGTTCATCTCTGAGCTGGGGTTTTGTAGCGGGCACCCCAGAGGCTCATGGGGATTGCGTGGGGTGAGGCCAGGGCAGTGGCCAGTGGCCATCACCCCGAGCGTTCAGTTTGGAACTGAGCTGCTCACCAAGGCCTCCATCCAAACTCAGGGGTCTGATCCTTTCTTCTTTCCCTGGAGACCGGCCGTGCTAAGTCCCCCGAAGGAAGAAAGTTGGCCTCACCAGGGAGGGAACTTTCAGTCGGCGGCCAAGGGGTTGAACTCAGCCTCGGCTGCCAGCAGCTTGTGTCCACGTTTGCGATCAGGCTGAAAAGACTAAACACTCCACCTGAAGCCTTTGGGATACAACTGCAATCCAAGCTCCGCCCTCCTGAGCCGGGGACTTGCTGCAGACCTCAGGTCTTGCAGGAGATTGGTGAGCTCTGGGGGCATCACCCAGGGAGGTGGCCTGTCGTTCCTGATCCGCAGAATAAGTCAAGGCCAAAGTGCTTCCTTTAAAAAATAATTTATTCCACACATCTCCCGGCAGGTTCCTCCACGCACCATTCCTGGATAGCAGCTAGTCATCGACTGGACTTTCCCTCCAGAACCAAGGGGGCCTCCTACACCGGGAAAACGTACTCGGTTCCCAAAGCAGCATGGACTCTCCCCCTCCCCCACTGGCCTTGGGATGGGACAAGGAATAATGCATCTTTCTCCCACCCCGCCCTGCCCCCACACCACCACATTCACAAGCCAGGGCTGTCATTGGCTGATGGACAGACTATTTTTTTTCCCACTTCCTCAAGCATCTGGCTTGCGGGCGCTTCCCCGGGCAACCTTGATGGCCCCTTCATTATCCTCCACATTGGCCAGGCGTAACGCTGGGCGTCCTCAGACAAAATGCCCATCACCACAGTGGGGGGTGGCCGACTCCCCCATCGCTGGCACCCAGGGACTGACGAACAAAACCAGGATGGCAGGTCCTGACGCTGTGCAGCCTTCAGAGCTGGGTGCTGGTGTGCGTGTCAAAGGCCTCCCTGAGCAAATCAGTGTGGTCCTTGTGGTCAGTCCTTGGAAACCGACAGCTCTGCCCCTTGGGGCCAGATCCCACCACGGACATCAAGGCAACAGGTGAGAAACCGGTGGTGACTTAGAAGCCCTCCAAGGGGCAGCGGCAGTCACAGTGGTAACGCTCGTCAGCAGGTAGCGCTGTGAGTTTGAGGAGGGCTTTCTCTCCTGCTCTGTTTCTCAAGAGGGCAGGAGGGTGCGTGCCAGGGAGGGTGGCCAGTCCTGCAGTCGGGGAGAAGCTAGTCTTTATTGTCCTCGGAGGGACGAGGCAGGCAGAGGGCTGTGACACGCAGAAGAGCTCTCCCAATGCCCTGGAACTGATGGCCAGGTAATTCTGCTCATTTTGCTTTCCCTCTCTCAAAAAGAGAATCTTTGTGATGAGTGCTGAGCATGGCCTGCCAAGGGGACATTCCTAGTGACTCACTAGGGGTCATCTGGGGAACAAAATACCATTTTATTCCCCTTATAAAAAAATCATTTGTGCTCCTTCCTGGATGACTTGATAGTCTCCAGATAGCATCGTTACAAAAATGGGTTTCTTTTCCTTGTCTTGTCTATTTCTTTTCTTGGCCTCTTTCTTCTGCTGACATATAGGAGATACTTACAATAAGAGCTGGTCTCAGAGTAAAAAAATAAAAGGTTGCATGATCTGATATAAAACGAGCCTAAAATGACACCTGGATCCTGAATGGTAGGCCCCGGAAACGAAAAAGAAATTGGGGCGTTTGGGTTCAATTCAATTCAGTGAGGCAGCAAAAACGTCTGCAGAGACAAAACAAACTTCCCGACAACGGGGAGGTGGCTGTCTGCCTGGAAGGGGGCACGCCTGAGCCGTTCATTGAGACAGGAGTGAGGTGGGAGCCTGCAGTTCTGCAGAAATGCCCAGGAATTTTTTTTCTTTTTTTTTTTTTGGAAAGCAAACCCCTAAGGTCCTGGCGAGGGCCTGTGGTCAGCAGGTCAGCGTGGTCTCTCTTGCCCGTGGTCCTGCAAGTGGCCGGGTGGCCAGCGTTCAGGTGGAGGCCTGGCTGTCCATGGTGGACAGGAGCTGAGTGACTTGGGCCCGCTCGGCCGGGCTGATGTGCTGGCTCATGTACATTATGCAGTCCAGGGCCACCTCCGGGTTTTCCTGGACCAGGCTGCAGGGAACAGGAGAGAAGGGCTGGGGTCACTGCTGCCACTGAGTTCAGTGGGCCTGAGGGTGGCCCCAAGAGTCCCTGTGTGCAGGGCCATGTCACGTTCCTGGGTGGGCAACAACCTGGAACTCCTGAATGTCTTCCTGCCACGGTCACCAAGGGGATGACGGTGCCATGGGGCAGGGGAGAACACGGCCGGGAGATGACCGCACCTCAAGGAGCAACAGTGGACCCTACTGGTCACTAGCTTGTGACCTGAGCCACGACACTTCCCCTAAACTTCAGCTTCATGCCTCAAAGGGGGTCACACATGATCTACCTTCCTCCCAGGGGACCCCACGGGAACGGAGGGAGCAAATCCTCCAGGAAGACTGATACCAAACGGGAGCCAGCAGCCTAAGGTCTGTTAGTTCAGAACATGGGTTCTCTAAGCAAACAGGCCCTAGCTGTGACCTTGAACAAGTCACCCTGTATATTCCAACAAGGATCATGAATTGAAATCATTGCACACGCACCAAATAGCATCCTCAGGGCTTGGTACCGGGAGACTGGGTATGGGGGAGTTTGGGCCTCTTTTCTGGGGGACGGGGCCCAGCACTGGGCTGTGGACCTCAGCCGGGGACCCTGCCACCGGGTGTGGTGGGTTCGAGTGGCCGTTCTGGGGTCAGGTGGCTGGAGGCGAATCCTGTCTCCAGCACTTGCTGACGAGTCCAAGGGATGGGCAGGCAGGCGGGCGGCCACTCACCCTCGGATGGTCTTGAGGACAGAGTCCCGCTTCAGGTACTTGATATTCTCGTGGATGGGAGAGCGCAGGCCGTCCCCCACCTGCCAGTGCTGCTCCAGCCACTGCACCACCATCTGGTTGTTGTCCCACAGGTAGGCCTGGGGAGAAGGCACAGGCTGCCTCAGAGAGGGCCCCACTGCCGGCTAAGCCCCCCGCAGCCCCTCAAGGCACCCCGCCACCGGCCCTGTCTCTGGCCCAGGCGCACCTTGACGGCCCCCTCCGACTCCACGAACCAGCGGCGCAGCATGGACTGGATGTGCACGTGGCTCAGCTCACTGCTGACCTGCAGGATCTCCTGTTTGACCTGCGCCTCCAGCAGGAGGCGGCGCAGGCGCCAGTACAGGAAGGTGCGCGACGTCTTCCACTCCAGGATGTCCTGCGGACAAGGCCCGGGCCTGAGTCTCCTCCAGAAAGAGCGGGAGGAGAGGCAGGACACTGCCTGGAGCTAAGCCCTGCGATCATTCCCATTTTACAGGCCAGGAAGTTAAGGCCTGGAGAGGTGCAGGCACCTTCTGGGGCAGTGGCAGAGCCAGCACCTCACCAGGACTCTAGACTGACTTCCCAGAGGCATGGAGGGCTCAGGCCCCCGGAAAGGAGCACGGGACACAGGGGTAGTAGGTGACTGTGGGATGTCCTCTTGGGGGCGGGGCAATAGGGCGGGGGTTGGGATGGTCAGTAGTGGGTGAACGCAGGTCAGAAACAGCGGTTCCCAAATCCAGCCCAGCGGTTGGAGACACATACAGAGGTCAGATGGGTGGTTCCCCAAACCTTGCTGCCTCTGGGAATTTCTTGGGGATTTGAAAAACAATACTGATGCCTGGCTCCCACCCCAGATATCCTGATTTCACTGGTCTGGAGAGCCACTGGGGCACGGGGATTTTTTTTTTTAAAGCACCTCCGGTGATTCTAACATGCAACATTCGACCCCAAATCTCTTCCGTTTGTTGGCAACCAGGTGACTTTAGGATGGGCCATTCGCACCCAGCCACGCACGGAGGCCGCAGGCTCTTACAGAAATGACGCCCTTCTCCAGCATCCTGCCAGGTGTATCATGGAGGTCGGCGAACTGCACCGCCACCTGGTGGTAGATGGGCAGCAGCAGGTCCTCTCGGGCCTTCAGCCGACCCTCCAGGTCCTTGCGGTCCTTGTCGGAGAGCTCGGACGTTCCTGCGGCAAAGGCACAAACCAGGGTTTGCAGGACGGGCCTGGCCCCAGGAGAGCTCTGGGTTTGAACTCTGACAGCACCCCCAACTCAAGCTGTGCACCAGGCCTCAGAAATACACGCACAACGCCACACGGCATTCCACATGCCTCTTTACATCTGCCCTTTATCAGACCCACTGTGATTGTCGGATACCGTCCGTTACTATTTTTAGTACATATTGTGAAAGGTAAGAAGGGAATATTAAAAACAACTGTATGACAATTAGGCCACTTTGATGAAATAGACAAATTCCTTAAAATACACAAACTACCAAAGCTCCCCCCAGAGGAAACAGATTACCTGACTAGTAGTCCTCTATACAGTAAGGGAAATGAATTTGTAGGAAGAAACCTCCTATTAGAGATTTAAAGGTGTAACGATAATTCCAACTCAGCAAATAGAAGGGACCACTTCCCAACTCATTCTATGAGGTCAGCGTCACTGTGCTACCAAACCAAAGAAATTACACACACACACACACACACACAGAGTAATAAATCTTATGAACAGCGCAGTTATAAAGACTGCCAGCTAATATGCACTTTTAAAGAGAATTACTTCTAAGGCTACAAGTGAAACAAAGCTATCACTCAAACAAAATGATAAACTACTTCATGTCTGATTGGAAATTCTAAAGGGACATTATCAAAATTCTGATGTTCCTCATTGGCTCAAAATATTTCAAGTTATATTTTGTGCGTGATGAAAAAAAATTCACTAAGGCACTGTGTGCGTTTTGGAATGTTAAAAGGGTTGATTTGTTATATGTGAGCATTTAAAATATCTCTGTTTTTATAGCTGTGTTTTGGTATATCTTCACTTTATTTTTAACATACTAGAAACCTCCAATAATGGAGTGGACTGGGCCTCTCCTGACCTTTGAGGGGTGATGCAGTTTGGACCCTCTCACCTAGCTGTTCCACAAGCTTCTTGTAAGTTGGATCGATCCTTCTCATGGCCTTTACCAGATCTTTCTTTCGGAACTTAATTTCCACTGTTCCCTCCGGCTCCAGAACACCCCCCCTGAAAAAAAGAAACAGCAGGAGTGGGAGTGTTAGAGGGGTCCCCCAGCAAGTGACAGACAGCCAGGAGACACAGGGGTGGAGGCAAGAGAACCAGGAAATCTGGGTGTCAGCTCTCAGCTCATTCACTGACTCACTGTGTGACCTTGGGCAAGTCACTTCCCCTCTCTGGTCGTCTACTTTTCTACCCATACAATGAGGGACGGAGCCAGTTTTTAACAATAAATTCTACCCTCCCATTTCCAACCCTCTCACTCACCCCTCAGCCTCCCTCTGCCCCCTTTCCTCTGATAGCTCGGGACAACTGAGGAATACTTTATGTAGCTCTGAGCTTCCCGGTGGCCAGAGTAAAAAGTTAATGGTGACGCTATTCGAGGCTGCTCATGTCCTGAGGCTTCCTGGAGGGCTGAACTCACCAGCCCCCATGAGGGTCTAGGTATGCTGCAGGCAGGCGGGTTTGGCTCATCTGCACCACTCGTACACTGCCTGGCATGACGCCTGGTCTACAGTAGGTGCTCAGTAAATAGCCACTGAATTAATAAATGAGTAAGGGAGTGGACACAGGAATAGGGTGCCTATATTTTGAGGAGAATTACTCCTGAGGCCTTTATATCCTGCACAGCATGTAGCACAGTCTTCACGTGGAAGGCACTCAAACACCATTTTGCAAGTATTATTGTCATCATCCTTTCTGTAAAAGTTCTTGGGATGAATTCCACTTTAAAAAAAAGTACCAAGGTTTCTCTCCCCCAAAGAACTGGTATCCTCTCATAGGAGCATTCATTTGGTTATCTGTTTGGTCAGTATTTCCCAACCACCCACTAGGAGTCAGGCCCTGGGTTATAAAAGTGGATAAATGCAGCTCCTTCAGAAACTCATAGCTTTGGGAGCGACTCAGAGTCTAGTGTGAACTGGATGACTGGTCCTATTTCCCTTTTCATCATGGCTGCCAGAAAGCTCAGCTGCTTTTAGTGTCTCTTAATTTGATTGCAAACTTCCTTGGGAAGTGGGTATTAACTATGAAAGAACAGACAATTCTTTCACCACCTCCATGCTTCATCTACTAGCTCTACTGAGAAAATCCAATTGGATACTGGATGCTAGTTTCAGATTGGTAAACATGAGGCTCTCCATCTTTCACAAACTCTGAACCCCCCATGACCCCCAGCCAGGGGCTCAAAAGTGAGGGGGCCTCAGGACTGGCAGTGAGAACCGGAAAAGGCGACACACCCACCTGCTCTCTTTGTCCGCATACATTTCTATGCACAGGGGGTTGATGGTGGAATCCACGACCACCCAGGAGCCTCCCCGGAGCTCAGCGTAGGGCGGGATGTAGATGAGGACAGGCTGTTTGTACTGCTTGAGGCCGTCCACGATGTAGGCTCCAAACTTCAGCACCTGGTCATACATGTCTGAAAAGCAAAGCAACGGCCTGGTGAGGTGACGTCAGGCCGCAGCACTCACCCACATGCAAAGCCCACAGCCTCCGTCGTTCTGGGGGTCCTGGGAGAGCGTGTTCAGCTGGGAGGCTTCATGGCGCCCTAGAAAGGGCACTGGGGTGAGAGTCAGGAGCCGGCCTGGCACAGATGGCTCTACCATCTGTTTTACCAAGAGGCAGCGAAATGTCTGTGTGACCTTGATCAAGTCACCCCTGCCTGGGCCTCAGTGTCCCCATCTGAAAAAGGGACGCATAGAGAGCAACCGATCTCCGATTCTTTCTGGCTCTGACTCTGCCCCCTGCCCTGTCCCGTTTCTAGCACACAGAATCATACAGTCCCTTCCCTCTTGCCCAGGGAGTGTATGCCCTTATTTTCCACCAGGACAGTGCAGGTCTAGACACCCTACATGGTAACAATAATGTATAATACAATCAACCATAATCACACCGAAAGCTAGCGCCCCACGCCAGAGATTGGCTCATCGAATCCTTTCACTGGCCCTCTGAAACTGGCCTTATTCTTATCCCCTTCACAGGAGTGACACTGAGGCTCGGGAGGGGTCACCGAGCTAGCAAGGATTCACAGCAGGTCTGCCCACCTCCCAGGCTGGCTCTTTCCTCAACACCCCACTGAGAGCCACTGTATCTCAAAACATGCTTAGGGGTTTAAAAAGCACTCCCACGACGGTCAGGTCACTGAAGCTCACGGAAGCCCTCTGAGGAAGGAAGGGCAGACACACCGTCTCATCTTACCAAACAGGGGGCTGACTACCCAGGACACTTGGCATGTTGTGGAGCCACCCCTCCCTGCCCTGCCACTCACGATGTGACCTCCAACAAGTCACAATGGAAATCCTCGTTACTCATCTGTAAAATGTGCTGACGTTACCTGAACTGCTCCCATCCTCAGTGTTGCGTGGGGGTAATGGCTAAGACGACAATGGGTCTGCACACAGAAAAGCGGCATCACCACCCCAATGGGGCTGTCCTGGGTGCTGACCCTGTGGCTTCAGAGCACCCACCACGGAGGCCACCTTACCCTTCATGCCACCGGAGAAACCCCTCCAGTTGGCAAAGATCATCAGGGGCAACTTCTCTCGGTTGAAATCCTTGATGACCTGGGCCGTCTTGTAGGCTGAGTCTGGGAACCACACCTGGCCCGCCTGCTGGGTTATCTGGAACACAGAGCCGGCTGGATGAGAGTCCTCCGTGCAAGGCAACCTCGGGACGTGGGGCAACCTGACTGGTGTTGGCACCAACACCAGAGCCAGGGTTCCCAGGGAGGGCCCAACGTGGTCTCTAAGGGCCCCCTGGACTGTCACACTGCAGCCCAGAGAGGTTCCTGTTGCCCCATTTATAGACTGAGGGGCGCCCAGGGAGTTGAGGCTACACTGAGTCGGGTCTTAGGAAGCGCTCTCTGGCTTCTGAGCTCCTTCCAGTACATGGCGTGGCTCAACCTAGAAACAGCAACAGGGATGGGGGCGAGAGGTGGGATGATTCCTAGGGACCTTGTGTCATCCTCTGAGGAAGGAAGAAGATGGTATGGAACAGTGCATCCTGCCGGAGAAACAGGCACCGAGTCCCCCAAGGCCCCTGAGTCTGAGCGACCCCAGGACCCACTGCTGTCGCTGAGCCAGCTGAAACAGCAGCCCCAGCTCCCTGGCCCCCTCACCTTGGCCTCAGAATCCAGGTTGGCGGGGTCCGCAGGCACCACCACCTCCACCGTCCGCGTCTCCACGGCAATCACTCCGACAGGGATTCCCCCCAGCCTGCAAGGCGGAGCACGGGTGAGCTGGGTGCTGGGCGGCACCCCCAGGCAGATTCAGTGGCAGATGAGTCCACCCAGCCCCCGATGACATTCTACAGGTGTCTGGAGTGGGCACTAACGGTCAGGATGAGGGCACACAGAAGACATGCTGCTGTCCCTCTGGCAGGGTATTTTACTGGAGGGCAGAGCAGCAGCCCCAAGCACTATGTGCCTTACAAGTTGGCAGGCTGGGAAGATCCTACTGGTGCCCTTATTGGGCCACAGCCATGATCGAGGGGGAGGGTCTGAAGCATCACTGCCCACTAGACTTTTCCGTGATGACCACGTTCTCCAGCTGCGCTGTCCAGTACAGTAGCCCCGAACTGCATATGCCTACGGAGCACGTGACATGTGGCAAGTACAACCGAGGAACTGATATGTGGTCCTCTTTCATTTTAATTCATTTAAACTTGAATTGTCACGTGTGGCCAGCAGCTACAACATTAGATAGAGCAGGTCTACACACCAAGTTGCATCTAGAAAGGACTGAGTGACGTTGAGCCTGAAGGAGCTTCTGCGCAGGTGACACCAAGACATCAGTAACTGTCACGGACGGCTACCGGCCACCCCGTGCCATGTGCATTACTGGATTCCGCTCATTTAGTCACCTAACGACCCTACGTGGCAGGTGGGGACAGGGCAGTCTTCAAATAAAGGAGAGGCTTCCACATAGAAGGAGGAGATTTCATCTCAGATTTTTTGTTTGTTTGTTTTAATTGTTTTTAAAATAAAACGCTTATGGATTAGCAACTAAGTGCCAATATAAGGCTTAGTATTGAAATACTTACGTTTTGCCCAGGAGGTAAATAATAACAACGATAATGAGCCATAGCAACTGCGACCACTGACAGAGCATTTATATTTTACGTGCTTAACGTGTCACTTCTAATCATTGCAACCACCCTCTGGGGGTAGAATTATCATCCCCATTTTACAGATGAGGATATGAAGGCCCAGGGAGAGTAAGTGACAAGAGTGGAGGCATGACCTCAGGTCTGACTCCAGAACCTAGACTTGTAGCAAGTACACTGCACCAGGAATCTGAGTGGTAAATTATGAGGTGCTGCTTTGGGATCCAGATGAGGAGGGACTTTGGGGCCACTAGAGCTGCCCAAAAAGATGATGGCTACACCGCTGAGGAGTGAGCTGCTCGGCTCTGAAAGCATTCAAGCAGTTAAGCCTTCCACCAGCTAGGGTCCAGCCTGTGACCCTCCTGAAGTGGAATTCAGGTTTGAGTGTCGTTAGTTTTCTGGTGAGAGCACCAGGGCTGGCTTCTGATTCCCAAAGGGGCCCGAGGCTCCCATGGCTAAACCGCCCTGTCCCAGGGTAGATACTAGGGGCAAAGGTCCCAGCCCCCAGACAAATTTAGACTTTATGAAGAAGTTCATCATCCAGAAAACCATCCCCCCAAATTCCTCTTTCCAAAAATCCTGGGGCCAGGAAGAAACTGTCCCAGTGTCCAGTGAGGCCAGGTGAGTGCAGCCTGCCCCACCCTCATGGTTACCTTGCTCGTCCCGTCACCACCGTCTGGGCCCAGGGCTCCAGGATTTCCCTGAAACTGCCCTGGTCGAAGAATCCACTCTGCCAGGATCCCTTCAGAGCTGTGGGAAGAAGGCAGAAGCCCAGGCTGAGGGGCCAGGTTGATGAGGGCTCCTGGGGTCCACCTGCTGAGGCAGACTGCCTCGCAGTCTAACGATAGCCCGGCCTTCACCCGACAGCCCGACCTTCACCTGACAACCCGACCTTCACCCGACAGCCCGACCTTCACCCGACAGCCCAACCTTCACCCGACAGCCCGACCTGAACCTGACAGCCCGACCTGAACCCAACAGCCCAACCTGAACCTGACAGCCCGACCTGAACCTGACAGCCCGACCTGAACCCGACAGCCCGACCTGAACCCGACAGCCCAACCTGAACCTGACAGCCCGACCTGAACCCGACAGCCCAACCTGAACCTGACAGCCCGACCTGAACCCAACAGCCCAACCTGAACCTGACAGCCCGGCCTTCACCTGACAGTCTAATTTTTTCCTGAAAAACGACACAGATCTCAACCCCCTACCAAACAAACAAAAAATCCAGGGGTGAAAAAATACACCAAATAAGCAATTCAGTTCACATGAATATCCAACCATATAAATTTCCGTCAATGTCAAACACAAGGAGATCCCAATGACAGAGAGCTGATGGACACCTTTGGAGGGTGGGGTTTCAGGAAGGGACCCCCTGCTCCCCAAAACTCATCCCTGACCCCTGACCTGCTGGCTGCAGCTTAATAACCATTTAACTTCCCACTTAACAGGAAAGAAAATCTTCAATTTCCCAGAGAGAGACAGAATATGTGACAATGTCAGCTGTAGCCATCCCTGGAGAGGAAACGGTGCCTTAAATCCACACCACGGTGTACATGACTGCGGTTTGGACAAGAGCAGCCAGGCAGGGGTCTCAGGTTGCAGGTGTGGGAGGCTGGGCACCTAGGAACCAAGCTGCTCGCTCACTTTCAGTGTCGGCCCGAGGAATGGCCTGATGAGGTGGCGAAAACTGCCAGTAAGAAGTTGGACATTGTTTTAATCAAGATAAAGCCCGCCCCATGTTCCCAGGTGAGAAAGGCCAAGATAAACAGAAGGAGGGGTGGGGAAGCAAGCCATGGGGCTTCTTTCTGGCAGAGAAAGCACACTCCCGACAGGCACCTCTCCTGCAACAAGACGAGCAGGCCGATTTCTAAAGGTGGCAGCATGTGAAATTCTAGACTCGGGATGATGGTAGCGCAGTAGCTCATCTTTCCTGTTCTGTTCTGGGTGCTCAGAATGTAATCATATACCTCCAGGGGACAAACTTGCTCCTTTGGGGGCAGGGGTGGGGGGTGCGGGGCGGGGGGCAGAGCGAGAAAGAGAGCGAGAGCGAGAGCGAAAGAGAGACTGTGCAAGGGCATGTGTTAACACGTGAGTGTGTGCATGCATGCATGTGTGTGTGTGTGTGTGTAAAAGGCTAGGTTGCCCGTCCTAGGTACATGCACACACAGTGAGCTCAGCTCCCCTGTGAAGGTTTAACCAAATAGAGAAAGAAAAAGGAGGAGTGAGGAAGGGAGAGAGGAACAGTTTTTGCGACTCTGATGTGTCTGCCCTGGATTTTCCATCTATGTAACCACAACCTCCACTGCACTGTACCTCCATCCATCAGCTCCAGAGACTGGAGGCTGTTTCCATCCCTTCTTGGTCAATTAGCTCAGGAAGAGCATAGGGTGAAATCTCAGTCCCTCTGCTCCCTCTGCATTTGACCTCAGTTACCCCCCGGGGTGATCTGGCCAAACAGCAATGCTTCTACCTCAGTGCCCCTTCACCCCAGGCCCAGAAAAAGACACGCGAGACCTAGGTCTCAGGCAAACGCCTGAGGACTTACTTGGGTGAGGCCTTCCCGCAAGCATCCACCGGGGGTCATAGGGAGCTCTCGTTGGCAGGAATTCAATTTCTCTGTCAATGGGGTCGGTGGGTGTGATAATGGGGACCACGCTGTGATTATCCTAGGAGAGAAAGCCAGATGTCCAACACAGTCTCCTGGGCTTGTCAACAACGCCCCTGATCTGCTCACCCGGCTTCTCGCCTCTGACTATGATTCTCCCTGGTTGTGCTGTGGAAATCCACCCCCAACTAGCTAATCACTATGATTCTGAGTAGCATTTGGCAAGGGCCTACCAAGTGCTGGTGTGCAAACATCATTTCTCTTAATCATCAGGATAACGCCCTGGGGGAGGGGCTAATGTTATTCCCATTTCACAGATGAGGCAACTGAGGCCGCTATCTCAAGGTCTCACTGATGCTGAGGAAGAAGCCAGGAATCAAATCCAGCCTGACTACAAAGCTGGAGGATTCTCTGTAGTCCAATGTTACCACATTTTTCCCTCCCATCTCCCACACCCCTCTCCCCCTTGGCAAACAACAGCTTGCTCTCTATGAGTCTGTTTCTATTTTGTTTTGTTTTTCTAGATTCCATATATAAGTAAAATCATCCGGTACTTGTGTTTCTCTGTGTGACGTATTTCACTTAGCATAATACCCTCAGGGTCTATCCATATTGTCACAAATGGTAAGATTTCATTTTTTTTTTTTTATGGCTGAGTAATATTCCATTGTTTATATGTACCACATCTTCTTTATCCATTCATCTATTGATGGACACCTAGGCTGCTTCCATATCTTGGCTATTACTAGTAAGTCTGCAATGAACATAAGGGTGTATATATCTTTTCGAATTAATGTTTTTGTTTTCTTCAGATAAATACCCAGGAGTGGAATTGCTGGATCATATGGCAGTCTAATTTGTAATTCTTTGAGGAACCTCCACACTGTTTTCCATAGTGGCTGCACCAATTTGCAACCCCACCAACAGTGCACAAGGGTTCCCTTTTCTCTGCATCCTCACCAACACCTGTTGTTTGTTGATTTATTGATGATGGCCATTCTGACAAGTGTGAGGTCATATCTCACTGTGGTTTTAATTTGCATTTCTCTGATGATTAGTGATGTTGAGCATCTTTTCATGTCTGTTGGCCATCTGTATGTCCTCTTCGGAGAAATATCTGTTCAGGTCCTCTGCCCATTTTTCAATTGGATTGTTTGTTTTTTTGGTGTTACATTGTGTAAGTTCCTTACGTATTTTCGACATTAAGCCTTTAGCGGATGTATCATTTGCTACAATGTTACCTCTTTTGAGAAGAGGCAATGCCACCCCTTCCTAAACGATCAACAGACAGGAGCCTATGATAGCATTAAAGAAAAAAATCCAAGAACAGCTAGTACAGGACTGGGTGTCAGAGAGGGAAGGAAGGAGGCGTAAAAATTTACTCCCCCAGTCACATCTGCAGCACTCCCTGCCCCCCACAGCCCACACCACCCAGCAAATGAACTTGGTAACAGTCTTCCAGGCTCTAAGCTGAGCAGGAGGGGGGAACACTGCACCTTTGGCATATAGGACAGCCACTCCAGGATGGTATAAACGCCCTCGAAGTCGTCTGGCACGGTGATGTGGGAGACGCCATTGCAATGCATGATCTGCACGCCGCCCAGCTGGTTGTTGGACGTGTAAACCTCTCTGCCCAGGACCTGCGTGGACAGGGCAGAGTTAGCAAGTCCTGTCCGGCTCGGGGCCCTTCTGCCTGTTTGGAAGTCACCTCCCTCGGTGGTCCTCAACCTTGGCTGTGCCTTAGAATCACCTGGGAGCTTTCAGAAACCTGGATGCCCAGGCTACACCCAGACCAATTATATCTGAATCTTTAGAAGTTTTTTTTTTTTTTTTTTAATTTCCAGATAATTCCAACATGCAACCCAATTTGAGAATCAGTGACCCAGCTGATTACTTTGGTCATCTCAAAAGCAAAACTCGACCTCGTGTTTCTGATTCAGCACTTCTGCGAGGGAGGGCCCGAGAATCTGCTTTTCTAACAAGTTCCCAGGGGATGCTGATGCTGCTGGCCCAGGGCCCGGACTTTGAAGCCTCGGGGGGATTTTGGCAGATATTAAATTATGGAGGGCTTTTACAGCAATGGAAATGTAGTGGAAATGTGGAAAATGTTTTCATCGAATAAAAAACGTAGACTACCAAACTGCCCATTCACTAGGAGTCATGTAAAGACAGAAGATGAGAGGGAAATACACCCAAATGATAGCAGGAGCACTCTTTTCGGTCTTTTTCCAATGTTCTGCCTTGCGCCATGCCATTTTAATAATTTTTTTCATTTAATAACTTTTTAAAATTTAGTAATTAAAAAAGTTACAAACGTCAGTAATACAGAATTCCACCAGAAGAACCTAATACTTTTTTTGGAGGGAGGGGAGTTCCTAAGAGTCCCAGATAATTGCAAATTGGAAAAAGTTTTCATATCAGTAGGAATGAAACTGGTTTCATGTGGAGCAAAATCCCCCATCAGGGGACAACAGGAATGGTAAAATGACCCCGAGGCCTTCTCACGGTTACCTTGTTGAGAGCACCAGCTCCTGTCAAGATTATATGGGAGTTTTCCACCTGGATCACTCGCTGGCCCAGCCTCACCAAGTAGGCTCCGATCCCAAGGGCTCGGCAGGTCACCTGTGGAAACAGGATCCCTTGTGAATTCCCAAGGGCCGCGTGCCCCGCCCACCACAGCGGAGTCGGAGGGGACCGCCCAGGAACCCACTGGACACAAATGGAAGCTACACAAATGGACAGTGTGGCCACTGGCCACCTGATTCGGGGCCAAACAGCAGAGGCAAAGCTTGTCCTTCAGGCTCGCCTGACGTTGGCTTCCTATCTAGGAAGAACCTGGTTAAACAAGAAGAGTGTTCTAGACAGAAAGCAGACGCGAAATGTTCTGGTTCTTCTTGAGCCGGGCCATTCACGAGCCATCACAGCCTCTCACACACACCAAAGGATGGCTAGGAGTGCACTTGAAACTGGTGAAAGCCACGTAAGGGCTGCACCGGGTTAAGAGTATTGTGTCAACATCACTGTCATGGTTTTGATAAAGTACTTAGCTATGAAAGCCATTGTCACAGAGGAAGCTGGGTGAGGGGTACATGGGACCTCACTACACTCACTTATAACTTCCAATGAGTCTGAAACTGTTTCAAAACACACACACACACACACACACACACACACACACACACACACACAGAGATGGCACTTGAAAAACAGCAGTTACGGGTGCTGACCACCCTCCCCACACAGTCAAAAATCCACATGTAACTTTTGACTCTCCCAAAACTTAACTGTTAATAGACTATTGTTCACCTGAAATCTATGTAACTTGACTAACAGTTGTCACCCCAATAAACTTTAATTTATAACAAATTGAAAAAAACAAATCCCACCCAGTTTCTAAAATTGAGCTGCACCTGTGACCAGGTAGCCAAAACAAAAAGGGAAACCTAATCAATTACATCATTTGCATTGTCCATGAAGAGAAAATATACCAATCCTCAGGGGAAAAAAAGACTACTGTTGACCTGAAGGCTTAATGATAACATAAACAATTAACACATATTTTACACGTTGTATGTATCATATACTGTATTCTTACAATAAAGGAAGTAGAAAAAAGAAAAATAATGTTATTAAGAAGATCATAAGGAAAACAAATTTGTGGTAGTTACTGAAAAAATCCACATATAAATGGACCCATGCAGTTCAAAACTGTGTTGTTCAAGGGTTGATTATATATAAAGATATATTTATTATGTACATATATAATATATATCTTTCGGAATATATAAAAATATGTACCTTTTTATACATTTCAAAATAAAGATATTTTTGAAATATATAAAAATACATATGTTTTTACATACATATTTTTTTTACTTTGAAATACATACAAAATAAATATATACATGACATGAGGAAAACAAGCCTGAGGAAGACACTCAGCATCTTTCACCTTGGAAACTAGAGATCCAACACTTAATGTAAAAATAAGGCCTTGAATAATCGTTTACCATTATTACTACTATTAGTAGATTACTATAACTACTACTACTAAAAACAGTATGTTTGGAAAGGTCAAGCGGGGAGACACTCATCCAATACCACTAAAAATCAGACAAAAGTTCATCTAAGTCTTCAATACCTTTTCAATAGGAGGAGAACGGACTCTGATTCAAGCAAACCAACTATGAGAAGATACTTGGGAGGTAACCGTTAAAACTGAATCCAAGCTGGGTTCTGAGGATATTAAAGAGCCGCCCTTGCTGCTGCTGGGTGCACAATAATATTGTGGGTCTGTAAACTGGGGGAGGGGAAGTCGCTATCTAGTAAAGATCCACACTGCGGTATTTACAGACAGAAAGACATGACAGGGGGTTTGCTTTCAAACATTGCAAATCAGGGGGCGGAGGGATTGACACAGGAATGGCTGCATGTTGATAACTATTGAAGCTGCACATGAACACATGGGGCTCCTTATCAAGTCTCTTTACTTTTGTGACTATTTTAAAGTTTCTATAATAAAAGTTGAGACATTCAAAAAAGTAAATAAATAAAGCAAGAGGCGACTCACCAAGCTAATGGTGACGATCTCATCATAAGCCAGAGAGGACTCCCCAGCAATCATGCCTGAACCCCGCAGGTTCTCCACGCCCAGGCCATCCTCCTTCCCAATTATATCCGTGATGACATACCTTCAAGAACCAAACACAAGTTAAAGACAGATCTGGTGCGGAAATCGGAGGCTGACGCATTTCCCAAGGCCCTGAGGCAGGAGGGGCAAGCAAGGCCGTAAAGCAGCCAGAGGTGAAATGAAAGCAGAGGTCTAGAACCCTCACGATTGGCCCTGACGTTTCTAGAGGAGCAAGTTCAGCATCAATAATTGTCATCCCTCCAACCACAGATGTCTGCCTGCTTGGAGGCTGTCTTAATGGAATGCCATGCCCACCGTGCATTCCTCTGAAAGCAATCTAGAATAGCATCTGGTCTACAGAGAGAGGGGGGTATACTTGGGAAGCCACTTAGTCCACAATCCATCAATCAAGATTCCATGGCCACATAAGTGTAAGAGTCACTGTACAGCCTAACCTGTTAGAGATTCCCAAGGTACTTTAATACATTAAAGGTTCTGAGAAGGCCTGCAATAAAGATGCTTGTTAGGGACACATCCTTTAAGCCAGGGTTTCCTAAACCTACTTGACTATGGAAATCTTTCCTCCCTCCTACATATCCCCAACTAACATTCTGGAAAACTCAGCTTGGGAAATTCTGATTTAGTCAACCTTGCTAAAAGAAAACAGCAACATTCCCTGGAAAAGAAGCCGGTAGCCTTGATGTTCTCACAGAGAAGCCCCCTGCCCTGCCCACACCTTGCCAAATCACAGCTGCATCAGTTTGGCTAGTTTGGTCATAAAAGGTGAGCCTGCAGCTCTGGGGATACCATGGGAATGCCATCTAATTCTCCCTGTGTGATGTGCTATTTTTGTGAGCGGCATGGCTCACGTTGGGATGACAAGGATGGGTTCCTCCTAGAGAAAGCCCCAGGTATGTAAGTCATCAGTGCCCGGAAGCTCAGGGGTCCCAGTGTACAGACACCACCACCCATTTGAAAACACCACCATAAGCCAGGATGCAAAGAGACAGATTCCTCAGTAGTAGCTGGAATTAATCACAGACAACATGAGGGGTGCCGCCGGCTAAGTCATTTACCTGGATTCTCCTTCTTCTTCTATGTGTTTACAATGGACAGAGTTCAGAGAGCTGATTCTGGTGTAGTCTTGCGGAGTCAGGTACAGGTATTTAAATCCCTAAAAAAATATACTCCAGTGAGGCTATGACTCCAGTTCCCTGTACTCAGACAGCTACTGTTTTGTTTTTTGTTTTTAATGTCAATATTGTATAGGGGCGGATGTTAGTAACATGTTAACAATGTTTAACAACATGTTAACATGCCTGATGTTAATACCATGTCAGTAACAGCTATAAACTGAAGAGCCGCTCTGTGCTAAGCACTTTCCACTCATCCTTACAACACAGCGTCACTTTTTTCCTGGGCGCTCAGATTCTGTTCCTCAATTACCTCTGCACCAGTGCTCCCCTAGGGAGCCTTTTCAAGCTTTTTTCCTTTTTGCAAGCACCCCCCTCCCCCATTTTATTATATATTGTTTATGTACTATGTGTGTGTGTATGTGTGTGTGTTTGTGTGTGTCACATGAAAAGAATAATTCTGTTCCCTTTGGGGAAGGCGGTACCATCCCCTGAGAAATACATGCTCTGGTTTTAAATAACGACTCTCTCCCCTGCATCTTCACATCACAAAATGTGTGCTTATCTCTCATTCATTTTGCCTTTTATTGTAGCTGGTGTCTTTACATCTCCTGGATGTCTTTTAAGACCTCTCCGAGACCAGGGACGATGTAGTTTCCACTTTAGCATTCTCAGTGTTTACTGCATTCAGAAGATGCTCAGTGTATATTAATTACATCACTGTTTATAAACGTTTTTCATTATTGTCACCCTAAGGAGCCTTTTTACAGTTTTTCCTAATCGCCATCCCCTCCCATGAAATTTTAATACCAACATACTGCATGCCTGTTTATGTACGGTACAGATATCTGTGCTTTATATATAAAGAGAGTACTAAGATGTTTCCGCCCCTCTCATGGGCGCTATCACTCCCACTGAAAATATGTTAGCTGAGCAGAATCACGCTGCCCCACTCGCTTCATGACGTACTTTGTGGGGATCTTCTGGGTCCACCCAAGCCACCTGGAACATGTGTTTGATTTCCTCTGCAAGGCCAATACGGGCCCCGCTGTTGGCTGCGAGGTAGATTTTGGGGATGCCCTCTGCCCGGGCCATCTCGGATGCCCGCAGGTACAGAAGGTCTTCTCCCAGGCCAAAGGAGCCGATGCTAAAGGTGATGTCGTTGCTGATGACGATCACATCTCGCCCTTCCGGATACTCTCGGGTCTTAAACCTCATTTTGAAGGCCACCATGCCCACCTGGAGACAAGACAAATGCACCAGGAAAATGGGTTTGTGTCTGCAGGGGGAAATATTTTGAAAGGGTGACTCCAGCCAGGGACGGGGCTCTGCTGAGTTCTTACCTCATTTCCTCCAGGAAGTCGGTTCATCTCTACCAGTTGGCCCTGAGGGTCCAGCACCAGTTCAGTGTAAGTCAGGATGTCTTTGGGGTACTTGTCTGGGGAGCCCCACAGTTTAAAGAGAGCCTGCGGGGGAAAGGGGAAGAAAGAGAAAAACCTGAAGTCCTCAGTAAGGAGGCATGTTTTCTAGTTCTTTCTCTTTTAATTATGAACTATTTGAAGCACACAAAAAACATGCAGAATAATAAATATCTGAGCACTCATCTCATGGTTTTGTCATAATTTTTCCTTAGTTAAGATTTTTTTTAAAGAAGAAAAATGACTGGATGCATTTTTATACACTAATAATGAATTATCAGATGATAAATTAAGAAGACAATCCCACTGGGGTGACCCGTTAGCTCAGTGGGTTAGAGCGTGGTGCTCAATAACACCAAGGTAGCCGGTTCGATCCCCACATGGGCCCATTTACAATTGCATCAAAAAAATACCTACAAATAAATTTAACCAAGGAGGTAAAAGACTTGTACTCAGAAAATTATAAGACATTGGAGAAAGAAATTAAAGAAGATACAAATAAATGGACGCATATACAATGCTCATGAAGAATTAACATCATTAAAATGTTCATACTACCCAAAGCAATCTATAGAGTCAATGCAATCCCTATCAAAATACCAATGACATTTTTCATAGAACTAGAACAAATAATCTTAAAATTTATATGGAACCACAAAAGACCCTGAATGACCACAGCAATCTTGAGAAAAAATAACAAAATTGGAGATACTGTATCACGCTCCCTGATATCAAACTATACTACAAGGCCACAGTAATCAAAACAGCATGGTACTGGCATAAAAACAGACACAAAGATTGACGGAACAGAATAGAGAGCCCAGAATTAAACCCACTCCTATATGGTCATTTAATCTATACCAAAGGAGGCAAGAACCATTTATTGAATAAATGGTGCTGGGAAAACTGGCATGTAAAAAAAAATAAAACTGGACTACCTTCTTACACCATATGCAAGAATAAACTCAAAACGGATTAAAGACTTAAATGTAAGACCTGAAACCATAAAACTCCTAAAAGAAATATAGACAGTAAACTCTCTGATATTGCTCTTAGAGATATTTTTCTGTTCTCTCTCCTCAAGCAAGGGAAACAAAAAATATATAAACAAACGGGACCACATCAAACTAAAAAGATTTTGCACAGCAAAGGAAACCATCAACAAAACGAAAAGACAGCATACTGAATGGGAAAAGATATTCGCTAGTGATACATTTGATAAGGGGTTAATATCCTAAATTTATTTTAAAAACTTATACAAAAAAACCAAACAATTCAATTAAAAAATGGGCAGAGGGCCTGAATAGACATTTCCCCAAAGAGGACATACAGATGGGCCCATAGACATATAAAAAGATGCTCCATTGTCACTAATCATCAGAGAAATACAAATTAAAGCCACAATGAGGCATCACCTCACACCTGTCAGAATGACCATCATCAATAAATCAACAAACAATTGTTGGTGAGGATGTGGAGAAAAGGGAACCTTTGCACACTGTTGGTGGGACAGCAAACTGGTGCAGCCAGTATGGAAAACAGTATGGGGGTTCCTCAAAAAATTAAAAACAGAACTATCTTATGATCCAGCAATTCCACTTCTGGGTATTTATCTGAATAAAAACAAAAGCACTAACTCAAAATGATATATGTATCCCTATGTTCACTGCAGCATTACTCACAATAGCTAAGATACAGAAGCAACCCAAGTGCCCATCAATAATAAATGACTGGATAAAGAAGTGGTACATATATACAATGGAATATTACTCAGCCATAAAAAGTAATGAAACCTTACCATTTGCAACAACATGGATGGACCGGGAGGGTATTACGCTAAGTGAAATAAGTCAGACTGAGAAAGACAAATACCACATGATCTCACTTATATTATTAATGAGGTGAGCACCTTTAAATGTTTATTGAGTTTCTTTTTTGCCAATTTCCTGTTTATAATTTCTGCTCATATTTTTTATAATTTTGCTTGTTTTCTTCTGATCGATTTATAAGCGTTCTGTAGATAATATAGTTCTAATCCCTTGCTGGTAATAGGCACTGAAACATATTCTCCCAACCTGGGGCTTGTCTTTTCTCTATGCTTTTAACCGACTCCAAGTGGCTTTAAACCCTCTTGAAATTTTTTGCTTTTGTATACTAAATGATGTAGAAATCAAAATTTACTTTTTTCAGTTAGATGTGACATTTCCTTGTACCTTTTAGTTAAGTTTATTCTCTTGACCCACAATCCCACCTCTGTATTCTGTCAAGGTTCTATTCATGAGTGGGTCTGCTTCTAGGCTCTGGCCGGTTCCATTGGTCTATTTGTCTAGCTCCATTACAATCATAGAACATTGTAGTAAGTACTGCTGCTTTAAAATAAGTAGTAACATCTGCTAAGATGAGTCCTCTTGACTTTGTTCTTTTTCAAAATTGTTTTTGCTATTCATCGGCTTTTGCTTTTCTTTTTTTTCTTTTTTTTTTTTTTTAAAGTGCTTTTTTTTTTTTTTTTTTTTTTTTTATAATTTTATTTATTTAAGTCAAGTTGTTGTCCTTTCAATCTTAGTTGTGGAGGGTGCTGTTCAGCTTCAAGTTGTTGTTCTTTCAGTCTTAGTTGTGGAGGGCGCAGCTCAGCTCCAGGTCCAGTTGCCGTTGCTAGTTGCAGGGGGCACAGCCCACCATCCCTTGCGGGAGTCGAACCGGCAACCTTGTGGTTCAGAGGACACGCTCCAACCAACTGAGCCATCCGGGAGCTCAGCGGTAGCTCAGTTCAAGGTGCCATGTTCAATTTTAGTTGCAGGGGGCGCTGCCCACCATCCCTTGCGGGACTCGAGGAATTGAACTGGCAACCCTGTGGTTGAGAGCCAGTGCTCCAACCAACAACTGAGCCATCCGGGAGGCAGCTCAGCTCAAGGTGCCGTGTTCAATCTTAGTTGCAGGGGGCAGAGCCCACCATCCCTTGCGGGACTCGAGGAATTGAACTGGCAACCTTGTGGTTGAGAGCCCACTGGCCCATGTGGGAATCGAACCAGCAGCCTTCGGAGTTAGGAGCACGGAGCTCTAACCACCTGAGCCACCGGGCCGGCCGGCTTTTGCTTTTCCATATGAAATTTTAGTTTTCACCAAAAAACTCTGGAATTTTATTGAATGTATTCATTTGGGCTGAACTAATAGTTTTACAATATTGAATCTTCCCATCCTTCCTTCACGACATCTCCCCATTTATTTAGGTTGAAAGTATTTCAATAAAGTTTTAAAATTTCTTCCATAAAGGTCTTGAATGTTTTTTATTTGATTTATTCCTAGGTAATCTTATAGTTGAACTTAATATTGTTTCAGTGTCCTTTTTTTTTCCCTAATTTTATTTTACAATTACCATTGGTCTACGAGAATGCAATTAAGTTTTGTATATTGAGCTTGTATCTAACAATCTTCCTGTGTTGTCTAACTGTATAGATTCTCCTGGATTTCTTATACAGATATTTATATTATCTACAAAAAAACCATTCCTCTTTTTTCTTTCTAGTCTTTATACCTTTTATGTCTTTTCCTAATCTTATTGCATTGGCCAGGAACTCCGGTAAAAAATGTTGAATACAATTGGGGATAAAAGCTAATTCTGTCTTGTACCTGTCTTTAAAGAGAATACTTCCAACATTTTACCATTAGGTTTTATTAATTTTAGGTTGATATCGTTTATCAAGATAAATTCCCTTCTATTCCTAGTTTATTAAAAGTTTTTATTATGAACAGATGCTGTCTTGTCAAATACTTTTTTTTTTTTTTAATATTTTATTGGGGAAGGGGACCAGGACTTTTATTAGGGAACAGTGTGTACTTCCAGGACTTTTCCCAGTCAAGTTGTTATCTTTTCAGTCTTAGTTGTGGAGGGCGCAGCTCAGCTCCAGGTCCAGTTGCCATTGTTAGTTGCAGGGGGTGCAGCCCACCATCCCTTGCGGGAGTAGAACTGGCAACCTTGTGGTTGAGAGGACGCACTCCAACCAACTGAGCCATTTGGCCACCTGGAAGCTGAGCGGCAGCTCATTGACTTCATTCTAGTTGCGAGGGCGCAGCTCACTGGCCCACATGGGAATCGAACCAGCAGCTCCGTTGCCCAGAGCTTGCGCTCTAACCAACGGAGCCACCCATCCGCCCCGACTTTTTTTACACCTATTGAAAAATTTAAATTTTTTCTTAATCTGTTACTATGGTAAATTATATGAATAGTCTTCCTAATATCAAATCACATAAGCAGTCATAAGATAAACCTTTTTTAAAAACCCATTACTGGATTTTATTTCTAATATTTTATTTATGATTTTTGTGTCATTCATAACTGAGATAACAAATTTCCCTTCTCCTAATGTTCTTATCTGGGATTAATATTAAGGTAATAATAACCTCATATAATGAATTAAGAAGCATTCTTTTTTTTTTTCCTACTCTCTAAACAACTTGTATACAAAGGGGGTTATCTATTCTTTGAAGGTTTGATAGAAATTGTTGTAAAACCATCTGTGCCCAATTTTAGCGAATAGATTTTTTAAACTATTAATTCAATTTCTTTAATGTTTATAACCTAGTTAGATTTTCTATTTCTTCTTCAGTCAGTTTTGATAAAGATACATTTTTCTTGGAAATTTTCCATTTCATCTAAGTTTTCAAATTTATGGGTTGTCTGAAGTCTTGTTTCCTTATCTAAAAGAAAGGGGATGGATGTGCTTCTGATTTGTCCGTTTCTTATCCTATGGCCCTTGAGCTCAGAGGTAACAGGAATACAGACAATGACATTTTTAAACTTGAAAGTTTCCATTGAAGCATCTACTGAATACTTTATATATCTTCCTCAAAACAATCCTGTGAGGAAGGTACTACCATTATCCTCATTTTACAAAGGAGGAACCTGAAGCCCAGAGAGGTAAAGGAACTTGCCCAGAGACACACAGGAGGCAAAGGACAGATGCAGGGTTCAAGCTCAGACCTGAGTGAATTTCAGTATCATCTGTTGCGACTATCCTATGTCCCCTCTGCCAGACGTGAACTGATGCTTTCCTGCCTACAGTGTGTGGTCCATGACTTCAGTGTCATGAATGTCACTCACAAAGCAATGGAGAGCATGTAACAGACACCTACGTCCCTAATGCCAGTGTGTTCAGTCTCCCTGAAAGGCTCTAATACTATGTAAGAAAAATAGCCAGAGGCATAGAAAAAAAAAATAGTTGAAGGAAACTAAAATGTTACTACAGTCGTCAATGGTGGATGGATTACATATGGGTGAAATTTTACTGATTCCTATTTTTCTGTATTTCCCAATGTATACTTTTTAATTGGAAAAACACGACAAAATGTTATTTTTTTTTAAGTAGACTAACAATTCCTCAAAGGCAGTGATTCCATCCTCTTTCTCATGGTCTATTTACCCTTTGAATGGTTGCCCGGCAAGTAGCAAGTACTTAATAAATAAGCAGTGACAAGATCAGAAGGAAACACATCAGAATGTTAAGCAATCTGTCTTTAGGACGTGAAACTATGAGTTACTCTTGTATTCTTTCCACTCTCCTTTATTTTATGAAGTTTCTACGTTATATTCCTTTTATCATTGGGATGAAACTGGATTTATTTTAGAAAAAAATGAGAAGCCATTGCCAATATTACAGTTGACTCTTGAATAACACAGGTTTGAACTATGTGGGCACACTTACACATGGATTTTTTTCAGTCAATACTGTAAAGGTATTTTCCACATGATCAGCAACATTTTCTTTTCTTTAGCTGATTTAATTGTAAGAACACAGTATAGAATGCATATAACATACAACATATGTGTTCATCGACTACGTTATCAGTAAGGCTTCCGGTCAATGGTAGGCTATGAGTAATTAAGTTTTGGGAGAGTCAAAAGTTATACGCAGAGTTTCCACTGCATAGGGGGTTAGGTCCCCACACAAGGCTCAACTGTAATTGCTTTTTCTTCATGAAGACCTTTTTCTTTAGAGTGGGGTCATCAGAGGAGTAACTGAGGATGGGGGGGTGGGGTGGGGTAGGGTGGGGGTCGTTTGGCGGAGTCCCTAAGGTGACGCGGGGCGTTGCTGCATCTCAGCTGCAGGACTTACCTGCCTGAACATTTCTGGGAAGTCGTACACGTAGGTGGTTCCCAAGGACTGGGCCTGGAATCGCTTGGCCTGAAGCAGGTCCTTGGTGACGTAGGGAGTGTTGATCAGCATCCCATGCTGGGGCCCTTGCTTGTTGCCAAAGGAGTGAAACATGATCTGGACCAAAAAGAAAGAAAAAACAGGAGCATGAGGGAGGCGAGTCTCAGGGAACCACGCTCCCGCCAAACTTATGTAGGCCCGGTTCTCAGTGAAAACACAGTGGACGGAAAGCGAAGCGCGTCACGTCACAGAACAAAGTGAGTGCAGGGAGAGCGGATCTTCTCTTGTCTGCCACTGTGGGCAACCAGAGCAAAGAGGGACAGTAAGTGAGGAAACAGCCCCCAAATGTAACTCTCATAGTACTGCACACACACAGTGCATAAAACCCGGTGGAACCCAAATAAAGTCTGCATTTGAGTTCATAGTACTGTACAGTGTAAATGTCCTATTTTGACAAGATCCTACATTACGTAAGATATTATCAGTGGGAGTTGGGTGAAGGGTACATGGGAACTCACCGGACTGTTTTTTCCTTTTTACTAATTTTGCAACTTCTTGATAGTAATTATTTCAAAATAAAGTTTTATATATATATATATGTATATATGTGTGTGTGTGTGTGTGTATATGTGTGTGTGTATACATATGTATATATAAACGGCAGCCAGTATGATATTTGATTCACTTTACAAAGTCTGTTCTAAAAAAAAGGGTTGGGAAAAATACCCATTTCACTAAGTGAACCACCTGGGCGCTGCATTATAATCAACCATGGTGCCCCACATCTTATCCCAAATATGGTCCTAGAATGGAATAAACTTTGAAATCATTCTCCTTCCAGGGGAACAAACAACTGGGATTCGGACGCTAACACGTCTTTCAGACAGCTCGGAGGGGCTGCCCCACTCGGGCACGCTGGGCAAGACGCCCACCGAATGTCACTCGAATGTGTTTTGCTCGGCCAAGCGGCCTGCCTCTGCTTTGGCCTGGACCTCCGTGACCTGGCCCAGCCTTACGTTTCCGGATCTGGGGTCGGTGACTTCTTTGTAGAGGCTGATGTCCAGGTAGTAGCCCGACTCGTTGGTGATGAACAGACGGATGGGCAGGACGCCGCTGGTGGTGGTCTGCCGGATGTTGATCTTGACCTCCGCCTGCAGCACGCGCAGTTTCCACAGCCGGCTGCCGTAGCGCATCACCATGGAACGCACCGACTCCTCGATCTGCCCCCAAACCACAGAAAGTCCAATGTCAGAGCCCATTCTGCACACCTTGCTAGTAATAGTTCTAGCACTGGCAATAACGGAAGGATGAGACAGACTGAACGCAAAATGCCTGGGACATAGTATGTATGGATCCAACTACTATGTGAGCTAATAATAACCACCAAAGGCACCTTGCTAAGTATCTGAAAGCTCATTATCTCATTCCGTCCTCATAATCGCTCAGAGAGGCCGGCATTTTCCTCGCCCATTTAGATGAGGAAACTGAGGCTGGAACTGACAGCTAGTTCTCCGACATTACACTGCCTTTATCTCCATGCATCTCAAGCCTATGCATCTTCTCTTCTGGGAACAACAAGGCCTGGTGGAGCTGGGTCACCAGCATGGGTCCTTTGCACCCCACAGATGCCAACCTGATGGACCAGGACTCGTTCCATCCCAGAATCACCACCATAAAACCTGCCTGCCCATGAAGAACCATCTGACGGAGCCCCCAACAGAGCCTAGAACCAGGAAGAGGACAAACTTTTGTTTTGCAAGACATTTGGGACATTCGTGCTGTCCTACAAGTGAAGGATGGCCATGAAGGGTGAAGCTCGGAATAGGGATAGGCCTCAGGGTGGTGGCTAAAATATGGCTCTAGAATTAAACAACGGAATGTTTGTTTTCCACCTACAGCCACCAAGGTTCAAATGTGCACACACACATCCTGGCACTCGGGTCTCGAGTGCCAGGAGACAATGCCCAAAGCGGCACAGCACAAAGAGCCATGGGTCCCAGTGAAGTTGAACCCAGAGATCAGGGAGGGCCCCCCCAAAGGTGAGACCTTGTAGGGGTCCATGATGACCGTGGGCACGAAGTTGAGGAAGATGTGGTTGCAGTCGGTGCGCACGCTGGTGTTGTTGAACGCCACCTCCAGCTCGTCCATGGCCTCCAGGAGCAGCCGCTCACCCTCATTCTGTAGGTACTCGAAGGAGGCTTCCTGCCAAAGGTGAGAGGGGCAGCTGCTAAGTCAAGGGGCGCAGGGCCCGCTCCCAGCTGGCCTCAGAGAGGCGGGGGAGAGGAAAACATTCTTCTCCTTTAAAAGTGTGCCAGGTGGGAACGGCAGAGCCCTGCCTCCGAAGGGGAAGGGATGACAAAGGCCGTTGAGTGCATCCACCATCTTTTATTTTCTGTATTCTGATGCTTTGACAACCTTGCTGACCCCGGAGGGACAGCCCCTTCAAGAGCTGGCTAAATCCTAGAGATAGTAACACAACTCACCCACGAGCATGCTTTTCAAATTCAAACCAACCAATCCAGAGCTCACACCCCAACCACTTCCTTCACTGGGCTTTCACATTCCAGGCCACCTCCTCCTGCCCTAATCACCCCAGGCTCAGGTACCAGGCACCCAGAGACAGCCTCTATGCTCAGAACCAGCTGAAATTCCTCAAACTAGCCAATCCCAAGCCTGCTTACCCTGCCTCACCTGTTCCTTCCTGCAGAAACCACAATAAGGGCTCTTGCCCCAAGTTCCCCCTCCCACCCCAACTCCTGGCTGACCCTGGTGCTTCCCAGTGTGGCCCTCCATGGAATGGAGAGCTCCCTCCTTCTGGACCCTCTGAGTAACAAACAATCTTTTCAATGGCAACTGTCTCCTGATCCGTGGGCCTTACTGCACATGAATAATAGTAAAACCCATTAAAATATCTAGTTGACTGAGGCAGCAAAACACTGAGATCAGCTTAACATCCATCAACAAGAGATTAGTAGGGAAAAAAAAAATACACACAGTACATCCACGCAAGGAAATAACATGGAGTGGATTACCTTCATTAAATGGAAATAGGTCTATAAGTAACTGACCAGTAACAAAAACAAGTCCTCAAATGATTTGTCCACCTGAGCTCCATCTGTAACTATACCCACAATACTACTGTTTCCCTGAAAATAAGACCGAGCCAGACAATCAGCTCTAAGGCGTCTTTTGGAGCAAAAATTAATATAAGACCTGGTCTTATGTTATATTATATAAGACCTGGTCTTATCGTACAATTAAGATCAGGTCTTATGTAATATAATATAGTAAAATTATAGCAAAATAAGACCAGGTATTATATTACATTATATTATATTTTTTATATTATATTATATTATATTATATATTATATTATATTACATTGTATAAGACTCAGTCTTATAGTACAATAAGACTGGGTCTTATATTGATTTTTGCTCCAAAAGACACATTAGAGCTGATTGTCCAGCTAGGTCTTATTTTCGGGGAAACATGGTATGTATTGAATTATTCCTAGAAAGGGTAATAATTCAATACACAACAGGGCTGACTCCTGAGTGGCAGGATTCTGGGTCCTTTTCCTTAATTTTTAAAAGTACAGCTGACCCTTGAACAACACAGGGATTAGGGGCGCTGACCTCCCAGTCAAAAATCCACGTACAGCGACATCTGGCCCTCCATGTACGCAGATCCCCAACCTCGGAGTTGACCCTTGAACAACACAGGTTTGAACTGCGCACGTCCATTGAAAAGAATCCTCATATAAGTGGACCCTCACAGTTCAGACCCATGGTGTTTCAAGGGTCAGCTGTAGTTTTCAGAATTGTTTGAAATTTTCACAACATAATCACGGGTGACTTTTCTAAATGCATGAAACAATGAGAAATGATCATATAATCAGCAAATACAAGAAACTCACTTAACAAACCAGCATCTTTCTATCCTCTCAATTCTCCTCATGCAGAGAGAACCACATGACACAAGAAATGAATCCACGTGCCACCAGCTGGGACCTGAAAATAGGCCATTTCAAGTTCGGCCTCCCCCCGAGACTCGAGTGTCACAAGGGCAGGGCCGTGTGTGCCCCATGCATCCTGCAATCCCCAGTGCACAACGCAGGGCCTGGCACAAAAGCAGGAACTCAACAAAGCATAGGAGTGACAAGCTCAGAGGGAGAAAGAAACATCTCGTGACAGTTTACCTTTGTAATCAGGTCCGAGTGCCTGATGATGGCGCGGATGAAGAACCTGTGGTCCGTCACTTCCGCACCTTCCTTCACCTTGGCAGCGCCCAGGTAAAGGTGCATCTTGTGGTTGGCACAGGGCACGGCGGTCAGATCGAAATTGCGCATCCGGCTGAGCTCCAGCTGGAAGGCCAGGGCGGGCTCCAGGTGACGGTAAATGCGATCTTCTGCAAACTGCAGGCCGACGAGACAGAGCAGACAGACACACACACACAGAGACACACACCGAGTCGGACAGAGGCCAAGAGCCTGCTTGGTCCACACTGCCCTGCAGCCCCTGGTGTGTGTGGTTTAGCACTAGGAATGCAGCAGTGACCCCTAATTGTGAGCAACCCCCAGGGCTCAAGAAATTTGGGATTTGGGGACAGCCCAGAGGACAGCCACGGGTGTGTAAGTCTGGCGTGCTGGCATAAAACTCTCAGCTTTCAGGGGAACCCAGCCAGGCCCCAGCACCTGCCAGCACAAACAAGCAGGTCTCAGTCTGTCACAGAGTATTTCTCAAGAAGTCACTAACTCCTGGTGTATTTGTGGAAACTGGCCCCCAAGAGGATACAACTGACAGTGCTGGAGAATGAACTTTAGAGAAAATGAAGAAGCCAGAGAAAGGATGGGTCTTAACTAGAGAAGGCTTTGGATCAATTAAAATGCGAAATTCTGAATTTGGCAATCTTGAATCGACGTTGGGAACAAGTCCACCTGTCCTAGAACAGGGATCGGCAAACTTCCTTCACGGGCCGGAGGACTGGTGGACCATACGGTCTATCACGACTACTCGATTCAGCTGCTGGAGTGAGAAAGCCACAGCAGACCGTATGTGTGACCACACGGGTGTGGCCATGTTCCAATCAGACTTTATTTATAAAAACAGGCAGCTAGCTTACAAGCCAGTTTGCCAACCACTGTTCTAGAAGCACAAAAGAAAAAGAAGTGGGGAGGACCATCTCACTGAGTCCACCAGCAAGTACAAAAATTGTCCACGTGAGACAGGCTCGTGGAGTGAAGGCTGAGAGCGCAGGAGGAGTGAGGCTGACATAGAAACACGGGACTCTCATTGGAAATACAACCCCAGAGGAAGGCCGAAGTCTGCACAAAAGTTGCCATGTTGTAGAATAACAGGGATATCTCAGGACTGGGATATTCTTCTTGAATATCAAAGAGGCCAGGGAAAAGAGAACAATATTGCTTTTGGTCATACCTGGTCTCTTGCTCTGAATGTGAAAAACTTGGGAAATTCTTTCTGCAAACAGAAAATCCATACAAAAGACAATTAAATTAAGCAAGCCTTGTTTAAATATTTATATACTGGTTTTTAACGATAACCCCATCTGCTTCTAGAATGAATGCTTTGGAAAGCCATCTCTTCTCTAGCAATTGATCACTTCTGCCCCAAAGTACAGAGTAAACGTCAAATAAATGGCACTGGGTCTTGGAGAATGGAAAAAAGACTCATACGATGCACTGAGAATTGGACTGACCTCCTGGGCAATCAGGAATGTGATTCTTCGGAGTCCGTAATCCACAAGGATGTTTTTCTGCATTAAAAACCAAACACACAATGGAATTGTATTCAGGCCACAAAAAGGAATGAAGTCCTGATACAAGTTACCAGGTGGATGAACCCTGAAAACAGTATTGCTGAGTGAAAAATGCCAGTCACAAGTACCTCATTACTACACGACTCCATTTATGTGAAATGTCCAGAAAAGGCAAATCCACAGAGACAGAAAGTAGATGAGTGGTTGCCTAGGGCAACAGGAGAGGGTGGTGGGACAAATAAAAATGGGGGATGACTACTGATGGGTACAGATTTTTAGGGGGTGGTGGTGAAAATGTTCTAAAATATAATTATCATAATGATGGTTACACAACTCTATGAATACATGAAAAAGCATTGCATTGTATACTTTAAATGGAAGAATAGTGTGGTATGTGAACTATAGTCAATAAAGCTGTTACATTAAAATATATATGTATTTTTTTTAACATTTCATGAAATCTTTCATGAAACGGGCAGGGAGGAGCACTGTTACATTAACCAAAAAAAAAGAAAAAGACAGGTAAATTATTTCATGTAGCCAAAATTCAGGGACAGACAAAACTAATCTCTACTGTTAGAAGTCAGGAGAGTGGTTGGTTATCTCTGTGGGGGAGGGGTAGAGACCAGAAGGGGGCTTGAGATGGGGCCAGAAACATTCATTTCTTGATCTGAATGCTGGTTATACTTGGGAATTCACTGTGAAAATTCATCAGGCCACACACTTATGATTTGTACACTTTTCTGTATGTTCGACGTCAAAAAACAACAAGCACAAAACTTTTTAGCTGCTCCCTAAACAAAATAAATACTATTATATACAGTTTTCTGGGGAAAGAAAAAAACCCAGAAGACAAAAAAAAAAATAAGGTTATTAATTTGTCCATATGGTAAGAAAAATTATTAGGGGAAAAGAACAGTCATAGCCCATTCAGAAAGAGGTAACCAGACGTACACAACAGAAGGGAAAGAACGGGATGCAGGTTGGAAAGCGAACAGGAGAAACTGGAAAATGAAGAGGATTCTAATGTGGGAAAACCAGCCTGGTTGGGGGGAGCCTGATTTTCGGTTCTCAATTAAAGGTATGCGTGAATGTATGTATGTGCATGTGTGAGTGTGTATGTGTGTGGGTGCGTGAGTGTATGTGTGCGTGAATGTACACACATTTCTGCTTAACGTAAAAAAATTTAAATCATAAAATATATAACATAAAATACATAAAATATGTAACATAAAAATTCTTTCCTTTCTCCCACTAGGTGTATATTGTTTTAGCTTTCGTCTCTTCAGTATGTTATATATACATGTATAGTATATACTTTATTTGTACAGAGATACCTCCATTTAATTTTTTCTAGCTCATGAATATCGTCCTGCGTCGCTATTTAGAGAACTGTTTCCTTCCTTTCTATACCCACGGGACACCCAGGGCACGGTCGTCCACACAGCAGGATATGCCATTGCCCACGCTTTCCACAGGTTATTCTGACACCCCTCCCACTGCCCTCGCTGGGTAAGAACCACCAAGTATCCTAAGTGTCATCTGATTGGTTAGAGGGGCAGGCAAGCTACCAATCAGTTCAAATGTCACCTTATCTACCCTGTGGGCCACCAAGCTAAAAATCCAATAAGGACATCAGCTATGCCAAAAAGAAAAAGGCTGGGTGGAAATATGCCAATACTTTCACAGTAGCTGCCGCTGGATGGTGCGGTTGTGGGTTTTGTTTCTAAACCTACTTTTCAGATTTGTCTGCACCTTAAACGTTTTCTACAATGAAAATCATTAGCTGCTCATTCACCAAGGAAAGGCTAAGTAAATCACTAACGATGATGTCCCTGAGCTTTCATGGCCTTATCCACAACATCATTGGTCCATCTCCTACCCAGAAAGCACCAGGCCATGTTCTCTGAGGGACACCAAGTCAGAGGAAGTAAGAAGTGTCCCTAGCACCAGGATAATACAGGAAATTCAACACAAATACAAATAAAGAGACTAAAAAGCAATGAAAATTTCCAAGTGTTCTTAAAGTTAAGACCAAGTCAGCAGGGTCAAGAACTAACAGCCAGTGTGCCTGGTAGATTTAATTAATTTATGAGCTAAGAATCTTAGCATCCCATTTTACAGATGGGGAAACTACAGATCAGAGAGGTACAGTGACCTGCCTGAGGTCACACAGCGCCTTCCTGCTATTTCTACCACCTACACTTGCCAAGCTGCTCCACATGTCTGCAACTGAGGTCCTTGAGCATACATAACAGCTGTCTCACTGCCAGGGTGAGAACATATGCTGGAAATGGCAACCACATATGTATAAAAGCAACCTGCAGTTACTTGCAGAAACGGATGTCAATGTAAGTGACCATTTTACAATTGTGAGTTTTCTGGGTTAGCCAACAAAAATATTCCCCCCAAACCTAAAACTGTTTATTGACTGTGTCCTCAATGCTACAGGGTGTATACATACTGGGTCATTTCATCATTGCCAACACCCTGCGAGAGGGAAAGAAATGCCTCCCTCGTGTGATAGAGAAGGATTCACATTCGGCCACCTCTGCCCAAGGTCATGGGCAACGTTAAGCAGAGCTAGGACAGGAAGCCAAGTCTGTGGCTCGGAGACACTCAGCATGTCTCAGGTGCATCAGACACCTTGCCAAGACAGGTCCCACCCCTCCTCCAGGGCCCCAAGGCAGAGGCATAGCCCAGTGCACCTTGGACTGTATGAATGTCCGCAAAATCGGCACCAGCTCCTCGTCCTCCAGGTGGTCTGCGCACTGAATGGCCACGTTCAAGATGTGGATTGGCTCTTCTTTGAAGTTCTAGGAGGAAAAACACAAAGGTGGGCAATGGAAGGACCTGGAGCCCCGGCCTGCCCCCTCCTCGGCTTGCTCCCTGCTCAGACACTCACCTTGCCGTCTTCGTCACAGTACAAGGAAGAGCGGGCCTTGCCGAAAAGGGGGCTGTCCCTGGGCACGTTGGCGAAGCAGGAGATGACGTCATCAAAGTTCCTGGGGGTGTGGGGCAGAGAGCAGGGCTGAGGGGCTGCTCCCCCACAAGGTCGCAGGTTAGACCTGGGCCCTCCCTCTTTCCCAGCCACCACTCGGCGAGCTCATCTAACTCCGCAGAGTTCATTCGGTTCCTGACCATTTCCAAGGCATCACTGATGGGGTCTTTCCCAAAAGGGAAGACTGAGCCCCCGTTATCTGAGATTGACCACGAAAGAAAGGCTGTCCGAACTCTGGGGCATCAGCAGCGCCCCCACCTTTTACCAGCTGGGAGATCCGCACCCCCTCACCTCACCTCACCGAATCAACTGAGGATAAGAGAAGTAATCAAACCTCCTATGGCCGTGTGAGGACACGAAATCATCCAAGCATGATGCGTAACACACAGCAACAGGTTGAAAAGGGCAATAATCGTAACAAGACTGACAGGTGACATTTACTGGGCATGTTATTTACACATCAATTATACTTTAAATATAATAACACGTACTATCTTGTTTAATTTTCCTAGTGATCTTTGAAGTAGATCCTTCTCTCATTCCCATTATACAGATGAGAATACTAAGGTACAGAAGAGAGATTCAGTAATTTGCTCAGTCTCAGGAGGCACAGAGCCAGAATTCAAACGCAGGAGGGCTGACGCGAAAGCCCACACTCCTGGCGACGATGTTATTTTGTTATTATTAACTCACTGTGCCATGTGGCTGGGCCACCCCAACCTAGTGTGTCACATGAACAAGTGGGAGTCAGGGGAAGCTCACTTGGCCCTTCTGCTCAGGGTATCTGGGAGACCGGGCCACACTGGGTACCTGGTGAACTCCTCGAATCTCCGGAAGGCGACCATGGCCCCCATCCGCTGGCACAGGGGCGAGAAGCCACTGTCCATGAACAGTTCAGTGCTGTGCCTCAGCAGGTCGGGGTTGGTGACACTGATGGGCATAGCCATCCTGCAGGGGGACAGGAAGTAGGGGATGAGGCCGCTGCTCCAAGATCTGGCCCCAAGAGCTGCTCCTGCCATGGCAACTTCGGTGAGCCAGACTAGCATTAGAGCCCACCCAAAAGTGGGGCTAAAAATTGGGGGGAGAGGGGATTGAAGACGGGGCCAGGGGCTGAGGACTAAGAGTTGAGTCTCTAACCAGCTGCCGGACAGCATTTCACACACGCAGTCACAACTCGTTGCTGGGGGAATGACACGCATCCTGTACCGGGAGAGGACTCTTGGAAGCTTGTGCCTGGTTTCCTCTGGAAACCTCAAACCCCTTTTGTCTTCGCTGACTGTATTTTGCATCCCTTTGCTGTATTAAGAAATAGTGGTGAGCATGGCGACCTACTGAGTCCTGTAAAATCTTCCCTGTGAATCGTCAAACCTGGGTGTGCTCTTGGAAATCGCTGACCCAGGTGAGGCAGGGCCTGTGTGTGCCTCCTTTTATACCCCTGAAATCACCATCCAGGCCCACTGCTCCGGACAGCTCATGCAGAGGCAACAAACTGGCCTGGCAGCCTGGGCTGAATTCAGTCCAAAGACTGACTTTGGTCTCTGCAGCATTTTTATTATAGTCCTATACATTAATCCCTGCCCATAAATCCCTTGCAAAGTTGAGGGACTTCAGATTTTTTTTTTTAAGTCTAGCTGATCTGCTTCTCTGGGGAAAAACAACATGGAAAGTTTTGGCCTCGCAGGCTCGCTTTCCTGCAGGGCAACCACCAGTGGGCTAGAACGACAGCCCCTGAGCCAGGGCCGAGCTCAGCTTCCACCTCGCGGATGTGCTCACAGCCCCCGTTGGGCCTGGACCTAAGTCCTGGCTGCAGCCCACAAGAATCCCTGCTGTCCTCTCATCTGTCCTCCCAATAGTCCCCTGACCCAATGCATAACGGGCCTGGCTCTACAGACACAGGGGTGGAGGGCCCGGTCAGGTGCTGCTGGGAAGTGAGACATCACTGCTCTGGTCTTTCCCAGAGGCCATGAGGAGTGGGGTCATGGGTCAGCTACAAGCGGGGTCTCCTCTGAGGCCACAGGCCCCGAATAAGCTTCAGGCACTCCCAGCTGATAGCGGCAGTGAGGACCTGAGGCAAATCAGGGAATCCCTCCAGGCCGTCAGTGTCTCTCTGGGTGAAAACAGGATGCTGTGTCCGTGCTAAGCGTCCCAATGATTCACAGGCTTCAGGACAGCCGCCCTTGCTTTCCTAACCCATTTGAACTGCTGAGACAATGAAATGGAAAAAGAAACGAATTCCTCCTCGGGGGCAGATAATTTCAAAAGTTCTCACACCACACCTCGCACAGTCCCCAAAATGATTCCAGGTCACATGCAGTCTGTCTCCCTTTCTCTCCACTGGCCAAAATGTCACAATTTTTTTTTTTTTTTTTTGAAATAAGGGTGAAAATAAATGATAAAAATGAAAGATGATGGAATGTTCTAGAACTGCACTGTCCAATATGGCAGCCACAGCCCTATGTGGCTACTGAGCACTTTAAAGGTGGCTGGTATGATTGAGGAACTGAATTTCTAATTTCCATTCATTTTAATTTAAATAGCCTACAGGTGGGTGGTGGCTACCATAGTGGATGGTGCAGGTGTATGAAGTAGGTTTGGATTATTTCCTTTTTGCGCAGGAGAGAACAGATGTGGCGAGTTCCCACAGTGGGGAAGTGGTGTCCCTGACGTCTGCCAAGCATTGTCCCCAGACACACTTGCTGGATTCCTCCAAAAATAGGACTACAGTGGTCAGGGAGAAAAGAAACACAAGCCACCCCTGGGTATGAACCACTCCATACCGGTTTGGGTGGGAGGAGGGCAGCATGAAACAGAACTCCACCACGCAGGTGCCGTCCGGGAGCTGCCGGTGCTGCAGGCTGTTTAACTCATAGGCGATGTAGCCCCTCCGCACATAAACCTAATGGAACAGAAACACAGGGGCCATTCCCTTAGGAGGGCACTGCAGAACACCCCTGAAACCTGAGAAAACTCAGGCTGGAGAAATGATCTCTCAGTTATCTCTAAGCAGTTATCAAGAGCAAATTAGTTCACATTTCAGAATGTTTCTTTCTCTACAAAGGGCTACATAGCAAATATTTTATGCTTTGCGGGATATGTCATCTCTATTCCAACTACTCAGTTCTGCTGTGGTAGCCCAGATGCAGCCACAGACAACATGTAAATGAATGAGCATGGCTGTTCCAATAAAACTTTATTTACAAAAATAGGCAGGGGGCCGGATGTGGACAATGGGCTGTAGTTTGCCAACTCCTGCTCTAGAGTAGCACTCGCTGTCCGATGGAACACGAATGGAACAGGAGCCACCTATGTAACTTTAATTTAAAATTTTCTAGTGGCCACTTAAAAAAGGCAACAAGGGAAAAATAATTTTAATAATAATTTTGTTTCATTTCCAATACCTAAAATATTATCATTTCAACATGTAATCAAATATAAAAAATTACTGAGGTATTTTAAATTTTCCATAATACTAAGACTTTGGAATCCAGTGTGTATTTTACACTGAGAGCACAGCTCAATTCCAACTAGCCGTATTTCAAATGCTCACAAGCTGTGTGTGGCCAGTGGCTGCCGTTGTCGGATAACACAGTTCTAGAGTTTAAGCACTGGGAGGTTTTTAAATGGATAGGGAACACGAGGATTGTGCAGAGTTAACATAGCAGGCCTCACTGCTGTTCTTTGCAAGACGGGCTTGCAAAGCTGGTCTTTGGCTAGCATCTGGGAACTTGGATTTTGGAAAAGTTTCCACAATGTCCTGATAAGAACGGTTCATGGAGCCTAAACCGTGCAAACGATATGATGTATGTTCATCACATACTTGCTTTCCGGGAGTTTACAATCTTGGTATATGCCAGACAGAGGATGCCTATATGACCAGCCCCCAAGTAAAAACTCTGGGTGCTAAGTCTCTAATGAGCTTCATTTCACACGTGTTGTCACAACTCGTTGCTCAAAGAATTGTGTCTAGAGGTATCTCGCGCCTTGTTTCCTCTGGACTTCACCCCATGTGCCTTTTTCCTCTGCTGATTGTGCTTTGTGTCCTTTCACTGTAATAAGTCACAGCCATGAGCAAAGCTATATGCTGTGCCCTGTGGATCTTCCTAGAGAATCATCAAATGGGGGTTAGTCTTGGAGATGCCAGACACAATCAGAGCAGGGACAAAACTCTGCAAGAGGCCAAGTGCAAATGTTATTATGTTCACAATGCTCATCTTGAGTCATAGAGAAAAGCTTGGATTACATTCCGCTGAACAAAGTGATGGGATGTGTAAAGAAAGCACTCTAGAAAATTCTCTCATGGAAATAAATGGGATTTAGCATTTCAAAGAGGGAAGAAGGTAAACTGCTGCTTTCCACCTGACATAGGGCCCATCCAAATAGGACAAGTGTTCGGATGACGGGCGGCAACCAATATCCACTTCAGTTGCTTACTCGTTTACCTTCAAATCATCCTGTGAGGTGGATATCATTACCCCCACCTAAAGCTTGAGAATCTGAAAGTCCAGAGAAGGAAAGCAACTTGCCAGAGGTCACGCAGCTCCAACCTCTCCATACGCCATTCGCACTGATTAGAATCTCTCTGCTTCTCCCTCCCACCAATTCCTATTCGCTCTTCAGATACCTGCTTTCATGTGACTGCCTCATCAAGCCTGAGTTAAACCCCCTAGTAAGATTAAACCCTGCTGTCCGATTCTCACCCTGACTCTATTTTCCCATTGCAGCCCCGTCCCATGAGTAATTACAGGAATATTTAATGTGTATCTCTCCCCAACTAGAGAGAGGCTCCACTAGGGCAAAAACTATGGTTGTCCCCTGTTGTATCCCCAGCACCTGGCACATAGGTTTCAATAAATATGTTGAAAATTGGCGAGAGAAAAAAATAAGTACTCAAGATCTGTATTGGATCTAACTGCTGGAAACAAAGCAGGACAGGAGAAGCATTTTTTGAGTTGAAAGCAGGGAGGTGGCAAACATTGCCGTCCCAGGAGACTCTGTAGCTGTTATATGCTCACAAGCCCAAAATGGTCTCCATGGAGACCTAATTAGCCTGCCAGAGTCAGGATGGGGGACAAATAGGGTGTAAAAGATGGCAGAAGAGGGAGTGGGGGTCCCTGGAGACCAAGATTCTAAGATCACAGGGTGAAGAAATGAGGAAAAACTACCAGGGGAAAAGAATCAGGTTGAAAACGTAAGTCATCATCTCCTATTTCTTTGAAAGGATTCTGAAGGAGCAGATTAAACACTGTGATGCCCTGAAACTAACGAAACACCTCTGAGGCCCTGAATCAAGGAAGACCGGAGCTGGAGCAAGACCACCAGCTCTATCTAATCTGGGTTTTGCGGCTGGTCACGCCCTCCTCTGCCCCGTCACACTGGGAGCACCTAGGCTCCTTCTTGCTCTTTCAGTTCCAAGTGGAAAAGTCTTTCAAAGGTCACTGATGTAGGTGAGTTGGAAAGTTCGGACGAGCTAGCAGGGGTGACCAGCAAGACCTGGTGGGAATCCTGGTTCTGCCACTTCCTAGCTGTGTGACCTTGAGCAAGTTGCTTCACCTCTCTGAGCCTCAGTTCCCTTCTCTGTAAAATAGGGCTAGTAACGGTACCCGCCTTATGGGGAGAATGATAAGATCATGTTTGCAAGGCATATGGCCTCAGGTCAGGTGCATGGATGCTAGAACTGGTATGCTCTCGGTGCTGTGCTGTTACACGGGCCGCTCCCACTTACCTCCAAGGACGCCATGCAAACGACTTTGTTAGCATGATAGAAGAAAGTGGGCAGGACATCAAATATGGTCGTTTCTGAGAGTATTAATTTCTACAGGAAACAGAAAGGGGAACAAAGGAAAAGTAAATGTTAACAAGTTTTAACCAACAGTCGGATAAGTGGGAGGGGTGGGAGCAGGGGAAGCTGGTGGTGTTATCACAAAATGCTACCAGTGCCCCAGGCTGTAAGATCTGAAAGTGGAAGCAGCTCAAGGCTGACTGCACCCGGGGCTCCCAGTTTCAGACGCAGAGGGGTTACCTGGAAGCTTGTAAATGAGCCAGAGTCAGGGGACAGGAGACCCTGGGAAGATGAAGCCATGACTCAGTTACGAGTATGTGAGGTTCTCAGCTTCCAGAAATGCTCCATCATACCTGACTTTTTAAAATCATACCCCCTGGGCGAGCCCTGCTACCTGAGCCTCCCCTGACAGCCCCCTTGGGCAACCCTGGCCACACTGGACTAAACCACTGGTATTTGCGACTGTGCCCTCCACCCCAGTGCCAGTGGGGCCCACTTCGCCTGAGGCCCCACTTGGCCACAGTATGTGTTCTGTGACAGGGGGATGGAGACAGTCTCACCTTGAGGTTTTCCGGGCAAAACTGGTGGCCGTACGAGTCGATGGCAGACAGGAAAATGGACTCCACCTGGTTGTGCCTCAGCTCGTAGGAGGGGAGGTGGGAGGCAATCAAGACCTACGGGGGAGGGGGCGGAGGGGTTGGGGTAAGTCAGCCTTACAGGGGAGAAGCCCATCTGGTTGGACATGGGACGGCAGGAGAGGGGCTGTGCACAGCGGGGGTCAAGCATGGTGGGGAAAGTAGTACCCCACGACCCCCACCCTGACCCTACCTGTCTGGCTCTGAGGGCCACTTTGCAGTGCTCGCTTTTGCTCAGCTGAGTGAGGTCATTGAGGATGGAGGTGAGCTCCTCCGACAGGGAAGGGTCTGGGCCACAGAGCTCATCCTTTGGGGACAAAACAGAATCCAAGTGGCTTTTGTCCACTAGAAAGAAATATGCCAGCACTCACCCTCGACTGGGGATGCAACTGCCCTGGCAAACCAGACAGCTGCCTGGTCCTCTGAAGATGCCTGGTATAGTCTGATGTACATACCCTTACCCTTTTCCACAGTGTACCCCCTATTCATTCATTCATTCATTCATTCATTCATTCATTCACTCACTCACTCACTCATTCATTCATTCGATCACCCATTCATCCACCCTAAAACAAGCCCTACACATCTGGTAAGAAGAAAAATACATCTAAGTCTCTGGCTGCATCACTACTAATGGTCAGCAATTATGAGGTACTTAGTATGTGCCAGGCAAGCAGCTAGACCCTTGACATTCATATCTCTAAATTCTCCCAACCCTCTAAGGCAGGGGTGTCCAAACTGCAGCCTGCGGGCCAACTGCGGCCCGCTACCCATTGTTAATTGGCCCACAGCAAATTCCAAAAATATATTTAGTTTACTTAAATAAATCAGGTGAGGTGATACATACTTCACCTCGAGTGAGTGGTCCGGCTGTTTGTGTATTTTACCGCATATGACCCTTGGTAAAAAACGTTGAAAAAAGTTTGGACACCAATGCTCTAAGGAATTGCTGTTATGATCCCCATTTTACAGAGAAATATACTGAAGCTCAGAGAGGCAATGTGCCTTATCCCAAGTATGTCAGGAGTGCCCGGTACATAGTAGGTGCTTTGTGAATGTCAGTCATGCTCTCCCCCAGTTTCTGCCAAATCCCACCCACTGCCTGGTTTTGCAAAGAAAGTTGATCAGAACACAGCCAAGCCCATTTGCTTCCATTGTACAAAGACAGTTTTGAGAGGTACAGACAGAAACCACATGATCAGCAAAACCTAAAATATTTCCTCTCTCTGGTGCTTTCCAGAAGAAGTCTGCAGCTCCTGTGCTACCCCCACTCTGAGTACAGGGCGCCCTTTCCTGCTTACGATCAACATGATCACCAGCTGGTTCTTCTTAGCCACCTGCGCGTGCGAGAAGATGCAATCCAGCACCTGGGACATATCGGGCTTCAGCTGTTCCCTGAGGTTTATCACACACTTGTCGTAGTGGGCTACAGGGAGACAAAAGGCCGCAAGGGGGTAAGGCGCAGGGCCCCTCCCGCCTTTGGGCTGACCACCAGTGCCAGCGGCGACTCTTGCCTTGTTGGAAATGGTGCTCGACATGTAAATATTTTCGCAGGAGATCCAACACGACTGCCTTCATGTAGCCACGGGTCCCGCTGCGGTATCTGGGGAGGAAAGAAAGTCTGCTTTAATGATCGACTCCGCTTCCTGGTGCAAAGGAATATCCACAGCCAGGGCTTGTGGGGTTTCCAAAATGAGAAAACTAATAAAGCATCTGGTGGCTGCACTCCCTCAGCCTTAGGCCTGGGAGGGATTTGTGAGTCAGTTCATTGGTGCTAACTCTGCAGGCCAAAGAGAGCAGTGACTTGCCCAAGGTCATACATCGAATCAGAGGTCAAGTCTGAACCTTTGGATGGCACCTGCCCCATTCCCAGAGAGAAGGAAAAACACTTACAGAGTTGGGATGCTGAACGGGGTCAGCCTTGCATGCATGATTGAAAACAAAAATTCTCAATTAACCATCCACTGTATAAAGACAGTTTGGAAATAACCAAAACAAAACTGAAAGACACCAAAAACAGACCCCGTGTAAATTTTATTTCCCTTTTAAAACCAAATTTTCACCTGGACATTCCCTAAAACATTTCCTCTTCTAAATCATTTCTGAACACAGGGAATTGAGTTTCTTAGGACATGTGACACTGAGTTTTAGAGACGCTGAAATCAGCTTACCCCTAGCATCACCAAATAGCTACAAAAGAGGGGACCTAAAATGCTCCTTTATTCAAATGCGAGGTGTTTTTTTTAAAACACACACACACACACACACACAACTTAGGACAGAGCTCTGATATTTATGTTCAACACAGAAAAATCAGCTAGAGAATTCGATTTATCATTTGTTCACTTCTTCTAGGTATTTCTCTGAAGCTAAAGGACGGGTTTAAGGTTAGCGTAGCTGTTGAAGTGTTCTGGGGAGACAGACCCACTTGGCCCTTGGCTGTGAAACTCTTTGTGGGGAAGCCACACAAAGATCTCCTTCCTCAGCTTCAATCCTGTATTGCCAGTGTGAGTCCCCATGAGCCAGGAAGTGCCCTGAAAAGCAGGGCCACCTCCTACAGCCCTACCTTCTCTGCACCTCTGATAGCTTCGGGAACATGGGATACATGAATTAACTCACTCCAGTTTGACAATGCTTTGATTCTGTCTTTAGAAGCCATGCTTGCTTCCTGGGTTAACTTTTCATGCAAAATGGCAGTTCGTCATCAGAATAGTTCTCCCTGCTCAATAGCTACTTAAGATAAAAGACAAATTCTTCATCCTTTCCTTTGCAATGCCCACCCCACAAAACTGCAATCACTTGTCCAGTCCTTTGCGGCACATAAAGCCATTTCGTCCCACTATCTCATAATCAAAGCTGCCACAAGGACTCAGAATTCATTAATACTCGGAACTCAGAATGACATTTCATGTGTCAGGTGTTTTCATTCCCATTTTGCACACCGGCAAACTGAGACGCACAGAAGAAAGTGCCTTGCCCGGGTTTCTGCTGTTAGGAATGGCTATGCCAGAACCGTGATCAGGATCTCTGGACCCCATGCACTGTCTCCCAGTTTGAGCCTACCCTTAAGAGACCCCCCCCGCCCCCCGACCAGCAGCTGGGGCAACACACAGGACGATAAAGTGTGACAACCGCGCCCCACGGAGGGCCCAGGATTCACCTCTGGACCAACTGCACGATGCTCTGTGTATTCATGAAGAAGACCTCCCGGTCGGCTTTCCGCTGCAGAGTGGCTGCGTGGCAGTCCAGGATGGTAGCTATCTGGATGGGAAAAGAAGACAGGTCTGGCCACTCACAACCACACAATCCAGTCACCACACAGAAGTCACCGGAAGGACACACCACAGGCTCCCACTCTAGGTGCTGTCTGAGGCTCATTCGAAAGAAGAAAATCCCAGCCCATAGCCCTCTGGCCACCCAGAAACAGCTCTGTTCATCCCACTCAACATATTATTTGAGGAATTCAAGAGCCCAGGGTGACAATAATCGCATAAAGACATACATACATTTGTCTTACACCTCTCCACAAATACGAATGTTGTAGGAAAAGAGAAGGGAATTTCCAAACCCAGGGAACCTGAGGGTGCTGGGTGGGGAGGGGTCCTATTTTTATAATTAGATGGAATGTCGCTGGCATATTGTTTTTGGCAACAAAAATATCTTTAATGAATAAATCTGCATCAAAGACAAATTCCTGAAAAGTTCAAACATGTACTTTTCTCAACTGGGGTCCTTTAGAGTTTTGCTTTATTATTTTTTAGCTGAGATATAATTCACATACCATAATATTCCTCCCTTTTTAAAGTATACAATTAATTCAGTGGTTTTTAGTATATTTAGAGTTGTGCCACTGTTACCACTGTCTAATTTGAGAGCATTTTATCGCTCCAAAAAGGAACTCTATAATCATTCACAGCCACTCCCCATTTCCCCTTCTCCGAGCTCCTGGCAATTACCAATCTACTCTTTCTCCACAGATTTGCCTATTCTGGATATTTCGTGTGAATTGAATCATGCAACATGTAGCCTTTTACGACAGGCTGCTTTCACCTAGCATGTTTACAAGGTTCATCCGTGTGGTAGCAGCAATCAGTATTTCATCCCTTTTTATGGGGGAACAATATTCCAACTTCTAGAGTGGTTGACCTCTGGGAATGACCTGACCTGTACTCTAGTTTCCCCAGTCACTAAGGTGTGTGGGGGGGAATGACGATGGTAGGTAGGCCTTCCAACCAGACAGAGGGCACGAAGATAAACTGGCAAAGGGGGCTCTTCCAAATGCAAATTACCTTTAAAATACTTGATAAAAGCAACAACAAAAAAGAACAAAATGAGGCCAATGTAGAATTATTAGAGATGTTTTCTATTACCCTGGAATGGTTTCCATTCTTAAAAAAATATTATTTATACTTACAGCCCCAAGGCTCTACCTTCATAAGAAGAGAATCTAAGCTACAAAACAAGCAAAAAAACCCCACAATTTCCTCTATTATATCAGGAAATTATACCAGTGTATGGACAATGCTCGCTTTATTTGCACCAACTGCTTACTCCTATTCTGAATCCGAAGTTTATGGAATAAGGCTTAATAACTGTCCCCGTTCATCTCAACAATTGTTGCTTTGGTAGAAATGCTGGGATTCTGCAGAGAAGGCTTGAAAGGCAACACTCAGCCCCGAACACCTCGGGCTGTCACTGGGTCTCATGAAGCCCGATTCGACGAGAGGCCAGATATCTCGACTTCCTGGGAGCAGAGTTAGTTTTCAAGGAACCACCTGGCCTAACGCGGGTACTCTGATGGGGCTGAGTGGGGGCACCTACCTGCTGGCTGGGGAACTGGCACAGCACCGACGTGATGTTGCTGGCATACTGGGCCATCACCCTGCGGACCGACTTCTCCACGGGGGCGGGAATGCGGCCCGACACGCTGGTCATGATCTCTTGCAGCTCCAGCAGCGGCAGCGACGGGTGTCGGAGGGTCATCATGAGCTTTTGCACCCACTCCTTCAGCTGCAGCAGGGACCACAGCATTGGCCTGAGGCCCCGCAGGGGCGTGGGTACAGCCACCCACCACGGGGTACCCGACACACTCAACCCATCCAGACCCGTGCACTCAAGCGGCTAAAGATCTGGACCCAGCAGACTCTGGAACAGTCCTGAGTGGAATGGCCCACTGACCACAAGGGGAACCCAGTTTCCCCACCCAGGAAGGCCCCCACTGCCCGCTACCTGCATCCAGAGAACCAGTATGGTGTGAGGATAAAACATAAGGCCATGGGAAGAGCTAATGTTTGTGGGATGCTTAGTACCAGACACTGTTCCAAGACCTTTATTTGCACATTCTCGTTTGGCCCTCAGAAACAACCCAATGAAGTACGTGTAATCATTATTCCCATTTTACAGATGAGGAAACTGAAACACAGAGCGGTTAATTAAGTTACTCAAAGTCACCCAGCAAAGCCAGGATGCAAACTCAAGCCATCTAACTCCAGAGACTATTTAACAGCTGCTCTGCACTATTTCTGGGCATGCCAGTAGATGATACATTGATGGCTTTCAAAAGAGTAGAATAATGGTACCAACCCCATAACGTGGGTATGAGGTTTAAAAATGAAATGATTCATACACTGGCAAGTGCAAAGACTAAATAAAGGTTGCAATGACAGCAATCACAATGAGGAAGCATAGCACAAGGGTTAAGAGCATGGACTCGGAAGCCAGATAGCTAGGGTTCAAATCCCATCTTTGGCTCTTTATGGGTAAAACATGGCAAGTGTCTTAGCCTCCCTGTGCCTCAGTTTCCTCATCTGTAAAACTGAACTAAATAAGAGTTTCTACCTCCTAGGTTTGTTGGGAGGATTAAATGACAATACATTTTAAGTGCTTAGAATAGCAGTTGGCGCATAGTCTGTATTAGACAAGGGTTGACCATTTTTATTATCACCAGCATCACCACCATCACTATGTTTGCTATTCTGAGACGGAATGTCATGCAACACAGTTTTGTCCCTATTGATGTTAGATTTAGTGTCAGGGGTCTTTCACAGAGGTCTGCAAATCTGAGGACTTCTTATTTCTCTATTGAGTAAGTAGACCACAGGACCCTGGGATGGTAAACAATGAACAGAGTTGTGTGTCTGAACCAAGTGTTTCCCTCGTTCTCTCTTTCACAGGGTAAACCACACTGACTCCACTCAACTTACTACTTGAACATTCTCTGTGTCGAGCTGAACTGAACCCCAAAAACCCAACTGTCACTTTTATAACAATTTATAATCCAGAGAAATGCATATCCATGTTTACAAACTGAGGCATTCTCTGAGGACGGGTCCTTCATAAAACAGCAGAGGACTAACCATTTTCTCACGCCTCAAGTCAATTACGTCAGTCAAGACTTCTGATTTCATGGAGTAACTCCTTCTGGCCCTTCACACAGACCTACACAGGTATGCAGCATACACACCTACCCTTCACACGTGACCTACTTTTATGCTAAAAATAGGCTCCGGCAGACAGTAGCCATTCATGATGTTAGTCAGGTTTTCCAGGACGTTGTGAAAGACCTGGTGTAGTTTCTCTCCCATGATAGGCAGAGTTTGCTGGTGCGGGAGCTCTCCTGTGAACGGCTCGGCCTGACGAGACACAACAGGAAGCAGAGGTCAAGGACACCGTGGCCTCCCAAATGAGACAAGTCAAGGGCAGAGGCAGAGCTACCAATAGGCAATATGTGCAATACACTTAGGATGAAGCCGGGGGTGGGGGAAACAGAAGAAAACATCGTATCTGAAAGTTAAAATTGCTAAATTCAAAAATAAAAATAAATAAAGTAAAAAAAAAAAATTGCTAAATTCACAACCCATGCAGGTTTTCTAACTTTTCCCCTTTACAAATGTCATAGTAAATTAATTTCCCATCCACCAAATAATTTTGGAGGGGGTTCGACTTTTTTTGTTTGTTTTGCTTTGCTTTTTAATCAAGATTGTCTCCTTATTTTCTCTATTTATTTTCAGTCTCTCTTCAGTCCCAAAGATAAACACTCAGCCGGATGAAAATTTATGAAACTCTCATATAAATGTATCTGATTTTTTAAAATCATAAACATTTAGCCTTAGAGGACCAAAACATAAAAAACCTCCCCAATGGGGCAAACACGGACTTAACGTGCCCATTCATCTATTAATTCATTCTATATACCCATTGAACAACCTACTATGTGTGAGGCACTGGCACCCAGGAGGTTTGGGACATCTGTTCTGTTGGCCTGGCACCCTCAGATCCCTGCCCCCACTCCCACCTCCACCCCTCCTTCTCCACAATCTGATGCCAGCTTCTCCATGGGGCTTCCCACAGCCAGGGGCCAAGGGCAGTCTCCCTTACTGGACTTACTCAGCTGAATTACAAGGGCTTATCCTACAGGCATACAGGAGCCTGTAGGGACTGGTGGCCACGCCCTGTCTCACACACCTAACCTGGGAAATGTTTGCTGAATCACACTGCAGGCACAAGGACCTTCCCAGTGATCTAAAAAGGCTCAGTCTATTACTAGCTTTGGGAACCACCTAAAGAGAGTAATAAAAAGAATGAGAAGGGATAAAAAAATAATGAAACTAATAGGACAGTCTGGAGAAAAGAAACAATTTGATTTTTTTAAAATGTGTTTCTAGCATTTTTCCTGGGCACATGTACTAATAAAATTGTAGAGAAAAGAACAACAAATGCATGAATGGTGAGCGACCTCCCTAGGCGGGCTTACTTAAGCAGTCATCAAGAAGAACCTGTTTTGTTCTCAGTATTCACTAAACCCCAAGAACATTTGAGTAAAACCTCATGGGAGGTGAGAGAGTGAGTCCTGCAAACATCTGGGGGAAGGTCATTCCAGGCAGAGGGAGCGGCGTCCCAGGTGGTGGGGTCTGGTGTGTCCAATTAAGTGAGGGAGAGAGGATGAAGATGGAGAAGAAAGTGGGGACAGCTCATCTGGTCACCAGAAGAACTTGGGTTTCATTCAAAGCAGGATGGAGAGCCATTGGGAGGAATCTGAGCAAAGGAGGGCATGTTTCTGCACCCATCACACTGGCTGCTGGGGGCACGTGGGGGCAGGAGAACCGGAGCCTCCAGTCAGGCGGGGTCACTGAACAGGTAGAGGGAGGCTATGAGCACACCTGAGCCAGCCTGGGTGGCCATTCTGGGTGCTACATACCGGGTGCACTTTAGAAGGGTCATCGAGCTCCAGCCTGGCCACCACACAGCCTGCTTCCAGCACGGCCCCCGGCCTCTTGATGTACTTCACCCGGCCACTTTCCTGCACGTTCAAGGCCATGATCATCTTCATTACCTGTTTTGCAGAAAGAAGAAATAAAGACAGAGCCCACCTGTACCGGTCTGTGTGTGTGACACCTGGAGTTACCCACAACTAGTAACTCTGGAGCAGGGCCTGCATCATTTAAATAGAATGACTCCCTGGGCAGAGTTTAACATGTTGCGTACAGCGTGGTTTAAATCCCTTATGAAAATTCTCGTGATCCGTATGCAACGTGTTAATTGGAAAGGACAGAGGGAACTAGCCTGCTGTGTGCCAGGTTATGAATCACCTCCACTGGAAAAACCAGCTCAGAAGTAAGTGTTTATGTGCCCATTTTACAGACATGGAAACTGATGTTTATTTTGACAGTAAAGCCTCTCTCTTAGAAATACAGTTAAATCATATTATGTAGGGTGATTAGTACCGTGTTTCCCTGAAAATAAGACCTAGCCAGACCATCAGCTCTAATGCGTCTTTTGGGGCAAAAATTAATATAAGACCCGGTATTATATTATATTATATCTGGTCTTATATTAAAATAAGACGGGGTCTTATATTAATTTTTGCTCCAAAAGACGCATTAGAGCTGATGGTCCAGCTAGGTCTTATTTTCGGGGAAACACAGTATATACACTTTCCTAAAATGTGATGCATTTTGTGATATACTCCTTTTCTAAAGGCAGCAAGAAAACAGCTTTGGGGAATCCTGTGTGAAATGAAGAACGTGCTCGCAGTCGTCAGTCACCAGGCCCTTTACATGGGCCTCTCTGCAGGGCCCGGATGTTCAGACATGATGAGTGCTCCTTGCGCTCAGCAGTTCACAGCTCGGGTACCCAAGCTTGGGCTGTAGCCCCAGCACCTCCCTCATCACTGTGTGACCGCCATCAAGTGTCTTCCCTCTCTGAGCCAGTTTCTCCTCTCACATTAATAAAATGGGGAATAATTGGGCTCTGAGAAGGACGCAGCAAGACGAAGCGCCTGGCACAAGGCAGGAGACCACGAAGCCTTAGCGCTTCCTGTTACTATAGCTTCACTATCATTATCTTTATTATTTCCCTTGGAGCAAGGAACGGCGGCCAGGTTTGAATCCTGGCTACATGTGACTGCAAGTGAGATCCTTAGCCTGCCTGCGCTCCGTTTCTTCATGTGCAAAAACAGGGTTTAAACGTGTGCCCGTCTCCTATGATGGCTGGGAAGATTAAAGAAGGTAGTTAAAGTAAAATGCCTACAACAGTGGTTGTCAAGCGGTAAGGGCTTTGCAAGTGTTGGCTTGAGACTTTTTTATCGTCACTGTCCTAATTATTAATCAGCTCTTACCCATTTCTGCGGAGGTGTCCATTCTTGAGGTTTTCCCTTGCGATATTGCAGAAAATCTGAGCTGCACCCCACACACTGACTCTCTTAGGCCCAGGGGAGAAGGGAGGCCCGTTTGCAGAAGCCATGCCGGACGGGCCTCCCTTGGGGAGCAGGGTATAAGGGAGGCCCGCTGACCCCCCAGGGTCTGCTGTGCTTACCTCCATCTCAGCGTAGCTGCCTCCAGCCTCCACGTGGCCCCCGTCCTCCACCGTGTACTGAGTCAGCTTCCCAGCCGACGGGGACCTCAGGACTGTGGGGTCATTCTCCTTCTCAAACACGCACGTCTTGTTGCCAATGGTAATCCGATAACTGGGAGAGAGGAGGAAAGGGCATGGGGTGGGGGTGGTTAGGGAAGACCATCGACCCAGGGTGCCCGAGTCAGGAGTTCTACAGTATTTTCCCTTCCTAAAGGCAGCCACGAGTGTCACTCTGTGTGTGGTTTGCGGACTGCACTTTCCCAAATGGTGGCATTTGACAGTCACTGCAGATATATTGGGAGTTAGGGGTGCAAAGGGTGGGAATCTTTGCTAACCGAATTTTTACTGACATTAATTCCAACCTGAACGGAGAAAGCAATCACTAAATATTCTTCAATAAATATTGACCGACTTCAAACCTTCACCTTATAACTGAACTGGGGAAAGAGCATGCGCCATGGGTGGAGCCTACAGTAAGTCTTGACTATTCTTGGCAGATAGAACATGGTTAAAAAGAGAGAATAAAACATTGCTCTGGAATGAATCTAGTCCACCTTCTTCCACTGAGAAATGGGAAGGGAGACTCCACTCTCGAACTGGAGCTTTTTCAGGCCTGGGGCTTCTGGTACCCCACCCCCACAGCCGCCTTACTCTCCTGGGCCTGGGGTGTGTGCTGCCTGCTCACAGGGTGGTCAGCATTTCATCGTGTGAGCTCAGTGTGGTCAGACATGCCAGAGCAGGAGGGTCTCTGGGTCTACCTAATATGATGCCCCTGTGCTAGGTGTTTCCAGGTATCCTGTATGTCACCCATCTGGATGCACAGTGACATTTCCTGCCAATGGCCGCTTGATCGATGTGTCGTCTTCCCCAATAGGCTCTATGAGTCTTGACCATGATTCTATCCTAGCAGCTAGCCCGGTGCCTGGTACAAGTAGAGGTTCAATATCTGGCCACCGCCCTACTGGCTGGCCACATCTCCTCCAAGCCTGTGCTGAGGTGGGTGTGGACGCTGCCGCTCAGACAGGGAGCAGCTGGCCCCTCATCATACACCCTGCAGGCCTGGAGCTCGGAGTCACATTCTCACTCCACCCTGAACTCTCCCCCGTGAGTAGAAGAGGGCCTCCTGGGCACCACCCATACATGTCTGCTGCTAGCATGGAATTCCAACCAAGAGCTTAACCTCTCTCAGTGGGCCCCAGAATTTACTGGAGAACGTACTTTAGCGAAGATCCATGGGCTGTACATAGACTAGCTTCATATTTTCAACCCCACGGGAGAGAGTGGGCTCCGGCCCAGCCCATGGCAGGACACCACGTACCTGTCGACCTCTTCTTTCATGTAGGTCGTGTAGCTGTTGCCATCATAGGACAGTAGAAGCCCACCATCGTTCAGCCGGTGAGCATCAATCTCGATGTGACAGCCATTCATGATAAGGACGAACATGGTCAAAGACTGCCGAGCCACCTATGGGGACAGGTCCAACGTTCCCATCTGAATGCAGGATGCCTGCTTGTCCCTGTGCTCCCAGAGCACCATCTGTCCCCCTGACTGGGAGCTAGGCCTGGTGTCCACGGCGGGAGTGCCAGGGTGGAAACCTTGCCTATCTAGGGGGAGAGAGCTCGGAGTCCGCACGCCGCATCTACCCCGTGGGTAGGCTAATGGTTGCTGGCCACAGGCGTAGTCCTGTTGGGCCATCTCTCACCAACTATGTGCCTTCAGGGGTTGGGGGCTTCCTTCTGACTCCTGATTCCTGCCTCCAAGCGTCAGCCCTTAGCAGGGCCACCCTGGGGAGCAGGGAGAGGGGAACTTACTCTGGACGAGACAGCCCTGGAGGTTCCACCAGTGACCTGGATGTGGACTAGGGCTCTGCGCCCCCAGACGTGGCTCTGCGCCCCCAGACGTGGCTCTGCCCAGGGCCACACAAGACATTTGGGACACTCAAGAGAGGCACAGGTGGCCAGGGCCTGGCTTCAGCTCTGCCTTTCAATCTGACATACTGGCCCCATCTGGCCCTCAGCTCAGTGTGCGTGCTCTCCTTCAGAAAACAAAGACCCTAAAGAGCCCTTGACTTCTAAAATGCACATTTTGAGATAAAAGAGAGCAAGGAAGATAGGAATGTTTATTGCAATATTATTAACAGTAACCGCAAAACTTAACAGCAATATGGTAACAGCAATAATGATTTATGGTAATACCTAAGCTTAGGACGAAACCATGACAACCTTGCAATGAAAGTCTCTAGACCTGCACGGTGGAATACACTAGCCCCTAGCCACTCACGGTATTTAAATGTAAATTAATTAAAATGAAATGAAATACAAAATTCAGTTCCTCGGTTACACTTGCCACCGTTCAAGCGGTCAAGAGCCACAGGTGGCGTATACTGGACATAGAGATCTAGAATATTTCCATCCTTATGGACATTTCAATTGGACAGTGCTGCAGGTACCATACTGATGTTGAAGAAACCCTGTTAAAACCACGGGGAAACTTTACACCATGAGAATATCAAAGCACAGTAAAAATGTATGTGCACCATGGTGTCAACTTTGTACACTCGATGCATGAGGGGAAAAAAACAAATCACTGACATGAGATCTGCTAAAATGTTCACAGGGATTGCCTCCAGGGGTTGGCGCAGCGCACGATGGATCTGTTTTTCTGATGCTTTTTACGCATGTTTGAAATTTTGAAGTTTTCTACAATGAGCATGTGCCACATTTAAATTTGAGTTGCGGGGGACCCAGGCCCCCAAAGGTAGCCAGGAAACATCAGAGGCAAACGGGAAGACGTGGTTGTATAGCACTTCCATGGATAATACACTCGTTTGTCTGAACGAAACCTAAAAAAAAATCTTCAAAGTTGAAAAAGTTCAACATGTGCTCGGCAATATTCAAAATAAAGTAAAAGAAAATAAAAATTCTGCCTCCACAACCGACATGAACTCTGTTTTCTTTTCCCTCTCCAGAATGTGAGGCTAGGAAGGGCCAGGAAGGCTTCGGCTTCCTGGGGACATTTTGTCCCTCGGGTCACTCCAAGATGGACCTGGCGCCACACTCTGTGCCCACCTCTCAGAGACTCTCTGACACTCTCTGCTGAATTGACCTTGGATAGCCCAGGAAGGTAAGGGAATATTTCCACCAGAGGAGCACAGCCCTCAGTAGGCACCAAGTATAGCAGAGATGGCACAGGAAGAGGCCAGAATCCCACACACTGTTCTTGGTGAGGAGACACAGGAGGGAGCCAGCTTCACAGTCCTCGGCAATGGACTCAGACATGATGCCAGCTCAGCAATGGTCCTGCTCACGCACTGTCGGGTTGGACAGTGTCCACCCAAATTCACATTCTTCCTGCCACCTCAGAATGCAACCTTATTTGGAAATTGGGTCTTCGCAGATGTAGTTAGTTAAATGAGGTCATACTGGATTAGGGTGAGCCCCAAATCCAATATGACTGGTGCTCTTCTAGAGAAGGGACCCAGAGATACAGGCATAGAAGGAAGACAGTGTGAAGACAGACACACACAGCAAGAAGGTGGTCCTACGAAGCTGGAGGCAGAGACGGGAATGACAGCCTACAAACCACCAAGGATGCCCACAACCCCAGAAGCTAGGAAAGCAGAGGACCGCCTCTGCCCTGGAGCCTTCGAAGAGACCAGGGCCCAGCCTACCCCATGATTTTGGACTTCTGGCCGCCACACCTGTGAGAGAATAAGTTTCCTCTGTTTGAAGCCACCAGTTTGTGGTGCTTGGTTACGGCAGCCGCTGGAAACTAATACATGCTCCATCGTGCCTTGTGTGCTCTACCCAAACCTACACATTCTCAAATCCAAAGTGTTTGGGTTTCAAGGTCATGGGCTGTATGGGGCGTCCTGGGGCCCAAGCATGAGAAAATCCACTCCAGGGATGGCTCATCACAGAAATAAAAACCCCCTCAAGCCTCCAGAGTGCTGGAGACACCTAAGAAATGCAGGTCTTTACCTTGAGAATGTACTTAATGCCTCCATAAATTAATTCCACGTCCACAGTATTCCGCAGAGAATCCGCTGGGAGGACCTGGCCCCTGAAAGAGAAGACAGACCTGAGGTCAGCCTTGGGAGCGACTGAGAACTCCGTGGCCATCAGCTGGATTTAACAACATGCCCTGGCTCTTTGCCTGCCCTAAACACCAACACCACTGGCTGTACTGAAAACGCTAAATCTGAACAAAAGGCAAGAAACATGGATCACCCCGAGGAAACTCACATTCCTCAGGACTTAAGGAAGCGGCGCTTGCTGAAAGATGTAAAACTGCAAAAGGGCTTTCCAGGAAGCCACACCCATCATGGCCCCTTCTCGAAAAATTCCACGTGTGGGAATCCTGCCTCCCGCTTAGGAAAGAATCCAGTTCACAGACTGTGATTCCAGTACGATTCCAAAGCATGATAACCTAGCACTATAACCTTTTATCTTTTTTCTTTCCTTTTTGGTAGTTTTGTTTGCCTCTCATAGTGATTCTCAACCGGGGGCGATGTTTGCCTCTACCCCTGGGACATTGGGCAACGTCTAAAAGCTTATCTGGTTAAAAAAATAAATAAATAAATAAATAAAAATAAAAGCTTATCTGGTTGTCATGAGGTCCCATGGTGCAACGGTCAGCACTCCAGACTTGATCATCATGACTTCCGGGGGGAAGAAGGGATCCTCTGAACAGGGCCAGGGATGCTGCTAACATCCTACACTGCACAGGACACCCCATGACAAGGAAGGACCCAGCCCGAAATGTCAGTGGTGCTGAGGCTGAGAAAGCCTGGCCCATGCTGGCAGTGAGCACCTGGCCACTTCCATGCTGGTCCATTGCACTAGGCACCTTCGGCTTCAGGGGAGGGTCTGGGAAAGACCCATTTGTAAAGGTGACCTACAACTCGCTTGGCTTCCCAAATCCATATCCTATGACTCTGAACTCTTACCTATGCTGACGTACCTGACACAAGGCAGCATGAAGAAAACGCAACTGTGTGTTTGATAGGGTAGGTAGCAAGGCAGAAATGAGGAGACGGAGGGAATCAGCCTCGGCAGGAGGCCCCCTGCAGCTGCTCCTACTTAGGGCACAGATAGCACAGGCAAAGGTGGGCACACAACACCCAGCTCAGTAGGACAGCGGGCTCACACATGCCCCTAAATAAGAAGGAAAAATGCCAAGAGGGATGGGAATACATCCGCTGATCAGATTATACACCCTGCTTCTCAGGGTCATGAGCTCAGATTGTAATGAGCTCAGACAAGCTTGGGAGCGAGAAGAGAGGACGAGGCATGCCAGCTGGGAGAATGAGAGGTACTGGAGAAAAAGAGGGGGAGACAATTCTACCCAGAGATAAAAACCCTCACACAATTTAAGGAGAGGCTGCTTCCCTCTCTTGGGTCAGACCACTCCCTATCTCAGTGTACTCGCTTTTACTAATAAACTTCTTGCTGTCCTGTGCTGTACAAACTCTGTCTCCTGACTGAATTCTCTCCTTCAAGAAGACAAAGAGCCCAGGTACAACGTCCGATTCCTGGTAACATGCTGCCTCCTGCCTTGGCCTTGAGAATCCCGCCCCCTGGCCTCTTCCCGGGCAGCCTGGGTTTCTCCGAGGGATTTCAGAGGCAAGTATGTAGGAGGGGCTCACGAATCGCTTGGTAAGTGATTTGCTCCTAAATAAAGCATAGCTTGCCACTAAAAGGGGAGAAGAATTACCCTCGCGCCCTACCTTTCCAGCGAGTGTAAGAAATCCGTCATGCAGGTTCTGAACATTGCATCAGCCACGTTCAAGGCTCCGCACACCACCCCGAGCATGACATCTGGCTTCTCGGCCTAGGAAAGACTATGCACTTCAGTATTCCTGGGAAGCGGGCCCGCAGGGAGCCGGGGGTCTCTGCGATGCGGAGGGGAGATGCAGCCCACCTGCACTTTCTGAGCGATGAGGTGATCCAACCACCCCGTGTCGATGTCGTTGTTCTGGAAGCTCTCCGTCTCCAGGAGGTTAATGAGATATTCCACGGTGGTCCTGAAGTCGCCTCGGATGGACAGCTCCTTCAAAGCCACCACCATGTTGCTTGAGGGGAAAGGCACACGGATTGTTTTTCAATTAATATATGAATCCCAGAGTTCCCTGTGGTTCCCAGAGAGCCAGAGCAGCACAGAAGTTAAGAAAGCCCCAAGTCAGACAGCCTGGGTCAATCTCAGCTCCCGCACTTATTAGTGAAGTAATCCTGGGCCGGTGATTTAACGGCCTGGGCCTCAGTTTCCTCATCTGGAAAAATGGGGCAATGACGCTGACTTCACACAGGTGCTTGAGGATTCCAGTGAGCACATCCATCAGAGGAAGCCCCCAGACACTGATCAATACACATCAGCTGCTCTGAACATGATTAATGACCGTGACTGTGATTCTAAGGAACCACTTCCAGTCACTCTACCTCTCTCCTGCTGTATCTACTCAAATCGCCGCGTCCCAGAGCTGGTGCCACCCTCTGGCTGTCCCCACAGCAGCTCTGTCCGGTGTGTATGGGACACATCAGCAGACAGCTAACACTGTTACCCCACCCAGGGCTCAGTGGTCAGCAGCCCACATGGACTTGGCTGGTAACCACCTCCCATTTCTCAGAGGGGCCTCCCCCACCACCAAACAGGGCCTCCCAGACCAAAGGGCTGAAACCTCCACTCCCTCTGAAGTCACAGGGAGAGTGTTTTGGGGGAAACGTACCCGAGAAAGGAGAGGTATGAGAAGGCTTCTCTTCCTAGAAGAGCTTCCACACCTGCATGCTGTCAGCAGGTGTGGCAATAACCACTCCATTTGAGGGATGAGAATATGAAGATGCAGTGAGGTCAAGTAAGGGTGTCACTAGGCTACGGTTGTGGGACCCACTGGTGACCCACTTGTCCCAGTCTGCTCGGGACTTTGCCAGTTTCAGCACTGAGAAATCCCACTGTGCCAGGAAAACCTGGACCCTTGATCCCCCTACTGGATTCTGACAGCAGCATAAAAAAAAAAAAAAAAAAAGATGGAATTTTTTTCCTTTGAATCCTGTTGAAGTTACAACTGGTCATTCATTCACAGCATGGGACAAGCCACAGGCCACTTCATTTGGAGTGGGATGGACCAGCTGACCTCCCTCCCTCCCCCTATTAATTCTTATTTGCTGAAATCCTCCCTAAGCTCTAAGAGTCTCCATATTGTACTGAGCATGATTAAAAATTAATTATTCAAAGCTGGCAAAGAAAGCCAGCTCATCAAATCACCAAACTCAATTTAATTCATGGCTAAGTGCCCAGGGCCAGATAGATTTTAATGCTTTTTAAATGAAAGGTCCACAATATCTTTGGGATTTTTCACATTAAAGGACAATTATTTACCCACACAAGAACGCTGAATTACAAAGTGAACTGGTTTTGAGCTTTCTGCGCCCAGGTCAAGGCCGGAGAAAGTTTAAGATGTGTTTCAGAATTTAGGGCCCCTTTGTCAATGTGGGTTTCTCCAGGAACTCCTTACAAGATTTCGATTTAAAGGAGTTTCCCCCACACATCCACCTTTCTTTAAAAAGTTTTAGTTCTCAGCACCTTTTAAACTTCTGGAATCATCTTGAACATTCTTTGTCTCTCCTTCAAGTTCAACCTAGAATAAGCTCAAAAGCAATGACCTTGGTGAGGTCATTTTACTTCATGGATCTCAAATATAGCAAGAGAGTAGACTTTGTTCTTGAACTTCAGTACAGGGCATTTAAAACACAGTTTGCTCTGTGATTCACCTCCTTTGATCTCCTAACATGCTCCCACATCTGCAGCCACAGGCTAGCTTTTAGTTTATTAAAGGAAGAAAGGGATGGAAGGAAGACGGGAGGAGTGGAGGAAAGAAGGGAAAGAGAAAGGCAGAAAGAAGGGAGGGAAGGAAGGAGATACTCACGAAATGGCCTCTTCCCGGTTCTCTCCCCAAGAGAAGCAGTGCCCGAACTGGGAATCAGCAAACTCATGTAAGCCGCCACTAGCAGCCACGCTAAAATAACCCCACACATTCTTGCTGCTGCGGAAATTCAATTCCTGGACTGTTCCGGAGCTCGGCTTAAACCCCTGGAGCCCAGAAAGAAAAAAGCAAAATGGAAGAAATAGTTACTCCAGATCTATTTTCATCAGAATTAAATCCTAGGAAAACCCAAGAAGGCCATCCACAACCAAAAGCTTAGCATGATCAATAAAACACTGATACCTCATTAGGGGTGCAGGTGAATCTGCGGGGGCATCCATGTAAACACACCAATGCATGTCACTTTTACTTAAAAAACAAAAACTACTAATAATTATTTGCTCTACCTGATTAAAAAAGCTATTAAAATAACAACCAAGTTGGGCGGGGGAAGGAGGTAAAGGCATAACATGGGTGAACAGTTATCACTGGTGGAGCTGAGGGTACATTCTGATTTTATACTCTTGACATTGTCGATAATGAAAAATTTAAATAAAATAGGACTGGATTCCCAATTCTGCATCATGAAAATCCCAGCAGATAAAGAAATACAGTGTTAGCCGTGCTGGTGCTAACACATCTAATTCCCTTTGGGGTGAGGGGTGGCCTGGCCCCCTCTGAGTGTAATTTTGGTAAGGAGTAGGGGGCGAACGTGGACCCTATCTCTGGGATTAGGGCTCTTGATGTGAGTGACGGAGGCATTCGTTTGGCAGAAGGGCCTGGAGGCAAAAGGTAGCGATTTCCAGGTGCCTGAGAACTCCATCACCGGGTCCTCCACCCTCCCAGGCACCTGTAAACAAACCATCATCCTTCTGAAAAATTCCTGTTTTGCTCATCCATTACCAGAGTTGGTTCTTTGCAGCCAAAGATCCCAAACGAATCCAGATGCCACAGCTTAAAATTCTTCAGTTAAAAGGGAGAGGGGGAAGAAACAAACTTCTCTTTCCCCAAGTTTCTTGAATGTAATCATGAAACAATTAGGTTGTGGCAAATGATGGCGATGATGTGACAACCAATCATTAGTAAGCATGTGAACTGTGACAGATGCCAATTGGTTGCTTGGTTGTTTTTTAAGGCACAAGTAAGAACAAGTCACAGAGGGACACCTTACAAAGGGCCAGACTGCATTTATGGTGCAGCAAAAACCCAAGGACCCAGACTCTAAGCCTGGCTGCTCGTCCCAAAGATAGATGTAGCCTTTAGAGTCCCCCGGCAGTGCTCAGCGACAGCCTCAGCAGGTCCCAGGTTTGAGGTGTTAAGCAAGTTACCCCAACCTCTTGAGCTGTAACGCAGGGTAACAACGCCCAGCGGTGGTGTTGTCGTGTAAGTGAGCAATGAGACACAGGAAGGGTTCTGCCCTGTGCCGGGCACACACAATGTGTCAATAAACTGTGATGTATCCCTTCCTGCACCTCAGTTTCCTTGTCTGTAAACCGAGAAGCCTGGGGGGAATCTCGTCCAAGGCTAACATTAGGGATCTGCCCCATTCCCGGAGATTGGAGATGGCAGAAATGCAGGGCTCCCCCACGACTTGCCTCATCGGGGTTTTCACTGGTGATTCTGGCTGCAATAACGTGGCCTCGGGCGAGGGGAGGGTTGGAAGGGAAATCAAAAGAAATGGGTGTCACCCCCCATGGTGACTCTCCATATAGAAGCCGGATATCTTTCAGCCGGTGCAGTGGCACGCCCATGGCAACCTGAAATCAAGAAATCCATTTATATAATTTAAGAAGTGATAGCATGGTACGGTGTCAGATGGTTGCTGGCCTTATCATGGTGATTCAACAGTTAGGTATATAAATGTTCAATAACTATTGTGTACACCTGAAACTAACACGATATTGCATGTTGGCTAGATTTTAATAAAAATCTTTAAAAAAAAAAATATCCTTCCCATGACTGTCAGTCCCATGAGACCCCTGGCCGCTAAACACCAAGTAGTGTGCTAGACGTGAGGGAGGTAGAGGTACAGTGAACAATTTCAGATATACTGAAACCCTAACACACATACAATATTCATATACAGTGGCGGAAGAGGCAAAGAAAGGAAAGACAAAAGGCTTGACTCTGTCCCCACGGAGCAATCGTGTCACTAGGAAAAGCAGCAACATTTGTAAAACAGTATCACATAACAAGACAATAAAAGTTAAAAGTTACAGATTTTAGTGTGTTAATAGTTAAATAAAAGTTACAGATTTTAGTGCTATAAAAGGTGAGCAGAATGAAAGCTTTTCTGAAGGACGCAGGGAAAGCTGAGCTAAAATAATGACTAAACACCAGCCAGTGACAGACACTTAGCCAAATGACCAAATGTAACACATTGTGTCTTGTTATGTGATTCTGGAAGGACACAACAACATTTGTGGGATCCTCGGCCAAAATGTTTAAAGAGACTCTAACCAGCAAGAAATGATCAGACAAATCCAAATTGAGAAACATTCTGCCTGAACTCTTCACAAATGCCAACGTCAAAACTTTAAAAAATAAGACTGAGGAACGGTCCCAAATTAGAGGCTAAAGAGAAATGACAATGAAATGGAATACGTGGTCCTGGATTGGATCCTGGATTTAAAAACAAACAAACAAACAACGGCTACAAATTTGGGACCTTATGGGGACAACTGGGAAAATTTTAATGTGGGCGATAATATTAGAGATGGGGTGGTATCGATGCTCTATTTCTCGAGTGCAGTAATTTACTGTGGTGCTGTAACAAAATGCCCTTGTTCGCAGGACGTCCTCATACGGAAGTATTTAGAGGCAAAGTGGCGTGACAGTTCAAGTCAAAACGTCTCAAAAGGGTGGACAAAAAAAAAAAAATTATGCAAATACACTAGTTGAAAGCAAATGTAGCGAGATGCTAACAACTGGCAGATCTAGGCACAGGGTATGGTGTTAACTTGTTTTATCCTTGCGTCTTTTCTGAAATTTTTAAAACTAAAAAAAAATTTTGAAAAATAGAACAACAACAACAAAAAACAATGAAAATTCTGGTGGATGAAGGAAGGAAGGAGAAAGAAGACATTAATTAAAAAAAAAAAAAATGAGCTCCAATTAATGCAAGAGTTCCTACCATTAGGTCACAAGTTCTCAATGGGGGTGAAACGACCACCAAGGAGAGCAAATATTTAACTCTTGGGGGAAAAAATCTTATTCTTTGTATGTATAAAGCACAGCTATATCTACTGTATCCAAAAAGATACACAGTATATCTATGATAGTAAAATGTTATGAGGGAGAAATTAGGGGGGGAAATGTCTAAAAAGGCTCTTTAGGGGAGCAATAATGAAAAAACGGTTGATAAATACTTCTCTGGGTCTATGAATGGGTATCAGGGATCCATGAATGTCCTGAAATTGAATAAAATGTATTTCACCAGGGAGAAGGCCTACGGCTTTGTCTAGTTTCTCAAAGGTGAAAAACCACGTCACAGAAGGTTCTTTGCCTGCATGGTTCTCAGTGCTACTCATATATCACAACAGTCACTCCCCCAGAGACAGCCAGCCAAGAAGGGCAGAAAGGCATAATCTGAGTAGGACGGGGGACCCCACCCTGGGCAGAAGAACACCGAGGGCTTGGAGCCCATTTCCTCACCTGAAGCTGAGCGGCCGGCAGGTTGACATCAGCAATCATTTCTGTGCAGGGGTGTTCCACCTGCAGACGGGGATTCAGCTCCAAGAAGTGGAAGCTGCCATCCTGACTGTAGAGATATTCAACAGTCCCTGCACTCACATAGCCCACGGTCTTGGCCAGGAGGACAGCACACTGCAAAGAAACAGAGAACAAGGGGTTCCCAGTGGTTTTCTTGGGTGGTTTTAATAGTGGCTTATTAGTTCCCCCATCAAATGCAGACTAAGGACTTGCTTTGTGTCACTTACTTTGCGACCACATAGATCATGTTCAATAAACCCATGCCAGCCTGAAGTCATCTCCATGATGGCACCCCATCTCTCCTTGGGCACCCACCCCACTTTGGCAACATGGACCATAGTGAGTTCTTGCTGGCTCTGAGCCAACACAGCTACCCCTGCACCTGCCCCCCACCTGGCTCTGCAGAGCCCACCTGCTCCATGAACTCGAACACAGCTGGTGTGGCAATGGTGGCAGGTGCCTCCTCGATGATTTTCTGGTGCCGCCGCTGGATGGAGCAGTCTCGCCCAAATAGGGACACGGCATTCCCATACTGGTCGGCGAGGATCTGGACCTCTAGGTGACGGGCGTGCTGGGCCAGCTTCATGAGAAAGATGGGGGAGCCCGGGATCTCGCTCTGCACCTGGGGTGAGGGGGGAGGCAGAGTGACTGTCTCTTCCCTGCCTGGGGACCAGGGCTGGCACAGGAAGTTCTCCGAAGAAAGAAACAATGGCAGTGATGGCCACGATCTTTTAGTTTTGTTTTACCTCTCTGCAAGACATTACATTCTTGTTGCTGTTTTAAACCTAACAGTGAAAATACGTAACATAGAAAGTGAAATTTCCCCATAATCTCATCCCCTAAAGATAATGAATGTGCTGTGAAGAGTACAAACTGGTTACGAGTGTAAGAGTTAACGTAGTTGAAAAAGGTGAAGGGATTAAGAAGTACAAACTGGTAGTTACAAAATAGTCACAGGGATATAAAGTAAAGCATAGGCAACATACTCAATAATGTTGCAATAACTATGTATAGTGCCAGGCGGGTACCAGACTAATAGAGGGAGGGGGGGAATCACTTCATAAAGTATATCAATGTCTAACCATTAATCTAACCATTATGCTATACACCTGAAACTAATATAAAATTATACTGAATGTCAACTGTAACTGAAAACAATACATAAATAATTTTTTAAAAAGAGTTCACGTAGTTGAGAGTTAACTGGTTAAGAGTTAATATGCTGTTAAGAGCTCGGTGTACAAACTGGTTTTCCTGCTATACATTCCGTAACACTCACAAAGAATGTTTCTTTAAACAAAAATAGAACCAAAGAGCATTTCTCTGTAGCTTTCCTTTCCTCCTGCTTAATGTACTTACTCAGCCAGTTCTCTACGGTGGAACCTACAGACAGACTCCATCCTTTTAATGGCTGAAAGGCACTTTGTACAGATGTCATCTAGAGATTCTTAAAGCAAGACGACGTAAAAGGAAGTGTTCACACAGAATGATTTCTAGGACAAATTTTTTTTTAAATCAGGTTGTAATAATATGTGGGATGATCCCACCAATGTGGAAAATATTAAAACCGAATTGTATGAATGTCTACGTAAAACATTATACAGTAAAAATGCTGGAGAGCAAGCCAACTGCTAACAGTGGTTACGTCTAAGAAGGGGGTAAGGGTTGGGAGGTGATAGTGAGAAGAAAATTTTCCTTTTTCGTTCTTATCACTGAAGTATTTGAATTTTCACATTAAGAACATTTTTATATTACACTCATGGAATTAAAAGAAAAAAAGCTTCTGGAAGGCCATGATGTGCCAGGCAGGGTCTATAGGAACTCTGCATGTAAGTCGTCACGCAATGACATCAACAGGTTCTGTGACTTTAAGCAAAATGACACAAAATCAGTTTTACCATGGGCTAGTTTATAAGAATAAGAATTAAGTTCCTACAGCATCTCATTGTTATAACTTAATGAAACAATGTTGAAGGAAAAACCATGTTAAGGACCTGCTATGCCTCCCCTCAATTTTACTGTGAATTAGAAACTGCTCTAAAAAGTAAAGTCTATTTTTAAAAGAAGAAAAAAGCTTTAAAAACCCATACAACACCTAAGTGCAAAGTGGGATCCAGGACAAACTGGTAAGATCTGAACCATGTCTGGAGTCTACTTAATATAAACGTACCGTTACCCTTTTAATTGTGACAAACATGGCAGAGTTACGGAAGATGTTAACAATGAGAAAACTAGGTGATGGGGAGATGGGAATCTGTATTCACTCTTGTAACTTACGTGAAAATATAAATTCTTCCCAAATAATACTCCCCAAACCTATACACCCCAATGGAGACACATGGTAGTGAAACCACTACTTTCTATAACACTCACATATTGTGCACAGCTGTAAAATTGGTGAATCTTTTTAGAAAGCAATTTTCTGATGTGTATTCATAAGTACATGCTATTTAAGCCCTTCTCCCACCATGGTCTTTACCCAAGAAAATCATTCAAGAGAAGGGAAAAGAAGCTAAGTATTAAATACCATATTATACTAGAGCAGGGTTATTTGTAATACTGAAAATGGAAACAAGCTTAGCATTTACCAAAAAAAGGAAACTTTCATCAATAAGATTACAGCTGCACAGCAAATATTGTACAATCACCAAAATAATTGTCAGGACTGGGACAACATGGTAAAAATCTTCATGATCTACAACTTAGAATTTTTTAAATGTGGAACAAAATATTGTGTAAACCAAATACAACTCTTTAAAATGTATACATGAACAAGGTCTAGAAGAAAACCTAGAACTATTAAAATAGTTGGGTTACGAATGAGAAATTGGGCCTGTGGTGGTCGCACAGTAGCCTAATCGTTTGTCCCCTCCTGCCTTTCCCTAAGAAAGGAAGGATTGTAGAACTGTGCGTCTTTGGGATTAGAGTTTTATGACTCATGTCTCTCCGCCTGGTCTCCAGAAAGAAGGGTTCGCAGTCGAAGACGAGTAATATTCCTTATGGAAGGAACAACTCAAGCCAGACAGGACCCCGTTGAGACCCCTGATGAGCTGCTGTAAAATAAATAGAAAGGAGCCTTGTCTCCCTTCCCTCTTGCTTGAGAAAAGCAGCTGCTGACTCTTGCTGCTCCCTCTCACCTAATTGTGAGAGAGGTCCATTAAAGTGATAAGATCTCGCTCTTACTGCTCAGTTCAGGGAATGGCTCATCACGAGAGACTTTCTCCCCTCCGGGAGGTGCATACCACACCTTAGGATATCATGGGACTATATGCTTCGGTTGCTGTGGGACCTACAATTGGACTCAAAAAGTATTTTTTAAATTTTGCAAGAGTTTCACAGGCCGTGCCTAAAATGATGTGATTCCTTTGCTTGTAATCAATAAATACCCCAGTCGATCCTATTTGGTGCTCCAGTCTCTTGAGGCTGCGAGTCCCTTGGTCCTCTGTGATTTAACTGTATTTGAGTCTCTGTCTCTTTGTTATAGTTTAACCCTCGCCACCTCCCTCGTCTCCCCACAGCTTGTGTTGTGCAGGTCGCAACATGGGCCGGCCCGGTGGGTCAGGTGGTTGGAGCTCCATGCTCCTAACTCCGAAGGCTGCCGGTTTGATTCCCACATGGGCCAGTGGGCTCTCAACCACAACGTTGATGGTTCAACTCCTTGACTCCCACAAGGGATGGTGGGCAGTGCCCCCTGCAACTAACAAGGACAACTCGACCTGGAGCTGAGCTGCACCCTCCACACTAAGATTGAAAGGACAACAACTTGACTTGGAAAAAGTCCCAGAAGTACACAACCAGAAGTTCCCCAATAAAGTGCTGTTCCCCTCCCCAATAAAATCTTAAAAAAAAAAAAAAAAAGACAGAAATTGTCAGCATCAATTTTTTTTAAAACACTGCCAGTAATTGGCATAATGTTTTAAAAGTGGAAAACCAACTACAAATAAGTAAATATATGGGGCAGCCGGATGGCTCAGTTGGTTAGAGTGTGCGCTCTTAAAAACAAGGTTGCCGGTTCAATTCCTGCATGGGATGGTGGGCTGTGCCCCCTGCAACTAAAGATTGAAAACGGCGACTGGACTTGGAGCTGAGCTGCGCCCTCCACAACTAGATTGAAGGACAATGACTTGGAGCTGATGGGCCCTGGAGAAACACGGTTCCCCAATATTTCCCAATAAAAAAAATTTTTTTTTTTAAGTAAATATACAATTACAGTTGACCCTGGAACAACTCGGGGATTATGGGTACCAACATCCTATGCACCTGAGAATCTGCCTATAACTTGTGACTCCCCAAAAACTTAACTACTGATAGCCTCCTGTTGACCAGGAGCCTTCCTGATAACAAACGGTCAATTAACACATACACGTGTATATTTTATGGTAATAAAAGATAAAGTGGACTAGTATCTACATCTATTTTATGCATCCGTGACATACTTTTTCTTAATTTTTTTTTTTTTTTTGATAGTTCTAGGTTATAGAGTTCGTCCGTGAGTTTTTTTCAAATTGTTGCAAATCTCCAAAATTTTTCAAAACCTATTTATGGAAGAGAAAAAAAAAATCCATGTACAAGTGAACCCACACAGTTCAAACCCTTGTTGTTCAAAGAGTCAACTGTTTAGTTCCTACAATGAAAAGGGATCATCCAGAAATGTTAAAAATACCAAGACCACCATTTACAAAATATCTCGTCTCTCAATAGACAAATATAGTCACAAACAGATATTCTGACCCTGTATCTCTGAAACCATTTATAGACATGCTGATTCATAGATTTGAACATCTAAGGCCATGGTACACCGATCAACATAAACCACTCACTCTGCGAGTGAAATGTACACATTTGCTTCAAAACACAGCACAGCAATATTCCAGTTCCCACAAATGTCCTCTCAATCGCGACAGACTCATGCTAATGGAAAGAATCTGGTGGCCAACAACTGCATAAAGACAATCCCAAAGACATACAGAAAAACAATGCAGCAAGAACAGCTCACTTGTCTGAAAAGGATTGGAAAATCCTCAGCACTCTCTGCTTTCCGGATGCCTTTCCCTCCACCGCCTTCAGAAGCTTTGATCATCAACGGAAAACCAATTTTTTCTGCCGCCTGGAAGGCAAAGGACAAACAGACTTCTTTAGAGGCTAGACAGTTTCTACCACTACCAAGACAGTGAGAAGTTTCCGGGGCCTTGGCACCCCGCCCCCTACCCTTCTTCCCCATCCGCTCTGCATTTACCTCTAAGCCCTCATCTACATCCTTCACACAACCCTGGTTGTAAACATCTTCTGGGACACTGATTCTTTTTCCATGCTGCAGGCTATCTTCTGCCCACTCCACCGTCAGACCTGGAGAGTCACAAAGGAAAATAAATTCTCCAAGGAGGACAGAGACACACAAAACACAGATACCACAGGGCTTGTCCTCACCAAAGCCACTCTAGACCTGGCCTCTGGACCAACAGAATACAGACAGGGTCCTTTATCTTAATTAATTAATGGCTTTTAATTTTCTTAAGGACTGACTCCACCCTGAATGAGAAATCAAGTTTAAGAAATTTAGACTGAGTCTACAAGAACCATAGTAAGCTGAATCCAAAAATATCCCAGTTCTACTCCATGGAGTGATTTATATACGAATCATTCCTTTCTAATATCTTGGGAAAAAATAAATTCTCCAAGGAGAATTTTTTTTTATATATATATATATAAAAAGCTTTTCATTCCAAATTTAAAACTCAATCTCCAGAGAAAAAAAAAAGCAAATTGAATAGGAAACTCCTGAAACTTTTTATTTTTTATTTTTTAATATTACCTAGAAATTCTACTTTGAGGAATTTATCATAAGGAAATGATTAAAATGTACATAGAGATTTAACTATAAGATGATTAAGGTTCCATTGTTTCTAACATTTTTTTTAAATTAGAAAATAAACTAGAAACAACCTAAATGTAAAACTAGAGAGGACTGTTACTCGTGGTACATCTGTATGATACAATCCTATTCAGGCATTTTATAACATTTTATCGAATGTTATAAAGTGTATTTATTGACATCGAAAGATTCATGAGAAAAAATAAGTCCCAGACTAGTAAATATAAGATCTCTGGTTTTTTAAAGGATGTGCTTAGAAGAAAGGCTGGAAAGGTAGATACTGAAAATGCAACAAATGCTCAATACAAGATTATAGGATTATGGATGAGTTCTCACACTTTCTAAGTTGTCTACAATGAAATTACACCACTTGTTTAATAATTTAAAATTGTAAGTGAAAGAATAAAAAAAAAAAAGGCACATTCCTGTCACCCCCTTGGCTCATATTAGCAAGACTGGGCCAAGGAGTCCCCCAAAGTGAAGCTTGGGTCCCTTACCACTTCCACTCCAGGGCAGCGTGGGGATCTGCAGCGTCTGGGCCACGATGGTGGAGGCGATCTTATCTCCCAGGGCCCACATGGCCTCGCTGGGAGGGCCTGAGGGATCAGGGACAAGGCGGAAGGCAGAATCGAGTCAGACACAAGACCCTCACAGCCGAGTGCAGACCAAGTGCACAGTGAATGTATTCAAGTCCTAGCTCTCAAGGACTTTATCAAGTCAGGGAAGGAAAAAAATCTGTTAATCTGTTACTTCATCAGTTAACTCTTAACACATGTGGATTGTAAACCTCGGCTGAGTTACAACCTAAGCTATGTGGCATACAGAAAATTCACTTTCGGGAGAAAGCCAAAAGCTAAACTGAGAGGGCAAGCTAGCACCTCATAAAACCAGACCATGGGTGAACTAAGTTTTCCTATAATGAGTCAGATAGGAAATATTTTCAGCTTTGTGGGCCTGCTGGTCTCTGTCACAAATACTAAACTTTGCTAGTGTTGGGCAAACACAGACTTTGGCAATACACAAATGAGCAGGGGCCATGTGTCAATAAAACTTTATTTACAAAAGTAGGCAGCCGGCCAGATTGGGCCTACGGACTATAGTTTGCCAGCTTGTGGGCTGGATCATCAACCTCCAGAGGAGCTAAAACTAAAGGATAAGGAAGAGTCCCATGTGACAGCCAATCAATGACTGTGGACAGAAAAAACGGGTCAGAAAAATCAGCAGGCATGGGTCACCAGGTCGATCCTAGGAATATCAGGTGTTGTCTGCACTGAGCTATTTCATACAAAAGTCTGTGCCGTGGGCCCAAAGGTAAGGATTTATTACTGATGGTCAACGATTCCCCTAAAGTTTAGGGCCTAAATCATGCAACGATGTCAGATAATATAACTGCACAAAGTATACAAATGTAAGTTCAAATCCCGAAACAAACCGATATCATAGATAATAAGTATCATTTTACCTAATAAGTAGTAGAAATGAAGGGCTCTGGTCTCAAGTGGTTAAGGCATTCCAAAGGCCTAAGAACAGCCCAAGGAAAACTGTGACCTTATCAGAAATGTGACCTCAAAACCTAGCAATAAATCTGAACATGGCTGGTACCTCAGTACCAACAGGAACACAAGCAGAGGTCTGCTTGCCCCAGTATCATTCCGTGGTGGTAACCATGGTAACAGCTCCCATTTCCCCAGGCTGGACAACCTACCCAGGTGCCCTCCCACCCCTGGTCTCGCTTGCTCCTCACAATGAAATTGTGAGGTGGGAATATGAAACTGATTCCCACCTTACACGGATGCACCAGAAAGAGAATCTGACCCAGAGGTCAGATAAGTGTCCCATCAACGCCCCAATTCCCACCAATCTGACGGAGACAGACTCTACCTAAGAAAGCAATGTCGTGCTTGCACAGGAGCTCCGGAAGTTTGGGGTTTTCGGAAGCATGGCCCCAGCCAGCCCACACCGCCTGCAAACACAGAGAGGTGTGAACAAAGATTTTCCTTTAAGAACCTGCCTCCCATCACACACCGAAAACTCTTTCTTTGCCGGGTCATACCAGCCCTGGATTTTGGGGTCTCGTAGGACCCAGCTCCTCTGCCCCTTCTGAACTGTGGATTCAAGCTGCTCCATAGCTCAGGGCATCACCCCCCGTGGGCAGACTGGGGCGCCCCAACCAACTTACCTGCACGGGGATTCTCTTGGCAATGTCCACGATGAGCTCCACGTTGGCATAATTGTTGTTGTTGGGCCCTCCTGGCACAGGGACATACTGATCTGCCATCTTGATGTACTCTGGAGTTAAACAGGAGAGGAAAGAATATCTGAGAAACTAAAGTCCACTGCAGGAAATCTGCAAGACACAACTGTATACGGCCATTGAAAGGATAACCGTGACAATTCTTGGGCAACAACGGACAAAGATGTGTGATAATTAGAAGAAAACTCTGAGTATGACTTTAATTATGTAAAAATATATGTGTGTCTGGATCAGGCCTGGAAGGGAACAAACAAAACAGAAGGAGGCAAGTGATCAGGATAGTGGGATTAGAGGTGGGTATTTTCATTCCTGTTTAAAGTTTATCTTAATATTGTTTTGCCATTGAACAATTCAATGTTTGTTTTTCATCAGGGTAAAAAAAGCATTACATACAGTTTACCATCTTACTCATTTATTGAGCGTACAGTTCAGCAGTGATAAGTATATTCACACTGTTGTGAAACCGATCTCCAGAACTTTTTCATCTCACAAAACTGAAATTCTGTACCCATCAAACAACTCCCGGTTTCCCCCTCCCCTGCCCCTGGCAGCCACCATTCTACTTTCCGTCTCTGTGCTTTTGACCACTCTCTGGACCTCATCTAGATGGAATCAGACAGTATCTGTCTTTTTGTGACTGGTTTATTTTCACTTAGCATAATGTCCTAAAGCATGTGACAGCAATTCCTTCCTTTTTAAAGCTGAATAGGATACAATGCTTTGATTTTAAAATATTCATGCTCTTTAAGTCAGAAATTCCACTTGGAGAAATATGTCGTAAAACACAAAAGAATCACTGGGGACAGGGTCCTCTCTTCCACCTCCGCCCAGCACCGCGAGCCCTCCCCCGCAGCCCACACATCCCCACCTGTCACTCCCTTAGCTGCTCAGCCTGCACTTCTGTAAGGGCCAAGACCACGCAGTGCAGCCACGTGGCTGAAGGGACATCCCTCTACTCCCCCAGGCCTAACTGTCCACATCTGTGAAAACAGCCCTGATCTGCCAATAAACACGCCCACCTGGGCCTCCCCTGTGACCCACCCAGGGGCTGGCTCATCCCCTGCATTCCTTCAAGCCGGGGACCATAGTCGCCCGCCGGTGCCAGTACGTGGCCTGGCACTGGCAAAGAGCCCAATAAATGCATGTTGATGAATAATAATAATGATTAAAAAGAACAACAACACACACAAAAAACACTGGGGAGGTCCCAGGGATTATAAAGTGAGAAGTCAGATAAGTACCTTCTCCTCCCAAGTTTTATTCTCACATTGGAGAAGATAAACAAGAAAACGAACGTGATAACTACAGACTGTGGTCGGTGTCGGAGCTCCCTGAGACAGACACACAGGAGGACGATACGAACTGAATGTTGGGGCACGGAGGGGTGCAGGCCTGCTACGCAAAGAGCTTCAGGGAAAAGCACTGTCAGCAGAAGGTCCAGCACATCCCAAGACTCTGAAACAGGAAATAGGAAAGCCAGCCCGGAACCAATGAGGCCAGCGTGGCTGGGACCCAGGGATGGAGGGCAAAAGGCACGAATCGGGCCAGGAGGCCAGCAGCGCCTACCCGTGTGGGGCCTTATCTGGCCTGAGTGAGGATCTGAAATTTTGGTCTGAGCATGATGGGAAACTCCATAGGATAAAGTGGCGGCCTCTCAGGCAGCCCTGGGTTCCAATCCTGCCTGTGTCATGTCAAAAAATCAATAATAAATGGAGCCACTTTAAAAGGGAGCCAGAGCTGCCATGCCAGAGAACTGCCTCACACATCTTATGGAATGTTAACACAGGGCAAAATAACTTTTGGACCCTGCCTAGGACAACGTTTTGTCCCAAAAAAAACTGTTTGCAAAGATAACAAAAAAGCTGTTATTTTGACTACTGGACTGAAAATTAATAACAGCTGTTTAGAATTAATATCACTCTGTTGTTATCTGCACCAATAGAAATGCCTTCCCGGTTGGAGCTTCGTACTCCTAACTCCGAAGGCTGCCGGTTCGATTCCCATATGGGCCAGTGGGCTCTCAACCACAAGGTTGCCAGTTCAATCCCTCGAGTCCCGCAAGGATTGGTGGGCTCCGCCCCCTGCAACTAAGATTGAACACGGCACCTTGAGCTGAGCTGCCTCCCGGATGGCTCAGTTGGTTGGAGCACATCCTCTCAACCACAAGGTTGCTGGTTCCACTCCCACAAGGGATGGTGGGCTGTGCCCCTGCAACTAGCAGCGGCAACTGGACCTGGAGCTGAGCTGCGCCCTCCACAACTAAGATTGAAAAGGACAACAATTTGACTTGGAAAAAAGGTCTGGAAGTACACACTGTTCCCCAATAAAGTCCTGTTCCCCTTTCCCAACAAAATCTTTGAAAAAAAAAAAAGAAAAGAAATGCCTTACTTCTATTGATGTAATTGTTCCCATTCCCTTCCCATTGCATTTGTCTCCTAATCGGAACATTATTTGGGCTTCTGCCTGAATCAGTACGTCTGGAATAGCTATTCTCATTGATCTCAAACAAATGCTTTTTGACTCTCGCTTTGAAAGGCCTTTTTATTTTATTTTTCTTTGCCTTTTTATTTTTAAGATAATAGTCACCTGCCATTTGTACAACCCTGGGCAAGTGATTTATGTCCTTGTGCCTCAAGTGTCTCATCTGTAAACCTGTCCTCACTGTTTGTTGTGAGTTAAAAGGAGGTTGCAGAGCCCAAGACCTGTGTCCAAGGTCAGGTTCAGGGGATGGGGCCAAGGCTGCTGGGGCTGGGAACAGCACTGAAGCCACTGAATCATTTAAGGAGGAGATGATGGCACCCAAGCTGTGTTTTTAAAAGATGAGTTTGGCTGCTATGTGGAGAAGGGTCTGTAAAGGGATAAGACTGTTCAGGGGAAAAAGCAAATCGTCCAATACTTTATGTATAGAATGGAGGCTAGTAGAGAGATAAGTGAATAGATAATTCATGATTGAAGATAATTAATGATTGAAATACAGTACATACATATGCAACAAAAAACATCCACCTGCAATAACATGGACATTTCTCAAAGATGGGATTTCCGCTTTGCATGTTAACCATTTGCATTTTTATAAGGCACATGGGTCACTCCTGTTATTAGCAGATATTTTAATTAAATAAAGAATAAATGCAGGCTGTCATGAGGGACTCTGTTTGGGGTTCAGAATGGACTTGCCCAAGTGGGGTGGAGGCGGTGAGGGCAAGTAAGGATGGGGCATGTTGGGGGGAGGGGGGTAGTGAAGGCCCACATACCTGCATTGGCCTTGAGGTCCTCCGGGGTCACCATAACTACAAACCGGATGGCCCGCTCATTTCGGAACATATCGTAGGCCCACCTGCGGATGGAGCGCATGCACTTCACAGCGGCAATGCCATTGTTGGCAATGAGCACCTGGATGGGAAAAAGGAGGAAGGGACCAGAGCTGCTCGTCTACCTGTGCTGGAGGCTGCATACCACCCAGAGTCCATCTCACGGCTGCAGAGCCTCCTGTGGTACCTGGACCATGTCATTCTTCTTTGTATTTCTATAGCACACAGCCCAGCACAGAGCAGGTGCTCAAAGTCTTCCAGCTGCATGGATGCATGGATGGACTGATGGACGGATGGATGGACAGACAGATGGATGGACGGACAGACAGACGGATGGATGGATAAGTGGATGAGCGGGTGGGTGGGTGGATGGATGGATGGACAGACGGATGATGGACGGACGGATGGATGGATGAATGGATAAATCAATGAGTGGTTGGGTGGGTGGGTGGATGGATGGATGGATGGATGGATGGATAGATGGATGGACGAACGGACGGACAGATGCATGGATGGACAGACAAATGCATGGATGGACAGATAGACGATGGATGGATGGACAGACGGACAGACGGATGGATAGATGGATAAGTAGATGAGAGGGGTGGGTGGGTGCATGGATGGATAGATGGACGGACGGATGGACGGACAGACAGATGGACGGATCGATGGATGATGGATAGATGGATGGATAAATGAATGATTTTCAATTCCTTTATCATGGAATTGATAAAGGAATGGTGCCATCATGATCACTTAACATTTTTTGAGTGTTTAGTATATACCAAGCTACAATGCAATGTATTTCACCAGCATATTTCATTTTATCCTCATAACAGCCCTTTGTTTCAAAAGAAGTTTTAGTATTATCCCCACTTGGGGTTAAAGACATTAAAACTCAAGGAGTTAAGGCACTTGCCCAAGGTGGCACAGCGGATAAGACTTGAGTCTGCCCTGTGCTCTGAATGGCCCACCATGGCTGCCTCTGCATCCTGAAGGTTAAAGGTCCTGGGTTTAGTCAAGAGGAAAGGCAGTGATGCTGACTGTCCTCAGCAATAGAGAGCAACAGAAGGGGTCCTCGTTTCAATCCTTGTTTGTATCATGGACTTGCTGTGTGGCATTAGGCAATTCCCTTCCCTCTCTGGGCTTCAGCTCCACATAAGGAGCTCAGATTGGCCAACCACTGGCGTGGTTAGGCACCTGGCTTCAAAGCTCTGGCTCACACAGCAAGTCCATGACTTTAAGGCCCTTACACAGCTGACGAACCTTCCCAACAGCCCTGAAGGCCAAATCTCATTAGAGATTTGGGAAGTGACTGTCTCTCCTTTACAGAAGGGGAAACTGAGCCTAGATGTGATATCCCACGAGGGGCCACAACTGACAGACCCCAGAGCTCCTGGCTTAGGTTCAACACTCTTTCTCCCCTTTCAAAAATGGCAAGTTTTAGCTGTCTCATTACTGTCATTCTCGTACATGGATCTTCTCTCCTCTAAGGAGCTGCAAACCTTGACAGGGCAGGGCTGGGTTTTTTGCTTCCCTCCCAATAACCAAGGAAGTAACCCCTTGCACTAAAGTACTCAGGGTTCTTCAGGGAGCTTCCTGATCTTGCTCAGAGGCCTCAGTCTCCTCCTCTGTGAAATGGGGTCATGCACCTGCTGCTTCAGGCTGTCATCAGGATGAAAAGCTCATGAAGTCCAGCGCCCAGCACGTAGCAAGAGAGGAGGGATGGCCCTCGCCCCCTCTCTGCAGCGTGAGGACCCAGCCTGCAGCTGGTTCTCCCCCCCATCTGGCCAGGACCCCAACTGTACCTTCTCAATGACCCGATCCCCCCCAAAGCGAGTGACAAACTCGGCTGGGGAAGCCACGGTGAAGTCTCTGTGCAGATCCATTTTCTTCTGTTCCCGGCCTCTCTTCACCAGGTGGAGTCCTGACATACTGGGCCTGCAGGGGGAACAGCACAGACATGCATGAGCCAGGAAGCCTAGGACGCTCAGGGAGGGAGTGGGGCACCTGGCACCTATAGAAGCCACAGAGCAGTGGAAGCCCGTCACACCCCTGTTGTTTTGCCGTCCCTGCCCAGGGACCTTGAATCATTTCCTTCTCAAGGAGACTCAAGAGGCTAGCGCACAAATAAAGCAGGATAAATCCCGACCCTCTCCCCACAAGCTGTATATTTAGATTTGTAATCTTAAAGTTTTACTTTATGTGCCCATAATGTAGGCACTCAAATAATACCAAAAAGTTTATAACCGGTGGAAGTGTATGACCAGGGAGGAAGTGACACATTCCAATACTTCGGACACGTTAAACAGTATAGATCACTTTCATGCACTTTTCTATATGCATATATCAAAAAAAATTTTAAAAACAAAAACAAAATATATGTTAATACTTTAAAAAAAAAAAGAGGATTTTGCCCCACGCCTTCCAGATCCCAACGCCAGAGGAAGTCACTTCTGTGGCATTTACACATCTCCATCGTCCTGAACAATATGTGTGTACTATCTTGTGAGTCATCCATTTGAGACACCGTCTGTGGAACTTCCTATCTTGAGAGATAAGGAAGGAATGCTCATCCTCAGCCATCCCACCCACTTCCCTTCTCCCAACCTCTCAATAGGGGTACATTGTAGTTTGCTGGACTCACTATTCAGTATTTTGAGTCTAGGCTCATTATTCACAGGTGAGGGCTGGGTGAGACCAGATTTTCCTTTCTTTCTTTCTGTTTTTCTTTCCTGGAGTTAATGTTTCGTTGACTTGGTTTTCCTTTGGATGTGTTGCTAATTCATCTCATTCCATGTTTTTCCACTGGTGACATCCCTCCCGGAAGCCTCTGCTCTCCTTTCACCTGGACTAGCTGTTCTCCAGACCCCCTGCACACCTGTGATTCTGGGACATCCCTTCGCTGACATCCTTAAGTTCCCTTTGCCTTTCCTTGGGGCTTGACCCCTAATTTGGGGGATCAAACGGCTCCCTCTTTTTTGGAGGACTCCTTTGTTTTGCTAGGGCATATCCTCCAGTAGTTGTAACCAGTTAAAAGGATGGTGCAAAGGCTGGGCACATGACGATGATGTCTTCAACAGGCCTGTCCTGCTCCTAGCTGCACTGGGCTCCCTCATCACTGTCACCCTAGAGCTTCCCTCTGAGTCTATGTTGGAACTCTGTTTTTTTTAAACAGATATTTTTTTAAAAGATTTTATTAGGGAAGGGGAACAGGACTTTATTGGGGAATAGTGTGTACTTCCAGGACTTTTTTCCAAGTCAAGTTGTTGTCCTTTCAGTCTTAGTTGTGGAGGGCACAGCTTAGCTCCAGGTCCAGTTGCCGTTGCTAGTTGCAGGGGGTGCAGCCCACCATCCCTTGATGGACTCGAGGAATTGAACTGGCAACCTTGTGGTTGAGAGCCAACTGGCCCGTGTGGGAATTGAACCGGCAGCCTTCGGAGTTAGGAGCATGGAGCTCTAACCGCCTGAGCCACCGGGCCGGCCCAATGACAGCTTTTTGAAGTTCTCGTCTCCTGTATGATTTCTGTTTCTTCCAAGTCTCTTTCGTTTGGGGCCTGCCTTCCATATTAGAAACTGTACCCACACATTTGGTAACCTTGGTTACTTCCTCATGACCAAAAGCAGGAACTAAAGGGCTCATGAGAAGTACTGAGAATGTGATAAGGCCAGTGGACCCTGAGCTCAACACAGGGTGACCTGGGAGGGCTGTGCTTTGGAGAACCCCAAGTGTCATTAGAGTCTTCCTCCCTCACTGGTCCAATTCCTCTGGGAGAAGTCTCTGGCTCTTCCGCCTGGAAGAAAGGTTGGCCAGGAGGCTGGGTGGGGAAGAAGGGGCAACTATTGGGACAGGTCTGGTGGGGGGCAGGGCAGGTTTCAAGATTCAGCACCTACACAGATCCCTGCCCTCCTGTTAGGAATAGAAGCCCCACACTCCCCACCGTACCCATCAGTCCTCAGTCCCTCCGCCTTTACCTCTCCAGAGGACAGTCCTCCTGGCTTCTGTTGGGGTAGAAATGGGTAGCCCCCAACCACACAGAGCAAGCGAGGGGCTCTGGGAGTCTTTCACCTAATCCTCCCCATTTTTTTGCTCCCTTCACCCCCAGTTGCAGACACACCAATACTGCCAGTCCCCGCGCCTATCTGCCTCCAGTAGGTTTTCAGCTTTTCTCACTGCCCCTGTACCATTCAGCCCTCTTGATTCTACTAAACCAGTTACCACTTGTTCATCTGTTTTCCAGTTTCCAAAATGTTGCTAATCTCCCCTTCTGTTCCTTCATGGGCTTCTGCCATGGGTTCTCTTTCTCTTTTTAAATCTCTTTGCTGTCATTTGGTGCGATTTTAACAGGAGCAGAACCAGGCAGGCACATTCAATTCACTCTCTTAAATCTGCCATGGGGTATTCAAGCCGGAAGCCACCTGCCAGGAATTATGTTAGAGATTAACCCCCCAAAGGTGTATCCTGGGACTGTAGCATCAGGCATCTTGGGAGGCCAGGGGTGAGTGGGTTCAGGGGGCCAAAACGTTGGGTTAAAAACCGATCATAAGGAACACCGCCAGCATGACGCCGTCTAGTATCTGAGCAGGGAACAGCAAGAATGGAAGCAAATAAGCAGTCAGGGAAGAGAAATTCCGTTTTACAGATGCACACACTGAGGCTCAGCCAGGCAAATGGGGTCACCCAGCTAGTCAGCAGGCCTGGGGCTCTTTCCATCACACCAGGAAATGTTGGGTGTGGGCGTTTTCTGCTGCATAAAGTTTCTGCGTTCAGTATACTTTCCCGTGGGAAAATGTCTTCGACAAACCTGCAGTCTGCCCCTGACCCCCACTGTGAACCATCAAAGGAAAGGCTCTGCCTGTCAGAGATGAAGAAACAGACTCCTAGGCTAGGGGAACAGAAAGAGAAATGAATGACAGAAACCCATCCTGTTTATATGCCACAACAAGATATGTATTTTCAATTAAGACTTTCTCCATTCTACGGGGCTTACTATGCACGGTGCCTCAATGAATGAACAAATAAATAAACAAATGATTTCCGGCCCTTGAGACACCCTGACTGCCTCCCAAAAATTGCAAGCAGCTTTTGTCCTAAAACCTCCTAGGATTAAACTCCTGCAATGAAATAGGACTTAGAAAAAGTACTTTGAAAAAAAAGAAAAAGTACATTGGAAGGTCAGTATTATCTCGCAAATGTGAACAGTACTTTTAGCCTAATTATATTTCATTAACCAGAAAGTAGCTCAGTTCATTTTTAAGAACTTTATTTCTTTACAAAAACAGGCCGATTTGGCCAGAGGGCCATCATTTGCAGACCCCTGATCAAGGGAAATAGACACCAAAATGTTAACAGTAGTTATCACAGGGTGTCTGAATTACGGGTGGTTTCTCTTTTCTTTTTCTTTCTTTCTTTCTTTTTTTTTTTTTTTTTTGCCTATATTTGTTCGATGTTCTGCAAGGGTGTATTATTTTCAACAAGAAAAAAGCTATTAATTTTGTAACAGGGATGCTGAAAGCCATGGCAGTCCCAGGATCCAATGAGTAAGGCACTCGGTTTCCTTATCTTTAAAATGAGGATAATAACACACCCCTCATTGAGTTGTGAGATTTCAATAAATTAATACATAAAAAGTAAAAGATGGCACCTGACACACAGTATACCCTAGATTATTATATCAGTGCAATGAGGTCAAGAGGATCAAAGGCAGCTCTCCCAACCTCACCAGGAAAGGCATCAGGCCACCCCTCTCCCCAGGCCAGCTCCCCAGCCATTCACTCTCCCTACTCTGTCCACGGCCTTCCCTGGCTGGCTGGCTTGATCCCTTGGCTTCAGAAAGTCTGAGACATCCCATTTCCATACACACAAACATTACAACGAGCAATGTGACCTAAAGTGCAACAAAGAAAACCTGAACCATTAGAAAGACACCATTGTGTGGCCTGGGGAAAACCATTCATGGCCGCCATTTTGATTTCAAACCTGGTGACAGAGCCCATGAGGTGGATCACAAACCCATCACAGCAAAGCAGGCGGGTGAACACACACAACGCTGCTGGAGTGGCTTGTTTAAGGCCCCATCTCCAAGCTGGTGGCTATTTTTATTTGTTTTTGACAAAATTGGAGACCGACCAACATTGGCTCTGACGGGCTGACCTTCAGCCGGCATTTGTTCCAAAGTAAGTGTGAAGTGTGGAGACTGAAATATTCCCTGGTGACTTTGGAAATGGCTTCAGGTACAATCAACTACACAACAGAGCTGTCAGCCAAACACCAAACACAGTCAGCTGCTGAAGCACAAGACCAGGCAGAACTACATTCGGAGGGAGGAAATAACATTCTCCAGTGTCACTATGGATGGAGCACTGGGGGCGTCTCGCTGAATCTCCACAGCCCTGTGCCGGGGAGGCCATCATCTCCTGCTCACAATGAGGAAACCGAGACTCAGAGAAGCCCACTGACCTCAAATCACACAACTGGCAGGCAACAGAGCTGGGCTTCCAATGTGACTCTATCTGACCCCCAGAATCTAATTTTGAGGAAGAAAACTTACAGAGATAAATGGAAGTACCTCTATGGTCTGGACTTTAGAAACTAAGCACTTGCATTTGAGAGGCAATGTGTGTAACGCAGGGTTCTCAACTGGGGGGGAAGGGGTCACTGTGCTCCCTGGGGACACATAGCCACGTGTGCACAGTTGGTTGTCACAACTTGGGATGTGCTACTGGCATCTCGTGGGTAGAGGCCAGGGATGTCGCTCAACATCCTGCAAAGCTTCCAAGACAGGCTCCACCACAAAGAATTATAAGGCCCCAAATGTCAACAGTTCTCAGCTGAGAAAAACCCTGGCCGACCAGAGCCGTCGCTCAGGCTTTGAGTCTGGAATCCACTACTTATGACCTCTGTAATCTTGGGAAAGTTGCTTCAGTACTGGTATCTCGGTTCCCTCACAGGATGAAAATATTTAACAATATCAGTAGGAGCTGCTTCATGGAGCGTGCGTCCAGGGTTCAGCACTGGGCCTGGCCTACATACTCGTACAGGAAAGAGCTTTAGCTGAGGTGTCTCTCTGCAGGGGAACCATTGTAAGGGCCCCAGGATGGTGTCATCAGTCTACGGTCCTGGCATTAACCAGTGCTAACCAGCACGTAAGTCCCCTCTCTCCCTTTTCTTTTGTACAATGGAGGGGTAACTGCAGAGGTGATGAGCTAACGGAAGTGAAGGCCTATCACCACACAAGTAAGCAACAAAGGACATTGTATAACCCTATACAGGCTCATCTCTCTTTACACTCATCTTTGGGTTCCCAGATAAATGGACCTATGGAAATATCTCGGGCCACCTGTCCTCTCAGCACCTCCTGGGATGGCCACTTTGGCTAGGCCAGGGGTCTGGTGTCCATAAACTGTGAAGGAATACAGTCAGGCCCATTCGATTACATATTATCTATGCCTGCTGGTGCAGTAAACAGCAGAACTGAGTAATTGTAACAGAAACCATATGGCCACAAAGCTGAAAATATTTACTATCTGGCCCTTTAGGAAAACAGGTTTGCCAATTTCGAGTTAGACAGCGGTTTTCAACCCTGACTGTACACTCCATCACATGAGAAGCTTTAAAAACATACTGGGCTCCACCTAGATTAATTAATCATCATGCCTGGGAGAGAAGGTTTGGGGGGCACCCAGGCATCTACAGTTTTCAAAAGCTCCCCCCAGGAGTAGCAGCTGAATGGCTCAGTTGGTTAGAGCGCAAGCTCTTAACAAGGTTGCTGGTTCAATTCCCGCATGGGCCACTGTGAGCTGCGCCCCCTACAACTAAGATTGAAAACGGCGACTGGACTTGGAGCTGAGCTGTGCCCTCCACAACTAGACTGAAGGACAACGACTTGAAACTGATGGGCCCTGGAAAACACACTGTTCCCCAATATTCCCCAATTTAAAAAAAAAAGTCCCCCCAAGAAATTCTAACATACAGGCAGAGATGAAAACCACAGATAGATCCACAATCAACATTTCAACATAGACAGATGATCTTGGGTGGGTGACTGACCAGGCCTGCTGACCAGGGCTGCTGACTAGCTGGGTAGCCCCCTTTGTCTGGCTGAGCCTGAGAATTCCCAAGGCAGTGACATCACTCATAATGGAGCATCATGGGACTCACTGAAGACCAGATTCTTCCGCCTTCCCTTCCCCAACTTTATTTCATCCCATTCAAACTCAAGTCTCTTTCAAGAAGCCCATCTCCAATCACGCTGACCCACATGCATTTCTCCATTCCCTGAACTCTGGCCCTGTGGACACACCGAGGGACGCCGGTCAGCATTTTGTTCTGGTTCCTTCATAGATGATCCAGCCTTCAGAACAGGATCTCAATGCCTCTTGACTCCACAGACCTCTTTCACAACAGAATTCTGCCGTTACTGCTATCAGTTGTGCAAATGTTTGTGCCAACCTGGGAGAGCGCTCAAGGCCAGCACCCCCCGAGGGCTAGGCATCAGGCACAGTGCTGGGCTCCAGCTCTGAACAGTCTCAAGAACCCTGTAAAGCTCTATTACGATTAGCCCCATTGACAGATGAGAAAACAGGTTCAAAGGGCTGATGGCATATGCTCAAGGTCACACAACTCAGTGGCAGAGGAGGGCTGTCTAACTCCATCTTTTTACCAACTCTAAGCTAAGGGAGGAACCATGCAGTGACCCACTAAAGCATCTTCACATTATTATAAATACGGTAACCACATGGCCTGAACTTGCAGGGACAATTCCAATTTCTCTCAAGTTTATTCTTTTGGATTAAAGTGGTTTGTGAAAGATATTCTTTTGGATTAAAGTGTACGATTAAACGCGATTCATGATTTATATGTTAAATAGACTTAATAGCTTTATAGATCAGAAAAGAAAAACCTGTATCCTTCGTGAGCTACGTGGCCTGCTTTGGGTATACTCCAGGACTTGAGTATTTCTGCCAGAGGAGTTAGATCAGGGCTCCAAACGTGGAAGAAATGTGACCTCTGTGCTCAATAAATGACTGAGTGCATAAGAAAGACCCTGACCCTGCCTCTCTGCAGGCTCTTTGCTCAGACACATCCCAAGAGACTCCAGGAGGGTCCCCCAAAGACTCTGTTAGTCTCCTCTGTGAAAGGATTGAACAACTGCAAGGTCAGCCTCCCTCCTGGCAGGCTGGCCGTATGTCTGGAACATGTCTCTTGACCTTTCTGAATCCCCCATCAGAGGAATTAAACAACCACGGCCCTTCCAGCTCCAAGAGTCCTCACTCCCTAGAATGCTCACGAGCTGCAGTAACTAGTTTTCAGCAAAACTTTAGTCCAACATTAGGAAAGTCTTCTTATTTTTGAGTTGTGCTCTTAAAGCGGTAGAAACTGGCTGCCAATAGAGAGCCCTCTGGGCGACAGCCTGGAAAGTGAATCCCAGTATATTCTCACCAGCACTGAGAGACTGTTTCCTCATCTGTAAAATGGGAATAATGGCACTTAGCGCCCCTGATGGTGTTACTGAGAAAACATCCAGCTCTCTCACTGGATCAAGAGCTCCTAGAAGGCAAAGGTAATGTTTCCCAAACATTTTTGTGTCCCTTCCTGCTCCCAGATGTAGGCCTTACACATGGGGGGTGTACAGGGACTGTTTATGTACCAGGTAAAGATATCCTGAGAAAAGAGCAAAGAATGGAGACAGAGACTTAGCAACCAAGCTGTCCTTCATGGTGCTGGTTATTAGCAAAAAAGGAGAAAAAGCCCAAATAGCCACTATTTATCGTGGATTGCTTATACATTTTAAGGTATATCCACTTAGAGGAACACTACAGACCCAGTAAAAAGCATGTTGTAGAACAAAGATTGGCAGTTGTTTTCTGTAAAGGACCAGATAGTAAACACTTTAGGTTTTATGGCCCAGGCAGTCTCTGTCCCACTACTTACCTCTGCCCTTGAAGATTGAAAGCAGCCATAGACAATTCATCAGTGATGAGCATGGCTATGTTCCAATAAAACTTTATTTGTGGACACTGAGAGTTAAATTTCATGAAATTTTCATGTTACCAAATAGTATTCTTCTCTTAATTTTTTAACCATCTAAAAGTTAAAAACCATTCTTTGCTTGCAAGCCAAACACAACCAGGCTGCAGGCAACAGTATGCTGAGCCCAGTGGTAGAATATTTAATGTCGACTGAAAGAGCAAGTTACAATACAATATGTTCTGTATACTTCCCATGCATAAATTAAAACATAACTGCACAGTAAGAATGGATATACAGCAATTTTAATAAAGATTATGATGGGGCAGTTATGGGTGATTTTGGTTCCTCCTTTCTGCTTGTCTATAATATTCTGAAATTTCAAAAACAAACATAGCATCATTTCAGTCACTTAAAAAAAGAAAAGCCATAAAATGAAGGCAGAAAAGAAATCTAGCAGGTGGGGCTAAGAAGCACAGAAATGCCCACACTGACCTGCTCAGAAAATAACCTTAAATGTGATACCTGCTCAGAAACACGTTGACTCGCCCAGGGCTTAACAATCACTAGGTTTCAGAGACCTGCCTTCCAGGACCATCACCTTCATCAAGGGTAAGGGGAGGAAGAAGAGGAAAGCGAAAAGGGGGAAAGCGTGGCCCCCGCCAACCGGTCAACCTTGACGCACCTACAGTGTGCTCCAGAGCGCCCTCCTCCAATCAACATCACTGCCAAATCCGACCTCCGCTTCAACTGCCAAGGCCAGCTCGTGTTTTTGCAAGGCGGGCTCCGTCGCCGCAACCGACAAACTGAAGCCTGCACTTCTTTGGGAGGAGGCGGGGAAGAGGGGGTGGTGCTAAGAGGACACACAACTTGACTTCGCGAGGGGGCCAGGAAGTAGGGAGAACGCTGCATAAGTTTGTAAAAGATAACGGTTATTAAAAGTGCAACCTTACTTACTTTACTTTGCGATCAGGGAAACAGACCTTGCACTTGGCAGGGCTCATGTTGACCGTCCCGCGGAGCAATCCCACCAGGCTCCAGCTGGGATGCGGGGCATGCACCCCCCTAACCCCCCGAAGCAAACCCTGGTCCCGGGGCCCAGCGGGGCAGCCAGATCACGACCGGGAGGAGGAGGCGCTGTCCTAGAGCACCTCTCGGGCCGCGCTGTACAGCAGCCTTCAGGAACCCAGCTTCGCGCTGTGCTTCCTCCATCCCGAAATGCATCCTGCGCGCAAGTGTCGGAGGCGGACGCGCCCGCGCCCGCCCAAGCCCCGCCCCCAAATGGAGACCTCCTCCGCAGAGGGTCCCGCCCCCTGACTAGGCCCCGCCTCTCGTCCCCAGACAGGGTCCCGCCCCCCGAGCCGGCCAATCGCCGAGCCGCAGTTGACCTTGAGCGCCCGGCGTGGGTTGCCCGAGACTTAGAAAGATCTCTCTTGCCTACTTTCCTCCCTGACTCCCAACTGCAGTAGAAGAGTTCTACGACGGCCTCCCCCTACAGATTGGCAGCTGCAAAAACCTCGCAAGCAATTGAATACACACACAATAGGGAAGTGGTGGAAAATAAGTTATTTAAAATGTGAGTCAGCTGTCACCACGGCGCCAGGCAAAAGCCCCCGTAATAAAGTCAACTTTTTGCTTCCAAGATTCTGTTTTTGCTTATTCTTTCACCTCTATTTCCAGGGACATGTATGCTCTATCCCCTTGCTTCTCCCCAGTGGGCTTCTAGCACACACTTTGAACCACCTGGGTCCCCTACTAACCTGAGGCCTCCTAGACAGAAAAGGACCCCAGACAACCTGTGAAGCTTCTTTTGGGGAAGACTAACATTTGCTGAGTGCCCTTTTATGCCTTTGTCTCATTTAATTCTCACAGCATTACTATGGGGTTCCCCCCTCCATAATGCAGATAAGGAACTGCAATCCAGAAATGCACGTATATTGCCCAAGGTGACAGAGCTGGTGACTTGAATCCAAGGAAACTGATTCTAGTTATTATAGAATGAATGAATGCTTCTCCAAGTAGTTATAATAAATAAAAAGGATCCAAAACACTGCAATAATAAATGTAGACTATATTTATAGCAAACAAAAAATAATGTAAATGTTTGCAAATGATTCCCTTCCAAAGGCATAGTCAGCGCCACACCTCCAGGGGGCGCCGTCTACACGACCAGAACGATAACAGCGACGTCCCCCTGGAGTTGTAGAAGCAGCCGTGCTGAAGGCACTGGTTAGCTGTGCTTTAACCATAATGTTAAATAACCTTTCAACAATAGGTTTAAAAATAAATAAAACAGGTAAACAAAATTCTCAGTTCTTCAGAGTTTCTAGAAGATTCTTTGTGTCTTCAGTCCCTCCAAAAAAAGGAAACCCACTACTTAGGCTGATTTTTTTAAAGTTTCAAACAAAAACCAAAAAGTATTCATCCCCCAAATGACCCAAATTTAAATGCAACCACCTCAAAATAAGGAAACAATTAAAATCAGGAAATGGTGATATTTCAAAACATCCTACCCTACCCAAAGTCAGTTAGGATCATGCAGGAGAGAATTCTCACTAGTTTACTTGCATTGCTCTAGGTTTTTGTTCTCTATTGACAAAACCCTGACATTCATTGAACACTGTGTGGGTATTGTAACTTCTCTCATAATGCAGCCTTAGAGACATCCTAACACATCTAGCTTAACCCAGGGCTTTGAAAAAAGGGATTTCACTCAGATGGTTGGTCTTTGCGTGTCATCACAGTGATAATGATTTGGATTTTTCTCTGCCTGCATTATTAGGGAATAAAAGATGAGGAGGAAAGAATAATATACACCCCTATGCACAATACCACCTTTATACAAAATCAATATTTGTGATTTTCAATGAAACGATTCAAAATTCACTGCACTTACAGTCTCATGCTGTAAGCCCTTCTCCTCAGATTTATCAGAGGCTAAATTTAACTTGTTGGTATTGCAGAGGGAAAATCCAGGTCAATGACAACAACACTCACACACAAACACACACATTCCACAAGAAAACGTATGTGTCTAGCAGCATGATAGAAAGACCTGAGCAATGATTGACCTGGGGCCTGTCCCTACGTGCTGTGTGACCTTGAGCAAACCCGTTACCTCCACTTCCTCTTCTGTAAAATCATCCACATATAATGTACTTTCATTAAAAGAAAAATAAAATACTCCCTTCCAATATGTGATGAGGGAAATGTTACATTAAGTATGGAGAAATGAATGATTTTTCTAAAACAGGATGCTGATGCTTAAGGGGAAGGGGAAAAATAAGAATGTTTCATCGCTCTGCACCCTGTATTAATAGCCAACCTCCCCCGAACCTCAATATCCATTCCACAAATAGAACAATGAAAAGACAGATATCCCTTTTATCCCAGGTTCCCATAAAACATCTTAGGAGTTAAGAGATTTGAAAATGGGGTTTCTGCCAGCCCCTTCCTAAATGAATTGATGAATAAATAAAGACATTATAGAAAAGATCTGTGGCATTCCATTTAGGAACAAATAAAAATATTTATATATGGTTTAAAATGTTATGACCTGCTCACAGAGCTGAGGAGAAGAAGTACAGATGGGGACCATGAACAGGAAGAGGCTGGGGAGGCACCCACTACAAGCCCAGCTAGGATGCTATTTGGGACAGGGAGGGTGATGCAAGGTCCCAGCTTGCTTTCTGGTGTGCTTTCACTGCCAGGCAGGGCCCCCTCCTTTATGTCCAGACCCCACAGACCCTCACTTGCCTTCCCTAAACCTCTCTTAAACTCAACACTCCCAGCGTGGAAGTAAGCAGTCTGGGAAATGGCAGGGGAAAGAGCCAGCAACTGTGTGCTGGTGTGTATTTTATCCTTGTATCAGGGCACCTTCACATGCCTTTCCAATCCCTCTTCCTCCTCTGTGGACACAAGTTGCCATACCTTAAGAGTGTACGCCTGCTGGCTTTTGAGAGTAGCCATGGCCACGGCCAAGAACTTTGGGAGATACCCATTCAACAACTGACAACCATGGCAGCCTGGGACCATCCACTCCCCACACTTCCTCCCGTGTGATCTCAACACTAGTATTATCCTGCTTCAACAGAGAAGGAAATTGCAGCTCAGAGAGGTCACGGGATTACTCTGAGATTTGAACCCAGACATGTCTGACTGTGAGTCTTGGGTCCTTATTATGACACTGTGATTTGCATGTAATGACAATGACTGCCGGTGGACACTGCTTTAAGAGCTGTGCTCATAGCAACTCAACTAAGCCTGACACTGGCCTTGTGAGCTGGGTACTACTGTGGCCTCGTTTTAGAGGACGGTGAGGCACAGAAAGGTGACAGTGTGGCCGATGGCTGAGTAGAGGAGACAGTGGGTCAGTTGTCAGTCAGCCAGCCTCCAGCATGACCACTCTTACCCACTGCACCACTCTCTCCACTTAGGAAAGGAAATGCTCTGGGCTCTTGGCCACTCAGGCCCGTACCCTGGCCTCCCTGAGGGCAGGGGTCGGTCTCACCATCTATGCGTCCACAGTGCCAGCCGCAATGCTTAGCACCCACCCAGCAGAGCTGCAATACATGCTCCCAGCCAATGAATGGAGGGGACAAACCTGAGCTTCTCTGCTTGACCATTTCATCTCTTAGCTTGTCCTTAAACTTGCTTGGAACCCAGACCATCTGTGGTAATTGGCCAAGGGGAAATGGTTATAAATTAATAAGCTTTTTCCAGCTGCTCTCTTATCCCCATCTCCTAGCTCCCCCACCCACCTCTCCACACACACACCCACATCCACCCACACCCACACCCACACCCACACACACACACACACACACACAAAGCAAAGACTGTTCGAGCCACAGAGGGCCTTGGAGCATCCAGTCCAGCCCAGAGAGGGTAGGTGATGTCCCCAAGATCACACAGCTGAATGGTTGCCCAATAAATCGTCCTGTCTCTTGACTCTTCCCACTGATGGAAAGAAGGAGTTAGAAAGAAGGTGGAGATGCCATTGCTGGAGCCCTGGTTAGGTGGCAACATCAACACTTGGCGTTCATAGACCACTTATTTTTTTTACAGACCACTTTCCAATCTGCATCTGCTAAGGGTCTGAGTTCAAACAGCCTTCTGGGTCTATGGTGATCTTGCTGGGAGACCTTGGACAGACCCCTGAACCTCTCTGGGCCTCAGCTTCTCATCTAGGAAGTGAGATGACTGGTTCACTTTTATTAGAAAAAACTAATGTTTTTTCTAATAAAACATAATAATAATGCTTTATTATTAAACACTATTAAAACCTATTATAACAATACTTACAGCAGAAAGTTAGAACACACAGAAGAAAATTTACTGATAATTATACCACATAAAGACATTGATTATTAACTATTTGAAGACATTCCTTCCGGTCTCTCCAACCATACATACACATTTATTAAGCACAAGCATTTTTTGTGATTACTATGTGCCAGGAATGTTCTAAGCACGTTACATACACATGTCCACAATCCCTTATCCGAAACTCCTAGGGCCTGATGTGCTTTGGAATTGGGGAATTTTTGAAGTAGGCAAAGCTTTATGTTACACATTTTCATGTTACTATTTCAGCAGCAGAAGGCATGAATATTTACACACAAAAATGAGATAAATAAAGACTATGAATAACTTCACAATTATTCCAGGCAGGTTTGCGGTGAAATGAGCTCACCAGCAACTTATGAACTTGAGTTTCATAACGTTAAATTTCAGGACTGAGCTATGCAATCCTGACCCTGTCCCATCCCACTCAGTTCACACATGCACCCTATAGGGCAGAGCTGTTAGGGTAACAAACTAGTAAGGGGGCAGCTCTGAACCCCGTCTCTTACCCCAGACCCACTGTGCACTAACCATACCCCTGCTTGTTAAACAAAATGGGACAACCCCGTTACCTTCATTTCATGGTATGTGAACATCTATTTTGCCAAATTATGTCACGTTCTCATCAGCTCTATTTCTAAGTGTTGCATGGGAATTCCAACCTTTGGGGACAGTTTCCAAGTCTAAGGAAAGGACAAGCCCCACCCCCTGGACTGAGATGAACCCAAAAGGGAAGAGACTGGCAGGGAGGTCGGGGCTGAACAGAAAACACAAAGCCATTGGATCTATAATCTTAGCCCTTGTCAGATGGAAACATGGAAGGGAAGGGGGAGATTACACAAACATATTAAAGGCAGAAGAAAAATTCAAAGGAAGAGTTCAACCCCAGAGCTCGTCTCCAAAGTCACGAGATTTATGCAAAGAGAATTTCTGAAAACAAAAAGTCTACTGTCGATAAAGAGCAACAACAAAATGCCTATTCATTCGTTCATTGATGCATCCATCCACTCGCTCATACACTCAACCATTCATCCACCCATTCCCAGACTCTTTCATCAAGTGTTTTACATGCCCCCAAAAAACAGAATTCTGTTTTTGACAAGTTGGAGTTGCTCGTTTCATTCATGAGTCTGGCAAATTTTTTTTCTTTTTCCTTTTTTTTTTTTTTTTTGGGGGGGGGGTGTGTCTGGCAAATATTTATCCAAAGTCTACCATGAGCCCACACTAGGCTAGGTGGTCAGGAAAAGCGCAGACCCCATAAACACGGCCCTGTTTCCTTGGAGCCTGCAGTCAATTGCAGAAGACAGGATGCAATCAAATAAACAAATGAGGAAATTAAAGACATAATCTCAAGGAGTGGTTAAGTGTTGTGAAAACAACACAGAGGGATGGGTCAAGAAACTCAGGGTACGAGGGGAATCCTTTAAAGGTGGGAGGGGGGCAGGGAAAGCCCTCAGAGGGGGTGATTTTGGTGGGCAAAGAGCCGGAGGTGGAGGCAAGACTGGCTACAGAATTATGGGGAGCCCATTTCAGGGGGCTCAAAAGTGATTAAGTTATTAAGAATCTCAAGAGGGTGACAGCAGAGCACACAACTGCCCAGGTCACACACCACTGTGGAGCAGGCCCTGGTGGGGAAAAGGGAGCATTTCAATTCAGAGGACACAGCAAGTGTAAAGGCCCAAAATGAAGCTGCCCGTGTGAGTATTCTGGGATGGGGAGGGCCTGGTGGGAAGAAAAAGACCCCTTTGCAGACTGCTTCAAAAAAGTACTTCCTCGCAAACCACCACATCAAACATGCACATTTTCGATCCCTGTCCTAGCCAGACTCCCAGGGGGCAGCCTGGCAGGGAGGGGTGGAGGAGGCCACAAGGTGACATTCAGGGCAGCAGAGAGGCCAAGTGGCTCCAGAGGAACCTGCAGGAAGCAGGGAAGGTCCACAGACATATGTTTCTTCTTTGCTATAGTTTCCACGTGAGGAGCTCAGAGCCAAGGAATAAACTCCTCAGGCCTTAGTTTTCTATCTGAAAAACAGGAGAAGTCAAAGCAGCACTGGAAGGATTCGCCCTAACCCCTACTCGCTCCCATTTTGCAGAAACTGAGCCCAAAAGTTGAGATTTGCCACAGAGTGCTGACGACCGAGCAGCTTATCAGGGAAAAACACAATAATGAGGGGAACTTCCTGGAACTAACAGGGACTCTTTGTCACCACTTTACCTTCTATGTCACTTTTCATTTCCTCAGTGCTCCAGGTGGTTGCAAGCAGCACGCCAGCCTGCCCACTCCGCACTCCATGACCCACATCTGAAAATGGCCTGAGCATTTGACCTGCCCCTCCCCCCACCACCCCGCCGGGAAAAGGCGTCACCACTTGTAAAAGAGAAGCAACCCAGCAGTGACCCTCCACAAAGCACCACTCTGGAGGGTTTGTTTTTTTCCTTTTTTTAGGAGGGTAGAGGGTTCCCCTGAACATCCCTTCAGAGAGTTGGCCCAAGGCCCTACAAGTAATGTGAGCAGAAGTGTCAATGGGGGACCCCCAAACACCAGGCTACTGAGGTCCCCGAAGATGCCCAAACACCAAAGCAAAAACTCGACAACAGGATAGCAGAACACTCAGCCTTGTTTGGAAGTATTGTTTGAAACTGGCTGGAACACACAGGTTTTGACGTCATTTTTTTCATGCAGCCGACTCCCAGAGGCAGCGGCAGGCACTAGGACAAGTTTTGAAGCTTTGGCTCTCTGAAGATAGGTCTGCATGGGATTCTCACTCACTAGAAACAGGGAACACCTGCGGGTCCCCTCCATCGGAGGCTCCCCTCCCCCCCATTCCCAGAACTCTGTGGAGGCTGGAAATGGTCCTCACAGACATGCCAGTATCTTGGGAAGCACCAGCAGAACTACCGGAGTTGCCCCAGATACTAAAGTTCTAAGTTCCCAACTCTGAAAAGCGCATTGATTGAGGATAAAAGAACTGTGTCCGCAGTGAGCTTTGAGGCCAGAGGTCACACCTCATGGGGCTGGTCCAGCCTCCTCATGCTACAGATGAGGCATTGGAGGCTCAGAGAGGGTCAGAGACCTACGTAAGGTCACACAGCACCGCAGTCCTCCCTGTGTCCATCGCAGCCCTTTGCATCCCCCACCACCCCATAATGCACCTTCTTCTCAATGTTTGGTGCCTCTGGTTTATAAAAACCAAGATCCCTTTGCCCCTCCCTCTGTCCTTTACTGGGACAAAGCAAGGATAAATGATTTTACCCACAATGCTGAGTTTCTATGCAATGAAGACACAAGGACAGAAAATTCACTTAATATCACATTTCTGGCTCACGCCCATGCAAAGGTGAGCCCTCAGTTAAGTATCTTTTGCCTTCATAAATTCACCGGCTCAAAAAAGCTGTGGTTGAAGCACAAACTAGAAAATCCCTCAAAATGGTAATGGGAGACAGTGAGTAGGGAGTTGGGAGACTTGCCACCTCCCTTCCATAACTTAACCTACCATTTATTGACTGCTTTATTCTCTTGCAAAGTACCTTAGAAATAGTTCATTTAATCCTTACAACTTTCTGAGAATCCAAGCCTTGGGAGAGCAGAATAATAGTAATGATGGTATGATATTGCAAGCCTATTGGCTTGGTTAAGTTCTTAATTAGCACCAGCAGAAATAATTCACACAGTTGGTTCATCCTTACCCATTAAGGCTGGATCTGCACTAATACAAGAGCCAGCAGCCCCATGAGACTATTTAAATTAATTAAAAACAAAATTTTACATTTAGTTCTTTAGTCACACTAGCCACATTTCAATCTCAGTAGTCACATGTGACTAGTGGGTACCATATTGGCCAGGACAGTTCTAGAACATTCCATTCTAGAACATTCCATCGTGACAGAAAAGTTCTGTTGGCCAGCTCAGGTCGAGTTTGAAAGTTGCCTCTTCCGAGAGCTCTTCCCTGACCGGACCATATCTTTCTAAACTAGATCCCCTCAGATATTCCTTCTCCTGTACTGTTTCCTCCTTGGCATTGGGACACGCTTGGAAACGGTTATTGGCTTATTTGTGATAAAGATGAACTGGAACTTTAAAGAAATATGATCAGGCAGGGGGGAGGGGAGAGTGTCTATGGAGGAGCTAAGGCTAACGGAAGTTCACATGAGAACCCTACAGGAAGAACTCTATGGTTCTAACTTCCTTTTTCCCTTCCTTGAATACCCTTCCATCTTGGCACACTGGCCAGAATGTGCATGTAGCTTGCTATGTCTGCAGGCACTGGGTTGCAACCCTTTTCTTTTTCCCCGAATAAATCCTTTTTGGTGATGAAATACCCAGTAGATATTATTTTTAAGTCGACATCTGTTAATTTGTACATTTCCCATCTCCAGGCTAGGTCTATCTGTCTTGTTTCCTGCTGAAGCTATTGTGATAACAGTACCTTGCGATCCCTCCTACTTAGGTACCACTTAGCAACCCCCCATTGGACATTCACTTCTAACATCATCTCTGGTGTTCACCAGTTTCGGCGAATTGATTCAATACACTGATTTTTCTCTGATCCCGGCTGAAATTGCCACATTGAGGGAAAGGACAGGGTTTGGAGGGGAGAGAATGTTGGGGACTACTGGAGAGGGCACACTACGGCACAGTGGAACCTGGGTTCAGCAGTGCAACAGACCTGGCCTTGAAACTTGGCTCTGCCACTCCCTAGCTGTGTGATCTTGCTACTTTACCTCCCTAAGCCTCGGTTTTCTCATCTGTAAAATGGGGATTGACCAGCAGCCTTGTACCACTGTTACAAGAGACAACTAGGTCATTTATATGAACTGTAGGTAGAAGAGGGGTGGGGAAGCTCTGGGTAAATTTGAGTGGTGGGTGAAGTGGGTACTGGTGGCCGAAGGACAGGCCCAGGAAAGGAGCCGGGGAGGAATCCATTGCTGATTGAGCACCTACTTGTACCAAACTCTGTGCATAGTTTCCAAACATTCTCTCATTTAATTCCTGCAACATTTTGCAGATGAGGCATGGAGGCAGGGAGGGGTGAAGTGCCATGCCCAAGATCACACAGCACGGGGTGGCAGAGCCGAGGGCTGAACCCAGCTCTGGGTCTGACTCCAAAAATGGTGCTCTTTGTACCAGATACTGAAGCCTGCTCTTCCTTTTACCCTTCCAGAAGCTCCAACAGTCTTTCCCTGAAGATCTCCGCATGGGGAACACTTACATTTTCTGTTTGTTCTATCTCCTACTTCCAGGAACCAGGGTTAAAATTAAGCTCCCTGGGAACACGCTATCTATGGAAGAGCCCATCTCCTGGCCCAGGTTTTTCTCATTTTGGTACAGTGAGTACAAGAGCTGCTTAAAAGAACAACCAGGAAGATTCCACCCCCAGGCAAGACAAACGGGAAGGAGGAAGGAACCCTGGGAAGGAGCCGAGTTCTCCCCGCTGGCCAAGGTAAGGTTCTGCCTCTTTTCTTGTCTCCTACGTTTCCCAAGTTTTCTACCTGGATCTACTGTATTCCATTTGTAATCTGGGAGTGGAGGTGGCAAAGCTTGATAACGACAACAACAAGAACAAAAAAGCCACCACCTGCACCCCTGGGATCGTCCCACCTGTAATGGATCTATCGGCATTTGTTTCCAACAATCAAATTGGAGGATATGATTACAGTATTTGAGTTTCTGTTTTTTCGGCATCACTGGGGGAAGGCGTGCTTTTCCGTTGTTTGCTACCTGTTGAATGAATGTCTCTTTAGGAGGCAGGGACTCTGACCCACCCTCCAGACTCCCGTCATCCCTTGTGGCTCTGGCCAGCCTCAGCTCATTCGGCTTAAATTATAACTAGTCACATACAAGGTCATCTTCCTCAAATAGGCTGATATCGTCTAGAAAGCCAGTTTCCTAGCCAGGGACCCTGTACACACAGGAAATGCTCCATAAATGATTTTGAATGGCGGGAAGGAAGGCAGGAGGGGAGGGTAATGTCCCCTGCTTTTCACAGACCATATCTCCCCGAAAATAAGACCGGGTCTTATATTAATTTTTGCTCCAAAAGACGCAGTAGGACTTATTTTCAGGGGATGTCTTATTTTTTCATGTACAACAATCTACATGTATTTAAATACAGTCATGTCATCTTCTGGAACATCGTGATAACGTACTAAATGTGTCTGTCTGGCTGACGATCTTAACTGGGGCTTATTTTCGGGGTAGGTCTTATTTTCGGGGAAACACGGTAGCTACCCTGGAAGTGTTGGCGTCAGCGGATGGCTGGCCTGAGCAGGAAAGCATGAGACCCCACCCTCATGCTGTGCCTCCCTCCTGGTTATGAGGACAAAGGGCACGTTACCTTATAGTAGAAACGGGGGTCTCGGAGTCCCCTGTAGTCAGAGCAGCCTCCAGGGACAGAGCCCCCAGGCTGGCCCGGCTGCCCTTGCGGGAAGATTCCCGGAACAAGACAGTGCCAGGGTCCTCATCAGAGGAATTGTCATCAAAGGAGCCCAGGATGAATTTGGTCATCAGCTGCTTCCTGATGTGTGCCTGCTTCTCATCTTCTTTGGAGAGGGGTCTGGCTCGCTGGCCCTGGAGCCTGGCCGGCGAGGACTGGCCATTGCTGTCTGGGGCTTCCAGGCCTTGGGTCCCTGTACCATTGGCTGGGGAGGTATCACCCGAGGAAAGGGGTTTTTTTAGGGGATTCCGATGTGGGGGTGGCCGGGAGGTTCTTTGCCAACAGGCATCTTTGGGGTCTTTGTGGGAGGCCAGCTCAGCTTGGTTAGGAGTCTTTGGCAGAGAACTGTTGTCGCCATTCTTCTGTGGTGGCTCTCCTGAGCTGTCGGAAGCTGGAAAGGGCTCCTCGCTGGGGATGAAGCTGGCCTCTGGGTTATTCTTGGTGACTGGCTTGGAGTCCGTCATTTTCCCCCAGATTTTTAACCAGGAAAAGGTCAGGCAGGAGAAAATCAGACAAGATAGAAAAAGAAGCAGGGTCATTCATAAAACCTGTAGGGAGAAAAGGAGAGATGTTGTAGGGTCTACATAATTATTTCTCTCTTAGCGGAGCTATAGAGGGGCAACTGGAGTTCCGTGCATTCAGCTGAGAGAGCTGGAGGGGAGAAGCACTGGACAGAGAGTGGGGCAGGGTTTCTCCTCCCGGCTCTGCTCGCACCGTGCTGTGGCCTTGAGCACATTCCTTAACCCCCCGAATCTCAGCTTCTAACCTCTGATTTGGGTTTACTAGCACATGCTCACTGTACATCATAAACATACATGTGAGAAAGAACTAAATGTGATCATGTCTGTTAAAAGACTCTGCCACAGCATCATCATATCCAATAAGTGGAAACAATCCAAACGTCCATTAAGTGATACATGGATAAACATAATACAGTACATACAATGGACTGTTACTCAGCCATCAAAAAGAAGGCAACACTGACACATGCCACAACGTGCCTGAATCTTGAAAACACTACACTGAGTGACAGAAGCCATTCACAAAAGACAGCGTATTGTATGAGTCCCTGCACATGATATAGCCAGAACAGGCAAATTCATAGAGCTAGAAGATTGGGTGTTTGCCTAGGGCTAGTGGGACAGGGGTAACAGCTAAAGGATTCAACATATCTGTTTGAAGTGCTGAAAATGTTCTAAAATTGATTGTGGAGATGGTTGCACAACTCTGTGAACATACTAAACACCATTGAAATGTACATTTCACATGAGAGAGTTGTATGGTATATGAGTGTCTCAATAAAGCTGTTCTGAAAAAAGACTCTTTGGGGGGCGTCCGGTTAGCTCAGTTGGTTAGAGCGCAAACTCATAATGCCAGGGTGGCCGGTTCAATCCCCGCATAAGCCAGTGTGAGCTGTGTGAGCTGCGCCCTCCACAGCTAAATTGAAACAACTAGATTGAAACGATTTGACTTGGAGCTGATGGGTCCTGGAAAAAAACACACTTAAATAAAAGTTTTAAAACAAACAAAACTGAAAACAGGGACAAATACATGAACATGCGTACACCAAAACTTTCGGAAGCCCAAGCCTTGCTCTTATCCCCAAGGTTTCTCAACCATTGCCATGTGGGGCTGGAGATTCTTTGTGGTGGGGGCTGTCCTGTGTATCGCGGCTAAGCAGCATCCCTGGCCAATACCCACCAGATGCTAGTAGCACACGACCCTCAGTTGTGACAACCACAATTGTCTCCAAACATTGCTAAATGTCCCCAGAGAACAAAACTGCCCTCGGGTAAGAATCACTCGTCTTCACTCCTACGCCTACTCCCTCCCTCCCTCCCTCGTGCTTCTAGATGGTGAGGCGGGGAGCTGCCGGGACAGGGTCTATTTCTTACTCACCTCTTTCTTGCACATAGTAAGTCCTCAAGAAAAGCTTTAAAAGCATCAGCAAGAAAGGTCAGAGTCCCGAAATTGCTGGCTTACCCACGCCCTCAGGACAAATTTTGAAATTAGTAATTGGCAGATGACATTGTCAAAAATGTTGCAAAGGCTATCCTGGCTTTCCCAGAGGCTCCAACACGTTAGTCCTACATCCTCTCCAGGCAGGAGGGCAAGACAGGATAGAAGGGCCACTCCCCTGTAGCGCCCTCTGCTGGCCACACGGGCCAAGCACTTTCACAATTCCACATCCTGCTCCCACAGCGCGCTCTGCCTAGCCCGCCGGGCCTGAGTTAACCAGCGGGTACAGATCTCCATCGTGGTAACACTGACGACAAAGTGTGGAAACAGCCTGTTCTCTGGTCTCCCCTGGCTGACTCGGAAGGCCCTTGGGGACATGAACCAATTGGCATTCATTTCTGGATCCCTGTGCCCAGCTTGGTGCTTGGTACGTGGTAGGGGCTCAAAAATTGTATCAACTGAATGATAAATCCATGCACACACATCGAGCACCAACTGACGGCTTAAGGCCAGCTTGAACTTTGATTTCAGGGCCTCCTTTCTGAAACCGTATCAGGAATGCCAGGGGAACAAGCTGGGTGTGTCCATGGCAGTTTTGAAGTTGAGTGCCAACCGGGACACCTTACGCTAATATGACCAATGTCGGGCGCTTTTTAAATGTGCACCTTTGCCACTGTGAGATGCAAGAAATAGTGAGTGTACAAGATTGAAATAAAAGGCATCCCCGTGCCCCAGAGAGAAAACCACTTGCGTTATTGCTGAAAAAAACCAAAGAGCAGCATCAAGGCAAAAAGATGCTACAGTCGTTTGGGACTTAGGAACCCTGAGCATGTGTTCTTGACGTTGATTGCCACTGGAAAACCAGTCAAACTGTTCAAGTTTCACATTAGGCAAGCGCTTTGGGAACTTGCTCAGGAAATCCTGGCGGGCTGAGGGAAAGCATGGCTGACTGGGGCTGTGGATGGAAGGATGGATCGGTGGTATATGGAGACGGGCTGAGCTGATGGGCAAGATGGAGAGACCCACACGTGGTAGGCGATGGAGCGATAGTGGGTGAAGCTGCCAAGCTCTACACTGGAAGCTCTAATGAATGGCATGACCAGCAGTTCTCCCCAGTTTGCCCCCCGCCCCCTCACTCTGCAACTCCTTGAAGATCTGCTGTCATTCTGATAGGGGCCAGTAGATCTAACACCCCAAACCTACCTTGCAAGAGTTATCCGCACCAAAAACCTCAGGGTCTTTCCCTTTTCTTTGCGGAGAAATGATAGGGGACCCCAAAGTCACTACATGGGAACTTTTCCCAAGCAAGTACATCGAGATAAATGGGGGAACTGTTTCAGAAAGTTCCCAAAGAAACACTTTGAGCCTGAGTTTCCTCATCTATAAAATGGGGACACAAATTCTTGCCCCATTTTCCTGCCTCACAGTTGCTCTTCAAATGACATAAACATATATAGCATTTATACATACATAAACCATCAAGATTAGAGAATGTCTCCAAGCTTCCAACAGTTTGATGATATTACTGCTATGCTCATTACTTTAGTCCCATTTCACAGTTTGGTAAATTGTGGCTCAGGGAAGCTTGGTACCTTGACTTCACTCAAATCCAGGCCCAACACCCCTACTTTTCCCACCTCCCTACCACTGAAACTGGCTATAAATTAATGCCATAAAATGGAGGGTGTTACTATGAGCACGTGGATACGATCCTAAAACCAGATACCTGGCTGTGTACATGGAAGATGGCATAGTGCAGCGACACGTAAACCCACAATTCCAGACGTGCAGAGGAGTCTAGGACGACATTACATGCAGTTGATTCCACGGGCAGGAAAGGCCAGATAAGTCCTTCCAGTGAGCCTTGAGGACCAAGCTGTGGCCCTTCACTGAAATAACCCAGCTGACCCGAAAACCAGGCACTGGCCAACGCTATTTTTATTTCTTGCAAAGCGAATGCAAGCAACAGCTGCGGGGTGCCACACCAATCATGGCCCCGGCCATAACAAATGCAGGACACCACTTGGCTCTAACAAGTGCCGGCCAGCAGCCAAATGAGGGCTTGAGAACGAGGGGGTCATGAGTTTGTTTTTCCAGCTCCTCTGACCCACATCCATATCTGGCAAGGTCTTTGAGGGAACAAGAGGCAGAATGTCAGCAGTTCACCCAGCAATCCCGTTCCACACTCGGACTTTTCCTCCCACCAACATGAACTCCCCAGAGCTTGTTGCCACTTACCGTCACTGCAGACACAGCCACCAGCTCCATTCTCATGTGGGTCTGACTGACTCCCACAGAGTGACTAAGGGAACCGGCCGGGCCCGTGAAGTGTCACCTTTCAGCAGGAGGCTGGTGGTGTATGCATCAGGCCATGGGGGAGGAGTTTGGACGGCCAGTATTCCAACACGGTTAAGTTTCCTACCAAGTCAGCCATGCAGTACATGCCCTTATTTGTCACCTGCAAATAGAAGCCGTTCACGCTCCTTGCCGGGCCCTCGCCTGGCCTTAGGCTCAGGTATTTAAGAGGCTTTCTACGCTCTCAAGGGCTCGCTGGCCCACAGGGTCACCTCCCTCTGGCTTGCTACACTCCTGTCCTTAGGCCTACTTCTCTACTCATGCAATCACCCCCTTGCCCAACGCTATCTCTAGAGCATGTTTAAAACACTCCCATAATCACCAGAGCCCCGTATACATAGGAAAACTGGATTGAGGGCAGACCTTCGTGGTCATCTGTCAGACACCTGCCTGGAAGGGAAGGTGAGTCGCAGCACAGCCTGGGTTTGGCCAAGTTGGGCATGACGGGAAGGGAAGCAAAAGCCTGGACGAAGAGTGGATGGTCAAGGACCCCTCTGCTGGCAGGCAATGGGGCAATAACCTTCTGCGAGTTCAAATAATGAAGGTGATAACAGCACCATGTGAGGCAGCCAGTGTTCAAAGCTGACTTTGAGGTGGATACCTTAACCTGTATTCCAGCCCAAGGGTCGGGGGTGTCACAGGTCACAGTGTTTCCCAAAATGCTGCCTGCTCCAACCTGCAGCCTAAGGGGGGGGGGGGGCACTTGGCAAATCCGGTGTCCTTGTTTTATAGATGAACAGAGGCCAGAGGTCACACATGAAATTAGTGACACAGTCACATCCAGCACCAAGGTCCCAGCTTCAGGCAGTGCTCCTTCTAGATCGAGGCATCATTCTGTCCTCGGGCACCTCACTGGGTGCCCTAGAAACTGACCTGCGCTTACATCTCAGCTCTGCCGCCTCCAAGCAGGGTGAGCCTTGGGCAAGTTCAATACCCTCTCTGAGCCCCAAGGGGATCGTATGCAAAGTAGGGTAAGGACACACCTACACGGCGAAATCCCACGGGATCATTCACACAGGGTGATGGGCGCAGCTCATCTGAGAGACTGCGCTGAGAGCCAGGGCAGGATGTCACCCACCGCGACCCTCTGCCACCCACAGAGTGTGATCTCGGTCATCACGCCCCCTCTCTGAACCTGTTTCCCCGTCTGGAAAATACGCATCCTCATCCACCTCATAGGATGTTTGGGAGAATCAAGCAAGATCCGTTTAGTCCCTGAACACAATCTTCCCTTTCTTGGTGCACCCAAACGGAAAGAAGGCAGCAGGCCACGGGGAGTGTGATTCTGCTGTGAGAGTCCTGCTCTACAGATGCACTTACAGTTGCTTAACGGGCACCAGTGAACCCCTGGTCACGCATGAGGGCCGCTCCCTAAGGATCACCCAGCCTAGAGGGGACAGGACCTGTCCTAGGACTCATTTCGGCTTCGCAGAGCTCCAGCCATGAGCTGCTTGGAGTAACACTGCAGGGCAGACACTTTTCTTAAAGGGCAGAAATCTCTGGGGTGTCAGCATGAACCAGGCTGAACTAACTTGTCACCGTTCCCTGATCCAATGGGGATATTCCCAAGGACTCTGTGTGCATTTGGGGCAGGAGGTGGAGTGGGGTGGGGGAGTGTCAGTTTTTACGTTATTCCCAGAGATGTTTTGGAATGCCAACACAGGGGTTAAAGAAGAAAGGAGACGTCAGGAGCGCGGCAGGAACAGGAAGTGATTCCTAGTAAATCACAAGGAGTGTTTTGTTATTAGTGTCTATTGAGCACAGTCTGTCAGAGCCACCGCGTTACAAGCTTTACATGCGTCATCTCAAATTGTCCCTGCAACCCTCGGCAATAGGTACCACTACTCAGTCCCCTTTTATAGGTGGGGACAGGACCAGTTACTCCCCAAGTTCGCACGTTTAGGACACAGGTGGCCTCACTTAAAAACCCACCGCTCCTCACCCTCACACTTTCTTGCTCTATACACAGAATTTCTCTCCATAAGCCCTGAGAAAGGGCTCAAGTCAGTGGACCTGAGAAATGACTGTCAGTGTTTGGTTTCTTAGAGCTGTAAGCTTGTTCTTAAATCTGTGTCCACTCCTAAGGAACACAAATGCAACCAAGAAATAAATAACAAAACTACTTCTCTGGACTTGGAGAATTCTTCTCCTGGGCAAGGTTTTGGGAGACACAGGAAGAGTTCTGCCCAAATAAAGCAAAAGCCTTTCAAATCAAGATCTAGCTTCTAGAATCCCAGAATCAGGAAAAGCCACATCTGGAAGGCGGTTTGAGAGAACTCCATCCACAGATGGAGATGGGCAGGAGGGAGAGCTAGGAGAAGGAGATAGCTGCTCTGGGGCTTTGAAGGCTGAATAGAAGTTCACCAGGTTGCTAGGGGGCAGGACAGCTCAGGCAGAATTAGTTCTTGGCACCACGCTAGATGGTGAGTTAATAACTCTAGTGACTAAAGTAGAGCACTCTGCCAAAGGTGCTAAGCCAGGAGTAGCGGTTAGCAAATTGCTTCTATTGTGAAGGCTACTCATTTGTTTAACACTTTTGTGTCTGAAGAAGGTATGTGACAACCTTCAGGTCACAGTGGAGGGCAGTGTACTGCCCTACAAACTATAAGACTTAAGAAGGCACACAACCTGGTGTAATCCTAGCACCTTGACTTTCCCTGCGATTGTGATCAAGGGTGCTCGTGTGACGTCATGCCTCCTTACCTCAGAGGACAAATGCTCTGGGAGAATCGCAACCCTCACCTCTAAGAAGAGACTGTGCCCTCTGTTACTTTCTAACTACAAACACTAACTAAAGAGCCCTATACTAATAAATAATACCACCACCACCTTCCATTATAACGAGCCTCTGTTATCCAGAATCTCATGTATTCCTCACAGCAGCCCTACAAGTGAGGTAGTATCCTTATCCATTTCACATTATTATCATTATTATTATCCCATTTCACAGATCAGGCATGAAAAGCCGTGCCCAGAGAGGGGGACTGACGTGCCCAAAGTCACACAGCTTGGAAGTACATGGAATTCAAGCCCGCTCTGCCTGACATCAAAGCCTAGATTTGTAATAGATGGAGGTGAGTGGGCTGGTGATTCAATTAATTAACTGGCTATCCTCTTAAAGGGGTGGAATCAGAAGCCTGCAAATGAGATCGGGGAGTCAGCAGTTCTCAAACTTATCACATGTCAGAGCATCTGGGTCTCTGGAGAATCCCAGCAAATAGTGTTAGCATAAGGATAAAATAGCTACATCAAGTGGTCTTGTGTCAAATCCCAAGCCACTCGATCCTGGAGTCCAGGAGGTGTGCAGCTCCGGGGGCCACTGATTTGGGAACAACTTCAGGGAGGAAAACACATTTGAGAAAAATCTTGTGAATTTCAGTTTTTTTCCTCAGTCATGAAAAGGCCCCGATTTCCAAAAAGTCCCAGGGTCCTCTGGGAGTGCTGACCCAGGAAGGTGCACTTCCACGGTGCCCGGCACACTACAGTTGCTCAATTAACGCTTGGTGAGCCAAACCAAACTTTTGATGGGGTTAATCTGGTGGCCCAGGCAAAACTGGTCTGAATGGTTCCAGACCAGCCCCTGCCGTGGAGACGTGCAAAAGGAGCGGGTCTCCTACCTCCAGTGGAAAACTTGTTCCACCGTCTCAAAGGCTAATCCGGATCATCTGTTCCAGCAGCATCTCCCATGAGTCATCCCTGCAGAAACTGTCGCAGTGGACTGTCCCACGTGCCTGAGGTCCGGGGCCCTTGCCACCTTCGCAGATGGAATCCCATCCTCCCTCCCCTCTGTTCCTTCCGTGCCAGGAATCTGCCTTCTTCAACCATTCACTCATTTGTCAGAGGGCATTTCCTGGGCATCTGCCAGTCATGGTGCCAGCTACTGGCGACACGGAGCAGACAGCATAGGAATGGTCCTGCCCGCGAGGGTTTACCATCTCGCAGCCTTCCTTAGAGCAGAGTGGGGAAAGCCTGCGAAGGGGTTGGAGGGGCATTTCCAACAACAAATTATTCTAGTTACTATTGGAGCCCGTGACCCATTTACTTCCAAGTAGAGAATATATTCAGGGTTGTCCCTTTAATGTCACTCTCACCCATGATTTAATTTGAAAAGGTAGCGCTTCAGTGAGTCCAATGGAAGTGGCACAAAAGTTGGGCTAACTGAAGAGCGTGGCTGTCTTCTGGGGCCCCAGCACAGGTGAGGATGCTAAGGTGTGCTAAATCCTGGGGAGATTGAGAGCAGCACTTCTGGCGTGAAGCTGACCTGGGTGGAGACTCTCCTGTTTGTCATGACTGACCAGACCCCGTCATGGAAATTCTCCAAACTTTGGTTTCCTGGTCTGTGGAATGGAGTAAATAACACCTGCCCCCTAGGGTTGTCTTACAAACAGTGTGTAAACACCTGGCGAGCCAACTTCTCAATAATTGAGACCTCAGGTTTCCTGCTGTGCCCGTCTGGACTGTCCAGTACAAGGAGTCCTGGATCCCTAGAATAAAGGAACACAGCCTAGCTTCCGGGAGAACCATCATACTCTACGGGAATGAGTTTGCTGTTATAACACAGACAGGTCTACTAGAATAGAATGGGAAATGCACATGAAGTTTGCAGATAACAAGCAAGATTTCTGACCATGCTTCCAGGCTTCCCAGGTACTCTCCTCTGAAGTAACGATCCCTAAGTCAAAATTTGGGGGAAGCTTTAGAATAAGGGATCCCACAGTTTCTACAGGAATAAGATTTTGAGAACATCTCCATTTCAAAAGATTAAAATGTTATTTCCCCATAATGATCGAGTATCTCAGGTAATGTCACACTCTCATTTCTATCTCTGATCTAAAGGTGATCAAAGTAGGAGGGAGTTTACACAACACCTGAGCAGAAGCAAATAAACCTGCTTTGCATAAACATAAAATGCCTTCCCCGATTCCTCAAATAAAGTTAGGGATTGGGCATGTGTGCCCCTCTGATCACCTGGCTTAGAATTGGCTGGGTCTTTCCATTTCAAACTCGGAGAGGTCAGTAAAGAAATCACGTCTTAGGGGCAGCCAGATGGCTCAGTTGGTTAGATAGAGCGTGGGCTCTGAACAAGGTTGCCGGAATCATGGGATGGTGGGCTGTGCCCCCTGCAACTGAAGATTGAAACCGGTGACTGGACTTGGAGCTGAGCTGTGCCCTCCACAACTAGATTGGAGGACAACGACTTGGAGCTGATGGGCCCTGGAGAAACACACTGTCCCCCAATATTCCCCAATAAAATTTATTTTTAAAAAAAGAAATCACTTCTTATAAAGATCTTCCAAGACACTCTTAGAAGGAAAACGTTTACAACACAACATCTACACCTTTCGGTTTTTAAATGGAAAGACCCACTTCCTGGGAACTCCCCTCAGTCCTGGGCAAATCTGGGCGGTGGGTGATCCTATCTGTGGAGAAGCCCATCTTTGTTCAGATAATAGTAATAATGACCAGTGTGAGAGGTACCAGGTGAATGCAAAGAATCAGAGGTCTTTGGGAAACAAGGTCTGGGGCGTTTGACACCAAACTGTGCACAGCAGCCCCCTCTAGGAGGAGAGACACACAAAAGGATAGTGCAAGGAGACACCCCATTTTCTTCTGTGCTGCTTCTTTACTCTGTAACACGTTTTTTAAAAATTAAAGGAAATCGTGTCTTTCTAGCAACTCAGGACCACTATAAGTTTTTTACTCTTAGCGTCTGCTTTTTGAAGAAATGAGCAACACTTTGAGCGATCGGACAGCTATGAGAAACAGAATACTTTGTCTTAAGTTTTGGGGGCAGAAAACTCCCACAGAACTAGGTAAAGCTAAAACCCAAACCATTCCAGTGTACGGAACTGATCAAAGTTCACACAGGGATACCCAGAAACATAACCATTTATAGAAGTAAAGAAAGACCTTTCTCCATCTGTATTCCATTGAGCCGTTCAGATCAGCTTCCCGCAAACAGAACAGGAATCGCTGTTCCCCTAGAAACCCTGCAAGCAGGCTGCTCGTATTATGCACTGAATTCCGGTCACCTGGACGCTGGCTTTATGTCCATGACCTCAGGGAGGGGTGAGCTCACTTACCATGTCTCTCTCCACCTTTTCTTTTCCCAAGGCCTCTCAACGGTGCATTCAGCATTACATTTTCCAGGTTCCTTGTTTGTCGATGGCCTAACTCTAAGCCGGCTAGCTGCTCCCTGCCGTGACTGTAAATGTCACTTTTAGATTAACTGGCCCCTGCTGTTTAAAAATATCCTGGGCGCACTTAACCTTCAATGCACCAGAGTGGTAATAACCCAGGCGAAGGGGGAAAAGATCCAGCACCAAAGCATTCGTATGGTGTTTTCCACCTTTCAGTCCTGTAACTTGCTTTATTTCAAAATTCTTAGACATCTAAGCCACGACGCATCCTAAGTCCAAGTTGTCGAAGGCACTAGAAAGCCACTGGGTCCTCCTATGACACGCTGCAAATTAGCTGCATACAGGTTGGTGGTGGTTTGGAGAAATGGCTTCTGGAACAAACCCCCAGTGAATGGGTTCCGTTGATCACTATCAAAAAGATCACCTAGCTTCTCTCCCCGGAAAAGATTTAGTAAAACCCTCTCAATGAAAACGCCACTTAAAGAAATGTGTCCCGTTTCTTAGGACTTGGGCAAAAACAAAACCGAAACAGCTCCATTCCCATTCAGGGTTGGCTGGCTCTTGCTAGGGCTGGGAGGAGAAACCCGGCGCATGCTGCCACCGTTACAGAATGTTCTGCCACCTGGGGAAGGCTGGTGGCATGTGGGACAAAGGTCACCTTCAGGTCCAAACAGAGCTGGCGACAGGAAAGCAGAGGCCACACAAAAGGGTATTGTGCTCCAGTAGACCAGTATGTGTCTCACTAAATAGCAAGTGGAAAAACCTCCAAGGGAGCGGAACTTAGGCAAAACGGTTTAAATGGCCTGTGCCAGGTGCAGCCTTCATCCTGATGGAGAAGCTACTTCGTTTATGGGCTTGTTTTCCAAGAAGGAAACGTCCTCCAATAGTGGACTTCTTGGAATTTTCTCCACTGGACTCACAAGTAGGAAGCACATATCTTGGGTCCTCTGGAATCCTCAGTGTCATCCGCTGTCACCTGGGACAGTGCCACATCCGTTTTACAGGAGTTGAGGATGAAATAACGCAGGTGGAGGGCTGGGCACAATGCCTACAGGCCTTGCGTTCTTCATTGGCAGCCCCTACGATTGTCGTTAGCTTCTTTATCAAGACTCCTTCACTCGAGAGTAGCTCGTGCAATCCTTTCAAAGAGGTACCTCTCAAACGATAGACATGACCTTCCGTGTTTCCTAAAAGAGCCATCTGGGACTCAAGGAAACATTTTTGAACTCCATTTAAAATTTCTCCCTGATGATGCCATTTAATTCTGACCTGGGCAGAGTTGTCAATAGTGGCAAGACTATTGGGCTTTGCGATCGGGTGGATGTGGGTTCGAATCCTAGCTCCGTTACCTGTGGCTTTGAGCAAATGGCCGAGCCAGTTTCCTCATCTCACTACTTCACCATATGGTTGAAAAAGTTAAATGAAACAACATACATTGAGCTTCTAGCATAGTGGCTTGCACATAACAGGCACTTAATAATATCTTTCTAATGTAACTCCTTACTTTCAAAAGGACTAGAAACCATCCCCCGCCACCTCCCCCTCACCCCCCCTTCCACCTGCCACCTCCCGCCTCACTCAGATGAAGGACTCTTTCTGGTGGCTCAGCTCTTCCTTGACACTCTCTAAGGCACAGGTATTTTCTAGAAGCCAAGTGGAGGGCTTGAAACCAAAGTTACTCATAAGCTTTTCCCACCAAACACAATAACATTAGTAGAAAAACATATTTCTTCAAGCACATCTTAGATTCAGAAAGTCATACATATCAACTCGTTGGCTAAAAAAAACCAAAGTGACCACATGACTTAAGAAAATAGGGCATCTGGAAAGAAGGTGCCATTCCTACCGCAAACCAGACATTTTATAAAAATACCTGTCTCCTTCTCCCCCTAAGGGCCAATTAAATCAGAATTCCTGTGAATGGGCCTGGAACGTTTCCCTGGATGGTGAGGCTTGAGGAGTCCTAACTGTCTGAAGCCTCTGGACCCCCTCTCTGTCACCACACTGAGAGGGATGCAAGAAATACACAACTGTAAGAACACAATATATTGACTTCCTGGTTTGCCCCACTCACCAATATCTGCATTTCCAAACATACTTTAAAAATGTAAAAAAGGTTCCAACAGAGATAATCAATAAGATACCTTCAGGTTGTGAGACCCAGATCAAAAGTGTCAGGAAGACTCTAAATAGGCAAAGAGGCTGTCTCCATTGTCGTACATTCCAGTCTTTTCTGTTTGAATCACCACCAGCCAACAGCCAGGACCCTCCAGAGAAGAAGCCCAGAGCCCCTACCTTGTACATCTCCAAGGTCTGACAAAGATGAAACGCCACCGCCACACACAGACACACCAAAAAGTTTGCTTCTCCAATCCAACTCTCAGACTTTTCATGCCAAGAGCCAACCGAATCAGAGAGTGAATTTTAAAAGGGAGAGAATGCATTATCTTATCTGATAATGGAATAATACTAACAACATGCTAAAGTCTAAAAAAAAAAAAAAGAAAGAAAAAAAATTTTCACGTTCCCCTACCTTACCCTGCTGGACTCCGATCACACAGTGACTGTCACGTGATTATTTTATCACTTGGGGTTCCCAGGACAACATTTTGCAGTACTGACTTCCTTGTGTTTCCAAAAGCCCTCAGCAGGTACTCTTCTCCTTGCGTGAGAAGGGAGGAAACGGGAATCACTTTTGGCCAGGTACTTACATGCTCCCACAGTGAGCCACGCAGAACAGTGAAGACAGTGGGAGGTCACAACACACGGGGCTCATTGCTGACGTCTGAGTGGCAGCACCTAGGCCCGTGCTGCCTGATTTGTTATGACTCTCAAACTAAGAGTGGATTTTACATTTGTTAAATGCTTGGAGGAAAAAATAAAAAGACTACGACACGTGCAAATCATATGCACTTCCCATGTCAGTGTGCGTAGTTTTATTGGTCCTCGGCTACACCTGTTCATTTACATTTTGCCCATGGCTGCTTTCTCTGCGACGCACAGTGGTTCCCAGAGACTGAACAATTGACCATCTGACACTTTACAGGAAAAGTATGCTGAACACTGATCTAAAAGGCCACAATCCGCCTTGTATTCATTTTGGCAAACCCAGTGCTATTATTGCAGCAAATCCAAAAACGTGAAAAAAAAATTACAGCTGCATAGCTAAAAGTTCATCAAAATGATTCTTGTTCCTAAAAAGATTAGCGATTAAATTTGTATTTTTGGGGGGGTCAAAGTCATAGACCATTTAAGATGCTGTTGTGTTCTGTTTAAAGTGACACCGTTCTTTCAAGATTCAATGTATTTTTTTTAAATAATGAGTTTGCATTTTGAATTCTTTATAGTAGCCCAGCTTACTGCTTCCTCACTCCTCACAGCACTGCATTGGGTTGGAAGTGTCAAAACCTATCGGATACAGAAATATTAGCCCCTCTTTTATCCCTTGGATAAGGGAGCCCTTTGTAATTCTGAAGAGAGGACCCCAAGTTACTAGAGGGCAAATGAAGAATGCATCTTTGTTCTGTCTTCCTCTGTGAAAGCCTGCTTGCTGACAGCAGAATGTGGGATCACAAGCCCTTCTCCTCAAACGTAAAGAAACTAAGGCCCAGAGGGAAAGCCATCTTCTCAAGTGAAAGTTTCTAACGCCCTGCTTTTGTAAATGTCTGTACTGGTCTAGGTGTCCTTACCAGACGCATCCTTTCTGGCCCACTTAAACACAGGCACGTGTTACCAAGCCCTCCCGATCCCTTTTACTTCCTTCTTCATCTGATACCAGGCGAGTCCAGCCTTTCGTCGTGATGGGCCACCCCTGCTATTACAGCCAAGCGCTGGCAGGTCAGTGGGCCACCGGGGCGTCTTCCCAGTGCCCTGCCTTCACACTACAACTCCAGAGTCCCAGGAAAGAGTCTGGAAACACTGGCAGAGGGAGGGTGGGGAAAGTCCCCTCGCACAGTCCCCGGGCTTGGCAGGACACGCAGCCATGACGGACGGGCATGCCGAGATCCCCGCAGTTTTCCAGCCACAGCGGCCCCTTCAGGAGCTCAGCAAACCCTGACCCCTTCCAACCTCCCCACTGCGCTTGGGCTCGGGGCGCAGCTTACGGCTGGGGTAGGGCCCAGCTCAGAGTACCCTGGCCAGGGTCCTGCTCGCGCCCCTCCCGGGAACCCGGCGGCCCAGGGCTTACCGAGGCCTGGCGGAGGGGTGGGCGGCTCCATCCGGGCGGAGGGAAGGGGGCGGAGGAAGGAGGGAGGGCAGCACGGAGGCGGCCCTTCCTGCCCACAACAGTTGCCATGGCTACCAGAGCCCAAGGGCAACTCAAGGGCGTTCGTGGATGTTTCCCCCCACCACCATCCCCCGGCCCCCTCCCACTGCCCGGAAGGGGACTGCTGAAGGGCACTCGGCACAAAGGGCACTAAGCACAGAGAAACTTCAACAACCTTTTATTAGAAAACTCAAGCAGGGTTAACTCTTGAACCCCGCTAACAGCAAAATATCATCTCTTAACAGGATCTAGAATGGAGGTGCAGACCTAATAAAGATTGTCTCTTAAACAAAGGATTAAAAAAAAATACATATATACACCCGCCTAAGTTTTTTTTCCTAAGTATTTTTTAAGAGCAAAATTCTCCAGTGTTGCAGAAAAAGATATCCCAAAGTGATTTCAGTCTATAAAAAACAGCATTTGGCACTACGCTGCCTTAAAAAACCAACTCAGGATAAGCCTAGTAGAAAAGCATTTCCTCTTAAAAAAAAAACAAGAACAAAAACAAAAAGCCCCCTCTTCTCCGTCCCTCCACTTATTCCTACAACACCCCAAGGACAGCATTTTCTTCAAGACACCAGCCCAGTTGTCTTGGGCTCTGCCAGTCTGGGAAAGTTCACACCAAGGACTGCTCCTTAGGAAATTGTCACCTCTACTATTGTCAGGAAATGGATCCCTAATATCTGGAAACTTGCAAAAACCATCCCCATTATCTCCTTCAAGGCGGGGCCTGAGGGCTCTGAAGGATCAAAGGGGCAGTCAGTGGACCTGGCTGAGACCCAACACCAGGTTGGGCAAAGGGGGGCTTTCTCAATAAAAACTCCCAACACCTTATAACCTAAGTCTAACCTACTGGGTAAAAAACGAGTAGCAGCTGGCTGTCACCAAAAAGGTGCTTATCTCCCCCCTTGAATCAAAAAGAGAACAGAAGGGGGGAGTCTTGAATATTCCATCCACCTCCTCTCCCTTCCAAGCCATGTTGCAAAGACAGACATGGGGTTGCAGGGCAAACTGGGCCTGTGCGGCTGGATAAACAAAAGCTGCGACTCAGGGGCAGCCCGGCTCATGACTGCTTTACCAGAACTTATTTCCCTTGTGCAGAGTGCTCCAGCATCACTAGGGAAATGATTTTTTCAACTAGACTTGTAACTGACAAATACTTCAATAGCAGCTTCTAGAAAACTGCCTGGAGAGCCTCCCCCAGTTTAGGGTCACAGATCCTTCCAGTTGATGGGCTCCTTGCCGGACTTCTGCAGCAGCTCGTTGGTTTTAGAGAAATGTCTGCAACCGAAGAACCCTCTGTACACAGACAGAGGGGAGGGATGAGCAGTCTGCAGCACGTGGTGGCGCTTCTGAAAGAGAGCGAGAGAAGGACCAAAAGGTGGCACATCTGGGACTTTACGGCTCTTGCACCTGAAGGCAGCTGTGCCCTTCCCTTTGCCCTCTCTAAATTCTCCCACTTTCCAAAGTGTATTTATTTGCCATCAGAATTCATAGAACATCAGTGCATTCATTCCTTTATAGAGCCACTACCTTTGCTAGGCTCTGAGGCTGCAGAGAGAGGACCAGTCTTGGTCTCCAACTTGGTGCCATCTATGCCACTGGAAGTGCTCATATCTTATCCAGCAATTCCACTCACCCCTTATGACCCAGCAATTGCACTTAGAATGTACTTGCTAAAGGAAATCAGGATGCACAGACCTACACAAAGATACTTCTTATACAGGTAAAAGCTAATATAAAGCCAGTGTTATACAACTGCCTACAAATTGTTCCTCTGAAGTTCTTACCATGGAACTCCATGACTACAAGGAGAACAAGGCCAATCTAGCTACATAGGCTGATGCAGGAAAACCTCTAAAATAGAGCAAGGGAAATAAAGTGGTAATTGCATTAAAAATTTTTTTTAGAAAAATAACCGAGACACTGGAGCAGTTCTGTCAGGGAAAAGAAACAGTGGAAGGCATTTACTTTCTATTTGCACCTTGCTATATATATATATATATATATGAAACACTTTAATAGACATTTGCTTTTCTTTTTATTCTTTTCTGTATTTAAATGAAAACCACCTAACAAATAACTGCTTTCAAAACATCCCTGCTTTCAAGTAGCTGGGACCAGGAGGGGCCATAACTGATGCCAAGGAGCCCAGTATGGTTAACACAAGAGCCTGGAGCCAGACGGCCGGGGTTCAAGTCCTGGCCCTGCCACTTAGTTGTGCAGCAACAGGGAAGTCACTGACCCAAGCTGCACTTCATTTTTCAGCTGTAAATTGGGGCTATCAACAGCACCTCGCTTCTAGTTACTATGAAATAAGAAGTGACAGTGTGGTACAGAGTATTCTGAGAAGTAACACAGGGTGAGTGGTTATTGGCCTGCTGTCTGGCATGCAGTACAGGCCCGAGAATGGGAGCTGTGCTGAGCTTTGAAGGACGAGTCAGTCAGTCTCTGGGGAAGGCAAAGACTTCCACACTGGGGAGAAAGGAAGGCCGAGAAGTGGGGCACAGGGAAACCTGGGTGGTTCAGTCAGCCTGGAGTTAAGAGTCACAAGAGGGGAGATGAGGCTGAGAGGCAGGCCAGAGGTACTCCCAAGCCCCCTCCTTGTCAGCCTAAGTCAAGGCCTTCCAGGGAGAAGGTGGTCAGATGGGACGGTCTGAGACAGCAAAGAGAATCAAAGCTATGAATGACTGACTGGATGTAAGGTGAGGAGGGGGGAAAGGAGGGAGGGGGAAAGAGAAGGTAGGGCTGTCATGAATGATACCTGATATCCGGTTGGACAGCTGAGGTCCTTTTTATCCTTGGGCAGTACAGAGGAGCAAGTTTAATGAGGAACGGATGAGGAAACGACAATTTCTCTTGGAAAATGTTGAATTTGATGTGCTTTGGGTCACCAGTAAGGAGGCAGCTGAATATTTAGAACTGGTGCTCACGCAAGACACTGGGTTGGATGTGCAACTTGGTTTTAATATCCAGCTACTTTAACAACTGTTTCCTTTCAAACCAAACCATGCTTAACAATAAAGATTACAAATATACTGAGTAAGAGCTATACAGACCATAAAACCTCCCTAAGGCAGAGGCTGGAAATCACTCATGTGTACTTCTTACCTAGATAACCAGATATTAGCAGTTAATTCAGTCACGCCAGATTTTATTCCTATTATGCCCTTCCTCAAAAAAATACCTGAAAATATCTTGTTCATCCACACAGAAACTTTATATGAAAACAAACCTTTTAATCTGACTTGCACACTGTTATGTGCTTGTTATTTTATATATATATATATATATATGTGTGTGTGTGTGTGTATATATATATATATATATACACATATAAAATATATACATATATATATATTTTTACTGGAAGGAGATAGCAGAAACTAAAATAAAAACCACTGCTTTCTCAAGCCCAGGAGGAAACTGAACAGATGGGACTTGGACGGGAGACTTTTCACCATATATCTTAATACCCCTTTTTATTTTTAATCATGTGAATCTACCTTTAAAAAACTAAATTACTTGGGGGCGGCCGGTTAGCTCAGTTGGTTAGAGCACCGTGCTCTTAACAACAAGGTTGCCGGTTCGATCCCCACTTGCCCTCCACAACTAGATTGAAACTACTTGACTCAGAGCTGATGGGTCCTAGATAAACACACTTAAACACATAAAAGTTAAAAAAAACAAAAACACACAAAAAAACTAAATTACAAAACGAAACTCAATTTAAGAGAAAATGGATGAGATAATTGGCACGTGAGTAAAGTGAAAAAAAACGTGAACTCACTCCATCACTGGCTTAGAATCCTCACACACTCCCATAAGAACTTCACAGGGCCCACACCCACCCAGGACGGCAGGCTGCTTAGGAGGCCCGAAGCTCCAGAGCAGGTCTAATCTTGGCTCCGCCATTCATGTAACTTTGGGCACGTGACTTCATCTGTCTGAGCCCCAATACAAAATTGGGTCAGTGTACACCTACGCTCACAGCCTTTCCCAGAGTAGTGAGAGTCTGCATGAAGAGTGCTTGACTTGCTACCTGACACATAGCAGGGGATCGATATATTTGCACATTTCTGAAACCCCAGAAACTATTGTTGGGTCCCTTTACTTTCACTTATTGAAGTGTCCACAATTTGTCCCTCATGCTTACTTCCTAATTCAGTGTCTCTCAGTTGCCCAAGCTAAAGACTTGTTCCTGACTCCTCTCCCATCCCCCATCTCGCCCCTCCCCCCTGCATTCTCCATCACACCGCCTTAATCTCCAGTTGGTCAGTTATCCTGAAGAAGTGATGGTGGCTCACCCAAGTGGCAGCAGTGTCTACTGCAAGCAGCAGTGGGACTGGGACATCTTTAGGAGGCATTTGACAGGATTCTGACAGACTTCATTTAAGGGGAGGAGGGAGAGATCAAGGAGGACTTCTGGTTGTCAATCTCAGTAACCAGGTCCGTAAGCGCTTGAGTAGGTAAACGGAGAAGAATGGAGAAGGAACAAGTTGGGGAAAACTGCAGAGCGGGCCATGATGAAAGAACTGTTTAGTGGTGTAGAGTATCGGCAATCAGAGCTCAGGCTTAATGACTATCAAGCACCAATAGCATTTTCATACAGGAAGTTAAATTTGTGATTAAGTGGGGTACTTCATGTTTTCTATATATGCTCAGACTTCTTGGCAGCAAGAAACTTACCTCATTCGTCACTTGTTGCATCAGTTGTTAAATGAATGGTACCTGGGGACCAGTGTCACTTTCTGTATTTATGACAGGTTTATGTCTGTATTACTAACTGTATTAAATCAGAAGTTGACCAGTTGCTTTCCTCAAATACCACTAATCGTTCCTCTAATTTGTCTACATTTTGTTCAACGTTCAATGGGAAACCCAACCATCATTTTAACAATCTTAAGGGAAAACAAGCTTCCTATTTATGACCTGGATTTTCCAGGAGCACACTGGAAGGATTCCTGGAATTCTCTAACCTGATTTAAACTGTTAAAAACATACCCTATCGATGGCAATCCCCTTCTTCTGAGCGTAAGAACCCCAGAGCAAGAAGACAAGGCCATTCGAGTTCTGATTTAGCCAGGACACAACCGCATCCGTAAACTGCTCCCAACCTTTCTCCTTATGAGAATTGGCCTGATGCGCCCGCACAGTGAGGACAGCGTTGAGTAGGAGAACACCTACGAACACACACCAAAGAAAAAGGTTAAAGGTAGTTTGAAATGAGTCTGCCTAACACCCAATCACAGGGGCTAAACACATGATGAAACCACTCTCATGATGGAATCCAGAACAGCCACCTGAAATTCGGTCATAGAGAAAGCATTACGACAGACTGTTGGGTACCTCTGGGCAAGATCAGAGGGCATTCAACTTTCACTTCTGCACTTTCAACACCTTCTGAGTTTGCAATAGTAAACGTGCATTGTATTATCCTCATCAGAAAGAATTGTTAAAAAAAAAACCTAAGTGATATTAAATAACCCCAGAAAATAACAAAAGGAAATGTTTCATCAAAACAAAATCTAACTGAAAGAAAACACAAGAGTAAATACTCTTTCCTTATTCCAGTTATAGTTTGTCAAAGAAGAAAGAAAAAAGTCCTATAGATAGGTATTAAACACATGTTGAAATGTGTTGAAATGACAAGTGAGGCCACCTTCTGACCAGTCAAAATTAGGTTAAGTGGATAAACGTAAAATAGTAGTAACGAGGAACACACTTTTCTATTTCAAATTATGATAAAGCATGAAAGAAAACATTGGCTGCAGAATAAAACAGATACATTTTCTGACTTATGTAAATTTAGCTATTTTATTAGAACTCTCTCGTTCTTCTCTGACATCTTTTACAAACATAAGCAAGTGTACAGAAAAGAACACTGTTGAAATCTGCCCAAGACATAACTACCAGTGGTTGGTTTACCTTGCTTGGCCCACCCAGATAAATCTCCGTGACCAGGATGAACGAAACCATCTATGTCTGTAGACAGTTCTTTATAAATGTTTTCCAAGCTGAAAGCAAGCCGGAAAAAACAAACAAATAAAAACAGAATCTTAGGCACCATTCTGAAAGTTCAGTAACCCCTAACATACGTGTAAATTACAGCGTGTGAAGCAGCCCCTGGAGAGAAGGACGCGACAAACCTCTATGATCCATGAGGAAACACCAGCATTCCTTTGATAGGTAACCCTGCCAAGGACCTTCATTTTGATCTGTGCTTGGACTTAAGGAACAGCACTTTGAAAGACCTAAGTAAATCAGCCTAGGGCCAATTTTGTCCCACAGGGGACTTCCGGCAATATTCGAAGACATTTTTCACTGCCATTTTATAACTCTTTAGTTCTGGGGGGGGGGGGGGGGGGGAGGGGCAGTGCTGCTGGCATCTAGAGGGTAGATGCCAGGGGTGCTGCTAAACATCCTACAGTGCACAGGACCAACCCTCTCCCCCACAAAGACCCAGCCCCCCAAACAGGCATACCTGCAATTTGCAAAGTACACATCTGAGCGAGAGTAACTGTGATTGGACTTGACCCATCCATAAAGCAATCATACCTGGGTGGAGGTGGAACAGGTCTTTGAACACTAAAGCAGAGCCCATGAGCTTGATTGGGTCCATGATACGGATCCTGTCCTAGGATGACAACCTTTACCTGCGAATACCAGGTGGCAAGAAATGAAACATTGTAGTGTAGTAGGCAGTTTAAATGAACACCTGGCTGACTATACACAGGGACACGATGAGAAGGGCAGCCCCCCTCCTGACCCAAGCAGAAACCCAAGGAAGAAAGTAGGTAACTTGGCACCATTTCTTTCCAGTACTAAATTATCGTTCACTTAATCACCCTGCCGCACTGCCCCCTCCCTTCTGACACAGGTTATATGGAACAAGTTGGGGTCAACTTTGCTTCCATCTCCTTCATTTTTCAAATTACAAAAGTAAATACATCCTTGAAACAAGTACAACCATCCAGAAACAAAGTGGTTAGTCATCTCCTGGTCATCCCCATCCCATCCTGATTCAACCATTTTTAATTACCTTTAGAATTGGATTTATTGCACTCATTACCTTGCATTTTTGTGTTTCTCACATCACACATTTTGGATCATTCAGGTCAATAGAGCTCCATCACTGACGGGCATCAGCTTGTTCACAATTTATTCCATTACAAAAAATAACGCAATAAATGTCCTAATTCATATATCCTTACATGCTATTGCTTTTATTTTTTATGGAATATTTATAACAGTGGAGTTGCTGGTCAAAAGATAAGTGTATTTTAAATTTTCATAGACATATGCCAAATTGCTTTCCAACGAGTTGAAGCAACTAGAATTCCCACCAGCAGCAATATGAAGGTGTCTGTTCCCCTATATTCTCTAAGGAATGAAACCAGAAGAGAATGAGGTCAGGTCAAAGGGCCATGGGAGTAGGTGGCAAGATGCAGTGAAAAGTAATTAGGTCACTGTCAGGGGCAGTGTTCAAATACAGTCAGTACTTTTGTTCTGGAGACCGCCCACCTCTTCTTCATTCTCATGCTTCCGCCCATGGGCTCCTTCTTAGAATCTTCCATAGCTGACATATACCTTATCCTTCAAAGTTCAGCTTTAGCTGTTCCCATGATCAGAAAGCTTTTGTGAACCTCTCCGTTCCTATTGTTGGTGCTCACGTGTCCCCTGCATAGTCTCCATTCTGAAACAACCTGTCCCAGCAGGGAAGCTTTCCAGTTCTGGTCATGGATAAGGGATGGCCTTGGAGGAACCAAATAATCTCCCAGCCCCTCCATGTGCTCATTTACAAAGAAGCCCTGGGACATCTGATCTCAGAAGTTTCTTGCTCTTTTCTTATTCTTCCTTATTTATCTTGATCATTGGTATTCAAAATAGGGCATACTATTATTCAAACAAGGCGCAAAACACTACTGAATTTAAAAGGACTTAGTTTTTAACTTCAAAAACAAGGAGTTAAATTCAAAGTCTTTGCTCTAAACTGAAAACTGAAGTTTGCTGAGTATCAGGTGTAGCAGCCGTAACAAGATAGTTTATTGCATTTAGACATTTATGAAATCATAGGATTCCTGCTCTCAGCTTGCAAATGAGAGAGGGAAAAGGAGAACAAAATGTAAAACCTCTAGGGTAAACAGATATTAACCATATTGGAGGGATTTAGAGGAAAACCAGATCACAAAAGTTGTGGCGAACAGGCTTCAATGAGGTACCACAGATGGATCTAGTTGGTTTTTAAAAGACAGAAGCGAGGAGAGGGCTGCCACACTGTCCAAATCTAAGCACAATGGCAGGTGGAGGCTGGCAATATAACATGGCCATGTTCATGTTCAGCTTTCGTAGTTCAGACAGTGGGAAGCCACAGACAAGCTTCTGAACAGGAGACTGACATGACCAGAGCCACCGGGCAACAGCCGTTGTATGTAATGAACCGAAGCAAAGGGATTTACTAACAGGAGAGCAAAACTGTTAGGGCCTGAAGTTAAAAGTGTGAAAGTATCAACTGTAAAAGAGTGTGGTCAGACAGAAAGAATACTGAGCTATTCTTCAAGGTGGGGTCGATTATACCCAGGTGAAAAAGACTTAACTGCTTTGTGCCTCAGTTTCCTTATCACTACCCAAAACAATACCTAACACTGGTATGGGGTTGGTTTCAGGATTAAATAAAATCCAAGAAATGAGAGTATACAGACACATAGTCTATGTACATACTTTCCTTTTGTGCTGCATAAACACCACGTGGTCCAAGTTAAAAAAATAAATACAGGCTAACATAGAGCCTGCCAAGTCTCACAATTTCAGTATTTTACTTATTAACTGAATTATGGACAGTGGCTTAATTCCAGTGTCCCTAAGTAAGAAATACTATTTGATTCCCATGCCTCTTTTACTAAAATTCATCCACAATTTGTACTTACGTCTCTTATGTCGCACATTTGGGTCCATGTGAAGACTTGCTCTGGGGGTGGATAAACAGTATAATGTCTTCTTTCCTCGGCAACAAATCCCATTAGCTGAAAGAGAAACTAGATTTAAAATCAGATTCTCACTGGGAAGCATAATTCAATAAGAAAGCTAACTGAAGCATTATCTCACTCTTTACCATGTTTTTTATCTAAATTCTTTTGAAAAACAACAAATAAAAACAGTACCTGCTCCCCACCAGTCGCTCAATCTTTTCAATTCCCTCCCCCTTCCTTTGGGCTGGGCCAAAGGTGATTGGCTTAGATGCTTTGATTTCCTATAATGCCAACCCCTTCCTCTTTCTTTTAAAGGCGGAGCCAGGTTTCACACAGTCCAGTTTGTGGTTTTACTATGCCACCCTTTCCTGGAAAGCAGACTGAAAGGATTAAAAGAAGCCAGGATATCATCTTACAGTCTTTAAATACTTTAACTAATATAAATGTGCGGATTCATATCACTATGGTTTTGTTTTACCCCCTTTAGCGTGAAAAGGACATCGAAGGAGGGAAAACAGACTACAAAAGCAATCTCCAATACACGTGGCCTTGGCCTGCAACACCAACAAGACACACGGCCGGCAGCTTCCACGTTTACCTTTATAAAATAGGGTTTCCCGAACTCTCCGCTGAGGTGCTTCTTCCAACTCTCACCGAACCCCACCGGCACATTGCGCGCCGCCAGTCGGAGCAGGGCGGCGGCCTTGTTCTTCTGGATACGTACCAACTGCTCGGGGCTCAGCGGCGACGAGGGCGGTATGCCGGGCTCCTCCGGCCCGACCCGGGCCTTCTTGGGGGGGTTGGCCTGCAAGTGGTCCCCGCACAGGCGGGTCAGGAGCTGCAGCGGGCCTCTCCCAGGCGCCCGCAGCTTGCGCCCCCAACCCAAAGGCCCATTGCAGAGGACACCCATTCGTGAGTTTCAGCCCCACCCGCGAGGTCGGTGCAAAACCGGACTCTGAGAATCCAGGCCTTAGCTCGGCTCTGCACTAACAGGCCGATGCCCCAAATTTCGAGTTTGGTAGTAAACTCAGGGGGGCAGAGGAGCGGCTTCAGGGGATGCACTACAACCAGACGCCCCACCCCGCGGGACACGCCACTCACGTCCCCACGTGGCCTTTTCGCGGCAAAAACCCTCCCCCCAGGGTCCCACCCCCTCCTTCCTCTGATTGGGTGAAGGAACGAAGAGAACGGCCCCCTCGCTTCCGATAGGCGCAGTGGGGCCCGAGGCTTGTTCCCATTGGCTGGTCCCTCAGCATGGCCGCCGATGGGGCACCGCGGCGGCTGTTTTGAACACCCAGCACCAGTTTACCCGGTCAGCGGCGTGTCTCTGCAACCCCTTGGTCGCCCAAGGCCCACCGCCTTCCTTTCCGTTCCCCTGACCCCGGACCCCACAAGAGGTCCCCGGCACGCCTCACCGCCGCATCCCCGCTATCCTCAGCTACCGCCGCCACGCCGGTCTCCGGGTCGGCCGGCTCAGGGCTGCGGGCACGTCGCTTCCTGGCGGGGCTCGGGGAGAAGAAGGAATAGAGCGTCTTCTGGCCGATCATCCCGAATCCGAGGAGGTAGCGGACGCTCGCCGCTTGAGGACCAGCGAGGTTCGCGCAGGCACTGGCGGCCCCCAATTCGCGCCAAGACGCCCGCGCATGCTCCGACCCGGGGGGCTGGGCGGGGGGCGGTGAAGGGCCTCGTGCGCATGTGCGGGAGGGGCTGCTGTGGGCTGGGTTCATTCATTTTACTTATTCTTTCATTCATTATATTCACGCGTCACACCTCTGCCTGGGGGTAAGTCCCTCCACTTCGCAGCTGTAAAAAGATAAAAGTACCTGCCCGGTATTGTTGTTGTGGGAGTGAAATTAGCCTTGAAATAGTATGTGTTTAGCGCTTAGGTACTGCATTATCTCCTCCAATTTTCACAACCTATTTTACTGACAAAGTAAAGCAGAAGCTGTGCAACGTTGTGCCTAACCTGTAAGGTTTGAGGGAGACTTTAACTGAGGTCGTGAAGATTAAACTCCAAAGTAGGCATCCTCCGAAAGGCACCACCGCACCCCTCAATCCCAATACACCTGGGATTCGTCTCTTTCCCTTCTTTCCTCCCCACATCCAAACCATCAATACGTCTTCTTGATTCTGTTTCCAAAATAAGGCCTGAATTCAGCGGATGCTCTCCGTCTCCTGGCAACAACTGATGAATTTTTGATGTGTGTCTGGTGCTCCGGCTTCGTGGCCTCATGCACTAAAAGAATGAGGACAGGGACCCAGAGAGGTTAACTGAAGCAGTTTGTGGTTTTATTGCAGAAGCGGATAGTTTATTAAAGCAAAGAGTCACAGCCCCCGAGCCGGAAGGGGTACCTGAAGCTGGGATGCCCATCGGCTAAAGCAAAGACTTCTGTTTTTATACTTTTTCTTGTGTATCTAAGGAGAATAGCTGACGTCTACTGGTACAGTTTTATCAAATTCTCAGCTTTTTGAAACAAACCAGCTCTCCGGTGCTAAAGATGTTTCCCAGGGCTATGGCCTTAAAGATACGACTGTCCCTGTCCTTTCTGCCAGGAATTCCTGCTGCCTGAAGTCATGCTAACTAACCTGCTTCACAATCCCCCGCTGGTCTCCTCTTTCTTAGGAAGGGATCCGTTTGAAATGTAAATTACATCATAACTCCCGGGTTAAAATTCTCTAGTTTCCAAATATGCTTAAAATAAAAATCCCAGCTCCTTACCCCGCTGGCAAGGCTGCTACGACTGTGCCATGACTGAATCTGGGTCCCAGCATTCACTGGACTAACCAGCTTGTCCCTCGTGTGGCCTTTACATTCTTGCACACACTGTGTCCCTGCCTGGAAGCTTCTGGTCTGAGCTCTGGACCCTTCCTCTGAAAGGCTTTCTCTTTCTGCTCCACTTTCTAGCCAGTCACTTTATGTATAGCTCTCTGTACTATCTAAAATTACCTTCCTTATTTCCTTATTTCTGTCTCCATCTCCAAAATGTAACCTGGAGGATGGCAGGGACTTTATCTTGTTCCTGTTCTGTCCCAGTGCCTAGGACAAGGACCTTACGGATAAGGGGAGAAGCCCATCATTTAAAATAATTTGCCCTTACAGCCACTTTGAAAAACAGTTCAGCGGTTTAGTATAAAGTGAAATATACACTTTCCAGGTTCTCCTGGAATCCTACTCCTAGGTAGGTATTTACCCAATTTAAATCTTAAATCTGTATTCACACAAAAGCTTCTGCATGAATGGATATAGTGAGTTTATTGGTAATGACCCCAAACTGGAAACAACCCAAATGTCTCTCAACGGGTAAGTCAGTAAACTGCCCCACTCATGCAGCAGATACTACTCAGCAATGAAAAGAACTGATGCAAACAGCGAGAATACATCTTACAAGCATGTTAAGTGAAAGAGGCCAGACAAAAGGCCATCCATCGTACGATGTCATTAATATGAAATTCTGGAAAAGGCAAAACTGCAGGGTCAGAAAACAGGTGTGGTCGGGAGCTTGGGGGAATTTTGTCCAGTGATAGAAATGTTCTGAATCTCGATGGTGGTGGTGGTCACACAACTGTGTATGTACACTTATCAAAACCTGCAGAACTGTACACTAAGACCCAAAACAAAGCCCCCAACCTCCCAGAGCTTTCATTCCACTGGGGAAGGCCGAGTAAACAAAATGAGCAGTAACAGACCCTGATATTTATTAATATTTGGAACATGGAAGCACTTCTCACATGTCCTCTCATTTAATGCTCAAGGTGCTCTTACAGCATAGGTTGTGTAGTCCCCGCTGTACAGGTGAGGCCATTCAAGCCGAGACTGCAAGTGACCTGTAGGAGCCACACAGCTAGAGTGCAGGAGACAAATGGAAACTTCTCGTCGGTCTGCTGAACTCGTGTCCCTCCCTGCGACAATAATGGCCCAACTCCCTGTCAGGACTCCAAGTTAATCCTCAGAGAGAGGTGACATGGAACAACCCGCAAACCACAGATGACCCTCAACATACTAGTTACACTCAAATACAGTAATGCTTGCGACGGGCCCAGAAGGCCAATAGGTGGCGCCCGGAGCCCGCCCATTGCTTTGTTTTGCAAATTTGCCTGAGTTTCCCAGCTTGCAGCTGAAATTACCCGGAAGTACGATCCGGCTAAGTGTCTTCTCTTTCCCGCCAGCACTTTCTACAGCGTTTGCTGGATTTGGAGCTGCGCAGGGTTTGTCTGAGACTTTGAAGAGAACCCTCGCCACCCTCACCCCACGCACGTATTACACTTCTTATTTTCTTATCAAAATTCGGTGTGTGTGCGTATGATCACGTTTAACTGTGTTACATTTAGATTCAGGAACATCCATTTGATGATTACTATCCTTACCTTTTTTTTTTATTGGGGAAGGGGTACAGGACTTTATTGGGGAACAGTGTGTACTTCCAGGACTTTTTTCCAAGTCAAGTTGTTGTCCTTTCAGTCTTAGTTGTGGAGGGCACAACTCAGCTCCAGTTGCCATTGCTAGTTGCAGGGGCGCAGCCCACCATCCCTTGTGGGAGTCGAACCAGCAACCTTGTGGTTGAGAAGACAGGCTCCAACCAGCTGGGCCACCTGGGAGCTCAGCGGCAGATCAGCGGCAGATCAGCGGCAGCTCAGCTCAAGGTGCCATGTTCAATCTTAGTTGCAGGGGGCGCTGTCCACCACCCCTTGCAGCACTGGAGGAATTGAACCGGCAACCTTGTGGTTGAGAGCCCACTGGCACATGTGGGAATTGAACTGGCAACCTTGTGGTTGAGAGCCCACTGGCACATGTGGGAATTGAACCGGCAGCCTTCGGAGTTAGGAGCATGGAGCTCTAACCTCCTGAGCCACTGGGCGGGGCTCTATACTTACCTATTTTTTAATACTGGTGTGTGCGGGCCGGTCATGTATGGGTGAAAAAAGAGATAGGTTGCTTTTCTGCATGACTTTGGGCAAACCCTTTTCCTTCTCTGGGTGTCAGTTTCCCATCTGTAAAGCGAGGGTTTGGACTATAGTTTCCTCATTTACCTGTGGTCTGCGAATTGCAAGGGGTGGCGTGTGTCTTTAAAAATTCAGGGGCCTTGTGGGTGGAGTGCAAGCATTTGGGTTTTTGCAAGCTAACTGGGTGATTCTAGTTCTTAGCCAGGGGTGTGTGTGGGGGAAACCAAGGTCATCCCAAGGGACCCTTTTAGTTTTAATGTCCCCTACTTCCTTTCTAGGACATGGTGTGAAACTAAAAACAGTGAAGAGGAATGCTGCTGTGGGGATCACTTTGCCACCAAGTACATTTTTACATCTGGGACAGACCCTGGGCAATCTTTCTTTGCCTGGCCACTGGCTTTTGTCACTTGCTTTGTGAAGACAGGATGGACAGATTCTTGGTGAAGGGGGCTTTAGGGGGCCTTTTGGGAAAGAGAGAGCAAGAGCAGACAGGAGGAAGTCCAGCAGAGCTGGGAGAAAACGAGGAAAGCACCAGGAAAAGGCCCAGGAGAGAAACCCCGAGGAATGGCGTTGACCTAGCGGGTCCCAGCTGGCGACGCATTCGAGCCGAGGGCCTGGACTGCGATTACACAGTCCTGTTTGGCAAAGCCGAAGCAGACGAGATTTTCCGAGAGTTGGAGCAAGAAATAGAATATTTTACAGGTAAGCAGAGGACTGCAGGTTATGTGCTGAAGGCTTGTTTGATAAAACGATGTTTAGAGAAATCGGAACTCAGGAGCCATTAATAACTCATGAGTTCGTTAATTGCTTCAACACATATTCTCTGGACCTCCGTGGGCCGTGACCCTATTTAGGAGCTTTGGATACAAATTTGAGGAAAGCAGGATTGCCTGCCCACTGGGAACTGATAGATGACTAAAGAGTTACAGCTCCCGAGCCAAGCGAATCTGCACTTGGCTGTTTATTAGAATCACCTGGGAAAGCTGAAAAAAGGAAAAAGATGCTGGGTTCTACCTGAGACCAATGGAATCGGAATATCTGGGGGTACAGCCTGGGCATAAGTGTTTTTAAAAAGCTTCCAGGTGATCCTAACGTGCAGCCAGGGCTGAGAAGCACCAGTCTAGTAGGAGAGACCACAAATAACCAGGTAATTGCGCACCTGGTTCTCAGCACCACCTGGAGGACTTTGTTGCTTGTGTGACCTTGGATTGCTGGGACAGGACGTGCCCCCGCAGCCTAGTGTCTGAGTTTTCGGGTCATGTGGATGCTGCTATTCCAGAGACCACACAATGAGAACGGCTGTAAGGTGGCAGACCCCAAACTACAGACTAAGCTGTGTTAGCCCCACCTTTCAAGGGGCACTACGCCCTTAGTCCCCCACAGTTGGCAAAATCACCCTAGTGTGTAACCTAACTTCATCTTGCTCGCATTTCAGCCTCTTTATTCTGCTCCTACTGTAGTTAAGGCAATTAAGTTATGGTGTTTTAAAAGAAATTGGACTAGGACCATGTTTCTCTAAATGTAGGACACGAGTCTTTGTTCTACATGCACGTTTCGGGCAAGCTACAATGACTTTTTGCGGGGTGGTCTTCATCAGGGCATTAAATGTTATCCCTGTTTTACTTCCCTTTCGCTCCTGGAAACTCAGGGAGCGAGTGTGCAGGGCGCTCACCCACATGCTTTTCTGAGCTGCCATGTTTTCACCTGCCCAGGTGCACTGGCCAGGGTGCAGGTGTTTGGGAAGTGGCACAATGTACCAAGGAAGCAGGCGACATATGGCGATGCTGGGCTGACCTACACGTTCTCAGGCCTTACGCTGTCTCCAAAGCCCTGGATTCCAGTTCTAGAGCGAGTCCGGGATCGTGTTTCTTTGGTGACTGGACAGACCTTCAACTTTGTGCTCGTCAACAGGTGACACCCTACTTGCTGGGTTTTTTTTTCTTTTTTTAAGATTTTATTGGGGAAGGGGAACAGGACTTTATTGGGGAACAGTGTGTACTTCCAGGCCTTTTTTCCAAGTCAAGTTGTTGTCCTTTCAGTCTTAGTTGTGGAGGGCGCAGCTCAGCTCCAGGTCCAGTTGCCGTTTTTTCTAGTTGCAGGGGGCACAGCCCACCATCCATTGCGGGATGGTAGAACCGGCAACCTTGTGGTTGAGAGGATGTGCTCCAACCAACTAAGCCATCCGGGAGCTCAGCGGCAGCTCAGCTCAAGGTGCCGTGTTCAATCTTAGTTGCAGGGGGCAGAGCCCACCATCCCTTGCAGGACTCGAGGAATCGAACTGGCAACCTTGTGGTTGAGAGCCCACTGGCCCATGTGGGAATCGAACTGGCAGCCTTCGGAGTTAGGAGCATGAAGCTCCAACTGCCTGAGCCACCGGGCCGGCCCCCCTATTTGTTTTTTACTTTTTGTTGTTTAGGCCACTGCACTGAGATTTATCCATCTCCTGCCTCTTCCAAAAGGAGCAGTGTAGGATTCCACCATATTTTATCCACATGTACAACAAATAATTCTCCAGTGCATCAGGGATGTCGTGGAGGAACAGCCTGAGCAGCCCTCGCGGGGCTTATGCCACAGCGGGAAGTGGGAGGTGATTAGCTGATGAACAGCTAAACAAGGTAGCTTCAGATGATGATATGTGTCTTGCTGATTTGACCAAGAATGGCCAGGAGGAAGGGGCCTGGGTTTAGGGCAGGGTTTCTCAACAGCAGCATTATTTATGTTTGCGGCCAGGGATTCTGTGGCAGGGGCTGTCCTGGGCACTGTAAGGTATTGGGCAGCATCCCTGGCCTTCATCCGTTAGATACTAGTAGCAGCCCCACCCAGTCACAGCAATCAGAATGTCCCCAGACATCACCCTGTCCCCTGGGGGGCAGAATCACCCTGGTAATAGACAACTCTGGGTTTAGGGGATGGTAGTTATAGGAGGGCTCGTGGGGGTGGCGACATCTGAGCTGGTAACAAAATGGAGAGGGAGAGAAAGCATGAGCCACACAGCCACCTGGAGAAGAGCAGAGGGATCTTGGAGTCTGTGGAGTGGAAATCCCACCATTACTGCCTGAAAGCATTGAATGAGGGTATGGGTGCAGCCCAGAGGTGAGCAGGGGCCAGACTGTGCAAGAAATATGGATTTTATTCTAGGTGTAGGGAGAAACATTTTATGATAGAGGTTTACATATACGAACCAGGAGAACTAGAAACACGTTTTTGGCTTCTATTGGTGTGTTGAGTTTTAAAGCAGGTGATCAAATAGGACTGGATGACAAAGTGAAAGGCTCCAGGCTTGGCTCACCTATAGAACCAGGTGAGGCCCTGCAGCCCTTACAGAAACCTGGCGCATTTCAGGACAGGGCTGTTCTATGAACTGTGCTTGCTTTTTTTTTTTTTTTTTTTTAAGGAGGGCACAGCTCACAGTGGCCCATGCGGGGATCGAACCGGCAACCTTGGTGTTATCAGCACCACGCTCTAACCAACTGAGCTAATCGGCCACTCCTGTGCTTGCTTTCTCACTGCAGGTATAAAGATGGCTGTGACCACATTGGTGAGCACCGAGATGACGAAAGAGAACTGGCTCCTGGAAGCCCCATCGCCTCCGTCTCTTTTGGGGCCTGCAGAGACTTCTTCTTCCGGCACAAGGATTCTCGAGGGAAAAACCCCTCCCGGAGGGTGGAGGTGGTCAGGCTTCCACTGGCCCACGGAAGTTTACTTATGATGAACCACCCGACCAACACTTACTGGTATCACAGTCTCCCTGTTCGCAAGAAGGTTTTGGCTGCACGGGTCAATCTGACGTTTCGTAAAATTCTGCAGACTAAAAAGTAAAAATATTTTTCAAGTCAGACTTCCATTTTCTCCTTCCCTCTGTACTTGAAGAGGGAGCTGGCATTTCCTTTACCAACAGGGAAAGAAAAGGTTTCACCAAAGTGTAGAGTTTATTATATAACAATGCAGAATTCAGAAAGAGGATATTTGTATCAAATCGGTCAATTATGAAAGAATACCAGTTGATTTTTTTTTTCCTAAGAAAATGATTCTTTTATTGCTATAATACACAGCAGATACAAAAGGTACCTTTAGCAAGTACATAAATCAGCAGTTATTATGGCATAAACTACTAGTTTAACTTAGGTTTTTGCAAAAAGAAGCTATTCTGTAAATAACTTAAAACTAGAAATAAGATTATTTGGCTGCTACTTAATGCCTAATAATTTACAAAATGAAGAAGTCAGCTTTAAGTCAGGTAAGAGACTTCGCACATATATCATTCACATTTACAACCTTGGCTCAAACCCTGGCTCTGACCGTCTGCTTACAGCTACCTAACCGTTCCAAGGATTAGCCCCTTTTGTGCCTGACGTCTCTCTTTAACGGCAGATTTCAAAGAGTAGTGGCAGAGCAGCAGTTACGGAAAGTTACAACTTTGCAGTGCAGTTTAAGGTCACACAATTGGGCATTTGTCCCACCAGACTCAGGTAAAATGGGCATGCTCATTTCCACATCAAACCCAGGGTCTGCCAGGGAGTCACGAAGGGACAGCAGTGATGACTGCATCAGAGGCTTCAAGCTGCTGCTTTCACCCTGGTGTTCGTGGCCTGGAGAACCTTCACAGTATGTTTTATTGGTGGTGAGAGTTTATTAGTCCTCGATGCACACTGGGCCCCGTGGAATGGTGATCACCTGGGCCTCTTGTGCTTTTAGCGGATGCCAGCTCCCCCTCACCAGAGGAAGCATGGCTCTTAGCCTTACCTCAGGTGGCCTTTTGGGTCGGTCTGATTCCAGATCTTATCTCTGAAGAGTTTGTTTGAATTTGTTTTTGTTTTTTTTTAATAAAAAATCTGGCTAAAACATAGATATTCCTGTGTGTTATCAAATACCTTCGGCCCTGGGCTGCATTCAGGACTTACCTGAAGAGGGAAGAGGGTGCTCAGTATAATTTTTTTGTATTAGGCTACTGGAAACAAATACATTTAGAACATGGACCTAGAACAAAATGACAATACTAGGCGTCAGCTGTAGTTATATGTTTAAAATTTAAACTTCTTTTCGTGGAAAGGGCTGGACTTTGATGGTGATCAAATCTAACCCTTCACTTTACAAATGAGGAAACTGAGGTCCAGAGCAATTGCAGCCCCACACTCAGTGCCCTTCCTTCTGAATCCAGCTCTCAAATCAAGGCGGGGGCGGGTGTCTTTTTACAATAGTCCCTGGCCCCACCTGTAAACCTTAAGCACTCTGCATGGGCAATAAATAAACAAATGAGAATAACCGTCCATTGAAAATGGATCTTTGTGTAAGAAAGCGTTTTCCACACAGCAGAGGAATCACAGATGTTGCATGGGTACTGCTCAGTTCTAGCCATTCTCACGGGTTTATAATATGCAGCAATCACATCTCAGTCCAGTATACAAAAGATAAAAGCAACATGTAAGAGTTTCACTTAGAATTGACAAAGCAGTGAAAGAATTTCCCCGAAGGGCAGATTTGGCAGATGAGCTTTTACTGTATATAAAGGATCGAAGGATTAGAAAAAGATACAAAAGGGAAGGCTTGTGTTCTTTAGGCATCTGTTAACTGTTCTTTTGCTATTCGCTGAGAAACTTGGGAGGAAGAGAGAGCTTTTCAGAAATTGTTTCTATGACTTAGAGAATGCATATTTTCCAGAATGGACGTGCTACAAAAGCAATTGAAAGTGAAAGGCACTTTTTCTTCTAAATTGTTGCCTTTAATAATTTCACTAGTTCTTGTCAACAATTTTATGGGCCTGCTTACGAAAAATAAGAGATCTATGCTGAAACATCAGAGGATCAAGCAAAGTTAATTCCCCTCTGAGAACACCTAACACATCAGAATATAAAAAAGGTGTCTTCTGGTGTCTGATTTCTTTTAATTACCTGTACCAGGTGAGTAAAAAGACACTCCAGACATAATGAATGCTTTCCTAACACGATGACAACACCTTCCAGTGTACACTAGCAGTGCTGTTCAGGGAGCCTGATTTGGTTTGAATTGGGGCCACTGGCTCCCACGTGGTGCCCGCTCTTAGAACACACCAGAAGGCTGAAGGACTATAGTGGGGCTGACTGCACACACACACATGATCTGATTTTGTGTTTTTCCTGGACAGTTTGGACAGTGCCATCAGCTCTGACTTTGGGGCCGGGTCACAGTCATTCTTCAGACTTGTACTCCCGACTCTGGTGCTGCATCTTAGAAAGAACACGCTCGTAGAACAGCAGGTAAGCACTGGAGGACAGGACCTCCTGCAGGCTAGCCTTGCGGACAGTGTCATCGGAAATCCACAGCCACTGGTTGCTGGTTGAAAGAGGATTCTTGGCCGAAGGTGGGGACCGTCGGTAAGTCACGAAGTGTCCAGAGTGCATGTCTCCATGGTGGACGACAACTGCCATCAGCCGGAAGAGGTACGTGGAAGAGCTGAACGGTAGGAACAAATGCCAGTGGGTTACAAGTACAACAAAGAAGGTTTATAGGCACACACAAAAAAGGAAAATCCTAGATGGTCAGCGATTGGGGACTGATACAATGGTACATCCATACAACTGGATAGTACACAACCATCAAAATACAGACGTATTTACTGGTAAGATGTCCATTCTGTGAGTATATGTACATTGGGTAGTATATGTACACACACACACGACTTTACAAAGTGGAACACCTTAATGATTTAACTGGTGAACTCTAGGTGGTATCCCAAGAAATTCAAATTTTTCTTCGTTATGTTTTATTTCTACATACATACATACATATATGCACACATACACATAACATGTACATATTTAAATGTTATATAGTTTTATAATTCTTATTTTTAAAGTGATTTCTGTTTTAGACCAAAATAGGAAGTTGTGTTAGTGAAGTTTCACCTTAAAAATGAAAGAACATTGTCATTCATTTTTGTGAAAAGCTAATTTTGGAAACCAAGAGAAACAGCGGTCTACAATGAATGAAAAATGTGCTTCTGAAGAGGAGCTCACCTGTAGTCAGGAACCACTGGGAGGGGGAAGGGCATCGGGGCTGGCAGGGTAGGCAGCAAGGATGGGGAGCAGGCGCCATTCATAAACATCTGGGTTTTGGGGCCCCCTGGCTGATTCAGAACTGCAAGAGAAAAAGGCCCAAGGCAATTAAAATTGGCAGAGGCTTTGGGTAAACCAAACATGGTTTTGATTACTTTGAAATTTACCCAATAATGCTATAAAGAAAAAATATTTTTTTGTGTTGTATATTCATAGAATTTCCTCCCTTTCTGTCCCTGTTTTTTTTTTTTTAATTTATTTTTTTTATTAGTTTCAGGTGTACAAAGCAATGTAATAGACATTTAAACCCTCATAAAGTGATAACGCACCCCCCAAGCTACTACCCCTCTGAAATCTTATATAGCTGTTAAAATTCCACTGACTACCATGTTTCCGCAAAAATAAGATCTAGTCAGACAATCAGCTCTAATGCGTCTTTTGGAGCAAAAATTAATATATGAGCCGGTCTTATATAAGAGTAAAATAAGACTGGGTCTTATATAAGACCGGCTCATATATTAATTTTTGCTCCAAAAGACGCATTAGAGCTGATTGTCCGGTTAGGTCTTATTTTTGGGGAAACATGGTATTTTCCCTATGTTGTACTCCACATCCCATGACTATATATACGTATATATTTAGTTGACATTCAATATTATTCTACTGCAGCGCTTCAGGTTTATAGTGCATTGGTCCAGGCATCTACACAGTCTGTGAAGTGATCCCCCTGATAAGACCAGTGCCCATCTGGCACCTCATATGATCTTTACATGTTGACTATATTCCCCATACTGTATTAACTATCAATTTATATTTCTTTTTTTTTTTTTTTAACATTTTATTGGGGGAAGGGGAACAGGACTTTACTGGGGAACAGTGTGTACTTCCAGGACTTTTTTTCCAAGTCAAGTTGTTGTCCTTTTAATCTTAGTTGTGGAGGGCGCAGCTCAGCTCCAGGGCCAGTCACTGTTGCTAGTTGCAGGGGGCACAGCCCACCATCCCTTGCGGGAGTCGAACCCGCAACCTTGTGGTTGAGAGGACACGCTCCAACCAACTGAGCCATCTGGGAGGCAGCTCAGCTCAAGGTGCGTGTTCAATTTTAGTTGCAGGGGGCGCTGCCCACCATCCCTTGCAGGACTCAAGGAATTGAACTGGCAACCATGTGGTTGAGAGCCCACTGGCCCATGTGGGAATCGAACCGGCAGCCTTCGGAGTTAGGAGCACGGAGATCTAACCGCCTGAGCCACCGGGCTGGCCCCAATTTATATTTCTTAATGACTTCACCTTTTTCACCCTGACCCCAACCCCATTCCTATCACCCTGATGGATCTAGTACCTATCTGGCACCATACCTAGTTATTACAATATTGTTAACTATATTCCTTATGTTATAACCTACATCCCCATGACTACTGTATAACATCCAATTTGTTCTTAATCCCTTCCCCTTTTACCCATCCTTAACCCCCCTCCCATCTTAAAGAAGTCCCTCTAAGAGTCCTTGTAATACTGGTTTGGTGGTGATGAACTCCTTCAGATTTTTATTGTCTGGGAAGCTATCCTTCAATTCTAAATGACAACCTTGCTGGGGAGAGCAATCTTGGTTATATATTGTTACTTTTTATCACTTGGAATATTTCCTGCCATTCCTTCTTGCCTGCAAAGTTTCTGTTGAGAAATCAGCTGACAGTCTTATGGGGGCTCCCTTGTAGGTAACTAACCTTTGGCATTTTAATTATAATGTGTCTTGGTGTTGGCCTCTTTGAGTTTATCTTGTTTGGGACTCTGTGCTTCCTAGGCTTGTATGTCCATTTCCTTCACCAGGTTAGGGAAGTTTTCTGTCATTATTTCTTCAAATAGGTTTTCAATTCCTTACTCTCTCTCTTCTCCTTCTGGTACCCCTATAATGCGAATGTTGGTACGCTTGATATTGTCCCAGAAACCCCTTAAACTCTCCTCAATTTTTTGGATTCTTTTTTCTTTTTGCTGTTCTGGTTCGGTGTTTTCTGCTACCTTATCTTCTACATCACTGGTTGGATCCTCTGCTTCATCTAATCTACTGTTGATTCCCTGTAATATATTCTTCATTTCCATTATTGTATCCTTTATGTCTGACTGGTTCCTTTTTATGGTTTCCATATCCATTTTTATGAGATCATTGAGCATTCTTATAACCAGTGTTTGGAACTCTGCGTCTGACAGATTGCTTATCTCCATTTTGCTTAGTTCTTTTTCTGGAGCTTTGTTCTGTTCTTTCATTTGGGACATGTTTCTTTGTCTCCCCATTTTGGCTGCCTCTCTGCGTTTGTTTCTATGTATTAGGTAGGGCTGCTATGTCTTCCGGTCTTAGTAGAGTGGCCTCATGTAGTAGGTGTGCTGTGGGGTTCGGTGGCACCGTCTTTCTGGTCACCTGAGCCACGCGCTCCAGGTGTGTCTCTTCTGTGGGTTGTGCGTGCCCTCCTCTTGTAACTGAGCCTTGGTTGATAACTGCACATCATTGTGAGGGACTGATCCTTGGGCTCACTGGCTGTGAAGTCTGGTCTTGACTACAGTGGAAGAGTTGTGCAGGGGCTGACCCTACAGAGCAGGATCTGCCTCAGCAGGACTCTGGTGTCTGCCCAATCCACCCCTTCGGTGTGTCGTACTTGGAGGGGGCTGGATAATGCTCCAGTTCGTTTTGAAGCTGGCCACTGGGGGCGCCAGCCCCAGGACCACCTTGAAGGGGATCTGCTGTAGGTCTACTTCAGCCACAACCTGTGCCCCACCGGGGCCACCTAGCAGGAGTCAGAAAGAAATCCTCAGATGTCTGCTACCTGTGCTGTGCTTCAAAGAACCTTTGAGAGGCCAAGCTGAGAACCAAGGCCAGCTGCCACTAGTGCCAGCTTAGGGCTGCTCAGCCAGAGGTACAGGACACTCAAGCCAGATGCTGCTTGTCTGGGTTCTGCGAACCTTTGAGAGACCCTAAGAGAGTGCAGCTTGAACCAAGGCAAGCGGTCGGCATGAAAAAGCCACTGAAAGCATCCTGGGTGTGCCCAAAAGTCGTGTGGGGCCAGGTCTCAAATCACCAGGGCTGGGCGAACAAACAGTGAAGACTCAGAAATGGCAGCTGCCTGTGTTCATGCACACCAGGAAGGGGGAGGGCTCAGCAAAGAAACAATGGCCTCCGCCACCTCCCCTGTCCAGGAGAAAGCTGCCTCTCCAGTCCTCGTCCCAAGCCAGACAACTCAATTCCCCACCATTTGTCCCTGCCACCTTTCCAGCTGCTGCCCCAGCGCTGGAGCTCAGTGGTGACATCTAAAAATGTCACTACCCATTGCCCAATGTCCTCTGGCAGGCGAAACTCCTTGCTGTGAGCCGCTGATCTAAACATTCTCTCTTCTTTAATTATCAGCTTCTAAAGAATACCAACATGTGTTAATAAATGTTTATGGGTGTAGATAAAATAATTCAGGAGAAATTGACATCTCTTTTCCTTTCAAGTGTCATGTGTGGGGGGCCTGGAAGTACCAAGTAGTTCACGACTGGCCTCTTTCATCACAGCCACCAGGCTCTGAACATGAGCAGACCTGCACTCCCACCCAGGAGAGGAGAAAATGAGGCTGAAGAGGTCCTTGATTTAAAACAGGCCTCTCCCCACCCCAACTGTCCCTGGTGTCAATTTACTGATCCTTTGAAAAAAGGGGAAAATACAGTCTTCCTACAAATGATGTCCTTGCCAGGCCACGCAACTGTGGATGTAAAGAAAGCATAAAAGTAGTAAGGGACGCTAAGTGGGGAAAATGTGGGTGCAGGGAAAGCAGTCCTGACCTGACAGGGTACAGCATACAGGTGGTGAGTTTCCAGTCCTTAAAGCCGGCGGGTTTTCCTCACCCATAAGTAAAGAACTCCACATACTAGATAAGATACCTTCAAACAATGACCCAACACTATCTTCTAGGGCCAGTTCTCCCATCTGCTGTTTTGCCCTTGGACCAATCATTTGACCTCTTAAAGCCTCGATTTTCTCATCAGTAAGACTGAGGGTAACAATAGCTACCTTGCTTCCCTGAGACCCAACTCAACAAGTCACCTCAAGTGAGGACAGTAACAGAACTAGATAAGTCATTCAGTAAAGACAAAATAGCAACCCAAATAAGATGTTCGGCGATTTTTAGCCAGGACATTTCCTCCCCATATTTCTTGTTTAGTGAGATGACTGTATTGGAGGGAAAATTGAAAGAAATTCACTGGAATGATGTGAGCCAATTATTGCTTAGTCAAAAGACCAGAAAGCAATCTTAAGCTTTTTTTCCTATATTTTTTCAACTGTGATCGTTTTTAAAATTATACCTCTCATTACTATATAATTGTAACCTCTTTTCCCTTTTGCCTCAATCCTGATAAGTCTCAAGAATCTAAGCAACCACTCAAGCCCTCATGGCACAAGGGCCCCAAAAACTGGTGAGGCCAAATTCCTTTTCTCTGTGCTGCAGATTCCTGCTGCCTCGGCTCCTCCGGCACACACCTGATTTGGGGGCTGCCGGCCCATCCTGCAGTTCCAGCGCAGGCCCCGCCTTCTCGTTCAGTTTAGGGTTATGTTGACCAGGTTTATGTCCAAGGAGGTGGTACTTGTAGATGTCCATCATCAGGAATTCATTAAACTGCACGTGCTCGTGCCGCTTCAGGGGCGTGCCGTGGCTGGACCAACTCAGCCGCTGGAGGTGGATACACAAGCACTGAGGGAGCTGCGGGTGCGAGAGAAACCAGAAAGTGCCGAATGTCAGGAGTGGGCCATAGGGAGTCCTCGAAAGCAAAGGCAACAAAGATGTGTGGTGTGGGCTCACCTTCCCTAGTTTTAACTGTTTAACAAAAGTGGTCCTCTGATGTTCCACCTTTTCCCCATTCAATGTCCCTTTGGCTTCAATCTGAAATAAGAGAAACATCTCTTTGCAAAAATTCTTGACGTAGGACATCTATGGAGAGCTGCCTGTCAAGGGTAGGTATTATACCTGTATTCAGTTGGCACTTGACGTCCCCCTGCTGAAATAGCTGCCCAGTTATTTGTGGGTTTTCACTGTTTTAGTCCTTAAGTAACAGCAACAGTGGAGGCAAGAGAAATAAAGAAGCTCTGACGTTGGCATATAATCTATTTTGTTGTGTGTCTTCAAAAATTCTGTTCTACACAGTCCCTCTAAATCCGGAGGGTGAAATTCAATTGCTTAGGGCGTTAGGCAGGCAGCATAGGTAAGGCAGGGTGTGAGACAAGTGGCAACGAAGGTGACGGTAGCAAATAGGAGAGGGCATGTCCCATCTCAAAGCATGGCATTCAAATTTCTACTTTAAAAATTCTGTGGATGAAACAAAACGCATCAGGGAAAGAGATTTGGTCCATGAGCTTCTAATCTCCTAACCAAGTTAAGTAGAAATGGCTGTGGCTGAAAAGATCCTCTGGGAATAGTCAGCAGAGCTCGGGGCCAATGGTGGGAGAGGCACTGTATCAGGACCCACAGCGCAGGGGAGGACATGATATTTGGGGTTAGGGTTAAAGTCATACCTTTGTACAGTTGTCACATACAACATCCCGCACGGATTCTGATGAGATGAAGTGGTGAAGGCAGTGGTCCAGGGTCAAGGGATGACCCTGCAGCATGAGAAGAAGAAAACTCATTATTATGATTCCAAGGGGAGCTATACTGAAATGATTAACAGATGGCAAGGTGAATGCCAGACCATTATTATTGCTTATATAGACAGTAAAAGCAGACATAATTGGATGCTTCCCAAACAAACATGAAGCTCAAAGCACCCTAGACTTGCTAGTATGATGGATTCAAGGGTATGAGGACATAACATTACAGACAATTAGGGACTTCCACGGTGTTTAAGATATCTTTGAATTTGAGATTAATACGTATGTGTGTATGTGTTCAAAAAAGTCAAAATTTCTGCAGGAAGAGAAAACCCACACTCTTCCTCCCCACCAAATCGGGCCATGGTACCACATATTAAAATTAGGATGGGTTCACCCAACCACGTGTCAAAATAACGTGTGGCACCTGAGTTACACAAAATGCCTCAAAGCCCTTTCAAATTCAAATGTCTCTGAAACAGACCCAAAAGAAAGCACAGATCACTACTTACCCATGTGGCAGCTGGAATACTTAGTGAAAGGCTATCAAAGGTATCAAATCGAACAGGACTCTGAAACAAATATTGCAGAAAACCCACAAAGGACTTAAGTTCAATTCAGAACTTTATAGATGGAAAGATATATGCTTATTAAACAGTTTAGATGTCCAACATTATTAATATAATGAAATATAATGTACTGAGCTAGAAGCAAATTCTATTAAAAACAACTTGTGAACATAAGAGGTATGATAATAATAAAGGTAACTTGGAAAAACTATAAGATAACATGTCTGACCCGTAATTTGGGGATTTTATCCTAAGGCTATAACCATGGACGTAACTGCAAGGATTTCATCACAGTATTATTTATAACAGCAAAATGCGAATAGTTGACATTTCTAGGGAATGATTAAATAAATTATAGAATGTCCACAAAATGGAATACTATATTAAAAATAGTATGTGAGAAGAATGCATGATTATGTGGAAAGATGTGCATGTTATATTACTAATTGCAGAAAACAGAAGGTAAAATAGAGTAAGAGTTCCAGCTTTTGGTGATGACAGCATAGCTTGGCTAATGTAACTCTCCTTGAGATAAAAACTGTGAAATCTGGACCAAAACAAAACAAAACTTTGAATGACTGGAGAGTTACCAAAAGCTGAAGAACATCTAAAATGGCAAATATAAAATTGTTTTCTTTTTATTTCTTTTAAACACATATAATTGTTTCATTACATGTAAATAAAGTAAAAATTATGACAGTATTGTGGAGTTTGTAATGAATGTAGATGTAACACATATGAGAAAAATACCACAAAGGATGGGGTACTAGAACTATGATTTTGTAAGTTTCCTATGTTTTACATGGAGTATAATGTTAACTCTAAATGGACCATAAGTTAAAATTGCATGATGTCATCACACACACAAAAAAATGTAAAAAACTATATAGTTAAAAAGCCAATAGAGAAATTACAACAAAATACTAAAAAGTATTCAATTAACCCAAAAGGCAGCAAGAAAGGAGGAACAGAAGAACAAAAAATATGAGATACAAATAGAAAACAAATGGTAAAATAGCAGACCTAAATCTAACCATATAAATACTTACATTAAATTAAATGTAAATGGACTAAACACACCAATTAAAAGGCAGATTGTCAAGCTGGATAAAAAAACAAGACCCAATTACATGCTGTCTACAAAAGCCACATTATAAATACAAAAATAAAGATAGGTAAAAAACGGAGGGAACAGAAAGAGATATACCATAGAAACACTAGTTAGATGGAAATTAATCACACCATAGGCTTCAAGACAAGGAGTCTTACCAGAGATAAAGAGGGACAATTTATCATGACAATAGGAGTCAACTCATCATGATTAATACATGTGTATGTGCCTAATAGCAAAGTCTAGCAAACAAGACAAATTCTAGCAAACAATACCATTATCAACCAAGGTCCAAACCCTTCCCAGGTTATTTTATGAGGCTAATATAATCCTTACAACAGAACCCGACAAAGATAATACAAAAAATTGTAACACCAATATTCCTCATCCATACAGACATTAATATCCCTTAGAAAATATTTAAAAATCAAATTCAGTAACATATAAAAATAATAATACATCATAATATAGTGGAGTTTATCCCAGAAACACAAGGCTAATTTAACATTAGAAAAATCAATCACTGCAATTCACCACATTAACAGAATAAAAGAAAAATATGATACCCTTCATATGGGCAGAAAAAGCATGAAAAAATTCAACCACTATTCATGATAAAAACTCTCAGCAAACTAGAAATAGTACATCCTCAGTGTAATAAAAGGGGTATGCTAAGACCCAAAGCTAATATCATACTTATTTATGAAACACCAATACTTGCTTCTTAAGCTTTGAAACAAGTCAAGGATATCCCCTATCACCACTCCTATTCGACTTTGTATTGGAGGTCCTAGCCAGGATAATAAGGCAAGAAAAATAAACAAAAGGCATAACAGTTGGAAAGTAAAGAAGTAAAAGGAAAGTAAAGAAGAAGTAAAACTCTATTCACAGACAACATGACTGTTTACAAACAGAATTCGAATGAATGTACAAAACTTCGAGAACTAATAAATGAATCTTTGCAAGATCTCAAGACTCAAGGTCAATATACAAACAACTGTATTTCTATATACTAGAAAAAGATTTTTAAATTCCATTTACAGTAGCATCAAAACACAAACTGCAAGGAAAAATAAGAGCAAAATGGGCAACTTATAGCTTAAAAGATATTAAAGATTATGAATTGTAATCTATGGACCTTATTTTTTTTAAAAAAGATTCAACATCGTTATCAGGGTAATGCCCATCAAAACTGCACTTCACACATTAGGATGGTTATAACTAAAAAGTCAGATAATAAGTATCAGTGAGGAGGTAGAAAAATTGGAAACTTCATTCACTGCTGGTGGGAATATGAAATGGTGCGGCCACTTTGGAGAACAGTGTGGCAATTCCTCAAAATATTAAACATGGAATTACCAGGAACCAGCAATTCTACTCCTAGGTATATACCCAGGAGAAATGAACACATATGGAGGTATGAACACATATGCCCACACAAAAACTTGTACATAAATATTCACAGCAGCATTATATACAATAGCCCCAAAGTGGAAACAACCCAAATGGCCATCAACTGATGAATCCATACAATGGACTATTATTTGGTAATAAACAGGAATGAAGTACTGACACATGCTACAACATGGAAGAACCTTGAAAACATTGTACTGAGTGAAAGAAGCTAGTCACCAAAGACTATATATTGTATGATGCCATTTATATGAAATGCCCAGAACAAGCAAATCTATACAGACAGAAAGTAGATTAGTGGTTACCTAGGGCTGGGAGTGTGGAATGAGAAATAGAGAGTACTTGCTAATGGGTACAGATTTTTTTTTTTGGGGGGGGGGGGGGGGAAGGTGATGAAAATATTCTAAAATCGATTGAGGTGATAGCTGCACAATGCTCTATTTTGTATTGTGTTGGACATTTTCCAAATAAAGATTTTATAACCTCAAAGCAAAAAAATGAAAAACAAAAAAATAAAATCAACCCAAAACAACAGCCCTAGAATCGGCTGTGTCCACCATTAGTATAGATGTGAACTTAGGACTCGAATTCCTGCCAATCCACGATGGGTCTGCTGCTCTAAGGATCAGATGACATGTTAGTTCTGACCAAAGGTGGGCAGTCGGTCCACTGAGTTTACGGAGCCCAGGCAATCCCAAACACCATAAACCACTGTTAGTCAATACTCTTTAGATGCTTCAGGAATCTTAAAACCTCGCCAGAAAATATCAAGTATTGGTATTGTATTTACCTGGTGTTCACAGTGTTTGCAGACCATATTACTAGTAAGTCTTCCGTGGAAAGGATGCTGAGATTTCCAGTGATTGGACATGGGATGAGGTGCCCCTGGAACACAAAACACCTGGTGATATGCCACCCTCAGCCTGCGCTTTGACACCAACCTCAAAATTCACTCTCCTTTTTAGTATGTGGTAGCAACTCCCTCTTTAGAAAAAAACTGAAAAGTAAATTGAAAGGACTTTTCGTATTGACTTCCCTCAAAAAGACAACCCATTCCCTTCACAGGAGAATTTATACAGGTCTTAAATGTGGTTTCTGTATAATGGGTACAGCCACATTTAATAAAGGAATTTGTGTTTAACAACGTTTTTAGAAACATATGCTTAAAATGTTTGAGATGTCCAAAGAATACCATAAGGCAACATTCCATGAAGTGAAATAACCTTCCGAAATCATCAGAATAAGCAAGATATGGAAAACTTTAATTTTCAATTTTTATAGGATGGGGGTTACTGAAATAAACAGTGCAGTATGCTAGTAAAACACACAGGCCGTAGAGTCAGGCAGCCCTGGGCTCGGTCCTGGCTTTGCTTCTTATTAAGCTATATGACCTGGGAAGTCACTTCACCTTTGGAAGTCACTTCATCTCAGTTTGCGGGAATTGGGGTAATTATTGTCCCATTATCTCCAGTATCATCAGTTTCACAGAGCTGTTGTGACGTTTAAATGACATATTACAGTGCCTGGAACACAATATGGGCGAAAAGATAATTGTCTTATTACTACAAATATACAAAGGAATTGATGTGGTTTTTTTGTTGCTTTTTTTTGTTTTTGTTTTTTTGTTTTTAAGTTTAAATCTGAAGAAAACAACGATTTCCTTCTTAGGAGGATTGTGATCATTTGCAGTACAAGTTGGCTAGAGTGGAAATGCTGAGGACATGGCAGCTTCAGCTTAAGTTCCTCACAAGATTACTCCAAGAAGGTAAAAAGAAAACCCTTGTGTGAAGTAGAAATAAGTCCGTTTGGAGGAAACCAAGCAGGGCTAGAGTATGAGGAAACAATTCAAGATGTTCACCAAGGGAGCAATTTAAAGCTGTTTCCAAAACACAAGTTCCTTTGCAAATACACGCAGTTCAAGCCAGACTGGATGTCACCAGAAAAAAAATTTTAAGCAAATTATTGTCATATCTAAAAAGTACCCATCTTATGTGTTACAGTTCAATGGAAAATGACTACCTCTTGTGCGGCAGGTTATTTGTTTGGGAGTTATTTCTGACTGCTGCTGTAGGGGAAAGAAAAGAAACAGACTCAAAACCTACTGCCATCCGTTTATCACCCTCATCCCATTCCTAAATCTTACAAGTTTCTATGCTGACCTCACCACTAAAAATCAGCTTTTAACAAAGGTTTCTCAAAGTAGCCTGAACCATACTCCTTGGTTGGTTACTGTGCCTATTCCTTCATCAAATGCCATCAAAACACATTTCCTGTCTCCAGAATATTTCCCCCCTTTACTAGTTAACGTTTATCAACTTTTATAATGTTCCAGGGAAATGAGGATTCATTTAGCATTGACACGGCTCCTTGTTCCCCTGTATTAGATGGAGGGAAAACTATATTCTTTTGTCTCCAAGCCAACAACAAACTGCAGCAATGAATCATTTTAAAGGGCCTTCCCAATCACCAACTGCAAAGTTTGCAGTTTAAGACCCGCCCCAGCCCCACTGCTGATTTGTACTGACTCTCGTGCGCTTAAAGCTGTATAAAGATACTTGTGGTCCCTACACCCATTAAATATGCACAAACTCATTCAATGTATCGGAAATATTAATGGTTTACCTCCAGGGAATGCACATCAAACAAATGTGCGACCCGGGGCTGACGGTCCCGCTCATCCTCCAATGACGAGGTAATGACATGGAATAATTCGTGAGCATCCTGTCAAAGGGCAGAGCATTCTTCAGAGAGGCCTGAGGCGGCCACAGCAGCATCAGCACCATTCCCACGGGGACCACCGGGCAGCCCTCCTCCAGCTGTGGGCTGTGGGCAGGATTTGTTTTCCACCTTCTCGGGGCTCAGATAGTTAAATGGACACAGTCCCGTCCTAGACAGTTTCACAATCAAGACCCAGGACTGGGAGGCCCGAGGGGAGAGAGAAGGAAAGAAAGCTGGTGGGCTGCCTCCAGGCCAGCTTCTCTGAGCCTGTGTTAGCTTTATGGAGATGGCCCTGACCTCCACTCCGCCCGACTACTCCTTTTCTTTTTTTCATTGTGGTCAAATACACGTAACCTAGAACAGTCTGTAGGACTAAGTACAGTCACACTGTCGTGCTACCAAAAGCACCACCCATCTTCAGAATGTTTTTATCTTCCCAAACTGAAAGGCTGTACCCATGAAACAGGAGCCCCTCATTTCCCCCTCCCTCCAGCCCCGGGCAACCGCCATGCCACTTTCTGTCTCTGAATCTGACTACTCTAGGTACCTTATACAAGGAATCATACAATATTTGTCCTTTTGTGACTGGCTTATTTCACTTAGCATAATGTCTTCAAGGTTCATCCATGCTATAGCAGGCGTCAGAATTTCCTTCATTTTTAAGGCTGAATAATACTCCATTGTCTGTACGTGTATTCCATGGTGTACACACACACACACACACACACACACACACACACACACATTCCACTCATTTGCGGATGGACAGACACTTGGGTTACTTCCACCTTTTGGCTACTGCAAATACTGCTATGAACATGAGTGTACAAATACCTGTTTGAGTCCCTGCTTGAAATTCTTTCGGGTTTATATTCACAAGTGGAATTGCTGCATCACATGGCAGGGGACTACTCTTTAAGAATGAACTCAAACGCCCCTCTCTCAAAAAGCCAAAGCGGCCCCTCTTCTGGGATGGGCAGGTCTCTCCTCCCCTGAACTCTGACGACGCTGACCCTCTAGGCTTCTGCTCTTAGTGTCCCTCCACAGTCACGAGTGTGATCTTCTAAAGGCAAGTGACTCGACTCTTCCGCTTCCAACCTTCCAACGGCTCTCACTGCCAGAGTAAACCCCGCGCCCCCTTCTTAGCTAGCCTACCAACCCTGATAGGAGCCAGACCCTAGAAGTCTCCCTCCCTCACTATGCCCTACCCCTCTTTTCTGAAAATTGAGGTACCACTGGTTTATAACATTATGAGTTTCACGTGTAGAACATTATAATTCGCCATCTGTACAACTACAGCACGCTCACCACCAAGGTCTAATTTCCCAGGCCTCTTTTGGCTCCTGAATGCACCACGCTAATTCCCCTCTCGGGGACTGTCTGTCACGCACCCTTGCCTGAGGAGCTCTGCCCAGATCTTCACCGGGCTGATTCCTTCTCATCCTCCAGGTCTCCACCAAAATGGCATCTCCTCAAGGAGCCCCTCCCTCCCCAACCCTCCCCGACTTAACCCCACCCCTAGTCAATTCAACAGCAATCCTGCAGGCTCTCCCTCCAAAATACACCCTAACTCCCTGAGGACTCTCCATGTCTCCCCTGCCCCAACCCCAGTCAAAGCCACACCATCCTTGGCCTGGACATCTGCCTGGATAACTGCCTCCCACCTTCCCTCTCTGGTTCCATCTTGGCCCCTACAGTCCTTCCTGTACACAGCGACCAGCGTGGTCCCATTCAAACATACACCAGATCCCTGCTCGAAGCCTCTAGTGGCTCCCCAACCGCACACAGAGCAGAAGCCCAACACCTGCGATGGCCTCCCAGGCCCTGACGTCTGGGACCCCCGCTCCTCCACTGCTCTCCTCGCCCTGGCCCCAGCCCTGCTGGACTTCTCGCTGTCCTCCAAACACTGCACACTTGTCTCTGTCTCAGGCTTTTCACCTGGCTGGTTCCTCTGGAACACCCTGCACCCAGACATTCATAGGCCTTACTTCTTTTTAGGCCTCAGGTCTCAGCCAAGACCTCAGGTCTTCTGAAAAGCCTTGCCCGTCTATAGCGGTCTCCCAATTGCTTTTCTCTGACCCCAGGTCCCAGGCCCCCACATTCACACTTTGTCACGCCCTGTTTGTTTTACGATTATTAGCGCATCTTGAAGTTACCTGTTTCCTGTCTACAGCCTCACTTGCATGTGAGCTCCCTGAGAGCAGGGACGCTGTCCTGCCCCAGGCAGGCATTCAATACGTATTGGTGGCATGTATAAATGAATCCCCTCCTAGGCTACGAACAGCACTTAGCAAGAGAGTGATAGAGATTCAAAGAGAAATAAGGCAAGGCTCTTGCTCTCAGAGACTCACAATCCAGCCACAGATGTAGCAGCCCAGCTATTACTTAGCAGCACAATGCTACAGCCCTATTATGGCCAATGAGCCACAGGGGACAGAGAGGGAATCGGCTCTACCTGGGAGGCTCAGGGAGCCTCAAACACAGGCATCTGGACCAACCCTTGAAGCAATGAGCAGGGCTTCACCATGGAGAAAAATCCCAAGACAGGATGGAGTCAGATCCAAACCCTATTCTGTCACAGTCAGCTACTTGGCCTTGAGAAAAAAAATCGTATGGCAGAAGAGGCTGGAGCTGACGTGGGCACTTTAGCACCAGATTGGTTCGAATCCTGGCTCTGCCACTGAAAGAGCTATGTGACTTTGGGCAAATCACTTCCCGTCTCTGGCTCTCAGTGTGCTCATCTGCAAAACGAGCATAGTAACAGGAACTCCTTACAGGACTGCTGCGCGGGTGAAATCAGTAATTCCCACGAGGGAAGCCCTTAGCCCAGTGCCTCTCCCATAGTTCTACCTGCAGACACTGAAAAGCGGTTGATAGTGGAAGCCTATTGGCTGCTATTGGCTGACTGGATGAATAGTAACGGAGATGAGGCCCCAGGCGGTGCTCTGGATGCCTTCCAAGAGGACAGACACGCTCGCCTCTCTTCCACCCACACTAACGCACTACCTGGCTCAGTGACTGCTGTGAGCCGTAGATGCTTAGGGAGTAACTGGGCTTTAAGTGGGTCCTTGACAGAAGAGCAGGGCTTAGGAAACGCAGCTGATGTCCTTGGTGACTGAATCTCAGTCACTCTCACTTTAGACAAATGAAAAACATTTTGGCTAAATCATTCCAGTTACAGCAGGATTTAAAAAGGATTTTCTAAATGGAAAAAACATTTCAACACACAATAGATGAATCGAGATGCATGGTAAGAAAGTATAGGTATCATCCATGTCATGTTTTAAAAAGACGTATGCATGGCTTCAGATTAAAGGGGAAACAGAGATAATCTTTAAAAATGAGAGGTGCTAGAAAGACTTCCCACCTCATTTTTCAGAGCTTTGAAATGCTTTGCATTTCAGCCCCACCGTTTTGGGAGCCCAAAGGCCGTCTCCCATTGCTCTGGTCCAGTATCTGGACGGTGGAAGCAGAAGCAGCCAACACAAAACTGGACAAGGCCGTTCTGGGAATTCGGCTCGTGAGGACACACCCGAACCCCACCGGACGCTACATTTTCTGTCCTTAGATCTTCACCCTCTCAGTCTTAGCCTCAGACCTGCCATTGGTAATAGTGGTCTGGGGAGGAGGAGGGTGGCCGGGACCAAAGAAGACAGGGAATCTGGCGTTGTGGAAAGGAGGTGGAAGTGGCTGGAAGATAGCCCTCAGGATGCACAGGACACCTGCTCTCAGTCTGGGGCCACTTTAAGGCAGCCTCTGAAGACATTTTTTTCTTCTTTTTTAAATGAGGGTGTGATCCAAAAAAGGGTCTCGCCTGACCCTCTGGGCCTCTAAGGTGAAGCCACCTGCCTCTCTCTAAAGGACTCAAGTGTCCCCATCATCCACTGACGTGCCACATCATTCAAGAACTACAGATTTTTGTTCTTTGGAACCTGTGTTTATGCCCTGTTCTGCTAATCATCCTTCCATCCATCAGGTGAAACAGAGCTGTATTTCTCCTCTAGTCATGAAAGCAGGAACAAAGCTCATAATCTAGCCCAGAACGTGGAGGCTGCCTAAAATGTCACAGGAATGTACACCCAGGCCAGGCAACTGCAAGGTCAATACTGGCATTTATTCTTCCCGCTGCAGCAATGCAGCTGTTTTGCAGCCATCATTGTAAGCTCAGACCCCAGCTCGTTAGGGGGAAGCATTCTCCAAGTAAATCTGTTTTGAATGTTGTGTTCACCTGTTCCTCAAATGAAGAGATCTGCCATCTGTACATTCTTAAGACATCCAACAAGCAGCTTGCATCCAAGACCTCATCATCAGTTATTTCTTGGCAGGATAAAGCTGGAAACAAAAAAGGTGACACAATTATTAAACTCACCAGTGTTAACAACTAACCAGAAAACCTGCACCACTCGGACTATCAAAGCTAATGAAGAATTTAAGAATTATAAAATTCATCTTGGAATTATAGCTCTTTCACTATTCTTCTTTGTAACCTTACCCAATGCTTAGTATATTATTCGGCACTTTGTGTTTGTTGAATGAAAGTAATTTTTCATAAGGCCACAGCATTTAAATGAAATAATTGATTTTCAGTGATTTGAATTATCATCATCAATATAAATTTATTGTTGCAAGATTCTTATTGAATAAAATGATCTAAACTCACAACTCTCAGGGGTGAGAGGACCCTTAAGCATTCATCTAGTCCAACCCTACATGCAGTGCTTAACTCCTCTCCACGGGGCTCTCTCTTGTGGCCATAAGGCCTTCACTTGTACATCTGTCTGCATGAGTTTCCGATTATCATAAAACATCAAGGTACATGTGGCAGCTGAATGGGTCTGGTGAATGGTTTACTTTTCAATCATAAGTAGAACCAAGCCTAATAAAAATAAATAAAAGTTTGATGGGCTTATGAATTTATAATTACATCTAGAGCAGGGTTGGTAAACATTTTAGGTTTCACGGATCATTGTTGCAACTCTGCCATTCTAACACAAAAGCAGCCATAGATAATACTAAACAAATGGGCATGGCTGTGTTTCAATAAAACTTTATTTAAATAACAGGTAGTGGGCCAGATTTGGCCCATGGGCCAGAGTTTGCTGATTCCTGATCTTGACCATCCCCCATCTCATTGTGTGTTACACTGGACCAGAGTACGAGAGACAAAAAATATAGGGGCCTGTCATCTCAGCACAGTTTATGGCAGTTCCAATTCCCCAGGTAAACTAAGCGAGGCTGTTTCTTCTCTTTGATTTGCAGTCAGTGAACTTGAAGGATTCCTTTGAATACTTTAGGCTCTGAAGGTTCTGAATACTGCCACCCACAACCTGTCTGAACATGGTCTGTGACTTTGTGAGTGGTGGCGACCTGTGGAGAAGTAGCAGCCCTGGCAGCCAGTGCTGAGAAGGCCCGAGGCTTGTCTTATCAGGCAAATATCACCTGAGGTCTGACCTTTACCCTCCAGAACAAAGGGAGCACAAAAGGAAAGAAACTATACCTTCCCTCTTCCTCCTATATCCATCAAGCCGCCCTGTTAGCTTTTTCCTTCCCAAGGAAAATTTTAATGTCCCCTTTAGCCCAATTTTGCCTACAATGCTGTGGGGCAATTTGGCAATGTCTACTAATTTTCATATCCTATAATGCAGCAATTTCACTTTCTTAGGATCTACCGTAGGGAAATACCGTGTTTCCCCGAAAATAAGACTTAGCCGGATAATCAGCTCTAATGCAACTTTTGGAGCAAAAACTAATATAAGACCTGGTATAATATATTATATTATATTATATTATATTATATTATATTATATTATATTATATTATATTATATTATATTATATTATATTATATTATATTATATTATATTATATTATATTCCCGGTCTTATATTATAGTAAAATAAGACCGGATCTTATTTTAATGTCTGGCTAGGTCTTAAATTTGGGGAAATGGCTAATAAACACATGAAAAGATGGTTAACATTACTTTTCATTAGGGAAACGCAAATCAAAACCAAAGATATCACTTCACACCCATTAGGAAGGCTATTAGCAAAAAGACAGACAATAACAAGTGCTGGTGAGGATGCGGAGAATTGGAACACTTTGTGCACTGCTGGTGGGAATGTTAAGATGGCACAGCCGCTATGGAAAACAGTATGGTGGTTCCTCATAAAATTAGACAGAATTACCATTTGATCCAGCAAGTCTACCTCTGGGCATACACCCAAAACAATGAAATGCAGGGACTTGAAGAGAAACGTGTACAGCAATGTTTAAAGCAGAATTGTTCACAATAGCCCAAACATGAAAACCCAAATGTCCACGGACTTATGAATGGATAAACAAAATGTGGCATATCTATACACACACAATCGAATATTATTCATATTCAGCCTTAAAAAGGAAAGAAATTCTGACACATGCTACAAGGTGGATGAACCTGGAAGACATTATGCTAAGTGAAATAAGCCAGACACAAGAGGACAAATATTGCATGATTCCACATAAATGAGGTACACAGTCAATCAGATTCATAGAGACAGACAGAATCGTGGTTACGGCAGTCTAGGGGTAACAGAAAATGGGGAGTTGTTTAATGGATACAGAGTTTCGATATGGGATGATGGAAAAGTTCTGGAGATGAAGAGTGACTATTATGGTTGCAGAACAAAGTGACTGTACTTATTGGTAGAGAATTATATACTGAAAAATGGTTAAGATGGTAAATTTTGTGTTATGGATGATTTATCAATTTTTTTTAAATAGGCAAAGGATATGAGCAAGCAATTCACAGAAGACAACATCTATAAGGCCAATAAACTCACAAAAAGAAAGACAAATGAAAGAGGTAGAGCTGACATGTACTGAACTGGACATTTCTCTAGGGCATATAATGTTACTTGGTTACGAAAAAACATAAATAATATGTAATTCCTGTGGGTACTTAGAAAACCGTCTGGAAGGATATACTTACATCTTACTTTGGGGGAGGAAGGAGAGAAACAGGATTGCGGTAGTAATGATAAAGCGGTTTTTAGCCTTATCTATAATGCTTTCATTTTTTTACAAGGAGAATTTATTTATGCACTACTTGTATAACTAAAATTATTTCTAAAAGTCAAAATAAAAGACACTGAAAGCAGACGCAGAGAAGGGAGTGTATACTCTAGGTGCAGTGGACCACGGGAGCCTCTGCTTCCCAGCATTGGGTTGTAAGTGGGCAAAGGGGAGATGGGAGTGCTGAGATCATGATCAGAACAACTCTTTTTTTTTTAACTTTTATTTATTTTAAGTGTGTTTTTCCAGGACCCATCAGCTCCAAGTCAAGCAGTTGTCTCAATCTAGTTGTGGAGGGCGCAGCTCACACTGGCCAATGTGGGGATCGAACCAGCAACTCTGGCATCGCACTCTAACCAACTGAGTTAACTGGCCGCCCCATGGGCAGGACAACTCCTGAACCTGAGTCATAACAGCTATGTGGACATTTCAGCTTCTCACAAGTCTTTGGAATGGTGTTTTTCTTAGAACAGAGGAGTAGAAGAAATTCTTTTCAAACTGCCTCTTGACAGACCTGCAGAACTTGCTTCATAAAGATTTCTGTGTCAAGCTGAGATCACATGGGAAAATACCTCAGTGAAGCAATATTTAGCTGAGTGTTTTAGATCCGATTATTTTTTTCTGACTGTGAGAATAATATACGCTTACTGTTGGGAGTTTTAGAAATATAGTTGTGTGGGGTTTTGTCTTTTTTTAAAAAATGTTTTCAAACCAGCAACTGCACAATACCAAAATGGCCACGGCTAACATTTAGTCTTTTTCTGTCCAGTCTAGCTGTAGAAGTTTTTGCTTCACTGAAGTCAATTATATCATACTTTGTATCCTGCTCTTTTAAACTTAATAATATAGCCTATGCCCTCTCCCAAATTAAAAACAAAACAAAACAAAAAAAACTTCACAAAGATGTACTGTTCCATTGATTGCTTAATCATCCTACTGTTGGACAACCACATTTTTTTCTTTCTTTTCCCCCATTATAACTAGATATTGGAGATCTTTGTGCCTTTAACAGCATTTCCCAAACTGCATTCTCTGGAATGTCCTCAGGATGGTAACAAATGCTGCGTGTGTGTGTGTGTGTGTGGGGGGGGAACCAGTTCTACAGTTAAAATAGTGGTTTAAAAATGAAGTTAGATCAGCGACTTCTTAAAATTCCATGTATATTGTGACTCTCCAAGCTCGGGGCTAGTATCCAGCCATTCCCAAACTTGTTTGCTCTTAGAACTTCAGGCCAGTGTAAATGACAGTCCACGTTTCTAACTATTTCTGTTAAGACAGACTCCCAGACAAGGCATTACTAGGTCAAATGGCACTGAGCATTTGGCAAGCTATTACTGTGTCGTTGCAAACTCCTTTCCTGAAAGGATGCCCTAAGTTACACCCACTCTGATGTGTGCGAACATGTCACCCAACAGCTGGTCATGACCATCGAACTGTTTTTCAATCTTTGCTGACAGGCAAGAACATGGTGCCTCATGATTATTTTATTTATATTTCTTTGATGATGGTCAAGTTGAATATTTGAGTATTTGTTAGATACTTTGTGTTTATCGAAATACAATTTGTAGTATTTCTCTTGCAAATTACCTTACTTTCTAGGCTAAGATACTTTTTTTTTTAAAAAAAGTTAATGTTTTTGAAACCAGAGTATTCTTATAATCAAAATGGTTATGTCACAGTGGATTTTCTTCTTTCCCTAAAAAGCTGTAACTAAACTGACAATTTTTAAAATAGAGGGTTATATCTTTGATTTTCGAAAACTAGCTGTTTGTATCTATTGGGCTCTTAGTGTTTTTTTTCATAATCCGTAGATGATGTTTTTCTAAACAGAGGCTATTAACCCTTTGCCTGCCATCTGGGCAGCTGCTTGGGAAACGCACACAATCCCCTTTAAATTCCCAGCTAGATACCTTTCAGAAGGTGCAACAGTGTTAAGGATAAATACTGGTGTGGCGGGGGCTCCTTCTGATCCCGGGTATACTGGGTGGTGAACTCTTCCAGCCACTTGATGAAAGCAGGGCAGGCAGACAATCCTTGCAGCAGGGAGTTCAGAAAGCAGGTGTTCCCCAAGTTGACAAGGCCAGGCACAAGCCCTAGAAAGAGGGGGGTGAGAAATGAGAGAGCAGCACATTATATTGGACCAACTCTTTTTTTCTCTCCCATTAGCGAGTTTCTGCACCAGGGCCTTGCATTTGAAATCCCAACGTGAGAAAGTCCTTATCCAGAGATCCAGGGGCCGGGCATTTTGACCATGCTGAGGCCCAGTCCTAGTACTGCTCCTTTAGGACACTGTAGGGACAGAAGGACAGGTCCCCGTCCTGTGTAACTTTTGAAACCTACCACGATGTCTGGCACAGTTTGGTTTACACTGAATGTACCAAAAAACCACTTAGTAACGTCTCTTTCTTTCTCTCTCTCATTCAGTTCCCTCTCTCTCTCCCCTTTAAGAAGAAAGCATTGTTTCTCAAAACAGAAGAAAACAATTGTTCTGTTGTTGCTTTCCAGGACAATGATTTTGTTCTTACCATCAGTGGGAAAGACTCCACTATGGCAACTCTGCTCAGTCTTTCTGCAGAGATCAACAAAATACTTCCCTCTTCTGTCGAAATTTTTTAAAACGTTTTATTATGAAAGTTCTCAAACATGTACAAAATAAGAGAGGATATATAATAAACCCTAATTATAACCACCCCCAGATTTAACAATGATCAATATTTTGCTACATCTATTACCCACATCCCCCCCTTTTTTTGGCAAACTTTTTATCAATATAAGTAGAGCAACATTCACAAAAGGGGGTATTTTTAAAAATTGGAAATAGATTTGGGGGTTAATGAAGAAACTAACTTGAAACATTTACTAGTGACTATCAGCTAGTCAGTGAAATCACAAATGCATCAAACAACCGGTCGATTGTACTAGTGAAAAACACAATTGCCATGTTAATGAGAACATAGACAATTAAGCTACTTGAAATTATTCATTACAAAGAATGTCACAAATTCAAGACTTTAAGGGAGGTGAATCTTTTTACAACAGGGTAGAAAATAATGAGTCATTAAAATTAACTTCTGCTTAAAAGAAAGTACTGTTCAAAAACTGAGGCTACGAGAGAACCAAAAATGCCTCCCCTTTTTGTACTGTTTTTGGACAATAATGGTTCAGGTCAAGTCTACCGACCATGATGCAATGGCCTCATTCTTACCTTTTCTACGCTTCTTTCTTTCCGTAATGGGACCCCAAATAACATATATTCCTGCTGCAAGAGCAGCAGCAATTCCACCTATAACACCCCAGTTCTTCATGACTTTATATCTAAAAAAGAAAAATAAGTTTACTATCTTCCATGATCACAAACACAGTATGTACATAGACAGATATAAGTACTTAGAAATAACATTTCATCAAAATAACCCACTGGCCTACCAAATACCTACTTTTCAAGTTAAAGTAGTATATAGTAATATACATAGGATTATGTCTTGAAAATCAGCACATTTAGACATCAGGATTTAAAATCGAAGGGCACAACATTCCAAAAGTCCCATCTCACTCAGAGAAGCCAGGCTTTTCCTTCTACTCTGCCTCTCGCTCCGCCTCCACACTGGCTGCCACCCCAGTCATGCTCTTACCCCAGGACCTTTGCACTGCTGTTCCCTCGGCCTGGTATGCTCTTCCCCCAGATCGCTACTTGGCTCACTCCTCACCTCCCCTTCACTTCTAACTAACCTTTAGAACCTGCACTCCTGGCCCCTTTTACGGGCTTCTACGTACTTTTTCTTTTTACCATAGCACTTACCACCTTCTAACGTAATATTCATTATTCACTAATTGATTGTCTGTCTCTTTCAACTGGAATGCAAAGTCTCCAAGGACAGGGATCTTTGTTTATGTTACTCACTGACATATCCCAAGTGTCTACATCATGCCTGGCACATTGTAGATACTCAATAATATTTACTGAATGATTGGGTACTGGGGAAAACATACAGAAATGGATTTATCTTTCAGATTATTAAATGAGGAGGGGGCAGCACATAATAGTATACAAAGATCTAAGTATTTGTGAAATTAAAGAGTCTTAATTTTAGGCTTGACTTGAACACTGAAGTTACTCTTTTACTGCAAATGAAGAAATTGCACCAGCAATTTAAAACACGGTTTTATACAAAGTTACATATGTCCACTGACTAAAGCAAACCATATGTTAGATATGTATGTATATACACGTGTGTGTAATATGTTCATATCCCAATATTTAGATCATGTGAAAATTGTTTTGATCTCAGCTCAGTCAACATTAACTCACAGAGTCACTGGTAATACCAGTGACTCTATCTTACAACTACCACCAGTTTCCTAGTGTCGTAACTGACATGATGCTAACTGAATTTCAAATAAATCTTTGTTCTCCCAAGACAGAGTCAATAGCCCACAGCACTTGGTTAAGAAAGTGGAATCACATTAATCTGGTTCAATCTTGGCTTTGCTATTCTCTAGGACATCATTTCACCCGCTAAGCCTCAGCTTTCTCATCTGTACAATGGGGACAATCGTGAGACCTACCTCATAGGGTTGTTGTGAGGATTAAATAAGTGCTAATGCATAGGGTGGTACATAGTAAGAGCTCTGCAAATGCTAGCGGCTATGATGATTGAGTATTATAATCTCAGTTTCATTCCTGAAATTTCTTAATGCATCGTTGTGCTGACTTTTACACAATAGGTGCATTCACAAAAGTGCCTGGAAAGGTTAAAAAGGGCCATCACCGAAAGGCTAAAGCAGTGTACATATGCTCTTAAATCCCCTAATCAAACACTAATATTTCTACCGCAGGCACTGTGATCATCTTAGCTCATCCTCAAAACAATCCCACACAGGTAGGTTCCTTTATCATCTCCATTTTTATAGGTGAGGAAACTAAAAGAGGCAGCCAACTTGGTCAAAGTGGGTGAGGCAGCGTGGATCTGAACTGTTATGTCCATCCGACTACCAAGTCTGTGCTTATAAACACAAAGCTTACAAGGGAAACTGAAAAACAGAGTGTCAAAAGGGTGGGAGAGAGGGCTTGCCCACATCCTTAGCAGAGCATGCACAAAAACACCCCAAGGGTGAGTGGTGATTGTGGAAATGCCATTTCTCTGCAAAATGACAACATGAGGAGAGTAATGCAGCTTGGGAATAAAAACATCTCGCTTCTCCCCCCAGTTCTGCTATCAGGTCAGCTGTAGGCCCATACACGAGGCCATCTCAAGGCCTTCTTCCCATCTACAGAATGGGGGCACAGGACAGGATAGCCACCGACAGCTTCCAGCCCTGGGATAATAAGTTCTTTATTTTTTGTTTGTTTGTTTGTTTGTTTGTTTGTTTGTTTGTTTGTTTGAAGGGGAACAGGACTTTTTTGTTGGGGAACAGTGTGTACTTCCAGGACTTTTTTCAAGTCAAGTTGTTGTCCTTTCAATCTTAGTTGTGGAGGGCGCCGCTCAGCTCCAGGTCCAGTTGCCCTTGTTAGTTGCAGGGGGCACAGCCCACCATCCCTTGCGGGAGTCCAACGGGGCAACCTTGTGGTTGAGAGGATGCACTCCAACCAACTGAGCCATCTGGTACTGGCCCATGTGGGAATGGTACCGGCAGCCTTCGGAGTTAGGAGCACTGGAGCTCCAACCGCCTGAGCCACCGGGCCGGTCTGGATAATAAGTCCTTTAGACCTACTCCAGTTCCAAAGGAAGGAAGCTGTCCTGAACAACAGGTCTCAGTCATTTAGGGACAGTAATAGAGATGCAGTGCTCAGCTCTGAAGCCCGAAGCCCATGGGAGGGAAGATAAGAGGAGGGAAACAGGGGCCTCGACAGGACTGGGGACAATACTATTGGGCGGGTCCAATACTATTGGGGGGAGGAGCCTTAGCAGGACTGGGAGCTTTAGCAGGTAAGGGGGTCCTGATTGGTTTAACCCTTGCAAGATAATAAGTCCCTAATCAGGTTGGGGATCCAGACAGAATAGGGGATCCCTGGCATAACTGGGGCACGGGGACTGACAGAAATAGGGGGGCTGACAAAATAGGAGGGGAGGGCGAGTGCTAGCAAGCCCCAGGCACTTTACAGGATTGAGAACCATGGCAGGACTGGCAAGCTTGACAAGGCTGGGGAATCCTGGCAGGCCAGGAACTGACACGACTCGGAGCCCATAAGGATTGGGGGTATCCGCAGAGGATTAAGGGGTCCTGGAAAGCCTGCGAAGCCCTGAGAGGTCCGCGGGGCACTGACAGATTTCGGGGCCTTGACCAGCCTGAGGCTCCCTGGAAGTTTGGGGGACAATGTCAGGACTGGAGGAGGCACTGGCAGGCGGGAGTGGGGGACACGGATAGAATTTGGGGCGCTAGCAGAACTGGGGAGTGCAGACAGAATTGGTTTTGCCAAAGACCTGCAAGCCCTAGAAGCCCGTCGTCCCTCCTGCCTCCGGGGCTGGGCCTCCAGCCCTGCGGAACGCAGAACCCCCAGAATGTTTACTCCGGCCCTGGGGACCCTGACTAGGGTGTGAAAAGGCCACCAAAGGCCCAGGCTGGGGACCCCGCTCCGGGCCTCTCCGGCCGCCCCGCCCCCGAAAGCTCACCTGACTGCCGCCCCGGTCCGCAGGAAACGCTGGATGGCTCTGTCGGCCGCGCTCACCGCCGCCTGGGCTCGGGAGCTCAGCATTGCGGCCCCGCGGGAGGCCCGCCGCCGCCGCCACCCACGCCGCTACCGCGGCTGACTGACAGAAGTCGCCTAATGCTCCCGAGGCCGCGGAACCCGCGGTTAAAGAACCAGCAACTCGGGGGAAGGTAGGCCGAAGGACGGGCTCCCGGGAGGACCGGAAGCCGCCGTCGCCGGAGAGGAAAAGCCGATGGACCATGTTCTTGTCCCCCTCTCCCCCGCTCCCTCCCCCCAGCTTAGCAATGGGGTAAAGGAATTCCTACGGCCCGGGGCCTCTTTGGTTTCAGGGTTTGCCAGGGCTCTATTCATAAATACAGATACCCCACTTCCAGGAAGGACCATGTCATTTTTATTTTTTGGTATGAAGAGGGCGCCCCTGCTCTAAAGAGGCATCAGGCCTCGGACAGCATTAGTTATTGTCGTCAGAGTGGAAATAGGTTGCAGAGGAACGGCCTTTAATGAGCATGTGGTCCATCTCTGACGGCATCAGTAGTAAAACGCAGGGCTTTAATAACAGCCATCAAACGTATTGTTTACTTAGGTGCATTGCTAAGCACGTCACATGCATTATTCATTCACAATCCTCACACCAACCTTAACATTACCCACATTTTACATCCCAGGGAACCAAAGAAGTTTAAAGAAGTAGTAAGTCTTTTGACACATCTTGTAATTGGTGGAAACAAGATTGGCAATCAAGCCTGTGTCTCCAGAATAGTGCTGTTCAATAGAAATGTAACGAAGACCACATTTTAAATTTTCTAGCAGCCACATTAAAATAACAACAGATAGAATTAGTTTTGTCAGTATCCTTTACTTGACCTAATATGTCCAAAATGTTGTCATTTCTATGTAAACATCAATGAGATAGTTTAGATTATTATTATTATTATTATTATTATTATGTATTAAGTACATTTCATTTGGACCAGCCATTTTTCATGTACTCAATAGCCACATTTGGTCATAGCCACATTGGACAGCACAACATATAAGGCATTAAAGCCAGAAAGAATTTGCCCTCCCTATTAATCGCTTTCCCCAACTGCAGAGCAAACAGTTGCAACTATTTTAACACAGAAATCAATGTTTTAACTCAGTGGTTCTCAAAGGTCTTGGTCAAAGGACCTGTTGGTATGCTAAAAAAATTATTGAGAGCTTTTGTTTATGTGGGTTATGTCTAAATATACTATTAGAAATTAAAATTAAGAAATAACTTTTGGGTAATTTCAATTTGAAGTATAATTTGCACAGTAAAATTCACCTAGTTTTAGTGTATAGTTCTGTGCATTTTGGCAAATGCATAGTCATGTAACCATTACCACAATCAAGATATAGAATCACATCCACCCCTAAAATATTACCTGGTCCCTTTGTAGTCAACTCCTCCACCCACCCCCAGCCCCTGGAAATCACTTGTCAAGACTGGGGGGAAAAATTTAAACCCAAGAATACCAAAGCATACATTCCAATAGAAATCAGAGCCATGACCGCATCACATGTTGTGTAGCCTCTGGAAAATTCCAGGGTACACCCATAAGTGAATGAGAGTGGGAAAGGCAAATAATGTCTAAGTGTTATTATGGAAATAGTTTTGACCTCAATAACCCCCTGAAGGGGTCCCCAAGAAGGGGTCCTGAAACTACACTTTGAGAACTACTTCTTTAGCCTCTTGAGTGAATACCCTGCCATCCCACACACAAATCTACTTAGAACTCTACATTCCAGACTATTTTAAATAATTGGCACTTACAGAGTATCCATAGCTAATCAATTCACAAGTATTTTTGAGCATTTTGCATGGCTTATCTTAATTTAATTCTTGCAACAACTCCATGAGAAATAACAATACTTCACATTTCATGAAGTTAGCAATGTTTCTTGCAGCCTGGCTCTCACTGCTCCTTTAACCAGTAGGGATGTGGCTGTCCTGGAATAATAGATGTTTTTATAAATAAGGATATATTACTAATTTATGATAATGCCACAACCAGCAACCAGCAGGGCCTGCTCTAACATCCACCAGGCAGATCAAGGGTTTTTGGCCCTGTAGGCAATCACAGGGTCACTACTCAGAGCCTTAGAGATCTTTCAGCTGCTGGGTTTATTCTGTGAGTAAATCATTAATTCAGGACCCTCAACTGCTGGGTATTAAAAACATGAAGTGACATTTTTCCAACTGCTGTCACGTATACTAAGTCAGACCTCCCCCTTTCAGACCATGGAGCAGGTCCCTTAATAATGCAATTTTGCATCAACTTTCAGAGACCCATCTCATTTCAATATATAAATTAGTGTCCTCTTTCAAACTCAAATGTGATTTAAAAGTCTTTTTCCTGTCTGCAGAGGAGAGAGTGGCCTAGAGAAAGAGGAGAAGTATAGCTCTGCATATCTTCTCCACTCCCTCTTCCAGCTTTCCTGTGTCTCAGAAGAAAGACCTCAGAAATTGTGGTCACATTGCCACACAAAACCACAAGAAAGATCTAAAACCTAATTGGGTAGCTTTTAAATATTTTTAAAAGTTATTGTTGTGCTATATTTTCCTCCAGATAGGTAAGAATCCCAATAGCAGGGGATTTGGAGAGCTTCCAAATTAACAAACGCATCCACACCAGGAGGGTGATACACTCCAATTCCATGGGGACAGAAACTTCTGCACACTCAGGACCCTTCCAGACCTTACCTTATGTATCTCTTCAACGTGTTCATCTGCATCCTTTAGTGAACTGGTAACTGTGTTTCCCTGAGTTCTGTGAGCAACTCTAGCAAATTAATCAAACCTGAGGAGAAAGTCATGGGAACCTCCAATTTGTATCCAAATCAGACAAAAGTTGTGGGTAATCTAGGGACCTGCTACTTGCAATTAGTATCTGAGGTGGAGTGGCAGCAGTCTTGTGGAACTGAGCCCTTGACCTCTTGGATCTGACACTATCTTATGGTAGATAGTGTCAGAGTTAACTTAAATTGTAGGACACCCAACAGGTGTCACAGCGAGTTGCTTGGTGTTGGGGAAATACCCCACCCATCTGGTGTCAGAAGTGTTGTGAGCGTGGTATTAGTGTGAAAGTAAAAGAGAAACACAGGTGGAGAACTGAGTTTTTCCCTACTCAGGAAAACTAGTATAAAGAACTAAAGAATGAGAACAATGTCTCACCAAATAGAGGATATTAATAAAGAGATAGAAATCATAAAAAGAAACCAAATAGAAACTCTGGAGTTGAAAAGAATAACTTAAAATTTAAAAAATTACTAGAGGGACTTGAGCTGGCAGAAGAAAGAATCAATGAACTTGAACATAGATCAATTGAGATGATCCATTTTAGGAACAGAAACAAAAAGGAATGTAGAAAGTGAACAGAGCCTTAGAGATTTGTGGGACAACACACACAGAATGGGAATCCCAGAAGAGAGGAGAAAGAAAGGGGCAGATAAAATATTTGAAAAAAATAATGGCTAAGAACTTTCAAAAATTTGATGGGAAACATCAAATAATCTACACATCCAAGAAACTCAGCGAACTCCAAGGAAAATAAATTCAAAGAGAGCCACACCTAGACACATCATAATAAACAATCAAAAGACAAAGAGAATTTTGAAATTAGAAAGAGAGGTGACTCTCACACAAAAGGAATCTCAATAAGATTAACAGCTGGTTTCTCATCAGAAACTGTAGAGGTAGAAGGAAGTAGTATAACATAAAGTTCTTAAAAGAAACTGTCAACTAAGAATTCTATATCTAGCAAAGCTATACTTCAAAGATGAATGAGAAATTAAGACACTCCCAAATAAGCGAACACAGATTTCTCATTTGCAGACTTGCCCTACAAGAAATAATGAAGGGAATCCTTCAGTCTAAAATGAAAGGACGCTAGACAGTAATTCAAACTCACATGAGAAATAAAGAGCATCAGTAAAGATGTCTGTATAGGTAAATATAAAAGATGGAAAAATGCATTTTTTGTTTGTAACTCCTTTTTGTCTTCTACCTGATTTTAAAGACAACTGCATAAAGCAATAATAATAAATCTATGTTGATGGGCACACAATGCACAAAGATGTAACCTGTGACAATTACAGTGTAAAAGGGGGGGAGAAATGGAGATATATAAGATCAAAGTTTTTGTATCCTATTGAATTAAGTTGGTATTAATCCAAATTAGGTCATTATAAATTAAGATGTTAATGATAATGTCCCGGGCAACCACTAAGAAAATAACTAAAAAATATGTAGAAAAGAAATGACAAAGGAATTAAAATCGTACACAAAAAATATATATTTAACACAAAAGAATAATGGAAGAATTGAGGAACAAAATAAACATAAGACATTGAAAATAAATAGTACAATGGCCATGTGAATTCTACATGAGCTGTGATTACATTACATTTAAATGTATTAAACTCTCCAATTAAAAGCCAGCGATTAGTAGAATGGATAAAACATGATCCAACTATACCTGTATGCTGTCTACAAGAGCCTCATTTTATATACAAAGATACAAATTGGTTGAAAGTAAAAAGACAGAAAAAGTTTTGCCAGGCAAACAGTAATCAAAAGAGAGCTGGAGTGACTATGCTAATATCAGACAAAATAGCCTTTATGACAAAAATTATTACTGGAGACAAAAAAGGACATAATGATAGAAGGGTCAATCCATCAAAAAGATGTGACAATTATAAGCATGCATGCACTTAAAAACAGAGCGCCAAAATGCAGAAAGAAAAATAAGACAGAATTGAAGGGAGAAATAGACAATTTAGGAATAATAGTTGGAGACTTCAATACCCCACTTTCAGTATTGAATAAAACAACCAGACGGCAGATCAGCAAAGAAAGGGACTTGAGTGACACTATAAATCAACTAGATCTAACAGATAGCTAGCTATAGAACAATCCCCCCAACAAAAGCAGAAATCACTTTCTTCTTAAGTGCATATGGAATATTCTCCAAGATAGACCATATTTGAGGCCATAAAACAAGTTACGATAAATTTAGAAAGGTTAAAATCATATCAAGTATGTTCTCTGACCGCAATGGAATGAAATTAGAAATTAATAACAGAAGGAAATTTAGGGGATCCATAAATAAGTGGAAATTACACAACACATCCCTAAATAATTAATGGGTTAATGACAAATAAACAAGGAAAATTGGAAAATGTTTTGAATGAATGAAAATGAAAACTTACAACACTGTGGAAAGAAGACCATCATTTCTTCAATGACTACTCAGACATCTTGAATTACTTTTGCCTGATAACCTCTTCCCTGGGTCTCAACAGTTTACTGGCTACTGATTCACTACACCCTCTTGTCTATTTTACATCCCTCCAGAAACACAATGTCTGAGGGAATCACAGTTTTATTAGGAGAGTTTCAGAGTTTGTCTTTCAAGCCAGCTGCACAGATGTTTTCTCTGCCCTCTTCAGGCCTCTCTAGTCATACCGTAGATTAGACATCTTGTATTTCATGGCAGAATGGTACATGTGACCAACGGACTCTAAAGTTACATGCCTTGATATTTTTTAACAAGGGCTTCACTTCCTAGCCAAACTTCCCCTTTCTGCTGGCTCCTGTGGCAAAGTTAGGAGATACTTACACCACCCATCACAATGCCAGGAACCTGCGAGTGACTTCAGGTGAAGGTGCCATCCCACCAACAGGGCTAGCAGAGCAGAGATCTACCACCAAAGTTTTGTTTTTCCCTTTCAGTTTTTTTATCCAATGTCAGCTCTCAAAAAAAAAAAGACAAATCTCTTTATGAATTAAATCCACGGCTTCCTTTTTTTCAAATTAAGGACCATTTTCATAACTAGTAAAATATTGTCTTCATAAAAATAGGGGTTTAGAATACAGTTGATTGGAAAACTAGTTATACATAACATATGCTTTTCATATTCAGTATTTCAGGCTAAAGGGTAGCATGTCAGCCTCTATTCCAGTCTCTATTTTTAAAATGTTTTAAATATTCACTTCTGTTTTAAGAATCTGAGGAGGGAAATCATGATGCATTACTTTAATGTGAAATAAAACCCATCTGGCTTTTGGCATGCCCCCATTTCCCAGACAGATGGATAATGTGGTTAGCTGGAAGCAACTGCCTTTATAATATTTCTGTCTGCCCAAGGATGTCTCAAGGATCAGAGGTATAAACAAATATGTGCCATATTTTTCTTGGCTGATAATCTCATCCTGATATAACTTAAAAACAGGGAAATCAGCAGGATCAGTATCACCTGGGACCCTGTGAGAACTGCAAACTGTCAGACTTCACCCCAAACCTGCTGCATTAGAAACTCTGGGGTGGAGCCCAGCCATCTGTGTGCTAATAAGACCTCTGGGGAAGGCTGACCCACACTCAAAGGTGAAAACCACTGCTTTAGAAAAATAGAACCATATTTCTAAGAAAGAGGAGAAAACATTACATATTAATTAATACCTTACATATTAATTAATTGTCTAAGATTTTCCTCAATGCCTATTTTGTAAGTATTGTTCTCCCAGTTTTCAGGCGGTGCACCTCAAACGCCTCCAGAGAGCAGGCAGTGACTATAAATGTGCAAAGCTTGCTACAGCCTGACTACAGCCTGGGCAGTGTGGGACATACTGTTTCAAGGCCCCAGTCGCTAGTGGCCAGAGAGAAAGGCAGACCCAGTGAAGGAATACTGCCTCCCCTTTTCCCAAGAAGGTAATAACCCTATTATGTAAAATCTCTCTATCTAAATGTTGGAAAATCTGGAAACCAATTTAAAAAGTAATTATTTTTTGAAAGGAACAGCTTTATTGACATATAATTCACATACTATACAATTCACCATTTTTAAGTGTACAAATCGGTGTTTTTTAGTATATTCACAGGGTTGTGCAACTGTCATCACATCTAATTTTGGAACACTTTTGTCCCCTTAAAAGAAATCTCACATGCATTCGCAGTCACTCCCCATTCTCCGCTCCCCTCTCACTTCTAGGCAACCACTAATCTATTTTCTGTTTCTATAGATTTGCCTATTTTGGAGAGCTCATATAAATGGAAATTATATAATATGAGGTCAGACAATTAAGTTCGTGAACTTGTTGCAACGATGTTGCTAACCTTTTTTGATATCAGAGGGATATTCATTATGGATTTGTACCAACTGGACAAACAGTTAACCAAGTTTACTATTGGGAAGTGCTGAAAAGGCTGCGTGATAAAGTTAGACGACCTGAACTTTTCACCAATTCATGGCTTTTGCATCACAGCAATGCACCAGCTCACACGGCACTGTCTGTGAGGGAGTTTTTAGCCAGTAAACAAATCACTATATTGGAACACCCTCCCTACTCACCTGATCTGGCCCCCAATGATTTCTTTTTTTTTTTTTAAGATTTATTGGGGAATATTGGGGACCAGTGTGTTTCTCCAGGGCCCATCAACTACAGGTTGTTGTCTTTCAATCTAGTTGTGGAGGTCGCAGCTCAGCTCCAAGTCGAGTTGCTGTTTTTCAATCTTTAGTTGCAGGGGGCGCAACCCACCATCCCATGTGGGAATTGAACCAGCAACCTTGTTGTTGAGAGCTCACGCTCTAACCAACTGAGCCATCCAGCCGCCCCTCCAGAAGCTCAGCGGCAGCTCGTTGTCTTCAATCTAGTTGTGGAGGGCGCAGCTCACTGGCCCATGTGGGAATCGAACTGGCAATCCTGTTGTTCAGAGCTCATGCTCTAACCAACTGAGCCATCCGGCCTCCCCGACTTCTTTCTTTACCCAAAGATAAAGAAAATATTGAAAAGAAGACATTTTGATGACATTCAGGACATCAAGGGTAATATGACAACAGCTCTGATGGCCATTCCAGAAAAAGAGTTCCAAAATTGCTTTGAAGGGTGGACTAGGCACTGGCATTGGTGCATAGATTCCCAAGGGGAGTAATTGGAAGGTGACCATAGTGCTATTCAGCAATGAGCTATGTAGCACTTTTTCTAGGATGAGTTCACAAACTTCATTGTAAGACCTCGTATGTGGCCTTCTGGGTCTGGATTGTGTCACTTAGCATAAGTTTCCAAGATTCGTTCATGTGATGGCATGAAGCAGTACTTCATTTCTTTTTCTAGCTGAATAATATTCCATTGTTTGGGTGTACCATATTTTATTTACCCATTTATCAGTTGATGGACATTTGGGTTGTTTCCACTTCTTGCTGTTACGAATAGTGATGCTATGAACATTTGTGTACAGGTTTGGTGTGCACTATGTTTTCATTTCTGTTAGGTATATACCTAGGCGTGGTATTGCTGGGCCATGTGATAACTCTGTGTTTAAATTTTTGAGGAACCGCCAAACTATTTTCCACAGCGGCTGCACCATTTTACATTCCCACAGCAGTGTAAGAGGGAAATGTCCACATCTTCACCAACACTTGTTTATTGTCTGCATGAAGTGGTATTTCATTGTGGTTTTGATTTCATTTCCCTAATGACTAGTGAGGTATCTTTTCAAGTGCTTATTGGCTATTTATGTATCTTATTTGAAAAAATGTCTACTCATATCCTTTGCCCATTTTTTAAATTGGATATATGTCATTTTACTATTGAGTTGTAAGAATTCTTTATATTTTTTAAATGTACGTCTCTTATTATATATTATTTGCAAATATTTTCTCTCCTTCTGTGGGTTCTTTTCAACTTTCTTGATAGTATCATTTGCTGTGTAAAAGCTTATAATTTTGATATAATCCTATGTATCTATTTTTTTCTTTTGTCTCTTGTGCTTTTGATGCTGTATCTTAAAAAACACTGCATAACTGAGGGTCATGAAGATTTACTCCTATACTTTCATCTAAGAGTTTTATAGCTTGAAATCTTACACTTCAAAGTATTCTTTTGAAGCCTTCAGTCTACTCAAAACACATCTCTATGTTGGATCATGCTTATGGTTGTACAGTAACCACCTTCAAGGTTTGCTTGGGACTCAGGGCTTCCCAGGACACGGACTGTCAGTGCTAAAACTCAAAGTTCTGGGCAAACAAGGATGAGTTGGATAGCCTACCAATAAACTTCCAACTTGCTACCTCTGATATAAACCATTATCTCTGCTCTCCATGGGTTAGAGTAGATACTGAATCCCTCCTCACCTGAATGAAAGACCAGTCTGTTTTCGTTTTAGCAGACATTTATTGAGTGCACACAATGCGAAGTCCTGGGTTGAGTGTAGTAAGAGATATTCAATTCCAATTTCAGTGTCCATAAATGAAGTTTTATTGTTCTAGGCTCTTGGGGGTACATCAGCAAACCTTTATGGAGCTTAAGTTCTAAAGGGGAGTGCAGACATTTAGCGGGAGGGGGAAACCATTGAACTAGATGGGGGGGTTTTGAAGGCAGGATTTGGCTTAATTAATGTTCCATTCCCCCAGGGTCAAGGGTGTAGAAATCCAATGCTTGTTCAATGAATGAATGAATGAATGAATGAATGAATGATCTTTGGCCTTCTCATACTTACCTTACATTTTCTCTTGATGCATTTCACTAGACCTTCAGCACTGTGATGACAATGACATGTCTAACTTGTTCTCTGTCATATGCCCAGTGCCTATTACATTGCCTGGCACATAGTAGGTGCTCAATAAACGGTACTTGACTGCATGGATACATTTAAAAAATCTTTATTTCCTACATTTGTTATAGCAGCCTGGGTTTCAAGAATATTCTACTCATAACAACATTAATGAATCTCCACAAATAAACATTTAGAGAGGCGCTGTCAACCAAAGAGTGAGTGTTCATTGGTACCTCGACAGCCATTTCACAGGCTGGTGTGCCCCATGGGCACCCCAGTAAGACACCACCAGCTACACAGAGCCTGTAAATTTCTCTAACCAGAAGGGCTCTCCCCGCCCCCTCTCCCCGCACAGCTTGCTCTGCCCTCTGCCTCCTCCTCTCCGCCCACTCTCGCCGCGGTCTCCTGGCGGCGGCGGCTTTGTCTCGTGGGCTGGTCCCTGGCGGCTCCCTCCCCCGAACAGCTGCCGCCGGAGGGAGGAAGCCGCGGCGCGGGAGCTGCCAGAACCCCGGTGCTGAAAACCCTGAGCACTCGTCATCCACCACCACCATGTAAGGGCCATGAAAAGGGCTCGTCCTGGCGCAGCGTGGACATGGAGGAGGATTTATTCCAGCTGAGGCAGCTGCCGTGAGTATCCTGGGGGCGAGTGAGAGGCAGACGGGCTCTCCTTTAAAACATGAAAACCTGCAGGGGGGCACTCTGTATGGCTTCTTGAATTTAAAGGGAACCGTTTCAGAGCAGGGAAATAGGCCTGGAGAAGAAAAGCCATTTTCCTACCCCAGGAGCCCAGCTTCTGTATCTCTGTGACTCAGTTCGATTTTTCAGGTCCGTCAGAATCTTACGGGGACCTAGGGGGTGTTATGTTTTCCCTTTTAATTGCGCTCCATCCCAAAGGGATTTCGAGGTCTGTGTTTTAAGAACGCACTAGCTGCTGTTCTGAAATGTGAACTGAATTGATGAATCCATGCAGTGACATTGGTTCTTTCCAGCCCTTCTCCTATGCTGTGAAATTCCTAATTTGTTTTCTGCAAGGTCTGTTGGAAGGAGATGATAACTGATGTTGCAAACTGGTTTCTAACAAGCTAAGGTTCCTTCCTTGAGGAGAGGCTTCGGCAAAGTCCGGTTGCTTGTGAAGTGTGTGACTGAGCTGTGCATCCTCGCTGAAGCCTCTTGCCTTCTTCTGAATGAAAGGGTTTTGTAACAGCTACCTAGACCGAGACTCACAGTTGTCTGCTATCCTTGGGAACATCAGGAATACACTGCTTAGAGGATGGGAATTTTGAAACGCTACCAAATTTACTCTGAGAATCTTGAGAAAATAAAACCAAACAATGGAAAGGACAGGGGTTTTGTAGAGGGGCTTCCAAATTTCTCCTACCTCAAGCCAAGGGTGATTTGTTAAGCATATTCCAAGAGTGTGAAATGGGGCCTTAAAAAGAACATTCATGGGGACGGTTATTGTAATCTTTAGAGGCACTAGCCATGCGGATGGTAAAAGTAGGCACCATTTGGGTTTGTTGGGAAGGCTACAATATTGTTAGTATGTGTGTATTTTCTTGACTTGAAAAAAGAATGTTCTCTCTCTAAGCCACTGAGGAATTCTCCCAAGTGACTTTTAGTGTGACTGATACAGCTCTCTGAGCTCTGAGTACGGAAGGATATTGTAATATTTACTTCTCAATCAGTGTAAAATTAATTTTCACTTCAAATTTCTAATTAATTGAAATTTTACTTTTAAGTGTTTATGAATTGATCCACAATTAGCATCTTATGTAATACAGCATTATTTTACAAGTGCTAAAGGATGTTAAGTTATAATATCCAGAGGTCGATGTATGAATACATAAAAAGATGCATATCTGAGTGCTAATCTCCCAAAGAAAACAACACTTTCATTGAAAATAAATATCATATTAAAAAAAACCAACCTATTATCTCACAATAAAAATGATTCAAAAACTGAAATATGAAATTTGATACTCAGAATAACAATACTATCATATTAGAACTGCAGTTTTACTGGGATAAATTCTCAAATAATGTCAGACCTTGTGAACTTCGCAAATTACACAAAGATTCAAGTATATTTAATCTAATATATAGACATGACACGTGATGATTCCTTCCTTGATTAAAAAATAAAATAATGAGAGGTTTTTAGTTATTTAAATTTAAAAATTCATTTCTTTTATGTTAGTATATAATATAGTGTACTATATAATCTATAATAGGGTAAACCAAGTTCAAAAAGAAACACACAAATGAAAAGTCTCTCTCTTCCTAAACACTCATTTTAAGTTTCTTGATTATTCTTTTTGATATTTTATGCACATAAATACATAAAATATCTATCAGGGAGACCAAACTGTGTTCTGATTAAGAGCATTGGCTCTTGAGTAAGACAGACCTGGGTTCAGAACCTGACTCTGCCACTTCCTGGTTATATGACTTGGAGCAAGTGACTTAACCTTTCTGAGACTCAGTTTCCCTAGCCATAAAATGGGGGCCACAATAGCACTTGAGTCATAGGGTTGTTGTGAAGAGTGAGTGAGATAATATGTCCTAAATGCCTGGCAGATACAAAGCACTCAATACATATTAACTATGATTACGTCTGAAAGATCATTTATAAAAACAAAATACATAGGCTCCCGATGTGTGCTGGACTTCCAAAAATGATGATTTGCAAACCCCAAACTACATTTGAATGAAGTCAAAATTAGCCTTGTAATGTGATGCGCTCAATTTATCAATTTAAAAAAGAGTAAGGTAAAAGGAACAGCCATGTGAATCTGAGTGGGTTACAAATCACGACTTAGATGTTTTTTAACCACGCCCTCTGTGTATCATGCACAGATTGCAGGCAGCAGATTTCCTGAGAGCAATATGGTTTTATAAAAATCAGAGTGCCTTGTAGAAGGTTGGCAAGAGTGGGCTTTGGAACAGGCTTGGTCCGGTGGGAGGCCAAGTGTTAATAGATTATAAGCCACTAAGTAGTTTACAGGGTCAGGGGAAGGGGAAAGTGGAGGAGGGTGCCTAAGAAAACAGTCCTTCCTTGCACCTGGGGGCCCCTTCACAGCTCTAGACGGTCAGTTTGAGACCACGAGCAAACTTTGCTTTTCACCTGCTGTCCACTCAGGCACAACCCCATGTACAGTACATTCCAAAGGCTGAGATTTTGTAGCTAGTTCTGCCTTATTGTGTGACCTTGTGCAAGTTAGACTTTCCTGGGTCTCTTCTTTCTAGGATGAGTTCTTCAAAGCAAGTTTTACAGACTACATTGATTGATTGATTGATTGATTGATTGATTGATTCCTTCATTTATGAATTTAGTAGGGCACCATCCTTGATACAAGAGGTTCTACAACTGAATAAGTAGACGTTATCCTTGCCCTCAAGGAACTTACAGTCTAGAGCTGCAATTTCCGATATAGTAGTCACTAGCTACTGTATTAAATTTAAACTTAAATTATGTCATTTGGATAGGAAATAACTTCTGTAGTATAATATACAGTAAAATATAATTTACAAATAAAATATGTGAAATTTGAAAAATCAGTCCCTCGGTAGCACTAACCACATTTCAAGTGTTTAGCAGCTGCATGTGGCTGGTGGCTGCTGTATAGGCAACGTAGGTCTAAAAAATTTCCCTAACTGCAGAAAATTCTATTGGACAGCACTGGTCTGGTAAGAGAGGCAGACACTGAACATATAATTGCACAATAATTATGAGAATTGTCTTAAGGGCTACAAAGGATAACAGCAGGGAGCGATGAGACTAGTTCTAGGTGGGGGAGGGGGAATTAAAGAAGGCTTCCTTGAGGAAGCTGAGCCCCCATTGGAGCTGAGCCCCCAGAGGTGTGTAGAAATCATCCAGGAAAAGAGATGGGATGAGGGGCATTCCAGAGAGAGGGAACTGTGTGTGGAAAAGCTCAAAGTCAGGCCAGTGAACAAGTGGCTCGAGGGTTTTGGATGGCAGGGACCAGGCCATACAAAACCTTGTTGTTTGTGACAAACAGTTAGAACTTCATCCTACGTTTGCTTAATCCACTTCCTCTCCTTTCTTACAAACCCTGCCTTTCAAGATTGAGCTTAAGTCCATCACCTCAATGACTCTTCTCCTGGGCTTAATGAGCAGCAGGGGTTAAAGTGTAGGCTGAGTCAGGCAGATCTGGGTTCAAATCCCAGCTGTGCCACTTACCACCTAGGTGGCCTTGGGCAGGTCACTTCATCTCCCCAAGGCTGGATGCTGATCTGTAAAGTCGGGATAATGACCGTGGCTGCCTGGCAGGATGATGGTGATTGGGGGAGCTCTCAGCTGGCTCCAAGTAAGGGCTCCGTCAATGGTATTGATGTTATTTGTCTTCCTCCACTCTGGATTAACAAATCCCTGATCCTCCAACTTGTACAGGGAGCAAAGTACCTGGAAGCCATATCTCCTTTACAGAACACTAAGACAATATCCTAATGAAAGCTAATGGAAGCGCGTGTCCAAACTTGAACTCCTGCTCTTTCCTCCTCCCCGCTCCTCTTTTAGCCTCACCCATCTCAGTTGACGGTACCTCCATCCGTCTCACTGGGGCCAAAACCTTTGGAGTCAACTTTGTCTCCTTTTTCTCTCACTTCAATTCATCAAGAAATCCTATTGGTCTTGCCTTAAGCTACATCCAGACTCCAAACACTTGTCTCCCCCTCTCCTGCTATTCCTTGGTTCAGGTCTCTCTCTGTGGTCTCTCACCTGAGTTAATTATAATGGTCACCTTGCTGGTTTCCTGCTCCTGCCCCTGGCTCCCTAGAGACCCTTCTCAGGACAGCAACCAGAGGGCTTCTTCAAAAGTCAGATCACATCGCTCCTCTGAGCAGAACCCTCCCATGCTTCCCTCTCACCTCGTCTCTCCCACTGTCCCACCCACTCACGTGGCTGCAGCCATTCTGGTCTCCTTGCTGTTCCTCAAACATGCCAGGCAGATGCCTACCTCAGGACCTACTGTTCTCTCTGTCTAGAAAGCTCTTCTCCAAGGTATCTGCTTCACTTTTGTCAAGTCTCAAATGCCACTGTCTCACTAAAGCCTACCCTGAACACCTTCTTTAGGATGGAAGCCTTCTCTCTTACTATCATTAGCACGGCCACTATCAAAAATAAAATACAAATAACAATAACAGGATGTGGGGAAGTTGGAATTCTTGTGAATTGTCGGTGGGAATGAAAAATGGTGCAGCCTCTATGGAAAACAGTATGGCAGTTCCTCAAAAAAATTAGAAATAGAACTACCATACCATCCAGCAATTCTACTTCTGGGTATTTACCCACAAAAGAATTGAAAGCAGATTCACGAAGAGACATTTGTACGTGCCTGTTCACAGCAGTGTTATTTGCAATAGCCAAAAGGTGGAAGCAACCCAAGCGTCCATCCATGGATGAATGGATAAACAAATGTGGTCTGTCCGTACAATGGAGTATTATTTAGCTTTAAGAAGGAAGGAAATTCTGACACATGCTACAACACGGATGAACCTTGAGGACATTATGCTAAGTGAAATAAGCCAGTCACAAAAAGACAACTACTGTATGATTCCACTTATATGAGGTACCTGGAGTAGTCAGATTCATAGAGACGGAAAGTAGAATGGTGGTTGCCAGGGGCTGTGTGGGAGGGGAGAAAGGGGAGTTGTTTAATGTGTACAGAGTTTCAGTTTTGCAAGATGAAAAGAATTCAGTGGATGCCTGGTGGGGATGGTTGCATAACAATGTGAACAGACTTAATGCCACGAAACTGTCCTCTCAAAAATGGTTAAAATGGTTAAGTTTTATCTTATGTGTATTTTACCACAATTGAAAAATATTGCAGCCCTCCTTCCCCATCCTCCAGCACCACGGTCTACTTGTGTTCCGTTTTTCATAGCACTTATTACCTTCTAACATACCATATAATTTACTTATTGATTGTTTAGTGTCGGTCTTCCCTCACTAGAGTGAAAGCTTTATATGGCAGGGGTCTGATGTATCCCAACAATGTGGGACCTTGCCTACATTACATCTGATACTGGATTCCGGTGTAGACCAGTATATATAGGCCAAGAGATTTAAAAAAAACAACTTTGTGAATGAAAAACGAGAGTAATCTGTTCACCAGCTCAATCATTCTCCTTCACAGCGTGGCCACCATGATTAATTAAGCCGAGTCCACCTGGAAAGCTCAGACATAGCCTTGTTTCCTCACAGTTGCCTACCTGCTTCCCCATTCCCTTCCATTAAATCAGGGAGGTTGGCGGAAGGCAGTATGACTTCCTGATTACATGGCTATATTCTTGAAATCGTCCCAGGCAAACTCTTTGGGCCCATGGCAACCCTGATAAAGACTCGTTTTTGAGTTCTAGAGAAGGAACTAGAAGTAGGTTTTGTTTCCTGTAAATGAGGGGACCTCAGCACAGACATAGGACCAGCAGAGGTGGCTAAGGCACACCTACTGGCTGCCATGCCCCTGAGACTCACTGAGGCAAAAGGAGAGGGTTCCTGGCCAAGGAGGAGAAATGAGGGTTCCCTGTCACCTACTTCAGACAAAAAGTCGGGAGCTATTGTAATAGCCCAGGGATCCTCCAGGTTAACTCACTAAATCCTTTTAAAATTTCAGGCTCAAAGTTGCTCACATCATTATTTCAAATGCATGCCAGCTAGCTTCACTCTGAGGAGTATGTGTTTCAGTGACTTTCAGCGGAACAGTCTAGAGGTCAAAGAAAGAAGGTTTCCTTGCAAAGAGTCCTTTGCTTGGGTGGCCTTAGGTTTTAGGGAGGATTGTTCCAGGACCTATTGGCCCAGACCGTGGCTTTAAGCCCCAGCCAAGCTCTTCCCTGGGCTACTGTCTAAAAGAATTAGGCAGATCTGCAGGAGTCATTGTGTGATCTTGGGCAATTCATTTAAATTCCTTGAGACTTAAGGGTGTGCCTGGGCCACCTTCAAAGGCATTGTTAGCTTTATTTTTTCATTTTTGTTTTTTTAGGAGGGTACAGCTCACATGTGGGGATCGAACCGGCAACCGCAGTGCCATCAGCACCATGCTCTAACCAACTGAGCTAACCGGCCACCCCAGCATCGTTAGCTTTAAAAGACGGATTCTAAGCTCTCCAGATGGGTGTGCCTGGTACCCTCCTGGCTTATGGCGATTGTTTTGGCGTAGTTATTAACAGCATCTCTCACACTTTAATACAGGGTTGTATTAAATCTCAACCTTGACGCTATTCAAATTTTAGACTAGATAATATTTTGTTGTGAGGGGCTGTTCTATGCATTATAGGATATTTAGCAGCATCCCTGGCCTCTACCTACAAGATGTCATAACCACTACCCCCGTTACCCCCTGAGATGTGACAATCAAAACTGTCCCCGGACATTGCCCATATCCCCTGAGAGACTAAATCACGCCCCCCTCCCCCCCATGAGAACGACTGATCTAAAGTGTTCTAGTTTAGACAAGAAGCTACTCAGTTTCCTTATTTCCAGAGCATCTTCGGCTCACTCTTTAAACCTCACTTCTCTGACTTTAATCATGTCGAGACCCTGGTATGTGCTATACCAGCCACCTGTGCCTCTTCTTCCATCCTCAGGATACCTCTGCAAAGACACTACAAACTCCATGAGGGCAAGAATTCAGTCTGACACAAGGAAGGACCTCACTGCATGCTTGTTGAATGAATGAGTGAATAAACAAGTTACAGAGACAAACGACCTGGAAAGTTGTAGCACAGGCCTTTGTTTCTCCGGTCAGAAGTTGTCCAGCCCCTCCCCTGAGGCCATGTCACAGAATTATTAGGTGTGAGGACTCTATTCCAGGAGACCTGGATGTGAGTCTTAACCTTCCTGCCAATTTAGAAGGTAACCTGCGGCAAGTTACTTTTCTTCTCTGGGACTCAATTTCATTATCTGTAAAGTGGGGCTAACAATGGCACCCACCTCATAGGGCATAAGGCTCATAAAGTGCTTAGTGGACCGACCAGCACATGGTTAAGGCTCAATGAACGCTAATTATTATGTATTTGTGATCATTACCTTTTGTCCAGAATATAAGCTAGTGGTCCTTACTGCGTGCTCGTTGATTGAATGATGCTATTCCGGTCAGTGGGAATGGCAGGAAAATACAAATGAATGAAATCCACGGAGAACTAAAATTTGCATTAACTATAGACTTCTAGACATTCAGGAACAGAAGAGCCCTTAAAACCATCACAGTGAACCCCTCATACTCGTCTTCCCATTTCTGGCAGTTGGGCATCAAGTGGTAGCTTCCAAATATCTGTGGCCATCATCAACATCTTATGAAAATTCAGATTCCTGGGCCCTACTCTGCAGAGATAAAAGAGCATTAAGTCTGGAGAATGGCCCAGGAATCAGCATTTTAATCGATTACTTAAGGATGTTCTTGGCCTCAGAGTAGCATCAGCTCATTAGTTAAGATCATGGGTTCTGGAGCTACTCAGACCAGGGACCTAGTACAGTACAGACAATATAGGGGACCTGGACCAATTGGTATAACCGCTGTGAGCCTCAGTTTACTTGTCTATAAACTGGGGATATTAATAATACCTCCCTCCTAGGGTTTTTGAGGGGATTATACGATGGTAAATAGACACAGCACTTAGGCTTTCCCCTGGCATGCTGAATTGCTGCATATTAAATATCATTACTCCTTAGGCCACTCATGTGGATACCTGCTTTCCCTAGACCATATCTATGAAGCGGAGTCCCCTGCCTCCTAAAGCAGCCTTTTTCATCTTTGGACTTCTCTGCCTGACAAGGCTCCTTATGTTGAGTTGAAATCTGCTTCCCTCTTCTTTATACCCAGAAGTTCAAGCTTCTTTCATATGCCAGAACTTTAGATATTTGAAGGCAAAGGTCCGGCCCCTGAGAAGACTCTTCCCAAATCGTGCAGATCAGGCAGTGCTCAGGTCTTGTCTTGAAGGAGACAAAGCAAGTTCAGTGTTCAGTGACTGTGGCAGTTTCTGTTGCTCCTGGTCCCCAGCCTCTGACCTCATTTGTCAATAGGTTTCAGATCCCAGAGAAGCCCCAATGTGACATGGCTGAATACCTAGGACAAAGCTGAGGGGTGCTGGTCGTCTGAGTTTCCCAAACATGTGGCCACTTGTTATAACTTGGCCCTTTCCTAGTTAGCCTTACAGACGGGCCTCTCTGTGAAGATGTCTTTTTCTACTGATTGGAAGAGTAGGGGGGTAATAATAAAAACTTCACCTCTCCTTACTGTAAACCCCCTAGTCCAAGCCACCATTACATCTCACTCAACTGACCACACAGCCTGTCTCCCTGCTTCTCCCTTTCTTGCCATTTTTCTGTGTTAACATGCCTTTGATTTTCTCTATTCTTACGTCTTGATATCTTGGGGCCTTGCTGACTTTGGAGGGGCTGTTCCTCCCAGGGTTAACTAGTAAGTGACCTGCCTGTCAGTGGACCTTTCATGTACAACCTAACAAATCCAGAGCCACCATCCACCTGCCTGATTGCCCAAGGCCAAGTACCAGACAACTAGGGACAGCCCGTATGCCCCAGAGCCTGCTGAGAGTATTCAAACTGGCCAATCCTCAGCCTGCTTACCTTGACTCACCTGTTCCTTCCCGTGGAAACCACTCTAAGGACCCTTGCCCGTGTTTCCCCCTCACTCCCTCTGCCTCCTGACTGATGCTGGTGCTTCCCTATATGGCGCCCTGGAGGCCTGGCAAGCCCCCTTTGCTCAGGATCTGTGAGGATAACAGAGTATATCTTTTCAATGGCATCCATCTCCTGATCTACCAGCCTTGCCGTACTTAAATAATAATAAAAACCTATATTTTAAAATACTTTCCTGTGCTCGCTTCGGCAGCACATATACTAAAATACTTTCCACAGTCTGTTTCTCTTCTTGTGGAAAACTGTGCCTGAGTGATCTCAAAACTCAACTCTGGGCATCCTCTACCCTCTTACCCTACTTGAAACCTTTTCAATGGGCTCAGGATAATATGAATATCCTCACTGTGGTCTCCAGAGCGCCGCATGAGCCAGCCTATCTCTCTGACCTCTACTCCTTGGTCCTACCACCGGGCCTTTGCACCAGCTGTTCTCTCTACTCTTCTCCCCTTTGTGACCTTGTCCTCTTGACCTCAGCCTCCTCAGGGAGGTCAATCCTGACTGCTCCTCTCTGCAATTGTTCTTTATCTTGGCACCCTTTGTTTCCTTCTCAGGATCCAGTTATTTACAGATTTCTTTGTCTATTTGTATATTAACCATCTCTCCAGTTAGAGCATCCACTTCATGAGGGCACATTGATTTTGTCTCCCAGCACTTTGCACAAATCAGCATTCAATAAACACTTACTGAAATACTGAAGGTGCTAAGCTCTGTATGAAGCTCTCTCTCTGTGTGGACTCCTTTCATCTCCATGGCAACCCTATGAGATAAGAATTACCATCTCTGTTCTGCCCGGGAGGAAATTGAGACTCAGAGAGGTAAAGTAATCTACCCAGGGTCACATAGCTACTGCTTGGCATGGGCTCGGGATTCAGACCCAGGTCAGTTTGTGTGCCAGAGCTGGGCTCTCTTCTTCCCTGTGGCAGACCACCTCTCTTCATAAAAGACTCTAAATGCCATCCTGACATAATCAGAATTAAGTTTAAGCTTCCTTTCAGTCTGATAGATTAAGGAGCTCAGGGGATAAAGGTCCAGAAACTCAGATGAAAAGAGCAAAAACCTTCCTTGTCTAAAATACCTGAGTCAAGTCTCAGACCCTCATTTAAGGTACGAGGTGAATTATATGACGGTACCAACAAGATTTTTAAGTTGACAGCCATTTCCTCAAGCTCGTCTTTAAATAGCGAAATTATGTAAAATAAATGTTCTCTGCTATTTTGGTGAATTATATGCTATCTATACACCACAAATGCCAAGAAATTGTGAGCCAACCTGTTTGGAAGCCGTCATCTATATAACATATGCCACTGCTATTTTCTTTTTCTTTCATATTTCTTTTCTTTCTTTTTTTTTCCCCTTGGAAAATCTTGGCTCGTGTGGTTGATAAATACTTTGAGGAACCCGACTGATTCAAAATGTAGCCTGGTTTTCTGAGTCTAATTTCATGTCAAAGGTCTCTCTTTTATGTCTGTCTTAAAACAAGTATTCATTAATCAAAGAGCCCTGGCTTTTAGTCGTTTGCCAGAGAAGGAACGTGGACAGATCCTGGCTTAGAACTTCAGGGAGCTAAGCCACTCTCTCAAAGTCACGTTTTACAAAGGTCAGGGTACTCGGTGCTCAAGGCAGAAAGGTGACTTGAGAGAGGCCGTGATGGAGGGAAGTTAATATTTACTCAATGCCCACAGTTTCCCATTCATCAAGTTCAGTTAATCTTCTCAATGGTTCTGCAATCCTGTCGTAGTCCCTATTTCACAGATGAAAGTGTAACTTGCTTAGCAGATGCTACCTGATCAACAAGAGCTTTGTAAATGGTCACTATGGTTATGTATATTTATTATTAAAGTATAGATGCCCAATGAAAAATTGCAAACATTACAGAAGGAGCCGAAACAAAAAGTGGGGGGAAAAATGTCCTTTCCCTCAAAACCCCCTGTTTTCATCCAGTCGTCCTCCCCAGAAGCAACCAGACTTTGGCTCTTTATGTATCCTTCCAGAATGTCTAGGACTATAGAAGCATAAATATTCCAGGGCAGCATTTCTCAGACTTCAACGTGCATACAAATTGCCCGGGGACCTAGTTAATATGCAGATACTGACTCATAGGTCTGGATCAAGACCTGAGACTCTGCCTTTCTAATAAGCCCCTAGGGGATGCTACGCCCCAGGTTCAAGACCAAAATTAAGTCTTGGCCGCAAGGACCCATATCCCAGAATCATATTCTAGTATATTTAAGAACGAGCCCCAACCATGTTTTCCTATTGGCCCCTACAGAGCAACTTGTGTGTAGGTGTGTGTGTATGTATTGTGGTAAAATATACATCACATAAAATTTACCGTTTTGACAATTTTAAGTGTACAGGAAATGGCATTAAGTACATTCGCAAGGTTGTGCAACTGTCACCACCATCATCCATCTCCAGAAGGTTTTCATCTTCCCCAAATAAAACTCCGTACCCATTAATCACGAATGCCCCATTCCCCCATCCCCTCAGCCCCGACTTTCTAGCTCTGTGATTTAACTATTCTTGGCTCCCTCGTATAGATTGGTAGTATTTGTCCTTTTGCGTGAGGCTTATTTCACTTAGCATAATGTCTTCAAAGTTCAGCCCTGTTGGAGCGTGTGTCAGAATTTCCTTCCTTTTTAAGGCTGAATAATGTTCCGTTGTGTGGCTAGACCACACTTCACTTATCCATTCATCCATTGATGGATACTTGGATTGTTTCCACCTTTGGCTATTGTGATCGAGATCAACTTAAAAAAACATTGTTTTAAAACATTTTCTTAAGTGGATGTGCCATAATCTATTTAATTACTCCTCTCCAGATGACTGTTTCTAGTTTTGTTTCTACTTACCACATTTTGTTAATAGTTATCACATGCGAAGCTGCAAACAGCATGCTAGCTCTAGAGGGGAATATAGCAGAGTGCCTGGGAGTGGGGACTCTTAAATCAGGTGGCTGTGCTAAAGTCTGGCTTAGTCACCCACTAGGTGACCTTCCACAATCTCCCAGCCCTTCTGTGCTTGAGTGTCCTTATCTGGAACGTGGGGATAGTGAAAGTGAAGGTTAAGTAAGATAATGGATGCAAAGCACAAGTATTGGACCTGACATATGGCAAGCTAACAATCCTATCATTGCGGACTTGTGTCTATCTCTACGATGAATTGCCAGTGCAACAATTCTAGGTGGGAGCACAGAGCATTTAAAACGTTGAAAGCTATCACAGATTACCTTCCAAAAAGGTTGCCGTGGTTGCTATTAGTCACGGAAGGAAATACAGAGACCTGGACTGTCCTTGAGGAAAGGATATGATAAAAGCAGTATTCAAGGCAGATGCTCAAGCCACGTAGTCATTCTGTGAAGGTCCCCGGAGAGTCAAGGGTGATCCATCTACCTTCCCTTCGTCCCTGAAAATGAAGTGATAATGCACTTAAATGTTCATTTCCTCCCTTCGTCTAATAAGTCTCTATGTTTTCATCTTCTACGAATACTTTGGGGGACTGTTTATGCTTTTTAATTTGTGGTTGCTTCTTGGGGACAGGAAATCTCTTTCCAGAACCCAATTCACACCACCCATTACTCAGTGGGTTGCAGAATTGAAACGTCCTATCTACTGGGGCCACACTGCCCAGAAATAGCCATACTGTTCCCTTAGAGGAATATGGGTACCAAATGGCCAGATAGTCTATTTTTAAAGAAACATCAGAAATCTTGCTTTTTATGTGAATTCTTCCATTAAAAAAAAAAATTGGCATCCATGGAAAAAAAATACCATATGGGCAACTTTTTGTGGGTATAATTTAACCCTTAGACGACCAAATTGTTATCTCTGTTATAGAGAGTGGAATCTAAATTCTGAAAAACACATGTGGCCCCCCACAGTATTCAAGTCTAGAATGAAGATGATCCTCACACCCGTAGCCTACCATGGGACTAGGGCCCCCCTGGAGTTGTGCAGTGCCCAACCTGTACAACAGTATGTGGCAGCCCTGATACACAACTCTTGAAGTTGTCACCCCTCCAGTACAATTCAATAGAAATGCTAACCTCCTACCCATTCAACTCTCCTGATGATGAACAAAAGTTTTTCACCTGTCTTGGGCACAACACCTGTGTGGCAAGGTACAGCGGGAGTTCTAGCCTTCATGACCAGATTTGCTCTGTCCTCTAGGGTCGTGAAATTCCGTCGCACGGGCGAGAGTGCAAGGTCAGAGGACGACGCAGCTTCGGGAGAGCATGAGGTCCAGATTGAAGGGGTCCGCGCAGGCCTAGAGGCCGTCGAGCTAGACGATGGGGCAGCCGTGCCCAAGGAGTTTGCCAATCCCACCGACGGTGAGGGGGCCCTGCAGTTGGGGCATCAGCCTGGGCCACAGTCAGGGGCTCTGGGGTGCCAGGGGTGCCTCCCCAGATGGCACTCTTAGAAGGATCTTGTGAAGGGACAGGTAGGGAGGGCCCAGGGGTGACACTGGAAGTGTGAGCTGGACCTACATGGCTTACTTCAGCAGGAAGGTCACATCACAATCCCTGCCAGTGAGCATCATTACATAACACTTGGCTGAGGACAGCAGCAACAATGATGATGATGATGGTGGTGACGATGGTGATGGTGGTGGTGCTGGTGGTGATGATTGAAGGTGGTGATGGTGATGATGGTAAGAGTGATGGGAACAGCTGACATTGGCTGAAGATTCACCTGTGCCAGGCACTGTTCTAAGCACTTTACACATAATACTCGTTTAATTTCCACAGCATTTCCAATTGGAACTATTACGACCATCTTCCCTGTTTTGCAGAAGAGGAAACTGAAGCACAGAAAGATTAAGTATCTTGCCCAGGGTCACACAGCCAAGTAGGATTTATACCCAGGTGATGGGATCTCAGAGCCCACATCCTTATCCACAACCTTGTGCTGCCTCTGAGTAGAGCTGGTCAAACAAGAGACCTGAGGCAGTGCTGGGGGACCTGGTCTCCCCTCATCACGTGATGCTGATGGGGGAAAACATTCCATGCATTTCTGAAAGACCCCTGGTTCCCAGCATGAGAGAGGATTCATGACGTGAAGCCAGGGCCTGTTGTTGGCAGCGCTAAGGAGGCAATGACTGGGAGAGGGGAGGTAGTGAGGAAGAGCCGTGGCTTTACTGTCAGGCTGGTCTGGGCTCCACTCCCAGATCTGCAGTGTGCCAGCTGTGTGACCCTGGCAAAGTCCGTTTCCTCCTCTGTAAGTGGGGCTAAGGCTGGGCCTTCATTAACAGTTGTGACAGGGACTAAATGAGATCATGCCCGTGAAACTCTCAGTGCAGTGCCTGGCACGCGGCGAGCTCTCCATAGTGTACTATTCTATCATTATTGCTGTTACATTGCCGAGCTCCTAGGGCTCACTCGGCTTTCTGCTCAGTGTTTTTACTGGACAAAACCAGAACCCGCGGGTGTGATAAACACCAACCCATACGCACTTCAGGAGAAAATTGTGATGAGCGTTAAGAGGCCCATGTTTGAAATTCCATAAAGACGACAACACCCAGCAGGGGCTGATGAGATAGAGCCCCAGAAGCTGCCCACAGAAGCCCACAGCCTGCTCCTTTAATATTTTTTTGTGTTAACGAACTTTTTATGTTGGAATCACTTTAGATTTATAGAGAAGCTGCAAAGATACTACCTAGAGTTCCCATATACCCTTCATGCAGCTTCCCCTTATGATGATATCTTACCTAACTGCAGTAACTAAGAAATGAACGAAACCCCAGACTTTATTCAGATCTCACCAATTTTTCCAGCAATGCTGTTACAGGCTAGAATCCAGCATATCACATCACATTTAGTCTGTTAGTATTTTTCGAAACACTTAGGAGCTTAGAAATTATATCCTGATTTATTTTCTGGGTATACAAACAACACATGTCTATTTGGAAAGCATTCAGACCTAGAAATGTACAGAGGAAAGTGAGTGCTGTCCTCAAAGATGACCCTGTTAACAGTTTGTGGACACTCATTCTTCCCCTGTAACACACACACACACACACACACACACACACACACACACACACACACACAAAGAAAAAAGCCAAAGTGTCACATGATTTCTCCTTCCCTCCCTCCCAAGACAAAAATAAACCCATAATGTAAAGTTTTGTATATATTCTATGCATCGTCACATATACATATATTTATATTAGTATATATACATATACACACACATGCATACATTTCCAAGAAGAGCACCATACGAAATATTTTTGCTATCCATCTCTTGCTTTGTTTTTAAAAATTAATGAACAGTATATTGTGTGCATACTTCTACACCTGCACATTCTTGTTAACAACAGTTGGGTCAAATTTCAAAAGGTGGATATGTAAAAATTTATCATTATAATATAACCACTTATGTAACCAACCCGCCTGTTGGTGGACATTCTGGGTTTTCTAGTTCTCCCTCTTGTAAACAATGTCGCAGTGGATTTTGTAGCAAAGTTATCTTTTCACACTCGCTGGCCTGTTTTCCTAGGATACTTTCTAAAAAGCAGCATGCGCTACCTTTAAGGAGCTTGGCTGGGGACACCCCCCCCACACACCCCCACATTAGGAAAACTGCAAGAGACACTGACTCCTTCCTCCCCTCCCCCTCTCTCTTTCCCAGATACTTTCATGGTGGAAGACGCGGTGGAAGCTATTGGATTTGGAAAATTTCAATGGAAGCTGTCTGTCCTCACGGGCTTGGCTTGGGCAAGTATTTCTGGGGGGCAGTGACCTCACATTCAGTCTCTAAGAAACCCTTACCCTGCTCTGCTGGGTTTCCATGATCTACAAGGAAGGACCGAGACCTCCCCACCTAGACACCTCCCCCATAGAGCCTTTGCTTGAATTGACAAAATTTACGTTGAGTGATAGGCCCTGGTGATAATAAAGATCTATGCTTTGGGGGGAGTTGGGCATATTGGCAATTGTTCTCATGGAGTAGTTGAAGCTTCTGGCTAATGAAATGGTTCTCAGTCCTTTGGGGCTCATAACTGCTATGAGATTATAACATCGTCTGTGGAGCTCATCCTAGAAAACTATGTGCAGAAAGCAATGAGCCCTCTGCTTGAAGAGGCTCACGATCCCTTGTTAAAATGCCCTCATCAACCTATAGCAAATAACTCACCTAGGCCTTTAATACAACTGAAATTGATTTTTGTGACTGGTGCGAGACGGTGACCTAATCAAATCTTTTTCCAAACGGATCTTCCATTTTCCCACCAATTTGAAAGGCCATTTATATTATCCATCACCTTCTCAGGGCCACACGGGTCTGCTTCTGGATTCTCATTTCTGTCGCATTGTTCTGTCTATCTAGTTCCGTAAAAGATGTTTAATTTCGGGGGCTTCCTAGTATGTTTTACTATATTAAAAGGTCACCCTTGTTAAAGACACTGATAATTCTGCATGAACAATGCCTCTAAACTGAAGCAAGCTAGTCTTTCACTGAGCCAAAGAGAAAAGATCATTGTAGCGCTACCTCTATAAAAAAGATTTTCGAAATGTGATGTTTTCCCACTTCATTTGGGGAGAGCTCCTATTTTTTAAACATGGAAAAACACACACGCACAAAGAATGTTTAACGTCTAGCTGTCGGTTTCCTCTTGGGACCACACTGTTTGAACTGAAGCTTTTAGTATGTTTTGATGTGCGGTAGGGCGCTCAGCAGGCAGGGGAAGAGGGGCTTTCTCCACGCTCTTTCTGGGGTCACGAACTTGGCAAGGGCTCAGCCTCCTGGCCTCCTGACATTTGCTTCCTTCTCCGCAGATGGCCGATGCCATGGAAATGATGATCCTGAGTATCCTTGCGCCACAGCTGCACTGCGAGTGGCGTCTCCCCAGCTGGCAGGTTGCGTTGCTAACCTCGGTATGCAGCTGGCAGCTCTCTCCTGTTGGGTACAGTTCTGGTCCCCTTGGGGGGAGGCGGTCTGGGGGGTGTCCCCCTCCTGCTGCTCCCAAAGGTTCAGCAGAAAAGAAATAAGCCCCGCATGGAAACACCATGACCTCGGCTTCCTTGACTCTCCTCCCCACCTCACATATCCTGGCAGGTTGGCAGCCAGTGCTGCCACACCCAGGGGTACAACTGTCTGGGAGCCCCAGATATCCTGCTCAGCTGCTGGGATCTTGGAACCCACCTGGGCACATCACTTAAACCCTGTAAGTCTCACTCTTGCAAGAAGGAGATGCCAGTATCTCCCACGCAAGGGTGATTTGAGGACTGGAAAAAACATAAAGCCTGGCACATAGTAGATGTTCAATAAATGGGAAGGAGCTGCTGCTCCCTGGAATTAGGGCTTGAAAAAGAGTGAGGTAGAACCCTCAGTTTTTGTTGGGTGGGGTTCAGCAGCCACTTTCTAAAAGGGAGGGAGTGCCAGGCTCGATAAATGAATAATAATGATACTCACAAAAGCTAATATTTATTATTTACTGTGCAAACAGCTTTACATACATTTTATATGTGCATAATATACATTGTGTTCTTTAATCCTCACAACCCCATGAGGTAAGTAATCTTAGTAGCTGGGGAAAACGAGACACAGAGTGGTTAAATCGTTCATGAAAGGTCACACAGCCTAGCTAGTGGCAGAGTGATTGCTAACTAGGAATGCCTCCCAGAATGCTGTTTTTCCAGTACAACTGTTCTGGAATGATGTGAGTCCCTTCAGCAACCAGGCCTGGTCTGATATTAGCAATAAAGTTGTCTGGCTCAGTGGGAGGGGCTTGATAAGCTCATATACCTGCATGTTTGTGGTTTAGTCACCTGCTAAATGTGTGACTTTGAGTGAGACATTTCACTACAGTTCTGTTTCATCACCTGCAAAATGGGGCAGATAACATCTGTTTTTTGGCAGGTGAGCAACTAAATCCCTACAGTGCCCAGTACGCAGCAGGGGTTGGATGAATGATTTCTTTCTTATATTCCTCATTCTCACAGCTACCCCCTAAAGGATAGTCACAGGTCTGTGTTTTTGCAAAGCAGGGCCTTTGCGGTGTTTTGTCAACCACCATTTATTGAGCACGTATTTTGTGCCAGGCTCTGTGCTAAGGGTTCTGCAGGCATTACCTCTTGAGCCCTCTCCGCCCCATGAAAGCAGTGCTATAATTACTCCCATTTCTACAGATAAGGAAACTGAGGCTCAGAGAGGTATGATGACTTGCCCACACCCATATAGCCTATAAGAGGCAGAGGCCGAATTGAGATCCAGGACTGGCAGACTCAGAGTCCTGGCTCCCAGCCCCTGCCCTGGACTGTTTTCTTGTGGTAATAAAGTTTGGACTCTTGGGCTAGGTAAAGCTGTGAAATTCCATGACCAAGATTTCTGTGGAAATGTTAGAGCACTGCAGGAGTTGCTTTAACTGCACCGTGTACCTGAGGATAAGACAGACCTGTCCTTCCTGTCATGGAAAATACAGTGTGAGATTACCGTAATTACTGTAATAGAGAACTAGTGCTCTGTGGTGCCTAAATCTCTCCCATAGCGGAGAGAGAATGGGGAAAATTTATGTTTGGGTGGATACTTAACTCTTTCAGGATGCAAGGATATCACTTAGCACATGACTAAGGCAGCATCTTACCCCACGACAGTAATCTTCAAACACTTTTGTTCCAGCTAATCTAGAAAAGAATTGCATGAGAACTATGTCACCCACAGGACTGTCACGAGTTTTTACATTGACGTTACATTTTTTTTAAATTGTAGGTTGTTGATTATATAATTTATGATATATTAGAATATTCAAAATTTAAGTTAAATGACCATATCATGTTAAAAAATGTGTCCAATGGAATTGAAATGTTTATCTGACAGCCACAATCATCTGTTTAAAAACAACGTGACTAAGCCCTTCAGAAGAATTTGGAAATTTCGCATTGTCTTGTTTTCTTCGTGAACTGATATTTGCATTCCACTTATCCATATAATTTGATCTCAATGTAATGTTTTACTATGCTTGAAAGTATTTCATTTGTCACACTGTCCTATTTTTTGTGACACAATATATAAATTTTAAATTATTTTTAAAATTTTTTTGAGATTATAAGGCTCTAAGTATTAAAATTTTTCTCCAGCACTGAATTATCATGATACTTCTTAGTAATACACCATACATGAAAACAAGATATAATTAATTTTGATAAATAATTATTAAACGTCAGTAAATTTTTGTTGGGAATGTACCCTGAATGAGTAATATGGAGTGTTTCCCAACTGAGTCACATCTTCCTAGATGATTACTTAGTGCTAAAACGAGAGAGACTTCAGCAGCAATTCTGTTCCTATTTTTCATTTTTACTGAATGGATCTGAATATGAAGAGCTTTGTTCACATATAAAAAGTTTGAAACTGAAGGAGTTTTGTAATAACTCAAAGTAATGCCACTAGTATTTTTTCAACAACTTCCAAGTTATATGCCAAAGAGCACACAGCAATTGCTTATGAAACAGCATTTTTAGTGATTTAATTTGCTGGCCACTTGATTAGGCTTTCCTTCAATTTGGTTAAAAAAATAAAAATGAAAGAAGAATTGGAATCTGGATGACTGGCAAAAGGATTTGTAACGGTGTCACTGGTGTCCCTTTTGAGGGATCCTGGAGGTTTAATCTCAAAGCAATACAATGTGAGGTGCACTGGTGAGATGGGTAGAGAAGTTGGGGGGCGGGCAGTTAAAAAAGGGAAAGTGGGGCCAGGAACAGGTGAGATCCATAGTCTGTTTTCAGGAGAGTCTGTATGGACGTGGAAGTCCTGGAAATTCATTCCATTAAAATTAATGATGTTGGCCTCTCCCTTGGAGTGCAGCTCCTGGGACATGTCTGGAAGAATGCTGTTGGGGTCAGACCACACTGGACAGTGCCTTCACCTCTCTGGGACTCAGTTGCCTTACCTGCAAATGGGGGATAATACAATGCCCGCCTTATAGGGCTGCTGTGAGCATTAGGTAGGATGTGGGTATAAACGGTTTAGTGTGGTGTCGGCATTTGGTGAGTGCCCAGGAAAGGCGAGAGCAGTGAGGAAAGTTCTACTGAGCCTGAATTTAAGACCTGCTCTACCCTCTCCTCTCTGAGATGCTGAGCAGGTTTTTTAACCCTTCTGAGCTTCAGGCTCCCCATCCATAAAATGGGTATGACGATTCAACCCTCATCTGCTCTGTTCAATTATTAACAATGTAACAATGACTTTGCCTGGCACACAGTGAGTGCCCCCCAAATGCTCCTCTTAGGCATAGCTTACGACTCACATCCCAACCTCCTGTCTCCTGTTTTCCATACTCTCTAAACTCTACCTTGCAACCTTTGATTGTTTCTTAGCAATAGGATAAGACCTTTCTTTGGTATGGAGAGAAATTGGTAAAATGCTAGCTCTGCAGTCATTCTGCCTGATTCCAGCCCAGCTGCACTTACAGATGTGCAGCCTCACAGATGTGTGACCCCAGCCAAGTGACCTCCCCTTTCTGAGTCTCAGTTTCCTCATCTGTAAAATGGAGAGAATAGTAGCACCCACCCCACAGGATTGTTGTGAGGTTTAAAGACTAATAGGAAGCACAAAGAACAGTGTTTGCATCTTAACAGGGTCTCATTATTATTACCTAGAGTGTGACGTCACAAGTTCAATTTGTTGTTCCCTTTTTCCGTGTCGCTCCATGTCACTGTCTAACAGAAACCATCTTTCCGCCCACAGGTGGTCTTTGTCGGCATGATGTCCAGCTCCACCCTCTGGGGAAACATCTCAGACCAGTACGGCAGGAAAACAGTAAGGCGACCTCTCCTAAGCGCATGTGCCCTGGGTTAGCTTCATGATGATGGTGACAAGTAGCAAAACGTGTGCTGCTTGAGCACTTGGGAGGCCTAATTAGGAGCTATGTTGACATGCAATGAAAAGACATTGCTCCGAGGCTGCTGTGGATTCTTGAGGTCATAGGTGTGATCACACATTCCCGGGGGAGCCCAAGCAGGTGCATTTCACAGTATAGAAGATGCCTGCTGCCCCCCACCCCGCCCCATGCCCTTGGCACTCACCATTTACATAAAGCTAGGGACAGTCAAGGGTTGGTAAGGAAAGACATCAGCTTTCTTGCCCTAAAGTGGATCATCTCTCAATCCCAGCAGGATTGAGCTCTGGGGCCACCGGGACACCTCTCGTGAAGGCACTCTGAATTGTCTGCCTTCCCTACCACTCCTGGGGTTGCCACCTAAATAAACTCTTTGCACTAGAATCCTTGTCTCAGGCTCTGCTTTTGGGGAAGCCCAGCCTAAGAGATGACACGAAATGGATTTGCAAACAAGAAGGGGTTTACAGGTTTGGAATTACACTGAGCTCTTAAGGTCTTATTTGTTACTTCAAGGCTTTGATGGTCCCCTTTGTATTTTATGCTGCTCATGTTTCACTAGGCTGCTCTTGGGCTCTTTGATCCTTTCAGCTACAGCCCTCCAAACTATGAATTTGGGCCATAGGGGAGAAAATATCTCTATCCAAGCAAGCTTTCCTTGGTTATGTGCCCTGCTCAGGAAAAACTGCCACTCTGGCTGTGCACGTTCTGAACTATTGTGCCCCCTGACTGCTTTATTCTTCTCTTTATTTGCACTCTCCTTATCAGCCTGCAGTTTCTCCAGAGGCAGGGTGGTGTAGTGATTACAAACTCCGACTGTGAAGTCAGGCAGACCTGGGTTCAATCCCAACGCTGCCACTCCTGAGTGTGACCTTGGGCAAGTGAATTGACCTCTCTGAGTGTCCATTTCCTCATATGTATAAAGAAGAAATAACAGAATCTACATTGGAAGGTTCGTTGAGGTCATAGGTGTGAATCATTTTGCATGATGCCAGGCACAGGGCACATGAGAGCTGGCATTGCAATAATAACATTTCTAATTTACAAGTCTACTTCTGGAACTAGGAATGGGGGAGATACCTAAACAAACTTAGAATTCTGTTAGGATGGAAGAAGGGAGATAGGAATGCTTAGTACGTAACAGACAAGGGTCATTACAACCAGCCATAGACTGAAAATAAAACTGCGTGGCAGGCTCTATACCAAGCACGTGTGCATTTACCAACCTCCATAACAGCCATTGAAGTAGGTACTGTTTTCACTCTGATTTTACAGAAGAGGAAACTGAGGCACAGAGTGGGCAACTTGCTCAAGACCACACAGTTTGTATATCACAGAGCCAGGTCTCACTCTTTCTAAGTCTAGACTCCTGTCTTAACCATCTGCCAGCACCCCAGTAGGTGCTCAATATATAAAATATATGTTGGCTGTGAATGAATGAATGAACGAATGAATGTTTGAACAATGCTGTGCGGGAAGTAGACTCCCGCTGCAGCCCCTTCTACTGTGATGGGACAGGAAACACATAGGCCAGCAGACATGGGGGAAATGTTGATTAATAAAACTGCTGGGAAGTGGCTGTGGCAGGGCCAGAGGCGGCAAGGTTGGGAAACTAATGGCAGCTATTGTAGCCTGGAGATCCTTGGTTGGTTTTAGGGGCTGGAGAGGTTAATTGGAAAGACCTCTCCAGGCCTCCTGAAGAGACTCTAAGCTGGATTACTTTGGTCTTCAGGCAGCAACTTTCTAGACTCTGCCCCCATCCACCCTCCCACCCACTTTCTGTCTCTGGCGATTGTCAGTCGCTGCTGTAATGATTTTCTGGTTGGAAGAAAGAGCAGAGCAAGAACCATAGAGAGCAAGGAAGGGAGGGAGGGAGGGGGAAAATAAAGAGGGAGAGAGGGGGCGGGAGAGAAGGAAGGAAGGAAAGAAGGAAGGGGAAGGGAAGAAAGAAGGGAGGAAAGGGGGGAATGGAGAAGGAGGGAGGGAAGGAAGGAAGGGGAGAGGGAGGGAAGGATGGAAAGAAAAGAACGTCTTAAAATAAAATGGAGCTGTTTCTATGGTAGAGCTAAGCACCAGTTTAAGGAACTATAAACCTGTGGCTGTCTGAGACTGGACCTAACAGTAATCTTCAGGCCTATAACATAATGAAAGGAAAAAGCTCTTCTAAGATCTTAACATGGCTTCTTCCTAAACAGACTGGGCATAGGGATGGACAACTCACTCCTCTGTCTCTGGCTAAAAACATTTTTTATTTATTTGTTCTTGAAGCAAATGTGCATATGCACCAAAAAATGCAAGAACCTGTAATGAGGAATTTTACTGTGCTCCAAATTCTGTTATCTAATTGCTGAATACTGAAGCTATGAGGAGTACAGAGGGAAAGGAGTAAAAATACCTTAATTTGGGGTGTGGATCCACCACTGCATGACTAAAGCAAGTCACTGTCCCATCTCGGGCCTCGGATTCCTTTCTTATATCAGACATGGTTGGATTAGATAGTAGCTGATATTAATAACTACCATTTATTGAATTCCCAAAACTTAAGGGCAAATAGGTTTTTGTCCCTTGGGTTTATTCAGTAGGAAATGTAAGGAACATGGATTTGAGGAGTCAGAAGACTTAGTGGGACAGTGCTGTGATTGATTAGTGATGTCTGCCATGGACACACAACAGAAGGATGGTCAGGAGAGTTTTGTAAACTCCATGAGGAAAGGGCTGTGCCTGTTTTGTTCACTGAGGTGGCCCCTGTTCCTGACACCTGGCTTCTAGCAGGCACTCATTAACTATTTCTTGAGCGACTGAGCTGGATGGATGAGAATCAGATCTCCCTGTTTCCATTTTCTGTGGCTCTCTTGTCCTTTCCAGATCAGCAACTGACTTTACTGATGAATCTTCTTTGTTTACCCAAAAACTCCACGAAGGTCATTAGCTTAGGATCCTGACTTCCCTTGGAAGAGCATGTTTACCAAGGGCAGTGATTCATACAGTGTTCCCAGGAGATAGCTCTCTAGAATATAGATGTCTTTGTGTTTATGATGGGCCTCAGAAAAGAAAGCCATAAACTTGGATTTTAAAAAAGCTTTATAGATGGGTTTTCAGGAATGAATCTTGTGACTGAATCTTGTGACTTCCAAACACAATTTTGGCACCTCCCCCCACCCCACACACACATTTAGCAATGTCTGCACATGTTTTGGGCTGTCACAACTTGAGGGGAGGAGTGCTACGGGCATGTAGTGAGTAGAGGTTAGAGATTCTACTTGAAATCCCAGAGTACACAGGAGAGTCCCCACCGCAAAGAATTACCAGGTCCAAAATGTAAATGGTGCCAAGGTTGAGAAACCATGTATTAAGAAGGAATGCACAAACAGTGCCAAGTTGCTGTATTGTGAAGACTTAGTTCATCATCTTACTCCATCACCTGGGACTCCTCAACCCTCCTTTCAGTATTTACCTAAGGGGCTCATTTGGACAAATGAAATACTGACTTGGCATCATTGTGAAAAGCATGGGCTCTGAGTCCAGACTGCTTGGGTTCAAATCCCAACTCCTCCACTCACAGGCTGTGTGACCTTGAACAAGTTACTCAACCTCTCTGTGCCTCAATTTCCTCATCTGTCAATGGGATAATGGTCATTGCTCCCATTGGGCTGTTATGAGAAGTAAATGGGTCCTTGCACAGAAAGCTCGTGGCCCAGAGGAAGCATTTCATCAATGTCCATTGTCATTCCTACCATTTGCCAAGCTCATAGTGCCAACACTGGCAATGCCAGTGTTAAAATGCAGTTATATCTGGCTCCAGACTCCACATCCTTCCCCCTGACCTTGGCTGCTCGGGGACGTAACTGAATTATCCCCCAGAATTCAATTGATAAGTAGAACATCCATCATCCCAAATGGATGAAGCCTTGAGGGGCTGCCTCCAGCTCTCCTGACCAGCTGACTAAATGCCAATCATTGTAAAGCTGGCGTGACCGGAAACAGAGGAGAGAAAGCACCCCCAGACTGCAGAGCCCTCTCATCCCCTGCATGGAATTCTGGCCCAACCTCGGGGAAGATGGATCAGACTCTAATTATAACCCTTCCCCAGAACTCCTCCAGGAACAGCGGGTGAGTGGGGCAGCTGGCGAGCTTTAGTAAGTGCCGAAAATCTCCTCTTAGCTCCTTGATCTGCCTTGGTCCAGCTGGGAAGTTTCTGTGAGGGTGTCCGCTGCGTGACTTTGCAGGGGAATCACATATGGGGTTGGGACTCAGTAGGCCGCTTCGATTCCTACAGAAGTTTCTTCATCCTGGCAGCCACGGAAAGGAAGGGCAACTGTGGATGTCTGGCCTTGAAGGGATGGAGATAAACGCGTCCAGGTCCACATCCTAGTGACTCCTGTCGAGCGAGATAACCTTGGGCAAGTGGCTGGTTTCCCCATCTACAAAGTAGGGTTGACAGCAGTAGAAGCTCATAGGGCTGTTGGAAGGATTTAATAAGAAATGTATATAATGCACTTAGCATAGTATTTATTGATGCATGGTTAGCCCGCAATCAATGGTAACTGTAATTGGTTGGGACACAAAGAAAAACAATTTTGGAATACGATCAAGTCACTACCGGTATCTAGTTCAATGGCTATAGGTCCATGTTACCTCAAAGGAGGGAAAGGAGGTGACTGGCAGACAATAGGCTGTTCATTTCAGTATTTTGAAGATCCCCAGGTCTCCTTGCCTTGTAACTGTTTTCCTGGCACTTGAGCATCATGGGAGGACATCAGGGGGTTTAAGAGTCAGACAGCCCTGTAGTTGACTGAGCAATGCCCACGATGACGATAGTGGCATTCTCCTCTTGGGGGTGGCAGGCCTGGCACCCAAGTGGTAGCAAGGCTTTCAGTTTCTTGGTGCAGGAGCTGGAAGCCTTTCCAGGCTACAGGTTGCAAACTGATGAGCCATGGGCCAAATATGGTCCACAGATGTGTTTTCTTTATCCAGTGCTTTATAGGATTTTTGAACAAATTGGCTCCATTTCAAAAATGACATATTTTGCATAAAAATAAAAAGAGTTGGGTGGGGGGTTATTGTTATTTTAATTGGGCTATCGAGTTGCCTGGGATCCACATTCTGTGATGGTAATTTTTGGCCAGAGCTGTAGAGGCTGACAGAACAGCAAGTTCTCTTCCATTCACCCAGGCCCACCTGCCCTTGCTGCATTACACTTGCATGGTGCATGTGTGTTCTCTGCCAGAGGTAACAGGGACCCATCAGAGGCCCTGGAGGAGGGGCGTGGCTCAATCACGGTACAGCATTTGGGACTGGAAATCCTGGCTCCAGTTTTGACTGCTCATCCTGAGCAAATCACTCAACGACTTCAACCCTCACTGTGCTCATTTGTGAAGAGGAAATGAAAATAACCTCTTCCCAAAGGTTGCTGTGAGGGTCCAGTGTAATGATATAATAGTAAAAATGCAAATGAAAGTTCCATGAAGTCAGAGACGGACTGTCCTATTCCCTGCTGGAGCCTGGGACAAAGCCCAGTGCCTAGCAAACAGTAGGCATTCAATCCGCGCATAGTGAACGGATGAATGAATAATAAATAGTACCTTGACTGTCAGGCACCCAATACATGCAGGGGCTCAATACATGCATAGCGGACTAATGAGTGAATGCATGAATGATGCATATCAGTACTTCTAGTGCTGGGCACACAGCAGATGTTCAATACACGTATACTGAATAAATAATATACATTGGTACTCTAGTGTTTGGCATACAGCATGCACTCAATACGTGCTTATTGTTGAATGAATCGTTGAATGAGCAAATTAACGAATGTGTAATGTCTGTGCATCTATTTCTAGAGCCTGGCATATAGGGGATGCTAAATAAATAAATATGGAATGAAGGAAGGAAAGAAGGGCGGAGGGGGGCGGAGGAAAGGAGGGGCTACCCATCTACCCTTCCTTTTCTTTTCCTGCCCTTCCCTTCCCTTCATTTCCTTTCCCTTCCCTTCCCTTCCCTTCTCTTCCCTTCCCTTCCCTTTCTTTCCCTTCTCTTTTCTTTTCTCTGGTGGTAATGGTGTCCTGTTTCTGATTCAAGACTCCTTGGGTTCCAAGAAAGAAAATCTTTATTGAGTTAGCTTAAGCCAAAAGAAAGGAATTAATTGTATCTGTGGCAGGTACCAATTTCATAGTCATGGGTTTAAGGGTACAGAAATGTTGCTTTATTATTATTGCAGTAGATCCAGGGCTTCCTACTTTAATAATTCCTGCCCTACCTGTTCTCTTATGTACACAGTATCTTTCTTTGCATAAACTGTTTTGGATAAGGAAATGAAATTTTCTTTTGAAAAGAAACTATGGAGAGTCTTAAAAAGGATAACAATTGCTCTAAGGAAATAGCTGCAAAGATAAATACAGTGAAAATAAAACGATGTTATTAAGTTCTTGCTGGTTATGGTAGCCCCACTGCCCTCTTTGTTAAAAGGAGAAATTAGTGGGTGTTTACAAAAGTGTTTAAGACAGGCTTACACCACATGGATACTTTCTTTTGGACATGATCAGAAGAATGAAGACTGAAATGAAAAAGAAATCACTTTCTTGCAAGGTGATTCAAAGTCATTTAAAACATTCTCTCTACCACCTAAAATCATTTCCCCCAAAGACTCAAAATCATCTGGTAGACCTCCACATTGCCTCTCTAGTCCTTTTAATTCAATTTAAGATTTTAAAGCTAAAATCATGTGCTTCACACTTTTCCCCTAAAGTGTCCCCAGTGGGGCCAAAGAATGAGCCCAACCGGGGAACTGGGAGGAGAGCTTCAGAGAGAAACCTGCCCAGACTTCATGCCCACCTGAAATTTGCATTTTACTCCATAATATGTTTGGTGTTGGTTGTGATATAAAAACTAGCATTTAAATTATGTTTACCCTCAATTTTTTCTCAGTCTCTAAGCATAATGAACACTCCAGGAATATACACTTTTTTTTCTTGCTGCCTGATGTTAATAATGTTTCTTAATCATCCACAAATAATGTCAAAGTTAAAATGAAATAGCCACTCACATCCTTGAAAAAAGAAGTCCGTTATAATGCCCTAACTACGTATGACCTGAGGGAGAACTTTTTTAAAGGAGGTAATTAATAAAATAAAATTATTTCCAATATGCAAATGTTCATGTACAATTCTGCCTAGATAATAAGAGGAAGGGGTTGATATTTGCCCCTGATTATAAATAAGCTTGTATTTAACTGAATCGTGTTGATATTTTTTTTCTTTGTGTTTGATATTTGGAAATAAGATTCTGATCAGTCTATTCCTAGATGCACATCGAAGCCCTGAGTGCAGACAGACACCGAAGTGTTTCCTCAGTGACTCAAACACCACACACAGTGTTGCCATTGACAACACGGTTTTCTGAAATGATGAACAATTATGTAAACTTCCAGAGAAAACAAAATACAATCACAATCTTCCTTTGATTTACCTGGGAGTTGCCTTCCCGAAAAATAAGTGTGGTATATTCAAACTATGCCCCACCCCACACCCCCCAAAAAAATCCTGTTTACATGTAAAATAGAGTGAAGGTCTAGGTGCAGATACCAACAGAGTTTTCAGCTGCGTGACAGTGGGGTGAGAAGTTCGATTCGAGATGATGCAGGACACAGCACAAGGGTTTATTGGGTCTCATGCACAGTGGGACTTCTGATATCTCTGAGCCCTGGCTATTCAATGGCAATCATTGGGACAACCAAGAATGCCCTACAGTTTTGCCCCTAGGGGTTGGCATCACCCATATAGAGGAACCCCTGGCATCCCCTTGGCTGTCTGGGTTCCTTCGACATGACCCGATTGGTGACTTTCAATGTAAGCAGGGGCCATGGGACCCGAGGTGCTAAGAAGCCCTGTGACCTGGTGTCTCCCTTCTCTGCAGGGGCTGAAGATCAGCGTTCTCTGGACTCTGTACTATGGCATCCTTAGTGCTTTCGCACCCGTGTACAGCTGGATCCTAGTGCTCCGGGGCCTGGTGGGCTTCGGGATCGGAGGGGTCCCCCAGTCGTAAGTAAATACCCAGCTCTGGCCTTCCAGCCAGACAGCCAATAGAGTCAACTCTGTTTGTGGCCTTCAGGAGATACGAAGATGGCATACGGGGCTTTTGGTATCAGGAGCTCTAATGCAACCAGAGAATAGCGTCGTTATAAGTATTGCAATGGTTAACAACAACAAAAGCAACACAATAGCTGGAAGGTCATGAATGCGAAATAAGAATGAACATAATAGATGTAGCGTGGATCGGACATTTCTCTTTGCCACGTCACAGCAGGCGCAGGAAATTTGAGTTAACTGCAACCTCTATTTTGCAATTGAAGAAACTGAGACTCAGTGGGTACAATCATATGCTCAAGTTACACCGTGTGTAGGTGGAATTAAGAACCTGAGTTTATCTGCCTACAACATCTGTGCTCACAACCATCATGCATGCTGCCTTCACCCCCTCCTAACAGAAGCATGAGGCGTGGAATGGGGCTGACAGTTTGAGTTGGGTGTTATTGTGTTGTTGCCGTTGTTAAGGTACTGAGACTAGTCAGAGTGGTAGAAAGAAGTCACTCTCTCCTGGGATATTACGAATCCTAAAGCAGAGATTGACAGATGATGGCATGTGGGCTGAATGCAATGTGCTCATTGGTTCCCTAAATAAAGTTTTATTGGAACACAGCCACACTCATTCATTCACATAGCATCTATGCCCATTTTCATGCTACAGCAACAAAGTAGTCTCAGCAGAAACTCTGTGGCCTGAAATACAGAGGGTGCCAAAAAAATGTATACACATTTTAAGAAAGGAAAACTGTATTGAAATTGTAATACCAATATATACCAATAACAAAAGATGAATACAAGTCACGTTTGACTTCTGCAATTACAAGAGGTGCTCAAAGTGGTTCCCATCAGCGTCTAGACACTTCTGATTATGGCAAACTACTGCTTGAGCAATGTTGACCAAAGTATCCACTTGTATACATTTTTTTGACACCCTGGGTATTTACTATCTCGCCCTTTATACTAGAAAAGTATGTTGACCCCACCCTAAAGGATGATGAGAGCCAATATTTAGTGTTTACTAACAGGAAGGTGCTATTCTAAACAATTTATCCAGATTATCTCATTTAATCCCCCCCGCCCAAATGTCCCTATCCAGTAAATTCTATCATTAATCTCATTTCACATATAAAGAAACTGAGGCACAGAGAGGTGAGTAACTTGCCCCAGGAGACACAGCAAAAGGCAGAGCCGGAATCTGAACCTGGGCTCTCCAATTCCGGAGCCTGGGTTCTAACCATTGAGTTTTACTGCCTTGCTATTAAGAATGTAAAGGATTTTTATTTTAATTAAAAAAAGAATATAAAGGATTTGGAAAGACTCAGAAAGGGGGTTGGGGACCATGTAGGCTATTTCATAAGAAGGAAAATGCAAGCAAAGAGGAAGCTATAGCTAAAGTTCCAGTTCGGTTAGCTTGTCGGCCTGAGACATGTGAGAACTGAGAGCCGAGGTTGGGTAGGTAGACCAAGAGGAGCTGGTTAAAGCCTCAAACGCCACGTCAGAGTTGCAGGAGGAGGAAATACAAATTCCCCCAATGGCGTCACTGGCAGTGATGGCAACGAAGGCAACGCCTACCTCAACCTTTTGATTTCCAGAACCATGTATTCTTCTGCACAGCTCCCCATAATGGTCATTGGTGAAAGGGTGTATTGTGTCCTGGAAATAGTACCCTGTCCTCACAGGTTACCATCTCCAAGCGGATGCCTCTGGGGCACCTTCCCAGGCTGTTCCATCACTCTCAAGCCAGCAGCTTTGGGGTGGGAAAGTATGTGACCCGACCGGTGGACTTCATGGTCATGTACCTGCTGCTGTATCTTCTTCATTACACGCCGGCTCCCTTAGTCCAGTGCACTGTTAGGCGGGATCCCGTGTCAATGGATCAAATACTTTCCATTGGATAGCGGTGCTGGCTGAGCCCCTACGGGCAGGAAAGGAAAGGCAGTACCCAGAATATGTGCCAGTTCTGGTCTAGATGAATCACTGCTCCTTCTGAAATGGAAGGAGTCCAATGTAAATAACTTGCCCCCAAGTGCCATCGGATAGTTCTGTCCATGTTCATCTCTGTTGCTGGCAGATTGGCTCTTTGATGGCGGTAACAGCAAGATTGGCGTTGGTGGGTGAGGAGCTGGGCGGTGCACCACTGCAGCCCCTCCCTCTGAGGGTTAACAGTTTAGTGTTTGACTTCTTGAGTCTGCTGAGTGTCATGATTGGGGACAGGTGATCTAAAAGGGTGATGCTAATGCTGAGGTAGTGTGGTTAGACCACTGGATCGAAAACCCTAAAACCAGATGACCCAGGTTCAAATCCTGACTCTGACACATCATAGCTGTGTGACCTTAGGCAAGTAACTAAACCTTTCTACACCTCAGTTTCTTCATCTTTATAATATACCTCCATCATTAAGTCACATACAAGATGGTATATAATATACCATCTTGATAATATACCTCCATCATTAAGTCACATACAATGTTAAATAACAATACATGTAAAGCGCCCAGGATAGTGTCCAGCAGAACACTCAATAAATGTTAGCATGAATCTGGTCTGCCGAAGGCTTTGATAAGAAGCTCAAATGTCAGTGTGGTGGACAGTGAATTTAGTGTGTAATTATAGACAGAACACATGGGGAGGGGAGGAGATGTGACCACATGGATTTAACACAGGATCAAATCCCCAGACTCTTTCTGCCACTTAGAGGCTGGAGGGACAGTGAGTAGCTCTCAGTTCTCCTCCGTCCTTCCCTCCCTTCTCCACTATCGATCCCTGCAGGTCTCTGCAGACTAGGCATTTGATAAATCCTCCTGGATCTAGGATGAGCTTAAGAACAACTGGAGCTTGAAACAGAGGCCATTAAGCCATGCCCATAAATCTGGGCCTGCAGGGCTTGTGGCCCATGTGCTCTATTTCTGGTCCAACTCCAGGAATTCCTGCAGACACAGCCACTGCCCCATTCATGAGCCATTCATTGACCAGGGGACAATTGTCCCCTGGCGGCTGGAAGGAATGCACTCACCGAAGTACACATTAAATTTCCTTTCCCAGGGATGCTTAGGTCGTAGACAGCAGAACCAGCCTCCAGACACCCCCTGGCTTTTCTGCCCGTAGGAGGGAAGGAACAGGCACTAAGTATTCCAACTGTCCACAGTGATTCTTACTCAAGATGGTACAATGAGAAGCACTATTTTCTGTTTCTTTTTCCTCCACATTTTCTGGAAATGACATAAAAGGTATAAGAAATGGAATAGCTCTTTTAACAGTGCTGGAAAGCAAGCAAAGGGTGCCATCAGCAGGCCAGAAATTTTGAGGAACCTCTGGAAGATTGTAAGCAATGGAATTGCAATGACAGAGTAGCTAGAAGAGAGAAAGACCACCTCCTAAGGGGAGAGATTCTGGGGGAAAGAGGACAGGACCCCAGGGGAATAAAATACAGGACGCAGAGTGGTTGGGAGTGCCTTTACGCCTTACCCTTATGTTGTAAGGGTCCCCCAGCTTGCCTACCTGTTCCTTACCCCACACAACAGGTGTCATGCCTCCCCATTTAGCAGTTCATTTACCGAACGCTACTGTATCCTTTCTGTTTGTTTATTGAGCTATTACAACTCTGCAGGCACCAGATCACGTGCTTATACCCATGACCATTGTAAAACTCACAAAACCTTAAGACAGATATTATTGTCTCCTTTTCACAGGTAAGAAGACCGGGGCTTTAACACGCCCAAGGTCACACAGCTAGTAAAAGGCAGAGCTGAGATGGCAATGTCACTTGACCCTCCAAATGTATTCTCTTACCTACTCTATTCTATAGCTTTTTGTCCAGGAGGAGAGCAAATGAAAACCACAAACAAAATTACAGATGAAATATTCAGCCACCCAGAAGAGCCACTGGCTTCCCAGCACTTTCACTCCATCTATTTACATAAAAATAATCGTTTTAGTTATGCAATGTTCTTATCTGGTTATGCAAATGACTCCCCTAAGTTCATTGTTGGGCAACATTTCGTTGAAGACACTTTTATGTTAATTAAATGTAACTAAGAGTTTCCATTCATTTAGAATAGCTTTACCCAATTGCGCCACCTCACAAAACCAAACGAATAAAACTTTGCTGTATAATTTTTAAAAGCCCAACAATCAGAAGTCCTTACAATGTCCTCTGAATTTCCAGGAAAACTACAAATTATTTAACATTTTTTTAATTAAAGTTTTCTTTCCGTTTTATTGAGACATAATTGACACACATCATGGCATAAGTTTGTCGTACAGCGTGACTTGACTTACATATCTTGCGAAATGATTACGTCAGTAAGTTTAGTCATTGTAACATCCATCACCTCATACACAGATTATATTATTAATAAGGAACCCATCCCTCTGCCCTGATCTGTGCCTTTCTCTGTCCCTCCTTCTCTCTTTCTCTTTCTTCTTTCCTTTCTTCCTTCCTTCAGAATAGGTTTTCACATTGGTTCTTGGTGACAGCAACAACAATAACATTATTAGTAATGACGATGACGATAATGTTAATTGAGTGCTTACCAAGTGCTAGGTACTATGCTAAGTGCTCTCTGCAGATGACCCCATCTTGTCCCTTAACAATCCTATGACACCTATTGTACAGATGAGAAAACGGACTCAGAGATGGTAAGTGACTTGCTTAAGGTCAGATGGTTCTTAGGTGGAGGTTAGGGGTTACCTTTTGCTTTGTTACAAACCACCCCAACACTGATGGCTTAACACAATTTATTTAACTCATGATTTTGCAGTTTGGTTGTTCTCGTCTCAGCAGGGCTTACTCATCTTACTCGTACCGTGTTTCCCCGAAAATAAGACCGAGCCGGACCGTCAGCTCTAATGCATCTTTTGGAGCAAAAATTAATATAAGACCTGGTATAATATAAAATAATATAATATAATATAATACCGAGTAATATAATATAATACCAAGTAATATAATATATAATATAATACAATATAATATAATATAATACCGAGTAATATAATATAATACCAAGTAATATAATATAATATAATATAATATAATATAATATAATATAATATAATACAATATAATATAATACTGAGTAATATAATATAATACCAAGTAACGTAACGTAACGTAACGTAATGTAACATAACATCGGGTCTCATAATTTTTGCTCCAAAAGACCATTAGAGCTGATGGTCCGGCTAGGTCTTATTTTCAGGGAAACACAGTATGTCTTCAGTCAACTGGTGAGTTGGATGGGGGCAGGTTAGGCTAGCATGGCCACAGCTGACTCCTCTTGTTCCACAAGCATCTCATCCTCCAGCTGGCTAGCCTGGGTACCTGGTCACATGGTACCCGGGCAAGAGTCCCGGACAACAAGCAGAAGCCACAAAGCCTCTTGACGCCTAAGCGTGAAACTGGCACAACACCACTTTTCCTACATTCTGTTGATCAAAAGCAAGCCAAAAGGCTCAGATTCAAGGGATAGAGAAATAGACTCTGCATGGAATGAGCTGCAAAGTCACATTGCAAGGGAGCGTAGATACAGGAAGGAAAAATAGTGGGGCAACTTTCGCAAACCACCTACCACATGGAGAAACTGGGTTCAAATCCAGGTCTGTCTAGTGTCAAAGCTCTTCCATTTGAACAAATACTGGGAAAGAGTTGTGAGCTTACATAGTCAGAAGGTCCTAGTAAATCATTGGGTCCCTGGTACTGATTTGGAGATCATTTTGCGAATGTAGGATGGGTGCTTCTCTCTTTAATTAAAGCAGGAAAGAAAAATCCTATTTAGGTTGCCAAATAATTCCATTTTCTTTATGAAGCAACATGAAGAAGAAAGAGACTTTAGTTCAAGCAAGGGAGGTAAATGTGATTTTATTTTTCATTACAAACAATATATTTTTGTTGTAGACATTTTAAAGAACGTAAATAAGCTCCAAAAAAAAAAAAAATTGATAACTGCCTCTAATTGCACCTAGTGCCTCACACAAAAAATACAAGATACAGGTGGGTATTCAGGCACATCATTTCTTATTTCCAGTAGAGGGTGCTGTGTACGTTAGCAGAAATGCCACTTACCTAAAAGGCTGGGATGGAAACTTTCGTTCACTGGCATCCTATTTGTGTTTTGGCTGCTCCTAAATACGCATACCCCAGGTAGTTGCCCACCTGTTCTACTTTGAAACCTGCCTCGGGTTTTTCAGATTGGTGTCTAGAATGAGCTTGCTCACAACCTGTCCTGGGCACTGATCTTTCCTCCAAAGACAAAGTACAAATGCCATTGGAGATCACAGGTCATTTCTTCCCAAGCACGTGATCCAAATGGTAACTCTCTAATTGCCGAAATGTTGTAAATGTGGTTATTTGCAGTAGCGGTTTATTTACACCAGTCTCAGCTGCTGCTTGCCATTGCTAATTTCATTGCTCATTCTCTCATTCTTCAGTGTGATTGTAATAATCATACTTTGGATGGAGATCAAACAGCTCATTTGCATTATGAACTGCTATGAATAATGGCCAAGTGTGGGGCACCACAATTACAGAAAAAATGTTTCTTGTGGCATAGGTTGCAAAAAAAAAAAAAAGAAATTGAAAACACAATCTAAGTATTAATCAACAGGGTTGCAGCTGTTAAAAAATAAGGCAGAGCTACGTACATTAATATGGAAAGATTTCCAAACTGTCTTATTGGAAACAGATCCTGACAAATTCAAGAGCAAGTATAGTTGACTCAACGCAGAGGTTAGGGGCGCCCACCCCAGCAGAGTCAAAAATCCAGGTATAACTTTTGGCTCCCCCAAAACTTTACAGTCGGCCCTTCCTACATGCAGGTTTTGCATTCTCAGATTGATTCAACCAACCACGGATGACAAACAGTATTTTCTATCCATGAATGGGAAACTGCTGTTGGGAATGTAAAAATCGTTTTCCATCTGAGGTTGGTTAAATCTGCGGATGTGAAACCAGCGGATATGAAGGGCCCCGATCGGCGTATAAGTGGACCCACCCCATTCAAACTGGTGTTGTTCAAGGGTGAACTGTAGTAGTTTACTCTGGGAGACTCTGCAGCATACATCTCCAAATTATCCCATTCAAGGATGAATTGAGGGCCGCTCCTGGGAAGTTTAAATTCTTTGGCATTTACGATCTGCCACACATATTGGCCAAGCAACTTTTAATGACCAGAGAAAGCACTCAGGGAAGAGTGACAGGTACTGGCAGTTGGAGGTTTAGTGGCGTGCACGGAAGCAAGCGGTAAGAGTCGAGGCATATGGATGGATGGAACTCGGACAGTATGCTGCATGTGTTAAGAAAGGAAAGAAGGAAGGATGAGAGGGAGGAAGGAAGGAAGGAAGGAAGGAAGGGAGAGAGGGAGGAAGGGGAAGAGAATTGAAGAAAAAAGAAACATACCATTTTGCTGAAATGTATTTATTTGTTTACATAGAGAAGGGTCTGGAAGATTGCAAACTCCTGTAATAATGGCTGTGGAGGAGGGGAATGGAAGAAGAGTTATGAGGAAGAGGAAGGACCACCATATACTGTGTATACTTGTACATTGCTACATTGTCTTACAATGAGAATGCATTCATGTGCTACTTCTGTAACTTAAAAAATAGGCTGCAGGGGATAGGTTCATTATAAAAAGACATCCTTGACAGGTAAGGACAGGAATAGCTTTGCCCGTAGAATATGCTTTTGCACATTTTTGCAAGGTTAGTAGTTTGGCTTTAATTTGGTGAGGTAAAGGTAAACATACTTCTCATTTTTTTATTATTATTATTGTTATTGATTTTTTAAAATAATAAAAGCACACCTTTTGGAGAATAGAATAAAATGTCAAAGAAGTCATTCATGGTGATTACTGTAATCTTGTGCAGCCAGTGTAATCTTGGTCCCTGTTTTCAAAGCTGAGTTAATAAAATTCCTAATGTGTTTTGTTGAGAGAGGTGCTTGTAGGAATACAAATTCGAACAATGTTTTTGGGAACTACTTTGGTATATACGAGTATATACATATGTATGTCTTAAAAATATACATAGTCTTTAACTTAAATTCTACTTATAGGAATCTATCCCAAGGAAACCTCATGTGAAGACAGAGATTTCAGCTTAAAGATGTTTATTGAAGTATTGTTTATAATTGTGACACCATCCAAATAGGGAAGGGATTGATGGGCTACACAGTAAGGACAGACCTGGGTTACAATTTTGGCTCTTCCACTTAGTAACTTACTAGTTGGGTGATCCTGGTCAACTAACAACTTATCTGACATAGATAGATACAAATATGAAAATGGAGGTTAAAGATACACACACACACACAATGGAAATCATGCTTACCTATGCTCATTCACTTGCAATGCTTATTGAATAGATAATCCATGTGAAATATCTAGAACAGTGTTTGGCATATAGTAGGTCCTCAATTAAAGGTAGCTATTATTCATGCATATGATAGAATATATGTGTGTAAGAGGATTTAAAATAGCATGGAAATATTTATAAATCAAATAAGAAATAGGGTTCATAATTCTTGAGTATGATCTCAGCCACGGGTTGAGAGAGGGAGAGAGAGAGAGAGAGAGAGAGAGAGAGAATGAATGAATGAATGAATGAATGAATGAATGAATGAATCAGGACAGAGAGAGGAAATATAATAAAATACACTGTGGGTTGAGACCAGATGACATTGACTTTTTCTTCATACTTGTCTCTAAATAGAGTATATCTGAACATTTGACAAGTTATATCTGAACATTTGACAAGTTATATCTGAATTTGTCTCTAAATAGAGTATATCAGAGGAAAGCCCCAGCCTTCCTCTGAAGCTCGTGAGGAATCCTCTTCCTTCTCTGGGCAGTGGTGCCTTTTGTCATAACCCTAAGAAGGACTTTTACTGGTGACAAAACTGTTTCTAAATCTCCATGGTATGGCTGAGGCCAACTTTCAGCAAGTTAGATGCTCTACAGGGCAAGGTGTTGTTGGTTGGTTTCCATAGAAACAGACAGACTGAGGCAGCGATTCTTGTACAAGTGGTTTATTCAGGGAATGTTCTCAGGAGGAACCTGGAAAAAAGTGAAAGATGCAAGAAACGTGAAGGGAAGAAGTTAAGCAAGGATATGTTTCAGGTGAAGTCTAGACTCAGCCTGATCCCACAGGGGACTCAGGAGTGTTCGTTGTTCCAGAGGGGTCTGTCCCACCTTGAGGTAGAGAGGATGGGCTTTTTATACCCAACACCAGTCTTTAACCAGCTCTCTGAAGGGGTGTAGCTCCCGGATGAGGCAGCTACAATAACTTACGAGCAATCCTAAGAGAGGGTTGCAAGCATGAGCCGTTAGCAGCAGCAGCTGGGAGGTGAGCACACTGACCTAGTAAAGAGATTCCCGGAAATCTAGATGGGTCACCAGCACCATCTGCCTCTGAAGAGTTCATGGAAGTTAGCTTCCCTCGACCCCCACCTCCCTTATAAGGATCCAGGAGAGTAACGTGAGGCCACTGAGCAGCTCAGATGCCTGACTTAAATGGGAGTTGAGGGAAAAGAGAAGGCCTCCTCTTCCTGGCAAAACGGAAGGCAGCATGGGGATGTGGTCTACACGTTTCCTTCTCTTCCCAGTCTGGCCAATGGAGGCAGTGGATGGAAGAGGCTGCCAGTGCAGTGAAAACATTGGTAACATTGAGCAAACAAATACATCGACTGAACAGATAAGTAAATATACTGAAGATAATGAGACCCCGATTTCTCGGTGTTGGAGAAGGGAATTACCAACGTGGAAACTGGGAAAGTTAGAAAGAACCCAACCTTGTGGTTGGGCTGGAATTGAAAGTATTAGTATGAACTCATTGTTTTTTTAAAAATACATATACACAGATAGATAGATATAGAAACACATATAGATGTATGGTGTCCATGTATGGTGTGGGGAGAGAGGGAGATTGAGAAATGGAGAGACAGAAATGGATGGATGGATAAATAGGCAGGCAGACAGATAGGTAGATAGATAGACAGATAAAGGGGAGCAGGGAAAGCTCTTTCTTATAGTAGGATGTGAACTAGTGGATGTAGATGGAATAATGGAAATAAAAATGCTATTTGTTACCATCATTGTGGTGGCTGATTCAGGCAGAAATGGTTAATAGATGCGATGCATAACTTGGTGTGTAGAGGTTCTGTAGAGAAGAGGATATTGGCATAATCTCTGAATGTTCCCCTACAAAGTTGAAATGGTAACTTTAGGGTGGAGAAATGTGTCAAACGCCAACTTGATCCGGTGATGAAGGTTCATATCACCCGTGATACGATGGGTTGACCTCATGTAACCCTGATTTCAGGCCTTGGGAAAAGTTTGCATCATTTCTGTGGGGTTCCTGCCAAGAAAACATGGCCTGAATCTGGTCACGAGGAGATATCAGATGGACCCAAGATGAGGGGCATCTTACAGAAGGAAAGGCCTGTCCTCCTTAAGGTTATTCAGGACTTGAGCGGGAGGGAAAACCTGAGGAAAGGCTCTAGAAAGGAGCTGCCCATCATCTCACCACCTTATTTTCCCCTAGATTCATGGGCTTGTGAGGAGGGCTTGATGGTAGCAATGATTAAATTTGAGACTCATATGGGGAGTTATTTTCAAATGTGTATGTCAGAGCCCCACCCCCGAGAATCTGTTTCTGAAGGTCTGGGGTGGGACCTGGGGATCTACATATAAAGTCATCAATCCCAGAAAATTCTGATGTGAGTGACCCATGGATCACACTCAGAGGCATGTTGGTTTAGAAATTCAGAAAGCTGTAGCCATCTCCCCACTCCGTCCTGACCTTAACCCCTTTTCTCTCTCTTTACTTTCCCAGGGTGACGCTGTACGCTGAGTTCCTTCCCATGAAAGCCAGAGCTAAGTGTATTTTGCTGATTGAGGTAAGGAGGGTGGCTGGCTTTCTGGAGAATTCTCGGTTTTTGGCAGGAGGTTCTCAGGTGTCTTAAGCCACAGGGCAAGGCAAAGGGAGTTTAAGAAAAATATAACAGATTCACTATGCAAAGAGTTAAACGGATCAGGTATATTGATTTTTGACATGGTTGTTTTGAAATACGGGTAAGTCCTTCAACTGGCAAGAAAAATTCAATCTACTATCCCTTTAAAAAATGGTGGCATGTCGTTCTTGAACTGGAAATGGCTTTTGTCTGAGAGTTAGTGCTGAGGGGTGCAGCAAAGTCTTCCTACTTCCCCAACCCCACCCATCTCATCACCTTCGACCCCTGTTTGTATCCAGATTCACCCGTGTCTTGTCTGAGATCCCTGTTCTTGGTCACCTCGGCGGCCTGCAGGCTGCCTTAAAACTCTCTTGGCCCAGCCAGTCCCTCTCAAGCCCCCCTTCTCCCAGGGTCCTGTGACCCATGTTCCAACTATTATCTGGAAGACCTCAGCGCAAATACGTAGCTGCCCAACGGCCCCTCCTCCATGCAGTGGCGGGATGGTTTCTTTGTCCCTGCTGGACACCAACGCCCACAGTGGGGACTGTGAGGCCACTCTGACCTCCCTAGTCACCATGACCACACGATGCTATTGATCACGTTGACCCCGCCCAGCCTGACTTCACCATCCTGACGGCACCTAACCCTGATCAGGCGGGATGGTAGCCAGCGGGTCCTCGCTGGTATGGAGGAACCAGTCGTTTAAATATTGAAGTGCATCTGTGACAGCTGATCCTGAACACTGATGACCCCTCATTACCTGACACCCACCTAGAACTCTTCATGATCCAGCAACTAAAGAGTAAACTTCTGGCATACTCATGGTGGGGGATGGGGAATTGTATGACCAGTGTCCATTCTGATTGGTCAGTGCTCTCCCAGTACTTAGACATTTTGACTATCACCCTAGTTGTCAGCAACAGAAAGGGACTGTGGCTTCTTGAAGCAAAGCAGGGTTTAGGAAAGTCTTGAGGGCTCCCAGAACTGTTGGGGTAGCTGAAGGACCAGTTTTGGAATGGACAATAAGTAGTTGTAGACTCAGGGTCACAACAGAAAACAGCGTACTCAAATTAGGATAATTTGAAGAGGGTTCCCCAGAGGGACTATTTATAAAGTCCTTGCAGGGGTGTTACCATCCAGGCCTGAAGAGCCAAAGCAAGGGAGTAATTAGCAGGAGGGGCGGGGAATGAGTTGTAGGGTGAGGGCGGTTAGACAGGAGCTGTGACCTTCAGGTGAGGGATACAGCCAGCCCATGACCACCCTGCAGAGAGGGAGCCAGATGAATAAACGCCCCTCCCTCCCTAGGAGGGTCCCCATGGGCTGCACCCAATGGGAAGCTGAAGGACTGGAAGCCTGTGGATGCAGTCCATACAAAGAAGGATGGAGTGTGACTCGGAGAGGCAAACAGAAGATATTCAGCCCCAGAGGGGGCAGTTCTGATAAAGGATACTGGGGTACTGTTTGGTAGGGGAAATGGGTGTCAGTAGACAAAAACCAACATGTCCAGTACCACATTGGCCTCGCACAGTAGTTGATCATATCGATCTCCGTAACCAGAGCCACCCCCTTGCACAGTCCCATCGGCACCACACAAATATTATGCATTGTGGACGGCACCCTCGGGAGATGTACAAGATGGTGGCTCTGGCTCAACCATATGGACCCCAGGAAAAGTGATGACCATTCTGACCTCGTGGACTCCAAGGGCCCCTTGGGGATCACCTTGTGTACGATGACCCTGAAATTGCTCCTTGCCGGTGCTGGCTCCATCACTAACCCCCGTTCTCCTGTGCCAGGTGTTCTGGGCCATCGGGACAGTGTTCGAGGTTATCCTGGCTGTGTTCGTGATGCCCAGCCTGGGCTGGCGTTGGCTGCTCCTCCTCTCCGCCGTCCCGCTGCTCCTCTTTGCTGTCCTGTGTTTTGTAGGTATCTTTGAAGAGATCTCAACCTCTGCCACGTGACCTCATGCCGCTGTTTACTGTATTTTGGTGGAGAGGGGGTGGAGAAGGCCACCAAAGCCACCTTTGAAGATTACTTTTTTAAGTCAGAAAATGAGCCAAAGGAACAGGGCCTGGGGGTAGGGCCAGCATGGGGTCCTGGGTTTCCTCCAGACAGACACCACTGGAATGTTCTTTAGAGAGAGAACAGAATGTTTTTTAGGGGACGGGGTTCCTTGTCCCCTCCACTGTAAGATCTATACTTAAGGGGACTGTACCGGAATAGTTGGGACTCTTAAGTTGCAAGTGACAGCAACCCAATTCAAACTGGCTTCAGTAAAACAGGGAGATAGACACACGGCAGAGGATTAAATCTCTGGCTTCAGACATGGCTAGGTCTAGGGGCTCAAATGATCTCTCCATCTCAGCTCTGCATCAATTACACCCCCCGGGGAGATCATGCCACAGATGTATCATTTCATGTGTAGATCAGATGCAGGAAACACTTCACAGGCAGTGGGCCCCAAAATAAGCCTTTAGGCAGGTAAGTCTCCTCTATGGTAAATAATATAATAACTCCTGGTAATGACAATCCGTATTGTCTGAGTAGCAGGCTGTGTGCTAGACCCTTTACGTGCATTATCATATGTATTCCTCCCAATTACCACAGGCGGTAAGGCTATGATGAACTCCTATATCAGTTAGGGTGACGCCAGCTGCTGTAACAAATAAAGCTCCTATATTCAGTAACTTAACACAATAGTTTATTTCTCGCATAGCAATCTAGAAGGGGTGATCCTGTTTGGCAATGTGATTCCCAGTCTAGGTTCCTTCAAGCTTGGAGCTCGGTCATTCTGCAGGGCTGTGGCGTCATCTGCCTGCAGACTGGAGAAGGGTGGGTGGAGACACACACTCAACGTCCTAAACCCTTGGCCAGGAATATTCCATTCATAGGCCATTGGTGAAAGCATGTCACATGGCATGTCTCGCCTAGATGCAAGAGGGGCCACGTAGCCTTATCCAAGGACAATTCTATACTATGGAAAGGGAAGCATGAGTTTGAATGGACATTAGCAATCTCTGCTACATTCTCATTTCACTGATGAGGAAACTGAGGCCCAGGAAGGTTGACTGACTTGTCAAAAGGCACACAGCAAATAAGCAACAGAACTAATCTGAACCAGATCTTCTTTCTCCAACTCTCACACTGTCTCATTTCACAGATTATATAATTAGTTGGGGTTGGGACTCCATTAGGCCTAAAGGTCTTTCTGATTTTTTTCTGTCTCTTAGACTGAGTTTACAAGATAATGCTAAACATAAATGAGGTATAATTTCCTGAGAGATGGGGATGATGATGATGAGGATGAGGATAATGCGGTCATTTTTCTTTTTTTCAAAATATATATATATATTTTTTGTAGCAGTCTTAATGTAATTCAACCTTCACCTGAACACTGACAGCAGCACCAAATAATAGGACCAGGAACGGCAACAATAATGACTATATTACCCCATTCTAAGCACTGTGCTAAGCTCTGTCTGCATCACCCTTAATCCTCTCAGCAACCCTAAGAGGTAGATCTATTATTATCCCCATTTTGTGGATGAGGAAATGGAGGCACAAAGAGGTCAAGTAATTGCTCAAGGTCACACCACCAATATACTCAATGGCAGAGCCAGGATTTGAGGCTAGTTCTCTGGCTCCAAAGCCCCAATCCTTACCTTCTCCACACACAGATGAGTATGTCTCTGGGACCCAGTGTTCTGTTCTGCCTTAACCAGCCATGCTTGGGTCCCCTGTCTCCCACAGTGGCTGCCAGAGAGTGCAAGGTATGATGTGCTGTCCGGGAACCAGGAAAAGGCCATCGCCACCTTGAAGAGGATAGCAACGGAAAATGGAGCCCCCATGCCGCTGGGGAAACTCATCATCTCCAGACAGGTCAGTGCCTGGCCCACTGACTGTGGTTTGCTGTCCCTGTGTGTGCAGGGCTGTGCTGCGCGTGTACCTGGGTGGGCATGCGTGTCTGTGTGCTCCTGCGTGTACGTGGAGTGGATGGGGGTGCAGTGGGCAGGACCGGCAAGGGCAATCGGGCAACTCTAGTCTCTGTATTTTCACTGCCAAGTCCTGAAAGGGCCACCTGGAGAACTTAGCTAGTGATTAGGAAAATGTAAAAGCAGCGTCCGCTCATGGGTCCTGTAACTACTCTTGCTTGGGTTTCACCTTTCAGCGCCCGTGAAGTCTGATTAGAAAATGTGATTGATGGGCAAAGGCTGGACGATAAAACCACGTTAGAAAGACTTAGATCCAGGCCGCCACACCACGCCTGGGTGGATGTCCATAATGGATGGTGCATCGCTCCAGGTGACAATACCGTCAGGGAATCCACCACAGTGAGGATTTAGGAGCGCCTTCTGCATGCGCATGCGCACCGCTCCTGTGGGGGAGAAGGGAGCCAGTCCGAGCCCTCGTCCAGGCCGAAAACCCTTAGGCGAACAACAGATCCTACAAGGCATTTATTTTTTAAAATAAAATTATATTTCTGATTGTTTCTATATTATGCAAAAAGAACTGAATGGAGTATCACCAAATTGAAAGGAGGGGTTTGGCATTTTCAAATAAGTAAGCATTTCTCAAACTGCTACTAAGGAAAATATGTTCATTAAATATATCTAAGACTATAATCAGTCATAGAATATATATTTTTTTAATTGGGTAAGGGGAACAGGACTTTATTGGGGAACAGTGTGTACTTCCAGGACTTTTTTTTTCCCCCCCAAATCAAGTTGTTGTCCTTTCAATCTTAGTTGTGGAGGGCGCAGCTCAGCTCCAGGTCCAGTTGCCTTTGCTAGTTGCTAGTTGCAGGGGGCGTTGCAACCCACCATCCCATGATGGACTCGAGGAATTGAACTGGCAACCTTGTGGTTGAGAGCCCACTGTCCCATGTGGGAATCGAACCGGCAGCCTTTGGAGTTAGGAGCACAGAACTCCAATAGCCTGAACCACCGGGCCGACCCTAGAATATATTTTTAAAAGAACATTGTAAGGGAAAGATTTGGATAAATTAGCAAATTATATGAAATTGGCAAATGGGTCATTTAGCTAATCAGTCTTTTGGCATATTGGCTTTTGGTGAATTGACTGTCAGCATATTAATTTTTGTCACCCTGACCTAGAGCTAGGGATGAGGCATGAAACAGTTGGACACTCTTTGAACTACTTTTCTGCTCTCTGCATCCATGGGACCACCTCAGAGCCCTCAGCGGTGGGCCAATCCCGGAGGGGTCTGCTTCCCAGCTTTAGGATTCCTGGTTGAGGTGGTAGGGGGCGGAATGTCTCTATCCTTGGGAATCAAGCCTCTGGACATTGCCTGGTCCTGGCTGAAGGGGCCAAATCGGCTGCACTGGGCTGGGGGACTGAATGCTGTGGATTTGGGTCCTGGGTTCTTGGAGCTTGAGTGTCCAGCCTACCAGAAACCTCCATCTCAGCCATGGGGGTCCACGGGTCTCCAGCCAGCAGCCAGTGGCCACATATCTGGAAGCGAGGAGAGTAAGCCACATGTTTTATCTTGAAACAGGAAGACCGAGGCAAAATGAGGGACCTTTTCACGCCCCACTTTAAATGGACAACCTTGTTGCTGTGGTTTATATGGTAAGAGCCATTTCTTGACACTTTGATCCCCTTTATCTGTGCTATTTTGGGTTTCATTTTAACACAAAACACAGGCAACTTTTTTATTTCGGGCAGCATTTGCAAAATTTAGTAGTTTGAACATCACTTTTCCTGACTTCTGTCTTATCCAGATATCACCTGTACTAGTTAGTTATTTCCCTAGTCTTTTTCTTTAATTTGACTTACTTTGTGCTCAAATAAATGCATTTTTAAAGGAAACTAGATGTCTGCTTTAAAGAAAAAAAGCTTCAATCTCAGGCCATAGATAGTAGGTGCTCTTAAAGAAATACAGTAAAAAGTAGTTAGGTTGATGGTTTGCCAAGGCACTGAGTGACTGCGTTTAAGAGACAGACAGACAGAGAGGGGAGGTGCTAACGACTCATTAACATAAGTAACTCATCACTTAAGTAAGCCTTAGGACTCAATCAAAAGAATTGAAAGAAACTTAAAAGGTAATTTTTTCACAGTGAAATTTCATATTTATGCTGTATCAGTTTCCTACACTGCCCATATTGCCTTGGGTATCACCAGTGCACAGGGCCCATATTTTGGGAACCACTGATTGGGTCAACATGGGCATTCTTAGAACTTTTGATGTAAATGATGTTGGATCTGCCGGCGGTTTCTGGGTGTGGGCTGGGATGGTGTCTCGTGAGACCAAAGAATGGAAATACAGACCCAGGAGAGGCAAAGAGTTTTAAAAAGAGGATAGTTTATTGAAAGCTAAGGGTCAGAGTTCCCGAGTGGGAGGGGGGTCCCAAATGGGGGTGCCCAGTGACTGAGGCAAAAGTTCTTACTTTTATACCTTCCCTTGCCTGCTTGGGGATGGGGGCTGGGGCTTCTACTGGAATTCATCTATCAGGTTTGTCCTGTTTGCCCATCCTGACTGGATTAATGAAATAACCCATTCCTATCTATCGGATCTGTTCCTTTGTCTGCCGAAAGGGATTTGAGATAATTTATTAACCTTAAGGCGCATTCTCATATCTTTGTCCTGGAGTGAAGGAGACATTCCAGAACCTGGATTGGCAGGATATGCCCCCCCCCCCACCTAGCAACATACTAACTAACCTGTCTCACTTTCAGTCCTGATCTTGTTCTCCTTTCTAAATAACAGCCATTGGCGGGGGTGGAAAGGGGGCATTTGCAGAGAGTAATAGCCTTGAGCTCCACAACTAGTCAAATTACCGCTATTCTTTCAATTCTCTTGCTACCAAATCGTGTACACAGCATTAACAGTGCAGAAAATTGGCCGGGGGAAGACTTTGTGTTCTGTTCTAACCAGTTCTCAACTTTCCTATTCACCTTTAGCAGAGGTGCTAATTATAATTAGCAGGGGAGTGTTGTGAAAGTGGTCAATTGTAGGGGAGAGGAGGGAAAAACTTTGATAATATACAGAGCTGGGCTCCGTTTGCAGAACTCCAGAACTCCATACAGAACTCTGCCCCGCAGTCCTAAGAGCTGAATCAACTGCTCAAACATTTATGAAATACCTGTTGTGTCCCCCGTACAAGTGTGGAGTCTGCAGGATTTTTAGCAGGGGGTGTGTTGGGGGCAACAGCGTTAAGGGTATCTGTCTTTTGAGTGTGTGTGATTCTGTTAGGCTGACACCACTCCAATACTGGAGCAACAAAGTGGAGACAAATTTTAGTGCACTACAGAAATCCCTAAATTTGCAAGTACATATTGTAACCCAAGGAAAGTAATTATTGGTGTCTGATTGTGACTGAGTTCCCACATACTGTACTATACAGGAGGAAATGTTCTGGTCCTACCGACTTGAGTATTCGGTACCTGGGACGGTTGGGAATTATTTAACTGCGTCATTCCAACCTGAAACTCTAGAGAAGTCTGCAGACTCTGCACTTGGACTGGACACACAGCAGGGGTTTAATAAATGCTTTGTGCATTTTCTTTTTAGCTCTTAGGAATGCAGGGCCAGAGCTGGAGCCCAGTTCCGTATGTTATTAAACCATTCCCCGCCTCTTCCCTATCCCCATTGGCCAACTCAACCCAGAAGCCCTGACAGATGTCAATACTGTTTTCTTCCAAATTTTGGTCCCCAATTCTCCCCGCCCCTTGCCAAATGAGTAAACAGCTTTGGGGGTGGCATGTGTGTAACGTAATACAGTTCTTGACCTTTCAGAGGACACAAGATCACTTCCCTCTGTCCTATTAGTATGCTTTGTGCCTGCCAGCCCCAGGAAAACCTAGTGTGGTCAGTGCCAAAGAGAGTCACTGCTGTTGTGGATGCACGTCCTTCCCTAGGGGACAAGGAAAGGAGACTTGCATTTCTCTGATCATTTCTTTACCTTTCTTGCTTCCTTCCTGGCAGGTTTTCCAATGCATTTTCTTACTATGGATTAGTTCTGCTCACCACAGAGCTCTTCCAGGCAGGAGACGTCTGCAGTAGTGAGTATGGAAGCTCTCTTTACCTGTGCACCACCCCTCCTCCCAACACACACAGTGACACACATGCACCCACCTCAGGTTCTGCCCTTACAGGGCCTGGCCTTGCACAAGTCCCAGTGACTTTTACCCCAGCTGTCTTGGCCCAACAAACTCCAGGGAGAAAGTTTCTGCAAAATCTGAGCGTGGGAGATTTGGACTGCAGTTCCGAGACTCTCTCTAGGAACCTGGACAATCTTGTCATGATAGGAGTGAGATGACAGTGGAAGTTCCATGAAGTACAGCACTGAGTTGGACGCTGTGTAGCAATTCTCAGGTGCCCATTAAAGCTGAGAGCCAGTTTGGCTCTCAACTCTGGCCACACCACAGAATCACCTAGGGGAGCTTTTAAACAATCTCAGTTAAACAATGCCCAGACCAATTGAATCAGCATCTCTGTGGGGTGGAGCCCCAACATTAGTGGATTTTAAAAGCTCCCAGGTGGTTCTATTGTGCAGCTGGAGGTGGGAACCACTGGACAAAAGGGACGAATAAAAAGCAACGTCTGTTATGCAGATGTGTGGGCTTTCAAACCATTCTGTCTTTAAGAGGATGCTAGATTCCTAGCACTGAACCCAGGATGGGAGAGAAAGGAATCAAGTCCTTGCTTGTCTGCAGAATTTGCCCAATTATCTTTTTCATATTAAGCCTCTTTAATCTTCGCTAATAGTTTTATTTATTGGCATAAGGATTTCATGAGATGGTGGAGTCACATCTCACTAAAGCCTGTGAGAGTCTAAATTAATTGCCCTGAGGAGGTGGCTCACTTGTAGATCTGGGGTCTGGTATTGATTGAACAAGATTCGCATGCTCTAACAGTGGACCTGCTCAAGCAAAACAAGAGGCTCCAGTGGCATGTTATAAAGCAGGGATTGGCAATTTTTTCTATAAAGCGCCAGATAGTAAACATTTAGGGTTGGGCTGTACAACTCTTGCCATTGTAGCGGAGAAGCAGATATGGGCAATGTGTAAATGGACAAGCTTTGCTTGTATTTCAGGAAAACATTTGTGAACCCAAATCTGAATTTCATACCATTTTCACGTCATGAAATGTTATTCATCTTTTGATTTTTAAAATGTAAAAAGTATTCTTAACCCATGGGCCAGGCGAAAACAGGCAGACCAGATTTGCCCTCCAGGCGATAGTTTGCCAACCCCATTAAAAAGCTCTCTCCTTATACCTGGGTGGGAAAGTGACACTGAAACAAGCTCACAGCCAGAAATCAGGGAGCCTTAGTCCTAGCACCATGTAGCTGTGTGACTTTGGGCAAATCATTCATTCAGTATTTTCTTAGTGCCTACCTACCAGCTGTTAGGATATATATTGATGAATACAAAAGATAAATATCCCTGCCCTGTGAGCTTATATTTTGGTGGGGAGAGAGAAAAATAGAGACTACGTAATAAGTAAGGAAATTATATAGTGTGTTGGAAGATGATAATTGTGTTAAAGGAAAAACTTTAAAGTAAAGGTAAAAAAAAAAAAGGTGTGAAAGCCTGTCACATGATCATAAAATGAACATAGGTCATTTAACTTATCAATGAATGAATGAATCCGTTGTTAAGAACTGTGAAAAGTCTGAAATTTTACCTAGTTGCAAGCTGACTAGTTAGCCTTTTACAGTTTGCACAGATGCCAGCAGAGGACATGACACCCCTGGGGCAGAGACGAAGGACTTTATACTCACAGTGAGAGCAGTAGTGAGAGTGTCAGCATTTTCTTACACCCATTCCTTAAGTCCCACTTCCCACAGGGCAACATGAAGAAGGGCAGGTGATACGTGCAAAAGCAGTGGGTTGTGTTACAAGAAAGGACCCCTGAGGTCAGGGCACCCAGATCTTTTATCCTGGATGGTAAGCCTGCCTGCCCTTTGCCCTGCAGGGAGACACTCTATCTTTGAAGGCCATAAACAAACCTGCCCTTTGCTTCAAAGGGAGATACTCTCTATTTTTCAAGAGTGTTTGCGAAACAAACGTCCTTGAAAAGATCGTCCCAAGCAAAGGCCGTGGCCTCTGCTTCTATAACATGCAGAAACATGAGTGACCCATGGAGAATTGTCTGCTAACATCAGTAAGAGGTTACAGCTGCTTCAAAGGTGAATGCAAAGCACACGTGTAGACAGGCAATCAGAAATGCTGAAATGGATTCACAGTTAGAGGCAAAACTTGTCAGTGTGTGTAAGTAATAATCCATTATGTCGCCACCAGACGCTGTTTGCCTTTTGATGGACAAGAATGATTTGTTATTTGATCAGTATTCCATCATGTAGGAAGTTATAAAATAGCTTGAAGATAATGAAAGGAGAGATAATCGATAGGGGTGCCTTAGACAGGACATTTTTGCCCATTGCAGTCTTTCATGCTATTTCCTAACAAATGATGTGGAGGAAAAACATAATAGAACAGGGTCAGAGAGGTCAGAATGGGGCTGATCAAGGGGGTAGTGGATGGGTTGAAGTTTTAAATGAAGTGGTGCAGGGTGGTCTCAGTGAGAAGGTGAGATGTAAGAGAAGGCTTGAAGGAGGTGAGAAAATTAGTAGTGGGTCTATATAAAGTGCAATTCAGGATGAGAGAGCAGCCAGTGCGAAGGTCCTGAGGCAGGGTGTACCTTACTTGTTGAAGGAACAGCAAGAGGACCGGTGTGCCTAGAGTAGAATGAGCAAAGCAAGGGAGAGAAGATGGGATCAAGGAAATAATGGAGGCAGATAATATAGGTGGGGACCTTTGGAGTCACCCTAGAATCTATCAGCCACAAAAGCACCTCGTACGTGCCAATTATAGGCTAAGCACATTCATATACACAGCCTGCTTGCATCGTCTCAACCACTTTGCCCAGTTGTTTTTGGAGGAAACTGAGGCTCAGAGAGACGAAGCTGTAGCACTACTGGTTGGAACTCAAACCTGAGTCTGTCTGCCTCCTGAGCCTGGGCTCTTTTCACAGCACCCCAACCAAATCATACCCAGAGAAAGAGGTATGGGGAGCGGGAGGGGGGATTCAAGGCTCTGTGCACGGCTCTTCCTCCTTCCCAGTCTCCAGCCGGAAGAAGGCGGTAGAGGCAAAATGCAGCCTGGCCTGTGAGTACCTGAGTGAGGAAGACTACATGGACCTGCTGTGGACCACCCTCTCTGAATTCCCAGGTGAGGGACCTAGAGGAGGTGGGACTGGGACAAAGAGGGCTGAGAATGTGGCAGCTGTTCAGTGGCACATTCCTGGTGTCACCTGGAAGCAAATCCCATTTCCAGGGGAGCTGGCGATTTAGTTTTTCAACCCTTAGCTATAAATTGTCAAGATCGATGAAGGGGCTGAGATTTTACTCTACTTTTAGGCTAAGAAGTGAAGCTGCCCAGTTTCACGCACGCTGGCGGAAGACGTGAGATTCCTGGATCAGAGACCAAAGACTATTACTCGTAGCACAGCAGATAGCATGAACAGCATGGTAGTGTCAGCTCCTGTTGCCCCAAATCCCACAGAGATGATGAGGAAGGGCCCAAGTAAGTGGGTGCTACACATGCAGTGGATTTGCAACACAGCTGAGGAATCTCACGCTTTGGGAACCCAACTCGTTTATAATAGGCTTCCAGAAATAGCCTTTGTCCCAGAGAGAGACATCATCTTTATTAGATCAGACAATAAATAGACCTGCCCTTTGCTTTAGAAAGGGACTGTATCTCTACCTTCCAAGGCTGTTTCTATACAAACAACCCTGACATGATAACCTGGAACAAAATGGCAGCTAGGACCTCTGCTCAGAAGATGTGGAGAAATAGGAGAACCACGGAGAACTGTCCCCCAACACTAGTCACACTGGAAAGGATCGATGGTGTGTCAAACATCCAAAGCTGCCCATAAAGAAAAGGCAACCGATGTAATACAGAATTGTACACCTGAAATCTATGTAATTTTACTAACAATTGTCACCCCAATAAATTTAATTAAAAAAAAGAAAAAAAAAAAAAAAGAAAAGGCAACCTATTTCCTTTAGAAGGAATAATGATTACGATAATAATAATATCTTTTAGTAATAAATAAGCTTTTTGGTAAATTTTAAAAATATTCAGTATTCATTAAGTGCTTACTGCATAAAAGGCGCTGTGCTAAATGTTTTACACATACGTTCTCACTTAATCTTGTGACATTGTATAATTATTCCCATTTTATAACTGGAGAAACTGAGACTTGGAGGGGTATAGCAGGAATTGTTCCTGCTATTTCTTGCTGCCAGTATCTGCATTTCTGTGCCTGAGGGCTATTCAGGAGGAATGGAAAGCCTCCATATCTAAAAGCAAGCTAGGTGGCCAGAAATGCCAGGGAGTTAACACACGGGAATAGCCTTCAACCAATAACTGCGGGAGTTGGTGTATGAATAGCCCAAATTCCTCACCCATTGGGGCAGGAGAATTCTAAAGTACATGTTCCACACTGGCTCCCTGAGTCCTCTAGTGGAATTCAACAGCAATTGCCCACAGTGGTAAGTTGCTTGATACGCACTTTTATTAGTTGCTTCCCTTCCCTGTCTCACTTTTTCACTCTCCTATTGGTGTTTCCTTGGATGACCTCCCACATAAACACTTTATACTTGCACTCAGAGTCTGCTTCTTGGAAAACCCAACTCAGACACTGAGTCTTACCGCTGCCAGAGTTCAGACCTGTGGTCCCACCCCAGATCCCAGAGTCCTCGCTCCTCTACTAGACTGTCTATCTGTTAAAACCCTTTTCCCATATGGCTTAGTAAGTAAGAGACTCTGGAGTTCAACTCACCATTGCCAGTTGCCATTTCCGTGATTTCAAGCACTTACCACTTCCATGATTTAAGCTTTCTAAAACTCAGATTCTTCTTCTGTATTATGTTTATTGTTTTGTTCTTTGTTGGTGTTCACTGACACATCACATGCTCCTAGAACAGTTCCTGACACATAGTAGGCACTTAATGTATTGATTGAATAAATGAGGGAAATGGGGCTATTTAATAGCATTTCTTTTGGAGGGTTGTGTTGATGGTTAAACAAGATAATACCATGTTTCTCCAAAAATAAGACCAGGTCTTATGTTAATTTTTGCTCCAAAAGACGCATTAGGGCTTATGTTCAGGGGATGTCATCCTGAAAAAATCATGCTAGGGTGTATTTTCCGGTTAGGTATTATTTTCAGGGAAACACGGTAGATTATATAATTATTAATAATAATAAGCACTATATGCTATACTGCCTCTACAGAGATAAGGAGTGTTATTTTTATTTAATCCCATTTTACAGATGAAGAAATTCAGGCTCAGAGAAGGCAAGGGACTAACCCAAAACCACATGCAAGTTAGAGGGAAAATGAGGCCTTAGAACCCATGTGTTTCTGACTCCCATCCCAGGAGTCCGCTGCCTGGATTTAGCAAGTGCCACTATTTAGACTCCCCTTGATGTCTGTATTAGTTATCCATTGCTGCATAACAAATTATCCCAGTTTTAGTGGCTTAAAACAACACATATCTATTACTCTGTTTCTGTGGGTCAGGAACCTGGGAGTGGCTTATGAGGGTCCTTTGCCCCAGCGTATCTCACAAAGCTGCAGTGGAAGGGTTCGCCCAGGGTCTACGGTCTCATCTGAAAGCTCAACTGGGCAGGATCTGCTTCCACACTCGCTCACATGGTTGGTGGCAGAATTTGATTCCTCCAGGGTTATTGGACCAGGGGGCCTCCAGTTCCTCACTGGCTGTTGGCCAAAGGCCACCTTCAGTTCCTTGCCAGGTGACCAACAAGGCAAGTGCATGAGAAGAGCCAGGGAGAGAGAGAATGCAAAAAAAAAAAAAAAAGACAAAAGTCACAGCCTTTTCTAACCTCATCTCAGAAGCGACATCCCATCACTTTTGCCGTATTCTGGCCATTAAAAGCGAGTCACTAGGTCCAGCCTACTCTCAAGGTGAGGGGTGTGAATGCCAGGAGGTGAGGGTCGTTCGGCGCTACCTCAGAAGCTGCCTGCCATGATGTCCCTGCTCCCTGCCAGGTGTCCTTGTGACTCTATGGATCATTGACCGCCTGGGCCGCAAGAAGACCATGGCTCTGTGCTTCACCATCTTCTCCTTCTGCAGCCTCCTGCTGTTTATCTGTGTCGGAAGGTGGGTCCTGAAACCAGCTCTCTCTGGCCAGCAGGCTGATTTCTCAGGTTGTGGTCAGTGGCTCTTTGAGCCTGCAGGTTGTGGATTGCACCCCCTGTGGGTCATCTGAGGGATCCCCCCAACCTTCATAGCCTGAGGCTCTGGGCTGCCTTAAAACTGACCAAAAGATCAAAGGCTCAAAGCTGGGGCCTCTGATGGGGGTGGGAGCAGGAGGGCACGTAGGTCCAGGTTTTGCTCTAACATGATCACATTTAGACTTTTGACCTTGTCTCCCAATGAGATCATGCATATCAGTGTTTAACGTATGTGTGGGTTAAAAAGTGTTCATTTGTTCCCGTGGAAATATTTCAGCTAGGTCCTGTTTTGTAATCCCCTTTGGGCATGTCTCCTTTTTTTTCTATCAAAATATGGAAGTGGCCTGGGCCTCTCTTGATCTCTGAGAGGCCCTGATGAGGAATCTGGGGAAGGTCTAGAGACCTAGCTTAGACCCTAAAATGTTGATGTTCTGGGACCTTCCTGGGAACCATGGGACAGAGGGTTGGGGATCAGGATTATCCTAAAAGTCCTGACCAGAAGTTGATTTTTCTCTAGCTCAGCTGGTTCCTGGCTCAATACCTGTCCCCACTGGGTCCTGTCTGGACTTTAGATACTTTACGTCACTTGCCCCCAACCTGGACACCACAGATGTTTCCATCTGTGGCCTGGTGCTTTGGAGAATGATAAACGTTAAAAAGCCAGTCTTTAGAGATGTGAGTGCCCATGTACCTGCATGAATGTGTGTTGGGTGGGGGTGTGCTTTGCCAATATCCGGGGTTCAATTCTGTCAGGGCAGATAGGACTCTGCTGAAACAAGCTAACAGAAAACAGTCCTTGCTCATCTGCTTTTTTTCTCTCCTTAGAAATATGCTCACTCTGTTACTCTTCATTGCAAGAGCGTTTATTTCTGGAGGCTTCCAAGCGGCCTATGTTTACACACCTGAGGTAGGAGGGGTGTCTGGGAGCAGGTGGGGCAGAGATGCAGGGAGCTCTGCCTCTAGACACACCCAGCCTAGGCTCCTTGGTATGAAATTTGTCCTTGTGTCTGAGTGACAACTATGAAACCCTAAGTTATTTCAGGCTATCAGTAATTTTTGTCTGCTTATAAAAGCATATGTTCAATGTAAAACTTCCAAATGTTACCGAGATGTGTAAACCAAAAATAAAAGGGACCCCATTCCCCCTTCCTAGAGGAAACCTTTTTGAATAGTGTATGTTCTTCCAGATTTTTTTTCGAAGCACTTACTGACATATGTTAGTGACTGTATCAAATTGAGTAACTGAGCAATTGAGAAGAGTTTAATAAAGGGACAAATTACAGTGATGTGGGGCAGTGCTCAGAGCTTGCAATGGGGTGGGGGTGGCTGGGGACAGTGCTACCATCCAAGACTGGTGGGGTGAGGACAGGGGCCTGTTACAGGGTCCCAGGAGAAAGTTGTGTAGAAAGAAGCTTTGACCGTTAGTTGAAGGATACAGGTGGCCTGAGGCAACCTAGAAGGGAAGGAGCAGGAAAGGAAATACCCCAGCCTCTCTCACCCACCTCCTGCCCATGTCTCAGTGGGGCTTACCATTGGCAGACGCCAGAGGGCCAAGGAGCCCTCTGTGGTCCACATAGGCCAGCTCCCAGGGCAGAGAATGAGGTGGGGAAGCGTAGAGAGTTCTGGAGAGGAATATGGAAGACAATGAGCCCAGAACATATGGATCTACTTTGTTCTTTTTAATAGCTGCTACATTATACTGTGCTATACTGTACAATACTGCATACCGTGTTTCCCCAAAAATAAGACCTAGCAGACCATCAGCTCTAATGCGTCTTTTGGAGCAAAAATTAATATAATTTTTATATAATATAATATAATATATTATAGTAAAATAAGACCGGGTCTTTAATATAATATAATATAATATAATATAATATAATATAATATAATATAATATAATATAATAAATTAATACAATATAATGTATTTTTGCTCCAAAAGATGCATTAGAGCTGATGGTCTGGTGAGGTCGTCTTTTTGGGGAAACACGGTAGTACATATATACAATATCTATTATATACTCTACTACAGTATATTATATACCGTGTTTCCCCAAAAATAAGACTGGGTCTCATACCATATTTTCCCGAAAATAAGACCGGGTCTTATATTAAGTTTTGCTCCAAAAGACGCATTAGAGCTGGTGGTCCAGCTAAGTCTTATTTTTTGGGGAAACACTGTATATATAATATACTGTACTTCACTATAGTATATAGTATATATACACTCTATAGACTATATACTGTACTATACTATACTCTATTACATACTGTGCGTTATTATACTATGTAATTATATGTGTTTATTATTGATATGTTAACATACATAACTATATATAAATACATTGTGTTATATTTACTTTTATAAAATAGAACATATAGTTGTATTCTATTATATGTATATAATACACACGCACAATATAATGTCCATTAGTCTCTTCTGAATTGTAAACTGTGGAATATCAACTGTGGAATTCAGTTACACCAGTTAAAAAGAATGAGGTAGCTGTCTGTACACTGATGTGGGTAGGGCTTTAAGGTATATTGCTGAATGGAAAAAGCAAGTTTCAGACTGGTATGCTCAGTATGATACCATCTATATTTTAACAACAATGCTACATATTTTCTATACCCATATTTTTTAATGCATCGGGGAGGATAGGTTCCAACTTTCGTAATAGTGGAGTCCTATGGGGAGAATTTTCCTGAGACGGTGGGGGGGGGGGGGGATTAACAGGGAATTTAGGTTTTTTTTACAAGAATGTATTTCTATGTTTATATGTTGCTTGTATCACTGAGTAAATTAAAATGTCATATAATGCATATGATATGCACTCAAAAACTATTCATTGAATGAATAAATAAACAAATATGTATACAATCACAGAAAAACTAGAAGAATATGCATGAAAATGTGACAATGCTTATCTCGGAGGGGTGGGATCAAGCATGAGCTTTGTTTTTCCTCTTTAGGGTTTTCATTCTTTTTAAGCTTCCTGTGCTTGTCAGAGGCCTGCTAGCTGCTGTTACACATAATTCCCAGAACAGAACGTGTTGATACCACAGAAGTTTCTCACTTAGGAAACAGTCTAATACGGGCGTTCCAGGTTGGCCGACAGTGTTCTTCCCCACAGTGATTTAGGGACCCAAGTTCCTTGCATCTTGTGATTCCCTCACCCGGTGATAGTTAACCAAGGGCGATTTTGCCTCCCAGGGGACATTTGGCAATGTCTCAAGATATTTGGGGTTGTCAAAACCGGGATGGCAGGTACAGCGTGCAACCATATCTAGTGCCAAAGTTGCAAAACCCTGCCCTAGGGCCTCGGAATCCTCCTTCCAGCCAGCAGATAGGGGAAGGGAGTGGAGAAGGCATGCCCACTTTTTAATTACCGTGGCCTGGGAGATGCTCAGTGCCTTCTCACTTTGCCTAGGGGACAACTAGGCACGTGGCCACTGCTGGGTAGAAACTGAGACACTGTGTAAACATTTCAATCTCTCTTTATGAAATGCCTTGAATATCCGTGACCCATGCTTCAAGGTGAACTAGTGAAAAGTGGCAGGTAGGACAGTACCTGGATCCTGCATAGACTTCCAGGCGGAGTTCTTTGGTGACCACCAGGACAGGAGGACCTCATTACAAGTTTCCCACCCACAGCTCGGCCTCTTGCCCTCTTTCTCAGTTGAACTTGAACTTCCTATCTCTTTTGGTGGGAGACTCTCCACCCCATCGCCCGTCCCTTAATAGAATCACCAACACGTGAGGGGATCACCCGAACTTCAGGCTTGCCCCTGGGGGTCAGTCCCATCACTGCTGAGCTGGAGAAGAGGGCAGGACTGCGTTTTCTCAAGGCTACATCTGGTGGCTGTGTTTCAGGTCTACCCTACGGCGACACGAGCGCTGGGCCTGGGCACCTGCAGCGGCATGGCAAGAGTGGGTGCTCTCATCACTCCGTTCATTGCTCAGGTAGGTGCCATCCCAAATACGGAGGAGGTGGGCATGACCAAAGCCATAGCGTGGTAGGCAGTCACTACATGCCAAGCCTTCTGCGGAGCCCTCTGTATGCATTAGCTTATTTTAGCCTAATAACCTACCTTAGGAGAAAAGAGATACTGCTTGCAGATGAGAAATCTGAGGCTTAAAAGGGGAAAGGGACTTGCCAAGGTCAGAGTAGAAAAGATGGGAGTCAAACCTGAGCCTTTCCCATGCATTAGACTCCTGGAGGTGTTGTATGATTTGGCCGGAAACAATTTGGATGAAAACAAGGAGGCCAACTTGATTTCATGGGAAACAGATGTCCCGATCCCTGGTTTCTGAGTTGGATAGTTAGGTGTACTTGTAGGATTTTGCAACTCTTTGTGTGTCTTGAAGCATTTCTACTCCCATTTTTAGGAGTCCTGTTTCGCAACCTTTTTGCTTTTTATTTTTTTCTGTTTTGAATCACTTTTTGAAATTGAGATGAAAGCCACGTAACATAAAATTAACCACTTTAAAGTGAATGATTCAGTGGTATTAGTACATTCACACTGTTATGCGACCACCAACCACCTCTGCCTAGTTCCAAAACATTTTCATCACCCCAAAATAATACTTTGTACCCATTAAGCGGTCATTCCCCATTTCCTTCTCCTCGCAGCCCCTGGCAACCGCCAATCTGCCTTCTTTCAATGTGGATTTAGCGATTCTGAATATTTCACGTACATAGAATGGCAACACGTGGTTTAGCCACGTACTTCTGTTCTACACGCTTGTTTGTGACCATTGTATGTCATTGCTGACTAATATGGTTGAGGCTTGCCAGGTGCCTGCATGGTGCCAAGGGCTCCTGAGGGATTCTCTCATTGAGGACCTGGACACAGCCTTTCTGCCCATTTGGCAGATGAGGAAATGACGTTCAGCTCTGCTGTGTGATTTGCCTGGTGCCATCAAGCTAGGAAGTCAGCAGAGGTACTGCCCCAGGAGCGAGTGTTGTTATAAGGAATACAGATTCTTGGGCCAAGGGGGTCTGGGTTCAAGTCCCATTCTTAGTATCGTCATGAATGTGGGTATACTTTTAACCCTCTTCGAGCTTCAGTTTTTCCCTCTGTAAAATGGGGATGAAGTACCTACCTCATAAAGCTGTCGTGAGGACTAAATGGGACAATCACACAGAGTGCTTCCAAGAGGGACTGGTATTATCCATATTACCTGGTGGGTCGTCCGTTCAGAAGGGATGCTCTGACCGGCATGCATCTTCTTCCCCCAGGTGATGTTGGAATCCTCCGTGTACCTGACGCTGGCGGTGTATAGTGGCTGTTGCCTCCTGGCTGCCGTGGCCTCCTGCTTTTTGCCCATCGAGACTAAAGGCCGCGGACTGCAAGAGTCCAGCCATCGGGAGTGGGGCCAGGAGATGGTCGGCCGAGGGACGCACATTACAGGCGTGACCAGGTCGAACTCTGGCTCTCAGGAGTAGTGACCGATGGGGGGCTGAGCTGGTCTTTGAGGCTATGGAGCATGGGGAGCTGGTGGAGCCCAGCTGGGGCACTGACTGTCACTGCCGCCACCAAGAACTCCTCTAAGAGTCCAGCCTGGAGCCTGGTTGCTCATATGCATTGAGACCCACCCGGGGATGGAGAGATGTTTGCTGTGGGGGTTCTCTGTATGTGGAAGGGGAGGTTTGTTAATAACGTGTGGATCTGCATGGGAAAACTGCCACAGTAGGAGTGCCTGGTGACGCCAGTAGCCAACCAGACGCCATCCAGAATCAGCTGGTCACACCCTTGGTGAACAAAAACCAAAAGATCTCTGTAGATACAGTCCAGGCCCAAACCCTAGTGAAACCTGCCACCCAGTGTGTCGACACCTGCCACCCACCGGTAGGTTTTTCCTCTACCCTCAGCCCCCCTTTCTTCTTTGAAATCAGAGGTGACCTGGGTGTGACCTGAGCAGCTTTTTCTTGGATCCAAGAAATGTGCCCTCCGATGAGGCCCCTCGGTTTGCCTCCCCAGGCAGGGCCTGACTAGTGGAGGCTCTGGCAGATGGACATACATTTGAACTTGAGCCACGTACCCAACCTGGCTCCCTTTGGAGTTGCTGTCCCTGGTTCTTAGGGGATCCAAATGTGTCCATGGGGACAGCTGGGCTTGCACCAGATGACAACCTCAGAAAGCTGTTACCCCTGGGCATTGGAGACTGAGGCCAAAGGGGGTGAGACTCAATCCCAAAGCCAAAACAGGGGCCTCCTCTTTGGCAGCAGTGAAGGCCATGTTGGGGCTTCTTTTCTGGTCCCCTCCTCAGTCAGGCGGATTGATGACTCTTGGGAAAACAAAACAGTTAACTCAGGTCTCAGTGCTTTTGATTTTGAGCACGGGTGGGTAGCTAAATGGACAGAAAACAAAAGGATGCTACACCAACCATCCATCCCCATTGGAGCCAGGGGACCAGGAACCCTTCCCCCTTGGTTCCTCTGCCACCCTTGCTGTCAAGGGCTGGCTTGGTCTTTACATGGCTTGGGGTTCCGGCAGTGGAAACCATGGTGGGGAGACTGTGGGGTGGGGAGGAGCAGGACGACCCAGGTGTGTGAAATGTGTACATTTTCAAAGGAAGAGACGGGAGGTCAGTAGGGTTTGGGGTTGGCCTTGGAAGGAAGGCCTGGCACCGTGTCTCTGCAGACAGCACCCGCCTCCAGGATTTGGTTTACACGAGCCTTTTCCCCATCATGAAGGCAGGGAACCTAGAGATGCAGGGAAGAAGCGGCTGGATCCCATCAAAGGCCAGAGAAAACTGACCCTCTGCCTGGACATACCTGCTTGCAGTCAACATTGCAAGGACGCCAAATGTGTACGTTCATCTCTTATTAAAACATGTTGGTGATGGACATTGCAAAGGGCGAAGTTTGTTTGTCATACTGTCCTAGTGACAGTGTAGCCTTATGGTCTTGCCAACTTGATCCATCCAGGGTCATCTCAATGCTTTCATAGGACAATCTTTCCCATAAAAGGGGAAAGCTGCACAGTGGGCTGCCACCGTTACGACTTTGAGTCTGTTGGAGACAGCACTGTCTTTTAACAGTGTTGAGGTCACAGCGGTCGGCTTCTCCAGGCTCAAATCCTAGGGTGACTGCAAACGATCCCGTGTCCCTGAAATAGGGGCTGCAGCCGCCTTGGCCCAGGCAGTCAGAGAGGAGGTGTCTTGGCAAATCTACCTCTCCCTGACACTGTGAGTGTATCCTGGAATGCTGAGTGGCCATAGCTCTAATTATTTCTGGTCTGCTGAACTCTCCTGGGTAACACAGAACCTTCGCTTGTCTTTTTTGCCTTCCAACTGGCCAGACACTGCCGGATGAGCAGGGACACTCCCTTCCTCCTCAAATAACCTGGAGGAACTGAGGGCTGGGGTGGGGAAGGAGTGCTTGGTGGGCAGAAATGTTGTCCAGGGGATGGGGGAAAGAGGCCTGCAGTTGAGAGCTTTCTCTTCTTGAGAAAATGAAAGTTAAAAACTCTTTGCTTTCTAAATTGCCTGCCCTTCAGAAAAATCAATATTATTGAATAATATAAGAGTTGCCCCAAAAGTTGCTTTAGTTGAGGACGTTTGTATCTAATTTTGAACCATCCAAAAGCTTCTATTTCCATTAATGGAAATGCCATCTGTTTCTCTGAATGTCAGGAAAGATTTCAGAACATGGCAAAAACGTTTAATGTAGCCAGGTTATCTCATTTCTTTCTTTCCCTTACTTCAAGTATTCTCAGGAACTCATACATGACCCTGACGGTGTTGGCAATGAGATGAAAGACTATCTTAGAGTTGAACTTTGAAATGAACACGGGCATTCATTATTTTTAATTAATATTAAGCAACAGAGAGCCTTGAAGGATGAGATTAAGAGTCTCCCTTTGTTACTACTAATAAACATCAAAGGACTGGATACCTTGAGCTGCAAGCAGTAGTAAAACTAGCCAATAGTAGCTTAAGCCATTAAAATATTAATTGTTCATTTAACAACAAGTCCAGATTCAGGCAGTTCTAGGAAAAATTCAGCAGTTCAGCAGTTCAATGATATCATCAAAGATCCAACTTTTTTTTTTTTTTTGCCTCCAACCTCCTCTGCATTTGAAACCACATGGTCACAAAATGGCTGCTGAAGTGCCGGCCATCATATTTATTTTCAAAGGAGGTAGAAGAGGGAAGGAACGGTCACAAAAGGTCTGCTTTCAAACGGGTCTGCTGTTTTTGGTTGAAAGGGAGGTCCTTCAGCAGATTTATCATTGCTTTGCATTGGTCAGATCTGGGTCCCATGTCTATCCCAGCATGAATCCTTCCCTAGGGCAGCGGAAGGAAGGACCTACTTCCTTCCCACTGGACAAAGGGATAGCCACAGCCTCCTGAATACAAAATTGGGATTCTGTTAGCATGGAAGAAGGAAGGCGATGGCTGTGGGAAGGGGTGGGAGGAGCCTTGTCACTGAGTTCTCATCAAGGCTGTTTTAATGCCAGGAATAGAAATTAGACACAGGGTAATTCAAATGAAGAAGTGCAGCTTTATTTTAAGGCTAGGTTTGGTAGTGAGTTTCTTACGGGGGACAACAAGGGAACGTAAATGAGAGAAACAGAGGTAATAAGGAAGAACAGGAAAAGCGGAGAACTGTGGCAGAGTAAGGAACACAGGTCCCATCCAAAGGCGGCGGCTACTACTTGGTTCTAGCTGATTGTTGCACTGTGGGATCTCCCAATTTTCAAGACCGGAATCTGTATTTTTATGTGACATCTCCAAATGTTAGTATGTTGAATCAAAATGTTTTAAATGATGGGTGAGCCCAATAAAATTCATCCGCAGGCCAGGTTTGATTGGTGGGCTGCCAGTTTGCAGCCTCTGAAAGGTTAAGAAGATCTCAGGAATAAAGTGAAGCCTGGCCTCACACTATGGAAAGGGGGAACTGGGGAGCCACCAGGGCCCGAGGCAGCCCCCTCTTTGGGTCCATAGCCCCATTTCCACCCTTCTCTGTAGACGGGCTTCCTTCTGCCTCCTTGTGGCTGCTGCATATGCTAACTGTGCACATGGCTCCTGCTCACCGTGGCTCAGCTCTGCAAACATATCTGACTCAGCTGTTCAGTGTCCCACTGCCGAATCCTCAGGAGAGGAAGCTGATTGGCTCAGGTTAGTGCTTGTTTCAGTCTGGTCCAATTAAATTGGGTCAGGGGAGGGTGGGGTCAAGAAGTACAAACATGGTGGCTTTGGCCTGCCCTTTCAGCAGGGTGGCACAATTACAGGTATGTCTGGAACACACAGCAACACATGTGTAAACTCTCGAGAGTATTCATCATCATTCTATTACGGATCATGTCCTGGCATGTGGTCAGTACGCACGGAGTTTCAGCCAGGCATCAAGCGTGATATTCAACACCGAGGATGCAACACAGAGTGAGACATGGTCCTTATCTTCAGAAAGTAGTGGGGAGGGGAACAGGCATAAACAGATCTTTGCGATGCAGGGTGATATGGGCGCTAGGAAGGGAGGCGGAGTGCTGTGGGAGGCGTTAAGAGGCCAGCCCTGAAGTGCTAGAAGGTTCTGAAGGCCCTTCTGACTCCTCAAAGACTCAGTGGTTTCAGTCAGACATTAGTTGCTGGTGGTGCTTTCCTGCGTTCTGATTCTGTGACATTTGAACATCCGTGATTACAGTACATGCAACCATTCTCGATTCATCAGGAATGCTTGATGGTGAGCCACTTCAAATGCCACTGTATCCCAACCGTGCCAGAGAGCAGAGCACTTTCTAAATCCATCAGCAAGAAAACAGTTCTGTTCACAACAGCCTCAAGAAGAACAAAACACTGAGGAATCACTTTAACACAAAGAGTGCAGGCCGTTTCCAAACTGCAAAACTACGCTGAAAAGAATTGAAGTTCTAAATAAAGAGGCATCCAGGATCACGGATCAGCCGCCTTAAAATTGTTAAGAGAGCAATCAATACTTTGGGAATTGAGCTATACATTCAACGCCATTCCTATCAAAATCCCAGGTGGGTTTTTGTGTGGAAATGGGGAAGCTGATTGTAAAATTCATACGGAAACGCAAAGGACCCAGAATTGTCACTGATGCTACTTGGGATGGGGAACAGGCATCATATGTTGCTAGTTCCCTGTCTCACCTCGTCTGTCTCCTCTGTACTCCAGTTCTACACATAATTGCCTGCAACGAACTCTGTTACAGCATTCTCTTGAGTTCGTTCTGTGGCATTTATGCTCTGGGCTAATGGTTTCCATTGCCCTGTAGGTTTAGGAAGACTGGATTCAGCAACATCAGAGAGGTGGCTTTGCTGTAGGACTTTTCAGAACCTTTAATATGTTAGTGTGACTTGTCATCAAGTTACTTAACCTCAACTATCCTCACTTTCCTGTTCTCCTCTTTGATTTTCTGTGTTCTCCTTTCTTCTGAGGACTCATGCAATACATCTTCATAATGTCAAGCCAGAGAAAGTAGATCAGAAGGTCCCCAGGTGGGGCTGGACTCACCTCTAGGAATTGACCTGTGGTTCCCTCTCACCTCGTGCTTCTTGGGGACAGGAGCCAGGGGTGGGGTGGAGGGTAAGTGATGGCTCAGAGAGGAGCACATTGATTAGTTGGCCAAGGAAAGTGGGGAGCGCTTGTGGGGGAGGCGGTGGTCACTGGCATCTTCAGAGATGGGATGGTGGCATCCTGAGCAGCTTCCTTTCTTCCAGGAGTTCCCCAAAGAGCTTGGCCGCCTCCAGGGAACAGCCCCAGTGGATGGTGATCCCGTAGCCTCCGTGGCCATAGTTATGGATGACCTGGGAGAGGCAAAAGAGAAGGTGGCCTGGTCTGCCCTGGAAGATTCAGGAGCTTTCTGAATAGTCCTGGGCAAAGCCAGAAGGCACCAGAGCTCCTCTCAGCACCCTAGAGGGAGGGTGGGGGCCCTGGGAACAGCAGTAAGGGGATTGTTTGGGGAGCTGGGGGTTGACATCGTAGACTCCTCTTCTGCTTAAGAAATGGAACTGCTTTATATACACTCAGCACAGGAAACATAGAATCATCTAGAACTCAGGTCAGAGATTGCGCCCTCCCCCCCCTCCCCCCTCCCCACACCACACATCATATTGTTGAAGTTCCCTAAATCACTGTCCTCGTTCCCATCCTACTCCAGTCTGCTGAGCCCCTGTGTTAATAGGTGACTCTTCTACCCACGTCGGGAGAAAAGAAAAGCCGGGGCACAATATGGGTGGACTCTGGAGACAGAGGCAAGACCGTCAGGGCCTTTTTCAATGCTGAAACCTTTGGCAGGGACTTAAACTCCATATGTGACTCTCCCTTCTACACACACAGACACACACACACACAACCTACATACACACATTACACACACATACACACAATAAGAAAGGAAGGGTGACTTAGATAGGGAAGATTGCTCTCCTGGTGGGAACCCAGCCACCACCCACTCTGGTCAGTGCCTTCAGCCCATGACAGCTCCCACCATTTTAATAAGCCCAGTTCCTACACTATGGGAGAGAACACGAGAGGGGACCCAAGAGAGATGATGGAGAAGCCACAAATGGACATCTGGGAAATGGCTCCGGAGTCACATTCAAACCATATCCCAGCTCTGCCCCTCAACAGTAGTATGAGTCAGGCAAGTGACTTCACCTCTTAGAGCCTCATTTTGCTCATCTGAAGCATGAGGGGAACAGTCCCAATCCCAAAGACGGTAGGGGAGATTCCAAAAGGTCGTTCATGTGGTGGACACAAAGTAGATGTTCAGTAAGTGCCTATTTCCTTCTGTTCGACCACAGGCTTTAGCAAACTGAGGCACTGCCCTCTAGGTAACCTTGAGCAGGTCCTTTACCATCATGGAGCCTCAGTTTCCCCATTTATAGCGAAGGGGATATTAGCCTGCCTGCCAAGAGGCTGTGTGGAGCCGGAGGAGAGGAAAGACTACTCCCTGAAGGTGCCAGAGCCCTCTTAGGAGTGGGGAGGGCATTGCTTTCCTTGCAGGGAGAGCATACCTCTATGTTTGAAGATCCAAAGTGAAGCTGTTCTCTTTCTAGACGAATCTGCGGCCGCACTGGCCGGAAGCCAGTCCATTCAGCAACAATTTTGGCATCCTGGAAAGAGAAGTGTTAGCAATTCATCTGTGGATTTTTTCTTTTTTTTTCTTTTCTTTCTTTCTTTTTTTTTTTTTTTTTTTGCTGCTGCTGCCATTTTTAGGTGATAATCAGCTTTTGAAATCTCATGATCCTTACCACCACCACGAACGCCATCGCTGTCTCTCTTATTAGTCACCACTGCTATCATCACCACCTTTATCAGCCACCAACATCATCACTATCCCTGCTACCACCTCACCGCCAGTTCTACCAACTGCCTCATCCTCACCAACCGCCACCACCAGCAGCCACCACCACGGTGTCATCAGCGGTCACCACCTCATCGCCATCCTTATCGCCACCCTCCACATTTTCATCAATACCAACCATGGCTTCTACCCCCACTCTCGTCACCGTCACTATTGTCATCGCCACTAGCAGGCAGATGCGAAAACGGAGATTTTCTGCAACAAATACATCTGCTCCTTGTGAACACAGACTAAGGTGCGTTGGGGACATCACCTCAAGAGAGAGCAGCTGTGATCCACGGCCATCTAGGTTTCATCAGCCCACAGCCAGACTTCCCTGTACCTCATCAAATTCTGGTGTATGCTACAGACCCTTGCTGGAATTAATGTGCCCAATTTCCCAGTGGTGGAATCTTCCCGTCCTCAAGCATCCTCATGATCAAGTTGCCGGGACCCCGGTCTAGGGCGCTGATACCGCTCCCCACCTTACCTTCAGCGTGGGCTCTAGTCTGCAGCAGCCTTCCCAGATGGTGTTGTGGTCTTGAATATTGTTTATCTCGCTCCAGTTCCCCAGCTGGAAGATGCCTCCAAGAGTCACCGCCTGGGTCCTAGATCCAAGCAAGGAGTGTCAAGGCTGAAGGAAAATGAAGCCTTTGAGGAGAATGGGGTCACCCTTATGCTCACCCTTACCACCCTGTATACCTAAACCACTGCTACCCTCAACATCGTCATCCCTGCTCACAATGCCATCAACATCACTGCCCCCACCAGTGCCATCAACTACCACCTCCACCATCACCATTTACATCACCGGCAACCTCGTTCTCCCAACATACGGCATGACGACTATAGTTAACAATGCTGTATTATGTCCTTGAAAGTTGCTAAAAGAGTAGATCTTAAATATTCTCACCACACACACACACACACAAATGTAATTCTGGGAGGTGATGGATATGTTAACTAACCTTATTGTGATAATCATTTTGCAATCTGTGCATATATCAAATCATCCTGTTGTACATCGTAAACATACATTATTGATGTCAATTATATCTCAAGAAAGCTGGAAAAAAATATTGCCACCTCCATCAGCGTCATCTTCACTACTTCCTTCCTTGCTACCATTGATAGGTCATCACCATCATCTCCCGTCACCATTTCCACCATCACCCTTTGGCCGCTGATGTTGTCATCTCCACCACATGACTAACTTGCCATTGAGACTGTCATCTCTGCCACTCTATTAACATCATCACTGATTGTGTCATCTCCATCGACACCCACGACTGCCCCCCCTGCCAATCACCACCATTATCAACTGCGATCTCCTCATCATGACAATACTCTTTACTACCATTATTTTGCTGTCAACAATATTGTCATCCCATCCACATGACCACCATCTTCACTGACATCGTCACCTCTCCCATTAATGTCATCATCACCATCAACCCCAGTCACCATTCCCAGTACCACTCCCAGTATGGCCATTCACACCACTTCTAATGTCCCTGCCATCATGTCTTCGTCTCCAGCATCACCTTTGTCTCCAGTGTCACCACTACAGTCGTCCAAAAGTATGTTCAAGATAGAGCCCAAGCAAGGCTAAGTCCCACCGTCCCAGGGATTTAATCACACTTAAAAAAAATTGGAAGAAAAAACCTGAAGGGAGTAAGCAAGGGGCCTGGGGCAGGCAGCAGGTGCATAAAGATGCCCGCTCTTCTGCCCTAGGATGTCAGATTTTTACCCTGGGATGATGTACGGCGACTTGTAGATGCCTCCATGGAGATCATGGGTGATAATGAAGTGCTTCACCCAAGGAGCGTCTACCTGTTGATAGAGGACGGAGCAGTCTCATTAGAGGAGTGAAATCAGCAGGCCCCGCTGCCCTGCTCCCGTCCAAGACCAGATAATTCTGATAGGAGAGGCCAATTCCTGAACCCCCTGCCCCAAGTCTGCCCCTGACTGCCTGCTCGTGCAGTAAGAGCGCCCTGAGAGCCACCCTGCTCCCTGAAGCATCGCACGTTGTCACCCACATGTTCACAGAGAAGCCCAGCACACAGGTGCGAATGCACACATTAGCCCACCTCAGAAACACACACACCTACACACACACCTACACACCTGTGAACGCACACATGTACACTCACAAATAGGCATGCCTCACGCACATACACACTTACACAGTGAGAGGTGACGTGGGCCAGTGCTTACACATCCAGGCTCTTAAATCAGATTGCTTGGGTTCTAATCCCAACTCCATAATTTACGACCGTGTGAACTTTGCATATTCCTTAATTCCTCTGTGCCTCAGTTTCCCCATCTGTAAGATGTCGATGGCGATATGCTAGACCCCACCTCAAAGGGTTGTGGTAAGGATTAAATGAATTAATACAACATGCTCAGGCCTGTGGCTGGCCCTTAGTAAACACTCCGTAAATGTTTGCTCTATTTATTAAAATACAGGCAGATGTGGCTCCCACATACGTACAAACATATACACACATGCTTTGCTATTAGGAAGAAACCTCAAAAGAAAAGTTTGGGAGGGCTGTGTGGTGTTGCTCCTTCTTGCTTCTTTAACATGTCATTTCCTCTAACAGATGTTCCTGATGTATCCTCTCTCTTTGGAGAAGAAATAAGCAGATTGCTACCATCTTCCCAGCAACAAAAGTCAGGGGAGTCAGCCCTCACCTTCACACTCACCTTAATGATCTGCCCTCGACCTGGCTGCAGCAGGGGGTCTGGTTGCAGCGCCCCAGCCCACACTCCAGTGCAGTTGATAATCACATCGGCGCCTCCTCTTGCTACCTGGCAGCAACCAACAGGGCAGGTGGGGTGGGAGGGGGTAAGGACCCTGGTATCCCCTGTCCCTCCATCTCCCCTCCTCCCACCTTGAAGTTCTCAGCTCCCTGTGGCACAGCAGGGTGGGGGCTCAATGAGGAATCCATGGGCATGGCTCCAAAAGTCCTCTGTGCCATTTACCTGCTGCGTGGCCTCAGAAATGTCCTGTCACTTCCTCAGGGCTCAGCTGCCTTAACTATAAAAGGGGGGTGGTAATGCATGTTCATAGGCTGCTGTGAGAATCCCGTGTGACTCTGGACTTAGAATACTCTGCGCTTAGAAAACAGGAATGTGCAAGGCAGGGACCTTCTTGGAAGCTTCCAGAAGAAGTCGGAAAGCAAGCCGAGATATTTCTCTTCCTCCTTCTGTCTCCTTTTTATTTCATTCTCTTGCCTTCCACCCTGCCAAGACAGCTGCAGAAGGCATGTTGGAACCTCTAGTTCGGGGCATTATGGGATACTCGACAGCTCAAGGATGTAGCCTGTTCGGCACCCAGACTCCCAACCCAGCCCCCAGGACTCCCTGCCCAGGTCAGTCATGGGTCACACACACATCGCAAGGCGCTATTATCGTTCATGATCCAGTATTTGCTACACGGGACTGTGAGTTCCTTGGAAATGAGAGCTGTGCCTGAGTCAACTATATTTCCCAAATGCCCATCAGGGCTGGACTCAGAGCAAGTACTTATTATAGAATCCCGGTAGCTGCATGTACTGAGCACTTCCCGTGTCCCAAGCACTATCTAGGTGCTGGGATTGAGTGAAGTCATAGAGCAAAGCTCCTGGTGCATAGCCAGTGCCTGATGATGGGAGCTGCTACTATCATTATTCGGTGATGGTGTTACTTCAGAGGTGAGTCAGCTGAGAACTGAGACATTGCAGAAACATCAACCCAGATGTCGGCAGGAGGCAACCAAGTGTCTAGAACTTGAGGGTTGGGTGCAGCTGATACTGGGAAGAGGCAGCCAGCTCTCTGGCCCTAAAACTCAAGGAGGCTTAAATAGAGATCCGTCCTTAATGGCCACCACAGTCCCTCTGCTTCTGCCACCAATATCAGGGTAGAATGCCTGAGTCCTACTGGGATTGACAAAAGGCCTAGAGTTTGGGGTGGGCCTCAAGAGGACCCTGGAAGGCTGGAAAGGGGGCTTCCAACCCAGCAACAAGAAGCAAAGGCCTCCCCTCTTCAGCTCTCTCCCACATCCGGCCCCTTCCAGCCCTGCAGCTCACCTCCTCAAAGGACTCCACCTTCCTCTGGAAGAACTTCACTCCCCTCTCGGTTAACCTAGGATGATAAAAAAGCCCAGTATTCACTTCTCTGTTCCATCTCTCCAAGAGGAGGGCATGTGGGACATTTCCCAAAGAAACTTCTATCCCACAGGACGTTCCTTGAGAAAATGGCCGTATACTCAAGTCAGTTCATAAGCACCTTGATGGGACTAGTGGACCATGAACTGTCCCTTGGGGATCTGAGACGATCCAAGCCCCTCATCAGTCAGATGGAGGTGAGAAAAGGGCCTTGCTGAAGGTCATACAGTGAGTTAGTGATGGGACTGGGTCTCGAACCCAGGCTTCTTAGTTGCAAACGCTTCCTCCTACCACCACATTGCTTTATACTACCAAAGGGAATGAAATACAGGGTGGAGGAGGGGCAGGGTTGGACCATGCCACATGCCCCTTTGTCAGAAGCAAAGCATGAAGAGGGAAGTGGGCTGGGGACACGTATCCCCCCTCTAAATATCCCAGTGGAAAAAAATCTGTCACTGTTAGATAAACAGTAGAAATATCAAAATAACAGGAAATAAACTAAATAAAGGTTGAAGCACAACCTCGGGACTATTTTATCTACATACAGTCCTCAATATAGAAAAACTGGGAGCATTCTTTCCTGAAAGAGTCTAGACAGGAGTCATTATGTGTCCCAGGTTTAGAATAAAAAACCAACCATGTTTTAGCACAACATTTCCCAAACCTGGCTCTTAATTAGAATCACTCAGGAAACTTCTTAAAATACAAATTTATGAGCCCCATCCCAGAGGTTTTGATTCAGTAGACAGGAAGCAGGGTCCTGACATCTATGTTTTTTTAAACCTCCCTAGGTCCTTTGATAAAAGCCACTATCCATTCCATATTTTTAAAAATCTTAATAAAGTAGTAATATATAGGAAATATATGGAACCTTCCTTAATATGAATGTATGTGAATATAAATATAAAGGTATCTCTCAAGTTAATGTTTCCTAATGTGGGGCACTACGAGATTGCTGTCAACATCAGAGCAAGACAGAGACATCCACTTTCACCTGTATTAGTTAACATTGTTCTAGAAGTACTGGCCATAGCAGTTACACAAGAAAAAAAAAGTGAGATATTAAAAAAAAAAGGCAACTTATGTTTCGTAGATGATGTAATCATGTCTGGAAAATTTAAGACAATCCATTTAAAACTATTACACAAACATTACAGATTTTAGTGAGGTTGAGAATAAATATCACATGTAAAAAGCTGCCCAGATGGTTCTGTTGCCCAACTAATCATGGGAACCATTGTCTTAGTACCCAGAAGTGATCAGGACCAAGGATAGGTCCCATGATGCCTAAGGGTTAACATTTGGGGTTGGTTGATACAAAGAATCCCATGAACAATCATCTATTACAACCTTGGTCCCTGGGAGGTGCTTTTCTGAAACTAACATTGAAAATCTCACCTTTCAGTCAGCCACTGTAGATATCTCCTCCCTTCCAGAATCAGGCTTGTATTGAACCAGCCATAGCTAGAGTCACAGCAAGCAAATGTGAGAATAAAGGATCAGAATTAGACCTATATTGGAAGGCTGTCCAATGGAGGTGGGAGCAGTGTCATCTTTTGGGCCCCCAAGGGCAGAGTCAGAACCATTGGGTGAAATTCAAGGGGGAAGTGGTTTTCAGCTCAATGCAAGGAAAACTTTTCTATCAGAGAAAGCCATCCCTGACATTGGGATGTGCAAATGGAGACTGGACACACATTTGTAGAAGGGATTCAAGCATTGGGTGGGGTGAGGAGAGGACCAGAGAGGCATGTAGGAAAAAGCATGGAGAGGTTCCAGACTGGGTTGGAATCCCATTTTGGTCGCTTGGCTATGTGACCTTGGGAAGTGACTTAGCCTCTCTGAAGCTCAGTTTCGTCATCTACAAAAGAGAATAGTGATTTGGAGATTCTGGGCTTGAGATCTGTGATTCCATATCCCCAATCTCCTTAGTCCAAGTCCCAATTTGAGTGGGAGTCCTCTCAGAACCAGTAGACCAAGTTCCCAGGGGCTCTAGGCCTGGAATAGGACAGGAAATTTGGTGCCTACATTTTCTGCTTCTTTCTGGACTGGCAGGTGTGATTTGTGGGGCCTCAGCCCCTTTGTCCATGACAATGACCTTACCTGTAACCAGGGAACATGTCCAGCTCTCTTGGGGTCAGTTTCCGAAATCCCAGATAAGTGTCCTTCCAGAAAGGGTCCTGCAGAGGAAGGAGAGAAGGATGATGACTTTTTGCCCATGACCACAGGAATGGGCAAAAATCAATAATAATGATAATAACAAAACATATAATATTTACTGAGTGTAAGGTGCTGTTCCAAGCATTTTACTTACATCACTCCCATTGGGGCAGATATCATTCCTATCCCCATTTTACAGATTGGCTGATTGAGGCTTAGAGATGTTACATAACTTGTCTAACGTCACACAGCTAATAAGTGGTGGGACTGAGCTCTGAACCCACACAGTTTGGCTTCAGAGTCCAAATTCTTAATCACTGTGCTATCTATACTAAGGGTAAGAGTAAGACCGGGGGTGAGTGATAGGGTAAGTGTCAGAAATATGGGAGAAAAAAGGGTGAGCATGAGAGTCACCAAGGGGCGAGAGTGGGAGGCAGCAGAGCGTAGGGTCAGACAACTTAAATGGAGATTTTGACCTCACCACTGACCATCTTGAATTCTCTGAGACTCAGTTTTCTAGTCTGTACCATGGAGTTAATAGTCACTCTTGGCCCTATAGAAGGTAGCAGATCACATGGGCAATGCCTTTTGCATGGTGCTAAATGTTGACTAAACATCGGAGAGCTGGCATGGATGGGGTTCTGGGCACCCAGCCAGATCACCCTTTCCAAGGGACCTGAGAACATCGCCCAAGGCTGTGCCTTTCTTAACACGTTGGGCACCATGTGGTCACAGAATGCTTGGGTTCAAATCCCACCTCTGCCACTTTAAAGCTTTGTGAGCTCAGGTAAGTGACTCTATTTCATCTGCAAAAGGAAGATAATATTAGCACTTACTTCCTGGTTATTGAGAGAATTAAATGAGTCACTCTTTATAAAATAGTTAGGACAGGCACACAGCAGGTACTTTAGAAGTTTGTACCATGATGAGTGCTTTAGTCCATCTTGATGAAAAGCCCTGGGACCTCCAGGGGTGCAGTAAACCTTTTGGCATTAGCACCAAGTGCCCACCGTTACAGGATGTGTCTGAGTTTTACCCATATCAATCAAAACCTAGTCGTCTTGTTCATCAGAAGATTCTTTGGTCTCTGCCAATTGTATTTTAAAAAATTGGAAACAAAAATAAATTTAAAAGTAAAAATCGATTTAAAGTAAGCCTGTTTTGCACATAGAAGTCTCCAAGTCCTCCCCAGACTCGGGGCCCCAGCCTAAGTCTGCGATGAAGGCTCTGCCCCACGGTCATGGACTCCTCACTCACCGGAACAGCTTCACAGAAGAGGTTGTAGCCTGAGATTAGGGCCAGGCCCATGTTTGCAGCATTGGGAGAATGGATGTGGCTCAGGAGATAGTCGAAGGTCTGCTGGTTCCAAAGCCTGGAAGGGCCCCCCAGAGTATCATCACCTAAGACCCTGAGCTGGGCAAGACAGCGTTGAGGGTCAGCTTGCATGGGACTGTGCTCCAGCTGGTGGAGTGGGTCCAAATCCAGAAATCCACCATGTTCCACTCCTGCAGCACCCCAAATACCTAGGGTCTCCTACTTCCCGAAACTTTCCAGTGTTTCCCCATTAATAGGAGAGAGAAGAGGTGGAACAAATGAGCTCCGTCACAACCACTTGGAGCCCACTTCTATCTTGGGATCATATCGTGAACAAGTTTACGTGAAGGCTTTGACCTGATTTGGAGACTGTGAGCCACATGGTTCAGGCTCTTTCTGGGCAACCCCCACTGTAAACACAGGTGACAGACATAAACTTGCTCCTCCCAAATGCTTTCCTCTTTCCCCTGGGCACACAGCTCAACTACATTTCCCAGACTCTCTTGCAGCTAGGTATGGCCATGTGACTGCATTCTGGCCAATGGATCCTAAAGACTCAGCACACTTGTTTCTCATGCTATGCTCTTTCCACAGGTGCCCACCCTTAAGAATGGCAATGTCGGAAGCCACAGAGGAGGATGGCAGAGCCATGACATGGAAGGAACCTGATCCCTGAATTGCCACCCACTCATCAGGAGCATTGGTGTTTGGAATTTATGAGAAATAAGAATGAAACTTCTGTTTTAGCCATTATTCATCTATGGCTTCCTTTGTTGAAGCAGCTGGGGGTTTCTAAACTAACGTAATGACCTTTGTGATGTCTCTGCTAAACCTGAGCATTGATCCACCCACTTAGAAGTATTCCAGATGCATCGACGGCCACCTGGTTTAAGGAAAGCATAGAGACAAAGCCTCCATCTGTCTGGCACACATCGCTTCTATCACTGCTAAGATCAAGTAAGTACAGCATCGGTCTGGTACATAAAAGGGGCTTAATATGTATTATTTTCTTCAGCTCATGCCAGGCCATAGCCCCCACAAAGGGTTTGTTCTTGGTGACAGGGACCTTGAGAGGGGTCACCCCTCTGCAGACTCAGCCCCTCTGGCCCCCCTAGCCACCCTCTGGGGCCCTCACTCACTTTTCCTGTGGGTTGCTGGGGTCGGAGACGTAGGGCTGACAAAGGCCGGCAGCCACGTCGGTGTTGGTGAGCGGGGTGAAGCGGTCTGCGTAGACCTTTATGTCCAGTGACTGCAGGACTGAGTGGTAGCGCTCATGGATGCAGAGGGCGGTGGACAGCCCAATAACCCCAGCTCCGATCACTACCACGCGCATTGTGCCAGCCTGCAGAAAAGAAGGGTTGAGGTGTGCCATCATCACCATCCTCTCCATCACCATCTCTACCATCGCCACCCTCCATTGAAGGCTCAGAAAGTGCCAGATATCGCCAAATCTGTTTTATACTTGATCTTCTCAATGATCCTCACAAACGGAAAAACTGAGGCATGGAGAGGCAAAGCCACTTGCCCAAGGTCACACAGCTGGTAAGTAATATCACTTTCTCTGGGTAGCCTGCCCAAATACGATATACCCAGCTGGGAATATAAAAACAGGCCTAGCAGAGTGCCTGGCCATTTCTAGGCTGGGGAGAGTGGTTAGGATAATGGGCTCTTGTCTTCAAATCTCAGATCTCAGCTCTGCTGCCTACTGGGCATTGATGTTGGGCAAGATGCTCCATGAGTCTCATATTCTTCTTCTGGAAAATAGGAAAATTATTAACTTATGCCTCAGAGAGTAGATGAGAGATGTATCTCGATGGCAAATGAAAAAAGCATAACACAGTGTCTAGTACAAAAGAAGTAACTTACTGACATTTGCAGAGCACCTACTGTGTGCCAGCCCCAGCGCTAAGTGCTTCCCATGTATTATTTCATCTAAGTCTCCCAACATTCTTATGACATAGGAACTGATGTTATTGGCTCCACTTTACAGATGAGAACACTGAGGCTCAGAGAGATGAAGTCACTTCCTCAAGGTCACACAGCCAGCAAGTGGTGCTGCTGGGATTAAATTTCAATTTAAGTCAACTCCTACACACCTACTGTGTGACAGACTGGCAGCTATGGATACAGCTGTGAGCACATCAGATGCAATGTCTGACCTCAGAATTCAGGTCTTCCGGCGCACCCCCTCAGGGCCTGCCTTGGGATGCTAGGCTGCCTGGGTCCTTGGAAATTTCTAAGGCCAAGCAGCTTTTGACCTTGAAGCTGTTTGGGTCTGCACAGCAGGGAAATATTCTGCCGGCTCCTGCTGAGGCAGAACAAGGGGATGTTTTGTGCCCAGAAGGGCTAAATTCAACTTTCCCTCCTCTTTACTCACAACTCTTCCCACAGAACTTGGCTCCTGGCAATTTGGGCCTGTGGCCCCAAACAGCAGGACGTTTTCAGTATGGCCTAGTTTTGTAAAGGGGGAAACGGCTCCAGCCCACAAGAACTGGACTCTGTCGGGGTTTCAGCAGCCAAGTTGGAGATAAAACCAAAAAACAAAAAGGCATCGTTGCTCTGGGCGATTCTCCTTCTAGCTGCCAGCCGGGGCTTGGTTGGGGGTGGGGAAGGCAGACCCTCTCAGGCACCCCCACCCTCCTCCTTCAATCTCCTATTTTATAAAATAGGAGTTATCTCGTCTCACGGGGTCGCCCTGAAGTTGAAACAACCGGCTTGGTACAATGCCTGGCACAGAGTAGGCCTTCAGTACATGGCAGCCTCCTTCTGTCCCCCAGCACCTTGGAAATAACAAAAGAAAGACACTGGATGTTGAGGAGGAGAGAGAAAGAAGAGAGAGTCAGACCTGGCTTTACTTCTGGCTCGCTGTGTGACCTTGGCCAACTTACTTCCCCTCTCTGGGCCTTCTGACTGTCTCTGCATAACCTCTGGAGAGCTGACCACTTTTGTACATTGACAACAAGAAGGCAAGGATAGAGAGCTTTCCTGTATTTTCCCAATTCCTCGTACTGAATCCAGGTGGTGGCATGACATGGGGAGGTGGCCGTGGGGCAGGCTCACAGCCTGGCTCGGGCACACACCAGCTGTCATTTAACTTGATTGAGCCAGGGTGACCAACCTCCCTGATTTGGACTGACGGTGTCCCCAGCATGTGGACTCTGAGTGCGAAAACCAGAAGAGTCCCGCAGCAGACCGGAATGAGTTGGCCACTAACTGAGCCTGTTTCCTCTTCTATAAATTTTTAAGGGTTAACAAAGCTCCCTGCCTATTGTCTCCCCACCAGAATATAAGCTTCAGGAGAGCAGGGACTTCTGTCTTCAGCTCTATCCCCAGAGCCTAGAATAGTGCCTGGTGCGTAGCAAGGATTCATAAGTGAATGAATGAATGAATTAATGAATGAGTGAATGGCGTTCTTATGAGGAGCAAAGGGGAAAATAATCATAAAGTGCTAGGGAACTCATAAATGACAGCAGTGATTATCATCCTTCCCAGTTTGCAGCTGAGGCTGGAGAGAGCAGTAATTATTTGAGGCCACACCAAGAGTTGGAAGAATAGCAGGGGTGTGAACCCAGCTCTCCTTTTTCCAGGACCCGACTTTTTTCCATTCTCACGCTACCTAGAAAACCAGTAAAGGATGGAGAAAAAGAGGAGGTGCTTATGTAATAGAAGTTTGTGAGGTGAGAGAAGGAGAGTGTTGGAAAACTCTTACAAGGTTTCTGGGCAGGGAGAAAGAGTCTTTGGACCAAAGCAGAGCGGGCACATGGCACATATCCCATAATGAGTCTGATGAGGTGTGTCAAAGCCTCTGGGTAGGAGCAGAGTCACATGCCCAAGAGAAGAGCTACTTCTGGAACCAGCTGGCAAGGCAAAGAAGGACAAGAAACAGTGTGGGGCTCAGTTTGTCCAATATGTAAAATTCTGAAGATAAGCAAGACGCCATCATGCAGGTGGGGAAACTGAGGCCCAGAAAAGAGAAGCGACTAGGCCAAAGTGACACAGCTAGGCCAAAGTCACAGAATTATAATAAAAGGATTTGTGGGGTCTTGGAGTTAAAAAGTCTCTGGAAAAGGCAGGAATAGGTCACATCAAGAAAAGGACTGCAAAGTGGAGATAAACAACAATGATAGTAGCTGCTAGGTTTTCACCTCCTAGGATTGTGCGGAGAACTTTACATGCATTATCTACTTTAATCTTCTAACAACTCTTGGGATTATCATTATGCCCATTTTACAGATGAGGCAACTGAGATTCAGCCAGCCAGCTGGTGAGAAGCAGAGCCCAGGCCGGCCTGACTCCCAAGTGAAAAAACTGAGGGTCAAGCAGGTAAAGAGAAATGCCCATGTTTCAGGGTCCTGCATTGAAAAAAAACACACATAAAATACACCAAATGTAGGAATGTTTAGTGTGTTAGTAATAGGCACAGAATTTAAGAGGAAAAACCATGTATCCTAAATCAATGATCTTAATAAACTATGTGAATCAAATTTGATACTGATTATAGCAACTCTTAATAAACCTGTGTGTGTGTGTGTGTGTGTGTGTGTGTGTGTGTGTGTGTGTGTGTGTGTGTAATTATAATGTCTACATAAGCGTGGAGCAGGAAGGGAATAATTTTGGCAGTCACATGTAGATGGAGCACAGACATCCTCTTAATCCTCTCAGCTGCTCTGGAAGTTGAGTCCCACTGTGGGACTGAGTGAGTTTCAAGGAGAGGAAGTCACTCTCCCAAAGTCACACAGCCAGTGTGGGCCAGTGTTCGGATCTGGACCCAGTTCTAACTGAGCTTTCTGCACTGTGCCATAAAACTATTTAGGCAGCCAGCAATATGTTGGCACCAACAATTTCTGCTTGCTTTTCAGTCTTGGGTTTGTATGCTTATAAGCTCTGTTGTCCCTAGAAAGGAATTTGATGGCTACGTGCACATGGCAAAGACTAGGAAAGACGTATTCTGAAAGAATCAACAAGTCATGGATAAAGTACTTGAATGCACATCGTTAGCTAGCTTTTCCAGGTTGCACCATATGGCTACTTCTTATGATACTGATATTTTCAGAGTTTATCTTTAAAATGGAACAAATTCCATAAACACTTGACAACCAGGCTACCAGCTCCCTGCCCCCAAAATAATAATTACATTTATTGAGTCCTTGTTATGTGACCAGTTCTGTGCTAAGCACTTTACATTATCACCTCTTCTAATACTCAGATGAACCCTGTAACAGGTGAGTTATAATCCCCATCTCCCAGATGGGGAAACTGAGACTTCAAGAGGCGAAGATGCTTACCTGAAGTCCCTGCCCAGCTCCATGGTTGTCACCTGCCTCAGGCTCTAATGTGGAGCTTCTTTTTTGACGCTGAGAGGGCATTGAAGTTCTGCTGTGCACTCCCCCCCCCCCCCACACACACACATACTCCCACTCACCTGGTGTGTCAAACTTCAGGAGAAAAGAGGCAGCTGCTGTGAGCACAGGGTCCTGTCTCCTGAGGGGAGGCTCCTGATTCTGGGGCGTCCTGTCCTTAGCCCTCTGCCTGCCAGCCGGGACTGGAGCTCAGGGTCAAAGTCTGTAGTTATGGACAGGGCACAGCTTGGCGCTGCTCCGCTCCCAGGGGCTGGCCCCGGGCCAGGCTGGAAGACCTCACCTCCCCTCGCTCCCAGTCCCTGAAAAGCTGCCTGCCTTTTTTGGCTGATCCTAACAAGCCCCTGTGTACAGGCCTGGGGGGAGGGAGTAAAGGCAGGCGGGGTTCTTGGAGGGCTGATGGACATAAGGAGGTCTGTCTCCCGGGCCAGCTGGAGACGATCCTCTTTGTTCCCTTTTCCTGCTGAGGTTTGGGTCAGGCCCTGGCCTGAAGGGTGGGGGTGGTCAGCCTGGCAGCTCCTGAGGGGAGCCCAGAGGTACAGGACAGAGGCTTCCAGGGCCAGCTGGCCAGCCCAACCCAGTGCCATTCTGGGACGCTAGGTGGATGAGGCCAAGAAAAGAGTTGAGGTGATGGCTGTTTGGATCATGAGGACGTATGGTCCTTTGCTCCTGTATTCCAGAGACACGAGGGGCAAGGCTCTAGATCCTTCCTCTGCCAGAGCTAGACCTGGACCTGTGACTCTTAGAGCCTAAGGTCATCAGGTGCCTCAGGGTCTGTGTTGGCCACAGTATTATAACACCGCCTACAAGCAGAGGCCCATATTTGAAGCCAGGTCAGGGTTGCCAGATCTAGCAAATAAAGATGCAAGACACCCTGTATTTTTTTTAAATTTATTTAGATCAGGTCCTTTATTCCAAATCCCCTTCAGTATGCTTATGTTATCCATTTGTAATAGTTAGATTTATTGTCATGGTCTATATTCCATCCACCATAATCCTGGTTGGTTTTTTAAAAAATCTACGCGTAATAAAATTTACTTGTTTTGTTGTACAATTCTGTGGGGTTTCCAAATACAGTCTTGCAACCAGCACCGTAGAACCATCATCCCCCAAACTTTCCTGCCCTACTTCTTTGTAGTTAGACCCTTTCTTCATCCCTATTTCTGGCAATCACTAACCTGTTTTTCTTTCCTATAGTTTGCCTTTTTCAGAATGTCATATAAATAGAGTCATGCAATATGGGTCTGGCTTCTTAAAGTTAGCAAAATGCACTTAAGATTCATTTATGTTTTTGTATGAATCAACAGTTTGTTCTTTTATCTCTGAGTAGTTGTTATTATTAGTGAATATTGAATTTTGTGAAATGCTTTTTCTGCATCTGTTGAGATGACATGGTTCTATTGCTTTAGTTGGTTAATATGGTGAATTACACTGATGTTTGAATGTTGAACCAGTCCTGCGTTTTGGTATGAATCTCATGTAGTTGTGATGTTTTTCTTTTTAGGTATTGCTGGATTTAATTTGCTAATATTTTGAGTTTTGTTTCTATGTTCATGAAGAATACTGGTCTCTAGTTTTCTTCTCTTATAATATGTTTTTCGGGTTTTGGTACTAGTGTAATTGCATTTTCTTTTTTTTTAATTTTCATTTTTCAATTACAGTTGATTATCTTATATTATCTTATATTAGTTTCAGGCATACAGCATAGTGGTTAGACATTTATATAATTTATGAAGTGTTCCCCCGATAAATCTATTAGTACTTACCTGGCACTATACATAGTTACTACAATATTATTGACTATATTCCCTATGCTGTACTTTACATCCTTGTGACTATTTTGTAACTACCAATTTGTAATTCTTAATCCCTTCACCCTTTTCACCCAGTCCCCCAAGCCCTCCCAATCTAGCAACCATCAGTTTTTTCCCTGTATGTCTGAGTCTGTTTCCATTTTGTTTGTTCATTTATTTTGTTCTTTAGATCCCACATATAAGCATATAAGTGAAATCATATGGTATTTGTCTTTCTCTGTCTGACTCATTTTACTTTGCATAATATTCTCTAGGTCCATCCATGTTGTCACAAATGATAAGATTTCATTCTTTTTTATGGCTCACTAATATTCCATTGTGTATATGTACCACTTCTTTATCCAATAGTCTATTGATGGGCACTTAGGTTGCTTTAGGTTCATTATAAATAATGCTGCAATGAACATAGAGCTGCATATATATTTTTGAATTAGTATTTTGGATTTCTTTGTATAAAGACCTAGGATGGGAATTACTGGGTCATAAGATAGTTCTATTTTTAATGTTTTGAGGAACCTCCATACTGTTTACCATAGTGGCTGCACCAGTTTGCATTCTCACCGACAGTGCATGAAGGTTCCCTTTTCTCCACATCCTCACCAACACTTGTTTGTTGATTTATTGATGATAGCCATTCTGACAGGTATGAGGTGGTAGCTCATTGTGGTTTTAATTGCATTTCTCTGATGATCAGTGACATTGAGCATCTTTTCATATGTCTATCGGCCATCTGTATATCCTGTTTGGAGAAATGTCTATTCAGGTCCTCTGCCCATTTTTTAACTGGATTGTTTGCTTTTTTGGTGCTAAGTTGTATGAATTCTTTATAAGGGGATATTAACCCCTTGCTAAGGGGATATTAACCCCTTATCAGTTGTATCATTGGCGAATATCTTCTCCCATTCAGTAGGTTGTCTTTTCATTTTGTTGATGGTTTCCTTTGCTGCGAAAACTTTTTAGTTTGATGTAGTCTCATTTGTTTATTTTTCCTTTTATTTCCCTCACCCAAGGAGACGCATCCAAAAAAATATGACTAAGAGCAATGTTAGAGAGTTTGCTACTTATGTTTCTTCTAAGAGTTTTATGGTTTTGGGCAAGACACCCTGTGTTTTATCTGGCAACTCTCATCCAGGCAATTTGTGTCCAGAGCTGGAGCACTCAGCTACTACACCAGAGAGTTTAAGAGCTTAACTGAGTGAGTGTAGTGGAGGGCGTGAGGCACCACCCGGGATTCCCCACACAGCAAGGGTGTACGTGGGCTGTGGCTTCAGAGCCCTGCACTGTGCAAAAAGCATATTCAGGATTATTATTTAATTTTGGAAAATGAGGTGGGGAGACATCTATTGTTTTCATGATACAAACTATAGAAAGTAAAGTTCCACAGAATATTCTTGGCTATTGGAATAAGTAGAAAATATGCCCCAGGAAGGATGTGAGATTTTTTTTATCCTTGTCAGAAGAGGGCATGAGTGAAAGAGAGAAAGGAAGGAAGGGAGGGAGGGAAAGAGGGAAGGAAGAAAAGAGAGAGAGAGAGAGAGAGAGAGAGAGAGAGAGAGAGAGAGAGAGAGAGAGAGAGAGAGAGAGAGAGAGAAAGAAAGAAAGAAAGAAAGAAAGAAAGAAAGAGAAAAGTTGAGAAACTCTGAGTTGGTTGAATCTGCCCATTTGACACTTGGGTAAACTGAAGCCCAAAGAGAGGAGCAGGTGAGCCCTAAATTTCACAGGGGCATCAGGCTCACTCAGTCCATGATTGCAAGGCCCTTGAAAAACTACTCTGAAGTCCAAAGTTCACTAATCACGACAGAAGGCACCAAAGGACCTTTGGAAGCAATTTCTGTGTATTTAGCCGGAATTTTAGGAATCAAAGAACTTTCTGATCCACTGGCTGGTTGATAAACAACATGCCCTTCTACCAGCTCTCAAATACACTCAGGCCAGGGCAAAAAAGATCATTTACTAGAATTCTCTGCAGGAGGTAGAACTCTTGTGAGGGCCACGTGAAGTTATAGAATAACAAGTTAATCCCCACACACTCTCTCTCAGAAGAAATTAGCTTTATTATAACTTTTTTGAGTATTAAGATAACCATAACCTCTATAATTTATACAATACAGAAGGTATAAAGAAGAAAGCACTAATCACCTGTAACCAATCCCACCACCAGGAAAGGGGGCCATTCACATTTTGGGGGACTATTCCCAATCATTAACATAAACACACCCCAGGGGACAAAAATGGGATCACATCATCTGTGCTGTTTCGACTCCCATTCACTTATCAATATGGTAGGTCCTGAAAACCTTTCCATCCAGATATAGTACAGAAGTGTCCATTGCACACAGGATACCATTGACTATGGATGTTAACAATTTTTAAAGTCAGTTCCTATGGGGACTGTCCCTGTAATTTTTTGATATTACAAACAAATATCCTGGAAGTGTCTCTTGGCACACGTGTCTAATTATTTCCTTGGGTGAGTCGATTCCTAAAAATGGAGTCATTGTGTCAAAGAGTTTGCTCCTTTAAAATACTGATCCATTTTGCCAGAGGACCCTATCAGTTGACAAATTTAAGGAGATACCCACTCTCAGATGTCCACCCTATACTTGTACCATCCTCAGCACTTGCCCCACCTTAGTTTCGTCGCAGCTAATGAGACTGCAAATTTTTGTAGGTTGATGGATTTCTTTATAAAGTGACTTTTTTGCCCTTCTCATTTTGTTCTTGACGTGTATTGGCCATTTTTCTTATTGATTTGTAAGTATTCCCTTTACATTTATGGGTATTAACTTTTTGTTGCAAATATTTTCCCCAATTTATTTGTCATACGAAGGTTTTACTTTTTTTTTTGTACTCAAATCAATTTTTTTTCTTTCTTTTTTTTTTTTTACCGTTTATGATATGTACCATTAATGTCATATTTAGAAACCTTGCTTTCCCCCCACACCTACCTGCTCCATACAGACTTTCTAGAACATTTGAGGGGTATTTTTTTTTATTGGGGAACAGTGTGTTTTTCCAGGACCAATCAGCTCCAGGTCAAGTTGTTGTTTTCAGTCTAGCTGTGGCGGGTTCAGCTCCCTGGCCCATGCGGGAATCGAACTGGAGACCTTGGTGTTATAAGCACTGAGCCAACTGGCCACTCCCTTGAGGGGTATTTTTACATTTAAATATTTGATTCATTTGGAATTAATTGTTGGAGACTACAGGGTTGGGGGTAGGTCTCCAACTTCAATTGCTAGCCAATGGCACCAAAACCATTGATTGAATCACTCCCATCTTTTCCACCAATATCTACCTGCTTTTATCATTCACTCAGTTTTCCTGTGTGTTTGGGTCTATTCCTGGACATTCCATTGCACTCCATGCATGTCTCTGTGCCTCTCTAAGCCAATGCCCATTCTGTTTTCATTTCTGCAGCTCTGTCACGTGTTTTAATATCTGGTAGAACAGATCCCTTCTTTTGACTCTTCTTTTTCAGAGTCTGCCTGCCCCTTCTCCCACAGTTACCTTTCTGGTGGGGGCAGGGTGTGTGTGTCGTGACCAAGGTCAGGACTCTGGAGTCAGGCTGACCCTGTGGGTACCCCAGCTTTGCCCTCCCTACCTGTGTGGTCTTGAGCTGGTACTGAAGAAAACCAGAATGCAATCAGGCGGTCACATGGCAGGAGATCCAAGAGCACACATTTTAGTGTCAACCCCTAGCTCCACCCTTCATGGTCCCCAGGATCTCAGACAAGACCCCTTGAAACCGCATATATAGAATTGGGGGCGGGGAGGGGGTTAATAACAGATCCTTATAATTGGAAATATTGAATAACTGGAGACTTTCTCTTATTGCAGAATTAAGATGAAATAGTGATTCTCACAGACACAATGCACACAGTACATGCCTAAACAAAATTCAACTGAATACAAATTTAAAGGTCTTATTGGCTTTATTCAACAATTCATAAATCAGGCAGTGTCCAATGCAGCAGATAGAAAGGAGCTTCAAGGAGTTGTACAAATGAAAGACTTTTATAGGCAAAAGGGAGCTGGAACAAGGAAGTTATACATAGTAAACAAAAAAGCAGATTGGTTAGTACAAGGTTATTTTCCTTTAGAGAACGGCAGGGGTCTATCAGACAGGTTTCCTAACTGGTACGGATCAGGTAATTTCTGGTTGACTGGTTTAAGATTCCATTTCTGAGAGAGCCAAAACTGTAATTAAGTTAAGTCTAGGTTTGGTAATATGGGGCTTAGCATAAGCAACTCCATTTTGGGCCTATTGTCTTGTTTTTAACAATTGTTAGCTTGTTCAGTTATCTCTTACCAAGATCCCTTATACTAGTCCCCAAAATTAGGTTGGTATTTTCAGTGGAATCGCACTTAATGTAGTGATTGATAATTCTACTATAATAAGTCTTTCCATGCAAAAACAAATCTTCTCCATCTCGTCATTTATGCCTTCTTTTTTTGTTCTTTGGTAGAGGTTTATAATTCTTCATAGTTTTCTTCCAAAACTGGGATCCTAGTCTCATATACTGTTTGCTGACCCGCTTTATTCCCCCTCCCCCCAATACACACACTTAATATTTTATGAAACTCTTTCTGGAGTAGTGTGTTGTTTTATAACATGTTTGTACATGGCTGTTGTATTCATTTTCTATTGCTGCATAACAAATTACCTCAAAATCTAGCAACTTAAAACAGTAATCATTTATCATCTCACACGTTTTCTGTGGGTCTAGAATCAGGGAGCAGCTTAGCTGGGTGGTTCTGGCTCAGTGCCTCTCATAGGCTGCAGACAGGACGCTGGCAGGGCTGCAGTCTCATCTGAGGGCCTGACGGGGTCTGCAGCATCCACTTTCAAGGTGGGTCATTCACATGGCTGGTAGGTTGCTTCTGGCTGTTGGCAGAAGGCCTCTGTTCCTCGCCAAGAAGACTTCTCTCCATGGGGCTTCTCGAGTGTCCTCATGACATGGCAGCTGGCTTCCCCCAGAGTGAGTGATCCAAGAGAGAGTAAGATGGAAGTCTCGGTGTCTTACACGACTTAGCCTCAGAAATCATTCGCTGTCATACGTGCAATATCCTTGTGGTTATACAGCCTAGAGGGTTCTACAAGGGCATGAATACCAGGAGATGGTGGCCACTGAGGGCCATCTAGGAGGGCCATGCTATGCATGTACCCAAACTTATCTAACCGATCGCATCTCAGGGGATATTTAATCACTCTGTTTTACAAGTTGAGCTTCTAAGGCCCAGCAGGGTCCGTGTGTTGCTGTGGTCACACAGTGACTTAGAGGCAGAGTCAGGATAGCCCAAATCCTGTGAGTACACCCACTGAGAAGCAAAGGGAGGCCTGGAGGAACAATCCAAGCAACCAAGTCTGTAAATTTCCCCCTTTCATAAGGACACAGTCATATTAGACTAGGGCCCACCCTAAGAACCTCATCTTAACTTGATGACTTCTGCACACACCATATTTCCAAATACAGTCACCTTCAGAGGTCCTGGGGGTTAGGACTTCAACAGTCAAGCTAACAACCAACCCATGAGGTAGTGCTACTATTCTTACTCCCTTTACACAGGAAGAAAGTGAGCCTCAGACACAGGAAGAGCCTGACCTGGATCCCCTTAACCTCTAAATTGGGAGGCCAGTTTGAACCAGGTGGCTCTCAGGGTCTCTACACCTTCCTGGTGGGCTTGTCGTGTGATTCCTCTGCTCAAATGTCACCTTTGTCCGGAAGGTTCCCTGACCACTTGCCTAAACAGCCCCCCTCCTCACCCTTTGCCATGTAGCCTGCTTTGTTTTTCTCTCAAGCCCTTTTTACTTCTTGACACCATATATGATTTCTTTGACATTTATCTGTGCCTGTCTTGTCCTAAGAACTTTACCAGTATTAATTCATTTAAATACTACCTATTTTGCATATATTATAATAAATACATTTGCTTATATGTTGTTTGACTCTATTCCTCACTTGATTGGATGGTGACTATTTCATTCACTGATGGACCCCAAATTCTCACACTGGTGCCCAGCAGCACATAGGTGCTCCATAAATGTTTGTTGAATAAATTAAGTGAATAAAAAAATGATATAATGTCCAAGAAATGCCTGAAACTTATTGGATTATGATATATTTTTTTACAAGATCGATGTAGGTTGGTTTTATGTTCTTTTTCTTTTCTTTTTTTTTTTTTTTTTATGGCTGCTGTAACCAATGACCAGAAACTTAATGGCTTAAGACAACAGGAATTTGTTGTCTTGTAGTTCTAAAGGTCAGAAGTCTAAAATCAAGGTGTCAGTAAGGCCTGTTCTTTCCAGAGACTGAGGGGAAAATGCATTCCGGAAACATGCCTGTTTCTGCTTCTAGAGTCCACCCGCATTCCTGGGCTCCTGGCCTTCCTCACATTGCTCCAATCTCTTGCTTTCATCGTCACAATGCCTACTCCTCACTCTGATCCTTATGACTCATTCTTATAAGGACCCTTGGGATTATATCAGGCCCACCAGGATAATCCAGGAAAAATCCAGGTTAATCTCTTCTTCTCAACATCTTGAATTGAATCACATCTGCAAAATCCTTCTTACCGTGCCAGGATGCATAGTCACAGATTCCAGCCATTGGAATATGGACATCTTGGGGGGGAGGGGCATTGGTCAGTCTACAAGAGATTTATTACCTCTGACTTTCATGTCCAAAGAGTTAAGGAGGAATTGCAAATTAGTTGCTATAAAAAGGGAACTATCAGTAGAGTTTTCTTCCCTAACTCCCACTCTTAGGATGTTCTGGAAGAACCTCTGTCTTTCGCCTGAGTTCTAAAGTAGAAAAACGTGGGTTCGAATACCAGTTTCATCACTCCCTAGCTAGGTCACTTAACCACTTAGGCATGTGACTTAACCACTCTGTGCAGCCATTTCCTCATCCATGAAATGAGAATCACAACAGTGTAACAAAAAATAAAGATGCTCAACCCAGTAACAGGCACAGGGGCCTGCAGGAGCACAGATAAGGGGTACCTCATCTTCCTGGAAGAAGTCACCCTAGAGCCTGAATGAGAGACATTTACATGTTAATAAGCCCTGTCCCTCAGCACACTTGCAAATCGCTGTACATAATGCCTAGTAGACAGCAAATAACCCAATGACTTGCTATTTTTAATTGTTGCAAACTGAGTTGAGACTACAAGGATGAGATCAAAGATAAATAAATTATGATGGACAGAGTATGATGGTACCAAATGGAAAGGGCTCTACTGGATGCAAGGAAAGTTTGGAGCTGTCTCTTCCAATTGGCTGCTCTCCTCCGCTCCTGGGGTTCTTTGAGGTCTACAGACCGAGGCCTGGGGGCTTTCACTTCTCCTTTCTCCTCCCCACCCCCTTACAGGCCACAGAGTCAAGCCCACAGGCCCTTTTCACTGAAAGGTTTAGAATGACAAAAATTTTAAATAAAGACAGGGTCAAATCAAGACAGGATCAGTAAAAGGGACTTGCGGCGCCATATTGGATCCTGAAGCAAAAGGACAAGTCAGTAACACAGTACTGATCCTGGCCTTATTTAAGATGTTGGTATTTCATGCATTGTAGATTTTTTACATAAATTTTGTTCCTGTAAAATGTTGCACTAAAATATTTTTCTTGGTTACTGAGTTTGGGGCTTTTGTTTTCGGTGTTCCCTTAAATTTTGTTCTCTCACCGGTGTCCCACTGCCTGGTCCTGAGGTTTTTCTTAGGAACCACATGACAAGACAGAGATTTATGACAATGCCAGTGACAGTTGCTGTGTGTTAGAGGAAGGCTATGGAACACTGGAAAGGATACTGCATCCAGCCTCCCTAGGAGAGCTTTTTGGAGGTGGCGTCTGGCTAAAGTTAGTTGTGGGAGGGAAGTGGGCCTCTCTTCTACAGGAGGAAGTGAGAGGGGTGGAGATGGCCTCTGGGAAGGTAGGGGTGGGTGGAGAGGGAGGCAGGCCAGGGCAGGGGTGTCAGGGTTTAGTGCTGTCGGGATGGCAGCACCGTATCTTGGTATGGAGTTCTTGATAGATTGAAGAGGAAGAGAATGGAGCGGTAAGGTCCTGAAATTTGTGTAGGCTGAGGTTCTCCAAGTGGAGTGTAGCCAGGCCAGGACCATCAGCAGCACCGGGGAATTGTTCAAAAGGCAAAATTTCCAGCTTCCCCAAAAACTTAGTGAATCAGAAACTCTGGAGGACGAGGCCTACAAGTCTCAAGGGAATTCTCAAACACTCAAATGTGAGAATGATGGGCCTAAACTAAGGTTCTCAACCCTAAAAACTCACATCCCTTTTACAAATAGTTTGTGATGGTGACTTTCCTCACAGGAATCAAATTCATGGCTGATAAAGCCTACCTAAAAAAACAACCTCTATAATGCCCTGAAAAACCAATGTCCTAACAAATCAACATGTATGGGTATTTTATGATCGTATGTAAATGGTTGGGCACAATTGCCCTGGAGGATGCAGGGAAGTCTCAGCAGCTTGTGTCTGTTTTCAATGAATGTGTTTGGATTTGAGAAGTGAGATGTCACTAGTCAACTGAATCTTGTCCATAATTTTGTCTTATCCTGCACGTTTAAAAATAAGTGCTAAATAAGTATGCGGTCTGTCCATCAACAGCTCAGCTACAAACATGTTGGGTGGTTGACTGCTCTAATATTAGTATTGGTGTTGCCATCTCTAAATCCTTTCCCCCAAATGGTAAACAACTCCTGACTAAGTTCTCCAATAGAACAAAGTATAGTCTTCCCTCCCTTTTAACATACTTGCATTTCTGAAAATTCAGTAAAAAATACTTGATGTTAATATATAAAATGGAGTTAGGTTCTGGTTTCAGGTAATTTTGAACGGGGTTTTCACCCACACAGATGTCTAGTGGGAATGGAACAATTCTTCTTTGGGGGACAGTCCAGTGTATTGCAGGACATTTAGCATTCCTGGCTCCTACCCTCTAAATGTTAGTAGCGTCCATAGGTCTATCATGCCCACTGGCGAGACGATCAAAAACATTCCCCAAAATTCCAAAAACAAAAACAAAGCGCTCCATAGGGGCTATAGTGCCCCATCCAGAATCACCTTTGAGATAAATGCTGAGGGCCAGACCCCAGGAATGTGCAGGAGGTCCCAGCCCCTGGATCTCAGAGGCATCCAGGGGAGGCAGAGGGAAGGATCCAGGAAGCTGCCTGCGTTTCTGGCTGGGCAGTGAGATGGATGGTAGAGTCAGTTTGCTAAAATGGGGAGCAGAATTGGAACACTACATTTAGGGGTGGTTGTACAATGTGGACATGGAGACAGACACGAGGGAAGGGATTTTGGATGAAAGAGAAACTTCCTATTACTGAGTCAAGCCAGTACCACCTTCTTGGTATCTTATTCCATGTTCTTCTCTCCATCCCCACACTGGTCACCTCTCCCCAGGATGACAGCAGCAGCCCCCTTACTGGTCTTCCTCCACTCCTCTGCCCCACAGTCCATTCTCCATGCGGCAGCCAGAGCTTTCTACAGCACCCCCTGACTCTTGCCATTCTTTCTCAGGAAAGCCTTCCCTGATTCACCCCTCTCCCCAAAGAGTTGGCTGGTGAGAAATAGGGTGAAGAAATAAAATGGAGTCACTACAGTCAAGCTGCTAAATTACTAAAATCAAATAGATAGAGGTATGCGGAAATGATTCTTTTCTTGTTCTTACTAGCCTGGGAATTTAAACTTTTGAACTTTCCAGTCCTGCGTCAATGCCTGGATATACATCTGTACATATACGAGACCTCCAGATAACCCTCTGATTATCCCTGAAGGACTCCCGTATCCAGATCACCTGGCATGCATCATCCAGACTGCCTCTCATTTGACTGATAATGGTCCTGGACCACTCTGGGCTAAGAATGCAGGACTGAGTATTCTCAAGAATGCACTTTTTAGTATAAGAAGTCGTAACTTTCGGGCCGGCCTGGAGGCTCAGGCGGTTAGAGCTCGATGCTCCATGCTCCTAACTCCGAAGGCTGCCGATTCGATTCCCACATGGGCCAGTGGGCTCTCAACCACAAGGTTGCCGGTTCAACTCCTCCAGTCCTGCAAGGGATGGTGGGCTGTGCCCCCTGCAACGAGAAAACGGCAACTGGACTTGGAGCTGAGCTGCGCCCTCCACAACTAAGATTGAAAACACAACAACTTGACTTGGAAAAAAGGCCTGGAAGTACACACTGTTCCCCAATAAAGTCCTGTTCCCCTTCCCCAATAAAATCTTAAAAAAAGAAGTCGTAACTTTCTTCTTCAGAAAACTTCTGGGTTTTTGCCTAGCTGTGATTCCAGTTTACAATCTCTAAGACCCCTGAATAAATCTTTATCGTTTATTTCTAGCCAAAGCCTCCTGATTCACTTATGCTCAGTTGACGCTGGGTTTCTGGACACACAGAAGGAATCTTCTATAAGAAGATTAGTGGGCGGCCGGTTGCTCAGTGGTTAGAGTGCAGTGCTCATAACACCAAGGTCGCCAATTCGATTCTCACATGGACCAGTGAGCTGCGCCCTCCACAAATAGATTGAAAACAATGACTTGACCTGGAGCTGAGTTGTGCTCTCCAGAACTAGATTGAAAAAAAAAACGACTTACTCGGAGCTGAGCTGCACCCCTCAACTAAATTGAAAACAACGACTTGACACGGAGCTGATGTGTCCTGGAAAGACACACTGTTCCCCAACATTCCCCAATAACAAATGAAAAAAACATTAGCAAACTAATTTTTAAAACGTGCTTAGTACAGTAGTCCCTCCTTACCCGTGGGGGACACGTTCCAAGACCCCCAGTGGATGCCTGAAATCGTGGATAGTACTGAACCCTATATACACTATGTTTTTCCTATACATACATACCTATAATAAAGTTTAATTTATAAATTAGGCACAGTAAGAGATTAACAACAATACCTAATAAAATAGAACAATTAAAACAATATACTGTAATAACAGTTCTGTGAATGTGGTCACTCGTTTCAGGGGTCCCTTCCTGAAGTCTCCCTATAGGCTTAAAGCTTACTGATGCAACACGGTGCTGTCAATCAGAGCATGTTTTCTGTTCTTGTCTTCCACTCACAACTGTAAGGCCTTTTCCATCTTAGCTAAGCACTTCTCATGCACTGTGGCTATAACTTTTGCTGTTTGAGGTATGATAGCAAAACCAGCATGAATTTCGTTTTCTTTCTTCATGATTTCACCAATAGATTTGTTTTTACCATAGATTTTAGCCAGCTCAGCATATGACTTTTTTCTTTCCTTATGAAGTCCAGAACTTGCACCTTGTCACTTGAAGGAAGCCCTTTACAGCCTCTCTTTGGCCTGTCTGAATTGTGATCACCACTACTCTAGCACTTTGGGGCTATTAAGTAAAATAAGAGTTAAACACTAGCACTGTGATACTGAAACAGTTGATCTGATAACCAGCTACTAAGTGACTAACAGGCAGGGAGACACACTGGACAAAGGGATGATTCATGTTCCAGTGGAATGGAGCTGGATGACTTGAGATTTCATCACAAACCAATGCACAATTTAAAACTTACGAATTGTTCATTTTTGAAAATTTCCACTTAATATTTTCAGACGGTGGGTAACTGAACCCGGGGAAAGCGAAACTTCAGATAAAGGGGAACCACTGTCACGTGATTCACCTCTGTAAAATTTGAGGGCAAGCCCAATCTATGTTGCTCACTGTTCAATGCTCCAAGCCTGATAGTAGGTGCTCAACAAATATTTCATAAAAGAATGAATGAATGAACGAATGAATTTCTACAAAGATCTTCTGTCTGGGTTCACCGGCAGGGACCAGGAGGTTTTTATCTCCTGGTCCTTGAGCCTCTCCATCCTCCTCCCAGGCCGTCCTGGCTGCGCGGCCATCGGGCCTCAGTTTCCCCGCCAGCGCAGCGGGTAGGCCTCTGGGGGGCGGACGTGCCGGCAGTCGCGCGCAGCCGGGTCCCCGTGACGGAGGGCCGGGCACGCGGGCGGGGGGTGCATGTGTTGGGCGCGCGGGGGACGTGACCGGCCGGCCAAAGCCTCCAGCGCTGCTGGGGCTCCCGAGCCGCGCACGCGCGCCGCCCCGCGCTCCGCCCTGGCCCCCTCTCCTCCTCCGCGCTCCAGGCCGAGCGCGCGCCGGCGCGGGAGGCGGGGGCCGGGGGTGGCGGACGCCGAAGGGGAGGGGCGGGCCTGGCCCGGCTCCGCCAGGCCGCCCGCGCGCGGCTCCTGGAGCGCCCCGGGCCCGGCCCGGGCGGCGGCGGCGGCGGCTCTAGCCCCAGGCTTCGGCGGTGCCGGGGCGCCGCGGCGCAGCCATGGCCCTGGTGACCTTGCAGCGCTCGCCCACGCCCAGTGCCGCCTCCTCGGCCAGCAACAGCGAGGTGAGCCCCGGGCCCGCGGCCGCGGCCGGGCGGAGCAACCGACGCGCCAGGCCTGGGCCGCGAGTGTAGGACTGAGGGCGCCGGGGATGGCGAGGGGCGACGGCGAGCGGTCCGGGGCCTATGGGGACGCCGCTGTACGACCCCACCTGGGCAGCCGAACTGCGGGAAACTGTGAGGATGCGACGCCCCCTCCCCCACCGCCATCTAGGGGTGACCTCGTTTGGGGGTGACTGTGTGCGTGTGTACCCCGCGTCTAGGGGTGACGGTACACCGAAACTCTTTGGCTGATCGCCGTCTGGGGGTGACTGCAGACTGTGTGTGTGTGTGTGTGTGTGTGTGTGTGTGTGTGACAGTGACCTCCGTCGGAGGGTGCCTTTGCAGGAGATTGGATGTGCGACTGAAACTCCTAATTAGGTGACTGTATGAGATGCCGGTTCTGAGATTTGTGACCCTGTGGCTGCTCTGGGCCCTTTCCCTAAGCGCCTGGCAGTATGTATGTAAGACTGTGTAACTCCGTGGCCTGTGTGACACTGTGAGAAGCCACCAGCATGCTCCTGTGAATGTGAGATTGTTTCCCTGACCACCAAACCCCTGGAGTTCTGACTCTTGGTGTCACTGCGTGACAATGACCAAGGGAGCTCAGGGTGCTGTGTGTCTTATGTCTTTGTGTGCCGCTGAGTCTGGGTTTTTCCGTTTTGTAGTATCATTTGGGGCTGCATGTTTGCGTGCATCGGGCTGTGTGGTGGAGGCTGGTTCTGGTGTTTCTGTGGTTGTATGGGTGCCTTCTGGGGCCGCATGGCTGCCCTGTGCAGGTTTCTGTGGGTCTGTGCGTGGCTGGCTACTTCTTACCCTGGGGTCAGTTGGGGAATTGGTCCTCTGAGTCTACCGTTGGACTGGACCACTGAGGCTGGGGCCTCAGGCCTGTGGTCAGCTCACTCCTGCGGCTTTGGGGCCCCGACCCTCTTGTCCCCACTCTTGCCCACCTTCTCTTGGCGAACGGGTTAAAGTCTCTGGTCTAAACTCATATTCAGGGCAAGGCTGAGTGTTGGCCTGAAGACAGAGCAACTAGAGGACGAGGCTGTGGAGTGTTTAGAGAACACTGGAGGAGGAGCCCTGCCGGCCCAGGAAGTGGCCCTGCCAGCATCTGGGCCATTCTGGCCCCTTCTTTGTGGGGGAAGTGGACTGATAATACTGACAGGTTTGTGTGTGTGAGGGACAGAGAGGAGGGCCTGTATTTGGTTTGACAGCCCTGTCTGTCCCACTGGCTCCGGGCAGGGTAGCTCTTGGGCCTATTTTGCAGAGACTGGTAGGAGCATTTTCAGAGAGGCTGCCCCCTCCTCTTGAGGAGTGGCCACTGTTATCTTGTCTACAGACAGAAGATTCTAACGGCCCCTCCTCTGCATGCTGAGCAAGAACATTGGTGGTCAGTTGCCTGCAACTGAGAAGTCAGGCTGCAGTAGCTTCTCTCCTCCCCACAGTGACGTCTGCATCATTCCTATTACTGCTGTCTTGCAGTTGACAAAGTACTTGCGTGCATTAATCTCATGTTCCCAGCTCAAAAAACTATTGTGAGATGAGTGAAGAGTTCAGCTTCTGGAAGGGGTTAGACAGAGGGCTTCTCTACCTGGGTCTCTGATTCTAAACCCCTGTATTAGCCATGGTCTCTTCCTGCCTGAGACACATGAACATTATTTTATTTGATTATTTTTTAGCTGAGGTATAATTCACATACCATCGATTCACCATTGTAAAGTGTACAATTAAGTGGTTTTCAGTATGGTCACACGGTTGTACAGCTATCACCACTGTCTAATTGCAGAACGTTTTCCTCAGCCCAAAAAGAAACTCCGCCCTCCTTAGCCGTCACCCACAGTCTCCCTCCCACCACCCCACGACCCCTGCCCTGCTCTCACCAATTCTAGGCAACCACGAGTGTACTTTCTGTCTCCCTGGATTTGCCTTTTCTGCGCATTTCACGTAAGTGGAATGAGGTAATATGTAGTCTTTTGTGTCAAGGCTCTTCCACGTTGCAGCACATGTCAGGACCTCATTCCTTTTTATTGCCAACTAATATTCCATTGTATGGATGGACCCCATTTTGCTGGGTGTGTAGATGGTTTTCATGACACACATTTTAAATGATGATAGTATAAAGTATTATTTTCACAAGGTGCCGATGAACTGACAGACACAGCTTTTATTTGACTTGAGTAAATCAGCATCGTGAGGCTCCCAGTGAGCGAGCAGTGCCTGGGACGGCCCCTGGAAGGGAAGGCTTTCTTCCAGATGGGATGAGGCATGCAGAAGTAAGGCAGGAGCAAGCGTGTGCGCACGGATGTTGGGCTGGGCGGCTCTGCCTCTGGCTTGACCTTCCTCGGGTTACTTCCTTCTCTGGGCCTTGGCTTATCCGAAAGGGTTGGCTTCCTTCTTGCGTATATTCTTTGACATACGTAGCTTGCTGCTCTGAAATAACTGACCTTACATTGTCTTTCATCCTGAGAATCACAGAGAGTGACCGAGAATTAAATGGTCCTGAAGTCTGTATCCCCAGATCACTTCCTCACTCATCACGATCCTTTGTCTAGTCAGAGACTTTCAGGGCAGCGGTTTCCTGACCCAGCCTGTCCTGATGCACAGCGTACGCTGGGAACTGAGGGAAATCACAGCCCGGCCAGCAACCCAATGCTCCTCTCTCTTTTAATTTTTCCCCCCATCTTTAATTCTCATTTATGTCATTTTACTGTCAGCCTTACCTCATTCCTTTGTGAGAACAGGCAGAGAGCGCAAGAATAGATAAATCAATAACTTTCAGGAATGGACCGTCACATTGTTATTTTTGACAAATGTTCCTGGTGACTGATTTTCATGGGCAGATCTCCAGTCTCCTTTTTGGGGTTGGATCAGGCTTTTTCAACCTCCGCACTCCTGACATTGGGGGCTTAAAAATCCTCAGTTGTAGGGGGCCGTCTTGTGTATTGTAGGATATTTAGCCGCACTCCGTCTTCTACCCACTAGATGCCAGTAGCACCCTCCAAAAAACTGGCTCCAGACATTGCCCAGTGTTTCCTGCTGAGAATAATTGCCCCCCTGGGTGAGAACCATTGGGTTAGACCCAATATTCTCTTCTAAATTTGTGGTGGTTGTTTTGTGGTTGAACTTCAGGACTGAAGTTCGTGACCCTCTGGTCAGCAAAGCCCTCCCCGATTTCCCACTTCTCTTTCAATGTGGGATAGGGCGTGTGAGAACAAACTGGCCGGCCACCAGTGAATACCTCTGCATAATAGTACACACATATTAGCTTAATAAAATGTAGGGACTCCGGGACCTGCTGCTGTGTGTCCCTTGCTGCCCAGACCCCTCCCTGCATTAGCCCTGTCCCCTTTTTCCATTACTATTGGCTTCTGTCTGGTTTCTGTCCTCGATCAGCCTTGCATCTCTCCCAGCCATCACTGCTTTCCAGGTTTCTCTTTCCCATTCAATGGACTCCTCTGTGTAACATACAAAACATGCCAAGTCCCAGTGGTACAGTTGTTTGGGGGTGTGTGTTTTCTTCCCATTTCAGTTTTCCCTTTGAAAGAGGAAAAGAAAAAGAAAAATTGCAATTGGGGCTTGAGTCATGGTGACTTTTGGAGCCTCCCCTCTTGGCCTTAACTTTTAGAAATGATTACGTGTCCCTTTCTTTCATTTATGTAAATAAACCAATCACCTAGAAAGTTTTATATTCAATACTTAAGCCATTTTTGAAAGCCACCAAGAGGTTTTGAGACCCATAGACAGACAGCCTGATGTTGGCCACCTTCCATTGTAAAAGGTTTGCCTGGAATGGTTTTTTTCTTTTTTTTTTTTTAACCCTTCTGTTGAGGCTTAAAATGGTGTTAAGCACTTAGCTATGGCCTCGGCTTGAAGGAGGAAATGGATTCTCTTAAAACAGAGCCCCCTCCCCTTAAAAAAGAAAAGCAGGATAAGGTCCAAAACAACCCTGGAAAGTGGAGAACGGAGGTCTTAACGAGTGTGTTAAGCAACAATGCAAGATAGAAATGTTACAAGATACGGATCCTCGATACTGGGGGAGGAATGTGGGTAAACACTGGGAAACTTAAATTCCTCCGTGGAAGTGACTCCACGGAACAGCGAAGCAGGCTTGGTGAGGAAAGGGTGTGGCTGTTTAGAAATAGCCAGGTTTCCTGGACATCTGTATCTTTTTCAGACACCAGAACAGAAAATGTGAGCCGTTTCTGAGGCTTGTTGCTCGTTTCTGAGGCTTGTTGCTCGTGTTGTCTGTGGAGTGACATTCTCTTTCTTTCTCTGCAGTTGGAGGCTGGCAGTGATGAAGACAGAAAGTTAAACCTCAGGTAAGCAGACTTTTAATGTTCATTCCTAAGTCTTCCAAGCAGGTAAGAAATACGCTTGTTTCTCTTTTTGTTTTTTAAGGAGGGCGCAGCTCACAGTGCCTTATGTGGGGATTGAACTGACAACCTTGGTGCTACCAGCACCACGCTCTAACCAACTGAGCTAACTGACCACCCCAGAAATACTCTTTGTTTCTTACCAAAAGGAGAACTGTCAAAAAAAGACCAGTTTTTTTTTAGTAGTGCTTTAAAAATTTTACGGATGTATAATTACAAACAGCTTTACTAACATTATATAATGTTTAGGAAAGAAGGAAAATAATTGTCATTATTTTGCCACCCTTGCTTTATCATCATGAGCATCTTTATGTAGTTTCTTCCAGATGTTACCCTTTGCTTTAAAAAACAAAAAAAATCATGTAATATGCTCTCGCATTTCTCTCCTGCTTTTGGTAAGGTCTTCCTTTTGAGGTAAGCACATTACTGATTTGAAACAGACATGCAAGCCCCTAAGTTTATTAATTCAAGGTGGTTTGTTTTTGTGTGTGCTTGTGAGAAATCTTTAGCTATGCTCATTTAAAAAATTCCCGAAGCTGTAATCCTCAGTTGCTATGTTCACTACTAGATGCCAAAAACATTTTTTGTTTTTCTTTGCCAAAAATTAAGGCTTTTTCCCTATGGGTGTTTTGTTGGTTTACAGAAGATTTAGCACTTCATTATAAAATGTATTCCTCTGCACCAAGGAGCCATTCTTAAACTCTGACTCGTAGTTTAAAAAAGTAAACAGAGTTTTAGGGGTATGGCTCTTTTAAAAAATGTTTCATCTTGTGAGGAGGAGGCAAATTAATTGGAAAAGGAAATACATGATTAGGAACTGGGGTCAACCATTTGTTACTGAGAGCAGGATGCTTTCTCCTGGTTAAGCTCAGATGCAGAGTGCAGAAGTGGTAGAAGTATGTTTAGCCTGTTTTTGAAGTGTCTGTGTTTGAGTGAAGGGAGGGAAAATACTTTTATTGTGGCACAGATTATTTCTAAAGATCACATAGGTAAGGAAATAATAGCCTGCAAAAATCAGAGATCTCTTATTTCAATTGCTAGGTCCTTATTTTAATATTACACTCGAGGAAGGACCAGTAACGATGACACATTTACTCTTTCACCTGGGGTTTATTGGTTGCTCAGGGTCTCCGTCATGGCTGGAAGGCTCGAATTAGCCAGATTCCCAAGTGGGGGCAGTAACGGGCTGTGTTGCAGATGACACTGGCATTTGGCTCTTTGCTTGGAGGCAGGGAAAGGGAGAAGTGAAAATATGCTCCTTGGAATCTATTTGGGGGCAGAAGAACTGGGAGAAGGGTTCTCTCACCTGTATGTGGGGCACCAACCTCCTTCTAGCCCTTACCTGGAGTTGGAATTTTTTCCACCCTTTGATCTCCATCCCTTTCCTTCAGGGCTGTTGCCCAGGAGGCAGATTTCTCACTTAGATTGTCTTTGGGGCTGACTGTGTTTTTTTGAATTGTTTACAATTAAGAAGAATTTATAAATAGCAGCCATCTGAAAATGTGTATGTGCCCTTCTGGCCAATAAAAGGGCCACTTCTCTGCACAGTTTGGAGCAAGGAAGTAACGCCTCAGCAGCTCTGTGTATTTGCATATTTAATCCCACAACAACCCTATTGGGGTATTTTCCCAGTTCAGAGGTGAGTAACCTGAGGCCAGTTTGCACATGGAACGTAAGGGCAGTGTGATAAAAAAATACGGTGAATGTTTAAATTTAAAAAAAAAAAGTATTACAGTAAAAGATACATTGCCATTAATTCCCCCCTCAAAATACTTCCCCTCACTACGAACACACTTACCCCATCGTTCTTGCCACTTTGTGAAGCAGTTCTGGAAGTCCTCTTTTGTGAGTGTCTTTATTTGCGCTATCGTGGCTGCCTCAATGTCCTGAATCGATGTAAAACGTCTATCTTTCACGGTCATTTTGACTTTGGGGAAGAGCCAGAAGTCACACGGTGCCAGATCCAGTGAATAAGGTGGATGAGGGCACATTGTAATGTTTTTATTTGACAGAAATTGCCATATACCAGAAGCGATGTGTGACACGGAACGTTGTCGTGATGGAGGATGATTTACCGCACACTTTAAAGCACATCTTCCCTCAACCATAGCTCACACTGACTGACTGCACCAAACAAGTTGAAACTTGTCAACCACTGTTACTAAGGTTTGATGTGCCACTTCCCTTTCCATTGGATGGCACTCTGCAGCAGCATTCACTGTATCTTTTGATCACAGCTCGTACTATATTGTGGTGCCTCTAACACCTGAGTATCACGCCGCTCTGCCTTTCGCGACCAGTTCAGTTGTTGATTGTTCAGCTGAATCAACTGTCTTGGATGTACAGGAGAGGGAACTTGCCTAACGTCACCCAGGTGGTTAGAGGCAGTGCCACGCCAGAACCTAGGACCACCACTAACTCATGGCAGTGCTTCCCAGGAGGTCAGATCACCGATGACCACTGTTCACTGCTTTTAGCCTGTCCCCAGCGCCAGTGTGAATGCTGGGAGACCCTGGGCTCTAGTCAGGGACCTGGTTCTGAGCTTGTCCTCTCAGGTTCCCTTTTCAGTCCCTCTTCACTCACCTTGGCATTTCACTGCCCTCTTCTAGGCAGAGGACACCATCCTGCTTTCTAACCCTCCTGGCCAAATAAGACAAGTTCTGTTGTCCTGGGTTAAGCTTTGACTGAAACTCATTCACCTCTGTGTGTTAATTTGCATTTTCAGGCCTTTTCTCTCTCAGTCTTTCCTAGAGTAAAAAAAATGTACGGAATGGTCAGTTGTTTTTGCTTGTCTGGTGGGAGGAGAGTTAGGGAGAGCAGATTTTCCTTTGCTTCTAATTGATCCTGAAGGTAAACTGGCATGATTTCGTTTCTAAGGAATGCGGGTAAGGGAGGAAAACTGGGGACAACAGAATATTCCTCTCTCCTCTTCTCTCCCCTCTGCTTAACCCCAGTTGATAGTTTTGTCTTTGGGGTCATCCAGGAAGTTATCTTGGACTTCCCCGTAGCCAGTAAATTGCCGAATCACAGGGTTTGGGTCTTGTGTCTCACCGGCCCTCTGTTCCCCAGGCTCGCTGGTGGCACCTCAGGTCAGGCCCTCATACCTCCCCGTTCCATCGTGGGCCCCCCATCCTCCCATCCTTTCACCTTGGTTATCACCGTCACTCTCAGATGGGCAGTGCTCTCGAGACGGACACCCCTCTGCTCCGCAGTCCCCAGAGTCTCGTCTTCATTCTGCCTTCACCCTCGGTTGCTGGCCTTTCCTCCCACCCGTCTCACACGGGCTGTTTCAGTGCAACAGGACGTGTCCTGCTCCCTGACCATGCTGTCTCTGTAAGCCAGTTCCTTCTTCCGTGGGCCACAGTCCTCACAACCAGGTCAGAGGGCTCCCACCCCAAACGTTTGCGACCCCCCTCTCTGCAGAGGAAGCAGGTAGCTCTTAGCTTCTCTCGGTTGCAGGTCCCACACCTGCCTGAGGTGGCAGGTACATGTGCTTTTGTTTCATCTCTAACTTGGTGCTTCCTTTAGTGATAGCTCCTTAGTTCCCTGCCTGCGCACAGCATGTTAACAGTTTAAATATATTACCTTAGTTCCAAGCCTGCAGTAAATTGCGTCCATGTATGAGAAAGCGCGCGCTGTGGGGGAAGACGTGGGGTTCAGGACTTGGCTCCTGCACTAGTGGCCGAGTTCCTTTACCTCTGCGTCATTGCGACTCTGTGAGTCTCAACTGGTCATCTGTCAGACAGATACAACTATGACCTTGCAGGGTTGTTGAGTAGTTTGTGTGGGGGCTCCTCACACAGAGTCAGGTCCGTGACGGACTGGGACAGTGGTTGCTGTGTTTGGTCTTCATAGGATGTTGTTCATTTCCGTGTTAGGTCACAGCACAGAATTCGAGAGGCCGACTCCCTGCAGGTGTTGCGTCCACTGTGTCACACTGGGCTGGTCACCATGGATGCTGTGTGACTTGGAAAGCCCTTTACCTTGAGCTATCCCTCTAAGTTGCAAAGAGGAATGCATGCTTTGCAGAATCAGTGTGGTAATTCAGACCGTTTCCCTGAAGGCCTTCTGGAAAATGTCTTAGGAGCTGATCCTCTCCTGCCCAGAAGGAAGCTGACTGACGCAGAGCATCTAGGTCGCTTCTCTCGCTCCTCTCCCCTGCGCTCTGCGTGTGCGGACTGCTGCCGGCCTCCAGCAATACCCTTCTGGAAGCTGTGCCATTCAGACTGTGGGAATCGGTGAGCAGATGGCCCTGCTGGCAGCTGCTCCTGGCTCCCTCGCTATCCTGGGAGCTGCCTCAGCCTGGCATGAGATGTAAGTGGTTGTGTGCCAGACAGGGCCCCAGGAGGGAATATGGTTGTGTCGTCTCCGGAGTGTGGATCAGGAGTGAATTTTTTTCTTTTTTCCATCCAGTGTCTCCAAGTCAAGCACATGAAAATGTTCATTAGAGTTTTAAAGTTTTTTTCCTTGCCTGCCCAAGCAAATATTTGGGTCAGAGTGGCAGGATTTTGTCTTCTCTGCTTTTAGTGGTAAACTGTAAAGTCCCTTATGCCTCCGCCTTTCCCTCCACGCTCCCTTCCCCGAGGACTCCATTCTCTTTATAACCTGCAGTGTGTGGCTGTGCCTTCTCTCTCTTTCCCACAGCGTCAGAGTGGGGTGGCAGCTGGTATGTCCTTGGTCTGCAGACCATGCTTCCTCTTCTCCATTGGGCATCTCTTCTCTTATGCCTGTCTACCCTTTAGGGTTCCTCCCTGCCTTTCTTGGCAATTTCTTAGCCTGGATTTTATTGTCCCGGTTGACAATCTGTCCAGGTAAGGCCTGCCAAGAGACATCAGGCATCTGCTGCATCCAGGCTCTGTGCTGTATCACATGACCTGCTGGTTGCTGTATCAGTTAGCTATTGCTGTGTAACAAGTTACCACAAACTCTGGGGTCCAAAACAGTATCTGGTTAGTACTGCAGGTTCCATGAGTCAGGAATCTGGACAGGGTTTAGCTGGGTCCTCTGTTTGGGGTCTCACATGGCTGCAGTCAGGGTGTTGGCCAGGCCTGGAGTCTTATCTGAGGCCTCTTCCAAGCTCACACTGGTTCTTGGCAGAATTCATTTTCTGGCAGCTATGGAAGCCATGGCAGCGTGCGTCTTCAAGATCAACAGGAGAAACTGCTACTCCGGGGTCCTGTAATGGAATGCCACCAGAGGAGTGACCATCGCCTTTCTCATCCAGTGTAACCTAATTGAGGGGGCGACTGTCCCATCTGGTCCCCTGGTCCCACCACACTCAGGATAGGGGCTCACCGGGGGCCCCTGCACCAGGCGCCGGGATCTTGGACCATCTCAAGAATCTGCCCACCAGTCTCAGTCTGTGGGAGTTCTTGAGATGCCCCCATCTAATGTGGAGAAGACATTCGTGTAACTGAGTAGGTTTCCATTCAGTGTTACAGAAGTAGCAGCTGTCTATCAGGTACGGGCGATGCCAGCTGAGGGATCCGTCCTTGTGGGAAGAGAGCGGGAGCACGGGGGGCCCACAGGACTGAGCACCATTCCAGTGACCACTGTGTTCTCTCCGCTCGGCGCCCACACGCTTGTCTGTACTCGGAGCCCTGGCATCTCTTGGATTCGTGCCCACGTTGAATATTTTGGCCTCTGAAAGACTGTCTCTGTTGACCCTTAAACATTTTTTCCATGCGCTTTGGCCGTAGGGAGAAATAAGACTAGGTTTGGCTACAACCTCTAGCATCTGTCACCTTACCTGGCTGTTATATGACCTTGAACAGGCCTCAGTTTCCAGTGGGCAAAACCATATGCAGCTTGTAGGGTTGTTGTCAGAATTAAATGTGATGATTGAATTGCATGAATCTCTTCTCCCGCAGCAGACATTCAACAAACGCCCCCTGTCTGTACCTCCTTCAGGGCCCCGCGTCTGTAGGAGGTGATTCATGACTCTTCCATTTTCTTCCCACAGGCATTTGTTTTCTCTCCTTAGTATTTCTTGGGGATTTAGTCCTTGCTGTGTAGTGTTAAGTACATAAGTGTTCCCCACGAGCAGGACTGGCTATGGAATTTGTGGAGCCCAGTGCAACATGAAAATCATGGAGCCCCTTGTTAAAAATGAAGAATTTCAAGATGGTGACAGCAGGGTGTTAACCAGGCTCGGAGCCCCTCTGAGCCTGGGGCCTTGAACAACTGCACAGGGCGCCTGTCCATCTAGGCCACGTGTCCCTCCTCCCCCCAGACGGCCTTCCTGGCCTCTGCCCTCATGGTGCCTGGTGTGCAATGGATGGGCCATCGAGGAGTCATAAACTGAGTCTTCTGTGTTCGGTTTCACACCGAGGAACTCACAGTGATCTTGGACGACATACAGGAAACAGGACAGAGAGATATTTTCCCCTGGCATTTCCCCCTACCGTCTGGCACTATTAGATTAATCTCAATACCCCTCTGTCTTAATTTGTCTGCTTATGAGCCATTCATTCAACAAATATTTATTGAGCACCTACCATGTGCCAAGTGCTGTTCTAGGAGCTGGGAATATAGCAGTGAACAAAACAAAAGAAAAACACCCTCTCCTTGTGGCGGACCTTCTGTTGGGGCAGACAAGACAGTAAGTATAAACAAGTACATTCGTAGTGTGTTAGTAGGTGCTGAGGAGAAAAGTAAAGCAGGGACGCAGGACATGGACGTGAATACTTCCCACATGCCCTGTTCTGTGAATCACCTTATGTGCATTATTTTATTTAGTCTATGCAAAAATCCTGTAAGGGTGGTGCCGTGTTTATTCCTGTTCTCTGGCTGAGGAGACAAAGCCTCAGAGAGAGAACTGGCCTAATTTCATTTAGTAGGAGGTGGTAGAGCCAAGACCTTCATGCTCCACTTCTCTTTGACTCCAAAACCTGTGCTCTTCACCCCATAATTCAAGAGCCAGTTCTACTAACCCTCCTCCCAATTTCATATCTGTCACCAGGGGTTAGATGGAGTTCATCCGGAAGAACTGTGGCTTTGCAGTCCATTCTTCCTGCTCAAACCCTAGAGGTCCCACACTACGCGCTGACTCTACTGAGAGCAAGAATTGTAATATATCCCCCTTCCCGGATGGTCACCTGGGCAGAGCATCCAGGGAATAATAATACTAGCGAGGTTTATGGGGTGCCTGTAGGTGCACACACTGGGTTTGGAACTTTGGTGCATTGCTCTCAGATTGTCATCATCACAGGCCTGCAAAGTGGGTGCCTGCCTCCTTTGAAGAAACTGCAGCTGAGGAAGGCTGGTGAGAGGCCAGAGTCAGGGTTTGAACACAGATGCTGTGAATCAAAAACCCACCTGCTTTCCTTTCTGCTCCTGTCCCTCACCGGAGAAGGGCACATTTGTGTTCAGCTCACCCTTGCCTGTCCCCAGCTTCATGGCTTCTTAGGCAGCGGCCTCCCGTGGACTCCCAATTTTAAATACTGGGCTATGCAAACTTTTAAAATTCTGGGGCCATTCTACTGTGTTGCTGTTCCTTTCGGTTTAACTCAGGTCTAATTCCTGGCTGTCTGTTGGAACATTTGATCATAAAATCAGAATTTACCTTCAGCCTGTTAAATACTTTTTGCTGTTAGAAGACATCCTAGAGTCGGGACAAATGAGGACAGAGGCAAGGAGTTAATTTGATTTTGTTGGAACTTAATTAAACTTATTATTAAGGTTAATCATTGAAATGAATTTTGCTCCACGTCTAGTAGGTTTCATTAAGCTTTCCAAATACCAGTACTTAGACTTGAAAAGAATGTCACAGAGCCCGTCGCGTTCTTCCCCAGCACTTAGCCCTCCAGGGAAGCGTGTGTGCACGGCAGAGGAGTGTGTGCGCCCACCACGAGTGCTCGTAGGTGACAGTGGTACCAGTGATCCCCTTCCTGACAAATGGAACAAAGCTGTGGGAGGGAGACAGAGAGCCGAGGTTCTGTCCCGAGATGTATCATCTGCTGCACACTCGAAGGCAACTCACATCATCTCAGGGCCCCCATTTCCTCTTTTGTAAAGTGAAGCGCGAGGTGAGATGACGTCTTTCAGATCCAAGAATCAGAGTCCTTCGGGGCCACCGTCTCCTTCTGAGTTACATTGTGCGTCTAATGATTCCTGGTAGATTTGTAACAGACTTTCAAAAGTTTCTCCTTGATTTCCACACTGAGAGCAAGGTCAGACATTTGTGAGGCGTCTGGCCGGGTCAGGGTTATCGTCTCGCCCTGAGACAGAGAAAATGAATGTGACCCCTGAATTGAAGAGGACCCTTTGCTTGGAGCCACCTCCTCCTCAGGCAGGTCTCACCCCCAGGAGCGGGGCCACAGGCACAGCAGCGATTATTTAGAAAGAGGGGACTCCCTCCCACCTGTAGAACTGGTCTTTGGCGTAAGTTGTGCTGTGGTCAGATATCTGGGTTTGGACAGCTTTATAGAAAATTCGTAAGGCTAGGAGAACATCCAACTGCGTTGTTCTGCTTCAAGGAAGGCTGCAGTGAGAAAACAGGATTAATCAAAGTAGGATTAATCAAAGTAAGGAGGAGTCATCTTCAAGGCATGCTGAGTGATTGGGCAGGGGTGGAGGCAAGACACTGGCGGGGCGGGAAGTGTTTGCAATCGTTCCTATGGCGGAGGTGACGTGCTGATGAGAAAACCAAGCTGGCTTGCCTTGCGGTGTGGTGGCAAGCATCCCAGTGAGAGGGGCGAGACTGTCGTGTGAACTACAGAGGTCCCATAAGTGGGCCTGGGCCCGGGCAGAGCAGGGCCTCTGGGTGGGTGCAGGCCCCACCACCTCACCACCAGGTGTGATCGTGACCGTGGGCCAGCCACCTGCCCTTCCCGAAACTGAGGGCACTTGGGAAGCTCAGAGAGTCTTGTACAATGTGGAATGCCTCGTTCTTGCCTGATATCTGCTGAAACACGGTACCATGAGTTCCTTTCATGGAGGATAATAAGAGAGGACCCCTCCTGCCGCCCTTCCTGACCGTCTTCCCCTCCATGGATGGGGGCCTGTGCTAGTTTCACCCCAGAGACCACAAGGTCAACCAAGTGGAAGCTAAGAGGAAAAACAACCCATGCCTGACCTATTTTCCTCCAAGTTCTACTGAACTGTGTACCAGGCTTTCCTCTGCGAAGCATAGTGTCTTGTGTGCCTTTATTTTTACAGACGGTTTTTCTTCCTTTCTTTTTTCTTGAATGGCTACTTTTGAAGCTATTTTTAAAAAAGACTTTATTTCAAAGAAGGCCGTCAGAGGTTAGGAAATGTCTGGTGCTCCCTGCTGGGGGCCACCCTGCGTTGGCAGAAGGAATTCCTAGTCAGGGCTTGGCCCATGCTTGCCAAGAGTTCTCAAGGCGTTTCCCCAAATCTGAGCCCAGTCAGAATTCCCACAAGGGAGGGGATCGTCAGTGTGGTTTAAAGAGAGCCAGGCCAGCTGCCATCTCTGGAAATCACTTGTCACTTCTCAAAGGTCCAGCCCCACCTGTCCTGTGCTGGGTCCGTTGCAGGTGAAACGTGGGAGTGGTTCTTTAGGGCTGGAGTTGAGGCCACTGAACCCAACGGCAAGAGGGCTCCCTAAGAAGCCTTCTCCCCAAGCCCTGGGCACTCTGTGCAGGCTCCACCATGTGGAATAGGAGGGAGAGGGGTCTCTTGTGAAGCAACCTGGCAACGGAGGCAGTTTTTATTTAGTTATCTGCTTCATTTATCAATTCAGCCAGTGTATACTTTTGGTGCCTATATATGTAATGGGTTCTATGCTGAATGCTGAGGATTCCATGTTAAGTTAAACAAAGAGTCCTTACCCGGTGGAGGTAACGTGTGTGGTCTAGCTACCACAGTTCTGTCCAAAAGGGATTTGAAAGAGCTTATACACTTCATAGAAAACAATATGATTTAAACTTAGAAAAGTGGGACATGGAGAGAATAGGGGCAAATCAGATGAAGTCATGGGAAGGTTTATAGGTAGCATGCACGGCACAGTATTGGTCTAGTTAGTAGAGTCTGGCTACACATCTGACTTGGAGCTTCCTAGGAGTCAAAGCAAAGCGAGAAACAAGATCAGTTGCTTGATTCACGGTGTCCTTAAAATACGGCCAGGTCCGTTCTGAAGAACTCTTTGGGATAGATAATTCCGATAACTAGTGGGTGTTTAGAGGGAAACCCAGTGTGACAGGCAGACCAGCAGGTTGTGGATCCTGAGGCCCACGGAGGGCTGATGCTGTGTGCCCATCCCACCCATTAACCAGGGTACTTGTGGTTTTGCGAGGTGAGGTCAGCGGCAGTGATTGGTGCCAAAGCTGCCGGCCGCCCCAAACGTGGAAAACAGGATGCTGAGTCACTTCCAAAGGCCTACAGCATCCTGACTTTGCGTGCCCTTCACAATGGGAGCCTTGCACAGGCCGGTTGGCCCCCCGCTGTTCCAAAGGGTGGTCTCAGAGCAGGAAAATGTTAAAATTAGGTCTTACATGGGCCAGGGCTATGTGTGTATGAGGCCCTCAAAATCTGGACGCAGATAGGCCAAGAGGAACTTGGGGCGAGCACAGCTTCCCATCAATTCCCAGGAGCCCTGATTCCTTTTAGTGGACATGGAGTTTAGAAGGCCAGGGTGGTGTACTTGGTACTATTGGAGTGATGCCAGCCTCAGGCCCTCTGTGGGCAGGATGAAGGGATGTGTGTATGTGCACACAAATCGATGTTTATTTCTGTATCTATTTAAATATGTTGAAAACCACGCCTTCCATTCTGATCCAACACCTTTAGGTTCAGTCTAATTTTCTCTCCATGTTTGTGATTCCCTTCTCTAAGGGACACATGGCTCCCAATTGTCCCTAAAATATTTACCTGTTTGATCAACCCCCCTGTCTGCAACCAGCCCCCCATCTCTGCGGCCACCTCTCCCCTGCGTGGATGCCTTCCTTGCCCCGCTCACCATCAAACACCCTGGTGTGGAGTACCACACCCCCTCCCCAACTCAGATGCCCGGCCTTGCTCTGCCCACCACATGGGTTCAGGTCTGAATTGTTGGGGAAGAGAAATGGGCTGTTTTGATGCTGTGTTTTTCTGAGGTGTCAACGCAGCAGAGGTCCAGTGCTCCAGTCAGACTCCTGGTTCCGCTCTGGTTTCTCCACTGCTTGACTGTGTGAACTTGGCAAGTGACATAACCTCTCTGAGCCTCAGTTTCCCTATGTATAAAACACGGATGGGTGCAGAGATTAGGTTCGGTGACAAGTATAACATGCTTTGCATGGCACTTTCCCAAGATGTTCATTAGTGTCACGTTCGCTGCTGCACACTGATGGGGGTCGGGACATAGAGAGGTCATAGCCCCAGCTCTCAGGACACTCAGGGTGATGTGGAGGAGTTAGTTGTTGTGTGGTTTGCAGCACCTGGTTGCCAAGAGGACCCGACCACCAGGTGACTGTACTTGCACTTACGGCATTTACGTGGTGAGTCTTATTTGTCCAGTTCCCTGTGTGCAGTGAGCGCCCAGTGCGTTCCAGCAGCTCAGAGATGACCAAGGTGCGTTCGTCACGAAATGGCTCTTAAGGCTGGAGAGGAGGACAGCTCGGTCAGGTCTTCTATGAGTATTGACTTAGAATCTACTATATGTCAGGCACGGAAGAGAATTTTGACAATTCTGTGTGTCTTGGTCATTGAGTCCCATTGTGAAGTTAAAATACAGCGACGTGAAGATAACTCACCACCAAGTAGGTAAATAGGTCTAAGAACACAGTCTGGTCATCGGGTTTGGGCTCCTCTGACTTAACCTCTTAGCCTCAGTTTCCTCACCTGCAAAATGAGAGAAGGTGCTATAAGTGCTGGAAGGGAAGAGCCAATGGCTGGTAGCTGGCGGGGGAGGGAGAAAACATGAAGTTGGAAGATTGGCGTGACGTGGGGAGGCAGACACGAGAGGGAGAAGGCAGTGAACAGAGACCCAGATAGAGTTTCTGGGGACAATGACATAGGTAGTGGTACAGCAGAGAGTATGTAGAGTATGGGAGAAATAGTGTGAGAGGTAATACAAGGGAGGTTTTCATTAGAAAGCACGTTTTGTGATTGTGTTATAAGCTCCTTGAGGTCAGAAGGTGTCCGGTGAATGACATTCAGATTAGCAACCTATAAGGACTAATTGTGGCTACCACAGGAAGCTAGCACCAGAAGTTTGGGCTCTAATCTGTAGAGAAGATCCCATCCTTGCAAGTCCTGGAGCTGGGCAACCATGTAACGAGAGCTGTGGTTAGGGACAGTGCAGGTGGGGTACAGGCCGGCGGTCCGTGCCCCAATTGTCATTAGGCTGAAAACTCCCAGAACTGTGCTGTCTCACACCAGAGCCTCCAGCCACATGGGGCTAATCAAAATTTAGTTAAAATTAAATCAAGTGACAAATTGGTCACACCACATTTTAAGTGTTTTAAGTGTTCAAAGGCCACCTATGGCTAGTGGCTTCCTATGGGTCAGCACAGGTGGAGAACAAGTCCGTTCTCTGGGACCGCACTGCCCTGCAGGCACATGGAGTCCCGAGCAGAGAGCCAGGCACACTGTGGGGCCTGGGGGTGCATGGCTCTCGGGGTTGAGCAGAGCCAGAAAGGAGTGGGGACTGAGGGGCTGGGAAGGAAGGGGCCCCTGGAAGGGTTAGGACTTGGCCACCAGTGAATGGGGGATGGAGCTACATACCAAACAAAGGGCTAAGGACCTGGGACAGTTGGGACAATGCGTTTTTGGAATTTTCGAGTTGTTTCGAAAACATTTCCTTCGTGTACGTGTTTTTTTCTGGCCGGCAAGTTTGTCTTTGCTGCCATCGCATTTCCTGCACAGTGCAGCCTTTCTGCCTTCTGCCCTCAAGAAGGGGGCACAGAACCTGGTATACCAGATGTACAAAGGAAGGTGGCACTAGCTCTAGCTTCCACAGACGGGGCCTGAGGGCTCTCGGGGGGGCCATCAGGGAACTATCCTAAGGTTTGTCAGGCCAACTCAGGGCATATCATTTGCTGTCCTATGTGTGCAGGAGAAAAAAACCCCTGCTTTTGCGAGCTTGCATAGAATATTCAGCTGCTTGCTCCTACCCATTGGAGGAGAGCTGTATAGCTGGCTTCAGAGAATGTCTCTTAGTGTCTGACATACTTCTGGACATTCCTTCTCTCTGAGAGAAGCCTACGCCTTCTAGCCAAACAATACATGCCCCAGCAGCAAAGACATTTGTAATGAGCCCTGCCAGCGTTTCTTGCCTGTGACCCCGTTCCCTAAGTATAGTGCCCTGCAGAACTGGAATGCCCCTGTTCTCAGCATCATGTGTTTAGGGGAACAATTTGGGAGTGCCAGCCGATAGGTGTGTCAGGTGCATTACTTGTTATGCTCTGAAAAATGGTGTTTGGAACGAGGCTCTACCGATTGCCTTGCTCGGTACAGCTTGGGGTCTTTGTGACTTTGGAGCATGAGGTCGAAATGAGGGAAGACCCTGTGGGAGAGCAATGGAAGGAATTTTCTGTCTCACCTGCAGTCCTCTTAGCCTACTCCACATCGTAAGTCTTCCAGCTCCTTTACATCTTTAAAAACTTCACTTTGGCTTCCAAATCCATCTAAACCATCGCCAGTAGTGGTTTTGAGCTAGATCCGTATCCATCCAGCTTTACCTGCTGCTACTGTTGCTGCAGGTCAGACCATCCTGCCCTCTGACCTAGAGACTCTGCAGGAAGAGCGCTGAACGTGGAGCCTCTCGATCCAGTTCTGTCCCTTATTAGCCATATGACCACAGATAAGTCATTTATCTTTTCTGTCTTGGTTCTTTCATCAGAAGAATGGAATTATAAGAATTAAGAGCAAAAGCGTCGGGGCAGGCCCTCTGCAAACTGTAAAGCACCATTCTGATTGACGGTATCATTGACTTAAAACAACACTCATCGAGTGCCTATGGTATACCAGGCGTTCAGGTGCTGGGAACTTGTTAGGTTGACAGCTTGGTGGCTCAAAGATAAGCCCAAGCTTTGGTTCTTAGCTTTGCACGTTCTGAAACTTGAATTTATTACTACACTCAGGGATGACCGAGTTCTGAGAAACCAACTTATACTGACCAAATTATAAGAAACTGACTTATAAACCAGAATAGACATTTATGAATTCAGGGTGGAGCCTTTTACAACAGAGACCAAATCCTCTTCTGTCCACTCTAGGGGACGTGTAACATGCTCTTCCAACTCTCCTCCCCGTGCCCTTCTTTGTTGTTCGTTGATCCTTCAAGGCCCAGATTTTGGTGATGTTTCTTCCAAGGAGATGTCCCTGGACCCCCAGGTAGGGCTGTTCATCCCTTCTGTGTGTGTGTGTGTGTGTGTGTGTGTCCACCTGTGCATAGATGCACAATCGGCAGCCCCCTATACATCCCTCTTCTGTGCATTACGTTGAGGTTACTGTTCTGTGTCTGTCTGTCTGACTGACCCGTGAGACCGTGTCCGTTTCATTTCTGAATTCCCAGGACTTAGCACTGAGCAGGCACAGTAAATGTCTGTTCCTCTAAATGGAATGGATGGAACCTCGCTTGGGAGTGTTCAGTGGCACCCACCTTCTCTATGGTGACAACTTTCCATTCGTTCCCTCTTTTCCTAGAATTATCAAGTCTGCAGGACGAACCACAGTCTACTGAGCAATCACCATGTAGAGCCGAGTGCAATCGAAGGTTCACTTTATCCACGTGAAAGTACTTCGGTTCATTTCAAGCAGTCCAGTCAATGTGGAACTCTTTAGAGCAGGGGTGTCCAAACTTTTTTCAATGTTGTTTACCAAGGGCCATATGCGGTAAAATACACAAACAGCCGGGCCACTCACTCGAGGTAAAGTACGTATTGCCTCACCTGGTTTATTTATGTAAACTAAATATATTTTTGGAATTTGCTGCGGGCCAATTAAAAATGGATTGCGGGCCGCAGTTGGCCCGCGGGCGGCAGTTTTGACACCCCTGCTTTAGAGCCTGTACTTGAGGCACATACTCTCTGATTTTGTGTGAAATGTAGTGTCAGAAATCCTCTAATTATACCACTTAAATAACTTCCTGTTTCCTCGTCTATAAAATGAGTACAGTAATTCTGGCTCAGTCAGTCTACCTGGATGAGTTTCTAGAAGATCACCTGAGTTGACATTCGCTAGAGAGCTTTGTAAACAGCAGAGCTTATCAGAGGTCTGATCTGTCGTCATCATCGTTATTATTGTCATTTCATAGCGTTGTAAGCAGGGCTGCTTTTCAAGGGCAGGGACACTTGTGACTCTGAAAGTATTTGGCAGAAGATGGGCACGTGTATTTATCTGCTCACCTGTTCTGCTGCTGCTTCCAACAGGGTATTATTTTGTTTTTTGACCTGGCATGACCTCCCTCCATTGTACCTAATTGTGTGTTACTCTCCTTCTGAGTTTTTATTGAGTGTGTGTTTTTATTGGTGTTACCTTTCACCAGCAAAAAACATTTATCACGCACCTACTATGTGTAAGATATTTTCATGAAGCCTATGGGAGAAGCCAGTTTTCTCTGTACTGTCTGTCACTGTGAAGTGCAAGGGGGTCTAAACCCTGGCGGTGTGTCAGAAGCACCTCTGGAACTTTTTAAAAAGCAGATGCCCCGACTTACTGCAGGCCTTTCGAATTAGAATTAGTTAAGGTTAGGCCTGGGCATGAGTGTGTTTTAGAAGTTTCATGGGCTCTTCAAATGCTTAGCCAGAGTTGGAAATCAGGGCCATGGGCGTAATATTCTGTAGTACCATGTTTCTACACCTAATATTTTCCTTTCTCAAGGAATTAAGTTTCTAAGTGGCATGGCACACACCCAGACCACCTGACCATATAGCCTTTCCTTAAAAAGGATCATGACTTTTGCCCATGTGGATAGTGGGGCAGGCTTGGCTTAGTTCGTACCGCACTCCTCAGGCTGCAAATATTTGGCTTTTTGAATGAATGAACAGAGAATTCTGTAAGTGAACAGCAGAACATACACATAGTAGAACGTCAGTTAGAACCCAGAAATGGAGAGGCCCAGACCAGTGTGTTTTATTTTCTGAAACTTCAACATGCACCAGAATCCCTAAGGGAGTTGGTAAAAAACGAGGCCCCCCCTGGAGATTCTGTTTCAGGAGCTTGACTGGCTTCCTGCGTTTGTCGTGTAAGAAAATCATGCCTGCCTTGCAGAATAGACGCCGTGTCACAGCTAAGTGCCTGGGACAGTCTCTGCCACATGACAGGTGCTCAGGAGGGGACAGTACAGTTGATGACATGTGGCTTCTTGACCAGCAGGGCGGCGCCGCCCACAGATTTCTTCAGGATTCCCATTCAGTCCAGAAGGACCAGAGGATGTGGGCAGGGTGATGGGGTGGTCCCCCCAGGCCTTGTGCTTTCCCCAGGGCTGGTGGGAGAACTCTGACGCGGAGGCCTCTCTTCCTGAGGTCCTGTTTCCCTGAATGAGTCCTTCCCTCTGTTTCTTGTACACAATGCCCTCCCTTGCTGGGAACAAGCACCACAGACAAGTTTGTATTCTGACTTCTCAGTGACATGCGCCTTAGCAGAGCAAAAGGAGGCGACGGCAGGGTAACGGTTCTGATTTCACTCTGGACGGGTAGGGACGACGGGCATTCCAGGGGTTAAGGTGGGCGTGGGGCACACAGGTTTGGGTCTACTCCCGTCTTATAAAGACCTGTGCTCCTGGGCGAGCTGTAGTTTCCTCAGCTGCAAAATAAGGAAAATTGGAATATGTGTCTCACTTAATTTTGTGAGGATTAATTCATCATTTGGGAGCTGGGGAAACAACCTGATAAGACCTTCCTAGAAGTTTGTGCTCAGTGCTGCTTCCTTCATGAGGCGCTCCAAACTCCTCCAGTTACATGGCGGGACCCTCCTAAACACTAGAAGGGTGCCTTTCTTACAGAACATACCCCATTCTGCCCTGCATTGTGGTCATTCTTAGCCTTCATTTATTTCACCAGCTGAAAGAATATCAGAACGTACATATAATAGAACATAAATTAGCACTCAAAACAGAGCTGCTGGCCAGCTCCTGCCAGGTGGGTTTTGGGGTCTCTTGTCTGGCCCTCTCAGACCCGGGCCAGCTTGACCTCTGCATCCGGTCTTCTCCCGAGCACCTTGCGTGCAGTTCTCAAAGCTCCTATATGTGTGCACGTGTGGTGCTCTCTACCTGGAATGTCCCCCCACAACTCCCATTTGCTGCCTCAAGTAGCGATTAGCATGACTGAAGAGTTTCCAGAATGTAAAATGTGCTTTTGAAAGTGCCAAATAACTGTGGCAGCTGCCCACAGTCACCGTTGGGTGAATGGAGGGGGACTGAAAGAAATAGAAATCCTTCAATATGTCTGTCGATTGCAGCAAGAATGAAGTCCTCGATGCTTGCGTTCTGGGACTCGGCGGCCAGCTGTTTTCCCTCCCAGTTTCTAATACACACCCTATTGCTTGTTCCCGAGGCCTACAAAACAGCCGTGGGAGGAAAGTGATTAGAGGAACTTCAGCTGTTTTGCTCCTTCTGAATGGCCCTCTTTCATGAGGATGTGCAGGGACAAGAGCCTTTTCTAACCCAAATATCAGGGGAAGACAAGAGTTCCGCAAGCGCCCTTTGCTCTCGGGGTGGGAACAGCATCGGAGGACGAGGACCTCCTCGCTGACCGACTCAAGCTCTTCTGCACCTTTCTGCTTTCTCCCGAGTGGGTGGCAGGCCGGAGCTTCGGGCCAGTCAGGATGTGACTCCGGCAGTCATGCACCTTTTTTATTTTACCGACTTCTGCATCTCCCTTCAGCCACCTGCTTGCTTCTGCTCTTCCGAGGTTTCCAGCCCCAGTTAGTACGTATCACCAGCTCTGGTTCCTCTTTTCCTACCGGGTATCTGCGTCTGGAGGCTTCTGGCTGGCTGTGCTCTGAGGGCTGGGGTGTTTGGGAGGAGCAGCGATGAGGTGTTCTTCTCTCTTCAGTGCCTTGTAGAAACGTTAGTCTCATGTCACCTTCTAAAACGGCAGAAACCAGTGTCTTTGAGACCATGTGTGTACGGTGGCGATAACCGTGATGAGGATGGGGGTTAGGAGGGCAGGGGCTGCATTTGTTTCAAATTGCCTGTCAGGATTTTTCTTAAAGGGATGGAGAAAACAATTAAGTTTTGTTTGTCTGGGTCTGGACTTCTCGAACTTCAGTCACTCTTTTTAGGACTCCAGCATCTTTTGGGAGAAGGCTGGTTTTTTGGTAGCAGGGACAGGTGGTTTGTGCTTCCTGGCCCCTGGGTACCTAGGACAGTGTGTGTGTCACTACCAACGTGAATTTGTTAAAGGACTTCCTTCCCTGGAGGGGCGCCTTGAGACTAATGAGTCGGGGTACAGTGCCTCTCAGAAGCCTGGCAAAGAGAGCCCCACGAGTGCTGGCAGCGGGAAGTAGTGTTCATGTCAGCCCCCCAGAGGATGCGTGAGGCTCTGGGCCTGCAGTGAGCTCGAGACACAAGACGGGAAACAGGGTCACGAGGAGTGTCTGCACCTTGTTTTCATAAATCCTGTGCCTGCCCCTGCTCTGCAGCCTCGTGGCCCCGAGAGTCATCTTGTGCAGTCAGCCTCGTGCTGTCTCCTCTCACTGCCTCCCCAGACGCAGGGCGATGGCACAGGCTTGAGAGAGGGTGTTCTCTGGGCTTCCCCGCAGCTTCCAGTCTCACTCTTTCCAGTAAACGCCTGTGACCAATTCCAGGAGGAGGACAGACGCTAAGTGTTCTGGGGCCCCATCCATCCAGCTCCCTGACTTCATGTACAGATGGGAGGCTCTGAGTCTTTCTCAGCCTCAGGAAAACTGAGAAACAACTGGCCTTGTCAGTGATCACGGGATAAAACCAGCCTATTCTTTTGCATTGTTCCCTTTCTTTCCAAAGGAAGTGTAAGGGAAACCAAGGGGAATTTTGGCCCATGATTTCCAAGGCAAAGGTCACTGTTAATGGCTGGCCGTTTCCAGCGTGCTCAGGTTTCTGGTCAGTATGGGTTTTTTCTTCTTTTTTTTTTAAAACTCGTGAACAAAAGAGGTTGATGTTGCTTTGCAAAGAGTTTCCCCAGCTGCTTCGATGAACTGATTGTTGTTTTAAGTTTCGTGGGTTTTGAAGTCCCTTGCACAGCTCTTTCAAATTTTGATGAGAATCAGTAGTAAGTGAGCCGTGTCTAAAACAGAATCGTTCTGAAAACAAACTTGGTTGTAAAATTTTAAGGAAGGAGAGGGTGACAAGTTTTAAGGGTGGAAAAGTGTTGGGTGATTCTGCCGCCTGCTGAAATACAACAACCTGGATTTAAAATTGGCCAGATGGGCGCTAAAAAGCTTCTTGCCTTTCATGGGTGAGAGTGAGACCGCAAAGAAAGGATGCTTCTCATTTCTTCCATTATTTATAGTCCTGGGCTCCTCAACACTTGAAACTTGCAGCACAAATATATGACTCAAGGTGGGAAGGATGGCTTGGCAGTACATTTGTGATAGATACTAAATGAAGAAGTGCTGTACAGATGTAAAGTATTGGTATTAGGAAATCTATAAAACTAGTTATCAGTAATTCAGTGGCCCAAATAAGAGCGGCAGAACTAAACCTTATTTTTTGATATTTGAGCAGTCACTATTTTTAGCACGGGAATTCAACCAGGAAAAGAACAGATTTTATTGTGGACTTAATATTCTAGAAGATAACCATTTTTTCCGATTCAAGGAGCTGCTGGCTTAAATGCTAGTTTGTGTGGTGAGATTTCTTACCACCTTTCTTATAGATTAGACTTAGCAGAGTTTTTTTATTATAGAATTAGAACTTCTAAATACTATCGTTAGATGTCTGAGGCAAAGAAGACCTTGCTTTCTTATATTATAAAAAATGTTCTTGTTTTTCTATCAGGAATTGATTTGCTTTCTATTAAAACAAGAAAAGTGCTGCTTTTTCTTAGAGATTTTCCCTTTAAATCATTTCTATGTTAATTGGTTGCCCAAGGGAGAATTAATGATTTTTACAGTTCCCTAAAATTTAAACTGTAATCTTCTTTCATAAAATTAATAAAAATAAAATGTATTTTTTCCATTATAGCATGTAGTATATGTTTTGTATTCCTTTGAACATAAAACAAAAATTACTATTTTAAAAAGTTACTACTTGCTCAATATTGAAGATTTGGAAGATACTAAGAGGTGGAAGAAGATAATCATAAGTAGCCCAACCCTCACAAAAACACTTAATAATTTTGGTGTATTTTATGGGTAATTTTCAGAGTTCATGGTGTTTGAATAATTGGTAATAATTAATAGCTAATATGGTTTATCAATTTATGGTCTTAATTTCTGCATAAGCTAAAGATTTTTTTTTTGATGGCCAATTTATGAACGTGAACTTTTTTTAACTGTAATTTTTTGTTACAAGATGAATATAAATCATCAGCCTGTCGTAATCAGAGATTCAGTCTCTATTTTTAGAAGATGTTTTATTACAGTGAGATCTCTTTACCGTATCCTGCAGAAAGGAGCTCTTGGCCCTGGAAGCGCCCATGTAAACCTTGGGTGTTTTAGCAGATGTGGTATTTCATCGTGCGCACTCTCTAGCAACAAGCTCGTAGCAAAGGTTTGGGGTGAGAAGTAATATGTGAAATTATTCTAAAAGCTATTTTCGCCCATTTGAATTTTACATGCCATTTGTCCCCACTCCAGCTTTTCCTCTGCAGCACGTCTTTGCCCACTTTCCTCTGAATTCCACCCTAACTGTGCTCTGGTTTTATTCTTCTCAGCTTAAGTGAGAGCTTTTTCATGGTGAAAGGAGCAGCCCTCTTCTTACAACAGGGAAACAGCCCTCAAGGCCAGCGAAGTCTTCAGCATCCCCATAAGCACGCAGGTAAATTGCTGTTCTTGCCTTGGAACTTAACTTTCCGTGCAGCTGGAGGAACCTCCATTACTGGTAGTGAGCTATTTGTTGGTTTTCAAGGCCAGAGAAACCCGGTTTTGTATTGACTGGTACAGGTAGAAGCTCTTTTCTTAAGCAAGCAGGCCGTGCATATTTTCCAGGTGGCACAGAGAGAAGTGACCCTTTTGATTATACAGGTCTACCTAAGAAGTAAGGAGGTCACAGTTTGTGTTTGGATGTAAACATTTCCTACTCACAGTGTATCAGTTACCGGCAGATTTTGGGTTATAGGATGACTTTTTAACAAGTGCGCCAGAACACATTATAACCAGATGTTGTCCCCTTGAAAACAGCCCCCTTGAGTTGCTATATACCGAGTCTAGGGACGCTGTCATTTCTCCAAGCATTTGGAAAACTCTTATGTAGAGAATTTCCTTATGAGCCTTTGACATGCCCTAGGATGAGAGGTCTTTATTTTCTTTAAATGGTGGGTTTGGTTTTGGGAAGTAGAAGCGATCCAGTGGAGATCAAACCTAGTATTAATTGAGGTCCAAACGCAAATAACTAAGAAATACCTGTAAAGTCATAAGACTGGTTTTTCTAGGTGACTTGACTCCGAAACCAAAGGCAGTTTGAAAAGGGATTCAGAAAACACTTGCTTACAAGTCAATCTTTGTAATAGGTGGGTAGCCTCTGCAGGCGCTTCTTGGACGGGCCACACATCTCTGAATGTGAGCTGGACAGGCCTCTGACACTCAGAACAGAAGGTGAAAGAAACTAGCAATTAGGGCCAGTTTCTTGTCACTTTGATCGTTTTGTGTGTCTGGCCACCTCAAAGTTATCCAGCCTCATTTTGGATCTGAGCGCCTAGGTTAGAATTTCGTATCTTACAATTTATGGCAAACCCCAAGGCTCAGTCGATATTTTCACATAGTGATATTTATAATCAAGATTTAAGTCTGTTTTAAGCAGGAAAATAATTGTCCTGCACACAGAGGCAGTGTGGTTTAGGGAAAGAATGTGTGCTTTGGAGCCAGACAGACCTGCCTTCTGATCTCAGTCCCGCAATTTACTGTGCTGCTGTCATAGTCAACTTCTGAGCCTCAGTTTTCTAATCTTTACAATGGGCACCAAATACCAGTACCTCAGATAATACGGAATTTAAAATGTATGTAGGTAATGTATTTACCTCCTGATAGGTGCTCAGTGTGTGCTAGCTATCATTATTACTACAATGACTTCTGGTACAATAAAACTGTAAACAAAACTTTGAGTCTTAAATTTGCTAACGGTTTTGCCCTGTAAGGAATTTAACCATTGTTCATGTCTTAACCATAACACATACAACAAAGCAAATGCTCAAGCTTTGATCACTAAGTTTAAAATGTCTCCATCCTCTAATTCAAACAAATTTTCATACTATGTGTGAGCTTGGGGAAGTACGTGCAAAACCATTTTGTAAAAACCCTAAGTCAGGCTGATTTGTGCAGCTGTTGAGTGTACGTGAGAGTAGGAGGAAAGCCACTGGCTTTGTGGATTCTGCTACTGCTGAGATCTGGAACGGCCAGTGAGCTCAGAAAGGCAGACTGCTGACTGTCCCAGGACTCTCAGTCAATGACCCTGGGGCAGGCACAGACTAGACTTTATGTCAATTCCCTTTTTTCCTAGCATTATCGTCAAGTCCCATGGACAACCCACAATACCTTTATTAACAACCTTGCAGAGCTGAGTACATTCGAGGGTTAATTCTGTTCATGTAAAAGTAATTCAGTTCATTTCAGCCAGTCCCGTCGATCTGAGACGCATTCTAGAACTTACACTTCAGGCTTATATTCTCTGATGTTTTTGCAAGTGCTTAGTGAACATTTCAGCATTTAGAGACTATGTGTAGATGCCCGACCAGGGTTGGGATTTCTGTCTTTCAGCAATTCCACATCTCCATGAGCAGTCCCACTGAAAGAAGTCTGTCTGTGTAGGAAATGTCCCTTTCATTTAGGCTCTCATCAGACAAGGAGCTGGGATGTGCTTTGTGTGTATGCTTCTGTGCCTCGGAGTGGATGGTGGTGGGGCCCAGGCAAGCCAAGAACCAGCCGTGCTGGTTATGTGCCATCGTGGCATTGGTGACATGACAGGTGAGGGTGCTGTTAGGTGGAGGAAGGGGTGGGGAGCCCGCGTCCTCCTTTAATGTGAGTCCTGAGCGCCACGTCATTCCTTAGAGAAAGTGGTGCTGATGCCGGGTGTTGGCCACTGTGGAATCCTGTAAGGGACAGGACAGACAAGAGGGGCCGCTTTCTAACGGTTTCGTTCCTCTCTGAGGCAGGAAGTACAATTCGGGCATCACATGTCAGTCTGCCCTAAAATTTAAAAGATGCTTTTGCAAAAGGAATGAATCCAATGTATTGATCCTTCTGAGGTTCTAACTGTGATCTATAAGGTAATTTTTTAAAAGAGAGAATTCTATTTCTATTAGCGTCTTGCACAAATGGAAATTTATACAGATTTTCTGAGTTATTCCTTGCACTTTTCTAGGTCAGCATCTTTACAGATGAACCTTTTCTTCAGAAAGAAACCCATGCAAACATTTTTTTAAAAAGTTTTCAATTACCATTGATATATGACATTGCATTAGTTATAGGTGTGCGACATAGTGGTTAGACGTTTCTATAACTTATGAAGTGATCCGCCCAATAAGTCTAGTACCCATCTGACACCACACGTAGTTATTACGATATTATTGACCATATTCCCTATGCTGTACTTTACATCCCCGTGACTCTTTTGATAACTGGCAATTTGTACATTTTAATCCCTTCCCCCTGTTCACCCAGCCCTCCAACCTCACTTCTATCTGACAGCCATCAATTTGTTCTCTGTATCAATGAGTTTGTTTCTGGAGAAAAAAAAAAGTATAAGTTAGGGAAAAAGTGGCATTAGAGTCACACTTGCTACTTACTAATTACAAAGCTCAGGTATGGGGGCCCCTCTGCATGAAACACACAGCTCTTCTTTGTTCAGGTGGCTCCTGCATGGCCACGGAGACTCACCCCCCCTGAGAAACTTTCCTCCCCTCCTTGCAGCCCAGAGGCACCCCCTGGGTACTGGGCCCACTTGGAGAAGTTCGAAACCTGGCTCTGGGTCACTGTCTCTTTTAAATAACCAAGGGGGAAAAAATGGTGTGTAATTTTTAGAAAGAAAAGGGAAAATGATAGATGGCTGTCTGCTCAAATTATTTCTCCGGGCCCTCAACATGTACTTGGTTTCAATGGAGTCCCGTAAACATTTCCCTTCCCGGTTGTGGAAGTAATGTCTGTTTGTTGCAGAACATGCAGAAGAGTTGAAAGAGGAGGAAGTATACCCGCTCCTTTTGCTCAGACCAACTCTTAGCACATTCCCCACTTCAGCCGTTGTCTGTGGTTTCTGAAAAGTAACGTTTGCTTGAATTTAACACTTCTCCTCTGGGCTTGTCTGTGTTTGCTCAATTTTATATTTAAAAACCAATGCTGCGAGGATGCCAGAAAATAAAAGCAACTTTTAAAACTATGGCAGTGAGCTCTCTGTCACTCATCCACGTACACTGCAGGAGCGGAGTTAGAGAAGGTGGGACTCTAAGTCGTTGTGACGTTTCTTCTGGGGGTAGGGAGAGGAGTTGTAACATCCGGGTCTTCGTCCAGGCCCTTAGAATCCACCTCTCACAGGTTTCTGCCTAGCAAGTAGGTCGGTGACCTTTGCAAACTGTCTTCATTGGCCCAACAGGTGATTTGCCTCAACATCTTCAAGTAATGATCAACCTTCTGCGTTGTGAAGATAGAATCAAGCTGGTAAGAAGAGACAAGAGTGGCAAGTTTTAATTTTTAATTGTGAAATTTGGTAGGGAATTATTCATGAGCATTGAGCGTGGGGCGGGGGGGAGTGTATGTGAGTTTTGACATTCTAGCAAATTCTCCCAAATTGTTCACAAAAGCCAAAGTCAGGTTGGCTCCTCAGCACCCAGAAGGTCCAGGGAAGGGATGTATCAGGTCTCTTTGTCAGTCGGCACTAAGTTGCCATCTTCATTCTCTGGATTTTATCTACTCACCCATCTAACAAACTTAGGGGTCGGTGGGTGGGCTGTCTCTCCTCGGAGCCAGGCACTTCCCCTCATGTTGGAGATGTAAGTGAGACATGGCCCCTGAGCCTAAGAATCTCATCTTAATTCCTACACTCACAGTGGAGAAAGGTAGAAAACAGAAGTCCTTGGTCTGGGTGCAGTGAAGGAAGGGGGCCCCACCTGCAAAGGCTGGCCAGTGAAAGCATCTCTGCCTGTGTAGGCCGTGCGCCTGGAGAGCGCCTGGGCAGAGCGGGTCCGCTACATGGTGGTGGTGGACAGCAGCGGGCGGCAGGACACGGAGGAGAGCATCTTGCTGGGCGTTGACTTTTCCAGTAAGGATAGGTGAGTCTGATGGGCCGGTGGTTCCCGTCTGTGATGGGGACAGCAGTTGCTGCTGGAAAAAGGTTTCCATGGGAAATGACGGCGGGCTGCGTGATGGCACATGGCAGGGTGATCGGACGCTGGGAACAGGAGAATACGCCGTTTCCGCTCTCGTGTGCTGCGTGCTGTGCTAGATCCCGTCTCTGCTCTCAGAGAGCTCGGTGTACCGAGAGGAAAAGGAAAGTTCCATTGTGCTTTGAGCTTGCACACGGGGTACTATTGGGGTGCTCTACAGGAGGGCATCTCAGCCAGGAGGATTGTGGTAGGCACCCAAGTAAAGACAGGAGCCAGCCCAGTGAAGTGAGGAGAATGCCTTCAGGCCCATATAGGAAGTATGTGAGTGAGGGAGAGCGTATCTGGTGCCTCATCCAGTATCTCTACCCCATGGATTCCCAAGTCCTTCTTGTTGACAGGTCCTGGGTCAGAGGCTTGGAGAGAGGTTTGGAATTTCCCAATAACTGGTGGCCAAGTGAGTTTTATTATAGACTCTATTATATGTGTGAAATGAGGGTGAACGGCTCTCCTTACATCTAGGAGAAGTTAATGCATGTGAGATCATTGCAAAGCCTGGATTTGTTAAAACTGGATTAAATTGACTCCCTTTAGTCATCAGTCATTAATGTACTCATTCATTAAGCAAACAGTTTATTTGCCTTCTGTGTATGAGGCAATAGGCCAGGCCCAGGAAAACAAAGAAGCAATAATACACACAGTTCCCGACCTCAGCCAGCTTATAAGCTCAGTGAGGAAAAACCATAACCAGTTGCTGGGGTGATGGGCCCGGTGATGGAGAGATGCACGGGGGGTTGTGGGAACACACGAGAGGGGTGGGCCTAGAAGGGCCATGCCAAAAGCCCCTGGAGCATGCAGTGGCTAAGCGAAGGATGAGTGGGCAGTTGGGCAAGTTCCAAGGTGAGGGGCATGTCGGTTTGGGCCTCTGAGGGGTCCGCTCCTTGCCTCGCCCTAGCACTGACACAGCCAGACGCTCCTCGTTGCAACCTAACTTGTATTTTGCAGCTCTGCAAAGGAAATACAATTAGCCCATCAAGAATGGGTAGGACGGCAGGGTGGGACCTGAGAATTGGCCTAACATGAAAGGCTTAGTCTAATTTTGCGTGAAGGGCTTGAAACTACCTTCCCCACAGAAGCTGAAGCGGAGGGTGGGAGAGGGTGGTCATGGTCGCAGGTGCTTGGAGCTCCTCTGTGAGCCCAGAGCGCCCTGTGTGCAGCGTCGCACGCTCGCTCACAGCATTACTCCCCGGGGGAGCTGTTAAGTGGTAGCAGAGATGTTTGCTCAAGATCCTGAAGGTGGTCGGAGCTGGCCTTGGCACAGTTACAGCGGTTTCTCACAAGCCGGCTCTTTTTTAAATGCCTGAAGAATTTTCTTAATAATCTGAGGAGCCCCTCTGATAAAGCCCTTTCTTCCCTTCTGTGTGTTTCAAGTGGTGCCAGTCTCTACAGTATCATTGCACTGTTTCCACGGGCAAAACAAAAGCAGACTAAGCCAGTTTTTAAAACGGCAGCTGCAAAAAAGGTACAGAAACAGAGGTCCAGAAATGAACGCCAGTAATGGTGTTGGCATGCTCCCCTCCCCCGCCGCCCCAGGACAGGAGGCTGGGGTTGGCTGCCAGGACTTGCCTGTGTCCCCTGGAGTGTGTATGGCCTTGTGCCAGGTGTGCCAGCCATCGGTGGCTTTACCTCTGTTGCAATGAGGGTGTGTGGTCCGCTGGTTGTTCCTTGTCCCCTGAGAGCTGCAGCTGAGACTTGGTGTTTATGGAGCTGCAGCCGTACCGGATGGTGAGGTCAGAGTACCCTGTGACTGTCTCCAAGCAGGGGTCACTGGCGACTCCTGCTAGTGGGTCATCCCCGACCCAAGTGTTCTAGAATTCAGTGGTGAGCAGTCCCTGCAGACAGCCTCAGAGCTTCTCCCAGGCACACACCCAGCATGTGGACCCAGGTCAGTGCGTGGTTCCCTCTGTGAGCTGGACGGGCTGGGAGAAGACACAGAGGGAACATTGTAAGCCGGTGGACTCTTAACTCTAGATGGCTTCTCTTCTCTCCTGCGTAGTAAAAGCTGTACCATCGGGATGGTACTCCGACTGTGGAGCGACACCAAAATCCACCTTGATGGTGACGGGTAAGTAGTTCTCTTTTAAAGGGTGATTTTAAGCACTGTAGACTTTGAAACACGAGGGTTGGGGCATCCTTGGATAATCATTAGCAATGAATCATGTGTGTGGCATGTTTACATCAGAAGAAATAGGACTGCCCTCCAGTGAGCCACACAAGGAAGGGAGATTGTGTAAGGGAGTTTGGGTCATGCAGTATCAACAGAAGCATATTATAGGAGAACTACTGCTGTATGAAGTTCAAGAACAGCAATAAACTGACATTCGTTCATTTACCTTGATTTGTTAAATGAATACTCATTACTTACCCTCCATTTGGGGCTGGTCCCTGAAAGTTCATAGGTAAATGTGACGCAGCAGGAGCACACTCACCATCTTTAGGGGTGCAGGGAAAGACATATAACTGACAGGTACAACAGTGTTCAAAGTGCCACTTTAGGGGGTGCAGAGGAGGAATCATTTAGTGTGTCCGGGGCGGGTAGACCGGGGACGAAGGGCCGTCTGAGTTGTGCACAGGTTTGCTCCTCGGGGAAATACATGAGTTCTGTGATGAGTGGCAAGAAGCAGAATAGGAAATTCTCCCTACACTAGAATTCCAACAGTAAAAGTTATGGTGCCTCATAAAATAGAACTGGGAGAGAAAAATAAAAATTTGATTTTTTTGAAGAGGTAGGATTATGGTTATATTTTTCTGTTTTAAAAATGTCTTCCATTAATGTATTTTCCATGCAATTCTGGGGGGAAAAAAATGGATGGGATATGTGGGGCGAGAAGTAGGAGGTGGGTTGGGACTGTTGCAGGAATGCATGCAAGATAGTATCAAATGCTGTCATTGCGTCAAACCCTTGGCTGGGCTTTCAGTTCTGGGCAGACCTCGCGTTGCTGGTTAAGGACACACTTGTCCTCGGGGGGTCCCCAGTGGGCCTGCCCCTGTCGTCTTGCAGCAATGTGGTTAGAGGGCCTGACTTCTCACCATAGTATCTTTTGTTTTTCATTCTCAGTGGATTCAGCGTCAGCACAGCAGGAAGGATGCACGTCTTCAAGCCTGTATCTGTCCAGGCCATGTGGTAAGTGTGGGTTGAGGGACACTTTTAACTCCTCAAAAATACTTTCCTAGCTGACAATGACTAGAAACCCCCCTGTACTTACAAGCCCATTTAGGTGCATTTATTTTGTGTGTATGGAAAAATATACATAACAGAATTTACCATTTTAACCATTTTTAAGTGTGCAATTCAGTGAGGTTCAGTACCTTCACGTTGTTGTGCAGCCATCACCACCATCCATCTCCTGAACTTTTCCATCATCCCAGGCAGAAGCTCTGTACCGCTTACGCACTAAGTCCCTATTCCCCTCCCCCAGCCCCTGGCCACCACCATTCTACTTTCTGTCTCTGAATTTGCCTCTTCCAGGTCCCTCATCTAAGTGGGATTGTAGTATCGTCCTGTATCCGGCATCTTTCACTTTAAATAATGCTTTCAGGATTCATCCATGCTGTAGCATGTGTCACAGTTTCCTTCCTTTTTAAGGTGGAAGAACATTCCATTGTATGGATAGACCACATTTTGTTTAACCAGTCATTTGTTGATGGATTTTTGAGTTGTTACCACCTTTTGGCTATTGTGAATAGAGCTGCTATGAACATTGGTGAACAGAGTATCTGTTTAAGTCCCTGCTTTCATTTCTTTTGGGTATATACGTAGCAGTGGAATTTCTGAATCATACGGTAATTCTATGTTTAACTTTGTGAAGAACCACCAAACTACTGTTTTACACTCCTACCAGCAATGCACAGGGATTCCAGTTTCTCCACATCCCAGGCAATGTGTGTTTTATGTTTTTTGTTTTCGTAATAGCCACCCTGATGGATGTGAAGTGGTAGCTCATTATGGTTTTGATTTGCGTTTCCCTAATTCTTTAATGCTGAACATCATTTCATGTAGTTATTGACCATTTGTATATCTTCAAAAAAATGTCTCTTTTGTCCTTGGGCCACTTTTTATATTGGTTGATTTTTGTTGTTGTTGAAGTGTGTCGCTTTTACATATGTACAGTTCCTCCTGACAAACGTCATTCCAGCATAAACTCACTTATTCATTGTCCCTGGCGTCAGTAGGCATTTAGTTTGCTCCATGAAGGGAAGGGCACTCTGCTACCGTGTTTCCCGAAAATAAGACAGCCAGACCATCAGCTCTAATGCGTCTTCTGGAACAAAAATTAATATAAGTCTCGGTCTTATATTACATTATGTAATATATTACATTATATCATATATCATATCATATCATATATCATATCAACATTGTCTTGTAAAATAAGACCGGGTCTTATATTAATTTTTGCTCCAAAAGATGCATTAAAGCTGATGGTCTGGCTAGGTCTTATTTTCAGGGAAACACGGTAGGTGCTAAACATCTAGGAGGCATAAAATGGACATAATTCCTATTCTTGTGGAGTTTACAGTCTGTAGAAGGAGGTGGCCGTAAATACAAAACAGTCACACGTTACACCGACGGAGGGCGCTCTCACAGGGTGCCAGGTTATGGGATACTTACCACCATGTGCAGGGGCTGGGCAGGGGTCTCCCTGGACACTCTGCTTTGGGGATGAGGTTGCTGTGGCTCAGGGCTGCACCGGGTGAAATAAACCACGGCCAGAGCGTCTCTGAACCCGGCACACACATCTTAGAGCCTTCCTTGTCGTTGGAGGGCTGCACAGACCGCTCCTGCAGCAAACCCAACAATCTCTCTCGTATAATCTGGAAAAGACTCAGGAGGAAGCTAGTGGCGTCTGATGAGAAGAGTTCTGCCCAATGTTTCAAAATAATTACCCATTTCTCTGGGACAGAGAGCGTTATGCAGAATTCTCCCATGGGCCACAAGTTAATATTATGCTTCATGTTTACCTCCTCTGTTACTCCACACTGCAATCAATTCAGGATTATATCTAGGTGTCTCAGATGTTTCTTTGTGTCCCTGGATGATTTTTTTTTTAATCTCTTTCTCTACAGGCAAGTAAAAAATAGGCCCACGTGTTTTTCTAAAACTTCAGAACCAGAACTAAATTTAGTAAATATTCAGCTCAAGTTTGTTCCCTGAGCCAGCCTAGAAATAGGACAGATATGTGCCACTGGGAAAAGTGATGTGGATTGCAGTGGTTTTTATACCATTGCTGAGTGGTTCTCTGATAACTCCCCCTCCACCCAAGTCTTCCCTCGTCCACCCTTCACTGATACCTAATTCACCCCATTCACAATTTTCAGCCTATATTTATTTTTGTAAACAGAGGTAAAACCAGGTAACTAAGTTGGCCATTATGTTACACATTTTTAATATTGTTTGTCCTACCCCATTCTGCGTTCCTAAACCTTCAGTTAGTTTCTATGTTATAAAATGCGTTTCTAAAACTCATTTCCTTAGGAAATGGAAGCAGCTAAGCTATTATAACATTGATGGTGCTGCTTAGAAATTAAGTTACTTAGATTGCAGTAACATGGTCATGACTCTTGCTTTCCAATTGCTAGATTTAATTGTGGTTCCTATGTTGAAGGTGCCCACAACCTCAGAAGTAACTCTAATTCTTGCGAGTTAATCGATGGACTGTAAAAATGACACATGAACCAGCCTGATGGGGAGAGTTACGAAGTTGTTTTGTTTCCTTGTTGGGAGTGGTGAAGGATGTCCATCCATCTTGGTCAGTGTCTGTGCTGTGGAAACGATCTGTCACCCGGCAGCCTGGGAATCCCCAATAGCGAGTCCTTTATGAACTGCCCTTCCCCCACCCCAGTGTACACCTTTCGTCGAGGCGAAAACTCAGCGCTGCTGTGCCTCCCAGGTCTGACCGTCTCCCCCTCCTCACCCAGGTCTGCCCTGCAGGTCCTTCACAAGGCCTGTGAAGTGGCCCGACGGCACAACTACTTCCCCGGGGGCGTGGCGCTCATCTGGGCCACCTACTATGAGAGCTGCATCGGCTCCGAGCAGAGCTTCATCAACGAGTGGAACGCCATGCAGGACCTGGAGTCCACGCGGCCCGACTCCCCGGCCTTGTTTGTCGACAAGTGAGTGTGGCGCCTCCTCAGCCGCTCCCACACCCACCCCGTGCCCGACCCTGCGTTCGTGCTATGTCACACCTTGCCTGTCTTCTAGTGATTGAGGGCCACCTCTCCCTGAACCAGCATCTCAGGCAGGGGTTCCTAACCTGCCGCCCATGCGTAATCTTTGGCTGGGGAAAGGGTCTGTGACTGCCATCCCCCCTTTAAAATCATGGACACACTTGGATGTGAGTGCATTTCTCGGGAACGGCTCCATCGCTCCCATCAGATTCTCAAAGGAGCGTGTAGCCCACATACTTCCTTGACTGGCTCTCGGGCAGTGCCTGTGCTCTGGCCTGAGTCTCAAAGCTCTTCCCGCGCTCTTAGAAGTAGTATTAATGTGAGTCCAGTTCCTTGGATCCTAAAACACAACTGCACTAGCACAGTCCAAGGACAGCCTGCCTTAGCAGCAGCAACGGCGAGTCACGTGGCCTAAGGCCGCACGAAATTGAAGTCTAGTCCAGAAAAAAGAAGCCAGCGGCATCCCCCCCTCTCGGGTCAGCCCCTCCTCCTGCACACTGTTGTGTCCCTCTGGGACACTGCATACAAGAGGGCTGTGGACAGAGGGGGGCAACCTGCACAAGGACAGGCCTGGCAGCCACGCCGTCCGAGGCCTCCCGGAAACTCTGAGAGGGCTGAGGAGAAATGATAGCTGGCTTCAGATGAATGGGTGTCATGTGGAAGCAGGATTAGCCTGGTTTGTGTGGCCCCTAAAGTGAGAACCGGGTTGTTGTGTAGAAGTTACAGGGAAATACAGTAGTACCTCAGGTTTTTAACGTCTCTATTGATGAACATTTTGGTTTATGAACGCCATAAACCTGGAAGTAAATGCTTCAGTTTTCGAACATGACTCAGAAGTCGCACATGTCACATGGCTTCCGCTGAGTGCAGGTCCCTGAGACCTAGCTGTCAGCTGTTTTCCAACATCTCAGAACTTGTGGATTACATTAAAAAACCGAGGTACCACTATACATAGATTTGGGTCCTGTGTGAGGAGATCATGGGAGCTGGCCATGGCCGGACCTGTGGGCTGGCTCAGGGGGCAGTGATGTCCTCAGCGGAGGCCCGAGAGCCCAGTGGCCTGGGGATGTTACACAGGTGGTTCCAGCCTCCTCCCCTGAGAGTCTGATACTCGGCAGGACCAGAGTGAGGAGCGTGCTCCCCACCCACTGCATGCCCTCTTTATCTGCCCCACTCTGTTTACTCCTGTGGGGGTTCTGGACACAGAGCACGACTCCTCTGTCCCTCCCCCGCACCCGCTGAGGACACGCACACCAGGAAGTTAGCTGTATGAGCCCAAGCCACGTTCTCTTTAGCCCAGGAGCAGCATGTGTTTCTGTAAACTCTGACCTCAGGCTTCCTATAGTTCTGCACTTTCCTAATTTCTTTCCAGGCCAACCGAAGGGGAGAGGACTGAGCGCCTCATCAAAGCCAAGCTCCGAAGCATCATGATGAGCCAGGACCTAGAAAACGTGACCTCCAAAGAAGTAAGCAAACTCTCCCCTTCTGAGCAGAGGTCACGCGCCATTCGTTTGTCCTGTTGTCCAAAGCACGGCAGAGGCAGGCCTGGGACCTGGCCTTCTTTCCCCATCGGTGCACCAGCACTAGGAGGTTTTTCCGGCAGGACTAGTGTAGTGGAAAGAGCACAGACCTTAGAGTCAGACTCGTTTGAATCCAGCCTTGCCGCATAACAGCTGTGAGGTTTGGGGCAAATTCCCCGACCTCTCTGAACCTGTAAGACCTTTGGTGAGAATTCCACGAGACCCGAGATTGCACCAAGAAGCATTTACCTGTTAGCACCCTCGCCTCTGCCCTACATCACCTTGTGTTTCATTTGACATAGAGCAAACTCTATTTCTCCACAAGATCACAACTTAAACCAGCAAGTTGCTAACCCCGGACCACCTTCCATCTGCCTTTTCATGTTTCCCTTGATCACTTTTTTCTTTTTTCAGTTGCTTTTTGCTCAAGGAATGCAATGAATTATAACAACTTAAACTAGGTAGATCTAAGAGTTGAAATGGTCATTTTAAAAAGTCGTACCCCTTGGGCGGCCGGGTGGCTCAGGTGGTTGGAGCGCTGTGCTCCTAACACCGAGGTTGCCGGTTCGACCTCTACTAGATTGAGAACAGCGGCTCTACCTGGAGCTGGGCGGCCATGAGCGGCCGGCGTGAACTGCCGTGAGCGGCCAGCCAGTGACCGGACCGACTGGCTCAGCTGGGTAGAGCGCAATGCTCATAATACCAGCATGGGCCAGTGAGCTGCGTCCTCCACAACTAGACTAAGAACAACGGCTTGACTAGGAGTTGGGGGGATGGAGGGGGGGAGAGGGAGGGGGGAGGGGGAGGGGGGAAATTAAAAAGTCATGTACCTTTTTTAAATTAATACATATAAAAATCAAATTGTAATACCTTCCAAACCAAGGTGAAATTGATTTTAGGTTTTCACTGTGTTGAGTTTAATATTTAATTGTAAAGGTCTGAGTGCTTTAAAACTCAGCAGAAAAGATCACGTGGGACTCAGTCTTTATTTGAAATAATAAAGTTGCCCCCGTCAGATTTACTTTGAGGCTGAGTAGCCTGTATTCCCACCCCCCATGCATATGCACCATGTGTTTTAATGCAAAAAACACCTGTTTTGAAAACAGCCACAGTTCACGCTGTGACTTTACTTCTTTGGAGGGAGACAACTGTTTTCTTTAACAAATCACTTTTCCAAATATTTTCCACTCCACAGATTCGTAATGAATTGGAGAAACAGATGAACTGTAACTTGAAAGAATTCAAGGAATTCATAGACAACGAGATGCTACTTATCTTGGGACAGATGGACAAGCCCTCCCTCATCTTCGATCATCTTTATCTCGTAAGGGGCGCAGCACATGGCAGGGTCTGTCTTGGGGAACATAAATCGGGCCTTGATTGTTTGAGCAAGTCAGAGAGCGGAAAACTTGAGTTACTAGCGCCTCGATTCTGACTTTTACGGGAACTCCCTCCTCTGGCCTGCAGGCTAGTGGTTTGCTCTCCAGCCAGATGCTTGCGATGTGGCTCCCAGCTGGGCCGCGGGGAGTTGTTTGAAAGCTCTTTGGCATAGTCAACTGGCACCTATTTTCAGACTCTTGCCACTCTTTGCCTTCTTCACTCACTCACACTCAGGCCCCGTCCAGTTATCTCCAAATGGTTTGCGGGCTGAAAATCCCCAGTTACTAAACGGAGTGTGCTCGCCAAACCCCAGAATTATGCCTCGGCATCCCAAGCCGTAAGGAACAGTAGGAAAGGCAGACCAGACACCTGTAACACGGCTTTCTCTCTGCTTGTCCTGGCAGCCACTCCATGTACTGCTCCCAGAGCCCGTTGAAGGGACAGGCCCGGGTGATGCAGCTGTGGTGGGAGGTGCACGGACACCTCATCTCCAGCTCTTGCTCACATTTTCTTAAAGCTCTAAATCTCCTTAGAAGGCAACTGGCAAGTTTTCAAAGTCAGACTGTAGAGGAAGGGACGTTACTAAAATTAGGCGGCACAGCATACGCATGAAAATCAGCCCCACCAGGCCAGATTCTCACTCCCCAGCCTGAACAGCGATGTGACTGAAAGCAAGTCTCTCTGCCTCTTTTTTCCTTCATCTTACATGTTATGAGATGATTGTGAGGATTCAATACAATACAGCTTTAAGGCACAGGTGCAGTTTCTGTAGGCACTAATTGGTGACCATCATTAGAGCAGAAATTGCTGGGAAAGTTGAGGAAGTGCATTTGCTGTGGAAGGCATGAGCGATTTTGTTCTCTTCCTATAGGAAGTAGTTAATAGTTTTCCAAACGCATACGAGGTGTGATCAGATAATAAAGTGAATGTTTAAGTAAAAAAGTGTATCACAGTAAAACACATTGCCATCAATCCCCTTCAAAGTACCAGGTTTCCCCAAAAATAAGACCTAACGGGAAAAGAAGCCCTAGCATGATTTTTCAGGATGACGTCCCCTGAACATAAGCCCTAATGCGTCTTTTGGAGCAAAAATTAATCTAAGACCCGGTCTTATTTTTGGGGAAACACCACACTCTCCCTCTTTGAACTCATCCCATCGTTCTTGCCACTTTCTGAAGCAGTTCTGGAAGTCCTCTTTTTTTGTGAGTGTCTTTAGTTGCGCTGTCGTGGCTGCCTCGATGTCCTGAATCATTTTGACTTTGGGGAAGAGCCAGAAGTCGCACGGTGCCAGATCCAGTGAATAAGGTGGATGAGGACACACTGTAATGTTTTTATTTGACAGAAATTGCCGTACCAGAAGCGACGTGTGACACGGAGCGTTGTCATGATGGAGGATGATTTCCTGCACACTTTAAAACACACCTTCTTTCAACCGTAGCTCACACCCGACTGGCTGCACCGAACAAGTTGAAACCTGTCACACACTGTTAATAAGGTTCAACATGTTGCTTCCCGTATTGAAGATCCCTGCCTTTCCGTTGGATGGCACTGGGCAGCAGCATTCACCGTATTTTCACACATGGCTTCTGGTACGGCAGTTTCTGTCAGAAACATTGTGATGTGTCCTCACCCACCTTATTCACCGGAGCTGGCACCGTGTGACTCTGGCTCTTCCCACAGTCCAAATATCCACGAAAGGTAAAGGTTTTGAATCGATTCAGGATGTCAAGGCAGCCACGACAGCACAACTAAAGACACAAAAGAGGACTTTCAGAACTGCTTCAGAAAGTGGCAAGAATGATGGGATAAGTGTGTTCGAAGCGAGGGGGAGTAATTTGAGGTGGATTGATGGCAATGTGGCTTTTACTGTAATGCATTTTTTAAATTTAAACATTCACCTTAGTTTTTGATCACACCTCGTATATCGTGATATATATATTGAATATATTTATAGATAGCAATATATATGTGTATATACGTGTGTATATATGTATACATATATATTTCATGTATATGTTACAAAGTATATACATGTGTGGATTTGAAGCCTGTACCTTGAAAGCTATGGGGTAGCGCTGGGCCCTAATCTCCCGGGAAGTTGATGTTTTTCCCTGGTGGAGACGTCCGAGGGCAACTCTAGCCCATCGCTCCACTAGATGGCGATCACGACAAGAGGACGCTCACAGCCTTAGCAAGCGCTTGTTATTTTTCGGTGTGGTTGGTACTTTTTGTCATTTTTTCCATGAGAGATACTAAAGGAATTTTTATGTTTGTGCGTCTTCTTCCAATGTGAAAATCCAGCTAGCACCCGCATGTGGCCAGCGCCATCAAGGTCCCTGAAGTCCCTACCTCCTGAGGGGTCTGCCCTCTTGGACAAGGAAGTTTAAAGGGAGACTAAGCCTGTTCTTTTTCTCTTTGTGACTCTATGTTGTTTGCATTTCCTAAGAGCAAAGGGATGTTTCTCTTCTTTTTTTCCATTCGTGTTCTTTGCATGCTCAGAAATGGAGAGGATTTTTAAAATACCGTTTTAAAAGTATTAAATTAAAACATGTTATAGAAAGTTAGGAAATATAAGAAAATTCAAAGAAAATTAAAAGTATTCCGAACTTCGCAAATCTAAAAGTAGTCACTGTTAATAGCCTGGTATATTTATTTTTCTATCTTCTGGGTTTTGTTTTGTTTTTGTTTTTAATGTACATATAGCTTTTTTTTTTAAAAAAAAAAAAAAAAGGAGAGAAAAAAAAGAACCATACTGTTTATGTTTACATAGTTTTGTACCCTGCTTTAAAATTGTTTTATTATTATGTGGTATTTCCCTGTGTCATTACATATCCTCCAAAAGTATAAGTTATTTCAATGGCTCCATCATCTGGATCCATCATCATTTATTTTCTTCTTGTTGGACCTTTGGGTTGTTTCCACTGTTTTGTTATTATAAGTAACCATAAATGTCCTTGTACATAAATCTCTGCAAATTCTGGGTATTTCCTCAGGGTAGCTTTTTCTAAGTGGAATTTCCCGGTTAGAGGGTGGGAACTTTTTTAATATTGCCAAAATACTTCCCAGAAAAGGTAAGCCAGTTCCTACTTTAATCAGTGGTACTGAAAGTACTCTTTCCTGAGGGGGAGGTCAGAGGTCACTGCCTCCGGTGAGAGGACCCTGCTGGAGTCTCAGAAAAGGAAGTGGTGATAGGGGAGCAGGTTTTCCTGAACTTGCCCTTCCCCTGTCATGCTGACGATATTGTGAATGCCTTGGGAACCTGCTTTGATACTGGCCTCTGTCAGTTCTCTCTGTTCTCTGAGGCCAGGGGCCCATGAAATCACCATCACCATCACCATCAGGCCTAGCACACACCCAGCTCTGAGGCTGACATGTGACACTCACGGGGGTTTGTGTGATCTGTCCCCCAGGGCTCTGAATGGAATGCATCCAATCTGGAGGAACTGCAGGGCTCAGGGTGAGTCTGCTCCCCTTATCTTCCCTTGTCCTTCCAGGCAGCTTAGACACCGGGTTCAAGGTCGAGCCCTTGTGCTGCCCTCCTGTACGGAATTGCCTGCACCCCGGCAGCCAGGCTGATTTGCATAGCGAAAAAGATGTACTTGAGAATGTCACTTCCTGAATAATTCATTGGTTTTACATTTTCCTGGGTTTTGTGTGATGGTGTGTGTCTGGGAGAATGATCCCAAATCACAGTCCGATGGTATAGACAGCCGGGATGCTGATAGGGCCACAGCCCCCTCCCCCTGCCCCATTGCCTGGCAGACCTGCTGAGAGTCCTTGTAAGGACACCTGTCTGTTGGGCCAATCAGCACCTCTGATCCCTGGACCGCTCCTGGTTCTGTCTGAGCTTACACCTTTGGGTCTAATGGGAATCTTGCAGCTAAATACTGTGTCGGCCAGAAACACATGCCTGTCTTAGTCTGAGAAATGCCCGGCAGCAGGAATGAAAAATGTTTAAATCTAGACCTTCAAGAACAGATGTCTGGACATTTGAAAAAAAAACAAACAAAAACACAGCCGCAAAATCACCATTTTGTGGGTTTGACATGATGGCATCCTTGAATTACTGCATTTAAAAGTCAAGACTAAACAACTCTTAAAATATATCTTTAGAACTACTGGTTAAGATGTGTTATTTCTACAGAAAGTATTCTTAAAATGAATGGTGATATTGTCTTTGCTTTCTGTCATGCTGGGAATAAATAAGTTACTTTAACGGTAATTTTTAAAGCATTTACAAATCTTTGTATATGAAATCTATTTGAGGTATTTTCAAACTCCTGAAATTATTTTGGTCTTCCAGGAAGATAAGTATTAAGTTTAGAGACCCATAGCCTGCCTTGTTTCAAAAAATAATTTAAGGCAGTTACCCAGGACATAAATAATGGACAGATATATTCTGCTTTTTAACTGTTTAAAAGTGGAGATTTTTATTTTTTAAAAGCTTCTGTTTGCTCATGATAATTATGAATTTCGAAACTTTAAGAGAGTTTAAATATGTATTTAAATAATACATAAATCTGTTTTCCAGAATTAACCCTGCTTAGCAAAGCTTTGAACTGAGTTTTATAAGTTTTTCTACATATAGAAATTTGTTTTTTAGTATAAATATAATACATTCTCATCATAAAGTGAGCATTTAGAAAATACCCCCAAAAAATTGCTATTAATGAAAAACAGAAGTCCCACCAGAAAAACATACACCCTTTACCGTGTTTCCCCGAAAATAAGACCTAGCCGGACAATCAGCTGTAATGCGTCTTTTGGAGCAAAAATTAATATAAGACCCAGTCTTATTTTACTATAAGTAAATTTATCTCCATTACTCTCCATTAATAAAAAGACAGATTTATCTCCATTTTGCTATAAGTAAAATAAGACTGAGTCTTATATAATATAATATAAGACCGGGTCTTATATTAATTTTTGCTCCAAAATATGCATTAGAGCTGATTGTCCGGCTAGGTCTTATTTTCAGGGAAACACGGTATTAATATGTACTTGATTTTTTTTCTCTGTCCTGTTTTTTGTTACTTTGTTTTTTGTAACTCCTCATTCCGATTCTCCAAATTTGTTCTTTTTTTTTTTTTTTCTCGTTGCAGTGTTGACTACATTTTAAATGTCACTAGAGAAATAGATAACTTTTTCCCTGGCTTATTTGCATATCATAACATCCGAGTCTATGATGAAGAGACAACAGACCTTCTTGCCCACTGGAATGAAGCGTACCATTTTATAAATAAAGCAAAGTAAGTGAGTGGAGAAGCCAAAGAAACCGGTCTGAGGAAGAAACTGGCAGATGCTGGGTGGCAGAAATTAATGACAATCCCAGACACGGATGTCTTCTGGCTTAGGGAGCCTTAGATGTCAGATGGACCTCTGATTTTAGACCACAGGACCCCTAGCACCAAAGGGACACAGTTGCTGATCTTTACATGGGGGCCCAAATGAGCTTGTTGTCTCCCACCTATCACTGATTGTGACATTTGACCCCAGTTTCGTCATCAGTACTTGTTTCAGGCAAGGGTGTAATACCAAGTGGACACTCTCTTGGAAGCTCTGCCTGTGGGGAGTCACTGAGCCAAAGGAGAAAGGGGGGCAGGCCAGGTCGTACATGGATTTAAAACACCTTTGGGATGCTTCCCCCGCGAAATCTTCTCAGGCAGGTGCGCTGAGCTATGGCCTGCCTTCTCCACCTGATTGGTGTGATTTTCCTCTTTGAGCAGAATGGGACAGACCATGAGAGGTTCCCCACTGCCCCGAGCCTGTCACTGGTTTCACCCGCTTTTGTTCTCACCTTCTTCTCCTACAGAACAACTCTGTCTTCCTGAAGTCAGGAACACAGAGAGACAACCCTTTGAGATCCCACCTTCTTTCTGCTTTGCACCCCTCCAAGTCAAAGCTACATAACATGTCCTCCCCAACATGTCCTCAAACTTCACCTGCATGCCTGGGGTATAGACTTCAGACTGGCAGTCCCCAAAAGAGGGCACCGAGATTGGGTGATAGATTGAAGCCTGAGGTGCAGGAAACGAGCCTGCTCACACCTAACAGGCTGGCTGCTTCTAACGTAAACAAGCAGACTGGTGGGCTCACCTCCTGTACAAATAAAGCTTCCCAGGTGTTGCCCTTCCCAGCCTGGTGTTCCGCACAGTCTTGAGCAGATGATACCTCGAGAAAACCCTGTGCCTGGCCTTGTCGTAGCTGTTAAATTCAGCCATACCTGAGCCAGCACTTCCTGCATATAAACCACGTACCCATCCTCTCCTGGCTTCTTTCTCTCTTGGCCAACTTAAGGTGCTGCCATCCTCATTCTGTCTCCCAAGGGCCTTGCAGCTTTGGGTTCACGGAGCCCATTTTTCTGCAACAACCCTTTCCATGTCTCTATCTGCTCTAGCAGCTGAGTAGCTTTTGCGTATCTCCCTTTCGCTGTCCAGTTGCTTCCTGCAAAAGGGTTTCTTAGTCTGAGAAATGCTCAGCAGCAGGAAGAATTCCTAGCCTGTCCCAACGATGCGGGAAGATCCCTAATTTGTCTCTGAAGGCAGCCGATTTTGGAGCTCTCCCTGCAAAACTTGGCGAGGCAGGGTCAGATCTATCTCCATTTCCCATTGTGCGCTAATTGATTTCGCAGTGAAGTTATTTCCTTTAGAGAGTGTGGACTTCGGCTGCATAAACATCAGGACAGAGGACTGGGGCCGTGAGATAACTTCAGGGTTTAAAACAATCCATTGGGTAAAACCTGAGAGGACCAAGTTGTTGTTTTTTAAAAACTCTCTCCCCCTCCAACCTCCCCGGCCCCTGCAGGAGGAACCATTCCAAGTGCCTGGTACATTGCAAAATGGGTGTCAGTCGCTCTGCCTCCACAGTCATAGCGTATGCGATGAAGGAATTCGGCTGGCCCCTGGAGAAAGCGTACAACTACGTGAAGCAAAAGCGCAGCATTGCACGCCCCAACGCGGGCTTCATGAGGCAGCTGTCTGAGTATGAAGGCATCTTGGACGCGAGGTGGGTGACTGTCTGCAGAGGGTTGGCAGGACTGAGCTTGAGAAGCCGCCATCCGCATCCGAGCAGTGGCTTCCACAGCCAAAATCCCGCCTCTCAGGGGGAGCCAGTTTGAGAAAAACAACTATTGTTTGAGGTTTGATGAGTAGTTTCCAGGAGGGATCCGTTCTGATTTTTGTTGGCACAGACAGCTGTTTTGCTGCGGGAGAGAGCGGTGCCTGACTCCCAAGCTAAGGCATGACTTCGCGCGCAGCGTGGGCAGGTGGATGCTCGTTTCCTGACCCACTGCTTTGGGCCAAGTGCTGTGCCAGGTTTTGCTGCGGGTTAATTCCCCCCTCCCCACCACCGACACGCGGGGCAACTTAGGGCAAGCTCGTTGATCTCGTCCAGCCTCAGTTTCCTCTTTCTGAGTTAACAATGAACACCCACCTGGTAGGATTGTTGTGAGGTTTACATGAGTTGTGTACAGATTTACCTTTACAGAGACTTTGCTAGGCCTGCCTCATGGTAAATAGTAATGGTAGTTTCTTTTTAAATGTCTACCTCCACCACCACCCCACCACCTCCCAAAAAAAGGTCTACAAAGTAAAGGTTATCCCGCATTTATGGGGAAGTAAGGAACTGACGCTGGAGGTTACCTTGTCCCACATCACACAGCCAGTGGACGGCAGGAGGAAACACATGGCCAGGTCAATTGGCCTCCAAGGCACGGAGACCCCACAGAGGGGTTCCCCCTGTCACCCCAGGAAGATCCCTGCGGGACTTGGGGTCTCACTTTCTCCCTGTTCCCTTTCTATTCAGTCTGTAGGCTTCCCCAGGACATTTCTGACTGGTGTCCTGAGGGAGCCACAGGCTAAGCCTGGGCCTCGTGACCACGTTTAGGGAAGCAGCAGCGCCCTGGCAGGGTTGAACAGGGTCCGGAGGACAGCTCCGGACGTGTCCACTATCAACCAGAGAGCAGCTGGACAGCTCCCCAGGCAGGACCGGGGCCGGTGGGGGTGGGGGTGGGGGAAGAGTGTGCGTCCTCCTCTGCTTTAGCCCTTCAGTCACACGCTCCGTCAGTGCCCTAACCAGGGCCTCCCGGCCGGGGTCGCAGCAGCATGGCGCTGACCTTGTATTGCGGCCCCTCCCGAGGGCCCCCTTGGCCTCCCCTGGAACGTGCACGTGGAGCAGCCACAAGTGATCGTGACACTGGCAATGAGCAATAGCAGATCCTGAATTTACGTTTTCCTCTCTCTCATCTTAACCTTCGTGACCCATGAGGCTGCTATTGCTCTGAAGTTTGCGGAGGTGACTTTGTACCTTATTTCACTATCAGCCTTTTTCTTTTACTTTTAGGCTTTAAAAATAATAACTCCACAGTATTAAAAGACATATTTTAAAAACTGACCTGTAATCTCTCTGACCTGAAATATTTCCAATTTTCTGGGGTCTTCCCAACTTTATTCACGTGTGTTATGTGTTTACATAGCTACGTTCGTGTAAATATACCTATATGTACATGTATATACACACATACATACATAAATATAAATTTGTATAAATCTTTACATACTCTCTGCTTTGAGCCTTATTATTTCCCTGCTATGTAGGTGAGTATTATTCTCATATGACAGATGGAGAAACTGAGAGATGGAATGTTAAGTGGCATCCGTGTGTTCACCAAGTGAGATGGTACACTGGGATCGTGATAGCATTTGATGTCTAGACTCTTTTCACGTATCTGCCACATCGTCTTCATGACAGAAAGTCACTGAAGGCTTCTCGTGCAAGCCGTGGTGATTTAGGGTCGTGGTGCTGTTTCTTTCTTCCTTGCATCTCTTGGGGACAAATGAACAGAGAGACGCTTTCCCTAAGTGAGCCCCTGGCGCCCACCCCAGCCTGGTGCCGTCCCTTGCTGGCTCACACCTCACCCTTCTTCCCAGGACCCTCTGGGCACTGGCCTCTGCTGACCTTCTAATGCCCTTTCTCTCCCAGCAAACAAAGGCACAACAAGCTGTGGCGCCAGCAGACCGAGAGCTGCCTCCAGCAGCCTGTGGATGACCCTGCAGGGCCTGCGGACTTCCTGCCAGAGACCCTGGATGGCACCCGCCCGGAAGCCCGGCTGCCCTGCTCGGATGAGCCTGCCCAGCCTGGGTTCCCAGGCAGCAGGGCCCCTGGGCGGCCCACTCTCCCCTGCTGTTTCCGGCGGCTCTCAGATCCCCTGCTACATTCTCCCAGTGACGAAACTGGCAGTTTGCTCCAGTTAGAGGACCTGGAGAAGGGTGCTCTGTCGGAGGAAGCGGCTCAGCCAGCCCGGCCTCCCCAGGAAGGCCCCAGACTCTGTGAGAAGGAGGGGAAGAAGAAACGAGAGTTGGGGAGCCTGAAAACCCGGAGTGGCCCCTTGCCACAGGTGGAGGAGATGGAAAGGGAGGAGGCTCCAGGAGCCGGGAGGTGGGGGCGGCCCCCAACCCAGCTCGATAAAAACCTGCTCAACCGGGAAAACCTAAATAACAACAACAGCAAGAGGAGCTGTCCGGATGACTTTGAGGTAGGTGTGGAACCAGCATGTGGGGACAGGACCAGTCACTTCTGTCCTGCCCTGCAGAGCAGCCACCTCACAGCCACCGCCGCTGCTCTGCCAGCTCGGCAGTTCTCATCCCCGGCCGTGACCTGTGGGCTTATTTCAGAAAGTGATTCTGCAGGCCGATTGGGAATGTAGACATATAGGGGATCAGGGATATATAGGGGGCAACACTAATCCCTGTGTGCCCCTTTACCCCCACGCACCTCATTCATGTCTTGGCCAGGGCTTCCAACTTTCTCTTTTTTCCCCCCTTATGTAAAATGTAAAACATACACCTCATTACGCTGCTTCAACATTTCTCAGTATGCGCTGTTCTGAATTCATCGCACCCTCATCCACTTTCCCACACCCTGGATTATTTTGAAAAGAATCCCAGGTATATTGTTTCATTCTCAAATGCTTCAGCATATAATGTAACCACAACATCATTGCCGCCTTTAAGAAATTGATGGTAATTCCCCAGCATCATCAAATATCTGGATTTGAACTCAGATTCAAACGTTTAACTCCGTCAGTCCCTTGTAGCTGTCATATTTAATGGGTTATCAGCAACAAAGGGTCAGCCTCAACCTGGCGTGTACTCAGAAAACCATGAATTCCTCCAGCCTTTCCCGTCCTCCAAATGGCCCAGGAATGGAGACTGGTTTCCTGGGGGGTGTGCTGTGCCTCCCGGTCTGGCTTTCCGCCCTCGCTCTGTGCTGGCTCACTATGGCCAGGGCCAGGCGCTTCATGTCCCCTGGCTTCACTGCCCATCTCCTGGGGCGGCCATGATTCGCTAGTGAGAGCCCTCGGAAAGCTGGCAGACGCATTCTGACCTGCAGAGGGTCCGTCATTATCACAATGCAAACAAAACTGGGAAGTTAGATCTACCGACCTCCAAATCATAAAACATATTGCAAACCAAGTATTAATTACTCAAGAATTCCCTCTGTGATCCACCCTTCCCTCAAAAAGCAAATATCCGTAAAGACAGATGATATACAGCCTCTTGGTCCAAAATAGAGGTGCCTCAGTCTGAAATGGCATAGCCGTGAGTCATAGAATGGTGACCACGAGAGAAACTTGAATAAGAGGGTAAATGAAGGACAGTCCTTGTCAGGCCAGAATTGGATTGCATGGGTGATGTTACCTGGGGAATAGGACCTAGAGATACGCATTCATTCATTTGTTCAACTCATGTTTATTAACTACGGTGCCAGGTGGGTGAAGGGTTGCAGCTGTAAGACAGCTAGCACACGTAGTCTTACGGGGAGACGGATGGCAAACACGTAAGGGTGTATAATAACACAAATGCAAATGGTACTCCATGTGATGACACAAACCGTGGCGTGGTGGAGAATAACTCGGGAGGGGAAGGGATGAGAAGGAGAGGGCCCTGCAGAGAACCAGGAGGACAGCCTTCAGGTCCAAGGAGCGGCGGGTGCCAAGGGGCTTCCTGAGGGTGGAGAGCTTGGTGTGCTTGAGGGGCAGTGGTCTGAGGTGCGGTTGGAGAGCTGCCCGGGGCATGTGGGGCCCCCGGGCATGATGGCAGGTCTCTGTACATTGTTCCAGGAGACTGGACAGCCAAGAGAGAGCTTGGAGCATGGAGGTGACACGGCTCCTTGGGTGTGGTCTGCAGTTAGGCTGATGAGTGAGAGTGGAAGCAGGAACCTGAGGTGATGGTGGCTCAGAGGACGGGCTGAGGACAGAAAGGCACAGCTTGAGAGGCATTTTGAAGGTAGAACTCTGCTGCTGAAGTGTCAGTTCCTCTGGGAAGCCTTCCCTCGGTAGAAGACTTGGAGCTCTTCCCTCTGTGCTGGCACCTTTCACATGGTTTTCTGGCCCGTTTCCCCCAGTGCACAGACAGGAGGCCCTCTGAGGGCAGGGACTGTGTCTTCTCAGTCGCTGCACCTGATGACATGGGATGGGTGCTCTCGAAATACGAGCTGGGTGAAGGACTTCCCTAGCCCCCGCTCCCCACGGCCCCACGGGCCCTGAAAGGTGCTCAAATCTCCCACCGTGGCAGATTGTACTGCATTTTAGAATGTTAGGTTCTAAAGGTTTCAGAAGAGATGAACAGGTAGAGTAACTTTGGTGAGAGCTTCAAAAAAAATTCCTGGGTCAAGAGTTCAGGCCTTAACCATGAGGGTGAGCAGGTCTTGCTGGAACACCTAGAAGCCAGCTAAGACAGGGTTCTGCAGGAGACCCCGCCTCCCTCCTCCCCCACCGCAGGCTCCCCTACAGCCTCCAGGAGCCACGGCTGAGTTTCTGTTTGACTCCTCCAGTATTGGACCTGCCCATGACTTCTTACCTTAGGGGACCGCAGTCTGCCACCCTGGACGGTATTAATCTCTGGCAGTCAGGGCCTGGGGACGGGGGGTGGCTAAGCTTCACTCTGCAGGAGAAACCTGCCACATCTGCTCTTTGCCAGGCCGGCTTCGTTTTAGACTAGCTTAGGAATCCCACAGCTAAACAACTCTTAGGGGAGACGGTCGGCTTCCCCTACCTCCACGTTTGCTCTTCTCAGCTCTGTCTCAGCCCAGACGAGCAGCCCTGGTGCCTGTCGATGGGCACAGGAGGAAGGCAAATGGGGCTGGAGAGGCCCGTGTCGAACTCACTTAGCCCCTCTAATGACCAGAGGTGGGTGGTTTGCCTTGGCAAACAAGGCCAGCGTGTTTTCCATTGGTACATGAAACCCACCTCAGCCTGGCTCCCTCATTGGGGCCGTGGGCACCTGTGTTTGGGTCTGTAGTAGAATCTTTCCAAAACTGTTTTTGTCCCTTGCCACCTCTCTGGGAAGAGCATAACTCGATGGTGGTTCCATTGCTGGGTTCATGCTGGGAGGGGCAAGTTTCATTGTCCAGCCACAGACTCCCCAAATGCAGATTCTTTCTGGAAAGGAAAGAAAGGGAGATGGCACCTACTGTGCCAGAAACATAATTCCATTGAGTTCTCAGTGCCGTGAGGGTAGCCTCCAGATGAGAGTAAGGCTCAGAAAAGGATTGTTTGGTGCAGGTGGCAGAGGCGCGGGTGACCAGGGTGGCCCCGGAGCCCTGCTGATTGCGTGGCCGAAGGTTTGCCCAGGCTCATGCGCATGTAGCTTCTGGAAAGTTTGGTTCAGCGTCTGTAACTCAGCTCCAAGCTACACCAGTCGTGGTCGAGTGGGTTCTGAGATCTCTGTGTGCCTGCACTCTTGGAAGTGAGTGTGCTGCCCCTCCAGGGCCTGCCCCCGCCCACCCCGTGCCCTCCTCGTACTTGGTGGTCTCTGGCCCATATTACACTCTCACAATGTTCTGTCCCCTTTCAGCATGATGCTATATTTGGGATCCTCAGCAAAGTGAAGCCTTCCTACAAATCCTGTGCCGACTGCATGTATCCTGCAGCCAGCGGGGCTCCGGAGGCTTTCGGGGAGCGACTCGAGAACCCTGGTGCTCCCGCCATCTGTACCCAGCCGACCTTCCTGCCCCACCTCACGTCGTCCCCTGGGGCCCACACATCAGGCAAGTCCCGAGCTTTAGAGAAGCTGGCCTCTGGCCCAACCGAAACACCCCCATTCCTACCACCAGCAGGCCCAAGGAGACCAGACACCGGTGGCTCTGAGGCCCGGGCTGTCCCAGAACTACCAGCTAGCCTTTTAGAACCTTCCAGAGAGACCCAAAAAGTCCTGCCAAAGGCCCTCCTTTTGAAGAATTCTCACTGTGATAAGAACCCTCCCCGCATGGAAGTAGTGAAGGAAGAATCGCCACCTAAGAAAGACGTGAAGCCAGCCAAGGACCTGCGGCTCCTGTTCAGTAAAGAAACCGAGAAGCCGACCACACACAGCTACCTGATGCAGCACCAGGAGTCCATCATTCAGCTGCAGAAGGCAGGCTTGGTCCGCAAGCACACCAAAGAACTCGAGTGGCTAAAGGGCACGCCCGCAGACCCCGTGTCTCCCTTCAGGGATGGCACCACCAGCAGGCTGGAGGCCAGCATACCCGAGGAGAACCAGGACCTGGCTCCTGTCCCACCGCCAGGGGCCCCGGCTCTGCCCGGCCACGCTGCCAGTGACGAGAAGTCAGAGGCCGGGCCCCCTCCATCGGAAGGAGCCTCACTGAAGAGCGTCACTCCCTTCCTCTGCCGCCTGGATCACACCAGTCATTTCTCCAAAGACTTCCTGAAGACCATCTGCTACACCCCCACCTCATCTTCCATGAGTTCCAACCTGACCCGGAGCTCTAGCAGTGACAGCATCCACAGCATCCGCGGGAAGCCAGGGCTGGTGAAACAGCGGACGCAGGAGATCGAGACTCGGCTCCGGCTGGCAGGCCTCACCGTCTCGTCCCCACTCAAACGCTCACACTCTCTTGCCAAGCTTGGAAGTCTCAATTTCTCAACAGAAGATCTGACCAGTGAGGCCGACATGTCCACCATCGCCGACTCCCAGGACGCCAAGTTGAGCGAGGATTCCTTCTTGCATGAGCCCCAGGCAACCCCAAGGAACCCAGCCGCCACCTCTAAGCTGTCAGGGAAATCTGCGCCAGAAAACTTGAAAAGCCCGTCATGGATGAGCAAAAGCTGATCCCCCCTTTAGCTCATCACACGATCCCTCCCTTAGTTTCACTGTGGATTTTGGTCAGCCCCTCAAGTCTTGATTTCTCTTAAACAATTGGCGTTCTCCTAACTTCCCCCCCACCTCTTGCCGTAGAGAGGAGGAGAAGAAACAAACCTGCAGCCCGTGAAGAAAGGGGAGTGTCAGTTGTGTGGTTGGGAGAACCAGAAGCTGTGGGCCCGCAGACTCGGAGCCCCAGTCATGTGTTTTCAAGAAGAATCGTGTCTTAAGAAGAGCATATACAGATATGCACACATCACAAGTGCTTCGTTTGCAACATGCAGAAGAACAGTTGTGATGGCAGATGGCATTGTCACCACGGCACACGTTCCTAGCTCATTCCGGCCCTCGTGGGTAACTCTTGGATGGCAATATAAGTCCTACCTCTGTTCTTGCTGTGCTTTTTATTTTTAAAACACAATAATGACCAAGGCTTGTTCCAGGGAATAATGCTGTGTCAGGAAAAGGTTTTCCAAAAAAGAATTATTCCTTTTTTTTTTTTTTTTCCGGTTGGGATCCTAAAAAGTGTTAAGATTTTTAACGTGACTGCATCGAGCACTGTTAACGTCAAGTTACACGAAGGCGTTGAATGCTGTTGAACCAGCTCTGTGGTGCATGGAGATGGTCTGTGCACTTGATTTCTCTGTGCCGGTGTGGTGGTACAGCCGAGTGGTGTGTGTCTGGCCAGCACGGGGGGGCCGGGGGGGGGAAAGGTGATGTCCTCAGTTGTTGCTAATGGAGTTTAAATGGCACCTCACGCCTGACCTGGAGAGAAGGACCCACGAAGTGTGTTGAGTCTCTGCTGCTGAGCCCAGTAGTTGTGCTAAGGTTATGAAAGCGCTCGAGTGTCAGGCGGGGTCGGTGGTTCTGAGATACAGATCGTCCTGCCAGGAGCCCCGGCACTCAGGTTCATTCGGTCACATCTCCTCATGTTTGGGGAGGAAAGGCGATTCCAGCTGAGAGAAATGTGACTGTTGAAAAGCTTCACAGATGTTTACAGTTGCCCCTTTCCTGTGGGGAGAATTCCTCCTGGTTCTCTCTGGCTCTTCCCAGCGGTGAGGATGTGGTACAGGAGGGGTCTGTGGTCCCAGCCTGGGCTCTGAGTACGTTTAGAATCAGGTGAGCTCAGTGCATCTTGCTGTTGTGGGCTCTGGGCTTGAGTGGAGGGTCATCGGTGTCAGTCATCAAGACCGGCTGTTAAAATGTTTTGAAGGGAGGACGGGCTTGATGAGAAAGGTCCAGCTCAGCAGACTGTGGCGCGCAGCCCCATGAGCTAAGAACAGTTTTTACATTTTTCAGGGGTTATAAAAAAATTAACTAGTAGGGGACAAAGACCACGTAGCCGGCAAAGCCTAAGATATTTACTATCGGGCCCTATATGGAAAAAGTGTGCTGACCCCTTTTTTTATTTGACCACACAGCGCTGCCCAGGGCCCTGTAGGAAGAAACTGGGCAAATGTAAAGGCCTCCCTTTCCCTTCAACACCTCAGGCCAAATCCTTCTCCTGACCCACACCTTGCCAGCCCACCCCCAGCATGTCTCCTGCGGTGGGGGGTGGCTGCGTTCATGGAAGAATGCTGCTGGATGGAGCTTCCCCGTAGTTACAGCTTACCCTCAGGCGGGCCAGCCAGATGAATTCGGTGAAACTAGAAAGCCTTCAAGGAAGGACCAGCCAAATTCTGAAAGTGGGTGAATGAGTCGCCATCTTACATTGGTCAGAACGAGGCCCCCCCCCTCTCCCTCAGAGCAACCATTCTGAGAGCACCCAGGCAGGGCCTTTGGGAACAAGGACAGCCCACGTGTCAACTGGTGGGTAGAGGTTTTGCAAAAACCCTCTCTCTGGGAACTTTTTATCCCTGACCTTATTCTTTTTTTTTTTTTTTTTTTAGGTATACATTATTTTACTTGATAGGAATTTGTTTACTCACCACTGTCCATTGCAGTCACCTTAATAGGTGATTATCTACTTATTCCTGAAAACCCTGTTAGGGTTTTTCTCCCTTTCTTTCAGCCAACAAAAGCATATTCTCAAAAAAAAAAAAGAATTAAGTTCAGTATGTTTTGCCAAATTAAATTTCATGTGGTAGATCAATTTTTGTGTCAAAATAATCCTTTCGATTTGGTGATGACAGGCTTGTGTTGGTTTCTGTAACCGTGCCTGCGTCTGAGTGATAGACTTTTGAAAACTTTTAATTTTGAAAGCCATAATTTTCCTTATCCAGTTAGAGGGTGGGACACAGATTACAAATATGAGTGGGGTTTTGGCCCTGTTCGAATTATCCGTTCATTTTCGGAAGCACAGATCGTATAGCATCACTGAAACAGACCGGGGCTTAGGGACCCATCATCAGAGCAAAGTGAATCATTCTTGATTTGGTGGGTAACCCTCTGGCCTGGAGAAAAGGATCAAGCCGTTTCTCCCAGACCCAGATCAGTTGCATGTTAACATATGGCAAATTGCTACTTGAAATATACTAACAGGGCAAGTACATGCTGCCAGACGTGGGGGCACCTTGGCAAAGACAGTCATACCCGTGTCTGAAAAGCAATTTTGCTCCATAAGGATATGCCATATCCTGACTGATGCTTTGTCTGTAATCTAAGCTCCGAGGACGATTCCAAATGAGTGGCACAGGTGAGAGGCAGCGGTGAGTGCCATGAAAGTCATTGATTTCGGTGACTGCCATTTTCATGGAACGCTTTTGTCGAATTAGGAGAGAACGAACATTTTGTAAATCAGCTAACTGTTGTGTATTCAGTTGTATTTCATCGTTCACCTCACCTTTCCCTCACTTTCACTTTCATGTAGCTGCCAAAAGTTAGACTGAAGGAGATACCGGGAGGTTGCCTTGTCATGTTTCGTTAAGTCTGAGGGGGAAACCAGTCCCAGAGAGAGGAGAAAGCATCCTGCCCTCTCATCATGCCTTGACAATGCCAATTTCCATTTCTTTGTCTTAGAGCAATGTCTGTCGTTGCATGAGCCTCTTAAGAACAAGATGCTCACTGTCTGCCTCCGTGGTCTCAATGCAGGGGCCATGCTGACCTCTGGGCTCTCTGTGGGGCAGTGGCACCCTGTCCGTCCGGCCTGCAGCTCACTCACCAGGTGCTCACAGATGGCTGCTGTCCAACCCCCTTCTGTTCCACACCGCCCTTTCCAGCTAGAAAGCAGTCCAGCCCCTTCTAAAACCTCTTCCCTCATAGACAGGCCCAGAGGGTACCACAGGATGGAACCAAGTTTGCAATAGGATTGACACCTTCAGGACACCCTGTACTTCAGCATTCTTGTCTTTCCACACAGGCCTGAGCCCAGAAGGTTTAGGAGTCCCCCTGCTCCCCAGGGCCTGTTTCTCTCCATGGGTAACAAATGTGGCATCGTTTAGTCAAGATCCTATAACCTCGCCCAAGGTGTCCAAAGAGGCACTTGCTCTCTGTTGGCCGGAAATGCTTGGTGCCAGAGTACATTGCACCCAACCCTACTCTGGCTTGCCACCTGGCAGGGCTTCCCCAGACACGCACAGCTCAGTGAGGGCGAGCGCTTCACCATGGGCAGGAGAGCTAGGCGGGCCGGGACGTTTGTGACATCTGGACAGCATGGTGCAGGGTCCCCTGCCCCGGTCCCACCCCGCAGGTTCTTGCCAGTGCTTCATGCCAATCAAAGGTAGGTGATTGATCTTCATGCTCAGCTGCTTGGTTTTTGTATCGTCTGCTTGGGTTTTGTATCGTCTGCAACCAAATACCTGTATGTACAAGTTCACGCTGCATATATGTATGTATTTAAATATATATATGTAACTTGAATCAAATCATTATGCGCATCCCTTCCCTTCTGTCTCATCCACACACGCGCTGTCACCTGAGCTGTGAAGCGGATCACCTGGAATTATCTGGAGGGACGCGTGGTGCTGCCCTCGTAGATCCGGACATGACTGCCTTGTTTTGGTCTTGGATTAGGTGCTGTGGCCCTGGCTTCAGTCAGTCTCTTAAACAGGAGTCTTTATAACCGGACCACTGGTCCCCTGCTGTCCTTTGTGTCGGCCGTGCTGTACGAGAAGATGGCTGCTTCCTCCCTCTTTTCCGACACTGTAATTATTTTACAATTGAGTGCCTTAATAATAGTTTACAAATACTGTGTATTTATGGGAAACTGGTAAGCTCTCACCTTCTGTGATTGGATACTTTGCCTTGTCGGTGGTGGTCGGCGTTTGGCCTGGAGCTTGCCCCGCCCCCGTCCCTGTGCTCCTCTGCTGTGCAGTCTGACGCGTGTGCCTGCAACTGGCCAAGGAGCGTTGCTAGAAATGGCGCTGGTAGTTCCTGCAGGTGAGGCAGGCCCTGGCTCATGCTGCGTCCCACGGTAGTGAGGAAAGAATAAAACTTGGTGTGCTAGCCAGCTGGCGGGTGGGGGGTGTGGTCCAGGCGCCCTCTAGACCACAGCCAGCCCCTCACCCATTCCCTCATCACACAGTTGCACTCTTCTTTCATAGAGGTTTTTATTGCTACCTAGGCCACCCTATTCTCTCTGTTGGTATCCTGAGCTCTTTGCAGCAAAATGCAGGTACAGACCACCCCACCCCCCAAATCAGGAGCTCTACAAGATGCGTTGTCCTTGGGTTTTCAGAAGCTGCCAGTGATTTCCATTGTGTTGCATAATGATACCAATTATTTTTTTATTGGGTTTTTTTCCTTGTTTTTTTTATATATATATATATTTAAAAGGCAGTATCTTTTGTACTGTGAATTTGCAGTAGAAGATGCATAATGCACTTTTTTTTACTTCTGTTGGTGTGTACTGTATATAGTCTGTGTGCTTCTTGTGATTGAAAATAAACTTTTTCTTTATAAATGCCTGATGACGTATGAACTTGTGCAAGAGAAAACTGCCTCTTCAACCCCTGCCAACATAGTCGTACGCATCTTTAACAGCACGATGGGCAGTCTTTATACTGACACCTACTGTGTGCTGGGCCCCATGCTGAAAACCGGGACAAGTTAGACCAAAGACCCAAGGGCAGACATGTGAGCTCCTCCAGGAATTGTCTTTTTTCCCTCATTTTACCAGCGAGGAAGAGCAGACCCGCTTGTGGGTGGACATTTATATACCAACACAACTGACCCCACCAGGGTGGCACTTGGAGTTTGGGTGGTGTCTCTTTCTGCACACGCAGAAAACCTAAAGCTAGAGGTCTGCTCGAGAGAACCCCCTAAGCTACTGACACTGCACCTCGTGAGAGGGGACTATTGAGGTGATTACTGCTAACGGCCAGGGCAGGACTCCCAGGGAGCCCCGGTCGCTGAACACAGCAAAGGTTTAGCTCATGCTTGTGTCACAGTCTACTGCAGGTCAGGACCTTGGGGTGGCTCTCCTCTCTGGGTGATTAGCAAAGCCGGGCTGCCTCCATGTTAAACCCTGCCATCTTGGAATTCTTTGCTTCTAGCCGTGCACTCGGGAGAAAGAGCATGGGGATCCATGTTCACTCTCAGCTGCCTTGGGCTGCAATACATCACATCTACTCATGTTCCAATGGGCAAGACCTGTGACAAGGCCCCACCACTCCTTCCGGGGGGTGAGAGATGTAAGGTGTACATATACCTGGTGAGCAGCGACTGTCCGCCACAAGTACCTCAGCGTGACCAATAAATTCTAGTGCCTGTGGATCCAGAAAATACTGTTTCGTTCACCTAGACTTGCCCTGTCTCACCTGGACTCACAGGAGACTGATGGATAAACCAGAGTGCAAGTGTAATACTTTATAACAAGATTTATAGCTGTGGAGCAGGCCAAACGACTCTCACTTGCCAATTAGCACATTGAGTCCTAGATAAATCTACATGTGAAGTCAAATTATGGTTAGGGACGGCTTACTGAGTATGAAATCAAAGCAAACAATCAGTGGAATGGTTCTAATGGTTAGCGTTGACAAGCTGTGACACAGCCTTTTCTCTAAGATGTTCCTGAGATGGAATCTCCGAGGGTCATGGTTCAGGACACTCATCCCCAGCAAGGCTGGAGACACCTCACAAATTCTCTTCAGGCCCCAAACATGAGTCAGAGCCTGGGGTTGGGGCCCAACACTGTGTTTCTGATGGATTCCCTGGGAATTCTGACAGCCAAGTTGAGAAGCCATCAAAATAAGAATGTGATGCATGCAATCAAACAGGCTTCCACTTCGTGAGTTAATCACATTCCACAGATGCTTTCTGGGGGCAACACCCACATCATTCTAACAGAATATGGGTGTTCCCAAAACTGGTCAGATACTCCTTTACCCAGGGCCCTAGGAGAACGTTCCAAGAATGGCTACTTTTACCCTGCTTCCTTCCTCAGAGTAGGAATCCCAAGGTTGAGTGTGATCCCAGATTACACCTCCCGGGGGGATAGTTTTGCAGGAAGGACCGAGGTGCATGCTTGTCTTGCGCCTGGGGAAGCCCCTCTTGGCAAAATGCTTGGAAGAGGCTCCAGCAGAAAGACTTTGGAGGATGGCGGGCATTTCAAGAGGATTCACTTCATGGTAGGAAAACCCGTTCCGAAGGAGGTGTCCACCAACAACACACAAAGTGAGGCCGTCCCAGAAGAAGACACCCCCCCCCGCCCTGTCCCACACCCTAACACGAGGGAGCAGAGTGTACCTCTGCGTCTTCTGTGCGCCCAGCCCTTTATGTAAAAAATACCTTTACACTGAGCCCCCTAAGTGGCCCTACTGACATTATCCTCAGTTTACAGATGAAGAAACAGACCTGCAGCATGTCAGTCGTTTGCCCAAGGTTACAGCTAAAAATGGTAAAGCTAGATAGGTACTGCTCCACCTGCAACCCTGTCCCCCACCCCGGAAGCAGAAAGAAGCAAGCTAAACCTGAATCTAGATCTCCATTGAGGTGTCAACGAGGAAACACAGGAGTCCTAAATGAAGTCTCCAGCCTGTGGGAAATCTGACCGATGTCCCCACTCGAGAGGCCATCTCCAGAAGCACACACAAGGTGTGTTTCCCTCCCCCCAAACCACAGTACCATGTTTCGCCTTTAAAAGGAAACTGCTCATGCATCCTGAATATACTTGCAAAGGGTCCTATTTCAGCCCGAAACTTTTTTTGGTAAACTGTTTCAGCAAATAAAATGGCATTTGCATGAGCAGCCCCCCAACATAGAAGAGGATGTGCGGGGGTGGGGTGGGGGGTGTCTGACATTAAGATTCTCCCACAAATGGTTTGTTGGAGGTGGCGAGCCCCCACTGGTTTTGAAATTGGGTATCAAACTGGTGAGTGGTGAGGCTCCTTGCCTCATGGGCCAATAATGTGAGATTTAGCCGATAATGTGTGCAAACCCCCTTCTGCCTGGCACACCATCCGTGCTGATTCGGTGGTGGCTGTTAATTGGTACTGGCCGGAAGGATGGAGGGAAGAGTGGTGGCAAAGAAGTAACCTATCTGAGCATCTGCCAGTTGCAAGGGTTTTGGATATTTTACCAAGTTGATCCTCACAGCAGATATGACCCTGTTTTACAAACAAAAAGATGGAAGCTCAGAGAGGTTAGGTAACATGGGTCAGGGTCACACAGCCAGAAAGGGACAGAGACCCAGGCTGCCTGACTCCAAATTCATGCAGTTTCTACCCCATCATCTCCCCAAAGAAAGTAGTCCTTAATGTATTAATACTTAGAGTAATGATTAACATGTAGTAGGTGCTCAATAAATAGTTGATCAGAGTGAGTGAATGAATGAAATATGCTGTGGAAATGAGTCCCAGTTTCATTCACTAAGGTTTGGAAAGTTTGGGGACACCCATGATGACCGCGTAAACCAAGTTCCTCTGAGGCAGGTCACCTCCGGGACCCCAGCAAGGGGTTGACATGTTGGACTGAACCCCAGGTCAACACCAGGCATTAACTATGAATCAAAGAATCCTGAGTTTCTCAGAGTCCAGAAGAATCTGAAAGGTCATCCAAGCCAAGTCCCTTTATAACATCCATCCCTTGCCGCATTCTTCCCCCATTCATGGCCAGGCGCTGGGATTAAAGAAGAGGCCGTCTATTTCATTCCTGGGGTCCTGATGGAAAGGCCGCCTGGAAGAGGAAGAAAATACCACCTGCGAACAGCAATGGGATGAAGAGGGTAGGAGGCAAGGTTTCTGTGTTTTCCTCCTTCTGTTTATTTTCCTAAATCTCTGCAATAGGATTGTTCCTTTTATAATAAAAAAGGAAAATGTAAAGATATAGTCGAAAGAGGCTTTTGTATTGCGCTAAAATTTGCACTGTGGTTCCCAGGCAAATGGTTCCTGGGCTCTTGGTTCCAGGAAACTCAGCACAGCATTGTGGGGAGATGGTCTTTTTTCTCCTCTGTTGGGGTAGTGTGGGTCCCCTCCAACAAAAACTACTCTCAGATCTCTGTGGCTAAGGGGTACCAGGCAGGCTCTCTATTCTGGGCTGTAAGCTTCTCCAGGCGGCTTGTGCCCACCTCTGAGCATCTGGGGGATGGCACTGAAACCATGTGTCGTGATGATGAAAGTACAGAGTCCAGGGCTGGCTCCGTGGAAGTCAGGACTCCACACTCGCAAGGCCCTGCGACTGGTCTCATGCTCTGCTGCCGCTATCTTGAAATTCCTAATAATTCTTTAACAAGGGCAAGGACTTTTCATTTTGTTCCGGGCCCTGAAAATTACATAGCTGGCCCTGGCAATGTCGCCATGCTGATCGAGAGCTTTGGGGCAAGGCTGCCCTGGGTGTTGCTCCCTAACTTACCACTCTGTGACCTGGAGCAGGTAACTTAACCTCTCTGTGCCTCGGTTTCCTCATTTGAGAAACAAGAATAATCTCACAGTGGCACTGTCAAGATTAGCACCGTGTGCTTAGCACAAAGGAAATACCCCCGAACTTATATATTATTTGCTATATAAAGTACTTAGCACAGGTCCTGACACAGAGAAGTCGCTATAATAGTGGGGAACAGGTTTGCCGCTGCCGGGCAGCCCCTCTTTCCACCCTGCTTCCTTAGCATGGCTCTGAAGGGCAGCGGAAGGCAAACACAAGCTCCCTGGACTAGGAGGGACTCAGCTAGGGGTGTGAATGTGCGTCCTCCCCTACCCCTGCCACTGACCCCAAGGACGCTGGCTCTGCCTCTCTCCCATACAAACACCATTTGTCTCTGACCTGGACCCCAGCAGTTCTTCCCAGCAAGTCTTTGGGGAGGGAAACAGCAAGGGAGGCCTGGGAGTGTGGGCTTGTCCCTACTGCGATCCAGAGGTACATCCTGTTCTGGCGTTGCCATGGCACGGCCAAACATCTGCCACAACAGACAGCTGGGGCTGGCGGCTGGCAGTGGGGCCGTGGATGGGTGAGGGCCTGGACAGGCACAGGTGGCAGGGGTGGTGGGGGCGCAAGACCGAGCAAGACCTGAGCCTGGAAAGGACCCCCCCACACCTGAACACGCACACACACGCACACAAACACTCGTACATGTACACACACATGCATGCATGTGAGTTGGCCTTCCAGGACCGGCAGCCTTCCCATAGGGAAGAGTTCTTAATTCTTGACTTTCTTCCCGGAGGTCCTGGGAGAAGATCCCTGGCAGGACTGAGTCCTCCTGAATTCTCGTCCTGGTCCAGCTCACAGCCAGGCTCCCAGAGCTGCCCGAGGCCTCATCCCGCTCCCAAGATGGAATTTGTTTTCCTGGTTGTTATTGTTGTTTTTCCTGATAAGAAAGTGAAACACAGTCATTGTAATAAAATCACATGATACAGAGGAGTGACATAGCGGCACTCGTGGTTATGAGCCAACTGTTGTACGTCATACCTCTCGTTAAAACTACACGCACAAAGTTCTTAGAAGGGCGCCCCCCACCCCGGGCCTGTCTGACTTCAAAGCCCGTGATCTTTCCACTAAAAATGCTGCCTCCTCAGATCAGCAATTTGAACACTACAAGTGCTGGATTCTCAGCGAATGGTCAGGGGTCCTCACTCTTATTGCTGGTCACCATCCCTTAGCTCCCTGAGACCAGAACATTCCAGAACGTTCCTTGGGAATCCTTCAGGACCATTCTGCGGGGTGGGGCAGCCAATGTGGACATTACATTGCTGGCCCAGTTAAGCATCGTGAACCAAAGCTTCCACACAAAATGGAGGAGGTTGCCCTCACAGAAATCTAACAGGGACCCTGATGTGGGCGTCAGAATGAGGTGAAAAGTGGGGGTTGAATAGGGAACTGGAGGTGGAGAGAGTGTTCTCGGCAGAGGGAATCATTGGCGCAAAGGCACAGAGGGTAAGGCCACTGCTCTGGCTTCCACACGCCGAGCAGTCAGTATAATGGAGAACAAGGCCTGTTGGTGGGCGGGGTGCAGACCTTGCAGGGCCTTGTAGGTGGTTGTCAGGAGTCTGGGAGAAGGGGAGCTGTGGCGAGGCTGCAGACCGTGGAGGGACGTGGTCAGCCTTCCCTCTAGAGCCACACTGCCTGATATGCTAGCCATTAGCCACATCACGAGGCACTGAATGTTTGTCCTCGTCTCCCCAAAGTCATGTGTGGAAACCCCAACCCACGGACTGTATTTGGAGATAGGGCCTGTGAGGAGGTAATGAAGGTTAAATGAGGTCATAGGGTGAGGGTCTAATTCTATAGGGCCAGTGCCCTTACAGGAACAGGGAGAAACGCCAGAGTGCGTGCTCTCGTGCTCTCTCTCTCTCGCGCGTTCTCTCTCTCTCTCTCTCTCTCTCTCTCTCTCTCTCTCTCTCCCTCTTTCTTTCTCTCTCTCTCTCCTCTCTCTTTCCAAACCAGAAAGAGGACTCTCACCAAGAAGTGAATTGGCCAGCACCTTGATCTTGGACTTCCCAGCCTCCAGAACCGTAAGAAAATAAATTTATTTTATTTAAGCCACCCACTGTGATACAATAATTTTTTATGGCTGCTCGAGCTGACTCGTATCCACATGGTTAATTAAAGTTAAATTAAAAATTCAGTTTCCCAGTTGTACAACCCGCATGTCAACTGTTCTGTACCTACATGTGGCTACTGTATTGGACACTGCAGATATAGAACGTTTTCATCATTGTGGAAAGTTCCATGGATAGCACTGTGCTAGGAAGGTCACTCAGGGTTCTGGGTGCAAAATGTGTGCAGAGGAGACCAGTGGCGCTAGGGGTGCCCAGAATCCAATGAGATGCTAGTGGCCAGCACCTAGCGCAGTGCCTGAAACACAGCAGGTGCTGAGTAAATGAAGAGCCTGGATGACGGAGGTGGTGGGGATGCAGATTGGGAGGCTGATCTCAGGAGCGCGTCAGGAGGCTGAACTGATGGGCCTTGGTCGGGTTTTTGGGTGGGAATTCCCGCCTGTTCTCAGGAATTCTTTTCGCTTTCCCGTTCCCGAATCCCAAGAAAAGTTGGTCGGGAAATCGGGCAAATTGGCTCCTTGAACCCACGTGGTTGGTAGTATTGGCCGTCACTTTGTGGAAATGATTCATCGTGGAGAACAGAAAACAATTTATATCTCGGGATTCGGGAATGGGAAAACGAAATAAATTCTTGAGAATGGGTGGGAATTCCCGTCCAGAAACCCTACGCCAAGGTGACTGGTTAAAGAGTTAAGTTCTGGCATAGGTTCTGGCATGGGCAGCTGAGTGGATGGTGGGGCCATTGCCTAAGATGGGAACCTGGGGGGGGGGCAGTAGGTGTGAGGGGTGAGGATGAGCTTGTGTCTGGGGTGCTGGTGGAGTGGCCACATGGAAAAGTCCAGGAGGTCATTGGATCCTCCGCCTGGAGGCCAGCAGTGAGGTGTGGGCCGGGCAGAGATTTGGGAACGGATGGGTGCACCCAAGAGAGGATGCAGATACAAGAAGAAGGGTTATGGGGGAGGGTCCTGGGGGGCGAGAGGACAGGTGACCAGAGGAGAGGAGCAAAGCCAGGAGTAAGCTGTGCCAGAAGTGCCAGGATCAACAGGCAGAAGGCCCTGGATGCAGCCCTAGGAGGTTGTCAGTGACCTTGGAAAGAGCAAATTCAGGGTGGGGAGGGAGAAGAAGTCAGACAGACCATAGCTGGCCAGGCAGACCGGAAGTGATGAAGAGGCAGTGAGTGGCTACAACTCTTGTAGTTTGGTGGTGAAAGGGTTAAGGCTGCTACCCGTAGGGAGATGCTGGGTAGGGGAAGGTCATGTCTTCCCTGAGATGGGCAAGACCTGAGCCTGCTCCCAGGTTAATGGGAAATGGGAGGGGGATTGGGCAGCTGAAGAGCAAGGGAAAGAACAGGTGCAGTTAATTCAGTGAGGGCCAAGAAGTGGGTTTTGAAACCTGTTTGACCGTTTACACCCGATCCAACGGCTGATCTGAACATGGTGGGTATGTCTTATTACCCACCATGGTGGGTCTGTCTTATTTATCCCCACTTCAGGGACGAGAAGACAGGTCAGAGTGGTTCTACGATTTGCCCATGGTCACCCTGGGCACCTTCTCCTAATTTCACGAAGGCTCTGTCTAGGCCAGCAGGGCGTGGGCTGGAATCCAATTCTGGCTCTGACTCCAGGGTGCATCCCCCACACTTTTCCTCCTTGGGGATAAACAAACCACAGAGAGATGATTTAAAAAAAATTTTTAAAAAGTGCCACATTTCCCAAATGGTCATAACTTAGCCAGCAAGAAAGAGTAAGGGATATCACTTGCATTACTGCCGGTATTTCCAAATTTGCAACCACGTATCCTGTCATCTCCTTCCTGAATGTGGTGTCTTGTGAATCTGCAGTAGTGTAATTCTGACAACAATTTGCTATGCTTTGATCGTGTGCCATCCACTTGGCTAAGTGTTTAAATGTGATCGCCTTAAACCTCACAGCAAGCATGAGTGGTAGGACCTATGACTCTCCTCTTTTTAAGAGGACAAAATGGAGGCACAGAGAGGTGAAGTGACTTGCCTGAGGCCACACAGCCCGTCTCTAGGAGAGATGGAAATCAAAACGGAGTCTCTTCATTGCCAAAAGCCTGTGCTTGTCTGCCAACCTGCGTCATCGATGTTAAAGTGATAGCAGAAAGACTTGTTCTTTTCCTCTGTCACGTCTGGCTTGCTGACTGAAGCAGGGGGAGGAGTTAGCGTCCAATTCTCTCACCAGGTCAGCCTCTCCTCCCTTAGGGATGTCATTGTCCCGGGCCCTGGGAAAGGACTTGGTTTGATCAGCAGGGAGACTGCAGCGGTCTGTCTGGAAGAAACCTGTATTTGTATCCACTAAAAGCTTTGTGACACCTGGGAGCCATCGGAAAATAGGGACAGATGGGGCCATAGATTTCTTCCAGAAATGGTCTCATTTTCTTTGCAATCCCTGGATAATTCATGTGTTGGGGGCAAGAACATGGCTGGTCATTTCCCACAGAATGGGAGAGCCAACTTCCTTCCTTCCTTGGTCCCACATTGGGGCGCCCTGAGCCTCAGTTTCCTACCCATATTACTCAATGACATGCCCGCCCACAGAAATAGCCATTGCTCGAAGTGTAATTATGTCTTCTTAGTTCTTTATGGAATCATCGTTCCTTGCGTGGCTGTGTTGGAGATGACGCAGCCAATCTCATGTAGAAGGACGTATAGGTTGTTGCCAGTTTCTTACTGTTGTAAATCATGCTGGGATGAACTTCTTTGTGCCTAAAGTATTGGTAGTTCCTACCGTCTTTCCTTAGGCCAGATTCTCAGAAATGGCAGCCTACCTCCAAGGGCCCCCCCAGTGACACACACCTCCTATTATTCATACCTTTATGTAGTCGCCTTCCAGGCTGAATCAGGACTAGCCTAAGTGGACAAGAAAATATGACAGAAGTGACAGTGTGTGTCTTTCAAGACGAAGTCATAAAAGGCATTGGAGCCTCTGCCTTGGTGTCTTGACTCTCTCAATCTTCAGAAGTTAGCTGCCATGACGTGAGGACACTCAAACAGCCTGCAGAGATGCCCACCTGATGAGAAATTGAGAGCTCCCACCAGCAGCCACACCAGCTTGACAGCCATGCGGATAAACCAACTTGGAAGGGGCAGTGGGGCCTCCATCAAGCCTTCTGCTGACTGCAGCCTCGTGAGAAGCCCTGAGCCAGAACCGTACGGCGAGCCTATACTCCTGAATTCTTGACTCACCGGAGATGAAAAATGATTTCACTCTTTGAAACCAGTACGTTTTGGGTGATTTGTTTTGCAGTTGTCAGTGACTGGTATACCAGAAGACCAGAGCACTCTGAAGACTCCTGATGGAGAATGCCACTTTCTCTTTCCTTTTCATGTCACCAGATTGTCTGCTCCTCCTTTGACATGTCACTGGCCTGCGTGATCTAAGGTGACCTCCTGATACGGGTGCCTATCCGCTCTGGGATATGGAATATATTCGGAAAACCCCATGGGGGACCAACAACCCTCTCCACGCTGTTCCGGCACAAAGATTGGCTTTTGATTTGTGGTCATGGGCACTTCCAGAGAGGGGAGTTCATAGCTTGTTTCTGATGCCCAGCTAAATCATCTACAAGCCCAAGCTGGGTAGCAGAGTAAGCCCAGCCTGCTGTATGTTAGTTGCTCCTTTCTTTTTATGGATTCTCAAGCTTTTTACGGAGTATAAGCAAAAACATCTGGCTTGCGATGGAATGTATTATCAGAGACCACACAACCAGCATAAGGGTTATGGTGAGCAAGTTGGCTTCTGTTTCTCTGGCTCACGTGCTCCAAAGATTCCCCCACGTGACTCACAGACCCAAGGAACCTATATGGGCACTTGGAGAGATGTCTAGGGCCCCATCCACTTAATCATTAATTATGTTCAGTAAATATTTATATATTTGAGCATCCCAGACACTTGAGAACGTTCAAAGGAGTGTAAATCATGGTCTTTGCGCTTGAGGTTGTTCACAGAGGCAGCAAATGGAGTAAAAAGTCCGCAGGTGTTATAGTTTGTATGAGGTTCAAATCCCAGCTATGCCATCTACAAGCTGTGTGGCCCTGGACAGGTTTCTGGGCTTCTCTGAGCCTCAGTTTCATCTTCTAAAATGAGAGGATAATAGGATCTATTTGCAGTGTTTTGAGGATTAAACGAGATGCGCATATGAAACACTCCTGGGACTAGAGCATGGCGTGTTTTTAGTAACTGCTAAATTTATTATCGTGGGTAGTAACAGGTCCTACTGTGCCTCAGATGAGCCCGCATCACAAAATAAGACAGACCCATGTTTGAATACCAAATGTATGCCGTGGATCGTATGCCTTTAGCACTTGGAGCCTCAGTTTCTTGAGCTGTAGAATAGGTCTAGTCAATGTACCTTGTGGAGCTGTTGTGCAGATTAAATAGGGTAATAGGTGCATATGGATACTTAGCACACGGGAGACCCACAGTATATGGTACCTATTTCTATTAGTAAGGAAGATGATCAAAGTAACAAAGAATTGCAAGACAGCGTGATAAATGCTATAGCAAAAGTCTTGGCCTTACACGGAATTTGAGGGCTGGGTGTGGATTTCTGAGGAACCACTCCTGCAATCCATTTGTGTCGCTAGGACCTTAAAAAAGCAAGTCCTTGTTTGACTTTGGGGCAGGAACCCTGGTTGCCAAGGCAGGACCCTGTGTGGTGGGCAAAGAGTTGTGGAACTTCCAGGAGGGATAGGGTTGTTATTAATCATCTGTCAGATCAGAGTCCAAAATTGAGCTCCACCATCGACTTAGCCATGTGAAATCAATGCAGTCACCTCTTTGAGCCTCAGTGTCGTTATCTGGGAAGTAGTGTCCATGATGACAGCTAGTATGCACTGAGTGCCAGCTGGGTGCTGGTCCTTGTTTAAATAGTTTACCTTCATGAACTCAGTCTTTGTAACAGTGCCAGGAAGTAGGTGCTATTATCATATCCCCATTTTATGGGTGGGAAAGGTGTGACACATGGAAGTAGAGCTCACTAGTAAATGGCTGAGCCAGGCTTTATACCCAGGCATTCTGAGTCCGTAACCAGCACTCTGCATTTTTAACTCTGCAGCTTTATATCCATGGGATGAGGATCAGGGAAAGATAAAAATTAGGCAACGTAAGTAAAGTGCCGAACTCAGAGTCTGCAATATAGGGTGTGCCTGGTAAAGGGAGCTGCTGGGTATTTTTTCCTATTCTTATTCGACCTTGTCCAAGGAAAGTGTTTATTTAGTGATACAAATTTTAGAAACTTCCTACCTCCATGGTCCTCCATGCTGGCCATCAAATACACAGAGACGATGTCCAAGACACATAGGGGACTGACGAACATTTAAGGGTTCCCCAGTGAATGGTGAGTTCCCAAAGAGCCTGTGTCTTTTCGCTCAGAGTGTGGGCCTCCACCCCATGCTCCAGGCTGGACGTATTTCTACAGAGCTTCTGAGCGGCTGAGTATAGGTCTACCAGGCTGATGAGACCAAGGGCATGGCCTAGGTCTCCCAGAGGGACACTGAGCTGAGGCAGTGAGCACAGCCCTCACCTCATCAGTCTTATCAATAACCGTATGACGTCTTTAGGATGTCAGAGGAGCCCTCACTACATGGTGTAGGGGAAAGAGACTGAGCCTTGGCTCCATGACCTGAGTCTCAGTTTCCTCATCTGTAAAGTGGGAGGATAAGGGGCTGTGTATCAGTTACCTACTGCTGTGTAACAAGCCACCCCAAAGTGGTAGTGGCTTAAAACAACATACTACATTATTTAGCTCACTTCTTTGGGGGCTAGCTTGGCTATGGGTTTGCTCTGCATCTGTGGTCAGCTGGTCATGGCTGGATGGGCGAGGATGTCCTCACTCATTTCTGGTGGTTGGTGGCGGCTGGTTGGGTGGATGAGGTGCTGATGGGCCATGGGACTTTTATCATCCAGCGGGCTAGCTTCTTTCTACGCTTCTTCACATCATGGCTGGGATCCAAGTACAGCAAGAGAGAGCAAGAGCCACACACATTTTAAAAATCTTTGCAAGTGTCACATTTGCTCATGTCCCATTTGCCAAGCTCAGAGTGGAGGGCAACTCCACAGGGCACGGCTAGATGAAGGAGAATAATTTGTGGCCATTTTTACAATCTACCTCAGTGTTCCTGGTAGAGATTTTGGGAAGCACAAAGGAAAAATGACAGTGTTCTAAGTAGTAATCAAGGTAATAAAAATCATGTATTGGCACATCGTAGCACCATCATATTGGCACAATATTGAGTTATTGGCTCAAAACATGGTGAATAAACAAACACTCCCCATGTTCCAGGTGAGGGAACTGTGATTCAGAGAGGTCGATAATTTATCTAGAGTCACACAGCTAATTACTGAAACAGCTGGACTCCAAACCCAGGGCTGTCTGATTCCAAAGCTCACGTTCATAGCTGTTCCTTCTGCTGCCTTCCCTGCACATGTGACTCCGTTCAAACATTAATAGGGGCTATTAGGAGCCTCGACCTGGTTACAAGCCCATCCCATCGTGAAGCTCTGGTTCATTTGAAAGAAGCCACTGACTATTCTTGTTTTCTGTAATCCTGGGTTGAGTGCAGTCAAGCCTGGCACAAAGTAGAAACTGGAAAGCATTTGTTTGAATAAAAGATATTGCCACCTCGTCCCACAAGAATTTACGCATGCATGCAGATACGAGGGAGAGCTGCTTAGCTCCCACATTGCAAATAGTTCCTTCCTGCTACTAACAATTCTGGTGGCAAGAATGTCTGTGTTTCAGAGCATATGTTCTCCCAGCTCAGCTTTCCTTTTGGGAAAAGCCATTTTCTCACCTCTCAGAAAAGGAGGTGATGCTTCCTTGGGGAGAGAACAGATGATTAAACACCTACCGTTAACGCTTCTGCAAGCGTCCAGGGGGGCTACGATCAAAACCTGTAAAGGCAAAGGGAACAAATTCTAAGCCGCGTGTCCCCGAGGGCCCAGGCCTTGGTGTATTCATGGATTCTTGGTTCTGCAGGACATGAAGATGTCCTTGAGGTCCCACGCTGGACCATGGGGGCTTGTCCGATTGGTGTCTTTACTCTTGTTTATATCTGAATGTTTCCATAAATAAAAATAAAACACCAAGAACTGAGCAATTTGGGCACAGGGAGGTGGGGAGTAGAGAGTGCAGGCTCTGAGGTCAGAAACACCATGTTGAGTCTTGATTCTGCAAGACACAGCTATGTCATCTCCAGTTCCTTCTCCTCCCGAAGAAAACTGTTTCCTGTTCTGTGAAAAGGGCCTGATAATAGGCCCTATCTCCTAGGATTGCTGTGAAGATGAAATGAGATCTTTCCTGTAAAGCACCTCGCTGAGTAAGGCTCCATATGTCTGAGCCAGGGTGCCTCAATCTCGCTACTATTGACATTTGGGGTCTAACACTTCCTTATGGTGGGGTAGGATGGAAGCTGTCCTGTGCATCGTAGGATATTTAACAGTATTCCCTGCCTTCTACCCACTAGATGCCAGTAGCCCCTTCCTAGTTGTGACAACCAAAAATGTCTCTGGGTGAAGAGAGCAAATGGCCCCCAGTTGAGAACCACTGATCTAAGGCTGTATTGTTGTTATTAACAATAATTCCCTTTTCGTGTGAGGCCGAGGCATCTTATTTGTGAGGGAAGCACTGGCCAGCTTGGAGTGTAGGCGGCAAAAGCAGTTACAAGGTTTATTACCTCAATAACGCGATGTATGTGGATGAGCGAGCACATTGTGCGCCGAGATTCATGTTTAAATGTTGAAAAATCTTCATAGGAGCATTGTCTGGAAATGCTTCCAGCTGAGGTTCTGCTGAGCACCTCAAATGTGACCTTGGGCTTCGGGTCTTGATATAACACCCTGAATTTATAGAATTCCTTCTTCCCCTTCAAAAAAGATATATTTTTTTTAATTTCAAACAATTGAATGCATTTTGCAGAAAAATTACAAAATACAGAACAGGAAATGTAAAAAGGAAACTCACCCATAACTCGAATTCTGTCACTCAGAGATAATTTCTATTACTGTGTGTGCGTGCGTGTGTGTGTGTGTGTGTGTGTGTGTGTGTGTTTTATAAAAATGGGACATACTGTTTTCTGACCTGCTTTTTTCAGCTAACAGCTCATCTGGAACATCTTTACATATCATTAAGCAACAAATATTTTCCCACAAAATTATTTTATTTTGTCTTGCTAAAGCACCTTCTGTGGCTCCCAGTGGCCTGGGAATAGTCTAGGGGAAAAGGTTGAGGCCATGCTTCATGGCTCACTGTCCTTTACGTGTGTTACCTGGACACGTGGAGGCCCGAGACCACAGACCTCATAAAGGGAGAGGGAGAAGCGTTCTGGGAAGTTAATTTTACCTCCAGGATGAGGTGCAGGCATTTTTGTCTGCTGTCCATTCTCTCCAGTGCCTGGCTTCAGAGTATCTTCTGGTTGCATCCCTCACTGATAGCATTCTTTCCAGTTACTGCACTGGAATATATTTACCCATCTCCTCTTGTTGTTTCCATTAGGGCCGTTTCCATAGCAAACAGTGGTGTGATCAATATACTGTATTTGCGAATTTGTGGACTCTGTATTTGCGAATTCACCTGCTCGTCAAAATTTATTTGTAACCCCGAAGGCAATCCTCGCCGTGCTTTTGTAGTCATTCCTGGGCACGTGTAGGTGCAAAGTGGTGAACAACCTGAGTAGCCCAATGTGCACATTGCTGGCTGAGCAGAAACAGGGGAGGCTCTGCCTTCTTGTCTCAGCTCGCATCCTGTACGCAGGTGTCCTTTCACCGTTTTTAGTATTTGGGTGCTTTTCTGGCATGATTTTACTGTTTAAAATGGTCCCCAAGTATAGTGCTGAAGTGCTGTCTAATGTTTCTAAGCACAAAAAGGCTACGATATATCCTATGGAGAAAATACTTTGGGTAGGTTTCATTCAGGCATGAGTTACAGTGCTAGTGGCCATGAGTTCAATGTTAATGAATCAAATATATATATTTACATATAAGTGTGTGTATGTATATATATATATGTATATATACATAAACTTATATTTACATAAACATATATACAGAAATTTATATATATATACATAAATATATATATATATATATTATATATATACACACACTTATATGTAAATGTATGCACACATATATAAATCAACAATGGACAGAAGGTGCCCAAAAAATGTATATGCATTTTAAGATCACGTCTCTTAAAATGAGTATACATTTTTTGGGCACCCCCACTATATATTAAATAAGGTGTCTTTAAACAGAAACATACATAAAACAAGGTTATATACTGATTAGTTGATGAACTGTGGCTTGCAGGAACCTAACCCTGTGTTTCCCCTAGGAGCAATGATTCAACATTCGCTAATTCAGTGGTTGTGGTGACTTTATAGAATATAATAACTACAGCGAATAATGAGAATTGACTATATCTTTGCATGTGACCATGATTATTGCCTTGGAATAAATTTCTGAGAATGGAATTATTGAGCCCAAGTAGAATACCTCTTCTAAGGTGGTTTGAGTTTGTATCAATTAGCTTTTGCAGTGTAAGAAATCTCAGTTTCCTCCCCTGTAACATGGGGATTAAAGAAGCCATATTACTTTTCATCAGCTGAAGCACGAAGTTTCCTAGAGTCAGTGCCTGGCAAGTTGGTAATGCCAGGCCTGGTGATCAGTAAGTGCTTACTAAGTACCTGCTCCATTATCGTATTTATTCATATTAAGCCTCTGTGGCAGGTGCTCTCACAAACATAATCTCAGGTTAGTATCATTTCTTCCTACTGAAGAGATGAGGAAACTGAGGCCCAGAGAGTTCAACCTCTCTGGGAGTTCAACATCTCCCAGAGCCAGGAAGTAGCAGGGCCAGTTGTTACCCCATGACTCCTAGCATCAGCTCAATCCATTGTGGCAATCATGCATTGACTCAGACCCCAGTATGTTCCAGGCCTTGAGCCAAGTGTGCAGCCTGCACTTTCTCATGGAGGCTCCCACACCACCATGGGGGGGTGTCAGGCAAGGCTAAGTAGGGAGCAGGGACTTTCATTCCTACCAGGTGGTCTTGAGGCTCTCTCCCCATTGCTGTCAGTGGAGCCCATAGGAGGAGTCTGGATTTCCACCCCCACTGGACAGAAATGATGTGATCCTGTCTGCCTCCTCTAGTGTGGTGTCAGAGGAGGCATAATGGACAGTCAGGACTTTCCCTACTGTCTGAAAATACCTTCCTCTGTGTCAGAGGAGGACGCACGGGGACACTAATGATTGACGGCTGAAGCAAAAATTATAACAGTGTCTGATATGGTTCTAAATGTATATAGAGGAAATTTTAAGATGATTATATTACAAACGAGGGCAAATGCACATAAAAGGAGATAAGCGCTCTACACTGCACTTGAACTGGTAAAATAATGATACCAGTAGGCTGTGAATATATCTATAGATATGTAGATATAGATATAGATATAGATAGACTTATCTATATCTATAATGTAATACTTAGAGCAACCACTAAAAAGCCATATAAAGAGATACACTCAAAAACACTATAGATAAATCAAAATGGAATTTAAAAAAATGTTCAAGTAATCCACAGGAAGGCAGGAAAAAGAAGACAGAGAAATGAAAAACAGAACAAGCACAAAGACAAAACAAAATGACAGAGTTAAGCTCTAACATATCAACAATTATCGTAAATGTAAGAGGTATAAATATATCAATTAAAAGAGATTGGCAGAGCAGATTAAAAATCATGAACCAACTATATGTAATCTATAGGAAACTCGCTTAAAATATGCTGACATAGTCAGGATGAAAGTAAAAGGATGGAAAAAGATATATCATGCAAACATTAAAAGAATGCAGGAGTGCCTATGTTAATGTTAGATAACATATACTTCAGAGCAAAGAAACTTACCAGAGGGAGACATTCTATAATGATAAAAGGGCAATCCACCAAGAAGACCTAACAATCCTAAATGTGTATACACCAAACAGCAGAGCTGCAGAATATATGAGACAAAAACTGAAAGAACTGAAAAGGAGATATAGACAAATCCATTATTATCGTTTAAAATTTTAATACTCCTCTCTCAACAACTGTAAGAACAACTTGACAGAAAATCAGCAACAAAACCATCAAACAAAGGATCTGATCGACATTTATAGAACATTCTGTTGAACAACAGAAGACACATTCTTTTCAAATGCCCACAGAACCAAGATAGATTATATCCTGGACCATAAAACAAGTTTCAACAAATTTGAAACAATTAAAATCATGCAGAGTGTTTTCTCACCCAATAGAGTCAAATTAGAAATCAATAACAGAAAGATAACAAGATAATCTCCAAATACTTGGAAAGTAAATAACACATAAATAATTCATGAGTCAAAGAGGAAGACTCAAGGGAAATTTAAAAGTATATAAAACTGAATGAAAGTGATAATGCAACGTAACAAAATTGGTGGCGCACAGCTAAAGCAGTGCTGAGAGGGAAATTTATAGCACTAAATGCATATGTCGTTAGAAAGGAAGAAAAGTCTCATATCAATAATCTAAGCTCCCACTTCAAGGACCTAGAACAAGAAGAGCAGAATAAACCCAAAGCAAACAGAAGGAAGGAAATAATAAAGATAAAAGCACAAATCAGTGAAACTGAAAATAGGGAAACAATAAAGAAAAATCAATGAAACAAAGAGCAGTTCTTTGAAAAGATCAGTAAGACTGACAAATCTCTAAGATAGACCAAAAAAAAGAAAAAAAGACACAAATCACAAATATCAGGAATGAAACAGGAGTTATTACAACAGACCCTGCAGACATCAAAAGGTAAGAAAATTCTACAAACAAATATACATACATAAATTTGGCAAAAAATGAAATGGACCAATTCCTGAGAGAACACAAACTACCATAATTCACCCAATATAGACTAGATCACTCGAATAGCAATGTAACTATTAAGGAAATTGAATTTTCAATTTAACAGCTCACAAATAAGAAATCTCTAGATCCAAATGGTTTCACTGGAGAAGCCTACCAAACATTTAAAGAATTAAATGTAATCTACACAATCTCTTCCAATATAAGAGGAGGAAACATGTCCCAACTCATTTTATTAAGCCAGGGTTACTTTGATATCAAAACCAGACAAAGACAGTAAAAAAGAGAAACTACAGACCAGCACCCCTCATTAGTTTAGAAACAAAAATGCTTAACAATACATTAAAATAGAATTCAGCAATATATAAAAAGAATTGTATACCATGACCAAGTGGGGTTTATGCCAATGAATCAAAGGTGGCTCAATATTCAAAAACATTTTCTCTGTGAAAGACTCTGTTATAAGGATGAAAAAACAAACTACAGACTGGGAGAAAATATTTGCAAACCACATATCTTACTTACAAAGAACTAATATAAAGAATATATTTTAAAAAAACTCTCAAAACTGAACATGACAAAACAAATAGTCCAATTAAAAAATGGGCAAAAGACATAAAGAGACATATGAATGGCAAATAAGCATACAAAAAGATTTTCAACATCATTAATCATCAGGGAAATATAAATTAAAACCACAGTGAGATGTCACTATATACCTATCAGAATGGCTAAAATAAAAAATAATGATGCACAGAAACTGGATCACGACTAGCTTGCTGATGGGTGGCAATGTAAAAATGATACAGTCACTGGACAATAGTTCGGCAGTTCCTTAAAATACTAAACATACAGCTACCAGATGACCCGGCGATCGTACTCCTGGGCATTTTTTACAGAGAAGTGAAGACTTACACATATCTTCACACAAAAACCTGTACGTGAACGTTTATAATGTTTCTAGCAGCTTTATTCATAATAAACTGCTCCAAACTGGAATCAACCCAGGTGTCCTTCAACGGGTGATTGGTTAAACAAATTGTGGTACAGGCATGGCTTAGAATACTACTCAGCAATAATAAGGAACAGACTAGACTATTCAGATATGCAACAACCTGGAAACATCTCTAGATTTATACTAAATGAGAAAAGCCAGTCCCAACAGGTTGCATACTATATGATTTCATTTGTCATTCTTGAAATGACAAAATTATAGAAATTGACAACAGATGAGTGGTTGCCAAGGATTAAGAAAGGGGTTGGGACAGATGGGAAGTGGCTCTCAAGGGTGTGGCTCTAAAAGGGCAATGTGGGAAGTCCTCGTGGTGATGGAAATGTTCTGTATCTTGACTGTATCAATGTGAATATCCGGGTTGTTATATTGTACTATAGTTTTGCAAGATGTTACCACTGGGTAAAAGGCACATGTGATCACTTTGTACTATTTCTACACCTGCACGTGAATCTACAACTATCTCAAAATAAAAAATTTAATTGAAAATAAAACGAGACCTCCCTCTGTAGCCAGCCAATCATTTCTAGCTTTTATTTTGCAGAAAGCAGCACTCAAAGCAATGAGAATCAAGATTTATCAATGTAGGGTGAATTTTAATATTCTCTGTATCTTGTCCTGTTACTCAGTTAGGGGTCTTGCCTACTGAGATTACTCTAAGGGCTTTTAGTTTCTCATGTATTTATTAGTATTTGTTAATGCTTCCATAGGTAATTCACTCAGCTTCCAGGTTGCCCTGGCAACCTAAGATTAATGTCCCCATTTGCTACTAAGAGAAACTAGAAAAATGATTTGCTCAGGAGCCTACGAATGCAGGTCCCACAATTCTTTCTTCTTCATACATGAGTGATTTGGAATCACGCTTATTTTTCCTGATCGCTAAATTCCTCTTCACCTAGCATCTATCTTAGGCGACTTCAGAAATCACCACATTTGAGAGCAGGAAAAGACTCTCAAATAGGGCCAGCTTGGACAGAGCCAAGGTTTCTCTAGGGACCCCAAAGCGGTTGCCGTGGGTTCAAGAACAACAAGTTGTTGGAGGTTTTCTCCCAGCAAAGGGTTATGCAATTTTCCTGCTGCTTCTGGGAGTAGCAGCTCTCCGCTGACCACATTTGGTGCAAGTGTAGTGCAGTAGCATTGCTTCTGGCTTTAGATACTTCCTTTGTAAGAATCACCTCCCTCAACCCAGGGATATAACTAGGAACTGAAACGGGCAGCTGGAAGGCAAAGAAAGGCCTTGGAAATCTTTCTTTCTCAACGTATTCCGTGGCCGCTCTATGGTAGTATCATTGCGGGGAATTGGTGCCATGGAAAATTTTACTTCTAATCTCATCATTTAAAGAACCGGGGGAAGGGAATCAACATGTTTTAAACTGTAAACACTTACTTTGTGCTGGGCACTGTGCTGGATGCTTTGCCATGTGTTAATTCACTGAATCTAAACTCGAATCTTCAAAACCACTCCCTGAAGTAAGCATTTGCATGAACCCCACTATATACTTGAGGGGAGTAGGGCTCAGAGAGAGGAAGTGACTTGCCTAAGGTCGCACAACTAGTAAGTAGTAGAGCCTGAATTTAGAGCCACGTCTCTTAGAATCCAAAGTCTACATTTTTTTCTATTCTGTCATCCTGCCGTAAAGGCAATTTAATGTAATGACTAACTGGCTAAGAGTGCAGACTCTGCAAGTAGAGGAATTTGGGTTCTATCATTAGCTCCCCCTGGTTCAAACTGTGTGACCTATGGCAAGTAATTTAACTTCTCATTTTGTTCACCTTTATAGGTAGGGATTAAAAATTATTTAGGGAGCCATAATATTGCGGAGGGGATTTCAGGAGAGTTTGCATTTAAAGAACTCAGATAGCACCTGGCATATATAAGCAATGGAAAATGTTAGCCATAATTCCATCTCAGAGCACTTTCTCAACCTTCCTTTTCCCCACACCACTTACCTGCTATCAATGCCCTTGTGTCACTAAAGATAGGAATCAATAACAGCCCATCATATTTGTTCATCATCAAATGCCTGGCATCGGACTAGATGCTTTACTATCTTCATCTCATTTTAACTGTAGTGAGTGGCAAAGTCTGGCTCTGGAAAGGCTGTGCAGTCCCTCCTGGAAGCAGTGGCTGCTTGAAGGCAAAATGAAATGCATCTCTCCATATTGCGGCCCAGCAGTACCAGCAACAGGTACATTTGCTGAAGGCACCCTGCTAAGTGCATTACTAACTGTGAGCTCATGGAATCCTTCAGGGAGTGGATGCTACTACAGTATCCCTATTCTACTAATAAAGACACTGAGACTTAGAGAAGATGTATTGCGGTGACAGCTGTTTTGGTTCAGGTGGACATTGATTTACATAACACACATTTCTGAGGCTGATGCTTAAAATGAAAAATTTCCCCCTGTGAATTGCAAAGATGCCTTGCTTTTACTCCTCAGTAGGTCTGCTTTGTTAATTCAGTTTCTCAGGCCCAGTTTTTCCAAATCTTGGTATTTCAGAGCTTGGTATTTCAGAAAGGGACTCTGGCTATTATTAACAGGAAAACTTCACGCTAAAGACCAGGAAATTCAGGCATACAGAGGTTAAGGGAACTGTCCCCGCGACACAGTCTGACAACAGCAGAGATGAGACTCGATTCCGGTGCTCTGACTTTCAGGCCTGGGCCATCCAGTTATTAAGCAAACGGGTGAGGGACTTTGGCCAGGAAAAGAAAGGGAGGGACAATGTATCCTTCATTTCCTCACCTGCGAAATGGGGTCAAGACGGGCCCTTCTGCTTGTGGTTGGGATTACGTGGGTGTAGCCCAGCCCAGTACTGGGAATCTGACAATGGAAAGTGGGGGAAGGGCCAGAGCATCAGGAGTCCCCAGAAGTGGTAGTGGGTGGGTTTGATGGGAGCAGAGGCGGAGCTTCGGGAGCCAGAGGCGGGGATTCGAGAACTCGGGGCGGGGCTTGGAATTGCAGGCATTTATATGGAAGTGGGCGGGGCTTGCGATGCGGCGAATGGGGTTGCTGGTCTGTGGGCGTGGCTTCTAGAAGTTGTGGCGGGGTTTTGTGGTGTTGATAGGCCAGTTCTGAAGCAATGGGAGGGGAACCGGGCTGAGGGAGCCGGGAGTCTGACTGAGGGCTTGGATAGGTAATGGGCGGGGCTCAGAGGAGCTGATGTTCCGGTTTTAAGGGGCTCTGGGGTAACCTTTGAGGAGCCGGGGATGAGGCTCTGCAGAGTCAAGCAGGTCAGTGGGCGGAGCTCAAAGAATACCGCTCAGCGTCTGAGGGGCAGTGTGCGTGGGCGTGGCACTCGGGCCACTCCGATGACTAGTGGGCGGTACGTGCGTCTGAGCACTGCCTTCCTCCGCGGCCCACCTGCATTCCTCTGCGCGACCAGACGGGGGAAGCGTGGAACCTAGGGTGGGAAGCGGGCTTCCCCTGCCGGAAGTGGGCGTGGCGCGCTGCAGCCTGGAGATACTGGTTGGGCGCAGCGCGGCGCGGGGGCGGGGCCTGCGTGCGACAGCGGGGGCGGGGGCGGCTGCCCGCGCCCCTCCCCCGCGCAGCCCTCAGTGCCAGGCGGGAGGCGACAGCGGTTGGAGGCTTCGCCGGGCTTTGCAGCGGGGACTTCGGCGGCGGCGGCGGCGCCTCAGGCACCTCGGCCCTGGTGAGCAGCGCGCGCCCGGTGGGGTCTCTCAGGAGCGCGCCGGACGGGCGGACCTGTCCTCTCAGCATGTGCGGGCGCTGGCTGACAGGAGCCGGCGGGGCGTGGGGCAGGGCCGGGTGGAGGGGAGTGGGCTGCGGTGGGCGCGCGGGGCGCGGGTCTTTGGGCCGGGGACCCACCCTGGCCAGTGTGCAAGGGGTTGTGGCCGGGGCTGCTGCGGAGGCTCGGGGCCTGGTGGAGAGTTGGAGTTGGGGACAGAACGGCTTGGCACGGAGATAGTGAACCCAGGTCCCTGTGGGGAGGAGGCTGTCTAGGGGAGGCTTTTAGGTGTCCGAATCCTCCTGGCCGGGTGAGGAGCCGCGGGCCGAGTGGGGACAGGGCTACCCGAGAGGGTTTTTAGGGGTCAGGGACCCGTTTGGTTGGGTGGGGTCTTGGGTGGGCAGGGCTGCTCGAGGCTAGGGCGCAGAGCTTCGGGGCGCTGGGGCTGGGGGCGGGGTTTGAGCGCTCCTAGGGAGCGAGTGGGTGGGGGTAGGTAGAAGCCGGGTTCACGTGGGGCCGGGGCGCGCTGGGTCCTGTTGGGGGGATTGGGGGTGGTGGTGAGGGTGGGTCTCTCGTCCAGGGGTTGCCTGGCTTTGCGTGCGAGGCCAGCTCTGGGCCCTGCAAATCTGGGTTGGGGGTCGGTGGGGAAGGGCGGGGCACGGCCAGAGCTTGAGTGCTGTGGATGGGGGAGGTTTGGGAAGTGGATGAGCCCAGCGGTGGGAGCCGAGGGCTGGGACTGGCGGGGGGTTGGGAGAGGAAGAATGAAGCAGGAATGCTACAGGGTCGGGGGCCTGGAGCGTCGGAGTGAACTGGGTGATTCAGAGACGTGCTCCCCTCCTCGCGGAGCAGCTGGCGAGGGACGCAGTGAAAAGGAGCGAGGTGCAGGTGGGGCGCCGCTGCGCCTAAATGACTGAGGATGAGGTCAGATGTTGAGGGTGGAAATGCAGGAACCCAGCTCAGCTCTCCCGCCCGTCCCCACAGGCGCACACACACCAGCTCTCCGTCTCTCCAGCGATTTGAATGTGTTGGGGGAAGTGGCAGGCTGCGGGAGAGCGGAGAAGAAAGGGGCTTCCTCTTGGAGAGAGGCGCTGGCCCTGCCGTCCTTTTTTGGGAGTGTTCAAAGGGTTTTGATCGCTGGAAAAGGAAACGCAGGCTTTACTGCATAGTGGTTTAGAATCACATCCTATATTTGGCCTTAATGTAGGCTGCCCTTGTTTTGTGGTGTCTGAAGCCCTTGCTCTACATGTTGCAAACGTGGGATTCAGTGTGAGAAGCAAATTGCAAGTTGCTCGTCTCCCTCAGGATAGTAAGATACAAAGGGTTTTCTTACCTATAAGACATTTTAAAAGAATTGAATAGAGTGCATGTTTTTAAACTAGTCCTGTGTGGGGACTATGTTTACTTTTGGAAATAGTTATCACAAAATATTAGGCCCTCTTGCCGTGGCCTTCCTGCCTGGGGATTGCAGTTTAAACTATACTTGTCGGGCTCTTAGTCACACTATATAATAATGCATTTCATTGTCCTTATCTGGCAGAACTCTCCTGACACCAGGGCCTGCTAGAATAGACAGAAACATGATTAACTATAAGTAGTTGCTTTGTACCGTCTGTTCAGTTGTGAAGGCAAATAGATATCTGTTTATATTACTTTCTGCATTCCCTGTAAAACTGAAGAAATGGGAAAAACCTACTTTGGACTTGATTCTGTATATTTCAGAAAACTAATTTAAGGAAACTAAATTTTTTGGCTTGGAGGTACATCTCAGAGTCGCAATGGTTGGATATGAATGAAGCCTGATAGTAATTTGGGTCTGAGAGGTCACATAAATAAATCGGAGGAAAAAAGTCTGAACTGGAAATTGTGTTGCATGTTAGGTCTTGAAGTACAATGTGGGTTTTTTTTGTTTGTTTTTGTTTTTTATGGTAGGCGATAGTCATGTGTACTGAGGATTGAACAAAGATTGGTGTAAAGGTCAGGTACATACTTCTTGACAAATCCGGAACGTGCCTTGTATTTGTTTTTGATTATTTGTGGGAGGTACATTAAAGCCTGATGAATTTTAATAAGACACATACCAATCAGATACCATTGCACACAGTGTTAAATTTTTCATGATCATTTGTTACTTTGCCGGCACATTGTGCTAATCAGCATTTATGTCTATTACTTTATATATAGTTTAGGATTAGATTTAGGGTTGAGAAATAGACCTTTTTAAACACTGTTGGATTTTTTTCTAAGTTTTATGCTTAATGCATCTGTCACTTTTGGGATCCCCGCCAACCATGAGGGGGAGAGTCACTGTAAAGTCTGTGAAATGGACTGTTTAAAAGGATAAATTATCCATTCTTAGTTATGTAACTGGGAATGTGGCAATTCAATTCTTTATGAAGACAAATTATTTCTTAATACTTTGATTTGTCACAAACTGATATTCTACAAACATTATTTACTGGGCTGTTTTATCTTTGACTTGAGCTGTTTTACCTTTGACTTCTTTTTCAGAGGTGGAACAGTAATAAATGTGGGTGCCACTTTCATATTCAGGGTCAAATCCATGTCTGGCTTCCAGTTGATGAGTTTCCTGTGTTACTCTGAGTTATGAACTCTTTTCTGACACTTGCATGTCTTTTTAAACTTAAGATGCCTTTTCTGTATTAAAACATGGAAATCCTCATGAATATTTCAGTATGACCTAGTACCTAGAATGTTAAGTAATAGAATCTCTCTGGGTTTTCATTGCCCTAGTTCAGATCCTTTAAAGTGAGTGAACAAGATTCTAGACTCCTTTTTGAGACCTTATTTTGTATTTCAGTAGTGCATAATGTATTTGTCTTATAATCGCTTTATTGAGATATAATTCACATACCATACAGTTCATCCATTTAAAGTACACAATTCAGTGGTTTTAGTATATTCGCAGAGTTGTGCAGTCATCACCACAATTTTAGAATATTTCCATCAGCCCAGGAAAAAACCTCAGACCCATTAGCACCCCCCCACCCCCCAATTCTCCTCCCTCCCCTGCCCTAGGCAACCGCTCATCTACTTTTTGTCTCTGGATTTGCTTATTTTGGACATTTCGTATAAATGGAATCATACAATATGGAGTCTTTTGTGTCTGTCTTTTAATAAGTATAATGTCTTCAAGGTTTATCTGTGTTATAGCATGTACAACTTTTTTTTTTTTATGATCGAATAATATTCCCTTGTATGGATATACCATGTTTTGTGTTTGTTTGTTTGTTTGTTTTTTTATCCGTTCATCAGTTGAGGGACATTGGGTGTTTTCCCTTTTTGGCCATTATAAGTAATGCTGCTGTGAACATTCGTGTACGTTTCTGTGTGGGCATATGTTTTCATTTCTCTTGGGAATTGCTGGGACATGTTGATAACACTGTGTTTAACTGTTAGAGGAACTGCCAGACTGTTTGCTAAAGCAGCTACACCATTTTATAATCTCACCAGCAGTGTGTAAATGTTTCAATTTTTTCACATCCTCACCAACACTTACTATTCTCTGACTTTTTGATTTTGGTCATCCTAGCTGGTGTGAAGTGGTGTTTCATTGTGGTGTAGATTTGCGTTTCCCTAATGGCAAATGGTGTCCAGTATCTTACGTGATTAGTGGACAGTTATATTTTCTTTGGAGATATGCCTATTCAGATGCTTTGCCCATTTTAAAATTGTGTCATCTTTTTATTGTTAAGTTATGAGTTTCTTAGGTATTCTAGATACAAGTGCCTTATCAGGTATATAATTTGCAAAAATTTTCTCCCATTCTTTGAGTTGTCTTTTCACTTCCTTTTTTTTTTTAAATTGAGGTATAATTGACATACATTTCTTTTCACTTTCTTGATTGTGTCCTTTGAAGCACAAGTTTTTAATTTGGGTGACGTCCAATTTATGCCTAATGGAGTCGGGATTGAGAATAATGGAGTTAGAAATTATTCAGACCTTAAATCATATTCTCATCAATATTTTGGTTGTATAAATTGAAAGCCAAAGGTGAAAGGGTCAGGGAAAGATTTGAATTAGTTCTAGATCAGAAAGAGTTCATCAGGGAACAATGTCATTCTGCTGTTTAAATTCCTGGTGGTCTCCCACCTCGTTGCCTAGGGTTAAAGTTCAGACTTCTGAATGTGGTCACAGATCGAGGTGTGTCTGATTTCAGCCCTGTCTCACGCTTCCCCCCCCCCCACTGCCACTCCGTGAAACATCCTCTCCTTCAGACCTTCTTGTGATGCACTTAGGACTCCACCCTTTTCCCTTTACCAAATCCCACTTGTCCTTTGGGATCCTCTGTGAAACCTTCCTCGTTATTGTAGGCAGACATTGGCTCTGCCCTCATGCATTGTACGTTCATCACTACTGTCTGCTGCAAGGAACTGGACCTGAACTTGAGCTCACAGTCTGAAAGGCACCTTCCCTTAGAAGGGGGACTGTGAGAGAGAAATTCACATGGAAGGGGCAGAACAGATTCTCTATTCTCTTGCTCACAGCTTGGTCTCCAGTGCCTACTGGATATTTGCTGAATGAATGATTATTGAAGTTAAATGGAAAGATCCCGAGGTCATTGGCTTTCTCTGATTATTATTCACAGCTTTGTTGTCTGTGATACAATAACATGAAGTACAGGAGTGATTCCCGTCTGTCTTTCTCGCATCTAAGTCCAGCTCTTACCAAAAAATTGCTCAGATTGTAAAACTGAGTGTTTGAAACATTTTCCTGAGGGTAGAATATTCGTGTCCAGGTTCTTTCCCCCTAATGAACAGTAATGACTGACTCGCGGCTTTCTCAGCAGGGCAGATGGCGAGGGAGCGCATTTACTTGGGTACGATTTAGCCACACCAAATGCAATAGGCCGGTCCTGATGGCATGGAGTGGTCAGTACTGAAACTACCCCTCAGCAGGCAGGTCTCATGCAGGGTGTAAACTGGGGGAAAGGGTGCATTGCACACTTTCTTCCTTTTCTTTCTTCTGTTCATGCTCTCTTGCTTCTCTCTTAGACCATCTGACCCAAGTAGTAGTCTTTAGCTCTATTTTGTATTCTCATGTTCACTTTTACTACTTTCATTTAAAATGGTTAGTGTCTTCCAGAGAATTAGGAAAAACTAATTGGCCGTTTGGGTTACATTTTCTGCACTGAGTTCACTGAAGTGGTTGAATTGTGGCAAGGTAGTCAAGAAGAGAAGAAAAATACCTTATATAGTTTCTTGCTTTAAGGGAGTTTTGTATTTAGAGAAACTGAGACAATGAAGGGTGCAAGCCTTTAGAGCAGGGGTGTCCAAACTTTTTCAACATTTTTCACCAAGGGCCATATGCGGTAAAATACACCAACAGCCGGGCCACTCACTCGAGGTGAAGTACGTATTGCCTCACCTGGTTTATTTAAGTAAACTAAATTTATTTTTGGAATTTGCTGCGGGCCAATTAACAATGGATTGCGGGCCGCAGTTGGCCCGTGGGCCGCAGTTTGGACACCCCTGCTCTAGAGCCAGACTGAGCTGGGTTTCACTGTTGGCTCCGTTTCTTAGTAACTGATTTCGCCAATGACCTCACCCCCCTGAACCTCAGTTTCCTCTTCTGTGGTATGACATGTTAATGACTACCTTGTTGGGTTATTGTCAAGGTTAAATGAGAAAAAGTGTGTAAAGTGCCTAATAATGAGTAGCACTGAATATATTTGTCTTCCTGTGCTCTTCACTCTTAAATGTCTGTTAGTGAATGGAATTGCGGAGAATCAAATAGAGTAAGTTTAATGCAGTTTATTTTTGGTGATGAGCTATTAATGTATGGATTCCCACTCCCACCTCAGCATTTTAGACTTTGAATCAGGTTGAATCACTAAAGAGGAAAGAAAATGTCTAATTTTAGCACAGGAAGGTGGTGAAAATGAATTAGAAATGTCTGTTCAGACAAGTTTCTCTTATTCAGCCTTTATGTTTATGTTTAGTCTGTCTGTCTGTCTATTTTAAGGAAAAAGGTTTAGTTCCTGGCAAATGATTCATCTCTTTACGGTTTGAAAGGAGATTGCACCGCAGTGCGTGAGACGCTCCTCTGGCGTAACGTGAGTGGCGGGCAGCGTTGTAATGAAGTGTGGCCCTCTGTGTGGGAGCAGAGCCGCAGGAGTTTCATGGGCTGTTACATTAGGCCTGTCATTTGAATCTTACGTTAATAACAAAAGCAGTTCCTCCTGTTTGCCACAAGAAAGAGAAATTAAATCAAATTAATGTACAGGTTAGAGTGAGAGAGAGAAACTGGAATATAACTAGGAGAAGGAGGCTTATATTACGTATGACTGAAGGCAGTCATTTCACAATACTACACATTTATTTTTTTTCTCCTTTGGTCATGCACTTATCTACACTTCTTTATAAAAAATTATGACTGATGGATCCTGTTTAGCACCAGTATCTAAACCACCTTTAAAAAATAGGTATCATTTTCGGGGGACTTGGGAGATGATTCCTCAGGTGCAGGGTCCTCGTTCTTGACTGCATGTGAGGAGCAGCTGTGGACCTTTATAAATGCAGCTTCCTGGGCTCAGGCTCCCGGTGACTGTGAATCACAGACCCAGTGGGAAGTACCTCGCTGGTCTGTCTGTTCCTCATCTTACAGATGTGGGGCCAGTGCTCACAGGAGCTTCGGAGACTTGCCCAAGATCAGGAACGTCACTTGTTCCTTCCCTCCTCCCCCAGCTGAGCGGTGTGAACTTGTGTTAACAGTTGGTAGTGAGCATTTGTAGTATAGTGTGGAATTTTAGAATTTGATTGACAGTGTGACCCTGATGTTGGCTTTCCCTTTTTAATTCTTGCCCCAGTGCAGCCGTTCTCTCTTAACACGTTGCGTACGGATCACGAGAATCTTCACGAGGAATTTAAACCCCGCCGTACGCAACGTGTTAACCCTCTGCCATGGTCTTTTGCCAGATCTACAAACTGAGCCTTGCAGCTCATCTCTTCAGTTCATCATCACAATTGGTAGGTAGTACCAACGTTTATTTGTGTTTTTCTCACTTTTTCAGATTGCACATGTATTATTAAGCTTGGTCCAGATTTTCAGCAAGGATTTTTAGATGCATTTTTGGGAAACTTGGAAATATAGAAAACCTTCGGTAAACTTGATTTCCTAGTTTTAATGGAAAGTTCCTTGATAGTATTTTATTGATCCCCTTTTATTTCCTCCATCTTATAATCTGGCCATTAGTACGCAGTGGTTGTTAAGGACTTACCTCTAAATGTTTCAAAGACCAATAATTAATATCTCAAAGGTGCCCTTGCATTCTGTCTTGCCAAAATCATTGGCAGCATTAGGTCATCTGCATATGCAAATGCTAAGTTTGACAGAAACAACACAAGTCCAGTACTGAACTACATAGGTTGTAACTGGCATAATGAAAACCGTTTAGGATGAGCAGAAGTTGGTCATTGTTCACAGTGCAGTCATTCTGTGCCTGGGAATCTGGGCACATGGCAGTTTGGTGTAAGAGCCTTTTGGCCCCATTGCGGAATCCGATGTGTGTCCACATGTTCTGACAACTGCTGTGGGGTTTTCATCCTGGATGAACAAAGCTGTAGGTTTTCAGTTTCGTGAAAGGCCATAAACACACTTGGGAAAGGAAGTGTGTTGGGAGAATGAAATCTCTTGGGGTGGGGGGTGTATTTTCCACTCTTGACATTGTAGGGGTTCTTGACAAAATTCATAAGCACCTCCTCCTTAGGACAAATGTTTAATCACCATTATTTACTTACTTGACATGAAAGATACTTAAATTCCTTTTCATAATGGTCAAGCATTCTTTTCTAGTTAAAGATTCTAATTCCTTTCATTCTTAGGAACTTAAAGAATTGAGGCTGATTTATTAATATAAAAACTCAAATGCTGCCTGAGTGGTGACTGAGAAACACATATAAACTTGAGCTATCATCTCCCTTAAGCAGAAGAATTTATTAGGAGACTAGTCACTTTACAAGCTAAATGGTGAATTAATTTTGCGGTTAGTAGTGTCTTTAGCTTAATATTGTCACTCTCGTTTTTTTTGGCAGGCAAGAGAGAGGCTGGAGCCAGTGAGCGCTGGCCCCAGCTCTTTAGGGGTGATATTTAATAAGATGCATGTTGTCTTTTAGAACTGGAGTAACCATCCCTTAGGGTCTCTCTCTTATGTGGTCCACTGTAGCTTTACAGTGCTACTATAGGAAAAGATAAGTTGAAAGTTGTGTGGGGTTTTTTGTTTTGTTTTTTTAAGCCTAAGACTTCCAGTTTGATCTTATGCAGGGTATCTTGCATGCATTGGGCTGAGTTACACTGTCAAGTGGAGCAAATGATGCATCTTACCTGCAAAGGATCCTTGTGGACCCTCTGGTTCTCTAAGAAGGAATGGTTGAGAGCCCAGATGCACTTCCCGTTTGGGGGCAGTGTGTGCATTCACCCCCGCCCAGGACTGGGTTGTGTTCCAAAGTCTAACGCAGTTATTTGGAACTCAGATGGCCTTTTTTGGTGTAGATTCAATATTACAAGTGGTGGGTAAGTTCCCAGCCTAGACTGAAGAAATCTGCTTAATTCACAGCACAGCTTTGGAAACTGTGAATGGTGATAATGGGAATCTGGATCTTGGGACCTGGGAGTCATGTGAAACAGAAGGAAGGAACTACCGTGTTTCCCTGAAAAGAAGACCTAACTGGAAAAGAAGCCCTCGCATGATCTTTCAGGAGGACATCCCCTGAACAGGAGCCCGAATGCGTCTTTTGGAGTAAAACTTAATATAAGACCCGGTCTTATTTTCGGGGAAACACGGTATGTGTCACCCCCCGAGTGCCTGCCCACAAGCTGTGTGGTACCCAGTGACCTCAGGCCACAGCAGCCCTCCAAGTGCTTCATCTTGCTTCTCTCTTAATTTGAAGCTTCTACTTCCCAGATTAATTTGATCTTTAAATAGTATTAATAGTAGCAAAGCAAGTGGTTCAAATGTATTTCCACTAATGTGTTCCTGGATGACCACAGTTATTACTAAACTATCACTGTTACTCACTCTTAGGACAGCTGTGGGCCTTATTTATATTATTTTACTCATGTCCCTTAACCCTGTAGAGGTACAGTATTGATTGTTTTAAAAAAGGAGGCTCATCGATAGATTGTCTCTCTGAAATGTTGGCGTTCAGTCACGGTGACAGTGTTTGCAGGGGAAAGCTGAGCGGAGGCCTGTGGGGTCTGCAGAGCCCATGTAAAGCGGCCGGCTCTGACACCTGGAATCAGGAGGAAGCCTGCCTGTTTTGAAAGAGTCTTCCTATTACCTCAAAAACCATCAATCTGCTCCACTTCCCCCCCCCCCAATACTCATCATCGCTTTTTTTCTCTTTCTGTGTGGGAACCAAGGCTTAAAAGGGTCTTAGGTTTGAGCCAAGTGGCTGGGTTTCTGTGACCTTTGAGAAGTGGGTCGGGGCAGGGTAATGTTGTAATTTGGGGCCGCTGGTGCTGGCCAGAGCGAGGTGCTGATCTCCATCCGTATTTCTCTTCCCTTATGAACTCGTGCCAAAAAGCCCCTTCTTTCCACAAACAAGGGGAAATAATCGAGCACTCCTTTCTGTCATTGCCTCTTTGAAGGGTTTGGACTCCCCGGTTTCCAAGAACTCTTCTCATGCCAACAACTTATGAAGCTAAGTGGAATAAGGATTAGGTTGGGACCTGGTTTTTCAGGTGCAATTTAAAAAAGTCTTCGCTTAGTGTTCATGGCAGGCTTCATGGTGAGATCTCCTTATAAAATGTGCAGTCGTTTTAAAAGTACATGACAAGCTTCCCCTAGCCCGTAAGTGCTGAATTGTTGGTGCTGAATTCTGTGTGGGACTGAGCTCTGCAGGAGGTAAGAGGACACGGGGGCTGGAGAGTCAGTATTTATGGGAAACAGAGGGTGAGGCCCTGCCTGTGGGTGTGCGGAGTAGCCCTGGGCTGACTGGGAACAGGTGTGAAGGGGGAGAGTCGTGTCAGCCAGGTAGGGTGGCCCAGATTGTGGAAAGTCATTGTAACACAATACATTAGGCTAACATGTCAATATAGTTCCGATACAGGTTATCAAAGTAGATGCAAATGTAATTTGTGGGTGTCACTAGTGTAATGATTTCATTGCTAATACTAATGAAATTTTGGGTTATATCAGTAGAAATTCAAAGGTAAATATAAGTATAGAATTAGTATTTTCCAGTTTGTGAAAATGAACACTAGTGCTACTATATTGCATGTTTCTTGAAAGCAAGAGACTGCCTTACATTTTTTGTGCCTCCATGTCCCAGCAGACTGCCTGACACATAGTAGGTGCTCAGTAAATAATAGTTGAATAATTGAATTTCAGTTTTACATGATGCGCTTGTGATAGAGATTGTCAGTCTTCCCATTTTCCTAGAAGATAAGAGTATGAATAAAGAGGAAGTTTTCTGTGGTGTAGGGCTCCTGATTTTAAGCATTCTTGTTAAATTATCTTGTGTAAGCTAACTTCATAGTTTTCATTATAAATAAATGTTAGCAAAGTGTGTGTATATATGTGTATTGAAGTGTTTCATTTGCAAAGCAAATTTTGGAGTTCTGGTTATTTAAAGCATGGATTCTGATTGAAAAACAGGGTGACATTACATTTTGGTACTTTATTGCAAATTTACTTAACTGACTCTTTGAATCAATTGAAAATATTGGTAGCGTGGAGTTCTTAGGGCAACTTTGACTTTAGAAAGACTCAGTGAAGCCACATCCTAGGGGGAGCATGCTTCCATCTTGATAGTTTTTGTCAAAGTAGATATGGGAAGAACCATAATTTTTATTAAGATGCAGATTTAAAGTTAAGGTAGCCATTGAACAGCTGAGTTTCCCTATACTGTCTTTCTCCTCTTCTCGAATTTCTCCTCCTTTAATGTATCGACTGACTGGAAAGTGTCTGCCACTTCGTGGTTTGTCCTGATGTGGCTTCAGGCCCAGCCCCGAAGAATCACGGGGCAGGTCTTCGGGCATTTGAGTGGCTCCGGCAGCTCCGAGGATGCAATGTGTTTGGATTCGTTTTGAGTTGAGAATTTGACGACTGAATAAGTGCAAATTGTGCACCATTTCAATTGCTGAATGATCTCGTCCTTTAGGAGTTCATGTGTGCAGTATGAAAATTTCAGGAGCGATAGGCTTTGGTTTATATCATATCGGTGATTGGTGTTGTGATGAGTGATCACAAAAAATGAATTGTTTTTGTAATCACATGTGGGGTGTGTGTGTGTGTGTGTGTGTGGCACTTTTATTTCTGGTAGTTTTTAAAGATTATAAAAAGTATTTGGTTGTAACTACATTTTCCCCAGTGAGTTACATTCTTACAGTTTCTTGCACTCTTTACAGATACTGATAGTCTGTGTTCCCCCCCCCCCTTAGAAGAGAGAGGGGTACTGATAAGGAAATAGTTGTAATTTTACCAAAACGGATCAGACAAAATGATTTGTCCTAAGTTGCAGTAAGATTTTAAGAGGTATACTTTCCTGTTTCTATAGTTTGTCTGAAAATTCTGGAAACATAGGGAGATTTTTATTTTAAACAGTTTCATTTTGAAATGGCATGATCAGTATGTTTACTTTCAAGATCCAGGCACCTTTCTTGGCAAACAACCTTAATTTTAAAGCCACAGATCCAGTTATTAATCTGAAAAGGTACAATGAGTAATTTAAATATTTTCCTATGTTTTTACTCTTTTCGGACACCCTACTTGAATAGAGAATGCCCTTTGGCGCTAATATACGAAGAGGTGGTTCTTTGCCTTGGTTATTGATTTCCTCCCCATGGAGTTCATCATCCCAACATTTGTCCCAGCCCCACATTAATGTTTGGATGAACGTCTGATTGCGGTATGTCTCCTGCAGGAGACTAAGCTCCCTGAGCAAGGGCCAGCTCGGTTTGCTCACCACTGCATCTTCAGCGTCTAACATGGTGGCCCGACGTATGGTCAGAGCTCAATAAATAATGGAATGTTGAATAAATAAATGATGAATAACCGGGATTGAAGACCTATTCAGCATTCACAGACGAGTGTATGTGCTGTGTATATAACCCTGGGGGTGCTAGGAACTAATTTGGTTCTTAGTTAATTGTGGATTAGATCCCAGTGAAAGAAGCATTTCCTACAGACTTGTAGCCTTTAGATTATAATAGGACTGTAGAAATAATTTGTATTTTAGTTCACCCATTTTATAAAAGAAACCAAAAACCATGGGACAAAAGTGATTCAGTGGGTAGGTGACTGTGTTAGGATAAACTCGTGTCTGACGTCCAAGCCAGACTTTTTCCTACTGTACCTTAGCGTTCCCTTGAAACAGTGTCAAGAGTATATGTTTAGTTAATCACTGCTTGCCCATGGTATGGGGTATTAAAAAGAGAAGACTGAAATTCTTCAGTTGAAGGTGTTTAGTTTGTTTTTTGACGTTGCTAGTTTTGCCTGTGACTAGCTCATGAGTGTCTTTATAAAAATGCCTTAAAAAAACAACAACAGAAAGATCTGGGAGTCAAGTTAATTTCATTTCCTGGTATAAAAATATTGCCAAAGAATTACTAAAATTTTATTCCGAGAGAAACTCCATCTGACTCAGTAATGGAAACAGACTTAGCAAGTTTAGACAGTCATACACAGTGTGCGTTTTACCAGTTGTTGATAAGAAAAGTAGGTCATCAGTATAGAAAGAGTATTTTGAAACACGTTCGTTATTAATTTTAAAGCAAGACTGCTGGGTCAGTGTTGTCTGTAAAAGTTCTGCAGTTGGTATGAAAACTCGTGGGATTAATTTGACTCTTTGAAGGGAGAGGCAGAGCCGAGTTCAGCTTCTGAATCTAGTCTCCTGTGGTGCCCTCGGGAGATGACTGCAGCCGCAGACAGTTTTATCCAGTTGCACAGTGTTCTCTGGGCAGGTAGTGCCTGCCTCTCTCCATGACGGAGATTTCTCAGTCCTTTTCAAAGCTCCAAGGATGGGTGGAGGTGGTTGTGCTGATAAAGAGGCTGGTGATAAGCAGAATATTGGGAGACAGGAGGGATTGCGAACTCATCATCCTTGCACATGATCTTGGGGAAAATCTGTTCTTATTTTGACTGCGTAATAATATGTATTTCTGTCATTGAAGAGCAAGAGCTGACCCCTAAGACCTTATCATCTCATTTTAGTAACTGCAAAATTTCTGTAATGGCATCCTTATTTATTTTATTTTAAGTGCATTACAGGACCCATTCGTGCATCTTTAGTTGATAAAAGGGTCTCTCCTTAATACAGGCGTGGAAGAGTTAATTTGAGGATTTTTACTTTTTGGATTTAGGATCTTTAAATACTAATCTTTGTTTGAACAGCTATTTTGCTGCTCATATGCTTGTTGCATTTTGTTAAAAATTTCAGCTTTATTGAAGTATAATTGATACATAAAACTGTAAGATATTTAAAGTTTACATCATGGTGATTTGATTTCTGTATGTATATAGCCCATTTTATTTCTTGTCAGACTTAATTTTTAGCAGTCATTTTCATGGCTTCACATTTTACTCGTAATCATCAGTGCTATGTTGCTATCAGGTGGTCCCCAACTTGTCTTTCTAACAGGCTCTTACAATGAGTACCAAATTGTAAAAAAGGAGTTCTCAGAAACCTTTAAAAAGTATAAACCTCTTCGTTATACCTCACCTTTTAGAAATTGTCTTTGACGATTGAGCACATAGTCCTCTGGCAAAAAAAGCCCAAGGGTTTTCAATCAGAAGTCAAGATTTGCTTCCTTTGGCCTAATACTCGGTTGTTTGTCTCAGTATATTTGAATGCTTACGGTCAGTTTCTGAATTTTGATTTTTCTGTGTTTAGTCATGTTTATAAAGTGTGAGCAAAATGCAATTTCATATTTAAAAGTTGCGCGAACAGGCCAAGTGGAACCCACATGAAAGAGCGCTGAGTGGCACTCTTGGCTGACGTGGGAAAGCCAAATTGTATGTTTGATGGGGCATTTAGCATTGAAAAACGGAAAGTTCAGGGGGTAGAAAGTTGAACTTCACTGTACTTTGTGGTTTAGGGTCATTGTGTCTCTCTCTGGAGTCCCTTGTCTTTGGACGAGTCACATAATGTCTCTGGGCTGAAAATGAAGGGGCTGGAATTGATGTGCATCGGAACCCTTTCCAATCCAGGCTTCTGTAGGACTGAGCTTTTTGGTAGCTCTTACTTGCATTTCCTTGTCTTTTCGTTCCTAGAAACTTTTTAAAACAAAATGATACTGGGTTATTGAATTGCAACAAAGGGCCTTTGTGATTGGCGTGTCTCATGCTTGGCATCTCACCTGTTACCTGGATGAGTAATGGGATGGTACTGTTTGGAGGGCTATGAGGAATGTGAATTTCCCCCCTTTATTCTTTTTGTTCGTTTTCTAAACTTGTCTTCCCCCCACTCCCTTTATTCTTACCATTCTTATGATGGTAAATTGAACCAACATCAAGGCTGTTCCATACTTGCCGTCAGTTGTCTTAAATGGTCAGCAATTTTACTAGAAAAAGCATTTTCCAACACCTCAATGTCATCAATGGAATGTAAATCTATTTCAGCCACACCAGTGGGGTACAAGGTCTGTTGTACATCTGACTTTCTGCTGTGCTTTACAGCAAATGTTGGGTGTTTTTTTTCTTCCTTTTAAGAACCACTTCTATTAAAGCAGGTAAATTAGGCATTTTCTTGGAATATCTCATATATCAATCTGTTAAGGACTTGGATGCGGTGAAAATGGTTCGTTAGGTGAACTCTTTGAGTGTCACGGGTAGGTTTTGTTCAAGAAAATTCAAAAAAGCTCAGCCACCTCATATCCAGAAATGATGAAAGTTGAATTTTTATACTTAATCAGAGCACCTCCCATGTTTGCTTTGGGTGTCTGCGTTTTTGTAAATGTGTGTTCTATGTCGGCTTACAGATTACATTTCCAGCTTGTCAAAAGGAATTTTTAAATGTTGGCATTGCCATTTTCATAGCTGATTTTAGGACATTTATTTCCTCATTTGTGATTCTACTTGCCATTTCCTATTAAATGATGCATCTGATCTCTTCAACATTAAAAAGTGCCTGCCATAAAAGCAGCAACTTAGAGGGACCGTGTTCTTTCCCCACTGGGACGTTCGGGAGTCTTCTGTAGTCCTGGCTGGGGAACCTTCTCAGCCTGGTGAGTACTGGAGTAACAGATGCTGTGGAAAGGTCTCACTCAGCAAATGGGCTGAGCGGGATTTTGCTACTAGTAGGGGTTTTCCTGTATGTGTTCCTAGCAGGATGTGTTTCCTTTCATACGAACCATAGAAGTACATCTGCTGGAATCTTTAAACAGATAACTTCTCAATAAACAGGAAAATGTCAATTGTGATCAGTTTTTTATGAGATTGATGGAAGTAGAATAGAGAAAATGTAGTAACATTTACTTAGGTGTTTTGAGTGTATTTTATTTGGTGCCTGCCATTACAATATAAACACCCTATCTCTACATTTTTTTCTCCTAACACCCAACTTATTTCTCGTGTTGGGCCTATGAAATAAATTTTCTCTGTATCACTTGACTTGGCAGTAGGCAGTACTATAAAAGCATGCCTTTGTACTCTCCTGGAGGTTGAAGATTATAAATTGAATGTATTTTATTCTGAGAATGATTTTTAGCAAACTTTCCTCTGACACGTATGAAGTAAATCCTTAAACCATAGAAGTAGACCTTAGTTTCACAGCTTGTTCTTGGTTAAGATGTTTACCCAACATATAAAGAAAATTTTAATAGTATTTTGTTTCCTTGGATGAGCTGTTAAGTATTGTGACTATGGGTAGTCAGCTTTAGATTTTCTTCATTTGAAGCGAAAAACAGGAGTATATTATCTACTGATTAGAAATTTATGTGGGACTATAAATTGGAGCAGCCACTATGGAAAATAGTACGGAAGTTCCTCAAAAAATTAAAAATAGAACTAACATATGATCCAGCAATTCCACTTCTGCGTATTTATTCAAAGGAAACAAAATCACTGTCTTGAAAAGATATCAACACCCTCATGTCCATTGCAGCATTTACAATGGCCAAGATGTGGAAACAACCTAAGTGCCCATCGATAGATAAATGGGTAAAGAAAATATGTTTTTATACATGTATATGTACACGTACATCTACGTATAGACATATATGATGGAACATTATTCAGCCATAAAAAAAGGAAATCTTACCATTTGTGACAACGTGGATGGATCTTGAGGACATTGTACTAAGTGAAATATGTCGGAGAAAGACAAAAACTGTATGATCTCACTTATATGTTGAATCTAAGGGGAAAAAAACACCCAAACTCATAGAATAGATTTGTGGTTGCCAGTGGCAGGGAGTGGGGGGTGGGTGAAGTGGGTGATGGTGGTCAAAAGGCATAGATAAGATCTGTAAGTCCTGGGGAGGGAAGGTACAGCATAGTGACTATAAAAAAGGTAACGTTTTTACAAAGAAAGAAATTTATTATGATAGTTGCTGGACAGTCAAGATCTAGCCCTTAATCTTCTTTCTTTGGCCTTCTGTATCACCTGGAAAATGGGGCTGGGGACATGACTGTCCATGTTTCTAAAATAGAGGTTTCAGCCAAGTCCCAGAGTGCATTTCATAGTTGAGCCTATGTTCTCAACCTGTCCTCACATTGTCTTTCAAAGACATAGTGGTTTTTATGATAATGAAAACCATTCTACAATAGTCCCTGTCTTATTGGAAATATGGGTAGAAAGATAAATTGCGTATCATATAAGGCCTTAGGAAAGGTTTATAATTCCCACATTTTGTGGAAATTAAAAACGTTGCATTTACTCCCATCCAAAGTCCATTTATTTTGACATTTGTAAACATTTCTTTGATTTGCTTAATGAATGACTTCTGGCTACATCATCTCCTTTATTCCTGTGATGATTCTCCAATTGCAAAGAAAAGGCCCTGTGCTGTTTTTGGATTTTGTACTTGAAAGACCTGATGAGCAGGCCATTGCTCCAAGGTCGAACCCTGACAAGACGTTTAAAATTGTACCTAGCATTTCCTGGGGCTTTGTGTCTATTGTATTAGTTCAGGATTTTTTCTTTTGCTCTTTTTAACATAGAAAATTAATTTTTTTTATAAAATGCTTTAGTTTTGGGGACACTTCAGTTGTGTTAATTTCAGACAAGATATTTAATAAGAGAACTCCTAAGTTTGATTATATGAGATCGTAATTTGGAAATTTATATCTAAACATTTTAAAAATTGGTGACACACTAATACCATTTGATAATGCAGGCAGTTCTCTTGAGAAGAGGGGGGTTTTTCTGTTTGAGATAGTTCCCATTTTTTTCTTTGTTTGAGGGGAAATTAAAATGTAGTAAATACCATGCTGAAGTGAGAGAACAAAAAATGTTAAGAAGGGTCCTTGATAACAGATGCTAGTTCTCCTATGTGAAACTTATATTCTTGGCCCATAATAATTGGGGAATTGACTTGGGTTTTTTCCCCTTGGGTAGAGAAACCTCTTAATGGGCTCCTAAATAATAATTGCTAACATTTATTGGACAGTGCTTACTGTGTTTCAGACTCTATGCTAGGCACTTGGCAGATTGAGAAAAAACAGCTTTATTGAAATATAATTTACATACTATACAATTCACCCATTTAAAGTATACAGTTCAGCATTTTTTTAGTATGCTTACAAATATGTACAACTATCACCATAGTCAATTTCAGAATGTTTTCATCATGTCAAAAAAAACCTCTTTATTCTTTAGCTATAAACTCCTGTCCCCCTTCACCCCCACCCCTCCAACCCCAGCAATCACTAATTTACTTTCTGTGTCTATAGGTTTGCCTATTCTGGACTTTCATATGAATGGAATCGTAATATGTAGACTTTGTGATTGGCTTCTTTCCCTTAGTGTAATATTTTTAAGGTTCATCCAAGTTGTAGCGTGTACTTCAGTCCTTTTTACAGCCAAATAATATTCCGTTGTATGGATATGTCACATTTTGTTTTTCTGTTCATCCAGTGGATATTCAACATTCAGGTTTCCTTTGGCTATTGGGAGTGCGCTGCTATGAATATTCATGTACGAGTATTTGTTTGAATACCTGTTTCCAGTTCTTTTGGGTATATTCCTAGGAGTGGAATTTCTGGGTCATACGGTAACGTTGTTTAATCATTTCAGGAACTTCCAGACTGCTTTCCAACGCAGCTGTACTGTTTTACATTCCTACTAGCAGCGTATGAGGGTTCTCATTTCTCTGTGTCCTCATCAACACTTGATATTCTCCGCCGCTTTATTCATCCTACTGCGTGTGAAGTAGTTACCGCATTGTGGTTTTTTGATTTACATTTTTCTAGTGACTAATGATGTGCAGTATCTTTTCGTGTGTTTATTGAACATTGAAAAGTTCGATTTTTTTTTGCCCATTTAAAAATTGGATTGTCTTCATCATTGAGCTGGAGGGATTCTTTGTAGATACAGGTACCTTATCAGATACGTGATTTGCAAAAGTTTTCTCCCGTTCTGTGGGTTGTCTTTTCACCTTGATCATTTCCTTTGAAGCATAAACATTTTAAATTTTGATGAAGTCCAGTTTATTATTTATTTCGTTGCTTGTGCATTTGGTGTCTTATCTAAGACTCCTTTGTCAGATCCAAGGTCATGAAGATTTACTCCTATGTTTTCTTCTAGGGGTTTTATAGTTTTAGCTCTTAATAGTTATGTCTTTGATGCATTTTGAGTTAATTATTTTATATAGTGTAGGGTCAGGGAAAAACTTTTGCATGTGGCTGTCCAGTGGTCCCAGCACCATTTGTTGAAAAGACTGTGCTTTCTCCATGAATGGTTTGGGTACCCTTGTCAAAAATCACTTGACTAAAGATGTATGAATTTATTTCTGGATTTTCAGTTCTATTTCATTGATCTATATGCCTATCATTGTTCTAATACCTCACTGTCTTGATTTCCATTGCTTTTTAGTAAGTTTTGGAATCAGGAAGTATGAATCTTCATAATTTGTTCTTCTTTTTCAAGGTTGTTTAGGCTACTTTTGGGTCCCTTGCAATTCCATATGAATTTTGAATCCATTTGTCAATTTTCACGAAGAAGTCAGCTGGGATTCTGATAGGGATTGCATTGAATCTGTAGCTCAGTTTGGGGAGTATTGCCATCTTAACGTTAAGTCTTCTGATCCATGAACATAGATGAATTTACATTTAATTGAGTCTTCTTTAATTTCTTTCAGCAGTGTTTTGTAGTTTTTCATACAGGCATACCTCAGAGATGTTGTGGGTTCCATTCCAAACCCCCACATTAAAGCTAGTATTGCAATAAAGCGAGTCATAATCTTTTTGCTGGTGGAAGGGCCTTGCCTTCAATTTGTAAAAAACACAACTGTGAAGCGTTATAAAGCAAAGCACGATAAAATGAGGTTATGCCTGTATACAGCAGGTCTTTCACCTTCTTGGTTAGGCTTATTCCTAAGTACTTTATTATTATTTTTGATACTATTGTGAGTGGAATTGTTTTCTTGATTTCATTTTTAGGTTATTTGTGATGAGTGTACAGAAAAACAGTTAATTCTTGTATCTTGATCTATTATCCTGCAACCGTACTGAACATGTATATTCTGGTAGGTTTTTAGTGGATTCCTTAGGATTTTCTCTATGTAAGATGTCATTTGCATTAGAAGATACTATAGTTTTACTTCTTTCTTTCCAATCTGAATGCCATTTTGATTGATTGATTGATTGATTGATTGATTGTCTAATTTCCCTGGCTGGGACCCGTAGTACATTGCTGAATAGAAGTGACAAAAGTGGACATTTTGTCTCGTTCCTAATCTTAGGGAGAAAGCGTCTTTCACCACTGGATCTTGTATTAGCATTTCTTTTTTTTTTTCAAATCAGTTTGAGGAAGTTTCCTTCTTTTTTTTAATATGCTGATTCTTTTTTTATTATTAGTTTCAGGTGTACAAAACAACATAACGGTTAGACATTTACACCTCTCCCAAAGTAATAACCCCAACAAATCTGCTACCCCTCTGACATCGTACATAGCTATTACAGTACCATTGACTTATTCCCTATGCTGTACTTTACATCCTGTGACCATATATATATATATATATATATATATATATTTTTTTTTTAAATTATAATTGACATTCAATATTATTTTATATTAGTTTCAGGTGTACAGCACAGTGGTTAGACATTTATATACTTTATGAAATGATTTCCCCCGGTAGGCCTAGTAGTACCCATCTGACAACATACATAATTTTTACAATATCATTGATTATATTCCCCATACTGTATTTCACATCCCTGTGACTATTTTGTGACTACCGATTTGTACTTCCTAATCCCTTCACTTTTCTTACCCATTCCCCAAACCGCCTCCCATCTAGCAACCATCAGTTTTTTCTCTATGAGTCTATTTCTGTTTTGTTTATTTGTTTATTCTGTTGTTTAGATTCTACATATAAATGAGATACATATGGTATTTGTCTTTCACAGTCTGACTTATTTCACTTAGTGTAATAACCGCTGGGTCCATCCATGTTGTTGCAAGTGGTAAGATTCCATTCCTTTTTAGGGCACAGTAATACTCCATTGTATAAATGTACCACAATTTCTTTATCCAACCAACTATTGATGGGCACTTCGGTTGTTTCCCTATCTTGGCTATTGTGAATAGCACTGCAGTAAACATAGGGGAGGCATATATTTTTTCGAATTAGTGTTTTGGATTTCTTTGGATAAATACCTAGTGGAATTGCTGGGTCATAAGGTAGTTCTATTTTTAATTTTTTGAGGAACCCCAATACTGTTTTCCACAGTGGCTGTACCAGTTTGCTGTCCCACTAACCGTACATGAGGATACTCTTTTCTCTATGTCCTTGCCAACACTTGTTATATGTTGATTTATTGATGATAGCCATTCTGACGGGAGTGAGGTGGTATCTCATTGTGGTTTTAATTTGCAGTTCTCTGATGATGAGTGATTTGAGCATCTTATCATGTGTCTATTGGCCATCTGTATGTCCTCTTTGGAGAAATGTCTATAGAGGTCCTCTGCCCATTTTGTAATTGGATTGTTTGTTTTTTTGGTGTTGAGTTGTAAGAGTTTTTTATAAATTTTGGATATTAACCCCTTATCAGATGTATCATTGGGAAATACCTTCTCCCATTCAGTAGGACGTCTTTTGGTTTTATTGATGGAAGTTTCCTTTGCTGTGAAAAAACTTTTTAGTTTGATACAGTCCCGTTTATTTTTTCCTTTGTTTCCTTTGCTCAAGGAAATAGATCAGTAAAAATATTACTAAGGGTAATGTCGGAGAGTTTGCTTCCTATATTTTCTAATAGGAGTTTTATGGCTTCGGGTCTTACGTTTAAGTTATTAATCCTTTTTTTTTTTTTAAGATGAACTCTTTTTTTTTAAATTTTTTATTGGGGAACAGTGTGTTTCTCCATGGCCCATCAATTCCAAGTTGTTGTCCTTCAATCTAGTTGTGGAGGGTGCAGCTCACTGGCCCATGTGGGAATCGAACCAGCAACCCTGTTGTTGAGAGCTCACGCTCTAACCAACTGAGCTATCCGGCTGCCCCTCATTATTCCATTTTGAGTTTATTCTTGTATGTGGCATAAGAAGATGTTTCATTTTTTTTTTTTCATGTATCTTTCAAGTTTTCCCAGCACCATTTATTGAATATACTGTCTTCTTGTAAATTCTTGCTTCCTTTGTTATAGATTAAATGACCATATAGGCATGGATTTATTTCTGGGATCTCTATTCTGTTCCATTGATCTATGTGTCTGTTTTTATGCCAGTACCATGCTCTTTTGATTACTATGTCCTTGTAGTATATTTTGATATCACGTAGTGTGATACCTCCAGCTTTGTTCTTCATTCTCAGGATTGCCGTGGCTGTTTGGGGTCTTTTATGGTTCCATATAAATTTTAGGATTGTTTGTTCTAGTTCTGTGAAACATGCCATTGGTATTTTGATAGGAATTGCATTGACTGTATATATTGCCTTGGGTAGTATGGACATTTTAACTATATTCTTTCTATCCATGAGCATGGTATGGTATATGTTTCCATTTATTTCTCTCTTTAATATTGTATAATTTTCTGAGTACAGGTCTTTTACTTCTTGGTTAAATTTATTCATAAGTATTTTTTTTTAATGCAATTGTAAATGGGATTTAAAAAATATCTCTCTGATAGTTTGTTATTGGTGTATAAAAATGCAACTGATTTCTGAATATTAATTTTGTATCCTGCTACTTTACTAAATTCATTTATAATTTCTAATAGGTTTTTTGGTAGAATCTTTGGGATTCTCTCTATGTATAGTATCATGTCATTTGCAAATAATGGCAGTTTTACTTCTTTCCCAGTTAGATGCCTTTTATTTCTTTTTCTTGTCTGATTGCTGTGGCTAGGACTTTCAGTACTATTTGAATAAAAGTGGTACAAGTAGGAGGAAGTTTCCTTCTGTTCCTAGTTGGTTGAGTGTTTTTATCATGAAAGAGTGTTGGATTTCATCAAATGCTTTTTCTGTGAGATTATCATGTGATTTTTGTTTTTATTCAACTGATATAGGTTACATTGATTTTCAGGTGTCAAACCAACCTTGCATTCCTGGGATAAGTCCCACTTGGTCATGGTGTATAATCTGTTTTATGTGTTGCTAGATTTGGTCTGCTAGTATTTTGTTGAGGATTTCTGCATCAATATCCAAAAGAGATATTTGTCTAGTTTTATTGTCATGTCTTCATCTGATTTTGGTAACAGAGTAATACTGGTCTTATAAAATTAATTTGGAACTGTTTCCTCCTCTTATAGTCTTTGGAAAAATTTGTGAAGAATTGGTATTCTTTAAATGTTTGATAGACTTCAGTGGTGAAGCCATTGGACCTGGGCTTTGTCAGGTGTGGTTTTTAATTCTTTTTTAAAAAAATTCTTATAGGTCTCATTCCCTTCATTTTATAGATCAGGAAACTGAGTCTCAGAAAAGTTAAGTAATTTGCTAATAAGTGGAAGCACTGGGATTTGAATCTGGATTACCTTATGTTAAGTTCTAGGATAACAATAGCTGACATTTGTTATGTAATTAGATATATGTCTCTAACCATATAATGTGCTCATTTAATGATCAGTTCAACTTTATATGTATTGTACCCATTTTCAGATAGAAACTCTGACACTTAAGGAGATTTATTGACTTGCCCTACTGAACCATGGCCAGGAAGTAAATGGTACAGCTGTGCTTCTCACTCGCAAGGCTGTCTGACACTGGAACCTGTCCTCTTAATTGCTTTTCTCTGTTGCGTACAGCAACAGCAGCTGTGCCACATGTGGCCAGCTGAGCCCAGATCAGGTTTGACCTTGGATGTGAAGGGGCTCACACTTTCCCTTTGTCCAGGTGGGCATAGCTGGCTCACTGAGCACAGAGCTGTGGAAGCACCAGCGTTTCTCACTCTCTGCTCTGTAGCTCACCCTCTTCTCCATGGTTATAGCAAAGAACCTCTATAACATTCTGACTCCATGTAGTTAGGATGAAAATAAGTTGTCACTGTAATAACAGCAATGAGTTTTAAAGGTATTTTAGTATGTAAATGAGCCAACAGATTTGTGTAATAGCTTTCAATGAACACATTTGAAGCACTTTACGTATTTATGTTAATATTGATATTGCTGGTGAGATTAGATGGGATCTGGTCTATTTGAGTAAAGAGAAAAAATTGTCTTTATTTTTCAAGTTAGAGGCCTTCTTCAAATGTCCATTCACATTTAAAAGAGAGGCACAAAAAGCTGATTCGAGGCCTGTGTGGGTGGAAGGGCTGGTTGAGTGGTGGGCCTCACAGAGGGTGGTGAGGGCTGATCTGCCAGGTGGGGCGGGTGGTACGTGGACCTGGCAGCCAGTGTTCTGGAGGCTCCGGGAACCAGAGGCTGGAGGCGCCACTGTACAGAACCAGCTTGTGTGTGGTTCAACGAAGAGGTGTGCTCACCTGTGCTCACCTGTGCTGGGGGTCATCCTGTCCAGGGCTCACAGTCTGGCTCCTGCTGAGATGCGTGCAGCAGTGGAGGAGGTGAGCTGGGTGTTTAGCTGCTTCTGATTTAGGCTTTCAGTCCATTTCCTCTGCGGTGCCTCTCCCACATCCCTGTCTTTAGAGATGCAGGATTTCTCTTGAGTGCTCTGGGGTTTCCAGTGGACCTTGGTATCCTTTGGAGAACCTTTCCTCCTGAGACACTCAGGTGAGTGGAGAACGTTCACGCTTCAGTCAGTTACACGTACGTGATAGCTTTCCATCTTCCAAGATTTTGCTGTCACATTTGCTCTCTTCTTAGGCTCCTTTCCAGTCTCCTTTCTCTTGTCCTTTGGTGTTTCTGCCTGCTTTCCGTCCTTGACTGTCATTTTATTAGGATTTCAGGAAGGAGTCGAGATAAATGCCATTTGTATTTCTTCTGTAAATTACCTCTTCGTGCCCTTTTGTAATTTTCTATTGGGATTTTCATGTTTTGAATTTGTAAAAATTTTATGTATGAAAGATATTCACTCTGACATATGCTACAGTCCTTTCTTCTGCGTTAACTTACTTTTGAAACACTTGTTGGAAGGTACTGGTGCTTTTGCTAACTTGTACAGATGGTTGTGTAGGGAAACGGATCCTGCGACCAGCTGGCTGTGCGTTGGCTTTTGTATGGATGTGCTTTTCTTGTGGTTTTTGCCACCTCATGGAAGCTGTCTTATCTACTAACTTGAGAAGTAGTCAGACTGTTTCACAAATGAAGGACCCTGGCCAAATGGAAGTGAATCACTTGCCATCTCCTCTACCAAGTCCTCTCAATGTGTAGTCCTGGTAGCTGGAAAGTTCTGGCAACAGGTGGGCTGAGGAACATGGCTGCTCAACTGCCTGCCAAGGGTCTGTAGCCTCAGCCCAGCAACATGCCCCAGGCTTGGAGAGAGGCCACTTTTGCATATGTCTTGGAAGGGTAGAAAGAGGCTCTGGCAGAAATAAATTCTCTCCCTCTGCATTTAGCAGTGGGCCCAGAGCCACAAAGAAGGGAACTGGAAGGATTCGCAGTAGCCCACCACGTGCCCATTGGGCGCGAGTGGGCAGGTGGTAGCCCTCCTCTGTGCTTAGGGATCAGGGCTGGTTTTCAACTGAGTTGTCAAGATTTGTCCATGTTCCATTTCCGTTTCGGTTTTCTCTGGCCCCTTCTATCCGAGCCGGTCTGAACAGAGTGTCCTACGTTAATTAGCAGGTAGGAAAGTTACACTGGGTGCCGTCTAGAAACCCTCAGCCAGGTGGGGCCTGGTGATCCTAAAGCACCAAGCTTTCAGTGCCCGTGTCTATCACCTGTGGAATCTGGAGTCTGAAACGACCCCTGGGGAAGCCCAGGAATGCCAGCTTAGTGTCATTTCCTCTCCCCCAGGTGAACCATCAGCTCTGACTTGCAAATCCATCCTGTTTTCGTTTCCCCTCCTGAGGTTTTCCTTCCCTCTGCTCAACTGCTACTGCCATGATCGTTCCAGGCCTTTCCAGGCCTGGTTTACTATCACAGCCCTTAGCCCTTGCTTTTAGCACTGCCAGACCTCTTGTCATCCTACACGTCACCTTTATCACATTACTTCCCATTTAAGTCCTTTCTACCCTTTCCCAAGACCTGGCTTTTGACCTGTCGGTTGCCTTAGTCCCCCCTGGAGCACTCAGCCCCGGGAGTTTGGCTCTGAGTTGCTCTGATTATTGTCCCCATGTTGGAAGGCTCTTGAAGACAAGGGTGGTTGCTTATATTTCTTGAATTCTCCACTAGTTGTAGCTGGTCTTCTGGAAACACTCGTGAGCAGGCACATTTCTCAGACTGCAGAGTGCTGATGTCTGGGGAAAATGCTTAAAACTGAAAAATTACCTTGGCAGACTGAGGAAAAAGCCACAATACCATAACTTAACTGGGGGCGTTTCTTGAGCTTCAAATCTACCACGTAACTTAACTTTGGAGTTTTCTTTTCTGTGAAAGGGAAGGATTGGAGTTAATTATCTTTCAGTTCCCACCCAGTCCTGAAAGCTAATTTTCCATCTTTCTTTGCCTTGATCTTTCTCCTGAAATTAAAACTGATGAGCAGTTTCTGGATCTTGAATTAGGAATTTTTCATTTCTTTGGAATTCTTTCCCTGACGCATTTGGATTTGCCATTTGGCTACTTTTTAGGAGAACAGACAAAATGCCATACCATTCTGTTTTTTTTCTACTTGGAGCTTTTCATTTGTAAAAGCAAAGCTTTCAGTTAGGTGCATTATTTTAACATAATTTTTGCTCTTCTACAGACACGATGAGGCGAGTGGTACGGCAGAGCAAGTTTCGGCACGTATTTGGACAAGCGGTGAAAAATGACCAGTGTTATGATGACATCCGGGTTTCTCGAGTGACCTGGGATAGTTCCTTTTGCGCCGTCAATCCCAGATTTGTTGCCATAATCATAGAAGCGAGTGGGGGAGGCGCGTTTCTTGTGCTCCCTTTGCACAAGGTAAGTAATCTCACTTTCTGTTGAACACCCTGTGGTTATCTCTATTTCCTCCATAATAGATTGACAGGTCACTAAGAATTGTGTGATTACCGATACCATTAGACTCTGATGTAATTGAGTACACTTTCCTAACCACGTCAGTTTTTCTCTAATAGAGAATCATTAAACAGAATGGTGAACTCTGTTCTGGGCGTGCCCTCTATAGATGAAAAAGGTTATTATAATGATGCCGTGAGCCCGGGCAGGCACAGGAGTTGTAGGATTTGCATAATAATCATCTACTTTTCACAAAAGATTTTCCAAGAAGCGCAATCTTACAAACACGGTGTTAAGTGGGCAGAAATTTATAAGATAATCGCTTTTTGTGTGAAGTCATGAGACTGAGATGTTTTGGTTTTTTTGAATCGTAAATGGGATGAGAGATGAAGAAAACGTCCCCAAACAATGCAGATTTCAAGTCTGGACAATAGTAAGGTTCTGCAAAGTCTCTAAACAGTGTTAGTAAGTGGTAGAAATAAAGGATCTTTACCGAAAGTGGTTTCGTAGGACCTTCAACTTCAGGGGGCTTTTCAGTCCTCCCTTCTCCTGTCTATCCATTCAGAGTCCTCTCCAAATGGGGGCAAAGATAGGAGATTTGTGATTTTCTGACTGCTCTTGAATATTGTAGATGAAAATCTGTACTTTTAACAGGAAATCCCAGAATAATTGGGGGGAGGGTGTTGCCTGGAAAGAGTCATATTCTAGTTAGCTTTTAGAAGGAAAATTAGTTTGGTGAATCCTGAGCTCTAATGATAAGGGCTTAGTGCCCGTGAGGATGCAAGTGTTGGGTCACGTTACAGCTGTTTCCACCCTCCTGAGGATAGTGGATCTGTCTCCCTGAGTCTGCGCCATGCATATGACGGGTGCATCTCATCATAATGGACCATGTGATTCTGAAAGTGGCTTCAATAAAGTAGTTTTTGTCAAAGTTTTGTTTCCCATTATATTTTGGTGTTTATTTCCTTAGGAAAACTCTCACTGGGAAAACTTCCAGTTCTCTTGTACTTTTCTCTCTCTCAGATGCTCATGACTAACTTGTTTTATTTTAGCATCTGATTTTTGCTTTAGTGACTGGATTGCTGTGATATTGCTCAATAGGACCATCTCGCTACAGAAATCGGAGATGGATGCCTTTCGGGAACAAATTTGATCTGTTTTCAAATGTACCTTTCTATTGGCAAAGTTGTTGCTCATATTTTAGGGGAGAATCTTTTCATGAAATTGAAATTTAATTTTCTACTTGGATACTTGTGTTTCTGTGGAAAAAATTGCTGTTGAGTAGCAAATAATGCATTACACTCCTATAACTGTACTTAACTAGATTTTTCAGTGGGAGTTTGAATTTAATGCCAGTTGCATTTGGTCTCCACAAATTTTTATTTGTTCGTTTAGAGCAAGGAGCATTTGGAAACTTGACTTTTCAGTGGTAGGTTTTACGGCGGCCAGCTGAGAAGAGGTTTCAGCTAGTCAACCAAAATAAGGCACTGGACTGCCTGGATCTGTTGTAGAGTTAAGAGTTTTTATTCTGTCTTTTATAGACTGAGGGATGAATTTAAGGCCTTTTCTTTTTACTTCAAAGAAATGGAACAAGCCAATTAAGAAGCCCCAAATAAACTTTTAAATGGCTAAGCTTCCTCTGAGTTCAGACAGTTTTATTCAAGTTCCACATCCCCCAAAGCTGCTGTGAGTCCATCTTTGCTTTTACAAACCAGTGGAAATTTTGAGTATCATTTATGCCATTTAAGGAGAGCTGTATGCAGTTCCTAAGCTAACTGGATCTTACGATTTGGTTTTCATTTATATTAAGTGGCCTATACTTAATAGATTTTAGTATTTTGTTCTTTAACCAGCTGTTTAGGAATTAGTACAGAATAACTTGTTTTAAAAATAATCACGTTTGGATGAAGTGTTGGTTTTTGGAGGAGCCTCAGGGATCTTTATTTCCCAGGCTCTAATACGGTTTGTGTGGCTCCGTAAATATTTATTTGTTTAGGAGGAGGTGACATTGGCGTAAATTAAGCCCTGTGACAGCCATTGGACATAAGGTCAGCATTTGGGGTTATCAACTTTTATAATTGATGGGTTTACATATAGTATGTGGGATGTTCATGGATTAAAGTATTTGTATTTAGCCCTTAGGGTCAGTGTGGCGTAGAGGAAAGAACACGGGTCTGGGAATTGGGGAGCGGGGGGTTCAGTCCTGGCTCGATCAGGGACTAATAGTGGAACTCAGATATGTCGCTCTGTCCTGCTCTCCCACTTCTCTCTATGTAACGTGAGGGGCTGTATAGAAAAGTGATTTTTCTGTCTTGGAAATTCTAGGTGATTTCAGAAGTGCCTCTCATCGCCTATGATTCTCAATTACAAAGTGATTTCTGCTGCAGATGGTTTTGGTACCCAAAATTCAGCGAAGGAAACCCTGTTGTTCCCTTCTTTTCCCTCCTTAGTGCTAATTTATAACTTTGAAAAGTAGATGCCTTTTTATTTCTGGCTGCTTTCCCTCCAAGGCCAAGGCTGAGCCCAGCAAAGAAGAGTGGTCTTCTGGCCCTGTAGACAGTTCTGTGCCTGCGGAACTCTCGGGACGGTTTGCTGTGGTGCCAGCGCCTCGCCCATGAGTCCTGAAGTGTCATGTGACACTCCCGTTGCTTTTCTTCCTGAGACCCTGTCCCTTGACTAGTTATTACCTAAGCTGGGCATCAGTAGCTGCTAGAAAACAGAACTGTGTTCACATTGTCTGAAAACCCACATTTTTATCTGCTTTATGAGGCTGATTGCCCTCTTGATATCTATCACCTTATAATTTTGATATAATAATGAATATTTGAATAGGGATCAAAAATTTTACGTCTTTACAGATGTTTATACAATACAAAGCCTTTCATCGGTCTTTGACTATTTAAGTGTAATCATTTGGTTGAATCACCTGTAAACTGAGTATCTCTGGGATGCCAGCATCTCTGCCCTCCAGGAGCACTTGCATCTAGTTTTCGCTGTGGTCAGTTTCCTGCTCTCCCCCAGATAACTGGTCGTGAGGTGTTTCTCTTCTCTTTAGAAGTGCAGCCTTGGGGGGTGGCCGGTTGGGGGCAGCCAGTTGGCTCAGTTGATTAGAGCGTGGTGCTCTTGACGGCTAGGTTGCTGGTTCGATCCCCACGTGGGCCACTGTGAGCTGCGCCCTCCACAACTAGATTGAAGCGACTACTTGACTTGGAGCTGATGGGTCCTGGAAAAACACAAATAAATAAATAAAAGTTTAATTTTTTTTTTTTTAAAGGGGGTGGCCGGGTAGCTCAGTTGGTTAGAGTGTGGTGCTAATAAAACCAACGTTGCCAGTTTGATCCCCGCATGGGCCACTGTGAGCTGCACTCTCCTTGAAGGAGAAATATGATGGGGGGAACCCAAAGGGCATGGTGAACCCATTAATCCTAATACAGGACTCTGCCCTGGAAAAAAGATTCGGACAGCTTCAGTATTTTATCAACTTTAAAATCGTTTTATAATGAGGTGCCGCTTTTGTTTAAAGGTGAAGAAAACCCAAATTCCCACATACACTATGAAGTGATGCTGGAAATCAAGATCGCAGGGGCTGATGCGCTGGGTGGGCTTTGGGCGCCAGTGCATTGCGAGCAGCCTGGCATTACGCTGAACGTGGCTTCAGGAGTGGGCGTGGTTTTTACTGATGACCTCAGGACTGCGGGGAATGTTTCCCCCACCGTGTTTCATTTTCCAGATTATAGGTAGGTTCGTTTTGGTGATGCTTTGGGGGCTTTCTGTACGTATTAATAGCGAATCTGCATGTATTGATCTTAAGATGTATTGTGGCACTTTCAGAAAGGCTCCCATTTAAAATCATGGCCTTTCAGGAATTTCTCGTCACAGCCAGTTAGTGTAAGCAGTAACTACAGCTTATGATGGCTACCTCATGAGGCTTGTGAATAGATTCTGGGAGAATCATGGTCTCTGTCTTCCGGGACTTAAAATGAAAAATGGAGGGAGTAGTAGAGACAACTACATTAGAACACATACACAGCAAGAGGTAAGCTTAGGAATGAATGTATGTTTATTTTAATTGTATGGTTTATGAGGTTTTTGTTAGGAAGGTTTTATTGAGAACATGGGATTTTAAGAGGTCCCTGCTAGAGGAATATTGAAAGTCTTCAGCCCCGAGGTGGGGTGATTTAGATTAGCACACATGATTCACGATGGCTTTGGTAACGCTTCGGTCAAGCTGTGGCATGCCATTCTGTCATGACTTTTCAAGGTGTGGTTTAGTACATTTTCTTATTCTTTGGTCTTTCAGAGGATGAATAATAGCAGTCTTGCTGAACAGAAGTTGGCTTTGTGGTTTTGGCTACAGGGGTTTTTTTCCCCACAACTGCATAAGCTGCCTTGGCTCGGTCCCCTGTGCCCTCTACCACGTGGGCAGGAACAAGCCTCCTGTGTGGAGTAGCCACACTCGTGATGTGGGACGGAGGCATTCCCGTCCCTGTAATGAGCCATGTGGCGTATTCAAACGCACCATTGTTTGTAGTTTTGTGCACCACGCGCATATTCCGCCACTTCCCAGTGAACGTGTGAACCCTAACTTAAACAAATAAGGGTGGGGGGAGTTGGTCAGAAGCATATGCTCTTGATCTCTTCACATTCTCTTGGATGGAGGATGCAAATCGGAGGGCTCCTATCTTCCCTACTTGCTTTCTCCCTTCTTTCCTTGACTGTTCCTACTTGCAGGTGAGGTACTGGAGTGATGGCTGATTTTATCCTCCCACTAATTGCCTGTGGAGCAGCTCTGCTCTAATGGGATGGGTGTGGCCATTCTGTTAACCTTCTGGGTCACCATCTCCTCTTTCTCCTCCTAGCTCCTCTGTCTAGTACCTTCTGGTACAGTTAGGTTTTTGCCACTTATTTTAGGAGCTGTGTGTGGGAATATTTGGGATCTTGCTGTATTTATGTCTGTGAACTATCTTTTCAATTCATTTTGTAGTCTTTCTCAGCTAGGGCTAGTGAAAGAAGTTAGCCCTACAGAAAATAATTTCAGTGACTGTTTTCTTAGTTCTCAAGGATGAGACATAGCTATGCCTTCTAGATGCATAGGAGAGAAATGTATTACGTACAATAGCTGCCTTAGGGCATTAGGACCTAATTCTCTCAAGGAAGTTGGGTGGACAAGGGCTGCTTTAGAATGTTTTTCTGTCGTATTTATTAAGAAAGAAATCTTGATTCATTTCAGTCAGTATTCTTTCTGAGTGTCTCTTCTAACTGTTCAGTATCCAGCTCACATGTTACCTCTAATTCGCTGAGACAGTGGAAGTCATTTTTGGGTTCTCCCAGCTGCTCGTCCTTGCCGCTAATGGTACCACAGGCTGCATTTCACATTGTATTATAATTACTTTTTTCATCACTTAACATAAGGGGAGGGTGATTAGAGTTACATGCGCTTGGTCTCTTGACGTTACTTGGATGGAGAACGCAAACTAGATGGCTCTTTGAATGGTAGCTCTTGATAACAGGTTCTCCCAAATCTGGCCTTCCTCTATTGTGGTGGCAGCCTCCAGGTGGCCTCCAGTGATTCTGACTCCTGGGTTTCTGCTGCTGTGTGGTTCCCTCCTGCGTGAAATAGGGCTGACTGTAACCACTAGGCTATGGTACAACTGATGGAGTGTGACTGAGGCCCGGGCACAGAAGCATATTGGCCTCCACTTTGTCTCATGGAGCTGCCATGTTGTGAGGACACACAAGTAGCTCAGTGGCGAGGTCCACAGGACCTCTTGCCGAAAGCCAGCACCAACGAACCAAACATGTGAGTGATCGACCATCTTCAAAGTGGATCCTGCAGCCCCAGCTAACATCTTAACTCGTGAGAACCTGGAGCCAGAACCACCCAGATAAGTTGCTTTTGAACTCCTGACCTTCAGAAACTATGTGAGATTATAAATGTGTATTGTTTTAAATAGCTAAGTTTTAGGGTTAAGCAGCAGTTGAGAACTAATGCATGTATTGTCAGAATATGATGTAGAATGTAATGTTAGGTCACACAATGCATAAATAAATGAGTACTTCACAATGACCTAAAAGGCCATCTGGTAGTTTTAAGCACTCTTTCTACCTCTCCTTAAAAAAAAAAACTATGCGCACACACACACACACACACACACACACAGATATATAACATTCTTAAATCTTAAATGAATAATTGAGGGATTCTGTACAGTAGCAAGAGAAAGTTATATGGCAAGATTTAGTGACCCTTATGTTCCATGATACTGTCACGTAACCTGAAATATGTGTTGCAAGGTTATAGCCACTATCTCTTTTTTTTTTTCCCCCAAAGATTTTATTGGGGAAGGGGAACAGTGTGTACTTCCATTTTTTCCAAGTCAAGTTGTTGTCATTCAGTCCTAGTTGTGGAGGGCACAGCTCAGCTCCAGTTGCCGTTGCTAGTTGCAGGGGGCACAGCCCACCATCCCTTGCGGGAGTGGAACCGGCAACCTTGCGGTTGAGAAGACGAGCTCCAACCAACTGAGCCATCCCGGAGCTCAGCTGCAGCTCAGCTCAAGGTGCCGTGTTCAATCTTAGTTGCAGGGGGCACTGCCCACCATCCCTTGCGGGACTCGAGGAATCGAGGAATTGAACTGGCAACCTTGTGGTTGAGAGCCCACTGGCCCATGTAGGGATCGAACCGGCAGCCTTCGGCATTAGGTGCATGGAGCTCTAACTACCTGAGCCTGGGCCGGCCCCTATAGCCACTATCTTATATGTAACTTCAAATTACATTACTGGTTTTTGAGAGAAAGTCTGGAATGTGAACGTTGATAGTGGGACTAAAGGTGATTTTTTGTTTTCTTCTTTATAATTACCTGTACTTTTTTCAGAATTTTTGCAATGAACTTATTACATGTAAAGATTATTTTTAAAACATATTATCAATAGTATCACCAGAGCATATATAAAGAGCTAAATGTTGTTTAAGCGTTCGTGAAATCTAAAACTGCACTTTAAAAAATTACATGCATTCATTCACATACTCACTCCTTAGACATTTGAGCGCCTGCTCTGTGCCATGACCTGTGTTGGGTTCTTGCTTTTTACAAGCTTTGGTAACAGTTGACCTTGGTCTCCCCTATGGGGAGCTTTGTGTGTACGTCACGTGTTTGACATGGCGATGAGAGATGAGTTCCAACAGAGGCTCAAAAGTCAAGGAAGACGTCACAGGGAGGGTCTGTTGGAATTTGGGGTTTTCCTGGGTGGAGGAGCTGGGGATGAAATAGAGGTGCCCAGCCAGTTTACTGAACTGATGCGTGGGAAGAGGTGCTCTGTTCCAGGAGGGCAAAGAGTGAGGTGGGGGCCACATTCCTCCTTCAGATTCCTGGATCTCTGGGAAATTAGGTGGACTTTTCTAGTATTAGAGAAATGGGATGTTTGATTGGAGGGGGGTTGACAGGAACTGAATGATTGCTTTTGATAGAAAATTACTTTTCTTGGCTCTTTTTTCCTCCCTTCTCTTTCATTGTAAATAGTGCAAAATTGGTGTTTTCCATGATCATTAGAAAAACCAGAATAAGCACTGTTCTCCATTTTTGGGTTATTGTTATGACTGAAACAACATAGCACGTTTCCTCGGTATCATCTTCAGAAATAGGCAGGACTTCATGTCATATTCTTAAAAATAAGACTCTAGAATGACATCAGAATGTGCTTGGAGGGTCCACTACATAAACAGTGTCTCAGTTTTTGCACATGGTAGAGTTCTGTCATATTTTTGTTCTATGGTTGCGGAAACTGAAACTCGGATTGAGTGATTGCCCAGAGCTGTGGACCTTTCATGGATTAGAATCTAGGTGTGTGAGTCTATTGATTTGTACATGTATATTTTTGATGAACATTTTTTTTCCCATTGAATGTGAAAGGTTTTTTTTTGTTTTTGTTGTTTGTTTTTTGTGTTTTTTTTTTGTATAGAAACTGTGGTCCAATTGACATGTAATCCTTTGCATTCTTTCTCTGGGATTAGAAGGCTTAATCACAAAAACACTAGCTTGTCAGGGCTTTGATTCTGTCAGCTCAGAGAATTGTCTTAAGGTTTGGAAAGTACTTGGTCTATACCATGCCTTGTGTGGAGACAGCAACAATGATGAAATCACAGCAGTTCACATTTTTGAGGGCTTCTTTAAGTGCCAGGCATCGGGCTGATAAGTGCCTTCTTTCATGGACTAGTTCAAAGAGAATGGCAGTCAGTCTCCCGACGGTGCTTTTAACCAGCACCTGCTGGATTTGCATTGGCTGCCCCCCCCCCCGCCCCCTTACTGTACACTGCTGACAGGCCATTTCCATTTCCACAGATAGCGGCACTGTTTGGACAGTGCCAGTAGCCCTTTGTACAGATGTGGGTGTTTGGCGCATGGTGGCTTTGGTGTTACGGGCAAGTGATTTTATTCAGTGCCAGTGTCCTGATGTGTCCTGGAATGCCCATTCACTGCCTCCTGAAATAGATGCCGTCTGATGTCCTGAGCACCTTAAACTGTCACTTAGATGGGCTGTGAAATGCTGGGAGGCGGTGGTGGTGGGGGGAAGGGGGGCATGGAGGATACAGGGGGAGGGCACCAGGTGCAGAACAATGACTTCCAAATTATGTCACGAGCTGCCAGCCACACGAGCCCTACACGGCCTCATTACCACATGAAGTGCCACAGAAGGGCCTTTTCATTTTCTCCCACTGACTCTTTTCCATAGTCTTCTGTGGAGGGGGGAGGGGAGATACCCTACTCAACCCCAGTTAACAATGGAGCACAAAGTCCTGGCAGAAGGAACCTCACAATGTGCCCTGGGGCTATTTTTGATTACAGTGAGTGGCTGTGACTCAGAGTGTGCCCTGGCAGATGACGGGCTTCCACCCTTCCCTTCCCGCCCGCCCTCCTCCCCTGGAGATGAGCAGGCAGCCTGTCCTTTGTGCGTTTCCTTGGCCGGCTTCTCCAACTGCTGCAGTTCACTGATATGTCCACAGCAGCCGGCCTGCAGGCTTGACAGGGCTCTGACAGTGGTTTTTACCATATATGGCCATCAGAGCTCTGGGGCTGTCAGCTGGCCAGGATAATTTCCTTCCTTTGCTTTGATTGGCTGCACGGGTGGCTCAGAGAATGGTGGGATCTGGGAGTATGTGGTGAAGGGAAGCCACTGAGTCAAGTGCAAAGAACGTTTAACTCTTTCCTGGTTTCTGGCGCACGAGTCCTGCTGAGCACACAGGCAAGTGCTGCCGGCAGAAGCCTTCAGCGTGTAAACGTGTAAACGTGATAGCCCAAGTCTGGGAAAGCGGCGCAGAAAAGGTTCCCGAATGCGCGTTACTCTGAAATAGACTCAAGGTTTAATGGACACATTTCCGCGGTCTCGCTTCGTCCAGAAGCCACCTTATAACCACAGGCAGCAAATTTTCTGCTCCTACCAAGTCGAATATCTGTGCTTGTTAGGGGTGGGACCTGAGTTGAGTCCAGGGAAGGCTGAGCTGGGAGGGCGAGTGATGGAGCACGTGTTGGCGCTCTCAGAGGACTGGTGACTTGGGTTTCTTTTCTGGCTGAGCTTTAAGTCGTGAGTAAGTGATACGGACTACTGAATTGGGTCCCTACTCTGGCCCTCCTGCTTGTTTACTACCGCTGCAAGATGTGAACTGCCTCGGCCAGGGAGCCCAAACCATTTCCCTAACGTAGTTGTGCATTTTTCTCGGTTTTTCATCCCCATTTCAAGGAGCGTGGGTTTTTATTCCGAGGCATGTGGGTAAAGCGAGGCAGAGCTGGGATTGGAAGAGGTAGCCCTGGAGCTCATCATCCTACACGAGGGTCCCAGGGGAGAAGTCTCCAGTGTCGTGCTCAGTGCAAGGGGCGAGGCAAGCAGCTACCGTCCTTTCCAATTTGACATTGAATGCTTTATTTTAATTTTCCATATTTGCACGTACATCTGTAGTTCTTTTGCTTTTCAGCTTCTGCTTTCAAGCGGAATTTTATTTTGGGTTGGTTCTCCCTCATCATAAGTTCCTAGTTTTTGTTTGTTCTCAGACCAGAAGTATCATACAGAATTACTTGTCTGCAGTGATGAGGTTTTTCACTTCACAAATTTTTTTGTTAAGTCGGGAAGTCAGGAAATACAGCTTCTCTGGCTGCTGTTGCATATTTAGGTGTGGCTGAGCAAGGAGATGTTAACTCTTCCACTGTTTTTGCTGGCTGGTAAGACAGTATCCATAGTTTCAGAGTAACTTGCTTCAGGTTTTTAACGGACTTTAAAAGTGGTCTGTTTGATACTGAAGCCAGTTGTGAAGAGGACCCATGAAGGCAAAATGATTTGCTTGGCATTTTCACTATGCTCACGAAGACTTCTTTTTGACTCACAGGGAGGTGAGGTGTCTGAAGAACCACACTGCCGCTCCCTGGCAGCGTCAGTGCTTAGCTTACCTTACAGGACGGGGTAACCCAATCTGTATGTTTTACTCTAGAGCACATCCTCTTACCCTCAAGGCTGGTGTTTCTGGTTCCCTTAAAGTAAAACTTCCTCCAAATGTTTGATTCCTGGGTCATGAGCTGTCACTTTCCGTGACTAGCCTGTCAACAAGTCGTATATGGCGTGCATCACTCTTTCTGGTCTGCTGCAGAGGGCCCTGTCTCGTTATCCGACCACTCTTCACCCTCCCCCGTCCCCCGTCCCACTGCCACGGTCACTATAGTTCCTCCTTGTGCGGCAACAAGGCCTTAAGAGACTCCAACAGAACACGTATACATACAAGTAATACTGTGACAAGAAAAGGGAAGTTGGAAAAAAAGGAAAACCCACTTCAATAGATACCCTTTTTTGACTCCTTTGAACTCTGCACAGTGTGAATGGAGCCCTTATGCCTGAGCAGGAAACTTTTCCTTTGCTTCCAAGCACGTGTTTGACTCACCATTCTCCTCACGGAGAGTTCCAGGATTCTTACTGTATTACTCCAAGGCTAGTAATGAGTTATTATCAGTGCCTTTGGAAAGCTTTTTAAATTTAGAGACAGTATGATAACGTTTTTGAAATTTGGGCACATAAAGTGATTTTGATAGCATTTCTTTCCTAAAATGAAAACTGTTAGAAATAGAAAGTAGGGATGAACAGGTTGGAAATCTTTACACCTTGCTCTTCGTGTCAGGATGGGGTGAGGGCTGTTTAGGCCGTTAACATGGGGGGAGGTGTAACCAGTCTGGGTAATAAGCCCGGGTTATAATAATGGTTACGAAATGGCTGGATAGTAAGATGACTGTAGATTAGAAATTGGAAAAGGACTCGGAGGCTGCCTGTGCTGGATTAGATAAGGGAAAACAGCATAGAAGGCGGTGAGAACCCAGCCCCCGAGAAGGGCTTGGGTTTGTATGATTGAACTCCATCCAGACTGTGAACCAGAAAGAAACGCGATGTGGAGTTCCTTGAGCACTTAAAGGGGAATATTTGATTTGACTGATAGAGGTAATGTGTGTCACTTTTTATCACCATGTGACTTTATTAGCTTTGTGAAACCATATGTTAGTTATGAGAAAGAGCAAGCCTGCCGGGTGGTGTTATGTGGCTTTAACAATATGTTCCATTTCGAAGGAGCCAATAATGATTAGATCGGTCCTCGCTAGCACCCCTTTGCTTAACATCTGCGACCTAATGCTGAGCAAGCTAATGTGCAGATCAAAGAGTTATGTGAGAGTCACTCTTACATTAAGGGATAATTATTCTGAATGAACTTTTATGTAATGCGTAGGTCATATCGGAAGCATCCCACTGTTGAATTCTGAGAGTTTGGGTGGGTGACAATGCCTATTGGTACATCTGTAATAGACCATTCGCTCCTTTAAAACCACAGCCCAGAGTGGAACTCCTTTATTGAAACGTGTGTGAGATTTCCGTGCACGTTTGTTAGTGTGTATTTAAAAGGTTTGAGTTGCGCAGTTCTGGCCTCTGCGTGTAGGAGTGCACGTCTTAAGTATGGATTCTTGTTTGAAACGAGGTGTGAGAAGTAAGACACACTGTTTGTTACACGTGAGTGGAAGCAGTGGTGGTTTTCCATTGAAATTGATGGCAAATTCCTTACAACTAAAAATGTCATTTCACGAGAGTTAATGTTGAATTTTGTATGCCTAAGAGAATGTTTTTGCAAAGTTATTTAAAATTATGAACATTCCTTCTTAGAGCAATTAAGTGAAGTATGTATTTACTGATGCTTAAATTTTGATTTTAACCCCCCATCGCCACCCCTACCCCCCAAGAAAAAATGCCCATTGGAAAAGTGTTGCCTAACTCTGCGTGTAGTTGAAACGACAGTCTTCCGGAGCTCTGCTGAGTCGCTTCACTGCTTTGAAGTGTTTGAGGACTTTCCCCCAAACCTAGAGCAAATGACGGTGCTGTTGTCAGGAGGTTTTGTGCCCCCGTGAGGCTTGCTGGCTGGGACATGTCAAAGCCATCAGCCTCAGCCCGGGCCAGCCACATGGAAAGTGTGCTGTCACATTTCTCGCTTGTGCCAGCTGTACACACACTTTGGAGGTTGAATTTTCCCTGGGGCTCATGTTGCTTGGCCCCGGCGGGCCACTGGATCTTTTAGATAATGTCTGTAAGCTAGTGCCCTGACCTATTTCACTAATGTTCCAAAGTTTTGAACTGGGCTCTGGGCCAGAGCCTTTGGGGACCTTGGCGTTGGTCATTTTCACCAGTTGAGTTGACTTGCTGGCCATTGCCACCACTTGGAGGTTTAGCTAGAGAGGTACAGAACTCTCCTGTGACATGTGATTGGGACCCGTAAGTAATGAGGAAATTAAAAAAATTAAGCAGTGGGGAGTCTAAATGGCTGACTGACTGCTGCTGTCAGGGAAGCTTTCAATTCCATGCTAGAAAAGTAGTCCTATTCTAGATAATGCAAGTGAGGTAATGCATCCCTCATGAAACAGTGGGCTGAGTGGTAGTAAATGAAATTATTCTGTATGTAAGCCTTGGAAAATTGATGGGTAGTTCTTAAATCAAAAAAGATACTTAAAAGCTGGCATTAAATTCTCATAAGTATTCCTTCCAGCCTCCGCTTTCATTTACATTTGCTGTTGAGAAGTGCAGGTAAGCTGTGCTGTCACCATGACTTCAGTGGGTGGCCTTCTGAACGGTCCTTCACCATTTAGCGAATTAGACATGGATTCCTTGGTTATTCACTGGATGTGTCATGGGTATGAATGAGAAATGCATTCTCATTAGATCCTAGTGCAAAATGTCTTTCAAAAATGATGCGTCCTCATCTTTACTGTCTAAGGCCGTTACTGTATGGTTTCCTTCAGTTTCCAGGTACCTGAAGCCTCAGCAGTTTATAATTGCCCAGCTCTGCCCTTTTAATATATACTCATCAGGTGCTTTTCTTTTGACTTGATCATGTTATGGATAAAAGAGATGGGGAAGTGTAAGCCCTTGAAAGCAAGATAGCTGATACTTGACTGTGTGTTGTAAGCATCCTGTATGTAAAGTGATCAGACTTTCTTGTCCCTTTTGTTCCTTTATCACTATCAGACATTTAGTCAATTCCCTTTCTGTTGTGCTGCGATATGCTCCTTTCCCTGTTTTATGTGTTGTAAGACTTTATGATGACGTCACAACCAGAGGAAGCAGATGTTTGCAGGATGTAATGTTTTATTATGGTAACTCCATGTTTCTGATAACCAGCTGCCAATAATTTCAGCATTACTTTTGTGCCTTTTTCACAAACCCATGGCATAGTGGAAATTTTCTTTCCCTGTAGAAATCTAGTAAGGAGGGTCAATGATACATCGACTTCTTGATTTCTCTTGTACCTCAGTTTCTTTATTTAGAAAATGGGGATAATAAAGTTCCTATATTGTAAAGGCACTTGTGAGAGTGAAGATATAAAGGCTTTCAAACAATTCCTAACATAAGCACTCTAAAAGCGTCAGTTGCTGTTGTTAATGTTTTTGATAGAAAGGAGGGAAGTACGTGGAAGTTGCCCTTTAAATGACATTCAAATTCCTATGAAAACATTGGACTCTTTAGTGCTTTTATGCTATAGTCTTGTCAGGGCTGAGTTGGAAGTGGCAGAAATGTTTATTACTATTTTTAAATATCTTACTTGACTGAAGAATATTGGTGAATAGCTATAACTTTTAGCCAGGGTTGCTTAATTTTAACCCCCCCTCCCCAAAAAAAGTCATTGAGTAAGCGTCTCAGTATGTAGTTAAGAACTAGTATTAGTACTAGTTTCCTCAAAATTGCTTCATGTCTGAGCAAAAGCTCTTCTTAACCCAGATTGAAACAAAATTATTTGGTGTCCTTGGAAGTGCAGAGTTCAGTGATGGTACTTTGCCATCAAGGATGCAAGATGTGGCTTGCTGCGGAGTGCCTCAGAAGGCAGGGACCCTGAGATAAAATAAAACTATTCAAATAGAAAAACATTTTCCCTTCAGAGGAAAGATTTTTAAAAATGTAAGGTTAGTAACATATATTGGTGTGTTTCTCAACTTATTATTTTAAAATAGGAAACAAATCAAACAAAAAATAAAATAATAGGACACTCGTGTACTTACCCACAAGATTAAACAGATGTTAATATTATGCCATGTTTGTTTCATATCTCCCTTTTTTGAAAATCAGTAAAACATAATAGATGTAGCTAAAATACCATTCCCCTTTAGTTCTTTTCTCCTTCCCCAGAGGTAATCATTTCCTCAAAACAGGTATGTATCATAGTTTTGTACGTTTATTACATGTGTATATGTCTATCGCATAGATTATTATTAGTATGTGCTATTTGTTCCCATATCAAAGGACAATTAAATTGCTTCAGCTTTTTTCACTATTCCCAATAGTGCTGCAGTTAATATCCTTCTTGTGTAAAACATGGGGCGTTTGTCTCCCACACCACTAGAAGTGGGGCTGCCTGGGGGTGGGCATCTTACCTCCAGCTGTTTCTAGATTGCTCTCAATTTGTAGCAGGGTAGCTTCTCCTGTGATCAGTTTCTATGAGCTCCTCTTTCCTGAGGTCCTTGTCTGCACTTGTATGTAAACTTCTAAATTGTTGCCAATTTTAATAGGTGGTGTAAAATACTGCCTCATTGTTTTAATCTGATTGCAGTGAGATTGAGTATGTTTTCATACATCTCTTGGCTTTTCCGGTTTCCTTCCCTGTGAATTCCCGGCTCACATCATGTGCCCAGCCATCTGTTACGCTGTTTGTTGAGTTGGTCGGGTCTATATGTTGCATATATAGCTTCTCCCAGCCTGCCCCTTGTCTTTTCACTTTGTTTATGGTTTTTGAGCACAATCCACACTGCTGAATTTGGTTTATTTTTCTTTTTAAGGGGAGGTTGCCTCAATATTTATAAGTCATGTAGGCTTAAGTGTCTCTTCCTTACATTATCATCCTTTGTATCAAGGTGGTACACTCCTTGTGTAATGAGTCAACAGTGCGCCTCTGTTTTCTGTTCTCTGGGAACATTTGAGATACTGTGTTCCTTCAATGTTTGGTAAAGTTCACCTGTAAAACCATCTGGGCCTAGTGATTTTTGGTATTTAGTGATTTACGGGGGAGGGATGTGTAGAGTTATACTACTGGTTCTTTTACGGTTTTAGGTATATTCAGTTTTTCTATTTTAAAAGTTTTGATTTTTTTTTCTAGGAGATTGCTTATTTCATCTAGAGTTTTCGAATTTATTATCAAATGCTATTCCTATTACTTTCATATTATGTAAATTTCTACTATATTTGTATTATGTCCCCTTTTTTATTCCTGGTATTTATGCATTCTCTCTTCTTAATTTGTCCAGTTGTGTTGATTTGGTTTATTATTTATATCTTTCTCGTTAGTTTCTTCTCTTAAAATTTTATGTTCGTTGTACTCTGTTTAGTTTCTAACTTCTCAGGTTAGATGCTTAACTCATTTTCAGTCATCGTTCATATTTTGCATTTAAGGCTGTAAATTTTCCCCTAAGATCTGTTTTAGCTATATCTCACAAGTTTTGATGTCATTGAAAAGTGTTCCCAGACCCAGTTCTGATGTGAGTGTGTGTGTGTATGTGTGCGTAGGCTTCTCCACACCAACAAGCAATTCTCAGACACCAGCAGGGTGTCTGAGAATTCAACTCAATTCTGACACTATCTACCCAGAGAGAGCATCAGATTCCACAGGTTAAGGGTTCAGTCCTACTAAACTGCCCTTCCCTCCCCCAACACATACTTCAGATGCTACCTGTTGTTACCTGTGCTTCTGACTCACAAACTGCATGTTCTTAGGACCCCCTCCTGGGATTGGATTGATTTGCTAGAATGGCTCACAGAACTCGGGAAAACCCCTTTACCACTAGATTACTAATTTACCGTCTTATTTTCTGGGAAACACAGTATTAGAAAGGATATGAATCAACAGCCACATGAAGAGATGTAGAGGGTGAGGTCCCAAATAAAGGAGTTTCTGTCCTTGTGGAGCCGGGGGCCTGACATGGTGGCACGTGGAAGTGTCCCCAACAAGAGACCAACAAGCTGTCTTGGCTTTTTATGGAGGCTTCATTACACAGTCATAAGAGACTAAGTCATTGGCCACTGGCTATTGAATTCCATCTCCAGCCCCTCTGTCCTCCCTGGAGGTCACGTCAGGGGGTGGAACTGAAAGTTCCAACCTCTAATCACATGGTTGGTTCTCCTGACAGCCAGCCCCAACCCTGGGGTGTGGTCCAGAAATCACTGGGTTAACATAACAAAAGACACCTGTATCTCTCCCAACACTTGGGACTTTCAAGGGTTTGGGGAACCAGGAACTAGGATCAAATGTATTACAAAGCATAGTATCATAGTAATATATTTATTGATCAGTGTAAACATTTTTCTATTGGCCATTTTGATTTTCTGTGTGACTTATTTAGTAAGTTTAAAATTTTTTAGATGTCTTAAAGATTTGGGGTTTCTATTTTTCTATTTTTAATTGTATTGTGTTATACTCAGAACATGCTCTACGTGACATTCATTCCTTAGTATTTTTTGAGATTTGCTTTGAGATGTCCTAATTGGTTATTAAAGAACTGTTTAATGTTTGCTTGAAAAAAAATGTGTATTTTAAATTTCGGCTACAAGGTTGTGTATATCCATTAGATCACACTTGTTACTTTTCTTAAAGTCTTCTATAGCAATACTAATTTTTGTCTGTTTGATCTCTTAAATATTTATTAAAATCTTTTACGAATTATGGCTTTGTCATTTTCTCCTTACAGTTCTTGCGGATGAAAAGGGGGCCCTGTAATCTAACCGAAAGGAACCTCACAGGGTGATCTGATCATAAATTCCTAACTGGGCAGGTCATGGTGGGGAGTCATGTGAGGCCTGTAACTTCCCTAGTAAAAGAATATCTGCCTAAGGGAAGCCCTGTCCATTGTTTTTGTGTTCTGTGTTAACATACCTTTGAAATGCCTCTTTTTCAGACCCCTCAGAATCATAAACCACCCTCAAGAGAGCACACAATCTTGTTAACTGTCCCTAATCCAGATGAGTTCAAGTTTATTGTAGCTTCCCCATGAAGTGTTTCTTTAAATGTTAAAATGTAATGACATTAATCTTTAATAGTGCATTTCACCTTCAAGTCTGTTTGTTCTAGTATAGCTACCCGGTATATATTTTTATATCCCCTCCTTTACTTGCTTTTTGGTATCGTTATTTTGAAAATGGTGTCTTGGAGCTGGGTTTAATCTAATCTGGACACCCTGTCTTTTGGCTGGTAAATTGAAACCATTTGTATTTACCACAATTTGTGATTTAGAGTTGGTTTTATTTCTGCCATCTTATTTTGCGCTTTACAGTTTTGACGCCCTTTTTTGGCCTTTTTTTATTTCCGCTTTTAATTGGATTGAATGAGTTCTTGTTTCTTTTTTTTTTTTTTTTTTTAATTCCACCAACCTCCCTCCCACTCTGCACACTTTGGGGAAATTATATACAGTTGACCCTTGACCAACTTGGGTTAGAGGCCCAGACCTTCCTTGCAGTCAAAAATCTGCCTGTAACTCTGCATACTCAAATTCCCAACAACAGATTAAAAATAAAGTTGACCCTTGAAGAACACGGGTTTGAACTGCATGGGTCTACTTATAGGCGGATTTAAAAATCTCTTCTCTTTAGTGATGACCCTTAATTTTAACATGGTCACATGACTTAACATCTAAAACTAGTCAATTTTTCTGCCTTTCTTTAGTGAAAGGCCCTGAAACCTTTGAACTCTGATCATACCTCTTTATATCTTACATGTTAATGTTGTCTAGTATTTTAGTCTGTCTTGTTTTGTCTGTACTTCAATTAGTCATTATTACTACTATTATACAGTCAATGCCTATTTACATTTACACATTTACCGTTTTTCATTTTGCTCACTGTTGTTTTGGTATCCTATTTCTTCTAGTTTACTTTCTTTTCCTGAAATAAGTCCTTGAACTCAATTCTTTGAAATTAATTTTGAAATTCTTTGAGAAAAGTTTAAGAACTTAGTTCTTTAAACAAGAGTCTGTAAATGGTAAATTCTCTTGTCTCTTTTTGTTTAAAATGTCTTTTGTTTGTTTTTATTTTGGGTCACTTTTCAATAATATTTGATCTGGGTGTAGGATGCATGAGTGGCTGTGTTTCACAGCTTTGCACTTCTGAGGTATGTCTTTGTCTGTAATTGCTTTTGAGAAGCCTGCCCACGGTTAGTCTAATTACTCTCTTGAGGTAATATTTCTTTTCTCTATGGCTACTTTTGAGACTATCTTTGTTTTAGGTATTCTAAATTGCGTTAGGATGTGAACAGATGTGGATTTATTTTAATTTATTCTACTTGGGACTTGTGCCTCTTGAATCTGAAGACTTACACCTTTTATTGAACCTGGAAAATTCTCAGCCATTATCTCTTCAGTTTTTGCCTCTCTTCCATTCTCTTTATTCTCTCCTTTTGGAATGTCTGTTATTAGGTTGGTGCAAAAGTAATTGTGGTTTTTGCAATTATCCTTAACCTTTGAAACCAGTTACTTTTGCCCCAACTTCACAAGTGTGTGTCAGACCTCATCCTGGCTTTGGTGTCTCAGAATGTTTTCAATTATGAAACACCACACATTCAAAAGAGTGACTATATCTATAGTTTAAATAATAACAATACAGAAGTTGTATAATATTCTACATCAGTATGTAATATAGTGCTATTATTATAAAACGGGCACCTGTGATTTCACCACCAGCAGCTTGGGCAGAACAGTCCCTGGAGTGGTCACTCCTGGGGTGACGTACTCAGGTGGTTTTGTGAGGATGCAGTCAGGGAATTAGGTAAGACTGGCTTAGGTGCTCGGTGACAGTTCCGTCTTTAAGGAAAAACCCAGTTAGGGATGAGGTAGAGTGGGGTCTGGCAGTTGGCAATTTTGGGTACCATTTATCGAGCACTTCAAGTGCTGGGAAGGTACCAAGTACTTTGCCTCAATTGTCTCAGGTAATCCTCACATCATGCTCTCATTTTATAGTTGAGGAGCAGAGGCTGAGAGAGGAAGTAAGTTGGCCGGGATCTTGGGTAGAAAATGGCAGAGCCGCACCTCCAGCCCAGACAGTCTGGTTCTCAAGCACTGGTGCTTCGCTGCCTGTAAATGACCCCCGTGTCATCTCTTCCAACACCTGAGTTCTGCACAGTATTGTGTTCCTCGGCGTTTTCTTCTATGAATTCCTTTTTTGGTGATGCGACTCAGGAGATCCAAACTGGATTTCATTAGTTCCGCAAGAGAAAAGGGGGAGCGTGTGCAAAAAACTCAGGCCTTCGGTCTGTAGACAGGTGTATCGTCACACCTCAACGCGGAACTCACCTTTCTCAAAGAGAACCTTCCCAGAGGCCGTGGCCCGGACAAGCCTGGTTGGATGCCCGTCTGTGTTCCTGCGCCCTGCGTCGGTCCTGGGGGAGCAGGTCTGGTGCTGCACTGGAATTGGTGGTTTAAATGTCTTCTCTCCTCTCACCGGCCTCCATGCTCAGCCAGGACAGGGCTGCCATGTGCACTTCTGTGTGGCCCCACTCAGCACTAATAATTCACACAATTCAGCCCATAGTACTTCACACTAACACATATTTGTCATTCCTACTGGTGGAGTAAATATATTACGCTAGGAGAACTAATAAGAAATGACAGTTTTTATTGAGTACTTACTATATCCTAGGTAAATTAGAATACCGACATCCCTTGTACAGACAGTGGTAATACTAAGTGATGATTTACCTAAAAACCTCTCCCTGAATCCTCCGGTAATCCGGGGAGATAATTATTATTGTTACTCATTTTACAGATGATAAGCTGAAGCTCAGATGACAGGACTTGCCTGAGGTCACATGCTGGTTAGGGAATATGGCCTGCATTTGAACCCTGTCTGTCTGACTCTGGAGCCTGTGGTCTTTGCCCTTTAGCAAATTGCAAGGCACACTGGAGAAACAGAATTTATTGATCCTGAAAAATTGCCAAGAAGCCTGCCCCAGTGTTGTGATGACTTGCCATCACAGGAGAGTCACAACAAAAAAGTGGGTTTCGTTTTGCATGGTGGTGATGCCTTTTTCTTCATCTGCTGTTGGAACATGTGGACCCCTCAACATGGACTGACATTATGCTGCTTAAAAAAAAGGAAGTAGCTTTTGTGCATCTGTTGTTACAACGGCATTTGCTTGGTTAACACAAAATTGGTCTAAGCCAGATTGGCTTGTTAGATTCAAGTGTGTAACGTAAGCAAATTGTGATGGCTACTTAGGACCAACATTAAAAATTGTATTCTTAAGGAGGTGTGGAACTGGATAATGGATGAGATCTAGTTGGTATTAATTAGACTGTCTGGCTGCCATTTCTATTGCTTGAAGACAGTGGACAGACTGAGACATTAAAATGTAGTCCTTTAGCCCCTAAACAATAGCTAAAGTGTTTCTTTTTATTACCTTAACTTTGCTTGCTCAATAATGCTATTCATTTCCAGAGCTGTTAATTAGTATATTCAAGGATATTAGCTTATATTAAAATTTACATTTTGAATAATAGCAAGGTTTTTATAAATACACCTGTAATTTTTTATAAATACACCTATAATTTAAATTTGGCTATCATAGAATTGTATTTTGGTAGAAGACTCTTGTGTTCTCTTTTGCTATATCTATTAATACTGTTGATTAAATAAAATGTTGTTTTAGAAATTTGGATTCTTAATTTGGTGGAGTGTCGTCAGTAGCAACTGTTTCGAGAAATGAAAGTTGACGGTTCTTACTAGTTGACATTGGCTTATATGAGTGTTATCATTTGTAAACCGCGGCAAGTTTTGGGTGGAGGCGATCAAGGAGAAATGGGTCTGAGAGAACACACAAACTCTGTGGCATTGGTGTGACATACTAAGTTTGTTTCCCTCTTCTTTCAGACGGGTCGCATTGACAAATCCTACCCGACAGTGTGTGGCCACACAGGACCGGTGCTCGACATAGACTGGTGCCCACATAACGATCAGGTCATTGCCAGCGGTTCAGAGGACTGCACGGTTATGGTAAGCTGCCAGGCTGTGGCCCGCACACAGGCCCGTGAGACTCGCCTGCTGCCTTCAGAAAGCGTGTGTGTGTGTGTGTGTGTGTGCGTGCGTGTGTGCGTGTGTGCGTGTGTGTGTGTGTGTGTGTGTATAGAGGCCCGAAAATCGTAGCAGTTTTGATTGTCCATTGGATTATACAGGATTTAGTGACATTAAAGTTTAACTGCAGATAAGCTTTTTACAAGCCCTTCTATCAAAAGATTGGACTATGTTGTCTTTTTTCTTCTCTGGTATGAGTGTGTGTTTGTATGTGTTTATTGCCTGTTGACACATCAGCTCTAAGGGAAGATTTAGAGAAACTGAAATGACTTTCCAGTAATTCTGTGAATACCATTGGACCATGTGATTCTCCCCACCCCCCAAAAAAGGAGAGAAAACACTACCAGCATGAATTGTATACTACAGTTAAATAAGATACCAAAGGTTATACAGATAAAATGGGGTGTGTAACAGATATTGAAAGATAGTAAGGAGTTTTTGCAAGTGATTCTTTACAAGATAATGTGAGAAGGTGTGTTCTGTCTAGTTGACCCCGGTTAAGAAAGTCCTTTTTATGCAGCTCTACAAACATTTTGGAAGATTTTAAAGTAAGTTCTTTATATTTTTCTCATTTGGATTCCAAAAGTAGGTTATGTGTGAAGCCAGGCTTTGGGGTACTTTTTAATGTAAAGCTTGCTATTCTTGCTTATGTTCTTCTTCGCCTGACAATGTAATTATTGGTTTGAATCATTTTTAAGTCCTAGCCCAAAATATATTGAAAAGGTTAGTCGTAAGCACACATGGGGAGTACTGAAATAAATGCTAAAGTAAGTGAGAGTAGTATTACACACGTCAGGTGGAGAGCTTGGAGAACCACACTCCTTTTAGTTCCCTCTTCATTTTCTGTGGACTGAACCAGACTTACACACATTGTTTGGAAGCCTTTATTAATTAAAACTATTTTACATAAACATAAATTAATTCCTGAACTGTGTCATTTAAATATTTACTCATCTTTTCTCATGGACTTTTGGCTGAGGCTAACTCCTCCTGTGATCTCGTCATTTTGGCAGCCAAAGCATATTAAAGAAATATGCTGCTGTTAAAAGGAATTGTTCCGTTTAATGTGCCTTGCAAATTGATTATTTTGATGGCTGCAGACACATTTTGCTGAGGGAAAGGAACAGTGTTTTGACCTGAGGCCAAAACTGAGTCTTAACCTGTCTTGAAGAAGTAGGTTTGATCCATCTTTCTCTCCAGTATTTATCGGTCATATTGCCCCTTTAAAAAAGCTTCTGTATTATAAAACACACTAAACAAAGTTAAGTGAATTAGCTGATGATTTATTACAAAGTGAACACCCTGTAACCATCACCCAGGTCGTCAAGAGAGAACTTTCTCAGCCTTTCAGACTCTTCCGTGCTCCCTCCCCAATCACCATCCCCGACTTCCCTCAAAATAACCACTGTCCTGATTTTCCTAATACTCACTTCCTTGCCTTTCTTTATGGTTTTAATCACTCAAGTGTGCATCTCTAGACACTGTAGCTTAGTCGAGCAAGTTTTAAAAACTTGAGTATGTCTTTTAAGTCTTTCTTAATCCTTCTCCATCCTTTGCTTGTCCTTAACTGTGTTATCTGTTAAAGAAGACTGTCCTTTGGCCTCTATCTTTCAACAGTCTAGATTTTGCTGCTGGTGCCCTCTTGGTGCAGCTCAACATGTCTTCTGTCCTCTGAATTTCCTGCAAATTGGCAGCTGGATCCTGAGGTGTGGTCAGATTCAGGTTCGATCCCTTTGGGAAGACTTGACAGCTAGTGCTGTGTTCCTCCACCAGGAGGCACAAGATGTCAAGTGCCCAGTTTTTGATTTGTGCAGCTATTGACGCTCCACACCTAGATCCAGCACTTCATTTGGGTGGAGAGGAGGTTGTCACAAAGTGGTGATATTCAATTCAGTTACTTTGTTTTCAATTTTCAGTTGGTGAAATTTTTAAGGGGAAACTCCCTCTTACCTACTATTTAGTTACCCAGTAATGTAATTCATTAGGAAAGCAGGATAAATGCTTGATTCTTTCCTTTTATTTACCCTGTTTTCAGGATAATACATTGGTTCTCTGTCTTCCTCAGAAGGTGACCGATTAGTTTTTTTTTCTTTCCCCCTTTCATTTAATTTTGAACTCATGGATTTAGACATATTTCACAGGTTTCAATCTATTACAGTTCTTATCTCAGAGCACAAGTCACCCAGTCTTTGTTCATGGGAACCTCTCAAGGTTTCTGAGTCCTTTTGACGTAACCCTACTTTTTAGTAGCTTATTTGCTACCTGGTTTAGTGAGGTCCAGGCTCATCCTGGACATCTCCGGCCCCACACCTCAAATCGGCCATTTTCCTTAGAAGCTCTGATTTCTTTGAATGGAAAGTGGAATTTCTAGATCACAATCCGGGTGCTAGAGATGCTTGTTGTTACCATGGCAATCATTGTTTTTAAGACTTTGATATTGTAATAACTACGTATGGTGTCAGGTGGGTACTAGACTTATTGGATGGATCACCTCCTACGTTATATAAATGTCTAACCACTATGCTGTACTCCTGAAACTAATACAATATTGCATGTCAACTGTAATTGAAAATTTTTTTTTAGAATTTAAAAATGCTTTTCAATAAATGGGGCTAGAATATACATATGTATTTAAAGATGACTTCATCTTAATATTTCCCATTCAAATTTAGGACTATAGAGTTTACCGAACCTCTTTAATATTACATCTCTATCTCTTTTCTGCCATACTAAGAATCCTAGTTCTCAAGGAGTCAGAGGATGAATTAGAATACTTTGATCTCATTTGCTTTTTCACAGTATACATAGAGTAATCTCAGAGTAAAAATACTGCTAGTATCACCACAAATTATGATTACTGAAAACAGTTTTTAGAAAATTAACTTTCAGTCCATGCTATCTCTATTTTTCCTCCATTTAAAAATGATGTACTCTGTATTTTCAAGATCATATAGCCTCATTTAACAGCCTTATCTTTGGTTCTGCAAGTAACTACATCCTCCCCCTAGTTATTTTTTAGCCCTTAAGTATGGCACTGATATTTTAATCATTTAACGTCCCCCAAATCATTTGTTATTATTATTAGGGTAATTACAAGAAGCTTTTATAACTTAGCAGGTGAAATGAAATTTTAAAGAAATACTTGATTTTCTCCGACCCCACCTGCTTCTTAATATCTAATTTTCCACTTTGCTCTTCTGAAGATAAAAGAACACGGCACAATAGATTGAATGGTTTCAGACACCACCGTTTTAAACAGAAAAGTTCTCTGTAGTTTCCCAAGCCTGGGCTGTTGGTAGTAACCCATGAGCTGCAAATAGGAGGTAGTATGTCAAGGCCTCGTTCTGGTAGATAAAGGATACCAAGAAAAACACGAGTCTGGGAGTTCTGGGCACGTGCAGGTCACATACGTGCTTTTGGCCTCGGTTGCCTTACATGTAAAATAGTAATAATAATGTCAGTTGAGAGAATCAAGGAAAGTATAAATGGATAATGAGTTGTTGTTTTTTGCCGTGAGTTTTGATGTGTACCTGCAGTGGATTCATAGCAGTAAGAATATCTTTAGCAAATATTCAGTAGAAAAAATACAGTAGAGCCAGTGTATCAAATGAACTGTAAAGGAACTAATTTTAAAAACTGCCTTTTGTATTTGTGGTATAATTCCATTGAGTCCTAAGCAGTTAAGTATTGATTTGTTAATTTTGCAAGCATTGATTTCATGACAGTGATGTCACTTTGTAGTATTAGGAGAAAGAACGCCAGCCTTAGGGTGCATTCCTCCATGTTTCAGAGATGGCTTCTTTAAGCAGCCTGAAAGTAAATTATGTTGGTACGGTTTAATGTACATTTAAGGTACTGCTTTTAATGTACCACTATTTGAAGTGATGTTTTATACCAGCAAATAGCAATTATATAAAGCCTCCTCCTAGGAACTCTACTCTGCTCCTAAGTTTTCCAGATTTTTTGTACTGTGAGTTACATTTTTTTCCTCCAATAATACCTTCTCATAGAGAACTTTAGAGGTTGTGGCTACTAGTATTTCACTTGGGAAAATTTCAGCTCCAAGGAAATAATAGTGCTTAACTAATACAGAGAGCAGCCAAGTTAAGTTTTGTGAACAATGTGAATTCAACACTGTCCCTTCTACGTATGCAGGTCGTCGTGACCAAGCACTGATTCAAGAGAGTGGGTTTGCATACCTGTTTCTTGCAGAGTCTGGGCGAGGGTGGATCTTTCAGGCAGAGCAGGAGTCTTACATGTCTCCATCTAGATGTTCTGAACAGTTCCAAGGAATTAAGTTGAAACGGACACTTTTCCCTTCTCCCAAATCAGTCTTACACTCCTGTGGAAATCAGCAAAAAGAAGCCTATTTGACACATTTTTGCCTCTGTTGTACATTTTCCTAATACAGTTTTCGCCTAATACCGAAGTACGTCAGAATGGCAGTGGTGGTGTAGTTGGTGACACCAGCGCGTACCTCAGGGTTCCTGCATCTCTCAGCCCTTCAGCAGGGCTTCACGTAATTTCCATTTTGTGCAGATTGGGCCATTTGCCAGCGGGTATTACAGCCTTGGCAAATCAGAACCCAGCTCTCAATTCTCGATTTTCCCCCAAACTAATACTGTTCTCCGCGTCCTGGTTCATTTAGGAACATCCTGACTTTCTGTATCCTTGCCCTTGGGAGTCGGAGCCACAGCTTCGGCAGGGGATTGTGCTGCTCTGCAGCTGCTACCGAAGCTGGAAGCCTCTTCCTGTCTCTCAAGATCATCTCTTTCCTTCATTTCCCCTTTGGAATTGGTTTCCTTAGCATCTGAAAAAAAATGTGGCTTTTGGGGGGAAGAGTCCTTTTTGTGGCTGTAATGCTAGTGCCTAGCCCAGTAGCAAGTTCATGACGGGTGATTAAAATAGGGAAGCAGTGTCTGGAAACACTTTGTGTACACTCTAAATTGGCACTGTGTTTGAGAAGTAAAATCATCAACCAAAGTGCACTTTAAAATTACTACTTGAGAGAAACCCACGTTTCTTAATTTTCCTTTTTGCTTGTTGGAAATGTTCTCTTGAGCTGTCCTTTTTCCGTGTTCAGAATTGCACATGTGAAAAGGATGCCAGTGATACAGCAGTTCCTGCACGTGGGCTTAAAGTTGTTTTTTTCCAACACCACAGTGGGTTTTCACGGATTGATTCACTTTTCATCTGGAAGCCCTTGGGACTGATTATATTTTTCCCCTTTTCTTTCAAAACAAAACAAAAACATTGCCATAGTAATATATTGTCCAAAGAGAAAGTTTCAGGAACACACAGTATTATTTAAAAAACAAAAACGAAATCAAGTGGAAGGGGGATAGCTTGTCGTCCGTGCCAGGCCGAGACGCCCACTCTGGGCACAGCGGAGGATGTTTGATGCCTGTTTGCCTCTCTACGCGCTGTATATATGGTTTTGACAAAGCTGACTGGTATTAGAATACTAGCCGGTAGCCACGGAGCAGAGAAAGTCTCCCGGACCTGCCTAGAGATCAGTTATTCTCACTTGTGCTAATCAGCCTGGGTGTGAACCAGAGCCGTCACTCACGTGACATCTTGGCCGTAAAAGAGATATTTCAGTACTGTGCTGAATTCATTTGAAGACAAGACTCATCCTAAGAAATTGCGATGTTCAGACTTCAAAATACAGGGGCTCATAGTGGTCACATAGTAACAGCAAGAAAAATAATCATGAGCATACAGCAGGCACTGTTTTTTGGCCAAGTGCTGATTTTAAGCCTTTACGTGCATGATTACATCGAATCGTTGTGGCAGCACAGGAAGGAGTCTGTCCCATTTTGCACCTTAGGAAACACAGGCCCCGAGAGTGACATTTTGTCAAAGGTCACCCTATTTTCAGTATTTCACATTAGGGTGGTGCTTGGGTGGGCAAAATGTTTTAGCTCATTTGACCTTTCCAGTAACCCCTGAGCAAGCAGAGCTGATGCTTTCTCCAGTATCAAATGAGGAAATTGAGGCTCCCAGAAATGAACGCCCTTCTGAATGCTAACTTGGCCAGTTAGCGTCCCAGCTCACATGGGGAGTCCCTGTCTTCTGACAACCAGGCCAGCGTCCTTGCTGCCACACCAGGCTGCGCCCCAGGTTACACACAAGAATACTAAGCATGTATCGAGTGGCGCTTCTGCTCTTTGCCGTCCTGGTGCTGCAGGAGGCAAGACCTCTTCCGTTTAAACTGGAAGGCCATTGCCCGGAAGCAGCAGACAGCCCTAAAATGGGCAGAGAGGCACATAATGACAGGGCTGTCATTGGGGCCAGTGAGCACCCCCGAGGGGTGTGTGTGCTTCGTGGGGAAGGACTGACAGCTCTGCTGGCTCTTTGCCACAGTCCGCAATGGAGAACAGCACCACCTCTATTTGCCAGCAGGGGCAAGAGTTCCATTATCTTTTCATTTAATTGCACAGACTTGCCCAGTCCCTTTCTCCTCCCACTGTAAGGCCTGGTGTCTGTGTTCCCTTTTACTGTCCTTTCCCCTGTCAACCTCTCAGCCAACCTCTAGGGGGCATCCACTTTTTAGAAAATTGCTATCTGCATCTGTTTTTTATTTTGAAACTTGATACTTGATTTCCTTCCTTCCTCACCCCCTTCCTTCTTTCCTTCTTCCCCCTGTCACCTTACTCCTGTTCATCCTTAGAGGTTGTCACCCTAGGGATCCTTCCTGGACATACAAAACTTGGACAGCAAGATGGTAACCTTGTGACATTTGTATTTTCATTTAGCACTCGGCTTGTACCAGCATAGCCTTGGTTATATACACAGTGTGGCGTCCTTGTATTTAATACAAGTAAGAACAATAGCTAACGTTTATCCAGAGCCTGCCTTATGCCAGGCGTTATTCTAAGCGCTTTAGACTCATATTACCCATTGGTCCTCAAAACCACCCAGTGAGGGCAGGTTCATTATTCTTCCCGTTTTCTAGTTGAGGAAACTTAAGGCCCAGACAGGGTAGGTGAACGTCCCCAGGCTCATACAGCTGATACATGGAGGCAGGAATTGAATAGTCTGTCCTAGTTCGGGAGCCCATGTTCTTAACCACTGCACTATACTGTCTCTACAGTTGGGGGGCACCGATTGTACGCCAGCACCATTCTAAGGGCCTTACTGACTCATCTCATCTCGACAGCAGCCCTAGGAAGTCTAGTACTGGTGTTGGCCTCTGTGCACAGAGGTGTTGAGTTGTTCTCCCAGGACTGTCACAGTAAGTGGCCTGGGCAGGAGTTGAACCAGGGTCTCTTTGGCTCCAGAGACCGTGCTCCAAACCTCTATATCACACCCCTTGTCTTTGCTTGCTTGGGTTTTCAGGCTCATAGAAGTCTCTGCTTCCTGTCAGGCAGTAAACTCCTCGAGCGCATGGCCTGTGTTCCGTCACCCTTTCCCCTCTTGCCTGGTAACGGACCTGCCTTATAGTAGCTACTCAAGAAACGTGTCGCATGAATGGGTCACCAAGGTACTAAAACGGGTTAGGTGCCTGTATTAAATGAGCAAACCTAGTTGAAGGAGCCATTGAATCTGCTGAAAGTGACATAAAGAAGGAACAGGGTGTCCTTATTTTAAAAATTATGAATGTTTTGCTCCATCATTAAAATTTCCTGGCAATCCGAGATGGATGAGGAAACTCGAGAAAGGGACAGTCGAAGTCCCATTGTGAGGTCTGCATCCGCCCTAATAGTGAAGCCTGGAAATGCTATTATGCCCAAAACCTGTTCTCCCTCCATACCTCATTAGGGACTTAGAAAACGCACCGTTTATTCAATCGTGGTCAAATCACAGAGGTTTTTCGATTCTTGCACGAAACCCCAGCAGCCCATGATTATAGTGCCATCTGGAGGTGGCAGGCAGTATTACCACTAAGCGTGGGTCAGAATTCATCTGGTAAAATGCATTTCCTGTTGAGTCACTAAAGTCTCATTTCATGATTGTTTCTCTGCCGACTTCATGCTTTGATCGAATCAGTCGTCATTTTCTGTTCTTTTTGTTCAAAATTTCAGCCTTCCTTAATAGTCAGATAGTTAAGTTCAATTTGGAGCTGTTTTACTAATCATAATCCCTGAGTAAAAAATAGTGCACATCAGGATAAAAGCATACGAGTATATAGTGCTGGGCAGCCGGGGGCAGGGAGCAGAAGCCCTCATTCTCCCAGGGGAGAGGCTGAGGTCTGGCTGAGGGTTAGAGAGAGGCGAGGCAGGTTTTCTGTTTGCCTTCTATGCTTGTTTACATCTGCCTTGTTTAAAATTTGCTGAGTGGTGAGGGTTCAGGGGAAATTAGGTGACACCCTAAACTTGGGCCTTTAAAAGCCACATTTATTTTGCCATGATTTGCATAAGGGGTTATATTTAGGTGGGGCAGCATTTAGCTATAAAAATGAATGGTCACTTAACTCATCACTTTTTCCAGCTTCAGGATGACAGACTTTTTGTTCTGATTATTTGCAGGACAACAGAACTGAGCTGAACCTTAAACACTCATCTAATTCAGATCTCTTCCACTAAGCAATTGAAAACAGACAGTTGTTTGTCTCCTTAAAAATCCTCAACAAAGGAAAATTCTGTTTCTCACTTGTTGCACTGTTGAGCATGGTTTTTCACTGGCAAGTTCTAATTTTTCATGAACTAGTTCCTTAAAAGTTTTTTGGTGGTAAATTATATATCTTCATATACAAGAAGATAATTAAACCTTTTCACAAACTTAAATAGTACTTAATATCTGGTTTTCTACAGGCTTCTTGGTGCTATTCAGCTTGGCCATGACTCAGTCTCCTTTTTTTTAGAGGGTGTTTCTTAGTCTTTTAAAACCAGGTCTTCCATTGTTAAAGTTTCTTGTCCTTTACATTATTTTCCTGTGTTCTCCAGCTCTCACTAGTCCCCTAGACCCCCACCACTAAGTAACCACTCGTCTACTTTCTGTCGCTCTCCTTTTTCCTATTCTAGACATTTCATATCCACGTAGTCCTACCATAGCCGGTCTTTTGTGACTGGCTTCTTTTATGTAGCATAATACTTTCAGGCTTTGTCCATGTTGTAGCATGTATCAGGACCTCATTCCTTTTTATGGACAGATAGTGTTCCATTGTACAGATATATCACATTTTGTGTATCCATTTATCAGTTGCTGGACATTTGGTGTTTCCGTCTTTGGCTGTTATGGATAATGCTGCTAGGAACATTTGTGTCCCAAGTTTTTGTGTGGACACATATTTTCATTTCTCTCGGGTAGGTATCTAGGAGTGGTATTGCTGGGTCACGTGATCACTATGCTTAATCGTGTGAGGACCTTCCAGACTGTTTTCCAAAGTGGCTGTACAATTTTACATTCCGCTCAGCGGTGTAAGAGGGCTCTGATTTTTCCACATCCTCACCAGTACTTACTTGTTAATCTTTTTGATTCCATCCTCTTATTGGGTGTGATGTTTTATCGTGGTTTTGTTCCGCATTTCCCTAATGACTAGTAATGTTGAGCATCTTTTCACGTGCTCTTTTGACATTTGGATATCTTCCTTGAAGAAATATCTCTTTAGGTTCCTTGCCAGTTTTAAAAATCAGGTTGTTTTCCTGTTGTTGAGTTGTAAGCGTTCTTTATATATTCTAGATAAATGTCCCTTATCAGATATGACTTGCAGACTCTTTTGTCCCGTTCTGTGGATTGTCTTTCCCTTTCTTGTTAGTGTCCTTTGAAACACAAAAGTTTTAAATTTTTACGGGGTCCACTTTATCTACTTCTTTTGTTGTAAAATTTGTCTTCTATGGTACATATTGCAAAACTATTAGGTATATTTTTATTTTCCAAATGTAAAATTATAGAAAATATGGTATCTTAAAAACTGCAAAATCCCCCAAGAGCCCTTGGTGGGTGGAGTTTGCTCTCCCCTCAGGAACCATGGACTTAGCTAGGGAATCTCACCCCACTACTGGTTTTCATGGTTGCTTCCATCATTTTGTGTTTTTCTTTCAGCTTTTTTTTGCATGCTTTTAACAGGAGCGTTTTGAACTGAAGGGAATTTGAAAAAAATCTTAACTAATAAATAAAAGTGGAGAGGTAACATTTTGTAGGCCTAATGGATAGTCCAATCTTGAATATCCTGTTATATTTAAGAACGACTATATATAGTCATTTCGCCGTGTTCTGCATTTCATCCAAAGACCACCATGTGTTCTGCTTATGCAGAGCAAGTCTTCAAACTGGGTGGTCACAGTACATGTAGTAATGAAAGGTGATCGCTTTCATATGGGTCATCTTTCTTCCTTTCCTAACAGGTATGGCAGATCCCAGAAAATGGACTCACCCTTTCCCTGACTGAACCTGTGGTGATTTTAGAAGGTCACTCAAAGAGAGTTGGCATCGTGGCCTGGCACCCAACAGCCCGCAACGTGCTTCTTAGCGCAGGTAGGAGCTAAGAAGTTCCTCTCCTTTCCCCGTGCCATCACCTCATGCATCCTTTGTTTGCGGAGGGGAGCAGCAAATGCGTTTGATTGTGTGCTATACAGTTTGAAAGCAGATCATTAGGAATCTATGGTGCTGAGATGCAATGCATCCCAACCCATATGCTCACGTGCGTGTGTGCATGTGTGTGTAGACAACTTTGACCGGCTGATGGAAGCTATAGACTCCTGCTTAGAAGAATGAACAGATACATACTTATTTGCCTGCAATTTCAGCAGATTCATGGTTCCTACTAGGACCCTCCTTGGACCACAGTTTTAGTTATTCCTGATATAGTAGAAGGGAAACAGGTGGGTGGGAGCCAGGATCCCTGGGTTCCAGCTCTGGAGTTGCTGCCAACTTTGGGGTAATCCTGTTAAGCAAATATCCTTCTTCCTTTTAAAAACTACTTGTGTTTTTCTCTTCGATACAAGTAGTACATGTATGTTATATAGAATATATATAAACAAAAGGAAGAAAATACAACTCACTTGTAATCCTACCACCCGGAGGGAACATCATTACCATTTTGGTGTTTTCTTTTCAGAAAATATTTTTGTGCACATACATAAATGGTTTTACACATGAAGACGGGTTCAGACACTTCGCATATGACCTGCTTTCTGCACTTAGTGGCACTTTTACATGTGCCATTAAATGTTCTTCCTATGATATTTCTAATGGCTCCGTTAATAGTCCATTATTTGGATACCTCAGTTTTTAAAAAAATCAGCCCCTTATTTGTGGACATTGAGGTTATTTCTGATTAAACAGCACTGCAGTGAACCTTTGTGACTAAGTCGTAGTGTTCTTATTGGTTTCCCACTTGAGTAGTTTCCGAATTTTATCTTGCAAAAATCTGTTTCTTGTCTAAAATTTGAGATTTTTATTTTCTTTTATAGAAGCAATACAAAAGGCATGAGGGAGCTTTGTGGGGATGATGGAAATGTTCTCTGTCATGATTATGGTGGTGGCTATATAAATATACACACTTGTCAAAACTTAATAAATGTATACTTCAAATGGGTGCATTGTGTTGTGTGTAAATTACACCCTAATAAAATTGGTTTATAAGAAAAGGAATACTGATGTTAGTGGTAGAATTTTAAAGATCTTTCCCTTCACTGGTAAAAAGAAGGGCAGCAGCTTAGTTTTTAACTGAGAATAAAGGATATTTATGATACAGTGAGTTAAATAAAAAGTTTAATGCCAGGTACCTACTGAAACCAAGGGCTGCTTTTCAAAAAAGGCATTACGTAGGCAGGCGCTCTCTCTCTCTCTCTCTCTCTCTCTCTCTGATAGTCAACAATAGTAAAAAAAAAAAAAAAAAAAAAAAGAACAAAACCAAAAAGAAAAGGTCTCAGAATTTAAGTTAGGAAACAGGCACTCCTGAATTAGCCATTCTAAGGATTCCTTTTTTTTAAATCACAATTGACTATACTTGGGAACCCTTCCAATGTTCTACAAAGGACCTCAGTCTGATAAGGAGAGAAAACAATTCCAAAGCTGGAATTCCATCATGGAAAATTTCCTTGTCCCCTTCTCATCGAGGTCAAACATAGGATATCATCAACGGACTGATGCCTTGCTCCCCATTACACGCAAAGGAGAATGGCTGACGCAGCGTTCTGCATATTTTAAGACTACATGATCCATCCACGGTAGCTGAAGTTACCTGTGTGCCTGTGATGAACAGGGCAGAGGAAGGGTCACGTCGCTCTCCCAGAGTTCCACTCCAACCTTTCATACTGTTGTGCAGTTTTTTTCACCCATTTCCTACTTCTCACTCTTAGGTAACTTAGGTGTCCTGGATATTAGTGTATAATTTTTCTAAAGTGCTTGCAAAATTGGTTTATTGGCAAGAATTCGCCTTCAGGAGGTCCCTCCCTTATTGTGCTTCATCCTTGAACTAATGTCCTGGAAGCAACAAATGATGCCTCTTTTTACAAGGGCCTCAGGGACTTGGGGCAGACCCCCTGAAGGAAGGATAGAGTTGATGGATTGAGGGGTTGTCTCTGAGTCGACATGGGGCCTCTTTGGAGATGAGTTTCTGAGTCCACATGCCTACTTGATTACAATTTGGGCTTCTCAAATCAGGTCAGTCTTGACCTATTTTTTTCTCCCCTTTTAAAGATAAAGATCTGCATGGTTAGACCAGTTCTTGCATTTCCCTTCCACTTCCTATAATTTGCCTGCTTTAATACAAGACCATGTTGTACAGCATCATTGATTTGAAGAACCTGTCATCCACTGTTTTTGTTGAGTGTCCTCAACAGTCCTTTAAGCTCTTTATCTTTAGTGCCTCTGGAAAAGAAGCAAGCTGTATTCGTTCTGATGTTTGTGTTACTAGAAAAAGAAACTGACAATTGCTTGGGGTCCATGAGCCCAGTTGTCTCTTAAAAAAACACAACGATTCTTTTTCTTGTAGTTCTTTGTTTTGGTTCGTTGTTGTTTCTGTTGTTTCATATGAACCCAAACTTAACAAACTATATATTTCCTTTAATACTGATTTCTTATATACAATTTTTTTTCTTTGTTGCTTCAGTTTTTAACTCCCAGTAAGTGGTAGCACCTTCCTGTCAATGCATGTATATATATCCTGTGTTTGTAGTCTTCCCAAACGGATGGTAAAGGCGTTTCTAATGAGTGGGGGGCGTGGTTGTGCTTGCTCTCAGGCTGTGATAATGCCATCATCATCTGGAATGTGGGGACCGGGGAAGCCCTGATAAACTTGGACGACATGCATTGCGACATGATTTACAATGTCAGCTGGAACCGGAATGGCAGTCTGATCTGCACGGCTTCCAAGGACAAGAAAGTGAGAGTAATTGATCCTAGGAAACAAGAGATTGTTGCTGTAAGTATTCTTCAGACAAAAACCCCAGTATTTGTAGCACTTCAGCGAGTGAACTTTCTGCTTTTCAAGGCAGGCTGCAGAGGCTGTGCTACTGGCCAGGGGACCTCGGCTGTGTGCAAACATCTGTGACTCAGAAAAGGCTTGTACAGGCTTCTGTTTCCCAGTCACGTTTCTCTTCAGAGTTGTACATTTCCAGCTTCTACCCAAGTCTCATCTCTCACTTGGTGACCATTTATCACGAAGAAACAAAGTTTTTATCAGTTCACTAAAGTCCTTAAAAGTCGACAAGTCCAGAGCAGCTAACCCATCAGTTCGTGGCATTCCTGGCTTTGTACGGAATGTTGATTCATTGATTCCCACCCTGTTGCCAAAATGCCTGTTAAAGTACCTCCCAGAGATACAGCAGGTTCTCGCATCAGCTCAGTGTTGTCAGTCTGCCACCCAAACTCGGCCTCAACAAAATCAAATATCACGACAAAAGATGGACATTTGCGACTTGAGTCAGGGTTGAAACCGCAGGTGTTGAATCCAGGAGCACCTTACGTCAGCTCCACTCTGAGGTCTTAAGTCGCCCTTCTCTGAGACGTGCTCGTTCTTTGGCAGTATTGCTTCTCAAGAGTGAGTCGGACGGCAGTCGTAGCTGGTGCTCATTGCACCCTGGGGACTCGCTTGGCCTTGTGCAAAGTCCTTTCTCCACTAGAACCTTCTAAGGGTCAGTGCTGGCGCACTCACTGAACAAATGAGGCTGAGGAAGGGGCTAATAGACTAGGTTCTTGGCCCTGTGAAGTTGGTGGGAACTGCAGGGTATGTCCAGGCTCAACGGTATTGTCTTCCTGTGAAACAAACATTTCCAGAGTCCTCTCATGGGTCTGATTTTTGCAGTGCATGGATTTGAGTTCGCAGCCGGGCTTGGTGGGAAGAGTGAGGCTTTGAAGTCTAGTCCTGACACTTGCTAACTTGCTGAAGGACCTTGACCAAATCACTTTGTGTCTTTTTGTTTCCTCATCTGGTGCGGGGAGGTGTTTATTACTACACACACACACACACACACAAACCCACCATTAAGGCATGCAGGGTGTGGTTGAGTTCAGTGTATGGGCCCCCACCCTCCCACCCCACCTTCCTTCTTGACGTTTGAATGTGTGTGACGTGCCTCTTTGCTCGCTCTCCCCAGGAGAAGGAGAGAGCGCACGAGGGCGCACGACCCATGCGAGCCATCTTCCTGGCGGATGGCAATGTCTTCACCACTGGGTTCAGCCGCATGAGCGAGCGGCAGCTGGCCCTCTGGAATCCGGTAGGCCCCTGCCCAGCCTGTCCACTGGCTTCCACTTGCGCTTTCTGTCTTTTCTGAGCAGGTCTGTGGGTTGGTACGCAGATGATGGGCTTCTTACTGTAGTTTTCCGAGCTCCCACGTCTTCAAGTTCTCATCCTCGCGGGAGACTTATCGCCAAATGCGTTTCAAAAATGCATTTTTTGTGCTCCCAAGGAGTCTGAGTTGACTATGTTTTTAAAAAAGAATGCAGAAGGAATCCAGCATTTCAGATTTGAGAAATAAGTTCTAAATTTAGTTATATTTTATAAAGAATATGATCAAATGTCTAAATCAAAATAGTCATGCTGGGAAAATATTCATGATAGCTTAAGTGGGAAAAAAATTCTAAACTACCCGTATGATATGATCCCAATCTGTGTGAACCTGTGTTGTTTGGAAATAGACCAGACTGGTCAGAGTTTCTGCCACCCACTGGACTCTGGGATTATGGCATATGGGGCGATTTTTATGTTCTTCCTTGTGTCTTTTAACTTTTTAAAGAACAAGTATAATGAACTTTATAATCAGAAAAGTACTTTTCTAAAAGAGAAAAAAGTCACAAAGGAGAAGGGCATTCTCGTCTTTGTCATAGGAGCACACCGATGTCTGCATTAATGATGTCGTCAGATTGACACGATTTTAGTGGATGGGACCCCATTTATCATCCCTGTTGGTATTCACATGTGTGACTATTATACGTACATTGTTCGAACTTTAATTCTCGGGACGTGGCTAGCATGAGGGCTACAAGAATGCATACATAATAAGGTTACAAAAATTTCTTTAAAAATTTGTGTCTGTGTGTGTGTGTTAAAACATATGTATGTATTTTTTTTCCTCAGAAAAATATGCAGGAACCAATTGCTCTTCATGAAATGGACACCAGCAATGGGGTGTTGCTGCCTTTCTATGATCCCGACACCAGTATCATTTACTTATGTGGAAAGGTAAATAGTCATTTTCATGTTTGGTATTAAATCTAATCCTGTCAGAAGAAAAGTTTATCCTTCAGAGATTTAGTAGATGGAGATGGGCAGTGTGTTGTGTCATTCTAATTAATTTGCCTGGTGTGTGCGAGTGTGTGTGTGTGTGTGTGTGTGTGTCTTGAGTGAAAATAAGGACAGGTGATTTGGGTATGATTTTAGGTGAGGCTGGACTGTTTGTAACTTGCCAGTTGTGTGGTAATAACATACTGTGTTTAGCACTTTTGACTGAAAAAGGGATTGGACTAGGGTATTGCGGCAAAGCTGACAGGGAAATCTTCGCTTGGGCACTCTAGTGAGAAAGAGTACATACCACCTCGTGGTGCTGTGTGGTTGGTGATTGTAGATTTCTGTGAATTGGTGTCAGGGATGAGTAACCCAGTTTGCCACATCTAATGCTGAAATGTACTGGATAGCTCTGGGTTGGCGTTTAGGCACTTGTTACCACATGCCATGGACTCAAAGAGAATGGTGCTTTGTGGATAGGAGCTTTTGAGCACCCCAGAGACTCTCTAGAGGGTTCTTGTTTCTGGAATTCAGTGGTAGAGCCCTGGGCTTGAACACCTGTGGCTCCCAACTAAAGTTTCGGGAGGTAACAGTTGTTACAGGAATACCCACACTGAAATCAGAAAACCTTGCTCTGCCTAATGATCTCTGCCTAAGTAAACTGTTGTGGCTTTATTATTATTTCATATTACTGAGGTGGTCACCTCAGTATTATTTTTTTGTAGGTTCCCTTTTCCGTGGAAATTCTTGTAGTTGAAATAAATGAATGAATAGACAGGGAGTGCTGTAGTCCCTCCAGCCTGTGAGGATGCTCCTTGCTGAGTGCAGCCAGGGATGTTTTGTTTCTTTTCATAGTTGATTGATCATGCTGCAAAGCTGCTTTACATTTTTATAGGTCGGTTACTTAGAAACTGAGATCTTGTCTATTTCCTTGAAAGTCAGTTTACTTTAGATATTAACAGCTGCCATAGATTGCATCAAAACAAACAAAAAGAGCTGTTACGCAGACGTTACCAACACTAGTTGGAAAATTATTTTTTGTGGGCAGAGAACAAATAGTAAGTGTTTAGTTTCTTTTCCGTTCCTTTAAGTATTTATTTACATCATTGAAACAAATGGAAATCACAAGAACTGAAAGGATTGTTAGAGTGTGATACTGCCCAGCTATTTATGACTTTAGGTAGGTAGGCAGGCAGGCAGGCAGGTAGATGTAGATGTAGATGTAGATGTAGATGTAGATGTAGATGTAGATGTAGATGTAGATATAGATACACACCAATCTATCCATCTATCTCCATCCATCCATCCGTCCATCCTTTCCACCTGGTAGGATTGCCTTCATTGTTCAGGTTGATAAAACTGTGTGACAATTATTTATACTTAAGCTAGTATATGTTTCAGATCTCCAAGAAAATCTGACCATTCTAAGCAAAATTATTATAGAATTTTATGCATTGCAATGAGACGCAAACCTTGTGACGTTAAAGGATACTAACACTAATGTTTCTTGATTAGAAAAATCTTGCTTTTTATTATTATCTGATTGTCTTATGGTAGTGCCCTCAGATTTCTGAACGTACTGCTCTGTGCCAGTGAACAAATAACTCAGCAGTGGTTCTTCTAGTCCTTTGTTTTGTTTTGTTTGTTTGTTGAAGTTGAATTGCAATGCAGTTTTTTGGCAGAGGTATTGACATCTTTGCCTTGACTCTGACTTGGTGTCGGGCTCTGTGGAATAACATTTGTGCCTTCAGTAGGAGGCAGAGATGACTGTTTAAAGGGCATGTTAGTGTTTGGTAAGTGAAGGCTTGCTCTGCCAGGAGGAGAAACCGTCATATGCTTTAGGCAAGCCTCTCAAGAGGATGAGAAAGGTCAGCCAGCATCGCGGAGTCCTAATTAATGCTGGGTTTATAGGGGAGAGAGACACCCACTTAAATCAGATGTCTCAGGGAGCTGGCCCGGTGGCTCAGGCGGTTAGAGCTCCATGCTCCTAACTCCGAAGGCTGCTGGTTCGATTCCTACATGGGCCAGTGGGCTCTCAACCACAAGGTTGCCAGTTTGGTTCCTTGAATCCCACAAGGGATGGTGAGCTCCGCCCCCTGCAACTAAGATTGAACACGGCACCTTGAGCTGAGCTGCCGCTGAGCTCCCGGACGGCTCAGTTGGTTGGAGCGCATCCTCTCAACCACAAGGTTGCCGGTTCGACTCCCACTAGGGATGGTGGGCTGCGCCCCATGCAACTAGAAAACAGCAACTGGACCTGGAGCTGAGCTGCGCCTTCCACAACTAAGACTGAAAGGACAACAACTTGACTCGGAAAAAAGTCCTGTTCCCCTTCCCCAATAAAATCTTTAAAAAAAAAAAAAAAATCAAATGTTTCAGTTAACATTAAACACAACTTGTCTCCGATTTCTTGTAGGGTGACAGCAGCATCCGCTATTTTGAGATCACAGATGAATCCCCGTATGTCCACTACCTCAACACATTCAGCAGCAAGGAGCCTCAGAGAGGGATGGGTTACATGCCCAAAAGGGGACTTGATGTTAACAAATGTGAGATTGCCAGGTAAAGAATCAGCATCGTAAAGTATTCAGGTTGTCTATACCGTCCATGTTGTGCAAGAGCAACACAATTCCGTGACGCCCAGGCCTTTCTGCCCTGTGTGGTATAGACCTAGTCTCATTTCCTGCCCGTGCTTAGAGACACGGAGTTTTTGTGCAGGGAGGAACCTTTCAAAATCATTTAATACCACCATGCCCCTCTCCATTCTTCAGATGCTATAACTTGAAGTACAGCAGGTATGTGGCTTAGCCAAGGTGTGTTGCATACTTACTTGAAGAGCAAACTCTTCATCTCTTGTCTTCAGGCTGAGGCTGTGGCCTGTGTGGCAAGCAGGGGAGAGCCTGTCCCTGGGAGGGAAAGCAGGGGAGAGCCTGTCCCTGGGAGGGAAAGCAGGGGAGAGCCTGTCCCTGGGAGGGAAAGCAGGGGAGAGCCTGTCCCTGGGAGGGAAAGCAGGGGAGAGCCTGTCCCTGGGAGGGAAAGCAGGGGAGAACCTGTCCCTGGGAGGGAAATAAGGGATGGTTTTCCTGCCCTGCAGGGGGACAAACTGGGTTCCAAGCCGAACTGCAGACCCCACAGATTCTAAAGTAGAGAAGCCAGAGGTGTTCAGTGGGGTGTTGGGTTCGCTTGATTTGGGAAGTTCACTACGTTGTACAATTCCTGCCTCTTTGTACTGCCCTGGATTTTAAAAAAATTTCTATTCCGTAATACTGGTGGGCCTCCTGAGGGGCCGGTTCTTTTCTCGTCCTAGTCAACAGAAATACTCAGTGAGACTCACTGACCACTGGCCGTTTTAAACGACGGAATGAGTGGCATCGCGTAGTCAGGAGTGATGGCGCACACTGTGTGATACTCACCGCGTTTCCATGGACACGGGTCTGAGTGTGCTCTTCTGGTCACACCATTAAGTCACGTAGCTTTAAACAGCAAAATAAGACAAATTTTAAGACCTTTTTTATATGAATCACTGTGGGGTTTTTAAAAAATACATTCAACTCTCTGGAGCTTAAGTCATGAAGGGAAGCCATCCCAGATCATTCAAAATTGTGGTTTAAACCAAACCAATCAAAATGGAGTTCAAAATACATTGAATCTGAATGTAAGATTACAGCCAATACTGGGGAACACGTTTATTTTACTGTCACCTAAAAGTCTAAAAGACCATAAGCACAGTTGTTCAGGACCCCTCCCACTTGTTTCGTGGGCTTTCATCATAGGGCAGGCACACTGAAGAACAAGCTGTGTGGATTTCCTCTTTTACCTCAACTGCCATCCCTGTGAGTCGGGGCCGTTTGTACCCCCACTTTGTGCACAAGGAACTTGAGGCTCGGTGAGGTGGTCACACGCTCAGGTGGCAGTTGAGCTGGAAGTCAAACCCGGGTTGTCTTTTCCTCCACTGCGCTGACTGTAGAGGTTTCATTGCTTTATGTTCCTGTTCTTTGGGATAATGTCAACTTTTTGATTGTTACGTATGATGTGGTTTGCTTAGCTGCCAAAGTTTTAATTCCTAGGACTGTTTTCTTTAGCTTTTTAAACATTGTGCCTTATATATGTTTGACCACCTCAGATTGTCGGAACACCTGTCATCCAAATCATAGATTTGATACGTCGGTGTTTGTTTTCTCCTGTTTGTTGTTGACCTGGTAACTTTTCACAAATGAATAATTTTCGGTGGTGGTATCATTGCCACCACATTTGATCTGCCCCCAGATAATTGGAATTTGACTGGCACCACAATGCACAGACCTGCACTCCTGGTTCTTGTCTCCAGTCCTTCATTTGCTAGTGTAGCTACTCTTGGCGTCCGTTTCCTCATCTGTAAACTGGGACTGCTAGCCCTCCTTACTCCCCAGGGCAGGCAGCTGGGGTGATCGGCAGAGCAGTTCATATCCTATACAGCGTTGTAGAAAAATGGTTATCAGCAAGCCTGTTTGTTACGTGGCCTCCTGTTTCACTTAATGCAACTTTACCTTTATTTCCCCTTTGAAGATTCTTCAAACTTCATGAGAGAAAGTGTGAGCCTATTATCATGACTGTTCCCAGGAAGGTAAGCACCCAGTTCTCTAGGCAATCCACTTTTTAAAAAAATTTTTAAAATCCCAGAACTTTCTTCTTTCTCACCTAAGGGTTTCCCCAAAATGCCTCTTGTAGTCGGACCTTTTCCAAGATGACCTGTATCCCGACACAGCGGGGCCCGAAGCGGCACTGGAGGCAGAAGAGTGGTTTGAGGGGAAAAATGCAGATCCAATTCTCATCTCCTTGAAGCACGGCTACATTCCAGGCAAAAACAGGGATCTCAAGGTAGTCAAGAAGAATATTCTGGATAGCAAGCCCACTGCAAACAAGAAGTGCGACCTGATCAACATCCCCAAGAAAACCGCAGACACGACCAGTGTGGTAAGGACTGCAGAAGATTGAGGGGTGCGCCTGGCTGGCGGGTTCTCTTAAAAGCTCTTTCCCATCCTGGGCACTGCAAGTGCTGTCCCAACTGTGGACAGACGGGGCTTTCCGTAAATAATAATAGGTACTGTTTGTAAGAAGCTCCTCAGTCACTTGCCTTTGTGGCCACGTGTGGCTCCTTTCGCTCTCTTTTGTAATGACGGGGCTAGACTATGGTACTGCTGTCTCCAAGTAAACAGGAGCCCTGTGGGTTTTTCTTAACTGTGTGTACCCATCTCTGACTTGGGCAGAATGAAACAGGGCGTGGGGTCACAGGTGCCAGGAAGAGAAGGTCCTGGGAAGGATGCAGTGGTCAGTGGGTTTCGATGTCGCCGTGAGTGGGACTTAGCAGCGCAGGTGATGTTGCACATCGTGGCAGGAATCATGTAAGTGGACCAGCGACGCTGAAGGCTGACGCTGGAGCTGTTAGGCCACCGGAGAGTGCTGCTGCTGGGAGAGCAGGTTCAAGCCAGGGAGGAGAGGAGAGGGGCAGCTGGCGCTGTGGAACAGAGTTCCGGGGAGCCAGAGGGGAGGACAGCGAATTGTCAGTGGGAAGGTAAGCAGACCAAAGGGGCAGAGTGCCTGGAGGAGCTGGCATTTTGGCCATGACTGAGGAAGCCACGTGAGTGTGGCACCAGGGACTTGGGTGACTGATTGAGGTTTCCAAAGGAGTCAGCTCCACGGGGGAGAGCTCTGGCCTGTTTAGAAGAGGTGGCAAGCAGGGCAAGGGATTTGGCTCCCAGGAGGGCCCCTGGGAGGCCTCCCCTTGCCCTGGTATGTAGAAGTCACTCCTGTGGACTTGTGTGATTGGGTGGTTGGCTATAGGGTGGCCTAGAAGGAGTCAGTCTTGTCGTGCAGTTTCATTGTGTCCTGAGGGTCTGTCCAGGCCAGTGCACAGTACCAAGCAGTACTGTGATACAGTTGTTTTGCTGGGGGCGTCAGATGGACGGACCAGCATTAACTACTTTCTCCTAAGGCCCAACCTGGAGCCTCTGGCTTGCCACTTCCCAAATGGAAAATTCCCCTTTACGCCCTATAAATTCTTAACTGTGTTGACCTTTGTTTGCTGCTTTGTAGTCACGCTCTTCCCCTCCCTCCTTTTTTGTTTCTTTAGCAAAATGAAGCCAAGTTGGATGAGATTTTAAAAGAGATCAAATCTATAAAAGACACAATCTGCAATCAAGATGAGCGTATTTCCAAGTTAGAACAGCAGATGGCGAAGATCGCCGCCTGAAGGCCCACCCCCACCCCCAAAATGGGAGCAAGGACTCGGCCGGTAGCTGGTTGTTGGTGTGGTCCCAGGGAGGGCAAGAGGGAGGCACTGCCATTTGGAGACATTTCATTTCAGATTTGTCAACCAGCGATAGGCCACATTCCAGTAAGAACTCAATTCGTCTCCCAAATTTGCAGAAACAAAATGTGATTCAAAAGCTGAGCTTTTTATCAGAAAGCTTTTTTGATGTTTTAAGTGTTATACGTGACTTGTTGAACTTTTAAAAGACGTAAGTGCTACTTTTAAAATCCCAGATATTCTGAATTTTAGAAAACCAACCAATTCTGATTCAGTGTCGTGCCCAAGTACTTTTTTTTTTAAAACAAATAGGGACCAATGCCACATTGCTTTTTATATTTCTTTTTTTTTAATGTTGCCAAACCAAAAGTAGCTTTTTTTTCTTTGTATTTTGCTACTTTGCAGTATTCGTGTGTGGTTTTTTTCCCCCTTAATTTGAAAGGGACAGCACTGTGTATGTTTATAAACTAAATGAAGATAAGATATTATTTTGTATAAACATTCATCTGAGAACAGTCAGAGCAGTAGCCATTGTGCTGCCTCGTTTGCAGCACAAACCTGGTCATCGTCATGTCCGTCTGCAAGAAAGACTTGAAAAATCACGTGGATTCGTATTACCACCCCTCTCATTTCATTGAGTCTTCTGATCAGAAAAGCTCATATCATATCATTTCCTTTATTTCCTTTCTTTTTTCTAGAAATTAGGTGGTTGTACCAGAATGGAGTTTTGCTTCTTGGTTATCCTGTGCTTCAGATGATTATAATCTACCCTAAACTAGCATGTGTTTCTGCAGTTTTGTTACACAAGTAGACGCTGTTGCATTCATCACTTTAAACATCATGTTTCAGGTTTCGGTCAATACTTGACAAGGGGGCCAGGACAAGAAGACACACATACCGTGGCATGTTCCTTCTTGCCCATTTCAGCAGCTTGCCTAGCTCTTGAGTGTAGTGGGGGACGAAAAACTAGGGAACCTCCAGGGGATTGCTGGCCCCATGTGATCCTCTGCTTTCCTGCATGTCCCGTGCTGTCCCCGTGCTGTGCTGGAGGAAGAAGTGGCTCTCCCTGCACCACCAGCTCTCCTGCCCCTTCCTCTTCCTCACATACGCAGCCACCTGTCTCAGGGCTCCCCCAGCCATTCCTCTCCTTCCAGCCTTTCAGCCCGAACCGCACTTAGCTGAGGTGAGGCTGGAGGAAAAGGGTCTAGAACGAAGCAAGACCAGGAGCACAAACCTCTGCTGTAGCTTTAATGTGTGCAAACACGTCCTTTTGCAGCCTCCACCCCAACTAACCTGCTCTGCCCTCCAGCTTTCACTGAGGCTGTGTCAAAGCACAGAGACGCCCCAGACTCAGGGGCCAGAGCCTGAGCTCTGCTCACCTGTTCCATTCCACGGTTAGCTAGAACTCTCTCCACTTCCATTCTCTCCTAGTGCATGTTTGAGAAACAAGACGGACGGAGCCTCTGTTTGGGAAGGCCTTAGTTTGTGATGGAGCATGAAACGTACAGTGCCATTGGGATCACGACGGGAGCTCGTTTGCACATGCTCGTGCTAGTGTGGGGACAGGACTGGCTGGAAGGGTCCAAGTACAGGGCACCAGGACGGAGGCCGAGTGTGGACAGTGGGTTGGAATGCACAGCTGAGCTGGGGTGATGTCCACATACAAAAAGGTACCCTGTTCTTAACTGATATTGGGGTCACTGTCTTCATGATTTCAGGGCATCTGAATGTTCGGTGTGGTTTTGTGTGTGTGTGTATGTGTGTATTTTTAATATTGGAGTGGATAATGAGACGTAAAGAAAACGGTAATTACAGTGACTTGTATTCAAACCTGTACAGGTTTCTTTATCAACGTAATCTGCTGAGGACCTTCATTTTTAAGATTCAGAAATGTTTTAAGGTTCTGATATCAAATTAAGTAACAAAATTGTTGATGGTGGTGAAACGCCATAGGGAATGTGGTTCAAAGAGAAGAGAGAGGGCAAGGAGAAGCCATCCTGACCTGTGTGTAGCTTATGACTTATTTAATGAACAGATGCCCAGCCAGGCTCAGAGTCGGCACCGAAAGCATTGTGGAATATTTTTCCTGTTTTGTCTTTTTTTTTTTTAAAGCCGTGCTATCCCAGAGGAGAACCAGTGAATTATTCCTAGATCGGCTCTTATAGAGCGGCCATAGTATTCTGTCAAAACACTTGCTTCCATTTTCAAAGATAAAAAATCATTGATTACAAAATGGTGTCCGTGTTTATTTCACGCCTCAGCAGCCCTTGAGGCAGCCCACACCTCTGTCTGTTACAGCTTCTCTGACTCAGTGGAACGAACCAGGTAGCTTTTTCCTTCTCTGAGGGTAAGTATGAGGGAAGTGTGGGTGAGCTACCAGCACCAGCAAAGGGGGAGATGGGACATATAGTGAGGTTTCTAGAGTAGAGTGCTTACAGGCCAGATCCTGGCAGGCTTGGATATTTGAATCCTGCCAATATCCTTGGCCAGGGGTGGGACCTGGGCAGATTTCCCAACCTCAGGGAATCCTTTTTCTTATCGTGAAAGAGATGAGAATTTCATGGTAGTGTAGATGAGAGAAATACCTGTGTCCAGCCACTCAAGGAGTCCTCACTGATGAGCAGATTGCCTGACAGGGCCTTTGACAGCAGTTGTTTCTTCCACAGAAATAAAATTCTCTAGGTTTGACTGTGACTTTTATTCCAACAGAAGGTTTGCAGGGTCCAACAGAAGCCATTTTGGGGTTTCTCTTTTTCCACTAAAATACTGTCTCATGACATTTTAGTCATTGTAGCAAAGACTTTCCCACTGTTTTTTCTGAATGTTTCTAAATGTAAATATGACTACTTGGCACAAAGCTACTCTTCCTCCAGTATCTTCTCCTAAAGTTGCTGGAGTCTGAGAATGGTGGCCAGGTCCATGGTCAGCTCGTGGTTGCAGGAAGGAGAAGCTGGCAGATGGTGTCTGCAGCCCCACGGTGCCCAGGGTCAGGGGGGAGACGCGTGGTGTGGGGTGTTTACAACTTGGCGCCTTGCATCTTGGCCAGGAGACCTAAAGGTCACCATGTTGGCCCCAGACGGCCAGCCAGGCCCTGTCAAGGGGCAACTTCCGTTTTTTTTAAAGGTGACTTCCCTTACTGTACTTGGTGTTGGTGTCCAGAAAAACTTCGTTGGCTCTTAAGAATCTGTTAACTCTAAGTAGCCCTTTCTCCCTCTGCTAGCAGTTAGAATATCCTAAAGCCATCATTGGGTCACCACATGATTATCGTTAAGGATGCACCTTTTCTTATTCAGGCGGGCAGTACTTGTTACCCAGGCTGGACAGTGCCCTTTGTTCCTTTTTGTTTCATTTAAAAAGTCCTTTCTCCTTTCCTCTACTGTTAGAGGGAGTGCATGCAAATTGGCACAACCTTTCCAGAGGGCAGTCTGACAGGCTGTATCAGAAGTCTTAAATGTTTTTACCTTTTCACCCAGGATTTTCACCTCTGGGAATTTTGTCCTAAGGAAACCAGTGGGAGATACATTGAGGAATTAGAAGAGTAAAAATTCGTCCAGCGGAGTTGGCTAATTAGCTTGTCACGTCCATGTGTTGTAGCACTGTGCAGTTACTTCCCAAGGTCATTTCAACCAAGTTTATATTCCAAGTGTCCCATAGTGAACTGCGTTACTAATGCCATGGGAAAAGTGGTTTGTGTTTAGAAAAGAATTCTCACCAACTCTCTCAGCCCTGAAGTCACTTTGAGGTAAATGACGTTAATTGGCTTATAAAAGTACTTTTTCAAGAGTAAGATGGCGGAAGGGTGTGACGTCCATTAGACTTCATACAAACACAGAAGACTAGAATTGCTAGTTGGGAGGCTCCCCTTCGCGCCATGATTTGCATAAAGAGATAAAATAGAGTAACCACTCCAGAACAGACTGTTTTTGACAAACCCTTTTAAGGGAATACGCATATACAGTGTTTATTTATGTGTAGAGTAAATACCGCAAATGTTACTATACGAATTTAGCAGCTGTAATCTTTATTTAATCTGATTTTTCTGAATTTCTAAATTTCCTATAAATGTCTTTATTCCCAGAAAGGAATTATTTAAATGAATGTATGAATGATAAATTAGTAATACATTAGTCACGCATCATAAATAGTGGGGGGAAGGAAATGGTGTTGTGACAGTAAGCAGCTCTGGGGTCCGGGGCTCCTCAGAGCCTCCCAGGGACATCCGCGTACGCGCTTCATGAAGCGAATAGTTAAATCAAATGAAACTTTTTTTTTCCCCTTCCAATTTAGAAGACAAAAAATAAGTTCCTTTTTATCTAGACTTCAGACTGGGGAAAAACATTTTAAATCCCAAAGCAATGGCATAAATCACAAAGGAAAGGATAGATTGGCTGCATAAAAATCACATTATGTAAGACTCCAGTGTGTCAAAACAAATTACATCAGATTTTAACATGTCAAAAAATGAAGGCTGTACAAACTGGGAAATACATTTTCAACCAATAGGATAGGGGACAGTCTAATAGGCTTAAAATCTCAGTGCCAGCTGCTACCTCTAATTGAAATGGGGAGGACATCACCACGCTGGCTGGCTGGGTCCGATTGTAAGTCCAAAAGCCACTGCGCAGATCGCAGCGTTCCTCAGCCCCACCCCACACACTTTAGTCCACCAGCAAAGGCTTCGTCACAAACTTGGAGGTGGAAGGACTTTGCAAGGAGACACTAATGACAGTATGCTTTGTGAACGTTCCCCAATTCCAAGGTTTCGAAAAAGGGGGGGTGGAGAAGTGGGGAGTACGAGATGGCTCCAGATCCAGAGCTACTCAAGGATACGGTAGCTGCTGTGTTTGTTAGATTGCTTGACATGTGGAGGAAGGTGGTTTTAGAGAGGCTGGTGAGACCTTTGAAATTTGTTGTCGTTTCACTTTATTGCATGGAAATGAAACAGTAAGAGCTGATTTTTTTTTTTTTTAATTTTAATTTTTATTGGGGAACAGTGTTTTTTTCCAGGACCCATCAGTTCCTAGCAAAGTCATTGTTTTCAATCTAGTTACGGAGGGTGCAGCTCACTGGCCCATGTGGGAATTGAACCGGTGACCTTGGTGTTATGAGCACTGTGCTCTAACCACTGGGCAAACTGCCGCCCAGAACTGGTTTTTAAGAGCTTGGGTTACTATATGGTGAGTGGAGGGAGTATTTGGGTGAGAAATGCAGCTCACGCGACAGACTTCATGGTAAAGGTCCTTGGAAAGCACTGTGAATCCATTGCCCAGGGAGCCTGGGGTCAGAAGAAAAGAAGTTAACTCAGGTCAGAAGACAGTTGGAAAGCAAGTAGACAGGTCTTTCTGTTACTGAAAGGAATCCACGCACTATGGAGTTTGGGGACTGACCACTAGGTGCTTCGATTTTCTTTTTTGTTAATGGAGGCTTATTCATGTCTCAAAGACTAAGTGAATTTGGGGGGGGGAAAGATAATGGTGGGTTTGGAACAGCACTGGGGAGAAATGATTCAGACAAGATCCCAGCAGGCAATTGGCGGGTGTAGGGAAGGCACTGGGCTGAAAGAGACAAGCAGTCATAGGTGTTTTCAAAAGGGAAGCGCAAGGGTCTCGCCTGGTACCAGGCGCTGTGTGCGCGCACGTGCTAGGGCTTCAAATCCAAATAAGGCGCCTTCCCCACCTTCACTGCCAGCCTGGATGCAAATAGATTGCAGTTAAAGGGATCCTGGCCCCCCCCCGCCTCCCGCCCCCGGTGCTGTGGAAGCTGAGGGGGCAGGTTGCCCCCTCCACCAGGTGCCTCTCGGGTCCCCAGCGGCAGAGTTCACTTCCTTATAGCCCTGCTGTCTCGTTACTCCTTTCTAACATCTCCCCCCTAGACACAGTTCTGTTTATCTTAACATTCGCTGGGTAAACATTTTTACAGTGAGAGGGTAAAACTCCTGGAGGAAATTGTAGTGGAGCTAACGGCCAAGTGGTCCAGCAAGGAGACGTGTTGGGGCTCAGTGCCCTGATGGCCGAGATGTCCACCATCGGGGTTTCAGCAACAAAATCCAAGCTTTGGGGCTGTAGGGACAGCCTGAGAACTGGGAAGTTGCCCCGTAAATAACAGGAAGTTGTTGCAGGTTCGTTTCCGTGCTGAGATGCTCTTTGGGTTGTAGGTGACAAAGCCCCTCCTAGTTAAACGCCTGAGCTACTTACTGCCTCCCTCAACTACAGTTCCAAAATGACACAGGAGTTCTCATCCCTCTGGCCAGTTTCTACCAGAGGCAGTGGAGCAGAATGTCACCAAAGATGGCTCGGTGGGGTTCCTATATGGGCACTGGGCACCTGCCAGAAACCTTGTAGAGACTAGACCATTGTTTGAACTGGTTCCTCTACCTCACCCTTCTGGTCCCTTCTTTGCTTCCAGAGGGATGTCTTCTCAAACAGAATCTGTCAAGCTCTGAGGGAGACACAAATCCGTACTCTCCAGCCTCTTGTATGAGCGCTCCCTTGCCCCCTGCCTCCCACGCTGCCTGACTCCTGTCTCCTCTTATATCCCACACAGGCTGTCAGCTCTTCCTGTTGGCTCCAGCTTCAAAACACATCCATATTCTAGCTACTTCTCACACCTCCACTGTTACCCCACTAGCTTGTGCCCACCTCATCTCTGCGGTGGACTAAGCTCCTGCGTTAGCGTTCTACAGAGAAACAGAACCAATAGGATGGGTACGGACAGAGAGAGACAAAGATGCTTTATAAAGAATTGGCTCTCACGATGATGGAGGCCAACAAGTCCTGAGATCTCCAGGCAGCAAGCTGGAGACCCAAGAGAGCTGATGTTTCAGTTCAAATCCAAAGGCAGCAAGAAAGAAAAAACACAAAGGAGTTCTTCTCACTTAGCTTTTTGGTTCTGCTCTGGCTTTCAACTGATTGGATGAGGCCCACCCACACTGGGGAGGGCAATTTGCTTTCCTCAGGCTACTGATTCAAATGTCAATCTCTTCCAGAAACACCGCACAGACACCCCAAAGTAATGTTTGACCAAATATCTGGGCACTGTGGGGCCCAATGAAAGTGACATGAAGTTAACCATCACAACTTCCAAACCAAGCTTCCTGTTGTCCCCTGCTTTAGTCCTAACACAGCAGCTAGAGTAACCTTTTAAGGTATTGAGGCAGGGGTGTGCAAACTAAGTTCATAGGCCAAACCTAGCCCGCTGGAAGTTTCTGTGTAGCCCACAAGCTCATAATAGTTTTTTACAATTTAAATGGTAGGAGAAAACCCAAAAGAACAGTGACAAGTAAAAATTACATGAAATTCAAATTTCAGTGTCCATAAATACAACCACACCCATTTGTTTAAGGATTATGTATGGCTGCTTTTTTTTTTAACTGGGGAATATTGGGGAACTATGTTTTTCCAGGACCCATCAGCTCCATGGCAAGTCGTTTCAATCTAGTGGGGGGGGGGGGGGCGCAGCTCAGTGGCCCATGTGGGAATCGAACCAGCGACCTTGATGTTATGAGCACTGTGCTCTAACCACTGAGCCATCTGGCCTCCCCTATGGCTGCCTTTCTACGTTAGCCAAGGGGGGTAGTCCCAACAGAGACCTATGGCCACAAAGCCTAAAATACTTACTGTCTGGCTTTTAAAGAAAATCTTGCTGACCCCTATAATTAGATTCAAAACCCTCCATGGCTTTTCATCCCACTCAGAGTAAAAGCTAAAATCCTCACACTGGCAGAGGCGACCTGTCCCTGGAGCCTCCCCAACCTCCCGATGCCCCGTGTTCAGGGGGCCTGCCTCTGAGCCTTTGCATGTGTTCTCTCTGAGCCACGCCTCCTTCCTCCACCTCCGGTATCTGCAGGAATCCCTCCCCTGCCATCTTCCCCGTAACACCTTATTGCCACCGGATCTATTCACTCATTGAGTTTTTGTCCCCTGAATTGAACACAAACTCCATGAGGACAGGCACTTGTTTTCATTCATTGTGGTAGCCTCAGGATCTGGCCCAATAAAGATTTTGTTGAACAAATGAATTAAAAATAGAGACATCTGGGATGAGGGTACCTATTGGGTTGTCTGTGTGACAGGACTTTGCTTCCAGAATACAGCCCTCCCCTGACCACAGCTGACCCCAGGCTGGGCCCATGAGCCCCTTGGAGTCCACTCCAGTGTGTCAAATCTGAGTTTGTGTACAGGGGCCTGGGAGCTGGGGAAGCCGGGGAGCTAGCAGGCAGAGCAGGTGCGCATTGATGGAGAAAGGGCGTCGGGGTCCCTTTCACTCCCTAAATCTATGCCTAAGGTCCAGCTGCATGTCTAACTTTAAATTCCATGAGGTACCCCAGGGATCCTACTGCCACATAAGCCAGGTTGAGGTGAGTTGACTTCCCCCATTCAGGTCTGTCTCCATCAGAGCCCCTTGAGATCTGAGATCCCAAGCCTTCATTCTGCACTGCAAGGGCCAAGCCCAGGCCTGGTGCTCAGGGAGGCTGGTGGAGGCGGGTTCCTTCAGCTGCTACCATTCTTGGAAAATCTGAGTCTGGAGGTTTCCAGGTTTGATTGCCCTCTGGCCTTCCAGGTCTGGGACCAGCCCCTGCGCTGGCCACCCTCAAGCGCCCACACTGACCCCGTGAGCTCTGGGGAACCCTGTTCTCTTTCCCTCAGGAGAAACAGCTTCACCCTTCAGGGTCCCACCCCAGAAGCCTCCTCCTACGGCTGCCCAGATTGATAGCCAGAATCGGGGCTGCATGGAAACCCACGGAAGTTCTGTTCCCATTTGAGAAGGGGAATTGCGTCCCAGTTGCGGTGGCCCCAGGGTGGCCATTTCCCCTTAAAATGATTTAAATAGGCAAATCTCAATCTGTGAGCCCTCCCTTGACTCAGGATGCATGGAGGGAAGGAGGGGTCAGGTAGTTGGGCCCTTCAGGGCTGGGCCTATCGTTAGAGCAGCTCTGTTCTCTATTTTGTGAGACCTTCGCTTTCATTTAAACAAAAGGTTCCATGGCTGGCGGGTAGATTGAAAACCACTGTCCCGAAGAAACAGGCTGTCAAACGCGGGTGCACAGCCAGCTGGACTCTGGTTTGGGAGGAAGTGTGGGCTTTGTGGTCTGGCCGATGTGGGTCCTTCCCTGAGTCTCAGCTTTGTGGTGGGATAACGGCCACTTGGTAAGACAGGTGTGATTCTGTGACAGATGTCACCCCCAGTTTTCCTGCAGTCGCCCCCATTTTCAGGGAAATGGCCCTGCAGGGAGTGGACGTCATGTTGGGGCAGGGCCACAGCGAATTACAAATGGATGATCGGATCTCAGCTCTACCTAGCTAGCCTGTCACACAGGCCTTGCCCAGCCACGTATTTCCAGGATTCCACAAGTGGTTTTTTCACCCCTTATTTTCCTTAACTGAATGCGTAGTTGACCAGCTTATGCCTGGTGAATACCAGACGGGAGGCTAAGCTTTGCTGGCTTTGGCCGCCTGCTGCTTCCTCTCTTTGTCTCTGTGGTACTAAGGTGTTTTAGAGCCATTCTTGTCACTGGTGTGAACAGCTCCCCTCGCCACGCCTCCCCCAGCTACTCCAACAAAGGAGCGAAAAATCAACCAAACAGGCCACCGCACAAGCACCGCTGGACAGACAGGGGTGATGCAGCTGGACCCGGTGTGCACCGGTGGGGTGGGGGGGGTGGAGAGGTGGGAGCCGGGGCTGGTGTGAACATGACCACCGGGCAGCAGCAAGCACTGCCCTCCAGCAGCTAACGTCAGCAAGAGCGCAGTTCGTACGTGGATAATCATTTAGGAGCTTTCCCAGTACAGGCACGCCTCGGGGATACTTCAGGTTCCATTACTTGGGGTTCCCTTACTTCAGGTTCCTTTCCAGACCCCGCGGCAAGCAAATCACACGAACGTTTTGGTTTCCCGGGACATATGAAAGTTCTGTTTACACTACAGTGTAGTCTATGGAGTGTGCCATCGCATTCGGTCTCAAAAACAATGCGCATGCCTTAATTTTAAAATACTGCTATAAAAAAAGGTGCTACCCATCACCTGAGCCTTCAGCGAGCCGTGAGCTTTTCACTGGTGGAAAGGGGCTTACCTCGATGTCGGTGGCTGCTGACTGATCAGGTGGAGGCTGAAGGTTAGGGTGGCCGTAGCAATTCCTTAAGATAAGATGACGGGGACGTTTGCCACACTGAAGACTTTCACCAGCGATTTCTCAAAGATGAATGGTCACAGATCATCATGTCAAATATAATAATAATGGGAAAGTTTGAAATATTGCCGGAAGGACCAAAATGTGACACACAGACACGAAGTGAGCAAACGCTGTTGGAAGAAAAAAAATGGCACCGATAAATTTGCTCTACACGGTTGCCACGAACCTTCATTAAACTAAAACCCCTGCAATATCTGTGAAGAACAATTAAAAAAAAAAAAAGCAAACGAAGCGCCATAAAACGAGGTACGTCTGTGTAAGAACCACCAGGTCTCCAGTTTTCATTTGGAAACAATCTCTGAGCAAAGCAGTGTGTAAGCCTCTCTGCACGTGTCTTGAGCCCCACTTTTTGCAGCACAGGCCAGACCCTGGGAAATGCCCCTTCCTCCACTTCCTTGAAAGCTCTGTTGCGTTCCTCGGCCTCCCAGCCTTTGCCCATGCCTGGCTCTCTGTCTGGGCTGCCCACCCAGCCCACTATGCTTGTCGTCTCAAGTGCCACTTCTCCCTGAAAGAGTCTCCTGACACCCCCTCCCCCACCCAGGGTGGGTTAGGGACCCCTCCCTGGCTCACCACGGGTGCTGTTACCGCACTATGTCTTCATGGTCTGTTCACTTGCCAGCTTCTCCACGAGATGAGCTACAGGAGGGCCGGAGTCTGAAATTGCTTGCCTTTGGATGTTGGCACATGCAGCCTGGAATGCCCAAGTTGGCTAAATGAACATTTAGACAGGGAGAGAAACTAGGCAGGTGTTGCCCTCTTGGAATTTGCAATCTAGCTCCTCAGAGCGGGTCTTGGTTGCAGCAGAAAGGACCACCTGTTTACTCAGAGAGAACGTTTGGATTTCAAAGAATGACTACATCGTATTTGCAAAGCTCAGGAAGGTCTGTTGTGTTGTGTTTTCGCCCACCACTCTGTTCCTGGGCAAGAAGCAAAAAAAAAAAACATCCTTCTCTGCATCTGGTTACTCCCTTCCTTCCAGGGCGGGGTCCCCTCTCACCCCCACTCTCTATCACCTGTAGAGTAATGCTGTGGCCTTTTTCACTTTGGGCCCTCTCAACCACTGTTCCCCAGAAAGTTTCCATGTAGTTCTTGGTGTTTTCATGGTTACCGGAACCCAAGAGTGATACCCCCGTCCCAATCAACAGCGTCACCGAAGCGCTGTCACAAACAAGGAGATGTGGGCCATCACGTGGCCCTGTCTGAGTAACCACATGCACACTTCCTTCTTTCATACACAACCGTTGGGGGTTGTCAAGGCCTGGACCACGGCTGCGGGTGACATAGCAGTGTCCGGTTAGCGTGGGCTGGCACCTTGTCGCTAAAACAGAGAAGCCACTTCTCCTGGGCCCATGAGGCAGCTGTCCCATGCTCTGCTGAGCACGGTAAGTGCTGGCTTGCAAAACCACAGGGAGTGGTGGGGGTGCCCAAGGGACCAGCCGTCCTGCCTGACAGCTAAGGGCAGGCCCTGAGCTGCAGTCCCTGGGGAGGGCAGACTAAAGTTCCGGGGCTCGGGACTAATGTCTGCCTGGAATCTGTGGCCCTGTTCTGCTGTCTCTTCCAGATCCTGCTCTCGTCCACTTTCATCCTGTCCTTCCCAGCAGGTTTGCCAGCATCTGCTGGCTTGGGAGCATTCTGAATTTAAAAAGTTAGAGAAATCAGGAGCGTTTCTCTAAAAATCACTCTACTCTGCTTTCATGGGTGGGACCCTGCGACCCAGACGGGTGAAGGGATTGGCTCAGGAACAGAGCTCGGGTTAGGTCAGGGCAATTCCTAGGAGTCGGTGTAGGATTTGTCTTGAAGCCGCATGAGTTATGGGTCCATGAAAATAACATTTCCAAAGCTGGGTTCTTCACACTTTTTTAAAAGATTGAGGAAATGGCACTAGTCGATAGCAAATTATTAAAATGTTAGAATTAGGATACTATTGCTAGTATGCTAAAAAGAGAAAATAATAATAATTAGAATACTCTTATTAATTTTTATTTGGGGTACTTTAGAGGCAAAAAGGAGAATGGGGGGGCTTGTGGCTAAAGCAGTTCCCCTTGCACACACACACGCGCGCACAGATAAGGACTAGGGCTCTAGTTGTCTGGAATTCTCTTCCTCCCTCTTGGACACTCTTGTTTTCTTCCCTCTCCCATCTCTGACTTTTAGTTCCCTGGGTCAGACCTCTCAAGGTCCCTGGGATGGGGCCTTAAGAGGTGGTTGCCTGGCCCCAGGCCCCAGAGTGGCTTCCTCCGAGGGTTGCCCGGGCTAGCCACACCCTAAGTGGCAGATGCCTCCCTCCCCAGGCTTGGATAGCAGCCAGGGTCTAGCGAAACCCAGATGGGGAAGGGGCTGGGCTGCCAGGCTCAATGCCTCCTGGGAGACTCCGCCAGAAGGATCAGGGCTTTCAAAGGGGCTGGGAATCATCTGAGAACGTTGTGCCCCCTTTTTACAGATGAGAAACACAAGGCTCAGAGGGGAGAATCAGCTGCTTCAGGTTGTGGGGCTCGAATGAGCTAATAATTCATGTATAGCTCTTAGACCAGCGCCTGGCACACGTCTACACTGGAAACACATGGTTTATGAACCAGAGCAGGCTGAGGTTATGCGCAGTGCCCAGGGTTTGCCATGGAGACACGTTTCCAGCCCTTTCTGGCCGACAGTGTCAGAGGTATGTCAAAGCTGTCTCAGAGTTGGGGCTTTTGCAGGGACATGGCCCTACATGCAGAATAATAATGATAACAGCTGACCTTTATTGAGCACTTACTGTGTGCTTAAACATGCAGCCTGAACCAGCTCGCTTCAAGCCACAACAACCCCATCAGCTGTAGGTGCTACCATTGTCCTTGTGTTCCAGCCAGGAACCTGTGGCTCAGAGAGGTGAGTTCAGTTGCCCAAGGTCACACAGCTCGTAAGCCACAGAGCGGGGACTGGATCTGGTTTGATACTGGATTTGCTCTGGAGTTGGGCCAGGGCCTGTCCTGTTCACCAGGACTTAGATCTGCACAGGGATCTGGGGCGTTGGGGGGATGGGGGGGCACCTGGGATGGGCGGGGCACCTGGGCCTCGGTTTGACTTAATTGTGGATTTGGAGATCTTTTGATTTCTTAGTGCCCCATCGGCATCTTATCTGAGCAGCCCAGGGTGACCACATTGGAGCTGGAATGTGGGCCTTCCTGCAGCACAGTCCCCCACCCCCCACGCCCAGGTGGGGCTGGGAGCAGAAGCAACCTGGTTTTAGGGGGAAAGACAGGAAATGGGCAGTGCCTGACCTTGTCCATTAAGCAAGCAGTAAAGCAGTAGACAAACAGGATGAGGCAGTGTCAGAGCCCTGCTCAGCTGTTTTCCCGCCATCTGAGGTGAAAGGTGGGGACCGGAGGAAGTGATGTCACTGCTCTAAGCCTCGCTTTCCTAATCTGTATAATGGGAATCATAACAGCCAGTATGCATGAAGATAAATGAGGTCCCCCATATGATGAGATCATTAGTCCATCCTCAGTGAGGGCTTTATAACCCATCATGTTTGTTATATTATGATAAACATATTTTAGGAAATAGAGTTATCGTCTGACCTGCCACACACGGTGCTAACACTCCGCTCCTCTCCTAACTACCTGTGTGGCCTCCTTGGAGCCACAGAACCTGTGGGAGCCGAGTCAAATGGGCTGATGGCTGCTCAGCCGTGGTCTGGTTGGTGCGAGGCTGCTGTGTCTGTGGCCCCTTCCCCTCGAAGCCCACAGGATGTCAGGCGCCAGGCGTGGGTGACCAGCTGCCAGCTTGCCTGGGCCTGAGGGGTAAGGGCATGAGGGACTTTTAGCACTGACACGGTGGAAGTCCAGGACAAGCTGGTCGCCCTAGACAGGCCCAGGTAGGGAGACGGGAGCTTTCCCAGTTTGCTTGTCTTTTATTTCAACAAATGGGGAGGTCTCTGCTCTCACATGGGACCCCGCAGCTTCCCGAACTGCCCATGGGGGAGGTAGGGAGGTCACCGTCTCTGTATTCTCCCTGAGTCTGAGGTCTCCCTTTCCTCTGTGCCTCTGTCCACAGCCACAAAGAGAGCCCTGCCCCCCCCAGAAAATGCCCTCTGCTGGATGCCAGCATTGGGGACCATCCCTGCAGTATCCCATTCGATTCTCACAACCATAATCTTTGACGCATATCATTCATTTTACAGATGAGGAAACGAGGCTCAGAGAGGGCGAAGTAACCTGCTCAAGGTCAGACAGCTGCTAAGTGGTCTCTCGTCCACCCGAGGCTACGTCTGCATGCAGGGGACTGGGGATGGGTGGAGGGGTGAGGGCAGGCAAGGACGAGAGCCCATGTTGGGGCCAGGAAACCTTGGTCCCATTCATGGTGTCTTCTCAGCCTCCAGGCTGCAGCAAGTCGGGCCCTGACTTGCCAAGATACCTCCCAGACCCAGGAACTGGTGGTGGGTTGGGCCTTAATGTTTTTGCACCTCCCTCTCCGCTTCCAGGAAGTGGCTAAGGGCTTGGCCTTCCAGGAACTGAGAACTGCCCAAGTTGGGGAGGAAAGGGGCGGGGAGGGGGATACCGGGGTTGTGAGTCTTTTCGTAATTATGAGATATGTCTCTGAGCTGGTGGCTTCCTCCTAAATTTCTCTGCTCCCCCGCCCCTCCAAGGAAAGCCAAGATTAGGCCATATGCTCTTCCCCAAGTAGAAGCTCCACCCTGTGTACAAAGAAACTCTGCCTCTTGAAGGCAGGTTAGAGGGCAAAGAATGTGTACATGTGTATGTGACACATTTATTAAGCACCTACTGTAATCTTGGAACTTTTGAATCCATCATCTCATTGCCCTCAACTTTTGAATCTCATCCTCTCAACAGCCCTATGAGATTGGTACTGTTTGTTATCCCCATTTTACAGATGAGAAAACTGAGGCTCAGAAAGACAAAAATCTGTGTCAAGGTCATGCATCTGGCAAGGGGCAGAGCTGAGACTCAAATATCCTTTTGCCTGACCCCATATGCCCTGCATGGCACCCGGTATATATGGGGCTGACCTTTCTAGGTAATGTGGCCTCAAGGTTTTCCTTATTCATACTCTGCCCTTCCTCTCCCAACTGGGTCCCCAACCCTAGCCACAAACACAGCAAGCTAAGCTCATCTTCCAAGAAGCCTTTGCTCCTTCTGCCCCCACAGCTAGGTCAGGTCTCTTCACAAAGCCTTCCTGAATCCCCACTGGGTTCAAATCGGATTTCTGCCACTTGCCAGCTGTGTGTCTTTGAGCCAGTTCCTTCACCTCTCTGAGCCTCATCCCTCCTCAGTAAAAGGAGGACAATCATGAGGGACAAAAGTGTCTGGTGCAAATATCATGAAGTTTGGTTTAAGAAATTATTTTCAGATATGATTAGACTGGCATTTTAGAAGACACCATAATTCTCATTAACGTGAAGGAGGTCAGATAGAGGCTGGGAGCTGAGGGGCCAGTAAGTCACAGCCACTCAAGGAGAGATGAGCAAATGCTCTCTACTCCGAATCCCATGAAGTGCAAGGGAAGGCACTGGAAATTATCCAGGCTCACTCTGCCCCAGCTCTGTGTCAGGGTTTGCACACCGCTGGCAGGTATTGTGTTCAGGAACCCAGGAATATCTGAATCCTGCCCTACAACACAGCTGTCACTCATCGCAGGATTCTCTAGGGCAAGGTTTTGAATCCTACAAACACCAGCCAATGGCGGGAGGAGCGTAAGGAGAGAGAGAGAGGTAAAAAAACAAACAAATGACAGCATGAGTGTTCACAGTGCCAAGAAGAAAGACCAGTGAGATGGCCCAAAGGCGAGGTACTGTCCTTTCTGGCTGCCTGGTCTGGAGGCTGAAGGTGATACCGGAATGGACAGTGACCCCGTCCACAGGCAAATGAAATGACTGTCAGCTTTCTGAGGGCAGGGATGTTCTGAAAAGATTTGAATTTTCTCCTGGTCCCGGATAGAACCGTTGATGGCTCTGGGCCCTGGAGGACGTATGGGATAGGTTTACTGAAAGAACCAAAGTAGCCACCCCTCGCTGGAGCTTGTGACGGGAACAAAGTGCTAAGGGCTTGGTGGGCAACACTCATTTCATCTTCACCACAGTCTGTGAGGTAGGTGCTGTCACCCCCTTTGCGTACGAGGACATGGACAAAGGCAGCCAGGCCACGCTGAGACACTGAGAAAGGGTGTGAAAAACTGAGACTCGGAGGGATAGGCCAGGGCTGTGCAGGATGGGAGCCGAGAGTGGGGCAAGTGGAACAGAGGGACGTGGTGAGAGCGAGGGGTCAGGATCAGACTCTAGGAGGCCTCACGGGTCCAGACGAGGAGCTTTGCCCCGTAGACCTGTGGTCTCCAAACTCTTTTGCTCATGGACCTCTTCAGTGGACAATATGTGTACATGGGTCTGTTGATGACTTGTACACAAGTACTACTACTGTACACTCGATATACTACAAGTGTATACAAAAATAGAAATGAAGAAGGGGGGACATGAAGTTAATATCCGCAGAAGCGCTAATATTTTCTGTCTACACCCCCAGTGGATTGTCTTGCCCACAAGTAAAAAACTTTCATCAAAAAGAATGGGGAGACAAATAGTTTCTATGTACCACATAGAGGGAGTTGGAGGTCCTCCTGGATGGATTTATTCATGTCGGTAAATAGTAATAGCTGCTATTTGTTTAGGGCCTACTGTGCACCAGGCATGTACTGGGTCGTGAAGACGCCTAAAGCCAAGTATCTGCCCCCGACCGGCCCTACAGCCAGCTGTGGCCATCCCAGATCACAGCCGAGGGTGATTGGCAGGCCCAGGGGTGAGGCTGTCCTGATGTCCCTCTGTCCGTGTCTTCCTCCAGGTGCCATGCCTCTGCAAGTCGTCCTGCTGCTGACTCTGCTGGGCCCTGGCAGCAGCCTCCAGCTGTGGGAGACCCAGGAGAATGGAGCCACGGAGTCCCCAGGCCCCCTGCTTGCCCGGGGCCGGAGACAGTTGGCCATGGATGAGGACGTCACTGAAATGTACGATGATTATCAGACGGACCCTCCAGAAATGCTTGAAACTAGCACAGGGGCTGTGTCCCTGAGCCCCGAGCTTCAGGCTATGATAGGAAAGTTGGGGCAAAGAGATTCTGCAGGGCCTGGTACTCCGGGGCCAGCCACAGAGGACTCTGCTGGCTTGCATGCAGGAGGGACGGCCTTTGGGAATCTGAGCACAGAACTGGCCACACAGGGGATTCCTGTCACACCGGGCCCTCTGACCAAAGAACTGGTCACTACAATCTCTCCCACCATGGTGGCTCCATCCACAAAGGAGGCTCCAACCACAGAGCTGTCTACCACAAAGGCCCCAGCCATGGTGCCAGCAGCCACGGAGGCCCTGTCCATGAAATCCACTCTCATGGAGGCCCTGTCCACGGGACCAGCAGCCACGGAGACACTGACTATGAAATCCACTGTCACGGAGGCCCTGTCCACAGGACCAGCAGCCACAGAGGCACTGACCACAGAACCCACAGCCAGGGAGGCGCTGACTATGAAATCCACTGTCACGGAGGCCCTGTCTACAGGACCAGCAGCCACAGAGGCACTGACCACAGAACCTGCAGCCACGGAGGCACTGACTATGAAATCCACTGTCACGGAGGCCCTGTCCATGGGACCAGCAGCCACTGAGGCACTGACCATGGAACCTGCAGCCACAGAGGCGCTGACTATGAAATCCACTGTCACGGAGGCCCTGTCCACGGGGCCAGCAGCCATGGAGGCCCTGTCCACAGATCCAGCCACCACGAAGGCTCCATCTGCAGGACCTGCTACCACAAGCAGCCTCACCACAGCCCTTCGTGTGCTCTCTCATCCTCACAGGGGCACCACTATGCCAGCCAGCAATTCGACTGACAGCTTCATCAACCAATGGAGAAAGAGTCAGGGTCTCTCCCCGCAGAGCTCTGTGGCCCCCAGCCCCACAAGGGGCCTGGGTAACATCCCCGTGAAGCAGTGCCTGTTGGCCATCCTCATCCTGGCACTCGTGGCCACCATCTTTCTTGTGTGCACCGTGGTGCTGGCTGTCCGCCTCTCCCGCAAGAACCACATGTACCCCGTGCGCAATTACTCGCCCACTGAGATGGTCTGCATCTCAGCCCTGCTGTCTGACAGGGGCGAGGGGCCCACTGCCACAGCCAACGGGAACCTGCACACCACGAGCCACGGCCTAAAGGAGGAGCCTGGGGAGGACCATGAGGGGGATGACCTCACGCTGCACAGCTTCCTCCCTTAGCTCCCCCTGCCTAACCCCTGGAGCAGGGCCCCCTGCCTCCTTGCTCTGTCCGCAGCCCACTGGGCCACCACTGCCTCCAGGCTCTATTCCACAAGTCTGGCCCTTGTCAGAGCCCCCTAGGGATGGGATCTTTAGGGCAGGGCCCCCAAGTGCTTCAACAGGACCTGAGCAGCCAAGGTCCCTCCTCCCAGCCCTGGCTGCTGGAGTTTCATACCCAGGCACCAGGGAAGAGTCAGAGTTCCTTGCCCCACCCCACCGCCATTGTCTTCTGGTTGTCATGGTCACATGCATGCATTTTGGGGATGGGTACATTCCTGAGGCCATTTCCAGCTGCTGCTCCCTTGGGGGGCAGCTGGAGTTTTCTTGGATGCCTTTGCAGGGAGCCCAGGGTGAGGTGTCACCCTGTGAGGGCTGGCACAGGCTTGGAGAGCGCAAAGCGACACCCTTCTTTGAGACTGTGTGTACTGTCAATGAGCTTCCTTCTGGTGACAGAGTAACCCTCATCCTGCCCTCTCTGGCCTTCCCCTGTGTCCCCATTGCAGGGTGGGCTCTGTCTTGTTCACTGAAGTATCCCACTGCCTAGCCTGGGGTCCGGTACAGTGCAAGCACTCAATAAATATTTGATAAACAAACACTGGCTGGATGCTTCAAGGTATCAAGTTACCTCCTGGAGGTGTGTGGCGTTGGTCTTTGCTGTTCACACTCAGCAACTGAGGACCCACAGCCTGTTAGGCTGACTTCAGTATTGTCTCGGGAACACTGGGGGCATCTTGGTACATCCTTGAGTAGCTGGGAAAGCTTTCCGGCTGTTTGGGGGGTAAAGTGGGGCTGGCTTCCAGGGACTACTTTATTTCACGCCCCCCACAACCCAGTTCCAGCCTACAGAATTGGGTTCCCCCCACATCTCAGACAAAAATCGCCTCTAAACATCAATGCCAGCCTCCCCAGACCCCCACCCTCCCCTCTCCATTCCACATGGAACCTGTCTCCCCTTAAAACCCAGTACCCACCCATTCGTCACACAGTCGAACACAGCTGCAGTCTGTCTACCAGGCTTTTGTGCAACTCACAGGAGTAGCTGTCATTTAAAGTTTGGGGCCAGCAGACTTTCTCCTAAAGGGCCAGACAGTAAAAATTTAGGTTTTGCAGGCCACCTGGTCTGCAACTTCTCAACTCCACCCTTATATAGCAGCACACATGCAGTAATTGACAATGTATCACAAGTAAATGGGTTTGGCTGAGTTCTAATAAAACTTTATTTATAAATAGGCGGCAGGCTGGATTAGGCTCTGTAAGTTTACTGATGCCTGATTTAAGTATTGGGTGACCAGAAGTCCCGGTGTGCCTGAGACTTTCCTGATTTTAGCATTGAAAGTTTCACATTGTGGGAAACTCTGCTGCCCCAGCAAATCAGGACAGTTCGTGGACCTATTTAAACAACACTTACCACATGCATACATGACCACGTTCAAAACCCACTTTGACCCTAAGTGGTAAGATCAGAAAGTGAAGGCTTACAGAGGAGAAAGAGACTGGTCCACCGGCAGTGGCTGAGCAGGTATTTAAACTCTTGAACTTCTGCGTCCCAGTGCCTTTTAGTCATTTTCCTTCAGGGAGAAGGAAACTGCTGCTTAAGAGTTCTACCTTCTAAGAGAGAACTAAAAATCCTCTCAGGGGAGACTGTTTTTCTCTTCTAGAAAAATACCTCCAGAAGCCTCTTTGGAAGTGAAGGACCCTTCCACTCCAGGACATAACCTGCCAAGAGGGAGCTCAAAGAGAGGACTGAGTCTGGAGGTACTGGGTGCAGCTCAGGAGAGAGGGGCTGGGGTGAGGAAAGAGGAGCAATTGGGGAAATGCGGCAGGGAACGCGGCAGGCAACAGGCCATCAGGAAGAGTCAGTGAGAAGTGGAGGCATGCCTGCCCCTCCCCTGAACCTGTAGAACAAATATGACACACAAGGAAGGTGTGTCCAAGATGCTTTGCTGGGGGCCCTGGTGGAAGAGCGGTGTCCACTGTGGTCCAGGGCCGCTGATGCTGGAGAATGAGGCATGATGCGTTAGGAGCAACATAAGTCACTTGCCCTTTGGGAGAAAAACCAGCGGGAGGACTCCACATCATGGCAGTGAGGACCCAGAAGCTGAAAGACTTGGGGGACATCTGAACAGTCTCCCAGGTTCTTGTCAACCCATCCTTCTGGGCAGGGAGCAGCTCTCCCTTTCTCCTGAGGGCTCCGGGAGTGCCTGACTTTCCACCTGTCTATTTCTCCGAGGTGCGGGATTTAGATGAGCATCAGTGATGATGGGTGCTTAAAGCAGCCACCAGGGGGCGCCCGCCGTCAGCTCTTAGAGTCATTGGCAGCCTGGAGCTTCCCTCTGTGCAGAGTTAAAGGATGAAAGAGGAAGGACTGTGTAGCCAGGATGCATCTCCAAACACAGTGGAGTGCTAGTAAATGTTTAACAACTGGCTCCTGGGGTGGAATGGGTACCCAGGCCATGATTTGTAGTGCTTGTCTATTTCCTTGGTGTAAATATTCCCACGGCCGGTTTTGAGCAACCAACCATCCATATAGTAGATGATACAATACATGTAAGTCATCTCAAGAGTATAGATAATAGCAGAAAATAGTAAAATAATTAGGAAGTGATGAGTTTTGAGTATTGAGGACCTTGGTTTTTAATGTAATATACCGTGTTTCCCCGAAAATAAGACCTAGCCAGACAATCAGCTCTAATGTGTCTTTTGGAGCAAAAATTAATATAAGACCCGGTCTTATTTTATTATAATATAAGACCAGGTCTTTAATATAATATAATATAACATAATGTAATGTAATAATATAATATAATATAATATAATATAATATAATATAATATAGACCGGGTCTTATATTAATTTTTGCTCCAAAAGACACATTACAGCTGATTGTCCAGCTAGGTCTTATTTTGGGGAAAACAGAGTAATTTAACTTACAAAACAACTGGCTCACATAATTCTGAAAATGTGACAATTGGCTTTCAGAGACGGGTATTGGCTGGCCGCTGCACACCACTGCGACCTTCACCCTGCCTGGATCGCCCCTTGTCCTTGAAAATCAGTGCCTGAATGGCCCCACTTATCCATTCAGCAAATATATCTGGAGTATCTCCATGAGTCCCCTTAAACTCCCTGGGACCCTCCCATTTCACAGAAGAGGAAACTGAGGCTCAGAGAGGTGAAGTCATCTACCCTAGGGAATGCGTGAGGACCCAGGATTGGAACCCAGGCCTCAATCAGAAAGCCATGTTCATACCTCTATGTCACACCATCCTTGAGATCACAGCGGGGTTCTAGGGGAATCCCATGCCCCAAACTCTCACCTCTGTTGACCAGCCCTGCAGCCTGGAAGTCCCCACCAGTCTCCCTTGTGGTTCCTGGTTGCTGAGGGAAGACATTGTTCCTAGGGAGGGTGACAGAGTTGAACCCAGCCTCCTCTTTGCAGAGAGAAGGACACAGCAGAGCTGGGCTCTAGGACAAAGAGAGATGGCTGGGGGGCAAGCAGCTGGCATTTACTGGGCACTGACTGCATGCCTGGCCCCGTGCCAAACGCTTTATCTGCATAAACTCATTCAGGCCTCACAACAACCTCATGATGTGGGTCTAATAATTACCCCCATTATATTGCAGGGAAAACTGAGTTTCAGAAAGCTGGACCACTTAGTCTGGCAAGATGCACTGCTAAGAAACCAGACTGCTGACTTCAGTTCTGATGATAAGGAAGGAAGCCGGGTAGACAGGAAATGGGGGGGCATGCTAAGTTTACTCCAGGTCCCTTCTTTCTTATGAGCTGGCACTGCCAGCCTTGAGGGTGGCTCGTCCAGCAGCCGATCTGGGCAGAGGTTTCCCAAACTCATCCTTTATATCCCACCCCCACCGCCACTCAGCCAAGCCCCATAACTTGATTGTTATGGCACGTCCACTCTGTGCCAGGCACTGTGCTAAGTCCTGGGGTGCCAGGTGAGCAGGACAGAACGGGTGATGCCCTTTGGGGCTCATGGGTCTAGAGGGAGAGAGAGATTAATCGAATGATCGTCTAGAAAAATATCAGATTTTGGCTGGGCCCAGAGCCCAGAAGAGTGGTGCTGGGGTCTCTGAGTGTGTGCGTTGTGGCCAGACCTGAAGGTAGGGTGGGGGGGACTCAGGAGAATGTTTGAGACTCGAAAGACGCGGAGTGGTTGATGTGGGAAGGAAGATAGAGAGAGAAGAATGTTCCAGGCACGGAGAACAGGGGTGTGTGTTGGGGGAATGGACAAGGGCAGGGTGATGGGAAGTAGCAAGAGTGGCTGCAGGGAGGAAGGAAAGGCTGTGTGGGGCTGAGGGGCGGCCTGGGCTAGAGCAGGGGTGCAAAGAAAGTGTGGAATGGAGAGATCATTGAGAAGGACCAAAACTCTGTGTGGGAGGCATCACGTGAATTCAGGATCCCAAAATGGTTGGCCGTAAGGACATGGGTGCTACATGCCACTCTGACACCCCTCTCCCCACCCCTGGCAGGTAGAGGTGGGCAGAGTCCTGATGGCTGGGCTTTTAGGGGCACAGTCCACTCAGCCGCTCACTCAAGCACTCACGCCACATGCGGTCTCCAGGCACAAGGTGGTGTGCCCCTGGGGGTAGGAATTGTGATTCAGCTTCTAGTGTGATTCTGGCACAGAGCACGTGACTGGGACATGTGTGTGGACTATTCCAACAGCCGGGAACAGGTCAGGAAAAGCAAGGCAGCTCCAGCCTAGGATCAATAGAATGTTATTCAGCAATTGAAAGTGATGTGTTTGAAGCGAACACGGAAAAATGCCCAGGATGGAATCGTTAAGAGAATGCTGAGCCTCCGTTGCCTCCTCTGTGAAATGGGATCATAATAGTGTCACTTTGGAGGGATGTTGGGAGGATTCACGAGACCAATCACGGAAAACACTTGGTCCAATGCCGGGCACAGGGTAAGCGCTCCACAAATCATAGCTACAGTATTAGGAGGATCAAATGTAGAACAAAAGGCTGGAAGGAAGTACAGCAAATTGTTAAGAGTGGTCAGCCATTCAGCATAGGATTGCTTCTTTCGACTTTTCTGTGTTTTCCTAATATTTCTCAATGGACAGAACAAAACCGTAAGTGTTAGGAAATCTGGGGGTCCCAGACCTCCCCAGCTGGTGAGTAGAACCATCTTCCTACAGCAATTAATGCCCACACAGGAAGGCTCTGAGCCGGTGGTCCTTACCTGCAGGGGACATTTGGCAATGTCTGGAGATACTTTTGGTTGTCACCATCAGAGAGAGTGCTATTGGCATCTAGTAGGTGGTCAGAGGTGCTGCTAAAAACCCTACTGTGCACACGACAGCCCCTCCAGCAAAGAGGTGTCTGGTCTCAAATATCACGAATGCCGAGGTGGAGAAACCCTGCTCTTCCCATCTGGCAGTGAGAGCCCGCAGAGCTCCCCTTCTCAAAGGGTTTTGGAAACCCAGAGGGGCTTCTCTGTGGCCAGGAGCTTGATTGGTGAGCGTGATCTTGCTGGGTGGAAGGCTGGAGCCATCTCTGCTCCAGATCTTGCCACCCAGGGCCCTGCAGAGCCCGCACTCCCATGCCTGGGAGTGGGCAGAATGAAAATGCTGCTGCTGAGCCTTGTGGAAGGATGGCCTCCGTGCTGCTCTTCCCAAGAAAGGAGAGAAGGCCCCACGGCAGGAGACTGGAGCATCAAGGTGGAGCAGACACAACCCCTTTCCCGGCACATGAACCCTGCCAGGACAGCCATGCGTGTGTGAACCACACGCCCTTCCACCTCAGCACTGGTTCTGGGCTTCCTCCTGCTCTCCTGGGGGAGTTCTTTCAGGAGACCCTATTGTCCTGACTCCCATCTGGCGTCTGGGCCCCCAGAAGAGACACGTTTCAAGTGATTTCCCCCAGAGTTTCAGCAGCCCCTCAGCAAACCCCTGGACACAAATGAACATGTAGGAAAGGAGAGTGGGGTCCACTAGTCCAACCAGCCAAAGAAGCTTCTGGACCCCAGTTCTTGCCCTGTTCAGACCCCCATCCCTCCTATTGACAAACATGTTGGTTGGATGGTGAAGGAAAGCTCCTGTCACTTCTCACTCTCGCTCTGCTCTGGCCCCACCGCCTTCGTGCTCTTTTTCCTTCACAGGCTCCTGCCTCCGGATCTTTGCACTTGCTGTTCCTTCGGCCTGGTACTCTCTTCCCAGATGTCTGTATGACTGGCACCGTCTCTTCTTTTAGGTCTCCGCTTGAATGTCACCTCCCAGAGAGGCCCTCTCTGCAGCCCTGCCCCAGCTATCTTTTACAACAACCCCCTTTTTCCTTTCAAGGCACTGGTAACTGCAGGAGTGATGCTATACTGATTTTTGCTGTGCAAGGGTGGGGGCCTCTGTCCCCATGTCCCCTCTTTCCTTGTCACTGCGCAGTGCCTGGCATGCAATAGGAGTTCAGGAAACGTTTACTGAATGAACATATGTGCTAGGGAGGTCTTGCAAGGGCGTGAGGATAGAGGTAAGGCAAGGGGACTGACAAAATGTAAATGCCGGGGGCGGAGATGGAGGGAGCCTTAGGTTTAAGGCTTGGAGTCAGGCCCACCCGGTTGGAATCCCCGCTCCATTGCTTACTAGTCGCACGGTGTTGGGCAACTCTCTAACCTCTGGGAGTCTCAGCTTCCACACCTGTGACACGGGGAGAAGTCTTTGCTATTTCTGGGGGCGATGGGAGGGTGAAATGAGCACGGACATGGCTGGCACACTGTAGGTGCCCAATTAGCGCCCATTCTGGGAGATACAGTCCCTGGCTACCCGGGAGGCGAGGACTATCTCAGGGGCACCACGAGGGGCCTCCGCGTTCCCCCAAGCCTCGAAGCCCCGCCCCTGTGGTTTGGGGAGCCAGCCCCCACCGCCAAAACTCTCTGTCTTTTGGCCTAAAATTAGCTCACAAATTCCATGGCTGCTTGGCTGGTGCTTCCAACCGACAATTCAAACCAGATGTTACCAGCTGTCGGGGCCCATCCCCCCTGGACAGCACCGGCGAGGATCCTGCCCGGCTGGCTCAGGGAGGCGGGACGCAGCCAGGGAAGGCCAGCCCGCTGTACGCAAGCACGCAGGCAAGTATGCACGCTGCCTGCACGCACGCAGGAGCCCCGGCAGGCTGGAGGCTGGGGCTGGGTGCGCACCCCTCCTGGGATGGGGGGGCACCCCTCACTGACCCACCTGCTGGCAGGTGGGGGCTGGGGTGGCTAATTGCTCTACCCCTTTCCATCCAGTGACCTTGTGGAGCGCCTGCTGTATGCCAAGCCTCTAAGTTTGCTGCTGTCCAGTTGGAGTGATAGACTCTCAGTCCCAGGTGTCACTTGTGTTGCTGTTATTATTATTAATTATTATCATTTAGTGCCACGTGCCGAGGCTCATTGCCTTCTCACAGTAACCCTTCGATGGTGGTGTTATTATTACCCCCATTTTACAGATGAGGAAACTGAGGCCCAGAGTGGTTGAGTAACTTAGCCCAAGGTCACCCAGCTCTGAAGCAGCAGACCTCAGGGGCCCAGAGGGCATGTGATCTTGGCTCATCCTGGGTGCGTTTTACCTCCTTGCTGTCAACCCCCACCCCCACCCCGTGGCCCTTTCCTTCATGGTGGATGGCTCCGAATGTCCTGGAAGACCCTCTCTGTGAGGTCAGCCCTGGGCCCAGATGCAGAAGGCTGACTCATGGCAGCTGCCAGGAGGAGGGGGTTCATCGGGAGCCCCCGGGAGCCAAGTTTCTGGTCCCTGCTGAGTCAGAAGCTGGTGGTCTGGGCTGGGGACCTGTATGGGCTTCATGGGGGCCTTATGTGGAGTCCCTTCCTCTCTCCAGGGATGGGGCTCAGAGCCATCTCTTCATCAGGGTCCAGAGAGAAAGGGTATATGTGTGACTGTTGAGAGGAGGGGGCATGAAGAGGACGGGCTTGCTGCACGGAGAGGAGAAGTGGTGAAGGGTTTCGTACATACATGGAACCACGGCTGGCCTTCTTCCTCATAATAAAAGCCAAAAACCTGCAAATGCCCACAGAAGACCTGCGTGATGAGGCCTTCGTTCCTTCTGGCTTCACTTCCTCCCACTCTCCCCTCACCCACTCTATTCCAGCCACACCAGACACTTTTCCACTCCTTGAAAATGCCAGGCACCCCCTACCTCAGGACCTTTGCACCGGCTCTTCTCTCTGCCTGAAACGCTCTTCCTCTGATCATCTACCTGACTCAGTCTCTCACATCCTTCAGATCTTGCTTGAATGCACCCTTTCTCTGCTTTATTTTTCTCCATACCCCTTGCCACCTGTCATACCATATGTACATTATAGTGGTACCTCGTTTTCTAATGTCATCCGTTCCAGAAGACCGTTCGAGTTCTGAAACATTGGAAAACAGCAACAGCTAGGCCTCGGGATCTTGCACTCAGCGGAAGCCATGTGACATGTTTGACTTCCAAGTAGTGTTCAAAAACCCAAAGCATTTACTTGGGGGTTTACAATGTTCGTAAACCGAAATGTTTGTCAACGGAGACGTTCCAAAACCGAGGTACCACTGTACTAAGTGACCTTTGTAATCGTCTTCCTTGTCCCACTGGAAGGTAAGCTTCATACATACGGGATTTTTATCTGTTGTTCTCTGTTGTAACCCCAGGGCTTGGAAACGATTTGACACATATTATATGTTCAATAAGTACCTGCTGAGGGAGGGAAGGTGGGGGAGGGAAAAGTGGAGGGAGAGGGAGACGGGGAGGAAGGGAGGGAAGATGGAACAGAAGACCTTAGTGTAGAGTGAGGGGGTGGAGAGTAGGAGAAATGTGAGATGACATACTGAGTGTTTGGGTGACTTAGGGCCCCGAAGTTCAGCTCCAGCCTCTCCCCAGTTCTCATTCTTGGCCATCTCCCCCTTTCTCCAAGACAGAGAGAGCTCCCCTGTTTCCGACAGTCCTGCAAAGGAAGTTCAGGAGCATCATCTCAATTCCTTCTCGTGATGGGGGATGGGACGGAGGGTGAGGCAGGGGGCGCTCCTGGGGAACACCCTGCCCAAGGGGACCAAAGGGGCAGGGGCAGGTCAGCAGTGTGGGGCTGTGTATTTACATTCCTGCTCTATGTGATGGTTTCCACATCGGGCTAATGAAGCCACTCCTCGCTTGGGGGCCCTGGGGAATGTAAATGTTTACAAGGCAGTGTACAGCTGGCCAGGCCACCACGGCCACAAGAAGCCAGAGATCCTTCAGCTCCGGTCCTCCCCTCCCCCCAAAAAAGAGAGGGATGCAGGGTTCTTTCTTTTTCTAAAGAAAACTTTTAATGGCGTCATAACCTACGGAAAGCACACACATCTGAAGTGTGCAGCTAGATTTTTCCGTATGCACCCGTGTACCCACCACCCAGATCTAGAGATTGTGCATTTCCCACCCCAGAAGTTTCCCTTCTGCCTCTTTCCAGTGAGCACCCCCCAAGGACGACTGCTTTTTGGACTTCGGTCCCCATAGCTTAGTGTTGCCTTCGTTCTAGAACCATGTAAATGGAAGCATCCAGTGTGTGTTCTTTGAGGCTGGTTCTTTCTCTTGGGATTCATCCAAATGGTTGTATGTCGCCTCTCTCTTCCTCTCATTGATGAGAAGCGTTCCCCTGACTGCATGTACCAGTCTGTTCATCTAGTCTTCTATGGGCGGACATTTGGGTTGTTTCCAGTTTTTTTTTGCTGTTATGGATAAAGCAACTATAGACAATTTTGCATTTCTGTGGATTTGTATTTTCATTTGTCTCGGATAAATACCTGGAAGTGAGATTGCTTGGTCATCTGGGAAGTGTCTGGTTAACTTTATAAAAACTGCCAGACGGGGTTCCAAAGTAGCTGTGCTGTTTTTTTCTCTCATCAGTAGTGGGTGAGTGTCCGGTTGTTTGCTGGGGGTGGGCAAACAAGTGGAAAATTTACTTAGAGTCACAGAATGACAGAACTTGGAGGAACCTCTGCTGACCCTTCCTGGTTCAGGAAACGAAACTGAGGCTTGGGTCACACAGTACGTGAGGGACTGAGCCAGGACATAATACTGATTTCTCAATTTCCAAGCTCTAACTATTCCCTGGTGAGAACGGATCAGCACCCAGTCTTATTTGCCCGGAGGAGGCTTATGGCGAGCTCTTCCCGACCTCAGGGCCTTTGCACTTGCTGTTCTCTAGGCCCAAGAAGCTCTTCCTCCTGCTCCTTGAGCACCTGGTTTCTCTTATTCTGCAGGTGTCAGTTCAGGCACCTCTTTAGAAAGGTCATCCCTGACCACAATTGCTTAGTTGCCCAAGCATCTGCCCTCATCCCCTTCCAAACTACTTGCTATCGCCTCATGCTGATAGCATTTTGCAGTGTTGGGTTATCTTCCCGATTTGCCAGTTGACTTGTTTCTCATGTGTTTCCCCTACTGCAAGGTCCCTGAGGCAGGGGCCTGGTCTATCTTGTTCTCAGGCAGGAGCTGGTACACGGCAACATAATGGCATTGTTATCCCTCCCTGTGCCTCGGTTTCCCCATTTGTAATATGAGCAGGTTGGATCAGAGTCATTCAGCCAGTGAATGGGCATTTACTGAGCACTTCCTGTGTTCTAGGCACCAGTACTTGGGATACAGTGACAGAAGAGGCCCCGATTTTATACTGCAGAGGCAGAGTCTAGAGACACAGGTAAATAGGCCATTACAGCCCAGTGTGCTGTGCTCTGAGTGGGGAGCCTGGCAGTGCAGGAGCATAGAGTAGGCTACTGATCTCCCTCCCCAGAGGCTGGGGTTCAGGGAGGGCTTCCTGGAGGTGGTGATGTACAGGGGATGGTCGGGCAAGGCGGGAAGCATGGAGGATGGTGCTTCACGTAGAGGGAACAGCCTGAGCGAAGGTGTGGCAGCATCTGTCTCGTTCACTGCTCTCTCTGTGCCAGGCCTAGTTCCTGGCACATATTGGTGCTCAGCTGGGGAATAGCTGGGAAATAGTGAGCATCTTGAGTATACAGATGGGGAAACTGAGGCCCAAGGAGATTTCACAGCACACCTAGAGCTCTGGCCTGCTTGGATGAGGCCTAGTCTGCCTCCTTGCAGCACCCAACGGGAGGCCGCTCCATGGGTGTCCCTCTGAAGGCAAGGTCTGTGAGGCCGCAGCCCTGGCCTCTCCAGCCACTTGAAAGGCTTGGGCTATTTTTTCCCAGAGCGCAGGCCCCAGTGGTCCCAGGAGCTGTGTAATTAGAAGGGGTTCTGAGCTCATGAGCAGCCTGGAGCTGGGGCTGTGGTGGGCCAGGCAGCCGCCCCGGGCTCAACTGGGGAAGGCTCTGGCAGAGACTCGAGGTGGGTGGGTTTTGCCCTCACCCTCCCTGCCGCCTCGGCCATGGTTGTTCAGCAGGGCGGGGGTCACGGCTGCTAATTGCATGGTGGGTGCAGGGTGGGGCCTCTGAATGGCTTCAAGGCTGGGCAGAGGGCCCGTAGCTCTCGGCCTCTGAAATTACAGGCTGCAAACAAATGGCCCAGCCTGCTCCATGTCACAGGCCTGCCCCCCGCCCCCTTGGAGCCATGGCGGTACAGGCCATGAGGATCATCTGGGCCAGGTGCCACAGCAGGTCCTGGAACTGCAGAATGTGGAGCGTGAGACCCTCGGCACAGACGAATTGTGACTGGAGCCAACTCTCAGAGCATGAGGTTGTCAAAACGTGGGAATGGAGGAGTGCGGGTCAGAGTGGTCATGCATACATCAACAAGTATTTATTGAGCACCTGCTGTGTTCCAGGCACTGTCCTAGATGTTGGGGTTACGGCAGTGCACGAAACAGGCAAAGTTCCTGGTCCCCGCAAACCTGGCTTATCTCCTGTTACTCGATAATGATCTTCAGGAACTGCCCTGAAGGTGCTGGGTTCCCACCTACCTCAGGGCTTTTGCACATGCCGGTCTCACTGCTGGGAATCCTCTCACAGCCTTTTCTTTCTACACACCTCCTCCTCATCTTCACAAGCAGCTCTACTATCCCTTCTGCACGGAGACCCTCATGAGCATCGTGACCAGACTAGCCTCCCACAGGCCCTAAACGGTCCCATCCCAACTCTTAGCCCAGTTTATAGTTAGACAGTCACTTGTTTGTTTACTTACTAATTGCGAGTCTCCCCTCTACTCTGTAATCTATGCCTATGTTTGCTCATCACTGTCTCCCAGGGCCTGACACTGGGCTGGGTATAAAGTCCATGCTCAAAAAATAATTGGAGAATGAATGACATTTAGAATGTTAGAGTGTTGAAAACTTCGCGTTGGCAGCTTGTGGCCGACATTTAGTCCAACCCTGCATTTAGCTGCAGCCCAGAGAGGGGCAGTGATTGGCCCAGCCACCCACAATTGATGTGTTAGCTGAGGCTGGACCTCAGGGATCCTTTTTTCTCCTGTCATTTTTGCTCTTCTGTCCTCAGATTGTGGGTTGGGATGTTTGGCTGGAGGAAAGCATGTGTGTGTGTGTGTGTGTGTGTGTGTGTGTGTGTGTGTGTGTGAGTGTGTGTGTGTTGACATGGTCTACTAGCCCTTTAACAGGGCAGGTGGAGGAAGTACAGGGATCCTACTATGGGAGATGGGCCCCTGGGACTGGCAGTCACTGGCCTGGCAGTTTCACATTCAGCTAAGACACAGTGGCTGATGAAGAAGAAAGGGCTCTGATGCCCCACATGTTGTTGGCTCCTGGGTAGGTTATGCTGCTGTGAACCTCAGTTTCTGCATCTGTCAAATGGGCTTCGCTTATTCACTTACCTTTCCCCAAGCACTTATGGAGTCTGTACAGTGGTAGGTTCTATGCGAGGAGGAACCCCAGTGCTTTGGATGGTGGATGATTCCAGCTCCCCAGGAAACAAAGTAATAATATTCAACTGCAATGTAGGAGATGGAATAATGCCCCACCCCTGGAGATGTCCACATCGTAGTCCCTGGAACCTGTGAATATGAATATGTCACCTGACGTGGCACAATTTACGGAGTGAGTAAATTCACAAATGTGAGTAAAGTAAGGCTCGTTGATGGGGAGATTATCTTGGATTCTCCGGGTGGGCCCACTGTCCTCACAAGAGTCCTTAAAGGTGGAAGAGGGGTTGGGAGAGAGAATCCCAATCCCAGAGAGATGGCAGTGTGACAAGGAGTCAGCCCACTGCAGCTGGCTGTGAAGACGGAGGAAGACGCCTGTGAGCCACGGAATGCAGGGGGCTTCTAGAAGCTTGGAAAGGCAAAGAAACAGATTCTCCCCACGAAGATGCCAGGATGAACGCAGCCCTACTGACACCTTGATTTTAGCCCAGTGAGACCCATGGCTAACTTCTGGCTGCCAGACTGTAAGAGAATAAATGTGTGCTGTTTGAAGCCACTAAGTGTGCGGTAATGTGTTACAGCAGCTGTAGGAGACTCATACACTTGGCCTCTGGCCAGTGCTTGTGTATTGCCTAGCATGTTCATGCCTTTCCTCGCCTCTGCTTTTTCCCTCGTGAGAGCCTCTATCCTCATGCTACAGATGATGAAACAGAGGGTCTGTGTGGGGCAGGATACAGTGGAGGCAGGATTTGAACCTGGGTCTGTCTGCCTCTGGGTCCGGGGCTCCTGGTAGGGGCCACCTGTCCCCAAAGGAGGAGCCCAGAACGGGCCCCTGCCTTAGGCTGGATGAATGACATTGTAAGACGTTAGCCTGGTTCCAGCTGACTTCCCACCCCTCATTACCTGCTCTTCCCTTTGTCCGCTTCTCGCTCCAGCCAAATTTGCTAACGGCACCTTGCCCGTGTGTGGCATTCCCAGCCAGGCTGCTTTATCCATGCTGGTCCTTCATTCTGGAATGCCTCTCCAGCGTCTTCTGTAGTTCAGACTCCGCTAGTTCACAGCTATGTATTCTAGGACTACTTCCTGCCCGTTTCTCTCAGTGGACCTCTCTTTGCCCTGTCCCCTGCCCCCCACCCTTGGCCTGGCCTCTCTCCTGCCACAGACACATTTCTGTTTTGTAAAACAGTAATTTACGTATGTGTTCTTCTCCCTGGAAGTCTGTGAGCTCCTTCAGGTCTGGGCTGTGTCTGATTCACCTCTGAAATCTGCTTGGCACAGCGCCCGGTGCACGACGGGAGTTCATTAATAACATCTATAACATTCATTTGATGAATGAATGAATGAGAGCATGAATGAATGAATGCAGGTCCACTGACCCGTTGCATTCCTCAGGTGAGCCAGAGGTGCTGGTTCCAGGGCTACTACTGACTTACTTCAGTTCCCTGGTTGAGCCACTTAAACTCACCCTGCCTCACTTTCCCCATCTGTGAAATGGGGCCACGACTCCTGCTCTAGTCACTCTATTTGGAGTGTTGTGAAGCCACCGATCTTAGAATGTCAAAGCCAGAGGGAGCACAGAAAGCTTTCCCTCCACCTCTGCAAATGAAGAAACTGAGGCCTGGAGGAGGGAAGGGCCCAACTGGGTGCCAGAACTCACTCCCTGCACCATCCCTGGACCTTCCATCAGGCCTTCGCCCATGCTCTCCCTTACACACACCCTGGCTCCCACTCTGCACCCTGAGCCTCGGAAAACCTGAGTCACAGCTGGAACCAAGGATGGGGATTTTCCTCGTCTCTTCCAGGGGCCTCTGAACCTCCCTGACCTGACTTCTTTGGAAGGAGAGAAGGACCCCAGCTCGCTGTTCTGGGGGACGCAATGCAGGATAGCCTTGTCTGTCTGTCTGTCTGCCCCAGCCTGCCCTGGGGACTTGCGGTCAGGGAGGAAATGCCCCATCTGGGCTTCTCCGGAGCGTGGAGGGGGCGCCTGCGGGAGTATGAGCGAGGGGGGATGTGTGTGGCCCAGTGCAGCCCCGCCCCTCCCCTACCCCCATCCCAAACCCCTTAATGAAATCAAGCTGGCCCCGCAGCCAGGGAGGGAGGGAGGGGGCGGGAGGAGGGCGGGGCGGCCAGCCCTGAGCAGCGCCCCGGCACCGGCACCGACTCTCTCTCGCTCCACCTGGCGGGAGCACCAGGCCCGTGTGCGGAGGGATTGGTGAGTCCTGGGGTCCCCTCCTCTGTCTGTGGAGCCTGGGGTGTCTTGGAGTTTAGAGACTTTGGAGGCGTCTCCGAGTGTGTGGTGTGTATGAATTTTGAGGGTGTGCTGGATGCTGGGTACGTGGGTGATCTGTGCTAAGGGTGAAGGGGTTGGAATGTGTGTGCTCCTTCTCTGCGCCCTGTGTGCCTGCTGGCTCGGCCAGAGTGTTGTGTGTGTGTGTGTGTGTGTGTGTGTGTGTGTGTGTGTGTGTGTGTGCAGTTGTGGCCTGGCTATGGGGGGTTGTGCTGTTCTTCAAAGAGAACGCCGGGATGGTTGCCCCCAGGGTCAGCAGCAGGGTGGTGTGGACTGAGGCTGTCCCGTCTGGGGGGATCCACGGTGTTACAGGGGGTCGTGTATGTGCACATGTTGTCAGAGAGTGAGCCCATTTTGTGTCCGTGTGTGTCCTCTGCAGATCTGTACTGGTGGGCCGCGTGAGCCATCTGGGGGGCCCGAGTGTTGTGTGTCCTTAGATGTTTTTGTGTGGATCCACGCTGCTGCTGCTGCTTTCTGCATGTTGTGTGTATGGATTTTGACCCCTCCAGTCCCCTGTCCCTCCCCAGGCCTCCCCTCCAAGGGGCCCAGGCCCCTGTCCTTGGCTGCCCCAGAGCAGGGGGTGCAGTACTGCAGCCAGATCCCCCTCCCCCAAAAGCCATTAATTGAAGCCAGGTTTTTTGTGGGCCGCCCTTCCATCTCTGTCTGCCAGTCTCTGGGTGGGGGTGCAGTGGCTGCTCTGGCCCCTCAGCCTTGGATCTTGGGGTACCTAGACCTTAGGGGTGGATTTGCATCACCTGCATGTTCCTAACCTCAATTGGGGCCATCACATTTAAAACAATAAAACCTGGGTGTGATGAGCTCTAAAGAGAGGCCCTGCTCCAAGCTGGGAGTCCTGGCCAATCACGGGGCACCCTCTAATTGACACCTACTATGCACTAAGCACTGCTATTTCTTGTCCTGACAATAGTTCTGGGAGGTGGCCCTTATCCCCATTGTACAGATATGGAAACTGAGGCCCAGAGAGGTGACATGTCCAGCTTCAGGACACACAGCTGGGACACACATGTACAGGGTATTCTGAATGGCCTCTCCCTTCCGGGTTCCATTCAGGGCTCCATGCTAACAGGCCATGCAACCTTAGGCAGGCTATTGCCAGTCTCGGCTGAGTAAAATGAGAGAGGCTGACTGACCCCTCTAAAGCTCCTAAAGGCCTGTGAGTTCCTGTGTCCTGGAAAAAATTAGGACCCAGGAAGGAGATGGGGCAGCTGATGGGCAGAACGACCATTTCAGAGCTGTCCAGTGTGCCCATTCTACAGATGGGAAACCTGAGGCCCAGAGAAGGCAGGGTTCTCGTCATGCCGGGTCACACAGCCATCCCCTTTGAGGCCTGGCTGGCTCCCCACATTTTGCCTGTACCTTTCTTGGGGAGCCAGGAAAGGTTTTGAGGATACGGGGGACTCTGAGAGTTGGGATATTGGCCATTAAGAGCCAGAGATAGTTTGTTTGGCCTCTTTCTTTATCCTCTGTCCCCTGACCCTAAGGCTTCAGGAGGAGGAAGCCTTTTCCTCTGTCCAGCTCCCTGCTGTGAGTGTGTGTATGTTTGCATGTGTGCGTGCATACGTGCATGTGTGTGTCTGGTCCTGGATTCCTCACTGGCCAGAGCTGAGGAGACTTCCCCCAACAAGGTGAAAAAGTGGGTCTTCTTCTGGAGGTTGGGGGAGACAATGAGCAAAGGTACACGTCAGGTGAGGATAATCATTTGTTGATTTTGGGTGTGAAATGTCCGCTGTTGCTGGAGCTCTGCTGGGGTAGAAATCCAGCCCCTCCTGAATGCCCCCTTTCCTCAGTAAGCAGCGACTCTGTGCCAGGCAGGACCTGTGGTCATCTCCCCACCCTGCACGCCCCTAGTTTACAGATGAGGCCCAGAAGGTCCACACAACAGAGCTAGACGGAGATGGAGCCAGGATTCAAATCCCCGCCTAACTGGCCTGACACCACTCTGCCGCCTTCAGAACTTCAGTGAGGGGACCCCACAGTCAGCCCCTGGGAAAGGCCTCCTGGTCTTCAGCCACCGCTGGTCCTAGTTACGGTCTGTGGTGAGAAGCTTCAGCTGCCACCATGAGAAGTCCCTCCTGGAACTTGACTGAAGGCAGAAAGGGTGGGGATTGGTGAGACAAAGACCCCAAGGTCACAGCTGTCTGTAGGAATCTTTGCCAACTAGTGTCAGAGAGGCAAGGGCCCAGGAAGGCTCCCAAATTTCATGTAGCATCTCCAAGCCTTGTTCCACCTGACAAGTGATGTCACCCAGGGGGTGTTAGGCCATCACTGGGTGAGAGAGGGAGAGAGAGAGAGAGAGAGAGAGGGAGAGAGAGAGAGAGAGAGAGAGGGAGACAGAGAGGGAGAACACTATTCTTAGAGTCACACAGAACAAGGTTCAAATCCCAGCTCTGACACGTACCGCCTGTGTGTCCTTGAGCACGTCATTGTCCATCTCTGAACCTTAGTTTCCTTATCTGAAATATGGAGACAATGACAGTGCCAGCCCGCAGGGCTTCTGCAGGATTCTACCCACAGAAGGGCTCAGATGAGTGACCCATGATGAAAGTAAGAATGAGCAGCTGATTTAAAATGAACCCCTGAGTAGTGTTGCCTCTTTTTATGTCCTGGAATTATTATTATTATTATTATTATTATTATTATTATTATTATTATTTTGCCATCTGAGCCAGTTTGTCCAAATTCACATGAGTGCAATTAATTTCAGTTAATGACAGTTGGGAAGCCCTAGCTCACTTAGAACAAGCCACTCAACGGCTCAGCAACATTCTTACCTCATCTCCTGAATCCCCAAGTTACTGTGAGGTAGGTATGGTCATTTGTTTTATGGAGCAGGGCTTGAGGCCTGGGCACTCAAGGGAACCTGCAGTCAAGGTGTTGGGAACCTGACTTCCCCCTTCAGCCCAGGAACTTACCGTGTGGCTTTGCCTTCCCATTGCCTTCTCTGGGCCTCTGTCTCCCCATCTCAGTCCCTTGAGACAGGGCCTCAGACAGGTGATCCTAAGGCTTTTCCATCTTGGAACATCTAACCCCACCCAGTGTAAGCATCCTGGGCCCTCCACCGGGTCAGGGTGGGATTCTCAGCGGGTGATCGGGGGGGTCACAGAAAAGGGTCCCTGGGTTTATCTGAGCACCCAGCCCTACTCAGGCTGGCTGGAAGAGTTAGTGTTTTAGAAGCTGGGCTCCTCTGTAAACCTGGGCCATGAGGAATGTATTAGTTACCTGGGCTGTCTGAGCCAGATAGGGCCTGGGGATTCATGTGGGGAGTGGCCTTCCAATGGGGGAGGGAGATGCAGGGTTCATCTGGTTCCCATTTAGAGGTGGCCATAGGACTCACGCTCCAGCAGGCTCCAGCTTTGCCTCAGACAGAAGGGGTTTCCCCCTGCGGCCTCCACATCCTTCTTTGAGCCTGTAGGTGAAGGTTAGCCATGAGGCAGATGCTCCCAGCATGCTCTTGGCATGCAGGCCTCTGTGGAGCTCAGTCTGCAGGTTTCAAAACCTATGAATCTTTTGGAGAAGGGAATGGGACCATTAGAGGGGCTGGGGGCTGCTGGGGAGGGCTCCCTACAGGAGGGGGGATGTCAGCTTATAGTTACCCACTTTCTCACATACTCAGCCCTACCATCGTCTCTCCCTTGGTGCCTGGATCCAAACCCCAGCCCTTGGCAAGTCACTGAATCCTCTAAGTCTCAGTTTCCACATCTGGAAAATGGGGCCAATAATAGTGCCTCCTTCATCAGGTGGGTCCCAAGCTTCAATGAGAAATTCCATGTAAGCAACTTAAAATAGTACCTGGCACATGGCAAGCAGTAAAAGGGTAAGTTATTATGAATTCAGTCAAGTCAGTCGGGATACATTTATGAAGTACTTACTGTATATCAGATATGGTGCGAAACCCTGAGGATGCCAAGATAAGTAAGATTCAGCCCCTGCCTCCCAGGACCTCAGGGTGATGTGCGGTGACTCTTTGTGGGTCCCTCTAGGACTTCAGAGTGAAGTGGGGGGCAGGTGTGAACTCTGCATTTAAAGGAATGAGGCTCCATTCCTGGGGACCTGGGGAACGGAAGCAACTTGCTAGACTATCAGCCCTGTTTCCTGGACCACCTCAGGGTCCCCTGAGACCCTGGAGCCCACCCTGAGCTCTCTCCTGCCTTGCTTCCCCACAGGTCCTGGACAACATGGTTTCTGCGGTGGCCCCCAGCCTCATTGTGTCTCTGCTACTGCTCCTGAGGGCGCTGCCCATGGCCGCCCACTCCGTGCCCCTGAAGGTCGCCTTCCTGGAGGACATGGGGGGCAGCGGGGAGGCTGAGGGCTCATCGGCCTCTTCCCCGAGCCTCCCACCACCCCAGACCCCAGCCCTCAGCCCCACGTCGGTGGGGCCCCAGCCCACGCTCCTGGCGGGCCCCAAGCCCCCCACCAACTTCCTGGACGGCATCGTGGACTTTTTCCGCCAGTATGTGCTGCTCATCTCCGTGGTGGGCTCCCTGACCTTCCTGCTCATGTTCATCATATGTGCCGCTGTCATCACCCGCCAGAAGCATAAGGCCTCGGCCTACTACCCATCGTCTTTCCCCAAGAAGAAGTACGTGGACCAGAGTGACCAGGCCGGGGGTCCCCAGGCCTTCAGCGAGGTCCCAGACAGGGCTTCCGATGGCCGGCCGGAGGACGCCCTGGATTCCTCTCAGCAGCTGCAGGCTGACATCCTTGCCGCCACCCAGAACCTCAAGTCTCCCGCCAGAGTGGCCCCGGCCAGTGGAAATGGAGCCAGGATGATGGAGGGCAAGTCAGAGGAAGAAGAGAAGGGCAGCCAGGAGGTGGACCAGGAAGCCCAGGGGTGTGGCGACCCAGTGGAGAAACCAGAAGTGCCGAAGGAGCCCTGCTCAGCAGTGGCAGAGGGGCCTGTGGTGGCCGGCGAAGGCCCAGGGGAGCCAGAAGCGGCTCCCTCATTAGCCCAGGAAGCTGAGGGTCCAGCTGGTCCCCCCGAAAGCCCCTGTGCTTGCGGCAGTATCGCCCCCAGCGTCTAACAAGCTTCCAGGGCTGTGGCCCTGACTGTCGGAACCCTAGTGGTCCCTTCCTCGGGTGTAGAAAGGCTCTTGGTCCTTAATGCGCCCCAAGGTCGCCTCTTCGACCACTCCCAGCTGCAAATCCCAGCGTGTCCTGATCCTACAGTGGGCAGAGATACTGGTCTCCAGTCGACCCCAGGAATCTCACCAAGTTCTAGAACATTGGCCGCTGCTGCCGTCCCAAAGGGCTACATTCCAAAGCGCAGCTTCCCTGGGAGGGCGGGGCTGGGGCTGTGTCCTCTTTACCGCCACGTCAGTTGGGAAACATACTTTGCAGGTCTCTTGTGACAGTGCCAACGTTGCTGCTTTTCCATTGAGGTAGAAAAGAAAAACAAAACAACTGGGAGTTTTGGAAGAGGTTGAAAGGGAGGTGCAGAAGTGCCTGGGGTTGGTGCGGTTAGAGCTACCGCTGAAAGGGGCTTGATTAATGAGGAAGCTTCCCGGAGGGGCCCTTGCTCAGGGTTCTGGCAGGGCCTTAAATGACCATTTCCCAAACTGGGTTCCCTGAGGTACCCTGTGGAAAAAAAGATTTGAGAGTCCAATGAGTTGCAGAAACACTGCGTCTCTATTCCCCCTACTCCCCTTAGAGCACCCCAGGGCTCAGACCAGGCCCGCAGTTAAAGGCCCCTGCTTCACTTAGCCTTTCCCAAACTGCTTTTGACCGTGAAGTGCCTTTTTGTTTTGCAGCTACAGAGGAAAATGTTGCAGAGCACATTTTGGAAATTACTGCTCTAAATGTTCTGTAAGGCACGCCCCTCCCCCCCAATACACGCAGTCTATGGGTGTTGTGGGGTGTGGGGTGTAGGTGTGGGGGTTTGGACCCTCTCAAGTGCTGTCTCTCATCCCGCTACGTGTGTGGGGATGGAGCAAATGAATTGAACCTTTTTTGAAGCTTGGGGTGGGGGGGGATGGTTTCTGACGCCCGGCCTGGGCAGGGGGGCCCTGGCCCCCAGCCCTTAGATGATGCACGTTGTCTGGCAGCCTGTGTCCATAGCATTCTTTAGTCCTTGACCAGGGAGCCTGAGCTCCGTCTTAATCTGGGGAGGTTGTGGGGGATCCTCTTTCCCATGCTTCCGTCTGGGCCCCTCCACCTCTGCACAACTCTCCAGGTGCTGAGACATAACAAACCAGCACAATAAACCTTTATTCTGGCCTGAGTCTTGCTGTTTTTCTGAGGGTGGGAATGAGTCTGATGGGAGATGGGGGGTGCATTTCCCCTGGACTGTTCTGTGGGGGTGAGGCAACTTCCTGGGGGAGACATATCAGCTAGGCCCTGGGGGCTGAATGATGTGAGAAAGAGGAAAGAAAGGGCGTCCCAGGGGTTTGGGGGTGATAACTCGTGCTCCCAAGGCTGAGCCGCAGCCCTGGACTTGTGGCCACACAGCCAGGTTCCATGTACGTCTCCGTGACTTGCTGTGACCACAGGGGAGCCACCCGCCTCTCTGTTTCCCTGAGGAGACAGGGAATGGAGGTGCTCCCAGCCGAGGCTTCAGTGTCCCATACCCCTGCAGAGTGGCTGCGGATGGGACGGGTCTCGGATGATGCCACCCTCACCGCACCCTTGCTGGCGCCTGGGGTTGGAAGCAGCCCTGGCCTTTGTCTCCTCGCCACAAGGCTCCTCCTCGTGTTTGATGGCAAGTTCCTGTGGCCACTGCGCCCCCTCCGCCCTGGAGCTGCCAGCTGGAATCCAGATGTGGCTGGGCTAGGAGCACGTGCTGGATCCCCGGGGTGATGGGGGCAGGGAGGCCATGCCTCTGATGCCCCTCTCCTCTACCAACCCCACATCCCCCCACATCTATCCGGAGGGGGCCTGGGTTTGGGTTTCATAACACACAATGGCCTCTGTCTTGCTCAGTGGGGAAGGGCCCTCCCTTTCTCAGCAGACCAGCTCCTGCCCAAGAACATGGGGAGAAGTGAATACAAATACTGAATACCCGGATGCTGTGTGGCTCTGACCAAGTCACTCAACCTCTCTGGGTGTGACAGGCTCCCTCCTTGTTCCTGAGCTCCTGTGGGGTCCTAGGCACTGGGATGTGGCTGGGAAATGCATTAAGCTTCCCCATGACAGGCAAAAAGCAGGTAAGAGAAGCAGACCGTTGGAGATCCCTGGGAGCAGACAGGGGTGAGTTTCCCAAACAACAGCTCCCTGGTCATTGGTTCCCCATTAATACTCAACTTGGCCTTCCAGAGGGCATGGAGTGTGGGCCTTAGCCTTAGCCTGTGTCCACTGGGACTCGTGTGTGGGGGGGATTAAGGAGGTGGTCTGAGCCCCAGTGCAGGAGTCAACCAATGTCTTCCTCACCTCTGAGCTTTTACAGCTGCTATTCCCTCTGCCTATGACATCCTTCCACACCTTTCCTTGCCTTGCTAAAACCCTTTCATCCTTTAGCTTCTGGCCTAGATGTCCCTCCCTCCTGGGAGCCTTCCCTGACAGCCCCAACCCAGCCTCTTCCACAGTCCCCTGGCTTTGTGACAGTGATTCCTCACAATTAATGAGCATCTGTTATGTGCCAGGCACTGCTCTAAGCACTGGATGTTATTAACTCATTGAAACTTGCAACGCTACGAGGTGGGTACTGTTATTAGTCCTATGTCTCAGAAGAGACAACTGAGGCCCAGAGAGGTGAAGTCAGTTGCCCAGGTCACACAGCCAGGATTCTGGCCCCTTAGTCTGATTCCAGAGGCTGATTTCTCCACTGGGCTCTATTGCTTTTTTGATGAATGAATGATTGAATAAATGAAAGAAGTCCTTGGGGGAGAGGACAGCAGGGCCCTATTCTTGCTTAGAGCCCCTTCAATCTTTCCCGCCATCTGCGATGGAGTTACCAGGAGGGGGGTCTTTTATGGGCACACATCTGGGTGGGCACCAGTGGGGAGTGAGCCACAGAGGGACACAGTGGTTCGGAGCTTGTGTGGCTGGGCTAGGGTTGGGGGGAGAGTGGGGCTTGGGGAAGGGGGTGGGGGTTCCACTGTTCCCAAGGATCCGGGAATCTGCGAGGGCCTGAACAGAGACCCCCACTGTCCCAGGGCTTGTGAAACCGCACAGGGGCCCTCAGCCCGGCATCTGTCCTGGCGCCCCAGGCCTGCTGTCACCCTAAAGGGAGAGGGAGAGAGAGCAAAACCAGCCCCAAGACATGAACCCCAGCTCAGTGTGGGAATGGGGGTGGGGGTGCTGAATAACCCCCTTCCCCATGCCCTGCCCTTCTCTGATCAGCACGACAGGCTGGATGTTTGCTGGCCAGGAGTCATGTCCAGGGCGAGAGCGGGAGTCATGAACTCATGTCTCCTGGGCCGCTCTGCCCTGGGCACATACATCATCTTTAACCCTCTGGGATGGTTTGGGCCTTGGGGTGAGACTGCCTGGGTCAATGTCAGCTCCACCATTTCCTGGCTGTGTGGCCTCGGGCAAGTCACCTCACCTCTCTGGGCCGCCATTTCCATGTGTGTAAAGAGGGGATGATCCTACCCCACCTGGCAGGGGTTTCCACCTGCACAATGAGCTTTTAGAAATCCTGACTCAGGAACCCCTACCCAGACCAATTAAATCACAGTGTTCAAGGGTGTCACCACCAAGTGCAAAGCCCATGAGGAGAGGGGCCTATGTCACCAATGTCTCCCCAGCACTCGGCCCACTGCCTGGCACAGGGTGGATGCTCCAGATGTGTGAGCGCGTGCCTGTGAGGCTGGAGGAAGGCACATGTGCTAGCACGTACATAACCACATTTAACTCTCTCCACATTCTCCACAGGGAGATGAGCAAGATCATTACCTCCTTTTTACAGATGAGGAAACTGAGGCTCAGAGGGGGTGCAGTGATTTGCCTGGCAGAGCCGGGATTCAAACCCAGGTCTGTCTGGCTCCTCAGCCTGGGCTCTTCAGAGCTGAGCCTCCCGCCTTATTGTTGAACTTGTCTGTGGTCCCAAGGCCGAGTCTCTCTGTTGAGAGTGAGGTGGGGGCACGTGCATTTTGTGTCCACTGCGTTTCATCATGGGTCCTGTTTCAACCTCACCTGGCCCCCTGGGATGTTGACAGCGACTGCAGGGCATTGTGGGTCTGGCCTGTTGTGGTTCTCATGCACAGAGGCTTGGAATCCTTGAGTCTGCCCTGGCTGGAATTCATTAAACCCCTGGGTTCCAAGGTGGCCCAGAAGTAAGTTGCAGGGTCATAAACCCTTTGTTTTCCAATCACAACTATTTAATGAGCACCTACTATGTGCCAGGTATTGGAGACACACCATTAGCAAAACAGATCTGAGGCTATATTCTAGTGGAGGAGATGAAAATTCAACAAAGACTCATCCGGATACAACCACAATGATTAATAACATCAGATAAATGGACTCTTATGCATGTCTGGCGCTTTACTTTTTGTAGCTTTACTGAGGCATAGTGGACACACAATAAATGCACATATTTAAAGTGTACAATTTGATAATTTTGACATATTGTATACTCAAAAGCCATCGTCACAATCAAGATAATGGATACATCCATCGCCTCTGAAACAGTCTTTGTACCGCTTGTAAACTCTTCTTACCTCCTCTCCACACCCTGCCCCCAGTCCCGAGGCAACTGTTGTTCTGCCTTCTGTCATTGTGATTCATTTTTATTCTCTGGAATTGTATATCAATGGAACCATGCAGTGTGCACTCTTATTTTGGTCTGGCTTCTTTCACTCAGCATACATATTTTGAGATTTATTCATGCTATTGTGTGTATCAATATTTCACTCCTTTTTAATTGCTGTGTAGTATTCCTTTGTGTGGATGTATTACAATTTGTTTATCCATTCACCTACTGATGGACATTTGGGTGGTTTCCAGTTTGGGGCTATTACAAATAAATCTGCTGGGAACTACTGGTGTTGTTTTATTTCTTCCTCACAACCTTCTTCATGAGATGGTCATTATTTCTCCCCATTTTACAGATGAGAAAAAGGGAGACCCAGAGAGGTCAAGTAACTTGTCTAAGGTCATACAGCCAGTAGTTAGAGCATACAAACTTCAACAGTGGGACTGATTGAGCTAAGTGACCTTAGGGGCCCTCTAAAGTTCATAGGGTCCCAGAACCCCTGATTGAGACCAGCCCCTCATTTTATACGTGGGCATGAGAGGACCAGACAGGAGCTGGGACCTGTCCAGAGCTGCTGAGAATCCGGGTCTCTGGTGGACAGTCTGGCGCTGTGTCTAGCTCAGCTCTGCTGCATCCTGGCTTTTCATCTAATGTGGCGAGAGGATAAGGCTGTCCAGAGTGGGACAGAGATTTGCCATTTTTTCAGGAGGTTTTCATTTCAGGATTCCTCCGGCTGCTCAGAAATAGCAGGAAGGATTTGGCACTGGCTCCAGGGCCTGGGAGGTTCCCCCGCAGCTGCTCCCCCTCCCCAGGCGGGTCCAGGGTTTATGGCAGCAGCTGCAAAGTATAAAATAACCCTGCTTGTAAATCCGCTCTTGCCAGGGTCTTGATGCCAGAGGCCTCTGCGATGCCCAGCAGGGCATCCCACCACCCACTGGGCCCCTGCAGGGAGGGACTCCTGGGGTTACCCTGGAAGCCTGCAGGGTCCAGGTCTTGGAGTGACCACTTGGGGCCTCTCCCTTAGGGTTTGGAGAGCTGGACTCAGCTCAAGGGTCTGGAGGGGGAAAAGGAGAGACTGGGGTTGCAAAGGGGTCCATGACTAGGAACAGCAAGGGGAGGGGGAGGTAGTGGGACCCGGAAATAAGGAACCAGGAGACCCAATTAGGCCCCTCCTAGCTGTGTGACTTGGGGCAAGTCAGCGCACCTCTTTGAGCGCTGGGTTCCTCCCTGGTAAAGCTGGGACCACAGCCTTTTCCTTGTGCCCTTTCCCCCTCCCCCCAATACTAAGAGGTTAATAGATGTAAAAGCACTTTACAATGTGCAGGGCAGTGTGGTATGATGGTTAGGGGTGCAGGCTTCAGAGGACCTGGGTTGGAATCCCAACTCTGCCGTTTCCCAGCTGTGTGACCTTGGGTAATTCACTTAATCTCTCTGGGCCTCAGATTCCTCATCTGTGAAATGGGCATCATGGTGGTACCTACCCTGGAGGGTTGGTGGAAGTAGAATTCATTCACTTAAAGTGCTGAGGACAGCCACCCCACCCCACCCCGCAGTTGCTCAATGAATGTGAGGTTCTGTTAGCTGGAAACTGTGAAGTGCTGTGTGCAGGGAAGCGTAAAGGAGGAAACCTCTGTCTCTAAATGTCTGGCTGCTCTGTGAGTTGCCTGTTCTCTCCAGGTCTAGGTTTAGAACTTCAGAATTATGAGATCAGTGATTCTTAGGTGCTTAAAATTTTAGAGTCTTAACATCTTGGGGGTAGAGGGCCCTAGAAGTGTGGGTGCGACCAGAGCAGTTCCAGCAGCGACTGGAGTCCTGCGAACTTCAGGGAGGGGTAAAGGATGTGGTGAAAGAGGAAAGTCTCACACTACACTGTGGGTGTTGAAAAGCCCTCCCCACCCCCCCACCCCTGTGCCCCTCGGTGGGGCTTGGCTCCCAGTGGGGGCCAGGGGTCATGCTGCAGCTGTTCCCTGTCTCCCTCTGGGGTTTGGTGACCCCAGCCAGGGCTTAAACATTGTCTGGGGGAGCATGCTGGAGACATGGCTGGCGATATGCGTTGGGGAGCCCAGGGACTTGGGCCCAAGGGGGCAGGTGCTAGGGCTATTTCTGGGGTTGGGGGGCTGGAAAGGTGAGGGGGACCCAGTGTGATTAGTTGCCAAGGGACCTAGAATGGGTCCTCTCCTTTCTCTGTTGTGTTCCCATCTATAAAACAAACCAAATTCTCATCAGCACAGACACTGGCAGGAAACTCCTCCAGGCACAGTGGGGGACGGACAGAAGGTGTCTGCATCACAAAAGTTGGGTTCAAATCTCAGAGCTTGAACTCCACCTCCAGGCTGCAGGACCTTGAGCAGCTTCTGCCCCCTCTCAGGAACCCTAGTGCTTCACCTGTGAAACCACAAATCCTGCCGTGTTGTAAGGCTCCTTGAGCACCTGACCTGGGGCCCAGACTGGAGAAGGAGCTCCATTTCTCTTGGCCCTTCTGATTGTCCTGTCGTTTCTACCATCAGGAAGCTCCAAAGAGGGGGCCGGAATCTCATCTCAGATTCTGTGATTTCTCCAAGCCCTGTGGGTCCAGCATAGTATGGAGCTGGGTACCCAATCGGTGCTCAATGAATGCTGGGTACCCAATAGGTGCTCAATGAATGCTGGGTATCCAATAGGTGCTCAATGAACGCTGAGCAGAGAGTGCTGAGCTCCCTTCAAGGAGCTCCTTGAATGAAGAGCAGAGGGGAAAGGTGACACTGGGACAGTTGGACATCTCCTCTGCCCCTGCCCTGGGAGAGGGTGTGATGTGAGGGGCTCCAGGAACCTCCTTCGGTCCCCAATTCTTGAATACCCACTGTGTAGCTGGCATAGCACTAAACACGTTCTATGCATTGGGTACTCACAAAGCTGAGGGAGGCATACGGAACCCGAGAGGTGAAGTGACGTGCCCAAGGTCACACAGCCAGAAAGTGCCTGAACTGGGCTTTGAACTTGCTGGGGCTGTTGGTCCCCACAGTCACGGCTCCACACTGCCTGCAAACCTATTCATGAACGTATGAATGAATGCAGGCTACCGGGTTGGAGGAAGGGGCCCAAGGCCAATGTGTCCAAACTTCCGCCTGGCTGCTCAGCTCAGCTGGCTCAGGTGTCTTCACAGCTGCTGGGTGCTACGGGCCTCGCAATCTGCAAGGAGGAAAGGCAGCGAAGAGGGCTTGGACCACAATGGGCCGTGGAGTCAGGCCTTTCCTAATTCACAAATGGCGCATGCGCACGCCCCACCCCTGGCGGCAACTCGGGCTGCTCACCCAGCACAGCATCGTTGGCACCACGACCCAACAGGGGGCCTTTATCCCCATTTTACAGAGTGAGCTAAAGGGGCCAGCCGGAGGTCACATTGCTGGTAAATAAGCAAGCCTGTCTGTTGGACTCCAACGCCCTTCGCCCTGCCGGAGATGCTGCATGCAAGAGACGAGGAGTCCACAGGGTCTGGAGTCCAAGCCACAGCCCTGGGGCGTTATGGAGGCGTGAACTTGGAAGTGGGGGGCTCTGGGCAGGTACTGGGCAGGATCTGGAGCCCCAGGGTAGAGGTGGGGCTCTGCCCTTTCCTGGCTGTGCTGCCTGGGGCGAGTTCCTTGCCCTCTCTGGGCCTAAGGGTCCCATCTCTGACAAAAGAAAGGAGGAGGCTTGCTCTGATTTTCACCCAGCTGGTGGGCCTCAAACTCTGTGTTCCTGTGTGAGGCGTTATTATCAGCACCTGGGGGAAATAACTGCAGGATGCCACTTTTGCCTAAATAAAAAAAATCACTTGATTCTTGGATAAGAAGGCCTTGGGAGAAGCTGGCTTCTTTTCCCCCCTTTAATCCATCCCAGAGAGAGCAAACGCTCCCCATTATAAGAGACCCCTGGAAGAGATCTCTCAGCTCCTCTGGTCGTCTCTCCAGCATCTGAACACCCCCCGTCACTAACCGAAGTCCTTTCTTCTAGCTAACCTAAGGTGGACAGGCTGGGCCCACAGGCCCATTTCCCCACAGCTTGGCCTGTAGCAGAGCTCCGGCTGGAGGGACTGGGCCAGCCATTGGAGAACCAGTTAGAACACTTTTGAATTTTTCTCATGACCTCTCATAAGATAAGAACATTTTGTCTTTGTCCAGATCTGATCTTCGCACTGTCTGGTTTTGAGCAGACTGGAGTGAGAGAGAAACAGCCTTTTTGGAGGGTCAGATGGCAGCATCTACCAGTGTTGTAAATGTCCTTGCCTTTTGCCCCAGAAATTCTTTTCTGGAACCTGGCTACAGCAATAGGTATGTGGACCCTGAGATGGATGTGCCAGGACATTCAGGCCAGCGTTGTTTCAAATAAGTGAAAAAGACGAAACCGCCTACGTGCCCATAAGTGCAGAAGAACTGAAACATTGGTCTTGTCAAGTGAGAGGATATTCAGAGAGAATTCGCTTTGGAACAAGGGTCTGGAACGTAGATATAAGTCAATAGTTTCCAATTCACTTTTTCACATAAATGATTTCATGTGAAAAATCGCTACAAAGACGGTTTGATCAGCTTCATTTAGCCAATGAGGAAACCAACCCAACTCGGTGAACTGCCGACGAATGAGGTACCACAGAAGTGAGTGACTTGTCCCAAGGTCACACAGCTGGTGAGTGGGGTAGAGGCCTCAGGTCATGTCTGGCTTGGGAGTTCAACCTCCTTATGGCTTGTGGTCTACCTATGGGCGGGGGAAAGAGCTCTGAGCTCCAGGGGGCAGCCCTGACTGTGACTGTCACACATGGAAGGCACCTGTTTGAGGGGTGAGCCCAGACTTCAGCTCACCTGGGCTTTGGGTGTCTCTGGAATGGAGCCAATTCAGGATTCTTCCTGATCAGGTGTAGGGGCCAGAACACGCCCTGGGAGAGCTCACAAAGGGAGGTCACAGATGGCAGAGCTGGACAGTCTTGCTGTCATCACACATTTCCAAAGATACTCTGCATATGTGCGTCTTGTAGACAGTGGCACGCTCCTGGATCCTGGTGGGATTGCCGGGTCCAAGGGGACATGCGTAATATTTTCAGAGATGCTGGCAAATGACTTTTCTAAAATGCATCATCCATTTCCATTCTCATGTTGGTCTAAGAGTATTCCCATTTCCCCATATCCTTGACAATACTGTTAGTTTTCAGTTTTTTTCCCAATTGGATAGGTGAGAAGTGGTATCCATTGCTATGGTTCTCTGATTACTGGTGAGATAGGCGCTTTGCCTTCTGGAGTTCCTCTCCTATGAATTGCCTGTTTCTATCCTTAGTCCCCTTTTGTGTTGCTTGTGTATCTGCTGATTTTCTACTTTTTGGGGGCCACAGAATCCTTTGTCCTAATAAATTCTTACTAGGAATGCTAACATAAGTTGAATGAACATCAAGCTGCATCCTGGAAGGGGGCATGGGATACCCAGAGGGCCCGTTTGCCTCCCTTTGCCCCCTGCAGGGGCCTGTAGAGCTCAGTGGAGCATACTTTGCCAACAGTTGGTATAGTCCTACCACAGAGCTACAAACGAGGAAACTGACACCCAAAGTCGCCCAGAAAGGTAATGGCAAAGGCAAATCTCCACTGCAGGTCATTTTGTCACTGCTCATTGAAGAAGGATCTCTAGGTAGATGTGATCAAAGCATCCATGGGTGACTGTTTCATAGCTTCCTGTCTATCCTCTTCTCTTTACTTTGTGTGTGTGTGTGTGTGTGTGTGTCTTATTGCAATGGCTGGAACTTCTAATTCAATATCATTGGTGGTTGTGGAAGTGGTGGTGGTAGAGATGGTCCATGATGGTGGAGGTGGTCGAGGTGGTGGTGATGGTGGAGTTGATGGGGGTAGTGGACACCCTTACCTTGTTCCTGATCTTAATGAGAATGCTTCCAAAGTTTTCCAGATGTTTGCTGTTGTTTTCTGGTAAATGTCCTTTTTCAAGTTAAGGAAATTACTTTCTATTCTTGGATTGCCGAGATTTTGTCGCAAATACCGTGTTTCCCCGAAAATAAGACTTAGCCAGACAATCAGCTGTAATGCATCTTTTGGAGCAAACAGTAATTATAAGATATTATATTATTATATTATATTATATTATATTATATTATATTATATTATATTATATTATATTATATTATATCGTATTAAAGACCCGGTCTTATATTACAGTAAAATAAGACCAGGTCTTATATTAATTTTTGCTCCAAAAGACGCATGAGAAGCTGATTGTCCAGCTAGGTCTTATTTTTGGGGAAACACGGTAGGTACTGACATTTATCAAATGATTTCCCATATCTACTAAGATGAGATAGTCCTTTTTATCTCACTTTAGGGAACTGGATGAAAGCTTCTCTACACAATCTGAACGAGCTGGTTTTGTCTCAAGCATGGAACTTCCCCCTCGCTCACTTCCCCTGTCTCTTCTTTCTCCCTAAAACACAGACACTTTTCAAGGCCTGAGGAGCTGGACACTGGAGGAGGGTGAGGCATCAGAATAGAAATGATCTCCTTGTGCTGGGTCAGCGCTTTCCACCGGCCTGACTTCTGCTGCTGCTTCCTGTACTAACCCGGGGTTGGGGGTGGTGAGAGCAGCTCCCCCCTCTTGTTCCAGACATAGCCTGAGACATTCTGAGGTTGCGTTAAAATGCCGGTGGCAGACAGGCAGGGGGGTATCTTGAAGCCTTGCATTCCTCTCCAGGATGCCGGCGGAGGTGGGGTGCGGGGAAGCTGGGCCAGTGGGTGGTGGGGGAGGAATTTTTCGTGGGGAGGGAGTTGGTTCGGGGTGTGGGGAGAAGGTCTGGTTGCTAGGCAGAATCGGCAGAGATGAATCATGTTCTGGCGTGAGCTGGTTATTGGCTAAAATGCGCAGTTGTCCAAGTTTGTGGAATATTTTTGTTTGAGCTGGAAGGGAATATGGATTCATTGGGTCCAATCCCTCATTTTGCAGATAAACTGAAAATACAGAAAGGGAGAAAGGTTTGCCTAGGGAGTGAGGATGGATCTCTTCCCTCCTGGCTTTTTCCAGGCCCTCACTATAGGTGTGGGCTGGTGACCCAAAAAGCCTTCAGGAATGCTTCCTATATTGTATGCAGTGACTGTTCTAGGCATCAGAGATTTCATGGTGAATCCTCAGATGCACTCTCCCTGGGCAAGATAAATTCAGAGTGTTATGTGCTTCAAAGAAAACCAACAATGTGATGAGCCAGTGCGTAGTTATGGGTTTCTACTTAAGCCAGGCTGGACCAGGGGGTCTGTCTGGGGAGATGACATGTGAGGGAATACCTGAATGGAAAAGGCAGCCTTGGAAAGCTCTGGGAAGAGGGCTCCAAGTAGAGGGGCCAGCAAGTGCAAAGGCCCTGAGGTAGGAGTGAGCTTGGTGAGTTTGAGGGACAGCAGGGAATCCAGTGGCTGAGGGAAGTGAAAGGTGGGCAGAGCTTTGGAGGCCAGAGAGAAAGTCCATGGAAAGCTCTTGCTCTGCATATAGCAGAGGCATGATCTCCCTCTTGACTCCTCCTGTCCTGTGGCTGAACGAGCATTTAGTAAGCACCTATGGTGTGCCCAGCTGTCCTGTGCACCTGTCATCTCATCTCATTGTACAATAGCCCCTCTCCGGTTGTCCATCTGAGGAGGACAAATGAGAGAGGCCCACGCTTGTCCGGGACCACCCTGTGCAAGCATCCCTGATCTAGGCTCTCTCCCTGGAGGCCCTCAGCTCCGTGAGCTCGGCCAGAAAAGAATGCGCCTGCATGAGCAGATTGTCTTTTGGTTCAACTCTAGAGAAAAAAGAGTGGGAAAGGTCAAGAGAAGACTCGGATCCTGGCAGCCCCCCAAGAAGTCTTGCCAGGGAGCAGGGCCACGCTGTCCAGGGCCTTTGGGGTTGGAATGGATGAGCACCCCCTTGAAGGGAGATGGTCCTCAGGGGCCCTGCTGTTGTGGGAAAAACTGAATAAGATTCTGGGGCTGCACGGCAAATGGGACAGTGTGAGAAGCTCCCACAAAGCTCCTTTGCCCCAGTAGCCCGACAGATGCCTGGGATTCCACCATCAGTGATTTATTCACTGGTGATGAGCGCTGCTCTTGGCTCCTCTTTTTGTAAGATACAAATCTCCTTTGGCAAAAAGAGTGAGAAGAGGAAGTCTCGAACCTAACAGTGCGATACATTTTAGAGATTGTCAATGATAGGGGCCCCAGTGCTGGACAACTCTGAGGGGCCATCAGATTTAGAGCTCCCCATGAGATGGACAGAGACTTTTGTTGGTGAGGCGACACTGCTGCCCATCGCCTCCCTTTGCCTTATCCTGCTTTCTTTTCTTTTTTTGTTTGTTTTTTGTTTTGTTTTATTTATTTATTTAATTTTTAAAAACATTTTAAAATTAGTTTTAGGTGCACAAAACATTGTAATAGGAAAAAAAACATTGTAATGGTTAGACGTTTATCATTTATATCCCTCACACAGTGACAACCCCCCTCCCCGCATCCACTACCCCTCTGACATCGCACGCAGCCATTCCATTTCCACTGTCTCTATTCCTAATGCTGTACTCCACGTCTTGTTCAAATTTATATATACAAAATTGTAGTTGACCTTCATTATTGTTCAGCTTCAGCTTCAGGTGTACAGTGCAGTGATCAGGCATCTACATCATCCCTGAGGTGGTCTCCCTAACGAGACAAGTGTCCATAGTTATCCTGCTTTCTTAACTGCCCCTCCACACGTGTTGACCCCAGGAACCCTCCCGAATGAATACCCTGTGTGCTAATTTCCATCTGAGCGTTGGCTTCCTGAGGAATCTGCCCTGTCACGATGATGATGATGTTGATGGTAGTGATGGTGGTGGATGTATTATCAAGGGCTGCCATAACAAAATACCGCAGACTGTGTGGCTTAAACCATAGAAATTCCTTTTCTCACAGTTTTGGTGGCTGAAAGGCTAAGATCAAGGTTCTGATAGGGTTCAGTTTCTGGTGAGGGCTCTCTTCCTGGCTTGTAGATGTTTGCTTTGCCCTTACATGGCCGTTCCTCTGAGTGAGTGTGTGAGACCTTTCCTTAGAAGGTCTCACAATTATGACTTCCATTACCTCCTTAACTTTATTTCCCTCATAATCACCCTGTCTTCAAATACGATTACATTGAGGGGTGGGGCTTCAACATAGGGATTTTAGGGGGATACAATTTCGTCAATAGCAGGGATGATGGTGACAACGATGATGGTGATGACCACGATGGCGGCAGTGATGGTGATGGTGATGGTGGTGGTGTTGGCAGCAGTGATGGTGGTGATGGCGGCAGTGATGGTGGTGATGGCGGCAGTGATGGTGGTGGTGATGGTGATGGTGGTGGTGGTGGCGGCGATGGCGGCAGTGATGGTGGTGACAATGATAAGCATGACCATATTGAGGATGATTATGGTGATGATGGTAATGATGATGGTGGGGAGAGTGGGGATGGGGATGGTGGTGATAGCTAACATTTATTGAGTACTTACCACATGTCTGGCACTGTCCTATTTTTTTTTTAACTTCACGTTTGATCGTCCATTTAATCCTCACAACAATTCTATGACTCAGGAGGTAGTACGCTGCCGATTTTTCAGAAAGGGAAATCGAGGCTCAGAGAAGTTAAGTATCTGCTTCAAGTCACATGCAGAGACCATGGCAGAGCTGGGGTCAGAGCCCAAGCCCCCATGTCCCCATCCAAGATTGTTCCCTGATGTCCTGAGGTCCTGCTCAAAAGGAGCCAGTGACACAGGGCTGTGTGTGATATTTGGGTGGAGTGGGGTCCAGTGCAATCCTTTGACCCATTTCCTGAGGCCTCAGGGGCAGGAAGGGAGGCCCCTCGGACCTCTTTTGTACCAGCAGCACCAGGGCAGTAAGAGTTGTCCTCACCCCGGGTGCCTTTTGGAGTTATTCTGAGAGCTGGGCTTCTCTGAAGCGAAGCCAAGGGTGGGAGTATTTAACATGACATTTCCAAAGATAGCTGGGTGGGGATGGTACTGGTGGTATTTGAGGCTGGGCCTGGGGAATAGCTGTGCCCTGTGGTTGGCCACGCACTGTGGAGTGACTTTGCCTGTCAAGTTATGTGTGACAGAAGTTATGTCTGTGTGTCTCCTGCATGGGTGCAGTGAGACCACAGCTTTGTATGGTTTTGGAGGCCTTGCTGTGAGGACTGGTCCCATGGCAGACACCATAGGTTGGAAGCCCGGAGATTACAGTATTTAAAACATAGTAATAATAGTACTACTACTAGCGGTAGTAACAATAGTAATAATAGTAACAATCGGTACTGTAAGTAATAGTAATAATAATTATAATACCAATGCTAATAGTAATAATGATAACGGCAGTAATCATTATAGGGAGAAAAGAATAGTAGCCTTGGCCTAGAATCCTGCCTCCACCGTTTCCTGGCTGTGTGATCTTGGACACATTACTTTACCTTGTCATTTCTTCATCTGTAAAAAGGGATAATCATAGTATTTTCGGACTTCTGTGCGGAGTAAATGAGCTCATCTATACAACACCCAGCAACTATGCCTGGCAGAGTCAAGGCTGAAGTGTATACGTAATCATGACAACTGTCATAACAACAAATTCTTTTTATGTGCCACACGCTTTATGTGCATCATCTCATTTAATCTTCACATCAACCCTACCGGGTAGGCACTATTATTATTCCCATTTTGCAGATGAATAAACTGAGGCTTGGGGTGGTTAAAGGCTCTTATTCAAGGTCACACAAAGTGACCAGAGTTTGAACCCACGCTGTCTGATTCCAGCTCTCCAAGCTCACTCTGCTCTGTCCTGACGCTGCTTCCCTGTGTGGGGACAGTTTTCTCTGGGGAGGTTGCTTTTTAAGGGGTTGGCTGTTGTCATCTTGGAGGGTCGAGAAAGCAAGCAGACAGGCCAGAAAAAGCCATTGATGAGGGAGGTGCTCCACATCCATCTTCTGGTTGGGGCTGAAGCTCATCTCTGGGGACCCCCTAACTCTATTAAGACTCAGTGGGACGTAGAAATCTTCTGTCCTGTCACAAGGATGGATACAGAGTCTGCACTATTGCCTCAAGTTCAAGAGGATTAAATCATAAAGAAGTGCTCCCTCATTTGCTTGGCTTTTTAAGAAGACTCCATGATAGAGACAGCTAGTTTTGACAGGACAATGCTTAATGTGAGGTTCTAAAACCGTGCCTTTGGGTATGGCCCCAAGTGGCCAAAATCCAGGAATCACATCTAGGAAAAGTTAGAGACGTGGTCAGAGCAGCTGTGATGTGGTGCTTTGAAGGGGGTAGGAGGTGGGCAGAGCATCTCAGCCAGAGCTTGCCTACCACTTCTTAGCGGTGTCATCAGGGACAAGTCATTTCATCTCTCTATAACTCTATTTTGCATCTATCCATCCATCTATCCACCTACCCACCCACCCACGCACCCACAGATCTCTCTATCCACTTCCCATCTATGTATCCATCCATCCACCCACCCACCCATCCATCCACTCACACACCCCTCCATCCATCCACCCTTCTATTCATTCACCCACCCATCCATTGACCCACCCAACCATCTATCTATCCCCTTACCCACAAATCCATTCATCTAATAAGCATTCATGGAGCCCCTAGTAAGTCAAGAACTACACCAGGTGCTGGGTTCCACAATTATGATATTGCTGTGAAAACAACATACACAGTCATCAATAGAAGACTAAATTATAGACCATCACACATGGAACACTGTGTAGCTGTTAATAAGAAAGAGACAGGTCAATAGGAACTGATGTGGGGAAATACGTTCAAGAGGAAAATAAAAAGATGCAGAAGTCTGGGGAGTACGAGATCGGAGAATTCAGTTTGTGAACTTGCCACCATGTGCTACGTTGGCAGCACTGTGCTAACAGCTCGGTAAGGTTTCATAACCTTGGTATATCAGTGTCTCACAGCTGCGTTCGTGTTGACGTGTGGCGGGGTCTTGCTGAGAGGCGTTCATTATTGTCATGTGTTTTTGTGTGTCGTCGTGAGAATGTCTGAGCTTGAATTAGAGCAACGAACAAACATTAAACTTCATGTTAAACTTGGCAAGAGTGGAAGTGAAATCAGGGACATGTTAGTCCAAGTTTAGGGAGTTAATGTTATAAAGAAAACGGCAGTGTACAAGTGGATTAAACATTTTTCTGAGGGGAGAGAACGCGTCACTGATGAAGAGAGGTCAGGGCGGCCAGTAACGAGCAGAACTGATGAAAACATTGCAAAAATTCATAGAATTGTGCGTCAAAATCGTAGGCTGTCTGTGAGAACCATAGCACACCAAGTAAACATCGATAGAGAAACAGTTAGGAAAACCTTAACTGAAAATCTTGGCATGAGAAAGGTGTGCAAAAATGGTCCCAAAGGAGCTCTTGCATCACAACAATGCACCAGCCCACATGGCACTGTCTGTGAGGGAGTTTTTAGCCAGTAAACAAATCACTGTATTGGAGCATCCTCCCTACTCACCTGATCTGGCCCCCAGTGACTTCTTTCTTTACCTGAAGAGAAAGGAAATATTGAAAGGAAGACATTTTGATGACATTCAGGACATCTAGGGTAATACAATGACAGCTCTGATGGCCGTTCCAGAAAAAAAGTTCCAAAATTGCTTTGAAGGGTAGACTAGGTGCTGGCATCAGTGCATAGCTTCCCAAGGGGAGTAATTCGAAGGTGACCGTAGTGATATTCAGCAATGAGGTATGTAGCACTTTTTCTGGGATGAGTTCATGAACTTAATTGTCAGGCATGCTACCATTTGTAAAAAGGAAAAAGGACAGTCTATGTAAACATATGTATACTTGGATATGCCTAGAAACTCTCTGGAAGGACATGTAAGAAACAAGTATCAGAGATTGCCTGTGAGGAAGGAGACTGGGGAATGAGTAGGGGTGGCAAGGAAACTTATATATCACACTGTTCCCTTTTAGGCTGTTTGAATTTTTTCTTAGTAGTGTGTTACCTGTTTAAAATTGAAAAAAAATAATTTACATTAAAAAAAGAAGACTCAGTCTCTGGGTAATGACATACAAAGATAAGAAAACAGCATAGTACAATGCTGTCCATGATATGTATGTGATTAGGGAAGAACAGGGGACTGTGGAATTTGAGAGGGGTACCTGGTTTAGCCTGGAGGAATCAGGGAAGGCTTCCCGGAGGAAGTGATGCCTGCGAGGAGGCTCCCAGGCTGAGTGGAGGTTAAGGGAAGGTGCCTGGCGAGGGCATTCCTGGCAGGAGAAACAGCATGAGCAAAGGCCTGTAGTTACATTGGAAGCTCCCGGGGAGCTTTTCAAAACCACCAGTGCCCCGGCCCCACCCCTAGGGCATTGGATTTAATTGGACATCCGGATGAAATGGGGCTCCTTGATGTGTCTGATGCACGGCCAGTGTGAGGACCGTGGTGCGTGGTGGTGAGCTGGCCAAATGAATGAATCAGGGCTCCTTCTGTGTTGGCTGCTATTCGTGCGAATGCTCAGTGCACAGATGAGCCTCTGATGTGAGGTTTGCATCCGTGGGATGTTCTGCCTGGAGGAAATGAGGTGGGAGAAGCCTGGGCCTCACGCAGCCCAAGTGAGAGGGCCTGAGAGTCAGTTGACCGCTTGAGCCACGTTCCTCATTTGAAAAAAACCTCAGTGGGCTGTTACGAGAACTAACAGGGTTACAGATGGAAGGGCCTGGCACAGGGCATGGCGCGTGATGGACAGCCGTAACTCGTGTGTCGAGATCGCCATGGCAGGGTTTACTTGGTGATGCTGAGACCTCCTTGGAGACCCTATAAACCCTGGACTTGAGCTCATTGAAGGGTACACAATGCCCTCGTGTGGTTAAAACTAGACTTGTCTGGGAAAAGGCATGTCTTTAAAGTAAAATTCAAAACAACAACAAAAAACCCAATTCATTTCTTTTAGCTGCACAACCACCTATTTTGAGGTTTGGGCTGTTCTGGTAATATTGCTCTGGCTGTATATGAGAAGCTTCTGATGTGTAGCTAGAACTCAGCTTCAACTTTCAGAGGATGTTGACCAGGACAAAACCATCTCATTTTTTAAAAAAATCACAAAGAAGAGTGATGGGGAATTGCAGTGTTACCACAGGTGATAATGAAGGGAAACAGAACAGCACATCCTAGAGGGACGATGAATTAGATAGAACGTGCCACCCAGGACAATTTGACATGGTTCCGTCCAGGGGCTCTAATTTGAGATGATAAAGGTCCTGTGGTTTCTAGGCTGCAGAGGGAATGGTCTTTGAAGTTCTGTGCCCTTCCCCACAACCCAGAGGATTTTTAAATACACACACACACACACACACACACACACACACACACACATATATATATTTTTTTTAAACAAAGGAGGTATGGTTAAGAGGCAGCCAGCCTATGCCCAAACAAAAACCACCATCAAAAAAGACAAACACGTCTTACTTTGGGAGAGTTCAAAGAGATCTGAAACGTAACTGTTATTTCAGTATTATGTTTTCACTAGGAACTTGGGCCTCCTTTGGTGGGATTTTAGCTGGTGCATGACTGTGGGTACCTCAGAAAGGTACACCCTGCCCTCTACCCTGGTGGGGAAGACGACACACGCACCTTGGAGCACACTGGGCAGTGAAGTCTGCCCACAGAGGGGACAGTGATTAGAAGGGCTGATATTCGTGTCTGTGCCAGGGATGGGTATTTCCAACATCAGTTCACCATGCACGGACAGCTCAGAATGAACTGTGTGAAGGTCACACCTGTGCATGATACAGAAGGGGCCCAAAGAAGTTTCTGCCTATGGCTTGGCTCATCCGCCACCACACAAGTTGGAATCACCTGCCCAGACCTAAAGCTGACCCCAGGGCCTAGAAATCTATATTTTAAACTCATCCCCTAGGTGCTCTTTACCTATGGCCCACAGCTTTAGGGTATTGTCTAAGTCAGCACTTGTCAGGTTTTAGGATTTCACAGACCAGTGAAATTACAAACGAATTTTCGTTCTCATGAAGAGTTGTCCATCCGTTATTCTGCAAAGAGCAACGAAACATGATGGCCATCAACTTTCACCTTAACTCATTTCACGAAACATGACATGCACTTGGCTTTGTGAAAATCTCCATAGTCTTTACTGCCCAGTTTGCTCAGAAAGGTGCATGTGTCATCCTTGTCCAGCAGGGGGGACACCAAAGGACCTTGGGCAGCACTTTGGGGTGAGTGAGGGATCCAAGAGACAAGGCTTAGCAGAGAAAAATGTTGTCTTGCGTTCTTTTATTTACTGTATATATGCAGGTGTGTTTTATATACAATGCTTGGTTCTAGCAAAGAATCTTACAAAGGCATTCTATTGGTAATCTTCCCCCAAACAGATTCAGGTAAAACAGACCTTTGTGCCCTTCACAGACGACCAAAGCTGGGGACTTCATTACTGATTTCAGTTTGAGGCCATACACACGATTCAGAATATACATAGCTGGGTTAAGGGGATAGAAGCGGGTTGAAAGAAACCACAGGACTCACAATGACACTGTGTATCTTGCTTGCATTAGGGCCACAGTGTGAACAGCAAACGTGAGAGTCGCATAGCTCTTTCACTGTAGTGTGAGGGGCTTCGGAAATCTATGGTGACTGCACGGCGGGTGGGCAAGCAGCCGATGTGCCCAGCTGGAAGCTTCGCCAAGGGCTCACTTCTCCGCCTCTCCTTTCTTAGGTTCTTGTTTCAGTTTGTAATCAGCCAGGGCAGCCTTGATCGCATCTTCAGCCAGCACTGGAAGGCAGGGGAGGAAAGACAGCCTAAGTTTCCAGACACAGAAGTAATCTTAGGAATGGAGTCTTTTAAGAGCTGAGGGCAGCGGTGCTGGGCCAGGCTTAACAGTCACCTAGCCAGGGTGCTGGGGTGAGCAGCAAGCCTGGACACCAGCCAGCCATTTCCTGAGCCAGATTCTTCCTGTGCTGGCTTTGGACACAGACTGGGGTTAAATACCTGGGACTCTACTTCTTTAGCCTCTTGGAATCTACTTTCTTTCCTGTAAAGTTGGACAAGCATGCTTTTCTTGCTGGGATTGTATGAGGACTTACATAATGTGTCTGACACATAGTAGGGACACATTTATTAACTCTCATCTGCTCACATGAAAGTCTGGAGTAAATGTATGAGATGTGATCAAACAATATGGTGGATATCTAAATAAAAAAACTTATTAAAGACACATTGCCATTAATCCCCCTCAAAATACACCCCCTCGCTTCGAACACACTTACCCCATCGTTCTTGCCACTTTCTGAAGCAGTTCTGGAAGTCCTCTTTCGTGAGTGTCTTTAGTTGTGCTATCGCGGCTGCCTCGATGTCCTGAATCTATTCAACACATTTACCTTTCATGGTCATTTTGACTTTGGGGATGAGCCAGAAGTCACACGGTGCCAAACCTGGTGACTAAGGTAGACAGGACACACTATAATGTTTTTATTTGACAGAAATTGCTGAATACCAGAAGTGATGTGTAACACAGAGCATTGTCATGATGGATGATTTACGGCACACTTTAAAACACACCTTCTCTCAACTGTAGTTCACAGCCAACTGACTGCACCAAACAAGCTGAAGCTTGTCACCCACTGTCACTAAGGTTCGATGTGCCACTTCCCGTACTGAAGATCCCTGCCTTTCTGCTGGATGGCACTTGGCAGCAGCACTCGCTGTATTTGTTGATCAGAATGGAAAGGCTCCATGTCACACACCACTTCTGGTACGGCAATTTCTGTCAAATAAAAACATTATAGTGTGTCCTGTCTACCTTAGTCACCGGGTTTGGCACCGTGTGACTTCTGGCTCTTCCCCAAAGTCAAAATGACCATGAAAGGTAAATGTGTTGAATAGATTCAGGACATCGAGGCAGCCATGACAGCACAACTAAAGACACTCACGAAAGAGGACTTCCAGAACTGCTTCAGAAAGTGGCAAGAACGATGGGATAAGTGTGTTCGAAGTGAGGGGGGTTAATGGCAATGTGCCTTTTACTGTAATAGTTTTTTAAACATAAACATTTACCATGTTGTCTGATCACACCTCATGGCGGATGTTGATTAAGCTGCTGACGTAACGTGGGCCATGTCATTTGTTGATGGGATGGTGTCTGCCACATCACCCTCTAAGAACCCAAAGTTTGAAAATTTACTTTGGAATCGATATTAAAAGTGAGGCTACGGGGGGAAATAAAAATGGAGAGAGCTGGAATGACCGCAGAAAGCAAGCAAACAGCAGAGAGCCTCAGCTCAAGGTTTCAGCACCCAGAGGCCGAATGAAACAGCTGGCGTTTTTCTGAAGCTTTGTGCAAATGTTTACAAGCAATGGCCTTTATTCATGGGTACTTGAAATTCCAGTGCTAGTGCAAAGAACTCGGGTCTTAGCAGACTTCTTGAGGATTGCGTCAGTGCGTCCCTGTCCCAGCACGCCCTTCTCCTGTGAGTCTTACCTTGGCAAGAGACCTGGCTCTCAGCTGATTTTTAACTACTTTGGTCAGTAAATCTCCACCGATATGTTACGGCTGCTGTTTGTCATTCCCTCCTTTCCCAAGAAGGTTGAGAGAAGATGGAAATAGCTTTAGATTTAAGACAGACTGATCTGGAAAGCCAAGTGTCAGTCTTAAGGCATCTGGGCTTTCTCCTCCGACAGTGCGGAGGGGAAGACTGCATAGCTGGGCTTAGTCATTCCACATACACAGACGCGACCCCAACAGCAACAGCATGTGGACAGGAAGTGATGAAATAACAGAAACACACCACGAATAAGGTTATGGTGAAATCTGAATTTTCTCCTCTGCTGCTCTTTAGTTTACTACCATGGGGTGGGAACAGCAGATTCTGGAATCAAAGATTGGGGCTTAGATCCTGGCTCTCCCACTTTGAAGCCATCTGACTGGGGTGCTTTAACACGAACCCCCGTTTCCCCATCTGTAAAGGAGAGGTAATTTACACCTTCTGTAGCCTGGAGGGCATTTCTGAGGTTTGGAAACGATGCCAGGAAGTGCTCAGCACGACGCCTGGCACACTCCACCTCCTGTAGGACTCGCCTGGAATTGGCTGCAAGACCACAGGGCTTGAGCCCTCTGACCGTTATAAGGCGGACTCCGTGACCACAAGGGACACATCATTACTCTGTCACAAATGCAAGCTGACGCCATTACAAACTTCTTCCCAACTGTCCAAGCTCGCTGGCATTCTGGAGAGCAGAGTACTTACTGGAGCAGTGCAGTTTCACAGGAGGAAGGCAGAGTTCCTTGGCGATATCTGTGTTTTTGATTGTCAAGGCTTCCTCTACCTGAGAGGCACATGGGACAGAGAAGCAGTGTTAGTGGCGCTCTTTCTGGACGGACAGCAATACCAAGGGAAAATCAAAGAGGCTCTCAGGACAGGCTTTCTGTTACTAACCCCACACAAAGGACCGAGGACCTTCTGAGGAACCCCACTTGCATGTCAAGCCTGCAGCCTGGATTCTCAGGCACGAAGTATACACACCTGCATTGCTTGGCTGGGGTAAACAAGGCTGGTGAAGACACGTCTATAAGCTGGGAGAACCTGTGAGAAGTCTCTTAAGGGTCTGCTTTTATTTTTGTTGAAAGCAGTGATTTCCTATGCTGGTTTTATGACTATCAGCTTCTCCGATGTCCTTACAGCAAATGTTCAGAATAAGTCCCGTCAACTAGAAGTGCTGAATGGCACCAGGAGAGGTGTCAGACAGGCTGGTGGCACTCGGGCACTCTGGAAGTGGCACAGATAGGTCTTGGGATGAGAGCTCTCTTTAGGCTCAGCCTCTGCTGAAAGGAGACTCGTTCCTCCAGACTGAAAATGATGCTGGTCAAGAGCCCGAAGTCCTAACAGGAGGCAGGCAGTTCCTTGTCCACGTGGAACCGGGGCCCACTGCCTGAGGGGAAGCCAAATTTCCCCATCTGTCCCCCAATTTCCCAATTCCTCTAACTCCACTGAATTATGATTTAAGTTCTGTTCCTCGAAACTCAGATGGGAGGATCTCAAGGTCAAAGAAAAGACTTTCTTCCCCCATTTTCTGATCACAACCCATAGCCCCCTAAATATTGAGACCTGGGAGCACAGGTGCTTTGTCTCTTCATTTCCCCTTTCCCTGAGGCCAGTTCTTGACAAGTCTGTCAGAGGCATCTCCTGCCAGAACTGTGGTCAGGTCTATGCTTCCGTGGCCCGGAGAAGCTTGCCAACCAGAGGCCCCAGGCCACAGGAAGCAGGTGGCATGTGGAGCACGGCTTTGCTGTATAGCTGTCCAGCTCCCCAAGCATGTATCTCCATGACTCTGCTCCCCTGGGAACACAAAGATGAGTACCGTGCAGTTTGGCTTTTCTAAGAGGTTTTAATGACGACTAGATTTTAGAAAGTCCAGCTCGTCACTGGGCTTGGGACCTTCTACTTCTGCAGCTGCTAGGGAAAAAAGCTTCGACAGATAAAAAAGATGGAAAAGCTGTTTCACCCTATCTTATCACCACTCTCAGAGGGCCTGTGACCAGCCATCTGGATCATTGTTTTGATGTGTTTGTTCGCTTTTCCCCTACCATCACTGTGTTTTCAATTCTTCAATCTCTCTTTTTGCACAGGCCAGTTTGTTATTTCATGAATCCTTGTAAGCTACCTGCAATCCTTCCTGAAGCATGATGGAAATAAACAAGAAGAACCACCCTCAATGCCTCCTGACCTGACTGAGACTCCTAAGAAATTATAACAACGTGAGCAACCTTGGAGAAAACCAAGGATTTCTTTTCAGCTTTATATTTTGTTAGATGGAGAGGTGAGGACCATTTTTTCTTTTTAATTAAAAATAAAACCACCAAAACCCCTAAACAAATAAAAATGCTCAACAACAACATAAACAAAACGAAACAAAACCCCCAAACTAAAAAACATTTAACAAAATTATCCACAATTCCCAAGGTGGAGAAAAATTTAATCAAGATCTGGGTAGGAGAAAGTTAAAAATTTTTAGAATATTTAGCAAAAAAATCATAGTTCCTTTTTCCCCCCCACTCACTAGACACTTCCCTTAACTGAGAGCCAGGTTTGTGAAGAATGTTATTTAATTCTGTCAGATTTGCAAGCAAGCTTACCGTCTTCCCTTTCACCCATTCAGTGGCTAAGGAGCTGGAGGCAATTGCAGAACCACAACCAAATGTTTTAAACCTGGCATCCACGATCTTCCCCTTTTCATCCACTTGAATCTAGAAAAGAGACAGGTGTTAGGCCACCCTGTAGAACTCGGCACTCATGGAGGGTCACTGGGGCTGTCCCCAGGAGCTCTGGTCTTCCTTTCTACACTTAAGTTTTGGCATTAATTACTGAGTTTGCTTTGTTTCGAAGAATTCAGTGATGAAAAGTTAAACGTAGGAACAATTATACAGAATTATATAGGCCTAGCTGGTAATGATCAGTGGAAGAATAGGCCCTCTCACCCCGTTGTTTTGTTTTGTTTTTTTCCCCAACCCTAGCCTGCTTTTTGGCTATGAAGTTCTACTGGTGGCTGCTGGGTCCATTTGCCTCTTAAAACACAGGGAGGATCTGCACTAAAGGTCTCTGGTTAATGCTTTTTTTCTTGAGAGCCCAGTTGCATTTAGTGGTTCCCTCCTGCCTTGTTTCTGTTTTCTACAACACGCATCAAGACTTTGGCAAATGGCCCACCCACCATGATGAAGCAGATCGTGGATATAGCTACCGTTTACCCAGAGTGCCAGTCAGGCCTTCCTGTTGTCTCCAAGTTGGAGGAGGTTTGATTTATTGCATTTCTTATCTCATTGGGGATTGCTAACTCAACGGTTGTGGTTTTCCTTTGGTCAGTAAAATTCACAAAACTTTTTCCTTAGCTGAATTTGGAATTTAAGCTGATTCAGTGAGTAGAAAGGTGAGATTAGTTCACTATATCAGAAAGGGTCAGCATAGTACACTAACAGGAGAACTATGATTCGGGCTCCCGCTCTAATCATTTATAACACTGACTCATCCCATCTCACAGGAACCAAAATGCTGACCAGATGAAACGATATATGTGCAAATGCTTGCAAACTATGAAGCACTGTATAAACACTGGGATTACCAATTACTAACATTAAAAATGAAAACCAGCTCTACCTGCAATTTCATTACATCACCACACGCTGGAGCCCCCACTAATCCAGTTCCAACGTTTTTAGATGTCTTGTCAAGAGACCCCACGTTTCTAGGATTTTCATAATGATCAACAACCTGAAATGAGAGGGTTAAGAGAAATCATGATCACTTTTCTGGCGCTGATTCAACCTGATGGGAAGCTCCGTGAAGTCAGGAACCTGAACTTGGCAGGTGATCACCGAATACCAAATATCACCTGGGTAGGAAGGCTTACACTCATGTCAGTGAGAACCATTTGTGATCCAGAGATTTGAGAAAAATCAGCCAAATCACGCCTTCGTTCCATAGGGTTTTTCACCACATATACTTAGTTGACCTTTACCCACCAAAGTCGCCAGATTTGGGCTCAAACATTTTTATTGTTTCCAAATAAAATCCATTCTTAGTGGACAATGATTACTATTAAAACAGTCTAAAAATACCTATGGTCCATAAATTGAAGGCTTTCCCAGGAGCCTCAAGAAGGCTGTTACAGGGGAACAATGCTATGGAACGTGTCCATTTCTGTATGACGATAAAAAATCAGTTCCATCACCGTTTCAGGGTCCTGAAATCGCCCCGGTGCGGCAGCGCACCCTGGTGGCTGGAAGGGCTGCCAGCCCGAATTGAGTCAGAATGTACCGTCAACAAGACACACCCCTGGGTGGGGGAGGAGCAAGGTCCTTGGCAATGGGCTGAAGCCAGGCAGAATCAAGATCTATTCAAACTGGCATACCGAAGTCTTTAATAACCTTGAGATTTGTTTACCAGTTAACCGTACGTATACCGATCTTCCAGTCCCCTCCCTCCACCAAGCCAACCGCAGATGTTGGCGCCAAGCTCAAGGACCTCCAAGATAATATCCCATCTGGACTTTTGCCTCGTGTTGATTTACTGCATTCTTTAGTTAGTCGTCTCGAGTGCGCGAGTCTCACGTCTAAAGGACTTTACGCCCCCGGAAGGCCAGGGCTGCAAAGTACGCACCTATCTCAACCCCTCCCCCAAAACAAAACGAAAATAAAAAACATGATTGTTGGTCACGTGTCTGACTCCACTTGGAGGCTACGAACTCCTGCAAGAATAACAACAGCGGCACCATAAATGGTCTCCGTGTGCCGGGCACCACGCAGACGACTCCCGAGCATTATTTCGTATAGGGGGATGCTAACATAGCTATTTTACAAATGGGGAAACAAGTTCAGCGGAGAGCAGTGACTTGCCCAAGGTCGCTTGGCCAGGGCGGTGGCCTGGCTGAAGCCAGAGCCCGCCGGTGTCGGGGAGAGGGTGTGGGTGTGCGTGCGTGTGTGTCAGGCTGGCAAGTCCTAACAGGACCCTCCTTCCTGGGCTGTCGGCATGTTTAAGGCTGGAATGACGGACATCGCAGCTAACGGCGCGGCCCTCGGGCACTTATTTGTTTACATGCGCAGTTAGTGTCACTGCTCGAGGGAAAGTTAGTTGAGGCAGACTCGTGCGAGGGGGCGGGTCCTCCATCCCCGGCCAGGCGCCGTCACTACCCCGGCCCATAATGGGGGCTCCCCGGGCAGCGCAGAATCCCACGGCCACTCCTCCCTAGGCTGGACCTCCGTCGGGCAACGGCACACTTGGGTTCTTTCTGTGGTCCTCGCACTCCCACCCCCAGATCGGTGCGGAGTCCGCGCAGCCCCTCGCCCGCTCCTACCTTCTTGTGATAGAGCCGGGCCGGAGCTGACAGCTCCCGGGTCGGCAGTCGGGGGCTCCGGAGCAACAGCGCTGACGCAGCCCGCCTCAGGCGGCCAGCTCCAGCCGCCGCCATCTTGCGGGTTTGCGCCTGCGCAGGCCAAACGCGAAACTAAGGGCAGAGGCGCTCCGGCGAGTCGGCTCCCCGCTAGGAGCGCGCGCGCCCTTACGTCACCGCAACTTCGCGCCTGCGCCCTCCCTCTCCGTGCACGTGTCAGCGCTTTGGCCCCGCCTTGACCACGCCCTTTGGGGCGGGCGGGGCTCGGAGCGGGAAGGTCTGAAGTCGTAGGAGGGATTGTTCTCCGTGCAGCGTTGGGATCCAAGAGAGCTTGGGCTGTAGTGCGGCGCCCAAGTTTGCGTTCATAAAGCCCGCTGCCGGAATGCGGCGCATAGGATCAGCCAGTCCACCTTTCTTAACCTTGATTTGCAGCTAAGGACGTTGAGGTTCAGAGTGGTTTAGCAACTTGTCCACGGTTGCTCAGAGAGATTCATTTGGGATTCGGATTCGGACAATGGCGAGTTAGAATCCCGGTACCGCTTCTTCCTGGTTGTGACCCTAGGCAAACGACATCAGCTCTTTTAGCCTGTATCTTCTCTTTTTACTACGTAATTCAAGGACAATTCTTTCATGAATAAATATGCGTTGAGTACCTACCATGTGTCAAGGCGCTATATAGTAGGCTTTGGGGATCCAACGGAAAGAAAAAGACATACTTCCTGCCTCATTAAGCTCGCTAATGAAGGAGAAAGACAATAAATAAACACGCCAGTACTTCCCTACCTCAAAAATGGGAATCTTAATTGAGAAGGAAACGAACACCATGTCCTGATTTTTAAAAAACGTATGTACCTATGTTTATGCCTGTATCTACTATATAAACAGTAAACTCCCAACTTATTTGACAATGCCTGGCAACTGAGAGTTTCTAATTAAATGCTTAGTAATGCAATTTATTAATATCGGTTTGCAGAATATGATCTTATAAAAAGAAAACGCAGACGTGTAGGTAACGCCCACTAGGCACCAGGCAGTAAGTAACATGATGGGGAGGAATTTCTTTGGGACATGGGTTTTTCTCAAGAATGGGGAAATCGATCCCCGAGGGCTTGGAGTTTTCTCTGCGTTTCAGTATCAGTTGATGACAGACTTGAACCACGCTCCAGGTCAGAGAGTAGGCAGTAAGGAAAGCATTTATTCCCAGAATCATTTTTGACCTTCTCAAGATGGCGCCAAACCCTTCCCCACAGTCATCACGCTCACGCAGTGACTTCCTCTAATGGCCTCCACTTCCTGTCCAAAGACCCAACTTCTGTCCGAAGTTGCGGCGGAACACATGCCGTGTTAGTGAGTTGTTTTTTCTCACGAGAACTTTTGCTGGCATATAAAATAGCATGAATTGAGTGCCTTTGAGAGATTTCCCCACCACCCGAGGCTCACATTGTCCCTTTAGGTGGGACGAGAGCTAGGTTTTGATCAGGCGCGCGCCGCGGGCAGCTTCTACTCCAGCGGGTCTTCGGCGGCCGAGTGAAAACCCGGGAGTGACTGGAAGCGCAAGATGGCGACGGCTGCCGCAACATCGGCTACAGAACCGGAGACGGAGCCCCAGGCGGGGCCCAAGGCTGAGGGTGAGGAGGATGAGATTAAGGCGGCTAAGACGAGAAGGAAGGTGTTATCGCGGGCTGTGGCCGCTGCGACATACAAGACCATGGGGCCAGGCAGGGACCAGCAGGAGGAAGGCGTGAGTGAGAGCGATGGAGATGAGTACGCCATGGCTTCTTCAGCGGAGAGCTCCCCCGGCGAGTACGAGTGGGAGTACGACGAAGAGGAGGAGAAGAACCAGCTGGAGATCGAGAGGCTGGAGGAGCAGGTGCGCTCGGGGGTGGGCAGCGGGCTCCTTCCCTCGGGTTCCCGGGCGCCGGCCCGCCTCCCCGGCTCTGAGCGGTAAGAAAGCCGCTAGAGCCGCAGACCCGCTATTAGTCACCATAGCGACCGTCATTTGGGCGCTGACTGCTCGCCTGCTGCTTGGCACGCGTTAGCCCCCTGAACCCTCGCAACGACCCAGTGAGGACGCAGTGTAGTCCCCGTTTTACTGCAGAAAACGGGGGCTCCTCGTGGAGGGGAAATGCTCTTGCTCAAGATGAGACTTCCTGCCCGTGGCGAGTCAGGCTGTGAACTTTGAACCGACTCCGCAGCTCCCACTCCTAACCACTCTGTTCAACTCTATCCGCCGGTAGGAATGAGATTCTATTTGTAGGAGTTATTTTCCTGTAGGAATGATGACGGTGACGAAGTACGGTGTGGCAGGAAATCTATTGACCTTGAGGATGATAAGCGAGATGGAAAGGTTCGATTTCAGCACTGGGGGCTGAGGCCCCAGTGGTGATGTTCCCTGTCTGTGTGCGCTTGGTCGGATTTCTTAATTTCTGTGAGTCTCGGCTTCCCTATCTGTAAACTGGGAGCAACAATTCCTGCGTCATATGATTGTCGTATCAGTAACCGTATACAGCCAGGTGCCTGGCTCCTTTTAGTATCATTATCTCTAATTTGTAACTCCTGTGTAATCCAGAGTCCCAGCAGGACATGGGACATTATCCGCCTTCCTATTAGGATAATTAGAGAAAAGGTTAATACAGAGACTGTCGTGTTGATAAAAGATGTGGGCGGGGAAATCAGGAGTGAAGGTTTAGTACGCCAGGGCTCGGTGTGCCTTTTGGTAGAGGTGAGGGGAATGGCTGGTTTCCCGAGTTACTGTGTGGAGAGGACACCTGAGAGGAGCTGAGGAGACCGTTGGTGAAGGAATGCAGCCCCAGTTTTCCTCAGGGATTGGGGGGCAGGAAGAACTACCCTGAGCTACCTGTCTTCCTGTCTCCAAACACCTGCTAGTGGTTTCTGCTGGGCAAACGCAGCTGGAAGGAAGAGAGCCAGCCACCCCATCTATGTGGTCCACACAGGGGGCACAGGACAGGGAGGAGAGGGTGGCGTGGGTTTGGAGGGGCAAGCAGATCGAGCACATTTTCATGTTACAGGCGAGGAAACAGGCTCAGAACAGATGATGAGATGACTTGCTCAATGTCACTCATAAAAGGGGGGTTTTGAACTTTTCAAGGTTGTGGACCAAACGCTACACTGGATACGAAATCGCTTAGTGATGTGAAGTGTTAACCTAGCTTCCTCAACCTTGCTGAGGGTGAGATTCCTTGTAATGTCCTCCCTAGCAGGAATAGTTTTGTTAAGTTGTGGAAGCGTAATTTCCCCCATTCGTATAGCGCACCCCACTCATCAGCACGTGCAAATGTCAAAGGAACCAGGTGGGATAGGCAGGTGGTTACCATGCTTTTTATAAATGAGTATGCCGAAGTTCATTCAGTCTTTTATTCATTCAGCACACGCAGTGTAATGTGGGGTGCCAGGCTGGGTCCCTGTCCTGATGGAAATGTCTCCTTCAGACTTCGGGCCTTGGGCCTTTCAGTGAACCATTAGCTCACTTGGATCTTACCATTCCATGAGGTAGGGGAAATGGGATTATCTGTTTTAGTGAAGGGAGGTTTGGAAGCAGAGAGATTAAGTCCCTGATGGAAGGTATCCAGTTTTCTAGAGAGGAGGGTGGCTCAGAGCAGAGGTCTCCTGGGTACAGTGCCCCCCCGCATCGGGCCACTGAGGTTGGGATGGAGCTCAGAAGGTAACCACACAGGATGGGATCTGGCCAGGGATGGTGAATTGAAGAGCCTCTGGCTTTATCCTTTGTCCTGGGGTCTGCAAATTGACCCAATTTTTCCAAACCTCTCCCAGCGCTTCCTAATCCCACAGCTTCTATTTCCTGCTGTAACTACTCTTACGGTGGAACATAATGATGAATGACTTCCAGATAGGCCTGTGAAAACCTCAGCTGCCATGTTTGCCAATTCCAGTTCTCATTCCTGAGTGTATTTTATGAAAGCTCACAAGTGAGTACCCGTGGTACCTGCCCTTGTAACAAAAGCCGAGAGTTCCCATTATTTGTGTTGGTGTTCTGAAACAGGTTATTTCAGCTCTCTGAGCCTCTGGTGTCCCAGTGGGCAAAACCATGTTGCAGTATTTCCTCCCTCATGTGTCTGTAAAGTTCCTCGCAGCGTTTGACGCATGGTAGATGCTGTGCCAAGGCCTGCTCCATTCTCCTCTCCTGTGGTTGCAGCAGTGCGTTCTTTCCCCAGGCCTCTGTTATGTCTCCACCCCCATTCCAGGGCCAGGGCGTGTGCTGTTGGGGAGTTAGGAAATCAGTTAGCCGTCACCTGTGCGCTGGCTCGGCTGCCTCTGTTTAAAGCATCCTCTGAGGTTAATGATCTGAGACCAGCGTGTGTACCCCTTTGTCAGCGCTGATTGAACTTTGTGGAAATGTCTCTTCTAAATGCATCTCATTATGCATTTAATAGACACACTTGCAGACCACCTCCCCAGATACAGAATCTGCATTATTTGCGCCTACAAGTCAGAAATTTAGACCAAAAGTCATCTTAGAGCCAGTTCGTCTACTTCAGTGACTTTTACACCTTTTTCTTCTGACCTACACGTGGTACTCATGTGGGGGGCACTTGCGTACACATTCTTCACACTAACTAGTAAGGACTCTCTCTCCCTCTTCATTCTCAGAAAATGCAGTCAGACCCAGGTGAATTACGAGTGGTGGGGTGACAGGGAGAACCTAGACTGTGCTTTATTGAGGAAAGTACTTCTTCCACAAACTTTCTAAACCATTGTTACTTGTGTGACACACTTGACAGTCCGTTTTGAAAGATCAGTGTGTTGTGACAACCAACTTGAGAGCCAAAGATTTACTCCAGTGCCTGCCTGGTACAAGGGCGGAAACCAAGAACCAGTGGAGGAGGTTAGAACACTTGTGTCTTGACTGAGTCCAGTCCTTTGTTAACCCATCACGTAATCATGGGATGGGTTCCGCTTGTCAGGTTTTATAAATCACGAGCAGGAGAACATTGCTGGAAGTTTTAAGATTTTTAAAAGAATTAATAGGGGTCATGCTCTTATCTGTTCCCGATTCTTCTTTATCTTTTTGTATGTGAATTGAGACATACAAACACTGTTCATATCTGTGAATTATAAAGTGTGGTAGTCAGAGGGATACCACTTACGCCACCACTTGTCTAAAGAGTTAGAACTTCCTCGGTGCCATTTCGTGCACCTGTGGGCTTGTTCCCTATGCCATTGTCCTGTCTGTGCCCTCCTCCCTTGTCCTTCCTAAAACCTAGGTAACTGCTTTCTTGAATTTCCTGTGCTTCCTTCTGTTTGAAAACATGTATAGTTTTATCACCAAAGTATGTATCCGTAAGCAGTGGATTGTCCACTTTTGTTTGTTTTTGAGCTTTTTAAACAGTGTATCAGGCTATACATAATCTTCTGGGACTGCTTTCCAACAGCAGTGGGTTTTTGAGATTCATCCGTGTTACTTGTGGCTGCAGTTCATTAATTTTGACTACTGTATATTTAGTGTATCGCTGTGTGAGCCATCCCACAGTTTATCAGTTCTTATGGCATTTGGATTGCTACCGTTTTTTGTTTTTTTTTCCCCCTATTACAAACAAAATACAGGTGCATTGTTACTGTTGAACTGTGCTACTATTGAACATACGGGGGTGCCAAAAAAATGTGTATAAGTGGACACTTTGGTCAGCGTTGTTCAAGCAGTAGTTCGCCGTCATCAGAAGTGTCTGGACGCTGATGGGGACCACTTTGAGCACCTCTTGTCATTGCAGAAGTCACACGTGACTTGTATTCATCTTTTGTTATTGGTATATATTGAGTATTACAATTTTAACAGTTTTCCTTTCTTAAAATGTGTATACAATTTTTTTGGCACCCTCTGTATAGAAGAGGGTCTCTAAGTCAGTGTTTTTCAGATAGGGGTCATGATCAGGGGTCATGAATTCATTTTAGTGGATACAACCAGTGCCACCTCTGTCATCTATTTTTTGTCGGCTTAGGTTTGTTTCTGAGTGCTTCAGTTGGTCAGTTTGTCTATTCTGTGTCAATTTCCTGGTCTAACTCTATTGCTGAGACTTGCTACCTGGTAAGACAAACCTTCCTTTGTGTATTTTAATGCAATAGCCACTGTCTAGATTATTAAGAGTACCTTGTTAGATGGCAGATGTTAATTGGGTGAAGTATAGGTAATCTGCTCTCTTTGGAGAGGGAAATATTTATTGCTGAAATGTTGTGGCAGATGGAAGAGTAGATACTAGTCTAGTCTCCACGTCGACTTACGGTAACCCCATACCCCAACTTGTGTGAAAGCTTTTTTAAGAAATTAAACTTTTCCTTTTGAGATAAGTGTACATTTCCCTGCAGTTCCTGTGTACCCTTTACTCAGTTTCCCCCAGTAATAATCTTTTGTAAAACGATAGTGTCTTGACCCAGAGTGACATGGATACGGTCATCACACAGATGGGTCCCCTCACAAGAATCCCCTCCCGTCGCCCTTTTATGGCTACAGTTCCTGACCTTGGGCAGCCAGTCGTCCGTTCTCCACTTCTGGGATTTTGTCATTTCCAGAATGTTGTCTACATGGATTCGTACAGTTTGTAACCTTTTGGGATTCGCTTTTTTCTCAGTATAATTTCTCTCATGATCCATCTGCATTGTGTGTGTATTAGTTGATCCCTTTTTAATGGCTGAGTAGTATTCCCTGGGGTGGGTGTGCCATGGTTCCTCATTCACCCATGAAGGACATCTGGTTGTTTCCAGTCCGGGCTGTTGGGAATAAGGCTGTTACGACATTCACCTGGGGTGTTTGTGTGAACAGAGGTTTTATTTCTCTGGGAAAATGCCCCAGGGTGCCCTTGTTGGGTGATATGGCAGTTGTATGTTGAATTTTTAAGAAATTGCCAAACCGTTTTCCAGAGTTGCTCTACCCATTTTGCATTCCCATCAATGTAGGCGTGAGCCAGTTTTGTTTTGTTTCTCCAGCATTTAGTATTGTCACTATTTTTTATGTTAGCCATTCGATTAGGTGTATAACGATACCCCATTCTGGTTTTAATTTGTATTTCCCTGATAGCTAATGATGTTGAACACCATTCATATAGACCTGTCAGCCATCTGTGTGTTCTCTTTGGATATATATGTTGGTTCATGTCTTCTGCCCATTTTCTAATTGGATTCTTTGTTTTTTACTGTTGAATTGGGGTTATAACTTTTAGATATTAGTCCTTTGTCAGATACATGGTTTGTAAATATTTTTTTCCAGTCAGTACCTTGTCTTTGCATCCTCTAAATAATTTTACAGAGAAAAACGTTTTAATTTTGATAAGGTCCTAATTTGCTGAGAGTTTTTATAGTGAATGGTTGTTGGATTTTGTCAAATGCGTTTTCTCTGTCAATGGATGTCATGATTTTTGTTTTTTAGCCTGTTGATATAGTGGATTACAGTGATTGATTTTCAAAGATTTCACCAGCTTTGCATACCTGGAACAAATCCCACTTAGTCATGGTATATAATTCTTTTTATGCAGTGAATTTAGTTTCTTAAGTTTTCCTCTCCACACTGTGCTACCTGTATCCCACTTATTTTGATTTGCTGTATTTTCATTTTCTTTCAGTTCTATGTATTACAAAATTTTCTTTGAGACTTCCTCTTTGATCCATAGATTATTGAGAAGTGTATTGTTTAATTTCCAAGTGTTTAGAGATTTTCCTCCTGTTACTGATTTCTGCATTGATCCTATTGTGATCAGAAGATGTACTCTGTATGATTTCATTTCTTTTAAATTTGTTGAGGTTTGTTTTATGGTCCAGGATATGGTCTCAGTGAATGTTCTGTGGGCACGTGAAGGGGAAAAAAGTGTACTCTGTTATTACTGAGTAGAATATTCTATGTATGTCGATTAGAATATATTGGTTGTTGGTGGTGTTGAGTTCTGTATCTTTGCTGGTTATCGATCTGGTAGTTCTTTTAGTTGCTGAAATGGGGGATGTTGAAGTCCCCAGTATAATTGTAGATGTGTGTGTTTCTTGTTTTAGTTCTATCAGTTTTTGCTTCATCTATTTTGAGGCTCTGTTGTTTGGTGCATACACATTTAGCATTGTTTGGTGTTTCTAGTGGGTTGATTCTTTTATCATTACGTGATGTCCCTTTTTATCTGACAGTTTTCTTTGCTCTTTATGTGTTATTAATGTAACCATTTTTGCTGCTTTTTGATTGTTTGCATAGTCTGTCTTTTCCCATCCTTTTACTTTCAACCTACCTACATCCTTGAATATGAAGTGAGTTTTATGTAATCAGCATGTAGTTGGGTTGTATTTTTACCCTCTCTGCATTCTCTTCCTATTAATTAGCAAGTATATTTGGACCATATACATTTAATGTAATTATTGATACGTTAGGTCTAAAGCCTGACATTTTATTTTATTTTCTTCTTTTCATATTTTGTTCTGTTTCTGTTGTCTTGGCTGCCTATGGGTTACTTCAACATTTTTTAGGATTCCATTTTGGTTTATTTATAGTGATTTCTGGTGTATTGCTTTGTATAGTTCCTTAATGGTTGCTTGTATTTCAGTATATTTGACTTACGTGGTATTTGTGTTTTACCACTGAGTGAGGTGTGAAAATCTCCCTTCCATTTACGCCCCTTTGCCAATCCTATTTTAAATATCATTGTTTTGGGTATCGGCTAGTCATGAAATTTTTGTTTCAGTTATCACATACAATTTAGAAAACTCATAAGGAGAATTTACCCACTTTTCTGCTCTTTTTGTTGTTCTTTCTTCCTGATGCGCCAAGATTTATCACTTCCTTTCTGTTTGAAGAACTTCCTTGAGCTATTCTTGGAGAAGAGTAAGTCTGCCAGTAAGAAATTCTTTTAGCTTTCTTTTGTCTCAGATGTATGATAGCTTTTCAAGCAATTATTTTACTATTGTAACTTTCAGTTTGAAAAGTTTCAAGTATAAAAATAAATCTTTATGTACTGATCACTCAGCTTCAACAGACACCAATCTGTTGTCATTCTTGTTTCTGCCAACATGGGTCACCCCTCCTCCCCGTCCCCCCTTCCTTTTTGTTTGGTGAAAGAAAAGAGCTATTACCTGTGTACCTGGCGTGCGCTAAAGCACGTTACTAAATTGTCTTTAAAATCCTCACAAGCGTCTTCCCTATTTTATAGATGAAATGAAGGCTTAGAAAAGTTAATAACTTGCCTGAGGTCAAACTTTGTGTTTATTTGTTTCATTAGAATGTTTCCTGTATTTTAAAGAGAATCCAAGTATGTTCTGACAGGAATTGTAAGAGATTTGAGGGAGCTTTATGACTCTTATAAAAAGCTTCTTTTGGGGGCGGCCGGTTAGCTCAGTTGGTTAGAGCGCGGTGCTCTTAACAACCAGCTCGCTGGTTTGATCCCCACATGGGCCACTGTGAGCTGCGCCCTCCACAACTAGATTGAAAGAATTACTTGACTTGGAGCTGACGGGTCCTGGAAAAACACTTAACTAAATAAAAGTTTAAAAGAAAAAAGGGAAAGAAAAAGCTGCTTTCATTGATTTCCCCCCCCCCCCCTTTTCCAGAGGGTAAATGTTGCCTTTCTGTTTCAGAGGCTCTCCCAGATAGCACGTTTCTTTTGTTTGTGGCAGACATGTGCGTTGTCACCAGTGGTGAGAAAAACTAAGTCATTTTGATGGTGGCATTTTAATTTTCAACTTCTGTGCCCTTTCCTTTTAGCTGTCCATCAATGTCTACGACTACAACTGCCACGTGGACCTCATCCGGCTGCTCCGGCTGGAAGGGGAGCTTACCAAAGTGAGGATGGCCCGCCAGAAGATGAGTGAGATCTTCCCCTTGACCGAAGGTAGGTAACCCTTCACCAGCCACACTGCTTTTACAAACCCAGAATTTGCAAAACATAAAATGCCCAACAGGTGGAGGATATTATGATCTTTGTGATTGGATCTTATTTAGAAGTATAAACCTTCGATGTGCTCCGTGCAGGTGTTAAGAATTGCGTTTCTGTGAACTGTGCCAGCTTGTGTAAGATGGATGAAACATTTGCGTGCTGAGGACGTGCAGGAAGATTCCTGCTTTCTGCCCGCCCTGTGGTGAGGGAGGTGCTAACGCAGGAGGTGTTGTCTTGCAGAGCTCTGGCTGGAGTGGCTACATGATGAGATCACCATGGCCCTGGACGGTCTGGACAGAGAGCACGTGTACGACCTCTTTGAGAAAGCCGTGAAGGATTACATTTGTAAGTTCCCCGGGGGCCTTTTCCAGTGTGTCTGGCTGTGTCATGTATGTAGCCTCAGTCTCTGCTGTCGCGGATCGTATTGTGAGATGCTGCTGCCCAGAAAAGAGAGCATTAGTCTAGTAATCGGAGAGCTGTGAGTTCAGTTATTATCATCGTCTGTGGTTTTTTCATTGAGGATATTTGGTTTTAAAATACAGGCATACCTCGTGGTAGTGTGCTTTGCTTTATGGCGCTTCACAGATCATTGCATTTTTTTAAAAAAACAAATTGGAGATTTGTCGAGCAAGTCTATGGGCGCCATTTTTCCAACAGTCTCAGGTGATTTTTTTAGCAGTACAGTATTTTTTAATTAAGGTATGTACATTGTTTTCGTAGGCATAATGCTGTTGCATACTTTATAGACTATATAGTGCAAACATAACGTATATGCACTGGGAAACCGGAACATTTGTGTCACTTGTTTTATTGCAATATTCGCTCTGTGGCGGTGGTCTGGAAGCAAACCTGAAGTATCTCCAAGTTGCGCCTGTATACATAGGAGAAATATTTGTAGTAAGTGAACGAATACACTCATAGGAAGAACTTACGTGGTATTTCCACATGATTGAAGATCACCTTTTACACATTGCAGGGCTTTTTAAAAGTTTTGGACAGAATGGGTTCTTTTTTTTTTAACCTTAAAAAACCCTTTATTTTGAAATAATTATAAATTTACAGGAAATTGCACACATAGCACAGAGAAGTCCTGTGTGCTCACTTCATCCAGTTTCTCCCAATATCTTGTAGCTAGAGTACAAAATCAAAGCCAGGAAATTGACCTCGGTATAATGTGTGTGTGTAGTTCTGGGAAGTTTTACACTGTATAGATTCGGGTAGCCACCCCGTCATTGAGGTACAGAACCGTCCGTCACCCCAGAGGTCTCTCCCTGGTCTGCTGGTGCGGACGTTTTACCTGTGCAAGTGACGTGTAGATGCCCAACTTTCCTTGAAGTGCCTTTACCCTACCCTGTGGATTGTGTAATTCTCTAAATAATTTCTCTACATACATTGGACACCACATCAGGAAACGCTATGGACAAATTGTTTTTAAAAAGCCTTAAAAAAAAAAATCCCCCCTTTTACATCCAACTTCCTTCTTCCCTGACTTTCCTCACTCAACACTGTGGGCATTTTCCCCCTTACGAGAAGCATCGGTACGTAGATGATAGACCGCTCCGAGGGAGGGAATTGTTCATGTACCTTTACCAGCCAAGAATTGATCAAGTGTTCAGTTTTCATAATTTGAATAATGAAAATACTAGGTGTTTTGTGAATATAGTTATAGCGAATGTGTTTTTAAAAGCTCTCCTTGGGCCTCTGCTGCCCGCGTGGCCTCTTAGAGTCTGACAGAATTCCAAATGCATGCTATTCCCATGTTTTCTGCTGATCCTGTTCCTCCTTTATTCACGTCTCAGGGTCATCATTAGCAGCAGCAGTTCTCGTTCTCTAAGGATCTCTTGTCCCTCCCCAGGCTGTCGTGGTTTCCAGTCCTTTATGGTTGTGCAGGAGGCCTAGGCCTCTCTGCTGTCACGTGGTGCTGCTGTCAGTATGCCCTCCCTCCCCACCAGCGACGTCAGGGCTGCTGGGGGTCAGGAAGCCAGATAACCACGCTTCATAGGTTATGTCTCATAAGGAGTTTTGAATGGGAGCCCACGGGGTCCTCGTGTTATTTTCAGGAGCTTTAGTGTGTGGAAACGTCACTGGTTTTGAATGTTCAAAAGCCACGTTTCCCTGCTTCTTAGTTTTGAACTATGTTTTTGTGCATTTGAAGATACCAGGTGTAGCCCTCCATCATTCCTCAGCATGGACTCAGTGCTGACGTCAGGCTGTGCAGGAGGTGGTCATGGCGCCTCTAACAGGATATGGCTACACTCCTCTGGCTCTTCAGAGATTGTGAAAATCAGGCTCCTCGGTCTTTGGAGGAACCTCGTGCAGAGGCTTTGTGCCTGTTTTGGAACCTGGGATCTAGTGACACATCCTTTTGTTTGCCTGTCATAGTCATAGTGGCCTCTGCACCCTTAGGTTTTCTAAGGTAAAACACTACTCAGAATATTTGCCTGTCTCTAGATGATTTAAATGTTGGGAGAAGCCACGATCTAATATATTGAAAATGACCCCTCTTAGAGGAGCAGCGGTGTCATAGCCCATCTGAAAACTTGACTTACGTTCACTAAGGGCTTCAGCTCCAAGAGCTAGCTTATTTGCATTTTTATTTTGCAGCCCATCTAGCAGCTTTATATTGGTGAGTGAAAACAGAGTGGCTTTGTCTAAGTTCTTGAAATAAACCTACTTCAATGATAAAGCAAGCGTCAGGAAAACAAAGTAACTCTCAAATGGACTTCTTTATCTTTTTAGTATTTTTATTTGACAAGGTTAGTGTATAGGCCTCTGAAATAATTGTCAGGTCTTTGAAAAATATAGACAAAATGTGCACAGTAAGAATTGGTGCATGCATGAAGAATTTAATTCCTTAGTCTGGTCTTAAAGCTGTGGGAGTGAGTATATAAAACGTTTAAAAAGCAGTGAAAGAAATAAGGCAAGCAGATCCTTTTTTGTCATTTAAACATCATTAAAAATAGACATTTAAAATATAGATTTGTAGTAACAGGATTGGTACTGTAATTTTTTTCTTTCACTTTGACCAGAAGGCTTAAAAATGAATCAAGATTCAAAAGTTGGAAAATTGGAGGCTTTGAAATCTTTGTGAAGATTGACTCAGATTTGTAACTATTTTCATTGAAATCTATTACTGGATTCCTTCAGTTTTAATAAATAAACTTTATAATCATGTTTGTACATATTACTACCTGGAATACACTATTTTTGCAGTAAAATCTCAACAGTTGTACCCAGTAGGAACGTTGTTTAGCTATCCTTCCGTTTCAGGCTGTGGTATTGGCGTAGGTAAATTGGGACGCTTGTTAATGGTGCTCTGGTCCTTTTTGCATGAATGAGTACTTTTTTGGTGGGCACGTTTCTTTTGTTATGCGTCAGTTTTGATATTTGGGTGTTTTATATCCCAAACTAACAGAACACTTCTCATTTTCAGGTCCAAACATTTGGCTGGAGTACGGCCAGTACTCAGTCGGCGGGATCGGTCAGAAAGGTGGCCTTGAGAAAGTCCGCTCTGTGTTTGAAAGGGCTCTCTCGTCCGTCGGTTTACACATGACCAAAGGCCTGGCCATCTGGGAGGCTTATCGGGAGTTTGAAAGTGCGATTGTGGAAGCCGCCCGGGTGAGTGACCCTGTCTCGTGACCAGTGCTTCCCTTGGAATAGTCGGGGCTGTCCTTGTCCGTGTTCCTTGAGGGACATAGTTAACAGAATGGTCTTCACCCATTCCTTAGCGTGTGGCCAGTAAAGTAAGTGAAGTTAATAGTCTTCGTGGAGTAGCTAGAATGATGTCTTTGACTATAAAGCAGATGACCCTACAATTTGTTCCTTATGGTGAAAAATACTGTTTTAGTTACTGGTTCCAGGATAATATATAAGCGTAACCCTGTCACCTCCCACCCCCAAATCGTGTCTAGTAGTAACTGCGAGAGATTTGTCCCCAAAATAATTGCATTATTTACACTGCAGTGTATGGAATTTTATAGTCTCCTTTGTGTCACTTCTCCACTGTGTGTGCACACAAAGGTATTATTGGTACATACGAAGCCCTCTACTAGTTACGTTATTGTTATTAAAGTGGCCTCGGTTGAAAGTCGGCTGTCGTGCCTCCAGTGTGCCCTAAGGCATCAGGGCTGACTCCGCTGGCTGACGTTTGTGGCTCCCTCTTGGAGCAGACGTAGCCTGCATGGCCTCTGTCCCACACTCCCCGCAATATTGTACTTTTTGGCCACTGTACTTTTAAGTCATGATGTTCCTTCAACTGGGAGTCAGTTTCCTTCTCTCACTACCTCTGGAGAGCCTGCAGACACACCCCAAATACCAGCTGCCCCAGGAATCTTTCCTGATTTCCTCCCTTCGTAACAATAAAACTCGGCTCTGAAAAGCAGCCTAAAGCAAGCCACACTTTGATACTCTGCTTTGATGACACTTAGCTTCTGCCTCATTATAATGCTTTCCATACGTTTCTTATATTTCTTCTTTTTTTCTCCGATTCATCATCGGTAGCAAAGATAACATTTATTTTTGTACCTCTTGAAGCATTTGCCACAATGTATAAGAGATCATAAACATTTTTTTAGTTTGGACTAAACATTTTTTAGTTTGGACTAAAAATGTGTTGAAATAATTTTTGAAGTAGGAAGAACCAAAGTTTGTCATTTACTACGAATTTGCTTCTTTAGCCCATAGCTGGCTTCCTTTCCCCTTTTGACCGGGACCAAACCTTTGATTCACAGCTGGAGAAAGTGCACAGTCTCTTCCGGCGGCAGCTGGCGATCCCACTCTATGGTAAGAGAAACACACATCAACAGCCAGCCTTTCGTGGTTTTTAAAACGCTTTGGGGTATGTCGTGTAATTAGGCCTTTCCCAGCATCCCGTGAGGCAGGTGGAGCCGGCATTCTTATTCTCGCTGCACAGTGGCAGTGTGATGTGGCCCTGGGTAGAAATGTGTCTTGAATTGTTAATACTCTGGTGGGTTATGAGGGTCACGCAGTACTGGAAGCCAGACTTCCTGACTCTTAGTTTCCTATATTACAACATTGTCGGAGAGGCAGAGATAGGGTCTCTGAAAGGAATTGGGAAATCGACCCTCCCCCGCCCCGTATTTTTTGGGAAAACTATATTGAATCAGAGTTCTATTCTGAGCATTTTCTCTTCAGGGGTAACCTCTTCCGTGACAGGGTGGGGATTTTACGTGGGTCTGTATCATTCTCTGGGGTGGAGGGGTGATTTGGTTCAGAAGCATTGTCGATGAGAAGTATTCATATTTGAATTTCTTGGGGGTTTGGTAAGGAGTCTCCTTTTGGGGTGAATATATTTTGGCAGGCCCAGCCTTTGCGCTTCTGGAGCTTGTACGTGAGCAGTGCTGAGAGGGTTTTCCCCAGCCTCGCAAGAGTTTGGCATCTTGTTCCCTGGGCACGATTAGTTTTTCCTTGATCCCAGGCTTACTTCTCTTTTTCATGGTTTATTTGGATTTGATTTAACAAACTATAAAGTGGCACTCCAGTCAAATTCTTGGGTGACATGCAGAAAAGGCTAGAACGGAACTGGCTTGTAGATTTCATCTCCAATACCAGCATGAGGCAGCGTGGCACAGTGAACTTGAGCTAGACTACCTGGGTTCAAAAACCTCGCGCTACCGTTCACTGGAGACAGTTGATATAACTCTTTGCTTGTGCTTCCCCAACGGCAAAATGGGGATCACAGTAGAACCCGCCTCATGGAGTTGTGAGAATCAAATGTGTTGATAGTTGTGAAGTGGTAGAACCTAAGAAGCACTAAGTGAGTTGTGAAAGCACTGCAATTAGTTTCATTAACTCTGATTAATTAATTAATTGGCAGGGCTGCCTGGGAGAGTACTTTGAGATAGAGGCTAAGGTCAAGTCTGAGCTTCAGCGGAAGAGCTCAGGATTCCATCAGTGAGAGTTACTATGGCCACAGATGTGGGAGGGGTTAGTGGCACCTGGGTCCACGGTTTAATCTATGTCTGGATTGGTAAAAACCCAATGGCAAGACCCACGGGGCTGAATCCATCTTTCAATAGAAATGGAGGCAACATTTGCAGAGTATGAAGAATGGTCGGAAGAGCCGATACCAGAGTCGGTCATTCAGAACTATAACAAAGCACTACAGCAGTTGGAGAAATACAAACCCTATGAAGATGCACTGGTAAGTGTTGGCTTCTTTTACAGTAAACTTCTCTGCAAACTTGTCCCGAATCGATAGTTGCAAGTAAAACAATAGCTTTAAAACTTGTTTTATTGTGAAATATATAGAGTGTATAAATGTGTACCTACACTTTACGTACTAATGATACAGTGAACATCCATGTACCCACCACCCAGGTTAAGAAATAGAGCAGTGCCAGTACCTTAGACGTCTTCTATGTGCCCCTCTCCGATTGCCTCCTCTTCCCTCTCCCGAGAGGTAATCACTTTCCTGACTTTTGTGATAATCGTTCCCTTGCTTTTCCTTGTAGTTTCACAACCTGTGAATGTATCCTTAATTAATATATTGTTTAATTTTGCTTGGTTTTGAACTTGGAATCAAGCTGTAATTTTCTTTCATTCAACATGTTTTGGGGTTTTACTTGTACCGATAAGTATACAGTTATAGTCCATTTGTTTTGCTATAAAGTTGTCTGTGTATAAACAATTTATCCAAGTTCTTCAATAGTTGGGTTGTTTCCAGGGTGTTGCTTGGAGCAGCAGCGTGGCTCCAACCGTATCTCTTGGTACACGTGGAAAAGAGTTTCTCTGTGTGTACAACTAGGAATGGAACTGTTTTCCCGGTTATCAATTTACACTCCTACCGGCAGTATCTGAGATTTCTCATTGCTTTTGCTGCCCTTAGATGTCAACCTCCTTAAACTTAGCCAATCTGATGAGTCTGAGATTATTGTTTTAATTTGCATTTCCCTGATTACTAATGAAGTTGAGCATCTTTCCCCATATATTGGCCATTCAGATTCCTTGTTTTGGTGAAATGCCTGTTAAAGTCTTGGACTCATTTTCCTTTTGGTTTATCCAAATTTTTTCACCCAAGTTTGTGGTTTGTCTTCTCATTTTTTAAAATGGCATCTTTTGATGACCAGTTCTTCATGTTAATTGAATTGGATTCATCATTCATTCCCATAGGGTTTGTGCTTTTGTTACGCTAAGAAATCTCTCTATTCTCCAAAGTCATTAATATCCTTTGCTCTGTTTTCTTCTGAAAGTTTATAGTTTTGAAGTTCACGTTTAGGTCTTCATCTGGAATTGATTTCTGTGTTTGGTAGGAGGCAGGGCCTCGTTTCATTTTTCCATATGGAGAACCAGTTGTTTCAGCACTGACTGTGATGATTCTGTCCTTCTCTCACTGACGGCAGTCACACGTCTGTCATAGATTAGCTGTCCTGTTATGTGTGGGACTCTTCCTGCCTTCTCTGGGCCGCCCGCTGGTTTATGTGACATTGTCGAAATGATGATAATTTTGTAAGTTTTGATGTTAGGTAGATGAGTTCCAACACACCTGTCGCTCTTCAAGAGGCTCTTGGCTTTCTTCAGCTCTTAATGCTGTCACTGAATTTAGAATCAGCTTTTCAAGTTCTATTAAAAAAGCTATTGCATTTTTTACTGGAATTGCATTGAATCTGTACCGTGTTTCCCCAAAAAGAAGACCGAGTCTTATATTAAATGTTGCTCCAAAAGATGCATTAGGGTTTATGTTCAGGGGATGTCATCCTGAAAAATCATGCTAGTGCTTATTTTCTGGTTAGGTCTTATTTTCTGGTTAGGTCTTATTTTCGGGGAAACACGGTAGATCGATTTGGGGAAGAATTTACACCTTTTAAATATCAAATCTTCCAATCTATGAACATGGGCCTCTGCTGTTTAAAATAGGCCTTGTCTTTCTGTAGTTTTATAAATTTATAAATTCATCTGGTAATCTTGAACATATTTTTTAGATGTATTTCTACGTGGTTTTTGATGCTATTGGAAAGGGTATCTTTTTCAAGATTTTCTAGTTATTCCTGGTATATAAATTGTAAGTTGTTTTTGTATTAATTTTTATTAAACTTGCTGAACTCCTGCTACTATTAATACTTTATGGATTCTTTTGGATTTTCTGTGTTGACAATAATACATACATTTTTTTAAACAATAATATTATTTGTAAGGGGCATTTTGTTCTCTTGGTCCTAGAATGCTTTTAACTTCCTTTGCTGTGCCTCAGGTTTACGCCCTTGTTACCTTGGATTTCTTGTCTCTTCGTTTGGCACACAGGGCAGTGTCGTTAATTCTATATCATCCCGTCCTAGTTTCTTTACATTCAGTACATGCATGCCCGCTTTCTTTGCTCTTCCTTTGTGCACCCTAGTTTTTTTTTTTTATCTGGAATCACTTTTCTTTTGCTTGAAGTCCACCGGTTAGAGTTTCCCACACTGGACACTTGCTGGTAACGGATTTTCTCAGTTTTTGTTTGTTTGAAAAGGGTTTACTTGAAACTTAATTTCTCAGGATATAGGATTCTAGATTGATAGTTGTATTCTCTCAGCAATTAAATATATCCTTCTGTCTTCTGGCTTCTGTTGTTGCTGTTGAGAAGTCAGCTGTCTAACTCGTGCCGTCTCTGAAGGTAATCCTTATTTTGTCTCGGCTGACTTGAAGATGTCATTGGTTTGGTTTGATGTCCTGCAATTTCATGATCGGAGGTCCATGTGTCGATGTCTTTGTGTTTATCCTGCTTGTGGTTTGTTGGGCTTCTTGGCTATGTTTTTGGTCTCTCTCGTGGTATAGTGAGTAAGAACACAGATGTTGAGAGCCAGGCTGCCTCCTGTTGGAACTTGAGCTCTGCTACTTACTAGCCTTCTGACTTCGGGTTAGGACCCGGCCTCCTTGTGTTTCAGCTGCCTTCGCTGTAAGATGGGGACAGTAACAATACGTGCCTCAGAGGATTGTGGTGAAGGTCAAAGTCTTAATACATCTTAAGCCAGCAAGAGCTTACCCTTCACTTACCACTTTCTCTAGGTGTTTGTCCTTCGTATTTCTTGTTTCTTTACCAGTTTGTTGGTGATGTTCAAGGCGTTTTTTTCATATGTAATCTAGCAGTTTTGGTTGTTTTCAATGGCACAGTGTTTCTTTTGGGTAACTAATTAGTTTCTTTTGGGTAACTAATTTGTTGTTATTACTACTAGAAACGGAGGCTCTAAAACCTCGTTTTCTGTGTTCGGGCCTGGATGCTCTCTTGTTGGTCTGCACGTGCTGCCTCCCCCCTTTCCACACGGAAATGATTTCTGTGTAGTTGTAGTTCACAAAGCCTCATTAACGACGCCCTCAGCCAGTTCAGTTTTGTTTTGACCATCCTCGGAGTGTGGCTGCAAAGAAAACAAGGTGATAAGAGGATTTTGTCTAAAAAAGACTTTTAATTGTATGACTTCGGATCAGCACACATTCAGCATGGCCTCTTCTGTCTTCTGCATGTACCTGAACTCTGGCGGGAGCGATATTTGGAATGACAAGCCTGAGATAGCACCAGGCACTGAATTACTCCTGTGTGGCAGCATTCACTGCTTTCCGTAGGCCGTGACAGTGACTTCTGTTTTGGAAGGGTGGCTAACAGTGGTCATTGGCAAAGCTGTTTTTTTTTTCATTCAGTTCTGGGTTGATGGGAGATTTAAGTCGCCTGCAGTCTAGGGATGGATTTAGAAAAGGGTTTATGGAGCCGTGGTAGCTACTGCCGTGAAGAGGCTCTTTGGGCGCTCATTCTGCCCATGGAACTGTAGTCCCCATGTGCAGAGGCGCTGAGAGTGGGGCTTGGGGAGCTGGTGCTGGTGCAGCCGGTCTCGCCAAAGTTGAATGTGAAGATGTGTTGTGCTTCCTGACAGTACCGAGTAGCTCATTTCAACTTCACTGTGATTCTCCTTTGCCCCAGTTGGAAGCAGAAGCACCCCGGCTGGCCGAATATCAAGCATACATCGATTTTGAGATGAAAGTTGGTGATCCCGCTCGCATTCAGTTGATCTTTGAGCGCGCCCTGGTTGAGAACTGCCTGGTCCCAGACTTATGGATCCGTTACAGTCAGTACCTAGTAAGATAACTGTTCTGATTTCATTGTGTGTGTGTGTTTACTAATTTGGGATCTATTTAAAGAAAATCAGTAAGAGTGCTTGGAGGTAGTTGCATGCTGCTCTTTGTTCTTTTCCTTCATCTTCTTTTTCTCTTTGTCAACTCACTTAGGGAGTTTTCCTAGTGTTTTAAGTTACTTTAAACTGATCACTAACTGTAAAAACAATTGCATAGTCTTACTGTTAAGGATTTTATAACAGATTACTTTTTTCTTTTAACCTTTTATTATGGAAAAATGTAATCACATAAATGTAGACAGGTTAGTAAAATGAAACTTCATGTACCCATCACCCAGCTTCAACAATTCCCTAATGACACTAGTCTAGTTTCAGCCATGTCCTTACCCATTTTCCCCATTCCGTGTTATTTTGAAGCAAATCCAGAAATCGCTGTTGGTAAAGACTTCAGTGTATATAAAAGATTTGAATCAGGTTCCAAACAAGGTCCGTACATTAGGATTGGCTGATGTCTCTCAAGGCTCTTTATAGGTTCTCTTCTCTACCTCTTGTCTCCCCCACTCCTCCATGATACCTCTTTGTGGAAGAAACCAGTCACGAGACATTTCTAAGGAAATTCCTTTTGTCAGTTGGTTGTGCTGGAAATGTCTCGTCAGTGGTGAAGTCTTAACCATAAAATTTTATCTCCTAACTCTGCAATTCTTTATCGTAGGATCGGCAGCTGAAAGTAAAGGATTTGGTCTTATCTGTACATAATCGTGCGGTTAGAAACTGCCCCTGGACGGTTGCCCTGTGGAGTCGGTACCTCTTAGCTATGGAAAGACACGGAGTTGATCATCAAGTGATTGCTGGTGCGAATGTTTTTGTGGGAAGACTTAACAAGCTTTTTGTCTCAAGTTAGCAGCGTAGAGTTCTGACAGCGGCATTACGTCGGCGTTCCCCAGAGCGTTACTTTGGGATATTGGGTATTAGTGAAAAGAAGGGCTCTAAGTGGGAGATAAACTGGTTGTATTTTTGGCTTCTTAGAGCTTTTTAACATGCCGGTATTTATTGTGATTTTTAAAGAGTCATGGTCTTTTCTCCAAACTTACTTGACCTGGAACTCTTTTATTGCAGGGTGTCTTATGGAATGTGCTCTCTCTAGAACAGTTTGTGCAATGTTATAGTCGCTTTTCTCTTGAACATTTCTTTCTAGCTCATTTCACTTTGTTGCATCTCATTATTATTATTTTAAATCATGTAGTATTTTATAGTCAGTAGAGGTGTTTCGTGATAATCTTGGTAACTTTATGTTAGTTTCTTTTGAATTGGCAACAAACTCTGGCTTTTTCTTCAACTCCAGTGACCTTCGAGAAAGCTTTGAGTGCTGGCTTCATTCAGGCCACCGACTATGTGGAGATTTGGCAAGCGTACCTTGATTACCTGAGGAGAAGGGTTGATTTCAAACAAGGTATTTAAGTTCATGCGCTTCATATCGGAACTGAACTTTTTCTTAACATATCTTCTGGTGAGATGTTCTACTTGCCCAAATACATCGTGATTAGGCAAATGATGTAGACCAGTCGTTGGTAACTATTTTCCCCTAAAAATTTTTGCTGTGTAAGTCTTTTGACACATCGTGCTGTGGATTGTAGAGGAAGAGAGTAAAGGTCCTGAAGTTTTAGGCAGCCTTCTGCCAGTGCTTCCGTCTCATTTTGTGTCTCTCTTCTCTCTCTTTTGTATATCCTAAATAGTTCTCTAAATAAGACTGCTGTGTTTCTTTTAAATCTTTGGACGTATGCAGGATCCCCTGCCTTTCTCCTCGTCCCTCGCAAACAAAAGAAAATAGCAACCAGAACTCGTTCTTGCTCATGCCGGGGGCCTTCAGCCATTTCACTGGCAGCGGGAGACCCCCTCCGCTGGGTTCCCTGTGCTCACTTTTGTCATCGTACTTCCCGTAATGTGCTCTGCTCCACTGTCTCTTGCCCCCACTATGTGGTGAGGGCAGGGACTGGCACTTTTATTTCTGTGTCCCCAGCATGATGCCAGGTACATAATAGGCTCCCGGGAGTTTCAGTGTAGGATTTAAAAAAAACATGGTCTGTGGTTTCATAAAGCCAAACCTCTTTTGCACTTTCTGCCAGACTCCAGTAAAGAGCTGGAAGAGTTGAGGTCCGCATTCACTCGCGCTTTGGAGTATCTGAAACAGGAGGTGGAAGAACGTAAGTGTGGCTCCAACCTACTGCTTTTGTTCCGTTGAATTTCCTGTTCTCAGCTGATGTGCCTTTTCAGGCAGAGGTTCTTTGTCTCTGTAATAGAATTCACTTTCTATTCTTAAAGGTTTCAACGAGAGTGGGGATCCAAGCTGCACTATCATGCAGAACTGGGCAAGAATTGAGGTAAATGGCTTTGACCCACCCGCTGGTTTCATCCACCTTTGTCTCATGGTGTGGCTAAAATTGAGGCAGAATCCCAGCTGATGGTCTAGGCTCTGTTAGGACTCGTGGCATTTAGCTAGCTCGGTGCCCACTTGTTTCTATCTTAGTGAAAATATTAGCTCCCGGGTAGAAGATGTGTAGCAAATGTCTGCATGCCAGGCATTTCCTCATTTACTTCTCCTTCCCTCAGTGCCTCATTCATGAGAGCATGTCAGGTGGGTACTGTGCCAGGCGCTTTCCGAGGTGCTGGGGAAATGAGCTAGAAAGGGCGCCCGCACTGGGAAAGCTTTAACCTAATGCGGAAGACAGACCATCTGACTAATTAGAGGATATAATGAGTTGAATGTTATTACGGGGCCGAGGACCTCCACGTAAGACATGGGAGCTGCCGTTGATCAGCTCCGAGAATTGTAAAATTCGAAAGTTTTATTCTCCGAGGGGGAGTCAGATCAAAGAAACATTTATCGGGTAGTTTCTAGATGGGATGTTTGTGTAATCATTTTAAAGATGAGGCAGCTGAGGCTCAGAGAGGTTAAGTAACTTGCCCAAGTCACTTAGTAAGTGGTGGAGCTGGCGTTTGCTCCTAGATCTACACTGCCTCCCATATTAAAGTTAACGTTGACAAAAATAAACAAGTGACCAGCCAGCACTGTCCCCTGGGCTACCACTCTTTGTTCTCAACAAAGAGGCGTAGGCAGGTAGCTTGAGGCTTGTCACTGCAGAGAGGCTGGAGTGGTTGGGCTGGGCCTGTTACCATGGAGGGCAGCCCGGGGAATGTCCAGGGATTTCCATAGTCAGGGGTGGTTTTTCTAGGCATGTCTGTTTGAAGTATGTTTTGTAATGGGTGTCGATGTCATCAGGTTCAGGTCTTCTCCTAACTGAGCCTTCTAATACATCTTAGGCTCGACTGTGTAATAATATGCAGAAAGCTCGGGAGCTCTGGGATAGCATCATGACTAAAGGAAATGCCAAGTATGCAAACATGTGGCTTGAGTATTACAACCTGGAAAGGTAAGGACCTGGGTGCTTTGTCAGCAGGACAGTCTCTTCGGTCTTGGCCAACGCCTGCTGGCTTGGTCTTGCTCTTTACAGTGGGCCACCGCCTTCCTTCAGCCTGTTTATCATTCGTGGGCAGTGCTAGAGGACCACACATAATATTTGTGCCTGGGCTCTTGTAGCGATGCATTTCTTTTCATTTTTTTGGGGGGGGAAGGGTGGGTGTTGATTTTTGTACATGAACGTTTTATTTGACTTTTTTGAAGGTATTTATTGTTTTAGTATATTTGCTTTGTATATAAAAATGTAAAATACTGAAGAGCACAGAGGAAAAAAACCCCAAATTAACTGCAGTCATGGACCCAGACGTAACCACCATTAGTTAATGGTTTAGGTATTATTTAAGACTTTTCCATGCTTAAATTGAAAAAAAAAAAAAAGAAAGTATAATTATAGTGTATGTATTATAAACCTCTAAAATTATTTTAAATAAGTAAAATATGCCTAATAACATGAGAAGATATAAAGAATATGGCCATCTTTTTTATTCAGTAGAAAGTGAAAGTTTCTTATAATTCCAACCCCAGACATAACCACTCTTAATGCTTGACTATTCCTCTAGATTAGTGGTTCTCATAGTTTTTTGGTCTCAGGACCCCTTTATACTCTTACAATTTGAGGACCACCAAAAACTTTTGTAGATGTAAATTATCTGTTAATATTTACCATATTAGAAAGTGAAAATGGTGTCCTATGCAAACAGCTAACTACTTTAGGTTGCACCCCAAACAGTGACATGTCACTTCCTTTGTGACAGCCTTTGGACTTCGGTATGCAGAAGTGCTTTGTGTGGCTAGTTCTGGAAGCCAGTCTCCTCAGAAGCTAGAGTTGTGGCTGAGCTTGTGCTCCGTGGCACTCACTGTCTGTGAGGAGACTCCCTCTCCCTTTGTGTGCCTTCTGCTCTGTGTCCTGGTGGCAGCACCTGTTTGTTTTCTGCCCTAGGGCACACGGTGACAGCCAGCACTGCAGGAAGGCGCTGCACCGAGCAGTTCAGTGCACGAGCGACTACCCGGAGCACGTCTGTGAAGTGCTGCTCACCTTGGAGAGGACAGAAGGTGGGGACCCTGGGCTCTCTGCTTCTGGCTTGCAGTCTGTAAGGACAGACCATGTCTCTGGCTACAACCCCTCATGTGGCGCATGCTAACAAGGCTGTCCCGGGCTCACCCATGGCAACGAGTCCTCATGCTCCAGAAACCAAGAGGACCCTCCCTCCATCATGCAGCTCTAGCTCGGGGTTCTCACACTCCTTGGTGTGGGGCCGTCCTGTGCATTGCAGGGCCTGTAGCAGCACTAGCAGCATCCCTGGCCTCTCTCTACCCACCCGGTACCTGTAACAATCCCCCCGTCCCCAGTCACGACAACCAAAAATGTCTCCGGACATGGCTGAGTGTTCCCTGTGGGCCAAGGTCACTCCAATTGAGAACCTCTGCTCGAGCACAACGTCACACACTCCAGAGGAGCACAGAGAGGAAGATGGCGACATCAATTTTTGGTTATGTGTACATCACTTGCTGAATTTCAGAGTCCCAGTATTAAGTTTCCAGTAGGCAAATGTGAATTTATCCATGGACATTGGTCTGGATTTTGGGTGTGAAGCCCTCAGAACTTGAAATAAAACACCCAAACAACAAATTACAAAATACCCCACATTTATCATTTGAGGTGCTCTTAAAATTATTCAGTCTTCATATAAATGTCTTGTACCGTTTGCTTTAGAATGTTTTCATAATCTTTGCCAGGGAGAGCCCATATTAGATCACATTCTAGTTTCCGAAGTCTTTTTTCTTAAAGGAGAACGGTTGTTTTAAACATACCTGGAAGGACTATTTAAATTCTAAAACTTTAAGCCTATATATAATAATATCATAAAATTGGGAGCTGATTCTCCATCCAGTTTTTATTGTCTGATGGGAGAGATCTCTTTTGGAATGTGAGGAAATTAAGAAAATCTTATGATAGCCTTCAATAACCTAAAAAGTGAAAGTTTGCCTCTCTTTCTATCAAGGTACTTTAGAAGATTGGGATATAGCTGTTCAGAAAACCGAAACTCGATTAGCTCGTGTTAATGAGCAGAGAATTAAGGTAATTATGCCATTTATTTGAAGTCTTAGGAAGCTCTGATAACTCTTCCGTGTTTCTTATAATATTTCTTTTCAAAACCTTTGAGGTGTTCTTAAAAACTGTCTTTTACTTAGTATTTATTACAAAATATTTGAATCAATATCTAAATCTATCTTGTATTATTTTTCAGATCTGCTTAAAACTTCAGCCCAAACAATGGGTAGTGGGGGAATTTTGGATTTGCTAGAATAGATGAAAAAGAATAGAAAGGAGCCTCACGTAGTCTGGTGATTGGATTATAAACACCCCCAAATTAATGAGGGCCCCAGTTCGATTGAGTCTTTCTTTCTCTGGGTGAATAATTACTGGGGATGTTGTAAAATGTACTGTGGACTTGAGAGACAGCGTCCTGGGAAGCCTGAGAAACACTGGCAGGGGAAGGTTGTGAGCACATCTTTCTCGTTTTTCACGGCCTCGTCCTTTGACTTGGGTAGTGAGTTCCCACTCCCGGTCCCCCTGTCCCTCTTCTCATCACAAGTCAGTATAGTTCATGTCATTGCTGCGTCCAGTATTGCATCAGATTCCCGATTTTCCAGGCTGCAGAGAAGGAAGCCGCCCTCGCCCAGCAAGAAGAAGAAAAGGCTGAATATCGGAAGAAGACCCGGGCCGAGAAGAAAGCGTTGAAAAAGAAGAAAAAGACCAGAGGCACAGACAAGCGCAAAGCAGATGAGGACGATGAGAAAGAGTGGGGCGACGATGAGGAAGGTAAAGCTTTGCAGCAGTTTTATTTGGGGCATCCCAGCCTTCCAGAGACATTGCAAAAACTGTCCAGAGAACTCTTTTCTTGAACCATTTGAGAACACGTTGCTAGCATGATGCTGTCACTCTTCCTGTCCCTGCCTACTTCACGCCCTGTGCCAGGCCCTGCCCTGCACAGACACCCTTGCCCATCCACCTGGGCTCCATTCCCTACGCTGCGCTGTTTGCCACCACTGCCCTCCTGTGCGGTGGCCCTCCTCACCCCACCTGGGCTCCCGTACTCCAAGCTGTCCCTGCTCCTGCCCCATGTGTGGACACGCCTTTATCCTACTCAGGCTCCAGTATCCCAACCCCTGCTGTAGCCCCACCCTGCACGGACACTTGCCTAGCTCAGCCCCACCCATGGTTTTGACTTGGTAGAATTTTCCAACCAGTGTTTCTGTCGATCCTGCAACTCCAGGAATGGGCAGGTGTGGGTCAGATTTATTTCAGCAAATTTAGTCATAGTGAAGAATTGTGTCTAGACATGAAAGGACCTTACATTTTCCTAGTACAAAGTTGTCAGCCAGAGGGATATAGTAATGGAGTCATCATTCAGTTGACCTTTCTCGCGCAACTTTTTGGAGCCTTCAGACATGACCATGGTAGCTCACTGCCCTTCAGAGCTCCTGGTTTAGCAGGGTAAGGCAAATGTGATTGCAATGGCATGTAATTGGGACTTGGGGAGATGTAGGTGTGAATTATGGTGGAAGCCAACCAAGGCACTAGTGGGACAGCTCCCTGCAAGAAAGTTCGTCCAGTTACATGCATCTGGACATCTGCGGGGAGAAGGGAGTTTCTGTTAAGTGAAAAAGAAGGGAAGCCAGACAGAGAGCCGGTGCCAGCAGAGTGTGAGGCACAAAACAGCCTGGCATTTGCTGCCAGCCGCAGATAGCGGGGTTTGAGTCCTGGTGCGGGCGGGGCACCAGGTGCAGGTGATGAGGCTGGAGCTGCAGGCGGACCAGCTGGCCGGGCCCCACTCAGGGCTGCCCTTGAATGCAGCACGCAGGGGTCAGACTTCATCAGGAAGCAGCAGGGAACAGATGGAAGGGTCTGCAAGTAGGGGGCCAGTGCCAGTTGGGTTTCAGTGCTGTGGCTCTGGAGGCAGTGAGGAGAATGGGTTGGAATAGAATGTTGTTACACTCTTGAAGGACACAAGACAATGGTCTAAGTTTTCAGGAACTACAGACCCTTTGTTGCACGTTGCAAAGTGCAGCCTACAGGTGAAGCGCACACTTGCGACTCACCGAGAGTGGATCCCAGGCCCCATCCTGCCCTGGCTGAGGGGCGCTGGAACTTGCCGCCTGAACTCTGAGACCCCTGACCTTTTATGTCATTGTAGACGCTGAGGATGCGTGTTATCTGTTATTCTTGATTCAGTCCACGTATCTGAATATAGTCAGGGTCCAGCAGGACAAGCCAGTGAGCCAGGGAAGACTTGACAGGCTGGGCACGTGCACCATGGTGTCTGGAGCGAGGCGTGTTCCTCACGGGCATCTGTGGTGGGAAGAGCATGTACCCGGAACCGCTCCCTCACAGGAAGCAGTTACTCATTGCCGCCTTTTTTCCTGCCCACCTGTAGAGCCGGCTTCCAAACGCAGAAAGGTTGAGAACAGCGTTCCCCCAGCTGGAGAGGCACAAGCCCTGGAGGCGGAAACAGGCCTCTTTGGGAGAAGCACGCCCGTAGCCATTGAGCCCCCCTCGAAGCAGAAGGAGAGGGCGGCCGCTCTGAAGAGGGACATGCCCAAGGTGCTGCACGACAGCAGCAAGGACGGCGTCACCGTCTTTGTCAGCAACCTGCCCTACAGCATGGACGAGCCGGACGCCAAACTCCGGCCGCTCTTTGAGGCCTGTGGGGAAGTGGTCGAGGTCCGTCCCATCTTCAGCAACCGGGGCGACTTCCGAGGTTACTGCTACGTGGAGTTTAAAGAGGAGAAGTCGGCCCTGAAGGCACTGGAGTTGGACCGGAAGAATGTAGAAGGGAGGCCAATGTTCGTTTCCCCCTGTGTGGATAAGAGCAAAAATCCCGATTTTAAGGTATGTTCGTGGAAAAAACCGTGCCTTTCATGAAGGGTTGCTATAGACACAATGCTTTTTTCACGCTGCAACTTATATGCAAAATACGCAGGGAATAGCTGTACTCCATTAAGAACTAAACTTCTAGAGTTAACTGGGGTCTGTTCCAAGCTGGTTAATTGAGGTCTGACTCAGGGCTCGGTCACTTCGAGCTTGTGTTTGTTGACAGGTGATCATAAAATTAGGAATTGTAATCATGCCTACTTTCCATTGAGTGCTTATGTTTTGTATATTACCTCAGTGGACCCTGACCCAAACTCGGAGAACAGCTGTTTTCATTCTTGCTGTTTTACAGAGGAGGACGTAGAGCAGGGGTGTCCAAACTTTTTCAACGGTTTTCACCAAGGGCCATATGCGGTAAAATACACAAACAGCCGGGCCACTCCCTCGAGGTGAAGTACATATTGCCTCACCTGGTTTATTTAAGTAAACTAAATATATTTTTGGAATTTGCTGCAGGTCAATTAATAATGGATCGTGGGCCGCAGTTGGCCCACAGGCCACAGTTTGGACACCCCTGATGTAGAGGCTTCAAGAGGTTAATTGACTTGCCCAGAGCGACCAAGTCAACAGTTCCCAGCACCCCGTCGACTCTGGTCTGCCTGGCTGGTCCCGGCTGGAGCTGGTCGGTGTGCTGGTTGGGCCCTGAGTGCTTGATTTCTTCCCCTCCTTTGTTCCTGTAGGTGTTCAGGTACAGCACTGCCCTGGAGAAACACAAGCTCTTTATCTCGGGTCTGCCTTTTTCCTGCACTAAAGAGGAACTCGAAGAGATCTGCAAGGCTCATGGCACCGTGAGGGACATCAGGCTGGTTACCAACCGAGCTGGGAAACCCAAGGTCAGCGTCTGAGCCGATGGCACGTAGCCTTCCGAGGCTTGGACAGCCTCGTTTGGTGTCCGTTCAGAGATTATGTGGTTCTCAAGGGGGTTCCTAGTTAATCTGCTAAGAAACAGATGATAAGTTAACGAAGGATAGGCACACTAGGCTCTGCTTCCATCTGGAGTCAGATTAACTTGTTTGTAGCTAATTGTACTACAGAAAGAATCAGGTGTTTGGGGAAAAAGCTACCACAAATTAGTGCAGGGGCGGCACAGTGGGGTCTTGGGGTGAGGGGCCGTCCTCTGCAGTCTCCTCACTCTTGCCCAGACTCCTTTTCACTAGGCCTCCAGTCATTTCCTCAGGTCCCTCCACCGACTCCCGATTTTCATGTCATCCCCTTTAGCCCCTCTTCAGCCTCTTGCTAAATCCTCTTTGTACTGCATTTTGAGTAGTATTCTTTAAGCAAGAGTTTGGGTTACCTCTCTCCCCTCCACCTCCCATCCAGGTAAATTGAGAGTTAAAGAGTATGAAATGGGGGGTAGGGGGTGTGAAGGCATAGACATTAGGGCCCACCTGGGCTGCTCCCCCTGTCCAAGGCGCCTCATCCGTTTGCTGGATTTATACTGATCCGTCTGTCTGTTTTTTGTTTGTTTTGCTGGAGTAAGCACAAGAGATGCTGAACTTAAGGTTACCTGACGTTACAGTCAGTTATAGAAACGGGGAGGAAGAGTATAGCAGGGAGATGAACCTACAGGGGATGGCGGAGGTGGGGAAGGCCACCTGTTGATGGGCTGACCACCTCACCCGAGGGAGGAAGGTGCGTCGTGGCTTCACAGCTTGTGACCTGGCTCTTTCAGGGCCTGGCCTACGTGGAGTACGAGAACGAATCCCAGGCGTCGCAGGCTGTCATGAAGATGGACGGCATGACCATCAAAGAGAACGTCATCAAAGTGGCCATCAGCAATCCCCCTCAGAGGAAAGTTCCAGAGCAGCCTGAAGCAAGGAAAGGACCAGGTGGCCCCATGGTGCCGCGGCAGATATATGGAGCGTAAGTGTTTGCAGGGCCGCCAGTGCGGACTTTGTCCTGGCCGGCGCCACAGTGAATTCGTTTCTGGTGGTGCAGCGTCAAGGACAAGGCCAGGGCCACTGTCCACTGTGGTCCCCAGGGAAGGGTGTCCACAGCACATCCACGCAGAGTGCAAGCCCAGAAGGGGAACCCTTCCTGGTACTCACCAGTTTACACGTGTGATTTATTTAAGGTCAGATTTTTGGGGGCTGTGATTATTGTAAAGTCCTCTTTGCCGGTTGAATCCATATGTGTAAAATGAAGCCAGACCACCGTATGCTTGCCAGGGTAATCTACAGCTCTGGCTGTCACCCTAGAAAAGTCACATCTATACTTGATAGGGATGACAGCAAAATTGCAAGGTGATTTGGTGAGGTCTGAAAGATTATAGCCATTTTTCTCTTTCCTGTGGTGACTACATGACACAGGTTTGGTCCAGGCCAAAATTGGGAAAAAGGCCAAATTAAAGTGATTTTTACCTTCTAGTCAAAGTCAAGGAGACTTAGGCATTATCTTATCCTTCTTGTTTGTTAATTTTCATCTTTTAGTTGGAGTGGTTTAAGACTATCCTGGCTTATTTTCACAAATAAACCAGGGGCGATGAATTGTTGCTTTGAAAGAGTACATTCAGTGTTTGCTTTTGCAGGCGGGGGAGGGGAAGGACCCAGCTTTCTCTGCTGCCTCGCGCCCTGCAACGAACGAGCACTGCAGTAGCTCAAGCTGAGAATGGGCCTGCCCCCAAACCAGCAGCCACCTCAGCAGCCACTGAAGCTCCCAAAATGTCCAATGCTGATTTTGCCAAGTTGCTTCTGCGAAAGTGAACGGGACTCCGAGAGAAGGGAAATGCCTTACTTCATGCTGGCCAGGAAGACCACCAGTCACCCAGCTGTACCCTGGGTATGGAAGCGCCTGCACCCACCTAGTTTCCTCTGGGTTAGACCAAGGGAAGTGGTGTCCAAGGAAGGAGGCTTTAGTGCTCCCTCATATTGAGGGCGACAGGAGGAAAACAATCACTCCATAGGGTGGGCACAGGGTGTAGTTTCTAAGAGGTTTTTTTGTTTTGTTTTGTTTTTAAGAGTTAGAAACGGAAGTGAAACTTGAACACATCGTTTTGAGACTCTGGCCTCGTTTTATAAGACACGTCTCTTACACTCTGCATAGCACATGTGCCCCTCACTCTTTTAATTTTTAAAAGACAAAATGGCAGATGGCAGATGCTAGTAATTCACCAGAATGGCCTATTTTAGTAAAGGGGTGGGGATAGGAGAAGTCACATAAAAACTATTTGATGGGTTTTTGTTGAAGGGGCTGTGTGTTTTTATATTATGTATTTGTAAATGACATGTCAACCCACTGTTTTATGTTTCCTAAAAGCAAAATATTTGTGACATTTGTTTTGTATAGGAATTCTGTGTGCCATCTGCTGTGGACCATTTTCTTTGCCTAGTGAGTAGTGGACTGTGTTGTTTAAATATTGAGTTTCAGCCCTTTGGTTTTGTTTAAATACCATGTCAAGTACAAACTTAAATTTTCCCCATTTAGCTTTGTTTATTAAACTGAAGATCTCTTAAAAACTTGTGGAATGGTGCTGAGCTGTGCATTCAAATGCAGATGTATTTTGAAATGGGTGTACCTTGCTTTACCTAATAGATGTGTAAATAGAACTTTTGTAAGTCAAATCCTATTGTCACTTTGATTTAAATCATTTCAAGTGCAGTTTGTCTTCGTTTTAAAACTTCAGTTTATTGCAGTTTGACACTTTAGCTTTTAAGTTTTTTTTACCTCTCATTTATCAAATATTTATTGCTTAAAAAGTGACACTGGCAGTTCAGTAGGGGAAACGTACTTTATAAAGGCACTCTGGGAGAAAAGTCGGAATTCTTTCCGATGTGATGGAAATCAGCTCTCTTATCTGTTTAAGTTTTTGTGCATCAGTCAGGCTTCACTACATTTCTTAACTTTAACTTTTCATGGAAAAATTTTTATAAAGGAAAGAATAGTGAGATAAACTCCTTAGGTAGCTACCATTGAATGTCAGCATTTCTCACCCCAGAGCCCATCTTCCTTCATTTCTTCCGCCACCGCCTTCCTCCCATATTATGTTGAGGGTTATCCCAGACGTCTTAGCACTCACCCAGTAATATTGTAGCATGTGTCTCTAAGAGATAAGAACGTAAGGGCCGTAATTTTATCATCATTCCTAGAAACGTTAGCAATAATACCTTGATGTCACCTAGTCAGCAAAATTCAATTTCCTATTGTTTCATAAATGTCAGTTCCCCCCCGTAAGTTATGATTGGTCAGTAACTTAAGTCTTTTACTCTGTAGGTCCCTCCCCCTCTACATTGTCTTTCTCTTTTTTGCACAGAACAAAAATTGGTTGTTGTGAGTAATCTGAGTTAAATTCGAGCAGTGGCTATTTCTCACCTCATAAGCAGTCAGAAGAAGCTGTGTGGTAGCCTCTTGTTCTCTGGAATGGCCACTCACTTCCCTGAGGAAGCCCGTTCGGTGGGTGAGGATTTGGGACGGTTGGAGACCAATTCCGAAGAGCCATGAGTATTTCCTTATCGATCCAGGTTTGGGTGGTTTTACTCTGCTGCTTCACATTTCACTGTTTTCTCTTGTTGGCCAATTCTCTGACCTCACTTCATAGTCTCTAATGTTAGCACAGGCTCATCACAGAAGTGAACCTTTTCGCACTGAAACGGGACCCAGTTTAGGTTTGGGGTGTTGACTGTTCTAGAAAGGGATTTTCCAGATGTGACTGGCTTTATGGATTTTCCCCAGAAAAAATCATTTCAGTAACTTCAGTCTTAGTGAAAGGTCAGTGATCCATCCGTCAGCCTACGTAGGCAGCTTACCCAACCAGCTGTCTCATTTTCCTATTGAAAATACGGTCTTAGATCAGTTTTACTGCCAGAATATAAAGAGTAGGGCTAAGGTCCTGAAAAAAATCCCTTCTGCATCCCTCTGACAAATGGGACCGTCTTGTGAATAAGACAGCAAAGTCTGAGGCATTTATTTAACGTAGTAAAATACTTTATTAGAGTTAGTTATTCATTAAAATAATATCCTTCACATACAGCTAAAGTGCCAATTTCTATAATACAAAGCAAGGACTTGTGTCAGGCTTCCTTGGTGTGCTTATAAAACCAAGATGATAGAAGAGTCAGGGTTTAAGAAATACTTTATGGCAGCATACAAATAGGAAAATATTTTCTATAAAGGTTTGGACAACTATCACTTGGGGCCATTTCATATACCTTTATACTTAATTTCCTTAATCCTTCAGAAAACCACTCTCAGTGTGCTTATTCTACAATTAAATATCTGTATAAACATCTGCTACATAATAGTGACCTCATTACTCAGGATCTCAGTTCTCAAATCAGAGACAACACTGTACATATTCACCACCATTCAGACACTGACAAAGTGACGTCCAGTGTTAGACATCATGGGCTCTGTCCCTGGAAGGGGAACGCAAAGATTTCTGACAATTCTGACTAAATAGCAGCAGTCATATTGGCACCTGTGCCATTTATGATGGGAAGAGAAGGTTCTTTCTATTTCTATAGAATAACAACTTGGCTGTATTCCATGTAACACTTTCCAAGTTGCTTGAAAACTAAGGCCACTCCAAGGCAATCCATTCTGCTTCCCCAAGAGGACATTGGACAGTACGGTGGCTGTGGGAGGTGGGGTCAGGTCAGTAAGGGGATAAGACTGCATGACAGAGACACGTCTTGGCTATAGTTAAAGGGTTTTCGTGGTTCAGTAGAAACTGGTGCTCTAATTCAGTATCAAAAGTGCTTATTTGGTGTTGATGTGGCATCTGTTTTCTCAGCTCTTCCTTTACATCTACCTATAGAAGACGTTAAACTCAGAATGGGGGTGAGGGCACACTCACTCACTTGCACAGTACCTACCTCATCTGCAGCATGATTGAGTGGTTCAGTAAACCCCAGAGAACTTCTAGACTAAAACATCTGGTCTGAGTTGCTGCAAATGAAGTGAGAAAAACATTGATAGAAAAAGCGAGGCTGGCCACTCCCCTAGTCTTTATTAGAAAAATAGTCTTGATATGGAAAAATAGCCTCTGGCACTAGAGTTTGCAAACTAACTGGCTCAAAGACTCTTCTTGAAATAAGCAAGGTATCGAACTAGAAATGTCAACATTCATTTTATTTCACATCTCAGAAGTTTGCTCTACCAGTAAGAATTAGTTACAACACTAACCTCTTTGTAGGGGAGCAAAAACCTCTAAAAAAGCAAGTGTTCAGTCATTTCTCAAAACTGGGACCGGGTTCTGACCTCCCAGGTAGAATCACAGAACCTTTCGGCCAGTTTCAGAGAAAGACTTGGAGGAGTTAGTCCTATGGCTCTGGACCTTGTCCCACAGCTCTTGGCCTCTCCCCACCTTAGTGCAAATTCTGCTCCAGAAGCTATTCTGGTCCCTCCCGAAGCACTGGTGCCCCCAAAGCCTGCTGGGACCACCACAAGGACAGGCCATCAGCACGGACAGCAGACACAACATTTACTAGCTCAAAAGAACAAAATAAATAACTTGGCTAAATTATAAGTTATCTTAGAGACAAGGCTTAATAATTTAGTTTTTTTTTTCTTTAACTAAAAAAGCATTTGGAGGTAAAGAATGTTTAAGTTCCTTATCTATCTCCTTTTGCTTTGGGAGATGACAAGGTTTCTAGAAATGCTCAGTTTCTTTGATTTTCTTTTTTTCTCCTCCCGGACATCCCATCTCCAAGGGAGGATTTAGAAGGTTAAGGTTTCACAGGCAGCGTCTCTTTGAACCCAGAGTGGTTGGGTTTGGCCTCTGGCAGCGCCACTGGGTACTCTGTTGTGGCGAAGAGCAGGGTGTCCAGGGTGGTCTCCGTACACTTGGCAATGAAACGGATGAACGGCCTCACGTCGCCTTCATTGGCGACCTCCAGTACGTGGTAGTACTCCGACCTCTGCTCCTTGCGGATGGTGATGGGCGGGTAGCCCGCCTGCATCAGGATGAGGTTCATCAGCAGGCGCGAGGTCCTCCCGTTGCCGTCGATGAAAGGATGGATGTAGACGAGCTTATAATGGGCCAGGGCTGCGAACTCCACTGGGTGCAGGTTCATGGCGTCCTCGGAGTTGAGCCACTGTATGAATTCCTGCATCTGCTTTTCCACGTCTTGAGGATGGGGTGGGATGTGGTGTCCCACGAGGACCTGTGTCGTCCGAAACCTGCCAGCTTCCACCGGATCCACATAGCCCAGCACCCGCCGGTGGATCTCCAGGACGTCGCTGATGGAGACCGACCCGATGCGGGAAACCAGCGTCGTGTTGACGTACTTCATCGCCGCGTGCATGCCAATCACCTCGTTCTGCTCCTCCAGGCTTTTCCCTGGCACGGCGTAGCGGGTCTCCAGGATGTGCCTGATTTCCGAGAGGGTTAGGGTGTTGCCCTCGATCGCAACCGTGTGGTAGATGTGATGGTAGTACGTTTCCTCCATGACCCTGCGCAGCGCGGAGCTGCCCTTGGGGATGGACATGACCTTCTTCACTTTGCTGTCGATGATGCTGAAGTACCGCTGGTCGATCTCCTCCACCAGCGGCAGCGTCCGGTCCCGGTGGATCAGCGCTTTCTCGTGGTAGGGCGAGATGGTCAGCGCTCTGGTGTACAAGTAATCGGCCTGGATGATGTCCTTTTCTTCTTCGGAGAAGATGCCGAACTCAGTGAGGGCGTCTGCAAAGTTCGGGTCCATTCTGAGGGCGTGCAAGAAGAGCTTGTGGGCTTTCTCCCGCTTGCCCTGGCGTTTCATATCCAGGGCTTGGTTCAAAGCCGCTTTGGCTTCCAACGTACCACCTAGAAAAGAGCCAAAAACAGCACTGTCAGGGAGAGCAAGGAGTGGCAAAGGACACTGAGGTAAGCTGTCAACTGCAGGGCCCCCAGGGGAAGCATGGCCTTGGGCGGCTCGTTCCAGCCATTCTTTCATGCTCTTCAGTGTGCCCCTACCACTCCACGTATGGTTCCCTCAGCCCCATGGGGCAGTAGGCTGTTCCTTGTCCTCTTGTCCCCAAAGCCATTCTCCGTACCCTGGGAGGCATCACCTGGCCCCCGCCCCGGTGAATGGCTTCCTCTGTGGCCACAGCTCCCGTCACAGGGCCCTCCCTGCATCTTCGCCGGCTCTTGGCCATTCTGGTGCTCCGCGGCCTGACTACCTGCTCTGCCCCTGGAGACCAGGCTGTGAGGACCTCCCTGCTGGACTAGCCCGAGGCCTCCCTATCCCTGGGCCCTTTAATTCTTTTCACCTGGTGGTTCTCAGCTGGACCCTACTCGACATCCTGGCTTCTTCCACTGGCCCCACCAGTCAGTGTCAACCAGGCCTAATCGGCTTCCTTTAGTTCATGTGCCCCAGGCTCTCTCACCCTTTCGTCTCTGCCTGGAGCACTCTCCCCTATGCCTGTTCCCTTGGGTCACTCCTGCTTACACCTGGGTCTCGGGCATCCCTTCCCAGGGAGCCTTCCTGTTGTGCGCCTGCAGCCCCCTCTGCTCCTCCATCACTGCACTGGTGGCACTGTATCTGTCACCTGTCAGTTTGTCTAGGCTGGGAGCTCAGAGCTGACTTCTTCACTATAATACCCTGTGCCCTGCATACAGGACACTCTAAATATCTATCACATGAACAAGTGTTGAGAGAGATGTCCTCATCATGGCAGAGTGAGAAGACTCCACTGTTTCTCCCCTTAAATGTACAAGTCAGACAACTCTAATTCAACAAAGGATTCCCTGCTTGACACACAACCACACCTGAAAGATCCATGCATTGGAACATCTGAAGGTAGGTATACGGGAACGAGTAGGGGAGTCAGAATTGGGTAAGGACAGGGATGGTGGCCACAGATAAGGTTTGGTGTCCACTGGGAGCAGTGGAGAAGCTCGGTTGCAGACTTCACTACAGCCTGGATTGTAAGAGGGGCAGAGCATTTTCTCTCCTGGAAAAGGCATCTCCCTTCCCAGATCCCCATCGAGGCACAGGCAGGTAGAGGTGGCTGGGAAGTCTTAAACAAGACAGCAGAGCTGACTGCCTCTGCTGATGATGGTGGGGGTTGGGAGGGTGGAGTCATGAGATCATGAACTTGCCTTCTCTGCCCCAAACACCCCAGCAGAGCTCGGGTAAAGAAAGCTGGGAAATGAAAATAAAACATACCAAAATTTTGGGGATGCAGCAAAAACACAACTAAAAGGGAAGCTTATAGCAAGCATTATGGGCCTACCTCAAGAAACAAGAAAAATCTCAATCTAATATCACACCTTACCTAGAAAAAGAAGAAATGAACTTCAAAATTGATAGAAAGGAAATAATAAACATCAGTGGAAATAAATGAAATAGAGAACAAAAAGACAAGAGCTGTTTCTTTGAAAAGAGACACAAAATTGAGCAACCTCTGGCCACACTAAGGAAAAAAAGAGAAGACTCAAAATAAAAAATGAAAGATGAGAAATTTAAATGGACACCACAAAACCACAAAGGATTATACAAGAATATTAAGAGAAGCTATATGCCACCAGATTCAATAACCTAGGAGAAATGGACAAATTCTTAGAAATATACAGTCTTCCTGGGCTGAATCATGAAAAATGGGAAAACCTAAAAAGACCCATTACTAGTAAGGGAATTGAAACAGTAATCAATAATCTATAAAATGAAAATCCAGGGATAGATGGCTTCACTGGTAAATTCTATCAAACATTCAAAGAAGATTTAATACCAATCCTCAGCCTAATCCAAAATACTGAAGAGTTGCGAATACTCGCTATCTCATTTTACGAAGCCAGCATTACCCTGATACCAAAACCAGGCAAGGACAATACAAAAAAAGAAAATTACAGGCCTATATCTGATGAATACAGATGCAACAATTCTAAACAAGATACTAGCAAACTGAATACAAGAATGCATTAAAAAGGTCATATATCATCAAGTGGGGTTCATTCCAGGGATGCAAGGATGGTTTAACACAAGTCAATGATCACATTGACATAATATTAACAAAATAAAAGATAAAAATCACGATTATATAGATAGATGCAGAAAAAGCATTTGACAAGTTACAACATCCACTTATGATTAAAACACTCAATAAAATGGGTATAGAAGGAAAGCACCTCAACATAATAAAAGGCCATATGTGACAAATTCTCAGCTAATATACTTTGGTGAAAAGTGGAAAACTTTTCCTCCAGGATTAGGAACAAGACAAAGACGTCCATTGTTGCCACTGATACTCAACATAATACTGTAAGTCTTAGAGCAATTAGATGAGAAAAAGAAAGACAAGGCATCCAAATTGGGGATGAAGAAGTAAACTCACTATTTGCAGATGATAGGATTCTATATATCAAAAACCCTAAAGACTCTACCAAAAAACTTAAATAAATACAGTAAAGTTGCAGAATACAATTGCAACAAAAAGGATAAAATACCTAGGAATAAACTTAACAAAGGATGTTAAGGACCTATACACTGAAAACTACAAGACATTGTTTAAAGAAATTAAAGAAGACGAACAGATATTCTACCTTTCATGGGTTGGAAGAATCAACATATTTAAAATGCCCATATTACCTAAGGTGATACACAGATTTAATGCAATTCCTATCAAAATCTCAATGGCATTTTCCACAGAAATAGTACAACAACAAAAAAACAAAAAAAATCCTCAAATTTATATGAAACCACAAAAGACCCTGAATAGCCAAAGCAATCAGGAGAAAAAAACAACTCAGAGGCACCACCCCCCCCGACTTCAAACTATACTACAGAGCTACAGTAATCAAAATAGTATGTAAGGTATTGGCAGAAAAAAAAGACACAGACCAATGGAACAGAACTTGGAGCCCAGAAATAAACCCACACATATATGGGCAACTAATTCTCAACAAAGGAGCCAAAAATATACAATGGAGAAAGGAAGACCTCTTCAATAAATGGTGTTAGGAAAGCTAGAAAGCCACGTGCAAAAGAATGAAACTAGACTGCTGACACCATACACAAAAATTGACTCAAAATGAATGAAAGACTTGAATATAAGACCTGAACCAATAAAATACATAGAAGACGACACAGGCACTAAACTTGGTTTTAGAGGGGTTTTTGTGAACTTGACCCCAAAGGCAAAGGAAGTAAAAGCAAAAATGAATGAGACTACATCAAACTAAAAAGCTTCTGCACAGCAAAAGACCAACAAAACAAAAAGGCAACCAACTGAATGGGAGATGTTTGCAAATGATACCTCTGATAAGGGGCCCATATCCAATATAAAGAACTCATACAACTCAACAAGGAAAAAACAACCGAACTTAAAAACGGGCAGAGGACCTGAATAGACACTTTTCCACGGATGACACACAGAAGACCAACAGATGTATGAAAAGATGCTCATCTATGTACTCTATTGTGTGCTCACCACCCAAAGTCTAGTCTCCTTCTGTCAGCGTATATTTGACCCCCTTTACCCTTTGTTATAAAGAAAATGCAAATCAAAACCTTGATATACCACCTCACATCTGTTAGAATGGGTAGTACCAATGAGACAGTAAGTGTTGGAGAGGATGTGGAGAAGAGGGAACCCTCGCACACTGCTGGTGGGAATGTAAATGGGTGCAGCCACTGTGGAAAACAGTATAGAGGTTCCTCAACAAAGTAAGAATAGAGCTACCATAGGACCCAGCAACCTCTCTCCTAGGTATCTACCAGAAAATTTGGAAAACATTTATTCATACAGATACCGGGGGTGCCAAAAAAACGTATACACATGACTTGTATTCATCTTTTGTTATTGGTATATCGAGTATTACAATTTTAATACAGTTTTTTCCCTTCTTAAAATGTGTATGTATACATTTTTTGGCATCCTCTCTATATATACCTCTTATGTTCACAGTAGCATAATTTACAGTAGCCAAGGCATGTAAACAACCTCAGTGTCCTTCAACAGATGACTGAATAAAGAAGATGTGGTACTTACATATAATGGAATATCTACTCTGCCATAAAAAAGATGAAATAGTGCCATTTGCAACAACATGGATGGATCTTGAGAGTATCACGCTAAGTGAAATAAGGCAGATGTTAAAGGACAAGAACTGGGTGATTTCACTGTGTGGGACGTAAAACAAAGCAACAAACAAACAAAAAAAAAACAAGCACACAGATACAAACAGAATGGTGATTACTAGAGGGGAGGGGGGTGGCGGGAGGGCAAAGGGTACAGGGGGTCAAATACATGGTGACAGAAGGAGACTAGACTTTGGGTGGTGAGCATACAATAGAGTACATAGATGTTGTATTACAAAGTTATATACCGAAAATTTATATGTTATAAACTAATGTTACTCCAATAAATTTAAAAAGTGTAAACAACACAAATTATGAACAGATAAATAAATGGCATAATCCCCCCGCCCTCCCCCAAAAAAAGGCACTGAGAGACCCCTGCTGTCTTACCCGGAGAGGCCTTGGTCTTGACCACCAGCAGTGCTGCGTCCTTGGAGGTGACACTGAGCTCCGTGGATGGGCTGGTGCACTTGGTGATGGCATACTGTGCCCTGTCCAGCTTGCTCCTGAGCAGGTAGAAGCCTTTGAGCCAGGCCCAACACTGCTCCTCCACGGGCCCCAGCGGCAGCAGCAGGGCCAGCAGGGAGCCCAGTACCATACTCAGCAGCATCACCCACAGGAAGCGGCCCCAGACGGAGACCCATTTTGGTTCAGTCACTGCCATTACTGAAGCCATCGGCAGGAGTGTCATCTGGACTCAGGGGTAGGCCCCTGGCACATACCCAGTCACCAGAGAGAGCTGGACCTGCAAGGCACCAAGAGTTGTGGGAGGTGAGGCCGGGGAAGTGATACGCTTAGGATGCGTTTCTGTCTCCAGCTAGTGTCTGGAGACCCCCACGCCTATTAACTCACTATGACCAGGTGGTGGGGGCAAGCAAGAAGTGGATATAAACAGGGAGGGGTGAGCCTGGAAGAACTGGTGCCACCTCCAGGGTGGTGTGACTGAAAAGTAATGCCACCACTGCCCAACACAGTAAGCACTTACTGTGTGCCAGGCCCTGTGCTAAGCACTAAGAACTTCGCATCCTGTATCCTGCAGTCTTCCAACAGGAGCTGACGCTATCATCACCCCACTCTCCAGATGAAGAAACAAGCTCAGAGAGGCGAAGTCCCTTGGTTCAAGTCACCCACTGAACAAGCGACAGCCTTAGGACTTGAATTCAGGACCCCATTGCTCTAAAATACCGCACTTTCACCACAAATTCTGTGGCTTCTAACACTGGGTGTCTGGGACACAACATACACACATACCCAGACTGGCTAAGGTAGTGCTCAGGCCCATCCTTTGGCAAACACAACTGTTTGGGGGCCTGATTTATTGCCATATGGGTGGCCACCTCTCCATGCCCTCACTCTTATCTTAGCCACATTGCTGTCCAGCAGGGGTGCTGCCTAGAGTTTGGACAGTCTCAGCATCTAAACAAGAAAGCAGGGTGTGGGCCAGAGCGGTGACCCCTTGTCCTCTGTGACAGCAGGCATGTGCTTGGGGCCGGTCAGGTCTGCAAGCCATTAGGCTAACAAGCATGTACTGGGCGACTACGCTGTGCTAGGCACTGAGCTGAGCGCTAGCCCTGCATTATCTCACTTAATCCTCACTGACCTAGGGAGTTACCCCAGCTCCATTTATGGAGAGAAACAAGGCGCCGACAGGGTAAGTCAACTCCCAGGAGGGGAGGCCCACAGGGAGCTGACAGAGGCGTCGGAAATCCCCAGTGTGAGTCCACAGTGCCCGGTCTCACCTCTACCTTATTCATAACCAGGGCCTGTGCACCTGCTCCGGGCTGCTCCTGCTGCTAGGCCTCCAGGTCCCAGAAGTGGTCGATTAGGTTTCTGATCGCTCAGGGCTGAGTCTAGTGCGGGAGGCTGGCTCGTTGATACAGGACTGGCTTGGTATACTCTCTAAGGGGGTACGCGTGGCGTGCCGTGGGTCACGGAAGGTGTGGGCCACTGTCGTCCAGCTGGTCTGGACGCGCTCCCCGAGGGACAGACTTCTTGGAGGAGCTGGGTTTTGCCGGTGATGCCGCTGTGCACGGGGGAGGAAGAAGTGCGTTCCTCTAGGCGCGAATCTCTCACCCCTCTACGCTAGGAAGAGGGAAACTGAGGCCCAGAGAGGCGAGGGGACTGGATAAGGTCACTGTGGGGAGCCGACCCTTTCCGACCCCGCCCAGGGCTCGCTGCTCTGTCGCACCCTCCCCGCTCGCTCCTTCCGAAACCCTCGGGCTCGCCCCCTCCTCACCGCGCGCCGCTGCCAAGGCCCGTGGCGGCCTTCCGGGCATTCGCAGGGTCCGCGGCGCCGGCTCCCAGGACCTCCTCCGCCGCCGCCTTCTAGCCCCGCCCCGGGCGACTCGCCATTGGTCGGCCTGCCATCCTCGTCTTGGCGGATTGGCTTTCCTCACTGGTCCGCCTCTCGCATTTCCGGGTTCTAGCATCCGCGTCGGCTTTCCCGGGAAAGGCTCACCGTGGGCCACTCCTATTGGTTGGCTCCTGCGTTTGTCTCGTGCCCGTTGCAGCCAATAAACAACAGGAGGGGCGGGGCCTGGGCGACAGGCGGGAGTAACGGGTGCGGAAAACCCCACGGGGAATGCGGTTTGGGGATGCGGTACGGAAAAGGACGGAAACTCGGAACCTCGTAATTCCGCTCGCTTGGAGCTGCTGCCCTTCCCTCAGTCTCATCCGGGGGCATCTCTCCTAGCCTCAGTTTCCTTAGGTGTAAAATGAGGACGCGGATGGCTTGCACCTCTCCACCCAGTTAGTCTGACCTCACAGCCTAGTTATCCTCCACCCTGTGCTACGAAGGTGCGTTCTTTCGCCTTGACCTTCTCTCTTTGCCTCCCTGACTTTTTAATTTGGATCCTCCAGAGAAGGGCCTGGCTGCTTCTTTTGGCTTCCCAGAGAGATAGAGGATTGTTTCTTGATGCAGAGAGCTGAAGACTCCACCTTAATTCACAAATATTGAAATTAAACATCCAGGATGTGCCCAGAGATGCTAAGCATTAAGATGTTATGTCAATTGACGGTCGTTGGCGTAAATTCAACGGCCAACAGGAGTCCCTGGTTTGGGCTGTGGTGAAGAGGGAGGCTATTCCGTGAAAACAGCTCAATGGTGAAACAGCACAGCTGTAGAACAGCAGGCTGTGAGGCAGCCTCACAGAGGCAGCCGCCGTGTGGCAGCTCCGCTTCCTTTGGCGAGCCGACTTCAGTGTTATAGCTCAGCTCCTGCCCGGCTGCAGAAGACCTGATGCTTCATATCTGACCTCCATGACCCACATTCCCCTTGGGTGCCACTCCTGGTCAGTGGTAGTGGGTGTCACCATTGGAGCCACACCGTCCTGGCTCCCAGCTCTGCCACTTGCACGAGTACATTCAGCAATTGACTTAACCTCGCTGATCCCTTTTGCGTGTCTGTAAGATGGGGTAATGTGATGACAATACATCTTCATAGGGTTTTGTGTGAGGGCAAAGTGAGATCCCATGCGTCTGGCACAGAACAAACACTTGATAACTGTTCGCTGTTGCAACTATCCTAGAAAAGATGCCAAGTCATTGCTGTTTTATTTGTTATCTGCAGAAGAAACGCTCGCTCCAACCACTGGGGAGAGACCTTACTACCATTTTGTAGGTCTCAGTCAGAGCCCAATTTAGGGAAGCCACTGACTCACAGCGCGAAAGGAAGTGTCCAGGCGCAGGCCAGCAGAGGTGTGCTGTCAATGAAAGATACCACGGGGAGATGTTGCGAGGTGAGGGACCAAACAGCTTTGGCCCTTGCTGGTTGGGCTCCCTGTTTATATCTTGTAACGCCTTGCTTTCCTGAACTTCCAGCCCTTGGCGTGGAGAATAGCATGTGGTAGGTGCTTGAGAAATTTTGACTTGAATAAGAAATATCTGAAGCAGGACCAACCATGGAGTTTTTAAGAAACAAAATCAGGGTGGTAGTTATTTCTGGGGTTTCTTGTTTCTATCTTTGAGCAAAGGTCTTGAACATTGGTCTCTCAGAGTCCCCTGAGTTTCTCTGCTGATGGCCCAAGCAGGAATGTAAAAACCCTCCCCAGAGGAGAGCCTGCTATGCAACCAGGGAGATGGTTGGTGGAGGGGAACGCAGTGAGGCTCTGGGGTCACACAGATGAGTGTTCAAATGCAGGGCCCACTTCTTACCAGCTGTGTGACCTTGAGCAGGTCATTTACCTCACTGGGTACCAGGGGGCTTGTGGACCTCTGTCCCTTCCCAGGCAGAAGGTGATGGAACCATCTACCTTTAAAGGCCCCATCCCATCTCTACCTCTTGGGATTCCAGTGTAAACTCTTGAATGAGTTTAGGCCATGGTAGCAAATCCAGAAGTTACACAAGAACCGTTAGTGAGTAAGACTGCCTGGGCCAGAGCCAATAGAGACAGCTGGGGAGGGTGGAGCATGTGACAGTACCTGGCTTGTCCAAAGTGGGCAGCAGCTTCTCGACTGTAGCCTCCATTTATGACGCTGGGGTGCAGTCCAAAAGTTGACAGTTTCCAGGTTTTCAAAAGAAATGTCAGGCCTGGATTTTTAAGCAAAATCTCCAGACTTTTAAACAGTTGGCATGTCTTTCAGCCGGCTACAGAGGGCTGCCAGTTCTCTGCTTAAATTCTTTTAAAATGGGCTGGGGTCGCAGGAAGCAGTACCACACATGACTCTCAGCAAATAATGGCACTACTGTCTGTGGACACCAGGGGGCAGTAATTCACCTGGCATCACTTCCTCCATTCAATCCCCATTTGTCAGGAGAGCACACTCAATTTTCTTTCTCGACTTTGCCTGCATTCAGCTGTGTTAAATGCACAAAATATGGTCCCTGAAGTGATATTGAAAAGTTGGCTTTCTCGGTCCTAAGTATTCTGCATCGGTGGAAATTGCCTCCCCATGGCCCACAGAGGAGTTTTCTAAAAGCTTACCTTGACACTTGACAAAGAACCTGGAAAGTGGCTGCATGGGAAATGTGTCCATTATGCAAAACAAAACAAAACAAAACAAAACAAAAAACCCTTATGCATCTTTAAGAAACAGCATTCAAGCACTTCTTGCTGGCAGAGTCGGATTCAAAAGCTTAGGAAACACAAAACTCCCCAACTTGAGGCTATATTGCACTGGGATGGCTGCTGAATGGCTCAACTTCATTTAAAGAAAACACACCAGTTCTCTCTCCCTTCACTCCCAGGTTCCCCTCATTTCCCAGCCTGCTTGGATATATATTTTTTTCTCCTTCTAACTTAAAGCTGCTACAGAAGAAGAGACCCCAGCAGCTCTTCTCCCTAACTACCTATTAATCCTCATTATGCATACCCAGTGGGGTCCATCCCAGTTTCGGAGGCACCCCCAAGAAACAGAGTTTTTGGGGCCTCGTGTGGCTATCACTGAGCTGATGGCTCGTGCTCTGGACTCAGGATGCACATGTCATACAGTGTCGAATTGATTGTCACCAATCTATTGCAATCTCAGACATGCAAATGAGTTCTTTTCACAGCAAGTCATGTGGGGAAGTGATATTTCTTTCAAAAAAATTAAACATAACAGCTTTTTTTCCTTGTTAAATAACCAACTACTCTATTTCTTAAAAGCAAGACGGGATCATTCTAGATATGATAGAAGGCACAAATAAACAACAAGAAGAAAAAATACCCATGCACAACTGTCCTAGATATTTCGCTATCCACATCTATTTTTTAAATCATGAAATATTTCAGACATCCAGAAGGCATAGCTAATACAATGGGTACCTGTGTGCCTGCCACCCAGTTTAAGAAACACCATATGATATTACCAATGCACCAAAGCCCGAGGGCATCCCCTCCCCCCATCATATTCCCTCTCTCCCTCCCAGAGGTCACCACCACCACCACCTTGAATTTGATGCTTATTACATCCTTGCATGGCCCCTTGCTATTACCCATATGTATATAATCCTAAATAATATGTAGCAACATTCTGCATATTTTTATACGTCGTATACTCTGTATCCTGGAGCAGCTTAGCCTGGTAGTTCTGGCTCCAGGTGTCTCTTGAGACTGCAGTGACCAGGGATGGTGAGGCTGGGGCTGCAGTCATCTGAAGTCTCGTCAGGGCCCATTTCCAAGGTGGCTCACTCAAGTGGCTGGCAGGTTGGTGCTAGCTGGTGGCCCGGGGCCTCAGTTCTACTCCGTGCGGGTTGCTCCATAGGGCTGCTGCAGCGTTCTCACAACATGGCAGCCCACTTCCCTCAGTGTGAGTGATCCAAGGACATAATGTCACGTATGACCTAGCTTCAGAAGTCACACACTGTCCCCTCTGCTGAACTCTATGGGTCACGACATAGACCAACCTTGGTACAGTGTCGGAGGGGACTACGTAAGGTTCACCAGGAGGTGAAGGTCATTGGGGGCCAAGTTGGTGGCTGCCTGCCTTACACCCCCTGTGCCTGCCCCTTCTTAATCCCAGTAGTTCTGCCCAATGGCTCGACAGTGTACACTTCAGGCCTCTTTGGCTTTCTGTGGCTGAGTCTTCAGGCCCTGGAGGCAAGGAGCTTATGCAGGTATGAGACTTACCTGTGAGAATGGTGGGTTCCCAGTTGCCGACTGCCTTTGCCCCAGCTGTTTAATGAAAGCTTTCAGGCCACATTATTCTCATCGGCCTGAGATGCCACCTACTCCTGCCTAGAAATGTGGTCGTGTTGACATGGAGACTGGCTCAGGTGCTCAAGATGCCATTTTAGATCACAGCCTCTAAATGATGTGACTAGTACCCTCTCCTCTACCTGCATGGGATGGTGACTCAGGGGGGCAATTGGCCAGCATGGCGTTCGGGCTCAGGATCCACTGTCTGCATCCTTCCCCTTCTCAGGGTTCCCTGCTCTGCTGGACTGCAGGCTGCCCCTTCCTGCGGCGTCCATCAGCCACATAGACAGGGCGTGGGGGCTGCTATGCAGAGGGGATGCAGTTCACCCTGGGTCCAGATTGCAGTCCCTTTGGACACACCCCAAAAGCTCTCAGTGGAGCTTTCTGTTGCCATAGTAACTTGCAGACAAGGAAATTAAGATGGGTGCTTGGCTAGCCAAGAAAGCCAAGCTTTTAATCAGCATTCCCTCCTTTTAAATAGATAAGAATTCCTAGGAGGGCTTTGGATGGACATCAAAGGGTCTTTGTTCAGGTGCTGAGGAAATGCTCTTTAAAAAATTATTGGGAGATGAGGGCAGCCCTAGTCAGAGAGACGGTGGCAGCTTTGGAGTTCTTGGAGCAACTGGAATATAAGTGTACAGCCAAGGCAACTTTTTGTTGTTGTTACTAACACCTTCCTTGAGATACAATTTGCACAGTACACAACTCCTTCATTGCAAGTGTACAATTCAGTGGTGTTTAGTACATTCACAGAGTTGGGCGAGCATCACCACAATCAATTTTAGAACATTTTCATCACTCCAAAAAGAAACCCCGTACCCTTTAGCTCTCATTCCCCGTTTCTCCACCACTGTCGTCCCTTAGTCCCTGGCAATCTATTTTCTGCCTGTATAGATTTCTCTGTGCTGGACATTTCCTATAAATGCAATCATACAATAGGTGGTCTTCTGTGACTGGCATCTTTCAGCTTTTTCATTCTTTGCCTCCTTAAGGTTCTCCATCGTTTCTCCGATAAAGGTGTCTCCAACCTGAGATCAGTTCATTGGCTGGGAGTGCAGCTTGACTGAGATGGATGGAAAGGAGCAGGTTCCTCCAGGACCAGCAACCGTGGCCTTCCCTCTTCCGTCTTAGCCTTCCCAGCTGCTCTGAGACTGTAGCGGGGAAAGTGGCCCCTTTGGAGCATGAGATGACCTGCTTTCCACAACTCCCTCTTTCTGAGGCTGGGGTGGGAGAATTATGATCACAACCAGCCATTGCTTACCAGGTGCCAGGCACCAGACAGCACACGGGGTAAGACTATCTCATTGTTATAGATCTTTTTATTTTTTTTTCCCTTTTCTTTTTATGGGATTCACTTAAAAGCCACCTCTTTTATTTCATGAAGATACTTGCTGAGGATATAAATCTGGGTCAGTTGTCTATTTTTCAGCTATCAATGATGCATGAAGAAATAACCTTACTTTTTACCCTCTGCTAGTCTAGATATTTTACTTGTTTGTTTATTTATTTTACTATTATGATTTTATTGTGGTGAGATACACATACATAAAATTGACCATCTTAATCGTTCTGAGGTGGAAGTTCGGTGGCGTTAAGTGCATTCACGGTGTTGTGCTGCCATCCCTGCCATCCAACCCCAGAACTCTGCATTTCCCGAACAGAAACTCTGTCCTCATTAAACAGGAGGCTCCCATCCTGTTTCCCTCAGCCTGGGCCACCGCCCTTCTACTTCCTGTCTGTCTGACTACTCTAAGTGGAACCACGCAATACCGTATGTGCCTCTTTGTGACTGGCTTATTTCACTAAGTGCGACGTCCTCAGGGGTCATCTATGTGGGAGCATGTGTCAGAATGTCCTTTCTTTTTAAAGCTTGAATAACATTCCTAGTGTTCACTTTTTTTTTTAACTTTTATTTATTTTAAGTGTGTTTTTCCAGGACCCATCAGCTCCAAGTCAAGTAGTTGTTTCAATCTAGTCGTGGCCCATGTGAGGCTCGAACCGGCGATCTTGGTATTAAGAGCACTGAGCTCTAACCCACTGAGCTAACTGGCCGCCCCTTCAATGTTCACTTTTAACATAGCCTGGGTACAGCTGAGAGGCCAGCCTGATATCATTTGTTAAAAGATTTTTATTACAAATATAGTTAGCATACAATATGATATCAGCTTCAGGTACACACAATAGTTAATCAACATTTCTAAACCTAAAGAAGTGATCACCATGATAAGTCCAGCAGCCGTCTGTTTACCACGCTGTCATAATATTATTGACTACATTCCCCACACTGTACATTACATCCCCATGACTTATTGTTTTATACCTGGACATTTGGACCACTTATTGCCCTTCACCTCCCCCCCACCCCTTTTAAAGTTTTCAGTTACAGTTGACATTCAATATTATTTTAATTTCAGGTGTACAGCATATGGTTAGACATTTGTATAATTTAAGAAGTGATCCCGACTAATCTAGTACTCACCTGGCACTATATATAGTTATTGTCATATTATTGACTATATTCCCTATGCTTTACTTTGCATCCCCATGACTATTTTCTAACTGCCAACTTGCACTTCTTAATCCCTTCCCCTTTTTCACCGTCGCCCAACCTCCTCCCATCTATCACCCTGATAAATCTAGTACCCGTCTGGCACATACATAGTTATTACAATATTATTGACTATATTCCTTATGCTACACCTACATCCCCATGGCTACTTCATAACAACCAGTTTGTACTTCTTAATCCCTTCCCGTTTTTCACCCAATACCCCAACAACCTTCCCATCTGGCAACCATCAAAATGTTCTCTGTATCTGTGAGTCTGTTTCTGTTTTGTTTGTTAATTTTGTTCTTAGATTCCACATATAAGTGAAATCTCATTGCATCTGTCTTCCTCTGTCTGACACTCCACTCAGCACAATATCCTCCAGGTCCATCCATTCCACCACAGATGGGAAGAACCCAGTCCCTTCCCTGGCTGAGCAATATTCCATTGTACCACCTCCTCTTTATCCATTCCTCCATCGACAGACGCCCAGGCTGCCTCCACATCTTGGCCATTGTAAACAATGCTGCAATGAACAGATGGATGCACACGTCCTCTTGAAGCAGTGTTTTGGGTTTTTTCCGATAAGTACCAGGAAGTGGAATTACTGGGTCCTTCATTGTCTCTTGTTATAGCCTTTGGTTTAAAGTCTATTTTGTATAAGTATTGCTACCCCAGCTTTTCTGTTTGTTCGTTTGCTTCCATTTTCATGAAATAACTTTTTCCACCCCTTTACTTTCAGTCTGTGTGTGTGTCTTTCAATGTGAAGTGAGTCTCTTGTAGACAGCATATGTAAGGACTTTGTTTTCTTAGCCACTCAGCCACCTTATGTTTTTGAGTGGAGCATTTAATGCACTTACATTGAAAGCAATTATTGATAGATATGTAGTTATTGCCATTTTATTATTCATGTTGTTTATCTTTTCTTTCCCTTCCAGACCCCCAAATCTTAAAGAAGTCTCTCCAACATTCCTTGGAGTACTGGTTTCGTGGTGATGAACCCCTTTATTTTTTTTCTTGTCTGGGAAGCTCTTTATCTGTCCTTTGATTTTAAATGATAGCCTTGCTGGGTAGAGTAATCTTGATTGTAGGTCCTTGTATTTCATCACTTTGCATATTTTGTGCTAATTTTTAGCCTGCAAAAATTAGCAGGCTAATTTCTGTTTCTGTTGAGGAATCAGCTGGCAGTCTTCTGGGAACTCTCCTGTAGGTAACTAACGGCTTTTCTTTTGCTGCTTTTAAGATTCTCTCTTTGTCTTTAACCTTTGCTATTTTAATTATAAATTAAAATGGGCCTTTTGGGTTCATCTTTTTTTTAACTCTCTGCTTGTATGTCTACTTCCTTCACCAGGTTAGGAAAGTTTTCAGTTATTATTTCTTCAAATAGATTCTCAGTCCTTTGCTCTCTCTCTTCTCCTTCTGGTACCCCTCTGATGTGAATGTTGTTATGCCTGATATTGTCCCAGAGGTCATCAAAATGAGGATTAAACTATCCTTATTTTTTGGAGTCTTTTTTCTTTTTGTTGTTCTGATTGGGTGTTTTCTGCTACCTTGTCTTCCAAATCGCTGATTCGATCCTCTGCTTCTTCTAGTCTGCTTGTGATTCCTTCTAGTGCATTCTTCATTTCAGTTATTGTATTCACTTCTGCCTGATTCTTTTTTATGGTTTCTATGTCTTTTTTTATGCTTGCGATTTCTTTGTCAAATTCTAAGTTCCTTAAGCATTCTTATAACAAGTGTTTTGAACTCTGTATCTGGTAGATTGCTTGTCTCCATTTTGTTTAGTTCTGTTCCTGGAGTTTTCTCCTGTTCTTTCATTTGGGACATGTCTATTGTTTCCTCATTTTGGCTGCCTCTCTGTGTTTTTTGCTATGTCTTAGGTAGGGCTGCTCTGTCTCCCAGGCTTGCCAGGTGGCTTATGTAGTACTGGTCCTGTGGGGCCCAGTGGCACAGTCTCCCTGGTCACCTGCTCCGCGTGTTCCAGGAGTGTGCCTTCCCGTTATGGTTGAACCCTGATTGCTGTTGGCACATCAGTGGGTGGGACTGGCCCTCAGGCTGACTTGTTGTGAGGTTTGGCCACATCCACAGCTTATGGGCTGCTGTGTAGGAGGCTTACCCCATGGAGTAGGATTTGCCCCAGCGGGTTCTGGTGCCTGCTGAGACCCCCTTGTGTGTGCTGCTGGTGGAGCTAAATGGGTGGTGCTCTGCTGTGGTCTGAAGCCAACCTCCAAGTATGTTGATTGGCTCCAGGGCAGGCCCAGGTCAGCCACTGCCTGTGACCAGCTGGGTAGTACCTGGTAGGAGCTATAAAGCGATCCATGGTTGGTCGCTCCCTGTGCTGGACCATGAGGCCAGGCTGTGAACTGACGATGGCTGCTACCAGTACCAGCATAGCTCCGCAAAATAGCCAGGACACACCGAGGCCCGCTGCCACCTGCCGGTTCCCATAAGATTCAGCTGTTGATACAACCTGCTGGGCTATGCAAGCTGGGTGAGGCAGGGTCTCAATGAGTCATCAGGGTGGAGCAGCAGAGCTCACCAGGCCAATCAGATGTAGATTTGGCCTGTGGGGGCGGGCTCAACACAGGAAATGGTGCTTGCCTGCTGGCTGCCCAGAAGGAAGGCCTCACACTGGAAAAATGGGGGCTGTCCCTGCAGTACTTGCTCTGAAGGTACACCATTCAGGCTCTCCCCATCTGTCTCCAAAGCCCCCAGAGTCACCGTCCCTCCACCGGAGCCCAGGGTGAGTACCTGCGCAGGCCCTTTAAAAGGGAATCTGTGTTTCCTGCAGCCTTCCGTCTCACCTGGATGGTTGGAATCCCCACTCTTTTTCACAGCCAGAAGTTGTGGGGGCTCCTCTTCCCGGCATCAGTATCTCTGCTGGGGAGCCAGGTGTGGGGGGGATCTGGGGTCCCTCTCTCCTTCATGGGGAACCTCTGTGGCCAAGATAGCTCTCCTGATTTTCAACTGCCACACGTTGGTTGACCATTTTGCATATCTGCCAACTCCTACCAGTCTCGATGTGGCTTCTTTATATCCTTAATTATAAAATTTCTGTTCAGTTAGACTTCAGATGGTTCTCTAGGTTGATTGTTCCATAATTTAGTTGTAATTTTTATGTGTTCACGGGATGAGGCAAGCTCAGTGTTTATTTATCCCACCATCTTGGGTCTCTGATATCATTTTTTTTTTAAAGATTTTATTTTTTTTAGAGCAGTTTTAAATTCACAGCAAAATTGAGAGGTAGGCACAGAGATTTCCCATCTACCCCCTGCCCCCACAGAGGCACATCCTCCCCCATCTTCAACATCCCTCACCAGAGTGTAGTCTCCCCAAGTCCATGGTTTACATCAGGGTTCACAGTGGGTGTTGTCCATTCCATGGGTTTGGGCCAATGTGTAATGACAGGTGTGATCCATGACAGGGTCATACAGAGTATTTTCATTGTCCTCTGTGCTCTGTCTGTGGATCCCTTTCTCCCCCCACAACGCCTGGCAACCACTGACATTTTTACTGTCTCCATAGTTTTGCCTTTTCCAGAATGCCATACAGTTGGAATCACACCGTGTGTAGCTTTTTCAGGTCGGTTTCTTTTAGATATATGCATTTCTGGTTCCTCCGTGTCTTTTCATGGCTTGATAGCTCATTTTATTTTACTGCTGAATACTACTTCATTGTGTGGAGATATTTATTGTGTGCCCCACAGTTTATTTATCCATCACCTACTGAAGGACATCTTGGTTGCTTCCAAGTTTTGGCAATTATGAATCAAGTTGTTATTAACCTCTGTGTGCAGGTTTTTGTGCGGACAGAAGTGTTCAGCTCCTTTGCGTAAATACCAAGGAGCGCGATTGCTGGATCCCATGGTAAGAGTATATTTAGCTTTGTAAGAATCCACCAAACTATCTTCCAAGGTGTCTGTACCGTTTTTCATTCCCACCAGCAGTGAATGAGAGTTCGTATTGCTCCACGTCCTCACCGGCATTTGCTGTTGTCAGCGTTCCAGATTTTGGCTCTTCTAATAGATCTTAGTAGTATCTTCTTGTTATTTTAACTTGCATTTCCCTGATGACATATAATATAGAACCCAACATCATTTTCCCATTGACAGGTATCTGGTGGGTTAGTTGAAAACGTTGCTTGGAGCAGAGAAACAGAAAATTTTATATCTTAGAATATGTATCTGATCTTTTATTTTGTATGTGAATTTGCGTTGTGTATATTAATTTTCCAATGTTAATATCGGGTTCATTATTCAATGACTATTGGGTCAATTGAGGAACCTAATTAACTAAAATTGGCTTAATTAAGTAAAATGCGTTCATTAAGGCCTCATATCATCTTTCCCGTACAAATCAAAAGATTGTCTCTCTTGGTTTATTTTAAATGTAATGAAAATTTAGACACCTGTAAAACAGAGTATAGTGCCCTTCCAGATTTTTATAATCCCCTGCATCTTTTATACTTGTCTACGCCTACAACTAATTCTATATCAACCTCTATTTGGGAACTTGATTTTCTCAGGGCTTTCCAAAACATTTATCTTCGTTTTCATAGAAACAACTTTCTTTTTCCCTCAACTTTTAGCCTACTACACAGTATGTAACTAAAAGATGTAATTTCAGAAGCAAGTGCAACTGGCACAGACATGGTTGGGAGCAAACAGCTAATTCCGGTAAGCATACCGCTCAGTTGGTGGCAGTAAGTGGCTTACTGGTCTCTGGTGTTGGGTGAGCCATGGCTCTATTTAATTAAAAGAAAATATCAGACAAATCCAAATTGAGCAAAATTGTACAAACTATCAGGCCAGCACTTGTCACAATATCCAGATCATAAAAGCCAAAGAAAGACTGAGGAATTGTTACATATTGCAAGACACAGAGGAAATGTGACAACTGAATGTGTGACTGATTCTGAATTGTATCCTTTTATTAAAAAGGACTTTACTGTACTCCTGAAACTAATATAAAATAATCTTGAATGTCAACTGTAACTGAAAAAAAAAAAAAAAGGACGTTATTGGGACAACTGGTGAAATGTAAATGGGAGGACCTGCAGATTAAATGGTAATAATGTATCAGTGTTTGTTTCCTGATTTTAGGGCATCCCCTGTGTGGTCAGGGCTCCCTGCCCCCTTCCTGGGCGTCCATCCCTCTTGTACCAAATTATTTGCCTACTGTCTTTCTGCAGGCCATGGACTCATGAGGGGCTGCCCTTGTCTGCAGCCCCCAGTCCAATGCCTACACATGCACGCACCCCCAAATATTTCCAGCATGAACGAATGGAACATTCTTGTAAGTATGGAGAGCTCACCTTGTCTTAGAGCTGATTAGATGCTTATTGAACCTTATAGCTTCCATTTATAAAAGTCTTCCCTGAGGCTTCCCCTCACTGTTCTTGACGCATTTTTTTTGGGGGGGGGGATGTTGATTGCACACCCACTCCCCCCAAGAGTTCTTCCAACTGAAAATGAGGAGTCAACTGAGAGAAACTTCTGGGTGAGAACAAACGAGTGGTTACTGGCTGGAGTTGCTCCTGCTGTTGCCATATCACCTGAGAGCCCTGCAGAAAAGTTGTTCAACATTTCCCTTTAGGTGGCTGGACTGAATTCTGCAGGGAGTGGAGTGTTGCATTGGCCCTTACAGCTGTCAGCAGGGGGGGAGCGAAGAGGCTCAACTGGAACAGGAATGGAGGGCAAGTGACAGTGTCCAGTGTGATGGGCAGGGATGGAGGCCACCTCAGAAATTGTGGACAGAGCCTCGTAACAACGAAGCTCAGTATTGCCTGTGGCTCTTGGAATAGCTGGAAGCCCCAATAATAGTAACACTGACTGTAATAGCAATCACAATAATAGCGTTTATGTGGGGACGATGTCATAAATCCTTTCTGCATGCATTATCCCACTGGATTGTCATCATAATAACTCTCAGAGTATGTGTGTGTGCATGTACGTTGTCTGCCTCTGTGTACCATGCAGATACTGTTTCCATTTTAGAGGGGAAGAGACAGAACTGGGAAGTGACACAATCTCAGGGCCCCACAGGATTTGCCTCCTGACTTAAAGACCGAACTCCCAGAGGGTGACAGGGGTGTGTACTTTAGAAATGACTAGAGGCCGTCATGTGCAGAGGTTTAAAGTTGGGGATGGCAAACTACGGCCTATAGGCCAAATCCAGCCCACCATCTGTTTTTATAAATAAAGTTTTATTGGAACACCGTTATGCCCATTTGTTTTCATATTGTCTACAGTGGCTTATGTCTACAACAGGAGAATTGAGTAGTTGTAGTAGAGACCGTATAGCCCACAAAGCCTAAAATATTTACTATTGGGCTCTTTACAGAAGTGCTCTGGGGCCAGACTATCTGGGGTTGGAAACCCACCTCTTCCGTTGAGCCGCTGTGTGACTTTTGGCAAGTTCCTTAGCTCTCTCCCTCAGTTTTCTCATCTGTGAAATGGGAATGATCACGGTGGTTACCACACGGGTTAGGGAGGGAGGAGTGAGTGAGCTCTTGGCATGCAATACGTGGGAGATGTCATTGCTCCTCTGGGCAGCTGGCCCCCCTGGGGTTGGAAAAGAAAATGTTCTGAGCGGCTTTCCTGGCTGGGGTGCTGGCAGGCTTGTACACCAGTAAGAGACATGGTCACAAACACTGCACTTGAGATCTGGCCCTGTGGGGCTGGGGGATTAGCTATGAGTAATCGGGGGTTGTTCTCTGTAGCGGGAACCTGGTCATTTCCATAGGCCCAGCGTCAGGCTGCTGTGTGAATGCGGGTCCTGGCCCCCAAAGGTAAAGAAGGATATGAAATAGCCTGAATCCTCCTCAACCCGAAGACATGTGCAAGGTGAAGTTTCATAGCCTCTTGGTGGGATTTTCATAGAGGGTCTATAAGCCATGTGCAAAATGATGTTTGGTAGCTGGGGGCAGAAAGCCAAGTGTTCGACTGAAATGGGCCACCTGATGTGTCCCTTTGGCTCAGTCTGGTGGTTAAAATACCAGATCTGAAGACTGACCTGGGTTCATATCTGAACTGCATGACGTCCTAGCTATGTGATCTCAGGCAAATGACTCCATCTCCCTGAGTCTGTTTTTCTAGCTGTAAAATGTGACAACAGTGCCTTTAACCCGTCTGTGTGCATTACCTGTTTTATTATAATGTTTACTTGACATTTTTCTCTAAATCAACTTTTAAACATAGAGCTTCCCCCTAAGGTCCGAATGTTGGTGCCATCATAGGTGGAAAGCACTAATATACATCGTAACTGTATTTTTAAAAATGTTTGTCTCACCAGAAATTAAGCTTCACAAGGACAGTGATCTTTGTGTATTTTGTTTGCTGCTGTATCCCCAGCCTAGTGCCTGGCCCATAATAGATGCTTAATAAATGTTCGTTGAATGAGTGAATGAATGAATAAATGAATGAACAGGTGACCTGAAATCATCCTCCATGCTTTGGCAAACACTGAGCTAATTCACAGAACGTGGTGTGCTTTGCTCCTGGCCCATGGTAAGCACTTGATAAATGTTTGCTATGATTTTTAGCTTGGGCAGAGGAACGTGGTGTCTTCAGGTTGGAAGACTGCCCCCCCACCCACTCCTGCCAGCAGCCATCCTTCCACCCTTTTGGTTCCGGGTAGGGGGATCCAAACCCAGTGAGCCGGAGACATCTTTTGGCTACTTCTGAGCGCTTGGTCCAGATGGCTGGACTGAGCTGAACCTTGATAGTTGGAGAGAAGCTGTGGGGTCTAGAGAGAGATGTTCACAGTTCATAGGGGCTCAGGGTACGCAAGGACCAGATCAGTCCTTAGCCATTATTTATTATCGCTGCAGGCGTTTTTGTGAAGGAGATGGGAGGCGTTTGGGCACAGAGCTTCTTCCAGATGTCCCCCTAAATGCTCTGTTCTTGCTGAGTTCCCAGGGACATAAAACCCACTGTCAATGGACTTGCCCAGAGCCTGTATTTGCTGCGTTTTTGTTCTTGTTTAGTTATTACATTGTCTCCTGTGATTACAGAGCCGACAGCTGGTAAGGATTTGCATATGGCATGAAATTAAGTTAGTTCATTTTAATGTCGAAACTGAGCAGGGTGAGAATTTGTCTGGTGAAAACTGTCTCCCTCTTCTTCGTTTGCTCATCTGCTTTCGGCACTGGCCTCTAATGTCTGAAAGTCTGATTTCTCCCCACTTCACCCAGAGAAGGACAGGGGTTTGGCTCTCCCCTCGAGAATCCTAGAAGGGATTTTGCACTTGGGGCTTAGAATATTCTCTTTTAGGTTTCAGGAGGAATTAAGACTCAAGGGCTGCTGTGAAGAGACTAGTGTTCTAGTCCCTAGCTTCGTGTCTTTTTTGCTGTGTTGCTTCGGGAAAGTCACTTTCCTTCTCTGGGCCTCAATTTCCTCATCTGTCAGAGAAGGGATCGGTAGTAGATGAGTGTTCATCTATAGGGGTGCTTTTGACATCTGGAATGGGACAACTTTTTATTGTGCGGGACTGGGTGATACTGTACGGTGTTTGGCATCCCTGGTCCTTGGGCATGATATGCCAGCATCCCCTGAATCACTGCCAACCAAAAACCACCACCACACACTTCCTAATGCTTCTGTAGCCATCACCATCAGTGATAATAATAATAAATGTTCCAGCTCCTTGCCTCTGACCTGGTCACTTCTAACATGGGACTGACACTGTCCCCAGAGCTCCCTGGGTATTGAGTGAAGGCTACTGTCTGTGCGATTGGCTATGGGTTTGTCATGGGAACATTTCCTAATAGAGCACTTTTATCCAAATTCTTAGGGCCTGCTTCCAGATGATCCAACCCAGGGCAGCCCCAGGGGACTATTGTTAACCTCTGAGCTAGATTATCTCACTGATATATTCATTCATTCAACAAATCTAATTTGTGCCAGGTCCAGGGCAGGGTACACGAGTGTACATGGTATGGGTCTGCCATAGCAACGGTGACAGACACTAATTAATAAACTCAGAGGAGGTCCTATGATGACGACAAACCAGGGTGCGATGAGAGAGACTAAATGTGCTGACAGGCTTTCTGTTGGATGACTGGGGGAGGGGAGGACTTCTCTGAAAAGGGGACATTTATGTTGGTACCTAAAAGAGGAAAAGGAGTGAGCCAGGTAGAGAGCAGGGAAAGGAGCTTGGCAGGTGAAGAAACAGCATGTGCAAAGGCCCTGAGGCATGCTGGAGGACTGAGGGAAGGCCGGAGGGGCTGGAGTGCAGGCAGAGTGAGGGCACAGACCTTGACAGATCTTCCAGACAATGGTGAGGAATCTGGATTTTGTTCTCAGGGTGATGGACGCCATTGGAGCATTTTAAGCAGGAGTGACACAATTCAATTTCCTTTTATAAAGATGACTCTGAGTCCTGAGACCTTGTTCACCTCCTTTTCATTGCCCCACCCCACTGCGATTTCTGGTGAACTCAGAACCCTTTTGGTTGCAGACGACAAGATCTCGGCCAAACCAGCTAGAGCTCCAAAGTGTTTTAGTGGCTCGTGTATCTGGGAAAGATGGGAGTGGCGAGATCGATGGGTACAACAGAAGCCCGGGATGAAGCAATGCCGCTGGGCCTCTCTCCCTGTCTTGGCTCTTGTTTCTTTTTATGTGTTGATGTTATTCTTTCAGGTTTCTTTTTGAGTGGCAGGAACATGTGGCTGGCAAATCCAAATTTTCGTCCTTCCAGCATCTCGACCCCAGGGTCAATACGTATTCTTTTCCAGGGCTCTAGAGGGACATTCCCAGGGAAGACTTCTGATTGGTTGTGCTTGAGTTGCATGCGTATCCCTGAACCGGGCAGGCCTCGGGGGTTGGGTTCTCTGATAGCCACACCTGTTGCCAGGAAAGCTATGATTGACAGCTCTACTAGAAGCTCACAGAACAGAGGGCAGTTCCCGAGGACAGAGCGTCCTGGGAAGGCATGGCCACGGTGTCCGCTGCAGTCCCTCCCAGGGTTACTAGCAAGCATGAGGCCTTATGAAGGCTGAGAGGACTTCGTGCTTATTGTACGGGAGCAGAAGGGAAAACCCTAAGACGACAGCTCGTTCTGCAGCGGTCCAAGGAAATGCGAGGAGGTTGGGTGGAAGAGCATCAGACAAAGAGATCCGCTCAGGGGAAGAAAAGGAATGACAGCTGCAGAGCTGTAATTCTAGTCATTCCATCCAGCATGACGCCGGGCCTCGCTATGGGAGAGACGTCTTGCCCCTTGGAGAGGAGAAACCACTGGCAGGACCATACACAGCTGAGTGGATCCACAGCCCCCCTGTGACAGTTCAAGGGGGCCTGGACCATGGGAGGTGACATCTTCATGACAAGCCATCGGAGAGAGGTAAGGCCAACCTTGAACTACACAGCCAGCCCCTGCCTCAAAGCAAATTGGCGCGGAGGGCCAGGTCACCATCATTCTTGTTGTAGCCATGGCCGTACTGGGCAGGCTTCCGCCAGCCGTGCTGGGGGCTTCTCTGACGCGCGCCCTCGGAATCCTGCTTGCAACCTCTGAGTGTGCCACCTGGAGGCGCCAGAGAGTCCATGCCCCTGGTCCTTGACCAATGGGAGCTGATGCAGCAGTGTGCCCCCTTCTTCCCCTCGGTGGACGGCATGAGCCGCTCATCACAGGTGATGGTGGCCGACTTGGTAACGCATCCCTGCGCTGGCTCGTCCTCCTTCCGTATTCACTCCCCCGCCCCTCCGTCCTGCTCCGGGAGAGCACGGTCCTCAATCAACTACCCACGCGAAGGACATTGCTTTTGGTGAAATCGTTTCCAATTTTTACTATTGTATTAGGGTGCTGCTCCAGAGAAACAAAACCAGAACCAGTAGAGCTATCTATCTGTCTGTCTGTCTGTCTATCATCTATCTCATGTATGTATGTATGTATGTATGTATGTATGTATGTATGTATGTATCTATCTATCTATCTATCTATCTATCTATCTATCTATCATCTAGCTAATCTATCATGAAGAATTGGTCACACAATATGGAGGCTGAGAAGCCTTATAATCTGCCACCTGCCATCTGGAGACCCAGGAGAGCAGGTGATACAATTCAGCCCGAGTCCAATGCCTGAGTGAGAACCAGGGGAGCTGATGGTGTAAATCCAGTTCCAGGCAGAAGAAGATGAGATAAGAGGTTCCAGCTCAGTCAAAGGCAGGAAAAAAGGGGCCACTTCCCCTTCCACGGCCTTTTGTTCTATTCAGGCGCTCAATAGATTGGAAGGTGCCCACCCACATGGGGGAGGCCCATCTGCTTTATTGAGTTGCCCCCACCCCATCCAAAGCTAATCTCATCAGGAAACTCTCACGGACACACCCAGAAGTCACATCTAATCTGGACACCCAAGGCTAGTCGATTGGACACCTAAAATGAACCATCAGAACTCTAACGCACAGCACGGCATAAACATCCTTGTACCTAAAACATTTTAGGCTGTGCAAAGAGTTCTGGGGAACAGGTTCTCTGCAGGGTAACGGCTGTGATGAAAAGGTCTGCCCATTACCCTACCAGTCTGGTCACTTGCCAAATCACCCTCCAAAGCTACTGTAGCAATTTGCATTCCAGAGCCTCCCAGATGTTGAATATTATTAACCTTTAAGATTTTTGACAAGTGAGAGGGGAAAACAGCACTTTACAGTTTTTAATTGATGGGTCTTTGATTATGAGTTGAGAAGCCATTTGTATACTTCTGAAATTGCCTGTTTATGTCCCTTCCTCAGTAATTTTTGTTGGTTTTTTGTCATTTTTCTTATGGATTGTAAAAACTTAAAAAAAAAAAATCCCTTTGTCATGTATGTGGCAGATATTTTTTCTCAATTTGTTGTTTGGTACTATGTTTCATTTATTTATTTTTTTTGCTCCATAGGGGTTTAAATTTTAAATGATTATAAAATATTCTTTGGGGCTTTTTTATAGGATGTTTATACCTTCACATTTTTTTTTTTTTTTAACATTTCAACTGGGATTTATTTTGGATATTATTTTTTTCAACCTTCACCACAGCCAGTGGTTTTGTTGCTGTTGGGGTGGAAGACCTAGGCCTTTGTCCCAATTTATTGGAGGACAGATAGAAGTTCTGTGAGATAAAGAGATTTGCCTCGGGGTATTGGATGAGTTGAGAACTCAAACTTGGGTACTGGAGCCTCAGCTTGTGTCTGGATCTGAGGACCCTGCATCTGGGGATCATGCAATGCATTTTGGTTCTTTACATCTTCCCTAGATGACTTAATAACCACACTGCTATTACAGAAGAGAGAAAGGAGACCCAACAGTTATCCTGAGGACTCCTGAAATGCCCAGCCCCCTTTTCAGCACGGTTCCTTCTCTTGTCATCCACTCTCTCTTTCCCGTCTTAAATCTTTTTAACAGTGGGTGTCTGTGATGTTTCAGCTCTTGCCCTCCCAACAACCTTCTTCTAAGTGCCCAAAGTTGTAGGTCCCAGGACATTTGTCGCAGTTGTTTATCAATGTGAGAAACTTGAATTATTTCCCATGTTCAATAGTAACAGTCCTGTGAAATAAGGGATGGTGGGACCACAGGCTGGAATTGCAGAGTCATCAAAATGCTGTATGAGTGAGGAAGTACACTGTCTGACACTGCTCTTAGTGATATTTTTTCTGATCTATCTCCTCGGGCAAGGGAAACAGAAGAAACAAATAAACAAATGGGACTACATCAAACTAAAAAGTTTTTGCACAGCAAAGGAAACCAACAAAATGAAAAGACAGCCTACTGAATTGGAGAAGATATTTGCCAGTGATACATCCGATAAGGGGTTAATATCCAAAATTGATAAAGAATTCATACAACTCAACATTAAAAACCCCCAAACAATCCAATCTACGTATGAGCAGAAGACCAGAATAGACATGTCTCCAAAGAGGACCAACACGTGGCCAACAGACATATGAAAAGATGCTCAATGTCACTAATCATCAGAGAAATGAAAATTGAAACCACAGTGAAGTATCACCTCACACCTGTCAGAATGGCCATCACCAATAAATCAACAAACAACAAGTGCTGGCAGGATGTGGAGAAAAGAGGGAACCCTTGTGCACTGTTGGTGGGATTGCAAATTGGTGCAGCCACTATGGAAAATAGTATAGAGGTTCCTCAAAAAATTAAAAATGGTACTACCTTATGACCTAGTAATTCCACCCCTGGGTATTTATCTGAAGAAATCCAAAACACTAATTCAGAAAGATATCTCCACCCCTGTGTTCACTGCAGCATTATATACAATAGCCAAGATATGGAAGCAACCCAAGTGCCCATCAATAGACAATTGGATAAAGAAGATGTGGCACATATATATGATGCACTATTACTCGGCCATAAAAGAGAATGACATCTTACCAGTTGCGACAACATGGATGGACCTAGAGGTTATTATGATAAGGGAAATAATTCAGACAGAGAGAGACAGATGCCATGTGATTTCATTTATATGTGAAACCTAAGAACAAACTAAATGAACAAACAAAACAGAAAGACTCATAGATACAGAGAACAAGCTGATGGTTGCCAGCGGGATGGGGGTTGGGTGAAAAATGTGAAAGGATTAAGAAGTACAAATTGGTAGTTACAAAATAATCATGGGATGTAAATGCAGCATAGAGAATACAGTCAGTCATGTTGCAATAACTATAATATATAGTGCCAGGTGGATACTGGACTAATCGGGCATCACTGCATAAATTATATGTCTAACCACTATGCTATATACCTGAAACTAATATAAAATAGTACTGTCAACTGTAGCTGAAAACAATAAATAATTTTAAAAGTATCATTTTGCAAAAAACCATGCTGTACAAATGTACGCAGAGGATGTGTTCCCTGTGTATTGAGAAGCACAGGGCTCACGCCATGTATGCCTGTGAGACACAGCCTGTGCGTGAGGGAAGCGACCCGAGTCGCTGTTGCAGCAAGTGGGGACCCCGTGCCTCCCAGCCAGGGGCAGCCATGACCACCTCTAGCTGCTTTTACCCTTTGGCAATGTGGGCTATGTGTTGCCCAATGGTCCTGCTTTTCAACAAGCCAGAAATCTGCCTTTTAATGTGAAGTCTCTGGAATTTGAAATGTTGGCAACAGAATAGATCTGAAAAAAAGCAACAACATTCCTTGGACTAAACAAAACACATCTGCAGGCTGGATCCTGCCAGAAGCTGCGCTAGTTATAATATCTCTGATAATGGTGATGGCGAGATGGTGGTGGTGACAGCAAATATTGCTACAGAACTTTGTGTATGCCAGGCTCTGCGGAGTGCCCTTCTGCATGAACTTGTCTGATTCTCCAAGGTAGACATTATTATCACCACTACTTCGCAGATGAGGACATGGAGGCACAGAGAAGTGAAGTGATTTGCCTCAGGTCACACAGCGAGGAAGTGTGGAGTCAAGACCCACATCCTGGCAGTCCGGCTTTAGAACCCACACTCCTGACGCCTCTTCGGCATGCCACTTACTCTGTATATGGGACGGCCCTATTTTTGTTCAAGCACGCGCACACAGTCTGGCTGGAGAGACCCCCAATATGTAGACTGCTTATTTTATGTTTGGGTGATCTTTTAAAAAAAAATCTGCCTTCAACCATTTTATACACTAAACGCACACACACACATACACACACACACACACACACACACACACACACACACACACACACACTAACAGTCAAAAAAGGCCAAAGGGCCTCATTCTCTTCTCATCCCTGGTCGGGCCGCCATTTCCACTCTCACCCCCAGCTGTCCCCAAAGCTCTGTGGCTGCTACCTTTGGAATGTCCACAGAGGTGCGATTCTCCATTCAGACCCCAGGCTCTGCCTGGCTCCCACTGTACCAGGGCCCAGGGCGTAAAAGCAGGCTTGTTATAGGGCATGTGTCTTCACTGAGATTTGGTCTTGGGTTAGGTTCCCCAGAAAAAGACCCTGAGACAAAGATTTATGTGTCCCGGGGAGACACGTAAGGAAGTGGAGGAGGCAGGGTAGGGAAAAGGAGAATGCCAGACAAAGCACGATTTCAGAGAAGTCCCGGGGAGAGTAGCCTCAGCCTGGGGGCGTGCCCTGCAGTGTGTCACATCCCCTAGTCTAGGAAAGGGAGCTGGGCTTTCATACACGAGCACCGGACAGTCGTCAGTGAAGGGATGCCTGGGAGAAATGTGCAGGCACTTCTGACCCTCTGGGCGGCAGCAGAGAGCCTCCAGCAGTCAAGGGCGGTGCCCCAAAGAAGAGACCCAGGGAGTGGCTGGTGGTGGTGGCCACATAGAGAGGCTGGAGTGGAGCTGAGTGGATCTGGGCAGAGTATTGTCCAAGACAGACCTGGTGTCAGGTGGGACGTGCTGGGATGTCCTGGGAAGAGTGCTCTCAATGTTCGGGATTGACTTGGTGTTCTCCCTGTGTGACCTTGGGCAAATTTCTCAGCCTCTCTGAGTCCCAGTCTTCTCGTTTGACAGATAGAGGCAAAGTTTTCTCTCTCCGCCCCAGGGCTTGTAAATTGTAAAATAATACACAAATGTGAGGTGTTTGTTTACCTTTCTCTGGGTTGGGGATTTATTGATGTCATGTCTTTGTTCTGTATTTGAAATTGAATGGGATTGTGCGTTCCATTAGTCAGCTTAGGTGCTATAACAAAATATCGCAGACAGGGGGCGTTAAAGAGCAGAGATGTATTGACTCCCTCCCAGTTCTGGAGCCTGGAAGTTGAAGACCTGAAGGTGCTGCCAAGAGGTAGGTTTCTGTTGAAGCCTCTCTTCTTGGTGTGCAGCTGGCAGCTTCTAGCTGTGCCCGCATCACGACGTCTCCTCTGTGCACACATCAGGAGAGAGGGAGAGGGAAAGCGGGAGGGGGAGGGAGATCTGTTTCTTCTTATAAGGACTCAAGTCCTATCCGATTAGGGCCTCACTCTTATGACCTCATTAAACCTTAATTGCCTCCTTAAAGTTCCCATCTCCAAATACAGTCACTTTGGGGGTAATGGCTTCAACATACGCATCTGAGGAGGACACAGCTCGGTCCATAAAATGTGTATAAAACGCTTGCATAATGTACAGCAGATGCTCCATAAACGTGGATTTCTCCCTCCCGCCTCCTTCTTCTTCCTGTCACCCTCTGTCTCTTGTCTTCTTCCTTCCTTCTAACCAGCATTACATCCCAGGCCCTGTTCTGGGCTGGGAAACAGAGCAGTAAACAAGACAGACACAGTTCCAGCCTTCATTTCTTCTGAACATAGTTGACCTCTCACATATGGTGACGCAATGTCACTCAGTTCAAGATTGGGATGGAGAGCCCCCAAATGCAGTGTTTGCAATCAGGGCAAGGACGCTCAGGCTACAGTCAGGTAGGGTCCTCAATGTGGTTAAATGGCTTTAAAAATAGTGCCTAACTTGAAAATATGATTTCACTTCAAAATGCCTATTTCCAGATTCTCTTGAAATAATTAGCTGGCGGCCTTGGGGCTACATTGTGTGGCCTTTGTTGGCTTAAGCTGTCACGTCATCCCTGGGGAGGCAGGGGGAGTGGTTTCTGGTTCACCCCATCCCTGCCTGGTCTGGTTCAGTAATTATTGTCTGTCTGTCCCCTGTAGATTTGCAGTTGCTGGTTTAAATAAATATGACTCTCACTAAAGAGCCTGACTTTGGGCCCTGACTATTCCCATATGAAGAATGGGGTCAGTAGAATCTTTTTATTATCATTATTTTTTTTTATTGGGGAACAGTGTTTCTTCAGGACCCATCTGCTCCAAGTCATTGTTCTTCAATCTAGTTGTGGAGGGTGCAGCTCAGCTCCATGTCCAGTCAGGGTTTTCAATCTTAGTTGCAGGGGTCGCAGCCCTCTATCCTATGTGAGAATTGAACTGGCAACCTTGTTGAGAGCTTGCTCTCTAACCAACTGAGCCATCCGGCCGCCCCTCTGGAAGCTCAGCGGCAGCTTGTTGTCTTCAATCTGGTTGTGGAGGGCGCAGCTCACTGGCCCATGTGGGAATCAAACCAGCAACCTTGTTGTTCAGAGCTCGTGTTCAAACCAACTGAGCCATCCGGCCGCCCCTGTAGTATCTTATTTTCTAGTCTTATTCCATGGGCTTTAGCTCATTGAATGTGGGGTAGAGGCGGGTGGGAATTGGGTATCATGATTGTAGTAAGCTGGTTGCATTGATGGCCCCAGTTAGTGTCCTTCTTGTAGTCATGCCCTTTGTCCTCTACCTCCCAGCCCCTCCGCATCTGGGTCTGACCATGTGACTTTCTTTGGCCAATGGGATGTTAGCAAACATTGCAAAGAGAGGCTGGAAAAAGTGCTTGCATATTTCTACTTGCATTCTTGGACTTCAGCAGTCACCACGAGAATGTGCCTGGGCTAGCCAGAAAACATGTCCAGACCAGAACATGAAAGACACATGCGTGTGAAAGACATGTGGGAAAGAGCCCAGTTTTCCCAATTATGTCCATCAGCCAACAGCCAGCTGAGTGCCAGACATGTGGGTGAACTCAGCTGAGGCCAGAAGAACTGCCAGCTAACCTACAGACTTGTGAGCAGCAATACAAATAGAAAAGTCATTGAGTTTTGGGGTCATTTGTTATAGAGCATTATTGTAGCAGTAGATAACTGATACATTTACATTCTGTAGCAACTCCCTACCTCCTTCCTTCCCAGTCTCCCTCCCTTCCTCTTCAGCTGTTATTTATTGAGCATCTACTATGTGCCAGGAATACAGTAGTGAACAAAACTAGGTATAGTCCTTGCCCTTAGGCTGTTTACAATATTACTCTATTTCTATCACACACTTTGAAAGACTGAACTTCAATATGAAAGTGACATTTCATGGTTAGAACAACACATTCTGCTCATCTGGATGGGTTTCTTTCCCCCAAGAGCATTTTGGTACTACTTCTCTCTATCCCGGGGTGTCCAAACTGCGGCCCGCAATCCATTTTTTACTGGCCCACAGCAAATTCCAAAAATATATTTAGTTTACTTAAATAAACCAGGTGAGGCAATACGTACTTCACCTCGAGTGAGTGGCCCGGCTGTTTGTGTATTTTACTGCATATGGCCCTTGGTAAAAAACGTTGAAAAAAGTCTGGACACCCCTGCTCTATCCTATTTTAATTGTTCCTGCAGCCACTGCAAAAATTCTCTCTGGTAGAAACAATTCTTCCCAGTAATTGAAATCCTTTCAAAATGATGTGTACAACTTGGATATTCCTAAGTAATTTACGTAAAGAGTGAGCAATTCTTCGTATATTTTTATAAGGTAGGGAAAGATTTATGTACTGTAAAGTTTGATGTATTGTGACAAATTACACTTTGGTCTGAGGTCTATGCAGAAAAGCACAGCATTTCTCGGAGTTCCGAGAAATACACTGTAAATAAAAGTGGCGGTTTATTTCTTGGCTGGGCATTTTCTCTGATAATGCAAAGAGATGTCAACACCCATTTCTTAAGGGTCAAATATGAGGTTCTCACCACAGAGAAAGAACGACTAGAATTTGCTAGGTTCTTTACACTCTTAAATGCAGGGGGGCCAGGTCTAGAGCCTGTGTCCTGGTCAGCCTGTGGTCTTCATGCTTCCCGCTGGCCCATCTGAGTTCAGGTGAATGAAAGAAGTTGGTACCATCTGACCCCAGGTGTTTTCCACCTCTCTCTTCCCTTCGGGTGTCATTCCCAGAGACACGTCAGCTCTGCTTTCAGCCTGCTGTAGGCAAATGCCCTTGTGAAAGTGGAGAGGCCGGTCGTGGTCCCATTCCTAGTCTCAGTTTCCCCATCTGGAAAGTTACCCAGTGACAATTCGCAACCTCTCTAGCTGCATCACTCTACTAATAAGTCTAGCTGCCATCCTTCTCTAGGTTTATGCTTTTTTTAGATGCATCTTGGAAACAGAAGACAGTGAGGAATGGGTCCCTGATGGTGGCAGTTCAGGCAGTGTGACGGGGAGTGGAAGGTCATTTTGATTTGATGTGTGTGTTTGGGGGATGCTGTGAGGTGGGGTAGCTGGATGTCTTCATTCGTTGTTGGCATGTAAAGGAAGGAACTCTGAACCGGGCGTGAGTCCTGGTTTGGTAACTGTATTGTGTGGACTTGGGAAAGTCAAGTCCACGCTTTTGGCCTCAGGTTCTTTCTCTGTATAATGAGGTGGCTCTTCCAGCTCTGACATTCTGCAATTTGTTGAAGCCAACAATGGCCCCCGCTGTGTGAGTGAGAAGGGATTGTCTTCCAATTTACTGTCTTCATCTTTGGAATAGAATCCAGAGTGTGTGAATCAGGATTCTTCTGATTGACAGCCTTAGAAACTCAGTTCAAATTGGTTGAAGCAAGGTAATTTGCTGGCTCAAGGGACTGAAAAATTTAGATGTTGGTTTCAGGCATGGCTGGATGCAGGTGTCCACCAGAAGGCATTGTGATTCAGTCGGTGTCTCTCATCTCTGCTTTCCCCTAGGGTGAGCTGTGCTCTTAGGCAGGCTTTTTCCACACAGTGGTGAAGATGACCACCAGCAATACCAGACCTTTATCTTACTAGTTTAGTAACCCTGATAGAAAGGGGAGGGCCCGTTCTTCAGACATTCTAGCAAAAGTCCCATGGCTGAATTTCATTGGCTTAGCTTGAGTCACATGTCCCCCATGAGCCACTCTAATTGGACAGACGTGGGCCATGTGTTCACCTTGGAGCTGGTGACAGGGTCAGCCTGTCTAACCATCACCAAGTGAGAAAGGTAGGGTTCCCCATAGGACAATGAAGACTTGAAACCAGAAAAATGGGGAATGGATGCTGAGCAGACCTAAGCAATGGATGCCCATCGCCAGGGCCATGCTGGGATCTTATAGATGGAGCTTCAGAGGCTACTTTGCATTTTTCATTCCTGGAGTCCTGGGATGTCGGAGCCAGATGAAAGCTCAGGTACTATGAGTCTCAACCCCCTTCCTCCCAAGCCTGCGTTTCACAGGTGAGAAACTGAGGCTGGAGGAGATGGGACCATTTGCCAAAAGTTCCTGTGTATGAAACATCCAAATCCTTCACAGCTTCAGAGTGCGAGTGGCCACCATTCCAGCTGACCTCCGCATCTCTGAGGGGCTCACATCCAATGCCCCACGGGAGGGTCCTTACTTAACAATGGCCCTTGCAAGCCTGCAGCATCCTAGCACAGATTGTCTACCACCCGTCACTCAGAGGTGGTCCAGAGGTCAGCAGCATTGGCATCAGCCAGAGCTGGGTAGAAACGCAAAACCCCAGGCCCCGTCCCAGGCCCGCTGAACTGCGATCTGCATGTGAACGAGGTCCCCAGTGATTGTGTCAGCAGGTGTCTGGGTGCCTGGGGGACGCTGCACTGTCGCACCTAATTCCAGTCCACGCTGAAAAGGGCTCTCTTCTCTTACGACCTTGCAGAAGAGGAGGACATTGTACAAGGTCTGACAATTAAGTTCGCAAACGTGTTACATTGATGTTGCTAAGCTTTTTGATACCAGAGAGATTATTCGTTATGAATTTGTACCAACTAGACAAACAGTGAATCAAGTTTACTATTTGGAAGTGCTGAAAAGGCTGCGTGAAAAAGTTAGACGACCTGAACTTTTCACCAACAATTCATGGCTCTTGCATCACGACAATGCACCAGCTCACACAGCACTATCTGTGAGGGAGTTTTTAGCCAGTAAACAAATAACTGTATCGGAACACCCTCCCTACTCACCCATAACTTCTTTCTTTACCCGAAGATAATGAAAATATCAAAAGGAAGACATTTTGATGACATTCAGGACATCAAGGGTAATACAACAGCTCTGATGGCCATTCCAGAAAAAGAGTTCCAGAATTGCTTTGAAGGGTGGACTAGGCGCTGGTGTCAGTGCACAGCTTCCCAAGGGGAGTACTTCGAAGGTGACCATAGTGATATTCAGCAATGAGGTATGTAGCACTTTTTCTAGGATGAGTTTGCCAACTAAATTGGCAGAACTCGTAGATGGTTACATGCTGTAGAATACTCTAGCAGGTCTTCCTCGACCTGACCCACTGCTTAGGTACAGTTGCCCTCATACTGGCCTTCTCACTATCACCATCAATGTTGTGAGAGGGCGTCAGGGGTCCTGAGATGTGGGGTCAGGTCCTGGAGCATTTGTGAGCTGCATGAATTGGAAAGTTCCCTTTCTGGGCTCCACTTTTCTCTTCCATTAAACGGAGTGAGTGATCCTTGCTTTACTCTTCTCAGAGACCCAACGCAAGAGTCACGTGAGGTCAAGGACAGATGGGCACTGAAAAGCCTGAAGCATCCTACAAATCCACGGCCACATTCCTTTACCCTGTAATGTGTGTGAAGTTGCTTCTGAGATTCTCCTCTCTCTTTTCCTCTTGAACTGCACCCATCAGCAGACTGGCTGGGTACATGTCATTGTTACTGATATGGCCACAGAGAGCCCAGGCCGTTAGGAAGAGCTCTATCAAACATTAATTACAATGCTCACGTGACATCAAGGGGACCGAATGTGGCTTCTTCCCTGGGCCCAGGAACCATTTCTGGGAAACAGGAAGCCACATGGTGTTTTATCAAATGGTCATGGCTATCGGTTTGGGGGGCGGGGGATGAGTTTCCAAGGCCCTGCAGGCTGAGCATTGGGAAATTAAATTTCTTGCATTTTTGTCTTAATCACGCCGTCAGCCATGGATTTATGGGGCTGTAAAGTCTTGAGCACACTTCTGGCTGGAGGCCCATGTCCTTGACAAGAGGCATCTTCCAGGAGCTCAGGGCTCAGCGGTCTTTTTGTTCAACAAACACACGCCAGGCACCTACTATGTGCTGGGTGCTGGTGGTGCGGTTGTGAGTGGAGCAGACATGGGATCTGCCTTCTTGTTGCCAAATGATTTCAGAAATAAATAGGACATTGCAAACTGTGGTTAAGGGAGTGAGGAAAAGGTTCAATATGATATGAAAAGATTGAGTGGGTTGAATGGTGCCCCCCCCCCAAAAAAAAAGCTATGTCCATATGCTAACCTTTGGAACATGTACATGTGGCCTTATTTGGAAAAAAGGTCTTTGCAGACATAATTAAATTAAGGATCTTGAGATGAGATCATCCTTGATTATTTAGGTGCGTCCTCAGCCCAATGACAAGTGTCCTTGTAAGAGAGAAGCGAAGGACGTGTGAGGATAGAGACCGAGTGGAATGATGCAGGCACAAGAGAAAGGACACTTGCAGCCACCAGAAGCTGGAAGAGGCAAGGGAGGATTCTTTCCTAGAGTGTCCAGAGAGACCAGAGCCCTACTGACTCTGATTTCAGATGTCTGCCCTCCAGAACTGTGAAAGAGTAAAGCCACCAAGTGTGTGGCAATTTGTTACGGCAGCCCTAGGAAATGAATACAGGTGTAACAACAAGTTATGACCCCATCTGAGAAATCAAGGAAGGCTTCTGCAAGGAAGTGACTTCTGAGCTGGCAAATGTAGGATAAATAAGAGTCAAGTTGGCAAAAGGAGCTGTGCTAGAGATAAGAGTAAGGACAGGGGGGCAGTGTTTTATGCAGAAACAGCATGTGCAAAGGCACTGAGGTGGGGGAGCTGACCTTGCTTCCTCCACAGGTCCTCTCAGTCTTTATCCTTTCGAGTTTTTGAAAGCATCAGGCTCTGTCCCACCTCAGGACCTTTGCACTTGCTGTTCCCTCAGTCTGGGATGCTCTTTCCTCCAGCTCTCCCTCCTGGCTTCTCTTCATCCTTTAGTTCTCAGCCAAACTGAATTTTTGGTGAAGCTTTTTGTGATCACCCTAACTAAATACATTCTCTCTCTCATTCTGCACCCCTTCAGCAGTTTGTTCCTTTCATAGCATTAAAAATAATAGTAATGAGAACAGCTAAGATTGATGTTGCTGTACTATGTCCTAGGCACTGTGCTATCTGCTTTAAATGTATTATCTCATTTAACCTCCACTATAATTCTATGGGACAAATGTTATTTGGTGGTGGTGGGGTGGGGGGAGGTTAAATTCCCATTTTCCAGATGGAAAACTGAGGCAGAGAGAGGTTAGGTTACATGGTAGTAAGAGATAGAGCTGGGATTTGAACCCAAGCAGTCCGGCACATGTTCAGTGAATACTTGGTGGCTGCCTTGAGCAGTCACTCCTGTGTCCCCATGCCTCCCTCTTGTGAATTTCCGGAGTGAATGTCTGTAAGGGTGTTTCCTTCTCTGCCACGCCTCTTTCTGCTAGCCAGGCAGGGAGCTTGATTTCCCATTCTCTAGGTACTGTGTTTCCCCGAAAATAAGACCTAGCTAGACCGTCAGCTCTCATGCATCTTTTGGAGCAAAAATTAATATAAGACCCAGTTGTTTATATTATATATTATATTATATTATATTATATTATATTATATTATATTATATTATATTTATTATATTATAAGACTGGGTCTTATATTAATTTTTGCTCCAAAAGATGCATTAGCACTGACGGTCTGACTAGGTCTTATTTTCAGGGAAACACAGTAAAACGGAGTGTCGAGAAGTCCACGTAGTCATTCACTCACTCACTGGACAATTATTGAGTGCCTATAGTTGTGCCAGGCACTGTTCCAGGCCCTTGGGGTGTGGACAGAAACGAGGCAGGCAAGGCCCTTGCTCTCCAGGAGGTTGTGACCAAAAGGAGGAGAGGGTACACTGGCAGGTGAGGTAAGGGGAGGAGAGCGGGAGTTTTGGAAGTGGGGCAGCTTGTGGCCAGGGACGGGCTAGAGTCTGGAAAATTCATAAGAGCTGAGTGCTGTGTCTGCTGGAGGATGGGTGAGTGGGTACGGAGGGTGGGAGTGGGGTCACCGAGGTGTGGAGCTTGTCTGAGAGCTGACAGTATCTGTTGGGATGCAAGGGTCCCTGGAAGGTGTTAAGCAGGGGTAGGGGCAGGGCCTACCTGGCACTTAGAAGCCCTCTCAGGGTGGTCTGACGACTGATCATAGGGGATGGTGTTGCACCATGTGTCCAAACCCTGCCAGGTGCAGCAAGGGACACAAAGACATCAGAGCTGGGTGCCAACTCCAGGGACACTGTGGTCTCTCTGGGGAGACAAGACATATCCAGAGTTCATAGTTGAGGCCTAAATAACGTACAGAGATTCTGAGGTGACTGACACCCTCAGAGGCCGAGGAAATCAAGTCCAGGAGGGCTTCCCGGGGAGCTGGCCCTGAAGGAAGGGCAGCAGTGGGCTTATAGGGAAGACACGGACATGAGGAGCCAAAGCAACCCCCAAACGTGAAAGCTCCTCGTAACATCAAGTGCCAACTGTAGGCACCTTCACTCTCCCATTCAATCCTCAAACAACCTTATTTATAGCCCCATTTTACAGATGGGGAGACTGAGGCTCAGCTCAATCACTTGCAGATGTTAATTGGCTGAACTGGGATTGGCGCCTACACAGGTAACCCTGGCCCCTGGCTGCAGCTTCCCTCACCCCTGTCCTGTTGCCCCCACCAGAGAGGAACTCAGGATTTCAGATCCTGGCTTCTGCTCAGGCTCTTTTAAAAAAAACCCCACAAAAAAACCAAAAAGCCTCCTTTTTAATCTCCTTCTTCCTGGCCAGGAAAATTGCCCATGAGGGGTGAAATTGGCACTGGCCATGCAAGGAAAATATTTCTCTTTCCTGTTTACCAGATGACTCTGCTACTGGTATGCAATCATTTCAACAATAAAAAAATCAGGATGGCCTATCCCGCATACACTGCCTTTTCATAATTCTGAGAGCCATGAAGTAAAATCTCAAATTAATCCATGCTGAGAACTCACTATGTTGCCATTCTTGGTGTGGGTGCCCAAGGGACGTGGGAATAGACCACGTCCCCGTGTGGTTTTTTCCTCTCCTGACATAAACTGCTGAAAGGCGGTTGACAGAAATGGTAATTTGTCCCCCTTAGAGATTCCGCAGTCCCCTGACCTGTGTCACAACCTGGCCCAGGAGGAGACAGGGCCCAGCCTGAGCACATAAGCGCCTGCCTGCAGCGTGCTGGGGTCTGGGGGTTGTGGGGTGGCTGGCCTGGGGGAGACACTGGTTGGCTTAGCATTTTCGTTCAGGAGCAACCATCAGTGTTAGGGGAATTGAATCCTGCCAGTGGGGACATGGAGTGATGTCCTAGCTGAATGGAGAGTGGGCAGGAAATAAGCCCTGATTGTTACATGTAATGAACTTTTTGGGGATCGATTGTTAACGGCGTCAGAACGTGGCCTGTCCCACCTGCTACCTTTTCTCTGGGTGAGAGGGAGTCAGGGAGCAGGAAGCAAGCAAGGAGACCTTTGAGAAGGCTGTTTCCTCCTTCGCGGTGAGAGCTGATGCTGGCTGGGCTGGAGGAATCTGTGGAGGTGGGGAGAAAGGAATGGAGTCAGTTACTGATGGAGCTAAAGAGGCCGTGACGTGTGAATGGATACAACGGATCAGGGAAACAATTACTCCTGTTACGCTTAGCTACTCGTATGTCTCAGCACTTGAAGAGCTAGCTGTCAGACTACAAATTGGGCTGAAAGCTCCTCCCACCATCTCGTGCTGGAGAATAAATTCCACTCCTCTTCTCTCAAGAAACGGTCTCTGTTTTCATTTTGCAAAAAGGGCAAAGGAAAGTTCACTCCGGAGAAGCGAGACCCCTAGGCCTGTCTCTCCCGCGGCCAAAGCACTTTCTGCTGCCAACCGCACCCGGAACGCGACAGGTGCTGGTCAGCTGGCCTCGCAGCGGGCAGCCGCAGGCGTGAGGGAAATGCCTTTGGCTTGATTACGTTACCTGCCTGTCCCCAAGGAGGTGAGAAAAGAGACCTAAATCCCTCTGGCTTTGTGCCTCCTGCTCTCCCATCCCCCGCACCTCGCATAAGTCCCCGCTCAACCAGAAGATGGCCATTTAGAATAGCTGCTGTGAAAATGGGTTAGCTGGGGAGAATCTTATTAGAGGGAGAATTGTGTCAGGAGACAAGGAAGAGCGAGAGAGATGCAATTTAGCACTGTATGTTCTCATTAAAATGATTGTGCATCTTTGTAAAGGAACAGTGCTGTTTCCACGGGATCAGGGTGAGAGAAGCCCTGCGGATGGCGCTGGGGACCAGAAGGCAAGGGTCATGTGGCAAAGGTCAGGTCAGCTGTGGGTGTGTGGTTTGCGGCTCCCACTCCCTTCCAGGGAGCTGTGCCCTAGCGTTTGTCCCAGGATGGAGACTGGTGCTGTTCAGTGTGGTAACCACTAGCCACGTGATTTTTCACCTTCAAATCGATGAAAATGAAAGCAAATGAAGCATTCAGTTCCTCAGCCACATTTTAAGTGTTCAGTAGACACCTGTGTCTAGTGGCAACCACACTGGACAGCATAGATATGGAACCTTCCATCATTGCAGACAGGTCTCCTGGACAACGCTGGTGTCAACTGTTGGGGAGACTTAAAGTAGAAGATATTCAAACACAAAATAGGGGTCTTTACTGGCTCTGGTTTAAGGCGCCTATATGCCCCTCACCTCTGTCTCCCACTAAGTGACAGAACTGGGGTTAGAACCCAGACCTCATTTACTTCCAGAGCCCCCCAACTTTGACATGTAACATGGACTGTTGGAGGCTGCTATGAAATGGCTCATTTTACTAAATATTTCTTGAGCGAGGGAGCTGTGGAATTCATCCACTAATTGACAAGTCATTGGATGAGGGGTGCTTTCCCACTGGCATAGGTAGAATGAATTCCAGGCACTGCAACTTGCCCTGGGCAGCCAGAGAAAGCCCAAGGCAGGGATGGGAGAGCTGGCACAGCAGTTGGAAGTCGGGCCAGGGTTCCTAGACATGGTAAAAGTGTGGAGGGATGGGGCGGGCACCCAGAGTGGCTCCTACAGCGGCCAGGTAGATCCCAAGATGGGGGGACACTTACTAGCTCTTTGGCCCCCACACTTTCTCTTCTTGGCCCATCTAAGTCTCTCTCCACAATTAGGGAGTTCCGTTGAGATATGAATCAGATCATGTCACTCTCCTGAATTAATCATATCTATGATTTCCCATTGATTTAGAATCAAATCTATATTCTACTAAGGTCTCCAGAGGTCCACATGACCTGGCTCACCCCCTGCTCCCCAACATTGTTTTTCTTCCTGGTCATTGCCGATAGCCCCTCCTAGACTAGAAGCATCTATTCCTCACTGTATGCCCAATTCCTGGCACAGTCCCCAGAGATGAAATGAGTACTTGTAGGATAAAAGAAGTCATGGTCTTGTCCTCAGTGTTTAACCTCTTTAAGCCTCAGTTTCCTTATCTGTAAAATGGGAATAAATCAGAAATCCTTTGTAAGGCTATTTGTAAGGCAGACACAGAGTTATGAAAAGTGCACAGGAAGCACTCAAATTGGCATATGTTACTATTATTATTATTGAAAAGTTGCAAGTTCCACACAAGTAACTTTTTTTTTCTTGAGCCACCTCAAAGAAAGTTGCCAACCTGATGTCCCGTCATCCTGAATTGAATACAGCTGGCCCTCTGTATCCATGGATTCAACCAAACAGTGGATCAAAAATATTTGGAAAAATAAGTTACGTTGTTGCTGATGTGTGCTACGTAGTTAGGCCTACAATGGTTGTGTCGGTACTGAACATGTACAGACTTTTTTTTCCTTGTTATTATTCCCTAAATAATACAGTGTAACAACTATTTACATTACATTGTATCAGATGTTACAAATAACCTAGAGATGATTTAAAGTATATGGGAGGATGTGCATAGATTATATGCAAATATTATGCCATTTTCTGTAAGGGACTAGAGCATCTGTGGATTTTGATATTCATGGTGGGGAGAAGGGTCCTGGAACCAATCCCCCAAGAATACAATTTCATTAAAACAAGGAATGCTCCCAGATAACCACAATCAAATGATTAGGACCAGGACATTAACCCTAATACGTTACTAACCATCTAACGCTCAGACCCCACTCAAGACCTGCCATTTGTCCCAACAATGTCCTTTGCAGCGAAGGGTTCGGTTTAGAATCACCTGTTGCACGCAGTGTCCTGTCTCCTGAGTCTCCTTCAGTCTGGGCCACTCCTCAGTCTTTCATTGACTCTCAGGACCTGGATGCTTTTGAAGGGGACAGGCCAGTCACTTTGCATAATGTGCCTCCCTTTGGGTTTGTCTGATGTTCCCTCAGGAATAGATTCAGGTCGTGCATCTTTGGTAGGAATAGCACTAGGGGTGGCACTGTGTCCTCATTGAATCCCGTCAGGTGACACGCGATTTCCATTTGTCCCATTACCCGTGCCATTCAGTTTGATCATGTGACTAAGGTGGTTTCTGTCAAGCTTCTCTGCTGTGAAGTTACTCCTTTTCTCTTTGTAAAATACTTTGTTAGTAAGTCTTTTTGTGGGAAGGTTTTTTTAAACCAAGTAAATATCATCCAACATTTAATTTAGTCATTCCTTTACTTATACCAATATGAACTCATTTCCTGTTTTACTTGGTGGGTTAGGATCCATTACTATTCTCATCTATTTTGATGCTCAGGTCGCCTCATTTTGGGCCAGTGAGAGCCCCTGTAAGTTGCCTTCCACATGACCCCCATTTTACTTCTTTACTTTCTGGAACAAGATGTTCCAGGTTTATCTTATACTTTCCCTGAGCCAGCCCTGGAATCAACCATTTCTCAAAGGAGCCCTCATTCAATGTTGTGGAGGATACTAGAACAAAAGATATGGGTGGTAAGAGTGTTTATTGCTATTGAGCAGCACAGTTCCAAATACCCCTCAGGGTATGTGTGTGTACACATATATACACATCTCTATTTATTTCTATATTTTTTCTATATATTGAAAACCATAAAGTTACATTGATACCTCTGATTCTAATCCATCACCATAGAATTCATTCCGGTTTTTCTTTCTTTTTATATTTGATATTTGCAACTCCCCTCTTCAATGGTGAGAAATCTAACTCCCATTATCATCAATATATTTAATTGCTCAACCAATGAAACAATTCTCCTGTTATTGCTGCCACCCTTCCCTTGCATGGATGCCCTCGTCACCCTGCCTGTGCTCTTATCCCATTTTGGCTGTACCTTCATCACCCTGCTTGGGCTCTGTGGATACTGTTATTGTTACGTTTGTTGTTATTCTCATCCCTGGTAGATTGGTGGGGCAGTGGAATGGATACTTCTCTCACTTAGATAATCTGCTTGTATCCAGCCAAAAGGGCCAATCCTAGAGGCTCATGGCTGTGCATTTTATATTCATAGAATGCTTCTCTCCAGCCCCCTCCAAGAGGTCAAAGCAATTAAAAATCCTTAATTATTACCCAGAGTTTAGAAATTGATGGCTGATTCTGAGTGCCATGTCTTTTATTCTCTTTCACTTCCCCTGCAGAAATATGAGAGAGGAAAAGTAAGTAGCAGCTGAAATGATCCCCCACTCACTTTCTATAAAGAGGAAAATTAGCTGCTCTAATAATCATGAATATTAATGTACAGCCAATTTCACTCAATTAGAGTGATGATCTATAATTTTGCCTCAGAGCTGTATGGAGACCATTTCCGTAACCTACTGAGTAGAGTTGGGTGCTTTTCAAAGTTCATGGGTTTGGCTTAACTCTCTCACATCCATCACTTGTTTCCATGTAGGATGGACCCCACGTTCCTCCCTGACCAAATTGTCCAGTGCTCAGAGTATACACTTTTTTTGTTTTGTTTTTAGGGCCCAAGGTGTGTCACTGTCATGGCAAGTTTATGAGATTCTGCACAGTTCACACTGATTCCCTTTTTCCTGAAAACTACAACCACGCCCGCCCCTGTCCTCTGTGCACAGGGTCCCTGGAATATGTACTCCCTCAGGGGCCATATATGGGCAATGAAGTTCCAATCTTCCTGCCTAGAACTGATTGGCCCAAAGGGGACCCCCTCACCCCAAATGGACCAATTAGAGACTTCCCTGGGAATTTGGCACTGGGACTAGAAGGACCCGTGTCAGAGGGATGCCTTTGAGCAAAACCATCAAACTCAGGAGCTGTAGGCCGCTGCCTTATCCCCTGTCACATACACTGGATAGCCTGTGTGCAGAGAGAGAACCAGCAGCGGAGCAGAGGTAGCGAGGAAGCAGGCATCCTGAGGGCCTTCTGCCTGCTCTTTCAGGTCTCCCGAGACCTGGCAAGTCCCTGTTCCTTGAAACACATCTGTGTCCTTATACCAGCGTCCCCTTTGATTCCTAGTGTTAGATTTAGAAGGTTTCTGTTACCTGCATCCAGAGTCCCAACGAACCCAAGTGTCAATGGACAAGCGTCTGTCCTTATTTCTGAGACCTGAGCAGGCATTTCCTGCCAACCCTCGCTGTTCACAGCAGTGCTGTCTCTACCAGAAGAAAGGCCAGGCAGGCCAGGGAAGGGAGCATCCATCATAGCCTCCAGCTCTCAGGTTCCATCTGTCCATGGACAATTCTGTTTAAAGAAAAAAAAAAAAAAGACAACGTAAGATCAGTCCAATGGAGGAAACCACTCAAAAGCTTTGGTAGTTTTGATGCCAAACAGTGGGCTGCCTGACATGTTACTTTTCATTTAGGAGTTCTTGAAGATACAGCTGCTGGCATCTGGCTCTTGTCTCTGTTTCCTACCAGGTCCTATTGCTCTCTATCCCCGTACCCTGCTGTATTCTTCTTAGCACACAGCACTATGTAATATGGTAATACCTACGGTTAGTTCATTGTTTATCAATTGTCTCCGTGAACGAGAGTAGGGACCTTGTGTGTCTTGTTCGTTACTGCACCCCAGTATCTAGAATAGGGCCTGACACATACTAGGTGGCCAACAAATATTTGCAGAATGAATGAATGAATGAACGAATGGAAACTTTCTTTGGTAAACCCCACACAGAGGCTATGGCTAGTAACCAAAAACATCAGAGGGGTTTGATTGTCCTTTTGTTTAACCTTCTTCCTGGTGCACAAGAGGCCATTTATAAGGACAAGTACACCCAGAGAAGGTGGGTTGGAACTCTGCCTTTGTACCGAGCACACCTGGGTGGGTTTGAATCCCAGCTCTGCCATGCTCGCTGTGTGCCCCTTGGGTAAGTTGCTAAACCTCTCTAAGCTGCATTTCTTCATTTTTGAATTGAGGGTCATAATTGTTTCTATTTCCCCTGATTGTTGTGTGGTGCCAGTAAATGTGTTTCTTAGTCCTGTCACTGGCACATGGTACCATGTTTCCCCGAAAATAAGACGGGGTCTTATATTAAGTTTTGCTCCAAAAGATGCATTAGGGCTTATGTTCAGGGGCTGTCATCCTGAAAATCATGCTAGGGCTTATTTTCTGGTTACGTCTTATTTTCAGGGAAACGTGGTACTTGCTCAATAAATGTGAGTTTTTCTTATAGCTCCATTAAGAGACATCATTCTCCATTGTTGAGTGGCACTGGTTCGTTTGTTCATTGGCACGTGAACTGATCAGTTAATTCAACAACATATATTGAGTATCTGTGTGCGATAGGTCCCAGGGATGTGAATATGATGGTAAGATGATTTGCCTCTCCCAGGAAGAATTGGTGACATAGAAGAGAACCCTCAGAGAGATGTTCCAAAGCGTGACTATGTCATGTGCTCTCCAGGGGCCACCAGCATAGGTCCTTGGGGTACAACCCAGAGCAGTGCTGGGGGGTTTAGACAAATCTGGGAGTTGGGAGATGTGGGTTCTGGTTCCAACTTGGAGTTTAAACTTGGTAAATATACTTTACCTCTACTAGCCCATTTTCCCACCTGAAAAATGCGGGTGTGACACTAGTCCATTTAGCCTCACGCCTGAATGTGCATCAGAATTATTTACGGTTATGCGTTAAAATACATCTTCCCAATTCAGGGCTCTGCCCTGAAGAGAATGGTTCAGGTGTCCAAAGGGACGGGGCCCTAGGTGATCCTGCTGCGGACCCTCTAGGCACACTTGGAGGAACTGGGAACAAAACGATACTTGAAATTTCCTCTCTGTGCTTCTGGCACTCTTAAAAACACAGCACAGTTCCCACCTTACGTACTCTGCGTCTTGTAGAAGTCAAGAATGAGGGGCAGCCTCCAACTCCATAAGGAGCTTTCCATGGTCCTGGAGTCAGTCCCAGGGCGCTGCAGAAATGTCCCCTTGTTGGCCTCACAAAGGGAGAGCAAAACAACCGTAAGTTCTCTCCGCCTGCCCTGAAGTTGTCCCAGCCTTTCCTCTGCTTGGTGCAAGAAGAAACCCGTGTTCTTATTTCCGCGCCAGGTTGCCAGTGTGCTGGTTTCCATGACAGCAGAGAGAGGAAATAAAAGCCAGGGTCTCACCTACCGAGGAATTAAAAGCCACCCTCTTGGAAAACAAACAATGATTCCAGGAGTGTCCTGGAAATTGGAGAGTGTTGGTTTTTGATTCATCTAGCCATACAGTGCGGGGCTCCAGAAAGGAGAAGGTGTGGGGAGCATTGAGGGAGGAGGTGGTTTTGTAAGGGCTTTCATGGGGAGAAGGCTACATAATAATAAGGGCAATAATAAAACCTCACAGGTCCACTGCACTTTAAAGTGTGTGACAGCCTCTTTAGACCCTCCATGCAGCCTTTGGATTTTACTCAGAAAGAAACAGGGATCTCCAGTGGAGAAGTGATTCATGCGTTCCTTTCATGCTGCCTCTTCAGTGCTTAGGGCTTCTCGTACTCCTTGGCCAGAACTGCTCCAGCGTAGGGTGACATGCAGTTGGCTGAGTCCCGAGGGAGGTGGTAAACATGGGAAGCTCACGGCAAAATGTTCTGTTTCATGCTTTGCCATTCTGGGAGGGCCTGACGGCATCTTTAGATGTATTTCCTCATACTCCAGGGGGTTGAGTGGCTATGTCAGGATGAGATTTTATCTTTACAGAGACTCCAGTGCTGTGATCTGGGGAGAGTATTAGGGTTATGCAACCATAAGAGGTTAGGATCTGCATGTCTCTGCGATGAATGGGACCTTAGAAATACTCAAGTCCAGTGTATCCCAACGTGTTTTTGTATCTACCATCAGGGATGTATAAGATGATTTAGGTGTTGTATTAGCCAGGATAAGTTCACTAATGCTGCAGTAAGAAGCAAACCCTTCTGGGATGTGATGGCTTAACATCACAAAGCTTTGTTTCTCCTATGCAAATTCTGATGAGGGTCAGACCCTCTAGGGAGGCATTCCTCCATGCAATGATTCTTGGACTCAGGCTGCTTTGATTTTTGTGATGCTGTCAGCTCCTTGTATAGCTTCCAGGTTATGAAAGCAGAGGAAACGGACATTGAAGGGCTGCACATGTTGCAAAAAAAATTAAAAATGATTATAAATACAGAATTTTAAAATCTTTGCTCTGAACAAGAGCTGACTTGCAAGAATGGAGAGTATTCATCAGGGAGGGGCTTGGGACCACCCGTTTCATTTTCTTAGTGTATCACCATCACAGATCTTCATTTATCCCTGAATATAACCCAAGACCACCTCCAAGATTTACCCTGTGGTCAGCAATGGAGAAGGCACCTTGACATTCAGGAAAGGAAGATGAGGCTGGATGACACTCAGTAGTGGAGGGGAATGCGGACCTTGTGCAAACTCTCCAAAGGCTATTTGAAAGGAATATTGATATCATGTATCTGAAAGGTGTAGTCAGAGACAAAGTCACAAATGCATACATGCACAAAGACACACAAACACACTGAGGTTGTGTATCCAAAGACACACAATTCACACACATATCCAAGCACACGTAGACATACTCACAATGATACACTAACACTTGCCTCCTCTCTGTGTGTGACTAATCTCCCTAAGGCTAGGAGGAGAGGTCGCATGTCCCTGAGGTCCTATGGGGACAACGAACTGGGCCTGAAGTGTATAACTCTGAGGTTGGCAGAAGATTGGGCTCCACCACCCCCATGTCTCTCCCACTGGTGCCCCATACATCTCCCGGCCCCTGCCCTCCCTCCCAGCAGCAATCCTTGCTGCCACGTCTCCCAGGTTTATTAGGTGTAGGTGCTGAAGTGCTTTGTTTTCTCCCCAGCCTGCAGAGTCAGCCTGATGGGCAAATTCACCATTCCGAGAGCCTGCAGAATGAATATTGCTTTCTCTTTGCCTGAGGGAGAAAGTGGGATTTGGGGGAATCAGCAATGGTTGAATCAGATCTGGGCTTCTGTTCCTTGAAGAGAAAGGGGGAAGGGTTCTGGCACAGGGCAGGTCTGACCTTCTCCCCAGTTACGTGTGGACCGCTGAGCCTGTGATCTGGCCATGCATGTACCCCAGAACCTCCCAGCTGGGAGACTTCTCAGAGACTTCACTCTGCCAGGGGAAGTCCTGTGCAGTGATTAAAAGCACCGACTTTGCACTCAGCCTCCCTGGGTCTGAATCATAGCCCAGTTGCCGAGCAGCCCTGGGACCTTGGATGTTCCGAGCCTTGATTTTCCCATCTGTAACATGGGAAGGATAATGGTACATCCCTCACTGGGCAGCCATCAGTATGGGACATGTGAAACGTTTTCGTGTTGGGCCACGCCCTGGAAGACAGAATTCTATAGGTGTCGGCTATTTCTCTCGGGCTTATTATGATGCTGTAGAATGAGAGTCAAGAAAGAGCCACCAACGTGACTCAAGGAGAAGCAGTCACGATGGGGTGATAAGCTTCAAGGAGAAATTGGTGGCTGAGTCCCGACACACCTCGTTAGAAGAGTATGCTATGACCAGACTCATGCCAGGGGACAAACAGCACCCACTGTGGAGGTGTGGGCAGAGGGGTGGGACCAGCTTCCTGGTGTGCTGGCTGTGGGTTAGCTAACTGTCACTTGTGTATTTGGTGCCGTGGTATAGATGTTAGCTTGTGGAGCCCACACAGGTCTCCTTTTCCCTCTCTTCCTCCCTCCCATCTCCTTCCTTTCTTTTCTTCTCGGATATTTATGGAGCACCTACTGTGTACTTGGTGCTTGAACAAACTAGACCTGGTTCTTGCCCGGTCGTGTGTGTATCATGGTCTAGGAAGACAGATAATCAACAAATAGACAGACAGGTGACCATGTTCATTTCAGATGGTGACAAATTCTTTGCAAGAGTAACCCAGCTGATGAGATGGCCATGACTGGGGGATTTTGGATGGACCCAGGGAGGACTTCTCAGAAGAGGTGACGTTGAGCTGAGACCTGCAGGGGGAGAAGGAGCCGACTGTGCAGACACCTGGGGGCTGAGAATTCCAGGGAGAAGGAGGAACAAGTACAAAGGCCACAGGGTGGGGTAAGGGGAGAGCTGGGGGTTTTCCAGTGATAGAAAGAAGGTCAGGGGGAGTGAGGGGGGTGCTACAGGAGACGAGGTGTGAAGTGCAGACAGATCAGGTCTTGCCAGTTGTAGACCAGGGTGAGACACAGAGATTTTAAGTGTCGCCAGAGGTCATTTGCTGGAGGCTCCAAGCTGGGGAGAGACACACAATCCAATTTATATTTTGAAGAGAGGGCTCCAGCTGCTTTGTGGGAGTGGAGGAGAAAGGGTGGAAGTCAGGAGGAGAGCAGGGAGGCGGCGGCTACAGAGACCTGGCTCCTCGGACCGGGGTGGCCTTGGTTGAAAGGAAGATCTGAATTTCCACTATATTCTGAAGGAAGAGCTGATCGAACTTGCTGACGGGTCGGATTGGGGTAAGGGTGATAGACTTGAACTTGTCTGTCTCAATTTGGGTCCCGTTCTATTTTAATATTAACCTTCCTATGATGATTAATATTACTGTGCCTCAGATTCCTGGGAGGGCAGGAAGAACGAGCTGTAATGGAGACTCAGAGTGAAGTAATGTCAGAGATCGGGGTCTGTTGGCCTGTGTCAGCTACTATCTTGTTAAGTGATGTTGGCTAAATCACACATCCAACCCGCACCCCTAAGTCTGCTCGGTCACAGTATCCTGGCAGAGGAAGGCTTTGAGGAGAACTTGAGTTCAAGCACCACGAATACCCAAAGTGTAGAAAGCAGTAAAATGGAAGTGCGCGTAGTAGGCTTCTACCAGGAAGCGTTCTCTGTGCCGGCTGGCCCGTCCCCTCCCTGTGCTGTCTCCCTGTGATTCCGAGGACCCTTTGCTCCTCTGTCAGATGGTACAAAACAGGGCGACGTTTGAAGCCATCCGGATGCTACAGTGAGAGAGAGATGGGTGAGTGAGGCCTTGGGTGTTCTGCTCTGACAGGGAGAGTGATTTACCCCAGATGGAGCTTCTGAAATGTGGGAAGGGCCGTTCTCTACTAAGAAAACCTCTTACAAACAGATTTCCTTTTCCTTTCAGCAAACAGGTTGTTCATTAGCCTTCAACAGCTCGGACTTGGCCTCCAGGATAACTCTTGGGGGTTGGGATGATGGAGCAGTTGAAGGGGCATGGCTGCCTCCACCCCACTTTCCCTCCCTGGTTTAGATGCCTCCATCCCCTTCACTGTCTGTCTGTGTGCACTGAGCCACGAAGGCTCTGCTCTCCAATGTGACAGTTCAGTTTTAGGTTCCCTGTTCACGTTTCCGTGTCACAGATGATGAGAGGCCAGTGTGCTATGCCTCTTCAGTATGTTAACAGGAGCCCCTGTGAACACAATGTTTAATCAGATGAGTGACCCTAATGGAGAAATTTCAGGTATTCTGATAGACCAACGGGTAGAATAACTTAGGGCTAGATAACAGTTCCGGTTGTTATTAATAAATCATATTTTCCCCCTATTTATAAAGGTTGTGTGTGCTCAATGCATAACAGAAGAGCAGAAAGAAAATTAAATAACAAATTTCTCTATAATTCCGCCAGACAAAAATTACCGCTAGCAACACACACACACACCCCATATAGATGTAGCAAAAATAGCATACTTTGCATATTTTTCTGTAGTCAGTTCTTTACATGTAGCAATATATTGTGAGCATACCCCCACAACTATAAATATTCTTCTAAACCAGATATATATATATATCTGCCATTATCACAATCCTCAGGATAACCGTTACCACTTTAAATATTTTTAGGCTTTTTTCTGTACGTATGTGCACTAGAACATAATCCCTAGAGGGTCCTGGTTTGCTTTCTTCACCCATGTTCTAGGACCTAGAAGACTAGGTGCTTAGTAAATATTGTTGAATAGATGAAAAGATATAAATATGTATTTAGTAGGGTTCCTGGAGTACAGTCAACTTGCACTTTTTCCCCCTCCAAAGCTTGGAAAACCCTCATTTAATACATGACATGCATTTTCTGCTTTCTGGAAGGAGATTGGAGTATACTCTTGAGAAAGACCATCCCTTGATTCTGATGGGTGGTAAATAAGAAAAATGACCTACCCACAGTTCTTGGGGAAGCTCTGAAAGCCCAAATGCCAAAGCTGCAGATGGAGCTGTTAAGTGTTCTAAAGAGAACCTAATGCAAACTGTGTGTGTTGGCGGAACGTGCCCCTGCAGGGTTGGAGAAAAATCTGTTTCCAGACTTGGAGTTAGGTTGCTGCCGCCCTGACTGTGCTTGTTTGCTTTTGAGAGATAGATGGGGTGTGTATTCTCATCCTAACATTTGCTCACTGGGGATTGAGGGCCAGAGGGTGGTGGTATTAGGAGGTGGGGCTTTTGGGACGTGTTTAGGTTATGAGGGTGGAGCCCCCATCATGACTGGGACTAGTGCCCTTATAAAAGGGACCTCAGAAAGCTCCCTTGCCCCTTTCTTCCGTGGGAGGAACAGCAAAAAGACACAGCCATCTATGAACCAGGAAGTGAGCCCTAGCTCCTTGCTGTTGGAATTCGCAGCCTCCAGAACTGTGAGCAGTAAATGCTGGTTGTTTAAGTCCCCCAGTCTATGGGATGTTTGTTAAAGCAGCCTGAACTGTCTAAGATAACAGGTCAGGTCTATTCAAGGTGGGAGGGGACAAAAGTGTGGGTACTGGGGATTCCCTGGGAGGCAGGAATCATTGGGGACCATCCGGGAAGCTGGATGCCACAGCCTGGCAGATTCTGATTTCACAAGTGTGCGGAGAAGCACTCAGGGATCCATCTTTTACACAAATGCCCAGATGCTCTGTTGCATTAGCCCAACACAGAATTTCTGGCTCAGTGATCGCTTCCCTTCCAGGTGGCTGCAAATGGGCTCCTGACATTTGCTTTCCTTGGGATGTGGGAGTGAGGGGCGAGGAACTCCGTTGGGTTCCTTTGGTTCACGCATACAGTAGTCCCCCTTTATCTGTGGGGCGTACATTCCAAGACCCCCAGTGGATGCCTGAAACTGCATAGTACCGACACTTATATATACTATGTTTTCCCCTATACATACATACATACATACATACATACATACATACATACCTATGATAAAGTTTATAAGAAAAGCCAGTGAGCAGATCTGCTCAGCAGTTTGAGGACCTCTCTCCCCACTTTTGAGTCAGACGGTCTGAAAATGTGGGTGTTACTTGCTTGATCCTTCTGAACCTCTGTTTCTTTGTCTGTAAAGTGAAAGTAACTATTACAATGAGTGTGTATGACTTCGACATTAAAAAGAGTAAAAAACCCAAATGATTATTGTTGGGATCATAGAGCCCCTTGAGAATCAGATGATAGCTAGGGATTCTGCAGGGGCATCGGTTGTGCACGCCTGCCCGGCATACTTTTCTCCTCTTCTGGTAACATCACTCTGTTTTATCATGGGGAGCCCTCTCCGCTCTGAGGCAATTGGGGTTGGATTAGCGCCATTCAAAACTCCCTGGATAGGCAACATGAGGCCTGACCAATCAGAGCACTTATTGCATCCCCCAGCACAATGATTGGTTTAGGTAAGTCACATGACTACTCAGCTGGTCCAATAATATTAGATATTATTCCATTTTATAGATGAGGAAACTGAGTCTCAGAGAGGTTAATTTGCTTGCTGTAGCATCTATTGTTGGTACCCTTCCCCACTTAACTCACTTGGGTCTTACCATTTCCGGGTTCATGGACTGGACTCCCAAGCCCCCCAAATCTGCATCTGTTTGCCTGAGGGCTCTCGCTGACCACCGGAGTCCTCACGCTCAGCAGGCCAGACATGCCCGGGAGTTAATGCCTCTGGGGGCAGCCCTCGATAATGACTTACAGGAGATGGTTTATAAACACCCCAGCTCCCTCGCTCCTTGCATGAGTTACCCCTGAGGCAGTGTTCAACAGTGGCTCCCAGGAGTCCCCGGCAGGATTCAGCTACCTTGATGGCTTCCTTATACACACCGCACATGGGTTCCTTCTCTTCCCCAGGCCCCTGCTGGTGCTTCGAGACGTACCTTCTAAAGCAGCTACTTGCACCCCTGTCTCAGAGTAAGTTTCTGAGGAATCTCAAACTGAGGCCCTTGCCCATGGTAAAGACTGAATGGAGGAGCAGGACTTGAACCCCGTTCTGCCTCTCTCAGCTGCTGCACTCGAGTTTTCTTTTAAGCTTCATATACCAGCATCTCAAGTGCCTGCAAGGATCCTGTGATGTGCATGTTCTCTACCACTCGACAAGGTTGCAAGGAATGATTCTGCTGGACATGTGCATGAAGGTGAGCATATTCTAGCCGAACCCTTGTCTTCTTTTCAATGGAAGTGTCAGGGAGAGTGGCTTCCGTAGGCCAATGCCAGGATGGAGTCCTGCTTTTTGGTGGGAAGTAGGAGGGAGAGTGCATTGCTTTGAGGAATGGGGGCTGGGTACTGAGGCTCACTATTGTTAGCATGCTGCCTGAGTACAATTTCTCCAAGCTGGCCATCTCTCAGCTGGGCGATAAAGTAATTTAACTGGGGCTGTCTTCCAGGCTAGAGCTCCTGGAGATTGCTTCCCATTTATCACAGAGGAAAAACTGGGACCCGCGGCCCCCGGGCTGCTCACATCATCTAGGCTGCACGTCATTGATCTTTGAATGGTGAAGTTCTGCGATGGGTAATGGAGTCCGAGCCCATACGCTCCAGTAGCCGTGAAAGCTCTTCCCAACCCCGTCCTCTGCCTGATGTGAATTCACAGGCTTCGTGTTTAGTCATTGGCTGTGGAGTAGGAGTCGGTGGACCCTGGGAAGATTCTTCTGCCTGCAGATGCCTGCTCTGCTGGTTTGTCATGATGCCATCCAACAGAGAAGGGAATGGGGAGTGAAAGAAATATTTTTTTGAGTACTATTGCAATGGAAATCATGTTTGCCTACATGCAGGGGTCTGAAAATGTTCTCTGTGAAGAACCTGAGAGTAAATATTTTAGACTTTGCAGGCCATATGGTTTCTGTGGCAACTGTTCAACCCTGCTGTTGAAACATAAAAGCAGCCTTAGATGATACATAGATCAATGAATGAGGGTGTGTTCCAATAAAACTTTATTTATAAAAACAGGCAGAGGGCTGCATTTGGCAGGCCAGCCAACCCTGGCCTATGGCGTCCATTCTTTCTTACCCTCTTTCCTACAGTACCTGATTTTCATTCCACCTTCCTTGCTCCTGGGAGACTGACTCCACCCCCAACCCCTGGGGATGGATTTTGATTGGCTTAAGCCAATCAGCATGTTCCATTTCCCTGGACACTGGTTGGTTCAGGGGTGGGCTCTTGCTTGTTATGTTGGAAGAAAGACATTCTTCTTTTGTGGATTGTGTGGGTTTCAACATGAGGTCTTTTATGAGGAAACCCTTTCTGTGGATGAAGGTCAGCCGCAATAAGGCAGTAAGGACCAAGTGGATTAGAAATAAAGAGTGGGCCCTGAGACTTTCCAATTATCTGTTACTTTTTAAAAATGCCCGTTTGAGATGAGGTTTATTTACTTGTCGCAGTAAAGATCTTAATAAACTTTCATGTGGCTGAGCATTGTGCTTTGCAGATATCATCTAATTTACTAATTACAACAACTCTTTTGAGAAGGCCTTCTAATCCCTATTGAAGAGAAACTAAGGCATAGAAAGCTTAAGTGGCTTGTCTAAAGTCACACAATATAGACACGATCGTGCACGAGGCAGAAACTATCCTTTTTATGACTAGTCTTGGAAGTCACATACCATCATTCTAGTCATTAAAACAAGGCACTAAGTCTAGCGCACTCAAGGGGAGAGAAAGTAGGCTTCTCTTTTTGAAAGAAGGAGTAACGAAGAACTTGTGGATATGTAGTGAAACCCTGACAGGACTGATTAGTCTTTCTTGGATCAGGTTTTCACCCACTTTCATCAACTGTGATCAGAGGCAGGGTCATATTATAACATGGCTGCTCCCTCCACAGTCTGGTGGAAATGGGTGGAAAAGAAATTTCTAGAAAGAGTAGCTGCACAAGGAGAGAAGGGCTCTTTTCCTCCAGTTCCAGAGAGAAAATCCCAGGGAAGGATTCTGATTGGCTCAGCTTGCAGCAAAAGCCCCTCTCAAGAGCCATCAATCATAGTGGTCGGGAGGCAGAATCTGGTGCTAGAATAAAGGGAGGGGTCCCAGATGATCATGCGCAAAATTACTTACTTGTGATAAGTGTTACGACAAATAAAAAGGGACCTTCAAGAATATATAACAAACTCTCCGAGGAGGGGACAATGAAACAGACTCGAAGGATGAGTAGGACTTAGTACCGTGTTTCCCTGAAAATAAGACCGAGCCGGACCATCAACTCTAATGCGTCTTTTGGAGCAAAAATTAATATAAGACCTGGTATATTATATTATATTATATTATATTATATTATATTATATTATATTATATTATATTATACCTGGTATCATATCATATCATATATCATATCATATCATATCATATCATATCATATCATATCATATCATATCATATTATATCTGGTCTTATATTAAAATAAGACCAGGCCTTTTATTAATTTTTGCTCCAAAAGACGCATTAGAGCTGATGGTCCAGCTAGGTCGTATTTTCGGGGAAAACGGTAAGGAGAAATGTGGGAGGAAGGGCTTTCCAGGCAGAGGGAACACAAATGCAAAGGCTCCGAGGCAGGAAAGAGCTGCCTGAGAAGCAGAAGGCCAGTGCGTCTGCAGTGCAGAGAGCAAGATTGAGGGGCGGGGGGGGATGGAACAACACGAGGCAGGCAAGATGGACAGGGGCCAGACCACTTTCTACTTTATGAAGTGTAAAGAATTTGTCCTTAATTCAAAATCAATGGAAAGCCACCGAAGGATTTTAAAATAGGCCTGCGACATAATCAGATCTGCGGTTTCGGAAGATCCCCTGGGCTCACGAGGAGGAGAGCTGCTAATGGAGACCGGAAGAGGTGGATGGAGTCCAGAGACATTTAGGAAGCAGAGAGGAGAGGGGGACTTGGTTGTGGATTGCATATAGAGGGAGGCAGAGGAACGATTCAACTCCATGGATACATGGACACAGGAAGGAAAGTACATTGCGGAGGGAGGTCCGAGTGGGGGTGAAGGTGATCAATTTAGGTTTGTGCAGGTTGCATTTGAGGCATCTCTGAAACATCCAAACATTGAGGCCCTGCCATCAACTGACAGCTCACTCCTCTCCCTGCAGGGTGGGTAATTTACACCTCCTAAAGCTGATTTTATGATTGCAATCAGGAAGCGAAGGTGAGGGGGGAAAGAAAACAACCCCAACTGTACTGTGAACACTCAACATAAATTTTGTTAAACTCTTGTAGAGAATTGTTAGGCAAGGGAAGAGTGTAGGGAAACAGAGAGAAAGAGGTTCTGCTCTATTGCCGTTCTTCAAAGAGTGTAGGATCGCAGTCACTTGTTTCAATGCAATTTCAGTGAAATCCACAACACTCACTGAGGTCCTGTTATATGGCAAGCTTAATGATGTACATTGGAATTCTGTCTTTCTCTCTGCCTCCCTGGATGAGACTCGAAAACCATCCCTACGTGGTCTGGAGTAGAGAAACCTTATAATAATCAGGACAAGTCATCAAAACTAAATTAAAACCGCATGCTAAGAAGAAGCTCCATCAGCTCTGCAAAGTGATTAGAGTTAAATAAAAAGATCTCTTTTCTTTCGCCCCTCCACCCCACTCCAACCTTTTCCCAGTGTTGTTTTTTACCCTCTGAAAGTAAAGAGAAGTCTTAACAAGCACCTCAGTGAATGATGTGAAGTTCTCTTGGAGTTTTCAATTTGGCTGTATTGATTTATAAGGTCGTTTCAATTACTGAATTCTTCTTGGTGGCAGTGTGTAGGGCCCGAGTACGTGAGACTCATGCTCTATTGATCCCAGGTACTTAGACAGGGGGCATTTATGTGTCTGCTTCAGATTGATGAAGTTGCCAATAATGAAACTTCCCACGCAACATTTATTAAATGAAAATCTAGAATTCATTAACACAAGAACTTGTCTGATATTAGAAAAGAAGGCGGGGGGGGGCTTGAGAAAAAAACAGGGACTACAGTAGTTAGAGTGAACATAATATATGAAGCAATTTGAATGCAAGGGAAGGCAATTTGGAATCTTATTAAATTTTCTTCTCTCCTTTTATTGTGTGAGATGGTTGGGTGGCTTCTGGGGAGTCATCGATCAAAACACAGGTGTGTGTGTGGGGGTGGGGACTGCAAAAAGAGACCAGTTCCCAAATCCTCGCTGTAGTGAAAATGGGCACTGCTATCCAGTGCCTAGTGTCTGGCCCAAACCAGGAACTCAATAAATATGAATGACAGATGAATGAATGAAGGGGTGACTGGATCAGGATTCGGGGACACTAGGGAATATTATCTGTGGTCGCCAAAGAGGCTGGCACGGCTATTTAGCTCAGGCCTGTGAGACGCTATTTCCAATTCATTTCACTCCTTTATTCATTCATTTGTTCATTCATTCTCTCACTCACTCAAACATTTATTGTGAATCGCCCATGTGCAAAATACTATGTTAAGCTCTCTATTAGTTTCCTATGGACCTCCTGACAAATTACTACAAACTGGGTGGCTTAAAACAACAGAAATGTATTTCTCACCATTCTGGAGGCCAGATGTCCAAAGTCAAGTGTTGGCAGGGCCAGGCCCCCTCCGGAGGCTCTCAGGAAGAATCCTTCCCCGGCTCTTCCAGCTGCTGGTGACTCTGGGAATTCCTTGGTTTGTGGCAGTGTCGCTCCGGTCTTTGCCTCCATCTTCGCATGACTATCTGTCCTGTGTGTCTATGTCCCTGGATCTCCCTCTTCTTATAAGGACGCCGGTCATTGGATTTGGGGCCCATTCCAATCCGTTTTAACTTGGTAACATCTGCAAAGACCCTTTTTCCAAATAAGGCCATATTCACAGGTTCTGGATGGGCATGCGTTTTGCGGGGGACACTTCAACCCAGTACAAGCACTGTGGGGAGAATACAGATTGGTGCCTGCCCTTCGGGGGCTAACAGTGGAGCAGGGGAGATAAGAGAAGCACATGTGTTCCGCATACACACACACATATATAATCATCTCTCTGTTTACAGCATGTCAAGCTGGTGACCTGATTTATTCCCTGGAATTATTCCTGCAACTTGCTGAAATCGGAAGGAGGATGCTCCTTTTTAGAGATGAGAGCAGGGAGGTTCAGAAAGGTGAGGTCACACAGCTAGTGGACGGCACGGCCAAGCCTTGCTGCTTCGTTTTCCATGCTTCTTGTTGGGAAGTGACAAAATGCAGATGCGCTTAAAGAAGACAAAAAATGATAATCTAACCTCACGTAAGTAAACACTGTTACATTTGGGTATGTAATCCCTCTGGAATTTACAGTGTACAATTTTTTTTTTCTTAGTCTGCCCTGTTGCCATTTTAGGAAATGGCCATCTTCCCATCCGTGTTGCTCCGTGCCGGTCTCCCGGAAGCCTTGTCAGGGCAGCAGGACTCAATCCTGGCTATGGTTGATGAAGTCAGGCAGGGGCAGCTGACCCACACTGAGTGTATCAGTGCCTTGGAACGGAGACCCAGAGGGTCCAGCCTCCATCTTGCTGACCCTCAGATGGAGCTGGTGAGAATCTGGAATGGGCAACACTGCCCTTTGATGTAGGCTTGGAAGCTGAGGAGAGTGGGCTGTAGGAAGAAAGTGGAAGGAAGCCAAAAGAAAGAGAATTCAGAGATGGTTCCCATAATCAATCCACATCTTACCCTTAAGTTCTCTGAGTATCCTTACCACAGTAATCCCTTTTCCAAATCCACTGGATTGGAAAGGTTTCTGTTACTTGCAACCAAGAATCCTGCGACACGTGGCAAAACAAAACAAAACAAAACAAAACACACCCTAAAAGTAGCTTAAACCATAAAGATGTTTGTTTGTTTGTTTGTTTGTTTACCAAGATGGCTGGAGAAAGATAATTCTGGAGTGGTTGGATGCCATTAAAGACATAGGTATTTACTGTGTCTTTGTCCTGCCTTCCCTCATTCCCTGGGGTTGAACACGTATGTTCAATAGGGCAAAATCAGAGCCCTGTGAGTAAGGAAGAAGGGGATGGAATGGTACTGGGAGGGTAACCAATAAATTTCTCCATGAGTCTCAACTCAAAGACTATCCATAACACTTTTCAACCTAAGATATTCACTTAACATATTGTGACCGTCTTTCTATTTCGATACGTATACGAAGTGCATGATTTTATCCATCACACTATAGAACTGTGACTCTCAGCATAGGTGGTAGAGCCAGTGATATCCATTGTCTGATACCCCCAGCTCTCTGCTGTTGCCCTGGCAACAATCCATTCTTTGACCCAGTTGTCAAGGACAATTGTGTCTTTGTTTTCTTCCATTTCTTTGTTAGAGACTATTTATTTTTTCTTCCTCAGGCAAGACTTCGGTTTCCAGAGAGGACCACTTCTTTCTCCCGCCTCACCTGCTCATTCCTGAGGCCCCGGAGGGTGGACTGTCACCCCCAAAGGCTTGGCCAGGGGAGTCAGTGACCGTGGAGAGGGCAGAAACAGGGCTTTGGGGTGGAAGCGGGGCTATCTTTCTGGGATGACGTTGAGTACTGATCAGGGAATCCTCGGCCTCAAAGTGACCTAAGTGAGTGCCTGGCACAAGCTGACCATAGCAAAGCTCCTTTGAACGCCACGTTCCTGCTGGCCTCAGGAAGGGAGGGCGGAGGCAGTATGACATGGCTAAGCACAGACTTTGACTTGGACTGACCTGGGTTCGAACCCTGGCTCTGCCACGTAGAAGCACATTACATAAACTCCAGGACTCTGTTTTCTCACTTGTAAAATGGGGATAATGATACCTATTCTGGTTATTGTGTCGATGGGCGATAATGTCGTAAAGTCATTAATAGAGAGCCTGGCAGGTAGAAGATGCCCAAGAGATGACAGCTACTGCTGGTGTCGTAAGAATTTTCCTGGTGACTGCTTCCTCTCCTTGCCCCCAGTTCTCTATGGGGGGAAGGATGAAGGAGAATTGTGCCCCTCTATTTCCTCCTCTGTCAGGAGGGAAAATAATTAGATGGGACCTTGTATGTAACACATCCCGCAGGTGGTAAGTAGTTAGTAAATGTGAACAATTATAATTAACATTACCCCTCCTTCTTCTAGTCTGATGTTTCCTTTTGCATTTAACAATGATTTGTCTAGTGCCTTCTAGAAGCCATGCCCTGTGCTTGGTTCTGGGGGTTTAGCAGTGACCCTGACAGGCACAGGTATGTGCCATCCTACCTGGGGGCTGAGAGCGTTGCCTTTGACTGCAAAGGGGTGTCTGTGTGCCAGGCCCTTGAAACAGGGCTCTCCCTCCCTTCAGCAACCCCTGGACTCGTGGAGGTGGGCAGGGAACAAGGCCTCAGATGGGTGAACGAGTAGGAATCATGATTCTGTCAGGAAAACGCAAGAGCCACCAAATGCAAAAGGACATTGAGGCCCTGCTATTGTGGCAGCAAGGGGCAGGTGCTCTTCCTGGCAAGATTTCGGCAGCCCCATGAAATATTTAAATGCATTCAGTTTGGTGGGCAAAACAAGCCCCGGCCCCTCACTTCTGAGAATCCAGCTCTGTGGGGCCAGGAAATGGGAGCTGTATTCAGAGAGCTCTGGGAGCAAGGACCTACCAGTTTCTCCTTGGCTGTGACAGAAATAGGCAGGCCTAGGTGGAAGGATGCAGGGGACATTTGGGAAAAGAGAGCATTGTCCTCTGGTTATGGGTGATTCCATCTTGGAGGGGCCATGAGCATGGGCTCTGGAGCCAGAAGGCCTGGGTTGAACTCCCTGTGTTTGACTCCCTTAACCAGCTGTGTGACATTAGCACAATTGCTCTACCTCTCTGAGCCTCAATCTCCTTGTCTGTAAAATGGGGATGAAAACTGTACCTACCTCACAGTGGTGCCACAAAGATTAAATGAGGCAAGGCATATGTTGTGCTGCTTATCTCATTATATCTGCACAAGAAGCCTGCAAGGCAAGGCAGGGTCTCTATGCCCATTTCATAGATGGGAAAACTGAGGCTCAGGGAACTCCTTAAGGGCAGATGCTGGGTCATAGTTGTCTTTATTTGTCTAGTACCTACTAAGTCTCCAATAAGTAGTGGTATCACATATCATTTTAGGGATGTGACCATTGATTGCGTTCATTCAATGAGCACTTGAAAACATGCTGATTCCAAACGTCCGTGCTCTGTGAGATGGGGAGCGCCAGGTGGATTAGAAATATGCTTGTCCATCAAGTGGTGGTGATATAGGTAATAATAACTGCTATTGGTTGAGCACTTACTATGTGACTGTCAGGCACTGTGCCGAACATATTGCCTGCATTCTCATGAGATGATCAAAGTTGCCCTATGAATGTGCTATTATTTACTTCCATTTCATAGATGAGTAAACTGAGACCAACAGAGGTTAAAGAACTTGCCCAAGATCATCCATCTGGTTGTGTCAGAGCTGGGATTCTCACCGAGGCTTGTTAGATACCAAAGTCTGAGCATCTGGTCTACACCACATGGCCCAGAGAAGGTGACTATCTTGCCCAAAGTCACACAGCACACAGTGGTACAGCCAAGGCAGGACTAGGAGTCGAGCTGCTTCCTTCAGTTCTGCCTTCTCTGCTCCTCACCTCTCTATGCCAGGAACCCCTTCAAAGCCCCAGGGAAGGACAGAATGCAGGAGTTGGGGGCGAGGGTTTCACTTATGCCCTTCACACCCCGCCTATGGTCAAGGGACTTTCCAGATTGGATCCCATTTCCAGCCAGAGCTGACATGTGTCAGGCATTCAGCAGCGACAAGCCACGCCGGGCCACGTGTGGTGGGCATGGAGGGGGCTAATGATTTGCCAGTGGCATCCAATTACCAGGAAATTGTTAGAACACGCCAGCTCGGAAAGATGATGGCTCCACGTCTGGGCGTCTGGGCCCGACAGCAGGAGAGAAGCGACGTGGGGGCACTCATTCCCCGGGACCCCTGTGATGGCCTCAGTGGGGGCTGGTGTGCCTTTCTGTCTCAGACACCCAAGGCAGCAAAAGGGAAATGGAAAAATGGTGCCTTTGGAGTCACCGTGGGCGTGTGGCCCGTGGCATCCTGGAACAGAGTGACTGTATGTGCACAGGAGGCAGGACGAGGTTGCGGTTAGGAGCAGGGCTTTGGAGGCAGAGCTGGGTTGACCTAGCTGGGTGACCTTGAGCTTGCCTGCTTTGACTCTCCTTTTTTTTTTTTTTTTTTTGAGGATCTAATAAAGTGATAGTTGCAATAAGTGCTTTTTCTTTTATAAAAAAACATTTCCCTAGCTGTATTGAGGTATAATTGACATACATTTAATCGCCTATATTTAAAGTGTATGATTTCATGAATTTTGGCACATGGTCACACCCATGAAACCATCACCACAATCAAGATAGGGAGTATATCCATCACCTCCAAAAGTGTCCTTGTGCCCTTTTGTCATCTCTCCCTGCCCTCCCGGCCCCAGTTCTTCCCAAGGAACCACTGGTTTGCTTTGTGCCACTATTGACTCGTTTGCATTTGCTAGAATTCTGGGTAATTGGAATGACGCAGTATGTGCTTCTTTTGTTTGTCTTCTTTCACGTCGCGTAACTATTTTGAGATTCATCCGTGCTGTTGTGTATACTAATACCGACTCTGACTCCTACACGGGTTTTACTTTTGCAAGGCTCCAATAAGGTAATAAGTGTGGAAAATACTTTTTAAATGATAAAGCCACATAGTTGTTATAAAGAATGATTCTGAAGTTACCTTCTGCCCAAGATAGCTATTCTGTGCCTGGAGGACCCCTTTTCCTCACCACCCCTGTATGCTCATCCCCACTGCAGTTAGTGTTGGTTGCTGACGGCTCGCAGCTACCCCATCCTCTGTTGAATTGCCTTCGTTAGATGGAAGCTGCCTCCTCCAAGAGGTTACCCTCTCCCACACAGGCAGCTGGCAGCCAATGACTGACGGATGGAGGTGGGACAAAGGCTGTGGTGTCACGCATGCTCTGGGGCTCCAATGCTACTTCCCCAGTATAGTATCATTCCTTGAGTTCACCAAGCACATCCGTTGGTGACAGAGTGATTCTGTCAGACCCTTACACCATGGACATCCTCGTTGGGATTGACTTATATGAGGTTGAACAATTAAGTTCACAAACTCATTCTAGAAAAAGTGCTACATACCTTATTGCTGAATATCACTACGGTCACCTTTGAAGTTCTCCCCTTGGGAAGCTGTGCACCGACGCCAGCGCCTCGTCCGCCCTTCAGGTTTGGAACTCTTTTTCTGGAATGGCCATCTGAGTTGTCGTTGTATTACCCTTGATGTCCTGAATGTCATCAAAATGTCTTCCTTTCAATATTTCCTTTATCTTTGGGTAAAGAAAGGAGTCATTGGGGGCCAGATCAGGTGAGTAGGCAGGGTGCTCCAATATAGTGATTTGTTTACTGGCTAAAAACTCCCTCACGGACAGTGCCGTGTGAGCTGGTGCAGTGTCGTGATGCAAGAGCCATACATTGTTGGCGAAAAGTTCAGGTCGTTTTCATCTAACTTTTCATTCAGCCTTTTCAGCACTTCCAAACAGTAAACTTGGTGAACTGTTTGTCCAGTTGGTACAAATTCATAATGAATAATCCTTCTGACATCAAAAAAGGTTAGCAACATCGTTGCAACAAGTTCACGAGCTTGTCAGATGTCGTATTCCAGGGGTGGTATTTGCCTTCGCTGCTCTCAGGTCCTCAGCTAGAGCCACTATTTGAGGGTTCCTATATATCATGTGACACTGCACAATGTAACTTTGGGCGAAATGATGCTGCTGTGAGCACATGACCGTGGAACCCACTGGTCCTACCACGTCCTATGCTCTCCGGACGTTGTGTCTGTTAAAGCAGTGGAATGGCCTCTTGAGGGAATAGCTGGTATGTTAGCTTGGAGAAGACACCCTGTGAGGTTGGCATACTCTCCTTAAGGAAGCAAACATAATATTCCTTAAATCAATGGTCATTATGTGTTGCTGTGTCACTGGGTCTGGGACTGAGAGTTGAAGCTAGGAATTGCCTCACTCTCCATAACGCCCTGTGAGTTATTTGGAAGATTTCTGTGGCGTCCCCAGGCTCTGGGAATCTAGAGGCCCTAGTTTCCAGAGTAGGTGCTGCTTCCATCCGGGGATGCAATAGGAGTCTCAGGAAACATAAAACGACATCTACCACCTTGGCATTTTGGGGAGACTAGAAAGCAAAGTCAGCATTCCAGCAGAGGTAATGGACCTTGAGCACCACGAGAAGGTGGGGCTGCAGCTACACAGTGAGAACAGTGAGACATCGTCTCGGCGCTCAGGTGGATCACCTGGGGGATCTCTAAGTACCCCAGAATGGGCAATACAACCCCTGCCTGATAAGGGCATGGTAACCATGGGTTTGGACTCTGAAAGCTGAGAGGCTGTGTCACCCCATCAGGCCGGGCACTTAGCCCCTCAGAAGCGCTAACGGGGGAGGGCAATCTACAATGAATGGCAGAGGAGGAAGATGGTGAGTATGTGTTTGGCTTTGAGACTGACTGCTGCAGTGGAGATTCTGGTTCATCCCGTTCATCTTCCTCTTGTTAAAATTTCCCCCAAATTGTGACCAAGCAGAGTTCTATGGAAGCCGTGTCTGCGTGGAGTGAACCTAATGTGAGAAGCAATGAATGAGAGCAGTTCAAGGGATGGACCTGTCGTAGACACTGTCTGTGTCCCTGGTGATCCCTGTTTGGGGCTGGTGGACCCAGCTTCCCGGTGCTGTGAGAGCTGGTGCACGGTTCTCAGCTGCCTCGTTCTCTGGTGAATTTCCTTCAGCCAACAGGAAGCCCCTATCCATCCTGGAATAGCCAGCAGCCAATGACAGACTGATACAGGGGAATCAAATCTAGACCCCTTGCCTCCAGGTGGACTATCTCTGCGAGGTAATTCATTCTGCACAGCACCCTGTGGGGTCAGGCTGAGGCTGGTCTCCACAGGGAGGCTGGTCGCTTAGCTTTTACTCCCTGTGCTGTACGGTCCCCTTTCACCCCTGTCTTCTATGAGTACTCACTCACTCAAGGAAAAAAAAATCACTTACCTAAGAATAGCACCAAAACCCACACACAATCTGGGAATTAATCTAACCAAAGACGTGAACTACTGTGATCGTGACATCGGGTAATTTTCAGTATTATCAAATAATTCCTTCATCGCATATTATTTCTTAAAAATCATCAAATGATGATGATTCTAATTTTTATAGTTTGCTTGTTTGTATTTGTATTAATTTTCTATTGCTGCTTGTGGGGACAGGGTCCCAGAGAGTGGTTTCCAGGCTCTCGACCTCACATGGAAAGGTGCTGGCTCAGGTAGTAGATGGCCATCAGCTGTTACCAGTGAGCCATTAGCCACTAATATAACTGCCATGGCTAAGCTAGTAAGCGCGGATTGCAGCTAGCAAGGGGTGGGTGGGTTGGTTGGCAGAGAAGCGGACGGCAGATTGCTCAGCCTGCTTCTTGTATCTCCAACCCAGCCGCCAGCGAGAATATAGTGCTATGAACCCTCCCCCCCATCCATGGCTCTGTGGGTGTTCCTTTTTGACCTCGCCATGTACTGCGTTCTTGTGCGGGGAGCAGGACTAGAGTCCCTGCATGACACTGCTGTGACAAATTACCATAAACTTGGTGGTTTGACAATAGAAATGTATTATCTCATAGTTCTGGAGGTCGGAAGTGAGACACGGATCTCATTGGGGTAAAATCAAAGTGTCAGCAGGGCTTCATTGCTTTCTGGAGGCTCTCAGGGAGGCTGTTTCCTTGTCTATCTCTATGACCCTTCTGTTGTCACATCTCTTTCTGATGATAGCCAGGAGAGACTCCACTTTTAAAGACTCGAGTGATTCGATTGGGCCCACTTGGATAATCCAGAACAACCTCCTCGTCTCAAAGTCCTCAGCTTTCAGGGGAGCCTGGTGTTAATAGCACCAAGGTTGCCGGTTCGATCCCCACTTGGGCCACCGTGAGCTGCGCCCTCCTTAAAAAAAAAAAAAAAAAAAAAAAAGTAAAATAAAATCTGGGAATCCTGCAGGAGGTTTCTTAAAAGTCCTTAACTTTGATCATATGTGTTTGCAAAGTCTCTTTTGCCATATAAGGTAACATAGTCACAGGTTCTGGGATTAGAATATGGCCACCTTTGGAGGCCATTATTCTGCCACCACACGATCCAAATAAAGTCCATATACTGTGTTTCATTGATATATCGCTTAAGTCTTTTAAAATCTATAGTCTCTCTATAACTCTTTTGGTCTTTGCAATTCATTGTTAAAGAAACCGGGTTCTTTTTCCCATGGGATCTCCCAGTCTTGATTTTGCTATAGCCTCGGGGTTTTTCAAAAGTATTCTTTTGTTCTCTGTTTTCTCCTGTAAATTGGTAGTTGGATCTAGAAGCTTTATCAGATTTGTGTTCATTTCCCTTGGTAAGACTACAGAGCAGGTATTTTGTATTTTTTTTTGTAATATTCGTTGCCTATAGATGCCCAGGACCCAAACCTCTTAATTCTGCAGGAGTTGCAAAAGGGTGCTATTTGGATTCTATAATTCTGTGTTTATTCATTAGTTGGACTATATCTACAAAGTGTCATCTGCTATTTGGCTGACAGTTCTTTCAGGAGAGGCAACATAGATGCTGCTTCTTCCCCTTTACTTTCTATTTCGCACAATAAAAAGTTGGTTTACTAGCCTCCTCCATCCATATCCAGTGAGTTTCACTCCGAATCATTATGAATTCAAGGACTTAAGGATAGTGTATGTCAAACACAGATCTATATTCTGGGTTTCGAACAGTGGTACGCAAATTTCTTCTCACCAAGGATCCGGCTAGCCTATCCACAAGACGCCTTAATTGAAAACATTTGGCTCGCTAAATCCACTGCATAAAATAAGAATTAATTAGCTGCCCAAATTTGAATAAAGTAAAGACGTAAGCAAGAGTCACATAAGGTTACAATCAGCAGGAGAGTCCTGGTTTGACCACACAGAGTGGCCAGCATTCCAGCCAAAATAAATGATTTATTATTCAAACTGGTCTTATCTCACACCATTAGCCTCTATTAAAAGTACCTTGAATACCCTTCTCCCATTTATTGAAATGCTCCAAAAATCCCTTGTTTAAAACCATCGACTTAGCAATAGCCGCTAACATTACTGAGTTCTTACTACGAGATAGGCAGTTTTCTCAGTACTTCAATATATTGACACATTTAATTTTCACCATCACCCTAAAAGGGAGACATTAGTATTATTTCCATTTGTAAAGGAGACAATTGAGTCAGAGAGAGGTTAAGTGACTAGTCTGAGGTTACACAGCTGCTAAGTGATGGAGCAGAGACCGACAACCTGAGGTCCATTCTCCCACGTGGCAATTACTGGCTGAATAGTAGCTGCCTCCGTGAGACTGGGTATGTATTCCCTTCAGTTCACCACAGCACCTGCCTGGCCCTCTTCATTAATTGATATTATTTGCCTGGCCTCTGTAGGCATTGGAGTTTGAGATCTCTGACATGCCTCATCGCCCCTTTACAAGTCTTGAGATTTTAGGGAGCTTTAATTGGGTTGGTAATAACAATGGATGCCTCATCTGAACCTGTCCAGGGAAGAGAGTTTTATTTGTCCTGGATCCCATGCTGGGCTGGATTTATCAATACAGAATCCCAGTGCCAAATTTAGCAGAGTGAATTGTTTCTCAAATGTAGGCCCGCAGCATCTAATTTGAGCTGTAACTTAGTAACTGTGTGTGCAATTACCTAGTGAAGTGATGGGTGATGGACATGTTCAAGATAGGACCAGGGAGCACTGGACCAAATAATTTCCTTTTTTTCTTTCTCCTGCCACAAGAAACAATTTTCTACCCTGTTGACTGTCTTGGTGGATTTGGCTCTTTCTTTGGTTGCTAGAAACAATGTTGAAAGTGTGGCTTAAAGACCAGCCAGCTGTCAAGAGACTATGAAACTCAAACCCTGCATCACAGTGTTTGCTGTGTGACTATGGGTTACTTCCTAAGGCTCTCTGGGCCTGTTTCCTGAGTAATATAAGAGCCAGAAATATTTGCCTTGTCAAAGACCTTTGGTTCTGTGAAATAAGTGGGGGTCGGGGACTGGGTAGATTTCATTTCCATATAAGTTATGGGAACCGCCTTTAACTGTGCACTTACTATGTACAAAGTATTTTACATGTATTGTTTTGTTTGGACCACACAATGATATAACACACAAACGGAAGCTCAAAGGAGTTAAGAGATTAGTCTAAAATCACACTGCTCGTAGTGAGTGGCAGAGCTGGTCAAAAACCATTGAAGCAGATTCAGTTGGTAGGCAGAGGATTTACCCAGCAGGGAGGGAGTTGTTCAGTTAAATCCCCTCTCATTCTAATATTCTGCGAGTTCAAAGTCCTGTGACAATAGAAGTAAAGCCTTTTGCTTCTGTTGCTTCAATTCCAGGCTCTGGCTCTTGACACATTGGACACAGCATCATTGAGCTCCTGGCTAACTTAGGCAAAAAAGAATAGACAGGAAGAACTCCTAGAACCAAAGAATAGCTGAACCAGAGGTCCAGGGGCTTTGGCATCCTGAGAGTCCAGGCAGTAAAAGAAAATAATGGCTTCAAGGTGGGGTGGTAATGAAGTATCAGCTCCACCTACTTCTAACCCATCTTCGTTGGGCTTTATATCCAAATTCCCAGAAAAGAGTGATTGATTCCAATCAGTTCTTGTACCTGCCCCTCAGCCAAGAGGTGATGGGGCAATTTGATTGACAGCTCCCAGAGATCTGTATTCAATGGGGATGAGTGGGGGTGGGGGGGAACAGGTCCCCTGTATACAAATGAAGGTGCTGGTAGCAGATGGAGAGGACAGGATGTCAGCCAGGTCTGCTCCAGAGGACTTCCTGGAGGTAGACAGGTGCCCCGGGACCGAGGGCAGCTCTTTTAGGAGCTGGGATAGTGATGGCTGGTTCTCCCCATCTGGAGAATGACCATGTTAGAGGCTCTCTGTCCCATCCTGCTTTCTTGTCACTTAAGACCCCCCGGTTCCTTCACTGAGCACCACCACCTAAGAGTGTTGGTTTCCCAGACTCCTGCTTGGGTGCAGTTCTGGGAAACATGGCTGCCGCTGTCACCGCGATCTTCCCCTCTCCTTTTGTTTACCAAACATCTTGATGAGATATGGGAAAAGGATCTTTAACAGTGGACATTAGTAATGGTTATTATATGCCCATAGAAATCCTTCCCAACCACCCCCATTATTCTGTACCCATCTTAATCCTGGTCAGCCTTAATCACACGTGGGTGATAAAGAGACATTGGGATTATAAAACGACAATGTTGAGGAGTGGGCAGAGTGGCTTCTGGAATCAGGCTGAGGCGGGAACTACCTCCTGGACCACATCAAACCTCTGTTGTATTGGCTGCCTCCTTTTGCTCCTTCAATTGCAGCTTCCCCCTTAGCGGTCAGAGCTCAGGTTCTAAGCCAATAATTTGCTTCCTTGGCTACAAATTGGGGAGCTTAAAATACTGCGATCTGGTGTACCACACCCAGATATTCCCATTTAATTAGTCTGTGGTCAGGTTTGGGCATTAGTATGTTTAAAAATCTCCCCAGGTGATTCTAATATGCAGACAGGAATGGGAACCACTGACAGGTTACAGGCCAGTACTTCAAGTTGCTGAGTGTCCCTCCTCTAGAAAAGGAAGATTCTGGGATAGTAGCCTTGTCATGGACCTTTGGAAGTACCTTTATGGTGGCAAAGCATAGAGAGCCAGGTAGACCTGGGTTCAAATCCCAGATCTTCCTCTCACTTGCTGTGTGCCTTTGGGTAAATGTCTTAACATCTCTGAGATGTAGCTTCTTTGTCTATAAAGTTGGGTTCATAAGAGAACCTCCCTGATGATGGTGTCATTGGGAGTCAATGAACTTGTGTATATCAAGTATTTGGCACAATGCATAGTATAGACTAAGCGCTCCGTAACTGTTAGCTGTTGTTGTCATTATTGTTATCTGGCATTTCCAAGTTTTTATCTGAAAACTTAGATACTTGGTACATCACTCTGAACAAGATAATCCCACGCAGGAAACTGGTTTTCTGATATGCAGCACAATCTGTAGGACCTCACTACCTGAGGTGTGGTCTGGGGATCAGCAGCACCGGTATTGCCCCAGCGCTTGTTAGAAATTCAGACTCTCAGGCCCTACCCCAGGCTTATGAACCAAAATCTGCATTTTAACATGGTCCCCAGATAACCTGCATGTACTTTAACGTTTCAGAAGCCTTGGACTAGAATAGTCTGAGCCTAGGGCCCCCACGTCAGGGTAATTCTCCACTATAGCCTTAAACCAAGGTAATTCGTAGTGAAATTTCAGACACTCTGGTAGTGTCTGATTAAAATAAGAGCTTCTGATTATTGCTGATTAAAATAAGAGCTTCAGTAATCATTCTGTAGGATTGCTGGGATGTTCATGTTGACTTCTCTCTATGAGACTACACCCACTGTCACACTGAAAGTCTAAGAACAGCTCTGTATGATGGGTACTATCATTTATATGATAAGTTGAGACTCAGAGAGGTTAAGGAACTTGCCTAAGGTCACACAGCTTGTACAGAACAGAGTCCTTTGAAGCCTGCTCCAGGGCTCCGGCTCTTCTGCTTCTAATTTACATGGCACCAGGAAGTAACCTCTGGGTAATTCCCTATTTCCACTCTAGGGAAAGGGGAGTGTGGTCACTTTGCATCCCCTCCTTCCTGGTATACTTTTTCCAGCTGGAGAAGGAACATGTCCATTAGAGGTACTCCCAGTAGCTGCCACTCCATGTTGCTGTACAGAAATGCTTGATTCTGATGATATTCCCTCCTCCCCATAAAGTTAATATATACTCACATGCAGGCTTGATCCTTATGAGTGCACGGGCTGAGTGTGTGTGTGTGTGACCCGACAAGAGCATACTAGCAGAGACGGAACAGAAGTGCTTCCCAAAGCCTGAGGGCTGTCATGTTTTCGCCAATCTTTCTTGAAGCAAAGAATATTTATTCTATTTTCAGTGGAAGGGCTGAAGGGTCCTTTCAGGTACAAGGCACACATAGTGAGTGGTCTCGGCGTCTCCAAAGGGGAAGGTCTATTACTTGACTCACAGGGGAATTAAAGGAGTGGAGGTGAGAGAGAAGCAAAACCCACACCAGAGGAGAGAATAGAAGAGGCTAAAAAAAACTGTCAATCGTGATAAGGTGGTGGAAGGAGGGGTGGGGGGGACGATGAGGAACAGTGCTTTGTCCCAGCTGTTGGGGGAAAACAGGGATAATCCTGAGCAAGGGGGTGAAGTGGATGGATCGGACGACGAAGATGTTGACGACGATGGTTAGTTCATATCGAGAGCTCCTCTGTGCTGGGCGTCTTAAGCACCGTTTCCCTGACTCCTTCAGACCTGCACCGCTCAATATGCAGCCACTAGCCACATGGGGCTTTTAACGTTTAGGTTTATATTAACTAAAATTAAAGTTAAGTTCTGTTCATTTTAACTGAAAGGTCAAGTTTTTGATAGCCACATGTGGCGAGTGGTTACCGTATTGGACAGTGAAAATAGAGAACGTTCTCGCCTTTGCAGAAGGTTCTATGGAACAGTCCTGGACTAGACCCTGTCCACTCAAAATATGGTCCCTCTGTCTCACCTAGGAGCTTGGTAGAAAGACAGATCTCAACGCTTTCTATGGATCTACCAAATCTCCTTTTGGGGAAGTGTTTGGACACTATTCCTTCAAATATATATATTTCTCTCTCTCTCTCTCTCTCTCTCTCTCTCTCTCTCTCTCTCTCTCTCTCTCTCTCTCTCTCTCTCTCCTTTCTGGGATTTCAACTACCCTTATTTTAGGCCTTTGGATATTGTTCCACAGGATATTGAGGCTCTGTTCATTTTATTATTAATTTTTTTGTCATCTTAAAAATGGATAATTTCTATGGATCTATCTTCAAGATACCTGGCTTTCTGTTCTTGTATACTCCAGTTCTAAAATTTCCATTTGGTTATTTTTCATGTTTTCTATTTTTCTGCTGAGATTTTTTCATCGTTTCATTCATGATAAGCATATTTTCCTTTACATAATTGGACATAAAGTTGCTTTACATCTGTATCTCATAGTTTCAATATCTGGGTCATCTCAGGATTGGCTTCTGTTGAATATGTTTTCCCTTGAAAATGGGTCACAGCTCCCTGGTTTTCTGCATGTTGAGCAATTTTGGATTTTATTCTGGATGTTGTGAATGTTTTGTTTTGGAGATTATGGGTTCTGTTATATTGCTCCAAAGAGTGTTGATGTTTTTGTTTTAGCAGGCAATTACATTTGTTAGACTGCAAAGTCTATCTCCCCTGCGTGCACGGAAGTTAAAATCTTAGCTGATCTCATTACTCTGTTAAGATACTTTGAGTCTCTCCTGTGCATGCACGATCTTGGGGTCGGCTAGAGATTTGGACTGAGCCTATACCCGGAGTTTGGGGTCCCTGTCTGCTGTCTTCCCTCTAGGATTGTCCTTCATTATGACTAGGGCTGGCTTGGGTTCCATCCTTGGGTTCCTCAGGCCGGAAAGTTGCCAAGATTTCGCTGAGTATTTTAGCTGCCCTGTCTTGGGCTGTACCTGTGACCTGCCCTCAGCCCAGAGTAGCAAAAAGGAGAAACCCGTCTCATACTAGTCCCTTCCTCCAAGATTTGACTTTCCTCCAAAAATCTATCTTTTCTTCCCACTCTCCAGAGACCTCGGGTAATTGCTTTTTGTATTTTGTTCAGAGTTCATAGTTGTTATATGTGGCATGGCTAGTCTGTTAGGATCTAACTCTGCCATACCACAAATGGAGTCCCGGACTTACTGAATCAGAATCTTCATTTTGATAGGATCCCAAAATGATTCATGTGCAGTTTAGAAGCACTGCTCTAAACCACCCTAAGTGAATTTTGATCACTCAGTGTTGCCTCACTCAGCTGCCAAACGGTTTGTTCCCCCGCGCTCTTCCCAGGATTTCACAAGGGAGTGCCTCGGCAAACTGAGGCCCATGGAGAGACATCGGAAAAGCTCCTTTGAGGGGAAGTCTCAGCAAACTGAGGCCCGATGGAATCATATCGGTCCCTCCCCTTCAATGGATTCCTTGGAGGTGTGCGTGTGTGAAGGCAAAGTACAAGCTGGAACACAATGGGAACTTTCGGAAAGACAGCCAGCAGGCTACTAACACACAGATCTTGAGATTAACAATCTTTTACCTCCTTAGATGTTAACCAATAAAAACTACGCGTTGGCCCGATTCGGGGCTCAGTCCTTGAGCCCCGCTTGTACTCTATTCTTGGCTACGGTCTTTTCTTAGCCCTGCACCGCCCTTTCCACTTCCCACAGCTCGTGTCCTGCTGGACGCGACAACTCAGTGTCTGATAAGTATACGGGAGTTCTATATACTATTTTTGCAGTTGTTTTGTATGTCTGAAATTATTTTGTAAAAACTTGAAACAGTAACATAATAGTCAAAAAGGACTCAGCTTCTCAGTCCCAGCTGGACATTTCCTTGGTAAACACTGTCACTTTTTTTTGGATTCTTATTACATTCCAGCACTTTGTGCATCGTCTCCTTCTCTTTCAATCTTCACAATAGGTAGGTACTGTTGTTCCATTTTACAGACAAAGAGACTAAGGACCAAAGACTTAAGGAACTTGCAGGGAGTCGCTTAGCAAGCAGGTAGCAGAGCCAGAATTCCATTTGGAATCCTAGGGGGTCAGCTCCTCCCCGGTGGGGAGGTGGGGACAGAGCAGGAACAGTGGGTGAGAGCAATGCTTCTCAAAATGTGGTCCAGCAGCATCATCAGCACCACTTGGGGACTGATTATAAAAGTGACATCTTGGGCTCATCCCAGACGTCCCGAATAGATACCCTGAGGAAGCCATAGCAAGCTCTGCAGGCGATTCTGACACTCATGTTTGAGCCCCCCCCCACCCCCCCGCCCCGCTTAAAGGGTTGGTGGTTTCTGCCTGGTGGCAAGCATCAACTCTGTTTGTCATCTTCTGCATTATTTATGAGGTTTCATTAATATACAAATTTCTGCCAATTGATTGGTCTGCCTGGCATGGTTCCATGCATCTCATAAATCAGAGGCTGCTGTGCTTTCTTGTTTAGTAATTCTCTAACTGTGGGCCATTCTGTTGCTGCAATGAGATTAATAAACACTCCACTCGGAGGGAAATGAGCCAGGCTGGTTCCCCTGTGCCCAGAATTCCTGCTGTCCTGTAGCTTCTTTGGGACCCATAGAATTGCCAACGGGTCCCCTGAATCTTGGGCTCTGGAGTCAGTGAATTAAGCTTTGCATTCCAGCTTTGCCAATTACTGGCTGTGAGATGGAGGCGGTAGAATCTTAGGACTTACTGGTATAAAATGATTGGTTCTTGCTTTCTCCCAGTTTTGGCCTCTGAGGGGGTCAGTGACATGCTCAAGGTCCCTTGTGGTGAAATCAGGTTAGAAGCCAGGCGGCCTGGGTCCTCGTCCAGCTTTCCTTCTTTCATACAAGGACTTCTGGCCCTTCATGAGTCCATCTGGAGGCTGGTGTTGTATGGAACACGGCCAATTCCATTATTTTGCTGTTGCTGATGTCTTTGTGGGCAAGCCGGGTCAGTTTCAGGGGTCTGGACATGTGGTCACTAGCTTGGCCCTCTCTGGAGACTGAGAGACAGGGCAGACAGGAGACAAAGCCAGCTGAAAAAGGTAGCTACTGACCCCACCTTGAAATATTAGTTCTGGTCATCTGCCTTATTCTCAACTTTGTTTGCAAGAAACCTGGTTGGAGGGGCAGTCCAACCTATAAGTCTTTGGCCCTTAAGTTCTTAGTCTCTATCTGTAAAATGGGACAACAGTACGTACCGCAAGGGGCCATTGTGAGGACTGAGGAGATGATGCACAGAAAGTGCTGGCAATCAAGCCCGTCAAGTGACGTATCCTCCCTGAGCCTCAGCCTTCTCATCTGTGAAATCGGGACAATGACAGAAACTCTCTCGAAGGGGTTGCTGTGATTCTTGCTATTGTGACTGTTATTCCATTGTTTGGATGTATCCTAATTTATTAACTAGTCTCCTATGGGCTGACTTCTAGGTTGTCTCCTCTTTTTGCTGGTCCACAGTCCCTCATCCAAACCCTCTGGGGTCACCTGTGTTTTGGGACTCAGTATTTTTGGATTTTAGACAGGTTATAGGGTACATAAACCATACACTATGTAATACTACTGGGGGGGTGGGGTTGGGGTGCAGCACTCTAGACTCAAATGCACTGATAAATTCTTCAGTGAAACCCGTAAATATTCCCACTAAGTAGGATAAGTTAAGACTATAAACAGCCTCACAATTTTTCAGGGCTGGTTTTACTGACAAGTGAGTGTTTGTTCCAAATCTACGGAAATACCTATGGTTTTCAAAGCCTCCTGGATTTTTGAGTTGCAGATAAATACGTAACTATGTATTTGGGCAAATATTTCTGTAAGATAAATTTCTAGAAAAGATGTTGCTGGGTTGAGGAGTCCGTTTTGAAACTTTTTATAATTGTTTAGAAATGCCCTTCCCCAATTATCCTCCGAGCAGCGTTAGTTCTGAGCTGGGACTGCTACAGAAGTGGAGGCCCTGAGACCTGACTCCTGGGGTGGATGGAGGTCTGCTGGGGGCAGCAGGGCCTTGCCCACACCTGGAAGTCCTTGGAAAGAGAGCTGAGTGGAGGTTGCTCTATGCACTTGCCAGGGAGATGCAACTGCGCCAGCAGAAGGCGGAGCTGGGCTCCGAGCAACCAGAGCTCAAGGAAATGAAATCTGAGCTCCCTTCAGCTTGCAGGAGAGGCAGGAAAGGTCCCTGGGGGTGCTGTCCTCAGAGCCCGGAACTCAGGCCAGCTGGTGTGGGAATTATCTCTGGCCCTCATTTCATCCCAGAGCCTTGAGCTCCGGGGCACGGGCAGGGCTGTGTTTCCCTCCCAGTCTGTCCATCTGTTTTTATGAGAGGGAAAAATGATCCTGAATGGAGACGGAAGGCCTGCTGTGGCCACAGCTGTTGAAGCGGATGGCGTGGGGCTGGCATTAGGTGGGAGTCCAGGGTGAGTTGGCAGGTGCTGGGTACCCCCTGTATGCAGGACACAATGCAGGGATGTGATAGAAGCAAGCACTGATCTGCAATCCTCTTCCCATGGTGAGACTGGAACAGGTATTGTACCTAGTTTAGTGGGAACTTTATATGTGATTAGATGGAAGGAAGAACAGAAAGAAGATACAAGAAGCTAAGTGACTTAGCAGTCAGGTCTAAAATGGTCTTTGATGATCACCCTATGTCCCCATTTTACAGATAGGGAAGTAGAGGCTCAGGAGCATCACAGGGCTTGCCCAAGGTCATCCAGTGGGTGGGCCCATCTAAACCCTCGCCTCTTCTGTTGAGTCATCTCTTTGACTTCAGGTTTCCCATCTGTCAAATATGTGTCCTGCTCTGACTTGCTGTGTCTTCTGGGTGGGGTAAGAATCAAAGCTGATCACATCCCTTCCTTGTTTAAAACCCTTCTGTGGCTCCTCATGCCCTCAAAATAAAGACATATGTCCCTGCTGTGATTGAACCATCCTGTGTGGTCCTGCCCCACTTCCTCCTCACTCTCTTCCCAGCATCAGCCTGTGCCCCACCCCCTCATCTCGGCCTGCAGCTCCCCTGCATGCCGGCAGTTCCTCTACCACTCACACTTCTTCCATCCACTGGGCCTTTGCAAAGCCCTCTGCCTGGTGTCTGGGCACCTGGATGCTGGAGCACCTGCTTCGAATCCCACCTCTGTCACTTCCCTACTGGACGACCTTGGGAAGTGTCTAATTAGTTCCATCAGTGATCTGCTCACTAAACAGGAAAGTTGGAGGTGTTCTGATTTTCCCCATGGGATGGAAGGACCATGGCAGTTTGTTAAAGTGCTGAAGCCATTGACTTTTGAAGGACGCTTGGGGGAAGAGACAGTGATGCAGGCAGGAAAACTAAATTATGGGGTCATAAATCCTCAGAAAATTGCTATTTTCTGTCTCCTCCCCTGTACCCTGCCATCTCACTGAGTCACAGATGCTCTCAAAAGCTTAGCATCTAGGATAGGATCTAGGCAAGACATGGGCTTAAGGGAGAGCAAACCTTGTTCCCTGGATATTGTAAAATGTGCTGATTCTCCTTGATCTTGACCTTGGGTTAGACATATGGGGACTTTTCATAAACGGCAGAAAAACTGTTCGTTTTCTGAAAAGCACAGGGCAAACGCAAAGCGTGAGAGCAGTCCAACAGACACTGGCCTCTCCTTTGGCTGCAAATGTGGGATAAGCCTGCAGCACACGTAGCCCACAGCAGAGAAAGCTTGAGGCTTATACCTATGAGTTCAGGGGACATAGGAGAAACTTGCACTAGCCCCTTACGTTTTCTCCCGCGATTCAGTTTAAAACACAGCCTGCTTGCCAAGACCCTGTATGATGAGATCTCTGTCTCCTGCTCATGTCCCATCTCCTTCTGTTCTCCTCTCTCACTCTGCTCCAGCCACACTGGCCTTGGGGTTCCGCAAACATAACAGGCTCTTTCCAACATCAGGGCTTTTGGACTTTTCTGTTTCCTCTGCCTGAAATGCACTTCCTCACATTTTCCTACCAGTAGTTCCTTCTCATCCGTCAGGTGACAGTTCAATTGTCACCTCCTCAGAGAAGCTCTTCTCAACCACCCTATTTAAGGTGACACATATTCTCCCATTACCTTTTTTTTCTCGTGATAAGAACTTTAAGGATCCACTCTCTTAGCAACTTTCAAAATATGCAATATTGTATTATTAACTATATTCACCATGCTGTACATTATTTCACCATGACTTATTTATTTTATAACTGCAAGTTTATGCCTTTTGACCCTCTTCACCTGTTTCCCCACCCCCAGCCCCCACCTCTGGCAACCACCAATCTGTTCTCTGTATCTATAAGCTTGATGTGTTTTTTTTTGGGGGGGCGGATTCTAGATTCCACATATAGGTGAGGTCATATGGTATTTGTCTTTCTCTGTCTGATTTACTTCACTTAGCATCGTGCCCCTGAGGTCCATTCATGTTGTCGCAAAGGACAAGATTTCAGTCTTCTTTATGGCTGAATAATATTCCATTGTATATATATATAGCACATTTTCTTTATCCATCCTTCCACTGATAGACACTTAGGTTGTTTCCATGTCCTGGCTATTGTAAATAATGCTACAATGAACATGGGGGTGGGGGTGTTAGTGCTTTCATTTTCTTTGGATAAGTACCCCAAAATAGAATTGCTGGGTCATAGGGAAGTTCCATTTTTAATTTTTCGAGGAACCTCCATACTGGCTGCACTTGTTTACATTTTCACCAACAGTGCACGAGGGTTCCTTTGTCCAGTGCATATGTTCTCACATTATTTTTTAAATCACATCCCCGTTTGTTCCCTCACAACATTTATTGCAGCCCTTCATTCTTTCATTAGTTTATTTTACTTGTTTACTTATTCTTTTTTAAGCTTTTTACTCCTGCCTGCCAGAATAGAGAACAGAGGGCTGGCCCTGGAGTCTTGAAATCTAGAAGGACAGTTTCAGGACGGGGATGATGAGGGTAGACTCCTATGGACACTGCACCTTCAGAGGAGTGCTACTCATTTAGACCAGTGGCGCTCAAGCAGGGGTAATTTTCTCCCCAACCCCCTGCGGACATCTGGCAATGGCTGAAGATATGTTTTATTGTCACAATTTGGGAGTGGGGTGGGTAGAGCGCAGAGATGCTTCTACACATCGTACAATGCACAGCACAGCTTCCCACCACAATTACCTGGCGCGAAATGTCAATAGTGCCAAGGATGAGAAACCCTGATGTACTGCAGCGTGCCTGGTGCTCATACGTGTTTCCCTGAAAATAAGACCTAGCGGGACCATCAGCTCTGATGCGTCTTTTGGAGCAAAAATTAATATAAGACCCGCTATTATATTATAAGACCCGGTGTTATATTATATTAAAATAAGACCGGGTCTTATAGTAATTTTTGCTCCAAAAGACGCATTAGAGCTGATGGTCCGATTAGGTCTTATCTTCGGGGAAACGGATTTCTGCCTTGGCCATCACACAGTTCCGCTGGAGCCGCCCAGCTGTGTGGCGCTGTCTGTGGTGCTGAAGCGAATCTGACCGCCTAGCTGAGTCCCTACAGCTCGCCCAAACCCTAGCTTTTCTTGATCCTGTTTGGATCCCTGTTCCAATTCCACCTCCAATTGTTGTACATAGAATTCTACAACACCACGGTGGGGGAGATTCTTAGCAGTCAGCTAGTCTAACCCCCTCTTTTGTATTAAAAGGAAACTGAGGCCCAGAGTCCAGATTTGCCATTGCAATAGCAGACAGTGTGGTAAAGGAAGACCATTTACCTGCAGCTTATGAAATACAGGTGTTGTTTACCTGGGGGGCCTTCCTGCCCAGGACAATGAGGCCGATGACGTTTTGTCCTCTGAGGATTGTTAACAGAGTTATCCCCTGACTGAGAAGCTCCATGAAGCATCATGTCCCTTAATCACGTCAGCACTAGAGGGGAAATGACGTAGAAGATATTCTCCTGTGGTTCTCCAGGCAGCCGGGGTGGGCAGGCCCTCGCTGGTGCCTCGGGAGAGACGGCCTGTCTGCCAGGGCGCTAATTGATTCTTTAGGTTAGAACTGTTTTGTGTGCACACACAAAGCTGGACATCTGTTCTACTTAATGTGACGCCAAGTGTTTCCTGTGAGTTTCACAGGCCCAGGCTTTCGCTTCTCACTTCATGTAACTTGGCTTTGTGCAAACATTGATTTCAGGAGGCTATTTTGTTGGTGGTGGTCTTCACGGAAAGCATTCTTTCATGCATCTCGAGGGAACTGGCGCCTAGAGCTGCCTTCTACTGAGGGCCTAGTAAGGGTCAAGGATGTTATATATTGTCTCTGAGCTTAACAACTCGGTGAAGTGAGACAGTATTTGCCTCATTTGAAGATGAAGAAACTGAGTCTCAGAGGACCAAGTAGCTTGCCCAAGGTCGCAAAGCAAGGAAATGGCAGAGCTGCAATTTTAACTCCGTCTTTGTGGTCTTTCCTCTGGATTTGTTATTCTCCAAGTGGGGTCCCCAGGCCGGCAGCATCAACATCACTGGGAACTTGTTAGAAATGCACATTTTCAGAACCGCCCTCCCCACACACACTTTATGCATCAGAAACTCTGAGATCGGGCCCAGCAATCTGTGTTTTACAAAACCCCCCAGGCGATTCTGATGCTTTTTCAAGTGTGAGAACCACTTCTCGAGAGCTTCCTTCCTTTTACTCCCCACCAGAGGGTTCTGCTAGGGAGACAGAGGAGCCAGTAATGAGTTACCTGGTATTTTCTGAGGCAGGAGAGGTTAACCACTCAGGACCCCTTTGTCCCAGGAGCAGGTCATTGAACCTCTTAGAGTTTACCCTTATCAGGAAAACTTCTCCACCTTGACTTGAGGGAGAAGCTTAATAGCTACTGAGCTGCCTCAGTTTCCCCAATGTGACTAGCTTCTGAGCACCAAAGTAGCCCTTGCCTGAACTCCCTGGTGGCTGGGAACTTCCTTGTCTGACTTGCCCACCACTGGGTCTGGCTCAGCCCCAATGTTCAATAAATAGCTGGTGAACTTGGGTGGAACAGACAAGCCTGAGGGCTCAGGTAGCTACAGCCACAGGATATTTGTCCCCTATCAGAATGGCTTCTGATTCAGAAATTTTGTAAGTCCTCTGGCCCCACCCCATGCATCATTCACCCATGCAGAAAGCATCCCGCAGGAACTTGCGATATTGCATAAATCAAAGAGTTTTTCACTTTTTTTCCTCCCCCAAAGAGCATAGAGCGTTTGTGATAGCAGCTCACATTTTCCTGGCAGTGACAAATCTTTCCTAGGTTGGGGAAAATGTGGCTGGGAGCTTCCTGTTTCTCAGCCCTGCTTTTCATCTTCTGTGATCTTTTGCAGACATGATGGTGGCAAATGGGAACTATTGTCATGGTTGCTTGCTCGTGGATTGTGAAAGCATTCACGAGGCACAAAGGAATAGAAGTTAGAAAGTTTATTTAAGGAGAGAAACACTGGCATAAGGGTTGCAGGGGACAAAGTCTAGGGTAGACAGCTGCCCCGAGTTTCTGTTTAGCTGGGGTTTTATATTCTCCGGCCAGGATGTAAACTGCCTCAGCCTGTAGTGGAATCTTCTATTGTGTTCAGCTTTATCCCTTGGAGTGGGGGGACAATGCGGTTAAACTTGTTATGCAGATGTTGTGTAAACTTAAATTGGAGCCAAATGGCTGCCCCCAAATGGCTGCCTGGTCAAACAACTCCAGGAGAGAGACGCTTCTCAGAGGCTGGCCTGCTTGGGGGACAGGAGGAAATCCCATCCAGATGCAAAATCCTCTTGCAAGTCACTGGGCCAGGCATGCACTCTGGGAAATAAACAGAACCATTGAAATTGGTATGAATAATAAATGTATAGTAAACAGCGTCATTAAGGTTTGGCAGGAATGGAGGAAAGCAAAGAAAAGAAAAACTTTCAAGAAGTCCCAAGCCAAACCACACTGTCAAATCAAATTACACCAGAGATTTAAATCTCAAAATAGTAGATGGGGGGTCACCGTTAACAACTAAGATGGATGCTAATATCCACTTATTCATGGGTCTGGTCCTGGGCTAGGGGGCTTTCCAACATGACCTCATGGAATTCTCAACACCATCATACCAGATTGGGATTATGACGCCCCATTTTACAGATGAGGAAATTGAGGCTCAAGGTAGTCAGCCTGCCCAAGGTCCTGCAGTTGGTAAGTGGCAGGGCTGGGGACCAAACCCAGGTCACTCTCTTTACTTAAGTCTGCTCTCGATCCCTGTGAAACTGGCTACTTCACCCTTTTTCACAGGCAAGGAAGCTGAGGCAAAGGACCCATACAAACGGGGTGTGGTAGATGCAGGATTTGATTGTAGATACAGGATTTTATTTCTTTTGGAAGCAAAGTCTGTGTTTGGGGGTCTGTTTGGCCTGTGGAACTTGGGACTCGGTCTCAAAAGCTCTGTAAAAAGTGTCTGGGTGGAGTTGAGGACAGAGAAGTGCCTTTAGGATACATGTGGATGGCCTTGGGCAAACCATGTTACCTTGCTCTGCCTCAGTTTTCCCACCTACAGTTACACAATGTCCATCGACTTCACGTGTTTGTTGTTATACTCGAATGAAATAATAATGACTCTGAATGATATTTTAATATTAACATTAGCAGTGGCTATGCTGTATTGAGTACCTACTCTGTGTGCGAGGTATGCCGTCTGGAGACCTAAGCTCTATCTCCTTTAATCCTCATTCCTTGGGGGGAGCTCTGGGCCTCAGTTCTGTCATCTGTATAATGGGGATGTATCGTCATTACCGCGTAGAGCTGCTTGAGTAGTTAATGAGTTAATGTATGTAAGTGGTTAGAACAGGACCTGGCAAACAGCAAGCACGTAAGTGTCCTATCACCGTGCACTTCTTGCAGCTGGGAAAACTGAGGCTCAAAGAAGTAAACGATTTGCTCAAGACCACACAACAGAGAAGTGGCTGACCCAGGTCTTACGCCTGTGTGTTAGGACTCTGATGCCTGCTCTTTCGCCTCCCTGTTCAGAGGCCCCACTTGGCCGTGTCCCTGATTGATGGCTTTGTCCTCCCCCAGACATCAGGGTAGGATCTCCCAGCTCTATGGCTTTAGTCCTCTCTTAGCCCCATGGATGCCCCATGCCCACTCTCTGAGCCTCCGGGGCCATGGAAATAAACTGCAGAGCCTGAGAAATAAATAAAAAATTAGCTTCACGCTCCCTCCCAGTGTCCAGGGGCTATGGTGGGCATTGAATTATTCAGGCTGTTTGGGTGTGAGCTGTTAGTTTTCTGCTGCTCTTGCCTTGACGGCCGCCCTGACAGATTGATGGATGAGCCAGTAAAATACTTGGAGGCCAGGAGGAAAATTCTTAATCATAACTCACTGACGGGAGAGTGTGTTTTTCCTGCATCGGCAGTTTCAGAGGTTTGGCCTGGCTTGGGCCTGCCCTTGCCTTCCTCCAATGTGGCTGGAGATGCCAATTGCAAAGCCATCCTTGGCGACTTGCTGAGGGCTTAAAACAGGACTTTTAAGAACAGAGCCCCTTCATTTTATTTTTTTTCGTTTTTGAAAAATGGAGGTGTGATTTACGTAAAGGGCATAAAATCTTAATTGTACAGATCAATGAATTTTTGCATTGGTGAACATGGTATAACCAACCGTTCAGATCAAGGTATGAAGCATTCCTGTTCTTCTAGAAGCTTCCTTCATTCCCCTTTCCAGCCAATCCCACCCCTGCTCCCAGACAATGTCTTTTTTTAAAAAAGGATTCATTCATGTTGTTGCATGTATTAGTAATCTGTTCATTTTTATTGTTGAATAGTAGAATTCCCTTGTATGAATATACCACTATTTCTTTATCCATTTTTCCTACTGAGGGACACCTGGGAGGGCTCCAGTCTTTGTCTATTATACAGAGGGTGCCAAAAAAATGTATACACATTTGACACAAGGAAAACTATATTGAAATTGTAATACTCATTATATACCGATAACAAAAGACGAATACAAGTCACATTTGACTTCTGCAGTTACAAGAGGTGCTCAAAGTGGTTACCATCAGCATCCAGACATTTCTGATTACAGCTTGAGCAACGTTGACCAAAGTGTCCACTTGTATACATTTTTTGGTGCCCCCCCATATAAAGCTGCTACAAATATTTGCATACAAGCCTTTGTGTGAACATGTGTTTTTATTTCTCTTGGGTATTTACCTGGGAAAGACATAGCTATGCCTTAGGATAAGTGCTTATTTAGTTGTATAAGAAACAGCCAGACAGTCTTTCAACATGGACCGTTTTTTTACAATTCCCATCAGGTATGTAGGAGAGTTCCCGTTTTCCCACATTTCCCACATCCTCACCGACGCTTAGTAATATCAGTCTTTTCAATTGCAGTCAATCTGATGGGTATATAGTGTTATCTCATTGTGGTGTTATTTCTGTGTGAATAACGCTGGTGAGCATCTTTCCATGTGCTTATGGATCATTTCCGGATCTTCTTTTGTGCCGTATCTTTTCAACTCCACCTCAAGCCCTAGCAATGTTGCTTCTGCTACATGAGGTCTTCCTTTTGTACTTGGGAGCTTGAAGGGCTGGTCTGCAGGTGTGAGAGAGTTAATACCCCAAGGGCAACCCTCAAACAATGGAGGTGGAATCTGGTAGATAAATGACACAGTCTCCCATTCCTCCAGGGGTTTGACTCTGAGGTACATTTCCCAATGATTCTTTGAAGGGCCCAGTAGGACTGAGCCCAGGTGCTCAATAAGGTCACCAGCTCATTAACACAACCTTTATTAGCTTTTATCTCACTTCCCCACTCCTTTGCTTATTCTTTCTGGGATTGCTTCCCAAATAAATGCATACACCCGAGACTGTTTCACGGTCTGCTTTGAGGGTAACCCAAACTAACACAGGAGACACTCCAGAAATTAGCAAGAGCAGGAAGTTGCTACCTCCCCTGGGGCTGGGGTTCCTGGTGCCCAGGGGCTGGGAGCGCCTGGCAGAAGCTGGAATTACAGTGGGCTTGTCCAGGGGACACTGTTGCCACCAAGAAGGCCAACACTGTCAGACCCACACCCAAATCAGAAAAGGAAGGGGAGAAACGCCTTGGCTCCTCCTTTCTCCCCACCCTCCAATCTTGTGCCTGAGCTTCCCATTGCTGGAATCCAGACAGAACCCAGCTGACCCAAGAGCCTGAGAAATGCATCCCCTGGGATGCAGAGCTGAGCCTGGGAAGGAGTTGGCACGGTTATAGGGCAAACAGGCCCAGACCCAGTGGGAAGCAAGTGGGCAGGGGGTCCTTCCCAGGTACCTAGGACAACCCACTGTGCCTTTCCGGTGGACGCCCAAACCTGGTTCAGGAACCACCCTCTCTGTTGCTGCTTCTCCCCCCAAGGCTCTGTACAGTACAGGGTGTTCTGTCTCTCAGCCACTTGCATCCTGAGCGTGACATCTGTCTCTTTGTGCCGGGGTACAGGGCTTGGCCTGGAGCCTTTCCTTCCTGGGCCACTTTGAGCTTTTGCTTTCCCCAAGATGCTGGGATGCTTAGGTATCCGTTGTCTGCAAGATTAAAACCCACCCGGGTGGAAAATGGAATGTGGCGTGCCAAGCAAAAGGATTCCTTTCCTCCACAGTGGGAAGGCAGCCCTTTGAGCTAATGCCAGGGACACCGGATGGCTGTGCTGGCAAGGTCCCTCCCAGCAGATGGGATTTACAGACCTTGGTGCCCTGCAAGGGAACAGTTAGACGCAGGAGAAAGAAATCCAGACTGGGGCCTGTGTGCTCATCCCTGTTCATCCATTAAGTCAAGTGACCTTAGGTAAATCATCTCAACTCCTCCAGCCTCTGCTTTGCCATCTGTCAAATGGGATCATGACACTGTTCACTTTTCTCAGAGTGTGGAGTTGATTTATATACAAAGAAAGTACCTGTTAACAGGATGAAGGTATAAAAAACCTTTTGCCCCTATCCATTTTCCTCGTCAGAAGGTGGCATTGTAAGGATGTGTGCCAAAAAGTCCAATTTACCTTTAGCCCAGTCACGTGGTGGGAAAACTCTAAAGTGGCCCCCAGTGATTAATGATCAGTTGAGGGGGTGCTTAATAAATGTTTGCTAAATGTATGATGCCATCAACACCAGCCCCTTATCACTTATTAAATCAGATCTAAGTTAATATTTGGTAGTCAAAGCTCTTACGTGTGGTCCCAGCCCTTCCTACCTAACTTCCCTTCCCACTGCTCCCCAATCTGCAGCTTGCACTCTGCTGATGTCTGTCCCGTCTCACTGTGCTGCTGGGCTGTGTCCTGGCTACGTCCCTGTCCTGAAGGCCATGCTTCTGTGACCTTCAGTCCTCTCTGGAGCCAGTTCCCACCACACCTCCAGGCCTTGCCCAGGCCAAGCCACACCTGGGAGCCACTGTATCCCATCCTAAGTGCCCCATAGGTGGGGAGGATTTGGCTACATGGAAGGATTGAGGGGCACATTCTGGGAAGGGGGCACAACATCAGCGAGGGTCCAGGTCCAGGAGTGGGGACAAGTGAGGCCGAAACAGAGCAGGCAGGGAGAGGGGCCTGATTAAAGCGGTAGGTAAGTTACCCAGCACCTGTTACCCAAGCTCATTACGCCCATTCTCGTTTAAGCTGCTTTTATGTCTTATGATGACCCCCTTCCCAGTAGCTAAATCCCAGGCTCTGCAGTCAAATAGCTGGGATTCAGCTCGTTCTCACAGGTGATCTGAGATGGGGATTCAAACGGAAATGGAGAGCGCCAAAGGCAGGTGATGTTTCAAAGGGCCCAGACCTGGAGGCTCCCAGGACCTACGTCCCTCATCTAGTTCTGACCAGGAACCACCTTGCAAAGCCCCCAGGGAAGGGTCAGTCAGATCTGTGGAATGTGTGGACTAAGATGAAGATTTCAGGCTCTGGTGTTAGATAGCACTGGTTCAAGTTTGGGCTTCTCCACTAAATCGCTGTGTGATCTTGTGCCTCGGTCTTCCCATCTGCAAAGTGGGGATAATAACTATTACATGCTCACAGGGCTTTAGCCCAGATGAAGTGCGACAATGTGAAGTGCTTGGCTCATAGTGAGCCCACAATATGGGTGAGTAAATGTATTATAATTATTATTACTATAATTACTATTATTAATAATATTATTACTACCATTATTATTATAAGTAAACTTTAAAACTGGCCTCTGAAGAAGGAATACATGAGGGGGGAACCATTCGTGGTTCCCCCTGAAGCATCTTCTCTTCTCACATCCCTGGGAAGGGCGAATGGAGCGCGCAGTAGGCCAGAAATTCCTCTCAGGTATGTAAGCATGCCCATCCCAGGCTTATCCCTCTTGGCCCTGCAAAGCTTGGACAGCAAAACACTACATTCTGATAACAAAGGGTGTGGCAAAAGGCAGGAATGGCCTTGAGGAATATTTATGGGCCTGTCACGGGGATATTCTCCAGATTTCCCTGACAGTCCCAAGGTGAAGAAGCAATTTTGTATCTGCCATTAATCTTGCAAATAAATGCATGAAGTGGCTGCGGCTGCAAGTGTTCACATTAATTGTGGCTTCAGAACGGAGTTCAGAGCTCATTAGGCAGGGCTGGGAGCAGTGGGCCCACTGCACTCGTCTTGCAGCTGGAGTTGCCATGTGGCACGTGCAGCCCGCTGTGGCCTGGCCTGCTGGTGGCCAGCTGGTGGTCTGCTGCTTGGTGCTCTCCACCAGCACCAGGACTGGCATCCAGAACCCCAAGGGGAGGGCGACGGGGGTGCAGGATGGGTGGACAGCAGGCTGTGGAGGAGCTGGTGTGGTTCCTACACCTGAGTGAACTCAGGGCTATGAAAGAGCGTGGTGTTTGCACTTGGGAGACAGGGTTCAGGTCTGGCCCCTCACTCTCCTCCTGGGGGAACTTGGGTCCCTGCCACTCTCTGAGTCTCAGGTTCGTCTCATCTTTGAAATGGAGATTATACCAATGCTAACACAGAAGGTTCCTGGGAGGGTTACATGAACTCTACCCTTATCTTTAGGTCGGAGTAATGCTGCTCGTGGGGTGTGATCACCATGGTCTAGAGGACTCTTTCCGTCAAACCCCAACTCCCCTGCCGTAGGATGGCTGAAATACTCCCATTAATGCCCCTTCGCTCCCGTTAATCTCTCAAATGTATATATATATATATTCAAACACAGTGAGCTCTCATCCATCACTGACACCCCAGGGTGGGTAAAGGATTGAAGAGTAGGGTTGTTTGGGGGAAGGGGTGGAAGAAACCAGGGGGCACTGGGAGTCTGGAGGGAGAGGGAGAGGATGCCTGACATATGCATAGGCCTTTACAGTTTATACAGGACGCGCATATTCATTAGCTCATTTGCTCATCTCCTAAGTCAAGAAGTGGACAATTTCTGAGTGCCTCTCACTCCCCCCCCACCCCGTGTCTCAGGCCATACGTTTGGTGCCTCTTCCATCATAGGTCCACTTAATGTCTCAAAGCCTTCTCCAAAGCACCACTACCGTGTTTCCCCGAAAATAAGACCTAGTGGGACCATCAGCTCTAATGTGTCTTTAGAGCAAAAATCAATATAAGACCCGGTCTTATTTTACTATAATATACAACCGGCTCTTATATAATATACTATATTACCAGGTATAATATAATATAATATAATATAATATAATATAATATAATATAATACTGGGTCTTATATAATATAAGACCAAGTCTAATCTAATCTAATGTAATCTAATCTAATCTAATCTAATCTAATCTAATCTAATACCAGATCTTATATTAATTTTTGCTCCAAAAGACGCATTAGAGCTGATTGTCTGGCTGGGTCTTATTTTCAGTATGAACACGGTATGAACACAGTATGAACAACCACTAACTCAACCAGTCACTCGTGTGTTCAACCAGCCAGTTAAGGGGCCAGACAATGAACCAACCAAACAGCTAATCAACCAGCTAGACAATCAATCAATGAACTGACCATCTAACTAGCTAACTAACCACTCAATCAAGTAACTGAACAACCATCTAGCCATCCACCAACTGACTAACCAACCAACTAATCAGCCAACTAGCCAACTAATCAATGAACCAGCCAACCAGCCAACCAACTAGTCAACCATTCAATGAGCAACTAATAAATGATCCAACCAACCCACAGACCAACTAACCAATCAAATAACCCCCAATTAACAAATCAACCAAAATATACTGGTGTTGGGCAAATCCATACAACCAGACTCTGACTTGTCCCAGGCGAAGGGCCTCTGCCTCCTGTTTGAGTTTTCAGCAACCCTCCTGGAAGGGGCCTCACCTTGCATTGCCCCCCTGCAGAGCCCTAGGCCAGGCATTTTCTCTTACGGGCCCGACTGGAGCAGTGGTTTGCAAACTGGGTTCCTTGGGGCCCGGGGTTCCGTGGAAGGTCCCTCGGGCTGCCTTGGGAGGCAAGGGCAGCCAGGTAGGTGGGGACTGGGATTGTCCTCCCTGCTTTCTACATTGGGATTTTGAGTAAGACTTCGTTTGAAGAAAGGTCAGATGTCTTAAAAATCATTTTGTAAATGTTTAAAACTCATAGCACTGGGTCAAGTTTTTGGCCCCAAGGGTCAATGACTGTGTCCTTTGGGTGCGGGAGTGAAGGAGACCCTGGACTCTGCACCTGGAACTTCCAGGGGGCAGGACTTAGTGAAAGCCCAGAGGCGGCCGCCCAGAGGATGACAGCTCTGAGGCAGTGGTTGGGAGACAGTTGCACTGAGAAGCTCTCACAGACCCACATGTCAATGAGGGGCTTCGTCTAAGTAGCCCCTGACTGTATTTCCAAGCAGACCTGCTTCCCATGATCCAGCGTCCGCTGGAATTTCCAAACAACTCCTGGCAGGGCATGGGATGTCCTTGGATGCAGCAATCACTAGGAAATGACTCCAAAGGATCTTCCACCCTGGCTGGGGCCGCCCATCTGTCTGTTTCTCGGAGTCACCACAGCGAAGGGAATGTAGAGCCAGGGGGTGGGTAGGAAGACCCTGCGTGTGACACCGGCTCCCTGAACCTGGCCCTTAGAGACCCCTGGGTTGGTGTGCAGCTGGGAATTCTTTGTGGGTTTCAGCTGCCAAAAGCCGAAAAGCAGCCAAAGAGAGCACAGGGTTCCCCCTGTGGGAGAGGAGGCACAGAGTTGAATTGAATCCTGCATTGTTGTGAGACCTTGGGCAAGTGACTTCACCTTTCTGAGCCTCTGTTTCCTCTTCTGTAAAATGGGGCTGGTCAGTGGCTGCCATGGAAAAGTGTAAGGCCAAGAGTAGGACACGTTTCTATGTAAGGGACCCCACTTTATGAATGGGGAAACTGGCCAACCAGGGGATTTGGGGAAGAGCTGGGGTTATAATTATGGTTTCTGAGTTGATATCTCTTTCATAACCCCGTGACATCTTTTCTTCTCTCTCTCTGGGGGATGTTTTCCTCTGGCAAGTTAGAACTAAGCCCTCAGTGGGGAAGCTTGGGTCTGGTTCTGTCCAAACACCTGGGGATGACTCTTATCTCCTCACCATGCTCCCTGTCTTCTCAGCAATGCCTCCCGCCCCAGCAGGCATGGGTTTAGATCTCTCCCACGGTGCATTAAACATCCCCCGCTGGCCTGTGGGGGGGATGGATTTATTCAGAAACACCGCCTAAGTTTCTGATTTATTGGTGACTGGCCAGCCATATTCTGTAGGCAGCTATGGTCATGCCATTAATTTTTCAGAGATTAAGGGTATGATGGGGAAGGTAAATTTCGTGATTCTGGGGATCCTGGGAGAGCGGCTGCTGGGGAGAGTCCCCACACCCCTTCATGCTCACCTGGCAAAGAGCGAGTCCCTTTCTGCTGCCTTTCAGGATGAAAACATCCCATAAGGAGGAGATTTGTTCCCAGAGCAGGAGGCTGTCCCTTCCCGGAGTCACGCTTATGCTAGAACATAATCTATTTTGAACTGGAGAGTCACAGACTGTTAAAGTCAGTGAGTTCTTGAAATCATGCCGTCCAGTCCTCTCATTTTACTGATGGAGAGGCCCAGGGTGGGGAAATGACTCCTCAGGGGCACTCGACCAGAAGGCTGCATCCTGACTCCCTCCTGGGCTCCTTTTATGCTGCTTTTCTCCTAGAGGTGGGGATTAGCCACACAGTGGAGGAAAGGGACTCTTGAGGGGAACTAAGCACCTCCACTTAACAGAAAAAGAGGTTGAGGTTCAGAGAGAACACCGGACTTCCTAAATCAATTGCACAGGGACCCCTGGTTTGGCACTGCTTCCCTCGCACCCACCTCAGTGCTTAGAACATAACAGTTGCAATACATATTTGTTGGATGAAGGAAGGAAGGAATGTTTATCAGCAGATCTGGAACCAGAACCATGTGATGTAAAGGCTGCATTTGGGCTCAGTGGCCAGTTTCGGTAATGGCAGCCTCGTTGCTGCAGTCTGTCCCGTTTTGTGTATGTATTTCCTGCATGGTAATGAACAGCAGGCGAGGAACTGAAATTCCCACAGGTGGAAGCGCCGTCTTCCAGACAGTGGGACTTTTCCACCAGGGCTTTCAAAGTCCCAAGAGAAATCAAAAGGGTTCAACAGCCACGCTGAGCTTCGGGGAGATAAGCCCCTCCTTCCCTTTCAGGGGAACTCCAGTGGGAGAGAAGCTACTTCTGAAGGCTCCACTGCTAAGACAGGCTTCTGGGGATGCATCTGAAATAGATCCCAGGAGGGAGGCCTGGGAGCTGGAGTAGGGTGGGAAGGCAGCGAGACAGAAGTAAGAGGCTGCCTAGTCAGTGAGGAAGGCTGGGGCTTCTTCTCTCTGCAGACGGTGCCTGGGTGATTTTGCACCAGCTGAAGATAATGATGAGAACATTCCCTGGGTGAGGACCCTGCCCCAGCAGAAACCATGAGCCAGTCCTTGAAACAGGAACACGAGATTTGTTGAAATGATAGCATCCAATTCTAGGAGATAGAATTCAAAGAGTTTGAATTCTATGTAGCAGGCATTTCCTGAGCTCTATGCAAGGCTCTGTGGGAGTTAAGACAGGCAGGGTTGAGGCAATTAAATGAATGAATTCTGGAGCCAGACTGCCCAGGTCTGAATCCCGGCTCTACCACTTATTAGTCATGGGACCTTGGGTAAGTCACTTAACTAGCCTCAGTTTCCGCATCTGCAAAGTGGAGATAACAGTACCAGAGTGGTTGTGAGCCTTAAACAAATTAATACAGATAAAATCCTTGGCATGATGTCAGCACATAGTGTGTGCTCAGTAAGTATTGTTACAATTAACACATAACTGGATTGAATGTCTCCGACATTACGCAAATGGGGCTTCAGAGACAATAATGCCCAAATTACAAGGGCTCTCCGCCCCTACTTGCAGGACCTTACTTCCCCCTCAAATTCTCCCCTGGGGATTTCCAGAGTTCTCCAGGGGCACTTCCCTTATGTTCAGGAAGTTTCTACCCCTGTTCTCCACTTTGAGCTCCCTGAGGAAGTCCATGCCCACAGGCCATTTAATTTTCCAGGTAATTCTTACGGTCCAGTCCCTACTGCAGAAGTCACGCACTGGCACTCCCTATGTGGCCCTCACATAGATTTTGATGGACGGATGTCATGGTGTTTGAAAACAACTTGAGCCAACTTCTATAAGCCAGGAGATTTCGTATTAAAAAAACCCCAAAAAACCATAGTTTCAGATATTTTCAAAAACAAAAAGGAAGAGTTGGCAAATCTTCCAGAAATGCAGAAATGGATCTGCACTTCTGCTTGACACGAGGGCCTGGAACTGAGTAGCTGCCACCCTGTTGGGTCGGGGCACACAATCTCCACTTGGCCCCAGTCCCCGGGGTGCCCTCTACTTATTACCGTCCTCAGTCCACCCGTTCCTGTGACCAGCCTGGCCTCTGCAAGCATTCATGCCCCCGATCCATTCCTTTCTGGCCCTGCTGAATGGGTCAGGGCTGACCCCACGGTCCCCTCCCCAAGAATTCACTCCAAAGATCTTTTCGCTTCCAACTTTCACCCCATCCCTCGCCCTTGGAGTACAGATTTTAACACAGGCGCAATTAATTTGCCAAGGATGGGTGATTAATTAGACAGGAAGACTTGCTGCAGGAGAGCCTCAGAGACCATTTTGATTTCTGATGCCTCTCGAATTTTTGCTGTCCTTGGGGCTGCCGTACGCAGATGGCTTCCAATTTATGATGGCAACCACCAACCCAGCACCCTGTCTTCTCTTTCTTCTTGAGATCTGCCCCACGCTCTGGGGGTGGGGTGGCGGGTGGCGGCTGGGGGCTGTCATGGGGCTTTGGGGCCTGGGGACAGAGGGCCACTGTGAGGGTGCTTCTGTTTTTTCCCCACACTTTGTTACCACCTCCAGGCGATGCTCAGGCCTGTTGCAGGGGGCAGTGGGAGAAGAAGCCGAGAGCTGAGAGGTTTCCTTCAGAGCCCAGGGGCCCTGTGCAGTTCTTGGCCCAGTGGCAGGGCAGCACAGGGAGCTTGTAAGAAATGCAGACTCTTGGGCCCCAACCCTTGAGCTGCTGAATCAGACTCTGCCTTTTAACCAGGCGATTCATGTGACCAGAGCACTTTTCAGCTTGATCTTGGCTCCAGCACACATTTGTTGAGAGTGGGTGCCGCCTCCTGTAATGAGCCTTAAATGATGGGATCTGATTCTCACGCTCCCCTTGGCCCAGTGCCTGGCACATAGTAGGTGCTTAATAAGTTTTTGTAGATTTGAATCCCCCATAGGGATTAGGTTCCCTATCTAGTTCTCAGCCTCTTTCACACACTGACTCCTCTGGGGAGCTTTAAATTTTACTGGTCAGCAGGCCCCAACCCCAGAGAGTCTAACTGAATAGCCTGGGTATGGAGACTTGAAAGATCCCCAGGGTCCCAGGTGCAGCCCTGGCTGAGAACCACTCTGTTAGTGCGTATGATAAAAAATTCTGAGTGGTCAGAATCACTCTTTCCAATCCCACAGGGCAGCTGATGGAGACCTACTTACCGTCTCTGTTTTTCCTCAGTGTTGGGGTTGAGCAGCCATCCTCCCGCAGAAGGACCCTTGCTGGCTTGCATTTAGGGACCAAGTTATATGAAATACATATCCTCGAACACAAGGGTCACACTTGGGTGATGGCACCAGGGTGAGACGCTCATTTTCGTGGGGTGCATGGGATGTGAGAGCTCATCCACATAGGTGGATGCAACTGCCCTTTTACCTTCCTCTCCTCTCCCACCTCCTCTGGTTAATTCCTATTCCTTCTTTAGATCTCAACTTGGTCACTTCCTCCAGGAAGCCTTCTCTGACTACCCCCAGAGTAGGCAGGTTCCTTTGTAACATGTTTTCAAAGAATGGTGCTCTTTTCAGAGCCCGGTTGGCAGACACTCAGGTGTGTGAGGTTGGGCGCGATGTCTGGTGCCCCTTTCTGGACTGGAGGCTTGCTGGGGTTCTTCATTGTATTTCCAGGGCACATGACAGGCTCAGTAAAAATTGCAATAAATGACTAAATGAGTGAGTGAGTGAGTGAGTGAGTGAGTGAATGAATGAATGAATGAATGAATGAATGCAGTTCTGTATACACAGGTGGTGGAGGGTGACACAGCTGAAGGAAGCCTTCTTCCTTTCCTTCCAACTTCTGTGTAGATGTGTTTTATCCAATTACCATGAGGGATTCAAACCTGTGGTGTGCAGTGAGGCATAGCTGTGTTTCTTAGGTCTGTGATTTTCCAATAATTAGACTTTCAGGCACGTATGTCTTGTGGTTTGAATATGATTCAGTTATATTTCTGTTGCTAAAGTAACTGCATACGTAAGCCCTCAAAAATGTGCTTTAGTAGTGATGGGCTACTGTGAATTTGTGCTATTTAGGTAACTTGCAATATACTTTAAGGACAATATAATTACATGGCTGGGTTATTTTTAATTTCACGGGGCAGCGTTTTTCAAACCCCTGTCATTCCAGTGCCACCTTTTTGATTTTTGCTCTGCTTGTGTACCACTTCTATGGTGTCACAAATTTAATATTTTTCTTTAAATCTATTCATTAAAAACGTCAGTAAATATACTCATTAAAAATATCAGTAAGTGTAGTTCAAAAGAAAAATGTATGTGGCCACAATAAGTAGAAAACCGGTTAACCATAGAAGGTAACCATAAATGATCCCCCACCAATAAACAATGAAGATAAAACACTGTTATCAAATGTTAGTTAGATACTGTTGCCTGTCCAATCTCTGAGCCCAATGTCTGTTCTTCCTTTGTTATAAAGAGAGATTGACAAGAGTTGCAGAAGGTGTTCAAGATCTGTAGTACCAAATTGAGACTTTTTCCTAGGTACAATTAGAAGGGTTGGAAAAGAATTGAAAAGAGAATCATTTTCTCATGGTGCGATTCAATATTTATGTAGTGTCTTGTCTATATTATCAGGTATTGTTTAGCATATAAATTCATTTCTATGAGCTCATAGTTTGCTCCTTACAAAGTCAGTAGCAAGTTGGATGGTTTGGCCTCAAGTTTACTGAAACTTTTCTTGTTTTCTTCCAGTTATTTCTTACAGCCAAGTCTGAAGGTCTTTTTTTTTCTGTCTAAACTGTAAAGTTAACAACTACTGACAAATCACAGGTCCCTCTGAGGTGTAAATGACTGGAACCCCGGTTTCACCACTTGTTTGCTCTGTGACCTGGGTTTCACTCCTCTAAGCTTACATTTTCTCAGCTATAAAATGTGAATAATAGTATCGGTCTCATAGGACTGATGTGAAGCTTTATAAAAGGATTGTATGTGACTCCCCCTTTGGAACAGGACAGGTGGTCTGTAATTGGTAGTTACTGTTGATCCTATAAGCTCTGAGAGAGTAGAACAGGGTCTGTCTTACTCACTCCCTCAGTGCCAGTGGCTGGCAGCTGGTTGGTGCTCAACAAATGTCCTCACACTTGACCAAGTTTAGGTGCAGAGGGTGGGGGATGCTGTTTGCTCATGCTGCCTTCTTCAGAAAGTCTTCTCTGATTAGGTGGGTTGAAAAGTATCATGTGTCAATTGAGAGATTGCCTTTGTGGCACAGTGGCCCTTGAAATTCTGGGGGTAGGGGCTATGCTGGGCAATCGGTATGAAGGGCTTCAAACGTTTGTTACATGATGGTGGAAACAAAGACAGCCAATGCGAGACCGCAGAATCATAAAACCATCAGAACTAGAAGGACCCACAGGGGAACCTGAGGCCTGAGTAAGGAGGTGACTTGACTAGAGTCGTCCAGCCGGTAAGAAGCAAAGCAGAGGCTTGAACGCCTGTCTCGTGATGCCGAGCTGGTCCAGAGCTCTGTCCCCTACGACGTGTCCAGTCCTTATTTGTCTCTTCCAGCTGTTGTCATATAACGATCATCTACTTGTCTTTCTTTCTGGAACTTTGCAGAGCCTTTGGCTGCGTCTCTCCTCTGGGAATAAATCCACATTCTCCTCCAGCACCTGCAGAAAGCAGGGGATGCTGGGAGCCTCTATGTGTCACTCCACTTAGGGCCCAGCTGTGGTCCCAGGGGTGTGAGCGAGTGCTCGCCAGAGCAAGGGTCCGTGCCAAGCCGTCTCCAGAAAAACATTGCCTCATGTCTTCCCTCCCGAGTCTCATCTGTTAGACTAAAAAAAAAACACGTTTATTCTTTAATATAATGCAAGCTTCGTTAAGAATATGGAAAGGGAAAAAAGTATCAAGAAGTTAAAAAGACTGCAATTCCACAACCCAGATATAGTCATGCTAATATCTTGGCATGGTCCCTTCAGTCTTATTTTCCTCCATATGTACGTATTTCCCCTTCCCTCACCCCCTACTACTCTCACGTCCTGTACACAGAGCTTTATACTTGCTTTCCCCCACTTACCATTATATAATGACCATTTCCCCAAGTTTCTAAATATTTGTTTCCTAGAGCATCAATTTTATTCATAGTGTGGATGAAAAAGGGGCCACATACTAAATCTAACAAGCTCAAGGGAGGCCAGCGTGGCAGTCCCTGCAAACTTAGAGACAGAAAGTAACCACGTAGGATGGTCTGAACATAAAAATCCCTAACTAAAAGTGGGTTATGGCCTGTAGTCACATCTTTGGGCTGCAGATTCTTTGACAAAGTCAATCTTTTTATTTTTTATTTTTTATTTTTTATTAAATTTATTGGGGTGACAATTGTTAGTAAAATTACATAGATTTCAGGTGTACAATTCTGTATTACATCATCTATAAATCCCATTGTGTGTTAATCATTGAGTTTTGCTTCTGAGCAATTGTCGTCCGTTTGGCTTGAATAAACTCATCAAACTTCTCTACAGGTTTGGATGTTTCTTACATCGACAGTGGACTTGGAGAAAATAAATTATTTTTATTAAAATTAATGTGGCCATATTTTGAAGCGGAAGGCAAAATGTGCCTGAATTTGTAACGAAAGCAGGAGGCTCCAAAGAAAAATGTGCAGGTGGCTTAGACCTTCAGTTGTGCCTTCATTCTTCTCTGTCATTTTGTGAGTAAGTATGAGAAGTATCTATTTCAAGGTGTTTTTTTGTTTGTTTGTTTGTTTGTTTTTCACTCTAGTTGTGGAGGGCGCAGCTCACTGGCCCAGGTGGGAATCAAACCAGCGACCTTGGTGTTATGAGCACTGTGCTCTAACCACTGAGCAACCGGCCACCCCTCAAGTTTTAAGAGAATTTTTTAGTTTATTTGGGCCAAACTGACAACATAGGCTGGGGAGCAGGATCTCAAATGCTCCCCAAGATATTTTTAAATAAAATACTCACCAAGTGTCATTTACTTCCATATTTTCTTTACTCTATTTTTTGACTATTATGAGTAAAGCTGCTATCATAAGTTGTATGTGAGTTTTTGTGTGGTCATATGTTTTCATTTCTCTTGGGTATATAGTATGCCTAGGAGTGGAATTACTGGGTCATATAGTAACTCTGTTTCTCCTTTTGAGGAACTGCCAGACTATTTTTCCAAAGTGGTTGCATCATTTTACAGTCCCATCAACAGTGTACGAGAGCTCCGATTTTTCCACATTCTCTCCAACACTTATAGTCGCCCTGGTGGGTGTGAATTGGTATTTCACTGTGGTTTTAATTTGCGTTTCCCTAATGACTAACATCCTTGAGCATCTTCTCACGTGCTTATTGGCTGTTTGTATATTTTGTTTGGAGAAATGCCTATTTAGATCATTTGCCCATTTTTAAATTGGGCTATCGAGTTGTCTTTTGATATTTGGTTATAAAAGTTGTTTCATATTCTAGAGACAAGTCCCTTATCAGAGAGATGGTTTGCAAATATTTTCCCCTATACTGTGGGTTTTCTTTTTCACTTCCTTGATGATATCCTTTGAAGCACAGAAGTTTTTAAATTTTTATGACGTTTCAAGAGTATTTTTCAAGACACAGTTTTGTATGATTTGATGTTTCATATGGATATGGCATAATTTAACACCTACTGTTGTAACACTGGTTCCCAGTTTACTTGGTATTATTAATCATGTTAAGCTATATATCTCTGTGAATCAGCTTGTGCACAATTCTGATGGTCTCCTTAGGACAGAATTCTAGAAGTGCAATTACTCTGCCTGAGGGTATGAATGCTTGTACGACCCTTGAGAAATTGCTTTCAGAAAAGGTAGTACCCATATACCCTCCTCTGCCCACTGCCCACCCCTACAATGGATTTGAGTGCATATTTACAGCATCTTCTGCTACTGGTATTTATGAAAGAAAACTTCCTCACTGAATGTTTACTGCATTTCACTGAATCGTAAGATGGGTGTCTAGCTAGTCTGGGCTCCGCTGTGCTAGAACCTTGTCTGGGGCAAGAATTTTGAGGTCCAGCAGAGATGAGAGGTAAGTCCAGGTAAAAGGAATGGCTAATGAGATCCCAGAAAATATCTTAAGAGATGCAATTTTATTACTTTTGTGTATAGACAATAACTCTCTGGGAAGAGAAACCATCTCTTTTGTAAAGTTCCTTGGCGAGGCTGCTTCAACACACAGGACAAGACATGGTAACTCTGAAAACATTTTGCTGGCCGGTGGTGGGCTTCCTTCATCATCAGTTGCCACTCATTTTTATTTGCCCCATGAAAGTACCTCTTCCTTCCTGGTGACAAAAAAGAAACCATTCAGATTATCCCCCAATTCCAAATTAGTGGGATTTGACCATCTAGGCAATCTGATTGTCAAGAAGTCAGTGGTTTTAAATAGTCATTCAGTGATGGATTCATCCAGCAAACATTTCTTGAGCACCTATTATGCACGAGCCATAGCGCTGGAGACATATATATGGATCAGGTTTGTGATCTCATGTTTATAACCATTTAAGTTTCTAGAACCTTTTTTTAAAAGGTTGGACTTACCTTTTCAGAAAACCTTGTGCCACACAGACACACCCTACATAACATTTTATGTGTCTATGGCCTCCTTGGAGACCATCAATGGATTTCCAGTGGGCGGCAAGGATTCCAGATTCAGAATCATTGTTATATTCCCATAACTGGAAAAAGAAAAAAAAGAAAGAAAAAGGTGTTGTCATATTTGTGTCATTATAATTACATAACACCTTGAAGCTTGACTCCTAATCAAGGATTTCCTTCCTTCTACTACAAGATTTGTAGACTTTGACATTTGAACATTGGCCTCCGCAGAAAGTCAGAAAGTCGTGTTCCCAGCCCTCATGGAGCCTGCAATTCTGGGAGGAATGCCTCACCTGCCCGGGGCTATCCTGGGGACATCTGCTGAATCTCAGCATGGCATGTGTCCCCTGCCTCTCACGTGTCCCCTGCCTCTCACCATCGCTATACTGGGAAGAATCAAGGGTGAATGAGCAGAACAGGGCACAGGCAGCTGGTGCTGGCCTCAGGGTTCCTGTTGTCACGAGGCTTGGCGACATCCTGTGGTGGCTGAGTCCAGCCTGGTCTTTTAGATGATGCTAGTGCCCAATTAGGGTTTTGGGAACCAATCCATCTCGAACAGTGAAAACCAAGGTGGACATCTGTGGACACGGGAAGGAGCCAAGGAGCACGACCACCGTGATGTTGAAGCTCTGGGAGGTCCACACGTTGCTTTCGGTGCCGGTTTCCCTCCCACACCACCCAAACCCCACTGAACCAGTGAGCATGGGCGGTTTCTCCCGGCTGCCTCCCAAAGGAGTGAATCCAAGCAGAAACAGAAAGACATCTTTCTGGGGTGAATAATTCACAGGTTTCCTTTGCTGAATTCTAGATGAGCCCTTGGGCCCCCGTCTCCTTTCTCTCTCCCCAACATCGCACAAAAGGAATGTGGAGGGTACAGGAGGCAGCCAGCCGCTCAGAACAGGCAATCAAGCAGCGCAAAGAGAAATCTTGTGTTATGGACCCTCAATGTCTTGGCGCCTTGAGGGGGACTGTCTGAGAAGAGACAAGCCCCAGAAAATGAAAGAGGGTGTTTGTTGATCTAGACATGAGCTGGCTCCTCAAATGCTTATGATCTTGTGATTGTGGCTTTCTCCTGGGTCATGGAGATAGGAACTGAGGATAATAATAATAATAATTTATTGAGAGTCTGCTATGTGCCAGGTGCTATGCTAGGTAGCTTATACGAGTTAACACAAGTCACCTCCCTGTACCTTACTGTTACTATTAATCCTGCTACGAGGGAGCTGAGGCACAGAGAGGTGAAGCCACTTGCCTTAGGTCACACAGCTGGTAAGTCAAGTGGCAGGATAGGAACCCACACTGTGCTCTGCACCTCCCTCAGTTGCTCCCTAGAAGCCCTCAGGCTGTGGTAATATTCTCTTTATCATCTGATAGGACACAGGCCCTGACCAGTTAACAGGCAGCCCTGAGTGAGGATCCTAGGCCCCTGCTTGATGGTTGTGACCCTTCTAGCTCCGGAATGGTTCTAGGAGAGGCTCCTGAGGAGCTGGGCTTTACCAACTGGTCAGGAAATATTTTAATAAGTGCAGAACTGCTAGGAGTCCTCCAGCTGGGCCCTGCAAGGTGGGGGCTATTCTGAAGAGGTGCAGTATGTGGGTGAACGCAGAGTGGGAGGCCTGGGGGGTGACCAGAAGCCCAGGGGCACCTTGGTGTCTGGAGGACATGGCCGTTGAGAGGGATGTGAGGTCTGGGGCACCCCCACCCTCCCACCCCTGCTGGTCCCAGGGCCTTCACCCTCCCCTCTCTCCTCAGAGGCAGCAGACTGAGTTCTGGGCTTGTCTCTGAGTCAGAGGCCCTGGGAGGAAAATAAACTTTCTGTACTAAGAAGAGGAGGGAGAAGCTCACTTTTCAAAAATAGGAGAGGCAGCCCGTTGCTATGACGAATTTCTCTGTGTTTTGAAAAAATTTTTATTTTTTTAATGACCCACATAAAAAGGTACATACAGCCTTCTTGTAAAAACCCACGGAAAAATCTCCACCTTATGCCTGCTTGGAGAGAGGCTTAAGGGGCTGGGGGCCAGGAGAGCTTGTTTTAAGCCCTTTGAAGGCTCCAGGATCGCTGACATTTTGGGGACCCCACCCCACATCACAGCAAACCTCAAAACGTCGCTACGGCTCCCATTACACATATTCAAGTCTTATAAAAATATCTGAAAAGGTTTTAAAATAATTCATGTACATAGGGTTTTACGAAGAATAAATTATTCATTGTGTTCTTGTGATTTGTGCTTTTCTCTTTCTACAGACGAGTGCTGTGAAATAACAGTTGGCTCACTAACATGTTGTAGACATTTAATCAGACATTTATTAATTTTGAGTTTTCAGTTGCCTTTGGGGTGTTCTGGGGTCCATTTGCTTGTGAGTTCAGAATTCAGATCTCTCTGTGGGCCCTTAACAAGCTGGTGGACTTCAAGTTTGGGGCTTCTCCTGTGGGGCTGCTGGGCTAAGGGGCCAGGGGCAACGCCTCAGACCTCAGTTTTCCCATAAGCAAAATGGGAGTGTTTCAGAAAGAGATGTGCAGAGAGATACAGAGGGAGGGACGGAGTGGGGGGGAGAGAAAGATAAAGCAACTGGAGCACAATATACAGAATTGGTGACTTAGGGTGAAGCTATAAAGGAGTTCTTGCTACTTTTTTGTTAAGTTTAAAATGGTATCAAAATGAAAAATAGGGGCAGCCGGTTTGTTCAGTGGTTAGAGTGCAGTCCTCATAACACCAAGGTCCTGGGTTTGATTCCCACATGGGCCAGTGAGCTGTGCCCTCCACAACTAGATTGAAAACAACACTTAACTTGGAACTGATGGGTCCTGGAAAAACACACTGTTCCCCAATAGTCCCCAATTTGAAAACAAACAAACAGGAAAAATGAAATGAAATGCTACCAAAAATGTTTTTTGGGGGTAGGGAGGGTTAATGGAATAATTGAAAGCTCCCCGCTGTGCTCACAAGGAGCCCAGCAGGGCACCTGGGGAACCTGGGGTGGGAGGGGCTAAGGGGTGTGGCTCCTGGTTCCGTCCCCTCTAGCCAAAAGGTCCGTTTTTCCTGTGCCTTATATTTGGGGAGTCTATACAGATTCTCCTAGAAGAAAGAAAGGGGTCCTCTAAAGAGAAAGCTAGAGATGCTGGAGGACAAAGGCAGGTCTCAGGACCTGAAGAATCTGAGTCCAGCGATCTCGGAGGTCGTGGGCTTTTCCAACAATGGAGGGAAAAGAAGCCCTGTTAGTGGTTGTAGATTTCTGTGGGGCAGGAGGAGGAGGCGGGCAGTGGGAGGGGAAACGGTGGAGGAGGGAGCGGCCCAGATAGTGAATTAGAGTTTGGCTACTAGGTAGTACTAGTACCTTGTCAGCCAGGGCTGCTCTAGGAACTTCGCAAGCTCTAACTCCTTTAAGTTTCTCAATACTCTGCCAGGCAGGTGCCATTACTAGTCCCATGTTAGAGAGGAGGAACCTGAGGCTCAGAGAGGTGAAGTCACTTTCTCAAGGTCACACAGCTAGGGAGTGACAGAACCAGGAAGCAAATCTGGGCACCTGGCTCTGGAGTGTGGCTTTACGTCCTCCGTGTTAATGACACAGTGAGAACAGGGACTCTGGTGGATGATGAAAGGCCAGAGCCAGAGGGAGGATGGGGGGAGATGGGCTTCCAGAAATAACCCACAGAGTTTTGGCAATGCCATGTATTAAGTGCTTGCTCTGAGCCCCGTGCCATACACACTACATACATCATCTCAGAGAATCCTCCCAACTAGCACTGTGAGGTTGAGAGTACCATCTCCATTTTTACAGAAAGGGCAAGGGAAGCTCAGAGAGGGCAAGTGCCTTTCTCAAGGTCACACAGCAAGAAAGTCGCCGGGCTGGGATTCAAACCCAGATCTTGCTGACCTCAAAAGGCTGTGTTCTTGACCACTAGGCTGAACTTCCCTCATATGCAGGGGCTTTGGTGCTTCAGATTCATTTCTAGCAGCTCCAGTAACAGCTGGCCCTGGGGAGGGAGGTACGGGCATGGGGGGTGAGCTCAATTCATCAAACATTTCCAGTATGGGTCAGGTCTGGTGTCAGGAGCCAGGGGCAAGAGCAGTCCAGGGGTGGAGACAGATGTGTACATGGCAGAACCAAATAGCAGTGTGATTTGAGAAAGGGTGGAGGTATACAAGTACAGACCTGCCCAGCAGAAGGGGTGATCAACTTTCCAGGTAGGTAGGAAGAGAAGAGGCAACTCTGGAAGGCTGAATGAAGGAGAGGGCATCTGGGCTTGGCTTTGAAAGATGAGCAGGTTGCCAGGCAGCAGAGCACAGGGTGGTGAGACAGGGCACTTCGGGCAGAAGAGGCTGTTTGGGCAAAGGTGCTGAGATTTGAAATTGCACGATGGGGTCAGAGTAGAGGAGGGGTAGGAGTGCGCAGGGGCAAGGGCACAAAAAACCTGTGTGTGTGTGTGTGTGTGTGTGTATGTGTGTGTGTGAGTGTGTGTGTAGCAGAGGTGAAGTTCTCTGGGAATTGGGAGTTGCTGCTCAGGACTTGTATGTGGCTTTGAGCAGCTGCTAACTTTCCCCGGGCCTCCATTCCACCCCCAGAAAATGGAAGCTTTCCTAGACCCAAGCTATATGCAGTCAGGCGTCACCTGAAAGCTGGGGAATGGCTGGCTTGGGCTCCAAGCTGAGCTCCTCCCATTCCCATCCTGGAGAAATGGGCTGGATCAATCCTGCAGGGCACACCCACCCCTCCCAGGCACCCAGGGTGGTCCCCCACACCCAGTGGCAAACTGTCTCTTCCAGTAGGAGGAGAACCCTGTCCAGGGTTCACGGGGGGAGCAATGGGAGCAGTGGGCCTTACCGCCCTACCGGGAAGGCCCCCTCCCCTGGCCTCAGGGTTGAGCCTTTCCCACCCCTGGTCCCACCCAGGCCCCACGCAGTGCTATTAGCCCTTCCCAGCCTGCACGAAAGCCCCGGGATCTCGTGCTTGCCGCGTGGACAGAACGGACCAGGCTGCTGCAACCTCCCACCTCTTCCTCCTTCTCAGTTCCCAAAACTCAGCTTCTCACGTCTGTGCTCCTTCTTTCCACTTCAGACAATCCCAAAGCACAGGAGGAACCCCGCTTCCCCCTCCCTCTCTGAGTCTGGTCTACACAACGGGAGAATTAACTCTTGCTGTTACTTGAACACGTGTCGCACAGACACCAATCATGTTTCCAAGAAAGCTTTTCGCTGAGGGTGTTACAAACGTCTGGTGACACTTGACCCCGTGCTGGGCTCTCCTATCTTGGTGGCTCTGCGGTCCTCTCCGTGGTTTAGAACCAGAACTTGGCTGTCTTTGGGTCCTCGGCCCAGTTGGCCTGAGGAAGTGGCTGACTTTGGTTATCCATCTATTCATTCAACAAATATTTCTAGAGCAGCTGCTCTGTGTCTAGCCCCAGTTCCTGCCCCCATGGAGTTTACCTGTGGAGGGGGACATGGATGGAATACTCACAACACAAATGATCATTGCATCACGACTGAGGTTAGTGCTGAGTAGAAGACACGGTGCTATGACAATAAATATCAGGGTCCCTGACCTGTCGTGGGGTCTGGAGAAAGTGACATTTCAGTTGACATCTGCAGGTGTGGCTCCCCAAGCTCTCTTTTCAGCTTTGCCATCCCTTTAGTTTTCTCTTTCCTAGGAGATAAGGTTGGCAGGACCTGAATTATGGGAAAGTTTGAGTGAAGACATTGTACTAGGGAGCCATGGAGTGTTGTTGAGGAGTCGAGAGACATTGAACAAAATGGAGCATCAGGGAGGCAGCTCTCGAGGTGTCCCAGATTAGAAGGCGTGCATTTGGGAATGGAGGCTTTTTTTTTTAAAATTGGGGAATATTGGGGAACATTGTGTTTCTCCAGGGCCCAAGTTGTTTCTCCAGGGCCCAAGTTTCTCTCAGCTCCAAGTTGTTGTCCTTCAATCTAATTGTGGAGGGTGCAGCTCAGCTCCAAGTCCAGTTGCCGTTTTCAATCTTTAGTGGCAGGGGGTGCAGCCCATGTTTGCCACTGAGAACTCGGGCTCTAACCAACTGAGCCATCCGGCTGCCTCTCCGGAAACTCAGCGGCAGCTGTTGTCTTCACTCTAGTTGTGGAGTGAATATGGGCCACTCTCACTGGCCCATGTGGGAATTGAACCGACAACCCTATCATTCAGAGCTCGCACTCTAACGAACTGAGCAATCTGGATGCCCAGGAATGTAGGCCTTTTAATGCCTAATAGAAGACGGGGGGAAATCCAACCTGTATTGAGTGCTATGTGTCATGTTCTAGGCATGTTCTGTGTATCAACTCATTTCATTTTCTCAACAATTGTCTGAGGTCGGTATTTTATTGCTCTTGTGTGCAGAGGAGAAAGCTGAGACTCAGACAGGTTAGGAGATGGCACAGGGTCCCACAGCTAGCAAGTGGAGGACCCTTGGACTACTTTAGGCTCACCTGGATAATTCAGGATAATCTCATCTCAAGATGCACAATTTAATCATACCCATAACTTAATCACGTGAACATTGACCAAACCAAATGACTTGCCCAAGGCCACACAGCCAGTCATTGGCTGAAACGGAGCTCTCATTCCAGTGAGGCCAGTCCATGCCTTAAGGAAAGTCCAAAATAGGCACAGTTTTGGACTTATAGAGAATCCTCATATCACAAGAAGCATCTTTGAAGGCTTCCTGTGGTTTGAGAGCTTCTCTGGTCAACCTAGCTTAGCAACTGATGGTCAGGGAGAAAGAGGAAACCATTTAGCTTTAACTAGGGTGATAGGAATCCATGAACACTAAAAATTAATCAGAAACAAACCAAGGGGTGTGAGAATTAGGATCATCTCTACTAGGGTCAGCCAATACCTGAGACAGGATGGGACAGAGCTGGAACCAGCCCCCCAGCCTCTTAAGCCAATGGGATGAACTTTTGTCGGAGGACAGAGTAGAATGAGGTAAAGCCCCTCCTCCAGGCCCAGGACAGGCATTGCTAATCAATCATCGTGCTCTTTCCAGCCAGATCTGGATGGGCCTCTGAATCCCTGAACACAGAGCTCCAGAATTCCAGAAGCACCCAACTGGAGTTGAGCAGCAAGATGAAGCTTAATCTTGGGGGCAGCGGGATGGCTCAGTTGGTTAGAACAACAGGGTTGCGGTTCGATTCCCACATGGGCCAGTGAGCTGTGCCCTCCACAACTAGATTGAAGGACAACAACTTGGAGCTGATGGGCTCTGGAGAAACACACTGTTCTCCAATATTCCCTGATTAAAAACAAATTAATAAAAAAAATGAAGCTTAATCTGCCATCTTGGAACACAGAGGTTCCAAGGGAATAAACAGAGACTTCTTTTCAGGACCTAAAGACCACAGCATCTCTCAGGGCTCAGTAGCCCCATGTCAGGCCGCAGATTTCAGAATCCTACTAAAAACAAAAACCAAACCTCTTCACTGCCCCCAAACCCTTTTCATTCCAAGGAGGAAAAAGCCAAACTTCTCAGCTGTGGTCAGAATGGTGGCCAAACACCTGTGGCTTCTGATTGTTTCTGTGGCAGGCTGACTCCACCTGTTCCTTACCGGGGGAGGATGGGTGGGGCTGTGTGTTTCCACCCCCCACCACCCGCATCCAGAGGCTCAGTTGGCGAGGAGCCCAGCATCCCCGCCCTGCCAGACCTGTCACGCTGCTGATAAAACCTGAACCTCATTGTAGCCTCCGGTTGGCTCCGGAGCTGGGAGGTCTCCACAAGGTCTGCAAGTGGCCCATTGGAAGAGGAAGAGGCAATTTCCAGGAATCCATCCAGACGGTGGGTGCACCTGGTTCCCCTTCCAGGATCCTCTAGTGTGTTTGACCTTGTTGGAAGGCTGCTTCTTCTTGCATCTTAGTCTCTCCCTCCTGCACTTCTTGTCACTCCCCGCCCTCATCACCTCCCGACCTCCTCTTCCTCCTTCACTTCCCCTCCTCCCCCCACACGTCTCCTCCATCCACAGCAGATTAGGACACTGAGGCTCAGCGACGACTTACCACAGTCACAGAGCTCACAGTGGTGGAGACAGGGATTCCATCAGATCAGAGTTGTCTGATCCCAAAGCCTCCCTTCTTAACCACTATTCTGTGGACTGACAAGGTAACTTGTTGTGGGATCCAGAATGTATTCCTCATGGAAATGTCTGTATCAGTGATTTGCAAACCAGTGAGCGAGCTCCAGAATCCCCCAGCAGCTTGTCAACCTGCAGCTGGCTGGGCCCCGCCCCCAGAGGGCCCCATTCTGCAGTCTGCAGTGAGGTCTGCACGTTTGCATTTCTGACAAGCTCCCAGGCAAGGCTGCTGCTGGTGGTCCCCAATCCACGCTTTGACACCACTGGTTTCTATTAATCACGAACCTTTAGATGATGATGTACAGGATTCCCATCGCATTGTGGAAATGTCCTGTCTTTTGGACCAGGAGACTTTGGGGCTGCTGTACTGCTAACTGTGGGTGGCCTTGGGCAAGCCCCTTGCCTTCTCTGGGTCCAATGTTCCCATCAGTATGGTAAGGTGCATATGAGAAGCTCTTGGTTCCCTGGGCAAGCCTGGCGTGCGGGAGAGGAGGGTTTGGAGTCGGGCTGGGTCTGACTTCTGACTCTGGGGAGTGGTGTGACCTTGGGCAAGTGACTTAACCTCTCTGTGCTTCCAGTGATTACCCTGGGAATGAAAGCGTTAGACTAGATAGTTTTTAAGTGTCAATCTCACTGAATTCATAGTTAAGGATGGTGGGGAGAGAAAGGTGAGGTGCTAAGGCTGCTCAGATGGTGAAGGACGTGTGTCCTCCCACCTGCCCAAGACCTTGAGGCCAAAAGAAATACAGGTGAGTCTCCTTCCCTCCCTTCCTCCCCCCTCCTTCCTCTTTCCCTCCCTGCCCCATCCTCTTTTCCTGCCTCTTTCCTTTCCACACCGTTATTTTCTGCTGCCTTAACTTTGCAGTCAGACAGACCTGGGTTCAATCAGATCTGTGGGCACGATCTGGACACCCTTGGCTAAACCACTTCCCCTCTGTGACCCCAGGGCCCTCGTCTGTAAACGGGCCCGTGACCGCTCCCGAGTGTTGCTGGAGATTCACATGACTCTCTCCATGGAAAGCCCCTGGTCGAGGGCCATGCACACACGGTGGGCGCCTCTGTCAGTTCTTTAGTGTGGAGGCAAAGGCCGGCTGGAGCCAGGCAGCCAGGTTGCCATCCCAGCTCTCCCACCCACCAGCTGTTGGCCTTGGGCAGTGACTTAACCTTTCTGTGTCCCAATTTCCTCATCGGTAAAATGGTGGCAGAAGTAGTACCTACTTCCTGGGGTTGCTGTGAGGATAAAGAGCAAGTGCCTAGCCCACTTCTTGGCTGTCAGCCATTTTGGTTATTCGGCCGCTGATGGTAATGATGATGTCATGATGAGATAAGCCAGACAAAACAGAGTCCCTTCCCCAAGGCGTTCCCAGTGTAAGGGAGAGAGACACCTTAACAGGTAGGGACAATACCACATCAGTGCCCTGATTGTGGGGGAGCCCAAGGGGCCAAGGGGAGCCCAGAGCAGCCCCCCAAGGTGCAGGGAAGGCTTCCTGGGAAGATGGTTCCCAAGCTGAGACCTGAAGAGGGAGCATAAGACCTTTCGAATAATAAGTATGTTCATAAGAATTCATATAAGAAAATAACAGGACAGGTGTGTTTATTATAGCTAAAAAGTTGAAAATAACCTAATCAAACATCAAGAAACTATTGATCAAATAAGCTATGGTGCAGAGAGTCAATGAACCAATTGGCAGCTGTTGAAACAGGGTAAGATATATACATCTTATCATTGAATGAAAAAGCCAGTTACAATATGGACATAGAGTGTGACTGAATCATTTTAGATTTCTATGTAAAATATATATATGTGTGTTCATACCAAAGTATGCACGATATTTATCTCAGGGGGAGCAGGGTTTGGGATGAAAACAGAATTTCTATGTAAACAACACGGGTTCTGAACATAGTGAAAGGTTTTGCTGTATTTTGTCACAGAGCTCTCCAGAAATGGAATATCGATGTACATTCCAATTATGGATAAGATTGTATGAGATTGTTGCTTCCCTGTAACATTTAGTAAAATCAGACCTTATAAAACATGGTAATCTTTGTTCATTTGGTGCTTTAAAACAACCTCCTTGCTGTTTTAATTTACAAAAAAAAAAGAGGGAGCAGAAGGTCATCAGGCCACGAAGAGGGGCAGGAAAGGCGTCCAGGTTGAAGGAACAGCAGGCACGAAGACCTGGGGTAAGGAAGGGGCCCAGAGTGGTACAATACCTGGTAGTCTGTCCTGTGGAGCTGCTGAGCCCTTTCAGGCAACACGACACTTCCCCCAGCTGCATATGTTCCTGGTTTGTGCTCAGACAGTGGGCACAGCTCCCAGCTGGGCTTGGCCGCCAGGGGGGCGGGTCGTCCCCAGCAAGCCTTGCCACCAGCCACAACCCACCAGCCCAGTCCCCGGCTGGCAAGCACAGCCACCCTTGGCAGCCCCCACTCCACGCAGCTGGCCGCCTCTGCCCTTGTTCAGCCCAGTTTCCTGCCCCTCCCTCTCTCTCTCTCCTCCCTCCAGCTGTTTCTCTGGCAGAGTCTGTCCCATTCAGGACAGCAGCCCCAAACAACGAGGAGCTCAGGACAGATGGAGGTCTCCCCAGGAGCCTCTCAGTGCATGAAGGTGTTCTGTGGTGGGGGGCGGGCTGTGCTCTGCCGGGTTTGAGGGGATCTTGAATGAATACATGAGCTGTTTTCTGGGCAAACAGCCACAGCCAAATCACGGTGTGACTGGGAGAAAGAAGTCGGGGAACACAGGTTTCCTGCACAGCCTCGTGTGGCCTGAAGTCTTGGGGAACCTCAGGAAGACCAGCCTCCAGGTACCATGCTCGGTGTGACGCCACCCGGAGGGGCCAGAAAAGGGGAGTCCTGGTCGAGGGAGAAGTTCTTTGGTCCTGCTTAGAATTTAATTCTTGTCAAAATGGAAATAGTTCTGTTATGATTTTCAGATTTCCGAAGTAATGCGCGCCAATTGTCAAACATAGCAAGATCACCAGAATTTTAAAAGCAGCGTGCTCAGCATTTTCTTTCGCTAAGTCTGTGAATGCTTGCGGCAGCCCCAGGAGGGAGGTACTTTCATGGTCCTCCTCATGCAGGTGAGGAAGCAGACTCAGAGAGAGGAGGGCATGGGCTCAGGGCTGCAGGGATGCTAAGCCGGTGGGGGGAGGGGGGTCAAGATTAGAATGAAATGAGTGTATAGCCCACCTTCTTCACCACTGGGCTGTACCACCTGTCAGGACAGAGACAAAAGCGGGGGCCTGAACCCAGAGAAGTGCCCCTCTCCATCCCTCCCTCTACCCCTCACTAATTTACCCGAGATGTTGTTGGCTGCCTGCAATGTACCAGACACACATAAGTACGTCCCCGAGCATACACAGGCTCAAGTCTTCCAACATCTCGTCTGGTCACTCTTGTACCTCACACGGGTTGTGAACTTCCTTCCCTGTCATCTCTGTTCCTCCACTATACATCTTAATGACTACGTAGAGAGCATGTCTTGGGATTTATGTAACCGTTCCTCATTGTGGTTATAAACAGTGCTGCCACGACCACTCGAATACGTCATCTCTATGTGCTTGTTCCACAGACACCTTTCCAGAGGGGAAATGCCTGGGTCAAAGGTTTGCCAGGTTTTAAGGCTGTTGAAGCTTTTGGCCACGTTGCCCCCAAAGGTTGTGCCAGCTTGCATTCCCCCGGTGCTGTATTGGGGGGGGGGGCGATATTCTTCCAGTGTCACCCACACTGGTTGCTGCCCATCTCTTAAACTTTCTCTGTTGGGAAAGGTGAGAATAACATTTGGCTGCCTCACTTGACATTTCTTTATTAATGCTGATTAGCCTTTATCATCTTACTCGCTTTTCTTCGATGATTATTCGATTCAAGTCCATTCCCATCTTTTCCTGCGGGCCCGTTTGTCTTTTTCTTATTGATATTTAAGAGTTCTTTGCATACAAAGGATATGAACCCTCTGTTCTCTGTTGAAAATAGTCCACTCCCCCCTCTGCTTTTGGACTAGCACATTTTAACTGGGTAAGCCATAAAGACCTGCTTTTGGCAAAATTACTAACAAACAACACATCATAATAGTCAAGTGCAGTCAGCCCTCTGTATCATGGGTTCTGCATCTGTGGAGTCAACCTACCGTAGGTCAGAAACATTTGTTGTTGCTGACGTGGACTATGCACTTAGGCCTGCAATGGTTGCATCTGTATTGAACATGTAGACATTTCATTCTTGTCAGTATTCCCTACAACACAGAGTAACAACTATTTCCACAGCGTTTACGTTGTGTTAGGTATTGTAAGTAATCTGGAGATGATTTAAAGGAGGATGTGTAGAGATTATATGTAAATTATGCCATTTTATACGAGACGTGAGTATATGTGAATTCCGTTCCAGGGGGCTCCTGGAATCAATCCCTCGTGGATGCTCTACGTAAGTCTGATCACTCAGACCTGTATGGTTCAGAGAGGTCAGTGAGAGAGTGGCCAGGCCCTGCGTCTATCTTCTCTTTCCATGAAGGGGCCCAGGCCCCAGTTTCTCTCTTGGAATCCCCTATTTCCTTTTCAAGACCAACTTCCCTGTGGTGGTTGCTGTCTCTCCTGCTTCCTCCAACTTGCTCAAGGGAAAGATTCCTTTAAATGTCTCAGTTGCTGAGATGAACACGATTGGCTAATCCAGGCCTCTGGTGGCAGGAGGAGAAGGTGGCCTGGCGTTTTCTTGTGACAGATAGTTTAACATAAATCCGTGACACTTACGCGGTGGGGTGTCAGGCACTGAGAAGCCGATGGGAAGAATTATTTATCTCTTGGTGCACAGGGACCTTCTCTGGACTCCCCCAAGCTTCAGGGAATAGATAAACTTGACCTTGGACAAGTACTTCCCTCTTTAGCTAGATCCTCCTGAGAAGTCATCCCTCCCACGCCACCTCACCCTGTTGGGACAAGGCCTGTCCCCTAGGCTTTCTCAGTGCCTGTACTTCCCGTCACAATGTGTATAACACTATGTTGTAATTGCCCCGTCATCTTGTCTGTCTTTCCTGCTGGCCTGGATGCATCTTTAGGCCAGAATGGGATGTTATCCTCTCTGTATCCTCAGTCCCCTGGACAAAACCTCACATGTAGTAGGTGCTCAGTAAATGCTCATTGAATAAATAACGTAGCCAGGCGTCATTTTCACCAACTGTAAAATTGGATGGGGGAGTTGGACTAAGTTCTCATCTCTTAGATGTTTACTTAGCTCCTCTCAGTTTGCAAACAATTTCATTGGGATGATTTTGAATTCTCACCATGGCTATATGATAAAGGTGCTATTTATATGCCCATTTGAGAGATTAGGAAAGTGAGGCCTGGAGGTGGGTTCTGACGCTAGACCTCTATGAGAGGCAATACAGCATTGTGGCTGTGGGGTTGGTTTCTGTTACGTGGGTTTGAACATGGTCCGCCACCTGCCAGCTTAGTGACATGGAACCACTTATCCTTATCTCTATGCCTCAGTTTCCTCATCTATAAAATGGGAATATGCGTAGTAACTGCTTCCTAGGATTATTATAAAGATTAAATGAGATCACATATGAGGGCTTAACAGAGGGCTTGTTGTGTCGTAAGGGCTCTATAAACATTAGTTATTATTCTATTTCATTTCTATACCACTATGCTGTCTATACCTGTGACACCCATCTGAGCCAAATAGAAATTATTATTTATTTCTTTGCCAGTATATTATTCTTTTCCCCCTTCTTCCGCCTCCCCCAAACCCCCCCACTCTGGTTCAAGCCGTTGTTTCTCAGTCTAGTTGTGTAGGACACAGCTCCCTGGCCCATGCTGGTGTGATGAGTCTTACGCTCTCCCTGGCTGAGGCAGTAGGTCACCAGTCATTGGTCTGCCACTCACAGTGGCTCACGGCAGCTCACGCTGGCCACCAGCCGCTCACGGCGGCACACGGTAGCCCATGGCAGCTCACGGCAGCCCAAGGCAGCCTACAGCAGGGTACGCCAACCTCCGGCTGCTCACGGCAGCCCTGCTCCAGGGAGAGCTGTTGTTCACAGTAGAGGGCGCAGCTCACTGGCCCATGTGGGAATCCAACCGGCGACCTCAGCATTAGGAGCCTGGCGCTCCAACCACCTGAGCCACCGAGCCAGCCCGCCAGTGTATTATTAATGCTCAGGTTCTTCCCTGTGTACAAGAAAATGAAAAGCTGATTTCACTCTCTTTGAGCTACGTGGCAGTGGTGCGGTTATCACTGCCTGTTTTGAGGCTATGAAGTAGACTCAAGGCTTCTCAAAGTGCAATCCTGGTATTATTGGCAACATGATCAATAATCATGAGTATTTTTTAAAGCTGCAGTTTTTAGTCAGAATTTCTGAGGGTGAGCAGTGGGAGTCTGCATTTTGAACCAGCTCCCTGGATGTACCTGATGCACCCCAAACCTTAAGAACCACTGAGCTAGAGTACTTGAATGTCTTTTCTTTTTGCCTTTGCCCAGGTTTCAGGGTTTTTGTTTTGTTTTGTTTTTTTCTGCACACTGAGGTTTCTTTTTTTCCTTTCTAAGCAAATATCTATGTACTTCTGTGAATCCACATGTCTGTGTCAGCAGTTGAGGCCAGGAGACACAGTGGAGAAGAAGTGAAACTTTGTTGTGTTATACCACAGAAAGTCAGATCATGTTAGCAATCACCCAGTGTGTAGACTTGGAAAGTATTTCAAGCCACAGAACCCTTTCCTTCAATGAAAATATATGCAGAAGTGCAATTTGAAAAGATAAAAGTGGTGTTATTCTAGATGAAACAGAAGTGGAGAACTCCAGACCGCAGCTCACTTAACTTTACCCTTATTGCTGAAGGACCTCTAAGAATCGTTAATAGCTCTGTTGGGCAGGTTGAAAACTGCAAATCTACTCCAAATTGTTAAGAAACTAAAGTTCTTGACTTTTGCTGAATTTGTTGTTGTGACCTTAGGCAAAGTACTCTCACTCTCGGCCATCATCGTCTCATCTGTACACAAGGCAACTGAATGTGGTATTTGTCAGGATAGCAGCTGCAGTAACAGACCCAAACATGTATAATGGCTCAAACAAAACAGACGTTTATTATAAGGCAGTTATTTCTGAATGGAGGGTGGTCCTCTTTCACATGGCAATTCGTTGACCCATCTCATGTCCCTATTATCTCCCTGGACATCATCACTGATGAAAGAAAGCATGGAGGTGGCATGTTTGCTTCTTAACTGCCTCCCACCACACGTAAGAACTAGTCATGTGATCACTCTCGTTGTAAAGGAGGCTGGGAAATGGAGTTCTTGGCCAGGGTGGCTTCCTCCCAGCTACAGCAGTGTACTGTAAAGGGAGGATGGACTTTTGCTGGGCAGCTGGCTGTTTCTGCCACAGACATGGTGACGTCTTGGGTCTCTTCTGTTCTCTGGTTCTAAGTCTAAATTTTCATTGGTCAATCTTAAAGTTAACATGGTGATGTTGGATCTACGACTTCCTGCTCCTCAAGATAATCCCCATCAAATATACTGAGTAAATTCCTACATTCCAGGCCCCTAAACACAGATTTCCCTGGGACTTAGGCAGCTGATGTTCTCTTTCCCTTCTGGAAAAAGGAAACAAGAATCACGATTTTATTGAGCACGGCACATTTATTGAACCAAAGGTTTCCGTAGCCATCATCTCATTGAATCCCCATACAACCTGATATGGAAAGGCTTCAGGATTATCACCCCCATTTTATAGATGAAGACGATGATGCTCAGAGAGGTGAAGGAACTTGCCCAAGGTCACACAGCTCATAAGCAAAAGAACTGGGATTTGAACTCAGAAAATCCTACTCCTAGGGCCCCATTGTACATTGGTGCTTGTGTGTGTGTGTGTGTGTGTGTGTGTGTGTGTGTGTGTGTGTGCACGCGTGCGTGCATGTGTTTGTGATTAAGGTAGGGTTTTCCTTGGGCTTTGTTCCCCTAGGTCTGGGCATAAGGGAATTGGAAATGCAGGAATCATTGTCTAAGTCCCTAGAATGGGCCAAGCTTGCTGATCATGAAACAGCTGGGTGGTTGTCCAGGCGTGAGGGAGCCAAGTGTGGGTAGCATTACAGCTACGGGCCAGAAAAAAAGGGAAGAGGGTAGCGTGTGAGGACACAGACGCGGGACATCAGTGGATCCTGAATGATGCTGAGGCCTTGACTGGACCGGGCACATAGTGAGTACTTGGGAGCAATGTCCTACGTGAATAAACCTATGGAGGAGTGAAAGCTATATTAATGTGAGAACTTCAGATGAATCAAGCCCAGTTCCTGTTCTTAAGGCCTTCAAAAGAGGGGGAGTAAACTTGTAACTTATATTTTTATTCATTCACTTAACAAATATTTATTAGCACCTACTATGTGTCTGATACACTACGAGGCAGAATGATGAACAAACAGGATTTCTGCCCTCCTAAAACTTTAGAGGGGCTGTGGGGTTTTCCGCCGTTTTAGGGACAAGGAAAGTGAGGCCCTGATTGGTTAGGTGACATTCCCTAGGTTACTTGGTGGGACGAGGACTTGGGGCTCCTGGTTGCCAGTTCAGAACTTTTTCTCTTCTTTTTTAAAAACAGTTTTTAAAAATGTATTTTAAAAAATTATTTTATTTTCCATTACAGTTGACATTCAATATTATTTTATATTAGATTCAGGTGTAGAGCATAGTGGTTAGACATTTATATAATTTATGCAGTTATCCCCCCTGATTAGTCTAGTTACTGCAGTATTATTGACTATACAACGTTATTACAATATTAATGACTATATTCCCTGTGCTGTACTTTATATTCCCATGACTAATTAGTAACTACAAATTTGTACTTCTCAATCCCTTTCCCTTTTACACCCAGCCCCCAAAACCTGTTCATCTACTAACCATCAATTTGTTCTTTGCATCTATGAGTCTGGTTGTGTTTTGTTGCTTTGTTTATTTTGTTTCAGATTCCACATATAAATGAGATTATATGGTATTTGTCTTTCTCTGTCTGACTTATTTCACTTAGCACAATACCCTCCAGGTCCATCCATGTTGTTGCAAATGGTAAGATTTCATTATTTCTTTTATGGCCGAGTAATATTCCATTGCATAAATGTACCACATCTTCTTTATCCAATTGTCTATTGATGGGCACTTAGGTTACTTCCATATAGTGGTGTGCGAGCCGAGGCATGCTGCTTGCGCTGAAAAAGCCTCTGTGGTGCTCATGGCGGGACTGATTGCTGGGCTGGAATGTGCCTCAGGCCGTGCACGAATTGGATGTGCCAGGGTTCCAGGGAGTCATCAAGGTGGAGTGAGCAGAGTTCCTCAGGTCAGTTTCAGATTTAGCCGTGTGGGGAGAGCACAACACAGGAAAGATGGCACCTGCTTGTAGGCTACACAGAAGGAAGGCACAACACAGGGACAATGGTGGCTGTTCCTGCAGCGACACCAGTCAGTCTGTCCCTGTATATCTCTGGCATCTTCCGAGTTGCTGTCCCTCCGCTGGAACCCAGGGTGAGTGTCTATGAGTGAGTGAGTCTGTGCTCGAGCCTTTTAAGAGGATGTCTGGGTTTCCGGCAGCCTTCCATCTCATCTGGAGGAGTGGACCCCCTAGCTGATTTTCACAGCCCGATGCTGTGGGGACTCCTCTTTCTGGCACTGGAACCCTGGTCTGGGGAATCCTTGATCACCAGGGTGACCCCCACCACTCAGCTATCCCTCCCGATGCTCAACCATCACATGTGGGTTTGGGGCCAGCTCGTTTCACGTATCTCCCCACCCCCCACCACCTGTTTCACATGGCTTCTTCTTTATATTTTGTTATGAGTTCTGTTCAGCGAGTCTTCAGATGATTCTATAATTGTTGATTGTTCTATAATTTAGTTTAATTTTAATGTAGTCATGGGAGGTGACAAGCACAGCATTTACCTACTCTGCCACCTTGCCTGGAACTTGCAGGATTTTTTCTATGATCCCTGGTTGAAGGGGAGACCTGGGATGCTGGGAAGGGATCCTGTGGGTTGGCAGCCACTTTGTGTTTCTTCTGGTCTCCAGGACATGCTGGTTTCCGGCAACATTAAGAAAGTTAGTTAATTTACTGCTCTTATGGAACCTATATGTTGTTGAAGTGATGGCCATGAGCTTGGTAGAGAAAGAGTAGAACGTCTTGTTCTGCTGGATGGAACCGAGGGGTAGTAATTCTACACCGTGCTGCTCTAGAGTTCAGGTTCCAGCTCTGCCCCTTGACCTCTGGCCACCTCAATGTCTTTATCTGTAAGGTGGGGACACTACCAGTGCCTACTTCATATGGTCATTGTGGGATTAAATGAGTTATTATACACAAAGAACTGAACAGAGCTCATGGTCAGTTCAACGAAGGCATTTCTATTTTTATTCCCAGGAAAGTAAGCATTGAAATTTGCCTTTGCATATCTAAGTTGATACGGGCATCTGGTGCCTTGTGACCTTAGGTTCCTAGGCCAGAAAAGGTCATATCAGCCCATCTCCTGGCTTCATGCCTCACCCCGTGGAGAAGTCCTGGGCTCCAGTGGTGGGCGTGAGTTGTTTCTCCACCCACCATAAACATCCTTTGGCAACCTTGGAAGTACCAGCAGCTGACTCAGCAGGGTGGTCAGCTGCTACCCAGGCAGAATGTCAGAATCGGTTCTGCTTTCTTGGGGTACATATCTTCGGTCCTCTGATCCAAGCCCTGAGCTCTCATGCTGAGGGCAGCTCTTGTGCAAGAAGGTGGGTAAGTTGATTCTTGCACCAATTGATTGGTACAAGAACCAACAGCTAGAATACTCAGTTTTTACTTGTGGGAATCAGGGGTCAGAGAGACAGAAGAGCTGGTGGAAGATGGTGTGGTTCAGCCCGGCAGACATAGGTTCTAGTCTTGGCTTTGGCACCAACCACCTGGGTGAACTTGGGTAAGTTACATAGCCTCTTTGAATCTTAGTTTTCTCTTATAGTTTTTGAGAGAGTGTCTGAAGTGCTCAGCAAATGGTCTGGGGTGGTGACTAAGGACAGAAGACATTCAGAATACACCCATCTCTTGTTATCTGAATTTGTTTGAACAGTATCAGAATCTATGAGTGTCTGGGTGTGAGATGAAATAAGGGCTTAGAGAGCCAGGATATGAGTGTCCTCTTGCTGCTAAAAAAATCACCACACATTTCATGGCCTGAAATAGCACAGATTTATCTCATAGTTCTGGAGGTCAGAAATCCAAATGAGTTTCACTGGCATAAAATCAAGGTGTTGATAGGACTGTATTATTTCTGGAGGGGAGAATCCATTCCCTCGCCTTTTTTTAGCTTCTAGAGGCTGCCCACATTGGTAGATTCATGGTCTCTCTTTCTCCATCTTCAAAGCCAGCCGCAGTGTGTTGAGGTTTCTCTCACCAAATCTCTCTGATTCTCCTCCCTCCCTCCTTTGTTTATAAGGACGTGGATAATGACATTGAGCCCTTGGATAATCCAGGCTAATCTCCCATCTCAAGATCCTTAATAATTTCTGCCAAATCCCTTTTGCCATGTCAGGGAACATATTCTCAGGTTCTGGGGGGGTGGGGGGGGGAGGGTAGGACATAGATATCTTGGAGGGAGGACATTATTCTGCCTACCACAGTGAGGCATATCTTAGACATTGATCTGTGTCTATTTGTTTTCTGAATTTGGACATTGAGAGTTTGATGGCTGTCCTTGTATTTGCAGTTAGCTTAGCAGGGCACTGACCAATCAGAACAGATGTGGGTGTAAACAACCAATGAGGCTGTACCAGGGCATATGGGGTGATTGTCAAGTCTGACCAAGGTCCGAGGCTTTGGCAGCATCGAGGCTGGATTCAAATCCCTGCTCCACTATTTACAAACCCCATGGTTCCAAGCAAGAGAGTTTCCTCATCTGTGAAATGGGATGGCAATATGCATCCCATGGGGTGGTGTTTAGGAGGAAATAAGGGCGTTCAAGTCAAATGCTTAGCATGGCGCTTGGAACCTGATAAAGGGCTCAGCATGAACCAGTAATCCCAGGGAGGTTTAGTTTCCATGTTGGGCTTCTCTGTGTCAGCACTGGTGATTTCTAGTATAAGAACCGCTGTTTCTGGTCCAGCCTGGGGAGAAGTTCTAGCCTGGCTCCTGGGCTACAAGGAGTAGAGCAACTTTCTATCCCTTCAGAGGAAGGGGGGGTCATTGTGGAGGATGTATGTTCTCACTGGGGGAAAGGCAGGTACCAGCTGCCCAGCCAGGCTTGTGTTCAATTAGGAGGTTCTCAGATTCTGAGGTGGTTCCTGGAAGGGTTATTTCAGTCCACACAAGTATAAGACCCTGCAGCTCTGCTGTTCAGTGTGGCTCAGTTTCCTCCAATGCTGTCTCTTTTTGAGTTTCCCTTTCTGCTTCTGGCCTTGCTACTGATTTTTCCACCCTGTTTAAACACCTCAGAGGGACTGCCTTATTGGTTCATTGAGTCCTGCCAGAGTTTACTCGGGGTTCCTAACGGGGTTCAGGTTTCTCTCTGATGATGGATTAGTTCCCTTTCAATGTGGAATCTTCGTTTCCAGTAGGCCTAAGAAAGATCTTGAGTTGCCATCGAATTGAGTTGACACTGACCTTGACCTTATCTAGTCCAGGGATAGGATTTTATATTCCTTACTCATGAACCATGGCAGACATCACCAATCAACCCAATCAACCCTTTAGCTGAACCCAAATGTTTCAGTAATTTCTCTGTGTTTCAAATCACCCCAAAAGGTAATGGCTTGAAATGACTTCTTTGTTCGCGATTCTGTAATTAGGCAGAGTTCTGCAGGGAAGGCCCATCTTTGCTCCATTAGTATGCAGGGTGTGGGGGCTGGCAGCGGAGTCAGTCAGGGGCTGCAGGCAGCTGGGAGCTCGGCTGGTCCAGGGCTGGGGCATTCAGGATGGCCTCACCTCCTGCAGGGAGTCGTGCTGTCTCTCAGGGCTCTGGGAAAGTGAACATAGAAGCCGCCAGGCCCCATGAGACATAAAACTGGGGCTGGCATGGTGTCACCTGTGCCACATTATGTTGGTCACAGCAAGTCATCAGGCCAGCCCAGATTAAGGAGGAGGAGAAATAGAGGCCACCTCTTGATGGGGAGAGTGACATGCATTTACGGGAGGGGGTGATGTTAGAATCCATCTTTAAAGACAGCCTAGAAGGTCAAGACAGGCTTGACATTAAAATCCGATGGATGACAATGATCATCTGAGATAATCATTCCTGAGGGTCTTAGTCCATATGAGCTACTAAAACAAAATACCAGAGACAGGGTGGCTTATAAACAGCAGAAATTCATTGCTCACAGTTCTGGAGGCTGGAAGTCCGAGGTCAAGGTGCCAGCACAGTCCGGTGAGGTCCCTCTTCTGGGGTGCAGACTTCTTCATGTATTCTCCCCTGGTGGGCGGGGCCAGGGAGCTCTCTGGGGTCTTTGGTATAAGAATACCAATCGCATTCCTGAGGGCTCCACCTTCATCGCCTGATAGCCTCCCAAAGGCCCCACCTCCTAACACCACCACCCTGCAGTTAGGGTTTCAACTATGAATTTGGGCAGGGCACGTGCATTTGGACCATAGCACTGAGCTTTTCAGATGGGAAAGTCCACACTTTCCCTTTTCAGATTGGAAAACTGAAACTCAGAAAGCGAGAGGGACTTGGCTAAGGGGCATGGGAAGGTAGGGAGAGAGCCGGGATAGGTCCTCCATGCACTCCCCAGCATGCTCTGAGCACTTACTGAGTTGCCATGGAGCATGGAATACAGGGAAAGACAAGAACTGTCCTTAAGCTGCTCCTAGTTGAGCTCAAAGACAGGTGTGTAAACAGAGTGGGGTTTGTCTAGCCAGGAGGTTGGCTTTGATGGCAGGGTACACAGGGGTTAGTGGCTCCTGGCTCAATTCACCCATGACAATTCCATCCATCCTCCATTCAGTTCAGTCGGTGAACACTGGGCCATTTTGACTTCCAGTTCATTATTAAATACACTTGAGTTAGTGCCTGACTGGGGCATTCAGTGTGCAAGCTACTACAGGAGCAAAGAGTGGGTAGCTTTGATCACGGAAGTCCGGAAATAACCTTGAGAAGGAAGCAGGTATTTGAGATGGTTCCAAGGATGAGTTGGCCTTGAGTGCTTGAAGGGGAAGTTGGCCAGAAATAAAAGATATTTCAGGCAGGAAGAGCAGCATGAGCAGAGATGTAAAGGTTTAACAAGTAAAGGATGCCTGGTGTGGTGGGCGGACGCAGGGAAAAACCAGAGGGAGTCTGACCACTGTGCAGGGCCTTGAATGTCTCATCCAATTTTCTGGGTGGTCCAATATATCCCATTTCACCGAAACAATATTCTGTTGTCCCCAGGCCACATCCTTTCCAAACTTGGTGCTTAAACTTGAACGTTTGGACAATGGAAGGCTTCAGATAATCTCAAGCTAATTGACTTTGAAATTCCAACTTGGCATGTTGGTTTGTGGCTTTCTTTCCTGGGTTGTCTGGTCCATAAACCAACTCAGAGAAGAGAATGTTTCTTTGCACTGCAGGCTTTTTTGACTGAAGGATGGGTCCCCTCTCCTACCATGCCCAAGACTTGCTGACGGAGGTAGGCACAGAGGTTGGGAGAAAACGGAAGTGTTTCCTTCAGGGGTAAGAGAGACTTCACCACCATCCGCTGAGCCAGGCTGGGCATTAAAGGGTCCACTGGCCTCCCAGCGGTGGGGGAGGTGGGGTGACTGACGTCAAGAGCGGGTCTTCAGGAAATGCAGGCAATTTGCAGTCTTTTTCTACGACAGACTAAATTCACAGGGGCTTCTTCCACTGTCAGGGATTTGGGTCACAAAGAAAACGTGTGTCCCTTGAGAGAGAATGGAACGGCCACCTGGTGGGTAGAAACAGAAACTCTGTCATCTCACGGACCTGTTTTGAAACCCATGTCTGCGGCTTGCTGGCTGTGAGGCCTCAGAAAGGTCACTTAACCTCTCTGAGCCTCAGTTTCCCCCACTGTAAATTGTGATCAGAAAAGAGCTTTCCTCATAGGCGTGGCATCGTGTGGCTTCCATGACGTCATGCGTGGCACAGAATTGGGGCTGAAAACCAAAACGTGAGAGGGCGGGCTCTGGTGGCTGGGGAATGGTGAGGACCAGAAACCCTGAGCCATGAGAGTCTAAGAAATGCCAGTGGTGGATGGTGCCAGAGTCAGAGCTTCGCCCAAGCTTTCACTTCTGTTTCCTGTCTTGGCCTGAAAACATGGTAGCAACTGGGTGGAGACCTTGACTCGCCAGCCTCGCTTCTCCTGGGGGAAATCAGGGCCTGTCTAGCCTAAATGGGCCTTTCTTTTTCTGTTTTTCTCTCCATTCCTGTGAAAAGCCCCAGACATGAAGGAAATCAGAAACAGGGCTCTGGGGAATGGCAGGGGAGGCTCCCTGAGCCCAGCCGGGCGACGCCCCTCACCTCCCCACCGCTGATTCCTGGTGGGCTGGGGGAGGGCATTCGTTAGGTGGGGGCCCTGGACCTCCTCCCTATTCCACTGGGTTGGGCCCGGATCCAGGCTTTCTGCTCGTTCCATGTTCTCAGCCCTCTCCCATCCCTGGTGTCTCACATTTTCCAAGGGGCTGGGAAGTCAGCAGAGCCCCAAATTCCTCCTTCCAAGAGCCTTTTGTGTTGTTTCCACAGCCTGAAGGGACAGGTGTCCTGGCCGGGCTTCTGCCCAATCCTGCTTGCCACCAGCAAGATAGGCTTCTGGAGCCAATCACTTTTCTCTGAAGGATCATAGCAGACTCATCAGAAACGCGGGAAGCGGGGCAAACGGTCCTATTTTACAGCCAAGGAAATTGAGGACCAGAGAGAGGATGTGTGCTCATTTGCTTTTTTTTTTTTGTCTTCCAGTCTTCCTTTCTGCATTAAAATTCACCGCGCCCCTCCCCGAGTGGCGTTAGCTTTTCGCTCTTTGGTGGGGCCTGCAGTCTAATAACTGAGTTTGGAGTCAGACGGACCTGGGTTCTAATCTTGTGTCCTTTGAATAGCAGCTGGGTGATCTCGGGTCGGCTACTCTCTCTCAGCCTCAGTCTTCCCATCCGTAAACGAGAGTGATGACAGGATCTGCCCTGCGTTGTGCAATGAGGACTAAATGAAATAATCCTTTAAAGAGCTTCAGTTAGTAAGCACCTGTAAAGGGAGCTGGCCGTAGGCTTGTGGGCACTTAAAACAAGACAGAGTGTGTGCAAGGTCCTGGGTACATACTTTCTGAAGTGGGATTGAATTCTTTTTTTTTTTCTTTTAATTTTAATTACAGTCGACATTCAATATAATTTTATATTAGTTTCAGGAGTACAGCCTAATGGTTATATCTATCTATCTATCTATCTATCTATCTATCTATCTATCTATCTATCTATATAAATAATTTATGAAGTGGTCCCTCCCATTTGTCTAGTACCCGCCTGGCACTATACATAGTTATTATAATATTATCGACTATATTCCCTATGCTGTACTTTACATCCCCGTGACTATTTTGTAACTACCAGTTTGTACTTCTTAATCCCTTGACCTTTCTCAGCCAGCTCCCCCAATCCCTCTTCCATCTGGCAACCATCAGTTTGTTCTCCGTATCTATGAATCTGTTTCTAATTTGTTTGTTCATTTATTTTGTTCTTTAGATTCTACATATCAATGAGATCATGTAGCATTTGTCTTTCTTTGTCTGACTTATTTGCCTTAGCATAACACCCTCTAGGTCCATCCATGTTGTTGCAAATGGTAAGATTTCATTTTTTATGGCTGAATAATATTCCATTGCATAAATGTACCACTGCTTCTTTATCTAATGGTCTATTGATGGACACTTGGGTTGCTTCCACATCTTGACTATTGTAAACAGCACTGCAGTGAACATAGGGGTGTATATGTCTTTTTTAATTATTGTTTTGGATTTCTTCAGGTAAATACCCAGAAATACAATTACTGGGTCATAAGGTAGTTTTATTTTTAATTTTTTGAGGAACCTCCAAACTGTTTTCCATAGTGGCTGCACCAATTTGCAAGCCCACCAACAGTGCTCAAGGGTTCCCTCTTTTCTCCACGTCCTTGGCAAACACTTGTTGTTTGTTGATTTATTAATGGCCATTCTGACAGGTATGAGGTGGTGTCTCATTGTGGTTTTAATTTGCATTTCTCTGATGATTAGTGATGTTGAGTATCTTTTCATATGTCTATTGGCCATCTAAGACAGGTTCAGATTTGGCTGTGTATGGGGAGAGCTCCACACAAGAAAGATGGTGCCCTCCCCCCAGCCACATGGGAGAAAGGCTCAACACTGGGACAATGAACACTGTCCCTCCAGCCCTTGCCCTGAAGCCTCTCAACCCAGTCTCTCCCTATATGTCTCCATCACCTCCCAAATCACTGTCCCTCTGCCAGAGCCCAAGGTGAGTGCCTGGGAGTGAGAGAGTTTGTGCTTGGGCCCTTTAAGAGGAATGCCTGGGTTTTCTGCAGCCTTCCATCTCATTCAGATGGATGGAATCACATCTGATTTTCACAGCCAGATGTTGTGGGGCCTCTTCTTCCTGCTTTGGTGCTCCAGGGCGGGGAACCTGGTGTGGAACTAGGACCCCTCACTCTTCAGGGGAGATGTCTGCAGCTGAGATTTCTCTCCCAACACCCAACACTCACGTGGGTGTGGGCACAGACTGTTTTTCATCTCCGCCCCTCCAACCAGTTTCAATGTGACTCCTTTTTTCATATCCTTGGTTATAGGTCTTATGTTCAGCTAGTCTTCAGATAGGTCTTCAGGTAGATTATTCTATAATTTAGTTGTAATTTTAATGTGCTCATGGGAGGAGGCAAGCACAGCATTTACCTACTGTGCCGTCTTGACTGGAACTCCTGAATGTTTGAGATTGAATTCTTTAAACGCCCCCTTCTGCTCAACACCGTATTTTCCTGTCCAGAATGGGGCTCAGAGACCAAGGCTCAGAGAGGTTGGTTGGCTGCCTAAGGCCACAACAGCTCATAACAAAGGGAAACAGACTCCTGACACCTCACCTTACACTTGCCTGTACAGCACAAAGACTATTGCTATTCTCCTGGTCCCCTTCTCCAGAACTTACCTACCCTCTTTCTCTGTGATATGCAAACCTTTCCACTTTACCTAGGCCACAGAATCTTGCTACTCCAATTAGGGTTATCTCATGTATCTTTGATAACTCGATCAAAACTTAATCAGTTTCACGCCCCATTCCCTCAGAAGCCTGTTCTCATCCAGATGTCCAGCTGAAAACCAAAGCAATCAACTCTTTCACACTGAGGTGCTTGCAACTGATGATAGCTTGTAGGAGTGGGGGTTTGTGAGCACGGCACCTTAAGCCAGCAGAGAGTATCTACAATGGTGGACACTCAGGCACTGTGGACGCAAGAAACCTTCCGGCCAGGGGTCTTCCTGGATGTAAGCAAGCAGCAGCCTCCCCTTCTACAGGACCTGAAGACAGGAAGTTATTGCGTCAATTCCATAGGAGAAGTTTGTAGTGCTGACTTCCTCCCACCGCTACTGGGGCCTCTCTGTCCCTTCCTTTTCTTGTAGATGGAGTGGTGGAATTGGGTTGACTTTTTTTTTCTTTTAAGTGACAAAGTTTTACATCAGCAGAGCTCAGAGAAACAGGTCAGACTGTGGAGGCAAGTGTTGCAATCTTGGCATAACCCATGTCTACATTTCCCACCCACCTGCCTGCTGCTTTCTCACACAGCCTGGGGACAGAGTGGTAACCCTGGCTGTGTCCAATGTCCTGGATAAGGAGCCTGGGGTCCCTGTCACCATCGCTGACCTGGTAACATTCTCTTCTCACTCGTGGGCACCCCTTCCTTTCTTGTGCAGAGACTGGAGGGGGCACTGGAAGAGAAAGGGGCAGTGCCAGCTGGGTTGGTGTGGGGAGAAGCACATCTCATCAAGGTATGTTTGGGGAGATAGAATGGTGGGGCACTCAGAACTTTTAGAATCCGACTGCTTGGCCTCAAATTCCTTGACTTCCTAGCTTGGTGGCCTTGGTTTTCTCATCTGTAAAATGGGGGTGAGAACAACACTGGGTTTTGGGGGTGGGGATAAGGGGAGATGAATCTAAGAAAAGGCACATTTTATTTTATATTTTTGGTATTCACCACAGCCAGTTGTTTCAAGGAAAAAAATCTGGAGTTGGGTAATTTGGAATTGGAAGTCCACATAGGGAATGCATTTAGCTCGGACGCAGCGCTCAGTAAGTTTGCGCGACATTTACTATTTTGTCACTAGCTGTCCCTGTCCTTAGTGATGGGGTGGATTGAGTGAGAAGTTCTGCCACTTTCAACCTTCTCACTGTGGGGCTTTGAGCAAGTTGCTTCACCTTGTTGGGAGGTACGTTCTTGAAAACTGGGACTGTGTCAATTCCTTCTCAGGTGGTTGTGAGGATGCAGGAGTGATGTCCAAGGTGACCCTGGCCCCAGGGCAGTAATAATTTTCTGGAACTTTCTGAAAGGACTCTCTGAGTGTCATCTGGCACCCCCAGGAGTGGTGGTGGCCAGCTTGTTTCTCCCCTGGGGAGTCATATGGAAATGCTGGGGGCATCTCCAGATACTTGAGTTCCTTGGGGGGGCTCCAAAGTTCATGGGGTTCTGGGTTGTCCCCCAGCGCTGGGGTGCAGAATAAAGCCACTGTGAGGAGCCGGTTCAAGGCTGGCTGCCTGGCCCCGTCTTCTCCATGCACCGCCTGCCCCTGTGACCCCTCTGCTTTTCCCTCTTCTCTCTGCCCTCCTTTCATCTGTGGCCAGTGCTCTGAGCCAGATGCCATCTTCTGAGCTTGCGTGGAACATCTTTGGGCAAAACCAAGCACTCACTTGTCCCCAGTAAGAGGACCTTTGAGGCCCCAGGTACCCGCCAGCTTCTTGGTGGCTTCTTCCCTCTGGGAGCTGGCTGTGATTGGAGGTGATTCCACAGTTGTAAGGTGGGGATGGCGATTAGGGCTCGTGGGTGGCTGGGGCAAATGGGGGACAGGAAGGACCCTGAGAGCTGGCAGTGATGGTCCCCATAGCTCAGCATCTCAGTGCTTTCCAGCGTCTTTGCTGGAGGCTACACACTGCGGGAGCCCTGGGAAACTTGCACCAGCAGAAAAGCAGGGAGGAGGGAGACAAAGGCTCCTTTGTCAGCCACTTGGGGCTCACTGTTGGGGAGGCAAGGAGAGTTGGGAAGAGGTGAGCGTTATAAAGAGGGAAACGAGGACTCATGCTGGGCAGTGGGGTGGACACACTCTTACCAGCCAGGATTTGCTCCTCATGAGCAATGGGTGGAAAATTACTTTGAATCCTTTCCTGAAGGGCCGGGAAGGCTAAGACAAATTGGCGGAGGGGAGAAATTTCTTCACGCGCTGTGAATGCGATCACTGCTGTATTTTAAAACAGAATATAAGCAGGGAACAGCTTTTGAGTTGGTGGCTCCTTGGGGCTGCTCACGGCTGGCATACCACCTCCAGGACATGGCCTCTTGCGGGCTTGGGCTCTGACCTCTGAGGTTGGGGCAACACCAGAAACCCGCTTGGTAAAGTGTTTGTAGGAAAATAACGTGTTCTTGGAGTTCTCCTGGAGGCTAATATCCAATGGACAGAGAGAACCTCTGGAGAAGATAATGACTGAAACCTAACAGGGCTTTCAGCCAGTCTTTTCTCTGCTAGGACCTCCTCAAACATTGCCTTCCAAACCACCAAACAGACTATATGTTAAAAAAAAAAAAAAAAGAAGCCAAAACCAAAACAAAAAACAAAAACAAAAACCCCACTTACTGTTTCCTGTTAAAATTAATGAAAGACGCTGACAAGCTCCCATCACATATTCTGGTTAGCACGTGGTTACTGATCGCCCTGTGGCTCTGTTTTTCCATCCCAAAGGGAATAGCGTGAAGACGTCAGTTCAGGGAAACAAAGTCAGGAGAGCGCTTCGAAGGCCGCCCAGGTCAGGCCCTCTGCCAAATGTTCCAGACATATCTTCACATTAAACCAGCAATGCATAAACCTGGATGTCTAGACTGAAACACGTAGTCTCTCCTTCCCTGGTACATCTAGGAAATGTGGCTCTTACGAGCTGCCGTTTGGGGAAGTGCCACCAGCTTATGGGGAGGTGGGCCGTATTCAGTCAGTCAGTCTCTTTTTTTTTTTTAATTTTATTTTATTAAATTTATTGGGGTGACAATTGTTAGTAAAATTACATAGATTTCAGGTGTACAATTCTGTATTACATCATCTATAAATCCCATTGTGTGTTCACTACCCAGAGTCAGTTCTCCTTCCATCACCATATATTCGATTCCCCTTACCCTCATCTCCCACCCCCCACCCCCCTTACCCTCTGGCAACCACTAAACTATTATCTGTGTCTAAAAACAACAAAAGAACAAGACAAACAAATGAGAAACAGAAACTCATAGACACAGTCAGTCTCTTGAAACATCTGGAACCTCAAGGCCATGTCCATACTGATCACCTCATCACACTGTGTCCCCTTTATATGGACCTCAGGAGAATGTCTTTGTGTTTCTGGCCCCAGGAAGGCTCCTTATTCCCAACCGGGTTTGTTTTTAGCTAAACGGCTTCGCCTTTTCAGACCAGGAGTCTGGGAGTCCAGTCTGTGGCCCACCCAGGCTAAGTATTTAGGACATTACTTATCATCTGTATTTTTTCCCTCAGCCTTGGCTCCTTTTTCTGTTCCCACCCACGTTTCCCTTCCTCCTTTCATTCTCCCTCTTAATTTATGTTCTCGTGGATACGTGAGCCTCTTTTGAGATTTTTTTCCACCTTCTCCCTTCTGGACCAAGTTACTATATAGACAAATCTGCAAGCAAAAACATCCTGTAACCCTTCCCCCTGCCCAGGGAGAGCAATCCCACCTGGTAGAGGCCAGCAGGCAAGAGGTTAAGAATGAAACAGAGGAAATGCTGGCCAAGATTAAATTGAGGAAGTGGCCGGCAGCTGCCAAGGGAAGGAGGTGGCCGCTTATCCTGTGTGCCTCCAGGCAGCTGAACCAGGCTTGAGGTGAACACACAGCAGGTTGCTCAGTTCAGTTTAGAAAAAAAAAAAAAAAAAAAAAAAAAAAAGGAAGAGCTTTCTAAATGACTTCATGAATTTTTCTAGAAGTTCTGCTGGTGAGAGTGGGGGAGGGGAAAGAGGGGAATCCTGCTCTGGAAAATGGCGGAACCCAGAGAAAGAGGTTATTTCTGATTATTTTATTTCTGAGCAGTGACTGGAGGGCTCAGGGGATGCCTGAGGGGAGGTCCCAGGTGGAGGTTCCCCCCATTTCAAGGCGAAACTAGGACTCAGAGAGGCAACGTCACTTGCCAAAGGGCAGCTCTTCACGGTGCCGGAGTGATGACGTTTTAGGCCTGTCTCTTCCCACCGTGATGTAAGCCCTGCCAAGCATAGGTTTTTGCTCTCTTTTCTCTCTGGCATTCCCAAGCCTAGCACAGTGCCTGGAGTACCACAGAGATTTGTTGAATTAATTAAGTGAAACGAACAACAAACAAACAAAGTTTATGATGGCGGAGCTAGGATTCAAACTCAATGTTACCTGACTCCAGAAGTAGCCCTCTTTAAACATAACAGTCAAGGGGCACTTTTGCTGGAGCCAGGCTCTTTGTATAGGTAGGGTGACCAACCCATCCTGATTTGCCTAGAATACTGGGTTGAGTATGGAAAGGTCAGCATCTCAGGACACCCCCAAACTGGGATGACTCGTTATCCTGTACACCCTGCAGATATGATCTCATGGAATCTTTCTATCAATCCACTTTACAGATGGGGAGACTATTCCGTGACCCAAGATTACGTGGCAAGCGTGGGGCCAGGCTGGCGTTGGCTCCTGGCTTTGCTGCAGCTGCGGGGGGCTTCAGCTCCCAGCTGCGCTGAGCCACACTCTCCTTTTTCTGCGACGTGAGAGTGGCAGACCCTTGACCCTGCCACTCTAATGCCTTTCCAGCAACAGCTTTTAGGATTCTGGAATTTCCTCTGAGCATCAACCAGCTGTTTTTTCCGTTGAGCATAAGGGGCAATTTTCCCAGCAAGACCGTTCCTGGGACAAGGCTTGAGCTTTGCCTTGGGAAAGGTGACAGCACAGTGACAGGGTTGAAGGGGAGGGCAGCCTGTCCCTCTTCCCCCAGCGCCTGGGAACAGGGTGGGATCTCACATTCCCGCCAACCTGGTTGCTGGCAGCAGCACCAGCCCTTTCGTCAGCTGCCTGGGCTGGAGCCAGAGAATTCCAAGGGGCCAGATCTGCCTGAATGCCCTAGGGCGCCTGTGGCTGGGGCTGCTGCCTGGGGGCAGAGGGTTGCAGGGAGAGGCTAGGGCAGCTCCAGGCTCCAGGATCTCTCAGGGAGCCACCCGGCTAGGCAGGCCTCTGCAGCCCCCTACCTCCCCTGGAGCACTGCCTGTGGCAACTGCTGTTCAGAGGTGGGTGAGTCGGGTCACTGAGGGCTCTCTGAGGTGGGATTGTGGATGTGTGGGACACTGCAACTGTGCCAGCCCTGTGCACTGGTGGGGTCAGTGGGTGCCAGAGCATAGGGCTGTGTATCTACCGAGATCCCTCCTGGGTAAGTCACAGAATGTCAAGGGCAATCACAGTGGTTGAAGACGTGGGCCATGGTGTCAGAACAGCCCAAGTTCAAATGCCACCTCCGCCCCTTCCTAGCTGTGGGATCTTGGGTTAGTGGCTTTGCTTGTTTGTACCTCAGTTTCTACAGCTACAAAATGGGAATGAAAACACCCACCTCAAAGGTTTTTTCTGAGTAGAGGGACTGGGTACACTGTTGGCTCCTAGTAAGTGGGGGTCAATGTCATCACCCCCAACTTCTTGGTTTCTGTTCCTTTCACCCCAGGGCTGTACCCCGGGACCCTGTGACAGCTGAGGGCTTCTGAGTCACCACAGAGAAGACTTGCTGGGGAGACATAACGGAAGTCAGAGAGAGGGGAAGGGGCGTTGGTTGAATGCTTTTCACACCCTTGTAGTGAAAGGGGCCATCACCCCACTGGGATGCTTGCAAATGCTGTGATAGGACGAAGGAACGTTTTAATTAATTCATTAATTTCTTATTTTAGTTTTTTTCAATTACAGTTGACATTCAATATTATATTAATTTCAGATGCACGGCATAGTGGTTAGACGTTTATATAACTTACAGATAAGTTAAGTCCAGTCCCCCGTTGACACCATACAGACTTATTACAGTATTATTGACTATCTTCCCTATGTTTTACTTTACAGCCTCTGTTTTTATAACTGGCAGTTTGTGCTTCTCAATTCCTTCACCTTCTTCACCCTGCCCCCAATCCGCCTCCTGTCTGGCAGCAAAGAGGAGGGTTTTAAGCAGCTGTGTGGATTGCAGCTGAGGTCCGCTCTGGATTCCCGCAGGTCAAGTCCTGCTTCCCCTGATGCTGCCTGGTGATCTTGGTTAGATTTCCTTCAGTGCCTCCCTTTCAACACTTATTAAGTAGGGATGGTAATCGTGTCCTCCTGGGGAGACCCGGGAGCAGGGGGGAGCTTGGGGAACTCGTCAGGATGTGGGGAGGTAAGGAAGCCCAAGAGCCCAGCCAGACGCGTGTCAGCAGGAGCATTCTCTTTGTTCTCATTTTCACTTTGCCGCCTGCGCCTGCTCTACCTGGATTAGTGCTGAGTGCATGGTGAGGCTGGGGGGAGCAGGGGGGACAAGACAGGGACACCCAACAGAGGGATCTGCGGAAGCAAAGGCTCAGAGGCCTTGACCCACCGGCTCCTGGAATACAGGGAGTGGGTTGATTTGGAAGGACTTGGCTCTGAGGTCTACCCCTCAGTGGCCCCTCCCCGACCCCAGCCAGGAGCTTCCTGTGAGTCCTGCAGTCCTGACCTGGGTCAGTGACCCCAGATTGCTGACCTCATCCACCTGGCCCAGGGGACTGGAGACAAGTGTTCACACCCAGGGACCCTCCCTTCCTCTCTTTGCAGCTTATCTCCACGCGGTCTCCTGTCCTGTTCTGCCTTTTCCCCTTAACCTCCCCTCCCTGAGCTCTGGAGCGTCAGTATCAGACACATGCACGCACACGCATGCATATCCCACATACACGCTTTTAGCCTTTTTTGCACTAACAGTGAGATAATAAGAGCCAGGATCTAGTCTAAGCGTTTTATGTATATCAAGTTATTTAATCCCAGAACAGTTCTATGTAAGAGGTACTACTATTTCCCCCACTTTACAGATGGGAAAACTGAGGCATACGGCCACTAAATGGTTCTCCCCAGATCCTACATCTAGCTGAGATTAAACCCAGGCAGACTGGCTCCTGAGCTGGGTGCTCAGCTCCATTTAGCAAAGGCTTTTGCACCCACCCAAACTCAGCTCAAATATCACCTCCTCCAAGAAGCTTCCCTGATTTCCCCAGCCATCATCTCTGCTCTGTACAGGGCCAGGGCCACAAATTCAGCAGGAGACATGAATGACTAATGTGGAGACATTATTCACTCTCGCAAAGAAACTCACGCTCTCCCATGAAAACTGAAAACGAGAATGATTTGGTTCATCTTTCTGTCACCAGCATGCTCTTATTTCCACAACAGGAAAGACCCTGGGCAGATTCTATGGTGAACTTGTTCCAGCCGACTCATTGCTCCAGGGTCAAGGGGATAATAGGGAGGGGTAGGAGTGGGGAGAACCCCAAACAGTCTGTTATGCAGACTGGTCCAGTAGAGCCAGTTTGCTGGAAATCTGGCTTTCAGGTGAGCACTCAGAGCACTGACTATGTCATGATTTGTTCCTGAATCTGCCTCCCCTATTTGGGGACAGAGACTTGGCCATCTTACTCCCACAGCATCTAGCAAGGAGTGTGGCCCTTAGAAGGTACCTACTAGCTGCTTTTTCAAGTGATGTTTGAATGCAGGAATCCACACTGTTTCCTGAACCTGCTAAACCTGTTCCTGCCTCAGGGCCTTTGCACGTGCAGTCCCCACTGCCTGGAGTTCTCTTCCATTGGATAGGCATGCCTCCCTCTCCCTTTATTCTGGTATTTACTCAAAGGTTACCTTCTCTGAGCACTCTACCTAAAACAGCACCCCCAATCTCTATACCTCATTCCTCTTTATATTTTATTTGAAGCATATACCATCACCTGCCATTATATTCATTTTATTTTTTAGCATTTACATAGTGCTTCTAACGAACCAGGTATGCTTAGGAACATTACCAATGTAAGCTCATTTAATCCTCGCAACAACCCTGTGAGGGAAGGGCTACTATCACATCTTTTTAGATGAGAAAACTGAGGCACAGAGAGGTGTGGTGACTTGTCTAATGTCACACAGCTGGAGAGTGGCAGCACAGGGATTCAAACCCAGGCAGGGATTCAAACTTTGGCTCCAGAGGTGTTTGACTTCTTTATTATGTATTTCTTTTTTCATCTGTTTGTTGGTCCGTTCCTCCCCCTCAGGAATGCTAGCCCCTTCAGGGAAGTGATGTGTCCTTTTGTTCCCTGCTGTATCCCCAGGAACCAGATCTGGGCCTGGTTCATAATAGGTGTTTAATAAATATTTCTTGGAAGGAGAAGAAAGGTAGGAGGATCAGAGAATTAGAGGGAAGAATCCTTGGCCTTCTGAGCTTTCTGTTAGCTGAATGCCAAGGCCATCTTGTTGGAAGTTTCTCGGCTTCCTGGAGGGTTTGAGTCAGCCAGTCTGAGAGGGGCCCCATCCTCCCCACCACCCTCCTTTGCCCTCCAATAGGGCCTCTGTTTTCTGACCTCTCCCAGGCAAAGGTGCCAAACTGCACTGCTGGAAACCTGGGCTCAAGCTGAACATACTTCCTCCCCTGACAGGGGCCATGGAGGAGAATGTTCCAGGCCAGAGGCAGGAAGTCTCCAGAACAAGATGGCCTGGAGTGAACTGGGCTGTTGGGCAGCCAGCAAGTGGCCTGGGTGGGGCTACCTTTGGTCAGATGTGCTCAGGGCCTCAGTGCTGCCCAGGGGACGAGCAGATGGAATAGGACAGGAAGGCTGGGAAGGGGACCTGATACTGCAGACACCTGGTGTCTCAATTTATCCAGCGTTTCCTGACATCAGACCCTGTTTCGAGCAGTTCTGGAGAAGGCTGGTGCCCTGCCAAGCCCTCCTTGGACCCTAGTATCGTGGACCCCACTGAAGGAGCAGCGGAAGCACATTTCCCAGTTTCTCCTTTCTTATAATATTAATAAATAATCACAACTGTGCCTGGCACTAAGCCAAGCACTTCACCAGCCTTGTTTCACTGAATCCTCACGTTCCCGAACTAAAGGGGATTTGCTTGCCTGTACGTATCATGGCCAACAAGACATGAACAGGGGTTTGCAGAAAGAAAGTAAAGGTTTGCTATTCAAGGAAATGGCACCAAGCCTGGAGACACAGGTGAGCTAGCGCTCAAAGACCTGACTCCCAGACGGCCTCTAGGGGATAGGTTATAGAGGGGACAAATCATTCGTCATGGAAGCTAAGGGTGTTGGGGTCGTGGGCCCCACTGATTGGTCGGGGCAGAGCTGGAGACAGTTGCTCATTCCATCAGGCCCTGATAGCAGTCTGGCGTCACTTTCCACCTTCCTGGGTCTGGCGTTGAAACACAGCTGAGGTCCAGACGTTATCTTTAGTTTGATCGGATCTGTTTCTGTGGTCAACAGACCTGTTCCTAAGACTGTTGGATGCTGAGCAGAATCTGATGTCCTAAGGGCTTCGTGACTAAGGGAGTGTCGTGTAATATGTACAAAGATGGGGGGATAAGGAAAGAAGAAGCGAGTCCTTATCAGACTAGACAAGGCCGGTGGGAATCAAGGCGAGAGGAACGAGAACAAGTCATTTTAAAGAAGTGAAGATTTTGCACTCACAACTCCCCGAGAGAGATGCTACACAGAAGAGGAGAGAGAGGTGAGGTAACCTGTGCAAAGTCACACGACTGTGAAATGGGAAAGTGGCATCGTCTGAGACCCTATAAACTGCTGGCTGTTTTGTTAAGTGCATCCCATCAGTCACTTTCCTTCATCTTCACAGTATGTTGGGCCATCTCTATGTCCCTGAAGGGACCATCTCCTTGTTAAGCTTTTATGTCCTGACAGAGGTGGGACACAGAGGTGGCACAATAGCTTGATTTCAACTGAGAGGCTTTAATCAAGCTGAAAAATGGCTTGCAGAGTCTCTCCCAGAGGATGTGGGGATGCCGGAAAGGGAGATGGGGCCGAGCTGAGGGTGGAGGACCAGTAGCCACGGCTTCCTCATCCAGCCAAGGCAGCGTCTGGTCTGGGAGGAGGAGGCTGAGAAGAACTGCTAGCTGCAGACTGGTTCCCATCCCTCCTCTGCTTCCAGACACCCCCCCAGGCTCATCTTTGAGCTCCGTTGGTTTCTGGAAACACAACCCTTTGCTTTGGTTTGGAATCTGCAAACTGGATTTAACCTGGCTTTCTTCCCAGCATGGGACAGAAATGCTGCTGGCTCTTTCAAATACGTCATCATCTGATTTTTCTATACAAACATTTGTGGGGCACCTACTGTGTACTGGGCACTGTGTCCACATCATTGTTTCACGACACGCTCACACTAATTCTAGGAGGAGGGTAATAATATCAGTCCCATTTTACAGATGAGCACACTGTGGCTTGGAGAAGAGAGAGAATTTGTCCATAGTCATTGAACTAGGAAGGGGTTTTGAACTTGAACTCCCAAGTGTGGGCTCCTTTAGCCACTGGGTACCTTGGAGTTGGAGACAGGCCTGAGACAATCTTGTCACAGCAACAACCCCAGACTTGCTCATGGGATTGTGGTAAGAAGGCTTGTAAATTAACCTTGAACTTCTGGCCCAGAGATCTTAGGTCTGTAAGGGGTCCTATGAGATTACATCATCAAGACCTTTAGATTTCCTGAAAGGAAGGTTTTATTATTGCCATTTCGTAGGTCATTCAACTAGAGTTCAGAGAGGTAAAGCAACTTTCCCAAAGTCACACAGTATGGCACTGAATCATGTTGTTTTTTTACTGACACAAGCCTAGGAATAGACAGACACTTGAGCCATTTAATTATGGTATTTTTTAAAGCTGGAAGGGGGTGAAACCATCAACTCCAACTACCTCCTTGTTTTACAGATGGGGAAACTGAGGACCCCAAAGGGTCAGGGATTTATCTAAGAACATTTGCCAAGTAAAGCCTGCAAGATATAAAAGAAAGAGCAGTAGATTCTTAATCTGGATTCAAATTCCACCTCTGCCTCTCAATGGCCAGGTACGCATAAGTTAAGATGTTTAACCTCACTTGGCCTCAGCTTCTTCACCTCTAAAATGAGCATAATAATGGCCACCATCCCATGGGGTTTGTGTGAGTGATGTCCACAAAGTGCTTCTCAGAATCCTGGCACACATAGTAGGTGCTCAATAAAATATTGCTCTTTTGGTGGTTATTATTAAAATTAACCCTGACATTCTAGAATTCAAAGTTCCTTACCAGCATGGCCAGCTGGGTCTCAATATACTGGCCTGGGGCTCTGGTGTGAGTTTCAGGGCCCTGGTGAGTTTCTCATTAATCTGACAGCGACAGAGAGGAAGGGAAGGAGGGAGGGAGCAAACCCTAGGGATCGAAAACAAGGGTTCCAGACGCAGACGAGCCTGGTACTCAGCTTCCTTGCTCTTCTCTCCCACAGAAGGTGAGCGCCCTACTGATGGGGACAGTTGCTTTGGCTGCCACCTCCCAGGTGTCTCAAGGGACCAGAAAGGGAACCCATGCTTTGGGGAAGTATCAGGTGTAGCCTGGCCCTCAGGGCTGAAGGTGGGCTGTGCTGGCCTGGATTTAGGGGGCAGGGGCTGGGACAGCGACTTCTCAGGAAGCACCCAGGAGGCCCTATGTTCAGGCTCCAAGCCCGTACTGAACGCAGGACACCCAGCGCACGCCACGGGCTGGTCCTGGCTTAGGGAGATGGTTACCACCAGTGGCAGCCATCTCAGACCACATCCTGAGAGCTTGCATGAACAGTGCCTGCTGCCTGCCAGACACGCTGTGTACACAGCTCGGGATTATTTGCGTGAGTGGATTCAAGACTTACTTCAGGGGATTAAGCAAATGGGGTGCTGGGCCTTTCAGCCCAGTGGGACATATAAGTGGGGGAGAAAATTTGTTTACAGGCTACCTCCAGGGGCGGGGGCAGTGTTTATGGGGAGAGGCACGGGCTGTCTGCGTGATGGCTTTGGATGCAAGCTGAGTGGCTTGGAGAACACGTAGTGTTTGTGCATTGGACCCATTGTGGGGAGCCTGAGGGGCTTTCTGGCCTGGAAGGAGAGCTGTCCATCCAAACACTCTTGCTGGGGGCCTTTTGTGGCTGGGAATGGCTGCTGGATCTGTAATCAAATAGGGGGTTGGCTTTGCAAGGGGGCACTTGCAAGCAACCTGGGCCCTGGGTCAGGGCTGGAGTTTGTGACAAGCCTTGCCTCCGTCCTAGGGTAGGCAGAGACCAGATCTCTTGGGCCTTCGGGACTTGGGTAAGGAGTTGGTGTTATTCTAAGGACAAGAGAAGCAGCTGAGAACTTTTAAGCAGGAAACAATGCGATGTGGTTTGAATTTTAGAATGATCTGTCCAGCTACTTGGTGGAAAATGAAATCATACGTAGTTAAGGCGACAGACTGTTTAGGGACCTATCACAGTCATCCAGGAGAGCAGAAATGATGGACAGTTGTGTGAGCTATTTAGGAGACAGCATGACAAGATTGGATAGACATAGAGGTGAAGGAGGGGGAGACAGGAGAGTCTGGGTTCTCTGTCAGAGTCTCAGCAGGAAATGAATTACCTGCTCAAGTGGGGGTGATCGATGAGAGCTTAGTAGACAAAGGTGGACGGTATCAGAGGTGCAGCAATGCAAGGCCTAGGATGCAAAGAGAACTTCCTGCCCTAGGCTGAGGGCTGGAGAAGGGAGCGGTCATGGCCGTGCAGATTGCTGTGGCCACCTTGGGGAGACCCTCCAGAGAGGGTGCTGGGAGAATAAACACCTGAGCTTGCTCTTCTGCTGCCCTGTAACCCCCACGACTGGGCCCTTCATTGATCAAACCCAACTAGAGAGCAGACGGCAAGGAGCCTATTGATGTCATTTCTACAGGTCAGCCTGAAGAACAGAGTCACAGGGAGTGGACTTGGGGACAGAGCACACTGGGGAGGAAGGCGTGGCCATCTAATAGGGGGAAGTCAGGCAGTGGAGTAGATATCCGAGGTCTCCTGCTTCTGTGTTCACATCAGCTGCTGGAGGTTTCTGGGGCTTTCTGCCTCTGAGCAGGGGGGCTGTCCAGATCTAGAGGTATAAGCTCCTGGCTTGGCCCACCCCAGCAGAGCCCTAAGCTCACACATGGCCCCAGCCCAACCCACAGAAAATGGGACAGCGTGTTAGGCAGCCAATGCCTCTGAGTTCCACTGCAGTGCCTCGGTGTGAACTCCTGAGTGTGGGCGTGGGACCAGGGAGGAAATTCTCTCCCGACACAACGCTAATTCTGTCCTGGGCTGGCAGCCAGGCCTGCCACTGGAACATCTGCTGGTGCTGTGGTTTCGAGGTTTCTGAGTCTCTTAGAGCTGAGAATCCAGGGACTGTAACCCCTGAAGTGTCTCCGAGAGCCATATGTGGGGGCTGGGAGGCCCCTTCTCTCTGTTCTGAAGGGTGAAGAACTGGTGGATGGCAGCAGCCAAAGACATCAGCACCTATAGGCAGCCCCTGGGCCTGGGGGTGGCGAGGAGGCTTCTGGGGAGGGATATTTGAGGGGAAGAGGGGTGTCTGGAAGGCTCCATTACGTTTCAGTGCTGACTGAGGCTGTGCTCTTGGGTGAGCAGAAATAGCAAAGGTTTTGGGGTTAGAGTCCTTGGTTCAAATCCTAAGCCGATGCTTAAAGGCTGTGTGAGCCAGCATTAGTCACTTGACCTCTCTGAGTGAGCCTTCATTTGCAAACGTATGCAGTAAAGATACACAGTGGTGAGGCATAAGGTGTGCAAGGTGCCAGGTAGAATTGTAGGCTCTGAGGATACGCCACACACATGACAGCCCAGGGCCCTCGTCGCTGTGGCTTAGCGGGTTCACGTGCTCTCTCTGGACCTCACTTTCCCCAGAGCTATAAAATAGGGTGCCCTCTGAGGGGCCCTCCAGCCCCTTAAAGGCTTTAGGAGGCCAAGAGATTTGGAGGAGGGTCATTGCCGGTGGTGGGCGGGGAGCGCCCAGCTGGGCTGTCAGAGTGGGCGGTGGGGGAGGTGGGAGATGGGGATAGCAGCCAGACCAAACACTAGGGAAGATCTTCCAGTTCCCCTGTCGGGCTCCCACGCCCATGGGTCTGATAAGGCCCCTGCACTGGGCCTGCGGCCTGGAGAAGCTTAGCTGCAATCTGCGACTGGAGAGCACGGGGTTAGGAGAGCCAGTCCATGGCTGCTGGCAGTTTGGGCGGGCTAGCCACACAGGTGAGTGATATGGGCGGGTAAGGAGGTGCTGAGCCTCTCAGAGGGGAGGGTGGAGGGACAGAGAGGAGACAGGGTGACAGAGAGGAGACAGGGAGACTCCATGGAGAAGAGAGAGGCAGAGAATCAGGCACGCAGAGACATACAGAGAGAGAGAGAGAGAGAGAGAGGCAGAGAGCATGAAATAAGAGACAGAGGGAGAGACAAGGACAGACAGACATGGACAGACAGACAGACATGGACCGAGCAGGATGGAGTCCTTTGCAGATTCAGGGCACCCATTTGGCCAATTGGCCTGGGCAGTGACATGGAGAGGAAGCAGAAGGCACACCTCTGCTGCCCAGATACCTCTCAGTTCTGCTGTCCACTGAGCCGGTGGGGACAGGCGCTGGCAGGTGGCAGCTAGAGAAGGTGGGGCCCTGGATTCATAAGGACCCAGGTTCAAATCCCTGCGCTGCCACTACCCAGGCAAATGACTGTCCTCCACCTGCACCCAGGCCTCAGATGTGCCCTTAGTAAATCAGGACTGATGACAGCGACCTTGCAGGGTTACGGGGAGAAAAGACGCGTTCAAGGCACCCCAGCCTCCTCTGCAGGGCCCAGGATGGATGGATGAATGAATGAGCCCTGCCTACAAAAGGCGTTTCCCGCGGCACCTGGGATCATGGCGCATTCCCACTTGGGCTGCTCACTAGAGGCAGAGAGGCTTTGGGGAAAAGCCCAGTGAACTTGAAGCCTTGTCTGGTCCTGTCTGTAAAATGCAAACCCAGAACCCTGCCCCGTTGATCTCATGGGGGCTTCTGGGAGGTTCCCCTGAGGCAAAAACCAGAGCATTCTGGAGTGTTCTGAGAAGGTGAGGCAGCGGACAAGGAAAAAGAGTAGGTTTGGCAGTTCAGCAGGCTCTGAGCTACCTCCTCTGTCCACATTGACTCATTAGACCTACCTTGCTCACCTGATCTACCTGTGTGACCTTGGGCACCTTACTGACCCTCTCTGGGCGTCCGTGTCCTCATCTGTAGTGGTGCTTAGAACGGTACCTGGAATGCAGCCAGGGCTATCTAGATACATGATTGTTTAACAAAACTTAAGCAAAGAACGTCTGCCTGAGCTTTTTGCCCTCTGTGGCAGGAGGAACCAGACGTGACTTTGACTCCCAGCCCCTGTCCCAGCAAGGGTGTGCGGCGGTGGTGTGGGCAGGGCAGGGCCATCTGCAGCAGTATCATCTGCCTGGTGACCGTCTGGTCCCTGGCGGGGGCTGGGCTTGCCAAAGAGGTACCAGGGCCTTGACTGCTGCATAGCCACCCTCCAACTGGGCTGATGCTGTGACTTCCATTGCTTCCTCCAAGTTCATTCCCTACCTGACAGAGGAGGCTAGTGGCCCTCTGAAAACGTGCAGCGCAAGGCCAAAGCTGCTTGTTTGGCCCTTGGCCTGTGCAGTGTGTCTTCCTCAGGGAGTCAGTGATCCAGGCACTGCCCAAGCATAAACCCCAGGCAGGGGTTGAGGGTGTCTGTTTGTTTGCTTTGGATTTTTCTGGACCTGGGGAGAGGAGGGAGGGCTAACAGAATGACACCCCTCCATCCATCTTCATCATCATCACTGGCCTCTGGAAGCCCTCGCACTTGTCCTAGTTTCTCTCTTCACTGCATTCATTTCCTTTAAGACCGGTTTGCTACTCCTTCCCCCTCCCATTTCCGTTCCCGGAGAACCACCCTAATTTATTCAGTGTGTATCTATCTTGTGATTTGGCTGTGTTCTTACAAACAGTGCGTTACTGTTTTATGCTTGTTGCTGCCTTTGCATGCATGTTTGCAATGTCCTCAAGTGGGGTTAGGGTAGGAGGTATCAAGGTGTTTTGTGTTTGCTTGTTCTGTGAGCCCTGCCCTGCATAATCTGTGGCTTCTACCAACTGCCATCCCCTCTCTTACAACCATAGGCAGGCAGACGAGCTGCTGCGTCCCCTAGATTCTTGACCATTTTGAGCACACAATCTCCCTGAGGGCTCTTCTGACAGCCTCATTGGGGGAGGAAAGCACACCCCCAGGACCGGGTGTGTGTGTGTGTGTGTGTGTGTGTGTGTGTGTGTGTGTGTGTGTGTGTGTATAAATACTCAGCCTCCTGGATGGTGAACTCCATTGTTTCCTGAGTCACCAGCCTGGGCCAAGGCCACCCTCTGTGCACTTGCCTAGCCTCCTCCCCTTCCCAATCTTACTTTTCCACTCCCTTACTGATTTTTCCTGGAACACTTCCTTCATAAATCACTTTTGCAGGAGGCTTGCTTCTGCAGGACCGGAGCTAAGGTGTGCCCGTGCAGACACAGCTCATGGGCATTTTTCTCCATAGGCCCTTGGGGGACTGAGAGGGGTTCCCGGGTCCCCGCAGACTGGCATGCGAGCCTGTGCCTCACCTCCTCAACCCGGGGGGAATCCATGCCAGCTTCCTAGCTTCCAAGTCCTTGCCACAGTCTGATAGGCACAAATTATTATCTGGAGTATTATCTGGTTGTGGTTCTTTTTTTTTTTTTTAAGATTTTACTGGGGAAGGGGAAGAGGGAACAGGACTTTATTGGGGAACAGTGTGTACTTCCAGGACTTTTTCCAAGTCAACTTGTTGTCCTTTCAATCTTAGTTATGGAGGGCGTAGCTCAGATCCAGGTCCAGTTGCCATTGTTAGTTGCTGGGGACACAGCCCAGCATTCCTTGCAGGAGTCGAACCGGTAACCTTGTGGTTGAGAGCCCACTGGCCCACGTGGAAATTGAACCGGCAGCCTTTGGCGTTAGGAGCATGGAGCTCCAAATGCCTGAGCCACTGGGCCAGCCCAGGTTGTGGTTCTCATTTGCATGTCTTTGAGGATCAACTTGTCATATGCTTGGATTTGGGGGTTTCCCTCTTGCAAATTACCTGTTCATAGCATCTGCTCATTTTTCTGTTGGGGTTGCTCTCTTTTTGGATTTGCAGGAAAGAGTTACTTGTATATCCTAGATAGCAATTCCTTGTCAGGCTTAGAGCTTGTAAACTTATGCTGAAGGCACAGCTCTGTGTGTGTGTGTGTGTGTGTGTGTGTGTGTGTGTGTGTGTGTAGCCCACTGGAAGGACAGGGCCTGGTCCCCAGCATGGTGGGGCCTTGGGGCAGAGAGCTGGGGGTTGAAACCCCCACGCACAGTCAGTGACGTGGAGACGCTCCAGATAGGAATGTTCTCCAGATAGGAATGTTAACTTATAACAACAATGACATAGCTGTTATGGGTTGAATTGTGTGTGCCTCCCTCCCCCACCTTGACCTCCCCCACCCCCGCCTGCAAATTCATTTGTTGACATCCTAACCTCCAGTATTTCAGAATGTGACTATATTTGGAGATACGGCCTATAAAGAGGTGATTAGGGTAAAATGACGTCACTAGGGTGGGTCCGAATCCAATCTGACTGGTGTCCTTATAAGAAGAGATTAGGACACAGACACACACGGAGGGACAACCAGGTGAGGACATAGGGAGAAGGTGGCCATCTACCAGCCAAGGAGGGAGGCCTTAGGAGAAAAGGCCTCCCTCCAACTCCTTGATCTCAGACTTCCAGTCTCCAGAACTGTGAGAAAAAAGGTCTGCTGTTTAAGTCGCCCAGTCTGTGGCGCTGCGTTCGAGCCGCCCGAGCTGACTGCTACAGCTCTGGGTTTCCAAAGCCTTGGAGAGAAGGATACCACCCCCTCTCGCAGGGCTATTTGGGGACAGTCTGTGACCACATTTCTAATGAACTCAGCACCTGCCACATAGTAAGTGCCCAATAAATTACGGTGCCAGTAATAGTAATACGCGTACTTATTAAGCACTGGCTGTGTGCCAGATCTAAGCTGGGGGCTGGTGAAGAGCGAGTGTCTGTTATCTGGCAGGCCTTCTGTGGGGGGATGGGGGAGGTGGCCCAGGGGGCGGGTAGGACATAGTCAGCATCACAGGGAGAGCCCTGGGGAACTGGACAGCGTGGAGATGAAGGAAGCAAGAGGGGTCAGAACCGGGTGCTAATAGAAAACACTGGTGGATACTCATTATAGACGGAGCCACCACCACCAACGACGATGACAGAAACAAAAACAATAGTGGCTGTAAGCTCCACAGTGTTGCAAAACGCTTCACAGAGCTTACTTTACCTTCCTGTGCCTTGGTGTTCCCATCTGAAAATGGGTATAATCATTTCTTAACCCCAGAGGGCTGTCCTGAGGACTGGGTGAGACCTGTGTGTGAACTACGTGGCCTGTTGTCCAGCACACAGGAAGTGCTTCATTATCAACGGTGAGCTTTCCATGTGCCGGTCGGTCAGCGCCCAAGCATTTAACCAACACCCTTTATTCAAGTGTCACAAGAGACCCGGGAGCTTTGTCCTCGGATTAGCCCCATTCATTAGCCCCTTGCATTGAAACTGAGTTTCGAGATGGCTAAGCCAGAGGCCTTAGTCTGTTCTGGCTGCTGTAATAGAATACCATAGACGTGGTGGCTTCACAGCAAACATTTACTTCTCACAGTTCTGGAGGCTGAGGCGTCCAAGATCAAGGCGCTGGCAGATTTGGTGTCTGGTGAGAACCTGCTTCCTGGTTCCTAGACTGTGTCCTCACGTGGTGGAAGAGGCAAGAGCTTTCTGGGGTCCCTTTTATGCGGCACTAATCCCATTCATGAAGGTTCCACCCGTACAACCTAAATCACCTCTCAAAGTCCCCACCTCCTAAAACCATCACATTGGAGGTTAGGCTTCAACACATGAATTTTGGGGGGGGACACAAAGATGCCAAGGTTACACAGCTTGTAGGTTGTGGAGCCAAGAGTCCAACCCTGGTGGGTGTGAGGCCATATTCTGGGCCCTTAAAATCCCTTTGTTTTAATGGGCTTTGTTTTTTCCATGAGCTCATCACTGTCATTGTTATTATTTCTAATTTCCAGATCAACCCGGTGAACTAGAAAAAGCATGAATTCATCCATCCATTTGTTCTTTCAAACATTTGTTCGTTCATTCATTCATTCATTCATTCATTCATTCATTCATTCATTCATTCATTTGTCAAACAATATTCCAGGTAATGTGCCAGAGTTATGAAGACACTGTTATGGGAGACAATTGGGTGATAGGTACATAGGATTTCTCAATACTATTTTTGCAATTTCTTGTTATTGAACTGGGCAGAGAGGATCTAGAAACCATCTACCTCCCAGGCCCAACTCCAAAAGCTCATTTATTGCCTTAGCTCATCCTTCCAGCTGCCCTGAAAAGTAGGCAGGGCATGTACTATTATACCCATTTTGCAGATTACACAACTGAGGTTCAGAGAGTAGAAGCTACTTGCCCAGATGTCACAGCAGGTCTCCTGCGTTCTCTACCACCTCCTCCCTGACATTTTCTCCTGGAGACCTATGGGAACTGCCCCAAGGAAAGGACAGCCAGGACTGGCCTCAGGAGTCTGTCCAAGGAGCTTCAGAGCAGACCAGCCCTAGGCGCTGGTTCTAAATGGGGTGTGAGTTCAGGGTCACAGGAAGAATCTGGGAGCCGATCCAGGACAGCTCATCTGCCCCCTGGGCTCCCTGAGGAACTGAGGGCAGGCAGGGGGACAGGCTGGCCACAGGCTCGCATGCCTGCCTGGGCTGTGATGGACAATGTCATCTTTGGCAGTGACTCCCATGTGTGCCTCAGACCTCAGCCAGATTGTCCTGAAAACTGGGGGAAAGAGATTCCTTGAGGGGACTAGGCAAAGGAAATCAATGAGCAAGTGTTCCTGGAGGGTGGAGCTGGGGACCCTGGGGGGTCAGGCAGGGTATGAATAGACATGGAAAGCAAGGTGGGGAAGAGCAAGGCTTGGAGTCAGAGCAACCTGGGTGTGCATTGGCCACTAGCTGCCTGTGTGACATTAGCCTCACTTTTCCACCTTTACATTGGGACTAACAGAAGTACCACTCCTGGGCGTTAGTGGGGATGTGTGAACTAACGCAATTAAAGCGTTAGGTGTCGTGTTTAGGCTTGGCGTGCACCGTCAGTTGTTATCACGAGGAACTAAAACCAATACAAAGTATAATTAGACGTAGACATAAAGGCTAACCAAAACCAATGCAGAAACCTGCAGACCAGCAGGGCTCATGGGGTTGCTGTCTTTCACCTGCAAATGTGACTCTGAGCTTCCTTGTGGCCACATCGAAAAAGGAAAATGTGATCACTTGTAGAGTTTGGGTTATTGAGAATGAGGAAGCAACCCAGTTTCTCAGGGGAAACAGTGTTGTTTCTTCCCCTACAGAGGTGCAGAGAAGGTAACTCACTTGTTCAAGGTCACAGGAAGTTCATGCAGGAGGAGGATTTGGATGCGGGCAGCCTGGCTGGGTCACAGAATCTGTGTCCTTAACCAACCAGTCCAGTACTTCCTGCTCTGGGGGCAGAAACAGGCTCAGGACAAGAGGAATGTGTGTGGGGACGGAGTGGAGGCTGAATGCAAACCTGTGACTGAGGCCCCCTCCAGGGAGAGCTGAGGGGCTTGGTGGGGGGAAGACACATACTAACTGGGGATACTGACTCATTCAGTTCTCAGGATGAGGGGTGAGGGGTGAACGGGTAGAAATGCCCAGAGGATGTCAGCGCCACCCTGTGAGGGCCCAGTCTGGCCCCCATTCAAAGATGAAAAGATGTGGCCTCTGACCTCAAGCTGCTTCCTGCACAGCAGGAGAGCCAGACATGACGTTGTCTGTGTCCTTGGCACATTTCTGCAGTCGCTGCGGTGCAAAGTGCTGGGCCTGAGTCCCCACTCCTTTCCACCCTCCTCCTGGGGTTCAGACACCCCATACTGCCATCAAGGGGGAGTTGTAGAGGGGCGTAGGGAGAGGGCCTGGAATGCCCTCCTTCCATCTTCTTAACTCACAGTTGTCCTGGAAAACTCAGCTAGTAGGTTAAAACTTTAGCATCATGGGCCTCTAGTGGGAATCCGCCTGCTCCGGGAAGCCTCGGACTTCCTGGCCTGGCTCCCACCGCAACACTTCCTCTGCCATGTGCCTTGCTACTAATTGAGCTTCGTGGAGTCCCCTTCCTTCGTCTTTTCCCTTCTTCCTGCCTGGAACTTGGATGTGATGGCTGCAGGAAAGCCATTTCCTTGTCCCTGGGGCCTGCATAGTCCGGCACAGGGAATGAGGACACGGTCGTCCCTTACTCAAGGATATACTCAGTGACTGTCATCAGATCATGATTTCAGGGCACCATGGTGATGGTAAGAGCCCAGGTTCTGCAGACCTGGTTCAAATCCCAGCTCTGCCACCTCCTGCCTGGATGCCTGGGGCAACGGTCTTCAGCCTTGTGGGTGCCACTCATGGGCTAAAGTGGGGCCACCTGTATTACAGGCTCAGCAGAGTCCCTGGCATTCATCATTATCATGAACACCAGTCACATTTCCCCAATTAAGAGGGGCCAGCTGCAGTGTTCCTGTCTTCTCTCCAAATTCCAGTGTCCCATGAAGCTCTGGGGACCCCTCATTTGTCACCTCTGGAATATCCTCCCAGCAGAGTGGAACGACACCCGAGCTCAAATTCTGAGTCCCTGGAGCCCAGAGTTCTCACAGGAATTTCCCAAGTGGCTCTTACTTAATAAAAGCAAAAGATGACTTTTATGCAATAAAATATTAAACGCAAACCCATTAAGGACCAGCAATGAATTTAGACGGAGGAAGGGTAGAGGTACTGATCAAGAAGCATTGCTTGGCAGTCTCGCCAGGCTAAGACGTCTGGTTTGGAGCCCATTTGTCAAGATGGGGAGAGCTTGGGTGGTGGCATATGCATGGACTTTGGGGTGTCAGAGCCCTGGGTTCAAATTCCAGCTCGGCTGCGCGGCAGCTGTTACCTCTGGGCTGTAATGTAATCACTAACGTTTACTGAAGGTTTACTGTGTGCCAGCCCTAAGCCAAATGCTCCATGTTCCTGATGCCTGTGGTTCTTACCTCCACTCTGTGAAGTGACTGTGCCCATTTTACTGACGAGAAAACTGAGGTTCAGAGGGGGAGAAGTCACGTGTTCAAAGCCGCAGGGCTGGTAAGTGGCCAAGGTTGGGCATGAACCATGCATACGACCACTGCCTCCAAGACCTCCCAAGCTTGCAAACTCCCCAGCGTCTCAGTTTGTTCTCCCATCAATTGGGAAAATACCCAACTGTTTTTCCCAATTAGGAAGGACCCATTATGTTCTCAGGAGGTACTCAGTGAATGTATTTGTGTCTGTCTCCTCACCAGACTGCTGTGATAGCAGGGTCTGTGTCTAATTCACAGTACCTGCAGGGCCCAGAGAATGACTGCCCAGTGAGAATGATGCTTCTCTCTCAGTTTCCACACCTTCAAAAAAGGACTAATAACATGGCCTGGAAAAGCCCCTGGGTAGACGAAATGAGATGAAAAAGGTGTTACAGTTCTTGGCACATAGTGGGTGCTCTGGGTAGCTCCTCTTCTGTCTTCTGGGTGCCCAACATGGCCTGGAATGGTGTTTTCTGGGTCCTGCCCTAGCACTGTTTGCTTCGATCCATCCATACTCTCCCCTGTACCCACCCCTGACTCAGGCTGTCATTTATGGATGTGCTATGGTGGGGAAATGGGGTTTGGGAGAAAGGGTCCAGCAGTTGATCTGGGTGTAAGGGGCTCCACCACTTCCGAGCTGAGTGACCTTGGGTATGTCACTGAACCTGTCCAGCCCTCTGCTGCTTCGTCTGTAAATTGGAAGTAATGACAATAGATCCTCTCTGTGGCTCCTGGTGCACCCAGTGCTCTGGCCCTTAGACCGGGATCCAACTGCTGCCTCCTTGTTTTTCCCTGCAGGTGTTTCCAGCTGTGCACAGGGACTGATTGGCCGAGGACCCACGCTGGAGAGCTTCGGACACCATAACAGTGAACGGGGAGGGACTCTTGTGGTCTGAACTATTTCCAAAAAGCACCAGCAGGGGACCACTGACAAGGTGAGAGCACCAGAGAATGCTAACATAACTGTCCCCTGCGATTGGGAAACATGGCTGGAACCAAGCTCATGGTGCTCTGCTCCTCTTCTTCATTGCACTTAGCATCGTTGAGATTTTTCCATGATTCAGGAACTTTTTAATGAATGTTTGTCTCCCCCACCAGACTGTAAGGGGAACGGGAGGGTCGCAGAGTAGCAGCAGAACACGGTTGTCCAAAGGAGAGACTCTGAACCTGGGGCTTGATTCCCAGCTGTATGACCTTGGGCAAGTAACTTAAGCTCTGTGTGCCTCAGTTTCCTCATCTGAAAAATGGGTTCATAACCTCCCTACCTCAAAGTTGTTGGGAGGACAAAGAGAGTTTATATATATCAAACCTTTAGAATAGCACCTGCTACGTAGGAGGTGCCAGAGAGGTGTTCATTAAATAAATAAAACCAGCAAAACAAGAAGTAGTTAAACCACCAAACTGGCCTTGCTCAGCACCGGGGAGAACCATGTCGGTCTTGCTAGTGTTGGTCTTGCTAGTTAACACTTGCGTTCAAGGTTCCTCTCATGACCCCTGTCTCCTCGTTGCAGAGAATGGGGGACGAGGACTACAAGGATTACAACACCTCCTACGATGACTACTCCGACGAGGTCAGCACCATCATGGTTTTGGAGGAGCTGGCCCCCCCTGAAAGCAGAGCGGTCAGGATCTTCCTGGTGGCCGTCTACAGCATCGTCTGCTTCCTCGGGATCCTGGGCAACGGCTTAGTGATCTTCATGGCCACCTTCAAGATGAAGAAGACGGTGAACACCGTCTGGTTCCTCAACCTGGCCGTGGCAGACTTCCTGTTCAACGTCTTCCTCCCGATCCACATCGCCTACACCGCCATGGACTACCACTGGGTTTTTGGGACAGCCATGTGCAAGCTCAGCAGCTTCCTGCTCATGCACAACTTGTACACCAGCGTCTTCCTGTTGACCGTCATCAGCTTCGACCGCTGCATCTCCGTGCTGCTCCCGGTCTGGTCCCAGAACCACCGCAACGTGCGTCTGGCCTACGTGGCCTGCGTGGTTATCTGGCTCCTGGCTTTCTTCCTGAGTTCCCCATCCCTCGTGTTCCGGGACACAGCCCGTCTGCACGGGAAGATAACCTGCTTCAACAACTTCAGCCTGTCAGCGGCCAGCTCTTCCCCGTCGTCCTCTTCCTCCCGACTGGACTCAGTGGCATTTGGCCGCCACATGGTGGTGACCGTCACCCGTTTCCTCTGCGGCTTCCTGATCCCCGTCCTCATCATCACGGCCTGCTATTTCACCATCGTCTGCAAGCTGCGACGCAACCGCCTGGCCAAGACCAAGAAGCCCTTCAAGATCATCATGACCATCATCGTCACCTTCTTTTGCTGCTGGTGCCCCTACCACACGCTCTATCTCCTGGAACTCCACCACACCGCCATGCCTGGGTCCGTCTTCAGCTTGGGTTTGCCCCTGGCCACGGCCATCGCCACGGCCAACAGCTGCATGAACCCCATTCTGTACGTCTTCATGGGTCAGGACTTCAAGAAGTTCAAGGTGGCCTTCTTCTCCCGCCTGGTCAATGCTCTGAGTGAGGACACGGGCCACTCCCCCTACCCCAGCCACAGGAGCTTTACCAAGATGTCGTCGCTCAACGAGAGGTCCTCGGTGAACGGGAGGGAGACCAGCATGCTCTGATCCTCACCTGGGAGACCCCAGTGGACACTCCCAACCTTGGAGTCCAAAGCTCTGCCTTCTCAAGACCATGGCAGGGACCTCTTCAGTACCCACCAATACCCACCATGTTTTGTACGGGGCTGAACAATGTTTGGAGCTGGGCATCCGGGGCTCAGGACCCCTTTCTTCCAGTGGCATGGTGGACAGGGTGTGCTGTGCGGTTCATAGCTTTGGGCCAGCATCCCTTGCTTTTGGGGAGACCAGCTTTGACCGACACAAAGTGAAAAAAGGGAGAATTCTCAAAACACTGCCATGAGCTGTGACCAGCATTAAGAGCGAGATTACATGCTCTGCTGTGTGCTCCCCGGGAATGACACCAACACTTGACAGGGTCCATTCCTAGTGTGAGCCCCACATACCTCTTCCTCGCCCCACATACCTGTTCAATAGCCAGCCAGAAATCCCGCCCCTCAAGCCCTTCCTTTGGGTTCGGGCGTGTGTAAACACACAGGTTACCTGGGAGGGGAAGATGACGTATGAGCCCATGAACTCCCAGGACCATGAATTTGGCTTTCAGATCAGTTGAGAAGATGGGGAACAGGTCCTGAGGGGCCATGTGGGCTCTTTGTGAGGGCAAGACAAGTGGGGTGCAGTGAGGACTTGAGGTCCTTCAAAGGGTGTGGCAAGAAGCAGTTCACCCTAGAACTGAGCGTGACGGTGCTTTGGGCTGTAGCTATTTTGAGCGTGGAGGTGGTGCCTGTCCTTTTCCCCAAGCCGTGTTCTCACTTTGTATTTGTTCCCGGGGTGGCTGGGTTGAGGATCCAGCTTCACCAGCAGTCCCCACCCCATCCCAGGGGTTCCTCCCTCCTTCCCTTCCCTGGCTCTGGCTGAAGCTGCTCAGAGTAAAACACTCTGGGACAAGAGGTGAGGAAGGAGCATTTCTCCTCCACCTCAACTTCCTAAAGACTTGCTGGAGACTAATCCAAAATCAGCTTCTGGAAGCAACCTGGGAGCGCCTCGAGGGCTGATAAGCGTGTCCAAGGGCTCAGACACCGAACTCAAAGCGGAGTCTGGAGCCTGACTCCTAGAACTGTGCTCCTGAGATGCAGGCCATGGGGTGCCAGAGGCACAGAGCTCGTCGTGTATGCAGCCATGTTGCTTTTTCTCCTCTCATAGGACAACTTCCTGTGCTACAGACTGTTATTTCCTCATTTACAAATGACAAAGACGAGGCTCAGAGGAGGCAAGTAACTGGCCCGAGGGCACACAGCTAGCCAGAGGCTCTGTCTGGTCCTATGGAAAATGTATCTATTGAAAATATTCTAGACTATAATGATAGCCTACATTTATTTAGCACTTCCTATGATAAAAACTTTACATGTATCTCATTTATTCCTCACAACTGCCCCGAGTTAGGTACAATTATGTATTACTTCCCTTTCACATATAAGGTAACAGAGGCTCAGAGAGGTTAAGTAAGTTGCCAGAGGGCGCCCAGCTGGTTTCTGCCAGAGCCTGGATTTGAACCTAGGCCTGTCTGGCTCAGATAAGGCTGTGGAATCTTAAGGTTCTGAGAAGGGCTTGGGTTTTGGACCATGAAAATACATTCCTCAGCCGATTAATGTAAACATCCGAGTGGCCTTGAAGCCAGCTTTGCAAATAGTTTTCAAAAATGACCCAACATGGCAAAGAAAATGCAGTTGGCCTCCAGCTCCCTTGACACCCGTCCACACGCGCCCACCAGCTCCTGCACCCCTGAGATCTCAGAGAAGGCAGTGGAGAGAGAGGCCTGGCAGGAAGTAGCCCTTGTGGGCCAGAGGCCCTTTGGCCTCTGAGGGTCCGCATTCTGTTCTCTTCCAAGCCCCGTTCATTGTGAAGCCAATTCTCCAAGATGCAGTGAACAGATGTAATGTCTCCATAGGCGCTGGGCAAGCTCCCGAGGCCATGGGCTGTTTGGAATCACACCTCGTTAAGAGACAAACTGTTCTTTCGTGGTTGGGTTGTTGTGTTTATGATGAGCCAATTCTGAATTGATCCCAAGCTGGGGCTTCCGATTGCTTTAAGCAATCTGTACTAGGACAGTCTGAGAACAAAAAGGGGGCGTTAACTATCACCCAGGACCCCACTCCCCAGCACCCCCTTCTCCAACTTCACAGGTGAAGCAACTAAAGTACAAGGCAGCATGGGACGTGTTCTAGGTCCCAGAGACAGTCGTCGGCCACTAGGGCCTCTGACCCCCCCCCCCCCCCCAGGACGGGGCTGCTTCCTGGGCCCCATGCCTCACGTCTCCTGGGCTGCACACCGGCCAGGCTGGGAGGGCCAGGAAATCATTTTGTTGTTGGAAAAGCTGATGAACAGGAGCAAAATTCAAACCAGCTGTCTTCCTCCTTCGGGTTAGACCTCCTTTTTCTGGCTGCTGCACCGGTCTTCCTGTTCTAACTGTCGTTTCCCATCAAATGCTTAAATGCAAACATAACGTCCCCTTCACTCTCGTCCCTACCGCTTCTTTTGAGCGTCTCCACCGGTCACACACCACGTCCCTGTGGTTCCCAAGGTGTGTTCACCTGCGTTACTCTACAGACAAGCCCACGTGGTGCCCGAGAGCCCTCCCTTGGTGGCTGGGACTCAGCATAGGGCCGGCAGTGCCGCCTCCTGGGTGGGGTGGGTGGGCCCAGGGGTTGCTGGGAATCAGGCAGAGGCGCTAGAAGAGAAGGTGGTATTTGAGGTCCCGAGAGGAAAGGGTGAGGGAAGAACGAAAAAAGGGAGAGTGACGATGAAGGAAAGGAATCTGGCATTTATTAAGCCTCTTCCATGTGTAGGCACAAAATGTCATCAAACCCTCAGAATAGTTCTGAGAAGAGGACCAGCTGATGATGTGGGGGATGCAGAAAGGGGGGGTTGGATTGCGGACCTCACTTATTCAGGGTCACACAGCTAGTAAATGATGGAGCTGGCCTTTCAACCAGGGTTGCTGCCTGCGCTCCCAGCTTCCCCAGCTCTTGAGAGGAAGGAGAGAAAGACAGGAGGATTGAAGGGGGGGGGACAAAGGGCAAGGTGGGGGGGGAGCTTAGGGGCCAGGATGGGCGGGAGAAAAGAGAATCCAATAGTGAGAGCTAGGAGGGCCCTTTAAATCATCTCACCCAGGCCTTTTCCATTTTACAGATGAGGGAGCTGAGGTTTTGGGAACTGCCCTTTGAGAAATCTGCTAAAGGAAGTGGTGCTTGGCTTGGATGGAAGTCATCAGTGATTCATTCCCCAACTCCTACCACCGGCCTCCCTCTCCCGTTCCTCCCTAACATGCTATGCTCTGGCTGAAGCTGGAGCACCCTGGGCCTGTGGTTGCCAAACCCCAGATTTGGATAATTGCTTCTGGGTGTGGTACTCAGAACTACCAAGAAGCCATGAAATAATTCAATAGAGGGCTTGCTTGCTTCCTCCCTTTGAGGACGAAGTTTCTCTGGAAGGAAGAGACTGAAGCAAGAGTGGGGCTCAGTGCAGCAGATTCCTGTCACAAACTCCCCCTTGCCTTCCCTGTCCACCTCACAGAATAGCAGTCGAGGCTCAGAGAGGCCAAGTGACCTGTCCAAAGTCACACAGCTATGTGGTGAGCCTGTAGGAGAGACCCTGAAATTCCCAACTTACCATTCCCTAAATCTTGGACTTCAAGAAGCATGCATCTTGAAAAAAACTTCCCTCCACTCACTGAGTTTCCCTAGCAACCAAGGATATGTGACAGGTAGTGACTTACCCAAGATAACATAGCAAGCCATGGCAGATAGGAGACTGAACTCCAGGATGCCTTACTGCCAAGTCTGTGCTCTTTGGCACCACGTCAGGCTATCCAAGGACAGATGCTCCCACCTACACATTCATCCACCCATCCTTTCACCTACGCATCCACCCACTCATCTATTCACACATCCATCCATCCACCTACCCATCCGTTAGCATAAGCACCTCTCTCTATCTCCACCCGTTGAACCATTCCATAAAAATCTATGAAATACCTATGCTTTGGCCAGCCCTGTAGTGGGTACTGGGCATACAGGGATGGTCGGGCCATGTACAATCTCTGTCCTTCTCAGCTCATTTATTGGCTAGTGGGAGAAACGGCCAATGATTTACAAACAAAACAGAACAAAACCCCACCCTCTGAATGGGAAAGAAGCTCAGTAAGGGCAATGCACACATTGTAGGGGGCTCTGACCTTGTCCAGAGGTCAAGGACACTTTCTCGGGGAAGAGACCCTGGAGAAGGGAATGACAGGTAGGCACTGATTCGGTGGGAGGTGCAGGAGAAGGTGCTCCAGGTGGAGGAAACAGAATGGGCAGGGCAGCGGTGTTGATGTGGGAAGGAGCAGAGTGAACTTGAGGGGCTGGAAGGGGCTGGGGGCTACAACAGAGCAGGTAGACGGAGCATGGACCATGTAGGATGGAGAGGAGGCAGGGCCAGACCGTGGGACCCTGAGATTGAAGGGGAAGCTTTGTGCAGGTTAGTGTCGTGCTCAGACCTGGTATTGAAATGATGCCCGATGCCTGGGCCATTCTGGGGATGACAAGTTGGAGAGGGGCAGGAGGGGCAGCTCGCGGTGGGGGCTGCTGCTGCCTCCAAATGAGTGCGATGGTGCTTGGACTGGGGAACAAAGTTACAGCCTGAGAGACGTGGACTATTGGAGAGAGATTTAAAAGCTCCCCATGCTTTCTCAGGGGAGTGGTTAGTGGGAAAGCAACCCAGGGACCATTTCAGCTGTACAGAGGGCTTGGTGCGTTGCTTTATTGATGGAAATTAATTGTAAATATTATTCAAATTTACCTCCCAATGCACAATTATATTGCTCAGGGGAGCCCTCTGGGCACACAATAAAGCCCTATAAATAATCCATATATTAACCTACAAGGAATGGAGGCATATTAATGCTGCAGTTGCTGGTGGTGGCTGTGGGGAATTTATGCAGACAAGACTCCCAGCGCTTGGACTTGGGGTGTAACCTTGGAGGTCACCGCGTTCTGTCCTGGGGGATCTTCCAGCAGTCTCTCCCCCTGAGCGATGGGATACCCCCAGGTGTGTCAGCCAGCTACTGCTCTAGAGACCTGGTCAATGGGCAGGTGGGGGTGAGGAGAGCGGTGCTGAGGGAGGAGGAAACACAGGTTTATAGATCACTCACCTTGTGCTCAAAGCTTCAACAAAAGCAACACAACATTAGTCGTGGGTCATCTGAATTGAGCACGTCCAAGGTTTGGGTGCCACCAAGAACTTTACTTTCATGATCTCGTTGAATCCTTACAGCGACCTTTGTGGTAGGGGCCATTACTATCTCCATGTACAGAGGAGGAAATGGGGGTTCAGAGAGGTGAAGGGACTTGCCTAGTGTCACACAGCTAGTAAGTGACAGAGCTGGGATTCAAACTCAGAGGAGTTTATGTTTGCAAGTTACTTTAGAGTCAAACAGATTAGAGTCTGTTTGACTCTAAAGTAACTTGCAAACATAAACTCCTCTGAGGAGCCTCCTCCCTGGAAGAGGAGGGCAAGCATGTCATATACTCTCTTTCAAGGGTCAGAATTTGAGGAGGTGGGGGGGGATGCTTTTTCCTTTGGAGGGAGGAAGTGGTGTCTAGAGGAGCTAGTCACTTCCTCGCAGCCCTGGGAATCTTAGGATTTTTGAGTTTAGAAGAGACTCGACTCCATTGATTTCATCCCTTTCCATCTCCCCATGTTACAGATGGTGAAACCGAGGCTTCTTAGCAAATAAGATTGGGACCTCCTACCTCACTGACTGACTGCTGTGAGATAAGATACATGTGAAAATGCTCATGGGAGTGACTTTGAAAGCACCTCCATTCTAGAGACCTGGCCATTCACTAAGGCCCCTCTTCACTTCTTAGAGTGTTGACAAAGGCTTTGGGGCAGAGCTGCACTTGGCAGGACCTGGGAGGCACTGGGGAGTTTCCAGCAGAATCCTGGCTGAAGGGGAGGCATGCTGCGTCCGGGTCACAAACTTTACCCTTCGAAATTGTCCTGGATACAGGTGATGGTTGCCCTTTGTATTATCTAGATGGTGGTTCCACTGCTGTCTTTATATGTAGAAACCCAGTTGTCTGTACGTATAAGATGAATGCACTTACTAGAGCAAGTTATGCCTCAATGAAAGTATTTTTAAGAGCAGATTAATTCATGGTGTCTGCAGGAATGACTTCCCACTTCCACTAGTGCTCTGGACAGGGCCAGGTCTGTCTGGGGACTTCTCTTTGATTCAAAAGAGCATCTTAGAGGGAGGGGTTCCCCGCAGGGTCCATCCAAAGAGGCAGAGTCTCAGGAAGGACTGAGCCCTCCCAGGGGCCACCCCAGCCCTGTCCCCTGACTCAAAGGGCCTTTGATGATTATGACACAGGATCACATGGGCTCAGGAGTCAGACCGCCTGGGCTAGAATTCCAGCTCCACCATTTATATCAGCTAGGGTTAGGGCTAGGATTAAGTGTTATGATCTTGGGTAAGCTACTCAACCTCTTCAAAGCCTCAGTTTTAACATCTGTAAAATGGGTACAAGAATTTGCTGCTCACAGGGTTGTTGTGAGGATTAAATGAGATGCCACTTGTAAGCATTTAGCAGGTGCCAGGCTCACATACCCCACTCTCTCTCATCTGGACTGGGATCATCAGCTTCCTCACTGGTCTCCCCACTTCCAGGCATGCCCCCCACAACCCACTCTCCACAAAGCAGCCCGAGCGAACTTCCATCACAGAGTACAATCATCCAAACCCCTCACTAGGGCTGGCAAAGCCCTGGAAGATCAGCAGCACTTCCTCCATTGTCACCTCATGCTGCTCTCCAACCAGGCAAGCCTTTCCGACTCTCAAAAACAACAAACAGACCCAAATGACACTAATACATCCAAATTGTTCCCACCTCAGGCCTTTGCATCTGCTGTTCCTTCTGGCCCCAGACCACTGTTGGCATGACTGGTGCTTCCTTCTCTCCCAGGTCTCAGCTCAAATGTCACCTCCTTCCTCAGAGAGGTCCTTCCTGACCCATCCTGCCACTCCAAGCAGCCCCCCACCCCCGTTCACTGTCTATCAGATCCCCTGTTTTATTTTCATCATAATACTTCCTGCCATCTGGAATAACTATTTATGTGTTTCGCTGCCTTAAGTCTGTCCCCCTACTGGGCTGTGAGCTCCATCAGAACCGGGACCGTGTCTGTCTGGCTCACCTCTGTATCCCCAGCACTCAGAGCAATGCTTGGCACAGAAAAGTGCTCATAGTATTTTTGTTGAACGAATGAAGAAATAACCACAAGTGGACATTATTTTTATCACCATCGTCGAGTTTCATGATAAGCACTATTATAATACAGCATTTGTAAAGTGTTTTCACATTTTTTCCCCCATACTGATAACACTTGGGAATGGTATGAGTACGCCCATGTCACAGACATCAAAACTGAGGCCCCAGGCCACTTAGTCGGAAGTGGAGAGGCCACAGTTCCCCTGTTCTGTTAGAAAGTCACACAAGATGGAAGTATCCATTAAATGCTTCTCCCTCAGCTTTCCTTTCCCCTTTGTCTGATTAATTGCAGCCTGAAAATAAAGGAACCAGATGCCCCCCTCCCTCTCCTGCCCCTGCTTTTATTGTTTTGTAGTTTTTGTCCAGCCCAGGACTCTGTTAAGGATTTGGCTGGTACAACCATGACCACAAACTTCCTGTATTTATCCTTCCACTTCGAAATCAGGGAGGAGCAGTCACCTGGGCACCAGGTCTGTGTTGGGCACTGGGTGACGCGATGGCCAAAAGCACAGCCAGACACCTGACACCCAAGTGTCCCAGAAGCCCAGATGCCTACCTCTGAGAGAGGCTGTCATGCAGGGTCTCAGCTCCCACTCCCCGCACAAGAACGCAGGACATGGTGAGGCCAAAAAGGAACACCCACAGAGCCATAGATAGGGGAGTCACACCACTATATAGTCTCGCTGGCAGCTGCGTTGGAGACACAGGAAGCAGGAGCCATACGATGAGTAATCCGCCGTCCGCTTCTCTGCCAACCAACCCACAACCAGCGTCTGCTTCTCTGCCAACCAACCAACTAACCTCCCAGCGTAGCCACGGCAGTTATATCAGTGGCTAATGGCTAACCAGCCACAACGGATGGCCATCTACTACGCAAGCCAGCACCTTTCCACTTGAGGCTAAGAGCCTGGAAATGGCTCTCTGGGACTCTGTCCCCACAGAGGCAGAACCCAGGATTATCTTTCCCTGGTGTCCATCATACAGTTGTTTGGTGCCCATACAGCAAACATCTGGATGAATGAATGAGATCCTGGCATCCATTGATGGCTCCCCGATGGTGGTGCTGCTGAATGGGGACACATACAGGAAGGTGGGAAAGGAGGCGCTCATCCTTAGCTAGTGGCTGGTAATAGCCTGTGAGCCCCTGGTGGATGGCAGGCAGTTTACTATGATGCCCAGGCCCCTGTGCTTTACTGGGTAGGAGTGACGAGTGATGGGATTTCAGGCATGGAGACGAGCAGCCAGAGGCAATTCCACACCCATCATCCCATTTCATCCCCATTAGAAGCCTGCAGGGTAAACCCACCATAACTTTAGAGATGAAGAAGCTGAAACTCAAAGAGGTTACGTTAAGTTTCCCAGAACCACACAGATATCCCTCCATCCACGGATTTTTACTGAGCACCTACTACATACCAGTCACTGTGCTAGGGGATACGGCAGCTGTCACCATCCTTACTTTCATGAATCTTACAATGTATCAGTGCATAGAAGAGCTGGGATTTGAACCCATATCTGTATCGCTTTGTGGCTTACACTCTTTCACTAGATATGCTGCTCCCTGAGTTAAATAAATTAGGTACTGAGCAATTAGTACAGAACAGAGAAAGACTTCCTGTTATAAAGCCTTGGATCTCTCAAGAGTTAGAGAGAGAAGACTCACGTATTGGCTGGAGTTGCCGAATTGAGGCTGATTCTGGCAGCCAGGGTGCCGCTGTGAGCAACTGCTCCCACATCCCTGATTCCTCAAAGTAAGAGAGTGACCTGATCCAACAGCTCTTTCCCTCCTTTGAAAGAGCAGCAGGGAGATGGCACTGCTTTACTCAAAAGAATGGCATGCCAAAGGTGGAATTGCAGGAACTGAGGCAGGTTAAAGGGACAAGAAATTGGGAATGGAGTGAGGGTTCCCTGATCCCCGTCCAGGTTCATTCCAGGGATTGATGGAATCATTAATCCTGTTGGAATGTGAAATGTCACCCCTTTCTGGTTCCTGGATTGTAAACCTTATCCTGGTCCCCTGACCGTAGCATCTTCAAGGATGCAGGCAGACCCGTGGAAACAGCTTGTTCGATCTTAATGTGTCAGATGACAAGGTCCTTATGGTCAGTTGAGTTGAGGGTCCCTGATGGGACACTAGTCCCACAAACCATCAGAGATGGGCGAGGACAAGCACCTAGAGTCTCCATGCCCAGTTCCTTTGTTCCCTGTTCTGTCTGTTCCCATTAACAGCTTAGTCTTTTTCTCACAAAATTGGTGTATCTTCAAACGCTGGGAATATAAATGACACGAATGAAAGTCTCATTATCCACTCTAGTTGGCCTTTCTCTTTGGGCTCACAGTCTGAAATAAACCAAGCACAAGTGGAAAGAAATAAGATAATATCAATTAGGATGCATTTGGCTGCAAGTAACAGAAACCTCAACTCAAAATAGCTGAAGCAATGAAGAAAGCGCACTCCACGTAATATGGACACCTACAGGTTGGGAATTCAGTAGCCGAATGATGACATCAAGGACGCAGAGTATTTCCTTTTCTGTGTTCTGTCATCTTCAGCGGCTGGGCTTTGTCCTCAGGATGGCATCTCTCCTGGACAGAAGATAGTTTCCATCTTATGTAGCATCGAGCAAAAGAGGAGAGAATGTTTCAATATGTTGCAAGGGAATCTCTCCCAGGGCCCCCAGCAGAGCTCCCTTCAGATTTCTTTGGCTGGAACTGAGTCACATGGCTACTGCTACACCAATCAGTGACAGGGAAAGGAGATGGCTTTGACCAATCAGGATCTACCCAGAAGACACATAGGAGAGGAGTGAACATTCAAACACAATCAGGGGTCTATGTCAGGAAGAAAAGGAGCCTCCTGGGGTGGACAGGAGACGCTCTAAAAAATAACAAGCAAGCTGCTCACGCTGCCAATTCCCCTTGTGACGAGGAAACACAGACTCTCAGATCTGCGCAAAAATACAGTGAAGGCCTGAGAGGGGACAGCTCTTAGAAATTAGGATGGAAGGAGAACTGACTCCGGGTGATGAACACACAATGGGATTTATAGACGATGTAATACAGAATTGTACACCTGAAATCTATGTAATTTTACTAACAATTGTCACCCCAATAAATTTAATTAAAAAAAAAAAAGAAATTAGGAACTTATTTCTTAGAAAAATCAAAATGCTTTAAACACCACCCCGTTGAGAGTAATGATTTCCTCCTTTTCTTTATAGTAAGTAATGCACAGTCTTTGGCAAAACAAAACAGAACAAAAATTAAAATATATGAACAAGCAAAAAGAAAAGGAAAATCACTTAAAACCTCAGGGACAATGTGGGGATTAATATTTTTGTTTGTGATCTGCAGTCTAGTCTGTATATCTTTCAATATCTATCCAGCAAAAAGATTTGTAGATAATTCTATAACCTTTTTATCCACTGTGTAATCAAGTCAGCAAGTGCTCTTCTAGAACGCATTGATTATTCCAGTGGTTGCCTAGGAGACCTAGTAGACGTACCACTGTTTATTTAGCCAACCCCTGTTGATGGACATTCAGGTTGTGTTTCTTTTTAGAAATATTTTTATTGTTGTTGCAATCTCCTTTTGGGTTCTCCCCGAAGAAGCTAAGGTAGAGCTGAGCTCTGAGGCCTGACACTCAAGCTCTGGGAAGCTGGAAGATGTGATTAACCGGAGCATTTTGCCCACAAGCCTGGTGTCTGGGTCCCTGCACCACCAATCCCCTCTTCCCTTGGAGCAGAGGAAAGCATTCTTTGGATTTTTTGAGAAAAGCTCATGAAAGGAGCTGGTGGGGTGGGCGGTGAGACTACACACAGGCTCTGGAATCAGGCCCATTTGGGGACATCACTTTTCCTCTCTGAGCCTCGGTTTCCCCATCCGTCAGATTGGAAGTGTAACAGAAATGCCTCCTAGGGTTGCATGAAGATTCAATAAAATAATACACGTACAGTACCTGGAAAATATCATGTGCTTTAAAAGTTGCTAGCTCTCACTGTTGTAATGTTTTATTCCATTTTTTTTCTTTTACTGGAGCGACAAGACTGCATTTGCTTTATTATCTCTGGGGGCCGTGCCTAATGCAGGCCATTGATTCAGGAGGCTGCACAAATCTGCCTAAATTATGTATTGGGGTGGTACATTGAATGCTCGCTACAATTTGGGTGTGTGAAGAAAATGGAATTTCTTTGTCTGTAGCTGATCTGGTCTTCCTTATAACCTCCCTCTCAAACCCTTCCATCGCCCACCCCCCACCCCACTGCACTGGCAGAAAGCAAAGCAAAACAAAAAAACAAAAAAACCTGAGCTTTATCCGTGTTATGGGTTGAATTGTGTCGCCCTACAATTCATACTTTGATGTCCCAACCCCAAGTACTCCAGAATATGACTTGCTTTGCAGAGGTAATCAAGTTAAAATCAAGTCTTTAATCTAATCCTAATTCATCTAGGTCCTAATCTAATATGACTGGTGTCCTTATAAACGGGAAGTTTTCATACAGACAGGTACAGAGGAAAGATGACATGAACAGAGAAGGTGGCCACCTACCAGCCAAGGAGACAGGCTTGAAGCAGATCCGAAGGTCAGAAGTCACGGACCTCACTCACACCTTGATCTTGGACTTGCAGCCTCCAGAACTGAGACAACACATTTCTGTTGTTTAAGCCGCCCTGTCTGTGGTACGTTGTTGCAGCAGTCCTAGCAAGCTCATCTAACCAGTTTTACCATTTTCGTCCAAATGTGAGTTTGATGGGTTCCTGAGTTGAGTCTCCCCTGGATAAACCTACATCCTCTCCGAGATGCTGCCCTCCCCTGCTTTTCTCCTGGGGTGGTTTTGAGCATGTGGGGGGGCTTTGGTCCGGTGGTCTCAGGGGGATGCGGAGGAGTCTGGAGCTCCCGAGGGCCCTCTGCTCTTCTGTGTGGAAAGATGTCTCCATTCTGCCTGGTCCCACGTGAGTGAGTGGAAAACCGTGGAAAAAGGATCTCACGCTGGGCTTGGCTGACCTGCTTTCCCTCTGCTCCCCCAGAATGTAACCCACCTCCCCGCCCCACACCCCCACCCTGCCCTCTTTCCAGCTATAACGGGGATGATGCATCCCAGCTGGTCTGAAGGTCACCTGTTCCTCTGTCACGGCTGCCCTGCTGGCTTGCACCACACATCCACGCCACCTGAGGGTGCCCTAGAAAGCCAGTGAGATGGGGCTGTGATCTAGAGAACGCCCACCCCACCCCCATTCTCAATGTACCTGGAGCAAAGCGGTAGAGGGAAACGAAGTACACACGTGCCTGGTCCACTCTTCAGAACCCCTCTCCCCTTCTCCTATAAGTCCTGTTCTGGGAAAGAAGCAGCTTTTATTTTCTTCTCCCCATGTTACGTCCTCCTAGCATCTGGAGGTAAGCCTCAGCGTTGTAGAGGGAAGGGGGTCTGCACCCCATCTGGCAGCATCCAGGAGCCGGGCTTCCGGGCACAGTTTTTTTGTGTGCTAAAGGAATGAAAGCTTCTCCCTCTGGTCAATCGCTTGGCTTCAACCCACAGTCCTGCTGCACAATCCCATTTCTCCTGTCGGCAGAATATCACATCATTCTTCCCCTCATATATAACAGCTCCTACTCTCCTCCCAGGCATAGGGGCTCATGGGGCCAATTGGACAAAGATCTTGTGTTCAGAACACCAACCGCTCCCTAAGAATTTCCAGAGGAGCTTCCCCTGATTCTTGACTTTTCATGCTGCTCCCGAGAGACTTTGGCTCTTAAAAACTGGAATGAAAGTGTCATCATGACCACGCTTAAGGTCAACATGAACAATTCTTCCGTAATTATTGACAATGATTCTGCATCTCACAGAGGAGCAACGCAGGCTCAGAGAGGTGAAGTCACTTGTCCAAGGGGACCGGGCTGGCGAGACAATGGTGAGGGGAGTTGAACCCACCTTTGTCTGACTTCAAGCTGATTATCATTGAACCATGAAGCCCAGGAGGGTTTGGGGGTGCTGGAATCAGGCTCCTGTGTACAGTCGCACGGGATTTTTCAGCTCACTCATGTGAAGTTGCTTCCCAGATTTCTGAGAACCTGGGGATCAGCTGGCCATGGGGGTAGAAAAGCTCCATGGTGTGGATGGGGTGTGGGTGGTGCTCCGTTCGATCCCCTAAGGTTGCTAATGCATCTGTAATCGGATTAGCGGTGCCCGGAATCCTGGGCCTGGATGTCTGCTCTCCCTGAGCTGTGTCCCCTGGGTCTGAGCGTTGCCAGGAATTAGAAACCCATCCTGGGTCGTTAGAGATGACGAGAACAGATGTTCATGCTGTTCCCCAAATGTTGCTTGAAGAGTGTTGTTTATAGGTGGTCCTGGCTTCCAGAAGACTTTTCACCTGCTGGACCTCACTCCACCCCAAATGTCCACTTGGACAGGGATGATAAGCCCCATTTTTAAAGAAGAGGAACCAGGTGTTTAGTTTAAGACATGTGCTCAAGCAACACAGCTAAAGAACAGCGGTGCCAAGATCTGAGTCCAAGATGTGGTAACTACTGAGATGGGGGCCCGGGCCACTGAGTGCCTCTGACACGTTATGCCTCAGTTTTTTCATCTGCAAAATGGAGAGGCAGTGCAGGGTCTGACACAGAAGCTAGACCAGGAGGCAGGAGACTTGTGTTTGAGTCCTAGTTCTGTCACAGTGTCTCTATAACCTTGAAGAGGTCGTGTTGCCTTTCTGGGTCTCAGCCTTCCCCTCTGAAAAATAGGAAGGGGAAGGAGTTGGGTTTTGACAGCAGTATAGTTATCAGAAGTTAGCATATAACAAGTACCTACTATGTGCCAGGTACTTAAGACACACATCATTTCATTGACTCCTGCCTAAACCCTGGGAGGCTGGCATGGTTAGGTTTTAAGGATATGGAGACAAAGGTTTGTGTGTTTCCAGAGCCTTCCTTTTGGCCAGATGGCCTCTAAGGACGCTTTAAGTTCTGAGAGTGCAAGATTCCAGGCAAAGGGTTTAGACAGACCAAGGCTCAAATCCTGTCTCTGTCACTTCCCAGTTCTGTGACCTTCTGGACAAGTGGTTTCACCTCTCGGAGCCTCAGTTCCTTTATCTGCATAATGGGTCCAATCGCGCCCACCCTGCACACTTACTGAGATAATTTAATGACACACTATAGGTCTGGCACATGGCAAATGGTATCTCTTTTCCTACCCACACTTGCAATGCTTTGAGGGGAGCCGGCTAAGTGAGGAGACTAGATCTCTTCTCTCCCCGGCAAAATCCTGCCCTCCCCTTTCTGGCTTCTGTTCTGCTCTACCACACTCAAGTTCCAGCAGCTGCATTTAATTTGATTTAACCTAATAGTTTTATGGATGCCTTTAGTTCAGGGGACAAAGAGGCCTCTGGGTAATTTGCATGTTTTTAACAAACCAAATAAAGAGCTGATAAGCATAAACAAGTCCGTTTTAATTGGATTAAGGGGAGGCTTGGCTTGGGGACTGCAAACCACAGAGGAGCTGGAGAAAAATAGGGCTTTTAGAGATTTCAGATTTTCTGCTTCTTTGGACCCTTAGAGCACTCAGCACGAGGCGCTGGCTTCCTTCTAATAAATTGTGCACTGGTGCATTTGTGTCTGCGTCTTATTTCATACATGACATAGCAGCATCTTTCCTCCACCCTCCTTCCCCACCAGCAGGAGCCATGGGAAACAGAAACATGGTTTAATTCTCTGGCTTTGGTCTCAGACCCACTGAAGTTCAAGTCCCAGCCCCTGCCTCTTCCATGCTTCTATTTTTTTTTTTTGGGGGGGAGGCAAACAGGACTTTATTGGGGAACAGTGTGTACTTCCAGGACTTTTTTTTCCCAAGTCAAGTTGTTGTCCTTTCAATCTTAGTTGTGGAGGGCGCAGCTCAGCTCCAGGTCCAGTTTGCCGTTGTTAGTTGCAGGGGGCGCAGCCCACCATCCCTTGCGGGACTTGAGGAGTTGAACCGGCAACCTTGTGGTTGAGAGCCCACACTGCAACTAACTAAGCCATCTGGCACTGGCCCATGTGGGAATCGAACCGGCAGCCTTCGGCGTTAAGAGCACAGAGCTCCAACCACCTGAGCCACCGGGCCAGCCCTCTTGCATGCAATTCATTTAATCCTCTAAGCCTCAGTTTCCTCAGCTGTGAAACAGGATCTAGTGGTTTTTATCCTGTAGCGTCAGTGTGAGGATCTCATGCTGGTGAGTTGCCTGCCGCTTGATAGCGTCACCAAAATGGTAGCTAGGAATCACATGAGTCAGGAAGAGGGATTACAGTTCCTGCTCCCGTGGGGGCTGTCATCCTTCAGGGTCCCACCCAAGTAAAGCGGCAGCTGCCAGCAGGTGTGATACTTGCTAAGTAGACGGGTCCAGGGCCCTCTTCCCAGAGGAGGAGGGGCTAGAAGAACGACTAGGGCTTGGCTAGAGCTCTGCTTCCCAAACTTGACTGTGTGTGCCAATCCCCAGGCATCTTCTTAGAATGCGGATTCTGATTCCCTGCGTGTGAGGGGGAGCTGAGCTTGTGCGTTCCTAACCCCCCAGGGGCCATGGGAGGTGGAGAGCGGAAATTGACTGCAAGGGGCATGAAAGAACTTTTTCGGGACATGGTATATTCGATAGCGGGATAGTGATGGTGGTCACATGATTACATCATGACTGTTAAAATTCATCACATCATATATCTGAAGTTGGCAAACTTTGTTGTATGTAAAATATATTTTAATAAAGCTGGTGAAAAAACAAACAAGAAAACCCCACTAAGCTCATAGTGGAGAAAATACGAATATCGACAATCATAATAATTAAATCCCTTCAATGGGTCTGGCACTCCACACACGTTTGTCTCCTTTTTCAGACTAGGAGACGGATACTTAAAGACATGAAGCAACATTCCTAAGGCCACACACCTGGGAAGTGGTGGAGCTGGGACTTGAACCTGGGAAGGCGGAGGCACAGATTTTCCCCTTTCCACAGGAGCCTTCATCCAGGCTCCCAGGCCAAGCAGCCTGCCATCTTGTGGCTTGGAAACTGGGTGAATTGCTGGAGAAAGATGCAGCCCTCGCACCTCGTTTGCTTTTAAAGGTGTATTTAAGAATGAAACACTTTTCACAGCCCTGGGTGGCAAGAGAAGGGTGGCATGGCTGGCTTTCCAGGACAGCCGGCAGACGGGAGAAAGTGGGTGTGGTTTTCCCCAAGGACAGGTTCCTGCCAGCCTCCCGTCAGGACCCAGTGGCCTCATTCCATGTAGTCCACATACAGAGAAAGTGAGTGACTGTTCTCTGAACCACTATTTTGACGACAGGGAAAGCAGGTGTGAGACATGGAGAGCCTTGGGCCCTTCCCCTCCCTCCGCCTGTCTTCCCACTCTGGGGATGATCGAATCCTTAGGGGTGCTCCTAGTGCAGCACCCTGGTTTTATAGAGGGAGAGGCAGAGCCCTAGAGAGAGTGGGGCCTTATTCAGGTAGACTTTCTGAAGCAAAGTTCAGTTCTGTGCTGAGGAAGGGAGAATGAATGGATTTGGGTGAAGGTAGAGTTGCTGAAAAAGCCACTCTGGTTCAGCCTTCATGGGACAGCCTGGTTCTGAGACAGGGGTGTGGACTCATTTGTGGAGTATGTGAGATACACAGCGAGTGAGTGAGGTGTGATGAGTAAATGTGTAAGCCAGTGAATTGCCAAGGAGTAGGTGAACAAGCGAATGAATGAATGATGGATGACAGACGAGTGAATTAATGAGTGACATTGGAGAGGCAGCCAGCAGTCTCAGGCTCACTGAGAATCCGTCAGTGTCTCAATAGGAGGTTAGGATATTTGGAGGAAGGTTTCATTGTAAAGGGATATTTACACAGGGGTTACTGGGATGTGAGGACCCACAGAACAGTCGGGTAACCTGGCACTGGTACCCAAGAAGCTGTTACCACCTTCAGGCTCAAAAGAAGGAAGGAACAGGGCAGGTCTTGGAACCTGGCAGGAGAGTCATTTGAAGAAGCAGAAACTGTGACCTAGAGATTAGCCAGCCTACAGCCATTCCAGGGGAAGGGGCCAGGGAAAGTAATCCCTTCCTCCTTCTCCTCCCTCCTCCCTCCACCCCCCAACCCCCATCACCATCTCCTGCCAGCGCTCTGCTTTGGTTAACCCAGATAGGGGAGCCTCTAATGCAGCCCACACAAATCAGCCTCCAGGGCTGGCAGCAGGAAAGAGACGCAGGGGAACGACTCCATAGGGGCAGACCAATGGCACCGAACACCTCCTGGAAACTGGCCACCACTTCCAAGTCTCCTCCGCCTCTGATTTTCACTCCTACTCCTTTGAGGTATCTTGAAGCAAATCATAAGCCAAGCCAAGGGTGAACCCAGGAGCCTTGCCGCAGCGGGGATAGGCCAGTTCTCTCCCTCATTCAACAGTACAGATTCTGGCAGTCAAGATGCTACCTACACCATCATCTCCCATCCCACATGCTATTCCAACCATGTGACGTCGATGCTCTATTGAGTGGTAGGGTCTATGCCCCCTCCCTTTGAATCTGGGTGGACCTGTCACTGCAGAAGCAGTGACAGTCTGTGGCTTCAGAGGCTAAGTCATAAAAGTGGAGACAGCTTCTGTCTGGCGCCCTCTCTTGGGACATAGCCTTAGAAGCCCTGACGGCCTTGGAAGAAGTCCTGTTCTGAAGCCGCCATGATGGAGAGACCACGGGGGAGACCACATGGGGACAGAGAGATGCTTCAGATGGTCCAGCCCTTTGACATGTGAGGGAGTGAGCTTTCCGAAGATTCCAACTCCCAATGCCCAGTGGGACAAAGGTGAGCTGTCCCTGCTCAGAATAAAAATTCATAAGCTGATAAGGGCACAGATTCTGCAGCCAGACAGCCTGGGTTTGAATCCCATTGCTGCTGTGTATTCCCTTTGGTTAAGTGACTTCACTTCCCTGAGACTCAGTTTCCCCACCTGCAAAATGCCATAGGGTTGTTGTGAGTCTTTAGTTCATTCATCGACATAAAGTGATGAGCAGAATGCCTGGGCTGGCTCAGTTCTTGATTAATGTCAGCTATTCTTTATTCATCATCGTCACTGATTTTCCTCTGAGCAAGTTCTTCCCGTTTTTAGGACCCCAGTCGCTCCGCATAAAATAAAGGGTTTGAAGCCAGTTTCCCAGTTTCCCTCTGGCTTTGATTTCCTGGCTCTGGGGACATTCTCCATGCTCACCTGCCTAGGGGTGGGGGACTAGACCCAGACCCCACAAGTCCCTCCCAGTGGCCACATTCCAGCCCCTATGACATGTTTTTGCAAAATAGAAAAGGCACTCCTTCTTCAAGACACTTCGGTGCTATTTCCCAGAAAAATAGGCTGTCCAGGTGCAGGCAGCCTTGGTGTCTCTTGAGGACTCTCTCCCTGGCTTGCAGACGGCTGCCTTCTTGCTGTGTCCTCACATGTGCAGAGAGACAGAGAGAATCTAGTTTCTCTTCCTCTTTTTATAAGGGCATGAATCTCACCCTGAGGGCCCCACCCTCATGACCTAATGTAATCCTAAGCACCTCCCAAAGGCCCACCTTGTAACACCGTCACATTGGGATTCAACATATGAATTTGGGGAGGACACAAGCATACAAGGTCTGACAATTAAGTTCGCGAACTTGTTGCAATGATGTTGCTAACCTCTTTTGCTATCAGAGGGATTATTCATTATGAATTTGTACCAACTGACAAACAGGTAACCAAGTTTACTATTTGGAAGTGCTGAAAAGGCTGTGTGAAAAAGTTAGATGACCTGAACTTTTCACCAACAATTCATGGCTCTTGCATCACGACAATGCACCAGCTCACAGGGCACTGTCTGTGAGGGAGTTTTTAGCCAGTAAATAAATCACTGTATTGGCACACCCTCCCTACTCACCTGATCTGGCCCCCAATGACTTCTTTCTTTATGCAAAGATAAAGGAAATATTAAAAGGAAGACATTTTGATGACATTCAGGACATCAAGGGTAATAGGACGACAGCTCTGATGGCCATTCCAGAAAAAGAGTTCCAAAACTGCTTTGAAGGGTGGACTATGCATCAGTGCACAGCTTCCCAAAGGGAGCACTTGGAAGGTGACCATAGTGATGTTCAGCAATGAGGGATGTAGCATTTTTTCTAGGACAAGTTCATGAACTTGATTGTCCGACCTCACATCACGCATAGCAGTCCTTGATCCCTCAAGTTAGCCAATGGCAGACACTTTCCTGAGTTATTACAAACTGAATTCCTCATTTGTGAAATCTTCCACAACACTATTAATAAGAATAGTAATGATAATAAAGACAATAGCTTTTCCCCCTGTGTGTGTAGTAACTGTGCTCTGTACAACCACCCCAATACTTATGTTCCATGATAATCTTGATGTGAGAGGTGAGGAAACTAAAGTTCAGAGATGTCTGGCAGCTGGCCCTAGGTCACACAGCTGAGTCCAAATGTAAGTCAGATTAGTCTAATGCTGGAGGAGCTCCCTCCTCCACTCCTTGCCCATTTCACTGGATGAATGAACGAATGAACGAATGAGCAGTTCCCCTTTTATCACATCACATCAGGGTTTGTCAGCATTGGCACTACAGATATTTTGGGTCAGACTGTTCTTTGTCGTGGGGGCTGGTCTGTGCTTTGTGGGATGTTGAGCAGCGTCCTTGGACACTGCGCACTAGATACAGTAGCAGCTCCCCCTCCCCTAGTTGGGAAAACCAAAACTATCTCCAGACATTGCTATGTATCCTGGGTGCAAAATCCCCGCTGATTGAGAGCCACTGTATTAGAGGTTAGGGTTTCACATTCAGTTTTGATTGAACATACTGTTCTGCTGCCCTAATTTGGAAACCACTGGATCAGAGGGTTTTTAATTTCCTACTTTTGGTCCCAAGGGGTCTAAATATTCCTTATAACTATATTCAAAGCTCTGTGTGCATGGATATATGGACACATATACCCAGCTGTGGATGCTCACATTTTTTGGGGGAGACAGTTCATGGTTTTCACGAGATTTTTAAGCTGATCTGAGAATCCCCTTGTGCAGTCCTTTACCGGTCTGACAACCGGACGTTTGAGGTTTGAAGTCCCCTTTTCTCTTTTTTCTATGCCCCCGCCCCCCAACGCAAATTTCCCTTTTCCATTGTCATTATGAAAGGGACTTAGGTCATCTTTTCTCCTCCAGCACAGTCTCTCCTGGGGAAAAAACTGTCACCTTGCCTCTACTGGCTGGGAAGAGTGGCAGTGGAAGGAAAACGGGAAGAATTTCTAGAGAGTCACTGAGCTGTGGAGTAAGAGGTTATTGCTTGGCAGTTGCCATGGTAACCTATAAACCAACCTTGCTGCTCAGAACCCAAAGTCACTGGAACACCAGCTGCCAGCCTGCTCCATGAGTGATAGCATTGTCGCTACTTTCACCTCGCTCCATGGGTCCTCAGCCCCGGAGAGACCAACTGTTTGCATGATTATTTTCTTCCCTACAGCAGCCTTCTCCATGTTGCTTTGCCAGACCCATCCTTTCCTTCTTGTCTCGGGGTTCATTTCTCCCCCTGGGATGCAGTGTAGTGATTAAACGTATGGACTTTGAAGCTAGACTGCCTGAGTTCAAAGCCCAGTTCCATCATTTCCCAGCTGTGTGACATTTGGTGAGTTACTTAACCTCTCTGAGCCTTGGTTTCCGTGACTGTAAAACGGGGACACTAAGTGTCCCTGTCTCCCAGGGTTCTGGTGATGATTTAGTGATGTGATACATCAGAAGCTCCTAGCACAGTGCCCAGCTTATAAGTAGTACTTAGTAAATATTAGCTGCTATTATCACTGTGAGTAGTTTTTCATTTCCCTTTCTTCCTGGCCATTGTCCGGCCAGGTAGATCCTCCTGCCCATTCCCCCCAAAGTTTGTGAGCACTAAGAGGTTGGTGCCTGGTGTTCAATGCAATTGATGCATTCATCCTTCCCTTGGCTACACATTTGCTCATCACCTACTCTGAGCCAAGAGGCAGAAGGAAATCTAGAGGTGAAGATGTGGTTTCTGCTCCAACATCGCTCCTGCCTTGGTGACAGAGACACATACCAGATGATCCAAGTGACCACAACAATGGACTTGTCCAGAGCTGGGAATGAGGAAGTCACAGAAGTCACTGAATTTGGTCTTTGTGGTTGGGGAACAGGGGAGCTGCCTGGAAGAGGAAGAGCCGGAGTCGTAAGGAGATGAAGACATTAGCCAGGTGAAGACTTTCCAGGTAGAGGGGATGCTATGAATAGAGACACGGAAAAGAAGAAAGAGCACAGTGTGTGCCTATGTGCTATGGACAGTCATGTGCTGGTAAACAACAACTGGCTCTCCAAAAAAACAAAAACCAAAAAAACCCCAAACCGCCTTATTTGTAGCATTTGCCATTTTCCACGGTGTAAATTTTTCTCACCATGACCAATTTCAAGCTACCCATGTGACATGACTGAATGTGAATTTGAGAAGAGATTGGCTCTCGAGAGCCAGTATGAGGGGGGCTGCACCACACCATTGGCTTTAGAGGTTTAAGCAGGGGGTGAGGGATAAACAAAACAAAACAAAACAAAACAAAACAAAACAAAACAAAACAGAACAACAATTCAGTCTTACTGGAGAGAAAATTCAGGGCAGCAAAGAGAATAACTCAGTCCTGCTTTGGTGGATGGCTTGTGGCTTTTCTCTGAACATCCTTTAATAGTCCCAGTTCATTTCTGCAGAAAACTGACAAGCATCTCCTTGGCACCTACTATATACGTGTCAGGTCCTGTGCGAGAGCTAGGGAGGCAGAACTCATAATGCATGAAAAGCCATAGTAGATGCAGGGAGGATATTGACAATCCTTTGCAGGCTTCCGCTGTCGTGGTGCCTAGACCAGAAGTTATCAACAAGGCAAGTGTGTAAACACAATTTTGTCTCACAGTAGGCCCACAGGATCCCTCCCACCAATTCCTGGGCTCCATGTTTTGGAAGCTCTGTTTCAGAAGGTCAAGGATGAGACTTGGGCATTCCCGGTTTGGGAAGTTCAGGTAACTACGATGAAGGGTTGGGTGCCTAACTCAGGTCTCGGAAGAGAATTTGGCCCCTGAGTTTTCTCCATGTCCCTCTTGCCCCCCACTTTAGGACACACAAAAGTCCTACCCATATCGACCGACCGTCTCTCTCCCTTCTGGCTGACTCTTCATTCCCCATAATTGTTTAGTAAATGACTCAGAATACATTCCATTCCATAATGACTGTTCATTTCAGTTAGCTCTCAGTGGCCTGAAACAGAGGCGCAGGGCCCCACTCGGATAACTCACCACCTTTGTTTGAAATTGGATTTAAGGCAGCCTGGGTATTGGGGGTAGACTGAGGGGATAAATATTTTATCATTTCTTCCTCCTCAACGTTCTGCTGGATTGTTCTCATTTCCATGTTTCTCCCCCTGCGCACGGGCAGATTGCAGACTGTAAATTTGAGGGGAAATTATAAATGTGCAAACATGATAAATAAACATGTGGCTTTTACGAGGATGGATATTATCACCCAGATTTACAGCTCTCCTCGCCTGCACGTTTTATTGCATTTTGGGAAAAGCCGAGCGAGGTTTTCGTGTGTTAACGTTGATCAACTTTCTGCCCTTCACTCGTCACCCCCTCTGAGTCATTTAAATATCAACCTGGAATGGGACACAATTCGTCTCCCTGGAAGTGAATTCATCTTGACAGGTGTTTTCCTTGGGGACAGTTATTTATAGCTGCAAAAGCTATCATAGCATAGGGCGCTTTTGTCTCCTCCTTCCCCTTTCTCCTTTCTCTAAAATTGAACATATTTTTGTTTTCCCAGTGGGAAAAAGTACCAAATCAATGATTTAAATCTCTCTCTTCTCCTCTCTCTCTCTGTCTCTGATTCTCTCTCTCTCTCTCTCCCCACACCCTCCCTCTCTCCCTCTCTGTCTCTCTCCATATTTTCTACCCTCTTCTGTCTTCCATCTTTGGGACCGGCTCTGGGATTTTCTTAGATTCAAATGCCAAGTGTCGCCACCGACTCTCGTGTCACCGGAGCCAAGGATGTGCCTTCTCTGAGCCTGTCACCACCCTTAGGGCTGTGCTTGCTCTCCCGTGTTCCTTGTCACCAACTGATAGGGAGAATTGAATGAGATATTTCTGTGTCTGTCTCCACCTTCCTTCCCCCAATGTCTCTCCAACTAAATGGTGATGCTTGGGGACAGGGACCTATGCTGGCTTCCCATCGTTTCTCCCTCCCTCACCTGCTCCTCTGACCCAGGCTCTCCATCTGCCAACGGACCTCCTCCCAGGAACTGCACAGGCAGACTCTTGGTGGTCCCTTTGCTTTCTCTGTCACCTACCCCCCCGCCCCCCCAATCCAGTCTGTCACCAACTCCTGTGAATTCCTGCCTCAGCTCTTTCCATGCTACGTGCCTCTCTCTGACCCTATAGCCCGCCACTTCTCGGATATTTGAGTGTCTTCAAAGTGCCAGGTACTGAGCTGTCTCTGACCACTGTCCCCTCTCAAGAGGGTCACCATAGCAGTGTCTTTACTGATTTTCCAGTCTCCAGGCTTGCAACTCCCTCTGGCCCCTCTCAGTACTTACTGTAATAGCTAAGGATGGGGCAGTGCAGCGCGTGCCTGCAGATTCTGTTGCTAAGGAAACCACTTCCTTGGTTACCAGCCTGGGTAGCATTTGTCTCACTGTGTCTGGATCCTGCTGAGTGGCTCCCACTCTCCAGGAAGATGAGGAGGAGGATTCAGAGAAGACAATAGGGGTGGGGAGGAAGGGAAGGAGCAAGAGATAGGCAGGGAGACAGAGAGCTCAGAGATCAAGAAATATCGAGAGATGCTTACACAAACAGAAGCAGACATCAAGAAAGAGATAATGATGAAATGAGGGAGGGAAGGAGGGAGGGAGAGGGAGAGGGAGAGAGGGGGAGAGAGAGAGAGAGAGAGAGAGAGAGAGAGAGAGAGAGAGAGAGAGAGAGAGAGAAGAGGGAGAGAGGGAGAGAGAGAGAAGGACAAGAAAGAAAAGAGGTTTATGAGCAGCTGGAGGAAATAAAAGAGGCCAAAAAAAGGGAAATTGAGAGCAGGAGGTAGTGTGAAGAAGCAGTGAGAAAGGGGAGAGGGATGGGGAGAGAACAAGCCAATGCAAGGGAGAAGGGGGAAGGGAAGAGAGACTGGGCCTTGGGGAGGAGAAGGGTCCAGGCAAGACCTGCCCCCAGCACCCTGATTCCCCCCCCGCCCCATCCCCACATTGCCTACTGGGAATGTGTTGGCAGCAGCCTCCAGGGTTACTGGAGAAATCAGGAGGAAATCCCAGGCCCTGCCTGTTCTCTCCGCGTCCGGGAGCCACAGTGCACTGGAGACAACCGCAGGAGGAGAGCCCAGGTGTTCCGGCTTCCATGCCAGCCGGGCACGTCCCCAGCACTGGGGTCCAAATCTTTCCTTCCTCCTCAAGTGCAGGGCGCTGTCACTCTGTGTGTGTGGGCGGGACCTCGTGGAGAGGGCCCCAGCCAGCCCCAGTCTGCTATTAATCTCTGTGTGACTCAGGCCAGTTAGCACTAGTCTCTGTGAGTCACTGTCCCTGCTGAAAGGAGTTACGAACCTCCTGGAGGTGGTCAGGGGCCACCCCAGTCCTTTTCCTTCTTTGCCCCACCATCATCTCCACAGAAGCTTTCTCATCATTTCCACGTATCTGCTCGGTACTTGGTAAAATGCAAACTCTGCAGAGATGGGGAGTTTCGTCTGCTTTGTTCCTTTTTACATCTTTAGAACTTGGAGCAGTAGATGCTCAATAAAGATTGTTGAAGAAATGGAAACGAAGGCATGGAGCCTACTTTGAATGAATGAACATATTTAAATATATTTCTTCTGGGTCTGAAATATAAAGATTTGATTCAGGAGGATGGCTGAAGTGTGGATAAAAAGGGCCAAGACAGGCCAAAGAAGAGGCAGCTACACTGTCCATCTCAGTCCAATCTCTGGTCTAAAGGATGTGAGGTCGGTGGTGAGCAGGAGGATATGGCAGAGTCTGTGAGAGCCGAGGAGGAGAGTCCAGGGAAGCTTGGAGCTAGATGCTCCATGGCTTTCCTCACTTCTGGTCTGGGAGGGTTTGGTTAGAAAGATACCGTTTGGGGAAACGAAAGGATATTGGCATATTGGTCCACGGCTCAGCCTGGGACCCGAGTCAAGGCTTGGTCTGAGGTCAGGCAAGGGTTCAGACTGAGGCCAAGGTCAGGGCTCATCCAGGGTCAGGACTTGGGCTTAGTCTGTGACCAGAATCAGAGCTCAGTCTGAGGCCGAGATCTGGGCTCAGTCAGGAGACACCGTCAGCATTTGTTCCAGGCAGGTCAGGGCTCAACCTATGACCCAGGTTGGAATGTAGTTAACGACCAGGGCAAGGCTCAGAATAGAGACGGCCAGATGTGGGCCAGATGTGGGCCTCTGGCTAGGGTCCGGGTTCAATACACGGCTGAAATCAGGGGTCGGTGTGAGACTAGGATCACGGGTAAGTATATTCCAGGATCAAGGCTCAGTCTGTGGTCAGGATTAGGGCTTAGCTGTGACACAGGCTCAAGATTCTCGGATCGGGGCTCAGTCTGTGACCAGCTAAGACTTGGCTTGAGGTCGGGGTCAGAGTTGAGCCTGGGGCCCAGTGAGTCCTCAGAGAAGGATTTCTGGAGCCAACACAGGCCCCCAGAGGAGAAAGCCCCTGCGCTCAATCCTGGAACAACCGCACGCTCTCCCTTTTCTCAGCTCTTTCTTTCCCGTCCCTCCTTTCGTAGACCCAGGACTGGAGGAAAGAGCTTCCCTGCCCCGAGTCCTCCTGAACTTTGTCGTTGGGTGGGGAGGAGCCCCTCCCTTCCCTTCCCTTCCCCTGCCTGTACCAGCTGTTTACCTCCCCTCTCCCCCCTACTGTCCCATGGCTGTATGTAAACCCATGTCCCTCCTCGCACATCCCTCCTTCGGGCTGAGAACAGTCCCTGAGGCACCACAGAAGCCCCTCTGTCGTGTGAGGAGAGAGGACACAGGGCCCTCCGGCAGGGTATTTGAGATTCACTCCACCCACTAGGGGACAGAGGGGCCTTCTCTGTCCCCTTGTACTCTCACTGGCTGCCCTTCTGCACACATAGCACCATATACTCAGGGACTTTCTCTCTCTCACACACACACAAATATACACAAAAGGAACACTTCTGATAGATAACCTCTTCCATACCCATGCACAAACCCAAGCAGGGACGCTTACACCTCACCCTAGTAACTCCCCGGACCCCCCCCCCCCACACACACACTCCAGAATAACATCCCATTTGTGAATTCACCTGACACAATACTCAACCTCGTGGTAGAATTATCAACAAAACTCACTTTTAATGATGGTGTTGACCTGAGGAATCTCCAGACAGAGGCTTGTGGCCTGAGGGGACCACCCGTGAAGAACTTGCCCAGGTCTTGGACCAAGAGGCTCCCAGAGAGAGCTGGCCTCTGAGTGGGAGGGGAGGCCAGGCCCTCTACTGCTTTGAGAAAGACTAGAAATCAGCCGAGGGGAAAGAAACATGGTACAAAATACATTCAGAGCCCTCTGGCTGGGCCCTGGGGTGGCCCAAATCCTACAGATGAGGGGACCAGGGGGAGAACCACAGGCATGATTCCTGGGCTCTTCTCTTTGCATGGCCAGGTTCCAAGGGGCGGAATGTATTAGTCGTATTCCTCTTAAAAAAATATATCTCTTTATACTCGCCTTCTCCATAGTCTCTTGGCTGTTTGGGAACGAGCATTTACCTGCACCCCAAGGCTTCAGAGGGGATGCTTGGGGTGGGGGTGGCTCCAGACAGAATATAAAGAGCTGTGACCTATGGCTTTTGTGTCTACATGGTGGGGCATGGTACAGGAGCACAGGTGAGGGCTGGGTGTGACGCCACTGGTCTCCAAGGTGGGGAAGCAATGGGATCCCGGATCAATGCTTTCTAAGATCCACGATCGGAGAGTCAGGTCCTCAGGAATCCTTTGGTTTGATGTCTCAGCATCAAGGGAGCAGCGTTTGCATGGAAATGCAGAGCCATCCCATTCATTTCACGCCTTCCCCAAGGGAAGCTGGCTCCGTTGGGCTGTGACCAAGGGAAGGTAGTGGGGGTCTACTTTTGGGTTTGGTTCCACCTGATTTGGGGCACCCTGGCTCTCTCACCTAGGCGGCAGAGGATCCATTGGTAGGGGTCAGAGGGCAGTGTGAGACCCATGTTGGACCCCACAGTGGAGAGATGGGTTACTGGGGCTCTCATTTTTTACTCCGATTCTGCACATGGTGTAATTGTTGGTGCCTTGAGGAACCCTGGGAAGTGGGGTCAAGCATCCCAAGGTCACCTCCTGGATACAGCAGGGGAAACAAAGGGCAGAATTCCAGCCCTGGAAGTGGACGGGCAACCGGATGGTTCCTCAGGAGCAGTGTGACCTGGGGGTGGGCTCATGACGCCAGGGACCCTACATGGTGCTGACAACGAACCTACTGTGAGCACCAGTGCTTCCCCACCCCACACAGAATGCCAGCAACCTAAGGCCACAGAGAGACTTCCCAGCAATCTTCCTTCACACAAGCGGCCTGCACCAACCTTGGTGCCAGCGCTTCCTGGGTGGGGCAGAGAAGGGGAGGCTATGAAAGCTCAGCCCAGGCGGGAAGGGTGTCTCGGGCAACTTTTTTACAACAGTCCCTTCAGCTCTTGCATGGAGGTCCCCAACACCTGCGGTGAGGCATCCATGTCTCGGGGACACCCAGGAGCCCTCCCTCCCACAAGGGGAACCCAGAGTGGTGGGGGCAGGGACATGGGAGACAGAAGAGGGTCCATGTGGCTGGAACTCCCCAAATCAGTTGCCTCTGCCATCTCCACAGGGGGCTGTAAGCAGGTGGGGCGTGCTGGACAATCTCTCCCCTTGAGCCTCCTTTGTCATGCAGGAAACTCACTGGAGGCCAACAGCAACCCCTAGCAAAGAGGACAGGTGGGCAGGGGTCCCCGGGGTCTCGAGTCTCCTGCTTGGACGTGTCTCCCAGCCCCGCCCCGAGTGCATCATCTGGGGTAGTAGTCGTCGGGGACCCCCGTGAGGTTCCTGCCTTTGAGGGCCGCGTCCACCATCTTGATGTAGGCGGAGATGGTCTTTTGCATGTCCGCCGTGTAGGGGTCGTACTCCAGCTTGCGGAGCCCGGAGCGCTTGAAGTTGCCGTCCTTCTGGCTCTCCACGCACAGCAGCCGGTCCTCCCGCACGGCCACCCCCAGCAGGCTGACCATCCGGCCCAGCTGGACGAAGAGGTCCTGCTTCAGGTCCTCAAAATGTACCACCAGCACCTTCTTGCCAAACTTGAGCCAGTCGAGCGTGTGCGTGGCCCACCACGGGGCATAGTTCCTCACAAACTCGGGCCACTCTGTGGAGAGGGGAGGGACGGCAGAGTCAGAGGGCAGAGGGCTCCAGGGACAGGGGTCAGAGGGCGCTGGCGGTGGCTGCAGGCATTCACAGCATCTCCAGATTCCTCCCACCTCAGGGCTGCGACTTCCGCCTGGAATAGCCTTAGCCCTTCCTCTTTGGGGAGAACAGTGACATCTGTTTGGTGCTTTACTATACCAAAGACAGACTAGTAACATACAGGAATGTATGTTACTAACGTTTTAGATTTTAATATATACTTCTACAGAGGGTGCCAAAAAAATGTATACACATTTTAAGAAAGGAAAACACTGTATTAAAATTGTAATATTCAACATATACTGATAATGAAAGGTGAATACAAGGCACGTGTATACATTTTTTGGCAGCCCTGGTATTAATATATAACACAGGAAACAGATTAATATAGCTATTAATTTACTTATTCCTCACAACAACTCTATGAGGCAGGTATTATTTTCTTCATTTGTTAGAAGAGGAAAGTGAGGCACCGAGAGGTTAAGTAACTTGCTTAAGGTCACACAGCTAATAACTGGCAGGACCAGGATTTGAACCCACACAGTCTGACTTCAATGTCTGGGCTTTTCACTACCAAAGTATCCTGTGTAGTAATAGTTGTTGTGTGTAGTAGTAGTAGTATCTTCTTATAGGATAATAACAGGGCCACTGTACAGAGTAAGTGGGTAAAGCATATCAAGTTTTTAGCATGGTATCCTGTAGCCAGGAGGTGCTCAGTACACATTGGCTCTTATTACTGGGAGTATTCTGGTCTCGGGTAAAATGTTATCTTTCCTGACTCCCCAGCCTCAGGCAGGTGCCTTCTCTGGACTTCATAGCCTCCACTGTACCCGCCACATATGTTATCTGTCTCCCCAATATACTGTGGGGCTGTGCATAGTGAAGTCAGATTATTGTCCTCTTTCCACCTTTCTGTTCTACCATTCTTTCTTTGCTTTGTATTGGAGAATCGTGTACTGTTTCTTTCTGTTGTTTGTTACCTCGCTATGGTAAAATGACAGGATGAATTGTCACCAAAATTGGGAGGGTGTGTTTGGGATCCTCTGACTTGAAAGACAGGCTACAATAGAATTCGGGAGATTCCTCGGGGAGCCCTGGAGAGGAACTCGAAGAGACAGCTGGTCTCCTTGGAACTGGGCTCCTGGAACTCGACAGAAGCCTAAAAGCTGGGGTTACTGGGGTTGGGGGGGTTGGGAAGATGGTGGGGACAGAGAAAGAGATTCCAGCCTCAATTCTGAGCCTCAGCTGGAGAATTATAGGGCAGGCACACTGAAACCCTGAAGCCAGACCCACTGCTTTTCACGGGGACACCACCACCCGTACCCTCCAGAAGGTTTTGTTTATTGAACGAAGGGCTGTGTGTCACCCAAGCTAGGCTGGGAGCCCAGCTGGTTCTTAATAACTAAATCCCCATGCCTTGCTGGGTAATGGATACCCATGATTTCATTTAATCCTAACGACCACCCTGAAAGGAAAGGACTAGTGTGCACTTATCCCCAGTGAGGAAACTGAGTCTCAGAGAGGTAAAGTGACTTGCCCAAGGCCACACAGCCAGGAAGCACTATCCTGACCTGCCTGATTCCAGGTCCTGATCTTTCCCAGGCACCAGCAACCTCACCCCCACTTCTTCCCACTGCCTTACACCCAGCAGGGCCTCAATAAATGGTTGTTGAACTAAATTGAAATTCCCAACTGCCAAGTTGCAACGTGATAAAGGACTCCTCTTTCTTGGCAGAACACATCGAAATCTGTGGTGGGGCTTCTGCTCCCCCAGGGCCCCCCTGGAACACCATGGCTGCTTGGGAAATATTTATGCTGGTGACAAGGATATTTTTTATCCTTAAAATATATTATTTACAATGTATCTAGCTAATTGGGCCCATACTGCTATAATGGGCTAAGACCAGATGTATCTGGATGATTAGAAAAAATTTAGCATGGGTACACGTATGGTCTATTTTATTTTTTTATTTTTTATTTTTATTTTTTAGAATTTCTCCACTACTGAGTCACCTCACAGCATTCCTGGTGATTCAGGACAACGGCTCCTCCCATGGCAGATGCCCGCGTGGATGGATACAGTGCTCAGACACTCAGTGAAACACAGACCTATCTGTACACTTCTAGGCCTGGCCCCTTCTGACCATCTCAAGTGGTAGCTGGAGGAGGGCTGCAGGGTGGTCCTCAAAGAGAAGGAAGGACCCTTCTGCATGGTGGTCGGGGTCCCCCAGCTGGTACCCCTAGCCCTGGATGCAGGTGGGATGGAGATGACATGGCGTCCTGTTGCCTGCAAACCTCCCTGGGATGGGAACGTATGTTGCCTGCGCACCTACTGTGTGTCGGGGCTGTGTTGGGCACTTTGCCTGCATTGTCTCATGCAGTGCCCACGAGAAGACTGGAGAGTAGGAACTATTAGCCCCATTTTATACACAGGGGGAAAGGAGGCTCAGCGGCATGAAGCCACTTGCTGAAGGTCACACGGTGGGCATCCAAAGCCGGATTTGAACCCGTCTATCCCAGCCCGAGCCAGGCTCCCACCCTCCCGGCAAACCCTTTGAGAGCTCCTGATCTGATCAGCTCAGGCATCTTCTCCCTCCCGCTCCTACTCTACTACTGCTCACAACGCCTTTGGGGTTGTCTAAAACCTGGGGTTTGTCCACAGATGGCTTGAGAGTCCGACTGCCAGTGTTCGAAACTCAGCTCCCTCCCTACATTTGCTGTGTGACCTTCGGGACATTAGTCGATCTCCTTGAGTCTCAGTTACCCATCTGCAAAATGGTGACTGTGCTAAGACCCGCACCCTAGAGGCTCTGCAGATGGAATGGAATCAGATTTGCCAAGACCCTGGCACACGGCCTTGGATACAGGAGGTGCTTGTAAATGCTGGCTCCAGTTACAATTATTCTTGATGTTGGCCCCCTGGCATCTCCGGGACGTCCTGCAGCCCCCATCATGTTGGTCAGAGCTTCCCTACAACACCATATTTGATATTCAGGATGTTTCAGCAGCAGATGTCCCCCCCCCCACCACCGGCACAGATTCCCCACGTGAAGCTCCTCAATTACTTCATTAGAAAGGAGAAGAATAAAAATGAAAAACAAAAGCCCTCGATTAGCTCAGGATTTCCGGGAATTGATTGCTGCCTTCAAATTGGGTAATGAAGGCAGCTGAGCTCAGGACCACGGGTAACCAGGGCTGGTTCCACCGGAACTGTCATGCACGTGGGCCTGGCAGGGCATAGGCTGGCCACTCTTCGCTCCATCTTCCTGCCCATGGGAGGAACTGGGGTCTGATTAATAGCTTAACTGTACTTAATTCCCCATGGAATCACTAAACACAGTCTCTGTTTCATTAAACAGATCCAGGACAATTCACCTTGTGTAATCATATCACATAAAACTTTGCTTTGGACGCACTCCAGGGAGATTGTAAAATTAACGTTATGGAACAAAAAGTCGGGGTGGGGGAGGGCATTGCAGGAGCCTCCACCCACCTATAACTGGGAGAGGACAGGGCAGGGTGGGTAGACATGCTCAACAGCTGGGTGACCTCTGCTCTGGTGGTGTGGGGGGGTGACCCTCACATTCTAGGTTGAGGGCTTCCAAAAGCAATTCTCAAACTTTCAAGTGCACACAAAGCTTCTGGGGGAATCTTGCTAAAATGCTAATTATGATCCAGTAGAGCCTGGGGGTGTGGGGGCCTGAGATTTGCTTTTCTAGAACTCTCCCTGGTGAAGCCCATGCTGCTGGTCTACAGGCCACACTTGGAACAGCAAGGATTTAAACCAGTGGTTCTATTATAAAACTGGAGGGTGCGTCGGAAATACCTGGAAGGATTGCTAAAATACAGACTGCAGGGCCCCCTCCTAGAGTTGCTGAGTCATCAGGTCTGGGTGGAGCCTGAGAATTTGCATTTCCTACAAGTTCCCAAATGGTATTGACATTGCTGGTGTAGGGGCCTGTCATGTGGGGTGTCATGCAGGGTCTCTGGTCCCGCTCCCCACATAAGAACGCAGGACATGGCGAGGCCAAAAAGGAACACCCACGGAGCCATAGATAGGGGAGTCATACAGCTATAGTCTCACTGGCGGCTGGGTTGGAGACACAGGGAGCAGGAGCCACACTATCTGCAACCCGCCATCCACCCACTTGTCTCTGCCAACCAACCTCACTGGCTAGCTGCAATCTGCTCTTGCTAGTTCAGCCACCATCTTCTTGCTAGCCCTCATTTGCTGCTAGCGTAGCCACGGCAGTTATATTAGTGGCCTATGGCTCACTGGTTACAGCTGATGGCCAACTCGTCACAGCTGATGGCCATCCAATCACAGTTGATGGCCATTTACTACCTGAGGGAGCACCTTTCCATGTGAGGGTAAGAGCTTGGAAACTGTACTCCTGGCTCTGTCCCCACAGGGCCCTACAGCAAAGGTCTCAAACTTAAGTGCCTACGGGATCCAGATGTTAACAAAATGAGAGGAACGGGCTGGGTGGGGACGGTGGGGTTTGGGTTCTTTGGGGGAAGGCTCTCAGCCAGAGCACTTGAAGACTTGGGTCAGGCCTGGGAGGGGGCACTGGGAGAAGCACCCCCCATCTCAGACTAATGTGGGGACCCCCACTATGACATGCTTATGCTGGAACACCCTCTCCCCCATCCCCTGCAGCCTCTTGGCTCCACCTGTTCTGACGCCTCCCTTATCTTTGGTTTTAAAGCTCCCAGTTGTCTTGAAGAAGGAAAAAGAGGTAAGGCAGCTCCCGGGAATTAAAATTGTCTGAACATGAGACATGGGGCTATGCCAGGAGAGGAGAACCTCTGAATGGATGCATCAGAAAGTCAGCGACACCCCCAGGTAAGAGAGAATAGCTAATGCCTGGGTTTGAATCCCAGCTGTATCTATACCTGGGGCTTTAGCCACGGGACTTGTTCCCTTCCTGGGATGGTTTTCTCACCCGGGAAATGGAATGGTAGGATGGTTATGGCCACCTTCCTTACCTCCTTGGTAATTGGAAGGTTTCAATGAGATAATGAAGGCTAAATGCCTGGTCCCCCATGAACTTCCTGAGTCCCCTCCCTTTTCACTTGGGGCAGCAGGATGCCTGGGAAGTGGAGAGCTGGGTTCTAGTCCTGCCACTATGTGCCAAAGTGACCCTGCCGCTTTATGGGCCTGTTTCCCCATTAATAAACAGGATGAAACAGTGGTTCTCAGTCCTGTGTGTACACTGGAAGCAGCTGGGAGCTTTAAAAAATACTGATTCCCAGGCTCCACTCGAGTAATGGTCCAGGGTATGGCCTGGGCACTGGGATTTTCCCATACTGCTCTGGGGATGCTGGTGTGCAGCCGGGCAGAGGACCACTGGGTTCAGTCATCTCCCAGGTCCTTTCCAGCTTGACAAGCAGAGTCTCTGCTCCCAGGACTGGCTCTTGCCATTTGCTTTTGCAGAACTTCTCTGCCTGCCCCTGACTAGTGTTCACTGTCAGTTGTTCTACAAATAAATAATTCAGAGGCCTGTTTATTCCTGGGAACAAGGGAACAAATGTCACCACCTGTCCAACTTCCACCTCCTCAGAGAGGGGGAGCCAGGCTGTGGAGGGACAGATGGGCCTCCTTGAGTGAAAGGAAACCAGAGCACAGTTGGTCAGGCAGGCCCAAGAATTTTAATCAATGACATCAGTGTCGAGGGTGTGATTGGTGGGTCACGGAATTAACATCATCCTGCCATGCTCAGGTCCGCTCTGGGGAGGGGCTGGAGCTTTGGTGTAGCTGGGAGCCAGGGGGACGGTTTGAAGGAGCAGGAAGGACCCCTGGGCTTGAGGCTGGATGAGGTGGGAGGAACTCACATTTACAGAGCACCTACTGGGTGTCAGAGGCTCTGGGCGGGGTCATTCATATCCATTGATGTTTCACCTATTCCATTATTATGGGTTTGCACAGGGGTTAAGGACATGGGCTCTGGAGCAAGACTCCCTGGGTTCAAACCCCAGCTCTATCACTTTCTAGAAAAGGTCCTTCACCTCCCTGAACTTAGCTTGTCCCATCAACTTAGCTTGTCTCGTCTATTTAAAAAAATGCATTAATTTGGGGATTTAAGATCCTCATGGGTGTTTCTTGTGATGGTGATAATTGACATGGGCTTTTGCGACCTAGGGGGCTTAAAGGAACCCAAGATGGCAGATGGGTCAGATTCCAAAGTTTCTCACCACGACCCTGGGTTGCCACCCTGCCTTGAGACATTCATTCACACAGCAGTTATCTATCAATAAGTGTCAGAGTTGAATCTCAAACCCAGGTCATCTTAATGAAGTTCAGTGCTCGGGGGCCATCACTGTCACTTACCAGCTGTGTGACCTGGGGCAAGTCACTTAACTTCTCTGAGCTTCCCAACCCACAGTTGTTGCGAGTTTTCATTAAAATGATGCTCTGTTAAGTGATCATTTGGGACCTCACAGGTGCCCTCAGGGCCACTCCGCTACTGAACTTGGGCTGGCCTGGATTCAGGTCTCCTGACTCCCTCCCAGGAAAGGGCTCTTGAACCTGCTTCAATCAATCCCACAGGAGGGTCTCCATTTCCATAATGAATCACGTCTGCTGACTTTAAAGGGTTAAACCTTTAGAGCTCCACCCCAGTCGTTATGCCCTACTTTACAGATGGGACAATCTAAGTCCTGGGAGGTAAAGGTGCTTTTCCTGGAAGTGGTAGAGCTGGGGTTTGAACCCACATAGCCTTGCTGTCGGGCCCGTGTTCGTTACCACTGTGCTACCATAACAGCCCAGCTCACAGAGGCTGATGCTGGGAAGTGGGGAGCGCACCTCCTTGGCTATCAGCTGATAAACTGGAGCCTCACACACATGCCTGCGAGGAAGCGCTCCCGAATTCCTCAAAGACAGCTCTGGGCACCGCCCTCTGCCCCGCCCTCTGCCCCGCCCCCTCCCCTCCCCCAGCAGTACCTTTGCCCTTCCAGTGCGCATGCGCAGCAAAGCCGATGTGGCCGCCATATTTCCGGTTGAACTCCGCCATGAGGGCCTTGTAGGGGTTACGGATGAGCAGGATGGCCGCGTCGAAGGCCTCGATCTCCTTCTGGCCGCTCTCGTGTGTCTTGATGCAGATGGTCCTCCCGCTGCGCCAGTGGTCCCGCTCACCTTTAAACCCTTCCCACAGCCAAGGGGGTGGGGAACATGGCAGGTAAATTGGGGGAGGCAAGAAGTCCACCACACCCCCTTCCGAGCCACTTCAGGGGTCCTCATATGTTCACTCGCCAACTCCTTCATTTACTCACATATTTATTGAGCACCTACTATGTGCCAGGCACTGTGCTGGGAGCTGGGGATAAAATGATTTGCATGAAGTTCCATGGTTCTTACTGTTTTTGAGAGTCAGATTATTCAACTAGTGACACAAATGAATGTGAGGTCACTGCCATGATTAGTGCTACAGAAAAGAAGCATTTGTGCTTGGGTTCCATGAGAGGGGCCTGACAGTGATATGTTGGATGATGCATGATTGATTCCTCTTTGGGTGGAGTCTACATCCCCCCCCCACACTGATGTTGGGCATGGCCATATGATTTGCTTTGACCAGTGGAATGAGGGTGGGGGTGGGTCTTTGCCAAAGTCTCAAGTTACATCACATGTTTCTGTTCGCTCTTGTGTGCTTTTGCAAACACGGTGAGGACATGCCATGGAGGGCTGTTGGTCCCAGATGGCGAGAGACACGTGAAATTGATGTGGATTCAATCTGGAGTCTGGAGCTGAGCAGCCTAGCCAAGATCACTGCCCTAGTCAGGTGGCATCCAGGAAGGTTTTCTGGGGGGAAGAAGTGCTTAAACTGAGAACTGAAGGATGAGGAGGAATTTACTAGCCCAAGAGAGAAGCGATAGGTGGTGGGAACAGCAGGTGCAAAGGCCCTGTGGTCAGTGGGAAGAGACGTGTCACCTTGGAGTGACTGCTAAGTGAGAGCAGAGAGCAAACAGGGAGTATGAGGCTGGGAGGGTTGTAGGGGATGTGATGAGGAGTTCACTCCTAGAAAGAAAGAATGGGCAGCCCCGAAAAGGATTTAAGCAAAAGGGAGGAGGGACATGATCAGGTTTTCATTTCAAAAGCTGAGAAACTGAGAGACGTTCTGAGTAGCCAGAGCATAGGGGAACGCTTCAATTGCACCAAGTCTGTGCTGGACACTGGTCTGAGCCCTTTACATGTATTAGGCAACTCAATTTTCTCAACAATCCTATGAGGAATTTTAAAGATAAGAAAACTGAGGCATAGAAAGATCAACAAACTTGCCCAAGTTACAGAACTAGTGAGAGGCAGAGCTGAGATTCAAACCCAAGCCATCCAGGCACCCAAGACTGTGTTCTTCACCATCAAAGCCTCCCACTCTCGTGAAAGCTAAGGCATTTGTATGGTATCTTGAAAGGCAAGTAGAAATACTATTGCACTAGTCTTTCAAGAATACTGACTTTGTTCTCAACTCAATGAGTGATCCTGGACATCATGTCATCTCTTTGGACTTCAGTTTCCTCATCTGTAAAATGGAACCATTCAGCTTCTCCTTCACAGGGCTGATGTGAGAAATCAGTGAGGCACACAGTAAGATTTTAATAAATGGCAGCTGGTGTGGAACAAGTCTCGAGGTGAAATCTTGGGCTGAGACTTCATCCTGCCTCATCAAATCTGGAGTAGGTTCATCCTTCCTTGCCCACTCACAAGAGTTTCAAGGGCTTTGTGCTCTGGCTTTTAATGTGGATTAAGGTGAGGTTAGCAGGGTACCTCCTCCTCTTCCTGGAGATCAGGGTTCAGAGAGGTGCAGCCTTCCTTGCAGGGCCACAGGGCAGAAGAGCCAGGAATGGAATGTGATTTCCTGAGTCAAATTTTATCCTGGGACTTGCCAAGCTATAATAAGTTGCAAGGATTAGCCTAGTCTTGCAAATTAACACTGGCCCGTATCCATGAGAGAACATTAACCTATAATCTTTGAGGCCCGTAGGAAGCACAGTATCATGGGATAAATTGCTGGGAGAAAATTGCTTCTTGAGGGCAATGAGGAGTGGGCTATGGGAGCTTGAAAGAGAGCTTGGGACATAAATGTTTACCCACAAGGCAGCACCAGAAACAATTTCATGTCATGTGGGTATGCATTCCATTGGTGGAGCTCTCCATGACATAGACAAAGGACTTCCCATCTATGATTTCATTTTGTCTTCACCAAAATCCATTTCACTATGAGCACAGCAAGGTAAAACAGGGAGGGTGTACACAAGAAGCCATGCAGATTCTCAGAGAAGGAAAATAGATACATGACAGATTAGTCAAACTAATTTAAATTGGTTCCATGCATTGTGAGAATCACTTCTCTTTGTTCCACGATGGGGTCAATCTAGCACAGCATTTATCAAGATAAAAACAGAAAAACTGAGCACCGGGAGAGATCTGCTCCAGATTCTAGATTTTGGTTGCCTGGGGAGTTAGTCAATACGGAGCACTGAAAATGTAGGGAGGTAAGGAAAATTCCATTTAGCAGATTGTCTCCCAGGGAGAGAAGAGTCCCATGTCTGGAAAGCAGGCTTTCAGAAGGTACGTGGAATGAACTTGCCTGAGAAACAACAGATGGTTGCTCAACTGTCCCCTGAGCAGGCCCCTCTAGGTAACTGCAGCAGAATCAGGGATGCAAACTTGGGGCCGGAGCGGAATTGCTGAACCCTACCACCAGGGGGCTCCCATCTCCACTTTTCTCTGACACAGGACCCATCACCTCCTTTACATAAATGTGGAATATTTAAATCATTACTTTGAAGGGTCACAATGACACAGCTTATCTGGGGCACCCACATAACTCTAGGGACTAGACAAGTCTCCTAGGATTTGGAGAAATGACCTTGCAGGTTTAGGCCACAGGAAGAACAAGACATGTTTTCTCCTTCTCTTCTCCCCACCCCCCAATATTATAGTTGCCTATGCATTTTGCAGTTAGGGAAACTGAGGCACAGAGACGGGCAGTGGCAAAGACTCCACATCTCTGCATGCCCTGGAGTTTACTGGGGCACGAAAGGCCCACTCCTGGCTTTGGACATGGGAATGCTGGGGGCTGGTGGTCTTCCAGGAACAATGGGGTTTGTTTTGAGGCAGTCCTCAGAAATTCTTGTCCTGTGTCAGCTGAGAGGCTGCCTCATCTATCCCCTGCCCCATTTGTAGGCATCTGGCAGCTAAGAAGGGCCCTGCCCAACTCTGGGCTATTGTCCCAGCCCCTTCCTATTCAGAGATCCGGCTTCTGAGACCTGACAGGCCAGAGCTTGAAACTGGACTCAGGGCTGTGGAGTCCCCAAGATGCGGAGGGGGAAAGAGAAGGGATATAAAGCCCAGGGAGAGGGGGAGAGGGAAGCAAAGGACGGAAACAGAAAGACGTCTGGAGAGACGGATGGTTGAGACAAAGCGAGGGAGTAGAAGGGGAGAGAGAAACAGACACAGAAACAAAATAAGGAGACAGGACAGAGACCCAAAGACAGAAGGAAATAGAGGGAGACAGAGGTACGTATAACAAGACAGAGAGACACAGAGAAGGGGGGGGGAGGAAGAGAGGGGGAGAGAGAGAGAGAGACAGTCACAGAGAAAACCATGCTTTGCACATGGCCAAACTCCTTCGGTCAGGGAAGAGAAGGCAAAACTCACGTGGGACAGACACCTGGATTCTGGGAGGGAAGGCTTCTTTCGTTCGTTCATTCATTCATTCAGTTCCCTCCCTCTTTTACTCAACAGCCCTTTGGTGGGGTGGGTCTTTTGCCAGAATGAAGCAAGAAAAGGCAGCAGAGAAAGTGGAGGAAGAGGAGGATGTCAGCAGCCCTGCAGACCTAGAGGGCCCTGAGGGGTCACCCCAATGACACATGCTTGTAACAGAGGGAATGGCGGTCTCAAGTAGAAGGGGGACATGACCCCAGTTCTCCAGCTAGTTGGTAGCAGAGATGAGGGAGGAAACTCTAAAGGGCTTATATAAATCAGCAAGAATCACTGAAGCATCACCTCATACAGAACCCCCCGCCCCCCCAGGCCCATCACTGAGGCCCCCTCACTTCTAATCAAGGACCTCCTAAGTGCCCCTCCCCACTGTCCCCTCGTCCCCACCATGTTGTTCCCCTAGATGATCCTGGAGACTAAATGTCCCCTGTCCTACCCCTGTGGCCAGACGGGTTATTTCACACCACTTTTCTGCTTAAAATTCTCTACACCCCGTCCCCCACCCCCGTCCCCTATTGCCCCCAGCATAATGTGCACAGCTCTCAGGAGAGCATTCTAGGGGCTTTGCCTTGTCCAGCCCTGGCTGCCCCTCCTGCCTCATGCCCCAGCCCCCACCCCCTTCACTGCCCAGTATCATCAAACTACTGCCATTCACCCATTATGCTGTGTCACTCCCCCTCTCCTCCTTGGCGCCCACACCATGGCCTCTGCCTGGGACTCCCTCCTGTCCTTTTGGGTAAGTCCGACCCACCTTCTGTGCACACATCCCAAGACTGAGTTACAAAATATATAAATCACCTGTCACAGCGCTGGGCCCATCACAGACATTCAATAAGTGCCGGCGATTATTAGTATTATTAACAGTGACATGAATACAGGAACAATAATAATGGCTGTGACGCTGGAGTTCCCTGGGTCCAAGGAAGATAAAAGAGAAGGACACCTAAGTCTGCCAGAGACTTTGCAAAGGGGGCTGTGATCTGGGAGCAGATTCCAGGCAGATGAATGAGAATTAGGGTGGGGGCAGGGCTGATGTCCCAGGGAGAGGAGACAGCAGGTGCCAATCAATGTCTGGTGTGTTTTTCAACTACAGATTGATTATTATGCCCAGAGTCTGATGCATGAAAGGGGCAGAACTGCCGCCCAGTGGGGGCAAATTACCCCTCCCTCTGGCACCACCTCCTGCTTCCCCCATGCTCCAGGACCCATCAGCTTGAGGATTTCATTAAGTTAAGCTTCTCTCAGCTGCAAAGGTGATGGCAGAGGGACGTGGGGGTTGGCCAGATTGACTGAAGCTACTGCGGGGCAGGAGTCCCTCTTTGCCTGCCCTCCACTGTCAGCCCTGAACTCCCATGGAGAGCTTATTGTTTCCTGCCAGGGCTCAGGCCACAGGAAGTATTTTTAAGCCCCTAGTCAAAAGGCAGCTCCACTCAAAGCTTCAGGCGCCTGTGACCTGCCCACAAACCTCTGCCTTTTCTGTGGGACTTAAGGAAACATTACACAGCCTGAGCCAGGGGAATGGCCAGGGAGGGTTGATGCTTGCTTTTTCTCTTCTTTCCTTCTTCCCTTTCTCCCTCCCTCCCTTTCTTGTTAAAATTTTAGTAAACACCTCACTCAATTAATTATTGACTCGTGATATTCCCCAAGACTTGAGTATTAAAAATAGAGAACAAAGACCAATGTTTTGAATGTTGTGGGTCTGGAAGTGAGAATACGGGGTTCCTAGTCTAGGGCCAGGGGTCTCATTTTGACTTTGCACCAGAGTCACCTTGGGGTGATCACCTGGGAGCTTTGAAAACATACCGATGCGCTGACCACTGCCAAGAGTCGGATGGAAACAGTCTCCGTGCAGCCTGGGTATCAGGACATCAAAAGCTCCCCGGTGATTCTAATGTGTAGGGACACGTCATAGAGACCGACCCCCTTGGACTTTGACAGAAGAGTTGCCTGTCCTGGTTACATGTCATTTGAAAAATCATGTATATTTTCTAACACAGAATCACACATTATCTTACTATATTTTTTCAAAATCTCTGTAACTTCTCTAATCTCGATAATATGACATCCCCATATTATAGATGAGGAAACTGAATCTCAGAGAGGTGAAGAATCTTGGCCAAGGTCCCACAGCTGATAAGTAACAGAGTTCAGATTGAAAATCCGATCTGATTCCATCCTGAGATTCCCTGTCTGAGGTGAGGGGGTTGCGTGAGGTGAGCGGTGTTGAAGACCCGGCGTGTAGGCTACCATTCCCCCTTCCACACCCGCCACTGGCATCACTACTATAATAGATTAAGGCACTTGGTTTCTGAGGGAGAACAGAACCTCAGAATCCTTCTTAACACATTATCCTGAGGACGGAAAAGGGGACACAGGTTTAACCTGACAAGCTCAGGAGACTGAAAATAACCACATAAAATGGCATGAGCATAAAATTTCATGACTAAGTGGGCCATGGCGGGAAGTCACATCTCTAGCTTCCTTCATAAATTAATCTGTGCCTTTCAGTGGGCCTGTCTGTTGTCGTTTTGCACCGAGGATGACATCCTTGGAATGTCAGTAATCCCATTTTCTGGACCAGAGCAGGAAAGTACAGAATCCCTCATTATCATTCTTGTCCCTTGATTACCCTCTCTGTGTGAACTATTAACTGTCCTGTACCCTCCTATGTGAAAGAAGTACCTGTTTCTCCAGTTTACTTTTAGCCAATCCCAGAGATTTCCCCGCTTTGCTTTCTCCCACCCCCTTAATCTATCACCAAGGATTTCATGTAACCCTTCTCCTTGGATTCTCTGTATAAAATAAGCTGCAAACTGCCATTTCGCAGAGCATTTTTTCAATCCGTTGTGATTTGGCTTCCCGGCAATTGTCGACAGTTAGGCTCAAATAAACTCTTACATGTTTTCTCTTAGGCTGGATGTTTTTCGTCGACAAGCCTAAAGCAAGGATTGATTGGAACTGACACACGGGATGAAACTACTTTGGATGCCTGAACTAAATAATCCTTAAGGACCCTTCTATGTGTGACATTCTAGGTTTCCACGAGGAGGGTGGCAGCAGCCACAGCCAGGAAGGTTAGGCTGTAGACCAGACACAGGATGCTTTCTGAGCCTGCTTTCCCCAGCCACTGCCCCAGGACATGCCAGAGACATTCTAGAACGTGACTGGGCTCCTCCCATAAAGCCAGCGCAGCTTAGGTTAAGAGCAGAAATACTGTTGACAGCCAGGCCTGGGTTCAAATCCTGGTATAAACATGCAAAACCCTCAGCTAGGAGCCTCGTACATAAGAGACGCTCCACAAATGATTGCCTAATTCAAAACTGAAAACTAATAAATATACAAAAAGTCAGGACTCTAAGGTGGACCCTATACCCCACCCCTTGCCAACTCCATCCTTTGACCCGTTCCTTTTCAGCTTTCTTGCCTTTTCTCCCTTACTCTCTGTCTCCCGCCTGCTTTTCACCCTCTGACAGACATAGCCCGTGGCTCTCCTTGAGCTGGGGTTCAGGGATGCTCTTTGTCAACACCTGCTCCTGGCCAGTGCCTGGCATCCAGACCATAGAATTCACAGCCTACATTTATGAACGCTTACTAGGTATTAAGCATGTTACATATACCAACTCATTAACCTTCACAACAACCTCACCAGGTACATACTGTTATCTCTAATTTGTGCATGATGACACAGGATCAGAGAGGTATAGTAACTTGCTCAAAGTCACACAGCTGAGAAGTGGTCATTATCTAGTTTGCAGACACAAAGACTCATGGCCTAAGGCTGCTCCACATGGAGACTCAAAACCCCTCCAGAGCCCCTGCTTCTCTGATACCCCGTAACCCCCCTCCACCTTGTCCGGAAGGGGGCTTCACACCTCATGGTCATTTCATCCAAGATTTCCACTTCCCCAGTAAGAAACTCCAGGAATTTGTGGTTCAGTAATAAGAGTGTGGGCTTTGAAACCAGGAAACACTAGGGTGCAACTATGAATCAGCCCACTGAAAATGATCTGTGTGACTCTGGGTATAAGTGACTTCTCCTCTCCAGGCCTCAGTTTTCACATCTGGGAAATAGTACCATCACCCTACCACCCAGGTTTACTGTGCAGGGTTAAACAAAAATGGAGCACCTGGCACGGTGCTTGGCATGTCGTAGGTGGCCAAGAGAATATCTGTGGCAATCTGACCTACACAAACTACTTGGCCCACAGTCGGCACTCCATAAATGCCTGCTGGGAAGTCAAGCTTTGGAAGCACATCAGAACATAGCAGGGCTCAGTAAACACCTGTGAATGGAGTGATAATAAAACACCCACACAGCAACTATCATTAACTTCAATGTAAATTAAGATACCTGAGGAGCAGTAGTAGGTGCTCAATAAATGGCCCCAAAGTGACCATGGACCTCTGTGTACAGCACAGTTGCTGGTCAGTAAATGTCTGTGATGAGGTATGTGCACACTGCAGGTGCTCAAGGAATGTCTGTAGTGATCTAAATGGAGGGCAGGTACCAGGTGCATAGCAGGTGCGTGATCAACGTCCATTATTGAACAGATGCAGGTGAGGTACCCAGGACACGATGCTCAGGAAGATGTTTGTGGATAGAAGCCAAGAGAAGGTACCAAGCACATAGTAGGTCTCAATAAACATGCCCAGGCGGGCTGAGCAGCACACAGTAGGTGCTCAAGAAGGGTATCCCCATGCCCTCGTAGTGGGTCCTCCCTGCTGCCCTCCGCCTCCTTACCTTTGTTGTACAGAGAACCGTCGAAGTAGTAGCTGCCAGTGTAGAAGCCGGTGGCCAGCTCGATCAGGTGGCGAGCCCACGTGTTGCCGGCGCCCGGGAAGCTGGCCAGCGCGATGAGCTGCTTGGACTTGGCTGGAAGGAACCTTCTGTCCATGCAGCGATTGTCTGCAAAGGGCAGGACACAGACAGGGGGCAGGGGCAGATGGAGCCTGGGTGTGAGTCCCACCCCTGCCACTACCCAGCCATGTGACCCAGTGCACATGACGAAACCTCTTCTGGGCCTCAGTTTCCCCACCTGTAAAATGGGGGAAATGGTTCCTCCCTCACAGGGTCTATGTGAGGATTAAATGACATAATGTTTGAAAAGGGATACGCACATAGTAGGGATTCAATAAAACTCAGCTCGGAGGATGAGTCTTCTCTACTGTCTCCATTTTCTCCCTGGCACCATGAGTCACTTTCTCATATCCCCACCCCTTTCCTCCAGATTCAACCCTCAAATGGTGTCCATCTACATGAGATGCAAGGTTCCTATTTTGGCCTCCAAGGCCTGCGTGGCCCAGCCCTTGCATCTTCCCAGGCTCATCCCACCTACCTGCTCCATCCCACCCCCACCTGCCAGCTACCTGGTATCCCTCATCCGTGCTCTGTTCCTTCCTGACTCGGCACCTTCAGGCATACTGTTTCCTCCGCCTTCACTGCTCCCAACCTGCCTTTGCTGGGTAGACTGCCTCTTATCCTTCTACTCTCGGCTAAACTGGTACCTCCTTCCTGCCTTCCCTGACTCCCTGGGGCTATTGTTAGTGTACTATAGCGTCTCCTTCATGTCGCTTATCACAACTGTAATTCAAAGAATAATCTGTTTAGTCAGAAACCCTGCCTGTATTGCTCTTTGCTGATTCCCCAGTCTGGCATGTAGCAGAGATAATAAATGTTTCTTGGATTGATGGATAGATGGATGGATGGACGGGTAGATGGGTGGGTAGATGAATGGGCGGGTGACAGATGGGTGGACGGGTGGATAGATGGATGCAGTGGTGGTTGGATGGATGGGTGGGTAACAATAATATCTACTTTGTAGAGTGCTTGTAAGCATTAAATGAAATAATGCATGTAATATATTAATACACTAAAGTACTCAAAAGGTGTAGTTATTATTTTTCTCTAGCCCTCAACTTCCACATCTGTAAAATGGGTTGGGCAGGTGACTACCGTTCTGATACTCTTGATTCTCTGCCTTCACAGAGACCTCAGGATGCCACTACTATCAGAGCTCATGGAAAGTACGTGCCTCCACACTTCCCACTGCAACCCATCCTGGAGCTGTGAGAGCACAGTGGTGATTTCTTTTGGTCCCCACAGATGTAAGGGCGGCCCCGTGTAAGCTTTACTATGGAAAAGGAAGAGAGAATCCTGGACTTTTGGTCCCAGCTCTGCTTCTTCATTCTGGGCTGATGACGTCACCTTATTTACCATGATGATGATGCAAGCAAACCTCCCTCTCCTGCCCTTTGAGCTCCCAACACTGCTCTGCACCCCATCCTCTTCCATGGAAGAAAGGGCCATTCCCCGCTCTAGTGTCTTCATCCCTTCTACTCCCCTCTCCCCAGTCTCCTTGCTCCATTGATTTCCCTATATCTTCTCTCTCTCTCTGCGGGCTCCAGCACATGAGTATTCAAACATGAACAAATAGCTCCATCATTAACTCCCCCACCTCCAGCAACCACTTTCTCTCCTTACCCCATCCCCAGGTGTACTTCTGGCAGAGCTGTGCACACACCCCATTCCATGTCCTCCCACTTGCTCCCAACCCTTGCACTCTGGGTTCCTCCCTGCTCACTACACAGAAGCAGCTCCTGCTAACGTCACTGGCGTTCAATCCAGCCTCACCTCACTGGACTACTCAACAGCATCTGATACCACCCATCACTCTGCCCTGCTTATAATTCTGCCCAAGACGGCCCCCCAGTATGTCCTGTTCTGTGTGATCTGCCATTATTGAAATCTTACTTTGATTACATTGATTTCTTACAACAGTCCTTTGCAAGAGAAGTTAACTCCTAGATTTAAATGACAATTCTGCCACCTGCTTACTGGGTGACCTCAGGAAAAATGATGGACTGAGCCTCAGTTTTCTCACCTGTAAAATGGGACTATTGACAACAATCGCATCCTGGGTTTGTTAGGAAGGTTAAATGCGAGAATGTGTGTTGAGTGTTAGTGCAGGGGTCACATGCTGTGAGTGCCAATCCACTGTGGCTACCAGCCAGAGGCCCAGCTGTCCTCCCACCTGCCATGTTTAATCTGTTGGTTCAGAGGAGAGCCGACTTTGGAAATAAGAAACCAAGTCTTGGTCTTTGTTGGAACCAAGTGGTAGCTGGGAATGGTTTTCATGGGAACACACTGCAGAAAGGAGCCTAGATGTTAAAACCTTCTGGAGTATGGTTATGTTTTTCATTTTGTGCATTTTGCTCTATTGTAAATGTTACTTCAAACAATCATAAGCACATATCAAATTGTAATTAATGATATGCCCACTGAAGTGTAACAATGTTTGCAACTTACTTCGAAAGGCATCAAAAAATAAGGATGGAGAAATGGAAAGATGTATGAAAAAGTAAATATAACAAAATGTTGACAAATGTAAAATCTATGGAATAGTATATGGGTGTTCACTACGTAATTCTTTCAAATTTTTCTGGAGGTTTCACATTTTCTCATAATCAGATAGATGCTGGGAGAGAGAAAGAACCTAGCACTTCAATTTCCCTGGAAAACAGCATTCTCCGTTGAAATACTGCCTGGGAGGCCAAGACCAACTTCAAGGTAAAGGCAGTTAGTTGTTTTCAGCCTGAAAAAGAAAGTTTATTTGGCTCTGAAGCTCCACAAATCAAAGCAGATGCTGGAGACAGTCGTGTGTATAGCTTTGGAATCAGACTGACCTAGGTTTCAATCCAGGATAAGTATGGCCTAGACGTGTGACATTGAACAAAGCACTTCACCTCTCTGAGCCTCGGTTTCCCCACCTGTAAAATGGGGTTAAAATCTTATAGGATTAAATGGATAGTGTGTGTGAGGTATTTGTGGTATATGTTAAAAAGCTGTGGGTAAGAGTACAGTCTCAGGAACCAGATTGTCTGGGCTTGAATCCCAACTCTGCCCTGTTCCAGCTGTATGATTCTGGCTGAGCTACTCAATTCTCTGTGCCAAGTTGCCTCCTTTGTAAGATGGTAATAAAAACAGCATCTCTATCATTGGGTTGTCGTGAGGGTTAGGTGAGTTAATCGGGTCTGAAGAGTTTAGACAGTACCTCGCACAGAGTAGTGCTCAATAATTACTTAGTTCCTGGAAAGAGCATCAGGGCTTAGCACATAGTAGGTATACAATAAATGGCAGCCATGGTGGACCAGGCTCTTGGCAGCATGACTCTCAAACCTCCCGTGTGTAAAGACTATAAGCGTGACATGGAAAAATTGAAGAGCAGGTATGGCCTGGGGGCAGGGCACAGGGGAGAGCAAACCAATCGATTAGGCGCTCTTTATTGGCTATTGAAAAGGCTCGGGGTGGCCCGTTTGCTCAGTGGTTAGAGTGCAGTGCTCTTAACACCAAGGTCGCCGGTTTGATTCCCACATGGGCCAGTGAGCTGCACCCTCCACAACTAGATGGAAAACAACGACTTGACTTGGAGCTAATGGGTCCTGGAAAAACACATTGTTCCCCCATATTCCCCAATAAAAATTAAAAGAAATACAAAAGCTCCAGTGTCTGTTTTGCCCACATCACAGCCGTTCATGGCCATGGGGTAATTAACCTGTGCGTGACCCACCCTGTAGCTTGGGACAACCCAGTCCTGCACGGACTAACCAACATTTCCTGAAAACTAACAAACGCTCATCCGTCCTCACTGGAGTCTAAACAAAGCCAAGGGCTGCACTTGCTAAAAGCATTCCCACTCCCTGGGCTCTTAGCAGGACTTTCGCCACCAAGGCAGCAGCCATATTTGGCCACCACTGGTATGCCCATCGTGCCAAGCAGGGGATGGGCTATCGGTGGGGCTGCCACTAGCTCTTACAGCACCTTTGTGCAAATCAGAAAAAGGCGCCCTCCACATCCTCCGGGCAGATGTGCTGCCATCCACGTGTGTGGCATGACAGGCAGAGCATGGGCTGGCTTTCAGGCACCACTTTTCCTGTTGGTTGTGCCTGTGCAGTCCAGGCCCAACCTGCCCAACCATACAAGGCAGCCTGGTTCCTGGGAGATGAAAAAGAAAAGAGGTCTAGCCCCATGGTGGTTGTTGGCTCTCCAGCCTTCAGAGGGTATGGGGGGTGTTCTTTACACTGTGGGCAGAGGTTTCTAGCAGGGGCTTTGGAGTCAGAGAACTGAAAGCAAATCACTCTCGTAGGTGTGTAATTGTGGGCAGTTCCCGACCTCGCTGAGTCTTGCTTCCCCCATCTATAAGACGGGGATGATATTGCCCCAATCATAGGCTTACTGTGGGCTTCACACCAGTAAATGAGGTGAGGCTTGGCATAAGACTAGTACATAGTTGGTGGTCGGTATATTCACATATTGGGTAATCCTTCCAGGGACACTTTGGGCTGAGTGTCCCAGCAGGGCCCCTCTCAAATGCCACCCGCTTCCTGCAATGCCTCCCTCGGGAGAAAAGATTTTCATCTAGAAACTTTATAAACAGAATGACCTCAGGCAAGTCCCTTAAGTGTCTGAGCCTCAGGACCCCCACCTGTAAAGTCAGCATAATGACTATTACCCCCTCATAGGAGAGCTGAGGGTTTCAGGGAGAAAATGCAAACAAAGGACTCCACGTCCAAGGAGTCTGGCCCAAAGAAAGTCCTTGAGAAACCCCAAGTGCCACCGCCACCGCTACCAGCACCATCATCTTTATCATGGTCTGGTGCCCCAAGAGCCGGAAGAGGACACAAACAGTGAATATGGGTTCCACTAGCAAGAGAAGGACAGAAATGATGACTGAGATGGAAAGAGAAGAAATTATAGATAAACACACAGAATCCTAGAATTGGGAGGGCCCTTGGAGGTCAACAATCTATAGGTGTATTTTACAGATGGAGAAACTGAGGCCCGGAAAGGAGAAGTGACGTGTCCAGGATCATGCAGCGAGTCTGTGTGATCCCAGTCCAGATGTCCTTCCACTCAATGTCACTGTCTCCCTTACAGGAAGAGAGCCACTCAGGGGGTCCTCAGTATGAGGGAGAGAGATGAAGGTCTTTAGAACCCAGACCCATTGTCTGGGGCCCTCTCTCTGTAGCCTACGTAGGATCGCTAAGCCTGGCCAACTTCACCAGCCCTGCCCTCTGCCCTCTACCCTGCATGCCATGGGCGGTATGGAATGGACTGACTGGGGCACCTCTGGGAGAGTGGCCCCTGGGAGAACATCTGGGCATCTGCCCGGGGAAGGCCTGGCTTACCTTGGACCTGCGTCTGGTACACGATGAAGTAACTGGGGGTCCCGCAGCTCTCAAACTCTTCTGCGCTGCACTTCTGGGCACAGAGCTGTTCATCTTCTCTCTCGTGGAGGGGGAATCGCGTGGTGGGGAACCCACAGTGGCAGGCGGTGCCTGCAAGGGCTGCCAGCGGGTATTCCTGTGGATGGAGTGGGAGACGAAGAAGAGTCACTAAATCCCTGGGCTCCCCAGACTCTCCATCACTCTCTCCAACTTGAGGATCCCCAAACAGTGAACCCTACTCTTATGATTTTGCCCCATCTGTGTATCTCCTGCACTATTATACAGAGGGTGCGAAAGAAAATGTATACACATGTTTAGAAAGGAAAACTGTATTAAAATTGTAATACTCAATATATACCGATAACAAAAGATGAAAACAGGTCACGTTTGACTTCTACAATGACAATCAGTGTCCAGACACTTCTGATTACGGCGAACTACTGCTTGAGGCACGTTGACCAAAGTGTCCACTTGTATACATTTTTTTGGCACCCCCGGTATATTTTCCAGCTTTATTGAGGTATAATTGACAAATAAAAATTGTGCATATTTGAGGTGTACAACTTGATGTCTTGATATACGAGTATGTATACACTGTGACCAAATACCACAATCAAGCTAATTAATATACCCATCGCCTTACATAGCCACCATTTTCTTTTCGTTTTGCTATACCATTATTTATTGATTTGTTTCCTTTAACTCGCCTTTTGGGACTTAAGTTTCAAAGGAAACGTTATATCACCCCCACAAGTAGTACTTATGGACAAGTAACACTTCCATAGGTTTGCATACTGGAAACGCAAATACTATAGAAACCAAACAATGTAATTACATTCTAACTAAGGCACTCTGCCTGCCAAGACTCTGAGCCCCGTGGTAGGCTCCATTTTTCCTGCAAAACGGTGATTAGTTGAGGGTAGAGAGGTGTTAAACACAATTTAGCACTGAGATGAAGCTTTCCCCTAGAGGACTTGAAAGAAAACTGAAAAAGAAATGCCTTTCTCACGGTGTGTAACCCACCACAGTCAATGCCCCCTGGTCTGACATTTAGACGAAGCCCCCGCTTTGGGAAAAGCCGTCTGAGTCTGTTCTTTTAAGCCAAGGAGGATACTGGGACCTACATGCCTCCACAGTCTTTGTTGGGAGAGCAGCTTCTAATTACTTTATTTGTTCCATGGAACAGCTAAGTGGGAGCAGGATGGACCTGGGATTTCAGGGCAGTGGACTATGTTTTATCCAATTGGCTTCTATTCCAGACCCAGAGCCCTGAATTCTCCCCCAGGCTGGATTGGGGAGAATCTGGTAACAAACAAGGTCACACCTACATGGCTGGATCCAGCGGCCTTCGCCAGAGTAGGTTTGATTTCTTTCTTAAGAGGTATTACCGTGTTTCCCTGAAAAGACGTAGCCGGACAATCAGCTCTAATGCGTCTTTTGGAGCAAAAATGAACATAAGACCTGGTATTATATTACATTATATTATATTACATTACATTATATAAGACCCAGTCTTATATTATAGTAAAATAAGACCGGGTCTTATATTAATTTTTGCTCCAAAAGACGCATTAGAGCTGATTGTCTGGCTCGGCCTTATTTTCGGGGAAACATGGTAGCTCTGTCCTGAGTACTGGGGGGTTGGCATAGAATGCTTAAGGCACAGTCCTTTGTTTTGTGGAGTTCACTGTCTGGCCAGGGAAGAAAGATACACACAGTCAGCCATCAAGGATCTCGGGTTGAGAAAGGACCCACAGATCATCCAGTCTAACTGCTATCCAATGCCCAAAGTTCTGGACACCACGCCTGCCTCAGCTTGCACACCTCCAATGACAGGGAACTCACTCCGTTCCAAGGTGGAACTGTCCTTGCCTTTATTTGGCAATCTTCTATTCATCTTTTAGCCCCAGTTCACAGGTCACCTTCATTCCTGAGCATTCCTCACTACTGGAACAAACACACTTCCTCAGAGGGAGAGAACTCGACCCTGTGTAACTCCTATGCCTTGGATCCACACCAAACAGGCGTACCCCTCCCCCATGTCATGGATTACAGTAATGACCTCCCTCATCCCCTCTGGGCTGCCGCTTCTCCAGCCAAGCATCCTGTTCCAAACTGCCCCTCCCCGGACTTCCGTGAGTGGGACCCCGGGCTCACCTTCTCTGTGCAGAGGTCCACACACCTGTCCACGGACATGTTCGGCATGGCAGCCGTCATGGGCAAGGCCAGGGAGAGGTTGTCGGGCCTGCGGAAGCAGCCTCGGAAGACCGCACTCCCATCTGGAGAGCCAGAGGGAGAAGGAGTCATCAGATCCAGGCTGAGAGAACCACCTTCCGATGGAAGCACTTTCACACTGAAGCCCAGAGAAGGCAAGAGTCTTGCCCAAGAGCACACAGTGAACCAAAGTGGAGACTAACGGAGCTATGTCCCTCAATATTCGCCTCAATCCTGGCATCTCTGTCAGCCATCCAGGTCACTGAGATGTCCCTGCTGGGCCACATTACCCCTTTCCTGTGTCACCTTCCTATATCCAGTTTCCTCATTCCCAACAGTGGCAACTCCCCATGCTGGGCGATGAGAGACGCCACGGAGGGTTTTCATGATCTCATCAGGAGAGGGCCGAGCATGTGGGGATTGTGCGGATGGAGGTAGGCAAAGGGCCCAGGGCTGTCCTGCCCTTCCTCCCATCATCCTGGGCTTTGGGGGAAAACTCGGCCCCAGGAGTCTCTGCCCACCCCACACTGAGCACCTTCAGGCTAAAAGGGACCGATGTGCGGGAGGGACTCCTTTTACGATCATCTAATTTGGAAACATCCCGATTGTTGACGCTAAAGAGACAAAGGAGACTTCCAGCCAAGACGTGGGTGGGCCTTGCCCAATCAGTTGAAGGTCTTCAGGGCAAAACTGAGGCTTCCCAGAGAAGGAATTCTGCCACAAGACCACAGCATAAACTCCTGCCTGCATTTCCAGCCTGTTGGTCTGCCCTAGAGATTTCAGACTTATCAGCTGTGTGAGCAAATTCCTTACATAAATATACCTCTTTTATCTGTCGATCTATCACTCTATCTATCTATCTAATTTACTGATTCTGTTTCTCTGGAAAACTCTCGATTGACAGAGTAGAATTATCAACTATTTTGGATGGAATTTCTATTTCCATCATTTTTGTAAAGCTTTTCTAGCTTTTTCTGGAGTGAATATGTAGTTTTTTAATGTAATGAAGACACATTTTTTTTAAAAAGTGGCTCCTGTCACATCTATGGAAAGGCTCTTAAGGCTCATTTAAAATTGGGTTCAGTTGTTCTCAAATGTGAGTTGCACATACCTTTCAAGAGGCACGGCTTTCACAGAAAACAAAGGATGCTGTTGGCACCGCATAAATCAAAACCAGGAGCACTAAATAGGTACATTTATTGAGTACTACGTGTGATCAGCTCTGCTGAGAACGCTACAAACATCATCTCATTGACCTTGAAAACTCCCCAAGGTCTGTAGTCAACTCTCATTTCACAGATGAGAGAAGCAGAGCTTAGAGAGGGGTGGTTACGTGACAAACCTGAGGGCTCACCGTTAGCAAAAAAACGTACTGAGGATTATCTCAGGGAAAAAAAAAAAAGGTTAACCTTTGGGAAAAAGGAGGGGGGGAGAGCGAAGGGAGTTTAAAAATGACAATTTTACATTTCAGCTGTCAAAAGCGTCATCGTGATTACTTCTACCACCTGGTACCCAGTAGCCTGCAGTTGTTCATTCTGCGGAGGCCAATCTAGCAAACTAAGAAGACATCTGGAGTTTGGGTAAACGGCTAATTTCCAGAACACGCTGCAGGCTTGCACACACCCAGTGCTCTCTTTCCCCACTGTCCCCATCTCTGGCTCCAGCCTGGTGAGGGAGGCAGTGGCAACGTTGGTGGTGGTTGGGGGTGGTTAGGAGGTTGCTGACTTGCTGTGGGGTCCTTCAGGCCTCAGTTTCCCCACATATAAATGGCGAGGAGCGGGACTTAGACTATGCAGTGATTCTCTTCTGTACAGAACAGCCCTTGACCCCCCAAATGAGGAACTGACACACTCCAAATGCCACCAGTGCCACCAGCCTCCTGTCCCGTGGCCGGGGGTGCTCAGAGGGAAGCCCTGTAAGTTTATCGGCCACCCCGAAGAAGATGCAATGATGCCCACGGAAGGTGCCATACAAGGTGAGGGCAGGGAGGGGATCACGCATTTGAGCTAAAGATTCCCAGCAGTGAGGGGGGAGGCCTGAAACAGTGTGGGCGAACCTTTACTTCATCAGAAAACTCAGCTGGATGCCAGCTCTGGTTACAGTGATGAGATGCTGGCTTTGCTCTCAGAAGACCAGCAGCCAGGAGCTCTGGTCCTGCCTTTGCTTCTCCTTCCTGGAATGCAGTGTCTACACCTGGCACACAGGCAGCTCTCCTCCCCCTTTGGCCCCTTTGATCTTGGGCAAGTTTCCTCTCCTTTGCGAACCTTCGTGTTCTCATCTCTAAAATGAAGGCATGAATATTAGGTGGATCATTCAGAGACGGACAGGGATGGGCCTTGTGAGCTGTGAGTACAGCGGGAGGGGCAGCAAAGGTCTGCGGATCTGTCTCCTTGCCGGCTGTCTTCAGACTTCAATGGAAAGGAAGGGAAGGAGGAAGTTGAGTCCCTACCCTGGCATCTCCTCATAGGACTTTTCTCCTGCTTTCCTGGACGTCAGGAGGCCAGGCTGCAAGGGTGGGAAGAGGAAGTTAGACTCTGTAAGCTCGCTCTGCTGAGGTTGGTCTTCCTGTGACATTTAAGCATCTGCTAATGAGTCCCTGACCCTCTGAGTTGAGAGAGGAGGACGGAGGGAGCTGAGTGCCCTGAATACCAAATAAGGTGAGGTTTTTCTGAGGCCTTAGAGGGCCAGACAGCAATCAGGAACTACTGTTATGAATCTCTCTTTGGTCCAGGTGTATGCTGGGGGTGGGGTTGGGGAAGGGAACAGGTTTGGGAAGTTGGTTCCAGGAGCAGTTGACCTGCTGGATGTGGGGTCTTCCTATAGCCCTGCCTTTTCTGCTTTGCAGGGAAACCAGAAGGTCTCCGAGGACTCCCAGGGATCTGGGGAGAGCTCTGAAGGCCATTTCTTTTGGCAGGTTGATCTCCATTGTGGCTTGGTGATCAAGACACTGAGAATATACATGGTGGCCCAGATACTTCATCTTTCTACCCTCATTTTCTCCATCTGTAAAATGGGCCACCTGGTTCTCCCCATCAGTGGTTAGAGGCGCTCTCATCTCTTATGTCTGAAAGTGAAAGAGAAGTGGGAGCCTGGATCCCTTGACCTTCCTAAAGAAATAAAGAATTTGAGACTTTCACAGCAGTGGGAGACACCTGCCTGTTTGCAAAAAGCCCAGGTGCCCAGTGGAAAGGGAGTTGGTTTTAAATTCAGATAGATCTGGATCACCCACTGAGTCAGCTGTATGTCCCCGGCAGGTGTCTTCACTTCCTGAGCCTTGGTTTGCTCATCTGTAAATGCGGGTCATTATATCTACCCTGCACAGTTGGGGCGGAAGTTCTTGCGATGACATTTACAGTGCTTGAGACCTAATCAGGACTCAGTCAATGTCTCGTCCTGCTTCTTTCTCCATCATCTGTCCGTGACATGTGAAGGGTGGCTAACTCCTACCACTGTCAGTGCCCCATCAATATGCCCCTGGCACTCAGCATCCCAGCATAGCTGACAGTGACCTATAATAAACACCCAGGACTCCGCCTTAAGGCCCGTGAGGGAGTTCATGTCCCTGGGAGCCACCTTCAGCCAATGATGGGTAAGAGAGCTAAGATAAACACTGCAGCTTCCTGCCCTCCTGTGGGATACCCTCTGAAGTGCGGTCTCCACCTAGGGTTTCCCAGTGGGATTAAGCTTCAGTTGTCCTCTGTAGTGACCTGCTTTGTAACGAACCTTGTATTGGCTTCTTTTCCCTGTCTCACTTCCCCAGTCCCTTCCAGGTGCATCCTGGGGTCACCTCCCAAGCGAACCAAGGTTCACGTCCTTGTCTCTGGGAGAACCCAACTTACAGTATCTCGGGTCTTTGAGTGTTTTGAATCCACAAGGGAAACGCTGCACGGAGTTCAGGGCCACTGTTCTTCACATGCAGAGTCTGAGAATGGTGGTGGCCCCTGGGATTGTGCAGGCCACAGCCCGTGGACAATCGCAGTGACCCTGGGTAGTCTTTCTAATGGCCAACACTTACTAAAGAAGAACAGCAATGGTAGTATCATCAACTGTTTCCTGCACGTCATTAGCGCTAACTATGTTACACACATCGTATATTAATTAACCTCTCCACAGCCTATGAGGGAGACGATACCTATTATCCTGTTTTGCAGGCAGAGACCCTGAGGAGATGTAATAAGATTCAGTCACTTTTCCAGGCCACGCAGTGGGGAGCAGAGTTGGGATTTGACCCCAGTCGTGTTTGACATTGTATCCTAGTTTCCCACCTCTCTGCTAGGCTACAGGAGGCCTGCCCAATTCTAACACGGTTGAGCTCCAGAGACCCCATGCCAGCCACCCGAATTTCCCAGAAACCCTCTCAGGCCCCGCAGTAGGGGGTCCAAGGATCACAAAAGCCCATGCCCCACATTCTGACAATGTCAGTTCTCCATGGCCAGGCCAGCTGAGGTGGTGCATGACCTCAGCAGCTTGGGGTTTTTATCAGCAAGAGGCGAGCAGAGAAACCGTTCATCAACTCTCTTTGCTGGGGGCAGATGAAGAATAGCTCAGAATAAGCCACAAGTAATCTCTGAAGTTCTATCATCTCTTTATTCTGGGGCTTCACAAAAAGGAAGTAAGTGGCATCGGGCCTCAGCTTAAAGGCAGGTGTGGAAGAGTTCTCCTTGGTTTGAAAGAGCCCCCCCCAACCATCCCCCCCGGTAATTAGGCCAAGCTCCACTGCATTCAAGATGCCAGTGAGGAAGAAAGGCAGTGAGCTGGAAGCTGTTAACAGCTACCTATAATCAGAGAGACTGAATTACACAAAGAGCTTAACTCTCTGAAGAGAATTCAAACCAGCCATTTTTAGGCGTCACCAAAGCCTCCTGTGGACTGGTGGAAATTCAGGCGGCTTGAATTAGGTGCTTCTCAGAATGAATTGAAGAGTTTTCATCTTAGGAAGAAGGGGGCATCACAGCTACTCTGTAACCGGCACTGTGCTAAGTGCTGTCTCGATTTTATCTCACTGGGAGGCCACAGCCATGTTTAAAGGTTAGAATTGTCCCCATTTTACAGATGAGGCACTTGAGGCTCAGAGAGAATATGCAGCTTGGTCAAAGGCAACACAGCAAGTAAGTGAGAGAGCTGACATAGAAACAATGTCTGCCTGATTTCAAAACCCACATTGTTCCCACACCCTTCCTGGATTTTCTTAGGGGAGAAGAGCAAACCAATTCTCCCCCATCATCATGGAGGAGAAAAAAAAACTTCTAGCTATCATCTTCTTGGTTCTACACAGCATAATTCATGAAGGTCCGTATGAATTATAAAATTCAGCAGTCCCAGACATATATCAAGGGCAAGGAGAGGCCTCCAGGCCTGGCAAAGAAAGAGCTAGAAATGGTCTATCCATCAAAATGTGACTTTCCATGATCATCTGAGGGTCCCCTCAGCAGAAGGGGTTACAATGGAGTATCGGTGAGCTTAAAGAACAAGCACTGAACAAAATTTCCGTCCTAACATTCGAAGACAATAAAAAAAAGTGTGAGAACTAACAATGGTACACAAACACTACGTGAATTGTGAACCATAAATCAAGGATCTATGTTTTTCAGTGATAGTGTAAGCTTCATAATACTTTCACCAAGATAGAAAAGAAACACGAGGATAAAGCGTTGGGCCCTGGGAGAGACTGGTCTGCAGTCCTGGGGCTTTCGGCAGCGCCAAAGGCCGGTCAGCACCATGGACAGCCACCCACGGGACCGGTTTGTAGACGTGGCTTTAATGAACCTTGCAACACAAATCTTGTAAGAATCTTTCAGGCAAACGACATATCTTGCAACACCCTATAAAGCTATAATGCTCTCAAATCACTGGCAGGTCTCTGCCCCTGGGAGGAGAGCTACACTTGCCGACACATTTAACGAACTGCTGTGAAAAATGTAATCCAACCAAGAAGGAAGTCCGTGTCTCGGTTCTTTTGTAAGAAGGGCAATGAGTCCATGTGCCTGAGAGTCCGTGTCAAGGCAGAATAGCAGGGTGCCTGCAGACAGCTGCACTGCCAACGTTTTTAACGCTCTCGCTACTGTAGGGGCATTTCAGCACCTCAGAAACACGTAGGCTGGCTCCCTACACAAGGTGGATGCCCCCCACCCCACCCCCCGAGTGATGCTTGGGAGGTAACAAACCTCCTTTGAATCTTCAGTCTTTAAGAGTTCTGTGCCACTGCTCAGGGAAGCACAATTAGGCAGTGTTAATACCAACTGATGACGCTTCAAACGGAACCTGGTTTCCATCCCACCTGCATCCTGGAGGGCTTGCTCACTTCTCTGCCTGGTGGAATACAGGCGAGTGTCATGTGCCAGTGACTTGGAAGCCTCCTTTTTGGATTTATTTGTGTGTAAATCAGATCCCAGGAATGGGAAGCCAGGGATGCCACTGAGTCAGAGCAAAAACATTGGACATTCTGTATTGTGTAGTCAGGAAACAAGGCAGAGGAGAGACCAGGGGTCAGGGAAGGAAGGAGGTAAGCTGGAGCCAAGGAGTTGCCCCAGAAGGGAGAGGACGGGGTCCTGAATCCAGTGCAAGCGTGTCTATCGCACTGTAGTGAGTGAAACCAGGAGTCGGACACCTGGGTTCCAGGCCATGCTCGGTCCCTAAGAGGTACCGTGGCCTTGGAAGAATCATGCCTGCCCGTCATTTCCTGAAATTACATCCAGGCTTTGGCACACACTATTTCCTTTGCCAAGATCTCTCTCCCACTGCTTAGTGACTTGTCTTGCATCTGGACAGCCTCCGCTTCTACACCAGGCAACATCTTATGCATCTTTCAAGCCCCAGTCCAACAGCCTTCCCCAGGAGGCTCAATTTAGCCACTTCTGCTCTCTGGGCCTCAGTTTTTAAAACTGTAAAATGGAACATCCGCAAGGAAAGTGCTTCCAACACGACATTCAACGTATGACCTTTGCTGACCCTGGGCTTTTGCTCATGGCTGGACTACATGGCTCTCCCTTTCACCTAGAAATCTCCTTAGAGTAACATTCAGCTCAGTGTTGCTCCCTTGGCTCCTGCAGACAGAGACCCCACGACCCCCGTACATACTCCCCAGGCTTGAACAGATCCCACAGGTCCTGGGTCTGTCTGTCCACTAGACACTGCAGGGGCCACTCACTAGCAATCACCCAGCCCTCCCAATGCTACAAGGGCAACACATACCCTATCGTAACAGGGCAAGGGCTCTTGTATGTTGGGAGATATATTTCAGCTGATTGAAAAATCTCTGATGGTCCATGAGAGTATTATTATAATAGATGATCTGAAGTGTGTGTGTGTGTGTGTGTGTGTGTGTGTGTGTGTGTGTGTGTCAGAAAGCGGGGAGGGGGAGGAGGGATGGGGGAGGCGGGAAGGAGAGAGAGAGAGAGAGAGAGGAGAGAGAGAGAGAGAGAGAGAGAGAGAGAGAGAGAGAGAGAGAGAGACCAGATTATCTAGCCAATCTGAACATTAACCAAAAGGGAGCCTGGCTAATATCTGGCTAATGACACACACAGCTCAATTCTTATCTCACTCATCCTCATCCACTAGAATGTTTTAGTGGCAGCAGCTTTCCCTCAAAATACCCTGACTCTAAAGCCATCTCTTCACATGGTAAAAGTCACCATCAAAATAACATAAATATTGGCATAAAGGGATCGGTGATGAGGATGATAAATCTGCCATCAAATTAAAACCTCATTACACTAACAGCCAAACCAGGAACCCTCTGTGTGAACATTCTCCAGCCTGGATTTCACACGCCACCTCTGTCCTCTGCCAGCGAGGCCTTCAGATCCATCGGGAGGAGGATGGGGCATCCATTTGCAGGCATCAGCCCCTTCGCAAACTGGCAACACTCTCAACCCTTGTTGCAGAGCAAAGCTTGAACGGGGCTTCAAAAATATGGCATTTGCCAAACAGAACACATTAGTAAGCAAACCAATGGTGAATTTTTATAAACAATGACATCCACATGTCATGAATGAGGTCTCTCTCTACATGCAGACGGAATTAGGTTCTGCCAAATCCACCTGTGTGGACAGGCTTACTTTCCAGGGGGGCCTTACTAGTGTCAATGAGGTCTAAGGGCTTCTTATTCAAAGTGTGACCCCTGGACCAGCATCACCTCAGAAATACAGAATCCCACCCCAACCTGCTGAATCAGAATCTGCATTTTAACAAGATCCCTGTAGGGTTCACTGGCACATTCAAGTTTGGGAAGTGCTGGCCCCAGGGTGAGAGATGCAGTTGCCAGACTCCTGTTGCTGCCTCTGGCTTGCACCGAAGGGTACCCAGGCGGAACCTCAGCCCTCCACCTTTGGGCAAAGCCGTTAGCTCTTTATGTAGGTCAGAAGGTCACCTTTGATTAGACTGTGTGGCCGTGGGCAGGCTTACTTAAATTTGTTAAGCCTCAGTTTCCCCACTAATATGGGGATAATTCCCAACGGTAATATCCCCGCCTGAAAAAGTTGTAGGGAAAGTAAATGAGATCAGGCCTTCAGTGGGCTTAGCGCACAGCAGATTTGTGATAATCAGATATTAACTGCTATTAAACCCCCAGAGAGGGGACAAAGGGACAGTGTCCACAGAAGAGGGCCAGCTTCTGGCCTTTCCTATTCATCCCCCTTCCTCCCTTAGTTTGGAAACTAGAGAATTTTTTCAACAAGATTGAAGCACTGACAAGTGAGGGATAAATTCCGTCTATAGGAACATTAAAGACATAGGTGCTGGAATTGGTTTAAATCCTCTGTTGTTTATGTGGCATTGGGCCTCAGTTTCCTCATCTGTGAAATGGGAGTAGGTGAATAACAGTGCCTATTTCGAGGGTCAGTGTTGAGCATTCAATGGACAATTCCACATAAGGCACTTGGAAAAGGATGCACTGTTTGCTGTTGTCATTGTCATCCTGTTAGAGACAGTCTGCTTTCAGAAAGGACAGGCTGAGCTCAGGCTTTAGCTTCGCTTGTTAAGGAAGAAGATGGGTACAAATGAGAGCTTTAGGTGGTCCAGGAGGCAGCTGAGAAGGGGAGAAAAGAGGGCGTATGGAAACATTCCAAGTGGCTGGAGCCGAGGGCCCTGCACGGGGTGCAGTGGGAGGCGAAGCTGGGGCAGGATCGTGGAAGGCAGCCAAGGGCTTGGGAGTGATGGGGGAGCCATGCAAGGTGCAGGGCAGGCGTGCAGGTAGGGGAGGGCATGACCGCTGGCCAAGGGAGGAGCCGCGGGGAGGGCAGGGGCCAACTCACGTACACCTGCGGGCCGACTCCTGCGCCAGCTGCAGCCGGTAGACGGAGAGGCGGTTGGCACCACCGCACAGGCTGCCCCTCTCGCCCTTGCACTCCATGTCGCACTCTGCTTCGCTCACGTTTGTCGCCTGGATCTTGTGGCCGCAGTAGCACTCAGCGCCGAACTCCAGCCCGGCGTACAGGTAACCCCTGGGGGAGGCTGGTGTCAGGCCAGGGCAGCTGCCACCATAGAGACCCCTGGGACAGGGAGACTCACGCAGCGTGGAGACCTGAGGGTGGGAGGGGTCTGGGGACCAGGACCACCAGGGACCACCCACCTGCTTTCATCCCTGCCTGACGTCTTACACCCTCGTACACCTATCCATATGTCATGCACGGTGTCATACGGGGTCTCTTCTGGGGTCTCTAGTCCCGCTCCCCGCATAAGAACGCAGGACATGGTGAGGCCAAAAAGGAACACCCACAGAGCCATAGATAGATAGTCACTATATTCTCGCTGGAGGCTGGGTTGGAGACACAGAAAGCAGGAGTCACACGATCTGCAACCCGCTGTCCGCTTCTCTGCCAACCAACCTCACTTGCTGGCTGCAATCCGCCGTACTAACTACAATCCGTGCTTGCTAGCTCAGCCACCATCTTCTTGCTAGCCCCCCATTTTCTGCTAGCGTAGCCATGGCAGTTATATTAGTGGCCAATGGCTCACTGGTTACAGCTGATGGCCAACTAGTCACAGTTGATGGCCATTTACCACCTAAGCCAGCACCTTTCCACGTGAGGCCGAGAGCCTGGAAACTGCTCTCCTGGCTCTGTCCCCACACCATATTTAGACACACCATGTCCATATTGACCCCCATCTGTATACAACTTCCGTACATGGCACACTTCACACACACACACACCCCTCACATCCTGTGGTACCCCCACCCCACCCCACCCCACCCCACCCCACCGTCTTGCTCCTCCCTGTCTAGAGCCATGAGCCAAATATCTCCCCAGAATCCAGCCCTTTATTCCAGGAAGCATCCTCGAGAATGCCACTATGTGTCCCTTGAGAGAAGCTGGAGCAAGAGGCAGAGGCAGGGGCCCTCGTATCCATGGAAGATGGCAAAATCGAGGTCACTTATGCAGCCACGTAAAAACTTCCTCGCCCTAAAACAAAAAAGTCCAGGCACTGCAAAGTTTTCCCTTTCTTATTTTTTCATAGCCGTGGAATCTTTTCCTAAAAAGGCCTCTCAGTGGACACCCTCCTGTAAACAGATGAAAAGGGTGTCGCTTGCTCTGGCTGCAGGGAGTGGGGCGGAGGGAGGGGAGGAGGATAAACCGAGCTCAGCCCTCACACCCGCCGCCTCTGAGACGTTCTCCAGGACCAGGAGGGCTCCTGAGGGAGCAGCAGCGGGACACGGGGCACATGAGGCAGAACCAACGGCGCTGCCAGCTCACACCTTCACTTCTGGGGGCCAGTTGGAGAGACAGACCCACCCAGATTCAGACCTCTGCCCACCCCGGCTACTGACCACACCCTCATGCTGTCAGCTTTGCCAGAAGAACCTCTCAAAAATGAAAACCGATCACAAAAATAAAACCCCCATGTTTTCCCCTGCACTCAGAAAACACCCAGATGGCTTGGATTGGCCTACGAGCCTTCCTGATAGTGGTTCTTTCACCTGGATGGCTGTTAGCATCACCTGGGGAACATATATTTAAATGCCACACCTGGGTCCCATTTCCAGGGGGTTTAGTTTAATGGACTCAGGTGGGACTCAGGTGGGACCTGCAAGAATTTTTAGTTTCCCAGGTGATTCTGTTGTGCAGCTGGGTCTGAAAATCACAACAGCGATGCTCGTCCCTCTTCCCAGGACCCTTAGGGTCCGTATCCCCTGGGAATTTGTTAAAAATGCAAATTCTCGGGCCCCACCCCAAACCTGCGGGATCAGGAACCTGTTCTCCGTGATCTGGGCCCCCTCCCTCCCCCACCTCTCACCTACCTTCCTCTTCATCCTCATCTCCCACCACGCTGTTCCTCCTCTGCCGACTCTGCCACCCCTCCTGGGCTTTCTGCTCCTTCAACAAGCCGAGCTGGGTCCTGCCTCGGGGCCTTTCTCCTCGCTGTCTCTGCCTGGACCCTGACTCTGCTCCTCACCTGGCTGGCTCCTTCCTGCCTTCTGGGTCTGAGCTCAGTGTCCTTCCTACAGAAGCCTTTCTTATCCACCCACCCAATGTCACCCCGCTGCCTGGCACTCTCCCATTGCCCGGTTTTATTTCCTTACAGCTCTTATCACTTTTAAAACGATCCAGTTTATGTCTTCGTTTCTCTTGTAAACGGCCTGTCTCCGGCTCTAGAAGACCGTCTCCAAGTGGGCAGTGACCTTGTGGTCGTGTTCACCTCCCCATCCTGGGACAGGGGGCTTCTGGGGAGGCAGACCCACCCAGGCTGATAGCACCACACCCCCTGGCTACTGGCGTATGATGGGTGTTCCGTAAATATTTAATGAATGCGTGTAGCGCACTCCCCGATTAATAACCCCTCCCAGTGGTTCCTCATTGCCCTCAAGGCCAATCCAGATGCTTTGGCTGACATTCCGACCCTGTGTCTGTGGACTTCAGCCAGCTCTGCAGCTTCCCCTCTTGATGACTCCCACTGGGCCTTCTGTGCACCCCCAAACTGCCTACCTGAGGACACTGAGTAGTTAGGACGTTTCCAGAGTTCTGGTCTTTGAGCATGCTGTTATTTCTGCCCCCCCCCCCGCCATGATTACCTAGGAAACTCCTATTCATCCTCCAAAACCCAGCTCAAGATTTCACCTTTGCAACTCTTCTTGAGCCCTCCACGTGGAGCCCTTCATTCCTTCCACCTTCACAACCCCCTGCACTTCGTACAGCACTCCCAGCTCAGCACCCATCACTCTTGATATCTCCGTATCCCGGTTTCCCCCTGTGGAATGTGGATCCTATAACATTCCTGCCTCACAGGGGCCCTTGTGGGGGTTAAATAATTAATCTTTGCAAAGTGCTGAGAACAGTGCCTGGCAGAGAGCAAGCACCCAACTAAGTATAAGCTGCTGCTATTCTATTGCCCAAGCCTGTTCATGCCTCTGTCTCCCCAGAGAGCTGGGGCTCCCCCTGAGGGCAGGGCTGTGGCAGACTCATCTCTGTGTCTTCAGCACCTTTCCAGGTCCTGGGCTCAGGACTTCAGTGGTGGATACTCTGGAAGCCGATTATAGAGGGGACAGCATTTCCTAATCAGGGGCAGAGGGAAGAGTGCTTTGGTCACCCACTTGCCCATTTCCACTCCAGCCATGGAGCCAAGGTCCTTCAGAGCTTGTGACCTCTGGAGCCAGACAGATAGAGTCTGAAGGTGAATATATTAGAGGCCTCTTCACAAGTCACATAGGTTAAGGGACCCAGGACACAAGGGAAGGAGAAGGTCAGTGTAGCCACACGGTGCCCCCAGGGCAGTAATGTGGGTGTCCAGGCCTGGATGGCAGGTTCCGTCCCTGCTCGCCAGTCCTTGGGGGCCTCATCCACTCTGGGAAAGTCAGCTCCCTTCCCCAGTGCACATTCGAATCCAAAATACCCTTTTCTTCTTAGGTTAAGCAGCACGATCTATAAGGTGAGTGTTTCTCCCTGGGAGAACAACAAGGGGTTTCTCTGCTGGGAAACAATTAAGTACCCAGGGTACCCAGGCTCCCAGTTCACCTTCCCAGGACGTCTCACAAGCCTCCTGCTCAGACTCATGCTTGCATGCACAAAAACACTCACTGTGCTTTTCCCACACACAAGCAAAATTCTACACCCTCGCCCACGTAGGCACAGACTTCTGCACACACAGCCACCATTATTCAAATATAACTGTGTGATGGCATTAAGCTCACAGATGTAACCAGCTGACCCAGCACACTGTGCATGGCAAATTCACTCCTAGACAGTCTCAACTGTACACTCACAACCCCCATAGACCAACTCCCGAACAATCCTGCTCCTTTACACGCATCGTACACACCACACACACATACACACACACACACACACACACACACACCCATACACCCTAGCATCACCCTTTCCTTGTGGTCACGTGCTCGCTCTCCATCCCATCTTTCCACAGAAAAGGAAGCAACTCTACAGGTAGGAACCTGAGAAGGAAGGGGTCTGACATGAATGGACCCTGGGACATTGGGGCTTTACCGTTCTGCACAGTTGTCCTGGCAACGGAAGACGGTCATCTTTTTGTAGTCGAAAAAGGACACGCCTCGCAGAGCCCGACTCTGGGTGTCATCCAGGTAGCAGCCGATGTACTTGGCTTTGAGGAAAGGAGAAAAGTCAGATTTGGCTGGGGATGAAACTGAAAGGGTTACAGGAGTGGCCACCAGTGTGGCCTCTGGCTATGTGGCCTTGTTGACCTTTTGGTTCCAATTCCTTCCTCTGAGCAGAAAAGCAGAACCAAAAGAGACTGAAAGCCATGTGCATTGGCAAAACTTGCTGCATAAGGGCAGTGGGTAAGGCTGTGGGCCCTGGAGGTCAACAGAGTAGAGAAAGGGACCCTCCTGTGGCCAGGGTGAAGGTCAAAGCCTTGGGCTGTACTGGTGACAACTGGGCTTGCAGGAACCCAAACCAAGGCCAGTCCCTAAGCACGAAGCCAACGAGACTCATATTAAGACAGCTCTGAGGAGTTTGACATTGGACAGCATGTTCTCCTTTCTAGCCTGAAGATACTTATTTTTCTTGGGAGGGACACTGGACTTGGATATCTCTAGGTCTGGGTGTTCATCTTACTTGTGTTACATTCCAGCACTGGCCTAGTGAGTTCAGGCTAGTTGATCTCCCCGAGGCCTAGTTTTCTTCATAGTGGGGATGAAAATACCAATCCAGTGAGGTTAAAATGGAATGCCTTGTGTAAATGCTTTTACCAAAGTGTCTTGCATAGAACAGGCACAAAGTGAAGGGGAGTGGAGTAAGAAACTGGTCATTCACAGGGCTGTGTAAGTACTTTACAGTTTACCTGTCTTGTGAGCCACGGTGAATGCTTCCATCCAAAGGAAAATTTTAAAGTCTGTAAAACAACTATCCTGTTTTAAACCATACACTTCATTTTCTTAAAGTAGTAAACATTCCTGTACTTCATGGTGAATGGTAATTCTCACACATGAAGAAGGCACTTTACAGTTTGTGAGGTCTTCTTAAGATCTATGTTCTTAAAGGTATTATTAATTTGGACAGGCACTTTGCTAAGTGCTTTACACATCGAATCTTTATAAGGATACTACGAGAGAAATATTAATATTGCCATTCTATACAGAAGAGGAAATTGAGGTCCAGAGAGGTTAAGTCACTGGCCCAAGGAAAAACAGCAGCTTGTATGTGTGGGGCCAGGATTGGCCCCAGGCAATCTGATCTATGTTCTGAACTACTGCTTGCTTCTTCTTGGCTCTGGCAATCTTTGCCATGACCCACGTGAAGTGGGAGGCACAGGCATGCTCACGCTCTTTTTTATAGATGATGGAACAGAGGCCCAGAAAGGTGAAAGGATCCACCTGAAACCTGCTGCTAACTGATGGCAGAACAAAGATTTAAATCCAGGTCTGTGGGACCCCCAAACCAGTGCTCTTTCCTCTGCTCCACTTGGAAGTAAATGGAAGTTGGAATGAGGTTCCAGCCAGCCCTTGGAATTAAATGGCCCTCGTAGGGAATGACTGAGGCAAATTCTACATGCCATTTGATCACTTTCCCTGGTGAGGCTGCTGTTTATTAAACTGTGGGCTTCTTCCCCCCCACCCCCACTCGTGGGGCAGAGCAGGGTCTAGCAGAGGATGCGGGCTCATCACATCGTGCCCATCAATGCTGCCCTGCTAAGTGCAGGATTTGTCAGCTCTCCTGGAGATGTACGTCAACAACCTCCATCACCTTGAATTTCTGGCGTAAGACAGAGGTGATTTGGTCAACTAAAAACAGTCCATCTTTAAAAGAAACATCGCCTCCCTGGAGCGGGCACATAAGAGAGTGACAGTTCTGGAGAAGCTCACGTCTTGTCATTATGCTTGTTCAACAACATATGTCCCTCCTGTCACAGATGGAATCCTGCCCTGTGACCTGCGGCATGGATGCCGTTTGCACCTGAGCAGGGAGAGAGGTCATCCATGGGCCTTGTTGCTGAGGGCTTTACACCAGCTTCAGCTCAATAGCTCACTAGAGGACAGAGTGTCCAAGGATGCATTGTAGGATGCAGAAGGAGGAAAAAAAGAGGGACTGGCAGGGAGACACAGAAAGGAGAATGGGAAGGAGGGAGGGAGAGAGGCAGAGGGGAGGGAGAGAGGGAGGAAGGGGGAAAAGGGTTATTTTGACAGCATGAGGTCTTTGTCATCAGACCCACAGATTGTGTGTGTGTGTGTGTGTGTGTATGTGTGTGTGTGTGTGTGAGAGAGAGAGAGAGAGAGAGAGAGAGAGAGAGAGAGAGAGAGAGAGAGAGAAAGGAACAAAGATGGAGAGACAGAAAGAGGAACAAAATTATGTTTATGTTTTGAGCACCAACTTTGTGCTATCAACTTCACTATGGGCCATGCCTAATGTTTTTTAATTCAACCCTAACATACTTCTTATTAACCCATTTTATAGATGAGGAAACTGATCCTAGCGCCTAATCCATCTGTCTGCCTTTGAAGTGAATCTTAGTTTTGGCATGTAGTATATATTCTAACAGGTAACCACTCATGTTACTTCATGTTACTCTTTTCTAAGTGGAATGAGAAGCTATGTAGTCTGCCCAAGTTCCTAAAATGTAAGCTCAGGTCTATCTTCCACCCATTTTACATTTGGGGAGGTTCCACTTCTTTTTGGCCCACGGGCTTCAGGATCATAAAGAGCCACACTGACACCTGATGGGGAGGATGCTCATAGCTTACTGGGCTTGGTAGTTGGATGTACAATGATTTCGCGTCGTCTTGACTTAGGGTGAGGGTTGGTACATTTGGCTATAGGCGCAAAAGTGGACTGTGTTAGATGAGATTTTATATAATCAAATTAACAGGAGTGAGAGTATATGTCCCAGGCTTGTCCATGGTGGAGGGAAGGCGTGGACCGTAATGTACTGTGTGTGCTTTCAATGCACTCTTCCTCCTATTTTTCTGTTAACAGACCTTACCTGCCCTGACGATGGGGAGACACTGACACTGGCAGGGCCGATCATTATTGTCCCTCCCACCCGCCAGAAATTGATTGCTCTTGGGAAGGGGCATAAGACCCACTCTTTGGATTTGTATAGATTAAAGATGCGGGGACGAAATCTGTTTCTCTTGGCTTATGACACTGGCATTCTGTAAGCCCAGAGATACCAACCAACAGCCACAATCCCTGGCACCAAAATTAAAAAGTGCTATGATGGGGGAAAGCTGGATACAATGCTCCATATATAAAATATATGCTTCGGAAATAAACACATAAAGGGAAAAGGCTGGAAACTAATACACCAATGGTGTTGATGGTGGCTGTTGTTGGGTGGTGGGGCTCTGCATCATTTTTATTTTCATCTCTCTCTTTTCCTATGTATTATAATTTTTCTACAATGAGCCTGTATGATTTGATAATCAGGGAAAAGTTATTTTTTGAAAAAAAAATTTATCTTTTTACTTGCCTGTCTTCCTCCAGGGGGCTATGAATATTCCTCAGAGAGCAACGCTATTTGAATCATTTCTCTGTTTCCACCTCCCAGCACAGGGTGGGGTACATAGTAGGTGTGCAGTAAATATGGAATGAAAGAATGAATGAATGAATGAATGATGGGAGTTGGTGATTGTATAGCTCAGTGGTTAAAAATAAGGGCTTTGGATTCAGACAGAATTGGGTTGGAGTATGCTCTGCCTCTTAGCAGCTGTGTGACATCGGGCAAGTTACTTAACCTCTCTGAGCCTCTGTTTCTTCATCTCTGAAAGGAGCTCAAATTCCTACCTGATATAAGGCTTGAAAGAAGAGTACGGATGCACAGTCCCCAACACAGACCAGACCCTCAGTAACCTGCAGAGATTACATCTTCAGTTGGAGGAGATGGGGAGTGGGTACCCTGCGGTCCCTTCCAAAAATGCGGCCTAATCTCCCCATGTCTTCCTTCATGCCCAGCCCATGCCTCTCTGTAATTTGGGGGGAAATGGAAACAGCCCAGGCTTTGAAAAATCAAACTGGATTTAGCTTCTGTCTCTGCTCCCAACTAACTGCGTCACCTTCGGCAAGTCACATCACCTCTATGTGCCTCTGTATTCTCCTGCAGAATTTCAATATTAATAATAATAGCTGGCACATATTAAGTGCTTATGTCATGCTGGACTCTGCATTGAGCACTTTCCACGCACTGAGAAGTGAGGTGATGCAGTCGTTAAGGGTCAGGTGTAAGACTCAAACCACCTGGGTTCAAATACTGGTTTATTCCCTCCTCCAGCTTGATAACCTTGGGTAAGTTACTTAACCTCTCTGCCTCAATTTCCTTCCTGTAAGATGGAGATACTAGGTTGCTATGAAGATTCTGTGATACAATAGATGCAAAGTGCTTAGAGCAGTGCCTGGTACTCAGAGAGCACGCCATCGATTTATCTCATATAATCATCACGACAGCCATCTGATATTACGTACTTTTTCCCCCCAAGGGGAAACTGAGGCTCAGAGAGGTGAAGTGATCTGCCCAAGGCTGCACAGCCAGCAAGTTGCAGAGCTGCAAGCTGAACCCTGATTTGGCTGCTCAGAGCATAGGCACTGGAAAGGATGGAGGAGGTAAGGGACCGAGCAAGGTGACTGACACATGGCAGGTGCCAGTTGGACTTCCTGTCCAGCGCCAGCAGCTCTGCCCTCCCCTTCCTGCCCCGCGATGGGCTCTGAATCCCTTACAGCTTAAATCCCGCACCAGCATTAACTGCATCAAGCAGAGAGCCCTCGCCAGCTTCAGAGGAAAACCAAATGTGTTTTAGCATCAAGTCGGAGAAGCGTCTCGTTTTTATTAGCCTTAATCTAATATGTTGCCTTTCTCACTGAACTCTGAATAAGTTAATCAAGGACAGGCTGGATTTGGTTTTCTTAATAATGCTTCCTGATTCCAAAGGCTGCCTGCTGAGAGCTTTGAGCTCTTGGGCTCCTTCCTTATTTTTTCATCCTTGTTACATTGTATAAAATACGGAAGATTTCCAGGGACAGGAGGGTTAGCACGGTATACAAGACCACAAGCCTTAGAATTCAATGGGCCTTGTTTCCAACCTCAGTTCCTCCACTCACTACCTGTATAACTTAGGGAAATTGACTTCTCTCCGAGTTTTAATTATTCCCATCTGTGAAAGAGGGTAACAATCATCTCTAACTTTTTGGGTTGTGACCATCATAAGAGGCAATGAAACACTTAGGACAGAGTCTAGCCCATAATGATCATTCAGGAGATATTAGCTGTTATTACTACTCCTGATAGTAACAGCAACTAATAAGTGACCTATTATTCGGAGGCAGGAGATGTGATAAGCATATCGCTGCATGCAAATCATATATGAAAAGCAAATAGGACAGTGGCTGGTGTGAAGTAAGTGCTCAAGAAATGGTAATTACCACGAGTGGCGGCAGTGGTCTTTCATTCTCCTAACAAATGGGGTGTTGTTGTTCTTGTTGTCGTATGTATCCATTGTGCCAGAAGGAATTTGCATTCTATCAGCGGACCTGGACAAGCCCAGGCAAGTACCACTCAGAGAAAGGCCATGACAGAGGAGGAGCATTTGATCATGCCTGGAGGGGGATTGGGGACAATTTCCTGCAGGTGAGCTAAGCTGAGGCCTGGAGGAAGACCCCCTTGGAGGCTGTCCATCCAGAGGGCTGGTCATTCATTCAATTGTCCATTCATTCATTCAACAAGTAGGTATTGAGCACCACCTTTGTGCCAGGTGCTGTCCCAGGTTCTGACAGACCAGGACAGGCAACCTCCCTGCCTTCATGGACCTGACGGTCTAGTAGGGGAGGCAGATTATAAACAAGGAAGCAAACACATAAACAGGATGCTTTCAGATTGGGAGAAGTGTTGTGACAAAAATAAAATGGGGAATGTGGTTGTGACCAGGAATGAAGTCACGCTACTTTAGTTAGGGCAGACCAGGAAGGCCTGTATGGGGAGGCAAGGTTGGATCGGGGACGTGAAGGAAGGGAGGAAGGGAACCATGCAAAGATCTAGGGGATGTGAACCCCAGCTGAAAGGGACTGCCTATGCAAAGATCCTGAGGTCGAAAGGGGCTTGGTGTGTTCAATGAACGGCAAGATCCAGGAGAGTGGGGCGGTGTGTGGTGAGTATTACAAGACAAGGTTAGAGAGATGGGCCATGATAGAAACTCTGGAATTTATCCTAAGCATAATGGGAGCATATCCTAAGGTTCAAGCTTGTGACAAACTTTGGGGCTTGCAAAGTACCAGATGGAGTTTGGAGTGCTGGGTGGAGATGGAGCTTGGTGAGTGGAGAAGAGGGAGACAGAAGCCACGTCACGATTTCTCCATCAATGTAGCCTACAAGATGAGGTCCCTCGCCAGGGTAGACCCATGAGAATTTCCTGATCACCTCTAAGAAACTCCTATATGCTGACATTGTGCTAGGTGTTTTCGTAGCTGTTGTCCTATTGAACTCTCAGAGAAGCCTTGGAAAGGTGGAGTCATTATTCCTATTGTACAGATGATGAAACTGAGACATGATGAGGTGAAGCCACTTGCCTGGGCCACAAGTCCCCTAATTGGTTCTGCCACTTCTCACCTCTCTATCCTGTGAATACTGGGTTCTTAACGACACAGATTTCTAGGAAATGCCTGAAGGTGGGAAGGTAAGGTCTTTTGGATGGCTCCTGAGCCAGGTGCAGAATGGACTGAAGCAGGGGAACGGGCTGTCCAGGATGAGTCCCCTGCATTAATCCTGCTTCCCTCCACGCTGGGAGAAGGGGTGTTCCACGACTTGAATCAGCGGAAGTGTGACATGTGGCAGGGAACACCAACGCTCGGGAAGTTTTCCTTCTGTCCTGATTGGTGATGGATCCTCCCAAACCATCTGATCCAGATTCTCCAAACGTCCATTCGTCTTAATCTCATGGATGGCAGGGGTTGGGGGGTCTTTCCCAGCAAGCTGGTCAGATGGGCAGAGATGCCAGCAGACTCTGGGAGGCAGTCCTAGAGTCAAGCATTCAGACCAGAGGATCTGATTTGAATTCCAGCGCTGCCACTTACCAGCTGTGTGGCCTTGGGCAAGTGTCTTCACTTCTTCAAGCCTGTTTCCACCTCTGTTAACGGCCTAGGATCACACTCCTTGCTCAAATCCATGAAGTGCAATGGAAATCAAGTAAGGTAATGCACTCACAAAGAAAAGCCCTTTTTGACTGTGAAAGGCTAAGAAAATGCAACAAAACATGCCCAGGGCAATGATGTCCCCCAAGTGCCATCACCAAGGGAACCAGCAAGGTAGACCACGAAGCAATGTGGTGGAGCAGCTCTGTCACTCTCTAGCTATCTAACCTTGGGCTCTTGGTGCCTCAGCTTCCTCTTCTTTAAAATGGGAATAATAGCACCTTCCACAGAGAGTTGTGGTAATAATTCAATACATGGAAAGTGTTTGGAACAATACCTGGCCTATAGTAAGTGCTTAGTAGATGCTAGCTGTTTTAATTGTCATGTGTATTTAATAAGGACTGGAAAAGGCTGCAGGGGAGGGCCAGACTTTGAACTCTGACAGATGTAGGGTTCAAATTCATGCTTGGCTAGTTACAAGCTGTGTGACTCTGGGCAAGCTACTTAATTTCTCTGAGCTTCAATGTTCTCCTCTGTGAAATGGGGGTGATCATGAATAATTACAGCGAATGAATATTTATAGCTGTAATTATTTGACGGCTGAGTCACCTTAAACACTGAAAACTGACATTGTCATCTCCCCTCCCTTCTTCTCACCGTCCCGGCCCAAATGCGCGCCCCCTCTTACCTCGCTCCTCCTCCTTCTCCCGGACGACCCTCCCCTTGAGGGCTCGGCTCCAGGCTCCTCCTCCGTAGTCGCCCAGCTTGGCTCTCTCGTTCCCATCCTTGCCCTTGAACCAGGGTCCGTACCTGCGGGCAATGCTCGCGACTTCGCCCGTGTCCCGGAAGCCTCTACCCAGATGCAAGTCGCCCAGGAAGGGCAGCTCGGCGCCCTCGGCCGGGGCCCCCGCCGCGGGGTTGGCCTGGTTCTGGGAGATGGCGGGTTGGCCCACAAAGCCGGAGTGAAGGAAGACGAGGCTCCCGGCTGTCAGGTAGAGCACCAGGAAGGTAAAGAAACGCACAGGTTTCCGGCGGAAGTACCGCTGGAATTTGAACCAGAGCTTGGCCATAGTGGGATCATTCCGGCCTGGCTGGGGGTGGGGGTGGGGCTCCAGGAAGGGAGGGCGAGGGCGGCCTTTCCCGAGGTCCGCTTAGGGATGGCACCCCTGGGGGTTTTCGGTCTTATTCCCTCTGCGCAGGCGACTGCCAAGACCAGAGCAGGAGGGCAAGTCCAGCACTTGGCTCTGGCCGAGAGAAGGGAGGACAGAGTTCACCGGCCCTCCCGAGATCAAGGTGAGCTTCTTTGGGCCACGAAAGGGGTTTGGAGGCTCAGGACATCCGGGAGTGGGTCCCATTTTCCTACATTGTTCTTCACCTCAGAGAGTCCCCAAAGAACTTTGAAAACAGCGACCGCAGGACGATTCTGCGAGTCACCAGCAGCCGCAGTGCACTTCTCGCCCTTTCTCGCCTCCTGATGCCTGTTGGGGCCGGACTATTTCACGGAGGCCATTTCTGGCCTCTTCCCCAGCTGGGGACCAAGCTCGGAGCGTCCACCTCGTGGAAGCAGAAGCTGGCGGGTTTCCATCTGGTCAAGCATTAGGGCTCAGGGCTGCCACCTGCAAAACAGCACAGACACAGCATAAGAGGCCTCCTCCCAGAGGCCACAGCTCCAGGGGTTTTTGAACATTCTCAAGGGGCATTGCAGAGTCCAGAGAGGGGAGGAAACCAATGGCCGGAAACACCAGCAAGGCTGGACAGAAGGCCAGTCCCGAGTCTACCAGAACACCCGCCTTTCCTTTAAACCACACTGGGAATTTGGGGGCTTGCATTCTACTGGGTCCTGGTTTGGGGACAAGCTTTATCGTGGACAAGCACAGCTTCTTATGCCCACTTCCTACATATGTGTCAAATACACATTGATTTGTGGGTTACTTGAAGTTCCAAAAGTACTTCTCGGTTCTTGCTGAACTGTCTGCTGGACCTGGCTGGTAATGGGGCCAGATCAAATTATTTTTTTTTTTAACAAACATTTAGTGAGCACCTACTATGTAGCAGGCACTGTCCTAGGTGCTGGAGATAAAGTTGTGAACAAGAGAGACAAAGTCTCTTCCCTCATAGGGCTCACATTCTAGTGGGAGAGTTCAAATCCATAGCCTCTCCCCTCTATCCAAGGGGAAAAACAGGAAAAGGAAGGAAAACAGGATTATTTAGCAACATATTCATTCAATCAGTATTTATGGAGTGTCTACAGTATGCCCTGCTTTGTGCCAAGCCCTCTGCATATATCTCATTTATTCTTCCCCCATTCTTATGGGAGGTAACTGTTTCCCCATTTTACAGATGAGGAGACTGAGGTTACACAGCTACTGAGTGATGGCATTGGGATTTGAATCCAGAATGTTCCAAACACAAAACCACAGCTCTTAACCACTGCCTTTTTGACTTTGGCCTTTCCCCACGTGGTGTGCACATCACTTGGGCATTCAGAGATGGCCCCTGAAGCAGCAGCCCATTTCCACTGCCTCCCAGTGACCAGCAGTGGCTCACCCTTTGACAGGTGTGGTCTGTGGAGCATCTGATTCAGAATCACCTGGAAGCCGGGTTCAAGATTCCTGACCTCTCCAACTAGAATCTCTCATTGAGGGGGATACCTACAGGTGGAATAAAGTGCCCTGCGGTGATGGCAATGAGCACAAAGATTTGAGAACCACTGCTTTATGAGTGAACGTTGAGGATCATCAGCCAGGAAGAAAATGGAATGTAAATTAGAAAACAGAAAATTCCATTTGGCTGATGCTGTTTCACATTACCACCAGCAGGGGGCCTCATGACAATCTTGGTCAATGCATAGGATTCAACTGTCAGCCAATGGTAACAGCCCCTCCTAATCCAGACAGCAGCATGGGCATTTAACTGTGGTTCAAGGTAGAGTCCTCCATATGCCTTCCCATTCATGCAAGAACTAAGTAGTGAGCACCTACTATGCACCAGTTATTGTTCTAGGCACTTAGAATAAATCAGTGAACAAAACAGCCAAATATCCATGCTTCTGTGGGGTCAAGCTGTCCATTCATCCATCGATCCATCCATCTACCCATCATCCTTTAATCCATCCATCAGACCACCTACCCATCCATACATTAAGTCACAATCTATCCACCCATCCATCATCCATTCCTTCATCCATCCATCAGTGTACCTATGCCTCCATCCATCCATCTTTAATCCATCCATCCATCCATCAATTCATCTGAACTGTAGCAGCCCATTCATCCATCTGACTCTCCACCTATCCATTCATCTATCCATTCTTCCATTCATTTAAAACCATGGTGTTTCTTGCCTACTGTGTGTGTGCTTGGGGTGCAGAAATAAATAATACAGAGTCCCTGCTTTCAGAGAATTCAGGGAGACAATGACGTAAGCAAGTACTATACCAAATCACTATACTAGACAGACAGCGATAAATCCTGTAGTAAACGTTATGTGTAAGATATAGAACAGCAACTCATATTAAAAACTCATGTTTGTTGAGCACTTACTATGTGCCAGACACTGCTCTAAATACATATTGACTTAATCCTCATAATGATTTGGTGAGGGAGATCTGTATTTTACAGAAGAGCGGAATGAGGCTCAGAGAGGTTAAGTAACTTGTCCAGAGCCACACAGCTAGTAAGCCACAGCTGAGTTGTTAACCCAGGACCACTGGACTTCACAGATTGTATTCCTAACCATGGGTCTAGTCTGGTCTTGTATCCCTTTGAGAATCTGATGAAAACTACAGATGTATACCCAGAAAAGAGCTCTGGTACCTAAGCTTCCAGATTTGGACTTATCATGTCAGGGAGTTTGTGGACCCTGGGGTGAGAAGTCCTAGAATATGGGATTCCAGAGAAGTGAGGGTCTGAAACTGCCTGGGGGGATCAGAAATGGCTTCCCCAGGGAGGGTTCTTTGAGCTGGCAGGTGTCACAAGAGGAGTCAAAGTTTTTGGGTGAAGACACCCCAGGGAGGAGGGACAGTACACACAAAGGGAAGGTCACTGGGATGGAGGGAGCAAAGGAGCTTAGGGCACGGTAGGAATGCAGTTACGTAGTGGGAAGCGGCCAGACCTTGGGGAGCCTTGAACGCCAAGCTCAGGAATCCGGACTGTGCTCTAACAGTGTGTGTGGGGATCCACGGAAGTTTCATGATCACACCGACACTTTAGAAAGACTAGTCTCTAATCAGCTTGAAAACCTCTGGGCAGTGGGTGGTGCCCCGTGTTATGCCATATAGATTACACACGTGCCAGATGTTTTTGCAGTGGGGCCAGGATGAGAAAAGGCTAGCAGCCCTCATGGGGATGGGCAGGGGGACACCAGCGCTTCCAGGCACGCAGGCAAAAGCATGGACTCTGGAGGCAGGCTGACCTGGGTTCAAATCCTGCCTCTTCCACCCACCACCTGTGTGACTGGGGCAAGACACCTCTTCCCACCGACTGAGGTTCCTCACTTGTAAAGTGGACCGAAGAATCTTGACACTCCCCTAAAAAAAATATATTGCTGGGAGGACTGAATGGAAAATTGCACGAAGTGTCTGGCACATAGTAGGTGCTCAAGAAAAGCGCCTGTCCCCATCCCCGCCCCTCTCATGGGCACATGTGACAGCCTTTAAAGCCATTTGCCACAACAGCACAGTGCTGCCGTGGAGACGACAAAGATTTCAGCTGTTGTGCTCCTTGAGGCTCTTTGTCTCTCTGAGGCTATTTCTCATCCTTTTTTGTTGTTCCATTCTCATTCTTTTCTATTTCAACACATCTTTTCTCTAAGTGGGTGCCAAATGGGTTTTAAGAGGATAATGAGCTCATTAGGAGCTGGCAGGGAACAGAAAGAGACTGAGGCTTTAGTGGCATGGGGAGTGAAGGGGGCCCTCCCAGGAAGGGACTGTGCCCTGGCTCCCCCAGGGCAATGGGTGCCGACTTGGGCCCCCCACACCATCCTGCCACTGCTGGGAGGTGGGGAGCTCATCGAGAGGCAGAGCACCCAGAACCATGGGGGTGGGACCGTGTCTGCTCTCACCGCCTTAGCCCCAGCATGTGGCACGTAGTAGGTCCCCAAGAAACACTGGGGGAGATGAGTGAAAATCAGGGGACTGGCCTCCCCACTGAGGTTTAAACAACCATGGCTCCATGCCATGTGCTGGAACACCCTGTGACAGCCTCGGCGAACTGGACATTCAGACGCCGTGGAGGCAGCATCTGGTAGGACTCAGTCTGGTCCTGGAGCTCCGGGCCCCTGCTGGTTCCCCAAGGGAACCCCAAAGACTTCTCTGCCTCTCATGCCATCCATCATTCATTCTCTCCCCACCCAAGTCTCTCTCCCCCTCTCCCCCTCCCTCTCCCCCTCCCTCTTCCTCTCTCTCTCCCTCTCCTTCACCTTTTCCCTCCAGACAGAAATTCTATCAGAAATTCTAACGGGGAAATGAAGCTAACTGTCATTCGACGGCACCTATTTTATGTTGGACACTGTGTATAAAGGTTTTACAAACATCCTCACAAACTCCTCCTTGCCGGCAACCTGCCAGGTGGGTGTGATGGTTCTCCCCACTCCACGGGTTGTGTATCTACAACCCCGGGCGGGGGCTCGGGTTGGCCTTAGCTACAACCCCGGGCGGGGGCTCGGTTTGGCCTTAGCAATCCCCTTCGCCTCTCCGTCTCCATTTGTTCCTGACATGTGGGAAACCATAATCTCATTACCATCCTGTCCTGTCCCTCGCAGCTATGAGACCCTGGCAGCTGCCATCACCTCTCTGAGCTGCGGTTTTCTCTCCAGAAAGTGAGTCGACCATAGACTCTCCCTCCTGGCGTCTTAGGTGGATTCAGTGAGATGATCCATAAGGCGGGAGTTGGGGTTCGCTAAGAGCTGGTGGGCATCGCTGCGTCCCTTTTCATTTTACATGAGACCCTTCTGAGCCTCAGTTTCCCCCCCACCTGTTGAACGCAGCAAATGACGCCTAGCCTGCCTCCATCCCAGGCCTAGCATGACTTTCCACAAGGATGAGGCCCAGGGGCTCCCTTTGCGGGAAGGGCAGCGTTTGGTTTATTGCCTTTCGTGTTTCCAGGCGGAGCTTCAGAGTGTCTAAACACAGCCTATTTTTAGCACCACAATGAACCACTGGTGTGGAGCTGCCAAGAAAATGACTGGCGGACAGAGCTGCCCTGCGGAGAGGGAAAACAGAAGGTGCAGCCTGCCCTGAGGCTCCCTCCCCTGGGAGGGGCCACAGGGCTTCTCCTTGGAGATTCTGGGCCAGGCAGGTCTGGCTGCAAGCCCATGAGGCTGGGCAGAGGGCTGGCCCACCCTCCATAGCCCCCTGAACTTGACTTGAGGGCAGAATCCCTGGGACCAGCTGACCCTCTGACCATCCAAGCTTGGCTAAGAAATAGCTGCTGAGAAAGCGGGTTTGTGAAGTTTTCATATCTTCACAGTTCTAGGTAGGAGACCCAGCTGGGGGTCTCCAAGACACTGAGAGCCCAGGCCAGAGGTGAAATTTCAGCCTTGGTCTAAGGATAAAAATATCGGAGGTCACTGGTATGTGCTGAGAATTTACTGTACGCCAGGCACTATACTGGGCATCTTATTTCCATTGTGCCATTTAATCGTCACTAGAACCCTCTGAGGTGGTTATTAACCTCTCTATGCCTCAGTTTCCCCATCACGGAATGGGGACATTATAGTATTTATCTAATAGGGTTGGTGTGAGGACCAAATGAGTTAATATATGCAAGTGTTACTTCTTACTATAATAACTTCTAGAGACTATGTGGTTTTGCCTGCTCAGCGCCCCTTTTTTCCTGGTAGAAGGACCCCATTTTTCCTTCACAGAGCTGCTTCGTCATCAATGCTCAGCTCATGTAACTTGGGCAAAACGGAATGTCCTCATTAGTGGCTGCAAACACACGCCTGACTCCTGATGCTTGTGCGTAAGAATTACTGAAGGGGTGAAATTGCTTGGTCCTACTGTGTGAGCATCTTACGGCTATCCCAGGAAATGCTGACTTATCACCCGAAGTGGCTGTAACTCCCTTCAGTAGCATACGAGCATTCCTGTTGCTCCAAATTCACATCAGCATTTAATGTCGTCTGTCTTTTTCACGGTTGCCAGCCTGGGAAATCTGTTACAGATGCTGCATGGGCCCCACCCATAGAGTTAACTTCCAAGTGCCAAGTGCAGGCAGCCTCAGTGAGTGACTGATGGGAGGTGGTGTATAGATGCCCCAGCTCCCTCACCTCCTCATAGACTGAGGCTGTGTTCACACAGGCTCCCTGAGTTTCCCCAGAGGGGTTAAGTGTCAGTCACTGTCACGGGGGTGCTGCCTGGACAGCACCCCGTGTGTTGGTTTCTTCTCTTTCCTGTCTCCCTTCCCCGCTCAGAATGAAAGGAGTCAGGGTGCCTTCGCCTCCTAAATAAAACCACTTACCGATGATATCGATTACCTGGGCTATGCCGGGATGTGTTTCACCTCGTCCTTATCATTGGACGTGTAAAATATTTCCGGTTTTCCTCCCTCATAAACAAGTCATGTAATGATTAACCTCCTGCATGTACCGTGTTTCCCCGAAAATAAGACCAAGCCGGACAATCAGCTCTAGTACGTCTTTTGGAGCAAAAATTAATATAAGACCTGGTATTATATTATATTATATTATATTATATTATATTATATTATATTATATTATATTATAAGACCTGGTCTTATATTATAGTAAAATAAGACCCAGTCTTATACTATATTATATATGACCTGGTATTATATTACATTACATTACGTTATAATTATATTATATAAGACCCAGTCTTATATTACAGTAAAATAAGAATGGGTCTTATGTTAATTTTTGCTCCAAAAGATGCATTAGAGCTGATGGTCCAGCTAGGTCTTATTTTCGGGGAAACAGGGTAGCTCTTTGTCCAGATTCCTGGAAAGCGATATAGGACCTCTCAACAATAAGATGTAGGTACGTTTATACCCATTTTACAGATGAGCAATGTAAGGCTCGTAGAGATTACGTACCTTGCTCAAGGCACAGCTACCAAGAAGTGGAGCATGAATTCCAGTGCAGAACTGCCTAAGTCTCAATGTCATGATACAATGGCACACACCAAGGAGACCAGCAGCACAGCTAACTCCTTTCTTACCCACTACATCTCTCACTTGAATCCCAGCCTCAAGGATCCTTCCTGAGCTTGGAGACAGGGAACACCATCCCTCAGGCACTTCTTCTCCAGGGAGATGGACCTCTCAACTCCTTTAATCCAAGTCCCTTCTCACCCTTCGTGCTCTTGGAGCAACCACTTTGAAGTGAAAGAGGTAATAAAATAGTCTGAGAAATCCTATTATTAATGCCAAGCTTGCAGCGTCCACTCACAGGCTTTAGGAACCCAGAATTTTATTAACCCAGCTAACCCTGGGGGAGAATTCTGCACCTCACATGGTGTGTGGACCTTTCCACTCATGGGCGTGTCATAGTGTAATGAGCCCACTGTGCCCGCAAGGGACTTGTTGTTTTGTTTTCCCAGTTTTGGGCCACTCTGTGCAAAGCTGCAGTGGGCACTTCCGCACATACAGACTTACAAACAAGTGGGATTACTGCGTGTGCATAAGTGTGTTGCTCACAGGGGAATCCTGGCTCCAGACTCCTAATCGCAGGATGAGCTGCCTCCTGCACCCTCACACACCTCCCTGAAAGAGTCCCCAGCACCCCCATACTTCCTTCTCTCCATTCTTGGTAGGGGGCTTACCCGCCAGCACCCAGCGCTAACAGCTTGCCTTCCATATCCATTTTCAGTCATCTTTCCAAAACTCGGGAAAATAAATGAGAAGGCAAAGTGCCATTAGCTAAATGGCCTTTAACACCCAGCCATCTGCCATGATGTAATTAAATAAAAAAACCAGAGGGAGCATATGGCGCCCATTATAAATAAATATTAAAATTTTGTTTTCCTGGGTAATGACTCCAGTGCCTCTTGGTCAAATTTTATGGCCATCGTCCCTGATTTCAGGGAATCAGGCTGGGCCTCAGTGAGTGGAAATGACTGCCAGGAAGAAACAGGGGAAGGGGTCAGATTTAGTGTTAGACATTCCTAATTTGAACCTGCCTCAGCCACATGGTGGCTGTGCGATCTTCAGCAAGTGGTCTCTTTGAGACTCAGTTTCCTCACATGTAAAATAGGACCAATCCACCCTGCTTGTAGGGAAGGTATGAGGGTTAAATGAGCTAATGCATTTAAAATACATAATACCATAATAATAGCATGAGCTAGTATTTATTGAGCACCTACTATGGGCCAGGCACTGGCCTAATATTAGCTTATTTAATCCTTACAACAATCTTGTGTGAAAACTCGCATTTGTTAGTCCCATTTTACAGATAAGAAAAACTGAGGTTCAGAGAGGTTATGTCACCTGTGCGAGGTCACACAGCTAGGAATGGTAGAGCAGAGTTTGAACCTAGGTAGTCTGGCTCCAGAGGCTTCACTTTGCTAAGACTGACATAACAATTTCTCAATAGATGGTCATTCTGTGCCCCAACTTTGGTCAACTAAACAAACCATCTCTTTCCTTTTCATGACAATATCACTTGCCCAGACTTCATCTCAATAAAAGATGGAGATTTGATGAGTTGTGATGATTAGAGACCACCCAAGGTATATGGGGGGGGTCCATCTAGTGAGTGGCCCCCCCACCCCCTGCTCACAGGGATAGGTCCTAGTGGTCACGTTTTTACCACATATCCCTGCCCACTGACACTGCTGGTGGACCATAGGTGGATGCAGGTATAAAACTAGTCAACGAATTCTTGCCCTCCGGAATGTGGAATTGAGACTGGAGACATTTTGATCTCTGCTGGTTCATTTAGACTAAGGACCTGTAACCTTAGGAGCTGTTATCATGGGCCCAAAGAAAGAGCAAAAGTTAGTCTGTAAAGAGAAGACAAAGAAAGTAATAAGCAGAGGAGAGATTCCAAGACCGAGATGCCGAGAAAGCTCTGGGTTCCTGAGAGCCAAATACTGGCCTTCCAGGGTTCGGCAGCACCGAATGAGAAAACGTGGCTGCTTCTCTTACCTTGGTGCCAGGTATACAGCAGGGACTCACTAAGAGTTATCTACAGTTAGTCTTCAAAGGACAACCGTATAAAACGAAACATACTCTAACCAAACGATCCAACAATCACGCTCCTTGGTATTTACCCAAAGCAGCTGAACACTTATGTCCGCACAGAAACCTGTATGTGGATGTTTATAGCGGGTTTTTCACAATTGCCAAAACTTGGAAGCAACCAAGAGGGCCTTCACTAGGTGAGTGGGATTCACCTAATTCGACTGTGGGACAGCCAGACAATGAAATATCATCCAGCACTAAAAAGAAATGAGCTATCAAACTGTGAAAAGACATAGAGGAACCTTAAGTGCATAAATAAAAGTGAAAGAAACCCATCTGTAAAGGTTACATACGTGATTCCCAACTGTATGACATTCTGGAAAAGGCCGAACTCTGGAGACAGGAAAAATATCAGTGGTTGTCAGGGGCTGAGGGGAAGGAGGGTTGAATGGGGGGAGCACAGGGGATTTTTAAGGGAGTGAAACTTCTGCACGAAACTGACAGTGGATACGTGTCATTACCGGTGTCCAAACCCACAGCATGTATAATACCAAGAGTGAACCCTGATGGAAACTATGGACTTGGGGTGAGAATGGTGTCAGTGTGGGTTCATCTGCTGTGTCCACTGTAACAAACGGACCCACTCTGGTGGGGGTGTTGACAGCGGGGGAGGCTGTGTGTGGTGGGGGCAGGGGCTCGATGGGAAATCTCCGTACTTTCTGCTCAGTGCTGCTGTGAGCCTGAAACTTCTCTATAAAAAGTCAAGACTGTTTTAAAAACTAGAGGGGGCCAGTCATATACTTGAAAAGGCAGGAACCCCCTGGAGTAGATGTCAAGGAACCATCCGCATTCCGGGTTGGGAGGAAGGGACCGAGCTGCAGGAAGGGACAGGGGTCCTGGATGGGGGTAAAGGGGCAAAATGACAGTTTCCCTTGTCCAGTGGTTTCTGGAATGAGGCCCAAGGCGCAGGCCACCTCATCCATGGCCCTTCCCTGCTGCCGCTGGCAGCCTTTCTCTGAACCCAGATCGCTTTTCCCCTGAGAGAGACTTCTAAAGAAGGGCCCCGAATCCCTGTGACTAAGCCATCTGAAGTCCCCCGTCTCCTGCAGGAGCGGCTGGGTCGTGGCTCAGTGAGTGCACACTTGCTAATTGTCTGGGGGAGATAACGGGTGGCTCTGCTGGTTCTGGGAACAATGTTTACCCACAAGGTGGTGGCAGAGAAGGGGGGAGGGGGAAGAAGGGAAAGAAGGGGGTGTGATGGGATGGAAGGGAGGGGAATGGAACATAGTGAACTACTGCTGACTCACATGCCATAGGGAGAAGTATTATTTAGTGAACCTAAATAAATTTGCTTTAGTTGTGTGTGTGTGTGTTCTGGATGACCATGCATTGTAGGTCCATTACAATCATTTGAAAGCCCTAGTGATGGAGACAAGTAGGGGAAAACTACTTTGGGTGGGGTGGGTGCAGAAGGACCCACTGAGAAGGAGGCATTTGAGCTAAGGAGGCAGTGGGAAGATCTAGGGTGAGAATATCCTAAGCTGAGGGGACAGAATGCAAACTGGCCGGTGAGGAAGGGCCCAGCACATCCCAGGAACCAGAATGGAGGGCAGGGTCAGCGTAGTGAGAGTGGGGGCTGGGGAGTGGGGGGACCCCATTGTGCTCAGGGCTTTTCCTTCCATGTGCAATGAGCAGGTGGAGGTAGTGCCATCAGCCTGCCCTAAGGACCCTTCCTGTCCCAGGGGGCTACGGCCATGATTTGCTGGCTCTTGGAGACTGAGCTGGGGGTCAAGAAATGTTGGTTGGTTGGAGGAGCTGAGAAGAGGCTGAGGGCCGGGCCCTCCACAGGGGTCAGTGGTGGTTCTAGAATTCATTTCTGGGTGAGGCTCAGGGGAAACATCTGAGGAAGGGCAGGTACGGGGCTCAACCTGACGCTGCAAAGGATGAAAAGGACGATGAATTCTGGTGACATTCATCACTCTCAGCAGATGGCAAACTATGACGTTGGCCACATTAGCCAGCAGCCTGGTTTTGTAGTTCCCTGGAGCTAAGGGTGGCTTCTGGATTTTTAATGGGTTACGAAGAAGAACAAGGATAAAGTGTGGCAGCACAGCCTCAGCCTGCACCTGGCCCGCGAGGGCTAAAATATTTACTGTCTGGCCCTCTACAGAAAGGTTTCCCAACCTTGATCTTTATCAGCAATGGAGGCTGATGGTGAAGGTCACAGGAGAGGGGCTTAGGGCCATTGAGGAGGTGGCCCTGTCCAGCCCCAAAGACCAACGTCTGGTCTCTCAGCAACTTCCTTAGAGCAAGTGACAAAGAGCCGGAAGGAAGCCTGGAGATCCATTACCTAGTGGAAGAGCCCCTTTTACAGTAAGAAGAGCAAACTGAGACCCAGAGAAACTCAAGTGAAATCACCCCCTTCCATTTGAAATGCTTCGCAGGGAGCAGGACTCAGGTAAGCGTTCAATGAAGTTTTAGCTGTTGCTATCGTTATTATTATGAAGATGCCATAGTATCTAAGAGTTCACAGGCCCCTTAGAAACCAGCTGGTACAAGCCTGATATTTTGCCGATGAGTAACCTGAGGCTCAGGGTCACACAGCCAGACCAGGGCTGAGTGGGTTCCAGGACCAGGCCTGCTGCCCTGCAGGTTTGTCCCAGGGACACACCTCTCCTCGCCAGCCCCATCCCCCCCTGCCCCAACCACAAGTGAATTACCACAGGCTGGCTCCCTGCTGGCCATGGCAGATTAAACTCTAATTTAGGAACAGTGACAGCGCCTATGAGAAACTCTTCTCCAGAGAGGAATTTTCCACCAGGAGTTTCCCCAGCAAGAACCGTTGTCCTCACCCTCAAACCACCAAAACCCAGTCTTTCTGTCCATGCCACTGTGGGGTGTGTGTGTATGTGTGTGGCCTCTGCACAAGTCCAAGTTCTCTTCCCTCACAGAGTACCCAGTGTCCTTGGGGCGAGGGGGTGGCACAACCCCTGCAGCTGGCTCAGAGCAGGACTGAGCAGGACTAAGTAGCCCAGCATCGCTGGAGGGAGGCCCCTTCCCAATCCACAGGCCAGTTTCCTCATTGACAGATGGGGAAATTGAGGCCCAAAAGGGCAGGTGGAGAGGCTCCCCATGGTGATGCAGTGACTACTCAGACCCAGGCCTCCTGGACCCCTAGCCTTGGCACCCGCCCTGGGAAGGAAGGATCACCACTTATTGCACACCTACTATGTGCCAGGCCCTTCCGTTTACACTGTGTCCTTGACTCTCCTCAGTGGCTGGACTTGGCAGCCTGGTTTTATTCTCCCTTTGTGGATGAGGCAGTCGAGGTGGGGGAGGCCAGTCAACTTGCCGGAAGTCAGAGTCGGGGAGCGGCAGAGCAGGACTCGAACCTAGGCCTGTCCGACTCCAGAACCTTAATCATAACCTCTGTGTGACATCACCTCCTGCTGTAGCGCCATCCCCTGACCTCTGCAGGGCAAGTGGGGTGATTTGAGGCCCTCCACACCCAGGGAACCTCTCTATAGGGCATCTTCTCAGCAAGCGGGGACCCCTCTTGAGACCCCTCAGCTGGAAATGAGGGAAATGAGCCCCTTGTAGAAGGCACAGGGGGTCCTCCGCCCTCTGTGGTACCTTCACCATGTCCGTCAGTGGCCCCCAAAAGTTCTGCTAGCATCCAACAGAGGTGTCCCCTCCCAGGAGAGCAGAAACTGACCGATGCTTCGGTCCCTTGGCTTACCATCTGGACATCATTGAGAAGGTGGCATGCGATCACACGTACATATAAACATGGCAACAGAGACACACGCATGCGTGAACATGTGCATCCCCAACGCCTGCCGACCACCCCCCCCGCGGCCCGCCCAGCACATACACATATGCACCCGTCCTTATCTGTCCATCCCCACTGACAGCACGTGGCAGGAATCCTTCGACCCGCCTCACAAATGAGAAGCAGCAGGGACTCTGTCACTTGCCTAAGAAATATGTTTAGTGTTGCAGGTAAACTAGTACGGAAGCTTTTCATTATCACCAAACGTGGTGTCTTATCAACGAAAGAATAAATTGGCACATGTCTTCCAGAGTGTAGACCAGGGTTTCTCAACCTCAGCACCACTGACATTTTGAACTGGGTAATTCTTTATTGGCAAGGGGACGGGGTGGGGGCCATCCTGTGCATTGTAGGATGTTAACGCAGTATCCCCACTAGATGCCAGTATCGTCCCCCCAGTTGTGACAATGAAAACCATCTCTAGACTGTCCTAGACCTTGCCCTGGTGAATGCACGGAAGAGGAGACCAGAATACTGCTCTTGGACCCATCTGACTCCAGATTTACAACGTGTTGGTCTCTGATTCTAGAGCTCAATGCTAGATTTTATCCGAGTGCTCTACGTAAGATTTTACTATAAGGTCCCATGGTAGGCTCCCCAGCTTCTAGCACTCTATGCCAGGGTACCCGGGTCAGGTTCAATGTTGGAGAATTCTCTGATTCAGAAATTCTGTTCTAAGCTCCTAAGATGCTATCTCCTCCCGTGTCAAGGTTGAAATTCTTCCCAGGAGACAGCCACGCCTCGCTGACTTCCGGTGACCAAGGATAAAAGATGTGCCCATGAATTATGTATTTCAAGTCATCTCTAAATTGCTCAGCAATTACAGAACACCAAGGGTCAGTGGCCGGGAGCAAGAACCTCCCTTCAGCAGAGAAAAACAGTGGGGTAGAAACACACCAAGATACACACAGAGGTGTTACCTCTTGCGGGGTAGGTTGAGGAATGATTTTTTTGCTTTTTTTCATTTTGCTTATTTGTATTTTCTTTTTCTTCCATGAATGGCTGTGGTTTAAAGAGAGATGCAGAGAGCATGCATTTGGATGTCAATGAGATTGGGTTGGAATCTTGGCTTTACCACTCACTAACTCCAGGAACGGGAGGGGGCCACTTGCTCTAAGCGAATGATGGTGCCCACGGGGTGGGTTGTTGAGAGGGTTAGTGCAAGTAACACATGTAAAATGCTTAGCATGGGGCCAGGCACACCGGGCCTCAATGGTTTCTTCACGTTCGAATCAATGCAGGCCGCCATGGCCTGGCTGAAGGCATATGGGTTCTGGAATGTGTTGGAGTCGCCTGAGTCTTAGTTCAGCTCTGTCACTTTGTAACTCAAGACCTCGGGTGATGAACACACAATGGGATTTATAGATGATGTAATACAGAATTGTACACCTGAAATCTATGTAATTTTACTAACAATTGTCACCCCAATAAATTTAATAAAATTAAAAAAAAAAAAAAAAAAAGACCTCGGGAGGGCACGTCCCCTCTCTTGGACTCTATTTTCCCCACGTATAAAATGGGCACAAAGCTGTAACTTCTTAGGGTACCCCACAGGCATGTGGCATGCCTTACTATTGTTACCCCACTCCAGAGGGTTGGCGGGCACAGAGCCAGGCAGGGTGGAACCAGGCAGAAGGTGGACCTGGAGGCGGCCCCTTAGCTCTCAACTTATTTGTGATTCTTCTAAAAGAAGAGGCCTCACCAGCCCGAACATTAATAAGTCCTTGCTATCGTGTCTTTAAATTTAGATGAACACCCCACACACAAACACACGTCCACCCACGCATCTCCAGGAATAAATCTGGGAGGGGGGTGGCAGGGAAGGTCTGTCTCCTTATATAGCCCAGGAAGGAGAGGGAGCCAGGAGCTGCCTTCCTGCAGCAGTCAGGTGCCTGGGGGCAGGGGACTTCCTGTAGGTCCACATGGGACCTCGGTGGGGAGTGGGGACACTTGCTGTGGGGGGGGGTGTTCACAAGAAAGGTTAGTACAAGGAAGGGGTGGACTAGATAACCCCTAAGGTTTGTGGGTTCAAATCTGAGCGTCCAAGCGAGTGTCCTGGGTGAAATCCGTAGCCTCTGGGAGCTGGGATTTCTTCATCTGTAAATGAGGTGGTTGCGGGATCTTTTCCTGGTCACACAGGGCTCTGCACTTGATGTAATGCCCTGCTGTCACTTTCTTGAAATTCTTAATTTTTGAGCAAGGGGCATTTTTATTTTGTACTAGGCCCTGCAAATTATGTAGCTGGTCCTGGGTGGTTGTGAGGGTTGGAGGGGTCTCCTGATGGTGAACGCCCCAGCCCCCTGCAGGGCAACCGGTGGAGACTCAAGCCTGGTGTCTCACTTCCCTTCCTCTTTCCGCCCCACTTTTCAAGCTCATTCTGACTGTGTGGCCTGGGGCAAGTGGATTACCTTCTCTGTGTCTTCAGTTTCTGTTTTGTAAAACACAAAACTGAAAACTGCTTCAAAATTTCTTCTGGCTCCTACTTATTGTCCTTCCCCCACCCCATGCAAACTACAATTCAGTCATTCATTCATTCATTGATTCACTCACTCAACGAACTTTCACTGAGTGCCAGCCACCTGCCAAGTCTGGCCTGCCCGAGGGGATCAATCCATAGGAAGAGTTTATCTTGCACAAACTTCACAAATGCATCGTCTCTGGAGAAAATTTCTCTTTCCCCACCTCAAAAGACCTCAGCTCCAATTCACAGGGGCCCAGTATTCTCCCTTCAACCCCAGTCTAGGGGTGCGGCATATTTTTATCTCTTCATTCGACAAACATTTATTGAGTGCCTACTGTATGCCAGGTGCTGTGGATACACCCTTGAAGGAGATGTGGCCTGGGCCATCAGCAAGATGACCAGCTTATTTTTTAACTTTTAAAATCTTGGGGTCTGTGCTGCTTTTAAGCACTAACAATGGCAGTTTCACTTGTTGAGCTTCTAGACCTAGAAATGCATAATGCCTCATGTTCACGATGACTTCATAAGGTGGGTGCTATTCTCCCCACTATACAGGTGAAAAACTGAGGCTCAGATAGGTCAAGGGCTCACTGAAGATCACACAGCTTGTAAGTGGCAGGGCCGAGATTTCACCCCAGGGCTTTGGTGACGCCACTACTCTCTTTGTATAAAAGTTTATCTCCCCAAAGGGAAGTGAGCTCCTTAGGGCTGGGGGCCTGGCTTCGAGTCTCCCCCTCACTTTCCTACCGCACTTGTCCCTTGGGACATGGCGTCTTCTCCCAAGTCCTGGTAGAGTGTCTGGAGCACATCATTCCTGGAGGAATCCTGAGTGCAAGTGCCAGCCCCACCAGATAAAAGGGAGCCTTTTCTGTGCTCCTCACACAGCAAGATGGTCCCTGAATTCTCCGGAATCGGACAGAGGAAGATATTCAACGTCAGAGAAATCCACTGGCCATGATCCGCCCGGGGCTGAAGCTTTAGGTTCCAGCTGGGGTCTGACATGGCCTTTTGATCAGATTCAGTCAGGCAACTCGGGGCTTCACTTTGATCCTCAGTGAGGGACCCCTGCGACCCCTGGGACTTCTCCGGCCTGAACAGGCATGGAATCCTCCGGAAGTGGCTGGCCCCCCCCCTCAGAGTTCCTGAGTCAGCCATCTGGGGTGGGGCCTGACCATGTACATTTCTAACAAACTCCCAGGTGAGCTGCGTCTGGTCCAGGGACCAGCCTTGTAAAACTTCCTGTCTAGGTAATTAGAGCAGCCCACGTGGCAGTGATTACAGGAGGCTGGGAGAAGAAATCGGGATGTGATCCTCTGGGACAGAGCACGACCTCTGGGCCCAGAAGACCTCGATTTAAATCCCAGCTCCGCCATTGGTACCTGTGAGGCACGGGGCGTGTGCAGGAGCCTGTCTGAGCCTCAGTTTCCACATGTGAAGTGGACAGTGACTCCCTCCAAAGTTGTGGTGAGGATTAAATGTGTGCTACCTTATAATACTAATGAATGAATGCTCAGAGAGTGCGTCTGTGTGCTGTGGTAGGTTGAATTGTGCCCCCCAAAATTCGTATGCTGAGGTCCTAACCCCCAGTACCTCAGAATATGACCTTCTTAGGAGGTAAGGGTCTTTACAGAGGTCATCAAGGGAAAATGAGGTCATCGGGGTGGGTCCTAATCCAATGTGACTGGTGTCCTTATAAGGGGAAATGTGTATGTAGACAGGTACACAGAGAAAACAAGGTGAAGACACAGGAAGACGACGGCCCTCTATAAGCCAAGGGCAGAGGCCTAGAACAGATCCTGCCCTCGGCCCTCAGAAGGAATCAACCCTCCCAACACCTTCCTTTTGAACTTCCAGACTCCAGAACTGTGAGAAAATCAATTTCTGATGTTTAAGCCACCCCGTCTGTGGTTCTCTATTATGGAAACCCTAAGACACTAATACACAGGCTCTCTGTGGAACACCTCAGATTTCTTTCTTTCTTTTTTATTTTTTTAATGAGGAAATGTACATATGGATTGGTAAATGCACACATCTTAAGTACACAGGTCAACGGAATCTTACCTGTGTGCACACTCACGTGACCCCCCCCAGATCAAGATAGAGAACATTCCCTTTACCTGTAGGGGCTCCCTCATGCGCCCGCCAGTTAATCCCACCTCTCCAGCAACAATCATTGGTCTAACTTTTATTTCCATAGATTAGTTTTGCCTGTTCTTAAGCTTCATAAATGGCTGAACAGTATGGAACAGAGGAAGCCAACCCTTTACATATAAACTCACTTGAGCCACATAAAAAAAGCAAAAAAAAAAAAAAAAAAAAAAAAAAAAAGCCCTGAAAAACGCATTATGGTTTTCTCCACTGTACAGATGAGGAGTCAGAGGCCCAGAGAGGTTCAGTAATCTGCCCAAGGTCACACAGCTAGGGTATAAGAGGTAGAGCCAGGATGTGAACCTGGGAAGTCTGGCTGTACTCACTGTACTTGCTATTACACAGTAAGTGCCCAGTAGATATAATCACAGTGACGTCTATCAAGTAATAAGCTCTAACTCTGGGTCAGGCACATTATATTATTTATATACTATATAGTATTACCAGCAGTAAATACTAACAGCATCCCCCTTTTACAGAGGAGAAAACTGAGGCTCAAAGCAGTTGAGACGCATGTCCAAGGTCATAAAAGAGTGCGTGGCAGAGCTGGGATGGAGTGTGGCTACTTTCAGAGTTCGTGCTCTTAACCACTGACTTCACCTGCCTCCTGCCAGCTCCTGCTAAGTAGCAGCTCCTGGACCACAGAACTCAACGATCTGTACCTCCACGAAAACCACACTGAAATACCATAGCACACACGCTAGCATGGCTCAAATATATCACCCAACAATACCAAGTGCTGGAGAGATGCAGAGTGACGGAAACTCTCAGACATCAACGGTTGGAAAGCCAACGGGCTTATGGCCACTTGGGAAAGTAGTTTGACAGTTTCTCATAAAGCGAAACACCCACTTATCATACAACCCAGCAGTCCCACTCCTAGGAATTTACCCAAGAGAAAGGAGAACACATGCTCCCACAAACACTGCATGCAAATGTTTATAGCAGCTTTATCTCTAATTGTCCCAAACGAAACCACCCAAGTGTACTTCAAGGGTGAATGGACCAACGGTGCTGCATTTACAGGGAATACTACGCAGCCATAAAAAGGAACGAGCTACTCATATGTACAACCGCCCTGATGAATCTCAAAGGCATTCGGCTAAGCGAAAGGAGCCAGACTCAAAACGCTGTATCACTCCTTTTAGATGACATTCTAGAAAAGGCCACAGGAAAACTGATGGGTGGTGGCCAGGGGCTAGGATAGGGCAGCAGGGCACGGAGGAATTTCTGAGGCTGAAGGAACTCTTGTATGTCTTGATTCTGGTGGTGGTTACTTGGCTGAATGCATTTGTTAAGACTCGTAGACCAGAAACTCATGGACACAGACAATAGTTTGGTGGTTGCCAGAGGGTAAGGGGGGCGGGGGGTGGGGGGTGGGAGATGAGGGTAAGGGGGATCGAATATATGGTGATGGAAGAACTGACTCTGGGTCATGAACACACAATGGGATTTATAGATGATGTAATACAGAATTGTACACCTGAAATCTATGTAATTTTACTAACAATTGTCACCCCAATAAATTTAATTAAAGAAAAAAAAAAGACTCGTAGAACTATAAACTACAATGGGTGAGTTTTATTATAGGTAAATTATACTGAATTAAAACAAAACAAAACAAAACCCAGTGTTTTTTTTTTTTTTTTGCAATGCTGGCTGACCCCAGAAAGAAGGGATGCTTCCAGGAAAATCAACACCTGCTACCTTCTCATCCCGGGCCCCTGGGACGCTCACCTGGAGGGAAGGGGTGGCTCATGCTGGGCAGAGACAGCTCCCAGTGTGACCCTCATCTCCTTGCCTGCTCTGCTCTAGGAGCAGGAGTATTAGGGGTTATTTTTGCATCCAGTAGTACCAGCCACAGGGTACTTTCTCCACAGGCAGCTGCCACCCCCCTGCTGTGTTTACATAAAAACACATTTGCACTGGGTTTTGTTTTTAAATTTGCCTCAGCTGCCTGGATTCTATTAAACGTGGGGAGGCCTGGTTATCTGGCTGGCAGTAGCTGATGGGAGAGGGCAGGGGAAGGAGGGAGGTGCAGGTAGGTGGTTCCTCCGTCCTTTGTAGCCCCGGGGTCTCTGCAGAGGCAACAAAAGTGCTCTCCGTGCTGTTGTGCGTCTCGGCCTTGCTGTAACTGACTTCTGGGGCTGGATGATTTGCTGCTGAGGGGGCCGTCCTGTGCACTGCAGGATGCTCAGGAGCATCCCTGGCTCTGCCATCAGTCACAACCATCACCAATGTCTCTAGACACTGCCCAATGCCTCCAGGGGACAAAATCGCCCTGGTTAAGAACCAAGGGCACACACGCAGAGAGGTACACTCACAAGCTCAGCTCAGCATCCCTCTGTCATCCAAGACTCATAGAAAGACAGAGCAGACTCTGTCTTCTTCACCACTGTAACCCTTCCACAGTGCCTGGCACATTCACATACCAGAGGCTCAAAGACGTTTTGTGGGACGGCAGCAGGAGTGACGCTGATGGTCACTAGTTGCCTCGGTATGGGGGGCATTGTCTAGCAATCAGACTCTGGCCACTGTGTGTGGATCTGTACCACGTGTCAGGCTGTTCCCACATTACCTCACCCAGCCCTGGGATCGAGGCCCGTGATTATCCCCATGTTACAGGTGAGGAAACTGAGGCACTCAGCTAGTGGGTGGTAGAGCTAGGATTTGAATTTAGAAATGTTTGACACCAGAGCCCTGTTTCTTAATCATCATACTCTACGTAACGTAGCTGCCTTTTGTAAGGACAAGATGGGGAATAAATAGCAATGGAGATTCTCTCCCTAACCAAACTCTACTCAGTCTCCCCTGAACTCTTTTTCACGTAGGTGTCTCTGCATTGTCCAATTTTAGCAAGAATCCTGCTGCCATGCAGCGTCTCTGGTCCCGCTCCCTATACAAGAACGCAGGATATGGCGAGGCCAAAAAGGAACACCCACGGAGCCATAGATGGGGGAGTCATACCATTATATTCTCGCTGGAGGCTGGGTTGGAGACACAGGAAGAAGGATCCAACCCATGTGCAATCCGCCGTCTGCTTCTCTGCCAACCAACCCACCAGCGTAGCCACGGCAGTTATATCAGTGGCTAATGGCTAACTGGTTACAGCTGATGGCTAACTAGTCATGGCTAATGGCCATCTACTACCCGAGCCAGCACCTTTCCATGTGAGGCTGAGAGCCTGGAAACTGCTCTCTGGGGCTTTGTCCCCACACTGACCCCTACCCTGCTCCTTGGCCATACATTCCCACTTGCTCCTGCAGGATTCAGAGTTGAACTGGCTCTGTGCTGAGATCTCCTTCCCCTATTGCAACAGTCTGAATAAAATCTGTTTCTATCACTTTAACTACCGTCCAGCTTTGATTTTTCTTTAACAGTAGATCCAGACACATATGTCCACACATGTGGGGAGGGAATGTGGTCCAAAAGCAGAGAACCTGTCAAGATTAATATGATAAAGAGTGTGGACTTCAGTGTAAGATAGACCATCATCCAGTTCCAGCTTGGCCACTTACCACCTCTGTGAACTTGGGCAAGTACCCGGGCCTTGATTTTGTCATCTGTAAAATGGGGACAATGACAATAATACAGCACAGGATTTTTGTAAAGATTAAATGAGATAATGCTGTAAAGCGCTTACCGGAGTCTGGGAAATAGCCTACGCTCAGTTAATGCTGTTTGGAAAGATGGACACAATCAGCTTTGGGGAGAACGGCCCCTGCTAAGGTGGGAGCCAGAGGTACAGGTGAGTTTACATCAAATCACCCAGCAAGATAAGGATGTTCCAATCCCAGACAGTCCTACACACACACACACACACACACACACACACACACACACACACACACACAGTGAACCAGGAGCAGAGGCTTCCTCAGTGGCCTCCTGCTCTCTGATTGGACCAAACAAAGGCTCACTGAGCATGCTGACCAATCACAGGCCGCTAGGTTGGGTAAGAGACTTCAGAAGGCTGCTGACCCCTTCCTTGGAAACTGCAAAGCCTAATTCAGCATCCTTTGACTCCTCAACAGACATTCCAAATACAAGCGACTTTGACCTGGCCTCAGCTGAGACTGCCCTTGTGGGAACCACGAGGCACTGCTGTCCCTCCCAGTCCTGACTGGGGTACAGGACAAAAGGGGGGCATTGGGCCATCAGCCATAGAAGGTTCCACTTTTCTGTGTTAATTCAAGAGCATCCATATCTCCTGCTGAGCAACTGAAGAGCCCTCTGGAGCCTCTTTTCAACTGAAAACAGTAATTTGCAAGCGCTCACAATGCAAGGCGCAGAGAGGATGGCACAGTTGAACCACAGCTGGCCTTTCTCACAGCTCAGAGCCCGTGGGGCCACTTGACGGCCCAGCAGCTGCTACGGACTCATGGCAGGGTCTGGGGACAGAAGGAGGGCACATCTTGACAGCTCCCTAGGACAAGCTGGGGATTTTACAGTGACTGGGCAGCAAGCGTATCATGCCTGGTGTATCTGTTTTCCAGAGCTGCCAAATTACCAAAACTGGGTGGATCAAAACAACAGAAATTTATCCTTTCACAATTGTGGAATTCGAAAATCGGGGTGTTGGCAGGGTTGGTTCCTTCTGGAGGTTCTTTCTGGAGGGAGAATCTGTCTCTCTCCTAGTGTCTGGTGGTAGCAGCAATCGCTGCTGTTCATCGGCTTGTAGATACATCACTCCAAGCTCTGCCTCTATCTTCAGATGGCGTTCTCTGCATGTCTGTCTCTGTTTTCTCTTCTTATAGGACACCAGTCATTGAATTAGGGCCCACTCAAATCCAGGATGACCTCATCTTACCTAATGACACCTATTTCAAAATAAGGTTCAATTAGGAGGTTCCAGATGGCCCCACAATTTAGAGGGACACTCTTCCATCCAGTATACCCGGTACTGAATCCCACCTCTGCTAATTGCAGCTGTGTGATGGCACAAAGGACTTAACCACACTGATCCTGTTTCCCCTTCTTAAATAGGGATAATTATAGGACTGTTGTGATGATTGGCTGTGATGATACAGCACAGCAAGTGGTCATTAGCACAGACCCCGGAGCCAGATGACCTGCTACCTACATGCTGTGTGACCTTGGACAGGGTTGCCTAACCTCTCTGGTCATCTGTTCTCCTGTCCACAAGATGAGAAGGTTGAAAGAGATCATGGTCCTGTTCCCCTTCCCATGGTCCCAGGTTCTTAAAAGGACTGAAGTCACCACAGGGGCCCATGGGACCTGTTAGAATTTCTAAAACCCTAGAAATTATACATGAATCCTCAACAATGCACATTTGGCTGGAATAGGACTGACTCAGTGCTAGAGTCAATCCTTTCTGAGGATAAGCAGAATTCCTCATTAACAATTGATTACCAGTGTCTTTGATAGTTTTTTTTTTAATTTAGTGGGGGCATAAAAAGAATTCTTATTTAAAATCATGCAGTTTGTTTCAGAGACAAATGTCTTTCCAAACACGGCAGAAACAAACAAAAAAATAAATCAAACACAATTCATGCGGCTGGAGAGGTTTGGGATCGTGATATCAGCTAACAATCAATAACAACAATGACAACGGGCTCGCAGTGATGAAGTCGCACCTGACACCTGGCACTGTTTGCACCACTGTCTCTATTGTCTCTCATTTGCTCACAGAACAACCCTATGAGGCAGGTACTCTTACTATCTTAATTTTGCAGTTGAGTAAACTGAGTCCCAGAGAGTGGGAGTGACTTGCCCAAGGTCACACAGCTGGTTAGTGGCTCAGTGGGGATTTGAGTTCAGGTCTGTCTGACAGCCAGGCTGAAACTTGTCAGCAAGCTGTTCAATGGCCTCAGTTGACTGGAAGTTCTAGAGGAGACAAATACAAGGTGAGCCATATGTATAACTTAAAATGTTCTAGTAGTCACAAGTGAAAACAGGTGAAATTCGTTTTAATAATATGTTTAATTTAACCCACTATATCTAAAACATTGTCTCAGCAGGAAATAAATAGAAATGTTGTTATTAATGAAGTATCTCATATTCTTTTTTTTATGCCAAGACTTAAATCTGGCATGTAGTCCACACGTGTAGCACCCTCCAGTTGGCACTAGCTCAATAGCCACATGTGGCTGGTCGCCACCATAGTGGGTGGTGTAGCTCAGGAGATCTGGCTGTGTGTGGATTTACACAGCTGGAAAAAACATCTGCTACATGCTTCTGACTGCAAATCAAGAAGCGTCACTGCTGCCATTCCATGGCTTCCTCACGTGGGAGGCGAGGAGGCTGAACACCTTGTGTCTCTGGCATCCAGACTAGTCCCGGTACCAGGTGACTGACTCCGTGTGCCCACGAGCTCCAGCCACTTCCTGCCTGAGCCCACCCCTCACTCTGTGGGCAGCTCCAGGCCACCCCGGCTCAGGGTCCTGCTTGGGACTCACTGAGCCCAGCTTGCTCTGGGGCCTATCAGGGCTTGTGTGGACCTCTGAGCCCTGTCTCAGCCCGGGGACCCCGTGGATCAGAAACAGCCCTGCAGAGACAACAACAACGGCTTCTGCCAGCACACAGGACTGACAGTCCATGCCTGGCTTTGACTCCAGCTCAGCCATTCCTAGTTGGGAGAATCAGCCACCATTCTGTAAAGTCGGGGTCATCATAATACCTCCTCCTGCACGGGATTGACAGGTGGGTCGAATGAGGAACGAGGAGAATCACTTTTATCTCTTGAACACTTACAACCATTGACTAAATATGTCACCGTGAAGTGCGATTTTTATCCCCACTTTATGGATAGGGAAACTGAGGCTCTGAGGGATGAAATAACTTGCCCAGCATCACCCAATGAGCAAATGATGGATTCAACGGTAATAGACCCTTTCTCATGGGTGGGGGGTTGTGAGGAGTAAATAAATTAATAAATTAAATGAAAGCACTTAGAAGAGTGCTGGGCATGTGGTGTGTGCTCAGTAGATCTTCCTTCCCATCATCAGCGTCACCACTGTTGTCATCAACATGGACATTGAATCATCATCGTCATCATCACTGCTTTTGTCAGCATCACCACTGATGTCATCACTGTCGCCATCACCGTCATCACCATCATCACCACCATCACCACCATCACCATCATCACACTGCTGGGTACAGGTTTGCCGAGCCTACCTTGAGCAAGTTTCTTAACCAGGCTAAGCAATAAATTGTGTTAAATCCAACCAATAACACACATAAGGCTGAAAGACGATCCTTGTTTGGAACACACACACACACACACACACACACACACACCCCTACACCCAGGACATTTTCTTTGGCCAAAGAACACTGCCAGCACACAGCTTTGAGAATGCCTTTGGGGAGAGAAAAATAAGTCACCGGCCACAGGTCCTGCAGAGTTTATTTTTTCCTTCCTGATACAAGAAGGCTCACGGAGCACTGCCTCCGTCTTCAGCTTCTTGGCCACCCATGGGGGAAGCGGCCAAGTGAAATAACCTCCCTCAGGTCTTAATGGGCTGCTCAAACAGAGGGGTCCTTGTTTGTGTGTGTGTGGGGGGCTTATTTATTTATTGTTAGCACTACTGCCAACCACGTTTAGACAGGGTCACTGCAGGTCAAGTTCTGGGCAGAACCAAAGACATGCTCTGGCTACCTTGCCTCTCCCCCAGGGAGGTGGCCTCTCTGACTTCTTCTTTCCTCCATCTTTGACCCTGCAAGTCTCACCAGCCCAGTGTCCTGCTCTCACACCCGCTGCTCTTCTAATGAACTCTTTAAAGCCAGTGGCATGCTAGTGATAATGAATTTAGGTGCAGCTATTTGCATGTAAGCGGAATCTCCCTGTGTGGGTGGGAACCGGAGACAGCAGAGAATGGAGTCATAAAGGAGGGAACCAACGGAGCACCCCTCTCCAACTCAGGAAGTCTCTCTCCCAGTCCACACTGGCCTTGCAAACCGGACATGTGCGGTGAGACCCGTGGATAACCTAATTGTGCAATTCTGGGCTCCCAACAGAGCTAGGGGAATTCCCTAGAACGTGCTGAACTGAGACATTGAGTCCACATATTTGATGGAGCAGCTGCTGGACGCCAGGCACAGTTCTAGATAAGGAGGCGGAGAGGAGAATGATATAAAATCCCAGTTCCGTCTTTTACACAATAAAGAAGTAGCAGCCTCATTTCGCCAGCTTAATGTTCTACCCGGATTTCACAATCATCATTTTTTGAAACTAGCATTTACTGAACCCAGCCCTGTGCTACCTGTTTACAGAAATTATCCAACGTAATGACTGCCACAACCCCAGGAGGTACCACTAACCTTATCCTCATTTGATAGATGAGGAAACTGAGGCACAGGGCGGTTGACACACTTGCCCCAAGTCATTCATTGAGAGACCGGGAGACTTGAACCCAGGAACTTAAAGCTATAGAAAAATATGGTGTGGCTTCCAACCCCATCTTGGGGTGAGAATTCAGGCTGTGACCTGAGAGATGTGTAGGGGTTGCCTCGCCAAGGAGTTGAGGGCAGGAGGAAAGGACACTTGGGGGACGGTGACTTACTTGAGGGCTCCAGGTCAAAAGTGGCACAGCATGACCAGGACCCAGGACTTCTGCCTCCAGGCCGATGCTTCTGCTTTTTTTTTTACACCCCTGACCTTGTGAGCCCTGCTCTCTAACCAGCTAAGTTAAACCAGGGCTCAGCACGAGCTCAAAATAGCTATGGCTTCCAGGCCAAATGAGTGCTGAGTCAATCTTGCCCCATTCATCATTCTCACGCCAACCTTTTATATCCAGGCAACAGGGCACTGGAAAAAAGTTGGGGTGGGGCGGTGCTCCTTTAATCCTGCAGCATTGCTGGGTTTCTAAGGGAAAATCTGTCGTTTTTTTGAAAAAGGTATAAAGACACTGGTTGATTGCAGCTCCAGATCTTTTTGCCCCTGGTCCCCTTCTTCTGGCATCAATACTCTGCAGAATCCACATCTCCTCCTGCCAGTATGGTTTGAGGACGGACCCCACATTCAGCTCTGACTGGCCTCAGCCAATCAGCACAGCCCATGTCCCTCTCCCATCGCAGTGATTGGTTCAGGAATAGGCCGATCATCTCATTAGAACCAACAGATTGGCTGGGAGAGTTTCTGGATTTTTATGGATGAGGGCATCTAGAAGTCAGTTTGGGTCCCCGGGACATCTTGTTCCTTTCAGGGCAGCCAAAGACTAGGGCCAGGTAGAGATGCAGAGAAACTAAGATCTGATGGTCTTTGAGCCTGGACTGAACCATGCCTGAAGTAACATACTTGTGGATTTTGATGTTGTGAGCCAAAATAAACGATTCTCTTTTTGGAAAGTCATTTTGAGTTGTGTTTTTGCCACTTTCAACAAACAAATTTTTTACCTGCGTCAGAGCTGTTGCATTTGTGAACCCATTTGTGAACACATTTGTGAACACCCGTGGTCTGGGCTGTGGGGTCGCAGAAATCTGGGATGGACTTGAACTTGGGTGGGGGCTTTCTGAGACAAAGATGTGGGATGATCATGCGTCCAAGAAGCAGAATCAGCTCCGCAGAGAATTTAAATGCAGCCCCTGGCTTCCTCAAGAAAGAATAACTACAATAATGGTCCTTGTCTATTAAATATCTGGCTAGTGTTTTGTGCATTATCTCATCCATTCCTTCTTACCACCCGATGAGGTAGGGGTAAATGTTCCCATTTACAGATGAGCAAACTGAGACCCAGTTTGCTCCCAGAGGAAAAGTGGCATACTCAAGAGACACAGTAAGTAGGCAGCAGAACTAGGCGTGGCATCCAGGTGAGTCTGACAGGGAAAGCACTGCCCCTAACACATCACCATCTGCCTGATAGTAGGTCCACTGAGGAGATTCTGTTTACTCTCCAGTGGGTAGGATTTCATATCTGTGCCTGCAAGCAAATGACAAAGTGTGTGCATTTCACCAGGACCATTTTCTCCATTTACCTTTGGCAGGACCCCAAGGGCAATAAACTCTCCCTGAGAATGGCAGACGACTTGACTTTGCTTAGGTGTAGAAGCCCGAAAAGAATCATGATGCAGGGATGTCCTGGGGGTTCGCTCCCGCTGCCGGCCAGGAGATTCGTGAGCAGTCCCCATCATGTCAATACCAAGGTCAGAGGCACTGAATGTGTCCCTCAGAGGCTTTCAAGGCATGTACTGTGATCATCCCATTGTACAAACGAGGAAGTTGAGGTTCAGACAGGGGAAGTCACTGATTCTATGTTACAGAGCTAATACAAGATTCAAAGATTTGACTCCCGGACCAGGAGACTTCTCAATACTCCAGTGTTCCCCGGGTAGCACCAGCCTTGGCAGGACAGAAGATTCCAGCCTTAAATAACAATCGAACACTTAATTTTCTGTCAGTCCTCTGACTCCATCACGAAGAAAGTCTCCCTTGGGTGTTAATACAGCTTTAGCCTCCTTTGTGCTCTGCCAATCTGCCTTTATGACAGAGAAAAGCCTCTGGCTTGCAGCCCCAGTCCAGGAACAGTGTCTGGCTACAATTGATCAACCTTGTTCTGCTTTTATAGTGTTTATAGTGATTAACCTCTAGTTAGGAAAAGTCATATTGATTTTATATTTGCAGGTAAATTAGTTTCTTAAATAAACAGTTTTCAGTAAAAGTAAAAAAAAAAAAAAGTCGATTCCAAGAAAAATAAGCAAATGTGGCAAAAATCATGTAGGTGGTGTGCTGATGAGTGAAGTTTGGGAGGTGTCTCCACCACACTCTCAGTGGAACCCCAAACTTCTGCCTCATCAACTCAGCAAATGGGAGGGTCCAAGATAAAAAGAATGGGGCCCATAAAGAAGGATGGGCCCCTGTTTCCTCTCTGTTATTTCTCATGTCTCACACCCCAAACAGGTCAGATGATGCTCTCCTGGGCCAGAAGATGAGGGACCTCCTCTGACTGGTGTCGTTACAAAAAGGAGGGAAATCGGACACAGACACAGGGAGAAAGCAAGTGGCGATGAAAGCAGAGATCTGGTGATGCTTCTATCAGCCAGGGAACGCCAAAGAGGGGCAGCAAACCACCAGCAGGTACAGGAAAGTGGAGTAGGCCCCCCCATCCCAGGACGACCGCTTTATGCATTCCATCTGCCAAGACCCTATTTCCAAATAAGGTCACATTCTGAGGTATTGGGGGGTTAGGACTTCAACCTACGGATTTTAAGGGGGGAGCACAATTTAAACCATCACAGTCCCTACATGCATTGTGATATTTTTTTATAACCGTGCTGCAAGGTAGATGAGAATCAATATTTCATTTCACAGATGAGGAAACAGGGTCAAAGAGGTGTAAAACTCACCTGAAGCCATGCACCGCACAGGTGTGGTGGTGGTGGCACCGAAACTTGACTACCAGACCGCACCATTCCAAACTCTGTTCTCTACTGCACACCCAACTGCCTCCCATTGTTCGCGTCATTCAGTCCTCCTAATAATAACCCAGGGACGCAGCTTCTGTTAGTAGTACCACTTTACAGATGAGGAAACTGAGGCTCAGAGAGAGAATGTGAGAAAACCAAGGGTTACACAGCTTGTCAATGGCAGAGCTGGAATTTGAATCCAGGCATCTTCCTCTCAAGTGTGTGCTTTCGATCATTTCACCGCTCTGCTTCTGTGAAATCCTGTGTTTATTACATAGCATAGTATATTATGTATCGCGTCACATCATACCATATCATAGCATATATCATACCACACCACACCACACCACACACCACATCATATCATATCATATCATATCATATCATATCATATCATACCACTTCATATCATATCATACCATACCATATCATACCTAGGTACATAGTAACCGGGAAAGGATTTAAAGCGAGCTCTGCCCACCCGACCTCAGGCTCTAAAGTGAGAGCCCTCAGAACAACCCTGCTCTTCCCCGCCCATCCTACTAGACGTCCTCTTGCATCGGTTCACCTTCACCTTCACCTTGAGTCTTGAAAGAAGCTAACACGTGGCGGCCTCCACACGCAGAGCAGCCCTCACCCCCAGTCCCGCCAAGTCCCTAAATTAACTATGAGGTTGTAACGACCCACGGTGCTCATGTTGCTATGCCCGTGTCCAATATCTCCATTAAGGTCCCCAGTAGAGCCCCAGCCAAACAAATCCCCTGTGTCTTGACACAGGGAGAGACTTCAGGAGTCCCCGTAGCCAGAAATGCCCTCAATGACATTGACTCGTTGGATTCCATTGCCTACCAGGGGCAGTGTGTATCGGAAAAAAGTCAACACTGAGAAAAACAAAGGATGGCACAGACCTTCCTCCCATGTTCATGTTCCCTGGTGAGAGATGCTTCAGTGGCCACCAGGGGCTTTCTGGGGATGGGAGATGGATTCCTCCTTCAGCTAAACCAGCTCCAAGAGGAGTAATAAGAATCCTTTATAATCAGGTGGTCCAGAACAACGTGACTAGGGCTTTCACCATCATGAGCCCTTTTTCAGCAAGACAGTCATTTATCATGTAGTGAGAGTTTGCTGAGCACCTACTATGTACCAGGCCCTGTGTGATAAAGATGCAGAGACAAGCAAGACAGAGTCTCTGCTCCATGGGACGCAAGATAGAGTGGCCAGAAGCAACTGTAGGATTGTGGAACCCCAGCATAGCCAGTTTCCTCTCTGTGCCTTGGTTCTCTCATCTGTAAAATGGGCACAGAAGTGGTTCCTACCACATAGAGTTATTGTAAGGACTAAATGCGTTAATATGAGTAAGGAACTTAAGACAGGGTCTGCTGTACAGGAAGTACCAGGTGTATGTTGACTATTATCAGGAATGTGATAGGGAAAGAGAGAGAGCTAAGGAGGGCTAGCTGGAGAATGAGGTGTCAAGAGTGATACCTGAGAAGATGATGTCGTATTAAGACAAGGAAACCAGATGGAGGGAAGAGCCAGGGCAAAGATTCAGAGATAGGAAAAAGCTCCATTAGTTTCAGGGGCAGAAAGGAGGCTAAGGTGGCTGGTCCATGGTGAGTTTTGATTTTATTCTAGGGGCAACGGAAGACCACAGGAGGTCTCTAATGATCAGATTTGTGTTTCGGGAAGAACTCTGGCTACATTAGGGAGGGTGCTCCAGGAATATTAGCAAGAGACAGAGGTGGCCTGGATCAGGGTCGTTGGAGGGGAGGGTGCAGGCATGAAAGACACAAAGAAGGAAATTGATGGGATGGTTGATTCCACGAGGGCAGAGACGGGGTCTGTCTTGTTCACCGCTGTGTCCCCAGTGCCAAGAACAGTGCCTGACCCATAGTAGGTCATCAGCAAACATTTGTGGATTGAAGGACTATGGAGGGCAAGAAAGAGGGGGGACCTGAGTATGATGATTTGGGCAGGATGCTGGTGCGATGGAGACAGATACAAGGCTGAGAGAGGAGATAATAGAGGAATTCCCTGGGATGTAACAACCCAGTTATTCTCCTGGGAGACAAGCATTATTGTCTTCCACCTTCTCTCTCTCTTTTTCGGTCTCTCTGGAATGGAGCCTCAGAGAGACAAAGCAACTTGCCAAGATTGCACAGTCCAGAGGGGGCAGATGTTGGACTCTGTACCTGGTGCTCTTTTGGCCACTTCTCAGCCTGTCCTGAAGGCCCTGAGCATAAGGACCACCCAGGGGTTTGTTAGGTGAAGGATGGGGGCATATTCCCATCACGCCAGGGAGAGTTTCACTGCTTGGAGACTCAGGTTTTTCTGCACAGTAAAAGCTTGCAGTCTAATGAAAGGGCTGTCTCCATTGCTGGCTGTGTCTTGCTGGGCTATGCTCTGGCCTTGAACCTCCCGCTGCGTCCCTCTGCACCTGCCACCACCCACTCCAGGGGCAATTTAATCTCTGGGTGTCCAGTTCCCTGACGTGCTCCAGGAAGGAGGTCAGTAGGGTGAATTGCAGCATTCGCATCAATTATTGACCCAGAGCTACGGCAGGCACTGAAGGACTTGGTGTGTAGCCCACGTGAGGACCCACCACCTCAGACAACCGGTAGGTGCAGGTTGTGTAGAGAACGCAGGAGTGACCTGCTGAATGTAGGGTGTTGGGTCACCTTGCTCCAGCCTCAGACAGGCCTGTGGCTGGGCATGTGAGTGGCCTCAGATGAGCCTCCCGTGGGTCACCGGACAATTTTCAGAGGAATTAATTTGTGTTTGATACCCTTACATGTTTCTTTCATCCCCACCCCAGGCAGGTGGCTAGTCATGTTGTGACACATGGCCTCAGGGATACATTTGCAGGGCAAGAAATGGAAACAGTCCACAAGTCAAAGGCTGTTCTGGTCTTTGTAGGAGGCCAGAACAGGGTTCAAAACTCAAATGCCTAAGGGGGCCAAGGAAGGGAGGGAGGGGTCACATGTACCAATGGGGAAGAATGAATGGGAGAGGCCACGCCCCTCTGGGAGGGCAGCATCTGGTACTCAGCTCCAGCCCAGTGGTACCTGGGATATGCCAATTTTTCAAGAGCTGTTTGACACGTGGGTTTTCATATAAAATACTTTACTTTCTAAAGTTTGAAAGATAAATGAATGAATTAAAAAACATGGAAAAGGCAAACCTTTGGAGACAGTAAAAAGATCAGTAGTTGCCAGGGGGTGGGAGGGAGGGACGGAGGGAAGGAAAGAGCACAGGATTTTTAAGCAGTGAAATTATTTTCATATGATCCTATAACAGTGGATATGTGTCATTATACATTTGTCAAAACCCAGAGTGAATTCTAATGTAAACTATGGACTTTAGGTAACAATAATTGTCAATATTGTCTCATTAGTTGTCATGAATAACCATAACACTAGACATTAATCACAGAAGAGGCTGGAGGGAGAGTGGGGTTCAAAGAGGATGTGGGAACTCGCTGTACTTTGCGCTCAATTTTTCTGTAAGCTTAAAATGCCCTCCCCAATAAAGTCCATTAAACCAATAAACAAACACACCGGCACACACACGTGAAACATCTGGAGGCCTCATTCAACCTTATAACTCTCCATCTGCAAACTCTGCTGAAAGCTCTTTGATGAGCCTGCAGAGCGGTATTTCTGGCATCAGGGGTCAGAGGTTGCAAGCAAGCCCCGGCAGTGCCAGAGGGCAGTGAGTGGACCCTGGATGCCAGAAATACCAACCTGGGCTCAGGAACCCCCGCTCCAAGTTTGGTCCAGAAGCAGCCAAGTTTCCAGACTTGGAAGAAACCCACAGGTAAGTAAATGGGGTTTGATGGTGTCCAGGTAGGCAGGGTAAGTCCATTCTGGTATGAGGGAGCCCCAGGAATGACGAAAAGTGAGTTTCTTGCAACTCCAAGTCCAATTTGAATTCATTTAAAGGTGTTTAATAAAGTTGTTATTTCTGGTCTATCTGAATGGGTGGGTTTAAATGAGAGTCCTTGACACCCAGCACCCACACCTGCCCGCCTCTTCAGAATTCAGCAAGCTGCCAAACCAGATTCTTAAATATGCTGGCTCCTGAAATATACAGACAGGGCTGGACTGCAACCCATTCTTAGAAAGGCTTTGCTCAGATCCAACCAAGAGTCATCCACTGATCTCCCTTCCAGCCTACGGGGAAGCTGACATCTACAAAGCTCCTACTATGTGCCAGCCACATCACAAGTGTCATTTTCAACAGTTTTAACAGCTACTACTGGTTGGATTTACTAGGTGCTGGTCTAACCTGATTGGTGAAGCTGTGAGTGACCCATGGCACAGATGGAGAAACGCCTCAGAGATCCTAAATGGCTGTCGTCTGGGGTTACCTGGTCCTAAGTGGCAGGGCCAGATGTGCGCCTTGCACAGCCTCCTTGCTCCTCCTCCAGGTCTTTGTGATGAAGCGAATCTACTGCTGCCATTTTCTCTCCATCTGACAACTGGTTCTCACAACGCAAAGCCAATGAACAATGACATTTTTTGTTCACGTGGGATTTGGGCAAGGATTTCGAAACCATCTTAAAATGAGTTTCAAAATATTACATTTGAACAGTATTTGAACCGCACCAAATGGCTTGTTGGTGCAGAATGGGGGGAGAGGGGTGGGTGTGGTATGGGCGAGTCAATGTATATTTCAAAGACTCTAATATACTTCCTCATATATAGGGTCTCCAACAGTCCCCTACATCCCCTGTATGGCCCAGGAGAGGTACAGGCTCTTAGCGAATCATCTCTGTCTTCCGCAGACAACACGGGAGGTAAGATGACAGCAATAATAAGTCATAGTTGTTAATATGTATGGAGCCCTATGTGCTAGCCACTGGACTGTGCACTTTGCATAGATTATCTCATTTAAATCTCAGCACAAACTTATGAATTCGGTTCTATCATTATCCCCAATGTACAGATGAGACCACTGAGGCTCAGACAGATGCAACAGCCTGCCCGAGGTCATGCAGCTCCTAAGTGGTGGCTCTGGGATTTGAACCCAGGACTGTCTGACTCACAGACCCCACATGCTCACAGTAAGTTTTCCGGGGCACGGAGTCCTTTGAGGGGCCTTTCAGTGAGCGCTGACCTCTTGGGACTATCACACACATCCCACTGCCTTTTCTTCCGCCCGCCAATTGGTCATTCAACAGCTATGTAACATACTGAATCCTTATTCTAGGCCTGGTGTGATGGCTACAAGGCAGGATCAAACTCGGTCTCCTCCCAAGACCCATGATTGATGTGTGCATATGGTGAGGCCCAGGGAGAAGAGGTCATGCTGGTCCTCAGGTGAGGCGGATGGACCCCTCTGATACCCCCACAGCACCTCATACTCAGCCATCCATGTCAAAACTTGCCTGTCTCCTGTTCCAGTCTCTCATTATTAATGTACCAGGGGTACATTATAACATGTCTGAGCTAGAGAGAGCCTGAGGAATTGGCCCCGTCACGTAGATGAGGACACTGGGCCCCAGAAAAGAGTGAGACTTGGCCAATGTCACAGAGCAAATCCAGAACCCAAACCAGGTCTCTTCACTCCTCTCTTGGAGCTCTTTCCACAATATCACTGTGATGGTTAATTTTATGTGTCCACTTGACCGGGCCCCAAGGTGCCCGGACATTTGGTCCAACGTTACTCTGTAAGGGTGTTTCTGGATGAAATGAACATTTGAATCAGTGGACTGAGGAAAGCAGATGGCTCTCCCAGTGTGGGGTGGGCCTCATTCAATCCTTTGGAGGCCGGACTTGAGCAAAAGGTGGAGTGAGGGAGAATTTGCTCTCAGCCTGTCTTCAAGCTGGAACATTGGGTCTTCTTCTGCTTTTGGACTTGGATTTGAACTAGAACTTATACCATTGGCTCTCCTGGGTATGCAGCTTGCTGACTGCAGGTCTTGGGACTGCTCAGCCTCCATAACTGTGTGAGCCAATTATGAATCTCTCTCTCTCTCTCTCTCTCCCTCTCTCTCTCTCTCTCTCTCTCTCTGTATATATATATATTTCTATTTCTCTGAGAAGCCCTGACACAGGCAATCACTTTGCAGGCAGCAGGCTTTGAGGGAATTGGAGGCATATTTGCTATCCAGACAGCCTAGCTGCCTTTTCATATGCTAATCCAGAGTTCTGCACCCCGTGGTATACACACAATCATAGTATTCCACGAGGTACTTTTAGGTGGTTCACATAACAACTGTTCTTAAAATGTCAATAGTTATGTAATAATTTTAATGGGAATAGTTAGAAAGATTATAAGTGAACATCAAACCTTGACTGTACATGTATTATCACTTAGGATGAAGCTGAGTAAAATAGTGAGTTGATGTCACATCCATTTAAAGACAAACAGGCAGCTCTGGGAAAATTCTTGAAGGGAGCCCAAGAAGTGTGGGAGTTTGGGAACATCATTAAGTCAAAAAGAGAGAGACATTAATGGAGGCGATTTTGGATTCTTGGGCATGGCAGTGGGAGGATATTTTCCCTCTGAGGAGCTTCCGAGAACCTTTTCGGTGGGCAGAATAATGCCTCCCCAAATGTCTACATCCTAAGTCTCAGAACCTGCAAATCGGTTACCTTCCATGCAAAAGGAACTCTGCAGAGGGATGAAGTTTAGGGTTTTGAGATGGGGAAGTCACCCTGGGTGGTCCAGTGGGCCCAATGACCTGAGCAGGGTCCTTATAAGAGGAAGGCAGGGAAGTCAGTGCGAGAGGAGATGTGACAACGGAAGCAAAGGTGACAGTGATACAATTGTTGGCTTTTAAGATAGAAGGAGGTCATGAGCCAAGGAATGTGGGCAGCCTCTAGAGACTGAAAAAGGCCAGGAAAGGATTTTCCTCTCGGGCCTCCCGAAGGAACTTAGCCCTGGAGACACCTTGCTTTTAGCCCAGTGAGACCTATTTTGGACTTCTGAGCCTCAGAACTGTAAGACAGTAAATGTGTGCTGTTTTAAGCCATCAAGTTGGTGGTGATTTGTTACAGCAGCCAGGGGAAACTAATACTCCCTTCAAAACCTCTAAGGGGCCATTTAGGCATGCTGAGGCCCGCCGGGGGCCCTCCACGCTCCCTGGCAGTGCCTCTGCCATCCTTCTTTCAGTAACAAGGAGAACGCCTTCAACCGATTGCTACCACTGTGTGTTGAGTACCACACGTTAACTAGACTGAAGGAAAGCCTTGTAGCATTGAGGCAGGTGAGAGCGCCACCTGTCCTCCATTTGCCCGTCCACACTGACTCCTGCCCTTCTCCACTCTGCTCTCTGTTGGGGGTAGGCCTACATGGACCCCATCTGTCTGGGGGCGGGGGGTGGGGAGTCTGCATGGACCACAACAACAGGCTCTGTGGTTCTCTGGCTTCCACTCAAGTTTGGCCAGCAGGAGGCACTGGCAGGAAATGGGAAGGTGGGTAGAGAATGGTCAGGGCATTCCTTCTCCCGGCACTCCTCTCTCTGTGGGGCCACCCGGCTTGGCAGAGCCCCTTTACTGAAGACCAGAGTTCCTGCAGGCGGCCCTCCCCACACAGCTCCTTTCTCCAGGTTCCTGTCACTGCTCCTGCCCTTGGCTTTTTCAGGACCAGAGGCGGTAACAGCTCCCTTCTGTGACTAACCTTGAGTGCTGCACTGTCCCTTTCGAGTTCCCCACATCACGCACCCACCATTATTAAATTCTCACCTGCTGCCCACTTTGAGTGAGTCATCACTTCCTGCCAGGCACCCCACTGACACAGCACTATGCAAACGTGACACAGACAAGTTAAGTCACTTATTTAACGTCAAGAACAGGCAGTGGGAGAGGCAGCTCTGGGGCCCACATCTGTCCCAAAACCCTCGGCCAGAGGTTGCCAGCAGGGCCCATAGGCTGTGGGCTACAAAGAGCCAGAGGAAAGACTGTATTTATTTATTTTCCTCTTGAATTCATTGCCAACAGTTAATGACGGGGAGCTTTGGAATACAAACCCAGAGTTATTGCTTCTCTCGAAAGATCAAATGGAGCAGCATGGTTCTAAGTGCTTGTGTGTTAACTCATTGAATCCTCCCAATAACCCCAGGAAGTTAGTATTAGCATGACCTCAATTTTCAATATGGGGAAACTGAGGCACAGAGATTCAATGGCTTGTCTGAGGTTACTCAGCTAACAAGTGGAGGAGCTGGGATCCGACCTAGCTCGTCAATTGACACCGATACACTGAGCCTTCCCACATCACGCACCCACCATTATGTGGCATGGGTTCCCCACGTGCCTCCGTCTTAAACAAACGTGCTTCGGTCACGTGCCTGGCTCCCAAGGACATTTGGGTTTGCAGCTCCTTCCCGGGCTCTTCTCTATCCCTAGCTGAAGAAACCCCAAGTCCTCCCATTGGGCTTGGCTCATTCCCGAGCGTGATCTTCACCCCAGAGCAGGCCCGGCCACCCAGAGGGGTATCTGTCATCCTCTCCAATGCAGCTCACTCTGAAAAATGCTCTCCTAACAGCTCAGTTGCACCACATCGGTGCCTCCCCGACCCATATTTCCACAGCGACGTTGTGGATTTCTGATTGCATCCAGCGCCTGGTTGGAGCCGGTGGGAGCCCACGGCTCACATCCCCGGGCCCATGAACACACAGAGCCCTTGTTTTCCTGGCCCCCACCCTGCCCCGCTCATGTTGGACCCTTGCCTCTGCTTGCCTGAATGGGGCCTCTAACTTTGTCCTTCCTTGGGCACCATCCCGATCAGCCCGCCAATGGGGAAAACAAGCCACGAAGAGGCACTTTCTAAAACGTCTCTGAAATCAAAGCTGGCTGCGCCTCATTCTCCTAGCCTGTCGCCTTCGGAATGGGCAGTTTTGCTGGATTTTGTTTCTTCTCTCTCTCCTCTCTGCTCTTCCTCCGGTTTCTGCCTCTGAGCATCCCGGGGGAGGAGAGTTCGGCTAAATGCCCTCATTGTGAGGGTAACTGGAGCGTCCCAGACGCCTTGAGATGGGTCCAGGAGGGCAGTGACGCCTGTGAAAGGGGATCGATGGCTCTCTTATCGCAGAGCAGCTCTCCTGTCTGGCCCCGTGTGGGCAGGGGGAGGGTGGGGAGAGAATGAAGGGAACTACTAGAAAGAACTGCTTAGATCTCAGGGGAGGCCAATGCAATTTCTAGAAGAAAAGATGAAAAGTGTTATCTGGCCAAAGAGAGCAATTAAATTGGCCATTAGCCTATGGAGTAGGTTTTCATCTCCAAAATTCCCAGAGATTAGAGAGGGAACTGGATTAGTCCCAGGGAAAGCGTCAATGGAGTCCCCAGTCTGCAGTTGTCACTAAATATTTATGTGGTACCTTTGTGTGCAAGGCATTCTGGGAAATGCCTGGGAGGCCCACTTGGCTGGGGGCGGGGGGGTGGGGTACCCGGCAGAATGAGGCCTAGATTCTAAGCTGGATTTTGATTCTAACTGGCTGTGTACCTTGGCAAATCCCTTTCCCTCTGAGCATCAGTTTTCCCAGATCTAAACTGAGAGGGTGGGTCCAAATGATCTTAGCTCACCCGTCTTGGATCAAGAAACCCTAACGAAAAGAGTGCTGTAGATGAATGGTGGTAATGATAGCACATTACGAGTGTACGCTGAACTGTACACTTAAAAATGGTTAAGACAACACATTTTATGTTATGTGTATCTTACCGAGATAAAAAAAAATTGGAAAAAAGGTAAAAAAAATTTTTTTAATTCTTTTTAGAATGGATTTATTATCTATTATGTGGATAACACTGTACAACGACAGTGGCAGACAAATAAGACAGCTCCCGCCTTAAAGGAAGCATTTCATCTCAGGGAGAAGAGAATTTCTTGTTTTAATTCCAAGGGTCTGTAAACTATACCCAGAGGGCCAAATCCCAGATCTGGCTGACTATGTTTGTAAATAACATAAATAAAGTTTTGTTGGAATGTAAAAGGAAGGGAGGGAAGGAGGAAGACAGAAGGAAAGAAACCAATTCTATATGGCAGTGTCTGGCATTTACTGCTTGCTATCTACCCTATATGCACCCCCTTCCCTCTTCTTAGCTAACAGAGACCCCCATCTTTGGAAGGGGGTGCGATTTGCTAATTCCCAGGGAATGTGTTACGACTGGTCCAAACCAGTGGTCTCAATTTGTGGCCATTTTGCCCCCCAGGGGACACGTGGCAATGTGTGGAGACATTTTGGTTGTCACAATTTGGGGGTACGTGTTCCCGGCACTAGATGCTGCTCAACATCCTCCAATACCCATGGCAGCCCCCACCACAAAGAATGGTCTGGTCCAAAATGTCAGTAGTGCAAGGTTGAAAAACTTTGTTCTAGAGCAGGGGTGTCAAAACTGCGGCCCACGGGCCAACTGCGGTCCGCAATCCATTGTTAATTGGACCTCAGCAAATTCCAAAAATATATTTAGTTTACTTAAATAAACCAGGTGAGGCAATACGTACTTCACCTCGAGTGAGTGGCTCGGCTGTTTGTGTATTTTACCGCATATGGCCCTTGGTGAAAAACGTTGAAAACAGTTTGGACACCCCTGTTCTAGAGGGAAGAAGCAGAGAGTAAACAAATAAGCAAGTCAATTGCATGGTAGAGTAGAAGGTGGTAAGAGCTACGTAGAGAACCACACAGTAGGTTGGGGGAATGCCAGGAACGAAGATGGAGATGGAGAGAAGAGGCTGGATTTACTGAAGATCTTATGTGGGGTCGGAAAGACAGAGAGGAGTGAAGGATGACTCCCCGGCTTTTGGCAAGAGCGTCTGGAAGGATTAATGAACAGCTCTACCCAAAGGTCTTCACATCCATTCTTAACTCTCTCTCCTCTGCTAATCCCTCCTCCATCTCTACGCAGCAGCCAGGGCAATCTTTAAACAGTAATTTGGTACCTCCATTTCCCTTCTTGAACCCCCGAGGGCTTCCAAATGCCTGGCCCACCCATGATCTGACCCCTCCAGGTCCCTTTGCCCCACCTGATTCACCTCCTCAGACACACCAGGTTCTCACCTCTCCTCCCTGTCAGGAACACTGTCTCCCCTGCCACCCACTCTTCATGCCCACCTGATTCGACTGTTCGGGAAAGGCTTGGTTCCGATGCCATCACCAGGAAACCGTCCTGGAACCCTCCTCTGGGTGAGGGGCCTCCCTTGGGCTTTCACAGAGCCCTGCCTGTCCTCCACCAAAGCACTGACCTGCTGATTTGTCATTTTCTGCCTCCTTCACTGGGTGGTGAGGTTGGGCATCAGAAGAGTCTTACTCACCACGGACCCACTGTCCAGGTTTGCCTAGGACTGAGGGGTTCCCAGGATGCTTAGACGTTCAGTGCTAAAACTGGCAAAATCCCGTAAAACCCAAAACCAATCAGTCACCCTGTCTCCCAAATGCTTAGAAAGTTTAGTCCAAGGAAAGCTGAATTCATGTTTGTTGAACGAATAGCAAGTAGAAGATTTACAAACATTTCTTAAATGGATGGATGGATGATGTTCATCGTCAAGGCGTTAATGATCCAAAACCATGAGCTAGACTTCTGGAAGCCCCTGGAACATTCCAACCCCAGTCCATCCGGACGTGCGCTCCAACGACCTATCAAAATCATGGTGTTTCTGCTCTCTAGTGAGGGCCTGCTTCCAAGACCAGGGACCAGGCCCACCTTCTGTCTGCACAGAAAGGGGGGTCAGGGCCATGGGAGAACAACCACGGCGGTGAGTTGAACGACCTACTTTTCCTGGACCCAGAGGCCAGCCCACCCTGGGCCTGGCACTCAGCTGCCCCCCTCTTGGAGTCTCATGTCCTCCCTGTTATCTGACCCTCCATCCAGTACATCTTATCTCCCCAGCTTTCAGTAGCCTGCAAAACTAGAAACTGCTTCTCGGGTTTTATTTTTCTCTTTTTTTCTTATTTTCTTTTTTATTTTCTTCTAGGGCAATCAACTCTCCATCTTGATCACATTCTGGAAAAAAAGGGGCTAATTGTGTTCTCTGGCCAGGGGGGTCTCTGTGCCAAGACAAAAGCTGCTTAGGTTGTTTTTGCACATGTAAATTTGGATCCCTGGGGGCCTTACAGGACAGAGGGGCACAGCCCACACCCGAAGACATCTGCTGCATTAGAAATAGAGAATAATTGGGCGTAAGGCAGGATGGCTGAGAGTGTTCTCTGTGCATCAAGCCCAAGTGATGCATCCAGGTGGGGTCCCCCTAGAGCTAAAGTATCTGGGGAGGAATCGGATCATTGAATGGGACCCATACGCAAAAGCAAACACAAAACAAAGATGTACAGTTTGACGAATTATCGCACAATAAACCCCCACACGTACTCATCTTCCAGGGCGAGAAAGAGAACATGGCCAGCTCCCTCAAACTCCTTCTGTGCTCCTTCCCCACCCGAGGTCACTAGCACCCTAACCATTCTGGCCATTTCTTCCTTGTTTTTCTTTATAATGTTTCCATCTAAGCATACATGCATTCCTACGCACTCTAGTTTAGCTCCGATGGCACGCTTTTTTGTAATTAACATTATCTAGCTTATGTGTTTTGTGTCTGGCTGTTTTGCTTGGCATTATTTTTGCACGGTCTATCCTTCTGTGGCATGTAGCTGTAGTTGGTTCATTGCTTACTACCGTGTACTATTCCATGGCATGACAGAATCTCATGTCACTTGTCTGGACATTTGGCAGACAGCTGCCCCACCTAAGAGTTTTTTACTATTATGATGATTATAAATATAAAAAACAACAACATATCTTCATTACTGTTGAATGTATGTCTCAAAATGGCACAGCAGATTAGAGGCTAGATCGTGCTGCTTTAGGAAATGCTGCCAGGTAGTTTTCCAAAGCAGTTGTATTAATTCACACTCCCACCAGCCATGTATGAGGGTTCTAGGCCTCCTTTTAAATTTCAGTTAATAACTACAATTTTGTGCTGGATGCATGTGGCAGCTTTGGAATGTCGCTTAGGAAGGGACTAAAAGGATCCCTGACCCCCTGAAGAGACAGCGTGGTAGAGAAGACACAGGTTATTTAAATCATCACACAGCACTGTGATCACAAACTCTAAAGGAATGACACGGGGTTTGGAGAGCTCATGGCAGGGAAAATCTGACCTGGTCAGAGAGCCCCAGAAGAATCTCAGAAGCAATGTTCTCCCCAAGGCCAGAAGGAGAAGCTGCAATTAACCAGGTGAGGATAGAGAGGGAAGTGTGCCAGGCAGATGGCACAGCATGTGCAAAGGCCCTGAGGTGGAAGGGAGCAAGGTGAGTTGAAGGAGCTGGGGGGAAAAAGGTCCAGAGAAGTCAAGAAAGCATCCTTAGGTGACACAGCAAGTTAGTAGCAGAGCTGGGTCTAGACTCCACTGCTAATGGGTCCTTGGCACCCATGGGTTTGTGTGAACGCAACTGATTCCCTTAGGAAGTAGGGCCCCCCACAAGAGGCAGGCCTACCTGTGTGACCTCAGCAGATCCCTTCATCACTGAGTCTTGGTTTCCTCATCTGTAAAAAAGAGGATAGAGGGAGTAAAGCCACGAGCCTTGGGGCTGCCATGGGTAGAAACGGGGGCTGTGCTTGGAAAGGGCCTGGCACACACAGAGTGAGGAGTGTGGTCATCTATCTCCCTCTCCCCAGGCTGCTGGGGGCATGGTTTACAGGAGCTAGGCTTTCCTGAGTACCTACTATGTGCCTGACAGCCCCTCAGGAGGCAGGAGTTATGAGGCTCCCCATGTTGCAGATGAGAGAACTGAGGCTCAGAGAGGTGAACTGACTTGCCCTCAGTCACACAGCAGAAGAGTGGGAGAGCCAGCATGGAACCCTCCCTCGCCTGGAGGGACGGGGGCTGAATTACCTTCTCAGCCTCTGCAGAGGAAGTTTTATCCCAGGAAATCAATAGTGTGAAGCAGGAAATCAGAGAGAACATTAATAATCTCAGGCAGCAAAATGAACTGCTTTGAAGCCGCCGTTCTTGCTGAATCCCATCCTTGGAGAGTGTTACAAATGGTGCAGCTCAGAGTGAAAAGGTCCACCCATGGCCATCCGAGGAGACGTTGAAAGCAGAAAGCACATGATCCAGTTTTCAAGAACAATGGGCTGGTGTGTCTTCTGAGGTCATCCACAAAACAAGTTCTCTGCGGTTCAGACACAACAGGCTCCATGTCTCTCAGGCTGGAGGGACCCGGCCTTATAACACTGGTCTGACTGAGCTCAGTGACACGTTTGCTTGGTCCGTCCTGTGTTTTAAAATTGCCTGAATTGGCCAACATTTACAACTGGGTGAATTTTGCATAAAACCAAGGAATTCTTTAGGGAAAAATCATTTGAGAGCTATGACTACCCTGGGCTAGCATTCTCACGGGGTGGGGGTGGAGGGCAGTGGCTGGGGACTGGAGTGGGTATCCTGCAGCCCCCCCCCCCGGCCCCCATAAACAAGGCACTTGGTCTCTGGTTCACTACTGTTCCTCCGCTCTGTCTCCCTCCTAGGGGGCCCATCTACCCACGGAGGCATTTGGATTTGTAACCCCTCTCTGCATCCTTTGAGCCATTACAGCTTTCAGCTGGTGAAGTAACTCATGAGACATGGGGCTTGTTAGGGGATGGCAGCTTTTAGCAAGCAAAACTGGAGGGGAAGTGACAGGTCCAAGGCTCACGGAGGTCAGTGACATGTCCAGGCTGACTCTTCTGGTCATGGGTGTCTCCCATTGCCCTGAAAACTTGCAGAGCTCCGGCCTGGCCTATGTTATCACCACGCCAATCAGAATCATCACTGTAGTAGCAGCCGTAATAACAGGTAGCACTTACTGAGTATACTGCACGCTGGGGTCGGTGCTAAGGACCCTGCATGCCTGAGCTCATTGCATCCTTGTAACCAGCCTCTGAGATGAGGACTAGACGGCCTGCCCAGCAGTCATTACAGTCTGACCAGCACTCACTTCCTCATCTTCAGTTATCTGGGTCCTGATTTTCCTTCCAGAACCCATCCCTCTCCCACTATTGGTCTTTGTGACTCAGGAAGCAGCAAAGAGTGATTCAGCCCCCATAAAGCGCCAGGGTTGGTCACATGACCTCAATCTGGCCAACCAGGACAGCCCATTTCCTTGGCTATGGTGATTGGTTCCAGGAGGCCCCAGGTCTCAATTCTCAATTCCAGGACTTGCTGGAACTGAGCTTACAGCTGGCACAGTGTAAGCATGGAGCTGCGGATGGATGGGCATTTGTACCCAGAAGAAGAGAGCCAGAGACAGCCCGAGAAGGAAGCCCATACAAAGAAAATGAGACTCACGGGGTGATCTCTTCATAAAGCATATAAATGTTGAATCACCATGTTGCATACCTGAAACTAATATAATACTTTATGTCAATTGTAATTGAAAAATAAATTGTCTAAAGTAAAAATGGACAAAGAAAAACAAAAGGAGGGTCAAAAATCTTGGTGGGAGGGAGAAAGCTGTGACTTTGTGAAGCTTCTGGATCCAGCCAAGCCTGAAGCTGTTTCTAGTTCCATGAACCAATATATTCCCTTCTGTGCCTGAGAATAAGAGTGTAATGATATTGAAGCTGGATTTTCTTTCTCTAACAACCAAAAGAATCCCGATGAATAAAAGTACTATCATTATTTCCATTTTACATGAGTAATCGGAGGCTATGGGGATTGAAGTAAATTTCTCAAGGCCACACAGCTGTGAATTGGTAGCACTTGGATTTGAGTGAGATTTACCCGAAACCTAAAGCAGTGAGGTCAGAAAGCTTGGTCTCCTACAGGGCTAACCCTCTTTCTCTAGGAGCTAAGAATAGGGGGTTGTGAAAACAGCATATGTTCAGAGGTGCTGGTACATTGTGGTGTGTTGGGGAGACCAGGAAGGGAGACAGGGGGCCTGCATTTAGAAGAGATATATAATTATTATTTAAATCAGTTCAGATGCCATGCGGAGAAAAATCAAAGCTTTCTGTGGCATTTCCCCAGTGCCACATTTTAATTGTGTCTTATCAAACACGGCTGACATTTGTTTTTTCAAAAAAACTCCTTTAATTAAAAAAAAAAAATCTTTACTAGAAGTTAAAATAGCCCACAGGCTATCCGGTGACAATGGAAGGAAGACAGGGGCATTTCAGCAACTTAAAGCAGATTAAAAAACTAATCTGTTGACTCTTTTTCCAAAGCTCACCTCTCCCTTGGAAGCCTGGGTGTTTTGCATAATGATGCTGAGATCCTGAACTTGCTAATGCCCACTCAGTTCCCTCTTTGCTGGGATTTCAATGGGTTCCCACCTCACGTGGGCGAGGATTCTTCTTGTTGCTCTGGCCAGGGTTTCATTGACTCATTTCACTCCCTGTACTTAAAATGTTTACAAGGTTTCCTACTGCTGGAAGTAAAGAGCAGAACACTTATGGGGCCCACAAGGCGCGGAGAACTGTCCACTTTCGTCGTGTGCCATCTCCTCCCCACGCCAAAATGCTCGTGTCCATGCCACTCTCACCTCAGGACCTTTGCATGTGCTCTTTCTTCTATCTCTCCATCTCTTTTCACCTGGTTAATCCTACTCACCCTTCAGATTCCGGCTCATTTCTCCTTTTCTTAGGGAAGCCCTCTTTTTAAAGGCTCTGATTTGTGAACCCCCAGTGTCAGATACTTTCCTTCCAGTTACTTCGAGTTGTAATTATATGATGCATCTCAGAGTCCTCTCTGAGCTCCCATGTGATATAGGAGCTAATATCCTGAGCCAGAGGCTAAACACAGACAGAAGGTGCTGTGGTCTCCAGCAGCAGCTTTAGCTCATGTCCTCACTTTACAGATGAGAACACTAAGGCCAAAGACTGAGACGCTGGCTGTTGTTAAGGGGCTAGCATCTGAACCCTTTGTCGGATTGCAAAGAACATTCATTTCTTGAGTGCCTGCCATGCGCCAGATACTCTTCTAGGTGCAAAAAGATGTCCCTTACTCAACACTGTGAAAAATGAAGAGTTCCACATAAGTGAATTTTCCAGATGCCTGAGGCATCATAACAGCAACTCGGTTAACCATGGGATCCAAATATTTTATACACTACATTATTCTTTGCCGTCTGCCCTGCCTACTGAATGGGGTTTAACTGTTTCTTAGGGCCATCACAGAAGTCAGCAACATTTTTGCTGCTCTATAACACAGCACATTCTATTACAATAGTCCCCCTTGATCCGCAGTTTCACTCTCCATGATCTGAAAAGCAGTCAACTGCAGTCCGAAACTATTAAATGGAAAATTCCAGAAATAAACAATTCACAAGTTTTAAATTGTGCGCTGTTCTGAGTAACGTGATGAAATCCCGTGCCATCCTGATCTGTCCTGCCGGGGATGTCAATCATCCTTTTGCCACCGTATCCACACTGTGTGTGCGTCCCGCCTGTTAGTCCCTTAGTGGCCGTGTTCAAGTAACCCTTATTTTACATAATAATGTTCCCAACATGCAAGAGTAGTGATGCTGGCAATTTGGACATGCCAAAGAGAGGTCATAAAGTGCTTCCTTTAAGTGATGAGGTGAAAGTTCTTGACTTAATAATAATAAAAAAAAATATTATGCTGAGGTTACTTAGAGCTATGTTAAGAATGAAACTCCTATCCATGAAATTGCCTAATTTATAAGTTAAACTTTATCAGAGTTATGTGTGTGTATATGAAGAAACAGTATATAGGGTTTGGTACTAGCCTCGGTTTCAGGCATCCACTGAGAGTCTGGGAATGTATCCTCCACGGATAAGGGGGGGACTACTGCACATTATTCTATAGTTGGTTACACTGTTCTACAAAACAATGAGATGAGCGTATACTACTGACATGGGGGGTCCTTTGACCCCTACATTAGACCTGCCCCTTTCCCCCCACCCGTGATTCTTTCATTTTCATCATTTTCATGCTTATTTTTATCATTTCTTCATTTGTACCCTTGTTCTCATGCTGTCAGCTCTTAATTGTTTCCGGCTGCTGTCACTGTCCTTTCTCTAGCATCCTACACACTTCTAACTCACTCCTTCCATAGGCTACAAGGCTGGGGAATCAGGTCACGGAGCTTATCAGAATGGTGTGCAAAGTAAGAGTAAACAGGCTCTGAGTGAAGGAAGGTTCGCTGTTTTCTGATGTGGACACTGTGGTAATTCAATGGGACGACTTTCTGTTCCTGCTTTATAAGTACGAGTTTCCAGGACAAATGGCCTGCAGTTATGGTGAGACACTTAAAAGCTTTGTGAAAAGGAAAGCTAGTCTGACTGTTCCACACTCTGCATTTCCTCTTTGTCCCACAAGGTAGGCATTCAAACTGCAGAGCCCAGGCCACAGACTTGTGAGTAGACATTCTGTGGGGGAGGAATCAGGGCCATCTCAGCAGAGTGGGGCTCACCTTGGGGACAACACAAGAGAGGGCACACCATGAGTGATCTGCCATCTCCAGAAACTTCCACGTGGTTCATCACAGTAAATATCGGGTGGCCCCAGCTTCCTGGAGGTTCAGGGACTTCCTGTGAATCTGCCAAGCCAGAGCCTGTGTGCATCGCCCTGGTGACCCAGACCCACCTGAGTCCTCTGCTGTCCACTGTCCTAGAGGCCCACACAGACTGTGGCCCCGACAGACCCACGTCACCATCACTAGGCCTGCGCGGATGGACCCTGGCTTGGCTATGTCACTTCCACCTTAATGAACTAGAGGGAGAGGAACGGAAACCTTCCACCGAGGGGTTCCTGAAATAGCTCCTTCCTCCACCTGGAAAGACAGTGGTGACAGCAGGGACGGGAGGCAGGAGGGAGGAGGGGCTGGGCACGCAGGGGCTGAAAGCCCAGCTCTGCCACTTACTATCTATGTGACCCTGAACGAGTGTACCAACCTCTCTGAGCCTCGGTGTGCTCATCTATAAAGTGCAGACGGAGGTTCCTTAACTGATAAGGACACTGAGAGAGAATGGAAGTGAACACCTTACACACAGAAGCCATGAGGATGGAGGTGATTTCCTTCATCATCATCACCAGAAGGGTCAGCAGATCAGGGTCCTGCAGGACCCCCTTGAAGCAGGGGCCAACATATATTAAGTCTTTGGGGGCTACTCCCATTAGAAAAGAAAGTGGGACCATAAAAGACCAGATGGGAAAAGTCCTTAGTCAGCATATATAATTTTCCTCCCATTCTACAGATGGGAAAACTGAGGCCCCAGAAAGGGAAGAGACTTGCTCAAGACCACTAAGTCAGTTAATGGGGGCAGAGTGGAGACCCAGCTCTTTTTCCTTCCCATTCAGGGGCTCTTCTCTTCACCCTGCACTTGTAGGACAATGCAGAGAATTTAAAGGAAACAGTAAACATAACATCGGGAACTAAGCTAGAAACTTGAATATCAAGACATGGTCAGGCCCTCCTGCCTGTGACTCCAGGATTCCCACTTCTGTGACAAGAGTCATTCCCGCCTACCTAACCTCCAGGTTAGTTAAGGGAGAAATGTCGAATGTATGGAGTCGAGGCAGGGAGAGGCACACAGCGGTCCTCCCAGATTTCCAGGTATTAAGACCACAGCCACCTACTTCCCACTGGCTGGGTGGTGTTGGGACATCTCTTCCCTTCTCTGGGTCTCCATCTCCCCATCTAAGAATTCTCCCAGCTCATAGTCTTTGGAGTTGCTCCCTCTTTCCTGACCCTCTGGTGCCTCACCTGTGGATGGATGTCAGCCCCACCTGTCACCTGATCCGGTGATTCACCCACGTATGTTGAATTCTTGCCTTATGTCTCTTGGCCAAGGCCCAGGACCCCAGCTGGGCGTTTTTGCTGAGAGGTCAGCAAACTTCTTCTGTAAAGGGCCAAATAGTAAATATTTCAGTGTTTGCTGGCCATGTGGTCTCGTGGTCTCGGTCACAGCTACTCATCTCTGCAGTTGTAGTTGGAAAGCAGCCATCGACGATATGTAAACGACGGGTGTGGCTGTGTCCCAATAAAACTTTACTTACAAAATAAGGGAGGGGCCCAGATTTGGCCTGTGGGCCACAGTTTGTTAAGCCCTATTCTAACTCGTTCCCAGCTGGGTGTGACACCTCCTCTGGGGCCAGTGTAACCAACTTTCCCTGCTTTGCAAGGGACTCTCCCAGTTTTAGCATGAAATCCTGGGTCCTAGAAAACATGCACTTCAGTTTCCGACAAAGAAGGATGGTTGGTTGACCTGTCTGGGATCCCTGGCCTGTTTTCTCCCATCTCAGCATTGCTCTGGCTGTGACATTCAACTGTCTCTCCTCTGTAAGGAGGAGGAGGAGGAGGAGGAAGAAGGGCTACTGTTTATTGTGGCATCTGAGTGCCAGGCACTGTGTGAAGGGCTCTCCCAACACGATCTCCTTTGATCCTCTTGGCAACCTGCTTGGGGGCTGAGGTGACCAGAGACACTCCCAGGGGAGGGTCAACACTGGGCTGGATCCAAGTCTAATCTACCTCCAGAACCAGATTCCCCAGCTTCCTCTCCTTGAGGACAAAATTGGGGTCTCTCATCTGTGTCTTCAGTGCCCGGCACAGAGTAAGACACAGAAGATTCTGAGCAAACATGGAATGTCAGCAGCTACTGATGCCTGATGCTTGAATCCATGAATGAAAGAACGAATGAATAAGCAAACACCCCCCACCCACCCCAATCCAGATAGACACTTCCCACTTCTGTGACAAGATTCATTCCTGCCTACTTAACCTCCAGGCGAGATAAGGGAGAAATGTCGAATGTGTGCTAGGATGTCGGTACATCCAGCATGCCGGCTGGCTTTGGGAGGCAATATGGTCTCTAACATCCGGTGATCTGGGTGGAAAGCCCAGGGGCGCCCTTTTGGGTTGTGTGACTGCACAAGCTGATTCACCTCTCTGAGCCTCACAGATGATAACAGAAGAAGATCATAACAGAATCTACCTCATAGCATTGTTGTAATAGATTACACACACACACACACACACACACACACACACACCATGGTTGGGGGGTGCCAAAAAATATATACAAGTGGACACTTTGGTCAGTGTTACTCAAGCAGTAGTTCGCCGTCATCAGAAGTGTCTGGACGCTGATGGTAACCACTGTGAGCACCTCTTGTCATTGCAGACGTCAAACGTGACTTGTATTCATCTTTTGTTATCGGTATATATTGAGTATTACAATTTTAATAGTTCTTTTTTCCTGTCTTAAAATGTGTGTACATTTCTTTTGGCACCCTCTGTGTGTATATATAGGGAGAGGCGGGGTGGGGGGTGGGAAGAGAGAGCTAGAGACAGACTGAGCACCTCACACATGGGGCGTGGTATCTGGCAAACACTATCTATTACTACTACCATCATCATCATTATTATTATTATTACTGCTCATGTCGGGATGAGCAGAAAGCAAGGCAGAAACCGGCTCTCCGTGGCAGGAGGAAACAGAGTGCCGGTAACTGCGCGGGTTAGCGAGCACCACAATCACGGTGCATCACGAACAACCGCCCAACCCCAGTGACAGGCAGGAAGAGGCATTTAGTTAGTCACCCTGTTTGTAGCCAGCTGGCGCATGGCTGAGCTAGGCTCTTCACTGATGTTTGGGCTCGGTGGCTGGACATGTGTTCATTTGGGGGCCAGGCTCGGGGGGGGGGGCAGTAGCTACCTTGTGGGAGCTCGTCTCCCAGCCATGGCAGAAACACACAAGGCCCCCTGAAGCCTAAGCTTTAAACGGACACACGGTCATTTCCACCTCATCCTAATGGCCCAAGCTGGTCACATGGCCAACCCCTAAGTGAAGGAGCAGGAACAGAAATCCTGTCAGCCCCTTGAGTGGGCAGAACAGTGAAGTCGTGTGGCTGAGGACACGGGGAGGAAGGAGGAATTGGGGCCAGGAATGCGTGTACCCTAATAACCAAACACCAGTCAAACCTGGCAGTGGGGCCTCACACTGCCCTGCCCTCCTCCCCAGCTCTTGCCTCATCAGCTCTTGGTCAAAATCTGGAAGAGACCCTTGGCAGTAACACGCGTAGTCCCTGGGGACCCCATCCCTTGTTTCCCAACATCTGGACCTGCTCCGGGGAGCCCTTCATCTTAGGCAATTTCTTTCCTCACTTGATTTGTTTATTTAAGGAAAACAAGTTGCTCCTAATTACAAACTGCTGTCGAGATGTTCGGTGCATCCTAGGCTGCTGAGTTTCAGACCTTCTGCCGAAAAGGATACCTGCGCTCTTAACATCTGTGAATTTATTCAGCAACTGTCCTAAAGTGCTGGCTTCTGGCAAGAGAGACTTGGGCTGTGGTGGGGGCCGAGGCAACTGGGGGCAAGGGAATACATGGGCTTCGGGGCTAAGACATGTGGAAAAACGAACACGCGACATCCCGACACGCTGCTCAGAGCCGGCACCGATCGCTGAATCTACACTCGGAAGACGCATAGCACGAGCACAATTCAGACCTCAAGAGCAGGCGGAAGCGTGGTTTCAAAGGTTCAGAGATGTTTTCTGTCTGGAAGCTCTCAGCTGCATTTACACACACACACACACACACACACACACACTCTCTCACTCCTTTACACCCCTGGGGATACTAAGGTCCACCCGCAGAGATGCACATCGTAGAAACACACACATACACATGACACATGCACAAATGTAGCACGGCCCCACAGATGGGCACACACACTCAGAAACACACCATGTACACCCAGAGACTTGCAAGAAAACGCAGGGCCACTCTCCAGGTACACACTCAGAAACTCACTCCTACACAGGTGCCAGGCACAAAAGTTACACGGCGACATCCCAAAACACACATTCAGAGACACTCCCATGCACATGGAGATACACTCACATGTACACTGCCACCAACACACCGAGACACCAATACTAGGAAACACACACATACGCACGGATACCACCAAGCATGCAATGCTACACCCAGGCACACACACTCAGAAACACAGGTGCACAAAAAGTGTACACTGCGATACACACAGGTGCACACGCACACACAGAGACAGTCAGTGTGCAGTGCCGTGCACACATATGCACACAGACGCACCCGAAGTCTACTGAAAGCCCTGTAGATAGACACGCCTGTAAGTGCATGCCACAAGTTCACGCTCACATGTGTGAGTGCACACACAGACGTGCACATAGCACAGACAGCCAGCAAAGCATGCACCAGGCAGACCTGCGCGGCTTCTCACACGCAGGGGTCCCTGCGCGGACCCTCACAGCACACGTGGGCAGCTGTGCAGCCACGCACCTGCCTGGTCACCGAGCTCCATCCCACTCACACACACACAACTGCTCAACACTCACAAGGGCACACGCATCCCCACACTCGCACGGACTCATGCAGGCATGCATTCTCTTGCGGGAGGGCACACGTACGCATACTCGTAAATCCAGGGACCTGGATCTCACAAGTACACACTCCGACTGACACTATTCTTATGTGTGCACACGCATTTAAGGTTTTCATGTCAGTCATACTCACAGGAGCACATGTGCCCAAACCTGCACTAGAATACACACATTTACACACATGCACCTCTATACACACCCACCTCCTACTCCACCAAGAAAGCAAACTGTTCATTGTCTCAGTGGAGCCCACAGACTGAGCTAGCACACGGCAGGGCAGGGCAGCTCCTGCCCCAGTTCCCACTGCGTGCCCATTAATTTACTCCATGTCAGCTGAGATGAGGTCTGCCTTTCCCGCGGAGATTTCAGCATGGACCCTGGGGATCCCTAGTTAGGGGAGGGACACAGGTGTCCCAAACCTTAGAACCACTCCGAAAGTAGTAACACTGGTCAACCTACTGCCTTCCTCCACAATCTCAGCAACAGCTCCCTCCCCGCCAGGCCGCCAGCCCCCACACAAGGCATTTCCCCAGCATGGCTGTTCCTGCAGGGAACAGCGGCCTCGCCTGCTCAAAGAGCCTCAACAGACCCAGAGCCGGACACCCACACACACTGAACTTCTCTATCCTGGTCCCCACACAGCTGCAAAGTTGAAGCCGTGGAGACAGCTTACCTCCACCTCCTGTTGTCATGGTGACACAGCAGCTGGATGCCTCCAATGCTCCCAGACCACTGGAGGCTCCCCACTAGGAGCTGCTGATCCAGCAGGGCTTTTATGAGGCAACAGCGAGGAGGTGGGGACTGCAGGTGGCAGGTGATTGGAGAGAACAAGGGCCCTGCTCCCACCCCCACCCCCCACCAAGGATCACCTGGTGCTCAGGTAGGATGGAGCCAGCCTCCCTGGGGAAACAGCAGCCAGGTGCCCATGCATAAGACCCCCAAATGGCCAGCCTTGCTGCTGTGTCTGCAGAGCCCCAGACTCCACTATCTACACGTAGCGCTTTCTGTGTGCCATCTCAGTTAGTCCTCCCAAGAGCCTTCTGAAGTGGGAAGTATGAACTCCCTATTTTACAGCGGAGCGACGGAGGTTTGGGGGGTGACGTGACTGGTCAGACTCAGGTGGGTCTGAGTCCCAGGCCTCCTAAACACTAAATCACATCGCCTCCTAGGATTTTGAAAAATCTCATCTGTGACAGTGGCTAAGGGCCATGGAGTGTCTGAGCTGGGACCTCTGGGGATACACAAAATCTCTTCATTTTACAGAAGGAGCAACCGGGGCCCAGAGAGGTCTAGTGATTTGCCCAAAGTCACACAGCAAATTGAAGGCCCACTTGAAGCTCACCCTCCTGACCCAGAGCTGGGGTTTCCCCAGGACATCAAGAACCAGTCTCTGACACCCTAGAGGAATCCCCAGGGTCTCACCAGCCTAGGGAAGCAGCTTCTAACCTGGTCCCAGGTCAGAATCCCAAGCAAGAACAGGCAGTCCTGACTCCCACCTTATGCTTCAAGCCCTGTCCCAGAACCACACAGCAATGCGATCCTCAGGGGCAGCTGCCCAGCATTACAGGGCTGAGCAAACGGTCCCACCTTCAGCTCATGGCCAGAAGCACCTCCACCGCCTGCCTCGCTGCCCAGCCAGTCCATCAAGACGTCCCCAGCCCTAGGCTGGAACCCCAGTGGGGAAGCACAATGCCATCCAGGGGGCTGTGACCACCGGGGTGGGTTCGAAATGATCCTTGGAGACAACGTGGCCTCTCTGAATTATGCTCTTCATTAGTGGGAAAAATAATCCGGCCAAACTCAGGAGCCATGTACTGGGCTCCTCAGAGCCTCTAGGGGCCTGGGTGTGGGGCGACCACCCACATCCTCGGAGCTGCATGAGAATGCCAGGAGCCCCTTTCCGACCTTCCATCCCAGTCCCTTTTTCTGCAAAAAGTTTGCACTTCCCTAAGCTCCAATCGAAACGGTCTCGTTGAACAGCCCAGGAAACTTCCCCCAAATCGTTTGCTCATCTAAGGGGCTGCGAGGAACCAGAGGTGATGCCCACCTCTCCTGGTATCTCTACCAGGGAGCTGAGTCCTCTCCTGGGATGACACTCGGGGCTGCTGCAAGGGCTTGAATGGAGGCGATCTGGCTGCATGGGTCCCCCGCTCCCAGTTCTCTCTCCCTCTCCTTGCACTCACACACACACACCCCAGAACAGACATAAGCAAGCCTGCAAAGCACCAGACACAAAGCCCATCTTCCCGGCAGCCCTGGATGATGTCTCTAAATAACGGGGAGCCTCATTCACCAGAGTATCACCGCCAACGAACACCTCGGTAAAGCCAACTTGAAAATATGACCAGCTCCCTCTCCCTCAGAACTCGGAACTGGCCACGGAGGTGGTGATTCATGAACCAAATGAAAGGGGCCCACTGCCTTCCCCTTGGCGGAGCTCAGCCTGCGAAGCCCTTGAGTGCCTGCCTTCGGGGTCCCAGCGGGATGCCGGGAGAAAGGACACCTGGATGAGGCAGGATGTCCCACTCTCTACCGGAGGAGAGAAAGTTTGTCATTCACCCAGAGCTGGTAAATGTCACCACTCTGGGTTCTTTACTTACCTGGTTGTGCGTTGAACCCCCAACCTTGCGGAGAAGCGGCTGGAACTGGCAGCCTGAATGGGGGGCAGGAATCGTTTTGCAGTAGCTCCGCGCCCCGTTGCCTTATGGAACCCTCTTACCCAATGCAGGCCTCTCAGCCTTACCTGAGGGGGTCTCAGCCACTTGCAAACTCTGCCAGCGGAGCCCAGCAGAAGCCGGGGTCTCTTTCTGCGACTCCTGCGTCCCGCTTGGCGTGCCCGCCCTGTGGGCGCCTTCCCAGATGCCAGCTGCTGCAGTGGCATCAAGTAAAGCCGAGTGTGGATTTCCTTTCTCTCCACCAAGGGTCCTCCGGCCGGGCCCGGGGGCTATTTCTCCGGGTCTGTTGCAAGGGGCTTCCTCCGTGCCTCCAGCGGGAAAGTGGAAGTGTGCGTCCTGGATTGCAGCAGCGGCGACAGCGGTGGCCGGGAACGAGGAGGCGGTGGCGACGCCAGCCGGCGAGCCGGGGAGGCGGGCGGAGGCAAGAGGAAGTGAAAGCCGGGCTCCTGCGAGCCTGGCGCTCGGGCGGGCGGACTGGCGGGCGGGCGGCACTGCGGGGACCCCGCGCCACCGCGAGGCCCCGCGCACACACCCGCCCCGGGGATGCCCGGGCCCGGTGCGCACCCGGCGCGGGGCGCGGGCTGCGGCGGGGCGCGAGCTCCGGCCGCCTCGCCTCTCGCTCGCTGCCTAGCTCCTCGCTTTCCCGGACTTCACGTCTCCAGCCCGAGCTCCCCGCGCCGCTGCCGCCGCCGCCGCTGCCAGCAGCGCCTCATCCCGGCGCGCTCCTCGCACGGAGCCACAGCACTGCCTACCGCTTAACTCCTTGCATGCCACCTGGCCCTCCCGCAGCCTCCCGGGGAGCTGGGCAGACCTACTGCCAGGCCTGCTGCGGAGCTTGGGCAGGGGCCGCAGCCTCCTACCCTCAGTCTCCTCGTCTGGAAAATGGGCTCAAGAGACCCACGTCCTAGGATCGTTTGGAGAATTAACTGAGACGTTTATGCCAAATGCCAGGCTGTCCGGCATTGAGTAAGCACTCAATAAATGGCAGAGTATTCCTTGCTTTTGCTGTTGTTCAAGAGGCTTAACAAATAGTGAACACCAAATAAAGGGCAGTTCGGGTTTTTTGGTATTTAGTTTGTTGTTTTAACAGGCAGGAGGCGTAAGCTGTGTGGCCTCTAATGATGACTTACCCTCTCTGAGCCAGTTTCAGAAGATCCCTTCCAAGCTCTGTGACCTTGGGCATGTCTTCGCACTCCCTCTGAACGTCTGTACCTTTATCTGTAAAGTGAGAATGACAGATAATAATAGATTATGCCCACCTTCAAAGGATCTACAGTGAATCTCTGGGAAAGGAGCACATCTTCTGACGTGGCATGTGACAAGAGCCACCAGTGACCGAGAGACTCCTAAGTGTCAGACACCTTGTTGTGTACTCTTAAATGCCTTATGTCACTACATCCTCTAAAAAACTCAGAAGGCAGCTAGTTCCATCCCCATTTCACAGATGGGAGGACTGAGACCCAGAGAGGTTCAGAGGCTCACCCTGGGTTGGTGAAGCTAGAAAGTAGCAGAGCTGGGGTTTGAATCCTGGATTTTCTGACTCCCAAACCAGTGTCTGTTAAGCTTGGGACTCAAGGAAAGGCTCTAAAGTGGCCATGAGGAGACCACTCTTCGTTGGCACTAGCAAGAAGAATCAGCACCCGCATTTATTTTAGTAAAGCACATTGTTTTTCCAACTGATTCCTGTCTAATGTAGATAATTCAGGAAATACTGAAAAGTACAAAGAAAAAACAAATCAACCCTATTCCCACCTCTCAGAGATAATGGTTATTAACATCTTGATATAGTTCCTGCTACATCAAGGACTTTTTTTAAAAAAATATATACTATATGGAAAAGCTGTTGGCTCAAAGAGAATCTCCCTAATGCCCCTTATGAATGGGAGCTGGGCTCCGCATGAAGCTTGAGTGTTAGCCAGGTGTCCGTGGGTTGGTCATTTGCCCCTTCAAGCCTCTGCTTCATCATCCATGAGAGGACAAATAGTGTCTTCCCTGCCGGCTTCATAGGGTTGCTGGGGAAACGATAGGTTGGAAAGCAGCTCGAGAGTGGCAACAGCTGTAAAAATATAATGGTGATGTTATCATCATCCTTGTCACCGTCATCAAAACCTCAAAGGACAGAGCAACAGGGCATCTTGTTGTGGTTAAAAGTGGGAGCTCTGGAGACAAGTTTGCTGTTCCCTATATGGCTGTCCAATTGATCTGTCATGATTTATTCAAAGAATTGTCTTTAGCCCACTGCTCTGTGAGGCCACCTTTGTCACAAAGCATTCGAGGTCTGACAATTAAGTTTGCAAACTTGTTGCAACGCTGTTGCTAACCTTTTTTATATCAGAGGGATTACTCATTATGAATTTGTACCAACTGGACAAACAGGTCACCAAGTTTACTATTTGGAAGTGCTGAAAAGGCTGCGTGAAAAAGTTAGATGACCTGAACTTTTCGCCAACAATTCATGGCTCTTGCATCACGACAATGCACCAGCTCACATGGCACTGTCTGTGAGAGAGTTTTTAGCCAGTAAACAAATCACTGTATTGGAACACCCTCCCTACTCACCTGATCTGGCCCCCAATGACTTCTTTCTTTACCTGAAGATAAAGGAAATATTGAAAGGAAGACATTTTGATGACATTCAGGACATCAAGGGTAATAGGACGACAGCTCTGATGGCCATTCCAGAGAAAGAGTTCCAAAATTGAAGGGTAGACTAGGCGCTGGCATCAGTGCACAGCTTCCCAAGGGGAGTACTTCGAAGGTGACCGTAGTGATATTCAGCAATGAGGTATGGAGCACTTTTTCTAGGATGAGTTCGCAAACTTAATTGTCCAACCTTGTATGTCCCTGTGTGTGGAGGGGCCAGGTCTGTGCATTCCATTTAGTTCCATTGGTCAGTTTGGTTATCTTTGTGCTATATTTGCTCATCTTTATCACATGGTCTCAATTACTACAGCTTTATAATACTCTTGATAGCAGTAAAACACTTTCTTTTTTCACCTCCTGCAAGATTATTCTTGGCCTTTTGCATTTGAGTATACATTTTCAGAATCAGTTTGTCAAGTCCTTCACTCAACAAAACAACAAAAGACCTCGGAGGTTTGGATGGGAGGACATTGAGTCTACAAGTCAATTTGAGGGCCCTTGACATCTTTATAATATTGAGTTTTCCCACCCCCACTACCTCACACCATACACACAAATTGATCCCAGTTGCGTTGTACACGTCAATGTATAAGGCAGAACAACAAAGCTTCTAAAAGCTTATAGAGGAGACAATCTTTATAACCTTGGGGTAAAAAACAATCTCTTACACAATGGGAAAAGCACTATCCATGAGGGAAAACAAGGATATATTTCATTACACTAAAATCAGATGAACCTTTCTTTATTAAAAGACACCATTAAGCAGAGAGTGAAAAGGCAAACCATAGAAAATAGATGTTTTCAAGACACATAACTAAATAGGGGCACCTATCCAGAATTTACAAAGAACTTCTACAAATTGATAAGTAAAAGGCAGACAACCCAAATGTCAAGAAATTGGGACAGACAGCTCACAAAAGAGGATGTTAAAAGCCAGTAAATTCATTAAAAGGTGCTCAATCTAATTAGAAATCTGAGACATGCCTATTAAAACTGTGAGGCGATACAACTACACTAAAATGACAAAGACTGACAACCCTAAGTGCTGGTGAAAATGTGGAGCAACTAGAAATCTGAGATGCTGCTGCTGGGCATGTAAACTGGTACAAATGCTTTGAAACACTGTGTGGCATTATCAACTAAAGCTGAAACAGACACCCTCCCTAGGGCCAGCGTATCCACTACTAAGCATACATCCCACGAAAATGAAGAGTTCTGCCACCAAAAGACACATACAAGAATGTTCACAGCAGCCATTTTTGTGGCTTATAATAGTCAATTTTGAAATCACCTCAAACGACTGAAATGTTTGCCAACAATAGAATGGGCTAACTGTGTACGTATATGTTCCTAAGGAGTATTGCCTAGCAACGAAAACGACTACCTTCTAGCCATGCACAACCACAGGGGTGGGTCCACGAAGCATCACGTTGACTGAGGAAAACTAGACACCAAAGAGCGCTCCCCTGTATGTATGTTTTCACTTACATAACGTTTGCAGGCAGGCAAAACTTAAGCGGTGTGTTAGAAGCCAGAGTCGTGGTGTCTCTGAGAAGGACGAGAGTTGTCACTGGGAGGGAACACATGGGTTTCTGGCACAGTGGAGATCCTTCTTAATCTGGTTGGCAGCTATGCAGGGATTTGCAGTAAGTCATAGAACCATGTGTGTACGTATAGAGCACTTTTCTGTACATGTGTTAAATCTTACCTTTCATAAAAGCTGTTTTTTAAGTGACAATTCTTGAGCAAAACAGAACTGGGTTCAAACTTGAGATCTGCTCATTTCTGGCTGTGTGGCCACGGTCAGGTTATTTCATCTCACTGAGTCTCAGTTTCCTCCTCCATAAAATGGGAAGAATAATGGTACCTACCGTGTTTCCCCAAAAATAAGACCTGGCTGGACCATCAGCTCTAATGCATCTTTTGGAGCAAAAATTAATATAAGACCCGGTCTTATTTTAATATAAGACCGAGTCATAATATAATATAATATAATATAATATAATATAATATAATATAATACTGGGTCTTATATTAATTTTTGCTCCAAAAGATGCATTAGAGCTGATGGTCCGGCCAGGTCTTATTTTCGGGGAAACACGGCACTCGATGGGGTTGTGTGAGGAAGAAAGGGCTTTGAGTGAAATAACAGATGCAAAGTGTGGGGACTTCACTCAAGCACTATTGGCTGTTAATGATCACAAATCACATTCTACAGTATTGTATCTGTCCCATAGTCAAGGGTTGTTAGGGAAATATCTGAAAGAACTGAGTTTGAACCTCATCGAGGGTTGCCAGGTAAAATATAGGAGGCTCAGTTACATTTTTAGTATAAGCCTATAATGTTACATGGGACATGTTTACACTAATTTTTTTCTCATTGTTTATGTGGAATTCAAATTTAACTAGGTCTCCTAAAATTTTATTTGCTAAATCTTGCCATCCTGACCTCAGAGTTACCAGCTGTGTGTCTTGGGGTAAGTCACTTGACCTCTATGGCCTTGATTGCCTAATCTGTAAAATGGGAATAAAGGTCCCTTCCAGTGTTGACAAGAGCATGAACTTGATTAAAGCAGAAAGGTGTTCCTAGCACATACCAAGCACTCTGTATTTGTTCCTTTCACTTCCCTCCTCCTCTTCTGTTCTTTTTTTTTTTTCCCTTGCCTAAATCTTGCCAGAGCTCCCCACAAACATTGTTTAGTCCCCGTGCTGGCCTTTGAAACTAAGAGATTGTGATTAGCTATAAAAAGTAGTGAAGTTGTAGGATTTTTGTCTAACACACAGTCAATTTTGCCCGAAAGGGACGAAGTCAGCTTCCTCTAAACTCAACCATTAGACAAACTCTTAATTTTTGCCGAGAGCTTACCCCGCCCGCTGCTAAAGCCAGGCACGATCTGTGTTTCAGATTTCCGAGAGGAGCCTCACCCCCTCTCCGTGCCTTCGAATTCAGCCAGAATTGTATTGTTTCTGGCCAAAGTCTATTGCAGGACTCACGGAGAAGAGAGAAGAAACAAAGCGATCTTTGAAATAAATCACAGAGATCAAAACAGGGTGATGTCAGAGAGTTTCCGAGCATAAGCTCAAGTAACACCTCTAAGCTGTGTTCATAAGACGAGTCACTAACCCATACATCACTGTCATTTGAACCACAACATCTAAAAATAGGATTTGCTCTAATTTCCTGAGTAACTGGTGCAAATGGAGAGAATGAGAGAGTAGTGAGCGGGCTGTGTCAGGTGGTAAGTAACTCCTTTTGATGGAATTTTTCCAAATTGGACAGGAGGGTATTTGCTCCAGAAATGTCAGGCAAATCCTGGCAGAGCTCAGAGGGATAAGATGAAGGCTGCTGGAGTCAATAAGACCTGGGATGGAGCCCCGGCTCTGCCACCTCTTAGCTGAGTGGTCTTGGGTAAATTAATTAACCTCTCTGGGACTCGTCTTTAAAAACAGAGAACAGTATGTAGTGCTAACCTTGTGAGGATGTTATGCAGGTTGCAGGATAGGTGTATACGGACGGTTGACCACAGTGTCTGCTGTACGTGTATTATGCACATCCAGAATTCAAGCATGTGTGGGTTTCCTTCCCACTGTCAGATTTCTTTTCAGGCACTAAACACTGACTCACACGTCGCTGTTCATGTGTGAAGAGAGAAAAAGGTCGAGAAGCGGCAACCGCAAAGGTCACTGTGACATTGTCCTCGGTGCACATACGCGATGCAGGAGGTCCTTTAATTGCAAGGAGTTGGGCATGATGCCCAGGTGGGCTGGCTGCTCCTTGTAAACCCTGCATTTCTGCTTCCTTGAGGGAATCAATAGTGAGTTCCCAGCATCCCCCCAACCTATCTGATAGTGGTTGGGGCTTGGTCTGCCATGGAAACTCCTGGACATCTGAGCTATGTCTTTTACCCACTCTCCCTCCCTAGCACGCGACACAGTGCTTGACACTTAGTAGGTTGTTTTAGTCCACTGAGGTCATAATAACAAAGATACCACCACCTGAGTGGCTTATAAACAACAGGAATGTATTGCCCACAGTTTTGGAGACTCAGTCCACGATGAAGGCGCTGGCAGATTCAGTGTCTGGTGAGGGCCCACTTCCTGGTTCACAGACAGCCATCGTCCTGCTGTGTCCTCATATGGTGGAAGGGGCGAGGGATTTCTCTGGAGTCTCTTTTATAAGGGCACTGATCCCACTCATCAGAGCTCTAGCCTCATGACCTAATCACCTCCCAAAGGCCCCACCTCCTAAGACCATCACACGGGGGATTTAGGTTCAACATAGGAATACTGGGGGTACACAAACATTCCGTCTATAGAATAGGTGCTCAGGAAAAAAAAATTGATGAAGGAATAAAATTGTCCAGGGTTACTATAGATATATACAGATGAAAAGAAAACCTGGTATGATCAGGAGAGTTCACTCATTAAAATTCCAGTAAAAGAAGACAAGGTACATAAATGTACAAGAATGTAGACGGCAGCACATTTTAATGGCAGAAAACTGGAAAGACTCTCTATGCCCATCAACAAGAGAATAGATGGATCAATTCTGGTACATTTTTAAAAGGGTGCACAAGGCAGCAGTGAAAATTAATGAACTAGAACTCTATCATGGTGAATAAAGCTCAAAAATTATAGTGTTGAGTAAAAAAAGAAAAGCTAGTTGTAAGAGGACATATACAGAATAATACCACTGAATGAAGTTCAAAAATTTGAAAAACAATTCGGTGCATGAGTACATACATATATAGTGAAAGTATAGAAACATGCATGCGACGGAGACACCAAATTCAGTAGAACGGTTACCACTTCCGGGCAGAGAGTGGGAGGGGAGGAGTCCGGAGAGTTTTAATTGTGCTGTTAATGTTCTATCACTAAGGTAATTTGGTGGATACATAGAAATTCTATTGTTCTCTGCATTGTTTTGTATGCCTGAAACATTTCATTAAAGGGGAAAAAAAATTGAGGCAGCAGTTGAGAGTGAAGGCTAGAGTGGAACTGGCCTAATTCCTACCACCGTTCAGACATCTGCTGTGTGTCTTCGGTAAGGAATTGAACCTCTCTGAGCTTCAGTTTTCTCAACAGTACAATGAGGCTAGTAAATCTTGGAAGAATGAAAGGATAGAATGTATATAAATGACTTACAGCAATGTAAGCACTCAACAAATGACAACTATTCTTCTCATAATTAATTATCAACAGTAGTCAATTTCAAATTACTAGAGAAGTGATAACATCTAAGAAGATCGCCCATTTCTAACCTTTCTTTACAGATGAAGCCCCTGAGGCTGGAGAGTTTCTTCATTCCTCCCCTATGTGCAGCGCTCGGTCCCCAACCTGTCTTGGAAGAAGTGGTCTGAGGTCGTGGGCTGCGTGGGAAGCAGAATTGAGGTGTGTGGAGGGCCCCCTTGGAGAAGGAGCAGTATGGGACCTCCCCTTCAAAGCTCTTCCCACAGAACCTACAGAAACCTTCACTTTCTTCCAGGGGACCAATGATGGGCATACGGGGACCCTGTTAAAACTGGATCCCAGGTCTCAGAAGCCGCAGGACACATCCTAATGTGGCTGCACCCCTTTCTCTCCCAGTCCCACAGCATACTTCTATCATCATGAAAGAGATTGACAGTAATGTCACAAGCTCATCCAATTTTCATCTCTATTTTTTAAGTAATCAAAAATCTGAAGCCGAACACAAATACGCATAGATGATCACAGAAATACACATAACAGAACACACTATTTGTAACAGCCCCAAACTGGAGACAACTCAAATCTCCATCAACGGAAGCATGGATAAATAGTGTCGCATTCAACGGGATAGTATCCAGCAATGAGAACGAACAAACAACTGCTTCCATGACCACGTGGATGAATGTCACAAACATAATGTGAACCAAAGATGCCAAACCCAAAGATGCCATTTATATCAAGTTCAACAATTGCAAAACTAACCAGGCTGCTAGCAGTTAGAATAGTGGTTATGCTTCAGTGGGAGGTTGTTGCTGGAAAGGGCTTGGGGCTGCTTCAGGGGGGCTGGTAATGTTCCTTCTGTTGAGCTGGGTGTTGGTTACATGCCTGTTCTCTGCGAAAATGCATCAGCTGTGCACTTACCATTTGTACTTTACGGGCATATATTACACTTCAGTGAAAATGGTTTTTAATGTAAAAATTAGCCAGTTCCAGTAATTTTAACCTTTATTAGCTACCTATGAATGCCTATGAATCAAGCCACGTAATAAAGAGGGTAAATGTAGGCCTCTAAATTAGCCTCGTCTCCTAAGACTTGACCTTGAATATACCCACTGAAACCGGCTTTCATTTCAGGCTCACTGAAAGGGGGATTGTCTACACAGGACCTGGCCAGGTGGCGATAAGGGCCATTACTCAGGACATCTGATCCAGAGAGACAGGCAAACCACCCAAATTATCTGATTTGGCAGTTTCCTGGCATCAAGTGACCCAGATAATGGTCAGACTGTCATGGTGACACACACGTCCCAGCCAAAATACCTATGTGGTGGACCCTTCCCCTGGGGCCATATTTGTGGGTAGAAAGGAGAGAGGCCTGGGCCATCCCCGGGGTCTAATTTCTGCAAGAGGAGCTGTGGGAGCTCTCTGAGAGTCTGCAGAGGCCCCAGCAAGGAAGGCTGCTCTAGAAACCCAAGGGGTCTGGGCAGGCTCCCTCCCCGTCCTGTGGTGAAGCTCTCCCATTGTCTCCCCAAGACCCAGTCTGAGCCACTGAGCATGGATCTCATTTAATCCAACAGCAGGAGGAAGGAGGTAATATCCTATTATTATTCCCATTTTTCAGGGGAAGAAACTGAGGCACAGAGGAGGTAAGTGAGTCACCCATGTGTGAACACCAGAAAGGAGCGGAGTCATTTGTTTCTGGGCTGATTCGCTTCCTGCCACATCTGGAGCACCATTCCATCCTCCAGGACGCTGTTTCCAATCTCTTACCCTAGCTCTCATGTCTCAGGCCTCAGGGAACCTCACTTCCACAGGCTGCTCAGTGAGTGTGGGTCCTCTGCAAAGCAGGTGCTAAGATGGAATCAGAAGTGCATGGATTTATTGGAGGAAACCCCTGTGGAGGTTAAAGAGAGAGGCAGCAGGATTGAGCTGGCAGAGTCTTCAAACTGTGATGTGGGTCTGACACCTGGGAAAGGAGAAAGGGAAGGAAGACTGTGCAGGAAGAGCCTTAGGTGAGAGGCTGGGAGCCTCAGCACAGCTCCAAGGAAGGCTCAGCGGGCCCAACAGGAGCCCCAGAGCAAAGACTGTCCGTTGGTGGAGTCCCAGGTTGGACAGAGATGGCCCAGGCTGCTAGTCTTTAGTAAATTGTGGCCTCGGTCATCACATGTTACAGAGGACAGAGTGAGAATCAGTATATTTGATGCATTGGTTATGAGCAGCGGAGCTGAGTGTTTCCTAAGAGCGTCCACTATAATTATTATTGCATGGCTATCTTCCCCTCTGGACTGTAAGCTCAACGAGGGCAGGAACCCAGCCTCCGCAGAGAACAAGTCTGGAATGTAGTAGATGCTCAATTAATAGTTGTGAACTGACAAACTCTCCTTACCGGCTCCTGGGTGTTTGTTGATTGCCATACATTTCCTAAGGATGTTCCATGCAGTGTATTTTAGTGACAACGATGAGGGATTAGATGTTGGATGTGGGTTTAAGTCTTAGCCTCAGCTCTTCTGATCTACGTGCCCTTAGGCAAGTCATCTCACCTCTTTGAGCCTTTGTTTACTCATCTGTAGAATGGGAACAATAATATCTACCTATTAGATGCGATTTATCTGTTTCTAAGATCAAATCAGATACTGCTATCGCAGTATTTTTATCATTATTATTACAACAGCAGACTTATGTATAGATGGTTACTTTCAGTGTTTGTGATGATTCAAATAAACTCTAGGGTCCTATCCTCCAAGACATAAATATGACTTTGAAGTATATCATTCCTTCCATGGAAAAATCACATTCAACGTACACTGGCACACCTGTTATAGAGAGGCTGTCTTATATCGTCATTGGTGGTATGTTCAATTATCTGTACCCCAAGCCTGCCCCTGAAGCCAGAATCCATATCTTCCTGTCTGTGTATTGTTCGTACTTAGCAAGGGGCTTACCCATCATAGGGACCAATACATGCACGTTCCTAATCCCCAACTGGAGACACAGCCATGTGACCATATGCTACATGCATTAGTTGATTGAATCCCCACAACAGCCCCACATGGGCAGTAATGTTCCCATCCACCGAATGGAGAAACGGAGGCCCACCGAGGTGAAGTGACTTGCCTGAACTTCGGGATTTCCAGTTTCAGGCCTGGGTGGTCCGGGCTCCACACTGGGGTTTTTCTCTGAGAACATGTAGCTGTCAGTTCTGCCAAACAGGTCAATCTAAGATGCAATCTAAAATGTAGCACGATGCCCTTATTCTCCCCAGAGACTCCAGCCTGGCCTCCAGGGAAATATTCTTGGAAACCAGCCTCTGCTGACATGTTTCAATTTAGACACATGAGTCTCCTGGGAGGAGAGAGCGCCATGGGCGTGTGGGCCGGAGGATTTTTACCTTGGAGTTCAGGAGAAGTCAGCCTGACCTGATTACAGAGCTGCTCCAAGAAGTTTCAGTAATTGAAATGTCTTTTTCCCCCCATGTCTTCATTGTTCAAACTTTTTGCATGCAAATACACCCAGTAGCCACAGTTCATTACAACAGGAACATTTACTGAGCTCTTCCTATGTGCAGGTCTGGGATTTACTAGTCTGGGGCCATCACATCCATTTTGGCCTTGCAATCTCCCAACGGCCATGTAAGGTAGGTATTCCTGCCCCCATTTTCCAGGTGGGGAAATTGAGGCTCAGGGAACTAACGTAAGCTGCCCAATGTCACAGAGCTGGAAAGTGGCACAGCCGAGACCAGGACCCAGCTTGACCAAGGTCTAAACATGAGACGGGGAGACAGTACACCAGGAGCCAGAATAGAACTTGGCGTTCCATCGCCCACCTCTGAGACAGCAGTTCCTTAAAGACATATTGGGACAGCTTCATGCTTGGCACCCTGCCTCCCATCACCAGCTTGTCCATCCTCCAAACCCACCCAGCCAGAGCAATCTTAGAACACACACAGCTCTGACTACAGCACCCCTCTGCTTAGGATCTCCAAGTGGCTTCCTGTTTCCCACAGCTGAGAGCCTTCACTCGGCACTGAAGGCCTCCGGCAGTCTGGCCTCTGGTCCTGCTCCCGCTCCCTTGCCCACTGCTCCTGTTCACTCTCCACAGCAGACCCTTCATCCCTCCCCCACATGCAGTGCTCGGTCCCCACCCTGCCTTTGCATATGCTATGTCTCCTCCTTGGAATGTTCTTTTCTTCCTTCCTTCCACTTCTAGGTCCAACAAACTCCTGCTCAGCTTTCAATATCAAATGGAGCCTTCCCTTGGGATGCCTTTGTTTCTAGACCCCAATGGCCTCACTTACATAGCAGGGTCAGGGAGAGTAGAAGAAAATGGGTTTGGCCAATGAAATCTTATCCTTATTACGCCTTTTGACATAATCTGAGAAGCCAACTCCATATCTTTATTCTAGTTCAAAGAAATACATTTCAACAACCATTTACAGAAGCTAGAAACCCTCTGTTCCCCCTCTCCCCACATTTATTATTCCATTTGCCCCGAAGAGGACACCCCATCTTTGTAAGAACTGCTCCTTCCCCCTCCAATCTTGCGTGTTTGGAGGAAGATATCCCTGAATATGGAGGGACATCCTTGAATCTAGCTGGGCCACTCTTAGAATCCCATTGCCCTGGCCACAGTGATTGGTCCGGGAATTGGCACATGACTCAAGCTCAGCCAATCAGAGAACTTGCCTGGGAATTTTCTGACTTGTGTTGGTTTGAGGTTTGGAGGTCCAGAGCTACCTGTGATGTTGGTTTGAGTCTAGTGTGGATGACTATCTCAAGGGAATGAACCAGCATGCAGACAAAAGCTAGATAAAAAATAAGCCGTTGAATTACTTTCTGGCTCCAACACTTCCCATGATCAGCTACACTCCTTTCTGCACTTGGAACAGAAAAGCCAATAAAATCTTGGGTAGGTTCAAGTTCAAGGTGGGTTTTGGTCACGTACAACCACAGGGTTCTAAGAAACACAGTTTAAAACTCCTTCTCCAATTATATTATGTCATAACCTGGTCAATAAACATTTATGAAGGACCCAGTGTAGACCAGGCACTCTGCTAAGCAATGGGGACCCAAAAGTGAGATAAAAATATGGTCCCTGCTTGTACAGCGCTCCCTGTCTGGAGCCGTGCAGTCTGAAGCAGTAGCCACCAGCCTTATACGGCTATTTAAATTTGAAATCATTAAAATTAAGTAAAATTTAAAATTCAGTTCTTTAACCTGCCACGTGTCAAGTACTCAATAGCCCCATGTAGCTGGTGGCCACCATATCGGGCAGCGCACTGGATACAGAACACTGCCATCGGCACAGAACATTCTATGGGGCTTTGATAGAATGGGCCGGAGCCTTGATAGTTGAACTGTTGTTCCTAAGACCAGCCCGTTAGCCTCCCCCGGGGATTTGTTGGAAACGAAGCATCTCAAATTCCATCGCAGAACTACTGAGTCAGAATCGCATTCAATAAGATTGTTGTGACTTTGTTCAATTAACATTTTAAACTGGGGGCAGGGGTGGGGAGTGGATGTTGAACCACAGTTAAAAGACCACAAGAAAAGCAGAGAATCTGATTCCTCACAAGCCCCGGAGGAGGTACCAGTGGACACAAGGAGCCACGTGGAGAGCTCAAGGCAGAGAGCAAGGGCCACACGCCTTTAGTGGGGTCTGAGGATAGAGTGCTTTGGGGTGCCCAGGCTAAGCCTGGGTTGGTCAATTCAAACTAAAAAGAGTGGGATCTTGGTAAGCTTCACGGCCCTGGGAAGCAGGGAGAATGCTTATCCCAAGGACCTCTGGGGGAGTCGTGTCGGGAACTCCCATTTCTTTAAGACCCTGCAGACTGTTATCTGGGGTTTGTGCTTATGGAAGGGGCTGGTGTCAGTTCAAGGACTCTGCAGGCCATTTGGCCACACAAATTTGACGCTGAAGCAGCAATATATGCAGTAGTGTAGCAAAACGTGCAACAAAGATGTCCACGGGACTCTCGTGCACATTACAGTTTAAGAAATCATGGCCGGGTGGCCATTCCTAGTTTAGCCCCATTGGTCTAACTGTCACAACCACCCTCCCATGAGCAGTAGAGAGAGTCCCAACCTTGAAAAGGACATGCACGCTGGCCTAGCTCTCAGCTCACTAACCTCTCCCAAAGCCACAGACTAAACCTGGTGTCTGTCACAGAGCAAAGGCTTGAAGGAATGACACCAGTCTTCAGCTCAATAAACGCCCTCCCATTGCCCTCGCCCAATCCATCCGCAGGATTTGTGTTAATAGCTACCATTGGACTAGGGTGTGAGCTTGGCGGCAATCTCACCCCAGGGACGATTTTTCAATGATTCGTTTCTTCAGGGTATAAACCACTGCAGAGGGCTGGAGTGACCAAGGGTTTGTGCTGCGTTATATTTTTATTTTTCCAGAAAGAGGAAGAAGGCCCTCACTCACTATGCAGCATAGAGTTCTGCCTGTTCTCATGCTGTACAGGATTTGCCCACCCCTGTGTGGGTTTGGAGGCTGTCGAGCCAACCCAGCCTGATGGAGAAGCCCAAGGTGCTCTTTGAAAAAACCTTTACACACATGCAAGCGTGCACGCACGTGCGTGCGAGCGCACACACACACACACACTTTAATTAATTGGTGGCACCCAACCATAACCAAGAAAAAAGGCAACAAACGATCCATTTAAATTGCAGATTGTGACCTTTATGCTTGAAATCGGTTCAAACATCCTGTTTATAGCTTTGGGGTTCTGGCGCTCAATACTCCTCCAAATTATTTTTCTCTGTTGGTTTTTCCTTTTTAAATGGCTGTGGCTATGCATTGCATCCCCCCAATTCCTGGGCCTCACCCCCAGTTTGTTTCTCCTAAGGGTCAAGTAATTTGAAAATGCCTGTAGTGGGACATTTTCAAGTTAAATGTTTTTTTCTCCTCAGCTGAACCAGCTGTGGAAGCTGGTGTGCAACGCTTGGCCCCCTCCCCTCATAGACAGAGGGAGGGAGGTTTAGAAAAGGTTGAGGGTGGGTGGGCTTGAGGAGAGAGAGAGAGAAGGGCTTTCTCTCCAAGCTGTAAAACTCCTCTGTCCCAAAGATCTTTAATGCATGGTCTAGGCTAGCATTGATCTTAAGTGCTAGTAAATTCCAAGGGAAGATATGAGGTGTTACAAGGTAACTCTGGGTGAAACCGAGATGAAGGGATTCCCCAATGCAGGACGTCTCAGGGCCTTCAAATGTTAAAGTACACAGGGAACTCTCTTGTGTGTGAGGTGGCGAGGGGTTTACCCTGCAATTTCCCAAGGTGATTTAATCAGAGTGTACCTATGACCCTGGATGGTCTCATAAAGAGTGGTCCAGAGCCCACTTGGGAGACGCTGTTTGTTCTGGTCACTACTGCGGCAGTCTGCTTATGACCCAGACTTGGGTAGCCCAGGGCACCACTTCTGTCACTTTCTATTGGTCGAGCGTGTCGCCGAGGCCTGTCCAGATTCACAGGATGATAAATAGCCTCTGCCTGTCAGGCTGTGCAGCCTCTTCAATCTACCACCCTCCTTCAGGTTTCCCAAAGGAGCCAGGTAAAGAAAGAGTGGAGTGAGCCCTGCTTCCTGGCATTGTTTACGTGTCCATTTGAAGTACCAATTCGCCTCCCATCCCCCAACTGGACCCCCAGACTTAGGAGTTGGTGTGCACATAGCTATTTCTGCCTTCCTGCTCTCCTCTCCCCTTCTTCCTCAAACAAACCCCTCTTTCTTGAGGACACACACAAATACTCAGAATTAGCCTGTTGACGGTACTAGCATGTTTGATTTTTTTCAGAGCGGATGCCTGAAGTACAAGAAGTGTTTGATGACCCTGAGTCAAAGGATTGATGCAAAAATAAGTACCAAATAATAACAAAAATAAATAAGTAGTGTGCATTTACTGAGCGCGAGGCCCTGGACTAAGCAGTTTCACTCCTCATTACGACCCTATGCAGTGACAGCGACGATTAATCCCATTTTACAGATCGGTCACTGGCTGACTCATTGCTACAATCTTAGTCATAGGCTACTCGGCTAAGGAGTACGGATCTGTCTTCCTTCACCTCTGGTGTTCTAAAACTCCCTACAAAGGACTGGATGGCTGGAAGGAAAAGCAGCCAGTATCCACGATGGTTACTATTTATTTATGGAATATGTTCTGGATGCCAGGCTCATGGGTTACTATTTATTGAGTAGTTTCTCTATGTCAGGACCTGTTCTGAGAACTGTACTGACTCACTGAACCCTCGTCGCAGCCACATCATGAAGAAATTATTATCAATTGAGGAAACTGCGGCACAGCAACGTTATATCACCTATCCAGTGCCACGTAGCTTATCAGTGATGGAGTCAGGATTTGAACGCAGGACTCTGAGTCCAGAGCCTGTGCTTTTCCCCACTCTGTCGCCCTAGAAAAGAGCCTTTGTTCAAGCTCAGACAGGCGACAACACCTTGGACAAAAAGGCCAAATCGCAATTGTATTCAGCTCTTCCTGGACCTTTGAAAGCTGGAGCTTCAGCAAGCCTTCTGTCTGCTTCCTGCCTTGGTTTGGAGGATGTGGAACGTTTCAGCTCCACGCGTCCTCCTTGGGCCAGCCCCATCACTCATCAAAGCATTCAGGCAGAAGGAAAACCACAGTCAGGCCAGGAGCCTGCACTCGGGGTTCGGCCTGGCTGGCCTCTCTGTCTGAAATCCCCCTTTACGCCTGACCACTGCTCTGATCCCAGAGCCGAGAAATTTTAGTTAAGGGGTTCTGAAGGCCCTCGCAGGCCCATCCCGAATTCCCCAAATTCTCTACGGCCTGGGGTGGAAAGAATTTCCGACCAAACTTGGCAGGCCGTGAAGGACTGTGGTCTGGCTGCTCCCTCTGGAAGGTGCTATGCAGCCCTGGCAGCCCAAAGTGAGTCTCCCCCCTGAACTGCTAAGAATAACCACCCAAGCCACCTCCACTCCCTTCTCCGAGGCTGCAGCCTTTTCTGAGGCCTCCCTCTGCTCAGCTGAAACACCCTTAGCTGAAACACCCTTTGGCAGGAGAGGCAGTAGGTGGGGATCCCCAAGACCTGCCATCTGAGCCCAGTAGGGGAGGTTCCCGAGCACGTTCTCTTGCTGTGTTTTGGGGAGGATCACCCATGCCCTGGGCATGTCTGGAGAATGAGCTGTTTTCCATTAGGACTGCATTTGTGGGGCAGGGAACAGACCCTCAGACCCTCCGTGGTAGGGGCTCTCTGTGCCCTGTCAGGACAATTTTGCCCCCAGAGATCATTTGACAATATCTGGAGATGTTCTTAGTCGTCACGACTCAGGGGGTGACAGTGGCATCTAGTAGATGCTGCTTAATATCCTACAGGTGCACAGGGACCCCTCCTATGCAGCCACCCCCACCCCCAGCAACACAGAATCATCCAGTACAAAACGTCAACAGTGCAGCTGCTGAGAAACCCTGACCTACGTCAGTGACACAGCACTGAGCTGGACACAGAGTAGGTGCTCTCAGCACATTACTTCCTTTGTATTTTATTTATTTATTGCCAAATGTCAACCTGCTGTGGTGATTCTGGGTGGTGTCTTGTGAGAAAAAAAAAATCAATGTGGGGTGATGAGAAAGCAGTCGGAAACAGGGTGCCAGCCTCAATGCAGGTCACGCACCATTTTAAACTTTCTCTAGTAGCCACATTAAGGAAAAAGAAAAGGAAACAGGTGAGATAGTATATTTAATGATATTTTAGTTAACCCAAACTCTCAAAAATATCATTTTAACGTGAAATGAAGATAAAATATCAGTTATTTATACTTTGTGTCTAAAACAATTTTTTTTTGCACGGAGTCTGCAAATTCCAGCATATGTGTTATCCCTGCCGACCACCTCGGTGCAGATTTGCCACATTTCCAGCGCTCCACAGACACCTGTGGCTTGTGGCTCCTGCACTGGAGACACACTAAGGCTTGACTAAGACCGTTCCACTCGCAGATGCTTGGTGAGACACAGGGCAGGACGGGAGAGAAAAAAGATAAGGAGACACAGGAAGAAGGGAAGAGCGGGAGGGAATCTTTCAGAACACATGAGCAGGAAGCAGGATACTGCACGTACATCTCCAAAAAAGGCCTGCAGCCCTGTTCTTGGTCTCCGCCCGCTGGCAGCCTAGACAGCGTATGGACCCTGTCTCTTCTCTCCTGGTTAATCTTGGCCCCAGGCGCCAGCAGGAGGACGCTTGGGAGTTTGTCCTCTACCCCCTGCCTACAGCAGGAACCTAGGGCCCCCAGGGAGAGCCCAAAACTCCCCCTCATCAAATCACAGACACTGAGTAAGCCTCATCCAAGGCTGGCTCTTGCAATATTTTTAAATCACCTTTGGCTTAGGGAGGCTGATTGCCTGCTCGTTTCATCAAACGACGAGATAAAGCCCATTTCCACAGCTAATATGACGGAGCATTTGGAGAGTGCTGAATCCATTAGGAACCAAAGTGGTTCCCCACTGTCATCAGTTGCAACAGGGTGACGATACAGCTCAGGGCCCAGGGGGCTGGCCTCGGGATCAGTGCACGGATTCCCAGACCGACCGCTAAGTCAGAGCAGCCCCGTTACAACCATCTACAAAGAAATTAAGGGCCCAGGCGCTGGCGTCAGGCTACCTGGGTCCAAATCCCAGCTCTGCTACCTGCCATCTGACAATGAGCAAGCGATTTAATCCCTCTGAGCCTCTGTCTTCACTATAAAGTGCATTAATAATTGTCATTCCCACTGGACATCTTCCTCCAGACATTGGCTTGACTCTCACACTCACCTTTCTCAAGTTTTTGTTCAAATGCTACCTCCTCCAAGAGACCTTCCGTCCCTGCCTTGGCAGAAATCGCAACTCCATCCCTTGGCACTCTCCATCTCCTTTCCGGGCTTTGATTTATTTTTTTCATAACACTTGTTACAGAATATATTCTATCATGGATTTATACATCTTGTTTGTTATCTATCTCTCCCCAGTAGAATTGCTGCTCCAAGAGGGTCTGGGTTTTGTCTGTTTCGTTCACTGCTGTAGTCCCAGCACTTAGAACAATGTCTTGAATGAGTTAGATGCTCAATAAACATTTGTTGAAATAATTTCATTAAATAAACACCTAACAGGGCCTGGCACACAGTCGTTCATTATTACTACTCACATATTGGTCACAAAGCAGAGAAGTGCCGCATGGTTCCTACTTTCATTTTATTAATCACCTAAAAATATTTATTATGCATATACTATGTACGAAGCATTATGCTGGGCTCTGCTAACACAGGAATGGGGTAAAGGACTCATAGATCAGCAGAGGATTTAATAGCACTTCCCTCAGAGGTTGTTATGGGGATTGAATGAGCTAATGCATGGAAAATGCTCTGCACAATCCTGGAACAGAGTGCATGTATTAGTCAGCTTTTGCTATAATAAAGCTGTGTGACAAACACCCCCAGCATCTCAGTGGGCTCCAACAAAGTTATTTCTCATTCACACGTCTGAAGGTTAGGTGGGTCAGAATCGGGATGTTCCACGTGTCTTTTCATTTGGGGGCCCAAGTGAAAGGATAAGCTCCTATCTGGGCATGTTGTTCTCTGGGGGAAGAGCAAGAACTGGTGACACTAGCCATACCTGAAGGTCACTGCCTGGAACTGGCCCATCACCACTTCTGCTCTCATTCCATTAGCCAAATCAACCCAGGTGGTCAAGCCCAATATCCACGGGGTGAGGACATATATTCTCCTCACTGACCAGGGAAGGGAGAGTATTTGCTGGGTAACAGTACAAAACACTATATGTTTTAATAAAAGGTCTTTTTTATTATAAGGGAGCAAAGATGCTTCTTCCATAAAACCCAATACAGGTGGTGGACAACTGTTCTATACTATCCCAAGGAGAGTGACCTAGATGGTAGCAGAGTTGGAGGTTGGAAACCCATTGGTATTTATACGAAGTGGAAAGAGCATCAGTTTGAAATCAAAGCAGACTTAGGATCCAATCCCCTCGGCATGTCCTTTCACCTCCCCAGGAGTCATCTATGCAATGAGGCTCCCACATGACTCTTGGGGTTGCTGCAGGGATCAGAGGATGAATGCATGGATGGACCCTTGTAAACCCACAGTGGATTATTCTCAGCCATTAATGTGGTGGCTGGTGAAGCGTTCTCGGCTCAGTGGGCACCCAGCAGAGGCTTGGGCCATTCCGGATGGAAATCTGCATGAAGGTGTCCTTGAAGGTGACACTGCAATATTTCGCTTACAGTTCCTTCCCCTGCATTGATCCAGAGTTCCAGTGCTATCGCATGAAACTTCAGCAAAACAAACATTTACTGGGCATCTCAGTGGGGCCGGGACTCAGCTAGGGGCTGGGAATAAGTAAGTGAGACAGCAATGACATGACAGCAGGTGCTATGTCATTGCTGTCTTGGGCGGGACTTTGGGTAAGTCACCCCAAGTGTAGGGAGTGTTTGGGTGGTGTAGGGGACAATGGGATGAGAATGACAGAGCTAAGTGGGGGGGGATGTCTTACCAACGAAGCAGCCACTAATAACGCATGGTGATCAGGGCCGTGCCCGGGCCTAGTTCTGCTGCGTCAACAAAACCAGGACTCACCTTCCTCCTTCACCTCTGCAGTTCCACTCATGTGGGATATCAAATCAGATTGTACTATGGGTTGTGCTGCTTTGAAAAAGGAATTTATATTACCTGCTGCTAAGAACTGATATGGATAAAGTTTTCTAGACGAAGAAGGAGGGAAGGTCAACCCAAGTAGAGGGAATGCCTTGGGAAGAGGCATGGATGTTTTTGGAGAAGGACGAAAAGGGGAAACCGGGAGCCAGGTCATGGAGGGCCCGCCATGCCAGGCAGGGGCACCTGCCCTTACTCTGAGAACAGCTTATCTATGGATTAGTGAGTACCCGTAGGAGGCAGAAACTCTGGAGTCAGACAGCCCTGAGTTCCAATCCTAGCTTCACCACTTGAAAGCAACTGATTGTAGACAATTACGATAAACCTTCCCGAACCTCTGTTTCCTCTTCTGTAAAATGAAAAATGGTAATAGCGACCGTGCAGAGCCATTGTGAGAATTAAATGATTATACTGGGGGTGCCAAAAAAATGTATACACATTTTAAGAGATGTTATCTATGCTCAAGCAGTAGTTCGCCGTAATCAGAAGTGTCTGGACGCTGATAGTAACCGCTTTGAGCCCCTCTTGTAATTGCAGAAGTCAAACGTGACTCGTATTCATCTTTATTATCGGGTATATATTGAGTATTACAATGAATACAGTTTTTCCCTTTCTTAAAAGGTGTATACAGGGGCGGCCGGATGGCTCAGTGGGTTAGAGTGCGAGCTCTCAACAATGTTGCCCATTCAATTCCCACATGGGATGGTGGGCTGCGCCCCCTGCAACTAAAGATTGAAAACAGCAACTGGACTTGGAGCTGAGCTGCGCTCTCCACAACTAGATTGAAGGACAACGACTTGGAGCTGATGGGCCCTGGAGAAACACACTGCCCCCCAATATTCCCCAATAAAATTAAAATAATAACAAAAAAATGCGTATACATTTTGTTGGCACCCTCTGTATACAATCACTTTTTGCAGTCCCTGAAACAGCTCTTACTATTACCACATTTTTATTATTTTCATTTTATTGTCATCATACACACACTGTATCCGTTAGCTGTTGCTGTCTAACAAATCACCCCAAAACGCAGAGCTTAAAACAGGAAGCAATTATTTTACTCACTGTCTACAGGTCAGCAGGGGTTCTTCCCGCCTCACCTGGGCTCACTTATGTATCTGAGTGAAGTTAGAGTCAGGCAGGTGGCTCTGCCATGTGAGCTGGGCTGAGTTTGCTCCCATATGTGAGGGTCAGCTGGCTGCAGGTTTATCTAGGATGACCTTGGCTGACATACTGGGCTCTCCTCCACAAGGTCTCTCATCCTCCAGCAGACGAGCCTGGGCTGGTTCTCATGGTGGCTGGACAAGATTCAAAACACAGCAGAAGTGTTCTAGTCCTCTAGACCCATAAGCTGGGAACCGTCACAGTCACTTCCATCAATTCTATAGGCCAAACAAGTGACAGAGCTAGCCTAGATACGAGGGCATGAGGGAAACAGACTCCACTTCTCAATAGGAGCAGATGCAAAGGGACATTGGAAAAGGAGTGGCTAGAGGGAAGGGTAGAGAATTGTGGCCACTCTTGCATCTATTACCCATAACTCTGAAGTCAGGAGTTAGGAATGTTCCCCTCAGGTTTTGCCTGAGTCAGAGCCCCCAGCCAGCAAACACCCAGAAAAGGCCTTGGCTCTCTCTCTGAAGGTGTCCCCAGCTCTCCCTTGGCTGGATTTGCATAGTTTGATTGGTTCCCCTACTTATCATCTGTCCCAGCAGGAAGAGCCTTTCTTGTCGCCAGCCCCTGGAGAATGATTAAAATCCCACACTATCGTCCAGACCTTAATATGAGATTCCTGGAGGTGAAACCTGACTTGCCCTAATTTTCCATAATTAACTCGTCAAGACACTTGATGTGGCTGCTGCTCTCTTCAGGGACTCTCTGGCTTTCCCCCAAACTGCCCAGTGAGTCCCTGCTCATCTCGCAGGGGAAGGGAGACTATGTTTAGGGAAGACCCACTGTGAGCCGAACCCTAAAGTGGGGGTTTTATGAGTGTGAACTCATTCCTTCTCTTAACAGCCCCTGCCACGTGGATAGAACGATTTCCACATTACAGATGAGCTGACTGAGGCTCAGAGAAGGTCACTGGCCCCAGGACACACAGTTGGGAAGTTCCAGAACCCAGATTCATGGTTACTTGATTACTTAGGGGGGGTCCATATCTGGGCAGACGCCAAAGAAATTATGACTTAAAGCCAATGCAGGATCCTTTCTCTGGGCAAGGCAGGCCTCCTCACGTGGTATGACCTGACCACAGCTGTCTCTCCTACTTCCTGTCACAACCCTTGGAGCCCCTCCTTAGTCATTCCTTTCATTGGGTAATTCTTTTTCCACCACCATCACCCAAAATTAGCACCCGGCAAGGAGACCCTGTTAAAATACAAATATCGTGGAGCAACAATTACTTCAAAACAGAGGCTCTCAAACCTCCCTTAAGACCTTTTAAAACTGACTCTTTAGGGATGAGGCCTAGGAACATGCATTTTGATATTTTTCTTTCTAGATGATTTTGATGTACAAGCCGCTGACTCTACCGTGTAGAAAACGCCCACACGGCTGTTAAGTTAAAGAAGTACCCCATAGTTGTTGTGTCAAGCATGACCCCATATTTGACCCCCAAAAAGAGAGCTCTCAAATGAGCACAGAAAAAAGTCTGGGGGACTATGTTCACAGTGGGAAGTTCCTACTCAGAGTGGGGTTCTAGGACTCGCAGGGTTATCTGTATTGCTTGAGCACGGTGCACACGTTCCCTTGTAATCAGAAAAAGCAATAAGGATCTTTCAGTGCAAACACCCTTGAAAGCGAGGTTGGCATTAGCAGCTGGAAGGCAACATTTCTGGCCATGGTAACTAGCTGAGAACAAAGCCTTGTGGGAAAACGGCTTAGTCACCAAGGGGAGCTCTCAGGGAGGTATGCAAATGTCAGCAGGGACAGGCAGCAAAATCCAGGTCTTTCCATTTCCACAACCTGTCGTCTTGATCTCAGGGTTAGACCATTGTGGCCAATTGCAATGGTGGCCCCGCTGCTCCGTCCCTACCTGTGCCCTTGTCCTTGACCGTGTGACTGTAGCGCTCTCCCTCTTAACCATGCGACTTGCTTTGGCCGATGGGATTTTTAGCTTACACATACTCAAATAACTCCAGAACCCTGTACCTACACCAAAGCTTGTAAATAACAGAAATAATTTATTGAACTATATACCAGGAATTCTGCTCAGTGCTTTAATCCTCACAAGACATGCAGTGGGAATCATTATTATGAGATGAAAAAGAACAAAAGATAGTTCTAGAAAAAATCTGTGATGCAGGTAAAAGATAAAATCCACACTATATTAGGATAATGTCGACTGTAGTGAAGAGCTCTCACAAATTAACAAGAAATATGACAAATGACCCAATAGAAAAGTGAGCAAAGGATAAAAATTCATGGAAGAAATCTTCTTGGCCAACAAATAAATATAGGAAAAGACGCTTAAGTTCTTTAAGAGTTAGGGAAGTGCAAATTAAAGTAACAACGAATTATCACTTTAGACCCACTAACTGGCAAAAATTAAAAAGAGCTGTAACACCTCCTGCTGGCAGAGACGAGGGGAAAGGGAATTTTCAGGAATGGCTGGTAGATGACTAGAACTGGCCCGAGAAGTTATCGGCTTTCCTCTTAACTAAGATAGTTAACAGCAGAGTCACCATTGAAATCTGGGTGGATTGAGTTCCAAAGCTTATGCTGTCAACCACTGAATAAATGGAAAGAACTTCGTGATCTAATCGAGAGGTTTTTAAGTCTTTTAAAAAAGAAATGACAGTAGCAGAAGCCTCTCTTAAGAACACAGAAAACCCCAATCCCACGAAAGAAATAACAAAAGAGTAAGTGGTGTTTCAAGCTGGGGGTGGAGGGTCCAGTCCCTCCTGTACCCCTTTCTCATTACAGACCCAATGAATCTCTAGAGCTTCATGGAGCAGTGTCTGAAAACAACTGGTCCAGTCCAACCCCACCATTTTACAGATGGGGGCAAGTGAACGGCCAACAAGAGCAGGAATTGCTTGTATAGGGACACAGCTCACTGTGGCAGCGCTGGGACTAGAACCTGAGTCTTCTTGCCATTGGAATAGCATTCTTTCTGCTATGTGACTCTCAAAGTTCTTAATAATCCTAATTGTCATAATCATCCTCGTAGTTATCCCTCACTGAGCATCTTCTAATTACCTAGCAATGTGCATACGTCACGTCCACTCCCCCATACCAGCAGACTTAGTGAGGTGGTGACAGGACATACCCAACGCCACAGAGCCAGGAAGCAGCACAGACTGGACTAGAACGCACATCTTCTGAATTCAAAGCAAGAATGCTTTCCACTATACCAAGCTGCCCCAGGAAAAGTGGCTGTAGCTCTGGAGAGTGTGGGGATGGGAGAGGGGCTTTAGCCCAGTGTAGGTGGCCCCCACCCCCACCTGCCGTGTTGTGCTCTTCTGGCAAGATCTTCACCACCTTTTTCTTTGGGTATCAGCTTCCTATCCCCTTAACGTGCAGCACTACCCGTGGTGGGTGCTTACTATCTGTTATTTGCCGAATGCTCACTATTAGGGGCCAGCTATAGGTCACCTATGGGGAGAGAAGTCTAGAGGCCAAGAGTCCTGGGTTCACGACCTAATTCAGACACTCCCCAGCTGTGTGACCCTAGACAAGTTACCCCACGCTCTGTGCCTGCTCCTTTAAGAGAAATCAAGGTTCTATTAGGTTGGTGCAAAAGTAATGCGGTTTAAAAGGTCATAAACAATTGCAAAAATCACAATTACTTTTGCACCAACCTAATACAGTAACAGTGCTGCATGGGTTGGGATGCCTTGGGATGCAGATAACGGAAATGCCAGCCTATACTGGTTGTGGACCTTCCTACCCCAGTGCTACTGGGCTGGACCAAGCGACGTGCTTTGGCCAATGGAATAAGTTGAAGTAACTGGGTCAGTTCTGATCTCAAACCCTAAGTGGAGCCTGTGCTTTCACTCATTCCTCTTGAAATTTCTGTTCTGTGCCTGAAGGAGGACATGTCTGGGGGTGGCCACTGGTGCAAAATGAAAGACACGGGGAGCAGGCTTAAACCCAATCTGCACAGCCACCCCCAACTGATCCATGGAACTCTGAGAAGAAAAATAAATAAGTGCCCTTGTACATCACAGACTGTTGGCATTACTGATTATTACAGCAAACGCTGACTCATCCAGAAATATAATCACTAGTAATAATAAAAAATAATAGCCAATAATAAATATTGGGCATTTACTATATGGCAGGATATACTCGCCATCATCACGACCCTGTGACAGAGGAATCATCATCCCCATTTTATAGGTGAGAAAACTGAGGCTCTGAGAAATGAGGGGACTTGCCCAAAGTCACACAACAAGAAAGCTGCAGAGCTGGGATGTGAATGGCCCCAAAGTCTGGGCTCTCCCCATCTTCTCTGCCCACCCAAGCCAACGACCAACAATGAAATGTAGTTCTTTCAGGACACAAGATCGCTGTTCTGCCATCTGAGCACATGTGGGAACACAGGAGCCATTTCTGGAATGCCCATCTCCAGAGACCACTGGAGCTGACCTCAAACTCGAAACTCTTTGGAAGGCCTGGAGTGGTCCCAGGTGGACGAGTCATTGTCACCTACTGCTGTGTGAGCTTCCTGCAGGGGCAGCCGACAGCAGACTCACTTCCTAATGCTGGGCTGGCCTGTGGCTCCTGGAAGCATTTATTGAGCACCTACTACCTCCCGGGTGGAAATGAGATGGCATGAAAAACCTGAGGCTCTTTCTAGGTAAAGGAAGGAGACACATTTTCTAAGTCCTCTGACTCACATCCCAAACTCTTCTCCTCTGGCTTCAAACAAACCCCACTGTCATTTATGACTACCCTCCACTTCCTTCTACCCCTCACTCAGCTTAGGCTCAGGCGAATGGAAATTGTTTTAATCCGAGCCTTTGCTTACCTTGTTCCTGCTGCCTGGGGCGCTGTTCTCTCTCCCATGTCAATTATCAAATTTCTGTTCATCATTCAAGACCCAGCTCAAAGGTCACCTTCTCTGAGGCCCCTTCCCAGTCCCCTCGTCTGGACTCTTTGCCGTCCATGACAGCCCATCGTGCCAGCTGACCGAGATGGAGGTCTGCCTTTCCCACAAGCCCACGGATTTCCCAGGACGGAGATGCCCCTTGCTCATGGTACATCACTTCCCAGCCCAGCATGCAGCACGATGTCAGGTGCTGGGCAGACAATCTATTTGGAAATCACGCCTTGAATATTACGGAGCACTTTTCTGTTTAGAAAGAGCTTGCCAGTCGGCTCCACGTCTTCCTGGCCCTGTGACTGTGGCAACTGGCTCTCCTCTTGGAGCACCTGCCTGATGGTATTGTCAGGGGATTCCAGGAGATCATCCACGGAAAGCAACTAGCAGAATGCCTGGTTCACACTCAGCACTCAAGAAGTGCAACCGCCTCGTGGGACTATCGTTGTCATCTATTACCCCCAGATTCTGGGCTAATAGATGAGGATTACTGCAGATTCTAGGAGTCAGGAAACTTTTACTCTAAGGATCGGAAAGTAACGAGTGCCGGCTTTGTGGGTCCTGTAGTGTCTGTCGCACCACTCAACTAAAGCAGCCTACATAAGCAACATGGAATGAATGAGCGTGACAGTGTGGCGATAAAACTTTATTTCCATAAACGGGCAGTGGCCTGAACTTGGGCTATGGGATGTAGTTTGCTGACCTCTGCCCTAGGACATTGGAGGAAACCTGAGATGGACGTCCACTGTACCTATTCAGAGCTGCAGTTCAACTTGCATCTCAGATGGTTTACCATCAATTGTAGGGGTCACTGCAAAGGGAGACGGGGGGCAGGGGCAGGAGCATTCTTGACTTGCCAAGTGGAGGAAGAAATCATGATGCATCACAGCATGGACTTTTGGATTAAGAGAGATGTGGGTCCAGAACCCAGCTCCATCACCTGCTGTGTGTGGCGTTGGGCAAGGGACCCCTCTCTGTTTAAGCCTCCTCATTTATAAAATGGAAACAATGCCAACCCTCATTTCACAGGCTTGTGGGGAGGGGATCAATCATGTGAAGTGATTAGCTACCTTGCCAGAGTTTTTAAGAACATCTTCAAAATGCTGAAAGGAGCGTTGCCTAAACCCTGGGCAGCGGGAAGGGAGAAAAATCGAAATGGAAAATGCTGACCTTCTATTAGCTTCTCGTACATGGAATTTCTCAGCAAGACCTTGTAAACCGCTTAACTTTCAGTAAGGCTGACATTTGCGGGATGATAAGCTCGGTGTTGCTCGTAGCCAAGGAGCTTTTTAAAAAGAGGACACCGAGGGTCTCAGCATGAAATCCCACACTTCTCATCTCACCCCAAACAGGTGCGGGCAAAGAATGTGGTGGCATCTCTGAGCTCCAGGGCCCAACCCTCCCCAGTGTGGAGGGGGATGCAGGCGGGAGCCCCATGATGTATTGTTCGCCTGATGATCTGAAATGGAATTCAGGGGGAAAGCACACTGGCGAGCAAGAGGATTAAAACAGATTTAAAAGGGTAAAGAGAAATGAATGCTGACCTATCGGATACCTTTGTACTCAGAACGCCAGGTTTTCTCCTGATTCCAATAAGCTCTTTAAAAAATTCATGAGGCTTTTGTTTCTCTGGTTATTTATTTGGGTCCCTAGGATAAACTCATGAAAAGCAGCTTCTCATTGTGGGTGAGTCCTGGGGGCTCGGTATAATTTGTACAGTTCAGGGTAATAAATTACCACGATGTCAATATGTTCCGTCACTAACGCCCCACGGCCATCCCAGGCCCTGCCATGGAGGGTGGGCAGAGTTAAGAGGGGAAACCGTTCTTTCTCTTCCTTCCTCGTTGTTTCCTTCCCTTCCATTTCTGAGGTGCCAGACACCGGGGACATAGAAGGTCACAGTGAGGTGGGAGAAGGGACACTTTAAGGGGAGATTGGAGGCCGTGTGGCAGGTGCGCGAATAGAGGCAGGGCAGGCATCCTCGAGCAGCATTCATGAAGAAACTGCTGGTCCTTCACAGCAGCACTGGGGACAGGAAAAGGGCCGGCAGGTAGGTGCTCCAGCACAAATCACGCCACGCAAACCCTCTACCCCCGTGCCTTTCATGCCCTCGTTTCAATTGGACCCATGAGCCCCCAGAAAGGGCTGACCCCAAAAAGCTAATACTTTTACCTATAAAGGTGAAAAAAAAAACACTAGAAACTGCCTAATGTCCAACAATAGGGGGTCAGTTATGTAAAGTAGGTTACTTAGTGGTATATTATACATGCAGCCATTAAAGTAATAGGATGAAGGTTGTATAGCAATATGGAAAAATGCTTATAAAATAACACCGGGAGTAGAAGGTGGAAACACCGTATTTCACCAAATGAGAAGATGAAAGAAATCTTACGAGGATCGGATTTTCCAAAAGAGCTGGATCTGGAGGGAGAGTATTCTAGTGATTGGCTTAGATACCTGTCTCCACACTGGATATGGACACTTGGAGAACAGGGACTGTGATATACATACATACACACATACATATATACATACATATATTTATATATATATATATAGAGAGAGAGATGGAGATAGATAGATATAGATATAGATATAGATATATTTAAGATCAGCTCCTAGCCTCATTGCCTGGTGGCGGGTACATAATAAATGTAAGCGAGAAAGAAGAGATGTCTATGCCACTCACTCCTGTACGTGGGGCAAAGCATAGCATCTTGCACATAGTGGCTGAAAGGTCAATAATGGAAGATGACGGGAGGGCTGGATGAGCAAGAAGGGTAGATGGGAGGTGAGAGAGAAGGAAGAAATCGAGAGAAAGAGAGAAAAAAGGAGAGAAAAAAGAAGGTAGAAAGGGAAGGAGGAAGATGGATGATTTTGCTGCAGTTTGTCACTGTTTACATATATTTAAGAAGATGCCTCTGCCCAGATCCAGCTAGGATCCTATAGCTTGCACAACTAACTCCCTTAAAAAGTAGTTGTTGGGGTGGCCGGATGGCTCAGTTGATTAGAACACAAGCTCTGAACAACAGGGTTGCCGGTTCGATTCCCACATGGGCCAGTGAGCTGTGCCCTCCACAACTAGATTGAAGACAATGAGCTGCTGGTGGGGTGGCCGGTTGGTTAGAGGGCAAGCTCTCAACAACAAGGTTGCCATTTCAACTCCTGCATGGGATGGTGGGCTGTGCCCCCTGCAACTAAAGATTGAAAACGGCGACTGGACTTGGAGCTGAGCTGCACCCTCCACAACTAGATTGAAGGACAATGACTTGGAACTGACGGGCCCTGGAGAAACCCACCGTTCCCCAATATTCCCCAATAAAAAATTTAAAAAGAAACAAACAAGCGAAAAACGCTGTTGTCCTCCGTGAACCCAAAGCCAAATAGCCGACGCTCCTGGGAGCCCAGAAAAGCCCTGGGCCCGAGGCAGGCTCAGGCCAACAAAAGCAGGGCAGAAAGGGGCTGGCCTCTCTTGGTCAGCACCCACTCTGTGTCCAGTCACAGGCTGTCGACTCCCAAAGCAAACCTGGGCCCACCCCTGCACTGACAGAAAGTCAGGATTTTACTGGAGGTTAGGAGGGCCCAGAGGATGGCGATTACAAAACATATCTGAGAGCAAAGCTGCCTAAAAGTCCTATTCAAGTGTTCTTGTCTTCCCCAGATTTCCATTTCTTTTGGCAGCTGCCACACCTCTCCCTACTCCCTCTCTGGTCTAGTTTATTTCTCTCTGTGCCTTGGTTAGTCAACCCGCCTCAACTTGCACACACCATGCCCAGCCCTATCCAGCTTCTCCAAGCTCCCCTAACTTCTTCCTCAGGAGTCTGAAGTTCTTCAGGCATTCTTTCCATCTAGCGTCACCTTGGAATGTGGTTAGTGACACAACACTTGGGTGAACAAGATGGGCTCTACATTCCGACTTAACCTTTGCAAGCTGGGTGACCTCAGACACGCGGCGTCATTCATCCCTCCGGGCCTGTTTTCCCATTTATAAAATGAGGATATTATAAACACATGCCCACTAAGATTGGGGGCTAAATTAGATGATGCATGCAGAATGCTGGCTTGTAGAGAGTGTGCCATTGGTTCTATCATTTCTCTGCTGGAAAATTCTCTGAGGTCATTAAGGCAAGGACTATGATTCCTATTTTGATCTGAACAAACCAAGAACCAGAGTGGTGAATTGATTTGTTCAGGAAATGAAACCAAGCCAGAGGTCAAATCCTGTTCCTTGGGGTTAGAGCCTTTGGATTTCAGCCCAGCTCCTGAAGGTCAAGGCCTGAGGAGGTTGGGGCTGGTGAGCGGGGCCCCCATCGCTTGGACGCTGTTGAAGCATGCCTCTCAGGAGACGAGGTTCTCCTCCTGGCTTCAGTTTTCGGAGCCTCGACATAATGATAATGTATGACATGGGACTATGCCGTCTACTAGCCCCTCACAATTACGTTTCTTCCAGGCATGACTCCTGAGAACCCATATTGCTGTTCTCGGCAGAGTCTTGGAGGGAGTGATGCTGGTCCCTCTGCTTGGGACAGGAAGATTGGTGCTCTTACGTGCTATTTGTCACAGTGGCCACTCAGGGATTTTCTATGTAGTTTCTAGTTTGGCTGTCTGGTGCCCCTCTTTGGAGGGCTGTCATTATTTATGCTAAAGCACAGAATTCAAAGGTTGTCACTGGACACCCAGTTCACTGTCAAGATTCCCTCCCCTGCCCCCTGCCAACGTCACACATGGTGTTTCACAGCATAGTGTGTTTTTGAGGGAATTCTGGAGTCAGACAGACATGAGTTTAAAGCTTAGGTGTGATATTGACTCTGTGAATTTGGGTAAATTAGTTAGCTTTTCTGAGTTTTCATTTCTTCTTCTTCTGTAAATGGGTAGTTAGATAATGGAAACTGGGAGAATAATACTTCACAGAGTGGTGGTAGTTCAGTGAGATTGTATCAGTTAGCTATGACTACAATAATGCTGCATAACAAATAATCATAAAACCTTACTGGCGCATAACAATCAGAAATCCACAGAAGAAATCTAAGTAGCCAACACACGCACAAAAAGGCTTCACTGCATTAGTAAACAAAAAAGTCAAAGTAAAGAAAACCGAAGATGCCATTTCTCATCTACACCTAACTGGCCATTTTTTAAAAGATAGACTTTGCTTTTTACAACAGTTTTTAGATTGACAGAAAATTTGAGCTAGTACAGAGAGTTCCCATATTCTCCCCACTCAGTTTTGCCTACGAGTACCATCTTACCTTAATAGGGTACATTTGTACAACTGATAAACTGGTATTGATACATTATTATTAATCAGCATGTGTGTTTTATTCAAATTTCTTTAGTTTATACCTAATGTGCTTTTTGGGGTTCAGAATCCCATCCCAGAAATTCATCATGTCTCCTTAGGTTTCACAGACTTTCCTCGTTTTTGATAACCTTGAGAGTTTTGAGGAGTACTGGTCAGGCATTTGTAGAATGTCTCTCTATTAGTATTTGTCTATTTTTTTTTTTTAAATCATGAACTGACTGGGGTTACGGGTTTGGGGGAGGACAACCGGAGAGGTGAAATGCAATTTTCATCACATCATATCGAGGTATGTAGCATCAACATGGCTGCTGATGTTGGCCGTGGTTACCTGGCGGAGGTGGTATCTGTCAGGTTTTCCCACCGTAAAGTTACTCTTTCCCCCCTTTCCATAAGGTACACTTTAGAAGGAATTACAGGCACAGCCCATGCCTAAAGCATGGGGAGTTATGTTCACTCTCCTCGAGGGCAGAGTATTCATATACATTATTTGGAATTCTTCTGCATGGGAGATGTGTCTCTTCTCCCCCATTTATTAGGCTATTCAATCATTTGTTTATATCAGTATGCACTCCTGACTACTTATTCTATACTTTGAGTTCTAATCCATACCTTTTTATCTTGTTCAAATTGTTCCAGCTTTGGCCGTCGGGAGTTCTCTATGATCACCTTGTATACTTACTACCTCAGTCTTTGAGTCAGCTATTTCTCCAGTGAGCCCTGGAGAATGATATTATAAACCAAGATCTGGCATTAGGTATACTGGTTGTGACTGGGGTGTCGTAGCTTCTAGGCCCTCAGCTGACAGAGCAAGGAAATGGATGTCAGTATACTAACCTGTGTATATGCACATATCTGTAAATATTTCCTTATGTAGCAATTTGTGTCCATACTAAACTAAACATGAATTCATACTGATGTCCCAGCGCTAACCCAGTACCACGTGTCTCATCTCGCCTCCTACTCTTGCTTGTCTGTAAACACCCACTCCAACAGTGAGAAACTTGGCTCCCACCAGGCACCATCCACCGACTTCCTTCCTTCCTTCTTCAATTCCAGTAAACATGCACAGTGGTATCTGAATTGCTAACCTGTACCCCACAGAAAGCAACTTTATCACTAGAGGACAGTGCTTAGGCGCAGTTCCTTTTGCCTTTAGCCTTACAGGCTGCACACATTTCCCGTGTTACTTGGGTCCACACCTTTTCCTCCCAGCCCCTTTAGGGGTCGTTTCACACATTTGTGTTATAGTTAGATTGGCCAGCACATCTTCATTCCTCCCTAGGATCCCTGACCTCGTAAATGATTAAAAGAGCATTCATTCAGGTTCCCTCTTTGTGCTGGAAAGTTTATGGGTTTTGACAAATGCATAGTAGCTTGTATCCATCATTACAGTATGATGCAAAATACTTTTAGAGCCTGAAAAAATCCCCTGTGCTCCACCTACTCACCCCTCCACCCTCTCCCTCAACCCCTAGCATCCAGTGCGCATTTTACTATCACTATACAAGTTCAGACAATTAAGTTCGCGAACTCACCCTAGAAAAGGTGCTACATACTTCATTGATAAATATCATTATGGACACCTTTGAAGTGCTCCCCTTGGGAAGCTGTGCACTGACACCAGCGCCTAGTCCACCCTTCAAAGCAATTTTGGAACTCTTTCTGGAATGGCCATCAGAGCTGTCGTCATATTACCCTCGATGTCCTGAATATCATCAAAATGTCTTCCTTTCAACATTTCCTTTATCTTTGGATAAAGAAAGAAGTCACTGGGGGCCAGATCAGGTGGGTAGGGAGGGTGTTCCAATACAATTATTTGTTTACTGGTTAAAAACTCCCTCACAGGCAGTGCCGTGTGAGCTGGTACATTCTCGTGATGCAAGAGCCTTGAATTGTTAGGGAAAAGTTCAGGTCATCTAACTTTTTCACACAGCCTTTTCGGCATTTCCACATAGTAAACTTGGTGACCTGTTTGTCCAGTTGGTACAAATTCATAATGAATAATCCCTCTGATATCAGAAAAGGTTAGCAACATGGTTGCAACAAGTTCGCGAACTTAATTGTCAGACTTCGTAAGTTACAGGCACAGCTCACCTTCACACCAGGCAGACATGGAACACAAAGTTGCAGCTCAGGAAACAGAGCCTTCCCTTCCAGCAGGGCTTGGAGCCCCAGGCAAGATCGGGGAACTTTGTGCAAAATGAGGTCCAGGAAACCGAACAGGAAGAAACTACTCCAAGGGCAAAAACATACAGATGGAAAAAAACAAGAAGCAATCTTGTGAATGTGAGGCTATTTTTCTCACATCGTTTTATTCCACTTTTCAAAATAGAAATAGCCTTACCATTTTTATGACTAGAAAAGGATGTCATGCTCACTAAAAAAAAAAAAAAAAAAAAAAATAGCCACATATATTCCAGTGTGAGGGTTAAAGTGTAATTTACTCCATCAGTCTCATTGGTCAGACATCTGGGTTATTTTCAAGTTTTCACTATTATAACTGACCCTATAAAAATATATATATACAGCGGGTGCCAAAAAAATGTACACCTTTTAAGAGATGTTATTTATGTATTACTTTTTGAAGTTGAATTGAATTACGGTAGCATTGTAGAGTATGACGGTCACTCAAAAGATGGCGTTAATCAAATGAATGCTAGCATCATTCATCGTATTATAATTTTAATACAGTTTTTCCCTTTCTTAAAATGTATATACATCTTTTTGGCACCCTCTGTATTGGCACTTGTCCAATTTTTGCCTTAGGATAAATTCCTAGTGGTGAAATAATTGGATCAAAGAGTAAGTACATTTCAAGGTTTTTGATACATACGGCAGGATTTCAACCCATGTGGACCAATTTATACACTGAGAGTGGCTATATGTCCACAATTGCCTAATTACATATTATCACTCTTTTTTAATCTGCATGCTCTGTGGACGATGCCATAGAACCTCAGCAGCCACATGATATAAACTTGTCTGTCACCATTCTCTTTTGTCTCCCTTCCTCCACTGAGCCCTGGGGCACAGATGAAAAACTCCAAAGTCCCCCACATGCCACACCTGGAAATGTCCCTGGACTCTCTTTCTGTCTTTCCCAGTGAAGACTTGAAAGCAGTCAACTGATGTGCTTAGCGTAGAATCCACATCTTTGTCTTTCTCCAATCAGGTACTGAAAACCTGGGCAGGGGGAGGCCTGAGTGATGATGGCGGGAAGACTTGGCCTTTATGGAGCGTTATTCGTGCCCCTGGTGCCACCGGCATTTCTACAGCCATGTCTGTCTTCCCCTCATGCAGACCACTCGGGGCCTCCAAGAAGGAGGAGCGTCACTGTCACTCTGGGCATCTGCATCTCATCCAGCCATTTGTGAGCTGACACTTTGGGGTGGCAGGATTGTGGAAAGCCCTGGGATCTTAAGAGAAGGGTCTTGGGGTGGTTTCTAACAAACAGCACTCCGACAATTTCCAGTTCCAAGTCTCCCTATGTGTTGAGTATACCAGGCTCATTAAGGAGGAAAAGTGAAACACAGAGAAGAGAGATATCTGCCTGAGGTCACACAACACCCCAAAGCCTTATGCCCCTTAGTCCCCACTGGACCTTGCTGCCCCCTGCCCCACGACAGACTCCTGGTTCTAAATCTCAGCACGCTGTGTGTCTCACGCAAAGGGTTGTTTATGATGTTGCATTACTAAGCTTTTAAAAATCCAGATGGCCCGAGTTGTGGGGGTCTATGGGCCATAAAACTGTCATCCTCACAACTCAAACGACTCTCGGACTAATGATGTAATCTGTTTGCAGCAAAAGTCCCTGGTCCAGGCTGTCACAGAACAGTCACGCCCCCACAGAGGCCCAGCCAGGGCAGGGAGTGTTCACAGAGTATTTCTGTGCAGAGAAACTGTCCTTGGTCTGAGTTCACCCGCACAAAGGGGCCTGATGTGAGGAGAGCAGGCATCAGATATCCGTGCCCACTTCATCTCCTACGTTTTCTCCCCAAGCAGAACTGCAGGCAGCGCCCCTCGGGCCCCTTTGCACACACGCCCTCTACGCTGCCAGGAATGCCCTCCCCTGCTTCAGCCTGAGGACCAGCGGACGGCTGTGGGTGCAAATCTCGCCTCTGACCCAGGACAAGCGACTTCACCTGTCTGATCATTTATTTCCTCCTCGCTAAACTGCTGTCGGTAACAGATCCCGTCGCACAGCGTTGTTACAATGATTAAGCAAAATAATCCTCCTGGGCTGAAGTTGAGGACATGGGACTATAACAAACCCACTCAGATTGACTAAAGCTAAACAAAGGAGGGTGAGGATTTACGTGAAATGGGTACAGACCCAATTTTAAACTTAGGGTACAAAAAAGTCCCATTGCGATGACATTTCCTAGTGATCAGTTAAGACACACACACACAGAAGAAGTCCAACGTCTTACTCTTAAAAGTCCCACCACATTCCTGCCCATGCTGACCCTTCTTGTGTGGTTCGTGAATGCCAGGGATGAGGCGTCCAAGGGAGTGGCTTCCACAGCAGCGGGCGAAGGCTGGAGTCCCCACAGGGCACCACCGCCCGTGTGCTTGGCGGTGACAAGGTTCTGACACGGCAGCAGGGCGGCAGGTCCAGACTCCTACACAGACGGCTCGCGTGATGTCAGAGAAGGCTGCCCCCTCCCAGGTACCAAGCTGAGCCCCCAAATCACAGCGTTCTGCCTCAGCTTTGTCAGTCACACGCCACTTCCCAAGAAACTGGAGGAAGTTCTCTGAGGTCAGGAACCATGTCTGTTTTATTTCGCACTGTGTGGCCAGTATCCAGAATAGGGGCCTGGCACGTGGTAGCTACTACGTTGGATAAATGGATGGATGGATGAATGGGAGAGGGAAGGAGGGAAGGGAGGGAGGAAGGGAGGGAAGCAGGGAGGGAGGGAACGAGGGAGGGAAGGCGGATGATAAGGATGGTAAAGATGGAGGGAGGGAAAGAATAAAGAAGAGAAGAATGATGGAAGGAAGGAAGGGCAAATTATGGTGTGAAATACCAGCCCCAAGTTATGGTTAAGAAAATTTCATAAATGAACAACTTTGATAATTTAGCATTTTAGAGTAGCTGGATTTATGATCTTTTTTAAATAGGGAAAGCAAATCAACATCTTAAAAACCACTCTAGGAACTTGCTGACTCGGCATGATTTGCCATCTTCATGTTGCATTATGTAATGATCACAATTACACATGCAAATATATTCATAAAAATCAAAGTCCCTAACTGCATGGGTGTAATTTCTATTGACACCTTTGGGAAAGAACTGGGTCAAAAGTCACCGAAAAGGGAATGAGAGCAAACATTTATTGAGGTTTCACTAAACGTGAAATTGTTTTATTAAAATGTTACCCTGTCAGGTCCTTTCAGCTCTGCACAGAGGGTAATTTCCTGCCTGTTTTTCAGGTGAGGGAACTCAGATGCAATGAAGTTACATGTCCTGCCTGAGGCCTCACAGCCAGTGAATGGCCGAGCTGGCTTTGATTTCAGCTTTGCTCAGTCCCAAGCTCTGTGCTGTTTCTGCGTCTCCACACAGCCTGCCTGGGAAGAGGGGTGATAGAGGGAAGGAGTGGGGTGACCACTGCTTCAGAATTGTGCTTACCTGTGTTAGCTCATTAACCTCACAGCAATCTTGTAATGGAGGAACGGTTATTATCCCTATCTGCCAGGTGAGGAAACTGAGTTTCAGAGCAGAACGCCACTTCTGAGGTAGTCGATTTAATCCTCATGAAAGTTTTTCAAGGTGAACCAGATTTCATGCACTAAGGCCCCAGTGAAAGCAAACAATGGACTTGGGGCCTCCCGGGCTTGCTCAGTGCCCTAAATTCCTTCATTATATTCTCCTTGGAGTCACAGCATTTTGACTCTGGTTAAAATGCAAATTGTACCTGGAAGGGATAACACAGAAAGCCATCATCAGCCTGGAATAAAGCCAGGCCACATTCGTGTCCAAATTCCATTCTCAATACCTTTGGGTTTCTTTGTAATAACTTAAAAATGTGGGTTGTTGTTGTTGGTTTCTTTTTTTTGGCAAGTAATTCGTGTTCATTGTAGAAATTTAAGAAATGCAGAGAGGCAAAAAAAAAAAAATGAATAAAGAAAAAAGGAAATAATTTCCTGAAATCTCCCAGAGGCAGCCATTTCTTCCTATTACATCTAGTAGCAGTTCAGTTAGTCCCCCCTGATCTGAGGGGAATACGTTCCAAGACCCCCAGAGGATGCCAGAAACCTCGGATAGTTCCAAACTCTGTATATACTGTTTTTTTTTCTGTATATACATACACACCTATGATAAAGTTTACGGCTTCTCTTTGGCCGTAACTTACATCCAAATGTCAGCATCACTAGTCTTCTGCTTTGAGACCATTATGAAGTAGAATGACGCTTACGATTAAGAACATAAGCACTGCAATACCATGACAGCCAATGTGATAACCCAGACGCCTACCAAGTGACTAATGGGTAAGTAGTGTAGACAACATGGATATGCTTGACAAAGGGAGGAGTCACGCCCCGGGCAGGATGGCGCAGAACAGCGCAATGTTTCATCACGCTACTCAGAACAGCGTGCAACTTAAAATTCTGCATTGTTTATTTCTGGAATTTTCAATTTAATGTTTTTGGATAGCTGTTGACTTTGGGTAACCACGAAAAAGCAAAACCATGGTTAAGGGGGGATGATTGTACTCAAATTTTGCTTTGGGAAAACATACATGTCCCACTCTATCCAACCAATGAGCGACTGACTCTACAACCAGGCTGGTGGGGAGGGAGGAGCACGGAACCCAGAAATGGCCAATCAGAGCATCCCAGCCTTGGCCACAGTGATTGGCTCATAGAAGGGAGCACAACTAAGCCCAGCCAATTGAAACTCTGCCCAGAACTTTCCCTGGAATCATGGGGAAAGAGGCCCTCCTTTTCTTGTCCTAAGCTACAGAGGCTGGGAGCAGAGAGCGGCCACTCTTACCCCAGGCTGTGGAGAGCTTGCCTGAGAATGAAGCCAACTCCACAGAGGGAAGAAGAGCTGAGGCATGTGGAGAAATAGAGTTCTGACAATGTCTGAGCACCTGGATCCAACTACACCTGAATCTAGGCCTTTAACAGACTTTTCAGTTATTAAATTGAACCATATACAATTGCCAGTATTTGACAATATTTGACCTAAAAATGACAATTTCACATCATTCAACTTAATAGATGAGACAACAAATCCTTTTGACTTAAATAAGATTGAGTTTCTGACTGTTGCAACTGAAAGAGTCTTGTCCAACACACCCATCAACCAAAGAAAACCAACATTCACATTTTCGCATATCTTCTCCTACACTTAACTCGTGTTTGTATAATATAGTATATAATGCAATACATTTATGACATTTTAATTTAACTTACTTGTTGGTATACTTAGTTGTCTAATATCTTCCTTCCCCTATGGATTGAACGTTACAGGAGAATAATGTTTTTCTCTGGCTGAACAAAGTGTCAGGACCATAGTAGGTGCTCAATAAATATTTGTTGACTATATCCATTTGTGCACGTTCTAAAACACAGAATCCAGTGTGAAAGAATGATTTAGGGAAAAGCCAACCTACACCCAGGCATACAGCTACTCTATAAAAGGGAGAGATAGACTGTCGCATTAGAGAAGGCCAGAAGCACAGCAAACAATGAAAACCAAGCAACTGCATTAAAATATAAATGGGAAGCTAGCTAAACCTGGCAGGTTAGATGGAAAACCGGCACTTGCTAATAAAAATGTGTTGTTCAACTCATCAGGGAGCTAGCATAGGCGTGAGCACAGAAAAGATTTCCAACGGCAAGATTCATGGTTTGAAACCCACAGAAACAGTTTCAGCAGCAGGTATTTTATGAATTTTCTGAGTGCTCATGGCTCAGGCCACCGGCTTGTGACTCATTACTGCCTCCTCGAGGTGGCATGGCAAAATGCAGGGGCAGAAATAAAAGGCAATCAGTCAAGCCACAAAAAGGCAATCAATCCTGCCACTCCCGTTATCACAGACTCACTGATTATCGGGACACGGAGAAATGTTCTGTCACTGCTGCTGCTGCTGTTACTGTAGCCATTATCAATATTCACCTCAACACCAGTAAAAGTGGCTGGTGGGTTTTGCCAGGCAAGGCGTTAAGAGGTGCTCGTGCAGGATCTAATTATCTCTTACAACACCCTATGAGATAGGTACTATTAGACACCCATTTTACAGACGGGGAAGCTGAGGCTCAGAGAGGCAAAGCCACTTGCCCAAGGGCACCTAGCTGGTAAGTGGCAGAGCTAGGGCTCGAACCCAAGGCCTTCCGACTCTTTCTGCTCCGTTGATTTTCTAGATGATCTAATTGAACCCCTTCATTGCACAACTAAGGACAATGAGCTTCTGAGCAGCCACCGTAGTTCTGAAGTGGGAAAAGATGCCAAAGAGCTATTGGGACGTTTACATGGTTACACCTAAATAGTGAGCCTCTGGCTTTTCAGAAACGATCCTAAGCAGAAGATGGGGAGAATCCCGATGCAGTGGGACTCAGGGGAGGTCCATCAGATGATGCTTGCTGACACTGGCATCACATGACAGTACTGAATGGGAGGGCAGCTGGGGGCAGGCCATTGCAGAGAAATTCCACTCAGACCCACGAGGACGCTGGACACCACGGCACCTGTGGTGGCTGAGGGCCTCTAGTGTCCACCCCTAAATAAACGGATGAGCGAAACAAGGCGGACACACTAGGGAGTGCCATGGCATAGTCCTAGATGGAGGCAGGACAGCACAGGTGGATCTTAAAATCACAATGCCAGGAAGCAAACAATGAACGGGATGAAACCCACCTCACAGGACCATTTAGGTAAATGAAAAACTCATGCCCACAAAACATGTTTTCCAGGTACAAAAAAAAGACACCAAACAGATTAGACTGGTAGCCTGTGGGTTATCTGTGGGGTGGGGAGATGAAAGTGGGGCATGAGGATTGATGGGAATGAATGAATGAATGAATGAATGAATGAATGACGCACGGGAGATGCTTGCGGACATTAATGTAAATGTGCTATAAGCCAAGAAATATGAGTACCTAAAGCCTCAGCACCCTCGATTCAAAAAATTCACTCAACCCAAAACAAAAATTACTCTGGTAAGCTCGCGAGCAAAATAAAGTCATAGCAGAAGGAATCCAGGATTTCTGAAACCCCTACTGTGTATCAGGCACTGTGCTACATAGGTGTTATCTCATATGCTTTTCAACAGAATAAGGGAGGGGAGTATTGTTTGTTTTAGAGATGGGTAAAGTGGAGCAGAGAGGAGAGGCAACTCGTGGGGGCTATTTGCAGAAGGGTGTGGCCTCCACCTGGTTGTCCCACACCCCATGGCTCCAGGGGGACCACGCTCTGCAAGATCTATTTTCCAGGAAGGAGTGAAAAGACATCATTTGATGATATGAAGAGAAAAATTGTGACAATTGTACAGGATGGCCCCATTCTTTTAAAAAATATGTGTCGTGTGACTGTGAAAAAACAAGCCGGAAGAATCTGTGTCCGGGTGCTTGCAGGGAGTCACTAGGAGCAGGGGTGAGTCTGTGCTGGTCAGCCCTGTGCAGGGCGGCCCAGCAGGGCTGACCCACGGAGGGCTCAGTGGCATTCACCTGTACTCATATGACTCTCCAGCTGGAAGCACATGCTTTTCTCTACACCTTTATGTATCGTCTGCATGTTTTAGAAGGCCACAAATGGCTTTTATAATCAAAGGAACAATAAAGCATTTTCTGTTTGCAAGGGAAATGTGTGTTTACCAAGGATGAGCAGAGGGATTCTGAGGCCAGCCCTGTCTGAGATTCCCGTTTCCCGGGGCAACGACTGCTGTGTCTATTTTCAGCACCCACTCAGCACAGTTCAGGGCAGAGAGGGCTGCAGAGGGGAAAGGCGGTGGTGGGAAGGAGAGGTCGTGGTTAGCAGCAGAGCCCTGGAGCCTGACTCAGGACTAGTGTGTGATGCTGGGCAAGTTCTTTGACCTCGTGGAGCCTCTCCTTCTGCACCTGTAGAGTGGGCACAATACCACAGCCATGGTGCCGAGATTTAGTGAGAGAGTACATGGGAGGAGCTTAGCACCACGCGTAGCACAGAACAGAAATTCAATACGTGATAATCTTGTGACTGTAGGTGGGAGTCAGGGAAGCACCCCAGCTGGTGGGAACAGCAGGGATGTAGGGCCCTTGTTTTCAGGTTTTTACTTTTAAGGAATCAGAACTGGGGTGGCTGTTTCCTGTCCTTCCCCAGCTTCCTCGAGAGCTATGCCGGGTGAGCGTTTATTTCTGGATAAAAAAGGCAATCCAGGATCATTTGGACTAATTTTGTCAGTAGAGCACTCTGTGCACTGGGGGGCAAATGAGGAATTATACAGCACAGCCCATGGCCCTCACCCCAGACCAGATGATTAGAAATGAAGAGATGGGACTCCAGATGCAGAAAGAGGAGGACGTGCTTGAGGATAGGGGCCAGCTCCACTCAGACCAAAGTCCTGGGAATAAAAAGGGCCCCCCACCCCCCATCTCTGGGGTGCTGGCAGAAGTATACGAATTCTGACAATTAAGTTCACGAACTCATCCTAGAAAAAGTGCTGCAGACCTCATTGCTGAATATTACTATGGACACCCTTGAAGTACTCCCCTTGAGAAGCTATGCACTGACAGCTCCTAGTCCACCCTTCAAAGCAATTTTGGAACTCTTTTTCTGGAATGGCTGTCAGAGCTGTCATCATATTACCCTTCATGTCCTGAATGTCATCCAAATGTCTTCCTTTCAATATTTCCTTTCTCTTCAGGTAAAGAAAGAAGTCATTGGGGGCCAGATCAGTGAGTAGGGAGGGTGTTCCAATACAATTATTTGTTTACTGGCTAAAAACTCCCTCACAGACAGTGCCGTGTGAGCTGGCACATTGTCGTGATACAAGAGCCATGAATCGTTGGCGAAAAGTTCAGGTCGTCTAACTTTTTCACGCAGCCTTTTCAGCACTTCCGAATAGTAAACTTGGTGAACTGTTTGTCCAGTTTGTACAAATTCATCATGAATAATCCCTCTGATATCAAAAAAGGTTACCAACATCATTGCAACAAGTTCGCGAACTTAATTCTCAGACCTCGTAGACCCTGGGGACAGACACACACACATCAGGTAAGGGACCTCTATTTATCATTTCTTTTGCTAAGTCATATCAGAAATGACACACCAGGTTGCTTAACCACAATTTGCCATCTTGTTTGTTCTTGCCTTTAAAACAATACAAGTATCTATAACATACTGAGAGATTACTGTGTGCCAGGCCCCATGCTACCGTTTTTACAGGAATTAATCTTTCCAACAGCAGAAACTGATGAGCCACGTCAATGGGACGTCACCAATTCCCGGCCCTGGGGGAGATAAATACCCCTGGTCAGGACTTACTGGGTGGACTCAGTCCCTCAGCCACGCTGCACTTCCCTCTCAAGTGTGTACTTTCGTTTCAATAAACTCCCTGTGCTTTCCTGAATTTAAAAAAAAAAAAGGTATCAATTAGGATTTGGATGGGTTGCAAGGACAAGATAACTGCGGCTTAAGGAAGAAAGACATTCATTTCTCTCTCATGTTCAATGACACGTCAATGACTAGTTCCTTCTTTCTTGAGGCTCTGTCATCGTCAGCATGTGGCTTTCTCCTTGTGGTCCAACACAACTGCTTGAGTTTCAGCATCACAAGCACGTTCCATCGAACAACTGGCAGAGGAAAAGCCAAAGAAAGGCTCACTCCTCTCGCTTAGAGTTGTTCCAGGCCTCTCCTCCTGACTTTCATGCTTCCATCTCCCTGGCCAGAATTGGTCATGTGACTCCCTCTAGCAACAGGGAGTGATGGGAAACGAAGATTTTACTCACGGTGACCATGAGTCCAGCTACAGTCAGGTAAGGAAATGGGAAAATGGTTACTTGGGGGAGGGAGGACACGTGTGGTCTTGGCCACAGAATTAATAAGTCTGCTATTCAGATGAGGAAACTGAGGCTCAGAAAAAGGCACTGACTTCTCAAAGGTCACCTAGATAGTTTGAGGCAGAGCTGGAGTTGAACCAATATCTGTCTGAATGAACAACTGGGCCTTTTGAAATCTGTGTAAAAAGATATACATGGGAAGTTCTATAAACAGGAGAACCCCACAGAGACACACCTTCAAAATCACCAGCTTCAGGGCTTGGATTTTATATGCAGTTTCAAACCAGAGCCATTTTGACAACTGAAACCAAATCCCCAGGAAACAGTTGTTTCTAGAGGCAGCTGTGACAGAACCTTAATCATAGCAGCCTAAAGAATGCTGCGTCTGCCAGGGTTCAGGGAACGGGCTGTGCATTCCATCTAGAGTGTTCCTTCCTGGCCAAGTCAAACCAGGAGAAAGTAGGGTTTATGTCAGCCATGGGAGCCTACCTGGAGGTCCCGCTCCAACGTGGCGGCCAGGGTGTTTTGTGGGGGCCGTTTGTCTTCTGCCCTCTCTGGCTTGGAGGATATGCAAATAATCGTGGTTATTTGAATTGCCTCACAGAAGGGGGTGGTGGGGTGGAAATGAGATCCTGCTGAGGAGTTGGCAAGGAAGGACACCTCCAAGGTGACCCATGTGTTCAGTGCTGACATGCTGGGCCCACAAACACCCTGACTGTGGAACCCAGGCGTCCCTGTCTTTCCCCTCACCACCCAGATCTCTCCTGCAGGAGAGGAAATGCAAACAACAACGATCACAGCAAAGCCACTCTGCATGCAAGTAACTGGCTTCCTCCTCACAGAAACAAGAGGCGCTCACGTCATCCCCAGTTCACAGCAGAGAAAATGTAGGTTTAATGACCCAAAGCAAAATATTGCAACCACTTTGGAAATGTTTGTCGGTTTCTAGTCAAGTGACACACACCCTTACCACAGGCCCAAGCAATTCAACTTGAACGTATTTACCTAAAAGAAATGAAAAAAAGACTTGGGAACAACCCAGATGTCCACCAAGAAGAGAATGGTTAAAAAAATAATTATATGTCCCTACGACAGAATATTACTCAGCAGTAGAAAGGAATGAACCACTGGTATATGCAACGGCATGGATGAATCTCACAGAAATTCCGCTGAGTGAAATAATCTGGACACGAAAGAAGTATATACTGCAGCTTTTCATGCACCTGAAGTTCATGGGCAGGCAGAGTTAGCTGTGATGACAGAAATGAGCATAGTGCTGACCTCTGAGAAGTGGCACAAGGGAAGCTTCCAGAGTGATTTTATATCAATTGATCTAGGAGATACAAGATTGTTGGATTTGGCAAAATTAATTGAGCTGTAGATTTAAGATTTGTCATTTTACTGTATGTAAATTATGCCTTCTAGAGTAAGGGGCAGGGGGTTAATATCTAAAAAGGATAAGTGACTTGCCCTGTTACATAGCTAGAAAATGTCTAAGTTGAGTTTCAGTTTCTGTGTCTGTAAAGTATAGATGTTAACAGTTTCTACGTATACGTATTGCGATGGGGCTTAAAGTGCATGAAGAATGTAAAGCAACCAGCAAAAGCCCTAGCTTGTGTTATTACACCACCCTATACAGTAGGTATCATTATTCTGTAGCACAATCAGTGATCGCTAACACACCAAGACCTACTATGTACACGCACTCTGCTGAGGGGTTTGCGTCCATTGCCTCATAGCAGCCTGTGAGGTAGCTGCTTCCCGCAGCGCAAATTGCAGGCCTAAGCCCCGCCCTCCAGGTGGGCAGCCCCACGTGGCTAGTGAGCCCTGAAAGGGTCCGGTCTGAATTGAGGTGGGCTGTGAGTGTAAAACACTCATCTTGAAGACTTCGTTTGAAAAATCTCTTAAATATTTTTTCACATCATGTCATGTGGACATGATAATATTTGGAAGTGCTGTGTTAAATAGGAGAGATTATTAAACTTAATCTCACTGGTTTCTTTTTCCTTTTTTTTTTTAACGTGTCTATTAGGAATTTTAAAATTACATATGAGGCGTGCGTATTTCCACTGGGCAGCGCTGTGCTAACCACACTGCTCCTTTGCTCCCAGCGTTTGAGTCGACTGTTAAACTTGCCTCTCCACACATGTCCTTCTCGGGCTGCTGCACTTGAACTTCAGTCCATGGGCTGATGAGCTGACTCCTTTGTCCCTCCCTCCTTAGCGTGCGTGTGTGTGTGTGTGTGTGTGTGTGTGTGTGTGTGTTAGCGGGCATATGCACGCATGTGCGTGCATTCGTCCTTTCCAAAGCCTTTTTTTTTTCTGGGCTCCCTCTCTTCACCATTTTTAGCATCACACCCGTTCAGCAGGGCGGGAGAGGGCAGAGGGGCGCCCATGCAAACACAGAATCACAGCCCTCCATCCCATCTCCTGCTGACTGTTCCATCTGATGGCCCACAAGCCCTGCAGTTCCAGGTTCTGGCCCCTGGCAAGGTTATCGCAGCTGAGATAGGCTGTCCTCTCTCTCCTAGGGAAAATAAAAATAATTCTAATTAAAGCTGGGAAGGCCCTGGGTACAATAGCGCTGGCGCCGGGCTGATGGATGTAATTCAATTTGGAGCATGAAGAGCAGGACTCAGGGCTCTCGCTGTTACCAAGCCATTTGGAGGGCAAAAGTAATCCAAAAGTGGATTTAACGAATGCAGGCCAGCCCACGTGGGGGTGGACGTGGGGGCTTCAACTGGGGGATGGAATGAGCTCTGTTGGATCCGCAGGCAGGGAACAGGTGAGGTCCTGGGGACGTGGGCCCAGATATACCTGGCTCCTCCAAACCCCTGTATCCACATCTGGGAACAGGGGGACATTCCGGTACCCACCTCCTACCACAGGTCCTCGTGAAGACTGAATGAGGCAATGCAGGTTAAGTGCTTGGTTCAGGGCCTGGCATAGAGTAAGCACTCATTTAAATGGGAGCCGTTCTCCTTTATTCCCCTCCCCCCACGGTGACACTGAACATCACCAATTCTCAGGGTCTCAGCAGATTTCTGGCACTGCGGACAGATGCCTGGTTCCGGGGGTGGCGCCCTTGGAAGGCAGTGAGGAGAGTAGTGGGAGAGGCTAAGACAAGGGTTCCTGGGCCGACCAGTGGTCACGGCTAAAAGTAGCCAACGTAATTAAATGGGAAGAGTATTACTACATTAACAAGCGGCTGCCGAAATCTCAGGGTGGGGAAACGGAAGGGAAGATACAGAGGCCTGGATGTCAGATCTCCTAAAGGTTTTAGAGAAAAGTCTGAAGTGACAAGAAGAATAATATTTTTTCCAGAGTGGAGGGCAAGAAAGGGAGATTAGAAAAGCTTAAAGAGAGGCAAGAAAGAGAAAAAGCAGCAAGACAGAGAGAGGCCCGCGCTGGGAGAGAGAGAAGGATGCTGCATCATCCCATCACCACCATCAACCCCAGAAGTGTTGGTCAGGGGACATTTTATAAACTGTGGTGCCTAATGGTCCCACATGGTCCATTTTAAAGTTGTTCACATTAAAGCAGTATTAACCCTGCTGTCTTCCACCCTTACCCCCGAAATCTGAAGAAAACTCTACTATCCTCAAAAATGATTCGTACAATCGGATTTCTATTTTTTTTCTTTTTTACATGGAACTCAAACAGGAGGCTGACCTTCACATCTAGAGTGGTAGGGGCCACATAGTATGGAAGCAAAACATGGAAACAGGAATCCTGAGGAATGGCAGGCATTTTGAGAAGGGCTCTGAACTTCTCCAGCCAGGCTGGCTTAGCATTAAGACTTCTTAAACTCCTGCCCGCCAATCCTCCTACAAGGCAGACGGTCCAGAGGAGGAGACATTCCTCTGTTGGTGGCCAGTTCTGTACCATTTTGGAATCTTTCAATGAAAAAACAAAAACGGATTGAGTCTAGCTTAAAAGCAAGGGGAGGGTAAGTTGGAAAGTTACTGGAAGCTCAGAGAATTGAAACATGAGCTAAACAACAGGCCGCAGAAAGGCCAGTAACCAGGGCAGAGCCAGAGAACTCAGCCGCAGGAAGGGTGGGCTGCCTCAGAGGACAAATACATTAATTCTTGTTGTCTCTGTCATATCCTCCACTTAAGATTCTAATTCCCAGCAATGGGAACTAGCTTGGGTTACACGGTTACCCCAGCGGTCAAATGGGGGTCTGGGCTGGGGCTCTGCGGAGAGATACATTTGGGATCTAGTCCCAAGGAGTCTGTGTGTGGCAGCCCGTGGCATGACATGGAGGGTGGGCGGGACAGTTCCCTAAAGAAAGGGGATGTTGTTGTCCCCAGAATAAAGACAGAGGCTCGTGGGCATGGGGGCGCACGCATGCAGAGACACATGGAGGTGTTTCTGACATCCCTCAGCTGCTCGGCACCCACTCTTCTCATATATACGAATTTTAAAACTGCCCCACATCATGTAATGCAGTTATTCCACACACAGCCACAAATGCAGAGCACCCCTCCTCAATGAGAAGAGGGCAAAGAAAGCAGCCTCCTTGAACGGAAGTATCACTTTCGGGAACTAGCGGAACATTTTCAGGAAGCTGTGAGAATGTCAGGTAGGGTGTGAATGGGAGGAAGTTGGGGGCTTATCTATTCTCAGATTAGAATAGCCCACCCCCTCAGGAAATAGGAAGACTCCAGTGCCCGGGTATTTTGGACGACACTCTCACGGGGCACTTGGGCTGAATGAGGCATTTTGCTTGAGTGCAAATTCCCACTTGCCCCTATGTCCTGACATGATTGAGGCCCTAAATTAAGCCAGTGAGTAAGGACGAGTATAGAGTAGTAGTAACTCATGTAAGTAGGATCAGGTTCAAATCCGGGTTCCTTGCTTCCTACTGGTTACACAACTTCAGGGAGGGCTTTCCCAATAGGAGTCTCAGTTTCCCCCGCTGTGAAATGGGTAAATGCCTACTTCGTAGTGTTGTTTGGAGGAGTAAAGGAGCCAATGCATGTACCATGCTTAGAACAGTGCCCGGTACATGGTGAAGGCTCTGTAAATATTAACGAGGATTACCCTCTCTTCCTGACAGGTGAGGAAACTGAGACTCAGGGAGGAAGAAGTGATTGGTCTAGGACGGCACAACAGTATCAAATTTCATGATAACATATGAGAGAAAGGACTAGACCAGTGTCATTCAATAGTGATAGGATGAGGGTCATATATATGACTTTAGATTTTCCTGTAGCCACATTTTTAAAAGAAGTAAAAAGAAACAGGTGAAATTCATTTCAATACATGTTATTTAACCCAATCTATCCCAAATATTGTCATTTCAACATGTGATCTATATACAAAGTTATTGAGATATTTGCCATTCTTTTTTTCTAGTAGCCACATTATTAAAAAATTAAAAGAAGCAGGAACAATTAATGTTAATAATATATGTTATTTAACCTAATAATCTAAAATGTTATTTCAACATGCAATCAATATGAAAAGCATTCATGAGATATTTTTCATTCCCCGTATCATACTGAGTCTTCGACATGTGGTGTGTCCTTTTACATTTATGGCACAACTCAATGTGGATTTCGAGTGTTCAATAGCTACATGTGGCTGCCATAGTGGACAGGTCAGTGGTAGGCTGTCTGCATTCCATTTAATCCTTCCAGTAACCCTGGGAGGTATTAATAGCCCTATTTGTAGATGAGGAAATGGTTCCTGCTAGGTTAAGTGACTTGCCCAAGGTCACACAGCTAGAAAGAGCAGAGTTGTGTTTGGGGCCATTTGGTCTGTTCCAATATGGCCACGCTGAGACCCCGGTCTTTCCACCTCCTCTACAGGCCCCATGCTCATCGCGGGGTTGTCCACCCCACAAACCATCGATTACTGCCATGATTTATGGCCTTCTTACCAGGCAGCCCTGGAGACACAATTAATTTGTTTCTGCCAGTGGAGGCCTGCCTGGACACCCTCACCTCCCTGCGCTGCCTCTGCTTCCAGCCCAGACAGTCGATCGATTCCCAGCTCATCAATGGTGCTAAGGAATAACCTACGACTTGCGGTTAGATTCGCTTAATCAGGCACTTGCTCAGAGCAGCCCATCTGACAATTTTATTGGGCTGGGAGCATCATATTTCAATGTCTGTTTCCACCCCGGATTCTTGTTTGTACATCAGTATGTTGGACATGCTGCTCTATGTGTTACAGCAGGGTCCGTGCTCCTTCTCAGTAACAGGAAACCCCCTGATTGGAGTGTAACCAACTGTCTGACCTGGAAGGGCTCACCTGTCAACCAACCAGCATTTACGGAGCTCGGTCTGTGAGCTCAGCTCCCAGTGGGATAGCGTTATTGATAATGATGTCAGTAACTATAACAGTGATAGAAGCTAATATTTATTCAGCCCTTACGATGCTCTAGCTTGTTCCACATATATAAACATTACTGCAGGGTAGATGCTATTATTTTCCCATTTTACAGGAGAGAAAACTGGGGCTCAGGAAGATGAAAGGTCTTTCCCAAGGACACACAGAGAGAGATGCATTCGGGATCTAGTCCCAAGCAGTCTGGCTGCCCTCCAAAGCTCACTGCCTTGATGAAGAGGCAAGATACTTACTCAAGAAAAATGTGATGAATCACAGAAGGGAGAAGGCAATAAAGGTTACTGTTTTTGGACTAACAATATAACAACAATAATCTGGTAGCAAATACTTATTGGAAAACTTAGGATATACTAGGCCTTGCTCTAAGAACTTCACATACCGTATCTCATTAAATCTCTACAAAACCCTAGAAGCAGGTACTATTACCAATTTATTTTACAGATGAGGAAACAGGCTTGGAAAGGTTTGGTCAAGGTCATGACAATGTAACCCCTGTGAATAGATGAAGGAGTCTATTGTAATGTTTACCTATATATTTAGTTTACTGCTGATCCCCTGCCTTCCCCACCCCAGGGACTATAAGGTGAGGGGGAGACCCCTAGAGAGACACCTGAGCTGCAGGGAACTGACGTTGAATTGGGCATTCCTAACTGACACAGCTTCAGCAGTTAGGAAATGTTATGTGCTCTCAGATAAGAGGATGCATGAGTTTCACTGGATTCTCAAAAAATGGAAGACTCACTGCTCTAAAGGTTGTTTGGAGGGAGAAGAGGGGGTTCACCTTTTAATGAAAGCATTGAATAAAGCGGTGCAAAGGGTGCAGGATCTGGAGCCAGACCTGGATTTCAATCCAAGCCCTGTCACCAAATAGCATGTGAACTTGGGCGAGTTAATTACCATGCCAAAGCTGGGCTTCTGCAGCTCTCAAAATGGGGTCCAAATGGTACCTAGTGCATAGGGTGGTGGTTGTAGGGATGTGTTTTGGACTGAATGTGTTCCCCCCACCCCAATTCATATGTTGAAACTCTACCCCTCAATGTGGTATCTGAAGATGGGGGCCTTTGAGAGGTAATTAGGTCATACAAGTGGGGTCCTCCTCACGGTGAGAATGGCACCCTTATAGAAGAGGCATGACAGAGCTTGCTTCCCCTCTCTTTTTCTCTTTTCTTTTTAATTGGGGAAGGGGAACAGGACTTCAGTGAGGAACAGGGTGTACTTCCAGAACTTTCTTCAAAGTCAAGGTGTTGTCCTTTCAGTCTTAGTTGTGGAGGGCGCAGCTCAGCTCCAGGTCCAATTGCCATTTCTAGTTGCAGGGGGCACAGCCCACCATCCATTGCGGGAGTCAAACCGGCAACCTTGTGGTTGAGAGGATGTGCTCCAACCAACTGAGCCAACCGGGAGCTCAGCGGCAGCTCAGTTCAAGGTGCTGTGTTCAATCTTAGTTGCAGGGGGCGCTGCCCACCATCCCTTGCAGGAGTCGAGGAATCGAACTGGCAACCTTGTGGTTGAGAGCCCACTGGCCCATGTGGGAATCGAACCAGCAGCCTTCAGAGTTAGGAGCATGGAGCTCTAACCGTTTGAGCCACCTGGCCAGCCCACTTCCTCTCTCTTTGCACCATGTGAGCATAAGCGAGAAGGCGGCCATTCACAAAACAGAAAGTGGGCCCTCACCAGACACCAAATCTGCCAGCACCTTGACCTTGGACTTCCCAGCCTCCAGGACTATGAGGAATAAATGTCTACTGTTTATTTACCACCCTGTCTGTGATATTTATTACAGCAGCCCAAGCGAAGACAGTATGAAATGAGACAATATGTGTCAAGTTCTTAGAAGAATCCTTAGCACACAGTAGGCCCTCAATAAATGGCTGCTGCTATAAAGTAGGTTTCTACACTCCCTCACCTCTCTTCTCCCAAACCGGGATTTCTCTAAAATGTAACATTAAACATCACCTATGCCTACTTACTGTTCACCATTGGCTCATGCACTGCTCTTGCCACGTGTTATTTCTAACAAAGCCAATTCAGAGCCAGTGGGACCTCAGAAGATACTTTTGGTCTCATGTAAAGTGGACATTCTCTAGAATAGCTTAGAACCCTTCCTCTCACTGGTCCGCTGCCCTTTGCTGACATTTTCCAACCCCCAGTGCTTCTCAAACCCAGTCCGTCCCTCTTTCCTCCATTTGCAGCCAAATGGGAATGAAGGGTCCCCAAATGGAATGCTGGGGATTACTTGGGAAACTTCCAGGATAAACCTCAGGTTAAGACCCCAAAATGTAAACACCTGCTGTTGTGGAGACTTGTAGCCGCCAGGCATTTCCTACACTGAGCACTTGCCACACATTTACTGACTCAAGTCCGCAGGCCCCCTCTGTGGTGGATCATATCATTACCCTCATTTTCCCATTGAAGAAACCAAGACTCAGAGAAATGAACCTGCCTGAAATCACACAGCTAAAAAGTAAGAGACACATCATCAGCCCCAGAATCCACATTCTTCACCCGGGGTGCTCAGCCGCCTCCTTTCCACAAAGCAAGTGGTCTGTTTTATACACGGCAACCACTCAGTAGGAAATTTAGGAAGAACCTACAGCCAAGTGGATGTTTGTCTAACCCTGTATCTATCATAAAGAAAGAAAAATCCAGTGGGAAGGACTTGGCAGAGAGGCTGCTGCAGGAGGGGAAGATGGAAAAACTACCTCAAATGACAAAAGCCACAGTGGGGCGTCTGTATAATGAGGAGATGCAAATGCAAGTAAGGAGGCACTTGGAGACTAAACAATCAAAGAGTTTGTCATAATTTTTTAATTTAAAAAAAGGGCTTCACACGTTAGGATCACGCCTTGCACAGTAGCATAATGTTCTAGAGTTGTTTTCCACACTGCATTCCTTACAGCTCATCGCTTCCCATCCTCCCCCCACCCCGCCACCCCGCCCCCCACCTCCTCCTCAGGCAGCAAGTGGCTGGCCAGGCATCTGGGCCTAAGAAAGCTGACACAGAGAAGCAGATATAATACAGCAGTCAGGCTCCTGGCCCGAGAGTGTTGACATCCTTCTCCTGAATTGGCATCTCTGGAGATCTGACCTGCACAAAGCTGCAGTTTTATTAAGTTCCCCGGGAGAGTCGGATGACACTCAGATTTGAGAAGCACTCTTGTGTTGCCGACGAAATATTTGGGAGAACGTTTAGTGAGAACAAGACATCTTATTCTTGGAAAAGCTCGCCTGGAATTGAGGAAGCAGAGAATAAGAGAACCAAAGGGCTGAGGCAGTGTTAGGACCCAAGAAACAACTCGACTCCTCACCACCTGACTCTTAGGTCAATTCTGGGGAGCAAGGGAGGGTCCCCAGCAGGCTGGGGCATCTGAGAGCTGCAGGCACTTACCTGCAGCAGCTCTTCCCTTGGGTGTAGCCGGGGAGGGGAGGGGATGAGGCCTCCTAATTCTTAGTGCCCAGCACGGGGCAGGTCTGACGTGTGAACCTGTGAACCTGAGACTACTGTTCTGAGATTCCTGGCCACTGCGTGGCATGGGAGCAGAAGAATCATCCAGGTGCCGAGTGGGTTCTGAAGACAGTTTCCTCAACCTAGAGTGGTGTGAAAGCAGCAGAAGAACTACAGGACAAGCAGGGCGCCTGAAAGGACCTTTTGGTCAGACATGCAGACTCCTTCAGCCATGACTTGGATGGATGGGCAGATTCAGGAAGAACAGCCAGGTCAGGATCCTGCAGCTGATGCCAGATGGAATAGACGGGAATAGAAGGATTGGACCCCCGTCCCACTGCCAGGCTTTGGCACTAGGCGTGCCCCCAGGGAAACTCAATTAGACCTAGATTAGATTTTTGCTCAGAAGCACACGGGGGTCTATAGCAGACGCTATTTGTGCCCCACCTGCATTCTCGGACCCTTTATCATTTTCATGCCCACGTGCTTTGATGCTCCATAGCCAGCACCTGTATCTCCCTGTGGCAGGGCTGCCCTCAGGTTTCCAGGACCCCGTGGCCTGCTTATCTAGAGGAGCCAAAGTGCCCGGGTAGTCACATCCCTTAGGACGTCCCATTAGTAATGCTTGATGGGTGCAGGGAGAGGGAGACACAAGTTCTTCAGTGTCTGTGCCCCCAGTAGAGAAAATTCTGATGTGTGACCATTGCTCTCCCCAGTGACCTGCAAGAACGAGTGAAGGTTACCTCCATGGGGCTCTGCTTGGCCCCCTTCCCTTGGGGGGCAGTGTCTCACTTGCCTATTCCTTGATCAGATTTTCCTGGGAATACTTTTTTGTATCACTTTTACGTGAATCCTCATCTTAAGAATTTTGTGTAATACAGGAGCTCAAAATAAAACTGAGTTTCGTTATAAGAAAACAATTAAGGTACACTTTGATAGCTTATAGACTGAGTTGACAGACTAAGGTTCAGAAGACTACACTTATTAATGAATATACCACCATAAAAGCTACCTCTTTTCAGCACTCACACATTTTCATGAATGATCTCATTAAACCCATGATTTAGAAACCACTGGTAGGCCCATTTCACAGACTTCAAAAGGTTCAATAACTCCAGTTCAAAGGCTACAAGCAAAGCCAGAGCCCTGTCCAAACCACAGCTCTACGCATGGGTCTGGCCAAATTCCCATGCCCTGAGCAGAAGCACTAAGGGAAGTCAGAGACACAGTTGCTAAACTGGGGTGTCATGAGCTCCTTCTACACAGGGGATTCTGGGTCAGGAGGAGGCAGAGGACCACACCTCACAGGACGCCTTTGTAGCAGAATGGCAGAGCTTGGGGGACAGGCTCAGGGGATAAAGACCTTGAGTGAGTTTAAATCCCCGCTTTAGCATCTGCTTCCTATGTGGCCTAAGGCAGGTCCTATCGCCCACCTCTGAGTTTCAGTTTTGTCATTTGCAAAGTGTGGTTAAAAAGTGGAGATCCCCTGGCTCCTGCATGATAGGGGCCTGGATATGGGATTCCGACATCTTGTGGTCTTAAAAAGTCCCTGCCAAAGTGAGCCGATGACTGCAATTTACTTTGAAATGTATCAGACAAATAAGAAGGATGGATTGATGGATAGATACGTGATAAAGCAAGAAAAATAAAATATTAATGGTAGAATCTTTGCTTTGGATAAAACTCTTTCAACTTTGCTGCAGGTTTGAAACTTTCCAGAATAAAATGTTGGGGAGAAAAATCCCTCATGGAGTGATTCTTTTCTGATGCAAATGGTCCCTGCCTGCTTCTTTTATGTCCCTTTGATGCCCAAAGCAAGAGAGAGGCAAGGCAGGAGGAGGCAGGAGGTCTTATCTTTCCAGGATCCCCTATCTGGGGAATTTCAGTCTTGAATGTGCATTTTCTTTTTGTTTGGGAGTTGTCAGGATGAGAGAGCCTGTGCCCAGCAAGGTTCTCGACTGCAAAGGAATGCTGGTTTTGATAGCAAGATAGTGGGAGCAAGGCTACAGGTGCCTGGGGGGAGAGAAGAGATGGATGTCACTGGGTGTAAGATGTACCTCGCGGTCACCAGATGTGACTTCACTGTGGGGCCCACGATATTTCCCAGTGCTTTGGACATCACTTCCATTTATTGCCCTTTATGCTTTTTTGATTCATCTTGCAGGCAGGACAAGTCAGTTTTACACGGAAGCAAGAAGGATTCTTTTTCTAGCCCTCTGAAGCAGTGGGTTGTTTATTCTCTCTTCCCAAAGGCTTCTGTCAGTTTGTGCTGGATCCATCCAGGTTCATCCTGAAGTGCCTCCCTCCAGCAGACAAAGCCACAGGCAGCTTGAAACCTCATTGGTAATTCATCCAGGCCCAGAGAGAGGACCACACTATAGTCAAAACAACAGGGGTCATGGTTAACAAGGTACCTTTTCACCAGAGGTACCAGGACATGACAAGAAGACACCAGGCATCCATCTCGGGCTGAAGGGTAGAGAACCAGCATCTCTTCTGAAGTTTATTTGTTCCCTTTTAATGATACAAAAAGTAACTCCACTTCTTGGAGGCAGTTGAATGCCCCACACACCAAACCCAGCCACTGTCGTTAGCGTAGAGCCTGACCCATAATAAATAGTCAAAATTTTGAATGAATAAATGAGTGGATGATATAGAAAACACATTTGCCTTCATGAATTAATAATATAATATTGGATATCATGTATCGAATAAATTGTGTGCAGAATTATGGTAAAGTGTTTGCAAATAGCTCTAATTATTCCCCTCCCTGTATCTATACCCCTTAACAATGTGACTTTGCATCTCCTCCTGTCAAGAGACAAGTCTATTTTCCTGCCCCTGAATCTTGATTGGCCTTGTGACTTATTTTGGTCAACAGGATACGGGAGAAGAGATAGAGTGCCAGTTCCCATCTTGAGGCCCCAAATGCCTTGTGCATGTTCCCTCACTATCTTGGAACCCTGTCACTACCTAGCCAGTGGATCCGAGTTCGATACCAAGCAGAGCGGGGACAAAAAGGGGTCATCCTAGATCAGCCAGCTGCCCCCCTACCCAACCCAACTCAGCAAATGACTGGAGTGGCACGAAGAAGCTGAGACCAGCTGAGACGAGAACCACTGAAGTGAAGCCAGCTCAAATTTGTGAGTTCAATGATTGTTCTAAGACACTAAATGTTTGGTTGTTTTTTCCCCCACAGGAAAAGTTGACTGATACACAAGCACTGTGTTACGTACATATCATTTCACCCTTACAACAACCCTCCCAAGTGGGTGTGATGGATACAGTTATCTGTCCTCCAAAATGTGTTCTTTCCTCATCCCAAAGCAAGAGAGTTTGAGCTGGGACATAGCTGCCTACATAAGGACTACATTTCTCAGCTCCTCTTGTAGATATACGAGTTCCTGCCAAAACCCAAAAGAGTGAAAATGATGTCACAACTTCTGCCTCAGTCGCTTAAGACAAAATCCCTAGCCTTGGAATCCTGCTGTCTTCCCCTTCCTGCTGACTAAGCTGGGATAACTAGAGTGCCTATTTGTTGGAGGTAGCAGAGCCCTTCATCCTGAATTTCTGAATGTTCCTGGGAAGACGCATGCCTTAGACTGTTCGATGGGCAAGAAATAAACTTCTGACTTGGTGGCATCCTTGTGCCGTGGAGCCTGTTTGTCATAGCAGCTAGTGTTGACCCAACGCAATAGAGATTATGATCCCATTTTACAGGGGAGAAAGTAGAGGCTCAGAGAGGTGACATGGCTGGCTTCAAAATTGCACTATCTAGGACAGTAGCCGTTAGCCGTGTTGCTATTTAGATTTAAATGAATTAAAATGAAAATCAACCCAAATTCATGTTCCTCAGCTACACTAACCCCATCTCAAGTGACCAATAGCCACATGTGGCTGGTGGCTGCCAGGCGGACAGCACAGATAGGGAACATTCTCATCATTGCAGAATGTTCTTCCTTCTAGACCAGATGGCGCTCGTCTAGAAAGGGCAGAGCCGTGACTCTCGTGGGGTCGGAGCGGCTTCAAGGCTTTGCTTGTCTGCCTGCCTCCTGCCATGCAGAGTTCTTTTCAAGAGTTGCTCCCCTGGTGTATGTGCATGTTTGTTTACAGATCATTATTATCTATTTGTCAGCGACACTAGGAACGGGGAGGGAAGCGGGGACTTATAATTAAAGGATGACAGCAGCTGGCAAGAGGATCAATGAAAAAAAAACAGGAAGTCATCTCTGAAATGTTCACACACAGTCATTAAGAAAATATCACTTGATTTGCCAACGCTGGACACAAAACAATGGCGATGTCTTCACCTCCAGCCTAACCTTTAAAGCAGAGCGACCCACCCTGAATAAGATTAACTGCTTCTTGCCTTGCCGCTGCTCCGGAAGGGACCCGTATTGATCTGTCTAAGATAGTTATGGCTGGAGGAAGCCTGGAGGCTCACAGCAGTGGAGCTGGCAGGCACTGCTGGATATATTCACCGCCCTGGTCTGGCTGGTGAGGTGGCAGAATGAGGAGGGCAGGGGAGCAGCCAAAGAAGAGAAAACCTATGGGTGACGTCCCAACGGAGAAACGGGGCATCGTGATATGGTCATGTGGCGACATCCCACCATATCCAGCTGCCGGTCAGTGTATGGCGGGGTGTGTGTGGGGGTTTTCCTTCTTCCCCCTCCCTTCATCTTAAGGATGACCAAGGTGGCAATATAGTCACGTGCTTTATAAATACTTGTAAGTACTTACTGTGTACCAGGCAGTGTCCCGAGCCCCTTGGGGATACAGCAGTGAAAAACACCTGGTTTTGCCCGCAGAGATGTACAGTCTTGTTAGGGAGAAAGAGAAGTATATAGAAGGACATGACAGTAGAGTGTGATCCTTTCTGAGTTAGAAGAAGGTGTGCAGGTAGGGGCTGTGGGAACAAAGACTAAGGCAACTGTTATGGGCTGAATCGAGTCTCTCTCAAAATTCGTATATTGAATTCCCAACCCCAGTACCTCAGAATGGGACTGTATGTGAAAATAGGGCCTTTAAAGAAGTGATTCAAGTCAAATGAGGTCACTAGAGTGGGCCCTAGTCCAATAGGATTGGTGTCCTTCTAAGAAGAGTTTAGGACACAGATACACAGCGTGAGGGGTGTCACCTTATGAGGACACAGCGAGAAGGCTGCCGCCTGCAAGTCAAGGAGGGAGGCCTCAGGGGAAAGCAGAAATGCTGACACCTTGATCTTGGATTTGGAGCCTCCAGAATCATGAGAAAACCAACATTTGTTCCTGAAGCCACCTAACCTGTGTATTCTGTTGTGGCAGCCGAGCAGACTGGTACAATCACCAAATTCCGTTTGGGGCGGGAGGACATCTGGGAAGGCTTCCCGGAAGGGGTGATTATTGAGGTGCAGCATGAATAGAAGAGAAGCTGACAAAGGGGGTAACCAAGGAGGTTGGGGATTCCAGGCACAAGGGATACCATGTGAAAGACGTTAGAGTAGGCCATGGAAGACACCGTGAGTCAAATTGGAGAAGTTGCTCTGTTTCCTGGAGGCAATGGGGATTAACCACTGCATGGCATGATCAGGTTTCGTTCTACAAAGATCACCTGAAATGCATCCATATGACGGATTTCAGGGGCATGACGGGACGCTGGGTGACGGGTTGAGAGGCTGGGCAGGGGCCAGATCAGAGATGCTGGTGGCTTGGACTCAGGTGGTCGCAGCAGGGAGGAAAAGAAGAGCTCAGATGGGAGAGATATTTAAGGAGACAGGGGCTGAAGGTGGATGGCCATGGTGGCTCAAAGGGAGAGCAGAGCATCCTTAATTGCCCAGTAGGAGACCCTGAGACAAGGACTTAAAAGTGATATCTCACTTAGGAGTCAAGGTGGAAGAGTGGGGGAGGTGAGAGAGGAAGAGAGGACAGCCAATAAAGGATCTAATCAGCGACTACTGAGGGCAGACGGAGCTTAACCCTGATGGGGAGCAGTGGGGACGGTGCAGGACAGGACCACAGAGGGGTCCCCCTTGGGCAGCAAGGGAGCCAGGGTGTTTATACACCAGCTCCTGCCAGGGTTAGCGGAAGGCTATTTGGGGGAGGGGACTAGTTCCCTATCACATCTGAGCCACCATAGAGGTGACAGGAAGGGCTCTTGTGACAAGAGAAAGCCTCAGGCCACAAACTGCAGGTGCCAGCAGAGACGTCTACTTGATGTGCCCTGAAACAGTAGGGATGAGAGGTGCATTAGGGCACAGCGTGTGCCCCAGGAATCTAGGGTGTCTCGGCATTCTGGCGTGGGGATCCAGATGCAATCCTTCATGCACTGAACTGGGGAGTGGAAGAGGAGGAGGAGGAGATCGTTTTAGACCCACTGTTGTCTACGGTGGTCCCAGTGGGCCTCTGGGATGTGGGTCTGGAGATTTTGGACACATCAGTCTATGAAGCCACTGGAGAGGCCAGCAGTACATGGCTGGGACCTAAAGCCATAGGAGAGGATGTCACGGCCCAGAGGGAACAAGCAGCGTGAAGCGGTCTGGGACGCCGGATGGAGCCCTGCGGAGCTCCTGCCCCACGTGACAACCACGTCCCGAAACTCCAGCCACAGGTCCTGTGCTGCTCAGGCTGCTGAGACCATCCATTAAATGAGCTGCAGATAAAAGTCTCAGGGCAGCGCTGGGGAAAGTGATTACTAAGAAGAAGCATCTGAATTAAGGAAATAATTCTCTAGCATTTTTTAATTAAAACCTTCAACCCAAGGAGCTTGTTCGTTTTAGCTTCGGCAAGTGGTTCTGCCGCCGCTCAGCACCCTGCTGCCTGCACACTGTCTGAAGTGGCTGCCTCTGATTTCCCTAATTTGTGAGGTGCTGGCGCTTTGGGTGGCAGGCGGGTGATTATAGCCAGATGGGAAGCCAGCCCCTCCAGAAGCGGATTCCTGTTGGATTTTTGCAGCCAGCTGGAGGCTGCAGGAAATCCGGGGACTTTCTCATCCCCTCTCTCCACTCCTCAGATGAGCTGCATTTGAAGGGCAAAAGAGAGAGAAGTCTTACTTGCAGGGTGATTGACAAAGACTATCGCAACAGGCTGGTTGAGTGTAGCCCACTGGGTGAAGAAAAGACTAATGTTAATTCCTGATTAATCCTATGGACAGACTAATAACTGTAGCTAATAATTACTGAGTGCTTTCCATGCGCCAAGCATTGTGCTCTCTGCCTGAATTATTTCGTTTAATCTTTATAATAAGTCTGTAAGTTAGATAGTATTATTAGCCCCATTTTACAGATGATGAAACTGAGGCTCAGAGAGTTGCAGTGACTTTGTTAAGGTCACACAGCCAGTGAATGACAAAGCCAGCAATCCAGGTTCTAAACAGGGAATAAAAGAAGCACTATCACTGAAAACAAACAAAAACGTTGAGTCTGGAGATAGAGAAACTAGCTTGGCGTCACTTGCCTACATATAACATGCTCCATGAATGTTAGCTATTACTATTATTATGATGGTCCCCAGACTCTAAATGGGATTGAGAAGACTGCCGTCTCAGACACGCAGACATGTGGGCCAATTCACGTTCAATATTTACCCCAGCATTACTTATAGAACCGTGAAAAGTTGGAGCCAATCTAGATGCCTAAAGATGGGGGCTTGATGTCATAAATCACGGTGGATCCATATAGTGACATTGCACAGACGTGTTAAAAGTCCTATGTAGATAAATGGCTAATGACATGGAAAGATGTTCAGAACACATTGTTAGGTTGCGAGTTCTTTTAAAGCAAGTTACCAACGATATAATACCTTTTGTATAAAAATTATTTGAAAAATAATGTACGTAATAATATGTACATATCCACATACATATACACATATACTCAAAAACTGAAAAGAAAGGCACTAAAATAAAAGTCCCTATGTCACGCAGACCTAGGTTCAAATCCCAAGTCCACCACTTACCAGCTGAGAGCTCAGGCAAGTGGGTCAACCTCTCGCAAGGGAAGCGTTTCCTCACTGTAAAAATGGGGTTAATAATACCACCTACTTTCTAATGTCACTATGAGGACAATGAGATCATTCCTGTTAAGTGTCCTTCAGGATGCCTGGTAGGTGCCCCAAACCATTAACTATGTATTAGCTTGTTCATGCATAAATAAGCAAATATTTGCTGACCATATACTAGATGTCAGTGTTCCAGATGAAGGGGACATAGTCAAAAACAAAAAAGAAAAGTCCCTGCTCTCCCGGAGTTTCGATTCTGGAGGAGAGACAGACAGTAAACAAATCAACAAGAAATTGCATCTGGAAGTGCTCTGTGAAGAATTAATATAGGACAGTGATCAGAGCTGAAAAGTGGCAACTGTCAGTGGGGTCAGAGAGGGCTGCTCACAGAATTGAGACTCAAAAGGAAAGATGGAGCCAACAAAGGGAATGGCTGTGCAAAAGCCCTGAGGTAGGGACTGTGGAGGGATCCGGGGACCTTTTAGCTAAGATAGCTGGAGTGGAGTGGTTAACAGGAGCGGTAGGTTACGGTGAGGGCGAACAGGTAAGGTGGGGCTCAATATATCAGGTTTTAAGAGCCAAGGTCAGGAGATCAGATTTTATTCAAAGGCTTCAAGAAGCCTTTGTAGGATTCCCAGCAGGGGGTGATGTGATGTGCCCTCCCCTAGGTTTCATCCTGTTATCAAGTATTCCACTTACTGATCAACTTGCCATAGCCTCCCCTGTGTCCTGTAAACTTTGAGAGCAGAAACCATAGCTGATTCATCTTCGCAACCCCTTCCCTCCTGGTCCTAGGAAACAGCTCTGGGCCCCCCGCAAATATTTGTTGAATGAATAAAGAAACAAAGAAAAGATGGATGGACCTGTTTTCTTTGCATTTGTCTTAAACCTCCTTCTGGTTCTGCAGACGTCTCCTAGGGGAAGCAGTGTCAGCCAGACTCCAGTCCTCTCATCTTTGCAAGAGAAGCCCTGGGGCTGGTGCAGGGAAATGTTTCCCTCCATAGGTGGGAGATGGATGAGCTGGCCCCGAGGCACTCCTGTGTGAGACCCTTTGTGACCGAGAGAGGGATGATTGGGAAACATGGCGGTGGGTGAAATGGCTGGCCATTCTTTACCAGCTGGCAGCTCGGCACAAGATAAATCGGGTCCTTGGAATTCTAAATGAACCTGCCTCCCTGGATGAAATAGCCTGGGTTCAACCCCAACCCAGAGGTACGGCTCTACAAGGTGTTTCCGAGACGGCTGCTATTCAGGCTCCAGCCACTGCAGGATTCAGAGGGGGGCTTTGTGCAACCTCAGTCATCCCAATTCAGGACAAAAGGAACACCCAGAGAAGAAAAGCCTCATCTCTAAAGTGTCACTTTAACCCCGTGCTAAAACCTCTTCATGCTCTTGTCCCCCACCCTACCCCCCATCATTTTTAGTGCCTCCTGGCATCTGACATCTGCCTTTTATCATATGATGCTAATGATCTAAGGCAGGGACGGCGCATGTGTTTCATCTGCTTGCCAGTTCAGACTGATGGATAATGACTGCCTGCCTGTGTTGAGATGGCTCCTGAGGTTTCATCCGGGCTCTGATGGAGAGAAGCTGTGATTGATTAGTGATGTCTGTCAGGACATGTGAGGGGAGGATAAGGGCCTAGTACCACCAAGTTTCCATCCTTATTCTAAAGCCTAGAAACTGAAATATCTTGTCCCACAAAAAGAAAAAGCGGGAAAAACATTTTTTTCCCATGCATGTGATTTTGGTTTTAATTTTGCCTCAATGGAGTAATAATAATATCTGTCATAATTAAGTACTTAAAATATGCCAGACACTGAGCTAAGTGCTTTATATACATTATCTGATTTAATCTGCATTACTACCCTAAAGTAGCATCAACACTATCTGACACATAAGGAAACTCAGACTTAGTTAAGTGACTTGCCCAGGGTCTCACAACCAGTAAGTGGCAGAACCAGGATTTGATCCCAGCTCTGTGAGAGTCCAGTGACATAAAGATTCCACAGCCTACTTCAGCACCCAGCATCTACACTTACACACACACACACACACACACACACACACACACACACACTCACAGTTCTCTCTTATATTTGACCTTTATCCTTCTTGCTGCAATAACGGCACAGTCCATCTTAGAATACCACGATTTAAATTCACGGTTTGAGGGACCCATGGAGCTGTGCCACCCAATACAATGGGCACTGGCCACACATGGCTAGTGATACTTGAAATGTGGCCAGTCCAAACTGAGATGTGTTGGAAATGCAAAACGCACACCTGATTTTGGAGACTCAGTAGAAAAAGAATGTAAAATAAAACACCAATGTTGTTGATTACGTGCTGAAAGTATAATACTTGTGCCACACTAGACTACATAAAATATATTACTAAAATTAATTTCATCTGTTACTTTTTCTCTCTTTTTAAATGTGGCTGTGAGAAAATACAGGGTTACAGAGATGGCTCACATTTGTGGCTCGTGAAACGTTTCTATTGGACAGTGCTGCTCTTGAGATCAGCCACTCCTTCCAATCCCATCATTTTTAACAGGAAGGAAATTGCCCTCCTGAGAGGTGAAGTGACTGGCCTAAAGTCATGTCACTTTTGGCAGCAGATAAAGGGCCCCCTCTTAGTTTTCTTGTCCCTATATCCCACGCCCTTTCTTCCTTAGTGGAATAGAAACTGGCTGCAAACCTTTTCCTTCCTTTCAAACATACTTTCACACTGGGGAGGGAAAAAACAAACAAAATCTAATTTAGACCAAACAGGAAAACAGCCAATTTTTCTCCCCCCTAAATGTCTGATGGAATACAAGAAACCAGTGGTGGTCACGAAGCCTCCACTGCCTTGTCCTGGAGCCTCCTAGAAACTGGGGGGCTGCCTCTGAGCCCGCCCCACGTGGAAGGCTGTTCTGGTTGTGTCTTCTGCTGAGTCCCCAGCAGTTGTGTTTCCACAGACAGCACCTCCACACACCCTTCTCTCGGGCCCTGGGAGTCTGGTGTCTGGGACAGACGGGACTTTGCAGTTAGCTCCACCTGTGGCTGCTACTGAGTCTCAAGCCACAGCAATTCCTGTTCCTACCACATCCTTACCTTCTGCCTCATGACTCGCTCTGACTATACCACACAGCAAGGAGTGTGGTTTCCCCATGCACTGAGGCTGATGGACACTTTGAGATTCGATTTGGCCTCTAGAGTTACAGTCCTGGAATCCAGATCTGACTCTGCCATCCACCTCTCGTGACGCCCCCAGATTGCCTCTCGTAGTCGACACTGTCAGTCCCCCCCCCCAGAATCCCCCACCACGCCTTTCCAATCCAGGGTGCTTAAAATAATCTGGGATCCCCACTGTCTGCATCTCTCCATCCAAGGGCTTTCCTGACCTCCAGAAGACTGCTCTGCCTGCTGGGGATTTAGAACCTTGCAGGAGCAGCCCCGGACCAAGTGAGGGGCGTGGAGCTTAGACACCCCAGCTCTTGGCTCTCGGTGCGATTACTCTAACGTGAGCGATTGACACCATTGCCCAGTGTCTCCCCTGGGATTAAGCCCGAGCTGCCTTCTGCTGCCGCTGCCTTAACTATACTCTCTGTATTTCCTGCCCTGTTTCCGGTCTCACTTCCCCACTCTCCCTCCCTGCTTCCTGGGATTATCTCCTGAGTAAACCACTTGCACTGGAATTCTTGTCTCAGGACTGGCTTTTGGGGAAGCCCAACCCAAGGCCCCTCTCAAACACAGCTTCCCCCTCTTGCCTCCTGATTTCTTCCCTTAGGGAGATCCTCCCCAATAAGTGGCAACGCCGTGATGTAGCTGGGACTGACTGCACCCCAGCTTCAGGGAGTGGTTGAGCCAACCAACGAATCCCATCTCCCTGCCTCCCCCCAGACATAGGGATTGGTTAAAAGATGGACATGTAACAGAAGTCAGTCTAATGAGCGAGAGACAGACTCAAGATGTTCGTGGAGGCCTCCAAAAGTCCCCTGGGTGTGAATAAGGAAACCTAGGTCTCCAGGAAAGGCTATGACAGATCTCTTGACCACAAGGGAAGGCGGTGTTCAGGTTAAGTGGATACACGGAAAGCAGAGAGAGGAGAAACGGGGAGAATAAGATCCTTGGTGATGATGCAGAGCTACCGGATCCAGCTTCGCCTGGTCCACACTCTACTTCTGGACGTTTTGGTTATAGTAGTTCATGCATTTCTTTGATTTTCTTCAGTAAATTTGCATTTGTAATGGGGTATCACCTGCCCACTGCTCCCACTTTGAGGAACTCAGTCAAGCCCCAGAAGGCTGATTGTGGAGTCCCTCTCACTGTACCTATACATGTCTCGGGGTCTTCTGAGGATTAATGAGTATCCTCAGGGCAGCATTTTGACGAGGTAGATGAACAGGACACAAAGAGCAGGGAGGGCCTTGATGACACTTAGCTGGTGGCAGAATAGTCAGAGGGACGGTCAGGAGGCCCAGGAATGGCTGGTTTTCTGGACACGATGGCATCCTGGCTGGATGAGCCATCCTCAGGCCACCAGGCTGGTCCCCACAGGCTGGGCTCAAATGCTGCCCTCACATTCACTAACAGGGTCCCCTGCTGCCACTGCCCCCTGAAGTGTCCGTCTCAGGAATGCAGCATGAGCCCTGAGGCCTCAGTTACACCACCCTGCCCTGGCCCTGGGTCCTGCCTTATCCATCTTGAAGCTCCTGCTCAAAATTCATCTTTGTCACAATACTTAATGGTATATCAGAAAGTGTTGGAAAGGAACCCATGCCTTTATCAAGCTATGACACGCCAGGGAGGGCCCAGTGACTGGAACACAAAAGCCCTTCCCTGAAGGTGAGAAGGAATATTTTTATTCCGCCTGGAAGTTCACCCTCCACCTAAAGATTATCCCAAAGCCTGATTCTAATGCCTTTTAATGGGATGGAGGGGTTACCAGCTTTGCACAACACTCTAACTTTCAATGACAAGGTGGCCCAGCACGCTGGGACCACCCAAGGCCGCTATCCTGGTGACACACATGTGTCTCGGCTTCTAGAGGACCGAGTGCTCAGTGAGGACAGGGATGGTGTATTGAGCTCTGTGTTTACCCGACACTGAGCTTCATTCACGGGTCCTATTCACCAACATCTCCTGCACTGGACACGTGCTAGACTCAGAGGGTCTCAGGCCAGACCAGAACATTCTTTCCTACCCCCCTAGACTCAGAGGGTCTCAGGCCAGACCAGAACATTCTTTCCTACCCCCCTAGACTCAGAGGGTCTCAGGCCAGACCAGAACATTCTTTCCAACCCCTCCCCCCATGTTCAAAACCCTCCCCCATTTAAGCCAATGCAAAGTTACAATATAATACCTCTCCACCTTTAGAGGAGTGAGTATACTTGTATATAGTGTAAGTCCTGACAGTTATTTATTTGTTTATTTTTTGTAATGCAAGCGCCCGACTTAAGTTTTGATTGCTGAGGCACCCACGTCAAAGAGGCATCCACTTCAGTCTCTTATTTGGAATAAACACATGGCCAGCCACAGGACTAAAGAGTCAGGCCACCTCCCCCCACTGAGGCTACTTTGTTTTAAAGATCTTGGTTGATTTCAATAACTGACCATTTGGGCCACTTGGTTTTTTCTCTCCTCCCGTGCTTTAAAGTTCCGCTCTCACATTTTAAATTCACCAATAAAGAGAAAGCCCGAAACCTAGACCCCCACCCTGAACCCCAAACAAGCAGAACCCCAGGCCTGTGTGCACTCTCTTGCTCTCTCTCGCTTTCTCTCTACCTGCAACTTCGCTGTGTGGTGACAGGTGTGCTGTATAATTTCTAGGTCCTGTAAGTAATAAACCTTTCTGTTTTACCAAGTTTACTGATGGTTATTGCTAAGGGGCTTCTTACAATAATAAGAACCACAATGGCTGGTCCAGTTACAACACTGGTTATTATTAGGCAGAAAGCAGTACAAAACAGTATGTCAAATCCAGAAATTCAGGGAGGCCCAGGACAAGTGGGAATTTACCATCAATAATGATTGAGCCCTTCCTTTGGGCGAGGCACTGAGCTGGATATTTTACATGGATTACATCATTTATTCCTCACAATATGCCAAGGTGGTTATGATTATAATCCCTATTTTAGAGCTGGGAAAACTGAGGAGCATACATGTTAGTCACGTGGTCCAGGGTCATAGAGCCAGCTAACGTCCCAGCCAGGGTTCAGGCCCATGGAGTCTGACTTCACAACCTTCCTTGTCTCCTTGTCAACCTGTACGCCACACTGGGCAGAGCTGAGCAGCTGCCCCCTTGGGGAGTGTGGTCTGGGGACAGAGATGAGCTAAGCTCGGGAAGGCGGGAGTTTCTTTCTTTTGAAAAACTGCATTACACAATATGTTTCTTGCCTGAGCCTCCAAGAGAGAATTCAGCTGAAACTAAAAATGATTCTGGTTTCCTTCAGGGGAAGCCGAGATTTTCCATCCTATCATAAAAGATACTCAGTGGGATTCTCTGCTCTATTTTGGACTCCTTCTATTCTGGTTGCATCCTTACTACAAAAGCAGAATCTGCTCTCCCTTCTTGCCTGTTTACTCCTAAGGCCCAACTCAGTTCAGCCGCACCAACCATTCTGCCTCATCCACCCATTTGCAAATCATAATTGAGGACCCACTGTGTGTCACGTGCTGTTTCAGGCACCGAGTCAGGCACCAGCAACACCACAGCCGATGTCTTAGCTACAGTTCTCCCCTCTGGAGCCAACAACCCAGAGATGGCAGCTTGTATTTTCACCTCCTTTCACAAAGCATCACTTTTTCTATTTTGGGGGCTGTGCTGAGGGAGGAGAAACAAGGGGTGGGTATGAAATACTCTCCGTGTAACCCTCTGAGTGGGGGTGGATTAACTGCAGTGGACAGAACTGCAGTAACGTCAGCCGAGCTGCAGACGGAGGGAACACAGAGAGTTCTGCAGCCAGAGCTGCCCTCCCGCCTCCCCTCTCGGTGGCACCCGGTTGGCTGCAATCTAATGACATGGTCATCAGCAACCAGGAACAGAGGCTCCTCTCTGCGCCAGGCAGTTCTCCCAGCGTTCTCAGCACTCCCCAAATGGTTTTCCTCTAGGCTCAGCAAAATGCCTCGCTGGCAGACGGCTAATGGGCCTGGCTGACTGCGGTTCTACCTTTGAGGAATTTGCAGAGGAGGAGTTCCATTTTCAGAGGTTATGGGGGCTGACGTTGGCTTCCGGGGCAGAGATGCAGCTCTTGATGGAACTGTGAATGGTTCCAAATGGAACCGCATCTTTCTAGGGCCTCGAATTGAGCTGAATCGAGTTTCCCTTGAACCCTTAGGGGTTATTCCGCTGTGAGGCTTTAAAGGACAGAGAAACAGGGCTACTAAAGTGCCCTCCCAATGCTGTGAGGACGGGCTGGGTAGAGCATTTGGCTTGAAGCCTGGCACCGAAAAGTACCTGGGGACCAGTTATCACTTAGTCAGCCCACTAGCTCTCTGAGGGAAGGGGAGGATATCACGTGACTCTGCCTTCACCCTACTCACAGCTGATTGGACAGCGATGGGCACATGACCTTCGGGCAACCAATCCCAAGGCTGTGGCAAGCAACGTGTGGGGCAGCTTCAAAAGGATGAGCGAGTCCAGTGCTTCCCATAGGGTAGCACAGAAAATGGCCTTAGTTGGCGCACATGTGATGTTAAAAATTTTGCACATATGACTTCAAAAATTTTTAATTGTTAGGCTTTTATTTTAATGTATATAAAGAAAATGCTGGTTCCATTTATGGTACTGATGAAAAAGTCCCTTTATGATACATAATACTAAAATTCACAAGGAATTGCTTTTTTTTAGATGTATGAAGAAAATTTTAGCCCAGCTGGTGGAAGTCTATTGCAAATAATGCAAAAGTGGAAGGTAAATGGTTGACACGCGGTCAAGTCCCAAGACCACATTCTTCCCTCAGGAATCGGAAATGAGGGAAATGAGAGGCTGAGGTAGCTGCTGAGGGCCTGACAGTGATGGGCTCGGGTAGGGTTGAGATAGAAGCGCAGCAAACCAAAACCACGTGCAGGCTGCAGCTGTGAGGGAGAGGGGACAAAGAGGGTGGGGAAACTGGTTGGCGGTGAGATCGGTGACTTGAATAAATGTACATAAACGAGGAGAGAAAGAGAGAGAAACAAGGGAGATCAAGGTGGAGGTGGAAAGACAGAAAGACAGACATAGAGAGAAGCCCAGACAGGCATCAAGGCCGTGAGTTACCCACTGCACACATGTCCTTACAGTAAGTCCTGCTTGTTTCCTGAGATACTCTGAGTGGGTCTCTGGTCACATCAGCCTAACATAAATGGATGGATAGGAAGCAATGGTATTTCGGAGACTTTGGGGCACCAGCTATCACATGTAAACCTACAATGGGGAGCCACTGAGGGTTCTTGACAGAGAAACAGGGAGGGATTAGAGTGAGGCCGGTGAGGTGCCCAGGGAGAAATTTAAGGAGATACTCATTTGCAAGCTCAGATATCAAATTGCAGCAGGGGGCTGATTTCTACATCTCTTCTTGAAATTTCATGGAATGAATTTATTGATTGCAAAGAGCATCAGCAAGTATGTGAGTCCCCATTCTATCTAAACCACGGGCGCCCATCTCTAGAACTTGGCTACTCTGGAAGCAAACGGAAAGAACCAGTTGGTATATAATTTAAATTCTGCTAATGTGTACAGTATTTACTATCTGCAGCCAATTGTCACCAATCAATATAACCGTTCTTACTTAATGGGTGAAAATTGCAATTCCGGTGCCCCAGATCAGCATGGGGCGTTGCGACTAATTGGAATAGAATTTACTCAGGAGCATAATGAAAATGTAAATTCCCACACATTAATCAAACAATTATTTCTATAACTGTAAGACAGTTCATCCTAAATCAAATTAGGAAATAAACAAAGTTAATCAGTGAGAAGACAACACTTACAAATCATATATGTGTCGCAAGGAAGGAAGTATTAGTCGATTCATTAAATCATCCCAAACCTCAACCATTCTGCAATCCTTAATAATACAGCCTCCTGGCTTTGAGAAAGCAATATGTGAATTTTTATTCAAGCATTTCTTCTGCTCTAGGGTCTCGGAGGCACTAGAGAACAAAGAACTATATTACCACGTAAAATAAATAATAGCACGACCTTAACAGAACCAAGAAGTGGAAATGTACTTATGTGCCATGGTGGACACTGTCTGGCTTATTTTGAGCTTAATTACCAGAGTTTAGATCTCTTCAAGTGAGAGCGAGAGGAGAAGGATGCTAATTTTAACGCCAACATACAAATTGTAAGGCGACGTAAACCAAAGCCAACTGTGTTTCTCTCTACACCGTGCATCCTTAGCTTCTTGTCAAAACTGCTGCCTGGTAACATTTTCAGCCCACACATGGATACTTCTCCTCCACTCGCCTCGTCTTCTGATTGGTCCCTGGGGCTTTTACTGTCCTTAATGGCTTTGTGAGGCTCTGCCTGACTGTCACCCAGATCTGAGGATGGTGTAAACCCACCCAGAGGTTTCCAAAGAGATGTTTGCTTTCTCCTCCTGGAAGTAGCAAATGCACTGAATGAAGAAATTTGGGAGGCTGCTGGCAGAGCAATACCTGACTCAAAAATTTTCCTAGGAAGAATATGGATTTGGGCAAGATCAAATTGCACAGCTGAGCACAGCAACAGCTAACATATCCGGTGCATTGCAGTGAGTTATGCTAGCGCGTTACACATTGCTGTGGTCTGAATGTTTGTCTCCCCAAACCTCGTATGTTGAAGTACTAATCCCCAAAGGTGGTGATAGGAGGTCGGGCCTTTGGGAGGGTATCAGGCGATGAAGGTGGAGCCCTCAGGACTGGGATTGGTGTTCTTATACCAAATACCCCAGAGAGCTCCCTGGCCTCACCCACCATGTGAGGACACATTAAGAAGTCTGCACCCCAGAAGAGGGCCCTCACCGGACTGTGCTGGCACCTTGACCTCGGACTTCCAGCCTACAGAACTGTAAGCAATGAATTTCTGCTGTTTACGAGCCACCCCGTCTCTTTTGTTACAGCAGCTCAAATGGACTAAGACACGTATCTTCCTATGTTTAACCTTCACAACAACCCTATGAAATAGGTACCATTATTACCATCTCCATTGGTACAAACAAGGAAACTAGGCACAGAGAGTTCAAGAAAACTGGCCTATCACACAACTAATAAATGTTTGAGCCAGCATTCAAACCTACCTAGCCAGGTTCCAGAGCCCATGGTTCACTGTGTTCACAGGCTGAGTGGGTTTTTTCTAGATGTCCCATCTATGATCCCAGAGCCCTTTGTGTTTCCCCAACTGTATCATTTATCATTGATGGCACTGGGAAATTATTTTCCAATCGGTAATATTTCCTACAGTACACATTTCAAAATATATCAAAGGTTCTAAGATGAATACCCCACTTGTCCCTGCTGACCTCAGCCACCGAGTTCCCCTCCTCAGAGACTTCCAATGGTTTTACTTTCAATCTGTATGCAAGCAATGGCAGTCTTAGTTTGAGTCTCCTCAAAAGCAGACCTCAAAGTAAACATTTGGGTGCATGTAGTTCATTTGGGAGATTATCCAGGCAGCATGGTGAAAGGGTGGGGAAGTGAGACAGAGAAGGGAGGGCATCCATGTGTGTGTAAATGAGCAGGTTACCACTGTGGCCAGCAGGCTCACTCCAAGTCTCTCAGTTGTCTTCACCAAGAGGCAAGGGACTTGGGATACTTATCTACCAATGCCCACCCTTATTGGTTGAGGGTAACTTCATGATGTTAACTGTCTGGGAAGAGTCTCTGTGTATATTAAACAGTGTGCAAACTTTATATACACATGTGTTTTTTTCTCTTTCAGTACAAATGGTAAAATAATATGCATGCTGTTCTGTACTCTTCTTTAACTGAATGATGAATCTTGGTGCTCTTTCGATATCACTACATAAAGAGTCATGTGATATCCTTATGCAGATATACTGTCATTTGTCTAAATAGTCCCCTACTTTTGGTCATTTGGGTGATTTCCAAGCTTTTGCTATTACAACGCTGAAATGAGAATCCAGTACATGAGTCGTTTTGTACATGGATGAGTACATCTGTAGGCTAACTTTCTAGAAGTAGAACTGCTGGGTCAAAGGGAATTTGCAGTTCTAATGTTGCCAAGCTGCCCTGCCTCGGGGTTGTACCTGGTTCAATTCCACAGCAATGACCGCGAGTCTCCTACTCTGTGATGATTAGCAACGTACTGTCTTTCTTTCCTTCTATACTTTGGGCTCCTTGGAGTAAACCATTTGGGACAACACCTGGCACATAGTAAGGGCTCCGTAAGTATGTGAATGGGTGGAGTGGTGACTGGATGGATGGATGGATGGATGGATAGATAAATGGATGGATGGATAAATGGAATGGATGGATAGATAAATGGATGGATGGATAAGTGGATGGATGGATGGATAAATGGATGAGTAGGTGGGTGGATGGATGGATGGATAAATGGAATGGATGGATGGATGAATGGATGGATGGATAAGTGGGTGGATGGATGGATGTATGGATGGATGGATAAGTGGATGGATGGATGGATGACTGGGTAAATGGGTGGGTAGATGGATGAATAGATGAATTACCCAATAAGTATCATTCATGAAGGGATGAAGACCCAGTGAAATGAATGAATGAATAAATGAATGAATGAATGAGTGAATAAATAAATAACAAACTAGGAACTAGAACTTAATTCTGCAGCAGCTTTCCCTCATCGTGTACTTTCACAGCACCTTTTGTGCTCTCTGGGAATGGCGGGAAGAAACTCAGCCATACCTGGCCTGAGGCAGGATGCTCACAGGGGCCGTGACAGCATAGGCTGTGCAGGTCACATTCCTGAAACTTACTAGGCTGGCCACTGTCAGCTGCTCTGCTGCTCGTTCATGAGAACAGAGCTGCTCGCTCACTCTGAAGTCTGCAGTGACCTTGTCAGGATTTCAGTAAGGGGGCTTCAGTTACACAGTTTTTACTTCAATTTTAAAATGATTTATCAATTAAAATAGGCAATTTTCCTGAAGATGCTTTTATTCACACTCTGCAGAAGATACAGAAAATATCCATTGTTCATATTAAAGAATAGTATCATTATTTGGGGTGTGGTGTGAGATGATTGGGAAGGTCAAACTGACGCCCTCCCCCCCCCCAGCAAGTCCCCGCCCTCCACACTGCCTCTGCTCAATTTTCTCTCCGCAGAGCCCCACACCTTCCCGTCTCAAAGCTTTGCATCTTTCTTCTTCCAAGGACACAATTGGCTGAGGGGTTAGATGGAGAATTTGGCTCTCCTCTCTGCTTGTTCCTGAGCAGATCTCCTTAAGCTGCAGTTTGTGTTTGTGTTCTGGAATTTTTGCCAGCCCGGAAGACCCCAGGGAAGAGCACAGGCAAGCATCACAAAGGAGCGTTGAGTCCCATGCCCAGAGTCAGAGCAGCTTCGTTGTTAAAACAGCATGCAAAATAACATCCGCTTTTCCCAGTGTAAATCTATAATTTATATTTATTATGGCAACTTCAGAAAATACCACAAAGTAAATAAATAGGAAGTCAAAGTCATGAGGCCCTCACACAGAGATTACCACTCTTAACATTTTGGTTAATAATCTCATAGTCTTTTTTCTATCCAGGAAGTCATTTTTCATCACAAATAGCATTATATTGTGCAAACTTTGGTGACCTACTTTTTTTACACTTGACTTACTGTGAGAGTCATCTTCTGGTTTCAAAAGACAGTTCCACCATTTTTAACGACTGCATAATGGCCCACTGGATGGCTACAACTTAGCTGATTTAAACATCTCTTCCTGTTGGCTATTTAAGTCGCCCCCTATTATTATTATAACTTGAACCACTGGCAAGAATAATAGTCCTTGCAAGAGCTTTCTCTTCCCCCCAATATTTCTGAGGTCTCGCAAGGGTGATCACGCCATAGTTAATGCCTAGCATGGAAGAGGGAACACGGCCTCTCCTACCAAGGGTGACGCCTGCTCTAGAGAGAACATGGGGTGCTCCTCCTTCCACACTGGGGAGGAGGGTGGAGCCCACGTACCCGGGAGAGGTGACCTGGAGCTTTGCCCCTGCCCTGATGCCTCCTGGCATTCCGGCCTTCTCCAATTCCTACCCTGACCTCCACCTTGACCTTTATTGGTCTGTCCCCATCTGGAAACAAACCCTTATTTTAACTCTCTATGGCACAGCCAAGACCAGACCATCAAGTTTGCTGAGAAGTTGTTGAATGTCTAGGAAGGACTTGCAAGCAAGGATGCACCTTATTTCTGCTGCTATGGGTGGCCTCTCTCAGAGCCCTCGGGCTCCAAGCATATCCCGTGGGCCTTTACTGGCTGACCCTTGCCTGGCCGCTGTCCTGCCTCCAAGGATCAGGGGGGCAGCTGATCCTGCTCCACCAGAGGTACGGACCTATCCTCCTGGGTTGAGCTCCCCTGGGCTAAAATGCACCTCCACTGTCCTCCTTTCCTGCCTACAATCTGACAATAGAAATTGTGAAAATGAATGAAGACCATCCAACTGAAAACAACTAAAGACTATTTAGAGCTTGCTATCAAAGGAGTCAGCCACCGTCACTTGTGTTTGGCAGAGACTCAAAGGCAGGCAGAAGAGAGGGAAAGCTTTGTAGTGGGGGGAAAAAGGGCAGGCTACAGGTGTGCCCTGATTGGAGGCTGTGGGCGTGGTGAACCTGGAGATGGGACCCAGAAGGAAGGCCTCCTATGTGATTGGTTAGGGAAGCTATTTTCCTTTCTCGGGTCCGAGCTAAGTTGGAAGTAGGAGCAAAAATGAGGGAAGTTGGCAGTTATTGATCAAGTCCTTACTGTTTAAGGCTCATTGCTACCAGAGGTTGTGGTTTCGCTTCCTGGGCTGGTGGCTGCAGAGGTTGTGGGTCAGAGTTCTATTTATATATACCGTCTCGTCATTATCCATTTGTATATTCAGCCTCAGAATTGTGAACTCCCGTTGTGAGAAACCCCTCGGAATAGCAATGGGGAGGCCTGGCCCTTTGGCTTCCATGCAAGGTAAGCGCATCAGAATAAAATGACCCAGCACCAGTACCTTTGCTGAAGCCTGAGTCATTCGGTCTCCGATAGTGCTGTAAAAGAACCATTTCCGCTTATGTCAGCACTTGCCTGGGAGATACCCAAACTAACTATTGTGTTGCTTCGCAAATGGTTGTAACCAGCTGTGGTTGATAAAGGACCGCAAGTTCGTAGCGACCCTGAGCGCTAGCCCTCACTGGAAGTAAATGAAGACTCTTTCCTGACCAACGGATCTGCGTACAGACCTACGGATCCAGGACCCACTCGTCCTGTCCACAGGACTACCTTCCAACCCGTAATTAGCACTGCACCATGAAAATCCCTTTCTATACTCCAAACTCCCGATGCTATCCCCTCTGGGCATGATCTGCTCAAAGAAAGTGCTGACTGGCATTCTCTTGCTTGACAAGTTAATAGACTCGGTTTGGGGCTTGTTTGGATGTTTAGCTTTTGTGGCACTTGTATATTTTTGACTTCTCCATCTATATGATCTGAACTGTAGAGGTCAGGTCGGGCTCTCACAAGCTGGACCAGTTTTTTTTTGAAGCTGGACTTTCTCGTCCTTCCTGTAGCCACCAGGATTTCTGCCCCGGCTCCTCCTCAGCAACACTCATCCATGACAGGAGTGGCGCGATCCACCATTTTTGATCAATCGATTTTCCTAGTGCATTTAAAATAAGGTTTTAAATGACCTACAAAAAGCAAACGTTTTACATAATATGGGACTATGTACTCCATGAGATCAGGAGATAGATTTATTCATCTCTCATTCACACAGAATAATTTCCCTAGAACCTTGATAATAATAGACACTCAATAAATATTGATTGAGTGAAGTCCATTTCTTACGAGTGTTAGAGGTTAAGAGAAAGATTTGGGGACTAGGTACTCAAGAATGCCTGAGGGGTGCGTGGATTTGTGGAAGGAGAGAGAAAGAGAAGGAGAGCAGGTGGAAGGATGGAGGGAGGATGAGAGAGGAGAGGGAGACAGAGGGGGAGGTAGATAGGTAGATAGAGGAATAGAATAGGGCCTTTCCATTGCTCTGTGTCCTTAGACAAGTGACTTCACCTTTCTGATCTTGGTTTTCTCCTCTGCAAAATGTGGATCCCTTCACAAAGTCTTTCTGATGAGCTCCCCCGTGTAAAGCACTAATCACAGGATTCAGTGCAGAGTAGATCTATATAAATATAAGCTGTTACAAAAAGGACAATATTTCACCACACCCAAGATACTGTTGGTTGTAAGATACACATTATTTCATGAACCACTAGAAATGCGAAAAGGGTGCCGGTTATTACCCTACGACAGTACTTTCACATCATTTGACGGTAAGAGACATCCTCATTTCAAAGATGTTAAAATGTGGGGGGAAACGTGCATCTCAGAATCAATGAACTACACTATAAAGATAAAATTCTTCTCTTTCTCAATTACTCTCTCTGGGAGGACAGAATCTCCATAACCTCCAACAGCTCCTCCATGATCTTCTCACTTTAGGGAGAGCCGAGGTCATGCAGGTCAGGTGAGGGGGGCCCTTGCCTCCAGCAGGAAAAGTGGATGTACCTTCTCCTCTGGCCCAGGCTGATGTAAGCCTCCAGCCCCCTAATGTGCGTGTTTACAACCTGGCTAGCTGGCTAGGCTTTTGATATTCATCCTCCCAGGTTCAAACTTGTCACAATAAGGAAAGAATCCAGCTTTACAAGACACTCAGAACCTGACTCCACTCTCTGTGATCTTTGGCAACTGCCCAGGGTCTGGATTTTAACCTCCCTGGAAAGCCATGATTCATGCCCTCTTGCTTAGCACTTGACATCAACCTGCCCGAATCTGCTGAGGCCTCTCCAGTGGGAAATCAAAGCGTGAGGGCATTTCAGAACCGTGTTCTCCTGCTGGTCAGAAACAGGGGCTGAAAATGTAGGCCAGCCTCACCAGTAAGGAGACACAAATTGAAACATCCTAGCCCCCAAGTCTGAATGAACCATGAGTAAAATCCGAAAGTAATAGGTCTGGAGTAATGAGCTCCAACCACGAAAAAGGGTAATTATTAACTACTACTTATTGAAAATTTATTGATGATGTGCCTGATAATGTTCAACTTACTACTGAACATTCAACTTCATACTTTCCAAGCATGACCTCCTGAAAAACCCACACCCCTTTGAGACAGGTAATCATAAGGTCCATTTTACAGATGAGGAAACTGAGGCTTGAAGTCACAATGCTAGAAAGAGTTGGAATGAGGATTTGAAGCCGGACAGCACTGACTCTTAACCAAGACCCCTGGAGAAGGGGAAGTGACAAGAGATGGGGGTGGAGAGGTGTCTCCTTGCGTCCAGTGTGGCTATCTGGGGGGACACACTTCATGCTTAGCAATAGGAATGGGTTTTGAGAGGGTTCCAAGCCTCTGTGGCCTGAAGATAGTGAAGTTCTCCGTCCACCACCTAAGTAAGCGCTTATTTCTCACTCACATGTCTGTGAGTCAGTCAGTTGGGATTTGGCTGATCTGGGCTGAGCTCCGCCGAGCTTGGCTCAGGCCAGCTTGGATCCACATCTGCTCTACGCATCCCTCATCCTTCTTGGACTAGCAGTCTATCTACCTCGGGAAGCATGTTCTACTCATGCCAAAGGCAGGGTCAGGAGAGGGCAAACCTAACCGCGCAAACTCATTTCATGTCTCTGCATCGAGTCCTCTAACGTCCTATTGGCCAAAACAAGTCACGTGGGGCGGGACACGCCGTCCTCCCTGCAGATGGGCGAGCGAGCGCCTGTTTGCTGAGCAATGATCTAACACTCCACGTCCTCCCTGTGGGAGTTCCTCCTTCTGACCTTGTGATTATCTGGCCATTTTTAGGGCAGAAACCATTTCCTGGGACAGACTAGGTCAGGGTACCCCAATTATGGGTGCATGGTTTCATTTTTCACTCATAAACTTTGGTCTGCCATGTCCAGCTATAAGCTGCGTTCCTCCTTGGAATGCTGCCCCTCTATACCCACACATCTAAACGGGAAGCCCCTTTTCTTACTAAGGAGGCTAATTTCTGGGGAAGTAATGCCCTCTAGGCCTCTCACCAGGTGTGGTCACCTGAGGGTCAGGTAACAGTCACCACCCCGACAGGTGACCGAACAGCTTCTCACACCTGGAGCCTATTCACCAATGACCTCCTAAGCCAGTCTCTTTCTCTCTGCCTGTGGTCTGGGGCAGCCTCCAGGAGAGAGATTGACTATTCACTGGGCCTTACCTTGTTGGCTTACAAATATCCCCCTGAACTGGCTACTCCCTGCAGGTAAGTGTCATCTTCTTGGCCTCTCTCGGGCCCTAGAATGTGCTTCTCTCTGGCTACCCCTGTGGTCTCATGACTTTGAGCGAACTCCCCCTTCCTGCCCCCCCCCCATCTGGAAGCACACAAGCTTTCTTCAAAGAGTTTTTCTTTATCTTTCTTTTTTCTTCTCCCCTGAGCTTAGTTCAAATATCCAAGTCCCCAGGCCTTCACACAGCCCCTCTCAGCAATCCAGAGTGACTGTGTGAGACACTCGTGTGCCCCAAAGTTTCCCTCTAGGCGTGGCACTTCCCTAGATGGCTCCACTGAGCAGAGCAGAGACCACACACTATTTCCCACCTTCCACAGGCACCACCATCTCTCCCACTGCCCCACCAGGAACCCACTGGAAGGGCTTGAACTTCTCCTGTGCTGATGTGGTCCATTGGTCCAGGGTGAAGAGTAGGGTGTCACTGGCTTTCTCGCCCTTGTGGCATACCATATCGGAGGGGTCTCAGGCAGGCTGCCTGGGCATCAAGCTTCGAGAAACTGCTCCTTTGCTTCTCCCTATGGCACATGTCTCCGGGCAGCTGGCCTGGCTGGGGATGGATTCTTCCCACTCAGAATCCTCACGCCCCATAACAACTCAGACTTGGCTATCAGAATAATATCATCATGCCAGGCCACCTCTTCCTTTACGGTGAGTCCTCTCCCTGGGGGCCCGAGGGGGCCGCACTCGAGGCTCAAGCCCAATCCCTCCTTGTTGATCCAACTGAAGTCCATGTTTACATGAAATCACTTTGTTGACAGGAAAGTAAGTTACAAGTCAATCCAAAGCATAGCCAGAGGCGGGGAGGTCAGGGAATTCCACCAGGAAACAGAAACACTTTTGCCCAAGTCAGACCCCTGGCACTGAAAAGTCAATCCTTAGATGCCTCACGATTAGATTTCCACGTGGAGTCAACATCTTTCCAACTGCTGAGAGCAGAAAAGGCCTCTGGCCCAAGCAGCAGGAAGACAGGGAAATCATCAGCATCATTATTAATACCCTGCCTGTCATTTCAAGAGAAAATGGTCAGAACCTGGGGGTGAGGAAGGAGGGACCACACAAAGCAAAACCCCCACGTCCTTTGCAAGTGGCTGTGGCTGGCTGAGTGATGTCCCTGTTTTGGAAGTGGCCCGAGTACCCCCCTCTCTAGTACTCCCAATCGTCTTCCTGCCTGCAGGAGCCAGGGGGTGCATGAACAGGAAACCGAGGTGATTCGCACAAAATGAAATAGCCCTTCTGGGACAAGAGCAAACACTGCACTTCAACTCTACTTGACAGACGCTGGCCTGAGCACCACTGACCATTCAATCGCCAGTACGTGCCACCATAGGACATCCCAGCTCATCTGATCGCTGAGCCATAAACACTATTCTCTCTCACCTGACTGGAAGTCCTAGGCAGGGTATGGGCTTCCAGGTGGAGAGCTCAGATGATGGACAGGCTGTGTCCTTCTCAGGGCCCTGGAGTCGGTGACATACAAGGGAGCCACTTACAAAAGTGCAGGCCCCACAGCTAGGTGGTTCAGGGAGGGGCAGGGCAGTAAGCAATACTGAAAGAAAGCCATTTCCTTTGGGTCTTAAACAGGAGGGAGAGAATCACTCCCTTTCACCCTTCTGACAAGTGAAAGAGGAAGTCTGTCTCTCTTTGGTGATAACAGGTGTCTAACGTGTAACACTTGCTACTCTTGTCCTGACTCAACCGAGAGCCATCAAGCTCCATGGAAGACCCTCAGGCAGGCAAGTCTCTAACCAGAATTCAGCAACTCTCTTTTGTTTACGGCTTACACCTGGAGATGGCACAGCATTACTTCTTCACACACTTTAGGTGAAAGCAAGTCCCAGGGCCGGCTATTGTTAATTGGAGGGGACGACACAAGGGCGTAAATATTGGAAGGCATGGCTCATTGGGGCTGTAAATATCTAGAAATTCACTGGGTTTTACAGTCTGAACCACCTACTTTTCCTCATGGTTTGAACCTCCTTTGCAGCTTTTAAAAAATACATTTCATTTATTTCACATATTGCTTTAAGCAACACCCACCAGCTCAGGCATCCTTGTACTATGCCCAGAAATGATTGAGGCACAATCTAAAAGAATTCTGTCAAGATCTAGACCCTCAGCTTACTCTTTGTCTGGACGCCCCTGGGCCCAAAGCTGCACCAACCAGAGGAAGTGTCAGTGTCAGCAACAGAGGGAAGGAAGTTGGAAGGAGGAAGCGAGAGGGGCCGAAGCCTGGAAATGTGGGCTGGCGGCGTTCAGAGTCTGTCAAGGACAAACAGACAGTGGCAATGACAGTAACAATAGCTGTGGTTCTATAGTTCTCCCGACAAGCCAGGCTCTGTCCTCAGTGTGTCATATACCTTTTCTCATTTAGTCCTGGGAGCTAGGTATAATGAAGCCCATTCTGTGGAGCAGGAAACCAGCTCAGAGAGGTCAGGTGGCTTTCCTGAGGACACAGGACTAAAGATCAAGGAAAGGGGATCCTAACTCAAGCTTGTCTGGGTCCAAAGGCTGTACCTGTAAATACTCTAATATGCCAGGGGAGAGGGATTTCACTGGCCTTCAGACCCCACCCTTCCACCCCAGCTTTCCAATTGGCTTGATTTAGTTCTCTTATTAGCCATAGCACTGGCTGTGAGAAGCATAAACACTAATGCAAAAGCCCTGTCATGCAGGGTCTCTGGTCCCGCTCCCCACATAAGAACGCAGGACATGGTGAGGCCAAAAAGGAACATCCACGGAGCCATAGATGGGGGAGTCATACCACTATAGTCTCGCTGGCGGCTGGGTTGGGGACACAGGAAGCAGGAGCCACACGATCTGCAATCCGCTGTTCGCTTCTCTGCCCCCCAACCAAGCCCTTTGCCAGTGTAGCCATGGCAGTTATATTAGTGGCTAATGGCTAACTGGTAACAGCTGATGGCCACCCAAGCCACAGCGGATGGCCGTCTGATTACAGCTGATGGCCGTCTAATAACTGAGCCAGCACCTTTCCATATGAGGCCAAGAGCCTGGAAACTGCTCTCTTGTGGGGACTCTGTCCCCACAAGCCCCTTCTCTGGGGCCCCATAGCCCCCTCCTATCTCCACCCCATACTATGGTCATTTGGGCAGGACCACGTCGACCGAGCTCATAGCTGTATCCCCATCTCTCAGCACAACCACAGAAGGCATTTCATTCACGCCTGTTGAAGGAATGAGTGAATGCGCGTGCTCAGCTTTGCACTGGGCACCCCGGGGAATGAAAACTTAGTGTGACAGCCTTTGCCTGCCTTCAAGGAAGTTCCATGTTAGTGCAAAGCTCTAGAGTAGTAGAAATGCTAGAATCAGGGTCAGAAGATTGACTCGTGACTCCTGCCTCCAGTGCCTACAGCTGATTCCATGAGCGGCAGCAGGCCAGTTAAGAGGCCTCAACCTCGAGGTCCCCATCTGTAAAAGGAGAATGATGCTTTTCAGGGGGTTCTTGTGGGATCCAATAAGGTAACAGACAGCATTTAAGAACAAGTGGGTGAATAAGGGAATGTGGGAGTGAGTGAATGAATGAACATATCCAGAATCTCCTGGGTGCCAGGCATTGGGCAGAGATCAAGGGCCTGCAGAGTCGAGGGGCTGACACCTCAAACCCTGGTGTCAAACTCTATGGGTCTGAGTCCCAGCTCTGCCACCCACTGGCTGCGTGACCCTCTCTAGGTCTTAATTTCCTCATCTGTAAAATGGAAACAACAAGGGCACCCTCTTGCCAGCCTGCAGTAAGCATCAGCTGTCATTAGGGATCCAGAGACCAGGCAGTTCTGCATGGGGCAGTGATGGAGAGGCAGCCTGAGCCTGTTCTCCTGCCTCCCAGGGCCCTGGCCTTCAGAGGCTGCGAACGCCAGCTGTCTTGGCAGCTACTCATTCTGGACAGTCTCCAAGTGAAACTCAGACCCCGCAGAGAGAATCTGCAAATGAGGCCTCCCGTAAATCACAGCTGACCACTCTAATCAGTCGCCTCGTGCCGCTTTCAGTTCCAATAAAGCCAGGCCCTGTTGCCTGAGCCATTACGCCACCCCTCACGACCATCAGCGAGGCTGGAAGGGAGATGGCTCCTGGGCTCATGTCTGAGACCCCCGTTGCTGCCGCCTCCGTCTGTAACTGAGTTGTGAAGAACTCACAGGTCTCCACGTGCTGTGATTCTACCCTCTGCCTCCCCTGTCCACTTAGGCCGTTCGTTTCATCTCTCTGATGTAATAAAAGCAGTGTCCTCCCAGTTCCCGCCAAGACTGGAGACAGGCAGGAGCCCTCCAAGGTTTAAACCAGGCCAGCCCTTAATTCGAAGGCAACATCAACATCGCTTTTTCTCTGATTAGCATTTCAAAGTAAATTTCACATCCTGGGCTGTCAGCATCCAGGAGCCTAGCAGAAGGTAGCTGTGTGCAGCAGAAAAGAAAAATCACAGCACGGGGCGCATGGGGTTTCAGAAACTCAGCAACTTTGCAGGGGCCCCTTCCTCTCAGCTGCTGACTTCATGCCAAGGCCCCCGACTGGCTCCGTTTTTCCCACTCTGTCTCGGGGGCTGGTCTTCACCAGGGCCTGGGTCAACAACGAGTCTGCGATACCACTGTGCCTTACACGTTGAGGGCCAACTCCCCCAGCAGCTGTGTCGTCTTGCTAAACAGGAAGCTGGATACAAAAATCTCCACTTCTGCCTTCTCCTGACACAACGCAAGATCTGGCCACCCCAAGCCCAGCTTTTCTCCTGTGGCAGCAGTGGTGTGAGCTGAGTAGCAGCTGCCCCTTTTAGACAGGCGTGGACTATACAGTCCCCACTATTCCTTACTAACACCCCGCTCTCTCATTTATTATAGTCTGGCCCCTGTGAAAACTTAAGTTTTTGTTCCCTGTTGTAGAGGCTGGATTGGAGAAGGCAGGACTGCTTACAAGAGGGGTTAGAGGAAGAGGCAGGAAATTAAGCCATGGTCCACAGACCATCCAGAGGTGAGCCCAAAGAGGATGCCCTTGAGAAGAGGATGGGAAAGCAGGGGAGGAGTCAGTGGACTCGGCCTCATGGGGTGTGAAGGGCAAGCCTGGCAGAGGACACAGGTCACACTCAAGTTGACCTCTGGCCCCACCCCACTCTGGCCTCTCTCCCTCATCATGAAAATCTCTGAAAGTGGGCATAGGGTAGAATGAGCACTTGGGTGAGTGACAGGATAAATAGGTCCCTGCCTGGATCTGTCATTAACCCGATGGGTCACCATAGACCAGTTTCTCTGTGCCTTGGTTTCCCATTCTGTAAAAGGAAGCTGTTGCACTGGGTTACTGACCTCTGAGTTTCCTTCCAGCTTCTTGTTACTTGTCCCAAATAACCCGAGGGTCTCTGAGCTGTGGAGACGGACAGAGTGACTCTTCCCAGTGGTTTTAGGCACCCCCCATAATCTCCATCACCTGCTTCTATTTGTTAATATCAAGGAACATTTTCTGCATCTTAGGTAAAGGGCTTTGCCACGCAGCTTCAAGTCAAGCCCTGAGCCCACGGTTCAGGCAAACTGCACCCCTAGGCGCCTCCCAGAGAGAAATTCTGGCGTTAACACAACCCCTGTTTGGACCTCTACTTTCCACTCTGTCAGTCCACCAACAATTCTTAACTTTTCACTCAACACACTTGTATTACATTTGTTTTAGCGTCTTGTGTGTGCCAGGAAGTGTGCAAGGCTCTAGGGTGGTGGTGCCTAAGGGGGTGTAGAGAGAATTCCATTTCTGCCCTCACTGTTGTCTGCAGTCCCCACCCACTCACCACGCCCCGCAGGCAGAGGAGAAGATGGAGGTAGCGATTATCTATGGGGCACTTGCTGAGTGCCACTTACTTGACCTGTCCACGCCTCCACTTGTCACAACAAACCTAGAGGCTATCATCAGCCCCATTTTGCAGATGAGGAAAGTAAGGCTCAGGCGGGTCACCCAGCTAGAAAACCGCAGATGAATCTGTGTAGTCTCAAAGTCCTTGCTCTTGAGTACTAAACCACACTGGCTCCCATGATCGTTGAAAGAAAAGAAAAATCAGAATCATGAAGACTTCAGTCTTTCTCTCTGGTCCCACTGCACTTAGAAATAAGAACATTTATCACATTGGTCGGTGACTGTTTCTAAGTCACTTTCAACTCGTTAAAGAGTACAGATGAACACTTATTCACCTCTGAATCTGTAGAACCTAGGAAAACGCCCAGTATATAATAGGCGCCCAAAACAAGTTGGATGAATTGAATTGAATCTAATTGAATAGTCAATGGAATCAAATGGGATGGAATGGAATGGAACTCTTGCCAGGTAGGTGGAGACTAAGATTATGGTCCAGAAGTGCCATATAAAATGCTACAATCCTTTGCATATTGGACCTGTATCAGCCAGGAGTCTCTTGGGTTGCAAGGGATAGAGACCCAATCCAAACTAACTCAAACAAAACGTAGACTATACTGGCTCATGAAATACAAAATCCCAGAGTGAGTTTGGGTTTCACATACAGCTGGGTCTAGGAGTTCAAACTGAACTCTGCCTTTTTATGTTTCTTCTCTGTTTGGCTCTCATGATGTGACAGGAAATACAGCCTTTGGCAGCCCTGGACTCACTCTGTCCTGTGCGGCTGTCTCAGCAAGAAAAATATCTTTCCCAAGAACTCCAGAAAAATCCTAGGAAGGGCTCTGGTTTCCTGGCTTGGTTCAGGACATGTCCATAGTTCTGGTTGGCCAAAGTGGGGGTCAGCCCAATCAAGCTGCATAAAATGGGTTCCCCCAGGAAAGAGGGGTTTGGACTCTAGAAGAGGGCTGGGAAGTTTCCGGCAGAAACACAATTCTTTCAAAAGTCCATTTTTCGGACCGTCCCCAGACAGCTGTGGGTGAGTCCTCTGAACTCCCCTTTCCAGCAGTTGTTTGAAATATAAACTCCATCTTTCCTGGAGCTTGGCACATCTGACTGTCTGCCCACTTCCGTCTAGGAATGTCGATACCGAGTTCAATTGATTCTAAATAGAGGCAAGAGGATGGAGCCCTCTCTCCTGAAGTAGGTGCCAAAGGAGGATGATTTGTTTTCATTCAAAACCAGGAAATGGCTTCTGATCCAGTTCTTCAGAGGGGGAAGCAGCAGCCTGAGGCGTAGTTCTTTCTGTCTCTCTGGAAGCGAGGGGCCACGGTAGTGCAACTGATTTTAGATTTTTCCAGAATTCTTTCCCTAATTCCCAAGGAACTTCCCAGAGAGGATTCCTGACACTCTCATACTTAGCTATGGGCCTGCCAGGTGACACACGTTTTTATTCTTATCAGAGTCCTATCACTTCCTGATTTTTTCATCATTTACTTGGTTATTGAGTGTCTTCACTCTACAATAGCAGGTCTTCGGGAGTAGGGAACCTGTTTAGTCATATTCTCTGCCATATCCCCAGTGCCTAGCACACACCTGGCACATGACAGATGTGCCATAAATATTTGGTGAATGTATGTACAGAAAAAGAGAGAGACAGACAGACACACATATACACACAGACAGGGGTGGATGGATGAGTGGATGGATGGATGGATGGACCGATGGACGGATGGACGGATGGACGGATGGATGGATGGATGGATGGGTGGATGGATGGACTGATGGATGGATGGATGGATAAATGGACAGATAGTTGGAGCAAGAGACGGACTCCACAGATCAAGTTCTTAACCACCTCCCTGACCTTCATTATTTCCTTTTCGCTTGTTCTCTCACTGTTTCTGCTATTCTATCCTCGTCTCCCACCCTCTCTGTGGTCTGCAGATTGAGTGGACAGAAGAGTTTAGACCAGAGACCTGTTCTCTGCCCCTGCTCTTACTTGCTCTTTTGGGTTTGGGGTCTGGTCTTACGGTCTGAGATCATGGACCCCTATATCTTGACCCCTCACTCTGTGTGTCCACCCAGGGCTACCCAAGAGCCTCTGCTGTTCTGTATCAGAGCCCACAAGTGTTAGGCCAGTGCCTCTCCCACTGAGAAGCCCACTCACCATGGAGACCTCCAAATTCAGAGATGGGAGGAGAAGGGTGTAGTGAAATTGAGGATGCTTTTGAGACCTCATCAATGGCCCAGCTGCTACTTGAGATGGCATTCTCTTCCCTCCTTTCAGGCTCCAGGCATTCCTCTGAGATTGTTTGCTTTGGCATCTGCAGGAAGCTAGCAGCATGCAAGCGGTTCAGAAGGCTGCTGGCAGGTAGGGCCAATAGGCAGCTGCTTTGCAAGTGAGCCCAGCTCCTTCCTGCTAGCCTGGAGTCTCCTGGGGGAGGGGGCTTCTCTTGCTCTGTCTCCAGGTCTGTCTCCACTCTGTTCTGCCTCTCTCATTTCTTATCTCCCACCTCTCTGTTCTCTCTCCCTCACCTGTTCCCTTCCATTGTTCCATCTCTCTCTCATCTCATATTCTCTTCAGCAAGGTGGTACAATGTGACCTAACAATCTGGGAGGCCTCCAGGTCACCGAACCCGCCTCTCCCCTAGTAGCTGAAGGGTCCAATATTGGTTCACTGTGTCCTTGGAGAATCACACGGATTCAGGAATCTGGGAAACTCACCCCCCTACTGTATGTGTATTTCCCTGGGGAAAGGTCCATTACATGTACCCAACGATCAAAGGGGACTGTGTAAGAATCCTGGGGTCAGTCGGCTTAACAAATCCTCAATGAATTTATGAATTACTTGGGATAAGTGGCCCCACCCCCAACCAAGCCTCAGTTTCCTCTTCCATAAAATGAACAGTAGTTACTTTCTTTTTTTTTCTTTTTTTTTTAATTAAATTTATTGGGGTGACAATTGTTAGTAAAATTACATAGATTTCAGGTGTACAATTCTGTATTACATTATCTATAAATCCCATTGTGTGTTCATCACCCAGAGTCAGTTCTCCTTCCATCACCATATATTCGATCCCCCTTACCCTCATCTCCCACCCCCCACCCCCCGCCCCCGTTACCCTCTGGCAACCACTAAGCTATTGTCTGTGTCTATGAGTTTCTGTTTCTCATTTGTTTGTCTTGTTCTTTTGTTGTTTTTGGTTTATATACCACATATCAGTGAAATCACATGGTTCTCTGCTTTTTCTGTCTGACTTGTTTCGCTCAGCATTACTCTCTCAAGATCCATCCATGTTGTCACAAATGTTCCTATATCATCTTTTCTTACTGCCGAATAGTATTCCATTGTGTATATATACCACAACTTCTTTATCCATTCATCTATTGAAGGACATTTTGGTTGTTTCCATGTCTTGGCCACCGTAAACAAAGCTGCAATGAACATTGGAGATAAAGACACGTGTGCTCCAATGAACAGTAGTTACTTTCAAACTTTACTTTTCGGAGCCCCAAGGTCTTGGGGATCTGCTCAGATGAGAAGGTGGTTCTAGGGTTCAAGGGCCCAGGTCTCCACATCCACTTCTACCTCAGGGGCTCTGCATCCATCTGAACCATACTCATTGGGCTGCCAGGGCAGGTGTCAGTGGCACAGATGATTCTGAAGCTTTGTAAAAATGCTGAAGTATTTAGTATGAATGTTTGCAATTTACTCTGAAATACCTCACTGATGGAGAGATGTGATAATTCAAGTACAGTAAAATACTAATGGGAAATTCTAAGTAGTGGGTTTCCAGGCTGTTGTTCATGGATTTCTCTTCTCCTGAGACTCCTGACTGGAAAGATTACAGTAAGGAGAGAGAGGAATGTCTGGCGCCCCCACTGCGGGATCCAGGGTGGCTGGCATGCAAACAAGCAAAGTAACTGAGATGGTCACCAAACACACAGGGGCTTTACCGAAACCTTTTTAGGGTCAAGAAACAGTGTGTCATAGCATTCATCTGGGACATCAGCCCCTATTGGGACCAGGCAGATAGTTCTGTGGGTCTAGAATATCCACCCATTGGTCTTGTTCTGCCTCTTGCATTCCTTCACCTGGACAAAGGACAGTGCTTTCCATGGATGGCCCCGTGCTCCTTGGCTCCCTCCACTGATGTCACCTCCACTGATGACCACATCATAACGACAATAATGAGAGTGGCTACTTGTTACAACAGTAAGGGGTGCATGTACTGGATAACAGCCGTGCCAAACTCTCTGGAGCCACTCAACCATTTCATTTTCTGAACAGCCCATCAGCCAGATACTTGTTCAATCAAGTTCACACCATGTACTCTATCAAGTTCACACCATATACTCTCTGTGTGATTTATTTAGTTAGGTTCTCTGAGCCTCAGTTTCCCCATCTGTAAATGAGGATAATGAAGACACCTGCCTCATGGGGCTGCCGGGGGATTTTTCTGTGCGTGCAAAGAGCTTGGCTCAAAGCCTGGTTCATAGAGACGGAAACAGACTCTTCAGAGAGGTTAAGTGGTGTGCCCAGGGACACACAGCCAGCAATCGAGTGCAGGTTTTCCTGCCCCTAAAACAAGTGCTCTTACCCACTACGCTATGCTTCAAAATCAGAGCTCTCTGCAGCTGAAAGCACCAGGAAAAAAAATCTTCTGCCTCCCCTTAATTAGATTAAAAGATCCATCACGAGCATGTAAACCAGCAAGCCATAATCCACGGATGCTGCTGCATTTTAAACAGCAATTCAGAGCAAGCAGTTCAGATGGGACTGAGCAGCTGGTGGCTGCTGATGGCACACACGGCGTCGTTACCCAGTAAATCATTCCCCCTCTGAGGAGGGGCATCTGCAGTGGGGTAGTCTGGGGTGGGCTGGAGACCATAAGGCCCCCTCCAGGCGGGTGAGGCCCTGCTGAGGTGTGTGCAGACCACCCCTCTTGAAATGTCCTCCCCCTGTGACGGTAGGGAAGAAAGGGTGACTCTCTCAGCTCAACATTTTCCAAAGCTGGCTGGGTAGCACATCACCTGGAGACTTGACCAAAATGCCCCGTTTTGGCCTGATCACCAGACCTGGTGATTCAGACGCTTCGGCATGGGGTCTGAAGGTCTGTATTTCAATGGCATCATCACGTTTTTGAGGCAGCAGAAAAGCACTACGTCATGTCCTTGAAGCCTCACAACATTTCTGAGGGGTCGGCAATTTTAAACCTATTTGTTAATGAGGTGACGAAGACTCAGCAAGATTAAGAAAATTTGCTCTAGGCCACACAATGAGTCTGTCAGAATTAATTCTACTCTGAGGAGAAAACTGAAAATTTAAAGGTGGCTTAGATAAAACGGTAGTTTCTTTCTCTCTCACAGAACCAAAAACCATGGTTGAGGAGTGCAGGGGCCCAGGCTCCTTCCAGCCATTTTCTCAGCATGTCAATACAAGGCTTCCTCCTCATGGTTCAAAGTGGATGCTTCAGCTCCAGTCATCACGCCCACCTTCTACCTTCCAGGAAGTAGGAAAAACAAGGTGTTTCCCAAAAGCTTTCGACACCACTGCCTTTTGCATTTCAGTGGCCATCACTTACTCACATGGCCATGCCCAGCTGCAAGGGAGACTGGGAAATACAGTCCTTATGCCCAATTTCAAAACTGAGAGCAGGAATTTAAATGACCAAGTGGCTCATGTTTTCTGTTTCTCATCCTAATCTTAACAACACCCAAGAAGACAAAGCTATTATTATTAATAGCAGAGCACTCAGCAGCTGAAAGAACCGAGGGAAGATCCTCACCATCCCTTAATTAGATTAAGGGGACGTAACCAACTAAGCCAGGGGTCTGCTGCTCTTATTATCTCTGCATTACAGATTAAGAAACTAAGACTCGGAAGAGTTAAGTAGCTTGCTCAGATTAGCTGGTTACTGCATGGCAGAGTTAGGATTTAAACCCAGATGGCCTTACCCTGAATTCTATGATTTTCCCTTCTCTACATGAGGCTGGAGCACCAGCAGAAGGCAGGAGGGAGAATACTCTGTTCAACAAGCCTTCACTGTGGCAGACACCATCCATCCAGTTTGGAATCCATGCATTTGGAGAAAAAAACATCGCCGCTCTCCTGTCACCCAGGCTCAGGGAGTAGAAGAGGTGGGCTGGTTCGGTAATGTGAACCAACCCCTGACAATACTGGGCAAACGCCACGATGCCATGTGTGTCCCACGCACTGCTGGGACACAAGGGCCTGGTTGCTGGCGACGGAGACACCCTCCGGCTTTCTCAACCCACGTGTCATGTGATCTAAATGGCTGTCCCTGTAGGACCTGTGACAGAGATAATCCCGGGGCCAGGAATCAAATGCTTCTCCCTGGGTATCAGTACTTTCTGGCCCCTCAAAAAGGACGTTCCTGCCCTCAAACAATCCTGTTTCTTCCCTTATAAAAGACATTTTCAGAGTTCTTTTTTTTCTCCCTTCTTCCGGGATCCACACAATGGACTAGACGATGCATATTCCCAGGGGACATATGATTGTTATCTGCTCTCACAAATGGCAAAGGGAGAGAAGCGAGGTGTCGTTGATTAGTGCGGGGTTGTGCACCTTTATCTATAAGGGTTCAAACAGAAACTAGTTCAGGTTTTCCAGACTATAAGGTTTCTGTTAGGACTACTCAACTCTGCCCAGGTAGCATGAGGCAGCCATAGACAAAAAGTCAACAAGTGGCTGTGTTCTGATAAAACTTTATTTACAAACATAGGTGAAGGCCTGATTTGCTGACCATAGTTTGCTGACCCCTGGCCTAGTGGTTACACACAGGCACTGGCATCCATTGACACTTCCTGCAAATACCATCCTCTAAGTTGGATGGGAATTATCGACCTCATCTCCTTGGGTCTCAGTTTTCCCATCTCTCAAGTGGGGGTAAATACACCTAGCCCCCAGGATTACAGTAATAAAGTCTCCATTCGCCAAACAAGTTGAGCTTGCTCTGACCTCAGTGCCTTTGCACATACCTTGCTAGCAATTCTATGCCTAAACGCCCTTCCCCTAGCATGCTGGCTCCAATGCACCATTCGGTCTCTTACATCACCTTCTCAGAGGCTTCCCTGAAATCCCTGTCCAAATTAGAAAACCTCTCATCCTGGCACACAGCAGATGTGGAAGCTGACTTGTTAAAAATACATTGATTCTTTCTTGGTGAGGAGAGATATGATTTCTGTGGCCCAGGAACTCCCCACACTGGGAATACTGCCTTTTCCATTTTCCCAGAGTCTTTAGAGCCGGTCACATGCGGGACCTCAAACTCACGGCAAGGAGAATCAACACACCTTGTTCTGACCCGTGCTTTGCAACCCTGGGTACCTCCTCCCTTAATCGGAGTGACTGTCTGCGTGGGTGGATAACAGAACATGAAGGAGAGACTTTTAAAGCCCTTCAGCCAAGCCAAGAATGTGGAATTTCACTGTCTGGTGACCTATCCCCACCCTGCTGTGGGGCCTTCCATGAGTCACCCAGAATTTTCCACCTAGATTTATGAAATCCATTTTCCCTGAGACAGAGTAAGCAGTTTATAGAGAACCAATATCATTAGGTTAATGATTCCCCATAAATTATTACCCTGTACACAGCCCAGTTAATCCCACAAATGGAGCATTAATGGTGGGGAGTCAATTGCTAGCCGTTCACAGTTCCCTGGGACGACCTTGGCTTAGGCAGATGGTGCCCCCTTAATAAAAGCTTGCTTTTCGGGGTTGAATCCCCACTCCATAATAATCCTCCATCAACCCCTTCGGGGCTTCCACTGCAGCCTGGGTGTAACGCCCCAAATGAACGTCACAGCTGGGAATGATTTTCTGTCTCATTTCACTCTTGGCCGTGACTTTTCATTTCCCATTGACGTCTGATTTATTTATCTGTTTATGAAGCAACCCGCTTGGCTTGAAGCGACAGTGATAGGCGTTTGATCAAATAGAGCCGCAAATCTCATCTTCCACCATCCTGAATTTTTATTCCGCCATTACTTAACAAAATAGAATTAAGTTGGTGAGAACGTTGGCTCTTGCATTATGTATTGGCCTCATTTCATTGGTCTTTAGGCTCACTCATCGGGTTGCAATTTTTCTATGTTACCAAGTATCCCCAGAGGCAAGCAGTTCCATCTCTACTGCCTGAGGAATTTCGTTCTCCACTCTGCTTTGCCTGGGTTCAGAAAGTTGGCAGAACTGCCCAAGGGATGTGGATTTCATGAGCATCACCCTGTCTTTACCCAAAGTGGTTCCAAAGGGGCAGCATTCTATAGAAGGGTTGTCCGCAGATTGGCGGAGCTCCCCAAATGCTAACCTCCTTAGAATCAACTCCGTGTTTTCAATCTGCCCCACAAGCCCTGAGATCCCTCACAGAGTTGACATAGAGCACAGTATCAATAGTGGCACCATTATCAAAATGATCAGAAATGAATTCTCAAGATTCTGGCCAGGCCAGGCGCCCTGCTCAATGTTACCGATTTATGCCCGTTCTATAGATAAGAAAACCGAGTAAAAGACAGACCTAGGATGCAACTTTCATCTCTACCACAAGAGCCGGGTTCTTAACAACTGTGTGATGCGGCCTCACAAGAAACTTCTTTCTTTCTTGCCAAGGAGGAAGGGAGAGTAATTAATATCTACTGGGCACCTATGTGCTAGGAACCTTCCCACATGATCTCATTTAATTCTTAATGTCCTCCTGTGACATATGCATTAACCCATCTTACAGGCAGGGAAGCTGGGGCTTAAGAAAATGGAGATAATCTGACTCTAAATCCAGGATAGCAATGATATCCAGCCAAATAGGGGGTCTTCAGAGGAAAGGCATCGTGATGCAGCTGCTAGAGCAGGGGGTCTGGGTGAAAGGTCCTGACATGGCCTCCAGGGCTCTCAGGAATTCTTATTACGCAAAACACCATGTGCATGTGCGCATGGAAATGTGTTCCAAGGAAAGCCCCATAGCTCTGATCAGACACTTGAAGGGATTCTAAACCCAAAATAGATTGAGAGACAATGGTCTAGAGGACAGGGAGCCACACAGAAGCCAGATTATAAATCCTCGTTTCGACCTCAGGTGACCAGCCATCAGCCCATGTATTTTCAGTACTTACTCTGCATGGGATGCTACTGTGTTTCCCCGAAAACAAGACCTAGCTGGACTATCAACTCTAATGCATCTTTTAGAGCAAAAATTAATACAAGACCCGGTTTTATATTACATTATGTTAGATAAGACCCATCTTATATTATAGTAAAATAAGACTGGATCTTATATTAATTTTTGCTCCAAAAGATGCATTAGAGCTGATTGTCCAGCTAGGTCTTATTTTTGGGGAAACACGGTATGAAAAATATAAACATTGACTCTCCTCCATGTCTTTAAGGAGACAAGATCAGATCTTGTCATTTCCCTGCTGAAATCCCTCGCCTGGTTTTCCATCCTACTGAGAATAAAATCCAGACTTCTCATTGGGGTTCAACAAGAGCGCCCCTAGCCCACCCAAGTCTCCACAGAGCTGGTTTCTCCTCATCCTTCAGGACTTAGAACGAAGGTCACTTCATAAAGACCCTGCTTGAACTCACGTGATTCTAGCGTATGCTGGGTTCCCTCTTAGCTCCTGTCACGATCTGCGATCCTTTGTGTGTGCGCTTGCTTACTCACTGTCTCCCCAGCTACAATGAAACCTCATGTGGGCCGGGCTTGTCTAGCCTGCTCCCCATTCCTAAGACCTGGTTCTGTGCCTGGCACAGAGTTGGCGCTCCGTAATAGGGAATGGATGAATGGGCATGTCACTTACCCTCCCCGAGTCTCAGTTTCCTCATCTATAAAGTGACAGCTTGGACTATGGGCGGTTTCCAAATTACGTTCACCAAGCCCCAGGTGCCTCCCCAAAGTGCCTCAAGACCCCAGGGGAACAAAGAGGTACACAGAGTGACATCCCTCGTCTCCTAGCCGCAGCCCCTTGGGGGTCTCCTAGCCACTTGTAACAGGATTTTAAACATTGCCATGTGTAACAGGATTTCATTTGAATGAGAAACCGTTTTTCAGTTTAAAGGTAAAGTTTTAAACTGTTGGACTCTGGGTATCTTTCCAGCTCTCAAGCCTCCCACCGTAACTAAGCACGACAAGTGTACAGAGGAGCCTCCAGGGAGGGAGGCAGGGAAGGGATGCCCTGGCCCTGGGAGATCTGGACAGAGGGAGGCCTTGATCAGGACCCTGAAGGCCAAGTGAGGAAAGTACGAACAGGGAGGCATGGACTTCAAAATGCAAATTCTCAGGCTCCACTCCAGACCTGCTAAGTCAGAAATTCAGGAGTGGGACCCAGAAATCTGGGCCTTCACAAGCCCGTAAGATGATTCTCTACACACTCAAATTCTAAGGTTATCAGGGTAATAAGAGTGACATGTCTGCCCAGATCCAACTGGAAGGCCGTCGTGACAGAATTCTGGGAGGAGAACTCGTTGTGTCTTAGTAGTTCTCAGTCCTGGACATGCCTTCGAATCACCAGGAGAGCTTTTCAAACTCTTAATGCCCAAGCCACATGCAGAGCATTTCAACCAGAATTGCCAGGGATGGGACCAAGGATTCTTTATTTTTTTAAACCTCCCCAGGGAATTCCACTGCACAGACATGGGTGAGAAGCATGGATTCTGTAATCTTTTGTAGAATGGGTGGTAAGCGTCGCCAGGACCCAGTAGGAAATTCCACCCGCTAAGGTTGCCTGCTGGGGTTCCCCCAGATGCTGCAGAGAGGCTGGTGGTGGCACTGGTCAGGATGGGGAATTAATGTGTGACAACGGGGAAACGCTTTGAGTTAAGTACGGTAAATGTACCTCATAAGTGGAAGGGAGGGAGGGAGGCGGAGAAGGAGGAGAGGGATAATAATGTGGCTATTTATCTCTTGCTGCTAGAAATAGACTGTATTAGATCAGTCGAATTAGATGAAAAAAGCTTAATGAAAAAAAAAAAAAGAAGAAATGAAACACCAAGGACATCTCATGAGGAAGGTTTTAGAGCTGAGTTTGGGAGGATGCCATACAGAAAACCAGGAAAGATCCGATCTGTGTCACAGTGGTTGGGATTATAAGATCTGGAGTTGGACTCCCTGGGTTCAAGCCCCACCTCTGCCATTTCATCGCTCTGTGGCCTCAGCCTTGTTGTTCAACCTCTCTGGATCTGTCTCTTCATTTGTCAAGTGGCGGGGGTGGCTGGGTAACAAGAATTTCTATCTCACAGGGGTTTTGTGATGATTAAGTGGGTTAATCTACGCAACATGCTTATAGCAGTGCCTGGTATTCCATACGGGGTCGCTATATTCATTGTTGGTTTTGTTGATAGAGTTGTGGATGAAAAGAACTGCATTGAGCCTGCAGTGTGAGGACTTCAGCATGGAGAATGCTTCTTTTCTTCCCCCAATAACATGACTGTGATTCTTGCAAACGAATCATGTGTGCAGTGATGGATGTTGTCTCAAGTGTTCTACCTGTGTTGACTTCTTAACAACTGCAGTGATTGTCGCTTCCACTGCTCTCCTGCCTCTGGCCACCATCACAAAGTGTTGAATCAGCTCTAAGGGTGCGGAAAGAGCTCAGAGGCTTCCAGCCAATATAGGAGCTGAGCTGACATCAGAGCCCTCTCAACATTCTGACCACAGAGGAATTCTGGATACAATAGAACATCAGAAGCTTCAAATATATTGCTTGGATCGAAACCAACAATAAAGGAAAAAAGAAACCCAGCTGTCAGAAACGACAAGCAAATTCAACGAGCCCAATGGTCCACGTGGGGTCAGGACCGCAGAAACCTAGAGAGTCATAATACCGATGCCTGGAGAGCAGAGTTGCATCCCCAGGGTGGGAGCTGGTAAAGCCCAAAGCAGGGAATCACAAAGGGCTTTCTACTCAGGAAAGGGCACTAGAAAGCTCTACCCACTGCCTTAAGCACATGGCATGCAAAGAAGTTGACCACCCCAGACCACAGGTGGTAAAAGATTCACTGGAAGAAATTTAAACATCAAGGCCTTGCCATTGAGCGTTCCCAATCTTTGGACCCTGGGAATTCCAAAGAAAAAATTCCCACTGTAGATGAACTCACAGGTAAAAATTATAAAGCCCATAAAAAACCTCCCAACCCCCAGAAAGTCAGAAGATACAATGAATGAAGGGATTCAAACCTAGAAACTGTATGTATGAGACCTGTTTACAAGTCTCTTTGAGGTTATTTGAGTATATATTTGATAAAATAAAGGAAATAAAGTTAATAGCAGCTACCAAGCATTAATCATAAGACATAAAACCTGCATCAAGTTTGTGATAACCATTAGATTGTTGCCTGTTCAGTTCTGCCTGCTGATTCTAAGGATGTAAAGCAGGGGAGTGAGACGGGGACACTTACAGTCTCCCTAGTTTTTCTAGAAAAGGCAAGTTACCAATATAGATCAGAAGCCTCAATTTTTTTGCACACACTTTGGAGAAAACCACTTTTAGGGATTTATTCTAAAACAATAATGAAGGATATAAGCCAAGATTAGCTACAAGGAAATTGTTTTTTAGTGCTGAAAAACTGGAAACATCCTAAATGTCCAGCAGCAAGGAATCTGTCCAATAAATGAGAATACAGCCGGATGTTGCGGTTCTGGGCAGGTATTAAAATGGAGGCTGTAGAAGAATGTTTCATGGCACAGAAAGATGTAAACGTTGTAGCTAAAAAGGCAGGCGTTTCTGATAATTGCATGGACAATACAATTCCATTTCTATAAATACAGGATAAATACTGGGCTTTCATATTTAACTGTAGAAACTCACTCAGGAAAAATAAATATACTGGAAACAAAAGTCACAGACAGGATTATCTTTGAGTGGGAATGCACGATGCCGTTGATGGAACGATACCACGGGCCCAGGTAAAAAATGAAAATTGTCTTGAATGGGAAAGGATATGGCAATTTTGGAGACACTTCTATGAAGCAGAAAATAACACAGCCCCTCCCAGCCAGACGAAGGTTTCCAGCTTTCCTGAAGTCCAACAGGAGGATGCTGTCTACCAGGATTGTGCGGCGTGAAGGTTCTCCCCAGGCTTCGCTCTCCAAGCTTCTCCTCTCATCTGCCCCTTCTGAATCTTCTAGCTACCTGTGTGCTTGACATAAGGTAAAAGTAGTCGATGCAAGGCAGCCTAGGACATGGCTGAGCTGGCTGCAAGACTGGGTTGAGAGGTGGAGTCTCCCAGGAGCATCCCACAGAGCGTCATGGCTTCCGAGGTCCAATAGTGCAGATGGGACTACAAGAGATTTTGGGTTTATTTCCATCCTTCTTGGTGCTTGTTTATATTTCCCAAATACATTACTCTGTGCATTAATCACAATAAGCGGCAGGGTAACAAAGAACCCCTAAATCATTACTTTCGCACAAAAACTTCCTCTCTAAACGCCTGGTGCCATCTTACGTCTATGCCATCTGAGATGCACAGCTCTGCAGGCTGAGGCAGCAGGGAAGAGAGAGCACGGAGGTGGCACACTGGCCCTTAAATACCTTCGATCAAAAGAAACACGTTCCATTTCAGCTAACACTTCATTGGCTGGAACTAGTCACATGACAAGGCACTGGAAAGGGTAGTCTTCACTTGTATCAGAAAGTATGTACTAAACTACATACAGAGGACACTGCTAATCCTGCTCACCATCTCTGATGAATACTATTTTTAACGCATTCACTTAGGGTGGGGAATACTGTCCCACTCAAATTAATCTAAGAAAGCAATCTGTGCATTGCTGTACGGGAAACCCATCCACAGAAGGCTTTTGTAAAATAAGCAGATGATTTGCCAAGTCTTGGGAAGCTCTCAACAATCCCTTCACCAGCCCCCGTCCCCCCACACCTAAACCTCCCCCTTTTACGGAGAGATCAAATACAGAGCACAAATCCTCATATTATGATGGGTGCAGGCTGGTTAGCCCAGAGGCACACCAAGTTATCACGGCCCCAGGCTGCTCCTACGTGAGACATCGTGGCCTCCTCAGAATTTCATCCAAAGGCAAGAAGAGGCATTTCTCATGGTACATTGACTTGTATCAAGAAAGGACATCTTGGGGCCGGCCCGGTGGCTCAGGCGGTTGGAGCTCCATGTTCCTAACTCCGAAGGCTGCTGGTTCGATTCCCACATGGGCCAGTGGGCTCTCAACCACAAGGTTGTCGGTTCAACTCCTTGAGTCCTGTAGGGGATGGTGGGCAGCGTCCCCTGCAACTAAGATTGAACATGGCACCTTGAGCTGAGGGGCCTCCCAGATGGCTCAGTGGGTTGGAGCTCGTCCTCTCAACCACAAGGTTGCCGGTTCAACTCCCGCAAGGGATGGTGGGCTGCGCCCCCTGCAACTAGCAACATCAACTGGACCTGGAGCTTAGTTGCGCCCTCCACAACTAAGACTGAAAAGACAACAACTTGACTTGGAAAAAAAAAGTCCTGGAAGTACACACTGTTCCCCAATAAAGTCCTGTTCCCTTTCCCCAATAAAATCTTTAAAAAAAAAAAGAAAGAAAGAAAGAAAGAAAGAAAGAAAGAAAGAAAGAAAGAAAGAAAGAAAAAGAAAGGACATCTTCTCCCAGAATCCCCTCACCAGGCACACTTGCCTTACACCTCATTGGCCCAGACTGCACACGTGCACAATCACTGGCTGGCAGGGTTGTGAAATTACCATGACTGTATTGAAATAACCAACATTCATCATCCTGGAGTTGGGAAGGGGGCCATGAGGTATATGAGTGCCCAGTATCTAGTCCAAATTAGAGTTCTGTTAGCAAGAAAGAAATGGCTATTTAATGGGAAGTCAACAATCTTCTACAGATGAAACAGGCTCTGCTTGTGGTAGGTGAGGATTCATCTGTATATTCACTCAATAAATGTTTCTTTAGTGACTACTCGGTGCCAAGTGTAATGATGGGTACTATGGAATCAGAGAGAAAGTAGACACAGCCCCTACCCTCACTGGATTTTTAGTCCAGTGGAACTGGTCAGGCATTCATTAAATAATCATAGCAGATTGTGACAGATGCACAGAGCGATACCCAGGCTATACATGGAAGCATGGACAAGAACATGAAAGAGAGACTTGAAGGCAATCATGGAAGGCTTTTTGGAGGAGGCTACATTTAAGCTGGACCTTGAAAGCTGAGGAGGAGGTCACCAGTTAGACAATGTGGAGAGAGCAGTCCAGGGAAAAGCAGAAATGAACGAATAAATGATTGGATGCATGCACGAATGAATGAATGAATGAAAAAAGACAACATGAGAAGATACTTTAAGGAAAAACATGTCTGATAAGAAAGGGCAGGGTCAGCTGTGTGAGGCCCTAACCAGTAAGGCCTTTGAGAATGTCAAGAGGTGTCTGCGAGTTGTAGTGCCTGTGATTATACGTGCCACTGACTATAACGTCAAGGTAATTGCAGGGAAAGAAAAAGAAGTGCATTCAAGTACAGGGAGCCACCTTCAACAGAAGTAATACATCTGAAACCCCTTCCAGACACATACTTTTATGGGCAGGAAGTATCTTAGGAAGGGTCAAAACCAGGTACAATAGAGCAGTGCCTCTTAATGTGGTAGAACTTGTGACCCTTCCCTCCTGTCAGGGGTCTTTCCAAAGAGTTAACTCTTTGGTGGCCAGTCCTCTTTCGGGCTATGGGGGGCGGGGGTGGTGTTGAGAGGTTTAATCAAAGCAAATGGGAAGAGTTAGAGGGGAGAGATGGCCAATGTCTTTGGCGAGTGTCCCTACTGCTATGTCTCCCTGGGAATCTAGAAATGCATGACCAGAGTGGACTGACTGGGGACTCTTCTGGCCTGCAATATTTTGTCTTTTTTTTTTTCCCCTGAAAACGATCATCAACTATTTTGGATGATTAAAATCCAGACTCACTTGGAGGCAGAGGAATGGACAGCTTGAGCTCTTAAGACTTTCCGTCTGCCTTCCATTGCAGGAGACAGCATGGCAGAGGGACTATGATGTAATACAGGATAGATCTGCTTTGTTGCAGGTTCCTGGCACGGAGCTTCAAAACCCTTGGAATTTCCCGAGTCATAAGAGTATCTGTTTTACTCATAATGAGCCCCTTTGGGGGCAGGATAGTGGGAAGCAGGAGGAGGGCTAGGTAGCTTCAGGGTGGGGGTTGCTTGCCAGAGGAACCAACAATGTGATGAAAGGGTTGGCGCCTTCAGCCCTGCACTGCACCTCTGCAGAGGGGAGGGTGACTGGAGATTGAGCTCAATCACGTGGCTTAAATTCAATCGATGGTTTAATCCATCATGTCCAGATAATGAAATCTCGATAGAAACTCTTCGACAGTGAGGCTTGGGGGAGCTCCCAGGTAGGTGAACACATCAATGTGCTAGGAAGGTGACATACCCTGATTCCAGGGGACAACGTATGGAAGCTCCCCACCCCACCCTCCACCCACCCTGCCTTGTGCATCTCTTCCATTTAGCTGTTCTTGACTTGTATCCTTTCTAAGAAAACTGTAATTACAAGTATAGTGTGTTCAGTGAGTTCCATGAGTTGTTCTAGTGAGTTACCTGAAGGGAGTCGTGGGAACCCCTAATTTTGTAGCAAGAGCATGGGTGGCTAGGGGATACCTGGAACTAGGGGTTGGTGTCTGAAGTAGGGGCGGTCTTGTGGGACTAAGCCCCTTAACCTATGGGATCCATGCTAACTCTGGGTAGTGAGTGTCAGAAGTGGGTTGTAGGGCTTCCAGCTGGTGCTAGAGAATTGCTGTTGGAACGCAGAGAACGACGATGATGGCTGATGGTTATCGAGCACTTATTAAGTGCCATGTGCATACAAAATCTTCCCTGCGCATTTTCTCAGATAAGACTCCAGGTCTCACACTGCTCCCAGCATTGATGGCTGCAGAGGGGCCTCTCTTTACACAGCACGGGTAGATTCTTCCATATGTATGGCTTTAAATCAGGTCATGCATTCCTTAGAATGGCCTTCAACTGGCCAGAGATTCTGGAACTTTTGTTCCAGGTTTCCCTCCCCATCTGCAGCCCTTCCAGCAGGCAGTTATAGATCTGAAAACACTCCAAGGATGGTCCTTAATGACAGCCGCTGGTAAATCAAAGAGTGCTTCTACAACACAAATGGATGTAATCACCCCCTAATTTGGTTTGTGGGTTTCGATTTGCTTGCTTGCTTTAGACTGTTCTGCATCCTGTTGTAGGTGGAGCTTCAGCAGTCCCAGCCGTCAGTGGGCTGGCTCTGTCGTGTTTTGTTTTGCGCAACACCAGGTGTGATGCCACATGAACGATGTTAGTTCTTCCCCAGGGCTGTGAGTTACGCGTCCAAGGGAGCACCATCCTTCCAAGTTCTCACCTTTGAAGGTAAATGCTTTCTCCTCCACTCTGCCTTGAGTATCTGGGGCACCTGTCCTCCCACTCTCTTCCCTGAGAGCCTGAGGGGTCTTCCAGAGCAGGAAGCCTGTTCCCCGAAAGTAAGACCTAGCCGGACAATCAGCTCTAATGCGTCTTTTGGAGCAAAAATTAATATAAGACCTGATATTATATTATATTATTATATTATATTATATTATATTATATTATATTATACCTGGTCTTACAGTAAAATAAGACCGGGTTTTACATTAATTTTTGCTCCCAAAGACGCATTAGAGCTGAAGGTCCGGCTAGGTCTTATTTTCGGGGAAACAAGGAATTAAGTGTGCTCTTTGCCTTTCTATCCAATGTTGCCCATGACTGGATCCTACTCACCCCATTCTCTCCTCTATGGGTCTCCCCATTTCAGTTGATGGGCAAGAATGGAAGCAAAGAGAAGAGGGCTGCAGGGGTTCAGGTGCAAGGGATGGGGCTTGCACTAGGGTGGTGGCAGTCGGGGTTGGGAGAAGAGAGCTATTTTGCAGTCCCCTACTCACTGGAGGTATAGGGTGTGGCACTGAAGAAAAAACAGGTCACTTCTTATAACTTGTCACCCAAACTCTCAGTGACCCTTCAGAGCCCTGGTCACACTTTGTAATCAGTTACTTGTGATTGTTTTTCCTCTTAGACTGTGAGGTCCAACGGGGCAGTGGGTAGCAGAGGGCCTAGGACACAACAGGACTCAATAAATACTTGTGGAACAAATAAATGAATGAACATCTTCCCCTGATAGAAGGCCACACAAACTTGCTGCCTCCAGGGGCTGAGGCCCTAATTTGGCCCTAACAATTGAAAGGAGGTGGAAGCACTCACAGTGCCTCTCAGTCTCCGTCACGAGCAGTCCAAGCACAGAAACACAACTCTCCACCCCGACTCAGAAGACATCAGAACCGTGGCCTGATGTACGTACACCTGCACTGAGACGTAGCAATTGTCTCCTCCAGTCGTTTTCCAGCTGTGGACATTGTGGACACTTCTGGGAATCTGATGGATGCTAAAGAGCCTCTCTGCTTCCCAAATGCACATGGGACAGAACCTCGCACAGCATCAAGCCCTCCCTGACCCGTGGTGTCAGCTTCCAAGGCTTCAGCTCCTTGCTGTCAACTGCGGTCCAAAAAAATTAAGTGGAAAACTAAGAAATAAACAATGTATGTGTTTTAAATTGCACGCCATTCTAGTAGTGTGATGAAATCTCATGCCATTGCACGGTCCTGCTCAGAGCATGAATCACCCGTTTGTCCAGTGTCCACGCTGCATATGCCCCCACCCGTTAGTCCCTTAGTAGCCGTCTGGGTTATCAGGCCGACAGTCGCAGTAACACAGCACTTGTGGTCACGTCCCCCTTATTGTACTTAATAATGGCCCCAAAGCCTTTCACGTAACTTTGATTACAGTATATTGTTATAATTGTTCTATTTACTGTTATTGTTGATCTCTTAGTGTGCCTAATTTATAAATTAAACTTCGTCACAGGTGTATATACATAGGAAAAAAAACATAGTATGTACAGGGTTTGGTACTATCCGCAGTTTCAGGCATCCACTGGGGGTCTTGAAACATATCTGCTGTGGATAAGAGGGAACTATTGTATTTCAGAGACTTCACTGACCACACATGGACCATCCAGAGTTCTTGGTTAAACATTTCTGATCTCTACTCTAGGCTCTAGCTTTACAAATGTGCCAAGGAAGGGAAAGTGACTTTCCTAAGATCATACAACTGGACAGAGAGAAGGGGGGAAAAAGCCCTTCTTCGAGCTGTGAGTGGTCAGATCCCCCTCATGTTTCCAGATCCCCCATCCCCTCTGGGCAGAGACAGCCAGGACACTCATCCAGGGCTGGACTTTGCCACTTAAACTTCTTTGTTTGGAATGCATCCTTAGAAATTTCTTTTGGACCAAAATCTCCCCAGACTAGGTTTAAAGCTTGGAGGAAAGAAGAGCTACACACTGATGTGTGTGTTACGAGAGTGGTTTCGCTTATCAGTTGGGGGAAGTTATTTATTTATCTATCTATCTGTTTGTTTTTTACTGTTTTCCCATGTGTTTTCTGACTCTGAGGTGAATCAGAGCTCAGTTCTGCTCTGTAAGATTAGTTAACAATCTTGGACAGTTGCTGTATTCTCAGTGGAAGTCAGAACCCCTGCCCAACACTGAATCATTCACACCAGACAGGTTATATTTGCTGATGGAGCAAGCAGAATTTTGTGTGTCAAAGAAAGACGCATTCAATCGAGTATTTCAGGAAAGCAAGCACCACTAGGGTCTAATTTATGGGTGCTGCTTGACTCTGCCTCCCCAAAGTGAGGGGAGCTGCTTCTGCACACACAGGCAGAGTGGGCCCATTTCCAGCTGTGGCCAGAACACATGCGTCATGAGGGCTTGCCCCAAGCTTTGTCCTTCAAACATGCTATCAGCATTTGGATCTTTGAGCCTGCCAGGCCCCAAGCGCGCAGAAAGACAACTGGTCACTTTTTGGATGAGAGCTCCTAATTCAATGATGCTATCTTTGTTAGGAATCATTTGGTTGCAAGGAACTGACACCTTCTCAGATTAACTCCAGTGAAAGGAGGCTGATTGAATGGATAAAGGGGATTCTTGTGGATTTCAATGGTGAAGGAAACCAGTGTACCTTCTGAGACTCAACAGTCACTAGATAACTATGTTTTCCATCCTTCCTTCTCTTTCCCTCTCTGTCTGGAGCCATATAACAGAATGAACGAATAAATGAATGAATGGAGCGAATGGCTGTATAGGAATCCAAGCGCATCAGTTATGGCGGGTGGCTCCAAAACTTCTGCTTAAGCACGGCCCCTGACCACCTTGATGCAGCCTAACTCGGATGCTGGGAGACACGCAAGCATACACGTTGCTGTCCATGGTCCTAAACAACCACTGAGCACATTTTGTTCCCCTTGCACTGGGACCCTGGTGACCTCATTCAAATTGGCCCAGGACATCTTAATCAGATTTTGTAGGAGGTGTGAGGGTAGAGAATGAAAAAAAAAAAAAAACACAAGGAAGCATGAAAGAAAAAGGCCTTAGAGGCAGGCGTGCAGGGCCACAGACCCCTAGAGGTGACAGGAACTAAGCATGACCATCGGATAGGTTATACCAATGCATGCGTGGATTGTTTTGTCGTTATGGCTACTTTGCCTTCGATGCCAATGAATAAATTGGTATTTTTTCACAGTTGTAGGACAAATACAATGACCAATCCTGCTCCATTCTGATGCCTTACTTAGAAGTGTCAGGGAGCGCACCCCTTTGTAATATCATCTGATCCCATTGGTACAGGAATCTTGGTTTTTGAAAACATTTCTTATGACGGACTCAATCTGCTCTCTTGTAACCATCCCCCTCTAGTCCCAGTTCTGCTGCCTCTTGCACGTTACAGCCCTTCAGACAATTCAAGTCCATTCTCAGCTCCCCTCAGGTCATCCGTTCTCCAGCATCTCGCTCAGCCTCTCCCCCATTGACCCTGGTGTCCCTTCTGTCCTGCATTAGCACATTCTGACAGAGCATCAGGTGGCCCATAGAGACTGAATGAAACTGCTGAGAGGGGAGTCTGGGCTAATGACAGCATCTGGAGGTTCCGTTCCAAGCAGTCCCCAGTCCTGACCAGTTAGTCTGCAAGCAGGTGCCCTAAATAAGCCCCAAGGGATCACATAACTCAATTAACCTGCTTGCATCCCAGTGCCATTTGCCAGCTTTTATGAATGTGATGGGCACGCACTCGGCACCTGGGTCTTCAGAAGGAAGCCTGCTGTTCACGTCAGCTTGTCTACAAGCGCAATGCTCCCACTTTCTCTGGGGCCTGCCTCCCAATTTTCAAGGAATACAATGAAAATATTTGAAATCCCGTGTGTGGATCTCACTTTCTAAGCCTCGCTACTGTCACCAGGATTGTGTGGTCCTGGTCAGCCCCTCAGGTGGGGTCTAAGAAGGGTGGTGTTCATTTGCACCGCTGCTATTCTAGAACACAGGCTTTGGATGTTGATATATCCCGGCTGAAGCCTTGCTTTTCCTGATAAACTATAGTAAATACTTTGAGGGCATTTCCCCCACCTATCACCACCCCCGTCCTCTGATAATGACAGCCACGTCTGTGCTGTTATTCTGTACCAAGCTCCTCCCTCTGCCTCTGATGATTGGACCAGGCATGTACACCTGGTAACACATGAGCCAATCAGACCGTCCTCCCAGAAGGCTGGTCAGTCTGTGCTGTGTGTGGCAGTGGTAGAAGCTGGGCAACCAAAGCTGCAGTGGAGAAAAGGGGTCTCTTCCTCAGGGAAGCCAGTCTGCAGACAGACTGAGAGAGAGAAGAATGAAACAGAGAACAGAGTTGGGGCCCAGGAAGCATGTGGCAGAGATAGAGACAGAGAAACAGAGAAACCCCCCTTAGTCTTGGTTGCAGGGCCCCTGCCTGAGCCCCACACCTCAGGACAATATGCACTTTGAAATGCCTTCTTGCTTTCCTAGAAACGTTCTAAGTCCCTCTCCAAATCTTGGAATCTGCTGGGGTTGGCAGTGCTATCCAGGCGGGGCACCGTAAGACCAGACCAACACCCATATAGACTCCAGTCTCTGCTCCTCCCCTGCAAGGATCCTTTACCCATGTGTAGGGTTGACCGGATGCCCTAATGAGTGGGGTGGCCCTGGATGCTATGGCTTCCTGAGGTGACGGTTCCCACTAGCCAGTGTGATTTCTTTAATGGCACTGAAAGCCATGGGGCCACAGAATGGTGCCTACACAACGATTTAGATTCACTCACACTGTTTATACAGACAGGAGATCCCCAGAAAACATCCGCCCTAGGACCCACCCACCCTAGGGACAGCCCTGCCCTGCAGGACCTGACTCTTTCTGTTTCTTTCTTCCAGTCCCTCTGGTGGCCCTGGGCTCTATGAGCTGTAAATTGAGCTGTTCGCTCCAGCCATCGGAAAGAACTGTTTTCTACAGTCCTGGCAGCCCAATATTCCCTTGACCAATGAAGCACTACCTTGCTGGTATCCACTGATTTGTGTTCCCAACCATAACATGTAGTCTTTTATCCACACAATGAACATTTCTTAAATTGTTATTGTTATTGTGGGCCAGGTGCAGACAATACAGATTCCTAACATCCTGCTGCGAAGAAGCCCATGATCTGGTGAAAGAGGCAGAAACATACCAAAACCAGATAATTACAATAGAATAGTCCTTTGAGATAAGGCCCAAGCTTGACATAGAAACAAGGTCCTTAGAGGATTGTGGAGAGAGTGGACAGGTGCTACTCTGCAGATCAGAAAGCCTTTGCAGAACAGAGGGTATGTGGTCTGGGTCTTGAAGCATGTATAAGCATCTTCTAGGTGCTACAGGGTGAGAACAAGACTCCAGATGGTATTTGGCAGGGCACACAGGTGTAAGAACGCACGCAATATGTGGAGAAGGACGGACGGCCCCATGGGGCGAGAACGTAGGATTCATAGCACCATGTTAACCCACAAATAGGAGTGAACCCCCACTAAGGGGCATGCAGTACAGATAGAGCAGCGCATATGCCAGGCCTGACCCATAACTTCCTGGAGCCTCTCCTACGTGAGGGAGGAATGTCAGGAGATGATGTTCCCTAGATCCTGCCATGGAGATGCCTCCACGACACCCTGCACTCCTGGAGTACCACCCATCACTCTCTGTAGCTGTGGTCTGTTGACACGTCATGCTCTCTGATGAGACTGTGAGTTCCTTAGAGCAGAAGGTTGTACTGTTCACGTCTCCTGTCTTCCCTCTGCCCAGAGCAGCTTCTGGAACATCGTGGCCACTCAACAGATACGTGATGAAAGAATAATAAATAAAAAAAGCAGGTTGGGCCAGGCCTGTTTTACCTCCTAAGCCTCTTGAGAGGGAATTGTTACTGTTGCTTGCAATTCAGTGCAACAAGGCAAGTTTTGCTTTGTTTTGTTTTGTTTTAAAGCAGCGATAATTGCATTCCCCTAACACAGATCAAATTAAACACAGCCTTTAACATGAGTGATTGAAAACGCTTTACTTCTCCCACTGTCAGCTCTTCTCCTGAGCCATCTTCTTCCTTCACTGACTTCTTATCAGGCATGTCAAGGCCATTGGCATACAAAGCACATCGCATTGGCTCTTTGCTTTCCAAACACTGCAAAAAGAAGTGATTCGACCTTTCATAAGGATTGTGGAACCCCAAGCTCCCCTACATGGCACTGATGTCTGGGACTTCTTATCTCTACGTCAGGAGACCTTCTCTACAACCTGGCGGGAGTGAAGCTGGGAGATAGATAGATGGAGGCGATCTGACACCATTCCCTCAAGAGAAAATGCTGAGGCGAAGGTTTATTAATAGTGCAGACCAGCCCCGCCACAGGCAAGTGTGAGAAGGAGACAGGAGGACGAGGGGGAAAGCACTAGCCTCTGCTGACATTTTATTCCTTTGACATCTGTGCAGAGAATCCCAGGCTCCTGTCCTGGGGGATGAAAAGGAGAGCGTGGCCACAGTCAGAAAACTAAAATGGAAAAAACGGACTAATCCCGCAGCCAAAAGGGACAGAGTAAATTCCCACACGGGAAAGGGCAGGTCTCAGTAAGCATCCTGTTTGGCTTAGAAAGGTAAGAAATATAAATAGGTCTATTGCCATCATCTGCTCATTAGAGCTCTCTTTACATCCAGTAAGGATTAGGAGAGCTTGAGTCCGTGGTGTAGATTGCCAAGATTACTGCAATTCTTCCTCTTGCTGTGCCACTGCCCTTTGCAACAGGACGCCGCTCCCAGCAAGGGGTGGAGCCTATTTCCCCGCTCCCGAATCCGCACTGGACCTCGTGACTAGCTTTGGCCAATTGAACACGGCGGAAGTGATATTGTGTCAGTTCTAAGCCTGGGCCTCAAGAGACTGTACACACTCCATTAATTCTCTCTGGGAAATCTTCCTGGCTGCCACGTGAACAGCCTGGGCTAGCCTGTGGGAGGAGAGGCCAGAATCATTCCAGAACAGTTATCTCAGCCGAGGCCTCACAGATGTGAGAATTCAGCCAGGATCAGTACAGCTACGTGCCCCACCTGTATCTAATGCAGATGCAAGAAAGTGTCCAGCTAAGATCAGAAAAACCACCCAGCTGAGCCCAGCCTACACTGCCAATGGCAGAATTTTAAGCTCAATAAATGGCTTCTATGTTAAGCTGCTCTAAATGCATTTTGCTGTATAGTAAGTTAACTGAATAGATTTTTATTCTTGTTCAGGCACTCCTAGAGGACAAGAGGATTTAGCATTTAGTTGAGAAAGGACTAGAACTCTAAGAGAGACTAAAAGTCCCATGAAGGCAGGAACCGTGTTTTTTTGATTCAACCCAATGGGCACGGCAAGTGACACAGACCAGATGATAAATAAATCTCATTGTATTGAGTTTGAAGATTGTGCAGACACCTGGGCATCCTCAAGAGGATGTCCTCATGAGAATGGACCCAATTTGCCTCCTGGAATAATCATCACCCTGGTTCAAGCTTCAGGAAGAATGACAGGCCAGATCGAGCGAGCCATTTGAATTTCTTCTAACAAGGTGTGGGGCCTGGTTACGAAGCGCCAGCTAACAGTTAACCATCTCTAGCACACACCCTCCCTGCCCTACACCACGGCTCCACTGCTGTCTGTCCAGTTACCAAAACCACGGCGTCATTTTTGACACCCGCCCCTCACCTTCACTCAGTCTCCGTGTCCTGTTGCGTATGCCCCTTAAATATAGCTCAATAGATTCACTTTTTACCACCACCCTAGTTTTGACTTGAGTGACCCCATCGGCTTTCTAAACTAGCTTCTTAACAATCTCATAACCTCTCCCCGCTCTCCCCAGCGCAGCAAGCGTGATCTTTCCAAAGCACCATGACCGCCCCTGCCCTGCTAGCTTCCAGCGGCTGCCCCCCCCCCGGGAATCAGACTCCTTCCTCAACAGGGTTTCTTAGCCTGTGTGTGCCCCCTGCTGACTTCTGCCTTTCTCCGTTTTCACCCAAACTCAGGCTTTTCCTGCAATACTGAACTATTCGCAGTTCAGAAGGTCTAGGACACTCTAGAGCTGGGACAGTCTCCCCACTGCCTATCCCATTGCCCAGCTATTTCCTTACTTCTTTTTTACGACTCACGTCCTTAGATGTCATAGCCTACCTCAGGCTGGGTAAGATGGAAGCATCTCCTCTGCAGTCCTTCAGCTTCCTGTCCATTTCCCAGATCTCACTGAGGTGCCGGTGTCTGTTTCCTGCCCCCCTCAGCCCCTGCCACTAGACTATGACCTCTGTGAGGCCAGGGCTCGTTCTTTCATCTCTGCGTCTAGCACAAACCCTGACTTACAGTAAGCGGTTGATTGAATGAATGAATGAATGAAGCCAAAACAAGAGAGACTTTGAGCAGCCCCTCCTGAGAATGAATAAGGTGTGAGGGGACTCTTATAGAGAGACATGGAAAAACCAGTTTCCACTTCCAGGTTACATGATCTCCTGGGAAGTGGATTAGAAGTAAGGAGGAACAGTAACCAGTGTCTGTATCAGGCACAAACATGGAGGACATTCATGAATTGCTGGTTCTCATTAGACTTCACTTCCCAAAGGCGACATATGCTAAGGACCCATAAATGTTGGTGTTTATCAAGGACTTGTACCACGCACCAGGCCAAGGGCTTTACAAGTCTTATATCACTCAAGCTAGCCACGAGATAAAGTAGGTTCTAACACCATCCCCCCTTTTCCAATGAGAATTCAGAAGCACAGAGAGGTTAAGTAAGTTGCCCAAGGTCACTCAGCCAGTGGAATAAGTTAATTAATTTTGCTTGAGTACAAGGCTATGCAGTCTTTACACGGCCCCTGCTATGAAATGTAGGCTATGGGAGATACACCATTTTAACACATTTTGCTTACTTATGAGTACAGATCAAGAGAAAGTTTCCCCATTTAGATGATTAGCCTAGTCAGTAGAAGAGCAAAAAGGACCTCAATCAATAAACATAGTTGTTTTTCTTTCTGAGAGTATAATCTTCAGTGAATGTTTCTTGCCAAGACATAAGCATTCTATTTCCTGCCACCGGATTCCTAAGAGCGAAGAAGTGAAAATTATATATGCATTTAATGTGGCCAATTAGCACACTCCTTCTCTATTTGTTTCTACATGTCAGATTAATGTTATTTTCCTTCATTAATTAGCCTCCACTATAAACCAGCCACTTTCCCTGCAATCCTATAAACTTCGACACCGCCTGGGCCTTCACCCATGTGGCTTCTCTTGCCTGAAAGCCACCTCCATCTAAACCTGTCATTTAAGGTCAAGTTCATGACCCACCTCCTTCAGTCTTGCCGCATCTTCCTGTTCTGAGAAACATTACAGGGGGCTCAGTGTTCTCTCCATTCCATCTGTACCTGTCGAGACATCATCCGCTCCACACATGTGTTTTTGTTTGGCCTGCATGATCTGGCTGCATAGAATTTTTTTAAAAAAGGTGAATTCGTTGCCAACTTTCAAAAACCATGAAACTTCATGTCAAGATCTAGCCTTCTGATTTTTCTTGAGAGGCCACAAGATTTGATAACTCTGTAGCCATACTCCTTCATGGCTACAATGACCCAGAACTGAGTGGCTGCTTCCTTAGACAGGGCACAGTAGAGGCTGGTGTGCTTCCTGCACCCCCACACTCCCTCACCACCTACCATTTCTGTGCACCTGGCTGGCCGGCTGACTTCCAGCCATCCACTCCTCTGATTCCTTGTGTGAAATGTCCCTCTATTGAGCCCACTCTCATTGCAGGACTGGAAGCGCCAGGGAATAAACACCTACTCACCTCCCCCCAGAAGCAGCTCTCAACCAACGACTGCAAGAAATTGGTGAGCTTGTCTCATCCTCTAAAGGTTTTCAAGTACTGACATCCTGGTGGTCTGTCTATTATCTAGTGGTGCACAATCACCACCCCAAATGTATTACCTCTCACTGTCCTGTAGATTACTTGTGTGGTTCTTCTGCTTCACATGGGGTCAGCTGGTCCCTGAGTGGCTGCACTCATGGGAGGGTTCATTTAGTGAGCTGGACTATCCAGGATGGCTGGAGTTAGTGTTGGCAAAGAATCAGTGCTGGGAGCACAGCTGGGCTGTACTGGTCTAAGAGTGAACGTTCCAAGAGACCCGAGCAGAAACTACAGGCTTCTCATGACCTGGCCTCAGAAACCACACAGCATCCCCCTGCCACCATATTCTACGGGTCAAGCAAGTCACAGGACCAGTCCAGACTCAAGTGGAGGAGAATTAGACACCACCTCTCCCTGGGAGGCACGATGAAGAGTTTGCAGCCATCTTTATTCTACCACCTGGTCTATTTGAACAAATAAGCACTGACTGCCATTTCATCACTTAAATCATTCATTCATTCTTTCATTCAACACTCATTGAACACTGGAGAAATGACATGAGTCACACATGGTACCTGCCCTGGAGAAGTTCATTTGGTAGAACAGTTTGCGACAGTAACAAATTGAAGTCCACCGTCCACATTCATCACAAATCTTACATGGCTGCACATTAGAATCACCTGGACCTTGTCAAAAAGCACGGACACTTTACGAGAACAGTTTGTCTTGGTAACCCAGGAACTCCTAGAATACTGTACAGCCTTGCATAGGAGTGGGCTTCAGAGGCACTAGGCATTAAAACCACCTTCGGTACTTGCTAGAATTCAGATTCTTGGGCTCCCTCTCCTAATATGTGTGGATTCATAGTAGCTCTAGGGTGAGACAGAGAATCTACATGTTCAGTAAGGATTTCAGGTGATTCTGCTGTGACCGGTCCATGGGCTTCATCTTGCTGTGTTTTCCAAACTCTGCATTTTAAAGGAAGTGAGTTGTTGGGTAAAGTGTGTGTGTGTGTGTGTGTGTGTGTGTGTGTGTGTGAGATGTGTGTGATCTGTATAAACACCTGTGATCGGCTGAATTTAATTGGACCACAGCTGGTGTTGATTGCATATTTTTAATGTAGCTTTTCAATACTCCCCTAGCACAGTCTTTACGACTGACAATCAGTATTGAGCCCAACCTTGGCTGTCGATTTTAAGGTTTATTTAAAAACACATGACAGCCGGAGCTGTTCATTCTTTAGCTAATGATTCTACATACGGATTTAGGAGTTTAGGTGCAGCATGTTGAAAGCAGAATTTCTACCATAATTGGGCAGCTGTTGGTTGGCTTTAAAAACTGTGAGTTGTTTGCTCTCCAAGTCAGCTTGGGCAGATTATGTCATGACCCCAGTCCAGCAGAAGATTCTCTATGCTGAAAATAATCATCAAGACTGCTGTAAAGGAGATGTAAGATGTTGGAGTAGATAAACACCATGCCTGCTTCCTTCCATGAACACATTAAAATCACAACTAAATTAGAGAACAATCAACCTGGAGAACCACATGAAGTCTGGCTGAGTTTTATCACGAGGGATATAAAGAAGAAGCCACGTTGAGACTGGTAGGAGAGGTGGAGACGCGAAATGGGCTGACCCCAAACCTCCGTGTGGTGGTTGAGAACCAGGAGGGGTATCTCAGCCACAGAGGCTCACCCCAGAGGAGTGAGAAACCCTAACCCCACACAAGCCTCTCTAGCCCAGAGTACCAGTGCCGGGAAGAAGAGTCTCCACAACAACTGGCTGTGAAAAACAGTGGGGATCCCAACCATCCAGGTGGAACAGAAGGCAGCAAGAAACCTAAGGCGACGTTGTCTTAAACGGCCTGCACACAAACTCTCACTCGCAGGCACTCACCTTGGGCTCCGGCAGAGGGACAGTAAGTCGGGGTGTGTCAGAGACATCTGGGGCAGACTGAAGTGTGTGGCTTTGAAGCGAGAGCGAGGGGACAGTTGCCATTTTTCTTGTGTGGGGGTCCTTCTTCCTGTGCAGCTGGCAGGCAGGTTCCATCTTTCCTGTGTCGAGCCCTCCCCTTCATGGCAAATCTGAATCTGATTGGCCTGGAGAGCTCCGCTCACTCCACCCGGCTGACTCACTGAGACCCTGCCCCACCCAACTCGCCCAACACCGGAGGTAGTTTCTCCGAGAGTAGCAAGCCCTGCCCACATTGCACTCTTTCTTGAAAAACTATCAGAGTCCGCAGGACCCAGGCAGGCAGCAGCTGGCCTCAGTGTGCTCTAAGACTTTTGCTGAGTAGCTTCAGGCTCAGCACTGGCACCAAACCAGAGTCTACATTAACCTGGTGACCACAATTCTTCCCACTCTAGGGACTCCCTGACACCCTCCCTCACCCAACTCATGTCCCTCACTAGGCTTTATCAGGGGCTGAATCTTAAGGGAGCTCACAGGTGGCAGCAATCCTCAGTTCAGAGTGTGGCCTCTCCCAAGTGCTTCCAACTTTAGCACAGGCAATGAACAACTACAGATCATTTTGTAGCTCCTACCAGGTCGTCCCCGACCAATCACAGGCAGTAGCTGGCCTGGGCCTGCACTGGAGCCCCTCACAACAGGCCCCAGAACCAACACACTTGGAGGTTGGCTTCAGACCACAGCAGAGCACCACTCAATTAGCCCAAGGAGCACACCTAAAAGGTGGTCTCAACAGGCACCAGAGCCCACTGGGGCAAATCCCACTCAGACGGGTAGCCCCCTGCACAGCAGCCTGTAAGCTGTGGACATGGCCAAAACCCACAGCCAATCAGCCTGAGGGCCAAACCCACCCACTGATGTGTCAATAACAATCAAGGATCAACTATAACAGGAGAGCACACACAGCCCACACAAGGGACACTCCTGGAGCACCCAGAGCAGGTGACCAGGAACATTGTGCCTGGGCCCCACAGGGCACCTACTACATAAGGCCACCTGGTAAGATGGGGAAACAGGAGATCTACCTAAAACATAGAAACCAACAGAGAGGCAATCAAAATGAGGAAACAGAGAAATACATCCCAAGTGAAAGAACAGGATAAAACTCCAGAAACAGGACTAAACAAAATGGAGGCAAGCAACCTACCAGATACAGAGTTCAGAACAATGGTTATAAGGATGCTCAAGGAACTTAGTGAGAACTTCAACAAAGACATGGGAAGCATAAAAAAGGACATACAAATTTGGAAGATAAGGTTGCAGAAACACCCAATATGAAGAGAAAAAAGAAAAAAGAATCCAAAAAAATGAGGATAGTTTAAGAGGCCTCTGGGACAACATTAAGCGTAACAACATTCACCTCACAGGGGTATCAGAGGGAGAAGAGAGAAAGCAAGGGATTGAGAATCTATTTGAAGAAATAATGACCGAAAACTTTCCTAACCTGGCAAAGGAAATAGACATACAAATCCAGAAAGCACAGAGAGTCCCAAACAAGCCCACACCAAGACACATTATAATTAGAATGGCAAAGATTAAAGACAAAGACAGAATCCAAGCAGCAAGAGAAAGGCAACTAGTAACTTATAAGGGAGCTCCCATAAGATTGTCAGCTTATTTTTCAACAGAAACTTTGAAGGCCAGAAGGGACTGGCACAACATATTCAACATGATGAAAAGTAAGGACCTACAACCAAGATTATTCTACCCAGCAAAATTATCATTTAGAATTGAAGGACAGATAAAGAGCTTTCCAGACAAGAAAAAGCTAAAGGAGTTCATTATCACCAAACCAGTATTACGAAGAATGTTAGAGGGACATCTTTAAGATGGGGGAAAAAAGATCAAAATTATGAATAATAAAATGGCAATAGCTACATATCTATCAACAATAACTCTCAATGTAAATGGACTAAATGCTCCACTCAAAAGACATAGGAGGGCTGAATGGATAAGAAAACAAAACCCTTACATATGCTGCCTACAATAGAATCACTTCAGATTGAAGAATGACACACAGAAGGACAATAAAGGGATGGAAAAAGATATTTCATGAAAATGGCAACAACAACAACAACAACAACAACAAAAGCTGGGGGTAGTATACCAAAATAAACTTTAAAACAAAAGCTATAGCAAGAGTCGAAGAAGGAGCCAGTAATCACACTTCAGGGTATTTACCCGAAGAAACCCAAACCGCTACCTCGAGGGGACGTGTGCATCCACATGTTCATTGCAGCACTGTTTACAATGGCCAAGATGTGAAGGCAGCTTGAGTGGCTGTCGATGGAAAAATGGATAAAGAGGAGGTGGTACGTATATACAATGGAATATTGCTTGGCCAGGGAGGAGAATGGGTTCGTGCCATCTCTGGTGGCATGGATGGACCTGGAGGGTATCATGCGTATGTCAGACAGAGAAAGACAGATGCAATGTTATTTTGCTTATATGTGGAATCTAAAGAACAAAGTAAACAAACAAAACAGAAACAAACTCATAGATACAAAGAACATATTGATGGTTGCCAGATGGGAGGGGGTTAGGGGAGAGTGAAAAAAGGGAAGGGATTAAGAGGTACAAATTGGTTGTTGTAAAGTAGTTATGGGAATGTAGGGAATAGCATAGGGAACATAGTCAATAATATTGTAATAACTATATATAGTATCAGAGGGGTACTAGATTTGTTGGGATGATAGATGGGAAGGGTTTGGAGGGCAGGGTATAAAAGGTGAAGGAATTAAGAAGTAAAAACTGGTAGTTACAAAATAGTCATGGGGATGTACAGTAAAGCACAGGGAATATAGTCAATAATATGGTAATAACTATGTATAGTGCCAGGTGAATACTAGACAAGTCAGGGGGACCATTTCTTAAATTATGTAAATGTCTAACCACTACGCTATACACCTGAAATTAATATAAAATTATATTGAATGTCCAGGTATAAAAGTCATGGGGATGTAATGTACAGTGTGGGGAATATACTCAATAATACAATAATATTGTGATAGCGTGGTACAGTGTCAGATGGTAACTGGACTTACGGTGATCACTTCTTTAGGTATATAAACGTTGAATAACTATTGTGTACACCTGAAACTAATATAATATTGTTATGTTAGCTACTGTGTTTCCCCGAAAATAAGACCGAGTCTTATATTAAGTTTTGCTCCAAAAGATGCATTAGGGCTTATGTTCAGGGGATGTCGTCCTTAAAAATCATGCTAGGGCTTATTTTCTGGTTAGGTCTTATTTTGGGAGAAACACGGTATGTTTTAATAAAAACCTTTTTTAAAAAAAGGCTTCTATAAGCTTAGATGCGTCTCTGAATGTGAATTGGGAAAAGGTGTCTCTTCCCCTCAGGCAGAAACAGCTTTTCCTGGTTTAATGAGTGGTGTGAAGGCTGAAGAGTAAAGGGCAGAGGTTCCTTAAACCAAATAAAACACAACAGGGGTGTTGTTACTAAAAAAAAGGTGAAAGGCTGCTGAGTGTGTTCACTGCCATTGGAAACGAGGTCTCAGTGTGCTGGCTTTATATATGATCCACTCACCCTCTCAGCAACGATCCCTTACGCACTACAAAACCCATACAAATACATGACAGCCACGTAGGCATTAACACAAATCTCAGTCAGAGTCCAAGAGTTTGAAGCGCTCTAAACATCAAATTGGAGGCTGTGAGTGCTGATGGAAGAATAAAAACACAGCAGCAATACTGTTAAGCTAGATGGGGAAGGCTGTTTTTGTGAAGGGTGACCACAAGGAGCGAGACCTGTGATGGCATTTACCCCTGAGCAGCCATGTGAGTTTCTCCCCAAGGCCACAGTGGATCACGTGGGCTCCATGTGAGAGTAAACAGCCTGTGGAGGTCTGTGTCCAGCATGCGTGGACACACTCAAGATCCCTTCACCATTTGGGGTACAGATACCCCAGTTGTCCTTTGAAGAACTGCCTCACTTCCTCTCCAGTTTTAATGAATGGGGTGCTGATGACCCACAGCAGCTCCAGAGATGAACAAATGACCCAGGCTTCATCAGTCAGGATAAATCTCCCAGGAAAAACTTTGCTTTGGAATTCACAGACTGTGGAATCAGCTGAAGGGACAGCCCGTTAAGAGTGTGGCCGCTGAACTGAAATTCCAACTCCACAATTAGCCAAGTGCCCTTGAGTTGTCTTAAGCCTTCTGGGGCAGACGCACTCTGAGGTGGCCTGTACGATCCCTACCCCCTAGTCCTCATGCCTTGTGGGGATAGGGTTACCCCTCCCTTGAGTGTGGGCAGGACCTGTGTCTGGCTTCTAACCAACAAATATGACAAAGATGATGGAATGATGCCACTTCTGTGATAATGTTACATAACACTGTAACATCTGTCTTGCTAGAATATGCTCTCATTCCCTGGCTTGGAAGAACTAAGTGGCTGTATTAGGAAGGCCATGTGGCCAATAGGTAACAAGAAACTGAGGTCCTCAGTTGTCTAGCCCACTAGTAAAGGGCCACTGCCAACAACCATATGAGTTCGAAAGCAGATCTGTCCCCAGTTGAGCCTCAGATGAGACCATAAGTCCCTGAGCAGAAGGCCCAGTTAAGCTGTGTCTAGACTCTTGACCCACAGGAACGGTGAGATAATAAATGTGAGTTGCTGTAAGCTGCCAGGTGTGTGGTCATTTGTTACATAGCAACGGATAACTAATACACCCTCTCAGAAAGAGAACAGAAAGACAGTCATGTGGTTGAAAGCAAGGCATTCGTTATGATGTCAAGTACTCTGTTGATTGTTGTGAGGTTTAAAATAAGATACTGTACGGATGGGCCTGGCACACAGTAGGCACTCAATACATTTCACTTTCCTTCCTCCCCTCAGTGAGACCACTGACATAAGTTGGTAACCTCAGAATGACATACGTATGGGAAGTGTTCAAACTGAACCTGGTGCCAGGGTCACACCAGGAAAATGCCAGCAGAAGTTAAAAAGTCAAGCTTCCTGTGTGAAAGATAAAGCCATTTTACATTGTGTAAGAGGCTGTGCATAAGGCAAAAACTGTTTCATAATCCTGTCATGCGAACCAGCTGGGATTTTCCTTCACATAAATTGGATTTTGATTTATATGTCAATAAATGCCCCCAGAAACCTCATCATTTGAAAGTTCATCAATCTCAGCTGGAACTGCAGATACAGCCCTAGAGGAACCTCCCAGGGAAATATGGCCCTCATTTACCAGCTCCACATGCTGATGTGGGCATGAAAAAGGGAGTGGGAGGCAGGAGAAACAGGGTTACCTGCAGGGACTTTGCAGTCAGGCTGAGGACTCGATTCCCCGGAAGAGTGTGACAAAGCCTGGTGCTTGGCGGACCGGCATGAAGGTGTGGCATGACTGGAGTACACGAGGAGTGGCAGTTTGAGAACAGGGAGCTGGGGAGGGGGCAGTTATGACCAGCATTGAATGCCAGGACATGGGGTTTGGGTTTTGGAGCAAAAGAATGGCATATCAGATTTGAATCTTCAAAATAGCTTTCTTGCTGCAATATGGAGGATTGGATGGAGAGACAAAACTGGGGGCAGGAAGACAAGTTTAGGATACCACTGCAGTCCTTGAATGAGCCACACTGGTGTCTTGGACGGTGGTGACACTGGGGATGGAGAGAAGAGGATGAATGGAAGAACTTGGTGACCGGATAGGACTGGGCAGAGAGGGCTGCTAGGATGACACCAGTTTCTGACTTCAGTAAGTGAGAGAATGGTGGTGGCATGTAGAACTGGAATTGTAGAACAGAAAGAACATCGTCAGTGGCCAACTAGAAGTCTCAGAACAGGCCCAGAGGAGGTTTTCACTAAACAGAAAGGGAAATCTCACAGGAAGGCACAGCCCCTAGCTGGGAGAAAAAAATGCCCCCAATCAGCTACTTCATGCATTACACTGTGTGCAAAGTCCCTGCCATCGACACTTCTTAGAATGTCCTCTCTGGGGACATTACGACCCAGCTACAAATAAGTCACACCATTCCCATTAAACCTAATAAGGTTCTTTCTAGAAATCTTTTACGGTTTGACTCTTCTGGCATAAGGGATTAAATTGATTTGGTTGAACGGTTTACAGAACTATGGAGGTATTTGGCTGACCAGTACAACGGACAAATACATGCTATGTGCTTGGGGGCTTGTCAATTCCATTTTCATTGTCCTTCCTTAATTGAGGCCTGTATCAAGTTTCAAAGGACTCCAGTCATTCTGCCCTTCAATCCATCCACTACACAGCCAATTATCCAATATTCTAAGCTCAAAGGGTCATTGTGAGTAATAAATGCCATGATGGGTGTAAGGGATTTAACACAGGTTTTGGTACAAAGAAAGAGCTCAATTTTTCCCATTATCAGCACCATTATCATTCATGTCAATAATATCATTGTTATTATAAATATAGTATGGGGATGATCATACCACTCCCCTCCTCAAAAGTCTTTCATGGCTCCCCAATGCACAGAGAAGAGTCCAGACTCAGCCCGCCATCACTACATGACATCATTATACCTGTGCAGGTTTAGTTTCTTCAATTCTCTACTATAAGTCCCATATTTTAACCATACAATCCTGTAGGTATTTACAGCACTTTGCCAAACAATAGGGAAGGGACTTGGACATAAATTAGACATTCTCTGCCTTCATGTAGCTAATGCTCTATTTGTAGATTAAGACTCCCCAAGACAGAGTCCAGAGACAGTCCAACTCTAGGCAAGGGACAACTTTATAAATTCACTGGGGATTTGATTCCTTACCCAGATGGTCCCTGATAAGCAGGAGAGAAGTCTGTGGGGAAATCTCCTTTCCTAGACCCAGGGCAGGGCATGATACTGGGCATTTTACATAATCATCATTCAGTTTGGGGGCCAGGCACTGGTCTAGGCATTTGGCATGTATTATCTAATTTAATGAATCACAAGTCTATGAGATGTGTATTTTTGTTCCCATTCTACAGAAGAGGAACCTGAAGCTCAGGGAAATTAAATAACTTGCCTAAAGTTACCCAGTGACTACATGGCAAGGCCAAACCAAGTCCAGATATTTTTAACAGCAAATCTCATAATACTTTCAAGACCACTGGAGTGGCTTTCCAGTTCAGATTGTCACTGAAATTCACAAGCCATGACAGGCTTACTAGGCATGAGGTTTACTTGACCTTAAGAAGGGATTCAGAACAAGGAGCAGAGCAGCATGTTACGCTAATGGTCTCATAAAGGCCTTGGACATCCAGGGCCAACATCCAACATCCCAATTACCATTCTGGTCTTTTTTGTTTGTTTGTTTAACTGAAGGGAAACATCATTTAGTCTTCTTTGTAAAGCAATCAGTTTTAGAAAACACATGAAAACTTCTAATAGAGTCAGACGATCCGTCAGACAGGAGAGAGGACACACATGACGTGCCAAGAACTTACACATCAGATCTTCATCTCGGAAATGAGGCGTCCCAGATTCTGGTCACTTCATCGTTTTCTTTAGTCTTCTGCTCAACGGTCTTCTCCAGCGAGTGGACGTGCGACTCCTTCCCCAGGCTCGCCTGGGAGGCCACAACCTTAGCCTTCTGGGGCCTGGGTGATCTCCTCTTTCGCCAGCTTGAGTTTCTCTTCTGCGTGGGCCTTCAGCACACGGTCTCTCTGGCCTTACTACGTCCTCCTCGATGCACTTCTTCAGGGATTTTTCATTGTGCGGTCGCCATCACCTCCTTCCACTTCCCAAACCAATTGAAGAAGTCAGAGAAAGATTTTTTCATGGAGTTCAGACCTGCAGTGAGTTGGTCGTTTTTTCAGAACCTTCTGGATTCTGGCTTCAGCAAGTTCCCTCTGTTTCTGAGCCTCCTTCATCACCCTGGCAGACGATCCCCTCAAACCCGTCCATGATCTTTCCCATCTCCAGGTTCTCCACGTGGAGTTCCTCACATCTGCTCTTCAGCAACAGGTTCTCCTTTTGTGTCTCGTCCACCGCCACTTTCAGATCCTTCTGGCTGCACTGCAGCATGTCCACGAATCGGTCATTGGACACCTGGGGACCAGCCCCCGGCACAGGAACGCCTGAAACCCTTACCACGTCGAGCTCCACCAGCGACGACTCCGGCGACTTCCGGCCTGAGCGTGCGAGCTTCCGGATCGCGAGTGTGCGCATGCGCAGTGCTGCTCTCAGGCCGGGGGAGCCGCTCGCTACCGGCTGTCCTTCAGGAGAGGGTCCAACGCAAGGTGTCCGGACTGTACCCTCAGGGTGACTCCTCAGCCGAGGACGTCTCGACCTCTCCCAATAATCCCCTCAGCCCGTGCTTGAGCCTCAGCTGGTCTCGGGAGCGCCCCTCACTCAGGCCCGCACAAGGCCTGGCCCCTCTGAGGCGGCGGTGCAGTTCAGCGAACCAGGCTGAACCCTTCACTGTGCGGACTGCTGGTGGGTGGAGCGCTGCTGGCGCCGCACCACGGTACCCGCCGTAGTCTGCACCACGGGAGTGTCGCCACTAAGGTCAGAAGCACTGCTGGCTGAGAGGTGAGTCTTCCGCGCCGCCGCTGGCCCGGTGCTCTGCTGCTGAGCCCCAGGCTCGGGGCCTGCTCGCGGGTGCTCTGCCCGCTGCCCGCCATCTCTGAAAGGTTGAGGTTTGGATCATCCAGAGTGTCCCGGGCCAGGTTGTAAGACCCCGGGGAGAGGGAACGGACCCTTTGCCCACTTCCAGTCTCCTGGAGGAAGGTCGAGGCCAGTCTCTCCCCAAGTTTCCTGGGTGGGGTGCCTCTTACTGGCCGTTGGTCAGAGAAGTCACCTTCTAGCCTCTGGGCCACTCCTCCAAGACTTGAGACTCGTCTATGTGGCCATTGCCGCCTTCTTCCTGAGGACCGGTGGGGCGGGATGCTCAGGACCAGAGGCGTCCTCAGGGGGCCTGGGACCCCCGGGGAAGGTCACTGATGGGCCTTCTCCACGGGCTACATCGGGGTGCATCCCAGGAGGCCCCGCTGAGGAAGTAGAGACCACGGGCGAGCTTCCTCCTGGGGTTCTGTGCAAGTCCTCTGTCCGGTAGGGGGTCTTCTAGGATTTCAAAGGTGGAGGTAATGCTTTTCTCTAAGGAATAAGAACAAACCTTCCCTCCAAGGCTTGATCAGGGCTGCTAGACGTTCATCCTGGAAATGCCACTTGGTTTTCAAGACTCGCTGGGGTCTGGGGAGATCTGGAGACGTTCAGGCCGGCAGGGAAGGGGGGTCGGAGAGGGAACTGGAGGCCTTTCGTCAGTCGCTGGTCTCACCTCCCCTGGAGGCAGGTCTGCATTGGCCACTGCTTTGGCTACTCCACTGACCAGTTCTATTGGCCGTTTTGATGTCCACTTCCTTGATGAACTGTTGTTTCTCTTTTTGGGTTCAGATTTGATGAGAATTATCTCATCCGATAGTGTCATCCAGAGCAAAACAAGCCTCGCGTTTGCTGCTCACACTAAGACTTAAAATCCGGTGCATCTGTGGGTCCCACAGAGGTGTGTGAAAACTTGCCTTCATAGCTTTGACTGTGTTCTTGGGTGGCACATTTTCTTTCTGCGACAGAGGAAAACCAGATGATCTTCTGGTAATTCTGGTGGTAAAAGCAGGAAGTAGCACAGTTCTGTACTTTTGTCACCAGTGATATTTTCTGTCACTGAAGATCTGCAGACTCATTCTTCTAGCCTCTGTGCAGAGCAAAGGGAGCCGGAGGTGGAGTCTCCATTTTCGTTTTAAGGATGAGAGCTGATGTGACTATTGGTCACATCAGCGTGGGGAAGCTTCAGGGTCCCAGGTCCCCCAGATTGAATACCTTGCTATGACAGACTACTTGGAGGGTTGCATGCCACGCTCCCATCCTTCAGCAATTGCACTCAATAAACTGCAGGTTCTGTAATAAACAAACCCGACCACCCACTACAGTGTGCTCAGGGACATCGTGGGGTCATGGATGAGCCCCAGCAAGACCATCATTTATCTCTAATGGATACATTACATTCCTTCCGTTGATAGCACAGAGTCCAACTTTCATCAAGCATCCCTGAGACTGGAAGATTTACAGTTCACCTGTTCACCTCAATCCCTTCCTTCTGATGATGATGAAAACCAACACTTATTAAAAACTCACTGTGAGCCAGCGTTGTGCTAAGCTTTTTAGCTGCATTACTTCAATTACTCTCCACAAGCCAGTGAAATCGGTCCTAGTATGATTAGTCCCATTCTATAGGTGAGGAAACTGAAGGATACATGAAGAGGTTCAGAACTTTCCCGAAGTCATACCTCTAGAAAGTGATGGTGCCAGGATTTAATCCTGGTGCATCTGACTCCCAAACTGATGTTCTTTTTTTTATTTTTAAATTATTTATTTATTTTTTTCCGTTACAGTTGACATTCAATATTATTTTATATTATCTTCAGGTGTACAGCATAGTGGTTAGACATTTCTGTAATTTATGCAGTGATCCCCTCAATTAGTCTAATACCCACCTGGTACTATACATAATTGTTGCAACATTATTGACCATATTTTCTAAGCTGTACTTTACATCCCCATGACTATTTTATAACTACCAATTTGTACTTCTTAATCCCTTCCCCTTTTTCATCCAGTCCCGCAAGCCCCCTATCCTCTGGCAAACATCAGTTTGTTCTCTGTATCTGTGAGGCTGTTTTGTTTTGTTCATTTATTTTGTGCTTAAGAATCCCAAATAAGTGCGATCATATGGTATTTGTCTTTCTCAGTCTGACTTATTTCACTTCACATAATACCCTCCAGATCCATCCATGTTGTTGCAAATGGTAAGATTTCATCCTTTTTATGGCCGAGTAATATTCCACTGTGTTTGTGTGTGTGTGTGTGTGTGTGTGTGTGTGTGTGTGTGTATCACCTCTTCTTTATCCAGTTGTCTATTGATGGGCACTTAGGTTACTTCCATATCTTGGCTATCGTAAATAATGCTGCAGTGAACGTAGTGGTGCATATGAGTATATCTTTTTGAATTATTTTTTTGGATTTCTTCAATAAATACCCAGAAGTGAGATGGCTAGGTCATAACATAGTTCTATTTTTAAGTTTTTGAGGAACCTCCATACTGTTTTCCATAGTGGCTCTATCCATTTACAATTCCATCAACAGTGCACTAGGTAGGGTTCCCTTTTCTCCACATCCTCGCCAACACTTGTTGTTTCATGATTTATTGATGATGGTCATTCTGAAAAGTGTGAAGTAATATCTCATTGTAGTTTTAATTTGCATTTCTCTGATGATTAGCGACATTGAGCATCTTTTTATATCTATTGTCCATCTGTATGTCCTTTTTGGAGAAATGTCTATTCAGGTCCTCCGCTCATTTTTTGATTTGATTCTTTGTTATTTTGGTGTTGAGTTGTATGAGTCCTATAGAAATTTTGGATATTAACCACTTATCAGATATGTCATTGGTGAATATCTTCTCTCATTCAGGAGGCTGTCTTTTCGTTTTGTTGATGTTTCCTTTGCTGCATAAAAACTTTTTAGTTTGATGTAGTCCCATTTGTTTATTTTTTTTCTTTTGTTTCCCTTGCTCAAGAATATATATCAGAAAAAATATTACTAAGAGCAGTTCAGAGAGTTTACTGCCTATATTTTATTCTAGAAGTTTCATGGTTTTGGCTCTTACATTTAAGTCTTTAATATTTTTTGAGTTTATTATGTGAGAAGGTGGTCCAGTTTCATTGTTTTGCATGTATCTGTCCAGTTTTCCCCATACCATTTGTTGAATAGACTGTCTTTACCCCATTGGATATTCTTGCCTCCTTCGTTATAGATTAAATGGCCATGTAGGTGTGGGTTTATTTCTGGGCTCTGTATTCTCTTCTATTGATCTACAAGGTCTGACAATTAAGTTCGCAAATTCATCCTAGAAAAAGTGCTACATACCTCATTGTTGAATATTACTATGGCCACCTTCGAAGTACTCCCCTTGGGAAGCTATGCACCAATGCCAACACCTAGTCCACCCTTCAAAGCAATTTTGGAACTCTTTCTAGAATGGCCATCAGAGCTGTTATCGTATTACCTTTGATGTCCTGAATGTCATCAAAATATCTTCCTTTTAATATTTCCTTTATCTTCAGGTAAAGAAAGAAGTCATTGGGGGCCAGATCAGGTGAGCAGAGAGGGTGTTCCAATACAGTTATTTGTTTACTGGCTAAAAACTCCCTCACAGGCAGTGCCATGTGGGCTGGTGCATTGTAGTGATGCAAGAGCTCCTTCGGGACCATTTTTGCACACCTTTCTCATGCCAAGATTTTCAGTTAAAGGTTTCCTAACTGTTTCTCTATGGATGTTTACTTGGTCTGCTATGCTTCTCACAGTCAGCTGACGATTTTGACCCACAAGTCAATGAATTTTTGCAATGTTTTCATCGATTCTGCTCATTACTGGCTGCCCTGACCTCTTTTCATCAGTGACGCGTTCTCTCCCCTCAGAAAAAGTTTAGTCCATTTGTACACTACCGTTTTCTTCATGGCATTATCCCCATAAATTTGGACTGACATGTCCCTGATTTCACTTCCACTGTTGCCAAGTTTAACAAGAAATTTAATGTTTGTTCATTGCTCTAATTCAAGCTCAGGTATTCTTGTAACGGCACACAAAAACACGCAACAACAATAATGAACGCCACTCAGCAAGACCCCACCACACATCGACATGAACACAGCTGTGAGACATTGATATACCAAGGTTATGAAACCTCACCGAGCTGTTTGTACAGTGGTGCCCATGTAAGCACACAGTAGCAAGTTCATGAACTTAATTGTCAGATGTGTCTGTTTTTATGCCAGTACCATGTGTTTTAAACACTATAGCCTTGAAGTATAGTTTGATATCAGGTAGTATAATACTTCCAACTTGGTTCTTCTTCCTCAAGATTGCTGTGGCTATTTGGGGTCTTTTGTGGTTCTGTATAAATTTTAAGATTATTCTTGTTCTGTGAAAAATGCCATTAGTACTTTGATAGGGATTGCATTGAACCTATAGATTGCATTGAGTAGTATGGACATTTTAACGATGCTAATTCTTCCTATCCATGAGCACGGAGTATGCTTCCATTTATTTGTGTCTTCTTCAATTTCTTTCCTCAGTGTTGTATAGTTTTCCAAGTACAGGTCTTTTACCTCCTTGGTTCAATGTATTCCTAGGTATTTTTTTTTTTTTTTATGCAACAGTAAATGGGATTGTTTTCTTAATTTCTCTTTCTGAGGGTTCATTATTGGTGTATAAAAATGCAACCAATTTGTAAATACTAATTTTGTATCCTGCTACTTTACTGAATTCATTTATCAGTTCTAATAGTTTTTTAGTGGAGTCTTCAGGGTTCTCTGTATAATATCATGTCATTCTGCAAATAATGACAATTTTACTTTTTCCTTTCCAATTTGGATGCTTTTTATTTCCTTGTCTGACTGCTGTGGCTAGGACTTCCAAAACTATGACAGTGGGCATCTTTGTCTTGTTCCTGATCTTAAGGAGAACGCTTTTAGCTTTTCCCCATTGAGTATGATGTTAGCTGTGGCTTCCAAACTGGTGTCCTTAATCCATCTACATGACTGGGTAATGGATTCAAAACTGAATTCATCTCTTACAGTAAATTGGTTGTGTGCATGAGTTCTAAATTCAACAATAAACCAATTAAAGTAGAAAAAAACATTAATTGAACCAGTAGATTGTCTAATTTGGTCAATTACTTAAATAAGTTGACAAGTCATTTCATTCAAAATAATTGAGCTAATAATCGTGTGTCTCTATGATATCATGGCTTAGTTACAATGATTAACAGCTTTGCTCAGTTTTATCATTTGAAAGTTGTATTTCTGAAAGCTTGCTCTAAGGAATTAGAGTTGTGCAGATGTCATGCTATGGTCCGAGACTGGGAAAAGTGGAAATGAGCCATGGGAAGGGGATCACTTTATTTCAAGAACCGCATAGCCTTACACAGGATCCCATACATCGTGAATCTCCCGCAGGGGTCAGAAGTGCAAAGATTCCCCCAATCCTGTCCTGTTCCCATGGACCCCTCTTTGGGTAGGAACATACAGTTCCCAGCACATGCTGAGAAATGCTGCCATGTCCTTCTCATGTCCATGCTGCTCCTGGTTTCTCCCCTCCCAAAACTGAAACATTCCTTTTGCCCCCATCAGTCCACCACAAATCAGATCTCGGCTTCCTGGAGCCCCTTCTGCAGTGCAGCAGATATCAATAGTACAGTTACTCAGGGGACAGAGTAAAGCATGGGCTTTATATTATGTAGGTCCAGCCTGGCCACTGTTGAGTACATCAGCTCAAAGAAGTGGTTTACGAAGGATACTAGAACAAAAGAAATGCAAGTACACACACACACACACACACACACACACACACACACACACACACATATGCCTATATATGTTATTGGGTTTCATCCATCAAGATGCCTTTGAACAGATGTCATAAACATAAAAAAAATATTTACGGTGGTGAACAATGCACTTTAATATCTCCTGAATAATTTGTGTTGTCAGGAGCACCCATTGCAATATTTTATTATTTTTGTCCTTTCCAGCTACTGCTGACCACTCCGAAAGCAATGAGCTTCCAACTGTATTAATAGCTTTTTCATCTTCCTGCCACTGCTCCCTCTAAATGACTTGCTGTTATCTATTCATGAAATAAATCACTGCTGCCTTTCATGTCTCCCAAACTCTCCTTGTGCCTGGTGAGATTAGAGAAATCGAATCTCTCCAAGGACCTCTCCAAATTCTTGTGTTTCAGGAGAACTTGGTAAGGCTGGCTCTGTAGCAAGCCAGTGGAAATTTTGTAAGTCTGGACATATTTTTGTCACAGGGGAGTTTCCACAGGGCCTCAGAGTAATGTGCTTCAGTTTGCAGGTGTTCACCAGTTGGGTGAAGCCTTTACTGTTTTGTTTCGTTTTTTGTTTTTAAGGAGGGCGCAGCTCACAGTAGCCCATGCGGGTATCGAACCAGTCGCCTTGGTATTATGAGCACCACGCTCTAACCAACTAAGCTAACTGGCCACTTCCTCCACTGGGTTTTTTAATCCTTTTCATCTATTCTCTGTGTATTTTATAGGCACCCCTCTCTCTAGGAAGCCACATACATGGCAGGTAAATGTTATATCCCCAGAATCTAATAGATGTGAGTTCAAATTCCAGCTCTGTGACTTACTCGCTATGTGACCTCAGGTTTGTTGTTTTGCTTCTTTGAGCCTCAGCCTCTGCTATTTTATATACACAACAAAGCTATAAAACTTTTTTTGTTACTTAATAATAATTTTATTATCTGCACTTCAAATTTGAGCAAATAGATCCAGAGAAGTTCAGTAGTTTGTTCACATTCACACCTGAGTGTGAGTGACAAGGGAAGGAGTTTAATCCAGTTTTGTCTGATGCCAAAATGTGTGCTCATTGCAACTAAATGGTCAGCACCCAGAGGGCCAGGTGTCTGTCTGTTTCTGCTGTAACCCTGGTAACCAGGAGAGGGCCAGGCCTATAGATGGTATTCAAGTAGAAGTCTCAATGAGCTTTTGAAACGTGGCTAGCACTGTTTTAAGCACTTGCTACGTATATTCTTGTTTAATCCTTACAACAACCATGTACACTTTGTACTGGTATTATCCTCATTTTAAAGACGAGAAAATGGATGGATGGAAAGATGGATGGATGGATGGATGGATGGATGGATGGATGGATGGATGAATTCCATTATTCTGTTTTCCAGATTAGCCTGATTCTAGAAATCACCTGGGTTCTTATTAAAAATTAGATTCCTAGGCTCCCCACAATTTCTTCTAACCCTGGGGATTCCATTTCAGTAGGTTTTGGTGGGCTCCAACCCTGGAATACGTATACAAAAGAGCCTATTCGTGAGGTGTAGTGAGTTATTTGAGCTAAGCAAGGGTCTGGTTCTGAAACAAAAATTTGGGTCCAAGGATGATAATCGTGAAGAGCTGCTGAGCTTGAAGCCAGGTCTTATAATTTGACATGGGCTGGGGAAGGAGAGTGCAGCTCACCTCGGTATGACTCCTCACTCGGCCCTTCATAGCTGTCTGATGGGCACCAAGTCACGTAACCTTGCCGAAAGTTAGTTTCCTCGATGGCAAAGTCTAAATAATCAGTCTTCCCATCCATGAAAGATTATGGTCAAATTTACCATCAGCATATTTATGATGCCCCCATGATGCCTAGAACACATAGGCATTTAACAAGTGATAGCTCTGATGATAAAACATTTAGGACATGGTATATAGTACAAAAAGGAAGCTTTTGAGCAAGGTGGCATTCATGCGTTTATTCAGCAAATATTTCTAGAGCTCTTACTGTGTGTCAGGCACTGTGCTCAGAATACAGCAGTTAACAAAATAAAATCCCCTGTTCTGCAAGGCATATAGTCAAGTAGGGGTGAGACAGGCAACAAAATATATGCATACTAAATAAGTAAATTACATAGTAAGAGAGTGTGTTAAAAGGCAAAAAGTGCTTTGGAGAGAAGAATAAAGCAGGGTAAGGAGGAACAGGAATACTGGGAGAGGTTGACATTTTAAAAGGGTGGTCATGTTACATCTCACTGAGATAGAGATATCTGAATAAGGCTTTAAGGAAGTGAGGACTGTACCTTCCATATCTGGCATTGCTCTTCTGTTTACTTTCTGTATCACGTTGGGAAAACCATCTTATCTCTGAGTCTCCATTTCATGATCTGTAAAATGGGAGTAGTGGCACGCGCCTCCCTGAGTTGTCAGATTTCATAACAATGTATGTTAAGTTCTTTGTGCATAAGATATTTTTAAGAAAAGGGGGCAAATAATGGCTAACATTTATTAGGCACTTCCTCTGCCCACCAGGCTGTCTCCTAGCCATTGCATATGTAGTCTCTTATTTTTGGCCTCACCACAGCTTAGTGCGGTAGCATTTTATAAACGAGGAGATTTAGGCTCATTGATTTGAAGTGACTTGCCTGACATCACTAAATGAGGAAGTGGTATAGCTAGGACATGAACCTGTGTCTGTCTGACTCCTAATCTATTAAACCCCCTCCCTCATTTTACTGGCTGTGTGACCTTCATCAAATCACCCCTGGAAGCTTTCATTGCTCCTTATTTAAGAATTTGTTTTCCCATCAGATGCCTTGATTAGCATCTTAACTCAATCCAGTGTGGCCTGTATCTGAGGCTGTATGATAGGAAAACAGGATGCCTAAATTCAAAAAGGACATAAAACGCATCCAGACACACTTGGCAAATTGATTTTACCTCTAAATCCAATTTTGATCACTGGCAGAGGCTGCCTGACACCCTCTACTGGGAAGGATTTTAACATCACAACGGACCTGAGCAGGTCACAGTGCCATCATCTATTAATGATGTCTGACATCTATTAGTGATGTCTGACATCTGTTAGTGATGTCTGACATGGATGAAGAAGTAGAAAGCGAAGGTCTGTGTGATGCGAGTCACTTCTGTTGGTCCTAAATGGAAAATCCAAGTACCCTTGCAAAATTAAACCCTGCCAACTTATTTTCCTTGGTCAAGGTAGAGAGCAGTTTAACTTACTTGAACCTAGTTACCAACTTTGAACATGGAACATGAATTTAGGAGTCCTCTTCTCCATTCTCGGGACATTATCTCCTTCTTGACCTCTATCCATCAATTCAAATGTCTTTGGCAACATGGTAAAGAAACAAAACATTGTTTTCAACTACTTTTGAATTGAACATAGAGGGTAAAATCACAGACACTTCCTTGGTCAGAAAGGAATCTGGTTCTTTCTAGGATCACCTAATGAATGGGCAGCCCCAGAAAAGCAGAGAAGAGAGTGTTTTTCAAACTGCTGACTGAGGGATGCATGTCTACCGCAACAAGTTCCAAAAGGCTTCTGATTTATCACACTGCACATCAAGGAGACCATAAAACAATATACCAACTAGAAAATGCATCGAGGAAAACATCTTCTACCTTAGGAGAGGGATTTAGACAGGAACTTGCTAAAAATAACTCCCACGTGTGACTGGCTGCATTGCATCAGTCACCTCTTAATTATCACAGATGGAGGCAGCCTGGGACACTGGTCAAGTGAAGTAAAGGAAAACCAGCAGTCATTTCTATTTAGCCTTGGGGCTCAGTGCAAAGGCTTGAGAATTTCAGACAGACCTGGGTCCGAGTCCAATTTGGGCCACTTCCTGCTGTGTGACCTTGGGCAAGTCATTTTATCTCTCAGATACCTTATCTTGAAAGTGGAGCTAGTGACCTATCTTCCCCCTAGCATTTATTGTGAGTATTAAATAAAATAAAGAACACACAGCACTTAGCAGAGGGCCTGCAACACAGTAAGCCCTCTATCGATGTGAGTTTCCTTACTGTTTTTGATATATATATATATATATATATATATATATATATATATATATATATATATATTTTAATTTTATTGGGGAAGGGGAACAGGACTTTATTGGGGAACAGTGTGTACTTCCAGGGCTTTTTTCCAAATCAAGTTGTTGTCCTTTCAATCTTAGTTGTGGAGGGTGCTGTTCAGCCTCAAGTTGTTGTCCTTTCAGTCTTAGTTGTGGAGGGCGCAGCTCAGCTCCAGGTCCAGTTGCCGTTGCTAGTTGCAGGGGGCACAGCCCATCATCCCTTGCGGGAGTCAAACCGGCAACCTCGTGGTTGAGAGGATGCGCTCCAACCAACTGAGCCATCTGGGAGCTCAGCGGCAGCTCAGCTCAAGGTGCCGTGTTCAATCTTAGTTGCAGCCCACCATCCCTTGTGGGACTCGAGGAATTGAACTGGCAACCTTGTGGTTGAGAGCCCATTGGCCCATGTGGGAATCGAACCGGCAGCCTTCGGAGTTAGGAGCGTGGCGCTCTAACCGCCTGAGCCACCGGGCCAGCCCATATTTATATTTTTTAATGTTATGTAGACTAATTTTAAAGTGAGTCAGAATCCCCATATTAAGTTTGAGAGATGTAGTGGGGAAAGCTGCTAGATAAAAATCTAGTCCTCATTCTGTACTCACTTGCTGATCAGCCTTGGGAATTTTACCCCACTTCTCTGAGACTCAGTTGGCTCATTTGTCACATAGCAAAGGGTAGCACAAGGTCTAAGACGTGGACAGAAGTTTCAAGTCCCAGCTCTGCATGTTCTATGTGACTGAGCTTTGTTTCCTGGTTTGTAAAATGGGGATGATGATAATGACACCAGCTTCCCAGTGAAAATTAACAAAATAAGCGCTCAAAAATGTGAGCAATACTAATTCTTAGCTTCTTTAATAATAATAATAATAATAGTCATCTGATCATAATTTTATATTTTAAGTGAGAATAAAAAATTTGAAGTAGATTTAAAAAAATTATATCTCAGGTTTTACCTTGCTTCGAGAGGCCAGTGGCAGCAGTAGAGTGGAAGGAGACCAAATTGTGGTGAACAGTTTGCTCCCGATGTGCCACATGTAGGGAGCTGAGAATCACCTAGACATTGGCCAGCAACACCTGAAGACTCTGTCTCCCTCAGATATCCCATTCTCCTCTCCACTCCAAAAGCAACCAAGATGATTCAAAAAGTTTTAAAAATGTAAATGTCTCTTTCTCAGTGCTCTATAGTTCAAATTCTAAGAAAAAGCAAAGCTCTTATATCAGTATTAATTAAACTGCCAGCTAGTAACAGTCCCATTACTCAACCAAATAAATCTAATTTCTCTGTTCAGCAGGAATCCCTGAGCCACATAAACCCAGGCTGGAGTTTTATGTAACCTTAAAGAACTCTTGATTGCTTCTGGAGTCTTTCTTCTCCCCACCCATCTTGCAGTATTGAGAAGGTCTATTCTGCGAGTTAATGGGAGGAATAGCTTCCCTCTGTACTTTCCCCATCTGTCTTAATTTTTTAAATTATACTTTTATTAAACCCTTAAGGAAAATGGACTTGCAGAGTTCTCATTAAACAAGGAACTGTGTGCTGCATAAAACAGAGAGATGAATTTTTTTTGAAAGCTACCCTCACAATTTGCCTTAATGAATTCTCCCTCTGCTGCTATATTACAGAGTGTGCAAATAAATAGAGCACTTTGTGAGTGGTGCATGGGCAAATGGATATTTAAGTAGCTGATAATAGTTCTTGCAGCCTCCAGTTGGGATCTTTCTTGCTAGGAACTGAAAAATATTTGGTGTGTTATGGTACAGTCTTTTCTTCCTGGAGACTGACTTAGTGCCAGGGTGGGAAGTCAACTCGTCCCTGGAACTAGTCATGGAGGGAGAATTGCTCCCATACAACAGACTCCGCAGGAATCTGCTCTCAAGAGAATAGACAATGTTTATTGAGCACCTTCTCTGACCAGGCATGTTGCTAAGTGCTTTTCTTTGTATCATTGATTATCAGCTATGGTAAAATGGATTATTGTTTCCAATTATGTATCCTCCCTCAGTAGAATAATATATCCATGCTCTTTGCCTTGTCACTGGTGGGTGGAGTCTACTTCCTTGCCCCATGTGACTTGCCTTGGCCAATGAAATGTGGGAGGAAGTGATAGTGATACAATTCTAAGCTGAGCTTCAAGAGGCATCGCGTGTTTCTAATCTCTTACACTCCTGCCGTCACCATAATAAGGGCATGCCCAAAGAGCTGTTGGTTCCAAGATGAGACGCACAATGTAGAGTCATATTCAGTTAAAATTGGCTAAACCTTAGCCCATCTGCAGACACAGAAGTGAGAAAAATAAATGTTTGTTATTGCAAGTCCTTGAGATTTGGGAGTTGTTTTTTTCATAGTATTATTGAGGCAGTGTCTGACCCACATAGCAAATGTGCATCAGAAGCACTTGGGGGACTTTTAAGTAATGCTGATGCCAAGGCCCCATGCTAGAGATTCTGATTGAGATGATCTGACGTAACTGACCCAGGGCATCTGATCTGCATTATCACATTTAAACCTCTCTACAATCCTGTGAGGTAGGGCTTCCCCACTCCATGTTACAGATGAGGAAAATGAGTGCCAAAGACAGGGAGGAACTATCTGAAGGCTTTCCATCCAGTAAGTTTCAAAGCAGGGACTCAAGCAGATCTGTGTAACTCAGAGCCTTAAATTAGCTGGCAGAATTGCTAAAAATGTGTGTTTGGGGTCCCACTAGGCCTACTTAATTATTTATCTGGGGTTTGGAACTATGAGTCTACTTTTTAAACTCACCTTTGTATAGGCAGAATTCTGAGATGGCCCCCAAGATCTCACCAGCCGGTAAACATACCCTGTACCCTCACCTTGAGTGTAGATGAGACTTGTGAATATTATGGATGTCACTCTTTCGATGAGTTGCCATTATATGGAAAGAGTGAAGGGATTTGTAGCTGTAATTAAGGTTCCTAATTGGCTGGCTTCAAATTAATCAAAAGGGAGATTACCTGGGTGGACCTGACTTCATCAGGCAAGCCCTTTAAAAGAGGACATAAGGGTCAGAGACGGAAGAAGTCAGATGAGAATAGCAGATATATACCCTTGTTGGCATTGAAGAAGCAAACTGCCATGTTGCGAAGAGGGCCATGTGGCAGAGAAGAGCAGACAGCCACTAGGGGCTGATGGCCACAGTCCTACATCTGCAAAGAACTCAATAATGCCAACTATCAGTGAGCTTGAAAGAGAACCCCGAACTCCATCTCTGGCCAATACCTTGAGTTCAAACTTGTGACATTATGACCACAGGACCCAGTCACTGCATGTCCAGACTCCTGCCCCATGGAAATGGAAAGAGAATACATTTGTGGGTTTTTTAAGCTAAATGTGTGGTGATTTGTTACACAGAAATAGAAACTAACACAGCTCCCCAGGTAACTTGGATGAAGGCAGTTGTTCTTGGGCCATACTTGGAGAAACACTGGAACAACATTTATCTAAACCTGCATGAAACTAGGGACCAGTGACATTAACCATACCACAACAAAATCACTTACAACAAAGAAAAGTCTTGGACTGGATGGCTTGACCAGTGAATTCTATCAAACATTTAGCATGATCCTTCTCAAATCTTCCAACAATTTGAAAAGGAAAGATCACTTCTTAACTAATTCTATGAGGCCAGCATTACCTCGATACCAAAACCAGATAAAGACCTCACAAGAAAAGAAAATTACAGACCATTATTTCCTATGAATACAGGTGTAAAAATCCTCAATAAAATATCAACAACTTGAATCCAACAGCATATCAAAAGGATTATTCACCATGACCAAATGGGATTTGTTCCAGGAGTACAAGGATGGTTCAACATAAGACAAATTATAGTAATAGAATGAAACAAAAATAACCCACATGATTATTTCAATGGATGTAGAAAAAGCATTCAACAAAATCCAACATCCTTTCACGATAAAACCCCTTAAAAAAAAAAAAAAAAAACAAGGAATAGAGGGGAAATTCTTCAATCTGATAATATGCATTTATGAAAAACCCACATATTATATACTCAATGGTGAAAGACTGAAAACTTTACCTCTAACATAGGAACAAGAGTAGGATGCCCACTTTCACTGCCGGCATTTAACATGTACTAGAAGTTCTAACAAGAACTATTAGACAAAAAAAAAGGGGGGGGGGAAGGTATTTAGTTTGGAAAGGAAAAAACTGTCTTTAGTCACAGATGATATAATTCTATTATATAGAAAATCCCAAAGAATCCACAAGGTGACTTCTAGAGTTAATGAACAAATTTAGCAAAGTTGCAGGGTACAAGATTAACACACAAAAATGAGTTGTATTTCTATACATCATTGAACAATCTCAGAAGGAAATTAGGAAAGCAATTCCATTTAGAAAAGCACCTAAAAGAATTAAATATTTAGAAATAAATCTAACTAAGGAAGGAAAAGACTTGTATGCTGAAAACTACAAAGCATAGCTAAAAGAAATTAAAGAAGGCCTAAATAAATGGAAAAGCATCCTCTGTTCATGGGTAGGAAGACTTAATATTGTTAAGATGTCAATTCTGCACAAAGTGATCCATAGTTTTAATGCAGTCTCTCTTGAAATTCCAATGGCCCTTTTCAGAGTTATGGAAAAGTTGATCCTCAAATTTATGTGTAATTGCAGGGCGCCCTAAATAGCCAAAATAATCTTGGAATTAAAAAAAAAGAACAAAATTGGAAGATGCACATTTCCTGACTTTGAAACATACTAAAAAGCTACAGTAGTTAAAACAATATGGTGCCAGCATAGAGCAGACATGTAGACCAATGAGATAGAATAGGGAGCACAAAATAAATCCTCACGTATATGGTCAATCGATTTTCAACAAGGTTGCCAAGACCATTCAATGGGGAAAGACAATCTCTTCAACAAATAGTGCTGGGAAAACTGGATAGCCACATACAAAATAATGCAGTTGGACTTTCACCACACTCTCTATACAAAAATTAACTCAAAGTGGATCAAAGACCTAGTCTGAAGAGCTAAAACTAAAACTCTTAGGAGAAAACTTTGAGGGAAAAGTTCATGATATTGGTTTTGGCAACAACTTAATAAATATGATACCCAAAACAGAAGCAACAAAAGAAAAAAATCATAAATTTGATTTCATCAAACTTAAGAACTTTTGTGCGTCAAAGGATATTATCAAGTAAGTGAAAAAGCAAATCTGCATAATGGTGGAAAATATTTGCAAATCATATACCTAAGGGATTAATATCCAGAATATATAAAGAACTGCTAAAACTCAACAACCACAAAACCCATTTCAAAAATGTGCAAAGGACTTGAATAGACATTTCTCCAAGGAAAATGGTCAATAAACATAAAAAAGATGTCAGGTTTCAAAGATGTCACATCATTAGTCGTTAGGAAAATGCTAATCAAAACCACTTCACACCTACTAGAATGACCATAATTAAAATAAAAAAACAACAACAGAAAATAGCAGGTGGTGAGATGTAGAGAATTTGGAACCTTTGTGCAATGCTGATGGGAATGTAAAGTGGAGCTGTTGCTCTGGAAGACAATTTGGCAGTTTCTCAAAAGGTTAAACATAGCACTACCGTATGACCCAGCAACTTCACTCCTAGGCATACATCCAAAAGAATTGTAAGCATGGACGCAAACAGATACTTGTACAACTATGTTCATAGCAGCATTATTCACAGTATCCTAAAGGGCAAGCAACCCAAGTGGGGGCAACAAATGAATGGATAAACGAAATGCAATATACACATACAATGAAATGTTAGTGAGCCATAAAAGGGAAGGAATGAAGCTTTGATGTATGCTGCAACATGGATGGACCTTGAAAACATTATGCTGAGTGAAACAAGCCAGACACAGAAGGACAAATATTGTATGATTTCATTTATATTAGGTACCTAAAATAAGCAAATCATGGAGACAGAAAGAAAAATGGAGGTTACCAGGGGCTGGGGGGAAGGGGCAGGAGGGAGTTATTGTCTAAGGAGTACAGAGTTTTTGTTGGGGATAATGAAAAGTTTGGGGTATAATCGGTGGTGGTTACATAACATTATGAACCCATTTAATGCACTTTTTGTATACTTCTGAATGGTTAAATAATGAATGTTGTGTATAGTTTACTACCAAAAAAAAGTATAGGGGGAAGAAAGTAAATTTTCAGAGAGCTGTTAACACGCAGTGAAAAGCTCACAATCTAACATCAGGCGAAAAGACTATAAGAAAAAAAAAAACTATAAGAAAAAATATTAAAAATTAGTACTTGATCTGTTTAGAAAGAAGCTACACCAGACCTCAAACAAATTATTATTGGGTTCGGTTTGGGATTTTATCATTGTTGTCAGTGTTGTCCTGGTTTGGAGTTGACTTGTTTTTGAAATGACATGCTGATGACAGGCTGTTTGCAGGAACAACCATGTCCCTACTAAGGCTTAGACCAGTGCATCTCAAACTGTCTGTGGTGCAGGGCCAGCTCTGGTTTGTTCTGCGCCCACTGGGGACTGATGTGCAGTCCTACTGTGCATGACCTGTGTCAGTTTACACCACCAGCAGCACCGCTGAGTTTCAGCAACATTTGGATGCGTTTATACCCTGTTCAGTGAGTCAAGCGCCCTCCGCCACTACGCGGGGCTGAATTGCTAGAAAACTTTCTAAATGCCATTTCTGGGTGTCTGATTGCTCTTGTCCTGGACTGTTAACACACAGCTCACAGACGCATGGCTCAGAGGCCACACTTTGCAAGGCCCTGTCTTACAGGCCGGCAGGACCCTTACCCGTCCCAGCTCTCATCCTGGGTCAAGTCCAGAAATGACATGGAGACACTGAACATCCCCGTATCAGCTACACCGTGCTTCTTTCCATCCTCATATTTCCCGAAGACTAACTGAGGCAGGGAAAGGCTTCCGATTGTCGGAGATTTAGCATTTAAGGGGGGATCCCAGAGGAGACTGGGGACTAGAGTAGATCGACCATGAAGTTCACGAAGTGTTTCAGGAAACCTCACCTGAATGCACCTCCTAAATAACTATGTCCTTTCATACCTAAGTTTTAGTAATAATTTTGTTTTTTAAAGTCATCCAAATTATATAAGCTTCAGTCTGCCAAAACCAATCTGTTGGGGACTTGGGCCAGAGTTCACCAAGCCATTTGGTCCACTAGGTGAACTTGCACATATCCTGCAATTCTGCAGGCAGCGATGCTTTACCTGTACTCCACCTGCCTTCCCAAGGAGGAAGTTTTAGGTGTGTGGCCAGAGAACCCTGGCGTGGAACCTCAGCAGTGCCATCGACTTGCTAAACTGGGATGAGCCGGCTATACTCCTCAGAGCTTTATATTTCTCCATCTGTGCCATGGGGGCAAGACCAGAATGCATAAAAGTTTAGTGAGGATACAAACTAACGGGCTCAGTGCAGAGCTGGATGTTTAACAGAGGCAGTATGTAGTGATTGAACACTTGGCCTCCGGAAGCAGAACACCCAGGTTCAAAAACTAGCCCTGCCACTGACCAGCTGCCTGATATTGCAAGTTTCCCGGCATCTCCCAGCCTCAGCTTCCTCAGCTGTGAAATAGGGCCGATATTGTAATTCCATCCTGTGGTCACTCTGAAGATTAATAAGATTGTGCATAAAAAGTAGTAACAGACTCCCTGGGATAGAATGAGTGCTTATAAATGGCAAAGCTATTATCATTTTGCAAACACAGGTGATGGCTTTCGTCTAAAGCATGTAGGGTGGATATCAGAAGGCTAAGATTAGTGCTGAAGGATCCCAGGACTCTGGAGTTGAGTTATGCCAACAGGCCACTGGGACTCAAACCCACCCACAACTTTGGATTTTGGGGCAGACAGAGCCTGCCTGCCACAAAGCCAGCCTGCCACAGGCCACCAAGCCTGTTTCCCTTTGCAAAGACCTGGCAGCCACTTGCACCAGTTCTCAATTCATTCCCGTATCATTCCCCCTAACATCTCCCTGGGGGCTGATTGATGGCGATGAGAGACAATCTATAGCTGTGTGACAGAATGTTTACTACCAGCCCTCTAGGAAATGATTACTTTGAGGTAATTTTGAACCTCCAGACTATGATGCAGTGTCTCATATATTAAACTGCAGTGAACACTGTATAAAAGTCTTACAAGGAGACCTTGTATTTCATAGCTTGCTGGGGAAGGAGCACACAGGGGTAAATTGGTTTCAAGGGAAGGCAAGCACAGAGGATTCAAACTCTTTGCATCCAGCCTTATGGAAGAAACAGAGAATTAAGCTTTGAGTCTGCATGGCCAAGTGCAATACCCATTTTATACCCCTAGATTGCTCTGGGGGAGACCCTACAGCCAATGCCACTGAGACCCCGGACAGTGTAATTCATACTACAAAGGCTCCAAGCCCCTGCCACATCTGCCCCCAGAAGCTGGATGGATTTCTTCTTGCCTCTCCCACAATCATTACCGAAGCTAGATTCCTTAGAGGTACCTCCTTCTTCAAAAATCTCTCTTTCATATGAAAGTTTCTTTTTTTTTTTTTTAAATTAAATTTATTGGGGTGACAATTGTTAGTAAAATTACATAGATTTCAGGTGTACAATTCTGTATTACATCATCTATAAATCCCATTGTGTGTTCATCACCCAGAGTCAGTTCTCCTTCCATCACCATATATTTGATCCCCCTTACCCTCATCTCCCACCCCCCACCCCCCGCCCCCGTTACCCTCTGGCAACCACTAAACTATGAACAAGACAAACAAATGAGAAACAGAAACTCATAGACATATGAAAGTTTCTTAAAGGTTAGACATATAGACCAATGGAACAAAAGAAAGAATCTAGAAATAGACTCACATATGTAATCACCTGACTTATAACAAAGGTTCACTGGAAGCAGAGAAAAAAGGATTTGTTTTCAAATACTGGTGCTGGGTCAACTGGATATCCATATGAAAAAAAATTCATCTTGAACCCTACCTCACACCATATACACAAATCAATTCCAGGTGGATTGTGCAGCTAAATGTGAATGGTAAAACAATATAATGTTTAGGTAAAGACATGGAAAAATGTCTTCATGACCTTGGCATAGGCAAAGATTTCTTAAGTAAGTCACAAATTTATACTGATAAATTGGACTACAACTAAAACCATGTATCGTAATGAAAAGATACCATGAAGGGAATGAAAAGACAACCAGTATCAACCAGAGTGGGAATGGTTATTTGCAAATTCAAAAAGGACTTGTATCCAAAATATAAAGAGAACTCCTACAAATTAGTAAGAAAAAGACAGAAAACACAAAAGAAAAATGTGCAAAAGACATGAACAAGAAGTTCACAAAAGACAATATCCAACTGTCTGATAAACACATGAAAAAGTCCTTACACATAAGGGAAATGCAGTTTAAAACTACAGTGTGGTATCTCTCTCTTAACCATACATAATAGGCTAAAATTAAAAAGACAGACACCAAGTATTGGAGCAATTGGAATTCACATGTATTATTGGTGGCGATGTAAATTGGTATAAACACTTTATAAAATGGTTTCCCAGTATCTGCTAAAGCCAACCATGTCCATCATCTTTGACTCAGCAGTTCTGCTAAAATAGATGCATACTGGGGCGGCCGGTTAGCTCAGTTGGTTAGAGCGCGGTGCTCTTAACAACAAGGTTGGTGGTTCGATCCCCACCTGGGCCACTGTGAGCTGTGCCCTCCACAACTAGATTGAAACAACTACTTGACTTGGAGCTGATGGGTCCTGGAAAAACACACTTAAAATAAATAAAAGTTTAAAAAAAAAGATGCAGACTTATGTTCACCAATAAACATGTACAGGAATAGTCGTAGTATCCATACTTATATTCGCTACAAACGAAACAACCGAAATGTTCATCAACAGTTGAATGAATAAATTAACTATGGTGTAGCCGCAAGTGGAATACTGCACTAAAATGAGAATCAGGGAACTCCGACTACGTGCAACAACATGGATGAATCTCACAAAATGTCGAATGAAAGAAGCCAGATGCAAGCGAATACATACTTTATGTGTTCTTTAGATAACTCTATTTCATTATATTTCATTCCATTTGTATTTCCATGAAAAGAATCCCATTCATTTCCATGTATATGTATATGACTTTACATAAGTCCGTTTCTGTAAAGTTGAAAAATTAGCAAAACTAGCCTATGCTTGAGAAGTCGGGGTACTTGGGGAACAGTTGACTGGAAGGGGGCTCAGCGGGATCTTCTGGGGAGCCAGTGATGTTCTGTGTCTTGTTTTAGGCAAGGATACAAGACTACGTTCCATTTGTAAATATTTAACAAGCAGTACACTTAACGCTTTGTGTGATTTTTCTATATGTAGGTTGATTTTTCAATAAAAAGTTTGCAAGAAGAAAAAAATAATAAATTCCAAGTCTTCCAGGATTGGGTCCCAGGATTGGGCTGCATGCTTACCAGTGAATTTTTGGCTTCTTCCTTCGGGAGGTGGTACTCTGAGGAAGGGAAAATACATCCATGAGGAAGAACAGTATAAGGATGTTGGCTGGCCGGAAAGGCATAAAGAAACACTTACTTGCGCCGATGTGGGCGGAGAGCGGAGAAGAGCTTCCATTGCAAGCGCCAAGCCCTGTGCTGAGTGCCTCTGCGCACATCTCTTCATCCAAGCCTCACCTCAGTTCACGAGTTAAATACTGTATCAACCCGTGAGGTAAGTTCTGCTGTAAGAAACTGGCGTACAGAGAAGGGCCAGAAGACACACCCAGGTCTCAGTGGCTCCAAACCCATGCTCCCAGCCTCATGATAACCCATAGAGGCTGTCATTCTAGGGCTCTGTGTCCCGGTGACCTCCCAGCAGAAATGTGGGGGCCAGGGCTGGCAAGGGAAGGCTAGAAGGAAGGGCGTACATGTACTGCCCTCCTGCTCAGCATCTGCGCCTTTCATTGGTATGACCTGCTCTCCAACAAGGGAAAAACTTACAGTGTGAACAAGGCAAACTATTAATTAAGACAGCAGTACCTTCAGAGGATTTCAGTCTGGGGTAGACACCAAGCCGGATAAAGAAGACATTCGAAGCATCGGAATTGTGCAGTTTCTACACCCAACTGGCGAACGTTCAGAATTTTATAAAGATGACTTCTGCTTTCTTCCAAATGCCTGCAAATGAGGCCTTTGCCATCTCATAAGGGTTCAGAGTTTGCACTTGGGGATGCTAATAACTTAAGAAAGGGAGGGTACGTGAGGTGTGGCAATTAAGTTCATGAACTTGCTGCAACGCTGTTGCTAACCTTTTTTGATATCAGAAGGATTATTCACTATGAATTTGTACCAACTGGGCAAACAGTTCACCAAGTTTACTATGTGGAAGTGCTGAAACGGCTGCATGAAAAAGTTAGACGACCTGAACTTGTCGCCAACAATTCATGGCTCTTGCATCACGACAATGCACCAGCTCACACGGCACTGTCTGTGAGGGAGTTTTTAGCCAGTAAACAAATAACTGTATTGGAACACCCTCCCTGCTCACCTGATCTGGCCCCCAGTGACTTCTTTCTTTACCTGAAGATAAAAGAAATATTGAAAGGAAGACATTTTGATGACATTCAGGACATCAAGGGTAATAGGACGACAGCTCTGATGGCCATTCCAGAAAGAGAGTTCCAGAATTGCTTTGAAGGGTGGACTAGGTGCTGGTGTCAGTGCACAGCTTCCCAAGGGGAGTACTTGGAAGGTGACCGTAGTGATATTCAGCAATGAGGTATGTAGCACTTTGTCTAGGATGAGTTCGCGAACATAATTGTCTGACCTCGTATAAGGCAATGAAGGGGATGGTAAAGACGTAAGCTGTCCTGGTTCAAATCCTGGCTACCACTTACTAGCTGTGATAAGTTAACTCAGCCTTTCTGAGCCTCAGTTTCCTAATCTATAAAGTAACAACTGCGTTTTTGATATTATTAGAATATGTCTGTATACACACGAATGTGTATATGTATATACATACACATCTCATTTAGCGCAGTCGTGGGCATATAGCAAGTGCCCAATTATGGTTATCAGTTATCAGTAGTGTCCTGAGTTCGGCTTTTAGGAAACTGATTTAGATGTTGTAAAGACCTTGACTTCAGTTTAGAGAAATTACTTAAGTTACCCCAGGCCACAGAGCTAGTAAGTTTCAGTACTTGGTCAAAGTGAGTTTGGGTACCAGCTGTATTTGACTTACAAGTCCCTCCTTTTTCACTGCCCTCGATTTCAGATGCAAGCTGAGTTTAGATCTTTTCGTACCAGCCCAGAAGCTCAGATCAGAGTAATTTGCATGGAGGGCCCAGCCAGACACGGAATGAGAACCCCTGTTGTTTCAGAGCAGATCACCACACTGTTGGTCCCCCTGTCCCTGGGGGGCTTTCCACTCCGGCTGCTGTTCTTGGCCAAGGATGAGATAGGTTGTGGATTTCACGGCTTCTGGATGTTCCATTAAATGTTGAGACATAAGAAGAAGTAGGAAGAAGTCAGAATTATCAGACCACCTAAAAGCAGCTGCAAAGGCTCCCTTGGGGTGCAGTCATTCCCTTCCTATGTTCCCTATGAACGATGAGGTGACCAGAAGAGACTGGGCCAAAGCCTTCTAATGGGTTCCCAAACAAACAAGACCGGGCCCCTCTGAGGTCTAGATTCCAGCTGTTTGAGGCGCATCCCTGCCCAGCCCAGCCCTGGCTTCTCTGGATGATTTGATTCCAGCCATGGGGCTTGGAACTCAGATATGGATTCCAATTTACCTATGCCTTCTAGGGAGTCAACAAGACATGAGCTTTTATCCTAATCCCCCGCAACGTGGACCTATTTATTGCTAAATTACATGCATAGTCCTGTACTCATACGGACGTTATGGTGATGTTATAAAATGTGGAGAAAGTACATAACGTGCAAAAGGAAGAAATGGAAAACAGATATAAATAGGCAGTCTGATACTTTCTTCCCACACTCCTGCACTATCATTCACACGCTTGGTGCCTGTCCCCATTTCCTTCCAGAGAGATTGGATTAGAGGCTGGACGTGGCCACATGTGTGATTTAGGGAGAGAATTCTGTCGCCCATGCAGGGCTGGAAATACGGGGAGGACAGTGAGGCACCCACCTCAGGCACAGAATTTAAGGAGAAGTGGAAAAACTCAGTCATCAAGATAAATAAAGATGGGTCAGTACTCCTGATACTTCCTTTGGCCTCGGGTTCCAATATGGCGCAGCAAAGCACAGTTCAATACATCAAATCCTGTATTTATTTAAAATGTTGATATTTCGTTCACCATAGATTTTTTTGCAGTAATTAAAAAGTATGGCATTAGAATATTATTGGTCTTGATTGCTGAATTTTTTTTTGGTGTCCCGTTAACTTTGTGTCCTCGTCCAGGCTCTTCTCCCGTGCCTTATTTATTCATATTCCAGGCAAAACTAGTCCAAGTCTCAGTTTCTACATTTGTGAAATGGGCATTATGATACCTACCACTCAGAGCTACTCTGAATGCTAGATGAGATTCTGCAGGTACAAGCCTCGCTTTGTGAATGATGAACTGTGTGACTCTCGGAGGATGTTCTCTGTTCTCATGTAGCAGAGTCACCCCACAATGCCCTGGGCAGATCTGGGAGTCGTGGAGGATTTTCCTTCTAAGCCTCAATGCTTGGCCACACCGTTACCCGTTCTGTTCCTTCGACCACCTTCTGACCCACTGCCTACCTGATAAAGACCATCACAGGGAGGCTTATTCCTAAAGAGGTTCCAGGGCCAGAAAAATCCGCCAAGAATTCACTCAAAAATGGCCTGTTAGCAAAATCCATTCTGAGCCAGGCAGTTGAAAACAAACACTGCTTCTTCCCTGGTGTGGGAAAACCATACATCGTGTTTTGAGGCCTCCTGGAGAGGGCTGAAATATTCTTTTTCTCAGGGAAAAGGAAACTTGGCCTCTTATGCTGCAGTTGGGACTGTTTCCAACCCCAAATTCAGGACATTTGCTGTTCTGATTGTATAAGCCCAAGTCAGGTACACACGCTGGGGCTTCTGAATGTATTCACAAGGAAATCAGCATAATACACAGTTAATATTCAGAATGTGATTAATCCAGAAGCCCCACTCCATATTCCAATTACATCCACGGCTACCCTACGTGGGCCGGATTTTGCTTAAATGCATATGGAGTCGATTGGAGCACCAGATTTATGGAGGCTGCTGAAAGTCTGGCACTCCAACAGTAATAAGTTATATTCCTATTATGTGGTGGGCAATAAAAAATCTGATATGTATTCTGCTGGATTTTGAGAAACTTTTGGAAAGATGCTAGGCTGCTGGAACACAGTGACATATTTCACAAACAAATGTCCCCACTGCCGTCTGACTGTTTAGAGGAGCTTGGGCTGCCTAGAAACCCTGCCCCCAAGTACATGAGGAGTCAACCAGTGTCCCCATCATGGCTGGTACTTTCCCACTACCTCCAAGGCAAGTACCTGGTTCTGACTTGCTGGAAAGGTGCAGGCTGTGTGACTGTGGGCAAGACCCCCAGACCTCTCTGAGCCTCTTTTTCTCTATCTGGAATATGGGAATAGTGATAGCCACCTCAAAGGTTTACTGCAAGGATTAAATGAAACAATGAAGATGCATATGCCTGGCATGGTGAGCATGCAATAGATAATTTCAAAAGAGGAAATGGAATTTACAAACGAATAATGAATCAAAGTTAATTTTTTTCAACTTACGAAGGCATGTATTAGAAAAATATGTCCTCCTTGAAATGTGGTCGCCATACCACTGGGCAGGGTGGGGGGCATGTAGGGAATGACTTTTGATGGTACATGGATAGTGATATTTATCTGTAAAGTTGTATACTTATTTTAATGTCTTGAAGGGAAGTTAACAAACACATCAGCCCCTTGATTTCATGAACAGTATTGCTTTGGCCATGGCTATAGAGGGCTGACTATTAGAACAATTAAAATAAGTTAGAACTAAAGATAGGGTAAAATTTTTAAAGGTGATATTAAACTAACGGGTTTGGGAAGCATTGTTCTAGGAGGGAAATGGTGACATAAAAAATCTTGGGGTTAGAAAGACCTTTCTAAACATTAAAAATAAATTCAGGAACCATGAAGGATAAGAATGAGTCATGTGGGTGTTCCAGGGTGCTTCAGAATTCCCCAGCTGAGCCCCACAGCCCGTTCCTCCCGATTCCCCACCTGCAGGAAAATGCATCTGACAACAGCGCCGTTACACAGAGAGACTTGAATGTTCTCAAGTTTATTTTTTAAGCAAACAGTTGGCCAACTTTGGTATTTCATCAGCAGTTCAGATTATTTTCCAACATCCCTGATAACTCTGGCCATCTGACAGGAATGCAGCGCAGGGATGGAGAGCTGCTGGTCTCCAGAACCAAGGCATGTGGTTGAATTAACACCACTCTGGGTATCAACAAGCTGAACCCAGAGTTAAAAAAAAGGGGGAGAGCTGGCTCCAGCTCTTTGCACTATCATGCCAACAGCTAGAACTGCTAAGGCCATTGTCATCTGCCATGCTAATTACAGACTTCCCCACTGCCTGGAAGAGAAAGCCATTTTGGGCTGGAAACTGCAGAAAGACAAGCTGCTGAAGCAGCAAGCATGGGGCGTGGTTGGCTGGGATGCATCTATTTTTACATCGATTTCTGAAGTTTTCTCGTGTACCAGCTCTTTGCCTTTGGCAAATGCTAAGGAGCTGTAGGCTTTTCAGATTCCCAATGGCTGGGGTTCTCACTCACACTGTAGGTAAGATTCAGGAGGTCTGTGGGCCCCCTGAAATGGTAGGCAAAGCAGTGAAACCTGTGTGTGTGTGTGTGTGTGTGCGTGTGTGTGTGTGCGTGTGTGTGTGTGCAGGCACACACGTGCATTCACGCATTTCTCTGGGAGAAAGGCCATGGCTTTCATAGACTGTCAAAGGGGCTGGTTCAGGTTCTGTCAGCTGCTGTTTGGAGCTTCAGTGATATTAAATCTTAATGCAAACGGCAGGAGGAGGAGGGAAAGAGGTGCACCAGTTAAGATTGGGGAGTGGTTTGGGTGAGGCTGTGGCAGAAGAAGAGCTTTCAGAAATATGTCTGTGGACTGAGTCCCCTTCACTGTGCTGAGAATTACAATAAGTGAATGTGAGTCGTTTTGAAATTATTCCTTGGGTTGTTAGGCCGTGTTCTTTTGATCTCAGTAGCTCTCTCTGACTGAGCCATACGGATCCCTGCATCGTATGTGTTACAGAGACTCTTCCATCCGGGTCTCATCTCTGCCACCAGATGCTGATCTCCCAGAAGGCGGGGACTTGGGCCAATTACACACCCTGTCCTCCTCCAGCTCCAGAGCTGACGCTTGGTAAATACTCGCTGAAGGAATAGCTGCCTGTCTTCAGGCGTCACCGCTCAAAGGAGCATGCGCTTGACATCCAAGCGGATGTGGATTCAAATTGTTGTCACATAGTCATCAGGTTTTCTTGGGCAAGTTACTTGACCACTCCTATCCTCAGTTTCCTATCTGGAAAATGGGGGTGAACATTCCTAGTTTATATGCTTATTGTATGCGGAAAGCAGATGGTGGACCTCACGTGCTTCACACCGTTCCCAGCACACACAAGGCACGCAGCCAGTCATGGTTACTGCTCTAAAACCCCCTTGTGGGAAACACTGACCCTACTTAATTGTGTAAAAATCATTTAGGGTCAGCGGCCTAAGTCGCAAATGGCCACTAACTTTAATCAAATATTATTTAATCAGATAAAGATTTGCTGAGAGCCTTCTACCTGCTTCCTATGCGGGGCTGCAATGATGCAATTCTTGCCTCCATAGGGCTCGCAGAGGTGAAGGGAGGGGCAGGTGGACTTTCCAAGCCCAGTGGGTGCTGCCAAGAGGAAAAGGTTGTTGCCGTGAGCACTCACCTGGACCCGGGGTCCGAGAAGCCTTCCCAGATGAAAAGCCATGAGGATCTACAAAAAGAGTTGGAGAGTCAGAGACGGGCTGAAAGAGGATTGTAGGTGAGGGAGCCATGGAGAAACTCTGAGGCAAGAAAGAGCTTGGTGAATTCAAGGAACTGGCGAGGATCCTCGTGCGGCTGGAGTGGGATGAAACAGGAAATCCCTCAGGATGCCCTGGGCTGGGACCACTGCACGGTCTCCTGTCTGCTCGCCATATTATCCTTCTTAGAGCTCACTTTTCCGTTCTCCCCACAGCAGTCATTGAAAAATAGAACTTGGATCCTGCGGCTCCTTTTTATGGCTCCCTGCTGCCAGTAGGATTAAATCTAAGTTTCTTACCCTAAAATGCTCTGCTGACCCCATCTCTGACCTCATGCCACACCAGGCTGTCCTGTGTTTCACCACGCACTGTGCTTCAGCCTCCACTGAATCCTTTCTCTTCCTCTCCCAGGCCCTGCTCATTCCCACCCCAGGGCCTTTGCACCTGCTCTTCCGTGTGCCTGGAGGGCTCTTCCTTCAGGTCCTGGCCTGGCTGCCCCTCTCTTTCCATTCAGAGCTCAGCTCTGCTGTGATGTCTTCAGACAGGGCTTCGCTGGATTCTCTACAAAGATCCACTGTTGTTCTGTGCCACGTCACCCTGTGCTTCCTTCATGTTACTTACTATCTTCTCGACACTGTTTTATTTGTTGGTTTACTTATTTCTTTTATCTTTATGTTACAATTAAAGCTCAATGAGAGCAGGGACTTTGTCTTTGTCTAATCCATCACTGAGATTCTTCCACTCACAGCAAGTCTGTCTCCTGTGGCAGAGGCTCAGGTGAGTGTCACCCCCCCATGCCGTTTCCCCGCATTACTTCTCCCAAGAAACAGCTCACTTTTATTGTCATTGCTGGCTACACTGGGGGCTCACCCTGAATGTAATCACCCCTCAACGACAACAAATGTGCACCAACAAATTGCTGGATCATACTGTTGAGTAGCCAATATAATGAATAAAACCACGGGCTCCAGGGGTAGTCTGTACTGGATTTCAGCCTGAGCTCTGTGTGAGCTTGGACAAAACTGTTTGCCTCTCTAAGCCTCAGTTTCTTGTTCAAGAAAATGGGGTCAGGGTCTGGTTCGGTGGCTCAGGTGGTTAGAGCGCCGTGCTCCTAAGGTGCTCCTAAGGCAGAGGTAGTCAGCTTGATTCCCACATGGGCTGGTGAGCTGCGCCCTCTACAGCTAAGATTGTGAACAACAGCTCTCCCTGGAGCTGGGCTGCCATGAGCAGCCGGAGGTTGGCGTGAGCTGCTACAGGCTGCTGAGTGCGACCGTGGGCTACCATGTGCTGCCATGAGTGGCCGGCAGCCAGCGTGAGTGGCCGGCGGCCAGCGTGAGTGGCTGGCTGCCATGTGCTGCCGTGGGCTGCTGTGGGCTACCATGTGCTGCCATGAGCGGCCGGTGGCCAGTGTGAGTGGCCGGCGGCCATCATGAGCGGCCGGCAGCCGGCGAGAGCTGCCCTGAGCCGCTGTGAGCGGCCGACAGATGACCAGTGACCGACTGTCACAGCTGGGGGGAGCACAAGGCTCATAAAACCAGCATGGGCCAGGGAGCTGTGTCCTACACAACTAGACTGAGAAACAATGGTTTGAACCGGAGTAGGGGGGAAGGCAGACGAAGGGGGGCAAAAAAGGAAAGAAAATGGGGCCAATAATAGTCCTGCCTTACAAAGGGATGGGCAGGAAATGATGACATGGTTTCAAGTGCTCAGATGGCCAAGGGTAAGGGACAACCAGGCAGGGGACACAGCGCCCTTGGACTAGACTGGGAATGTGGGGCCAGTTAGCTCAGCTTTACACACTTCAGAGCTGGCAAAATTCACTCTCAGCACACAGAACACACAACAAACAAGAACACAAGTTTGAAAAACTCTGCTCACCAGCATCAACTGTTGTCTGGTGAGGATTTTCACACGGCACTGCTGCGTAGCACAGAGCTCTTTCCTGGAAATGGGAGTAGCTCTGGATCCGAATGTGCTTCCCTTCAATACGCCTCCTAAGAAGTTGCAACCTGAAAGTGAAGTGAGGAAATGGCATAGAGAAGAGAGGAGGGAACATTTTTCTGTTTTTAAACAGAAGGAATTCTTTTTTGTTGTTATTTTTTAAATAAATTTTATTGGGGAATATAGGGGGACAGTGTGTTTCTCCAGAGACCATCAGCTCCAAGTCGTTGTCCTAGATTATGGAGGGCGCAGCTCAGCTCCACATCCGGTCACCGTTTTCAGTCTTTAGTTGCAGGGGGCACAGCCCACAATCCCATGCGGGAATTGAACTGGCAACCTTGTTGTTGAGAGCTCGCGCTCCAACCAACTGAGCCATCCAGCCGCCCCAAGGAGGGAACATTTTGCCCGGTGTTTTCAAGTCGTTGATTCTGTGATGTCCCCAGGATGTGAATGAGTAGAGGTGACTGTCTCTCCATCTCTACTGTGTTTGGGTGAAGTATGTAATCCACATTCAGAGTTTGAAAAGAAGCATGTCATTTTATTAATAGAAACTTCGTTTTCCTGACCCCCGATAAACAGGTGACGAATAAATATGTAAGAACGATGATATAAAGTGTGCCTACTAGGGGTCCGCCTGGGGAAGCCACAGGTCTCAGGTAGACTCGGTGTCAGGCTCCAGAGGCCTAAATGAGTCTGAGCTGCTATTGCTATTTTGGTAGTGGTGGCGGCTATTTGATTGGTAGAGCACCAGAGTCATTTCTCTCTCTTTAAAAGGAATACATCATATATCCAGAGATGTAATTTTTTTAGCCCACGGGGTCCAATGGGGAGAAATAGAGCAGAGGCATAAAGTGAGACGGCTGCTGCTCAGTAAGCAACCCCAGCACATTTTCAAAATGAACACACTTGGCTGTCTGAATCAGACCTTTTTGTAACATAAAGTAATAAGACTTTTTTCTCCCAACCCTGTAGTCAGTGCATTTCTCCAGCTGCATCAGGGCATCCAGGGTACTTGCCCTAATTGCCGTGGAAAACTTGATTTCAAGTCCAGAAAATCCCTGACTAATCATAAGGTCCAGGAATGAGAGATTCTGATGAATTGAATTTTCCAGTCAGTTGAGTGTTAATCGGAAAATCATTTGCCTTTTCACCCCTCTGGCTGGTTATCTTTCAGTCCGCATGGGGGTTGGCTCCTTCTGAGCCCGGGCTCTATCCCTGCGGACTAAGCGGCCTTGGGCAAGTTACTTAATGTCGTAGTACTCTGTGGCCACATCACAAGTACCTCAAACTTACCAGCTTAAAACAACGCAATACCTCCCAGATTCCGGGGGTCCGTCGTCCAGGCACAGCTCAGCGGGGTCTTCTCTGTAGGGTCCCAACGCAACCTCAGGGTGTCAGCGGGCTCTTTCGGGAGCTCAGGGTCTCCTCCTAGGCCCACTTGGTTGTGTGTAGAACTCACCTTCTTGCAGTTGTGGCTGAGGTTCCCATTGTGTTGTTCCTTGTCACTGGGGCTCCTCGCGGTTCCGGGAGGACGTCTGCAGCTCTTTGCTATGCGACCCTCTCGCTGCGTGTTAACTTACTTAACATGAACTTGTTCAGTGTTCACCGTGATCCTCTGAAGTGGATGCTCAACAAATGAGGCAGCGGAGGCTTCATGAAGTGTTGTGGTTGGTACAGGACAGCCATCTGGCAAGTGACAGAGCCCAGATCAACGTCAATTTGCTCTGGCTTCAAAGCCGACGTGCGGAACTACTACAAGATGCTGCCTCCTTTAGGCCAGGTCTTATTAAAAATTAGTTGCGTTTTATTTTGTCTTTTTTATTTTAGAGTATATCTCTTGCACGGCGCATAGCGAGGTTCTCGGGAAAAGGAGCCGTATCTTAGTTATATGTGTCCCAGGTCGATAATACAAGTGCCGGCGCATAGTGGGTAATTAATAAATGTTTGCTGAATGGATAGATAGGGTGGGTGAGTGGGGGATATCTGCATGGATGGATGGGTGGATGGATGGATGGATAGGCTTGAAGGGGGTGGGGTGGCAGAAATGGATGGATGGAGAATGGGGTGGGTATTAGGTGGGATACGGAGTGGGTGTTCGGTGGAGGGATGTGTGTGGCTGGGTTGGTGGTGAATGGGGGTGGGTGTGAGATAGGTAGGGAGCAACAGACAATAATTTCTCTCCCATCTGATAGTCATAGCTTCCTAGACATTCTCTACTTTTCCTCTGCATTCATTTTGTATTATACGTATCATTTATCTATAAGATCAAGGCTGGCCTAAATTCATCAATGAATCGATACCCATAAAAGTATATTCAAATTTAAGAATTCATACATCTCAGGCTATCACAGGGTTTGGCAGATACCGATTTCTTTAGAATAGAGTGCGCTGAATGGCTGCTTAGTAGGTACATGGCAGCAGACCAGCTGCCTGATCCCGGGAGAAATCTCCTGCCCAGTGCAGCCCAGAGCCCTGCAAGGCTAAGGGTGCCTCAGTTCCTACCTGCCTCGAAAGGAGAGGAATTTTGCTTTTCCAAGAGCTGGTGGAATTTCACTGACAGAATTGTGCATAGTCCTCCCCAAACCAGGAGTGGGCAACCAGGTGCTGTGGTGTCAGAGCCTTCTGTGCCACCCCAGCCCCATTCCGGTCACAATCTTTACCCTGACGTCGTTTAGAAAGTGTGCGGTAACATAACAGCTTACTGAGCATGAACACAGCCCTGTGCGAAGGGCATTAGTGCGTGTCCCATTTAGTCCTCAGAGCGGCCCGAGGACCCGGTGCTGAACCAGGTGGAGTCATCTGCTTCCAGTCACCCAGCTGCTAAGAGGGCAGCTTGGGCTTTACAACCATTTCGATCTGACTTCAAAACCCTTGCTCTGCACACATGTGCCAACTTCTCCTGCCCAAGGAAGAGGAGACCCGGGGTCTCTTGAATAGCAAGAAACTGGGAGAGGAAACTTGTGAACAACACCTTGGAACACACAGTTCTGACAAAGACATTAGGAGGCAACAGATTCAAAAAAGTAGTCCCCCAACTCCCTCTCAACCATAATCATCTTGGGGACACCTCTTGTTTGGCTGATGGATTGGGGAGAGGGCCAATCTGAAATAATTGTTGGATTGTTCCTGGAGGCCCTGCTGCTAATTCCACGGAGCTTCAGATCCCCCCGAGTGTTCCCAATCACCAAGCAGAACAAGAGAAAACCAGGGAGACTAAGGAAAGAGTTGGGAAGAACATGCCCAATGGACTATAGGTTGATGGGGCTCCTGGTGCAAAGCCCTTAGCACAGCACCTTGTCCATTCAAGAGGACCGCATACCCTCCTTCCTTCTTAATTGTCCTGGGTCATTCCCATTTGCCGGTCCACACCCGTTCTCCACCTTCTCCACCTTCTCCACCGTGCGCTATGCCAGGGGCCTGATCTGTAGTGGCTCCATCAGTGGGTCGCTTGCTCTCCACTTCTGGTTGAATTCAGTCAGTGGGAGGCACCAGCAGGAGACAGAAGGGAGGGAAGAGGGTACAGGTGAGCCGTCTATTCCCCTCTACTGAGGTCACAGCTCCTGTCAGGCAACCCAGTCCAGTAACTGCACCTCCCTGGGCCCCTCCCAACCAAGAGGTGGGCATTCGTCTGTTTTACCACGTCATGAACGACCTCAGCATCTCAGCGGCTATGGGGGCGAACATTTGGTTCTCTGCTCACGGTCTATAGGTCAGCTTGGGCTCTGCTGGGCTCAGCCGATCGTGGCCCAGGCTGCCGGTCGGGTTCAGATCTGCCTCATGAGCCGCCTCCTTCTGGGGCCATCAGATTCCTGGAGCATGTTCTTCTCATGGCAAATGACAACACACAAGAGGGTGAGCCAAGCCACGCAAGCGCGTTTCTAGCTTCAGTTCACATCACATTCTGCTTCCTGTTCTGTTGACCTAAGCAAGTCACACGGTCGCGCCCTAATTAATGGAGCGAGGATGTTCATTCTTCCTAAGTTACTGGGAGGCACTACAAGATCACGTCTCTGGAGAAGTGCTGAAACAATCCCCTTGGCTACTCCGAGGTGGTAACGGCTCTGCACTGGTATTGCCCTGTCTCACAGCACTCCCCCCCAAGTTGGTTTTCCAGTGTCCAGTACCCCCACTTGTAAATAGTGACTGTATGTATCATTTTAACGGCTGTTTTATCATTTAAATATGTTTTTAGTGTCGTTCACTTTTTAATTAAAGTCTCCTCAGATTTCACCCAGTTTGAGGATGTTGTCTGTTTCCTGAAGAACACATTAACCCATCATGCACCGGGGCCAGTGTTCCCTGAGAGCCTCCTGTGTGCCCAGCTAGGAATGGGTAAGAATCAGATGGACAAAAAGAATGCCCTCTTCTTGCTGAGCTCACGCTCTGTGCACAGCACTCACTTTTCTTCATTTGCATTATCTAATGGTCACAACTGCGGTAGGCCGGGGACTCTACGGTTAGTCCAGCATAAGGAAACGAAGGCTCAGCGTGGGTGACTCAGCTCGAGGCTGAGAGGGGAGAATTCGACCCAGAGCCACCTGACTACACGACCTCTTAACTACTGAACTTGATAGCTTCGCATTACGGTAAGACGCGTGTTTTGTACATGGAGGCTCATTTCATTTACATCTGAACAATAGCTTCAGTTTATTGACCATTTTACACATGAGAACACCTAGTGTCAAGGAGTAGAGTCCAATTCCCCATCGTACGATTGGTACAAAGTTACACAGTAGAGATACAAATCCAATTCTACCCAACTCCAAAACTTGTTCTTTTATAACACGCCTCAGTGCCAATCAAATCTACTCTCTCAACAAGACTCTGTCCTGAGCAGGTCCCCATGGGAACTCTGGCCAGCTCTGACCACAGCCTCCTGGACAGAGGTTGGCCTCCACCTACTACCTTGTCTCTTCTAATAGCCTGGCCCCCTCCAGGCTCCTGCAAGCTCTCCACTCCCCTGTCAACCGCTTTTGGGGGCCACCTGTCACCCAGGCTTTACAGCCCACTCGATGAAGAGCAAATCTGTATTGATTTCAGAATAACTTGAACTGTAAATTATTGGCCTGGTCAGTGATTTGCTTGGCCACCCCGAGATGAGACTCTTGACTGACTGTACCAGGGGTCTGAATCTAAGTCTCGTCCCAGGAAATCCAGTGGCAGGGTGGCCCAATGCCTGTGTAAAAAAGTACCACTAATTAGTGCAAGTGCTACCTGTGGAAATACATACCACATAATTTAGAGCTGGCTCTGGTCTTTGAGAGATCAGTATAGCAGCTTACTTTGGCCACTGAATTAAGAGTGAGAACTGACCTCAAACCTGTCGTATTGTTAATAATAGTAATAATGACAATGACACAACAATAACTAATACTCACTGACCACTTTACATGCATTATTTCATTGTAAAGCCTAATAATAGCCCTCTCTGCCAATTATTAGTGTGGGATTCTGGGCAAGTTACTTCTCTGTGCCTCTGTTTTCGCATCTAAAAAATGAGGGATAATAGTAACACCTCCTTTATCTCGACGAGGGAAAGATTAAATGAAGTAATTTATACAAATTGCTGAGATCAGAATTTGCATTTATTCTTACCCTCATTATTCACGAAGAAACAGAAGCCCAGCAATGTGGAGAGACTTACCCAAGGTCACACAGCTGAAACAGGATTTTGAGTGGACCATGGTGCACTGTTTTAAGATGTTGTTTAATTGCCAGCGTTGAAAAGCAGAGCTGATTTCTTGCTTCTCTTGAACATTGGGGGGAACAGTGGCAACACTGGGCCTGCATTTCTTTGTGCTGCACTTCCAAATCTATTTTCTCAGGTCAGTTGAGCCCAACGGTACCAAAGCCCCCCCACAGACTCGAGCCCAAACACCCAGATCCTGGGATTTGGAGGTTGTCTGTAATCCCTGCATCAGATGATGCTGAGCAGCAGCTGTCCCTGTTATAGGGTTTGCGCTTCTGGTGTACCCCAGTGCCCCCCTCACCCCCTCCCTGCTGCCCTGGCCTTGGCCCATTTCTCTCACTCACAATGCCTGCCTACCCCATGTAGGCATCTGAGATTGTGGGATAGGTTAGCACACTCAAGTCCCTGAAGGGTATACTGTTACTCAGTTTACAGCTGCAGGAACAAGTTCAAGGAGACGGTGACTTGTCCAAGGTCACACACAGTCAGCAAGTGTCAGAACCAGGATTCAAAGGCAAACGTACCTACTCCCAGAGCCAGCATTCTTTGTCCTTTGCTAAGGTTCCTTCCCAGGCTCACAGGCGCAATGGAAGTCTGCAAGCAGAGACACGAAAGGAAAATCAATGTCAGTCTCTCACACTGGGGAAGAAATATAAAAAGAGAGCGCTGAAGTCTGCCTTCAGATCTCACAGACTCCCCTGCAGGACTTCTCTGAGGACAGAGGGCTGTTTTCCGATGGCTAATGGCCCCGACCGTGCAGGACCCTTATCAGTGAGAGCACAGAACTTACATTCGTTCCTGTTTTGTGACCATCACCAAAAGGCTTCCACATTCAGTTTGCTGTCCCTTCTTCAGACCTCACAGGAAAGCAAGAGGCAGAGAGGGCTTTGGCTGAGAGCGACCCCACACCCAGCCCCCACCCAGTGGTACCAGTGCCAAGGCCCCACTGTCCTGTCAGGCACAGTGAAGAGACAGCTCCTCCCACTCCAAAGAAAGCAGCCCCTATGGTTGTGGGGGTGGGGGTAGGGGGCAGGGAGAAAGATTTCATTTTTGGTCCTCTTCTGGAGCTGACAGCTTGGACAGTAGCTTCTAAGGAACAAACTTTATTCTCAGAAAGATGGACAGGCCTGAGCTTTAAATGAGCCCATGAATATTTATGGCTTTTCTCCCTGCTTGGGTCTCAGCCTTGGCCATTACACAAGGTTCCCACTCGCTCACTGCCCGTGGATGGATGCCTCGTTATTGCTGCGCAGAAGCAGCTCGTCTGTACTCTGGGATAAGGAGCCGCTAGGTGGCGCTGTTGTCTAGTGACTGATAAAGATGATGCATCTACCAGCCGCCAGTAGTGTAGGGTGTGCGGAGGGCTTTACATAGGTTACTTGAGTTAATCCTCACAGGGATTCCGAGAAGGAAGCAGAGAGGCGAAGTTGCTTACCCAAGGTCACACAGCCAGGAAGTGTTGGAGGCAAGATTCAAATCCATACACCAGTGGCAGTTTTCCGTATGTCAGTGTAAGGACACCAATGGTCCCTGCCTGGGAAGGACTGTGCTTAAATTCTCTTATATCCTCCTTCTTCGTTAGGTGTTAGATGGTCTTTCTTTTATGAAGTTATAGGACAGTATATGTGTGTATGTTGGTGTTGTTTGCCCTTAATAATCAAAATTAAACATTTGTGCTGTCATGTGTCCTTTTCCCTCCCCCACCCACACCCCTGCCAATCTCCAGACCCCCCAAATCCAAGATCTAGGACCATGTCTCCTGAAGATCAAGCTTTTGTGCTGAACTCCTACTGAGTCAACCAGAATTACGTTGGTGACGTTCTAGCCCTGGTAATGTTTTGCCGCATTCCAAAAAAAAAAAAAGAAAAAAAATAAAGAGAAAAATCTCAAATATGTATTGAACAACTACTATTCATATTTATTCCAATAACAAGTACTTATTAAGCATCTACTTTATACTAGGGCTGGTGGTATTGCTGGAAATACAATGTCAATTGAAAGAGACGTAGTCATTCCCTTAAGAAGCTTACGGTTTACAGAGGAGATGAGAATGAGACAGATGCACGCGCATGCGTGTGAAGGAGAGGTACTCACGTGCTCTGAGGGAGGGGCTGCTAAGGAGGGCTCCCCCAAGGAAACCACTCCCGAACTGAGACCTAAAGGATGAGCAGGCATCTGTTGGTAGGATGGGGCCTGGAGAATATTCCAGGAAGAGGAAAGAGCATGAGCAAAGGCCTGCGGCCCGAGGCAGAACAATGGGCATGAGGTCAGCGAGAAAGCCAGTGAAGCTGGAACAGAATGAGTGGGGGGAACGTGGCATAAGGTTCAGGTGAGAAGCTGGCAGATGCCAAGCCTTGTCTCGGGTTTCCCGGGGGTTTGCCCTGCGTCCCAGACTTTATCCCTCACACGTCACATGAGGACTGAGTCTGGGCCATTGTAGATGATCCTCTTGCCAGGACCTTGAACATTGGGTTCAAATGTTGGTCCTGTCAATGTGAACGTCTGGCTGGTGCCACCCAAGGGCCTGGGAAATGGAACCCTGGGGAGTCGCTGCAGGGTTTTCAGCCCCTGGCACTGGAGGAGAGGGTCTTGACATCATGTATGATTTTAAAAATCCCCTGGCTGTAATGTGGGTAAGAGGCCAGAGGGGCTGCAGTGGGCGGGGGGAGACGGGAGTCTACTGCGTGTTGCCAACCAGACACCAACTAGGACAACATTGGAACCAAGGGTCAAATGGTTCAGGGCCTGACGAGAGGAAAATCATCCGGAATGGAAGAGAACCAGTTCTCCCGTGCAGTGTCAGGTGGGCTTGCGGCGGGCTCTCCCCGGACGTCTGACCAACCTGCACCCTTGGAAGTAGGAAGATCAACTCGTCCGGTTTGCCCAGGACGTTGGCACTGAAAGTCCCAAGCCAGGGGAAACTCCTCCATCCCGGGCAAACCAAGACTGTCGGTCATCCTAATTTCAAGATCGTCAGTCGGGGTACACCTGCACCTTGCTCTGTTTACCACCAGGCAACCCCAACGAGCTGAGCCTGAGATTTTAGTCTTCATTGGGCCCTGTAGTATTTATGAAACTTGGTTCTCTGTGTAATGACTGGGAGAAGGAAGTAGGACTATGAGCAAGATGCCCCATGAGCCATAGATTTTCCGTAAACTGGGAATAGCATGTTTGGATTAGCCAAATATTTTGATTAATATTTATGTCATGCTTTTAAAGGAATCCTACGTGTTAAAGTATTATATTACAATAAAAATACGCTTTAAAAAAAGAAGTACTTGGCAAAGCTGTATGGTTACATCCTTGAGCCGGAATGCCAGGTAGCCTGCGTTCAAATTCTGCCTCTGTCATTTATAAGTCCTGTGACCTTGAGCTTGTTCCTTAGCCTCTCTGTGTCTTGGTTTTCTCATATGTCAAATAGAGATAACAGTACCTACCTCTTAGGGTTATGGTGAGAGAAGGCATGTAAAGTGCTGGGCACCACACCTGGCATATACTTCATCGTGGCCCCAAAGCTCAAGGGTAGTGATGCTGGCAATTCAGATATGCTGAAGGGAAGCCACAAACTGTATCATTGGTACATACCTGTGTACAGGAAAAACCATAGTACATACGGGGCTTGGTACCATCCACAGTTTCAGGCATCCACTGAGGGTCTTAGAACTTATCCCTGTGGATAAGGGGGCACCACTGTATCTGGCAAACAGTGGTGCTCTTGGCTGTGATTTCGTTCCCTCTGTGTTTGTGAGAGCCGTCCACATGTTGCTTGCAGATGTAGTTTGCTCATGCTCAGTGCTGTGCAGTCCCCACTGTGTGACTAGCCCACGCTTTATCCAGTCTGCCGTTGATGGGCATTTGGATTGTTTCCCGCCCAGGGCTCTTAGGAGTAGAAGTGCTGTGTACGTGCCAGTCTGTGTGTATTTGTGAACATGAGTCCACATTCACGTGGGGCCTATACAGAGGGGACACTGCGGAGTCCCAGGGTGTGAATGGATCTGGTGTTAGGACATAAGAACGTGGCTTTCTCTAGAGTGGTGTATCGGCTTACCCAGCCATCAGCACCGAGCGCAGTTCCAGTTTTTCCCCAGCCTCGGCAGCACTGGACATTTCCAAGTTTTGTTTTGGACATTTCGCTGAATGTGTGGTAGTGTCACATTGTGCTGTCAAATTGCATTTCATGGAAGACGAATGAGGTTGACCGCATTTTCACTTGAGTTTTAGCAATGGACATATCCTGTTTTGTGAAGTGTCTGTTCACCTCTTTTGCCCATTTTCCCTTTCATCATCATCATCATCACTTTTGTAGACACAAGTCCTTTGTTGGCTATGTGTACACACAAAGCCTTTCCCTCTCTATGGCTTATCTTTTCTTTGTCTTAATTGTGCCTATTGATGAATAGAAGTTCTTCATTTCAGAGTAGTCACTTTGTTCGCTTCGTGGTTAGCCCTTAGTGTATCCTACTTACGTAATCTTTGCCTCCTCCCAATGTCATGAAAACATCCTCTTTTGCTTTATTCTACTAGTTTATTGTTCCACCTTGCATAATTAGATCCACAGTAAATCTGGCATTGAGTTTTGGATGTGAGTTTGAGATCAGGTTATAGATTTCCATATGGAAAATTGACCTGGCATTCCTTGCTGAAAAGGATGGCTAAATCTTTGTTTACATTTTCAAGACATTTTAGCTGCCATCATCTTAAGTGCTTGTTGCGTAACCTGCAGCAATTCATTCATTTATTCAGCCAGCGTTAACTGCGGTCGTGCCCTGTGCCAAGCTCAGTGCTAGGTGCCGGGGACACACAGGCTCTGCCCTCAAGGCTCCCAGGGAAGTGACAAACCTCCCACAGAATGGGTGTGTCTTATTTCTCTCTGTATTCTCCAAGCCTCATTCAGTGCCCAGCACATAGTAGGAGCTCGATAGTTAGCGACCGCTATGAGCAACAGGACAATATTATGTTGCTGGCATTGGACTTAGACAAAAATTTTATCAAATAACAGCCTGTCCATGTCTGTGCTGTGTGACTCTGGGAAGGTCACTTCATCTCTCTGAGATGCAGTTTCCTCTTGTGTAGGATGGGAACTCACATCACAGGGTCCTGTGGGGTTTTAAGGAGCTGATCCAGGAAAAGAGCCTGCACATGCTAAGTGCTCGACCAGTTGTAACTGTTGGAGTTAATATTGTCACCATAATGTCAACGAGCCCTGGTAAACACTCAGGTCTCCCTTCACCTTCTGGAAAACGAGGCCAACTGACCACATCGCCTCTGTCTCCTCCACGCTGGGACCTGGGAATCAGGAGCAGTGGTTGTCTTAGGTGGGTGTAGAGCAGCATCTAGTGGAGGAGAAGGAAAAGTGACAGGGTCACGAGGACTTTCGCAATAGCAAGTTTTAAAGGCTGGGACAAAAGTTGGCAGAGAAGCCAGAAAAGGGACCCACATGTGCTGTTGTCCCCAGCAGGGGAGATGAGACAACGGCCTCTTCCTCTGAATTCTACCAAGTATTTAAGACAGAAATATTTCCCATCTCGCACACGTATTTCCAGAGAACAGATGCTGAGGGAACACACTGCACGGCCTTCCCCGGGTCGGGGGAATCCTGATACCACCCCAGCCCTAGACGTGACAGGAAGGAGGAAATACAGGGCAATGCTTCTGAATGTTCGTGCCAACGTTTGATACCAGTTATTAGCAATCTAGAGTCAGAGATTTTAGAGAGGAAGGAAACGGGGGTTTCATGGCGGGATTTCCATGGATTGATATGCACAGAATCCCTTGATGTCTGGGTGCTGCCTAGGAAACGGGTGCGAAGGGACCCAGCCCTGGAGTGGGTAGAATGAACTTGGGTGCCATAGATTAGGAGGGTCTGGGTGATTCTCAAGGAGGGCCTGGGGTGGGGTCACAGGCTGTGCCTAAGGAGGGGTCCCTTTAAGAGGACATGGGACTCTGTCCCCTGCAACTGCAGGGTCTGGGGTGGGACGAGGCGGTTGTAGAGCCTGGGTTGTCGTGAGGGGGGAAGGGACACTCAGGGCCTGAGCAGCCACTGCCCGCTCTCAGCCAGGCTGAGTCCAGGCTGCGCAGTGGGTCGCCCACACCCATCATCAGGGAGGCATCGAGGGCCACAGACTTAATTCATTGAACCGAAGCACCAGGCAGGTGCCACTTTCCTGGTTAATTACATGAACTGCTCAGCCACGGCGGTCAGGGGAAGGGAAGCTAATTCTTGGCAGAGTCGTCATGTGCTATTGGTTGAGAATGTTCGGAGTCGGCGTGGGAGGCGCACAGACCTCTGGTCACCCCGTGGTCACCTGGCTATGGGGAAGGCTCAGGGTAAGACAGCTGACAGAGTGAAGATGCTGGGGGAGGGTGGCCACAGGCGTGCACTTCCCCGGCCCTTCAGAGGGGCCGTGTTTGGGGGCAATGGCATAGTGTGCGTTAGGGACCGAAACGTACAGAGAAAAGGCCTTAGGGTCATGATTTGGGCCCTTTTCTGAGCTCAGGCACTTCTTCCAGGGCGTCAGCGCTGCTGCAGAAACCTTGACACAGGAGGATTTGAGAACTTGTGCAAGGGAGGCTTGGTTCAGGGGTCCAAGGCATGATCCAGAGGACTTGGGGGTTCAGGGATCTCCGTCCCCAGGGAACCAACTATATTCCTGTCCCAGATCCATCCCTCCTCCTCCTCATTGAATCAGGGTGTGTACTTTAGAGCTCGAACATTTCACATTGATTTAGATTGCCTTGAGCTGCAAAGCCGAGGACTCAGTTTCTCCTTTCTCCTCTCTTCCTCTCGTTTGCCATCTTTCTTCCAGCAAGGCAGACGGCCCTACAGCAGCTCGGTTCGTGGTTGGGTTGTTCACTAACCACCTCCATAATTCTAATACTTTGCCCAAGTCAACCAAACGTCACTGAGTAATTCCTGAGCCACACCACCAGTGACTGAAAGTTAAGTTACTCTGGCCCCTGGGTCCCCCTGATGGCTTATTGGAGGAGCTTTCTAATGACAGAGTAGAGGAAGAGGCCCCATCTAATGCCAGGGTAAGGTGACCTGTCTTTGTCTGAGGTCAATATGTTGCCTTGTTGCTTTATTTCATGTTCGTGTATGAAAATCTAATGACATACAAGTATGATTGATGGTATATAGTTTCCATGGTGGGGAGAGTGACAGTTGAGACTATCTTACCAACCGATAACCTGATCCAAGAGGGCCCTGAAAAATAACAGCATCAGCTACCAACTGTGTGATAGAGAGCATTTCTCTCAGGAGCAATTTCTCCTCCTTGGAAAAAGAATTTTGTAATTGCCAAACCAAAGTGGACTTGACCCACACGTCCTCCAGGGAAAGCTAGTGCCTTTCGACAGGAGAATATTTGCTCCATTCTTGCATAGGGATTCCCTTGAGTCACTATTGTTTCCCATTTGGTTTTCTAGACTCACCAAGAGAACAAAAGTCTTGTGCAAGCAGGGTATAGTGTGATCTGACCCTCATAGTGTTTTCATTTCTGTAATTGCAGGTGGCCTCCAGAGCCAGTGAAAAGGGTGCGAGCTGTACAATCACCTGCTGATGAACACTGGAAGAAAAGAAAGATGGGGCGTTGGTCTGTGAAGTCAGCCCGGTTCCAGCTCCCTGCTAGTAATGAGGAGTGGGGGTGTGGTGTGGAGAACTGACTTTCCAGGTAAAGAACTGCGGCTGTGTTTCCTTTAGGTGCTGTGGGTCTGTGTGCATGGGGCAGTAGGGGGAGTGAGCCTGTGCGGTGTGATGTGGACAAGTGGGCAATGAGGCAGGATCTGTTTCCCCCGTGGGTACGTCCCACTTACACATCACGATTGCCAGTATCACCTGTCTCAAAGAATCTCCCATCATCACCGCGCGCTTTGCGTTATTGCGTTCGACCCTCACCACGGTGTCTGGGTTTGGGTTTACTGTCCCCACTGCTGAGAGAGAGAAATTGAGGTGCAGAGATGAATGCCCCACACTCAGGAGCTCCTCCATGGAAGAGCCAACATGGGAACCCAGGCACAGGACTGCTGCTCTGGACCACGGACCTGCAGTCACCCCTCCGCAGCGGGGTCACTCGTCACAGAGCAAGGGAGTCCCGGGCTCCGTGGACGTGTCCACTGAGGTCCCGCATGCTGTGCATCATGAGAGGGGGCCTCCGTGTTGCACAGCCCAGGGCAGCGACAGGTGCATTTCATAGCGACTTTGGCAGAGTCATTGGTGTGAAAGGCGCATGTAGGGTCCACGTGCTCCTGCTCAGCTCCCAGATTCTCAGAGGCGTGACGCCCGCACTAGGACCATGTTGATCAGCATCTCTCAGGCCTGGGATCACTCTTCATACCGCGGGACAGTGGCAAATAACTCAATACATGGCTGTGCCATCAGCCTGGACTCTGCCTCTCACGTCTTTCCTGCTGCTGCCCTTTGCCCTCTGTTGTCCACCAAGGATGACCGGCCATCATAACTCAGTCCTTGTTCCTCAATCAGTTGCCGCCATACACTTCTGCCCCGTGTCCACATCCGGCGGAGCTGGCTCCCTGAGTGAGTCCTGAGCACCAGCACCCACGACTGACAGTTCCTCTGTGTCCCCCGGCTCCTGGTGAGGGCCTGGTGGAGGTGTTCCCCATGCCCGGCAGAGGAAGAGACCCAGTAAGGTCACCCTTCTTTGTGTGTCTAGAAACACTGCTTTCTCAGTGTCTTTTTAAATTCAGTTGTATTCGTGCACGAAAATCTGAGCACGTGCCTTAGAGATGGTATTCACAGCCTCCTTGTGGGGAAGTGTCAAGTCTCTCACCAGTGACCCTGATTCAGGAGGCTACACCTGAATGACAGCATCAGCGTATAGCGGACATTTTCTCCCGTCAGATTACGAATTTCACTGTTCGCAGCCAGTACGGACTTGAGAGATACATGGTCCAGGAAAAGCTATGCCTTGCCCACCAGTGTCATCTACACTGTCTTTTGGGGCCTCTGACTAAATAGTTTCCCATCTGTTTATTTAAAGTCATCCATTAGACAAAAGACCTGTGCAAAACACACACCGTGTAATCGGATCCGCATAGTGTTTTCTTTGCTGTAACTGCCAGGAGCCCTAGGGGTAAGTGAAAATGGTACGTACTGTGGAATTACTCACTTGCTGACGAAAAATGTAGATGATACGAAAGGTAGGGCTTGTGTGCTGGCTTCCATCTGGAGAGCCACCCTGATTCTGGCCTGCTTCTGGGAATGAGGCCTGGGCTGTGCTGCAAGGAGCGGATTTTCCAGGTAAAGAACCACAGCCATTTTTTCAACAAGTGGTTTCATTCCCTGTCAGTGGTGTGGGTTTGTGCACCAAACAGTGGGCTGTTCTCTGAGAATCTGTGTGCTGTGATTCTGCGTGTGTGTGTGTGTGTGTGTGTTGTGTGAGTGAGTGTGAGTGTGTGTGAGTGAGTGTGTGTGTTCTTAGACTGGTGTCCCCTCCAACAGCACAATTTCTAGGGTCAACTCTAAATGAAAAATCCTATCACCATTGTTCCACGCGATTATATTTATTTCAAAATTTATCGAATTGTACATTTTAAATGTGTGCAGTTCATTGTATGCCAAGTACGCCTCAGTAAACTTGGGGAAAAAATCCCATCACCAAACTAGGAAAATGTTCACAGGGTTCTTTTTTTTTTTTTTTTTTTAATTAAATTTATTGGGGTGACAATTGTTAGTAAAATTACATAGATTTCAGGTGTACAATTCTGTATTACATCATCTATAAATCCCATTGTGTGTTCATCACCCAGAGTCAGTTCTCCTTCCATCACCATATATTTGATCTCCCTTACCCTCACCTCCCCCCCCCGACCCCCCTTACCCTCTGGCAACCACTAAACTATTGTCCGTGTCTATGAGTTTCTGTTTCTCATTTGTTTGTCTTGTTCTTTTGTTGTTTTTGGTTTATATACCACATATCAGTGAAATCACATGGTTCTCTGCTTTTTCTGTCTGACTTGTTTCGCTCAGCATTACTCTCTCAAGATCCATCCATGTTGTCACAAGTGTTCTTCTAAGTAGACAAAACCTAGTGTTTCAGAATCACTGTTATTGCGTCAATAACAATGTCCATTTATAACAACTCTCACCGTCGTCCAGGCCTTTCCATTCCCTTCAAGGAAGGCAATTTGACTGAGCATGATAAATGAGAAGCAGCCATCACTGTCTATTTCACATAGGAGAAAACAAAGGCTGGGGAAGGTAGATGAGTTGTGGGGGTGCAAGGGGGTCACACAGCCTGCGAGTGGGGAACCAGGTGACGCAGTTTCGGCCCTTGGGTTCCAGATCCCAGGCACTTTCTCTCCCACCTCTGCTGCCTGGGAGAGACTGAGCTTCTCCCAGGAGACTGGCATCAATCATGATGTCATCCTTGTTCCGCACGCTCCTGGTGTGGGGGCCTTGCGGGGCCTGAGGGGGCAGCGAGCCCAGTTCTGCTCCCTCAGACACGTTAGCATTAAAGGGCTATTTCCCCCAGTCGTACTTCACTCCTGCGCCTTCCCTCATTCCCAAATCCTTTGGATTCCAGGAGGCCTCAGGATGAATCCTCCCCCATCTTAGCTGAGCGCTGGGCAGGCCTCCTTCCGTTGCAGGTGGCCCCTGCTGCAGCCACATGTCACTCCCAGTTTGGGAGGAATCTGAGAAAGCAGCAGCCTCCAGGCAGAGTTGGGGGAAATTCAGTCCAACTTTCACTGAGTAAGGTCCGATGTTTTGCTTCAGAAAATGTTGCCAAGAATAGGAAATGCCATTGTCGTGTGGGCGTGCATCTCTGATCACCTGTGCAGCCATGGTTCCCGAGTGCTGGGCAAGGAACACTTTGCACGGTGAGAAGGGAGCCAAGAGGTCGTCAGGGACTGAGCGTCCGGGTGGCACTGGGCTCCCATCCTAGGAGGACGAAGGGCAGGTCTGCATTGCAAGGTGGGGAAAGGGCAGCTTGGCAGTGTGACGGGGGCATTGCCACTCACGTCCCTGTCCCACCTACCAGATGAAATCGGGTTTTGGTTTCTTCTGAAGGTCTTTGCAGGAAATCAAGTCGAGGGAGTTCATTATAAGCATAAAATGAGACAATGTGTGGTTTGAGTTGCCTTTTGGATCATGAATCTTCTGTGAAATAGATTGTATTTCATTGAATTTGATTGTCCTGTAGGTGTCTATTTCTCCCTACAAAACAAAAAGATGGGACTGCTCCTTTGAAAAATGTCACTCGTTTCCTCATGACAAGATTGCCCTAGAAATCCTTACTCTCTAGGTTATAGATGCTGTGTGTGACTAAAGGTAAGTATCAGGGAGGCTCTAAGAACTCATTGACTGTCACCCAGTGGAATCTGTGCATAAGGGCAGGACAGAGCCTTGGGCTGGACCTTCAGAGGGAAAGATTGAGAGGGACAGAAGGAGGACTCAAAGGACACCAAGACCATGGAGGAGTGGGTCCCAAGGTGACAAGATCAGGTGAACAGTACAGCATTGTCACCTGGGCCCGCACTGCCCACACTTAGGATGACACTTGGGCTCCTTCTGAATGGGGGTGCGGCCAGAAGTGGCTATCCTGGCTGGTGTCCTGGACATTGGAGCGTCCTTCCTATTCCATCTTCTTCTCCATCTACCTGTGGGGCAAAAAAAGGCACTTTCCTTCACATAAATTGGTTGAGAGTCAGAAAAGGGAGACAGGTGTCCAGTTCTCCAGCCCAGGACGTGTCACCAAGGAAGAAATACAGGGTCAGGCCGGAGGCAAGGAGGTTCCCAGGCCTGTTCCATCTGGGGCAGGAAGGGCCAGTTTTCGCTTTTCACCTCCTTCCGGGAGTTGTCTACCAACCAGTCCTACCTACACAGTGTGGCCCAGAAACGCATTGAAATAAAAGAGATCTCCCACCATATGGCCAGGGCTGCTGAAGAACATTCTAGCTGCAGAGGGGGTGGAAAGGGCGTGGGCCCCAGTGCAGGGCGAGCTCAGCAGAGACACGGGGCTGATCTCAGAGTGGACGCGGTCCTTGCTGCTCTCCGTATGGCCCAGAGGTCAGCAGTTGGACAGTTTCTCTGAAAGCCTTGCAGTTCTCAGGCCAGACCCGGTCTCTCTTACTCATGGGGACAGGAACCCTGACCGTGGGGACCATTGCAAGGGCGCCAGTTGTGTCTTCCTCATCTCCCCGACCCCAGTGCTCAGCCCTGGGCAGCCCTTCTGAGGCCCCAGTAAATGTCCGATGTGCACACCCCTAGCGACCACCACCCAGGTCACTCCCTCTGTCCCCATTTAGTCTTAGCTGTCCAGGTCACTGCACATTCAGTGCTCACGATCTGGCCTTAGTTTAATGTCTTCGTAGGCATTTCATCTTCTGAAGGTTGTTCATCCCTCTGGAAAGGATCAACGAAGTAATATTCCCTGGAGTCTCCCGTGATGACTTGGCCCATCAGGGTCTTTATACCTGAACGTTAGTTTTCCCGAGTATGTTTGTGGCTCACAGTTTCTGTCCTTGAGCAGCTTAGACATGTGCCTCGATTATTTTCGGACACAAAGTATTGCTCTCAAAAAGGTAGATGAATTCTAATTTTCTTTCCCTTTTAGGTCATTTGCACTTTTTTGTCCAGAAGCCCAAAGATTTTTCTTTTTGTTAAAGCCCTGTAATTGTACTAGAAGATGACTAACCCCTTAGCGTTAGTCATTTTGAATCAACATGCGGTGTGCTTGCAGAGTCTTCCAGGAAAGGGAAATTGAATCCATGGATGACATACAGATGACGACTGGCCAAGGGTGGGCTTTTATTCCAGTTGCCTCTGTTCCATATGTAACTGTTTGCAGATTCTTCCCCTTACTGCGCCTAAACAGAACTCACGTGGTAAAACGCGTGGTCTATATCACTTTATGGATGGATGAGAAATAACTGATAGGTTGGTCCTGCACTTGCTTTTCAAACAGTGGGAAGGCCTTGATTGCCCCAGGGAAGAACAAAACCAAGAGAATAAAAAATTCTTGCCTTTTCTGTGGAGAAAGAAAAAATATACTAGATGTGAGCAAGGTGTTACCTACATCAGTCAAAAATGGGCCCAGTGTTGTATATCCAGTGGACTGAAACTGGAAATTAACAGCAGAAGGAAAACTGGAAAATTCACGAATGTATGGAAATTAAAAACATTCTTAACCAAGGGCTCAAAGAAGAAATCACAAGGGACATAAGAAGACAACATCACATACCCACCAAATCCCCAGAGAGCATAACCAGGGATTCATGCACAGTGCAGATGGAAGCACGGTGCTGGCTAAGAAGGGTCTTCCTTCCTCAAACTCACAGTCCAGAAGCCCAGGTCTGTAGACAGTTGAACCTCTCGTCGGTGAAAAGATTCTTGGCCATCTCCCAGGTCCCACTGTGTACTTGTTCCCAAGTCTCCTCACAGGAATGGCCGCCAAAGGTAAACGAAGGAGAGCCCAGGACACACCCTGCATAGTCGAAATTCTCAGCACGCTCTTTCAGCTTCTGGTTGATAAGCCCACATTGGACACACTACAGGTCATCGGAAAGGACGAGGAACTCACTGACTCTGTCAACATCCAAGGTCATATCCTCTGTGAAAAGAAAAGCAAGTACCTCTGCAAGTGGACAGAATGCAGGCCCATCCTTCACTTGTACTGCAAAGTCCCAAATATCTCATTTGCTTTCAATGTTTTGATTCTGCTTTTTTGCTAAATCAGAACTTTTCATAAGGAAACTCTCTGGCCTCCTTGACTAATTCAAATGATCATATATATGTTTTGTAGCTTCTGTGACTCATATATTGTTTTGTAGCAATATGTGACTCTTCTTCATAGCAGGAATTCGTATCTTTACTTACATAATGTGATTACTTGGTTGAAGCTTTCTTTCATTTAGAGTGCAGGGTGTCTGAAGGTGGATGCCGTGACCCTCCTTTTACCACATTTATGAATGAAAAAAATGATAACTGTAGTTACCTAGGGCACGATTCCAGGCTTTTGTTTTCAGTGTTTATAAACAAATCAATTCTGTCTGTAGTCCTGCCAGGAGATGGGATATATCTGCAGATGACAATATGGTGACAGATACCATTTCTGGACATTAAGAAGTGTCCGGAGACAGAAGGGGGAAACAGCACTAGATGGAAGAATATTTTCCATACTACGTGAGACAGGAGGCCCTAAGCAAAATATTGGTGAGGGGCTCACTTTTAAGAGAAGAGAGAAAAACACATCAATGTCATTCAACTTAACGTCCATAATTGACTAGTTATAGGGAATAAGGGAAGAAGATAAATTGAAGCATTGGATATGTGGTTGAAACATGAAGCCCCCCCCCGTTTTAATGGACTCAGGGTGAAAGGAGGGAGGTATGATCTGGCACGGAGCACATCTCGTGTCTGGAGCACAGTGAAAAAGAAAACACTACAGAACATAGTCTCCTTCAAATCAAAAGATGGATGTGATCGCTAGGGATTTCATAGACTAAAATAAGATTGTATCAGGTAATTGCCCTCTGGTTAATGGTCACTTAGTGGGTAAAATAAGATGAGGGAACATTTACAAGGAAGGAGGAAGATGGTGCCAAAGATGACGGGGACAGAGTGACGCCATGCTCCCGATTTCATGGAGAGGATCAGACCTTGGTGAGGGGATGAGTAGACATCACAGTGTTAGAAGACATTGAATGGAAGCCGAGAGTGTCAGGGACATCATGGAAACCCACCGTCATTTATGACGTTAATTCTTCGCCCAGGCTCACCATAATCTCTTCACGTGAATGTTCCTTCCCTCCGAGGTGATGGAATCTGATAGTATCTTTAGCCAGAGCCACTCTTCAAGCCCGTGGTACATAGAAGGAGACCAGAGTCTGCAACTCACGAACACTCACAGGAACTGCCACCACACGCACTAAATCCCAAACTCTTCTGAGCCCTGGGGTAAAGTCGTTTAGGGTAAAGGGTGCCAACCTTCCCTGCACATTAGAATTACACGGGCAATTTTAACATTGGATTTCTGGGTATCTCCGCCAGAGAGAAATTCAGATTCAGTTGCTCTGAGTTTTTGCTACTCTAAGGGTGGTCCCCCAGCCAGCAGTGTCTGCAGTCCTGAAGTCTCCCCGTTCAGCATCTGCATTGTAACGAGATCCCCAACATATATGCGTGCTCTGAGCTTTTGAGAATCACTTGTTTAAACCATGACATAGACACGAGTATTTCTCGTGAAAGATCACCAGGTGACTCTACCTGTTTCCAGGATGCTGAAGGAGCGTAATGATTTTAGGTGCCAGAATCAGGTAGTTCCCATATGGAATGGAGAGCCAGTTGCACAGGTGATTTTCCTGGTCTCTTGGTGGCAGGGGGCAGATTGTACAGATTCCTTACTTTGGACCTTCAGCATCCTCGGGTTCATCCATAGACTAGCTTTTAGCAGGGGTTCTAGCTCCTTGATCTTGGAAACCAGCTTCCCCAGCTGCCTTCTGGGCTTGATATCCTTCTTCTAAGAGACCACAGAGCAAATGGAGCACAATAAACCTTCTCGCCGAGCTCCTTCCACACTGAATTGATGCAGAGGAGGCAGATGATGCATGGACACTTCAGGTACTTTGGTTTTCCAAGAGGCCTGACAGATGGCACATCCGCTCCATTATATGAGTTCAGCCATTCTCACTGCCCTGGGGAAAATGCACATGGAAACTGAATTTGCAAGTCACATGACAGCTAGTTCCGACAAGTGATAACCTTTACGTGCACAGAGCGATTATCCCAACTGTTGTCATCCCTAGAACAAAGCCATGAGAATACAAATAGTAAAGCACATCTTCCCTGTCTTCAGAGGTTGGAAGTTCTACCTGGAAAGAAAGTCACACATCCTTATTGTGCTGTGAGCTGGGGTGGAAGGAGGGTCCATGGTCATCGGGATTCTCCAGCGCTGCCGACAGACCCAGCCTGGATATGCCACATCGGTGTTAAAAGCAGCTCAGGGGGCTTTCCGCATGTCCTGAAGTCACGCAAGCAAACACGTAATCTGGGAAAATCAGAGCTCCGTGCTTCCTACAGCCAGAATGTTTGCCTGCCACTCCTGGAGTGAAAGGATCCACCGTGACTGATTGTCAGTCAGCACTCACTCACGCAGCATTTGTTGGATTGGTTAGTGACTGAGTTCCTCTCATCCTCCTACGTCCTTCTAGACATCTGAGAAGTCTGAACAAAATACAGACGAGAGGACTCACCTCTTCTGGAAGGGATTCGCCTCCGTGCTCCCGAGGCTTCCTCCAGTAACTCAGGTCTGGTGGGAAATGGACACAGAGGGGCCTCTCAGTGGCAGGGTCCCTTCCTCTCTCCCTGGTCACCCCCCATCACTCCTCCTTAACCTAATCAGAGTTTGATTTAGATATAGCAGAGAATGAGGTTTTGATGGGTGATGTATCTCCAGTTAACAGTAGCTTAAGTAAAGTCCTTCATCCTGAGAATGAATATATGTATGCTTTTTTAGTGAGGGGAAAGACAGGCGTTCACAGAAAATTGTGACTCCCTGAGAGTATATACTTAATATGAAAATGAGATTACATTGCTATCACTTTACATTCAACTTTAGATTAAATTAGATTAAACTAATTTCACAAGTGTATTTAAATATTTTTCCATCATTTGTTAGTGGGGATGGTTCTTCTGTTATACATTATATACTTTAAGCTTCATTTGTACTACTGACATATTCAGTATGGTTGTCGTGATTTTACAAAGTAGCTATAAACTCATTTATATACATCAAAATCAAAAGTAACAGGTGCATGCATACCATGAAGAGGTTTTCAGTAGTTTTTATTCACTTCCACTGGTTTACCTGTGGTTCTGAGAAATTTGATAATTCATAGGAACAACTTGCAGTCGTGACAAATGACCACTATTCTCCTCATGGGTTGGGGACACTTGACAGAGCATCAGGACGCCAGCCACAGAGTTGAAGAACAGGGAACCTTTCCTCCTGGTGCTTCTGTTCTCAAGTGGAAACTGGTAACAGTGAGGAGCTGTACTTTCTTTTGCATCAACCCTGAATCTTTTCTTTGGGGCCCCTTCTGTGTGTTGGGATCTTAACAGCTTGATTGGAGATTTCAAATAATGTAAACATAGTCTTACTATTTCCCCTTTCTCACAACAAATGCCCTCTTTTGCATTAATATTTTTAAAAGACCCAATTTTAGTCTCTTTATATATGATTTCTCATGGGGTAGGCTGATAAGATCCAGCCCTTGAGCTAGAGGAATGTTGAATCCCTAAATATCATGGAAGAGACCAGGCTAACTTAAGTGATTAAATTAAATTGTACTTAATTTATGAAATGACAGCTTTGTTTCCCAATTACAAATAACTTGAACATAATCTTACTGTATTCCCCCCCTAAAAATGTGCCATGTGTATTGTTTTTGTCTTTTGGATACCCCTGGTCGTTCTCAGAACGTGAAAAAATTCAGGAGACTCAGAAAAGTAGGAAAGCAAGAAAAGGTTTATTGAAAGTCAGGCAGTGAGGATACCCGCGCGGCAGTGTCTAGAGAAGATGGTTGCGCCCAGACAGAGGGGTAGAAGTCAGAGAGAAGCACCAGCCAATGAGTTGCTGGGGGAGGGCAGAGTCTCAAGTAGACAGCTGCAGTGGGTTCCTGTTTAGCTGGGGTTTTGTATTTTTCTGTGCAGGATATAGGGTGCTTATCAGCTTGCAGGAGGAGGGCTGCTGTTACAATTGGCCTTCTCTGGGAACTGTCCCATTCCCATCTATGATGGATGTAGGGTGCTTGTCAGCTTGCACGGGGCTTCTTCCAGGAACCGTTCTGTTCCCATCTATGATGGGTGTTTGTTAGCTTGAAGGGGGTTGCGTTGCAGTTGGCCTCCTCTGGGCACTGTTCTGTCCCCATCTATGATGGATGTAAGGTGCTCATCAGCTTGTAGGTGGAGTGCCAACCAGGGGATTCAGAGCCAACGGTTAATGTTTAGCTCGTTCCTGTTAGCTCTCAAGCTCACTCCTGTTTACTCTTTGCCTGTCCCATCCTGCCAGCTCACAAGCTCTCTCCTGTTAGCTCTCCACTTGTCTCAGTAACATGTATTGTGTGAGTATCCTTTATATATGTAAGACCTAATTTTGGACCTGTCCAATGATGATTTATCACATGACTCGATGACTCCCAAGGACTCAGCATTTTAGCAACGGGAATAAAGTCTCGGGAGACAGCATGTAAGACGCCAAGCTTATTCTAAGTGATTGGATTAGATTGTATTTCCTCTTTAAAGTCATCATCTGGTGTTTACTTCTTTGCTGGGTTCCTTGGTCATCATTCAAATGTAAAGACAGAGCCCAGCCCTCACTAGTTATCTGATTGAGAAAAAGTCAAAAGGACATATTTCTAAAAAATGTGACTGGTGTTCTGTGAGATGGGCATTAAATTGCACATGGAAAAACAAAAGATGGCGGGAATAATTTATCTCTTCATGTAAGGAAAAGCTCATATAACAGGAAGCAACTCTTGAGCTGGGCTTTGAGTTTTTGTGAAATTTTGTCAGTCAAACAGGCTCATTTGTGGGCTGAAAATGTGTGTGTGTGTAGGGGGGAGGTGTGTGTTACTCCTCTTCCAGTGGGAGGAGTAACAACAACGTAGGCTGTGTATTAATCTAGTACATTTAACTGGTAGGGAATTGGAAAAGCCCGCTCGCCACGTGAATGGGCAAATGCACAGGATTTCCACTAGGTGCCGGGAGAAGAGCGTTCTGTAACCTGGAGCACCCTCAGAAGCTGTGCTGAGGAACATCGTGCCTCGCTGGCGGTGATGGCTGGGGGTGAGTCCAGGATTAAGTCACAGTCTGGGGGGAAATACAGCACAAGGGGCTGAAGTCTCGAGCAGCAGTGATGGGGTAGGCCTGGTGGTTACCATGTCCTTGTGCCGAATGCTCATAGGGCCCCACACCGATGCTGAGTCCCCGGGTGAGGGGTCTGGGGAGGCAGCAGCATAACCAAGGACAGGCTGACTCGCTGTGGAAGTCGAGGCTGGAACCTTCAGAGAATTGGGTCAGGACACTTCCCGTGTTTCCCCGAAAATAAGACCTAGCCGGACCATCAGCTCTAATCCGTCTTTCGGAGCAAAAATTAATATAAGACCCGGTCTTATATTATAGTAAAATAAGACCGGGTCTTATATTATTTTTGCTCCGAAAGACACACTAGAGCTGATGGTCCAGGTAGGTCTTATTTTCGAGGAAACATGGTAGGATAGGTGGGTGAGTGTCCGTAATTCTGTGGCCCCCAGCGGAGGGCTGATGGGACTCCTGGGGTGAGGCACTGTCAGGTCTCACCTTGTCAGAGCCAGGGGTGGCCCAGGCAGTGGCTGGGCTACAAGGTGGGCATTGGGGACAGGAGCAGGGAGGAGTACGTGTGCCAGGCTTTCAGATTTTTATTTCCCCTACACAGACAGGGTGTCAGCCTCAGAACTGCTGACACCTAAGGATGGATAATCCTTATGTTTGTGGGGGGGGGGGGGAAGGTGTGCCCTGCGGGATCCTTAGTGGCATCCGTGGCCCCTACCCCCAGGTCCACGTGACGAACGGGCTCTCCCTCCTGTGCGGAGTCTCCTGCAGTCATTCCCTGGGGTCAGGCCCTGCCTACGAGCTCATTCCTTCAGTGACTCCTTCCACGCCAGCCCTCAGAGGCCTTGGGGAAAGGCTGTGCTGGGAGATGGGGACCCAGAGATGTCCAACTTCCTCCTTGACCCTTTTGCCCAGGAGATGAGCTCGGACTCCGGGGAAAGGGGACAGACAGGTACAGACCACTGAGCTATACAGGGCACATACGATAAGCAGCCTGGCATATCAGAGAAGGCCACCGAGAGGAGATGTGACAGCCAGTCTCCTGCATGACCTCTAATGACCGCTGCCTCCTGGTAGTCAGTCACCCCTTGTGTTCACCCCTCCCCCCACCACATTGAGCAGGGCTGACCTGCAGTACTGGTGGGATATTGCAGATAGGAGGGTGTGTAACCCCCGAGCCTCAACCAACCATGGGGGTGGCTGCCTCCATGTAGATCATATAGTAAAAGCCAAGTGCCCAGGTGGTGAAAGATTTCCTGTTACTTGTGCAGACTTCACCCCGACCTTTCAGCATCACAGTGTTGTCTGGATCCAGGTCTCACAAACTGACCCTGGCAACCTCCTGCAGATGAGCAGTGATTGGAGGTTTGCGGGGGACCTCAAAGGATTGAAGAGTCAGGAGACGTACCCCACTTAGAATGAAATCTGGAGTCAGTTGGTTCAAGATTAAAAAAAAAAAAACACACACACCCAGGAGAGTGTTCCATAGCTTAGTCAGGGAAGGGCACCACCTTGATTGGCAGCCAGAACTGGCTGTGGTGGCAAAGTAGTTCCCGCGGGAGGAAATCTGGCTCTTACCAGATGAAGGGGTGTGGTCTCTGAACAGTCAGCTGCAACCCCTGTTCCTCTTACTTGGCCTTCCCAGAGACCTTTCCTGTTCCAGTCCTTGGGGGAGGGGCCTCCAGCAGCCCACTTCTGGGTGTTTGGATGGAGTCCCCAGAGGGCATGGAGACCTGCTGAAGGACAGTTCAGGGTGGGGTTGCAGGGAAAGTAGTCCTAGCTTACCAACGATGGGGGAGGGGAGGCAGGCCCCCTCCCTCTTCTAGATCTGGGTCTTCCACAGCTTAGCTTGGTGGCCACTTAGTTAAGCCAGGCCCTACATTTCACTGAATTCATTAGGTGTTTAATTATTTCATGCCTCTGAGTCTTCACTCCATTTCTTTTAAAAGAAGCAGAGAAAGGGAGAAATAAAATGTGACGTTTCTGCTTTAATCTAGTTCAAAGCTTAAAAAACCAGACTTTCATTCTCTCCCCAATATTCTCATTTCTTAAAATGGAAACTACGTAAGGAAACTACTAGAAACAGCAGCATGCCCCAGAAGTTAGGCAATTATTTCAGGAGAGCTGCCCCTATTAGGCCTTAAAATATTGGGCACCTGGTTTCTAGCAACCCCTCCCTAAGTGAATGTTAATTGAATGAGTTCATTCATGAATGACTCACTTATTCATACCTGCTCTATGTATTTCATGTATAGCAAATATGTCCCGAGAGCCCAGTAGTCCCCATGCCACAGTCTGGGCTGTGCAGCTCCCCTGGTGGGAGGTGGTATATGTGTTTCTGACCTTGGGCATCTTTGTGTCCAGGAGCTAAAGGGGATACATGCCCACCCGTGGGACTTTTCTGCTGAAGAAAGTGGGCAGCGGAGCTTCTTGGTTTTGAGTCAATTTAGGGCCTGGAGAGTTGGGTTGTGGAAGGTGAGGCCTTTCTCAGGCTTGTGGGTCTATCGACCAGCAGATGGCGCCAGAGACCGCGGTCCCCCTGCCTGTAGCCAAGAGCGCTTTCTGATTGTGATGCATGCAGGCTGTCGCTGGGAACGCTCAGATCTGAGCACTGGGCATGTTTCTCAGTCTTAAACCTTCTCACTCCCATAGGGGACACCAGTCACACACACGAGCCCCCTCACCTCTCAGCCACACTCTTATCCACACCAGCACTCTCCCACCTATACTTTCTCAGATACATGCTCTAGAGATTTTTTGCTTTGACTCAAACGTGAAATCCCATACAATCGGTGATACATGGAGTAGCAGCATAATTAGATCCACAGAGGCTGAAATGGTCTTGGAAGAGGTCAAGAAGATAGTGGCAATCAAAATGAGCTTCAAACAGGCAAGGAGACACAGTGGTCTGTGCCATTGAATTACGAGGACTGACCATTAAGTTGGCGAACTCATCCTAGAAAAAGTGCTATGTATCTCGTTGTTGAATATCACTATGGTCACCTTTGAAGCACTCCTCTTGGGAAGCTAGGCACTGCCTAGTCTACCCTCCAAAACAATTTTGGAACTCTTTTTCTGGAATAGCCGTCAGAGCTGTCGTCGTATTACCCTTGATGTCCTGAATGTCATCCTAATGTCTTCCTTTCAGCATTTCCTTTATCTTCGGGTAAAGAAAGAAGTCATTGGGGGCCAGATCAAGTGAGTAGGGAGGGTGTTCCAAAACAGTTATTTGTTTACTGACTAAAAACTCCCTCACAGACAGTGCTGGGTGAGCTGGTGCATTGTCGTGATGCAAGAGCCATGAATTGTTGGTGAAAAGTTCAGGTCGTCTAACTTTTTCACGCAGCCTTTTCAGCACTTCCAAATAGTAAACTCGGTTCACTGTTTGTCCAGTTGGTACAAATTCATAACGAATAATCCCTCTGATATCAAAAAAGGTTAGCAACATTGTCACAACAAGTTCGTGAACTTAATTGTCCAACCTAGTGCAGTGTGCATTTTAGTACCCCCTGTAGACGACTTTACGTTGCTTTAGGTTTCCCTTCAGTACAAAGCAATGGACTCTGTTTCTCGTTTCTTTCCTGCTGGTCTTCACCACCATTGGTCCAGCAAGGATGGCCCAATAGCAGCTCCGCCCATACTTGTTCACCAAACACATCCACACTCTGTTATCCCACGTCCACATCCGGCAGAGCTCCATGGGTGAGTCCTGAGTGGCAGGACTGACAGTTCCTCTGTGTCCCCGGATCATGGTGGACGTGCTTCCCCGTGAAGGGCAGAGGAAGAGTCCAGCTAATGCCAAGGTCAGGCCAGTTCTTTTGTCTGAGATAAATGCTGCTATCTTAGTTTCTTTCCTTTTCAATGAAATTCATATATAAAAATCGGCCCATGTCCATTATAGATGATATTTACCATTTTGTTGGTGGGGGGAGTGTTGAGTGAGTGTTTCTTACTGGCTGGTACCTGACCCAAGAGGGCATTTACAAATGACGGCATCCGTTATACACCGGCCGGTAGGGGTCCTTTTCTCAGCAGCCATTTTCTTCTTTGGATTAAGAGTTTTATCATTGCCAGCCTAAGTGGACTTCAGACACAACCTCCAGGAAAAACTCATGCCTTTCCACAGGTGTCCCCTGCATTTGCTTTTGGGGACTTTGACTTGACCCAGGGTTTGCCATCTGGTTTCCTTAAGTCACCAAGGAAACGGAAGACCACTGCAAATGGGACACATCGTGGTCTGACCCCCCAGTGTATTTTTCTCTGTAATCTCACGAGGGCTCAGGTACAGTGAACATGCTACGTATTTTGCAATCACTCATTTGCTGAGGAAAAAAACACGCTGAATTTAATGTGGGGAGCTGGCCTGATTCTGGGTTCCAGCTGGGATTGGCCAGAAGGTGAGTCAACAGGGACGAACGGCAGGATCAGGCCGGAGACAAGGACGTTCCCAAGCCTGTTCCACCTGCAGCCCGGGGAGGCCACTTTCTGTTTCTCACCTGCTGCTGAAAATCACCTGAAGACCCATCCTTGTCTGCACTCTGTGGGCCAAGACTTGTCTGGCCCGCAAACACATTTACACTGAGCTCTCCCACCATGTGGCCAGGGCAGCTGAAGAACATTCTAGCTGCAGAGGGGGTGGAAAGGGCGTGGGCCCCAGTGCAGGGCGAGCTCAGCAGAGACACGGGGCTGATCTCAGAGTGGACGCGGGCCTTGCTGCTCTCCGTATGGCCCAGAGGTCAGCAGTTGGACAGTTTCTCTGAAAGCCTTGCAGTTCTCAGGCCAGACCCGGTCTCTCTCCCTCATGGGGACAGGAACCCTGGCCGTGGGGACCATTGCAAGGGCGCCACCTGTGTCTCCCTCATCCCCCCGACCCCAGTGCTCAGCCCTGGGCAGCCCCTCTGAGGCCCCAGTAAATGTCCGATGTGCACACCCCTGGGCCTGGCTCTAGTTCAGGGTTGGAAAGGTTCCCCCCTCAGCTTGTCTCAGCCCGTCGAGCCCCACACTAAGCTGGGGGCCTGCCCAGGCTCTAGTCCAGGTCAGCGGTGAGAAGGGTGGGCCCCTGAGCACAGGACGGTGTCCCCCCTTCCACCCCTCTGCTCCGCTGATGTCTGGCACAGGTGAGCCGGCCCTGCTCTTTACCTGCTCACAGGGGCTCCCTGCTGGGATCCGCTAGGACTTGGCGTTGCCCTTACCGTTTGAGTGTCCCCAGGACCCCATGTCGTGCCTCACGTGTATGCATGTGCCCAGGATGTACCTACAGGTGGTGAATGATCGGATCAGGTAACAAACTACATCAGTGAGCAGGGGAGGGAGGGTACGTCTTCTTCATCTTTGTTCTAGGGCTGCGCTGGCCAGCGTGGCAGCCACTACCCAGATGTGCCTGATTTTAATGAATTTAACTCAATCATTAACTCAATGAATTAGAATAAGGTAAAATAAAACATCCAATTTCTCAGTCGCCTCCTTGCAAGGGCCCTATAGTGAGATGCCAGTGGCCACTGTATTCAGAAACAGAGAACGTCTCCATCTTCCCAGAACCTTCTCTCAGGCAGCTGCTCCGAGCCTGGCACCAGCTCTGTTCTCCGCCCTCCTCTAACGTAAAGCATGAGCCTCATGGTGAGGTCTCAGGTTTATCACACTGAGGTGACAGGTCCAGTCATCCGGCGGATGCTGTCTCTCGTTTGAAGGTTACATAGGTGATCAAGGTCTGTGAGTCCACGGAGCCCAGGGAGGGTCTGAGAACCGGGGGAAAGAGAAGGGGACGCTGTGGGAGCCAGCGTGGCCTCACGTGGAGTAGGAGGAGGCGTGAGCCCTGTCTCTAATAGCCTTTATCTCATGTTTGTGTCCCTAACGATTGGGTGGAGGTGAGAATATGTGCCTGGAGCAGTGAGATGAAGACTCGCTAGGTAGCTAAGTACCTTCTAGGTCGGCTCCAATAGGAGACGGTTACCGGTACAGTCAGGTTATACCTGCTGCCTGGAGACTGAAGACATGGGGTATGAGATCAGAACGAAAAAGGAAATACGGTGTCTTGTTTTGCTTTCTTTTTCCATATTTTAATGACATAATAGTAAGAGGTATTCTGGCTATGGACGTTAAGTGCTCTGAGATTGTATTGAGCTTTTCTTGCTTTGTTATTTAGGATCAATTCCGGAAGACCAGTCCGAGGCCTTTGGTTATGTCTGGTGTGCCTGTCTAGGGAATTGAGTGTGAGTGTTCTTGGGTTGGGAGCTGTGACGGAGGGAACCCCGTGGGACCTCACTCTGTCGGGCGCAGGAACCCGAGAGAACGTTCTTCTCAAGTGTGAGGCAGGGGGTGGGAGGGAAGCAGAACCTGTTCGCCTGCACTTTCAGGTCTGGTAGCAGCACCTTCCCGTTCTGTCCCGTGTTTCCTCCCGCTGGGAAGGGCGCTCCCGGGGTTGGCAGCAGAGAGCGTATCTCCTGGCAGCTTCCTGCGAGTGCTCATGAGCCTTCTGGAGATGCCCGTGGGAAGACTTCTGGTGCACGTGTCTCGCCTCCACTCGTCACCCACATCCCGAAGCCTGGGACTCGTGATAAAACCTGCACTTGCCTCCACCTGAGAGGAGAGAGGTCTGTGTGCAGCTGCCCCCCGAGACACTCCCTGGCCAGTGGGAATTCTAGAGGCCTATGTGAAGGGCTGCGGCCCACTTCCCATGCTGCTGTCTCTCTCAGTCCCTTGTCCTGGTCTCCTGGGATTGACAGGCCCAGGACGGGGGCTCTGAGCAGTGTGTGTGTGTGTGGGGGGGGGGGAATCACCGCTTCTGTCAGAACCCCCTCTCCCCACACCCCAGTGGGTCCCAGCCTGTGACCTTGTCAGGCCTGCCCAGGGGCCCGCCCCCCCAGTCCTTCCAGGACTCAGGGCCAAGCCTGGAGATGCCGTGTATTTCTGCGGCCACACCTGCTGCCGAGTCTCATAGCTTCACTTACAGATCTGGGGATTTGGACAAGTGATTTACCTCTCAATTCATGTTCAACCTCTCTAAGGGGCCCGGGAACTTACAGTGCTGTTGTGAGGATGGCATGTCTCCCAAATAATTAAGGTCACCCCAGCATAGCACAGTGACTTGTTCTCTGGAGTGGTTGTCACTCTCTCCTGCAGAGCCCAGCACAAACCCAGGCTCGTGACAGGTGCACCTGGGGTTTTGATGGATTGGTTAATTGATCCATTGATTGATTAGGGGCGGTGGCATTATAGCCGTGATCACTCGCCAACATCCCCGTCTTGGAGAACAACATAGTAGATAGAGGCTGACAAGGAGAAGGAAGTGAACTCTATTAGGAGAGAGAAGAGGAAGGAGGGAGAAAAGGCGGTGTCATGCACAGGATGGCGTGGCTACACTACCTGCCTTTCTAGAGGCACAAGATGACGTAGGCATTACTCCTGGGCCATGTAAGGCTCGCGGCAAGACAATGAGGCTAAGAGAGTCAGGCGGGTGGAGAAAAGTGAGTGATTTATTCTGCGCTTCCGGACGAGGTTCACTGGCCCGTCTGCGGACGCACCCAGGGCAGAGCGAGGGAGGCATAGATGCGATTTTTGGGGTGGGGGTTGGCTGAGTGAGGTGGCAGATGAGCAGGCCCCCCAGCGCAGATCGGGCGCGAGCGGCTGCATCTGAAGTTGTTTATCGCACCCGCGGTCTGCTGCCTTTTCTGGGAAACGCCAGGGGCCCCAGTTTCCGTCATGCGAGGAGGGGTCTGACTTGGCAGAGGGGTCTGACTTGGCTCCTGGCCGCTTTGGCCATGCCCGTAGCTGACCTAACAGGTCACACTGACAGAATCTGAGGGCTGGTCCCCGGGCTGCGATTATGAGCCCCACTCTTCCGTGCAGAGGTGAAGCAATGGGGACCGTGGGAGAGGCGTAGCGATGAGGACCGAATGGGTCTTAAGGGCAGGCTTTATGTCTCCCGCCAGGAGCAGCGGGCCAGACTTGTCCCTCTGACTCTGATTCTCCCTTTTCCTTTCCCATGGCCCCGCCAGTGTCGTTGCTGTCCTGGTGACTCGAAGACTGCTTTGTTTAGAGACTCAACAGAGAGAGCAACAATCGACGTGGCATGTATTTCCTCTTTCTTTTTTATTCTTTCTCTCATCTGTTAGCTCCTCTTTGTGACTCTTCCCCAACCTCTGCTTCTCTCTTTTTATGGTCCCCCAGAAGGATCTTGTCTCATCAGGCCCTTGAGTCCCCAGGAGGATCAAAGTCTATAATATGCGCCCCCTCTAGCCGTTCACTATCATCTCTCAGCATTGCCCTGTCCCCTGACCCCCGTCTACACCATTCAATCCTGTTCAGCTACCTGAGAGGCCTGCGCAGGGAACAGGGCTGTCACAAGGGCTGGGCCCACCCTGCTGGAGCGCCCTTTGAAGTCTGGCTCTGCCCTGGGCTCCCCACACGGGGGTTTCCTTACTAGGTGGCTCTGCACATGCCCGATTCTGCTCTTCCTTCCAGTTTTCCAGAAATTTTGTCACATGTGCTTCAAGAGAAGCAGCAGAGGAAGCGATTCAGGAGGAAGACAAAATAGAAGAACTTTGAACCTGTGATGCTTGGGATGAAAAGACAGGTAAGTGCGCATGTTCTCGGATGCCTCCTACCTTATTTATTTTGGGGGTAGGGAGGGAAGAACATTTTAGTAAAAGGAAGCAAACTGAGGAGAGCTCTCTGGTGGCCCCTATTGCCTGTGGCCATGCAGGGGAGACGAGGGGAGAGTAAAGAATCAGTGCAGGCCACTGAAAGATGTCCTGAGCACGTCTTTCCTGAGGACGATTCTCAGGCATATAAGCTTCTACAGTTGCTGGGCCCGTCCCTCCTCAGCCTCCTTAACCTGGAGGAGAGGACAGTAGGTTCCTGTATGGCCACCACGTGGGTAACTTCAGGCTGTGGCGTTCACGTCGTATTCTTCGTGAGAGTCCCCTGGATGCATTTACCACCTCGCCCTGCAGGACCCACTCTGCCTACTGACCCCTTAAGACCCACAGGGAGCATCCCCTAGTGGGGGTTTAACGTGGGACCCTCATCACTGGGTGTGAGGAGACAGTGTGGGGTGGCCTGGCCTCCCCTACTAGAGGCCTCCCGGGAAAAGGGGGAGGAGAAGATGTCCTGTGGCCCCTTCTCATGCAAGCAGTGGGCCAGAGGGGTCTGCATCTGGCCAAACAACAGAGGACATCTCTTAAATGACCCAGTTGAAGGTACAGTAGAACTATGTTCATTAAGGTAATTTTGTGGCTCCGGGAGAGCCTCCATCTCTGCATCTCTGTGGGTACTTTGTGGTCCCAGCATCAAGTTGGGGACACTGCAGGATCCTAAGCCACCTGGGTGTTGCCCAACCCCTGGGGACCCCTCAGCCTCTGTGGAGCCCTGCCGAGGGCCTGGCTCACCTCATGGCACCATTTCTCAGGCTGAGGTTCTGTAAGTTATTCTTCTATTTATAAAAATCAAACAAGCCCCAAAAATATCGAAGAAAATGTCATGCTCTTTTGGGATATGGTAAGGGGATAGGATTACAAATTGCTAAGGTTTCTTTAATTTCCAAATTTGTAAATAAATAAAACAAATGTAATCGGTTTCCTTACATTTGCAACCGCAGTGTCTTCTGCAACCTTTCCCATTAGAATACATTGAGCCATAAAACTTATCTCTTTATTCCCACTGCAGGATGGTTTTTAAGTCGAAGGCACAGGCAGGTCTCAGTCCTATTTTACTGTGCAGGTGACATGTTGGGTCGTAGTGAGTGAGGGGTGGAGGGGCAGGGTCCCCTCTCCCATCTGTCCTCAGACCTCCTGCTCCTCACAGGGCCCAGGGGGGAGGGACTTGGCCTTTCCATCCTGGAGTCCTAGAGCCCCCCTCCCCCCATTTCCTGTGTATCAGTTTTACTGTCCAGGGAACCAGTCACCTAAGGCTGCCCTGCCAAATGCCCAGATGCAATCGCCCCTATAAGACTTATAGATGCTCAGCTGACAGACAACACCCTCAGGCTAGTGCAGCAAAAGCCTCCAGTTTCCTGTGGATCTGACCCCTGGGATGTCAGCGCCCAAGGTCACTTGTAGGTCCTGAGGAGCGTCCCTGCACCCCCTCACCCCCAGCCCCCCAGGAGCCCTCCTGCATCTGTGTCTGTGCCTCCCCAGGATTCTAGCACCTGGGTTTGTGTGGCAGGTCCTGGTTGACGCCTGTGAAGGCCATGACCTGGCCTCAGCCGGGTCCTCAGAGGGGGTGGGGTTGCCACAGTGTCGGGAACCTTTCAGCAGGACCCAGAACGGAGCCGCCTCACTGCTGCCACTCTCCCAAGGTGCTGCATTTAGATCAAGTTCATATTTTATTGTATAGATTTAGTGCTAGTTTTACATAGATCTTTTATTTCACTTGGAACATTTTTACATTAGTATTTATCTGCTTCCACTTGCTTTTAAAATGTTTTTCTATGAAACGAAACACAAATATAGAAAAGCACCCCTAGCAACGGTAGCCATCGATTATTCTGGGCACTCCACTTTGCGGAGCAGGGTTTTCCACTGTGTGAAAACCCAGATGCTTCTGAGCAGCTTCTCTGGGCACCCTTGCCTGCCCCCACACTTCCATAGCGAATCCCAAAGGGCCTGGTTGGGTTCCCCCAGCTTTCTGGCCAGATCCACCACCTTTCAACGGGGCTGCCACACTAACGTTGAGCTCATTAGGAGCCATCGTTGTGCTTGGACCACCCCTGGAGTAAGTGACTACATCCTGGTAACCTGGTGACGCAGGTGTGCTTCTTCTGTCCTTGTGCAGGACGCTGCCCAGGTGCTGGGGACATTGCATGTGTGCTACCGGGTGTTGGCAGCAGATGTGTTTATGTTTATAAGAAGCCATACAGCTGGACGCTTACAACTGGGGCACTTTGCGATCTGTAAAGTAAGTATCAATTAAAAACAAGAAATGCAAAACCTGTTTTTTCCCCAAAGAACCTTCAGGCCCAGGTGGCTTCCTCTGATTTCTACCAAATATTTCACATGACAGATACTTTCCATGCTAGGGTTTCCAGGCAGGATTTTCCACCCGTTCTCGGGAAATTTTCTCGCTTTTTTGTTCCCGAAGCCCGAGAAAAGTTGGTCGGAAAACTGGCTCCTTGATCCCAGGTGGTTGGTAGTATCGGCCGTCCCTTTGTGGAAACGATTCATCGTGGCGAACAGAAAACATTTTATATCTCGGGATAAGTGAAAACAATTCCTGAGAACGGCGGGAATTCCCGCCTGGAAATCTTACTCCATGGGCTGTAAAGCATCCTTCACCCTTGTAAAGGATGAAAAAGTAACCTTGCACCCTCCCCTGCCCTAGAGCTATTCAAGTACCTCTTGGAATTCAGCCACCAAGTGTCTAGTTTATTCTGCAGGTACTCAATGCTTGGACACTTCTAAGGGCAAATATGAAGCACCAATCAATTTTTTTAAGGCTTTACATTCTTAGCCCCATCACATACTAATAAGGAGGCCATCTTCACATTTCTCCATGTTGGAACGGCACTGAGGCCCAGTGTGATCTGCATAACTTTCCCAGGTACGTGCAGAGCGTCTACATGGGATCAGAACCCAGGCCACCAGTGTCACGTCCCGCTCCACAAGGGTTGTGGGGAGTGAGGAGGGCAGCACAGGGTTAAGAAAGACAGTAGCCATGAATAGAGTGCAAGCAGGGCCAAGGGACTGCAGCCTCAAGGACTGAGCCCTGAATCAGGCCTACGCAGTAGCTTTTATTACTTAGGTGGGAAAGTAAAGGAGATAAAGCTTGTCGATCTCAAGATCTGTGAACCCCATACATTATAATAGGAAACTGATTCAAGCCAATCACCCTGCCTGCAGGCAGCTGAACCATAAGTCTCAGGATGTATGTACTTCCCACGGGATAAAACAACCTTGATGCATATGAATAGATGGAGAGCACACCATTGAATCTCTTCCCTTGAAAGTTGTGGGAAGGAATGCAGCCACAGAGGCAGAGGCTCTCCTTAGCTGGGGGAAGGTGGGGGGCTGTGCCCACCTCTGTGAACCCCGTGGATTCTCCTGTTGGTCCCCACGCGGCTCCGCCTGTCTTAGGTTGCTTTCCACGTGGAAAGTCGTACCCGTCATTGGCTGACCAGCCATCTTTCTGGGGCCAAACGGAGACCTAAGTTGCAAGCACAAAGGTGAAGCAAAGTCCCTGAAAGGATCCGTCTCACAGACTCTCCTTGCTTTAGGGGCAGGTACGAGGAGACAGACAGGTAGGCTGCTGCGTGGCAGCATACCAGCACAGTCACTGGGCTTTGCTGCGTTTCTATAATGTCTCAGCTAAATAAAGGTGTTTGCCCACAAAACCTGTCTGTTGGGCATTTTAGGTGCACAACGGGCTCTAAGAACTTCCTAGGTCCGTCTTTACTTCTGGAGGGTCATCTGGTCACCTGGTGAATAAAGGGACCAATAGTTGCAACTGGGAATAAATTATTCCCAATTTCCCAATGGTCTTCTTCCAGGAAGATGACAGGCCCTCTATATTGTCACGCATTTTGCAGGACATAGCAGCCAGGATGAGGAAAGTAGTGCTGCCATTAGCACCAATCTGTCAACTGCCATCAGAAGGAAGTGGTCCAGAAGAGTGCATATCCCGCCACACCGCAGCCTCCATCCCGTAAATAACCCAGGGAAGGTGATGTGGAATTATGCTCCTGAAGTTAATTCAAGAATAATTTCAGTGTCCCATTTTTAAGAGAAAATGATAAAAACGTGAAGGCATATTCTTTAATTTCATGTGTGCAAATTCAAATGTCCTCACTGGCTAGTGCCCTCACTATCGAAGTAAAGAAAGATGCATTGACAAGTCAAAATGTCATACATGTTGAATACAACGTCTCTAGCTAATGTTCCAGCTCAGACAAAGAATTGCCATGTTACCTTGGGGGTAGATGGGGCCTCTAGACAGCAGCTGATTTTTTACATTCGCTGAATAGATCCCTCCCTACTCCAGCGTCTGCAGATTTGTAAAGATGAATAGACGTGATTGAGAACAGGTGTAGATAACCATAATGGTTGTCCAGATAATACACAAAGTTCGCATCTCCCACCTCTCCAGTTTCCTATTGATGCCATCTTATATTCATGTGATACAATTAGTAGTGAAATATTGTGGATATTTTTACTAATGAAAGGCCATAGTTTCCATTATGATTCACTCCCTGTGCTGTGACATCTATGAGATTCGACAAGAGCATCATGTCACGTGTCACCACTAGAGTATCACACAGGTATCTGTACACCGGTGTGCATCGCGTAAATAGGGAGAAGGTGGAGTGATTTGTTAATGGGGACAGAGATTATGTTGGATATGATGAAAAAGTTTTGGGTATAATTAGTAGAGGTGGGTCCACAGCATTGTGAATGCAATTAATGCTACTGACCTGTATAGTCACAAATTAGGAAAAGCATTATGCGTATCTCATCAGGGTAAAAACGCAAAAATCCAGTATTATAGACGATGAAGACAGTAGCAGCATACATGACTGCATGGACGCTGAAATGGGTTGAAACGTTTCAAGAAGAAGGGAAATTTGATGAGTTAAAATGGGTGGAGGAGCATGAAACTCACGGAAACACAGCATGCATTTCAGTGTTTACCCTTTTTTAGATTATTTGAAATAGGTTAGAGTCTCTGCAGCGAGGGTGCCAAGGGTTCTATTTCTCTTCCTTTCCCGCTCCTCAGCCTCCCGTCCTTCATCCAGCACAGAGGGTGGCCTGGCAGCAGCTCAGCTGCCATTCTGACATCCCCCCATCCACACACCCTCACCCATGCCCATTGAGGGAGCGGGGCTGGCAGTCACCAGGGCTGGTGGGCCTTGTGGCGTCTGCTTCTGCCCTGGGCTCCCCACTTGGGGCTTTTCCTGCAGTGGGTGGCAGAGCTCCCTGAGTGAGTCCTGAGCGGCAGCCCCAGGACTGACAGTTCCTCTGTGTCCCCGGAGCCCCGTGACATCGCAGAGGAGAAGCTTCTCAATGAGGGGTGCAGGGAGACGCTCCAACTATCCCCAAGGTATGCTGGCCCTTCTTTGTCTAAGTGACAGTCCCCCGAGATGGGCTGCATGTCTTCCTTTCCCCCAGAATTCAGAGGGAAATCTGACCATGCACATGGAGATGACGTACGCGATTTCCTTGTTGGGGGATGTCCGGTAAGTCTCTAACCGCTGACACCTCAGTCAAGACGGCATTCAACAATGCCGGCCTCAGCGACAGCCTGTGCGCTAGCAGCACTGTCCTCAAGAGAACACTCTTCTCCTAAAAAGAGTTTTCTATTTGCAGTGCAAAGGGGCTTAACAGACCGTCCCTGAAGAGCTTGAGCTTTTGCACAGGTGTTCTGAGCTTTTCTCCTGCATCACCGACTCAACCACCTGGTGTCCGAAAGTCACCATGAGAAGAGAAGGCCTGAGCAAACAGTGTCCAGGTCAGTCTGATCCTTACAGTGCGTCCTTTTCTCTCATGGCAGGAGGATGCAGCAGCAGATGAAACATGAATGTATTCTGGAGTCACTTGCGAGGAAAAAAATCTAGCTTCGGAAGAAGGGGGGGTGCTTTCTTTCCCACTTTGGTCTGGAGAGCCCCCCAGATTCCGTATTTCTGCTGGGAGTGAGGGGGGGGTGTAGTGTACATAACTGAACGCCCAGGAAAGAACTCTGGCCAGTTCTACAGTCCCCGGAAGTAACGACGACATGTAGGTGGTGAGGCTTGTGTGTGAGGTGTGTAGGGTGTGTGTGTGTGGTGTGATTGTGAATGTGAGTGTGTGTGAGTGCCTGGGATTCTTCAGGCGATCTACCCGCTTACACAACAGAATACCTGGGCCTGCTTTCTAAAGCAAGTCCTGTCACCGGTGTATACTTTACAGAATTACCTCTCTGTTCCCTCACCACAGCTGTGTCTGGAGGTTTGTTTCATGTTCTGTTTCCTCACGTGGCGATTGTGCAGATATGAACGACAGAAGCTCTGGACCTCTTGTGGAGAAGCCAACATGGGAATCCAGGCATGGGTCCCAAAGCTGCTGCTCTGGACCATGGACCTGCGTTCACCCCTCTGCCGTGGGTTCACTTGTCACAGAGTAAGGGAGTCCCGGGCTCTGTGGACATGTCCACTGAGCTCCTGCACGCTGCCCATCGTGAGAGGGGGCCTCTGTGTCTCACAGCCCAGGGCAGCGACAGGTGCATTTCACAGCGACTTTGGCAGAGTCATTGATGTGAAAGGCGCATGTAGGGTCCACGTGCTCCTGCTTAGCTCCCAGATTCTCAGAGGCGTGACGCCCGCACTAGGACCGTGTAGATCAGCCTCTCTCAGGCCTGCGGTCACTCCTCAGCCTCTGCCTCGAGAATCAGGGAGACGAAATCACAACTAGCCTTAGAAATGCTCAAACCGTGTGAGCACGTACCCAAGGGGCAGCGGCCAAGGACACCTCAAAGTGAACCTGGTGGGGAGCCCGTGCCCATCACCTCGTTGCAAATCTCCCGCGCAAGTGGGGTCGAGAGCGTCAGTGCTCCCCCCAGACCCCCCCCATAACAAACTATCTCACTGTCAGTGGCCAGTGCGAGGATGGACAGACCCTGACTCAGTGGGCACACACGTGGTGTAGGAAGGAAGGCTGGGAGGGAAGTATCACAGGGACGATAGTGGTTATTTTAAATAATGGGATTTCTGTACTTTCAAATCTCGTGTATTTGACATTTTCTTCTGAAACAAAATTGTGGAGAAATGTGATGGCATACTTTGCCTAGAATTTAGTTCGGTTCCCCAGTAAAGTTGGCTTTTCATCAGGTTCCCTGATCTTACAGAGGAGCTGATTACACTTAGGAGCTTGTGGATTCTGCAGGAAGGAAAGAGCGTGGACGAAGGGAGGGAGGAGGGGCAATTCAGCCAAACTTCTGACCAGGCGGAGCCGTCATACGAATGTGACCTTGGACAGCAGCGTGCCCGTGACTGTGTCCTCTTTGTTAGACTGACTGTTCCATGGATGGGGCTCCCCTTAGCTGGGAGGACAGAGACTCTTCTTCTCACGTCTTTCCCGCCCTCTCCTTGGCCGCCCTTCATCCAGCGAGGAGGAGGGGCCGGCAGCAGCTCGCCTCTTACTTATTAATCACCGCCATCCACACACTCAGGCCCCAGGTCAGTATTAAGAAAAGCTCACTGAGAAATTCATGAGCAGTGTCAGCAGTGACTGACCCACTGAGACTTTCAGATGGAAAGAGAGCACATGAGAAAGAAATGGGGGTGGGGTATTATCTGTCTTCACAAAGCCCCCTGAAGGCCTGACCGAGGAGCTTCCCAGCTACAGCACAAGTGATGTGGCCCCATCTACCCTCAAGGTAAGTTCGCCTTCCTTCCTCTGTGATAGGAATGGTGCTTTATTTTTCAGTAGAACTAAGACATGAAAATGAGAGTGAGCCTGTACGTTACAGATGACACAGACAATTTTCTTGGTGGAGAGAGTGTGGAGTGTAAGCCTCTTACCACCTGATTCCTGATTCGAAAGGGCATCAAAGGACAACATCAGTTGCAGATTGTACGGGAGTGAGCTGCTGCCTGTGAGCAGTTTTTCCTCCATGGAAAAGAGTTTTGTAATTGCCAAACCAAAATGGCCGTGTGAGATACTTCCTCCAGCAAAAGTTCATGCCTTTTGAAATGAGCAGTTTTGCTCTGTTCTTGCTTTGGGTTCCCTCGACTTGCCAGAGTTCCCATCTGGTTTTCTCATGTCATGAAGTGAACCAAAGAGCTGTGGAAACACGACCCGGCATGATCTGCTCCTCATGGTATCTCCTGTCATTTCAGGAGGTCTCAGTGGACACTGGAGATGGGACAATGTAAGTTTACATGTGTGCATCCATTGTATGCCAACTATACCACAATGAACATGGAAGAACAAATCCCTCAGCGCTCAGGGCAATGCTCACTGAGTTCTAAAGGGGGAAACTGTATTTCAGAACCTCTGTTACTGCATCAATGACAACTTCCTTTAATTATTATCATTGCCTCTTAGTATGGCTTGTGGCGTTTTAACGGTCATGATGTGTCACTGCTGCCACTTCCCTCAGTCTCAAGGCTTTTCCACTAAAGGCCTACGAATGACTCCTCCCCCCAACTTAGCTGAACGCTGGGCAGGGCTCCTTCCTTTTGCAGATGGGCCCTGGTGTAGCCCCATGTCACGTCCAGTTCTGGAGTCATTTGAACCAGGAGAGACTCCAGGGAGATCTGAGGGAAATTCACTGTGGCTTTCTCCACAGAGGTCTAACATTTACCTTCACACACTCTTGCTAAAAACACACAAAGACATTTTCATGTGGAATATCTGTCTCCCATCACTCATCCTACCTATGGTTTTCTGGGCGGGCAAGAAACACTGCACATTGAACAGAACCAAGAGGTCACGGTGAGGGCCTGAGCATCAGGGTGGCACTGGGCTCCTGTCCTAGGAGGACGAAGGGCACGCTGTGCATCGCGAGGTGAGGAAAGAGCAGTTCAGCAGAGCGACGAGTGCTCTGCCCCTCATGTCCCTCCGGTAACTTCCTTTGGAAATAGGGTCATGCTTTCTTCTGAAGGGCTTTGTCAGAAATCAGGTCAAGGCAGTAGTTTAAGTCGTTATGCATATAAAATGAGACAACTTATGAGTTGAGTTTCCTTTGTACTAGGAGTCTTGTGTGAAATATGTATTTTAGTAGAATTTGTCTAGTAGATTTCAATGTTTCCCCTCCACGCAAAAAAAAAAAAAAAGACTGCTCGAACATAAACTGTCACTTGTTTATCCCAGAGACTGTCTACTTGAGACACGTCTGTCCTAGAAATCCTTAATCTCTAGATCACCGTCTCCTCGTGGTGCTGAAGGGAACCCAGATGTGTGCGCTGATATGTCAAAACGAGGCTCCCCACAGCTGGGCTCCAGGAATTGACAGCGCGCTGTCCAGTGGATTCCAGGTGCGAGAACAGCTCTGAGAGCCTTGGGCCAGACTTTGTCATGACAACAATTTAGAGGAGCAGAGGAAGACGCAGGAAGGGCACCCAGGCCAGGGGTGACCAGGTGGTGGTTTTAAGATCAGGAGAAGCAGTAGGACACCGTTCCCTGAGCCCAGCCTTGCCCAGGCTTAAGATGCTATTTGGCTGCTTCTTGAATGGGGGTGAGAAAGGACGCAGCCATGTTGCTGGATTGCACACTGTGTAGACGTCTTCTTTTCAACCTGGAGAGAGGAGCTTTCCTCCTGTTCCACGGTTTCTGTATCTTCCTTTGTAACAATCAGACCCTTTCTCCTTTGCTCCCTCCCTCTCCCATTCTCCCCCCATTTCTCTTCCTCTTCCCCCCCTTCCTCCCTCTCTCCCCTCCCTCCTTCCATCCCTCCTTCCTACCCTCCTTCCCTCCTTCCCTCTCTTCTAGCCTGTCCTTTCTTTGTTTCTTCCTCTCCCTAACACCGCAGTCCACACTCTCTCTTTATTGCATTTTTCTTTCCTTTCTTTGCTTTCTAATTTATTTTACTAATTTTTTTATTGTGGTAAAAAAAAAACAAAAAAACAGAATCTAACTGCTAAGCGCCTTTTAAGAATACAGTACAGTATTGCTACCTGCGTGCACGTTATTACACAGCAGATCTAGAACTTTTTCAGCTCACATGACTCCAACTCTGTACCCATTCACAGTAACTCCGTATTTTCTCCCCCCCACCCAATTCTCAGCAACCACGCATCCACTCTCTGCTTCTAGGAGGTTGACTATTTTAGATAGTCATCTAATGGAATCGTACACTATTTCTTTTTTTGTGACGGACTTTTGTTCACTTAGAATAATGTCCTCCAGGTTTATTCAGTTTGCTGCAAATGGCATGATTTCCTGCCCTTTTAAGGTGAATGACATTCCATTGAATGCATACACCACCTTTTCTTCACGCTTCACCTGTCCTTGGACACTGGGGCTGTTTCCAGATCGGGGCTGTTGTGAGCAATGCAGCAATGGTCAAAGGCGTGCAGGTATCCCCTCGAGATCCCGAATTCATTCCCTTGGCATGTGACCCAAAAGAGCTACCACTGCATCTTAGGGGAGTTCTGTTTGTAATACTTTGAGGAAGCTCAATTCTGTTTTCCATAATGGCTGTGCCATTTTACATTTACACTAAGTGTAGAAAGGATCCAATTTCTCCCATCCTTGCCCACATTTGTTATCCTTTTTTTTCTTCAAATAATACACAACCTAACGTGTTCAGTGATACCTCACCATCCTCTTCATTTGCGTTTCCCTGATGGTTAATTCTGTTGACCCCTTTTCATAGGTCTGTTGGCCATTCGTATGTCTATTGTGGAGAAATGTCTGCTCAAGCCTTTGCCCAAGTTTTAGTTGGATTCTTCTTTTTTTTTTTTAACCACTGAGTGTTGTAAATATTTTCTCCTATTTTGTAGGAGCCTTTTCATTCTGTTGATTGTTAAAGAGACTATCCTTTCCCCATTGTTTAGTCATGACACCCTTCTGGAAGATCATTTGGCCATAGATGTGTGTGATTTACCACTTTGTCTTCTGTTCCACAGATTGATGTGTCTGCTTTTATGCCAGCCACATGCTGTTTGGATGACTATAGCTTTGTCATGAGTTTTCACACCAGGAAGAGTGGAACTTCTGTGTTTATTTTTCGTTCTCCATATAGTATTGGCTACTGGGTCCCATATGTATTTTAAGATTTTCTTATTTTTTTCTATAACAATGAGAGTAGGATTTTCAAGGGTGTTGCATTGGGTCTGCAGAACACTTTGGGTTGTGTGGAAATGTTAGCAATTTTATGTCTTCCAACCCATGAACACAGTGTGTGGTTCCCATTGTTTGTGTCTTCAATTCCTTCAGCGATGTTTTGTCATTTTTATTGTACAAGTCATTCTCCCCCTTAGGGGGTCTTTGCCACTGCCTTTCCAGGCTCTAGTGCAGAGTCAGGGTGTCCCCTGACTTTGAGTGTCCCCAGAGCCTCCCTTGCACCTGACACATGCACATGAGTCCTTGCCATTCCTACAAGTGAATGATCAGATCAGACCCACCGACCGCTCTGGGGGAGCTGGCAGTGAAGGGGAGGGCACATCTTCCATATCCTTAGAGCGAGAGTTGGGCTCTCCACTGTGGCCACCAGAGGCCAGGTGTGGCTGTTTATAATTCGTTTCACTTGATCATTAATTAACTCAGTGAATTAACATAAAACATCCAATTGCTCAGTGACACAGGCACACTCAAATGTGAACATAAGAGCTGCAATTCCAGGTTGATAAGTTTGGAGGGAAGAGCCGTCGGAGGCCGGGGGCAAGGAGGAATTAAAAGGGGATTCCTTCAGCATCTCTCTCTGATTTAAATGTTTGCATCTGTGACCAACATCTTGTTCAAAAACTTGCACCCCATGGAGCACAGGGAAGAGCTGAGAACCTGAAGGAAAGGTCAGGGTGATGCTGTGTGACTCTCCACAGTCTCACATCAAGTAGGAGGAATGGGGGAGCCCTCTTTCTAGTAACATCACTGCTCATGTCTCTGTATCTAAAGACTGGCTGGCAGAGAGCTTCTCTGACACTGAAAGTGACAATGAAGACTCTACACACAGCTAACAAGATTCAGGTCAATTCAATGGGAGAGAGTTCATGGGAACAGGTGTGTGTCGCCTGCTGCTTTGAAGGTTGAGGAAGGGGGATGTGACATCAGACAGAAAAAGGAAATGCATGTGGAAGTCTGATGGGTTGTCTCAGTGATGTTATGGACATGGGGCTCTCTGTGTCCAGGGTCTGAGTGTGGTGTTTGTCATCATCTTTCCTTGCTTTGCTCTATAAAACTCATCGTTCCTATAAGACCAGCCCTTTCTTCCCCTCACCCCAGCCAAATCTCAGAGCTTGGCATTTGATTGGTCAGCACTCCTGAGAACTGTGGGCAAGAGACTGTGGTTTCATTCTCATAATTGACCTACGATGGCCTTAATCTGGTGGACACAATAACTGGCTCATAGGCTCTGCCAAGTGGAGACCAGGGTCTTCTCGTTTCTGAGAAGTCAAGTCCCTGCCGCTTTACGCTCAGGACTTGTACAGCACCTTCTGCTTCTCTCCTCATGTTTGTTCCTCATGGAAAGGGCGCTATGAGTTAAAGAAGAATTCCTCTGCATCACAGCTTTCGCTCCACTATTCTAGAGCTCACTTCCGCCTCCACACCCCAGCCGAGGCTGATGTGTTGAATGTGCTTTCATGTGACCTAAGCCTCTGCCCAGCTGCCTCCCCTGACCCTCCAGGGCCGGCACATTCTAGGAGACACACTGGATCTCACAGCACCACTGACCTGTCTCCTGGGATTGAGCAGGACCAGGACAGGACCCCAGGCCTCAGGACCAGGAGGCTCTGGGGAACGAGTGTAGACGTGAGGACAGAACGGGTCCTGGTGCGGCTCCATCACCCAGGAGCAGCAGGACCCTGGGCTCTCACTTGGACTCTAACTCTCCCCTTTCCTTCCCCGTGGCCACCTCAACATGGCTGCCGCCTTTGTCCCACCGAGGACCGCTGTCAGGATGACAAAGCCACCCACAGAGTGAGCCTAAGAGCACTTGTAAGTAATTACCTCCTTCATCTCTTTTTCATGTTCTCTCTTTCCTATCCATAAGCTCCCGTGTGTGACCCTTCCCCAGGTCCTCCTTCTCTTTTTATGATTCTCTTCCTAAGGGATCTGGTCTCATCCAGGTGCTGGGTCCTGGGATCGTCAATGTCTATACTCCCCTCCCCGCCCTCCACTGTCACTCTCTCAGCATCGCCCTGGCGCCTGACCCCGTCTACAGCATTCAATCCTGTTGACCAACCTGAGTGGTCCATGCAGGGCGCTGGGCGGGGAGTCCAAGGGCTGGGCCCACCCTGCTGGAGCGCCCTGTGAAGTCTGGCTCTGCCCTGGGCTCCCCACACGGGGCTTTTCCTGCAGTGAGTGGCTCTGCACAGGCCCGATTCTGCTCTTCCCTCCCGTTTTCCAGATTCCTTCAGAAGTGCTTCAGGAGAAAGAGCAGACGAAGCAATTCCGGAGAAAGACGAAGTAGGAGAACTTTGAACCTGTGGTGCTTGGGATGAAAACGCGTAAGTGCGCTGTTCCCTGTAGCTTTCTAACTTATTTATTTTTTGTCTTTTAGTAAAAGGAAGCAAACTGAGGAGAGTTCTCTGGTGGCCCCTATTGCCTGTGGCCGTGCAGGGGAGACGAGGGGAGAGTAAAGAATCAGTGCAGGCCACTGAAGGATGTCCTGAGCACGTCTTTCCTGAGGACGATTCTCAGGCATATAAGCTTCTACAGTTGCTGGGCCCGTCCCTCCTCAGCCTCCTTAACCTGGAGGAGAGGACAGTAGGTTCCTGTACGGCCACCACGTGGGTAACTTCAGGCTGTGGCGTTCACGTCGTATTCTTCGTGAGAGTCCCCTGGATGCATTTACCACCTCGCCCTGCAGGACCCACCCTGCCTACCGACCCCATAAGACCCACAGGGAGCATCCCCTAGTGGAGGTTTAACGTGGGACCCTCATCACTGGGTGTGAGGAGACTGGGGGGCGGCGGGCCTCCCCCACTTGGAGCCTCCTGGGAAAAGGGGGAGGAGATGTCCTGTGGCCCCTTCTCATGCAAGCAGTGGGCCAGAGGGGTCTGCATCTGGCCAAACAACAGAGGACATCTCATTAACAACCCAGTTGAAGGTACAGTAGAACTATGTTCATTAAGGTAATTTTGTGGCTCTGGGAGAGCCTCCATCTCTGCATCTCTGTGGGTACTTTGTGGTCCCAGCATCAAGTTGGGGACACTGCAGGATCCTAAGCCACCTGGGTGTTGCCCAACCCCTGGGGACCCTTCAGCCTCTGTGGAGCCCTGCCGAGGGCCTGGCTCACCTCATGGCACCATTTCTCAGGCTGAGGTTCTGTAAGTTGTTCTTCTATTTGTAAAAATCAAACAAGCCCCAAAAATATCGAAGAAAATGTCATGCTCTTTTGGGATATGGTAAGGGGATAGGATTACAAATTGCTAAGGTTTCTTTAATTTCCAAATTTGTAAATAAATAAAACAAATGTAATCGGTTTCCTTACATTTGCAGCAGCAGTGTCTTCTGTAACCTTTCCCATTGGAATACATTGAGCCATAAAACTTATCTCTTTATTCCCACTGCATGATGGTTTTTAAGTCGAAGCACAGGCAGGTCTCAGTCCTATTTTACTGTGTAGGTGACATGTGGGGTTGTAGTGAGTGAGGGGTGGAGGGGCAGGGTCCCCTCTCCCACCTGTCCTCAGACCTCCTGCTACTGACAGGGCCAAGTGGGGAGGGACTTGGCCTTTCCATCCTGGAGTCCTAGAGACCCCCTCCCCCCATTTCCTGTGTATCAGTTTTACTGTCCAGGGAACCAGTCACCTAAAGCTGCCCCGGCCAAATGCCTAGGTGCAATCGCCCTTATAAGACTTTTATAGATGCTCAGCTGACAGACAACACCCTCAGGCTAGTTAGTGCAGCAAAAGCCTCCAGTTTCCTGTGGATCTGACCCCTGGGATGTCAGCGCCCAAGGTCACTTGTAGGTCCTGAGGAGCGTCCCTGCACCCCCTCACCCCCAGCCCCCCAGGAGCCCTCCTGCATCTGTGTCTGTGCCTCCCCAGGGATTCTAGCACCTGGGTTTGTGTGGTAGGTCCTGGTTGACGCCTGTGAAGGCCATGACCTGGCCTCAGCCAGGTCCTCGGAGGGGGTGGGGCTGCCACAGTGTCGGGAACCTTCCAGCAGGACCCAGAGCCGCCTCACTGCTGCTATTCTTTCAAGGCGCCACCTTTAGTACAAGGTGAGCTTTTCATTGTTCAGATTTTATTTTTTACATTTAGTTTTTTAAGTTGTGGTGCTAGTTTTAGATAGACCTTTTATTGCACATGGAACATTTTTACATTAATATTTATCTGCTTCCAGTTGCTTTTAAAGTGTTTTTCCAACAAAAACAGAATCACTCTCACAGATCCTGTATAAAATTCATGGTCACGTTATGGTCATAATACTTCACATTTATATAGTGCCTTGAACTTCCCACACAGTTATAACATATATTACCTCTCTTGAGCCTCTTACTAACCTTGTGAGGTAAGTAAGACAGTTCTGTTAGTCTTATTTTGCAGTGGAGAAAATTTGGGATTATGCAGATAAAATGACTCAAGCTCAAACTTCAAGATCATTTGGCCTTTATCATTGTAACTTTAGTTTGGGGGCTAACATACAATGACAAAATATCTAGTGATAGCTTCTAAATTATCATAGTCTTTACAGTCTTGCTTTCTAGTTTTGATTTCATTAATGTAATCTGGCAATAGAGATGTAAGGGGAACTTTCATGTTTTCAACTGTCTTGGCCAAAGTCAACCAGCATTTTGGGGCTGCTAGTTGACTTCTACTTATGTTTTTGATGACACTCTCATCTCCTCTGGCTTTGAGTAGGTTACTGAGTTGCCTAGCATGGTTTAAAATTTTGAATAAACATGCTGACGGTTGTTCCTGATGTTTGGTTTACTGTATTCTCTATTAATTCCTTGTAGAGATATTAAGACAATATCACTATTCTAGAGAACTGTGGGTTGAGCCACGTGGTGCTTTTGTTATTTACAACTCAAATGGTGACCTTTTTGCAAAATAACAGCAATAAGTAGAACTCTGTAGTAAATTGCTGAGCTCTGTGGCTACTTTGTATGAAAATATCCTTATAAAAATATAAATTTTTATTTTATAAAAAAATGTTTTTCTATAAAACGAAACACAAATATAGAAAAGCACCCCTAGCAACGGTAGCCATTGATTATTCTGGGCACTACACTTTGCGGAGCAGGGTTTTCCACTGTGTGAAAACCCAGATGCTTCTGAGCAGCTTCTCTGGGCGCCCTTGCCTGTCCCCACACTTCCATAGCGAATCCCAAAGGGCCAGGTTGGGTTCCCCCAGCTTTCTGGCCAGATCCACCACCTTTCAACGGGGCTGCCACACTAACGTTGAGCTCATTAGGAGCCATCGCTGTGCTTGGACTACCCCTGGAGTAAGTGACTCCATCCTGGTAACCTGGTGACTCAGGTGTCCTTCTTCTGTCCTTGTGCAGGACGCTCCCCAGGTGCTGGGGACATTGCGTGTGTGCTACCGGGTGTTGGCAGCAGATGTGTTTATGTTTATAAGAAGCCATACATACAGCTGGACGCTTACGACGGGGGCACTTTGCGATCTGTAAAGTAAGTATCAATTAAAAACAAGAAATGCAAAACCTGTTTTTTTCCCCAAAGAACCTTCAGGCCTAAGTGGCTTCCTCTGATTTCTATGAAATATTTCAGAAATAATGCCAAGTCTCCTACAGTCGTCCCCTTCTATCCCCCATTGAAGGTGCTGCTGAAGTAACACCAGTTAGCGGAGTCCAGAGTAGTAGCTGTAGTTTGTACACAGAGACTGGGCTGTGGTCAGGGTGGACGTGGGCAGGAAAGGGACATTCAGAGCCAGTGTAGCCACTGCCCCCTCTCAGCCAAGCCAGAGTCCAGGCTGCTCAGATCTATCGTCAGTGAGACACTGGGGGCTTGTCAAGTTCAGGCTTTAAGCCCCCAAAGCACCAGTCCAGCAGACCCCTTTCTCAGGTGATGTTAACTGCTCATCATCCAGGTTTGTTTGATCGAAGGCAAACTGCGCAACCGTTATGTGGGCAGTTGGTTCGGAATGTCCAGGGTTTTCCCCGTTGGGAGTTAAACAGACTACTGGTCACTCAGGGTGGTCACCTGACCCCCAGGAAGTCTCACTGCAAGGCAGCGATAGAATCAAGTGTGTGTGGGGGGTGCAACTGAGTGGAGATGGACACATGTTTGCATCCGCCCAGTCCCCGGTGGGGGGGGGGTGTCTTCAATTCAGGGAAAGGCATTGTATTTCGGGTCATGGATTAAAACATAGAGCCAAGAGTTGGGTCAGGATTTGAGCCATTTTCTTGGGCCCGGCACTGCCACGGGGCACCAGTTAGCTTCAAATTTGCTGACTCTGTGTTCCTCCTGCTCAGATCTGCTGTTCAGTCCTGTTGTGGGTTTGTGTCCCCCCAAATACACATTCACGCTCTAATCCTCATTACCTATGAAAGTTACCCAATTTGGAGACGTGGTCTTTGCAGATGTAATCAAGTTAAGATAACGTCATACTGAATTAGGGTAGGCCCTACTACGACTGTTTGGACACATGGACACAGAGAGGAGAAAGCCTTGTGCTGATGGAGGCATAGATTGGAGTGATGGCAGCTGCAAGCCAAGGAAAACCAGGGATTCCCAGAAAATACCAAAAGCTAGAAGGTGGCAAGGAAGTCTAATGTGCCAGATCTTCCACAGGGAGCATAGCCCAGCCTACAGCTTGACTTTAGACTTCCAGCTTCCAGAAGTGTGAACCAATACATTTCTGCTGTTTTAATCCACATTGGTTTCAGTACTTCGTTATAGCAGCTCTAGGAAACTAGTAAAAGCTCCTCTGTTGAAATTTTCGGTTGTTACTGTACTTGTTGGCTTTAGAAATTCTATTTGGTTGTCTTTTATAATTTATAGTTTTTTCTTGTTGGTCTCTACTTGGAGAGACACAAATCTCACAGTGTTGTTTAGTTCTTTAAATATGATTTCCTTTAATTCTTTGAACACATTTAAAATAGGTACAAAGTCTTTGTCTAGTAAGTCCACTGTCTGGGATTTTCTCAGGTACAGCATCCATTGGTTCTTTTTTGCTTGCGTACCAGCCTGTGTAGAGGGGGTGGCTAGAGCCCCCCAGGTTCTGTGATTCTCTATACGGACTCACTGAACTCAGTACAGAGCCATACTGATTGCTATGATTTACTGCAGTGAAAGCGCACTAACCAAAATAAGCAAAGGGAAAAGATGCATGAAGGTCCAGAGAAAACCAGACACAGGCTTTTCAAGAATTCTGCTCCTAAAGACTCACACAGGTACATTTAATTCCTCCAGCAATAACTTGTGACAACATGTGTGAATATTGTCTGCCAGGGAGATTCATTAGAGCCTGTGTGAGTGACCAGAGGTTTTTATCGGCTGGTCATTTAGGTACACTCTGCCTAGCCCATACCTAAATTCAAGAATTCCAGAAGGAAAGAGCTATTCAGCAGAACCACCGTGTTTGCAAAACCAGTTCAGGCAGCACAAGCCACTCTTATCAGGAACTAGCGGGCATTCTCCTGATTCTGAGTTCCCAGGCTTGAGCGAAGGGCCAGTCGAGCAGACGTGTCTTTCTAAGGAAAGCTGGCTGAGTCCGGCTACGTCAACTCTTGTCTGCACAGGGCCATACTTTACTTTTGCTTTCACATCTCTTACCTTTTTGCTGTTTTAAACTGGACATAGAAAATATAATGTGGCAACTCTGAGAATGAGAGTCTCACTCCTTCCCAGGATTTGTTCTTTTTGGTCTTGTCTTGTTAGTGACTTTTCTGAACTAATTCTCTCAAGTCTGTATTCTGTGTGACCCCTGTGGTCCCCTCTCAGTTACTGGATGGTCAACTGTTGGTAGAGATTTCATTAACCACCTGGAACCAAGAAGGCACCGGGCTTTGCCAAGGGGTTCTGGGAACATGTTGAATCATGTCTTGACCATTCATTCAGGCAGCTGGAAAGCCTCGCACCCTCTCCACTTCCTACTTTTGGAGAGAACATCAGGGGCAGCCAGAGGGGAGAAGCTGGGGCCTTGTCAGGTCTTTCTGGAACATGTGACAGCTGAGTATACACACAGCCTTCCTCTCGTGCACGCTATTGTAGATCCCCAGGAGTAAGACAGAGCTTTTCAAAGCTTCTATGGATCTTATTTCCCAGCTTCCCTTTTAAATTCTTATTAGTCTATTGTTTACTCCAACTGTCATCCACCACTTTAAGAAACTAGAAATTAAACAATTGCCTATAATTATTTTATTATTATTATTTTATAATTATAATTAAAATATAATTATATTTTATAATTATATTTTATAATTATTATTTTTATAATTATTTTTATAATTATGCCCTAGTTACAACAGTATTTCCATTTATCTTAGAAATTAATATAAAAATAATTTTTATAATTATTTTTATAATAGTACCTCTTTGTTCTGGGCAAGGTCCAAGTCAGATTAAATATGACAATTAAACAAATGGAATCTTATAGAAATCCACCAGACAGATGAATTACTAATTGTCTAGGAATGACAAATTGACATTATGTGCCACCTTCTATGATGAAAAACATACTATCACTTCTGTGTTTTTCCTGCCCAAAATACAAAAACATGAATTTAATCATGAGAATTTGTCTGTTCTATGATGGCTTTAAAAAATATATGGTTTTCTAGGAAAAGACATTTACAAAAATGTTGCTAGAAGATTTATTAATAAAGAAAAATTGGAAATAACACAATTGCCTATATATCAATTAGAGAATGAATAAATTATGGTCTATATGTACAATGGACTACTACATAGCAAGAAAAAATAACCATCTACATGCAAACCAACATCATAGAGAATTTCATGGAAATCATAAATAAAACAAGTGAAAGAAACCAGCCACAAAGATTGTGTCACCTACTAATCCATTAATAACTGGCAAAATAATCTATGGTGATAGAAGTAGAATAATGGTTACTTTAAGGAGGAGGTATTGAATGGAAAAGGGCCAAAAGAACCTTCTCAAATGTTGGAAATAATTCTCTGCCCCAGGTATGGTGGCTAAATAGGTATAATTATATAAAATTTGTTCACTTGTATATAGAAGATTTATGCATATTACCACATGTATAGCTCATTAAAATATTTTAAAAGCAAGGGAAAAATATACGTGGTTTTTTAGCCTATCCCATACATTCTTTTTGTTACAGTGGAACAAGAGTCTCCAACAACTTTCTAGAAACTAATCAATATAAGAGATTACCACTGTCTCTTAGGCTACTTTATGTATTTCCCTTTTTTTTATCTCACTGCTTCATGCTGAATAGGTTCTTCTAACCAATCTTCCATTTCATCGATTCTCTCTTAAGCTGTGTCAAGTGTGCTGCTATACACATCCTGAGTTATTTCAGATGCTGTGTTTCAGTTATAGAATTCCCAATCGGTTCTTTTCCACAATTTGCTGTTGAGATTTTTTTCTTTTTAATTTTACCTCTTGGAATATAGGAAGCACAATTATTTTATGCCTTGTGTTGATAACTCATATAATTTGAACCCCTATGGTTCTAGTTCTGTTGTCTCATTTCCCTCAGCTTTGTCTTCTTCTTATACTTGGTTTGCATCTATTGAGTGCTCTACATTGTATATGATGAACCTTAGGAAGCGATTGACCTCAAAGAAGTTGTTATCCTGCAGAGACTCCATTGGCCTCTGGCTGATGACAGTGAGGGGATTCACAATCCAAATGGGTCTCGGATCCTGGGAGGTCTGTCTGCTTTCAGCTTCCGCTAGGCTGTCTCCTTCAAGGACTCAAACCCACAGCTACCCTCTGTGCAGATCCTAGATTCCAGCTTTTCCTCAACACAAGCCCACAAAGTTGTTAGAATACATCCTCAACTTCTCACTCAGTCACCTCTTCTGGAATGTGTGGCTCCATAGTCAGTCCCAAATACAAAGGTCATCTCTCTCTCTACATTTCCTTTTGCCAGGTAATGGTGCTTTTTCTTCTGTGCCTTGCCATGGCTTCAATGTTATTCAATATTCTTTTCTAATATTTCATCCAACTTTCTGAACTGTATTCAGTGGGAGTATTGCTATATATTATTTATTCATTAAGGGTCAGGAAGTTTGTTTTTCTTAGACTATAGATTGTATCGCTACTTAGGTCAAATCCCGAAAGACCGTTAACTAGTCCTCCCCATACCTACTCAATAATGTGAAACTTGGGCTTTATACATTATAGAAATTTTATCTGTAAGCTTTTGGGGCAGTATGGCTTTCTCCTAGAAATATCCCAGCTTCCTTCACCAAATTTATAAAGTGCTAGTTGGCTAATAAGATCAGCTAGTGCCCTAGTCACAACAGTATTTCCATTTATCCTAGAAAAGCAACAATTTTTTTCTGATCAGTAGATTAAGAAGCCTAAAACCAGCATATATTTTAAAAATAACAAGACCCAAATTCAGTGATTTTTAACATGCATACCTTTATTGAATTTTAAATTGACAAATCTAGAGGCTATTATATAGTGTTATAAATATTTGTATTGCATTTATAGGAAACATTCAGAAACTTTTTAATAACTACTTCGAATTTGTTCCTTCCAAATTATTTTTGTAGATCTCTAGAAATGTATTATCATAAATCAAATTCTGGCTTCAGAAAAGAACATTTTGCTTTAACTTGTTTCTAATTATGGGCCATCTCTTGTATTATATTTGTCATTATTGGTAGTACTGCTAGGTAGGATGTTACCTGGATTACAATATATTTTTAAATGACTTCTTTTAATTTTACTTCTTATAAGACTGGTTCAAATTGCAAACCTAACTTGATTAACTTATAATCAAAGCAATTGTATTGTTTTTAAACATACCCTTTCTGGTATATTGAAGCTAATCTACTCCCCTTCCACCACTACCCCTCCTCAAGTGAAAAACAATAGTGCTCTATTTAAAAGTATAAGAAAACAGAACATTTCACATATCGTTTTCTGCAATCTATTTGAAGATAGTTTTAAGTGGAGAAAAAAAATGTGTCTGCTTTCAGGAAAAACATAACAGCTTCATTGAAACACAACTTATTCAAGACTCTCTTCTGACTGTGGTGTAGCTAATACAACATCACACTTGGAATATGTACAAGAGAATAAATTAAAGATAAATGCTAATAGAGCTCTTAATTTCCCTAATTTTGGGAAATGTGACAAAATGCTTCAATGTTTGTTTTTTCCCCAATGTTTTTAAATTGCCAACTTTTAAATCACAAGCTCCATCAAAGCTTATTTACAGCCCACCAAAAATACATTCAAATTCCCATCCCAGTACAAAGAAACTATTCTTCATGTACACAGTCTCTTTTACATACAAAATACTAAACACAAATAAATCCCCATTTAATGTTGTTCTTTTTATGTCCTTTGAAATGAAAGTGTTTCAAAGATAAAGTAGATATTTTCTAAGTAGAATTGACCTGTTCATAGATGTATTCTCCCTGTGACTAATGCATAACTTTTACAGTGAGCAGAGTAGCATTTCTAGGAATGCAGAGTATTTGGGCATGTTTCCTCATAAAATCATTGTTAATACATTGCAAAGGTAACATGCAAGACAAAATCCTGACTGTGAGTTCTCCTGTCTGGAAAAGAGAAGTCTCACGTCAAGTCAGTGGTGGTATTGAAAGTGGCATATATCACTTTGAATCATGCCCATGTTCAGTCAAGAATGATGAGGAAAACCATTCAGATGGACAGCTTCCGCAGGAAAACTAAGTAAATACGTAATTGTGGTTCCCCATGTCCCATCAGGCTTTCTTCTGTAGGTCAAAGGTAAAACAGCCGGTTTGACAAAGACTGATGTGGCACTTGGTGAATACTCTGGCCCACGAGGTAAGCCAGCTTATGGGCATAGTGACATGGAGCAGGTACGCGGATGACACCCTTTAGTTTAAAGGAGAACAACAACAACACATTTTTTTAACTTCATATCTACGTTCCCTACATTTTCATAGATACGAATTCAAGGTTCAAAAAGGACAGATTCAATTTTGCCCAATTTCACAGATCGGAAGGAAAATGGGTATCAAAAAATACTTACCGGTAAATTATAATACATGTGGCATAGTCTGTAAGTCAGACACTGCACTGTATCTGGGCTCAAGCGAACCGTGTCATGGATGACATTGTAATGAGTGGGAGTGACGGTACCATCTTTCACAGACTGACTTATAATAAAAAAGTCATACCTGGAAAATAGAACAGGTGGCTATCAGCTTGTTTCAGAAGAAAAAGAACGTAGCAAACTAGTATCTGAAGTGACCTCAATTTACAGAAATCCACTCTACAGACAGAGTCTCCTTTACACTTAAAAGGCTGGCCACTCACTGAGGAGTGATTTGAGAAAGCCAATCTACAGAGGACAGTGAAATCATTGACACCAGTAATAACTCCCACATGATTTGGACTTAAAAAGCATACGCACTGATCCCTAGAGGCAGAAATGTAAAATTGGCCCATTGGATATGGCCATAAGTAACTCCATTCAGAGATCCCGGGATGGATACTTCCCGCCTCTCCCTGACAATCACCTGAGTATGTTCAAATTCCCGAAATGATGTAACTGGAAAGGTTAATCAATTTATTATACACATTGAATTTAGTTTTGTGTAGCATCTTTTGTTATGCTTTATGCTTATCATACTTTTGCTTTTTTCTTTACTCCTTTCTTCTACTACCGTGTTTTCCCGAAAATAAGACCTAGCCGGACTCTCATGGGTCTTTTGGAGCAAAAATTAATATAAGACCTGGTCTTATTTTACTATAAGGTAATATAATATAATATATAATATAGTATAGTATAATATAATAATATACTATAGTATATAATATATTACAATAATATATTATAATATATTATATAATGATATATAATATAATACCGGGTCTTATTAATTTTTGCTCCAAAAGACGCATTAGAGCTGGTTGTCCACTGGCTCTTATTTTCAGGGAAACAAGGTAGACTGATCAACGTTTCTGTCTGTCTTTAGTTTCGCTTCATTTTCCCTATTGGTGTGAGTGGCATGTTTTACTTCCCTCTGTGGTTTTACATAATTTTCTGATTTGCACAATTGACAAGCCTAAAGTTAACCAGGAGTCCTACCATTCTTCCTAACAACTGAAGCATCTTAGAATGATAAGTATATTTACAGTATGTTTTTTAAATTCCATGAGAATGAAACCCCCCCAAAAAAGTGTCTATAATCCAATGTCTCTATTCATATCATGTTTAACATTCCTTAGGTCCGTTCTTCCTTTCTCCTCTGAAGCACGCAAACCTTAACCAATTCTGTTCCTATTTGAATGAAAGGGAATCTTTAAAATCAATAAATAAACGTGGCTCACCATTCCCTCTTGGTCAACACTACATCAACAACCGTTCCTGGAAGTGGATTTCGAAGTCGTCCTTGAGACTGGACAAAAAACCTGGTGTTTATTCGTTTCTTCACCACAATGAAAGTTAGTTTGAAACTTAAAAAAAAATTACGATGAGTGTCACTATGATTAGTCAGTGTCATCCCTGAAGCATTCAGAGTGTTGAAACACCACATACGTAGGAACCATTAAAGAGAACGTGCAGGGCGGCTCTCTACTCGTATACACCTCAGTTTTACTGTCTTAGCTCCACGTGGTTGAGACATAGCCACCCACCCATATCTTAGGGGAAGAGTCCCCTCCTCACAAGGCCAGCATCACTGCTATTTTCTAGATCGGGCACCAGGCTTCACTGATAAACAGATGAGACGAACCAAGGCAGCTGGGATGCATCCCCAGCCCTGGGACCCACAAAACTCCAGGATAAAGGCGTTGGATAAGTGCAAACCATTGACAAGAGAAGAAATTCTGAGGTGTCCTAAGCTACACCAAGAAAGAGGGTGGGAGCAAGAGACAAGGGAAGTTAATCAGTTAACGCAGACACAGGTGGAAACCAACCAAAGACAGCCCATGTTCCTGACTGCATGTTGAAACTTTGAATCAACTTCCAGGCAATTATTTCTGCAGTTACCTAAAGGATAGCTGACCACCAGATGTTACCACTTTCTGCTTATGGATGAACTTTCTGGACTGTTGCCTACAACCAATCCAGAAGCAACCAGTATTTCTTCCCATGTACTAGTCACCCATCCCAGAGCTTTCTCTGTTTCACCCTTTCCCACCCCCACTTATATATGGCCCATGTAAATTTTTTCAAAACAACTTACATCTTGCTTCCCCAAATTCACTGTATAAAAGAGCCCTGCCAACCTGAGCACAGCAGACGTGTTTGTCTTCTCATGTCGCCCTGCAACTGGTGGTTTAGATTGCATGGCCCAGGACCTGGTCCTTACCCTGGCTATTTCGCGTATGGCTCAATAAACCCTGTTTTTAATTTCAGGACAACTTTCCGTCTCAAAGGTTTTTGTTTAACACCATTGACAGACTCTGTTCATATGACTTGGTTTTAATGACTTGGGTATGGAACACCAAATCAAAGATGGGAGGCCCTGTTTTTCTCTCCTTCGATCCACTGAAGCTTGCTGTTTGTATCAAGCTCTTATCATGTACACATCATAATAGTCACAGATTTTTTTCAAAGGCTAAAATGTAGAGCTTACAAAATCTGCACTTCACAAAACATATACCTACTTTTGTGACTTGAAAATACTTTCTAAGGAGGACACAATCTGTGGAATTTCATAGTCAATCAAAGCTTGAAGTTGACCATCTCCCACTCCATCCCGATACACAATAATAGAATATGGCAGAATTGAATTACGTTCATACCAGAGCTTCAGGGCCTCTGGAAGGAAATCAGAAACACATGTAAATAAACTGTAACTTGGAACAAACTGGCCACTGCTTATTTTGACAACTTTTAGGTGCATTTTCCAACACTGTAGCTTTCAGGAGTTTTGCTGCTTAAGCCCTCAGTCTAGTCCATGGTTTCTCAACAATAACAGGAGAAATTCTGAGCCAGATAATTCTTTGTGGTGGTGGTGGGGGTGGTATTGGTGTCCCATGTGTGGTAAGATGTTTAGCAGCATCTCTGGCCTTCTCCACTAGACTACATGCCAGTAGCACCTCCATTCCTGTTGCAATAGCCAAAAGTGTGTCTAGTCATTGCTACATGTTGCCTGGGGGACAGCCTCTCCACTGGTGGAGATCTACTGGGAGAGAGTCAGGAGCTCCAACCTTCACAGGACACTGACCTTGCAAGCAGGCCCTCAGCCCATTCACAAGCTCCTGCCCCGATTCCTGGAAGATACACTGAGAAAACCACCTGTTTGGAGAAATAAGCCATCAGTTTGGAAAACTGGATTCTGAAAATTTCATCACTTTGATTCTGAATTAATCCATGACCCCCCCCCCCCAAAATCACTCTTGGTAGCTGAGGATCCAATTAAGGATCCATTCTTTCATTTCCCTGCAGAGAACAAAATATTGGTCTCTTCTGATATCTGAGCATTAAAAATTTTTGAATGCACACAAATAGTAGTACAGAATGAAGCATTCATTAACATTCTACAAATTGTGCACACGTTCTGTGTGCCTGACTCCGTGTCGGTCCCACCTACTGGGGAACACCCCGAAATGAAAATCCTGGTGATTCCTGCTTCCAGGCCGATCCCGTAAACGATGGGTCATCCATAACAACCTGCTTAGAGGGAGCAGTGTGCTTTGGAAATTTAATAGCTATTATGATCGCTTCCCAACATAGCAAGTAAAGTTATGTATTTGTTCCACGTTTCTATCTCCGTAGTACTTTTTTATCTACTTGAGAGTATTATGAAGACCTCACATGGAGTGATGTATCTGTCTGTCTGCCTATTCACTAGAATTCACACTCCATGGGACGAGATCAGGCATTTTCACTGCTGTATTCTCGACATTTGAACAGAGCAAGCATTCAAAAATAGCTGTTGAATGAATGAAAACTTATTTCTCCCTATTATCGCAACATTATTTTCTAATCCCCCCCCCCCAAAAAAAAAAGCAGAGCAAAATAATGCTACTGTATTGAAATAAAGTATGAGTGGAAAAAAATGATGTCATCTGTGAACACAGATCTTCCTTAAGGAATACTCTGGACTTATACCTAATGGGCCACAAACATCGTTAAATATAGTGATTTGTGATGGTCACACATAATGTTCAAGGACCTATAAACTGAACTGGGTGCAAATCCATTGAAAGTGTGCTGTGGTTTCTACTCTACGCACCGAAAATCAAAGGGTCCATGGAGAAAAGGAGAAGCATGGGTGATAGAAATACACCTCCTTTTGCATATACATTATATATAAATGTATGATAACAGGGGCCTATAGGTGCAGGATCTGTCTTCCCCCATGTATATCCTAAGTGCTGTCCCATATGTTAATAGTCACCATGCAGAGTCTCACGGATCAGAGCGTGTGGTAGGCAGAATTCTACCTGTCCTAAATCCTGGAACCTGGGGATGTAGTGAGATGTCACTTCTATGATTATATTACATGTCACAGTTGACTTTATGATGAGATTTTTCCAGATGGGCCATATCTGATCTCATGAGGCCCTTAAAAAGCAGAGAGTTTTCTCTGGCTGATGGCAGGAGAGGAAGTTGGAGAGATTCAAAGCAGGTCAAAGACTCCATGTACCCTGGCTGGTTGGAAGATGGTGAGGGCAGACATGCAAAAAGGAACATGGACGAAACTCTAGAAGCTGAGTCTGGCCTGTAGCTGACAGCCAGCAAGGAACCAGGGGCCTCTGTCCTCCAACCACAAGAAAGTGGATTCTGCCATTACTATGTGCTCTTGGAAGAGGAGCCCAAGCCTCCTCGTGAAAATGGCTCAGCAACAATTTCCTCTTTGTCTTGTAAGGCCTGAGAGCCATGATCTGACTCACAAAACTGTGCAGGGACACGTGGATGTTGTCTGAGATGTCATATTGGCCATAAATGTTTAGGCAGCAATAGGAAACGATGTAGAGCCCTCCATGCACAATGTTTCGGGAGCCTAACTTTGCCAGAAGTTCAGGAGAGCAGGTGGCTAAGAAGTCACCAAACATGAGTCAGGCCCACCTCTCCCATTTGGTCCTTAGATTGCTACCCACTGAACAATGTCGGCCAAAGCTCACTCACTCCGTTAAGTCTTCGTTCATGCTTGCCACAAATCCCGCAATTGACTTCTGTCGATTCACAGTATCGTGGAAACAATCGATACCAATGAACATTGCATTCTGCAGCTTCAGTTTAAAAAAAAAAATAAAAGCAGTAAAATGAGTTAGAACAGAATACAAGTAAATTTCACAGTTCAATTTAAAAAATAGTGAAATAGACTCTTAACAAATTGCACTGCACACAAATAAAGAGAAGGCCACGAAATCCACCGTACTCCTGTTTGCACCTTCCAGAGGGCTCCTCCCATCTTGCAGTTCATCTGCTGGGCAATCTTTGTAGCAATGGTCATGAGCGTCTGGGGTTTGTCTAAGGTCTGCGCCACCACACACTGGCTTGGAATTGGGCAGTTGACACACAGGTATTTTTTAATGCCATCATACATTGCTTTCCTGTCACTGGACAGCACACAAACGACCTTGGGAAAAAAGCAAACATGAACTTCTCCAAGATGCAATAACACAGTGATGTGAGAATCGGACACCACATTGAAGGAGCTAGTTAGGTGGGATACTGACAAAGTAGAGTCTCTCTATTTAGCAAATAGCTGCATTGATGAGGGTGAAGGGTCCATAATCACATTACATGAAACTATTGTGAGGGTGAGTGTGAGGAAGAAATTTGGCGACATGCATCAATTGCTTAAACTTACTAAAGCCTTTCACCCTAGTTATTAAATTTCCAGTTTATTATGAAGTCAACAGGGTTGGGGTAAAAACGTAGAGTGAAACAGACCATAATCAGGACAGTCACCACTTACGGGATGATTACGACGTGAGGGGCACTTGCCAAGCATTTTGCTTGCATCAGTTATTCTTCCAACAACCTACTGAGATCAATACTTATGAACCCCATTGCACCCCTGAGCATACAAGCTTGGGAGTTAGGGAAACGGCCTGATTTACAAGCAGCAGAGGAAGGTCCCAAACATTTGTTAGGACCTTCAGTAGGACAGTGAGCAGTTGGGAAGAGAGGGTACCGCTGGGCTTATTTCTAACTATAATAAGAAAATCACCCATATATTATTTTTAACATAACGATGCTTGTAGGACATTTTTAGCAGACATTCTTTATCAGATTAGGGAAATTCTTTTCTCATTCTAGATTGAGTTTTTCTTTTCACATGAATGGGTGTGGAATTTTAGCAAATGCATTATCTGCTTAGATTAAGAGAAGTGTTTTTCCCGCTATTTCACCATGCTAACCAGCTAATAGTTTTTAGAAAAATGAAAACTATTTCAAATTTTCAAATTGACTGGCACACTCTAGCTCATGGTGGTCTGCTAATCTTTCTTCCCTAAAGGACTTCACTTACTCCTAATGTGATTAAGTCTTCCTCTGGCTTTTTTCTTCAGTCTCGACAATATCAAATTTTAATATTTTCAGCTTTGTGGGTTATGTTCAGATTTGTTGGTTGCTCCCTATTTAGTTTCTGCTTTGATTTTATTGCTTGTTTCATTATTCTTTAGTTTGCTTTACTCTGTTCTTAGTTCATTAAAATTCAGACTTCATTCCCGATATATCCATCAAAGGTTGTAGGTCCCCTCTCATTTCCAGTTTGCTGTTTCTCACAGATTGTGATCCATACTGCTTTTACATGGTTTCTCAGTTATCAGTGCTTTTTTTTTTCAAATTTTCATTGACATTATCCTCTAGTCTAGTTGTTACTTAAAAATAATTCTTTGGTTCTTGAGTGTATGTGGTTTAATGATTTCTAACTGTAATGTACTATGGTCAATAGGATACTGGTCCTTCATTATTTGCCTAAGATTTCTCCCTGTCCATTGTAACCAATTAAAGACAAAACAAACTTACAGATATGCTTTTAAAAAGCACCTGGTCTTTTGGGTACAGAGTACGCATACACACACACACACACACACACGTATCTCTCTCTCTCTCTCTCTCTCTCTCTCTCTCTCTCTCTCTCTCTCTCTCGAGATTAGTAGGTTAATAAGTGGAGCTTTTAAATGAGTTAAAAATCTTCTGCATTTTAATTTTTTATTAATGACCTCCGAGTTTCCTGAGTGTGGTCAGCTAATATTGTCTCCTAAAATGTCAGCTTCTGGAGTAGCATGAAACTGTCTCTTCCTGAGAAGAGCTGTTCAAGCTGATGAAAATAGAGGCCATGCCTGATGGCGGCTCAGCCAGTTTAACAGGGCAATAAAGATGTGAAGGGTTAAGAGGGAAGTGGGGACCCAGAGAGGTGATCCCCGCAACTGAAGCTACATCACCCTGTGGTATCTGCTTATCCCCATAAACATGGCTGAGAGGTTGGAAGGCTATGAAAAGTCTGACAACCTCATAGAAGGAGAAGGACAGACATTGAGGACCAGGTCCTGCCAAGCAAAGGAGACTTACTTGAGTTAGAAATTGCATGTCTACCACTCCACAACAAACTGATTAGATTTGTAACACTAAGCGTTAAGATATGAAAGTACAAGAATGTGTACACTGATTGGTACAACTATTTTGGAAAACTGATCAGTAGCATCTAATGACATGGCAATTCCAATCCCAGGTAAATCCCCAACAGAAATACACACCTATGTGCACAAAAGACATGTACAGAAGTATCCATAACAGTACTGTAAGGAACAGCAAAACTAGAAACATCTCAAAGGTTCATCAACAGTAGAACGAATTAAGTTAAAAACTTGTATCAAGCAAGAGAACAAATAAGACTACAGCTACACTGAACAAAGATGAACCGCAAGGTTGAGTAGAAGAAAAGACACACAAAATACTATGTAAATATACAACTCTTTTCAGGTCAAGTTTAAAAACAGGCCACACCAAGCTATGGTGATAGAATTCAGCGTAGCAGTTGCATTTGCAGGATAGTGACTGAAAGGGACAAAGTGAGCTTCAAATAGGAATAAAAGCTTACGATCCATGAAATAATATTCCATGAGTCCATGTTTATAGAAGTAAATAAATAAATAGAAAAGTATGAAAAGGTCTTCCTTACAATAGAATACCAATAAATACAGAAAGAATGTTGAAAGCATAAAAAACAAAACAAACCCTGCCATTTTGGTGAGCACCATAGTAAGTGTTTTGGGCAAGACTCATAAATGGATGCTAAAAGTAGTGAGTGAAATTTCAATGAGAAACCGGAAATGTGCAGTCTGAAAGTGTCAGCCCACAATCAATGTATCCATCAGAACGGGAAGAAATAGTAACTTCAAAATGGTGAAACCTTCCAGACCTCACCTTCATCACATAATCAAAATGAAAATTACCAGTCAAATCAACATCGTGTGCTTCCTGATATCATGAATTGAGAATAACATGGAATGAACTTCTCTGGTCTTCGGCAAGAATGCATGACCTGAATCAAATCGTGAGGAAGTGGGCAAACCCATAGTGAGGATGATTGTTCTGTAAACTCACTGGCCAGTGCAATTCCAAAATGTCAAGGCCATAAAACCCAAACAAAGACGGAAGACATTTTCCAGATTGAAAGGAGACTAAATGAGTGTGCCAGGCAGACGCCTCAGGTGACCCCTGATGGACCAGACAAATAATTTGTTTTGCTACAAAGGAGAGGACTGGTAGAATTTGGATTAGGTATGTAGACAAATGGCTCAGCTATAGTACACATACATACTATAACTACTGTGAATAATGGCACATAAATATATACTCACATGTGGACACACATTTATGGGGTGCCAAACTGTGTACACAAAAAATGTGTACAAGTGGACACTTTGGTCAACGTTACTCAAGCAGTAGTTCGCCGTCATCAGAAGTGTCTGGACGCTGATGGGAACCACTTTGAGCACCTCTTGTCATTGCAGAAGTCAAACGTGACTTGTATTCATCTTTGTTATTGGTATATATTGTTATTGGTATATATTGAGTTATTTACATCTTTGTTATTGGTATATATTGAGTATTACAATTTTGATACAGTTTCTCTTAATGTGTGTACATTTTTTTTGCCTCTGTATATGTTACATATATAAGGAGAGGGAAAGAATGATTATGTGCAGATGGATGGATGATAGATACAGATATAGATATAGATATAGATGGATGAGGGAGAGAGAGAATGATTATATGGATGTGGTAAAATTTAATAAAATCTGGGTGACAGTTATAAAGAGATGTGTACTATCTTTGCAACTCTTCCCGTAAGTCTGAAATTACATTAAAATATACAGTTAGAAGAAATGAAAGTTTTTAAATATTCAGGAAAACAAAAATTAGAGGTTTCAGATTGGATTAATGTGTAATTGTGATTTTAAAAAGAAAAACTGTAAGAGTCTATTTAAAAGAGTGGGGACTATGTTCCCAGTTGGCATTTTTATTGCAAATGTCTGATTTTCAGGAACAGGTTATTAATATTATGTGTGAGATCACTCTATTTCATTTTTATTTTTTTAGCTTTAAATTATTAACACAATACTAGATTGGCTTTCCTTCCTGTAAAAATAAAAAAATAATCCCATAGCTGGAATATACTTTTATTTCCTCTACGTTTGCCTTACTCCTCCAACTCGCATGTTTATAGGAATTTCATTCTTTAGTATTCATGGCTTGTTTAAATAGTGGTCTAGAAGCTGTTGTCTTCATACCCCATGAGGAAAATGTATTGCCAAGCTATATGAGTACTTATGAATTATTGGTAGTGTTACCACCAATCCTTATCGCATGTTGATGAAGTTAACGTTTTATTTTAGACTTACTATAAATACAGAAGGTGCCAAAAACTATATACACATTTTTAGAAAGGAAAAAACTTAAAATTGTCATACTCAATATATACTAATAACGAAAGATGAATACAAGTCACATTTGACTCCTGCAATGACAAGAGGTGCTCAAGGTGGTTCCCATCAGCGTCCAGACAGTTCTGATGATGGCGAACTACTGCTTGAGCATTGTTGACCAAAGTATCCACTCGTATACATTTTTATGGCACCCCTGGTGTGGTTTGATGTCTTCTTATCCCATCCAATGGATTATCTTACTCATCCTGTCTCTGGCCTAATGTCCAGTACCACACAGCCTTTGAAATTTGTCAGCCGCCTAGCTTCACCCCAGCTTACATGCAGGAATTCCCCTCTATTCCTGGTCTATGGAGGTTTCCATTTGTACTTAAAAGGCAATTTTGCACATAATTTCCTGTCTCTATTTTATCAGTTATTCCAAGTGCACAGAAGAAGGATTGTAGATATCCCGTCCCAATCCCCTTCATCTGACACACCTGAAAATATTTAAGGGGCTGCCTTGAGCAAAAGATGATATTGCACCGAAAAGCGAAGCTAGGATAAATGAGTAAAAGTGGGACAAGTTCCCACGCAAGAGATAAAAGAAAATTTTAAAAGCAATTCCCACCATGAAGAAGGCAATCTTTAGCTTTCAGGCAGATGCTAAATGAGCAAAAGCAATTCCTTTTAGGAGAACAGGCTGGGAATCAAACAACTACCAAGGCCCCTTCAGCTCTGGTCCTAATGTACTAAAATGTAACATTTTGCTGATTCCCAGGGCATCCCCTGATTGAGCTGAACTACACCAACAGAGAAGAGGGAGACACAGGACTCAATCACGAAACAGGAAGCAAGACACAAAATGTAAGTACAACAGGATTTCCAACATAAGACGTTTCATTTGGGAATGAGTGTGGTTCACAGAATGTATCCTTCCTTCAGAGTAGCCTCAAAGGTTCCTTAGTGGAAACCAAGAGGAGAGAAAAGTCTAGGCTTTAGGGAGAAGACCATAGGAGAGACCTGGTTTCATGATCAAAAAATAAAGACCTTTTTGAAGATCATCCTGGAGGAAGAAGGAAGAATGTGAAATAAGTTAGGGGAAAGAACCCAATGAAGGAAGGAAAAAGAAGTTATTTTTAGTCATTCAGACACAACTTAATGATACGTTGGTCAAAGACAGTGGATGGGAGAAAGGAAAGGAAAGGTCCCAAGAAAATACTGAGCAAAGGGAAGAGCATGTGCTGGAAGAGAAAGATCATAGACTTTGCAGGTTAAAGCTGGGGAGAGAAATGAACATCACGTGATGATTACCATAACCTGTATTACTTTACATTTGTATGGTGTTTTTCAGTTTGAGACTTAAAAAAAATAATAATTCCAAGTCCTCCAGCCTGAAAGAATTAGCATAATATGGTGATATTAAGTAGTAGCTAAAACCCAGAAGTCTGATTCAGCTATAGTCGAGGGATACATTTGTATTTGTTTCCTAGTTCAGTAAAACCAATGGCAACATTCCAAATTCCAAAACACATACAAATGCAGCTGTAGAACCATCAGGAAGGATTGTGTAGATATCAGACACTTACCATCTGTGTATTTGATGAATCATGTTTTTCTAAGACGGTTACATAGGATTTGACTGTATCACTTACTTCAATCCTAGAAAATAAGTATATATCATCTATATTCAAAAGGTAATGAACTGCGAAACACACAAGACACATTTTATCCAGCCAATGCAACATGATATAAAGCAAGACAAGATACAATGCCAAGATAGGCATTTCCGTTGAAAGTTTGCTTTTAAAACAAGTTTGATTTTTGGAAACACGTTTGGGAGCTAGTTCTTAATATCACCCCATCCATTCCCATCAAGTTGCTAATTGTTGTATCTTCCTCAACTTGTATCCCAAGAACCACAAACTATGGCTCACATGAGCCTGTTTTAATATTTGTTGACTGGAGTAGATTAGACTATTGTGTTTACAGACTTTCAGAGTTTTGATAAAGCAATCAAGTCCTACAATTTAATATTTTCAGTTATTCCACCTTCCGATTGCTGACACCTGACTTTTACATCGGAAGTGATTTCTGTCCTCCTTACATTTTTGCATCTCGCATAGCTATGCCCATGGTGGGTGTGACTTTCCGTAGACTCTGCATTAAGGAAAAGGCTGCTCCATAATTTCTCTTTGTATAGAGGATCAGCCAATTATCCAGCGACTTCACATTGAGTAAGGGTCCACTTCTTGTTTCTCTTGACCATTCTGCAAATTGTGGATTGGAGTCAAACTGGAAGAGAATTCCGAGACATGGTATAAAACATCATTACCAAAAATAATCATCTAAGATCCTTTCCACTATAAGTTTGTGCTCTTTCCTACTGAAATATTATGATTTTGAACTTCAGTCCTGACCAAATTAGATATTTTTCCTTAAGATATAGGTTAGTAATACTGGGATTCTACCACGGGTTACTCTGGATTGCTTTGATTTAAGGTATCTGACTCTTAAGGACTATTTGGAAGATCATTTGTCCACCATACTAATAAAGATATAATATTAAGTTTACTACATGCCAAGCACTTTACATGCATTCATTGCTTGTTCTCTCATATAGAAAGAACAAGTAACCTAAGAATAGAGAGCAGTCCGAGGTACTGACACAACTGAGTTAGTTTCTCTTTGTGTTACTTACCGTGTTTCTCCAAAAATAAGACTGGGTCTTATAGTAATTTTTGCTCCATTAGGGCTTATTTTCAAGAGATGTCTTATTTTTTTCCTGTACAACAATCTACATTTATTCAAATACAGTCATGTCATCTTCTTCTGAAACATTGTCATAGCATACTAAATGCGTCCATCTGGCTGACGATCTTAACTGGGGCTTATTTTTGGGTAGGTCTTATTTTCAGGGAAACACGGTACTATTCATTTGATCCAACTATGACATGACAGTTTTGAAACTGTCTTACCGCCCTTTTCCCTTGGAAAATTCTCACTTCTTTCAAAATTCTTCCTGAGAAGGACAAAAATTGGGTATCAAATTGGAAATTCCAGTGTTGAAGCTCCTTTTGCACATTCTTATCTCTGAAAGTTAAAACAGTTCCACGTGATCCAAAGAAAGTAAGCAAAAGCAGCACCATGTGCAAAACACAGGGCAGTTTCCCTCTCATCCAAGGTCCCTTATTGCTTGTCCTCAGTATTGAGTTGCTGCAGGTAAACTCCTTAAAACTGCAATAGTCTCGTCTGTGCTCTCACATTTGTGCAGGCCCTTCTTCTCTGGTTCATTCTTCCCCCATCCAGGTCTCCGTTAACATTGCAATGACAAAAGCAACAGGGTCATCCCCCAAAATATCATTTTCTTCCTCACTGTCATTTTTTAATCGAAGAATCTGAGATACATACCAAGGGACCTGCAAAGGTCTCAACTTCAGGAGAGAGAGAGGGAGAGAGAGGGAGAGAAAGAGAGAGAGAGAACTTACTGTTGCATATTGTCCATTAATTCTTTCAATTTAAGCTGCCTTTTTTCTGGCTCCAACCTCATATGAGTACACAAGTCTCTCATCACCCTGTAGTCTTTCCGCATTGTATCTGTTAGACCTTTTAAAAAAATCCAAAAGATACAGGTGAACAGGCAAGAATAGATTCTTATCAGAGAAGACTTAACTGTTGTATCTAGAAGAGGAAGAACCAGTGGAGAGAACACAGCTGTGGTCACAGGGAGCGCTGTGACACGCCCGTACTTCTACCTCATAACATCCGGGGCTTTAAAGGGGGGTGGTCGGCTGCGGAGACAGCATAAATCCACAGTACCTGTCAGGTGGCAGAGCTCAGGAACCAGGAAGATAGGTTCGTGGGGCGTATCCTGTTGGCGCTTCTTCCATTTGCCCTTGCTCATCAAAAGTGGCTGGTTTAAGACAGTGACCTGGACGTTGTACTGCTCGACAGAAGCAAGAAAGAACATTGGCAAACCCTTAGTAACATCACACACAGTGGTACAAGAATGCATTTTTGGATCACCAGTGGAAGTCCTGCAGTGTGCAGCGGATGTCGTTTCCCCAAGTTAAAGGATGCCTTAAAAATACCCTTCAGAGTCTCTTAAGTTAGCTGTGCCAGGGGTCACATCTCTTTTATTTCTTATGAACACACAAGGCCGAGGAGAGCAGTTGTCATCTTGGCCATCATGCTACCGTTTTTTAAGTCTCTATAGGCAGATGGGCGAGGGACCCTTAGAGTACATTTCTCAACACAGCAACTGCTTTAAACCTTCCTAAAACACCTTGAGAACTTTCAAGAGCATTCCCAACGTTGTTGGGATATCCAGAAAGGCAAAGTCAATGACCTTTGAGATGAAATTTGTAGACTTCACAGGCCAGTATAAGCTCAGGTAGTGGAATCAGCCTGTGTAGATGTAGGAGAGGGGAGGGCCGTGTCTCCGTCACATCCTCTCCCTTCCTTCCCCCAGCTTGCATTCCACAGCCTGTCACACCACTTCCTTGTAAATGCCATGAATTCCCTCCCTACTCTATGCCTTCGTCATACCAGTTGGCAAGTCTCTAACGCTGGTAAAACCAGACTTTACGTTCTGTGCATGTAGCCAGCACGCAAACCCTGCGGACTGGCTCTTCAGTTACTGTTGGTGCCTCCATCTAAAAGGGGCGCTCTATTCACATTCCCTACCCATTCAAAACCCAGCATCTCATCCTTTCTCACCTCTTCTCAAATCTCCTCTACATCCCCTTTCTCTCCTCCCCCCACTAACTCAGCCAGTGGTCTTGCTTCATGCTTCACTGAGAAATACGAGGCTGAGGACAGGAAGCCTCTGACACTCTGCCCTCCTCTGACCTTCTTCTCTTAGACGTACGCTCTGCTTGGCACCTGGAGGGTGTGACCTGCTCCAGAGAAAAGCCAGTCCCTCTACTCGAGCTCTGGATGCCAACCTCTTGTCTACTTCGGGGATTGTGTTATTATCCCTTATTTCTCTTACATTCGGTAGTGTCCATTTCTCCCTCTCTGTTGGATGATGTCATAAAAACATACTATTCCCTAATATAAAAAATCCTCTTCCATCTACATATTTATTATACCATTTCTCTTCTTTTGTAGCAAGTATTGCTCCATTTTTTCTTCAGTACCTTCCACCTAGACTTCAATTTCCACCATTACACCATTTGCTCTTGGCAATAAACTCTATGCTATGAAAACAAATACACTCTTTCCAGTGTGTATTTCCCACCCACCCCCAGCTTTATTGAGTACAATTCGTGTACAGAAACCTGCATCAAGTTAATGTACACAATTTGGTGAGTTTGGACATACGTATACCCTCCAGTTTAAGCTCTTCTTCACATTCTACAGGCAGCGAGGCATGTCCTCCCTCTCTTTCTTGAAATACTTTGTTGTGTTGATCAGCTACATACAGAGGGTGCCAAAAAAATGTACACACATTTTAAGAAAGGCAAACTCTATTAAAATTGGAATACTCAATATACACTGATAACCAAAGATGAACACAAGTCACGTTTGACTTCTGCAATTACTTTTCTAGAGAACACACAAGCCTTGTTGGGGATCTGGATCCATCATGCCCTTCCTGAAAATGGTGCCTTTGCACTACCTTGTCTCTTCTCCTGATGTGCACACAGCTCGCTCCCTCCTGACATTCACATATCAGCGTCTCAGAGAAGCTTCCCATGACCACCCAGTCTAGGTAACCACCGGATAGTCTCCATAATACCCCCCAGTTTTAAATATCTGCACATCCCTCATAGCTATCAAAATAGTTTTCTTCTTGTATGCCAGCTCTCTGCCTGCCATGAGAATGCAAGTTCTTTGAGAGCAGAGAACTCAATTGTCTTACCAGTGTAAGCGGTAGGACAATTAAGATCGCAGACTCATCCTAGAAAAAGTGCTGCACACCTCCTTGCTGAATAGCTCTACGGTCACCTTCCAAGTACTCCCCTTGGGAAGCTGTGCACTGACGCCAGTGCCCAGTCCACCCTTCAAAGCAATTTTGGAACTCTTTTCCTGGAATGGCCATCAGAGCTGTCGTATTATGCTTGATGTCCTGAATGTCATCAAAATGTCATCCTTTCAATATTTCCTTTATTTTTGGGTAAAGAAAGAAGTCACTGGGGGCCAGATCAGGTGAGTAGGGAGGGTGTTCCAATACAGTTATGTGTTTACTGGGTAAAACTCCCTCACAGACAGTGCCGTGTGAGCTGGGGCATTGTCGTGATGCAAGAGCCTTGGATTGTTGGTGAAAATTTCAGGTTGTCTAACTTTTTCACGCAGCCTTTTCAACACTTCCAAATAGTAAACTTGGTTAACTGTTTGTCCAGTTGGTACAAATTCGTAATGAATAATCCCTCTGATATAAAAAAAAAGATTAACATGGTTGCAACAAGTTCATGAACTTCATTGTCGAACCTCATATACCGGCTATATCACTAAATGCTTTCTGGATTGAATGAACAAGCACTAAGCATGGAGCACAAAAGAGGATAATCTCGTAATGGAACCATCCCCTTGAAGGGATGTCAGAGGACTATTGTGTTTCCCCAAAAATAAGACCTAGCCAGACAATCAGCTCTAACCCCTCTTTTGGAGCAAAAATTAATATAAGACCCGGTCTTATATTATAGGAAAACAAGACCGGGTCTTATATTAATTTTTGCTCCAGAAGACGCATTAGAGCTGATTGTCTGGCTAGGTCTTATTTTGGGGGGAAACACAGTATGTACGCTACATGATAACAAGTAGCTATGTTTTGGGTTCTGATATAAAAATACTAGGGTTTTTTTTAATCATCCATTTATAAGTTCTTCCCATTTGCTACAAATATCTGCAGTTCATTTAATTATCTTTCTCTCATTTGCCAAAGCCAGAAAACCAACCTCATCAACCGATGTAGCTTAGTTTACTAAGCAAAGTTTACCTTTTGTGTGTGTGTGTGTGAACACTCAAAGATTAAGGAATCCATGAATTATGAGACTTCACACATATTTGGCATAATTTCAGATGGTAATTGGTCATTTTTTGTCTTCATTTTGAACCAAGTTCTACAAGACGGAAACTTTTAACATGAAAAAAGTTTTCACATCTGAAGTCTTCCCACATTCATTTTCTCAAGAGAAATACGTTTAACTACATAATGTAGGCATGAAGACATTAAAATTTAAAATGTATTTAAATAAAATTTCATACCCTCTTATAGTATTCCACAAAGGTGATTTTAGTGCCATCTGATTTTTTAAATTCAGTTTCGGGAGTTTCCTTCCAATTAATAGCATCCACCCTGTAGGTTTTGTTGTTGAACCTGTGGAATAATCACAATATACATGGTATTATCCCTGACTTACTCATTACATAGAACCAGGCAAGAAATAAGGGGGTTTAAATCCTACAAGTAATTGCAGGATATATCAATTTTATTAAGATGAATTCACATGGAATTCATCCGTTTATGTGCATAGTCCAGTGTTTTCTAGTGTATTCACAGAGTTGTGTAACCATCCACACAATTGTAGAATATTTTCATCACCCAAAGAAGAAATGACCACAACTCATAACCTAAGCCATTACTCACTATTTCCACCCAACTCCCCCAGGCCTTAGGCAAGTACTGCTCTACTTTCTGTCCCTATATGTTTGACATTTGCCTGTTTGTCACATTCACATGAAGTGAATCATACAATATATGATGTATCCTGACTGGCTTCTTTCATAGCATAATGTTTTCGAGGTTCATCCATGCTGTAGCAATACATTGGTACTTAATTCCTTTTTATTGCCAAATAATATTCCATTGTATAGATATACTACATCTGATAAACAGTTGGGTTGCTTACAGTTTAAGTTATAAATAATGATGTTATGGACATTAACAATTTTGGTGAACATATGTTTTCATTTTTCTTCGGTATATAACTAGAAGTGGAATTGCTGGGTCATATGATAACATATATATATATATATATATATATATATATATATATATATATATATATATATATATATATATCATACTTTGGAAATGCCACCTGTTTTCCAAAGAGGCCATGTTTACATTCACACCAACACTGTTATGAGAGTTGGTTCCAGTTTTTCAACATCCTTACAAACACTTGTTAGTATCTGCCTTTTTTTATCTTAGCCAACCTAGTGGGTATGAAGTCATACTTCATTGTGGTTTTGACTTGCATTTCCCTCACGGCTAATGATGTTGAGCATCTTTTCATGTGCTTATTGGCTATTTGTATATTTGCTTTGGAGAAATGTCTATTTAGATCTTTAACCCAACTCTAAAAAATGGGCACTCTCTTAGTTATTTTTTTCGTGTTCTTTAGATATCAAGGTTCAAATTATTGATGAGATATGTGATTTGCAAATATTCCATTCTTTCCGTTGTCTTTTCACTTTTTTGATGCTGTACCTTGAAGAACAAAAGGTTTTAATTTGGTGAAGTCCAATTTATCTGTGTTTCTTTTGTCATCACTTGTGCTTTTGGTGTCTTATCTAATAAGGTTTTGCCTAATCCAAAGGGAAGAAGATCTCCCACATTTTCTTTTAAGAATTGTACACTTTTAGCTCTTATGTTTAGGTCTCTTTTGAGTAATTTTTGGAGTTAAATTTCAGTTAATTTCCTGTATTGTACGAGGAAGGGAGAGGTATATACCCAGCTGTCCCGGCAATATTTGTTGAAAAGACTCTTCTTTCCTCAGTTGAATTGTCTTGACAACCTTATTGAAAATCATCTTGACTGTAAACGAGAGAATTAACTTCTGGATTCTCAATTCTATTCCATTTATCTACATATTTATCCTTATTCCATATCACAGTGTCTTAATTTCTGGCTTGTAGTAAGATTTGAAATTGAGAAGTGTGAGTCCTCTGACTTGGCTCTTTCTAAGATTATTTTGGCTAAGTAACTTTAAATCCATTTTCTTATCAATTTAAAATTTCTTGGGTAGAGAGAGATTCAAAGTAAAAACTTCCTTTAAATGGAAATTTGCTAATGGTTTATAATTAAGCACCAATTTTTAAAAAAAACTAGATGCAAAGAGAGAGAAAGGAAAGAAATTCAGAAGAAGCCATACTCTATTATGGGCAAGTGAGGGTTCGGAGCGAATGACTAAATTAGTATTAGGAATCGCAAGAACAGCACAATCGACAATTGACACAGATCCCTCTCCCATGCTGTATAACCAGATGAGGAAAATGTCCAGTGATGATTGCCAATGTTCGTGCTATTTCTACTTCTGAACTTTACCATTTAGTGATTCGAAATCCATAGGAACATCTCACATGAAAAATACGTCATCAACATGACAGGATAGGTTTTCAAAAAGCAGACTTACTTTGTAAAAACGATCGATCCAACTAATTCTTTAGCAACTTGTTTTTCGACGTCAAGATTTTTGCTTTTGGCCTCCTCACGAATACGCATTATTACATCATAAGCAGTTTCCATTCGGAGCAGTTTATGGTTCACGTCAGCACAGAGAGTCATATCGTTTTCATACTGAAGAATAGAAGTAATATAACCAGGCCAGACTTCCAGTCTGCAAATAGAATAAGTTAGATGTGGGTGTCAAAGTCCAAACTCTGAACATAAAACCAAGTGTCACAGTGCCTGAACTCACGGTCTAAAACTGATATGTAGGAGTCAGCTTTAATGTCTCATTTTTAGTAATAACTGGTCTTTTGAAAGACCTTCAAACAGAGATTTACTAGACGTGCCAGTTATAAGTAATACATCACTTACTTGTATGTTAAACCATTTTTATTATCACCTGCAGGCTTGAATTATCTTATATATTTGTTTATGTGAGAATATCACATATATGTGAAATACATATATATGAAAGCTTATATAAATATGTACCAAGAAGGAATATATATACATGGAGATATAATTGCTGTGACTGAAAATATTTTCAGAGAGAAATTACCCAAGTTTTGAATGATTATTTAGGTTTTCCAGTAGGTTTACACAACTGAATATCTTAAGGTTTATTCTTATCATGCTGGGATTTTTAGAGGGAATCATTTCACTTCATTTTAAATTTACATTAAACTGTAACTTAATTGTTCATCACCAGCAGGTACCATTTAAAAGAGCATCACTTATAAATCAGACTATTGCAAATGAGAGTAACTTTATCAAAAGCTTCTGTAATTATATCTGCAGAAGGTGAAACCTTCCACTTTATACAAACTTATGCTGCAAGATCTCTTCGCCCTCCACGTCATTGTAATAGTTGCGACCAACTTGTTTCAACTTCATGATCTTCAAAATTCTAGAAATGAAAAGAATAGGTTTTTATTGAAAGAACAGTGACTATTAGCAAGCACTTGGTAACTAACATATAAGGATACATGTAGGGCAAACCAATCTGTCAGTGACTTTGGTTATACTAACACGAAGTTCCTGATACGACATTAAATTACATGGTGAAGTGGATATTAAAGGTTCCTTCAACCTCGGTTTTGTCTCCTTTTCATAATATATAATAAAACAAAATATCATGGAACGGTCATCAGGATAGCCTTCCTTCCCAGAAATGAATCCAAACAGCTTTTGCAGACTGAAATGTGCAGACTAAATTATTAATTTTGAGTATTTGTTCACCACAGTGCATGCAGAATAGAAAACAAGTGTATTTGCTCCAAACAGCACTGTGCATGGATGTGTGTAGTGGATGTCTCGTTACTTCCCCTAGGTAGGTGCCAGACATGGGAAGTGGAGGTAGGCAGGGAGAACAGTACTGGGGACAATCCATTGACCCTGTGTGCAACCCACCTGCACATGTCTAGGTGGGGTACAAGTGTCATTGCATCTAAAAGATCCTTCCCTCTCTCAATACTGGGGGACTGTCAAGAACACAAAATGCTAGAAGCAAATGGCTGTGTTCAACACCACTGACACCTACTAAAACACAGCCAAAGCTCAAGCTACTAAATCTCACCGACATACTTTCTAAATAGGATGTTATAATAACGGAGGCGATCTGGTGAGGTGGGCGTGAGCTCGCTGGAGAACTCGACGGTGACCTTCACAAGCGCGTCATCTTTGAGCTTGCTGACCAATTCCGTTTTCTGAGATAAAGGAAAACCAAAAGGATCAGAGGGTCCTCCAAGGACACGAATCTCCATCACATCACAAATCAGCATGTCACTTGGCTAGCCAACATACCACCGTGGCAAGAGCAGTCTTTCCCACAAGGACACACACAGGTAGAAAAATGTGATTTAGAAAAGTGAAGAGTCAGAATTAAATATTGAAATTAAAACTACTTTTTACTTAAACAAGCTCCTGTAAATGATGTATTTTGTTAATTAATATAGAAATGTATAGAAAAAAATAGTAAGTCCTATTTTTTTTGTTTGTTTTTGCTGGAGTTTTGGAGAAACAAGAAAGTAAAACATAAATTATTCAAAATTTCATTATCAGCATTTTTGAGACACATTGTGCCATGAAAAAAGGTATGTATTTTAATTTACCCTTATATTAAATTCCTTTTAAGCACTAAAATAAGAAACATCAGAGAATATCAATGATAATCAAATATGGCATATGGGTTTTGTTCCAGATCCGTCAGGCAAGAGATCTTCAAGACATCTCTGCACACCATTCTACAGAAATGATAAGAGTTTTGCTAAAATAAAGTGAAAATGTAAGAGAAAGAACAATGGCAGGAAAATGCCAAATAACATTACTTAACTGGTTTAGGTAGTCTGTGAGGTAATAACAGAGAGTTTCCGTCAAATATACGACACTTTCCAAGTAATGCTTCATGTTGAAAAAGCAAACTTTCACGGACATTTCCATTCTCTATGTCTGGCGTGTAGTCTACATTGTACTTATATGCAATCCACTGGGGTTGAGAGACCACTCGGAAATGGTTTGCAAACAGCTTGACCATTTTACCTTGCGAGCCTGAAACATTGAGCCACATGTCAGTGATGAAAAAAGAGGAGCTGATTGGACCCCCAACCGATTTGGACACTACAATATGTTGACAGCCACAGTCAGGGCAAACAGGGAGATTAACAACAAATAACAAACATTTTTGTATACCTGCCACCCAGAATGCCTAACATCAATTTAGGTAAAATCTGATGCAAGCACACATTTAGACAGTTAAAATATAAGGTTAAAATATTTAACAACAATAAAGAGGTCAAAGTAAAAACAAAACCTCTGGAGCATAAGGCTTCCTAAAAGGGGCATTAGGGGGTGGAAGGCACATTGTGTAATAGTGTTTAAATCTTTTTAAAAAAATCTCGGCACAACCGATGATGTGGGTGATTCTATCTTAGCGGCTATAAAAAGGAAAGAGACAAATGGAGAGTATATCCAGGACTCTAAAATAAGTCTTTATTTCTGCAAAAGTGAATGTTACTGACAAAAAAATGAAAGGGTACGTCCACTTACAGGGATGGCAGGAAGCTGTATAGATTCTTAAACACCAACATGCATCTTATCAAAAGTTTAAAATGAACAAGTCCATAAAACGGCATTGTTGGCAGCCAGCGTACCTGCTGTGGACTCTCGAACATGTTCCAAGTGCTGCCGAGTGTTCACCACGAGGTCTCGAAAAACTCCCCCGCAACCGCTCCGGGGTTTTAGCGTTACTGCCTGTAATCCGGCCGAGAGCTGGAGTTCCTCTGTGAAAGCCACGAATTTGAACAATAAACAGGGAAATGTGAATAGAAAGGACAATATTAAATCCCAGATATTACCGGTAAGTCAAACAGTGAAGGTGGTTTCAGGTGGAAAAGATGTCAAAAGGATGCAAACAACACTATTTTAACAATGAGTCACCGGAAAAGGGATTGTTACCCAGAAGATTTTGGGACGAGTCGCCGGGCCATATCAGTGGTGGCTTTATTTCCTCGCTCTAATATTTGTCCAGCTTCACCAAGTATCTGTTCAGAGTACAAGATTCTTCAAAGCAGACACCTTGTGCCGACTCGACAGCTTTACGGGCTCGTCGTCTGGCACCACACTGCCCTCTAGTGGGCGTCAGAAATTGCGGACAACAATTCCATGCAACTGGCTTTTAATACAGAACCACTGATCTATTCTTTTTCTTATTAATAACAGCAACTGGAAAAGGCTCTCATACTATATATTTTTTTACATTCTAATATTTATACAGATTTAAATTTTTTACAAGGTCAATAACTGAATGACAGTGCAAAGGACCCCGAATAGCTAAAACCAACCAAACAACAACAACAACAAAAAAACCCCACAAAGAACGGAGCTGGAGGTATCACACTTCCTTATTTCAAAATACATTACAAAACTGTAGTGATTAAAATAGTGTGATACTGGCTTAGAGCTACACCAATGGAGTAGAATAGAGAGCCCAGAAGGAAAAAAAAAATATGTATAGTCAACCAATCTTCAGTAAGGGTGCCAAAGACATGGAATGGAGAAGGGATGTCTCGTCAACAAATGGTAATGGGAAAATTGAATATCCACGTGCAAAATAATGAAATTGAACCCTTCTCTTACACCACACACAAAAATCAACTCAAAATGGATTAAAGACTTAAGTATAAGACCCCAAACTATAAAACTCCTAGAAGTAAACACAGGGGAAAAGCTCTGTGACATTTGTCTTGGTGATCATTTCATGGATATGATACCAAAAGCACACGCCACGAAAAGCAAAAATAGGCAAGTGGGGCTTCATCAAGCTAAAAATCTGCACAGCAAGAGAAGCAATCAGAGTGAAAAAGCAACTTACAGAATGGGAGAGGTTAGTTGCAAACCATGTATCTGATAAGGGGTAAATTTCCAAAATATATAAGGAAATCCTACAACTCAATAGCAAAAAACCTAACTCAATTTAAAAAAGGGAAAGGACCTGAATAGACATCTCTTCAAAGAAGACATAAAAATGGCCAGCAGGTATATGAAAAGATGCTTAAGGTCACTATCATCAAATGCAAATCAAAGCATCAAATGCAAATCAAAGCACAATGAGATAGCACTTCACATCTGTAAGGATGGTTATTATTAAAAAAACAAAAACACAAAAAAAAGACTGGTGTCAATGAAAATGTGGAAAAATGTAAACCCCCTATATACTCTGGTGCGATTGCAACCTGGTACAGCCTCTATGGAAAACAGTATGGAGATTCCTCACAATAGAACTCCCTTATGATCCAGCAATCCCACATCTGGGTATCTGTCCAAAAGGATGGCTATTAGGATACCAAAGAGATACTAGCTCTTCCATGTTCATTGCAGCACTATTAAAAATAGCCAAACCATGGAAACGATCTAACAATCAACAGATGAACGGGTAACGTTTCAAGCGGCATATCCATACAGTGGAATGTTATCCAGCCTTTAAAAAGAAAGAAATCCTGCCATATGCAACAACATCAATGAACCTTGAGGACGTTATGCTGAGTGAAATAAGCCAGTCACAGGAGGACAAATACTGCATAGTCCCACTTATATGAGGAATCTAAAATAATCAAACTCTTAGAAGCCACGCTTAGAGTGGTGGTTTTCAGGAGGTGAAGGATGGTGCAATGGGGAATTGCTAATCAACAGATACAAAGTTTCAGTTATGCCAAAGAACTTCCAGGAGATCTGCTGTACAACCTTGCTTCTATAGGTAACAACACTGTATTGTACACTTAAAAGTATGTGAAGAGGGTAGGTCTCGCATTAACTGTTCTTACCAGAATAAATAGGAAAAAAAAATTTTTTTTAAAGCAAATTGGAGAAACAGATCTGAGGTTAGTTGCATTCGTCAATCCTTGGCAAATGACAACATCTGAGCCTGTGCTCTCACCTGTCCAGTGATGATAACCTTTCACTTGTGAGGACAAAACACCGTAGGTGAACACGGAGATATCCAAGGAGCTGCTCAAACTTTAAGTGCAGCCATTTTTGAACCCAAGAAAAGAATGTTCCTAGGATTCCTGAGTTTACTTAGAGTTATCGTATGCAAGTGCAGTGTTTAAATTGGCAACGCAATTACATTGAATTGGCGAATGAATAATGATCTCCATTTCTTTTTCCATAAGCCTTACCATATAGGAGGGTGAAATACGGGTTGCAGGAAAGGGAGTCGTTGCAAGCTGTACATTCTTCCCATCCTGCCAAACCTCCTGGGAACACCCAGGCTATCTGTCTAGAATTTTATTGCTGTGGGGTCCCCTCCTGTTTTAAGCATCCCTGCCCCTCACCACATCCTTCTTCTTCCCTCTTTTTACCTGGAGGCTGAGATGTTCCTTCTGCTCCTCTGGGCTGTCCTGGTTCAGCCACGTGGCTTTCCTCTTGCAGTTGCTGGAGTCCAGGCTGGATTTGACCAGGTTGCTGAGTCTGCATGTTTTTGGAGATAGAAATAAACAGTCACGCTGTCACTCTGTTCCTTCATCATCCAGAAATGATTGTACGGCTGCCACGTGCCGGGCACTAGCAGGGCATAAAGCAAAGGAACTTCCTTTGAAAAGCTCACCTGCAGGTGACAGACTATAACCTGTATTTAGCAATCATATGGTAATTGCTAGGGGAATGAAGAAAATAGCAAAGTAAGGAAAATTGGCAGTTATTGGGAAGGCGAGGTGTGAAGGGGACTGGTTGCCTGAATCAATGGGGGACAAAGCAGAACCTCAGTGAGAAGTTGACATTGAATCAAAGACTGGAAGGAGGTGAGTGAGTGTAACAAGCTTACACAAGCCATAGGTGGAGGCAAGACAGTGCCAAGTTCCTCAGGTAGAAATGTCCCAGGAAGAGGAAGGTGGCCAGTGCAGCTGGAGCAAGGCCGACGGGGGCAGAGGAGCAGGAAGGGAAGTCAGAGCGGTGGGGGAGGGAGGCCATCTGAAGAGATTTGCTTCTGGCTCTGAGGAAATGGGAACCCTTCCAGGGACGTGGCCAGAATTGCTCCAGGAACCGATGTCTCTGGTTCTGTGTTGAGAACAAACAGACTGAAGGTTGAGACCAGAGCAAAAGCAAGTCCAGTTAGGAGGCCACTTGCAGTGTCCAGCAGGGGGTGCTGGTGGTTTGGACCAGAGGTAGGAAGAGAGGTGGCGAGAAACTGCCAGGTGCTGGATCTTCTTTTGCAAGTCAGAGACAACAGTATTTCCTGCTTGTTTCTGCCACGGGTTTGAGATAAAGAGAGAAGTGGAGAATGAATCTAAAGACTGGCCTGGGCAACTGGCAGGATAGGACTTCTTCAAATTAAGTATGACATGTCTGGGAGGGCGAATCAGGAATGGGAGACATCTGTGGGGTGTTGGGTAGGGCAGGAGAGGGGTCTGGCCAGAGATATAAATATGCAGACCTGCCCACGTACCAGATAACAGTTAAAGCCATGACACTGACGAGATGACCATGGGAGTGAGTACTTGTAGCAAAGAGAAGAGGTCCAAGGACTAGGTCTGGGGCACAGCAACAGGGCAGGGAGGAGAACCCAGCAAAGACAATCCAGCAGCGGAGGTCAGTGAAGCAGGAGCAAGACCCAGGGTTTGTGGTGATCTGAACGCCACACGGAGGGAGTTTCTCACGCAGAAAAGAGGGCTCTCTCTTCACTCCAACCAGAGTCTCCTCTCCCATCATCGCGCCACTGAACCGCACAAGAGCATAAGAGACGCATAGGAGCTGATGGTCCAGCTGGGTCTTATTTTGGGGAAACACAGTAGAAGCAAAGCTAGCACTTCAGGGTTTCAGCTGAGGGCCCGCGGCCAGGCAATGGAGATGCAGTGGGAGAAGACCTTTATGTTCTGCTCTGATGTTCGGTTTGTGTCAGTGACACAGGAGTTGATGTGAGAATTAGGACAGAGGAGGAAGGCTGAGGCGTAAGCGAAGAACAGGCGAGGGGAGCAACAATCGCAGAGGAGACTGAATGTACCTGGATGGTGCCGGGTGAGTGGGGGTCCTAAAAGCGAGACCCCTCACATGGCAGTGGGCTCTGCTTCAGGAATGCGCCACGTGAATATGGGATAAGAGAAGACAGAAATGCTTACAGACAGCAGGGGTGACAAATTTAAACCGTGTTGAAAAGTATGTATTAGGTTGGTGCAAAAACAATCGCGGTTTTTGCAATTGTTTTTAACCTTTTAAACCGCAGTTACCTTTGCACCAACCTCATCATTCGGGCTGTTCAAGCACTCGAACAAAGTTGCCCCTTTTGAAGTCACTGCCTATGAGGAGAAGAAATGTAGCAGCCTTCCCGTCTGCTTGGGTTTAAAAGTGTTTGCATCTGTGAAACCAAACATGGAAGGGAAGTGGTAGACAGGATATCCAGGTAGAAAGTTAATGCCCCCCCGTGCCAGCATCTGCAGAGACTGACTTCTTAGGACGTTGATTCATTCTCTGTCCTCAGGAGAGAACTCTACACCTGAGCTACCCTGGCCCAACAACCAATTCTCTTTTCGCAGAGGCAGCATCTTTTGCACAAAGGAAACAATGAATATTACAGCGCTTACTGCCGCAGCGGCTCCAGGTGCCACAGAGGGTCCAGGTGTAGCAGGTTTGGGGGATGCCCCACTGCGTGCTCTGCCCCGGGCCCGGGCCCGAGTCCTGGCCCTGCCGCTCATTGCTGTCCTGGAGGCGATGGCCCTGTAGGGGAGAAGCCTTCACAGACAGATTAGACGTCTCCATGTACTTGCCTGGGCAGTTTGTTATTGTTGTTGTTTTTAAAGTAGGACTTCAAATAAAGCATCAGGATACTAACTACACAAATTCTGCAATCACACCGACAAGACATTGCTCCTAAGCTGTCTTGTAGGAAAAGACAGGGAACCTGGTAAAATAGTCACAGAAATTCAAGAAAGTGATTCTTTATCCCCCACAGATGCACAAGACACGGGGGTGGGGGGGTCACACGGCTTGCTAGTATGAGCCGGTTGTGTGCTGGGTTCTTCTGTATGTATCCCTCTAGTACAGCGAGGAGTCCCTGTCCCCTGCACTGCCCCTACCCCCAGGACACACACCTGAGCTACCTACCGCCACCTGAATGGGTCTTCAGCCCACCTATCCCGTCTTGGTCCTCTCACTCCGCTCCCACAGCTCACCTACCTTCCTTCCTTCCACCTGGGGAATTAGGCTGATGGGTGTGTGATGGGTGTGTGGTCTCTCTCCTCCCAGCCCCACAGCTTTGCAGGGCTGGTGGGGGTGGGGGGGGAAGCTCCCTTCTGAGAGGGTTGGCCTTTCCGGGGACACAGCCCTCTGCTTAGCAGCAGCAGTCACCTAGTAGGGGCGGGGAGGCGGTGGAGGTCAGACCAGCTTGGAAACCTTGCAGGATGCTGGGCCCCCACCCACCCCAATTTCAAGCCTGCCGGCCCAGCCTCTTCCGGCACCATCTCCATCCCGGCCCAAATGAGACCAACCTTGAGCTGCACCTGACAGGATCTCAGATCCTCCCATTCTCAGTGGGATGGAGCCGGGGTGCTCTGCCCGCTCTCCTGCCCCACCTTATCTCCCCCATCACTGTCCCCTGCATTAACCTGCCAGGTGACCTGCCAAATGACATGCACTCGGAACAGCAGCAGCTCGTGCCTTTCCCACTTCCCACTTGAACCAAATCCCCGCGATTACTAATATAACTAAATTGTAGCTGCTGTGACTGCTTCAATTCAAACTGAGGCTTATCTGTCCTCGTCTCCTACGCAGATCCCTACGAGTGGATTCACAGTGATTTGTAAGCTTTTAAGTATGAGGGGTCATTTTAAAAAATGATATTCGTTGCATCAGTCTTCGTATCGATGGCTTCCAGGTTTCTGTCATTCTTTGGCCTTGCCACTTAAATTTTTTTAAATCACCAGTTCTTGTAACGTTTTTATAATGCCCTTGTTTTGCATTTAAACCCTTGATGCACACACTGAATACCCATTTTAATTAAGAGAAAGATAGTTATCTGATACTGTTTCTTGAGTAATCCTAAGCGTACCCCCTGCTTTGAACTTCCACCATCATCTTATAGAAACCTGGGTCTACACTCGGCTCTAATTCTAAACTGGTGCACCAGTAACACAATGTTTTGTTTATTGTATCTTGAACATATTCCACAAAAGGACTACAAAAGCCTAAATCTGCTAAGCACTCAAAAATTCCTGGCTATTCTTTCGAATGAATTTTAGGATCATTGCACCGAGTTCCAGAATAGAACAAATTCTGTTGTCTGTTAACTTGGCGTTGTGTTGAATTTAGACATTGATTTAGCTCCTCCAAGTTGCAGAGTTTCACTAGGATTTTCCAGGAAAATCCTTGGGCTTGTAAGTTATTCCAAGGAAGATGCCTTAGGCTCCAAGGTTACTGCTCAGATTTCGCTGTAGAAACCAGCCCTGGGGCCTTCTGGGTAGTGATCTAGTTTGTTTAAGATCATGGTCTGTCTGGTGGAGGGCAACCCAGGAGAGCGGGTGTGGGAGGAGAGAAGAGGATCAGAGGAGAAAATTCTGGAGTGTTGGATAGGATGAGACACTCTTAGACATCGCCTGTGGACTCGGTGTCCTGTGTGGGTCTAGCCCAGTCCTTGGGGTAGCAGGTTTTTAGTAACTGTGTCCTGAGCCTGCATTAGTCACCCCCAGACTGCTTCATTCAGTGAGTACCAACCTCTTTATGGTCCCTGCGGCTCTTTCCAGTAGGTCTTCGTTAATACGTCTCAGAAAAGTTATACAATTCTTCTGCTCCCTGGTTTTGCAGGTTGTGTGATAAGATTTATTCCTGGGCACTGAATAGTTACTTCCATGTCTGTTTCTTGTTGGTCTTTCACTGACAGAAGGCAAGGACCATGAGGGAAGGGGCTTTGCCTGTCCTTTCCCTGCTCTTTCTCCAGTGGATACAATAGTAGCTGGCAAAGAATAGCTGGTCAATTAATATGTCAAGAGAGAATAAATAGATGGGTGAATGATTAGTTAATAATGAATCCAGTGGGAAATCTGACTACCTTATAATTCTTATAAACAATCCCAAATGCCACAGAGGTCTGATTAAAATAAGTACTGAGGGGATGATGTGCAGAAAAAAACTGCTGGTCTTTCTGGCAAAGAAAGGAGGGTGGGAAGTAGAAGGAAAAAATGGTATTTAAGCTGGAAAAAATGGGGACACACAGGTAAAAAAAAAAAGCGGTATATAACCAAATACAATTTGGATATACATATTTATTTACGATATGATCATAAATATATTGGGTACACAAACACATGCACACATTTATGTAGATATTTATTTATTTACACCTGCAATGAGAAAACACAATCACACACCAAACTAAACCAAGCCAACCAATGAAAACGAATGGTGACATTGAAGGTGAAAAAATACATAGAACTAATAAATAAAATGAAGCAGTGGTTCTTTAAGAAACCAATATAATAGCCAAAACACCAAGCAGCCAAATTAAGACAAAAAGGAGAAATCACAGAGACTCCCTGAAAATAGAATGCATAAATAATCACAGAGAAGGAAGATGGAAAGAATTATAAGAGAATAATTAGCACACCTCCGCAAATTAATGGAACCAGGCTACAAAGGAGGCCTGCCCTAACCACCCTACAGAAAATCACATTGACCTCCCTGATTTAAATCCTCCTTCCTCCACCCTGCCCCTGATTCGCTGCTTCTATGAGTTTGAGAGTAGACTTCATGTGAAATGTTCTTAAAAAACAAAAAGCAAGAAAACAAACAAAAACAAGACACTACAGAACACAAGAACACTTTGGAAATGATGGATATGTTTAGTACCTTGGTTGTAGTGATGGTATCACAGGTGTACACATATGTCCAAACTCATCAAGCTGTATGTACATTAAATGTGTGCAATTGTCTTTTGTGAAAGGGAGGGAGAGAATAGAGATGATAAAATTAATGCAGCAAATGTTAATAGGTGTAGAATCTCAGTGAAGGATACACTGGGCTGCCTTGTGCTCTGCTTATAACTTTTCCGTGTTTGGAACTATATCAAGATTAACTTAAATAATTTTAAATGGCTTGGGAGTGGTGGGTGAAGCTTTTGTGCATTTTGTGGATAGCAATGCAGTATATATTATAATATGTTGAAGGAGATAATATTGACAGGCCAAAAGTGAAGCTTGGGCTTACGTCAGTGTTGTGTTCAAAAGCAGCAAGGCCACAGTAAAACCCCAAGGAGGAAGGTGAGAAAGGGATTCGCACCGGTTCCCGAAAGTGTAAATAAAAAGCACGGGATTCATAAAGAGAGAATTTGTTATCACTAGCTCACAGCTGTGGGCTGGGCAAGCCCATCCTTTGCCCATACAAAAGGGGAGCTCTTACAACCTCCTGAACCCACCTCTGTAGTCAGTAGTAAAGAATTCTTCTGTATTCTGAGAGCCCGGATTCAAATGCTACAAATGTGACTGCAACTACAACACACACAGGCTGGCATTTCTGGCAGAATTCTATGCAGCCACCTACCGATGCCCGCGGGGATTTGGGGCTAGAACACTGCCCGAATCCAGGGCTAGAGGCACCCTCTTAGACATGCATGCTGTCGGGATGAAGGACCTCAGATTATGTGGAGCTATAAAGAAACTGTTACGTCTTGGGTGGTCTCCGAAGGCCCTTCTAAGGAAGATGGAACTATGCAATAAAATTATAAAATGGCACATGCTCACGGTGGAGGTATTTTTGGGAGAGTGCAAGCAGGTCAAGTGTTTGCCTCTAAGAAGGGGGGCAGGACAACCTGAGGAGCTGCCCATCGTAGAGATGAAAGTTTTGAACCTTGTCTCCCTGCTGAATTGAAGCAAGCTGCTTAGTTCTCCCATATGGGGGAGTTTGGACCCTGTATCCAAGTTCTCTGCTATTGGCCCTGTAGGTGGTAAAACGAGTTGATGAACTAGATAAGTCCTCACAATGGGTAAAATGAGGAACAGTATAGATGGTAGGAAAAGAAGAGCTTGGTTCCCTCTTACAAGGTAACGTCTGGCTATTCAAAGATTCCTCAGCCGTAAGTAATGGCCACACCAAATGTTCCAATGGGCTCTTGATACATGTACAACTAAGAATACCCTCGAGTGGTGCTGGAAAGTCAATCATGAAAGGCCCCGTGAGACTTCTGAGGGTCAGTGACTGTGGGCTGTGCCATTGCCCACCAAAATAATGGAACTACTGGAGCCTGGGATGCCAGGGTGGATGCCTTTGCTGAGCCCTTGGAGGTGGCCACTCGGGTACTGGAGATCAGTGGACAGACTGCGGTCTGAGTCACGATGAGACCTCCCAGGAGAAGGGGTCTATCCTGAGGACCAGATCATAAGTACAGGTGAGGCTGTGGAGAAATGGGAAGGCATATGTGCTGTTATTGTGGGGATGCGAAATGGGGCAGCTGTTACGGGAAGCAGTATGGGGACTCCTCAAGAAATTAAGAATAGAATTACCATATGTCTAGCAATCCCAATTATATTTATATAATTAATATACATTGATATCTATGTGGGCGTATATCCAAAAGAATTGAAACCAATATCTCATTGTACACCCATGCTCCTTGCAGCGTTATTCACAATACCCAAGAGGCGGAAGCCACCTAAATGTCCATCAATAGATGAACAGATGAAAAAAAGAAAAAATACCTGGTACGTACATAACATACAGTGTGGCCATCCTAGTGGTTATGAGGGATCCTTCGCGTGATTTTGATTTGCATTTCCCCTAATTATCAGAGATGTTGACCATCTTTTCATAGGCTTATTGGCCATTTGTCTGTCTTATTTGGCTATACAAGCAGGGCCGTGGGGGGGAGGGGCTGGATCAGAGGTTTTGACAGTGAGGGATTCTCAGGACACAGGGCCCATGACCCCTGGACCTTTTCTCTATAAGTTTCCTCTCCTATCTTTTCATCAACTTAAGTGACTCAGAGTGAGTGTCTTTTCTGCCCCAAGAGCCTTGACTAAGATCTGCTTTGGCAGCTCGATAAAGCAGTTCTGGTCATTTCTTCAGTAAATTAACAATCCTATATACTTACATGGCGTTTACACCAAGAGTCTCTATAAATGCAATGCCATTTGATTCTTATCCTCACAGCTGCACTGAGAGATGTGAGGTGTGATCAAAAACAAGGTAAATGCTGCTGCCGAACGCCATCCAATGGAAAGGCAGGGATCTTCCATATGGGAAGTGGCACGTCGAACCTTAGTAACAGTATGTGACAAGTTTCAACTTGTTCGGTGTGGTCAGGTGGATGTGAGCTATGGTGGAGAGAAGGTGTGTTTTAAAGTGTGCCCTAAACCATGGATCATGAACAACACATTGACATGAAACGCTTTCATCCTCCATCATGATAATGCCCCGTGTAACACATTGCTCGTGGTATATGGCAATTTCTGTCAAATAAAAACATCATGGTATGTTCTCATCTACCTTATTCACCGGATCTGGCACCGTGTGACTTCTGGCTCTTCCCCAAAGTCAAAATGACCATGAAAAGTAAACATTTCGAATGAATTCAGGACATTGAGGCAGCCACGACAGCGCAACTAAAGACACTCACTAAAGAGGACTTCCAGAACTGCTTCAGACAGTGGCAAGAATGCTGGGATAAGTGTATTCAAAGTGAAGGGGAGTATTTTGAGGAGGATTAATGACAATGTGTCTTTTACTCTGACAATTTTTTTAATTTAAACATTCACCATATTTTTTGATCATGCCTTGTAGGTATACAAGTAGAATTCACACCTCTCCCATTTTAGAGATGAGAAAACTGAGCCTTAGAGGGTAAGGAATACTGTTCGGAGGGCAATGGTTATGGAACAGGAACCAGGACAACCTTAGCAGGAACATCCTGCAGCTCTCACAGAGCATCAAGAAATACTTTTCTCTCCCACCTTCTCTAGGCCTCACCCACAGGCACAGATCCGGAGCTCTATACTCTTCATTTTGCTTGCCTTCCTCAGTTCCTCCAATAACAATGTTCATACCAAATAGCTTTAGCCCTCTGGTGACAGCTGATTGGAGCAGATAGAGTCACCTGACTCAGTAGAGCATCGATTCATTGGCTGGGATAAGCCAATCAGATTTTGAAGTCTGGAAACTGGAGACTATTATGTCTTGAGCATTTTCTATGAGCCAGGAATAGCACTCAGTATCCCTTTCATTCTCATAACAAGCTTAGATTGATAATATTGCCCCCATTTTATAGATGAAGGAACTGAAGTTCTGAAGGTTAAGGGTCATCATCAAGGTTACACAGCTCGTAAGTAGCTGAGCTGAAAGTCAGTCTCCTATACGTCTGCCCAAAGACTACGGTCTTTATCCCTATGTGGTGCTGCCTCCCCTAGGGACTCCACTTCTCCCTCAGCCACCCCAATATACTACACCCCAATATTCTAGTCTTTACTGAACAACATGCAGTTCCCCAAATGTATCATACTAGTTGTCACCTTCATGTGTTTATTTCTTCTGCCTTTCATGCCCTCCCTGGATCTGCTACTTCCCACCAATCAGTCCTTGGGCTTGTTTCTCCATCTCATTGACCTCAATTTCCTTATGTGTCTTATGTTTGCATTGTTTACCTCACAAGCTCAAAGTGGGAGAGGATCAAGTGATAACTGGGAAAGCAGTTTATAAACTTTGGCAATACTCCCCCAAACTATCTACAGATTCAAGGCAATCCCTATGAAAATCCCAACAGCCATTTTTGCAGAAATGGAAAAGCTGATCTAGAAATTCATATAGAATATCAAGAGTCACCAAACAGCCAAAACAATCTTGAAAAACAAAATTGGAAGATTGACACTTCTCTACAGTGATCAAAATAACTTACTGGAATAAGGATATAGCTGAATACAATTGAGAGTCCATAAATAAGCCCATACGTCTGTGATCAATTGGTTTTCAAGAGGCTTCCAAGACTATTCAGTGGGGGAACAAGAGTCTCTTGAACAAATGGTCCTGGGGCAACTGCAAAGGAAGTTGTACCCTTACCTCACACCATATACACAAATTAACTCAAAATGGATTGGAGACCTAAATATAAGAGATATAACCATACAACTCTTGGAAGAAAACATAGGGGCAAATAGTCATAACCTACATATGCATATGACACTAAAAGCACAAAGCAACAACAAAATACATAAATTTGACTTCCTACAAATTTTAAACTTTTGCACACTATCTCAATAGACCACTATCAAAAAAACAGAAAAGACAACCCAGAACGGGAGAAAATATGTGCAAATCATATATGTCACAAGAGTCTAGTATCTAGAATACAGAAAGAATTCATACAACTCACCGACAAAAAAGACTATCCAATTGAAAGATGAGCAAAGGACTGGAATAGAACTTCTTCAAAGAAGTTGTACAAATGGCTCACCAGCATATGAAAAGCTGTTCAACATCATTACTCATTAAGGAAATGCAAATCGAAATCATAGTGAGAGACCATTTCTCACCCACTTGGATAACTATAGTTTAAAAAATAATAAGTTTTGGCAAGGATGTGGAAACATTAAAATCCGCATGCACTGCGGGTAGAAATGCAACATGGCACAGCAGTGTGGCAAAGAACTGAGGTCCCTCAGAATGGTAAACAGAGAGTTACCGTATGACCGGTGTCGTAGTTTGGGCTGCTGTAACTAAGTACCCTAGACTGGGTGGCTTAGGAACAACAGAAATGGATTTCTCGCCGTTCTGGTGGCTGGAAGTCCAAGATCAAGGCGAGAGTAGGTTCTGTGTCTGGTGAAGACTCACTTCCTGTTTCATAGACGAGCCTTCTTGCTGTGTCCACACATGGCAGAGGAGCAAGGGAACTTTCTGGAGTGTCTCTTTGAAGGCACTCATCCCATTCATGTGGGCCCCACCCTCATGACCTAATTACCTCCCAAAAGCATCACCTCCAAATACCATCACATGGGGGATTAGGTGTCAAGATATGAATTTGGGGTGGGGTGGGGGACAAACATTCAGTCTGTGGCACCCAGCAATTCCAGCCTGAGATATATACCCAAGTAAAAATATATGTCCACACAAAAACCTCTACACAAATGTGCACAGCAGTGTATTCACAACAGCCAGAAGGTAGAAATAATCCAAATGTCCATCAGTTGAATGATAAACCGAATGTGGCCTACCCATACAATGGAATATTAAACAGCCATAATAAGGAATACAGTACTGATACATGCTACAACATGGATGAATATCAAAAATATTACAGCATATGAGAGAAGCCACAATATATTACGGTATATGAAGGAAGACACAGTATATCACGGTATGTGAAAGAAGACACAAAGGCTACACATTGTATCATTCATTTACATGGAGTGTCCAGGATAGGCAAACTCATAGAGACAGAAAGCAGATTAGTGGTTGCCAGGGGCTGGGGGGGAGGGCAAAATGGGAAATAACTACTTAATGAGTATAGGGTTTCCTTTTGAGGTGAGAAAATGTTCTAGACGTAGATAGTGGTGATGGTTTCACATACGGTGATTGTAATTAATGTCCCTGAATCATCCACTTTAAAATGGTGAATGTTATATGAACGCTACCATAATAAATTAAAAAACGGCTTGCTGATGGATGGAATGTGGGATGAGCGTGCGAGAGGGAAATCAAGACTCTTCTGGTTTCCTTTAGGGAGTAATGGGCCGGGATGAGGCATGCAGCTTACTGTGTTCCAGTCCCCACTACCCCCTCTCTCCTCTTTGTGTAGGCATGCTCATTCCCACCCCAAAGCTTTGCACCTACTCTTCCGTGTGCCTGGAATGATCTTCCTCCAACTCTTGGCCTGACTGCCACCCTCTTCGTGCATGTCTCAGCCATGCTGTCACCTCCTCACACACCCTTCCCTCCACCTGACTGGCTCTGTCTCATCTCCTTGGGGTCCCCATCCTATGGACATTCACTATCACCACAACCAGTTTGCATTCTCCATAGCATTGATCACAATCTCATATTGTATTAATTTGATCGTTTGCCTATTGTCTGTCTCCCCCTAACTTGAATGTTAACTCCATGAGAAAAATGATGGCATGTGACTTATCACATGGCGTGCTCTCAATAAAGACTTGTTGAGCTAATGAATACATGAATGAAACTTACCTGGGAAAAATCAGGGGGGAAAATCTAGCCTCATTTAAGTGAAATCAAGGAAAGCAAAGGTGAGATTAGCAGTGACTATCTAAATATTTATAAGAGGAAGTGAGATTTATTTTTGCCTCAATTTTAGACTTGGAAATTTATTGTGGTGAGGTCTTTCCATCCATCCACCTGCTACCCACCAGGACCATCCATCAAAGGGAACTGTCCACCTTCCTCTTAATACTCCCTGGAGCCTCTCACCTTCATGCCTTGCTCCATGGCTGTACAACCTCAGGGGCCACAGATCCTACTCACTGAGACCCAGGTGTCCCCAGGGCTCGGCAGCCAGTGAAGTGACATTCACATTAACCCAGCATTAGTACTCTCCACTTCGTCTGCTCACACAGCATCTCCATCCATCCTGTGAAAAGCTCCACGCTCCAATACCTGGGTGTCGCCAAAGAGGAGACTTATAAACTTACCTGTGGCTACAGTCTATCCTCTGTCTCCCGTGTTGACTTTTCTCTGCTCTGGCTCCCTCTGGGGACCTGGGCAATGTCTGATGTCCGTAAGTCACCCCATGAGAGCCAATTTTAATGATTTAGGTGCCTGGCCTAGCATGAGGTCTCTGGATGTTCCCCAAATTTTCATTTCTGCATTTTATGCAGAGGTGACCCATCCCCACCGGCCGAACAGAAAATCATTAAATCTAATCAGTAAAATATTTTTCCCCTTTGGCAGATAAGCAATTGTCCAGCACCCCTTCTAGTAAAAATGACCACGGAAAGCAGGGCGAGACTTTGTTGGAAGAGGTCATCAAGAGGGTGCGGGTGTGACCACCTATGGACCCTCAAGCTGGACATGCGCTCATGCAGTCAGGCTGTTACTCAGCCTTCTTTGTTCTATTCGGGCCATCGACTGATTAGATGAGGCCCACCCACACCAGGGAGGAGACTCTGCTTTACTCAAATGTTAATCTCACCCAGATACACCCTCACAGACACACCCAGAACAATGTATCACCACAGATCTGGGCATCCTGTGGCCCAGTCACAGTGACACACAAAATAAACCATCACGGCAATGAAAGGTATCTGCTGCATGGGCCACGCACCACACAGTGAACTAGGATTTCTCTGAGTAGAAAGTTGGTTCAGAGCCTTGGTTTGAATCCAGCCTCTCTCAAGTTCTAGCTGCATGTGTTTGGTTAAGCTATTTAACTTCTGTCAGCCTCCACTATAAAATGTAAATAATTGGAGGAACCTACACGATGGGTCTGTTTGGTGAATTGAGTGAGATAATATGTGGGAAATTGATAGCCCAGTGCCAGACATTTAAGGGCTCAACAAATTATAGCCGTCCTATTATGCTGTGAATGGTGAGGTCATGCTTTTGTCAGTTATCAATGGACTGCCTCTCATCTCCAAATTCAATCTTTAATGCTTGCTTCTTCTTAATAAGCTGGACTTTGTAAGCTTTTCTCATTCATACTGAGCACGATGCCGAGCTTTCTCAGTTGAGGGCGCTGAAGGGACATTGCAGGAGAAAGGCTTTTCGTACCGGTTCTGGCTGCTGCTGCATTGGTCAGAAGGGTAGCCTAGGCAGTGTGGATCAGATGATGGAATTGTCAGGCCCTGGGAAAGGCTTTGGGACACAGCAAAGTTTCCCTGCTCTGGCCTCAGCGCCAGACCCTCAGGGAGGGTCTCACTCTTTCCAAGCTGATCTTAGGTGATGGTGCCCCTAGAGGTAAGTGATCCAACTACAGCAAAGGGGGCCAAACTCCAGGTTCAGAAACAGAAGCACGCCCTGGTACCATCCATGCCCACCTTACTTTTGCTATTAAACCAAACACCATCAAGGCCTTTATCTTGGAAGAAAAGCTCCAGGTTTGCAAGGAAGGACCAGCACAGGTCAACTTCCCAGGCAGACCGTAGTGTTTGGCAGGGAAAGGAAAGATGTGGGTTTTGAAAAATGGCTCCCCAGAGTGAGGCTTGATCACCTTTTCTCAAGTACCCCAGTTACCTTAGGGGTGTAGTCCAGACGTAGAACCACTGGATCAATCTCTTGGGCCCTGAGGGCAGAATTTTGGCCACTGCTCACTTGCTGCGGGAGCTTAGACAAAGCCTTCTCTATGACAAAAAGTCCTGGGGTCAATAAGATAGTGAGAGCAAAGCCCAAAGTCCTGAGTGCAGTGGCTGGCACATAGTAGGTCCTCAATATTTGGTTATAAGATACAGATATTATTCTTCTTATTTTTGCTTCCAAGTAACTGTTCTGCATTCTCTGGGCTCCTGGGGACTCACCATACCCTCAATGAAGCTAGTGGCGAGGTGGGATTGTGATTGAGAAGCCCCTCCCCCAGCAAGGAGCAGAGGTGTGTCCCAAGCCAGACCAATTGGATGCTCTGTCCCTGCAATAGGAACCTGAAACAGGTGGTGCCCCTTTCACCTGAGTGGTGGCTCCGTAACCACGCTGTCTTTGCCAGGTGATTATTCCTAAGACTCTTCCTTTCCAGGTTCCCAGAGCTGCTTTGGTTTCACCCCGTTTCCCTGTTCCCCAGGCTCCCATGGACGCCGGGAATGCCTATTAGCCTTCCAGTTTATTCCCGTTTGTCTGAGTTAGCCAAAGTTGGCCTCTGTGGCTTATGGCCGAAGACCCTTGACACTGACAAATGGAAATAAGGGGTTCTGGATCCACTGCGGCAGGAAGAGGGCACACTCTGAGCTGTCCTCAGTCCTGAAAGGAGGACCGAATACTAAGGGGAGCTTGGGGGCAGGATGGCAAATCCTGAAAGTGGACTTCATGGTTTTACAGGACTTTAGCTGACCACTGTCCTCCGTGCTCATGTCATTCCAGCCCCACCGTCCTCCTTGCTACTTGTCACACTCACTAGGCACATTCCCACCCCAGGGCCTTTGCACTTTCTGTTCCCTTTGCCTGGAATGCTCCTCTTCCAGAAGCCCCCACAGCCTACTCCTTTTCCTCTTTGCTCAAATGTCACCTTCTCAGTGGGTACTTTCTCAACCACCCTACCTCAAAATGCAAACCACACCCATCTGGCCCTCCCTGTCTGACCCCTTATTTTTCTCCAGAATTTTCCAATTTACTATTTGATTTACTTATTTTGCCGTCTGTCTCCTAAGCTCCACAGGGCAGGGCTTTTTGTCCGTCTTGCTCACTTCAAGTATCCCCCGCACAGTAATCTGGCACATAGTAGGTGCTGGATAAATATCTGTTGACCTGAGTTGCATTCTGGGTAGATGCAGTCGGAAACTTCGTGGACCAAGCCTTGGTCCTGTAGAGGCCATTCATTGCCTGCCCAGCTCTGGAGAACCCTGCTAACAGGTGTCCCCCATTAGGGACTGGCTCCTGGGAGGACCCCAGTCTCCTCCTAATGACCGGCGTGCAGGGGGACGGTGGCCACTTAAAGCCTGGCCTCTCCTGCTTCCAGAGCCAGTATATCTTGTAAGACTTCCAGCAATAACAATAACAATCAAAAAATTAAAAATAGCGGCAGTCACCTTTCATGGGTGCTGCCCTTTTTCCCCTGGGCCTGTTAAGTGTTTTACATTCAGTATCTCATTTAAACATATGTTTCCCATGAGGTAATCATATTATACTCGTTTTAAAGATGAGAAAACTGAGGCTGGGAGAGTGTGCCCCACCATCTCCCGCCACTTCCTAGAGAGCCTGGCACGAAGCAGACATTGAGTAAATGATGCTGTCCTCCTCTGCCCCCATAAGGGGTGGGGCCTGGGGCGTTGGGCAGGAGAGTGGGGAGTTCATTGGGAGGTTGGGCGCTGCAGGTGCTGGAACGAGGGTGCGTGACTGGCTGCGAGGATCTTAGGCTCCGGGTGCTGCGGGGCCTGAGAGGCCCAGCGCCCGCTTTCCGGAGGGGCGGGGCCGCGCGCGCGGCGGGTCCTGACGTCACTCGGCGCTCGGTCCCGCCCCGCCGCGGCCGCAGCCGGGGAGCCGAGCAACCCGCAACCGCCACCGCTCAGGACTGTGAACGCCGCGCGCCCAGCCATGGCTTCAGGCCCCGGGGGTGAGGGGACGCTGGGCGCGGGGGCGGCGGGAGGGCAGCCCCGGGCCCTGGCTCTAGCTCTCGGCTAACCGGCGGCCCTCCCGTCTTGTCCCACAGAGGCGGAGACCCGGCAGAGGCTGCTGCGCACCGTCAAGAAGGAGGTAGGTGGCAGGGTGGGGGAGGGGGACGGGGCAGAGAGCGCGACCCTCAGCGGGAGGGGCAGCCGCAGCCCCCCGGGGAGAGGCTCAAAGGAGGGGTGGCCCCTGGCGGCGCGGCGGCCATCTCGGATGTGGGGCTCACCTGGGTTGGTACTTAACCTCCCGCAGGGCTGGAGGCAGGTGAGTTTGGGGGTGGGGGCCTCTGGATGTTTTTCTGCTGTGTGCATGGGCAGGTGCTGCGTGAGGGCCCTCCAGGTGTGGGGCACATCTGCTTGAGCAGGTGGGTGGGTCTCACTAAGATGAGACAGGCACCTCGGGGGCTGACAGGGCTTGGGGTGGGGGAGCTGGACGGGGCTGCAAAAGGAGGACCCGACTTCAGGAGAGGGGGAAGATTCCCTTTGGGGAAATAAAACCTACCCCCACCCCAATTCTCATTCCTGGGAGCCACCCTAGGAGCTCCCCGAGAGTCCCTGGTCAGCGGGTTACTCCATTTGTACTCCATGTGTGGGCATACGCCCCTCCTCTTCTGGCCCTCGGGCCCCTTGTGGTCCACCCCACCCCACTCAGCACAGGAGTGAGAGAAACAGACAGGGTTCAGCTGCCCCTCTGCCCCTTCTCTCTCCCCGTCCAGTGGGGAGCCGGGTCTAGCCTTTCGAGTTAATAACCTATGATTTCCTGCAGAGGGGAAGAATCTAGTGATGGGTGCGTGGGGAAGCATTTAGATGCCTGGGCTGTGTGTGTGTGTGTGTGTAGATGCATGGACGTGCCTGTGTGGGTGAGGACATGTGGCTGTAAGTGTGTGTATCTGAGAATGTCTGTGCCTCTGTCTGGAGAGATCTGTGTATCTTTACATATTGTGTGTACGTGTATCTGTGTGTCTGTGTATCTGTGTTTGTCTGATGTTTATCTGTGTGATGCAGGAACGTGTGAATGAGTGAGACTGTGTGTGTGTGTACATGTACCCGTGCATGTGACATGAGATGCATGAGTCTGTGTGGTGATGAGGGAGGCTGTGACAGTGTATAGCTTGTCCTCCTCATGTCACCCACGTTCCTCAACCTGGGACCCGTTGCTGCCGAGCTGTTATCCTGAGTCCTCAGCCTGAGACCTGGAATGGCCACAGACCTCGGGGGCTGGGCTGATTCCTGGGCCTCTGTGTGTGTTTGGGGTGCCAGCATCTGGTGTCCGCGCTGAGCACCAAGAAGCCCCTCAGGGAGTGTGGGGTGTGTCTGTGTGTATGCCTCTGTGTGTGGCATGTCCCATGTTGTTTCAAGAATCAGCTCCAGGGCTGATGGCACGTTCTGGCCTTTCTGAATAAAGAGAAATAGAGGATACATGGAATCCTCAGAAAGCTTCAGCCCTCACAGAGCTAGACCCCTGTGGGGATCTGAAGAAAGCTCTGCTTAGACCTTTCTAACAAAATCTACAGACCAACAACATTCTGGTGACTGTTTAGTGGAGGGTGTATATAGACACCCCCCCCCCCCCAGGTTAAAAACCTGCATTCTTTTTGTTCATGGTTTAACCAAACCATGTGCTCTCCTGATGTTTCACCTGGAATGGTTGTATTTTTAAGGAAATGGTTGGCTGGTTCCATTGAGGGAGTCTTGCAGGCAGAAGACCGTGTCAGTGAGGCATGTGGGGAAGGCTTCAACTAGGGCCCTGGTCCCAGCTATGCCACCAGTTCCCTTGGTGCCCTGGACAAGTCCCTTTCCCTTTCAAGTTTCCACATCTAGAGAAGAAAGCATTGTCCTTGGAGGTCTCATCATATCAGTCTAGCTTGGGTTATTGGCCAGGCTCTGGGGGACACTTTGCCCCTGGTGACCAGTGGTCTTCTTGCATCCACTCTCCTGGGAGCAGCAGAGTTGAGGGGCTCAGAATGAGTCCACCTCCTGCTCGGAGGGACCTCTTGGCATCCAGCTTGCTGCCTGAGGGCGACAGGGCAGCGTCTTGCAAGTTTGGACCAAGGGCCTCAAGCGCCCATTGACCCTGGATCTGTAAATCAGAAGGTGGGACTTAACAGTCGCAAGGTGGTGGCCTTTTCTAAATTCTCCGTTTCTTGGGGCACATTATTTTAGCAATCAGAGCTTCAATTTCCTGGGGGCTACTCTGTCCTGTGCTGTGTGCACAGTAACTTTTTGAGGTGAGTGAGGTTGTCCCCATTTTACAGATAAGGAAACTGAGGCTCAGAGAAAGCGTGCGTTGCTCAGGAGCACACAGCCAAGAAGGGACAGAGCTGGGGACTTACATAAGAGCCAGGTTCTGGACCCCATATGTCACAAACATGCCCTCCTTCCACATTTACACAGTGCTACAACCTCGGCATGTGTGGGTGGTGTAATTTCCATTGTACAGATGAGAAAACTGGCCCAGAGGGAGTTAGTGATGTTTCAAGGACGTAGACCAGTGAGGGGAACAAGTTCAAGTCTCTGTCTCCGAGTCCCCTTGTTCAGCATAGGTGCCCCTAAGGGCATGGCGACAAGTCTGTGCCCCCAAAGCAGATCTCTCTCTTTTCCTTCCTCTGCCCATCTCTTGGGGAGTATCTCCCCCCAATATCAGAGACCCAGCCTTCACTGGAATGGTGAAGGGAGTCTCTTTGCCTAAAAATCTGGGATCAGGTCAGGTCTTCCTTCTCCCCACCGTCTTGGTTCAGAGGAGCCCCAGCCCTGCCTGTCACAGCCCTGCCCAGAGGCGCCTTCCATCCTTCTTTCTGGAAGCGGTGGCTTAACAGTCAGTTTCTGTAGATAAGCCAGGCAGGTCTGCAAGCTTTGCCGGAGCCACTGAAGCCACAAAGGCCAGTAGGCGCTGTGGGGCTGGAAGCTCTGTCCAGTGCTGACGCGGGGAGCCAATGTGACCCAGCACCGTAAAGCTGGTGAAGAAGGAGCTTTGGGCTCACCCGAGCGGGCTTCAAGGGCCCGTGCACTTATTTAGTGAGGGGCGTCTGTGTGCCAGACATTGAGCTGGGCTCTGTGGATACAGCAGTGAACAAGCGAGGCCCTGCCCTGTTGGGGATGACGTTCCAGTTCTGTAGGACAGACCCTGACAGACATTCTGAGTGTAATTGAAAAGGGAATTACAGGCTGAGCACTGAGCTCTGAAGGAGAGGCACTTGGCACCACAAGAACACATCACAGGGAGAAGTAACCACATGCAGGTGCTCAGGTAGGCTTCCCAGAGGAAGTGATGTTCAAGAAGGTAAGTGAAGGATGAGTAAGCCTTCTCGGTGAAGAAACAGAGGAAAAGCATTCCTGGCAGAGGGAACCACATAGGCAAAGCCTTTGTGCCTGGATGGAGCACCGCGAACTTGAGGAGTGGGAGGACTCAGAAGGGGCTGGAGTGCTGAGAGAAAGGAGAACAGTGGGGACAGAGCGCCCAATCCTATTATAGAAGCAGGGGGAGGGAGTGGGGCGGACGTGAGGAATATGGAAAGAAGAGGGGAGCGCTGACATTGATTGCTTGTAAATACCACAGTCTTGGACAAGCACCCGTCTTTGCCTCCACAAGTGTCTGCGTTTCAGTTTATTCACAATGGGGATGAAAATTACTCAACTGTCAGGATAAACCATGTGAAAACACCCACCATGTTAGTCTGAGCTTTTGCAGGGCAGGCATCTTGTTTTTTCCGTTCCCAGTGCCACCAAGGGAAAGCTGGAAACCGGGTGGCCTCAGCGTGGTTTCCCCTAGTTAAATGCAACTAGCTCTATCCTGGCTCCTTCCTGGCTCCCTTCACCCTCCCCTCCTTTGCCCTCCCTGCCTCCACCTCTTAATTTTGTTTTGGTTCCCACAGAGAGCGGGGACTGGCTTCCCGTTGCCATGACGACTGCCATTAAAGGAGCCAGCCACGTGACTCTGAGTTGATAACGGAAGCAAAGTGACTAACTGCCTTGTTTTCCTGCCTCCAGGCTCGGCCTGGGAGGCCTGTTAATTGGAGGGGAGGGCGGGGGTGGGGGGTGCTTGCAGGCAGAAGGACAGACCCCAGGAAGGAGGCAGGCAGACTGACAGGAAGCTGTTTTAGCTCTAAATGCTAGAGCCGGTAAAAGGGCTGTCCTGGGTAGCCATCGTCACTGAGCAGAACTGGGCCTGTCTGGGAAGCAGAGCCTCCCAGCCCCTGGATGGCAGGTGACGGCGTGGGGGAGGTGGATGGGACATGCTAATAAGGTTGGCAGAAGGGCAGAGAAACAACTGACATTGCTACTAGGACCCCATGGTGCTTTCACGTTAACCTTGGGGTTCTTCATGAAGGTTCTTAATTTTTTTCCCCCCAGGTAGGGTTGCCAAATAATGTACAGGTCACACAATTAGAATTTCAGGTAATGAATCATTTTTTAGTTGAAGTGCGTATTGCCAAATCTGGCAGCCCTACCCCAGGGGACATTTGGCAATGTCTGGAGACAGTTTGGGTTGTCACAACTGGAGTTGCTGCTGGCATCTAGTGGGAAGAGGGCACGGATGCTACTCAGCTTCCTGCAGCGCAGGCTGGCCCGCACTACAGAGAAGTAGCCAGCCTGTAATGGCGCTGCTGTCGAGGTTGAAAAGCCTCTGTGCTGGGCGCTGTCCTGCGTGCTCCCCAAGCATCTCCTCCTCCACTCTTCAGGAGAACCCTAAGAGGGAGAGTCGTTACCTCCTTCCCTTGATGGATGAGGAGCCAGAAGCGCAGGGACCTTACGCAGCTCCCGTTCAGGTCACAGAGGCAGCCATGGAGAAGCCGGGGTTCATATCCCCCCTGGCAGGATCTGCAGGGTGGCCTCAGGACCCAGATTCCCAGAGGGCGGTGGTAGGGAGCCATGAGCTTCAGCAGAGTCCCTGGCACTATGGCTTGGGGTTGGGGGTGTGTAGGGAAAGAGATGAGGCAGGAAAATTCCATTAGTTCTAGCTCGTGCGGGGCCGTGGACGCCAGGCTGCAGTGTTCGCTCCATCAGACAGTGGGGAGCTATAGATGGTTTATGAGCAAGGAGGGTCTTCTTTGGAGTTGTACTTCAGGAACTTTCGGTTCATAGCCGGGGCCAGCATGGACCCTTTCTGCCAGTTTTTAGAAGAAACTTCCTTCCTTCTGTTATCCCTTCCTCCTTTCCTTTCCCTCCTCTGCTCCTCCTTTCCTGACCTCTCTCCCTCCTTCCATTCCTTCCTCTTTTCCTTCCGTCCAAAATACTTATTGAGCCTCTACTATGTGCCAGACACTGTTCCAGGAACTACAGATTGAGCAGTGAGCCGAGCAACATCCCTGCTTACGTGCTGTTGTGAAGCATGCAGTCTACTTGGGAGACAGATAGATAAGCAATAAATGTGTATTAGAAGTGACACGTGCTATGAGGAAAAGAAAGGAAAGGGGGTGGAGAGTGCTGGGAAGGGCTCTCTGATGGGGTAACATCGGAGTAGAGACCTGATGCAAAGGAGAGAGCCACGCAAACGTCTGCAGGAAGGGTGTGCCTGACAGAGGGAACAGCAGCTGCAAGGGCCTTGAACAGGGCACAGTGGCTACCAGGAGGCCAGTGAGGCTGGAGGGAAGTGAACATGAATGGAAGAGAAGGCCGATCGTCTCTCGCGAGCTTCAGCTTTTACTCTGAGTGACATGGGATCTGTGGGAGGGATTTGAGCAAGGGGGTGGGGGGCAGGCCATGAGCTCATCTATTTTGTGGACTGCTCAGGCTGCAGGGTGAGCAATAAATGTAGGTGACACATTGGGGGGGGGGCTGTGTGCAAAGTCATTAGGTAAGAGAGTAAACTTCTGCCTTGTTCTCTGAGCTTTCAGTTCTTGGGCTGAAAGTCACAGCCCGCACACCCCCGCCGGACCAAGTAGGGGGTTCCAAAAATGCTTGGAGAATGAACTCAGACATTCTGGGCGGGATATTTTGGGGCTCTCATGCTGGCAGGGTTGACTCAGACAGTTTATGTGTCGTGCTTTCAAGCTTAAGACGGCAGAAATGTTCCTCATGAATAATCCAGCCATATCCGTCGCTGCATTTAGATGCTTTTTTCAGGTTTCTGACAATGTGACTTCCCAGGTAGTGATGGCTTGGGCTTCAGCCCCCTGGTTCCATGTGGTGAGGGTGGTAGCTGGCTTTACTGCTTAGTTATGTCTCCTGGGTCTGGCTGGGTGTCCCCTGCAGTAACCTCACGAGGGGCTCCGGAGAGGGTGGTAGCATTTGTTGCTGGTTGGCAGATAGGAAAGGGTCTTTTTGTCACCCAGTGGGCCCACCTGGGGCTGCAGACCCCAGGATGGGAAATGAGGACACCTGAGTCTTTGTCCCATCTCTGCCCTGAGTCCCCGTGACCTCCTAGCGGTGCCTTCTCCCTGTCTCATTCATTCTCCTGCTTTCTAAGTGGACGAGGTTGGACAGCTCCAGGATTCTAAGAACCTCGAATCATCTCAGTCAGATGACGTCATTCTCCAAGAGCCAGATTTCCCTGATGTTTCCTCTCCTCTGAATTTGCCAAGTCTGTTTTTAAGAGTTATTAAAACTCAGTAGCTGATAAGACTTTTTGGGAGCCTTCACTCCACTCAAGGAAAACAAGGGCTTACCTAAAGCCATTCTAATGGGATAAAGTCTTGTTTTTTTGGACAGCATTTACTGAGCATTTTATATAGGATGACCTCGTTTAATTATCTCAACCCCCCATGAAGTGGATAAACACTCTCCCTTATAGCTAAGGAGAATGAGCCACAGAGATGGCAAGTAACTTGCGTGAGGTCACAGAGCTCATCAGAGATACAGCTTTGGGTCATCAGTGGTACTGCTTTTCATTACTCTGGAGCCCAAATCAGTGACCCACGCGTGCTTACGAGCTATGCTGAGAGTGTGGAGTTGGGGAAAGGGCCAACCTTAGGAACTGGACAGTCCTGAATTCCTCTTGCCATTTAGTAGGTGCGTGACCCTCTCCGGCTTGAGTTTCCTCATGTAGCTAACAGTGAGGGCATCATCTACCACACAGCAGTGCTGTTATGCCATCCCTGCCGGGCAGGCCTTTAGCAGTATTTACGGAGAGACCAGGCCTTGTGCTTGGCTCACCCAGTCAGTCTCAGAAGGACATCTGATCCCCTCTGAGCTTGTAGGTGCTCTCAGCATGGCATCTCGCTGTCCCTGGGTAAACCGTGGGCTGGGGAAGCCGTGGCCACAGGAGCAGTGCTGTAGGCTGGGCACAGGCATTTATGGGGTGCAGAGGGACAAGCCCTTGAGTGGGAGTCCAGAGGGCTGAGTCCTGACTGGCTGCACGAGCCTCCTGGGTGGGAGGCTGGATCTTCCCTCTGGGTCTGGCGGCTCCTTGGCCTCATGGTGGTGATGTCTCAGCCTAAGGAGATCAGAAACCCTCGTGAGCCTGCTGGCCCTGCCACGTGGTCCCTAGGACCCCCTGGGTGAGGCGGCTAAGTGTGCTGAACTCCAGTGGGAGGCAGTGTGTTTTTCTTTCTTTTGGTAGTACCAGAAGATAGCAGATGAATCGATTTTTGTGCCTTTTCTTTGCAAAATCTTGAAGAAACTCAGATCGTGGGTGTTTATAAAGGACAGTAGCAGGTCCTTTTGTAGTGAGTCCCCATTTAAAAATCAGGTCACTGAAGGCCTAAGAGTTCAAGAGATTTAGTGGTACTTGGGCACTGAATGAATTCTTCTTTAATCATTATTTAGTAAATTATGTTTAATTAGATTAGAATTATAGCAACTATCATTTATCAAACACTGCTGTAAGTGATTTACTTTATCTCATTTAATTCACAAAGCAGTCTTCCTGTGGAGTAGGTACAGATAGCAACTCCTTTTTAGTGATGAGGAAAGAAGCTCAGAGAGGTTAAGAAACTGGACTGAGTTCACACAGCTGAGCAACAGCAGAATGGGATATTTTAGCAAGCTCCATCCATTTCAAGTTGGATGATAATTTGCTCATAAAACTAGCTAGACCAATAAGTAAATCTATCAACATAAGATGAAAAGGAAAAGAGAAACTGACAAATGGATTTATTGGTTCAATTGTTTGAGAAGTTTGGAGTGATTCCAGCTTCAGGTACAGCTATATCCAGGGGTTCAAATGATGTCATTAGGACCCCATCTCTCTCCATCTCTCTGTGCTGCCTTTCTCTGTGTTGGCTTTATGCTTTGCCTCTCTCTGTGGGGAAGTAGAGTATTGCCCAGCAGCTCTCAGGGTACAATCTGCCAGCTTGGCATCGCAACAGAAAGAGAGCTCCTCCTTGCCCATGGTTCTAGCAGAATTCTTTGGATTAGGTCTCATTGGACCAGCCTAGGTCACGTGCTTCTTTTGCTCCAGTCACTGTGGGACAGAGTGCTCTGATTGGTCCAGCCTGGAGGGGTGAAGTGTGGAGTCAGCCCTAAGAGAGCCAGGGAGGGGACCCAGAGTAGAGTCAAGGTGAAAGGACCAGACAAGGAGATGGAAACCAGGTAGCAAAGCCACAGACATCCATCGTGAAGGAGTGAGTGTGCCTGCCTTTGGAGCTCAGCCTCTAACAGTGGAAATACCCACTTTTGTGCCCTGTGCTTGCCTGTGATCCCAGGTGCTTCCTGGGGACCTACTGTGTGCCAGGTGTCTGCCGGATCAGAGATTTCTTCTCTGGGGGAGGTGTACAAAACCCTGAAATTATACAAACACTTTGTACTTCTTATGTGGAGAGTATTCTCAATTATCATCAGTACCTCTAAGTGGTCCACAACCCAAATACCCAAATATGGTATTCACAGAAGTGAAATGATGCCTGTAACGTCTCACCCAGCGAGCCCTCTAACAACAATAACCGCTAATAATAATCACAGCCAGCATTTATTGGGAACCCACTAGATTCCAGACCTGCACTGTCCAATGGGAGCCGCTAGTCACATGTGACTACTTCCATTTAAATTAAGTAAAACTAAATTAAATGAAAAATACAGTTCCTCAGTTGCACTAGCCATGTTTACAAGTGCTCAATAGGCACGAGGCTAGTGGTACTGTGTCGGACAAGACAGGGATAGAGAATGTCCAGAAAATTCTATCATTTTCTAGACGTTGTGCTAAGTGCTTTATAGCTATTATCATATTTAATCTTAAAAACAAACAAACAAACAAAAAAGCCTGAGATGGGTGGGTCCTGGTTATTACCCGGTTTTGCAGGGGAGTAGATGGAAGCACAGGGAAGTGCAGTGACTTGCCCAAGGTCACACCGCTGGGAAGGGCGGAGCCAGGATTCTAACCAGCCCTTAGACACGATATTCAACTGCTTTTCTTCTGAAGGATGGGTAGAGATGGTTAGTCTGTTTTCTGCTTCACTCTGTGTGTGTGTTTTAAGCAACCATCTGGGAATTCCATTTCTTACTTTCCTGCAGCTGCCCGGACCCCAAAAGTCTGGGCAGCCTTCCAGGGAATCCAGCCACGCTCAAGAGTCTGTGTGCGCTTTCCCCATCCGTGAGGCCCGTGGGTCTGTGAAAGTGGGGCGAGTTGCCAGGGGAGCTGCCACACGCAGTGGGCAGAACAGCTGGGAGGAAGCTGGCCGGTGTCCACGGTGTGGGCTGGGAACGTGAAACACAGGCTGTTTCCTCTGGGAATGGGGTGGGGAGGGGTGGTGGCTGGGGGTTGTCTTCATGGCCCCATCGTCTCCAGTGGTGACTGTGCTGGGGAGGGTTGGCCAGAAGGACCTTTTGCCCAGGTGCCCCCAGGTGAATGCCCCAGAATCAGGCACTGGGGGAACCTCCTTGTCAAGGGGTGTCTGAGGCACCTGTGCAGAGTGGCGACAGAAGGCCCGTTTATGGGCACCCCATTCTCAGCCCCAGAACACCCCTCCTTCCAGGTCGTGGCAGGTCAGCCGGTCCTCGTCCTGTTAGGGAACAATGCCTGGTGCCTATTTATAGCAGCCGGTAAACGATTAACTGGGGCCAGGCTGGCAGCAGCCGAGTGAGAGGCCTTTCCCGCTCCTGCCAGCCCAGTAGTTACGTTTAGTTCAGGTTAGAGGGAGGAGCTGGAGTGGGGATTTGCCTGACCCCGAAGGTCCACAGGCCACTGCTTTATCATGCATGACCCCTCCCCTCCCCTCTCACTCCCACCTCAGGGCTGCCCCTGCAGCAGGACACCGGTAGCTTTGCCTTCTTTACTACGTGTGTGTGGCTGTGCAGGGCAGGATGGAAGTGTGTGGACGGAAGGTTGGCCAAGGCACCCGGAGCTGCGTTTGCGAGAGCGCGCAGGAGAGGAAGCTCCGGGCCTTTTACCAGGGGTTGCTGAGTTCCCGCCTGCACCAGGTCGAGTCAGAACCCTTCTCTGTGAAGCCTGGAAGCCCCAGCAGGTCAGGACAGGCCCAGGGCACAGAACAGCCCACATCAAAGGAGGCCCTCAGGCCTGTTTGCTGGAAGGTCTCCATCCTTGCTGACTTCCTCCATTAGTGGCAGAGTGAGGAAAGGACTTTGGTTTTTTTCTTCTTTTTCTAATAGACTTTATTTTGTTGGAGCAGTTTCAGCTTCCCAGTAAAAATGGAGTGGAAAGTACAGGGATTTCCCATCTATCCCCTGGCCCCCCACACGCATAGCTTCTGCCATTATCAATGTCCTACACCAGAGTGGGACATTTGCTACGGCGGATGAACCCACATGGACACACCATTCTCACCCCAAGTCCATAGTTTTCATCGGGGCTCACTCTTGGTGGTGTCCATTCTGTGGGTTTTTACAAATGTGTAATGACATGTACTCACCACCGTAGTCACATACAGAACAGTTTTACTGCCCGAAAAAACCCTCTGCGCTCTGCCTTCCCCTTAACCCTTGGCAACCACTGGTCTTTATGCTGTCTCCATAGTTTTGCCTTTTCCAGAATGTCATGTAGTTGGACCTACACAGTATGTAGCCTTTTCAGACTGGTTTCTTTCACTTGGTAATAAGCCTTTCAGGTTGGATGTTTCTTGTTGTTACCATGATTCTGCTTCGGGAATCAACATGTGACAGAGAGGAGCTAGGTGTCAGTGTGCTTGGGGAGGTGGCGGAAAGCCAATGAAAGATGATGGCTGTGGCAGAGGTGGAGCTGGCAGGGGCTGCTGGACCTGGCTCCAGGAGTGGGCTGTGACTAGGACACTGGGACTCACTGGGCTAAGGGAGCAGGTGCATTGGCCACCTGGCTGCTGGGGTCCCCACTGTGACCTGGGACAGTCGGGCAGGAGACCTTGATTCAAATCCCCGCCTCTTCACAGGTGGATGATCTTTGCCCCTCCCAGATCAGCGGCTGCCACGCTGATGACACCGTATGCACGCTTGTGAATCACTGGGCTCATGTGTGTAACGTTCCCACTTGGCTTGTGGGAAGAATATGCAGGTGTTCGGTGAATGAACAAATGAACCTACTGTGTGCCAGGCTCAGCTCAGGTTACAGTCAGGGGTTTGAATCTCTGCCCTGCTGTTTACAAGCCGTGTGCTCTTGGGCAGGTCATTTAACCCCACAGAGACTCAGTTTCCTCATCAGTAAAATGAGGAGGGTAACTGTATCCACCTCACTTAATTACCTTGAGGATTAGGGGAAGTAATGGCCCTGAGCAGGGTGCCAGCACACAGTGAGCACTTTATAAATATGGAGCTGAGCTGCGCCCTCCACAACTAAGATTGAAAGGACAACAACTTAACTTGGAATAAGTCCTGGAAGTGCACACTGTTCCCCAATAAAGTCCTTTTCCCCTTCCCCAATTAAAAAAAAAAAGAATCTAAAAAAAAAATCTTTATAAGTAAACACTGGTTGTCATTACATAAAACAAATGCATAGAGCACTTGCTATGTGGCTGCTATTGTGTTCAATGCTTTTGATGTATTATCTTATGCCTGTGAGGCAAATACTAAAATAGAACCCATTTTACTGATGGGAATGCTGAGGCTCAGAGAAGGGACATGATTTGCCCAAGATCATGAGTGCAAGAGCGAGGTTGAATTCTGGAAGTTTGACCCCAGAACATAATATTCATAGCCGTGCAGTGCGTATTACTGTGGGAGCTTGGGACGGGGAGAAGGGGAGTCACATCAACTTTGGGAAGCAGTCACATCAGGAAGGAGTGAAGAGAAGAGAAGGGCACCAGGTCCTGGAGGATTGGGTGCTTTTTCCAGAGCTGGAGATGGAGGTAGGAATGGGTGGGGATGCCAGGTGGAGGGGACTGTGCAACCAAAGGCCAGGCAGTGGGAATCACGTGGGTCACACAGCCGCAATGGCATGTGCAGCGGGAGCTTGGGGTGCGGGAAGGGGAAGGAACAGGATTTGGCAGGACAGGAAGATTGGGTCACCCCGTGGACACACTCACAGCTTGCAGGTGGGACCATCCCATCCTCCCTCATCCGCCCCCACCCAATCATGTCTGTCTGTGTCTGTGCTTTGGAGCTTCCAAAAATATTCCTGTTTCCCCCACCCCTCATCAGCCCTGTTCCAGCCCCTCCCAGCTCTCACCTCTTGCATGCCTCGCCCATAACAATTTCAAAAATAAGAAGCCGCCAGCTATTTCCATGTAGTCTTTTCCCTGCCACGTTGTGCTTCCATCTGTTCCTTCCTTTCAGCTCCTAGGCAGCTCTGAGGGGGCAGTGGCAGGGGAGAGTTTTTACCCTGTGCTTCAGAATTGGAGACACCAAGGCCCAGAGAGTTCATTCTTACTTGTGCTTGAGCTCTTGAGCTTTACCTCCTCCAGGAAGCCCTCCTTGACCTCCCCACCCCCCCAGTTTCTTTGTTATTTGTTCTCATAGAACCCAGCTCTTTCGCTGCAGAGAACTGGTCTCACTTTGTAAATACCATCCACTTGTATGACTGACTTACTGTCTTTCCATCTCGCTGGACTGTGACCTCCCTGAGGATGGGGATGCTACCTGGCTGCCACCTGGTGCCAGACATGCAGGAGATGCTGATAAATGTCGAGTGAATCAGCAAGTTTCTGTTCAAGTGATACATGCTGGGAATGCAGGTGTTAGCAGAACATGGAAGAGGCCCACTTAGTGCCACTTGAGGACGGGAGAGTCCAGGAAGGCTCCCGGAGGAGGTGACACCTAAGCAGAAGCCTGGAGCCTGAGTTGCAGTGACCCAGCTGGAGCATGCATGGAGGGGCAGCTGGCAGAATGTACCACGTGAGCAAGGGGGTGAGCCCTTGGCGATGCCTTTCAGGGGGCCAGTGTCTGAGGGCCAGTGGTCTGAGGCTGGGCTGGAGATGCCGGCCTGCTGAGGCGTGTACGTCTCATTCTCAGCTCGTCCTCAGCTCACCCCGCCTGCCCCAGTGGTTGTAGAGGGGCCTTTGAGTCATCCCCCTCTCCTCCCCACTTTCCTCACATGCTGAGAGTTGTTTTTGAAGCCCTCCTGAGTCCCTCCAGGCATCCTAATTTAACCATCCTCTCCACTGTGCTGCGAGTTTCTTGGGGATGAAGAGTCAGGGTGCCTGGGGCCCTCCATCTCATAGGCCAGTGCTGGCTCAGCATTACTCATCCACGCGCGCTGCCAGGCACCAGCCATCTGAGACCGCACGTGGGGTGGGGGCGTTCTGAGTCAGGACCGAGGCAGCAGGCCTCCGAGCAGCAGGTGGCAGCTCTAGTGACGTTTAGTTAGGCCCACTATGTGCCACAGACACTGTGCTGAGTGCTTTAAACCAGGGGCCATGTGGCCAAATCCAGCCTGTTTGTGTACCGCCAGAGCTAAGAATGGTTTTCACATTCTTAAAGAGTTGTAAAAACCAAAGAGACTATGTGACATAGATGGTACGTGGCGTGAAAATAAGTTTGCCAGATTTAGCAACTTAAAACTTCAGAATGCCTGGTTAAGTTTGAATTTCAGAAAACAACAATCTTTTCGTATTAAGTCTGCTTCAGTATGCTTCATGCAATATTTAGTATATACTTTTACTAAAAAACAAAACAAAAAACAATCCTTATATATCTGAAATTCGGGTTTCACTGGGCATCCAGTATTTTATCTGGCAGCCCTACCCCAAAGCCTGAAATAATTGCTGTTTGCCTGTTTCTAGAAGATGTTTGAGGAGCCCAGCCTTACACACATTCCAACAAGATCAGGTGTCCGAGGGGCTTCCCTGGAAACAAGCTCAGTAAGCGTGAGTGTTGTGACTGTCACCAGCATGAGCATCAAACATTGAGCGCCCTGCACGTGCCCTGTCCTCAGGGCTTAAGAGCTGCGTGGGAGAGACAGACGCAAAATGGATACACACTGATGTATAGTGAAAGGCAGGCGGTGAGAAATCCGTTCTAAGGAAAAGCGTAAAGCAGCGTGCTCTGTTTTAGACAGTGAGCCCTGCCCCTTTTCTGGGCTCTGTGCGTGTTTTGTTTATGGAATCTTCACAGAGCAGCCCTGAGAGCTGGTGCAGGTGTCACCCTCATTTCACAGATGAGGAAACCGAGGCCCGAATCCTCCAGCTCATGGCAAAGCTGGAGTTTGACCTGCGGCTGGTGGCTCTCAGCTCACGCTCCTTACTCAGTTCACTAGTGCCTCCCTTTGTGTGGTGCCAGCTGTGTGCTGGGTCCCGTTTGAGGCCCTCTGCCTGTATTTTCCATAAACCTTATGACAGCCCTGACCCTGGGCCATGTGTATTCCCTTTTGGGGTTTAGAGGGCGTGAACACAGCAGTGTGGGGAGGCAGGGAGGAACAGCAAGTTGATTTGGAACCTGGCAGGGTTCAAGGTGGACAGCACGAGGATATCTGGGTGTGGGCAGGTGGCAGGTATGAGGAGGGGAGTGGACAGGGCCGGCCTGGGAGCCCCAGGAGCCCCACTTCCGGCTTTGCTGACTGGCCCGGATTTCCCTGCCTGACTCCCTTCTGAGATTAATCCTGTTTTTATGCTATTTAAATATTTGCAGGTGGAGGGAGGGATGGCAGGAGGGTGGGGCTGTTTCTGAAGGGTGGCAGGGTGGGGCTGGAGGTGGGGTGGGCAGGTGCTCAGAGGTCTGATGTGGAGGGGCGGGGCCAGGGCAGACCCAGAGGCCACGAGGCCCTGACTTGCAGGTGGATGGGAAGCTGGGGTTGGTGAATGGAGCTGAAGGGCCCCTCTGTGTTTGCCCCCTCACGTAATAAGGCTCAGGAACATCCACTGTGGGCCAGGCTACTCACTGTCAGCTCTAGAGTCACCACCACTTGTAGAATCGCTACTAGGTGCCAGGTAGTGTCTTCACGATCTCATTGAAGCCTCGCCTTACTCCTGTGAGTAGGGGTGCTGTTATCATCCACCCCTTTTGGCAGGTGGGGAAACCGGTCTGGCGTCATGCGGATAGTGAGTGGCCAAGGATTTGTCCCCAGGTCAGTGACTCCATGTTCTGGGCTCATGGCCCCTCCCAGCTGCCTCCTGTCATCCTGTCCCTAGAGCTCATCAGCTGGTTCCAAAAGGAGTGAGCTCCCCGTCATGGGAGGAATGTGAGCAGCTGTTGGAGGACTCCTGGGAATGGATGCTGGAGAAGGACAAAAGCTTCCTGGCCAGTTTGACCTTTGAGCTCCACCCCCCGCCCGAAAGGCCCCCACAGGATGTGGTTGGCAGAGTGACATGGGCAGGGCTGGAGACAGAGCTCCAGGTTAGGCCACCGACAGATCTGGATCCGAGTCCAGGTTGTGCCCCTGCCTGGCTGTGAGTCCTTCGGGCAAACTGCATAAACTCTCTGAGCCTCAGTTTATCCATCTGTAAAATGGCGATAACAATGCTCTTGTGATGATTAAATATTCTATACAAAGCACTTGGTGCACAGTATGTGCCCAGTAAACATTCTCTCTTACTCTAAGCTGGAGAATAGCAAAAGCATTTGGTTCAAAATGGCCTACAGCTTCTGCTAGAAGACAAAGTCTTTGTTAGAACAAAGGCCCTGGGTCTGAATCCTGCATCCTCTGCATGACCTTGCATGAGTTATCCAATCTCTCTCTGCCTCAATTTCCCCATCTGTAAAATGGGAATAATTTGGGAACCTACCTCATTAAGGTTGTGCTTAAAAACAGTCCCTGGAACATAGTATATGCTCACAAAAGAAAAAAAAAAGAGGAGAGCATTAGCTTTTAGCATCATGAAACTCCTCCTATGCGCTAGCCCGGCCTGGGCCTGCCCTTTCACAATAACAGTACATTTAATCCTCAACACAGCCCTGCAGCGTGCTAGTGTCCACTTTAAAGAAGAGGAAACTGAGGCACCAGCAGGGGCACAACTTGGCCGAGCTCACACAGCACGTGAGTGGCCAAGCTGGGATGTAAATGCAGGTCTATGAGGGTCCGAATCGCACCAGCCACAGCCCCCACCTCTGGTATCTCATGGGGCATGATTCCTGGGCCAAAGCTTAGAAAGTCACACAGGTAGCAAGGAGCTAGGAGGCCACCTTGCCTCTCTGCCCCTGTCCCCAGGCCACTCCGAAGTCCCTCAAATCTGTTGGCCTCCAAAGTGGACCAAGGTCAAACCCATGTCTGGAGGCTGACGGGTAAGGAGGTTGAGTTGAATTTTGGAGACCTTCTGCGACTGCCTGGCTCCCTTCCTTTGCCCAATGTCTGGCCTGTCCCCCAGGATGGGTCCCCTGCCTGCAAGAGTGGGCAGCAGCCTTTCGTCCTGCATGGAGACAGTGCCGCCTTCTCCAGGGCTCTCAGGGACCTTCTGGGGGAGGCTGTCATCTTCATTGCCTTTTTAATTTCCTGTCCTGGCCTTGGGCTGTCGGCCTGTTATTAACTTCTAGGGAGAAGTTCTAGCCCACAGCTGGGAGCCAGGGAGGTGGGGAGGGGTCCTCGCTTGGTGCTGCATTCCCACCTCCACCACAGATCAGCGCATAGGACCAGAGGCCTGGAGCCAGACAGCAGCCACGGGCTCCTCCCCGGGCCAATTTACCGGCTGTGTGATTGAGAGAGGGGTTGCACTTGCTGAAATTCAGGATCCACAGCTAAACAGACAACCTGCTCTGCAGAGCTTGGACTTCACACAATGTATGAGTACAGTCAGGGTGCCAATCGGAAACAGATGGTTCCACCAAACCGAGTACATTAAAGTGGATTTAATAAAGGGGCTATTGACTAAGCTAGGGAAAGGAAGCTGGGAGACCACAAGGAAGCGTGCAGCATCCCTCCGTGACTGCTAACTGGGGCCGGAGGGGGACCAGGAACTGTTACCTCCCCTAGGATGACAGGGGTGGGAGGGAGAAGTTAGAAGAAGGGGCGAGCTGTGTGGGGAGGGCCCCTGGACAGGAGCTGTGACCACTCCATCTTTTCCTTAAGGATTTCAGGACAGCAACTTCTTTCATGTCCTCCCCATGCTCCCGTCTCCTTTTCCTTCCCCTGAAATCCTCTACTGCAATCTGAGCATGCTTGAGATCACCTGGAAGCCTTGATGAACACCCCAAGTTTCTGATTCAGTAGGTCTGGGGTGAGGCCTGAGCATCGTACTTGAACCCACTCCCCATTGGACCGCGCCTGGGGCAGCTCTGCTCTGCCCGTCTCACTTGCCCGGCACCTCTTAGCTTGTCCTGCCTTGTGGCTCCTTGGACTGGAAGCCCCTCCATGGCAGATGGTCTGACTCCATCTGTTTCACTCTCTGCACCTTGCACACAATGTCTGAGGGCTAGTTAGGGAGACCCCTGCCTCCTGCCCAGCTGAATGCACCCCACTTGCCCCATTTACAACTTCTCTCTGTTGTTTCCGGCCCAAACATGTCTTCGCTATGGCTTGGCGTCCTTGACTGGAGGCTGACGCTGAGACGGAGGTCAGCACGCAGGTGCTTTATTGAGGTGTGCGCTTGGGACCAACACCAGGGGGAGCGGCGTGAAGCCTGCAGGAGTGAGGAGAGGGAGGAGCTGGGCCGTGATGTGGTCTCCCTGGTCAGCCAGCACCCTCGGGAGTTCCGAGGGGATGGCCCTTCAGAGCTGTCCTGAGTTGGGGCAAAGATGCCGGATCTTTACACCCCTCATGCATCAGTCACTGGATGTGGCCACACTAGGAAGGAGTGAGTCCTTGGAGGAGGCTCTCTCTGCAGCTGAGGTGACCCTGTCCCCTAAGGGACAGCAACTCTCCCAGCAGTGGTGGCCTCCAGTCCTGATAGGATCTGAGTGGCACATTACAGCATCTACCATATCATCAGAACAGGCCCAGAGAGCTGGGGGGGAGGGGTGAGAGGCCTTCTCATGGCCCCCACTGCCCTGTCCCGCCCATCCCTGTGTCCTGTAGTCCCTTGCTCCAAATTCCTCCTTTCCCCACCCTCAAACCATAAAGCCCTCTTTCCATCCCTCAACCCTCCAGAACCCAACAGAAGCAAGGATCTGTTCCAGGCCTCTCTCCTTGGCTTGTAGATGACCATCTTCTCCCCCTGTCTTCACAGAGTCTTCCCTCTATAACTGTCTGTGTTCACATGTCCTCTTCTCATAAGGACACCCGTCATATCAGAGTAGGGCCCACTCTGATGATCTCATTTTAACCTAATCATCTCTGTGTACAATCTCATTCTGAGGTGCTAGGGGTTAGAATTTCAACCTATGAAATGGTGGTGGGGGGACACAATTTAGCCCATAGCACTGAGGGAGGTAACAGTTTGCAGGATCTAAAAGAAGAGCGGGACGAGTGACAAGGGAAAGGAATGGACGGAGGCTGGGGCATCCTAGAAAGTGAGTGCTGGGCGAGTCTTTGAGGCCAGGAAGGTAAACTGAGACCCTGAAGGGTGAGGCCAGCCTGAGAGTACCTGTTAATTGGCACCAGAGCCAGAAATTAAGCTGGGGGATTTTCCCTGCGTCCTGAGGAAGCTCAGCTTCCTTTCATGGATGGATCATATGGGGCCTGGCGGTCTCTGTGCTCACCATGGAGAAGGTCATGGGCAGGTGGCAGAGCCACCTCCAAGGAACAGGAAGATGTTGGCAGGAGGGCTATAGTCTGCTTAAGACAGGGGTGGCCACTGGAAGGAGCTGGCCCTGTGTGGGGTGGTCAGCCACGTTGGCACTCACCCCGAGAACTGTCCCTGTTCTGTGACTCAGGGGCCGTTCTGTCTGCGGGAGCTGCGAAGTGAACCAGCCCGGTGGTGCCAGCCTTTCTTGTGCAGGGTCAGTGAGTTGGGGCAATCCTCCTTCTGTGCGTTTCTCCTTAATTCTCACACTACTGCCACACAGTACATCTGACACCAGATGTGTAGGTTTACAACACATCAAGCAAACTTCCGACCCCAGCTGGTGTCCTACATTTTAACTCAGTTCTGACACTATCTACCTGGAGACATCTCAGATCCCACAGGTCAGGTTAAGGGCTCCCGCCCCCTGCAGATGCCAATTGCAAACCTCACCTTGTCACCTGTACTTCTGACCAACCAGCTATAAATCAGGGTTCCCAAGACCCCCTCCTTGCAAGGTGAATTTTCTTGTTTCTTTTTACCCTGATTTTACGTGCATAAATGTGTCTGGTGAGCAGGGAAGAGGGATGCACGGACCAGATGTGACTGGTCTCAGGGCAGCAGAGGTGTCTTCATCGTCATTACTAAAATGCTATTCGTTGAGCACATTCCGTGTGCTTTACCTCTATCGCCTCATTTAAACCTCACCCTAGGAGGTATGCGTTCATCCAGTAGATACTCCTTGAGTGCCTGCTGCGTGCCACGTGCTCTTCTAGGTCTTGAGACTGGGGCAGTGAATGATGGACATGGAATTCCTGACGTCACAGAGCATACAGGTCCATGACGTCAGAGATGCGAAGAACAAATAACCCAACTGCATCCCGTGTTAGAGGTGACAGTGAAGCCCTCTGGAGACAAATAAGCAGAAAGGCGTGTGTTGAGTGTTGCATGGGGTGGGGTTGCTCTTTGAAATAGGGTGAGGAAGGAAGGTGACATTTGAATGGAGAGTGGAACGAACCATGGAGATTTCTGGGGAAAGAGCATTCCAGGGAAGGGAGCAGCCAGTGCAAAGGCCGTGAGGTGGGCCTGTGCTCACTGCATTGGGTACCCAGTAAGGAGAAGCGCTGTGTGGACTTGTGGAGTGAGTGGTGGGAACAGCGAGGGAGGAGGCCAGGTCAGCAGAGGTCCAGGCCGCGCAGCGCCCCGTGGACTGTGCCCCTCCAGGTGAGATCGAGGCCACAGGAGGGTTCTGAGCAAAAGAGGGATGTGGGCTGACTTACCTGTTTTCCTTTTCTAACTGGGAAACATTCATGTATATATACCACATTAACACATAGCATACCTACCTTTTAAAATTGTGGTAAAATACACCGAACGTGAAATTTTCCTTAGCCATTTTTAAGTTCCGTAGTGTTACATCAGGCGTATTGTTCAGGAGCGGATGTCCAGAACTCTTCTCGTCTTGCAAAACTGAAACTCTATATCCATTAAAAAATAATTCCATGAAATAGAATTCCCCTTTCTCCCCTGCCCCCAGCCCCTGGCAGCCACCGTTCTACTCTCTGTCTCTCTGAATTTGACTGACCACTTTAGGGACCTCATGTAAGTCTTTGTCTCTTGGTGACTGGCTCTTTCACTTAGCGTGATGTGCTCAAGGTTCATCCACGCGGTGGCATGGGTTATGATTTCTTTCCTTTTTAAGGCCGAATAACATTCCGTGGTATGACTAGACCCCCATTTGTTGTATTACATCTTCCTTCATCTGTGGACACGTGTGCTGCCTCCACCTACTGGCTGTTGTGAGTACTGCTGCCGTGAACGTGGTTGTCCAAATACCTCTCAGCGCTCTGCTTCCCATTCTGTTGGGTAGATGCCCAGAGTGGAAACGCTGGATTATATGGTAAAAATCTCTGTTTCGTTTTTTGAGGATCTGCCATCCTATTTCCATAGCAGCCGCACCATTTGACATCCCCACTAAGTGTGCACAAAAGCTCCTCCCCGTTCCCACCAACACTTGTTATTTTGTTTTTTGACAATAGCTGGGTGGGAGGTGGTCCCTCACTGTGGTTTTGACTTGCATTCGCCTAATGATTAGTGATGTTAGACGTCTTCATTTGCTTGTTGGCCATTGGCCTGTCTATTCAAGTCCTTTGCCCATTTTTTTAATCAGGTTGTTTTTTGTTCTTGTTGAGTTGTAAGAATTCTTTGTGTATTCTGGACATTAAACCTTATCAGGTTTGCAGATATCGTCTCCAATTCCGTGAGTTGTCTTTTTCATTCTGTTCATGTGCCCTTTGATGCACAGGACTTTTTTATTTTGATGTAGCCCAATTAGTTCATCTACCAATTAATTCATCTATTTTTACTTTTGTCGCCTTTGCTGTTGGTGTCATTTCCAAGAAATCATTGTCAAATCCAACATTATGAAGTTTTCCCCCTATATTTTCTTCTAGGATTTTTATCATTTTAAACACTCATTTAGGTCTTTGATCCATTTTGAGCTGATTCTGTATGTGGTATAAAGTAAGGGTCCAACTTCATTCTTTTGTATCTGGATATCCAGTTTTCCCAATACTGTTTTCAGAAAACACTGTCCTTTCCTCATTGAATGGTCTTTAGAAATAACTTGATCACAAATGTGACAGTTTATTCCCGGGTTCTCTGTTCTGTTCCATTTGTCATATATCTGTCTTTATGCCGGTGTCACACTGTTTTGATTATTGTAGTTTTGTAATAAGTTTTGAAATCAGGAAGGTTGAGAACTCCAGCTTTTGTTCTTCTTTTTGAGATTGTTTTGCCTATTCAGGGTCTTTGAGATTTCATATGAATTTTAGGATAGATTTTTCATTTCTGAAAAAAACGAACAGAAAACAAACGCTGTTGGGATTTTGATAGGAATTACACTAAGTCTGTAGATTGCTTTGGGTCGTATTGACATTTTAACCATAGTCTTCCAATGCATGAACACGTGGGATGCCTTTCCATTAATTTGTGTCTTTTTAAATTTCTTTCAGCAATGTTTTGTAGTTTTCAGTATACATGTCTTTCACCTCCTTGATTAATTTATTCCTCAGTATTTTACTTTTTTATGCGATTGTATATGGAATTTTTAAACACTTCCTCTTCAGACTGTTCACTGTTAGTGTTTACAAACACAGCTGATTTTCATGTGTTGATTTTGTACCTTGAAACTTTACTGACTTTGCTTATTAGTTCTAACGTGTGTGTGTGTGTGTGTGTGTGTGTGTGTGTGTGTGTGATCTTTAGGGTTTTCTACCGGGGGTGCCAAAAAAGTGTATACATATTTTAAGCGATGGTCAACGTTGCTCAAGCAGTAGTTCGCCATAATCAGAAGTGTCTGGATGCTGATGGTAACCACTTTGAGCACCTCTTGTCATTGCAGATGTCAAACGTGACTTGTATTCATCTTTGTTATCGGTATATATTATTACAATTTAATAGTTTTTTCCTTTCTTAACATGTGTATACATTTTTTTGGCACTCTCTGTGTATATAAGATCATGTCATCTGCAAACAGAGATCATTTTACTTCTTCCTTTCCAATTTGCATGCCTTTTATTTCTTTTTCTGGCCTAATTTATCTGGCTAGGACTTCCAATGCTAAATAAAATAGGTGAGAGCAGACATCTTTGTCTTGTCCTGAATTTAAAGGAAAGCTTTCAGTCTTTCACCTTTGAATATGATGGTACCTCTGGGTTTTTCACATATAATCTTCGTTCCTAGTTTGGTGAATGTTTTCATGATGAAAGGATGTTGAGTTTTGTCAAATCCTTTTTCTGATCAACTGAGATGATATTGTATTAATATTTTTATCTTCACTATGTTAGTGCAATGGGTTACATTGATTTTTGTATGTTGAACCATCCTTGCATTTTAGCAATAAATCCCACTTGGTTATGGTCCTTTTAATATGCTGCAAATATTGTTTGCTAATATTTTGTTGAGAATTTTTGCATGAATATTCATTGTAGATATTCGTCTGTAGTTTTTTGTGTAGTGTCTTGTCTGGCTTTGGGTTCAAGGTAATGTTGAGCTCATAGAATCAGTTTGAAAGTATTCCCTCCTCTTCAATTTTTTTTTTGTTTTGTTTTGTTTTAAGAGTTTAGGAAGGATTGGTGTGATTCTTTACCTGTTTGGCAAAATTCACCAGTGAAGCTATCTGGTCCTGAGCTTTTCTCTAGTGGGAGGTTTTAGATTATGGATTCAGTCTCCTTGCTACTTCCTCGTCTGTTCAGATTTTGTTGGATTGTGTATTTTAGAAATGTATCTATTTTATCTACTAGGCTATTTAATTAATTGGCATGCAATTTTTATAGCATTCTCTTATAATCCTTCTTATTTCTGTGTCATTGGTGGTAATGTATCCTCTTTCAACTCTGATTTTAGTTTTTTGAGTCTTCTCTCTTTTCTTAGTCTAGCTTAAAGGTTTGTCCATTTTGTTGATCTTTTAGAAGAACCAGCTCTTGATTTTGTTCATTTTTTTTCTATTGTTTTTTTTATTTTTTATTTTGTTTATCTCTGCTCTAATGCTTATTTTTTCCTTCCTTCTCCCAAGCTTTGGGTTTAGTTCTTTTTTTATAGTTCCTTAAGGCATAAAGATTGTTGATTTGGGATCTTCTCCTTTTAATATAAGCATTTCAAGCTATAAATTTCCTTCTTAGCACTGCTCTCATTGGATCCCCGTAGATTTTGATATGTTGTGTTTTCATTTACGTTTGTCTCATGACGTTTGCTAATTTCTCTTGTGATTTCTTGTTTGACCCATTGTTTTTTTTTTAAGAGGGTGTTGTTTAATTTCTACTTATGCTGTTGATTCCTAGTTTCATTTCATTGTGATCAGAAAAGGTCTTGTATGATTTGAGTCCTTTTAAATTTGTTAAGACCTGTTTTGTGTCCTAACACATGCTCTAGCCTAGAGAATGTCCCGTGTACACTTGAGAAGAAGTGTGTTCTGCTGCTGGTGGGGAGGGTTCTGTATGTCTGTTGGGTCTAATTGGTCTATAATGTATTCCAAGTCCTCGGTTTCCTTATTGATCTTCTGTCTGGTTGCTCTTTTGACATATCTTTTAACCAGCTCCTCTGGCTGTGTTAAGATGAGCCTCTAGGAGGTGGATGCAGGCAGACAAGTGACAGGTTGCTGTGTTGACCCCGGAGAGATGTGACTTGGACCAGAGAGAAGACTGGGTGACAGATAGGACTTGGACCAGGTCCAGCTTTATGCCTTGGACCTCACTGGGTTCAGAGAGGGGCCAGTGGAGGGAATGAGAAATGGTTCGACTCTGGGTGTATTTTGATGACAGAACCAACATATTTTACTGATTTTTTAGTCGTTGGTAGGTAAAGGAATTCACCCAAGGTCCTACAGCTAGTAAGTGGCTGAGTCAGGATTTGAACCAGGCCTGTCTGGCCCCAAAGTCTTAGCTCTTAATTATGCTTCTCTGAAAGTGCTCTCGGCTCAGCTGCCTGGATTCCACCCCCTCCCATCATACCTTCCAGACAGTCCACCACCGTCTACTACTCAGCCTGAACCCACTCTCTCCACCCCTCTGTTCTCGAAGGATATCTGGGTCTGGATGCTTAGCCGCCCCCTTCTGACAGGTTCTCAGACCCTGGGTTATAGGCCAACATCACCGTATCCTGCCTCAGGGGAGCAAAGGAAAGAGAGGGTTAGGTCCCTGGGGAGCGGAGAGGGGTGGGCAAATGCTTTGAGACCATGTGGACTAATGGCCTGTTATAGACAGAGCTCAGCCCCTGGAGTCAGGCAAACTTGGATTTAAGCCCTGACTCCACTCACCAGCTGTTTGAGCCTGGGCACGTTTACGCCATCTCTCTGTACCTTTGCTTCCTCCCCTGACAAATCAGGATAATAATGTTGCTGCTCTGTTTACCCACAGTTATGGAGACAAGAAAACATTCTTTCCATTAAAATATTCTACCAAAGCCGAAGTTGATCGTGATCCTTTAAGCCAGGGGGCGTTCAAACTGTGGCCTTCGATCCATTGTTAGTTGGCCCGCAGCAAATTCCAAAAATACATTTAGTTTCCTTAAATAAACCCGGTGAGGCGATACGTACTTCACTTCAAGTGAGTGGCCCGGCTGTTTGTGTATTTTACCGCATATGGCCCTTGGTGAAAAACGTTGAAAAAAGTTTGGACACCCCTGCTTTAAGCCATTCATTCCTCAAAAAGAACTTTATTGAGCACCTACGATGTGCCAAAACCAGAGCTATAAAGCAGGGAGACACAGAACGCTCAGCTTTATGGGGCCCACAGCCCGGCAGGAAGGACAGATGTTGACGAAAAAGAAATTATAAATCTGATCGGGGTTGTAAAAGCAGCCATTGTAGGAAGCCCAGCAGGGCAATTTAATCTCCCGAAACAGGTCATGTTTCACCCGGGACCAGAATAATGGTAAAGGAGCCCAGGTGAGGTTCTTGGCAGGTGAAGCATGCACGCAGCTAATATTTATTGCAGGCACACTGTGCGCCAGGCTCTGTGCTCAGCCTGTGGTGCGCATGACCTTGTCCAGTCCTCCACAGCCCGCGAGGCAGGTGCTACTCCTATGAACCTTGACCCAGTGAGAAGACTAAGGTTCAGAGAGATGACATGACTTGCCTGAGGAAACACAGCTAGTAGTTAGAGGGAACAGGATATGGTAGCTGAAGCCAAGAAGGAAAACACTGTTATAAGTTAGAGTTCCAGCTCTGCTGCATCCTGGCTGTGTGGCCGTGGGTGGGCCAGTCTGCCTCCCTGCTCCTCAGTTCTTACATCTGTAAAATGGGCTCATTCCACGGGCATGGCTGGATAGTTTTCAGGCTTAGAATTGCTGCTAGCCAAGCCCAGCTTGCAGCTGGCTGAGCTCAGAGGTCAGCAGCTGTTCACAGGGAGAGTGCTGACTTGCTGTGCCAGCCCTGGGGCGGGCACGGCCGTATGTTTTTCCTGAGAATGTGGCCAGGGGATGCTCCGAGGTTTGTCTTCCCCTCCAGGAAGGAGAAGGAACCAGAAGGGAGAGAGGGGAATTTACAGCTTGAGGGTGCTCTCAGATGGGTGCTCTGATGTGCTGGCATGGCTGTGTCTGAATGGCCCACAGGGCAGCCCGGAAGGGAGTGGGGGCCTGTTGGGGTGGGGGTGGGGATGCAGGACATTGCTCCCTTCACATCACACTGTGTGCTCACATCACAGCCCCACTGTGTGCTCACATCACAGCCACACTGTGTGCTCACAACACAGCCACACTGTGTGCTCACATCACAGCCCCACTGTGTGCTCGCATCACAGCCCCACTGTGTGCTCGCATCACAACCACACTGTGTGCTCCCTTCACAGCCCCACTGTGTGCTCCCTTCACAGCCCCACTGTGTGCTCACATCACAGCCCCACTGTGTGCTCCCTTCACAGCCCCACTGTGTGCTCACATCACAGCCACACTGTTGTAGAGCTGAGTCCGGCCCTTGAGATCATCTATTCTGACCTCCTCAACCTCAAGTGGGGAAACTGAGTCCCAGAGAAGACACACTTTGCTAAAGCCCCACAGTGACTCCCGCAGAGTGAGGTCCAGAATCGAGCAGAGCAGGGTGGTGTTCAGGCCACCACAGGGTCACCTCCGTGAGCAGGGTCACCGTGGCCCTTCCAGGGCCGAGTCTCCCATGCCTAGCACATCAGAGATGCTCGAGAAATATTTGTTGAGTATGGTAGTCGAGTATGGTAGGAAAAGCACACAGCCTGGAAGTCAGATCCGGGCTGGAATTCCGTCTCCACTCTGGGCCAGCTCCACTTCTTTGGGCAAGTGGCTTCGCCTTGCTGGGCCTCCATTTCCCAAAAGAAGATGACACATCCAGCTGGTAGGTGCCCGCTCGGGGTTTGGAACCCAGGTCTGCCAGACTCCAGGGCTGAGTTTTCACAGGACACCCTCCTGATTCTTTTACATACCTGTTTCACTTATTCTTTCATGCATTCAGTCATTTAGAAAGTATTTATTGAGCACCTACTGTGCACCAGGCACTCTTCTAGGCTCCCTGGATGCAGCAGTGAACGAGGCAGGCGAGGCCATGCCCTCGGGGAATGTATATTCTAGAGGAGGGAGACAGACAGTAAACAAGCACATAGGACAGGCATAGTGTAAGTACTTCATAACAGGGGAGCTGTAGTCGGGGATGGGGGAGGTGGGGAGAGGCCTGCCTTAGCTAATGTGGTCAGGGAAGATGACATTCTGTGTGACACCTGAGAGCCGGCCATGCAAAGAGCCTGAAAAATGTGTGTGGTGCTGTCCCAGGCATAGGCCTTGGACCTACAGAAGATGCAGTGAGGAGGGTGTGCAAGGAAAGTAGTTGTTAGAATGTCCCCTGAGTTGCATTAGGGTGCCCCCTCCAGCTGCCTTCCCTTCCAGGTGAAGCAGATCATGGAGGAGGCCGTCACGCGGAAATTTGTCCACGAAGACAGCAGCCACATCATCTCCTTCTGTGGTGAGTCTGTGGCCCCGGGGCCTGGAGGACTGGCTTCTTTTTCTGTGGGCTCCCTCGGGGCAGTGGGGCGTATGTGCGGAGGTGTTCGCGTCATTTTTTTTTTGCTTCGTAACTGAAGTTATTTTCAGATTCCAAGGGGACTTCATTAGAGACTTTGGAAATATAGAAAAGTCTAAAGAAGAAACTAAGCGTGACCTCTGTACCCCATGGAGAGGTGAATGTGGTTCACGCTGGAAGGACTGGCTCCCATCCGTGACCCTCCCCCAGGCGGCAGTGGTTTTGCCTCTGAGGAATGGGTTCCACAGCCTTTCCTCCCTCTGCCTACGGCTGTTGCCAAATAAAGGGAGAGGATAGATGGGGACTTAAAAAAAATAGGGAATTAAGATCTATCAACACATCCTGAGGGATCGCAGCCCAGCTGGCTCAGCAAAGGAGGCAGGACCGGGCTCAGAGCGTGACTCAGGCTTCTCGCCTTGAACCAGCTCTGCTCACGAAGTTCCGGAAATAACTGCGCTGCCAGGTTTTTACTGCACTTTCACAGTGGTTAGGGACGTGTGTTTTCCATGGCCCTGAAGTCAGGATTCAGCTCATAATCAGTGTGCACATATAAGTGGGCGTGTTTCTATCTTTCTCCCCGAAAAGCTTTTTATGTCATGACTGGAATGTCTCATCGTGAAGGACGTGCTATAATTCCCCTCTCGCGATCTTGGCTCTGTGGAGAAGCCCACCAGCTTCCGTCCAGATGGCTGGGGACACCATGCGTGGGCCTGCAATATGCTGAGCACACGCCCTGACCTCAGACCCTGCTGCTGGCAGTTCAACCCCTTGGCAGCCAGGCTGACCTGGGTTCAAATCCCACCTCTGCCATTTTTTTGATGGGTGACCTTGGCAAGATCTAATTTTTTAAAAGTGAAATGTGTTTATTTAAATATATGTGAGTATTTAAATGCATGTACCCAAGCTTTTTCTCCTGAACAGTTTCCTTTGCAAATAAAATAATATGCATGTCCAGTTCAGGACTTGCTAACATTCCTACCAATTAAAGACTTAGAGGAAGTGGTAAAAATCTTAGTAATTCTCTAACTCTGATCAAGGTTTTTGGATGAGAGAAATTTGATGGTACTAAATGGGGCCTAAAGTACCTTCTTGAGGTTTCATTTATCTGAGGTTCCTAACCGTTTATCAGTGGTTCCTGTGAGCCATTTTCAGAAAGAATGAAACAACGTGTACAAAGCCTGAATGATTAACTTATTTCAACATAAACAATGGAAATACTGGGTATGGAAGCACAAATGAAGGTATTTGAGAGATCCTCAGCCAGAAAAAATTAATTCCATGGGCAGATTAGGCAATATGTGGACATTCTTTCCAAACCAAGCCATTGTTAATAAAACACCAAGACACACAGTTAAACCAGAACTTCTCAGTGTCTCTTCTTGCACATAACATACCCTTGGCTGGGCTCTTGGCCCTGGGCGTGCGGGCCGACTCTTCCGGGAGGTGACAAGAACTAGAATGCTCACTCCCCAGGTTTGATAACAAGGACTAGGTGAGGCCAACCTCTAACACAGGGCTGACACACCGCAGGTGCTCAAGAAGGAGTAGGTCTTCCCATAAACTCATCAACACTGACTAGGCGCCTATTGCACAGCAGAGTGAGCTGCCAGGCTTCTGTGTGAGACAGGAGGTAAGAAGGTGCGTAACAGAGAGCTGTCCAAAGTACCAGAACTGAAATAGGGGCCTTCAGAATGGCCTGCACAGGGCCTGTCTCCAGAAGGGAACACTGAGGCCCAGAGAGGGAAAGTGAATTGTCTGAAGTCACACAGCAAGTGAGTGGCAGAGCCCAGGCTACAACCCAGAGCTGGGCAGGGCCTCCAGTGGAAACACAGAAATGGGAAAAGGATGACTGAATCCTCTTCCCTTCGAGTCCTTTGTGGAGGCATGAGTGTTGTGAGCAAACCTTGGGCTCAGACCTGGGTTTGAATCCCAGCTTTGTCACTTAATGGCTGGGGGGGGGGGGGTCCCTGGATAAGTTACTTCACCTCTCCAGCCTCATGTTTCCACATCTGAAAAATGGAGATGGTTTTCCTTTCTTCCCTGTGGTCGAGCTTGAACGAGACCCATCATGTCAGCTGTTGCTGGAATCAGAATAGTGATGAGGACGATGTGATTCTTTAACCCAGTGAAAGTGGAAAGTCCTTCTGTCCAGTCTCCCTTCCCCCATTAACAGGAGGAACATGTAACATTCAGAAAGCACTCGCTGTGTACCCAGCCGTGTGCTAAGTGCTTCCCATGAAGGTTTTCCACCTCATCCAGACAGCAACCTTATGAGGTTTGTGTTCATACTGTCCCCCTTTCACTAGGAGGAAACTGAGGCTCAGGGAGGGCAAGTAATTGCCCAAGTCACACAGCAGGGTAGGGCCTGGGAGAGATGTGAACAAAGACAATGTGACCTTGGGTGGCGAGTGTGGATTAACCACTAGGCTCTCTTGTTTCCTTTTGAGGGGGAGGAAGGGGGAGAGGAAGACATGCTTTTGCCTGTGACGCTGTCACAGATTTGTGATTCCGGGGAGCCCAGCTCTCCAAGGCGCCGCTGTGTGACAGAAGCTCCGGCTGGGCTGGGTGCCGGGGAGCGTGGGCAGGGCAGGGCCAGCTGACGCGTGTGTCCCCACAGCGGCTGTGGAGGCCTGCGTCCTGCATGGGCTGCGGCGGCGGGCGGCCGGCTTCCTGCGTAGCAACAAGATCGCGGCTCTCTTCATGAAGGTGGGCAAGAGCTTCCCGCCGGCGGACGAGCTGAGCCGCAAGGTGCAGGACCTGGAGCAGCTGATTGAGAGCGCGTGAGTGCAGAGCACGCCCCCTGGAGGACAGCCCAGGCCCCTCCGTGGGCGCTGCAAGAGCCCCTGCCTCCCAGAACTCTCTCCACTCTCCTTTCTGCTCCCCAGACCCACCCGACTCTTTCCCACTGCAGGGCCTTTGCACGTGCTGTACCGTTTCCCTGCTTCACACCACTGGTCTTCATGGCTGGTTCCTCATCATCATGCAGGCCTTTCCCTAGCTGAGTGTAAATTTCAACCCTCACCCCATTTCTCTTCCGTGTCACTCTGTTTATTTTCCAATTGTTATCACCATCTGTCATTAGTTTTATTTATTTGTTTACTGTTTACTTGATTGTTGTATCTCTCCCCTTCTTGACTCTGATCTCTATAAAGACAGGTGACTACATGTGTGTTATTCCCCATTAGGTCCCCAGCGTCTGAGAGAGCCTAGCACATGGTAAATGCCAAAGAAACAGTGTCACGTGAATAAGTGCCTCTTATAAGCCAAGTCCTGCCCTAAATGTAGGAAGACCAACGTTTAATAGAATCAATCTGGTCTCTGTCCACGTGGGCCTCTGGTTAAAACTCACATAGAGGCAACCACTGAAGGGGAGAGGCAGCTTCACTCGCTGGGCTTTTTGGGCAATTGTATGTGTTACGGGGAGGCTCACGACCTGAGTGTGTGTGTACATGAGCGCCTCTCACCAGAGCCGCTCCCAGAGTCCTGACCGCACAGCCAAACCCCCGGTCTGGAACCTGGTCGGAGATGGTAGATAGGGTTCTGCTGGTGGCTGCACAGAGGACCCTGTTAGGAAAGATCTGGAGCTATGATTGGGCTTCTTGGGAAAGAGTGCGTGGATTGATTAGCCATGTCTGCACCAGGCAAGGGAAGGGAGAGAGTGCCTGCCCTGTGTTTGCCTCCTCTGCCTTGGGTGATCACTCCACTTCCCTGGATGAGAAACGGCCCTTTCCTTGACCCGCAGGCCCTGCCTGTGCAGGGCTATTGGTCAGAACTGCACATGGGCAAGGCTTTGGACTTGGCATTGCTAATCCCCATATGGTAGCCGACTCCTCTGCCACCTGGGTCCCAGGTGCCTTCCAGTCCATCTGCTAAATTCCCAGGTGTTGCTGATAACGTCTTAAAGGGAGGGATTTCCACAGGCCTTCCGTGATATTGGCAATGACTTGCTAATGAGGAATTAGAGATGCCCGTGCCATGTGTAAGGGAAAGCCATTCATTCGTTCACGCAGTCACTCATCCGTGAGCATACGTACTGAGCCCCTGCTCTATGCCAGGCCCTGGGCTGGGCCCTGCAGATAGACATGAAGAGGGCCCATGCCTGCCGTGTGGTAGGCCCTCAGGAAGTTATTTTATTAAAAAAAAATAGTAATCAAATCGCTTAGTCCATGCCCTCAAGGTCACAGTATGGAGGGGAAAACAGAAAAGTGAGCAGGAAGTTATGCTGCAGAGTCTGAGGGGGCCACAGAAGAGGGGCTTCTTCCCAGCTCTGGCTGGTCCGCGAGGGCTTCCTGCAGGAGGAGATGCCCTGGCTGAGACCTACAAAGAAAGAAGGGATCAGTTGGGAATGGGGTGGCGAGGGCAAGCAGGAAGCAGCAGTTCATGGAGAGTCCTCAGATGTGAGTCTAGTGGCCTCAGGGATCTGCAGATGTCGCCGTCTGCCCAGCTTATGGGGGCAGAAAGGAGAGTGATAAAGGGAATGGATGGAGAGGTGGAAAGAAAGAGGAGGCTCGTGGAGCGTCCCTGCCTGTAGTGTTTGAAAGCTTGCTCCTGAAGGGCAGTGCGGAGCCACTGAAGGGTCTGTATAATCTGAGAGACAGAGACAGAGAGAGAGAGAGAGAGAGGTATCAGTATGAGATTCTGGCTTGCCCCTCAACAGTGTGTGAAATTGTTTTACCACATCTTCACGTTCACTGGGTATTGTTAGTTTTTTCAACTCTTTACCCATTTGTCAGGGGCAATATAGTTTCTTGTTGTTTTAGTTTGTCATTTCTTCATTTCCTAGGGAGGTTGAACATTTTTGCCATTTGCATATTGGTCCTGTTAGATTTCCTCTTGCGAATATCTTTTCTCCTCCTTTACTGGTCTTGAAGGCGAAACCAGATCCAGGGCCTCCAGGAGAATGTGCGGAAGCTGCCAAAGCTGCCTAACCTGTCCCCACTCGCCATCAAACACCTATGGATCCGCACCGCTTTGTTTGAGAAGGTCCTGGACAAAATTGTTCATTACCTTGTGGAAAACAGCAGGTGAGCTGGAAAGAGCAGACAGACCCCTGGGTACGCTCTGCCTCCACCTGCTGGCAGCCTTGGGAATTGCACCCTCTTGCGCAAAGCCACTTTATCTTTTCCCCCTCGATGTGCACTTGATTTGAAAGTGATTACATAAAGGTCTTCTGAATATTTGAATCAGAACTAGCCTAGCTTAGAACCTTGGGAATACTCAGGTGTTTAATAGCAATGCAGGGTCTTCACATTTAGAGTACGATATGAGGATTTTGAGGTCTCGGTAATCTTCCCTGTACCGTGAATTAAGCTCACAGGCTACTCCCATGTGGCCAGAGGACAATCACTTAGCTCCTCTGTGTCGCTGATTTCTCTTTTGGTAAATGGGATGGGGATTGCTGCCGCTCTGGAGAAGAGACGAGAAGGGGAGTTAGCACGTTAGTTCCAGCATCTTGGAAGTGCTTAGTGATACTCTACATTTTCTCTCCTAGCTCAGAGTTCCCTGATGTAAAGGTTTTATAGCATGAATCCTCTTGGCAATCATGCATCCATGCATTCACTCATTCATCCAGTAAGTATTTAATGAGCATCTACTATGTGCCATAACCTAGATGTTGGGGATACGTTGGTCTTACCTGTCATGTTAAAGGGCTTGGATGTCACGCCAAGAGCAGTGGGGAGACACTGCAGAATCTACAATATGAGACTTCTCCTGACCAGCACTACTTCCGAGCCAGAGAGAGAGAGAGAGAGAGAAATATTTGAGAATCTCCCCATCTTTTGATATATGAAAGGGCCTGTTTGACCACATTTTCACACACAGTGGGTATTATAATTATCTTTTATTCTTTGCCTGTTTACTAGGAAAATATGTGTGAAAGTACAGAGCACAGTCCTTCCCCTCATGAAGCTCACATTGGAGCAGGGAGAACAGGCACATAGTGATTGTGATAATATGCGATGAGCGTTCCGAGACAGGTGGGTCAGGGAAAGTGTCCTGGGAGACGTGACAGTGAAGCTTCCATTTGAAGGGTGTGTAGGCATTCAACCAGGTGAAGGGGGTGGGGAAGAGTGTTCTCAGCAGCAGGAACAGCAGGTGCTAAGGCCTTGAGGCGGGAGAGGAACGGAAAGAAATCCAGTTTCTGGGGCTGCAGTTCATCTCCTAACCTTCTTGTACATTGTAGCATGTCTCTGCCCCCTGCCCTTTACGGGTCCAGGGCCTCTGACATTATTACCTTCAGGGTATGACCTGTGTAATTCTGCGGAACAAGTCAGTCGAAAGGAATTATTCATCATTTGAGCAGCAATGCCAACCTGCTGTTGCATCATTAAACTTTTTGTTTTACATTTTAGATTTCTATAGAAGCTGCGACATTAGTGCAGAGAGCTCTTGCCTCCCCTCATTGATAACATCCTATATAACCAGAGCACACGTCTCAGAGCAAGAAGTTGCTTCAATACTGTTAACTACAAACTTGCTTTGGATTTCACCAGTTTTTACATACTCATTCTTCTTGCTATGTCGTTCTATGAAATGTTGACACATACATAGTTTCATGTAACCACCACCACACTCAGGATGCAAAACTGTTCAAAGGAAATTCGTCACCCTAACAAAACTCCCTCGGGTACCTTCTAACCCTCCCTGCTCTTTTTCAAGGCAGCATTTCCAAGGTTTGTGGTCATGTAACTGCTGATTTTGGGAAGGGAAATGGAATGGTGGAATGGAAAGTGTCTTGGAGTATTACCTTCAGGTCTGACACCAAAATGAGTAAACATGATGTTGAGCGCACCCAGGGCATGTCAGGTCTGCCTCAGCCAATATTCTGGTTGAGAGAAGATTTCTTTGGGCTAAAATTACAACAGTGTTGCCATCATTTATTGAGAACTTCCTGGTGTCAGAGTCTGTGCTGTTGCTATACGTGCAGGTCAACATGTATTCCTCCCAACAGCCTGGGCAGATGAGTTGTCATTCTTCCCATTTTGCAGTGAAGCTCAGAGAGGGTGGTCACCTGTCCTGGGGCACACAGCGAGGGAGGGAATGGCCGCACTGGACTCCCACTCAGCCTGTCTGACTCCAGATCCTGTGTCCTTCACCCCCAGCTATGGGATGGGAAAAGCTGAGCCAGCTGGGTGTAGCTCATGCCTGCATCCACCTGCTGTGTGGCCTCCAGCCAGTCACTCACCCTCTCTGGGCCTGAGATCCCTCGAGAGGTCAGAACAAGGTCCTTTCCCACTCTGAAATTTTGGTAGTCTCTAGACTGGATGAGGTTTGCAAAGAATTGGAAACCGCTACACAACGACTCAAACAAAAACCGAAAACGCTCAGTACGAACACTGCAGTGTTGATGGCGTCACATGTTATTTGAAGAGTCAGAAGCCAGGGGGCGGTTTTTAGTGTGCCAGGCCAGCATTGTCCACATTAGTTATCTGCACAGGATATAGCCTGTGGGGACAACCACAGCTAAGAAGCATTTTATCGCCTCAATAATAAGGGCAGACATCATCTGTGCCTCTAAATGACTTCCTGTCTGAAATGGAAGATGCAGTAGAAGCAGACATAACCAGCCAGGCCTCAGCCGCTTTCCACCTCATTAAGGCTTTATCATAGCCACGTATTAAGCAGTTATGTGCAGAGCACCATGCTAAGCGCCTTACATCCATTGTCTCTCTGAAAAGTCCTTCCACCAGCCCTATGAGATATATGATTATTATGCCCATTTTACAGACGGGGCAGCTGAGACTCACAGGTAAAATGGGTGACAGGAGGAAGATTGAATCCAGTCTGCCCTTAACCACAAGGCCACAGTGGCTTGTGCGCCCTCTGCTGGCCACCATCCAAGCCTGCATGTCCTTTCCTCTCTTGCCAGTAAGTACTATGAGAAGGAAGCTCTCCTCATGGACCCTGTGGATGGCCCCATTCTTGCGTCCTTGTTGGGTAAGTGATCCAGTGCTCTGAGCTTCCTCTGAATCTCTGGTCTCGGCTCATGGGGCACCCCCTTAGAGCCCCTCTCATCTCCCCCCCCCCAGCCTCCCCCCAGCCACCCATCAAAGCTTACCTGTTCCCTGTCTCTGGCTTCCAGGCTCTTGTGCTGGCTTCTCCTTAGCAGGACCCTGGGGCACCCTAGCTGGCTAGAGTGGAGGGGTGGTGAGATGGGTGGCCCAGCTGGTAATAGACGGGAGGGCGGTCTTTCGGGGGCTATGGAATGCCAGCTCCTGTCTGCTCGGCAGTGGGGCCCTGTGCCCTGGAGTACACCAAGATGAAGACGGCAGATCACTTCTGGACCGACCCCTCGGCCGACGAGCTCGTCCAGAGGCACCGTATCCACAGCTCGCACCTGCGGCAGGACTCGCCCACCAAGCGTCCCGCCCTCTGTGTGAGTGGGGTGGACAGTGGGGCCCTATGGGGAGTTAGGCTGTGTTTCGGACGTGGTGTGGGGGCGGGGAACGGAGTGGGGCCTTGAGGTCACTCCGGGCCTCATCCTTTGCCTCCCCTCACACTGCCAGATCCAGAAGAGGCATTCGAGTGGCAGCATGGATGACCGGCCCTCGCTCTCCGCGCGTGACTATGTGGAGTCCCTGCACCAGAACTCCCGGGCCACCCTGCTCTACGGCAAGAACAACGTTCTGGTTCAGCCGGTGAGAGTTCATCGTGGGCCCTGATCTGCCACGGGGGCTTAGATCCAGCTTACAGAGGAGGCGTTCCCTCTGGTCCCAGGTGGCTCCTCCTTTCCTCATCCAGCCGTCCACCCGCTCACCCATCCATTCATTCATCTGCCAATATCCTATCCATTCATTCATCTATGTGCCAGTATTTCCTTCTAGTCATTCATCCATTCATTTATCCATCCATCCATCCATCCATCCATCCATCCATCCATCCATCCATCCATATATCCATATGCCAGTGTTTCCATCCATCCATTTGTCCATTTATTTTCCAGTCTATCTGTCCGTCCACCTGACCACCCAGCCATCTTTTCATCTGTGCTCTTGTTGCTCACTCATTCTGCAAACATTTATAGTGAACCTGCTGTGCACTAGATGCTCAGGATATCGCGATGCATGTCTTCATGGTCAATATATAGTAAGCACTTCCTATGTGTCAGGCCCTGTGTGAAGGGCTTGTAATGGTATCAGCTCTTTTAAACCTTACCACAACCACTTGCGGCAGGGACTGCTATCATAGATAATAACATGGAGGCCCATACAGGCAGGGTAAGGGGCAGGTTTGTGATTGGACTTCAGGCCGGCCAGTGCCAGAGTCTATGCCACTTGCCCGTCACCCTCTATGCACCAGCTCTGGACCAGGTCGCAGGATGGGTGGTGAGCAAGGCATGTGAAGCCCCTACCGTCATGGAATATCTCCTTTGCTGTCCCCTCCCCAGGACCATTTGGATAAGCGTGGTGTTTGGGCTCAGCTGGGGAGAAGAGAGAGAGCTATTAGCTATTGCAGCTCTGTGGTCACAGTTTCAATCACTGGGTGACACGGAGCAAGTCACTTCTCCCTCTGAGCCTCACTGTCTGCGTCACAATGGGTACAAGATCCTATTTCCTCAGAACTAAGAAGCCATGAATTTAATAGGCATCATTTTTTAATATAACCATCAGGAAATAAAACATGCAATTAAATTAGATGCAGTGCTTTATCACTTGAAAATTTTATTTTACGCTTTTTGAAAGAACTCTTTGAGACATATTTGGATATAGCGTTTTTCTTTCCTATCATACATTACTCATATAAGTACACGCAAGGGAAAATATAATTGCAATATATTAGTTGAGATAATCCTAAAACTTCTTCACATTTTAGGGTGCAATCTTCTGTTTCACTTTTTGACTCAAGTCATTGATCTCTTTATTTTCCCACCAAATACAATTTTCTGTTACATCAAGAAAAATGGTCGACAAACTCTAGCCCATGGGCCAAATGCAGCCCTTCACCTGTATTCAGAAATAACGTTTTCCTGGAACATAGCTGTGCCCGTGTGTTTACATATTGGCTGCTTTCACGCCACAATGGCAGCGTTAAGTGGTTGCAATTGAGCCTGTGTGCCTCGCAGAGCCAACAATGTTCCCTATCTGGCCATTTACTGAAAAAGTTTCTGACCTCTGATCCAGAGCATGGGAGGCACAGCATTTCTTGCAGCCATTGCACTTGGTTGTTGATTTGCAAGCAAATCTGGAATTGTGGACACCCCTGCAGTGGTGAATATCACATCAGTGCTCCCTTGCTCGGTCCCCAGCCTTCCTACCTGCACAGTAATGTTTCCATTCAAAGCTGAATCATGCACAGTCTAATCTTCCTGAAGACATTTCAAATAGCACCTGTATCCCTCATATGATGTAACCACCACACACAGGACTTAATTGAAGTGACAATATGAATGGCTGTGACCGAGTTTGCACGAGATCAGGCAATGACAACTACGTCACAATGGTGAGATGCTGCTGGTTGTAAGATGCAGCCCCATTTCAGGTACATTCAACTGTGAAAAACAAATCGGCGTTTTAGAATTGGTGAAAGACTGCACTCATGCTCCCTCATGGGGTTGCAGGCTTGGGTGGTTCAGTTGAGACAATGTGTGTGGTGCTGAGCCGTGTTTGCTACAGTCTGAATGCTCAGTAAAGGTTAGTTGTCTGTCTCCACGTGTTGTTGAGGTGCTAGAGGGACTGCCTCCTCTATGGGTGAGGCTTGGAGACACTCCCCTCAACCACCCCTCACTTGGGGTTAAACAGAGCAGGTGAGAAGCTCTGCAGGCAAATTTGGGAAGGCAGGGAGTCAGGCTGCTGGGCGGGAATATGGTGGGGCTATTGGGGAAGTGGCTTCTGTTTAATGTCCGAGAAGGAGACGTAGATTTCAGCTGCCATGTCTTTCTGCCTTAATACTGGCCAAAAAGATGGCATATAAATGCCTTCTGTTTTGTAAAGGGTGGTGTTGATAGGCACAGAGCCCCTTCCTGGTTTTACATAACCCCTCCCACCCCCCACACCCCACCCCCCGCTTGCAGCAAGGCCCCAGGACCTCAGAAGGGAAGTCTGAGTGGGAAAGTGCTGGAGGTGGGCAGCTTTCACAGCTGGATCCGTAGAACCCATCCTGGGTGGTTGGCCATAAATGATTTTGCTTAGCGTGCCTACCTGGAAGGAGCTTCAGGGTCTTTCAAATGGCCATGGCCTTGGAGGGAATGACCCAACCTCTTGGTTCTGGTCATGTGTCCTTGAGTCACATGGGCCGGGGCCCACCTCCGCTGTGACTCTGGCACTACGACCAGGCCTGAGTCCTCCTCTCTCTGCAGAGGGATGACATGGAGGCTGTCCCGGGGTACCTGTCCCTGCACCAGACGGCTGATGTCATGACCTTGAAGTGGACGCCCAACCAGCTGATGAACGGGTCTGTGGGCGACCTAGACTATGAGAAGAGGTAGGGCGCGGGCCCCTCCCCTCCCACTGGCACGGGGAAATGTGTCTCCTGTCCCCGTTGCCCTGTACCTGTCTGATGCTCCCTTTGGTTGTTACGGCCGCTTGGCTCAGCTTCCCTGCGACTCTGGCCTCAGGGGTAATCCAAGGACTTGGGAGGATCCAGAAACCAACTGGAAGAACCTTAGGGTGTGGGAGTCAGGCAGAGCCATGGCCAAGACACCACCCAGAGAGAAATCTTAACAAAGATTTCATAAGCCCACAAACGGCAAATACTCCCCCATCTGCTGCCACCTTTCCCATCACGGAGGAGAAACCTGAGGCTCATAGAAGCCTCAAGTCACACTGCTGGCACCTGTGAAATCAAGGCTCTGGAGTGGCTCTTCTAACTCCTGCCCGAGGACACATGGTGGCCTGGAGATAGAGTCTGAGTTAGTCAAGGATCTTAGATACGGGTAATAGAAAACCAGACTCAGGCTGACTTAAGCATTTGCTCCCATGAACTGAAAAATCTTGGAGCAGTGGCCTCAGGCAGGACTAGATCCAGGGACTCAAATGATGAAGACCTGGACTCTTGCCATCTCTTGGCTCTGCGTCCCTGACTGTTGACCCCATTCTCAGGCAGCCTTTTTCTTGTCACGGCCCCCTACAGCTCCAGACTTCTGTTATTCTTACCACTATTCTCCTAGCGGAAAGGAGCATCTCTTTCCCAGTAAATCTAACATAAAGCCTATAATTGAAACTCATTGGTTCTGCTTGTGTTGTGGAACCATCCCTGAACCAATCACTGTGGCCAAAACAGTGGAATATGCTGATTGGCCAGGCCTGGGTCAGGTGGCCATTCCTGGTCCTGAAGTGCACTGGTGTGTGGGGTCAGCCTCAGCCACGTGGTCTGGGGGTAAGCGAGGGGGATTCCTCGGAAAATTGGGGTGCTGGGACCAGAAGAAAGGGAGTTAGAGGCTGGGAAGATTGATGCAGATGTTGGGGACAGGTGGGTCCTGGTGAGAAGGGTAGAGGAGCCCATGGGTGTGGTCTTCTGGCCTTCTGGGCTCTTCACCACGAAGAGGTGGGAAGGCATCCTGCAAACCTAACCTTCCCTCGCTTTCCAGCGTCTTCTGGGACTATGCCATGACCATCCGCCTGGAGGAGATTGTCTACCTGCATTGCCACCAGCAAGGTAGGGCCTGCAGGGCAAGCGCAGGGCTGGGCGTTCCACCCGGATTCCCTGCCTGCCCCTCCCCATTATTTCCTGTGCAGCCTCAGACAGTTGACTTCATCTCTCTGAGTCTCGGTTTTCCCACCTGTAAAAACAACACCTACTCATGGGGTTGCTGAGAGAATCAAATGACGACTGCTAAGGGCTCAGCATCAAAAGCATCAAACCCAGGATGTTAGTCGCTGATACTTACTGAGCGCTTATGATGTGCCAAGCGTGGTTCTAAGTATTTACATGTCTGTTATTTAATCGTCACAACAACCCAGCGATAGGGGCTCCGTCATCCCAAGCTCAGAAGTGAGGAAGCAGCTTGGCACAGAGACACACAGCCTGTAAGCCCCAGAGCCTGGACTCGAACCCACATCTTAATTACTCCAAAGTCAGGGCTGTGCAGCTCTGGGGTTAATAACTAGAGTTCCCCACAAAAAGCAGAGGGCCATCCTGTTTTGGACAGCAAGGGATCTGTGGCCCACCCAGGTACAAAACATGAACCTTGTTTGATGAGATAGACCTGGGTTCAGCTCCAGGCCCTGCCACTTACCAGCTGTTTGACCCTGGAAAAGTTACATACCCTCTCTGAGCCTCGGTTTTATCATTTGTAAAATAGGCAATAATATATATGCCTCAAATTTTGAGTACTACAATAAGATGGTGCCTTTAAGATGCTATACTTATGTACAGTATGTGCTCAATACATGCTAGCCACAGTCAGCTTCTGCCCTGAGAAGGTGTAGGTCTGAAAGCCTCCATACGGAGATAGGTCAGGTAGATTTGTAGAGTGTGCTTGGGGGCATCGTTTTCCTTTGGTGGGTGGCTGCAGGGAGACCAAACCACACTCTTCTTGACTGTGTCCTACAGTTCCCAGTCAACGATGATGGCAGGTGGGATGAAAGGGACTCGGGGGAGGTAAAACCTGCCCTTGGCCTTCTGCCCAGGCCTTTCCCAGAGCCCTGGAGCAAGTCCATGGGTCTGGCTCAGCATACCTGGGGGTGGGAGGTTGGCCGGGAGGGCCCCGTCCCTGTGCCTCGTAGTGACTTCCTGCTGGGTTTTCTGTGGCTGGTCGTGGTGACAGTGGACAGTGGCGGGACGGTGGTGTTGGTCAGCCAGGACGGGATCCAGAGGCCGCCCTTCCACTTCCCCAAGGGAGGGCACCTCCTGCAGTTCCTCTCCTGCCTGGAGAACGGGTTGCTCCCTCATGGGCAGCTGGACCCGCCACTCTGGTCTCAGCGGGGAAAGGTGAGTGATGGTGGGTGCGGGTCAGCAATGGGGAGTGATCACTCCTGCCCCTGGGCCCTGTGTGGCTTCCCGGGCTCAGGCACACCCCATCAAGCCCCTTGGGCTGTTCAGGTTGGGGGACGGGTGCGTCCCAGGCACCGTGCATTGGGATATGTTCTTTCAGGGCAAAGTATTTCCCAAACTGCGCAAGCGAAGCCCTCAGGGTTCCTCCGAGTCCACATCTTCAGACAAGGAAGACGACGAGGCCACAGATTACGTGTTCCGCATCGTCTACCCCAGCCTGCAGTCTGAATTCGGTAAGCTGCCCGGTCCCGGGGCCCCTGGAAATGACCCAGGCATTTGGAACGAGAAGACAAGAGGTGTAGATTGTGAGACCAGCGGAGAGACCTGAAATCAGGAAGTGCGTGTCTTGGCGGCCTCGGTTCCCCCCCAAGTGAGAACAAATAACCACTCTCTACTTAGCTGATAACGCTGCGGCTGGCCGGGGGGTGGCATGGGGGTGGGTAGTGGCAGTGACATGGGCTCTGGAATCCTGGTTGAATTTGGGCAAGTCATTTCAACCCTCTGTGCCTCAGTTTCATCACCTGTAAAATGGGGATGTCGATGACAGCTATTTCATAGGGCTCTTGTGAGGATTACGTGAAATAAGGCATTTGGCACAGAGAGAACACACAGATGTTAGCTGCTGTTTTGTTGTTGTTATTGTCCTTCGACATACTGTTGTAAGGATTCAATGACCGAGTGGAAGTGATCAGTGTAAAGCCCATAGAATAAGGCCTCGCACACAGTAGGTCCTCAATAAGCGGTAGTCAGAACAGCAGAGAGGACGCGAAGCACTAAGCTCTAGCACACCCGATGACAATAGGTGTCCAGCAATTCGCCTGGTGACTGCCGGGAAACACGCTTAGCGAACGGAGGCTGCTGCTCTTAGATCATCGTTACCAGGAGGATTGAGTGAATTCATATCTGAAAAGTTCGTGGAAGGAGGCTGCATTTATTAAGCACTGTAGGGATGTCTGTTAAATCGGTATTAAGTTACAAGTTCTTTCTATTAACCTCATTTTATTTAACCCTCTCTGTGGCCCCATCGATTGATCCCATTTGACAGACAATGGCTGAGCCTCTCTTTGCTTAAATGACCTCAGCTCGGCAGCAAAGAGGTTCTTTCGAAAACAAATGTCCTCCCAGAAAGGATGGACTAACCATACCAAGCCACTTATGGCTCCATCTCTCATCCATCGCTGAGTCGGATCCAGGGTGTGGGGCAGGCTTGGCAGTAAGGTCCTACGTGGCTTGAAACCACATTTAGTGTGTTTCCACCCGTATGTTTCTTCATGGCCATTTCCGGCATCATTAAGAGCCACAGAGTGTCCTGAACTGTTCATTACTACATCTGTTCCCACCCAGATCAGGGTCTGGAGCCATCCCAGCCTCAGCACCACAGCTCACACCGCCCCACCAGACAGCTGATTCATCAGAGAGGACCAGATGCCCTGTGGCCACCTTCCAGAAAACTCTCTCCACAAGGGCTCTTCCTCCAACAAATTACTTGGAGGCTCCTGCTGGGAGCCAGGCTGGGTGCTGGATGTCCCTTATTTGAGGAATATCAATGTTAGCCTCTTGTGGCTCTCTGCATGTGCCAGTGGAACAGACGCTAGCTATGCCCACCCATACCCCTCTGTGCACGCAGCCCCACTGCCAGCCTCAGGGTCTCTATGCCTGAGGGGTTTCTCCGGCCCCCAGGGTCCTCCTGCCCATGGGTGGGACACATTAGAAGTGTCAGGGAATGAATGCTCCCTGAGCAGCCCTCAGCCAGTGACTGAGAGAGGTGGGGTATCAATTCCCCAGCTCCCCCACCCTGCAGCGAGAAGACTGAAATGTGCATTGCTCCGAGATCTCCCAGGAGATGGAATGCCAATTGCCCACAGCCGTAACTAACGCTTCACTCTCAGCCTCCCCTTCCCGTCTCACTTTACCTCTCCCTACCTGTGCTTCTTGGGAATACCTCCTAAATAAACTATGCGCACTGGAGTGAGTCCCGACTGGATTTGCAGAAAACCCCTGCTAAGTTAGGTTATTTAGAATGGGCTTTCCGATCTCGGCACTACTGACCATGTAGTGGGTACATGGAACCTTCCTTTGTGGCGGGGGCTGTCCTGTGCATTGTGGGATGTTGAGCAGTGTCCCTGGTCTCCCCCCCACTAGATGCCAAGTAGTAAATCCACCCCCTCCCCAGAAATGTCTCCAGGCATTGCCAAGAGTCCTCTGGAGGCAAAATTGCCTCCAGGTGGAGAACTGCTGGTTTAGAGAAAAGAAAACATCACAGCGTTCAACTCGGCCACAGCAATGTGGCCACGTGACTTGTTCGCTCCAGCCCTCATTTCCGTTTGTGTAAAATGGGGGTAAGAGCACCCCCCACCCAGGATCATATTGTGAGAAGTCAGTGTGATGATACATCAGAAACACCTACCGGGACAAGTGACAAATGTTTAGTGAGCAGTGGTAGATATCCTTTATTGAGTGTCACTGTGTGTCAAGCCCCCCACAGCCCTCCCAGGCAGGGACCATTGGCATCAGCATCCTCTGTTTTTCAGAGGAGGAAACTAAGGCACAGAAAGGTTAAGAAACTGGCCCAGGGTTGCACAGCGAATCCTTGGCATGGCTGGAAATTGAACCCAGGTGGTCTGGCTCCAGAGAATGTGCTTCTCACCCACCACTCCGTGCAGATTGTTTGGTGAGATGAGGACATTCTGGTTTCACTCTCTTCATCTTCTAGGTCAGGTTGAGCCCATGTGGACATGGTGACCCCATTCTTGGTTGATTTTTTTCAGGGGCCTGAGTCACACAGAGTTTAAAAAAAAACAAAAAAACCTTATGCTTTTTATCTGTTAGAGACATGAAATCCTTTCTGGAGAAGCAACTAAATCAGAACTCGGCAGACCCCTTCTTATGGGCCACTTTGGCCCACTGCCTGTTTTTTGTAAATAAAGTTTTATTGAAATAGGGCCACACCCATTCATTTATGTGCTATCTGTGGCTGCTTTCATGCCACAACAGTGTGGTGGAATCGTTGTGACAGAGACCGTATGGCCCAGAAAGCCAGAAATATTTACTATTTGACCCTTTAAGAAAAAGTGTGCAGACAGATGCCTACCTTCAGTGATAAGAGAGAAGAGTGTCCCCCTGTGGGAGGGAACGTGTGGCCACACATGGTTCTAAACTCCCTTTCAGTATCGTCTGACCCCTGTCTTCACCCCCGGGTTTTTTGCCTGCCCCTTGTGCACAGAGGAGGCAAAGACAAGTTCTAAAACATTTAGATTTCACCGTTGGAGAAGGGCATTTTCAGGCGGCTTTGTGGCTGTGACTGCCTCTGCATGTCCGGTGTGGCGGGTAAGTGCCCGCCACGTGTGCTTCCGAAGCACCTAGTCCAAGTTGAGGACTAAGGACTAGTTGTGCTGTGAGTGTGGAAGACACACCTGGGGTTTTGAAGACTTGGTACAAGAAAAAGAATGTAAAATATCACTACTTTTATACTGATGATATGTTAAAATGATAACATTGTGGATATATTGGGTTAAAGAGACCATATGAGTGTATTGTTGAGATTGATTTCGCCGGTTTCTTTTTACCTTTTCAGTGTGGCTACTAGGAAATTTTAACTTATGCATGTGGCTTATATTGTATTCGCATTGGACAGTGCTGGCCTAGCACAGGGTTTCTCAACCTTGGCACTGTTGACATTGGGGCTGAATAATTATTTGTGTGTGGAGGGCGGGGAGTGCCTTGTACATTGTAGGATGTTGAGCAGCGTCCCTGGCCTCTACCCATTAGATGCTAGTAGCATCTAGCTCATTCCCAAGGTGGGACAACCGACAATGTCTCCAGAATTCACCAGATGTCCCTCGGGGGCCCAAAATTGCCCCAGTTGAGAGCCACTGGTCTAGGGCATGGATGGTATGGGGAGATGATAGCCAAGGGGAAAAGAGCTGAGAAAGCAAGAATGGGATCTGGGCGTCTAATCCCCTGGGTGGAATCCTGGCTCCACCACTTACTAGCTGGGCATCTTGGGCATGCTGCTTCACTATGCCATACCTCAGTTTCCCAGTCTGTCAAAGGGGATAATGCTGGTACTTATGCTCAGTAAGTGGTAATTGTTGTTAGTGGAAAGAGACGGGACTTCAGTGAAAAAGACCAGCTATGCCAGTTACTACACTACCTGGTGGGGCCTTGGATGATTTAAGTTATGTCATCATTCTGAGCCTCGTTTTTTCTTCTGCAAAATGGGAAAAGAAATACATCCCTTCCAGGCTCCTATCCTCTGCCTACCATGGCCTCCAGCACATAGTGGGCACTTTATGAATATATCAGCATTCTTTCTTCCTCTGATCAAACACACTATGTGGGAGGAGGGCAGGGGAAAGGTTCAAGCCGTGAGGAATTGGTTCAGGCGCTTCGGTGTTTTGCCTTCCTCAGACCTTCCATTTCATGGTTGCTTTTTGTTTTGTGTCTCAAGTTGTTCCCGGTCCCTCGTGCAGCACTTCCCCTGTCTCCGTGGGCCCTGCCTGGACGGTGGTTCCTGTGGGCCAGTCTGTGCTGGTGGTAGCCAGGGGCAGTCGGTGGTCACAAACCAGATTGGATGCCACCTTTCCCACACCAGGCTTGAAGCAACAGCCCCCCAGTAATGTCTGGGCACCTCCTCCCGCCCCGCGGGCTGGGTGCTGGCCACCTCTGCCATGTTGTCATTTGCACCTTTGTCCCAGTAGAGATGGAAGTAGAAGACAAATTGATGCCCTTATGCCATCTAGTCTCCACCCTGCAGGACGCAGGTTGGAGTGGTGTGGGTTCCGTAGCAAAGGGATCCATTGGTGATGTCTGCAGGGTGGGAGGGGCTGGGGGCAGAGGCGTGCTTGCCACTGATCAATGCTTCCATGAGAGTGGCTAAGAACTAGGACCACTATTTTAGAACATTTTTCAGGGGCTTACGGGTTTTTCTTAGCCAGCTCATTGGTGAGTCTGCCTGGAGAGGACTAGTATAACAAGCCACTTTCGGTGACCCCTAAAACCTCATTCTTTAGGCAGCTTTCTACTCTGTCACTGGGTAGGGGCAGACCCTGTCAACTACTGAGCTCTAATGACAAGGGGCGCCAGGTCCACAACTCCCCCTGCCTTTGGAGCCTGAGGGAAGAAGCCAAGTATTATCAATCATCCTTGAGGACACCTGGCATGTGGGGCAAATATGCACCCCCTTAATTTCCTAGAGCATGGCTTGGTGAACTATGGTCCAAAGGCCAAATCCAGCCTCATTCTGGACAGCCCAGGAGCTGAGAATGGTTTTCACATTTTTAAATAACTGAAAAAATGAAAACCAACAGAAGAAGAACATTTTGTGACAGGTGAAAATGATACGAAACTCACATCTCAGTGCCCATAAATAAAGTTTTATCAGAACACACTCATTTGTTTCATTTTGTTTGTGGCTACATTTGCACCAGGACAGCAGCATTGAGTGGTTATAATAGTGACCAGGTGGCTTGCAAACTCAAAAATATTTTTCTACCTGGCCCTTTACAGGAAATATTTACCAAGCCCTGTCTTAGAGAAAAGAAGAATTTTGCACCTGTCTAGAATTGCCAAGAGGCCAGGAAATTAACTATAGAAATTGTAATGCATACAACCATGTCACTGGTCTGTTTGTTCTGCAGCATTGCAGAGGCTGTGGTTTTCATGGAGCTGGGAAAGAAAACAGTAAAGGAAACTATAAGTGCTGTATCCTGGGAGCAGTTGATCAGGAATCACCAATGTCCAGGAGTTAGGAGATCAGTCGTGCCCTCTTGGTTCTCAAATGTGGCTGCTGTATCATTGTTTTTGAAATACAGACCCAAGGGCTGTATCTACAGGAGGTTTTAATTCAGTAGGTCAGGGATGGGATACAGGCTTATATGGCTTTTTAACAGACCCCCATGTGATTCTGAGGGGTTGCCAACCTGTGTGAGACCTGGTTGGTGGAGCAGCTGTATGGCTAAGGACCATGGACAGCGCAGGTGCCCTCATTGGGTGGGGGGACAAAGACGACACCCCACTGGGTCCTCCCCCCACCCTCAACGTTTGCACTGCCTCCTCGGACTGACGAGTCAGGCTCCCTCTGTTTCACTGTCAGAGAGTCTATCACTGGGGACTCGAGACCATCAGCCCTCCCCAGAAGCCCCCCGCAGGCTCCCCTTCCTTCCTGTCAGCTTCCTGTGAGGACAGCTGAATGACAACATGGTGAGGCTTGGCCTCCTGCTCTGGGATTGGGCCTGTTCTCTTGGCTGTGGTCTCTCTCTCTCTCTCTCTCTCTCTCTCTCTCTCTCTCTCTCTGTTCTGTTCCTCTCTCTTCATCTGTCTTTCAGCTCTGCCCATCTGCTGGTGGCCCCAAATCTTGGTGGTGGCTTTCATTGTGTCAGATGAGCTCAAGGACCTGGGTCAGACAATGATTGGGGTCACTGTTTCCTCCTGTGACATTCAGGGTCTTTCTCTATTCCTGTGCTGGCCTGGGAGTGGGCTGCTTGCTTTGGGGTGAGGTTTCTGGGATCACATAGGCTTACCTAGGGCTCTTCCTCTGCCCCTTCTACTCTCCGCAGCCCCCCAGGACCTGATGGACGTCTCTGTGAGCCACCTGCCATCCCTATGGCAACCCAGTCCCCGCAAATCGTCCTGCTCATCCTGTTCACAGAGTGGCTCGGCTGACGGTGGCTCCGCCAATGGCTGCCACCATGAGAGGTATGAGGGTCTTGAGCTGTGGACGGAGGGAACAGAAGGATTTACCAAATGTTTATAGATCCCTGCTGCTTGCCCTGCACTGACTTCAGAGGCGTGAACGTAGGCTATGGAACCATCCAGGTGTAGGTTAAATCCTAGCCTTGCGAAGTCCTAGCTGCTGGAGCTTCCGTACCTGTATCAGTCAGGATAAACAAGGTATGTCGCAGTAACAAACAGGCCTAAAAATTTCAGTGGCTTATTACAGCAAAGGTTTATTTATCACTCATGTCGTATATCTATCATGGGTCAGCTAGGGACTCTGCTTCTACATCAAAGAGCCCAGCTGATGAAGCAGCCACCATCCTGAATATTGTCAGTCACAGTGATGGGGGAAAGGTAATTCTGGAGAGGCTTGAACCAGCAATGAAACGCTCCTGCCCGAATGTGGCACCTGTCATTTCCACTCACACTGTATTGGTCCCATCCACAAGGGACCAGGAAGTGCAGTCCTCCCGTGCTCCTGGAAGGCAGAAATCAGAAATATGACTTAATGACAACCACACGTGCCTCACTTTGCTCCTCCACCAAATGGGGATGCTCACGCTTACTTTACATAGCTGTTGTAAGGACAAATCAATTAAGGATCTCAGATAGCCAGCAGGTGGTACTTGGCACATGATAATGTTCAATAAATGACACTGATTATTTTATTGTATGCAGTTAAATCCCCAGATCATCTCTTTCCTTGCCCATAGCACTTTAGTCTCTTCAGAACTACTCAGCCCATTTATATGAATGCTCTTATTTCCCATTGACCCTGCCTGGCCTGGCCTGGGAGAATGGAATCCCTTTTTCTTTGCTGGGCCTCTGTTCCAATGGGTGGTCCAGTCTCCAGGGGTAGGAGTGTGGGGGCTGGCATCACATTTTTGAAGTTATCTAAGCCCTGGATTTCGATGTGTGGTCTGTGGACCAGCAGCGTCAGCCCCTGAACAGGTTCTGGTCCTTCATCCCAGACCCCCTGAAGCTGCATCTGCAGTTAACAACACCCCAACATCATGCCTGTATTTTTCAGTCTGAGAAGCACTGATGTAACCGGAGAGTCTCACATCTGAATGTGTATCAGAGTCACGGGGGGGGGGGGGGGGGGGCGGTGGGGCATGCAGCAACACCTACTGGTTCCGGTTCCTGGACTGCTTCCGAGAGGTCCTGGTTGGCCTAGGAATCCACGTGTTGGAGAAATTCCAAGTGCTGCATGGGGTGGGGTCCATGGATCATTGAAGAATGCTGTTCTAACCTACCGTGTTTCCCCAAAAATAAGACCTAACCGGAAAATACACCTTAGCATGACTTTTCAGGAGGACATCCCCTGAGCATAAGCCCTCATGCGTCTTTTGGAGCAAACCTTAATATAAGACCCGGTGTTATTTTCGGGGAAACACGGTAGTACCCCCCTCACTGCATTTGCTTGCATACCTGGGTGGCGGGGAGCTCCCTGTCTTGCAGAGCCAAGTACAATGGGCCCAGCTGTCATCATGAAGCTGTTCTCATGTAATCGGAGCAAGCCTGGGCCTCACCACCCTGAGAGCACAGAGAGGGTGGCTTTAATGTTTAATGCCTCCATGTGCACGGCTGGAGGACTTCAGCCACGCCTCCTCCCCGGTCTCCCCGGATTTTCCTGGGTGTGCCCTGGGATGTTTTTCCTCTACTCTGTTCTTTGCCAGAATGCACCGCATTCCCTTCAGCAGTCCTTGTTTTTTTCCAACAATGCTGGGTCCTTACTCCACTCTCCTCTTTCAGTCCCCCAAAAAAGCCCCCCAGAACTCCCATGGAAGGAGAATCTCGGAGGCATCACCTACTTTTCAGTCAGCCAGACTCTGAATCCCAGTTTGGCTCGTTTGGTTCAGCTGGGTCACTTTATAAGTTAGCACGCTTTCTGAAAGTGTCAGAAACCCACTTCACATTGGCTCAAGTCAAAAAGAAGATCTGTTGGGGCCGGCCCGGTGGCTCAGGCGGTTAGAGTTCCATGCTCCTGACTCCGAAGGCTGCCAGTTCAATTCCTACATGGGCCAGTGGGCTGTCAACCACAAGGTTGCCGGTTCAATTCCTCGAGTCCCACAAGGGATGGTGGGCTCCGCCCCCTGCAACTAAGATTGAACACATCACCTTGAGCTGAGCTGCCTCCCGGATGGCTCAGTTGGTTAGAGCACATTCTCTCAACCACAAGGTTGCCAGTTCGATTCCTCTGCTCCCACAAGGGATGGTGGGCAGCGCCCCCTGCAACTAGAAACAGCAACTGGACCTCCACAACTAAGACTGAAAGGACAACAACTGGAAGCTGAACGGCGCCCTCCACAACTAATATTGAAAGGACAACAACTTGACTTGGAAAAAAGTCCTGGAAGTACACACTGTTCCCCGTGCCCAATGAAATCTTAAAAAAAAAAAAATCTGTTGACAGAACTGAGAAGTCCAGACACATGGTGGCGTCAGGCATGGCTGGATCCAGATGCTCACAACAGGATTTCTTGCTTCAGCTCTTGCCTCTGCTTGCCACTGTGATGGTTTCATTCTCTAGCAGGCCCTTCTATGCAGTGGCCAAAATGGATCCCAACAGCCACTGCCCCATATCCCACTGGCTTAGGAACTCAGAGAAAAGAATATCTGTTTCGTACTTGTTCCAACAGAAGTCCCAGGGCTGACTGTCATTGGCTCAGGTTGGATCACATAACCATCTCTGACCCAATCACTGAACCTGGGTAGAATCAGCCAGGGCAGAAACAGAGAAACAGAGAGTTGACGGGCGGCGGGGAGAGCTCCCAGCTGATAGCAGGAGGGGCAGTGAAGCCACATGGGCAGAAACAACGTCCCACAGTCCCTCTGACGGGCTGGTTTTATCTGCTCCTGGAGATAACGAGTTGTGCTCCTCTCCAGGGCACCTGGGCTCTGTGTGGATCTGTCCTAAGTATCTCCCTATTTTCCACCTGCAGGGCTCCACTGAAGCTTCTCTGTGACAACATGAAGTACCAGATCCTTTCCAGAGCCTTCTACGGATGTGCGTATTGTCCTTATTTGCCACGGTGGTCTCCAGGGAGCATTCATTGAGTGCCCAGTGCATGCCAGCACTATGGGGTGGGGGGGGGGGGGAGCCTGGCTCTCAAGTGTGAACCTGTGCTCCCTCTTTCCTCGTGTCTATTTTGGGTGAAGTTACATTAACCTCTCTGAGCCTCAATTTCCTTATCTACAGATTGGGGGTAAATTTTATCCCTTGGTCCTAAGAGAGGGCAGTGAACAGTGGGGTTCCTTGGTGGCAGGGGTTTGGTTTAATCACTGTTGCATTCCCAGTGCCCACCTTAGAGGGCTTGTTTTCTGGATTAGATGAGAAACATGTATAAAGGCCCCTACTATATTTCCCCGAAAATAAGACCTAGCCAGACTGTCAGCTCTAATGCGTCTTTTGGAGCAAAAATTAATATAAGACCCAGTATTATATTATATTAATTATATTATATTACATTACATTACATTATATTATAATAAAGACCCATCCTTATATTACAGTAAAATAAGACCAGGTCTTATATTAATTTTTGCTCCAAAAGATGCATTAGAGCTGATGGTCCGGCTAGGTCTTATTTTCGGGGAAACACGGTAGCACCTAGCATTGCGTGTCATAGCTGCTCAATAAATGCCAGTTCCTTTCTCCAGTGGACAGAAGAGTAAAGTGGCCTGATCCCTTCCCAAAAACTTAAAAAGTAAATTTATAATACAAGTACTCTGATTATTTCCATTTAACAGATTAGGAAACTAACTCACAGGGAAGTGAAGTGACTTGACCAAGGTCACACAGCTCATAAGCAACAGCTGGGACTCAAACTCAGGCCTGCCTGACTGCAAAGGCTCTGTTTTTCCCATTCTGCTATGTTGATTCATAGCAGGTTTTATTTCCTCAGCCTTACAAGCTTAGATTGGGGATAGAAAACGTGTGTATTTCCAGGGATTCTAGAAAAGTATTAACATTACTACATCGTGAATGGGCCTGCAAAATAGTAGGGCATTATCTCCGAGTGTTGGGAGAGGCAGGGAGAGCGTGAGCTCCCCAAGATCAGGGCTTTGCCTGTTCTGTTCCCACCCATCCCCAGTGCGTAATGCAGGGCTTGGCATGGAGCAGGGCTTGGGTGAGTATTTACGGAACCCAAACAGGATTGCTTCCTGGAGGAAGGGGTGGGTATTGAGGTGGTGTCTTGAATGATGTCATCACACAATGTGGCTCATCCCTGATGATGGTTTAGAGCCCAGGTTCTAGAGCCAGGCAACGTGGGTTCAAATTCCAACTCCATACTTCTTAGCAAAACGACTTGGGCAAGTGATGAGACCAGTGTGTGCCTTGGTTTCCCCACGGGAATAATGAGCGTATCTGCTTCATAGGGTTGTGGTGAGAATTCAATGAGTTAAGTTGTGTGAGCTGCAGGCACCGCTCCCTGGCACATCATGTGGGCTGGATCAACGTTAGCCATGTGTTCTCATGTCATCAGCATCGTGATGATTCCCATGGTTGCTGGGGGCGAGTCCTCAAGCTCTGGGAGGTCCAGGGACCGTTCTGGGCATTAAGGATGGGAAGGGGAAGAGACAGAAGGAAGGGGCACAGTCCAAACCAACAGGCTGGCATTTGCTGAGTGCCTCCTGTGTGTCGGGCTCTGCACTGTGCCTTCCAGGTGCCCAGGGTGGAGCAGGTCAAGGGCAGCAGGTTGGCAGGCATTCTTTGAAGAGTGCAGGGCCGTCTTTGAAAGTAAACCACGTGGCCTCAGCATCTTCTCAGTTAGAACTCGCCAGGACCTGCTTTATTCAGCTGCAGTTTGAACACGAGTCTTCCATTCTCTTTCTGCCTTGGCGTGGATTGGAGGCACCCAGAGAGACAGTGAAGCCACAGTCAGTAGCCCCTTTCTCCCTGCCCCTTCTCTGCCTCCAGCCTGTGAATTAATGCCATGGTTCCAGCATTGGAGCTCATGTCACCCTGACCAAGGCTGAAAACAGTGATAGGACCTCCCCAGGTCACAGAGCTGTTAAACAGTCAAGCCAGCAAGTGAGCTCGCCCCTCTGAGCCAAACCTTCCCTATCTGGAAAAGGGGGGTGATGAGAATTTCCTGGGTCACGAGGGTTCACGGAGATTGTGGACAGCACTTTGCAGACTCTGTGAGACGAGGCAAGGAGGGTTGGACGCTGGATGATGACCCTTTCCCTCCCTCCCTTCCCTGGCAGGGCTTGCCTACTGCAGACACCTGTCCACCGTGAGGACCCACCTGTCAGCCCTGGTCAATCACATGATCGTGTCTCCAGACTTGCCCTGCGATGCCGGAAACGGGCTGACGGTTGGGATCTGGGAGCAGTACCTTCAGGACAGCACAGTAAGGCTTGGCCTGGCGTGGCCTGTAGTGGGCCAGAGACTCGGGGTGGGGGGCGTCTTGTCATCTGAGGAATGGACCCACCGGCTTGTGGGGACTTAAAGATGTCGTGACATCGTTGGGTTCTGTGCACCCAAATTGAAGGCCCCCTCCTCCTCTTGAGAGTTCCAAGACCCATAGCTCATTTCTGCCCATTGGGGTGAAGACCCAGGAAGATGGGAAATACATATGCTTGCCTGGATGGTGTAAGAGATGAATCAATCACTAAGCATTTATCAGGCACCATTTGTATGCTCAGCCCTGCACAAGGTGCTGTGGTCCCCAGCCAGAGGGAATTTACAATCCAGTTGAAACTTCTTAGACTGATGAGAGTAGCCAAGTTAGAGGGAGGCAGCTGGACCAAGGAAACCCCCACCACTGTCCGAAACTCTTTCTCCCACTTCTGTTTTAGGGCCTATAACTATACCAGTAGGTATCTCACCAGGAATTGCTTTCTAAGATCTTATTAGAATACAAATGTCCCTGGAAGGAATACGTTTATGCTTGAAGTTTCATAGTCAAGTAGTTTTGGAAATATGATCCAACAGCTCTCTGTATCCTGCAGGACTACTCAGAACCTTGGCTGTGCTAATAGGTTTGTCCCTCTCAGAAATTTGGGGCATGAGGGAAATCATATGGAACAGTCCCTCAAATGTATTTGGCCACAGAAACCTTTGTTTGAAAAGTACCTCCCATGGCTGGTGGAAGGCGGAATCCACTTTGAGAAACACTAGTTTAAGTGCTGCCAAGAGCAGCCATTCAGAGGAGATAACCTGTTTCCTCCTTGCCGGATGAATCTAGTGGATCACTTAGCTGGGTATCTTTCCACTCGGGGTCTGGGGAGACCAGGCTGGTGAGCACCTGAGTCGGGCTGCCCCCGCCCCACTGGGGAAAGGTGCTATTTTGTGCATCCATCTGGGAACACCAGGGGACTCAGTGAGAAGAACACACTGGTTCCCCAACCTGCACAAGCAGAAGGGTGGTTTTACATTTTTGCTAAAAATAGTTGTTTTAAATTACAGGAGGAATGCCTAGTTTCTGTGACAATTCAAAGAACGAAGAATGCAGGTGTATAGAATACACATTTTTAAAATATTGTTTCCCTGCTACATTCCTCTACTTCTTGTCCCCTGAATTAATGCATAGTATCAGTTTGGTGTAGATCCTTTCATAAGCATTTTCTCTGCCTGTACATCAATAAATACATCTATATAGATATATCTGTAACTCTTATTTTTTAAAAAATGAGGTGACATATTTGCATTTTAAGTGACCAACTTTTATATCAAGGATATCTTTCAGATCTCTAGGCGAAACATTGAATCTTAGCATCGTAGCACCTCACAGATGGGTGGGCCATAATTGACTCAAATCTTCCCCTAATGCTAGAAAACTGGCCTCTCCCCCTCACCTTTCAAAAATTATTTCACGCAATGCTACAGTCGCTATGTCAAAGCACATACCTTTCTCTACTAGTGCTTTTATTTCGAGGGTAGATTCCTAGAAATAAAATTGACTGACGTGCATTTAAAATTTAAATAGATAATGGAAGCTTACTTTCTCAAAAGGTTGTGATGTTCTTAATCCCGGCCATCTATGAGAATGCACAGCTCATGAAGAATTTAAAAGATTTATAGACTTCTGGGCTCCACGCCAGCATTACAGAATTTAGCATCTCTGGAAGTGGAGCCAAGAATGTATAGTTTTTGGAAGTTCCCCAAATGCCTCTAGTGATCTCCCCCAATTTGGGAGGCACCAGTCTAAGGGGAAATGGGTTAAAAACAACCAATTAGTCAAAACGAGTATTTTTCATCTAACGTTTTGCAACCCTTTCACAACCTATTTCGCCAATGTTGGCTTCATTGTGGTATTAGGGTACACGCTGCAGTAACAAACGCTCCCCACTATCTGACAGCACAGAGGTATGCTCACTTAACAGTCCTGGGTGGGCATTCCTGCTAAGTGGGCATCTCTCCTCCCTCCAGAAGAATCTTTCAGTTTTGTGTCCCCACCATCCTCCAGGGACTAGTGGTCATCTACCTCCAGGCAGCAGAGGGGAAATGGAGAGCATAAGGGGAGTTCACCTGCTTCTTCAAAGCCCTGGCATGGAAATAGCTTACATCACTTCCTCTCACATCCCATTGGTCAGAACCCAGGCACTTGGCCTCACCTAACTGCAAGGGAGACTGGGAAATGGAGTCCAGCTATGGGCTCCAGACGAGGACATGGGTTTTTGGTGAAGAGTTAACAGCCTCAGCCATAAATACTAGTTCTCTGATTTTTAAACAGCTTTGACAAGGCTGTCTACATAATATGAATAAAAATTCCTACAGGGACAAAAGAATGGCTGGTTTTGCCATTGTGGTTGGGTATATCCAAGACTAGCATTAAGATGTGAAATATGCTTTTAATTTTGGAATGTGAAATAAAGAGGTGAGAAGAAACAGCATCCCAGTGCCCTTCAGAGTTTTCCACGCAGTTTTTACACACACTTTTCACACACACTTTTCACACACACTTTTCACACACACACACACACACACACACACACCCTTCTGGCCCCCCAGCTAATTGTAACTGCAAAGCCTTTGCCTGAAAATGAGTTTTCAAAAGGAAAGAGGACAAGTCTCCACAATAGAGCAAATAGTTGTTAGAGTCATCTGAGTGTGCACAAAAGGGATGGGTCTGTGAAGGACCAGCTGCAAACGTTCATTGTAGATTAATTTGCTTTAAAACAATTTTCTTAGAACTGAGTCAAAATTAATAACTCCAATATGATATTCCCAAATAAGCACAGTACACAAAATTGGCTGAAAATTAAGTAGAAATGTAAGTTCATTATATACCAGCCTTTCTTTTTTTTCTTTTCACAAAAATGGGTTCTCACCAGACATGTTCCGCATCTTGTTTTGTTTTGTTTTTGTCTCCACTTAACAACACTCATTGAGTATCTTTCTGTGTAGGTTCCCAAGGATGCACTCCCTGCCCTGTTTACTCTCTGTGTGGTATTTCCATGTAGAGGTGCACTGCTCCCCCACTGGTGGGCATCTGGGGGGTTCCCAGGGTTTTGCTGTCTTGATGCCACAATGGATATCTGGGTACAAATGGCTTTGCTCGTTCGCACCATGATCTTTGAGGGCAGGTCCGAGAAGCGGTACTGCTGGGTCACAGAGTCCACTCCTGCTTTTCTGTTGACCAAACCCTTTCCTCTCCCCCTCCCACAGAGTTACGAGAAGCAGGAGCTGCTGCGTCTCATCTACTATGGGGGTATCCAGCCGGAGATCCGCAAGGCTGTGTGGCCCTTCCTCCTGGGCCACTACCAGTTCGGGATGACGGAAGCAGAAAGGAAGGAGGTTGGTTACCCCCGATGGGCCCTGGGGTCCTTGGCAACAAAAGGAGCCACATACTGTGGGGCTGGGCAGCCCTGGTCCCATGTGGCACCAAGATGGGGCAGGGAGATGTGGGGAGTCAGGCGGCTTGAGGCTGTCCAACAGAAATACAGCACAAGCCACAGATGTCCTTTTTAAAAACAAACTTCTTATTTTGAGATAATTCTAGATTTATATGCAGTTGTAAGAAAAGATGCAGAGAGATGTCATGTATCCTTTATCCAGTTTCCCCCAATGGTAACATCTTGTAAAACTATGGTACAATATCACAACCATAGTGTTGACGTGGATGCAGTGTGTGTGTGTGTGTGTGTGTGTATTTAGTTCTCTACGATTTTATCACACATGTAGGTTTCTGTGTCACCACCACAGTCAACATACTGGACATGTTTAGTGTTACAAGGGTCCTCAATTTATCCTTTTGTAGCCACACCAGTTTCCCTCGCACTCACCCTTGCCCCTAACCCTTGGCCACCACTGACCTATTTTCCATTCCTATAATTTTGTCATTTCGAAAATAGTATATAAATGGAATCATACAGTATGTCACCTTTTGGGGTTGACTTTTCTCACTCAGCATAATTCTCTGGCGATCTGTCCAAGTTGTTGATTCATTTTTATGGCTGAGGAGTGTTTCAGGGTATGGGTGCCCCACAGCGTGTGTTAACTGTCTGCTTGCGGATGGACGTGTGGGTTGTTTCGTTTTTTGGCTGTTATAAATAAAGTGGAAATGAACGTCCGTGTACAGGTTTTCTTGTGAGCACAAATGATCATTTCTCTGGGATAAATGTTCAAGAGTGCAATTGCTAGGTCATGCGGTTAGCTTTATAAGAAACTCACAAATGCTTAGTTTTGCAAGGAACTTCCAAGTTGCAGTGGCCGTACCATTTTATATTCCCACCAACAATATACGAGTGATCCACACCTGTGTCTGGACCAGGCTTTAGTGCTGTCATAATTTTTTATGTTAGCCGCTCAGGGTGTGTAAATGCTATTTCATTGTGGGTTTAATGTGCGTTTCCCAAATGGCTAGTGAAATTGAGCGTCTCTGCAAATGCTTCCTTATCATCTTTGTATCTTTGGTGAAATGACAGCTAATGTCTTCTGTCTGTTTTCTAATTGAATTGTTTGGTTTTTCACTGTTGAGTTTGAGAGTTCTTTAAATACTGTAGATATTCTTTTGTTAGATATGTGATTTGCCAGTATTTTCTCCTAGTCTATACCTTGTCTTTTCGTCTTCTGAACTGGGTCTTTTGCAGAACAAATTTTCAAATTTTTGATGAGGTTCGATTTATCAATTTTTCCTCTCTGGATTATACATTTGGTGTCAAGTCTAAGAACTTTTTACCTATATCCTAAGATTTTCTCCTATGTTTATTTTTTCTTAAAATTTTATAGTTTCCCTTTTTACATTTAAGTCTGTGATCCATTTTGAGTCCTTTTATTTTCTTTTTTTGTATACAATTTTTTTGGTATACATTTTTTTTGTATACATGTGTTGTTTAGGTCAAGGTTCATTTTTCACCTGTGGATGTCCAATTGCTCCAGCACCATTTGTCAAAAAGACTATCTTTCCTCCATTGAATTGTTTCTGCACCTTTGTTACACATCAGTTGGACATATTAGTTGGGTCTTCTATTTCTGGATTCTCTATTCTGTTCCATTAGCATATATACCACACTATAATTAGTCATATTCTGCTAATATCACACTGTAGCACATATGTAATTTTAAATGTCATAGTAGTTACATTTTTAAAAGTGAAAAAAAAAACAGATGCAATTAATATTTTTAAACTTTTTATTTTGAAAGAATTATAAGTTCACAAGAAGTTGCAAAAATAACACAGAGATTTTGTGTAACCATTGCCCGGCTTTCCCCAATAGAAGCATCTTGTAGCACTGTAGTGCATTAGCAAACCAGGACGCAAACAGCACAATTCCACTAGCGAAACTACAGACCTTACAAGATTTGCTTCTTTGCTCATGTGTGTGCACGCATGCGTCATTTCATCAAAGGAAAATTAATTTTAATAATATATTTTACTTAATCCAGTATATCCAATATGTCACCATTTCAGCATGTATCAATATAAAAATTACCAATGAGATATTTTACATTCTTTTATTCGTACTAAATTTTCAAAATCTGGTGGTAATTGCACTCCAGATCCACGTACCATCTAGGCTGTTATTAACTAAATATTTGTCTTTACATTGACCCGCTTAAAAGTTTACATAACTTATTTAAAAAGATGTTTTATGTCCCTACCGTCAATGGAAAACCAATATGACTCGCCATAAATAGAAGGACACTACAAAAATAAACAGAATATGACAAAATGATAGAATTCAGTTCTATCCAGATGCGGTAGCCGGCCTGAGGCCTGCTCTCTCTTTGTTAAAAAGGGAGATTATTACAAAGTGGTAGGGACACGTTAAAGACACAGTGGCACCAGACTGGCCCGCCTCCTACCCAGAAAAGTTGAAATAGTTGAAGATGGAAATTTTCTCACACTGTGGGTCCACCTAAGGAGAGCAGCCTGTGCCAGCGAACTGTCTAAATCATCTTGGTACCAGTCTGAGGCCTGTGTGTGCTTCACCCCATTCCTGGGCAGACAGTAACCGAGAAATCCAGTGTGTCAGGTCCTGTGCTCAGGACTGGGGACCCAGAGGTGTGTCAGATGAGGTCCTTGCCCGCTGAGTGGGCACGTGCAGTCACATGGTGGGAAGCCCAGGGGCTGTAAGATCACGCAGGAGGCACCTATGCCAGGCAGAAAGCTTCCTGAATTCTTTGAAGGAATTGCTTTTCAGGCAAGGAGGGTGAGGAAGGGACTTTAGGAAGAGGGGACAGCGAGAACAAATCCCTCGAGGAGACACTTGTGTGAGGTGGGGTGTATGTGGGGAAAGGCAGACGGGCGTGGTGGGTGTGGGCAGCTGGAACATAGAGGCCACGGGCTGTGGGGGCAGCAGTGAGAGGTGGGGCTGGAGAGGAAACTAGGATGGTGACTTGGAGGGGCCAGGCTGTGACAAGTGGGCACCTGGAAGGAGGCTGCTACCTGGGGTTGTCCAGGTGCAGGCCATGGAAGCCGAGCCTGGCATGGCAGTGGACATGGGAAGGTGGGTGCGGATGAGTCTCCAGGAGGTTGGCGGTTGGAAGCCACTCAGGACAGGCCCTTGGGCAGAGTGGACCCAGAGCCTCTCCGGAAGCCCTGAAGAGCTAAGGGATTCCCTGCCCCTCCCAACCTTGATACAGGGAAGGCTCCCTCCCCTCTGTCTTCCTCTTCCTGCCCCTCCATACCCTTCAATCAGCTCGTCTGCCCCATCTGTGCCCAGAGGTCTGGCAGATGTAGAACCTCAGTTACCTGGGCTGTGTAACACAGAAACAGCATAAGCTCCCTTCCTCTCTGCTGAAATCCCGTGAGGTAAAAGCTTGAAATCGGTGGCACTTCTATAAGGCCACGGCTATAAATAAAGGAAAGGGTCAGTTTATTCATCTTTGTATCGTCACCACCACGCCCCATCCTGGGCACATGGGAAGCCCTTAGTCATTACATCGAGTGAGTGGGTGAATGGACGAAGGGAGCACCTTGCTCCTCTTGTATCTCATATGACTAGCTTGGTGCCTAGCACACAGTAGGTACTTACCAAACTAAGTGAGTGAATGGCTGAAGGAGGAAGGAGAGAGTGAATGTAGTAAAGAAGGAAAGAAAACAGTTTTCTCTCTTCAGTGTTCCCAGGGCTTAGTACACTGCCTGGCACAGTAGGGGCTCAGCAAATACTCGAATGTGTATATGAATAAATGAATGAATGAATGAATGAATGAATATAGGAAGGAAGGAAGGAGAAAAAAAGGTAGTGTTGCTCACTGCTGTGTATCCTCAGGGCCTAGCCAGTGCCTAGCACATAGCAGGTGGTCAGTTAATGTCTGTTGGATGTTACTCCATGAATGTTGGGTGAGTGTTTCCAGGGCTCAGGGTCTCAAGTCAGAGCCACCATCTTCCTGGTGGGGCTGGCTCTCCCCGGGGGGTTCCAGCATTTCGAGTGGCCTTGTATCTGCCCTGGCAGGTGGACGAGCAGATTCATGCCTGCTACGCACAGACCATGGCCGAATGGCTGGGCTGCGAGGCAATCGTGCGGCAAAGGGAACGGGAGTCCCACGCGGCTGCCCTAGCCAAATGCTCGTCAGGGGCCAGCCTGGACAGCCACCTGCACCGGATGATACACCGGGACTCCACCATCAGCAATGAGGTGATGGGCGGCTCACCTCAGGGAGCCAGGGTGGGGGCGGGGAGGGCCAGGATCTGCTCCCTCAGGCTGTTGTAGGAATGGTGAGGGGTGGGTGCCTGGGGCCTTGGGACAGAGTCTCACCCTTAGTTTGTGGGTAGAAGGTGACTTTGGAGTCTGACAGACCTGAGTTTGAACTCCAGCCCCACCATTTTCTAGCTCTGGGGCCACCGGCAAGCACCCTTACTTCTGGGCCTCAGCTTCTTCATCTATAAAATGGAATAATCATTTATAGGAGAGGTTTGTGTGGAGCCCAAACAAGATAGTGTGTATAAAGCACCTAGCACAGTGCTAGGCTTTCATGTATCAACAAATCCTTATTGAGTACCTGCCATGTGCCAGGTACTTATCAAGAATATTCTGGAATGTCAAGAGTGCTGAAGTGACTAAGTCAGACATGTCTGTCCTCATAGCATCTCCAGTGTAGCAGCCCAAAGCAGGAGCTGAGAAGCAAGTTAATTCTCTTTACTAGTGACGTATTAGTCACCAGTTGCCACACTAATACTGCATAGGGAACAACCCCCAGGAGTCAGTGACTTGCGACAATACACATTTATTTGTACCCGTCAGTCTGTGGCCAGCAGGGCAGTTCTGTTCTGAGCAGGGCTGGGTGGCTCAGTCTTGTACCTCCTGTCAGTAACTGGTCAACTAAAAGGTTTGGTGACCTGCCCTGAACTCTCTCACATGCCTGGGGTGACTCGGCTCTCATCCTCCTGCAGGCTAACTGGGTATGTTATCAGAGCCAATGCAGGTCATAGAGAGATAGACACAGCCACCTTTTACGCCTCTGCCCTGGCGATTTTGCTAACACCCCATTGGCTGAAGCAGGTCACATGGCCAAGCTAGCCTCAGAACAGGCAAGACTAGAAGTTAATGGGCAAAAAGCATGTATACAGAGAGGGAAGTTAAAAATTGGGCCATTTAGACACCGAGTTCTCTGAAATATTACCCAGAAGTCTTACATACATGGCAGTTAAAGGTGGGGGTCTTCCAGTTGCAGGGGTGGGAGGTGGAAGCCCAGCGGCTGGTGTGGCCTCTGAAGAGGCTCCAGGGAGCGGGGAGTGAGACGACCCCCACTTTCATTTTACATACAGGAAGCTGAGGCCCTGACAGGGGACTTTCTGGAGTCAGGAATAAGGAGAAAACTATAGACTTCCTGACGCCCAGCCCAGCAGCCCCTCCTGAGCTCAGTGCAGGGTCCCTGAGCTGGAATGAGGCAGCCTCACCCATGCTCCCTCCTGCCTCTTTTTCTCTCAGTCCTCCCAGAGCTGCAGTTCCGGCCGCCAGAACATCCGTCTGCAGAGCGACTCCAGCAGCAGCACACAGGTGACCTTCCGGACGCCCCGCCCCCTCCCCACCCACCCCCTCCACCCAGCCTGGGGTAATGGCATTGGCTGTCCATCATCTAAGGTCACCTACGGTTTATTTGTTTTAGCTTTTTATACTAGCTATAAAAGTTGAGTATCTAGTTACACGAGTAATATATGAATGTATTCTCCCTGCAAAACAACATTCAAATACTGCAGAGAAAGCTAAATTTGGCTTTGACCGTCCTTAATCCCCTCTTGTCCTCCCTAGAAATAACACTGCTATTACCAGTTTGCTGTGTATCTTCCAGACCCTTCTGTATGCCTTTACTCACACAGAAATATGTAGACAGTATGTATACAATATTCTGCAATGTTTGGTAGTCTTAAAATTTCTACGTAAATGCCATTATATATGTATTGTTCAACAACTTTACATTTCATTTAGTGAGAAGGGATGTTAATTCAATCTTATTCACTATTAAAGAAAAAAGCAAAGTGCAAAAAATGTGCATACTATGTCACTTTTTGTGTAAAAAGCAGAAATATTAATGTGTGTATGTATTTGCTTCTCTTTTCAAAAACAATGGAAGGATAAACCAGAAACTAATCAAAAAGGTAACCTGTGGAAGGTGTGGGCAGGGAAAGAAGGTACATCTCCCTGAATATAGCTAGTTTTCTAGTTTCTACTTTGGGGATAGGTAAATTGTTTTATAAAATTTAAAGCAATTAAAAAGAAATTTAAAAAGCAAAAACACTTGAAACTAACAGTAAATGAAGTTGGTGACAAGAAGTTTTCCAGTGACATGGGCTTATACTGTTTTATACGGTCTGTCCTTGATGGGATATAGCCTAAAGACACAAAGAACCACAAATAATCTTTGAGACATATTCTGGAGATTTTTTTCCATAGTATTTGATGTATCGTTGACTTTTGAACAACATGGGTGTGAAATGCGCGGGTCCACTTACACATAGCTCTCTTTCAATAAATACGTACAATACTGTAAACCTATTTTCCCTTCCTTACAGTTTTCTTAACATTTTCTCTAGCTTACTTTATTGTAGGAATACAGTATATAATGCATCTAATGTACAAAATACGTTAAGCAACTGTTTATGTTATCGGTAAGGCTTCCCGTTAGCAGTAGGCTACTTGTAGTTAAGTTTTTGAGGAGTCAGAGTTATGCTTGGATTTTTGACTGCGTTGATAGTCGGCGCCCCTAACTGCTGCGTTGTTCAAGAGTCAACTGTGCATCTAACTACTTTAGAAAATGGACCCATAATCATCAACTACATGGATATAATATGCTTTGTTCAACCTGTTCCTTATGTTGTTAACTAATATTTTACTTTAAAAAATGACGTGCACAGAAGTTTTTCTGATGATAGGTATTTTCCTCCAATTTCAATTCCCTAGTAATCCCTCCACAGAGTCAATGCTTCTTCGTTTCTTTCTGGATTATTTGATGCATTTCCATGCATGCAGTTCACTTTTTTGTTCTTCACAAATGGGCGCATATATGACACCTGGTTCTGCCTCACTCTTTTTACTGACAGTATAATATTCCACCGCTTGTATGTTCCATATTTGAATCAATCCCCTGTTAATGAATATCTAGGTTATTCCTGGAAGCCACACCTCGTGTCCACCCTAGTCCATCTGTCTTTGTGCATTTTGTCTTCAGGTGTTCGAGTCTGTGGACGAGGTGGAGCAGGTGGAGACAGAAGGCAGGTTGGAGGAGAAACAGCCCAAGATCCCCAATGGGAACCTGGTGAATGGCACCTGCTCCCCGGACTCCGGCCATCCTTCCTCCCACAACTTCTCCTCAGGCCTCTCGGAGCACTCGGAGCCCAGCCTGAGTACGGAGGACAGTGTCATGGACGCCCATCGGAACGCTTCCCTGGTGCCTCGACCTGGGGACAGCAGCGTGGATGATGGGCAGAGCAGCGAGGCCACCACTTCGCGGGACGAAGCTCCCCGGGAGGAGCTGGCCGTGCAGGACAGCCTGGAGAGCGACCTCCTCGTCAACGAGAGCATGGACGAGTTCATGTCCATCACCGGCAGCATGGACGTGGCTCTACCTGAGAAGGAGGGCTCTGTGATGGAGGGCTGGGGGGGCGGTGAGGTGGAGAAGCACAGCCAAGCGGACAGCGAGGATAACCTCTCGGAGGAGCCTGAGATGGAAAGTCTCTTCCCCGCCTTGGCGTCCCTGGCTGTAAGCACTTCCGCCAACAACGAGACGTCCCCTGTGTCTTCCAGCGGTGTCACCTACTCTGTAAGTCTCTAGGATTCTCCTCCACTCAATTTTCCACAGCTGTGGGAGGGCGGAAGTACCCCACAAACCTCAGTGATCCAGAACGACCTCTGGTTCGTTGCATTTCCCCCATCACACAAAGGGTTCACTGTGGACACCAGGTGGGGGACGAGATAATACATGTATACTTAAAGGACACGGACTTTGCAGTCAGTCAAATCGTTCTGGCTTCACATCCCAGCACAGGGGCGTCACTGTTTTTCTGAGCCTCAGTTTCCTTGTCTATCTGGTACCTTCCTTCCTGAGTTGTTTTCAGAATGAGTGAGCCCAGTTCTCCATGCTTGGCACACACTCCGTCAGCAGCAGCAAGAGGGTGAGCATCTTGCTTAAGACTCAGGTCCGACATCTTTTCAATACTCATGTTCGCTTGCTGGCCAGAAAGTCCAAGCCAGAGGACGTCAACTGAAAGGGAGGTCTTCGGAGCCAGGCACCGTGTGTCCGTTTTCCTTTAAAGAACTTATTCCTATCAGAGATATACATGCCTGTAGTTGAAAGAGTGAAACACTCAGACAGGCTGGATACAAAAAGCCAGAGTTATCTATTCCACCTGCCCCCACTTAGCGCCCCCCCCAGAGTCGTGACTTATTCTGCCCAGGTTATCTGGCATTTACCCTGTCTCTGTAAATGCTTGTATTGCTACTTCTTGGGCATTTTTTAGTTTTTCTTCAGTTGTAGGCATTATCTGTTGACTCCCCACTATGGAAGAAGAGGGTTTGGCCCCTTCCTTCCCCACATCCTCTTCTCAGACGAGACACCGTCCCATCCCCATCCATCCAATACAGTTAAAATAGTGTGTTTATTATATTAATTAAATAACTATTCAGTTGTTTACATTATTATAATATAATGTATACACCATTTAGTCAGCTGTATTTATGTTTTCGCTCCTGCAAGAAAATTGTGATTTTCTTAAATGTTTTCGTTTTCTAGTCTCTGCTTTCTTTTTCTTATATGTTGTTAATTCACCCCCACACAAACTCTTTGCCAGTTTTCTGACTCTCTTCTGGAAAACATTCAGATAGATCAGGTTTTGTAGTTGTTTTGTTTGACTGAAGAATTCTAAGAGCCTCTGGCTTTCCCAGTCTCCGTACCTGATGGAGAGCTGTCGTTCTAGATCCTTCTCCGTCATCATTCCCAGGTTAATTTTGCTTCCCTCATATTTCCTATATCCAGTGTCTTTATCTTTTTTTAGTTTACTCCCTTGTTTAGGCAGAACATGTATTTCAGTAGCTTCCACATTTTTAAGTTTTTCATACCTTCTTACACCTCAGGCCTCTAATCTGAGATCACTGTCTTCTTTGTGTGGACTACATTCCTTAGAATTCCCTTTAGCAAGGTCACTCTTATTTTGTGTCTGTCTTGAAAGGGCTTCATTTTGCGTTCGTTCTTGAAGGATATTTTCACTGAATTTGCATCTCTAGGTTGCAGTTATTTTCTCACAGTACTTTGAAAATATTCTTCTATTGACTTCTGAATTCCACTGTTGCTGTTGAGAAGTCAGCCATCTAATTATCATTCCTGTAAAGTTAATCTGCTTTTCTCTCTAGGTGCTTTTAAGATTCTCCTTTTGGTGTTGTGTGTCATGTGTCTACGTGTGGATATCTTTTTCCGTTTTCAGGGTAGAGGTTTGTTGGGCTTTATGTATCTGCAAATCGGTGTATTTAGTCAGTTCTGCAAATTTTTCATGTATTATTCATTCAATTGTTGCTACTTCCCAACTGTTCTCTCCTTCGGTAGCTCTGATTAAACGTTTGTGAGACTTTCTCACACTGTCCTCTATGGATAGTACTTCTCTTTCACCTTGTTATCTTTTCGTGCCTCTGTGTTGAATCCTGGATAGTTTCTTTAGGTCCCTTTTCAGTCTGTTTATTTTCTCTTTAGTGGTGTCTAATTTTCTGTCACATGTCTCTAGTGAGTTTTTCATACGTTTCATGAAGTTTTACTTGGCTTTTCTTCAAATCTGCTATAAAATGATCTGCGTGGTTATTTTATAGTCTCTTGCTCTCTTCTTAGTAATCTCTTCTTTGATCTCTTTAAAACTAGTAAATAAACTTCCTTTATACTTGGCTCCTGAGTATTCTAACACCCGAAGTCCTCGTGGAACTGGTTCTGCTGTCTGGTATTTACGCTGCGTGTCACTCATGGTGCCTTCTTCCTCTGTGTGTTTTGTGACTTGTTTTTAACAGGAGCTCATATTTCTTGGGACTTTATCTGTTGTATTATTTGAGGCCTAGGTAGAAGGTAGGTTCCTCAGGAGAGGGTTTTCTTTAGTTTCTCCCTAGTACCCAGGGGCCTAACCAATCTGAGGTCACTTGAAATTAGATTCTCTGCTCTTACAGACCACCCAGGTAGTGGGAATTTAAGTTATCAACCTGTATATGTTATAAACCCGATTTGAGGCTGTTAATTATCTGGGAAGTATCTTTTACACTTAATTTGACACCTGTGTTCAAGACAGGCAATTGTCCTTGAGATCATAGGATGTTAGTAGTTTTTTTCCAGTTTTCCCTTACTAGGGGTACGGCTTTTTGGGCTCCTGCCTTAATGCGGGAACATCTCTTAGTATCCTTAACCTTGGGGGTGGGAGGCCCCAGCATCGTTCAATTTAAGCTTAAGTTTTTCCCAGTTTGGTATCGTCCCTCAAGGCAGAAGCCAGCTTTGGTATTATCTTGTCTTTCTTGGTTAATTTTGGCTTTTAAGCGTTCTTTATTTTCTTGCCGTATCATTGAACCATTTCATCAGGATTGAAAAGAATTTTCATCATATAAAGAGAAAGGGGCTTTCTCAGAAAACAACAAAAACCAAATCAAACCCCCGGGGGGTCCAGGTAGAGGATGTTCTTTTTGGTGGCAACAGGAGATGGTTAGGAGGAGATGGGGGGAACCTCTGAAAGAATGCCTCCGTGAGCAGCCAGGATATAACTGTTCTTTTCTCCGCCCCCTGGGGGCCGGCAGCCGGAGCTGCTGGACCTGTACACGGTGAACCTTCACCGCATCGAGAAGGACGTGCAGAGGTGTGACCGCAACTACTGGTACTTCACGCCCACCAACCTGGAAAAGCTGCGTAACATCATGTGCAGGTGGCTGGAGGGGCAGGGACCAGGGGGTGGGCCTACGGGGACCAGGGGATTGGGCAGGGATGGCAGAGGTGTCGGCTGCAGGGAGCGCAGCTGGAACCACAGCGTCTGTAGCTGGGATCTTTTCCCAGCCAACACTGACAATAATATAACAATCGCAGTAATGCTAATAATAGAGGGCATTTATTAAGAAGCACCTACTGTGTGCCAGGCTGTACCCTGAGCCCTTTAATAACACCCTCTCACCTAGTCCTCACAACAAGCCTATGAGATAAGCGTTATCCCATTTTATAGGCAAGGGAATGGAAGCTGAGAGGGTTACCACATTGCTCCAAGGCCCCCAGCTGGGCACTGGCTGAGCGGGTCTCTCGGGCTCTGGAATCTGTGCTTTATTTCATTAAGCCAAGATCTGGGCAACTTATTACTTTTTATTAAAAATTGCTACTTTTGTTTCTTAAAATATGAAAGTGACCCATGATTATTAAAAACCTAATTCAGCCAAGGAAATCCGAAATTTTTAAGGTTAAAGAGAAACTCCTTCCTTATCCAGTCATCATGCCACTCAGCCAGAAAAAGTAACTATTTCTAATCTACAGAGGGTGCTAAAAAAATGTATACACATTTTAAGAAAGGAAAAAACTGTATTAAAATTGTAATACTCAATATATACTGATAACAAAAGATGAATACAAGTCATGGGTATACATTTTTTTGGCACCCCCGGTATTTGTGACTGTTCCTCCAAAGCTATAGATATAGTAGATAATAGATACTAGATAATATAATAGCATACATGTTATAAAGTTTAAAAAAAATTTTACCTACATGGGATTATACTACAAACTCTTTTTCCACAATTTGCTTTTTACACTCCATAACACATCTTGGACTTCTTTCCATGCTGCTCTAACTTGGGTTTCCAAACTACTACCGTGGTCCATGGGCCAATTCCAGCCCATCACTTGTTCTTGTAAATAAAGTTTTATTAGAATCCAGCTATGCCCATTTGTTTGCATATTCTCTGTGATTGTTTCTGAGGAGTTGAGTAGTTGAGACTGAGAAAATACAGCCTACAAAGCTAAAAATAATTATTATCTGGACCTCTCAAAAAAGGTTTACCAACCTCTACTCTAACTCATTCTTATTAATAAGCACCATCTCTTAACTATTCTGTCTTACAGTCTCCCGAGCAATCACTGCCTCTCAAAATTTAGTCTAGGAGATACACATATAATTAACTTTAATGCAGTATGTTACATTAAAATGAAAAAGTACTCAGGGGGAAAGAAGGATACACTGACTTTTGCCTGGTTATGGCTTTGGGGAAAATCATGGAAGGCTTTACAGAGGTGGTAACATTCAAGATGGACTTTGGCAAAATTAGGAAAAACTGAAGAAACCGTTTGACGTACAGGTTAGGAGCACATACTCTGGGGTGGGGGTCACTTGGGGTCAAATCCTGCCTCTGTCATTTATTATTAGGTGTATGACTTTGTGCATGTCACTTATCTCTCTTTGCCTCAGTTTTCTCATCTCTGAGATGGGACAATAATAGTTTTTTTTCATATGATTATTTTGAAACTTAAATGAGGCAGTACATATATAGTGGACTGAATGAACAGTAAGTGTTCAGTAAACATTAGCTGTTATTATTAAGAGGTAGATGGGAATTCCAGCAGAGGGAACTGCTAGGATCAAACAGTGTGCTTTATTTGTACACATGTGACTGGAGAGGAAGAAGTACTGGGAAGTGATGTGTGAGACTGTAAAGATGGATTGGGAGAATCTCTGAATGCCTTGTATACCCAGTTAAGGAGTTCGGATATTGTCCTATCACACAGTGGGAGCCTGTGAAGGTTTTTGAGCAAGCAGTGGCCTCCTTGAGCTGGACTTCAGGAAGGTCATCCTGGTGGCTGAGCATAAGATGTTTGAAGAGAGTGAGACTGAGGATGGGGATGCAGGCAGGAGGTTGAGAAGTGGTCCAGGTGAGGGATGGGAGACTGGGCCAGGGAGGAGAGAAAGGAAGAGTGGGTTGGAGAAGCAGTTTGTGGGTGTCCTCACTGAGCCTCTGTGTTTGTCTCCTAGCTACATCTGGCAGCACATTGAGATTGGCTATGTCCAAGGCATGTGTGACCTTCTGGCTCCATTACTGGTCATTCTGGATGATGGTGAGTGTGTTCTCCCCGCCCCAGGGCTGGGGGTGCAGTGTCCTTCCCACTGCAGAGGAGGTGGCTTAATTTCACTCTGTGACTCCATGGAATGGGTCAGTACAGGTGCTCAGAATACCTGTCTGGTGAACACGTCAAAGCCCCAGTAAAGTAAAAAGTCCTATTGGTCCACGTTAGCCAACACTGATTTCCAGGTGCCCAACACCCAGTCAAGCCTTTGCTAGCCACTGATTATACAAACACGAATAAGAACAAATAAAAACCCAGGCCCAGATGCCTTCACTGGTGAATTCTACCAAACGCTTAAAGAAGAATAAATACCAATTCTTCCCAAGCTCTTCCAAAAAATAGACTAGGAGAGAACACTTCCAAACTCATTCTATGAGGCCAGTTCTTACACGAGGACCCACTGGTGCCCTGATACCAATAGCAGACAAAGATATCACACAAAAAAGAAAACTACAGACCAATATCCTTTATGACTATAAAGGCAAAATCTTTAACAAAATACTAATAAACTGAATCTAGCAAGATTTATAAAAAAGATTATATACCACGACCAAATGGGATTTATCCCAGGAATGCAAGGCTGGTTCAACGTATGAAGATCAATGAATGTAATTCACCACATTAATAGATGAAAGGACAAAAACCACATGATCGTCTCAATTGTCAAAGAAATGGCATTTGACAAAATTCAACCCCCTTTCATGGTAAAAACACTCAAACTAGAAATAGAAGGAAACTTCCTCACCATGTTCAAAGGCATCTATGGAAAACCTACAGCTAGTTCAGACTCAGTGGTAGCAGACTGAATGCTTTCCCCCTAAGGTCAGGACTAAGACAGGGATGTCCACTTTTGTCACAAAAGGTTCAAGGCCAGACAATTGGGGAAGAAAAGGAAATAAAGGCCTGAGACCGGAAAGGAATCAAAACCATCTCTATTTGCATATGAGGCAATATTGCATATAGAAAATCCTAAGGAAGCAAAAGTATATATTAGAACTAACAAATGAGTTCAGCAAAGTTGCAGGATACCAAATCTATGTACAAAAGTCAGTTGGATTTCTATACAATTGCAATGAATAATCCAAAAATGAAATTGGGAAAGCAATTCCATTTGCAATAGTATCTAAAAGAAGAAAATAATTATGAAAAAATTGAACTTAAGAAGTACAAGATTTGTTACTCCAAACACTACAAAACATTGTTGAAAGAAATTAAATAAATGGAAATATCTCATGTTCATGGATTGGAAGACCTAGTGTTGTGAAGATGGCAGTACTCTCCAAATTGATCTGGATTTCTTGCAATTTCATGATAGATCAAAATCTAAGCTGCCTTTTTTTTTCCTATTTTTTTTTGGGGGGGAGCAAAAGTTGACAAGCTGACCCTGAAATTCATACGGGAATTCAAGGGACCAAGACTAGTGACATCAATTTTGAAAAAGAAGAAAAGATTAGAGGACACACACTTTCCAATTTCAAAAACCGCTACAGAGTTAGTTACAGTCATCAAGACAGTGTGATACTTCCATGGGATAGACACATAGATCAATGGGATAGAATGGGGACTCCAGAAGTAAGCCTTTACATTTTCAGTCAATTGATTTGTGACAGCGTGCCAAGACATTTCAACTCAGTGAGGAAAGAATAGTCTTCAACATATGATGCTGAAACAACTGCCTATCCCATGCAAAAGATTGAAGTTGGACCCCTGTCCCACACTACATACAAAAATACTAACTCAAAATGGATCATAAACTGAAAAGTAAGAGCTAAAACTATACAATTATTAGAAGAAATCATAGGCGTAAAATTATTAGAAGAAGATATAGGTGTAAATCTTTGTGAAACCTTGGATTTCTTAGGTATGACACCAAAAGCATAAAGCAACAAAATAAAAAAATAAAAAAAAATAGATAAGTTGGACTTCATCAAAATTAAAAACTTCTGTGCTTCAAAGGATATCATCAAAAAAATGAAGAGAACCCAGAGAATGGAAGGAACTATTTCAAATCACATATGTAATATGGGACTTGTATCCAAAATACATAAAGAACTTTTACAACTCAACAATAAAAAGATCAATAACCCAATTCAAAATGGGCAAAGGATTTGAATAGACATTTCTCAATAGAATAAAAATGTACAAGTGGACAATAAGCACATTAAAAGATGCTCAAAATCTTTACTCACCAGGGAAATACAAATCAAAACCATAATGAGATCCACTCAGATGGCTGGAATACAAACAATGGAAAATAGCAAGTGTTACTGAGGATTTGCAGAAATCAGAAGCCTCGTATATTGCGAGTGGGATTGTAAAATAGTTCATTCTGCCACTTAGGAAAACAGTTTGGCAGTTCCTTATAATGTTAAACATAGACTTACCCTATGACCTAGGAATCCCATTCATAGGTATGTCCCCAACAAAAATGAAAACATATGTTCCTACAAATACTTGTACACGAATGTGCACAGCAGGCTTATTCTTAATAGCCCAAAAGTGGAAACAGCCCAAATGTTCATCAACAGATGAATGGAACAAATTGTGGTATAGCTGTAAAATGAAATATTATTTGGCAGAAAAGAGAATGATCTCATACATGCTACAATGTGAACGAACCTTGAAAACACTACGCTAAGTGAAAGAAGCCAGACACAAAAGACCACATATTGTATGAAGGACGTGTGATCAAACAATACAGTTTGATGTATTGTTTGCTGCTGCCAAGTGCCATCCAGCAGAAAAGCAGGGATTTTCAACATGGGAAGCAGCACATCGAACCTTAGTAACAGTGTGTGACAAGTGTCAAATTGTTCCATGCAGTCAGTCGGGTGTGAGCTTTGGTTGAGAGAAGGTGTGTTTTGAAAAATAATGACGTAAATCATGGATCACGAACAACGTATTAACATGAAATGGGCAAACAGTTTTATCCTCTGTCATGACAACGCTCTGTGTCACACATCGCTTCTGGTATATGGTAGTTTGTGTCAAATAAAAACATTGTGGTGTGTCCTCATCCACCTATTCGGCGTATCCGGCACTGTGCGACCTCTGGCTCTTCCCCAAAGCCAAAATGACGATGAAAGGTAAACATTTTGAATCGATTCAGGACATTGAGGCAGCCATGACAGCACAACTAAAGACTCAAAAGAGGACTTCCAGAACTGCTTCAGAAAGTGGCAAGAACAAAGGGATAAGTGTGTTCGAAGTGAGGGGAAGTACTTTGAGGGGGATTAATGGCAATGTGTCTTTTACTGTAATACATTTTTTTAATTTAAACATTCACCGTGGTTTTTGATCACACCTCACATGATTTCGTTTACATCAAATATCCAGAATAGGGAGATCTGGAGAGACAGCGGTTGACGTGCCCTGGGGGAGAGGGAGATGGGGAATGATGGCCGATGTATATAGACTGTCATTTCTGTGAGTACACTAAAAGCACTGGCTTGTACATTTAAAAGGGTGACTTGTATGATATGTGTTAAAAAAATGGGGAGCGGACCTCCCTATTCTTTAGACATGGGCTGTGCATAGTGACTTCCTTCCAAAAAGTTCAATCTAGAAGGCAGGGGAGTGAGAGAGAAACTATACAGTGGAAAAATCTGACAAGCTCTGCCTCGGGCCAGTGACCAAAATCAACATCAGCAACCATAAATCATTTGACAATATATACACTTGACATGATGGGATTAGAATGGCTCGTGACCTGTGCGGTCTTTCTCCAGTGACCCATAATCCCAGTGTCATCATAAGAAAAACATCAGGCAGATTTCAGTAGAGGAACAGTCTGTAGAATACCTGACAAACACTCTTCGAAAACAGTCAAGGTCATCAAACACAAGGAAAGCCTAAGAAACCCTCAAAGCCAGGTGGCACCTAAGGAGACATGACAACTCTATGTAATGCGTTACCTTGGATGGGTTCTTGGAACAGAAAAAGGGTTCAGTAGTTAAAAACTATGGACTGTAAACCAATGTGCCGTATTTATATAATACATTAATAATCAGGAAAAACTGGGTGTGGGGTATATGGAAACTATTCTCTTAATTTTTCTGTAAATCGATAAACTTTTCTTAAAAATAAAGTCTTGAAAAAAATAAATGAGATCCTACTATGCCTTGGGAAACCTCAGAGTTTTCCCCAACATTGCTAGGTGTGGAGAGAAAAAAAATGTACAGTTTTCATTTTCTAAACATTGGGTTAAACAATACGAAACAGATTACTTTATTGCAGGACTTCTCAGAGCCTTTCCTTTCTTAATATTTGTAGTAACTCTCTAAGCAGCATTTCACAAAGTTATTTGACCATTTCTTTGCATAATACCTGTAAACACCCTTTTAATGTTGATGTTTACCATTTTAATGCAGTGGTTCCCAGACTGGAGAATTTCATGAACCCCGTAGAATTTCAAAAAAAAAGTTGGGGACCAACGACCCATTGTCAACTTTTTCCTATAGCAAATAAGGATCTTTAAAACAGAGTGTTTGCTGTCACCATCCTTTCCTAAAAGGGTGTTTCGCCCCCTCGAAGGTGGGAAGTAGGTAATGAATTTAAGATCAAAGAGCATGTCTTGGCGTGGGATGCACTGGCCCACTGTCCACGTGTGTCTCATTTGTCTGTGGCCTGGTGAACCATCTCAGTGCCTCCGCCCATCACGTGGGGACCCCTGGTTCCTTGGGCAATGGCGGAGCTGACTGTTTCTCTTGTGCTCTGTCCCCAGAGGCCCTCGCTTTCAGCTGCTTCACAGAGCTCATGAAGAGAATGAACCAGAACTTCCCCCATGGAGGCGCCATGGACACACACTTCGCCAACATGAGGTCCCTCATCCAGGTATGATCCAGCCCCGCTCAATCATGCAACTCATTCCAGCTCAGCCCACTGACCCCCGTAGGCTTAATAGTCCAGCCCTAGTGTAACTCAACTCAGTGACTCCATCTGCCTTCGTTCAGTTCAACTCAACTCAAAACTCAATTGGACTCAATCTCTGAATGGAACTAAAAAACTCAATTCAGCTCAGCCTGAACTCAACAACGCAAATCATGTCCCCTGGACTGAGTATTTACTTGGTCCACACACTGTGGCCACAACAATGAAGGAAACATGGATGTTTGATTGTATTAATCCTTTTCCTCAGAGCAGTGTTTGGGCATATTGCACACACACAACACACACACATACACACACACACACGCCGCTTTATTGAGATGTCATTCACATTCCATAAAATTCACCCTTTTTAAATGTACATTTCAGTGGTTTTCACAGTGTTCACGGTTGTGAAACCACCATCACTGTCTAATTTTAGAACATTTTCATCATCCCCAAAAGAAACCCCGTACCCAGTAACGTCAGTCCCTTTCCCTAGCACCTGGCAACCACTAATCTATAATACTTTCTGTCTCTATAGATTTGCCTGTTCTGGACATTTCTTATAAATGGAATCATACAATATGTTGCTTTTGTGTCAGGCTTCTTTCACTTAGTATAATGTTTTCACGGTTCATCCAGGCTCTGTAGCATGTGTCAGTACATCATTCCTTTTTATGGCCGAATAATATTCCATTGTGTGGATAGACCATATTTTGTTTATCCATTCATGGGTTGATGGATATTTGGGTTGTTTCCATTTTTTGGCTATTTTGAATAGTGCTGCTGTGCACATTTATGTGTAAGTTTTTATGAGGACGTGTCTTCATTTCTCTTGGGGATATATCTACGAGTAGAATTGCAGCTGCACCATTTTACATTCCCACCAGCAACATACGAGGGTTCCAATTTCTCTACATCCTCGCTGCCAATACTTTGTTGTCTGTCATTTTTATAGCCATCCTCGTGGATGTGAAGTGGTATCTCGTTATAGTCTTGATTTGCATCTTCCTAATGACTCATGACGTGGAGTGTTTCTCATGCAAATATTGGCCACGTGCATGTCTTTGAAGAAGTGACTGGCTTAGGGTGAGCTAGGCTGATCTCCGCTTCAAATCCTTTGCCCGTTTTTTAACTCCACGTGGTTGTTAAGGGCTGCGTGGCGTCTGGTGTGGAGATGTGCCATCGTTTATTCAGCTGCCCCCTCTGGTCTGGCCTTTTCCCAGGAGGCTGATGTCCATGTTTTCTTCCTCTGACAGATCCTGGACTCCGAGCTCTTTGAGCTGATGCATCAGAACGGGGACTACACGCACTTTTACTTCTGCTACCGCTGGTTCCTGCTGGATTTCAAACGAGGTACAGACTTCACGCTGGGGCCTCGTTCCCAGACTCTTTGTCGCAGAACCTCAGGGGAAAAGAGACTACGGAGCAAAGCCAGTGGAAAAGAACAGCACCCATTTATTGAGTTCATCTACCTGACCTTGCGATGACATTATGCAGTAGGTATTGTTTTAGTCCCCATTTCACAGATGAGGAAACTAAGGCTGAGAAGAATTAAATTCAGAGCTAGGAAGAGTCAAGCCAGGATCCGAGCCCCCCTCTGTCTGCCTCCTAAGGCCAGTTCCCTCCCTTCTGTGATGCCGCCTGTCAGACATGGAAAACTCTGAAGTAAATGGAGCATGTTGCACACGTGACGTAGACATCATGTATAACACAGTACATTGCTGTTGTGCAAATGCAGGGTGATGCTGAGAATAATGATATCTGACACCTAAAGGGGTACTCATTAAGTGCCAGGTACGCTGCTGAGCCATTTCTATGTATCACCTCGTTGGTCTTTTACTATTGTTGGCATCGCCCCACTTAGAGATGAGGAAAGAAGCTCGTGGAGGGAAGGAACTAACCCAGGGTCACCTTGCTCGTTAGTGATGGAGCCAGGATTCAGCCTGAGTTCAGTGGCCATCGAAAGCCTTGCGCTTCACCAGGGCTCTAGTCTATCTCTTTACTAGACCCAGACACAGCAGCCAGCTCTGCCTGTGTGCAGGGGGAAGGGGTGATACCTCCCATGGGTGCTAAAGGACATGGAGTGCGCGGGGAGAGAGGGGGACAGTGACAAGGGGCAGAGTAGGGACAGGTCAGTGTCAATCAAACCTGCACATGCTCAGTTCCTCCACTTGCAGAATGTCAGCGCTAGACACTTACAACCCACCTGGTTTGCATACCCTGTTCTATAGATGGGGAAACTGAGGCTTGTGAGGATCAAATGACAGAGTCCAGGTCTCCTGCCCCCTGGCCTGAGCTCTGTCCGCGGCACCAGGACAGAAGTGCAGAGCACAGCTGTCGGGATTTCCCCCGAGGGCGGCCGACACTGTGAGCTCTGCAGCTGACTCTCTCCCCACGCGTGTGCTTGTTACTGTCTCGGCAGAACTTGTCTATGATGATGTCTTCTCCGTCTGGGAGACCATCTGGGCCGCCAAGCACGTGTCGTCCGCCCACTATGTGCTGTTCATCGCCCTGGCTCTGGTGGAGGTCTACCGCGACATCATCCTGGAGAACAACATGGATTTCACAGACATCATCAAGTTCTTTAATGGTACCCACGTGATCAGGGCTCATGTGAGGGGTGCGGGCTTCTGGGGGGCCCTTCCTGGGGCCTCAGGAGGGATGGAGCTTTACTGAAATTGACACAGTGAAGGGGGTGCAGGGGGCAGGGTTCTGCCTACTTCTTGCATCTATTTCCAAAGGGACGAACTGACATCTTGTAACGCAGAGGATGCATTTTTCTCAGGGATCTGGCAGAAGGAGCATGGGTGTCAAAATCAGGCTCAGGGCGGTGGGGGGGGCAAAACCCTGGCTCTGCAATTAACCAGCTGTGCCCATGGACAAGTCACTTCCCCTCTCTCTGAATATCCACTTCCTCACCTGTGAAATGGGGCAACAGTGTCTACTTCCGAGGGTTGACGTGTATAGGAAAAGCAGACCCAGGAAGGCAATTGAAGTGGCATGAAAAAGGCATGGCCTTGGAAATCAGATATGGACTCTGATCTCAGCTCTGCCAAAATGGTGCCCACAACACCACCGCACAGAGATGTCAGGAGAATTAAATGAGACATTAACAAACCCATCACATGGTACCTGGCCCAGGTGAGGGGCCCAGAGCCGGAAGCTATTCCTACTAGTATTACTATTTAAAATGTTTTCTAAAGTAAAGAAGGTTTTCAGAAAAGCAAAAGAAGAAAAAAAGGCCACCTGCTACCTCACCCTGGAAACTTTATTCGATTGTTTTTTTGTTGTTGTTTTGTTTTTTGTTCTTGTTTTTGTTTTTGTTTTAGATTTTTGGGGGTAAGGGGAATAGGACTTTATTGGGGAACAGTGTGTACTTACAGGCCTTTTTTCCAAGTCAAGTTGTTATCCTTTCAATCTTAGTTGTGGAGGGTGCCGTTCAGCTTCAAGTTGTTGTCCTTTCAGTCTTAGTTGTGGAGGGCGCAGCTCAGCTCCAGGTCCAGTTGCCGTTGCTAGTTGCAGGGGGCACAGCCCACCATCCCTTGCGGGAGTCAAACCGGCAACCTTGTGGTTGAGAGCCCACTGGCCCATGTGGGAATCGAACCGGCAGCCTTTGGAGTTAGGAGCATGGAGCTCTAACCGCCTGAGCCACCGGGCCAACCCCTCGTTTGTTTTTTGATAAGCTTTTTATTTTAGAATAATTGTAGATTTACAGGAAAGGTGCAAAGGTAGTACTGACTTCGCGATACCCTCTTCACCCAGCTTCTCCTACTGTTGATATGTTACCAATCCTAGTATATTGCCACAACAAAGAAATTGACATCGGCACATTACTATTAACTGAAGTACAGACTATTTGATTTCACCTGTTTTTTAACTCATGTCCTTTTTCTGCTTTGGGATCCAATCCAGAAAACCACATTGCTTTTAATGGGTTCATTAAAAAAATTTTTTTTTCCATCCAGTCTTTTCCACAGTCATGTATATTTTTATGTTATTAACCATCACAGAATCCAGCTGTATCTAGGTGGTTTATTTTCTTCCACTTATTGTTTTAAAAACTGTCTTCCCTATAATCACTTTTGAAAACTACAGAATTTACCTCAGGTGACTGTCCAAAACTTCCTGAACCATCCATCCCCTATTGTTAAGCATCTAAGATGTCTTCAGTTTGAGTGTGTGATTGAGAACCCAAAGCAATCTCACCTTTGTGTAGGGGTTTCTCAAACTTTCTCAGTTCGTGGCACCCTAGGCCAAAAGTGCCACTTAGCAAGGACCTGGGTGCAAACCACTTAATAAGTATTTATACCGTAACAACTTAGCAGCCATTTGAAAAAATAATACACATAAGTCAAAAGAAAACAATATTTTTGTTTCATTCTGAAATACAAGTACTAAAGGGGTGTGTGCGCCTGTTGGGCTTTGCACAGCTTCCTATACCTTGCAATCAGGTCGGACACCACGACCTTCATTTCCTGTTCCACAGTGATTTTCGCCTGTTACTTGCTTTTATCACAGCAACCGCTTTCTGAAAACATAGCTTTGCAAAGCTATAAAGTTGTTGGTGGGAATGTAGTGCCACTTGTGAATTCACTCACACGAGCAGTTTATTGTAGTGTTCAAGAGATGTGGGGTTCCCTTGTGTTTCCCTCACAATTTTTGTGAGTTCACAGTGGCACTCTGGGGTACCTTGGCACCCAGTTCGGGAACCATGGTCTTACTGCATGTTTTTTCTTCTACTAAATGATTTCTCAATGATAAATGTCTTAAGTTTAGGATTATTCAGCTTTAACAATCTGATCATTTTGTGTAGCTCTTGATAGAATCATTATTTTGCTTTCTCTCCTCCCCTCCCCTCTCCTTCTTTTGATTCCTTCCTTTCATACTTTTAAGCATCGATTAAATACCCGGCATTGCTTTCTTCAGAAGCTCCCAGTCATTGTATGTGTAGGAAGGGGGTGGGAAGACCTACCATTTTGAAGCACACACTGAACCAACATCATCTCATTTGATCTCACAGGTACTGTTACAGTTCCCATTTTACAGATGAGGAAACTGAGGTCCACAGTAGGTACTGTTACAGTCCCCATTTTACAGATGGGGAAACCGAGGTCCAGAGATACTGGCCTCCCAAGGTCTCTGCTTCCAGAGCCACTCTGGGGATGATGCCAGATGATTATGAGAAGGACCCCCCAAAAGCCCCTGCAGGGGCTGGAAGTGTGTCCTGAGGATGGACACAGCAGGAAGCTCACAAGATATTGCCTTCTGCTCTTTCAGAAATGGCCGAGCGACACAACACCAAGCAGGTCCTGAAGCTGGCCCGGGACCTCGTGTACAAGGTGCAGACACTGATTGAGAACAAGTGAGGGCCGCCTCCCCCAGGCAGCGTCAGCGGAGCTGCCACCTGCCTGTCCTGCCCTGTTTGCCTCCCGGCTGCCCCGGGAGCGAGGTCCTGTGTCTGTTCATGAACGTGGACTTCTGTGCTAAGAGAAACTGCCCCGACATTGGCTGCCAGGCAGGTGGGGTCGAGGGGTTGCCCCCTGAATTCAGCCTTACGTTTTCTTGTTTGACCAAAGATTGCCCACGTCTGGGATTCCTCCCTTGCGGGAGTAGCTGATGGGTGGAGAGAACATCTTTGTTCCAGGTCTCCAGAAGGGTCTCTGTCGTCTTCTCTCCCCGATCCCTCCAAACTGATTTGTTGGATGAGACTTGGGGAGGGAAGCTTTTGGAAATTGGCGTAGGAGAGGTCTGTGGGGACACCTCAATCCTCTGAAAGGGGCGTTTGGGGGTGCTGCAGAACGTGGCTGGGAGGCTGGCTTGGAGCAGGCATCCTGCACCTCGGCAGGACTGACATTTGAGCTGCTGGGTCATTCTTTTCTGACGGGAGCTGTCTTGTGCACTGGGGGGTGTTGAGCAAAATCCCCGGCCTTTACCTACTGGATGCCAGTAGCAGACCCCCCTACCCCAGTTGTGACAACCCAGAATGTCCCCAGATATTGCCAAATGTCCCCATTTGGGACCCACTGGCTGAGCCAATGAATGTCCCAACCCGCTCTCTCTACCTAAGCCGCCTGTGTTCTGAGGCTGCCCCCCATTTAGAAATGGCACACGGGCGTCCTGCACACATCTCCCCTTGAGGTTTGGGAATCTGTTTGTTGTATTCTCTCATTTTCCTCCTCCGCCTGACCCCAGAAGAGACTTCTTTTTTTTCAAGAAAGACGTCTTTCTGCCAGGGCGGTGGAATCCAGAAGTGTCTGTAGGTGTGGGATCGTCCGAGGCTCTTCTGGGTCTGGGCCAGAGCCCCCGGGCAGGGCAGACTCCACGTCCCCTTCCTCTCCCTGGGTCAGACCTCACCTCTGTGCTCCAGGAGCTTGGAAGGTGTGTGTTGGTCAGGGACACCAGCTTTTCCCCACGTGGCCTTGCTCACTCAGGACAAAGGAGGAGAAAGAGGAAGACAGATTTCAGCCAGCGTCGATGTGTGTGTGTGTTTTCCTTGGGTAGTATCTGCTGGTGAACTTGCTCCCAGGTCATGGCTAGGTCTGGAAACTGTCCCCTCCACGTCACACAAAGGGTCACCGATCCACAAACATCCTGAATGAGCTAGTTCACCCTGCCCACCTGTCCTCCCAGGAGAGCAGTCCTGCCATCTCCTCTGTTCTGAGACTGCACCAGAATTGGGAGACACAATGAGTCAGGGAGGAATGCTCTTCCCCAGAATGGCGGGCAGGATTTGGGAGAGGGCAGGAAACACGTAAAGCACACTGACAAATTCGCAGAGGGGCTGTGTTCGTCCTCCGCCCTGAGCAAACCAGGACCGGAGAAATCCCTGCCCTGTGTGCCCGGGAAGGCCCTTCCCTGGGTCACAGAGCCGCCGGCTGCATCTCAGTCCCCACTTTCCCCCTAGTGGGGCCTCTTGGGCAGGACAGACAAAGCCCAGGTGGCCCTGGGTTCCGAAGAGAATGCATCTTCTCACTGTGGTCCCCCAGCTTCCCGAGATGGGAAAAAAGGGTATGAAAGGCCCCTGTGGAGGTGTGTTTTGTCCCTCAGCTGTGCACTACAGAAGACATTACGTTAGCAAGGCCCAGCCCTCGACTTCTGATTCTCCTTTATTTTTCTGACAGACTAGTCACAGAGTACAGCACAAGATCTCTTCTCTGCCTTCTCTCGTGGTGTTCCAGAGAAACATCATTGGTTGTGGTTTGGAATAACTCATATTTATTCAGCTTCCTATGCTTGTTCAGGTCTCTGTGTGCTGTGTGCGTCCTCATGTACTGGAATCAAATGCGTGGGAGTCGTTTTCTCTATGGAGTGAGCGCCTTTTCTCAGTGTTGCCAACATCTCTCGTAACTGTTTACTAAAGAGTTGTGTCTATCTAGAGAAAATATATATAAACAGAGACATGTGTGAATCTGGATTGGTTTTGTTTCTGTGTTTGGGGGAGTTTCTTTTAATTTGAAAGAAAGACATGTTTGCTTCCTGAAGACTGTCCTTCCAACCCCCCCCCCCCCCCCGCCAGTGACCCATACCCAGATGGGGACAGATTCTCATGACAGCTGCCTGGTTTTTCCCCAGAAAATTCAAGGCAGGTGAATCACGTCTCACCCTTTGTATCCGTTAGCTGTTACCACAAGTAATGCTGTGTAACAAACCACCCCAGATGGTTTGAAACAGACATTTATTTAGCTTGTGATTCTGTGGGTCAACAATATGGGCTGGGTTTAGCTGGGAGGTTCTTCTGGTCTCGGTGAACTTTCCATGTGTCTGTGGTCAGCTGATGGCCAGCCGGACAACTTGGCTTCTGACACTTGGCTGGCTGTTGGCTAGGGCAGTGGGAGAGACGGGGCCATGTGTCTCTCAGCCTCCAAGCAGGCTAGCTCAGGCTTGTTTACATGGCCATGGTGGCACTTTCCAAGAGAGCAAACAGAAGCATGCTTGCCTCTTGAGGCCTAGGCTGGGAATTAGCATAAAGTCATTTCTGCCACATTCTCTTGGTCAGAGTAAATCACATGGCTGAGCTCAGATTCAGCGGATGGGGAAATAGACTCACTTGACAGGAGGCTTTGAAAAGTGACATTGAAAAGGGGTGTGGGTACAGGCAGGGAAATCTTTGAGGCCATTTTACAAACAGTGTACCGTGTACCCCAAGGTCCATACACAAAAGGGGTCCCCATGCGGGGACGATTTCCTGGTTGGGATCTCAGTCTCCCTGTGTTCCCATCATTCCCGTTGCTCAAGTCCTCACGGGAGTTTGAAGCCTGAGAAGATGGCGCCTGGAGGAGAACACGGGAAGGGGTGAGCTGCGAGCCCTCGCAGGCTGTGATGAAGGAACCCTGGTGTTAGGCATGGTGAGCCATCAATTCCTGGCAGGAGCAAAACCCACGCTGACGCTGCAGTTTGCATCTGACGCTGTTGAGTCAGGAAAGGTCTCACAGGTCTCTGTGCTTCTGGCTTTGAAGCCGCTATGTACATTGAGAACTTGAGCCCTGGACAGGTATAGACTCCAGAGGAACACAATTTGATCCTTTTTGAAGTACCCGCTCACCAGTTCATTGCTAAGCCAAACCCTAGCCGATTGCACAAGTCCCACAGACTATGCAGTGCCCAGGGGACGTTCCAGTCATCTTCCAGTATCTTCCTGGCTCTGTTTATTCAGACTTGTGGGCACAGTGATTTCTAGGCTTTGAAAGTGCAGGGCTCCTTGCAAACAACGGGTACCTTTTGTTTTGAGGAAGAGGAAATAAGACAGAGCGATTCCTCTGTCTCTTGTCAAATAAAGACAGAATCTGTAAATGGTTCTACTTTATGGGCTGCAGAATCGCTCCCTTTGGCATTGCTAAAAGAGTTCAAAGGGAAAAATGAAGTAACGAGGGGGCCAGTGTGAGGTTATGACAAAGAGGAGATGGCACATCCCATGTGTACATGGGTGATGTGGGCTGAGTGTAGGCTTCTAGTGCGTGGCCTCCACTGGCCGCTCTTGGCACTGAGATGCTGCTCGGGGCTCAGGGAATCTTCCCAGCGAGACCAACTTGCATAAAAGTGCTTGTGCGGACACTCGCAACATCTCCAGTCCATTTGAACACCTTGCGGTAGCTTCCTTGGTTTTCTATTTATTCCATTATTCTATTACTTTAAAAAAAAATAAAAGAAGCTGTTATGTTGTCCTTATTGTTCTGTCTGAAAAATGAATTCAAACTGCATTTTCCGTGGTCTTTGTGTTTTCAAAATAATGGAACTGCTCCTGAGGATTTTTATGAATATTTTTGGGTGAACATTTAAAGCCAGAAGAGTTTGATCAAAATGAGCTGGGTGGAAGCAGAGGGAGCAAATCCAGGTGTGACTTTGCTTCCACCATAGAGTCTGACAGCCCTGCGTTCAAATCCCAGCTCTGCCCTGATTGGCTGTGTGGCCTTGGACAAGTGACTTTACCTCTCGGGGCCTCAGTTTTCACTTCTGTGAAATGGGGATAATAAACCTCCCTTAAAGAGAGAGTTGGGCATTGAATGTTTTTGCCTGCCAGGTATCCTCCCCCATTCTAGTACCAGTACCTTCTCCCATCTTCCAGTGAACTGTATCTCCTTCACTATAGCCGTGGCCCTCTAGTGAAACTGCTGACCTGCCCCTTTCCCAAGAGGTGGACACATGAGCCAGTCCTGGCCAATCAGCTTCCTTCCCTGGAATTTATATGTGCCAAGAGAGGAAGGAGAAGTTCACTCTTTCCTCTGGGGCAGCCAAGATAGGGGGATGCCAGCCTGGAGCTGCCTGTGACCATGTCACCTGAAGGTAGGAGAACAGGCATGGTTGGATCCAGGTGTTCAAATGCAGTTCTTAGCGCTCCACCTCTGTCCATCTCATGGTTCTTCTCTCCTCCGTGCTGGCTTCTACTGGTCCCCTGCGCAGCTCTGAACCAATCATTCCAACCAGGCTTGATTGGCTAGAAGGGCTCATATGTCCATCTTAAAGCCTGGAGTGGTCTGCGAGTTGCCGAGCTCATGAGTTGCCAAGGGAATATTAGGCTGCTGCTCCTGAAGTAGGGCCCTGGGGTTGTGATAGGCAAAAGCAGCAGATTTGATTCCAGCAGCCCTAGCAGACAAAGGGGGAGAGGTGTGAAGAGGCCTTTTGTGGGCTCAGGATGTAGTGTGGCTGGAGGGAGAGGTGCGGGTTGGGTGGGTGACAAGAAAGAGGCTGGAGAAAGCCGCTGGGACAAGCACGTGAAGTGCCCCAAGTCCCAGTGACGTTTTCACATCAGTGGGGTTATTTGCATAGAAGGGTGAGATAGGTCCTTAACTCCTGTCTCCCCATCCCCACCCTCACACTGGACAAACTTGTGTATAAGGGGCACTCACTACTAGATATTTGATGGGAAAATGAGTCATTCTCAAGTTCTCCAAGAGAGGGGGAGTTAGAGAAAGGGAAGAAAGAGAGAACGTGCTCGTGCCCATTCAAAGACATAGTATCTGAGTGACAACCACGGACTCCGAATTACCTGAGGCGCTTTTCAGGAAGAGATTTCTCACCATAGTCCTGTGCGGTCAGAATTATAATAACATTAGCTAAAGTCTATCGAATACTATGTGCCTAGCATTGTGCTAAATGCTTTATTTACATACATCACATCCAGTTAAATCTCGTAACAACTGTATGAGGTCGGCAGTATTTCACCCCCCATTTTACAGAAGAATACTCTGAGGTGAAGACAGGTGAAGCGACTCGCCTGAGGTCACACAGCAGGGAAGCAGCAGAGGTGGGATTTGAACTTGGGTACTTGGTGATTTCATATAGCTGTACCACGGGCTCTTTTTGCTCCTGGGAAAGTTTTATTTGCTCATTTCTGGGACGAGGATGATTTTCTCAGTGTCGCTGGAGAAAAGGACGGTCGGCCCCTGGACTTTGGTCACGCGGGGCCGCCTGATGATGAGCAGGACACTGGCCAGGACCGCACTGAGGATGGCAGTCACGTAGCCCCAGCCCAGCTGGCACTGTCCACGGCGGTACACAGAGGAGGCTCCACAGGCTTCCTTGGCGAATGGGGAGGCCAGGCTGATGGGGAAAAACAGCAGGCCCACAATGCTGGTGGTGGCTGGAGACAGCAGGAAGGAAAACCGATGTGTCGGTCAGGAGGCTCGGGGCTCACCTTCTATCTTGGGACTCACCCCCCATCCACCCTCCTGTGCACCCACCCATCCATCCACTCACCCCGCCATCTACCCTTCTATCTATCCATTCATTCGCTTATTGGTCAGCCCGTCTATCCTTTAAAAAAAATTTTATTAAACTACAGTTGGCATACAATATTAGTGTTAGGGGTGTAACAATGATTTGACTTTTATATACCTTACGATGTAATCACAGTAAGTCTAATAACCGTCTGTCACATGCAGTCATCTTTTATCCACCCGTCACTCAATTACCTTTCCTCCCATCTAGTCATTCATCCATTCAACCTTATTCTAATCCACTCATTCTCTCCACCCCTCTATCCACCTATCCATTCACTTATCCATCCGTCTATCCACCTGCCCACTTAACCACTGCCCCCCATCCATCCATCCATCCATCCATCCATCCATCCATCCATCCATCAATCCATCTCCATCCTTCATTCATCCAACCATATTCCAACCTACCCATTTTCCTTACCCATCCATCCATCATCCACCCACCAGTACATCCACCCACTCAGCCATCCACTCATTCATTCATTCATTCACCAACCCATCCATTCATCACGCATTCGTTCATCAAAACTGTTAGAGGTGCTGTGGTGGGCCCGGGTGACACTAAGGAATGGACCGGACGCCTCACCGTCGGCGCTTCCAGTGCAGGAGAATCAGATGAACCCTCAGCCTCCCTTGCTGCCCTTCAGCCGCTCTTGCCGTTCCCTGCACGCGCCTTGCCGTCCCGTGCCCATGCCTTTCCCTGGTGTTCCCACTACCTGAAATGCCGTTCTACGAGTACATTTGGCTAACTCCCACCTGTCCTTCCAGACTCAGCTCAGGTGATGCCTCCTCTAGGAAGCCTTCCTTCACACCCTACACCCTCCTGGAGTTTTTTCTTGCTCATCCCCATTGTGTCAACTGTCCGCTGAGCTGTAACTGCCTGACATACTCGATCCCCACTAGACACCGGGCCAGCCTAGGACAAGGACTGTATCTCCTTCCATTGGGTCAACAGATACTTAGTGAGCATCTGTTATGTGCAAAGCACGTAGGGGCTGATGATGGCAAGGCAGGCAGCCCCCATGGAGCTGACCTAGTGGAGAGAGGACAGTAATCGGGAAAGCAGACGAGATTTCAGGTAGTAAGTGCTGTGGAGAATACAAAGCAAGGTAAGAGGAAGGAGACTAAGGAGAGGAAAGCTCTCTTAGCTCGAGGCCATGGAGCACCTCACAGAGGCAGAGATACTTTGAGCAGAGCCTTTAATGAAGTGGGGAAGCCAGATGTGTCCAGATCTGAGAAGAGAATTCCCGGCAGAGGGAACAAGCTGGTGTACATGAGCCACAGAAAGCGAGCCAGGGTGGCTGGAGCTCGTTGAGCCTGGCAGAGGGGGCAAGAGATAAGGTCCATGACAGAATTGGTCTTGATCGGAACGAACCTCAACAGCTCCAAAATTTGGATTTTTCTCTGAGTGTGACAGGAAGTCACTGGAGGATGGATAGGTCAGTCTGCGTGGCATGATCTGATTTCGGTTTTAACAGGACGCATTGGCCAGTGTGTGGCAGATTCTAAGGGACAAAGGTGGCAGCAGGGAGACCCATGAGGTGTGTATTACTCTAATCCAGGTGAGAGGTGGTGGAGAATTCATTGGATGATGATTGCCATCAAGGCCTGTGCCACACCATCCAGAGACTGTGTGAATTAGCAAAAAGCAACCCTTCAGAGCAGATACAACCCTGCAGTTTCACAGCTTAGCACGTGGAGGATAGGGTAGATTTCAGCATCTCTCAGCACGCTTGTGCAGTGCACAACCTGCCCAACTGTGTATAGTGTGCCAGGCAAAGATGATGCAAAGTGGATGGATAAGAGAGAAATAAAGGTGGACAGACTCTTAGCCAACGGCAGGAGAGGGTGATGTTGAGGATGCCATTTCCTCCCTTCCATTTCTGGCTTGCCAAAGGACCAGGAATAATGTATAATCCTAGAGTTTATCTCTGAGAGATTGGACCCAGGCGGCCAGAACCTTCTCAGAGGTTTGTTCATTCAGTCATTCCACAAACATGTCTGGAATGCTTATTATGTGACACTGGATTTACCTGCAGCTGCCTGCATGCTCGGCATTTTGCCACTGCCCCTCCCTGGGCACAGCCCCTTAGGAACCAGGGCCCAGGACAGGAAGAAAATTGCATTAAAGGCCAACAGGAGCCAGCCTCCAAGAAGAAATGCAGCTGACACCTGCCAGGAAGAGAGAGGAGAGAGAGTGTTGACTGGGGCGGGGGCAGGGGGGGGTTCCCTCTGCTTACGGACCAGCTACTGAGTCCTGGAACCCCCACAAGGTCTGTGCTATTTTACAGGCCTGTCCCCATTTTACATGTAAACAAACTGAGGTCCAGGGAGGGAGTCATTTGCCGCAGGGCATACAGCTAATTAAGTAGTAGCACCACCCTACCCTACACTATTGAGTACCTGCTAGATGGCGGGAGAGGCAGGACAGGCACCTTTGTAATAATCAGGTTTGAAGGGTGTATCATCTTCCTTAGAGGTACTGGATTAGGAGTCCTGACCCATTGTCCCCATTGTTGAATTTGGTAGTGTGCTTCATGACAGAGACTTCCAACACCTTAGCTGTGGTTTTTCAGCCTAGCAGTACTTAGAGGGTGGCCAGGTAGGTGTGTACGGGTTGTACACTGCACAACTCTAAGAGCTGCGTTGAGGTCATCATAGATTTGCATATTAATTACAGTAATTTTCCAGCAGATGGCAGTATAGAGTCCTAAAGAAGGGGCACCTCTTTTTAATTTGCATAGAGGCACTAAAGTATATGGATTCACAGCTACCTTCAGAATTATCCTGGGTGTTTGCTAAAATACAAATAGCCAGAGCCCATCCCACACCTCCAGCGTCAGAGGCTCAGGGTGGGGTTGGGACACAGAACTTGGTTTATTGTTTGCTTTCATGGGTTTGACAGTGCCCTCCCCTTGCCCAAGGCCCCAGGGAATTGATGAGCCTAGGTCTCACCTTCCAGGCTAAGTCAGGAATATCATCCAAGGACCTGAAGGTCCGACAGCTCTGGTTCCAGCGGTCACTCTGAGGCCAGGAGCAGTAGGTGAGGACGCCAAAGGAGAACGTGGCAGTCTGGAACCAGGCAGGGGAGATGAGGCTGAGGGCTGAGATGCAGGTAAGGGAGAGTTCCAGAGCTGCCCACACGCTGCTCACCATCATGGAGCGTCAGTGCCCTGGGGATCAATGGGCAAGATGATCGGTGGAGACTGCGGGGCAAGGAGAGCAGCGGCTGGGAAGGTGCCCCCAGCCAGGGACCCCAGGCCATCCGCATCCCTTCGACCTGGGGATGCAGCAGGAGATGCTAACAACTGGCATGGCTGTACCCTAACAAGTTCTGGAAGTAGAAACCCCAAATCTTAGAATAAATGTTAATGCTTAAGCAGACCTTTGAATACTGCCACTCTGCATAGCATATCATTATCACTGCTCCATGCAAGGCACCTCTCATATTTTGTCTGTCATTCATTCATTCATTCATTCATTCATTCATTCATTCATTCATTCTCTCTGCCCATCAATCCTTACACTATCCAAAAGGGCTGCTTCAAACCAGAGGGGGCACCTTTTTCTAAATCATACACAGATGCTGTCTTTCTAGCAACCATTCTGCCTATTAACTAACTCTTCCCACTCAGTGACCATTTTAATTATTTAATATGTATCTTTTTGTCCGCAGGTAGTTTTGCAAAATGGATATTGTTCGGTATGTGTGTATTTTTCATTTGTGTTAATGGCATTATTTTCTACATTGCATTCTGCCTCCTACTACTTTGGGCATTAAGCATAATGTTTTTAGGGTTGATCCCTGTGGCGGTGTATATGTCTATTCCGTTTGTCCTATTTGAGTTCCCTAGAGGCGGGTCCTGAGTCGGGGGTTTGGTTGTAAGTAGTTTAGTTGGGAGGAGAAAGTGAGACGGGAGGAGAAGGCAGCCAGTTAAGGGTGTGTTATGAAGCCAGCTGTCCCGGGGGCACCGGGAGCTTTGAGAGATGGGGTACAACCAGCACCTCGGAGTTATCCCTCCAGAGAGCTGAAGGATCTGTAGTCTTTATACACCAACTCCTGCCAGCCATTGGTTGAGCTGTCCCTGGCAGTGGGTGGTGGCAACATGTAGGTGACAAAATAGTCTCCACGGGAATAGAAAATCCACGGGCAATACAACAGAGCTGGCAGATGGAAGTCTACTGATGTGTAGCAACATGATAAGGACGAGGGATACTGAGCAGGACCCTGACCAAATCTGCTACTGTCATTTCCAACTGCTGTGTGGTATTCCACGACACACACCCTCCACATTTCAGCTCCGGAACTCAGGGGGCCTCCTGTTCTCTCTACCACGAGTAGCTCTGCTCCAAATGTCTATCTGTGTGCATGGACTGATGCAAGAATCTACTTGGGGGATACACTTAGGAACTTCTTCTTGTCTCAGACGGCATGTCTCTGTTTATTCTGAGTGAGAAATCCCAGCTCCCTCTCTGGGATGGCTGCACCATTCCACACTCTCTCCCTCAGTGCTGGAAGGATCCTATGGACCTACATGCCCAGACATTATACTCAACCTCCTCCCACTTCTCAGATGGGTAAGTCAAAGCTCAGAGACGGTATCACACTGCCCCCCACTGACCAGGAAGCCAATGTGGGTGAGTGGGTGGGGCCTTTCTATTAATAACAGCCACTGCCCCCAGACACCGTCACATGCCAAGTAATTAACACACATCTCATATGCGTACTGACTCCTCAGCTGCAAGCCCAGAGGACTAAAGCGAGCTCATCGTTGGGTGGAGGAGGCCACTCGGCCTGTGTGTCTGCCAGGCCACACAATCACCCAGCAAGGTGGGGGTTATGACTTTCTGCTTCATGAAGGAGGACACAGGCTCAGAGAGGTGTGGGTGTCTTGGCCCAAGGACACAGTCAGAAGGTGTGGGCCCGGGATTCATACTCGGCAGCTGTCCTTTCTTAAGTGCCCCACGGTGATGGTCCTAATGCTTACTGTGCATTGTCCAGCTACGGTGGCCCAGGAGTTCTAGGTGACTCCTTAGGGAAGCGAAGGGACTTGCCCAGGGTCCTACAGCTAAGATGTGGGACACCAGTACTCGAACCCAAATCTGGCGATACTTAAACCCACGCTCTTAGCCATGCTACTTTCCTATCTCCTTCTTGAGTTTCATTCAGCCCCAAGCCCCCGTCTTCCTACCGTCTTCCTCTCCCCGGCTGTTGGCTTTCTTCTGAGGCAGGGCTGTGTTTCTGTCCCTCTCTGATCAGGGCTGGCTGCTCCCCCGTGAGGCCAAGCAGCCTCCTCTGGCCTGGCGATGCCATCACCCTCAGAGCTCACGCCAAAGATCTTCATTTCTCTTGCCCAGAGACCACCCTCAGCCTGTCTCTGAAAGTTCTAGATACAAACCAATGTCACAACTGTTGACCTTTCAATGAGATGTTTTCACTCTGGGAAGGCATACAGGCTTCAAGACCAGTGAGATTTAATTTCTGGCTCTCCTATTGGCTGCATGACCTTGGGCAGGTCACTTGCCCTCAGAGCCTGAGTTCCTTTATGTGTAAAACAAGGCTTGCACTCACTAGTACCTGTCTCACGGCTTGTTGCAAGGATTAAATGAGAAAATGTGTGGAAGGTGCTTTGTGGCGTGCCCTGCACATTGTAGGTCCTCCGTAAATGATGACAAGGGTGATGATGGTGGTGGTGATGATGATAATGATGGTGATGATGATGGTGGTGATGATGGTGATGATGGTGGTGATGATGGTGATGATGGTGGTGATGATGGTGAGGAGTGCAAACCTCTCCAAAGGGAAGGCAAGACCCTGCTTGACCACTAACCAGCAAACACCCATTACTACCCCCTCAGAGTCCCCTCAGCCCCTCCCTGAAAGGGTGGGGGTGACACACTTCCCTCCACACAAGTACCCCAGCCCCCTTTCAACACGCACATCAACAAATACAAAGAGAGTTTATGACACAGCCCAGCATTGTGAAGGCCTCTCAGAATAACTCCTCTAGAGTTTTCTAAATGAAGAATGTGGAGGCTACGGTGCCTCAGGCCGTCCTGGAGGGGACATTCAGGTGGCACCTGGACCCAGCCCGAAATGTCACTAAATCATAACATTCCGGAGTTATTTAGTTATTTATTAATAGTTTTCAATTCTCCTTCAGTCCCTTTCTTGACATCAAAGAGAAAGTCTCTGTTGGAGCTCATAGGTCTTAAACACCTCTCCAGCACTTGTCAAAAAGACAGGGAGCCTTGAGCCAAGGAGAATTAATTGACAATCTGGGGATGCAGTTGGATTTTCCTTGTATGTCTTGTGGTTTTGTGCTAATTTTTGGTGTGATACTGGTTGTCCATTTACAATGAAAATTGATTTTAATGAAAAAGTGAGTCAATCCAAAGTCAAGCCTTACCTCTGTAATAATAGAGGAAGCCGGAAGGTGGCATGCTAACGGTCATTCTGTCATTGATGGCCAAAAGTGAGGCCAGAAAGTTGAGCCTACCCAAGGTCAAAAGCAGCTGAGCTGCCAGCCAAGCCAAGGGCATCTATGCAGACTTCCCAGAGCCAGCCCTCTTCAACCTTGGTTTCACTTTGGAACACTCAGCCTGGCCAGCACTTTAAATATGGCAGGAATCTGGGGATGGCTGGCCAATCACGCTACCATCTCCCAGCTGTGTGACCTGGGGCAGGTTACCCCATTCCTCTGGGCCTCAGTTTCTCCATCTGTGAATGCAGATTAGAAATCCCAGGGGGTAGGCGGTATTGGGTGCAATCCCTGAGCAGGGTGATGTGGTAACAAGAAGCCTAAGGACCCCATCTTCTCCTTCCCAGTATTATGACCTGAGTGGGGTTGCCTCACCTCTCTGGAAAATGGGGCTGGGGTTGTAGTGAAGGTTCAAGGGGATAAAATCATGTGTATGTTGCAGCGGGAGGGAGAGATAAACCTGGGTAGGTAGGTCAGGGTTACATTGCATAGACTTTTTATTCCCAGGATTAGAAACACCTCGTGGCTGCTAGCCAGCAAGTAAGATGTGGCCCCTGGAGGGAGGGAACATGGATTTTTTTTCATACACCCGAATCAGCCTCTCCTTGGGGGTTGGCAGGAACCCAGGGAGTGTAATTCCAGCCAGGAAGCTGGGGAGCCCAGAGCCAACCCAGGACCGTGATTTTGCCTCTTTCTGGCTGCCCCAGTGGCTCTCCTGGCGTTTCTGACCTTGAAAGGAGTTTTGTTCTCCAGATAATGTGCTCAATGTCACCTGGGAAAATCACGCCGACTGTCCAGGTGCCCAGAAAGCTAAATGAGGCATTTTAACCCGAAACCACATCCGGCGAGGCTCCAATTAGCTGGAATCCAGCTAAGGGAAGCTTGCAAGGGACTGAATATTTTATCCTCCAACTCAGCATTTAGCTGTTAATGGCGGTTGACAATTCTTGAGCGCTCACCAAGCCCCCTGCGAAACACTTGCAGTGCCTTGTTTCATTTAAGCCTCATGGCTGCTGGATGGTAAATACTGTTAGCATGGTTTCCATTTTACAGATGACCAAATGAGAGCTAATTTTATACCTGCCAGAATGGGTGGTGGACCAGGGACTAAAACTCGGGTGTCAGGCTCCTGACTCTGGGCCCTCAGCCTGAAGCGATATTAAGGGGTTTAAAAGTCAAGTACTTTTATGTGTCCAGTCCTGTGTGACCCTCATAGACACGGTGGCGAATAGAAAATAGTCCCTATCTTCAAGCACTTTAGAGCTCTATGGGCCAGACCGACCAACATGATCGAACAGTATGGTCCAGCCATCCAACTAGCCATCCAACAAATATTTATTGAGTAGCTACTATGTTCCAGGAACTGTTCTAGGTACTGGGAATTTAGTAGCAAGGAAACCTGGTGGAAGTGCTGTCCTCATGGACCTTACACTCTCATGGAAGAGACAGAAAGAAGATAAATAAATCCATATATAAGATGCCAGATGTTAAGTGCCAGAGAGAAAAATGAAGCAGGGAAGGGGGGTGGTGAGTGATTGGAAAAGCCTCAAAGGTGACCTTTGCACAAGATTGAGGGAGGCAGTTATGTGGATTTGTGGGGGGAGGAATATTCCAGGTAGAGGAAGGGGCAGGTGTAAAGGCCCTGAGGTGAGCGTATATTTGGCATGTTGGAAGAAGCAAAGAGGCCCAGGTGACCACGAGGAATGAGTAAAGGGCGAGTGGAGGGCTTTGTAGGCAATGAAGGTCTCTGACTTTTGATTTGTGAGTGAGATGGGGAGTCTGTGGATGGTCTTAAGCAGGGCTGTGACATGACCTGCCTTGTGTTTGAAAAAGATCACTCTGGCTGCTGGGTGGAGAACAGGTGCAAGGGAGGGCAAGGGAGAAGCAGCCGGGAGGCATCTTCAGTCGGTCAGGTGAGAGAGACAATGCTGGATGGGATGCAGGGGCAAGGAGCAGACGGATTCTGGAGCTATGTTGAAGGTCAAAGGTCAAGCAATCAGATTTGCCGATGGAGTGGCCTTGGAGAATGAGAGGAGCCCATGGGGCAACGGCGCCTCCAGTGCTTTTGCCCTTGGCACCTGCAATGGGGGAACTGTCATCACTGAGTTGGGGAAGCTGTGGGGTGCAGGTTTGCTAGGAGAGGGGTAGGTCCCTGAGTGTGTTGTAGCCTGAGTGAAGTTGGAGATGTGTATTTCACCAACCTATCAGTTCACAGGTGCGTAAAGGCACGGCTCCACACCAAGAGAAAGCCCAGAGCAACGTCTGGGGCAAGTACAGAGGTGGGGCGCCTGATCCAGCCTGAGGGCCAGCTGATACCCAGGCTGAGATGTGAAGATGGGCAAGTCGGGACCGGGGAAGACTTGGACTTGCATCCCTTGTCTTGTTCTCCAGTAGCACAGCCAGGTAAGCTGGATTTCTGGTTCTATTCCAGGCCGTTACAAGTTGGCTTGTGAGCTGAGCCAAACGACGTAACGCAATGGCTCTGAGCTTCAGTTTCCCCATTGCAATAGAACAAATGGTTGTGTCCCCCCCAAAATTCCTATGTTGAAATCCTAACCCTCAAAGTGATGCTATTAGAAGGTAGGGCCTTTGGGAGGTGATGAAGTCATTAGGGTGGAGCCTCATGAATGGGGTATCAGTGCCCCTATGAAAGAGACCTCAAAGAGCTCCCTCACCCCTTCTGCCATGTGCGGACACAGTGAGAAAATGGCCATTTATGAACCAGGAAGTGGGCTCTCACCAGACACCAAATCTGCCTCCATCTCAATTTTAGACTCCCCAGCCTCTGGAACTGTGAAAAGTACATTTGTGTTGTTTATAAGCCACTCCGTCTATGGTACATTGTTAATAGCAGGCTGAACAGACGAAGACACCCACCTGCAAGAGGATGGCCGTGTCTGCACCCGTGGGACTAACCCCTTGACGGTGACAGAGTCCTTTGACAATGTGATTTAAAACTATGGGTGCATTTCCCCATACAGGCTTGCGTACACACACACACACACACACACACACACACACACACACACGCAAGCGTATGTAATTTCAGAGCCTCACGGATCCCTGAAGCCCATTATGGCCCCCGGTTCATACTTTCCTCTCTCCCCCCTCCTGATCTCAGATCAATCTTCCTTCCAGACTCACCACACTTCAGGTCAAGACCCTCTAACGTGGCCTCTTCTGCTCAGGCTCCGGTGTTAGACATAAATCTGTGACCTTGTAAGATGTCTCGTTCCCTTTGAAGGAAACATTCAGGTTGGCAAACAAAGCCCAGGTGGGTGATACGCTGGTCTGAGGGTGTGTGTGTGTGTGTGTGTGTGTGTGTGTGTGTGTGTGCCTTCCCAGTTCCATAAGTCAACAGCCTTTCACTCCAGGCTGCTGGGTGAGTTGGGCAAAGAGGCAAAAGCCAGCCCCAAATCAAGATGGGGTAAGGGTGTGGTGTTTCCTGGGTAGGGGAAGGCATGAATAGGGATTAACCGGATCCACAATGAAACACCAGGTGTTGAAATTCTGGCCACTGTGCTCTCTACCTTTCTCTCTTGGTAATTCTAGTCCTGGGAACAGATTTACATAGTTGTCTGGGACCTGAAGATCTTCCCAGCAGACTGTGAACTTGCAGAAAGTTATGGGTGCTGGATCTGAGATAAATCTTTATTCCCAGCATTCAGTATAAGGCTTGGCACATAGTAGGTGCTTGTCTGGTCTTTTGCTGTGTGTGTTGGAAGTACAACTGCCACTGGCTCAAGGAGAAATGAGCAATGCATTGGCTTACATAACTGAAAATTCTGTGGTAAGGCTTTAGGCACAGCTGGAGCAGGTGAACAAGAAGTGTCTTCAGGACCAATTTCTATCTCTCAGCTGTTTTCTGCTGGGTTGGCTTCACTATTTGGCACATTTTCTCTCACAGTGCTGGTGGTTAGTGGCTCCCAGTTGAACTTCTGAGGCTTAGGAACCCCACAGGGAGAACAAAAAAAGCTCCTCTTTGCATATAGTTGCTACAAATGTGATGAATTCTCATTGGACAAAGTTGGGTCATGTGCCCACCCATGAGCCAATCATTGTGGCCAAGGAAATGGCATGTTCTGATTGGCCAGACTACATCCTCCGTCCTGTGCCCTGGGATTGGGGGTTGAGGTTGGAGATTAGGGTAGGGTAGGGATGTCACAGGGTCACCCCACTGGAACTACATGGAGTGAAGGTGGGGAATGGGGTGGTTTCTAGGATGAAAACTGAGGGGCTGTTACCAGAAGATGGGAGATGGAGGCTGGGCAGGTAAGAAAAAGGGATGTCACTATAATACTATCAATGTTGGCATGACAAATGAGCACATACAGCTGGTGCTGTTGGAATCAGGAGGATTGGTGAAACCTGGGACAGAGGCTCAAGTCTCAACCCTGCCACCTACACTCAGTGTGACCATCTCTGCTTCTTTGGGCCTCAATTTCTCCCTCTGTAAAATGAGGGTGTCTGGAATAGATGATTGCCAGAGTTTTTTCCCCCACTCATTCAATCATTCATTTTTATCTTTCAATTAATATTTGTTGAGGGGCTTTGGAGTTCGTCTGAACTGGATGAGAATCCCAGTTCTGATATTTACCAGCTTTATCAGGCTTGACTGGTGCACCTTCTCAGGTGTGCTCAGCTCAGTCCTTCTCGGCCACCCAGTGGCACTGGACACGATCCAGCCCCTGCTCGCCTTCCCCTGCAGGCAGCCTGGGTCAGTTGCTGCAGTCACTCGGCCAGCTCAGCCTGCAGTGACGGCCTGAGTTGTGGCCCAGTCTTCCCATATCCCCAGCTGTCGTCCAAGTCAACCTGACCTGACCCTTGGCAGGGGAGGGAAGGCCTCTGGTGCCTCCTCTTCCAGATTCAGGTGAAACTGTTTGTAGAACTGCCTTCTCTCGTAGATGCCTGGAGGCACAGGTAACACAACCCAGAAGTGAGTAGTTGAGCCCAATTGTGACTAACAGCAGACTGGAGGTGGATGTGCCAGCAGATGAAGTTCTTGCCCTTCGTCCCTGCAATGTTTCTTGTGGCTTTTGTGGAGACACCCTGAGTGACGGAACTCCCAGCTGTTTTTCTGAGACACCGTGGCCAACCCAGTAGAGCATGCCTTGTATTTGCTCTCCCTCCTTCCCTGCCTCCTCGTCCCTTTTCTTCGCTTTGGCTGGGCTTGATTACAGCCCCAGTGAAGCATTAACATGGAAGTTTTGCCTCAGGGTCTGTTTTCTAGGGAACCCAGCCTGAGATACTAGCTGTGTGGCCTTGGGGAATTTACTTAACCTCTCTGAGCTTCAGATCCCTCATATGGAAAAGGGAGATAATAATACAGCATCTCTCATACGATTCTTGTGGCATTTAATTAGACAGCACAGGCAAAGTCCTTGGCTCAATAAATGATAGCTTTCATTAGTGCCATTACTGTGAAACTGGTGCTGGAGTGTATCATGTGAAAACATGCATTCAGCGTTGAAGTCCGTGGATATTTATTGAGTGTCAACTCTGTTTCAGCTTCTATGCTACTCTCTGCTCCCCAGGAGCTCACAGTGTAGAAAGTGAGACAGAGAAGCAGTTGGACAATTATACTACAGAGTTATCAGTGCGTTAGAGGCAGGTAGAAGATTCAGAGGCTGCGGCATGGTGGTCAGGAATGGTAGTCACGGGTGGCTTCTCAGGGGAGCTGACCTTAAAGCTAAGACCTGTAGTTGTTTCAGATGATGGGCAGGTGGAGAGCGAAGTGTTAAGACAGAGGAGTGGGCAAAGACCTGGTATTGAGGGAAAACATTTCCAAGATCATATTGGCTCTCACCATCAAGAAGCAGGTAAATTACAAGGAAACTAAATGGATAAATATGCACTGACCAAAATGCACAAGTATGGTCTTTGCCAAAGAGGCGTGCAGGTTCTAGAGCTATACTGTTTAATATGGTTGCCGTAGCACATATAGCTATTTAGATTTAAATTGATTAAAATTAAATTAAATATAAAATTCAGTTCCTCAGTCATACCGGCCACATTTCAAATACTCCATAGTCATCTGTGGCTAATGTTACAGTGCAGATATAAAACATCTCCATCATTGCAGAAAGTTCTGTTGGACAGAGCTGCCAGAGAGTCTGAGAACAGGCAGCCAAATCAGGACAGACTTCTTGGAGGAAGGGGCAGAAGATGGCAGAGAAGGGGTTCTGGGGAAGTCCCTGGATGGCACTGTCCTCTATCCTTAGGAAGAGAAAAGCCAGGGCTAGGAGTGGGGGTGGGGTTTGGCTCTGGAAACGGTGTACAACCTGACACCTCTTTGCTCAGGGTATAATCTGGGTATGTGCTGGCTGGCAGCCTGTCACCTGGGAGGGACAACACGGGAATGCAGGGGGAATCAGCTAAGGTGGGGCTGAACCAGGAAGCTCCACCTCTTCTGGGGCCAGGAGGATTCTGGGAGTTGTAGTTTGGCCCCCCTCGAAGCTTAAGCAGGGTAGAAGAGTTGAAACTGGGCCTGGGCTGGGCATCTTTGGGGGCATAGAGTTGCAGGGGTGGGACTGATCAGGGCTGGGGACATATCTGGGTTTAGGGTTTTTGCAGAAAATGGCAGAAGGGGGCTACCTTCTCCCCTCGGATGCTTAAATTCTGGGGTAGAGGAGATGCCAAGGTGAAGGACTTCAGTTGGAATGTGGAGTTGAGAGATACGGAACCTTCAGTTAAACAGAACCGTCAGCCCACACACATTCTAGTTGGTCGAATTTTGCCCAGGAGAGACAGAAAGTTCCCATAAGGTTAGGGAGGAGAGGTAGCAGATGGTACTCCATCAGCTGTTGGTCATGCATGCATTTAACCCAATATTTTCTGAGTTCACTATTTACTGAGTGCTTACTATGTGCAAAGCCGTGCTCTAGGCACTGCGAATCCAGCAGCTCTAGAGAGGGCAGCAAACAATAAACAATGACTTTTCTTTGCTTGAGTAACATGTCTTGGAAGAGCCCAGCTTACAGGTGGCTTTTGAGAGATTCTACCTTTTCAATCCCACCATTCTCTGTCTCCTACCACACAGACTTCCTTCCTGGGAGTGTAAATCGTATTTAAAAGCCACTGAGTTGGATCCTACAGTATGCTCAGGACATCCGGATGAGAAAGGACAGTTGCCTAAGACATAAATCCTCATGGGGCGTCAAGCTCACCATTTCTGGGTTCTCACTGTGGGCAAGTCTCCTAGGAAGACTGACTGCTCCTTGGTAAGGGGTCGGGGGTTGGTGATTGTAACTTCAAAAGGATTGCTGTGCAGATCAAAACAAACAATGGATACCATGTGTATATGCGGTAACAGGAGTGCCCTTTCCACACACACACACAAATGGAGAGAAAGACAAAGTAGGAGAGCCCCCTGACAATTCTCCTGAAGCCATACAGTCGGATGTTCTTTTCCCCCCCTCTCTGTATAACTTTATTGAGGTCTGACTTACAATAAATGCACATATGATTTTCGGTCCTTGTTATTTATGCTCCCTACGTTTCCTTAGGAGCACATATCACAAGTACAATTACATTTACTCGCACGATTATTGTTTACAATGTCTGTAAGCTCCACAAGAGCCTGGATCTTGCCAGCTGCTTCCCCACTGTGTCCCCAGCACCTGCGTAGCATACCGCAGATGCTTAATAAAGATCTAGGGACTGAAATAAGTGAAAGCTAGCAAAACAGGCGTTTTTCTTGCTCAGGAGCGACTCCCTACGATTCTCTCAGTTTAAGGCCTCATCCCTCAGCCCCCACGTCAACACAATGGCAGCAGGCGTGCCGGACAGTAGGCTCCGCGGAGAGGTGAACATGATCCGGCCAGGTGCAGACTTCCCCCTCCCGCCGCGAGGAGGCGCCAGCGCTTCGCGCAGACCCGACTCGCTCACGGGCGGGCGCCCGCAGCCTAAGCGGTTCAATGGGCGAGACTTGACCAAGCGTCTCTTGAGGTCCCGGGCTGCATTAGGCTCTCGGGGGCGCAGACCGGGCGGCGGGAAGTTGTCCGTTGCGGGGAATCCCGGCCGGGGTCTGGGGGGCGCCCCGGGAACGCAGGCGGGACCATGAACAACTTTTCGAACCGGGCGCAGAGAGATCGGAGCTCTGGGGTTGGGGGCGCTTCCGGGAGGAATGTCCTGGGCTGCCTCGCAACCTCTGACCCGCCGCACTGTCCCTGGCCCCTGAGCCAGCGGGCAAGCGCCGGTCCGACCGTCCGCGCTCCGCCCCGGGGCCCTCCGCGCAGGCGCCGCCGGCCGCGGTTGCCACGGCGACAGGGGCGCTTCCCCGCCCGAGGCCCCGCCCCCAGCAGGGTAGGCTGCACTGGGCCGCCGGCGGCGAGGGCAGGTGCCGCGGGCTGCGGGCAGGTGGCGGCGCGGCGCGGGCCGGCGGCGGCGGCGGCGGCGGCGGCTCCAGGGTAGGTTGCGCGGCGGCCGCGAGGGGTGGGGGCCGGCCATCTGTCCCTGTCCCCGGCCCGCGAGGAGGCTGGGGAGGCGGCGACCGACGATGGCCGCCAAGTTTCTGCTCGGCTGAGGCCCCAGGAGAAAAGTTGGCAAAGTTGGCGGGGGAAGAGGCTGGGACCCAGTGGATCTGCCCGGGCTCCGGGTCTGTAGGGAGGGGAAATCTTGATTTGGGAACCGGGAGATCCCGAGACTTGGGAGTGGATCCCGCAGGAAGATCCCGCACAGGGCAGCCAATGGATCCCGCGCTACTCGGCTGAAGACTTGGGAGTAGATCCCAGGAGGGGGTCGGGCGCCAGCGGCCTGGGGTCCCATTCGGTCCCCAGTCGGGGTGACGGTGGACGGTGATTGGAGACTGGGAGCTAGTTGATTCTTCTCCCCCGATGCTGGTCCAAGCCTTGAGAGTGGATTCCAAGAGTAGATCTGGTGGCTGGGAACTGGTGGATCGCTGGAGATCCGGGGTACCCAGCCTGGAGCTGCTAGGATCTGGACGTCCGCGCGGGTTGGAGGCCCCAGAGGTGGACACTGGGAAGCGCCGAGCGAGGCGGAGCCCGGGTGAAGGGATCCTGCGGGCAGCGGGGGCGGTGGAGAGAGGAGCGCTCCGGGCCCCCGGGCGCCGGGGATCCCGATGCGCCCTCCCCGCCCGGCCTGCGCTCCCCTCCGCACGCCTTCCCAGGGCAGAGGCACCCTGATAGAATTAGGGCTCAATCTCCCCTGCTCCCAGGCGGGTTCGGTTGGTCCCCACCCCGCTGGTGGCGCCGCCAGGGGCTACAGGCGTGGCACTTGGGAAGGGAAGCGGCCCATTGACCCCCACCCAAGGCTGACCTTTCCACACCCTCCTGGCACACAGTCGCCTCGGAGTCGGGGCGCCGTGCCCTGAAACCCTGCTTTGAGTCCGGTAGCGGTGCTTATGACCCCTGCGCACCTCCCAGGTTGTCAGGGCTTCCTGCCGCAGGACTGAACTTTCTCTAGCCCGGAGCAGCCATTACCTTTTGGAAGGGAAAGGGCTGTACCTGTTGCACAAAGAGTTTTTTCTTTGCAGCTTATTTGTAACCTTGGACAAAACACTTAACCTCTGTGAGTCCAGGTCTCCTCTCTGGGCAAAATGGGGTGAGGGTGGGGATCACAACCTTTTCGCTTCTTTGGTTGGCAAAATTAGTAGGTATGATAGGTATGAAACAGGTAAGGGCTCTGTAAATATTAGTGGGTCCTCGTTTGTGGCCCCTCCTTTCCCACATCACATCCCCTGAGCTTCCCCTACGGTATCTGAGGGAAAGTTCTAGAAACCCAACTTGCTGACTTTTTAAACTGCAGGATTAGAGACATGTTTAAATTGGTCTTTCTTACAAAGAGGTTAATTGCCCCTCTGATCCTCCTTGCAGAGAGAAGCTCTCGGGTTTGGCTAATCAGTAACCAGGGCGTTTGGACGAGGCTTCTTCCTTGGCCCAGCTTTTCCTTTGTTAATCCACGGAGGCCCCTGGACAAACGTGCATTCACCCCCAGACACTGGTGTGTCAGCGCTGGGATTCCCAAGGGACCTGTGCAGCCATCAGCCCTGGTCTTGGTGGTTTTGGGGGAATCCTTTTTAAAGGATTTGCGTGCTGGACAAGGGTGTAGTTACCCCAGAGAAGTGCAGGATTTCAGTACAGTGTCTGGGCACATGTTTCAGCTGGGCACAGGAGCCAGCTCATTCAGCCACCCAGTGTGTGTGTTGAGCACCTACTATGTGGCAAACACTATAGAAATGGTATGGCCCAGGGCAGTATAGGATCTGTCCTTCTGGCATTACATTCCAGCTATGGAGGGATCAGCTTGCCCTACAGTCCAGTGAGGCAACTGTGCTGGTTCTTGATGTTGGGGGTGCAGCCCTCACCCCAGATTCTGAGGCTGGAGGGGCCTCACTCCCTTTGAGGTCCTGGGGGCTGGCTTTTATTCAGGACTGACCTTGGCAGGAGAATAGAGCAGCCCACTGTCTGGCCCTGAGAATTTCTCCCTGCTCAGCATCACCAGAATACACCTCGACCATAAAGAAACCCAGAAGAATATTTTAAATATTCATTCATTCATTCATTCATTCATTCATTCATTCATTCTTAAGTATTTCAAGACACTGTCAAAGAAGGAAGCTGGCAATCACACACTTAAGGGAAGGGTTACTGGAAAGAGGCAATTGTCTAAAAGGGGAGAGAGCTGTGATAATGGGAGGAGGGGCTGATGCCTTCTGGCTGGTGAGGGATGGGGGTCAAGGGGTTTAGTTTCTTGGAGAGTTTGCAGTGGGAAGAGGTTGGTGTTCTGGGCTGGAAAGAGGGAACAGAACGGCCTGGATATACGAAGGAGCATGGGGTGTTGGCAAATGTTGATGGGGACCAGGTCAGCCATTCTCAGAGGTTTAGACTTTATTCCAGGGCAGTGTGGTGGGTGTTGTGGAATTTTTTCTGAGGGAGGGGGATGGGGTCAGATGTGTGTTTTGGGAAGCTTGCGCTGTTGTGGGAAGGCTGGATTGGAGAGGGTACGCAAGGAGGCTGTGAGGCCAGTGAGGAGACTGCTAGAGAAATCCAGGTGAAAGGTGATGGTCAATTGGATTTGGATAGAGATGTTAGTGTTATGTTTAGAGACCCACTCAGTTGAACACCCCTTTGAGGCATAACCTTCAATCTAGAGAAGGAACCCCCCCCCCCAGGGGAGATGACATAAATATTGTGTCAGTATTCCGTTAGATTCAGTAAATCTTGCTGAGCACTCTTGGTCTGCCTTCCCAGGGATGGTCATAAAATCCAGGTCCTCAGGGACTTCACACTTGAACCCTCACCACCTTCCTGTGTCAGGGGATGGTGCTCATGCCCATTTCACAGATACAGGACTCAGTGGTATGGCAAGGTCTTTGCTAGCCAGCAGCGGCAGAGCAGGGATTTGAACTTGCTTCCAGCTTGCCGATGTTTGGACTCAGTGAGGTCGAGTAGAGAAGCCACAAAAGGGGAACAGTAGGCGTAAACCCAGGGGGCCTTCCAGGAGGAGGCAGAGATGGAAAGGAGGGAGCCAGCCAGAGAGACTTGGGGGCAAACCCAGGCCTTGCCCCTTCCTGGTTGTGGTCTTGGGCGGCATGGTACTTATTTTGAGGCTCACCTTCCTCATCTGTGAAATGGGGTCATGATAGGATACTCCTTTCCCTCAAAGGTTTGTTATGTGAGTTGAGTGAAGCAGTGCAGAGAAAGGGCCCAGCACCGTATCTGCTCACTAGTGGTGGGTGTGATTATTATCATTATAGTCTGTCATCAGGATGTGTTTCAGGCAGGTGGTGCCTCTCCCAACCTGGGGTGTGTGTGTGTGTGTGTGTGTGTGTGTATCGGGGGCGGGGGGGGGGTGAACACAGGTGACACTTGAGCTGAGTCTTAAATGAGGAGGCAAGGAGAGGAGACATGCCAGGTAGAAGGAGCAGCACAGGCAGAGGCCTCGATCATTTGGACAGTTGTGTGCTAATTGATATACTCAGAATGCAGCATATGTTAAATGAATAAAAGTTAGACCATGGGCAACAAAAATTCTCTTTACACCTCCCTGCCCCTCCCTAAATGCCCAAACAGGAAGACTTGGGCAGGTTTGGGATAGAGAAGATGGCAGGAGGGTCCCAGTCCAGGAGATCACGTTCCTTCCCACACTCCCCCATCCAGATTACAGTAGTGTGACCCCCTCCCCCCCACAAGCCATTTCCCTCTTGGAACCTCAGTTTCTTCATCTGTAAAATGGGAAGACTGGAGAGAATGTGGGTAAAGCACATAACACATCAGAATAGGTGCTTCTCACTGAACCCTTTCTAGGTGCCAGGCTCTGGGTCAAGCTCTTTTTAAATTTTGTTTATTTGTTAAATTTTATTCGTTTTCATTCATCACAACAAATTCAGCTGATGCCTGCTTTTGGGACCCCTGAATTTGTAGTTTATGAAACTGAGGCTTGGAGCCGTCCTCCTGCCCACTTCCACTACCCAAACTCCTGTCATTTAAAAGGAAGCTAACAAACTTTGAATTGGGGGATACACATGCACACATATTCTTTTTCCTTCAATATGATGAATATTTTACTGTGTATCTTACCTGGGCAGTTCAAGAGCCCCTGTTTTCAAGAATCCGTTCCTCAGGAATCTGGTCAATTGGATGGGAGGAAGGGAGGGAAAGGCAAAGTGAGACAAGTATGCAAATGATATGGATTGACATATAGAGAAGTAGTTATCTCAGCTACCTTTGTTAATTGCTCAGTTAAGCGACCTTTGAAATGTTCTATGACCTCATCTTTATTTAGAATATGAAATACATCCTGAAGTGTGATCTTTGGATGTTTACATGACAGAAGTGACACACACACACACACACACACACACACACACACACACACAGTATCTCTGTCTCTGTCTTTGTCTCTCTCTCTCTCTCTCTCTCTCTCTCTCTATCTCTCTAGTATTGTGAAAATAGCATGTACTATGTCCCCAAAGAGCACGATCTTTGGATGTTTACACCACTAAGTCGGAAGTGACACACACACACACACACACACACACACACACACAATATATATATATATATATAATTATATATATATTGAAAATAACAGGTAATACACCAAACACTTCAAAGATGGCAAAATGATATTGTATTAAGTGAAAAGTAAGTCTCTCATCTCAGTCCTTATAACACTCTGCTAATTATATAAATTATTTTTGCACCCGCTCTGGAGCCAGACGGAAGGAGTTGAATCTTGGTTCTAGCACTTATCGGCTGTGTGACTTGGTGCAGGTGGCTTAACCTCTCTGAGCCCCAGTCTCCTTGTCAGTAAAGGTATTACAAGGAGTCCTACCTCTGAGGGTTGCTGTGAGGAGTAAATGAGAAGGGCTTGGCACATGGTCAGTGCTCAGTATTTGTGGATTTTTGTTATTTTCCTTCTTGTTACTTGTGGTCGCAGTGGAGTTGTTATAGTTTCCTCCTCTCTCTCTACACTTTATGCTCCAAGAAGGCAGAAACCCTATCTGTCTATATTGCTGTTTCCTCAGTAAAGAGTCATGGAATAAACAAGTTAATCAACATCTGTAGACGTAATCTTTTAATAATAATCATAAAATAGAATTTTGCACATAAGTTAAAAACAGATTTGGAAACTTTCCCATTTCAGAGTGTGTTGACTTATCCCCACTCCTTTAAAAAGCTGAATAGTACTCCAATGCATGAAGGTGCTGTTAATTATTGAACAGATCCCAATGAAAGGCATTGAATTGTTTGGTTTTTTTCTATGACACGCAATGCTGCAATAAGCATCCCTGTTCACGCATCTTTGCACACTCATTGTGGTTGATTGAAGGACAGACTTTAGGATGGGGAGTTTTACCCCAGCTTGGGATGACGGCTGTTTAGAATGTTGATCTAGCCTCCAGAGAGGTTGTACCTTTCATACTCCCACCAAGGTTGTGCGACAGACAGCCTGTTTGGATATTTCAGAGCGGGAACAGTGGATGACTCTGGCTTATCAGTGGCCATGGGATATAGCCTCTGGCATGACAGTAGGGAAGGTGATAGTTCTTGCAGGCAGCACATTTTGTGGCCCTTGGCTTTTAATCCAGCCTGCTGGGTACTATGTCTTGGAAGGTGTGTGCCCATGTACCCACAAGTCTACCTGCTTCCTTCTGGAAATATATGGTCCTTGTATTAGTTAGGTTTTTCTATGATGACGCTGTGTAACAAATATCTCCCAAATCACAGTGGCCTTTAACAACAAACATTGGTTTCACGGTTGTGGGTCTGCAGATGGCTCAGCTGATCTTGGCTGGGCTCGGACGGCAGCCTGGACTCTCCAGACTTTGGGTAGGGGTCATGTCTGCCCTGTGTATCTTCATCTTGATACCCAGGCTGACGGGCAGCAGCTGGCTAGGGCACGCTCTTCTGTGGTGGACAGCAGGCGCTCAGGAGCCCATTGGGAGCCTGCAGTGCCTCTGAACGCCCCCCCTTGGAACTGGAAGGTGTCACTGCTGCCCTCATTCTATCGGCCAAAGCAAGTCACATAGCCAAGCCTCACATTGATGAGGCAGAGAGGGAACAAGTATGTATGTATTTTCTGAGCAGTGTTACAACCTGCCACAGCCATGTTTCTGATGGAGGAGGACGGGTCCTTGCAGGCGTGAAAGGTTTGCCTAGAGGTGGCGGTGAGAATTGTGGCTCATGATTTGTGTAGGGCACATCAGAGTAGGGCGGGCTCTGGGTAAGGAGACCTCTGAGTCTATAACCTGGAACAGGCAGCTCACCTCTCTGAGCCTCAGTTTGCTCACCTGGAACATGGGAATATTGCATCCTTTCTGGTAGAGCTGTTATTAAGCTCAAACATGGTATCGGGTAAGGAGGTGCTTTGCACCTATGATGTGAGGTGGGAAGGTGAGGGATGATCGTCTTGGTGATGATTTTTGCTCTGATGTGCTTTACAATTCCTCAAGCTATGGTACCTGTAGCCAGTGGAGTAGGGGAACACGGTGAGGCCAAGGGGAAGCTGTAGAGGAGACAGATCTTTATGGGTCACATGGTCTTCAACCAGTCTCATAACCTCTCAGCCTCAGTTTGCCTATTTGTAAAATGGACACAGGGTGCTCGTGCCCATTAGTTAAAAGGACTTGGCATACATGAAACACTTGGCACAAGGTAGATGATAAATAAATGGTGCCTGTGGAACGAGGGGGGTCCTGATTGGGGTGGAATGAGGAATTCTGCAAAATTGGATATTGGTTCTGCAGAACTGGTTGCAGAGTTGGATATTCCCAGTATCCCTTGGGACTATTATAGGGAATCTGGATCCAGACTGCCTAAGTTCAAATCCCAGCTCCACCACTTTCCGTCTATGTGACCTTGAGCTAGGCAGGTAACCTCTCTGTGACTTAGTTTCCTCATCTGTAAAATGGGAGTAATAATAGTGCCTGCTTCATGAGGTTGATTCGCATCAAGTGGGTTAATACACGGTGCCTGCTAATGAATGTATGTTAGCTATTATTGTCATTATTACCGCTGTTATTATCAGTCTGTAAAGGCCCAGGGAAGTTGCTTCTGGTCCTAGGAGCCACCGGGGCCTTGGGGAAAGGAATGATGAGGCAGATGATTTTAGAGCAGGTGCTTTTCCCCTTCTGCTGTAGCTGGAGGGCCATCTGTTAATGGGTCACTGTCTACCTAATTCTCTCCCCAGGGCAGGCCTAAGCCACAGCAGGCTTCAGGGAGCCCATGGTTATGAGTTCCACTGGAGGCCACCTGAGCTAGGTACAAGGCTAGAGGTCATTCCCGCCCTCCTTCATTCATTTCACAAAAACTTAACTTGCATCAGTCACGTGGCAAATCCTATGCTAGTTACGGGGAAAACGGGATTCTGTTGGAGGTCAGGGGTGGGTGTCTGGAGGAAGCTTGGTGGGGAGGGCCAGAGTGTAGGGTGGCAGAGGCATGGGATTCCTGTGTGGCCATGGGCACATCGCTTCGCCTCTCTGAGCATTTCCTGATCTATGAAGTGAGTCTCAGATGGGCCAAGGTGCCCTTGGAGGTGAGAGAGGACAGCCTTGGACCTGTGTGGGGCTGGTGGTTTCTGCCTTGGCCCTGTGCCTTCAGAAGTTTGAGGGAGATGACCGAGGTGGCCTTTCCTCTATCTGCTGGGACCCGGCTTTTGAGAACACTAAATGTTCTTCATAGTAAAATAAAAATGAGTAGAGAGCATTCCTTTTGTCCTAGGTACTGTGCTCATTATCGTTTCACTTGATTCTTATGTCCCCATTTTACAGATGAGAAAACCTAGGCTCCGAGGAGGGAGTCACATGCCCAGGGCCACTAACGGGAAGGGGGAATGTGGATCCTTGCAGCCTGACTGCAGCCCCTGGGCCCTGAATCTCTTCTTGGTGGTAAAGCAGGACAGAGCTGGACAATCCTTGGATTCTGTCCCATCTCCACAATGCCATTACTGTGTGACTTTAGGAAGTGACTTGCCCTCTCTGAGCCTCAGTCTGCATCTGCTAAGATTTTCCTTGTGCGGTCATTGTGGGATTAGGTGACGTAACTACATGTAAAGCCCCCTGTACATAGTAGGCACTTTAAAAATGGGAGCCCTTCCTAGTAAAAAGATCAGCTTAGGGCTTTTAAAAAATGCGTGAAATTATGGCGAGGAATTGCTTTATGAATCACAATGTAAATCTTTCTTGTTTGTACTACGAGCAGACATAGTGGCAGTCATAAAAAAAACAATTATCATTGATGGACTGCTTCTTATATTCCAGTTCCTCTGACACGTGGGTTTGTGCATTATTTTATCAAATCCTTTATCAGATCCTTTCTTCATCCTATAAAGAGAGGTGCTAGTGTTGTTCCCACTTTACAGATGAGGAAACTAAGTCTTGGAGAAGTGAAACGCTTTGCCCAGCTTACCGGCGTGGCAGGCAGGGAGCCCTGGAGCCCTTCTGCATGAGTCGTACTTGTTGGAGACGCAGCTGTGTTTTCAAAGGCTCCAGGTCAGGTCCGCAGCTCCCAGCCGACTCTGTGTTGATATTTCTTTTCTTTTTTGTTTGGCTTCCTCAGTGACGAAAGCCCTTTCTGGGGACCGTCCTGTTTACTGGTGGCGTGGTGAGGCCCTGCCGGGGGAAGGAAATGCAGGGTGTGTGGGGCCTCTTGGCAGAAGGGGAGGGCAGCGGGTGCGTTGGGTACACTGAGGTCGCTCTGTGAACTCACCCCACTCCGCCTGCCTGGACATGAAGCCTGGGCCTTCATAGGCACTGTGCCCACCAGGCCTGCCCAGTGCCCTAGGCCAGGCTGGGAAGTGACTCGATTGGGGAACTCCCAGGGCCCTTTGGCCTAGGAAGCTGGCCAGGTTTGTCTCTCCCTTTCATTTTGGGCCCTAGCACTGGAAACCTCTTGTCTTTGTTTCTACAACTGATACCTACATGCCAGGGACTGTGCTTGGGGCATGAAGGGGTCCTAGGCCATGGGAGAGAACGAAGGGTGTATCAGAATGAGTTCTGGGCCAGAGGTCACGACTCCTGAGTGCTAGTGCTTGCTTCTCTGCTGTGTGTCCTGGGGTAAGCCCCTTCCCCTCTCTGGACCCTTTTCACAGAGGGAGGAGGAACTGGATGAGTAGATCCCAGAGCCTCTTATTCCTGCTACACCTTCTGGGAAGAATCAAAATCCACACTTTCAAAGATAGGGCCTAGAAAACCACCATTTGCGGAGGGCCTGCTGTGTGCCTCATCCTTTGCTAGGGAGGTATCGCATATGCGTCTTCTCATCAATTCTCAGAGTTACTCAGTTGGTGTTCCTAACCCCTTTTACAGATGAGTAAACTGAGGCTCAGAGGTATAAAGGCCTCTTCATGTCACTGAGCTTGAGGTAAGAAGGGGTGGAGGCTAGATTTGAACTCAGGTCTGCTTCCTACAAACCTAGACCTCCCTATAATAACTCAACACAGTTGGTTCCCAGCTCGCCCTGAAATAGTCTCTCCCCTCGGAGCTTCTGGTGCGGTGTGTCCTTTCCTCTCTTGGGTTAGTTGATCATTTTCATTTTTGTTAATGTTTAAGTACCTACTGTGTGCCAGGGCTTGAGCCGGACCCTGGGTCTCCTCGCTGCCTGGGACACAGCGCCTGCCCTCAGGGAGGAGAGAGATGAGGGATTAGAGAGCTGCGTGCCAGCACTGTGGTGAGGGGCCTGGGGTAGGGACCATGTTCTCCTGGTCCTGCCGTCTGTCAGCCTGGAAGCAAACTGTTTCCCTTGATGCACTCAGGACTTGGATGAAACAGGCAGCTCTGGCAAACAGCAGACCACCTTCTTCTTGGGGAGGTGGGATGTGCCTCGTTACTGTTGGATTTAACTCCAGAAAGGAAGTGATAATGCTTCCAAGCCGGGCTTTATCCAGATGCCTAATCACAGCCCTCCTGCCTTTCCTTCTTGTCGTTCATTAAAAGGAAAAGGGGGTTTGGAGGCAGCAAAAAGCTTTGGAGGAATTTCTGGAATGTCAAGTCTGCTGGCTGACCCAGCAGAGCAAGTGTGAGCCATCTGCCCTGGCCTTAGTTGGGGTCAGCTGGCTGTCCTGCGGGGCTCTCTGAGTATCACTCAGTTCCTGTTTGGAGTCCTGAGTCACCCCCAGGAAGGTGGCTCTTCCGCGGGCTGCAGTCGCTGCTGCCATTGAAGACACTGCCTGGGTTTAGAGCAGCACAGTCCAGGGGTCACATCCTGCCTCTTTCTCACCAGCCATGGGAGTGGCTTCCCCTCTGCCTGGGTGTCCACACCCATGGAATGGGGGTGCCCATGCCTGCCTTTCAGCCTGGCTAGGAGCCCTCACTGAGGTCACATGGGTGAATGTTGGGGTGAATGCTCTTCTACTGGGATGGGGGAGCAATGTTGGGTAAAATCCCCACTGTGTGCAGGCACCTCTCTGGAGCACTGTGGGGGCCTCATGTCTCATTGTTGACACTTGGCGGGCCCTTCTAAGGCCTTTCTCGGCTGTCACTCCACACCTGGCATTTGGTGACATGAGATGACTATTTGTTAAGGGAACTAACAGATGACTCATTGCATTTTCCTAGTTAATCATTTTTATTCTCTTTTTATCCTTATTGCAATACATTTACATTCTAATACATTTCTGTTGTTGAAGATTTAGAAATACAGATAAACAAAAATGAGGAGCTACAACTCTGATGTTCTCACGTTCTAAAGATTCCCAGTGCTAGTATTGTGGGGCATGACTTTTAGACCTGTCAATCACACCATGCATATGATTGACAGAGGTTAGTACTGCGTCTTGGGGTTTAGAACATGGGCGTTATTCTCAGGTGACTTGGATTCACATCCTGGTTCGGTCACCTCCTAGCTGTGTGACCTTGGGCAGGTCACTTCCCCTCTCTGAGCCTGTTTCTCCTCTGGAAAATGAGGTGGCTGTCAGGGTTCAATGAGTTAATGTCTGTGAAATGCTCCAGGAGGTGCCTGACACACAGCAGACAATTCTTACGAGTGGTTTACAGGTATGTGTATTTTTTCTTGTTTTGAGCGATGAGTCCCTTTCTAGGAATGGTGTGATCTACAACTGCTGGATTTGGTCATTGGGCTGGGGGACACCTCCAGACCACCTCCCCCGGGCAGGGCCCAGAGATGCTCTGTTTCGTTTCCGAGGTGGGGGCTGCTGAGCACGGGGTGGGTCAGGCGGTTTGGCCAGCACCGAGCACTGTGAGTGCTCACAAGCTGGTCCTGATCCTTATCGCCCAGGGATGTTTCCTGTCCCCGCCGAGGCCTGGGAGTTGTCCAACTTAAAGCCGCTGGACGGTCCCAGCGGGCTGGAGGTGGCCCGTGTAAGATGAGCCTCTTCCTCCCCTGGCTGCAGCAGTGGCTTCAGGAGGACAGGCTCAGCCACACCTGGGAAGAGGGATGGGGTCAGCCGGCCACCTCTAAGAAGCTCTGTAAACTAGAAAGTCACCTGGACACCAGTGGGGACTCAGAGGACCAGAGAGAGGAAGGGGTTAATGGAGCCTAGTTTTCAGAAGTGAATTTGGGTTTGGTGACATCCATGCAGGGAGTGTTGCTGCCCTGTACTAGCTCTGTGACCATGGGTAAGTTATACAACCTCATCCACCCTCAGTTTCCTCGTCTGTGAAATGGGACTAACAGTAGGTTTCACCTTCTAAAGTTGGGCCACGATATGTAAGGGCTCCTGGTAGGTGGTGCCTCGTCCTCCCCTCTCATTCCCTTTGTACTAGTAACACTGACCCGGCAGACCCTATGCCCCTATGTGAGTGCCGGCTGTGCGTCCTCTCATTGAACCCTCATAATAAGTTGTGGTTCCTGTTAGTAGTACTCCTGTCTTGCTGTCTGACTCCACGTTGCGAGTGTGTCGAACCCTGACTTCACACTTGAGTGTGTGATGAAACACTTGGCACACAGTAGGTGATCAAAAAGGCAGCGGAAGTGCTTACTACTAGTATTTTTGGTGGTGCTCCCCAGAGCGGTTTGCACGAGAAGCAGCTCTCGCCCATCCAATGCCTGTTATTTGGAGCGTTATTCTTCTACGGCTGACCTTACAAACCACCACTTGTCCGTCACACCTCATTGCCCCCCCATTAGGGGTCCCCAGGCCCTATTCATCCATTTTAGCTGCTCTGAAGGATGCCTGCTAAATCTTGGGGTCCTCCAGATTGAATGTTGTACCCACAATGTGGTACATCCCAAATGTCTCTCCCAAAGTTCAGGGTGACCGATCTGGCTGATGTTGTAGGATGTTGCACCCAGAAACTGCATTTTTGGGGGCATGGATCATGGAGGAAGGAGTTTGGCAGAGAGCTGCTGGCTTGGTCTGTGGCCTGGGTATCTCCTTGACCAGGCTGGACTCTTCACATGCCACTGTTTCTACAGGGGTTTCTTTAACAGTGTTTCCCAAGGGAGAACCATCCTGGAGGATTTCAGCTTCCAGAGTGTGTCTCGTGTGAGGGTGGGGGTAGCGTAGGCGGCTGGAACAGGCCAGGAGCCCAGCTGGTCACCGGGTTTCCCTTCTGTTTGAAATCCAAGATCATGCTAGAAAGATGCTTAAGTGCAAAGGCCCTGAGGCAGGAGCAATGGGACCCCTGGAAGGACGGAAGGGGCTGAGAGGGCGAGGGGGAGGGACAGGAGGACTGTTTGGGGCCTGTGGGCAAGGGCAGGGCACAGTGGGGTTTATGGTAATTACGGTGGCCCTTTGTGACAGAGTCTGGTTTGGGTTTTAAAAAATATCCTTCTGGTTGCTGAGCAGAGTTTGGGGTCGAGGTCAGGGGCCGGAGTAGAAGCTTGGAAGGCGAGTGAGGAGGCTGCAGGTGGGAGAGGATGGTGGCACGGAGTGGAGGACCTTCCCCTGCCCTACTCCTGGCCCGCAGTACGTACCCCAAATCGTAATCATATGATTTTGTGTTTATTTCTCTTCTCTGTGTCTCCCTGATGGGATGGTAAGCTCCAGGAGGTCAGGGACTTGCTTCTGTTCACTGTTGCATTCCCAGTACGGTGCCTGGCACATAGTAGGCACACTCAATAAATGAATGAATAAAAGCCAATGACTGGTGAATCCCAAAGAAAATCGGGGTGAAAATAATGAGAACGAATACTAGTAAAGACCAACGGTCTTAATCGCAAGCCTGTGTCGAGTGTGCCGTGGTAGACCCCTGCTGGGCCCTTCAGCTGTCCTCTGCCCACCTGCACTTCCTTTGCTGGGTTGTACTGTGGGAGTTTGGGCAGCTCTGGGAGGCCTGTCACCTGGCAGGCCATCAGCAAATCCCTAGCTGGTTTTCAGGTTGTGCCCACTTTCAGTAAAGGACTTGCCAGCTGGTCTTGGGTCTGGGTAGGGCAAGCCTGGGTGAGCCCTCTCCACTGGGTAAGAGGTAGGACTTCTGTACGCTTGAAGACATGTTCTGATTTCGAGCCCTTTTCCCAGCCTGTGAACTTGGGCAGGTCTCATCCCCTCCATGAGCCTCAGTTTACTGGCAAAACGATAATGGTGACAAGTAGCAATGCTACTGTTTATCAACCTCCTAGGATGTGCCAGACCCTATGGTAACTTATTTAGTTCTCTTGGTGACTTCATGAGGTAGGAACTCTTCTTGTTCCCATTTTTCAGATGAAGAAACTGAGGTCCAAAGAGGGGAAGTCACTGGGTCGTGGTCACTCAGGAAGTGGGATCTGAATCCACACAGAGCCTGTGCTTTGAGGACCTAACACATCAATTTGGTGTTTCCCAGACTCTAGTTATTCTTGTATCATCTTGAAAATTTTTCATATTCATGAACTACCTGGACTGTTATTCAGTGAACCTTTTTCTTAAACTTGACTTACTTTTTTTTTTAAATAACAGTTTTATTAAGATATAATTTACATACCATACGATCATCCATTTAAACTCTACAATTCAAATTACAATGAAAAATAAAACTATCATAGGATCCAGCAATTCCACCTCTGGGTATTTATCTGAAGAAAATGAAAACACTAACTTGGAAAGGTATCTGCACCCCATGTTCATTGCAGCATTATTCACAACAACCAAAATATGGAAACAACCTAAGCGTCCATTGATGGATGAATATTAAAGAAATTGTGATATATATTTATCCAACAGAATATTATTCAGCCATAAAAACAATGAAATGTTGCCATTTGCAACATGGATGGACCTAGAGGGCATTATGCTACATGACAGGTCAGAGAAGGGCAAATACCATATGATCTCACTTGTATGTAGACTCTAAAAAAGAACAAAAACAAAAACACACACAAAAACCAAGCTCATAGATACAGAGAACAGATTGGTGGTTGCAAGAAGTGGGAGGGAGGGGAAGAAATGGGTGAAGAAAGTCAGAAGATACAAACTTCCAGTTATAAACTCAGTAAGTCTTGGGGATGTAATGTACAGCATGGCGACAGTTGTTAACAGTACTCCATTGTGTATTTGAAAGTTGCTAAGACAATAAATCTTAACAGTTCTCATCACAACAAAAAAAATTTTTTTGTAACTGTAACGTGATGGATGTTAACTAGACTTATTGCGATGCTCATTTTGCAACGTAAAAAAAAAATAATATAATGTTATATGTCAATTATACTTCAATAAAAAAATGAAAAGAAGAATTTTTTAAAAAGTGTCCAATTCAGTGGTTTTTAGTATAGTCAGATTTCTGCACCCTTTACCATGATCAGCTGAAGAACGTTTTTATGACCACAAAAAGAAGTTCCGTACCCATTCCCCATTTCTCTGCAATTACACCAGTCTAGGTAACCACTAATGTGATTTCTGTCTCTGGATTTGTCTGTTCTGGGCATTTCATACAAATGGAATCATACAATATGTGGGGTTTTTTTTGTGACTGACTCTTTCATTCAGCATAATGTTTTCAAGCTTCACCCACGTTGTAATGTGTATCAGGACTTTGTTCCTGTTCACGGCTGAATAATATTCCATGATACAGATAGACCACATTTTGACTCACTTTTAAAAACTTAAATAAAAACCATCTTACAAGATGTTCAGTGGGCTAATTATGTTTGAGCTAATACGCACGGAAATACAGCACTTAAAATACAGCGTAATGATGAGCATATCGCCATGTTCCATCGCACCCTGGGCTCTGGAGTACCGGGAATCTTAACCTCATAAACCCTAACGGGCCACCTACCGGTGAGCTGTTTTGTTGTGTGGCTGTTATGTTTAGGGGTGTGTGCAACAATAGGTTTTACATTTTGTCCCATGAATGAGAAACACGTCCTTCTGCTAGAACAGAGAAGAAAGTTCAGTGTCCTTGTTTCTGCTCCCGCTGCCTCTTTAGAGCAGTCATTTTGCTGTTGTGCTCACTTTTGGCCAGCGCATCTTGCCCTCATGCTGGATGCCGCCCCCATCTACCTGTTGGGTTGAAACATGTCAAAGTGCCGTCTTTGTAGGTCCACAATGGTGGAATGTTGTAATTTCATCTGGTACAACCTTAGGATGACCCCACCGCGTAGGCATCATGGGTCCCTTTTCCAGATGAGAAAGAGAGGGGGGTCAGGAAGCATAGCCAGGACGGCCAGAGCTGGGCAAGGTCCCCGCTCGTTTCACCTGCCTTCTTGGCCTCCCCTGGCCTCCCAGTGGCGATGGCACTGCTGATTCACTGGCAGGGGTTGGGAGCTCTGGCTCATTTGTCAGCAGTGAAGATGCTTCCACTGCACCCCACATGCTCCCCTGGAGTCGCAGTGGGCTCTCTGCGTGGTGTGCCCTGTGGGAAAGAGCTGGCTGGGGCCTGAGCAAGGTCACTGATCCCTGGTCTGCAGGGCTCCCGACAGCCTGGTCCTCTCTCCCTGACCTGAGCCAGGACTTGAGGCTCTTGGCTCTGCTGCAGCTGGGGACGCTGAACCGGATGCGTGCCCCTGGGGAGGATTGCCTCACATTCGGCAGTTCCCAGTCTGTGGAGCAGGCCTGCAGAATCCCCAGGGGCGGGCATTGCATCCTGGTCCTGTCTGGATTTTTTGTACCTTTCCTTTGGAAACTTTCCTTTCTAGGAGAGGGAACAAAAGGCTTGGAGAGGATAAGTGTTCAAGGTCACGCAGCTAGCCTGGAGCTGAGCAGGGACAAGATGTCAGGATTCCTGCTTCTTAATTCCTGCTTCTTTCCACCTGACATCCTCTCTGTGCCCCGTTGTCGGAGGGACCTATCCTTGCTGCCCACCTCCCCACCTGCAGCAGGTGTCAGCTAGCTCAGCAGTGCTGGAGCTCCGTAGCTGTCTGGGTGGAGCTCACGTACCCGCTGGCCCCTTGCCAGGTTTGGGCACTCCCATGGGTGATGCAGAGAGCCCACAGGGCAGGTCGTGACATGAAGACGCTCCAGCACGCTGCACCCTGACGGGTGGAGAAACGGGTTTGGGCCCTTTCCCTGCCCGTTCCCGAATCCTGGGGTCCACCCCCGGCTCAGCCCATGGGCCACCTGCCTTTGGCCGGACTTGAGTCTGCTGGGCTTTGCAGGAGAAATGTCACCTTGTCCTTCCCTGCCCCAGGTGGACAAATCCTTATGGGGACCCTGCAAGTCGGGGCGGGGAGGGGGAAGGCAGAGTGACAACTGGACTTGGAGTAACAGCCCAGTGAGGATGACCAGGGCCCCACAAAGAGACAGACCCGAGTTCTAATGTTGCCTCTAGACAAATCATGTCACCTCCTAGTTCAGTTTCCTTATCCGCAAAAGGGTTGTGATTGTGACACCCGTTTCAAGGGACTGTTTAGGGTTTGGCATGTAGTAGTAGGTGCTCAATAAATGGCCATGTTATGGGGGAGAGGATAGAGCCAAGCAGGTCAGCTTTCACCACCCCAGAAACCTAGGTTCAAGTTGTTGGCTTCATTACTTGCTGCTTGTGTGACTCTGGGCAAGTTCAGTCCTCAGCCTCAGTTTCACTGTCTGTACAATGGGAGTGATAGTAGAACCACCACATAGTTGACTGTCGTGAGGACTAACTGAGATGCTGAAGTTCTTATTCAGTGCTGGGCATGTCTTTGGCAGCTGTTATTGTGATTACTATTAATGTAATAATAATAATAATATTTCCACAGTGTCAGCATCAGACACATCCATGTATGTTTAGTGGATGACTTTGCAACATTGGGGATGGGTTTCTTTAAACACTGGGAAACCAACAGGGCATTGGAGACTGGGGGATGGACAATGTGACCTTTTAGGGGCCCTTCCTGTCCAGGGACTCTGTAGAAAATGTTTGGTCCAAGGCCAGGGACTCTGTTCTGCCCCTCTGGGCACTTAATAAATGGAACTGGTAGCCTGGGTGAGGCTAGTGGGTAGATGATATAGGCGAGTTGCACCCCCAGCTTCCTTCTGGGGAGCAGTGCCCAAGTTTGGCATCATGGAGCCTGTGGGTCAGGAGGAGAAAGCCCTAAGCGCTGGAGACCCTCTGATCCTGTGGCCACCTGGGGGCATCTGCCTTCCCTCACCCCACCCCTGGACTTCCTGTGAGGCCCAGGGGTCTGCTGTACTAACAGGTAGGCCACAGACTAGCTCTTTGATTTACAGGGCGGGTGGGGAGGGGAAGCAGGGGTTGCTGAAGCCCAGAGAGGGCAGGGTCTTGGCCTGCTTCAACCAGCAAGCCAAGGGCAGATGCTTTGGTCCTGGCTCTGGGCAGGGCCATCTGAGTGATTACTGGATTGGCCTCTGTCTTCACTGAGTTACATTTCTCCACTTCCCCACGTGTGGGAAAGTCTTTATTCCTTACTCATAAGTGGCACCTGGTATTAAACAAACCACAAGGCCAAAGTCCACCCCTGTGGGCCCACATATTCTCCATGTGGGTGTCCACAATCTTAGCACTCTAGCCGGGTATGGAGAAGGATGGTAATAATAACCCCAATAATATATAGCTGTTGACATAATGAACACATAATAAACTGGGCACTCTGCTAGCACTTACTTCACCCTTTTAACTCATTTCATCCTCTCATGGCCCCATGAGGTGGGTGTTATTAAATTTATACCCATTTTGCAGATGAGGAAACTGAGGTGCAGAGAGGCAAAGTAACTTGACCAAGGCTACCTAGCTAGCACATGATAGAACTGGGATTTGAACCCAGACAGTTGGGTCCAAGCCCATGCCCTGGCACTAGATTTAAAATAAAAATGATTTATTTTTAAATTGTGAACGATACGTAACATACATTTACCATCTTAACTATTTTTAAGTGTAAAAGTGATGTCGCATACGTTCACATTGTTGGGCTATCATCACCACCATTCACCTCCCAAAATTTTTCCTCTTGCAAAATTGAAACTCTGTATCCATGAAACACTAGCTCCTCATTCTCTCTTCCCCAGCCCCTGGGAACCACCATTCTACTTTCTGTCTCTATAAATTTAACTATTTTATGTACCTCATATAAGTGGAATCATACAGCATTTATCCTTTTGTGACTGGCTTATTTCACTCAGCATAATGTCCTCAAAGTTCATCCAAGTGGTAGCGTGTATCAATATTTCCTTGCTTTTTAAAGGCGAAATAATATTATTTCATTGTATGGATAGATCACATTTTGTTTATCCATTTGTTTGTCAATGGACACTTGACTTGCTTTCACGTTTTGGCTACTGTGAGTAATGCTGCTGCATATGGCGGGTGTACAAATCTCTCTTCAAGACCCAGCTTTCAGTTCTTTTGGGTAGCTACCCAGAACTACAATTGCAGGATGAGATGATAATTCTATGTTTAATTATTTGGGGAACCGCCATACTATTTTCTACAGGAGCTGCCCCATTTTATATTCTCATTAGTAAAGCACAAGGCCTCCAGTTTTTCTACCTCCCCACCAACACTTGTTATTTTCTGTGGGTTTTTTTTTTTTGCTACCAGCCATCCTCATAGGTGTGACTGGCACCTAATTTTTGTGGGAGATTCTTAGGATCTGTGTTTGGTGGGCCTCGGTTCCTGTTAGAGCAGCTGTTGCATCACAATATGTCTTCCGGGACTATTTCGGCCTCCCCCCCACACCTGACTGTGCGACCTTTCTCAGGGTGTACCCCAGAGCCCTGCAGAGTGCTGGCCTGAGTTAGATCCTGAGGAAATAGTAAAGAACCATTTCTCACTAACTCAGGGCACGCGCTGGCCTGTGTCCTTTTTGGGAGAAACCGTTAAGGCCTGGATGTAATGCTTCCAGGAAGCTGTCTGGACACCACAAACCTAGCTGCCCGCTCACTGGGGAAGAAGCAGCAGCTGAGTACCCCAGCCTTGGCTGCTCAGGAGAAACCCCTCTGGGAGCTTTAAAAAAGAAATACAGGTGTTGGGACCATGTGGGGACAGAGTTCCAGAGACCGGTTTCCAGGCTCTCGGCCTCACGTGGGAAGGTGCTGGCTCGGGTAGTAGATGGCCATCAGCTGTGACTAGTTGGCCATCAGCTGTTACCGGTTAGCCATTAGCCACTGATATAACTGCTGTGGCTGAGCTAGCAAGCGGGGTTTGCTGTTAGCATGGCGGATTGCAGTTAGCAAGTGGGGTTGGTTGGCAGAGAAGCTGAAGGCAGGCTGCGGATCGTGTGGATCCTGCTTCCTGTGTCTCCAACCCAGCCGCCACTGAGACTATAGTGGTATGAACCCCCCATCCATGGCTCCGTGGGTGTTCGTTTTTGACCTCGCCATATCCTGCGTTCTTGTGCGGGGAGCGGGACCAGAGACCACGCATGACACCCTGCATGACAGGCCACCATCGGGAGGATCAGACTCAGTGGGTCTAGAGTGGGACCTGGGCATCTGTATTAAAAAAGAAATTTCCCCAGGTGGTTCTTGTGGGACCCTGGCCAGAGAGGCATGGCTGTAGAACATATTATTCAGCTCTGGCTAAAGTTGAGGAATTTATCACAGAGCTACCCGAGGGATATGGTGTATGCCTACCTGTGCTAGAGTGAGCGAAGGAGTGAATGGGTGAGTCAATGAGTGGGTGCGAATGAATGAATGAATATGCCAATTTCCTGATTTTTGCCATGTCTCTGTATCTCCTATGTTATTACTCACCTAATACTTTAATACAAATCTGTGGATCATTACTGTAAATTGAAAAAACCAGCATCTCTGGCCATAAATAGAAGTTTACTTTAAAAATACAAACTAAGGAAACCAAGCAATGTCATCAAGTTCCAACTAAATAAATCCTGCTGTCTCTGCAGGTTTTGAGCCAGAGCCCTCACTGTCACTGTTACACAAGGGTGATTATTAAGCGTGGCAGAGTGAAGAGCACGCTAGCACCCACTGGAGACTTTCTCTTCCCTGGAACTGCTTGTCTCCCATGACTCAGTGCTATTTCACGTCCACCCCTTGGACTGTGTGCCTTTCTAAATGCAATTAGGCAATGAGGGTGTTTGAGGGAGGCGCCAGGGGTGGGGGTGGGGGTGAGAGGAAGAGTGGGTCCCAGTGGGCGAGGCCCACTTTCTTGCATCGCCATGGCTGGAACTGCCCTGCGGGTGTCAGCGTAACCCGAGTCCAGGGCACCCCTTGCCCCACAGCGGTCCCAGAATCTCCGAGGAGTGAAGAGACTTCATCTATGGGTTCATTGAGCTAAGTAAGACGGGTCCCTGCCAAGGTCAGGCTCTTGGTCGCGTGTAGAGCCCAGAGGGCACCGGCATGGCAGCTGGGAGTCAGGAGGGAGAAGGAGGCTCCCCTGCAGGGCCTCCCATGCTTGTGGGGTGGGCATCAGCATCCTGGCTCCCCAGATCACCCTCATGGAGGCCAATAGTCTGGGGGTTGGTTCCTGCTTCTTCCTGGGGTGTGACCTCTCTGAGCTTCCCTTGGTGCTTCTGTCAGGTTAATTTATTTAGCAAATAATATTCAATGCCTGTTCTAGGCCAGTCTCTGAGCTGATTGCTGCAGAGAGCCCGGCAGCAAGACCCCTTCTCTCTTGGAGTTTATGGGCAGGGAGGGGAGAAAGACATTGCAATGAAGGGAAGAAGAGCAGGATGCTTTGAAGAAAGTCTGGGGGACATACTTTAGCTGAAAGGCCAACTCAGGCTTTTCTGAGTATATCCCACATCTTCTCCTTTTCTTATAAGGACACCAGTCCTTGGATTAGGGCCCATCCTGATCCAGTATGACCTTATTGAGACCTAGTTAATTACATGTGCAAAGACCAAATTAGGTCCATTCCGAGATTCCAGGTGGCCATGAATTTTAGGGGAATACTATTCAACCCACTACACTGAAGAAGGGCCATTAAAACTGATACCTACAGGGTGTGTGTGTGTGGGGGGGGAAGGAAGGTGGGGGAGGGTTGTTCCAGGCAGAGGGAACAGTGCGTGCAAAGGCTTTGCTGTGGGAGCGCAGCAGAGGCCAGTGTGACTGGAGCAGAGTAGGCAAGGGGAGCAGTGTGTGGTTGAGGGAGGAGAGACTGGGGCCCTGGGACACAGATCCATGGAAAGGGCATGGCTTTCATTCTAAGTGCCTCTGGGGGATTCAAGCCGGGGCAGGAGTCTCTTTTGGAAAAAGATCATTCTAACTATAGACTGGGAAGGGGCATGGCAGGGACTAACAGAGCACATGCTTTCAGGTTTACCCCCAAGCACATTTACTTCCCTTGAGTGGTTTAATCTTCAGAACCCTGGCATGCAGGTAGGGCAGTACTAATATCCCCTGAAGAAATGGTGGCCCAGAGAGGGTAAGCAGTTTTTCCGGGATCACACAGCTGGGAGATGAGCACGCTTGCCATTGTCTTCTGTCTTGTGAACACTCAACGCACCTGGAGGTGAAGGGCCTTGAAACCTTGAAGGTCTGTCTTCAAAGACAGCTGAACAGGGAGCATTGACTTTACACCTGACTTTATCCCTATGGGGTTGTTTGCCCAGCCAAGGAAGGTTCAGTTGTGGGGCAGGCATCCAGTAGCTTCAGCAACTCAGTGAGTGTGGAATTCATTGCCTTATATCTTATATGTGTGAGCTGCTGTGATCCTGCCCTTTCTGAACAGAGCTCAGAGGAGAAAGAGCAGTAAACACTGCCCTGTCTACCCAAGAGTCTTTTGGAGGGTTGTGATAAAACCTTGGGCCAAGACCTGGAAGAAAGGGCAAGATAATTACCACGGTTCCAGAACCTTTAACCTGCTGTTTCTCTGACTTTGGGGATACCTATCCACAGGGAAAAGAAGTTTCTTCTTGGGAAATAAATATACCTCTCGATGTAGATGAAACATTCCAAAGTGTGAACAAATCAATGTGTTAAGTCCCCCTGTTGGGACTTAGACCGTAAATTAGGTGCTGTCTCCCAGGACTCAAGGATGCTAATAGCCTCCTAAGAGACCCGCTTATTTGCTGGATCTGAAATTCCCAGTGTAGTGCAAGCTCCTTATTTCCTGCTCTGTCTCTTGTTTCTTTAGTTCCCTCTTTGTCTCCATGCTGAGAGAGGGAGGGAGAGAGAGAGAAAGGGAAAGAATGAGAGGAAGAGGGAGAGGGAGGAATTGCTCTGGAATACTGCCTTTGCGCTGAGGATTTTTCTGTGTTTTGAGAGAATTGTGGGTGCTCCTCAGGGAGAAAGCTGAGCCAGGAACTGCCTCCCCCACCCGGGCTGCTGGGTTGGACTTCTTACCCATTGAGGTGGAGAGATGCTTTGTGTGTGTGTGTGTGTGTGTGTGTGTGTGTGTATTCCGTGGGGGAGGGGTGTGTGTGGAGAATTGGAGTTAAATTTGGTTCTGGTTCTGAGGGCTGGTTTCCTTTCTCTTCTGGTGAAAGGTCCTGTGGAATGAATCACGTCCTCTCTTTAGTTCTGGGCTCACAAAATGAATGTCCAGGCCAGGCTGGTGCAGTTGGAGGGATGCCGCTCTGTGGAGGATTCTGGAGGGATCCTAAGGGATGCCACCTGTGGCATCCCTTTGAGATGTAGATATTCATTCATTCACTGGTTCATGCAGCCTTTGCCAGCCTAGGTGATGCTCAGCCCCCCACAGGGAGTGGGTCTTTGTGTTAATCATCAACCCTTTGTTGTTTGATCGCCTGCCTTGGGCCTGGCCCCCTTCAGGCCCCAGGACTCACTCATGGAAGAGACAGGACAAGGTTCGGCTCCCTAGGGCAGGGGTCAGCCACAAAGGACCCCCTCCCCAGTAAATGTTTTTGGCTTTTTGGAACATATGACACCCATCACAACTGCTGACCTCCTTTTACGACACAAATAGCCAGAGACCATCCATAACCGAGGGGATGTGTTGGTGCCCCCATCACATTTTATGTATGGACACTGAAGTTTGATTTTCACACAAGTTTTATGTGTCATGAAACATTACTCTTTCATTTTTTTTCCTCCCAATGATTTAAAAATGCAGAAGTCATCCTTAACCCACAGGCCAGATTTGGCCCATGGCCCAAAGTTGGTCAACCTCTGTTCCAGACAGATAATAAACTAAGTAAACCAATAAAGAAGATAATTTCAGTCTGTGAAAAGGGTTGTCCAGAGGATAAAATAGGGTGGTGAGACAGGGGCACTCCTGTTTGGTGTTGAGAGGAAGCCTCTTTGAGGAAATGACATTAACGCAGAGAACTGAATGTAGAAGAGGCAGCAGCCCCTCTTTCCACGTAGTGGGAACAGCATGGGCAAGAGTCCTGAGGTAGGAAGTTACTGGTGGTGGAGGAAAGATGGTGGCACGTGCAAGGAGCAGAAAAGTTTACTTGGCTGAAGCACAATAAGTGAAGAGGAGAGAGATGGGTGGTACGGTCCCAGAGATAACGTAAGCCATTCTCAATTTTTACGAAGACTTCCCCTCTCCCAGCCTCAGTTTCGCCATGTGTAAAAGAGGGTGATAATAGCACCTTCCCCCATTAATGGCAGCAGGAGATAACACGCAGACGTGTTTAGCGTCTGACGCATGGTGGAGGTGGCGGTGATAAATGATGTGGATGATCAGATCATGTTGATATCTTTCTCTTGTGTCACAGGCCTCTCCTCACGTTGTGCCTTCTGCATGGAATATGTCACCTGGTCGGCTGCGGGCTCCCGAACAAACTGAGACAATGTTTTGAGTGTAAGTAGTTCGTGTGGGAGGTGGTCCCAGGAAAGACTGCTTGGGGAATGGGCCAGGGGGAGGAGGGAGCGAAGGAGGCCACTGCTGGGTGTGTTGTAAACAGACTACCTCTGTGGGCAGCAGAGGCTCCGCCCCCCGGGGACCTCCGGGGATGGTGTAGAACATGCACCGAGTTTTCTCTCTGAGCGATGGGGTATTTGAGCAACTGTTGGAGTGTACGCAGCGGCAGATGGGGCGCCGACAGCGCCCGCTGCACTGGGAGTTTGTGCTATCTTCGCTTAGCTCAGATGTCTCCCGTGCTGGAACCCTCCCCACGTTCCTCCGGGAGCCACTGGTCCTCCTTTTTCCAGTCTCCTGCAGCCCCCAGGCCAACCCCCCTCCTAGTGCTTTCGGGCGCGATGCTGTAATTCCTCCTGGGTCTGGGTGGGGGCCATGTCTTGTTCACATCTGTATCCTCGTGGCGTGATGCGTAGTGGGCGCTGGGGCAATACCTGGTAACCATGAGTTCAGTAAGGGCAATCAGGTGGGACACTCAGAGTCCTGGGGGGAGGGGCAGGCAAGTGACAGGTGGCTGCGGTTCAGGAGATGAGTGCTGGGAGGCTGTGTAAAAGTGGCTGTGCCTTCGAGCCCCTCCAGCTCCCAGACCCGTGCTCCTCACCCCGGCACGATCCCTGGCACCATTCTGGGAGCTCTTGGAAAATACCTGTGTCTGGGCTCCACCTGCATCTGGCTATAAATATTGATCCAGTTGTCCTGGCTTGGGATGGTGAAGGCCTCTGTATTCGTTTCCTGAGGCTGCTGTAGCACATTGCCACAAACCAAGGTGTTGGGTCCCTCCAGAGGCTCTAGGGGAGGACCCATGTCTTGCCTTTTCCAGCTTCCGGAGGCTGGTGCATGCCAGGCCCCTTTCCTCCATCTTCAAAGCCAGCTTAGCATCTTCAGGTGTCTCTCTGCTGAGTTTGTCACATTGCCTTTTTTCTTCTTTAGTCAAGTGTCCTTCTGCCTGCCTCTTACAAGGACACGTGATTTCATTTAGGGCCCAGCAGGATCGTCAAGGATGATCCCCCCTTCTCAAGATCCTTAATTTAAGTACATCTGCAAAGACCCCTTTTCCATGTAAGGTAACAGCGATCTCGCGTCCAGCGATTAGGAACTGGATATTTTTGGGAGCCACTGTTCAGCGCCATGCTGTTGGTCCTGAGAACACATCTGCTGAGCCCCCAGCCTGTGCAGGCCCTCCCCGACAGCTCACCCTATAGCCTCCTACAAGGATGGGCTTGTTTTTGCTGCTTTACAAGTGGGGAAAGCGAGGCACAGGGAGGGAGAGTGATTTCTGAAGCCAGGGTTGGATTTGAGCCTCGCAGCCTCTGAACCCTGAGTTGTGTTTGCCTTCACTCTACACTGTCGTGGGAGGTGGGGACGTTCTGCAGCTCCAGGCAGGTGTCCCAGGCTCTCCCTGTCCTGCCAAGCTCCACCTGCAGCTCACAGGACTATAGCATCTCCTGCGCTGGCAGCCCCAGCCCGGGAACTGGGAGTGTGCTTGTTATTTTTAAGGTGTCTCTGTTCTGACCTCCCTCGGTGGGAAGGATTCCCATTTCTGGAAGAAAGTCACTATTTATATTAGTTCTTCTGAAATGGGCTTTGGGGTGATTTAACTCATCTGAGAATGGTCATCGAGCATCAAGCCTGAAGACAGGGAAGGAAAGAGGAAGGGAGACTCTGCACCAGGTACTGCGCTGGGGCCTTCCATGGCCATCTGGGCTGGGCAGCAGCAGCCCCATTTCACAGGCCAGGAAACTGAGGCTGGGGAGGAGGATTTGCAGGACTTGTCCAAGGTCATGCAGCCAGTAAGTGGTGGAGCCGGGATTTGAACCCAGGTCTCTCTGACTGCCTGCACTTTGCATTGGTGTTGAGTTAGCAGGCCCTGCACTCTCGCCGCTTCTGCATGGTGGGTATTTGGAATTGGTCGTTTTTGGAGTCCCTTCGCTTGTCACTGGCTTCGATTTCCCCTGACCTCATGGGGTGGAGGGGTTCTCACTTTTCTTCTTACCCTCGTACTTAGTCCTTCAGCCAGTCCTGTCACCTGTGTCTAAAGCCACGTCTCTCCTCTCCATCCCGAGTGTCACTTAATGGGTCCAGGTCACCCCTGTCTCCCACTGGGGAGGCGGCAGGGGCTTCCTCACTGGCTCTCGGCCTCCACTCTACCCTCCACAGCGTGGTCTCCAGTGATTGCCTGGAATGAACTTCCAGACGGATCCCAGCCCTGCTAAAGCCCTTCAGTAGGAGTGGATCCTTTCTGCAGAAGCTCTGCTCTGCCTGACACAGCTCCCACCTGCCTCCTCAAACTACCTTATCCCTTTCCCCACCTGGCTCTGCCTCCCAGGCCTTCGTTCTGGAACACTCTTTCCCTGGCCGTTTGCATGGCAGGCTCCTCGTCTTCATTTAGGTCTCAGCTCGGGTGTCACCTCCTCAGAGCACCCTTCCGGTCCTGACTCTTATTACATAACCCTGCCTCACTGCCTCCCGAGTCCTGGTTGGCTCAGAAATGATTTTGTCCATTTGGTATATTGACAGCTCTGCCTTCCAGAGAAGAGACCCCATCAGTTTGTTTTGTGGCTGCATACCCGATGCTTAGAGCAGTGCTGGCACATAGTAGGTGCTTCATTAATGCATATTTGTTGAGTGAATGGTCCTGGTGAGGATACCCAGGTTCAATTGTGGACCTTGCCCCAGGTTTCTGGACGTCCCTGGACACTCACGTCCCCTCTTGGGGCTCAGACTCCTCGCCAATGTAACCAGGGAGCTTGGGATACGTGGTCTTTAAGATGGAAGATTCTGGGCTTCCAGGCCCCAGGAATTCAGGGCTGGTCAGGGCTCTGGGGGGACGCTCTGGCCCAAGGCAAGAGTGTGGGAGGAGAGCAAACCCTGAGCCACAGAAAAGGGAGGGTCCCTGGGTGGGGAAGCAAGTATTTGGGATGAGTTCCCGAGGCTTAGCAAGAGCTCCAGAGCCCCCCTCCCCAGGGCCCCCCGAGAAAACACTCGCTGTTGTCTTAGCTGCAGTGTTAGTGCCAGGAGGGTATGCAGGGTGAACATCGTCCCCCCACTGGGGACCCCTGCCAAATGGGCTTTTGTTTATTTGAGATTTGAACAAAAAAGAAAAAAAAAAGGCCTGTCTTCTTAAAAACACAGCTCCAGAAAACTCATTCGGGTGTGGGGATCTGGACAGAAGATGGCAGGGAACTTTTCTCACTCTTTGTTAAACATTAAAAACAAATCTTAATAGAACATTATAAATGCCACACAGCAGGAAGAAGAAATACCACCCAGGAGCCCAGCACCATTGGACAAATGCTGTGAAAATGTTGGCAGGGGGGTTTTTGTGTTTGGGGCGGGAGGCATTTGTTTTTCCTGTAGATAGATTATGCCGATTCCATTTGTTTCTTTTTGTGGGGGCAAAACTCTGGATGTATGCAGCTTTTCAGTTTTTTTGTTTTTTGTTTTTTGTTTTCACTTCACGTCATACCATTGACAGGTTCTCCCATCATCGGTGTTTATAGACTTCATTTGGGACAAGTGCGTAAAGTTGCCAGTGTAGAATACTGCGGTCTGTTTAACCAATCCCCAGTCCTTGGACATTTAGATTGTTTCACATTTCTGGGTCCATCTCTCCAGCTTTGTGGCCCTGGTGTCCCTTTCCCCTGGGGTGCTCGTGCGCTTTCAGCCTCCCCGTCCCCCGCAGAAGGGGCTCCTTTCCTCAGGACCTTTGCAGAGATTGTTCCTGCTGCATGTTCCTCTGTTGTACCTTGTTAATGTGCCCCCTTGACTCTCATCACAGTTTGTTTTGAAACCTTTCTTGGGTTTCTCTTTGAGTTCTGCCCCATCTCCTCTTATTCCAGATTGTGAGCTGCCTGAGAATGGGGTGTTACCTGCCTGCCATTCATTGCTGTAGCCCCAGGGTCCAGCACGAGGTGTCTGGAGGGGTCAGGGGACGGTTAAGTTTCATGAATCATAGATGTTCATTCTTGAGTCGTGAATATGGGGCCTCGGCTTCCTCTATGTTCTAAGTGGCAGAGTAGGGAGGGAATACATTTTTTGATGGGGTGGGAAATAAATATTTATTTTAGTCCCAAAGTATGAGGAGAAGACAAAAATGACCCTCACAGACACATGACAGTACATCCAGTTCCTCCATTGACATATTGCACGCACACGGCCCCACGTAATGATGGCAGTTACCATGGAGATCCACAAATGTTGTCATCACCATGATACTAATAAGAGCTGCTCTTTATTGAGCCCTTTCTATATGCCAGGCACTGCGCTAGTGCTTTTCATGCCTTTATTCATTTAATCCTCACAGCCAGCCCCTGAGAGATGCTGTTATTATCCCCATTTTACAGATGAGGAAATTGAGGCCTGGACAGACTCACTGACTTTCAGTGGCTGAAGCAGGACATGAACGCAGGCAGGATGGTTCCAGAATACGAACTCTTAACTACAGACCTGTTCCCCCACTCCCGCCTACACCTCTGTGCAAACATCCATTCAGACCCACAGCTGCACTCCTGCTGACAAGCCCCCACACTGCCCCCCATCCTCCTCATGGTTACACCCTGCCTCCTTCTGTCCCCCTTTCACAAGCGCCAGGACACCCTGCTCCACAGCTACTCTGCAGCCACTCCCCACTGTCACAGGCAGAGCTACCCAGCGAATGTTTATACCTGTGCTTGTCCCCCGACATCCCCCATGCACAGCCGACACCCCCAAATATACACACACATCTTGTACCTGTCCTACCACTTGGAATCCTGTCCCCTGGTCCTGGGCATATTTGTGTACACACACCTGTGCCAACTGTGTGTGCCCACCGGCAGCCATCCTGGGTCATGGTTTTGGGTTTGGGCTGCAGAACCGCCACCTCCAACCTGGCCCCAGCGTGAAAAGGCCACCTCTGGGTGTCAACAGGTGTGGCACAGCAGGCCCGGCCTGCACCCTGGCCTTGCCCTTCCTTGACAGGTAGAGTCCTGGGGCCTGTGGTCCCGGCCTTGCGGCTGCAGTTTCAAGACTGCTGGCCTCAGACTCCAGCGGTAGCCCGCATGCCCGGGCTTGCTTCCTCGTCTGTGGGAGGGGGTCGGGGCTGGTGGGTGGGCCAGGCACTGTTCTCAACTGGGGAAACTGAGGCTCAGGATGCCCAGCCTCCCCTTGTTCTCTCCACCGTACCACCTTGCAGCAGGACCTGGCCCAGGCAGCACCTGTCACTCAGGCCTGCTTTGGGGACCCACCCTCCATAATTTTAGGATTGTCCCTTCTCTTCATTCCTGCCCTTGAGCAGAGTGACTCAGCCTTTTGACCTCTGGAATTTGACAAGACAAATGATCTTGGATAAGGCAGTTAATCTCCTTAAGCCTCAGTTTCCTCCTCTCTCAAAGTGGGAAAAACAATAATACCTGCAGTGACAGGGTAATTGTGAAGAATCAAGGAAATAATCTCTGTCCAGAGTTTATTGTAGAGCCGGTGACACCATTAGAAAGCTTTGTGTTTGGGGTTGTTATTTCCGCCAGTGTGGGAGGTCAGACCTAGGTTTGCCCTGTCCACTCTTCTCTGCTCCTATTGCCACCGGTCCCCTCCTTTGCACGGCCACCTCACACCAGCATTTTCAGACGTGGGTCTGGTGGACCCCTCCCCATCCTCTACAGAAAGGACAGGACGTGATTCATGCTTCTGTGCTGGGGGACTCCGCCCTGGACATAAGTGACCACACCTACAGCTAATCTCCTGAGAGGCTGTCTGTGGGGTTTAGGGATGTGGCCATTGGGGGTCGGGGTAGGGGCTGGGACCCTGCCGGAGCTGACAATGTTCCCCAAAGAGCTGGATTCCTTAAGGGTTCCAGGAGACAAGAGTCTTAAATCTGCAGGGTTCAGTGGTGGCTGTAGGCCCTGGACTTTTAGTGGGGAACGGGGTCTCAGATTGAGGCAACACACTTACTATGTGCTCGTAAACGCTTGTCTTTGTGATTACTGACTTGTATATGCATCGTATGTCTTCCCTGCTACATCCCCTGCTGGCCCTGTAGGAGTCTAGTACAAATCCAGTCAATCGGTAAACAGTGCCAAGTGCTTTTACGTGGACTGTGTGTTTTTAGCAAATCTCTTGGCTGTTTTTGAAGGTAGATAGGATTATTAACCCATTTAACAGGTGAGACAGTGGAGGCTGAGGAAGATTAAGGAACTTGCATACACTCACTCATAAAGACAGAATTTGAATTCGAGTCTGAGCGCTGCGAGCCGCTACCCACAGCTCTCTTCCAACTCAGATGCCCACTTGCCAGGTGCGATCTCAAAGCATCTTTTTGTGCCTCTCCTTCCATCTGCCTTGAAGCCAGCAGTTCTCACCTGGACGCACAGGATGGAGGATGCTGACATGTGAGACGCCCTCCCCTGGGACTGGGGGACTCAGCGAGGCTCCTGGCAGACGGGTGGTAACTCCACCCTCTCCCACTCAGGAAAGCAGATCGTAATGCAAGGGAGGCAGGGGGAGGACAGTGACTCTGGGAGAGCCCCAAATACACTCTCATAGGTGGCCTCAGAACCCCACAAGATCTGCCCATCGCCCCCTCTCCAGACTCAGCCCATGCCACTTTCCTGCATTCCACTCCAGCCACGCTAGCAGAAATTTCTGGTTCTTCAATGCCCTGAGCTCTTTTCTAACTCTGGACCTCATGGTCGTCCTGTCGCTGACTCCCTTTGATCACTCAGGTCATGCAGCTGCATTTCACCTCCTTCAGGAAGCCTTCCTTGATCACCCAATCCGTGGGGCCCAGCCATGATTCACATCACAAACCAGTTCCCTTCACCTCCCTTGCCACACGCCACCATCTTTGCCCCAGATGTTGCCTGATCCGTTTCTACTTGCCTGTCTTTTCTACTCCCCAACTCTAAATTCTGTGTCAACAGGGACCCCAGCGTCTGAGGTTATCAGCATCTGCCCATCACCAACACATAGTGGCTCAATAAATCTTTTGAATAAATTGGTCAAAGAGCAACTGAAAAAAAGTCAGCCGGTGCAAATGTCGGACCCTCCCATCGGCTTGTAGTGAGTGTTGCGGACCCATTTCCCAGTGGCGTGTGTCTCACCATTGTGTCGTGACGCTCTAGGGGAGAATGGGTGTTCTGAGCAAGTCCATCTCTTATGAGTCAGTGATTCTAGGAAGGAGGGATGTCTTAGGTGGGGCTCCCCCAGAAGCACAGCCTGAGACAGTGGTGTGAGAACAAGTGGTGTATCTGGGTGACGATGTACCCTTAGGGAATGCTGATGAGCAGGGAACCTCTGGGAGTAGCTGGGGCGTAAGTGTGCTGGGAACCTCGGGGAGACGAGGACACGCCTCTAAATTGTCCCACGAGCAGTAGAAAGTTGTCCACCTGTGCCGAGAGGGTTTGGGTGAGGCTCTGACGGTGTTCGCTGAAACGGGGCAGGCTCTTTCTCTGGTGGCTGACAGGTGGCCAGCTCTGGGGAGGACTTACTGCCTCCAACAGGCAGAGGGCGACGGTGGCTCAGATGAACTGGAGCTCAGAGGCTGTGACCAGGGAGGGGTGACCTGTTCCTGCTTTTGCCTGGGATCTGGGGCTGTTTGCACAAAATTGCCTCCTTGGGCATAAAAGGATCTTTGGAACCAGAAGGGTTATTTTCTTGGCTGAATCTTCTGAGGAGGAATTTTTATAATAAGCAGAGCTCCTATATACTGAGTGCCTGCTGTATACACTTTCCGGGCGTCTTTGGTTCCTTGTGTTGTTTGGGATGCCAGACGTAGCCTGCCCCTCCTCCCGTTTGGTTCCTTTTTCCTGCACACGTGCAGAAGCTGACCAGTCTGACTCCACAGGCTCCCACCTCATCCCAGTCTCTCTAAATGATTAATAATAATACCGTGGATGAAAACAGGAATTGATGCGTGTGGCAACTTCGCGTATATAAAATCTGTAGTCCTCACAAAAGCACATGACTACATACCCTCATAGATGAAGAAGCCGAGGGTCAGAGAGGTGGAGTGACTTGCCTAAGGTCACACAGCTGGTAGAGGGCTAGATGGGATTGGGCGCCCTGCTGGTTGACTCTGGATGTCTGCGCTCTGCAAGGTCACACAGAGGGACACAGGGCCAGGAGACAGGGGCGGGGGGTTAGGGGGGGTGCTGGCCACCAGTCCTGTACACTATCCCCCAAACACTGCATCCTCTGAGCTCTTAATAACTGGTGATTACACTGGGCAAAATTAGGGTCTGGGCGCGCTGAGCGCAGGGGGTGTTTATCTGAATTGAGGAGATTGTACAGTGTTTTCTGTAACCTGGCCGGGGAAGTTGCCTTCAGGGGAGGGGCTTAAAATGACTCATGGGAACTGACCCCTGTCTGCCTAGGTGGCTATTCTGAGAGCTGATGAGTGGGCAGATGTCTCCGTGGAGGGCGGTCTCCGGTCTCAGAGGGACGTTTTAGAGCTTCAGTGCTGGTGACTGAAAAGCAAGAATATTTTGGTGGGGTCCTTCTGTGCATCTTTCAGAGATAAAAGTAAAAGGATTTCGGAGCAGAGGGTAAACACTTCCCTAGCACTACATAGACTTATGGGCAATATCTCACCTTAGGGGTGGGCTCCTGGCTTCCCTGGAGTTCATCACTATCATTGTCATTCGTTTGAGACTCACATTCCGGAGGCAGTACATCCCCCTCGTGTCCAGGCGAGTAGTCAAGAGCTTTGGGTTCTGTCCTGTCTCAGGTTGGGTTCCCCAGAACCAGATTTTGAGTAGGCGTTCTGTGGAAGTGATTGATTGGGGTATGCTCTTAGGAGTGGGGGAGTGAGGGAAGCAGGAGGGGAGAGGGGAGGGGATGTGGTCTCAACTGAGTTTAGCTTCAGCCAGAGCCCAAGGTGGAAGAGGCAGCTCTGGAGCCACAGAATAAATCCTGCCTGAGTCAAGTGTAAACAGCCGTTTGTGTCCCATATAAGTCAGTCCTTGGTTATGGGTGCCCTGGTTTGTAGGGGGTTTGCATGGAGGGGTGGGGGTCTTGAGCTAGACTGTTGGAGGACAGCTCTCCTGGAAAAGGGTGTACCTGTGAACTGTTAGCAGACAAACATCATAGCAGCTGGGGGAAGGGTCTGGGAAGGCTTCCTGGAGGAAGAGACATCTAATCATGGCACCTTTGCTGCATTAGCACACATGGGTACTGACAGCACTCAGGAAAAAGAGAAGGCGATTGGCAGGTCTCTTTCCCATCCGAGGGTGGAATTTGTACAGATCCTGACTCCCTCCATGTTACAGCGAACTGAGAGCTCCAGAATGCGGGGAGCCAGGAGAAAAGGGGGGCAGGATTTGGCAAGAGATGCGGTCCTGGGGGTGGGCAGGAGTGCATCATGGGGGGCTCTGTGAGGCTGAGCAGTGTGGCTTTATTTCATAACCACCTGGAGGCCCCTGGAAATTTTAGGTCTTTGTTTTCTTAGGTATGGCTTACGTGTAGTTAAGTACACAAGCCTCAAGTGTAAAGTAGATCCATGTTTGCATACATACACAGTGTGTAACCACCACCCATATCGAGATACAGAAGATGTCTAGAGCCCCGAAAGCTTCCTTGTTGCTTTCCTAGCCAGTAATCCCCAAATTGACCTGCTCTACCTTCTATCACCATAGAGGAGTTTTGCCAGTTTCCTGAACTTTGTATAAGCGCAGTTTTACAGGACGTACTTGTTTGGGTCCTCCTTGTTTTGCTCACCATAATGTCTGTGATATTTAGCCATGTTTCTGTGTGTCACAGTACTTTGGGTTTTTTTTTTGGTGTTTTTTTTTTCATTGCTGTCTTATATTCCATCGTATGAATATGCCACAATTTATCTTGTCTACTTGTTGATGGGCAGTTAGGTGGTTCCCAGGCTTTGGCTATTACGAACGAAGCTGCAATGTACACGTCTCCTGTGGATCCAAGTACTCATTTCTGTTGGGTAAATAGTCAACAGTAGAATTGCTGGGTCGTGGCTGAGCTGTAAGTCAGCTTCAGTAGGTTCTGCCAAACAGCTTTCCGAAGCGTTTGTGCCAATTTAAAACTAGTTCCACTTCCGCTTCCTTGTAAGCTCTTGCAAATGTCAGTCTTTATAATTTTGGCCGTTATGGTAGATGTGGGGTAGTTAGTTACTCATTGTCATCTTAATGTGTGTTTCCCTGACGACCAGTGAAGTCGAGCATCTTTTCATGTGTTTATTGATCCTCTGGAGATTTTTTTCTCTGTGTGTGTGTGTATACGCATGTGCACATATATGTGTATATGTAAGATTATTTTACATGTTATAAATTATATTTATAAACATACCAATAAAATACTATATATTATATAATTTATGTGCATAATACTTTATCCCAGTCCATGTGTTGACTTTTCATTCTCTTCATGGTGTCTTCTGATGAACAGAAGTTTTTCTTCATTTTATTTAAGATCATTTTATCCCATGTTTTCTTCTAGAAGCTTTATTGTTTTACTTCACTGAAAGGTTTTTGTGTAGGGGATGAAACGTTTAGTTGGCCTTTTGGAAACGTCGTGCCTGCTTCAGTGTAGGGGAGGCCAGGAAAGAGGCTGGTGGGGTCCTCTAGGCAAGAGAGGGTGGTGGTCTGGACTGGGGAAAAGAAGATGGGCCCCAGAATGGAGAGAAGTGGGGGCTAGCGAGAGAGATGGAAGAGGCAGATCGAACCGGGTTAGATATGGAGCAGGATCTCTTAGAATCCTTAAGGCACTCTCTATTTTAGAAAGTGCTAACCCATGAGTCCCTGGACTAGACCATCTTGCCAAGCCTGTCTGGCCTTTCTCCTGAGCTGAGCAGGCACAAGTGGCTGATAGCTTTCAGATGATGTTTGCTGTGTGGTTGTGTTGGCAGCTAATACAGGATTCCTGTGGCTGGGAGAACCTGTATTTATAGAACCCTTGGGCAAAAGCAATCTTTATTTTGTATAAATAAGTATATATTTATATAAATAAGTATATGTTATAAGTATATACAAAGTATTATGTTATATAAATATACAAAATATATAATATATAAATACATATAATGCATATGTATATATATATTTTTATTTATATATATATATATATAAACACACATATATGTATGTATGTGTGTGTTGCATTATGAATGAGGAACTCCAGGTTCCAGTTGTCATTCTCACTGGCTTGTGTCCCGCCTATGGGTTAGGAAACACGTTCTCTCTGACACAGATACACCTGGGATCTCCTCTTTCCCCATGTCCTGCCCTAAAAACCAGACAGGCTCATCTCATTTGTGGACTCAGCGTTTGTCATGGAGGTGCCATGGTTTAATGATGCAAGAAGAAAATCACTTTGGGTTTTTTCCCAACACCTAGGGAGAGCTTGACTGTCACCGTGACCTGAGAGGGGTGGGGGCTGCTCCTGGTTACCATTGGTAACCGGTTCTTAGGAAGAGGCAGAGACACTGAGCACCCCCAAGTGCTTTCAGTCAGGCTCCCCCAGCAGGGGGCCCTGAGACTAGGATGTGAGCATGAAGGGTTCCTTGGGGAGGTGACCCCAGGAAGCATGTTGGGCAAGTGTGCAGGTGAGACGGGAAGGCAGGGAGCTAATACAGGGCGAATTATCCAGCTGGTGCAGAACGCCACCTCAGCGTTTTCCCCCAGGGAGGGAGGGAGCTGGGGTATTGATACTCCTGTTCCCAGCAGTCAGTCTTTGGTGGAGAGCTGCCCTCGGGGCACTGACCCACTGGCATTTTCGGCTCGTGTGGCATGCTGGCGGAGTGTGCTCCCCCAGCCAAAAACCAAGCCTGCAGCCGGAGAATCGCAGGTATCCTCATGAGGCAGACTTCTGCATCTAGGGGTGAGGAATGAGGATGCAGGGCAGGACACTGAAAGTGTCTCTGGCACCCGCCTTGAGAAAGGCTTGGATGCTATGCCATGCACATTATATTCAGAAATTCAGTCCGTTTCACTTTGTGCTTTCACTTAGCATTTCTAAACTTTAATTTATTGCAGACACATTCATTTTATTAGAAAGCAGCACAGCAAAGGCATCGAGAGGGTGGGCTTCATGATCTTGGTGTCGCTGAGCCTCAGTTTTCTCATCTGTCAAATGGGGGTAAAATATTCGCTGCCTCAGAAGTTGCTGGGAGAAATGAGTTTTTGCCTTTGAAATGTTTCACCTGAAACCAGTTATACATTCAATAAATAGGAACTACTTTTGTTGTTATTGTTGTATAAAATTTAGAAATTATAACTAAGCGAAAAGATTAAAATCACCTATAGTCTCATCTTTACATACTTAAGAGTTAACCTCTGTGAACATTTCGTGTATATTCTTCTAATGCTTTCTGTAAGTATCTATATATTCATATTTATATACCCATCCATGTGCATCTATATAAAATAAGAAATGGGATCTTAATGGTCCATTTTGCATCTAAATGTTTTAAATTTTAACACTTATTTATGTGGCTAGGTAATAAAATACATTCGCAAGAGTCAGAATGGAAAGTTACCAAAGTGTAGACAGTGAGAAATCTCCTCATCTCTATCCCCCATCCACCCATTGCCCCGCCCCCAAGAAATGAATTTTAAACTTATTTTTAATGGCATCCTCCCCGAAACACTTTGTAACTGCCTTTAGCTAACAGTGTAAAAGATTTGATTGTACTCTTTATATATCACTCAGCGAATCCTATGAGAATTCCTTATAAGTGGCGAAGATTACATTAGGAATTAAACTGTGTTGCCCCAACATCACAGAATTCTGGCCCCGTAGATAGAGATTTTTGTCAGTGCCCTATATGCCAGTCAATAGTGACGATGGATTTGGGGGCCGAGGGGGCAAGGGTTGATCACTTGGACATGTGGCACTCCTCAGTCTAAACCACGAATTCTCTGTGCCCTGAATGAGTGGCTTCATTTCCTGGAGGCTCCTTTAAGCGGAACCTTTCATTAACCAAAGCCTCTCTTCTACCTGCCCCGTGGTTAAGGCAGAGGGACGAGGAGGTCAAAATAAACTCTTCTTAGCGGTGCTCTCGGTAGGTCATGACTCCTTAACAATGGTTGAGTAATTTGTGGTTCAGTTAAATCAAGTTGGGTCAGGGGTCGGGGCAGCCAGCTCTGTGGCCTGTGCCTTCCCATGTTGACAAAGCTGAGAATGGAGTTAGAAGATCCGGGGATCGAGTGCCATTTGCCCCTTCCCACCCACGTGACTCTGTCTCTCCGAGCCTCAGTTTACATGTCTGTATATTCAGATTGTACAGTGCTGTCCCGTAGAACTTTCTGCGCTGTCCAGTAAGGTATCTAGCCTCATGAGCCAGTTGACTCCTGAAAACGGGGCTAGTGCGACTGAGACACTGAATTTTAATTTTAATTTCATTTTAATGAATTGACATTTAGATTGTAGGAGCTACATGGGAAATGCAGTCCCAGGACCTATCTTGCAGTATTTGATGCTAATAAATGTTCAAAAGAGTGGGACAGGAGAATGGGGGATTGAGGCCTTTGGTGGCTATGGGGGGGACACCACCCAAAGAACTTCATAGAGGCCTGAGCTTTGGGGTTATTCAGGCAGCCATTCAGCTTCGTGCTGCCTCCTTCACGAAGCCCTCCCATTCCTTTCTCCCCAGCCAAGTTGAGCTCTGTATGCATTTCCTTTTGCTGCAGTAACAAGGGCCCACAATTTAGTGGTGGCACCATAGAAGTTTATCTCCTTACAGTTCTAGAGGTCAGAAGTCTAATAAGGGTTGTCAGGGGTGCATTCCTTCCGGAGGCACTAGGAGAAAACCCATTTCCTGGCCTTTTCCAGCTTCTCGAGGCTGCCTGCATCCCTTGGCTGTGTCCCTGCCTCACTCAGGTTTCTGGTGCTTTCAGCTCATTTTCTCTCTCTGACTGACCCTCTTGCTTCCCTCTTATAAAGATCTTGGTGATGATACTGGGCCCATGTGGATAATCCAGGATAATCTTCCCATCTCAAGAGCCTTCACTCCATCACTTCTGTAAAGGCCTTTTGCTGGTAAGGTAACAGTTACAGGTTTGGGGGTTTCGGACCTGGACATCTTTGGGGGGCATTATCCTGTCTACTATAAACTCTTTCTCCCAGGAGCCTCTGTCTCACCTCACTGCTGTGGTCACCATCTGTGGCCATGTCTGCAGCCATGTCTGTCTCCCCGCGACTACACTGTGCTTCAAGAACAAGCACGTTCTACCCTAAAACTTGCCTGAAAACCCTCTCAGAGCTTGGCTGGCCCTGTGCCAGACAGTGGGGATGAATGACAAAGTGGCAAAGCCCGTATACTCAGGAGACAGCCTGAGTGGAAGCCCAGGTCTGCTAACTTACTAAGCAATTAGCCTCAGCAAATCTCTTTGCCCTTTGAAACCTCTGTTTACCTACCTATAAAATGGGAATAATACTAGTAGTATTAAAATCAACTCCAGGAGGGCATTCGTTGAACAGATTAAAAGAAATGAATTTTTACAATTTCTTTAAAAAAAATTAATCTCTTCAGTGAATTAAATTAAATTGATCTAATTAATTAAATGAGCCCTTGGCACAGTGCCTAGCACATAGGTAGCAGCTAATAACATAGCAACTGTTGACACTGGGAGGATGGAGAGTGAGGCCGCCTGGTTTCAAGTCCTGCCTCCACCCTTTGGGGAAATTGTCTTCATCCATCAAGTGTGTCTAATCCTATGACCCACCTCAGAGGGTGGATTAAATGGGGAAATCCATTTAATATGCCATTTGGCACAAAATCAGTTCTCAGGTAGTGATTTGATGATGGTAATTATTAATACCAGGCTTTCCCAGGGCCCAGCACTTAATAGGTCAGAGGACAAAGCAATTGAATAAACGTGGAATGGCTCACTGGGGTCTCTTTTTGGTAGTTGGGCCAAGTATATTTCCTCAGCAGGGGCCTGGGTTTTGTGCCAAAGTGGGGCCTGTCTATCGTGCCCTGAGGCTGGAAGCGCCAGGCCCTGACAGGTTTATGGGGGTGCTAGGAAGCTGGTCCAGGAGGAACTGGTTGCTTGAAGCTGTTATCTTCCTGGGAAAACCTGGAGAGACCATGTCAGCTGTCACTGCAGGTCGATTGTCATGGATGGGGTGCAAATAAATGGGAATGGCTGGTGGGGGGTGGGGTGGGTGCTGTGCTGCAGCCAGGGGTGGACCTGCGATTGTTTACATCTCTGGGACACAGGTTCAGTCTCGACCATCATCTAGGCTTTTCTTGTACCCTGGTTTGGGGGATGCTGTTTGGTGTTTGCAGTCATTGGCACTTCCCCCCAATTTTCATCAAGGCTTAGGTAGATGACAGGCTGGTATTGGATCTTAGGCCAGCCTTGCAAACAGTGTCCACTTAACCAGTTGCCCTTTCTTCCTTCCCCTCTCCCCAGCTATGAAACTGGAGTACAATTTGAGAGTGGGCAAAAGTAGACTCCCTGAATCACTGTCTCTCCCGAATTCCTTCATCAGAGAGGTATTCCTTTAGGTCCCCTCACCCCCACACATCCCACCAACTCACAAACCCCTCCTTTAGGCTTCATGTTCTTTTTGTTTCTTCGCTTATTTAGCATGCATTTGCAGAAACCTACTATGTGCCAAGTCTACTGGTAGGTGTTTCACATACACCATCTCCTTTAATCCTCAGAATCCTTTGAGGTAGGTATCACTGAACTTAATTTACCCATAAAGAAACCGAACGTTCAGAGGTGAAGTGTCTTGTCAAAGGCACTATGTTCATTATGTTTACCTAGAAGACATGTGTCCACTTAATCAACTTACCCCAAACTCCCAGTGTCCAATCAGAATGCTTTTGCCTTCATGTAACAAGCCTTATCTAACAATGGCTTAAACAGTATATTATTATTTTTTACATCACAACAACAACAATCCAGAGGAGAGCAGTTTAAAGTTAACGCAGTGGCTCAGCTATGTCATTGAGCTCTTTTCCATGCCACTGTCCTTAAAGTAGCCCTTGTCATCTCATGGTCCCAAGATGGTTGCCGTGGCTCCACGCATCACATCTTTGTTCCAGGCAGGAAGAAGGGGAGGGAGCACCACACGCTGTATCTGTTTTATCAGCAAAGCAAAAGCCTGCCTAGAAGTCTTCCAGCCATTTCTTCTTCTGTCTCTGGTCAGAGCTGGATCACATGGCCCCTCCTAGCTGCAAAGGAGTCTAGGAAGGCTCATCACTGGCTTGTTAGCCTTAAGAAGGGAAGCTGCCAGAGAGCCTGCATCAGCAGTTTTTGACTCCGATGCCATATTCTTTCACTTTACTGGTGATTTCTTAGCTTGTGGCCAAGTCCACATAACCTCTGTACTATTATTTTATATTTAAACTTCACTGTTTCGAAAGTTAAATAACTTTTTAAAATAACCTTTATGAAAATCTCTATTGTAAATAGTAAGCCAGTGTCACTTGTCTTAAATTTAAAACAAAAAAAGTAAAATTAAATGCAATGAAAATTAAATTATATTTTAAAACCTGCTAAAGCTGATGGTCTGGGCTTGAGGTTGTTTCCTCGTTATTAAATTGGGAGATTAGCAGATAATGGAGATGTAGGTGTTAAAAATCATAGTGGCACCAAGTAGAGATGGTCTCAGGGACTTCATGACAATCAGAAAGGAAATAGCTTTCACAGAATATCATTCACAAGCTTAACGCTGTGCCTGGACATCAAAGCATCCTGAGTGTTACCTAAAACCATCTTGTGTCCCACATGGGCTGCCTCTCTCCTCTGGGGAATCCAGCACTCTCGCATTCTGCCTTCTCTGTGCCAGGCATCAAGTAGGTTCTGGGAAGGGGAGTCCAGACCGGAGGGGTCTGTTCCCTGGGTGGGTGGGCTGGGGAGGAAGGTTGTACATCTTGCAAGGGAGAGAACCTCAGGCTTATCTCTGATACAAGGCATGATGATCAGGTAAATTGCCAAGGAAGGTTGGAAGTCACTTTGGCCTGGGAAATCAGCATAGGCTTCCTGGAAGAGGTGTCCCTTGACACGCTCTAAAAGGATGGGTGGGATTTGGGCTAATGGAAATTGTGCTATGCGTAAAGGGCTCTCCACGGAGAAAGAATAAGTGAAAAATACATTCAAATCATGGGGCACATTCAGTAATCTGAGAGTGTAGGCAGGGCCTGCTGTATAGACTGAGGTTAGTGAGTTTTTGCTGGGGGGTAGAGGTGGTGGGGGAGGTATTGACTTTCCCCCCTGGGCAATGGACCGTGGCAACGACATGATCAGACCTTCCCAGAATTTGAGCTTTGCGTGTTAAGGCAGCTCTTGGGCCAAAATAAGCGAATTCCTACAGAAATCTATTTGTACTTGGAAGGAATGAATTTTCTTTTTTTTCCTCAAGTGCAATATGCACTGCGCAGTCTCCCTACAAAGAGGGTGCGTTGTGCTCCCGTTCTTTTCTAAGTCCAGCATTGTGCTGTGTGTTGTGTTGAATTGAGCTTTGAGGTTGAGTTTCCTCTCCTGTGAACAGGAGTTCCGGGGCCGGGTCTTCCTTCCTGCTCCCTTGTTCTGCGCCAGGCCGGACATGGCCTCTGGGCCTGGCTCACACTTGGAGCTGTTCTAACTGCCCTTTGCCAACCTTACAGTCAAGTTGGTGATGATTCTGCCATAAACAAGAACCACTAAAGCTTCCAGTGAGGGCACGGCAGCCAGGGTCCCTGGTTTATGGCTCATTAGACATCTTTATTGGGTGTGCCCCAGGGGAGAGGTTGAGAACCCTGACCTTTGAAGCTTTGAATTAAGTCAGCAAGGGGATGTAGTTCCCTTCTGTGTGAAGGTCCATTCTGCATATAGCAAAAGCTCTAAAAAAGGTGTATACCCTTCGAACCAGGCAGCCCACTTCCAGGCAAACTTTATCCTGGGAAATTAATTGCATGTGGATGTTCATTAAAGGTGTTTTTTTTTTGTTTTGTTTTGTTTTGTTTTTAAAGATTTTATTGGGGAAGGGGAACAGGACTTTATTGGGGAACAGTGTGTACTTCCAGGACTTTTTCCAAGTCAAGTTGTTGTCCTTTCCATCTTAGTTGTAGAGGGCACAGCTCAGCTCCAGGTCCAGTTGCTGTTGTTAGTTGCAGGGGGCGGAGCCCACCATCCCTTGCGGGAGTCGAACCGGCAACCTTGTGGTTGAGAGCCCACCGGCCCATGTGGGAATCGAACCAACAGCCTTTGGCGTTAGGAGCACAGAGCTCCAACTGCCTGAGCCACCGGCCCGGCCCCTCATTATAGGTTTTAATGGTCAATGATCAGGGAGACACCTAACAATCCAGTAGTGGGGAATGGATTACCTAATGGTGAGATCGCCGTGTAATAGAATATACAAAAGTTTTAGAAACTCCTGTATAGGGTGTGCAGCTCTGGATGTGAAAGATGTTCATGACGTATTTTGACATTAAACAGCAACAAAAAAGCCAGTTGCTACATGACATACATGCTCTGAATCCACCTTCGTTTTGACACAAAGTTCCCATGTACATTGGAAATGTGTAGGCCAACAGTACATCTGAATTCTAATAGTGGCTGTTGGCTCTGGTTATTAAAAACATTTCTGCTCAGCTGTTTTTGAATATTTCTTTAGTTACCATGTGGGACACCTAAAGAAATCTAGTGATGGGGTGGGTGACAGCCAGAGTAGTGTAGGCGCTTTGGATATTTTAAAGAGGGGAACTTCACATCCTGGGCAGAGGCCAGTTTCTCAGAGGACTGAATTTTTGATAATCTAGAGCAGGTGTCCTCAAACTCTTTCTGTAATAGGCTGGGTAGTACATCTTTTAGTCTTTCTGGGCTAAATAGCCTTTGTGGTAACTACTTAACTCTGTCTTGATTCCTTGGAAGAAGCCATAGATCATGTGTGTACATAAATGAGCATGGCTGTGTTCCAATAAAACTTTATTTATAAAAACAGGCAGTGGGCCGGATGTGGCCTGCAGACTACAGCTTGCCCATCTCTGCTCTAGTTAAAAATAAACAAACAAAAAAACAGCAGCTTGATTAATGGCTTCAGCCAGTGCTTTAGCCAGTTCAGAAATAGCACAAATCGCAGGAAGGAAAAGGCCAATGAAAACTGAAAAGGCAGATGTTTAAATAGAGGCCAAAAGATAAGTTGTTAGCATTCTTTCTCCAGATCAGCAATTGCACCCGGAAGCAGTATTGGGGTGACACAGTTTGGATGATACTGTAGAATGCCTAAAATGCAAATTAGCATATTAAAGCCTCCAAAAAGTCTTGCCATGAGGACACTAGTTTACCATTATTGAACCCAGAATTCCCCAAACCCCTTTAATAGACCCCAAAACCCTTTTGTAGGTGTGAATGTGTTCTCACATCTAGTGGTCCAGGGAAAGTTCGGGAAAGCCCCCTCAAACTGTTCCCTTGGATTCTAGAATCTGGAATGTCAGCTGTGCTCGAGTGCAGTTCATTCCAGCTCGAAATTTACACAGAAGTCAAAACTATGCTAATTAAGGCAATTCTTACAGAAATCATGCACACTCCGTGGGACGCTTAGCTGTCACTACGCTGTCAACAGGGGAGTGAGAATTTTATGGGGTTCCTCCATAATCCTTTATTGAACCCCAGTTGTTTAGAAGGAATCATGTAGAACACACATTGGAGAATCCAGAAAGTTGGGTTCCGTGGGGAACGAGCCAAGTACAGAGAGAAGTGAACAGGATAGACCTGATGAGTCTGAGCTAAGTCGGGATCTCAGAATCTTTATTTATTTGTTTTATTTATTTAAATTATTTTTCAAAGGCAGTACAAATTTATTGAGCACTTAATCTGTGACAAGCGTTCTTCTACGTGATAGAGGGGTGACTACAATAGACAATAAAATTAAATAAGAAAATAAACAAGATGTTTTTAGATGATGACAGACCTCTAAAGGAAGTATTTAAGGTGACTGAATCGGGATCCCAGACTCTTTAAAATCACAGGAATTTAGTGACCCGCTGTTCAACCTTGTTTCACCAGTGGGGAAACTGAGGCCCAGAACGAGGGAGGGACTTGCCCAAGCTCTCATTGCACGTTAGTGGAGGAATTGAGACCAAAGTGAGGGTGAGGGAGCTCTTGTGTGATTTCATTTTTGTGAAATACCCAGAAACAGCAAGTGTGTAGAGACCAAAAACAGATTAGTGGTTGCCGGAGGCTGGAAGTTGGGGGGCGGGGGAGGGGGGGTAATGAGGAGCGACTGCTTAATGGATATGGGATACACTTTGGGGTGATAAAAATGTCCTGAAGCTAGATAATGGTGATGGTTCCACACTGTCGTTAGTTTGCTAAATGTCATTGCGTGGTATGCTTTGAAATAGTTGAAATGATGAATTTTATGTTATGTGATTTCTACCACAGTTTAAAAAACTGTAAGATGATGGAATAATTTATCATCCAAACCTGGGCATTTTTGAGAGTGAAAGGGATCTGTCCCAGGTAAACCAGGATGTGTGGTCACCTTGACTAAAACCATGTAGGCCTGACTCTCGGACCAGTGTTTTGTGCTTTCCAGTGCAACTCTGACTCATTAACAACAGAGCATGGTTTGTGGGAAGGTGTTCCTCTTTCACCAAGACAGCCCTACGTTGCCCCAAGGAGGGTAAAGGAACAGGCTCACGCTGTGTGACTGTGTTTCTTCCGTATCTCTGGGCCTTTGCATGTGCTGTTTCCTCTGTTGGCACTGACCTCCTCCTCTGCTTGGCTGACTCCAACCAGTCTCAGTTAACATGTCACCTCTTCCAGGAAGACATCCCTGATTATCCCACATATGGGCTTTTATAGCCCTGCTTTCCACCTCTATCAGGGACCTCTCCCCCAATTTTATGGTGTTTAATTTCCTCCACTCCCGCTAGACTGTGTCACCTAGTGTGATCAGGAATGGGGTCTCCTTTGATTCCCACTGCATTCCAAGGGGCGGATGGGGGCTGTAGCCTAGTGGACCTTGAGGCTTTTCATGAAGATTTGCCTAAAGGACACAGGTCCGCATGAGCTGAGTCACATGGTAATTAGAGCTTAAGCATTAGGTTTCTTTTATGTTTGATTTTAGTTTCTTGCATTTTGAAAATTGTGGTAACATATACAAAACAAAATTTATCATCTTAACTACTTTTAAGTGTACACAGTTCAGTGGCATTAAGTATATGTACATCGTTACTCAACCATCACCACCATTTATCTCCAGAACTTTCATCATCTCATACTAAACTCTGTGCTCATTAAGCACTCACTCCTATTTCCCTAGCCGCTGGCAACCACCATTCTACTTTCTGTCTCTATGGATTTGGTTATTCTAGGGACCTCATATAAGTGGAATCATACAGTATTTGTCTTTTTGTGTCTGGTTTGTTGCAGTTAACACATGTCCTCAAGGTGCATCTATGTTGTAGCGTGTGTCAGAATTTCCTTCCTTTTTACAATATTCCATTGTATGGATAGACCACATTTTGTTCGTCTATTCATCCACCAGTAGACATTTGGGTCTTTTCCACCTTTGGCTGTTGTGACTAGAGCTGCTACGAACATGGGTGCACAGGTATCTGTTCAAGTCCTGGCTTGCAGTTCTTCTGGGTATGTATCCAGGAGTAGGATTGCTGGGTCATAGGTAAATCTGTTTAATTTTTGGAGGATCCGTCATACTTTTTTTCCACAGTGGTCGCACCATTTTACATTCCCACCCATGGTGCACAGGGGTTCCAATTTTTCCACATCCTGACCAATAGTTGTTTTTTTATATAATAGCCATCTTAATGGGTATGAAGTATCCTTTACATTTGAACATCATAAAAAACAATTGTAGTGAAGCCCATGGGAAGTTTGGAAGAAATCTGACAGAGAGGGAGGGTGGAAACAAACTGGACTCCAGCTGCCAGCCGTCCAGTGGCTTCATTCCTCCAGCTTCCGTTTACTCATCTGGAAAGTGGGGTCAGAACAGGACTTACTTCTTTAGATTGTGAAGGGGGCAAAATGAGATATTTTGTGTAAAGCACTTGGCATAATGCTTAATAAATAAATAGTTATTTTTATTCTTAGCTTTTGAAAGTTCTCAAAGTGGGCAAGAGCGAGCCTTAGCTCCTCTAGATTTTTGAATCGATGGAGAGAACACAATGCAGAGGGAAACTTCTGGTATTGAGGCTAAAGAAGGAATCTATTTGCACAAACAACATTAATGGGGGGAAAAAAGGAATTTTAAAATACAAAGGAATTTAAAACTTTACTAACAATTCCACCCCAGATCCCGAACACTGTTTTTTTATTTGTCCCTTTTCTCTTCCAGACCTTGACCACTATGTAAACAATCTTTGCTATTGTCACAGCCTCGAATAAAAGAAGATATCCGGTCTGCCACCATCTCCCAACAGGATTTTCATAGGTGCTTCCCCTTTAATGGGCTGACCTCCCAACCCCCACTTTAATAGCTGCAGAGTAACCCCTTACATGTCTCTGAGGTCCTTTCACCTTTTGTGGAGGGTGTGGATTATTTCTAGGTTTTTGCTAGTGTAGTCATGGCAACCATCTTTTCTGATCACAAACTCAGGACATGGGGCATGATGGGATTTCTGTATCACGTGTAGCATTCCGGGCAGACTGGGAACTGGAGATCTGGTCACTGGAAATCTGGTCTGCCTGCTGACATTGCGACTTCTGTGACATTTCAAATAGCTTATGTGTCCTGGGATTTTTACAAATAAGGGTTATCACCCTAAAGCCAAGATGCGTTTTTGCTCCACTTGGATAGATAACACTGCCGTGGACATCTTCATGTATATGACTTTGTCTTCTTTTAGATTCCTTCCACAGGATAAGTTTTTAGCAGTGAGATTCCTGAGTCAAAAATAAATGGATGTTTTTGGGGTGAGGTATATTTGGGAAAAACAATTGATTGGTAGTCAGAAGTATTCAACTCTCGCTCTGCTTTTCACTGGCATATGATCTAGCTCATTTTCTGAACCATGTGTTCCTCAACTGTAGAATGGTGGTGATAATTTGAAAAGCACAAGGTTGTGGAGAGTATTAAATGGGAGAAGGCAGAAGGCACAGAGTCACTTGGTATGGTGCCTGCCTGACTCTTGATGGAGTCTCAAAAAATGTTAGCTGAAAGTGGATATTGCCGAATTACTTTTTTAACTTACATTGTCCCTGGGAGGAGATGAGCATATCAATTTTCCCACACCCATGTCTGCATTAGGATATCATTATTTTCTTCTCTCAGGGATGCTCTCCCTTCAAGTATTTTTTGCAGGCTGACTTTATGTCCGCAGTATGGTGTCAAACCCTGGGGTGACAGCTGTGAACTGGACCCAGGACCCTCCTGGACAGGAGCTCCCATTCTAGGGGAGGTAACATAGGCAGTTACCAGGTGTGTGACCAGGGCTGGGCTGGGGCAAAGCACCAAGAGTTAGATACCAGAGCACGGAGGAGGTACCTGAACCTGCCTTGGGGCATCAGGGAAGGCTTCCTGGAGGAGGTGGCAGCTTGGAGCTGAGAACGGAGGGATGAATAGGGATCAGCCCAGGCTGCAGGAAAGGGCCGTGTTGAGGTTTGAAGGCAAAGCACAGTGTGTCTTGTGACCGGTCTGGGGTTCATTGTGATGAAGAAAGTATGTGAGTGTGTGTAAGGGACAAGACAGACTGATGTGGAGGCTTCAGTCATTAGACTGAAGATGGTGCCATGAAGAGGAGCTGGATCCTGCTGGGTCTCAGGGAGGGAGTTTGATCTTTATCCACAGGGCAGTGGGGAGACACACAGGGGCTTGGAGCCTGGTGGGCAACATGGTGGCGTTTGCATGTCAGAGTCACTCTGGCTGCTGTTAGGAGAATAGATTGGTGGAGGCTCCGGCAGAGAGGAATGCCAGCGAGGAGGCGGGTTTTCTATGTCCCTTCTCAGTGAATTTTCCCCTGGCCACTCCCTCCTTGACTGTCCCTTATTGAACATTCTATATATATTGCTTATTTATGTTGTTTACTGCCGGTTCCCCTCTTCTTGAGGGTCAGCTCCACGGGAACAGGGCTTTCTAGATGTTTTGTCCCCAGCACCTGGCCCAGAGCCTGGCACATAGCGAGCGCCCTGGCGTTGCGTATTGGGGTGAATGAGTCAATGAAGGAGCTAGGGCTGCAGCCATGGGGCGGGGCGGGGAGGATGCCTGCCTTCCAGTGACATGAGACTTTGGGCCCTTTCCATCGTGGGCCTGTGGGTGGATGAACCGCACGCATTTCCTGCAGCCTGGCATGCACTGGGCCCTTCGCACAGGGCATCTCACGCATTTGCAGACTTGGGAGCCCAGGTCCCGTTCCGGAAGACGCTGGAAGGTGTCAGGACTGGCTCGCGCCCCTCGCCAGATGGTGGCATTCCCAGGAAACAGCACACTGAGACTGGAGTGAGTAACTGGTGAGCTCGCAGATCCGATTTAAGGGTGTAATTATGGAGGCTCAGGAACAGCTGATGAATCAACGCCTCTGAATCCGAGCAAAAAGCTGCCAACCTGTTTGGTTTTGAATGGAAGTGCTTCTCTTGCCTTATCCCCGTGTGGTTCTCCTGAACTTCCCGGGAGACTGTGAGCTCCATGGCCAGCATCCAGCCCCAGAGTCTGGTTTGTGGAAGGAAGGTCAGATGGACAAATGAATGAAGGCTCCCGAATGACACCTGTCTAATTTCAGCAACTGTCTGTCTCGGGGACTCAATTCCCGGGAAGAACAGTTTTCCCTGCATGAAACTGGGGGAACTGGGAATTTTAAACTTTGCAAATCAGTTTGGGGAGAATAAGCCTGTGGACCTGGCAGGTGTAGCAAGAGCAGAGATACACTCATTGCTGCACCCACTGTTTGAGGTCAGACTGACATCCTTTGTCGTCGGTCCACTTCAGCCTCCTGACGTCCTATGTCAGCCTTGGTCCCCATCTGCTCCCTTTGCCAGCCTCCACAATGATTAATATGGATAAAACCTCAGACGGCTCACACTCGGTGCCCCTTCTTTCTTCAGGGAGCTCTGTTTATTTGGCGTTGGCCCTGGTGCTAATACTTTTAAAAAGAGCAAGCAGGGCCATCCCAGGAATGCATAGCACCTGGCCACTGTATGAGTGGGCTTCCAAAATGTTATGGAAGAGACTGCCGTCTTTTAAATTAAGCATAACATATGTGATGCCTTTAGAGTAAGGGTTTAAAGCATATGTTTCAATAGGTTTCGTTGCAGTTTACAACAGGTGACATGAAAACCTGAGCGTCACAGAGTTCTCTAAGTCTGGGAAAGACTTCAACATATTATTTAGCTGTTCACCGGGGGTGGTTTAAACACATTTTTCCCTTTGTCGTTTGATTTATTAATTAATTCATGGATTCCTTCATGCAACTATATTTACATACCAGGCATTTTAAATGGCAACTTGAGAGGAAGCCCAAGATGCTAAGTAGCTGACAGATAGCAGAGACGCTGCTCTGGGTGAGAGGGGTGCAGACCCGGAGTCTTTTCTCTTGTCTTTCCTGCCATCTGGCTGCTCAGGTGGGTTTAAGGATCCCCGAATAGGGTGACCTTTGCGTACCATTGATCCTCATTCAGCAACGGTTGTTCTTGATGACTCCCTTCCCCGAAAAGCCACACCGAGGAGCATCTGTTCCTCATTTGTGCAGATAAGCCAGTGGCAGTGCGGGGTGAATGTGGTCACAGCATGTGTCTGACAGTGGCCTGTCCTAGACAGTGGCTCTCCTCCCTGTGGTCCAGGGAGACGGGTGGGGCCTCTTGGTGAGCTACGCAGGTTGCCCTTCCAGCCACGCTCTTCACAGCTCTTTGGTTCTGTCGTCGTCCCGGAGCAGGTGACCTATGGCCACTCCACAGCTGGTCAGACCCTGAGAAACTCATCTTATGCCCTCGAGTGTTTACTGGTAGGAAACTCGTGGCACCTACTTAGAAGAGTGGGCAGCAGGGCCGGCCAGGAGTATGCTTCTTCATTCATTTACTTGTTCACTCAATGATTACGTTGTTGGTGCTATGATATGCCGGGCCACTGTGCTGACTCCTGGGGATTCAGGGTGCCGTCTAGGGTCTTACCAGTGAGTGGGAGAGACTGATGTGAAGTGAAGGATCGTGCACTAGGAAATGTAACTGTGTAGTTAGGGTGAGTCCTGCCGAGGATCTGTGGGGTATCGGTGGGGCTCCGTGGACAGGTAAGAAGGAGATTGCACTGGTTTGGAGAGGGGCAGAAATGCCTGAGCTATGGTAGTAGCTTGTGTCTGTGTGTGAGTGAGAGGAGTGTCCCAGAGAGCAGGCTCACATGTGCCCAGGCCCTGAGGAGGTGTCTGACCACCTCCAAATGCCATGTCCAAGTACTGCCGAGCAGGAGATCCAAGAGAAACAGCTCCCAAATCAGCCACCTTGAGTGTTCAGAAGTCACCTCCTCTAAGCTGAGAGAGTCTTCTGGAACCATCACTTCCAATTCTAGGCAGTTAACCCTCCTATTTGCATGTTCCCCTTTATAAACTGTGATATTTATTGCCCAGAATTGCTTGTGTGTGTTTCTTACACAAGACCGCGAGTTCCCTGAATGCAGGGGGCATTTCTTCTTCATCTCTGTGCACATAGTAGGTGCTCAGTAACCATGTATCAGAGGAACAGGGGAGAGTTTTATTGAGCACCTACTGTGGACTCAGCTCTCTTTGTGCACACACACATATGTATAAGGCTGCAATATTGAAAAGCTGAAAGGAGCATGAGTTTGACAAGCTGGGGGAGATGCCAGCGGATGCTATTGGCTCCAAAGCTTTTGCGCCGTCTGTGCCCATATTGCTGGAACTCTGGAACGGAGGCTGTGGTCCTGTGTCTTTCCAGACCTGCCGAAACTCAGCCTGTGGGGACGAGCCTCCCCTCCCCTGCCAGCTTCTGCCATGGGAGTGTGGGGGCAGCCCAGTTTGTGGTGAGATGTGACACAGTTGGCTTTTTCTGGTGGTCACACAGCCCCAGCCAGGGCCTGCCAGCTCTGGTAAGTGGGGCCGGAGCATCCAGGGTGGAGGGGGCCTGTGGGTTCTGCCAGGGATTTTTCTTTCTGTCCTTTGAGTCCTGTTACTGTCCTGTGTGTCATGTCCAGGCTGCATATGTGTCCCAGAGCAGGGTTTCAAGAGGTCATGGGGAGCGGCTCCGAAGGTGAGCAGCCCCGATTTGGGGCAGGACCCCCGGGTGCCTTAGAGCTGTGCCCGGCGTCGTTGCAGACAGAATTTTCCTATCTCAGAGTCCCCGTTTCTCCATATCGCTCTGTCTCTTCTGCCTCTAACACGTCTAGACAGTGTTCTCCGGTTTGAGAAGAACGAATCAGTTAGCACCATCAAGCGTGTAAGGAAGAGAAAATATCAAAAGCTGCCTGCCTTTCCTGCAAGCTGCTGAGTGAGTCAGAGCCGGGGGTAGCAGTGCCAGGCTTCAGGAAGGGAAGCGGGAGGCTTGCATGGAACTAAAATACCTTCTACTTGTAGTCCATCTAGATCGGGGCAGGCAGGGGCAGTTTTGCAGGGGGAAAAGGGGTAGGGTGGGGGAGGAATCAAATGCAGTGACTTGTCTGGCACTTTGTAAGACCAGAAAGGAATAAGACAGAATATTTTTAAAAGGCAGAGTTGAATGAGTTGTGGACTCGAGGTCAAGTTTCGGCTGTGTTATGTAGGCAAGTTGGGTGACCTCTCTGGGCCCTTTCCCTTCACCTCTATAATGGAGATACCCATGGTCCCTGCTTCTCAGGATTGTTGGACGATTAATGAGAGAGGAGGCCTCCTGCTTTGAGAGAGGAGGACATAAGCTGGACGTACAGGGGACTTACTCCTGAGCTGCAAAATGGCGTCTGATAATAATTGTACCCATCTCATAGGGTTGTAAGGAGGATGTGATTTATAAAACACAGGAAGCACTCGGTTTACCTTGAGGCCTCACTCCTGGTGTGCCCTCATTAGCTGCTACTCTTACTGAGACAATGAAAGCAGCCAGCATTACATAGGCATTCAACAGAAAAGAACACAAAGGCAAGTAACAACTGCAGGTGGAGTAGAAAATGAGATGGCTTTTTTAAAAAAGGCCTCTGCAAGTGTGGGGGAGGGGAAACATAAGGGATAGTCTAGTGGGGTTGGGGGCTGAGGCTTGGGTTCCCGTACCACCAACTAACCCTGTGACCTCAAGGACTTGGCTTCGGGTGGCTGTGTGAGCTGGGGCTGGTCACATACCCGCCTGTGCTTGGCGCTTAGCACAGGTCGTGACGAGGACCCGCTGGGATGCCTGATGTGGGCAGGCTCTGAAATAGGAAAATATAAATACTTAGGGTGAAAGGAGGGAGGGAACTCGAGGATGCTGTCACTGGGGCTTATCCTGGGAACGTTTGGTGTGAGTGTGGATTCCCACTGGGTTTAAATCCTGACTTTGCCTCTTAACTGTCTGTGTTACTTCCAGCCAGTCGCTTGGCCTCTCTGAGCCGATTTCCTTATCTGTACAGCAGAGATAATCACTTTTTAATCTTGCAAGTTGGCCTTGAGATTAGCTGAGTCAGGGAAAGTCCTAGAGAATATTGGCACCTTTCCCCCACCCTTTGTTCTGGAAAGGACTTAAGAAATAGCCATTTAGTTTGCTTTCCTGGCCCAGAGTTCAGAGAAGTGGAGAGGTTGGCCCAAGCATGACTGGTGAAATCAGTGGGGTGCTGCTATCCAGAACTTGGGGCTCTGGTCTGCTTTGACCCAGACATTGAGTGAATTTTAAATTTCCTTTTTTTCTTTTTTTTTGAGCAGTTTCTTCTCCGTTTTGGATGTTCTTAATCCCCATGGATCCACAACCATAACCATGGCCACGCGGGTCGAGGTCGGCTCCATAACTTCTCTGACAGGAGTCCCTGGCCTCGGGGAGATCACCAAGGAGGAGACCCTGAAGCGGACCTACTTCCGCCAGGCTGCCGACACCTCTGGGGCCCCCTCAGCACGGCTCTTGGAAGGAAAAAGTCCCCTCAGGAGCCCGACCCGCTTACTCCCTCTGCCGAGACTCGCCCCCAAACCCTTCTTCAAGGAGAAAGCCCCGGACGTGAAATCCTCCCCTGTGTCCTTGCGGCCCAGCCCAACCAAGCCTTCTCCTTCCAGTGGGCCATCCCAGGACGTGGTGGCAAAGGATCTGGGTGACAGGATGCCCAGCTTGGTGGGGCAGGAGGCGGGGAGCGGGGAGCACCTGAGGAGAAGCTCGTCTCTGTTCAACAAGCCCGCATTTTTGCGGCCCAGCCCCAACACCATGATTCTCTTTGAAACCACCAAAGCTGGCCCTGCTCTGGGGAAGGGAGTCAGTGAGGGGACTCGGGAGGCCAACGCAGGCGTGTCTCAGGAGTCCCCTTCCGTCTCCCGGCCTGAGGTGGCCACCAAGCCCACCCTGCCCGCCCGAAAGCCTGGGGGGACCCTTCCCCGACCGGCCTCCCTAACGCAGGACACAAGGCAGACGGCCACCCAAGAGGAGACAGGGCCCAAAGAGCTTCTCTCAAAGGCCAGCAGTGTGGAGGACACGGGGGACCCCACAGTGCAGTCTAGACCTCGCTCAAAAAGAAGGCCTGTGTCAGCCATTTTCATAGAATCCATTCAGCCTCAGAAGCCAGGCCCAGGTGGACCAGCGACGATGGGAAGAGCACCCCCGACCCCTCCTGAGAAGACGTGGGTGAGGAGGCCCCGGCCTCTGTCCATGGACCTCACGGCCCCGTTTGAGAGCAGAGAGGCTCTGCTGAAGAAGGTGGCTGACGAGGCTGCAGCAGGTCCCCCCGCCCAGCGTCGGGGGCCCGAGAGGCCCGACCCAGAGCCCAGAGTGGATGGGGAGTGTTTGGTCAAAGCAGAGGCTCCCCTTCCTGACCCAGATGCCGACTTCCTGGACGTGGCCAAGATGAGCCGAAGACGGAAGGAAAAGATGCTTTCTAAGCAGGTGGAACCGAGCAGCCTCAGAACTGCTGGGGGTTCAGCCAAGGGAACCCCCACAGATGACCAGAAGCTTGGGGAAGAGAAAGCTAAGCTGGGCGGGGAGCCAGAGAAGGCACCCGAGTCCCCTTCGCCCAGGCTGGGAAAAGGCCAAGAAATTGCTGAGGTCAAGAGCCAAGCATCTAACGGGGAAATCCGGCCCCAGGCAGAGTGGACATCCAGGGGCAGCGTCAAGAAGCGCCTCAGCCTGTTTGGGGAGGAGAGCACCTCGGCCTTGGGGGTGGGGTCTGAGCCTCCGCTGGCCACCGCTGTGCCAGAGATGGAAAAAGCAGGTGTGAGCGTCCAGGAGCGTATCAAAGGCTGGGCCACGGAGAACCCCGAGACCAAGCCGGAGGTCAGGAGGAAGGTGGTCTCAGCGCGGCCCCTGTCAGCAGATCTGACCAAACTGTAAGTGACAAAGTCCCAGGGGCTTCACTCAGTCCCCAAGCTGCCTCAAACTGCCCACCCGGGGTCCTTCCAGGAAGGGAACCATAGGGTGCCAGGCTCCATGCTGGGTATCTTACACCCCCTGTGGGTTTACCCACAGCCCTGAGAGGAAGTAGTGGTGTGTTCCATTTCTCAGGGGAGATGTTTGCCAGCAGTGAGGTCAAGGAGCTCAGTTTCCTTGTCTCTTTTCATCTTTGTACTTTATAGGGGGTGGTATTGTGCCGATTTCACAGATTCCGATAGGAAAAGTGAAGTGCCTTGAAGAAGTCGAGAGCCCTATGTCATTCCAGCTCAGCCTGTCTCCATAGCCAAGCTTTCCTTTCCTAAAGTCTGAGGACATTTAATGTATGGCCGAAACCTCTATGACTGGTCCCCAAAATAAAATCAAATGGGTCAAGATAACTGAGGCAGGTCGCCTTCCTCTTGAACCTCTGTGTCTTCATCTTACAATACTAAGACCTTCCTGGAAGGATTAAGGTAAAGACTCAGAGACACAGTGCTGGGAATTGCCTTGCCCGTGGGAATCCCGTAATTCATCGTAGCTCTACATGATATTATCAATCCTGTTAGTTAATAATGATTTTCTAAGCTTGCCTGGCCTCTGACAGCTCTTGCTCCTTTGTTTTCCCACAAGTGGCTTCTGGGCGACAATAGGGAGACGCCACTAGGTGTGTCCACCTGCTCAGTAATGACATGCCTGCCACTGGCATACTTTGCTGGGGATGGAGTTTCCTTCCAGGCAGCAGGACCTTTGCATCGACTGCCCTCCCAGCCCTGGGAACTAGGGCAGCAGCTGGGCCAGAATTAGACCAGTGGTTCTCAGAATTTAAAATCACCTGGAAAAAATACCAATGCCTGGGTCCCACCCCAGTGGTGCTGATTCAGTGGATCTGGGGAGGGGCCCCTAATCTTGGTAGTTTTTAAAAGCTTCCCACATGATTCTCATGTGCAGGCCCGAGAACCCCTGAGTTCGGATAACAGAGGAAGGGGCACCCATGCCAGGGACCTCACATGCTTTTTCCTCCCTGCGTCCTCACCGTGCCTCGGATTATTCCCATCTGACAGATGGGGAAACTGAGGCTCCCAGTTTAGAAACAACTTATGTATGGCCTCATGCCTCCCAGAAGGCTGACCCTGGATTCCTGCATATGGGTCAAGTATAAGTGGTTTGGTTTCTCTCCCCTCCCTTTTCTCGGCAAGCCCCCCGCCCTGAATTAATCTTTAGGCATCCACTCCAGGGAGCTTTTCAGAGAAGGAAAATTCAAGCCCCCAAACTCTCGTTTCTCTCTCTTCCCTTTCACAGGTGGGAAAACACTGTCCCCTGGAGAGGGACAGTGACCTGGCCAAAGTCACGGGGAGAGGCAGAGACAGGCCTGTGCACCCCCCACATTCCAGGCAGCCCCCTGCCCCCCCCACCAGTCCCTTGCCTCATATGCAGCAGGCTGCTGTTGTGCATTTGTTTGCTAACAACAGCCATTAATTATCCCTCCTGGGGCATCCTCACTCTTCCCTGAATGCCCTCATGTAGCTATTAGGGCTTTGGGTAGCCTCGTATCCGCCCTGCAAAAGGCCATGGGGAGGTGTTCATTATCCCCATTTTATAGATGAAGAGGCAGAGGCTCAGGTGAGGTCACAAGCTGCCATAGGGGACAGGTGATAGAACTGGCACCAGCACCCAGGTCTCTTCACCCAAGCCTGGGGCCCCTGCCACTCTGATGACGCTGTGTTTAAGGTAGGCTCTCCCCACCAGGTCCTTCTCAGTGGTTTGACGACCGGAAAAGAAAGGACTTTTCTCAAAGCAAACCTGGCAGTGCTGCTTTGATGAGCTCAATGCTGATTTCACCCCTGGATACCTGAGCGTTACGGGGTGTGGGCTGGAGGGAGCCATAGCTACAGGGCCATACAAGTAATGTGGATCTCTGTACCAGGTTTTCAAGTTCAAGCAATGGAGTCAACTATGAGAAGTGTTCAGAGCTGAGTGGCGAGCTTGCTAAGGAACTGAGAGAAAAGGTAAGGAGCTGTTGTGTTTGGCACATCTTTTTTTCCGGTGAGTAGTCACACTTCCTGGAAAAAGAGCTTTTATGATCTGCAAGGACCTAGGAAAGAATCGAAAGCCTCTCATGAACAATAAAAACAGTTTTTCCTTTAATGCTAGGACATTTAAAGTTCCTTCTGGCATGATGGGTTGTGATTCCCTGTTCCTTGGTGTTAAATGCTGTTTACAAATGTAACTGCCAGGTATTGGGACATGGCTTTCCTCTGTAAGAATGCCTGTTTTATTAAGAAATTATAAAGGTTAAAAATGTTACCAGAAACCCCCTCAGTTTCCCTCATTATGGTCCCTGCTTCCTTCCCCACTCTGACTCGTCACCTAGCAGAAGGAGGGAAATTACCAGAAATTAAATTGCTCAAAAAGTATTTTTATTTTATCCGGTTCATAAGAAAAAGGTCATTAAATAACTCCTAGGTATAACTGGTTTGTGGTTGATGCTTTCTGCAGAGTTTTAATGTTTGAAAAACGGCTTTGTTGAGGCATAATTGACATGCAGTAAACTGCACGTTTCAATTGTAACAAGTTGATAAGTTTGACGTATATGTGTGCACACCTGTGAATCTATTGTCACTGTCAAGATAATGAACCTATCAGCACATGCAAGCATCCTCTTTGCAATCCCTCCCACCCCCCTCATCTGAGCTGCTTTCTGTTACTCTAAATTAGTTTGTGTTTTGTAGATTTTTCTGTAAATGGAACCAGTGCTTTTTTTATCTTGGTCTTCCTTCTTCCATTCAGAATAATTATTCTGAGACATATCAAATTGCAGTGTGTATCAGTAGTTCCTTCCTTTTCATTACTGAGTAGTATTCCACTGTACGGGTAGACCACAGTTTGTTTATCCATTCACCCTTTCATGGAATTTTGGGTTTCCAGTTTTGGGGCCATTGCAAATGAAGCTGCTGTGAGCATTTGTGGGCAAGGTTTCGTAGGGACATCTATTTTCTTTTATCTTGGGTTAATACCTGGGATTGGAATGGCCGGATCGTATAGTAGGCATAGGTTTCATTTTTAAAGAATCTTGTGCAGAGTTTTAAACACCAGAGCTTGGTTCCATGCCCATTTGTACATTCCCATCGTAAATCCTCCACAAAGGTGAGCTAGCTCTGAACAACAGTGCCCCCTGCTCTTGGGGTTGGTGATTTGTCCTGCTTTTTTTTTTTTATCATTGGATCTTCTGAATCATTTCTTTAAAAATGGTTGACAGGGGGTCCTTTTTAAGTAAAGTGCTCTGTATTCACATCACAATCCTATAGTGGCAACAACAAAGAATAAAAAGGGCCCTGTGAAGAAAGTTGGCTGAAATGTTGATCGCCATTGAATCTAGGGGATGGGTTGAGGTGAATTTGTTATTTTACTTGTAATTTTGTATATGCTTGAAATTTTTCAAAAACTGAAAAGTGAATCAAGAAAGCCTTGCTTTAAATGGAATGAGCTTTCATCTCTATAAAAGACTTTTCTTTTAGTGATTTTTTTTATTGTGGTAAAATACACATAACACAGAATATACTATTTTAACTATTTTTTAAGAATAATGGTATATTTTTAAATTTAAAAAACTAACACACACACACATATATACGTACATACACACAATAATGCAAGGAGAATGTTCTAGAAAGTTCTTCCAGGATATACTCCCCATTGGTAACAATTGTTATCCAGGAAGGGGACTGGTATTTGAATGAGGGAACTAAAGGCCTTGAGCTTTGTTTATATTGTTTAGATTCCTTTACAATGAGAATAGATTCGTATATTATTTATACAACATTTATGTAATAAAATACAAACAAAAATTTTTAAATCAGTATATTTTCAAAATTCTTTAATGGCATTCTATCATCTAGAGTAGAGATTAGCAAACTGTGGTCCTGCCTGCTTTATAACTATTTTAAAGTGAACAGTTCAGTGGCATTAAGTGTATTCTTAATGTTGTACAACCATCACTGCTATCTAGTTCCAGAATTTTTCATCGCACTAAATGGAAACCTCTTGCCAAGTCACTTCCCGTCCCGATGAACTCCTGTCCCTTGGCACCCATGAATCTGTTTTCTGTCTCTATACACTTGCCTATTCTGAATATCCCGTATAAGTGGAATCATATAACATACAGCTTTTTGTGACTGGCTTATTTCACTTTACATAATATTTTCAGGGTTCATCCATGCTGTAGCATGTGTCAGAACTTCAGTCTTTTTCATGGCTGAATAACATTCCATTGCATGCATACTCCTTTTGTTTATCTGTTCATCTACTGATGGATGTTCGGGCCGTTCCACCTTTTCAATACTGTGAATAGTTCTGCTGTGGACATTTGTGTGCAAGTTTTTGTCTGAATACCTGTTTTCAATTCTTTTGGGTATGTACTCAGGAATGGAATTGGTGGGTCCTATCGTTAATTCTTTAACTTGTTGAGGTAGACTTATTTTTAACAGGAAACAAAAATTTTAATTACTAAATAATAATACCCATATTATAAAAGTTGAACAGAACCGTAGTGTTCTGTTCAAGATTAAAAGATGATGTTCTCATCCTCATTCCTTCTTCCTACCCTTACTCACAGCGTGATTTCCATTTTCTCTCTGCTGTTCATCTACACACACACACACACACACACGCGCGCACACAGTTTTTAAAAATGGTATTATATTATAGATACACTGTTCTGCAAATTTATATTATAAATATACTGTTCTGCAGTCTGCTTATCTCCCATCAACCCAACAATATTTTGTGTGTTCGTGGATGGCACAACATTAGAACCCACCCCCTTCTGTGGATCTAAGTACCCGTGTGGTATTCCATTGTCTGCATATATCAACATTTCTTTAGCCAGTGCCCTTTCAGATGGGCGCTCCCATTGTCTGTGTTCATTTGCTTTCACAAGCAGTGCTGTGTGAACTTTTTTGTTCACGTAGACTTGGGCTCGTGGGCAAAGAGGGAATCCTGAGAGGAAACTGGCTGGATTAAAGGAAATGAGCATTTTAACATCATGACAGCTACACTGAATTGTCCGAAAGTCACAACCATGTATGTTTCCTCCAACCATATCCGAAGGTGTCCATTTCCCCACCTCTTCACCCATCCTAGATGTGTCCCATCTTTACATTTCATGGCGTCTCACTGTTGAGATTTTAAAAGCAGCCATTTCAGTGACCTCACCTCTTCCTTTCCATTTCGAATCCTTTAGTTAAGTTGAATTGTTTCTTTTTTATTTTTTCAGCAAAAAGAAGAGCCTGGTTTGGATGGAGCATGTGCTCCAAGAAGCCCCTGGAAGCCCGGGACGCTCCGGGAGAAATGCAGGCAGACAGAGCGGAAAAACAGTTCTCATGGAGTCCCTGATAGCTGTCGCAGTGAGAGCTCGGTGGGGGCCCTGAGATCGTCCGACAGCACTCCAGAAGACGACGGAGGCTTTCAGACTGTGAGGGCCACCGTGTTTGAGCATCACGTGGAGAGACACACTGTGGCTGACCAGTCAGGACACTGTCCCTCGGCCACATCCCCTGCTGATGTGACCCACATCTCAGAGCTCAAACCCAGGCCCGAGAGAGGCTCGAGGCTGGGGAAAGACACGCCGGAAAAGACAATCCTCAAGAAAGAGAACTCCAGGTGGTTTGAAAACCTTGACACAGAGAAATTGGGACAGACTTCCCTCTTGAATGGTGACCCCAAACAGTATCACATACCTCTCTTGGAAAAATACTCTCTGGGCGAAAAACGCAGTAAAAACCCCTTACTGAAATGCTTGGAAAACCCTCCCATGTCACAGAAGGTTGAGCCCAAGTACGACATTGTGCATGCGGTGGGGGAGCGCGCACATAGTGAGGCCGTCCCCACAGTGTCCGAGGAAAAAGCTGTGACGCTCCGAAGTGGCAAGTCCCGACTCTCGCTGAAGGGGAGGCAGCTGTCCCCTGAGGTCACCCCTGCTGACCCAGAGGGCAGGCTGGACAGTCAGGCGGGGTCCGTCCAAAGAGCCAGTTTGATTTGGGAAGCTCGAGGGACGCAGCAGGTCAGTGGGTCCAAGCCTGACTTCCGAGAGCCAAAGGACACATTTGGGGGCAATTGCCTGTCGCCCAAGTGGACAGGTGGGGTGTCTGGGAACTGGCATAAAGCCACTATGGTGGTCAGTGACGAGAAAGGCTCGGAGGTGGGTTCTGAGGTCACCAGTGTGCGCTCGGCCAGGCCCTGCGGCCCTGAGGTCACCTGTACGAGGACCGTCCAGGCAGCTGCCAGGGAGCCCCAGCACCAGGGGCCTGAAGGGGCTGGGAAGAAGCCAGGAGGCTGCATTTCAGCAGGAGAAAGGAGTCCCCCCCGGGGCTGCCCTCGGGACCCTCCTTCCGGGGTGAAGGATGAGACCTCTGACTTCCGCGCATGGCCACGTCCTGATGGGCTAGTGCAGAAAGGGTCCCTCGTTGTGACAGCCAGTGAGGGCGAACTGAGGCCAGCCGAGGCCCGGGAGCCGGAAGCTAGGATGCGGAAGGTGAGTCCCACGGACCAGAGACTCGAGAAATGGAGGCGACGGACTTTACCCCACGACGTGAAGTTTGATGAGTTCAGCTTCCTGTCTCCAGAACACTCTTCAAAGGTGGAGCAGAGACGCACGGATTATCTGAGCCCCACCACTGGTGCCTTAAGGAAACCTCAGCCATCCCATGACAGGGCAGAGGCCCAGGAGAGGCACCCAGATGTTTCACAGGACCCAGCTCATCCAGCAGTCAAGCAAGGGTCACCTGTGGAACCCAAGGCGACATTTTTTGCAGTGACATATCAGATTCCTGATACTCAAAAAGCAAAGAGTGTTGTTAAGTCGGGGCCCCAACACTTGACGGAACATTCTAGAAAAAGAGCTCCGCCTCCATCTCCTCATCCTTTAACATCTACCTTGGTTTCTCTTAACCCTGAAGAGCCGCCGGAGACCATGGGCAATAAAAACTGGGCTCAGGGCAGAGAGCGTGACAGTACAAGCTTTTCAAAAACTCCAAAGCCATCTGATGCTCCATCACCTCTTCGGGATCGGATTCTAGATCTTTCTACTGAAAGAATCATCGATGCCGACGCTGTATGGATTCGTCAGCGACCAGAAGATGGCACTGGCTTTCAGAACGATTGGAAGGACAGTGGAAACAAGACATCTCCCAGCAGCGCTCCCCCAACGACCCCGACTTTTAAAAGTCACCCGAAAGCCGGTGATCTCCTGGTCAGAAGGAAGACTGAGATGGTCAGCGAGACAGTCCCAGGGAAAGTCAAAGAGGTCTACAGATCCAGTGTTCTTGACATTGATGCTCTTATGGCTGAGTACAAGAAGCAGGATTCTCAGGAGCTGAAGGAGGGTCCGCCTGCAGAGCCCAGTATCTCGTCTCAGGAGAGGCCAGGCCAGCAAGGCGGGGTGGAGCGGAGGAGGAGGAGCCTGAAGGAAGGGCCTGAAGCCGAGGGTCTCCGGAAACCAGCCAGTGTTGCTGAAACGAACCCCAGTTCTCGTCCTGGCTCAGGAAAGCAGCCACTAGAGGCCCCGGGGGCAGCCACGAACACCAAACTCAGCCCTCCTCTGTGGGCTCTGCCACACTCGGTTCCTTCTGAAAAATATCCAGGGGCCTCTTCTGGTTCTGGGGGTTCCAGGAAGAAAATCTCAGGAATCACTGAGGATGAAACAAAGGCCTTTGCTGGTAAACATCACAGTGCAAAGGGTCAGAATTACCTGGCTGAGTCAAAGCCCACCACCTGGGAGGGTCCGGGCAGTGGAGCCAGCGTGTCGCCCAAATCCTCCTCAGTGGACCAGAAGAAAGGGACTCCAAGGAAATCCATCAGGAAAGGAGAGGAGGGCCGTGTGGCCCAGTGGGGTGACCACCCACGAGACTGTGGAAGGTCACCATTGGATGTCAAGAGGGCCTATTCAGAGAAGGGCCCCCCTGCCAAAATCCGAGAGGGCCTGTCCATCATGCAGGAAGCCAGAGAGAGGAGACAAGAGCAGCCCAAAGGGAGGCCCAGCCTCCCCAGGGAGAGTTCGGAGGCCGAGGAGACCAAAATGGGACCCTGTCGCCGGGAGTCAGGGACTCGAGACAGTCAGAAGGTGAGTATGAAAGCTGTATCAGTGTTGTCAAATGTTGGTTAAATACGTAGGACAGGGATCTCAAACTCAGAACCTACATGGGCCAGGTGGATATGTAAATGAGTGGAGTCAGCCTGGGTGTCAGACTCTAGGGAATGGGTGGGGATTGTGGCAAATGGAGAGCTCATGCCTTATCTGAAGGGGGCAACTGCTGCTCAGTTCTGGCTGGTTCTTGACAAGTGGTAATGGTGGTCCTGAGATGGCAGATCCGATTTATCAAGAGAATCTGAAAAAAATCCAGATATCTAGGTGTAATCCCCCTCCTGTGAAATGAGGCCAGCTTATTAAAAAATGCTGTTCAGTCCCACAAAACCCATGTCTGCTGGCTCCATTTAGCCCGTGGGCTACCAGTTTGAAACCTCTGGCCTAATGATGATAATAGAAGGTATCGTTGATCGAGCACCTGCTGCATTACAGTGTGTTGGATCAAGTTCATGCTTGTATCTCAGTATTCAGCATCCTGCTTGACATTCTGTGAACATTCAAGACGTATTTGTTGAATGTGCGAATGAGCCATCTTATGTGAGCCTCATGACAATCCCTCTTTCGTGGATTGGGTTTCCACAGAAGCAGACCCTTACAAGTAGTAGTAGTTTTAGGAAGTAATCCCGGGAGGAGTGGTTGGGGAGTGGAGATTTGAGGCAGGGAAGGGAAGGCAGGTGCCGCTCTGGGCAGCTGACACTCATTCTCACTGGAGACCCTTGGGGAACAGCATAGATCACCTCTGAGCTATCCTGTCCAAGGGGCAAGGAACCTGGAGTATTTATTTTCTGGTTTGCTTCTGTCCTAGCCTGAGGCTGTTTCTGGGGCTATTAACATTCCGACTCTTCCCTCCTCACTGGTGCCATCCTCAGTGGTGGAGAGAAAATGATCACACAGCAGCACCCCATCACCACTGGTGTATACTTGAGTGTTGGGCCCACAACATCTGCTGTGGTTTTGATCATCGTGTACAGATGGAAAAAACGGAGGCTCAGAGAGGTTAAGTAAGTTGGCCCAGGTCACACAGCACCAAGTGGCAAAGCTAGTGTTTGAACCCCAGTCTGGCTTGAGACTCAAGCTTTCAAATAAGCCACTTGGTGACCGTCGAGGAACCATGAAGGCGGGGAAGAAATCTAAGGCACGAATCCCATCTTCAGGAAGCTTTGGAGCCCAGTAGGGAGAAGGGACACAGTGATCCATGGCCAGGAAATAATATGGTGCAGAGTGTGGCACTGGAAAAGAGGCCCAGGAAGGCCTCCGAGAGGAGGTGCTGGCTTGAGCCCACCCCTGAGGGCTGGATATGAATTTGGTTGGGCTGAATAGGGGAGGTGAGGACATTCTTGGCAGAACAGCACGTGCAAAGGTTTGGAGGTGGGAAAAAACATGGCATGCTTCTGGGGACAGTGTGGAAACTGACTTAGTGCCACCCCCTACCCACCTGTGGATGTGGTATCAGCAAACCAGGGTCCAAATCCTTCCTCTGCCACTGATGGCCAAGTGGTTAAAGGCAAACCCTTTCACTGTAGGCCTGAGCCTCAGTCCGTCTATAAAAAGAGAAGAGGGGGTCTGACTTGGAAAGGGATGTCGTAGAAATGAAACAGTAGGATTATTCCTAAGGTTAAGGGTGGGTAAGTGGTGGAGTCTGGCTTTGAACTTACGTCTCTTCCAATCACCACATTCAGAATTGCCTTGGAGTCTCCACTCTGCCACTTACCAGCTGTGTATAAGCAGTCACTTGCCCTCCCTGAGCCTCCGTTTCCCCACTGGAGTCACCAGGGATCCCTACCTCACAGCACTGTCCTAGGCTGAATGGAGATAAAGCACACAACATGGGCTAGGCACCCAAGGGGTGTGAGTGCAGGGCCAGCCTGTGGCTTCTGCCCACGGGCTCCTCGAGAAGAGATTCACCTCTCCCCACCGCCAGGCTGTTATTGTGGGAACCATGGGAGAGGGAAGAAGCCAAGGAAATGTGACACTTCAGCTGTTTGCCAGTGCCTCGCTCAGGGGCTCTGCTGGCAGCAGGAGAATCTGGGCATTGTGGAGGGGGCCCCAGCCTGGCCTTCGACACCCGCCCAGGGTGCGTGGGCCCCAGGACTGCTGTTGTCAGGGGATCTGTTTCCTCACTAAGGATTGAAAGGCCTTGGACCAGCTCCCCGTTTCTGTTCTCTCCTGCCCAAAGATCTTTGGTTCATCTTAAAAATAAAATAAACAAAAGCAACACAGAAGTACAAAATGGTAGTTGTTGAAAATTCAAACCTTACGGGGTTGCTTAAAAAAGTGATCCCCTCCCCTCTTGAACCCCTTCCCTTTGTCATCCCCCAGATGTCACAGTTTTTGATCCTTTGGGACTCTCCTACACTACAGAGTTGCTTATCAATCATATATATTCATTATTGCAAATGATAGTGAATGCTTCTGTAACATTTAAAATATTATAGAAACATCTGGTTTAGAAAGAAATTCTCCCCAAAGTGATGCGTCTGGTACATAAACTGGGGCTCACCCTTCCAGGCCCATGAGTGGTTCTCAACCTTCGGCAGTTTGCACCCAGAGCCCCTTTGGCTAAGTTTGAAATGCTGGGGAAGCGTTTGCTCCTGGCATCAGTGGGTGGGGACCAGGGGTGCTACTCAACACCCTACAAAGCACAGGACGTCCAGAATCATCCAGCCCCAAAATATATGTAGCTCCAAGGCTGAGGAACCCTGGGGGGGGGGGGAGAGAGAGAGAGAGAGAGAGAGAGAGAGAGAGAGAGAGGTAAGTGTAGACTGTTTTATGAAACGTGGCAGTATGCTACAGAAAATAATCACAATTTGCTTTTTTTTTCATAGTAAACACACAGAATGTATATAAATCACCTTGTTATTTTGCATGGCTGCAAAGTATTTTATTATGTGACCGAGCCCCAACTGTTTTATCCGGACTCTTGTTGATGGATATTTAGGTGGGTTTGAGTTTTGGGGGTTGGAAGCAGGACGTCAGTGACTCTGCTTGATGTGACGCTGCTTCCTTGGGTGAAGATTTCTTGAGTCGCAGCCAGTTCTGCTCATGTACCCGGAATGGGGTGTGATTGTAATTAAAGCAATCCCTCCCTCCCTCCTTCCCTCTCTCTTGCTTTCTCTTTCTCAACAAACATTTACTGAAACTTTGTCCCCAGCCCAATTATCGTATTTCATTTAATTAAATTACTTATTTTACTTTCAAAGGAGAATATTTTCACGTGGCTCCAAAAATACTTAAAGGTATAGAGTAAAAATTCCCCCCACCTCTCATTCCCCATCCTTCCCTTCCTCCCCATCCAGTAATCACTTACAGTCTTTTTTGTCCAAATTCTTTCGAGTTTCTTCCTGAAAATACAAGCCAATAGGAATGTATAATCATGTTTTTGTCTCCCGTTTCCATAAAAGAGAGCATTCTGTAGGAGTGCTTGAAACCTTGGTTGTCTATGGGAGGAACTGTGGGAATCCTAAAAGATAGGAATGCAGGGGACTCACCCCAGACCAGTTGGGTTGGAACCTCTGGGGTGGGGCCCACCTTTGTTAGTTTTAAAAGCTCTCGTGGAGGTTCTCAGGTTGAGGGTCTCTGCTGAACCCACAGAACTGCCACCCACCTTTTTCTCGTCAATACATCTTGAAGAGTTGTTGGATTCAGCCCCCAGAGTGGCCCCGTTCCTTCTGATAGCTGCACAGCACACGTGGCTCGGAGTTCCCATCTTTTAATATTTACAAACCTTGTATGTACGTACGTACGTCATGTTGCACATGCGCAGGTACAGCAGGTCATCACCTAGCATTGTTTCATGCAACGTCGTTTGGTTATAATTGTCAATGGGAGGAAAATAATGGCTTCCCGGTTGGGGCAACGGTCTGTGGAGTTTGCAGGTTCTCCCCATGTCTGCCTGGGTTTCCTCCCACATCCCAAAGATGTACATGTTGGGTGAACTGGTGCCTACATTGTTCCCGTCTGAGAGAGACAGAGAGACAGAGAGAAAACGCTGCCGGAAGAGGTTCTGGCCACCCACCACCCCAAATTGGAATAAGCGTGTTGGAAAATCATTATCTTGTTTTGGCTCATCTTTCTTACATGTATATATAGTTCACATTTATTGCAGTGCCCAATATTAGGTGTGTTGGGGCCCTTGTTTAGAAGCTGGGTGTTGTTTTGTGACTGGATATACATATGCCATAGGAACGTAACTCTTGTTTATATCAATTGGCCTATAGTACAACGGGTTTCATTGTACCTGGTTTTACTTAAAGTCGCCGTTTCCATGAAGCTACGGATGACGTTAGGTGAGGACTTACTGCCTATCCGTGGGTTCAGGATAACGATCGCCTGTCTCGGGGTGAACACAGTTGGCATTTTGTAGGACCCTGCCAGTGCACCCTGCCTCAGAGCTGTACCAGCTTGCACCCTCATCCCCAATGACAGGCCCCATTTCTCTCAGCTTGCCAGCTAGGTGTATCCTCAGACTCTGAAGCTCATGTCCCTAACAAGTGTCCATCGTCTTGTCCTGTGGATGAGGCCATTTGTATTTCCTTGTAACCCACTTGTTTATGTTCTGCCGACTTTTCTTTTGGGATGTCGGTCCTTTTCTCATTGAGTTCTTGGAGTTTTTTTATTAGGAAGACGAATGCTTTGCACTTTTAGGATTGGATTTCTCCCTGAAACAGCCCTGGACTGCAAATTGGGCAGACCTGGGATCGGGTCCTGGCTTTGTGACTTACAAGCTGTGTGAGTCCGGGCACCATGCCAGACCTCTCTGAGCCTCAGTTTGCTCATCTTCAGAATGGGCATCCTGCCTGCTTCATGGGCTTGTTGGGGATGTATCACAAAATAATGTGTGGTCAAGCCCTTGGCCCACGGCCTGGCGTGAAGGAGGCTTGAGGACATGAAGGGATGCACTTCCTCCCTTCATCCCCTCATTTACTACATTTAATAAAGCTACTGACCCCAGGCCAGGCTCCGCTCTAGACAACAGGGCTGCTGACAGGCACCAGCCCACTGAACCAATCAGCCACTGGCCGCATGTGGTTATTTATAAATTTAAATTAGTTAAAATTCAGGAAGATTGAAAACTTCAGGTCCTCTGTTACACTGGCCACATTCAAGTGCTCAAAAGCCACTGGCGGCTCCTGGTGCCTGTACTGGACAGACCAGACTGAGGATTTCTCCATAATCACAGAGTGTTCCAGTGGGTGACGCTGGTCTAGGAGGCAAACAGAACTCAAGCGAGTGAGTGGGTGGGATTGTTTGGAGAGTGGTAAGTCCTGGGGAGATAGAAAAAAGGAGTTGACGGGGAAGTGAATTTAAATTTAAAGGGGCTCGTTTCAGGGGATGACAAGTGCCATCCGAGTGATGGAAGGGATCCAGCCAGGTCAGGACCTGCAGGGGGAGGCAGGAGCAGCAAGTGAAGATGCCCCAGCATGCCTGTGAGCTGGTCTTGCAGATGCTGGAGGCACCCCAGTGGGAACAGAGGGTGCTAGCTGGAGCTGAGAGGGAGAGGTGAGCAGGGTGTGGACTGAGCCCATGAGGGTAGAGGTAGGAAGGCCAGCGAGGAGGCTGCCGTGGTCCTCAGACCAGAGTGGTGGTGGCCGTGGAGGGGACTGTGGCATTTGGAGGGTGAGGGGGTTACAGCTTTATTGAGGTGCACAGCCATCCCTTGGTTTCCGCAGAGGACTGGTTCCAGGACACCCTGTAATACCAAAATCCACAGATGCTCGAGTCCCTCATATGAAATGGTGTAGTATGTGCACCTTTAGGAACTGCCAGACTGTTGTCCAAAGCAGCTGCACCATGTTACATTCCCACCAGCGGTGTATGAGGGTTCTGATTTCTCCGCATCCTCACCACCGCTTGTTATCATCTGTCGTTTGGATGGTAGCCATCCTAGTAGGTGTGAAGTTGTATCGCATTGTGGTTTTGATTCGCATTTCCTGTTGAGCATCTTTTCATGTACTTATTGGCCACTTGTATGCCTTCTTTGGAGTAATGCGTGTTCAGATCCTTTGTCCATTTTTTTTCCATCGGGTTATTTGTCTTTTTATTATTGAGTTGTAATTATTCTATATTCTGCATACAAGTCCCTTCTCAGACGTGATTTTATGATTTGTAGACATTTTCTCCCATTCTGTAGATTGTGTTTTTATTTTCTTAATGGTGCCCTTTGAAGCATAAACATTTTTCACTTTAATGAGGTCCAATTTATTCTTTTGTTGCTTGTGCTTTTGGTGTCACATCTAGGAAACCCTTGCCCAATCCAAGGTCAGGAAGACTTATGCCTCTATTTTCTTCTAAGAGTTTCCCAGTTTTAGCTCTGACATTTAGGTCTTCGATCTATTTTGAGTTGATTTTGGTATGTGACATGAGGTGCACAGCATGTTTCAAAGGCAGAGTCTCAGCTTTGTGGAGGAGGTGCAGAGAAAGAGGAGACTAGAGGGTGACCCCAGGGTCGGCTGGGTGATAGGCAAGGCGGAAGAAGAACAACTTTGGAGGGGAGGCATCGCGAGGCCTGTTTGGGGCACGTGAAGTCTGAGATGAGCATGAACAGTGAGTGTAGATGTTGCAGGGGCAGTGAGATCTACAAATCTGGAGTCCCAACATGGAGAGACAGAGTCTGGAGTTGTCGGTGTGTAGCGGGGATTTATTTAAAGCCATGAGGCATTATGAGAGGTCCCCAGGGAGTGATACAGCAGGAGCAGAGAAGGCTCTGTGGCTGTCCTGGGGACACGCCTACCTTCAGACGTCCCTCTGCGAGGCGGGGAGGCTGAGTCGGACCAGCCAGGGAGGCAGGAGGAGAACCGGAGAGTCTCATAAGGCATCAAAACAAGAGGCTGTGAGGCAAGGGAGCAGGAACCCAGACCTGCTCTTCCCTGATGCTGTGTGTTCTTACGGAGGTGCCTTCCCTCGCTGGGCCTCCCTTTCCCCGTCTGTGCGGCGAGAGTGTGAGACACGTAAAATCCAACTTCTTCTGGAGTCCCGTATTTACTGGATTGTGAATTTTTCCCCTGTGTGTAAGAGTGGGGAAAAAAGACAGGATTCGGACTAGTGTATATAGTAAGAGTATGTCCTATTCATGTACCGTTTCTCGATATATCCGTGTATAAGTGCGTGTGCGTTGGCGAGATGTCTAAAATGAGGTTGCCAAAGGTTACCAGTGGCAGTAATGAGACTGGCTAACGTTTCTGGAGGGATCCCCACTTGGGTGGCGTGAAGGAGACCCTGTGAGGCCCGCCAGGTGCCCAGGACTCGTGCACGTCCGCCCCCTGGTGGCAGCACTGGGTCATACACTTTCTGTGTGCCGTCCCTTATTTGGTTCTCCCGTGAAACTAGAAGCTGAGTAGTATTATTATTGGTCTTTTTGCACATGGTCAAGGCTCGGAGAGGTTAAGGCACAGTTATTAAGTATCTGAGGCTGGGCTGCACCCAGACTTTCTGATCCCACGTATTACCGCTCATCACGGAGGCAGACCGCTGTGTGTGTGTGTGTGGGGGGGGGGGGGGTGGTTGGAGGCAGGGGGAGGTTCTGGCCCTTCACTTTTCTTCTTTGCCCTTTTAGGTATAGAATGGACTCGCGTGGTGTGACACATTCTTTCTGTAAATGACGAAGCCCTAGTAAATTCCTTTCCTTGTGTTCTGTGTTTCAGGGGCTGTCCTGGGACCCGGGCAGGGAGGGTGCCCTCCAGGACAACGAGGAGCCACTCCGGCAGGTGTCACCTGTGGCCTTGGGCCCCCGGAGAAGCCACAGCTTCTGCAAGGACAAGAGGAGCGGAGCCTTTGTGGTGAGTGATACCGGCATGGCCGGAGTGGAGCTCGCCGGCGGCGCTGGTGGCTGACCACCACTGGGAATGTGGCTCTATGGAGAGTCAAGTCTGGCCCGGGGGCCAGAGGTGGAGGACAGGCAGGCGCCTGCGTGGCAATCTGCTGTTGCCTGATTGGCTCTGCTGCGGTTCTTGATGTGGTGGAGAGGGTTTGGTGGCTCCGCCGAGGAAGCCTTCCTTCCTCTCAGGTTTCCGGCCCACAACAGAGAGGTAACCCCAGCTGCCTGGCATGGAGCAGTTAAGAGAATGTGTGCTGGGGTCTGAAGGACCTGGGTTCGAATCCCAGCACTGTCCCTTCTCAGCTTCTTTGAGCAATTGACTTCGTTTCTCTGCACTTTAGTCTTTTTACCTGGAAAACAGGATCATGATTCCTAACTCTTTCATGCCATTGGGAGGATAGTGTAAGATTGTTTGTAGGGCCCAGCACATAATAATTCGGACAAGGACGGATCCTTGTGGTCAGCATGGGAGGCAGCCGTATCGCCTGGGTTCAAATCTAGCTCTGCATGAAGACAGGCCTCTGGCTTCAGTTTCCTCATCTGTAAAATAGACATAATAATAGTATCTGCTTCACAGGGCTGATGTGGGGCACAGATAGGACAATGCAGAAAGTTTTTAACACGGTCCCAAAGACACAAAAAACACTTTAATAAGTGTTATCCTTACCATTATTATTCTTGTTTTTGAGTCTCCATTGGGCTGTCACTTAGCTCTGTCTCCTTGGATCAGCACTTCTCTCTCAGCCTGTTTCCTCACTTGTGACAGGAGGTGGGTAAATGATGCAGCACAACTTGGGGAAGCCCCCCCCCCCTAGAGCCTCAGTGTCCCCAAGTGGGCTCCAGGGCTTCGCCACTTCTGATTTTCTGTGCTTTCTTTTTCTTCTTTTGGGCTTTAGTTCCATGACACTTGGAGATCTGCTGAGTTCTTGCTAAGAAGTCACTTCCAGGCCCCAGGGCCCACGTGGGGACATCTAAGATAGGTGTTTCTTGAATGAGGTGATACTAATTCAGCTCACCAGTCCTTTTTGATTGCACAGCTCCGTGCATTTCAGTGATATTTCTGCCTGGTCTCATGTCTCCGACACATGGGATCCTCCAGCATTTAAATCCTAGGTCTCTTCCTTCTAGCTTTATGGCAAGAACTTCACTTCCCTGAACCTCGGTTTTCTCCTTTGTAAAATGGGGTGAAGAAGACGCCCCTGGCAGGGTTTGTGCTGGGACCTGCCAGCAGAATGGCTACAACAGAGTTACAGAGCCTGACCGTAGGGCTGGGGTGACAGAGCCCGACGAGGAACTCGGACCCTGGCGAGACGTCTGCAGCCCCGGAAAGCTTTCCCAGGTGTTCAGATCGCAACCACAAATTCACACACATTTGAAATCTGCCTGGTTTTTTTCGTCAAATGTTCCCTTCCACTAATTTCTTTCTTACCTTTTGTCCATTCACACTCAGGTAGCACCGCCTCAGCTTATCTGATTGTACTTGAATTTGTGTGTGTGTAAAGACAAAGGTTATGGAGAGAAAAGCATTTAAAACCAGTCTTTTTATAGTCTGCTCGCTGGCATCCTCCCTGGTCTCCTGGCTCCTCCTCTTCCACTCTGTCGTTGAGGAGCCTTTGTCCTTGGAGTGGCTTGCCTTGGCGCTCTCCTTCTGGCCCCTGAGGCCCCTGCCCCATTGCTGCCTGCTTGATTTCCTCTCCTCCAAAGGTGAATGAGTAAGGCCAAAACTGGATAAGGCAGGGTGGAAGACCTCATTTCTCATGCTTGCAATTCTGGGAGTGGCCACCAGAGGGTGGTGGTGTTCCGCTCACTTGATGGCACCAAAGCCTAACTGGGGAGAACCTTAGCATTGGGTTCTGGAGGCTGAAAGAAAGAAGTGGGTTCACGTTCCTTGGGCAAGTGACTTGATGGACCTCCTTGAACCTCCGTTTTTCATCTCTAAAATGGGGATGGTTCTATCTGGCCTCAAGAGTATTTTTGTGAGCAGTAAATGTGATCACTCAGCACTCAGAAGAGTAAATCCTCAGTGAATGCTTTGGCTGCAGTGGTTGGTTTTCCTTCTTTCTACGCTTCCCCTTTCTCTTTCCTTATCCTCTCCTCCCTTCCTTTCCCTTTCCCCTCCTCGCTCCCCCTTTTCCTCTCTTCTCCCTTTTATCTCACCTAGTCCAACTCTCTCATTATAAATGGGGAAGCAGGCCTACAGAGAGGCCTGACTTGTAGCCAGAATGACCCGCCAGATGGGGACTGCCGTCCTGAGCCCTTGTCCCTGCTGGCTGCCCCGACTCCTCTGGAAGTTGGTCAGACCTGTGTTTTGTATTTCGTGAGGCGTTTGAGGGGGTTCACTGATAAATATTGTCGGCTGTTATTCCCATGCTGTTTTGATGAATAACTGTGCTTTTGGTTTCCAGTTAAGTTCAAATTCTACCCCTTTTTGAGTCTGTGTCTCAGGCCTTGTCAACCCCCAGTCCATCTCCATGTTAGGTAGTATGAATTTTGCAGAGGAGGAAACTGAGGCTCAGAGAGGTTAAGCTGTTTGCCCAAGGCCACACAGTTAGCAAGTGGGGAGCTGGAATGGAAACTGAGCCTGTTTCACTTCCAGCCTTAGACCTGGGCCCTTTCTGCCATGGGACTGTGTTTTTGGCCTGTCACCAACCCCTGCCAGCCCCTCTCTTCCCTTGAGCCTGCAGTGCTTGGTGTGCATTAGCCCACGAGGAAACAAGACACCCTGGGCCATGTGGCTGAGAATGTGATATTTTTCCAGCCCAGGGTTGGCTGCCAGCTTTTCTGCGGCAGCCATCCTCTGAAGGGCTCTTGGGACTTGCCAGGGCTGATTTGCATAGCCCTGCCTACTCCTGGCTGAACCACAAGCTGGTCAGACCCTGAGCGTGAGGTCCTATGGTTTGGCCCCATCACTGCATAGAGGTGAACAAGTGAGTTTACCACTCAGGGCCTCTCTTTTTATCCTCTGTAAAATGTAGCATCTTAATAATAGTAATACTTACTGCAGTGCTTACTGTGCGGTGTAGGTACTGATATTATCCCCGTTTTACAGGTGGGGAAAACTGAGGCTAAGAGTCATAGTACCTCTCCCAAGATCTGAGTCTGGAGTCCATACTCCTAACCATCTGCTGAACTTCCCACTACTCTACTTTGTAGGTGGGAAGATTGAGCTGAAATGAGACAATGCTTATAAAGTACTTAGCGCCTGCTTACAAATAACTCCCTGATAAATATTACCTGCTATTATTATACTGATAATTATTATTTGCTGTCAGTTTTATTATTTGCTGTCAGTGTGTTAGTCTACATTCTCTTGAAGAGCTACTGATGGGACAGGAAGTCTTCCCCAGGCTTAGGAGTTTTGCGCAGTTGAGGAAACTGAGGCCTGGTGCGGGGAGGTGTGTTGTCCAGGATCCCACAGTAGCTGGGACTGGGAATTCTGCCTTTCTGACTCCCTGGCCGGTGCTCGCTGTTCCCCCGCTGCCTGTTCCTTTCAGGGGTACCCTTAGGTCCTTGGGTTTGTGTAGCAAATCTGAGCCCCATGCTGGGCCAACCTTCTGCCCCCATCCACACCCTCTTTTCCCCATAAAGTGAGCCTTTGGTCTGCACTCATGCAGGGATCATAAAACACGGTGACTCAGTTGTGGACCGTGAACCTGGGTCACAGTTTGCCCCAGAGGCCCCGCCCATGACTGTGAAGGCACAGCTTTATCAGCTGTGGGGTTCCGTGCAATGGAGCAGGTAGGTGGGCCTCTGGTAACCTCGAGAATGTTCTCCCAAATCCCCAAACCCATCAGTCGGTATTTGCTGGTTCATGTAGTGATAAGTTCATTCCTTGTGGGCCTACTGTGCACCAGGTCCTGAGTGAGGGGACCCTGGAGATTCTCTCACCCAGGCCCCTGGGGTTCACAGTCCAGGGCGTGCCTGAAGGTGGCCTGGGAGGGCCTTGTTAGGTGATGGAGGAGAAGAGGGGGGCGTTCATGGAGGAGGAATAGCGCATGCGAAGGTGTGGAGTGGGGAGACGCAAGAGGCGTGTTTGGGGGAACAGTGAATAGCCCACTTAGGCTGAGATGGAGTGTTTGCGGGTTTCAGTCTTCCTTTTGACAGATATTAATATTTATCTGCATATCCTAGGTGCTGTGTCAGGCATTGGGCTACGGTTATGAATACGACATAGATAAATCAGAAGGTAGATGGGTAATTGCAGTGGGTGATAATGGCTGCTGTTCTCTGCATACTTACTGTGTGCCAGATACCATGTCATGGACTTTATCTGCATCCCTTCATTTAATTTGTTCAAGGTTCAAAGCCTCCTCGGGGCTGGGAGGGGCATGTCTCCATGTGGGGGATGGCTCACAGAGGAGGGACACTTGTGGTAAGTCGTGAAGGGTGAACAGCTGTTTGACAGGTGGGTGTGGTCTGGGAAGAAGTGGTTTGTTCCAGAGGAGGCAACCGCCTGGGCAAAGGTTTAGGGGCGTGAAGCTGTACTCTATACATTGAATATATTCCAGAGTCCAGGAGACGGCCTGCAGTCTCTTTTAAACTTGGCTTTGATGCATTCTTCCTAGACACCCCGGATGTGTGCTTTAATGCTGAGTTCAGACCTTTTTCCCCCTACGTTTCTTGCTGATGAAATTGGGGTCCTTGTTTCTGAGGGGTGTTGCCACCTCCCGGCAGCTCTGTGGTCGTGCTCCCATCTTTGTACAGGGATCTGCCATGGCCGCCATTGGAAGTTTGAAAGCATTTGGACCTGATGCCTCTCTTATGATTGGAGAATGGGGGAAAATATTTGGATTCTAATGACAGGACTTGTAAATTCTTGTGAATGCAATCGACCTGAGATAAGAGGAAACTCTTGAGGTCACCCCCAATGGACGACGCATCATTGGTTCTGGTTAGAGATTCTCTTTGATTACTGGTTGGTTGACTAGGCGTTGAAATGGGAAGGAAAAAATCAAAATGAAAGACCACATGGGAACTGCTAGAAAGAACTCATCAAAGATTGTACTTGAAAGACAAGTTGTAAATTAAGATATTAATGGTTTTCTTATTTGTCTAGATGTGGACCCTCCTTCCCACCTGCTAGTGGGAATGTTTGGCATTACAATGTTGGGCTTGTGTTCCTGTCACGTTGAATCCAACGTGTACCAGGAATGTGGCTCTCTGGCCTAATTGAAAGAGCTAATGTGCCTCATACAGCAAGATGTCCAAAGAGGGGAGGCTGCTGGCTTAGCTCAGTATCTCTGAGAGTCTCTTGGGCTTTCCCTCATGCTTCTTGCCTCATTGGCCCAAAGTGGCTGCCACTTGCAGGCACTAGGTTTCCTTTCAGGCAGGAAGAGGTGGGGAGCCAGAAGGGCTGTGTTAGTTGTGTCCGCCCTTTTAATCAAGAAAGCAAAAGCTTTTCCCAGAGCAGCCTCCAGGAGACCTTCACGTATATATCGTGGGAAGGGCCTGGATCACATGGCAACTCCTAACAGCAAGAGAGTCTGGGAAAGTCAATGTTCAAGTCTTCTAGCCTCTATCATGGAAGGTGGCTGAGTTGGAAGTGGCCCTTAGTCATTCCACAGCCAGCAGTGTGTATTATAGTCTGAAAGGAGATGGGGATTGTTGGGTCCTTCACAAGAAAGCCTTGGGCCTCTAAACCAGAATACAGGACAAGAGAGAAAATCTGCCTGGTGTCTGTATGTGTGACGTGAGGTGTGTGCTGGACACTGGGCTTCTGGGATAGGAAGACGCAATCCTCGCCATCCACGTTCCCTAGCCTTCTGGGGAGCAGGGCTCAAGAGACAGGCCCGGTGGAAGCTGGCTCAGAGGCCAGAGTGACCCTCACTCTGTCTGGACAAGTCAGGATGACGTGCTGGCCTCAGGAGCATGAGTGTGGAGCTGAGCGGTGAGAAACGGGACAGTGCCCTGAGAAGGCCCTGGAATCCTCTGACACATGGCTAATTCCATTTGTTAATTGCTTCTTGTCTTTCACTGCTGGATTGAGGGCTAAAGCCCACCAAGTAACGTATATTTCAGCTGATTGAAGTTCCTTTTCTGGATGAAAAACCAGCCAGACCAGAAAGCTTTTATTTCCTTGATCTTAAAATGCAAAGGATCCATTGTAACTGAGATTTTGTATTGGGAGGATTTTGTATTCACCCATTTACCCAGCTATCGCTCCACCCACCCACCCACCCACCTACCCATCCATCCTCTACCCAGTTATTAATACATATAAAGCTCTCAGGATATAAAGATGAATAAAATTACTTCCTGTCCTCAGATTACTCACATTCATAGACTATAAACAAAGTAATTATATAGTCCACAATGATTAATATTGTTCATTCATTCATTTATTCACCCATTCATTCAGATATTTACTGAGCACCTATTATGTGTCATGTGCTATTCTTGGCCTTTCAAGTGCAGTAATATGTATGGTTCCTGCCTTCCCGGAGCTTATACTCTAGTGTGGGGAGACAGACATTAAACAAGGAGCCAGACTCAAAAGCAAGAGATTTTCAGATGGTCCCAAGTGCTACGTATGAAGAATACAAAATAAGGTGTTGGGAATCGAGTAACTAAGGAAGAGGGTGGTTGGAGGCTTTTTCATATTAGGGGGTGAGGGAGGGCTTCTCTGAGGAGGTGACCTTGGAGCTGAGACCTCATGTAGAAGAATCAGAGGGAGAGCATCAGGCAGAGGGAACAGCAAGTGCTAAGGTCCTGGGGTTTATTGTGGTTAGTAGTACTGCTGCTAATGGTAAGAATAATGATGGTGGTGCCCCTGGGCCTGGAATGGAGAGAATGAGGGGTGAGGGAGTTGGCAGGGGTCACATTACACCAGGCCTTGCTGGCCTCTGTAAAGAGGCTGGTTTTGGGTAAGTGCAGCCTGCTTTGGTGAGTGCAGAGGAGGGAGGTATCAGAGCATCTGGAGGAATCCAGAACAATGTCAGAAGGAAGCAGGCTCTACAGGAGAAGGACTTTGCCAAGAGGAAGGGAATCTGGTGAGCGGAATGGCGTGTGCGTACATGAAGAGGCATAGGAGAACATGGGTTTTTCCAGGAGCTGCGAGGAGGTTACCTGGGAACTGGTGGTGATGAGGCAGGAGAAGGTTGACAAGGCCCAGGATGAGAAAGACCCTCAGGGTCAGAAAACGGGGCCTGCCAGGAACCAGGGAAAATTAAGGCCAGGGCATCATCAGCGGTAAGGCTTGGAGCGCCCTCTAGTGGACATTGTGGAAAAGGGTTGGAGAGGGTAAACTGGAAGCTGGAGCCCATCCAGTTGGCAGTAATCTGGGCAAGATCATTAAAAAAAGATTATTGTCGTTAAATATACATAACATAAAATTTACCGTTTTAACCATACTATTCAGTATGTTTAAAAAACATAGTCATTAAGTTCATTCACAGTGTTGTGCAGCCGTAAGCATTCTCCAGTTCCAGAATTTTTTCATCCTCCCAGACAGAAACTCTGTACCACGAAACACTAACTCCGCCCCATCGCCTCCCAAAGCCCGTGGAAACCGCTATTCTACTTCCTGCCTCTATGAATGTGCCTGTTCTAGATACTTCATGTAAATGGACTTGTACCATATTTGTCCTTTGGTGTCCAGCTTGCTTCACTTAACGTGTCTTTCATGCTCATCCATGTTGTAGCGTGTGTCAGTACCTCTTTCCTTTTTAAGGCTGAATAATATTCCGTTGTATGCATGTCCCACATTTTGTGTATCCATCCGTCTGTGGATGGACTCTTGGGTTGTTTCCACCTTTTGATTATTGTGAGTAACGCTACTAGGAACGTTGGCGTGCAAGTATCTGAGTCTTGGCTGTCAGCTATTTTGACTCTATATCAGGGAGTGGAATTGCTTAAAAAAATACGGTAATTCTGTGTGTAACTTTTTGAGGAACCACCAAACTGGTTTCCAACGTGGCGTCACCATGTTACATTCTCGCCAGCAGTGCAGAAAGGTTCTCGTTTCTCCACACCCTGGTCAATACTTGTTATTTTCTGGGTGTTTGCTTGTTTGTTTGTTTATATATATATAATAACCATCCTAATAACTATGTAATGGTATCTCATTGTGGTTTTGACTTGCATTTCCCTAATGAGTAACAATGTTGAGCATCTTTTCGTAAGCTTATTGGCCAGTTGTGTATCTTCTTTGCCCATTTTTGAATCAGGTCGTTTCTTTTCCTGTTGGCGAGTTGTCGGAGTGTTATATGAATACTCATTCCTTATCAGAGATACGATTGGCAAATATTTTCTCCCATTTTATGAGTTTTCACTCCCTTGATAGTGGTCTTTGATGTACAACGATTTTTAATTTTGTTGAAGACCAATTTATCTATCTCTTTTGTTGCCTGGAATTCATTTTTAAAATGTAAGTGTAATATACATTCAGAAAAGAGCACACTTCTTAAGCCGGTGGCCTGGATTTGAATCCCCGTTCTGCTACTTCCCGGCTGTGTGACGGAGTGGCTTCACATCTCTGTACCCGTTTCCCTATCTCTGTAACGGGAATAATAATAGAGCCTGCTTGTTAGAAATGCAGTGTGGTTCGATGAATGAATGTATGTAAGGCACTGTGAACAGTAGGTGTCACCAGTAGGTGTCACTTTATAAGTGACAAATACTTTATTAAGTGTTAGCTGTTATTGCTATGACCATATGTTATACATCGAGTGTCTGCATGGCAGACACTGCGTTAAGCGCTGTACGCACATTCCATCATCCCATTTTTATCCTCACAACCCCCAAGAGGTGGGTGTTCATTGTCCCCATGTTGTAGATGAGGAAACTGAGGCCTGGACCTTTATGAGGCTTGTCCAGTATCATTTCCTGGCACTTGTCCCCTACCATGTTTCCCCAAAAATAAGACCTACCCCAAAAAGAAGCCCCAGATAAGATCGTCAGCCAGACAGACACATTTAGTACGTTATGATGATGTTCCAGAAGAAGATGACATATTTGAATAAATGCAGGTTGTTGTACATGAAAAAATAAGGCATTCTCTGAACATAAGCCCTAATGCATCTTTTGGAGCAAAAATTAATATAAGACCGGTCTTATTTTCAGGGAAACACGGTAAGTGACCTCATTATATCCTGAGGTGCTAGGAAGATGCCCATTTTAGAGATTTTGAACCTGAGGCTCAGAGAGGAAAAATGACTGGCCCAAAGACACACAGTGAAGAAACAACACCTGGGTTGAATCCTGGCCTGTGGACTCATACCTTACAGCTGATGAGGGGTAGGGGGTGTCTGTTGGGGCCAGGACCCCCATGTGGAAGAACGCTGTGCACTGGATTCTGTTTCAGTGGTGCCCCTGGAGCTCCCGGGGACTGAGGGCCTGAGGCCAGGGAGGACCTCCCGTGGGGGGCTGACTGGCCCATGAATGACAGGGACCCCTGCTCCCCTTGCAGAGCCCCCCTACAGGGGCGGGGTGAGCAGCCTGATGTTAGCACTGGGGGGTCCTTTCGCAGCTGGGAGGAGATCCTGGAGCACCATAACCTTCTCCGTGTGTAACCCATTCAGTCTCACAAGACACTGCCGCCATTACACAGGTGAGGAGTAGAGGCCCAAAGGGGTGAAGACGACCCGTTCCTTTTGTTTCTCCTCCCTGAGAAAGTATGTTGGAACGCCGCTGTATGCGAATGATGCTGATACTGGGGTCATCTTCACTTGACTCATTATTATTATTATTATTATTATTATTTTGTAGAAAGCAAAATCGTTAACAAACATATACGCGTTCAGCTGCTAATAGTGAAAACGGGATGGCTGTTCATCCCACCCCCAAACCCCTGGCCACCACTGATCTTTGTGCTGTCTCCATAGTTTTGCCTTTTCCAGAATGTTATACAGTTGGAATCACGCAGTGTGTAGCCTTTTCAGATGGGCTTCTTTCACTTGTGATAAGCATTTAAGGTCCCTCCGTGTCTTTCCATAGCTTGAGAGCTCATTTCTTTTTAGTGCTGGATGATATTCCATTGTCTGGATGTACCACAGTTTATCCATTCACCTACTGAAAGCCCGCTTGGTTTCTTCCAGGTGTTGGTTATAAATAACGCGCCATAAACATCTGTGTGCAGGTTCTTGTGTGAATCTAAGTTCTCAGCTCCTTTGGGTAAAACACCAAGGAGCATGACGGCCGGACCGTATGGTTAGAGTATGTGTAGTTTTGTACCCTATCAGTTTTTTAAGTATACAATTCAGCGGCGTTCAGTGTACTCACAGAGTTGTGTACCCATCAAACAGTCCGATTTAGAAGCTTTTCATGAACTCCCAAATAAACCAAGTGCCCCTTAGCAGCCAGCCCCCAGTCCCCTCCTCAATAACGCGACCATTTATGGACCCCCAGCATGTGCCAGGCACGCGCTGGGTTCATGCTCATGGTGACCCTACAAGGCAGAGACTATCGTTCCCAGAGAGTGTTCTTGTCATTTTCCAGCTGACAAAGCTGAGGCCCAGGGAGTGAAGTCCCTTGCCCACATCGCTCAGCTGGGAGGTGGTGGACCTGGGATTTGAACCCAGTGGAACTTGTGCTCGGAGGATCTAACACATGAACTGACGTCTCCCAAATGCCAGTCATTCTTGTATCACCTTGAGAACCTTTCATACACATAAACCTCCTGGACTTACATTTCAGTTAACATCTTTCTTGCACTTGACTCACTTTTTAAAATATAACAGTTTTATTGAGGTGTAATTCACAGATCGTAGAATTCACTCATTTAAAGAGTACAATTCAGTGGCTTGTAGTGTGTTCATAGAGTTGTGTCACCATCACCACAATCCCCTTTAGAATATTTTCCTCCCCAAAGGAAAGCTGTTCCCGTTGGCTGCCACCCCCAATCCTACCTCCTTCCAGTCCTAGGCAAGCTCCATTCGACTTCGTGTCTCTATGAATTTGTCTAGTCGAGGTGCCTCATGTGAATGGAATCGTAATATTTGGCCTTTTGTGCCTGACTCCTTTCATTTAGTGTAGTGTTTTCAAGGTTCCTCCATGCTGCAGAGTGTCCGTATTGCCTTCCTTTTAGTGGACGAATAAGATTCTCTTCCATGAACATTCCATGTTTTGGTTATGTATTTGTTGGTTGGTAGGTTGACAGACGTTTGTCTTTCCTTCCCACTTTTTGGTTCTTGTGAGCACGGCCGTCATTTTTATGTCCCTTTGTAATGGTTTAATGTCTTCACAAGTCTAACCTCTGTGTGCACCACTTAGGAATTTTTTATTTTCTGATTCTTGTCTCCCTGCCCCAAACAAGAATGGCAGGATTGCAGGGTTCTGGACTCCCTTGTTTACCGTGGTGTTGTCAGTACAGAGTTGATGCTCCTTCAATGTTTGTTGAATGAGTGAGGGAGGGAGGGAGTGAGTGAGTGGGTGAGTCAACAGCCAGGAGGACACACAGACCTGTGCACAACTAAGTAACCTGATGAAGGAGCGAGTGAGTGGTCTCCCTTGCCTTGGCTGTGGGAAAGCCAGAAAGGCTCCAGGGACAAGCAGAGTTGGGTCTTGACGGGTGAGTAGGAGTTGGCCGGGTAGAAAGAGGCAGGAAGGGCCACCCTGGCGGAGGGCTCAGCCTGAGCAAGGCCAGGAGGCGTGATAGCTTGTGTTGCCCCAGTGATTCGTTGTCCTTGACACATAGTTCCTGGGGGGCGACCCCTGTGTTCTCCGGGTGGCCCCTTGTCACTGAGCAGAGAGGAAGGTTTAGAGGAAAATGGAGAATTTAGCCGGCGGGGGTGGGGGGCTGGAAGGGGGACAGAGTTCCAAGGACCAAGTTCCACCCTGTTCGCCTCCGAAATCCCCAACTTGGTGATTCCTAAATGGCTGGTCTCAGGTACATGCCCCTGTGTCATCTCACGGCTTCTGAGTCCAGAGTTGCAGGTACTTTCCCTTGAGATTCGGCGTCAGGAGCGACACGCAGAAGCCAGGCCAGGCAGGGACGAGGATTTTGTGACAAACGGGGAGGAAGGTGGGCGGCGCTGCTCTTGCATTCCAGCCTGTCCCTGCCCAGGGTAACTGGACCGTCCCGTGTGGCAAGCAAAACCGACCATCTTGATCTCTATGTGAAATCTCACCATTTTTATATGTTGGAGCAAAAACATTTTTTTTTTCAATTTAGCCACACCCAGCTGCCTTCAACCAACACATGGGGTACTGGCAGTCTTGCTTCCCACTCGTTTTTTCTTCCCACTCTGAATCCTTGCCACCCCTTATGGGGAAACTGAGGCTTAAGGAAGTGAAACAACTTGGCCTAGGCTCGTACGGGGGGCGGGGGCCACAGGCAGGATTCTTCCGGAAGCCTCCACCTTCTGGGGGCATCAGAAATGACCTGAGTGTCCTCCAGGGAGCGGTCCAGCTGCCGTTAGCTGCAGCGTCTCTCCCACCCCCCCATCCTTCCACATCTCGAAAGGCACCAGTCTCCTTGTGCAGTGTTCAAACGTGACCACCAGGGGACACGATGGAGGTGATCTATTGTCAACGCCGCATTTTATTATTAGTTTTTAACCCCTTCTGCCTGAGGGCCTTCATTCTAAACCTGAAAAAGCCATATTTTCCACGACCCTTTTGATTTTCTCAATGCATGCCATTGATTTTTGGCCCACGTGTCACCCAACTCGTGTGTCTGTGACACATCTTGTGCCTTGTCCATTTTACAAGCCTGACATCAGAGCCTCCGGGCTGAGGTGGGGACGTTCTTCTGCAGCCTGCACAGCCCAGGCCACCTCCCCACATTTGTCTTCACGGATGTCACCCCCTCCTCTTCCAGCATCCTCTTCCCTCCTCTTCTGCTTCCTCTTCCGCCTCCTTCTTTTCCTCTTTCTTCTTCCTTCTCCAAAAGCTTGCACATTTATAATTTACATACCATAACATTCAGTCATTTTAAGTGTACAGTTTCATAATTTTTCCCATAAATTTACGAAGTTGCACAACCGTCACCCCTGTCCAATTCCAGACCGTTTGGTCACCCCAGAAAGAAGCCTGGTACCCATTAGCATTCATTGCCCACCCCCCTGCCCCCAGCCCCTGGCAACCTCTGATCTCCTCTCGGTATGGTTTTGCCTTTTCTGGACATTTCCTATCCCTGGACTCACACAGCGCGAGGTCCTCATGTCTGGCTTCGTTCCCTGAGCACAATATTTTTGGTGCAGCCACAGCGAAGCATGCGTCAGTGCTTTCGTCTTCTCTATGGAACTGGCTCCTCCTCGTCCTTGGGTCACTTCCCTGCCCCCATCTGCCCTGTCTGCCCCTCCACACATTTGAGAGAACCGACTGGGGCCTGAGGGGCAGCTCCTGGGTCAGGCCGGGCAGGAGGGGATGAAAAATGGTCCTCTTTTTTTTTTTGTTTTTCCCCCCCATCTGTGTGTTTTAAGTGATTTCAAACATTCTGCCGTTGATAACACCCTGTGGGTTGGCTCTGCCCTTGTGGGATGAGCTCAAAGGTGCCTTGTTTGGGGTAGATAACGCCCGGTCCTGGTGTCCTGGTAGGCTGACCCCGGCGTGGGCCTCTCGCCTTGTTTCCCTGCCAGCCAGGGTGGCTGCACCAATATGATCCTGAACAGTCATGGCCAAGATGTTTTGAGTGCTTGCCAGAGAGGTTAAAGCACCAACCCCATATCACACAGCTAGCTACGTGCTGGGATGAGGATTTGAACCCAGGCAGTCGGCCTTTAGCGTCCACACCCTTCGCTAGGGCCCTGGGCTGCCTCTACGAGACATGCCAAACTCTCCCTGGGTCTCAGTTTCCCCCTTGGACAGCCTTCTGCTCTGAATTCTCTGTGCCCTGAATCTGCAAGGGGTTGTCAACTGCTAGAGGACAGGGGCATGTGAATGGCTTCTGTGGGCCCCTTTTGGTGGTTGATGCTCGCCTCGCTGTGCCATGCACACAGTAGGTCTGCCCTCAGTGTGTTATGGATGCACAGATCCAAATGTGGTTTCCTCGTCAGCGGGGAGAACTGAGAACTTTATGCTCTTCAGGAAACGGTTACAGGGCACCTACTAACCGCTGGGCTGCATGCCAGGCCCTGGGACCTTTGAGGTGACCCAGGCAGGCCCTGCCCATGGGGAGCTCACAGCCTTGTGGGAAAGGCAAGCCCTCATCTCACAAGCACCCTAATATACCCGAACAGGGGCTCAGCGACTCATGCTTGTTCAGAGGGCTTCTTGGGGATGTGCTGTTTGCGTTGAGCCTGAAAGATGGTTGAATTTCCTCGGATGGAAAGGGCATTCCTGGCAGAGGGCTTTGCCCGAGCAAAGGTTGGCAGTCTGAGGGTCCACACGTGGCTGAGGAATGGGCATGGCTGGGCAGTTCGTGGAGGCCGTATGGCAAAGGGCATCGAGGGCCGAGCCAAGAAGCAAGGTGCACCCTGATGGAGGATAGGGGCGTGGTGTCAAGCAGGCCCCTGCAGTGTTCTTGGGCGGGGGCCATGTCGGCGCCTTCTCTCCCCAGCGGCTGGCGCGGGGCCTGGACACAGTCGGTACACAGGGAGTGTGCGGCACACGAGCGGGCTGCCTGGGCGCCTAGGGGGTCACATGCAGAGGCCTGTGCGGTCCGCCAGGGCTGTGGGGAGCGGGAGGAATGCGGCAGCTCCGCTCCCCACACAGGAATGCAGCCTGTGGGCCAGGCCAGGCCATCCCGCATTTCTAGGGAAGCCAGACATCTGCACCACTACCCGTAGTTCTGATGCTGAAATGTGGGCCACTGAATAGAAAAACAAAAGACGCCTACCTTCTCTGCTCACCTCAACACAAAACAACACAAAAACAAAAAACAACACCCAAACAAAATCCTGCCGGGGGGGGGTGGCTAGTGTTCAGTCTGTTTTCCTTCCTGAAGGCTGATGTCAGCACAACGTCCCATCTTTTTTATAGACAGGAGTGTCTGCTCAAGGCTAAGCGCTCTGAGTTGATTCACACAAATATTTGGACATCCAGTCTTTTTGCGGAATGAATGAATGAATGAATGAATGAATGAATGAATGAATGACATTAATAAGAATTGCTGGAGGACCTGCTGTGGCCAGGTGTTATGTCCGGATGAGGATTGGGGGAGCCAGACTGACCAGAGGTGGGCCCTTGGGGAAGGGGATTGAAGGAGGAATTACAAAGAGGCAGAATGTTCCCCCAGAAGAGGTGTTATGGGACCCTGGGCTTGGAGGCTGCTGGAGGAGGCGGGACGGTTAGACCTTAAGCTGGAGACCTCCCCGTGAATAGGGACAGACCAGGTGAAGAGGAAAGGGGAGCGTATTGTTGTTCAGGGCTGTCACAACGAATTGCTACACACTTAAAACAACCGATGTTTATTCTCTCCCAGTTCTGGGGGCCAAGTCCGAAACGAAGGTGTCAGCAGGCCCGTGCTCCCCTCCTAAGATTCCAGGGGAGGCTCCTCCCTGCCTCTTCCAGCTTCTGGGGGCTCCAGGTGTTCCTTGGCTGGTGGCTGCATCCCTCCAGGGCCTGCCACAGCCCTCACATGGCATTCTGTGTGCCCGAGTCTGCCCTCTGTCCCGTGTAAGGACACATTGCGTTTAGGGTCTCCCTGGGTAATCCAGGATGATCGCATTTCAAGATCCTTAACTTAGTTACACCTGCTAAGACCTTTTCCCAAATAAGGTCACATTTACAGGTTCTGGGTAGACATACATTTCGGGGGGTGGGGGGGCACCATTCAAGGAACAGCATGAGCAAAGGTCCTGGGGGCACATGGCTGGTGGGGAAAGGAGGTGGTGTGGTGTCTGGTGGTGAAAGGTGGGCAGGGGCCTGGGGTGGGAAGGAGCAGTTTGGATTTTCTCCCAGGAGTGAAGGGGAGCCAGGTAAGGCTTTCAACGTGTGTGTGTGTGTGTGTGTGGGGGGTACCTTTGTCACATTTGTGCATGCAGGTGGTTCTCAGGGCCAGGTGGAGAACGGTCCCCCAGGGCACAGTAGGGCGGCTGAGCTGTCCAGAGTGAGAGAACCCAGACTAGGTAGGGGTGACTTCTGGCCTGGAGTGAGGGGTGTGGCAAGGGGTGGCACTGCTTCTGGAGGCATGTCCCTGTGACTTGCACCATCTCCAGGCTGGGAGAGTAGGAGTTTGGGGGCATCTCCATCATTGTCGCCTGCCCACTCCCACCCACCTCATCTGGGTTTGGCCGTCTCCATCTTGCCAGGTTGTCTCTGTCTCCTCCCCCACCCCTCTTCCCTGCTCTCCAGCTCTCTCCCCAGCTGTGTTCTGTTCTCTGTGTCCCTGACTGCTTCTCGGCCCATCTGTTTCCTTGCTTCCTCAGACTTTCTTTGAGTTCGTCCCGTTTCCTGTCTGTGTCTCTCTCTATCTTGGCTCTTTGTCACCAGGTGGGTTTCACTCTCAGTGACTCTGCTCCCCTCCTCTGCTGTCCTCCTGTCTCTCTCATCCCCTCCGCCCCTTCCAGCCCTTTTCTCTCTCAGTGCTTCTCCTTGGCAGACCACTGGGAGACTGAATATTGGTCCTCAGCAGCCTCCTTGCTCACAGTGGCGGTGGGCAGTTACTTAATACATCAGTCTGCAAGGACCACCTTTGCCGCTGTTCCGTCAGCTCCTCAGTTAGCAGGGCCCACCTCCCAGACTTTTCTGTTGTTGAGTCAATATCCTCCCCCATCCCACCCCCCACACACCAGCTGTACAGTCAGCCAGCAGGGATCAGCCCTTCAACTGTACATCAGCCAGCACGTGGGGCCCAACCCTTTGGTTGTGCTTTTAGGACCCAGCCTCTGCCTGTTCCATCAGCCGGGACACCCCTCTGACCGCAGTGTCAACCAGTCCGCAAATAGGGCCTGGACTCCCAGTTGGACCATCAGCTAGTCAGCGAGCAGGGTACCTTCAGCTGGACCTCCAGCTGTGTCCTCAGTGGACTGTCAGTCAAGCAGTGAGTGGCTGGGCCCCATCGTCTGCCGGATGTGGGTGCTGAGAATAGAGGAAGCCACAGGCCTGCGTTTAAGAGCTTTGAAGTTCACCCATGTTTTCCTTAACTGCTGAGCTCAGCTCTCACCGCTGGTGTTCCAGGGAGTTTCCTGTCAGCTGCTCTGCAGGCCCTGGGTTGTGGGGCCCAGATGGGCCCAGGGGCTCGGGGGTGGGAGCTGGCACCTCTGCTAAGTGTCTGCACCCCTCCTTCTCTTCCTCCTTGGAAGGGAGGTTCCTGTTGCTGCCTCAGTGTGATACCTCTGGTTCCAACCAGGGCTCGGGGAGGCGGCCTTGACCGGGGGGGCGGGGGGGGGCGGGGGGCTTGGAGCTGCCCCACTACTCAGCCCTCTGCCTCTCTGAGCTGCAGCTTCCTCCTCTGGCCAGTGGAGATGTTAACATTTCCCAAGGGAAGCACTGTGGGGACTAAACTTTGTGCATTATACCACTTTATCTGATCCCTAAAACCTTGAACCATGGGGGTACTCCATCCCATTGTACAGAAGGGGTAAGTGAGGCTCAGAGGGTGAAGTCACTTGCCAAGATCACACTTTTTTAAAGGAAACATCCAAGAAAGGCTGCCTTGGGTCAGCCTTAGGTGTGCTATAATTTGAATTCTTAATCTCTGAAAATGGATGCGCCCCCACCCCCGCGTCATGCAGCTGGTCTCCCTTCCTCAGCACCCCCCTCCCCAATAGGAGTGGACAGAACCCAGGACTCATGGTGGGGAGGCCTGCATTCCAGCCTTGGCTCAGTTTCCAGCTTGCCCTATGGCCTCACCAAGTCCTTAGTTCTCTCTGGGGCCTCGGTTTTCTCCTTCTGTAAAATGGGGACAACCAAGCCCTCCTGCCAAGGCTGCTCGGAAGCTTAGCTGAGTCAGAAGGAACTTGGCTGAAGCTGGGAGGGATTGTGTGAACCAAAAAGATCCCAAGTTGATTTATTTTGTTTCCGTGTAAGAAGTCGGGGGGGGGGGGCTCCTTCTCTGTGTGTGGTTTGGGGGAGGAGCCACCATACTTGTACTCACACATTCACTCACTCATACCACACTTGCATGCGCGTGCGTGCACACACACACACACACACACACTAGCACACACATTCACACACAAAAGTATAAAACACACATTGACAATCACACTGTCACACATATAGAGGTGCATGCACACACATCCCCTCCCTCTTCCTGCCACACAGCTGACCCCCCCCCACCACACACACACCCAGAGCACCCACCTCCCCACGGAGAGGCCTGAAGGTCCAGACCACTCTGCTGGTTTTGGGAGGAGCCACTCCTGGACCCGCCCTGCCGGACAGCCCAGCCACCAGAGGTGCTCCAGGCAGGGCTCACGGGACCTGAGCAGTGGCTTCGCTGCCCCAGAGGCAGCCGTGGCCATTAGCGGGGCATCCGGCTGGTCCTCTGGCTGCCAGCCGGCCTCTGAATGATTCATGCCGCCTTGAACTTGACTCCAGTGTGACAAAACCCAGCGGGAAGAGCCGCCCCCTCCAGAGGAAAACTGGAAGCTCGTGCAATGCTCGCGGCATAAGTCAGGCACCAGAGATGGAGTATTATTACTGCCCCGGCTTGCTGAAGTTCTTACGGTACCTCTGGGTGAGTGTGGCCGGCCAGACTGGTGTCTTCTTTTTCTTCTCCTCCTGCCAAGTTTGCTTTTCGGCTCTGCCAGACTAGCAGCGTCTCTGTTTTCTTTCAGCAATGGTGGTCGTTTTGAGGAGGAGGGGGGGTGTTGGGGAAAGGGATGGGGGCTTGTAGAAGAGCATAGAGTCCAGACTATGTGGGGATTGGTGGTTCAAGAGTGGTCACAAGTGGCCTCAGAAAAACGAGAAAAACAAGGACAGTATTAGTGAGTTTTCCAGAAAGCGACATTTCTTTGATTTAAAGGGCTATTCTTCATTCTGAAATTATATCCTTCTTGCCTTTGTGTGCATGTGAAAATGCCGTCTTTTATGAGATGAAAAGAATAGATTTCGTTTTTCTTTTGGTGAACTTACTAAGCAGAAGTAAAAAATTGAAACATTTGCCTTGTGTTCTGTCTTACTATATAACAGAAAAAAAAAAAAAAAAAGCCCCTGAAACTTTTTCTGGCAAAATACCAAAGTCAGGGGACCCATGCGGAAGTGCTTTTTGGGGAATAAAGTGATTTTCACATCTTGTTTAGACTCTGAGACTGACCTGCTGTGTATCTTTGGGCAAGTTGCTTCCCCTCTCTGAGCCTCTATTTCCTCATTGGCAGTAGGTTATGGTGGGTTATGTGACATTCATCATGACTCTGTGAATGGAGGGAATCGTCACGGGTGGGTCTCGGAGTTTTCCAGAACGTTTGCCACTGGGTTGAGAAGCCGAAAAGGAAAAGACTTGGGAAATATTATTTTTCCCCTGCTGAGTGTCTGCAAATGCTTCAGATGCCTTCTCACCCAGGGAATTTTCCGGAGCTCCTAAAAATACGAGTTTAGAAAACATTGTCCTTTAGCTACCTCTCCCCTAGAGTCGGCCCTCCCTCCCAAACCCTCTGGAGCAGTTGGAAAACAGAAGCCCCTTAGGGTCCATATCCTTTGATTATTGACATTTAACTATTGTCATATTATGCCTGTAAGGTGACATTTGTTGACTTACCTTAGTTTTGTTTTTTATTACAAAAAAGAATGTTGTAGAAAACTTAGAAAACCCTGAAGAGCATGAGGAAAAAAGTAAGTCGCCCATATTCGTCGGTGGTTTTGAATTCTGCCGTTCACAGGGTCCAGATGACCTTGATGTGCTCGGCTGTGTGTCAGGCTCTGGGCTCGGTGTTAGGGAGGCTGTGATAGTGTGATTTATAATACCGTGTTTCCCCGAAAATAAGACCTAGCCGGCCATCAGCTCTAATGCGTCTTTCGGAGCAAAACTTAATATAAGACCCGGTCTTATTTTACTAGAAGACCGGGTATAATATAATATAATTATAATATAATATAATGTAACATAATATAATACTGGGTATAATATAATATAATATAATATAATATAATATAATATAATATAATATAATATAATATAATATAATATACTGGGTCTTATATTTTTGCTCCAAAAGACACATTAGAGCGGATGGTCTGGCTGGGTCTTATTTTCGGGAAACAGTAAGAAGTGTGTATTTTGTCTTTGTCCCCTCTCTCAGGCACAGAGGTCTTTGTGCCTGAAAACCCTGGGAGCCACTAAAAGCCTTGGAATTTCCTAAGTAATAAGAGCAGTAAAGATGTCTTGATATTCATAACAAACCCCTTTCAACTCTTCCTGAGTTACAGCACCTGAGGATGGGAGCTGTTGCCAGGGAAACCAACCATAGGATTAGAGGGTAGGACCTTTCAGTTCCAGCCCGTTGACCTCCAGGTGTGAGAGAAGTGTTGGAAGTTGAATCAATCGCCAGTGACTGGCCAGTCAATCAATGCCCAGTGATTCTCTCACTCATGCCAATGTAATGAGCCTCCTTAAAAACCCAAAAGGATGGGGTTCAAGGAGCTTCCAGGTTGATGAACACCTGGAGATTCAGGGAGAGGTATGCACTCAGAAAGCATGGAAGCCCCACCCCTTCCCACAGACCTTGCCCTCTGCCTCTCTTCCATCTGGCTGTTCCTGAGTCACATCCTTTCGTTATAAATCAGTGATCTAGTCAGTAAAATGTTTCTCTGAGCCACTCTAGCAAATTAATCGAACCCAAGGTGAGGGACCTGGGAACCTTTGATTTCTTGCCAGTTGGTCAGAAGCACAGGTGCCAACCTGAACTTGCCACTAGCGTCTGAAGTGTGTGTGTGTTGGGAGGCAGTGTCGTAGGACTGAGCCCTTCACCTGTGGGATCCGACACTGGCTCCAGGTAGGTAGTGGTAGAATTGAATTAAACTGCAGGACACCCTGCTGGACACATCATGCAGAGATGACTGAGAGGCAGCCTGCCGCCCCCAGGAGCTTAGAGTTCGCTGTGGCCTCTGGGCACGTCACCAGATGGCTGCCGTCGTATAGTCACTCGACACACACTTACCAGCAGCAGTTCGGAGCTGGGGTCAGATACTCAGGACACAGGAGTGAGCAAGACAGACCTGGTCCCTGCCATTGTGGAATTTACTGTCTGATGTTGATATGGACCCTTCACATGGACCCTTCGCAAGGAACAAAGACCACATGTGTGTTAGGATGGGTCGTGCATGGAGCCGTGAGGACATGGTTGCATCCGGGGTTGGGGGTCCGGGAGAGCCTCCCAAGGAAGCTTTGGAGGACTGGCAGGTGGTGCTACAGTAGGACGGGGAAGGATGTGCCAGGCAGATGGAACAGCAGGTGCTAAGGGCTGGCTGGGCTGGCTGTGAGAAAGAGCAAGACCCATCGGCATGCTTGTGGTGGGTCCCAGGAACCCTCAGCCTGACTGGCCAGGTCTTTCTGAGGTGTCAAGCTGGGAGAGACTTCCACTCGGTCACCTGCCTCCCGTGGGTGGCCAGGTCCTGGAGTGTGGAGGCACATGCCACTGGTTTTGCAACTTACGTGCAATTTGCAATTTCCCTATCCCTCCATATCACTGAAGATAACCCAGCACACGTGCGTGCGACAAGATTAGCCCCATGTCTGGAATGTTAAGCTGGCAACTCTTGCTTGTTGAGCTCCCGAAGAAGCTTGGGAATGTGGAAAATCCACAGGCTTCAGATCGTAGTGAAGCCAGGTGGCCTCGGGCAGGCCACTTTACCTCCCTGGGCCTCAGCTTCTTTATCTGCAAAGTGGGGACATGCCGTCTTCCTCCTTTGTGGGTTGGGACCATTCCTGCGAAACCTGGAAGCTGCTCCCCAGCAAATTTAACTCGTCCTCCATCAGACTGAGCGTGACCAGCTGACCAGGAACTAGTGCACAGGTCCAGTGTGGGGTGGCCGGCTTTCCCCACCCCGGCCGTAGCTTTGCCTGGTGTGGAACGTGCATTCACCTGTCAGTCCTTCAGCCTTGGCCCCTCCTCACTGCTCTCAGGTTTCTGCTCAATGTCACTTCTTTACTGAGGTCTTCCCTGTCCCGTCTGCCTAAAACATTCACTGTCCCATTACCCCAGTTGCTTAAATAAAACCTTTTTTTTTGGGAATGTTTTAGATTTATCAAAAAGTTGCAAAGGCAGTAGAGGGAGTTCCTTTATACCCTTCACCCAGCCTCCCCTCGTGTTAGCATCTTATTGTAACCACGACATTACCTTGGGTGCAATACAGTTAACTAAACTCCAGGCTTTATTCCAGTGGTTCTCACCTAGGGGCGACCTGCAGAGGACATTTGGCAATGTCTGCTGACCTTCTTTGATTGTCACAACCGGGGCTGGGGTATGCTGCCAGCATGGAAACAGTGGGTAGAGGCCAGGGGTGCCCCTAAACATCCTACCGTGCACAGGACGGTCCCCCACACTCCAACCCCCCCCCCCCCCCCAAAAATGATCTTGCCCAAAATGTCAGTAGTGCCGAGGTTGAGAAACACTGCTTGATCCAGATTTCACCAGATTTCACCAGATTTTCCTCTAAGGTCCTTTTCCTGGGCCAGGATCCAACCGGGTCCTCTGTAAATATTTTGCCTCTGTAAGTTTCATCCCTTAGCAGGGCCTCAGTAACTGCTTGCAAGGGAATCAGTGACACTGGGTATGCACCTCTCCTTGTGTGTGCCCACTGGTCACGCCAACACTTGCCCATGTTATTTAAAAACACTTTGTAAACATGATGTGTAATAGCAGCTTAATAGTCCCACCCGCCGTCAGCCTTCATTTCTTAGCCATGGTCCTGCGGTCGGACACTTGGGTTGCTCCCAGGCATTCACCATACGCACAACTTAATGGTGATACTTCTCAATCTTAAATCTTTATTCGTCTTTCTCATTATTCCCCAAGCCTCCTTCCTAGAAGTGGGCCTAGTGTGGGCTACAGCAGGTTTCTGCAAAGTTGTCACTTGCTGGTGGGATGTCGGTGGCTTCCTGTTAGAGGCCCGCGTCCACCGTGAGGCTGCAGTTCTATTGTGGGGGGTGGGGGGGAGAACAGCCTGCCCCGCCGTCAGGGCCTGTCACTGGCCCAGCATCATCTGGGAAGTGGGGGAGGAAGATTAAGTTTCTTTTTCAAATCATTAGTAATCGTAGCTGATGGCGACCGCTGCCGTGGCTGTTTTGAGTTACTTAATCTCCTGTGTTGCTAGATAACCTAGCCAGATGGTCCCAAGGCCGGTGGCCTCGTCGGGACATTGGCATCGAGCTGTTTGCTCGTGGTTGTCAGTTACAACGATAGTAGTAATCATAATAAGAATAGCCGCTGTCACTACCACCATTCCTACTGAGCACACAGAAATTCCTGGGCCTGTGCTAAGTGCCTTTGGTGGGTGTCTCGTGATATCCTCACGAGAACCCTGAGGGTAGGTCTCATGACCAGCCCCATTTTGCAGTTAGGGAACTGAGGCCCAGAGAGGTGAAGCAGCTCCTTTAAGGTCCTCCAGCCAGGAGGTGTCGGAGACTGCGTTTGAGCACGGGTCTCTCTCTGTGTCATGTTAACCACTTCATTGAGTCGGATCTGCTGGTCCCTCATATGCGGAAACCAAGGCCTGTGGCGTGGAGGCGACTTGCCAGCCTACAGGAAAGCTTTTTCATCACGTCACGCTTTGCAAGGCGGAGGATTCTAGAAGGATGTTGCCCTGGGCCAAGCTGGGCTCTGGAGGGAGAGAGCCCTGGCTTAGAATCCCAGCTCCGTCAAAAGCAAATCACGTCATGGCTCTGAGCCTCAGTTTCCGTCTGTCAGTGGGGGTGGTCAGCCCCTCCTTGCAGGACTGTGCTTAGATAAGGAGTATTGGTGTCCTTGACACAGGGCTAGACTTACAGTGGTCACTCAGTATCTAGCTATTTTGGGGGGTGGGGTTGGGGAGGGCTCTGATCCAATGGCAGAGACCCTTCCCCACGGCCCCAGCCCCGCTCCAGCCTTTCCCAGGTCCGCTGAGCCCGGGAGGCTAATTTGTGGCTGGCCACCTCCCTCCACTCTGTCACCCACAGCTAAGGAGTTTGCCAGAGTGTCTGTCACTTCTGACAGCTTCAGGAAAATGCTGTGTGCCGTGGAGACCGACAGCAAGGATGGTCCCCTGTGCTACTGGCTGCGGGTCCCTCGCCTGCTGCCTTTCAGATGCCTCCTTGCCAGGGTCTGTGGTTCAATGTCTCGGTCTCCATGGGATGATGGGAAAACCACTTTGTTTTCCAGTGTGGTTGGTAAGCTTCATCTCGCCATGCTCGACTCCATGACCAGATTTTTTTTTTTGGTGGAAAAATGTCCAACTATCTAAATATGGTTAGATTGGCTGTTCTGTCCCTCAGGCTGTCTTGCTACTTGTTTACTTAGCTATCGCCCTTGCTCAGCCTGTCACCAGCTCCAGGAATAATAATATTCGTCATGCGTGTCTCTTTCCTTCCAAGCACTGCCAAATGTGGTGTCATGGTTAATCCTCACCACAACCCCGAGAGGTGGGTGTTATTATTATGATTTTACAGGTGAGAAAACCGAAATTCCAAGAGGTTGCGTGCCCACCTGATATTGAACCGCTGATAAGGGGCAGAGCTGGGATTCGAACTTGGGAATTCTGGTGCCGAAGCTAATGTGCTTGGTTCTGCTTGGGTATGGCATACAACTTCCCCCCAGGCGGGAAGGTTGTCTGTCCTGTTCACTGCCCTGTCCTCAGCCCCTGACGGTGCCTGGCACATAGTAGGTGCTCAGCAGATGCAGACTGATGGACTACTGGACGGGCCCAGTGTATCAAAAGCGTTGTGGGGATTAAATAGCTGTGAGCTTTAGTGTGCTGCGATTGCTACTGTTGTTATTTTTATTTCGAGCTCCTGATTCTCAGATCTTGGCGCCTTTAGTTAGTGCAGAGGGCCTGGTTTGGCTCTGCAGTGTTTGTGGCTACAGTAGAAGAACTGGCTATTTTTGTGCTGTTTAGTTGGGCCTGAGGTTTGGGCCATAGGACAGCTTGCATCCTGAGACGTTTGCATCTGACTCGAGCCATGGGTCGTTTAAAACCCAGTTGCAGAGTGGAGAACAGGGTCTTGGAGTCAGGCTCGGCTGGCTTCTAATCCCCACCGAGCCACTTTAGTAAAGAAGCATTGGGCCTCATGCAAATCTCTTAACCTCTTAGAAAGTCAGTTTTGCCATCTGTAGAATGGGAGTAAAGATAGCATCTCCCTCGTGGGATGTCCTGAGGACTCAATGAAGCAGTGCAAACAAAGCCAGCACATAGTAGGCCCTGAATAAGTGTTAGCAGTTGATGCCAGTATAGATATGTCATGGCCCCTCAGTTCGGTTCAGTTAAACACATGTGCCAGGCCCTGTTCTAAGTGCTTGGGACACATCAATGAACAAGAGGGTCAAAGATTCTTGCCTCAGGGACTAACATTCTAGTGGGGGTTCAGGCCATCAGCAATGGGTGTGATACATAAGAAGATTGTATAGTATGTCAGGAGGCGGGGTATGCTGTGGAAGGAAGGAAGGAAGCAGGTACAAAGGCTCAGGAGGGTTTAGATCAGGGGTGTCCAAACTGCGGCCCGCAGGCCAACCGCGGCCCGCAATCCATTGTTAATTGGCCCGAGCAAATTCCAAAAATATATTTAGTTTACTTAAATAAACCCGGTGAGGCAATACGTACTTAACCTCGAATGAGTGGCCCGGCTGTTTGTGTATTTTACCGCATATGGCCCTTGGTAAAAAACGTTGAAAAAAGTTTGGACACCCCTGGTTTTGATGGACTGGGCCGGGGGCCTCCCTGAGAAGGTGACATTTGAACAGAGGCTTTGGAAAAGGAGAGGGAATAGGCCAGGGGAGCGGGGGGAACAGGTAGCAGCCAGTGCAAAGGCCCTGAGGTCTGAGTGTGCACAGGCACCTTTGTGGAACTGGAAGGAGGCCAGGGTGGCTGCAGCAAGAGTGAGCGAGGGGAGGGGAGTCGGCGGCAAAATTACTCAGGGCCTGAGGCCACTCGAAGGGTTTTGCCTTATGTTCTGAATCCGATGGAGCCATGGAGGGGTACTGCTTTGAGTAGGGGTGACACAGTCTGACTTGAGTTTTGAATGGATCCCACTGGTTATCACGCAGGGAACAAACTAAAGCAGGACAAAGGCAGAATCAGGGAGACCAGCGAGGAAACACTGCAGCTGCCCAGGTGGAGATTGCAGTGGCTCAGACCAGGGGCAGCAGAGTGGTGGCGAGAAGTGGGTGGATTCGGGATCTGTTCTGAAGGCTGAGCCACAGGATTTGCTGATGGATTGGATGCGGGATGGAAGAGAGAGAACCATGAAGACACTGAGGGTTCTGGGCCTGATAGTGGGAAAGATGGAGCTGCCACTGACTTCCGTTAGGAAAACTGTGTGTCTTGGGGGCTATCAGGATTTGGCTTTGGACTTGTCGAGTTTGAAATGTCCATCAGACACCTGTATCATCACACATTCCCCATCCTTTCCCAGCCTCACTTACCCTGTCTGTGCAATGGGAAGATAATTCCTGCTCTGCCCAATCTTAAGGTTGAGATGTTTGGGTGGGAATTTTTAAGGACTGCCCATGAGGACTAAAACACCAAGACCCTATCGTGAGCTTCTTTACCCCCTTAGATATTTCCCAGCGTTTCTGAGCCCCCAGGAAGAGACACTCAGAGCCTTTTAAGGACAGGCTCTGCTAACTTCCTCTGTAGGGTTTCTGAGAATTCAGCTGGACCAAGGCCAGCTCCCGTTGGCATGTCCCTTAATGTGACAATGTCTGACTCTTTCCACCTGTTATGGCCTCTTCTGGCAGGACCACTGCCCCCATTAGTCTGCACGATCCTTGACATAAAAATGAAAGGAGAATTGTGTGATGCTGATGACTCCATAGGCCTGGAAAGCCACTCCCTGGTCCTCGGTAGGCCTTGGCTGTTCACCCAGGCAATTGGGGATGTCATGTTGGGGCCAAAATGAACCCTCCTCTCAGACGGAGGTCTTTCAGGCTGGCAGCCCTCGCTGTCCCAAAGGAGCTATTGCTGAGTTTCAGACATTCCAGGGCTTAAAGCAATTAGAAGGGACATGCCAATCCTGTGACTGCTGAAAGGAATGATAAACGCAGGGTAGAAGCTCTTTAAGAGTGGGCATGTGGGCAAAACACTTCTGGGAGCCAGGAGTCTGGGGTGTAATTGCTGCATGACCCTGAGGCAGTTGCTTAGTTGCTTGCCTCAGTTTCTCTATTGGTATAATAAAGTATTGGATTCTCCTTAAGGTTTTTTCTTTTCTTTTTTCTGTGTATAATCTCCCAATTCTGGAGCTCCAGTAAAGAATGGAGCTTTGGGGTCAGACAGACCTGGGTTCAGAAGAGGTGGGAGAATGGAGGGTATCTTTGTTTGGAGCCTTCCCTGCTTTGTGACCTTGAACAACTGGCTTCATGTCTCTGGGCCTGTTTTCTTATCTGGCAATGAGACAACCCTCTTTCCTTTTCCTTTTCCTTCCCCTTCTCTTTTCCTTCCCCTTCCATTCTCTTCCCCTTCCCTTCCTTCCTCTCCTCTCCCCTCCCCTCCCCTGCCTTCCCCTCCCCTTACCATGTCTTACAGAGACTATGTCAGCATCTCATTGTGGAGACCTGTAGAAGGGACATGGTACATGTTGACTGGCAGAGTGATTTCCAGATCCAGACGCTAGAGGGCGCTCCTGTTCTAACAAATCGCCTTGATCTGCGGCTGCCTTTTTAAGCCAGCGCAGGCCTATGTTACACCCCTTACACACCTGAGCACGTGTAACCCTCTCCAGCGAGGCAGGCACTCTCATTATCCCCATTTTACAGATGGGGACCTTGAAGGAAACCTGAATTGCCCAAAGTCACACAGCGGGTGATGTGAGAACCGGGTTTCTGGGGCAGGGCTTTTTTTTTATATGGGAGCTCATGGTCTCTTTCTGCCCCTCAGGTCCCCTGCCACCTGAGTTCTAAGGCCAGTGAAGGCTGAGGAGTCACGAAAGCTGTGTCATCACCAAGTCTTGGTGGGACAAGTCAGGCCAGCCCCTGGCCTCCAGTTATTTCAGCTGGAAAATCCAGCATCTGTAGGGGTGTGATACTGAGTGTAAGTGATGGAAGGAGTTTTGCTAATTTTTGCTAAATCCTAGGATGCTTGTGCTTGGAGAAAAGCTGCACCTGTTCTTTTGGTAGCAAATGTGGCTTCAGACCATTGGCAGTGGAGGAATGAAAAGCTTGATGCAGGCCGATGCCCGTCCTGCCACCCACTTTTGTCCCTGGTGGGCAAAGGGATTTTCCAAAGCTGAACAGGGGCTTGGACTGGGGGGTTTCAGGCTGAGTGGACACTCGGTTTTCAAGTTTGAGGGAGAACCGATAAGGCCGCCGGGGCTAGCAGGAGAGCATCACTGACTCGGGAGCTGGGAGACTGAGACCTGGTATTGGCTGTGTGACCTTGTGCCAGTCACTGTCCGTCTCTGGACCCAGCGTCTTCATCTTTGAAATGCAGTCACTGGCTTGGGCCCTGAGCTGGGTCTTAAAGCCTGAGGGGGACCAGAGGGGAAGGGCGTTCAGGTGGCAGGACCAGCCTGGGCAAAGGACTGGCAGTCCTGGAAGAGGTGGGAGAATGGAGGGTGTCTTTGTTTGGAGCCTACTGGGCACAATGCAAGTATTTCCTCAAGGGTGAAGTCAAGAATGGATGAGAAGGTTGTTGAGGAATTTGGTCTGAATTATTAGTTTAAGAAAATTCTTTGCTGTCTTTCTAAGAAAACCTGATGTCTTATTTATGTAGAAATTCTGAGGTAGGGAGGGACGACTTGTTTGCAGCTGCATTCTATTTCATGTTATGTTAACATTTTGTGTTAAACGTATTTATACTGATAAAATGTAAGCACATTCATGTTATCATATGATTTCATGGTTATAAATCTAATATAGTAACTGGAGATGTTTAGTTACCTCTTCCCATGTGCCAATATAGGTATTTCCTAGAGCGGCCACAGCAAAATGCCACAGATGGAGTAGCTTAAACAACAGACATTAATTTTCTCACAGTTCTGGCAGCTTGAAGTCCAAGATCAAGGTGTCGTCGGGTTTGGTTTCTCCTGAGGCCTCTCTCCTTGGCTTGCAGAGGGCTGCCTTCTCGCTGTGTCCTCACATGGCCTTGCCTCTGTGCACGCACCTGGGTGTCTCTGTGTGTCCAAATTTCCTCTTCTTGTAAGGACACCAGTTAGACTGGATCAGGGCCCACCCTAATGGCCTCATTTTACCTAAATGGTCTCTTTAAAGGGCCTCTCTCCAAATACAGACTCATTTTGAGGTACTGGGATTAGGGTTCAACGTATAAATTTTTGGGGAAAACAGTTCAGCCAGACACTAGGCAGAGTACTTTACATTGTTTCATTTTATCCTCACAACAGTCCCGGGAGGGAGATGCTATTATCACCCCCATTTTACAGATGGCAAAACCGAGGCTCAGAGTTAAGTCACTTGCAGAAGGTCCCACAGCTGGTCAGCAGTGGAGCTGAGATTTGCTCCCATGCTGTCTTGCCTTGACGCCTGCACTTTGTTAGTTTGTTTAGTTATCGTTTGACTTTAATCCTAAGGATGCCTTTAAAAAAAACCTTTTTTTAAAACATGTTCTGTTGAGTTTACGAAATATTTCCCCATTGCCTCTCTGTACTCTGACCTGTCCCTGTTTTAGGTGTGATTGGAAAAGACCCAGAGTGGGAGGGAAGGCCGTGGCCGGACCCCATTGCTGCCCCAGCTTGCCTGGGCCCCACCCAGCCTGTTGGCCACCTCCCCAGGGGGGCGTGGCAGAGGGCCGCCGGCTGCCCGCTCTGCCCCTGACCTCCCATGTTTGCCGAGCAGCCTGGGCCTCGTGAAAGCAGCCTTTGTCCTCCAGTTCATTCCTCCGGGAGGGATGACCTAAGTCCCATCTTGGGAACAAAGGGGCGACCAGCCACATGAGTTCAGGTCAGCTCCAGTAGCCTGCAGTCTCCCAGGCTAACCAGGGAGGGAGGCGGCCTTGGTGACAGGGCCACAGCATCAGGTGGGGTCAGGAAGGCAGCAGAGCCCGCCTGCGTCCTGAGGGACGATGCCAGGGGCTCCTATGTGCACAGACTTTACTGTTTATAAAGTTGTTCCAAGCTTGCCAGGTTAGCAGATCCTCCCAGATTGTACGAGGTGAGCAGGTCAGAGACTCGGGGAGACAGGTATCCGTTGTTGCAAGGAACCACTCCAGAACATACGGGTGTAAACTAATCCCTTTTATTATGCTCATAATATTCGGTGGGTCAGGAAATGGAGCAGGGCTCAGTGGGGCGGCTGCCCTGTGATAGTGGGGGTTTCAGCTGGGAGTCCTGAATGGTTGGGAGCTGGAATCATCCAGAGGCTTCTTCCCGTACCTGTCTGGTACCTGTGATGACTTCAAGGCCAGGCTTCTCTGAGGCTGACGACCAGACACCTAAACGTGCTCACTGCTGTAGCTTGAGCTTCCCCACAGCGTGGCGCCTCTAGGCTCCCTGAGCGAGCATTGTGTCCGAGAAGGCAGATGCTGCATCTCCCTTTATGATGGACGCAGCCTCGGAAGTCACAGAGCGTAATTTCTGCTGTTCTCTGTTGATCGAAGCAGTCACAGCCGTCCAGAATCAAGGGGAGGGGACATGGGCCCCACCTCTCAATGGGAGGAGTGTCAACAAGGGCGCAGCCATGTTGGAAAACCACTACAGCTAGACGTAAAAGAAAATGACACTGGGTAACATTTATTGAGCACCTACTGTTTGCCAGGCACTGTGCCAAGGGACTTACACGTACATAGATGAACCTCTATAATCTTCCCCACAGCCCCAGGAGATGATGGATTCAAAGCCCCTTGTTTTCCTACAAGCATTTGGCCCGAGAGAGAGGAGCCGAGTGAAATCAATGGGACTCTTGGCATTTTGTTGTTGAACATGCCACAGTCGGAAGTTGTGGGCTGGTTTTTTTCCCCTTTCTCCTCTAAACTTAGAATATTCCTTGAGTTCTTGAAAATTCTCACTTAGATGTCTGATTCATCTCCTCCTCACTCACCAGTTCTTCCCTTTGGTGCTATTGTGAGCAGTTTCTCTCCCTGTGTGCTGAGAGTCCTCCCGCCCTCATAACCCCTTCTCCGCTGTGCATTTCTCTCGGAAGGGCGTGTTGCAAACTTCCCAATTGCCTGCCTCTCTCCAAGCTTTTGAGGAACCATCAGGTAGGGCCTCATGGTCCTAACAGAGAACCAAGCCATTGTACACCCTTGGGTGGGCTGGGTTTTCTGTTCCGCTAGAGCCAGGTCTGGGGTTCATTCATCTACTTCCCTAGGGGCTGACATACAAGAGGTGCCTCTTATATGTCTGGTGAAATGAGCCCATAAATGATGAAGGAAGGATGTCTGTTCAAGGGCAGAGATTCTCTCTTATGCACATCAGTGTCTTTGAACATTACAATAAATGTTCATTGTAACGAATGAATGAATGGGTGAGACTGAGAGCAACTGTGCCATACATTTGTATCCCCGTGACTTAACAGTGCTTGGCCACCCATTCATTCTGTCCATGAATGTTAAGCTGAGTGAATGAAGGAGCCACTAAAGGCAACTCTTCACCCTATGTGTCTTATTTCACAACTGTATCCACAGTGCTTAGCCGAGGGCCAGGCACACAGCAAGTACTTAATAATTATTTATAGAACTGAATGAAAGAGTGAGTGAAAAGAATAACCAAATAAATAAAACTTATTACCATCGGGGACCTTGTCTTGTTCATCTCGGTCTCTCTATCTCCTAACGTAAGGTCTTACACACAGTAAGTACTCATTAAATGTTAAACTGAATGGATGAATGAACGAATGAATGAATGAATGAATGAATGAACGAATGAACGAATGAATGAGTGAGTGAATGAAGGAATACGTGAATGGAAGGTGAAAGTTTTTGAGAGTAGGGTCATTTCTTGTTTACTTGTGTCTCCATTTCCTAGAACAGCGATTGGCACACAGTAGGTGCTCAATAAATGTATGTTGAACTGAATGCATGAATGAATGAGTGAATAGATGAAACTTCTGGAGGGTAGGGCCTGTATCTTGTTCATTTCTTTCCTCTGGTCATAATACAGGGCCAGGCATACAGCAGGTGCCTAACACATGCTTCCTGCACTGCCTTGGCCTTTGTAAGAGTGTTCGTCTCTGAGAATGGATTGGGAAGGGAAGCCAGGCTGGGAGGACCTCGCCCATCTTGATTTGCCCCCCACCTCGCCTGCCGGGGCCCCACTGCAGACTTTTCCTGTTGTTCCGCTCTGCACAGGTGGACAGGAAAACCCCGAAGGCCTGGGCAGAGCTGCTTCCCATATTTTTTTTTGTGCTGGCTGGCCTTGAGTGGAACCCAGGCGCCACGCCGAGCTGTCTGGCCGTGGAACAGTAACCCCCAGGGACCCTTCTTCCTGATCATGTTAGCAGCTCTATTTTAGAACCAGCTGAGCAGCCTGCACCAGGCAAGTGAAGCTTGGGAAGGTGTTCTACCCAGAGCTAGCCCCTAAAGTCACTTTGTTTTGATGCTGGCCAGGCCTGTTAATACCCTCAAAGCTAAGCAACAGGCACAGAGCAAAGAGTCAAGGCTTTGGGGCCTGAGAGAGGAGGGTTCAAATCTCCTTCTGTGACTTTAAGTGGAGCCTCAGTTTCTCTCATCTGTAAAATGGGTGTTCATAAGCCTTTCCCCCCGGAATCCTGTTTCCCAATCTTGACTACATGTCTGTTGTTTTTGCAAATGCCTCTGCTGGGGCTGCCCCCTCCCAGAAGTATGATTGCAGTAGATTCTCAGCCAGTGTGTTTACATAACTGTACGCCGCAGTTGACTTGAGAGGCAGTGTCTCAGGCTGGGTCCCTTAGAAGCAGAGCCTCAGATGGGGGTTCGTGTATACATGATTCAGTGACAGAGAACTTTAATCAACCTGATCCTGGAGCAGTTCAGAGGGTAAACCACAAAATAAGTCCCACCTTGGAGCAACCGGGCAGCTTTTCCTCCACTGGCCAAGGTCTGTTGTTGGAGATGAGTAGGCTGTGAGCTGTAGCAACCAGCACCCCAAAACCTAGGGGATGGGTGCCCCAGCCAGTACAGGGGACCTAGGCAGGGCACTAACAGCATCAACTGTGGTCAGTCAGGCTGGAGGGTTGTTGGCACAGTCCAGTGAGATGCCGGGTGGAAATTGGCTAGCATGGAGCAGTTGGTGCTTAATAGACAGGACCTTGGTACGTGCCCTGTGTTCACTGCAGCACTGTTTACAGTAGCAAAGATGTGGAAGCAACTGAAATGCCCATCGATAGGTGATTGGATTAAGAAGAGGGGGGTACATATATACAATGGAATATTACAGAGCCACAAAAAGGAATGAAATCTTACCATTTGCGGCAACATGGATGGACCAAGAGGGTATTATGCTAAGTGAAATAAGCCAGACTAAGAAAGACAACTACCATATGATCTCATTTATATGTGAAATCCAGAGAACAAAACAAACAAACAAAAACAGAAACAGACTCATAGATACATCGCATAAAAAACTGATGGTTGCCAGAGGGGCGGGGGTTGGAGGACAGGGTGAAAAAGGTGGGATTAAGAAGTCCGAGCTGGCAGTTACAAAACAGTCACAAGGATGTAAAGTACAGTATAGGGAATATAGTCAATAATATTGTAATAACTGTGTATAGTGCCAGGTGGGTACTAGACTTATTATGAGGATTACTTCACAAATTATATAAATGTCTAACCACCACAATACACCTGAAACTAGTATAAAATAATATTGAATGTCAACTATCATTGAAAATTAAAAAAGTTTTTAAAAATTAGTAACTTGGTAAAAATGGAAAGTTCTTAAAGATGGGAGTAGCCATATGGGTGTTAATGATGTCATCTGTTCCTCTAGCACTTACTGAGTGCCCACGAGGTGCCAGGCTCTCAGAGTGGATGCAGAGATATGCCCCCCACATTCCTGGCCTCCGTGGAGGGGTGACACCCACATAAATGGGTACATGTTCAATGGTACAACACCTGGAATATCTCCGAACCCTGGAGGGGAGATTAGGTCTCCTTTTAGGAGGAAGAAATTTAACACAGGTGATGTCCAAACATTAAAAATAAGTAATTTATTTTTTTTAATTGGAAAAGCAATGCACAGTCATGGTAAACATTTCCAACAATACAAAACAGTATTCTAAAAAAAAAACTAGTCTCCCTGCCACCTCCAACCTGCGATTCCGTCCCCAGAAACTGGTGACAGTTTCATGTGTTTCCTTTCAGACATATTCTCTGCACACGTAAGACTACATCTGTGCTTCTATCTCTGTATTCTTTCATATACACACATATATGTTTTAACTCAAATCTGACCTTGCTCTCGTAGTGTTCGATGCCCCAATTTTTCTTTCTCTCACAATGATGAGATCTTTCCTTATCAGCAGAAGAGGTCTATCTCACTCCTTCTGATGGCTTTGTATTTTTCCTTGCACTGTAATTTATTGAACCAGTCCCCTCTCAATGGACACTTAGGTTGTTTACAGTTTTGTGCACCGTAAACAACGCCGCAGTGAACATCTGTGTGCAAACGTCTTGGTGCCTTTGTGTGTTGCACCTGCAGGAGAAACATCTATCCATGACCATGGACTTGCCGGGTCGTCGGAAGGTTGCACAGGGTTTTCCAGGTGGGTTGGGGCAGGCAGGGTGGGAAAGAGCGGGTGGGGAAATGTTGCTGCATGAAGAACAGCCTGGATATACACAGGAGCTGGACACTGAGAACAGGGCCACCTGCTCTCAAGCACAAATGCAGTCTGACCCCTCATGCCTGGGCTATAGGCCTGATACACAAATGCCACATCATCTGCCAGAGTTCTACACCAGCTGTGGGAATCTAGGGGTGCAGGCAGCTCCTAAGGGGACCTCTAGGGGTGCAGGCAGCTCCCAGTGACCTCTTCCCACTCTCAGGCCTCAGGGTTTGCATCTGGGCTAGATGGGCTCTGGGAGCCTTCAACTTCAATGCTGTCCCAATCGAGAGATCATGACTTTTCTCTTTAGTCTCTAAGGCACAGGCCTCACCACACACGTGGCTAGTTTGGCGAGAAGCCCACAGTGGTGGGCTCTCTTAGCATGCTCTTGCTCTCAGTTTTTGGCCAGTTCAGCCTCGCTCCCTACCTCTGAAACAGTCTCAGGACTCCAGCCCCAGTTGGGTTCCTGGGTAGCTGTGAAGCTAGTTAGCTAATGGCTTGGCTAAACCCTGTTTTCTCTTTCCCCACTCTTTTCCCCACGTTTGTTTTAAAAGTTGAAATCTTGGATGTCCCCCTAACGTCTTCGGTCCTTTAGAACACAGTCTTCCTTTGGGAAAATTTCACACGCACAGAACTTTGCCAAGATCCCTGTGGGAGAGAGAGCCAGGGGCTGGCTCCCTCTTTCTCTGTAAGGCAAAAGGAATTACTAGTAGTTACTGAGTGCTTGCTGTATATCAGACACCATGCAAGTCACATTTTCTGTCATCTAATTGGGTTCACATAGCACCTTCATCAAACAGTATTGTTATCACCATTTTATCACAGGCTCAGAGAGGTACAGTGACTTTCTCAAGGTCACACAGCCAATGAATATTGGATCTGCTTGATCCCATGGGTGGGTCCTTTTTCTTCTACCCTGTTGCTCCCTGCCAATCATTGCCGGGAGTTCCTGGCTGAGGATGCTCTTCCACTGCATGTCTATCCCATTGGACCACAAGCTCCACGAAGGCAGAGATCTTAATCTCTCTCAACTGCTGCTATGTCCCCAGAGTCCAGCACTGATCCTGGCACACAGTAGGCATTGAATGAATGTTTGTTGAGTGACTAAGTGAACTAGAAGGTAAAGTACTGGTCCCTTCTATAACCAACAAAACCTTTGTTTGCTTATAATAGTACTTGTTATTAGGATAACTTGGTTCCTCCTCAGAATTAGACTCAACATTTTAAAAAATGAAACTCGTCTTTCTTTGCAAACCAGTTTATCTCATAGGACTCTGACATTTTGCATGTTCTCCTCTGGGAGCCAAATGAAGATGTCTATTCTGTAGAATATCACCAGAGAAAGGAATCTGAACATTTCCTGTAGAAATGTCTGCCTCAAAAGTTAAAGCAAGACTGAACTGTACTTGAAGATTTCAGTTGCCATGGCTACCGGGTAATACAGTGAATCGTCTTCTTACATATGGTCTCCACTCTACCTTCAGCCGCCGTGTCTCAGTTATAGAATGTTGGCTTCTATAATAAGTGCGTTTTATGCAGTGAGGGGTCGAGAAGAGACTCCTTCTGCTGTTTCTGCTGGCTGAAGTGCTTTAATCAGCAAGTATTTGTTAAGTATCTCCTGGGCCCATGTCCATCAGGGTTCGTCTTCATCACCATCCTGTGGGTGTTGCAATTGCCACCTCTATTTTAGAGATGAGCAAACTGAGCCCCATAGAGTTTGAATAGTGCACTTGTGTATTCATTCCCCTCTTTCCTTTATTAGTTCATTCATTCATCCCTTTGTGTACCCACTCTGCAAGCACTTATTGAGCCCCTTCTCTGTGCCAGATGCTGGTCTAGGCACTGAGCATCCGTGTGGAATAAGAAGCACTGTCCCTGCCCTGGCAGAGCGTGTGTACCAGTGGGAGAGACAGATAATATATACGGACAATCAATACTGATGAATGCATGGGGACAATCAAATAGAGTGATGTGGCAGAGAGTGCCTGGGAGGAGGTATGGTTGGAAAGGCCCTAAGAGGATGTGGCATGTGAGAAGATCGGAAAGGCGCCCACCATGTGGGTGGGGATCTGGGGGAAGAGTGTTTCAGACAATGGGAACAGCACATGCAAAGGCCCTGAGGTAGGAAACACATGGAAGGGGTTAAGGCCAATATGGCTGGCCTAGCATCGAGCAACGGCAGGCGGAAGCAGGTGGGGGCCTGCAGGGCCAGGGCAGAGCCTTTGGGGGTTGGTTCTGGTTGTAGTGCAGGGCTGAGGGAACACTTTTGGTGGAGGCTAACATGATGGAATGGAGGATTATAGAGCTCGTCTAGGCTGCTGTGGGGAGGAGGGGTGGACTAGAGGGGCAGGAGGTAATGTGGAGCGGCCAGAGGCCATGGGCGCCTAGCTCTGGTGCCAAGGTGGGGCTAAGTGGACGAGTGAAGGTTAAAGTACTGGTCGCTCTCATTACACTAAACTGTTTGCTTATAATAGTAGGTATTATGATGATGACTTACTTAGTTCCTGTTCTCAGAATTCGACCCACATTTTTTTTAAATGGGGGAAGAAGTGATCTGGCTCAGGCTATCGCTTTGGGGTGGGGGAGAGGGGAGAAGAAGCACTAAGGGAAGTGCTGGGCTTCTGGCCAGCACAGCGGGGTGGGTGGGGGAGCTTCTTGCTGGAACAGCGAAGAGAGTGGAGGAAGCAGATTTGGGGGCCAGGTTTCTCATCTTTCAAGGGAGATGGGACCTCGGGGGGCTATTGGCAGAGTGTCAGGGACATAAAAGAGAAGGTGGCACCTGTCGTGTGCCTAACCCTGTGCTCGGCCCACAGAAGGTTCATAAGTGGTGACCATCCCCTCCTCTGACCTGCTTCTGCTTACTTGGTTTCCATTAAGTGACACTTTCTGGCATCTCATTACTACACACTGTTTTCACTTGCTTCGAGAAGTCCTTCCTCTAAGGGATCTCGTTAAGTCCATTTGAAATGAGAATACTTGACGAGGGAAGAGAAGGCAGTTATCATAGTTATTATTATGCTCTGAAAATGACTTGCTTGGGTAAGAACGGAGAGGTACCGGGATCCTCCCTGATACTCTCTAGCCCCTCACCCCCACCCTCCACCCTCTCACTGTCCCCACTCCTTTCTCCTTTGCACAGGGACATGGGTTTGCAGGCACCTCTGCCTCACCCCCCAGTAGTTTCCACATTGGGTCACCCCCAAGAACCCCCATTGTGGGCTTTACATCTGAACATGGTAACAGTTTCCTTGTTATATAATCTCAGTTCTATTTTTGAGGAAAGCAAGCCATCAGCTCAGCCCTCCCTGAGAAAGGAATGGCTCTGTCAAAGCCCATAGGACGTTTCCTGTGGCCCTGGCGGGACAGCGGATGGAGTTGGTTAAACAGGACCAGACGTGTTCACCGGTGAAACACAGGCGTGGCTCAAGCTGCCCAGAGCCCTAAGCTTTCCGGAGGGGCCCACAGCTGGCACATGCAGATCCCTAGGGTGGTTTTGTGGAGTCAATGACTGGTTCACTGACTGGAAGGCTTATAGATTGTCAGGAGCATCCCCTGGGTTGGGCGGACACAGGCCTGCTGCCCCCAGGCCTGCCCAAGGCCACATGTCAGGTTAGTCGCTCGAGATGTCAGGTTAGTGGAGGAGCCCTCCTGCCTTTAGCGCACAGGTGGGCAGTGAAAGGTAAGAATGGTCAGGACACCTCAAGGGAGCCGTTAGAAGGAGGACCCAGTGACAGCTCATTCTAGCAACACAAGCCTCTTTCTGGAAGGACAGGCAGGTAGGGTTAAAGCTCAGGGCAGTGTTATTAGAAATATGTCACGTGGCTTGAAAAAGATGACTGTGAAAATGGACACTTGAGAAGATGCCTTGACGAGTGACGTGTCCTGCATTCTGAGTCTGTGTTTTAATGACCACGGTCTGTGTCCTGCGTGGGTCTGGAAGTACCGGGAATCCAGCCCTTCCTTCCTTCTCTCCCTCCCGCCTCCTTCAGACGCTGACCGAGCCCTGACCGAGCATACAGCTCACCCCCTGCTAGATCTGCTCATTCGTTCAGCAGCTATTTATGGTGGGTCCCAGGGGCTGGGGTACTGGGATGAGCGTGCCAGGTGTTGTGTGGGGTTGCTCAAGGCTCACTCCGGAATATGTGTACAAAGGACGTCAGCCTGCAAACCAGACAGACCCGAGTTCCAGGCCTCTCTCTGCCACTTCCTAGCTGAGTGACCTTGGGCACCACACTGAACACCGCCATGCCTCAGTTTCCCCCTCTGTGCCTCTGTAATACTGTCCATCGCACGGTGTGGTTTTGGAGATTGTGTGAGAAAAGGTATGTGTGGTTCTTACAAAAGACGGGGCTCCCTTTGCTTCAGTCTCTGCATTGAATCGCATTCCAGCATCCAGAAAACTGAAAATAAAACATTGGAATGTTGATGTGTGTCTCTCAAAGGACATTAAAGAACAGGTCAATAGGAAACCGCCGTAAAATTGGTGACATAAATCGCCCCAGACTCGTCCCTGCACACCCAATCTGTAAAACCGTGTTTCCTTTTCTGGGTCCGTTCTTCCCTGGGCCTTTATGATGTAAGTGGACCTACACTCTCTGGTTAGCCCGTGGCTTCCTGTCCCCTGTCTCCAGGCCTGTCTTTCTCCGGCCAGGACAGAAATCTCCTTTAAAGGTACAGCACCTGACAGAGGAAGGCCAGGTTTCTGCCGGGCCTGCTGGCAACCAGACTGTCCCTGGGATCAGATGGAGAAAGAGGATTCAAAGCTGCAGAGCCAGACGTGTTCCCTGCCTGTTGCAGATGGTAGAACTGAGCTGGGAGTTCTTCCTGTTCTTTCTGGGATGAATGAAAAAAAAAAAAAAAACCTCTCGCGCTTCCGGTGACTTGTGGTGTGTGCTCCAGTTCTCATCAGATGAGAAGAGACCAGCGGTAGATTGCTTGTGAACCTGGCACCCCACTCCCTGACTCCAGCTGCGTGGGCACTCGGCACAGCCCACATGGGTCATTGAGGCTGGAGTGGCAGTTAAGGCCACTTGTCCTTGATCCCTGAGCCATCTCCAAGGGCTGCCACTGGGGGCCTTGTTTACCAAGTTAAGAACGTTTCAGAGGCTCCGTTTCAGTTGCCCTCAGCTACATTGTGGAGCTGGCAGAGCTGGTCTTAGCTGTCACCCAAGACGCCCAAGGTCTGGTGGGGCCTCTGGTTTCTCAGGATTTCCCCTTCCTCCCCCACTCCCCTGCTTTTGTGCTGGTCCCATTTGGCCCAGACTTACCCACCCCATGCCCCTGACCCTCAACCTTCTGCTTATTATAAGAGCCACCACTGTTAATTTTTTTTAACAGCTTTATTGAGATATAATTGACCTACAATACATTGTAGACATTTGAAGTATATAATTTGACGAGTTTTGAGATCAGTATATTCCCGTGGAACCATCACCACAGTTAAAATAATGCACATATCATCACCCGCCGAAGTTTCCACGTGCCCCTCTGCAATCTGTCTCTCCCTCCATCCCTGCCCTCAAGCAACCGCGGGTCTGCTCTGTCACTATGGGTTAGTTGGCGTGTTCTACACTTCTATATTAATGGCATCATACTCACGTGCTCTTCTTTATCTGGTTTCTTTCACTCCCCAGAATTTTGCCTTTGAGATGCAGCAGGTTATGTGGTATATATCTTTATGTCTGAGGACCATTCCATTGCATGGATGGACCAGTTTGCATACCAGTCACCTGTGGATAGACATTTGGGTTGATTCCAGTTAGGGGCTCTTCTGAAGGAAGCTGCTGTGAACATTTCTGTGCAGTTCTCTGTATAGACACAGGCTTTAATTTCTGCTGGTTAAAATACCAAGGCACGAAGTGGCTGGATCGTAGGGTCAGCCTGTTCAAGTTTTGTGAGAAACCGCTGAACTGTTTCCCAACGTGGTGGTGTCCCTCTGCGTCTCATCTCCTGAGGGTTCCAGTTGTCCTCCATCCTCATCAACACCCGGTACCGGTGATGAGGCTGCAAGTAACAACAAAGCCCCTAAAGATGGGTCGAGCAGTAAGGACCTGTTTATCAAATGGTGGTCTACGAGCTAAGAATGTTACATTCTGTAAAGGTGGTAAAAAAAAAAAAAATCCAAAAAACAAACAAAATGTATGTGGCAGAGACCACATGTGGCCCACAAAACCTGAAATATTTACTATCTGGCTCTTTACAAAGAGTTTGCCAAGTCCTGGGTCAACCCAGGTTCTTTCCATCTTCCTACTTTCTCTTTAGCGTCTTATCTCCTCATGGTCCCAAAGTGACTGCCACCGTTTCGGCCATCCCAGGTAGACTTGACAACATCCAGCCAAGGTGGGAGAGGACCAGGAGGAAGGCTTCTCCCTAGAGTCCACCCTGCAGACTTCCCCTCAGGTCTATTGGCCAGGATTTGGTCCCATGCCGTGCCATTGCTGCAAGGGACGGTGGGTCGTGGGGGCCACCATTTTCAGGGCTTGGCCAGGAAGGAAGAATGCTGCTCATGGCTGTATTTTTCTAGGCCAGTTCTTTGATTTAGTTTCCCGGTGCTCAATTGTTTTGAGTGAGTTTGAACTAGGTACTAAGGCACCCTGTACGTCCTGGGCTTTAGTTCTTTCCACTGAGATTTGGGGACAGTGCTCTCTCCTTTAAGGGATGGTGAAGACTGAATGAGAACGTTTGTAAAGTACCTAATGTGTGGCACATGGTCGGTACTCAATAAACATTGCCCCCTTCCCGCTCCACTGTATTGCTGAACTGCCTACTGTGTGTCAGACCTCAGGATGGGCCCTAGAAATTGACACAGCACTGACCATGACAGCATCTGCAGCCTGTGGGCAGACTGAGAAATTGGTCCTTATAGTGTGTAGTGAAGAGAATACTGTGACGGTGAAGCCCAGGGGTAGGGGAGCCCAGAGGAGACACTGAACTGAGGGAGGAGGGTAGCAGGGAAGGCTTCCTGGTGGTGGGGACATCATCGTGACATTTTAAAAGCTGGGTGGGACTTGGCCAGGGAAAGGGGAGAATAGGGGATGGGATTGCCGTACAAATAGACTAGTGCTTCTTCCCTCCTCTTTCCTCTCCTCCCCTCTGTCTTTCGCTTCTTCATTTCATTCATTTATCTGTTCATTCAACAACTCCTGAGAGCCTCCAGTGTGCCAGGCCCAGGAGTCAGAGCAGGGAATGAGACATCCAAGGTTTCTGCTCTCACGAGCCTTCCTTCGAGAGAGAATAGTGAGGCAATGACCAGGAAGGTACCGGGGCTGCTCTTGCGTGTTGGCGGTCAGAGAGAGATTCTTGAGGAGCCAAGACTCAGAAACAAGAAGCGTCACGGTGCTGAGGTGCTGGGAAGTAACCTGTGCATCAGGAAGCAGCCACACGGAGGGAGCCAGGGGTCTTGCCTTGATCACACTTGGTGCTGGAGGGCTCTGGGGGCTTTGAGTCCAGGGCAGCGCAAGGTCCCGGACTCCGAGGCTGCTGGAATGTGCCTTGTGCCCACGAGGTGAGCTGTGGTGGGGACCTAGGGGACGACACACCTTTGTGCCAAGGCTGCCTGGCCACCCCGCTCCTTGCCCAGCAGTGTGGCTCCTGGAACAGCGTGGGTGGCACAGAGAAGGGCTCTCTGCGTGCAGAGAAGCAAGGCACAAGAGAATAGAGCTCCAGGTGGATCGAGAGAAAGCCGCTCCTGTGGGGAGGTGTTGGCGACAGGACCATTACTCACAGCAGCTTTGAGATGAGAGGACAGCTGAGGGCTGGCAAGCTGAGTGATGGGAATGACAGTGGCAGGCATGACAGGCCAGAGGCACTGACTCCCGAGTGCCCACTGTCTCCTTGCCCACCGAGCCACAGCTGCTAAGAGGAGTGTGTGTGTGTGTAGCACAGGCCTTGATCACTTAGCCCGAGTTGGCCACTAAGTTGCTCTGCATACTTCAGGCTTTACTCTCTGCCTCTGTTTCCTCATCTGTACAGTGGGAATACTGGTTCTGCTCTCATGAGCTGGTCAGAGCACACATCATGTAAACTTCAGCACCACCTGGGAAGGAGGGGCCCATTTTTGTTCCGCTTTAAAGACCAGGAAGGAGAGACTCAGAGAAGGCAAGCCACTTGCCCAGGGTCACACAGCGAGGAGTTAGTTTTGGGAACTCTGCTATTAAATGTCTGCGTGGATGACATGAGGTGGCATAGAGCCTGGCACACGATCAGTGCTTAGGAAATATTAATGGGGTCCTAGCAGCGTTTGAATAGATGTTGATTTGACCTTTGGGAAGCCAGTTTGCTTCATAAGTTTGTTTTCAAAATATGAGCACCCCAGCCCTGGGCATCCCCTGTAGGAATCTGGTACCATCCTGCCTACCTTTGCTGGGGGCCTACTGTGTGCACACCACTTGCACTTTACCTGGGAAGCAGGGGTCACGATTTCCAATTGTGAGATGAGGCAACTCAGGCAAGAGGCAGTCACGTGAGTGGGCAAGGACTCTAGTATTTGAACCCAGGTCTGTTGTACTCTCTCCAGGCCGGGTCAGCTGGCCTAGGGGGCCTGGGATTTTGAGCTGGAATTTCCTGTGATCTTCTGGTGCAGTCCTCTTGGGGGATCAACACCCAAAGAGGAGGGAAGCATTGCCTGGGGTCCCCCAGTATTTGGGGGCAGAGCCCTGAAGGCCTCAGACCCACCTACTCCCCCTCTGAGGCTGCCCGGACCTGCTCGTCTCTGGCACTGCCCATGCGAATGAGCCCTTGTGGGAACTGAGGGCAGGAGGGGGTCCCCAAGGCTGAGGCTATCTCAGGGAACCTTACGTGTGTCACAGTCAGGCTTTCCGTGCAATTCTCGGCTGCTTCAAGTATGAGGAGGTGAAATTGGAGAGGAGGAAAGGGGGGGCTGGGGCAAGGCCTTTGCTCTTGGAACCGCATTTTCTGTACCCCACAATCCAGCCTCCGTTTGACATGAACAGACGCGCTCACGGGCAGAGTAGCCTGGCGGGTAAGAAAAAGCACAGGCTTTGGGCTCAGCCAGACCTGGGTTCGAGCCATGGCTCTGCACATAGTAGCTGCGTGACATGGGCTAGTGACTTTGTCATTCCGAGTCTCCGTTTCCTGATCTGTACGATGGCGATTACAGTTTTACTAGGCGATACGGGTCCAGGAGGTGGCCGGGTGCACAGTAGGCCTTCAGCAAGCGAGAACTACTGTGAGTTGTTATTGTGCTTAGTGCAAAGCCACATGAAACTGCGCCGGCAGCCAGGGATTAGCTCTTTTATTCCTGGTAGGTGCTGAGTACATAGTAGATGCTCAATCAAATGCTGTCAGGAGGAAGGGAGGGAAGGAAGCCAGGAAAGGAAGGCCTTCTACTCATTCTTCCGATCTCTTATTATCCTCACGGAGATCGTTAAATCTTGGGGTGTTGCTTAGGCAGCAGTTCAGCCGAGTATAGCAAGCTCACAGCTCAGGAACACGTTTTTTAGGCGATGTCATGTGTTCCTCGTCCCAGTTCTAATTGTTGTTCCCCAAAAACATCTTGCTCTTTCATTCATTGATCCAAAAATGTGGAAATTCAGCTGCTATGGTGGAAAGAAATGTGTTGACCAGCCCCGGGCAGGGCAATCTGACAGAGAACCCAGTGGGTGCCCCCCTCTCTCCTTCCCAGGATGCCCAAGGAGAGGGTGGCAGCATCCCGGGGGGCCCCTGGCCCCAGAGCCACTGGGCAGCCCAGTGGGATGAGTGAGACAGTGCCCTCGGCCCACCCCGTTTCCATTTTAGAGGAGGCCCTGGACACCCAACTTTATTAGATGCCCAGCTCTTCCAGCAGGGGTTGAAATTACAGACTGGCCTGGCCATGCCAGGTGGGGCCACACAGCGGACTCTCCCCAGCATGGAAAATGTCACTTTCCACTTGAGCTCAGGATGGGACCTGATGAAGAAAGGAGATGCGTTCCTGGCCATTTCTAGAAAGATTTCCTTTCCAGATGATTTTTTTCCCTCCCCTCCCAAGGTTAATAAAGGGCATCTTAGGTCATTAAAATGACTGTTTGAATAAGAAATGTGATAAATGAACACAAGGAAATAGTCTTGGGCTTGGTTTATAAATAATCTGGGATTGACTTGTGAGAGCGAGTCATTTCAGGTTTTTTGGGTTTTTTTTCCTCCATATCAGAATTCTTTTCCCTGTTGCCTTGGAAACAAGCCTAGGGAGAGGAATGTTGGGGGTTGTGTGACTCGGGTTCAAGCCTCAGTGGTTCCTTCATTGCACACGGTAGGCATGGCAAGTGCCTGCTGAGCCCTGCACGGTGAGACTCAAGGGTGAATGGGACACGTTCCAGACACCCATGGGCTCCGAGTCCAGTGGGGAGATTGACGGGTAAATCAAGTCCCCGCCCAGTGTGTTAATGATACAGTGGGGGTAACATGGCAGGGTGGGAGCCCAGAGGTGGCCCACATGAAGAATCACGGCAGGCTTCTTGGAGGAGGGTATACCTAAGCTGAGCTATGAAGGACAATAGATGCCGACCAAGTGAGGAAGGGGTGGAAGGGTGTCCCAGCCACAGAGAACAGCATGTGCAAAGGGCTGAACAAAAGGTAGCGTGCTGCATCCCAGGATGGTAATTTGTCCAGTTTCTCTGGGGTGGAGAGAAGCTGGGGAAATAGGTGAGACATGAGGCCAGAGACCCTGCAAAGTCCAGGTCATGAATGACTCCTATGGGAAATCAGAGGGTTCCTGCCACAGATTTACTGTGGGGCCTGGGACAGCCTAGACCATTTCCTTGGATGAAATGAGAAGTTTGACCTAGGTCTCTCTGTTGGCCATGCTAGTTCTGACTGTCTAGGATCCTATGATTTGGACAATAAGATTATACGAATTAGAATAATTATCATCCCTTGTGGCTACCATTTATTGAATATTTACTATGTGCTGGGTAAGAATGAGCTCAGTTGTTTCTTTTATTTTTTTTATTAAATTTATTGGGGTAACAATTGTTAGTAAAATTACATAGATTTCAGGTGTACAATTCTGTATTACATCATCTATAAATCCCATTGTGTGTTCATCACCCAGAGTCAGTTCTCCTTCCATCACCGTATATTCGATCCCCCTTACCCACATCTCCCACCCCCACCCCCCGCCCCCCTTACTCATAGACACAGACAATAGTTTAGTGGTTGCCAGAGGGTCAGTTGTTTCTTTACCACCACCTTTTGAGGTTGGCAGGCTTTCTGATCTGTTTACAATAAGAAAACGGTGACTTGGGAATAAAGGATGCTGGCCTTAGAGGGAGACCCTGAGCCCTCAGCCGGCCCTCCGAGGGGGGAGAGAAAACAGATTTTAGCTGGGTCCACAGCTCTGCCCTTCCCACACATGGTCTCAGGAATTAGTCTCCAGACCAGCTGGCGAGAAAGGAAGCTGGTTGATTTACAACCAGACAAGTCCTTCTGCAGTTATTTCCTGACCCCAGGAGGTCTGAGGACAACCCAGAGAAGTGTGTAGAATAGTCACTGTCCTCATGAATGGGGTTTCGGGCAGCGTTGACAATTCTAAGGGATCTTAGAGGTGTGGGTAGAGTCTGGCTTCTGCTCTGGAAGGGAGAAGGCTTTGGAATCAGATAGGCCTGGGTTCAAGTCTCAGAGCCCCACTTGCCAGCTCAGTGACCTTGAGCAAGTCCCTTCAGCTCTTTAAAGCTCACTGGCCTCTTCTGTATAATAGATTATTGAGAGGATTAAATGAGGTGAAATGTATGGGTAACCAGTTCTTGGCACATAGTCAATCCTCAATTAATGGTTATTATTATTGCCACTGCACCACCTTTTTCATCAGCATAATATTAGTATATTTCTATGCCCAGGATGAACACTTCTAGAATGTCAAAACTTTTGGGAAGCAGGGTGTGAAAAGGGTCATATAAGTGAGACTTCATGGGAAGATTTAGAAAAGGCTGAAATTGCTAAAAGTAGTATTGGGGTGGGCAGAGGGCCAGTAGAAGTGGGAAAAGAGGGAAAGAAGTCTTAGGCAGGATACAGCATGTGCAAAAGCTCAGAGGCAAGACTGATTATTGCCATGCCCCCTGGCCTTTGCACAGGCTGTTCTCTTTCATCCGTCTTGAAATACTCCTAATCATCCTTCAAAACCCCAGCCAGATACTCCTCTTCCAATTGCAGCTCCTCAATAAATGACCATCCTCCCTTTGCTCTTCTTTCTCAACTTGCCACTTTCTGGGTTGGGTTTCACCTCCCCCTGTTATGTTCCCATAGCATGTAGTTCACTTGTCCATCATAACCCTTTGCACACATATTGCAATTGTTCTTTTTTTTCCCTTCTGCCTTTTTCTTCCATCTGACCAGGAATTCTCTAGAGTGTGCATATTTGTATCAGATTTTTTGGAGAAAATGGTAGCCTGAGGTTTGAGGTGGTTTGTTGGGACACCCTCCCCTCCTAATAGCTAAGGATTAGAGAGCCACTGTGGGCTCCTCAGTCACTTACAGATGCCCTCAGGGCCAGCACAGAGCTCACACAAAGTAATGTTTGTTGAATGAATGAATGACCAACATTCAGATTTTTGTAGCTGCACACGCTTGTCTGGAAATGGTGTCCTCTAGGCCCTGCCTCACGTTGTATATAAAATTCCCATTTATTTCCTGGATCTCAGCAGCTCCTCCAGCATTTTTTTGGATTAATTATGTAAGGAGATGGCTTTCCTTCCTTTCGATACGCAGCAACATCCCAAGAGTTTCCTGGAGAGAACAGAAGAGTTTGCAGAAAAAGTCCTCTGGGGGGGAAAGTGCTTGCGCTGCCCCAGTTTTCAGGGAGCAACGCTTTTTATAGCCACACTGTCAGACCACATTGTACCTAAAGAGAGCCATGAGGGAATAAGCAAGCAATCTGGCTTTTCAGCTCCCTTCTGTACCCTTCTCCCTGCTTGTGGAAGGAGCTGGAACTGTGTGATCCTGCCTGCCATGTAGTCTCCTCTGCTTTTCCAGACACTCTTCTTCCATTAAGACTGATTTGGCAAGGGCCAGGACATCCTCTGGTCCTGGGTGTGAGGCTGGGGGTAGCAAACTCCACCACGTGATAGCTGTGTGTCCTTGGGCTGGTCACTGAACTTCCCTTTGCCTCAGTTTTTCATCTGTAAAATGGGGGTAATAATCATAGTACATACTTAATTTCATTGTTGGGAGAAACAGATGATGTAATGTTAATGTAATACAATGCCTGGCAGACAATGTTACTGATACCATCAGTGACAATGATGAGTTTGATGATTTCATCTCTGAAAATCAGAGAGGTTAAGTAACTTCCTTGGGGTAACACAGCTAATCGAGCTAGAGGCAGGTCTCCAAACTCTGAACCACGATACTATATTGATTTAGCAAATCCAGGGCTGGCATTAGGGTGAGGTGACTGAGGCACTCACCTAACGGTGCAAAATTTAAGGGGGCACCAAAAAAAAGCAACCAGTAATCAGATAAATAATATTGTCGTGCAGCATCTTAAAAAATGAAAATGAATGCAAAAATCCACGATGAACAAACTATCATCATAAAGACAGGATTGGTATTACTGATTTGTTTCATTTTGCCTCTGAGGTCACTGTGCTGAGCAATTCTCTTTTTGTTGGACAATTGGTTCTGACTAATTTTTCACATCCTATGTCATGCATATGATAAACATCCTTGTAGCGAAATGTTTATATAGATCATTCTCATTTCCAAAGGCAGACTGCGGGATGTGGAATCAGATCATGAACTTCAGGCATCTCCTCCCACCCCCCACCATTTATTATGAAAGATTTCAAAATACAGAAAAACTGTACAGGGAGCACACATATACCCACCAGCTAGATTCTATAATTGCCAACGTTTTGCTATATTTGCTTTAGAAAAATCCAGCCACCCATCCATTTCTTAGTACATTTTGTTTTCTTTTTCACTGCATTTCAAAGTACGTTACAGCTATCAGTACCCTTCATCCCTGCACTTCAGCATGTATGCCATGAATTGGCAGGCCATTATTTTTATGACTTTTGATCTGGGATATTAAATTCCCTTCAGGAAATATATACCGATTTCCGTTTCCATCTGCTGTGGATATGTGTGTCTTTCACCACAGCCTGCCCAACACTAGGTAGTAGTATTTTAAAGGTGTTTTAATTACCGCTTTGATTGAAGTTTTTTCCTCTTGAAGCTTCCCAGTAGATTTCTCACGTCTGTGTCCAGATGGTCTATTAAAAAGCTATGTTCCTTTCCAGCTCTTTGGTTATCTCTGATGTGGCTTTCCTGAGTCCAGGGGGGAAGGACTCAGCTCTTTCTCATGTCTGCTCCTACCTGGAAGTTCCTGGCCTGCCAGGTGAATAAGCCAGGGCTATGAAGTGGCCTGCCTGCTGCAGGAGGCTGACCATGGACACTCCATGTGAGGAGTGACCTTGGAGGCCAGAAACCCTGGGACCCAGGACATGTTGTATAGTGATGGGTGGGGCCAGATACATGTATGCAGGTGGGACATGGGACCCCGTGCCTGTTTCCTCATCTGTGTGATGGGTTAATGCTTTCTAACACACAGGACCTACAGGCTGCCATGAGAGCCCCTGTCGTCACCCCCTGTTCCCCTATCCTCCATATTCTGCTCCAACCGTTGCTTTCATGATGGGCAGACACTGTCCTACCTCTGGGTATTTGTATCTCTTGTGATTTCTGTGGGTCAGGAATTTGGGAGCAGTTTGGCTGGGTGGCTTTGGCTCAGGGTCTCTCAGGAGGCTGCAGTCAAGATGTCAGCCAGGGCAGTTGTCATCTGAGGTATAGACCTGGGATGCAGGGTCTACTTTGAAGGTGGCTTTCTCAGGTGGCTGGCACCTTCATGCTGTCTGTTAGCTGGGGGCCTCTGACTCTCTTCATGTGAGTCTCTACATTGGGCTTTGCGAGCGTCCTCACAACGTGGTGGCTGGCACCCCCAGTGTGATCTCAGAGAGCAAGGTGGAAGCTATGATGCCTTTTATGACCTAGCGTTGGAAGTAACACAGTGTCACTTCTACCTTCTTCTTTTGGGCGCGCAAACCAACCTTGATTCATCACCGGAGGGGACCATACTGGGGTGTGAATAACAGGGGACAAGGATTATCGGGGGCCATCTTGAAGGCTGCCTACCACATTGGATGGCCTTGGCAGATGACTTCACCTCTCTGGGCCTCAGTCTCTTCCTCTGTCAAATGGGTTCATGCGAAGATTCATGAGTTAATTCCTGGGACCACTTGGAATGGCATTGGGGACTCAGTTATACTCCAGTAAATACTAGCCACCACTTAGTGTTCTGCAGGAACCGTTCTTAGTCTCAGTGTCCCGTGTCTGGCCCACAGTAGGCACTCTCTGAGTGTTTAAGTGACTGTGTGAAAGAATGAATGAGTGAAGGAACAGCCGTAAGGACTAGGAGGCTAGAGAAGAAAGACATTCATGCCATCTGCATTGCCAGAGATGCCTTCGTGAAAAACTCTTTCAAGTGAGGCCCTTTGATCAGTGCCTAGGGAGCAAATATTTGTTCAAAACCGAGATGACGCTGGTGATGGGAAACCACTTGGGATTCAGTCAGCTCTATCTTGGACTCGGCGTTCGATCAAGGAAAATATTTACTGAGCTCCAGCTCTGGGCCAGGTGCCCTGTCAGACCCGGAAAACAGTTGGTACGTGCCCTGGTGGTACTTTTGCTGTGTGACCTTGGGCAAGTGAACCTATGTCTCTGAGTCTGCATTTCCTGATCTGCAACATGAAGGTATGAAGGAGAAAGTAACAAGTGGGCCTCCCCTCTGGGATCCAGCTGAGCCTTCCTGACAACCCTCGATGAGCGGGGACCCCCTCTGATCTCAAATGCTGCTCTCTTGTCCCCCCCCCGCCCCACCTCTCATTCCGACTCCAGCTCCACAAGGGTTAAAACCCAGGCGCTCATGTGACCCAGTGTAAACCATGAATCATTCCCATTGCTCCCTGTGCTGAGAGTCTGCCCGCCCAGGATGGGGCAGATGCTGTGCCCCAGGGTTGCCATGACAACCCTGCCTGTACTGAAATACAGCCCAGCCCAGTTCCTTCCTTGGGAAACCTCGGGGGCTGTTTCACCTGGCTCGGTGTTGGCTTCCAAGGAGGCAGGGAGAGAAGGCTGGAAAGATGAGAGCGAGACAGAGAGAGAGAGAGAGACTTTTAGAAACAAACAAGTGGAAATTGAGACACTGGGAGAAGAGAGAACCTGATAGAGAAACAGACCACCAGAGGGAGACAGACTGATAGCCCTCCAGAGGTCCCGAGACGCTGGCCTGCCACCCTCGAGGCAGTTTCCCAACTGTTCCAACCTTCCCGGGCTGCCAGCTCTCCGACATACATGCATACACGCACTGGAGTGTACACACGTGCAGCCGCTTCTCCCCCTGCACCAGTGGTGAGGGCACAGGGTGGGTAGGCTGCCGGGCACGTGAAGACACCATCGGCCCCGCGGCGGTGAGCGAGTTGAGACTTGGGGGAAAAAAATGGGGGCGGACGTCAGCTCCCTGGGCGGCTGCCTCCCCAAGGCCCCTCCTGCATTCCTGGGCAGTGAAGCCCCTCGCTAAGACAGGGACTGATGTCATCCGGGGCTGCTCAGCCAGGGGCCCCGGGGGCCCTGGTGGCTGCCTCCGGAAATGAGCTAGCTGCCTGCCGACAGGTTTGGAATCTCTGGCCAGAGGACAGAAAACCTGCATGGGTCAGGTGAGCGGGGCCCAGCTGTGGGCAGCTGGGCAGAGGGCAGCGGCAGGCAACAGCCTGCCTACCGGGTCCTTCCAGTGTGTGCCTGCCCGCCCGGGGCCGCCTACCTGAGGGAAAGTGAGGACGAGGGTGCCCAAGGCCAGCCACCTCCTCTTCCTCCCCCCACCTCGAGGGACTGTCACACCCTGAAGCAAGTGCCGCTGGTTTCTCCAAGCTCCTGGTCACGGCCGATTCCGTGGGGGTGATCGCTGGGGACTGGATATTGGACCTGCCAGCGTGTTGACTCGTGCCGGTGGGTGGACTCCCAGCCTGACCCTGAACTCTCTCCCAATTCTGAGTGAGCCCCGTGGATGCAGCCGGCTGCTGGCTCAGCAATGTTGATTCACTCGTGGTTTGGCTGAAGAAGGCTGCTGGCTTTTCTCTCCAAGCAAGCCCAGAACTTCCCTGAGCCACGAGTAGAAAGAGGGGAGAGGACCCTTGCATTTCGATTGCTTTTCTCCCTCTCTCTCCTCCTTTCCCCTCGCCTCCCGGCCCCATGGATTACCTGGGAGACAAACTCACTGTGGCCCAAACCCACATGACCCAGTGGATGGGGACCGTGAGGAGGTCCTTCCAGGATGCCCTCAACTTAGTGACCACCACGGTGGGCCACGAGCGGGCCAGCGGGGAGACCAGTAGCCGGACCCCCTTCAAGCGCACCTCGTCCTTCCGGCACCTCGCCTCCCGGAGTCGGGAATCTTTCCGCCGCTTCTCCGCTCGCAGCCAACAGAGGTTTTCTTCCCTAAGAAAGAGGCAGCCCGATTCGGAGCCACCTGATTTTGTAAGTTTATTATGTCTTTTTAAAATATTAAAGCAGCAGTCAAAACTCCTCCCCTCCTGCACTCCTCGGTGGGGAAGGGTGTCCCATAGTCACACCAGGGAAGTTGCCTCTTCCTCTTGGGAACATTTGTCCATCAGGCCCCCACCAGTTCCTGCTCCCCACGCCTGGGAAAGAGGCATGTGGTGGTGAGCCCCCGACAGTGCAGTTATTCTCTGCCCCGAAGTGGTCGGGAAATTTATACTGGATTCAACGTCTGTGTGGACAGGGCTGGCACGTGAGTCGGGCTAGCTCTGCCAGTTGATTTATCTTGTAAGTGCCGACACTCCAGCCCCTGACACAAATGCTCATCCTATCCTATTTTTAGGAAGGATTAGCTGGCACCTGCTTCATCTCCTCACCCTCCGAAGGTGGCCGAGTATCCATGTCATGTGTATGTTGAATTATGGCTCTTATTATCTTGTTGTCAAGCAAAATTGTGAGGTTTCCTCTGATTACCCAAGGAGACCCGACGTGGTGGGTGGTTTACCCACTGGCCTGTGAACCTGGGCCTTGGTGTGAGTGGACCAGGATGGGGGCCTCAGACTGGGTCCTGAGGCTCCCCCATCTCTCATTCAGGCATGCTTGATGGGGCTTGAGAGACAGGGTGGAATGACACCTAATGATTAAAAACTTGGCCTGCGTCCCACTAGGGGATGATGCAGAATCAATCTCAAGGAGCTTACTGATGATTTGGAGAGAAGGGAACGGGCCCAGAGAGGGAAAGGCACCTGCCTGGGGTAGCACAGCAAGTGAGTGGCAAAGCCAGGACCAGAACCCCAGGTTCTGACTCCCAACTCAGGGCTCTTTCCAGCCAAGCTCTGGCATAAGGATTTCTCCAGATCTCCCTGATAACTTCAGGGCAGCCCATATCAGTGATCAGAACTAAACTCAAAGAGAGGCATAAGTCTCACATCGGAGACTTATGCCACCTGACTGTGTTGGCCTGGTTCGCAGGAGGCTGAAGGCGGACAAAGGGCTAAGCCAGCTCATTCCCTAGGTTCAGCCTCGTAATGAGTTCCGGTGGTCATTATAGGACCCAGTATTTAGGGATGGAGCCCTGGGGTGCACCAGGCTCAGAGCCAGCCCTCTGCACAATTGAGGTCGCAAACGCTCACACTGGCCTTCAAGGTGCAGAGACCTGGCGTCCCGTCAGCTGACCCAGAGAGGTGTGGTAACTCTCCTGAGGTCACACAGCAACCAGTGCAGTTAGGTGCCAACAGGTGTCTCATGAATATGACATCTTCTCTCATGGGTCAGTGCTGCTTTGTGGCCCTGGACAAACCAGTGAGGCCTGAACTTATGCAACAGAGCCTCCAACCCAACTACTAGAAGATGTGACCTTGGCCCAGGAAAAGAAGGCCTCTTGTTCATTCTTTCTGTCTCTCTGTCTCTGTGAGTGTCTCTCTGCCTCTCTCTCTATCTCTCTTTCACTCTTGGTCCCTCTCTGGCAGTGCAGGTAAGGGTGTGGGGGTTGGTAGCATTCAGTTCTCCCACCCTGGGAGTCATGGAACCCTGAGCAATGGCCGGAATCCCCCAGGCCTCGTCACCCAATGTGACCCGTCGATGTTGCTCCCTGAATGCATGAAGTTAGGCTGTGCAGGGCTACTGCCTTCTCTGTTCACTGTTCTTGCATTGCTTCCAGCAAAGGGAATGCATGCTAGATCCATCTGGGCTTTGGGTTCCTGCCCTTTTAGCATTTGGCATCTACTGAGTGGTGGGCACCAGCTGGCACTAGGTTGAGATCTTGAATCAGACTCTGCCATGTCCATGCTGAGGGGACTTGACCCGTTCTCAAGCCTCAGTTTCCTCCTCTGTTAAATGGGGAGAACTCAGGGTTGTTATGAGGTTCAAATGAGTACCCGTCACTGTGCCTGCCGGGCACTTGTAAATGCCTTCTCTGTTGGGTGCTGCAATGTTCTGACTCGGCGTGATGAGGGCAGAGTTGGGATGGGAACACATGCTCTGCTGTAGAGGGTCCAGGTTCAAATCCTGGCTCTTCCACTTCCTAGCTATGCAATCTTGGGTGGACTCCGCCCCTCTCTGTGCCTCGGTTTCCTCATCTGTGAAATGGGGATTGTTATCATTTCACATTCCCATTTCCCATTATTCTCATTTTGGGGCAGTAATGTGCCTGTAACTGTGATGCATGTGGCTTAGTGTGTGGTACCTGTGCCTTAAAAGTCAGCAATTGCAACAACCAAACCTTTTCTCTCAAACTTATTTTTTTCAAAGCTTCTCAGTGAACTGGAACATCCACACACGCCCCTTTTACCTGGGGACTTGACTTAAATATTTGTTTTATGGGAGGAAAGTTTTAAATCCACAGAGGATTACTTAAGAGTTGGGGGACCACGGCAGTACCTGGAGCTGGGGTTGGGAGGGGGGCAGGATTTTAGTCTTTACGACTTGGACTTGTACCGGATTTATCTAAATAATCCATTCAGTTCCAAATCCTGCCTGAGGCTCATATTTACTCAGAGCTGTGTAGAAAAATCTATGGCAGGCGTAAAGTAACCCTCAAAGGCCTGCCCTGAAATGTTTTCTAAAGCTGCCTTAAAGTAATTTGCTAATGGCCTGCCTCCAAGAAAGAAAAAGGGGGGAACGAAGGAAAACAAACGCATTGTCTCTGAGCCACAAAGGCAGGAAGAGGCACATTTGTGCCTGCCCAGGGTGAGCCTGTGAACAAGCCCAGCAGACTAGGTGGACTCCACATAGAAGCAGGGCAGAAAGTTCCAGAACCCAGGAACAATGCCACAGAGACCAAGGCCAGAATGAAAATGGGAACGGGGGTCTCCAGGAATGTAGAACATCCTTCTACAAAGAGGGCTTTAGAATCGGACGGACTTGGGATCGAGTCTCAGCTTCACCATGTGCTGGCCGAGTGACCTTGGACAAGTTAAATCAGCTATTTCAGCCTCAGTGTCCTCATCTGTAAAATGGGATTCACCTGGGGCTTATCTGGTGGGTAGTCCCATGGGGTGGAGTAAGGAAGAACCAGCACAGCCCGGGGACCTGTTAAACACCTCACATATGGAAAGTGCTTACGAGTGTACATTTCACGGTCACTTTCGGGGGTTGAGTGGGATGGGGTGCGGGCTCTGTGGATGTGAGTCCCGCCTGCCTAGGAAAGAGGGTAAGAACCTGGCTGACTTTTTGTGGGCACTTCTATGTGCTGGGCCCTGCACTAAGCATGCTGCGTGTATTACTTGTATAGCGTCACTCATTCGCTCACTAGTTCATCCCACCAGTGTTTACTGAGCACCTACCAGGGTGCTGGCACTGGGGAAATGGTTGTGAACAAAGCAGACACAACCCCTGCCTTCATCACGCTGTCTTCAAGGGCGGCTGATAATAAAACATGGCAGCACATAAAGATGTAATATAAATATAAAATATAAATATGAAATATCAAAGGCCTGTCTATAACATCAAACCATTGCCCTACGTCAGTTTCTTAACCTCAACGCTATTGATATCTTGGGGCAGATAATGCTTTGGAGGTGGGGGATCCTACAATCCCATGTATTGTAGAAGCACCCCTGGACGCTCCCTAATAGATGCCAGTAGTACCCTCAAGTCATGACAACAAAAAATGTCTGCAGACATTGGCAAGCATCTCCTAGGGGCAAAATCACCTCCTGCCTCCCCCCAGTTGAGAACCACTGCTGTATATAATTTGGCTTGGGAGACTGTAATTGTAGCTACAATATTCTCCCTGTGACCTGAGTTGGGGGACGAGGGACCAGGAGTGGGGGTGTGGGGGTTTCTGCACGTGGAGTACCTACTTGCCAGGAACCGGTCTCATCAAAATCGGTTCCGCTGTCCCCGAGGAAGATGGGGTATAGCTCCGTATTTCGTGGATGAGAAATCTAAAGCACAGAGAGGTGAAGTCGCAGGCCGGGGGTCACACAGCTGGGATCGGTGAGGCTGGGGCTCCCATACTCCAGTGTGTGTCAGCCTCGCTGGGCCCACAACCCTCCGTGCACGGGGCACGCACTGTGTAAGCAATGGCGCCCATGCAGAGTGTTCAGCCTTCCAGCCGCAGGTCGAGTGGGAGTATTTGCTTCTGTGCTGATTATGAAGTGAAACAGATACCTAAAATATTCAGCAGGGCTCAGCGCCTCCCCCTACCCCCAGACACATGCACAACACCCCCCCTTTATTTCAGCAAGTGGGAGAGAATTGGAAAAGAAACGGATGTTTATCACTCTTCATATTCAGAAGCCTCCTCTTCAGTCAGTACCTCCTCCATATTAATTTCTTAAGGCTGCCACAGTAAATGACCACAAACTTGGGAGCTGGAAACAATAGAAGTTTCTCTCTGCAGGTCTTGGAGGCCCGAAGTCCAAAATCCAGGTGTTGTCAGGCCGCGCTGCCACCCTGGGACTCTCGGGGAGTGTCCGGTTTGCCCCTTCCAGCTTCTGCCAGCTCCGTGCACTCCTTGGCTTGTGGCCGCACCCCTCCAGTCTCTGCCTCTGTCTTCACCTGGCTTCTCTCTGTCTCTTTTGAGGACACTTGTCATTGAGGGCCCACCGAATCATCCAGCATGATCCCATCTTGAGATCCTTCACTTAATTACGGCTGCAAAGACCCTCTTTTCCACGTAAAGTCACATTCTCAAGGGCCAGGGGTTAGGATGTGGACATCGCTTTTCGGAGGCAACTGTTTAACTCATCGCTCCCTCCTCCCTGCTTCCACTGTGGCCCCCTCCCCTCCAGCCCATTCTCCGCACAGCAACCCAAGGTGGCAAGTCATTCCCTGGCCTCACCCCAGACTTAGAAAGCCCCAGTTTCTTCCTGCGGCCTGCAAGGTCCTGTGGGCTCTGGCCCTGCCTCCCTCTTGACCTCAGCTCTCACTGCCGCGCTCCACGCTCATTCCACTCCTGCCATTCTGACCTCCTGCTCTTTGTCAGTCGACGCAGGCTCCTTCTGGCCCAGGAGCCGTTGCCCCCCCCCCCAGTTCCCTCTGCTCCCCCAGTTCCCTCTGCCCGAAATGCTCCTCTCTGTCTCCTTCCGCTGAGAGGCTGCCGACAGCTGAGACGGGTGAATCCCCGCCATGTTTCCCACCACCCACCCCTGTTAATGTCTTCTGGGCACTTAGCTCAGGCTGTACTTACTTCCCTTCACTCGTTTCTTCTGTCTTCTCCACTGGAATGAAAGGCCTCTGAGGGCTGGGGATTTGGTCGGCCTGGTGCACTGTCGTATCACCTGTGCCTGGAATAGTGTTCGGCACGTCTAGGGCTTCATGTGACATCCTCCTTCCTGAAAACCACTCTCCTTTATTCTTGTGTCCACCTGTGGCACCATCCCCATACCACAGATGGGTAAACTGAGGCTCGGACAGGGTCAGTGAGTTGGGCCTACTACACACCTACTAAGAGTTGACACCAAGATTCCAGCCCAGGGTGACCTGGGGTTCTTTACTCGTAGGGGGCCAGATGGGAAAATCTGACATGAGATGGTAGGAGAAACCATTCATCCATTTACTGAGACTTTTCTTTTAATCAAGTACCTATGCTGTCCTAGGTGGAGGAGAAGGTCTCTGCCCTCATGGGGCTCACATGAAACAAGGACACAGGAAACAGATAAGTCAGTTCATCAACGCACAAGATATTCTCGTAATTCTTAGGGCTCTGAAGAAAAATGTCACAGGGCACGAAGTGGGAGTGTGTTTTAGGAAGAGTTGTCAGGGGTCAGGGAAGTCTTCCCAGGAGAGAGCTGAATGAAGTGAGGGAATGAACTTGAAGATGGTTTGGAGGAAGAACATCCTGGCAGTGGAAAAAGCAAGTGCAAAGGCCCTGAGGCAGGCTTTGCCTGGTGTGTGTGAGGAACAGCTGGGAGGCCAGGGTGTCTGTAGCAAAGTGAGTAAGTGGGAGAGGGTAGAAGATGAGTGGGGCCATGGGTGGGGACCGGGCTGTGCAGGGCCTAGGGGTTCTGGGAAGGATGTTAGATTTTAGTGCTGGAAGGTTATGAGCAAGGGAGTGATATACCAAGAGTGGAATTAACAACTGCAGCTACCACTTATTGAGCGCCTACTGTATGCCAGACACAGGTTGTCACATTTCTCCTGGAGACCTGGGCTTCAGAGCAGGAGGGTTCAGCGGCCCTCTCCTCCATCTCTTGCTGTCTGTGCCAAATACTGCCTGCCACTGCTCGTTCAGAGCCCTGCCAGGTGCCGTCGACTCAGGCTGCCCCTCAGAGTGTGGAACTGGGGTGTTGGACTCCAAGGCAGCCCCAAAGGCTGGCGTGAAGCAACTGCACCCTCTGCAGCAGTTGGGATGGGCAGGCAGGATGGGCTGCTTTCTTTTGGGGCTGGCCGCACCCAATTGCAGGTCTCCTTTTCACCTTCCAGGCATCAGAATGATGTCACCTGGAGAACAATGGACCTTTCATGAATCCAGCCGAGGCCAAAGCCTGGGGCCAAAGGCTGGGCCCAGAGTCAGTCCTCTGGGAGAGACCTAGAGTGACACACAAGGCAGGACAAAGCTTGGCCACTCCGCGGGGCTCTGCTTGTGTGACACAATGGTGATCTCGTCTCCACTCCTCTCAACTAAGAAAGTGGAGTGGGCTTGTTTCTTATTTGGAACGTACAAACTGAATGAAAACAACATCCAGCTATTATTCTAACAGCGATGACAATGACTCTTGGCATTCAAATGTGTTTCCTTCCTGTCTTTTTTCCCTCCCTCTTTTGAACAAAATCACCAGCCCTCTTTTTCCGTCCTTTAAAAAAAAGTAAGTTTTATAGGTCTTTGGTCATTTTTATTGCCCATGCCACATGCTGCTGTGTGTGTGCTCCATAACTTATTAACCCCCCTGGCTGGATATTTGGGTTCTTGGCATTTTTGGCTTTCAGGAATGCCTCCAGGGGAGGGCCTGAGTGTGCACGTCCTTGTCTGATTTCTGAGAGGTCCATTAGGCTTAAACAAGCTCCTTTCCGGCTTTGTGACCTGACTCTGTTACTCTCACTTTCTCTCCCTCTTTCAGCGTTTTTAAGTCTCAGATGTTTTGTTCAGACAAATGCCTCTTGCTTCCCCATCAGGATGTCAGAAACTTCAGGAAGGAAATCTGGATTGAGACATATCACAGGGAATGTTATATTTTGGGATTTCATAAAGAATGGGGTCGTTAGCGAGGAGTCAAGATAATTCCTTACTAGAAGAAGTGATATATTGGGTCAGTTATAGTGGTCTGCAGATAAATGTTTAGCAACTGGGTCTTTGGGAGGAAAAGCCATGATTTATCGCATTTGCCTATTTCTTTGGTGAAAATACTCCCACCAGGGCCAAATTGCAAGCTACCAAGTAGCTATCACTGTACACCGAGCTGGGCAAAGATGTGCAGTTTGTCATTATTAAACATATTTGCACCAGACAGATGCAGTATGTACGTAGATGACCAGCCAGCTGCAGCACAACACTGTTGGTTACGGGAGTGAGGTGTGGAGTCTAAGAGCTGTGGGTTTGAATCCTGCTTCCGCCTCTCACTTGCTATGTGACTTTGGGTCTGCTACTTGGTCTCTTTCTGCTTCTATTTCTTCTGTAAAATGGGGCCAGTAATATTATATCCCTCCACGGCTGTGGTAGAGATGTACGAGGTCAAACAATTAAGTTTGCGAACCCATCCTAGAAAAAGTACTACGTACCTCATTGCTAAATATCACTACAGTCACCTTCGAAGGACTCCCGTGGGGAAGCTATGCACCGATGCCAGTGCCTAGTCCGCCCTTCAAGGCAGTTTTGGAACTCTTTCTCTGGAATGGCCACCAGAGCTGTCGTCGTATTACCCTTGATGTCTTGAATGTCATCAAAATGTCTTCCTTTCAATATTTACTTTATCTTCAGGTAAAGAAAGAAGTCACTGGGGGCCAGATCAGGTGAGGAGGGAGGGTGTTCCAATACAGTTATTTGTTTACTGGCTAGAAACTCCCTCACAGACAGTGTCCTGTGAGCTGGTGCACTGTCGTGATGTAAGAGCCATGAATTGTTGGTGAAAAGTTCAGGTCGTGTAACTTTTTCATGCAGCCTTTTCAGCACTTCCAAATAGTAAACTTGGTGAACTGTTTGTCCAGTTGGTACAAATTCATAATGAGTAATCCTTCTCATAACAAAAAAGGTTAGCAACAGCGTTGCAACACGTTTGCAAACTCAGTCGTCAGACCTCGCATATTGAGGTAACGCACAGGGAACAATTGGCAAAATGCTTGGCGTAGAGTAGGATCTCAATAAATGGTTTCTATCATCATCATCATCGTCGTCGTTATTAGGTTGGCGTTTAATAGTTGGCAAGGCACCGTCACACGGTGATAGGCGGCCTCCAGGTTGGGCTGTTTTGATCTTCACACTCTTATGAAGCCACCGCCTGCACCAGGTTGGTCTGTTTGACCAGTAGAACACAGCAGAAATGATGGCGTCACTTCTGAGATAAGGTTACAAAAGACACTGCAGTTTCCCTCCTGGTCACTCTTTCCCTTTCTTGGAGCATCGTGTCTGGGAGAAACCAGCTGCCATGTCTTGAGGACACTCGAGCAGCTTGGTAGAGAGCCCCATGTGGCGAGGAATGAACGCCTCCAGTCAGCTGCCAGCCAGGAAGTAAAACCTGCCAACAACCATGTGAGTGAGCTTGCACCGCTCAGCTAAGCCCTTCCTGGATCCCTGACTTCCAGAAACCGAGAAAGATACTACATGTTTGTTGTTGCGGGCCACTGAGGTTTGGGCCTGTTTGTTAACGCAGCACTAGATAAAGGATGCAAGTTTCTGCTCAGTCATACGTACCACAACAGTCTGAGAATGACCAGGGTGTATTTTCAATCCCTCACCTCACAGATGAGTAAATTGAGATGGGAAGAACTCAGGTGACCCGTGCAAGGCCTGTACTGCGGTAACCCTCGGTGTTCTCATCGGATGCTTTTCTTGTGTCAGGGCTTCTTGCTCGTAAAGGAGGCTGCTCAGCCAAGCCAGGTCTCAGGGGACCTTTGAGCAACTCACCCTTTTAGGAGTTGGCGTGACTCTCCCGGCATGGGTTGGAATCCATTACTTGGATCCTAAGAGCTGATCACCTCATTTACCTCATCAAACATTCATCGTAAGTGTCGGGACGTAAAGAGCAGTGAAGTCCGTGCGCGGACCTGAGGGCATGGCCTGCAAGACTGGCTTTCCCCCAACGTCCATTTCCAGGCCAGAGAAACCTTTTCAGGTAGTCCCGCTCCATTCAAAGGAGGATCCTTAAACATAAGTTAGAACCAAGAATGAAACATTGCAAAGTTGGTGAACAGTTCTTACCATTGTTTTTTAAACGTAGATTTGGTATCGTTTACTGTCCTAGCCTGAGAAACAAAACAATGAGAAACAAAAGGATACAAGGCTGAAGTAGGTCGCTCCGGTTAAGAGTTCCCTTCCGACAGATCTGAGTGTTGAATCCCAACTTTGTCACTAACTAGCTATGGGACATCAGACAAGTGACTTGACTTCCGTGAGCCTCAGTTTCCCTGTGAAGTACTTAGCGTCGTGCCTAGAGCCTAGAAGGTACAGAATAAATGTTAGCTGCTGTCGTTCTCCGTATAACCTTGATACATTAGTCAGATTAGGGTATGTTATGGGGCAGTAGCCAACCGCAAGTCCAGTAGCTGAACACAAAATGTTTCTTTTTTTTTCTTCTTCCCAATCTGGATTCCCCCCCCCCCCGCCCCGTGTGTTGAGAACTTTTAAGATCTACTCTTAGCAACTTTCACATATACAAGATAGTGTTTTTAGCTATAGTCACCATGCTGTACATTATATCCCTAGGACTTAACTTCACTTATAATTGGAAATTTGTACCTTTTCACTACCTTCACCCATTTACCCCACCCTCCATCCCCTAAAATGTTTATGTCTTGCTCACACAAAGTCCCAAAGTCCACTGCTGACCCAGTGGCTCTTTACAGCCACCACCTCTGGGCTGTTTACAACTTGTAGCGGGGCCGCCTGGGAAAACATGATTTCTACATAACAGTGTCAGAGGAAAAGACCTTGAAGGCTGCACCAAAGCAGAGGCTGTTGTCCCATTTCACAGGTGGGGAAATTAAGGCTTAAAGAGTAATGTCTTGAGCACTTTCCATGGGCTAGCCTCTGAGCAAAGCACATTATTTAATTGCTTCCTTGCAGAAACCCCATGAGTTATTATCTTTGTTATCCCTGTTTTACAAATGATAAAACTGAGGCCCAGGGAGAAGACGTGATTTGCTCAAAGTCTCCTCTTTCACAGCCTGTGCTCCTGCCCAAGTCTGCTAGTGCCTCATCTCTATCCCTTCCAATCGGGGCAATGGGCTGAAGGACCTGGCATGCCTTTGCTGAGAGGCCCCTGGTGTGGATGAAGTTTTCACACCACGCAGCATTGTCACTTGGGGCCCATTATTTGTTGTTATGGGGCCTGTTTTGTTCATTGTAGGATGTTGACCAGCATCCGTAGCCTCTGTTCAGCGTTTCCAGACTTTGCCAACTGTTCCTCAGTTGAAAACCTGTGATGTGGTGGTAGGAGTCTCACGTGGGAGCCAAGAGGTGTGGGTTGAGGTCCCTGCCCGGCCTGGGTGACCGTGTGGCCATAGCTGACACACTGAGTGAAGCCAAAATGTTAGTATATAGGGTTTTGGAATTCCCTAACATTTAGGTAGAATATCCTTTGATTACTGGTATAATTTTAGGCAAGTCTTTCCACGCTGATAAAACATTTTTTTTTCCGGCTTCAAAATGGAGCAAATAATGTCTACTGATGGAGTGACATGAGATACTTTTAGGTGCCCTGACACGGCACTGAGCACATAGTCAGTGCTTTATTGTCATTCTAGTTAGGACCTGTCAGAGGGGAGGGGCAGGGGCGTCTTCCCTGGAATTTGAAGATACTTTTCATGGTCAGTTGAATTTCTCTTCCTGTCACTCACCAGCTTGATTTCTAGAAGTGGCCCTTCCCCAGACACACCTACAATTTGAGATCTGTAATTCCTCGGTTATTAGGTAGCTAGGAGTCTTTTCTTTTCTTCTTGGTAATTACCTTCTGCTCTGGGGAGGGTGAAGGATGGATGTGGTGGCTGTGTTGTGGCAGCTGCCTCTCCCACCCCCAGCAGACATCTTGACAGGAAGTACCCAAAGGTTCTGGAACCTCTGGTGCTGGGTTTGAAGAGTAGACCAAGGTAGCCGCCCTGATGGATGATGGGAAAACAGGGCTTCATTACCCGTGAAAGTTTTTGTATGAACCCTAGGTGCAAGTACAAACAGGTCGTGAGGGGCAGGACGTTGGCATGGAGTTAGTTACTCTTCCAGAAGCTGCTCCTGAGCCTTGATTGTCAGCACATCATTCCAGTCCACCCCTTTCCTATTACATCTTGGGATGCCAAGGCCCAGAGAGGGAAAGAGACCTACACAACATCACACAGCGTCACAGACCCAAGACTGGAAGTTGGGTTTCTAAATTCTAAGTTGGGACATTCAGAGGCCATGCGATTCTCAACCCTGATATCCTTCCGTGTTGAACAGGAGACATTTATTGAGCTCCTGCTGTTTACACAACTCTGCAGTCAGTTGTGTGAAGCATTTAAAATAGTGAGATACAACTCCTGCCTTTGGGAAGTTTTCAGAAAGTGGTTAGGATTCTCATCCCAGCTAGTTGTGCAGCTCTGAGCCAACCTCTTCTCTATAGCTCTGGCCGTGCACCCCAGTTTCCCCATCTGTAGGTGGAGGCTCTGGTGCGACCTTTTAGTGCCTTCCCGCTGGAATCGGCCTGGATTCTAACCCCTGGTTCTCTGTCTACCAGCTGTATGACTTTCAGCAAGACTTTGAGTCAGCCTCCGTTTCCCCATCTGGAAAAATGGACTCATAAGACTTATCTCACAGTGTTGAGAATTTCCTGTGGTAACGAGTAAAGCACTTAGAGTGCCTGGCACGTGGGGAGCGCTCAGTAGCTAGTGGTTAGCACTCATAGTTGCTTCGCTCTGCCTGGCCTCCCTTTCAACCACCTGGGGCTGCTCACAGCCCTGGGATAAGAGTCCATCCTCCCTGCCTTTGCACAAGCTTTTCCCTCCACCTGGGATGATGGAACAGTGGCCCAGGCACCCTTGGAGTTTTAAGAACGTTAAGCCTCCCCTTAAAACTTTGCTGAAGCCAGAATGTGCCCCCCACCACTACCGCCCCCCACCCCCTGCTGGTATTTCAGTTGTCAGGGAAACAGGAAGAACAGTAGGTGGGCCTGGCCTACAGTGACAGAGCCAGTGGCTCCCTGGCCCCTCCCAGCCTCCTTGCTCCCACTGGGGTTCCCCGTTCTCCCTGCAGGACACCACTCTGAGCCCTCCTGCCCCCATCCCACCCCAAGTTGCTACTTGATAATGAAAGCATATTGGGGTCATTAACAGCCACATCTAATTAGGAAGGAAGCGCCAGTGCAGAGTTAAACAAGAGCCATTCTGATACATGACCGAGGGCAGAACTGTTGGACAGAACAGTTGGAGATTTTTCGTAGCCTACCTTGGATGTTTTTTTCTTTTCTCATGTATAAATACAAGCCCTTCTGGGGGAGGGATGAGAAAGAGAACAGAGGCTGTGAGAGCTCTGCTTAATGAGTTTCCTAATCTCTCATATAATGTGGAGCCCCGTAGATTTTCAACAACTCAGTGCCACCGTTGGAAAATGTAATCCTTCCAAGTTTCTGAGCTGAATTGTGGGAGAGAGTCTGTACTGCTTCAGTGTCCTCTGACTGCTAAGGTGGGGGGGTGGAGGAAACAGCAGGAGTGGTAGATTTGGGGGTCCTGGGTTTGAGTCCTGGCTCTGCCGCTTCCTGTTTCAGGAACTTTGGCCAAAGATCTTGACCACTTTGATCTGTCGTATCCTTAGGTGCAAAAGGGGGCTAAATTATGAGGGTTGAACTCAAGCTTTGGTGGGCATCTTGGATACTGGTTCGGGGAGCAGAGTCCCAAGTGGGGGTCTGATGGGTCTGGGGTGGGCCCCAGAATCTGCCTGTGTAGCAAGAGCCCCACATGGGCTCCAGGTGGAAACCATCATGTGGGCACCACCCTTTGAGAAACAGTTCCTGAAAGCAGTTCCCTCAGTCAGGAAACATTTAGTGAGCACCTACTGTGTGCCAGGCACAGTTGAAGGACCTGGGGATCCATCAGGGGACAAGACAGAGATGGTCCCAGCCCTCGCGGACAGTATGTCCTTACAGAGGGCTTGCTGCAAGTTTGCTCCAACGAACATCTTGTGTTTGAATGAATGGATGGATGGATGGATGGATGGATGGATGGATGGATGGATGGATGGATGGATGAGCAAATGAATGGCTGTGTGAATTGTTAACACACCTGTTCTGCTCACAGAGATGTCTCAGCACCTTCTTCCAAATTCTTTCTACCAACTCTTGCTAGACCACAAAGCAATGTTGAGAAGTGTTCGCACTGACATGTCCTCCAAGCCCAGCGCTACGCCTGGCACATCCGTGACACTCAGTAAATACCTGACGGATGAATGAGTGATTGACTGTATAGATGAATGCATGAATGGACTCTGAGCGCCTGGGTGGATGACCGGGGCTCCGTGGAGCTGGGCTTGCCTGCTGGGAGCTTGGTGTGGAGAGGCTCTAGACCGGAAGTCCAGAGTTCCCTGTTCAACAGCAAACTGTCCCCATGGGGGTATGGCTGTCCTCTCTGAGGACCGCAGAGGACGAGAGGCCACTGTCCTCAAGTCTCAAAAACTTGACAGTCGCTCCTTGTCTTGACCAGCAAGAGAAAAACCAGCTTTTTTATCATTCTCGAGGCCACTTGGGTTTTCCGTGGGTTCCCCCACCGCATCTCTATCCCCGACTAAAGCCATTTTTTCTGGATCCCAAGACTCTCACAGCTCTGCTGGGCTAGTAGGTCTCTGTTTATGTGGCTGCATGGGGCTGGAGTCAGGCAGCCCTCCCAAGAGCTAATGTGGAATCCTTTCTGAACTAGTACAAGGCATTGCCAAAGGGAGGTTCCCGAAGCTTCTCAGTAGCCGATTAGGAGTCCGTCCTCCACTCATTTTATTCAGCTGACCTGTGCGATGGGCCTGCTGTGTGCCAGGCAGAGTACTGGGTGCATTCAGGTACCTGACATTACTTTACCCTCATTGTCCCCCGAGGGGTTGAGAGGAGGGCAGGTGCACACTTAGTGGCCAGGGCCCTCCCCCACCGAGGCTGGGGGCTGCTCCCTGCGCCTCCTTTGCGCTTCTGCTGAGTTGTGAGGAGCTTTATTATGTCTCTCCCCCAAGAACATAAGTGCTTTGAGGACAGGGACCTCTCTCTGTTTTGTGGAGAATCAGAAAAAGCTGGTTAGTGGCTAAAAGCACAGACTCTGGAGCCAGAGGGTGTCTGTTTGAATCCCAGCTTTGCAGCTTACTAGCTGTGTGACATAGGCAAGTTATTTCACGTCTCTGTGCCTTGGTTTCCTTATCTCTATAGTGAGGGTAATAATAGTACTTGATGGAGTTGTGAAGAATACATCGGTTGACATACCTGAGGCACCTAGGGCGGTGCCTGACATGGAGTTGGCTCTGAAAAATGCTTCGTATGGATATTAATATTATTATAATCACTGCTATGTTATAATAATATAAATACATACATAAAATAGTATGAATAAATACTTTGGAGGTAGATTTACACATAGCAAAGTTCATTTTCGTAAACAGCTTGATGAGTTTTGACAAACGCAGACCCGTGTAAACCAAAGATCTAGGACATTGTCATCACCCCAGAAGATTCCTTCGTGCCCTTTCCAATCAGCCCTTCTCACCTGGTGTTGAGTAAACACTTGAACCAATGAATGAATGAGTGAGAGCCATTGTGTTTAATCCCAAACCTCTTTATGCTAGTTGTGTGCTTCTAATCCCTGTTAAATAACTTGACTAGCTTTTATGTCAGTGTATGAAATAGGAGTGCAAAAAGAGAGTGGTCATACTATCAAAACTTAAACACTTTGAAAGGGTTCCATAAAGGTGAATTATTAACACAAAGCGGAGGAGACCGGGCAAGAGTGGGGAGAGAAATCACAGACATCTAAATGGGCTTTCCACTCCCACACTCTGGGCCTGGACCTCCACCAGAGCTCAGGTATCACCTGTGCCCTCCCTGGCACCTGCAGTACAGGGGACGCCTTCCTCCAAGCTGGGGAGCCCCTCTCCCCACTGGCCTCCAAACCTGTCCCTCCTGGGGAAACAGAAGCTTAGAGTCCCAGACCTGCAGAATATGAGAGGTGGTGAGGCTTCATCCTGCTAGCGGTTGTCATGGCAATGGAGTTGTCATGGAGGAACCAAGAGGAGAGAGATGGATTCCAGGGCTCCAGTCGCACCTTACCCACCACACCCCAAACCAGGCTTGCTCCTCAATCTTTATAATATATTGGGCTACTGTGATTTTGCTTAAAGAGAGTTTTCTGAAGCTAACAAAGGAAAAAAACAGTGGGTGTGGTGGTGCCATCCATTGTCCCCCATCAGAGACAAGGAGATGTTCAAACTGGGTGCGTGCCTTGCCAGTGACACATGGCGACACAGTGGCAGTGGCTGTTTTGAATTTGGACTTCTCACTCCGAGTTCCGAATCTTTTCCCACAGCCCCAGCCAGGTGTTTGTCCAGGGAGCGAGTCCAGGGGGCCTGCCTGCAGCCCAGCCCATGTCATGCCCATTTCGGGATCTTAGATGCACGGGATCCCCAGCATGCACCTGGTACCTTGTCAGCCCACACACAGGTGGTGCCCGCTTCCTGGGCCAGGGCAGGTCCCTGCTGCTTCTAAGGGGATCTGCTGTGGTTTGGGTCTTTGGTTCAGCTTTTCTCCCTCCAGGCCCTGACAGGGCTCCTCGGGGCCGCTCTTTCCCTCTGGGGAGGTGGTGATGAAGTCACCCTCCAGGCCCCTGGATTGTGTGGCTGGTCAGGTGAAGGGGCCGTTTGCACAGGTTCAGGCTGATGTCATCCCAGGAAACCAATTCAGTGCTGGGAGCTGCCTTCACCCTGGCTGCCTGCCCGCCTGTCGCCTGTGTCCTATTTTGTTTGTTATGTGGGGCGGGCTCAGAGAGGGCGCTGAGGTTCATGGAGACAAGGTCTTCTCTCTGCCCTCTGAGAACAGCATGACGCCATCCTGTTCCTTATGGAGGCATCTCAGGTTGTGGGGCAGACTGGTTTCGGGTTCAAATCCCACCTTTGCCACCTTCCTGCTGGGGGGCTGTTAGCAGGTTACTTTACCCCTCTGTGCCGCAGGTTCTTCCTCTTCAAAAAAGGGTGACGGGGGCATCAGCTCCTCAGGTTTTCTAAGGATGACTGAGGTGATGCATGTAAAGCTGCTGAGCTCAATGCCTGCCCCTGGGAGCACCTGTGGCCACTGTCAGGCTTACGGTGGTGCTGACGACTGTTCTTATTATTGTATGAGAGATGGTTACGAGTGTTTTTTTTTTGTATTATTCCCAGAATTGACTTAAGTCAAGCTTTGAAAAAACGAAAACAACAATAGATGCACTTGCTTCCTCTTGGATCCCCACTTGTTTGAAATCAATGCGATTTAACCAGACACATAGAATCTGGAAGCAAGATTTGAGTTATTTCCAAAAGCTTCACTCTGGCCGAGCTCTCAGCCTTTCAATTTGCAAACCACCGTTAGAGAACGGAGGTTCTCCAAAAATGCAGGTGCCTGGGCCCCACCTCTCAAGAGCCCGACGTCATTGGTGTCGGCTGCTGTCCCGGAAGCTGGAGTGTTCAGAGCTGCCCAGGTGACTGACAGGTGCGGCCAGGCTGCGCACCACTGGGTCAGGCGGCGTAACAGAACGACCATGGCTTCCGAATAAGACAAACCCAGGATCAGAGCCCAGATCTGCCTGCCACTTAGCGCTTGGGCAACCGTGGGCAGCTTCCTACACCTCTTAGAGCCTCAGTTTCCTCATTTGTAAGATATTTCCAGCAGCTGCTGGGAGGGACCTGAGGGATATAAACGAGTGGGTGAGTCAAAGCATGGGCATTTCACAGATGTGTTCCCTGAGCATCAGGGTGGGGCCGGGACCTTAGACACTTGTCCAGCCAGCCCTCCCCACCCTGTCTCCACTGAGGACCCCGATTACCGGTTTCCCCCCTCCTTCCTTTTCTGTTCTGGGAGTTTCCCAGAATTCTTTTTTGCTATACTTGACGTGGGGATAGGGCTTCAGCTGACATGGGAATAGGGCTTCAGCAGCTAAAGAATACCGGAGGCAGTACATTCAAGAATGACTTGGTTAAACAGTTTTTAATGCAGGACTTCTCAGAGCCTCTTGTTATGCAAATATACATTAGGACCCTCCAGAGACGGTCTTTGGCGTGCTGTCTGTGGAGTCCTCCATCAGGAGGAGTGTTAATAGATTTGCTCGCTGACCTGAATGAAACCGTGAATGGGGACATCTCGCTGCAAGCGAGTGCACTCTCCAGTCGTAAGATGTCCACTTTCAGAAATGTTCAATCTGGGGAGGAAATAAATGTGCCTCTAAATGGAGGACTTCAGCAGCACGTGTTGACTACAGAATTCACAAAGCGTTTCGCTTGGATCGGTATCTTGCATAACACACTTTGGGACGTGGGCCAGTCTTGTTTTTTTTCTTCTTCTAGAATTATATACATGAGCTTCCATTAAAAGACTGTTCTCCAAAGTGCCTTTATAAAATCGACATTAGTGTAGTCCCTCCTCTCTTTTTATTGGGCGGAGAGGAAGATACATGTACAGATGTGTAAATCACGGCATGGATCCTGACATGGATGGGACAGGCCTCGCGGGGCCCTGAGATTCCAGAGGAGGGACTCTCCCTCCGGTCTAGGCACCACCCCCCACCTTTGTTCAGAGGAAGGGGCTGAAACCCAGAAATACAAATGACTTGGCCAGGGTCCTGCAGCACCTTTGGGGTACGCCTGGAATCCAGAGCCTCACCTCATCCCTGGGGCTTTTGCTGTTGTCCACCTTGCGTGAATAAACTTGCATACTGTTTTTACAGCCTGAGCCTGGTTGGCCTTCAGTTATTATTGAAATAAGTGGAGGTTTCCGGGAACAAAGCAAATCCATAGAGTTTAATTAATGAATGCGCCAGAGGGCTTGGCAGCTGGATTCCTGTGTTTACCACAGGCTTGGCTGGCACGCAGTTAAGGAACTGCAGGGGAGGTGGGGCCCATCTCCCCACCTACCCTGCCTGCCTCCCCTCTGGTGGAGTGTGTGTGTGTGTGTGTGTGTGAGAGAGAGAGAGAGAGAGAGAGAGAGAGAGAGAGAGAGAGAGAGAGAGAGGGAACCTGAAATTTGATTCCCCCACCCCCTTTACAGCCGTGTGACTAAGATTTTGTTATTTTTACATGTGCTAGCATTTTGTTCGTAGCATTCTTTATTTATGTGTTCAAAGGAAATCGCCCCTCAGAGACCTTGAGAATAGAGGTGTCCCTGATACATGCAGAGCTAGGTAGGAGCTTTCCGTGAGTTCTGTCATCCAGTGCATTAAAGCTGGTTGGGAGCCTGTGGCGAACCGTAAGCTGAGGTAACCTTGGCATGCTGAGCTCAGAGAGAGGCGGACGCTGAGCACTGACTGCCCCTGAGCAGCTTTGCCAGGCAGCGCCTTGGAAGTCAGACAGACCCGAGTTCGAATCCCACACCGGCCCCTCACCTGCTCTTTGTCCTGGGGCAAACTCATAACTAGGTCTCTCACTCTGTTTCTTCTTAGGTGAGATGGGGATAACACATACATATATCAAGCCACAGACTTAATGTAAAGATTAAATGACTAATACAGGTAGAGTGCTGAGCAGAATGTCTCCAGCAAACACTCTGTAAATGTTAGGAATGCTCATAGTCATTATATACGTTCCATTTTATAGGTGTGAGTCCTGGACACATTCATTAACTTGCCAAAGGGTGAGCATGGCAGTGACCCATTGGACAGTTGTTTGTGACAGTTGTCCCGCCCTCACCATTCCCTTTGTACTTATACAAAGATTTGGGGGACCCGGGCACTTTGGGTTCCTCCCAAAGTCTGTCATTGCACGGGTTCTGTGTGCTGCTTCTCGTAGTAGTAGCTGCTTGTTTTCCCTCTGCACTCACGCTTTTGCAGCTTCCTTCCCACTCTTGAAGTCTAAAGAATCAAAGCCAGACGAGTAACTAATTAACGCCTCTTAAGAACGGAAATATGACCTTTTAGATGCCGTTAAAATGGCAGCCACCAAAAGAAGTAGATTCTGCCCCTCACATGGCTGTCTGGTGGGTGTCAGCTCCAGGAGTGGACAATGAAAGCATTTCCTGCTCAGCTGTCCTCTTGGGTCCTACACATCTTTCCAGGCCCTGGGGAGAACTGCACAGCAGCCGTACAGCAGTAATAGTAGCTGACATTTACTGAGAGCTTACTGTGTGCCAGGCTGTTCCAACGGCTTCCTTGCTTTGATGCTTTTAATCCTTACATACATCCTGTGGGATAGGTGTTATTAGCCCCCTTTACAGTTTGGGAAACTGCGACTGAGGTGAAATGACCTGTGCTCCGTCACACGGCTAGGAGACTACACAATGCACGTTTGACGTCGGCTCTGGACTTGAGCCCATATGCATAGCGTGATGCCACCCCAGAGCTACAAACTCTGCAGCTAACTGGAGCTCTGACTTGGAAACTGCCCTGACTATTTAGTGGAGGAATTGGGGTGGAGGGAGCTGGCAGTCTTTATGCAGCTACTCTGGACAGTATGTATCAGATGGTATGAGTCCTTTACATATATCTCCCATTTCATTCATTCTCATTCTCTCTGTCTCTCTCTCTCTGTCTCTCTCTGTCTCTCTGTCTCTCTGTCTCTGTCTCTGTCTCTGTCTCTCTCTCTCTCTCTCTCTCACACACACACACACACACACACTCACACACACACACGCACACACACACCATTAATATTATGATCCCTTCTTTTTGGATGAAGAAATCAAGCTTCAGAGATATCAAGGGGCTTACCGCAATCACACAGCCAGTAAACATCAGAAATGGAAACCAGGTCTGGGTGATTCTGAGCATGCTTCCTTCCCACACTGAGCCCAGACGGTGCATTTCTGGCCCTGTCCGCACAGAGGAGAAGAGACCATGTGAATCTGGAGCTTGGCATCATGGAGACAGCCCAAGACCAGGACTCAGGAAGCCCGGGACTTAGGCCTGGTTCTGACAGGACCCTGCTATGGGGCCAGAGAAAATCCTGTCCCTGCCTTTGCCTCCATTATTCCATTTGTACCACAGGAGTTCGTCGCCCTGATTTCTGAGCCTCTTTTTCATGCCAGCATTTCACATGTATTGTGATTATAGCAAAAGATGCCTGAATGTGTGTCCTAGAGAAGAAAAAGCTCAGGGCAGACCTGCAGACCTGTGAAAGAGTGCCCCCGGGGTAGGGGAATGAAGCACCTCTGTTCTGTGTGTCTCCCAAGACAGAACTTAGACCAGTAATGGATTTTTACTTAACAACAAATGAGAAAGTTTTCTCTAGCAGTCCCATCACTGGGGTACATTTTTGAGGTTGTAGATATTCAGGGTTATACAGCCACAGCAGACTTTACACAATGTGAAATGATGAGTCTCCCATCTCTGGAGGAAAGCAAGCAGAAGCTGGATGTCTAAATGCGAGGTGGAGTTAGAATGACCTCTGAGATACCTCTCAGCTCTGTAATCCCATGATTCTGATAAAAGATAACCAGCTGGTGAGCCTACAACAGGGTACCAAATAGGTCTCCAGCTACCTGCTAACTCTAAATGATTAGCAGTGGCTGCCTGGGGTTGTCTGGACTCAGTTCTGTAATTGATTATTAATGTCTGCCATGGGCAAGCAAGGGGTGCTGTTACTGACTTACTGTATTTTGCTATTTTCTAAAGAGTAACGCTTTGTGTTTCCAACATGAAATTATTACTGTATTTTTTTTTTAATCTGGGGATGGGAGGGAATGGGTGTCAGCAACCATGGTAGCAGCAGCCACCAACTCCCACAGCCACAGGTCTCTGTCATACACTACCAGGCCCATACAGTCTCTCTGTCTCTCTGTAAAGGTCAGAGACTTGAGGAAAGTGTCATGGAATCGTGGAATGGTCGTCAGTCACCTTGGTCGCCCTCAGTCTGGGAGACTTTGTCAGTAGCCAGTAAATGAGGTTAACAGAAGCAGGTAATAAACAAGAACATTTGCGATTAATCTCCTCTGTTTCTTTTGGAGCACCATTGTATATTCTGCCGAATTTTCAAAGCTTGTTACTGACTAATAGGTGAATTGGACATGTGCTGGGGAAAGCAAGATGAATGTAGTTTGTCAACTTCTTTAAGTCTCCTTTTCTCTTTCTGCTCAATTATGGTTATTAGCTATCATGTCTTCATCAAATGATTTCCTTTCAAAGCAAAATATAAGTTGCTTATCCCTTCGTGGGAGAATTTGTCCTCCTGCCAGGACCAGCGCATAGCTGGGGAAGTTCCCAGCAAGTAAACAATTTACAGTGGGGGAGACTGAGACCCAGAAAGGTTAAACCATTGATGCCTAAGGTTGCACAGCCAAAAAGCAACAGAGCTGAGTCTGTCTGCTTCAAAAGCTCCGACTCTTAAATACGTCAAGTGAATGGCTGTCCTGAAGTAGATATTCAATACATAACGGATCATTTTTCTTATACTTGTCTCAAAAATTGTTTGTCTTTGTATCTGTCAGGATAGGCTAGGTTATGTGCAGTAACAAACAGCACCCAAAACTTCAGCAGCTTAAACAGGAAAATAGGTTTATTTCTTGAATGCTCTAAATGCCCACTGATATTGGCTATGTCTATGTTGCATGTCATTGTCAATCCAGATGGAGCAGCTTGCCTGGGACATGACCAATCACATGGTTGAGGAAAAGTGAACATGAGCAGCCATGTTCTGTTAAAATTTCTGCCTGGGAATAAATGACATCACTGCTGTTCAGATTTCATTGGCTAAAGCAAGTCACATGACCATACCAGCATTCAAGAAGGGAATATAACCCTTCTGCAGGGAGAGGCAGCAAATATGTAAGCTTCATAATACAGTCTGCCTGCCGCAGTCTCAGCGTGAACTTTATGGATTCATTTGTAGAAATGAGTTTGCGCAGGTCTGTTTTTTCCTTCTCTATAGCATGAGCCGCCCTTTTGGATTAACTCTTTCCTTGGTTCTTGGATTTATCAAGAAGTCTTGAGTCCAACCCATTCTCAACTACAGCACAATTTCTGATTCCGACATTTCCATTCTTTTGTTCATCTGTTGGTTCATCCTAGAGGTGGACTGCCAATCTGCAGTGGTGAAAAAAAACCTTTAATATACCAGCGTCCTTCAAAGGAATTCAGAGTACTTTAAAGAAATGCAGGCCAGTGTCTCTCCAACTCACTGAAGTGTTGCTGAACAGACCTTGGGGCCTGGGTTACTCCAGGTGGGCAGCATTTCTCAAGCACCTGCTATGAACCAGATACGTTTACGCCAGAATCAGAGTGGTCTGTGGTTACAGGCTGCTCCCAGAGGGTGCCAGAGTGCTCAGAGAGATGGATGTTTTGTCTCTAGGGGCTTGGGAAATTCACCCCCTGCCTGTTCTTCCCTCCAAGGGAAAGGCAAATCCAACTTGAGTCTTAGGCAGAGAGAAGCCCCAGTCAGCCACACCCCCACCACCATCCCCTGGCTGGAAAGCAGTGGAGGAACAATTAATGTGGGGTCTAGGAATAGTCTTAAGTGGTCTCCTGAGCATTTGTACTCATCTCTTCTCGTTGGAAATTCTGGGGATGCTGCTCCAAAGATATTTATAAAAGAAACACTCATTGCCTGGGGTGCTCAGAAAGGCAGTTACATAGCAGGCCTCCCTGGTTATAGGGGAGACCCTAGGAGATGGGGGGGACTGTATGGTGTAGAGATAGTGGTCTGACAGACTTGACATTGCATCCTGACTCTGCCACCTCCTTGCTGTGACCTTGAGTAAATCGCATTGCCTCTCTGAGCCTTAATTTTCTTTTCTCCTTAAAAATGACATTAACACTATCCAGTTGTCAAAGGTGTTGTATGGACTTAATGAGACCATTCCTCTACTCAGCCAGTACTTATTAGGGGCCTCCTATGTGCTGGGGGGACATCAGAGCAAGCCAGACAGGGTCCCTGTACTCATGAGATTTACTTGCTTGTTGGGGTGGGGAAGGCAGACAATAAACAAGAGCAGCAAAAGATGTCTAATATCCGGTGGTTGTAAATGCTGAGAAGAGAAATAAAACAAAGTCAGGAGGCTAGAGAGGCAGCGGGTTACATGTGTACTTCACACAGGGAGTTAGGGAGCCCTCTTCCAGGAGGGGGCTCAAATATACAGGCAGAGATGTAAACAAAGGATGGAGCCATGCAGTTATCCTGGGGAAGATCACTCCAGAAGCAGGGGCAATAAGTGTAAAGGCCGTAAGGTGGGGGGTGTACTTGACTTGCTCTGGGAACCACAGGGAGGTCTCTGTGGCTGGGGGCAGTGAGTGGCAGAAAGAGCTGGAGACTGAGAAGTGCAGTGAGGGAACTGGGTTAGTTACTACTGGTTACCACTGCCACGTAACAAATTACCGCAGACCTAGTGGCTTGAAGTTTATTAACTACGTGTATATTAGCTCAGTTTTTATAGATCAGGAATCCATGCAGAGCTTATTTGAGCCCTCTCCTTAGGGTGTCACCAGGCCGTGAACAGGGTGTCAACTGGGCTGCATTCTCATCTGGTAGCATGACTGGGGAACGGTCCACTTCCAGGCCCATTCCAGTTGTTGGCAGAATTCAGGTCCTTGTGGGTGAAGGACTGTCAGCTTGAGGCTGCCCACAGTTCCTCGTCATGTGGGCTCTCTCAACATGGCCCCTTTATCAAGCCAGCCGGGAGAATCTCTAGAGCAAGTCGGCAGAGTCTTATATAATGTAATGTAATCACGGGGGACCATCCCACCCCCTTTGCCTTACTCTGTTGGTTAGAAGCAAGTCACAAGTTCGGTTCACACTCAAGGGAGGGGGTCACACAAGGTGGGGATCGTGGGGGGGGCACCTTAGAGTCTGTCTACCACAGGCAGTGAGCAATGGGATGGGGGGCGTTCCATGCTGTAAGGGTGGGGAGTGAGGGAAAGTGAGTAAGGGTCTGGTAGGATACAGTGAGCATCTTGGTATTTATTCTACATGTGATGGGCAGCTGTGAGCAGGGCATCAGCGTGAGAAATTGTGCATGCTCCAAAGTAAGCATTCCACAAATAGTCATTGTTGTTATTAAGTCACTCCAGCTCGTGGCCAGGGCATTGGTCAGACATACAAGGGAGGGAGAAAGTGAGGGGGAGTTGCAAAAGTATGTCTCTCAGGATTTTCCTGGGAGTTGCTGTGTGACTTTCTACAAGACCCTCACCTCTCTGAGCCTCCATTCCTCGCAAGACTATAAAATAGACGAGATATGGGGCTTGGCATATAGTAGCTCCTCAGCTTACGTGGGAGAATCACACATTAACAAATCATTGCACAGGCAAATCACCCCAAAAGTCTGAACCCAGCTTTGTAAAATACTGATCAGAAAACTGACAGGGAATAAATTTACCCACATTTTAACAGTGATTCTCTTTAATGGTGAGGCTGTGGGTGGTTTTTATTTTCTTATAATGTTTTATTGCTAATTTATCTTTGTATTTAGATCTATATTTATATTTTGTAGTGAAATGTGTAACTTCTGTAATCAGAAAAAAAACAGACCACCAGGGCTTTTTGGGTGGTATGTCCCTTTTCTAACTCCCCTCCCCACAATGCTTGGTACAGCCGATGAGGGGGCGTGATCGCCCCATATTTGTTCTATTTAAAGAGACGGTCCATCAAAGTGGATTTTCGTTTTCCAACTTCCTGAAGCTGAGTTCTAGTGGTTCTGATTTAGACCATGTGTTCATGGGTCTCTTGGGCATCTTCCAAAGTCTGGAGTTGAGTAGACGTGACTTTGAACCGTGGCTCCATTATAGCCTAGCTCTGGCCTTGGGCAAGCCCCCTTCTCTCTGCAAGCCTCAGCCCCCCCACCACCCCCCACCCCGGTTTAAAATGGGGATAACCTCATAGGGGACGGACGAGGGGAAAACAGAGTGGGGGTAATCACGTAAGAACACCTCAAAATCTATGAAACACCACAAATACGGTTATTCAAGATTGCGAATCAACGAGCTGCACATTCTCTACCAAGCGTTTCTGTGGGCAGACCTTTCACATCTGCAGTACCCCGTAATCCCACACTCAAGTCCCGGGGGACAGGGGGTGGGATGTGCACTGTAGCGGCAGCCTCTGGTTGCCTAGCAACCGGAAACCCGTAGAGGTAGATAGTCTAATTTGTCAGAATGTTTTACCCGCTGAGATGGCGCCGATATCCAGTTACACGAGAAGGAAGAAATCAGCAGTGTGCACAACCCTGTCCACAGTTGCAGAATCCAATCCCTTCCCAGAGCCTTCTCACACCACGAGCAAGATTTTAGAGGCCACACAAGAGTTGCTCAGCTGGTTCTTTCACCTCGGGGAGCACGTGATCCCCATGGGTTTTCAGCTCTGTCCCACTGAACCCGCTGCCATCTTGGCCTGTGGGTCTGGCTTTGACACGGTGTTCTGGCCAGAGGCGAGTGGGATATTGTTGCCGTCAGTCCTTCTGGGCTCCCTTTAAACCAGGTGGATGGAACCCAAGGTGCCCCCATGCTTTGCCTGGAAACTGAGTGGGGACCCGCCCTTCAGAGACAGAGCTGGCTGGCACCTCCCATTCATCTGGGCAGATGGTTTCCGAACACCAGTCCGCAGGCTGGTGAGGTCTGTGCCGGCCTTTTCACTGGTCTCGCGCCCTCCTACCACATATTTTTCAGGCTCCTCCCCTATGCCAGGCACTGAGGAGATAGTGGTAACTGACATAAACCCCTCCCTCGTGGAGTTTCCCCCTCGGCGGTGGGAAGCCAGCCAAGCCCCGTGTGTTGGCAATCAATGAGAAAGAAGAGAGAAAAAACTACATTCAGAAAGGACTGCCGTTTATTTGGAAATGACTTTTGTCATTATTTTAGGGTGTTCAAATATTAAACAATCCATTTTAAAATGAATTGATATAAAAGGAAAAGTTGGGTGGTTTTTCTTTGGGGGGGGGTCTTGATTTAAAAATGCTGGCACCCCAGTGTCGATCTACCCTTCCTTTGCTCCCTTCTTTCCTTTTGATAAATTATCACGGGCTATGAAACATGAAACACTGGTCTCTGCTCATGTGGTTCCAACTTCTCATCTGACAGATGTGATTCCTGAGCCCAAGAATGGGCCAAGCCATAGCCACCATCTCACACCACTGATAGTCACCAACCCCATTTTTCTCTGCACCTCAGCCGAGGCAGATATGGGGGCTCCCACTTATCCCCCCACCACAACCCCAGAAAAGCTCTGAAAACACAGGACAGCCTGGTGGTCTAGAAACTTGAATCTGGGATTAGACTGAATCAAGTTTTTCTTGGTTCCACCACTTACGTACTGTGTGAACTTGGCCAAGTGAATTAACTTCTCTGAACCGCAGTTTCCTTATCTGTGAAATGAGAATGATAATAATAGCACCTACATCATAGGGTTTTTGAGGGGATTCATTGTGAAAGTGTCTGCCTGGTGTATAAAAAACAGAACTCATGCTCTCTTTCTTTTTTTTCCTTTTTTAGTGCTATTGACTAGCTTTTTAAATGCCCCAAGTCTTTCCACCTTTACCATTTTGCTGAGTGACTCTTCTCCCTGCACTGCTCTTGCCTCCACCCCCTCACCTTTACTTGTTGGCAGTGTCCCCATTCTCTGAGCCCCAGGTTACATGGCACCTCTTCCAGGTAGCTTTCCCTGCTTTGTCTTCCTCGTGACAAACAAATCTGCCCTCATGACATATAACTTGGACCCTAGTAGTTGCACAGACATCTAGCAAACTACTGATGTTCCTTTGAAGGGGCTCGTGTCCTCCTTGGTCAATGTTATATGACTCTTGGCCCCCAGCTCTCCATTGGGTCCAGTTCAGCAATGACACTGCCCTACCCTCAAGGCCATTGGATAAATTCATAAAACAAGTTCTAGAGTTTGGCCAAACAGTGTGGACTTTGGGCTGGGACACTGTTCAGAGTCACGTGGTCTCCCATGTGTGGAGACTCAAACGTGCCAAACCTAAAACCAGTGTTTGTGTGGTCTTCCCCACAGCTGAGGGAAGTGAGTACAGTTATTACCCCCATTGTACAGATGAGGAAACTGAGACCCACTGAGACCACGGGATTGCCCCGGGCCCCACTGCCAGGCAGCAGCAGAGTGAGGCTTGAAATCTGGGACTGTCTACGCTCAGGGTTCGCACTCTGAACCTCCTTCTTTCCCTGGGAAGCCCCATGCAAGCCTCATGCACTGTTAACCCCGACCTTGCCAGGGTTCCCATGTAGCTAATATTAGTATCTGATCATATTTCGGAGCAAAAATAGAGAAGGAGCAAGAGGTGTGTCCCCCATGGGAGGCCTGTAACCTCCAAATGCAGGGGGAAATGCCCTTGTGTTGTCCCAGTTCTTGACTAACCAGCTTTTAATCCCTCTTGGCTGTGCACACCTTGTCCAGGTACAGCTGGGAATCCCTCCTCTTTAGAGACAGTGAGTGGATCCTGATGGCCCCAAAGCCACCTGACAGCCGCAGGGCCCACCTGGGGTTTGGGGCTCAGTGTGGATTCCCTAATTATTGCTGGAAACCATTCCTCCCTGGTCAACATGCTATAAATAGGGAGCCGGAGAGGGAATAAAACAATGCCTCTGGCTCTGTCTGTAGCGGGGGTGGGTTGAGTTAAAAACCCATTCGACTAGCGGCCTCACGGTGTTGGAAAGCGTGCGGGGTGCCGGACAGTGGCAGCCCTGGACCTGGCAGGCCACACTGTCCCTCGCTTTGATTCCCATCAGCGGCACAGGCTACAGAGTGGGTTTTGAAAATGAGTCCTCCAACGGCCTGCTCCTTGGGTAGTGACAGTGCCCATGGTCCCCCCAAGGCCACAGTACTATGGCCCCAGCCTGACCTCGTCTCTGCTGACATGTCCCGTGGACATGGTGTAGGACCTCTTGGGATTGGGAGGGACTGGCCCTGGCACCTCCTGACCTGTGCTTCTTCCAGGTGGAGGCGGTGGAAGCAGCCTCCAGTGTCCTCTTTGAACACTGACCACTGGCTGTATCTCCTGTCCAGCCCCTCCCCCCTCTCCAGGCCTCAGGTTCCCTAAAATGAGGTCCCAGCCAAGTCCAGTGCACTCAGTGGAAAACTCAGGCTGGAGAATGAAGGCATCTTTTGCCGGTGGTGTACGTGAGGGTACGCATGTGCGTGTGCTAGTCTCTTTACAAATCGTGTATTTACAAACCCGGTGACACACTCAGAAGGTTACCTCTGCAGAAAGTCTGCTTCTCACTGGCAGGAACATCCTTTGTGGGTAGGACTAGCTCAGTAGTGTTTGGTAGAATCTAATAATAGTATAAACAATAATGCAAACAGTTCTAGTAGCCACAACCAGGCATGGGCTCAGAGAGGTGAAGCACGCTACCCAAGGTCACACAGCTGGGGCAAGGCAGAGCCAGCACTCAAACCCAGGTCTGTCCAACCTCACATTCACCAGGACACTGGACTAGCGCCATCACAGAGCCCTTCCAAGATGTGTTGCTCAAACAAATCCCTTGCCTGCACTTAAGATTCACCTTCTCTCTCCCAACCTTTCCCCCAGGCCTCACCAATCGATCACTGAAATGTAATTTATCATGAAAACATCTAGGGACAACAACAGTGCCCAGGGCCGGGTTTACCACTGGTTTAACACTGTGTAGAATAAGTGGAGGCGAGGAAGGTGTCCTAGGAAGCAGCGTTGAGTCTGGGCTGCCTGGGTTTGACTCCTTCCTGTCTGCCCCCTGGGCAGGTCACTTCCCTTTACACCTGTTTCCCCACCTGGAAAATGGGGTGCTGACAGTGGCTTAATGTGCTCTCCTCCCCCAGGGAGAGCAGAATATTGAAGTCCCCAAATTTGGTTTTCATATTTGGAGATGCGATTTATGAATGCACCCAGCAAAGGGTCTTGCATGTAGACAGTCACTGCCCAATCAGTGTTTAAAAATAAAACAAAAGAGAGCAAAAGGCAACAAGGGGTTGTTTGGGAATCAAAGAACTGGATGAACTGGGCAGACCTCAGCCCTGGCTTCCAACCCCCTTCCTCTCACCTGCAGGCCGCCTAGGCTTCTGCCTCTGCCTCTGCACGGATGCAGGAATCATCTACCACTTTGTGGGCTTAATTTGTGTTTTATTTGGGAAGCTCGAGGTTTAAGAGTGAGCAGAAGGAATGCTAGACTTAGAATGTGATTTGGGGAAATGGGAGAGGGAAGGTGGTGTTTGATTCAGCCTACACTTCGAAATCGGCACGTCCAAGGCCAAATACGCTGTCTGTAGCTATGGTGGCATTTATAGCAATAGCCGGCCTCCAGCCTTTTGCCCTGGCCTGTCCCCCCTCCTGGGAGGCCCTCCTCCTGGGTATCTGCTTGGCTATCGCCCTTACCTCCTTCAGATCTTTGCTCAAATGTCCGAAAAGAAAGACTTCCCCTGGCCTTGATCCTGTTTAAAATTGCAGCCCCTCCCCCATACTCCTCAGCCCCTGCCTTGCTTTATTTCTCTCCCTGGCATGGGCATGGATCACCTTGCAGCGTCGTTTGTAATCTACTCTGTTCTGTATTTTGTTTCCCTGCTAGAACGTCAGATCCCCCAGGGCAAGGACTTAACCTGTGTGGCTCACAGTGTCTGCACATAGTAGGTGTTCAAATGAGCAAGTGAAAGGAAGAAGGGCTTGCTGCCTGCTAGGGCCTTTGCACTTAACTGTGTGTGCTTTGTAACATCCTGGAGAGGTGGGTTCTCTTGTTGCCGTTTCTATAGATGGGACACTGGAACTTGGCACCTTAGTAATTTAGTACCTGGGCACCTTCTTTCTATCATCCACAGCCTGGGGCTTGGTCTTCCCTCCCTTCCTCTCACTCCTTTTCTTCCTCCATCCCTTCTTCCTTCTCTCCTTCCCTCCCTTCCTCTTCCTTCTATCCCTCCATCCCTCCATCCCTCATCCTTAACTTCCTCCTGCCTCCAACATTCACTGGGCTTCTGCATTGTTCTGGGCCCTAGGTTTGGTCCTGGGAACAGGGAAGTGAACCCAATATGGTCCCAGCCCTCAGAGGCACTCAGTCTTAGGCTGGGGGTGGTCAGAACTCTAGGGGGGTTACGAGCACTGCATGCTCCCCTGTGCGCCCCTGTGCTGCGGATAGCTGGGTCTTGAAGGTAGGGTAGGAGTTCCCCAGCAGAAGAGGCAGGGATGGCATTCCAAGCAGGAGGTCGCAGCGGCAGGCAATGGCATTGCTTGTGGTGGAACCACATGCAGTCCAGTCTTGCTGAAGCAGGATATGTGCAAGGAGCCGCAGCCTGCTGAGAGGTGTCCTGGGGGCTGCCAGTGCCCAGCCAAGTAGCTCGGACTTTCTCCAGCTCCCAGGAAAGACGTCAGCCCGGGACTTCCCAGCTCGCCTGGGGTGTTTGCCCTTGGAGTCTTACAAAGGCTTGTAATGGGAGGTGGGCATAGCTGAGGTTTCTTCCCCACCCAGGATTTTCTGACCTGTCCTGTGTCTTGGTTGCGTCTCACTCCTTGAATTGCTCTGGTTTACCCTCCAGAGAACAGCATTTATAGCTAAGGTCTTACTTTCCGGAAGCCAAGGGTAGTCATTGCTGCAAGAATTCTTCCAGTTCCTATAAATTCTGCCCGTTCCTCCAAGGGAGCATGTACAAGGGTGGTGGTGCTTGCGGTGAACTATACCAAGAATTTGGAGAACACCTAATTTCTAAAAGCTTCTTGTATCGTGCTGCCTCTTTGGCTCTGTCTCCTGCTGGTTTCAGAGCCACAGAGGTGATTCTGACGTCCAAGCATTATAATGATGGCAGTCATTCCCCACGTACCTACCATATGCCACGCGCAGCACTCAGCACTTTACATAGATCATTAGCCCAGGCAGTGCTGGCATCAACGCTGCACATTGGAGCTGTTCTCTGCTATCACTGAGGCTCAGAGAGGTAGAGTGACGTACCCAAGGCCACACAGCTTCTAAGCGCCAGAGAGTCAGGATGGGAGCCCAGGTTTGTCTGGCTCCAAGGCACCTGCCAACCTGGCATCTCTCTTCCTTGAATCTGTGTGACCTACATGGTCTGCAGCTAATATCCCAGCCCCTAGAGGTGAGGCGCCAACCCTCCACTTCTTCATTCCTTCAAGAATTCTCTGGAGGTACAGAGAGGCATCAGAGAGGAGGCACGTTGCACCTCGATTTCCTGGGATGCTGGTCACCATCCCTGCTTTGAACCCTGTTGCCTCTCCCCCAACCCTGACCCGAAATGCCCCTCCTGCCCTGCCCCTCGCTCCTCTCCAGCACCCGTCATCTTCACCCCTTCCCGAGATCAGACCCTGGGGACCCTTCCCATGTTCTCCAGCCAAGTTGGTGGTGGCAGCTTCCACCCTATTGCGGAAACTAGACGTCTGGGCTCATCACGATCTCCTCCCTCACCTTGCCAGTTTTAGCTCCCTCTGTTTCTTTAAGTGCATCTGTTTCTCCATCGCTTAGCCATGCCCTAGGTCAGGGCTCCGTGATCCACTGGCCTTGTAGAGCAGGGGATTCTATGGGGAGTAATACCAGTTGGTCCAAGAGGCTGGCTGCTCTCTGCCTGGCAGCAGAACCATGGACAACATCCTGATCCAGTGAGGCAGCCCCAGTGGTGATCCCCATTTTACAGAGGGGAAAACTGAGGCTCCAAGAAAATGACTCAATTGAGTCACACCACTTATAATAAGCATGACCAGGGACCTGAGGGCTGTCTGAGCCCTGACCCCTTCTCTGTGCTGAGGCAGGGAAATGGATGTGGGTCCAGGGCAGGCTCAGCAGGATGGGGAGTGTACATTCTTAGGGAGGCACTGCCTACTCTATGCTGGGCTGTTCCCCCTGCAGCTTCTCTGAGGCTCATCTGCCTGCTCCTCCCCTGGATGTTAGTCTGCTGGCCTCTTGGTCTCATATAACATCCAGGCCTGGAGACAGAATACAGCCCCTAACGCAGTTCAGTACCAGGATGGGAGTCAGTCTGCACCTGCAGGAGACTCAGCACCAGCTCTCACTGTGTCAGGGAGAACACAGCAAGGGGCTGAACAATATTCTGCGTCCTTACCCTGGGCCGGACTGCCTGGGTGTGTTCTGGATCCTTTTCCTCTTTTAAAAGAACTACACAGACAAAACATGCTCACTGTATAGAAATACGATCATAGATGAGAAGGAAGAAAAGAAAAAAATGTACTCAGCGTCCCACCCCCTAGAAATAGTCTTCGTAACATGTCTATATCCTTTAAGATTTCTTTGCATATGTATGCAAAATACATATGCACGTATGTGAATATATAATAAATATATACACACATAAATATATGCATATTTTGCATATAAATGCAATATAGCACACAATATAATGCCTTATATATGCAAAATATATGTGCAATATATATACGTATTTTTGTATATGTGAAAAAGATAGGTCAATAAACTAGAATTATACTGCATGAACTCTTTTGTACCTAGTTTTCTTACATTTTCTCTACTGTGACTAACTTCCCATGTCAGTGACAGGGACCTGTCGCCTTATTTTCAATGGCTATACCATATGCCATTTTTCAGGTGATGCGTCCTTTATATAGTCAGGCCCCGACTGAGTTTGGACACTTAGGTTGTTTCCAATCTTTTTGCCTTATAAATAATGCTGCACTAAATATCGTTGGACGTTCATCTTCATACACCCACAGAATCAGAATAACTTTTAGAAGTGGGGTAACTGGGACAGCAGCAAAGAGCCTGTGCAATTTTAAGGCTGTGCTGCTTGTTGCTAGGCAAGTTCAACTCCATCACTGAGTTACTTACGTTGCCTTGGAGGCCGCATGTGAGGTTATTAAATCCGTCTGGTGTCAGCTAGACCTCAACATGAGTGTGTGCACACACACACGTGCACATGGAAACATGTGCTCATACAGGCAAGTTGTATAATTTCTCTGAGCCTCCATTTTCTCCTGTATAAAATTGAGCACCAGGTTTGCAGTCTATTATCCACCGTTCTGAAATCCCCAAAGCTTGAGGCAAAAACTGCCCTGTAGCAATGCGCTGATGTGGGGTTATTAATAGTATTTGTTTATCCCAAATAGTGTGATTTTTCATACGTGTTGCTGCAGAAATAGTAACACGTTTGTCTGTGGGTAGTTGCCCTACACCAGTGTTTATTTACTTTTTTGGTTTTTTTTTCTTTCATTAGTGTTCCCCAAAGGGCCTTCTTAAACATTTTTTCTTAATTGCCTGTCCATAACATTTTAGCGTCATGGCTATATTGTATATCTGTATATGCACTGTATGCATATCTGTATTTTATACATTAAAAAAAAAGGTTTTTTTCACATCCGCCCCCTCCCGCCAAGAACCAATTTTCATTCCCTTGGAGACAGCATCACGCCTGTGGAAAATGCATGACCCAGGCCAGTAGTTCTCAGCCAGGGCTGCCTTTGCCCCTCAGGAGACAATTGGCAATGTCTAGAGAAATTCTTGGTTGTCACGACTGTGAGGAGAGGTGTGCTACCGCATTGGTGGGTGCAGAGCAGGAATGCTGCTGAATACCCTATAGTGCGAGGACAGCCCCCCCCACCCCGCCCACAACATGTCATCATGCTGAGATTGGGAAACCCTGCCCTAGACCCATTGTGTACTGGGGGACATCTCCCAATATACAATATGCCCACCTGTTGCCTTTCTAAAATCTGATAGGTTATGAATTTGAAATGCACCTGGCCCCTGGGTTTGGGATCGAGGCTGCCAGAGCTGTGACACCAGAAGAAGGCTGGTGGGAGGACCCTTTGGGGGCTGATGCAGTCAAATGCATTGCTAGGTACCTGGCCAGGGCCCAGGATGAACCAAAATGCCTGAGTGCCGGGTGCCTCAGTCCCCAGCACCTAGATGGTGCCCCCACATCGAGAACAGGGTCCTTTGGCAGCGGACTCTCCCACTGCACATTGCAGCAGCCTTTGGAAGCCTTTCACAATCACTAGTCTGACTTCCAAGTCCTGCCAAATGAATTCTGGCCTCAGGGATGCCCAGGTCTTCTCCGGCCTGCCCGAAAACCTGCGTGGTCCTCAGCTCTTTCCGTTGTTTCACTGGTGGGCTTGACCAAGGTGCGATGTCTGCCTGAACAGGTCTCCGGGCTCTGCCCAGGCGCAAGTCTCTGCAGCCAGCTGGTAAGCTGGTTTCAGGTGGTACTGGGGCTGGCCCCTGCATCCTGGAGCTCACGGCTGAGGTTTCCAGAGTGCCCTCACCAACTTGTGACCCACTGAGCCATGTGATGGGCCGGCAGGGACACTGTAGGAGGCAGTTCTGCCCCGATTTGGGTGCTGTGAAGAGTTGGCCAAAAAGATACCATCCACATGGGCGTTTATCCAGGGCCTCTGGCTTACCGAGGGCTGGGTTGTGAGTTAGAACAAGCGGCGCTCTGGGCCCTGGGCAAAGTCTTTGAACAAAGCCATAGGCTGGGCTGGGCACCAGGAGGAAACGGAGCCCTTGGCTCTGTCGCAGGTAATGGAATGTCAGCCCAACTGGTTCTCCTCCTTAACCAGGGAGCCGCCATGCCCGTTGAGGGCAGTGAGCTTCCAGGCTCAGCCCCTACCCCTGCCTGGCCCCCACTCCAGGGGAAGAGGCACCCTGTGCTCAGCTCTCCTTTCCTTATGCCCCTGACAGGGCAGCCTAGAGGCCCCAGCTCTGCGCACCAGCCTTATCTGCTCCCCTGCAGGCTGCTCTGCAGGGGGGATGGGACAGGAGCTTCCGTCCACAACATAGCAGGGTCTCAATAAAGTTAGCGTGTCACTTCCTCGCACCTTTCCCCCGGTTGTTCCCTCACCTGCATTGCCTTCTCTGTTCTCCCCCACCTGTCCCAGTCTGACCCACTTTTCAAGGCCATGTTACATGCCCTACGTGAAGCCCTGTGTCACCCACCCCTCTGCACCCTCTGTGCCCGCTCCCCTCCCGCTCTGAGGCTGAGAAGCACCTTGGTTGCCTGGGATTGGAAACCTATTAACCAAGGGTCTTTCTGCCCCTTGCTGTTTGTAAACTTATCTATAATGGCTTCGACATCTTTCCACGTTAGCACTTAACATTCTCCTTCATTCTTTTCTTCCCCCCTTTCTTCCGCTTCCGCCCCCCCCCCCCCAACTCCGGTTCAAGCCGTTGTTTCTCAGTCTAGTTGTGTAGGACACAGCTCCCTGGCCCATGCTGGTATTGTGAGCCTTGCGCTCCCCCAGCTGAGGCAGTCGGTCACAGTTGTCGGTCGACCACGCACAGCAGCTCCCGGCAGCTCTCGCAGGCTGCCGGCCACTCACGCTCACTCATGGCAGCACACAGTAGCCCAGGGCAGCACACAGCAGCCCGCGGCAGCTCACGCCAACCGCCAACCTCTGGCTGCTCACAGCAGCCCAGCTCCAGGAGGAGCTGTTGTTCACAATCTTAGCTGTAGAGGGCGTAGCTCACTGGCCCATGTGGGAATCGAACCCACAACCTTGGTGTTAGGAGCCTGGCACTCCTACCACCTGAGCCACCGGGCCAGCCCGCCTCCTTCATTCTTGTCAATGGCAGCATCCATATTCATTTGCAGGGATAAACCAGGGTTTACACATCAGATGCCCTTTGAAAAGGCACCTGGGTGTGTTTGCTGTTATCCAAAACTGTGTTGCTGTGAACATCCCTGGGTGTGTGAGTTTGTGTGTGTGTGTGTGTGTGTGTGTGTGTATTGTCCGTATGTGTGTAGCTGTATATGTCCTTTATTGTCTGTATGTGTTTTGTGTATAGGAGTATTTGTGTGTTTGTGTATATATGTACGAGGTCTGACAATTAAGTTCATGAACTTGTTGCAACAATGTTGCTAACCTTTTTTTATTATCAGAGGGTTTATTCATTATGAATTTGTACCAACTGGACAGTTAACCAAGTTTACTATTTGGAAGTGCTGAAAAGGCTGTGTGAAAAAGTTAGACAACCTGAACTTTTCACCAACAATTCATGGCTCTTGCATCATGACAATGCACCAGCTCACAGGGCACTGTCTGTGAGGGAGTTTTTAGCCAGTAAACAAATAACTGTATTGGAACACTCTCTTTACTCACCTGATCTGGCCCCCAGTGACTTCTTTCTTTACCCAAAGATAAAGGAAATATTGAAAGGAAGACATTTTGATGACATTCGGGACATCAAGGGTAATACGAAGACAGCTCTGATGGCCATTCCAGAAAAAGAGTTCCAGAATTGCTTTGAAGGGTGGACTAGGCGCTGGCGTTGGTGCATAGCTTCCCAAGGGGAGGACTTAGAAGGTGACCGTAGTGATATTCAGCAATGAGGTATGTAGCACTTTTTCTAGGATTAGTTCACAAACTTAATGGTCCGACCTCGTAGGTATGTGTGTATATTTGTGTGTATGAGTTTTGTGTATTTGTATTTATATGTATGTCTGTGTTTTTTGTATATTTGTATTTGTATATATATTTGTGTTTGTGTGTGTGTTTTGTGCAGATGTATTTCTGTATATATTTGCATGTTTGTATACTCGTATTTGTGTGTGTGACACTGGAATGTGCTCGTTGCCACAGATCGTGGCGGAGATGGCAGCTGTGTTCTGCCGGGGGGAGATGCTAGAGGATTTGGGGTCAGTGGAGAGACATACCCAGCTTCACACTTAAGTGTCAAGGCTGCAATTTCTGTCTCCTGACAAGTGGGGCCCTTGCCTGAAATAAACATAAGAGATGTTTTGATGTGTGATGATTTGAAAAAAAGAAGCTAAATTTGGCTTAGACTGTTTTAAGAATCTCTCCAAGAGGAGCCAAGTCAGGCTGGGTGGGAGCAGATTCCATGAAGAGATGCTGGGAAACATCAAAGAATTATATACTAATATAGAATTGTACGTGTTTACTTTTTAAATTATTAACTGCAAATGTTACAAAATACAAAAAGAGGGAGAATAAAAAATATGTCTGCCTCTCTCCTCTTCCCCCAGTGCCTCAGTTGCTCTCCCAGAGATAAGTGTTATCACAGTTTTCCTGTGTCCTTCTCTGATTGTGCTTTTTCAAGTATTTACATATGTATTGTTTCCTCACAGACAAATGGCAGCACATGCTACCTGTTTCTTCATGTCTTGCTTTATTCACTTGACAGTGTACCTTGCAGGCCATTCCATATCAGTATATACACATCTGCCTCATCCCTTTGAACAATTCTTTGTAACAATTAAATAGTATTCCGCATTATGTTTTTCTATAATTTAGGTTAAACATACTCTTGAAAAACCCCAAATTCTCTTTTCCCTTGGCTCATCTTAACCTCATGACTGTAGACCTTTTACTAGTAGGGATTTAGACTTCAAAGGAAAATCGGATTTGTTTCCACGCAAGAGGAGCTCAGTACTTCTAGAATGTTCTATGCCCCTCCCCTCCCCCTGCATGAGGGTTCCTGATGATTTGAGGGGTTGTCCTTGTATCAATCTCTTTTATTTGCACCTTAAAAAAAAAACCAATAACTGTAACTTTCCACTTTCATTGTCAGCACACAGAACGTGGGGTCCTTTAGAAAAAAAGGTTTGTTATAAAAATCACAAAAATTAAATTTTAAGGGTATATAGAAAAACAGATGGTCCTGTGATCTATCAAGAGAGTTTGAGTACATAGCAGTATCATTCACAGACATTAGCAAGGGGACCATTTCTGGGTTAGTCATTCATTCCTCCTTCCTTGCTCCATCTGTCCAGTCTCAGTTGCTCCCTGACCACAGGCTGTCCCTTGACTTGGCGCTGGGGTTTGAGGGTGAACAGCCCCTAGTGCCTGCCCTCAGAGAGCTCCCAGTTTGGAAGAGACAGTCAGTGAGCACAGCCCAGCACAGTAAGTAAGTTCTGACCACAGTGGGCTCTGGGGCCTCCCCAGCAGAGACCTAGCACTGCTGTGCATGGAGGCTGTCGGGAGAGGCTTCCTGGAAGAATTGTGCTTCCCGAGCTGTGGGTTAAGGACACAGTCCAAGCCGACCTGGGACCAGCACTGGTCAGTGGCTGACGCGACAAACTATACCAAGAAGTGTCCCGGATGGGCCGTTTTCTGGATGAAATTGCGAACAGGAGTTGTTAGAGTTGGAGGCGGTGGGTGACAGGCCATAGACTCAGAGCCCAACTACTGGGGTTCGACTCAGGCTCTTTTCACTCACTTGTGAGACCCTCAGCAAGTCCCTTCACCTTTCTGTGCCTCAGTCTTCTCATCTGGAAAGTGGGGGGAGTGACAGTAGCTGCTACTTAGGGTTGTTGGGAAGACCCACTGTGGCAACTTTGCACAGTGAGTGCCACATAAGTGCCTTTTGTTGTTGTTGTTGCTGTTTAATTCCTCAGAGCCTCAGCTTCCCCATCTGCGAAAAGCTGATACCAACAGTATCTACTATGGGAATTAAACTAGACGGTCCATGTGAGGGAATTGAGGTGGTGCCACGTACACAGTCGCTGCTTAAGTGTTTACGGCTATTACTATTTTTATTGCCTCCTCCCTCACCTCTGACACCCCGAGCACGGGCCGCAGAGCACCCCCTGGGCTTCTGGAGTCTAGGGGACCCCGCCTCTGAGGCTGTCTGGAGCCAGGGCTCCCAGCCCAGCTGTCATTTCCGTTTATAGCTTCTGAGGCGCTCGGGAGAGCAAGGAAGCCCCTTCTCCGGAGCCTGTGGGCACTCCCTGCCAAAACCAGACACGCCTCCTGAGGACCAGCTGCAGACGTGTGTCCCTGTCACTTTGGGTGACGCACTTGTCCCCATGGAGACAGCATGTCTCTGCCAGAGCCATCAGGATGGTTCGGACCTGGAGGGAGACGGGTGTGCCGGGCAGAGCTGGGGTCCGGTTCATTTTGTGACATGACCTTCCCCTGGGCGCCCTGTGGAGGGAGGGGAGCAGCTGACAGGTTGGAGAAGATACTTGGGGATCGGGTTTAGGCCCTTCTCTCAGGAGAGTGCTGCGACTGTCGGGTCTCACTCGGGCCTGTTAGCACATTGTTCTAGTGTTAACACGATGTGTTTCGGGAACTAGACAGTAGACAGCAGCATCATCGTCAGGTCAGCCGGCCTCTACGGGGCCCTTAACCACAGGCCGGGCATGTGCAGCTCTCGCCAGACATTTTACAGAGTCCTCCCACCACCCCCAAGCAGCCTCCTCACCCCCGTTTCACAAACGGGAAAATCGATGTTTAGTGAGGTCGGGTCCCAGTTAGCAAAAAAAAAGGCAGAGCTGGATTTTCCGCGATGGGGTAGGGGGTGGAGTCCAGGAACAGGTGTGTTCCTGTGGCCCCTCAGTCTGAGGCCCCTCCCTGCCCGGCTCTGTGTGTTTCTCGGTCATGGTCATATTCTCTGTTTCTGAATTGCTCTGTCTTTGTTCTTGCTGCTTCTCTCTGCCTCTGTTTACCTGTCTGTCTCTCTGGCTCTCCTTGACCCTCTCTACCCTTCCCCCTCCACCTCAGGCTTGTCACCAACCGCAGAGATGACCTCAGGAGGCCCCTGCCCCATCTTCCACTCATGGATGCCCATGGCATGTCCTGAGTCCATGGGCGACCACTCCAGCCCGAGGGCCAGCCTAGACCCTGAGCCATGCCCCTATCCAAGCCACCACACACAGCCGCATCCAGCCACACCTGGCCATACCTGCACTGTTGTTCTTAGATCCTTTTGAGAGGGGTCAGTGACTGGTGTCCCATCAACTTTCCCTGGGAAGCACCACCACCCCCGTTGGGCTAGGGCAGAGGCAAGGCCTGGCTTGTGCTACAGCTTGAGGTGGCAGTGTGGTGCCCAGATGCCCATCAACTGCCCCGACCCCCACCAGTTGGGAACCAGGTCCACATGGAAGAGATACTGTGCGAGTTTTTGCTGGCAGCTTTGGGAGAAGGTTCTGAGGGCTCTGCCTAGCTCCATTCCCTGTCCATGTCCATTTCCTTCTGGCCTGACTGACTCCCCTCCCTTCCTCTCCCCGCCCCTCCCCTCCCCTTCACTGTTCTGCTCTTCTCCTCTCCTTTTCCTTTTCTTTCCCTCCCTCCCTCCCTCCCTCCCTCCCTCCCTCCCTCCCTCCCTCCCTCCCTCCTTCCCTCCTTCCCTCCCTTCCTCACTCCCTCTCTTCCTCCTTACTGAGCACTTACTAAGTGCAGGTACTATAACTAAGCACCAGGAATCCAGTGGTGACAGACGCCGCTCTCCCCCCTTGGAAATGATGTGTACTGGAAGGGACAGGTACCCAATGAATCGTACAAGTGATTTCGAACCAGCACCTGAGGTCAGGTTCCAAGGGAGAGGACCTTGACCCAGACTCAGAGCAGGAGCCGACGCTCACTGTGGCCTCTGAAGGATACAACACGTAGCCAGGTGGAGGGGCCTCCTGGGCAGAGGGAACAGATGACACGAGGTGGCAAGGAGAGCGAGTGCTGGAGCGCAGGGCCCTGCAGGCTGCAGCAGGACCCACAATGCTCTTCAGATAAGAGCCTGGGTTGGAGGGTAGAGGGTGGTTGTAAGACAGGCTGGGGGACTCAGCCTATCCTTGGCCTGTCCCCCTCCCCTTGTCCCCTTCCTAGACCTGAGACCCCACCAATGGCTGTGCCTACGGATGAATTGCGGTGACCAGGCACAGGCCAGGGTGTCAGGACACTTGGATTCTAGGCCTGGTCAGGCATCCCTCCCCCTCCCTGGCCCTAAGTTTTCCCATCTGTGAAATGGTCATTGAGGACCCAAGAAAGCTCTCTGTTGTCAAGGTGGAGCCAGGAGGATTCAGTGGCTTTGGAGAAGTCAGGCCTACACATCAGGCAAAACCAGGTTCAAATACCAGCTTCACCTCTCTCTAACTATGTGCCTTTGGACATGGGGCCTCCATCGCCTCCCCTTGTAAGATGGGTCTATGATGGTTCCTACTGCACGGGGCTTTGGGGAACCTTAGACAGCAAAGTGGATGGTGCATCGTCAGCCCTCAGTTTTAGCCTCTGATGTCATTACTATTATCGCTCAGTTGTGTAGGTCTGACCCTGGCACAGGGCAGGGAGGTGCAACAGGCCCTGGGGGCATGGAGACCGAGCAAGGCCCACGCCAGCCTGGGCCCATGACCGGATTGGTCCCTGCACAGCTGGGAGTGTAGAGTTATGGAAGGGGGATGGGACACACCTCTTGAATTGCTCGGAATTGCTCTGTTAGCTGTGGGCCACCCAGCACTGCCCTGACTCAGGGTTCTTTCTTAGGCAGGTGTGTCAAACACCCCAAAATACATGCAGGCATAATAGTTTCCCTTTTCCCTGCCCGCTCGCTGACTACATGCCCTTATCTGGTTAAGAAGCTCACATGTACTCACTGCAAAAAAAGTTATTTTCAGAAACATATTCCTCCAACAAATATTTATTCCACAACTACTATAGGCCAGGCATTGTTCTAAGTGCTGGGGTACTTAGAACATTGAGTGAAACCGCCAACAGTCTAAAGGCTGTAGATCAGGAATCAGCAAACTGCCTGGGGGCCAAATCCAGCCAGCTACCTGTTTGTAAATAAAGTTTTATTGGAACACAGCCATGCCCACTCACCGACAAATTGTTTGTGCTGCTTTCTTGGTAACAATGGCAGAAGGGAGTAATTGGGACAGAGACTGTAAGGCCCCCAGAGCCCAAAATATTTCCTGTCTGGCCTTTTACAGAAAATGTTTGCCAGACTCTGATGTAGATTAGCAAATAAAGAACCCCTTTCTGATTTGTTCTTAATTCGTGGTGTATCCATATGATAGCATCGGAGGTAAGATTTAGTTCATTTTATTTAATTTTACCATCTGATCATACTGAGATATAAAATCACACGTATGGATACTACATAAAATCATCAATAATCAAAAGACAGCCTGTGACCACAGACAGCGCCACTGGTAACAGTACGCTGTGGAACCTTCCAGAAGTTTTCCTTTGCTTATCCTCCCATACTTTTATTTGTGTTCGTTGTTACAAAACTGGTGTCATAACACACATGCTGTTTTGTTACCTTTTTTTTTTTTTTTTTTTTTTTTTTAACATTTGCTAGTATAAGGCAGACATCTTTCTGTGACAGTAAATGTTCTTTCTGAACATCATTTCCCGGGGCTGTGTTTATTCCATTGTGTGGATATACCATATTGTATTTCACCAGTTCCCACCTTATTGGACTTTCAAGTCATTTCCAGCATCTTGGCATTGATCACCAATCCTGCAGGCAGCGTCCGTGTGCGGAGATGTTGGCAAGCATGTCTGATGATTTTCTTGAGATAAATTTCTGGAAGTAAAATTGCTGAGTTGAGGATATGCATGTTTTACGTTTCGGGACATGTTACGGCTTGTTGAAACACAGCCATGTCTGTTATCCTGGTCTCCAAGCCTGGGGGTTCCAAAGCTGTCCATTCTAGGTCGTGAGCTGAGGCAGTCCTGGGGTCCGTGAAACAAGGACCCAGAGCTCTTCCCCCACCAGCGCTTTGGGGCTGCAATTGCTGCTAGTCCGAGCAAGTGGTTTTTAAACCTGCCAAGTTCTGGAGGCTTTTTAGGGCCTTTTAGTGCTCATTTCCTCATCAGAGGCTCTTGAAGCTCCCTGAAAAAGGTGGGGACAGGTGGGCGTTGGGAGGCTGGAAGCCACGATGGGCGAGGAGTCCAGAAAACTGGGTTCCAGTTCCACCAGTACTGCTTCTCACTCAACACAAGAACTAAGAACCATACAGCAATGCCTGTCTCTGCCTCAGTTTCTCATCTGAAAAGGAGGGACTCCAGGTTCCTTGTAGATCCGGACGATAAGATTTGATGACCCTCATTTGACAAGTGACAGCTGAAATTCGGACGGTGGGGGGGGGTGGCTGGTATCCATCAGAGGTGCATGTCAGAAGACCAGCACATGACCCAAAGGGTGGACTTATTTGGACACGTGTGTTCCCCCAACAAACGGCTCCTTAGCTCATCGTGTGTCTGCAGACTACCTGGTAGATATCTATTTGCCTGCAGGTAGGAGGGTTTTTATAGCAGCCTGTGAGGCAAAACTGAACTGGGAGGACATCCTGCCTTAAAGCTAATAAGAAATTCTAACTTTTAGGAGGTGGTTAGAAGAGTTTGGGGCTCATTTTTTTGTGGTTGATCTCCCAGCATTGTAGCCTTGGGAGCCAAGTTCACGCCTTGCTGACGTGAAGTGCTGCCAGGGTCTGCCAATGTGATGTGACATGAATCATTTGCCATCCACACAAGTTTACCAGGGTATTAACCGGAAAAAGTGCTGATAAACAGCGTGCTTTCTTAAGCCTTATTCATAAGATGAATTCCCTTAAATAATCCTAACCACTGCATTACTCCAAATTTGGGGGGGTCTATGAGAAAGAGTAGTGACTGCAGTGGCCTTCAATCAACTATTTAACATCTGCTTTGACTAGACATTGAGGCACAGAGAAGTCAAGTCACTTGCCCAAGGTCACACAGCTACTATGGGATGGAGCCTGGATTCAAATGTAGGCATTATAGCTCCAAAGACAGTACTTGTCCCAGGAGAGAGTGAAAAAACAAACAAACAAACAAAAACACAGTTCCATTGTAATGAATATGTTGTGGAAAGTTCTACCGCAGAGCTGTCCAGTAGAACTTTCTGCAACTGTGGTCATGTACTGTATCCGTGTTGTTCAATATGGTGGCCACCTATGGCTGCGGAGCCCTTGAAATGTGGCTAGTGCCACTGAAGAACTGAATTCTTAGTATTTTAAAATGTTAATTAATTTAAATTAAATGTAAATAGCCACATGTGGCTAGGGTACTGTATTAGCACAGATATAGACTTGCGGCCTAGGAGACACCCTGAGGACGGGGTAGGTCCTGAGCCAGACTTGGTTGGGGCAGAGGTCAGGGGAGGCTTCCTGGAAGAAGCACTATCAAAGTTGAAATCTGAACCACAGCCAGGAGGTGGGCTGCTCCAGCAGCTCTGGAGGTGAGGGAGCCAGGACTGAGGGTTGTGAGGGGAGAAAAGGCTGGCATAGCTGGTGGGAGGGCCTAGGAGGAACCCGGGATGGGGGTCCACTGATGCAGGTCCCATAGGCCATCCTTATAAGGTATTTGTAGCTTTACCCCGAGGGCCCCTGCAGGCGCAGATTTCTGTGGGAAAGTATTCTGTGGGAAAGAAAATATAGGGGATGGGGCCAGAGGTGAGGGAGGCAGGGAGACCCTGGATCTGGCCGAGGCTGGACGGAATGTTCTGGAAGGAGACTTTGAAGGACTTGAGCACTGATATGGACGTTAGTGAGAGTGACAGAGGATCCCGGGATACTGCCCTTTAATCCTGAGTCTGGCGTTAGGCGGTGGAGGGAGAAGACGTCCATCCTTGATGGTGGGACCGCCCACAGATGGGAATGGACGGAAGCCAGTGTGTTTGCTGGACACCATCGACCCAGCCATCCCCTGGGCCTCCCAAAGGAGGTCAGGAAGCAAGGCCCCTGCCCCCTGCCCCGATTCCACCCTCAGCATCCTGAGGAACTGGCCATTCTGATTTCCAGAAGCCCCACCTGCAAGTCGCCCGGTGCTGAGAGATCCCCGTCTCTCAGGGTTTTGAGGACCCAAGAAGAATCACATTTCGCCAAGGGTCCATCCTCCTGCCTGACTCTGGGGAGAGTCATGAAAATAGTTCCGATCCCCGCATCTGCTGTCCTGAGCACCTGTTACGTGCCAGCCACGGAGCTTAACACTTTGCAGAGGTTATTTCTTGAAGCCTCAAAACAACTCTTGTGTTTTGGATGGAAATTGAGGCTTGGATGGGTGGAGTCACTTGACCAGGACACACAGCTGTAAGCTCCCCCCGCTGTAAGCTGTCCCTCGAGTGGTCACCCCTCTGCCTTCCGCTGAGTTTAGCAATACAGGGCACAGGCCTAGCATGCAGCTTGCAACCATGTGCAAACCCTCCGAGACAATGATGTCAGTTATACCGGCAGCAATCCCTAAGTCTTCAACCGCTGGCCTCTGAATCTGACTCATGCAGGGGATTAAGTTAGGCTGATTCTATCACAGCTTCGAAAATAGTATAAGCAGCTGGGAGCGCGCTCCGATAACCACTTCCATTCCCGGTCCCAGGGAGAATTCTGTCGAGGGTGGCGGGCATCTGAGAAGGTCAGGTGACCTTTCAAAGCAAAAATATCCAAGTTTCCCCAAGTGGGACTGACTTTATCCCTCAAGTGTGCTAACAGCCACCCTCATGCCACCCGTGGGTTTGGAGATCGGGCAGACTGTCCCAAGGCTGGCTGGCTCATCAGGTGCCAAAATAAACTTGCCCTTGACCTGGTGGTTGTATACCCAAGGATTTCTCCTGTGGGCATGATCACAGACATGTGTCGCTTTAACCTCAGCGATGTTCGTCCTATTGTCGATTACCACGGTGACAAATAATCAGGAACCTAAACGCCCTGACACTTAGAGATTGGGTAAATGAACGCGGCTGCATCCATCCTGTGGAACAGTCTTCAGCCACGAAAGATGATGACCTAGATCAACGGACCCAGGGAAGATAGTGGATGGGACGATGTCATCGCATGACAGATTATCTCAAAATGGTATTCCTGCACTTGCCTAGAATCTTTCAGTTTCACAATGCAGGTGTATTATTTTGGTAACTAATACAAGACAAGGCTTCTACAGGCAGTGAAATGAGGGTGGTTCAGAAAGTGGCTGTTATTAGGGTCTGCAAGTGAGGCCGTTTACCAGAGGTGACTGAGGGGTCTATTCTGAATTCCCATCCTTACTTCCCTTGAACATCATGGGGTACACAAGTGTCCCCAAAAGGTGACGAGAGAGAGTGGAAAGGAGGTGGACATTTATTGGGCAAGGCCCTGAGCTAGGAGTTGCCACATGGGTCCTCTGATTGGCATGCATGCCCTTAGAGTGAGTGCCGTTTCTTCACGGAATCCTTATAACTTCTCTGTGTCTCAGAGAGGGAGGTGAAGGCCCTGAGGTCACACAGCAAAGCTTTTCCCCACCCACTTGCTTGTTCTACTTGACTACGGGTGCTTGCTCTGCTAAGGATGGTTTCATAGCTGTGAAGAGGAATGCTCCCCATTAGCTGCGGAGGGACAGTCGCCCACCTCCACTAAGTGCCTACTGGGTGCCAGGCAGACTCTGCGTGGGGAACAGATGATGGAGCACCCTGACCTTGAAGGGTGCGTCATCTGGGTTATGGAATCTCAGAGACTTGCGTCTGTGTTGTGATCCCACTCCAACGCCTGGCACACAGTAGGTGCTCAGGAAATGTTTATTGAGTAAATAACTTTTCCTGGTACCAAGATGAATCCAGGGTAGGCAGGAAGAGTTCAGGAGGAAGAGAGAACTGTGGGTTGCAATGGCTTTGGGTGGGAAGAATGGCTAGGAAGAGGGAACAGCACAGGCAAAGCCAAAAGCAAGGAATGTGTGAGGTGTGGGTGGGACATGGTGAGTAGGTCAGGGACGGTAGGATAGAGGGTTGTTTGGGGGTAGGGGTGGGAGATGGGACTAGACAGGACATTTGGGGCTCAAGTACAAGGAGTGTTGGATTTCAGTAGGAGGCCAATAGGGAGCCATCAACGATTTTGAGCAGGAGGGGAGTGCTCTGAGGCACATTCCTCCTGACCGCAAATGGGTCATAATGAGTGACACATTCCCTGCTGGTGTTTCTGGAATAGGGGGCAAGTTTGCTGTCACCCCCTCGCCTCTGTCTCCTTCCATATTCCTCATCCACGGACCTCAAGTTATCAAAAGATGGTGTCTGGGAACATGCTTCAAAGCTCAGAAGCCAAGGCCATCTGGATCGTTCCGGTGCCAGTGGCCGTCCAAAGGGTTGGAGTTTGGTTTCATCTTGAGTGCTCCGTCTTCTCCCAAGTGAACAAGTTGAGAAGCCAGCAGTTCATTTATTTAATGGAGATCTATGGGCTCCTCACTGTCTGCCAGACACTGGCTCATCCTGTGGCCAGTTCTGTGGTAACCAGCACCCTCTCCAAGAGTCCAGGCCGAGGGCAGAGACATGTAACTGAGCAGGCAGTGACAGAACGAAGGGACCCAGGCTGCGTGGGGCCCAGTGGTTACCAATTCGAACATGGGGCCCAAGCCCCCTGCCGGGGTTTGAGTTCCACTTTGCCACTTACTGGCTACTTGATTTAGCGCATGTCACTTCACCTCTCTAAGCCTCAATGTTCTCATCTGTAAAATGGGGAATGTAATAAGCTCCACTTCTTTGGATTGCCGGGGGACTGCAGTTCAGCGAGGTGATTTGTAAATTTTAGCTTGGTGGCTGCCTGGCCCAAGTTCAGTGCTCCATGGATGCTGTGGGGGATGGCGCTGATGGGGGAAGCACGGTGGCAGTGGGAACCCAGGGCGGGGTGCGCGTGGGGGCGTGCCCTAACCAGACTGATAAGTTCTGGGAGCTCTGAAGGTGGAGTGAAGTTCAGCCTGGCTACAGGGTGAGGTGGAGAGAGGCGCACTGAGGATGGTCGGGGTGGGGGAGGGCGCCCAGTGGCACCTTGCGTGCTGGGGAGGGCGACCTCTTCATCCCAGTTTGCCCAGCTGTAGCACTGACAGCCCTGCCTCCTGTGATATCGGGCAAACCCAGATGATTGGTCACGCCAGTGCCCAGCCAAGACGTCTGGACCCACCTCTGAGAGCAGGAGGGAGCTTGGGGTGATGCGATGCGATTTGCGTCAGCTGGGACGAGGTTCTGAGCCTTTTCCCCTGATACTAACCTCTTGTCTGGCTTGTTCTTGCAGGACCAGCTGAAACAGTGTTTCACCAGGCGGCCCCCTGAGGCCAAGGACACCGATACCCTTGTGCAGGAAGCCGACAGCCAGTATGGGACGTGGTCGGACCAGCGCCAGAGTGGGGAGAGGTAGGTAGCGTGTGCGGGGCTCTTGGCTGCATGGCAGGGCGTCTGGGGCGGGGCTTCTGGCTGTGGGGCGGGGATTCAGTGTGGCCCATCTGCCTCCTGATTTCTACTAGAACCTCTTTTGTCTGTAATTATGTGAGTAAACCAGTCTTCTAAAAAAGAAATTTAGAAAGTACAGAAAAATATTTTACAGTGATCTATGAAATATTCAGAATAGGCAAATCCAGAGGCAGACAGCAGATTAGTGGTTGCCGGGCGCCCCCTCCTGTCTTCCAGAGGCACTGCAGCGCCCCCTCTCTGACCGTCCCTGGAGCCGCCGTGCTCCCTGTCCTGGGTAGTGGCGCCATCTGCTGCCTTTTTAGTGGTATTTCCCTCATTTTCTTGTGGATTTGGCTCAATCCCACCCCCTACCCCCAAATCCTTCCTATTTCAAGTAATAAAACCATCCCAGAGTTGACTAAAAGCATGGCTGTGCTCCTGAAGTAAAACACCAGTCCACCTGGGTTGAAGATTTTGCTCGGGGATGTAGCTTGGCGTGTCTTTCAGGATACACCTTCCTCTCTGGGACGTGGTATCTGGTGTGCCTGCTTCCCCTTCCTCAGGGTTGGGCTTTCCTGTGCTCATGACTTCGGTGTCTCTTTAATGGGCAGGGAGAGCCTTTTTAATTTAACGACTTGATTCATTTATAGATTTTCTATCTTATGTGGTGCCCATTATCCAGTGGTACTTGAATACATTATCCTGGGGAAAAAATTCCAGAAGTAGGAGAGGGTTGAGGACAGATTCTGGAGTCAGTTCTGCCGCTTTGGGCAAGCTACTTCACACCTCTGTGCCCCAGTTTCCCCATATCTGGCGAGGTTAATACTTAATTTCGTGAAGTTAATCCTACCTTGTAAAACTATGGAGGTTACAGGATTATAAAATAATCCTCATAGGATTATGGAGAGGATTAAAAGGCAGTTTTTAGCACAGTGCCTGGCACTAATAAGTGCTCAATAAATCTTGATGGAATGAGTGAATGGATGAATGAATGAAATAATGCAATCATTTGGTCTGAATCAGTGACGTCCAACAGAAATACAGCGCAAGCTGCAAATGCGAGACGTAGATGTACTTTTTATGTTCTAGTAGCCACATCAAGAGTAAAAAGAAACAAGTTAATTTTAACAATGTGCTTTATTGAACCCAACAGACCCGGAATACAATCACTTCACCATGTCATCGATATAAAAAGTTATTAACAAGATATTTTACATTCCTTTTTTTACTCAACATGTTGGAAATCCAATGTGTACTTTATGCTCACGGCCCGTCTCAGCTCTCACTCACCACACTGCAAGGACCCGATAGCCACGTGTGACCAGCAGCTCCCATATGGGACAGTGCAGGGTTAGAGCGTCTCGAGTGGGACGGGACCGACTCCTCCCATTCCGCACCTGCCCAGGTGTTCTAGCGGCACCAGGAGCTGTACCTGGCTGTGTCCAAAATGGTTCTCCTACTGGGATGGTTTGCTCCTGTTTCCTGGTGTGCACAGCACACCCGTACCCTACTTTCTGTCACCTCCTCTACTGGCCATCCAGCTCTCCCTCCCTTCCTTTCTCTCAGCTTGGCTCCTGAGTCACCGTCCCCGGACAGCAGTGCCACATCGGCGCGGAAACAGCCCTCCAGCAGCCGCCTGTCCTCGCTGTCCTCCCAAACGGAGGCCACCTCGGCCGGGGACCAGCACGACTTCTCCAGGGAGCAACGGAGCACGAGCGTGGACCGCTCCAGCACTGATCTCGAGTCTACCGATGGGACGGAAGGGCCGCCCCCACCGGACACGTGTTCTACAAAGAGAGTGGACGACTTCTCCTTCATCGATGTAAGTTGGTCACCGGGAGCCCATTGGAAAGAGTCATTGCTTCTGAAAGGGATGCTCTTGCATCTCCCAGTGAACTGTCCCTTTCGGGGAGTAGAATCTGCATGCCAGGAACCCCTGTGGTGGGTGCATAATACACAGTCTGAACTGGAACTGATGTCTGCATGTGGCTTGGACCTGCCATCCACCAGCTGTGTGTCTTGGGGCAAATGTCCTCACTTTTCTGAGCCTCAGCTTCCTCATCCACTCGTAACCAGCACAGTGGGTTCCACAGCCTCAAAAACAGTCACCTGTGTTCCAATTAAAACTGACCCTAGCCTGCACCTGTTCGGTAAGCAGGACGTCTGATCTCACCCCTGGGATTCTGCCTGAGGTTTCAATTCCAGGTGTGCAGAGTAGAGTTTGCTCAGACCGATTCTGCCGGGTGTTCTTACCAAGTTCTTGCCTGGGGGGACGTGTCCCTGGTGCCAGGGGATCCAAATCTCTGTAAATAGTTAGTAGTGGTTCTAGGAAGGGGAGACCCTTCAGGCAGGGGCAGCCCTCGTGGGAGTCCCCAGGGGCAGCCGTTAGAACTCAGCTCTTCAGGTCCCAAGGAGACGCGCCCTCTGAGACGCCAGCTGCCTCCTGCTCCAGCTCTTCCAGACCAGCTCGGTCTTCTTCCTCCCCTGCCCCACGAACCCCACCTACAGGTGTCAGGCGGATTTTCCTTTTCTATTCTTGAGACATGGAGGTCTCATTGTTCTTCCCTGACAAGGGGGCTGCCCTCCCACCCTCCTGAAGATGCAACATCTAAATGATACAACATCTAAAAGGGACCCACTCCCCTGGCAGTAATGCCTCATACCCACACTCTTAGGCACCGCTACCCAGATTCTCCCCAGAGAAGGAATACCACTGCTTTGGGAGGTGGGGCTTCCTCTAGGGCCTCAAAGGGGATTCCGCTTCTTACGTAAGTATGTTCAGGGTATCTCTGGATAAAGGCAGAGATGGGGAAAGACACAAGTTCAGTCTCCATAGAGACAACCCACTATGTATAAATATGGACATGGTGTGGATTGTAAGGATTTAGTTAAGTGATGTATTCAGTTCTTCATTCAACAAACATTTATGGAGCTCCTGATACATAAATGTCCATTGCATGCCCACTGTGTTCCAGGCACAGTACTGAGCATTGCTCTAGCTTCCATGGTATACAGTGTCACCAGGAGGGGTAAGGTGTGTCCATTGCATGCCCACCGTGTGCCAGGCTTCCAGTATTAGGTTACTGTTGAAATGCAGAACTGCTGGCCCATGTGCCACCTAAATAGCATCTCGTACATCAGTGAAGCTGCATACACCTCTCTTGGGTGGTACCCTCAATTAATGGTTCCCTTGCTTTTTTTCCTCTTCCTCCCTGTTGCTACCAAAGCAAACCTCAGTCCTCGACTCAAGTGCCCTCAAGACCCGGGTGCAGCTTAGCAAGAGAAGCCGACGCCGGGCTCCCATCTCCCACTCCCTCCGGCGGAGCCGAGTCAGTGAGTCGGACAGCAGGTCTCCTCTGGAGGAGGAGGGCGACAGCACGTGGATGTTCAAGGACTCAACAGGTATACTCTCCTCCATAGATACCACAAGGGACAATAGGAAGGACTGAAGTTAAACACTGGGAAATACTTCCTGACTTTAAGGCTGTAGGATATTAGAACACAGTAATATCCTACACAGGAAACTGTGATTTCTCATTCTACACAGCTTATTAGAAACTAAGTAAAAAAAAAAAAAAATTTGGAGGGATGGTATGTTAATTGGGGCTCCACAGGTTGTGAGGGACAGAGCCACCACTTAATAGGGTTTCACTATTTCTGCTTTTATCCTTATTAAATTCACCCTATACTCTCTTTAGGTTTGTTGTCTTTTTTCTAGATTCTCAGGTGGAAAGGTCAATTTGTTATTAGTCTTGTTTGGTTTCTAATGAATTATTTAAGGCTACACATTTTCCTCTGAGGACTTCTTTGGCTGCATTTCGTATTAAAACCTGAGCTGAATCTTAAAGAGCAGACAGGAATTAGCTAGAGATGGGTATTCAAGACAGAATATCAACAGGATTAAGGGGGCAGAGATGTGTGGCAGGGGCCTCTCTAAGTAGTTCAGTGCTACTCAAGCCAGAAACAGCAGGAGTCATGCTGGAAAAGTAAGCAGGGGCCAGCTCATGGAAAGTCATGATTTCTTGCCAAGGAGTTAGACTTTATCTGTAGATAAAGAGCCACGGAAGAGTTTTAAGAAGCAAAATCTTTTCTTGTAAAAGAAACCATAGCAGGTGACCTCCCGCCTTTATACATATACGGCCTTTGGTCCCCCAAAAGCTACTATAGGGGCTTTTGTTCATTTGGGATTTGTTCGTGGTGAATAGTAGGATGTCGGACCAGGCTCAGAACTGGGTGAGGGGCATAGCTTCTGACCAGATGCCTTAAACAAATGCTTGGAGGGTTATCTCTCTCTCTCCCATCTCATGTCTGTTATTAGAGGAAATGTTTAAATGCCTTGAGAAGACTTCTCTCTGCACACTCTCTTGGTTTTCTGAGCCAAATTCCATGGAGCTGCCTAGAGCAAGTAATGACCAAAGTTGGGACAAAAGAACACAAATACCCCTCAGCTGGAACACGGCAGCAGCCTCCTGGTTCCCAGCAGCCTTGAGAAACCAGCCAGGAGCTGGGGAACGCCTGGGGATACCTTTCCTGAACACACCCCAGTCCCCTGCTTGGCTGGGGACCCCAGAGCATCAGGCCTTGCCTCCGTCATCCTGGTCCCCAGGCCCCGACACCTCACTGTGCCCAAGCCTGTATCTGAACCTCCAGGAGGTTGGAGCTCCTCACCCTCATTCCTGGAAGAGTGGAGACAGACAGTCCATCACCCAATAGGCTCACCTATGAGGCTGGAGCATAACAATGGGATTAAGTCCCAGAAAGGGGGGCTTGGGATGAAGGAAGGGGGCTTCCTGGTCCGAATCTGGGCAGCTCTTCCACAGGGTACAGGGAGCCCTCCCCGCTCTCTTCTGAGAGCATGACCTCAGTGCGTTGTTGGCTGAAAGCACTTCTTTCTCCTTTCCTGCAGCTGACAAAGAGAAATAGAAGAAATTCTATTTCCCTAAATTGGAATGAGCCAGGAGCCCAGGAGGTGGGTCTGTCTGTGCCTAGTCCCAGGAGAAAACCCATGCTGCCTTATTATCAACAGCTTCCAGCAAGAGGTGAAGCTGTGAAAAAGTGAGATCAGGAAAGCAAGCCTCTGAGTTTGTCCCCATCTGTAAAATGGGCCAGTAATACCTTCTGTGCAGGGCTATTGTGAGGGTGACATGAGGGAGTATGTACAAAGGACCTGGCACGTCGACCTCAATGAGTGGTGGTGCCAGTGATGTCTGTGCCCTTTTCTTTGCAACAGAAGAGAAATCCCCCAGGAGGGAAGAGTCAGATGAGGAGGAGAAGCCCTCCAGGACCGAGAGGACCCCCGTCAGCCACCCCCAGAGGATGCCCGTGTTTCCCGGTGTGGACCCGGCAGTGCTGAAGGTACCAAAGCTCATGCCCAGAGCTACTCTCAACCACAGCAGCAAAAAAAAAAAACCAGGCCCCGTGTTTCTTACCCTCCCTCCCTGCAGCCCTTCCTTCCTCCCTCCCTCTCTCCCTCTCTCTCTCCCTCATTCCTTTTCCCTCCCTCCCTCCCTTTCTTCCTTTCTTTTCTCTCATTTTTGAAATAGTGTAAGACTCACAAGAAGGTGTAAAATAGTACAGATTGTTCGCATGTACCCCTCAGCCAGCTTCTCACAATGATAATACCTCCCATGACCATAGTATGTGATCAAAACCAGGACCGTGGCTGCCACCCCATGCTATGAACAATACTACTAACTTACGTGGATCTCACCAGTGACCCTGTGTTTCTTCATCCCCCAAACACGTTGCTCAGTTTGCTCTCATAGCTAAGCCTCGATGTACTCATCTGTAAAGTGGGCTGACAGTCCCCCATAGGCATCAGGCCCAGTGCTGGATTTCCAGAAAATAGGAATGAACAAACCCAGCCTGCTGCCCTTGAGAAATCCAGTGTGCGAGGGATGGTAGGCATATGCCGTGATCATTTCGATATGAAAGGACATGGGAAGCCAGCCCTAGACCCACATTAGGCTCTCTTGAATGACACCCCAATCCCGGCTAGATTGTGGAATCCCCAGGGCAGGGCTGGGCCGTGTCCTTCCTCCCTTCCCCAACCCCCTCATGCATCTCTCACAATCCTGGGAGCAACTGGACTGAATTCAGTTGAGGGAGGGGACCCTCTTGCCCCCCCCCCCCGTTCTGGGCCAGGCACTTGCAAACTCTCTCCATGCCCCCAGCAACACTGCACAACGTGGCTCGTTGCTCCCATTGTGTTGAAAAAGGAATGAGAGTGAAGAAGGCTGAGTTGTTTATGGAATTTCTCCACTGGGTACCCCATGCGGCCACGAAGCCTCCTATGGGAGGGCCGTGAGTTGCCCCTCCGTCACTGGACGGCAGTTTCACTTTTCATGTCCTGTCTTGCAAGAAGGGAAAGTCAATACACAGCAGATACACATGCTTGTCCCTATAATTGATTTTACGGCCCGTCAAAATGTGAATGTCTGGTAGCTACTGCAGTCGGCCAGAGGTGTTCTAGCCTTTTTTTTGGGGTGGGGGGGGGCATCAGAACAAACGCTATTTATAAGGCAGCCTAACAGGTGGCAGCGGAAGGCCCTGCTTACAGGAGGGGGCTCCCATGTGGACTCGCGCCCTGACCACAGCTCAGACCCACTGCATTCTGGGAAGATGAGTGTTCATGCAAGCTCCCTGGGCCTGGTGGCAGCCACATCTGCTCTGGCCACTCAGCCACGGGCAGCATTCGTTAACAATTGGAGGAGGCTGCCAGGCTCCTTCTGGAAAGAGCCCTGAAGTCGGAGTCGGGCAGACCAGTTCTTGAAAACTGTGCAACTTTGGGCAAATTGCTTGACCTTTGACCTTCAGGCTTCTCCACCGTACAATGGGGAAACCTAGGTCATGTGACTTACACCCGGTAAGCCCAAACGATGGCTGCTCAGGGCACAGAGCTGTCAGGAGGACGAGGATGATGACCACCGTTATCGGAGGCCCTCCCAGCATTGTGTCAGGGACAAAGGTCACCTGCCACCATCACACACACCGGGTCCCCCAAAGGAATTCTGTGCGTCTAAGTTATTCTATTCCTGACGTGCCCTCCAAAAACGGGTGAAAATCCACCCTGCCGTTTTCCTGTGGGGATCTGATAGTCAGAAACTCAAATGGGTACAGGAGCAAGGAGTGTAATAGGGCTGAGCCTCACCTGCAACATGGACTGTTGTCTCCACCTCAGGATTCTCAGGAACTTAAAGGAATGTTCTGTGCTGAGGACGCTACAAATGGTGGCTCGGCAGCCAAAGATCCTTTGTGTGGCTTTTTGGCGGTGGTTCTTTGATCCCAGCGGTCAAGGCTGGCTGCCTGGGCTACAAGCCTGACGTCTGATTTTTCTTAGCCTCCAAAGTCAGTCAGCATCGCGCCCTGCCCCTGTTGTCACCATGCAGTGACAGTGCCATTGGATGGGACCCTTCCCCAGACCACAAGCAGTTACAGACTCAGCTCTCTTCTGTCCCCAGGCTCAGCTGCACAAGAGGCCAGAGGCGGACAGTCCCAGCGAGACCCCCGGCTGGGCCCCCCAGCCCAAGAGCCCCAAGTCCCCCTTCCAGCTGGGGAGTCGCGTGCTGCCCTCAAGTGTGGAGAAGGACGAGAGGTGAGTGGTCTTGGGGTGAGGGCCCCCCCTAGATTCAGGATGCACTTCTGGGGAGGTGCTTGCCTGGGTTTTAGAGCTGAATGGAGGGAACTCTCCAGCTGTCCTTTCTCCAGCAGCAGCACTTTTGTTTCCATGCACTCGGCACTCTGATAGCTGCAAAACAGAGGTGGAAAGAGGGCCAGGAATCAGGCAACTGGTCTCACTTCCCTCCTCCCTTTACTTCCTATGCGGAAATCCAGGGCTCCGTTGGTGGAAAACTGATCTAGTCCAGCCCTCTCCAGACTGATGGAGAAACAAGCATTTACCTTCCAGGGAGGTGCTTTGTCTCAGAATAGGGGAGACCTGGGAAGACAGACCGAAGGGCACAGCCATGTTAATCAAGAGAAACTTAACTCCATTCTGCCACCCTTGGTGGAGCAGCTGTCCCATTCCTAGACTAGGTCTGCTCCCCGCAGACATGAGCGCAGCGCAGCTCCCGCCCGCAGGGCCTCCAGACCCAGGCACTGCCGCAGCTGGGGGTGGAAGTTAAGAGCAGAAGTAAGAGCTTAAGAAGTAATTAAGAAGTACTAGTCAGGGTTCTCCAAAGAAACAGGACCAGTGGGGTGTGAGTGAGTAAGTGTGTGTGTGTGTGTGTGTGTGTGTGTGTGTGTGTGTGTGTGTGTGTGGAGAGAGAGAGAGAGAGATGTTTATTTTAAGGACTGGCTCGCAAGATTGTGAAGGTTCGCAAGTCATAAAACCTGCAAAGTAGGAGGGCAGGCTGGAGACCCAGCGAACTGATGATGGAGTTGAGCCCCAAAGGCCATCTGTTGGCAGAATTCCCTCTTCAGTGGAGGGAATTTTTTTTCTTTTAAGGCCTTCGACTGATTGGATAAGGCCCACCCTTATCCATGGAGCGTAATCTGCTTGACTCAAAGCCTACTGATTTCAACATTAATCTCATCTTAAAAATACCTTCACAGAAACATCTAGAATAATGTTTGACCATATCTGTGAGTACCATGGCCTGGCCAAGTTGACACATAAAATTAACCATCACAGGCATTTACATGGGTAGAGAGATAGAAAGATGAATGGATGTTTGGGTGAAAAATGGATGGATTAATAGACATAATTTTATGTAAGCATGACTTTATAGTTGCAAGTGATTTCATCGAACAGATGTACTGTGATTTATTTCACATTCGCATTGTGGGGTGCTTTGGTTAATTCCTGTTTCTTGCTTGTTAATCATGTTAGCATGGGCATTTTGCCTTGGCACGGTGGGTGAAAAGTTGGGTACCTCACAGCCCTGCCTGCAAGGCACCCTCGGTCTGGCTCACACCTGACTCTCCCTGGCTTTGTGCTTTCAGATCAGAAGAGCCCTCACCCCAGTGGCTAAAGGAACTGAAATCTAAGAAGAGGCAAAGCCTGTATGAGAATCAAGCTTGACCAGGTATGAATGGGCTCGGGTGGGGAGACCTGGCCAGAGCCTGCAATCCCAGAAGTCAGGAACCTGGGCGGGGAGGCAAAGGTTCAGAGATTTGGGATGTTGTACCTTGGGAAAGAGAAGGGAAAACATAGATGTGGGTGTTCTGGATTCCTGTAAAGAGGGTTTCCTCTTAGGGAGAAAAACACAGCTGGACCGCCTGGGATGGGTGAGAAGGTCATGGGCAAAGAGTTAGACAGCTGGGGTTCTGGCCAGCCCTCACTGCATCTCCATTCCCTTTTTAAAAAATGAGAGGGCGGGACATCAGAGATCAGCTTAATCTGAAAGTTTCCTCACCTCTCCATTCATATACGACCTGTATCATTAAAAATTAATTTGGGAGAAAAAAGATTAAAAAATCAAATGACTAGATATGCCCTGGTGGAGGTCCCAGACGACTTAACATCTTAGACTTCAGTTTCCCCATCTGTAAAATGGGATAACAGAGCCCATGCCCCCGACTGGTCCCAGGCTCACTGAGAATGCACCTCAAGTGCTTCCCCTAAGTCCTAGGGATGGGAACACGCGATGCTCCCTAAAAGTGGCTCTGAGGTGAGTAGCGCAGGAGATCCACTGCCCCTTGTCCACAAACCTGAAATCCAGAACATTCTGACAGCAAAGCATTTTCATCATTGCTTAGTGACCAAACCTGAGCTACTTGGGTATGCTTAATGCCATTTAAACTCAGTTTCCCCCACTTTATATGAATATCCATACGTTACACTGCAGGCATATTATGTTTGATTATGAGGGTGTTGCATAATATATATGCATATATGTTACATAACATTTATAAACATGTATGTATGCATATGTGTGTGTGTGTGTGTGTGTGTGAATATTTGTATATCATGAACTCCAAGAAAGAATCTAAATTCTGCAGCACATCTATGCTCAAGGGTTTCGGATAAGGGGTTGGAGCCTGTGTTTATTTTGTGGTTAGTGCTGTACATGTGATATTTCTGTTAAGCCTCTAGTAATCCATTTGAGGACGCTGAGGCTGGAACCCTGACCTGACTCTAAATTTCATGTTCATTCCAGTGTATCTGGCTGCCCGCCACCTTCCTCATCCTACCCCTCAAAACAACAACAAAATACCCACGTCATCTTTCCTGGCCTGTGGCTTGTGGGGATAGCTATCTTGGGGAATACCAGAAAAGGTTTTAAGGCTTGATGGTAGAGAGAAATTGGGTCACCTGTCCCTGCTACTGACACCAGGACTGTCCCTTCCTCTCCACACAGGGGACACTGCCACATCTAATGAACAGAAGAAGCCTTAACTGTCAGAATCCTAAGACAAGGCCACGCTGCTGCCATTCCTTCCTGCGCAATCGTTACCCGCCTGAGCCCTTCTGGTCGGGTGGAGAACGCTGTCCAGGGCCCCTCGTCCCCCTGCAGGCTCTTCCTGGATCAAGGCGGAAAGGCTTACCCTCCTCAAGCACTTGCATATCTCCCCAGATAGCACTTTAGGCTGGGAAAGATGTCAGGCTGCCCCAAAATGTCCATGCTGGCGGTTTCGTTTTTTATGTAAAAATGTGCATTTCTGCCCACTGCAGATGCCTGCAGCAGCTCCAGAGACACATACGCGTGTTTGAGACTGGACCAGCTCCCTAGGTTCTGGAAAACACCTGAATTGTGAAAGCACCTCTTCCCCCAACCCCAGGGCAGGTCTTTTTCAAAGGACATTTCCAAGGAAGAAGAAACCATTCATGTCCTGCTGTAACTGTGGTCGAAGACAATACGACTGGGCTGGGGGTTTTGATGGCTTTTCTGGCGCGTTCCATCATCGCCCGCTCGGAAGATCAGCAGTTTCGGTTTTTAAACATCACCACCCTCGTCCTTTCTGGTGTATTGGTCCTTCCAATGGGGCTGTGTACATACTGGACCTCTTTTATTGTGTGTCATTTTCGTTTGCTTTAGAAGGTGATAAAGCAATAATTCAGCCAATTTTCCTTGAAATTTGATATGTACATATGTTTTTACGTTAAGCGACAGGAGGAAAGAGGTGTGACTGCTTTGCTGGAAGTATCTGATCATCTCAGGTTATCTTATCCCTGTCTATGCTTTAAAAAAAAACTCTAAGTGTCACCCTTGTGTATAGTTTCCAGGTTCCTTTCCATCTGAGCTCTGATTTCTGTGGAGTGGTCTTTGTCCCTTGACCTCAAGGGTCCATGAACTGCAGCCCAAAGGGCAGTGCCTTTCCCACTCAAACATCAGACCCACCCTGAGAACCTTTTCCTCCAGAGTCTGTTTTGAACACCACCTGAGCTGCTGGCATGGAAGAACCAGGCCTCAGAACAAATGCACGAATGAGGGAGTCTTGTGTTTCTTCTCATCTCTTCCTTCTACCAACCCTCCCCCACCAACTCCACCTGACCAAGTGCTCTTTTTAGGTCCAAATGCAGGAAGGGAGGGGCTTGCGGAAAGCCCTTCTCTGGAGGGGAGCCAGGCCAGGGAGTCTGGACAGAAGTGCTGGATGCTAGGTGACAAAGGGTAAGGTTCGCCTGGCCTCTTTTTTTCTCTTTTTTTTTCTTGCAAGCTCTTAAGTTCATTCCCAGGAATCTCCAAGACCTCTGGGGGCTCCGGACACTCTGTACTCTGTTCTTCTCTTTGGAAATCCTCAATATACCAGCCTCCTCCACCTATGAAGCCCCAGCGCCCCAGCAAACATCCCAGAAATGCTTGGCTGGCCACCTTCCATGCCTGGAGTTGCCATAAACTTTGTGCCAACCTTGCCTGGGAGATGCCCATTGGTGAGAAGATGCTTGGGCAGTTCATGGGGCAGCCTGTGGTTGCTGAGGGGTCCTGGGGCTGAGTTTCCTAATGGAGCCATACACAGCACTGGCTCTATATGGAAGTGGTGGATACATGCACTCCCCCTCCCCCAACTTCACCCCAAAAGAGGTGAACATCTTTCTTGATAAATCCATTTGCAAATGGTGTCTCATCTTCCCAGCTCCCCCTTCAAGAGTCTCTATTTGTCTGCCCATCATTCTTCCTCCGTTATCTCCTTTTACCACCTCTTCCCTCTCTTGGGGGTCGGGGAGCAGGTGGAGAGCAATCCTGTTTCTCCAGGTTTAGACAAATGGCTGTGCTCTGGAGAGGGGTCGTGGGTCAGCACCATGGACACGGCTGGAGGGTCCCGTCCCCATCCCTCCCTGAGTCCTGTTGGCTGGGCTTTGGCTCCTAATGGGCAGTTGCTGGGCCCTGTCACCCACCCAGTCTTGCGCCTCTGAAAGTCTCATGCATCTATGTCTGGAGGGTTGGCATTGCTTAACAATAATCTGCATTCTCTTCCTTCCCTGAGGAGGAAGTGGCCTGTCAGTTCTCTGTAGCCCGTTTGGGGATTCAGTTCTCCAGGAAATCCTTCAGTTGATCGGTTCTTTTGTTAAGGCCCAGTTCGTATTTTATGACAATGTCAATGTAGTGCTGTCCCGATCAATCAGTCCCCTTTAGGGACAGACGCTCCTCCTGTGTTCTTGACCCTGACTTCCTGTCTGGGCTGCTTTCGTCTTTGTCTTTCTGGAGGTGGGAAGGGCCCTTTGGTACCATCTTAGGCAGTAGGACATGACCTGTCCTGTTCATGCACATCTCTCGGTTCTCAATTAGTCATCTTTTAGCCCAAGTACGCCCACAAGGAAAGAAAACCACTTGAAAATGAGACTGACCTACAGATCTTTTGCCTGACTCCCCACACCTGGATTGGAAATAAACATTCAGTTAATTCCTTGGTGATTAGGACACAGAACCTGCCCCTTTAAACTGCCTTGAGCAAGTTGGGAACATCCTCCTCGGTTCCTTTTGTGGTTTGCAGCTTCATCTCCACCGCAGAGCAGACAGTCACTGTGGGTCAGGGACAACCCTCAATGCAGGCTTCCCCACGACCTCTGGATCCACTGAGATCAGAGCAGTGAGGTTAGAAGTGACCGATGCTCAGAGCCTTTGCAGACAGCGGACCCCATGGCGTGTTTCTCTTCTTTCTAAAGTGAGTGAGCTCTTGGGGGCTAAGCAAGGGGTTGTGTGTTAATTTCTCAAGTTAGCCTGGAGTCGTCTTTGGAAATCTGTCTCCTTTTAAACTAACTTAATATGCCTTAAATATCTGTATGCAGTCAGGTCACCTGCCCTTCTCTAACTTAGCTTCCTCCTCTGGGCCTTTGGCCTCTGCTTAAATGAGAGTCTTACACAGAAAGCAAATTCCTATGGATGTGCAATCTCTCCCCCATCTCTCCATCTCTCTCTCTCTCCCTCCCACCTCTTTCCCTCCCACCCTCTCTCTCCACACACACCCTTTGCACATCAGCATTTTGACAGATGGTCTTTTGATAAGTCTGTATATTTTTCTCCTCTAGTAGATCCCCTTCTTATGGTCTCTCGCCTAAGGAAACAGAAGCCTTTGGCCTGTGAAATTCATGGTGAAGCCTCAAGAATCCATGTTGTGGAGAACTCCTCAGTGCCACCAGAGAAATTCTGGTGCAGGAGGAACCTCACGGGGTTTGGGGTGTTGGGTGTTTTGAGTGGCGCTGGCCTGACAGCCTCAGGTTGTGTAGGATTGGGGGGCAGGACAATCAGATGGGGGGGATCTTTTCTAGGGGGACAAGCCAAGTCCTATGTTTGGACACATGTGTTTTCTTTTGTGCATCCCGGGAAGTGGGGCCCACAAGGTTTCTAAGGAGCGAGAAGAGAAACAGACAGAAGCCTGAGGCCCCGAACCTTCGAGGCTGTGCAAGGGATTTAGAAAACCCCTCGGTGTGATGGCCTGAAGGCAACCTCAGCTGCTCCCAGCTGGTGCTGAGAGTGCTTTGTCCATTTACAGTTGTACATTTTCCATCACGACGCCCCAGATCACCCCAGGAGCTAGGGAAAATTGCAAAGCTAAAAATCCACAGGTGTGCGGTCAAATCACCCGCAAAACTAAGTGCTTTCTGAAAAGTGACTGGGGCCTGCATGGAAGACCCCCCAAGGAGAGGGCTCTCGAGCCCGCCTCTCCCTCACCGGTTTCAGCTTCTCTCCTCAGTCCCTGCGGTGCCCACCCACGCAGCCTTCTCCATCTAGGAGCCAGATGACTGTTGCCTTTGTGTAAACTAGCATTTCAGTGTGAGCCTGAGGGGAGGTGGGGAGGCAGGAGCAAAGCTCTCTGCAGTGGGAAATACCCTTCCCCCAGTTGAAGGCCACGGCAAGTCACTTCAGTAACGGAGAAACTGGCTATAGTTTCAGATTGTGCCTTTTCTCCTTTAACTCCGTGTGTTAAAACAGAAAAGCAAAAGTCCCATGGCCTTGTGACGCCATTGGGTCAGAGGTACAATATGCAGGTGGAGGGAGGCACTGGAAGGAGGCAGGACCCACTGGACATCCTGAAGGGGACCCACCTTGGTCTCCATCCCCTTAGGGAGCGGCGCGTCTGAGCTCTGCTGGTGGGAATTCTGGGCAAGCCGAGGTTCTGGGAATGTAGAGCCACGTTGAAAGCCAGGAGGAACAAGTCTCGGCCAGTCTGTGTCTCCTTTTGCCCCCGCTCCCCACCCTTCTAGAGATTTCTTTCTTTTGTCTTGGTCGGTCCCTGCAGGGAGCGGGGCAGCAAGCCAGGTTCTGGGAAGTCAGCCTGAGGTTTCTGGCAAGTGAACCTCTCAGCCTCTCTCGCTTTTCTGACAATCTCCGGTGACGTTCCACCTGCTCAAACAAACCATGCCATTGTCTAAAGAAGAATGTGAGCTTTTTAATGATCTCATTCCACACAGCCTTATCGATCCTGTAAATAAGGGGCTTACGAAAGTCATATATTATGTCAAATGGAAGGTTTTTTTTGTACTGCGTTTCCTAAATCGTTCTAATATCCTAGAAGTCATGCACTTCCAAGATGACCTTGACCCTCAAAACGCCTCATAAGATGGGGGGGGGGAGTGGAAATATATATAAATATACTATATATTTTCCTAACCTGTCTGCTGGGTCCCGTCATCAGATCTATGAGTCACTGTAGGGAAGGAACTCGAGTCCTGCGTGTAGGAAAGTTGGGGCTCCTGCCTACTGGTGTTCTTGCCGTTGCCTTATGAATTCACAAGCCCTAGGAGTTCTGAACAGAAGGCGGACAAGAAGCCCTTTGTCCAATCCCAGAAAGAACCTCTAATCGTGTGACTGAGAATTCATCGAGAAAAACCTCTATTTTTAATGTTAAAATCATGGGGCTCCCCGGACCTCACAGAGTATTGGATGTTGACAAGTGCTTTTCTATTTTGTAACTGTAAAGAGGTTTCATATGCACATGCAGAGCAGTTGGGCACCGAGTCAACTGCCTTCGAACAAGATGACCTTCGCATGTACAAAGGTGTTGCATTCAGACTATGAAAATAGCAAATAAAGCTTTGATGCAAGTTGCATTGGGGAAGTTGGTGTGTCAGTGTGAATGAATGGACCCTTCCCACGCAGCTGAGTTAGTTGCTTGTCTGTGCGGAGTTGGGGGCCTGGCGGCAGGAGCGGGTGGCTGGGGTCCTGGGAGAGGGGGGCCCTGTGGACACAAAGCAGCATTTCCATTCAACGTGGAGTTGAAATCCTCATTCTGCCCCCTCCTGGCTGTGGGATGTCCCTCAGTGTCAGTTCTTCAACTTGGGGATGGTGATAGCGACCTCACTGGGCAAGAGTTGAAGGCAGTGGTTCTCATGGGTGGATCGTGCTCCCAGGAGGACATCTGACAATGACGGGAGACATTTTTGGTTGTCACAAGGACGGGAGGGAGATGCTACTGGCATCTCGTAAGTAGAGGCCAGGGTCGCTGCTCAGCATCCCACAATGCACAGGAAGTCTGATCCCACCACAAAGAATGATCCGGCCCCACATGGCAATAGTGCCGCGGTTGAGAAATCCAGGTTAAGGAAATGTGGCATCTGAAATGCTGGGCGCATAGTAGGTCCTCAGGCTCCTAACGGTCCTGATGGGAGGGAGTCATGCCTGCAGGCTGTGCCTACTTCTCTCTCTTTCCCTCATATCCCTAGCAGGCAGTGGCTGCATCCCAAGTTAAAGGGTCGAAACCAACTCTTTTCACATTCACCCCCCAGAAGTACCCCGTTGGTCTGAACTGTCCTTAATAGGCAGGGTCCTTGGTGAATAAAAGTAAGAAAGTGATAGATTGGAGTGCTTTGCTTTCACGAGCTCTCAGTGGCTCCCGTAGAGAGAGGGTTCTCCATTTACAGATGAGGAGACTAGCTCTGAGACCTTCAGTAAATCCCACACGGTCAAACAGGTCCACTTGTTTCCCAAGTCCAGCTGTCACCCACTCTGTCCTACCAGCACCTCAGCGATGCGAGGTAACTGGGTTTTATGATGACTTGAGGATTTTTGCCAAAAACAAACAACAAAAGAAAACCCTGTTGCGTAACAATTCACTCGTTTGTCTCTCTTTTTATTCATTTGATAATCATTAAACACCTACCACAGGCAAAATTATACTTTGTTAGATACTTAAAACTGCAAGGATCTAGTTTTTTGGTCATAAATACGGTGACTCTTTATTTCTGTCAAGGCCACAAGCTGGGCCCCAGAGCAGGTCAGCCCCCACCACCCCTTCTGCTGTGTGACCTAGGTAAGTGACTTACCTTCTCTGAACTCAGTTTCCAAACCATCTGTAAAATAGGGATCATAATTCCTCCCCAAAAGATAGCTAGGTGAGGAATAAACGTAATGCTCATGAAGCTGACATAGTGCCCTGGACATGATAGGTCTTCAATAAATGGTAGCCGTTGTACACAGATGCCTTTTACATGAAGAAAATCAGTCTTCGATGGGTCTGTTACAGCATCCCCTGGAAATGAATGGATTCACACCGAATTTGGAGGGTGTGTTTAAGGTGATGTGACAAAATTTAGGCCACATATACCCTAGAAAATTTGAGATTCTGGGGTCCCTCACTTTAAGAACTGCAGCCTTTCCAAGGCTGTCCTGCACCCCAATAGGAAGATGGTGGCACCAAGAAGTCAAAGGGCATGGGGTTGGTCACTGGAGAACTCCCATGCCCCTCCCCCCTGTGCTATCAGGCTTCCCACAAGGCCAATGAGGTCCATCTGTCCCCGAGAAGTCATCAGAGGCCCTGGCTGAGGCCGCCGAGGCCCTGGGGCTCCCCGGGCCTGCTATTGGAGTGAAACAGCCCGAACAGAATCGCGTGGACAGACCGCTGGCTCGGCGAGCCGGGATGTGCTGGGCTGTCAGAAAGCACGCATAAATAGGCTGCTCCTTGCAAAGGCAGACTGTCTGCAGACAGTGCTGGACCCTCTGTCCTTCCCAAGGCGATAGCAACAGGTTCATTCTGAAATGGGCTAGGCAGGGCGGGGAGACGAGAGCTGCCCTAGTAGGCCCAGACCTTTGGTGGTCTCCATGGGACGTCCAGAGCTGACCCCTGTACGAGCTGGGGGTCCACTTGAGGGTTGGAGCCAAGAGGGAGGACCCTCGACAGCCACCACGCCCAGCTGGTGTCAGAGGGCGGTGGCCAGGGTCCAGCCCCAGGGCGTGTGCTTCGGGCAGGGAACCTGCAAAGACTGAGCACAACTGAGGGAGGGGTCTGGGCAGCCCTCGCAGCAAGCTATGCCTCAGGGCCCGTGTCCTGAGTGTATGGGTCATGCAACTGTGTGTGGCGGGAGTGGGAGGACGGGAGCTGTGGGTGGGTGGCAGCCGAGTGTGGGGTGTAAATGTGGGTGCCTGTGGCCCACTGTGGAAGTCTAAGGGTGTGTGTGTGTGTGTGTGTGTGTGTGTGTGAAAGAGGCTCTTTGTGCAGTGGGTGGGACGTGACTATGTACAGTGACCACGGGAGCTTGTGTTAGTTTGCGTGTGCAGACATGTGTGTGTGCTGATAAACGGAGAACAGTCCCGTGTGTGTGTGCGTGTGTGTGTGTGTGTGTGTGTGTGTGTGTGTGTGTGTGACAATCAGGAGAACCCTGCCCCGTGACTACTGCGGGGCCTGTACTGTGTGTCACGGTCCCCGTAGGGATGAAGGGGAGCTGTTTGTACCTGTCTGTCTGAGTCTCTTTAAGTGGCTGGTACACAGTAAGTGCTCCATAAATGCATATGGAATGAATATCCAAATGTATTGAAACTGGGCTAAAGCAGGTGTCCCAGGGCCTGGTCAGCACTATGCTTCCTCTAGATGTCTGTCTGTCTGTCTGTCCATCTCCCACCAGTCTGTGGTCTTCTGTTCATCCCAGTCACCCAGCACAGGCCAGGCACCAAGTAGATGCTCATGGAATCTTTGGAGAACAGAGTAATGTGAACAAAGCCTGCAGCCTGGGGTGTGGAGGTGAGAGAGAGTCCTGTAGAGAAACCCCTCGGAAGCCTGCCCTCTGGCCAGGGTCCAGAGGTTATGTGTGCACAGAGCTCCGAGGACCCTGTCTTTGGGAAGCAGTTGGGTCTGGGGGAAGGGCACAGGCTTTGGAGCCAGGCCCAATCCCAGCCTCGGAGAAGTGGCCTCACCTTGCTGTGCTTCAGGGTTCCTTCTGCAAAATGGGGATTCTGATCTCCTGACTGTCCCACTCCCTATGGCTCACAGTAGGTGCTCAGTGGGTGTTTGTTGAATGACTGAAAGACTGAATGTAGGCCGTGAGTAAGGACCACATCCATAGGCAGCAAAGTTCTGTAGCACAGCTCCAATCACATCAACACCTGGTTTCGCCCTGGTGCACCTGATGACCTAGTTTCCTTTGGTTGAAGCCAGAGGTGTTCCTGGGAAGATGGCAGAACGGCACGGCGCGCCAGAGCAGGCCGTGGCTGGCAAGAGCCATGGAGGCCCAGGAGGCAACTACAAGGTACTGAGCCGGGAGGGGACCAGGGGCTCTGGGCTCAGGGCTCCTATTGGGCCTCAGGGTCAACTTCTCTCCAGAAAGCAGCCAGCCTGGGCTGGGAGGACACCTCACCCTCTGCTGTAAACTCACTTTGTCACTTCGTTCACCTTCCCTCTTCTGCGCCCTTGTCTGCGAGATGGAACTGTTCACATATGTCCTGCCTGTCTCAGCGGGGCCCAGGGGGCCCAGGGGTTTCAGGAGACTGGCTCTGACTCTCCTGCTGACCTCAGTCCAGTTCGCTCTCTGGGCCTCAATAGCCCCATCTTTAAAATGGGAATGATGCCCACACTCCTTAACCCCCAGAGCTGGTGTGAGAGCTGAATGCAAGTGCCACTGCCAAGGCCAGCTAACACAGTTGGAATTTGTTGGCTCTGCCCTCTCTAAGGTATTCCGGAGGGCTTTAATTCAAGACAGCCCAAGGAGAAGTTCACTAAGGAGATAACTGGACGGGGCATTTCTGAGGATGTGCTGGTTTAACCAGAGTGGGAGAGACAGGGAGGGGAAGAGCAACAAAGAGATCGGCCTGGCTCTGGGCCTGACCCGTGGGTGCCATCGGGCCAGCCTTGCCCTGCAGACCCTCAGGTTTCTCCTGGAAAGAGTGCAGCGTTATCTCGTGACCTCTAAGGGACTTGGCAAATCCCCAGAAGCAGCTGCCCACCGGAGAGGTGAGTGCCACTACTGGGCCTGCCTGTCTCCTTTTGGCATCTATGGGCCTTGCCCTGTCCGCACCAGTGAGTGGGAGAAAAGAGCCAGCTGACAACAAATCCTGGTGCCTCCACTTAACTTACCGTGCAGCCTGGGACAAGTGACTCTCCCTTTCTGAGACTTCTGTAAAATGGCCGGAGTAGATCTTCCCTGAGGACCTTCTAAAAACACAGTGTGTGCTTCTAGCTGTGGGAGAGGTAACACCTTTTTCTGCCTTTGCGCCCCTTTTTTTCTCTGGGCCTGAGGTAGGTGAATGTCCACCAGAGGTTGCAAAATGGTGTTTCGTCTGCCCTGCACAGGGTTTTTTTTTTTTTTTAATGGGGAAATTTCACATTAAGGTAAACATCAATTTCTAGCCTTGCTTGGAAAGTTTAGAACAGAGCCCACATTCCCTCCTGGCTGCCGTAAACGACTTCATTTCCCTGCGGTCGTCCCTCCTGTCATCAATCTAATTAGGTTCCAGACTGGCTCTCTAGATACGCAAGAGGAAATGCCTGGTTTGAGGTTCCTGGAGAAGTTCCCTCCTATGGCCACCAGAGGGCAGTGCAAGACTGCGGCGATGCAGGCCCCAGGCCGGCACAAGGCCGAGCTGATGGAGTGGATGGATGGTACCTCCCTCCATTGCCCCAAGGAGGACCTTGCAGGATAGGGGCTGGAGCTGGGAGCCCCCTCCCCGGGGACACGCTCAGACAGTGCCCTTCCAGGTGATCCTGTACGAAATGGAGAACTTCCAGGGCAAGCGGTGTGAGCTCTCGGCAGAGTGCCCCAACCTGACGGACAGCCTGCTAGAGAAGGTGGGCTCCATCCAAGTGGAGTCCGGGCCGTGAGTACCTGGACCCCCAGCCCTGCCTCACAGCCCTTAGATTTCTGGGAGTTGGGAGGTTCGGGTTCCAGCTCTAAGTGTCCTGCGGGGCCTTAGGCAACTCCTGTCCCCTCTCTGACCTCAGTTTTCCCAACTGTAAAATGAGGGAGCTGAACTGTGTGATTCTCTTAGAATCCTTCTAGCACTTGATCTCTGGCAAATAGCAGACTGCAGTGGAAAGAGAACAGAGAAGACAGCCCAGCATCTAGCTCATTGTCTGACAAGTGGGATTTAATCATTATAATTTCAATAATATTCATCACATCTAAAACTTAACATGCATTAGATCACGAAATCCTCACAAGTGCCCTAGGAAAGATGTGCCTTCTTATCCCCATTTGACAGATGAGGAAACTGAGGCTAACGTGGTTAAGTGTCTGGTCCATGTACACACGGCAAGCAGATGTTCCAGGTGGGCTCTGCATTCTGTTCTTTGGATGGAAAATCCAGTCTCTAGCACTAACCACCTGGGTGATTCTGGGGAAGGTGCTCACCCTCCAGGCCTCTGTTTTCTCATCTGTCAAATGGGGATAACTAAAGGGACATACTTCAGAGAGTTTCTGTGAAATGAATGGAATCATGCAAATAAATAATAATAATATAATAATAATAAGCCACCTATGGAATACTTACTGTGTGCCAGACATTGTGCTAAGGGGTTTTCCAAGCCCCCTACACAGAGGCTGCACGTAAAATAGATTCTCAGAGGGCGGCTGGATGGCTCAGTTGGTTAGAGCGCGGTGCTCTTACACAAGGTTGCCAGTTCGATCCCCACGTGGACCTCCGTGAGCTGCACCCTCCACAACCAGATTGAAACAACTACTTGACTTGGAGCTGATGGGTCCTGGAAAAACACATTTAAAATAAATAAAAGTTAAAAAAAAAAACATTAAAAAAAATAAATTCTCAATACGATTCCCCAGGAAGGTTTTCCTCAGCTCCCAGTATGTCCCAGTAACTCCTTCAATAACAGGACCAGAGACCAGTAGTAGGGTTAGCAGGAGGGTGCAAGGTCAGAGGTCAGCAGTTATGGGCCCTTCTGTCACTAGACTTGGTTCCTCCCTCCCCTGCAGCTGAGGTGACCTGGGCCTCTTTTGTCCTACAGGTGGCTGGCGTTCGAATGCAGGGCCTTCCGCGGGGAGCAGTTTGTCCTGGAGAAGGGGGATTACCCTCGCTGGGCTGCCTGGTCCAACAGCCAACACAGTGACAGCCTCCTGTCCCTCCGGCCTCTGCGCGTTGTAAGTACAGCTCCTGCCCCCTTGAGGAAGCTTCTAGAAGCTGGACATGCTCATTTTACAAGCTCAGCCTAGGGCTTGGCCTGCATGGGCCTGGCCTGGAAAGGGCCCTCATCATTTCTGATTGTGTGGGACAAGAAGCTGGCTATCGAATGGTCACTGGGCTGGGGATGGGGACATCAGGATTCACGGTTTGAATTAGCCTGCACGGTACTGGCACTTGCCCCTGTATTCCTATTAAAATTTGGGACCGTAGGGTCCAGTCTCAGATCAGCACTGTGGTCAAAGAAATACAGTCTGGAAAATACTTCAGAAAGTAACCGCTGAACAGCTTGCATTTGACAGACACCAGAAAGGGACTTGGTCCACGTGACACTTTAAAATGTCACTCTACTCTCCCACCTACTTTACTTATACTCAGTGGCTGTTCCAGCCCCTTCTCCTTGTCACAATCATGGATGCCCCTTTGAGGGCAGTGGGAAGACCAAATCAGAGCCTGGTTTAGTAAAGAGGGAATGTTCCTACATTAATCATTTTGATCTCCTTTCACCCTCTCCATGCCTCAGTTTCTCTGTCTGCTAACTGATGGGGTTGAATGAGACCTGAAAGGCCCCCATTGGTTTCATGGCTCTCTGGCTCTAAGGATTCAAAGGAGACCAGCTCTGGCGGAACCACCCGAGTCCCCATCCTTCCTGGAGTGGATTTGGGGGCAGAAGAGCCTCATGAATCCCTCCCCGCAGGCAGAGGTCTCGGGGTGCATTATTTTGCAGGGTCTTGATTCGTTCCTGTACCTGGAGCTTCCCCGACCCCAGTTCTGGGCACGGGAGCAGCTGGTTCATGCCATAATCTTGCCCCCAGGACGGTCCAGATCACAAGCTTCATCTGTTTGAGAATCCGGCGTTTGGTGGCCGTAAGATGGAGATAGTGGATGACGACGTGCCCAGCCTCTGGGCTCATGGCTTCCAGGACCGTGTGGCAAGCGTCCAGGCCATCAATGGGACGTAAGGGACCCAAGCCCCACTCTTCCCCCACCCCATCCTCTGGTGGGTCACTCTCCTGGCTCCACACAGAATCTGTTTGCTGTGTTTTCTGCTCTCCTATCTGGAGGCCCTTCATACGAGGAGTTTGCTCCTGTACCATCCTTGCTCAGAGCCCCACTTGAGAGTCCCGAGGAGTTGAAGGTCCAATTGCTTGCACTCTCGTACCACTGGATTTCCAACTAGCCTTGACTTATAGAAAGTTTGATCATTTTTTTATTCAAGCGAAATCTGTTCCTCTCACCTGTTCCCATGAAAGTCTTCACTTCTTTTCTGAACAACCCCAGGCCCTTGAACTGATTTTGTTTTTGTTTTTCCTTTTCACAATCCTTATCCTTCTTACCCGGGGGCCCAGGATGTATGTGATTCTCTAGGTGTGGCCTGAATAGTACATGGGTGAACAGGCTCATCACCTCCCTCCTTCTAGGTTTAAGATCTCTGTGAATGCAACCTTAGGATCACTTTTCCTTTGTCGGTGACTACAGCTCACACGGTCAGATGCTGGCTTTGAAAGCCTCGGTCTGGCTGGAGGTGGAAGACCGGAGGCTGACCATCCTCACCCCAACCTTGGTATCCCGGCAGGTGGGTTGGCTATGAGTTTCCTGGCTACCGAGGGCGCCAGTACATGTTCGAGCGGGGCGAGTACCGCCACTGGAACGAGTGGGACGCCAACCAGCCGCAGCTGCAGTCAGTGCGCCGTATCCGCGACCGGAAGTGGCATAAGCGGGGCTGCTTCCTCAGCAGCTGAAGGGCGCCCAGGTCCCTGTGGCCCAGGCCTGCCCTGGGGAGACAGCAAGTGCAAGAAGGAGAGGCTCCAGGACTGGGGGGAGGGCCTGTCTGTCCACCCTTCCCCAGAACCTGCTCAATAAAGCCTGGGGCCAGTCCCCCACCTGCCATGTTCCTCTGCAGTCACTTCCTGAGTGGGCCCAGCCTGGGAGAGGCAGGCTGAAGGAGGCTGGGGCTTGAGGGTTCTGAGACCCCCAGGGGAGGGCTGTGGGCTGTGCTCATACCCCAGGCTCCAGTCCTCCCAGGTGGAACCTCGTGTACACCCTGCCATGATCTTGTGTCTGTCTGCCTGTCTGTTAGTCCATCATCCTCCCTTCCTCCCTTCCACCCTTCCTTCTCCCATCCTCCCTCCTTCCCTCCCTCCCTCCCTCCCTCCCTCCCTCCCTCCCTCCCTCCCTCCCTCCTTCCATCTGTTTTCTTCTTTCCATTAATTTATCCATCCTTCCTTTTACCCACCCAAATTTCTATCCATCCTTCCATCCATTCATCCATCAGTTCTTCCTTCCATCCACTCTTTCACTGATCCATCCATCCTCTCTCTTCTATCATCCATCCATCTCTGTATCCTTTCTTTCTCCCATCCATCCATCTAGCCATCATTTCCCCTTCTAGCTCTCTGTCAGTCTCTGCTTTCATTCATTTATTCCGCTAATGCGGAGCCCTGTTTAAGGCCCGAGGACACAGCTGTGAACAAAGTCTGACCCTCATGAAGCACGCCTTCTATGGGAGAGACAGGAAATAAATAAGCAAATAGATTTTGAAGACAATGTTGGGAGGTGGTCAGGGCAAAGGACAAGCGATCCGGGTATGAGGCTGGAGGGGGGTGGGGAGGTGTCAGAGAACGTTGCTCTGAGGAGGTGACATTTGAGCTCATATCTGAATGAAGCACAAGAACATTCCAGGCAGAAAAGTCCTAGGCAGGAGTGTGGCGGGGTGATGGAGACACAGCAAGGAGGCCGGTAGGTCTGGAATGGATTAAGTGCTAGAATGGGGAGAGAGTCAGAGAGGGAGAGGGGTCCAGGCATTTAGGGGTCCACAGACTCGGGGACACTGAATCTTCTGTGAGGGAGGTGGGAGACATGGAGCATTTGAGCGAGGTGAGACATATCTGCCTTGGGGTTTAGTGGGGTGGCTCAGGCTGTAGCACCCAACATAGGTCGTGGGGCCAAGGGAGACCAGTGGGGAGGTGACTGCAGAGATCTGGGTGACTTATCATGGCGTCATCCCCCGGCCCTCTGTCTTTCATGCATCAGGAACTCTGTCCCCCTGCCCAGAGGCCTTTGCAGCCTTGCCTGGGGCACAAAGCTGCCATCCACCTCCCACCATTGACTGTCACTCCCCTGAGCCTTAGTGGCTTCATCCAGCCCCAGGCGGGTGCCATGGCAATGCCAGGCCTAAATGTGAGCCTCTGGGGCAGCTTCTGTCCAGAAAGGAGCCAGTCGGCACCAGGCAGACATCTCACCCCTCTGGCCCCGGTGGGAGGAAAAGGGAGTGTCCAGTCTGACAGTCAGGTGACAGCTGGCTTCCCCAAGGCCCAAGGACCAGCGCCACCCCTCCCACCTGCGTGAGCTAATCCTGCTTCATTTCCCTGACTTTGCTCCCTGCTATGCCCAGAGCTGGTTGTAGCCCCTGAAATCACCCCATGCTTATGCTTCTGGTATGTGGGAGACCGGTGGGGACCTAAGGAATGCATTGAAAAGAATACAGCAATTTTCACTTACTTTAGCCTGCATATTAAAAAAAAAAGATGCATAGTCAATAAATCCCCTTGAATTATTTTTACTTTGGTGTGTAGGGGAGTGGTGGGGTGGGACCTCAGGCTTGGAGGGTGAGGGGTGAGGGCACCCAGCAACTGGGCAGATGAAAGGCGGGGGTTGAGTCCCCCCATGCATGTACCCCCCATTCCTCACCCCTTCCTCCCTCCAGGACCCACCTCCTCCTGCCTCTCATAAAGAGAGGCCTGTCGTGCTTTATAAATCAGTGCTTCCTGAAGACCAGAGCCAATGCTGGGCTTTTTATACATCACCTTATTGAATCCTAAGAATGACCTTGGAAGGTAGGCATGGTTACTCATCCTATTCAACAGATGAGGAAACTGAGGCCCAGAGAGGCAGAGTCACGTTTGCAGGAACTCACAGGTAGAGAACAGTAGAGCTCAGGTGTATCCTACAACATCTGCTCCTGAGCCCCCACACTCTGCTGTATCCATTAGGGGCAGGTGGGTGCCTTAGAGAATCAGCTCTAACCTACAGACAGGTGATAACGATCCTCACTTGCAGAGAGGGAAACTGAGGCCCAGAGTACTGAGCTACTAGTAGACCTAGTTTTATTGTGCTTCCCTTCATTGTGCTTCATAGATGTTGCATTTTTTACAAATTGAAGGCATGAGACTCCACCAGGTGAGAAAACTGAAGTAAGAGTAGGGAAGTAGCTAGGGTGAAGGCTCTGGAGTCTTAAGAATCCTGAGTTCTGAGTTCAAATCCTGTCTCTACCACTTCCTAGTTATGTGGCCTTGAATAAGTTACTTAACTTCTCTAAGCCTCAGCTTTCTTATCTGTAATAGGAGAGACTCATAACATTTACTTCAAAGATGGTAGTGAGGATTGAATTTAATGAGACAGCAGATAGAGGGTCCTCCAGTGAACTTAGTAGGGACTCAATGCACAAAGCCCAGCTCTACTACTTACTGGCTGTGCAAACTTAGGCAAGTTGCTTAATCTTGCTGAGCCTTAACTTTCTCTTCTGTAAAATGGCATGATTGATAAATGCAAGCCTTACCTCTTAGTTTCTTGGGAGGATTGAAGTAAGTGTGGACAGTGTGGGACTCATGATGAAATATCATCCTATCTAAATGTTAGTAATTCTTCTTTATTTATTGAAACTTGACCAGGTCTTGAATCCATCCATTTGTTCAGCAACTATTAATTGACATCTGTTATGGGTTGATTTGTGTCCAAAAAATATATGTTGAAGTGCTAAGCCCCAGGACCTCAGAACATGACCTTATTTGGAAATAAGAGCTTTCCAGAGGAAAGCAAGTTAAAATGAGGGCTTTTGGGTGAGCCTGAATGTAATGTGGCCGGCGTTTTTATAAAAAGGGGAAATTTGGACACGGGCAGAGGGAAGACGATGTGAAACACACAGAGATAAGACGGCCATGGGACTGAGTGATGTGTCTACCAGCCAAGAATTGCGGGCAAACTCCACCCCTAGAGAGCTCAGGGAGACAGCGTGGCTTGCTGACCCCTTGCTTCCAGACTGCTAGCCTCTAGAACTGTGAGGCAGTAAATTTCAGGGGGGTGGGAGTTGACATTATTTTTACTGTGGTGAAATATTCATAACACAAAATTGACCATTTAAACCATGTTAAATGTGCAGTTGTATGGCGTGAAGTCCATTCACCTTGTTGTGTAACCATCACTACGATCCATCTCCAGAACTTTTGTTATCGTGCAAAACTGAAACGGCACCCGTTACATACCAGCTCCCCATTCCTCCTCCCTTCCAGCCCCTGGCACCTACTATTCTACTTTCTGTCTCTATACATTGAACTGCTCTAGTTACCTCATATAAGTGGAATTATATGGTATGTTTCCTCTTGTATCTGGCTTATTCCACTTAGTCTTATGTGAAGACATTCCATAATGTCTCCAAGGTTCATGCATGTTTGTAGCAGGTGTCAGAATTCCCTTCCCTTTTCAGGCTGAATGATATTCCATCGTATGGACATGCACAATTTGTTGAGCCATCTGACAGCGGACACTTGTGTTGCTTCCACCTTTTGGCTATTGTGAATAGTGCTGCTGTGAACACGGGTGTATAAGCATATGCTGGAGACCAGGCTTGAACTCTTTTTGCTGTACATTCAGAAGTGGAATTGCTGGATCATATGGTAATACTGTGCTAGATTTTTGCAGGACCTGCCAGGCTGTTTTCCATACAAGCTGCACCGTTTTGCGTCCCAAATTTCTGTTGCTTCAAGCCACTCAGTTTTGGTCCTTTGTTACAGCAGCCCTAGGAAACAAATAAAAGCATCCACTACATGTCAGGCACTGGGCTCTGGAGATTCGGTGGTAAATCAGGCAGACAGTGCCTCCCTGGTAATGTTCCTATTCTAATTGGAAAGAGAGCAGATAAGAGTAACATAATGTCAGGTGGTGAGAAGGGCTACAGAGAGAAACACCTTGGCTGGGGGACAGAGGGGTGTGTGTGTGTGTGTGTGTGTGTGTGTGTGTGTGTGTGTGTGTGTGTGTTGGGGACATGGAAGGTGGGAGAAAGCCAGTCTCATTGCTCGAACCCAGTTTCCAAGCCCCAGTGCTGTCCCCTTTCTCCTGCCTGACCTTGTATTTGGTCAAGACACAGACTGGCTTCAAGGAAGCCATGCACATTGGAGGAACATGAGTAAAAGCCAAGTGCCCACAGGGCAGCAATGAAGCCAGCAATAAGGATCTGAGAGGTTTCTCCAGACCGTGGGGCCTGGGGTCCTGAGAGCACCCCATTTAAGGTGAGTGGGTGCTGGTACAGCCCAGATGCCTGCAAGGTGAGGTTCACTCTGCTCACTTTGCACCATCAGGCCCCTGCCCACCTCGGCCACCTAGCCCATGCCCTGACCCTGCTTGGAACTATCTTCCCAGCTTGGTTTCCCAGTCTAATTTCTCCCCACCCCCAAGGACTTGGTCTCTTTCTGGGAGCTGTCCTGGATGGTCCAGGTGGGGGTAGGTCCCTTTCCTGACACCACCTCCTAGAACAGCGCTTGGCACCAAGTCGATGCCTGATGGATGGATGGATGAATGGGTAGATGGATGAATGGTTGGATGGATGGATGGGCAAATGCTGGATGCTGGACCCTGCCAAACCACGCTCCTTTACTTGATTTGTTCCCCTCTGTCTGCCTTCCCCCAGGGCTTGACTGACCACACCAGTGAACCCAGCCTGCCCCCGGTCCTGGCAGCCGGATGGCTGATGCATGCAAACAGGCATCTTCTTGTCCAGCCGCCTGACCCCCCTGGCACGGCCAAATCTGACAGCTAATGACATTATTGTGCAGAGACACAATGTCTGTGGGCATTTGCTGACCCAGGCTTTGGTGCGGGCTTAATCCTGCATTCTTGCCCTGCTTTCTGCGGGGGGACGCAGCCGTCACTTGTTTTGGCACCAGCACTCCTGGGGAAGATATAAATGCCACCTCCCATGAACCTGGCTTCACAGGCACTCTCGGGGGCTGGTGTCACTGGTAAGAACGCCTTTCTTGCTTCCTTTGCCTTTTCTCTCATCCTCATTCCTGATGGAAAGTGGGAGAGACCTGGGTATGAATCCAGATGCCACTGCTTTCTGACAAAGTGACCTTGGGCAAAGATTTCAATGCTCTGAGCCTCAGTTTTCTTTTCTGTTAAATGGGAGAAGGGTTTTAAAATCTCCTGTCTAGTGGGGCTTAGAGAAACCGTAGGTGAATTGTCCTGCACAGCACCTGTCACAGAGTAGGTACTCGGGCAATGCTCTTAAATTATTATAATACTAAACAGTCCATCAGCCAGCGACTGGAAAAGAGAATCTGAGGGTTTGCAAGAAGGTATCAAACCAGTGAAGGTTCAGCATCATTTCTAGGGCGGTGAATCAGCTCTCCGCATCCACAATCACTCCCAGTACCACCATGTGTCCTGTCTTGGGGCGCATTAGGGAGGAGGTAGCAGTCACGGCTCTCTGGGGGCTCCCAGCAACAGGTGATTTCAAAGCCACTAGCACTCGGTGGAAATGACCCTAATTGTGCCATTGTTGCTGCCGTGCACTGAGGACCAAGTGTCTTTAGGGACCTCTGCCAAGTGCCTGAGTGTTCTGCCTTATGTAATTGAATTATCACACTTTGTCCACGGATAGGTGCCTTTACTGTCCCCATTTTGCAGAACAGGTAATTGAGGCACAGAGAGGATGACGTCAGTGCTTGTAAGCGGCAGGGCCAGCACCTGAGTTTGGGTTTAATCTTTGGTCTGAGAATGCTGAGCACCGGGGACTCTCCTGGTGGGACCCCTGGCACTGTGACAGGCTCAGAAGGCTGGTTTCTTAAGAGAGAAGAGCAGGTTTGGCTCCCACATTGTTTATTTGAATTTCTTGTTTCTGGGGGATGTTCTGGTGTGGACGGGACTTCTGGAAGATGGATGTTATCTCTGGAGGAGGTCAGGTTTCCCCTCTTCACTGGGAAAACACAGGCTGGGTTCACTGCCCTTCCCACAGGAAGGGAGAAGAGACTGACTTTTCCATTATTCTCACCAGCTAAGAGATGCTTCCTACTGCTATCACAGTGCTTGAATTTCCACCATTTACACTCATGTCTTTGCTTTCTTTAGCATGAGTTTCGTAAGAGATGTGTTATGGGGGAAAGAAGACCCATGATGGAGAGGAGCATTCTGGGTACTGGGGAAGGGGTCAAAGAGGAAGTTGGGGATGAGAGGCAGGAGTTACGAGGGACTTTGTGAGATTGCAGACGGGGGCCACAACCCAGCCAAGCATGGTGAGTGCATGGATATTATTTGCCCCACACTGCTGTCCTTTAATCAAAAAACTTCTGTACACTATCGATGGGTCTGCATCCTGTGGGACCTGAGTGACCATGACCCACATGAGACCCCACATATGCTCTAATTTATCGCTTTATTTTTTAGTAAACCTCATTTTTTCCTCTGGAGCTGGTCTGGACACAAAAAGTGAAGCTAAGGTTGGACGCTCAGGCAGCTGCTTGCTGGCTCCACAGCTCTAGGACAACCTAAAACTAGGGAGATAAAACATAGGGGTTGGGGCTGCCATGGGGTGCCCTCAGATGAGAAAGCCAAGGGCCCAGAGAAGTCCTCACTCCTGCTTCCCCCATGTCTTCCAGGTCATTCTTGCACAGGACAGCCCACCATGGCCTCAGACCACCAAACCCAAGCGGGCAAGACACAGCCCCTCAACCCCAAGGTCAGTACCATGCAGGGGGGAGGGGGTGGGCAAGCAGAGTCATTCCCCAGACCCCAGACTCAGTCTCCCTTCTGTAAAGTGGGGTTGGCATCTGCCTTCCTGAGCCTCCCTCTCTGCCCTTGGGCCTCAGTTTCCCCAACTTGCACACTGGGGGCTGATTCTGCAGGCCTTCCCTGGCATGCCAGAACTCCCACTACCAGCTTCCTGCTTCAGAGTCTTAAGTTGCTGTGTTTTACCCCCTCCTACACACTATGGCCCATGGGGGCTTCCCAAGGTTGAGGCAGACCCTCAGTCCCTTCTAAAAGGGATCTAGTGAATGGGAGGTGGGGTATGAATCCTGACTCCACACCTGCTGTGTGTCCCAAGCCACTCACTTGACCTCTCTGAGCCTCAGTTTCCTCATTCATGAAATGAAGAGAATTGAATTCACAACATAGGGTAGTTGTGAAGAGGCAAAGAAAACAGGCTCAGCCTCATGCCTGGCCTGTGTTGTGCCCACCTAATGCCAGCCAATAGTGCCTTCTTTGCTTTCTCATCTTCCTGCCCTCGTAAAGGCAGTGAGCTCTTATCCCAAGTCAGAAGCTTGTCACACCTATTCTGCCCCAAACCTCTACAAGCAGCTTTCTACCAGGCTGCCTTCCATTTCTTTCTGCATCCGGGGCCCTGGGCAGGGAGTCTATCCGGGAACTGCCCTTTGTCTGACTTGGGGCCTCCACAGCCAGGAAAGCGAGAGCTGAAGCAGCCCCTCAGCCACTCAGTCCATCCTGTCCCTTGAGGGGGTTACTTGTAGAGGAAAGACAGACAAGAAACAAATGAATAAATATATGATTTCGAGGAGTGAGAAGTATTGCAAAAAAAACATAGAGTGAAGGGTTCCTGAGACTCAGGTGGATGAGGAATTGTTGTGGTAGCTCAGGTGGTCCCGAAGGCCCTCCTCAGGCAATGCCTCCTTAGGTGGCATTGGAGTGGAGACCTGGGTGAAGTCGTGGAGCAGCCATGTGAAAATCAGAGAGCACGGGCAGGGCAGAGAGTTCCAGGCAGGGGGCACAGCACGTGCAAAGGCCCAGGGGTCAGAACGAGCTGGATGAGTGTGAGGAACAGAAAGCCGGTCAGTGTGACGTAGTGTAGAGCAGCTCGGCGACATGAAATGGGAGCCACAGAAGGAATTGAATGTTTCCTAGTAGCCACGTTCAAAAGGTAAAAAGAAACAGATGAGATAAATTTTCATATCCTATTTTATTAAACCCAATATAGCCTAATGTATAATCAATAGAAAAATGATTAGGGAGTCATTTTATATTCTTTTTTTATACTAAATATTCAAAATCTAATGTGTATATTATATTTATAGCACATTTTAATTCGGGTTAGTTGCATCTTGTTCACTTGACATACGTAGCTAATGGCTGCTGTATTGGACCACACAGGATTAAGGGATTAGATACCAGGTGTAGAATTTAGCATCTGTTTGTTGGTAAACAACAATACCAAGTTCTTGGGCTCTCTAAGCCTTTCAAATGCATGGACAGGCTGCCCTTCCCCACCCACCTCAGCCTTGCAAGCCCTTGTCTCCCAGGCCATCGTAATAATGAACTGGCCCCTAACGTCCATATTCCTTGATTCTTCTCGGTAACCCTGCAAAATAGGTGTGATCCCCATTTTACAGATGGGAGAGCCAAGGCTCAGAGTAGTCAAGTTGCTTCCTCAGATTGCACAGCTGGATGCAGCAGAGGCAAAATCAGCACCCATGTCTCCTGACCATCTGTTGTCAAGTCAGCGAGCTTAAGGGCTGAATTGAGTCCATGGAGTTTGTCTCTGAGCTCTGGCGGGCCTCCCTTCCCCGGCTTTATGTGGCTAATCCCCAGCCTGAGAGAGAGGGACATGTCTACCCAACCCGTGCTGACCATGTGGATTGCACAGTTGCCCCTCCTGGGAGCTGGCTGCCCTGAGCCCATCTCTTCATCCAGATGCAGCTCCTGGGGAAGTGTGGCTGGAAAACCTCTGTCCCCAAAAGCTCTCTGGAATCGTGAAAAGGTGGCAGCTGGCCTCCCAGTTAACACTTGGCTGTGAGGCTTTGGGTGGCCTCTTGCCTTGCAGATCTTGTGTTTCCCTGATGGGGATGCTGCTGACCCCCTTCTCTGGGCTGATGAGAGGACCAGGTGAGGCAAGGAGAGTAAAGTCCCCTTAAGAAGTATCCTGGGGGAAAGTCAGAGGGAGACTGCAAAGCCTGTGGGGGCTTAAGGAAAGGGCACAGGTATGTGTAGTGTTATGGGTGAACTGGGTGAGGGGTACAGATGGCAGTCCCGGGCCAGCTCTAATGCGAGCGGGAGAAGTTCAAGCAAGAGAGTCTCTGGCTGCACAGACCTGTGGTGGCGGCCTCACCTGGTTGCTCGTTGGAAATGCAGAACCCAGGGCTGCATCCTGCTGGCTCAGAAACTGCATTTTACCAAGCAGTTTAACTGCTTTGTGTGCATGTTATTAGTTATTAGAGTTTTCAAAATGCTGCTCTCATGGAATCAGACAAGCTTGGGCTCCAATTTCGGCTCTGCCACTTACCTACCGGGGTGCCTTATTTAAGCCTCCCACACAGAGCCAGGACTGTGTGCTAACATGATGCTTCTCTGAATCCTTCCCACAACCCCAGGAGGTAGGTTCTGTTTTTATTGCCCATTTTACAGATGGGGAAAGCGAGGCTCAGAGAGGTGAAGTACTGGCTCCAGGTCTCACAGCTGGTAACCTGCACAGCCAGGACTATCTGACTTTATGTTTAGTTTGTGAGTCCCCCGGGTGGAAGGCTTCAGCGTGCTTCCAGGCTCCCTGAGTCCCCTCCCCACTCCGACTGCCCTGCTGTCCTCCCTCCCCACCATGACGGGGTCTGACTCTCTCCTCCTGTTACAGATCATCATCTTTGAGCAGGAGAACTTCCAAGGCCACTCGCATGAGCTCAACGGGCCCTGCCCTAACCTGAAAGAGACCGGCGTGGAGAAGGCAGGCTCTGTCCTGGTACAGGCTGGACCGTATGTACCGGGTGGCCTCACCTGGTCAGGGGGGCAGCCAGGGTGAGGCAACTGGGCTGTGGAGCTGGAAAGAGCTGCCCTCACTGTGCTCCTAGACTACGCAATTGGAGAACCAGGATTTGGGGCCTGGCAGCCTGTCATGAGAATATATGCCGCAGAGTCAGATAGAGCAGGGTTCAAATCCCAGCTCCCCCACTGCTGGACTGTGTGACTTCCCTCTGCAGGCCTCAGTTTTCTCCTCTGCAGGGTGAGGACAGCCATGTCCTCCTGAGGATGAAGGGACAGAGCTCAGGTGAAAAACCTGACACCCAGCCCAGCCACTTTGTTAAGGCAGGGAAATGGTCATGGTAACTCTTGCGGGCCTTTTCAGAACTGCCAATCTCTGGCTCTGGGAGTGTCCTTTCTCCTGGGGGGTTGAAAACTGGATGGCCCACCCCTCCCTTCTCAAATCCTGATTATACTGGGTATCAGCACAGTCACCGATGCATTTGGGGGTCAGCAGGCCTGGAGCCCGTGACCCAAGAGAGAAGAGGATGTGATTGGTAGGATGTGACTCTGTCCTGCTCACGTCATGCATCTGAGCACCGCTTGTGGGGGCTTCTCTTTGTGGTTCTCTGAGCACTTCTTCTCTGGAAGAGCCTCAGGAATCAGAGGTGGCTACTGGTGACCCCCTCTCAACAGGGTCAGGGAGTCCAGTGTGGTTGGGTATCCTGGGTCACCTGCACCACACCTCAAAGGTTCTCAGGGAATTTTGCAGAGTTCAATGTCCCTCTTCGAGTCAGAATCTGCTGATGGGGAGAACACAGCCAAGGAAAGGCCCTGCCGAGCCTCGCTTACCTGACGCGCTCAGAGCCTCTTCTGGGCCTGAGAGCAAACCTTCCTAGACAGCTGAAGTTTTGACCATTTAAGTACTGTGTCAGATTTTCAGTTGTCCTTTTTCAGTATTTGGATGGAAGAATTTCTCAAATGGAGTTTACGTTCCTCTGCTTTCTTTTTAAAAACATAACTTCCGATAATTTTTTATTAATTATTGTTTCAAATGAAGAAGCAATAGTTTATAGCAAAAAAATACAACTTATAACTCAGAAGTAACCATTGTTAAGATTTTGATAGAAATCTAGATTTCTCTATATATATGTATATATACTATATATAATGATCTGATTTTGATTATATATTTAGTATATTATATACATTTAATATATATTTAACATATTTAATCAAAATCAGATCATGCTATACATACTGTTTTGTAATTCAGTTTGAAAACTACAAGATATCACAAATTCTCTGCATTTCATTAAAGTGTATTTTATGTCAGTGTTTTCCAGAGAGTTTTTTTGAGGTAAATCTGCATTAGAATCACAGAAGGCAGATTCTTGGGCCCCTTCTTGGCCCAATTAAATCCAGCTCTTGGTTCTGGAGCCCAGGAATCTGCATTTCATAAAGTCACCTGGTGGTAGTGCTGCCCAGTTAGGTTTGAGAACCTGTGTCCTACTCATTATTTTCCGTGGCTTTGTAACATTCCATTATGGGATATGCCATAATTTACTTAAAGAAGCCCTGACTGTTGGATGCTGAGGTCCTTTCGATTATTTGGTATTTTAAATAACACCATGATGAATAGCCTTATTCAGGGAGCAGTGAGCTCTTGCCAAGAGTTTTCTAAGGACACGTGGCCTAAAGCAGAATTGCCCGATCAAGAGTCCATCTTCATCTAAAAGCAGCAAGAAACACGATCTCCCCTTCCATTAATGCCGTAGAGTATTGTTCTGAGCAGCCATATGGCACCAGGATGCCATGTTTGCCCGGCAACGAGTGGCCCCAAAATGCCAGGCATTTTGAAGTTTGTGCCTTTCTTTTCCTATTGTCCCCTTTCCTTTATTAGCCAGGCCGTCTCTCCCCACCCCCGCCAGAAGGTGTTCCTTCCCTTTAAGGCATTATTTCTCTTCTCCTGTGAATCTAAGAGACTACTAGAGTTTTATGTAAAACATGAGTCAAGAGACAACCCTCCAGAACAAAAGAACTAGATCTAAAGAGAAGGGTTGCTATGAATAAGGACCTTTTAGATGTGGTGGTGTCCTGGAAACCAGTTCTCAGGGGTGGAGGCTGATTGGATACAACCCTTTCCAACTCCACATTCAGTGATGTCACACTGATAGCTTGGAATTGGCCACGTGGGAGCATTTACACCATGGAAATTGGCAGATGCTACAGTCAGGTTTTTGTTTTAGCTTTTGAGAGCTGGCTGTTAATTCCACCATACCACTGACCGTAGTGCAGGGGCTCTATTTATCCGTATTGCTGCTCAGCCCTCTTTTGGGCCCCTTCTTAATTCCTGATTGTGTTCCAGATGGTTGAAATCAGCATAGCACTGGGGTCTAGATAACTGAGGTGTGACTCTGCTCTTGGAGTCTGTGCTGGAATTTAGATGGGGCTACTACTCCTTGATGAGCTGGGCAAGTGTAACTCTCTCTCTCTCTTTCTCTTTTTCCCTTCCCCCATGCCCCCCACTGCAGCTGGGTGGGCTACGAACAAGCCAACTGCAAGGGTGAGCAGTTTGTGTTTGAGAAGGGTGAGTACCCACGCTGGGACTCGTGGACCAGCAGTCGGAGGACGGACTCCCTCAGCTCCCTGAGGCCCATCAAACTGGTGAGGCCCGTACCCATCACCCTTCCTCCTGTCTTTGCTGCCTTGGAGCTAGGGTCTAGGGGCCAGAAGAAGCCTCACCTCCAGCCGTGAGCCCGTTGGGATCCACAGGGACTATCTACCCTCCTGAGATGCGATTATGCTTCGCCTGAGAGCTGCCACATTGTACAACCCCAGGGGGCTCCACTCACAAGACTTTGAGAGGCTCCAGGGGGCACTGTTCACATTTTATTCCATGTGGACGGTGCTTTCCAGGGTTGCATAACTCCTATTACAGAGCAATTGCTCGGTAAATGGTAAATGATAGCCATCGAACATATTAAAAGAAATTCTTTGCCTGGGTGTAGAGGAAAAGGCAGTTTAGCTCTTGTTTATAATTCAAGCCAGTGTAACCTTTCAGTGCTTCTCTGATCCCGATTCTTATTAGCGTGTGAACTCTCGGGGTTTGCAAAGAGCCCAGTGATGCTCAGTCACACCCCCAAACCTTCCCAGACCAGTCTAGTTCTTCCAAAGCTTGATGGAAGATTAGAGAACATTGAACTTAGTCTTCCACAGTCCTGGGTTCCTACATTGGCTCTGGTACCCCCAGCTGTGTGACCTTGAGCAAGTCATTTTACCTCTCTGAGCCTCGGTTTCCTCATCTGCCAAATGGCATAAGAGTAGTTTAAAGGATTAAAGGAGATAACTAAGAAAAATGTAACAGGAACAGAAGGATGGGGAGAGACATAGAGATGCAGGAAAGCTAAAATATCTCAAGTGTCTATTGGAGGCACTGTAAGCCTGTGTACGTGTGTGTACGTGTGTGTGTGTGTGTGTGTGTGTGTGTGTGTGTGTGTGGCTCATGGCCACCATTTATTTATAAAGGGGAGTTGAGGCTGTGGGAGGGAAAATGACATTTCAGAATCAAATATTTCCCAAAGTGAAAATAGCCCAATAGGATCTCACCAACTGGCTGCTGTTCGATGGCAGTTATAGACAGTCACGTGGTGGCGGATTGGGCAGAAGGCTGCAGGTAGAGCTGCTGACCCCAACTCCCAGGCATGAGGATGGTGAGAAGGCTCATCTCGGGCTCCTTCTCACTCACAGACGTCCCCTCATTCCTTGTCCACAGGACAGCCAAGAGCACAAGATCGTCCTCTATGAGAACCCCAACTTCACGGGGAAGAAGATGGAGGTCATAGACGACGACGTGCCCAGCTTCCACGCCCATGGCTACCAGGAGAAGGTGTCATCCGTGCGGGTGCAGAGTGGCACGTGAGTGCAGATGCAGCCCTGGCTTGCGCTGGGGTCCTAAGTCCTGTTTTGCTCTGAAGCCTGGCGATCCTGACCTCAGTCTTCTCATTGAAAAATGGGTGTGGAAGTCATCGGCCCATGTGTGGTGGCTCTCAGCCCTGGAAGTTCCGTCCAGACCTTCCTTTTGGGTAACACCCTACCTTTGCAGGAGAGGGACCTTGGCCTTAACCTCGGCCACAAAGAGCAGGAAAGGACATATTGGTGAGGCCGAGATGGGGGTAGCAGAAGGGGGTAACAGTCTAGTAGGGAACAACTGTTAATAATTTAAGAATCACACAAATCTAGACTCCTTCCCCAAGGAAGGTACTCTTGAGTGAGATCTCAAAAAAGAGCAGGAATTGCAGGGTCTAAGAGTGGAAGGAAGAGCTTGGTGAGTGTGAGAGACTCTGCAGAAGCCCAAGGAGTGAGAGTGTGAGATGTGGGGTCTCGGAGACTGAGCAGCAGAGCGGAGGTGTCCTTGGGGGGCTGGCCATGCACATCCCTGTGGGCCAGGGCTCTGTGACGTTTTCTGGGGAGAAGACTGTGGCTTTCATCAGGTGCTCAAAAGAGTGAGTGGTGGTGACTTCAAATGATGAAGGAAATACAGAGGGCCCCTGGGACCTCGCCCACTCTCCTTCAGCCTTGCAGCTGGGCTTGAGCTTGGGATAAGAGGCTTGTCTTGTTCTAGTCTTAAGTGATCACCCTTTCTTCTGATCCTAGTATCAGGTCTCCAGTCAAAAGTTTTTGTGAGGTAGTGAGCTCCCCATCAAGAGAAGGAAGAAAGCAGAGGCTGGATGCTGGGAGGGTGATACTGTTCCCGCTCACCATTCAGGAAGTGTGAAATGATTGGGAAGCTCCACCCCTCCTCATGGTTTAAGGATCCTCTCTCTCTCTCTCCCTCTCTCTGCCTCCCTCCCTCTCTCCCTCTCTCCCTTCCTCTTTTTATCTGTTTCTCCTGTCTCCCCATGTCCTCTCTTCCCACCTCTGGCCCTGCAGGTGGGTTGGCTACCAGTATCCTGGCTACCGTGGGCTGCAGTACCTGCTGGAGAAGGGAGATTACAAGGACAGCAGTGACTTTGGGGCCCCCCACCCCCAGGTGCAGTCTGTGCGCCGCATCCGTGACATGCAGTGGCACCAACGGGGAGCCTTCCACCCCTCCAACTAGTGCCCCCCATTTCCTCCTTCCCAGGGGCCTGGTCTGCTGCCCAGAATCCCCCCAGTCCTCTTGGTGAGTGAATAAAGTGTGACTTGCAACTGGTCTGCTGCAGCATATTTTATCCCCAGTGAGAGCTACATGTGCGTTGTGTGTGTGTGTGTGTGTGTGTGAGAGAGAGAGAGAGAGAGAGAGAGAGAGAGAGAGAGAGAGAGAGAGAGAGCAACAGAAAGTGTCTGGGTGAGGGATAGGACAGCTGGGCCCTCACTGGGTCTTCTGGCTCTGTAGCTACTTAGCTGTGTGACCTTGGGCATATAGTCCAACCTCTCTGAGCCTCTGTTTCTTTGCCTAACTCACAACTCCTATGTCATCTGAGTGGCTTGGCCTGGGCTCCCTGTTATGTAGTTGCTGAGCACAGTTACTCTCAGGGGCATGTGATGGATACCCCCGCCCTTACAGACTTACGCACTGCCTGCCATTCCCTCATAATTGAGTTATCACCTTATACATGGGAGTTTCTTGAGATCTCCCAGGAGGAGCTAACAACCCTGCAATCCCCATCCCATCCCAGAAATAGGGACACCAAGAGAAGGCAGGCGTTACTGCCTGGGGCGTTAGTAAATTTCCCAAAGACGTGGAGATGTTGAAAGAAAAGTTGGCATTTTCCAGGTGAATCTTGGGGCGGAACAATCTTGGCAAAGGGAAGAGTGTGCAAAGTTAGGGAAGCAAGACAGAGCATGGTATGTTCCAGTGTTCCAGGTACAGTGAGTACTTCAGGGCATGGAAACTTAAGAGAGTTGGTTAAGCACAAGGTCCTGAGACAGTAGGTCCCCCCTCCTCCCCTCACTTTCTTCCTCCCAGCCTTGGACAGCTTCTCTTGCTCTCAGGACTGCCCTGCCCCTTTCCCGCCCACCGGGAGCCACTTCCTGCTTCAGCCAGTAGGTGTCAGCAAAGAGTCTTCCTCAGGGATCCCGGGCCAAGGGCGGAGGGGTCTGTGTGGGTGTGCTGGTGGGGAGGCGGGGGGAGCGGGGGTGGGGGGAGTGGGGGGCGGCGGGGCGGTGGTGGTGGTGGTGGTGGTGGTGGTGGTGGTGGTGGTGGTGGTGGTGGTGGTGGTGGTGGTGGTGGTGGTGGTGGTGGTCGTGGCGCTCCTTGGGTCCTGATTGGAGCTGAGCCCTATCAGTCACAGCGGCGCAGTCAAGAGCTGGGCGGGGTCTCAGAGCCTCTCCTCCCGCCCCAGTAAACCGAGGCTCAGACTGCGATCTCACCGAACCACTAACAGAGGAGGGGCAAGCCTGGAGGATCCCCTCTCTTTCTACAGCTCTCCTTCCCACAGCTTGCTGGGAGGGAAAACCAACCAACCCACCTAGCAATGATTCTTTGAAGAAGGAAATCACTTTCTCACCCACTGTCACTGGAAGTAACTAGCAAAACCTTATCCTGCCACCCAACCTTATGACTTAGAGTAGCCTCTCTGTGCCTTAATTTCCTTGGAAATGGGCGAAATACTAGTGCCTGCTCATTGGGTTGCATTGAGTGTGTGAAGTTTTTAGGGCCGTGCCAGAGGCACAACAAGGACTCAAATGAACGTAATGTGACAAGGCATCAGGGAAGCCTGTGAGATTGGGGGGTGATGTCAGGGAAGGCTCCTGGGGCTTTTAAGCTGGGGTTTTGTAGGAGGAGTAGGAGTTTGCCAGGTACACAAGGACGGAAGTGCTTTCCTCACATTCATTCACTAATTCTCTCACCCACTCCTATCTTCTTCCTCCCGCCTCTCTGTTTTCTTCCCCCTGTGCTTTTTCTCTTCCTCTCCCTTCCTCTGTTCTTCCTCCTCGTGCTCCGACTTCTTCTCTGCCCTACCTTTTCTTCACCCCACACCTTCTTCTCCTGCTCTGCCTTCTTTCCTTCCTCTTCCTCTCCTCCCTGTCATGTCCCTAGCTCAATCCCAGATGAAGCAACTCAGCCCGGCCCCAGCCCCAGCCCCAGCCCCACCCCCTTCGCACTCCCTGCAGCCTCATTGGTGCTGGGAGGCCCAGCTGGAACAGCTGGGCTCTTTGAGGGATCCAGACCACTGTCTCCACTTCCATGTTCATTGCAGCATTATTTACAATGTAGGAAAGACAGGGAAATGACCTAACGGCCCCTTGACAGATGAATGGATAAAGAAAATGCGGTCTATCCATGCAATGACATGTTACTCAGCTTGAAGAAATACGCCCTACCATTTGCTACACCCCGGATAAACGTGGAAGACATTACGCTAAAGAAATAAACTTAGCTCCTCTTTCGAGAATACGGAGACTCTGTGGAAGCAGGTCTAGATATTAGTAAATCCCCAAGATACGTCTGGTTGCCCTGGGGTTGTGGTCCCCAACCAGCAACAGCACCGTCCCCTGGGAACTTGTGAGAAATGCATATTATCAGGCCCCACTGCCGGCCCGCTGAATCAGGCTCAGCTTGTTGAAACTCGTCCTGCCCCCCAACCTTCTGACTTGGAGTAGCCTCTCTGTGCTCTCGTGGACTCGGTCACAGTGCTGGCCGGACCATAACTTCGTTGATTCCATTTCCTCGGTGCCCCGTGCATGCAGACCCACAGCTTGTGCAAATTCCTCCATCTTCTGAAATCAACTCACTGTTCAGGTGCCCACAGAAATGCTTCCTCCTCCTAAAATGGGTGACCATCCCCACTGGTCCCTTTCAGAGCAGACAGTCCAGAATCTGTCACAGGGTGAGATGTAAATCCTGACTCTTCCTAGTTGTAGGCCTTTAACCAACTGAAAACAGGCTCATGGGGCTTATTCAGCAGGAGACCAGCCTGCAAAGTGATGGGTCCAGAGCCAAGTACTTAGCAGCTGCAGAACAAACCTCTCTTTTAAACTTTGAGTGCTCCCTCCTACCTCGGGGCCACCAGGGTCCAGACGTCTCAGCCAAGAGTGTGTAAAGAAAAGTATGTAATAAAGACCGTCACTCTAGGGCAGGGCTTCTTACCCTCTGCACTTTTTTTTATTATTAAATTTGGGGGGTGGGGGTGGGAGATGAGGGTAAGGGGGATCGAATATATGGTGATGGAAGGAGAACTGCCTCTACACTCTTGATAGGTCTTCCGGGGTAGTGCTGTGCATTGCAGGATGTTGAGCTGCATCCCTGGCTTCTGTCCACTAGATGTCAGTAGCAACCCCAGTTGTGACAATCAACCGTGTCTCCAAACAGTCCAATATCTCCTGGGGGCAAAATACCCTCAACTTGAGAACCACCGCTGTAGGGAAGGAGAACTGCCTCTACACTCTTGATAGGTCTTCCGGGGTAGTGCTGTGCATTGCAGGATGTTGAGCTGCATCCCTGGCTTCTGTCCACTAGATGTCAGTAGCAACCCCAGTTGTGACAATCAACCGTGTCTCCAAACAGTCCAATATCTCCTGGGGGCAAAATACCCTCAACTTGAGAACCACCGCTGTAGGGCACTGGGATACGCATACTGGGGGTAAGTATATTTTTAAAGAGGATAGTGGATGGGGTCACAAATGGTGGGACTTCAGGCAGGGCTGCAGATGCGGAGGGGAAGCATTAGAACAAATTGTACGAGGTGGGCATTAGTCCCTACCCGCTGCATGATACAGACTCAGATAAAGTCTCATCTCACAAACAGGGAAACTGAGGTCTGGAGGCAAGCATATGTACATGTATATTATATATATATATATATATATATATATATATATATATATATATATATATATATATATATATATATATATTTGACATTTATATAACAACTCTGTTAAAAATGGATATGGAGCCACAAATAGGAAAAAAATTTTAGATTATTTTTCTCTGTGCACCCATCGCGCTCTCTCTCTCTCTCTCTCTCTCTCTCTCTCTCTCTCTCTCTCTCTCAAAGCCCAATATTCTTTCTTGCTTCCTTCCCTTCTAAAGTGGAAGGGTACATTTGCTTCCTGAGGTCTTTTGGTCTTAAAGTTATAGTGGGAGGAGAAGGAGAAGACGTGGGCAGTGCAGGAAATGCAGATGGAACAGGTATCCCTTTGCTTAGACAGAGGGACACCTGTGGGCCACATGAGGGAAGAGGACAGTGTCCTTTTGTTTTATTAAATTGTTTTGGTGGTATTAATTTGGTTTTGAATGAAAAGAACTGAATTTTACCCTTGATTTTAAATGCAAGTTAACAAGGAAACACACAAACCAATGACTACAGGAAATGATGAAGCGGAAATGGGAAATCACCCCTCTCCAACGTGTTGTCAGGGCTGGCTGGCCCTTAAAACTTTTCCCAGAAGGCTTTGTGGGGAGGGGCTTGGCGTCAGACATCAGACAGGTAAGGCTGGGGAGCGGGGTTTTCCAGAACAAGGTGGTCACGGGTGCAAAATTAGCAAGGTGAGAAAAACTATATCAGGTGAGAGGAAATGTAGGTAGTTCTGCAGGTGTGAGCTGTGGCTTCTGCTGGGTGGAGGAAGAAGCATGGCGTGCGGTGAGGCTGGCCAGGTAGCAGGGCCCAGGATGTGAAGGTAAATACCACAGAGAAGAGTTGGGGCTTGATCCTGAGGGCACTGGGGAGGCATGGGAGGTTTCAGAGCAAAGGAGTGACATGGTCTGGTCCAATGGGCCCCGGGGAACACTCCTTCTGGCTAGTGTGTGGAACTGGGGAAAGCGGGGAGAAACCTGAAGCTGCTTTCTTTGACTGACAGGCCAACAGCCTGACTATTGGCGTGGGGGGTATATTAAGGCATGGGGTGGGACTTCTCCAGTGTACCCACTCTTTATAAAGGGCACCTGGGAGCTATGTGTCCACTTGCCGTGCTCAATATGGTCCAGTTGTTTATATGGTTTTTCGATGTAAGAAACGTCCAAACCTGTAGAGACTTTGTATGAGTTTGAGCCAAACTGACGACATATTCTACGGAGATCACAATGTCCCAGAGAATAGAAGTTTTGTGTTTCTTTTATGCATTTAGAATCAAAGAACATGTAAGAAAAGTGCATGAAGTCCATTGGTGGTAGAGTATGGGGGGGCGGGAGAAACCTCTGGGATTGAATAAAAAGCCAAATGGAGAAACATGCTTCTTGCACATTAGTGGGTAGAAGATAGTTAATAATTATCATTTGCAGTACATAGAAATGGCGTGTGGGGAACAAGGTAGCAATGAGGGGTTCTGTGGTCTCGTGCTCTGGGGTCTTATGCTGTGGTGCCTGCAGTTGTGCCTTGTAGGGGTAGGAATAGAAAATTACCCTGTCATTTCGAAGGTATGTTATCCTAGATGCAGGAGAACAACGAATGGAACTCACGTAAGGTCAAGACTCACCTTTGCTAAGGAAGCAATAGGCCTGTGACGTGACTACCTGCCCAGTCAGGCATCTGTGATCAGACCATCCTGTGTGGTGACTTTTGGTCACTGAGCTTGTCAGGCCTGCCATGTGCCCCCCGGAGCTTGTCAGTTTTATTACGTAGCCCCCTGTTCCCTCACATTTCAAAGCATATTTGTTGTGTTACAAAAAAAAAAATTAAACCAAGTAAATTTGAAGATCTTATAGGCTTTATTAAGCGATTCATGAATCGGGCAGCATCCCATATGCAACCAGAAGGGCTCTCCAAAGGGGTGTATAAAATGGGAGGCTTTTATAGGAAGAAGGGTGGGGCAAGGGAGCTATTAACAAAAGCAAAGATTACTTTGGGGCTGGGACATCTTTTAGGGGAAGGGTTTCATCATGTAGATTACTTCTTTCTCCTGTGATGGGGAGGGCCCATGCGATCGATGACCTCATTGGTGTTGACCAGAAAATTCCAAACTGTGTGATTAAAATTATGTTTCTGGGAGAGGCAGCAACTGCCATTAGATCAGGTATGAAGCCCAGGTTTGGAATCATGAGCTTTTAGCCCAAGTGACGCCATTTTGGACCTGTGGTTTTTTCCCCTTTAACAGTTCGTTTCTTGCTTCAGACATTGCTTTTAAGAAATAAAATGTTACAGATACAGGACTGTGTACTATGCACCCCTCTCCCCCAACCATTCTCTTTCCCTCCCCCGCCTTAGGGCACTACTTGTGTCTTTATTTTTCCTTTGACTGAATTTGTGAATATCTACAAACAACATACAGCACTTGCTCTTGTCTCTCAGCATTATATTTCCAAGACTTATTCATGTTGTAACATGTAGTAGATTTAAATCATTTATCTTAATTGGTGTGGAGGGGTTCGTTGTTTAAACATAATGCAAGTTATTAATCCAGGCCTATATTGATGGACATTTATGTTGCTTTTAATTGTGTGTTGCTATAAACGATACTACAATGCACACCCCACACATTTGCCTCATACTTTCTCTAATGTCTCCTTGAGTGCTGACAGCAAGAACTCTGCACTTGGGCTGACTGGGTTCAAATGTCAGCTTTAGAACTCAGGGGCTGGGAAACAGAGCCAGTGACCTAAGGAAGCCTCATTCATAATTTCTCATTCATAAATATAGGGATAATAGTAGTACCGACTTTATAGGGTTGTTGTAAGGACTCATATGTTAACATGGGTGAGGCACTTAGAACAGGGCCGTGCAATACAAGGGTTTGATGTAAGTATAATGCTGTTATAAATGGAACAGGAGAAGTATAATAAATGGCATTAGGAGAAGGTATGAATGGAGTTATCCAACAGCCTCCTCTCCCAGGCTGTGACTTTGGACAACTCACTGCACTTCTCTGGGTCTCACCTTCCTCATCTGTAAAATGGGGCATTGCCAGGAGTACAGGAGATGATGGGGGCCGATTAGTAGACACTCAGCAAAGGTGCATTTTTCTTGTCTTCCTTCCGTCTCCTCACATTTTTGAGGGCTATTTGGGCATGTATTGTCCTCTTGGCCAGATAAGGAGACTGAGGCGCAGAGAGGTGGAGAAACTTCCTGCAGATCACACAGCCTGTTGGGGTGCATGAACTTTTTCCAGGCAATGTCCCTGGGTTGGGTCCCTGTGGCCACTGTTGCAGATCTCCAGGAAAGCCCACTCCCTCCTGCAGACCACCCTGGCCCAGACCTGAAGCTTGACCCCCCTGCTGAGCTCTTGCCAGGTGGTAGAACTAAAGCAAACACTGCTCCACGTGCCTCTCAGAAACAGCCACCAAATGCTCCCGTATCATGGCAACTGCAGAATCAAAACAAGCTCTTAATAAAAGATCAAAAAGGAGGGAGCGGGAGAAAGCCCACCCCCCAAATCAGCCGCCTCTCTGATGATTCCTGCCGCTGAGTTTTCAGTGTATGGAGGTGATGGGGTTGGCACTGACTCTTCATATTTAAAGGAGGTTTTTTTTTCTCCCCCCAAGTTGTTTTCCTCTAGCAGCCTGCGGCTGGGAGCCAAGCAGCGGGTTTAAAATACACAAAAGGAAACAGAGCATGGCGAGGACTGGAGGAGAAGAGCCATTAAAGAGCGGGTGATCTGGGGGTGGCAGAGCAGAGCGGGCGCTGTGCCATGTCTGGAACTGGAGAGTGGCTTCGCCGTGGCACTCGAAGTCACTGGGGGTCTGAATGGCATCACCAGGGCCCTTTGTGCCCACTGCTCAGCCTTCCGTCAGCTCCTGGCGATGAAATCTCAAACCATAAAGACGGGAAGACCATCGCCTCCAATGGTCTCCACTCTTTTTCTTTTTTTTTAGGCAAGGAAATTGTTTTCTGGATAATCTAGCTTAAGGAACCCCAATATGCAAAGCAGATAACAGAGTGATGGAGTGTAAGTGGGGGCGCTGCAATCCTGCCAGCGGGGTTGGGGGGGGTTCTCCACTTTATCCCCCCACCCATGGGAGCTCTTTAGTATCTGCGTCCACTGTCAGTGCCCTAAGGAACTACAGGACAAATCCAGTCCTGTCATTTACAGATGGAGAAACTATTACGATGAGTAGTAATGTTAGGGAACTACTGTTATTTATACGTTAAACGTGCCCAGTGTAGGCATATAGCTTTACATGTCTGATGGCATCAAGTCCCCCAGTCCACCTGACGAGGCAAGTATCCTAGTGGTCCCCACTTTGCCAATGAAGAAATAGAACACAGAGAGGTGTAGTCACTTCCCCACATCACCCAGCTGGTGAGGAGTGAGACCAGAATTAAAAGCCCAAAGTAGTCGATTCTAGAGCCTGTGTCATTAACCCCCATGTGGCCCAGGGAGTTCAAGGACTATGTCACGGTCACACGGGAGCTGAGTCGGCACAAAGAGGTGGCCTGGTGTGGAGGGAAGTTCACGAGAAGTGCAGGGCTGGAACTCTGGATCCGAAGATGTGTTCTTGTCCTGGCTGTTTGGTCAGAGACTGAGAGTGAGTGGCCATTGAGTGAGGGAGGAGGAGGAAAGAAGCCTTGAGATCACACTGGGGAACTCGGAACTAGGGAGCTACAGCAGATGCTCGAGCAAAAGAGTCACATTTTACCCTGGTCTGGACATCAGTGTTGGGACAACAGGCCCAGAGTATTTTGTTAATAATAATCACAACAGTGCCAGCCGCTGCTCTAAGTGCGTTATAGGCATGATACCAATTATCACAAAAATTCCAGGAGAGAGGTGATACCACGTTTCCCCGAAGAGAAGACCTAACTGGAAAATAAGCCCTAGCATGATTTTTCAGGATGACATCCCCTGAACATAAGCCCTAATGTGTCATTTGGAGCAAACCTTAGTATAAGACCTGGTCTTATTTTCGGGGAAACACGGTACTATCATCCCATTTTACAGATGAGGTCACTGAGGCTCAGAGAAGGGAAGTGATTTGCCCAGGGCACACACCTGGGGAGTGGAGAGCTGACATTTGGGACAGAAGGCCACATACCTGTATCAGTTAGGTATGGCCACTGTAATGCTGCATAACAAATAATCACAAAACCTTGGTGCCATAGAACAAGAAGTATTTATCTAGGTCACATGTGTAATGCGTGTTGGGTGAGCCAAGCTAGGCTCAGCCGGGCAGCTCTGTTCTGCCCCATGTGTCTCTCATCCTCTCTGGGCTCGGTGGGCTGCCTTGGGCATGGATGGCAGAAGTGCAAGAAGATAAGCAGAAACATGCAAAGCCTTTCGGGTGTGGGCTCAGATCCTGCCTCATTCTGTTGACTCAAGTAAGTCGCAGGACCAAACTCAACATCAAAGGGTGGAGAACTGTATCCATTCCTTTAACAGGAGGAACTACAGGGTCACTTGGTCAGAGTGGGAATACATGGACGGGAAAAGGATTGGGACCAATGCATGGCTGTGCAATAGGCCTGTGCTGATGAGAAATACGAGGTCAGGCAATTAAGTTCGCAAACTCATCCTAGAAAAAGTGCTACATAGCTCATTGCTGAATATCACTATGGTCACCTTCCAAGTACTCCCCTTGGGAAGCTTTGCACTGACGCCAGTGCCTAGTCCACCATTCAAAGCAATTTTGGAATTCTTTTTCTGGAATGGCCATCAGAGCTGTCGTCGTATTACCCTTGATGTCCTGAATGTCATCAAAATGTCTTCCTTTCAATATTTCCTTTATCTTCTGGTAAAGAAAGAAGTCACTGGGGGCCAGATCAGGTGAGTAGGGAGGGTGTCCTAATACAGTTATTTGTTTACTGGCTAAAAACTCCCTCACAGACAGTGCCCTGTGAGCTGGTGCATTGTCGTGATGCAAAAGCCATGAATTGTTGGTGAAACGTTCAGATCGTTTTCATCTAACTTGTTCATGCAGCCTTTTCAGCACTCCCAAATAGTAAACTCGGTTAACTGTTTGTCCAGTCGGTACAAATTCATAATTCATAATCCCTCTGATATTAAAAAAGGTTAGCAACAGCATTGCAACAAGTTCATGAACTTAATTGTCAGACCTCGTATGTCCACACACTCTGACACTCTTTTCAAAGGGTGGAGCCCTGGAGCGTGGGTTGGGCTCCTTGACCTCCTTCTAATGAACAGAACAAGATGGAAGTGGTAATATGTAACGTCCAAGGCTAGGACACTGGGACTCCCTCCTTGCTGCTCCCTTAAAAATCATCACTCTGGGGAAGGTGGCTGCCATGTTGTCAGGACGCTCAAGCAGCCTTCCGGAGAGTGCCACGTGGTGAGGGCCGGGCACGCCAGCCAGCCGCTGTGCGAAGGAACCTTCTTGGAATCAGGTCCTCCAGCCTCGGTAAAGCCTTCAGATGACTGCTGCCTGCTGCCATCCTGATGGCAACTTCACGAGAGACCCTGCGTTAGAGCCACCCCGCTAAAGTGCCCCTGAATTCCCGACCCCATAGAAACTGTGAAGAAAACAAGTGTTTCTCGTTTTAAACCGCCAGGTTCTGGGGCAATCTGCTATGCAGTGACAGGGAACTCATGCTTAATCATTGTGCCAGCCCACTGCTGCCATTTCTGAGACTTGGATGGAAGATGATTTGTCTGCTCCCTGGAGAACCAACAAATTCCTAAGACCAGAAGGACCACCAAGCCCAGAAGACCAGAAATACTCGTGATGAACTCTGGTGATTAAGAAACCTCCATTCTTGAGCTGCCCAAATCGGGCAGTTCTCAAAGGGGATGAAAATGCATCAGAGGATGGGGACGGTTGTGTGAGGGCTGATGCCACCCCCTGGCCAACTCAGCTTGTCATTAGGGTCCCTCCTTGTAGCTGAGGTGGGGAGAAGCATCTGAACTCAGGCCTGATGAGGTATACTGAAATGAGCTCCTTATAGCCAGGCACTGAGGGCTTATAGCAGCAAGGGAAGTGCTCACACTTACCATATCCCTGCTGCAGCCAGGTACCAGCTGGGCACTTAAAACCCTGCATATGCAGTGTTGTTGGAAGACTTTGGCTTTACGAAATTGAACGGGTAAGAGGCAAAATGGACTAGTGGTTAAGGGCCCATGCACAGATCTGGGTTTGAATCCTGGCAATGATACCTGCTAGCTCTGAGGCTTGTACGTGGCCAGTCACTTCTAAACTCTCAGCCAGTTCCTTCAGGTGTAACGTGGGCATAGTAACAGTAACCACCTGATCTGTAGTCTGCCCAACCCTGCTTTGTGCCCCAAATGCAGACTCTGGAGTCAGAAGACTAGGACGTGAGCCCCAAACCCTGACTGTCGAAGCCTCAGTTTCCTTCTCTGTGAACCGTACATAAAAGTACCTGCCTCCTCGAGCAATAAGGGGATTAAATAAGATCGTGGCTGTTGAATGTATAAATGCTCGCCTGCCAAGGAAGTACCCCTTCAGCAGGCGCTGTCTAGCTCCGATCTTTAAGGATCCCAGCCTGCGGCTCCGTCCCCTGCCTGACCCAGTTTTTCATCCAAATTTGGCCACCAGCCCAGGCCCTGGCCTATTTTAGGTACACCTCTTTTTGTTGCAGGAAAAAGAGACCCACGCAAGTTACCTTAACACAGGGGGTTTATTGTGGAGACGAATGGGCCCAGGAATGTGGAGAGGGTGGAGACAGGAAAACCCTTGGGACTGGAACCATGTGGATGTGGAATCTCTTTTCTTTGCTCCTTTAAAAGGAATCATTCTGCCTGTCATTGCAGGAAGGACTCCTTCCCAGGCCTGAAGTATGAACAAACCTGGGAAAATATGGGAGCTATCGTGGTGGAAAGCCGAGACATGTAGGGAAGGAAAGGATTCTTTTTTAAGTTTGTGAACTTCTTGCAACGCTGTGGTTAACCTTTCTTTTGATATCAGAGGGATTATTTATTATGAATTTGTAGCAACTGGACAAACAGTTAACCAAGTTTACTATTTGGAAGTGCTGAAAAAGCTGCATGGAAAAAGTTAGATGACCTGAACTTTTCGCCAACAATTCATGGCTCTTACATCACGACAATGCACCAGCTCACACGGCTCTGTCTGTGAGGGAGTTTTTAGCAAGTAAACAAACAACTGTGTTGGAACACCCTCCCTACTCACCTGATCTGGCCCCAAAGACTTCTTTCTTTACCCAAAAATAAAGGAAATATTGAAAGGAAGACATTTTGATGACATTCAGGACTTCAAGGGTAATACGACGACAGCTCTGATGGCCATTCCAGAAAAAGAGTACCAAAACTGCCTTGAAGGGTGGACTAGGCGCTGGCGTCAGTGCATAGCTTCCCAAGGGGAGTACTTAGAAGGTGATTGTAGTGATACTCAGCAATGAGGTACGTACTCTGTTTCCCCCCAAAATAAGACCTAGCCGGACCATCACCTCTAATGCGTCTTTTGGAGCAAACATTAATATAAGACCCAGTCTTCCATTATAGTAAAATAAGACCGGGTTTTATATTAATTTTTGCTCCAAAAGACGCATTAGAGCTGATGGTCCGGCTAGGTCTTATTTTCAGGGGAACACGGTAGCACTTTTTGTAGAATGAGTTCGTGAACTTATTGTCAGACCTCATACACAGTGACTCTAATCCACTCCAGGACACTTTGAGAATGAAAGGGCACCATGAATAATTACACAGGGACCGTAAACACACACCAAGACCATGCAGGCAAGCCTACAGTCACTCTAAGAGCACAGAGGTGTCTGGGAAGGACAGGGATGAGGAAAGCCGGTGCCCAGACTGGAAAGTTGTCATAGCTCTGTGCTCAGAACTCAGTACATGCCAGGGCTTCCCCCCATTTCCTCCAGCTCTTCCATTTTTGGTGACTGCGTCTCTCCCTGGCCCTTCCCCTGTTTACCTGACGGACTCCTACCCCTGACCCTTGGAAATGATAGCGCCCCTTGTCTCAAATCTTAGCAACCTTGAAATAATTATTTTCCACTCCAAAGGAAGGCTCCAGAAAGACCTCACCTTGGGAAGATTGGGGGCCCCTCGATGGGGTGAACATAATAGTTCTTCTCATGCAGCTTATTACCTACCCCCCTTCTTTTATGTAGCAACAGTGCCCCAGTTTTGCTAGGGTGGGACTCTCACCCCCATTGTGTCATTCTCTGGGCTTTCAAGGAAGCTGACTCCACCTCTTGGAGGGGGTGGAGGGTGGAACATATAACCTAAGCTAAGCCAGTGAGCACATCCCATCTCCCTGGCCACTGATTAGTCTAGATGGGCCCAATCAGAATTTGTTATACAGCTTCAGGTCCTGAGAAGAGCCTGGAACCTCTTTTCTGATGCTTTTGGAGGGATGAAGAATGGGATGCAGAGCTGCCAGCTGTTTTGGGGGGAAGGATCTGCACATGGAGCCAACCCCAAAGAATCAGAGCTGAGAAGTGGAGAGAAAACACTGGACCCTTGTGATATCATTTGAGCGCCTGGATCAAGCCACACCTGAAGGTCTGCCTCTGGGCTCTCCAAACACAGGAGCCAATAAGTGCCCCTTTTCTCAAGTCAGGTTTTCTGTTCCCCGCAATTGACAGAGCTCTAACTGCAGGGTAGGTCCCAGGGCTAAGAGGACATGCTTAAACCAATGGTCGAGGGGTAAATGAATTACGCAGTTGTTCCTACAAGCTCTGACCCTGCCCTCACATAGTGAGAATTTCCAGGCTCCAGGTAAAGCAATTAGTCCCAGCCTTCTTAGTCACTGATCTATGCTGTCTTATGGAATCCACTCCTGGAAACATTGTGAAGGAGGTCAAGGTTGTTTCTGATGTCCCAGTGTTCCACTTAACCTTCTCTGTGGGTCTACAGAGCCCGTCTCATGAATTTATGGGCCCCTCAAAACTCAATGGTCCTCCCTCTCTCTCTGCCCAAGACTCCCAATCCTGGTGTCATCTCCAAGGCTCTGCACGATCGGGCCCCCTGGCATCTCTGTGCTTTTCCTGCACTGTCCTCCCCTCACCCTGGCATACAACCATTCTGGTAGCTTCCCAGGTCTATGAAGCCACCCCGGGGACTTCGCAGATTCTGGTTCCTCTGCCTAGAATTCCCTTCTCTCTTTCTTTCCCTAGTTATCTTCTATGTATCTTTCAAGTCTCAGCGGAAGTGTCACTTACCCAGGGAGTCCTCTGTGGCCTTTAACGTAGCTCAAGCTGGTCCATTCTACAGCCCCATGGCACCTGGTGCTTTTCCTCTTGTCACTGTAACTCCCTGCTTTGTCACTCCCCAGGGCCTATCATGAAACCTGGTACATGGTAGGTTCTCAATAACATCTGGATGAATGCGTTCATCTGGAACTGAGCCCATCAGCAGTGGGAAGGAGAGGTCCAGAGAGAGGCAGAACTTGCCCAAGGTCACACAGTAAGCCTGTGACCGTGAGGACATTTAAAGCTGGACAATTGTCTCATTGCTCTTAAGGAGCCCCAGTCGGGGCCACTCCTCCCTTTGTCTGTTAATGACGTCTGTGTTTATGTCCTCAAAGACCTTTTCAGAGACTCTGTGGCTGCCAGCCATGTGCTGATGGCCCTGGAGGGCCCAAGCTGGTGGCTGGTGATTCCCTGGGAGGCAGGATATGAGCCCGGCAGGAGTGGCTGTCCCAGCACTTGGCAGAGACAAGCTGGGTCAATGTTTGTCTCATTCCCAGAGACTTGAGTCGTCAGACCAAGAGCGGTACAAGGAGGCTGACTGGGGGACCTGATGTGGCTGCGGGGCCCGAACAAACAGAGGCCGGAGCCCCTGGATATGAAAATTTCTTCTTCAATGCTCTGCCATGACCAGTGGACACACTAGGGTTCCAAGCTGAGCTCTGTCACTTGCCAGCTATGACCGTGGGCAAATCACCTCACCGCTCTTAGTCTCTACTTGCCATTCTGTGAAACAGGAATATTAATAGTAGTAACCTTATAAAGTAGTAATGAGAATTAAGTTAGAAAATAATCATGTGCTTATAGCAATGCCTGACCCAGAAAAGGCCCTCGGATTGCATCCCCTGGGCAGTGGCTTAATATGCTTACCCAAAAAGCAATTCATTGCTTTGTTTACTTGTCTGAATCCCCCTCTGGACTCTGAGCTCCATGAGGGCAGATTCTTAATGGGTCTTGTTCACCAATGAATTCTTGGCATGGTGCTGGGCACATAGAAGGCACTCGATAAATATTGACTGGATGGACGGATGGATAGATGGATGAATGGGTGAATGGAAGGGTAGACACATGGATGGGTGGGTGGATGGATGGATGGATGGATGGATAGATGGATGGGGTGGGATGGCATAAATGGATGGGTTCCCAGAAAGAATGGTAAGCTTTGGTTTCTGAAGACCTATGACCCTTCCACTCATGTCCCAAGTTCCCTTCCCTGCCTCCTCTCCGTGTCCATGACACAGGTTGCTGTGAGCGTTACAAACAATGGGATAAGCACACAGCCCTTTCCCTGTGGGTATTATTTTTGGTTTCCATGCTGCAGAGGAGGTCAGAGTATCGAACAACAAAGAGAAGCCTTTTCTCTCTCAAGGAAAGAATGGGTCACATCTGTGTGGGCGGTGGTGGAGGTTGGGGTTTGTTTGGTTTAACAACTCTTTGCCTCAGACCTCCTGCCAGCAGGAGCAGGTGACCTTTCCTCTGAGCTGCAGGCCCTGAGCCAAGCTGGGGAGGGCAGTTCCCTTTGCTCACAGTCCTGTCAATGCAGCGATGTCCTACTGAGAGTCAATTCCCACTGATTTCCCTGTTGCTGCCAAATGTGTGCCTTTGAGAGCTCTGCAGTAATAAGCATTACGTGGGGGCTGGTACGAGAACAGGCGTGGGGAGGCGAAACATACCGGCCATACACATCATGTCACGTTAACTCCTGAGGTCGACCAGAGATAACAATGATCCCTTCACAATCCCCGTCACTCTGGGTCCACACTTCTTTGCAAATGTGTTTTTGTTGCTCTTTCCAACAAGACGTGGAGTCTGTTTCTCCATGCACTTCAATCTGTGACTTGCTTGATGAGCAGGATGTGGCACAAGTGACACTGTGTGCCTTGGAGGTTAGGTCTTAGGCGGCAGTGCAGTTTTTCTTGCCCTCTTAGAACTCTGGGACCCCTAGGCTGTGCAGAAGCCCAGTCTTGCCTAATGACAAGAGGCCACATGGAGGAAATCAGAGGTGGCCCATTAGACGGACAGCATCCACTGCCAGACATTGGCTGGGCCATCTCAGCCCCTCCAGCCCAGCCAAACCCCTTGCCCAAACGTAGCTATGTGAATGAGCCCAGGCAAAACCGGCAGAGGAAATACAGACGCAATCCAAAGAATCACGAGACATAAGATGCTGTTTTACGGTGCATTTGGGGCATAGTTTCGGATGCCGCAAAGGCTAATGAAAAGCTGCAGTAACAAACAGCCCCAAACGTCATTGGCTCAAACTATGCAGATTTATTTCTCACACACACCCCAGTCTGCTTTGGGTGGGGGCTTCTGTTCCTTGCAGTCATTCAGAAACCTGGATCTCTTCTCCACTATCGCTCCACCGTATTCTAAGGTACCTCCACTGAATTGCTGGCCAATGAGGAAAGAGAGAGAGAAGGGTGGCCCGAGAGGTTTAGAGGCCAGGCAGGCCTGGACGTTGCTCAGGTCACCCCTGTCCCTATTTCATTGGCCAGAATTCAGTCTCACGGCCATGGCAATGGCAGGAACAGGGAAATGGTATAGCAAACACTAGGCAGTCCCAGCCCCTCTGGGCCAGGCTCTGGGCTCCATGCTTTGTACTCAGCAACTCATTAAAGGCTCACAGGCCCCCTTTGGCTGGGGCTGGGGGGTCAGTGGCTACTCAACACTCACCTACAGTTCTGTATGGCTCTCCAACTTGAGCCAGTGACGAATAAGACAGATATAGTTTCTGCTGTCATGGAACTTCCATGCTGGTGGGGGAGCTCAGTCTGCAAATAAGGAAACTAATAAATACGGAAACTATTAATAATACGTTCTCTGAAACATGTGTCAGAGTGGAGGTTTAGAATGAGAGGTGCTATTTTGGACAGGGTGGGGCAGGGAGCCCTCTCTGAGGAGGTGACTAAACTAGGACCTTGCAGTGCAGGCTATTTAGGTGCCTGTGATCCACTCTCTTCTACCTGAGTGGCAGCCACATTCTACAGCAGCAGACAATTTCCCGTCTGTATGAGTGTGTTTCTTAGCCTTCCTTGCATATCAGAGTGTATAATGAGATGTAAGTAAAAGCTGTTAGATGGCGCTTCTGGGAAAGTTCCTTAAAAGAAGCCAACTTGATGAGGAGGTGAGAGTAGGTTCGCCATTTCCTCCCCTTCCTCCTGCCTGTGATGTCCAATGTGACATCTGGCGCTACAGCAACTATTATGGATGATGGCATCAAGTGTTAAGGGTGACAGAACAGAAAGACATCAGGAGCCTGGGTCTTGTGTGAAGAAGCTTTATCAGCTATGAAAAGTTTACTCACAGACCAAGGGATGCTACAAAGAGCTCAAGATTCCACCATCAAAGGCCAGCTTTTCTCTCTTCCTCCCTCCCTCCCTCCTTTGCTTCCTTCCTCCCTCCATCTTTCTGTCTTTATGACCTTGGTCTGGGTTCTGTGATCCTAACTGCTCTCAGCCCCATCTTCTTTCACTGCATCATCCCATTCCTGTCTTATTCTCCTACAAGACCCTCCCTATAGTAGGACTTGGGGACCTGTCCTCCCTGGACCCTCGCAAGGGACGTCTAAACCAGTGTGAGCTCAGCCCCTGACAACTAGTGCCAGGTTTGATGCAGGTTAAAAACAAACGGTAGACGGTTCTAGTCAATAATACTGTATTCTGTACTTGAAAGTTGCTAAGAGAGTGGATCGTAAATGTGCTCATCACGAAAAAGAAACGGTAACTCTGTGACCTGATGGAGGTGTTAGCGGATGCTATGGCAGTCATCATCTTGCAATGCGTAAGTGTCTCACACAGTGTTAGGTGTCAATTAGATCTCAGTAAACCTGGGAGAGGAAAAAAAAACGCAAGCAGTCCTTAAGGGAAAAAGATCTTCTCCCTGGTGGCCAAGGTGCTATAGAAGCCAAGAGAGGCTATTGCTGCCAGACAATCAGGCTGGGTTTTGTGGAGGTGGGGCGGGGGCATTATATGCATAGATGCCCGTGCCTGGATCTGTCATTCAATTGCCTCTGCCCCGACAGGGTATTGCCACCCTGAATTGCTCCATTCAACTCCTTCGGCCGTGATCCCCATGCTTCTCCCACATTGTGGGGCCTGCAGGAATCACCCCAGTTTGCCCAATCCAAGGAATTTTCCTCTGAGCTGACAATGAACCCCCAGATGGAGTAACCACAGATTACACATCTCAGCATGAGACTCATCATGGGTCAGCAGAGGTGTATTTGTGCAGCTCGCATAAGACATTCACTTAATTCCTCAAAAGCCTGCGAGACACGCAATGGATCCCGAAGTCCACTCATTTCCAGATTTTTGCCTGTGCTGGTCCCTCAGCCAAGAATAATCTTCCCCCAGCTTTTTGCAGGACTGGCTTCTTCTTACCCTTCAGATCGCAGGTTAAATGTCACCTCTTCAAGGAATGAAAACATGTCCACACAAAAACTAGTACAGACTGTTCTTAGCAACATTGTTCATAATAGCCCCAAAGTGGAAACAAGCCAAATGTCTATCAGCTGATGAATGGATAAATGAAATGAAATGTGCTATAGCCATATAATGGAATATTATTTGGCAATAAAAAAGGGTGACATACTGATACCTGCTACAATGTGGATTAACCTTGACAACATGATGCTAAGTGAAAGAAGCCATTCACAGAAGGCCACGTATTGTATGATTCTCTTCATAATAAATGTCCAGCATCCGCAAATCCATAGAGACAGAAAGTAGATTCGTGGATAGGAGGAAAGGGAGAATGGGGAGTGACTACTAACGGGTACAAGATTTATTTTCGTGGTGATAAAAAATGTTCCCAAGTTTGATTGTGCTGTTGATTGTACAACCTTGCAAATATATTAAAAACCGCTCAATTATACAGTTTAGAAGGGTGAATGCTACGGTATGTGAATTGTATCTCTATAAACCTGTTTAACAGAAGGTCAAAGAGGTCTTCTATGATTCCTCTCTCTGAAGGTGGTGCCGCTGATGTATTTTGTTTGTTTCTAACTCTGCCCCTGCCTGATTCACTCCCTCCTGCCATTGGCCACCACTTGTGATTATTTGGTCTGTTTACATGTATATTGCATGTGTGTAAGCATGCATGTTTTGGTTCACCCTCTCTAGGAGCAGGGTCTTGTATGAAGAAGCTATATAAGCTCCATGGGAAGCAGGGGCTATGTCTGCCTCATCAGAGCAGTGTCCCCCACACTTAGCACAGGGCTGGTTGTTGATTGAATATTTGTTAGTTGATCACAGGAATCTTGGCACATGTAGGCTGGAAGGGAACTGAGAGCTCATCCAATCCTGCTTCTTTACAGATGTGGAGGCTAAACATTGGGCAAGGGGCTCACTCAACACCCAGCTTTCCTTGGCTATGTTTAATTTCCCTCCGTCAGCTATCTTTCAAAGACTTAAGAGTCCAACCAGCTACAGCCCAAGTGGCATAGACAGACTGTTCTTGACTTAGTGGTTAAATGGAAAAGACAAATGATGCTGGGGGTCCCTGTTGAGTTAATAGACACACAATCCCTTCTATGGCAATAGGTGGTGTGTGTCCTTATTGTTTGGAAATGTCACCTGTGTCACCACAAGTGTCCTGCTGCTGCCAAGCTGCTGTCAGATGCTGCAACAGGGGACGGGGGCTTTGGCCAACTCAGGCCCTGCTGTGGGAGCTGGGTGACAGGGTACAGTAGCCAGGCCATGCCCCATCACGGCCAATTGCTCCTCGATGAGCCAGCTGGCTCCGAGCCTGTAGAACAGTGGGGTCCTTTATGCCTTGAAGTAATTAATTATGCCATATGGCAAGGAAACACAACAAGATTTATAGCAGAGTCAGCGACAGATGGCCCTGAGAGAAAAACACTGCTCTGTGCAGAGATGTCGAAACGCCTGCGTCCCAAACTGTGTGATGGCGTGTGTGTTTGTGTGTGTGTGCACGTGCACCAGGGGAACGAGGAGAGAAAGGATACTTGGCTGGGGTCTGAGGATCTGCCACTTTCTAGAGACTGTCCACCAGAAAGCAAATACTGTTTTTCCCCTGTGAAATGTTTTTACTGTTTCCCCGAAAATAAGACCTAGCTGGACAATCAGTTCTAATGCGTCTTTTGGAGCAAAAATTAATATAAAGCCTGGTATATTATATTATATTATATTTATTATATTATATTATATTATATTATATTATATTATATTATATTATATTATATTATATTATATTATATTATTATATTATACCTGGTCTTATAGTAAAATAAGACCGGATCTTATATTAAGTTTTGCTCCAAAAGACGCATTAGAGCTGATTGTCCAGCTAGGTCTTATTTTCGGGGAAACACGGTATTTACCCCGCCTCCCAGTGTAGGGGAAGAATTGGGCTCTGGCTTCCAGGATGGCTGTGTGGGAAGAGAGAGAAATGTCAACCGAGAGATACAGAAAAGAGGGAGGAAATCCTGGAAAGGATGGGATTGCTCTTGTACAGGCCCCCTTCCAGCTGCAGCACGCCAGCCTCCATCTGCATGTTAATCTGACTGGTGATCCACCCCCACCCCATGCCCCATCAGCATCTTAAACTCAACATACCCCAAAACAGAACTCATCCTCTCTACCCCACCCTGCATCCCATGTCCTCTGGAAAGCAAATCTGACCAGGTCACCCCTACCCCTACTTAATACCCTCCCCCCCCAGCCTTATCCCAGGCCCCCACCCCCATCCAGGATAAAGTTGAACTTCCCTACAGGTCACCCACGTCCCTGTACAATCCATAGCTCCTAGGTTCATTTCCCACCATTCCCGGCTCCCACCTCCGCCATCCCTGCTGCTTTCTGTACTCAACATCTTATTTCAAGTCTCCATACCTTTGTAGAGGCTGTTCCCTCTCCCTGGACTGTCTTTCCTCACTTTGCTTGCCCAGAAAAAACATCTCCTTCATCCTAACTCACACGCCTCTTCTTCTGTGGCCCCTTCTCTGATGGACTTGAACAGAGTTAATCACATTCTCCTTTGAGCTGCCACCCAATTTTTAGCATTGCTCATTCATGGTGCTCCTTCCTTGGTTGTGACATGTGTGACTCTTCCACTCGACTTGAGGGTGGGGCCTGCTTATATCTCCTTATCTCTGAGTAATACATGCCTGGTGTGCAGTAGGTACCCTTAGGCATCGCCCCAGTTTTGGGTCCTGCATAACCAATATTTGTACACTAGGAAGATAAAAGAGTAGATAAGGTTCTAACCCTATGGCCAGAGATGGCAGTCAAAGGTAGAACTTAATAGAATTTCTTCCCTGATGTTGGTTATGGATCGATTACATCAATGACCCAATTCATGGCATCCCTGTACCCACACCCTTTGTAATGAGACTTTGAAGCCCCTCCCATCAAGAGGCGGAGTCTATTTTCCCATTCCTTGAATCTGGACTGCCCTGGTGACTTGCTTTGACCAGTAGAATGTGGCAGAAGTGATGGTATACAAGTTCCAACCCCAGGCCTGGGGACACCTTTCAGGCTTCGTCTCATTCTCCTGGAATCCTGACTGGTTGCCATGTGCTAAGTGGCAAGCCCTAGCTAAGCAGCTGGATAATGAGAGACATATGGAGCAAAGATGCCCTGTCCCTGTACCATTCCAGACCAGCCAAATGTAGCCAATCCATTCCCCAAGTTTAGCCAATCACAGATACAAACCACAGCACAGGCCCACAGACTCGTGAGCTGAGTAAATGCTTGTTGTTCTGAGACAGTGATTTTTTTTTTGAGACGTTTTGTTACGCAGCCATAACTAACTAATACATTGGCCAACATAGGTGGAGACACATCACGTTGTTATTAGTGAACTGTGAAGCTTGCTTGGGAAGAAGCTCAGAATGGCACAGGAGGGCTAAGGATTTTAATTTCCTTGCTGGTAAAACCAGGAAGAGGGAGAGAGAGAACAAGAAAGAGAGTGCACAGCCCTTATTGATTTTGCCCATCCAAACAAGTTAAGGGTGTGTGGGTTACCTGGAATGAATTCTAAACAGCAACTTGTCCCGTTTCTCCAAGTGTGTTTCATAGGACATTAGTCCTAAGGATGTCGGTAGATGTTACTAGGAGGGAAAAAAAAAAAGATGTTTCAGTCCAGTAAGTTTGAAAAACACTGGCTTAATGGACGCTATTCAGGCTCCTTGGTTGCATACTTTGTTGGTATTTTTAATATGCTCATTGTATGTTGTAAGTGTGGGAAGGAGGGCTTCAGTGTCTGGTGTGTCCCTAGCAGTTGGACCTCTTTTTCACTGGAGTTATACAGAGCATATTTTGAGAAAAGCTGAACTGGTGAGCTCTTCTTGAAAGGCATTTTTGAAAAGTGATCAGTCAGCCTTGAGTCAAAGCTCAGATTTGTCTATTTCGACTGCTGCTAGGACCTTCCTTCTTGTAGTGACAGCTGAATTTCCTAAGTGTAGCCTCTTTGGCCCTACAGAACATTCCTCATCTCTGCTTGTAAGTGTCAGGTCTTCTAAGAACTGAAGCAATAGTCATCTCCCCCTTCCCTTCAGGCTCCTAGCTTTTCTCCTTTAAACAAAACATTCCATGTTTCTTCAACCACCGTTCACAAGGCTGGATGCAAACTCCCTTCATCTCCCTGGACACTCGCTTGGACTGTCCTTGATCATTTGAGGTGAATTAGAACAGAATTTAGTGTTCTGAGTATGGATCATCACCTCCCTCCTTTAGACCTAATACTTCAGTGAATGTAGCCTAAAAAAGCTTTCACTTTTATGTCCTTGACAATGTACTTTTGACTTGCATTGTGTTCGGTCTGAACAACAACCCACATGTTTCACTCATAGGAGCTTCTGCAAAATCTATCTTGTACTTCTGCAATTTTTAAGACCTAAGTATAAAGCTTTATGTTTATCCCTTATAAATGTTATCTTTTAAGATTTGCCTCCTAATTGCTGTTTGGATCCTCGTTCTGAAATCCTTCATATTTTCAGACTCTTGTAGAACTCTGCCTCCAGCACATGGTTTAGCATATGACCCTTGTAATGGCTCTGTGAGATTCTTGTTACCCATCAACAGTTCTAGTAACAGCCCCATGATTTTCAGCTTGGAGGTCTCCTTCCTCACTCCTCAGACAAGAACTTCAGGTGGAGTTGATGTCACCTCCACCCAGGATGAGCATATGACTAAGGTCTGGCCAATCAGAGTGTGGTAGTACCTCTCCCCATCACTGATTGGTTAATGGATGGACACATGATGAACATCAATGAATGCTCATTCCTCAGTCTAGACTGGAGGGACTGGAAAAGGGGAGAGAAATGCCTCATTTTCTACCAGCTGCTGACAGCTGTCTGGCTATCACGTGGGGACCTAACTGAAGGTAAAGCCAACACAGGTTGGAAGAGAGACAAAAATAGGGAGCGAGTCAAGACATCATGACATCCTTGGACCAGTGAATGCTCAGAGTAGACAGTACCACGCCTTAGGGGGAGTTTGGAGAGTTGTTCAATATTGTTGGTTGTCTCAAGGATGTGGGCCAACTAGAACTCTTTGGAAAGTAGTCTGGCCCATTCATTTAAGGCTGAACACATACACTTTACCCTATGATCCAGCAATTCCATTTCAACGCATATATGCAACAAAAATGCCTGGATAAGAGGTCTGACAATTAAGTTCACGAACTCATCCTAGAAAAAGTGCTACATACCTCATTGCTGAATATCACTACGGTCACCTTCGAGGTATTCCCCTTGGGAAGCTGTGCACCGATGCCAGCGCCTAGGCCACCCTTCAAAGCAATTTTGGAACTCTTTCTCTGGAATGGCCATCAGAGCTGTCATGTATTACCCTTGATGTTCTGAATGTCATCAAAATGTCTTCTTTTCAGTATTTCCTTTATATTCGGGTAAAGGAAGAGGTCACTGGGGGCCAGATCAGGTGAGTAGGGAGGGTGTTCCAATACAGTGATTTGTTTACTGGCTAAAAACTCCCTCAGAGACAGAGCCGTGTGAGCTGGTGCATTGTCGTGATGCAAGAGCCATGAATTGTTGGTGAAAAGTTCAGGTCGTTTTCGTCTTTTTTTTTTTTTTTTGTATATTTATTTTTCAATGAAAGTTTATTGGGGTGACAGTTGTTAGTAAAGTTACATAGATTTCAGGTGTACAATTCTGTAAAACATCATCTGTATATCACATTGTGTGTTCACCACCCAGAGTTAGTCACGCAGCCTTTTCAGCACTTCCGAATATTAAACTTGGTGAACTGTTTGTGGCAACAAGTTCACGAACTTCATTGTCCAACCTCGTATGTTCCCCAAAGACATGTACAAAAATGTTCACAGCAGCTGTATTCTCTCATAGCCAAAAAATAGAAACAAATCACACACGTCTCTTGGTAGTAGAACAGGTCATAAAATTGTGGTCTTGTCTTACATGGAATACTACACAAACGTACAAATGAACAAATCACTGCTTCAGCATGTACAACATACGTGAATCTCTCAAGTATTTTCTCTGGCTGCTTTCAGGTTTCTTTCTCTGCATTTAGTTTTCAGAAATTTAATTATAATGTGTCTGATTTGCTCAGCTTCTTGAATGTGTGTGTTTATGGGTTTTGACACATTTGGGAGGTTTTCAGCCATTATTTCTTTGAGTATGTTTTCAATTTGGCCCTATTTCTCCTCTACTTCAAGATTCTGATGACCTAAATATTAGATATTTTGTTATAGTCCCGTAAGTCCCAGAGTCTCTGTTTTTTTTGTTGTTGTTTTTTGTGTGTGTGTTTTTGTCTATTGTCTCTCTTTTGTTCAGATTGAGTCCTTTCTATTGTGCTATATTTCAGTTCACCAATCCTTTCCTCTGTCCCCTCCACTGTGCTGTTAATCCACTGAGGTTTTTATTTCATTTGTGATCTTTTTTAATTCTAAAATTTCCATCTCTTTCTTCTTTATATCTTCCATTTCTTTGCTGAGCTGTCCTATTTCTTTGCTAAGCATGTCTATTTTTTTCAGTTGGTTCAAGCCTGTTCGTAATTGCTCATTGAAGCATTTTCATCATGGTTTCTTTAAAATCATTGTGAGATCATTCTAATATCTCTGTTATCTTGGTGTTGACACCTATTAATTGCCTTTTTTTCATTCAGTTTGAGATCTTTCTGGCTCTTGCTAGGACAAGTGATTTTTGTCTTGAAACCTGGACAGCTTTGTGTAATGGGATGAAACTCTGAATCATATTTAAGCCTTTGGCTGTAGCTGGCTTTTCCTGACACAGCTCTGGCAAGGCAAGTGGTAGAAAGGCCACCTCGTCACTGCTTAGAAGGAGGTAGAAGTCAGATTTCCCACCATCGACACCCAAAGGGGTGGGGTTCTTATTATTCCTGGGTGGGCAATTCCCACTCCCCACATGGTCCCCACTGACACTGAGGTGAGGCGGCCTCATCACCACCAGGCAATGGTGAAATTCCCGATTCTTCATTGGCTGCATCTGACATCATTCAGGTGGTGGGGGAGTGGGAGGGACTTTGCACTGCTGTCAGCTGGAAGTCCAGGAGGGGCTCACTATTCACTGGTGGGGATAAACGTCCTGGCTCCTTACTTGGACCTCCCTGACACCATCCCAGTCAGAGTGTTGGGGCACCTCGTTACAGCTTTATGAAGGCAGAAGTCCAGGCTTCCCCCTCTGTTGTGGCTGGTGTGGGTGTGGGTGGGGCCACTGATTTGTCTGTGTTTGGATGCAGCAGAGCTGTTATTGTATCGAAGTCTTCTGTCCTGGGAGGCGCCTCTTTCCTGGTCCTTTGCCTAGAAATAGCAGGCTTTGGTGGTGGTTGTTTTTTCCTTTTTATCTGCACCTGTTGGTGTTTCTGAGTTGCCAGCTTCACAGTTCCAACTCTGGGATATAGGAGGCCAGAGAAATCTCAGACTACTCACTGATGTGTTCTTTCCTAAGTTCTGTGGTCCCTGTTCAGTTTTCCTTCTTCTCTCTACTTTTCGAAGTCATATATATTTAACGCATCGGGGTTTCTAGCTGTACTTGGTGGGAGGAATAGGAAAAAATACATTCCAGAAGCGGAAGTCTTAGTTGGCATTATTTTAAAATAGGAAAATGACAATGCCTTCTAATGCATTAGATGTCCACCCGAAGTCCCCAACCAATTTCCTGAAATGTAACTGGAATTGCTATCGACAACTCTCATTTAGGCTATAAAATGGCTACAACATCATCACACAATCAGTGTTGTCGTAATAAACAGTTGCTTTGGTTCAGTGGCTGCCTGGGGCTGAAAGTGGAGGAAGGAATGGATTGCAAAGGAAATTCATAGAGTGATGGATAGGTTCTTTATTTTGATTGTGACCGTGGTTTCCCAGGTGTATACCTCTGCCAAAAATCATTGAAATCCCACGTTCAAATGGATGCAGGCTGTGGTATATAAATTATATTTCATCAGGGTGCTAGGAAAAAAAGTGACTTTGTTCACAGTGGCATGGCCTCTCTTAGCACTTGTGACAGACTCACATACATTTTGAGGACGTTGAATGCTTTTCAAACTGATCCATCCATTGTATTTAGAGTGCAGCTTCCAGAAGTGTTCTGTACAGCATTTTATTTAAAATATTGCATTGAATTTTGGAGACATAAATACAATGTTTTCCTATATCAACATCAAAGTACATGGTTGAGATACATACTTTCCATGAAGTTTGGGTATGGAAAACCAAGAGGCATTCTATTGGGAAATGATCATGAGGAACTTTCTGTGGGATACGCTTGTATGTATGAATGAACCTATGTAGCTTTATTCTCGAATCATATGTTAACGCTAAAGTAAATCCTCTTGGGCACTATAATATGCACTAAATAGCGATCTTTAAGCAGATGTTGTTTCCTGGTTTTTAGTTTTTGGTGTTTTTCTCAGATTTCCTTCGGTTGTTACAATCCAAGACTAAGATGCAGTTCTAGAACAGCCCAGCAGAGATCATGAGGGAGAAAAGATTCTTGTCCCCGAGGGGGAAAGGACATGGCTCTGATCCACCAGCCACTTGACTCCTCTCTGGCTTGATTCTGGTGGTCACAGAGCACAGTGGCTTCTGTACCTGCTTCCAACCTGGGTTTGAATCCCGACTCCTCCACTTGCTAACGGGGGGAGCTTGGCCAACTGACTGCCTCCTTGAGCCTCAGGGTCCCTGTAAAATGAAGGTCTTAATTGGGTTCCTCCGAAGTTCATATTGCCTAATGGAAGGGATGTGTCAATCAATGGGAAATGTGAGCTGGCAAGAGGTAGGGGAATTCTTACCTGCGTGAGATTGCGGTAGAAAAAGGCAGATAAAGAGATGGGCTGCTTTCTGAGACCACTCTTAACTCTGTGCCCAGGTGCCACGCTCACTTGATGCAGCCCCTCCCCCGTTCCCTCAGCCCTTGCAACCCCTGCAGCTTCCTCACCTTTCAGATGCCAACCAGAACCTCAACAGATGACATTCCTGGGCATGTGCTACCCTGTGTTCTGTGGAGGGTCAGTGTATTTCTCCCAGGGGTTTTGTAAATTTCCGGAAGCATCCAGAGGGACACGTCTCCTGGCTCTGGATCATTCCCTGCCTTGCATGCCACAGAGGCTCAATAAATGTCATTTCTCAGGGGACTTATCAGACAGTGAGATGAGTTCTAAGAATGTTAAGCATGGTCATTACAATAATGACCTGAAGGCAGCTAATTACTAAGCACCAGGTGCTGTATTAGGCTCTGTCCATAGCAGTTGAGCGCTGGGGTAGGAACCATCGTTATACATTCCATCTAGCAAAAGAAGAAACTGAACCCTAGAGAAATCATATAGCTAATGAATTTGGAATTTGATCAAGTTCTTAACCATGGAACGGGCCTGAGACTGGCCAATCGACATGAAGGGAAATAGAATTCTGACTACAAAGCCAATACATTTTCACGAAAACATTGAAAATCACAAAAAGAAGCACAACCCTTTCAAATGCCCCCACCTGGAGATAACTACTGCTAACACGTGGAAACTGATATTTACTGGATAATCAGAACAATTCAACATAGTATTTATATATGTGTGTATCATGCATATGTGTACATCCTAAGCCAGAATAAAGACAGCATCTTTCAGTGCTCTCCTTCAAGCTAGAGAAGCTGTTCTCCTCACTGTCTTCCCCTGCCCTGCCCCCCCCCCATACCTCTCTTTACTTTACTCAATGCCTGGACCATCCTGCCCACCCCTCTGCTCCATCCTCTAGAGACGTCCAGCTTAAGGCTGTTAAGTGAGACCCACCTGAAGAAAGTCTCACTGGCTTGCTAAAGGGGAGCCTGCAGGAAGATGAATACAGTCGGTCCATGGGCAACACATGAGTTGAACACGAGGCAGTGAGTGTAACAAGAGCCAAAGTCTAAGAAAGACTGGAGAGCCCAGGGCCAGGCTATGTCATCTCTGCTTGGATGAGTCAGAGAAGGTTTTGCAGAGGAAACAGCATGAGGGCTGGGGCATGGGAGGTGAGTAGATATTCCCCAAATGGACAGAATGAGGGTGGTCTTTCCAGGCAGAAGGTACAGCATGTGCAAAGTCACAGAGGCTTGACATGTCATCTTCTGGGTTAGCGTACATACCCACAGAATGACAAAGTTTTAAAGGGGCAGTTCAGAGACCATTCAGTCCAATCCCTCCATGTTATAGATGCAGAAACTGAGGCTCAGAGAAGCGGGAAGTCAGTTATCTAAAGGTGCACAGAAGTTTCTCACAGAGATGCCCTGCTCCCCTTCCTCCTTGCAGAATCACCTGGGAGCTTATCAGTAACTCCTAATAGGTCCTAGGCATAGGCCCAGTAGTGTTGACTGTATTAAATCATCAGGACAGGACTCCAAGGTAAAGACTATTATCATGTTCATTTCGCATATGAGTAAACCCAAGTACAGCGAGGTTAAGTAACTTGCCCTAGGCTGCACAGCAAGTGGTTGGTAGAGCTGAGATTCAAACCCAGCCAGGACCTCCTAAGCCCATGTTCTTAACCATTGCACTGAGTTGCTCATCTTACTAGCTCATTTAACTTTCAAGGCATGTTGTCCTTATAATGCAATAAGATTACAGAAGCACAGAGAGATTAAGTAACGCCCTAATAATGCACAGCAAAGAACCGTTGCGTCTGGGATCCAAACCTAGGCTGGATCCAGACATTAACAAATAAAAGATGCATCAGAATGTGAAAGGACGGAGAACATGGCCATTATTTGGGGGACAGAGGGGAGGAGAAGCCCTTCCAATTCCCCCAGAGAAATCCCTCCTGGGGTCCTGGTGTAGCCCTGGCGTCTGGCGTGCAAATGCACGTGTTCTTTCTCACTGTCCTCCCTATGACTTCACTAATCACCATTTGAATTCTGCTCTCCTTGAAAGCAGCAGGTCATCCTGGCAATCAGAAATCCTGCCAGCTGGACTCCATTCAAGTTCCCTGACCAGGCAGAACCCATCCATCCGTGTTGAAATACTCCACTGATAACAGCCGAGGGGTTGAGGCCAGCACAGGAAAATGGATTGCTAACAGATTGCCTTACTTGTCCTCCAACTTGGATAATATATAAGCAATGACGTAAAACAAATGAAACCTTGGCTAGGTCATTTCACATTCTCCTGGGGCCCTCGCCCTTTCTGTCAAGGGTCCTTGGGGGCTGTTACTGCACAATCTGTAGGAAAACAAACAAACAACCCATGTAAATTGTGTATTCACAAATTCCTAGAACTATTATTGCCCAGTGGTCTTGAAAAAAGTAATGTCCTGTGACATGTTAACATAATTTTCATAATTAAGGTGTTGTGTGTGGATTCTGTATATATAGGACCCAACCCAGCCAAATTTTAATTTTTCATGTTGTTTGCAAAACATTGACTGAGTTGTTTATATTTATTTCAGAGGCAGAAATAAATTTCCTTCCACTGGAGAGATAAATGGGCAAGTTATAAAGTATAAAAGGAGGAAAATCTTATAAAATGATTCCCTGTACTTAAATAATTCCTCTTCCTATTTATTTTCCCTGCCTTCCTTCCCTCTTCTCTCTCTCTCTCTCTCTCTCTCTCTCTCTCTGTCTCTCTCTCTCTCATCTCGTGATAATTTTAAGTGTTCAGGGATTTGAAAATGTGTCCTAAGACTGTCACTCAGAACTATTCTCAAAATTCCTGTGGCATATTGTGTGTGGACCCTTTAAAGTTGAAGGCTGAAATAAACATTTGCATTCTAAGAGGGAGGGAGGGACATTGAAAACTCATTCAGCTCAAGTTCTCAGGTTTCACTGAGAATGGGGAGGATTTCAATGTAGGTCTATGGCTCTTAATGCTTTTGGGGTCGCTGGTCTCTTGAGAATTTGCTGAAAGGTATATGTACCCTCTCTCCAGAAAAGTGGGCCCACAATATAAGAATAGACACACACCATATAAGATATACTATATTTTAGATATAAGAGTCAGCTATAGCTGAAATTATGCTGTGTAACAAATCATTCCCCAACTTAATGGCTGACAACAGAAAGCACCTAGTTTTCTTGCCCATGGGTATATGGTTGGCTCCAATGTTTCCATTTCAGATTACAGGTTGGCTGTGCTTGGTTCCAGGTTTTGGGACAGTTCAGCTCTGCTCCATGTGTCCGATCCTAGAGCTCAGGCTAAAGTGACAACTGCTCTTTTCCTTTTGTGGCGATGGCAGAAGCTTGAGAAACAAGGCACACTATATAAACATGGTTTCAGGTTCTGTCACATCCTATCTGCCCACTTTCCATTGGCCAAAGTAAATCAAATGGTGTAGTTCAAAGTCAGTGGGGCAGAAAAGTATACGCTGCTCCAAAGGGGAGAGGAAAGGGATTGAACATGTGCACAATTTACGAACTGTACCGGTACCTGAGTCTTGTATAGTGATTCACAAACCTCAGCAAACGTAGAAATCACCTGGGGGAATCTGGGTAAAAAATGCAGCTCTGAGGCTATCTCCCTCCAGAGATTCAGATTCAGTCCATCTGAGTGGGGCCCAGGGATCTGCATTTTAAATGCCCACTCCCTGGGGTGTTTCTGATGCTGATGGTGCAGGGTCCATACTTAGAGGACCACTGAGTATGCACTTGGAGCTCAGAGAGGTGGGTTCAAATCCCAGCTCCACCCTAGCTTTGACCTTGAGTGAGTGATTTCGCTTTTCAGAGCCTCAGTTTTCCCTTCTGAGAAACGGAGAGTGATACCAGAGGAGAGTTTTGGGGATGGTTGTTGGGGGGTTCAGAAATGAGGTTGATATAACAGCTAGTAACTACTATGGTGCCTGGAGTATATTAAACCAATAAGCTGCTCTATCATCCTCATCCTCATCATCTTCATCATCCCCATCGTCATTGTTTGGTTTCTCCTAGCTCTATGATTCCACAGCTTTGTTACACTGGTCTTTGACTATACGTCTCATCTCCTCAGACTATTCAGCTCCCTTCATTCTTTGCCTGAATATTTATGTTGGGAAACTTTCTGCTTATGAGCTAGTACTACGTCCAAGTTTAATTTTAGCCACCAATGCGTTGGACTCCCAATGGCAAATCAGAGATTAATTTCCCCCATTTAGAACCAAGTAGACCATAGCCTCTGAACGCTTAAAGATTTAGAGTGGCTTAAGATCTGTGAACAATGCCTGACCAGCATCGCAAAGGGAAACCGTGAAAGGTAATTATTTACTATGAAGCTTATAGCTCAGACTTCCATGTATCTTTTTTCATTTCCTGACGTTCTCTCATATCCTTCTTTCCTCTCTGTTTTTTTTTTTCCTTTGCCTCTGTTTGGGGTTCTCTCTTTCATGTTTCCTATTCTCCCTTCTCTATATCTTTCTCATGTTTCTATATGCTCTGCTCTCCTTAAGGGTCTGACTCCCACCCTCTTCCCCTTTCAGTGGTTTGTCTGATGCTTGATACATTGTGGATGTTTGATAAATGTTTGAGGGAAGGAATGAGTGAAGGAAAGAAAAGCCTTCGGGGTCTGAAATCCAGCTTCCCTTCCTTGAACTCTAGCAGGTCCCATTGCTGGGCTTTTTCACCTGGTGAATCAAGCATTGATTAGCTCAGTGAACAGCAACAACATCCACTTCAAAATCGGCTCAGGATCTGATCCAATCCTTTGCCTTTTAGAAATGCCATCTATGGCTCAGAATAACTGCTTACAGCTTGCTGTACCTCACTTCTGAAATTTTCTTGCTGGAGCTGAGTCTGTCCAAATTTTAAACCCCTTTTCGTTTTATCGACCCATCTACTAAAAATGCCATTGCTGGTCTCCCCGGCTCTGCTAAAACCTGCACATTGCACATGCCTTGCCCTCTCCAGTACATTCTACTGGGTCTACCTGCTTTCCTGTCCTTTTGCATTTCTAGTCCAGGGCTCGGCAAGCTTTTTCTGTGAAGGGCCAGATAGTAAATAGTTCAGGCTCTGCAGACCATCCATCTCTAACTACTCAATTCTGCCAAGGTGGCATGAAAACAGCCATAGACAATAAGTAAATGACAAGCGTGACTCTGTTCCCATAAAACCTCATTTCCCAAAACAGGAGGTAGCAAAAACAAGTGTGCCAACTCGTGCTTCAGTCTGCAGTGCATTTAGGAGGTAAACCCTAGCTCTGCCACTTTCTAGCTCTGTGCATTTGGCCCAGTCCATCATATATTGAATCTCAGTTAATTTTGCAAAATGAGTTTGGGCAGATACATGGCTGAATACCTGTCGGTGCTTCACATGGGGTTTGGCAAATAACTACTCAATTAATGCTATTTGTACCTAAAATATAACTCCTAGATTTTGAGTAGACCAACCTTTACTGAGCAACTACTATGTTCAGACTCCATTTTCCATCAAGATTTAGATTGTTACAATTGGGAAGGTTTTAGAGATCACCTAGAAAAGATGTTGAAAACTGGCAATGTGTTCCCAGCTCTTATCCACAGAGGATTCGTTTTCATTCATTAGCTGTATAACTCTGGGCAAATTATTAAACACCTCTGTACCTCAGCTTTTTCATCTGTAAAGTAGAAACGGAACCTACCTCGCAGGAGGGTTATGAGAAATACATGAGTTAATACACGTACAGTGTTTAGGATAATGCCTGGAATGCTAAGTGTGCAATCCTGTTAGCTGGTACTATTATTTGTGTTATCGTCGATATTGTTGCTGGTTTTCTTTTAGGTGGGTCATGATCTCTCTGCTTTCCCTAAGTTCTTAGTCCCACTCTCTGAACTCATGGACTTTGCCTGCCTCACCTCTGAAAGGCACTTAATTTTTCCACCCGTGGTTAAGCCCATCCCCCATATTTCATAGGAAATTTGAGGTCGGGATCAGAAGGGGAGTGACGTGGCTAAATTCCCACAGCAAATCAAAGACAAAACTCATTTAGATTCCTAGGATTTACTCCCTAACCGTAAGGTGTACACAATTCTTCTTAGCTAAAAGCCACACATCTCTCAAGCTGAAATTCTCCTCCTTGAATGTTTCCATGCTGGTTACCAAGGAGCCAGAGGCTGCTTCTGTCTAAAACACTCTGACCCAAAGGCTGAACACTGCAAATGAGTCTTCCAGCCACGTTGGCTGGGAGAGAATCTAGGTAATGTGGATGTCTACCCACATGTACTTAGTTGGGGCTCTCTGAGCTTAATGGAATATAATTTAAGGGGTGGAGAGTCAGGCTACAAGGAAAATTCATGTTGCTCAATTGTATTAGCAGTAAGAGTCCAGAGACACCCTTCCAGGCTTATTACTGAGCTATTTCCGCCAGAAAGTCACTGAATGTCTGCTGTCGATTAAAAGTCAATCACGTCCTTTCGGTCACAGGAAAACCAATCAGCTCAGCTTGGTTCAGTCTTGAATAAGTGGCAGAGGCATGGGTTGCCTTAACATTACAGGGACCATTAAAAAAAAAAAAAGAATCACTGTTCTGGGCACTCAGTGTATCTCAATAAGAGCATGTTACTTTTGTTCTAAACATTTTTCATAATGGACCATATCATTTGTGTCTGCTGGGTTGCTTTCCCAAACCCAGGGGAGAGCTATTTCCTCTTGGTGAGGGAGAAAGAAGAAAAATGTTTGGAGAGGTAAACCATTAATGAACTGAGGAGGTGGTGTGCTTGTAGGAAACTGCATAGGTGCCCCCTGGATTAGTTTATCTGGAACCTTCCATCAATAGCAATGTCCATGATAGAAACACAGGGTTTACCAATGGTCAAACGGCATGGAAATGTCCTCTCATTGGCTCGTGATATGTGCCTGCAGCAACTTAGCACAGTAGTAAATTTATGATGATATTGACCTACAGCACCCAAAGCCACCCGTACATTGACATTGGGCAAAGGTGCCAAATAATTTGGCTGTAAGTAAGTTCATGTAATGCTAAGCCACCGGGAGAGTGGAATAGAAAAAGTGGAGTTCAGGCCAATGCTTTATTGTCAGTGTGAGCTGAACAATCTTAAGGGGAATTGAGACTATCATAGGATTTTTTGTTGAGAAAAAAGAAGAACTAGCATTTCTACTACCCAGCATCCCTCCCTTCCAGGATACCTTTCAGGGCTGTGATCCAGGTATGTTTGTTGTTTCTTACCATACTGGGCTTTCCCAGTTCAGACAGGCAAGTGTGGTGGGAGGGAAAGACCATGGAGTTTGGATTCAGTCAGTCCTGGGTTTGAATATCAGCTCCACCTCCTAACTGCTGGGTGACACTGGGTAAGTTACTGAATGTCTCTGAGCCTCACAGATTTTGTCTCATGGTCATGGGAGCTAGAAGAGATGGAGAGATAATCTACATGAAGTGCCCAGCATACAGTAGGTGCTCAGTAAATGTTGGACCCCCTTCCAGTGACCAGGATCTAATAGGTCAGCCTTGTTTTGGGTTACACATTGGGTGGATCATACTGAAGAACTCCTATCTGCTTGGAATATATTGATAAGGAGACCATTCCGTTTTCTAGCGTGGGTACACACACATCCCTCTCCTCTCCCCTCTTCTCCCCCCACCCCCATTGCCTGCCTCACTTGTCATCTCAAAATGAAGCTTCTAAGTTCTGATGTCCTCTGGGCTCTGGTCCCAGAAGAAGAACAAGCTTCCATTGGTCTGTCATGGAAAATCGACCTGGGGAAGACGGGATAAGCCACCTCTAGCGCCCTCAGCCAGGAAACCGTGAGACCTCACTTTAGTGTTGATCCTGTATGGCCTTTCTAGCCCATTCAGACGGTGTTATTAGAGGTGCTTCTAAGATCGGATACAAGGTCTTAGGGGCAAGACCATCATTTAAAAAATCCTTTGCTTACACATCTAACACCACAGTTTACTGTAATCCAGTAACTGTACATATAATATTTACTATGTACACAGCTCTGGATAGATTTCTGAGCCTCAGAAAGAGTGTAAGATATGGTTTCTGCCCTGGCACAATTTTCACCAAGACTAGCTTCCTATATCTAAATCTATCTATCTATCTATCTATCTATCTATCTATCTATCTATCTATCTATCTATCTATCTATCTGTCATGTATCTACCTACCTACCTGTCTATCTCATTTGCTAGCTAGCTAATCATCCTTTTGTGTTTCTTCATTTAATCAACCAAGTATTCATTTGGCACATTCTATGTGCTGGGAGGAATTGTGTCACAGGTTCTGGATTCAAAGATAGATGGTAACTGTCTTTAGGGAACATGTTTGAAAGAGAAGGAAAAGTGTACTTAATCGTTAGAGAGACCCAGGTTCAAATCCCAGTTCTGCTACCTACTTGCTGAGTGACCTTGGGCAAATTGGTAGATTTCTCCAGGCCTCTGTTTCCTCGACCCTGTACGCCTGGGCATACCAATGGCAGAAGATTCGATGGCATACCAAATGGAGTGTGCCTGATGCATAGTATGTGTATAGTAAGTCTCAGCTTTGATCGACTGATCAATTGATTTTTGCCTGCTCTGCTCTAAGTTTGTGTCGGGGCCTGAAAATGCAAATATGAATAATGCACACTGGACCCCTGCTCCCAGAGCACACCAGCTTCTAGGAAAAGCAGATGTGTTAGATAATCAAAAGTGTTCTAGGGAGATATTTGTAAGCACGTAGGGGACTAGGGCACTGGGCTAAATCAATCTAAGAAGTAAGAGGTTCACTTGGTGCATTTCCAAGTCCATTCTCTCATTGGATGTCCTGGAGAACCCGGAGACGGGGCAAGTATTGCCACATTTCACAGATGCAGTAACAAGAGGTTCAGAGAAGTCAAGATGCCCCTCCCCACCAGGAAGGTATCAGACACAAACAAGGCATCTATGTGAGTATAGTTCTCATGGTTGAGGCCTTAGCCACGCCCACTGCAGTGGTCCAGACACTTCCAGGCAGGTCTGATAAACAGTGAGGTGGCCTCCAGATCCTGCCAGGAGTCTCTGGGCACAAGGGCCAGAGGGCCAGAAATCCAGCAAGACAAGCTTGGCTCGAATGCTAGGAAACATGTCTCAGAGCTAGGGGGCAGAAGTGATTCCTAGGGGAGGGTGACGACCAGCTCTGGTCTCTGACCTCAGCCCAGTACACAGACTAGTACCTGGGCCCAGAGAAGAGAGGGAAGCAAGTAAACGCTGACGGGGGCTCCACCCAGACCTCTGTGACACGCTGGGGCCTGAGCAGCACTGCCACAGGACCCGCCAACCACCAGGAGGAGGAGGAGGGGTTTGTGTCCCCAACAACGCTGCCACTGTGAGAGATCCAGGATCTCCATGGAGACCCAAAGATGGAGACTGCAGGATCCCATCCAACATGGAACTTGGTAAAAACATCAACACGCACCAGTGCCCAGGGAACACACTAGCCATTTGGTAAGCCAGCCTCTGAGACAGCCATGAACACGTAACTGCAGAGAACATTATAAGAGCTGAAGTCCTAGGAAGCCAAGAGAGAAAGAGGCAGCAAACTGTGGGATTTATGTATTTATTCCCATGAATGGGTTTCCACTGATACCCATAGACTGCTGAGGGCTGGGTAAAGCGAGTGCAAGAGTTTGATGAGAAAAGAGAACAGCCAACCATGTGCTTTGAAAATCCAACCCACATTTACTGAGCACCAACTATGGACTAGGCAAAGGGGTTATAGAGAAGAATAATATTATCACCATTTATTGGAAGCCAGTGAAAAAACCAAGTTGCAGTTCAGTGCAAGAAGAGCTTTGATAGTAACAATTGTGATCATCCCTGAACTCATAGGTATGGCCAGCAGTGGGCATGAGATCTCAGCTTCTCCAATCAGAGTGACTCTCAGAGCTCCTTGCTGCAACAAGAGCCTGTTTTCTCTTTCTCTGGATGATGGAGTGTGGATTCTGGGGCCATGTTCCTGCCAGGTAGGAAGCTGTTCTAAGACAGAGAAAGCCAACAGAGGAAGGCAGAACTGCAGGAGGAGGGAAATGGAGCTGAGCCCTGGTGATAGAGGGAACCCCTGGATCAAACTGTACCTGAAGACCACATTCCTGCTTGACTCTTCATTTATATAAACCAACACTATTTCTTTAGTGCTTAGGGCAGTTTGAGTTGGGTTTGCTGTCACTCGCAATTGAGAACATCTTTTAACACAGTCAAGAGATAGTGGGAGAGCCGGGGTCCTTGAGGGCTCTGAAATGCCTTGGGTACTAAGTTAAGGAATTATAACTTGCGTCAAAATCGTGGGGAGTTTTCAAAGTGGGGGTGGATGTTTAGATTCTTATATCTTAAATATCTTGCTGGCGCCAGAGTGGAGGCTGGATTGAAGTAAGGCAATTGTGAAAGCAGGGGACAATACAGTGACAGACTGGAAGTTGTTACAATTGTCCAGGTGGTACGTGGTGACAGCTAAGACAGGACATGAATTTTGAGGGGACAGAAACATTCAGTCCATAACATACACCCTGCGGGATACGCTCACAAAATAAATACACTGAGGGTCTGCTGCCCGTGTCTTCAAATGTAGAATTCCTCTGAGCTTCCAGACCAGGTCTTTGAATGAGCCACGCCATCCCTCCCTGCTTCAGTGTTGTCCAAGAAACCATTGGAAAATGCAGACTCCCAGGCCCCACCCCAGACAGTCCAAGTTAGGGTCTCTGGGATTGGGCCTGAAAATCTGCATTTTTCACCAGTTCTTCTCTCCTCCACCTGCCTGTCCAGAGGATTCTAGCAGCTTCCAAATCTTGAGAATCGCTGTGCTAAGCTTCTGCATCCTCTGGAGGTTTTGGGAACCCGATTTACCTCCTTAAAGCTGATGTTTCTCTAATGACATGAAAACTGAAGCTGTGTGATATAACAAAGGCGGAGTAGGGTGTAGGATGTGCCATCTTTTTTTTCCTCCCAGCTTTATTGAGGTATAATTGACAAGTAAAATTGTAAGATATTTAAAGTGTACATCATGTTGATTTCACATACGTATACATCGTGAAAGAGTTCTCTCACCTAGTAAATGAACACATCCATCACCTCACACACACACACACACACATATATATATATATATATATATATATATATATATATATATATATATATATATATAAATATATATTGTGAGAACGTTGAAATTCTCTTAGCAAATGTCAATTACACAATAGTGTGTTATCAACTATAGTCACCATGTTATACGTTAGATCCTCAGACCTATTCATCTCGTAGCTGAAAATTTATAACCTTTTACAAACCTCGCCCTATTTCCCCCACTATCCCCAGCTCCTGGCAATTACTTTTCCACTCTCTGTTTCTATGAATTTGACTTTTTTTTTAGATTCCACATCTAAGTGATACCGTGCGGTACTTCTCTGTCTCTGTCTGACTCATTTCACTCAGCATAATGTCGTCAGGGTCCATCCACATTGTTGCAAATGGCAGGATTCCTTCCTTCTTATGGCTGAATAATTCCACGGGGAACCACATCTTCTTGGTCCATTCTTCCGCTGGGATGCTTAGGTTGTTTCCATATCTGGGCCATTGTGAATAATGTTGCAATGGGAGTATAAAACATCTCTTCATGATCCTATTTTCGTTTCTGGAATGTGCCTTCTGACAGCAGTAGTATTTGGAGCATGGATTTAATGAGCTACTCTAATACTTCAGTGAGTAGAGGAAGGAAGAGAAGAGGGGAATATAATCCAGGTAGACCAGGATTTTTAAAAATTGTGTTTCTGTTTGAAAAGCGAGGGAGGGAGACATTGCTTCACTGAAAACTAGACACCATTTTAAGTCAAATACACGACTCCTAGTGTCTTCATGTTTGGTGACCACTTACCAATAATTCAATGCTATAATCCCTTTTCATCTATTTGGCCCCAGTTTTCCTGTTTAAAATTTCTCTTTACAATAGCAGTGTTATGGGAAAGCCAACTTCAGATTTTAGCATCCCTTGGACATAAATGTTTGTGGTTCTGTAAATTCTTGCCAAAGAGCAGATATGTAGGATATACAACTTTTAGATTTTGTTATTTGAACTACGGAAAATGTCCCATCTTGTGGTGTCAGACTCCATTCAGCTGGGAAGGACCAAGCAAGAGCGAAGGCCAATTTCTTATCATCATCATCAGCCCACTTCTGGAGCATTTACTATGTATGTGACAGACACTGAACCAAGCATTGCATATCATCCCAACCTTTGGTCCTCACAGACGCTCTGTGGCATGTGTGTTTGTATTATCCCCATCTTGCAAATAACGAAACCAAGGCTCAGAAAGGTTAAGTAAGTTACCCGAGGTCCACAGATAGTGTATGGTAGAAGCAGTGTACAAACCCAGGCAGTCTAACTCCAGAGGCCGAATCCCTAACCATTGTGCTATCCTGCCTGACCAAAGGAGCGAAGGACACAAGGTGGATAGATGTATATTGCTAAGCAGGTGCACAAGACCGAGGCTGTTTGTTTCTAAATAAGGTTCAGATCCATGAACAGCTTCTTGGTGGTGTTTGAAGCCCCTGCTAAAATATATCCAACAAAGACAAGGTTTGAACACATCCATGCTCCCTTGGAGAAGTCGCAGAGTCGTGCACTGTAGTGCTAGAGGGTCCAAGGCCAAAGGGAAAGGTACTTTGTGTTTTTTTTTTTAAGATTTTATTGGGGAAGGGGAACAGGACTTTATTGGGGAACAGTGTGTACTTCCAGGCCTTTTATCCAGGTCAAGTTGTTGTCCTTTCAATCTTAGTTGTGGAGGGTGTGTTCAGCTTCAAGTTGTCCTTTCAGTCTTAGTTGTGGAGGGTGCAGCTCAGCTCCAGGTCCAGTTGCCATTTCTAGTTGCAGGGGGCGCAGCCCACCATCCATTGCGGGATGGTAGAACCGGCAACCTTGTGGTTGAGAGGACGCACTCCAACCAACTGAGCCATCGGGGAGCTCAGCGGCAGCTCAGCTCAAGGTGCCGTGTTCAATCTTAGTTGCAGGGGGCAGAGCCCACCATCCCTTGCGGGACTCGAGGAATCAAACTGGCAACCTTGTGGTTGAGAGCCCACTGGCCCATGTGGGAATCGAACCGTCAGCCTTTGAAGTTAGGAGCATGGAGCTCTAACCGCCTGAGCCACCGGGCCAGCCCGGAAAGGTACTTTTCAAATCCCAAAGGAAAATCCTGCTCAGGGAGACACCATTGATCTCTTAGCAGCATCCCTGCATCTGCTTCCTGAAGGTGTGGGTGATGTGTCCTTTAAGGATATTGACTGCTTCCCCAATAGGTGGTAGTCATGTAATTGACTAGGGGGTAGCGACTCTATTCCTAGCTCCAGAGTAAGCCCCGCCCCATAACTAGCCTAACCCAATCAGAAAATCCTATTCTGTAAAATGGTGGTTGCCAGGGAGAGAGAGGATAGGGGAAATGGGAGATGTTGGTCAAAGGGTACAAACTTTCAATTATAAGGTGACCAAGTTCTGGGGATCGAAGGTACAGCACGGTGACTAGAGTTAACAATACTGTATTTTATAGGAGTTCTAATGTTCTCGTCATAACAACACAACAGAATGGTAGTTACATGAGGTGAAGGATATATTAACTAATCGTATTGTGGGAAACATGTCACAAATATATACATGTATCAAGTCATCGCATTGTACACCTTAAACGTACACAATGTTGTATGTCAATTATATCTCCATTAAGCTGGAAAAAAGAAAGAAAACAAAAAAGTCCTACTCTTGCACATGATTGTTTCCGAGATGGGCACGCAACCCCATGTTAAGTCAGTGAGAACAGGGCAGCTTTCTTGGCCATGGTGATTGGTTCAGAGGTGGGCGTGTGACCCAAGTTGTTCAATTATAGTGAAACCCAGAATTTTGTTTGGTGGTTGAGATAAAGAAGCCCTCTCCTTTCTTCAGGAAGATATGATGTATAGAACTGTTTCAGCCATTTTGTCACTGTGATAAAAGTGAGTCTGAAAACCAAACCATTATATGGAAGAAGGCAGAATCAAGACAATTGAAGAGATATGGAGTCAGCAACCCTGATCAAGCTGTTCCTGAAACTGGTTTTGACTAATTTTCATTCATATGAAGCAACAAATTCCTCTTATACTTCACATCATTTAAAGTGGAGGCTCTGTTTTTTGCAAGTAAAAGCATTCTAGCTGGTACATCAAGCTTTATGCTTGCAGCTGAAATAAGAGCAGGTCCTCATGGGGAACCTCTGCTCTCTTTATGAACTCACCTTAAAGCCAACTCAGTATTTAGGTTCAATCTTAAAGAACAAACAAACAAACCAAGATCTAACTGCACACTATGTTCATGAGAAATAGGTATTTTACTCAAATTGTTGTGGGAACCCTGGCGAGGGAATCCACGTGGCATATCAAAAAGCAAAAACTTAAGATTCTCCTTCACTCATTCTCATAGGACCTCAGTGCTGACACTCGTTTTATCTTTGCTCTTCTTCCTCTCCCTACAACTTCTAACATCTCCTTGGCAATTCTACTGTCATCCTACATTGATGTTCTGCAGTCTGCAAAAAACAAACAAATAAAACAACAAAAATAAAAACCATCTGTCCCTCCATTTATTCCCTGTCCCAGCCCAAGGAACTCATTGAAGTATCTGCCTGACAAAACCAAGGTTCTTCCTAGAGAGTTATTCAACTGTTGAGAAACTGTACTTTCTCCATATTGTTAACCTACCGTGTTCTAGAAACACACAAGGAATGCTCTTGCACGGTCCTCTCATCTTTGCAGCTTCTCCTGCAAGAAAGAGGACAAATCTTACCTCCTTAAGTGAAACTTGAGCTATGCTAAGCTCCAATTTCTTCCTTGGGGGAGTTTAGGGGAGAGAAATCACATACCTTCTGAGGGATGTATGAATAAGATTCAAGTGATGATGCTTTTGAAAACTGTTCCTCTAAAACCCCAGCTTATGGGGGGGGGGGGGAATGAATCTTGCATTCCAGAACCTGATGTCGGAGTTCCAAAAATGTCCTTTGTGTATATAAATCTGTGGACATGAGTATTGCTATATTTCTGATGAAATCCTGATACATTTATGATCAGGTTGCCAATGAAACTCTACTGTGTGTTTTTCCTACTAGGGGCTGGAGAGAAGATGAAAATAGTCTTGACAAAATCAGAAATCATAGTATATAACAAAGATACATATTACAGCAGGGCGAGATGTAGAAAGCATGTTGTTTTACAGCCAAGGACCATTCTAACTTTCTGGAAAAGAATCACAAAGAGCTAAAATTCTTGCTTGAAAAGTGGTGGCATGCATTACAGTGTTAAATTGTAATGACAATGATCACTAAGAATTCTGGGTAATTAATACAGGAGTTTTATGGCCACAATGGCAAAGTAGGAAATCATCTTTGCTTCCACCCAGCTTCTCGTTCCTGTCCCCTAAAAGATCTTCCCCAATTGATTTCCACAACCATTTCAAACTATCTCAGAATTCAAACTCTTTGAAATTAAACACGCTCCTCCAGTTCATATTTATCCTTTACATGGTTCATGAAAAAAGACATTTCTATTGATTCTCACTGTGTGCCAGGCATTGTGATAGATGCTGAGGGAATAAAGGTGGGCAAGATACAGGTACTCATCCTATTTTGAGAAGTTGGTATATAGTTCCCTTGTCATGTCTTTGTCTGGCTTTGGCATCTGGGTAACGCTGGCCTCATAGATTAAATTAGGAACTGTTCCCTCCTCTTCCATTTGTTAAAAGAGTTTGGGAAGGATTGGTGTCAATTCTTCTTTACATGTTTGTAGAATTTACCATTGAAGTCATCTGGTCCTTGACTTCTCTTTGTTGAGAGGTTGTTCACTACTGATTCCATCTCTTACCTTGTTATAGGTCTATTCAGATATTCTATTTCTTCTTGCGTCAGTTCTGGTAGTCCGTGTGTTGGTAAGAATTTATCCATTTCATGTAAGTTATCTAATTCGTTGGGTTACGATTGTTCATAGTAAAAGGTAGCTATATAAACCCTTCCCTGCTATGAAAGATAAATAATAAAATAAAGCCTACAAATAGTATAACAGAAGCATGGAGAAGGGAAGGGTTAATCTGGGTTTAAAGGTAGGGAGATGAAATTCACAAGAGAGGTGACTCTTTAACTGGGTTCTGTAGGGTGAGTAGGAGTTGGTTAGGTGGAGATGTGTAGGAAGGACTTTCTAGGTAGGGACACAATATGAGCAGTTGCAGAGAGGGATAAAAATGCATGGTATGCTCTGAGAATATGAAAGAGAAAGAGCAGAGAGGGGGTGCTGTGGGCCAGTAAGATGTGAGATTGGGACGAGATCATGAAAGGTGCTAATACCGTGCTAAGGATTTGAGATTTTGTTCCTTGATTGATGGGAAGCCATCAACAATTTTTAAGCAGGAGTTTAAGACTAGTGTGTTTGTGAATTTCTAGAAAGGTTGTTTTGGTGGCTGTATCGGAGGGGACGGCCTGGTGGCAGGGCAACTAGGTTGCTGCTGTCATCTATCACAAAAGATGCTACCAGAGGAATGGGGCAAGTAGAAAGGAGAGCGAGACTGGATCCCTGAGACCCTGTGTGGTGGAATCAATAGGGCAGAGAGACAACTAGTGTTGAGGGAAGAGAGAGGGAGAGCACTCCATGATGTGGTTATAACTTCAAGCTGGGATTATGCCAGTCCTCTGGGACAATGAGCAAGTTCACTCTTGGACGCTTGGTATATTTTATTTGTGTATCTGTGGAAGGAAGTTACAGACATGGCTGAGTTTGTGTTGTCACGTTAATTATAAAAGATTCAAGGGGAAGAAAAATCCCGAAGAGAATAAAGATGTTCTGAAAAGCATTCTTGTCTGAAGGAAGCTGCATGCAAATGGAATATCCTTGACATGTAATTGATTTCAATAATCGTGATGACACAGTGTTTTCATTCAGGCTGTGCAGCGGGGCTTTGAAACTGTGGGAAATTGACAGACAGGCCCTTGTTAGGGGAAATAAAAAATGGTTTCAAGTTACAGGGTTGAATATTTTTATTTTTACTCTTCATAGGAAAAAGAAATACCCCATCATTTACAATAGTCTGAATGGCACTTAGCATTATTTCCTTCCTTTAGTAGATGTAATCTAAGATTTTCCAGATAATAAAAAGCAGTCTGAGAAGAGTGGATGACACATTTCAAAATACTAATATCTGAAATATGTTGTTTTATAGATTTAACTTGACAATCATGTGAATTTCTTTTATAATCATAAAAAGTCAAAATGAAAATGAAAAGTCTTTTTTTAAAACGAAACAGTGAACCTAAGTGTGCGTTGGCTTGGTGGTTTAACCACATACAAGTGACTTTAAAATTCAGCAATTTAGAGAGAAATACCTTAAAGACAAAAAAGAACTAAAACATAAGAAACAAACAAAGAAACAAAACCCAGAAACACTTAAACATTCTCATTAATCATACTATTAATAATAATACCACTGGTATTGTTATTTCAAAACTATTTTATGTACATTTTTATATTAACATACTCTTTTATTAATGTATAAATATATTCTTATATCAATGTTGTTAAGAACCAAGATTTTTTTCAGCCAAAGAGAAAAGATATAAAAACACAAAATCAACCAAGGTGAACATGGCCTCGTAATCCTAAATTTCAACTAAAAGAAATAGGAACTCATGATGTATTTTCTCTTTAAAATGTGTTGTACTTCCCAGCTTTGGTCACTGTAAATACCTAGAAACAATGAGCAACCCAGGAGTAATGACCCAGACTGTGGTCTCTAAGAACCAGGTCCTGGCAAAAGGAACCAGAGGTTCTCGGAGAAAAGGCTGATTCCAGCACTGGGGCAGGAAATGTATAAGATGATTGTGGGACATCTTGTTAAATTAGAAAGCAAAAAAAACCCATCAGAGACCATGGGGTTGTGTCAAAAGGACTCAAGAACCAACCTGCTGGCTCCCACTGGATAATGATGGGACTCTTGAGAATCAAAAAGAATAATAATCGCAATGCATTGATATACCAAACATATTCAATGTCCATAAGTTCATGATGATACTAAAAACAATACGAAACAAATGAACCCCCAAAACTTCATTGGCTCCCTTTGGAGGATGTTAAAGAACCAAATCCTCATTCTGAAAATTGGTAAATAAAAGAATTAAGTAGTCTTCTTCCCTTTCCTCTAGAAACTGCCTCTTAGTGTAATCAAGTAGCCAATGAAGGAAAGCCTTTTCTATAAAAGCAGTCCTAATAAATGAGAAGGAGTAATAGAATTAGAATGGTACCACTTTGCAAATGCCCAAGTTAATAAATGGACCTACGTCATGTTCGTCATTGGCTGTAATATTCCCCCCAACCCCAAAGAACACCAGACACCATGTGTCTTCCGATGGAATAACTCAACTCCTAGGAAATATTCTTGCCAAAAACTCTAACCTGAATCAGATCAAAACTCTAAATCTAACGACCAATTTACAAAAGATAGAGGAATATATTAAAAGACACCATGTGGATACAATCAACAAAATCTAGACTGTGATAAGCTCTACAGAGCTAATGACCCAGTTTTTCCCATAAACAAATTGCAAGGAAAATAAAGCAAAGAGACAGAAACTACAGATAAAGGAAACTAAAGGGACACATCCACCAAATGCAAATGTGGGGACCTCGTTTAAATCCTAACTCAATCACATCAGCTGTACCAAAAATTTGGAGGTTAGAGAGACAACCAGGGAGAGTTGAACACTGACTGGGTTTTTGACAATATTAATGAATTATTGTTGAGTTTTTAGGAGTAATGATATTGTGGTTATTTATTTTTTTTTTTTTAAGAGAGAATCCTTATTTGTTAGAGATGTATACTGAAATGTACGTAGACGGAATGATATAATGACGTCTGGAGCTTGCTCTGAATAATCCAATTTGGGGGAGGGGAGTAGGTAGGTAGTGATGAAATAATAGTGACCATGAATGATGGGTTGTTGGCTCTCCATGATGGGAATATGGAGATATTATTTTTTCAGCTTTTGTATATGTTTGAACTTTTCCATAATTAAACACTTAGGAATAAGAAGCACCAACATGGTGGTTCTCATTTAGTGATGTGTCCTAGGGCAGACATGTCAGGATTCTTCCCTAAACTTTAGACACCAAAGCTGCATGGTTATTTCAAACTCATCAGTGGTGAACTTTCCCTAAGACATCAAAACTTGAACATAGACCTAATTTGAATGGAGCTGATCTTATTTGAATAGAAGCAGACAGATATTTGCACTTGAAACCTATATGTCCAATTGCCTCTAGACCTCCCTTCTTGAATGTCTCACAGGCATCTACCTATAGCTCAACCTGTCTACAACTGAGTTCACCATCTCCCTCTCAAATAAGCAGACATCAATTCCTCCCCCTAAGCAAATGTCACCACCAGTCACCCAGTTGCCCAAGCAGAAATCTGGAGTTAATTTTATCATCTTTTTCTTAGCCTCTCCACCCTGCCCCCGCCCCCTACACCCCCTCCCCCCATTACCCAGCTCTGTTGATTTTGCCTCCCAAGTTTCTTTTAAATCACTTTCCCTCCATCCAGGTCACCACCATATTTTTCCTGGACTCCTGCAATAGCCTTCTTACTGGTCCTTCATAGCTTAAAATTTTTCTGCGGATTCCTATGACTTCAGAACAAAACTCAAACTCCTCACCATAGGATGCTTTGCATCTCCCACATATGACACAGCTGGCATGTAATAGGTGCTCAATAAACTGTTGCTGTTAGATTAGGTGAAGATGTCTGAGAAGCCTTCTTATCTAAAAGGATCTGCCAGTGTCTCTAAACCCAACGTTAGCTATTCATTTCTGATCCCAGCCCTTAATTCTAGGAGTCCACTTTTAAAATAGTTGTAATCCAGAAAAAAAGAAAAAAGGACCATGGAAACCCAAGACTATATGCAAGAGTCTGAGGGCTGCTACCTACCAGCTGTGTGACTCAGTTAGGCTCTTTGTTGTCCTGTTTGTAAATTGGGGACAATAAAACTAATTTTATAAGGGGGTTGTAAGATGTGGGAATTATTTTTGTGTCTGCTCTGTTTAACACATAATAGCTACTCTATGAATAGCTATAGTTTAGATGGTTAATAATTATAAAGAAAAATAATTATATTTTATTGAATTATAAATATATAATTATAATTACATAAATTATAATTATTATTTACCTATAATTTAATCATAAATTATAATTAAATAATTATAATTTATAATTATAAATTATAAATTACAATTTATAATTATAAATTGTAATCTATAATTTGAAAATGAAAAGTGAATTAAAAACAGAAAATTGAGCCAACAAAAAATCAAGTCATACAAAAAAAGGTTCATTTAAAAAAATAGTAGAACCAGGGTCATCCCTTGAGAATAAAGGAGGAAGTTTATGCATGGATTTTCGTCACATTGCCTCACATTTATTAGTTTTGTGACCCTGGGGAAGTCACTTAACTTCCCAACATTTCAACTTCCTCATCTCTGAAATGTGATTACCACGGTTTCTCACAGAATGGGGTGGGGAGGGGGGGACATGTAAAGGAGATCACGTACCCAAGCCATGAGACATACAGCAAACACTCAATTATGGCGATTGTCATTATTATTTATTAAATGATTTATTTATCCAAATAAATGGATTTAGCATTATCACTTTCATCATCAAATAAAAAATGAATCAGAAAATGTAACATAGTAAATGATGTTAAAATAAATGATCTTCAGGCACTACTTGTAGTTCTAAAATTTAGAGTACATGAGGCCCAGTGTGAATTCCTAACATTAAAGTGTGCACAGTAATCTATATAGAGAAATGTCTGTGTATCTCTTACCCAAAGAGAGTGTCATTATTTGGAGACTTCAAACAAAAACATGATGAATGCTCCATTAAAGAAATAGGAGGATAGTTTTGTGACCCTGGGGAAGACCTTCCCACACATGAGCAAAACACTTCCATGGGAACCCATTGCTCTTAACAGTTTCTATGAGACCCTGTATGACCTGATCCCCTGCCCACTTCTCTGACCTTATCAGCTGTACTCCCACTCATCCCACTCAGTTCACTGAACTTTAAATTCTCAGGGCTTGTTCCAGCCCCAGGACCTTTGCACTTGCTATTCCCTTTGCCTAGAGTGCTCTCCCCCTTCCGGCATCTATACAGATCTCAGCTCCTTTTCAGAGAGAACTTCCCTGACCACCCAGCTAAAGGGAGTCTCCCTCTCTGGCACTCTTTCCAAACCACCATTTAGTTCCTTCACAGCACTATTTACAATCGAACAGTATCTTGTTCCTTGCGATCTCCATCTCCTGTTAGCATAAGTGTTCTTTCAGGGCAGGGCCCTTGCCCACCTTGGTGTCCCAATGTCTCCAGCACCTGGCATGGTGCCTGACACAGGCTGAAAATAGTCAGAACCTTAGGAGCCAAATGGAAGCAGTGGTGTCCTTTGGAGAGGGGGGTGGGGAATGGAAGGGATTCCTGAAGTTTTCATGGTGGGGGGATTGGGAGTTTACAGAAGGGAGGGCAATGGGAAAGGGAGAGCAGGGGCAGGCTGCTGCTTGGGAATTGTACCTGAGTTTATTCATAGAGTCTTTCTAAAAGGAATGGTGGGGGTGGGGGAGAGAGAGAGGGTGAGGGAGAGAGAGAGAAAAGAGAGGGAGAGAGGTGGGGAGCAGGAGGGAGAAATGGAGAGACAAAGAGAAAGACAAAAGAAGTATCCTTATCCAAAAAAATAATGAAGTTGACACAGAAGCTCCATCACACATATCGCTTATTTTCTGCCTGGTATTTCGGGGTCTGTGCTCTTTCAGAGCCCTTATTACCCACAGGCTCCTCCGAGATGCAATCTGAGAGGATCCACTTGGGGGAACACAGAGACACTTGGACCATTGCAGTTGAGCATTATCGTTTCTTTCCACTTCCTCGTTATGAGCTGGGAATAAAGATAGTTCCCTTAATTTCAGAAGAAATGAAAATGATTTTTCTTTGGGCTGTTGGGTAACTTCCCTCCCCTTCTCACTGCTGCCGGCTCAGATCCACATGCCCCAATTTTTGACTTTCGGGAGACCCTTCTCAATCAAAATGTTGTTCCTGAATGTAAATCTCAAAACAGGAATTCAAAAAAAAAGGATGCTCAAGGCAGCTGCATCATTTTCTTTTTTTCACTGCAACCAGAATATACAGTCACAATCCACCTTTCTCTTCCTCATTTTTCTCTTTTCCTTGCAGAGAAGAAAAAAATGGAAGTGCTTCTTTTAGGGCTGAATTCTCAGGAAGATAATGTCATGTTGGGGTGTGTAGCCTCAGAAAACGACTCTGGAAATTAGTGTGTATACAGCGTGTTCTGGAAGTGAGAATGTTGAAATGAAGTGGAAATGGCAAGGGAGGACAGACTTTTTCTTTCATTTTTTTTAACATGTTTCTATTATGGCTGATGAACCAGCCTCTACAGACTTGGCTCCTGGTGCTGCCATGTGGCTGTTGTTTAAAGTGTCCCCTCTTGTCTGTCATCTCAGGGCCACTCATCTATCTCTTCTTGTTGGTTTTGTTGAGTTGGTCCATGTTGTCACTATTTCAGGGAGTTCTTAAGTTCTGGCTCCTGGATGAATCCAGATTTCACTGAGGAGCCATGGCCCAGAAATAGTACATATTTGCTTGACAAGTTGATTTATTACCTTTCATGCCATGATTAAAGGTTAACTTTCATTGAACAACTGTTCCCTCTAAAGAGATAAATAAACACTTGGGGACATGTGTGAAGGCCCTCTCACTGGCCTCCCCACATTCCCTCTGTTTCTCCACTCATCTACTCTCTCCACAGCATTTTGGTTTGAAAGCATAAAAATAGTCCTGCCACGTGCCTGCATAACACACTCAGTGACTCCCTAAAGCCCTCAGGACTCAGCCTAAGCTCGCTATCCAAGCACCAAGGTCCAGCAGGGTCTGGCTGTTTATTGACCTCTCTAGCTGTATGTCATACCTGCTGTCTTTGAGGCCGGGGGACCCAGAGCCTGGATGCGTCGCTGAGGGGCTAGTCATAGAAGCCCCAAACAGGATTGTGGACTAAAGACTACGTTATGCAAATCAGAGCACACACGTTTGTGGAAGAAGCAGGAGGAGATAGGTCCCTACAGGGAGGCTGAGGAGGAAGAGAATTTCACTCGCAGGCGCCGCGTTAGTAAATGAGCTGGAACTTGTAGGAAACTGTGGAAGCTTGTGCGCCCAGTTGATGCAGGGGGCCCGCGAAAGGGAACTGATGTAGAAGTTCATGGCTTCCGCCTGCGTGAATTCACAGCTAAGCATTCAGAACTGGGCTTGGCGTCACTGCTGGCCCGTAGGACCAGGGAGAGGTAGAGAGGGTGCAGGGAAGAATGAGGACAAACCAGGAGCTGCCGGCACCTCTATGTCTGTCAGCCTCTCCGCACTCCTCATGATGACCTGCCCAGGGCGATGGCTGCTGCTTCACGAGGGTCTCCGTGGGCCATACCACTTCACTTTTGGGTGACTTGAACTCAGAACCATACAGAGGAAGGCAGTCTGGGAAACTTGGTCCCCAGCGTTATCAAGTTGCCAACAGAATAATCCAGCAGAGTGGGACGGGGTGAAGAATAAGAAAGACATGGTCCCTGTACCCAAGGAGAAAGAGCAGAGATATCCTAGGAGGGTATTTGGGAAGTTTGGATAGTATGTGATGTGTGATGTAATTGTCGCCACCATATCTCCATCACATCTCCAGTAAAATCCACACCCCTTGGCTATACGTTCCAGTTGACTTTGCTTCTTTCCTTTTCCCTCCCTCCCTCCTTTTCTTCCCTTCTTCCTTATAGATGCCTTGAGTCTGGACGGAAGTTGGCCTGGAAACAGCAAAGCCTGCAAAGGTGGCCCAAGCACATGCCGTTTCCATTTTATTCAAAGGGGACATAGATTTTCAATGTTGCGTAATCCCAACCCTCTCCTTGTAGGTTAACTTTCAATCTTGTATTTTAAAGTTACAAAAGCAATACCTCTTTAATGAAAATCAAGCAACACAGAAGTGTAATAAAGAGAACAAGTGAAGCTTATGTCTCCCCTGCTCCCTCCTTGCCCCATTTACTCCTTGTTTCATCATCAAAAATGCGGAAGCCCAGAGAGGTTAAGTGCTTTGCCCCAAATCACACAGCACTCATTTTGGCCTTATAAAGGAGCTTCTTATGAGCCACCCATCTCTTAAAAGACCACACTTTCAATGCCTGTTCTCTTAAGTGCTGATCGTCCACCCAAGAGGACTGAGAGCCTCTTCACATAAAACAATTTGCATTGATCATTATGGTTGCAATTTTCCGTTTCTACATTCAAGTGGGCAGAGGGAGGGTGATTATCAGGCACCATAGGGAGCGTTTCCTTTGGGGTGGTTGTATCCTGATGGGAGCAACTATGGATCAGGGATGGGCCTCTGTTTTAGAGATTCAATTTTCGAGTTCACTTGCAAACAGTCAACTTATTCATTTATCTTGGCAGTGACCAGAATGCTTGTGGAGACGTCATCTGTTTCAGGAACTTTCAAAGTCTTTGCTCATGGCCCACACAGGAAGAAGTACATGTTATAAAAAAGCCCAAAAGACACACACACACACACGCACACACACGTGTGCACGCACTCGCACCCCTGAAACAAACCTTTCACAAAACAGGGCTTAAAACTAACTGATTTTTATTCTAGTCCCTTTTACTTCATTATTTGAAAATGCTGCTTGCATCCATCTAAATGTGTCTTGTGACCTAACCATTGGCCTTGAGTGGCAGCTTTAAAAATGCTGATCTAGGGAATTTCTTCTTGCCATCAAGGAATCTCGAAAGGACGCTACATTCATCATCAGAAAGTCCCTATGCCTTGAATCAGAGTCGAGAACATCTGTGGGTTTTGAGGCCAAGTTCGGCAAGGAACTGCCATAGATCTGCATGGGTTACCTCTACTCCACAGTGGGGCTCGCTTCTCCGTGGGGCTCGCTTACATGCTCATGTTTGCCAAAGAGTGATCATTGTTCCCATTCGCTGAGTGCTTACAGTGTGCTAAGTGATGGAGAGTAAAAAAAATAAATAAAATTGGTCTAATCACATGGTAGAAATGATTCGACAGATGTAAGGGAGAGAAAGCAGCCCTCTGCCAAAGGTTCTGCCCAGAGACAAGAATAATGGAAACTGAGTTGTTTTAACACCTGCTGGCATCAGTGGGACGTGGAAGGGAGAACATCTGCCACTGACATCATTGTGGTCACAGAGCATGACACAGTTTGCACACCCTTGGAAGAAAAATAGCAGTAGGGCTATTATTAGGGAGGGCTGCTCAGGTTCAAAATTTGGGGGCGCAGGGCAGTAAATCTCCCCAGTGTTATTGCCACAAGGTAAGGAGAAGAAGCAGACACGCAGACCTCAGAGGTCCCAAGTGGGATGCTGTGGGCAGGACCCTCCACAGCAGGAAGAGTTGGAGCTGGGGAAGGAGAGGCTTTTTTGTTTTGCACTTGAGAACGCCAGGCAGGAAGTGGGCTGCACATTTCCATCTGCCTTTGATCAAGTTCACGTAGACAGTAAATCACATAGTTGCACGCCCAGGTTACTTCACTGGTCAACATCAGTGTGTGGAAGAAAACTTAGGCGGGGAAAAGACAGATGCCCTCTCTCTCCTGATGCTTAGGATGGGGCCACAAGGCGTCCTGTTGTTCTTTAGCCGAGAGGGTTAGGGATTCGAACAAAGGATCAACACCAAATACTTTGTGTTTATTGAGATCAAGCAAATAACAACTAAGTCAAGATGTAAAACATTTTCAGGCCCCAGGGGGCTCTCTCCTCCCTCTCCCACTTCACCTCCACCAAAGGTACCCACAATTCTGACTGCTATCGGCATAGTTGTGCCTGTTTTTCGATTGCATGTAAGTGGTCTCATACCACATGTATGGTTTTGTGTGTGTGTCTGGCGTCTGTAACTCAGTGGCATGTTTATATGAAATGTCCATGTTGCTGCTTGCCACAGTGCTTTCTGCTTTTTCATTGCAGTGTAGTTGACCATGCGGCACTTTATCCATTCGCTAGTTGATGGATATCTGGGTGGCTTCTGTTTTGGCTGTGGATGAAGTTGCTGTGAACATTTGGTACAGGTTTTCTAGGTATACATAAATACGCAATTGTACATAAATACTCATTTCTATAGGAGATATATATATATATATATATATATATATATATATATATATATACTGTATGTACATATATATGTATATACAGAGGGTGCCAAAAAAATGACACATTTTAAGAAAGGCAAAAACTATTAAAACTGTAATACTCAATATATACTGATAACAAAAGATGAATACAAGTCACGTTTGACTTCGGCAATTACAAGAGGTGCTCAAACTGGTTAACGTCAGCGTCCAGACGCTTCTGATTATGGCGAACTACTGCTTGAGCAACGTTGACCAAAGTGTCCACTTGTAAACATTTTTGGCACCCCCGGTGTGTATGTGTGTGTGTGTGTATAATATATACATATATATACATATATATATATATACATACATATATATATGTATATATATGTATATATTATATACATACATATATATATATATATATATATATATATATATATATATATATATTCATATATATACATATAAAATCTTGGACTAAAACTCCTTGGTCATGCATTAAACATATATTTGGCATTACAGGATACTGCCAAGCAATTTTCCAAAATTGTCACACCAATTTACACTCACACCAATGTGTGTAAGAGCTCAACTTGCTCCACATCGTCGTCAACATTTGGTTTTGTTTGTTTTAGCCATTCTGACATAGAATGCTGTTCTCTGCATCATTATATGTTATATTATTTGGGTGATCTCAAATCCTCATGACAAGCCTATTATTGTCCCCATTTCCTGAGTAAATAACCAGACGCCTTGGGAGGTCAAGCCACTTGCCTAAGGTCCCTTGGCCAGTGTATAGTAAAGCTGAGAGTCAAACTGTACACCTAACGTCCTGGGTTCCTAGGCCCTACTGGATATGCTGTACCATGACCAATTCTCTTTGTCACCTACCAGGTCAATGTTTAGGGACACAGTGCCCATGGACTTCATCCACCTGTGTGATTGTATTATTTCATCAAGTGTCACTTCTGGGTCTGGGCGTGTATCCTCACTCAGTCCTATACTTCCCTGTATTGTTAGAACTAGTTCTTTTGCATTATGCAAAGTATAAATTGCAGCCAAACCATACAATATATATTTTTTTTAACAGATAGCAGGCTACTTGCACCAGTGACCAAGGATTTCATTCTCCTCAATGGGGGAAAGATTTCCAAACATGCAATGGACAGACTCTAGGGGATTCCTGTGAGCCCACGTCCTAGTGTTCACTCCCCTGAGGGTGGGTAGGACGTGCGACTGGCTTTTAACCAGTACAACATGCAAAGGGAGTGGGAGGTTTAAGATTATAATGCCCGTCTTTGATGAAGTCAGTGGCCATATTGGGGAGGCCTATGAGGCTAGGATCCGAGTGCAGCCTCTGGGAGCTGAGGACAACCTCTGGCCAACAGTCAGCAAGAATCTGAGGTTCCGAATCCAACAAGTCATGAGGAACTAAATGTTGGCAGCACCCACATAACCTTGGAAGCATACCCCTCCCCAGTCGAGCCTCAACTGAGAGTGCAGCCCTGGCTGACACTTGACTGCAGCCCAATGAGACCCTGAACAGAGGACCCCATTAAAACCATACTCAGACTCCCAGCCTACAGAAACTTGGAGATGGTAAATGTGTGTTGTTTGAAGCTGCTAAGTTTGTGATCTTATTGCTTACACAACAATATCGAATACAAAAGCCCTGTCTCTGCATGAAGACGCAGAATGCAATCAACAAATGTGATTTGATCAGCCAACAGCTCTTGCCCCATTAAAGAGCTGTTCATAGACAGCCACACCATTTCTAGATGGAAGAAAACTCCCCATGGAGCTGCTTGAGTTCTACAACTCGCTGCCAGCAGATGAAGGTTTTTGGAGTCAAGCATCCCATGAGGTCTGGACTCTAATCCCATAGTCTTGGGAAACCACTTTTTCTCTTGCACATTTGTTGGGTGGGTTCTCAGTGTGATTGGAATAGTCCTAAAGACTCCCAAGTGGGTTGCTACTTGTGGCAACATTTCTTGAGCAAGTGTTCAGCTGAAGGAGTTTCCTAATCGTGCACTGGGTTTCCACATGGATGGAAACTAGACTGATGCAGCAACAAAATGGGTGTGCATAGGGGAGAAGTCAGATGCCTTCAAATCCAGCTCTGGCACCCAGATCCTGTGGTGACCCTGCAGAACCTTTGTCCTAGAGCCATCGATTCATCCAACAAGTTACCGTTTGCATGTGGCATCTATTTGCATAGTACACACGGGTGCCTGGCACTTCCGAGCAGGAGGCTAAACAGACATTTCTTTTCAAGGCCTCAAGGGTGGAAACACTTTGGCCTGGTATTGCTTCTCATTCTTGTTTGTTTAGAAAAATTAAACCTGGATGGACAGAGCTAACATTTGTTTGCTTCCTCTCATTCCTGTTGAAGGCAGGTTATAAGGAGAGGCCTCCAGAAAAATCCAGACACCCCCCCACCCCCCTCCCCACCTGTACCTTTTTCTGAACTAGGTTAAAGGGAGGGAAAGGTCATTCTCCAGAGAGCGGCCAGAGCTCTCTTTTGCAAGGCCAGTTGGACCATGTCACATCTCTGCTTAATGCCATCCATGCCAGCCCATTGCTCTAGGGCAAAAGCCCAGCTTTTAATGTGGGCTCCCTGTAGGGCCTGACTTCTGCCCTGTCTCAGGCCTCACCTCACCCCCTGGCCCCTTCTTCTGCATCCATGCTCCTTCTCAGCGCTTTTTCCCAGGCTGTAGCCTCCACCAGGAAGCCATTTTCCTTCCCCTTTCTGCTCATCCTTCAGTTCTCAGCTTAAATGTCACCTCTTCAGAGAAGTCCTGTTGGATCCTCACCTCATTAGGTGGTCCCGTCATAAGCGTGCTCAGAAATCTACATCCTTTTGGCACATAGCGCAATTTTAATTAAATGATCAATTGACTACCGATGCAGTCCCCCTGTGAGGATGTTATTCTGTGAAGGTAGGGGGTGTCTATCTGGCTCCCAGTGTCAGCCCAGTGCCCGGCACACAGTAGGTCCACAATAAATATTTGCTAAATAAATGACTCATGGAATGAAAGAATCTGTGAATGAATGAATGAATGGAGATCGACATAATTTTTTAACCTGAGACCTTACTTGGCCCCCTGGAGAGATGAGGAGAGCCTTCCTCATCATTCTGTGATTGTCACTTTAGTATTGGGATTTACGGAGGCTGGATTAGGATTGTCTCCCGGGACTGATGTCTGCTCTCAGAGAGGTCAGGTTTGGTGATGCTGACAGACTCCATGCATGTCATAAGGCTGGCAGGGCAGAGGGGTGACATGGTCTGGTCACCGTTACAGGAAGGAAAGCTTCAGGACTGGAGTGGATCCAATCCCCTATTCAATCTTAAATGCTTCAGAACTGGCCTCCAGAATGTGATTCTCTGAAGGAGAGCATTCTAGACTTGGGAGTGACCAGGATTCCAGGACTTTTTGTGGTCTCCGGCCAAATTCCATCCTCAGTTATTTCCAGAAACAATTATGTACAGTGGGGAGTGGGGGGGCCTGGGAGTGTGTGTGGGTGTCAGCGAGTCTAGGCATAGAGTCTATCAGGCCTGATGCAGACATCACTCATTCAAGTCCGATGAGTCCTTATTGTGTGCCTTATTATCTCATTTAATTCTTTGCAATTATTAATCACCCTCAGTTACTGAGGAGACAAGTGAGATTAGTTTAAGTTGCTTAGTCTAAGATCATACAGGTAATGTTTAAAATGAGATTTAAATTGAGACTACATTAACATCCATTCTCTTTCCTGTCAACTATACCACAACCTTAAATCACTCTAGCCCAGTGAAGTCAGCTGAATGATTCCTAGGGTTGAACCAGCTGCTGCCCCTAACACATTACACATACGCGCACAAACAATTCTGGTGCATGAAATGCTTTTAAGATGGGAAAAGCCTACCGTTTTATAATCAAGCATGTGGTTTAAAATTCAGACATTTCTGGAAAAGTTGACCTACCAACAAATTCACACTAAGGTGTAAATGACTGATAGGAGATCTTTGCATGAGAGCCACTTTTGATGAAGGAGGAGGACATGGAGAGCAGAGGGACATTTGTGCCTGAAGAGACAAGAGGAGAGGAACAGAAAGAGGGCAAGACAAGAAAAAAAGGCTTACGACATAGAGGGAGCCCCAGAAGAGAATCCTTCACAGTTTTCCATTATTGCTTGGGGTAGCGTTTGAGCAGTGACTTGAATGGTGAGACTCCAGGAAAAGACTCTGAAGGACAGCATTCCAAGCAAAGGGACCAGAGGGGAAAAGCCTCCAAAGTTAGAATCAACTTGGCCAATATGACCCAGGCTCAGTGAGTAGACTTGGCAAGCAGCAGGAGGTGAGTTGGAAAGAGCATTTTCATGGGATCTTATAGCTTATATCACACACTTGAACGTGTACTATGCCAGCTTATTTCACCCAGCAGCCCCATGACTGTACCCCATGAGAGTACAGTGACATTTAGAAGACAGGGATTGGGGGATCAAACTCTGGGCTCAGCCTGGGTTCAAATCCTAACGATTTACTGTACTTGTTTCGCAAGTGATTTGACATTTTTCTCATGTTTAAAATGAGGCCAACATTCTCTGTCATGGGCTCTTGGAGATTTAATGAGATAGTCATACAAAGTATTTAACATGATAGTTGGCACACAGTAAGCACTTAATATATGATACCTATTATGATTTCTATTTCACACAGCCAAAGTGACTTATCTGGAAGAGCATTTCAGTTTAACTATAAATCTGCTGAGATTTATAGTTAAACTGAAGTGTCTCAGCATGAGTGTTTTCTTTTTAGTGCCTGCCACATTGGTGGTACTCAGTAAATATTTGTCGAATAAGTAAGAGCATGAACTAACGTGGCATGGATCAGGCAGAAATAGAAAGCAGAACATAAAATGGTGGGCAGAGGCGTTTGCAGATAATTTGCTAGGCAATGGGGAGCTATTGAAGATTCTTGAGCAGGAGTAAGGAAGTGTCGATGGCTAGAAAGAGGGAGGATTTGGAAGCAGGGTGAACAGTTGGCAAGCTGTGAGCATCTTCTAGATGTGCAATAAGAGAGATTTGTTCTGGAGGTTCCAGTTTGGAGAGAAGGAAGGCTTTCCTTGCATACTAACTGCTGCTTTGGAAGCCTACAAAGCACGCTGGGCAACTCCCCTCCATTTTGGCACACTTCGTGCACCTCTGCATGTGAAGTGCTGTTCTGCCTTTTGCAGCCACCTTCACGCAGGCCTTCTGGATTGTTACCCTGGACTCCTCTAGGGTACCCCCTCATTCACCTGTCCTATATCTCCAGCCAGCAAGCTTACAAAAAAGCACATCTGATGTCATCACTCTTCTCTTTGAAATCTGCAGCTGGTTTCCCACTGCCCCCAAGATAGCTTCAATTCTCCTTTGTGGTTCCCAGACCTGTATCATCTCATTCCACTGAACTTTAACTTGTCTCTCCCTCTTCTCCTTTCTCTTGGGGCTGCCCACTCGGGCTCAGCTGACCTGACCCCTCTCTAATTTGGAATCCTCCATGTGACGCCTGCCTGAACAATTTCAAGGCCTGAACTAAAGGTTCCAGGGTGACCTAGAGCAGGGCTTCTCAGGCTCTAGTGTGCTTGGAAATCGCTTGTTACAGGGCACATCCTGCCTCTGTAGGGTGAAAGCAGGGCCTAAGATTCCGGTGTTTCAGAAGAGGCAACACCTAGGAGTTTGCAGAATCTCAGGCCCCACCCCAGAACTCCGAATTTGAATCTGTGTGTTGGCAATTTTGGTACGTGTCTGGGAGTGCTGGTTTAGAGCACCTCTTAGGAGCATGTGACCATCTTCCTGGCAGCTCTCGGGGGCCTCTTGGACCAGGGTTACATCAGACATGGTCCAGGCACCTTGATTGTGTTACAGAGTCTGGCCTGTTGGAATCTATACCCATGAGTTCTGACAGAATGAGACCAGTTTGGGAGCTGTTACCCCCCAACCAGGAGAAAAGAAAACAGAACAGGCTGAGATGGGAATGAGAGATGGGCGCTGAGGGGTAGATTCACTGAATACCTACAGCCATTGGCCTGTGTGGCATGCTGCCAAATGACTTGCACCTGTAAGGTGTGACATGGGAGAGCTCTAGGACTTTTCTTAGCAGAGTTGGGTCTTTGGTGGCCTTTCTTGGGTTGGTCTTGATATAAGTTCCCAGCTGAGTGGCACATGCCCTTTCAGACAGAATCTTGGAGGGAAGGCTACCAGGTTAAGGGTAACTTGGCAATGCAGAAAAGTGCTCGCCTTTTGTGGCTTCTCTATGCAGAGGTCATCTTCTCACTCCTTGAGAAGGAGACAAGATGAGCTTTCCAGTCCCATGGAAAAGCCAAGGCCTGCCCTGGGTGTATGAGGATTTGGGGGAGCCCACTTTCCCAGTCATTGCTGGCCCTGATACCTGCCTCTGACTTCTTGTTCTCTAAGTCTTCTAGCTGTTCCTTTATCTCTGGTGCAGAGCCCAGCGTGGGCCCTGGTTCCCCACCTCCCCTGCAAGTCGCCGTCAAAGCACCCACAAATACACCCACGAAGAAAAATGAAGTTGTAAGGATTACCAGAAAGCCATGACCTTTGTGTGCAGATCTGCAAACTTAAAATGGCACAGAAGACTGAAGAACAGACTTCCTATTCTTGAAAGTTCCCTAGACTTCCTGCCCCACCTATGGGGTTTTTTACTGGCTACCCATCCTATGGAGTGCCTGGCCTCAGGCCATCTCATTGCTCTCTCTCTTAGTCCTTCCTTCAAGTCCTCCTCCAAGTCTTCTGTAATATTAGACAAAGGAATTTCACTCTCTCCATCCCCAGGACTGAAGATCCCAGATCCACCTTTGCATAGCCCATGCATGCATCACGGTTCTTAGCTGCTGGAGAGCTTTCTAGGCCATTAGCGGCAACAAGCACCAACAGGGACCTGGCGGTTAGAGCTCATCCTTTACCAGGATGCACCCTCTTTAGTGGGCACTTGTGGTTTTCAATACATTTTTTTTGTCTCTCTTTAGGTTATCTCCTGATAGAAAGCTGAATCTTTGAGGCAAACCATCTACAACCTTTCATGTCATTCATTCTTTCATTCACTCTTCATTCGATACCTTTATTGAGCAGGGTCAGTGTGCTGAGCACAGATGCTGGAGGAACAAATATGAATGTGCTTGTTTCCAGAAACCTGCTGGTGGATTGCTCACTTCACCTGTGACTGCAGTGACAGTGACAATTATTAATACCCGAGGTATCACCTAATACAGTAAAAACTCACAAGCAGTCACTGAGGGGTACGAGTATTCTTCACCTTGCAAAGGGATTCACTGCAGGATTAAATAAAGCCAGAGCATTTTAGAATTTGCAGGGACCTCGGGGACCAGCTCATTCAATCCTTTCATTAGGCAGCGGTGGAAAAGGGAAATTTAAAAAGCTTCGGAGACTTATTTCCAGTTATTCAGCAATGCTAGAGCCAGCGGGTCACAGCCAGCCGTGCCATTTCATTCCCAGGACTGTTCTCTTCCCATCATGCCTTGCATCGTGTAGAGATACTCCAATGACGATGAGGGTGATAACAACAATATTTTTGAGTGCTTCCTATGTCCCAGAACCTGTTCTAAGTGCTTTCATGTGTTACCACATATTTTCATAGCAGTCCCATTAATATCACTGAGAGAGTGCTGAGGCACAGACAGATTTAGCAACATGTTTAATTGTCACACAGCTCAGAAGTAACTGGCTTTGGGGTTCTAATTCAGGCCATCTGGTTCCTGAGCCCCATCATACTCTTAACCACAACTCTCCAGTTTCTCTTTCGAGGGGACCAGGAGCCCCTGTAGGGAAATGTATTCCCACCCACCTATTATTTAAAGAAGGGTACTTCTGTATTGAAGGTCATTTCAACGCTATGTGAATCAAAGCCTACAGTCTTACTTTTCGGCAGATCATTTAAAGTATTGAGTTGGTATGTATGGAGCTGCCTTTCAAGTTTGTAAATATCAAACTTTGCTGTTAAAGTAGCATAAAAGTAGATCATAGGATGAGCATGACAATAAGCAGAATTGTGACCAAGGATAGAGGTGAAATGAGACGGTGGTTCTGGTGTGTTAGAAATACCTGCAGCCTTTAGAGTTAGATGTGTGGAAACGAACTCGTTCAAATCCCAATTGAGTGTGGTTTTCTCGAGTAGGACGATATTTAGGGGGCTGTATTCAAGTGTCTCTCAGCAGGGATTGGATTAAATATTGTGATATTAATGAATTAAGGTCAGGTATGTTCTGCTGATCTCAAAAATCTTCTAATTGGAGTCTTAAAGTTGACTTTTTTCATGTGTGGTTGATTAATTTCCCAGAATAATACCCATCCCTCCCCCATAATCCAGGGATTCTCACCGGGAGTACAAGTCCCACTACACCCAGAATCCACGACAAATAAGACCAGTTAGTTCCCTAGTTAGCTTTTTCTTTAAAGCTGTTAACAAAATCAAGCCTGGGGAGTATAAACTTGAATGTATCCATCTCAGCAACACCTCCCCAAATCAAGGGAAGTCCTGAACGAAAGAAAAAGAGAACATTAAAACTGTGCAGAGTTTTATCTATTATCACAAGCAGCGTGAGCCCAAAGTCATGTACATCTGTCTGGGGGAGGAAAACGAAATTATTTGCAAGGGAACATTATTGGCTGAGTGCAAATGGGGTTGCTATTTGTTTTTTCCCTTCTTTATAATGGTTGTAATGATTACAGGCTGGTGATGGTGTTTAAGCAACAGGACCCAGCAGGTCAGTTATGACAACTTCTCACTGTCATTAGTGCCTTTTGTTTGCAGCAAACACAAAACTGTTCAGCATTAAGAGATTACAGGGAAAGAAAGAGCGGAGGGGAGTGGAGAAAGTGAGAGAGCAAAGGAGAGAACCAGAGAACCGAGGTTGGCACACTATTAATACCAAAGAAAGATACCCTTGGGGGATCCAGTCAGCTGACTTCAGTGGTGGAGGGGACCCAATTTTGGACTCTGTTCTTTCTTCTACAAGACCAGTTGCATATGTTTATAAAGGCTAATCATTTTTGCCATTTGGGCTCCTAGAAATGCCCCAGGGAGATGTTATTTTTGGTAAGGGGTCTGGTCTTCCTGCTTCAAGTGTAATGACTGAATAAATCGTTTCAGTATCTAATATGCTAGGATAAAATAAAGCAAAAAAACCCAAAAAACAAAAACCAACCAAACACACACAAAAAAACAAGGAAGTGTGGTGACCTTTGTTGGGGACCTACTCAGTATAGGGCAAGGTGCAGGTTTCTGTGTTTTATCTCCGCTGTTTTCTCAACAACCCTGGGATTAGTGGCCTCGTTCCCACTAGTAATGAGAACAGTAAAGCATAGGTTGCCTCTAAGACTACCCAGCTAGCAGGGTATCTCTTGTTCCAAACTTACTATATTATACTGTGCTGCAAAACAAAATAAAACAAAAAACAAAACACACAACCCCCCCAACAAAACAAAAAGGAAAAAAAAAATCTTACCACCAACAACAAAATTCTTAACTGAAGTCAAAAAGTTAAAAAAAAACACCAACTCAGTATTTGGAAAACCAAGAAAATGTAGGGAGAAGTCTGTGTTTATTTGATGATCTGATTATGAGAAAGCGAAAATGATAAAGACATATTGAAAGAAATCGTATTAATTAAATCATAAAAATGTGTTAGGCTTTCTTGGGAACTCACCCCTCCTCTTGGGGTGACCCTTGACAAGACATTCTGTGTTCCTGTTTTTAGACAAAAAAAAAGTAGGCGGAAGATGAAAGTTTGATATTTGGTCCATGCAAAGCTTCGTCTCATTCGTGTATGTTTGTGCTCATTGGTCATTTCAGGTTTCTGTTGCCTGACCAGCTACTTGGACTTATGTTTTTACTTTTTACACGCCTCTTGTCCTTTTCTGGACAACCTTACGAATATCCTGCTGTGGATCTTGAGAAATGCCTGGTAAAACTGGCCAATTGTGATGGCAGGCATACAGGGAACAGATTGGGGGGCGGGGGGGTTGTTGTGGTGAGAGAGCCAGGGAGCGAGAACAAAAGAGGGCAGGGTTCTTGTGAGGACCAAATCAGGCTGCTTCTACTGTGACATTACATTTAATATCCAAAATTTGACCATAACCGTTTCTGGTGAACTGTTAGCCCGGGAAGCTATTGACAGAACATTTAAAATCCTAGTAAAATCTAGGCTTAGGGTGCAATGTGACCAATGTGGATGAATTAAAGGGATTTCTTTTTTGAATAATTAATTCCCAGCTCAGGTGTTCTGAAGACTTCTGGGTGTCCTCCTTCCACGCCACTCCAGTGAGCCACCTGGGTTTTGAACTGGACTTGTGGGTACCACTGGGGAAAAGTTAGAAGCAAATGAAAACCCCAGGCCCACGTGGGGAGTGGTGTCCAGACACCGAGACTGAGGACCAGGAAGCTGGAAATTCCCTCTTGCCTTGGTGTTGTGGCCTCGAGTTTTTCCACTTCCTCAAATCATCCTTGTGGTGGGTCTGCGTGCACAGTAGGTGCTCCCTAATTGTCCCTTAAACTGACGGTAAAACCGTGAGAGCCAGAATACTAGTTCTAGTTCTCAGAGACCATTTTAACACCCACGTTCAAACCTCTGAGTACAAAGGAGTAGTGACCACCTTGAGTAGGTAGCTCCTCCATCAGCGGGCTCCCTAAGGGCAGCTCAGCTCCCAGGGGGGGCTCTCATCCCACTATGCCCTGCTAGGCATGAGATAAGCAGCTTTCTCCAGCTGTTAGGTTTCTCTTTGCTGAGTTCGGGGGCGGGGGAGGGGGCGGTGTTCAGGGTCAGAAGGGGGTTTGGGGGCCGACCAGCTGGGCGATGTTCATGAGTGGCCTGGATCACGGGTTCAGCATTACCTGCGGGGACAGGTGGGGTACATGCTTTGCTTGGGACCACCCCAGACCTCCTGGAGGAATGCTGACTGACACTGTCCGGTTTGAGAACTACCATGCCAGGGCACAAAGACCTCCCCACTGCCACTTAGGTGGGGGTATCAGGTCCCGCGCAAGTCCGATTTGCTGGGGGGCAATGGGGGCATAAGAGCGCGGGGAGCTGGGGGCGGGAAGTTGGGAGGAGGAGGAGAGGAAGTCCCTCGTGGCCACCCTAAGGGGAGGGCGGGACGGTGCCCGAGGGAACTCAGTTTGGAGGCGAGGGGTGTGCGAACCGGGCTGGTCGGTCCGAGCGCGGAGGACCACTGACCGCTGGCCGCGCGCTGCCCGCCAACCCCTCACGGAAGGGGTGGGAGCGGGGGTGCGTGCGCGGGGCCGCCAACTGAGCGCGCGGGGGGCGGGGCGGCGCGCATTGACCCCAGCGGGCGCGAGTCTGCGGCGCGCGCGGGGCGCTGAGCGGGAGGCGCGCGCACGCGGGAGCGCGCGGGGGGGGCTGCCCCGGGGCGGCCCCCCCACGTTGGGGCGCGGCGGGCGGCGGCGGCGGGAGCGCGTCCCGTCCGGGTCCCGAGGAGCCACCACCGCCGCCGCCGCCGCCGCCGCCGCCGCTCGCCAACATGGCGGACCTAGAGGCCGTTCTGGCCGATGTCAGCTACCTGATGGCGATGGAGAAGAGCAAGGCGACCCCCGCCGCCCGCGCCAGCAAGAGGATCGTCCTGCCGGAGCCCAGGTACCGGCTTCCCGGGCCCGCGCCGCCCCCCCGCGCCGCCGCCCCCCGCGGCCGCCAGCGACCCCCTGCGTCCGGGAGGGTCGGCTGCTCCGCAGCTGCTGCCCCGCGGCCGGCGACCTCGGGGAGCGGGCGCTGTGGGGCCAGCCTCGCGGTTCCTGTCTCTGAAGTGGGGTAGCGGAGGGCTGCTGCGAGGAGAGAGCGCCGCAAAGTGCTCTGCGCGCAGCGAGCGCCCCAGCAGGGGGCTGGTAGGATGTGGTTGGGACTTGGCTGGAGCAGCTCCATACCTATCGCCCCCTTCTGTCCCGTCGCTGCCTCCGTCCAGTCCCGTCCCTGTCCAGCCTTCTAGCCTTATGCCTACGTTGCTCCCCGTTCTACTATTGCTGTGGATCTGTCGTGCCCTCTCCCTGCCTCTCCGTTCAGTTCGATCCCTGCCCCTTTTGCCCCATCTCTGTCACCCCTCCTGTCTCATACCTATCGTCCCCTCCAGCCCCATCCTTAGGGTCCCCTTCTGCCTTCTGCCTGTCATTCCCTTGTACTCCACCCTGGCCGTCCGTTCCCTGGTTCCTGCGTCCCCCTTTCCAGCTGCATCCTCTCCTCTCAGCTCCCTCTGGGCTCCTTAGCTGGGGAGCGCAGGCGTATTGCCTTTTGTCCCAGGTACTTAAACTGCAATTTTCAGTGCTTACTCCCCTGGAGGTACACTAGTCTAGTCAGCTTCCTACCCTCCTTTCCTTTCCTTTTTGTGTCCCCAGGCGGGTAATGAGTGGGTTGTGACCTACGCAGTTTTCTTTTTGGGACTGAATGTGTGGTCACCTGAGCTGCTTCCTTCAACTTGCAGATCTATTGGTGGCACTTTGTTAAAAGATTGAAATATGCTTCACTTAAAAACGCACATTGAAAAGACAAAAAAAAGCACATTGAATGGGTGATTCCAAATAGGAATTTGTTGGTTAAGTGACCAGAGAGGGGCCCCATGGAATTGGCAAGGGGCTTGGTGAGGTTCACACCAAGTTGTAATTTTATCTCGAACATGATTTCTTATCGATGAGCTAGTAAAAGACTAGTTCATATCCTTAGTACGACCCCAGAAAAGATCGTTCACCAGATTAATAGTGAGTTTCTAATAGTGCATCAAAGCATTAGGGTTGGATTCCCCCCCTAGCTTCTTTCCTAATTAACATTATCATGAATTGTACAGTGAATGTGGTTCTTTGACCAAAAAATAGCTCTTGGTGGAATTGATGGTTAAAAAAAAAAAAAAAGCGTCTTCCTTATGGTGAATTTGAAGCCATGCAATTTTGTAAAATATTGGGATCTACACCAAATCAGTTCTCCATTGGAAAGCGTCTGTCCTTCAAGCGTTATACACCCAAGATTGCTTCAGTGTTACCTTCATATAAGAAAAAAAAAAATCTTCCTTTTAATGCGAAGTGATCACCAGATTGTTTTTTACAAGTCCATTTATGAGCCCAAGCCCTGCTATATGGAAAATATCAGCCCCTTTGAGTTACTTGTTGTGAAAAGCCAGATTGTGTAAATGAATACATGCTTGCAAGATATTTTTGGCTTGCTGGCCCTTCTTAGCCCATGCATCTTGTTGGTTGCAGGGAGAGCTTTTGATAAGCAATGCCAAAGCACTGAAAATTGGGGAAGAGTACAGACCTTTTGGAGTAATGTGAAACTGACATTCTGGGTCCAGACTTTAACAGGCTTGATGCTACTTGAAAAATCAGCACTTTTTAAAATTTCTGGCGAATGACAAACTAAGTAAAACAAGAACCCTCAAATCAATCCTGAATTTCATGTAAAAAAAACAACAACACTGTATTGCTCTAAATGTGATATAAAATGCTTAATTCCTTTTTCTCCTGCCTTTCCTACTCTTCCTAAAGGGTAGGGAGCCCCAAGTATATAGAGTTTCTATATATAAAAATCAACAAATCTTAACTCATGCAGGTTTTTTGGGGGTGTGTGTGATATATAATATCACTAAAATTAGGAACTTCTGTTCATTTTTTTTATCTTGATGTTTCGAACTTAATGTGACTTCTGCTTTTTTAGTGTCCCTCTTAAGAATATATTATGTGCTTAGGGTATTTATTTCCTTGTATAAATGCCTTTGTTTTCGGTGGTATTCTTTTGTACTGCTTTTTTCTTTTAAGGTAGAATTAGTGACGGGGAGCAAGTTTCTTACAACATTTTAGAAATTAGAAATATCAACAGGAGAGTAATTTTAGGACATAGGTCTTTAGTAATTGTTATTCTGTTGCTATTTTTTAAAATAGACTCTTGAATTAGGCCCTTGGAACCTCCTCCAGGGATTCTGATTTGTTTTGTATTTATCTCAAAGGCTTTGGCTTTAGTTTTGTAACTTGACCATTTAACAGGAACAACCACTCCTTGTGCTGTTTTCAGATCCTGTTACCTTGAGATTATCAGGTAAAAAACATCTTGCAGTTTTTTTCTACCACTGGATGGCAGTTAGTGGCCGACCTGCTCTATTTTGGAGGGGTGGGGATGGAAGGTTAGGGGATTTCTAGACTTGGTAAGAAAGTTAATTTCATTTAAAATGCCTCAGCATAGTGACTCAAAAAGACGAGTGTGATTTCACACTTTTGGTAAAGGTTACTGGTCAGATGTTTTCTAATGAGAGTTTCTATTTCAGCTTCACTTGGGAGAGATCACCAGTCCTTGGTATTCTTGAAAAAGAGGTTTAGATTTGTATTTTTGGTATCTAAATGAGAAGCATAAACCTTGTCACTGGCCTATCACTAGTGACTTTTTCTTTCCAGCTAATAATTTGAAGCCACTATAGTGTTCTGTGGGCTTCCTTATTTTAGTTACTTTGCCTTTTCCACAATTTTCGAAAGAAAAGCAACAGAACTCAACAATATCTAGTTAATTTAAATGAAACACCGGGGCTGCAGTCCCCTGCTGGTAGGGGAGAATTTCAGAAAATGGAACATTCTGCCCAGGGGAGACGTTACTTCTCTGAGACAGCAAGAGGGAACAATTTTGTTATGTTGACACATTATTCAATTAACTTACGAATGAGTGTAAATCGTGTGAAAGCTGGCTATTTGTTCAAATTATATAGCCGCTTTACTTTGCTGAACCATTTGTTGAGCTAATGAAGCTGATAATGGGATCTGTTGGGAAGAGTAAACTGACCCAAGGAGTCACTGTGCAGGCCCAGTTAAAAATGTGAGCATTCAGACATGCGTGCATGTTGTTTTATGCCATGTTAGAAAAGAAATACTTTCGTTTAATAGGCTCTGATTCATAAGCCTACAGAGAGTCAACATCTTAGGTAAGGCCTGGCGTGATCAAGACGGATTTTACTTTAGGCTCATTACTCTTTCAGCCTTTTTCAAACAGAATGAAATTCGTTTGACTTGAACACATGGTTGACAGAGGTTGAGAAACACGAAACTGATCTTTCCCCTGCAGTGTCATTTCTGCTTAGTGGACACTGAGAATTTTGGATCATGGATTGCAAAGCGTGTCCTTTCACAGTGTTCGTATGCTACGGTAGGAAGTTCTGAAAACAACATTTTTTAAGATGTCTTTTCACTTCCTGGAAGCACTTAGCCAGCCCGTAAGGACACGTGTGATACCGTTTATTCTGTTAATTCTACACATGGTTGTAAAGCTGTTTCTCTGAGCCCCAGGCATGGAGATGGTGTGATGACCCTGACCAAAGCGCCTTCCTTAAAGGGGCTTACGTCTAGTGGGAAATACACAAAGAGGAATCAAGAAAGATGTTTACTTTTAAGTGCAGTTGCTGGAAGAGGCTATGTAACTGTGGACAAGCATTGAGACGGCTTTTATTATCCTATATTCAGAGAACACATTATGTTTGCTAATTATTTTACGGTAATTTGTTAATTATTCCCTTTGAAGTGCTACCTAGCCATCATAAGCTTAATAATATGGTAGCTTGCATCTTCCTGTTTGTGAACCTATATACTCATAATTGATCTCGAAAAGTAGCTCAGTATTTTCTTTCGTGGAAATGGAATTTCTTCAGTAATTTCCCAAACTTCGTTATTTTCCTCTGTTTTGGTTGTAAGGTTCTGTGGTCCGTGCTCTCTGAGCCCTTAGCCTAACTTTGAACTGAAAAGTCAATGTTGAAAGAAAGAATAGCCTCCGGGAAGCAAGTATGTATTCTGTATTGTTGGTGGGAGTATTTCTGTGTGTACAATGGTGGTGGTGTTCTTGCTTCTTTTTCACTAAGGTACGGATTCAAAATGTAATTAGTTCTGACCTTTCCGTTACATTTCATTCTCGGTGAAAGTAAATTTGTGCCGTTGATGTGAAGATGTAAGTGCTACGTGTGGCTGTCAGTTCTTCAAAATAGCTGTTGCAGTGCAATCAATTTTGCATCGAGAATCTGCCCAAATAAAGCACGGTGCAGTGCTGGGACTCGCCAGCCCTTTAGATCTCTTAGAGGTAGAGGTTGTCCCACCTGTTATATGCAGTGTGTTCTTTGAGACAGCCCCTTGAAAAAGTACCGCCTCAGACGCGGACTTTGGCTTTGCCAGCCATCTGTTTGGAGAAGGATGGGAACTTGCAGATTAGGTGCTGAGGCTCGCACAAGGGAAGCCTAGGTCTTCATCAGTCAGGGGATGGCCAGCAGAGTTGGACATGCAGAATCATAGAGAGCAGGACACGTAGGGTCCTCACGGCTCTGACGAGGGAAAGAACTGGAACTTCCATGAAGTAGCCATGTAATAACTACCACGGATTGAGAGCGTAGCCTCTGCCAGGCAGTTTGCAGAATTAGTGCATTTGTTCTCCCGTGTTATCATTTAAGTACCATCAGCCCCCTTTTACTGAGGGAGCAGGTGCTCGGGGAGATGAAGGAACTCTGCCCAGGTGACAGCTGAGCTTGGCTGAGGTTTCCTTGCATCCAGGTTCTTTACATCTTACTGTGCCCTCTTTTTGCCAAAATGAATCATAAACACCCTCACCCCTTATCTTGCAACGAATGCATGAAATAGTGATGCCTCCTGGTTTGGGGAAAAACCATTTGTGATCCTCTCCATCTGCTGCTAGCACGGTATTTGAAGTCAGGACTGTTTTTAGAGACTGATGGAGAGCAGCTATTCTCCTGGGACCTGCGAAAAACAGTAATTATGACTAAGTGAATAAGCAGTTTGTTCCTTATTTCCCATGAGGAGCTTGAGGGTTAAATGCCTGTTCTGTTTAACAAGAAGCGCAATCTTGCTGCTGTTAATGAGAAATTGTATAATAGACCGCCTTACCCGCCTGCCCCCGCCCACCTCCAAACAGTATTTCTGCCATTTAGAAAAAAAGGGCAGCTCAGTGTACCCCGCCTCCCCCCAGAAATCTGCATTTCTGGGAAAAAGGTAAAAGGACAAAACAATGTTTTTGGCTTTATTTGCAATAAAAATCACTTTCCGTTCACATAACCTGCCTTTGTTGGTAACACTATGTGTTTGAAGGCTCCTGCAGGTGCAAATGTATTCGGTGTGCGTGACGGACTTGTCTGGCCTTATCCTTCTCTGGACAGCGGCAGTGGGGGGAATGGAAATGATTAACGTGGCAGCTTTTACTTTATTATTGTTAAATCGTTTGTATGGTAAGTAATTTGCATGCTAATGAGGCTGGGTGTCCTGGACCTGCCTCTGCTTCTACTAGTTTTCACTTCTTTATTCGTCTCTATTTTTATCATTGATTAAAAAGAAGTTAGAACCCCTGGGCCTTTTTTCATTGCTGCAGGAGTCTAAAACGCAGGAGAAGTACTTTGGCGCCTCATATCCTGTAAATGTTTTTTTTTTTCTAAATTGTGCTTCTCTTGGGTCATCTGGGCTTCAGCTTCAGTGTGGAGTACAAGCACATTGGAGTACTTTCCATATGGGATGTGATATGCCCATCCGAGGAAAAGCCCATCCGAGATAACAGTGGAGATATTTTTGCAGTTCATGTCTTTTGCGATTGGTGGTTTGGAACAGTCACCCTTGACCCAGCCTTTGGCCCGAGTTCTTGTTTGCTGTCATTTCCTTCTCTCAGGGTCTCAGGAGCAGGAAAAGGTGATTATATGAAAGTGGCCAGGCCAGACCTACGTCCTTAGTGACCCTGAAGGCCAGCTGTCATTGCTGGCCCCCCATTTTTCCTGTGCCCTCCCTGCTGCTATATGATGCCACACTGGAATAAAAGAGCAAGTTGTAAATTAGGCAGCAGGAAATGTGGACCCGGTGCCACTGGCAACTTGCTGTGGGTCCTCGGGAAGTCACTTAAATTCTCTGTATTCAGTTTCCCCATCTGTACAATATGATATCTATTCATTGCTGATCCTAAAATGTCTCAGTTAAAATCTCAGTCTCTTGAGCATTTTTTATTCATGCAATATATTCATAAACGGGAGAGAACACTAATTTCAAATACAGATAACTCAAGAGGAAATGATTGGAAGAAATGTTAAAAGATGAGTTTTCTTTTAATCACACCACGGGTAGTTGTTAGGATTATATGCAGTACAAGATGTGATACCTTTAGAAAGTACAAAATAGTAGCAGGTATAAGGCCGTGATGCATGAAGACCCTCGTGCCATGTTCTCGAGTGGCAGGTTCGCGAGGCTGGGCTTGTGGAAAGTTGAATTGTTGATGGGGCAGCGAAGGGCAAATGTTGACCCTTAGACCCATAAACAGGTGAATTTCCTGATTTCTTCTCAGTTTTTCCCCTCTAGCTCTGTTGTGGCTATGTGTCTAGAACCTTCTACATATTGTGCCTCACTTGGTTCTTATTCTTTCTTCCCTCCCTCCCCCCCATTTCTTTTTTCGTTCGTTCCTTCCTTCCTTCCTTCCTTCCTTCCTTCCTTCCTTCCTTCCTTCCTTCCTTCCATGCTTCCATCCATCCATCCATTTATTCATCCATCTGGCCCTGGGCTATGTTGGCTTCAGTATGTGAAAGTTCACAAGCATGCTACTCTTAAATATCTATAACTAAGCAATTAGGAGAGCTGACCCATCCTTTAGAGGTCTTTGCTTCAGTAAAATGAACCCAAAGTCCTAAACTAAAAGCAGTTGGCTTCAGCGCATTGAGCATAAGGTGATTCACGCTAGTCTTCCTTAGACTTTAACAGATTGCTGATTACTAACCCAGCATTGTAGAATCTCATGTTTGAAAAGATGGTGGAGGGCGTCCAGTGAATCCAGTCATGCGTTAGATGGGTGACTTCCCGCTCTAACTAACACCCAGCCAGGTCATCCTTTGAGGAGCATCTTTGGAAGCTCAGTGGTGTTAGAAAACCCTCTAACCGTTCCGCGCCCCAGTCTCTTCTCCTTTCGTGGTCATGCAGAACAAGTTTAATCCCTCTCAAAAGTGAGAGATCTTCAAATGTTTGAAGGCAGCTATCCTTGTCGGCAGTGACTTTTTTAGGAAGCCATCCCCAGTTCCTTTAGTCATGGCTCATGTCATGCCGAAGCCTGCACACTGCTCTGTGGAAGCTACACTCCTCAGCCTGAACATTACCTGCTAAGTAAGAATATTAAAATTTAGGAAGACTAAAAGGATACCTGTAAAATTTACTATAATTAATTTAGTGACGGCAAAACTAGTCCTAAGTCCTATTTCGAGTGTATGGTTGAGTCTCTCTAAAGTTCCATTGTAGGGAGAAACTTTTTGATTCCTCACATGATTTAAAATTCATTACAGCCGTTGGATTAAAGAAATAATGTTTCCACCTGTGAGAACCTGGAAGCTAGGCATGGGCTACAGACGCGTTTGTGTGATGAGCACATCTGCCATTCGCTGAGGGCTAAGAAGTGCTGGGCACCGTATAATTCTTAGGTAATTATGGGTAAAAATATCTTAGGAAGAAAGCGAGCTTTAACTGTGCTGAAACAGTTTTCTTGTGAGGATTTTAGGGTTTGTGTTTCATATAGTATTCAAAAACTTACAGCTCTGTTAGCTAGGGAATGCAGCGAGTCTCTTCATCTTTAGCAACACAACTTGCCGGAATAACGTGCTCTGGGGATTTGTGCTGTCTGTAATTCAGTCAGTCCGTTGCTCTGTATTGTCTTCTCTAGAAAGATAATGCCGGTTATATTTTCAGGTTATTTTTTCTAAATTTTCTGTATCTGTATTGCTTTTGATCAGGTTTAAGTGACAAATGAACTAGAAGTGATATGGGAAGGTGTCACACAGCTGTTAAATGCTGCAGACTTTTCATTTCGCCTTGTCCGTGTCTAAGGCTGTGATGACATTTTAGGTATGTCTTTTAATAATATAAGGCTTTCGTTGTTCGGTGGGCGTGGGGGGTGTGTGTCATACTCCAGTCAGAAGTGGAACTAACCCTAATGGGTAAGATCATGGGACTTTAATACACATCTTTAATGGGTCTCACTTTTATCAACTACATTTGCTATTTCTTTTCTTATATTGTAATGACGCCCTAACTGGGAAAGGAATTACGCACTTACTCTTGTCATGCATGACAACATTGAAGTAGTCAAACGAGTGTCACGTTTTTGTGTTGATTTCCATTTACGACTTGCTTCCTTTTGTTTCATTTTTAGTGGCAAAGTTATTTTCTGCGCAGTCGCAATTTCTAAGTAATGAATGAGAGGCTACTATGCCAGTGACCTCCCCCTCCCTGCAAAAAAAACAAACACAAAACAAAACAGAGTTTTTGTGGTGAGGGATTTCTTTTAATGCCATGTGGAAAACCAGCTAGTATCTCTGTGTTTCTCTCTTTTAAATAAAGTGACCTGCTTTATGGGGATGGGTGTTTCAAATTGTTTTTAAAAAAGAAAAAAATTCTTGTTACTCTATAAGGAAAGCTTATTTTTCTCTGGCCATTTCATCCTGGAAAAGTTGAATGAGGTGGATGGCAGAAGTGTCTTCATGTGAGATTAGAGTTTCAGGTGAAGCCTGTGGCTTATGGTTACCTCCTGACTCTGTGGGGTTGAATGTCTGAGAGCAGCACAGAGAGGAAAAGCCAGGCTCTTGAAACGCTTCAGTGGTTCTGCCCTGTTCAGACTCTCTCCTGCCCTTAGGAACCTGTTTCCAGAACTGGGGTATGACTTGGATTAGTACTGAAATGAAATGGTCATGATGGGAGATCAACACGTTGGACTTAACGTTTAGATGTGTCTGTGTATATAGCTTATTAGACACAGTGACATCTGATAACATAGTCATACTTATGCAATGGGTTTGAATTTAGAGCAAAAAACCCCCACTAATACATACATATATAGATATATATATGTGTGTGTGTGTGCATATATATACATATGTATGTATATAGTGCTCTATAGTTTTACATGTATTGATGCATTTTAGTTTTTCCAATTCTCCTCAGGAACAGGTACAGATTTAAAAAGGAAAAAGAAATTACTCCACACATGTCCATGTGGAGGTGTTCAGAGGTCTGTTTTGCCTGTTTGGGGGAAAAACTGGCTCTCTCCTTAGACACTAGTCTCATTCCTGTGGTCCTGGGGGCGGCCCTCAGCCTTTCAGACTCAGAAACTAGATTTTCTCTCTGGACTGAGCCTCTCTGTGTGACTTATAGTAAAATTCACATCCATCTTCTTAGAGGCTGGTCGTTCTCACTTTAAAGTTAAAGACCCTTTTGAGAACCCATGAAGCTAGAGGCTCCCGTGCCCCCAAATGCACTAACTCAGTAGTAGATTATCTGAAAAGCCATACTATGAGTAGAATGTCAAATTTACTACTTTACACTCGACACAAACTCTCCCAGGAGCCTAGATGCCCCCAGTCCACGTGACCAGAGCATTCTGTCCTGCAGGTTGCCCCCCGGGAAGTAGAGCTGCCCTCAGAAGGTGACCCAGCTGACACAGGCCCGTGACCAGATGGGTCTGAAGGGTGTGGCCTCTGGCTCGTCAGCTCCAGTAACTGGGACCAAATCATCTCTCCGTGGGGTGGCTTTCTGCTAAAATGCGTAATACTTGAATTCTCTGATAGTGAGTGGCTTCTGTGACGACTGGTCTTGCTGTATTTCCATGTTTCATGTTCTCATTGGTGGACAGGCCTCTATTGGTGGACAGGACTGGATTTGGTAATACAGTCACGGAAGCCACAGCCAAGGCTAGCCAGCCCCGGAGCCTTTGACATTTCTCTGCCCTTTGTGTTACGTGCTGATTTAAACTTCTTATTCTCAGAGGACAATCTTTTTTCCTTATTTTCGGATTCTTGGAAACATCTCCACGATACTCAGTCATCTCCATTTTAGGAGGAAGTTCAGATTCGGAGAGACGCTAATTGCCCAAGGTCCCATTGATAGTAGAGGGCACAGTTGAGTCTCGGTCCAAATTCTGTGCATTTTAATAGACACCTACAGACTATCTCTTGCCATGCAAATCATCTTAGAGAAGAGGGTTCTAGATTTGGGTAGAGGAACACTGTCAATTTCAGACATTGCTAACACAGTTTGAAAATGCGTTGTCTTCATTCAATAAGGGTTACCACCACAGGGAACTGATTAGGGGCTCTAGTGGTTTACCTGTAATTTCACGGGAGATATTGACTTAGTAATAAATATATGGCTAATTCCTTAAAAGATAAGATGTCATCAATTTCACGTTCAATAATAAGAGTTACCGATAATGATGGCAGTGTTATAAATTGAGAAAAGCTACCCGTGAAGGGTTCTTACTATTTTCTTTTCTTTTTTTTTTTTTTTAAATTTTATTTTATTAAATTTATTGGGGTGACAATTGTTAGTAAAATTACATAGATTTCAGGTGTACAATTCTGTATTACATCATCTATAAATCCCATTGTGTGTTCATCACCCAGAGTCAGTTCTCCTTCCATCACTATATATTTGATCCCCCTTACCCTCATCTCCCACCCCCCACCCCCCGCGCCCCTTACCCTCTGGCAACCACTAAACTATTGTCTGTGTCTATGAGTTTCTGTTTCTCATTTGTTTGTCTTGTTCTTTTGTTGTTTTTGGTTTATATACCACATACAACATGGATGGATCTTAACTATTTTCTTACCCCAAATATCTTTTTGTAATTTCACACGCACCCTTACCTTAAAAAATACAATTAAAATTCCTGCCTCTCCCTGTCACTAGGTGAATGGGTATACTTGGCTTGAACATACTTGTCAGTTACTCTAGGTACTTAAAGGATTTTTTTTATGTTAAACTTCAGAGTGTTGTTAGTGGTCCCTCCTAAGTTGGGATAGAAAAATTAATGAAATGGGCTGCGTATTTAACCTTTACACAGAAAGGTGGTTGAGATCATACTGGAGTGGAGTTCTGTGTGTCAGGAACACGTTAATGAGCCCATTCACAACTTGCCCGCTTTACCTAACGGTGACGTCTTCAGCTTTGCGTTGTTGGTAACGTGTAGATAGAGCTCAGTCGTTGGAATTGCTGCAGGATGTGCCATAAAACCGTTCTTTCCCTAACCCTGTGTTTATCCTCACAAGCGCTGTCAAGGTGACTGTGCTTACCTGGGTATCTGTGCCTGCGTGTGTCTCTCTGTGGCATAGACCCCTGGAAGTAAAACATGGGCATTTTCAGTTTCGCTAGAGGATGCCAAATTGCCTCTGTATTTTTAAGGATAAATACAGATGCATTCAGAAGTCCTAATGTTATTGTTAGGTTTAAAATTATTTCAGATCTATACTATCTAGCTACAGCTGGGTAATAAGAATTAAGATTCTGGCTGCAAATGAAGAGGTACGTGAGTATAAGACAGGAGCTCAGTTGAAAACCCTGTTTTAAGTGGAAAGTCATTTTAAATTCATGACTTATTTTTTCTTTTCAATTATACTCTGTATTTATCAGCTCTAACCGTGGAAAAGCCCGAGAAATAATTGTGGTCCCATCGCAGAGGGCACCCTGAACAACCACACCTGACTCCAGATGTGGGCAGTGGCTGGGCAAGATAAGCCTTTGTTCTCTGTTACATCAGCAAGCAGAGGAGCCATCCAAGAGTTGGAGTGGGTACTGTACCTAACAAATACAGAGGCCGAAGGAAGGGGTCCCATGGCCAAAGGTGGGCATCAAAAGAATATGGCTGCAATTGATTCAAGTACTCTGAATCTTTTCAGACCCTTGTGGTAGGCAGAGTAATGGCCCCCTAAAATATGCACATTCTATCCCCTAGAACCTGTGAATATGTTTTGTGGCAAATGGAATTACGGCAGTTAATGTGCTGACTTTAAGATAAAGAGATTCTTCTGGGTTAACTTGGTTGGTCCAGTGTATTGCAAGGAAGGCAGGAGGTCCAGTGTCACAGTGGTGCAGCCTAAGAGAAGCCAACCTGCCAGTGGCCTGGTCGACCTGCCTTTGAGGATGGAATGAGGGCCATGGGCCAAGAAATGTGGGCGTCTTCTAGAAGCCAGCAAGAGTAAGGAGATGGATTCTCCCCTGAAGCCTCCCCTGGGAATGCAGCCCTGCTGACACTTGGATCTTAGGCCAGCGAGCCCCATTTCAAGCTCTGGCCTACATCTGTAAGATAACAAATTTCTGATGTTTTAAGCCACCGAGTTGGTAAAATGTAATAGCCGCAATAGGAAACTAATATACCCATGCTATTCATCAAAGAGATCCCCAAACAAACAGAGGAAAACAAAACTCCTTAGTGATCACCATTGACAGTGAAATAGGGCACCGACCCTGTCTCTGAATAGCAGTAATCAAAAAGGTGAAAAAAATTATCTTGCCTTTCCTATGGTAACTACATTTTAAGGTAACCCAAAAGTCCTAGTTGATGGAGGATAATCCTTCTTTACAGAAGAATTGCAGCAAATGAATGTGGAAGGAATGATGGAATTAGAAAAGTCATTTTGCAACCCAGTAAAACTATTGATATAGGCAAAGATGATTGGTGTACGAAACCATGAAATGAAATGTTGACGGGGAGAAATTGGTCCATCACCAACTGAATTTTCTATGTAATTTTCACATCACTAAGAAGCAATAACTGTGCCTCTTCGGGTGAGGCAATGCGAAGTACCAAGGTCATCGTTTTGCCCTTAGAAGGTAGACTTGGGTAGAATCAAGTCTTTAGACATCACTTTCAGCTTATAGGAAATATGGAGATCGAGGAACAAATGAGGAAGCAAACCGGTAAATCCACAGTGGGAGACGTCCTCTGGGACTGCTGACCTGGTTTCCTTAGTAAGTCTTGTGTGAAGATAAAAAGTGGGTGGTGGGGAGAGAGGGAGGCCCTAGATTAAACCAGATCTAAGGAATATAACAATCAAATGAATGTGTGACCTTGATTAGATCCTGATTCGAACCCACCAACTGTACAGAATGAGAGAATCATGGAAATTTGAATAGGAACTGGGTATTACATCTTCAGGAGTTATTATTTCCAGAGTGGGGTTGGGGTGTGGCAATGGATTGTGTTTATGTAAAGAAAATGTCCATAATTTTTAGAAATGCAAATGGAAATAGTAAGAGTAAAATGGCATGCGGTCTGAGATTTGCTTTAAAAATTCTTTAAAAAAATGGAGGAAAAGTAGGGGGGACAGGGATAAAAGCAGCAGACTAAAGTCTTGACAGCTCTTATGAGGTGTTGAAGGACGGCTGTGGGGGTTCACTATATTATACTCTTCTGCATGTTTGAAAACTTTTATAATTTTTTAAAACAATAGAGTAGATGGTGTAAGGATCACAACACAACTAGATTCTTGCAGGGCTGATGAAAACCTCAGTTGTCCCAATGTCATGTGTAAGAGCCCTGGTGACTTAGGATATAAATTCCTATGACAGCTTTGTACACAGATGCAAAATGGACTGTAGCTCAAATATCTTAGAGTGAAGGGAGGATGATGTGTTTTGGAAACTGCATCCGATGACTCAAAAACGGGCTCCATAACACTGATTACAAAGATGTGGGTCGAGTTTTTATTTGCATCCAGAGTCCTGACTTCCAGGTAGGGGAGACAGATTTATAACCTCTTGCTCTGAAGACTTTTCATAGAAGGTTAAAAAAAAAAAGCAGCAAGAAGGCTGTACAAAAGAGAAAGCATAGTAAGACATGAAACTTTAGAAAATTATATCCATTTATTATACTTCGAGTACAAAAGACTTCACTGAACTTCACACAGTCATGAATATCTATTAAGTCATAGCTTTGATGTTTAAATTTAGCAGGAAAAAAGGAATAACCCATGCTGTTTCATTAGGCATCCTTTCCATGCCTGATGAAACTGCAATATTAGTCTCTCTCACTAAAATTATTTTACAACTGTCTATTTTTAAATTTGAGTATTAATTTGTCAGAACATTTAAAATAAGTGCCTTAAAATAGTGTTTTCTAATGTGTTGCTCTAAGCCAGAGCTCGCTAAGTAATTAGCAACTAGACCAGTATGAAGAAAAATAAAACTTTATTAAGAGAAGTCAAAGAAAACCTGGATACGTGGAGAAGTACGAGATATTTCTAAATAGAAGCACTCAACATTGGGAAGATGGCAGTTCTCTTGAAATTAATCTATAAATCCAAGGCCACCCCAATGAGGATCCAGATGAGAATTTTAAAGAATCTGACAGGCTGATCCTCATTCATTTGGAAGAGAAAAATGGGCAAAAGTTTTTAAAAAGTAAAACAATAGAGATCTTTTTACCAAATATGAAACATTGCCCTAGCAGTTAAAACAGTGTGGTATTGGTACAGGCAAGCGCGTAGACACATAAGTGACACAGTATGCAGAGTCATGTGTATATGTTTATATTCATAGATATAATTTGAATTTGGTTTGTGAATAAAGGGGGCGTTTTAAGTCTGTGAGGGAAAGTTGGTGTGTGATAAACTGGCCATCGAATAAAGTCACAATCCCTCCACGTTGTACAAAAAAATAAATTCCAGAGTGTTAAATGAGATAATTGCAAAAGAACAAAAATGAAAAAAAGTGAGAGCATACATTTTATTATTCTGGAGTATAAAGGGCTCTCCAAGCAAACCCCAAACCTGGAGACCATAATGGAGTGTACGGAACCAATTAAAAGTTCTCGTGGGATCAAAGGTATCATATACCAAGTTAAAAGGCAAGTCATAGAGCAATTACACTGGATGACCACGTATGGAGCATATTTTCGGTTGTAAACCTACTTGCCTCGTTGGTGCTCATTTACTGAGGTTCTAGACTGGTTTGCATTGTCTTAGGGAAGAAGGGGGCCAGGTGGCCTGGCTCCACCAGGCGGGTGAGGAAGTATGGCAGTTACATCCAACCAGTCAGCATTTTCGCCAGTTGTAAAAAGAAAATGTCATCTGTCAGTCGTTGGACAGGAAATGTTTGCTTATTATAAGCCATGACGAGCTGGACATTAATCTCGTGGGTGGTAATTTAGGTATTCTTCAGTTAGAAATAAGTGAGTCCAAAGGTGTAGACTATTTGTAGGCTGTCATTTTGCTCTGTGTATTTAAAAAAAAATTCTCCTGTCCTTTGTCCATGTCGTTCAGGTATTTGGTGCAGGCTGGCACGACTTATAAGAGCCTTCACGGGTGGGCCCCTTGCTTTCTCTCTCATTTCCGCTTGCCCGTGGCTCCTCAATTTCTGCAGTTCTGCCACATTGCACGGGGCTGTAGCCCACTGTAATTAATTGCCCTTGTTGAAGCATATGTGTCACATTGTGTTGGGGTTTCCTGTTTACTCTGCTGTCAACCCCTGTAGACATGGGCTCCTTCAGGGCAGAGACTGGATAGGGCTTACTGTGTACTCGTAGTGTCACACACAGTGCCTGGCTCATAGAAAGGATGCAGAATATATTTTATTTTAATTTCTTTTAAAGGAGGGCGCAGCTCACAGTGGCGCATGCGGGGATCGAACCATCAGCCTTGGTGCTATTACATGAAAAATTGTAATTCATGATAATTACATGAAAAATTGCTCTTGGAAACCAGGAGAATGGTCCAGGCTTTCCTAAGGACTCTCCTTGCCTGTAGTTTCTCCTTTCCCTAGTGCTAATTTCACACAAACAGCACAGCGGTAGAATGAAGCTGCTTATGTATTGTTGCAGATACAAAAGTGTTTTGATAGAAAGGTGAATGGATTCTAAAATGATCATTGTAACTGATTTGAAGGGATGGTTTAGATCAAGAAGTTTTAATAGCTCTGATTAGGTGAAGTGATGACCCATAAATCTGTTCATCCTTAAAACTGCATCTGTTTGGGGATTACTTTAGTATATATATGATGACGGTTATTTTTGGCCAGTGAAATTTAAGGATACTTAATGTCACTTTAATATCAGTAATATGTTGCGAAGAAAAGAGCATTAAAAACGTGATGTGGATTGTCAAAATATTGTAGAAAAAACCACAAAGGAATTCGTGTTTAGCTTAATTGGGTTGTGAGCTTCTGAATATAGATCGTCTCATGTTGAATTGCTTAATGTTATGCAAATTATTTGCAGGACTTTTCTGCCAAAGATCTGGTAAACCCAGGAAACTTGAGAAGACTTGACATTACATTGTACATACAGAAGTCTAGTATGTACATACAAAAGTACTAGATACTTTTATAGACCTCTTCAGAGGCTATCTGGCAGAGTTTGTGGCTTTGAACCTAGTGGTAAAGTTTTTTTATTGTGACTTTGGATAATGTAGCTCTATTTTGGGTGTTTAAAGAATAGTTAGTGGAAAATGTTTAGTAACTACATATGAAAGAAAGCAATTTCCTTTTGGGGGAATTAAATCTTGGTATGACCGCTTAGTCATCTTTAAAAAATAAATCTGTCTTTTGAGTTTCTTGCTGGTCAGTACTGATAACTCACTACAAAGCTCGTGTGCTTCTAAATTCTAAGAAAGCACTCTCAGCATCTTGCTTGAGCTTCACAATTATCTTACGCACCACTAGCTTTTTAAGGTGACGTTATATATTATTTGAAATACTTGTTGAATTGCATTTTATTTTGGACATTAGCATAAAACAATTAAGCCATATAGAATATAGAGGCTTTTCATAATGGGAGATACCTAGCTATGTTATAAATATGGTAATTTCTCTACTAGTAAGGCGGTGAAGTATAAGTTAGCTTACCTCTTCTTTGGCTAGAGAGGAGCTAACTGGTGGCTAGTCTTCCAACCACATTTGTAGTAGAAAAACTTCAAAAATTATGATGCAATATTTATTATACGTCCCTTGAGTTTGTATAGTAGGACCTCAATAGATCATGATAGGTTGGGTTGATCTATCTGCAGCTAGTTGGTATTAAGTAAATAAATAAATAAGGCTTCCAATCAAAATATGTAGTTTTATATATAGTATGTATATACCTTATTTTGATGAGGGGGTATGTAAAGTAATGGTTCAGGAATCTGGGGGCTAGAATTTGATTTTTTAAAAACTTTCTGTAATGAAAATTTAAAACACATACAGAGGGAGAGACTAATATAATGTAATTGATACACCCATCACTCGGCTTTATCATTTATACACACATTACCAGTTTTGTTACATCCGTACCTCCTAGTTCCTTTTACGTTATTTTGAAGCATATCCAGACATGATATATCATTTCATCTGTAAATATTTCTGTATGTATTCCTAAAAGATAAGAACTCTTTTAAAATACTAGAACATAAGCATAATACATTGCTACTGCTAAAAAAATGATACTTATTTAATATCATAAAATATTCAATCTGAATTTACATTTCTTTTGTTTTTACAAGATTTTTTCTACTTGAATTGAGTTTTAAAGATGGTCCATATATTTACCGTGTTTCCCGGAAAATAAGACCTAGCCGGACAGTCAGCTGTAATGCGTCTTTTGGAGCAAAAATTAATATAAGACCTGGTGTTATGTTATGTTATGTTATATTATATAAGACCCGGTCTTATATTATGGTAAAATAACATTGGGTCTTACATTAATTTTTGCTCCAAAAGACACATTAGATCTGATTGTCTGGCTAGCTCTTATTTTCTGGGAAACACGGTATGCTTGATTGTTACTACATATAAATCTTTTTTGAGCTATAGGATCCCCATCCATCATTTTCCCTCCTGAAATTTTTTGTTAAAGAAACCAGGTCATTTGTTGCGTAGTTTCCCACATCCCAGGATTTTGCTGATTGCATCCTTGTGGTATAACTTTTTTTTTTTTTATTAAAGCAGCTTGATTGAAGGATAATTAACATAAAATAAACTGCATATTTCAGGTATACAATTTGGTAACTTTTAGCTACACCTGTGAAACCATCATCAAAATTAAGATAATAAACATATACAGTATGTGCTTTTCCAACAGTTTTCAGTTCTCTGACACCAACTGGGTGTCCTATAATTCAATTGAATTCAGGTACTAACAACTCAGAGTATCAATTCTGATACTAACAACCCCGCCAGGTTAAGGGCTCAATCTCACAAGATCGCTCCACTTCAGATGCCAGCTGTCAATGGGCTCCTTAGTCTACCTGCATTCTGCCTGGCTGATTATAAATTTGGGGGTCCCCATGACCTTCCGCTTAGGTTTGCTATTTCGCTAGAACAACTCATAGAACTTGAGATAGTGACTTGTTTTATTATAAAGGATACAGCTCAGGAATTTAAAAATGGTTGTTACGTAGGGCCAGGTCTGCAGGAAAGGAGCAGCGAGCTTCTATGCCCTATCCAGGAGTACCCCTTTCCCCGCACACGGATGGGTTCACCAGCATGGAAGTTCTCCAAACCTCATGGTTCTAGAGTTTTTAGTCGAAGTTTCATTTTATAGGTATGCTTGGTTGAATCATTGACTACTGGTCATTGAACTCAATGTTTAACCTTCCAGGAGTCAAGTGGTGGGGCTGAAAGTTCCAGCCCTCTTCTCACAGGGTTGGTTCCTCTGGCAACCAGCCTTATCTTAAAGGCAGTTAGGGGCCCATGAGTCACTTCACTAGCATAAATCCAGGTATGGATGGAAAGGGCTCCTTATGAATAAGACATTCCTATTATTCATGAAATTCCAAGCATTTTTGGAGCTCTGTGCCAAGAACCAGGAAATAAATCCAATATAGATATTTTTAATTTTACCACGTGCGTTATCCCCTCAAGGTTTGCTCCTGCTTCTTTATAACCAAACACTGCAATTCCCCCTCCCCTTTCTCCTTTTGATCTGGCTTCTTTTACTCAGAATAATTATTTTGAGATCCATTCAATAACTTAGAAGAAATGGACAAATTCCTTAAATGATGAAAGTTATCAAAACTATACAAGAAGAAATAGAAAATATGAATAGCCCTATATCTATGAAAGAAATGGAATTCGTAACTTAAAACTTTCCCACAAAGAAAACTCTAGGCTCAGATGGCTTCACTGATGAGTTCTATCAAACATTTAAGGAAGAATTAATACTATCTTAACACCAACACTTTATAAAATAAAGGGAAAAGAAAGGAATAATTTCCATCTCATTTTATGAACCATATTATTCCGTTACCCAAGCCAGAGAAAACTATTATTAAAAAAAAGACAAGACTTATGTTGAAAGCTATAAAATATTGATAAATTAAAGAAGACCTAGAAAAATGGAGAAATATATCATATTTATGGATTGTATTCTTGATATTATTAAGAGGTTAATTCCCCCAAAAGTAATTTATAGATTCAACACAGTCCCAATCAAAGCCCCAGCAGGCTTTTTCTGGGAAAGAAATTTCCATGTTGATGTAAAAACTTCCAAGGAATGAACAAACAAAACAGAAACAGACTCACAGAGAACAAACTGATGGTTGCCAGAGGGGAGAGGGGCTGGGGAGCTGGGTGAAAAAAATGAAGGGAATGAGAAATACAGGTTGACAATTACAAAATAGTCATGGGAATGTAAAGTACAGGATAGAGAATGTAAACAATAATGTTGCAACAACTTTGTATAATGCCAGGTGGGTACTAGACTAATCTGGAGGATCGCAGCATAAATTATGTAAATGTTTAACCACTATGCTGTACACCCGAAACTAATATAAAATAATATTGAATGTCAGCTGTAACTAAAATAAATAAATAAATAATTTAAAAAATACATTGGTCAATTTCATCCCTCCCTCATTCACTCAAAATCCTTTTGCCTCCATTTTTTACCTGTAAAATGTAAATAACACCTATAGAACAGGCTATTGTGAGAATTAAATGAGAAATTATATATCTATATCTATATCTATGTGGTATATATATATACCACACACACACACACACACACACACACACACACACACACACACGGTGTACATTATATTGCCTAGCACATAAAAGGTACTTTATAAAAAAACAGAAACATTAAAAACTTAGCATGGAAATGCAGAGAACCTAGGATAGCCAAGGAAACAGAGACAAAAGCAATAAAACGAGGTTGGAAGACTAAGTCACCTGATCTCAAGACTTACTATAAACCTATAGCCATGAAGACAATACCATATTTATGTAAGGACAGACATATAAATCAATGCAATGGGACCTACACATGTTTAGTGTTGAATCAACAAAGATGCCAAAATAATTCAATGGAGAAAGGCTGGTTGTTTTTTTTTTTAAACAAATGATACTGGAACAATTAGGTATTACAAGGAAAAAAGGAACCTCCATCTTACCTTGCATCATACACAAAAATTAACCTGAAATGGATGTTAGACTTAAACATAAAGGCTGAAACTTTAAAATTTCTAAAGGAAAATATAGGTTAAAATCTTCATGACCTTGGGATGTGAAAGATTTCTTATCACGGATGGTTCACCAGGAAAAGGGTCAATCAATTGGCACTCATCAGCTAAATACGTCTGCTTTTCAGAGGACTTCATGAAGAGCGTGAAGACACAAAGTTCAGCCTGGGAGAAAATATTAGCACATGTTCTGACATACTAGGACTTGTTTCCAGGCTATATAGAGACATTTTACAACTGAGTAATAAGACAACTCCGTTGAAAGGCGAAAGATTTCACAGCACACCTCACAAAAGAAAATGTACACATTCCAGTAGTCATGTCCAATCATGCTTAACATCACTATTCACTAGGGAAATGCAAATTCAAATGCAGATCAACATAAGGTACCACTACCCACCCAACAGAGTGGCTAAAACTATTATGGAAAGTCTGACAACCGAAGTCTCAGAAATGGGAACTCCAGCCATCGTTTGGGAATGTAACACTCTACAGCCAGTTTGGAATATAGTTCAGCACTTTCTCATGGTGTTAAATAGAACTTCCCATATGGCCAACAGTTTCGCTTCTAGATATTTACCCATGAAAAATGAAAACATGTGCCCATAAAAAGACTTACACAAATATTTAAAGTGGCTTTATTCATAGTGGCCCCAAACTGGAAACAGCGCATTTGTCTGTCAATAGATGAATTATCCATAAACAAATGGTGGAATACAATGACATACTACATACTTGATGGTAGAAAAAAGAGCTGAATACTTAGTGCACACAACAATCTGGATGAAACTTGCTTATACCAAGTGAAAGGCTCCAGACACAAAAGACAGCATATGATTTTATTTATATAAAATTCTAGAACTGGAGCAAATAATCTGTGTTAAGAGAAAGGAGATCAATAGTTGGCTGGATCCTAGAACGTGGGGAAATTAACTGCAAAGGGGCAGCTTTTGGGGTGATAGAAATATTTGATAATCTAGTGGTTATATGTGAAAAACTCATTTAACAATATACACTTCAATATGTATTTAATTGTATATAAATTATACCTCAATTAGTTTGTTTTAAAAAGTTTTAAAAAAAGGGTAATGCCAAATTGTTGCTCATCAATGGATAATAGAGATTCAATTTCCACTTTTTCCATTTGGATAATCACTTTTGGGGTTCACTTACTGAATAGTTAGTTCCCCCCTTTCCTGGTTTTTCTGCCTAGCTACTTCTGTTACATATCAAAGTTCCATGTATGTGTGGGTCAGCTTATGTGCTCTCTATTCCATTTCATTGATCACTTTGTTTATCTTGTCTTAATTATTTTAACCTCGTAATAAGTCCTACTATCATTATTCTCTTTCTTCAGAAATGTTTTTTTTTTTTTTTTTTTTCTGAGTCTGTGTTGTTTTGTATACATTTTATAAAGAGCTCCTGTTTCTATGTTCCATGAAAAACCCTGTTGGAATATTGATGGGAGTTGTATTGATTTTATAGCTAAATTTGGAGAGACTTCGAATTTTTGCAATATTAAATCTTTCTGTTCATAACTGTGGTGTATCTTTCCATTTATTAAGTTCTTCTTTAATGTCTCTCGGTACAATTTGTAATTTTTCCTGTGAAATTCCTGTACATATTTTGAAAGATTTATTTCAAATGAGATGGACTCATTTGATGTTTCTTATTTTATTGTAAGGGAAATCTTTCTTCTAATTACGTTTTCTTGTGGTTTATTGTTGGTGTGCAGAAATCTGATTTGTTAAAATATTAATCACACATCCAAGGAACTTTAACTTTTGTTTTAGAAAGAAGCTCATTAAACTGAGCAGAATTTGTCTTGTGTGTGCATGCACGGTTGTGTATGTTTTGGGAAGTGGTGGTGTCAAGTGGGAACTTTCCCCAGATGTTCAAGTTATTTTTTTGTGGGTGAATCTCTCCATGTAAGGTTGGCTGTAGGTCTCAGGAGATAATAATGGCTGGAGCTGTGATGTTCCCAGCTGAAAGTCGAGCTGGCCATCCGTGCAGTCCTGGATGCCAGTGGAGGGTCTCTGGTCAAACCCTTTGAGCTAAGACATCCATCTATTTTCCTTTGTAGGTATGGTTCTCATGACGCAGGCTGTAATTGTTGAAAATGTGTCACTCTTCTCTTTTAGTATCCGGAGTGTGATGCAGAAGTATCTTGCGGAGAGAAATGAAATAACCTTTGACAAGATTTTCAATCAGAAAATTGGTAAGTCCTGCTTACTCATTTGGCATACCGTCACTTCGTGATACCAAGTGGCACGACAGTGATGTGTTAAGTGCAACCCCCAATGTGTTTATATGCTTTACAGCTCAAGCTGGGCGTGGAGGAAGTGTAATTAATCAGATTCTTAGTGATCGCTTATATTCTTAGTAATGTAGCTTGTGAATAAGCCAGAGGGAAACAGTTTGATTCGAGGTTTTCAGGCAGTTGGGGAGGTGGCCGGAACAAAGGACTGGGGACTGGGTAAGCGGAAAGAAGCTCTCTCTGTTTGGACCTGCTTCTGAGGTCCCCAGCTTCTGTCCGTGCTGTTGTTCGTTCTGTGATCCCAAGGAGTTGGCCTGTGTCTTCATAAGCATTATCCCCCCCGTGTATTATCCCACCCGCGTGGTTGGCTTCTCTCTTTCCAAAGTGTGGGGCTGGGTCCCTTGATCTTGGCAGTATTCACAAGTGTATGGGTTTTGTATGCCATTCGTTATTGTCAGTTCCGCATCAATTACTCTTTTTCCTGTGGCCCCATTCAGTGTCTCTACCCAGCAGGTCACGAGGACTCCCCCTGTTGTATACACAGAGGTCAAGGACCCATCTCTCGCTGGCGATGCCCAGTCCTGGCCAGGGCTGGTCCTGGCCCGTGCAGGCGAGTGGTTGTGTAGGAGTGTTGCGTGGCGACCGTAGTCAGTGCCTAGAGAAACCAGGACTGTAGTGTAGTTTCAAGGCCGATGAAGAAATGAGAGTGTTCTCACCTGCCTCTGAAAGGCTGGCAGTTTGTTTGGGGGTGAGTGTCAGCTGGGTTAGGTAAGAGCTGTGGTGTACATACTTTGTTTTCCCCGTTCCCCCAAATCAGTTCCTGCTGTCCAGAAATTTCCGAAATCATATTTTATTCTCAACTAGGACAGGATTCATTATTTGGCCTGCCAGTTGGCTGTATTGTTAATCTGCCCGGAGTGATGTGATAAACAGATAATTCTAGGGTATTTCCATGAAAGCCACAGAGCTGAATGTAAGAGAATAGGATGCCCATTTCCTTTCTTTGCACCTTGCTTGCCTCCCACAATTACTCATAAGGTTTGCTGAGGAACTGGGCCTTAGTTTTTAAGTTATTTTACTACTAGAGGAAATTATTAAAATGTCAGGAAATTAAGATCTTACTAAAGTTTCCTGAAACTCTGATTCTGCATTCAGTTCTGTTTCCATGATTCATAGATAACGGACTGACCCATTTGAGACTGAATATTCTTAGAAATAATTGCCCCCTCCATTTACAAGTAAGGAGGTGTAGACTCAGCTTGGTGAAGTGAAGTGACATGTCTTGATTCACAATTCTTTTCTACTCTGATAATTCTTTAAAGGCGGTTGGAAAGGAAACAATGGAGGTAAAATGTACTGTAGAAAGTCACCTGGTAATAACTGGATCGATTTTTAGAAAGACTTAGGATGTTCTTTTTTTTTTTTTTCAAGTAAAGCAGAAACCAGTGCAGAAAGTCTGGAGTTTTGTAAACCAGTTTTCACCTAGTCTGTAAAAATTAGCCAGTCTGTCACAGCGACCTTCAGCAGACGTAGCTTCTGTGATAACCCATGAAACGCAGTGGTGGAAAGGTGGGTGATGTGATCTGGAGAAGCAGAGGAGGGTAGACTGTCTGTGCTCTGAGGACAATGTGTGCAAAGCCCTTAACCACAAAGACGTGTGTCCTCCTATCGGCAGGATTTGGTTGGGGAACAACAGCTCAATTAAAAGGGTTTGGCTTTCATCTTCATTGTTGTTGCTGCTTCTCATTGTTTTCATGGTGTTTGGTTAAATGGTCTCCTTTGCTCCCCATTTTGTACCAGAAAAAAATAAATAAAAAAAATAAACCCAGAAAATAAACCGATCATAATAACAAGAGAGAGAAACACTGTATCTTTTGGAGGAAAGGGGAAAAGGGAATTAATTATTGTTGAAACAGTTTTAAATTTGTTTTTTGACAGTATAATTTTTACATTTTTAACTTTTTTTCTTTATAAAAATTTGTATTTTTAATAAGATTTGTAATTTTTAAAACTATATTGAGATAACATTTTACAGAGCATAAAATTCACCCATTGAATGTATACAGTTGGTGGTTTTGGGTGTATTCATAGAATAGTGCAACCATCACCAGAGTCTCATTTTGCAACGTTTTCAACCCCCCCAAAGAAACTCCGTACCATTGGCATTCACTGCCCATTCTCCCCCTCCCCCAGCCCCTGGGTACTAATCTAACTTCTGCCTGCATGGATTTGACTATGTATTCATTCCGAATACATGGTATCCCACAGTATACGTCCTTTTGCATCGGGCTTCTCTCAGCATAGTATGAGTATTTTCAGGGTTCCCCCATGTCGTAGCACGCATCGGGACTTCATTCCTTTTTATGATCGATAATGCATTGGATGGAGATGCCCCATTTTGTTGTTCCATTCATCCATTGGTGGACACAGATAGGTTGCTTCCATTTTTAGTGACTGATGCTGCTACGAGAGGAAGGTATTTTTTAACATATAATTTGTGTAAGTGGTTCGCTGCGACAAGAACTCACTGGTAGATGGTGACACACCTGCTCTCCCCGACACCTCTCACTCTGCTTTCTGAAATGCATTGAGGATTTTTCCTCCCTTTGCGTTTTCTGCTCCTTGCTCTCCCTTCTGTAGTGTAGCCCCTTTCCTGTCTGCCATCCCCACAACGCACACGTTCAGCTCCTCAAACATGTTCTTTCCATTGTCGTGATTAAAACCTTAGCTGACACTGGCTCCAGGAGCCTTTGATCTGAGTGCCTAATGAACTTTAGCTTCAGCCACACAGATTCTTCCCCAAGAGCCCTTCACGGGACACTGAAAGTCTGTGAATTTCATCTCAGTTAAGCTGTTAAAAAACCAAAAATCGTTTAAATAAATCATTCCTTCTCCCTTTCCTTCTGATTCATGAGCTTGGAGCTGGTCAGGAGAAGCTAAAGTTTACACTTGGAAGGTCAAAGGGAAGAACCATCACTGATTGGGCGTGGGGGTGGGGTGAGAGCACCAGGTAAGTGGCCCGACACAGATCTGTCATTACGTTTAGACACGGCTATGTATTTAACATGTCTAGCGCTTGTCTGTCTGGTCCCTCCTTTTGCTCTGTGGCGTTCTCATTTTCTGGCAGGCATTAGGGATTGGGGAAGAAGGGAAGGAAGGTGGACCGTAGGGGGAGTACATTTGGCTTTCCAGGTCTCTCTTCCCATTTCAGCACCGTTCTTTACCCCTTTGTCTCTGCCATCTGTTCCATCTGCCCCCTCCCGTGACCACCTCTTTGTGTTACCCCTTGGTGGATTTCTGGGTTACCCCTTGTGGCTTTTCTGTGGTTCTCCTGTTCCTGTTCAACCCTCTGTCCCCCTGCCTATCAACTTTTTTCCTCTCTTCCCATACCTTACCCATCCCTCCGGCCATGGTTAGTGCAGAGTTTGGGGGGTGCCATCCATCGTGTGCTATAGCCAATTTGTAAACATGTTTTGTGAAATGAAAACAATAGAAATCTTTCATTTCCTTGGCCTCTGAAGCTGGGCTGAGATAATGGGTGATTGGCAGCTCTGTGGGCGACACCCCAAACTGGTTGCTATTTCATTAGTTTTCTTATCTCTAAAAGTGGAGATGACAATGGTAGCTACTTCATAAGACTGTTGTGAGGATTCAGCAGGAAATGTTTGCGAAGCTCTTGACACAGTGATTGGTCCTTAGGAGATGCTCAGTTAATGAAAGCTCCTACATCGTTTATTATAAAATTTTTTCACCATACACAAAAGTGGGCTAGAGTAGTGAACCCCTATGACCTATACATCACCCGATCCAATAGTTTTCAACATTTTGCTATGCTTGCTTTGTCCGTCTGCTCTTTTTGTGTTTGCTGAAATATTTTAAAGCAACTAGCAACCCCCCTCATGACATCTCAGTCCTATATGCATCTCTGAAAAATATGCATGTTTTCTTACATAATCTCAATACCTTTATCCCAACCAATGAAAATTTTTGATGATTCTTAGATACTCTAATACTGAGTATAGTCTATATTAAAATTTTCCTCATTAAAAATGCCTTTTTATTCTTGGTTTGTTTGAATCAGGATACAAATATTGTTCTGCGGTTGTAATTGGTGATAATGTCTCTTTAATCTAGAACAGATACCTCCACCTGCCACTCCCGTCAGATAATTGACTTATTGTAGAAACTGAGCCAGTGGCACTGTAGAATGTTCCACATTCTGGATTTTTCTGTTTGTTTCTTCATGGTATCATTTAAGTCACACTTCTATTGTATTTCCTATATTTCCTGTAAACTGAGAGTTAGATCTCACCACTTGATTAGCATAAGATTTGACTTTTTTGGCAAGAGTTCTTCACAGGTGGTACTGTGTGCTTTGTAGCAGGAGGGACACTACACGTAGGTGTCACTGTGGAGTCACAGCTCTAAAGTGGGCTCGGATGTGGTCAGCTCTCAAGTTCTTCATTAAGCTGTCATCTGCCGTTTGTTTCTTTTTCATTGACGATCTTTGTTTGCCTAAGTCAGTTCTTTTATTAGGGAGTTACAGAATGGTGTGTTTTCTGATTATGCTCTTCCTTCCTCATTTGTTACTTGTATTCATCTACTAGAGCAATACGATTGCCTTTAAATTTAGTTCATGTAGGAAAGGCAGGTGTGATTAGAAGAATTCTAAAAGGACCCCCCATGACGTTCGCCACCTGGCGTTACTACTTAAAGAGATTTTGCAGGTATCATTAAGGTTATGATCTGGGTGGGCTTAATCTACTCACACCAGAGAATTTCCTCAGGCGGGTAGCAGAAGCGGAAGTCAGAGAGATGGAAAGCACACGAGAGATTTCAGTGCACGGTCATTGGCTTTTCAGGTAGAGGGAAGCACACGAGAAGGCTAGTGGGTAACTTCTAGGGGCTGAGAGTGAGCCCTTGCCGACAGGCAGCAAGGAAACAGGGACCTCAGTCCTGCAACCACAGGAACTGAATTCTGCTGACAGCCTGAATGAGTTTGGGAGCAGGTTCTTCCCCGAAGCCTCTAGACCTAAGAACCCAGCTTGCCAACACCTTGATTTTGGCCTTGTGAGACGCTAAGCAGAAAACTGGAAGGAGCCCACCTCAACTTCTGACCTGCAGAACTGTGAGATAAAAAGTAGGTGGTGTTTATAAGTCACTGAGCTTGTGGTGAGTTATTACATGGCAATAGAAAATTAATACAATAGGACAGATGCTTAATTCTTTGTTTTTAATTGCCAGTTTTTTTTGGGGGAAAAAAGAGAGACAGCTGCTTTTATCTTCCTCATCCTTAATTAGAAATTATACGTCTTAATGGTTATTAAGTTGATTCCTAATTTGCTGTCAGTAAAATGTACACATTTAGATATTAATATAATGTTCTTGGTTTGGCTCATTGAAAGAATGGTTTTAAAGGGAAACTACTGGTTATTGACTAGACAGTAAACTTAGTTATAGTTAAGGTAATTTTGTTAGAATTTTCTTCTATAGTATATATTGAAATGATAATTTCATCGTATGCAAGTGAGGCACATGGCATTTGATAAATTCCATCTGTCTATTGACAATCTATTTAGGTTCTCTGTCTGCAGACCCTCCCCTGTCAGAGGAAGATGTTTCTCATTATGAGTAAACTCCAAAATAGATACTTAACTCATGAGGTATGCAAATGTTAGTTTCCTGTATAAAGAACATTACAGTTAGTGTAGTATTACATCACATATTGCCACGGAAGACATTTCATTTTATAACACTGACTTCAGAGCTTAATCCAGAGTTTGAATATTAATCTTTTTGAATTTGTGTGAAATAATGTTCGTGTCTTTTTGGTCAAAATAAAACCGCAATTTTTACTTTTTAAAAATCTGCTTTTTTGAGGTATGGTATTACATGCCATAAAATTCACCCATTGTAAGTTATAAGTTGATGAGTTTTAGTAAATTTACAGAGTTGTGCAACCATGACCACACTCCAGTTTTAAAACATTTCCGCACCTCAAAGAGAGGCCTCGTGCCCACTTGTAGTCACTCTCTGTTCCCAGCCCCGTTCCAGGCAGCTGACCATTAATCTCCTTTCTGTCTCAATAGTAATTTGCCTTTTCTGAACATTTCATATGAATGGCATCTTACAGTATATAGACTGTAGTCTTACATCCGGCTTATTTCACTTACCATAAGGTTTTGGAGGTTCGTCCTTGGCATTGGGTGTAGCAGTCCTTCATTCTCTTTTGCCGATGAGTAATATTCCGTTATAGGAATAGACCACATTTTGTCTCTCCATTCACCAGCTGAGGGACATTTGGATTATTCCCACTTTGTGTCTGTTACAAGCGATGCTGCTCTGAACCTTCGTGTGCAAGCATGGACATGTTTTCACTTCTCTTCAGTATATAACCAGGAGTGGAACTGCTGGGTTGTATGGTAAATTCACGTTTGACTTACTAAGAAATTACTAATTGTTTCCCAGCGTGACATTGACATTCTCTCCGTCAATGTCTGAGAGCTACAGGTTCGCCATAATCTCATCAACACTTGCTGTTGTCTGTCTTATTGATGATAGCATTCTAGTGGGTAAGAAGTGCTACTTCTTTGTGGTCTTGATTGGTATTTCCCTAACAGTTAATGATATTGAACGTGTTAGTGCCAATTAGCCATTCGTGTATCTTCTTTGCTCAAATGTCTGTTTAAATCTTTTGCCCCCTCTCCAAATTGATTGTCTTCATTTATGTTATTTATCATTTGGGTGATTTACAAGTGTTTTCTCCCAAAAATAACTCCTCTTTTTCATTTTCTGAATGGTGACTTTTGAAGTGCAGAAAGTTTTAATTTCGATGAAGTACTACACATATATACTATATGTTATGAATCATACTTTGTGTCAGATATAAGAATTTTTTGCCTACCTGAAATCCACAAAGATTTTCTTCTGGAAGTTTTATCATCTTAGCTCTTACGTCTAGGTCTTTGGTTGATTTTTGAATTAATTTTGGTGTGTGGTGTAGGGTAAGGATCTAAATTCATCCTTTTTTGCATGCTGATAGGCAGATGTCTAACACCATTTGTGGAAAAATGTTCCTTTTCACCATTAGATTGTCTTTGCACCTTTGTTGAAAATTAATTGACCATAATTGTGAGGACTTATTTCTGGGCTCTGAGTTTTGTGCCATTAATCTGTACGTCTGTCCTTATCAGTACCACCCTGTCTTGATTACTGTAGCTTCACAGTAAGTTTTGAAATCAGGAAAACTAATTCTCCCACTTTGTTCATTTTTTCCCCCCCAAAATTGCTTTTTGCTAACTCTGGGTCCTTTGCATTTCCACATGAATTTTAGCATCAGTTTTTCAATTTACATATCTATATATAGATCTATATCTATATATCCTGGGATTTTGATAGGGATTGTGTTGAATCTGTAAATCAATTTGAAGAGAACTGCCATTTTAACAGTATTGAGTCTTCCAATCCATGAAAGTGAAATGTCTCTACATTTATGTAAGTCATCTTTAATTTCTCTCGGCAGTGCTTTTTTGTTTTTAGTCTTATACTTCTTGTTAAATTTATTCCCAAGTATTTTAATGTTTTTGATGCTCTTGTTAGTGGGATTGTTTCCTTAGTTTCAGTCTTGGTGGTTCACTGCTAGTACTTGGAAATAGAGTAGGTTTTTGTATAGTGAGCTTGTATCCTGCAACCTTGCTGACCTTGTTTGTTAGTTCTCGTAAGTGCATGTATGTATATGTGTGTGCACGTGTGTGTGTGAATTCCTTAGGATTTTATACAGACAGGATCCTGTCTCTGAATGAAAACAATTTTACTTCTTTCCAATCTGGTGCCTTTTCAATTTTTACTTTTCACTTTGATTTCTTAAATAATTTTTATGTTGGTCTCAAACATATTTAGCATGATTTCAAAGAACATTTACGTAGAAAGAATACATAAATTATTTTTGGCGTTTGGGGATAAGGCATAAGAAATATACTTGCCACTGGCTTTGAAAACAAAAGTATATGTTTCATTATAAAAAGAATACATTGGAAAAACAAATTGTACTTACAAAGTCCTTTTAAAAAAAGTTCTGAGCAGTCTCTATATAAATAAACAAAGATGGACACAACTAAGTCTTAGGTGTCTATTAATGAAATTTGGTAATTATACAAGACCAAAGAAATACTGAAAAACATAAAAGACAGAATAAAACATTTTAGGGTTACTTTTTAAAATCAGTTTCAAAGAACAAAATTTCCAATCTATAATTTATCAAATTACTGAAGTGTTTGTGCTTCAAAACATAATAGATGGTTAAATTCTGCAAATAATTTATAACTGTGCAACTCCCAACTCAGAGGCTGGGATTAAATTATAGCAAATTGAGCACTTTTGCATATGATTGTGGTGAAGGGAATCTTAACCAGGGAAGCAGTTTCAATCTTTGCTTTCCCTTTTGTTTCCACCTTTGTTTGGCAGTGTTTCTTTCTGTCCCTGTGAGGGGACAGAATCCCCTGACAAAAGTCCCCCGCCCCGCCCCAGGTTGACAGTCACAAAGCCCAGTTCCCACCCTATCTCATCTCATCTATAGAATTTTCTCCCGCTGAGAGCAACCAACTAGTAAGGAGAATAAAAACCTTAGGACCCCATTCAATTCTGCATCAATTATTTATCCATGTCTTTGTGGGGAGACTTTCAGTGAGGGATCCATGTAAGCTTTCAGTTAAAGAGCCGTGTAAACTTTCAGACAGCAGAGATGAACACTTCGCTAAGCACAGCTGATTGAATTTTCAATTGAAAAGGCAATGCAGCAACAGGCGACTAGTGGTGAGGGAACCTAGAAAAATTAGGGGCACCGATTCTGCACAGTTTGAACATAAGTTTCCTAATAAAAAAGCTGCCCAGAGAGGAAAGACATTAGAGAAGAGGGAAGAGCTGTTAGTACTTAAAAACCTACGGGCAGGCAGTCTTTTCAGTTGACTTTCTTATCTGTGTTCCCTTCAACAAGCCTTGGTGTCGGTTCCTAGAATTGGAGTCTGCCAGAGCTGGAAGATGTCCCCTCCCCCATGTATAAACTCTGCCACTCTGAAAACGTGGGACATCTGAGAGGTGTGAGGCAACTTTCAAAGAGGATGAAAAGGCTAAACCAGTTCTGTGAGAAAATGTAGCTGTCTTTTTTTTTTAAACCAGTTTATTAGGATTGGTTTTCCTTTTTAAAGTCATCATTCAAGTTCTAAAATCAGCCATAATGATCACTTCCAAGAAAAATTCAGAAAAGCTGCATTTTACTGGAACAACGCAATCTGTTAACGTCTGCTAGTCGTAAACACTGTGGGGACGCCGGTGTGTGGTCACCCGACCCCCGAGCTGCAGGCTGCCAACTCTGTGATCTTTCAGACTGTTGCTATTTAATTTTCCCTGAGCATTTCTGAGCCATGTGGGTAGGAAGTACTATTAGTTTAAGACAGTGATGGCTACCTGTGTTCTAAGCACTGAGTGTTTTCTCTGCTAGGTAAATAACGTGACCACATTTACACAACTCCCAGGAGGCGGAGCTTGGATTAGATAGACGTATGCTCTTCACAACCGCTTTTTTCTGCCCCTCACCAGCATGGAATTCCTTGTTTTGTTTTTTTAATAGCACACCAACTCTACAATTCCTATTTAATAAGTTACGATACTAAAATCTAGAATTGTGGGGGACGCACAAAGCTCTCTCTGGAGCAGGTCTGCTTCTGTGCTTTGCTGAATGAGACCTTCACAGTCGAGTAAGTTTGGACAGCCTCACTGGAAATGTCTCCTTAAACAAAAGGGCCCATGGGCAGACTAAGACAGCATCAGACCACAGAGGGTTTCCCTCCCTAACCAGCTCCCTCTGCAAAAGATGCGAATCCATGGATGGCTGTCACGCCAGTGCCCATCAGGAGTAAAGTGTTTGCTGCTGCCAAGGAGCTCCTGAGATGCATGCGAGGGGCCCCTGGTGCAGTGTCTGAGGCATGAGTTTAAATCTGAAGGCACGTGCTGGGAAGCCAGTCTCTTAGCTGAGGTCAGCCTAGCCCCTCAGCCGGCACCTGCAGCTGACTCACCTTTGAGCCCTCCGCCTGCCAGGAACCACACATGTAACGGGGAAAACGTGATATGCTCTGGCAATATTAACAAATGTGGGGTCTTAACATTTATTGAGAAGGCCAACGGCCCAGGAAACATCGCCTCTACTGGAAGAGTTGTCCATCAGCTTTTTGAACTGACGGTGAGGGGATGATTTGGAGCATTTTAGGATTCGAAGAGCCCCAGGTGTGTTGAGAAATTCCGGGTGGCAGCACACGGTCTTAATATCCCCTGGTTTTAGCTCTTTCGGAAATGCCTTTTCTGAGAGTTTTATACCATGTCCTTGATTTATTTCAGTATTTCTACTTCTACTCAAAGTCCGAACAGGAAATGTGGAGATACGCCATGAGGTGATTAGTAGGCAGTGTTTGAAATCTATTGCTAAAAATATACCCATTCATTCAGTAAATTTCACTGTGCGCCAGGGGTTCTTGTCGGCACCGGGGAATGCATCAGTGGACAGTACTGAAATGGGTGTTTTTTATGGAGCTAACATCCTGCAGGGGAAGCCAGAGCGACAAAAATACACACAGGTGCACCTCGGAGATACTGCGGGTTGGGTTCCAGAGCACCGGCAAGAAAGCAAATGTTGCAATACAGTGAATCACACAGTTTCTGGTTTCCTGGCGCACATAAAAGTTAAGTTTACACTGTACTGTGGTCTGTTAAGTGTACACTAGCATTCTGTCTAAAAAACAATGTACATACCTTAATGAAAAATGTTTTATTGCTAAAAAATGTTAACCATCTTTTGAGCCTTCAGCGGGCCATAATCTTTTTGCTGGTGGAGAGCGAGTCTTGCCTTGATGTTGATGAAAACAATATTTTGGAAGTACGGTAAAATAAAGCTCGATCAAATAGCGTATGCCTGTACCGCACACGTGGTCGTACACGTATTGGAGCCTCGTGGCACCATGAAGAGAGGCAGGGGTGGCTGGTGTGTGTGGCAGTTTCCAATAGCGTGTTTTGAGAAGGTGCCACTGATAAAGGGACACTTGGGGGGTGGTGAGGTTGCCGAGCCCCTGTGTATTTATCTAGGAGAAGCAGGCCCAGGCAGAGGGTTCAGCGGGGCAGGGACCCTTAGATTGGACCCACATGGTGGGGGAATAGCAAAGAGGCCAGAGAGGCTGCAGCCCAGGGGCTGGGTGCGGGTGACCGGTACGGGGGTGGAGAGGCTTGTTAGGTCACGCAGATTTCAGCTTTTACTTAGAGTGAGATTGGGTGTAGGAAAGTTGGCATTGGGGCGGCACAGTCTGACTCAGGCAGCATACACAGAGCAGTCTGGTTGTCCCAGAAGTGTGGGCCGGGAAGGCAGAATGCCAGCAGCTTCTGTGACATAATGGTGACAGAAGACGCTGGCCTTCGGACCAGTGGGGTAGCAGCTGAGGTGGCGAGAGGTCACTGAATTCCAGACTTGAAGATAGGATTTGTAATGAATTATATTGTGGCACAATGGGTTTGGAAGGACAGGGGCTTGCAGGGGACACAGTGTCCTCAGGTTCAGTTAAGGCTCGAAGGTGCAGGAGAGGCTCAGATAAGAAGCTGGGGATATAGGGCAATAATTTTGTTCACACAGCTTGGAATTAAGGTAACTTGATTTGCATAGCGGGCCATTTGTTGAAGAGAATTGTCACACTTCATCTGCACGGAGTCTGCTTGATGCTTTAGGTCAGCCTTAGCTCAGAGCGGTGCCCTAAGTCTGCCTGCTGATCAACAGAGAAGATACTTACGGTTTGGGTTAGACAAGAAATCCCAGCAAAGGTGGGGCAGGCAGAGTTGTTCTCGTCCCTCAGACTGTTTAAGATAGTGGAACACAAAGAGAGAAACCAGGCCAGCTTCTTAAAGAAGCGAATATTCTTACCTTGGAAAATGCACTTACTCCCTAAAGAAATCTTTTTTTTTTTTTTTTTTTTTTTTTTAATTGGAATTTTCACTTGAACTTTAAAAAAATCATCGTTGGTTTTCAAAGTTTGTTCTTTAGGAATCCATATGCTTATTATGTAATTTATGACTATTTAAGAAGACTGAAATTAGTTTTATTTTGTGGCTTCTACCTTTAAACCAACAAGTGGGTTCAGAATTGGTGACAGAAAAGAACTGGAAATAGAATAGTTTAGTGGAAACATCGATTTGGGCACTTTTCCTTCTGGTGAGATACCACACATATGAGAATCCAGTTGTTACTTATTTTTTCTTTGTTTACTGATAAACATGCTGTACGCTTGTGTTCTTACTTTTGCAAAACAATTTTATAGCAGTATCAGGTGCATTCAGTAAGGTGCATCCATTTTAAGTATAGAGTTTTGAGTTTTAACAGAGGTCTATGCCGTGTACTTATTGCCACAATCCATATACAGACAATTTCCATCACTTTAAAAGGTACACACTGGCCCCTTTGTATTCAGCTCACCCCACCCCCAGGCAACACTGATCAGCTTTCAGTCGCAATAGATTACACTTACCTTTTCTATTAGAACAGCATGGAAATAGAATCAAATAATACACACTCTTTCACGTCTGGCTCGTTTGCCTCAGACAATGTCCTTTCTTTGAAGTTCATCTATAGTGTTGGCTTGTATAGCGATTTTATTTGTTTTATTGCCGAATGGTGTTCCATAGTATGGACTTGACACAATTCCCTTGTTCATGGATTGGGGTTGTCCACGTTTGGGGCAATTGTGCATAAAGCTGCGATGGACATTTTTAGACAAGCCTTGTTGTGAACATCCGCTGTCATTTCTATTTGTTATGTGCCCGACAGAGGAATTGCTGGGTCTCCTATGATAGATGCCCACACATTGCGATTGTTCTGTCATCGTCAGGGGTTATGAATTGACCCCTTTATCATTAGGAGAAGTCCTTTGTCGTGGTAATATATTGTTCTGACATCAACTTTGTCTCACATTGATATAATCACTCCACTATGTTTCCCCGAAAATAAGACCGGGTCTTATATTAATTTTTGCTCCAAGAGACGCATTAGGGCTTATGTTTAGGGGATGTCATCCTGAAAAATCATGTAAGGGCTTCTTTTCCGGTTAGGTCTTATTTTCAGGGAGACATGTGGTTTGCATGGTGCATCTCTTAACTCTGACTTTTAATTAGACTCTTTAGACCATTTACAGTTAAATGATTACTAGTGCAGTTAGATTGAAGTCTCAAATCCTCCTATTGCCTTGTTGCTTTGTCCTTCTTTTCCTGTCTTCTTTTGAATTGTGTATATTCTAGAATGTTATGTTGTTGTCACTACTGGCTTAGTAGTTCTAGCTCTTCATTATTTTACCTGGGTGTTTCAAGGCACCTTGGCGTCTCTGAACTGCTGCCCTCACCTCCGTACAACCCCCATGGTCTGCTTGGGCTCCCCTCCCAGAATCACATTTCAGAAAGTATGTCCAGGCCAAGAGCTGGCCCGTCCTGGGGCCCTCCTAGTTTGTTTCCCTTCTCCCAGGGACTCGAGCACTTTCCATGTCTGAAACCAGCTACTTCATATATTTAGTAGAATTTTCTTGTTGTTATGGTGAGAGGCTAAGTCCGGCCCTTGTTAGTGTATCATACCCTGAAGTGTAATTTTATTTTTGAAACAACATATTTGGCTCTTGGTGGGAAAACGGGTTAAAATGTGAAACAGGGACTACCTGTAAAACTCTAGACACATGATACCGCTGTTAGAACTTCACTAGTAATTCACAGCTGGTGCTCAGTTTCCAGCTTACCCATAGCAGCACAGGTATCCTAAGAAGTGGAAACTTTGAAACTGTCTGGTACCGTTTGTAGGATGATGACAGTAGTTATCAAGGCCTTAGGTGCTCAGTGCTTTACGTACAGACCTCTTTAGAATAACCCCACATGGAGGTTGATGGTAGCCCCATTTTATAGGTGAGAGGACTGACATTCGGAGGTGAAGCGACTTGCCCAGCATATTGTAGAAAGTGATGGGCTGAGCTGGAACTGACCTTGCAGAGTTGGGACCTGCCACACTGCAGAGGCCAAGCTCTGTCAGGTGCTGAGCTGACTGACTAGGAGGCTTTTCTGAATATGTAGATGAAATGTCTCTTGGGGCAGCAGTAGAGTTCAGGTTAGGTAATGCTGGAACTTCATGCATGAAGCGGTTAGTTTCTTCCTGAAATAGCTACTTGTTGCCGGAACAAAACAGGATGATTAATTTTCCACAAGAAGTGGTTCCATAGAAACCCTCAACCTCTCTCCATCATTTTTCTTCCTTTTTTCCCTTCTCCCTCCCACCTTCTTTCACTCTTCCTTTTCTTTATCTCTTTTCCTCCTTCTCTACCTGTCAAAATAGCATAAGAGCAACAGCAAAAAAGAATGCAATCAAAACCAATCGCATATATGCACTTCTATGTTCATTGTAGCGTTATTTATAAGAGCCAACATATGGAAGCAACCTAAGTGTCCACTGATAGAAGAACGGATAAAGAAGACTGAGTACGTATACTGTGTACAAGGGCATGTTACTCAGGCATAGAAAGAATAAGTCTTACCATTGGCAACAACATGGATGGACCTAGAGGGTATTATGCTCCATGAAATAAGTCAGAGAAAGACACATACAATATGATTTCACTTACATGTTGAATCTGAAAAACCCAAACAAACGAATTAACCAATGAAGCAGAATCAAACTCATACAGAGAACAAACTGATGGTTTCCAGAGGGGAGGAGAGTAGGGGGAGTTGAGCAGAAAAGGGGAAAAGGAACAATATAATTTTGCATGTCGACTATAATTTAAAATTTTCTTTTTAATTAAAGAAACAAAACAAAACAAAAAAAAACCCAATCGCAGTTGAATTCATGAAACCATTGTATGTTTATCTTTCCCGGTCCCTTTGTTTTATTGATCAAGAAACTAAGGAACATTGGCTCAAAGCAAGTGACTAAAACATGCAGCTTGTTGATGTACGACAGACGCTAATGGTTAGGGTGGCCCCATCGGTGGGGTGCGGGGATCACAGGCCTGCAGGGGGTTGTGAATATCAGTGAGGGCGACGCGTCTTAGCGGTGCCACGTGGACACTGACTAGCAGGTGACAGGAAAGAGGCCGTGGCATTAATCAGTTGCTGAAGGGAATGTTTTTTTGAGGAAGTGATTGATTTCTAGAAAGAAGGGGCCATCCCCATGAAGATCAGGTGGAACAGCGTTCTCCATAGAAGGAACAGCATGGTAATTAACTGGGGCAGGAAAAGCACCGTGTGCTTTAGAAAGAGCCAGAAGATCAAGGTCGGCAGCGCTGTGTGAGTGAGAAGTGGGGTGAAGATGAGGTGAGGGAGGTAGGCAGGACTCAGGGCTTTAAAATTGTCTGTGCAATGGGAAGCTCTGGTCGGTTTCCACCACGTCTGTTGTATGTTTCAATAGCATTCTAGCCTCTTTATGGTGAATGAATTGTCAGGGTCAGAAGTGGGAGAGTGGAAGTGGGGAGATGAATTTGGAGGCTCCTGCTGCCATCCCGGAATGTGCCAGTGGTGGCAGCGTCAGGGCAGTGGAAATGCAAGAACGGGGATGGGTTGGGGGTATATTCTGGAGGTAGAACACAGTAGGTTGGGTAATGAACATGTGGAGTGAGGGAAAAGGGGACTCAAGGAGAACTTAAGTGCCATTTGGGGTGGGGGTGGGGGGCATGATCGTGTACTTAGTTTCTATAATTTAGGGGAATAAATACATTCTATAAAGTACATCTTCTTAAATTATTTAAAACTATGTGGAAGGAAAGGAACTAATTAGTTAATGTATAGAAGATTAACTGACATGACAAAAGTGACATGGGGTATGATGAAACGGCATATTCTATTTCCCAGTCCCAGGAGGCTTTGCAAGGCTCTTGGCCTCTGGCTGGTCATGCACCGCTCTGTGTCCTGCATCCTTTTCCTTGTTTGTGCCCGTCCACTCCTTCGGGTCACCTTGCCTGATCCCCCTGCTCTGCCTCCAGCCTTAGTGAGCCACGTGTTGCCGTCTTGTGACTCATTTGCCTAAAGTTTACTTCTAGTGCCTTGTGTTACTCCTGCCCCCACTGGAACAAATCTATAACCTTCCTAATCATGTCCTCCCCTCTCCAGAAAACCCCAAACTCAGAAACCCAGTCACACACACACACACACACACACACTCACACTCACACACACACTCACACTCACACACACACACACACTCACACACTCACACTCACACGCTCACACACACCGACCCACCCCAATCTGGCTCCTGTCCTCTCTTGCTACTGATGTGAGCGACACCGCTACTGTGTGTGCCTCTCAGAGGAGACGCCTGCTGACTCCTCTCTGTCCTGGTCACACATGCCCTGTCATTTTCCATCTCCACCACCACCGTAGTTTATACTAAGATTATCCCCAATCCAGAGACCGGATAATATTACTTGGGCTGTAGCCTGATCCAGATTTTTTAGGACTGGCTATCCTATTTTTATTTTCATTCTGTAGTCCCTTTTGTAACTGTGATGAAGTCATCTGAAAACACCATTTCAGCATGTTTTGTTTGTGTTCTAAACGTGTCCTAAACCCCCACCACAGGATAAAGTTCCACTTGTTGCTGTCATTCAGATCACCAAAACTGGCCTACATCTTTTTTCCTTGTTTTTTTTTTTCCTTTGTCATCCACTTAAACTGCTGAGCGCTGTGCTCTGGCACGTTACACCTTCAAATGGGCTCTCGGTCTCTTCTTCTGGCCTGCGTTTTTCTCAGAGGTCCACCCATGGAATAGCTTAACTATAAACAGTCCATTTTCTGGCCTTCCTGCTGCACGTGGCATTCATTTGGCACTTACTGTGGAAAATGTAACTTTACCAGGTGCCTCATTAGTGCTGTTTCTCTAACTGGAGTACAAATTCCTTGAGACCGAAGATAACCTCTGATGCCGTTTCCTTTAAGTGACTAAAGCTTCTAGTTCAGTGTTTTACACCCCAGAGGAATTGACTCTCTTTTTTTGGGGGGAGGGGAATGTTGACTTTCTGTTTTAACATGAAATCCTTTCACCTGCCGTTACTGTAAAACTCCTACCTGTAGCATTTTGGGTAAAGAGTGTATTTGTGTACAGTGTGTGATTACTTTCTCAGTGTGATGGCAGCATTCCAGGGGTAAAGTGGTGACCCACTGTTTATGCGTATACATCCAATGTCCTCTCCATCACCTTCGCCATGGCTTGTGGGTGTCTATGCACTGTTGGGATAAACGATAGTTAGCATGAACATCTATGGAAATAGGGGGATCAGTTGGGCAGTGTTTTCGAGTAGACAGGTCATGGGATAGCAGTTGTGTAATTGTCCCCCACGCCCTGTGCACAGGGTAGAAAGAACACTCATTGATACAGCCCGTGTTGCTTCCGTGGTGACATCCCCACGTCTGGAAAATGGTATGAGGCCCTGAGTGTAACTGCCTTTAAAAAATTAAACGTAACCCTATAACTTTTAAAAATACCTGTCATTTAGTTAGAGTCAGCTGACTAGAGTCAGCCGGTTATAAGTTAAAATGAATTTGGGTGACATAAGCACAGAAACCATCTCATTGCCCTGAAAAGAATATGAAATATTCCTTTCGTATTCATTATATTTCCAGTTAAAATATGAAAAGCAGCTCAAAGCACAGGTCACGTGAGGTCCATAGCAGTGGGCTGTGGGTCTGCTTGTCCCTGCAGGTCAGCAGTGGCGGCCTCCCCTCCTGGAGTTCCGCGATCTCGTTTCTATTCAATTGAGTCTCAGAGGCTTTGGATAACATCTTCCTATTCTAATAGAAGTATTCAGGGCTTGGCGATAGGTAGGCCTTGTTCGTTCGTAGGGATCCTCGCTGTGTACTGTTGTAGGCTGGCTTCGGGAATGGGACGAGGGTGCAAAGGGCCATCTGGGGACAGGCGTGGGTGAGTGTCCTACCGCAGAGGACCACGGGGAACGGCCAGGGGTGGGAATTCAGCTTTGCTCAGGGCCCGTGTGTTTAAGAAAAAGCTCCAGCTCTGAACTCCTCAGACCTGGATTTCAGGGCCGAGTCTTAATTTTTGATGAAACAATTGCCCGCTTGTATTAAAAACTATTCCCCAGCAGGCTTTCTGGCATTTCGAAGCGTTCAGCAAACACTGAGTATTGTGTAGCTGATAACACCTGGTATTGGTGTTCTGTTAAATGGATCCCTAGCCTGCTGGATGCCGTCCAGCTCTCCGAGCACCTTCGAGCCTCTCACTGTGAAATAAAGCATCCCTTCCACCTCTTCCCTGCAGGAACCTGCCCTGTCCAGATTGGAGGTCTCATTCTTTCCTTGTCTGAACTGAAATTTCCTACCTCTGCGTGCTTGTTCCTTCCTTCTCTCTGGACTCTCGCCCATTAGTCTCTCCGTGCCCAGCCCGACACCATCCATGACTATTCCACAAGCCGTACTGATATTCCCCTTGGTAAACTTATCAAATGTTTATTGAGCCGATTAAGTCCTAGCCATTGTGCTGGGGCTGAGAGAGTGAAAACCCTGCGCACCAGCAGGCCGCTTACCTCGTGGGGCCCCTGCAAAAACAAACAACTGCTACTTTCTTCCGGAGGAAGAGGTGCATCCTTTCCTAACGTGATGCCCACTGTCCATTCGAAAGGCCAGTGACATGTTTAATTAGGAAATGCGAGAGGTATGTCCATTAATGTCAGGCGCCTGACAGGGAATCAGACATGGGCACCCGGATGTGGCCTAATACCTGAGAGATGTTGAGCCGGAAGGATTCCGGGAGCAGCCGTGCTGACGAGCAAACCCCAACACAGAAAGACACCTGTGAGCCAGAGACCCAGAACCCAGCATAAAAATGGGCAAAGGCTATGGAAAGACAGGCCATTGAAAAGCAAAAACCAATGGAACTGAAACATAGGAAGAGATGTTCAACTTGAGTAAAAAATAAGAGAAATGCAAATGAAAGTTACTCTGAGACATTATTATGTTTTTATCTTTCAAATGGGCGAAAGATCCCAAAGTTTAATAGCACACTTCTGGTGTGTCTGTGGGGTTGCGCAGGCCCTCTGATCCCTTGCTGGTGGGAATATACGTGGGTGCCACTTCAAGGGGGCTAACCTGGCCAGGCCTAGTAAAAGCACAGAATGCCCATGCCACCTTTGGCTTTAACATTTCCCTCTGAGGGATGTGGCCTGTGAATATTCAGGAGCACATGAGCAATGACATATGGAGATCGCAGCAGTTTCGTAAAAGCAGAACATTTGTGACATCCTAAACGTTCACCGTTAGGGAACAGGTCATATAAATTACAACATTCCATGTGATGGCATACCATGCCACTGTAGGAGCAACCGTCGTATATGGCAAGTGTAGGAAGATCTCCACGGTGTAGTATTCTGGATAAAAAGGCTCACGCAGGAAGTGTGATGGTGGAAAACAGAGGTTCAGACTTGTGCCTGCCTTTGTGTTGTGTTAGAAGGTATCACAGCGCCTGTAACAAAGAGACCCAAAATGGCACATGGAAGTTTCTTTCTCATGCAGTACTGAACAGGGTTCAGGTTAGCGGCAGGCCTCTCCCAACACGTGCTCAAGCTCTTGTTGTGGCGCTGCTGTCCCTTAGGACTTGTCGTCCTCTGCGTCCAGCTGGGTGAAAGAGTGTCAAGAAGTCCCACCGATTTCTTAACAGCACTGGCTCAGAAGTGACACACACCACTTCCCGAAAAAGATAAAGGAACCGATAACAGTGGTTCCCTTAGGGGTGATGGTGGTTGATGCACTGCTGGGAAGATGCCAGACAGGAATGGGAAGAAAACTTAGCTTTTGCTGTGTTTTTAAAACGTCGAACCGTTTTACCCATTCATGAAATAAAAATAATTGCAAAAGAGTGGGATAATGCCTCGAAAGTGGTCAGAGCCCAGGGCTGTGGGAGCATGGAAGAGAGGCAGCTCCACCTCGCCGGGGGTGGGCGCTCATTCAGAGCTCACTGCATCCTGTGATGCTGGCTGAAGTCCCGAAGGTAGAGGGGCCATTGACCAGGTGGAGTCCGGAGGGGATGGGTGTTGTGAGAAAGATGGGGGGGAGGGGGGTGGGGGGATTGGGTGGAGGAGAATCGCCAGGTGATTGGCCAGAAGGGAGTGGATGCTGAGAGGAGAGGGGTCTGTTTCAGTTCCAGGAGCACTGTGAAGGTGAGGAGGGCTGAGCCAGCCGTGCTTGCATCTGGCAGGTAGAGTGCCTGCTGTGCTTTGGTGCTGGAGGCTGTGGGGCAGGCCCAGTGGTGCGGATGAAGGAGGCTGGGTCTTACCCAGCATTCTGTGCATTTCCAGCGAGAAGTTCAAAAGCAGAAACAGCATGATGGGATCTGGGCAGTAGCATGCAGGATGCACTGGAAAGGAGACTGGATGAGTGAGTGGCCGGGAGCCAAGTGACATTGCTCTGTGCTGTGATCTATATAATGCCGCTCCCTCACAAAGCGAATCTGGCACTTAACTAATACAGTGCAATTAGTATCTTTTATGTACGTCTCAATACCTCCGTGCCATAAATACTTACTTTGCTTTAAATAAACTTTTATTGAAATAGACCTACAGAAAAGTACTCAGATCCTAAGTGCATGGCCTCATGAATGACCACCAAGTGCACACACATAGTAATTGGTTGGCTCTTACTGTTTCTTCCTTGTTAAAATTGTGGTTAAATTCGTCATGTTCACTCCATCCCCCTTCCCCATTTTGTCCTGGCCATGTTTACTCTGTGGGATACAGTCACACCCTAATCTCCATGACAGTATTAATCGTTGCTCTTTGAGAAATCTTTGGGAAATGTAAATCAGGTGGCACATTGGAATAATATTTCTATTTCACTTGAAATTATTTTAAATCTCTCTGTTTTAATTGTCTGTTTGTTTACAATTAGATATGCATAGAACTGTGATCAATGAAAAAAATTGACCACAGTCTGGAAAAAGTATTAACATGGTGACATAGCCAGAATTTTTTTTTTCTTTTCTCTCATTTTATAATAAAATGTTTTTAAAAGGCTGAAAGTAATCCAGTTTAGATAGAATTTCTTGTGTCATTGTATTTTCACATTTTCATCCCAGTCCCAATTTATTTTATTATTTTTTCTTTTTTCTTTTTTTTCCCCTTTGAGTTAAGAGCCAATTGCTTGGAACATTCCATGAATTTTCCTTTGGCCACATTCATTATCATCTGTCCTTTAGTCCACTGGATTCTTAATATTCTCTCCATTAGCTAAACGAATGACCCCATTAATTAATCTAAGAATATTTTATTGAGCATATATGTTTTGAATTTAAATTTGGGGGGAGTCGGTAACTTGGATTTTAGCAGAAGACCTAACTATTTACAATATTCCTAAATTACGTTTCCTTTTTAATTTTCTCTTTCTGTAAAATTTTAAGTCAGGAAGTAAAAGTTCTAGCCTGATAAGTAGAATCAAATGAAAATAAATATGTTTAAGTTTTATATGAAATACATAAATATAATTAGCTAAATCTTCATTTCAATTTATATTTATTCATTCCTGTTGGAACTTGGAAGAAATGAAAGGGAGAATTAATCATTGGGAATTTAGGTGGGTAATATTCAGCCAGAAGGGACATGACGCCTAATTGAAGTTTTCTGTTTTTATATCTGTATGCTTTTTTTCTATTTGTTTTTAAATAAAAAGCTTTTATATGTATCATTTAAGATTTCCTTTATTTGCACTTGCAGAGAATATTGTGTAGCCTAGATGTTTCAGAGTAGTTGCTTTTGACTTCTGCCTTACCAAGAACATTTGTTATTATGTATTTTATCCCATGCCTCTCTGTATGAATGATTTAATCTTCCATACAAACGTGGACTTGATGAAAGTCATCCTGGAGACGTTGAGAACAGTGTAAGTGATCAGGCATCGGCTTCCAGAAATTTTAGGTCCCCACTCGTGGCCACTACTCAGGGACATCTTTTGAGCCTATACCTGGCTCAACTGTATGAACCCAATCTTATTTTTCTTTCTTCTTTCATTCTACTGTTTGTTTATTTGGTGGGGGTGTCAGGTTTATTAAGGTAAAATTTAAATAAATACAAATTCACCATTTACAGCATACATTTCTATGGGTTTTGACAAATGCATAAAGTTGTATAACCACTACCCAAATCATCACCCCCTAAAATTGTCTAGTGTCCCTGCAGAGTCACCCCACACCCTACACCCCACCCCCTGACCGGTTTTCTGTTTCTGTGGTTTCTTCTTTTCCAGAATGACATATGAGTGGAATCATTTGGTAGGTAGCCTTTGGAGTCTGGTTTCTTTCACTCCGCATAACGGCATTTGAGATGGACTCACGGTGCACGTGTCAAGTCGTTCATCCCTTTACATTGTTGAGTGTATTCCATTGTATGGCTGCATCACAGTTAATCCATTCTCCAACTGAAGAATATTTGAGTTATTGCTAGTTTTTGGAGGTTATATATAAAGCTCCTCTTAGGTTGGTGCAAAAGTAATTGCAGTTTTCGCAATGTTAACCTTTTAAACTGCAATTCCTTTTGCAACAACCTAATATAAATATCTGTGTTCAGATTTTTGTGTGGCTAGTCAGGATCCATCACCCCAGCCAGCACAGTAACTCCCTTCTTTGCCTGCTGATTCAGAACCATGAGGAGTCCAAAATATTATATATATACTCCTCAGCACCTGAGAGTTCTGGTCACCGACATTTGGGGTTGTAAATCTTTGTAACTCTAACATTCAAGAAATTTTGCTCCGGTATCTGAAAGTGATTTAATTTACATTTGCACGATGACCAATGAGGTTGAGCCTGTTTCATGGACTTATTGGCCATTCAAAGCTCTTCCTTTGGGAAGTGTTTAAACTTTTTGCCCATTCTTTTATTGGATGATTTTCTTTTAAACATTGATTCGTAAGAATTTTTTTTTAATGTGTATATAAATTGGATACAGAGTCTTTTTCAGATTGAAGTTTTGTAGTATTTCATTCCAGTCTGTGGTGGGTCTATTTTCTTAAAAGTGTTTTTTGATGAGCATAAGTCCTAAATTTTGATAAAGTCTATTTTATCATTTCTTTCAGTATACTGCCTAAGAAATCTTCTGAATACATATTTTCTGTCAAGATATTATGTATGTTTTCTAGAAGCTTTATGGCTTTACCTTTTAACATTTAGTTCTATGATCAGTCTTAATTCTTTATAAGTTGTGAGGTAAGTGTAGTCTTTCCTTTTTTTATTCAGAAATTTGGATATAGGTTTTTCCAGCACCACTTGTTGCAAAGACTTCTTTTCCCAGTAAATTGTTTTGTGGCCTTTGTTGAAAATAAATTGACCATATAAGTGTGGATGTATTTCTGAAACTTCTGTTCCATTGATTTAGTCTTTCCCCAGTGCCACACTATTTGATTACTATGGTTATATAATGAGTTTTGAAATGGGGTAGCATAAGTCCTTGAACTTTTCTTTTTTATTTCTGAAAATGTTTTGGGTGTTCTAGAGTTTTTGCATTTCCTTATACGTTTTTAGAATCAGCCTGTCAGTTTCTTTAACGAGCCTGCAGGGATTTCGAATGGGATTCCCTTGAGTCTAATGATCAATTTAGGGAGAATTAACATCTAAGCAGTACTGAGTCTTTCAGTTCATAAACTTGAGTATATCTTTCTAGTTATTTAGGTCCTCTTTAATTTCTCTCAGTAATCTTTTGTAGTTTTCAGCATAGTGGTCTTATGTATCTCTTATTTATTTATTCCTAAGTATTGATTATTTTTTGATATTACTGCAAATGGACTTGTTTTAAAATTCCATTTTAAAATTGTGATGTGGTATATCGGAATGTCATTGATTCTTATCTAATGACCTTATATCTTGTGGCCTTGCTAAATTCACTTACATCTTCTAGTAGTTACTTTGTAGATAGGATTTATTATATAGATAACTAGCTTGTCTATGAATAGAATCAGTTTTAGCTCTTCCTTTACATTTTGAATAACTTTTATTTCCTTTTCTTACCTTATTACACTGGCGAAGACCTCTTATACATTATTGAATAGAAGGAGCGAGATTAGGCATTGTAGCCTTTTCTTATCTGAAATGCTTTGTACTTTGTTCATCGCACAGCTCAGAGAGTTCCTATTGACATTCTATATGAAATTCAGATTCCTCTTTTATCACCTATTTTGACATCTTTAAAAAATTCCTTTTATATCATTCACCATAAATTACAGTTATTTTATTTGCTTATTGCTTGGTTGTCTTTCCCTTACACTAACCGGTGAGCCTCTCATAGGAAAACCTCTGTCTTCACCATCGCACGCCCAGTGCACAGCTCAGAGGTGCTTGGTAGGCAGCTCAGTAAATGCTGTGTCGACTCGGTCTGTCTGTGTTGGTAGGACATTTTAGCAGTTATGCAGGCTGTCTTCCTTCCCAGTGTCTGAACCAAGGACGAGGATTATTTCTTGCAAGACTCTTTCCACATTTCTCTTTTCACTTTTTAAATGTTTAGAGGTAAAATTTCAAAATTTCTCATAAACACCACTTATATTTAACACGTGCAGAAGTTGTCATTGATCGTTTATAAAAAAGCAATATAATTATTTCTACTAACTTTTGCAAAATATTGTAGAAAATTGGGATAGTTTGCATTTCCTGGATGTTATATGCACTGAAAAGTTAATCAGTATTCATGCAGTTTGCAGTGGTTCAGATATGAAAACAGGATAAACACATCCACAATTATCTAGTAAGCAGGTGTTGGGTCACCATTTTTTATTCTTTAAAATCTGGAGAAATTGCACTGATGAAATGAATCTGTTAGGCAAATTATCTCCTAATTTTTTTTCCTTTAGCTTTTGTTCTAATTGGAGAAATACTTCATTTGTTTTTAATATAATTTAAGCCTGATGAAAATAAATTACTTTCAGCCTAGAACACAATGATCTAGAATTAATCCAGAAGGCAAAATATCTTCTTGCTGCTCCATTTTAACAGCTGCTCTGATAGAAAGTACAGCTTTAGTTCATGTGGACACACAAGGAAAATAGTGTTGTTTTCCCCCATGTACTATGTCACAGTAGTTCGTTGCCACATCCTACACATTGACAATGAAAATTGCGTGAAAGAAGTAGGTGAAAACATTGAAAGTCCGCTGTTCACTTACTCAGCTCCTCTCCCTCATCCTCATTTCCCCTCCCTCCCTACATTTTTCTTTCCTTACTTTCTCCCCACCTTCCTCCTCCTTTCCTTTGTTCTTTCTTCTGACCTCCCTCTATGTCCCAGTCAGTGTTCTTGTCCCTGCAAATGTAGTAGAGAATAAGGCATGTGTGACCTGTCCACATTCAGCTCACATTGTAGTGGGAAGGTAGGTAGTGAAGAAGCGAACATATGCATATGGTAATTTTTGGTAGTCATAAATGCTGTAAACAAAATTGTGTGAGTGTGTGTGTGTATGAGAGAGAGAGAGAGAGAGAGAGAGAGAGAGAGAGAGAGAGAGAGAGATTGGAAAGGAATGGATGAGAGAGATAGAATGAACATGAATGAGAATCATAGAAGGCCTCTCTAAGGAAAAGGGCATTTCAGCTGAGCTCTGAAGTTCCGCAAGATCCAGGGGATGAGCGTTTTAGGAAGTGGGGATAGCAAATTAGAAACCCTGAGAATAAATTGAGTTTGATGTTGGAGAAACTAGAAAATAATAAACATTTGGTCCAAGTGAAGTAAGCTTGGGAGAGAAGGCTGTAAGGTGAGGCTGGAGGAGAAAGCAGGGACCAGATTCCCGAGGCCGTGATAGGCCAGGACGGACAGTTTTAGTGTGATTCCAAGTGTGGTCAAAAGCCAGCGGTCCCTATGTGGTATGTAAGTTCATGTTGTTATTTAGACACTTAAAAAACATCTTTAATATGATCAAAATACCTAAGTTCAAATTCTCATCTTAGTTTTCTCTTCCAAAATTAAAAAAAAATACATGAAGCAAAAACAGATATGAAAAAAGATGAACAAATCTACAATTGCAATGGAGATTTCAATAGTCCTCTGTCAATAATGGATAGAATAAATAGACAGACATTCAGTAAGGATTTAGAGGATGGACTTGAACAACCTACCAACCAACTTGGCTTAATTGCTTTTTATTTTGTTCAATGCAACTTTCCAGTCCACCCTATATATGTACTTTTTTCTTTTCCAAAGTGGCCATGAAACACTCACCTAGATGACCACATTTGGGGCCCAAACCAAGTTTCAATAAATTAAAAAGCATTGAAATCATACTGCATACGTTCTCTGACCACACCACAATCAAACAAAACTCAGTATCAGAAAAATACCTGGAAAAGAAATCCAAAACATCTGGAAATTAATCTATTCGTTTCCGAATGGTATGGCTCCAAGAAGAAATGACGGGGGAAATTTGAAATTACTTTAAAATGGGTCATATGGCAATTCTATTCGTAATTCTTTGAGGAACCTCCACACTGCCTTCAATGAAATGAATGAGAACAAAAAGCTAAGCATTGCTTTTATTTAAAATAAAAACATTAATATGCAAATAGGTAGAGATTCGCCTGTTCGGCTGCTCCTACAGGTCTGCTGCTTGCGTTTCCCACTCACTTCATATGTCAGTCTCCCATCAGTTCCTTGAGAAGATGACTGCGGTTGTGTCCCTGTTGTAGGTTTGCACCCAACCCTAGTTGGTCTGGCCTTGCCTACTCAATTGTGTAGTCCTGATACTTTTCTTTTAGTTCCAATGAATGACCGTTTATCGTTTTCAGAGGTCATGTTCTGGAAACTGTGGAGGGTAACTTACGGAGCAGTAGGAGGCCAGTTCAAGTCACATGACTCTCCGGCTGACTTTAATTAAAATCTTGTCAAAGCTGCTTCCTTTGTCTCTGTCCTACCTTGGGAATTCTGGTCTACCTTCTTCCTACATTTTAGACTTTTTGTAACTCCTTCTTCAGTTCCTTTTTGTGACTTCTGTTTCTTCGAGCAGTCCTTTAATTTTTTTTACTTTTGTATTGTTTTTGACTTTTTATAATCTTCTCGTATCTGTACTCTCAGTCTGATGCAGCCTGTCCTACTCAACCTGATTCATTCATTTAGGCTTCACTATGTGTTGGGCATTAAGGTGGGAACGGGGTTTGCAAACAGGTGGGAGACTTACGAAGCAGATAATTAATTGAAGTGTGCTAAGTACTTCGACAAGAGGCATGTTAGAAGAGTTATATAAGCAAACATTCATTCAACAACTATTTGTTGGCCTCTTACTGTGTGCCAGGCACTGTGCAATGGAGGTGGTATTCTAGGTATATACTACTAATTGTTTAAAGGTGAGGCATGGAGTTGTGAAGGAAAGAAAAATGATTTGGGAATGGGTCATCTGCTCTGGCATGAGGTATTTGGGGACGCTGAGGGAGTAAGTGGTGAGAAAAAAGGCTAGAAGGGTTATGCAAGTCTTTCTGTCTTTGTAGGGAGTTTAGTCCTGTTTCTGTGGGCATAGTATTTGTTAGCTCCATGGTGACTCTTATCAACATTTCTATATTACTCGTTTCTCTTATTTCTTTGCTTCTCCTTCTGTTTGCTATAGTGACCAATGGCTCTAAGTGATGGTGACCACTAGCACTGCTTATCACGCATTTTAAAAAAGTGGAGGGGGGGGTTGCCAGTAGAGAAGGAACCCAAGAGCAAGGAGCCAGGTATGTGATACTCTTACTTTACCTGGAGTGTTTCCCTCTAGGGTATCATTAGCCTCCTGAAATCTTGATTTCTTTTTCATGTAGGGGAGGAAGAGGTTGAGGGATAAACACATTACTTTGAAAATACCCTGTGGGGTAAAACTTCAATTTATTACCCACCCTGAAATTTTTTATTCTTTTCCTTTAGGTTTCTTGCTATTTAAAGATTTTTGTTTGAATGAAATTAATGAAGCTGTACCTCAGGTGAAGTTTTATGAAGAGGTAAGAAGTAACTGTTTTACTGATGCTTTTATTTCAAAAGCATATTTAAACTGTACTTTGGAAAATATTAAGACTACTGAGTATCTTACAAATATTTAGAAATTCACTGAAAGTAATTAGTAGGCCAAGATATAATATGTAGTCTATTAGAGATGCTGACAACATCTATAGAAATCATATTTCTAAAGGCTCTGGAATGCCCTGGAAGCAATGAGGAATAGTTGGACTAAAATTCCAGAGAATTGACAATCATTCAGAGGTGCACTGAAGATTACCAGCCATTCTATTTTCTGCAGAAGCTTGCTGATTCTGGAGACATATGCTGGGGCAGAGGGCTACTACTGGGTGAAAGAGAAACTAGCAAAGTTTTCTGGTCACCCATTGCTGGAGTGACATATTGGAGACTTGGTGGGAGAAGGTGGAGGGGAGCCGAAGTGCTGGGCTGAAAGCTTCTGGAAGACACACTGAAATCTCCCACAGCCTTACGGTGCTATATTGAAGTGTAGACCTCTGTGGGCAGGAATCTGGAAACAGAACAGGCAAGAGAGGAAATCCCATGGGGAGTGCTCCCTTAACACTGAAGATCTATTGCTACAGATCACCTGGGTCAGCTGTTGATCCCAGGTGTAACAGGTTTGGCCATTGAGACGGCTCCTTCTGGGAGGCTAAAAGCCAGAATAGGTTTCTGGGGCTAGAGTAAAAAATAAAGGGGACGGAGGAGCCCCAAAGGTGTTTAGTCTTTCTCTCAATATATATGCCAAGTTTTGAAGGTGAGTGGGACAGGAGGCAAAAGAGCTATTTTGAAAACCTCTTAAGGGCAGAAGTGATTCCAGTGCTGAGGAGACAAAGATTTCTCACTGAACTCCATTGACACCCATGCCTTAGAAATGGAGCCCTCTGGGGGCAGCCTGAATCCTACAAAAGTGGCAATTCAGACCCAGCCCAGCTCAATCCTTTATTGGGCGATGACCCCCCACACCTGTGTGAAAAAGTATAAGGGGGCCCTCGCTGTCTTTTTTGCAGGTAGCAAATAACATATATAGAGAATCTACAATGTTCCATATACAGTAAGAAGCTGTTGGATACCTAAGAGACAAGATCATATGACTTATAAACAAGGCAATAGAAGCAGACCCACAGATGAATCAGATATTGGAGTCGGCTGACAAGTGCTTAGAATAACTAGATAGTATGTTCAAGATAATAGATACAGAAAAAGATGGACAAAATTGATGGAAGGATGTGGAATTTCAGGATAATTAGATTTTCTTATGGAAAGCCAAGTGGACATTCTAGAGCATGAGTACAGTATTTGAAATTAGAATTAATGGCTAGAACCAATAACAGATTAGTTGCAATACAAGACAGGATTAATAAATAGGCAGAGGCAGATCAGTAGGTAATCTCAAACTGAAACACAGTGAAAAAAGAAAATAACAAAGAAATAGATAAGGACATTAAAGGCATTTTGGACATGGTTAAAAGGTGTGACATAGGTAGAATTGGAGTCCTAAATGAGGAAAGAGAGAATGGGGCAGAAGCAATATTTGAAGAGATAATACTAAGAGTTTTACAAAATGATGAAAGACAGCAGCTTACAGATTCAAAAAACTTAGAAAATCCTGAGCAAAATGACTACAAAGGAAACATCTTTGCACATCAATATAAGTCTATGGAAACCTGTGACAAAAAGAAAATCTTAAAAGAAATAAGAGGGTAGAAAAAGACACATTACTTTTAAAGGAGTAATATTGTGACTGACCTGACTCTGAAATTTCAAAAGAAATGATTACAAAAAACAAAAACAAAACACGATGAAATGGCCATCTTTAAATAACTGAAAGAAAAAAATCTGCCAACCTAGAATTCTATTCCCAGCAAAAATTTGCCTCAAAAAATTAAGGTGAAATAAAAATATTTTCAGATAGAAACTGAGGGGATTTGTCAGTAATGGACCTACATTACAGTGAATACTAAAGGGAGCTACCTTAAGTAGAAGAAAATTTTCCCAGGTGGAAATGCAAGAAGGAATGAAGGACATCATAAAGGATAAATATGTAAAATATAAATAGATGTTGACCATGCAAAACGACAATATAATGTTTTTAGAGTTTAAAATGTATGTAAAACACATGACAGTAGCACAAAAAGCAGGAGAGGGGTTAAAAAGTTAAAGTGTGTTAAGATTCTAGAATTATTGGGGGGGAATAGTAAAAGTCATCATTTGCATAGACTTCAAATCAGTCAAGGAGGCACATTGTAATTTCCAAGGTAACTTCCACAAGAATAAAATGTACACATTTAACAAGTTAAAAGAGGGGGAAATGGATTGAAACAACTTTGTATTAATCTGAAAATAAGGCAAAAAGCTAATAAAAGGGGGACATAAAATAGTAGGTGGTGAAATTGAAAACAGTAAGATGGTAGCAATAAATCCATCTGCATAAGTAATTGAATATAAATGGGCTAATTACTCTAAGACTGTTTGTTAGACTCGATAAATAACCAGAATCCTATTATATACTGCTTACAAGTGGCATACTTTAATCCGGAGGGTGGAAGAGGATATATAATACAAACACCAACCAAAGTAAAGCTGGTATAGCAACACTAATATCAGACAAAGGGCACTAATTCTCAAATGCTACTTTGAGGTTGAGAGATTATTCATAGTGATAAAAGGGTCAGTATCACAGTGTGAAATCTGTATGTTACAAATCACATAACGTCAAAATGTATAAAGCAAAAACTGACAGATTTAAAACTGAATCTGTAATCCTAGTGGGAGGCACACACTTCAAGTTTAATAGAACAAACAGGCAAGATATTAGTAAGAATATAGAAGATCTTATTAAAGTCATGAATAAACTTGACCTAGTTGACAGACGAAATGCTGCATCCAGCAAAAATGTACTTTGTATTTTTTAAAGTGCATAAGGATGTTTATCAAAATAGATCCTATGCTGGGCCCTAAAGAAAGCGTCTACAAATCTCAAGGTTGAAATTGTTCAGAGTATGTCTCTGACCACAGTGGAATTGAGCTCAAATTTAATAATACAGTCAACTAAGAAATCCTTAACTGCCTGGAAACAAATACACTTCTAAATAATTTGTGGGTCAAAGAGGAAATTAAAACAAGAATTAGGAAACATTTTTAATTAAACATATTTAAGAAATGACATGTATGTATTTTTATTAGCATGATGTTGTCTTTTACCCTAAAGCATAGCATAATTAGGGCTGATACTAGTAATCTTTGCACAAGTTTGAAAATTGGAGGGATATTTCTTTGTGGTTTATTGATACACGAAAACTTGATATTTTTCTTAATTTTAAAAATCATATTAACGTATTTCCAGGAAGAATGGTCAAATTATGATGTACATTTTGCGTCAAGTAAAAAAAATGAGCTAAATCCAAAAGGATTTTACTCAGTATGAAGTAACTTTATTATTTCAGTCTGAATCATCAGGCATTTTATCTGGGCAGCACAGCTTGATCTGTCAAAAAATTTTTTCTTTCTTGTGTTGTTAAAAGCTTCACCTTTCCAGTTTCAGTATGTACTAAGTCGCCTTGTCAAATACGGAGAAATCTCCTTTAAAGAAAACTGTTGCTAGGTTGAAGCAGATGACCAATCTACCTGGGGCTATTTCGTAAGCCCTTCTTGCCAATAAGGTGGTGACTAGTGCTGATATGTTTCCATTTGACCTTTAAACATTGGAATTTTTCTTTGTTGGCTTGCTCCACAGCTCTACTCGCCTGTCTGCTTGCTTGGCACATGATGGCCCTGGCTTATCAGATTATATCCCAAAGCTCCAGAGCCTCTTGCTCTGTATTCTTTTTACTGAAGATTCTATCCAGCCTTGGGGCTTCCAATACAGTTCTCTAAGTCCGTGCAATCTCTAAGTGTCGAAGTTATCAGTAATTCTTCTCTGACTCCTTGGTTTCATCAGTCTGAGTATTTCTGGTTGTTGTTTCGTCACCGCAATCTCTAGAAAACATTTTTGTCAGGTATCCTGTATATTTTGTACATTCCTATATCTACTTTCCTATATCCCCAAACTTTTAATAGTTACTGTTGCCGGTGCTAAGTGAAAGTCCTAATAGCTTATCCTGACATTCATATATCTTCATATTAGTTATCAGCAACCATTCCCTCCATAGCTTTCACTTCTTTTTGTTACTTTACTTATTATGTCCTTTCCCCAGCCTAGAATGCTGCTTCCCCTTCTCAGCTCGTGGAAAGCCTAGGTCTGGCTCAATTTCTGTGCTCTAACTAAAGTCCATCTGTACATGTTTCTTACTCCTTTGATTCTCACACCATTTGTGGTCTGTCTTGCTCATGTAACACTTACGTATGATTGCTGCTTGTGTGTGCGTTATCAGTCTTTTCACCTTGACCATTATTTAACTCCTCGACAGAAGGCCTAGGTAGGATCTCGGTGCTGCTGTGCCTCTCAGTTGCTGTGGGATGTGGGGCTAGTCATTGAGCAAACTCTGAAGTGCCTGCCTCATTTCAGCCCCGGAGCTTACAAATGCAAACAGCCCGTGGTGCCTGTGCTTGAGGAGCTCCCAGCCCGGGGACTTAATATTTGAGCTTCAGTTACCTCATCTGTGCAATGAGGTTACTGATCATCTCCTCCTACTTGATAGGCTAATCATGAGGCTCAGACAGGGTGCTGGATGGACAGTTGTCTAACCCATAATGTCTGTCATACACTGTTGAGGTACACGAGATGCTGTAACGTAGTGGGTAAGAGTTCCAGCTATGAACTCAGACTGCCTGGCTTTGGATTTGGACTCTAGTAGTTACTGGCTGTTTAAACTCGGGCCAGCAGTCTCGCTTCTCTGCCTGGGTTTCCTCGGCTAAGAATTAGGGGGATGGCAATGCCTGTCTCCTAGTTGTCGTGTGTGAACACAACACAACAGAGCAGCACCTGACGCATAGTTACTGCTCAGTGTGTTGGTTTATACATTTTGTTCCTGTTGGATTTCAAGGCAGCTTATAAAATAATGTGTATTATACCCACGTTATACCTAGATGTAAAAATAAATAATGGAAAACAAAATAAATAGAAGATCAGAAGTCAAGTTTACTACATAGGATTGTCTTCACTCGCTCAACTAATATTTATCAAACACCAATGCCGGGGGCATTGTTTGGATGAACAAGGTAGACAGAATCCTTGCTGTCGTTGAGCTTCTATTTTTGATGAGAGAAACAGACAATAAACAAGTAATAAATAAACAAACAGGAAATATATCAAGAAGTAATAACTGCTATGTAGTGACTCAAAGCCGACTCAAAACACAGGAAATCTCTCAGGATGTGATAACTGTTATGCAGTGACTCAAAACTGCATGTCTTGTGACTTGGGGGCCACTTTAGATTGAAGGTCAAAGACTGACTTTCGGAGGGGGTGGCACTTGAACTGCAGCTTGAATGACAAGGAAGCTAGTCTTTTAAACATGGGGAACAGGGTCAGTGGGAGACCATGTTAGGTTGAAGTCAGAGCTAAGACACAGCCCCTGATGTGGGGGAAAAGAACTTGGTGTGTTTGAGGAACTGAAAGAAGGTCAGCGTGGTGTGTTTAGAATGGATGAGGGGGTGGAGTAGTGTGGGAGAGAAGAGCAAGTAGACGAGCGAGGCAGGAGACAGCGTTTGGCGGCCAGATAACAAATTTAGATTTTATTCTAAAGCCCATGGAAAATTAAAACGGGAGTGTTAGGTGAATATTCTATAAATGCCAATTAGATCAACTTTACTAATTTTATACATAGTTCTGTCAATTGCTGAGAGAAGGGTGTTCAGGTCTGCAACTCCTGATGTAGAATTGTCAACTTTTTATTGTCAATTTTCTCATATATTTTGAAGCTCTGTTTTTAGATTCATATACATTTATACTTGTTATTTCTTAGTATGAAATGGCCCTCTTTATTGCTGGTAGTATTCTTTGTCTTGAAAAGGACATCACTGGATATTAATATATTCATTATTCACTATTAATGTATTCACTGGCTACCTCAGTTTCCTTATGCTTATTGCTTTCATGCTATATCTTTCCCCATGCACTTTCAATCAGTGTTTTAAATACGTATTTCTTTTAGTCAGATATAAAACTGTCTTGTTCATCCCACCTTCATTTCTGACAATCTCTGCATTTTAGCGGAGTAATCTTAGATACTTTGTTTACCTTTTGTGGGGTTTGCTGAGTTTCTTGAATGTGTAAATTTATATCTTTCACTAACTCTGGTAAAATTTGAACCATTATTTCTTAGAACATATTTTTCCTATCTCAGTCTCTCTTTCCCCTTCTTCTGGGACTCCAATTATATCTATATGATTTTTGGATATTATCCTAAATATTACTGATGCCCTTTGCAATTTCCCCCCCAAATATTTTTTTCTTTCTGTTGTTCAGATTAGGTCATTTCTGTGGATCTGTCTTCAGATTCATTGACTCCTTCCTTTGGCGTCTCTAATCTGCTATTATGTTCATCCGTTGAATTTTTTATTTTTATTTTATTTTTATTTTTTTTATTTAATTTTTAAACTTTTTATTTATTTATTTTTATTTATTTTTTTTTTAATTAAATTTATTGGGGTGACAATTGTTAGTAAAATTACATAGATTTCAGGTGTACAATTCTGTATTACATCATCTATAAATCCCATTGTGTGTTCATCACCCAGAGTCAGTTCTCCTTCCATCACCATATATTCGATCCCCCTTACCCTCATCTCCCACCCCCCACCCCCCTTAATTTAAGCTATTGTGCTTTTTTTAGTTCTGAAATTTTCATTTGGTTCTTTACATAGTTAATATTCTTCTGCTATTTTCTGTTTTTTTATTCATTGCATGCATATTTTCTGTTATGTCTTGAGTATAGTAATAAGAGCTGCATGAAATCCTTGTCTGATAATTCCAATGGCAGAGTCCTGTTGGATTGGTCTTCAGTTATGGTCTCTTCTCTTGCATTTGGGCCACATTTTCCCGTTTTCTTCATGTGTAGAATAATTTCAGATTGTAACTTGTACATTGTGATTAATATATTATTGATATTCTAAACTCTGTTTGCTTCTCCAAAGGGTATGGGTTGATTGTGCTAGCAGTGAACTTGGCTCACTCAAGCTTCAAGCTCTGTCGTCTCATACAGTGGGTAGCCGCTGAAGCTTGTTTATTTCTTTCTAGCCTTAGCTGGACTGCTTTGTGTCAGCCACGCTCACAGGTCCTTATGGGGCCCAACGGAGATTTTGACAGAGTTTATACACAGAATTTTGGAGCTCCCCCTCTGGCTCTTTATGTTCAGGAATATGCTCTCTTACTTTCCAGCTTCTGTTTGATGCCCCTGCTCTGTTATCTGTGTCCTGTTGGTCACCCCAGTTCTCCCGTGTAGTTGCGTATTATATATGTCCCAAATTTACTTGTTTCTTTTTCCTCAGGAGGATTGTTCTGTTAGCAATTGGTTGGCTATTACCTGAAGCAGAGCCTGGGTTTGTGACGTATTTTGAGTATGAAGCTACCATGATTGGCTGATAGATTGCATATTGGGGTAGTGGGAGGGGGTGTGAGCAAAAAAGCAGAATCAATCAATGATGATTATTTTTTTTTGGTTTAAGCAACTTGGCTTATGGTTTTACTCATTTTTGTGAGAAAGAAGACTCAGGGGAAGAACATTTTGGGCTGGGGTAGAGAGGGTGTAGAAATGTCAAACAGGTAGTTAGATACTTAGGATTTGGAGCACCAGGGGGAGAAGTGAGCCCTAGAGGTCCAGACTTACAGTGGAATTCAATTGCTATTTGGAACTGTGGGACTGAATAACTTAACCTAAGGAGGAAATAGCAGGTGAAAAAGGGGTGCCCTAGCACCATTGCTCCGAGGTGCTTCAGTATTTAGAAACAAGCAGAGGAGAAAGAACTACCAAGGGAGACTGAGGGAGAGGAGCCAGGGGCAAACCTCTGTAGAGTAGAGATCACAGAAGTCAGGAAAGAAAGCTGCAAAGGAGACAGGACTGGCAACTGAGTTGGATGCTGCTGAGAAGCCAGTGAAGCTAGCACAGAAGAGAGACCTTTGATTGGGCATGGTGGAGGCCATCAGTGATGGCATAGACCATCCCGCTGGAATGGTAGTGGGACAAACCAACGGGGGGTGAGAAAGCTGTGGACCAAAAGCGCTTACTCTTAGGGTTCTCAGTCTTTCAGCTGCATGTGCACAGGGAGCTTTGTAAAGCAGAAGGGGTCTACATGACCAGGGAATGTGTATCGCTGATGAGGACACTTGTGTTCTGCCGCAGGGGAGACTTTTCACCTTGAACTCAAGCCTCTGCCTGGTCAGGTTACCAGGACAACCTGACCGCCAGAATTAGAGGTGGCATGTTTTCTGTGTATGCTACAATAAGGACATCCTGTCTCGAGCTAATGGGTAGTTGACTGCATGTTCTTTAATTAGTGGTCTTATTGATAATGGAAAGCAAATTTTGAATTATAGCCACAGACACTTGAGGCTCTTACTTTGCCTACTGACTGTTGTTTGCTGTTGTTCAAGTTGGAGTTCAAGAGGCGCAAGGCTCTTAATAAAACCAGTATTGTGGTTCAGAGTATGATTTGCCCAAGAAACTAGCATTTTCTGTATAGCCAGATTATTACAGGTCCTGAAAAACTTCCATAGAATCAGCGTTTTTGAATCAGGTGTCAACCTGCATTATAGGGTCCCTGAAACATAGACTTATGTTTCATTATACTTGTTTTCAAGGCTAACAGTTCCATGGAGGCTCAGTAGTCCTTGCATTTGTTCACATGTTTAGGCAGAAACACTGGCCTTTGGTTCACCAACAGTCTGTCTGTTTTACCCTAGCATTCTGGCGTTACCCTCTGGACCTGCCTAAACGAAACAACAATAGAAGTCAACCAGGCCCAAATCCTGTGTTTTCCGGCTCTCCTTCGGATTTTGGTGGCCGGCACTGGCCTTGCAGCATTCTGGCCTGCTGGTTGAGCTCTTTAGGCTTATTCTCCTGAGTTAATTGAGGGTGCTTAAGCCCAGGTGCTCTGGTTATGCCGACATTGTTAGATTGCTCCCTCTTTAAAACAGTCATTTCCTCTTGGATGAGGTACCAGCCTATCCCTGTCTGCCCGCTTTCTGTCCGTTTTTGTCTGTTCCAAGAAGACTATTCTAAGCCCTGGCAGTTGCAGACTTGTGACTCGCAGCCATCTCAGTGTAACACGGGTGATATGTCAGGGCAGTTAAAATGATTCCGGTCATTTCTCAGTATGTGACCCAGCCAGCTCTCATATGCGACTTTCCACACTCCTCTCCCTGCCGTTTCTTTCTCAGAAATTCTTACAGGATTTACCGATTTTGATTTCGAAACTGTCAACCCCAGGCTGTAAAGGAAAACAGTAACTTTTATTTCTCTTCAGTTTACACTCTCTCCCATGGGACTCGTTAGCCCCACCTTGTATCACACAAAATAAAGAGCGTTTGGGTACTATGCAAGTCAGTAGGACAACTGACTACCTGTTCGAAACATTTCCCCCCTAAAATAAGTCATACGTAATAATTAGTCATTACATTGAAGGTCTTTGCTACAGTCTTCCTCCTAGCTCCATATTTCACCTGTGTTTGCATTGTCTTTTTGTCTTTTGGATTAAAAGTATTTCTGTAAATAAACAAAAACACTTCTCTGATCTAGGAGCTTCCGTTATCAGGTTAGAATGACGGGGCCATTTCTACACAAAGCAGATATTTATAAAGAAGATTTTTTGATTGTGCCCATCTTAACACCAGTCATGTTACCTTCCCTAAGTTAGCAAAATATTCTATTTGAAATAAACTTTCTGTTAATACTTTTCCAGTGCAGGTGAGGTTCCAGCCTGAAAAACCAGTGTTTTTATCTATGGGTTAATGCCTTTCCAAAATATTTAGTTGGTTTTAAAACAAAATCTCTTTGCAGGCCTCCTGACAATGTATTTTTTTTCCTCCTGTTGGTTTTGTAACCATGTAGGTTGAGTGAGAACGATCCCCATCATAACTCTTAGAACTGAATTACAGCCAAATTTAAATTATTTGTGCTTTGGAAAGGAGAATTGGCAAGGATGAATGGTCCATGGCTGATCTAGTGTAAGATAATTGTAACCATGGCAGTATTTGTTTCCTAAAATATTGTGTTTCTAAATTTAAGTGATGAGGATCGTCATAGGAAAAAATCCATTTGTATGTTTCATATTGAATTTAAATTATTCCAACTTCATTATTACAAATTAGAAGTAGTTGTTTCCTGTGGAATGGCCGGTTCCATTAATTTGCATGATCGTGTGTGGAAGTGGCGTCTGCCAAGGCTAATAACATATTTTAATTAATTAAGTTTCTAGGAAGACATACCAAACAATAACTTTTTTTTTTAATTTTTATTTATGTATTTTTAAAAGGTCTTTGTTAAACTATAGCTAACGTATGATATTATATTAGTTTCAGGTGTACACCATAGTTACGCAACATTTAACAATAACTTTTAAATTATCTAGATAAAAGAATATGAAAAGATTGATAATGAGAAAGATCGCCTTTCTAGAAGTCGACAAATTTATGATACGTATATCATGAAAGAGCTGCTATCTTGTTCTCACGTGAGTATTTCTTTTTGTTCTGTTACTTTAGTATAGTTATATTTGGGGCAACCTTCTGTGTTTCCAGAACAAAAGTAAAACAGGTGGAAGGTATTTAAAAATGAAACAATACTCATCCAGAATGGAGCCCATTTCTCCCGTTTTGTCATTTGTTTCCTGATCATTCTGATACAATATCTGTTGCTCCGTATGCTCTTGGTATATTTCCAAAAGCAGATACTGTCGCTGCAAAAACTGGTAAAAGAAAGTAGCTAATTCAGAACAATGGAAGAAAGAGCCAGCTTCAATTTAGACTTTCTCAAGGAACTTAAGCTTTATTGTTTTAATTTAGCTATACTTTAACAATTATCAGATATTGATAAATACAAACCTTAAGTGGTTTCTTTTTAAATTAATATGGAAGATTGTAATTATTATGTTGTGTTCGTTAATTGTTAAATAATGGTTGAAATATATATTTCTTTCTTGTAAATAGAGAAACAGTTCAATTTGGTCATTAGAATAAACTAGGTTCCTAGGAAATCACCAGGAGTAGGTGGAATAACTAGTAATAAAAATTTACCATGTAATCTCTACATTAAGACTGTTTTCCAAAAGAATAGCCTAACAGTCCTGGCCTGCTGTGTCCAGTACAGTAGCCACTAGCCACATGAGGCTGTTTAAATTCATTAAAATCAGAGGGAATTTAAAATTTAATTCCCGACTTCTTCATGCACCACATTTCAAGTGCTCAGCAGCCACCTGTAGCTTAGTGGCTCCTGTGTCAGGTAGCTCAGACACACAACGTTTCTGTCAGAAAGTTCGGTGGGACGGCATTGGCCACGATAACAGTGTGTTTTAGTGTATTTAGTGTCCTGTATTTATTGTGTTTGCAGTTCTTACTGATATTTGAATCACTGGGGTGGCTGAAGACGACACCTCTTGTAGCATAATTGCGTTACTGTTCTTTGGACCCACCACCTACCTTGCAGTAGAAAGAATTTCTGAGCTGGAGCTCATCCTCGGTGCCCCGTGCCTTGCTGGGGAGCCGTTGAACCTTGGAAAATGCCAGATGTTTACTGCGAAAGCCTCTGTAAACTTAGTTTCCAGAGCAATGTAGAGGGTTTTAGCAGTGCAATGTGCTTTTTAGACTTTTCTTCTTCTCTTGCATTATGGAAGGAGACGTAATTTGAAGTTTTGGGGGAGGAGAGAATTTGTAATTCTTGTCAGCGTAGATTCTATTCTTTTAGAACCAGTTCCCCCTCTATTGTGGTTATAGCAGGATTTTCCTTAAGCTAGAACCTTTGACCACCCTGGTTTAGCTCTATAATCCTGGCATTTAATTCTTAGGTGTGTTTTCATGCATCTGTTTTTCTCTTATGTAGAAATTTTAATTTTGTAGAAATTTTACATTTTTAGGACCCCGTTAATCAGCTATTCGAGGGATGTATGCAATAAGTAAGGTGATGATAAGATTCTTTACTTTTTTTTTTTAATCACAGTAATCTTGAACTCTTGTGGGATAAGATATGTCAGTCAGCTACCCCCCACGCTCATCAGCCCTCTAAGAATGTGTCTGTAAGAACTCTGGAAGCTCAGAGGAATAAGCATTTGTTCAGCTTGCCCACAAATATCCAACAGATTTTTAAAGAATGCTTGTTAATATAATTACCACAGATTACTGTTTAGTAATTGTTGTGTTAAATGATACGTCGTGATATTGTACAACATACAGAGGTTTGTGATGTTTTATAATTGTTGAAAAAAGTATTGCTTTTGATTTTTAAAAGCCATTCTCGAAGCAGACGGTAGAACACGTGCAAAGTCATCTATCCAAGAATCAAGCAACATCAACCCTTTTTCAGGTAAGAGAAGATTATTTCCAAATAAATATATAGAATTTGCTTAACAGTTGGACTTGGTGGCATTGTCTTTGCAGGGGTGTAGGTTCTAGAGAACTCCATCAATGGAAGACTGTTCTCTGGAAGTTCATCTAGAACAACTGAAGTTTAGTATTGTCTGTCATCTCGTTGAAATGTGCTCTTATACCAACATCGTTCATAATTTCTTTCCCGAAAAAGTTCACTAGCGCTTTCTAGTAACATTATTTTCGATAAACCAATGAAGACAAAACATCGGAGGACAAAGCCTTTCCCCTTTTGGCATCCTAGGCCCCCGTGATAGGTGGGGAACGTCCCAAGGTTTCTTTTGTGGCGGTAGCGGTGTTGATTCTCCCGGTGATCAACACCCAGATGACACAGGTTCGTTTTCAAGAATCAAGAGCGAATGTTCGGAGGAACTGGATTTTACCTTGGCTCCTTGGGTCTTGAGCACAACACGGCCAATGCATTGAAATTATAAGGCTTGGAAAACTCAGTCAACAATGAAGGGGCCTGTGTGTTTGCTGCTCTTTTGATGTACTGGGTTCTCCTCTTTCCAAAGCCCTTTCCATCCTATGTGTTTTCTGTAGAGGTAGCAACTTGCAAGGACATGGTAAAATTTTCAAATGGATAAGATACTTTTTTATGTTTATGAATGATAAGAAACATGAAAAAAATGCCATTGAGTAATGTTGTGATTTTCATAAATGAAAGAGTTAATTTATCCTTTTTTGGATGACTCTGTCACTTACAGAGAGACAAGCTGATTTATATGTTGGTGCCTCACGATAGGATTTATGTATGCAAAGTGAATTTGATTATTTTACATAGCGGAAATACTCATTTGTCTCTTAGAACATTTGGATACAGGAACAAATTGAGTGTTACTTTCCTGCCAAAATCATTAGATGGACTTTTCTTAAACTGTAGGACCTTTCTGTGTAGTCTAGTTGGTTAAAAGCTGGCTCTGAAATTCATTGAGCTGGGCTTAGAGACCTGGGCAAGCTACTGCACCTTCCCTAAGTCCAGTTTTCTTACCTGCGAGGTGGAGGTGACAGTGGGCTCTCCCTTAGAAGGGGTCCCGAGGACTCAATGAGAAAGGTACATGTGAGTTGCTTTGCACTGGGCCGACTATCACATGCTCCATAAATGTCAGCTGTCATCAAATATCTGACATTCAAAAGTGCACTGTGAATGTCTGCATTTTTGTTGTCTCCATGATACTTTAGTGTCAGAATTTCAGCTTTCAGTTGACTTTGACATGGTTCATAGATAATCTTATTGTTAGTTACATTTAACATTGCTAAATTATACCTCACAACATGAATTTTACCATTCTGATTTTAGCTTTTCTCGAAGAAGCATAAATAACATTAAAAAAGAGTTCCAGGTGAGACGCATACAAAGACCACCAAAATTCTTTTCATGCCTTCAAAGAACACCCATTTTAAAACTACTACTTAGTATAGCTTATAAAAATGCTTTCCTGATTTGTTCATTAAAAAAAAAAAAAAGAAAATAATGCCCTGGGAAAATAGATATAGAATGGATGGTGTTCTTATTTCAAAGGTAAAGGAAATACTCATTGTTACATTGGTTAAAATGAAGAGCATATTAGTGTAATTCAGTGTAACATGTGCCATCAGAGCATATTGATAAAAGTATAGTTAGAAGTTACACGTTTGGATGTCCCGTGTATAGAGGGACATTAAAGTTGGTTGACATTCTTTGAGTTGAAATTATTTTCCCCCAGCTTTACTGAAGTATAATTGACAAATAAAAATTGCATATAGTTTAAGGTGCACAGCTTAACGCTATACGTACACATTGTGATGTGATTACCACAATCCAGCTCGTTAACAATTCCGTCCCCTCACGTAGTTACATTTTTGTGAGTGTGGTGAGAACACTGAAGATCAACTCTCTTAGCAGATTTCAAGGAGGCAATACAGTGTCATTAACTGTAGCCAGAACTGTGCATCCTGTGTAAAGGAAGCTTTGTACCCTTGACCAACGTCCCCCCATTTCTGCCGCCTCCCAGCCCCCGGGGAACCACCATTCAGCCACCTGCTTTTATGAGTTTCACTTTTTTAGATTCCATGTGTGAGATGACAGTATTTGTCTTTCTGTGTCTGGCTTATTTCACTTAGCATAGTGTCCTTCAGGCTCATCCGTGTTACCACAAATGGCAGGATTTCCCTCTTTTTAAAGATTGAATAATATTCCTCTGTGTGTGTGTGTGTGTGTGTGTGTGTGTGTGTGTCCATCCCACATTTTCTTTATTCCTTCTTCCATCATCGGACACTTGGATAGTTTCCAGGTCTTGACTATTGTGAATAATTCTGCAGTGAACATGGGAGTACAGCTCTCTCTTTGACGTACCAATTTCATTTCTTTTGGATATATACCCAGAAGTGGGATTGCTGGATGATGCGGTAGTTCTATTTTTAAGTGTTTGCGAAGTCTCATCGTGTTTTCCATAGTGGCTGCCCCAGTGTACGTTCCCACCAACAGTGTACATGGGTTCCCTTTGTTCCCACATCCTCTTATCACTTCTCTCCTGTCTGTCTAATAATAGCCATCCTGACAGGTGTGAATTGGCATCTCATTGTGGTTTTGATTTGCATTTCCTTGATGATTAGTGATGTTGAGCACCTTGGTATGTCTTCTTTTGAAAAATGTCTGTTCAGGGTCTTAGCCCATTTTTAAATCAATTTATTTGTTTTGGTGTTGTTGTTGTTTGTTTTGTTATTACGTTGACTTTCTTTACTTTCTTTTTTTTTTAACTTTCATTTATTTTAAGTGTGTTTTTGCAGGACCCATCAGATCCAACTCAAGTAGTTGTTTCAATCTAGTTGTGGAGGGCGCAGCTCACAGTGGCCAGTGTGGGGATCAAACCGGCAACATTGTTGTTAAGAGCTCTAACCAACTGAGCTAACCAGCCACCCGTATGTTGAGTTTCTTATATCTTTGGATATTAACCCCTTCTCATATATGTGGTTTGCAAATATTTTCTCCCATTCTATAGGTTGCTTTTTTACTCTGTTGGTTGTTTCTTTGACTGTGCAGAAGCTTTTTAGTTTGATGCAATTCACTTGTCTATTTTTGCTTTTGCTGCCTAAGCCATTAGTGTCATAAACAAAAAATCATTGCCCAGGCCAATGTCAAGAAGCCTTTCCCCCTGTGTTTTCTTCTAGTAGCTGTACGGTTTCAGGTCTTATGTTTAAGTCTTTAATTCATCTTGAGTGGATTTTGTGTATGGTGTGAGATAAGGATTCAGTTTCATTTAGCATCTAGACGTCCAGTTTTACTAACACAATTTATTGAAGAGACTTTCCTTTCCCCATGTGTATTCTTGACACCCTTGTCAAAGCTCAGTTGACCATAGATACGTGGATTTATTTCTGGACGCTCTTTGTGCTCCGTTGGTCTGTAATGTCTGTCTTTATGTCAGTACCATCCTATTTTGATTACTGTCGTTTTATAATATATTTTGAAATCAGGAAGTATGATGCCTGAGTTGAAATTTCCTACCCAAGAAAAGAAGGAGTGTAACAAAAATGCTCTGAAAGTAAATACACAATGTTTTTTTATTGAATTCTTTTTTGTTTGCAAAATTGACTTAGAAGTAAGTAATTGTATAGGCCTATTTTGGCGGCAAGGGTAGGGAGGAGTCCTGACTTGTGCTAGGCTCTGTGCTTGCTCTCAACATTCTTAGTCTTATTAAATTCTCACAGTAGCCTTGAAAATTAGGTACGACCATCCCATTTTACAGATTAAGAGAGGTGAAGTAGTTTGCTCATGATGCCACTGTTGAACTCTGGCTTTTGCACTGTTTTCCTGGAATATTTTGTGATTCTTTCTGTTGCAAATAGCAATGGATATATGATATTTAGTCAAGAATTCCTAGTGACCTTTGTCTTTTATTTTATTAGCAGAAAGTGTGGGATGTTTGATAAAATATGAAAAACTATTAGTGAACATAATAGTTTTTATAAATAGAAAATCTATGATACATAAGTTTAGCCTATTCATAGACTTTTGAACAGTTGCTCTGCAATCTTCTGATGTCTTTTGAACCTCTTGAGACGGGTGGCCTTCAGGCTTTTGCATCTAGAGAACTTGGCTAAGATTGTCTGTGTCATCGTAGAATCACAGGATTTCAGAGTTGGGAAGAGCTTCAGCGAGAGAGAGTTCAGCTTCTTTTACCAGGAAGGAACAACGTCCATTTGGTTTTAGTGACCAGTGCCAGTGTCCTTCCCACGACAGCAGTACCCCTGGGAGGGGTAGAGGCTGGCTGAGCCCCGAGTCTGTTTTCTGCTGCAGGAAGTGAGGCTCCCAGAAGAGCTGTGGTTGTCTCACTACCTGTTTGGTTACTGTGGCTTCTGCAGACTTCCTGGTCTCATCACTTGCCTCGGACACTTTCTGATCTACTCCTCGTTTCTTGCAAATTTTCAGAACGATGTGAGAACGCACAGAAAACCCTCAATTTGCATCATTCAATGTGGGGTATCAAGATATTTTCCAAAACGATCTAATTGACTCTGTACTGAACTGTGAAATGTTGACATTTGATAGTTATAGTTTTTATTTAAAGTTCATCACATGGAAAATTAAAGTTGTGCCGTTTACTCAGTACTGTGCAGAGCGGCGTGGAATTGAGGTAGATTGTTCTCAGGGTAAGTGCCCTGCAGAAGCAAGTCAGGAGCCCTGGCCTTAACCTTGTCTCGGCATGAATTGCTTTCAAGTTTGTCCTCCAAAATGTGTCACGATCCACAGAAAATAATGGCAGTATTTATATTGTAAATAAATACAGTTAAGGTGCTACATTTTATTAAAATAATGATTGAAGTATACAAATTTCCTATTGTTATTCTTCTTGAAAAACACAAAACTATAGAAAAAATACATCTGCTTTCCTAAACTTCCTTCCTGGAACACTGAGCTCATGGAGTAAAGTCAAACGCCACAGTCAGTGGCATGGAAGTATCATTTAACTATAGATGAACGTCACAGCGAAGATGTGAAGCCCGGCTTAGCCGTGAATTTGCTCAGAGACTTTGGGAATGTACCTGCCACAGCCCCATAACCTCTTGGGTACCAAATAAGGATTGGGATTAATTTCCCCTCACACCCCACCCCATGGTTACCTTTAGCTGTATGATTCCAAGAGGGAGAAAGTCAATAAGGAAAATACCTAATTTTAAAAACTTTACCCGTGGGTCCCTTGGTTTCAGTCTTTAAAACTCAATAATAATGCTGATCATTTATAATAACCATAATTAATTAATAGTGATTATATAATTATAGTCATTTACAGGATGTGCTGCATAACGTACAGGGCCTAGTACAAAATGAAAATGTGGGGCCTCTTGTTCAGAAATTGTTGAGAACTTCACGATGGTGACAGGGCACTAATGCAGCCCTGTGCCCTCTGAGCATAAGCCCTGTGGGACCTCCCAGGGCGCACACCCACTGACCCACGGTGACTCTTGTCATTTAAGAGGTGTCTGTGACCTGCAGTGCGCCGTGCTGAGCAGTGGGGACATAACGGCCAGCAGGACGGGGTGGCCTTGCCGTCGTGCAACGTGCCATCATGTGGGGTAGATCAGTGTTACCTAAATGGTGGTGAGGAATCCGTTAGTGAAAGTCGGACAGGTGCTGAGAAGGGCACGTACAAGATGCCGCGGGAGTGCGTACTTGGGAACCTCACCTTGTCCAAGTCCCATCGGTGTGTGTTTGTCCCTGTCATATGTCCCTGTTTATGCAGTGTGCAATTCCTTTTCCTTCCTTTCCAGCCATACATAGAAGAAATCTGTGAAAGTCTTCGCGGAGACATTTTTCAGAAATTTATGGAAAGGTATGAAACTTTATGTATGTAAACACAACCTTCTTTTATGGAGATACATTTGACATATAACATATTAGAATGTAAATATGATATGATATGATATAAAATCTTGTACCTCATTTAACTCAATAAGTGCTATCCTTAAAATATGTGTTAATTTATTCATTCCCCAAGTATTTATTGACCAGGTACCATGTGCCAGGCTTTGTGTTAGGCTCTCTCCCTGATACTCTGCATTATAATTTAGGACTTGCATATCTTAACATCCCTTTGACCTTTAGTTCCTTAGCTTCAAAATGATCTAAAATTTAAATAGATGAGGGAACCTTAATTTTAAAAGTATCTTATTGGGACACCTTTGCAAATGCAAAGCACAACTCTATAATTTATCTATTAATAATTCATTTGTTTGGACTTTGAAATCATGTCCCCCAAAGTGGGACAAGCCCGTGTCCAATTCTTTATGTAGTAGAATTTAAGGGTATAGGCTAATACATGTCTGTGGTCACATATATCATTCATATATGTAATAAATATGTCCCTTTGGGTTACTCACACTGTTGAGTGCGTTTGTCATAGAAGATGCTGAAATGTTTCAGTGATGCCCGTGATAGTGTTGAGCTCATCTGCCCTTCAGGCCCCTAGCAGTCCGTATTTGAGTATTCGTCACTGTTAGAATCAGCTTTCTAAAACCAAATCTGCATACACTGGCTGCTTTGCCCCATAAACTGGGCTGAGTTCTAGACAGTGGACATGGTGATGCTGTCTCATTGCCCAAGCCGCCTGCAGCTGTTCCCTAATTGCCCTTTAAGAACAAATGCTGCTTCATTAGTTTTTTTCTCTGCATGTTCACAGAACTAAAGTAATTTAGGGGAAAAAAAAAACACAAAAACGTTGTGTTGTGGTTCTACCAGAGTTCAAGAGATAATTTTATCCTGGAGTGGAGTCAATATTTTGGGAAACTAACATGCGTCCCAGTGATGATATTTTTCTGAGGAGCAGCAGAAACTTGGCCAAAAAGCCGTGGAATCGAGGCTGGGATGCTGGCTCTAGGCTGACTCCATGGCTGTTGGTTCTAAAATCCGACCTTTCCCACCACAGGGTCAACCTAGCTTTTATGATCCTTGGGGGAGAGGGGAGAAATGGGGACCACAATTTAAATTGGAGAAGAAGTTCAACCTGCATGGCCCGTTGTCTCCTTCTGAGTGAGCCATTCACTGTCATTGTCACAGGAAATACAAGGGAAGCTGTTTGCATTTTAGGCAAGCTCACACGCTGGATTTCGGGAAACACTTACCATTTTACGTAAATGAATTATTTTTAAAGTCAATTTGTTTGTTTTTATACCTTTTTGGGTTCTTTTTGTGTTAATACACTCTCACATTAGACTTTAAGAAATCCATTGTCAAACCAAGAGTTTTGAGCTTGCGTTTTGAAAAGCGTGGGACAGCCCGGAAATAGAACCCTGTGGCCTTCAGTGTCCTCGGGACTGGCCACACTCTCAGGGCCTCATGGTTAAGCCATGGCTGGGTGGCCACAGGCAGTGTGATGACAACGGGAAGTCATCAGCTGTGCAAAGCCTCATCTCTGCCTCCTGACGCGGAGGAGGGATGCAGGGCTAAGTGCCAGGTAGCGCTCAGTCTAGGAGGCAGGCTTTCCCTCTTCTCCGTGAGGTTTCTGAGCCACGTTCAGGCAGTTAACTTCAACTGCTCCGCAGTCTAAAGCCCGAGTCAGGGATTGGAGTTAAAAACCCTCTTCCTCACCCTCACTGTACCCCAGTCATTTCTGTTCCTTTTGACTTCTGACCCGCCCTCTGAGATCCTTGTAATTCGCCTGCAAGGGCTCTGGCTGTCTGAGCCCACTGTCCTTGGGCTCTACTCTGTTCTCTGCCACGGTTTCTCTTCTCCCAAGAAGCGCCTATTCTAGTAAGTAGGTAGCGACTAGGAATAGTGCTCAGGGAACCCCCATGGGCACACGACTGAGCCTGGGCGCCCAGGGGCCATCTCTGCTGCCTAAAGAACTTGTTACAACACACCCATATGTAATGGACAAAATGTGTATTTTGAGGGTATTCTTTTTGGGGGCAGGGGGGTGTCGTATTTGGGGACAGGGTAGAGCATGGGTGTTTGTTCTAGACTCTTCTCTTGACCATTGGGACACTTCTCTCTCCCTGGCTGTTAATCCTCCCCAGCTAGTGTGCTAATTTGTAAAATGTGCTAAATCACCACCCTCTGTTGCCAGCTCTGAACTTCAGACTGTGAGAAAAGAGAATCTGAGTTAGCCCAACACACTACGCAAATTTCACAAACCAGTCATGAATATACGAGTATAAATGTAGAGTACATCTCAATGTGGTTTTGCCTTCTGTGCTCACCATGCTTAAAAGAAAGAACAACGAAACGAAAAACTGTTTGAAATAACTATCAGAAACTCTCAAAATGTAATTTTATTTTACCAGCCTCAGAAATGTTAGGAGGATCAATGAAACACTCCTTAAAGGCCATTGTAGATCGATTGATAAAAGATGCTATGTAATTACAAAGAGTTCTGCTTTTGATTTCCAATTTGATTATTAGCCTCTGAAATATTTTTAAAAGCTTCTTAGAAGGCATATTAAATGAAACCCCCAGGGGAACTGGGATATTTGGATGCCTTAAGACAGTGTATTAGAATGCTGCTAATACGTATGACTTGCACTTCATAAGAACTCTCTCCTTTCCATCCTTTCTTTCTTTTTCTTCTTCATTCATTTATTCTTTCAAAGAACCCTGAATACTGTGCTCGTGTGTGAGAAATCCTGCCGGGGCCTTAGATGAAAGCTAACAGTCACCGAGAATGTTCTTTGCTTTGAAGAACTATGCATTCAATGTAGAACGCATTTTTTTTTTTAATTTTAAAACAAAACACCTTATAGATACATTTTTATTAAATAGATATGGGGTAGATATTTTCATTACTTCATGGATGAAAAAAGCATTCATCAAGCCGTTGAGTAAATTGTGGGAGCACTTCCCCGCAGTATGACTTACGGCATCTTCTGATTCTAGTTGGAAGGTTCTCCTCCTACACTGTTTGTGTCTCTGAGAGGCGATACTTGGCCTGGGTTCAAATCCTACTCCCCCCGTTCTCTCACTGTGTGACCGTGGGCAAGCCTTGGTCTTCTCGGCTGTCAAATGGGGATCGTCATAGTACCTGTGCATGGAGTTGGTGGGAAGTGTAAACGAGCCTCTAGAGCCTGGCACATCGGAGTGTTTGCTACTCTTATAATTAGTTTTAAACATTAATTTTTTTTTGTCATTGAGAGCTTCACTGTCCAGTGTTATAGCCGCTAGCCACGTGTAGCTATTGAACAGTTGCGATATGACTAGTCTGAATTAAGATGAGCTGTGAGTGCAGAATACACACTGGGTTTCAACGACTTGATATAAAAACAAGAATGTGGAATTTCTCGTAATTAATCTTATACTGATTGCATGTTGACATGATAATTTTGATATGATACATTGGGGTTAAATAAAATATATTATTAAAATTGAATTACACATATGGCTCATATTATTCTGCCGTCAGACAGCGCTGATTCCCATAAAGACGTTACCGTAATGACAGTTAAAGGAAAAACATGCAGTTTTTCATTTGAATCATAAAGCCACGAATACCGGTGAATGCTTTGTGAAAAAAATGTTAAAAAAGAAACTTACTCTATTTGAGAAGCAGCGCAGCTGTAATGCAGTTCCAGTTTATCTTGTAATATTGTTTTTTTAAATCCAGTTAATTTGATATTTAACTTTCCAGTAATTATTGATATTCTTTTTTTAGTGACAAGTTCACTAGATTTTGTCAGTGGAAAAACGTAGAATTAAATATCCATGTAAGTATCATGCTTTTCTTTCTTTCCTTCTTCCTTTCTTTAAATAAAAACTTCCTCTGGCTTAACGTCGTGAGAAAATGCTTGTACTCCCAAGGGTGACACATTGGCGAAACAGATGTGCTCCTTACAGCTTTATGTACGAAGAAGTCGTCCTCCCATATTTAGCTGTAAACAAGTTGAATGTTAATTCTCTTTTTTCATATTCCTATAAGAATGTGTTTATTTATTTAAGAAAGGATATTTTAAGCAGTAATTGACCCTTTAACAGAAATAGTAAAAATACAAATCTGTATAATGTAATTCCCATAGGCCCTTTCTTATCTTTCACCATCCTGGCAAAGTTCCTTTTCTTTTCCTATTTTTAAGTATAATCATGTAATAAAAACGATGACATCTTTTCCTAAACCAAAGTTTCATCTTCTTCTTTTATTTTGAGAATGCTAAAAGCCATCCTCAAATACTGGCGACTTTCTAACATGTATTTCCCTAGCATTCCGTCTTCTTTCAACTTTCAGTGTCAGTAATCATTGCTTCACTTTTAGAATGCACGTTTGTTTGTACAGTCTCTCTTACCTTCTCCTCTACGTCCTCCCTTCACATAGGTTTGCATTTGGGACAGAGAAATTATCAACTGGATTTTTTTTTTTTTTTGAGTTCTTTAACTTGAATGGTACTATTGGAAAAGGAGTTGGGGTATTTTTGGTTCTTATTTTGTTTTTGTTTTTGTTTTTTAACTTCCCATTTGATTCACACTTACTGGCAGGGTTTAGAAGCAAGAGGCAATAACACACGTTTTTAAAATCCCTTCTGTCTTCTGCTCTGGGTCTTCCTTATGCTGTTCTCTGCCAGACGGCTTGGTTCCCTCAGGTCCCGTGGTCCCTAAGCATCAAGTATAAAGCCTATGGGCCGGACACCCCCACCTGGCTGTGGGCCTGATGTTTTTAGAGCTGTTTGGGGGAACCGTCAAGAATCTGACCCTGGATTCTCCAGGATATGTACACTAGTAGGCATTTGCTGTTGTCCGACAGCCTCTCACCAGGACTGTGGGATGGTCTGTCTGCCTTTGCACCGTCTGATGCTATGACAACTCCGTGTGAAGCCTGGCATTGCCGAGATATTGACAAAAGGCCGGTGCCTCTGAATAAAGCCTCTTTATATCACCCTTAGTCGTGTTGCAGGCTCACATGCCCAGAGTGAGCCCTCTATTCACTGATGTTATTGATAGAAAATCCACGTGGCCAGCATCTGTTGGGTTTTCTGATCATATGGCCCACTCTTAGGAAAACACAGACGCCCTTGACGTAGACTTATTTTTCTGCCATGATAATTCCTGGAATTGGCCGAGCTGTTCTCAAATGTTAGTCTTCAGAGTAGCTGAAGTTGTTTTTCATTTTGACTAGAAATTTCACAATCACTTCTTTTCAAAGGATGCATCTTGTAATCTAAGATTTATGAGATTGGAAAAGCCATTTGACTTGGCTCCCAGTCTGTTATCCTCCCATTTGCCTCCATTTTGTGCAGTTTGGGGGTGGAACAGGAGGAGGTTCTAGAAAATTTTGCTACCTTGTGCATCTCATCTTTCAGTTTGAGGAAATAGTCATGGAAAAGGCAGATCTACATCAAAGCTGCCATTTCAATAACTTGTATACGTTTTGCATGGGAAAAAATCTTTACAACATAAGTTTTATGCAATTGTATGTTTCCATTTTGTATTTTTGAATTCACAGTTGACCATGAATGATTTCAGCGTCCACAGGATCATTGGACGAGGAGGCTTTGGTGAAGTATATGGTTGCAGGAAAGCAGACACTGGAAAAATGTAAGCTTTCTGCGCTCGTACATTTTGCTGGGAACATGAAGAGGATTTTATGTTCACATCCAAAGAAAATTCCTGCAGAGGTGTATGGAAGCCCATGATCTCGCTCCTGAAGTAGCTTACCTCAGAAAGAAGTAGACATTCTCCTCTAAATAGTGACCCACCCATAATTCAGCATATGCGGTTTTAGCTGACGTGGCTTCCATAGATAAAGAGCCGGGGTGCTGATGAGAAGGGTGGATGCCCTACTTGGAGGGTCGGCATCGTGGGGCTCCATCACTCATCTCAGTCCCTTGTCTCATGGGAGGGGGGTGGGGCAATCAGGTGCACGTGAGCCAGGTGTAAGGATCTTCTGGAAAGTGAATGGTGGTGGTACTAAGTGTAGGGAAAAGTTTTATTAATACAGAAGCAGTTTAAGTGAACACATTTCTGAAAGCAAAAGAAAATGGAAAAGTATGATTTGATAGACCCAGGCCTACAAGTTTGATTGAGTGGCAGGCGTGTTAGAACAGTGGGCAAGGTGGAATCGTCTGTGAAACTGGTTTATAAAATCATTGAGTCCATGTCACAAGGAGGAATTGAGGTCCCCGATTCAGTGCACACTTCCCTCTGCTGCCTCAGCATCCCCTGCAGCTTGTCACTCAGCCTCTGCCTGAGTCTGTGCTGGGATCGGGCACTGACAGCTTTGCCCAGCAGTCTTTCCTGTTTTCAGACTGGTCCAGTCGTTGGCATGTTTTTAGTTATTTGGAGGCTGAAATTGACCTTCACTAATCTGTGCCTGTCATTGTTCTTTCTGCTTTGGGGCCCTGTGCAGAGTGAGCCCCATGCCTGGCCCTGAGGTATCTGAAGCCTGGGCTCGTGCTGAGACAGCGTGGCCTAGTGATCCGGAGTGGGGTCCTGGTGTCGGGTGGCTTGGTCACCTTCAGCTTCCACGCTTCCTGGCGTGGGCAGGATTTGTGCCTCTCCGAGCCTCCACGTCTTAGTCTGTCTGTAACGTAGGGATAATAAAGTGCCTACCTTGTTGTAAGAATTAAATGAGATAACATGTTGTGAAACAGAGTTCTCTTACGACAACGTTCTTCCCCATTCTGGACTCGCCCAGTCCATGGATCCTAAATGATACACTTCACTTGTTGCTTGTTACGTTTCACTAAATTTATTAGTTTTACTTCATCACTGCAGCTTGTTGAGATAGTTGGACTATCTAGTCTGTCACGTGATGTGGTAGAAGTAAATCATATCAATTTGTCTCTTCATACACATTTATTATTTCACCTGACTCTCCCATATAGTAGAACGTCTTTCATTTTAGGTTTGTCTGACGCTTTTCTCATAGTTAGGTTGGGGTTATGGGCTCTCGGAAGGAAGACTCGAGAGGTAAAAGGCCATTCTCTTCACATCATGTCATAGCAAGAGTACCTGTTATTAAAGTGATGTATCACTTGACGTTGACCTTAATCACTTGGCCAAGGTCGTGTTATCAGCCTTCTCTGCTGTGAAGTTCCTCTCCCCTTTCTCCTCTGTGCTGTGCTCTTTGAAGGGAAGTCACTGCACAGCCCACACCTAAGGAGGGGGGTGGGTTATGCTCCACCTCCTGGAGGGGGAAGTTGATTTTTTTTCTTAATGTGTCCAAAATAAGGATTTGTTTGCATGGCACTTAGGTGCCATTTTACTTCATTTAAACACTGTCCAAATCTTTAGAAGCTTTCCCCAGTATGGTGTGTATTGTTAAAATCAGTCTAGATACTTTTTCAGTGTCTGTTTTTCAGCAATATTTATGTTTCCAGGTATGCAATGAAGTGCTTAGATAAGAAGAGGATCAAGATGAAACAAGGAGAAACCTTAGCCTTAAATGAAAGGATTATGTTGTCGCTTGTGAGTACAGGAGTAAGTATTCAATTTTGAACGTTACTTTTTGTTGGTATTTGTTTTATATCAGGACAATTGGACAATTTATGTAAAATGCAGACTTTTTTTTCTGGTGAATTATGGGGCTGGCAGTTTTTGGGTAGGTTAGAATTTGTAGCAGGGAACAGTAGCACTTAGTTAATATAAATAGTGTGCAGTTCATATATTATTTCTGTTTGATTTGAGAGTTGGAGAAGTGCTAGCAACCATTGCTAGGCACACCCGTGACTTCTCCCTTTAGTACTTAGTATTTATGATGTCCTTCTTTGTGGAATATGGTTGGAGAGAAGGCTGGCGAATAACTATAACAACAATGAAAAAAACGACAAAAAAGAAACCACTTGAGTATAGTTACGAATTGACTGCATGACTGAGAAGGACTAACCCAGAGAGAAAAAGCAAGAAAGTCCCTGCTATGCTTCAAATGCAAATAGAGAGGAAGGAACTGGGGTTAGTCTGCTTTGAAGTGTCCCCGTGGGGTTGTCCCCTGTCTCCCCATCAGTGTTTCCTCTGAAGGTGACTTTATCTTTTCAGCCCTTGCTGCTTTTTACCTGCTGTGGACTTGGGTCATTTCCGTTTCCAGGACTATGTCTTTCCCTGTTGGATGTTTTATTTGTCTGTCAAGCTAGCGTGTTTAGCTCAGCATGTGGAAAAACAAACTTTGATCCTGTGTCTTCTTTCCTTGCAAAACAGCGTCCCATTCTGATTTCTTTTCTGTTAGTGGCATTCCCTAGTATCAAAGCCCTGGCTTTTATTTATTTGGACAGATGCATATAAAAACACATGCAGAAAAACTCACAGTGCCAGAAACCTGGGCCTGCCAGTGTACCAGTGGGCCCGTTCTCCGGTGTTTGTGGCGGTCAAGGAGTTGGAGGGAGGAAAGGAATGTCACAAGCATGGTAACGCTGTGTAGCTCACATGTGAATTCAATGGTAAACACCGAGCCGGGAAGATTTATATACACCGAGACATGTGGGGGCTCCAGACACCATGGCTGGGTTCATCTTCACCCAAAGGATTTGAAAGAATCAAATTTTCATCGTGAATCAAAGAATCCCTTTAGTCGAGTAAGCAAGGAACCGGAGGCTCAGAGAGGTTAATTTCCTTACCAAAGCCTCTGGCCTCCCTGGGACGCTCGCTCCCCATGTTCCTGTCTCATCATCACGTTATAGGTTCTGTGCTTTTGTTCATCACCAACTTTTATTAAATTGTGGTTCATGTTATGATTCTAGCAGTAGTTTTAATGATTCTAGAAGGGCTATCTGCTGTTGCAGCAAAAGAAGATCATAATTTAGCTCGACTCTAACAAATGAAAATGCCATAGCTGTAAGTAATTTCTAATTATGCGCCTCTACCTCCTAACATATGGACGTTAAGCATTTCAAATAAGAGTTATTATCCCGTGTGTGCGACCAAGTTTCCAGCTGATTGGAATGGAAACTGAACAGCCTGTTCACTGTATTGGAATCAGAATGAGTGGCATTGAATTTCAAGCGTGGGTGTAGGCTTACAGCAGATTTTAAGGGGTTATTAAAGTATTAATTTTTAATGAGTTATCTCAAAGCCTTGGATGTTTATTCTCAAGAAAGCTGTATGGAAAACAGCTTTTGGTATTGGAAAATTATCCGTACAATTTTAATGTAGTGTTTTAATACTTATTTTATTCAGGTGAGGGGGAATGTGGGTAAGCCGTTGTGTAGTTCCTCACTAGTTTACCCCTAAGGGGATAAATTTTATATATTGGGTTATATTGGGCTACTGTTTTGAGCTAATTTAAAAGAATTGTTTATATTTTTCCTTCAAATATCAAAATGATTTAGGTGTTTTTTTTTTCATATAAATATATAATTTAACCAAAAGACTTGTAGTAAAGTTATTTGGAATTATTTTTGCTAATCAGATGCCGCTGTTCACAGAGTTTTAGTAATCTTCAGTTTAAAATTGCCTCATTAGAGTAAACTTTCAGATCAACCTTTTTAAACATGGTTTCCTACGGTGTTGGCATGCAACTGAACTGCAGTCGGTCTTCATAGTTGTTTTACTGGAAATTTTTTCCCTTTCAATGTCATATCGAGTATTCGCATCCGTCATTCCCCACAGAGACAGTAGGAAGCACTGCTCCTACTTAGACTCTGTAATTCTTGGATAGCAGCAGGGGAAGTGTGCACGTTTGAGAACCAGGGTCAATGTGTCCGTAGCTGGGAGCAGCAGTCGGCACCTTCGTTAAGGACGTCTCTGGGTGGTCATCAGATGTGTTCTTCCTTCATTCCTCGAACCGTGTTTGAGGGCCTAGGTTGTGCCAGGTACTCTACCACAAGGTGGGCGTTCCAAGCTGTGACTTTGCTCCTTGCTTTTAGAGAGCTGCACAGAATGAGAGAAGGTGATCGTGTTCAGATAATCTCAGAAATGTTTAGAGGATTGGAACGTGTGGCAAGAGCGGTGAAGGACGGGTACACGGCACTCGGAAGGCTCGCCGCGGGGGGGAGGCGGCGCCCAGTGCCCCTCTGAAGTTGGAGGAGGGGCCCGCACGTGTTGGGTCCAAGCGCAGAGCGTCTCCGGACCTCCAAAAAGGCTGCATAGCTGGGGTCAGACCTCATGGGGTGAGGAGCACAAGATGAAGCTGGAGAGAGAGGCAGACAGAGGCCAGCCCAGCCCATAAAGAGCTTTGCGGGCTGACATTAAAGATCTAAAAAAAAAAAATCAGTACAGCATTTGGAAACAAAATGCGTGAAGTAGGAAGATAGCACGATACACTGTGCAGTTTGAGAAGACTCCCCTGACTGCCATGTGGAGAACTTTCTTAAAGAAGCACTTCATGGTCTATGCTATCACGGTTTTCTACAGAGTTCCTACAAAATGCGAGCTCTTTTGCTCACGACTGGTAGGAAATCGAAGACAGGTCTTTGCTGATGAGCTTTGTTTATGAATCTACCTCTAAAAATTCCTTAGTTCTTATCTACCTTTATTTATCAGGAAGACAGAGCTTCTTAACCGTAACTGTGTTTAGACCTGTGTCGGCACCATTCATCGCAGTGCTGCCTGTTTGTGCACGTCGTTCAGTCCTCGATACTTTGTGTCTCGGACTCCCCATGGGACTCTGTATGGATGCACCCAGCACCTGAGAGCTGAAGGATTGCAGTCCAGGAGTTCTGTAGAGGGCACCGAATCATGTCCCTTTCACGGAGGGATTTTATTTCACATTGCTACGGGGACCTTGCTTTTAGACGTCGCTTGACGTCGCGAGAACTCTGGAGGGTCAGGAAGCTTGGGACTTGAATCTTGACTGGCTAACAAATGTCTTTGTGACCTTAGACAAGTCATTTCTCTTCATGGGGGCCGTAGCTTCCTTGTCTTTAAAATAAAGAAGTTGGACCTGGTGGTTGTTTTTTTTCCTCAGAGCCCTTCCTACTCTGCCTATGATTCTAAATCTATGATTCATGCCCCATCTTAATAACATGATATCTTCAGAATACTTTAACCGTTTGGCGTTTTCTCAGGGCTGTCGTTAGAAGGGCCACGTACTGTCATGTTGAGAAATACCCGTTGGCAGGCTCTACTTGTCCATTTGGTGAAGTGAGTGGAGTTCCTGTCTCAAGCTAGGAAAGACTCTGGCTTTACTAATTTCTGGGGCCACCCACTTCTCTGTTCTACAGATGAATCGCTACCAGATCAGGAACCAGAGTATGTGGGGAACCCCATTTAGGAAGTGGCAGAATGTGCTATCTTCAGCAGGCTGTTGGAAAGATCTGGTGAAACATAGGTGGGTTCCAAGTGGGACGGTGCCTCCTTCCCAGAAAGTCCACATGGCTTTTAACAGCAAAAGAATAGCAACTTTACTTTACCTATATAAAACAAATAAATCTTAAAGTCAGTAAACACTACCATCTCAACAGAACTCTAAGGAAAACTAGATAACCATGAAATGAATTTTGTAATTCATTCTAGAGAACGTGTAATTTCCTCCAGAAGATTGACGGAAATTGAGTTCAAGTTCATGAGTCTTTAGTGTATAGGAATGTGTTCACTCAAATTTATCTGGATGCCCTTAATCCAGAGGTTTGAATAATGCAAATTCTGTTTACAGATTATTCTGTTGAAATTTGAATATTTTTTTTTTTTTTGGAATTTAAGAATCTTTGTTTCTGTTAAGAAAGTGGATATAGATATTCTGTGCCATTTTTTTATTTGAGTCAGTCAGGTGGCAAGTATTCACTGTATATAAAGAATCTAAATAGACGTAGTTATAGATCAAACATAGCACTGATGAATTTTCACAGGGAGCACATCTACCCAACACACAGATCATGAGATAGAAAGTTACCAATTTTCCAGAACTCTCCTTGTGCCCCTTTCAGTCACTTACCCCATGCCCAGGCTAACTACTATCCAGATTTCTAGCACCGTAATTTAACTTTGTCTATGATTGAGCTTCATATAAACGTCCTCTCTTGTGTCTGGCTCCTCTCGTTCAGTGTTGCTTGTGAGATTCATCTGTGTCATTGAACGCGGCCGTAGTGCATTCTGCAGCTAAAGACGGGGCTCAGCAAGCTACGTATGGCCCGTGGACCAGATCTGGCTGTGGCCTTTTTTGGTGCATCCCATGAACTAATGTTTTGATGTTTTTAAAAGATTGTAAAGACAATAAGCAAAGAATATATGGCAGAGACTGTATGGGGACTGCAAAGCCTAAATTATTTACTGTTTAGCCCTTCATAGAAAACATTTGCTGGCCCTTGTTTTCTAAATTTTCACTGCCTGAATAGACGACAATGTAAATATTCTACTGTTGGTAGATATTTTGGTTATTTCCTGGCTTGGGCTATTTTGAATAGTGCTCTGAGGAATATGTCGTGCAGTCCTCAGGCTGCACGTAAGTCCAGGTTCCCACGAGGTGAATATCCCAGAGTGGAAATGCTGGCTCACAGAGTTTGCAGGAGATGCTCAGCTTTGGCAGATGCCACCCAACTGCTTGTCAAAGTAGTTGTACCATCATTCTACGCTCCTAGTGGCCATGGAAGTTCCACTCACTCTATACCTTGTCAACGCTTGCTATTGTCAGTCTTTTTCATTTTAGCCAATTCTTGTGAGTTTTAGCGATGGCATGTTGTGATTTTTAATGTTCATTTCCTTGGGGACAGCTGAAGTCCGGCATCTGCTCGTAGGCTTGCGGGCCATTTGATAGCTTCTTATGTGAGATGCCCGTTTAATGATTCTTGTTATTATTATTTGCCATTGTTTCTGTTGGGTTGCTTGCCTTTTTCTCTGTTGATTTATAAGAGTTCTTTATATATTCTTATAGGAGTCCTTTGTGTGTTTAGGGATTGCAGATTACCTTCTCCCATTCTGTGGCCTGCCTTTGTACTCTCTTCATGGTGCCTTCTGAAGAACAGAAGTTCTTAATTTTAGTCCAGTTTATCAATGTTTCTATTTTTAGTGCTTCTGTGGCCTATTAAAGAAACCTTTACTTACCCTGAGATCATGAAAATATTCTCTTTTTTTTTTAGAAGCTTTGTTTTATCTAAAGCTACCTGGAGTTGACTTTAGTGTGTGGTGTGAGGTAGGGGTGAACGTTCACATTTTATTGTAGGCTGTCCAGTTGCTCCAGCACCATTGATTGAAAAGGCCATCCTTTCCCCTGCCCCTATTGTGTCCCTCTATCAAACCAGTTGACCATTTACGTATGAGTCTATTTCAGGAGTCTCTGTTCTCTATTCTGTTCCAGTGGCCTATTTGTGTGTCTTTGGGTTAATACCACACCATCTGAATTACTGTTGCGTTATGATAAGTCTTGATATCTGGCACTCTGAGTTTTCTAGCTTTGCTTTTCTTCAAGAGTACCTGAACTTTTCTTGACTGTCTGTGTTTCCATATAAACTTAGAATCCGCTTGTCAATTTTCATTTTAATCAAGATTGCATGGAATCTATATATTAATTGGGGGGAAATTGACATTGTTACAACTGAGTTACTCAGTCCCTGATCCTGATATACTTTTCCACTTTCAAAAGCTAAATCAATTCCACTTTTATTCCCAGTATTTCAAGGCAATAATATAGATAACATTTCATCCCCCCCACCAGCCTGTGGTATGGTTCTTCTCACTTCAGAACAGAGATTGAAATGGATATTTGATCTGCCAGAACCAAAATGTAGACCATCAAAAAGACTAGCAAGGTAGTAATATTTTTCTGTAGGATCTGAGTCTTTTGAAGAAGATGTGTATAGAAGAGTCATGATTGAATCTGAGTGAGAGAGGACCTTTGAGTTATCTGCTCCAAGTAGTACTAGTTGTGTCTCTATGCATTTTATCATGTAACTAGATCCGTTTTACTGTTCAAGTTACCACATAGGTATCTGCTCAACGCACAGGGTGGTGGCATGGATGTAAAAATCTATAGATGATGTTTGGTAGTAAATGTGCTTCCAGGAAAGCGCTTGCTTTTCTTACAAATTTTTGTTTTTTTCACTCTAGGATTGTCCTTTCATTGTCTGTATGACCTATGCCTTCCATACGCCAGACAAACTCTGCTTCATCTTGGATCTGATGAATGGTAAGCAAAACCTGGGAAGTCTGGACACACTGATAGGCTTTGCCATGCTGTTAAATCTCAGCTGCAGTGATCTAGGCAGATGGGCAGTTTGGGGCTTTCAGATAATTGGTTTCCCTCTGAAGTTTAAGGAAACCTTTTACTCTTCAATTTTTAGCTAAAAGTCATTTAAAAATGTTAACTGTAGTTCCCCCTCCAACCCCCCCCCCCCCCCCCCGCGGCCCTTCCAGTCTTGCCACAAGAAGTTGCATTTTCTAGAAAAGACTTTCATAAAATTCTTAATGGTGAAACTTGATTTTCTGGAATGCAGCTGGCCTAGATCTTTAATTAGCTTCTTTCCTGACCCTCAACTTTTAGGAATGAAATCTCATAAGAATATAGGTTAAGGATAGAAAGGTATTTAAATACCAACTTGGAAGGATTTTAGCCCAATTATCTGTACCTTTAGCCCAGATCCACTGTGCATTGATCTTTTAAACTATGAATGATGACCCTGAGAATGCCAAAAAAGTTTTAGCCAGAAAAATAATTTCTAATACTAGAAAGTGACATGGTATAAGTATTTTTAGTAACTTGAGCTGAAATAAAAAGGCATACAGAGTTCAACAAATGAAATATCTTTTTTGAAGTTCATGTGACGTTTTATTATGTTTTGAGTGACTTAAGACCGGGTCTGTCCAACAATATGAAGGAATTTCACAGACATCATAATGAGCAAAAGAAGCCAGATATAGCGGCATCTGTCCTATACGATTCTGTTTATGTGACTGTCAGAACAGGCAGACCTCATTGATAGTGAGAGAGGTGAAAATAGGGGTCGCTTTGCCTAAGCAGGGCCTGGGACCCGAGGTACCTACTGGCAAGGGCACCGGGGAGCCTTGTGGGATGCGGGAAATCTCTTACATCTTCATCTGGTTAGTGGTTCTACAGAACACGTGTGTGTGAAAGGGAAGATGCTTGTAAAAGCCAGCACAATAAAGTTAGACACACAGTCACTTTTATAGATCAATAGAATGTTTTTCTTTACAATTTGTAAAAAACATTCCATTACTTTGTTGGTGGATTTTTTTTTTTTTTTTGGCTCTGTAACTTTAGGCCGTGTGATTTTTCTGAGATTTCATTATGAAAAATTTCAAACATATAGCAAAGTGGAAAGACTTTTTCTGGAGCCACCCAAATACCAACCATCTGGATTTTACCTGTTAAAATTTTACTATATTTATTTACATTAGCCAAGATATGGAAGCAACCTAAGTGTCCATTGAAAGATGAATGGATAAAGAAGATGTGGTACATACATACAATGGAATATTCCTCAGCCATAAAAAGAATGAAGTCCTACCATTTGCGACAGTCTCAATAGACCTAGAGTGTATTATGCTAAGTGAACTAAGTCAGAGAAAGACAAATACCATGTGGTTTTACTTTATATATGCAATCTAAAAAACAAATGAACAAACAAAACAGAAACAAACTCATAAACACAGAGAACATTTTGATGGTTGCCAGATGGGGGACGGTTAGGGATGTGGGGGAGAAAGGGAAAGGGATTAGGAGGTACAGATTGTCAGTTATAAAAACAGTCGCGGGAATGTAAAGTACAGCATAGGAAATACACGGTCAATAGTATTGTAATCGCTATGTGTGTGTCAGATGGGCATTAGACTTATCAGGCTGATCAGTTTATTATATAAACATCACTGCTGTACACATGAAAATAATATTGTATGTCAACTATAATTGAAAAAAAATTTTTAAAAAGAAAACATTTTTACTGTATTTCCTTCATCAACTATCTATCAATACGACCAGTTTATTCATTTACTTATTGTCCACAGAGCCAGTTGCTGAGCCATCTACTGCGTCACTACACATAGGTTGATTCAGTTATTAGACAGGACTTAAGTAATCAAAGCAGATTAGCTGATCCCACCCTGTGATGGTGTGTCTGGGAGGGTGCAGCTGTGTGACCAGCCTGAGAACTTTGTTTTATATTGTTCATATTGTTTTATGTTTAAATTAAATTCTGCCCGTCCGCTTCCAGGGGGCGATTTGCACTATCACCTTTCACAACACGGCGTGTTTTCTGAGAAGGAGATGCGGTTTTATGCCACCGAAATCATCCTGGGGCTGGAGCACATGCACAATCGGTTTGTTGTGTACAGAGATTTGAAGGTAAGGCTGTTTGACACACTCTCTGTGTCCTTGCCCTGAGCAGTAGGCGTTGTGGTCAGGGCCCTCCAGCTGTCCCCTTCACTTCCATTGTCTGCTGTCATTTTCCTGCTCTCGGCCTGATGAAGTCCTCATCTATGGGATGTCAGGCTCTTCCAGACTCTTAACTCAGTTCTAGGTAGGAACTCATGTCCATCCTCGTCGTCACTGTCACCTGGGTGCCGGCTACAGTGCCTGGTGCAGCGCAAACACTAAGTCAGAAATTGTAATTAATTTATAAACAGCGGAGTAGGAAGTTTTGGGTGTTGCCCGTTTTACAACTAATTGTAATTCAATTAATGTTCACTAAAGCAACCGATTTGGTCAGGGCTCTGTGTTAGCACTAGAGATGTACAGAGGTGACAAGCTGAGAACATCTGTCTCATGGGGCTTATACCCTGGGGAAGCAAGATGCGGAATGGCAGAGTCACGGCCCATGGGGCGCCCAGCTGATCGGAGCATGGTGGGCTTGCTGGTCAGTCTGCAGAGCTTCCCCCAAAGGCCACTGTCAGAGCTTCACATTGTCTGGAGAGCACCTTACAATCACAAATCGATTTTTAGATCCCCAAACTGTATTAGCCCCGCATTGCTGGGCTTGGGCTTCTGTTCTTACTGTCTTTGAAATCTCACTGGACTTTGGAAGCAAGTAAATAAAAATATAAATAGTAAATTAAAAATTAATTTAAAAAAGGAAAAATTGAAATCTCACCATTTGGGACAACATGGATGGACCCAGATGGTATTATGCTAAGTGAAATAAGTCAGAGAAAGACAAATATAGTAGGATTTCACTTACACGTGGAATCAAAAAAAAAACCAAAGAAAAAAAAAACCAAATGAATAAACAAAACAAAACAGAAACAGACATATAGATAGAGAGAACAAGCCGGTGGTTGCCAAGGTGGAGCGGGTGAGGGTGGGGTTAAATAAATAAATAAACAAAATCTCATTGGACCTGAAAAAATAAAATAAGTATTCTGAGTTTTTCCGTTCCAGACCATGGTGCTTTGTCCTGCGTTCTGCATTAATGAGGGAGTTAGGAGTTTGCTCAGTGGTGCATCTGTGGTGACACTCATCTAGCCAACAGTTTGAAGACAGGGATAGAGATAAAAGGGACCATGACAAAGCATAGAAATGATCATGCAGATATATAAATGGGTAAATAATAATGAAAAGAAAAATGACAGGACTGACAATTTCCCGATAGGGTGAGAAGACTCGAGGGAAATGTGTTTGCCTCCTATCTCAGATTCCTTCTTGAATGAACCCAAGATAACCAACTGAAATGTACGGATTACATTCTTTTCTCCAAGGAGCAAATATGTTTTAATTTCGCTTTTAAACATTACCTTCTAAAAATCTGAAATATTTTATTTTTGAGCATATAATTTTTTTCATAAAATACTTTGTAAATGTTAAGGCTTTCTTCAAAACTAAGAATTATGCCCTTAGTTTTTATACAAACATAAAGAGGAAAAAATGTATTTTCATTGAAGTAGAAATAATTAGACACTAGTTGGCACATGACATTTTATTTTCTCATGTGAGTTTTGCAGAAGAATAAAATACATGCTGGAAGCCCAGGAAGTGCTATGATGATACATTTTAATTTAAATCTATAACTGGTTTCTAATCGTCTTCATGCTGTATTTTTCTAGGCTATTTAATAGGCAGTGGTATTATTTAATTTCTATTCCAACTTAATTCTAGTTACTCATGATTATTCATGCTTCAATTTTATAATAGCATGCCATTATTTTTATTTCAAGCAAAACAATAGTTGCTCTCTAGCAAAAAATATTATGAGGATGAGTGTAATGTGCATTAGGGAGAGGAGCTTTGTTTTACATGGTTATGCTGACTAAATCTAATCTTAATGGCTACATCCCTCCAGACCTGTGGTCAAAACCGTATTCGGTCATTTGGTAGGGCCCTCTGTGGATTAGGCACCAGTAAACGGAGGTGACCTTGATTGGGAATGGTGGGGCACCTTGGAATATTTTGATTTCTGAGGTCAGTGTTGGTGCATTCTTGCAAGATTCCTCTCTGTGCTGCGCTGCGTGGCCTCGTTCTCAGAAGTTGTTAGAGTTCCCGGAAGCCATGAAGTCGGTGGACTGCCCCCCTTTGTTCTGGCTGGAATGCAGTGAGAAGAAAATGCTTTTGACCTCTGATGGACTTTGGTCACAGCCCGCCCGTTACCTGCCCTGTGTTTCCTTTTCTAAGGAGTAGAATCCTTCGTTTCTGTTATCACCACTTTCCTGCTAAAGTTAACATGAAACATATCACTCTCCGTATCGTGCCCTCCTTGGTTATGATAATATAACGCTAAAATTTGTGTTTAGGAAGAAACTACAGTAAAATAATCAATAAGCTGTCAAGCACGTTTAGTAGTAGAAGTTCTCAAAGCCCCTGTGACATTTTGCGGACTCTCAAAGATCGTCTTCTCTTTCTCTTTAGCCCGCAAATATCCTCTTGGATGAACACGGACACGTTAGGATATCAGATCTCGGGCTTGCCTGTGATTTTTCCAAAAAGAAGCCACATGCGAGTGTGTGAGTAGTATGACTGTTCTCTCTACTGCGACTCGTTTCTTCACTCAGACTCCAACCTGGTCACCTGTCCCCCCATTTTTTCTTGCCAGTGGTGATTTTCAACGCCGGGTCCGGGAAGAGCCCATATCCTGGGTTGTGGGAGAGGAAATAAGAGCCGTGTGCTTTTTCTCACTGTCTGCGGGGAGCGTGGATAGGTTCCCAGTGTAACTGCACAGGGGCCAGTGGTCTGTGGGAAAGGTCGGGGCCCCGGTAGCAGACCTGAGTCCATGCTGGCTGTGTGACCCTACGTCAGTCATTTCACCTGTCTGACCCCTCAGTCTCTTGTTCTATAAAGGAGAGGTGATAGTAAATCTCTGGAAGTTGTGATCAGGGTAAATGAAAGAGCCTGTGTGCCCAGTGCAGAGGCAACTGCATAGAACTCGCCATGAAAGGCCCAGGGGTCATGTTCTCTCCATTGACTTTTTCCTTCCTTTTCAAAACGGCCTGTTCTTTTTCTGAAGAGAAATTGGAATCTGTTTTTTGTTTTTTTAATTTAAAAAAACAAGAAACCCACAAGTTATCTACCTGCAGTTCAGGCTTTTCGTGTGGGTCTGTTAACTAGATTTGAGGAATCTGTCAGCCCTCGACATGACCATGTTCAGGAACCTCCCTGACACACAGCCCTCAGCCAGCACCTCCCCACTCGGGACTCTCAGCTGCGTCTGGCGGTGACTGTGCGTGATCACTGCATGTCGACCCTGGCCTAGGGACTTCTCTGAACCTGGATTTGTTCAGATGACAGCAGGAATGTCCCAGGGCTCCGCAGACGCAGAATGGAATATGTATAGGTTTTCATTACAATCTCTTTGGTATCAGTTTATCCAGGTGGAAAGTATAGGCAGGTGTGTCGTTTGTGGAAAAGCAGATGACTTTTGCTTTATTTTTTCTCTTTAAATGTATCATTCTTAACACCGAATCTTTTAAAATTACATTTCATTGAATCTCTCGTGCTAACACTCATCTCTGTGTCGAATGGTCTCAAAGAAACGCCTCGGAGGCTCATTTCATGCACCATGCAGAAAATAAACCACAGACACTTCTTTTTCTGGGCCTGGAAGTAATGTGGTTCTGAATTGTAATACTTCATGAGGGACTGCGTTAAACCAGAATTGCCTTTCAAAGCTCTGATCACATGTTAACAACGAACAAACAGCACCATGTCTGTAAATGTTTCTCTTTTTCTACAAGAGTCTGAGCTATGGTGAGAATAGCATAGCATTTGGCCAGTACTTTACAGTTATTAGGCGAGAACCTTGGTTGTAGGAGCTTCTCCCAGGAAGTTCGTCAGACGTTTTCCAGAGAGGCATTTGAATTTTTAATGCCACAGCTGTTTGGTGTGCTAGTTTTTTCCATTTAGTGCAGTCGCAACCACTTATGATTCCAAGGCCTTGTACAAGTTAATCTTCCAAGGGAGTTAACGTTCAGATACGGGGTCATTTGTTTCCTCATTGAGCTGTGCCCACGTTCTGCTGTAATTTGTGTGTTAGCTCTGAAAGGTGGGCTGTTCTCAGTATTTGAGCAGTATGTGTAAAGGGGCAGGATTGGGAAGATTGGTTTCCATGTTTAAGTGATGATGGTGAGGCCACTACTTAAAAAGTCTAAATGCGCAATGAAATACTATATTGGTCAGGAAAGGAGGCTGTGGAGCCTGCAGATTTGGGTTTGAATACTCCTTTCAAGTTGTGCCAACCTCATTTTTCTCCTCAGTAAAGCGGAGATAACAATGATATTTACTCCACGTGACAGCTGTGAGGGTGAAGTCAACTGATTAATACAACCAGTGTTTATTCACCACTGGCCGTGTGCTAGGTGCTGGCAGTGCCACGGTGACCAAGACAGAAAGGATCCCTGTCCTCCTGGAACGAGCAGCCCAGGGAACTGCACAGAAAGTGACCAGTGTGTGGGGTGGCAGAGCCAGTAGCCACAGCACTGCCTGTGTCGTTAAGTGAACATCAGCTGTCCCAGGCATGCATGGCTAGCTGCTCTGAATATGTTGTCTCCACAGAAACCCCACAGGTCATAGGTATAATTATCTATTTTTGATGGTTCAGAGAAATTACGTGACTTGAACAAGGTCACATATCGGCCCATTGTGGGGCCAGAATGAAAATCCAATTCTGTCTGACTCCAAGGAAGTAAGTAGCCCCCACCTTAGCACATCCAAGGGTAGGTCCTCCGCACGGGAGGGGGGCCCCACACAGGAGTGGATGTCCCCACCCTGCTGAGGTCCATAGCACTGTGCTCTAGTCGCCTGGCACTGTCGCCTCCCTCCTTTGCCCAATGCCACACATCGCCTCAGACGAGCTCTCAGTCGGGCAGGACTAGCTCTTCAGAGTTGTATCGGAGCAGGACTCACGAGACTCAGATTTCACCTCCTAGACTGTGGACTATTCCTCCTGTTTATGTTGCTGCTTTATTTATATTAATTCCTATGCTGATTAAGACAGAAGAGGTTGTTTCCCCACTGGGTGTTGGACGATTCATGTTTGTATGGAAGTACTGTTGTCCCCTGTCCCTTGTTTACAGTTGTTGCCATTAAATGAATGACCCCGGAACCTCCTGATAAGCTGGGAGTATTTTAAAAGGTGGGCACGTTCTGATAACTGCATGTACACTTTCTTCTCTCTAGTGGCACCCATGGGTACATGGCTCCTGAGGTGCTGCAGAAGGGGACAGCGTATGACAGCAGTGCTGACTGGTTCTCGCTGGGTTGCATGCTTTTCAAACTTCTGAGAGGGTGAGTGAAATGCATCCTTTTAGTGCTGTCACCATGGCGTGTACTAGGGTCAAAATCAAAACTTTAGACTTCATTAGACCCTAATATTAACTTAGATCACACAGTGATCTTTAAGCCACATGCTCATCTAGACAATGACCATGGATCTTTCTGCCTCATAAAAGTGAGAACTTTGTTCCCATGAGATCATACGAGGTCAGACAATTAAGTTCACGAACTCATCCTAGACAAAGTGCTACATACCTCACTGCTGAATATCACTACAGTCACCTTCCAAGTACTCCCCTTGGCAAGCTGTGCACCAATGCCAGCGCCTAGTCCACCCTTCAAAGACATTTTGGAACTCTTTTTCTGGAATGGCCATCAGAGCTGTCATTCTATTACCCTTGATGACCTGAATGTCATCAAAATGTCATCCTTTCAATATTTCCTTTATCTTCGGGTAAAGAGATAAGTCATTGGGGGCCAGATCAGGTGAGGAGGGAGGGTGTTCCAATATAATTATTTGTTTACTGGCTAAAAACTCCCTCACAGGCAGTGCCGTGTAAGCTGGTGCATTGTCGTGATGCAAGAGCCACGAATTGTTGGTGAAAAGTTCAGATCGTCTAACTTTTTCATGCAGCCTTTTCAGCACTTCCAAATAGTAAACTTGGTTAACTGTCCAGTTGGTACAAATTCATAATGAATAATCCCTCTGATATAAAAAAAAAGTTAACACTGTTGCAACAAGTTCGCGAACTTATTGTAATTGTCAGACCTTGTAGACAGAAACTAAGCTGTTTCTCATTTTTGTTCCATACCACGTAGGAATTATAACACAGTTAAACCTAAAGTAAGACTGTTTTGAAATATTTCCATTGATGATCCTTATTTGAGAATAAGTGTTATTTTAAAATGTCAGTAATTGAAGGTAGGATTTTTTTTTTCTAGAAATTAATTACTCATGATTGTCTCGTGAGCTTAAAGCATTTTGAGGGTTGCAAAAGAGGATAATGCCATTTTATAACTGTGCATTTATTTGTAAACATGCTTAAATTACTTTGTTTTTTAAAACACAAAAGTGAAATTATGTGATTTTTTTTTAATGTGTGTTATACTTGGCCCTTAGTTCTAAACTATCAAACATGGTGAAATAGAGTGAAAAGATGATGAAATGAAATACGATCTCATATAGAACATTGAACAATTATTAATATTTCCATTTTAAGATTTTTTAGCCAATTTTAATAGAGAGCTTTAGTTTTTAAAATACGGTTTTGATTATTCTCCATTCACAAAGAGACAAAAAGCACTTGACATTAAAATTTCCTATTCCGGATTCTCCCTCTGATGTTTTGCCTACGGATGCACAAGGCTGGTCGTTTACTGAACTTTTCACTTTTCCATTGGAAAGCCTCACTGAGCACCATGCATCTTCTTATATTTCTCACATTCTGGAGGCTGGGTTCCATGTCTTCTCCCCAAAGTGGGCTCTGAGCACCCTTGCTGCCTCCTCAGGCCTCTGATAATCCAGCTGTTCTCCACTCCCCGTATTCACTGGGGAACTAGAATTGTATTATTGCTTAGAGAGTCAGGTCCTGTTGGTCCTGAATTGAATTACTGTATCTGTGGAGCCTGAATGGTCTTAATTCATGTCATCAGACGAGCTGACCTAATTAGAGAGCTCCTGCAAGGCAAGCCAGAGAAAGCCACTTCCACACAAGACATCCTTCCACCCGGAGGAGTCATTTATGCCCCATGAGTAAGTACTTGCAGACACGCCAGGGTCTCTGTTTGGGTCTCCACTGGACATAGGGTTGGAGATATGGAATCCACACATGCAGATGTTTGAGATGATTAAAAATGAGAAAACTGCAGTAGCTCAACCGTTGAACACATCAATTCATGATTCAAAAATCAACAGTAAAATTTTACAGGGAAACCTGCAAAGCCTTGCTTTTAGGGCCTTGTTCACGTCTTTGTTTTGTTTAATATTGTTGTTCTATCTGCTTATGATAATGTGCATGTGTATAAATTAGGGACAATCTGTCATAATACGACTTTATTTTTAGAAGACCCGAGGGTTTTGTTTACTAACTCTGTATAATCTAGCATTATGATTTGTGGTTAACAACGTGAATTCAGCCTTATTTGGCCATAATTCAGGTTTGGAGTGCTGAATCAGAACGTAGTCATTCCTTCGTGAAGTCCTTGATCAGGCTTGGTTGAAGCATTATGTTCTGTGTGGCTCGTGTTATGAGGGGTCTTGGCCAATGTCATGAGGATGGGATGGGATGGGTGAGGAGAGATGAGACAAGAGCTAGGAATCGTGCTTATATGGGAAGGTTGAAGAGCTGGGTCAGTGTTTCGGGGAGCCGTAATAATTGGCTCCAGCTGTTGGAAGGCCCATCTTATTGAGGGGGTGGAATTCATGCTGTATAGCTCCAGAGGATTAGCATTTTAGGGAGGGAAAGCATTGAAGTTTGACACAAGAACGTCCGTTCAAGCATTTGAGCTGCCCAGTGAAGGTGTGTCCTGCCTCACAGATAGCAAGCTCCCTGCTGTCCCTGTCTGGTGACCATCTGTTGAACCTGAAATGGAAAAAAAATCTTTCCAGTGTGTAACAGATCGGAGTAGATGAATCTTCCCTACTGGGATTTATGGTCTAATGTCATTCTTTGTGTTGTTCACAAGTCATTCACAGGAAAGGATATGGCACTAAAACCAAAGAACAGGGAAATATTTTTTTATTTAATTGATTTAAATTAAATTTGGTAAGCATTTATTGATACCTACAATAGGTAGGAGACTGTGCTTGATTTTGGGGGGAAAGAAAGGAAGGGAGAAAAGGAGGGAGGGAGGGAGGGAAGGAGGGAAAGAGGGAGTCAAGAAGCCACATACAAGCCTTAAGGAACTTGGAGGAGCGTAGACAGACACACACACACAGGGTTATGAGGCAGATGGGCTGTGCTGACTTACACAGCAGCAGTGTGCTTGGGGTGCGCAGAAACGGGGCCTCCAGTTGTAACTGGAGAGTAGGGCCGACTTCATGCTGGAGATGGTGTGAGAAGTCAGCCTGGAAAGCTGGGATGGCAATGGGAAGACTCGGGGCCGGATTCGTCATGTTTCCTGTGGGGAGGGGACAACACGGAGTGGGTGTCTTTCCCCTCAGTGACCCACGAGTGGTGGTGGGTCCGCCCTCTGCCAAGAGCGGAGGATGGACTGGGGCGACAGTAGCCTAGAATCCATGCTGTGCAGTTGGGGCTTTGTTCTTGAGGCCCCGGGGACTGAGGCTTTGGCGCAAGGGAGGGCCACGTTAGGTTGTTGTTCGGTTAGAGGACCTGGTGGCCGCAGGGAGCACGGCATGTTGGAGGGCAGACCCGGGAGGCGTGGGTAAGAGCCCAGGCAGAAGGCCAGGGGCGCTTGGGCCAGCCCCCGGTACTGGAACCAGAAAGGAGGCCGGTGACGTGGCGGTATTGTATTATAGTTAGAGCTAACGCTGCTGCAATGATTTGGGGGTTTTTGTTTGTTTTCCGACGGATGCTTGGGTGTGGAAGGACAGGAGTTTAAGACAGTGCTGGTTTAGATTCAGGGTAGATGGGAGGATGAGGATACCATTACCAAAGCCAGTGGTTGTACAGTGTCAGTGGTTCTTACTAAGCTGGTAATACTGAGGCCCGGCCCTTCAGAAGCAAAGTGCTGTGACGGGGTCTGCAGGAGGCGGGACTGTGCCCAGAACCCTTCATTCCCTCAGCTGTAAATGAGCAGATAATGGCACCTGTTTCACTTTCTCACCAGATTTCAAGTGGGAAAACCTTGAAAGTATGTACAGAACCATCCTATACTGTTCTTGTGCACTGCAGAGAGGGGAGCCCAGGTAGCTGTCTCTTCTCCGGCATGAGGCTGAGGGAGAAGAGCCGTGAATGCAGGGCGTCCTGGGTGCGGGTTTAGGGAGCAGCCTGTCCCCTCGGCACCCTGGCGCTCACAGGACACCCACAGTGTCGGTCCTCAGGGAATGAACCAGACGCTGTGCCAGCCACGACCTGGTGCTCGTCCTCAACCCCTGGGTGCTTGGCAATGCCTGGAGGCAGTGCTGGTTGTCACATTGTGAAGAGGGTTACTTTGGGCAGCTAGCGGGCAGAGGTCAGGAATGCTGCTAAACGCCCTACAATGCCCAGGACAGTCCCTGCTGCCCCAACAAAGAACGACCCAGCCCAGAAGGTCAGCAGCGCTGAGGACGAGAAACTGCTCCGAGCAAGACTCTTCCCCTCGTCCCACATCTGTGCACTCAGGTTAAACCTGGGTCCCAAGGGTCTGTTTCGCTTCTATTCTCTGATTGAATACTTCTCACACTGACCAGTGCGCCCCACTGCTTCTGCTGTGACACCCCTCAGCACCCCTCGTCTTGTCTGGGCACCCTAGAAGAAGACTCCAGGGCGTGGGGGAAAGGAGCCTGGATGTGAGAAAGTGGTCCAGACCGGAGAACGTGTTCACATGCCATCACTCACACTGATGGACTGAGCCATTCAGAGGCAACGTGTTTGGGTGCCGGTCGTGACTTCCACTTCCGAGGCCTTTGTCAGATGCTGAAGAGCATCTGGGTATGAAGATACATCCTCGTTGCAACTGTGTGGAACTGCGGTCATGAGCCTCAATCTGGATTTCAGATGTCTCTTAAAGGAAAGAATCAGTGTGACAATAGCCTTGATCTCAAGCTTGTCACCACTGATTGTCTATCCCCAGAGGTGTCAGACACAGGGAGAGCACCCAGGGGGTGGTCTGGGGAGAGATGAGCTCTGCCTGAGGTTAGTGAGTTTGTAACATGTTGGGGAAAAAAGGAATGTGTATAAATATTTGACACCTATTGGATTAGGTTCAAAACACATATTTTTGAACCTAAAATATGCCATCTTTTGGGTGCTCTAAAATTAGTATTTAATGTAGGAGTTTTTAATCACTTGTAATTATAAAGGTATTGTTTTGAACTCATTGTTTCATTGTGAACGTGAGTGTGTGTGTGTGTGTGTGTGTGTGTGTGTGTGTGTGTGTCTGTCCATCATTTATCGCACCTTGAACGATTTCCCAACTTGTTTGGGGGAACTTTGCAGCTCTCCCACTCTGTCTTTCATTCAAAAGCCATGTCTGACCACTGCCCATGCGACTTTTGTTCCCCTAACATTCCCTGATGCGGCCAGAATGTTACATGTGCCGTTGGGAGAACTTGGCTCAGGCTCGAAGCTGTTGACAGGCCTGTCGCTGTTTCCTATTTAAAGCGGGCTGCCTCCGGGAGCAGCTGCCATCACACAGGATCTGGGAGCACCACGTGCCTCCCCTCCGAATGGAGATTATTACTATCGTAGGTTTTCTTTAACAGTTTCCAAAATAGAAACAGACTCTTTGGTTTTGTTCACAAAGAATAATCAAGACTACATTGGAAACAGATGTGCACCAAGATTTTCACTTGAAAGACCAAACTTTCTCAGCACTACCACACAGAATTGAAGAGCTGCAGTGCACTTCCTATGGTTTCTTCTCGCGTCTGACACGGGATAGCTCTATTTATAAAATGGGATTTGTCGTGATTGGGCCCATGTGCTGGGAATGTTTTTGGCACCGCTAACATTAACTCCAGTTCCCTTGCAAGCCTCCCTCTGGTCTCATGAAAGACTTTTTAAATTTAGCACAGAGTGTTTCTGTCAGAACACAGCAGTCTTTCTCTCCTAGTGCCAGGGCACGGCCCTTCCTTCCGGCGTCCGAGGCAGGCCAAGTACATGGGGTCAAGAACAGGGATGGGGTTCTCCGCCATTGCACACAGGAGCCCATCAGAAAGATCTGCTGAAACGAAGGGGAGCTTTATAACGAATGAAAATCCTTTTTTATACATCAAGGAAGTCTGCGGGGTGGAAGCAGCTGTGTCGAGCAGAGAGACCGAGGTTTTAGTAAGATTTAATCAACTTTTATTCCTTTTCTCTTGAACTGTGCACATGTTCATATCTCTGTGTTTTTTTTGCATAAAAGAATGACGCAAGTATTTTTTAAAATTATAATATCCTGTAAATAACAGATAGATATTGTTTGCTGTTACATTCTATTTGCTTTTGCAATGCAATAATTTTACATTTTTCTCCTTGGAAACAATTAGGATGAAAAAAATATTTCCAATCAAAATCTGTCTCAAAGATTGGTGTATGTTTGCTTGGAACTAATTCACCTTGTTTAGATTTATTTTTTCAAAGTAGTATTTTCAAGAGATGGAAATTACTTTGTATGATAAGAAAGAAAATAAGGTGTTAGAGTGCCCTCTCTTGTACAAACTGAAAATTTATTGAAGATAATAAATGCTATGAAATGGAATAACCTTGTCAAGAGATTATTCAATGCATAACTTAACTAATTCACTAGGATGGCCCGATCAGTAGCAGTAAATGGCAGTGCCAGGATAAGTGGAATTTGAGTTCTTTTTTTCCAAATCCCATTGATTTATGTATTCAACATTCCAATCCATTTTGTAGAGGTAACTTGAAAATATTTCATGTAATATCTGGCCTCAGGGTATGTTATGTGTACCTTATAAGTAAATCTATAGGATTAGTAAATTTACAGGCATGTCTTACTATAAGAAAATTCAATCATATATGTCCCTTCTTTAATTTTCAAATAAATAAATAAGGCCCTGGTTTTCTAATTTGCATGTTTACTGGTTTCTTTTAATGATAAGATTTCCTTTAAAAGCCAGCTTCTCCAGAGTTTAAAAACGTGGTAAAGAGTAAGAATAATTTGTTTTACAGAGTTTATCAAGCAGACATTTGTTTTATAAAGATTCATCTTTATTATTTTCACAAATGATTTTCATATCGGATACCTACCGTATATGGCCCTTGTCTTGGCTACTAGCATAAACAGTATTTTGGTTGTTCTCGTCACCATTTCTGTGAAGTATGTGGCATTCTGCCCCATTACAGATGAAAAAATTGGTATTGAAAGTTTACATGACTGGCTCGCAGCCAGTAAACAGCCACGTCACAGCTTGAACCCAGATTTTCTGACTTTCACGTCTGGGGTCTCCTTAAGTAAATCGTGACTGAGTGGCCCCAGAACTGGAAGCTCGGGGGGCACAGGGGTTCATCTGTCTCTGTTGTCATCAAAGGAATGTATCGCTTAGAATTACTGGTTTCTGGGGGGGGGGGAACATGTTCAGCTTGGTCATGTTTTGGTTTGACTACAGTTCTTGGGTTGTTTGAGGGACTAATAACTATTTTACTGAAAAAAATCATAAATGAAAATTATTACCTCAAACACTAATGTGACAAATATTGTATAAATGACCTTAATTTTCAGGACTACCTGTTAGCTAGTTAATTTTTCCTAATGATATTTTAAACTATCCTTTGGAATATATTTGCTAAAGCATATTTTAGGGGCACGACTTCATGGACGAGAGGATGAAGCCATTCACATAAGCATAAGCCTTGCTCTTTTGGGACCTAACATATCTGAGCAACAGTTTTTCTCAGGAAATGATAAATTCTTCTGGCTTTTGTCTTTCCATGGTTTTGAATGAACAGTGACAGAACATAATGCTTGACCCAAATATTAGTCAATGATATGTGCTAAGTTAGCTAATACCATATTATAACATAATGTTCTTGATTTCCACAGACACAGCCCTTTCAGACAACATAAAACCAAAGATAAGCATGAAATAGACCGGATGACACTCACCGTGGTAAGGAGATTAAAAACTCTGTTTTTATCCCCATTCGTGTTTCCGTTACAGCCAACGTAACAATGTGCTTTCTTAAATAAATGAAAACACCGTCCCTAGAAGAATTTCTAAAGGAAAAATTAATGGAAATAGACAGCAAGGCAAAAAAAAAATCAAGATTTGCTAACAATTAGTCAGAGAAAGATATAGAAAATTGAGAACAAAACTAAAGAAATCAAAATAAAAGGGGAAATTACTGAGATGCAGAAGAGCGAGTACACCGTCTGATCCTTCTCACCTGGCCCCAGCCTGTGGGTTGGCTCTGAAAATGATTAGTAACCGTTTTGTTTCTTTAGAGTAAATATTAACTTGTGATGAGTCTGTAATTTTCAACGCTGTCCTTATCCAAAGTGGCCTGTAAGTCTGGTTGGATGTGAAGGTACCATTTCCATGAGTGTATTTTTGAAATTATATTCTTTTTCCCCCCCAGAATGTGGAACTCCCAGACACCTTCTGCCCTGAACTGAAGTCCCTTCTGGAGGGTTTGCTGCAGCGAGACGTTAGTAAGCGGCTCGGCTGTCATGGAAGCGGGTAGGCTGGTGTTTCTGCTGTCAGGCTCTTTACCTGGAAAGCGAAACAGTCATTTTTCAGTGTATCAAAAACCATTCCTAGTCCGTAATAATCTTCCATTTTGATGGGGGTCGTGGGGGAGGAAATCACATGGGAAATATGTCTGTTGTCTCATGTGGTTTGTAATGAACAAGTTGAAGGAGTCACTAACTTTTTCACTTTAAAAATCGATCCTATAGGTGGTAGAAATGAATTCTCATACTTCATAGTTTGTTTGGTTAAGTTTTAGTAATGATTATCTTGGCCGTTATGATAGTTTAATATTCTGATCAAGTTCTCACATATTTTCTCCAATGTATAACTGACTAACTGCCATCTTATACATGTTTTCTATCTGCCTCCAATCCCCCGCAAAAGAAAAAAACACAAAAACCCAGTAACACCTGGAAAGCTTATAGAGTACTCAAAACAGACCTTTCCCCTATTTCTTTCCATTCCCAGCCTTGCTTTACATAAGAAACAGCTGTTAACCATATGTTATATGTATGTATGTCCCATATATGCGTGCATATGTGTATGTTAGAGTAGCATATGTGTGTGTATACACAGAGGGTGCCAAAAAAAGGTATACACATTTTATTATAAGAAAGGAAAAAACTGTATTAAGATTGTGACGCAATGCATGACGCTAGCATTCATTTGATTAACGCCGTCTTTTGAGCGAACGTCATACTACACATTGCTACCATAATTCAGTTCAACTTCGAAAAGTAATACATAGATAACATCTCTTAAAATGTGTACATTTTTTTTGGCACCCCCGGTATATTATATATACTATATATGTATGTTATATAGATAGCTAAATAATGTGTTACATGTATATTTCCTTATTTGTTAATTTGAGAAATTACCTATTCTTACTATAATCGATGAAGATTTAGCTCACTCTACTTTCTACAGAGCCTTCCCTTACCCCACCACCTTCTCAAAAGAATTGAAACACTGGTTTTGGTTCCTCTTTTGCTTAACCTTTGTAGCTTTAAATCATATACTTACCCAATTGTGCCTTGTTCCATCAAACAGTATCTCTTGTCACCACTTTATCAAATGAAGGTTTTGCATTCCTATCTTTCTCTCTCATCTTCTCTCTCACTGACTAGTTTTTGTCATTGTTAATTTTGATTTTTACGTCTCATTGAGTTGATACTATTTACTCCCTATTTTGCAAAATCATATCTTAGTGCTGCACACATAGGCTGATTTCAAAGGTTGCAAATGAAGAGGTAGTATTTATATCACATGGCACCGGAAGTGTGTTCATTACACAGTTTCTACCTAGCCTGGTAATGACCTTAAGTTCATATCTATATATCTATATCTATATGGAGAGAGAGAGAGAGAGAGAGAGAGAGAGAGAGAGAGAGAGATATGGACTTTCATTTACCCCCTGAATGTCTTTCACGCAGGACTCAAACCTACCAGCTCGCATGACAACTGAGAGCTCTGCTTCTGCCAGTCATTATTCTACCCAACACCTCCCTGGTTTTGCTCTCTTGGTTTGAACCTGCCATTTACTTGATCCCATACCGTCTGCTTTTCTGGGCCCCTTTCGCCACCCCATTAGCTGGAGCATGTTCTCAAGTGACTCCTAATAGAGGGGGGATGAGAGATAAATTGTCTGCATCCCTACATATCCAGAGTGTCCTCCTGCCGTCTTCAGACTTCACTCATATGTTAGCTGGATATAGAATTCTGAATCGATAATAATTTCCCCCAGAACTTTGCAGACACAGCTTTATCTGCAAGTGAACAGTCAGTGCTGGTCACGGAACTCCGTTATCACTCACATATCAGCCACTTAGAGTCCCTTTTACTCAGAAGACTCATGTTCCTCAGCTTATTTTGTTTACCTGACGTTTCCTTCGTTAGCTCTTAGAACTCCCGGGTGTTAGGCTTTCAGAGGGGTCATCTATGCTCTTGACCTTGTGCATTATCTGCATCTTTGCTGTGACCGTCTTTTCCTATCTGATAGCTTAAATTTCCAACCCTTTTACTGACTGCTTTTTAATTAGCAAGTTTAATTTCTAAAAGTAGAAGCTTTCATAGGTTTCCACCCCCCATTAGAATATACACCTAGCTGCAGGTGTCTCGGGCGTTTATGTCAAGGGTTCCTTGTAGAGTTCCAGCCGACCTTCTGTCTTCAACCTGTGTCTCACCCACACACATGCTCATGAGTCTGGAACTCAGCATCTCCGTCCCCCGGGAGGGAGCTGTCTTACATTTTGTCATCTGTCACTGCCCCTCTGTCCTTTCCCATCTTGTCTGCTGATGGCCTGCTTCCCTCTCTTTGTGGTGGGTTTATGCCTACACGTTCCCTTTCAGTCATTTTGGTGATTGTTGGAAAGAGCGAAGTTGCATGCCTGAGCTTAATCACTGACTTTTCTCTCTGGGGACTTTCTAATTGCTTGGAGGTATATACCTGGGGTGCCAAAAAAATGTATACACATTTTAAGAGATATTATCTATGCTCAAGCAGTAGTTCGCCATCATGAGAAGTGTCTGGACGCTGATGGTAACCACTGTGAGCACCTCTTGTAATTGCAGAAGTCAGACGTGACTTGTATTCATCTTTTGTTATCGTTATATATTAATAGTTTTTTCCTTTCTTAATTTGTGTATACATTTTTTTGGCACTGTGTGTGTGTGTGTGTGTGTGTGTGTGTGTGTGTGTGTGATCTGTGAACAATTCCTCGGTTCTCCTAAACTGGAATAAACGTCCGAAATAAATGATCATTTTATTCCTAGCCTCAGCATGCAGTATTTCTGTACATCACAGTGTGTTCTGCGTTGCTTTGAAGCATATTTTACGTGCTTCTTAAGAAACTGGAAACAGTTGTTCCTCTGTGTTTTTAACGGGAGGTAGTTTTTACAAAATATTTCTTAGAGTTCCAAATACATACTCACCACCATTGTGAATCTGTCTCTTCTGTAGGGCACAGGAACTGAAAGAACACAGCTTCTTCAGAGGCATTGACTGGCAGCATGTCTACTTACAAAAGGTACTCCCTCCGGGACCCCACCCTGGGCACCACCGTCTCCGTCTCCGTCTCCGTCTCCATCTCCTGGTTCTGTCCCCAGGGTCCCTGTCTGCAGGGTCCTTCTTGCTCTTCTATCCGGTGTGGCCATGGGACCGACTCCTTTGGGGGCAATTTCTCTCCTCATTTCCCTCGTTTAAACATTTTGAAAATGTCTTCTGGGTAAATTAATAAATGGTGAAATGGAGCTATTATCCAGCTAATTCAAATATCCATATAATTGAGACTCTTTTGGCTTCCGCTCATCCTCTTGACTTATCTCAATATGTGACTGTATTTTTATATTTTTCTATATGAAAATGTCGTATACTTACATAAACGTTCTAGGCCAGTACCATATAATGTAAGAATCAGCATGATTATTTATCAACATAATGCCCTTTCCTTATTTTGAGATATTTTTATATTCTCGTTGATATAGGAAAACACCACAAATTGAAGTGTTTTTTTTTGTTTTTGTTTTTTTTTTTTTTTTTAATTAAGTGTTGCTTATCAGCTTTGGACTCGCTTTTGCGAGAATTCAGACTGTGATGGAATCATGATCTGTTAGTCCTGCCTGATTGGGACGAGAGTGAGCTCTGATTCCGTGGGCACCAGAACCTTTGTGGGTGTGGAGCCCTCTGCCTGCCCTGTGGTACTTCCAGGCTCCAGCCAGTGGAATGTGGTGCCTTCATCACCTGAGAGAACGTGCCTTCTTAAGGCACCTTCTTGCGCTGGGGGGATGGGCAGTCCTGAGACTCCATTATACTGAATAATTACTTAAGACCGGACATGAGTCTTCTTTTCCCTTCCTTAAATTTGCCTACAATCTGGGGTCTTCCTTTGAGGCCATCCAGGGCACAAGCTCATCTGTGAAACGTGTAATGCGATTCATATGAGCTGGGCCGCAATCCTGCACAGAGTGTAGTGGACTGAGATCTTGCACGGTGTGTTCTTTAGAGAAAGGGAGGTTGGGACGGGGCCGTAGGTCGTCTGGTAACTGAACCTTCCTTCTCGGGCCTCCCAGTACCCTCCACCCTTGATCCCACCGCGGGGAGAAGTCAATGCTGCTGACGCCTTTGACATCGGCTCGTTTGATGAAGAGGACACCAAAGGCATCAAGGTACACACGTGGTGTTTCTTCAGTGTTTTCGGAGGGTCGAGGGGTTTTTTACTGGAAATCACCCTTCGTGATCATCTTAGTATGGGCTTCTCTGTGGAATGTAACTTATAAACGAATGCCTACATGTTTGAAGACTATAGACGTCAAGGACCTAAATTGGAAGCTATGAAAGCTTTCTTTGGACCAATCACTTTATATTTGATAAACTGCAAGATGGTCACATTTTGACTGATTTGGGTATATTTGTGAATGAAATAAAATTCGAATGCATAGGAGGCAGGAAATAACAACCGTGTGAAAGCAAACATACCTCTCCTCGTGCCCCAGAGCCAGTCAGCTTAATCCTTCTGAGTATTTCAGTCTTTCTGTGTTAGGGTGAAGGGGGCAAACAGCATGAATCATGTTGCATTTGTCAATCAAAAATGAAATAATCACCATTTTTTTAATAGAATCCTCTGCATTTTTCAAACTTTTGTTCGTATTACTTTCCCAAGCAGACAAGATGTAATTACAGCTGGTGAGTCATGAGAGAAAACCCTCCTCTTTACGCTGCAAAGTCAAAGTGTGTCACTAGGAGTCAAACGCTCGTCTGCCCCGCTTTCACAGCTTCCCCCAGGGTCTCCCCAGTTTCTCCTACATGGTCCCTCTCTCCTCCCAGCTGCCTGCATTTATACCCTTCATTTTTCCCATGGAGTAACTTCCCCTCCAGAAGGCTGCAGCCCTGTTAACACACAGCTGCGAGGTGTAGCTAAGACTGACAAGTGAAATGCCAGGGTCTGGCAGGAGCTGTCAGCATACACACACAGAACTGGAACCAAGTAGGATACGGGGACAGAAAGGGTGGAGAAGTGGCTGGGGGAAGACGTGAAGATGGTGGGGAAGGAGAGCAGCATGAGGAGGCCCAGTGCCCTCAGGAACGGGGCGGGGGTGGGGGGGGAGGGTGGCAGTTGGTGTCAGGAGAGGACGGGCTGAGTCCTACAGGCAGCATCCTCCCAGGAGCAGGAGGGGAGGTGAAGGGGACGTGGAGCGTGTCAGGGCCCCCCCTGTGGTCTGGAGCAGTGGCTCTCCTGGGGGACAGCAGTGAGCCCTGGGCATCTTTTGTAGCCTGGACAGACATTATGAGTCAGGCGGGTAAGGCCCAGCCTCCAGCAGTGCTTTGGGGAACAATCCATTTACAAAGTTATCTAAAAGGATTACTGCTGTCACGACAGAAGTTTGTCATGGACTCCTGTCCCGCAAAGGGTGCTAAAAGGAAAATGCTTACGATGTGGGAGCCCACGAAAAGTTTTGATGTTAGAAAGAGATTTTCATACTTCAAATTCTGTAAACCATAATCTGGGCTTTGCCGTCACGTGGAGTGGGCTCACATCTGCACACATTAGCTGAGTGAATGGGGGCCATTTAGGTAACCTCGTGAGCGTTGCTTTTCACCCCTGTATGGTGACTGGTTTCATTACCAAGACTTCTCTGAGCATAACTGACATAACGTGTGTAAGCTTCCTGGCATGTGGTCGATTCTTACGCTAGTAGCTTCTGTCATCGTGGTTTTGGTTCTTCCTGACCAAGAGCTGAAAATGAGCACACTTATGACAGGAAGTGGCATGTGGCAGGGCTGCAACTGAGAGCCGGGAGCCTGGGTTCTGGCCCCAGGACAGCCTCGTCCTGCTGGGGCATCTGCATTTTAAGAAACTATTCTTTAAGTAAACAGCCCAAATAATACATTATTTATTTATTTTTTTTTTAAATCCTCACATACAATATAAAGTTTCTTCTGTGTTTTAATCATTTTAAACAACATAGGCCAAGCCATAACAGTCAAGGCTTGCTGAAATTATAGGAGCTGAAAGGTTTGTGTGTAAAGAAGAGTTGACCGTTTCAGAACAACCACTTGGGAAAGTTTTTGTGGCAAACAAAGTATTTTTACTTTTGCCAAACTCTTCAGAATCTGTCCCAGGGTCCCTAATCGCAGGCAGCTCTTCCGGCCTTGGTACTCACACCCCAGCACATGTGCACACGCACGTGCGCACACACACACACACACACACACACACACACACACACTCTCATGGGTGTGCACACACCGCTAGTGCTCACGCTCAAAACAGCTGAGGGTTTCAGCTCTGGGCCTATTTAGGACGTCTGATGAAAACGGAAAGAGGGAAGTTTCTAGGAATCAGTGATCTTAAAGTCAGCACGTTAGCGTAATAGGTCAGTAAGGGAAGGTGGAGAGCACCTGGATGGGGTGTTTCATGGATTTGCTCAAGGTCCTGGGCCAGTGCCTCATTTTTCGCTCTTCCTTTTCCTTCTAAGTAACTTGCCTATTATAATATCTACCCGCTACAGATGCTCCTTGACTTGCAATGGGGTTACGTCCCGATAAACCCCCATAAATTGAAAATACTGTAAACTGAAAATGCATTTAACGCACCCAACCTACTGAACATCATAGCTTAGCACAGCCTACCTGACACGTGCTCAGAACACTTACATTCACCTACGGGTGGGCAAAACCATCTTGCTGTCCTGCCCAGCGTCACGCGAGTATCGTACCCCATGTTGCTAGTCCTGGAAAAGATCAAAAATCAAAATTTGAAATACGATTTCTCTTGAATGCCTATCGCACTCACAGCATCTTAAGTCAAACCATCTTAGGTCATGGACCCCCTGTACTTATCTCTCAGGCAAAGGAGTGAGCAGAGCACATTTCTAAAGGGATTTGTGCTTTTGAAGGACACGCATTATTCTCTCTCAGTAGAATCACCAGCCTTTCTATCCCAAAACCGTAGCTCTTGTGCATAACACCATTTTCCTGACTCCCTTTCAGAGGGCAGCCTCACTTAGGGGGAAGAATGAAGAATGTTGAGGAACAGTTTGGAAGAGAAATGCTGTCATTAAGTAATTTTTATGACAGCACCTCTCACACGCTAAGTTGCCTGAACTCGCCATGTTTCTTGAGCTTTATGCGTATACACTAGATGATACTGTGAAATTTGGATTAGGTGGAAGGTTCGTGGAATGAATGGTAAATTCGGCCTAGCCTTACCTTTTGTTTTTATGACTTTTCAGATTAATTGAAGGTAGTTAGAAGGCTCTCTTGGCTCCTTTTTTCAATTGTTTCTAAAATTATAGGAGTCTATTTCCAATATAAATAAAAGATCGTCACCATAATTGAAATTTTAATTTCTCTTTTTGATCAGCATCTATTTAGTACTTCAGATAAGAATCCTGTGTGTGATACCTTTCATGGGCAAAAATGTACCGAAGATAGTTTAGAAAAACGGGTGAATCTAACTGATCCAGGACTGAAAGTGAAGGGCTCATCAGCGCGAACCATTTGTGGGTGACGGTTACTTGATCGTCATGAGGAGACATGTATGACACCTAATAAATTATTCTGAATGATTATAGGCCATCATCTAGTTACCTTCCTGCATATAGTTCTGATGCTTCGGAATCTGTTGCCTTTGTAAGTTTGCTAAATCCTAACTGTCTCAATTTCTTAAAATACTAAGCTTCTTGATTGCGACCAAGAACTCTACAAGAATTTCCCCTTGGTTATCTCTGAACGCTGGCAGCAGGAAGTCGCGGAAACTGTTTATGAAGCAGTAAATGCAGACACGGATAAAATCGAGGCCAGGAAGAGAGCTAAAAATAAGCAACTTGGCCATGAAGAAGGTAAACTAGCTAATGTCTCTCAAGATACTCCGAATGCAGTGAATTTTCAAATTTTCTTGTAAAGCTGAAAAAGCATGTGGGTCACAAAGTCCTTTCTAATAGAGGGAAATGCCATCAGTTGTTTTAGTTTTATCTGGCATGCTGCAGTTCAGTATAACACTTCAAAGTCTTTAACCAACACATACATAAAAATGGATGGACTCAGCTGCATTTTGTGAGTGTGTCCTCATATCTTGGAGTGTTTGGAGATGAGTTTGGAAGTTGAAGAGTGAGTATTACGGTGTCAGGAACAGCACCAGTGTCATGGGCGTGTCCCATCCTGTAGGGCACCCCACTTTTCTTAATGTTCTGCTGTCACCATCTTGACATTCTCAACAATTTTTGAACAAGGGGCCTGCATTTTAATTTTGTACTGGGCCCCGTGAAGTATATAGCCAGTCCTGGTGAGGAACCTACCATTGCATTTCACTTGCCAAGAGATATAAATGTGTTTGTACATTTATATTACAAACAGCACTGAAGAATCGCCCAGCCATATTTTTATTTACAATATTCGAGTGCCCTATTAGGAGCTCCAAAGTACACTGTATAACACTGAGTATTAAATAGATCATGATTCTTAATTCACTAAGTATTGTCACTGTTAATTTTTCTAAGGTTTTACGGCTGTTGGATATTTAAGTGTATTGTGGTTGATGATTATGGTAAGGTGCTGTTTGTTTATACCTCTAAGCAAAGATGTTTTGAGATTAACTTTCTATAAGAATGACCAGAAACAATTTCATTCTTTCACTAGGTTATTTGGGCCTGGGGCCATCTTGACTCTTCATGGGTCTCCACAGTTTCCCAGTAGCACTTAGCATCTGCCAAGAAAAGTGTCCTCCATCCTGGATAAATTACTCTTATATAGAAGTTCCCTGAATGCAGCAAGGGAATATTCCAGCCCTTTAACTGTGCTTACCTCCATTCTGCAGGGAAAGGGGCTTTATTGCTAAGCTGTTCCGTAGAGAACAGGTCCTTTGAGCTCACTCTGGACTGTGTTTGCAGAGGCAGATTTAGCACAAGGAATTCTATCAATGGTGCTTTGCTCTGGGGAGCGCCATGATGTCGTCAGAATCTTGACAAATTAGACCCAGGAAAAAAATGATCTTGCTGAAGAGTGTGTGTGTGTGTGTGTGTGTGTGTGTGTTTTAAATTAGAGCTATAATTGGAACGTCTAACAAATTAATGAATTTATCTTCATATTTAAGTAATTAATTTGGGCATAACTAGGTCTCGGTTGAAGATCTCAGAAGTCACCTTTCCAGACTAGGCTTAGATCTCTAAAGTAAAAACTCAAGGCTTAGATTTTAAATATACATTAGAAATGCAGACACCTTGTCCAGTAAAATGACGCCTAACGGAAGCTCACCCCTTCACGGCTGACCCTCCCTGGTCCCATCCATCTGTCCATCTGGTTCTGTGCCCCACACTTGTGTCCATGTGGCACAACAGGGGTACTGCTTGTTTGTTTATGTGTGAGTCCCCCACTAGAATGGAAGCTTCCTGAAGGTCAGGAGTTTGTCTCTTCTACTCCCCGCTGAACCCAGAATATGCAGAACATGCCCAGCACTTAGCGTTCACTTAGTAGTTGTTGAATGAATCAATGAATGCATGAGGGAGTGAACGAATGAGTTTAGCACAATCACCTGAGCTTTTAATGAAGGCAAAGCAAGCCACTTAACGACAAACAAATGAGAAACAGAAACTCATAGACACGGACAATAGTTTAGTGGTTGCCAGAGGGTAAGGGGGGTGGGGGGGGAGGTGAGGGTAAGGGGGATCGAATATATGGTGATGGAAGAACTGACTCTGGGTGATGAACATACAATGGGATTTATAGATGATGTAATACAGAATTGTACACCTGAAATCTATGTAATTTTACTAACAATTGTCACCCCAATAAATTTAATTAAAAAAAAAAAAAAGAGTCAATACTTCACTATGAAAAGGTAATAAGGACTCAACGTGAGCTTGGTCTCTGTATGTAACCATATATTAGGTTGGTGCAAAAGTAATTGCGGTTTCAAAGGTTAAAAATAATTGCAAAAACGGTGATTACTTTTGCACCAACCTAATATTTCAGGGATAAATGTAACCTAAGTCAAGGAATAAACAGCTTTGATCCTGGTGTTACTTTGACTGACTTAGACAAGAAAATCCTCACTCTGTTAATTATTTACAAATAAAAGGGAGACTAAAGGGAGAGCCCCCCTTCCACATAGAAGCAAAGGTACTTTGGGTGTGGCTTGAATTTAATTACTCTATTCTCCAATTCTCGTTATACATAATGGAAAAAATAGTTTGAGAACAGATGTTTGCCCTCTCAGAGCAATAAATGAACGTGATCACCAGTGTATCAAAATTGAGAAGCACCCATTTAATATGTTAGTAGACAGACAGCTGAAGAAACCGCTGTTCGTCAGACTCCCAGTTCACACGCGTTTAAAAATTGAAATGATGATTTCTGTAATGTGTTATATTGATAGACCCTTACTTTCCCATAAAGTGTGTGATTCTTTTCTTTCTGAGAATGATATAGACATTCTGCTTCAGAGCCTACTTAACTTATAGTTATTTTGTATTCCTCAGATTACGCTCTTGGAAAAGACTGTATAATGCATGGGTACATGCTGAAACTGGGAAACCCGTTTCTGACTCAGTGGCAGCGTCGATATTTTTACCTCTTTCCAAACCGACTTGAATGGAGAGGAGAGGGAGAGTCACGAGTAAGTCTGACACATGATTACCAAGCACTTACTGTCATTGTATGGAGTGTCATATGGTTATTTCATCCTGCTGCTGCGCGTTTTGTACAATAGCCAATAGCCTCTGAAGCCCTGCGTATCAATTGGAACTTGCATACATGAGATCTTAATGTTCAAACTGTAACTTTTAAACTTCTGAGTCAAGGAAGGATTTTGCAATATCTGGAAACAGAATGTGCCATTCAGTGAGGCCAAAGGAGACAGGTTGGAAGAAGACTGGAGAGCGGCTGGGTAGGTCAAAACGAAGAGAATGCTAGAACTTTGGAGTCAGACAGAGGTGTTCAAATCCACTGCGCGGTGTCCCTGGGCCTCTGAGCACATTATGCTGACTCTCTGAGCCTCAGTTTCCTTGTCTATAAAATGGGAGAAATAGAAATTATAACAACCACCACCACATTTTGCATATTTATCTTGGACTGAGTGCTGTTAAAAAAAAAAAAGAAAAGAAAAAAAACAACCCTCATTTAATGTGTACCAACCTTTGAGGGTCCAACTCGTATTTTATAAAGAGGGAACCAGGACATAAGAGAGGGAAAGTCTGGTCCCCACGACACAGCGAGGCAGTTAGGAGTGATTCTGACCAGGGTCTGCCTGCACTGACCTTCCCTCGTTGGCGTCAAATGAAATGAGGTAAGTGATGTAAGCCGTGATGCTTGGCGCTGCATTGAGGTCACAAAACCATACTTCCTTTTGTCTCCACCTTGTCGGAAAGTTCTAAGTGGATTCTATACAATAGACAGGAAGATACAGCTGCCCTCTAAGGTCCTTGCAAGAGCTAATGTCTATGAACAAGATACAAAGAAATTTCCAATCCACACTGTCCCTTGTAGGAAGTCAGGCAGCATTTATTATGTGCCTGCTGTGTGAGGAGCCCAGAGCTTGTCACTATGGAAGGCGCCAAACCAGGTGCGAGGTACGTTTCTGCTTTTGGGGAGGCAATGGTGAGTCATGGGAACCAACTAAGCAGGACAGGGGTCTCACATGTTCAAAACATAGTTGATGTGTTGGTTGTACCAGAATACCGCCCATCAGTTCTCCAGTTGTCAGCAGTGTGGAAAGAAGGAAGCCCAAATCTTGTTTATTTGACTTTGGAATGCATTTTTGAAACCCCTATTGGTGAAGTTGCTATTTAATTATGAGTGGTTGCTATTGCATATTGCTACATTTCTTATAAACACATGAGATCGTCTCACTATTAGTAATACCATAGAAGGAAGGCATTTTCTGAAAAATAATACATCTAGGATCTGAGTTATGATTAATCAGACTCTTTGAGAGGAGTCCTGTTTATAACACAGGTACTGGTATTATATAATGTGTGTTACATAATACATCTTGTAATATATATGTGTATATATACACTTAGCACCTGAGTTATAATTCGTATGTGTGTTGTTATTATTATTATATATAATTCCAGATAATGGGTGACCCTGGGCACACCATGCATTTATTATGCTATCTACTGCTAAGTTGCTGTTGTGCACATTGAAAGGAAATTGTCCCACTTTTAAAGATACTCGAAACTAAATTTAAAACAATCTTTCTTTGTTTAACATCAGATGCAATAAGTTATCTTGGTTTTAAAACAGTCAATGTCTATTTGAGAAGCTACATACTACGCACGCGTGGACTCGTAGGTAAAAATAAGGAAAAAGCAAATGTGAGCGTTTATGATGGTAGTGTTTTTCCTTTAGGATTCTTGGAGTCTATCCAAAAAAACCTAAAATGGCAAGGTACTGAGGACACTATAGCATTCACCATAAGCAATAATGCTGTAGACCTCGTGTGACAATCTTTTAAGGGTGTCACCTACGTTCATAACATCATTTTGAGATTATCAAAATAGCGTTAGCTTATAAACTAAACATTACCAAACACGTGCTGAGCTGCTGTGTTAAAGCTCAGCCACATACTGCTGACTCACGTAAATCGTGTAGAGCACGTCAGTGTTCCCTCTCAACTTTATTGATAGGAATTTAGATGAATGCTTGATACAAAAAGTGTACATGTGATGCAGAATCACTCAAAAATCGATTCTGTGTTGAGGGAACAGCTTTGCTGTTGGGCCTTCTAGAGACATTGCTTTCTTTGTAGATGTTATAATTTGAACTTTTGTGTGTGTTCCTTTATAGCTATTCCCCTCCCCCACTTCTAGTATATCATCAAAGAAAAATGCCGGTTTTCGTTTGTTTGTGTATTTTTTACTCTTCCTAAGCTGATAGTTTTGGGTTTTACTTATTGATTAATTTAACTTTAAGAAATGAAATAATTTGAAGTAATTTATAATTTTTATTTTTGTGATTAGCAAAATTTACTGACAATGGAACAGATTCTGTCTGTGGAAGAAACTCAAATTAAAGACAAAAAATGCATTTTGTTGAGGATAAAAGGAGGGAAGCAGTTTGTCTTGCAGTGTGAGGTGAGTTTTTATTATTTTCTCATAGGTGAAATTTATAACAATTTTATATACATATAAAGATGGCTGTCTGGTTATAAAACATTTTCTTACTCCATGCTTTGTAACTTAGCAAGAAAGCCCTAAGGTACAAGGTTTTCAGCAAATTAAGTTATTTTTAAAGAAGCAAATATTAGAACATGTCAGGAGGAAGTATATGAAATAATTTTATTACCCTGTCTGGGAACTCTGTCCAATATTTAATAGGGGCGTACAATTTTATTTGTTACATAATTTTCCAAATCTTTCAGCATGTTAAAGGTTGAGGTTTGTATTTCTAAATAAATGTAAGATACCAAAGTGACTCCTCAAAGGGGAAATTCCATGTTTCTCTCACAAAATTTCTATTGTAGCCCAAATTTAATTCCTAAACACTTCTCCTGGGGCACTGGTGTGTGTGTGTGTGTGTGTGTGTGTGTGTGTGTGTGTGTGTGTGTGTAGAGCATATGTAAAGAGTTAGCCAGTAGTAGATACAAAAACATATTTAATTACTTCATTACTGCATGTGAAGGTATGTTAAATTTGTCAAAACCCATGTATTATTTTATAGACTTGAATTGTTTCATTTTTCTTTTTTTCCAGTTTTATTGAGAAATAATTGGCATATGTCATTGTATAAGTTTACAGTATACAGTATGATGGTGTGATTTACATATACCATGAAATGATTACCACATACGTTTAATTAATATCCATCCTCACATATAGATAAAATAAGAAAAAAGAAAAAAATTAATCGTTGTGATGAGATCGCTTAGGATCTACTCTCTTGACTTTGCTTGTATCATATAACAGTGTTAAATACAGTCATCACGTTGTACAGTATACCCCTAGTGCTTACTATCTTACAACTGGAAGTTTGTGCCTTCGGGCCACCTCCCTCCAGTTCTCTTCTCCCCACCCCTTACCTCTGGTAACCACAACTCTTCTCTCTTTTTCTCTGAATTTGGTGGGTTTGTTTGCTGTTTGGTTGGTTAGATTCCACATATAAGTGAAATCATACAGTATTTGTCTTTCTCTGTCTTAACTTATTTCACCTAGTATAATGCCTTCAAGGTCCATCCATCTTGTCCCAAATGATAGGATTTCCTTGTTTTCTATGGCTGAATAATATTCCGTTGTGTGTGTGTGTGTGTGTGTGTGTGTGTGTGTGTGTGTGTGTTCATTCATCCATCAGTGGACACTTAGGTTGTTTCCATATCTTGGCTGTTATAAATAATGTTGCTATGAACATGGGGGTGCAGGTACCTTTTTTAGTTACTGTTTTCATTTCCTTTGGATATATTCCCAGAAGTGGAATTGCTAGATCATATTTTTGGCTTGTTCTATTTTTAGTGTTTTGAGGAACCTCCGTACTGTTTTCCATAGTGGCTGTAGCAATTTACAATCCCACCAACAGTGCACAGGGTTCCCTTTTCTCCACATCCTCGCCGGCACTTGTTCTCTCTTATCTTTTTGATGATGGCCATTCTGACAGGCGTGAGGTGGTATCTCATTGTGGTTTAATCTGCGTTTCTTCAATGACTAATGATGTTGAGCAACATCTTTTCATGTACCTGTTGGCCATTCACGTTCTCTTCTTTGGAAAAAATGTAAAAACAATCTGGAGTACAGTATAGTTAACCTCCTGATCTTTCTTTTCCCATTAAGATGTGTTCTATTTTTTAAGAAATAAGACTTTTCGTTCTGTTTACTTGCTTCATTTTCTATAGATCTGTTCCTCCTGAAACAAAATTTCTACTGGTTCATACATGTACTTCCCTACAGACTCTCTCCTCCCCATTTTTCATTGATAATCAGTAAAATGCAGAGTTGGACCATGGTGAGATGGATCATTTCCCGTCTATCATAATACCAAGTGTAGGTGAGGATATGGCATAAACAAAATACTCTGTGGAAGAATGCAGACTCCAGATTCCATTTATATTAAGTTCTTCAAACTGTAAAACTAAACAATCCATTATATTAAATATATACATATTATATATATATGTGTGTGTGTGTGTGTGTTAAAATTATCAGGAAATGAGAAACACCAAATTTATGACAGTGTGTGTGTATCTTGGAGAGGTTGCCGTCCAGGAGACCCACACAGACCGTGTCAAAATATGGATCGAGTCTGTTTCTTCAGCGGGGGCGGGGGACACAGGTGCTCACAACTATTCTTTCTAAAACTCAGCATCTATACTTTATTTGTTCTTTTGTATATAGATGTTTTTCGTAAGAATTTATGTAAAAGAGGAAGAGCCTCCAAATTTAAAAATATCTCAACTTTTTTAAGAACTAAAAGTATCCCACAGTTGATCATTTTTCCAGTTGGTCATTTTCCTGATAATTACAGGTCCACTTAGAGTCTAGTCACTGGTCCTAAAGATAATAAAGGCTGCTGAGGTTGAAATACAGCAAAGTGATAACCCAGGAGACCTCAAGACAAGGCATAAGCAGATACAAAATATTAAAAAATCCGTATATTATCTATAGGAAAAATATATTTGAGAAAGGATGCAGGGAAGGCAAATTAAATTAGACTTGAGTTGTTTTAGAAATCAGAAATTGAAGGTAATCGCTAAGCAGACTAAAGGCAGTGATTCTCATGGGGGGCTGTGTGAGGATCGGCTGAAGGGCTCGTAAGCCTTCCCTTCCTCTGCAGGGAGACCTTGGAGGAAGTCTGTAGCACCCACCAGCTAACAACACGGCTGAGGGGCAAAAAATAGTGTGCTTTCATGGGGGCAGGGGGGGTGTTTCCAAGGCCTCCACATTTGTGGGCACAGTGGGTGAAGCCGTCCCAACTTCTCCATGTGTGTTTCCATCTAGAGTGATCCAGAGTTTGTGCAGTGGAAGAAAGAGTTGACAGAAACGTTTACAGAGGCCCAGCGGTTGTTGCGACGTGCTCCGAAGTTCCTCAACAAGTCTCGATTGGGCGTTGTGGAGCTCTCAAAGCCACCCCTGTGTCACAGGAATAGCAATGGCCTCTGACACCCAGGACAGGAGGGTCCCGGGAAGACGGTGTGTGTCGAGCAAGTCCACACCGGGTGCTTTCAGCCCTTGAAATGGAGCCATTTGGCGAGCGATGAGGATTACAGGATGGAGTCACTTACCTCCGGGTTCTTCCTCGGCTGTGAAGACCCAGGGCATCGAGGTGCTCCTAGTAGGAGTCGTGACCATTCTCAGGCCCGGGGTCGGCCTCCCTCCCCTCCCCAGGGCCCCCCACCACCATCCCATGTGTCCACACTCAAAACTACTGAAGGAAAGAAAGTGTTCTTTACTACACACTCGCTTCCGTACACATGAACCTAGAACTTGAGGTGACTCCCACTTACCACTTCAATTTTTATGCCCGATTTCAAACAGGTCTTAGACTTGCCAACATGGAACTGAACCGTCCACAGTGTTGGGTACTAGCTTGCCCTCGTATTGCCATATTTTATCTATAAACAGCCACTGCTGACCTTGTATGTCTTTGCTCCATACTACTGGGGGATAGGAGACCAACCGTGTGTTTCTTCTGTGCACTTCAGAACCGACTTCTTGTCCTGGGGTTGAAAGCTGAAGATCTTTTCTGAGAAGGTTGCAGTTGGGCCCTCATTGTGTGCTGCACCCACAGGTACGGGTCCGCCTCTGCCAGGGAGCTCTCGGATTCAGCTGGGAACAGACGAGTGTGCCCTCAGAGGACAGGGGAGTCGCTCAGAATCGAAGGCGTTCAGCAGACCCCTGGAAAGGTTTACAGTGATTCTGAACTCCGGAGAGGCGGCAGAGTTTTAACTTTTAGGGCAATGGCGATTTTCAGAAATCTTTAAGGAAATAGCACTTTCGTGTTTCTGGGTGCACACGAACGTTTGGGGGTGAGTCTGTGTTGGGTTTCAACATTGGACAGCAAGCCGTGGTGTGACACAGTAACTCTGGTTCCTTCTGCCTGACCTCAGAAAACGTATCAGTCATGGACGTGTAAAGGAAGGAAACTCTGTTTTACCTTTTAGTATGATTTAAAATGAATTTTATTGAAAAAAGAATGCTGAAGGATGAATGTGTCAAAATGGGTTAACTGCATATTGACTTTTATGTTGTCACTTACTGTCATTAGTGAGTCATACTTTGCACTGGGTGGGTAGTTCTGTGACAGTGACAACATTAGCGCATAAAGACTATTTGCCTAATTCCAGTGTCATCCTTCCCCCCCGCCCCCGTTTTCTTTTCCCCTCTTCATGCCCCAAATAAATGCTGGCTCATAAGAAACCAGTGTGTTTTCCCAGCAAAGTTCTCCATGTCATCAGACTAACAATAATAACAATAATTTTTTTAAGTCCACTTATTTGTGCTGTGCAATTTTATTGTACGTTTCTAAGTTAACTACTGACAATATACATAACTTGACACCATAGTTATCTGCATCCCGTCCTTGATGTTTTCAGTGGGTCTGAATCTTTGTTTTTTATGTTTGTACGCTGTGTTCATTGGGAAAGTAAGTCCTTTTTAATGAAATTCCATTTTGAGAGTTGCAAAAATAATTAGTCTTTTACTTCACAGGAGTTACTTTGGGAAAGAAACGCAGAGGGTCACTGTCCATCTCAACTACTAAGTGGAGTTGAAATTAACATACATGTCCTACTGTCTGCTGTTTCCAGTATAGGAGGAGGGTGTGCTGTTTACATGCATTCCTGATTTTAAAAGGGAAGAATAGTATTCAGATTGTTTAGGGAAAAAAATACCCCACCAGAGACAGAAAAGCAGTTGTTCCAGAGTGAGCGTCTTCCCAGGGAAGGTCAAGTACAGCTGTCGCTGCTGTCATCGTCACAAGGGCTCAGCACGCAGAGTTTGGAAGTCGCAGTGCCTTGTGCGTCTGCTGGACAGAGTGTGTGGCGAGGCACGGGGACCCCCTCAGGGCCTGGGCCTAGCGTCTCCCACTCTTATCTAGGGCATTAGCCTCACCGAGTTGCACCTCTGTGAAAAATCGAACTTTCGCTCTGGAGTGGAACATGAGGTTAATCTCTTTTAGAAATTTCTCAAAAGAAATATGAATTGGAAGGTAGCTCAAGAGCCCTTTTGCCTCAGACTTCTTCGAAGTAAACTTTTCCACTACCCCCAACTCACACTTGGTTCATACCGACATGCTGGGAAGGCCGCGATGTAAATGGACTTTATTGAAAGGACTCTGTAGGATGAGCGACTCGCTGGGGCCGTCTCTGGTTGTGCCACGTCTGGTTTGGCGGTCCTGGAGAGGCCTGTCTTCTACCCGAACTCCTGAACCTGTGCCTACAGCTGTTCTGATGGGGTAAGTGTTCCGGCCGCCAGACGGAGGCCCCTTCTGGGAACCTCCTGGGCCAGCGCCTGGGCCTGTCCCGTCACTGAAACCTGTTGGCTCAGAGGTCTTGGTGTACGCGGCTGTTCTCGAAGGTTTGAAGAGTTATATCATCCCTAGATGTTTGACTCTTCCCACCTTTGGACCATTACAAAGGACAAAATTCTGCACAAGTGTTCTCTTTTAGATTTATATAGTTGGGATATTTTAACATTGTCAAAGAAGATAATCAAAGTTGATATTTTTATAAAGTTGTGTTCTATGTTGTTTGACTTCAAAATTCAAAGGAGTCAATAAAGCAAAGCCTAAAAAATAATAGATTACTTTAAGCTGCTATCTAACATCTATGGAATAAATTCAGAACTTTTGTGAATCCAAGGTTGTTTTTTTAACATAAAGCATTCTCTTTGGTGCATTTGTCCCCTCCTGTCATTGAGACTCATGGTTTTTTCTTCTATATTATGTTCAAGTATGACGTTTCAGCAAACTTACAGAAATTAGCTAATGTCAAGTGTTTCACTCCTCATGCCTCTGAGTGGTCAATTCACTGACATTACAGTTTCAAATCTGTGTGTAAAAAGAAGGAGCGTTGAGGAAAGGAACCATTCTGCTCAAGAAAGACCAATAAAACTGAAAAAAAGTAAATGGAGGGAGGGGGCAGCAACAACAAATAGCCATCTGTTTTAAACAAGATTTAGCTTGATTTGCAGTTTGAAATATACCATATGGATATTAGATACAATTATTCTAAGACCCTCACCGGCCATTAAAAAATATCATTTACCAATTGACAGTGTAATTTAACTAGATTAAAAAGATCAAAGTGTGGTTTTTCTCTAATGATTTATTATTATTATTTTTTCATTCAGGATTTATAGTTGGGCCAATTCAATACATTTAACTTTTCAGTGGAATTGATTTTTCTGATGCTTCAAAATGTTAACATACCAAGAAGGAAGCAAAATTCTCTAAGTTGGACTTTTTTTACATGATGTAAATCTATAAAAAATACCTTTAAATGTGCTGGTGTGAGATAAGACTTATCTTGGATGATTTAATCATATGTAATTTTTTTCTCAGTTATGTTTTAAGCACTGTTGCAGTGTCTTCAGAGATGCTTGACAAATTAACTTCTCCCCACCCCAGGGGACTGACCCATTATTTGTATCCGGAGAGAAATTGGGCTCAGTTGGGATCTGTGACAGTCGTGGCCCAGAGGTGGATCAAGTGGGTGTCACAGAGAGAATGGTAGTAGAAATGGGGCAAAGGAAGAAAGGAGTTAATTTGTTGGTAAAAAAAAGAAAAAAACATTCCCTTCACACTATAAAGCACCCCTTATGACAGAGGAGTTGAATAATAATATTGTTAGACTTGGTCACTTTATTTTTCAATATGGAGGTGCTGAACTACTTAAGAGGCCATTTGCTTTCCATTGGGACATTCTGTGGAAATTTAGTTGCTAATGCATGCATGTCGCCCAGCACCCTTGGGGAAGGTGCCCTGGACCCAGAGCTAACACCATGTCTTGGCGTGTGTGCCCTGCAGCCACGGGGAGGCCCAGAGGTGGCATCTGGGTAGCCAGCAGAGCACTGTTGGCCAGTTGCAGACATTGTTGCACACCCATTGAGTTTGCAATAAAACCAGAATCCAGTACTGGGCTTGCTATTTAAGCCACACCCATTTCTAGAGGGAGCTTTAATAGTTTAAAATTTCAAAATTTTTTTCCCTAAAGTTCTAACATCATTTTCCCTCCCAGAGAGGCTTGAATTAATTACTGAGATTCACATTAATATGATTTTTTTTAACCCAGGCTGCATTTTTAAAAATTTTATTGTAGCATTAACGAAAGTTGGACTCTAAAATGGTACTCCTTGGTTTCCTCAAGACATAATGGACTTCAGATTTCCTGTGTCCTCAGAGACTAAGAGCTGTTTTTTTTATAGCAGAGTGTGTGTGACAGGATGTCCCCTCAGCAGCAACTGAAGGCCTGGAGAGACGAATGGCCGGTCATTTTGCCATCTCTGGGGACATGTCCTGATGTGGCTGAGTTAGATTGATTGATAAATGCAGCACCCCACATTTTAAATTGCCTTTATTTAAACACACACATGCACACACTACAGAAAGGGGGTTTGCAGATAAATGCATTTCATTAAAACACAGGAAAAAACCCTACATTTTAGAGTTAAGTAATTCATATTCTTATAGTAAACACTCCTATGCCTAACAATCTCAAAATCACCTCTGAAAACTGGTACCTATGCTTCCACTTTTTATTTTGTCCTATAAAATATAAGGGAAGGGAATGGAGAAAGGTTTCTAATCATGTATTCATAGTACAAAGGACTTGATGTTGACTTTGCTTCTTAGTTGACTGTGTTCCATGATGTATATAATTATATGTGGGTTTATAAGCTAAACACTGGCCATTTTTAGTTCTATTGTTAAATTGTATTTTTCTATGTTTTAACAAATTATAATTGGGTTTTTTCTGAGTAACAAAGATTGCTAAGCTACATATATATATATATATAAAAGAAGAGTTCTATTTTAGCACAAAAGCATTTTCTATTTATTGACTCCTTAAATTTGTTTTCATCCAAAGCATTCCTTATCATTTCTGCTCCTTTTTATTTGTATAGTTTGTTATTTAAAGAAATGGCAACCCTTTCTGTTCTTCACAAAGTAAAATTGAAGTCACGCTTACAGCACCGTGGGGCCCATGTGTCCTCTCACTGCTGTGGACCGTTCTCAACAGTAGCTCGTTGTGGGGTCTGTGCTGAGAGCATATGCACTTTTCCGTAACATCTGACAGCGAACTCGCTGTGAAATACCGCTTTCATCTACCTCTTCCAAAGGCCTCCTCATGCTTTATTCTAGACTGGCCACATTATAAAAGAACGTCAGTAAAGCATTTCACTGTCACTCCCTGGTGACATAGATTTGCTCTTAAAGCCCCAGCCTTGTGTCCGGGCCCCAGTGAGCGGGGTGGGTCAGTTTCCCTTCTAGGTGGTTATCTTTCGGGAGCTCGGGAGCCGAGGTTCGCGCAGACCATCACTGCTTACTCGTCTTGTGTCAAATCTCCACAGTCAGTCTTGCCATCGCCTCAAGATTTGACCACTGCACCTGACTCATCAAGCATTTACTGGAAATTTCCTCCTGGGCACTCTTTACAGACGGCCAGGTGGGTTTAAAAACCCCACTTCTGGGAGTTGCTCATTTGAATGTGACTTTTTTCCCCTTGCTGTTTCAAGATGGTTCGAAAAATGAGGTTACAGAGGCAAATGCCCTCGTGTGTGATGAAAACTTGGTGAAAGGTCTTATTTTCGAGCCGACCCATGAGGATTTGTGTGCAACGAAGATCAGACCCACGAGAGGGGTTCCCTCCTCCCACGCTGACCTTTTGCTCTGCCTGTTTTGCAGAGCAATCCATGTAGTAACATATTCAGTATATTCTTGGCAAAGTGTAATCCCCTTAAAAAAATAAATCCGTTTTCTACTGCTCATTGCTATACAAAGTGAAGCCGGTGAATCAGATATTGTCAATCTAGATATTATTGTACCTGTGCAATTATCGTTGGTTTTTAGCTCTTTTCACATTGATTGTGCCCGTGGAGTTTTATAGTCCTGTCTCAGTATGCATTTATCAGTGCACGTTTGAAACTGTACCCTACTGAGATGTTACACGTCTATGGTCACCCGCCCTGTGTGTGGTGTGTCACCGTCAATATCACCGTCTTTTACAGTTATTTTTGAGCAGCGAGGCTGCTATCCTGTGTGAATAAATTACTCATATAAATCTCAATAAAAAGGCTGTACAGATACCTACTTTGGTGTGCTGTTTTCTGCCCAGTTAAAAACTGCATTTATCGAGCTGTTAAAACATCAAGAGATGGCTCGTTTTGAAGAATCCTGACTTTGGGGACGATTCATGCAGAGGCTGATTTTATAAAGAGGAAGGGGATCGCTGACAAGCATTTCTGTTGATTGCGTGGATTGTTTGAGCCCAACCAACTGCATGGTTTCAAGGTTTTGGATACGTCGCAAGGAAGCAATCTGTGCAAACCTGGGCCATGAGAGAAGGAAGGAGAGCAGTGCCGTCTCCAGTATGTCCAGGAGCGATGCCAGACTCCCCACCTTCCTCCCAGTGGGTGGGGGAAGGGGGACCTTGGAGTCCCTTCCGGAAGTTAATACCCCCTCCATCTCCATCTCTGTTGCCACAGAGACGTGCTGAGAAACCCTGTTTTGGGTCTTACATGAAACCAGAAATCCAAGGTGGCCCCAGAGCAGAGGCTGCCTGGGCAGAACTGTCTGCGTGTGGGCCCACAGGTTGAGGGTAGAGTGGGTACTACCCATCTGCAAGCTGGAAGCTCCTCCTGTGTCTTGCTAGTTCAGGAAAGAAGGAAGTCACAGTTGGGCCATGGAGCCATCGAGTTTCCCTGAAATGTCTTTGTGCTTGCCATTTGAAAACCATTTAACTCGACGCTGACAGGACGCCCAGTGAGTCAGCTCCCTGTGCAGAAGGCAGCAGCGTAATGCAGCCCTTGGCCTGATGCGTTAGCATAACCGAGGGCCAATCCTAAGAGCTGCAGAAATCCAGTCACTCCTTGGTACCCAGAAAGAGAAGACCCTACTCCCAGCAAGGTCACTTTGGGCCATCTCTTTGGTCCTCAGTGTTCTCATCTCTAACTGAAAGGAGATGAATCAGATGACCTTGAAGGACCATCCTAGCGAAAAACATCCTCCAAGTTTTTGACTAAGGATAAATGTGAGGGACTTAGGCCATATGTATTTGGAGAGCAAAAAAGCAATGCTCTCCCCCCGTGGCCCCTGGTTTCTGCCATGTTGCCTTATGTGTCACTGTTACTCTCCCTTTTAAACCGTGTGTTCCTCCACGCTGGAGTCCCTTTGGTTTACCTGGGCAAGAACCGCATGTTGAATTGAAGGAAAGAACTCAAACTTCATGACTTTCTTTTCCTGGTCACTTTTACCAACCTTGATACTGGAGATCAAAAAAAGGTTTTCAGTCCGAAGTATTCAGGCTGGCTGTGTCTAGGGATCACATTCACAAGATAAAACCCCGAGCCCACACTGAGCTCACATAAGCAGCTGTGGAAGTATGCATAATGTAGAAAGACCACAAGGGGGGATTTACTTAGTGGTTCATATTAACAGATGTGTAACAGAGAAGCGAAACGGGAGACAGAGGCAGGTAATCACACAAAGGAGACCTTCTGCCTAATTTCTGGCTATCCCAAGCAACTGGCTTTTACATTTTGATTTTATTCTTTAACTTTGGTATCGGGGGTAAAGTGCCCGGTTCTTCAGTTACCCTTCTAGGTGCGGACACAGTATTGATTTGATAGTCTGTAAGTCACATCTGCCTGGCGTCATCTGCGTGGGAGCTGACCCGAGCTCCCAGCTCACTCCCAGAGTGGCCTTGGGCAGGTGACTTCACCTTCTGGTGCCTGCACCACTTGTCTCTGCAGTGAGATGATGATAATACGTGCCCCAAGTCCATTCTAGGTTTCCTGAGGACTTCGTACGTTGAAACAAGAGTGCTCAGAACAGCGTGAGACATAAAGGATTCCCGTGATATAGACTCATTTTTGTTTTCGTTAATATTTTGAACTGTTTTGAGTCCATGCTGTATATTATCAACTACAACTGGTTGCACCAGGTTGGGGCATCCCATCAAATCTGCAAGCCCACACAATGGAAGGACCTGCTTCTCATTTTCAGGAGTGAACTGCAGAGCTGGGAGCCCCCTGGAGAGGGGGAAGGGCCGTGGTGCTGCCCTTCTGGCTCTTTTGCCATGTGCCGGTGCCCTTTGCATAGTCAGAGTGCAGGCCTGAGTAAGGAAAGTGCTGCTTTTAAGTTTCCAGAACAGAAATCTGCTTAAAAGCATAGGTTTACATCAGTCATGCCTTGAACTGCATGTGCTAGGGTGTGCTTGTGGTTCGAAAATTCGCTTTGACCTTGGGTTTCTAACACAGAAGGGATTTTTGATCATGCTGCTTTTGGGCGGTCTTGCCCGCAAGCATTTCCCTGGGAAGTGGTCTCAAGTTTCATCATCAAATTTCAAAACTGAAGGTTTATGCTCTTCTCCTCTTCACAAGTGATCAACATGGCAGGGAGAACCAGTAATGAATGTGAGTTATATTAGCCACAAACGAGAAAGCATTTTTACCTCTTGGTTCAGGTTGCCTGTTACGCTTCTTTCTGTCTTTCTTTTTTTTTTTTTAATGCCAACTGGATAAAATGTGGGCACATTTTAGACTTCCGCTTAAAATGGCATGTTGAAAATCCTAGGGCAACCACGAAAACAACAGAAAATCCAACAGAAAATCGTGAATACCTTCCAAACTAGTACAGAGAAAAATTGAAAATGGAAAAGAAAAATTGTATCCAAAAGACAGCAAGGAAGGAGATTATAAGTATTTAACCCTTGTTCTTTTAAAGGTACAGAGTTTAGACAAGCCATGAAACTGGGAGAAGAGATTTGTAATACAAAAGACGAAAGGACTAGTATGTATGACAGATGAAGAACTCCCACACGTCAATAAGAAATTAGATAATCCAATGGAAAAATGAGCCAAAGACATGAAAAGACCATTCATAGAAAAGGAAATATACCAAAAAAAAAAAATGCACAACGTTATTAGTAATCGGGACTGCAAATGACTGATTCCCATTTCAGAAAGAAAAACATCTCAAATGAAAAGTCTTAGATTTTCAAGTGCTGGTGAAAATATGGTACGACCGGTCTCTGGGCCAGTAGCTGTGAGCATTGCCGTACCCCTTTGAAAACAATTTGATACCTTCTAGAAAATGTGAGCATGGTGCATACCCTACGACCTGTGATCTCTGCTCCTCGTTACATGTGTATGCTCGTAAGGAAACTCATAACACAAGTCCGCCCGGAGATGTGTCCACAGATACTCATTATAGTGGTGGTGGTGTGTAACGACAGACAAAAACTGTGAGCAAAACAGAAGTTCCATCCGCAGTAGAATGGATAAATGTATTTTCCTACTACCGAATACCACACAACCGTGCAAAGGAATAAACCACTGGTACATGCTGCAATGTCAAAGCCTCATGTGGAGCAAATGAAGAGCAAAATACAATGTCAAAATATCATGTATAGTATGGTCCCAACTATGCAAAGTTCAGCATGGGCAAACTAAGTCGTAGGGATGTCAGCCTATATAGACGATAAGCCTGAAAGAAAAGAATGATGAACACGGGGGGCAAGAGGGGGGCGGCGGCTGGTGGCTCAGGTGGTTCGAGTGCAGTGCCCATAACACCGAGGTCGCCGGTTAGATTCCCACATGGGCCACTCGGAGTTGGGGGTGCGGGGAAAGAATGATGAATGGAAAACTGAGAAGAGTGATTCCTTCCGGGGAGAGGGAGGGCTTGGCGGGCCTTTGTGCTACGTTGCATCTCTTGTAGCCCCTATGGAATTGTGTGTGGGTTCTAGTTCATGTGTGGGACACATGTGACACTTTTTTCCCGGTACAAGAAGTCAAATGTACTATTTTGGGGAACATTTTTAGTAGGTTATTTTAGGGGGGATGCAGTGGCCACATGGGCCCTCAGCAGTATCTGCTCCTCCCCTTCTCTTCGCCACATCATAGCCCAGCTGGGGATGTGCTGGGCCTGATGAGGGAGGAAAGGAATTACACCCCAATGTGGCCGGTGAAATGATTCTTAAGATAAGTAGTGCATCATGTTTGAATGACTGTGGGCTGTAGAGTCGGAAAGACCTGGATTTGCGTCCTGACGCTACCCCTCCCCCCAGCTGTATGGACCTGCATGATATACTTAATCCATGGAAGTCCCTATTTTCCTCCTTTTAGGCAGCGAAGGAAGCACTCTATGGCATCCCATTTGGTGCCGTGTGTAAGACTGCCCTCTGGAGCCAGTACTGCCAAGGTTCAAACCCTAACTCTCCACTGCTTTGGGCAAGTTGGTTAACCTTTCTGTGCCTCAGTTTCACCATCCGTCAAATGGACATAGGGAAACCCGACTTGCTAGAGTTGTGGGGAATAGTAAACGAGCCCATTAAAGCCCTCAGCTTGGTGTGTGAGGGGGTGATAACTGCTACCTACTCATTAGGCATATTTGTATGCACAGATTGTTTACTAAGAGGCCGCAGCATGAGTTCATGTTATTTCTTTCCGGAGTCTGGCTAGAATGGAGACCTGGGCTCTCCTCAGCCAGTTCCAATGGCCTCCGGTTATCTTTCTGCATGGGGCAGAGCCGGGAGTGTGGGTGTGTGTCCTGTCCGGGACAGGGATGACGGGTGAGAATGTGCTTGCGTCGGGAGATGTCCCCTCCCCTGTTCTGTGCCACCAAATATGTCCATGCTCTCTGATGCCTGGTCAACGGCCACCCCGGGTTGTCGTCTCTCGGCCAGACCTGGAGCTCACTGGCTAATTTTAGAAATGACTTGTCAACTCAGCTGCTGCTATCACATTGGAACATGGGGAGGGTGGGGGGAGGACAGGGAGGAGCATCAGGGAAGGGGATGTGTGTGTGCGAGAGCGTCAGGGGGCTGCCTCTGACATTTGTCCTTCGCCCCTGCTTTGCCGGCTTGGTGGGGTCTCTACGCTGCCACCCAGGGAGACCTCTTGGGCAGGAGTGGTTCCTGTGACTGGTGGCCTCGTGTGGAGAAGGTACTGTTAAGCTGGGTTTTATCGATGGGCACGTTGCGAGCTGATTGGCAAGGTTTAGTTTTCCAGAATGTGTTTTGGGGGGCTGCGGTGGCAGGCCTCTGGTCTTTTGGTCTATTGCAGGCCTTGCCAGTGTGGACACAACCTCCGGGGCATTTTCCCTTCGCGGCTTGCCCACGTCACTCTCGTAGAAAACAAAAGTATTTTGTGGAAGGATTTTAGAAGAAAACACTGGGGCATGGATTCTTTTAAGGATTACGCTTGTCAGGACCCAGCTGTTTGCTAATCATTTTTAAAAAGATGTTTAGCGTCACGAGATCCACTGCGGAATCTTAGCCGGCAGACGTCAGGGTTCATATTTTCATCAACTCCCAGTGGTTTCTGCTTCACGGGTTGTCGGTTGGTGGTCAGGGAGCCAAACTCTTCCCCTTTTACTGTTCCAACCCTGTTGAGAATAAGCCTTAATGGTAACGATTATTTGTTTTTATTCCAAAGGAAGCCGTGTGTGTGGGGGGGAGGGGAATGGTGGTTCATGGACAAAGGTTTGAATTTCATGCGCTGCTATCTTGATTCCCTGTCCTAGAGGAGGTGTTTGGTCTGGCACATGCGTTAACCAGGCATGTATTTGAATGGAGAAGTTCCACAGGGCTTCTCGGCTGGGGTGGTGGGGACAGGGTGGGGGCTATGCTTTAACGTGGAGCTCCCTCCCTGGAGTGACAAAGACCTGGCCAGCTGCAGGCCTCGGGGCCATTGCCTCAGTGTGAGGTGACCTGCGGAGGGGGGGGTTAAGTTCAGTGGGTGCCAAGCTGCCCAGTCTGGCCGGACCCGGCAGGGGCCTGAGCTTCTGTCCTCCCGGGGGCCCAGAAACCTGGGCGGCTACTTTCACTTTGTGCCTGTTCAGGTCAGGGCACCAGCTCCTGGAGGCTGAGGGTCCTATTGGGCTTCTAGTGGCTGGCAGGATGGCAGTTCCCTTGGGGATCGTCTTTGCTGTTGACCTGAGGCGTGATCTGTACCTGGGTAAAAATCCAGGGTGGGCTGGGGGAGGGCTTGTATGGTTTAGGCTGTGGATGAATTCTAGAAAATAACAACCGAGAGAGGGGTGGGGGTGGGAGGACGAGGAGGAGGAAGAGGAGGAGTTTCCTGGTCTCCTGGCTTTTGAGGGTCCGTATATCACCAAGGAATAGATATTTGGTGCCACCTGCACACAGGCATCGTCACCTTGAGTAACCTAATTTGGGCTCTGCTGTGACCTCTCTGTGACCTTGGACAAGTCTCTTCCCCAGTCTGAGCTTTAGTCTTCCACCCCGACACCTGAGGGGGTGGGGTCAGACTATCCCAGAGATGTCTCCCCAGATTCAGCACCAGGCCAGTGTTTCTCCAAGTGCGAATCCTTGCTTACCTGTATCAGACTCACCTGGGGACCTTCTAAAATGCAGAGGCCCAGGCTCATCTCAGAACTACCAAGTGGTCTTGGGGGAACGGAGCCCAGAAATCCGCACACTTAAAACCTCACCGGCAGTTCTGGTACCCACCAAGGCTGGACAATCGTCTTGCCTCCTGGCAAGCCAATCCAACCACAGAGGGCTGCTGCTCAGCACCCACCTGGTCAAAAAAATACTCATCGGATCATTCCACAGACATTCACGCTGCTTTCCTAGGGTGTGATTATGGCAAAATTTCATAAGGGGAAAGATCGCCCTTCTGGTGGCATTTTGAGATGAGAACAGAAGGCCTGAAAGCTCAGGAGAACCTTCTCTCACTGCCAAAGAATGGGAACTCTGGCTGGGTCTACAAGGACACAGCGAGACAGCCTTTCAGTGGGTCCTGGGTTACCTAGGAGACACAAACAACTGTCTCAATGGTCCAGTGTGAGCAGGTGGTTAGTGGCTGTCGTATATGGCATATCCTTAATTTAAAAAAATTAACTTTATTTTTAGAGCAATTTTAGGGTCACAGCAAAATGGAGGGGAAGGTACAGAGTTTTCCCATCTACCCCCTACCCCACACATGCCTAACTTCCCCCACTATCAGCAGCCCCTACTAGAGTGGGACATTTGTTACAATGATGAACCTACACGGACACATCATTGTCACCCAAAGTCCATGGTTTAGATCAGGGTTCACAATGGGTATTGTCTATTCCATGGGTTTGGGCAAATGGGACATGTATCCACCATTACAGTTTCATACAGAACAGTTTCACTGCCTTAAAAATCCTCTGTGCTCCACCTAGAATTCACCCTTGGCAACCACTGATCTTTTTTTATTGTCTTCATAGTTTTGTCTTTTCCAGAATGTCATATACGGTAGTTGGAATCACATAGTATATGTAGCCTTTACATATTGGCTCCTTTCGCTTAGTAACATGCATTTAAGATTCCTCCATGTCTTTTTATGGTACTCTTAATGTTTTAACTACATGAAATTCAATTATTTGGAAAATGGAGAAAGTGGGTTTGACGCAAGGTGAAGAGCTCCGGGGTGCTGTGTCAAATGCAACTCCATCTGTTTACAGATGGGGCAGCCAAGGCACAGAGAGGGGAAGCAACTTGCTCAAGGACACACAGCTTTGTAGTGACGCATTGGGGTTAGAACAGCCCCTGCCTTCAAGGCAGATATTCAGAGAGCAGTGTGGAGCTCTCCATTTTAGGAATAATAACCCAATTTTCCTGATTACCCCCCACCCCCAAAACCTCCTCCATCATCATTCTCCAAGCCTCAAAGGAAAGGGTTAAATAGCTTCATGAACCCTCTCAGGGCATGACTCACCCAGCTCCATAATTTTCCTTTTCTGCTCTACTTCTCACTGAGCCTCTTCTTGATTTTAATGACTTTTTAAGAACTATGGTTTCTGGACACGCAGGAAAGACCCTCGAGAATCAGCTATGTGGGTTTACCAAATATGTGGCCAGTACTCACATTCGGGGAGGCAGGAATTTCAAGGTCCAGGGTCCCAAGGGAATTTCTCTCTGCCCGTAAAAAACTGAGGGCGTTTTCAGCTGTCTTTGGTATTAGCTGCGGTTTCCATTTCATGGAAGGCAGCTGAGTTAGCGGTTGAGTTGAGAGACAGAAGACGGTTGCCCAATGGGATTAGATGTCTGGTTCATGCTGTATATTGCTGTGAGCTTGGGAAGGAGTTATTAGCCCCATTTTACAGATCACGAAGTGAGATTTAGAGGCTTAAATGACCCGAGGTCATGGAGAATGAAAGCGGGAGTAGGTGACTTTCTGTTAAAGACTTATATACTCGTATTTAGTCTAATAAGCAAAATAAACTAAGATAATACATTATGCAACACTGCTTCATGGTGACAGATACAAGACCCATTGACACTCATTACCTTTAGTCAACAGACAATCAAGGGGTGGGAGTGATACTGTTCCAGTTTTATGGAGGAGGAAACTAAGAATCAGAGAGGTGCAGTGACGTGCTCAAAGGCACAGAGCTACTAAATGAGTGGTGGGTCCAGGAATTTCTTCTCTGTTCTGTCAACAGTGGGTTGGCTCATTTCTCAGTTCTATTATTGTTCTTTTCTATTTATTTTTTGAAGCACCCTTTCCCATGCTTTGCCCTATGCATCTCTCCCATCTATCTGTTTGTGAGTTCTGTTCTTTCATAATAAACCAATGATCCTGTAAGTAACATGTTTCTCTGAGTTCTGTGAGCTTTTCTACCAAATTAATCAAATCCAAGAAGGGGGTCATGGGAACCTCTGATTTATATAGCTCGTCGGTTAGAAGCTCAGTGGTCCCCTTATCTGTAGTTTCACTTTCCAAGATTTCAGTTACCCGAGGTCAATTGCAGTCTGAAAATAGTAAATGAAAAATCCCACAAATAAACAATTCATAAGTGTTTTTTTTTTCAATTTTATTGGGGAATATTGGGACACTGTGTTTCTCCAGGGCCCATCGGCTCCAAGTCGTTGTCCTTCAATCTAGTGGAGGGTGCAGCTCACTGGCCCACGTGGGAATTGAACCGGCAACCCTGTTGTTTAGAGCTTGCGCTCTAACCAACTGAGCCACCCGGCTGCCCAAACAATTCATAAGTTTTAAAATGTGAAATTGCGAGCCATGCTGAGTCGTGATGAAATCTCGCGTGATGATATCTCCCTCAATGAAATCTCCAGCCTCCTGCTCCGTCCTGCCCTGGAAGTGAATCATCCCTTTTCCCTCAGTCACGTAGCATTCTCAGTTATCAGACCTATTGCCTCCGCAGCATTGCTGTGCTTGTGTTCAAGTCACTCTTATTTTACTTGGTAATGTCCCCAAAGCGCAAGAGTAATGATGCTGACAGCTCGGATATGCCACAGAGAAGCTGCAAAATGTTTCCTGTAAGTGAAAAGGTATGTGTGGATGGGATAAAACAGTGGATATAGGATTCAGTAGGTACTATCCATGTTTTCAGGTATCCATAAGGGCTCGTGGAACGTATCCCCTGCAGATAGGGGCGGGGGAACTACTGTACAGGTAACAACCTGCGTTTGCAATGGGCTTCCTGAGTGGGAGGGTGTCATTGGAGCCTTCAATTTGTAGCTGGTCGATCGCACAGAGAGCACAGGTGACAGCCAGGATTTGTGATTGGTGTCTGACGTGGAGGGTGATCTTGTGGGACTGAGTCCTTCACTTGTGGTATCTGATGCCATCTCCATGTAGATAACGTAAGAATTGGGTTGAATTCTTGGACACTCTGCTGGTGTATGTTGCTTGGTGTTGTACGGGAAGCCTGCCCCTCCCCCCTCCGCCCCGCCCAATGTTGGAATTGGGTCTAGGAACCTATAAGACTGGGACTTGACCTGAGTCAATAGGGCACAGGGCTGCTGGGAAAGAACAGCATAATAAAGTCCTGGGTGTATGGGGTCATCTAGTGTTCACATCACCACGTGACGTGCACAGGAAAGACTGGCGCCCCCTATTGACAGGTGGGGGATTTGCAGCCCCACGAGATTCAGCATCAGGTAGAGTGGGTCCCAAGCTTAGGTATAAGACCTCCAGGACAGATGTCAGCCCACTGAAGGGGCAAGGGGCCCTCTGTGTTCACCCTGGTCTGCCCCATGCAGAGTTAAGTGTCCACTTGTGCTGCAGAGAGCGGTCTAGAAAACTCCCTGGGGACAGTGGCCGGCGTTCCGAAGGATCTGGGAGCTATGAGAAATTTCTCATCTGAGAAATGGTTGAAAGCTCCAGATGAGACAATTGGGGTGAACCACATAGGTATCACCTGGGAAGCTTTACCTGTCTCTCCGGAGAGCAGGAATGGGGCAGCATGTGACCATATTGGTGAAGTAGCTCTCTGGGTGGGAGGAAAAAGTGGCAGACCCCAGGCACTGGGCGGCAAGAATCCTGGATCTGCTGTTGTCAGGAGCTGTGGGCCCTCAGCTCAGTCACTTCCCTTTCCTGCTCTACAGATGCCAGAACAGGAGAGAATGGATTTTATAGCCTCTGAGGGCTTTGTAGTTCTGGTACCAAAGAAGAAAGGTAATTAGAACAGACCCCAAACGTCTTACTTAGTAATGAGCCCTCCATCACTGAACATGAGGGGATTCACTGACTGTCCATCCAGGAAATTCCTCATGAGCTGGGTTGGGCCTCTGCCCATGTGTAAATGCCCGATGCTGTGGCTTTCTGATTGTGGATGGGCCATCTCAGCCTGTTGCCATCCTCTACTCTCCCTCTTTTTTCCATTCTTCTCTGTCTCGGTGTCTCACCAGCTTTCCCTCCCTGACTCTGTCTTCTCTATCTTTCTTTCCTTCCGTTAACCTCCCTGCCCCTGTTTCTCACTCATTCCCCTCCCCTTTCTCATCTTCTAGGATAATGTGGGTGGTTGTGAGTGTGGCTTGAATCCTCAGCTAGTTGCTGGCTGGGGGCTTCCTTTGCCCTGAGGTGAGGGGTGTCTACATGCTGAGCAAAATCCCTTTTCATCACCGTGTGGCTCTTTGGCCACCAAAATCAAAGTCAAGATGAGCTCGGTTGGACCGTGTATAAATTATGAGAGTCATTTTTGTTCATTTAGCCTACAGAAAGCAAATAGCAACCGTGCATAATTTTCTCCTTCTACACACAGGGCAGACATTAATAATCAATCAGAGCACTCTTCCACTGAGCCCAGATAAAAGCTCAGAGTCCTTGCCATATAACACTCCAGGTGGCAACTACTCATCTATCAGAGTTGATAATGTGATGTGAAACCTACTTGCCTCCTGGCTGTACTGGCCAGGATCTTGCTAGAAAACAGCACACTCAGCTGGCATTTTGGAGAGGCTTTGTAATGAAGGTGTGTGTGGGGTTGTGGGGTTAAGGGAACCAACTAAGCATGGTGAACCATGCAGACTAATAGTGGCGAGAATTGATTACTAACCTTGGGCCTGATGCAAGCAGGAAGAAAGGTAATGCAGGAGCCTGGTGGATGATTGGGGTCAATGAAGAGGGTCTGGGACCCCTTCCAAGGGGCTCGTGGCTGTAAATGGAGAAACATAGCCTTTTCCAGACTAGGGTCCTACATGAAGGGAGCAGGGTGGGAAGGGGGTAGTTACCCTACCTTGAGTCCCTCCTTCATATGGGTCCTTCCAGAGCCTACCAATGGCCCAGCTCAAAGGAATGCTGGAGACCAAGGGAGCCCTGGAGGCCACAACTCTAGTGGTCAGCCCCAAGAGCACAGAGTGGGCTCAAAAAGAAGGGAGGGGGTGCTGTTACGAAGCACAGAAGGCTGGACCAAGGCACCCCGCCACCCAGGCTGCACACACTGGGGGCCTGACATTTGGGAAAATGATCCAAGCTTGGCTACCAGGAAGGAAGGGATGGGGAAGGAGATCCTGAAGGAGGTCCTCAGAGAGAGCAAGCCACATGGATGCTGGAGCCATGGCCCCATCCCTCCAACATTCTCCCAGGCAGCCCTTCTTCTCTGGGGGGGCACCAGCTGCTGTGTCATCCTGGCTCCAGCACCGGCTCACTCCCCTGGGGACATTTGAGGAGAGTTGAGAAAAGTGGGGGCAGGATTTAATGTGACCATCGAGGTAGGGGTCAGCAAATGACCTCCCACAGCCAAATCCAGCTCTCTGCCTGGTTTCAAGCATAAAGTTGTATTGAAACAGCTATGCCCATTCACTTCCCTGTCGTCCATGGCTGCTTTTGAAATGCAAAGCCTGAGTTGAGTCTTGCAACAGAAACCCTACTCCCTCAATCCTGAAAAGGTTTACTATCTGGTCCTTTTCAAAAAAAAAAACACTCTGCTGGCCCCTCTGTCAAAGAATGCTGCAGCACGCTAACTTGCAAAGGTGGGAGTTATTATTTCCTCTGGGATTGAAGAAGCAGGGGAGGGAGCTGCTGCCAGACCAGGAGAGGGTCGCAGGTGGACGGAGGCTTCCTGAAGGTGCCTTTGGTGCAGGGAGACAGCCCACCCATGGCCACCATGCAGGGGACGAGCTGAGAGCACTGATGCCCTCTGATCTCAGCCAGTAGATGGTGCCCACCAGCTGAACCCACCTAGGAGCTGGCAGGTGGGAGAGGTGGAGGAGGCGTCTGAAGGGGTAAACAGAAGATACCCAGCTCAGAGACGGAAGATGGTATCTTCCACTCTCTCAGCATCTTCCTTTCCCTACTGTCTTCTAATCCCTGTGTGCCTGGTTTCAGACGTTATGGGCAGAGAGACCAGGTGTCAGGCAGCCAGCTGTTAACGGTGAGATTCCTAGCTCTGCTCTGGTTATCACGGTGGCCAACCCTCTTCTGCCCACCTCCCGGGACCCTGTGAGCTAGCTGAAGAATAAATACACTTGGGAGCCAAACTGTGGGCAAGACAGAATTCTAAGCGAAAATTGAAATGAGGAAGGACCCAATAGTGACATAAGCTGTGTGGCCAGCAGAGCAAAGGGACAGGTGATGGAAGTGTGTTCTCCCATTTGACAGCTGAGAAAACGGGGGCTCGGAGAACGTCCTAGGGTCCCACAGGGTAATCGCGGGGGCAGGACATGAACTTGGGCCATGATAATGCACTATCCCCTGTATGTGGATGCAGACAGCACAGGGGGATGTCAGAAATCCCTGCCACCGACTTGCTGCCAACCACCTGTTCTGCCTCTTCTCAGCTGCACTCCAAATCATTCATTCATTCACTCATTCATTTATTCAACGAATACTTAGTATGAGCTACGTAGGTTTTCTAGGCTCTGGGGCTAGATAAATGAACAGAACAGATGGAAATTGTGCCCCTCATCAGAGCTATTCTGCACAGGGAGTCAGAAACCAAACAGAAAATATAAGCATGAAGGACAGTGACTAAGTGCTATGGGGAAAAAGAGCAGGACAAGGTGATGGGGAATCCTGGGTCAGGGGGGATGGGGTGAGTGGGGGCTAGGCTGCAATTTAAACAGGACAGTGAGGGTAGGATCAGTGAGACAATGACTCCGAGCAAAGACGCAGAGGAGGTGAAGGTGTGAGCCATACACAAGGAACATCGTGTGAAGCAGAGGGAACAGTATGTGCAAAGGCCTTGATGTGGGAACCTGTGTGAAAAGGTGCGTCCAGGAGGTCAGTTTCACTGAAGTGGAGGAGCAAGAGGGAGAGATGCTAGGGCAGGTGGTCGTGAGGGCCCTGGAGGCTGCTGTAGACTTGGGAGTGTGTTCTGTGAGGTAGGTGAAGTCCCTGGGGGACTGGCCTCTGTGTCAGTACTGGATATTGGGGGGTGACGGGGAAAGCCTTGAGCGCCCCTTGGGGGGGGCCCTCAGATCCAACATGTGTGCATGGAAACCTGTTTCAAGCCATCCCTGGCCTTGGGGTTGCCTTTCCTTACACCAGCCTCCCTCCTCGCTAAGGGGAGACTTGAGACTTTATACCATCGAGCATCTGGGGCCTCTTATGGGCTTAAAACAGCAGCTGATGAAGCAGGTGTGAGTTTCAGGCTTGAAAGGGAATGTGGCGATAAGAACAGTTGCTTAAATTAAGGCTTGACAAAGCTCCCCGGTAGGATTGGCTCCTGGCCCTGGGTCAGTGGGGCTGGCCTGGAGCCTTCCAGGGGCGGGACGCGGGGAGTGAAGGACCCGCACTGAACTCCGTCTCGTTGCCCTCCGTGTCCTCTGGGCATGGCCAGCAGTCCCAGCTGAGGACAGCCCAGACTGACAGCCAGGATTCCCCCTGGAGTCTTGAAGCCGAGGGCGATTCCTGGGAGGCAGCCACTGATGACGCCAGGCCTGGGCCGGGCCGGGAGGGGGGCGTGGCCAGGGCAGCCGCTACACGTCATGCCTATTTATAACCTGGACTCCGCTCCCTGGGGATGTGTAGCAGAGTGGATCTGCTGTGTGTCACTTGTGTCTTCCAAGGATATCAGTGAGGAGGGGGTCTTTGGCCCCCACCCCTAACCCCAGCCCCTCCCCCCAGAGATCTCGCCTCCTGCCCATTCTGCAGACCATCTGCCTGCTTCTCCAGTGTGGCTGTTTGCACTTGGACATGTTTCCAGGGTTTCCCCATGGGCACGTGACCTCATCAGAGCTGAAGTGTCCCTTCTTGGATCTTTGGAGCTTGAGAGTCCCTCCTTGCCAGGCCCTTCTCAGCCAGAGATGTCCTTGCTACATGTTTAGTGGTCAGTTTGCAGACTAAGAGCCCTAATCTGCAGTATTTGCCAATTTCTGTGGTGTAAATACTCCCATGGCTGATTGTAAGCTACGGATGTGACATCAGTGAACACAGAGTTGGAAAGCGATGTTCACGATGGGCTCTGGTGAGATGAGCACTGGCTTCAGCACAGCGCCCCCCCCCCCCCCCCCCCGCGTCCCCAGCTTCTGGGACGCGTGCTGTCTGTGCCTGAGGCGAGATCACCTTGAACGCTGCCCAAGCTGTCTTCTCGTGGCTAAGTCACTGGAAGCGGCTACTCACAGGCCAACAAGTCTTTGAAAACTCGTGGACGATGGTGGCTCTGACAGCTGGGGATGGGGTGGCATCTTCCAGGAGGGGATTGGGAGGGGTCAGTGAGAAACACTGCTCAGAAGGCAGGCCCAGCCTGGAGCTGGAAGAGGGAAGAAAGAGACTCGTTCCAAGTTCTTGGTGTATTTCCTTCCACTCTTCACTCTCTATGTGGAGTGTTTTATTGGCCCATTTTGGATTGTTTCCATGTGTGCAATATTGCACTGTCTTTTCCACTTTACCAGCCAACATGGGCCCCTTCCCGTGTTACTGCAACTGCTTCCTATGAGCCTCTTACACTGCAGGTGAGACGGGAAATGGTGCAGCTACTTTGGAATACAATTTGGCTGTTTCTCAACAAGTCAAACATAAAGTCACCGTATGACCTAGCAATGCCACTCTTAGGAGTCTGCCTAAGAGACACGGAAACATAGGGGCACACAAAGATTTCCATGACTGCTCATAGCAGTATTATTCATAATGGCTCCAACGTGTAAATGACCCAAATATCCATCAACTGGTGAATGGATAAGCGGAGGTGGGATCCATCCATGCAATGGAACGCTGTTTAGCAACAGAAAGGAGTGAGGTACCAATATACACCGCAATGTGGATGAACCTTAAAAACATGTGAAGTGAAAGAAGCCAGATGCTCTCTCTGATTCCATTTATATTAAATGTCCAGAAAAGGCTAATAGATTAGTGGTTGTCTGGGGCTGGGGATGGGAACAGTGAGTGACTGCAAATGGACATAGAGGGTCTTTGGGGCCTGATGGATATTGTACTGATGGTTGCAAAACTCTGTACCTTTATTTTTAAAACTGTGTAAATTTATCAGAAATCATCAAATTGTGTACTTACAATGGGCAAATCTATATGGCTGGCATAGAAATTATACCTCAATACATCTGTTTTCAAATGTTTCCTAAACCCCTTTTTCAATGGAGTTGTACTATTCATCCAAGTTAGATGTGCTGTAATTTATTTGACATTCCCTGGTTATTGGACACTTAGGTTTTTTCTTTCTTTGGAGCTATAAGCACCACAGTGATGACATTTCCTGGTTTAGGATTAGTTCCTCAAAGTTGTTTTCCAGAAGAGGGCTTTTTAGGCCAAAAACCGCTTTCTAATTTGGGCCCTTTCCTAATCGGCATGGTCATACTGTGGAGCCAACCACTCCCTCGCAAAAGAAAAAAACACACCAGTCTGTGGTATTAGAGGTCAGCATAGTGGTTCACCTTGAGAGAATGGTAACAAGAAGGGGGCATGAGAGAGGGTCGAGGGGACTGGTAATGTTCTATTTATTTTTTCAATTGAGATATGATCTACATACAGTAAAATCTTCAATCTTAATTGTACAGCTAGATGAATATTTACATACAAGGTGTGACAATTAAGTTCGCGAACTTGTTGCAACCCTGTTGCTAACCTTTTTTGACATCAGAGGGATTATTCATTATGAATCTGTACCAACTGGACAAACAGTTAAGCAAGTTTACTATTTGGAAGTGCTGAAAAGGCTGTGTGGAAAAGTTAGACGACCTGAACTTTTCACCAACAATTCATGGCTCTTGCATCACAACAATGCACCAGCTCACACGGCACTGTCTGTGAGGGAGTTTTTAGCCAGTAAACAAATAACTGTATTGGAGCACCCCCCCTACTCACCTGATCTGACCCCCAATGAATTCTTTCTTTACCTGAAGATAAAGGAAATGTTGAAAGGAAGACATTTTAATGACATTCAGGACATCAAGGATAATACAATGACAGCTCTGATGGCCATTCCAGAAAGAGTTCCAAAATTGCTTTGAAGGGTGGGCTAGGTGCTGGCGTCAGTGCATAGCTTCCCAAGGGGAGTACTTGAAAGGTGACCGTAGTGATATTCAGCAATGAGGTATGTAGCACATTTTCTAGGATGAGTTTGCGAACTTAATTGTCCGATCTTGTACTTGTGTAGCCATCACCCAGACCAAGATACAGGACATTTTCATTGCCCCAGACGGTTCCCTCGTGCCCCCTCCCAACCAAAAACTAATGGGTCCTCTGACCTCTATCACCATAGCTTAGATGTGCCTGTTCTTGAACTTCATATAAATAAGACAATATTTTAAATTTAATTTCATTTCATTAAAATGATTAGTATTTAAAATTTATTTAAGTAAATTTTGTTTTTAACCATTTTAATTACTATTTTACATTTAATTTATTTAAAAATAAAATAATGTTTTTTAATTAAAAAAAGTTGAGGGCAGCCAGTTATCTCAGTTGGTTAGAGCGCGGTGCTCTTAACATCAAGGTCACATTCCGGTTTGATCCCCACATGGGCCACTGTGAGCTTCACCCTCCACAACTAGACTGAAACAACTATTTGACTTGGAGCTGATGGGTCTTGGAAAAACACACTTAAAATAAATAAAAGTTAAAAAAAAATTTTAATTATATTTTTAATTTGATCAGAGTGCTGGTTCTGTAGTTATGTATGTTCTTTATGTGACAGCTGCCGATTTGTACCCTTATGATTGTGTACTTTTCTGGTTGTGTATTTTATTTCAATAAAAAGTCGAAACGTGGGGTCCAGAGGAAAAGGATTTCAGGATACTGTCCACCCCCTGGCCAGCAGCCTCCATGCTGACCGTACTCCTTCCTGGTATAAATGACAGGGGGCTGTGTCCAGCTGCGTGGTCTTGGTGTGTGGCATTGGTGGGGGTGGGAGTGAGGCAGTCTGTGAGCTAACTGTCTCTCTCTTCTCTCTCCCGCTGTGTCTCCGTGGGTCAGTCTTGTGTCTGTCCGTCTCACGTGCTGTGTGTGTCCGTAGCCTCATTCTGTGCTGTCTGGCAGAGAACTCCATCTCATCTCATCTCATCTCATCTCATCTCATCTCGGCCCCGGCACTGTCTCAGCATGGCCATCTCATCACGCCTCGCCCTGTGGGAACAGAAGGAAAGTAACGCTCAGGGCTCAGACCGCAGCTACAGGGGCCAACTCGACCCAGGAAGACGAGTCGCAGCATGGGTGGCCCAGGCTGCCCCCTCCCAGCCCAGCCAGGGTGTCTGACATCCAGCACTTCCCTGGATCATGTCCGGTTTCACCTCCATCTTCCCCCAGCCAGCTGGGTTAGCTATGGCCTCTCTAACCCAGCTGGTCATTGGTGACCACGTCCTTGACCCCTCCTGTGACTGCTTGGTGTCTCCTGTTCTTTAGTCGGCAGTGGGGGAATGAGGGTAGACCCGCTCTCCCCTCTGCATCCTCCCGGCAGCTCTGACGAGCACAGGGGTTGGTGTGGGAGGAGTGTGGGTGGCAGGGCAGAGCGGTTGGCTTCCAGGCTTCTGCCCGGGGGATGGGTGTCGGTGGTCCCTGCTTTCTGTCACTATGCAGAACTGGAAGGGAGCCCTTCTCCCCAGCTATTCCTCTTTTCTTTTTTGTATTTCTCACATGATACTGGGGAAGGACTGCCTCTTTCTCTGATGGCCATTATCTCTTCCACCATCGTCCCACCCTCAGGCTTGGGACTTGATGAATTGGAGGCTGAAGGGGGGAGGGGTGAAAAGCTTCTTTCTGGCTGCTGCCTCTGCCCCTCCCTGACTGACCTGGGGGTAGCCCTGAGAATAATGCTGACAGAAGCAGAGGTGGACACCCAGCTGACGGTGCCTTAAGACACTCTCCCTTATGATGTGGGTTTGATTCTGCATGGAGAAGAGAGATGGGCTGTAATCGTGACCGTAGCCTCACGTGTCCCCTGCTTCTCTCTTCTGGGGCAGAGGTCTTATCCGTGGCCTCTGCTCTGTCCCCTGTCCTTTCTTATCTTCTTTGGAGTCCCTGTTTGTTAGCTTGGCTGCAGAGACCAAGTTTTGAGGAGGACCTTGATAAGGAGCTTATTTTAAACCAGTATGTAGCTCTTCCATAGAAAGCACTGGAGATTTTGTTATTCCTCGTGAGCTGTCACCGTAATACTGATTAAAGACACAACCCGGAGGGCCATAGCCAGTCCCTTACCTCAGCCCCTCAGGTCGCTGTGGCCAAAGAAGAGGACCTGGCTGCACCCAAGTCCAGGCAGCTCAGGCCAGGGCCATGTTTCTGGGGTAAAATGCTGATGTCTAGCCTGCCAGCTTTAGGACACTCCTGGCAGCCTAGGTCCTGGTTGAAAGACCATCAAGAAGCCACAGCCCTGGGTCAGTGGAATGGGCTGTAGCCATTGGGTTGGATCCTTACATAAACCATGGCTGCAAGCCCTTCCCTACCTGGCCATGTTCCTGTCACCCAGTGATTCCTTGATTATTATATTAGCTATAAACTAGAGGGTTCCCTGTGATCCAACCCCTCTGGGAACTGGAAAAGCTCCTTTTGGAGCAGGTCCTCCCAGAGATGGGTCTGTCCCACACCAAGAAAGGGGACCAGTGGACTTGATGGGTCTAATTTATATTGTGAGGAAACTTGTTCCAGGCAGAAGTCACACTGGCTGGAGTAACCTCGGCTACTCATTTATTCCATTTTCATGTGCTGTCCCCTGGCCTCCCAGAGCCCCGCCAAGCCTCACCTGCTTTGCCGTGGCTTCTCAAACATGGTCTTGGTCATATGTCCTCCTCGGCCCCCTCCCAGGCTCCATTGCAAACTTTTTAAAGGGCAACTTGCCCCCGCTGGTTCACTCACTGAGCTTTCTCCTTCTTTGCTTCTGCAAAACAGATTCGAGAAGAGGACAAGAGCCCCCCACCGTCCTCCCCTCCTCCCCTTTTCTCTGTCATCCCAGGAGGCTTCATTAGGCAATTGGTCCGGGAGACTGAGAAAGAGTCCAAGGAAGCGAGACGGAGGAAACAGGCAGTGCTTGCTTCTCCAGAACAAGAGGTAAGTGGCCCTGCAGATGGGGGCCGGGTATACGTCAATACCTACTGTCCTATCCAGTGAACCTTCTCTGAGTCACTTGCTATCCTGCCTTTGCTCACTTTGCTGTGCTCACTTTGAGGAATTTCCGTTCTTTAGCTTGATCTGTTGAACTCCTATGCATCCTTCAAAACCCAGCTTAAATAGTACATCTCTGGAAAGCTCTCCCATTGTCTTCCTCTGATTCCCACTGCACCCTCTGTGCCTGTCTTAATTGTTTTCGGCATAGTAATTATTTGATCATATATGACTTATTTGACTAGGAATTCTTTAAGAGCACCAACTATCTGTCTCATTCAACTCTGAATCTTGAGCAGCTCTTATAGTACTTGGCTTATAGTAAGTGCTCAACAAATGTTTGTTGAATGCATGCATGAATGAAATTAGTTGATGTATAATTGTGGGCATCATTTTACCCCTATTTTTGCAGAAAGGGAAACCTAGATGTTAGCTAAGGATATATGGTTAGCTCAATTTAATTTAAACAGAAAGATACTCTGTTGGTACTAATTGGTTTTAGCTGTACTGGTTGTTAAAATACTGAAACCCTTCCATACCAGATGGTAAACAACCATGGCCCAAGTCCCCCAAGTCCCCTCCAGCTGTTGTGCTTACCTAGTCTCCTTTCTTAGTCCCTTGGAATGGCCACAATCCAATAATTAAAGTGTTAATGCTTGGCACAGATAGGGACCTCAGTACTCTGCTCCAGCTGGCTTCCCTTCTGATTGGTTGGTGTCCACTGAAAACTCTTAAATTTCTGAAAAGCACAGCTAGATCGAAGCAATCGTTGGACAAGGTGCACTTCCTATGTGTTAGGGACTAGCAAATTATTCCTGATGGTGCCCTGTGCTATCTCTCCCCTTTTTCCCAGCTCCTTAGCCAGGGAATCTAGACAGGGTGATGGGGCTGGACGCCAGGAAGGCAGGCTTAAGAGTGCAATGCACCATGAGGCATGTCCTGTTTTCAGCTTGAGCTGTTGAACTCCTATGCAGCCTTCAAAACCCAGTGAAATAGTACATCTCTGGAAATAGTACGTCTGCGTTAGGCAGAAAGGGCATCTCCTCCTGCTTTTCCAGCACCCCCTTGAAGTAGCGTGAATGCTGCAATGATTAAGCTGAGAAAGCTGGTGGCCTCAGGGCCTAGTGTTGGCTTGAGCCCAGGGGCCATCCTGGCTCTGCCTCCCACCCCCCTTCAGCTGTTGTTGCCCGGCCAGCCCCCCATGTGCCTGCACCTGTCCAGTTACAATGACTTGACTGCAACAGAGAAGTCCTCTGGCAGCTGAACAGCAGCAGCTGCTAAAACACCCCTGTCAAGTCTTTATGAGGGAGGACAGGCTGTGTCCCCACCCCCACCTGACCCAGGCATACATGGGGGCCAAAATCAACCCGCATAGGCTGTTGTTAGGTCAGGATGAAGGGTAATTATGTGCCATTTATCACCCGTCACTGTTCATTTTGCTGCTCATGGGCTTATTTGAAAACCTGTGCAACAATGCGGGAGGTAGATGGGGATTATACCCATTTATCAGAGGTGGAGACCGAGGCTCAGAGAGGTCAAGTGACTTGCTCAGGTCATGAGACCAGATAGAGGCAGAGCCAGGGTAAGAATTTGTGTTATCTGCTCTGGAGAGCTGCCTGAGAAGGGACAGTCTGGGGAGTGAGGTGGCTGGTGAGGTGGCCACAGAGGCCTGGGGAGGAAAGGGTTCTACAAGAATAAAGGCCATGCTGTGCACAAGTGAGGAAGCAAAGCTGAGCAGAGGCTGAGGACACACTGAGCAGAGGCTGAGGACACACTGGGCCTGGACGGAGACTCAGAGCCAAGATGCAGGATGGACAGGCCTCAGACCACAACAGGTGTCTGGACCAGGGGCCAACATGCTCCTGGACCTAGGGCAGGGCAGCCTCAGGACACGCTCCTGTGACAGCAGGCTGCGGCTGTTTCCTGCCACTTTAATTTCCTTGTCCCTAAACTCTGGAGTCTCTCTCCTCATCCCAGCACAGCCGATTCGACTCTCAAATAATCCTTGTAAAGAGCCATTGGAATCCATCCATCACCATTTTGCAGGCATGGAAAATGAAGCTCACAGAGGTGACATGGTTTTCCTAAGGCCACCTAGCCAGTGAGGGACAGGGAGAGGCTGGAGCAAAACTGGGGTAGAGACCCCTAAGAAATGTCAGGAGAACTGGGTTCCCACTCTGACCTCGCCATTCTGTGTGATCCAAGGCAAATCCCTTTCCCTGTCTGGCCTTGGTTTGCTCACCTGTAAAATGGATGTGCTGTGAGCCCCCTCTTGGCCCCAGTGATTCTGGAGGTGCTGCTTCTCCCGTATATTAAGAAGCTTGCAGGGGGCTAAGGGGCCTGGGGACTGGGAAAGAAAAATAACCAATCCTGTCCTCTCTTCCCTATCCCATGAGCTCTCTTCCTTTGGGGTAAGGTGGGGGGAGGGAGGCTGGAATCAGTTATCTTCCTTGGCCCATCCCCATGTTACTGTCTCTTCCATAGTGGTTTGGTTAAAAATAAGGTACTGACTCACTTTTTATACTGGTGTAGACAGTGGTGAGATTTGCCAAGTGCAGCCAATCCCCTTTCCAAGGCGAGGTCCTGCCTGGCCCCAGAAGGTCAGACTGAGCCACTAGGCCCTGGGCACTAGAGCAGGGCTTCTTAGTTCTGGATGCACATTGGAATCACCTGGGGGCTCACAACCCAGACCAACCTCATCAGACTGTCTGGGAGTGGAGCCAAAGCATCAGTATTTTTTACAGCTCCCAGGAAGTTCCAGTGAGCCCGAGAGAGCCAAGTAAGGCCGTGAATATGCAGCAGTTGCAGGCACTGGCTTTAGACTCAGAGAGGCCTGCATGGTTTTACATTCCGGCTTTGTCTCTTGGGCCACTTAATACCTTTGTGTTTGCTTTGCTTCCTTATCTGTAGAGTGGGGAGAAGTTCAGCAGCTACTTCACTGGGTTCTTACGAGGGTTAAGTAGGATATTGCATGATGGCGATGTAGGGGATCTGTAAGTGATAGCTATCAGCGTCATCGTCACCATCATCATCATCGTCATTACAAAGATGAAGATAGAGACTGTGCTCTTGAGGCATCTACCCCCTAAAACAGGAGAGAGCTACAAATCAAAGCTAGAATAGGATTAGGAATGTGGTCATTGCTGCAAATGGTGAGCTAGCCCAGGGCTCTGGGGCTTCTTGGATGTCTGAGACAATTTCTGGTTGGGGACTTCAGGCAAAGATTTGTGGAGGAGGTGGCATTTGAGCTGGGTATAGAAAGATGAGTAGAGCATCGGCGAGTGAAGAGGGGAAAGGGCATTCCGGGCAGCAAGCTCACCGTGAACAAAAGCATGGAGGCAGGGAAATCAGAATGGGGTGGGGGGCTCCTTGTTAAGGACTTTGAATGGCAGATGGTGGTGGTGATTTTCCCCGTAGGCTGCGGGCAGCTGCCCAAATCTTTTCATTGGGTTTGAAATGACTGGCAGCAAATGAAGGGACACCAGTTCAGAGGCAGTGGACATAGACCAGAGGCAGTAGATATAGACTTGAATCTGTGTAGGGGCAGAAGCATCACGATCCTGGGGCTGGTTCAGGTGCAAGAGGCGGGTGAGAACCCCATATTCCCAGGCCCAGTCGTGTGGGAGGCTGGTGTTACCATGGTCCAAGATGGAAGAACCCAGACAAGGGCAGGTCGTGAAGCCAGACATCAGGGTAGAGCTGCCCATGAGGTCTCTTTCTGCAGAGCAGAGGCAAAGCTGGTCCTGTGAACAATTTAGGTCCCAGCCAGCCTGGTTTGAGGGTGGAGGGCTGGGTAGCGCTGACATCTCAAGGCATTGAAAGGGTCTAGCAGAGGAACAGGCAGTGCAGACCCCACGGGTGTGATGTAGCCCAAATGTCTAGTTCAGGCTAGAGTGAAGGACTTCAGGGGCAGAAACCAGGACCCTCACCTGGGATGGGGGTGGTGTTTGGGACCAGGGCAGCAGAAGTAGCAGCAGCTCACTTTGTTCAGTCCTCTGCAATTTTCAAAGTACTTTTCCGCATCTCATTCATCCTGCAACAAATCGGGGTGGTCTGGTGGTAACTGCCTGCGCTAAGGAAGACCGAAGCTCAGAGAGGATGGACGATGTTTTTCATGGTCACCTAGCCGGGAAGTGTGTGAGCCAAGACGAGAACAGGTCCTCTGACGACAGGCCCAGTCCTTTCCCTTTCTGGCCCAGCAGGAAGCAAGGCCAAAAAACAGTAACAGCGTCAAAAACAATAACAATGGCAACAGTAACAACTGCTGTTACCAAGGACTCACTATGTGCTGGGCTCATTTTCTGTATATGATTGTGAATCCTTACACCCGCCCTGCAAAGTAGGTTATTATGGTCCTCATTTTATGGATAAGGAAACAGGCTCAGAGAGGGGAAGTAATTTACCTAAGGTCACACAGCTAGTGAGGAGTTGAATTTGGAGTTGAGTCTGTTGAGCTCCAAAGTCCACTCTCCTTTCACTTGGCCTTGAAGGACTGGGTCCAGGCCCAGGGTGTGGGGGTTTGGCTCATTGCCTGGCACAGTTCTCATTGTATCTTGTAGGTGCTTGAACGTCTTTGGATGGATGACTATCTGAGTGAACAAATGAATGAATGAGCGAGTGAATGAGTGAAGGACAAAGCTGTCAGATCAGCAAGCCGCTAAGATGGTTGTGATCTCTCCCTTAGACCCCAGAAATTTCCACTAATCAACCCAACAGTGACACCCAATCTGGAAGCCAGAAAATTTCCCAGGGCAACCAGGCGAGCTCTCCCCAGAACTCAAACATTCCGGTCAAGGAGAGCGAGGGGGGCAACCCCACGAGCCCTGTGGTGATGACCACCATCAATGGTGAGAAGCCCCAGGAATCGAGCCCCAGTGGGGCTCCAGCCAAAAAACCTCTGCCCTTCAAAAGGGGTGTGAGGAGGGGCGACGTATTGCTGATGGTGGCCAAGCTGGACTCAGACTCAGCCAAGTTGGAGCCAAGGACCCAAGCCCATGATGCCCCCACATGCAAGACCTCAGCCCCAGCCACAGACCCTGGAGGGGAAACCAAGGGGGAAACCCCACTGACTCCTTGTGGCCCCCAGGCCAGCCCTGAGGATGCAGCCCCAAAGGCTGAGAAGACCCAGACTGGGGGTGTTGGGGACCCGGGAACTGAGCTACTGACTAAAGGCAAGAAAGATCAAGGCACAGCAGAGAAAGGGGGTGGGGTCCCTCAGACCAAAAGGCCGAAAGAGGGTGAACCCCATGGCAAAGAGGGGCCAGGTGAAAAGGGGCGACCAGGGACAGTGGAGAAGGGGGGAGGGGACCCCACAACCAAGGTGCCAAAGGGGAATCTCTCCAAAGGTGCAGGGGGTGAAGCGAAGTTGGCTGGGGCCCCCATCCAGGTGAAAAAGTGGGGAGGTTCCGTAGGCAGAAGAAGCAAGTGGGACTGCCCCCCGAGGAAGAAGGACAAAGAAAGTACACTCCTCAATAAGGCGGAGAAGACAGACGAACCTCAGCTCAAGGCAGAGAAGATGGACAAAGAGCTTGGGAAGGTGGGGAAGGTGGGGGAGGCTCCCAGAGTGATGGAGAAAGCAGGCGGACCTCAGAGGGAGTCCGGGGAGGCAGGCGAGGCTAGAAATAAGACAGAGAAGGGCTGTGAGGCCCCCGAGGAGGTGGATGCACGCAGGGAGACCGCAGGGGTTGCCGGGCAGGAGGGCCAGCCAGACAGCAGAGGGCAGGAAGCAGAGACGCCCAGTGCAAGAGTGGATGATGGAGCCGCCAAGGCCTCGGGGACAGAGCTGGAAGGACCCAGACCCCCTGCTCCAGAGAACCACGCAGAACAGTGCCAGGCACAGGAGAACCAAGAGGGTCCAGCCCTGCAGGAGGGGGGCAAAGGACAGCAGAGCAGACACTCGGACCAGGTAAGGAGGCTGTGGCCCCAGGGGTAGGTGGGACCCTGCAGAGGAGGCCAGACAAGAAAGACCTGCCCCTGGGGGTCTTCAGGTGGGGACAGGAGATGGACAGGGAATTGGAGAGGGGTGGCCAGCCCACAAGAAGTGACAAACGCTTCTTCCTTAACAAGCACGGGTCTTGAGGGCCCCGCTGCACCAGTCCTGGGATGAGAGTCCCCACAGCATGAGGGACGTCCCCTTGTGGCTGCACTTACTCACAGTGTCACATGACGATTCTCAAACTTGGGGTTGCATAAATAGCAGATTTCTGAAAATGCAGCGTCCTGGGGCCTCAGCTTGGAGCTTCCATTCAAAAGACCAGAGGAAGGGCCAAGGTATCTACATATAAATAATTACCCTCCTGCCCCTGAGGAGATTCTGAGTTTGGTGATCCCCCACCAAGGCTGTGAGAAACTCCCATCAGGGATTTGTCCTTCACATGGGGGTTGGGGGCGGGCATGTCATCCCGGTCTAATTTATATGATCTTTTCTCCCAGGCTCCTGAGGACAGATGGTATGAGGCAGAGAAAGTCTGGCTGGTTCAGAAGGACGGATTTACTCTTGGTAATTAGGGGTATTAGCACATCTTGGGGTGTCTAAGTCTGTTCCTCTTGTGTTCCCTGCTGCTGCTGGTCAAATTTGCCAGGTCCTGATCACAGTTTGGGGAGAAAGGTGAGGGGTAAGGAGCCACTGAGACTAGGATAGGAATATGTGGCTTTTGGGGGTGGGAATAGTTGAGTGTCATTTCACTCTTGGCAGCTGGTCTGCTGGGGACTGTTTACAAAGACACTTGAGCCTTGGTGCTTCGTTATTTCACTAATTCATGAATGCAACGAGCGGGTTTTGGTTCTTACAGTGTTCCTCATGGAACTCGGCGTCTAGTGCAGGTGGGCAAATGGATTTCATCTCACGAGCCCACTTTTGTTGATTAGTTGTGGCCACACTCAGTACAGTGAGAAGCGGTTCTGAGTCCCAGTCGGAGCACAGCTGGGAAGAGTGATTGGCTAGTGATGTCTGTCGTGGGCACTGGAATAGGAAACGGCAGCCTGTGTGCCATTATCTGCCATCCCAGGTCTCGGTGGTTTGTACACCCAACCATCTGGGTTCCTACTCTGCCTGGCACTGTGCCAGCTGATAAAAGCCCAAGGCAACATGGGCCTAGCCTCTGACCTGTCAAGATTTAGGGTCACAATTCAGAACCCTCGGTGTGCATAAGCCCCAAAGGGAGAGGAGGCTGTCCCTTTCTGATCTTTCCCAGGCCCCTCTCCAGCTCCCTGGCTGAGCAGCTCAGAGCCTGTCTCTCCTCTCCTCTCCTCTGCTCTCCTCTCCTCTCCTCTCCTCTCCTCTCCTCTCCTCTCCTCTCCTCTCCTCTCCTCTCCTCTCCTCTTCTCTCCTCTCCTCTCCTTCCCCCCTCCCCTCCCCTCCCCTCCCCTCCCCTCCCTTCCCTCCTCTCTCTCTCTCTCTCTCTCTCTCTCTCTCTGCTGTCCACCAGCAACGGTGCTGAAGCCAGATGAGGGAACAGCCGACCTGCCAGCAGGAAGGGTGCGACTTTGCATTGATGCTGACAAAACCATCACAGAGGTGGATGAAGAGCATATTCACCGGGTGAGCCCCCGTCCCCCTGCCCAACTGTTCCACATCTTCCTGCCCCACCCCTGCAAGAGATACCCTTGTATCGAACTGCAGCTACTACTTGGTCTTGATGCCCTGGACGGAGTTACAGGGACGGTCATTGAACTCATTGCGCTGCTGGAGGTGTGTTATTAGAAATGATTACTCTGTCCCACAGTGTCCCCTTTATGGAGACACATTAAGAGACAGGTTTGTTAGGTTTTAGAAGTCGGAGTTCTTCTGCTTGACCCAAGATAGTAATTGTTTTTCTTTTTATGGACATGGCAAATCATGCCACAAAGCATGTTTCCTTTTTCACCCTGGCTGCCAGGGAACTCAGAGCCAAATGCGCTCCCTGCCACTAACCATAGCTAGGGTACCATGGCCTATATTTTGGGTATCAATCATTCTTTTGGTGTTGCCTTTTCAGTTGTTTTGCATAATTTTTTCAGTGCATCATAAATCTGTTTGAGGACCTGTTTATAGTATAATGATAGAAAAAAAAGGTTCTGTCCTGATCCTTTTCCACCCTTCAAAGCGTACCAATCAAGAAAGTGTTTCCTCCAGGAGCTCCATGTGGGCCTCGTTCATTTTCATCCCTCTCTACTCCTCTGCCCACCCCAGGCCTCCATTCCCAGCGGTGTTGGGAGTTTGCAGAAGGCCAGCATCCTCGCAAGAAAGACTGACCCATAAGAGAGCTCAGAGTTGCCCCATATCCCAGAGCATTAGGCCAAGAAAATTCTTTGAAGCTGGAGAGAATGGTGGGAAACCATTTAGAATGGATGCCCTGACGAGAAGTGACAATCACTCTTTGCTTCTAGAAGGGCCTGGGCATATTTCCAAGGGATCAGTGCATGAGGGGCTGTCAGAGAACTGGGACAGTTTGGCCACTGGCCTCCATCCCTGAGCATCACAGAGCACACACAGTGCGCTCCCACAAAGCTCAGAAGGGGAGGAAACAGCAGTGGACCCTGCCCGACTTGGGAACACCACCCGTCTGTTTATGGTATTTGAGATGCAGAGGGTGCTCGGAACCTGGCCACGTCTCGTTCTGAGCATCTCCCCTCATGGTGCAGGGAACATAGGACGGAAGGACCAGTGTGAACAGACCATGGCTCCCAGGCTGCACAGAGGGCAAACGAGAAGGGCTGCCCCTGCTTCCTTTGTAGGGTTTCATGACTCTCTTACCAGAGTCCTTGTGTTCTGTTCTGGTCTTTGATACACAGCCGAAGAGTCGGGGACAGAGTCAGCAGGGCTGTGTGTGTGGGGGGTGGGTGGAGTGGGGGCTGGTGGTGATGTGGGGGCCCAGGAAGCCACAGGACACTGTGTGATGCTTCGCAGGCCAACCCCCCCGCGCTGGACCAGGCCGAAGACCTGGCCTCCCTGGTCAGTGTGAACGAATCAAGCGTCCTGAACACGCTTCTGCACCGCTTCCGGGCTCAGCGGCCGCACACCTGCACTGGGCCAGACCTGATCGTCCTCCAGCCCCGGGGGCCCCCAGCACCCTCCGCAGGCAAGGTGAGGGGTGTCTACGGGGGAAGGGTGTGGGGGGGTCAGGGATAGGATGGGTGGAGCTGGGAGGGGTCCCTCTTCATCTCAGGGGAGAGCAGGGCAGCCCAAGCCCCCTGCAGACCGTCTGTGAGCAGAATCCGGCCAGACATGAGATATGGGGGCATCGTGGGCATGATGTCATCAGGGGCCACGTGATCCCCCTTCTTTGAGGTGAAAGATGAGTAACTGACAGAAACAACAGGAGCTTTAAAGACAATAATGAGAGAAAATATTGAGCGGGTATCAGTCTGTGCCAGGCACTGCTTCGAGCACCTTCGCATATTATCTCAATTCATTCTCCCCCTCCCCCTGCGAAAAAGACAGGTACCATTACTAGTCCCATTTTGAAATGGGAACCGGCTGGGCCAGCCTCTGAACTCTCAGGCTCCCCAAGGGGAGCAGCTGGGATAAAACCCAGGCCACCGGCTCCTGTGTGCTCCCAGCCCCAGGCTGGACTCTGGGGAGTCCCAAACACCCACATCAAACAGAAAACAGAAGCCTCCCTTCTGCTTTGCATTCTTTTTCCTGGGACGCGTGGCCATGGCTGGTTTTTGTCCAGGCCATCAAAGCAAAAGGAGTCTCTGAGCGCCACCTTGTGGAAAGGCCTACAGCCACAACAGAGGAACTAGAGCCCCGGCCGGTCCATTCATTCAAGGGCTATTGATGGAGGGATCGATGGAGGTCTTCTGGGTGCCAGGCACAGAGGAAAGAGCAGGGAAGGAGAATGGCGATAAGCCTGCCCTTCTGGAGCTTCCATTCTAGTGGGGAAAAACAAGCCCAAAATAATAAAGATAACCTGGGGGGGAGGGGAGGAGAGAGTGAAGAGGTCGGGAGAAACGGAGATAGGGGTCAGGTTATACATACGTGGTCATAGTGATTCCGCTTTTACTCTGAGCCTCATGGAGAGTTTTAGCAGAGCAGTGACATGGTCTGACTTATGTCATAAGAGGATGCCCTTGGCTGCTGGGTGGAGGATAGCTGGAAAGGGGCAAAGGTGGGGGCAGGGAGACCCATTGGAGGTCAGATGTCTCATCTGGGCCCTGTTCTGAGAACTTGTCGGCTGGGGAAGGCGCCAGCCTCTAGAACACCTGTGAACACACTGCGGTGTCTTGGAAAGATCACAATGCCTTTCTGGTCTCAGTTTTCTCATCTGTCACTTGGGGATGAAAAGCCACATCTCGCCCTCTAGAGTCCCATGGACATTCCTAGCCTCCAATGGATGCTAAGTCCATCAAAGAGGTGACAGTGGCCCTGCATCCCCTCTCCCCAAGACTTCTCTTCTCCAGGACACCCCACTGCATCCCTTCAGTCCCTTCTCAGACCCCTCACCAGCCTGGCTGATCAAAGCCAGGGGCCTGGGAGGATGACAGCTGCGCACGTGCACCCTCTCCTCCCTCGCTGTGGGGGCTGGGCTTCTGTTCCTGCCGCCCAAAGCCTCTGAGCCTTCTGAGAAGCTGAGTGGCTCCTCTGGCCCCTTAGCAGCCCCTGGGAGGGACATTTTGTACAGACTCTTAGGGCAAATCACTTTCTCACTGGCTATTCTGGTTGGAGGCATCCATTTCAGAACCTGGGCCAAAGATCCCAAAAATGCAGGCGGGGGAACATCCTGGAGGGAGGAATTTGAGTCCTGAGATCCCCCTAAGCCCCTAACCCAGTGTGGCACCCTTCCCTCAAGCCATCCAACCCCCCACACCCAAACCCACAGCTGGCTTCTGTTCTTTGTCTGAGTCACGGCTGGTTCCTCCAATGGCCACCAGGTGGCAGCACAGACCTGTGGTGAGGCTGGAACTGGGCCCACCTTCAAGACCGCCTGGGTGAGGTCTAGGGCAGTGCTGGGGGTCCTTTCACCGGGGGTCTGGGCCCACGGGAGGCTCGGAGCTGCGTGTGTGCCTGGGGGTTACAGGTCTTCACGGGTATGAGTGTGGGTGTTACCGTGTCGGGTGTAGGTGGGCCTGCCTCAGGGTGCGGGGGCCGCTACAACTGTTGGTTGCATTGCCGTGAGCACGCCTGTGTGCGAGCATGCAAGGGTGCATGTGCACAAACACAAGTAATTTTTCACATGCGTGCACCCATGCACCCATGTTCATACACAAGGGCCTGCTTCTGCAGAATTCTCCCTTCTCTCCTCTGCACTGTGGGCCTGAGGGGGCCTGTTGTTGAACTTCAGTGTTTCCAGCGTGGGAGCTAGTTCCAGGACACAGACCTAGGACCCTGTACCTGCCTCAGGCCTTAAGACCGTCTCCAGCGTGGCCAGGACGTGTCTCATACCTTTGCCAGCGGTGGAGTCCCGTGCTTTGCATCAGAATAGGGACTCCTTACTATTCCTAGAGGCTTGGGGGCACAAAGCTTTGCAGTGGACTGGGGTAGCCCTCACCCCAGGTTGGAGGGCCAGGATAGGGTGAGGGCCACCACACTGGGATTAGTGCCCCCGGTCCTGCCAAGGCACTGGAGAGGGCAGATGGGGCATTGCGGGGCCCACTGCCTGCCCACTTAGCGTCCTGTGCTTCCCATGCCTCCCTCCCGCTGGCCCATTCTGCTGTTCCCTTTGGTGCCCTTCCGCTGACCTCACTGTGTCCACTGCTTCTTCCCTTCTCCCTGAAGGCCACGTGAAGCAGACCTTTGTCAAGATCACCAACGACCTTCATGCTGCCAAGTCCAGTGGTCAGGTCTCCTGTCTCTTTTGACTTGACCCTCAGCAGCATTTGATGGAGGCAGGTCCCTCCCTCCTCCTGCAAATGCTCCCTTCCTTGGCTCCAGGACTCCGCCCTCCTGGTTTTCCTCTGTCCCACCAGCACTGCTTCTCAGCCTCCTTTGGGGGTCGCCCTGCCCTCCACTTCAGGTGCTCTGTCCCCACACCTCTTCTCTCCTCCTCTTTAAACACCCACCTGGTGATCTCATCCAGGTTCATGGCTTTACAATGACTCCCATTTCATATAATTTATTATTTGTTTCGTTTATCATCAGTCTTTTCCCAACAGAAAGCAAGCTCCACAAGCAGGGCTTTTTTTTTTTTTAAGTTAGGTTTATTAAGGTCTACTTTACATACAGTTAAAATCACCTTTGCTGGTGTTCTGTAAGTTTTGGACAAATGTGTATAGGTGTTTAGCTGCCTCAACGGTCAATTACAGGACAGTTCTCTCACCCCCAAACGTTTGCCAGACACTGTGTGATCATCCCCGCCCCTATGTCCTGACATTGGCAGCCACTGATCTGTTTGTTTGGGGTTTCTTTTGGTCCCTATAGAATAGTTGTACCTTTTCTGAAAAGTCGTACACTGTATTTTGCCGTGTATAATGCGCTCCCGTGTATAACGTGCTCCCGTGTATAATGCGCTCCCGTGTATAATGTGCACCCACGTTTTTGGCCCAAACTTTCGGGGGAAACAATCTTTAATTTTAATTTTTCAATTCCAGTTTTTATTTGTTTACATTTAGGTACTTGTTTTTTGTATTATAAAGGAATTTTAGCATTTATTTTTTAACATATTATCGTACGAGAAATTATGTAACAAATAATTACAAAACACAAGAACAGATACAAGTACAAGAAATTTTATGTACTGGTAACACATTTACGGTACTTACCCATCAACGAAGACCAAGAACTCTTCGTCTTACAAGTTCATCTTAAGTTCAACCAAACCGATTATTGTATTCCAGGGTATTATTTTGCATATGGATATCGTCCATTATTGATATCTAGAGTTACACTTTTAACTCATAAGTATAAATAAAAGAATCAGAAACATTTATATAGATACAGAATTAGTACCCATGTATAATGCACATCTTTATTTTTCCCTCACAAATTTGGGCAAAAAAGTGTGCATTATACATGGCAAAATACGGTAAATGGAATCTTATAGTATATAACCTTTTGAATTAGTCTCTTCCACTTACAACAATGCATTTGAGATTCACCCATATTGTTGCAGCTATCAGCTGTTTGTTTCTTTATTTCATTGTATTTTATTGTACTAGTTTGTTTATTGATTCATAGGGGGACCAGTTGTCCTGGAGTCCCCAGGGCACAGGTTTCCTGGAACATGAGATTTTCAAAGCTAAAACCAGGATGGTTGGTTATCCTAGTTCACTAGTTGAAGGACATTTGGATGGTTTCTAGTTTTGGGTGATTTTGAATATACTTTCAATATAACCAATGACATAGAAGGGTTTTTTGTGACCATAACTGTTCATTTCTCTTGGGCAAATACCTAGAAGTCAGATTGCAGGGTTGTGTGATGTGTGCACATCTCACTGTATAAGAAACTGCCAATTTTCCTGAGTGACTGTATCATTTAGCATTCCCACCAGCATCGTATGAGAATCCTAGTTGCTCCGTATCATCACCAGAACTTGGTAGTGAGAGTTAAAAAAACTAAAAACATTTTAAAAGCCATTCTCATAGGTGTATAATGGTATCTCCTCATGGTTGTCAGAGATTTCCTTTATCCATTTTGTGTGGTGTTATGCCCTCAGTGCCTGGGACAGTACCTGCTACACAGTAGACAATGACTTTGTTTTAATTGAACGAGTGGAGAAATAAATGAATGAAGTGGAAGGGACATCAGGTATTACCTAAATGTGTGATGACAAATATATAGCACACATACCCCTTTGTCCCATTCCATTTCCATGGCAGACATTACTAATCAATTGTACCATTTTATCCAGCTACCTCTTTTCAGGCAGGTGCCATCCAATAATTGGGGTTGTGAGTGAGATGAGCCCCAGGAGCTAGCAAAGCTCTAGTTCAAGTCTCCCACTAGCTGAAGAGGGGAGGAGACCCAGCCAGACTCTGAGTAGGGTCATCGGCTACCCAAGGAGCCACAGTGAATCAGGCCACAGGACTAGATGCCCAGGCTGGACTCTTCCCAGTAAAACGTGGGACCTCTGTCACAAGGCTGGAATAGGACGGGAGGCAGGGACACAGATCTGGACTTGAGGCTGGGATGGGGCACGGTCTTGGAGTGCTCCCTGGGCACTGGCTGGGGTGGGAAAGCTGATGCCTGGGATTTTCCTGCAGGTGCCCAGGGGCCGCCAGGATGGCCTGCCTGCTCACATTGGCTCCCTGGTCCAGCGGGCATACTGGGCGCTGCTGAGCCAGCGGAGAGACCAAAGCATTGTGGCCCTGGGCCGCAGCGGTGCTGGGAAGACCACCTGCTGCGAGCAGGCCCTCGAGCACCTGGTGGAGATGGCAGGCAGTGTGGATGGCAGTGTCTCAGGTACAGTGGTCTCCAGGTGACATGTAGCGAGGGTGGGGGGGAGGTGGCGAGAGTTGGAAAGGGGCACAGGGCTGCTCTTCCTTATATCCATCCAGCTAGCATTCACTGAGCAAATGTGCAGACCCTGTGCTTGCTATTGGCCGGGGCTACCCCAGTCCATTGGACACCTTGGTGTTAGTTAGTAAAAGGTAGTCCTTTCTTAAGCCCTTCACAGCCATCTGTGGATCATCCTACATTGACATTCTTAGAACTAAATCATCCTAATAAGTATGCAAAGCTATGACAGTGCAATGCAAATGATGTGGCCCTTGGCTGTGGTATCCTTGTGCAGTGCACAACCTGTTGAACTGTGCAGAGGACCCATAAGTAAAGACAGAAGGGCATGGTCTAGGCTCTTGAGGAGCTGACAGCCAGAAGGGCGTCAGTGCGAAACTTCAACGCTCTGCACAGTGTTTGCAGAGCTGATTAAGGGAGAAGTGGCAGGAGCACGGAGGAGGGGAAAAGGGGCTTCCTGGAGGAAATGATGTTTGAGCTAGGCCTTAAAGAAAGAGTGCCAGTTTATAATAATGATGTAATTACAATATTGGTAATGATCATAACCAACAGTGGCTGAGGACTTAGGTGCCGGGTCCTAGTCCAAGCAAATTAACTTATTTATTATATAAAACAGCCCCATAAGGTAGATGTTATTTACATTTTATAGCTGAGGACATTAAGACTCAGAGAAGTTAACTAGCTTGCCTAAGTCCACACAGCGAATACATCCCACTGCTGAGATTCAAACTAGGCAGTCTGGCTCTAGAGCTGTATCCCCTGGGCCAGCGTTCTGCTCCTCTAAGGAGTCTTTTTTTTTAATTAAAGTTTATTGGGGTGACAATTGTTAATCCTCTAAGGAGTCTTTAAACATTTCCTCTCCTAATCATCCCCCCCCACCATGAAATTTTAATGCTATAAACATACCATGATCTATTCACGTATATATGTCTGTGCTCTATACATAAGAAAGTAAAATTGCCCCCACCCCCAGGAATCACTTTCTGCCCTCTTGGAGACTACATTCTCCCTGCCGAGAATCCCTGGCCTAGGCAATATTGCTTTTCTGGTTGTAATAAATAGAATACCATCCACACCACATTTGGAGCCCGTTCTAAGCACTTGCCATTCTTAAATCATTTAGTCCTCATAACAACCCTATGAAATAGGGACAGTTGTCATCCCCTCTGTGCCTGACCCACAGGGAGGTTAATTCATTTGTCCCACATCAGGTAGCTAGCAAAGGGCAGAGCCCATATTCAAACTCGCTTCACCACTGTGCTCTGCTGCTTCTCCACTGGGGTGATTCTAGTGCTTTACTGATGACCTGCTCCACCCCTGGGCCGTGTTAGGGGCTGGGGATACAGTGTGGAGAGGGGCCCGTCTTTGCTTTCCTAAAATGTAGTTCTGCTGTGAGTGTATGTTAGAGTGTGGGAGTCAGGGGAGGCGGCATCCAGGTGACTGGCAGAGTACCTGACGCATAAGTGCTTGATAAATAGTTGTGGGGAGACTGAAGGGCTTTTCAAGCCTGCTGCGATGGGGACTCCCCTGAGAGCAGGTCTGAGAACATTAATGTCTTGCCTTCCTCTTGGGCTCCACCATGCCCAGGAGACACTAGGGCAATAGCCCCTGTTACCCAGAATGTACCAATCCTAGGCTTGTGTATCTCCCCATCTTAACTCAGTCTTGCTCCCCCTACACCCCTGCTTGCAGCACAGGGCCAGCCTGGCTTTGAAATGTGTGGTTTAGAGTTGAGTTGAGGAGGTGGCAGGGAACCCACTGGGTCCTGGGGCCAGGATGGTGTCTGGCCCCCGGGCAAGGGGCAGTGAGGAAGGCGGTCCTGTGAGAAGAGAGAGTGGTAGCACCTGGGCCACGGGTGATACCCTGCCGCATGCCACCCACAGTGGAGAAGATCCGAGCCACCTTCACCATCCTGCGGGCCTTTGGCTCCGTGTCCACTGGCCACAGCCACAGTGCCACCCGCTTCACCATGGGGATGTCACTGGACTTCAATGCCACCGGCCGAGTGACAGCTGCACAGCTCCAGGTGAGGCCTCTGGGTGAATGGGAAAGGAGTGTCCTTGGGGCTATGGCATCTTCAGCGCCCACGCTTCCAGCAGGGACCCTGGAATGTGTCTAAATGGTCATGGCTCCCCCAGCCATGGCCAGCTCCTGCCCACCTCGCTCAGCCCCCCCCCAGAAAGTCCACTCCTAGAGCAAGCCGGCCCACCTGTACCTCAGAATATCACGGGGACGAAATATTCATGACTAAACATGTAATTCAGCCTCTCATTAGTGGGGTCTTAGAAGCATGAGCTGAAACAGGCTCACCAGCCTTCTGTGGCAGTCAGTGTGTGGGGAACACATACCTGCTTGTTCCTGTCTCCAGAAGCACCCGGGCTGCTCCCTTTCCCGCTCAAGCATTCTGTTTGAACAGAAAATAGATTAGGTTATTAGAAGTGTTGTTTGTATGTGGAGCTGGTACAATACGCAGACTCAAGGAAAAGTCATCTGTGCCAAATAAGTCCCTTTACCATCCTGGCCCTAAACCACATCCGTGCCTATTTGGGTCAAGTTACTAAAGGCTTCTGTGAAATAAGAATATGTTGGAGGGTGGCCCCACGTCATTTCCCCTCCCTGTGGATACCTTCATTGGAGGAGTCTATTGCATTAGCTGAGCCCCTAGATGGACTCTGGGATAGCGAGACAAAGGGCTGGTAAGTTGGGATACAAAGGTGTCCAGGGGAGTTTGGGCTCGAGATGTTGCTTCAAAGGGTGGGCCAAAGTGGGGCACTCTGTCGGGGCCTCCAGGGAGCTAGGCACCAGGCCGGGGGCAGATGTACACCAAGTGCTGATCATGTGCCCGTCCTGTCCCCTTGCAGACGATGCTTTTGGAGAAGAGCCGTGTGGCACGGCAGCCAGAAGGGGAAGGCAACTTCGAGGTCTTCTCCCAGATGCTAGCAGGATTGGACCTGGATCTCAGGTGAGTCCCTGGGCCGGGAGGGGACAGCTGAGAGCAGTGAGATGAGGGGCACCCGCTCTCCAGGGGCCCAGCCTTAGCTCTGCCCAGAACAGAGAGGCAGAGGGACCCAGTGGGTAGGAACCTGGCCTCCAATTCCAGCTGCCTGGTACTGCTCACGGGTTGGGTGACTTTGGCTACGTGCCATCCACTCTGAACCTCTGTTTCTTCCTCTGTCCAGTAGAAATAATACCTTGGCTGACCTTACAGGATCAAGGGAGATAGTTTACATAAAGCTCTTTATAAATGCTGGGAGGTGGTGGAGGCTGTCTGCTGTGAAAGTGGCATGTCAGTACAGGGCTCCCTTATTTCTTGTCCCTTCTCTGCTTCCAGGACAGAGCTGCACCTGCACCAGATGGCAGAACACAACTCCTTTGGCATGGGCACTTGGCCTAAGGTAAGGGGGCGGTCTTTCCAGGGTGTGTGTGGTTCTCTGTGACCCTGTGGTCAGGATGGGAGGGTGATAGAGAGGTTCCCCCTGTGACTTGTCTCCTTTGCCACTGGGGTTCGTAGTTGGCAAGGGCTGGTCATATGGGGGAGGCAAGTCTGGACTTATTGAGAAATGAGACTGGTACAAATAAAGAAGCAAGAGGTGGTATACATGGAGATATGTTATCTGAGTTCAAATCCCGGCTCTGACACTTACTAAATATGCGACCTCAGGCATAGAACCTGACCTCTCAGAACATCTGTATCCTCTTCGGTAAAACAATGACGGGAATTTTATCAGCTTCATGGGGTTGTTGTGAGGATTAAATGAAATGATATGCGTAAAGCACTTAGCACAGGGCTTGGCCTAAATCAATCAATCGGCACTCTTAGTAAATATTACTGATGAGTAATGTAGATAGGACCTTGAGAGACAGTATTCAATTATTGACAGAAGCAAATTGTTCACTTATTTATTCTTTTATTCATTTGTTTAACAATTGTTTTCTGAGTCCCCCCCCTCCCCCCAGCACACACACACCTGTGGTAGGTTTGTGCTAAGTGCTGGGATTATGGTCCTTATGCATGAATTTTAGCTCCAGCAGGGAAGACAGGCATAGGAATTAATGCAATCATGTGGGACAAGGATATGCCAAAGATTACACAGGATGCTGTGGAGACCAGAAGATAGTCGAAAGAACTATTAGGTTGGTGCAAAAGTAATTGCGGTTTTTGCAATTATTTTTAACCTTTACACTGCAATTACTTTTGCACCAATCTAGTACTTGGCTTCAGTCAGGGAAGGCTTCCTAGCAAAGGGACATTTGACCTGGGTTTTGAAGGATGAGTAGGAGTTCACCATGTAAAAGGGCATGGATAACTCCTACACCAAAACCTCTTTCCAAACACGCATGTCTGGGAAACAAATGGTGCTTGAATAATTGGATATCCTCATGCAAAAAAAAATGAATTTCAATTCATAACCTCACATTCATGAAAATTAACAAAAAATGGGTCATAGACCTAAATATAAAACTTAAAACCATAACATTTCTAGAAGAAAATAGGAGAAACATTTCTCTAACCTTAGATTGGGCAACGATTTCTTAGATGTGACACAAGTCCATAGGAGAACAAATTGAGAAGTTGTACTTTATTAAAATTAAGAACTTCTGCTCTTTGAAATTCACTGTTATGATGAAAAACAAGCCACAGACTGGGAGAGAATATTTGCAAATCACGTATCTGCTAAAGTGTTTGCATCCAGAATATATAAATGACTTTCAAAATTCATAAGTAAAACAACCCAACAAAAATGATCGGCAAAAGATTTCAACATACACTTCACCGAAGATGATATATGGATAGCAACAAGCACGTGAAAATATGCCCAACATCATTCGTCGTTAAAGAAATTCAAACTAAAGCCACAATGCCATGCCCACAATCCCAAGGCTATCTACATTAAAAAAGATTCATCAACCAAGTGCTGGTGAGACTTTGGAGTAACTGGAATTCTCACATGCTGCTGGGGGGAATGTAAAATAGTACAGTCATTTTGGAAAAAACTATTTCTTAATCAAGTTAAACATACACCTCCCATATGACACACTATTCCACTCCTGGGAATTTACGCCAAAGAATGATAGGGTATGTCCATACAAAAACTTTCACATGAAAGTTCATAGCGGTTTTATTTCTAACAGCCCAAACCTGGAAACTACCCAAATGTCTATTAACAGGTGAATGGAGGAATACATTTTGGAATATCCATAAAGATAATATACTCTTCAGCAATAAAAATGAATGAACTAGTGACATATCCAAGAACACGATCGCTCTCAAAATAATTATACGAGTGAAAAATGTCAGATGAAAGAGAGAACACGGTGTGATCCCATGCATGTGAAAGTCTAGAAAACAGGGACAGAGAATGGATCACTAGGTGCCTGGGATTGTGTGGGGGCAGGAGGAGGAGAGAACGATTCTAAAAGGGAGCTTTTGGGGGTGAGGGATATGGCCCTTGTCTTTATTTTGCTGATGGTTTCATAAGTGTATAGGTCAAAGCTTATGCATTTGTACGGTGTAAAGACAAGTCCTTTATTCTTCATCAAGTATACCTCTGTAAGCTGTTATACACACACTCTGCTGGGTACGATCCACAGTTGCTGATCCAGCAGGTCTGGGGTGGGGCCTGAGAATATGCATTTCTCACAAATTCTCAGTGTTGCAGATGCTGCTGGTCCAGGGACCCCTCTTTGAGAACCATTGCAGCAGAGTCTGTTTTTGCAGTGGGTGGGGTGGGATGGAGTGAGGTGAGGCGGCTCCCCATGTATAAATGCTAGGGGCTCATCAATCCACGCTTCTCCTTCTTTATGTCCCCTTCATTTGGGGGGGGGGGGCTCTGCAGTGTGTTCTTCTTTCAGATCCTTTCTCCCCATGATCGGGGGTGGGGCGGAGAGTTAGGAGCTCAGACCTTGACCTCCTGGGCAAAGGGTGAGAAGCTATCCCAGCACTGGGTTTTCTTGTTCATTTAATGAGTTTTGGCCAAGTGGATCCATTTGAATCAGCAAGAGGGTTGTTGGTTTTCCTGTTGTTTTTGAAGAGGCAAAGGGCCCAAGCCTGGCCCTGAGAGCGCTCGCCAGCCTGGCCTGTTTATTCACAGTCTGCGTATGGGAACTGGTCACAGCGTGAATCGTGTCAAGGAGGCGTTTGAAGTAATTTTCTTTTTTTCCCCCCTGTATGGCTTGGGGGTTGTTATTTTAGATCAGTGGATCTGTGGCAGCTAGTCGGGTGTTTCATCGTTCTCGCTCTGAAACCTGGCAGGGGTGAGAGACTGTTTTCTGTTCCCTAAAACAAAAATAGAGTCGGAAAACTCTTGGTCTTTGACACAAGCCTGGACTAGCTTTCTGGGACTGGGCAGTCCAGGTACAGTCTCTGTAAGGGAATTAGGCCGTCAGGAAATGCGCCCCAAGAATGGGAGTTGCCAAGTACAGCTCTCAAAGTTGCCAGAGTCAGCAAATACAAATGCAGGATACCCAGAATTTATCCATCGTATATCTGATCTAATAATGTATAGCATGGTGACTGTAGGTGATAATACTGTATTGTTTGTCTCCTTGAAATTTCCTAGGAGAGTAGATCTGAAATGTCCTCGCCACACACACACAACTGGTAACTATGTGAGGGTATTCTGACTGTGTGACGAGAGGGTGGTAGTCATTTCACAGTGTCTACGTATATCAAATCATCACATTGTACTCCTACAATATATATAATTGTTTGTCAATTATAACTCAATCAAGCTGGAAAAAGGCAGGATGCCCAGTTAAATTTGAATTTCAGAAACACATCATACAATTTTCAGTATACAGGTATGTCCCAAATATTGGCAATGGGCACACCTGGAGTTGGATCAGAGAAGGCTGCTTGGAGGAGGTGGCATGAGATGGTCTGGATTAAGAGTCTCGTTAGACAGGTGCTTTGAGGCCAGCATTGTACAGGAAATGTACTGATACTAAAACTTCATCCATTGTTTATCTGAAATGGAAATTGAACTCGATGGCCTGCATTTTCTCTGGCAATTCTACAGCCCAAATTCACCTCTTCCTCCCAGCCAGTCCCTCTGACTCTGATTCGTTCTGCTTCTATTTCATCTGTACCAATCGGTTCTATCGTCTCCTGAAAATTCGCTGAGGATGACAGTGGTCAAGAAATGGGTTCTGGAGTCCAACACACCCAGGTTCAAATCCCAATACCAGCACTTAGGTGGCCTCAAGCAAAGGGACCTCACTTCCCTGGCCCTACGTTTCCTCAGTTGTAAAACTGGGATGGTTCCAGTTCTCCCTGCTCCCAAGTTCAATGAGATAAAACCCGTTAACTATTTGGAAAGTGCCTGGAATTTGATCGATGTCAGCTTTTATTATTACTGTTACTGTTATTTATTCAGTATTCTGCTGGATGGCAGCAGTGGACCAGTTGTGTGGGGCAAGGCCTCAATGGCCCATGAGACTCCAATCCTTGGTGATACACACCACATTTTTTCTCTTACTGGCTTTATCTCTTTCCTCCTCTAGTTTATATTTTTAATGAAACATTGATTTTTTTTTTTAAATACATACTTTCTGTGAAAAAAGTCAGAAAAAGAGATACATACAAAATAAAAACCAAGACACTGCCACAACCAAAAAACAGTCACCGGTTACTTCACCATCCAGAGACCTCCACTGGTAACGTTTTGCAGATTTCCTCTCAGTGTTTTTCCTATGAATATTTTATATAGTTTATAACAAGCTGTATGTCATTAACTCGTTCACCGACCATATTTTTAATGACTAGACAGTCACGGCAGAGTCATGATTCCCTGATGATTTCCCTAATGTTGTCCATTTTCAAAAAGCTTCTAAACCCTTTCTGTAGTTCCGAATGACCATCTGTGGACCACAGTACCAGCGTTTCCACCTCCGGCTTCCCAGCCTTCTGTCCAAGGGGAGGCCTCCTGTCATGCTCTTCTTTTATGATCTTGGTAACAACCTCTCATCGCATATCACACTGTTTGTTTACTTCCAGTCTGTCTCCTCTCAGGCCCTCGCGAGGATGGAGGGTCTTCTGTGTCCTGTTCACTGCTACAAGACCTAGCACTGAGCCAGGCACACACAGTGCTTTGTTGAGTGAATAACGAATAGGCGTGCCCCCCTCACCAGGACTTGGCTGACAGCACATCTTTTCAGTATTTTAAACTTTGCTACCGTGGGAGCAGAGCTGCGTTCCTGACACTTTACTTGACCCCTGGGTGGCTTTGAAGCGCTGATGCTGTCTTGGGATCCACTGCCTGTGTCCTGGGAGCTGGGGCAGTTGCTGGGAATGGCAGAGGGCTGAGAAGAGGGGAGAAGAGGGTTTGGAGCTCTCATCCCTCAGCCAGCCTGGGCATCTGGAGTCCTCAAACTCAGGACTGGTAGCGCCATGCGCCTGGCTCAGTGAGTGGACACACTACCCCAGCATCAGGGGCTCTTATTTGGGGATACTAACTGGCTCATAGACATTCATTTATCAATGCATATTTATTGACCTTATTAAATCCCAGGCATTGGCACGGAGGTAACTCAGCTGGGTCTCTGTTGTCAAAGGACTCACATTTTGGAGGCGGGTGGGGGCTGCCACAGCCACAGAAGTGTATTATTCCAAGCTAGAGTGATAAGTGCCGAAATAGAGGTGTTTATAGCCTGAGGGTAGGCCTGTCAGGGTAGAGACATATCAGGGAAAGCTGCCTGGAGGAGGTGACTACAAACTGACTGAGAATGAAGGGAGGTGCTGTGAGGCCAGTTTTCCTGCTACACTGAGCACCTGATGCCAAGGTCATGGTGGGGGCATAGCAAACAGTGCAGTGTGGCTGTAGAGCAGAGGATGGGAGTGTGGGGCACGGGGTAGTGAGCGGGAGCAGGAGCTCAGGGGAAAGCACTGAGACCTTTGGGGTGGTGCAGGACCTCAGTGGCCACCTCCACTCACTGGCTGCCCGTTCCGCCTGCTGGCCCCTGCAGTGCGCTCTGGCTGCCTGCCACATTCCACCTTTTAAATGGAGCTTATTTGAGGTCTGCCAGGGCACCAGGACACATTTGAAATCACAAAGCTTTCATATTATTTTCTTCTTCTCTATAATTTATTTTTCTGCAACCTAGCCTGATTTCTTTTTTTTTTTAAAGTGCCCAGCCGCAGTGGTAATAATAATAAGAGTCCTTGCCTCCCAGCAGTTTGCTTCTGGTTGTCGCATTCCAGGCTTTGGCCTGGGGCACACTTATTTTTTTCATCCAGGCATCAACAGCCAAGGAATGGTCTCCCAACAGAAAGTATGGGGGGGCGGGGGCTCTGCTAAGAGCTTTCTCTTACTTAATTCTCCTTATGGTCCTTTGAGGATTATTAGCATATCTGTTTTTCAGTCTCAGAGAGGTGAAGTTATTTGCCCAAGGGCACACAGCTTTTAAGTGGCAGAGGTAGATCTGGAATTCAGGTTGGCCTGACTCCAAATTTGACACTTATTCCTCACTGTCATTTCAGTCCTGTGTCACGACTGAAGACCATGTGCTGTGGGATATGACTCACTGTGCACGCTTGGGTCACTTATCTTCTCTCAGCCTCAGTTTTTCCATCTGTGGAATGGGTAGAGCAACACCCAACTCCTTGGTCTGCTTCGTAGGACTGGAGACTTAGTAGAATATCTGGTTATGGTGACTCTGCCCCTCTCCAACTGGGTGGCCTTGGACAAGTGTCTAACCTTCTCTGAGCCTCGGTTTCCTCCTCTGTCAACTGGAGAGACCCACGCCTGCCTTATAGGGTAAAAGCACCTAGTACAGCATAGTAGGTGCTCAATTAACGCTTTCTTTCCTCCCTCTTTAAATGGACTCCAGTGCCCAGAGAGGACGTGGATTGGTCAGTGTAGAGCATGGGGCATAGTCACTTGGGAATGGGGAGACCCTGGCTCTGGATGACATCTGTCCTGTCCTCCCCATAGCCCTATGAGGTTCACCTAGCTGTGCAGGCACCAATGTTTCTTTTGCAAATGAATCAAATCAGTGCACAGCATTTTCCTCCTAGAGCCAGTTCTAGGACGAAGGGGAGGAGGGGTTGTAATTCCCTGGGGTGGTTGGTTGTGGAGACACTGGGGAGCCTGCCTGGCCCTGGAGGTTTGGTTTACATCCCCATGACGCCTAGTCAGCCCTAGGCCTACCCGAGGCCCCCTCACTGTGCTTATCACCTGGAGGGAGGACGCCCAGGCGCCAGTTCCCGTGGCCAGGGAAGCCTCCATAGCCATGTACCCCACAATATGCCAACTGTGGCCATGCACTGCCCTTCACTGGGCCTTGGCACCCCACATACCGTATTCCCCTGCCCTGCGCCCTTCTGCTTGGAGACCCTCCCTGCCTCCCAGCATCCACTTTGCCTTGCTTATTATGTTTGTTTCATACATCACTTCTTCCAAGGAGCTTCAGACCCTCTCCGTCGGCTCCTTGCCCTTCCCACGTCTCCTAGCTCCCAGCGCTCACTCTGTGCTGTCACTGTCTGTACAGCGGTTTCCTCATTGGACTGGATGCCTCTCAAGGAGGGCATGCCTGATTCACTTATCCTGGAGAGCTGGGCATGCACTTGGGCCACAGTGGGGAACATGTCCCTGGAAGGCCTGACAGCTTGGCTACGGCACGGCAGGAGAGATGCAGCGGTGTGTGGAGATCAGCCTTTATGGAGCACCACTGTGTACCAGGCACTTTATACGCATCAACTCATTTACTCCTCACAACAGCCCTAGGAGGAGGGGAGGCTGTTATTCCCATTCTACAGAAGCAGAAACTGAGCCTCCGTGTGAGGACAAGAGATTCGTGCAAAGCCACACCACTGGGAACGCAGAATTGAGAGAACGTCCGTTCTGTCTGACCCCAAATCCAACCCTGGTGTCTCTGCAACATTGGAGCCTCCTGGGTGATCTCAACGCAGCCCGGTTTCATGTAGACAGAACATTTTGGCATTTTGGATTTCATTTTTTTTTTTCCACTGAATTACCTGCAGTCTTTGGTTGACCTTGAGTCTTTGACTGCATCAGACAAACCCTGGGCATCTTGTGACTTGACTATTTTTACATTAACTTTTTTTTTAGTCGAGGCGAGACATACAGTAAAGTGTATAAAGTACTCTGATTTTAAGTGTACAACTCGATAACGATTGTGTTCTTAAGCACCCCTGCGAACATGTCACAACTCAAGATCTAGAACATTCCTCGTTCAGATGAAGGCTCCCTGGAGGCCCCTCCTCACCAGGGGCATCCGTCCCACCACTGAGTCTCTATCCTGACTTCTCTTACCCAAGGTCGGTTTTGCTCACGCTTGAACTTCACATGGATGGAATCACACAGCGTGTCGTCTTTTGTTCTGGCATCTCTGAGTCACACTGGGTCTGTGGGATTCGTGCATGTGGTTGCGTGTGTCAGCGGCTTGTTCTTTTTCATTGCTGCATAGTACTCCCTCACGTTCCCTGCCTATACCTCCCTGTTCATCCATTCTCTGATGGATAGGCATTTGGGCTCTGAGCTGACTTATTCCACTAATTTGACCGATTTCTATTGTCACCATTTTAATGCAGGCATGGCTTTTATCAGAACATTATGCAGAGGTGTTTGGCTCTTTAGAAATTTAAGTGAACACCGTCCTGATCCTAATTGTTTTGGGTCAGAAGCATATAGAGGTGTTCTTCCATGTTTTATGTTGCTACAAAGACTTGGGGTGGGGAGGGAGAGAAAAAGAAGCAAATTCGCTTTAGCGGAAGTTTGCTCATTCTTCTGTTCACATGAGCTAAGAGGCAGATGATAGAGTCTGCCTGTAATTTAAAGTCAAATACTCAGGGCTGACAGTGGGAGCCATAATAAATGTGTTGCCGCTGTCCTTTTCGTGTCCTTTCTCTGCTACTTTGAAATCTCATAAATAACCATGTTGGTAAGATGCCTTCCTTCCCTCCGTTTGCTCCAATGGAGCAGCTGCAGTTGCTAGGTTGAGCTCCTGGTTGCTAGGGATTTTGTGGTCCTGTGGTGGCCCAGAAATATGATGGATCAGTGGAACATGCTTTTGCTATTAATTGAGTGTTTCCACAGCGAATCTCTCAATGTCACTGCCTGCTTTGACGCCATCCCAATTGGTCAATGATCCTTGCAGGACTCTTCCCCAGTTAGCAGAAGTGGCTTGAATGGAGGGGACAAGTGGCCTGGACTGGGGGTCAGAAAAGCCTGATTCTAGTCCTGTGTCTGATATTAATCTGCTGTGTGACCTTAGGCAAACATTGTCCCCTCTCTGGGCACTGGATACCACAAAATTCAAGGACCTACCAGCTTTAGCAGCCTACAGTTTATCACCCAGGCTCTGTAAGCAGCTCAAGTGCAGATCCCTTTCTCATTATCTGCTGGTGGATTATTGACAAAAAATTCTTGTCCCCGGCTCACTTCCTCTCAACCCAGCAGGCTTCTGGGCTGAGTCTCCTTGGCCAGATGGTGTGTGTGCAGGAGTTTCAGACTAATTTCAATATTCAATCAAATATAATTGGAATCATAAATCTAAAAAAAGAAAAACAATACCTTACAACCCATAAACATCTGATGGTGTCATTTTCTTCTTCCTCCTGCTTAAAAATCCTTGGCAGCTTCCCATCGCTTGCACCAGAGGTGGCAAACATGTTCCCTCTCAGTTGCTGAGGCAGATCTGTTGGTGGCAGCTGCAAGGGGTGATGTCTAGAAAAGAATCAACTCGCTGGCTTGCCGTGGGATCATAATCGATTAGTGATGTCTGCCATGTGTGCAGGAATGTAGACAGGCGTATCAATCGTGGTTGGAGTTTAAAGCTCATTCTCTTTAATAACGTGTTTGAGGCCTTCACAATTGGCATCTGCAAGCTTCTCGTGCTTATCTCCTCCCCTTCTCTGTCTGCCCTACCAAAAAAAATTCCTGTTCATATTTACTTGACCACCTATTGTCTCTAAAGGTCTCCTTTGTTCATGTTGTTCCCTCTACTTATCATCAGGACCTTTGTTACATGAAATTGGTCAATGCTGCCTGTTATCTTTCATACTGCAATTATAATTTTGTCTCATCTTCTATGTCATTCTCTTGTATTCTTTTGGGTGGGATTAATTAGTGCATTCCTGCCTCTGATTTCCTGTAGTTCCCTACCTATACCCTTATCCTACCAGTTAGGCCTGTTTCACCATTAGTTGTTTTTATGTCTCTTTCCACCTCTACCTTGAAAGGTCTTCAAAGTCAAATTCTGAGTTTCGTTCGTCTTTGCATTCTCAGAACCCGGCACAGAGCAGAGCCTCCACAAATCCACTGAGTGAACACATGCAAAATAAAAATTGTACTGTCTTCCAAAGTCAGACAGAAATGATTTTCATCACTTCCCCCGCAGTCTGAGTTCTGTGTGTCAACAGGACTCGGCTTGATTGTGGGATCATTTGCTGTGGTCATAAAGGGGCCACACATTTCCCCCGAGACGGAGTTCTGCTTCGCCTTGTGAGTTCGCAAGTTCTCCACCGTGATGGCCTTTTTTCCTTCTTTTCTCCCTCTGCTCTCAGCCTGAAGACAAGCAGAGGAAGGCGGCCGCCTTCACCCAGCTGCAGGAGGCCATGCAGACACTGGGCATTTCGGAGAGTGAGCAGCGAGCCATTTGGCGGGTACTGGCAGCCATCTACCACCTGGGCGCAGCAGGGGCCTGTAAAGGTACGTCCGTCCTGCCCAGCTCACCTGGGCTGCCAGCTGTCTGCATTGGCAGGTGCCTGGCAAAGCCCGTCTCTCAACGAGGCGGGACAGGGCCAATGCCATCGTCTGTGTGTCTGGAACGGCTCTTTGGGATCCTGCTGAACCAGGCGTGGAGAGAAGGAAACAGGGCTGGGTTTTTCAAGCAAACCTTCTAGACCAACACTGCCTAATAGAACTTTCTGTGATGATGAGGATGCTCTTTACCCACGCTGTCGAGTACGATCGCCGCTACTGAGCACCTGACAGGTAGCTAGCAGGGTGGAGACATGGAATTTTAATTGCATTAAATTTTAATGAACATCAATTTAAATCGCCATACGTAGCCATTGGCTGCCGTACTGAGCAGAGAAGCTCTAGGACATGTGAGAGAAGGTGTGGTCCATGCAATAAAGGTAATGCGTTTCCATCTGGACGTCTTGGAGGCACTCCCACCATCTGTGCGAAAGCTGACCCCGCTATTCTCCTCCTGAGTCTGCCCCTCTCCTTAGTTGTCTGTTTGTTGATTGTCCCTACTTCAGCCTGGTCCCCCAAGTGGCTCTGGTCATCCCTCTTCCCCCCACCCTTCCCTACCCAATCATTCCCCTGACCCTGGAGAGACTCTCTGTGATAGCATTTTGGTCCTGGCTTCTCTATGTGTACTATTATTTTAAATTAGGTTTTGGTCTTTTTTTTTTGTTTTGCTTGGACGGTTGCAGTAGCCTGATTGCTGATGCCTTCACTCTTCCTTCCGTCTATCCTCACTGTGACCATTGGGCTTCTTTCTAAAACATCAACCTATTGTGCCATCCCCCTGCTTAGAATCCTCCTGAGGCTCTCCTCTGCCTGCTGGCTCGGCCTTCAAGGCTTCTCACGTCGCTAATCCAGTCTCTTCTGCTTTCTCTTTGGGCACTGTAAAAGGTCCTGGGGAGCTTCTTTCTGAGTCAGGGGCATCAGCTGTGTGGTTCCTGTCTTCAGAGAGCTTGTGGTGCTTTGTATTATGGGCTCAATCCAGCCTGCTGCCTGCCATTTTACAGCCCGCAAACTAAGACTAGTTTTCACATTTCAACTAGATGAAAAAAACGTATATATAGGAATAATATTGGGGGACATGTGAAAATTACAAGGTATTCAAATGATATTGTATTCAAATGAAAGGTAAGGTCCCTCCTTGTGAGTTTGTCATCCCATTTGGAGAGACGCGACGTCTAGACTTGAAACCATTAGCCAGCTTTGCCAGCTGACTGTGAGTGGGGTTGTTGTCATGGCACAGTTTAGACCAGGGAAGGTGTGAAGGTTCAAGAGTGGGGCGTGGACCTCTATAGGTTGGTGTGTGTGGAAGGAAGCAAACCTATTTTACAGAATGGAAAACTGAGACTCAGAAGATCTAGGTGCAGTAAACTGCAGGGTGTGGGCTCTTGAGAGAGCCAGATTTGAGTTCAAACTCAAACTTTTCTGAGGTTTAGTGGTCCCCTCTTTCAATGGACTAAGAATGGGGTTCATGTGAGGATTAAATGGGATAAAGAAGAGGAAGCTGAATTAGGCTGGGTACAGACCCTGAGACAAAGACTTGGGTGCATGTAGCTTTTTTTGGAGAGGGGTTCCCAGGAGACACGATAAGGGAGTGGGCGAAGTGAGACAGGGAATGGAACGCGAAGGATGCTGGATGCCTTAATAAGCAAGCTCCCTCTGGGGACCTCTTGGAGATTCTGAAGAACATACCTGAGAGGAGAGGAAGCTGGGATATTTACCCATCAGCTCCTGCTTCTTCCTGGTTGAAGGTGCACCTCAGGCCTGCCCCACGTGTAAGCTGAGCATATTCCTGCAGCCAGAGAAAAGCAGGGATACAGACAGGTACCTGCATGACAGGTCAGGGACCTATGCGGGGTGGCACCTGTGGCATGGCCAGGGCAAGGGGTGGTGGACAGGTCATCAGTAGCATCTAGCTCAAGGCAACCCCTCAGCAGAAGGCAGCTGGGCCATTGAGTTGTGGAGCCTGGGTTGGGTCACTCTCCCCAGGTGGCCTAGTCACTTGCCTCTCGACTACACTCAGTTCAAATAGACCTGCTCCCTCCCAGCACTCCGCAAGGTCTAGGAAGAGAGAGTGTTGCAGACGGGTGGGACCTGTCTTCCGATTTCCATTGTCACACTTGAACCTTCTCTGCCTCTGGTGTGATACAGCAGAGGCTAACACCCCCCCCCCCAGCTTGTTGACATCACCAGAGACATTTGATGCCTGAGTTCCCCCTCCTGGGGCACCTGAGACATCCCCTCTGATGTGGGCTCAGGGACCTGACCCATACCTGTCGCTGCCTGTAACGATAAAAGAAGAAGTCACATTTATAAATATTTTATTAATACATGATTATGGCAGTAATTTCTCCCAGCCTCCCCCTACCCCAGAGTATAAATTATTTTAAGAGGAGCTGCCGTCAGTCTGCCTGGGAAGGCTGCCTGATGATTTACTTACTATATATTCTGCTTTGGAAGATTTCATAATAGGTTGCTCTAAAACCAGCTATTAAGAATTTCAAAGTCGTATATACATGTCTTTGCTTTGTGTCATAACAGATCATTTTGAAATATATTAAGAATCATTTCCATTAATCAGGATTTCTTTTATTATTATTATTAAAATGATGCTCTCCTCCCAGGGCGCCTGGTTTCCTTAACTTATATTGAGAGCCTTGATCCTATTTTTAAAAGCCAGTATCAGTTCCTGTGGGGAGATTTGGGGCCTTATAACTGGACTCAGGGTTTTTGAAATGTTATAGCAATAATAACAACAATAACCACTGATATTGGTTTAGCTTTTGATGGTTTCAAAGGCGTTTGCCCTTCTACTCTGCTTTTGGATCTGATTAGATTCATGCAATAATGTGGTGAGGAAGAACTGTCCCTTGGGCGAGAGTGAGGACACGACCTGCTGGGTGTGAATCCTGAGCCTCAGTTTCCTCCTCTGTAAAATGGGGCTGATGAGCGTGCCTACGTTGTAGGCTTGCTGTGAGGATTAAATGAGTCAAGGCCAAAACTGTGGAGCACAGGACGTGGCTCTTGGTGTGTGTGTGTGTGTGGGGGGGGTACTTTGTAAGTGTTCACGTTCATTCTTCTCAGTTTTATAGATTCGAAAACAGAGGCTCAGAGAAGGTGTGTGATATACCTGAGATCACACAGCTGGTATGTTTCCGGGTGAGGTTTAGAACCTCGGCCAGTCTCCCTGCAAAGGTTGCTCCACTGCCCTGGACTTTGCCATGGGCCATTTGGGTCATTACCTGCTGGAGAATTCACTTGTTTTCCTGGGCCCTGTGCTGAGTGTTTGCAGACACCATGATGTCCCTGCACAGCCGTAGGATAGCCTGGGGGGAGTGGTGAGAACTGTTATGATGCCCATTTTACATAGCAGGAAACTGAGGCCTGCTGGCGAGGTTTGTCCACACCCCCCAGAGCACACAACTAAAGCCAGAGGTGGGATCCAAGCCACTGGGATCCAAGTCTGCCAGTGCTCCCAGCCCAGCCTCCAGGACCTCCTGTCCCCAAGGCTCCATGTGCTGCTGCCACTGTCCTCACCGGCTCCAAGAGGGCTGGTGATGCCACTTTTGCCCTGAGATGCGCTGAACTGTTTTTACTCACATTATTTCTGACATCGAATTTTTTCCTTACACCAACCAGTTCTCTGATTCTCCAGACACCAACTGAGTGCTACAAGTCAATCCAATTCTGACACTCCCTGGAGTGAGTGCAGACCCCACGGGTGAAGGGCTCGGTCCCACGAGACGGCCCCCGTTTCAGATGCCAGTCACGAGTCCTGGGCCACCCATACTTCTCACCAACTTGTTACAAAGTCGGGGGCGTTCCATAACCCTCTCCTCAGGTTTAATAATTTGCTACAACAGCTCACAAAACTCAGGGAAGTGTTTTACTTACTATTACTGGTTTATTATGAAGGATACAACTCAGGAACAGCCAAATGGAAAACATGCAGAGGGCGAGGTATGGGGGGAGGAGAGGGGCTTCCAGGCCGTCGCTGGGCACACCACCCTCCCAGCACCTGGGTGTGTTCACCACTCAGAAGCTCTCCAAATTCTGGCACTGAGGGTTATTCGCTGCGGTTTCATTCTATAGACAGGATTGATTATATCATTGACCATCGGTGATTCATTCAGTCTTCAGCCTCTCTCCCCTCCCCGGTGAGGATGAAAGTTCCAACCCCTCTCATCATGCTTTGCTCTTTCTGGCCACCAGCCCCTGTCCTGAAGCTGTCTCTGACCTCCCACAGCCGCCCATCACCTCCTAGCATACAGAAGACACTCATCACTTTTGGAGATTCCAAGAGTTTTAGGAGCTGTGTGCCCGGAACCAGGACACAGAGCAAATCCATCCTTATCACGGGTTCCACGCCCTGTGCAGCAGCCCCAGACCCAGCTGGCTGATGGCCTCCCCCCACCCCCCACCCCCGCCTGCCTCTCAGGGTGTGAAGCATCGATGCCTAGTGTCTTGGGTCAGCCTGAAGAGGGACGAGGCAGCAGATGCGATGATGAGCTCGAGGCCACTGACCTGGAAGGAATTATTTTCCTTTCCAGGGTCGTCCTTTCCCCGCCCACGGTGAGAGCTGTCACTTCCTCCTTCTCTTCCGAAAACTTTCTTCCTTCTTTTTCTGCTTTAAAAGGGCAGCAGTCCTTCTTTTTCCCATTCAAGGCCACCGAGCACATGTGGGGTGGCCCCACGCTGACGGGGTCACCTCATGATCCCAGCAGGCTTAGGGTCCCCGACAGTTCAGCTGCTGCCCACCCAGCCGTCAGCACCGCATCACAGCCCCAGCACGACTCTTTGGGGTCCGTCTGAGCCTCCTCCTTTGGGGGACACACCCCATTGCTCCTGAAGTCTCCTGCAGGACTCTGCTGCCACAGCATTCCCCCACCCCCTCTCAGTAACTTCCGCCCCGATGACATGGTGTCTTTTATCCAAGAAGCTTTTTGGCCCCGTCCCTCTAGGCAGCTGGCTGGCTGCCTGCAGGGGCTTCTGGATCACCCTGCCGTCTGAGGTAGCCTTGGGCAGCCTCAGAGTCAGGGGGACACCTGCCCCTTGGGGTCCCCTGCCCTCGGGATGTGGCAGGGAAAGGACATGGGTGTTTGAGAGTCAACCCGTCCTGGGTTCAGATCTCAGCTTGGCTTCTTATTAGCTGTGTGTGACCTCAGCCAAGTTATGGCGCTCGTCTGAACCTCACGTATGAGGGAGAAAGGGGGGCTGGAGCTGTCTGGGGGCCCACGCACGGCTGCGATGCTAACAGCTCCAACTCTGGGCTACCTCCCATGGATAGACCAGGAGGCGCCTGGCCAAGCTGGTTCTTTGTAAAGACGCTTGTTTGAAGACGTCGGGCACAGCTGGCTTTTGGATCTTAGGAAATGCATTCTTATGGTGGCAGAGAAGCCTCTGTCCTCCCTCCTTCTGCACTGTGTCTGCACCCCCTTCCTGTCTCTCAGGCTCGCTGCGGGGAACATGTCCCTTGGGAAGGCCATAGGCGGGGCCTCTGGGGGCTGGTTCCACGTGGCAGGCAGAAAACCCTGGGTGATTTGACATCATGGTTGGTTTGCTATTAACCAAGGCTCATGGCCCGAGCTATCCCTCAGGCGCCATCTGACAACTGTTCCTACAACCTCAGGTGTTTTATTTTTTCCTTTGGCAAAAAGTGACCCTTGCAATAATTATCTGGCACCCATATGTTTCAAATGGCAGCAAGCGAATGCTGCCATCTTGATAAGGAGAGTGTGAGGGAGGAGGGAAAAGCTGGGGCCTTGCAATTCGACAGAGCTGGCTTTGAATCCAGACTCCCCCACTTGCGGGCTCTGTGATTTGACCTGTGTAAGGGGTTTTCCCTCCCTGGACCTCAGCTTCCATGTCTGTCACGTGATAATGACCCCTCTCCCTTCTACAGTCATAATATAATCAGATAAAGGATGCATAATACCTGCCACATGGGACGCATTCAGCCAGCTGTAATTCACTCGGCAAAGCACTTTTTGATAGGTCGGCCGATAAAGGAGCCCGCATGGTCAGGCAAGTTAAGAAAGTTTTGTTGTAAGAAGGAAAAGTCTATTGGGTTGAGCAAAAGATGGCTACACCCCAGGCTGAATCTAGAGGACATTGCGGTTCCAAGGGAGGGGGGGAGGAGGGTTACATACGGGCTGGGCTGACAGGGTAGCATTGTTTGAACAGAAAATGCTGACTGCCCAGAAGCCAGTAGCTGTTTTGTGGCGTTTTTCTGTTATCGCAACTTTGGCTCTGTCTGCAGATGCAGGCAACAGACATTTTGTTGTTTTCTTGCAGACTTGGCTCTGTCTGTCAGTCAAGGTCTCTGAGACCTCACATTCAGAGACCTAACACTTTTGTTGTCCGTTGTCTCTGTTGGTGTTCCAGTTCGCCCCTGAGGTGGGCTGGGTGGGACCATGAGACCCATACCGTGGGTGGAAAAGCACCCCAGCCCCTACGAGGTAGGGCTCCCTGGCAAGGGCACACGATGAAGTATGTGCTGATGACAGGCAGGTTCAGAAGCAGCAACCACATCGGGATGCTCACTCAGGTGCTCTGTCTGCAGCTTAGCAGGAAGTCCCGAGGGCCCTGGACAGTGCAGGGGAGTGGTCAGCGCAGCCGGGAGTGACACAGACCTGAGCTCCAATTAACGTGAGCGTTCCAACACTTGTTAGCGCTGTGACTAGTCAGGTTATTGTGCTGTGTAACCAGTCAGCCCCCACCTCGGGAGTTTAGACAACCATCACTCTCTCCTGAGGCTTCCGTGGGTCTGTGGTTTGGAAGCGCTCAGCGGGGCAGTCCTGGCTTGAGGTCGCTCACGTAATTGCAGTCACGTGGTGGCTGGGTTTGAAACCGTGGGGGCGGGAGCAGGCTGGGACTGGCTGGGCATCTCCCTCTCTTTGTGTGGTCCCAGGTCTCTTTGTGTGGGCTTCCTCACAGAGGGCGGCTTCAGGGCTCCAAGGGCAAGTGTGCAGCAACCAACACGGCAGCTGCATCACCTTTTCTGAGCTGGTCTCAGGTATCACACAGCATCACTTCTGCCACGTTCTATTGGTTCTAAGGGTGTCACAGCGTCCGAGGCCAGGGGATTCATACTTCATCCCTGGATGGGGGAATGACAAAGTTCTAGCACATGTCGGTTGGGAGACATCGGTGTGGTCATATTTTGCCACAGTGACCTTACACAAGTAACTGACGCTTTTGGAGGCTTGGTGTTCTAGCCTGTAAAATGGTGCTGGAAAGAGGAGTGACTTCCAGGTGTGCTGTGCAGGTGAGCTGAGACGCTGTAGGTCAAGGGCTTAGCCCAGCGCCAGGCATGTGGTCAATTCTGGCTATTCTATGTGATGATGTTGCTCCCAGCCAGTGCTTTCTGGCTCCCTCCTGAGGTGGTGAGAGGGTTCCCCTGGGATTTTGGCCTCTGCTTTTATACCAGTGACCCCATGATCCTCCGATGCCCCCTAAGTATCCTCTTTATGAAAGAGAAAATCAAGGATGAACTTGGTGCCTTCTTGGTAGCAGGAAACAATTGTTTTGTCTCAGGGCCTCTTGGCTATGTGAGGGTAAAATCACACACAAGACTTTCCTCAGGAATGACCTCCATGAACACAATCTCTCGGTGTCTCCATGTTCTCCCAGGGCTGGTGGCCACTTGACCTGTTCTTTCTTTTAATTCTCCACAGCCTGACAGGTAGGTGGGGAAGGAATCCTCTTTCTGTGCTGAGGCTGAGAGAGTGGTGTAACATTGCCAAGGTCAAACAGCAGCATGTGGTAGAGCCAAGGTTGGAATCAGTGCCTGTCTGCCTCCAAAGCCCTGCCCTTCTCCTCTGCGGGGCCGCTCAGCTGGCCCAGTCCTTGGGTGCATTTCGGGTGCCTGGCTCTCCACCTCACTCCTAACAGCTCATCCTCAGCTCCGTGTAATTCCCATCCAGTCCTCCAATCTCCGTCCCATCTTCAATCTCCATTCTTCCACCTGGAAGGTCATCCTACGAAGCAGAATAGAGGTAGGAGAGCTCAGAATCACGGCTAAAGGCGTGGGCTCTGGGACCAGCCTGACCTGTGTTCCATCCTGGTTCTCCTGCGCGATCTCAGTGACTCTCTTGACCTCTGAGACTCAGTGTCCTCATCTGTAAAGTGGGGGTAATGCTAGTGCCTACATCCTGGGGTTCTTGTGAGGCTTACATGATTTAATATGAATATATTATGTAAAGCTCTGGCATTGTAATTATTATTATTACAGTCCACCATCCAGGGGAGTTTTCGTTGCCGAAGCTAGAGTCTGCAAGGCTGGTTTACGCTGGTCTTTCATCCTCTCCAATCCCTGTGGTCCCGTAGCTGTAAGAGATGACGTATACTTTCCCTGGAAAGTCTGAGGCCATCTGTCACTCTGCCCACTGTCCATCATTACTTCACCAACACGATGCTAATATTCAGAATCCGAAGCAGCAACGAGAATGATCAATGTCTGCCCTGATGGCTGCGTCACTGTGCTTTCCGTTTCCTTGGAAGGCCGGCGGGAGGTTTAATTTATTTGTCTTTCACTAAATGTGCCAGGCTACGTGCTGCTGACCCCACCGCCTAATATATGATGCAGTCAGGCTTGTACATAACGCAAGGAGGGGCCGCATAATGGGCTGGTGACGGGAGGCTGCCAGTCGGCCCGGCATCTCCCTGTCTGCCATCATAAAGATGTCAGCCCCCAAATGGATGGGGCTGTACCTCGGGGAGCCCAGCGGGGCCTGCAGGAAGGAGAGACAGTAGCAGTAGTGACAAGAGCCCAGCCCCATGCTTTCTGCTGGGGCACCCCGCCATCCAGCAACCAGGGCAGTCCATCCAAGGATAAGGGGCGGTAGCCAGACGCTCCCCAAGCTACAAGCCCCCACATGCTGAAGGCCAGTAGGAATAGTAACATTGATGCCATCAACATAAAGCCATGGCCATATATTCAAAGGATGCTTTGTTGTGAAGTGTTTTACTGTTGTGATTGTCTTAGAGCTACTGGTAGGCAACCCTGCAAAGTTGTCTTCCTTTGAAAAATGGAAACAATATAGAAGAATATAGAATGAACAAAGGTGTCTCCTCCCCTCCCCGCCTCCCAGGTCCCTCTGTCCTCAAAGGTGACCACTGTTAAGGTGTAAAGGTGACATTTATTTCAATGGAAGAGCCAATATTAATATATTACTATTAACCAAAGTCTGTGGTTTACATGAGGGCTCACTCTTGATGTTGTACGTTCTACAGGGTTTGACAAATAGAATGACCGGTATCGACTATGACAGGATCACACAGGATAGTTTCACTGCCCTGACAGCTTTGATTTTTTTTTTTTCTCTTAAACTTTTGGATTTGAAGTCATAGATGTGTAGGTTGTTGGAACAACAATGCAGAGAGCCCGGTGACCTTGCCCCAGGGTGGCAGCGTGGTAGCAGCTATAAACGCACAGCGACACCAGGAGATGGACCTGGGTTTGTTACTGTAACCTACGCGACAGGCCTTGTCTGAAGGCCTCCGAAACGGCATTTAGCTGCATCTGCGCATGTAACAAATATAGAGGTTGATCGGCGGTTTGGGGTTTTTACACAGATGGGTTCACACCCTCTCTATGTCTATGGCCTTTGTCTTTTTTCATGTCACGGGATGGCCTCGACCTCTTTGCACGTGGGTCATCGTGCTGTCCCTAATTCTCTTTGTTGACAGCAGACGCTTGCCTGGAGTGGGTGGGGCTCCCTCAGTGAAACAGCTCTGTGGATCATTCAGGTTCTTCCCTGCTGTTTGTGCTAAACTGAACATCCTTTTTTGTAGAGACTGTGCACGTGAGTAAGCATTTTGGAGGCATGGTTTCCTAGATGTGGAACTGCTGGGTTAAAGGTTTAACATATTCATGAATGCAGCCCCCCCCAGTTCACCTGCTTGGATGTTTACACAGGTGGGCTCATTTAAGTCTCATGCATTTATGAGGCGGGTACTGCTGTTATTTCTGTTTGTCAGTGGGGCTGCCCAAGCTCAGAGAGGTGAAGTCACTAACTCAGGGTCACACAGTGCTAAGAGGCACAAAGGCAGCCTTCCTGGCTGCTGTGTGCTGTGTCACTGGGGGTCAGAGGAAGGCTTGGCATTTCAAAATGGACCTGCAGCCTACACTTTGGGGACACCACCTGGGTCCACTACCTCAAAGTAGATGCTTGGCCTGTCCTCTCTTTGCTTCTCTGAGCTCACGTCTCTTCCTATAAGTGAAGTATTCAGGGCTCACAGGAACAGAGGCCAGGCACCCATCTGCTGGTTGGCAGTTGTTTGCTGCCACTCAGCACTCTGCCTCACTCCCCTCCAACCAGAGGGGCTTCTCCGTCCTGGTCCCACCCCCACCAGCTGCCTCCTGGCTGTAATGAGGGGAGCTGCACACTTGTCTCAAGGTGTTGAGAGCTCAGAGTACACGCACCTCCCCTCCATTTCCCCCCAAGAGCTCTGATTAGAGTTGGTGTCTCAGCCCCAGCTGGTGGGGACAAACCTTGCTCATTTCTTCAGGCTCTGGGTTAAGGGACATCAAGAGTTGTTGAGTTCAGGGGAGCAGGATAGCTGCGGTCTGGGCCTGGATGGCTCCTCTGTACCCAGGACCTCGGATGGCAGCTCCACCTCCCAGAGCCGCCACCTGCCCGGGGAAGACCTCCCTGAGTGATGCAGAACCTGGGGAGGATTTCCCATCTGCCTGGGCCTGGAAACATCCTATGTGGGTGGAGAATCAACGTGCTGAGAAGGGGCTGGCCAGCCTGAGCCCCTCGTTGTACAGGGCAGGCAGTGAGGATATTGGGGAGGTGTGGGGACAGAGCCAGGAGTACAGTTTCCAGGCTCTCGCCCTCACGTGGAAAGGTGCTGGCTCAGGTAGTAAATGGCCATCAACTGTGATTGGATGGCCATCAGCTGTGACTAGTTGGCCGTCAGCTGTTATCTGTTAGCCATTAGCCACTGATATAACTGCCATGGCTAAGCTAGCACAGGGTGGTGTAGTGGCGTGGTGGAGTGTGGATTATGGATTGCAGTTAGCACGGCGGATTGCAGCTAGCAAGTGAGGTTGGTTGGCAGAGAAGTGGACGGCGGGTTGAGGGTCGTGTGGCTCCTGCTTCCTGTGTCTCCAGCCCAGCCTCCAGCGAGAATATAGTGGTCTGACGCTCCTATCTGTGGCTCTGTGGGTGATCCTTTTTGACCTCACCATATGTTGCGTTCTGGTGCGGGAAGCAGGAGCAGAGACCCCATCTGACACCCCGTGTGACAGGAGGTGAAACTAGAATCTGAGTCTCCAGGCTTTAGGGCCATTGCTGTGTTCGTTTTGCTCAGCCCCCTCCTTTTCCCTGCCTCCCTCCTCATCTTCTTTTCTTCCTCCTTCATGTTTTCCTTCTGCTTCCTTCTTTCCCTCTCTCCTTCTCTCTCTCTCTCTCTCCACTCCCTCCTTCTCTCCTCTCGTGTCGTCTCCCTATGCCTGTTGGATGACAGGACTTCGGCTGCCCGCGGACGGCAACCTCAATTTTCAAGGCAAAATTTTTGTCTGACCAAGAGAGATAGGCCCAGACAAGTACACAGATGGTGCCCAGAGGAAATTTTAGGCGGGAGACACCCAACGTTCAGAACGGTCAGCTTCACCCAAGGGGTCCTAGGGCCTGGGATCCTTGAGCTGAATCTCCACAGCTGAGAAGAAATTGGGGAGGGTGCTCCAGACAGAGGCACCTCAGTGAGCAAAGGTATGGGGGCTTGAGCAAGGCGTGGGGCCTCCGTGGTCACATCTGCAAGGCCTCAACCTGAGGGTCCCAGCTCTGGAGTTGTGGGATTGAAACGAGGGCTCTGATGAAGAGAGGATTCGCACTCAGCCCTACAAGTCGGAGACTCCATTGATCTGTCCTTGGACCCAGCACCCGCTCTCCCGTCCTGGGCTGCACCCCACCCACCTGCCTTCCAGTGGCCACAGGCCCGTATCCTCCGCCCGCCCCCAGCTGGTGGCTTGGCTCCCTGCCCGACAACTGGTACAGCCAGGCCTATTCTGGGCCACAAGCAAAGATTTATTCTGCGTTTTCTGAGTATATTGAATTCATTCATTAAGCTGGAATGGCTGCTCTGGGATGTAAACAATTATATGAAAAAAAGAAAAAAACCCTCACAAAACCCTGAAGTGGCTGATGTTAGAAGGCAGTACTCCCCAGCAGCCCCACATGTCAGGAGGGCAGGGTGGGGAGGCGGGAACACCTGGGGGGCTGAGTTTCAGACTGGCCATGCTGGCTGGCCCTGCAAATGCCCCTCCCTGCTTCTCGGCCTCTGTTTTCCATAAATAATAACCACAGCTAACAGTTATCCAGTGCTGACTGTGTGTCAGGCTCTATCTAAGAGCTTTGGCCATCTCAACAATCCCACGGAGCAGGTGCTGTTATCCCATTTTATAGATGAGGAAACTGAGGCTCAGAGAGGGGAAAGGACATGCCTAATTGGGGTGAGCTCGATGCTCTCTGAGGTTTCTTACAGTGTCGATCACCAGAGACTCCATTGAACGTGTTGTTGGAGGGGAGACAGCGATGGCTCAGTGAGAAGAATTCCAGGGTGAACGCCTGGGCTCACCATTCAGAGACAGCATAACAATACTGCTAATGACGAGGGTGATGGTGGTGGAATTATTAACTGTTACTACCGTGTTTACCTGAAAATAAGACCTAGCCGGACAGTCAGCTCTAATGTGTCTTTTGGAGCAAAAATGAACATAAGACCCGGTATTATATTATATTAAGATCCAGTCTTATAGTAAAATAAGACCGGGTCTTATATTAATTTTTGCTCCAAAAGACGCATTAGCGCTGATTGTCCGGCTAGGTCTATTTTCGGGGAAACACAGTATTTACTGAGAATCCAGTCTCTGCCAGGCATGATTTAAGTGCCTTGCATGTATCACTCCATTTAATCCTCATAACCTTATATGTAGGTCATACCCATTTTATGGATGAGTCAGTGGAGGCCCAGACAGATAAAGCAAGTTATGTAAGGTCATGGACTTGGGAAGGGGAGAAGCCCAATTTGGATTGAGGAGTTCTGCCTTTAAAGCCTGCCCGTCTTATCCTTTATGCCATGTTATGTTGCATGACCCCAAAAAGGTTGTAATTGTACCTTTTTGTATGATGGTTGTATTGATGAGATTAAGTGCTTAGCACAGGGTCAGGCATGTGTGAGCCCTCACAAAACACCAGCTATGTTGGGCTTTCCTTGGCCCCAGGAAATAGCTTCAAAGGGGATACAGTGGTACCTCGGTTTTCAAACGTTTCCGTTGATAAACATTTCTGTTTACAAGTGCTGTAAGCTTTATGGATCTATGGTATCATTAGATAGTAAAATTCATGCTAAATTTGCAGTTTTAGGGGTTGATTTTAAAGGTCTGGAACGGATTAATCCATTTTGCATTACTTTCTAGGGGGAAACCGCACCTTGGTTTGGAGTGATACATGCACCTCAGTTTTTGAACGTTTCAGAACTTGAATGGTCTTCTGGAACAGATTATGTTCGAGAACCAAGGTACCACTGTAGTTTGATAGTTTGAGTGACCTCTGATCAGCCTGCCTTGGTGAGGGACACTTGAATGTGGAAAAAGCGGTGAGACGGGCCAGTCAGGGCTGGGCTTGGTCCTGGCTTCTGCCTCGTGCTGTGCGGCCTCAGGCAGGTCACTCACAGGACTGGCTGCTGCTGGTCCCACCCCCAGGCCTTTGCTCCTGCATTCCAGCCCCCCCCCAGGTACCTGACACCTTCTAGCTGAGGTCTCCTGATAACTCTGTTCCTCAGCTCAGAACACCTGCTCAGGGGTCACTCCCAGGCAGCTTCACCTCCAATGTCTTGTTTTATCCTCAAAACAACCCTCTGGGAGGAGAGCTACCCATCTTACAGATACAGAAACTGAGACTCAAAGAGGTGAGATCAAATTAGTTCACGAGTGAAAAGAAAAGAGAGAGAGAGAAGGGGACGTGGAAAGGAAGGGAAAGGAAGAAAGGAGAGAAGAAAGAAAGAAATGAGGGAGGAGAGAAGGAGGGAAGGGAAGGATGAGGAGGGAGGGCGGGGAAAAAGGAGGCTGCCCTCTTCTTGTAAATTCCCATACTCAAGGGAATTGGCATACTCAAGGCTCTGAGAAGTCCTGCAGGAAAGAAGGCCATTTTACTGGGTTCAATCTGATGCTGCCCCAACTGGTGTGTCCAGCAAGCCCTCTTTTTGCAGAACACCTGCTTATGTTCCTCAGAGCACTGGGGGTGCTCTATGTCTGTCTGTCCAACTGTTAGGGGGTGGGCAGGGATTCCTATTGGAATATGAGCAACTCAGCAGAAATTTGTAGACGACTTGTTGGCCAGGCTTTACACGGAGCACTGACTATGCAGATGGGCGAAGGCCCTGGGAGATGGAAACTTTCTCCCAGACAGACAGGTGAAACAACATCCAGGTTTTTGGGGCTGCATGGCACCTCAGGGCAGTGGGAACAGGCAGGAAGATACTTAAAGTTCTGGCCTCTGAGAGGGTCACATTTTCCACGGTCCCAACAATAGAACTTTGTTGGATGTGCCCGGACAGAAATCTGAATGTGACCATAATGATGAGAGTTGACCCTCATTGGGAAGATCCTGTGTTAATATAACCTCATTGAGGCTTCACAGAACTCCATGGAGGTAGATTCCCATTTTACAGAAGAGGAAACTGAGGCTCAAAGAAGTGACACGACTTGCCCAACATCACACAGCTTTAAGTGGTGGAGGTGGGATTTGAACTTGGACAGTCTGTCTCCGGAGTGCTGCCCTTTTTTTTTTTTTTTTGTAGCATCTACAGTCTTTTAGACTTACCTCCTCACTGCATGTGGTCCCCTTCCTCACAGGCCTGGGAAGTGTAAACCTCAGTGTGAGGAAATACGAACCAGATACACCAGTGTTATAAATAAGTCACATAATGTTCAGTAATTCAGCAACGGCACAGCTATTGTTGGGTGGATAAATAACTTGGTTATTAATAAATGCAGGAGGCCACAGTAATTGATAGCAATTGAACTCATGGTGCACAGGGAAAAACAGTCATGTTATTATTTTCCCTCTCTCTTTGTATTGAGCTTAAAGAGTCATTTACGTGCTGTGTGGAGTTGAGCAGTTTAGAAATGGAAGTTCCATTGCTTCTCCTTGCTCCTTTTTTTCCCCTCTCATTTCTCCTTTGTTCATTCTCTCAATTCAAATCCTAGCCTGCCTCTTACCGACCTTGGGCAAGTGACTCAGGTAAGTCAGTTTGGCCAGGTCACCTGGTTAGTTGAGGGCACTTTCAGGTAGCATTCTGAGGCCAAAGAAGTCTGAACAGAACTTATCCTTTTTGGAGATTCCTAAGATATACATCAAAGGCTCTGATAAGGCCTGCAGTTAAGAAACTGATTTCACCAAGCAATGACCACATTGATACGATACAGGATTCATTTTTTCCCACTGATACTGATGAACATTCCACAGAATGACCACTATGAGGAGCCCCTTTGGGAAACTCTGAACTCCAGCTGTGTGGCCGCTCTGCCCTGCTCCAGACCCCTTCTGCCACCCAGAGAGTTTCAAGCTCCTAGTTCGGCCCTTGGTGGCACACGAACTGGAGCCAGGCCTCACCACAGATGTACAGATGGCTTCTGAGGAATAGAAAAAAAAAACACAAAGAAACAGCAGTGAGCCGAAACCTTGGCTACCTTTCAGATAACCTTCTCTTGGCCTCAGTAATTGAAGGGAAAATCAAATCAAGCTCTGGTAAATGTGGTCAGCTTCTGAAGGCCTCTCTGAGCCTTCACACCTTAGATGGGTGCATCTGCTGAAACAGGAAGGGGTGTGAGGAAGGGAAGTGGGGAAGGAAGGCAGCCACAAAGGACGAATTACCAAGCCCACTACCACTATGGGAAACTGAGGTGCAATCCTGCTGGGAGCCTCTGGGAGGCAGTACAGAGCACACGCCCTGAGTCATCCCATCCAGAGGGATGACTGGTTGAGGGCTGAGGACAACACTTGAAACCTGTCCTGCGCATGAGCAAAGTGCCAGTATGAAAGAATGCCCACAGCAGTAAGAAGCACGGGAAAGACCAGGGAGATACACGCTGGAACAGTGAGCTTTGCTCAGGTCTGCCCCACCATGTAGCCATCTGAAGTCTGTCCCTGTTTCCTTTTGACTTGACCTGCAGCCATGTATATACTTAAGCTGAGTCTAAAACGGTATATATGGAGGTACCAGAGCCACCCCTAACCCCATACCACTGGGGGTCAGAGGACCTAGATTCAACTTGTAGATCAGTCATTTGCGTGCTGTGTGACGTGTATTTTTTTCTCTGTCTCAGTAGCCTCTACCATAAAACCAGGCTTCACAACAGTTAGCCCGCAGACCTTGCAAGGCAGTTGGGAGATCAGCCAACGTTGCACAACCATCCGGGGATCTCCCTCAGTGTAGACACACGCAGGCATGGAGAGGTGCACAGACCATTTGTCACTGAGAGTCATAATCTAATTGGTATTATTGCAAATACTTTTTAAATGTGGAACAGATTCAAGAGTGGGAGGTCCTATCATACATGCATTGTATTTATATAAATCCAGCTATACCCGTGAAGGGAAATGTGAGGCTAGTGGTGAGAGAGAACATATTTTTTTCATGTGACATGGTGCCTAAAGGGAAGCCACCCATTTTCACTGGTGTTGCACTGGAGAGAAAGCTTGGTGTGCTGGGCTTGTGGAAATGTGCTACCGTACTGTATGTTATAAGTAATGTGAGAGGTTCTCAAGGGTAATTTGAAGGGCACTTGGGTTTTCAACTTAGAATCTGACTTTGGAATGATACCCCCTTTTGAGAGGAGGCCCCTTCACACAGAGCCGTGGTTAGGGTACTGAGCGCTGGAGTCAGGATGCCTGAGTTCAAATCCTGCCTCTGCTGCTTACTAGCTGCATGACCCTAGAAAGTCACCCGCTCTGAGGCTCCGTTTTCTCCTAAGTCAAGTGGGGGTGTTAATACTGATGTCACAGGGCTGCAGGGAGGGTTAAATGAGGCACTGGGTGTTCAGTGCTCAGCTCAATGCCTGGCACGGGGCAGGTGTACAGAACATGTTACTGGCTAATGTGAGGGTATTAAGGTCGCCTTTGGAATACTGTTGGGTATTTGCTTTGTGATTCTTTTTTCTGGGTAGGTGAGATAGAGAAGGGGTGCCAGGGAGTTTCCTATATGTCACCATCCATCTCCAGCGTGATGCTTGCAGACAAAGTACAGGATCCCTAGATCGCATGTGTAAAGCCCACTGCAGAGCCAAACCGTGTCTAAACAATGAGGAACCCATGGGATGGATTTTGTGTACTGACCAGCCTTTGGCAGAGTGGGGAGCAGAAGGTCCATGTTTGTGCAAAGCTCCCTGTGTGCCTCGTGGACTTTAGCAGCCGAGTGGTGCTCAGAGCACTTGGAAATATCCCCCTTAAGTCAGGCAGGATTTAGAGAGTCTAGCTGAGCCAATTCACTGCTCCTCTTTTCAGAAACAGCCTTGTCAGTTCCCTTTGTGACTTTTCTCAGCTCTGTGGGGCTATGGAAGGTCCCTGCAGGTGGAGTGTGGCAGACCGTTTTGGACTGTGGCAGTGGAGGGGTGATGGGGCAGGAGAGGGAGAGGACACCGCCTGCCTACAGGTCAGAAGACACCGCCTGCCTGCCTAGTTGGTTACCGCTTATTTAATTCACTTTCAACCCCCAGCACAGGAAGAAGAAAGTCTCATTCAGGGCTAATAGCCTTTAATGCCTTCCTCTAATACATGCTCGTTTCCCTTTTTAACAAAAAGAGAGCAGACCTCAGGCTCCCAGGTAACTGTGCCTCATTAGATTCTAATGATATTTCTGTGCTCATATTGTATTTATTTCTACTTTCTCTCTGTGACAAATGGTGATGGTGTTGGATCACACACTGGCCCCTGTACACAGAGGGCAAGGAGGGACTGAAGAAAGAGGCAGGCCATTCCAGATTGGTAGGTGGCTGCTATAATAAACAAGGGGACCTACAAAGCGGGCTTGTCATGGGCGACCTTAAGATAAGTCGATTTCCATATCCGCCTGCTAGAATCTTAAAAGTTTATATAGCAGCCTTACTGGGGTTCAGTCACGTATTGAGTCCAGATGGTCTCACCAACACCTTACTCTCTCAAGGCTGCATCCTTGAAACAGCTCCTGGTGTGGGGACAGTAGGCAGAAGGTATATTCCAAGGACAGAAGGGGTGGGGGGGGGTGAGGGGGGGGGAGGAGCCTCTGATTGCGGGTCCAGCTCAACTGCTGTCATGTTCTCTCGGTGACCTCCTCCAACAAATGGGTTCTCATCTAAGATAGCACTTTAACATTTCCTTTCCCAATGTATTTATTTATGTGGAAAAGATAAGTGAGTCCATTTAAAAGAAACTCTTATCTCGGGTGACAAGGACATGGCAAATTTCCTCCAGGTGGTATTGGAAGGATTGATTTGGGGGGACATAGCCGGTCTTCCACTGAGTGTCTGTCTGAATCTGGTGACTGCTTTGAGTCAGGTTTCTCATTTATAAAATGGAAATGATAATACTGGTTTCTAGGAGGCTCGTGAAGACTTAATAATGGGATGATGATACCAGGTAACGACCACGCGCATGTATTGAGCTTTTTCCACGTGTCACACCAGGAACCCAAACACAGACTTTCTGACTCCATGAGTCATGAAGTGAACAAAGACAACATGGTGAATAAAATGGGGTCAGTGAGTGGTCACTGTTATATCACCACCATCAGTATCACCTTCTTCAGCTTTTTTGAAAGTGGCGGGACTTTTTTTATGAGCCTGTCACCTCTCTGAGTCTCAGTTTCATCATCTGTACAAGGGGAACCATCTGTAAAATGGAGAAAATCAGACGTGTTCTCCTGGGGAGCCGTCTGAGTACCTGGCAATGAGAGGATCTCCGTAAGCAGTGGCTGCGTGTGACCCCTCTGTGACCGAGGCCGAGCTCCCCCTCCGTGGGTGGTGTCAAAATCCCAGATAAAGACTTTTGTCCAAATTTCCAATGTTGCCTTAAACCAGGCAGATTCTTCAAGGTGTCCGCGTGAAGAATTGGGCCCTCGTGGTCTCTTACTGATGGACCGTGAAATCTCTGTTGGCAGTTGTGGTTCTTATTTCAAAGGAAACACTTTATGGGGAAGATGAGATATGGGAGAAAATTATTTAAGGAGGACAAACTTATTGGTTTTAATAAATCATTTATTTTTTACTTGGACTACGAAATTAGTATGCAACCACTGTAGAAAAATGTTTAAAATACAAAATCCCCCTGCCCAGCTGTGATTGTTCATATTTATTAGTTTTTATGGCAGTTTAGAGTGATATGCACAGCTGACCTCACACCCTGGTGTGGTTTCTAGTTTGCTTTTCACTTAACATTTGACTGTAAGATTGTCCATATCGTACAATGTCTGTGTTGCTGATCTGAAACAGCCTTTTAATAGTCCATAGAGTGGTTCCCATTGCTTTTTCAACCTTATCTGGTTACTCTGCTCCCCTCCTTACATACCAGCCACCTGGCCTTCTTGGCACTTCTCTACCACACCATGCTCATTTCTGCCTCAGGACCTTTGCACGGCCTTTTCCTTCTACCTCTAGCGCTCTTCCTGCTTCTTTCTGTGGTCAGCTCCCTCTCACCTTTTATAACCCACTTCAAGTATCACATTCTAAGATGCTATAGGACTCCCTCAATTTTTCTTGATCTCAGCATCCTCTTTTATTTTCTCATTAAAGAAAAAAAAAACTATCATTTTATCACCTGCAATCATCTTGCTTATTATTTGCTTACTTGTTTATCATCTCTGTCCCTCAATAGACTGTAAGCTCCATGAGGAGAGGCGCCTTGTCCATCTTGCCCATCACTGACTTCCCAGTGGCCAACACAGGGTCTGTCACATAGTAGGAGCTCAATTAATATGTATTGAATAAATGGATGGCTGGTTAGGTGGTTGGCTGTGTGGGTAGTTGATTGGACAGGTAAATGGGCGGCAGGGATAGTGGATGGGTGGATGGATAGATAAGTGAATATGTGGGTGGATAAATCATACTTTGACCATTCCCCAATTCCATGCTTAGAATGTCCCCCATGATATTTTTAATTGCTTTCAAACAGTGAACAATGCCAATGGTAAGGAACTAATCATTCCCAAGAGATAAACACGTCTCTTGGGAAACCCAAGCCCTGCGCAGGGACCATCGGCTAGGGACCCAGGCCCGGGCCGTTGTTCAGGCTCCTGCTGAGGGTGGTGGCTGCAGGGTGAGAGGTGGCGAGAATCAGCGCAGGCCCTCTGCCTCCACACCCCATGCCTAGGACCTCACCGCCATACTTCTTTTTGTCTCTCACACAGTGGGCCGGAAGCAGTTCATGCGGTTTGAGTGGGCAAATCACGCGGCAGAGGCCCTGGGCTGTGACTATGAGGAGCTGAACACAGCCACCTTCAAGCACCACCTGCGACAGATCATTGAGCAAGTGACGCATGGGCCCAGCCGACGGGACCTTATGGACGAAGAGACCAACTCAGGTGCCGCAGCGCTGCCTCTCTTGGTGGGCCAGCCCCTGGGGACATATCAGCATTTCGTCACCCATTCATCAAGGATTTCATGAGGGTCTACGATATACAGACCTTCTAGGTGCCAGGGAAGCCACGGTGGGCGGAAATGGACGTGGACAGGGCTCCTCCCTGCACGGTGCTTATGGTCAAATAATTCTCGCTGGTCACCGTGAAGGCAGCTGAAAGCCAGGAGGGGGCCCTGTGCCATGGAGAGGGGACACTGTAGAAAGATAAATAGGCCAAGATGCTGGAGCAGCAAAGAGGACAGTAGAAGATGAGGTTGGAGAGCACGGTCAGGGGTCAGCTCAGGCACTAGTCTGTAAACCAGGGTTTTTTAATTCTCAGACCGATGAGAAGCCAGGGAGGGGGCATGAGCAGGGGAACGGCATGATTTGACTTGTTCTTCACGAAGCATACCCTAGAGGAAGATTCGGCAATGAGTGGGAGATGGGAGAGCACCTAGGAACTTTATAAAAGTCACCTGGTGAGATGATGGTGTTCGGACAAGGGAAGTGGTGGTAGAGATAAATGAGGTACACAAATGCAAGGTCTAGTTTACAACCAGAGATAACAGCATGGGTCCGCGTGCAAAGTGAGGGACCAGGATGGCTTCTAGGATTTTGCCCTGAGCAGCTGGAGGAATGGGAATACTTTGAAATGATGTGGGGAAGAGCAGGAGGGCTTTGTACTCTACCTGCAAAGTGGGGTCTGCTGAACCAGATGGTTTGGCTGTAGAAGGTGAGGGCGGAGGAAACTCTTGGAAGCCAGGGGTCCCTGAGAACTCCCTAAGAGCAGCTCTCCTGCAGACCATGGAGTCTGAGATTGGTGGGGAGCATTGTTTTGAACTGTGGTTTTCGTGCCCAATCTCTTAGAGGCCCCTTGGGTCCTCCGAGCTGCTCCACCTTCTAGGGACGTTGGCTAATGCAACTTGGATTCCACTGGCCTTTAATTTTTTCTTCTAGGCCAGCTGTGAGCTGTTGTCTGCTTATGGTTACTCCTCGTCTCGGACACACACATGCACCCCACATGCACAGACATGTGCACACATGTGCACGCATACACAGACACACGCACACACTGCTTTGTGAGGCTGAGCCAACCTCTCAGGCTGAGGTCTCCAGGGTAGATGTTAAGCAGGCAAGGGGACCAGCAGGTTTAGGAGTGATGCTGTGAGGCTGTGGGTTGCCTAGCAACGGCCCAGGTTGGGGGTGGAATTAAAGAAAGGATAGGAAATGCTTTGGGGCTGCAGCTGGCTGCTTGGAATGTACAACCAGGACTATTTCTCCAAGCAAGCAGAGTGCCTGCACATTTGGAAACTGTTTCCAATTCTGTGGGTGGAACCAAAATCTAAGGGTCAGGATTTGTGATGTGACACCCTTACCCCACCCCACTCCTCACTCCTCTTTGTTCAGTGCGCCCTAATCAAAGCTGGTTACTGTAATGGGACCAGAAAGTGTGTGTGTGTGTTTAAACAAAATTGAGACCACAATTGTAATAATAGTTTTGCAAGCCTTTTTACAATGTCCTCCTAACATTATAGGTAGGCACATTTCCACCTCATTCAAAATTCTTCTGCAGCTGATTATAAGCATTCTTTTGTATGGATGGATTACAAATTATCTAACCCATTAGCTACCATTGGATATTGAAGTTGTTTCGAAAAAGTGATTTTTGCCAATTTAATCAACAATTGGGAAAATGTGTACCCAGAAATCTTTGCTTCTCTGAATATTTCATTAGACCAAAAGCCTGAGAGTAAAATTATTAAGTCCAAGTATATGAACATTTTATGGCTTCTGATATAAAATAGCCAAATTTCCCTCCAGAAAGAGGAAACAACAAGCATTTATGGAGTCCCTACTATGTGTCAAGCCCTGGGGACTCGGGAGCCAACAAACCCAGAGACCGTCCCACTTCTCAGGGCACTCCCTGTGTGACGGGGGAGACACAGGCTAATCAAATAACCACACAAGTCAAGATACGCTGTGGTCAGTGCCATAAGAGCAGGGTGAGTTCCTCCTTCTGTGTCTGCTTTATTTCACTTAGTATAACGTCCTTGAAGTTCATCCACATTGTGGCAAAGGGCACATTTGAATAACGTACTATGCGATCCCACTAATATCAGAAATCTAAAGTTGTCAAAGTCATAAGTGCAGAAAGTAGAATGGTGGCTACCAGGGGCTGGAGGGAAGGGGAAAATAGGAGATACTGATCAGAGGATACAGAGTTTCCCTTATGCAGGATGAACAAATCCTGGCATGTGGGGGAATAAGTAGATGGATGAGATGATCGGTAGATGAGTAAGTCTACTGTACAGCGTAGTACCTATAGTTAACAGTGATGCGTTGCATACTGAAACGTTTTTATAAGGTAGATCTCATGTTAGCTGTTCTTATCTCTCTCACACACACGGAGGGAGGGAGAAAATTTTTAGAGCGAGGTGATGGTTTTATTTATGGTGGTGTATACTTACCAAACTCATCAGGATGTATACAAGAAATAGATAGGTATAGCTTTTTGTATGTCAATCGTACTTCAATAAAAAATTAATTTAAAAAAAAACAAGGTAGAGCTGGAAATTGGCCTATTGGGGTGGTGGTCAAGGCAGGCTTCCGTGAGGAGGTGACACTGGGCTGAGCTCTGAGGGATAAGCAGGAGAGCACGAGAGAGAAGGAAGGGCCAGGTTACGCCGGAAGTCCTGATAAGACACTTGGACTTGGTCCTAAGAATACGAGTGTGCAATTTCAGTAGGGGGGGAATGTGTGTGTGTGGGGGGGCTTGTCTAAGGCCACTGTGATACCTCTGGGGTGGTGTCTCAGGCACAGTCCTGACTACACGATGCCAACCCTTTCCTCTTTCCCCTTCTAGGGCTCAAAATGACGGGCGTTGAGTGTGTGGAGGGGATGGCCTCAGGCCTGTACCAAGAGGTCTTTGCCGCCGTGGTCTCACTCATCAACAGGTAAGTGCAGCCATTCTCGGGAACAAAGTCGGCCTCTTTTTTCTTTTAATTTTTTATTGGGGAATATTGGGGAACAGTGTGTTTTTCCAGGGCCCATCAGCTCCAAGTCGTTGTCCTTCAATCTAGTTGTGGAGGGCACAGCTCAGATTGAAGATTGCTGTTTTCAATCTTTAGTTGCAGGGGGCGCAGCCCACCATCCCATGCAGGAATTGAACCTGCAACCTTGTTATTGAGAGCCCGCGCTCTAACCAACTGAGCCATCCAGCCACCCCAAAAGTCAGCCTCTTTGCCGGTGCATGAATGAGCCCAGGCATGGGTCAGTTTAGCAGAGTGGTGTTTTTTTTTGAGCTGCATAGTGCTGGATTGAAATTCCACCTGGCCCACCCACTGGCTTTGTGACATTGGCAAATCAATTCACCTCTCTGATCTCCCCTTCTGCATTTGTACAGTAGCTCCACCTTCCAGAATCATTGCAAGGATAAAAAGAGATCATGTAATTAAATAACTCTTCCTAATCATGATCATGAAATACCAACAATAAAAGCTAACAATTTGGGGACATCTACTAAGGTCCAGGGCCGGCACTAATTGTTTAACTCACCTCGCATCATTTAATACTCACATCAGCCCATTGTACAGATGAGGTAACTAAGGCAGAGAGGTGGAACGGGATGCAAACACAATGCTGTACTTCCCCCTTGTACCTTCAGGTTTCCCTGAATAACCCATCACCTTGCTGTCCTCCATTTATTTTTCTAAAATTTCCTGCTGGCAATAGGAAGCAACCCAGGGAGAATTTCAGAGTGGGTCAGGATGCGTCTCTGAAATGTATCTACATGGCTGTAGGCACTGGAGCCTCTGTTTTCTATCATAATGAGTGAGCTCTGAGCCCGGCCTTGGAAATCTTTAGGCAATTCTAGTGGTGTGTATCCAGAATGCAGGCAAGTGCCTCCCTCCTCTGGGAAAGCGAGAGGCGTAATTAGGCTTCCGACATCCTGTGAAGGGGATGAAGCTGGCGCATAGCAACAGAGCAGCTGGGGTCCTCCAATGTCACCAGGACACAGAATCCACTCCTCTCTTGCTGCTGGAGTAATTACCATTGGAGACCACAGACACATAATCTAGAAACCAAGGGGGACCGTGTGCAGTTAAGGAAGGAGTGCTGGGGCTGGCAAATGAACTGCTGGCAGAGGAAGCGGCCTCAGCCCGTGGAAGGCCGTGGCTTCTTGGTTTCGTTCTTGGAGCCACATGTGTATAAAGCGTGCATTGGTCACAACGATACCCACCACCACCATTCATGAGCACCTAGTAGGCATCTGACTTTCCCAGCGTTCACTGACTTGATTTCACACGTGACTGTGTAGTGGCTGATCTCATTGGCCCCATTGTACAGGTGGAAAACCTTGGCAAGTAACGGGTAGGAGCTAAGGTGCAGACTCAGGGCCCTTCAAAGAGTACGCTGATCACGCTAATGAGAGTAACAGCGAATAGTTTACTGAGCACTTTCCATGTGGCCAACTCGTGTTCACATTCAACTCTCCAGCAGCCCTCTGAGTTCCGCTCCACCATGAACCCTTTCATGGCTGGCTCAGAGATTGGGCGGTTCTCCCAAGACACACAGCCCCTCCGTTGCCGAGCGAGGGTTGAAGCCCACAGGTGACTGTCTCCCAAGTCCCTTAACTCCTACATTTTGAGGTGAATAATCCCTCCTCTGTCCACCCCGATAGATTCATCAAGAGGGTTCGAAGAGGTATGGCTTGAAAGAACTTTGTGAACTGAGGCACTAACCAAAATTATTTTTCTATTGCGATGTGTCGCTAAGGAAGAAAACGAGGCTCTAGTCCTAACTTTATAGCCAATTTGCCATGCGACTTTCAGCACGTCATTTCTCCACCCTGGGCCTGGTGGGGAGAGAACATTCTCTCAAGGCCTGCTGTATCCATGGGAGGCACTTGCCATTCTCGAACTCCTTCAATTCTTACAGCAGCCCCTGGGTTCACCGCACTCATCCCTACCATCATTTGACAGTTGGGGAAATCCGTGCTCAGAGAGATTAATAAACTTACCCCAGGTCACACAGCCTGTACGTGGGGAGCCTAGTTTTGAAAGTAGACCACCCACCCCACCCAGCATGCTGCTTCGATGTCTCCAGCTCTGTGATGGGGGAGGGGCAGGCTTGGACCAGCGGGGCTGTAAGATTCCATGTCGTCTCAGGGCCTCATTCCTCTCTTCCCAGATCCTTTTCCTCCCATCACCTTTCCCTGGCCTCCATCATGGTGGTGGACTCTCCAGGCTTTCAGAACCCACGGCACCAGGGCAAGGAGCGGGCCGCCACCTTCGAGGAGCTGTGCCACAATTATATTCACGAGCGCTTGCAGCTGCTTTTCTACCAGCGGACCTTCGTCTCCACACTGGAGAGATACCGAGAGGTACGGCTGGGCGGGAGCGAGGTCCTCCCCAGGGATCAGCAGAGGGTATGAGGTCAGACAGAGTTGGGGTCTAGTCCTCTAATAACCTTTGCTTTCATCCCGTTTGGCCCACCCCTGAACAAAACCCTAACTCCAGGCCTGGCTCCCCAGGCCTCTGCTCCTCCATTTCCCTCTGCTTCCCAGCCTTTATCCATCCATGGCTCCTGCACCTACAGTCTAGAAACACCAGGAAACTTGGGGCTCCCCAGGCCTTGCTCTCCTGGCTGTCCCTTCTCTGGGGTGACCTGTTCCTCCTTGCCCACTTCACCTAAGCGAAGTCTTCTTCAACCTGGGAAGCCCTTCATGCTGTGTTGTTGGGTGCAAGTGGTGGGTTTGCACTTTGGATCGTGACGTGGCAATATTTAGCAACATGAGAGTCGCAATTCCCCATCTAGGAGGCACCCTGAAGAAACTATGTGTAGAAACCAGGAAACACGGACAGTCATGTTCCTGCCAGCCCTTCTTTTCTCATTTGAAAGAAAAAAAAAGTTTACGTTGAAATACAACACGTATATAAGAACAGAGCATACATCAGAAGTATGCATGCAGCGCAATGGATTTTTCCACACAAACAAACTCATGCATCTACCATGCAGTTGAAAAGTACAACATTGCCAGCACCCCAGATATCTGCTCCCTCCTTCCTCCCCAAAGGGGACCACTTTGACTCCAGCAAGTGCTAATGGCAAAATATTAGAAATGACCATATCATTTTTCAGTATGTAATGGGTATTGAAATTATTGTCATTTCTTTGGTTGGAGCCCACACAGCAATAAACATGAAAGCATTAACAGGGATAAACCTCAAAGAAATGACATTGATAAGACCTGGGGTTTGAGTCTAACTCTGTCACTGATTGGCTGTGTGGTCTTAGGAAAGTCTCTCACCTTCTCTGATCCTTGATTGCTTCACATGTAAAATAGAAATACCAACACTCCTGCAGTAGTTACCATTCACCACAATAATGCTACCTAATAAACTACCCCAACCACAGCAGCTTTAAAAATAACCTTTCGTTATTACTTATCAGTCTCTGGGTTACCTGGGAGGCTCTTTTGGTCTTGCCAGGGAGAGCTCTGTGGTCAGATGCAAGTCAGGTAGATGGCTCTGATGGTCTCTGCTGGCCATGGTCTCTCTATTGTGTCTGGGAGTCAGCTGGCCATGAGCTGATCCAGGCAGACCCTGGCTAGGATGACTCCTCTGTGCTCCAGGAATGTCCAGCCCTCCATCTAGTTAGCCCAGACAGGTCTCATGGCCCTGGCAGGGTTCCAAGAGAGCGAGCAGACGTGTGCAGGGCCTAGACTTGGAACTGGCAGTGTCACTTCTGCTGTATTCTCTTGGTCACAGCAAGTCCAATGCTGAGCCCTGACTCAAGGTGAAACAGGTTCCACTTCTCGATGGGAGAAACTGCAATATCTCTGTACAGAGAGCATGGATACAGGGATGGGGAGAGAATGGGGGTTATTTTTATAGTCGTTTTTACCACGCTGCCTAAAGGGGCTATTTTGAGCATTGAATGAAGTCAGAGAGAAAGTGCCTGATCTATTAGGCATTCAATAGGTGGTCACAGCGATCATATTTTCCCCGGACTATTCCACTTATTTCTGATGATCAAAGTCATACATGTTCTTTATTAAAAATCTGGGAAGTGAATAGAAGTGTCAGCAGCAGAAAACACAATCTCCTCAGCCCCACCACCCAGAGGCAACCTCTGTTACCACTTTCTGTATTTTGTACCAGTCATCTCTCCGTATCTTGTCTTCTCTACAGATTTCAGATCCTTCTGTGTACCCAATTTTGCCCTCTGCTGTTTTCCACCCAGCATTATGTTATTCACATTTCCTCGCTCCATTTACAACTCTCAGTAGCCATGCATTTTAGTGGTGATGTCTTTTTCTATCCCAACTCTCCTTCGGACATTGAGGTGGTTTCTGTGATGAAACTATTATAAACAACACTGTGGTGAACATCTTTGTGCATAGTGCTGTCTGGAGCTGGTTACTTTTACATGGCAAATAATATCGTGTATGCGTGTTCCCTCCAGCACCCAGCACTCAGCCCAGCACTTACTAGGTACTCATTAAATATTGGAAAAGTTAGGAATGAATTATCAGTTCCTAATCAAGCTCTCACCGGGATTTCTGACAGCCCTGCAGGTAGAACAAAAACAGGTGTTATTGGAATGTTGGTCTACAACCTTTCTTCTCACACAAAGGCTAAGGGGTAAAGATAGACAAACAAACAACTTGATTAAAAAATGGTCCAAGGACTTGAACTGACATTTCTTTGAAAAAGATACACAACTGGCCATTAAGCACATGAAAAGATGCTCAACATCCCTAATTCAGGGAAATGCAAATCGAAACAATTTGAGTTACTACTTTACCCCATTAGAATAGTTACTATATAAAAAAAAAAAACCAGAAAATAACAAGTGTAGGGGAGGATGCAGAGAAATTGGAAAGCTTGTGCATAGCTGATGGGAATAAAAAATGGCACAGCTGCTATGGAAAACAGTATGGCATTTTCTCAAAAATTAAAAATAGAATTACTATATGATACAGCAATTCCACTTGTGGGTATCTACCCAAAAGAACTGAAAGCAAGGTCTTGAAAAGTGGTTGCCAGAGGGTAAGGGGGGCGGGGGGTGGGGGGTGGGAGATGAGGGTAAGGGGTATCGAATATATGGTGATGGAAGGAGAACTGACTCTGGGTGATGAACATACAATGGGATTTATAGATGATGTAATACAGAATTGTACACCTGAAATCTATGTAATTTTACTAACAATTGTCACCCCAATAAATTTAATAAAATAAAAAATAAATAAATAAATAAATAAAGATGTTTGTACACCCCTGGTCATAGCAACATTACTCACAATAGCCAAAAGGTGGAGCAACCCAAGTGTCCATCACAGATGAATGGAAACAAAATGTGGTCTATCCATATAGTGGAATATTATGCAGCCATAAAAGGAAGGCAATTCTGACACACGCTACAACATGGATGAACCTTGAGGACATTATGCTAAGTGCAATAAGCCAGTCACAAAAGGACAAATGCTGTGTAATTCCATTCATATGAGATACTTAGAAGATCCAATTCATAGAGACAGAAAGTATATGGTGGTTGCCAGGGGCTGGGGGAGGAGGGAGACGCGGAACTGTTGTTTAATGCGTGCAGAGTTTTAGTTTTGCAAGACGGAAAAAACATCTGGAGATGGTTGTTGGTGATGGTTGCACAACAGTGTGAATGTACTTAATGCCACTAAACTATATACACTTAAAAATGGTTCAAATGGTAAATTTTATGTTATGTATATTTTACCGTAATTAAAAGGAACAGTTTGAAAAAGGCTAAGGGGTATGAAAAGTCCTCACTTCTCTTTCCTCTGCCGGAAGTTTTCCACCCTATTCAGCTCATAGAAGGAACTAACGTTGAATTTCTCTGACTTTCCAGGAAGGAATCCCTGTGCAGTTTGAGCTCCCGGAGCCATCCCCGGGGACCACGGTGGCCCTTATGGATCAGGCTCCCTCCCAGGTAACACAGGGCCCAGCAAACCAAGACCCTCAGATACCATGAGGCCTTTTTACTGAAACACTAGCAGATTGGAGCCTTCAAGCTACTAGTTGTCTCTCTGTACCTCTGAATCACCCAGGGATTGTTAAAAACACTGACACTTTGGAGGTAGTCCCAAATTTTGCATTGATTGGTCTGGGGGTGTGACCTGGGCAACGAATATTTAAATGCTCCTGGGGTGAGAACTACCTTCTGTGTTATGTCTGAGTCTGTGTCTTAGAATGCACTCACACCTGGGAGCTGATGGGCGTTCAGAACTAGTGCCCACTGGCCTCCAGCCACTCTTACCTGGAAAGGTCGGGTGTTCAGAGGAAAGCGCTGTGCCCGGCAGAGACAGGGAGCAGAAGGTCCAATGGGGGATGGAGAATAGGGGAAATCTTAGATCCAGGCCCCTGACCTCCCTTGGTGGTAGACAGGCTTTAATTTGGGGGTATCTGAGTCTTTGCCTCACTTTCCCCACCCTGAGAACCCGTTTTGCTGACCCTAGACCTGCACCTCTGCTCAACCCTTTCCCAGAAGTGCCATGGACCTCTTCACTCAATTTGCCAGGCTTAGGTCCAATCTCGGTGACCTTTGGCATGCCACTTGACCTCCCCAAGACTCATGTTTCTCATTACTCCAAAGGGAACGATCATATCCCCTGGGGTTGTCATGAATGTCAGTGAGATCTGGCATGTAAAGCACCGGGCAGGCTGCTTGGCACATAGGTGTCCTGCAGGCCTCGTTTCTTCTGCCATTTAACAGCACAGGCTGCCCTTTTCCTCATTCCTTGTCTCCTGTCAGCCAGGGGTGGTTTCTGAGGCTCCTCCTGGCTCACCATGAGTTATACTTTCCCTGCAAAGCTCCCTTGTCTGCGAGCCCTGCCGGCCATCACCTGCTATGCATCTTCTGGGCACCTTTTGATGGTTCCCCCTCCCTGTCAGGTTTCCTTACCTGGAAACGGCAGCCCTGAAGGGACGACCCAGGCAGTGTGAGGAGGGGAGAGCCATGGTGTCCCCAGATGCCTGGGCGGTGGCTGGGAACAGCTGCCTTCTGAGCAGGGGCTGCTTGTCGATTTCAACCCCAGTAAAGAAGTCCCAGGTGAAGACTCGGGATTCCTGGGATGCACTTCCAGTTCTGCCCCTGTGTCTCTCCATGTGACCCTGGACATGACCCTTTTCCTGTCTGGGCCTCTGAGGAGTGTGGACCGAGATTTCCGAGATAGGGTGTCCAGCTATCCTGGTTTGCCAGGGGCTTCGCTAGCTTTGCCACTGAAGTCCTCACCTCAGTTCCTGTCAACAAGGGACGTTGGTCCCTGCACACATCACATGTCCTCCGTGACCCCTCGGCGTCATTACTGGTTATGCCAACTCATGATGGGCCCCAGGGTGAGCCCTTCAACCCCCCCAGGCCTCTCAGTTCCCCACGTGCAAAATTACAGCATTACTTAGATGGTCTCTGAAGCTGGAGCTAGATTTAAAATTCTCTGTCTGTGCCATGGAACCAAATTCACCTTCTCCTCTGAAACATTATTTGACACTTTTTATCCTGCTTGAGATTTTAGTTTAAAAAAGCTCCAAGACTTCAAAGAGAGAGTGACGCAGATACAATGAATCCTTTCATGTTTGGCTGTGCACAAATACAGCCAGCTGCCTGTGTGTATCTAGAAATATGTCATTTACACAGTGCTGTCCCCTGTGAAATCCTCACACAGCCCTCTGAAGGAGGTCTTTTCAGTCTCCATTTCACAGTAAGAGGAAACGAGACTCAGAGGTGCAGTGAGCTGCCCAAGGTCACATAGGAAGTGAGGAGAGAGGCAGGATTTGGACCCCTGGGACTGAGAGGCTATTAGAGTGTTGTGGTTTTAACACTGAGAGTCTGGGGTGAGTGGGAGCGTGGATTTGACAGTTCCTCTGAGTCCCTGCCTCATGCCTGGGACTGAGGTCCCCTGACTCCCACAGGTAGGAAGCAAAGCCCGGGCCTGGCCTCTGTGAGGGATCGGGGCCTCTCAGTGTATCCTGGCTCTCCCACCAGGTCCGCTTACCAGCTGGAGGAGGTGCTGAGGATGCCAAGGGCCTTTTCTGGGTCCTGGATGAGGAGGTTCGGGTGGAGGGCTCCAGTGACAGTGTGGTGCTCGAGCGTCTCTGTGCAGCCTTCGAGAAGAAAGGAGCTGGGGCCGCAGGTAAGGGAGTAGGGAGGAGAAGGGCACTGAGTTCAGCCCGGGAGCTGGAGTCTGTCCTTGTCCGCGGCAGGAAAAGCCCTGACAAGGCCTGCACAGGGCGGCCTCTGAGGGCAGAACTGTCTGTGTGTGTGCGCCAGTGTGTGCTTTCATTCATTCATGTGTTCGTTCATTCATGTAGCCAACAAACGTATTGAGCAGCTACTTTGTGCTGGGTACCGTGTTACAGAGTGGTGAACCAGCCTGGGGTGGCCCCTAATTCTGGTGGAGGTCACTAAGGGAATGAGGGTTGGCAGAGAGGATGGCCAAGGATTTAGCCCTGGGACATTCCAGGGGCCGGGGACAAGGTGAGGGAAGACGAGTGGCCAGGGAGGTAGGAGGGAATTTGTGCTACATATCTCCTTGTTGAATATCACTACGGTCACCTTTGAAGTACTCCCCTTGGGAAGCTATGCACCGACGCCAGCACACTTCAAAGCAGTTTTGGAACTCTTTTTCTGGAATGGCCATCAGAGCTGTCATCGTATTACCCTTGATGTCCTGAATGTCATCAAAATGTCTTCCTTTCAATATTTCCTTTATCTTCGGGTAAAGAAAAGTCATTGGGGGCCAGATCAGGTGAGGAGGGAGGGTGTTCCAGTACAGTTATTTGTTTACTGGCTAAAAACCCCCTCAGAGACAGTGCTGTGTGAGCTGGTGCATTGTCGTGATGCAAGAGCCATGAATTGTTGGTGAAACGTTCAGGTCATCTAACTTTTTCACGCAGCCTTTTCAGCACTTCTAAATAGTAAACTTGGTTAACTGTCCAGTTGGTACAAATTCATAATGAATAATCCCTCTGATATCAGAAAAGGTTAGCAACAGCGTTGCAACAAGTTTGCGAACTTAACTGGCAGACCTTGTATATATGTATTAGTGACTGGTGGAGATAAGGTCTTTGAAGAGGTCACTAAGGTTAACTGAGGTTATGGAGGTGGGTCCTCATTTAAGAAGACTGGTGTCCTTGTAAGAAGAGAGTATAACCCCTCCTCACTCGCACCCCTGTCTTCCTTCCCCTACTTTCCTCTGCTCCACGGCAGCCTTCGCCATGGGGTCGGAGGCATTTGTCCTCACGGAATGTCAGCCCTGCGAGGGCAGGGGCCAGTCTGGTCATCTCTGTATCCTTAGCACCTAGAGCAGAGCTGACACAGTGGGGAGCGCAAGGAGTCTGGAGACAGACTCGATGAATACGTGAAAACCCAATGATCCAGAATCAGATGAAATGGATTTCTCAAATGCAGTGTTTTCTAGATCTTGACCTTTGGGCAAAAGAAGACAGAAAGTAGGGTCAGAAGCAGATGGTGTCTTATAGGGACTGGAGGGCACAGGAGGGGATTCGGCGAGATTTGTGGCTCCCTCTCCTTTTCCTGTGAGGCCCAATGGTGCCAGTCCCAGACACGCCCCCAGGATGCTGTAAGGCTCGCAGTTCTCAGGGGACCCACTGAGACAGACACATTAACTCAGACATTTTGGTTAAAAAGAAAACTGAAGAAAAGATCTTTTGCGTCTAGGGCTCTGATTAGCTCTGAGTTACTGAGTTCAATCAAGTAGCACACGTGAGGCTTTCTGGCTCACCCAGCGTTCAGTATCCATTACCTCTCAGCTAAGGAATACTTGCTGGACGGCGGGCCCAGGACATGGTTGGGGGCAGCCCTCACGGAGCCTGGGCCCAGTGGACAGTCAGGTACTGGCATTTGCATCGTAGCCATAGGGGTGAATGCCCAGGGCAGAGGCGCCCGGAGATACCCCTACCCCAGTCTGTAGGGTCATGCTCCTGGGGGGAGGGGTGATGGTGTTGATGCCACATCTTATAGGTGTTTCAGGGGCTCCTGTCTGTGCGAAGCTTGGATGAATAAAACTGTGGTGGAAAACCAACTCCAGGAGAAAGGGCAGGGTGAGGGCAGCGAGCAGGTCTGTGTCCTGGGAGCTGTTTTCCAGACGGTTCCTGGGAAACATGGTACCTCCATGGACAGGGCCACTGCCCTGGACAGAGACAGGCTTTGCGGTCAGCAGACCTATGTCCTCATCGCGACTCTGTGCTGACTGCTATGAAACTTGAGCCAAGTGGTCTCAACCCCCTAAACCTCAGCATCACCTTCTAGAAACCAGCCCAGTGACGCTTACATTGCAGACCAGAGTGGGGGCTGAATGACATCTACACACATGGTAGTGTGTCCATCAGAGGCTGGCTGGGGCTTAGAAAACATGAACGCCCTTTCTTCGCTCTCGCCTGATCCGCTCCCACTTCCCAGATGCTGCTGGGTCCTCATTCCGAGCCCAGCTCTGTGCTGGCTGCTGGACAGATCAAGGAATGAACACGGTTCCTGCCCTCAAATGGCTGGGCATGCACTTTGTCGCCTAGCCCAGTGCAGAGAGGGGACCGTGCTGACACCGACAGCCTTTCCAGGCAGTGTGGATGTATGTGCCAGAGCTGGGCGTGCACTTTGTCACCTTGCTTTTCTTGCCCTTTGGAAGGGACTGCACTGCTCTGAAAGGTTCACAGGAGGCTCTTGAGGCAACAATACTTCACTTAACTAGAAGTGTTCCTTGCTGCTAACTTCAGTTATCCAGCATGCAGAGGCGACCAGGAAGTGAGTGTAAAGGACCTCCAACCAGCTAAACAGGTGGCAGAATCCATGCCCCTTACTTAGCAGCTGCCTGCAGACTCTCAGACAATGTGTATTTTGCACAGAATTCCAAGAAGTGCAGGTCTCTCGTTCCCTAGGTCACTGCAGTATACAGGTAGCAAGTTAGGGTTTGGGGGGAGGGACTCAAGACCCTAGTACATGCATATTGGTATGTTGACAATAGCAGAATGGGAAATGTAGAAACATCATTCAGAATAGATACAAACACCAAAACAAGGCTACCACGCCTGATAATAATTGGTTTGGGGCCATGACTCAATTTGAAAGCGTCACTGCAATTAGAGTGACACGATCAGTGACCAGCAATTCATTCATTCATTCATTCATTCATTCATTCATTCCACAAGCACTTCCAGACTCCGTTCTTATGCCAGGCATGATGCTGAACAGTGGGCGTGAGGAGATAAACCCTTTGTAACTCCAGAACACCAGCAAAAATTTAAATGTTGGAAATGGCAGTGACACCCACTATTCACTGAGCGACTACTATGTGTCAGGCACTCCACTGAAATACTTTACACACATCATCTCTGAGCCTATGCCACCCTGGGAGGGATGTATTCTTTCATTCATATTTTGCACAAGAGAAGACTGAAGCTCAGAGATTTAAGCATCTTGGCCCCTGTCATTTAGGAGTAAGTAGTAGAGTCGGATTTGAACTCAGGTCTCCAACTCCAAGCTCATTGATTGGTTACACCCACTCAGTACCTTTCAACAAGTGTCTGCCCTCACATCCCAAAAGTAGGCTGTGCATTTATTTGGTTGATGGTATTCAAGGAGGTTTTAGGTGGCACATGAATAAATATTTTCAAAATATTTAATAATTGTTTGTTTCCACGAATATAAGAAAAGAAATATAACTCGCACCCCAAACCTGCAATATCATGCTTCTTTATAAATGGATTTATCTGTAAAAATGTGAGTTGTGTGAAGAAAAACATTACTAACAGCCCAGGGGATATAGGGGTCTGGTAAAAAAAATCATGAAGACTATACATTAACGATGTTTGGGGAAAAACAGGTATCCTGGATTTAAGAAAGCGAGGAAGGATCGAATCCACGTTGGCAATAGTGCACACAAACGCACAAAGCAGGAGAAATGTGGGTCCCCAGAACTGTCAGCTTTAGCTATCTGGAAGCATGTTGAAATGGAAAAAGTGTGTTTTTGGCGATGCCCCTGCTGGGCCCCAATGCTCACGGGCTGTGCCTACTTTCAGGGACCTCTGCTCTTCGGCCGTGTGAGCAACCCCTCCAGTGTGAGATTTTCCACCAGCGGGGACACGACCCTGTGCGCTATGACCTCACAGGCTGGCTCCACAGGGCCAAGCCCAACCTCTCGGCGTTGAATGCCCCCCAGGTCCTGCAGCAATCAAAAAGGTGAGTCCAGCCAGGGCGGACGGGAAGGGCCATTTGAGGCACTGCAATTCCTTCTCCACCGGGGCCACGCAGTTAAAACAACCTGGCACGTGAGGGCTGGTTTGGGAACCGGTCCCTAAGAACTGTAATTCAAATTGGAGCGGTACAATGTCTCCCTGGGGCCAGCGTGAGTTCATCTGAGATAAGCTGGTCTTCTGCAGAGGTGGAACACACGCTTAAAAGCTGTGACTTCTGGTGTTGGCTTTTTGCCTTTCATTAAGTATCTGAGAGATGATGTGACTGGAACTTTTATGGACATCCTAGGACTAGGGGGTTGTAAAACCAAAGTGATAATGTTTTTGTAGTATTTAAAAAAGCTCACAGCATCCCCTGACTGCTCTTTTCAGAAGTGTTAGTAGAGATGGCAGCAATCAATGCCTTTGGTTCAGAGAGGTGCTGGGAAATGCGCACGCGCGTATGTGCACATCTTCCCAAGTTCAATGCTGCAATCCTGCAGGGGCAGAGCTTGGAGGTTAGAAGAGAAGCTGAGGCCACCAGGGAGGTACTAGGGGTGTGAGAATGGGGAAGGAACATTTACTGACCACTCACTGTGTGCCTGGCATCTGGATAAATGCTTTATTAGTATTTAGTTAATCCTTACAGCAACACTATATCTTTAGCCCCATTTTACAGATGATACAACTGAGGCCCCAGGTGGTAAAGTGGCTTGCCTTTGATCACACAGCAGAATAGTGGCAGAGCCGCTATGTAATTTGGCTAAGTGATCCTTGGAATTCTCAGGCCATGTGGTCAGAGTTGATTGGAGACCTGTATGCAGCAGGGTACACGACTATACAGCTCCAGAAAAGAGATCAAGTCAGGGGATGGGGCAAAAGGAAGGTTAACAAGCACACAGGGGCCGGCGTAAGGAAAGCCAGGGGACCTAGGTGAAGTCCAAGCCCTGCCACTTGCTACCTGGGTGACTGTTGGCCTATTCCCTCCCGTTTCTTTTTTTTCCCCCTTTTTCACCATAAAATAAGGCTATTGAGCGAGGCTACAAGATCTGGTGGATATGGCAGAGCTTTGGAGTCAGGCAAATGTTCGAATTCTGCTTCTGCCTTTTTTCAAGCTGAATGACCCAGGCCTCAGTTTGCTCACCTGAGAAGCGGGAGTGACGATGCTATGCTGACCTGTCTGATGGCAGATGGCTTATGAAGTGAGGAGTCGGCTTCATAGCAGGCCCTTAGCACACGTCTTGTGGTCTTGTAAATTCCCTTTCTGTTCGAGGGTCCTGTGGCTCAAGCTGGGTGAGGGCTGTAGGGTTAGGAAAGGGTGAGGCAAACCTTTGTTGATCAGATGGCCTGGTGAGTGAGGGAAGAAGGAATAGCACGTGCGAAGTCGGGGCTGACAGGGGTGAAAGAGCGTGGCAGGTTTGGGAGTACATCCCCCCAGGATGTCTTGCATGCTTGCGAGCCATGCGCTGGTGGATTTTGAGAGCAAACAGTGCTTTTTGTTAGCGTGTTGTTCTGTAGCTGTGAGCGCCAGATTCACCAGGACAGCTCGCTTCGCATTCTGATTCCTGGCCCCACCCAGTCTCTCTAGGGGAGGGCCCTGGGGACTTGCTTTGCTGACAAACTTCCCAAGAAACGGCTCTTAGGCACTCTCAGGTTTTGGTCAAACCCTCTTGCTTTATATAGCAGCAGCTGAGCTCCAACGAGGACACATGACTCATTCAATGTCACACAGTAAATTGCAGACCAGAGGTCAGGTCTCCCAACCCCCCAGGTGGGATGACCCAGGTATAGGGGTACACGTGCCGCTCTCTCCGTGTACCAGGGGGTGGTGCTCACATCCCCTAGAGCCCTGCCCTCTCCTCTCAGGGATCCTGCCTCTGGGGGAGCTCCCTCCCAAGATTTTTTATTTCAATGGGAGTGTATTCAAGCCTTTGTTATTCTTTGTGCTGGCCCATGCATTTAACCACTTTAAGCATCTTTGAGTCATGTGAGACTCACTTCCTTGATAGTCTGGACAGTCGGGTTAGGCATAGAGAGATGGGTAACGGGTCTTGAGGGCTGGGGCTGGGGGTGTGGCCTGGACCTGCAGGGAGTGATGGAGGATGCCCGTATGCTTCCATTGGAGGGGGTGGGGCAGGTGGGACCCGGGAGGCACGAGACCTTCGCTACATCCCAAACCCAACCTAGGGCACAGCGGGGGCTGCCCAGCTCTCTTAATCCTCATTTACCCAACGCAGCAGACAGGCCAGCTCAGGTTTCTGAGAGCAGACTCTGTAAGGGACGCTGGCCCTCGCTCACTAATGAGTACCTGTCCGTTCCAGGAGCGCTGAGGGGAGGCGCTCTCCTACTCGGCGCCTGCTGGGAATTTCATTGACAGGTCCCGAAACTGCCTGTTCAGCCTGTGAGTCATTGATTCTTGCATGAAACACGTCATAAGCACCTACTATGTGCTGGACCTGTTCTAGGGATAACATAGATCATTTCTCCCTCTAAGAAAAGACAGGCTTCGTAGAATTCCCACAGGGATGTAGGTGGCAAGAACATCCAATAGAAGGAGAGATGTCAGGTGGGGAGCAAGGCATGGAGGAAGGAACTGGCATTTGTCATAAAGCCAAGGCTCGTCTGGCAGAAAGGACTGGGGGCCAAAGGGTAGCCGTTCAGATATGTGATGCAAGGGGAGGGTTCAGGAAACAGGTCACTGACCGTGTGCAGGGGTGTGCAGTGGGAAGCAAGGTGGACGCATTTCCCATGAGCCCCTAAAACCCTTCTCTCTTTCCCCTACCTGCCAGGGAGGAGCTGAGGAGCCTGTTTCAGGCCCGGGCCAAGCTGCCCCCTGTGTGCTGGGCTGTAACAGGCCTGGAGGGTACCTCCCAGCAGGCCCTGCAGAGAAGCCGCGCCGTGAGAAGGGCCTTTGCCAGCAGCTTTGCATCGGTGAAGAGGAAAGCCCCGTGCTGCCAGATCAAGCTACAGGGGGTGAGTGGCTCTCCTGTCCCCATGGAGTCGTGGCTTTCACTGCCACGTACCCCTCCCCTCCTCCATCATCTGCCTGCATCGTGTCTAACCTCCCCAGGGAGCCTAGAGGGGCAGGCATCACCCCACACTCCACAGAAGAGGAAACCGAGGCTCAGAATAGCACAGAAACTTGGCCATGCTGGAAAGTGACTGGTCCAAGCCAGAGGCCAAAGCTTTGGCTACTTGGTATTGACTTGAGGGGCTTCAGGAAGTTTGCAGGAACCACAGTTGTCTTTGTGAGCAAGGTGACAGATGTCGCAGCCAGACCAGGCCTGCCTGCCTTCCTCACCTCTCAAACGCCTTCATTGTCACCTCCAGACCTCCTTGGTGGAAGGCAACAGGCTCCAGCACTGGAAGTAACTATGTTACCTAGACACACTCATCCAATAACAGATGAGAAACTTTGGTCAGTGATCAGGATGGGCCCAAGGGGTAGGAGGACATGGGAAGGATACGTGTTGAAAAATGCTCCTAGCATATTATACTGAAAAATTCCACAGACTAGGGCCTGGCTTGTCGTTTACCTCTTCTGCTAGTGGTCTGTGGGAACTTGGGCCACTCGCTTGCCTGCTCCATGCCTCAGTTTCCCTATCTGTTATAACGAGGGCTGTATAAAGACCCTTTATTTCTCCTGAGTACAAATTAGGCTGCAGACAGGTCCTTGGTGTAGGACATAGGGGCCCCCAAAGATGCCCAGGTCGGGATGAAAATATGTTTAGAGAATCCACGTCCAGACCCCTGTCTGTCTCACCCTGAGAGCTGGCCATAACGCCCTCTCCTCTCTGACCCAGGATGCATTGACCAGTGTGATGAGACGGTCTCAGTTACACTTTATCCACTGCCTGGTGCCAAGCCCAGCGGTGGAAAGCAGAGGTGTGCAGCGGGCTCCGACCCCACCGCAGCCTGCTGGGGACACGTCTGGGGCAGTTGGGCCCCCGCCCGTGGACATCCCGGCGCTGAGAGTGCAGCTTGCAGGCTCCTACATCCTGGAGGCACTACGTCTGCACAGGGCAGGTAAGAGCAGCCGGTCAGCGAGCACCTAGTGTCTGACGAGCGCCGGGGCCATGCCCGCTGACCAGTCAGTCGCACCTAAGGTACAAGAGCACCAACCATGTGCCAGGAGCTTTTCATGCAGCATCCTGTTGCCTCTTCTCAGCAGCCCTGTGAGGTGGACGCTGTGATAACCCCCATTTTACAGAGGAGGAAACAGAGGCTCAGAGAGGTGGAAGGACTTGCTCACGATCACACAGCTGGGACGGGGCAGAGCCTGGATATGGACCCAGGTCTCTTTGGGTCCAAAGCCCATCTTATTTCCTGACTTCGGTGTGTGCTCCTTGAAAGCCAAGGCTGTGTCCTACTCATCGGCCTTTATAACAACACATATCTAAGGAGCTTCTACTTTGGGAGAGAGAGTGGAATTCCCCCAATGAGTAATATTTTGGTCTGCAAGATGCTCAGCCTGGTTTGGGAGATCAGTGTGGACACAGGAGATGACAGTGTGATGTGACAAGGGCATGCATCCCATGGGGGTGCAGGCGGTATCCGGATGCCGAGAGGAGGGAGCGCTGTGCTCTCATTGGGGAGATCAGGAAAACCTCCTAGGGCAGGTAACCTCTTAGTTAGGTCTTAAAACAGGCAGTTCCCCTCTGGGGGTTGGGAGGGAGAGGGACTGTTGGGCAGAGAGCTCGGCATATGCAAAAGCAGGGCGGCCTGGAAGAGGCTGGGTTTTCAGGGAATGAGGTTCAAAATGAGTGGGGGGGGCTTGTGGGAGATGAGGCGGCTAGACCCACGGGGGAAGGCTGTGAACTGGTTTTTGGAAATTTGGTTTTTCCAGGTCCAGGTGAGGAGATGATGGGGTGGTAGGCGGACAAAAGGATTTTAATCAGACGAATGACATCTTTAGGCCTACAGTTTAGAAAGCAAGCACGCACCCGAAGTTCCCACCATTAGCTCATCTACTGGGTGGGGTTTGATCTGAATCCTTCTGATTCTTTTTTGCCTCTCAGACCTGGGAGGCCACCACATGGATTTCCCTTTCTGACAGTCGGCGATGCCTCAGGTGCAGGCATTCTGTCTGCAGAAGACGGGATGGCGGGGGCTGGTGGGAAGCCGAGGTGGACACCCGTTTGTTTAACATCGCTGTGGTCACTGACGCCCCAGCGTGTGTTTGCTGCCTCCATCTCCTCCCACCGCGTTAATAATGAAACCAGGGGCACAAGGTATTTGATGGAGAAGCTGGGAGCAGCTGGAAGCAAAGATGAGACCCTCCTGCCCCCAGCATCTCATTGATTTTCCCGCCTGCCTGCACAACCACAGGCAGAGGGAGACAGATAATGTCACAGCGGGAGAGCAGGAGAGAGCTAGTCACAGCCGGGGGCAGATCGATTCTGCCTGGCTGGCTGGCAGGAAGCACGGAGCCTTCGGAGCCTTCGCAGGCGCAGTGGCCTGCCTGTCAGAGCCCCCGTGTGCACGCTCCGGACAGCATGTCCCCTTCCTCGGGCCTTGTGTCTTCATTGCAGTGCTTCTCTTCTGCCTCCTCAGCAGACCACCACTTGGTCAGGAGTTGTTTTCCAACTAAGTAAAGGGTTGATGTCTTGTGCCACAACTTTCCAATTTCTGCCTTTCAGACCTGGTTCATTTCCTCCTTTTTTCCTGCTTGAAGTGGCTTCTGTCTTTCTCATACCATCTAAGCAACGCTGACATGCATACATAGGCACACACACACACACACACACACACACACACACACACATATAAAATATTGAGGGTTTTGAATTCATGCACGTATAATGTATAGATACATATCCCATGCTTACATAATGCATACATGTCTATGCTATTTATTGATAGCCTAGGAACGCTATGCTAGGAACTGTGTCATCACACAAAATAGCTGACGTAATACTCACCAAACCCTTAGCATAGCAGCTGGCACATAATAAATGCTCATGAAACGTGGCGTGCTATACATCCTGGTGAGCAACGCTCAGACTGGAGCGAGTTGGTCTGGGTTTGTCTGGCTGATAATGGCAAGTCCCTGCATCATGCCTCCTTTCTTTGCTCCTATAATAGCTCAGATCTGAGAGAGCTGTTGAGGGGTTTGATGAGCGAATAAGATAATAACACTTAGAAGAGTGCCTGGGCCTGGGAAAGCACTCAATACATGTTAGTCTCTTTTACTATCACCGTGATCAGATTTAATCCGTATGGTGCCCCTGGGATGATAGCTCTTGTTATTCTCATCTGGCAAGTGAAGAAACTGAATCTCAAAGAGATGGGGTCATTTGTCATCGATCAGAGGGCAATATGGGCAGAAATGGGATGGGGGGAACCCAGCTAAGTCTGACCCCAAAGGGTAGACTTATAACTTCCCCCTGTCTCTGTGTGGTCTCATCCTTTGAACCTGACTGGAGATCTCCTCTTCCTTCAGGAAGGCTTCCTGGATTCACTACCCTCACGCGCTGCCACTCTTCCCCCTCAAGGTTTATGCATTTGGCTTACTGTGAAGCAGTCTCAAAAGTAGAGTGAGAGTTCACCAGACCTTCTCCTATCCGGCCACTTGAGATTTTTTTGGGGGGGAGGGGCAACTGAGATTCTACCACACCCCTTGTATCATATAAGGTACCCTTGTAACCTTAAGACCCGGAATTTCAGTTCAGGTTCCTTTGGGACCCATTCCCTGCTTATCTTTGACCCATTGTTGTCTACTCACCACTGGATTAGTTATTGTCATTGTCTGGGTTTGAATCCCATCTGGAGGAGTTACTATCTGTGTGACTTTGAGTTTGGTGACTGGAACTCTCTGGGCCTCGATTTCCACATCTATAAAATGGGTATAAAAATATAGGACCCGCGGAGTGTCTGTAACACAAGGAAGTTGTTATCCGAGTGCCTTAACTCACGAAAGCACCCAGTAAACGTTAGCTGTTACTATGACTGTAGAACAAACAGACTTCCCCGCTCTAGCTCCCTCTGCTTAGATGTCCCTTCCACACTAAATCCTCTGACAAACTCTTACAGCTCCTTTAAAAGCTGGTTCTAATATCATCTTCTTTTGAAAGCTTTCCAGATGACTCTTCCCAGTTTCCACACAGAAGAATTCAGCTGTATTCATCCTACATGTTAGATTTCAAAGAACCCTTCAATACTATCCAACACAGCGTTTCCTCATGCAGCCTGAGTGGTAATAAGTTTGAGGACAAAAACAGTGTGTGTTTTTTTCCCATGGCTGAACAGGTTTGGGAAAAACTCTGGGGTAAGCAGAGCTAATCAGGCATCTTCCCTGCAGAGGTTCTCAGAGCCTTTGGCATCAATGCTGGCACACACTGCGACCTCCACAGAGGCAGATGAGCGTGTTTTATAGGGTTCCCAAACTCACAGCAGAGTGTTTTAAAGGGTTTGGGTTCAGCGGAACACATTTGTGAAATGCTGCTTGACGCTAATCTCTTAAATTAGCAAATGGGGAAACTGAGGCCCCGAGAAGAGAGTCCACACAGCAAGATAGTAGCAAGGCTAGGAGCAGGGCCCTGGGCTGCTCTTCTCACCTGGACTCCTGTTCTCCTGCCCTCTCCATCCCCCACAGGCTACGCCGATCACATGGGGATCACTCGGTTCCGTAGACGATTCCAGGTGTTGGACCCTCTGCTCACAAAGAAGCTCATGTTGGTCACCGAGGGAATAGACGAGAGGAAGGTATGTAGAGCTGGGCACCAGCGTGGGTGCAAGCCCTGGATGCTTCTGTTCCATAGGGGATTGCCCCAGGGGGAATCTGGACCAGCTGGGATCGGAGAGCCAGGCCTTGGGGGCAAAGATGAGGGTGGTGTGAGTTTGGCCCAGACCCTTGCTCTAGACGTCACCCCCTGCCACGTCACTGAGGACGCGACCCACCCCAGAATAGCCCTTCTGAAACCCTGTGTGAGGAAATGCAGGAAAAGAATTAGAGTGAGGAGAAGAGCATGTCCCAGCAGGCAGGGGCCCAGCTAGCAAGACGAAAAGCCATCATTTTCAGACAGAGTTCCACTCAGCCCCAGGACTCTGAGATAGTCTATGAAAAGGGCTTCCCAGTCCAAAATGCGTGGGAAGCATTTCATGCTAGAGCCCCCAGCTTACAGAATTCATTACAATGAACCCATCTCCCGTGGGGCCTTTGCACTAGCTGTTCCCTTTGCCCAGAGCACTCTTTCCTCCAATCCTTGCATGGCCGGTGTCATCTTGCTATTCAGATCCTGCCTCAAATGTTACTCTCTCTCTCATTACCTTGTTTTAATGTTTGTGTAGCACTTATCCTTATGTGAAATTATGTAGATCCCTTGTGAGTTTTCTGCCTCATAGCAAGTACTCAATCAATTTTCTGTTGAATGAATGAATGAATACACATACCTAACCTTGTGTTTCTGCCCCTGTGTGTCTCCTCTTTCTAACTCTATGGCACACCCTCAATAAATGTTTCTATTGAGAATGGCTACCAGCTGATCAATGATTGCTGAGCTCTTCAGAATTGGCAAAATCCTATTGTATCCTCACAGCAGCCTTGCAAAACAAGAGCTATTATGGCCCTTTTACAAATGAGAAAACAGAGTCTCATAGACATGAAATGACACCCTAAGGCCACACAGCCAGGCATTGTGTGTTTTGTCCCTAAATCCAAGTTTCTTAATTCCAGGGAGGGTAGCTGAGAAAGCACGGTTTCCGGAGTCAGACAGACCTGCCGTTGACTCCCAGCTCAGGCTGTGTGCACAGAAGCAAGTTTCTTCATCTTTCTGCTTCAGTTTCCTCATCTATAAAGTGGGAACAATAATAATGCCTATCTCAATGGGGGCTTTTGAGGATTACGTGTCGTAGTATAGTTGATATGCTTGATACATGTCCTGGCACGTACCCTGTTTCCCCAGAAATAAGACCTAGCCAGACCATCAACTCTAATGTGTCTTTTGGAGCAAAAATTAATATAAGACCTGGTATTATATTATATTATGTTACATTACGTTACATTACATTATATTATATGATAAAGACCTGGTTTTATAGTAAAATAAGACTGGGTCTTATATTAATTTTTGCTCCAAAAGATGCATTAGAGCTGATAATCCAGCTAGGTCTTATTTCCGGGGAAACATGGTCGGAAGGGCCAATACATGTGAACTGCTATCAGCAGCACATGCACCCATGTCAGCACCAGCATCATCGCCATCTTTCAAGGCCAGAATGATGGCAACCATCTTCACAGCCATGTTGAAACTTCCTCTCCAGGGCAGTGTGCCCATGACACCATCAACACGTGACTCCTCAATCAGGGAGTCATGAGGACGGAAGAGTAAACAGAGTCACAATTATTAGGTCCTTTCTTGGCTCCCTGTAGCAGGGACAAGGCAGCACCATCTTTGTGGCCCTCCTAACTCTCCATGGGGAGGGGACATTAGACCCAGCTTGTGTGGTTCAGGGCTATCCCCTCTCTGAGTGACAGCCCGGTTGGAAGCTATAAAGCTCTGCCTGGCTTGGCACCACCAACCACCGTGTCCCCATCTTCATTTGGGGTTCGTTATCCTTGGTCCTCCCCGAGTGGATCTCTGTTCAGAGCATCTGAAATGGAGCCATTGAAAGGGTCTTGGGTTCCTGTGCAGTTGCCAACAGCACAGAAATGGGGTGTGGGGAGTTTTCTGCGGTGACAGTGGGTGCAGCATATGGAAGCATTCTGGATGACTCAGCAGTTCTGTTGTGGCCAAACCTACGCCACCTCCGTGCACACACTGGAGGCCCCGGAAAATGGGAAATTACACGTGGAATGGACTTGGTGGGGAGTTTTCGCGTCTTCTGATCCTTTTCTTCTTTGCTCACAAATTTCATTTGCTGCAGCACAGAATTTTGGTAGCAACAAAAGGAAACACCATCCTGCCTCTTATGAAAAAGCTGATAAATATTCATTTGTCAGGCGATGTGATAGGCCATGAATTATACATGAACGTGTGCTCAGGTGGGTAAACTGTCAGCCTGTGTGTGTAAAGCAGTTAAGACCTCAGGATTTAAGAAGACAAGTTTGACAGCCAGGAAAAGGTCAATATTATCATTAGACAATAGATGGCAGCAGAGGGAATTCATTGTCAGGGTGTAAAATGAGCCCTGGCGAGGTCCCCCATGTGCCTGATACCTGATACGTGGCGCCTAAACATTGGTTTTTATTCACGCCGAGACTGTTTCCCAGTGAAGTGCTTTCATCTGGTGGACACCAGCTGGATCTTTTGTGTTCCTGAAACAAAAATAGCACATACCTTTTACCACATGTGCACAAACTCTCATCGCCATGTATCAGGCACAATCTGAAAAGGACCCTTGACCTGAAACAGCCCTCAAAAGTTTATTCCATTTTAAAGTAGAGCCAACAGAGCCCACCATCCCCCAGCCAGGCAGTGGTAGAGCTGGGATTTGAACTCAGGCTGTCAGTTTTCTCCCACAGGGCTTTTTATGTTTTCTTGTGATAAAATACACAGAACATAAAATTTATCATCTTAAGCATCTTTAAGTTTACACATCAGTGGCATTAAGTATGTTCATATTGTTGTGCTATCATCACAACTCTCCGTCTCCAGAACTCTTTCATCTTGCAAAATGGAAACTCTGTTCCCCATTAAACACTAACTCCCCAAGCCCCTCCCCCAGCCCTGGGAACCCCCATTCTACTTTCTGGCTCTGTGAATTTGGCTACCCTAGGGACCTCATATAAGGAACTGTACAGCATTTGTCCTTCTGTGACTGGCTAATTTTGCTTAGTTTAATGTTCTCAAGGTTCATCCATGAGTGTGTGTCAGAATTGCTTTGTGTGTATATACAGCACTTTGTTTGTCCATCCACCTACCAGTGGACACTTGGGTTGCTTCCACCTTTTGGCCATTGTGAATAGTGCTGCTATGAACATGGGTGTATGAATATCTGCTAGAGTCCCTGCTTTTATTCAGAAACGGTATTGCTGGATCCTATAGTAACTCTGTATTTAATGTTTTGAGGAACTGCCATGCTGTTTTCCATAGCGGCTGTACCATTTTACATTCCCACAAACTGGACAAGTGTTCCAATTTCTTCACATCTTCCCTAACACTTGTTATTTCCTGTTGTTGTTGTTATTATTATTATTATTATTATTATTATTATTATTATTTAGTAACCATCCTAATGGATGTGAAGTTGTATCTCACTGTGGTTTCGATGTGCATTTCCTTGCTCTGTGCTACTGAGCACGTTTTCATGCTCACACAGGACTTTTGAATGGAAGGTCTCCGAGGACAGACAGTGTTCAATGAAGTTCTCTGCAGAATGTGCCATCCATGATGTCCATTTAAAATAATAATTATTAACTTCACCCAACTTTAACCAACTGGCCAGAGATACAGGGATGAACAGGACACAGTCTTAAAACAAGCAGTTTCCCTACAGAGGGATGGCTTTGGGGTGCCACAGGGAACACCCCTAAAACGTTTGGTGTTTGCAGTAGGGATGAGGGTGGGACACCCAGGGAAGACCCTTCAGAGCAGGTAACGACTGCATTGAGAGCCTGGTGGGATAATTTGGAGGAATCAGGAAAGGAGTACAAACAGTACACATTGGAGGTAGCTGTGCAAAGACCCAGAGTCGTGAGGTTGTAGCTGGAGCATAAACGATGCCAAGTGTCCAGAAAAGGAGCTGAAGGTGTTGGCAGAGGCCAGACCTTGGGTCCTTGTTAGCAGGGCCAGGGAGTCTGGACTTTATCAGATGGTCAGTGAGGATCCACCGAAAGGTTTGCAACAGGGAGTGGCCTAGGAAACCTGATCTTTGTTACTTGAACTGGCTTAAGGAAAATGATGAAGAAGTCAAGAGCCTTCGCCCCATTTAGGGCACGGTGTCCTCACGCTGACCTCCAGTGTTTAGGATGCCCTTCTGGCATAGGCTCAGGTCTCCATAATGACCTTGTGTTGTCCTCTAGTCATCTGGGGTCCCAGTCCTCTCTCCCAGGTTATCCCATCCGGTTAAGATTATACCTTAACCTACACTGAAGCCCACCACAGTGACCATAGTGATGGACTCTCAGGCAGGTCAGTGGAGACGTGCTTTCAGCTCTCCACGGCAATGGCCCAGATTCTGGTCCCTTTCATCTTTTTGCTGCTGAGGCAGGAGTTGCCAGTCCTCTCTGATCAATGTGAGGAAACTCTTGGGCCCTCCTCCCCTGAGGGTGTCTAGAGTGTAGATTGATTTTAGCCAACAAAATCTATCGCTGGGGAGTTGATCTGAAGAACACAATTAAGGGCTGTCAATCTATCTTCTCAAAGGCAGCTTATTCTCTCTCAAACCCTGGTAGACACTCCCAATTTCCTCTGAATTTGTTTCAAGAGTCCGTTTCTTTTTTCTTTTTTTTAAATTAAATTTATTAGGGTGACATTGGCTAGTAAAATTAGATAGGTTTCAAGTGTGTGTTTCTATAATACATCACCATATATTTGACCCCCTTTTCCCTCTTCAACCACCCACCTCCTGCCCCCTTCCCCTCTGGTAACCACTAAACTATTGTCCGTGTCTATGAGTTTTTGTTTCTTTGTTTGTCTCGTTCCTTTGTTGCTTTCAGTTTCATAGCCCACATATCAGTGAAGTTATTATGATTCTTGTGGAGTCCCTTTCTGCTGGGAAGACACCCCTAGGAGCCCATCGCTGAAAGGGGAGCTGTCCGCTCTCAGGGTGCTGAACGACTATTCAGCTGTTCCCATAGCCTGTGCCCTCTGGAATTTATTCATCATCCTTTTTCTGCTCACCTTGCTGGCCTCCATTTTGAGGCTACTGTTTTAATAATCATGTGCATTTTCCATTCAGTGTTAACCAACCAATTATACATGTGTGCGTGTGTTTGCTTGTTCATACAGTTTCTGCTTTGTCGCAGGCATTCTCTTTGCCGTCCTGAGCATATAGAATTAAATAAGAGGCTTAGTCCCCATCCCTATAGAATGACCCAGTCAATGTGTAAGTGAGAGGTCCAGTGATTAAAAGCATTTAGAGTCAGATAGACTTGGGTTCAAATCCTGGTTTCTGACAGCTCTCTTTCCATTCATACATCCTCCTTGACGCTTGGTCGTTGTATGACCATGGCAACATGTAATTGGTCATAAGAAGGCACCTGGCACATAGTAGGTGCTCAACAGATGGCAGCTGTTGGTCATGGTGGCCACTGGGCCATGGTGTTTATGGATAAGTTGCGATGCTGTTCACAGCCAAATAATTCACTGGGTGAACATCCAATTCCATAGGCACGGATTCTCCATTTCACACCACTCATTGAGGGGTGAGTGGGGGAAGCATTTCTCAGCCACGGTTATTCCTGGAGTCTCTCACTGCCTGTCCAGCATGTTCAGCTTTGTGTGAGATGTTGGCCCATAGGCTTTTGTCATTGAACATTGGAGAGAAAGTTCTTTGTAAAATTCTAGAACACAAAGGGGCGCTGTAAGTGGGGGTATGAGTTGGATTTCTCCCAGATACATTCAAGGATTCACAATTTGAGCCTAGAATGGTGAAGGTGAAGGGTGTGTCATCACTCCACGGTGCCAAAGAAGGGCATATAACCTCAGAACCTCCACCAGTTGCTAATATTTATGGAAACTCAGCGTGTGCCAGACGTGAGAGTAAGCACTGTTAAGTGTATTATAATAGCTGCTTAGAAGTCTTGGCCAAGTTCGATATCTAAGCCCACAGAGGGTTTCTACTGACTGCTTTTTTTATTTCCTTGAGTATAGGTCACACTTTCCAGTTTCTTTGCATATCTTGTCATTTTGGGTTAAAAACTGGACATTTTTTTTTTGTTGAGAACTGGGCATATGTGATAACATCTCTAGATTCCAATCTTTTCCCAACTGTTTAGTAACTAAATTATCTGGGCTAGGTTTATGGAGTCTGTCTCTTCCATGGTATGAGATTGCTGATATCTCTGCTCAGCTTTGCATTCTTGTTTTTATTATAAATTGTGGGTTTTCCGGGGTTGTCCCCATGTCAACATAGCTTAGTGGTCACCAGAGGTTGTGATCAAACACCTTGAATCTGTGAAGCATTCACCTAATTCTTATGGAGCTGTGTGTGCATTGGAAAATGTATTCGATGTTCAGATATTTATAGTTGTGTTCCAGCTTTTACTTTTTCTTTGTCTGTTTTACATGTTTTCTGCCTGCACCCTTTATGTTTAAGTCAGGATATGTAGATAGCTAGAGCCATCTACGTCTCTCCTGTGCATGCATGTGGCCTTGAGCACGTGTGCAGACTTCTAATTGCCAGGAATGTGTGGGAGCTTATAACGGTGCACTGTGGCTGTTCCACATGTCTTTGTTACGTTTCTGGCTAGTCAATGTCCATCTCTTGCCCCAATCAGGATAACAACCTTAGGCCAGCTGCAGCATTAACCCTCTTCATTTCTTTGCTGCCAGGATTAGTCCTGTTTGTGACAGGGGTCCTGGGTGTGGGGTTTTCTTGTGTCTCCCTGCATATATGTGGATTTCACAGCTTGTCTCACCCTGGTAAGTTTACTGCATTGACAGCTTGGTAGAGCCCCAGTCAAGGTTGTCACAAACCCCCCACTGTTCTTACCTGCGGTTCAATAGGGTTTTCTCAACTATTTCTTGGATGCTTCTCAATGGGTTGTATTCCCGGGCTCCATTTCTGGAGTATTGAACTTGTTGTTTTTGAAAATTGTATCCATTTTTATCATTGTTTTTTGGGTGAGAGAATTTTTCAGGCACCTTGCTCCATCTTTCTGGAAATCTCACTCCTACATGCTACCTTCGTGACCTCCCTACATCCCCACTACATCCTTGTAGGGTAGGCATGATTTCCCCATATTCTAGAATATGAAGACCAGAGAAGACAAGCAGCTTGCTCAGGGTCACACAACCTAGTGAATGGTGGAGCTGAACTGGATCCTAGTGTCAGAGAGCAGAGAAAAAGCTTGAGAATCCTGTTCCCCGAGGTTCATCATCCTCCATCATTTCTTAGTATCTGACCTTTGACAAATTATTTCGTTGCCCTGAACCTTACTTTCTTCCTCTGTAAAATGGGTATAAGATATGTAGCATGTGTTGCAGAGGTTTAAAAATAAAATGAGTTATGCATAAGGCACTGAGAACGGTGCTCTGACTCAAAAACACAGTAGGAAACTGTTTCCTTGGAGCCAAATAGCCAACATTTTACTCAGCATTCCATGGCGAGAAGGATAAGCCTCAATTATCTGGACAATTAAGATGGAATAGCTGATGCCACAAAGATGAAGGACAAGGGAGAAATTTCTTATAGTAAACCTGGATTATTGCTCTGCATTCCATCAACTGGCTATTGGGCAATGATTGCATTAATGTACAACCAAGTGAAATCACCTGATGTTTCACCTAAACAAGTGACAATTTCATATGGTTTCAGCTAAGAGTAATATTAATGATGATAATAATCATTAAGTACAAAGTAATTAAGTACAAAGTCACTTACAAAGTCATTTTCACAGATTCTCCATTATTCACCCCAACACCTGTGCAGTCTAGACAGGGAATATTATCACCATTTTTGTAGGTGAGGAAAACTGAGAGTCAGAAATATAGTTCAATGGCTGTGGCCACTCACTTACCCCACCATTTGGACCTACACGTTCTTCTCTGTCAGATGAAGTCAATAAGACAGAATATCTTTGTTAGGCCTAATATTCTCGGCTATGCAGACCTCGCAAGGGCTCTAAGAAAACAGGAGATGGGGACAAATCCTCAGATATTGTGGGGGTTAGGTTTGTGTTTTGGCTGTTTGGGGTGGACCTGAGCAGTGGAAGCTTAGTCCATGGTCTGTAGCATCTCTATTAGGTTTTGACCTTGACAGAGCTGGTAAGACTGGCTCTAGGACATTAAGACTAGCTCATAATGTTTGTTGAGTGCTTCTGATCTGCCGGGTACCACATGAGGACCTCTGCAAGCACAACCACAGAATCTCCTGAAATAGCGCAACCCCCGGCCCCCCATTTTTCTGAAGAGCAACCAGAGCTCAGTAAAACGCTTTTCCAAGGTTAAATAGTTCATGAGTCCTAAAACCAGGATCTCAGCCCAGGTGGGTCTCCTTCTAGATTCTGGTTTTTTACTCCCCAAACATCTACTCTGGGTATTGACTCGAAGGTCAGCTTAGGACAATTTCATTGGCTGTAGGTTTCATTTATTTTTTATCCCCTATGTTTGGCCCATTTTTATTTTGTTTTCCTCTTGTGCAGAGAGAAAAGATGTTGCATTTTGGATATATCGACTTGCTGCATTCTGCTGCCTATAGCTCCCTTGGACCATTTTTGGCTAAAATGTAATAAGTGAAACCACTGAATTTTTGGAGGGACGTTGTAGAATGTTCTTCTAGGAGGTCAGAGGAGGGAACTTCCTCCCAGATTACAGTCTTGGACTAGACGTTTAATAAGCTTTTATTATTATTATTTTCGATATCTTAGGAAGTTTTCTGCGATGCTGATGACCCGTGGAATTGAAACTCATCTACTAAATTACTCCAGTCTCATAATACCTTTTGCTTCTTGAGTGTCGCAATTGCTTTTCTGACCGTTTATTCTGAAAATTGACGTTATTATTTTCAGTGGATGGAAGGTCCATGAGGGGTGGCATGGGGGTGGAGTGGGAGGGGAATTGGCCGTCACAAAGAAACCAGGCGCGACCTGTATTTATCTGAGAGTACACGTCGCTGGCAGGTTTGTTTCAGCCTGCAGACTCTATGAAAAGAGGAAAATTCCATGAAATGGCTGGTGACTCGGCCACTGCTGCATCCGGGAATCTCCTGGAGTGAATTTGTTTCGCTTGCATGGATTTATCTTTCTCCCCTCACTCACCTCCCTGCCCCCCACTGCTATCCCCACTGGATCTCTGTTGTTTGAGCATTCATTCATTCAGTCATCACATTTATCGAGCTCCTACTGTTTGCATAGAACAGCACCAGGGGCAGTGGAGGAAATAAGAGGCAAATGAAACAGACTCTCCATCTATATTCTAAATCAGGCATGCCGGTTTAATGGTGATGTCGTTTATTTAGCAACTATCTTTGCGAGTCAGGCAGTCTGGCAAGTGCAATGAAAGAAGGACAGAGTGTTGGGGTGACGGCCACCAGGGACTTGAGTGACACAGTGGGTGAATGTCTTAGGGGCCCAGGGTCCTTTGGAGCCATCCTGGTCAAGTGTAATAGGCAAGACGTAGGGGTCGCATGTGGCCAGACAGACCTCAGTTCTAATCTGGTTCTGCTCACGTGGAACTTTATAACCTTAAAGAAGTGCCTCTAGTTTTTTTGTGTGTGGTGAAATATGCACAACCCCAAATGTACCACTTTAATCCTTTTTAAGTATGCAGGTCGGTGGTATGAAGCATGTTTACAGTTGTGCACCTATCACCACTGCCCATCTTCAGAACTCTTCCATCCTGCAAAACTGAAACTCTGTACCCATAAAACATTAACTCCCCAACCCCATTCCCTCCAGCCCCTGGTAACCAGCATTCTACTGTCTTTCTCTATGAATTTGACTATTCTGGGTACCTCATATAAGTTGAATCATGGAGTATTTGTCCTTTTGTAACTAGCTTGTTTCCCTTAGCGTAGTGTCCTCAGGCCTCATCCATATTGTAGCATGTGTCAGAATTGCATTCCCCTTTAAAGCTGATGAATATCTATTGTGCGTATATGTCCCATTTTGTTTATCCATCTGTCAGTGAACACTTGGGTTGTTTCTGCCTTTTGGCTATTGTGAATAAAGCTGCTGTGAACATCGGTGTACAAATATCTATTCGAGTTCCTTTTTTTACTTTTTTTGGGTAGATACCCACAAGGTCAATTGCTGGATCCTATGGTAATTCTGTGTTTCGTTTTTTTAAGGAACCCCCCCTCCATACTGTTTTCTATAGCAGACACATCCTTCATTTAGTTTTGTATTCTTTGGTTTTTCTCCTCTGTAACATGGGCGTGACAGTATGATGACCCTCCTAGGGTTGCTTTGAGGATGAAATGAGGTGGTGTCTGTGAAGGTCCCAGAAGAGCACAGACACAGTAGGTGCTCCTCCGTGTGTATCACCTGTGTGAGGTGGGGCTCTGTTAGCCAAAGCTCCCAGACGTGTGGGCTCGTCCTCTCTGTCCCGGCCATTCAGGTAGCCTGACCTTCCCCTTGGGAGTCTGCTGTCCTCTATCTATCTTCTCCTCTAACTTTTCTCTTCTCCCCAGGCTGTGGACGAGCTCCTACAGACCCTGGATCTGGAGAAGAAGGCCGTAGTGCTGGGACCCAGCCAAGTGAGTCGCACTTCTTTGTGCCATTCTGCCCATCCCGTCAGGGACCCGGAAGGGGCCTGATACACGTCCTCTGTGTGTCTCCTTTTCAACCAGATCAGGGCTAGTGATTTTTTTTTTGCCCTGCCTGCCTGTTTCACAAGGCTGTGAAGATAAAATGTGATCACATGGGAGGACATAACAGTGGGAAATGTCTTTTATTAGCGGTTACACTCCCAGGGACCTCTGTGGTCTCGAAAAGTGGGCATTCTGGACCTCAGTATGCTTTTCTGAGCCTCAGAAAGAGCTGCCGTCAAATCTGAGAGGAAGCACTGATTTTAACTTAGAGTAACTTTTCCTCTGCAACCAACTGTAATGCCACTCTAGTCCTCGCTGATTAGCAGTTGTTCAGTTTAAAGTAAGGGCTTGAGAAGAAGACCCAGGATTATTTGAGTTCAGAGGAATTGTGTGTGTGTTTTTTTCCAAACTGCTATTGAACCAAAATTGTCTAAATTTTTGTCTATTCCAAAAATGTCTAAATGTTTAGAGAAGAATTTCACAGAGCCCTAATATGCTCATATATCCTGTAAGTTTTCGAGAGGGAAAAATATAGTATTTAGGACTTTCTAAATGATTTGACTGTGGGACCCCCCACCCTTTTGTTTTTGTGGAAGACCGATCACCATCTTTGCCAACTGGTGTTCCATGGGTTATGGTTTGGGACGGGGGTACAGAGATTGTAAACTCAAGGACCAGGTGGAGGGCAGGGGACAAGGGGATAAGTTGAGAAGCACAAACTGGAGAGAAAAGAGACGAAAGGAAAAATGGCAGGAAAAACGGTGCCACCCGTCTCCCTACTTAGTTGTCTACTGATTGATTAATATCAACCAATAAAGCTTAATCGATTAGCTTGCCCTTCCAAGTGCTATGTGAGCTGCTGGGGAAGGGCCCTGGTTTCCAGGGGGTCACTATGGTGGCATTATTGGCCATCAGTACTTCTTGGAACCCTGAGTAGGCTGCCACATCATACCTGCTTCCTTGGAGCGCCCACAGTCATTTATACCGGCGATTGCCCCGCACACACACTAACCTCTCTCTATAGACCGCTTGGTCTTGCTACAGCATTTGGTTGAAGCTATTAGTCTGCTGTGGTCTCAGCCTGATTTATCCTGCTGAGACTTGGCAGCAACTCTGCAGACACTTCCAGGAGAGGGAATGAACCTGTCGGTTACTGGGCTCCCACCAGGAGCAGGTGCTACACCAGGCAACTTCCTGTATTATTTCTGTTTTGCTCTGATAATTTTCTGTGAGATAATTGGTACATCCCTTCTTTACAGGTGAGAAAGCTGTATCCCCTTTTCAACGTCTTATAGGTAGTTAGGAGGACAGCTATAGGTCCCATGAAAACCTGGATTGGTCCACTCTAGGGTCTTTTAAGTACTCCGTGGGTTCTATTATTTATTAATGGACACCACAGTCTTTGCACACAGGTCTTTATGGTCCAGCATCAGAGGAATTATTTTTCAACTCCAAGAATTTCATTCTTCTAGACCAGCAGTTCTCAAAGTATGGGCCCCAGCAGCATCAGAACCCCCTGAGAGCTTGCCGAAAACATAAGCTCCCAGGTGACACCCCAGACCTGGTGCCTCTGAAACTCTGGGGGTGGGACCCAGCAGTCTGAGTTATAACAAGCCCTCTAGGGGATTCCAGTGCATGCTCACGTATGAGAACCACTGGTCTAGTTAATTACTAGTCATTTCACAAATATAAAAACCAATCCCTATGAGCCCAGCTGCTATTGCAAGCAAGGAAGAAAGCAGAGGAAGGTGAGAAGTCACTGTATAGTTTTCACAGTGGTGCGGGGAAGCAGTATATAAGCCAAACATCCCAGTAATGAAATGTTATTATTATTGAGTAATACTTGGTGTTTACTAAGAAATGGTCAAGAACAAGTCAAGGTCAGCATATCCTTTGGAAGCCAGGCTAGGCAAATAGACTGACATCTTGAAGGGCGGATTCAACTCGCATGCATTGCAGGATTCGGCCCTTAATAGGTCCGAAGGCTATGAAGTGGAAAGAGAGCAGCCTGAGTTGGTCCACACTTCTTAACTGTGTGTATCTTCAGTGAGGCATCTCACCTCTGAGCCTCAGTTCCCTCATCTGTAAAATGGAGCTATTGTAGCATCATGAGACACATAACTTGCCACCTTTCTATCTTGTCCTCTTAACTTTTCTCCCCAAGTTGGCTATGGGAACCAGTAAATTGTCAGTAAGCAGGGGTTGGCTGTCATTACTTGTTGAATGCATTTGTCAGTAGGGGAAGATGCTTATCAAATAGGATGACATTTTAATGCTTAAAGAATGAAACTCACTTAGAAAATTACTAAGATGAGAAGAGCCAATTCCTCAGCAGTACCAGATATGGAAGCTATTACCATGTCAGACGTTTAAACCTTGGCCTTCAGCATTTTTAGAGGAAAAACAGCTTGCGTGGCAGAGGCCTCTAGATTCCTTAAAGATGAGGCTGTTAGGGTGTCACAGTCTGCTGGGGTCCGATAAGCAGCTGGACCCGTGACAAGCGAATAATTTAGCTTTTTTTTTTGTGAGGTTCAGGCCCTGGTGCCTTATCAAGGCCTGTGATGAGGGTCATGACATTTATGAAAAAGCTGGGATTCCACGTGCAGTGGCTTTCTGGTCAGTAACATGCTCTTAAAAGGAAAAAAAAAATCAACATAAGATTCTGCAGAGGCGATGACTTATTCCTGTTCTGTGAATGGTCGTTTCCAATTATCTTTTTAATGAAAGCTCCATACTTAATCAATAGCGGTTTAGGCAGCAGCCGCCACCTTTTGTAATATATGAACTAATGCTGTCATCACTTTGATCATTGATTTTTTTTTTATAGCAGCTTGTGGGACTCGCTAGCTTGTGAAATTAATACAGTCATTATTGAAGCAATCTGATAGGTAATGAGTCAATCGTGTCTTTATTTCAATGAGGCTAATTGTCTTGGTGGCCCTGGCTGATAGAAAGTGTTCTGTAAAGCGACAGGGTTGCAAAACAGAGGTAGCAATGTCTGGCGGTGCGAATTTTCATTGTCCCATCGAGAAAGGGTTGGCTGCGGGGTTGGTAGAGTAGTCTCCATTACAGAACATACATTTAGGGGAATGGAGACTATTGAGACCCGTTGTTCCAAGCGGAATCAAACTACAATGCAACTCCAAACTTCAGGTGTGTGTATCATAAAGGATGAGGAAATGAAGCCTCATGGAGAAGGGACGCAGGAGAGGAACTCAAGGTTTTGCCTTCAATTGGATCACTGGTTACGTGAACTTGAGTCAGTTACATGACCGCCCTGAGCCAATATATTCCTTATAGGATTGTTTTGAGTGTTAAAAGGAAGCATATGAGAAAGGGCCTTGAAAAATGCAGGCGCCATGCAAATGTGAAGTATATTCAGTGATAATTGTAGTCTTGTCTGGAGTTAGATAGAGGGAAATAAATCCTGGTATTGCCACTTGCTAGTGGAAGATCATGGGAACTGCCCTTTTAGCTCCAGTTTCTCCCTCCATAAGACGGGGGGATCATAATAACTACCAGACGAGATTATGCATGTAAAATGCTTTACATGTGCATCAAGCGGGTAGTTCTGATCCAGAACCCAGTACGGGCTCCATGAAATGTTAACCATTAATTGATAATGTCACCGATTACTTGATAATGTCACTGATTAAGATGGAGCTGTCCCGTGCTTCCAGAGAAACCGAACACCCTTGGGGTTATACGCCACATCTGGCTAAGAAATGCACAGGGCTGCAATAGAAGTAAGCAGAAGGGCATCTGAAAAGTGACCCCTCCCCCTGTCACTGACTCTCATCCCACCATTAGAGCATCTTGCCTTTGCCTCTGGGGAGGCGAGACCAACTGTAGCTACTGTACCACCTCTACTGGCCCCAAAGCTTCAGGTTCTCTCCGAAAACCCTTTTGTGTTCCCTGCTATCTGTTCGCAGGCGGCCCTGCAGGGTGCCGAGGACACAGTAATCACATTGCTGCAGAGGCCTTCATCCATTATTGATGAGCCAAGGCCTGCAAACTGTGGACCGCTAGCTGTTTTCCAATAGATGCCTGAGTGCCTTCTGTGGGTGGCACCAGCCTGGCTCCATTCTCTCCTGACCAAGGAGGGCTGCCCTCACTTCCCCTACATTCTCTGGACCAAGTATTTCCAGGACACCGCTTCTTTCAGATGGCCCTCATAAAAAAAAAAAAAAAAAGAGAAAAAGAAAAAAATGCACACTTCCATGCCTGACACCAACGCCACCAATTCAACCTTTCGTGGGTGCGAGGCCTGGGAATCTGCATTCACCACACTCCCCTGGTGATTCTGGTACCGGGTGAAGTTTAGTTTTAGGCAGATCCGTCCTAGCACTGGGTCTCGGAAGAATGTGTGCTGGATCCCCTGAGGATGGCATAAAAATGCTTGTTCTGATTCAGCAGGCCTGGGTGGGGCCCAAGATGCTACATTCCTCACGCATTCCCCGCTGATAATGGCCTTGCTGGTGGGTGGACCACATGCTGAGTCCCCAGGGGTGAGCGAAAGGCAAGAGGAGGCATCGGGAGACAAGATGCTTTGATCCCTTAGACCCTCGGTCAAGGGCAACTGCTAACCCATATTTCGGGTGGATGCAAGAGAACTGGGGTCTGAGCAGCAACCACCGCCCCCTTCAGACAGACTGATTCAGTGGAGGAGAATTCACGGGCCACCTTCTCTCCTTCCAGGTTTTCCTTAAAGCAGGCGTGGTCTCCAGGCTTGAGAAGCAGCGAGAGAAGCTGGTGTCTCACAGCATCGTTTTGTTCCAGGCGGCCTGCAGGGGCTTCCTGTCTCGTCAGGAATTCAAGAAGCTGAAGGTATGGTGGCCTGTGTGCCTCGTGACCCCAGCAGAGGCACGAGATCCTGGAAAAGTGGCATCCATACTGGTTGGGGGGCTGTCATCCCACGCTTCTCACACCTGCTCCCGGTCCCAAATCCCCCACAGGGTATTGTTAATGTGCTGATTCTGATCCAGTGGTTGTGGGGGTCTGCATGTCTCCTGTAGTGGTGCCAATACAACCAGCCCACGGACGCACTCCGCGTGGTGAGACTTTGGGTGACGCTTTGCAAGACGTTGTTTCTAAGACATTGACATCAAACTGCCAGCAATGTCAGCCTTGATCTAGATATCCATGAGGTTGTCCACGCCCTTGTGGGTCTACGTGTCCCATCTTCCACGGGCCAAGCAGAGAGGGCGAGGGCAGGACCCGGCCATTCAGGCAGTTGGCACCAAAGGGCCAATTCAGAGTCTGCAGTCCTGAACCACCATCTTCAGAGATCTCCGGAGACTGAATTTCCTCTCTGTCGTCTGCACAATAGAGAGAAGGCAGCTTGGCCCCAGAGACAAACAAGACTTATGTTCAAATCTCCCCGCGTACTAGCTGGGTGAAAACAAAACGAGATCATGAGCAGTGAGTCCAGTATGTGGCACAGCCACTGATCAAAAAACACCGATGGCTATTACCTTAGTATTATTGCTGTTAATTACCGCTCCTAGCCTGGAGTCTCATTCCTGTGCCTTCCGCGTACGCCTGTGAATTTATAAATTCAAGTATATGCACTTGACAAAAGCAGGCAGAGACAAGCGCGCTAATAATGAAAATGCTGTGGACAATCCCACTGGCCCACTGCCCTCAAGTAGCTTATACCTTGGGATGGTTTGGAAGAGAGGTTGGTTAAGAACCTGGGCTGTGTCTGTAGCCAGACGGCAGGGGTTCAAGTCCTGACTCTGCCACTGAGAAGCCGTGTGACACTGGGCCTGTGACTTGACCTCTCTGTGCCTAAGTTTCCCCACCTGTGAAACAGAGATGATAATAACACCTCCCTTCAGAGGACTGAGCTAAGGTGTGTAAGACGCTCAGGGCAGAACCCGGCATGTATGACGCGCTGTACCAACGGCACATGTGTTGGCTGTGGGGGTGGTGAGACAGGAGATTTTCTGGGCTTGTTAGCACAATTCCTCCCTCCAGGAAGAATGAATTAGGTCAGTGTTTCTCAAAGTGTTGTCCCCGGGCTAGCAGCATCTGTCAAGTGGGGAATTGTTAGCAGGGTGGGTACTTGGCCCGGACCCAGACTTCCGGAATCGGACCCTCTGGGGATACGGCCCCGCCTCCTGTGTTTTGACAAACCCTCCAGGAGATGATGAGGCACACGCAGGTTTGAGAAGCATGGAATTCGTGTGAAATACACTGAAAATGATATCTATCCCCGAAGTATCAACTAACAACATTGTTGTGGCCCTTGTTTCTGGTGGGCAGTTTTAGGGATTTTCAAGGATTGTTTTCCGGCCTTGCGTGGTAACTTTTGAACCTAATCCGATGCTACGATGTGACCCATTGTATACTACGTTCTACGTCTCGTCCTGTTATTATTATGAGGCCATGCAAGATTGAATTGTGGCGTTATGCCTGATGCTGAGAGCCTGACTCATGAAAGGAAGCTTTTAAAAAACTTGAAGTGTCTAGTCCCTTCCACTAGGATGCAAACCCATTTCCTCCGTCCCCGATGCCCCCCTCTGCAGCCTTTCTTTCCTTCACCTTCACCCGGTTGGGAAGGACCCCTCAATTCTCTGCTCTGTCTGCAGACCCGTCGGCTGGCCACACAGTGCATCCAGAAGAACATGGCTGTGTTCCTGGCGGTCAAGGACTGGCCGTGGTGGCAGCTCCTCGGTTCCCTCCGGCCCCTGCTGAGCGCCACCATCGGAAATGAGCAGCTCCGTGCCAAGGAGGTGGGTTCACACGTCAGGCAGGGTTCCAGGTGGCTACTCCCTCCCCACACCCCATCTTGATGCTTGCATCCGAGACCCAGTACCCCCACGTCTGGAAATTCTCGAACTAGGAATGTTCTGCCCAATCGCCCTGGCTGCTCACTTCCAGGCATCCCTCTGCTCCCATCAACACAGCCCAGCTCTGCTCTAGGCTCTGGGGACTGGTGAGATGCACCCTCCCTACCCCAGGTGCACGAACACTTACCACTTATCCCAACGTGCAGCCTTTGAGTCCTTTATCTTCTTACCTCACAGAACACACTCCCTTCACTGGCCCTTCTACCTGTCAGCACCTACCTTTGGCAGGTAACCGTTTTTGATTGGTTTCTGGTTTATCCTTCCTTTTCGCGAAAATTAGAAAATACGCACACACACTATTCCTTTCTTTCTTACACAAAAAGTAGAATACTGCATATATTCTCCTGCAACTTGCATTTCTCACTTAAAAATAGTTTTTGAAAATCATGCCAGGTCCACTTTTTATAGAGGCTTCCTCATTCTCCTTTCATGGCCACCTAGGACTCCTTTTCTGAGTGTTCATTCCATAGTTCATTCCACCCACCTGGTGTGGGTGCATTTCACTTGTCCCAAATGGTGGCTTCGTAAGCACAGTGCTGAGCCACCAGCAGAAACGTCATATTCAGGGAGGGGGAAGAGCTGAGCTCACCATCGCATGCAGACTAGTCTCTGGTTAGCAATGAATGGGTCCTTTCCAAAGATTTACATTCAGCCCCTCAATGGGGCTGGTGTGGACCAGACTTGCATAAGCAGAGACATCAATATTCTAAATGGTGAAAGTGGGGGGGGGGTGGGGGGGGGAGAGAGAGAGAGAGAGAGAGAGAGAGAGAGAGAAGGGAGAGAGAGAGAGGGAAGGAGGAAGTAAAGAAGGAAGGAAGGAAGGAAGGAAGGGAAAGAAAGGGAGGGAGGGAAAGAGAAAGAGAGGGAGAAAGGGAAGGGAAGAGAAGGGAAGGAAAGGAGAGGGAAGGAAAGGAAAGGAAAGGAAAGGAAAAGAAAGAAAAGAGTCCGTTGTATGAACATAGCACCTGAGCCTCGTACAGATAGACTGGCTGAATCACCCACTCCATTCCCCGGCACTCTTAACACGTGTGGAACATACACCACTGGTCCAGAATGGCTTCTGTTATGGTGTTTGTTTTTGTAGGATGAGCTTACGATGCTGAGACAGAAGCTAGAAAAATCAGAGAAGTCTCGGAATGAGCTCCGGCAGAACGCAGACCTGCTAGAGAGCAAGGTACCCCCATCCCTCCTGTGTGGGGTCCCTGTGTGAGGTGAGGTCTGCCGGTTGGGTGAAGGTGATGCACCTGGCTCTGCACCGAGTGCGCTCCTCAAAATAACCATGTGAGGTGCATGCTGTTATTGTCCCCATTTTACAGAGGAGAAAACTGAGGCCCCAGGATGTTAGGTATCTTCCCAAGACGACACAACCAGCAAGTGTGTACTTGTCATCTGGCTCCTAAGGGAAGAATTTATTAAATAAGTCATGAAAGCACAAGTCTCGGGGGGAAAATGATACATTTGACTATTTTAAAGTAATAAACTTCTGTTTATCGAAGCATAAAATGAAGACACGCCACATACTTGGAGGTAAAATTTGCAACACATATAACAGACAAAGAGTATCCAGGATATGTAAAGAACTTCCTCATATCATTGGAAAAAGGCAAACACCCCAAGAGGGGGGGAAATGGACCCCCCAAAATAGGAATGGGCAGTTCCCAAGAGGGGAACTCTTGTTTCCAGCGTTCAAATGTTCAGAAATTCATATGGGTAATAAACTCATGAGAAGATGCGCAACCTAGCTAGCAATCAGGATATGCAAATTAACACCACGGTAGGTATCATTTCACACTTCAGATGGGCAAAATCTAAGTCTCATGCAGCCAAGTGTTGGCAAGAATGTGCAGCAGCGGGAACTTTTCTGTGCCGCTGGTGGGCATGTAAATTGATCTCACGTCTAGATGCCTGAGTGTTGTGATTTCTTCCTCCTCCTCCCCGACTCCTCTCCCTTCTCTTCTTCCTTTTCTCCCTCCTCTTCCTCCTTCTTTCTAAATGTTCTATGAAGGTCCAACATGCAAATAAGTACACACGTCATACGTCTACATCTCAAATGAATTTTTCAAAGTGAACAGCACCCAGATTGAGACACAGCTCACCCCCACCTCCTTCCGAATCCCCCCTTCATGCCCCCTTTCAATACTACCCTGCGAGGGTAACCACCAAACTGACTTCTAACCCTATCGATTTGTTTTCTTCTGTTTTTGAACATTACCGAAATGCAATCAAATGTGTGTACTCATTTGTGTCTGGTTTCTTTCATGTGACACTTATGTGTGGGACATTCATCCATGTTGTCATGAGTGGCTCTGTACTATGCATTCTCATGACTGTATGGTATTCCATTATGTGTATAGATCACTACTTATCTGTTCTACTGTAAGTGAACATTTGGCGGCTTCCAGTTCTAAACTCTTAGGAATAAGCCTGCACATGTCTTTGGTGCACATCTCACACATTCCTGTGAAGACTCTACCTAGGACTGGAACTGCTGCATTTTAAGTTATTTCTGCGTTCAGGTTGGATAGCTAATGCTGGACAGTGTGCTAAGGTGTTTGTGTCAATTGACACTCCCACGGCAACAGGTGCGAGTTCCGGTTGCTCCATATCCTTACCAGCACTTGGTGGTGTCTGTCTTTTTCATTGAGCAATGTTGGTGGGTGTGTATGAGTGCCAGCTTGTGATTTGAATGTGCACCTTTTCACACGTTTTTGGCTCTTTGGTTATCCTTTTCGGCAGAGTGGTCTTTCAAGTGAAAGGACTATGGCTTTTCTTATTGATGCGTAGCAATTCTTTATATATCGTGGATATAAGTTCAGTTGTTGGACAGGTGTAGTACAGATGTCTTCTTCCACTCTGTGGCCTGCTTTTTCTGATGCAATAACGTGGAAGTTGTATTTTCTGAAGCCCCGGGTGTCTTCAAAACTGCCAAAGGGTGAGGAAGAGATCAAAGGGCTGCAGAACTCCCAAACCTGCTTCAATTTGCAGCAGATGCACTTTTTTTTGGCTTCACTCTGTATTTTATCGATTCTCAGATGCACATTATTTTCCACCTTTGTACATCTCTGGAATTGAAACGCCTCTTAACAGTCAGCGGCGTCTCACACTAAAAATTGGCAGCACTTTCTTTTCTTATGTTCCATCACGGTGAATCTTATAATCAATGGCCGCTCAGATTTGGTGAAATGTAGCGTATGGGGCCCCAAGTAAAATTTTATTTGAAGAAAGGGCTCTAATTCCCTCTGCGTCCCCTGCCAAAGCTACTGTTGATTTGTATTGGTTGCGTTAGCATTTTAAAGAGTGCCGGCAACACTGTTAACCCTGTAGCTTCCCCAGGCCCATCTTCCAAGATCCAGGAAGGGATCTGGATGGACAGGTTCTTGGCAGCTTCTTTAATGAGCCCGAGGCAATCCTGACACAGGTGGTCATGCTGCCTTAGGGCCGTGGTTCTCGTACTTGAAAGTGTCCCAGAGGACGTGGAAGAAGACAGATTATTGGACCCCTGCCTTAGAGATCCTGAATCAGTGGGCCTGGGGTGACCTTGGAGCTTCTGTAATTGTAAATTCTCAGGTGCTACAGAATCTGCTGATCCAGGGACCGCACATTGGGAAACATTAGGTTAGAGACCAGATCAAATCTCTCTCCTTCCATGAGATTCTATGTTGGTGACTTTCTCTTAACAGTTGGGGAGCAGACACCCCGGCAGTGCCGTGCATCAGGAAGACACCCCGGTTCCCGTTCATGGCCCCGGCACCCCACCCCCGTCTCAGTGGAGGGGCGGAGACAGTTGATAGAAATGTAGCCGAAACGTGGGCCTCATCAGTGGAAGCCCCATTTGACGAGGCTTATTAAAAAAGACAACGTTACTGCAAAATGATTTAAGTGCTTCATTTGCAAAGGAGCAGCAGAGGAGATGGGGAGGAGCCGGCTATAAATATTCTCCAAGCACAAATCTGCCTTGATGCAAAGTGGGGTTGTTTATTTTCCCAAGAAAGCGGGCCTGTCTGCTGGTAGGAGGTTCCTATAAGGCCGTGGGCGCTCCTGGGGATATATGAGGGAGGTGTTTTGTCTTCTCTCTCTGGAATACAGTTTGGGCTTTTCCCAAGACCTTATTCGTGGCAACAGATGGAGTCCTGTACACTCCGATATTTGGCCTCATTTGTGTGAGCAGAGTCCCTTTTGGGGCAGGAATGGCTGAGAGACTCCACCAGGATATTCCACCAGGAGATTGAGGTCACAAAGTCCATTTGCAAAGTGCTGGGGGACTTTGGTCCTGATGGTCGTGAGGGTGGCTGGAAGCTTATCTCCAGGATGGGGAGGAAAGAGCCAGTCATGTGCCCAAGTGGTTACTGAGCCTAGATCACACCCCAGGTCTTGTGACTCCTAGTTCTGTGCTCCGCCGCAGCACGGTGCCTCCGTGGGGACGATGTGGCATTCTCTAATCCCCAGGAGAAGGAGACTGCCTGGTCTCCTGTCTGACCCAGGATGTCAGCGTCTCCTGGGCCTTAACTGCTGGCCGTGCTGGGGAGGGTGTATTTCAGCAGACAGCTGGCCGCAGAGGCTCTAAGGCTGTAATGTGGTGTGTTCCTAGATACCCACAGTGGGGTTAGCTAAGGCCTGACAGAGGAGGGCACAGCGGGCATGTTTTTTCTGCGTGCCTCAGTTTCCCATATAAAGATTGGCGCCATCATCTCTTCCCTACCTCCCTTGTGACACAAATGAAGCATCCCAGGACTGTGTATAAGGTAAGGGACGAATCCGATGGCCTGAGCTAGTATATCTGGTACAGGAGTCGAGCGCTGATCAGAATGGCTGGCTTTGTACACTTACTGCTGAGGGATTGTGGGAAAATTCTTCAAGTCTCTGAGCCTTTGTGTCATCAATAAAATGGTGGCAATAACTACTTCTTCTCCCTGGAATTGTGCTGAGGAGGTGCATACGAAGTCGTTAATACATTGCAAGCCTTCAGACATGCACTCTTACTAATATGCATTTGAATTCCTCTCACCCTCCCCCCAGCAGACTGAGTTCCTTGAAGATAATGATATGTCTTAGCTATTTCTATGCCCCCACAGGGCATTCACTCCCAATTGAATAAATAAATGGAATAATGCTGAATTTAATAATTAAAGTCACAGTTAATGAGCAGAGTGTCTGTGCCAGGTGCTATGATAAATCCTTTACCCCATTATCTGATTTTACTTTCATGGCGAACTGTGAGGAAAACGTTAGTACCCCCATGTTTAGATGAGGAACGTGAAGCCCAGAGAGGTAGAGCAATTGGTCCAGCATCACACAGCTGGTGACTGGCAGAACCGGGATTTGAACCTGGGTCTGGCTGACTCCAAACAGGCTGTGATAAAGGGGGAGCATCTACCCAGACTAGGAGTGGAGTCAGGAGGGCTTCTTGGAGGAGGAGTCTTAAAGGATGAGCGGGAGTCAGCCAGCTGACGCAGTGGGAGCATTCCAGGTAGAAGACACAGCAGAAGCAGAGACAGAGTGTGGGGACCTGGTCTAGCACCTGTAGTCCTGGTGGTTGGAATGTGCCATGGGCGGTGGGTGGTTATGGGGTGGGGGTCACACCATGAAACTGGGCCACATCACAGAGGCTCTGACAGTCATGTTAGGTGTTTGAACTCCATCCCGAAGGTTTGGAGTTCAAAGAACATTTTCAAGATGGGATGTGTGGGTGACAGCACCCGAGGAGTTATTTCCTCTTGGGGGGGGGGGCAGGTGTTGCTAGGGAACTTTGAAGTCCCCTTTGAAAGCTCACTAAAGCTCATAAGTGCCCCTTCCACCCCCAAGGCCATTCGGTGATGTGTCATCCCCATGTGCCCTGCTCAGAAACATGACCCTTCTCCCGGCGTTCTTAATGAAAGTTGCTCCATTTCCACCAAATGTGAGACTGTGGAGCCCTCCCTTTACTCCTTGGTTTACCTACATGTCTTAGTTCATATTTTTCGAGCCTCCAAGAGGCAGTTTGATGGCGTGGTTAGGAGTGAGGGCTCAGGAGCCCGGCATAGCCAGCTCTGTCGCTGGCCAGCCGTGGGTCTGTCGTTTGGGTGAGTGTCTGCAGCCTGGTGATTCAGTTTCCTCATCTGCAATCTAGAAATACCAGCCCCTGCCTCTCCGAGCTGCTGAGGGTTCTGTGCGTTAACCTGTGCTGGGCACGTGGTAAGAGCTATCTGGGTAGTGATTGTTATTAGGGTAACTATTACTGTTACTTAGTAGCGGGTGATGTGTTGACTGGGAAGATAAATATATAGGGGGATGCCCGAATTGGTCCCCAGTGTCTGTGGGGGAGCCCTAGAGCCCGCTTCTAAGCTAGAGATTTGTTCCGAGTTTCCCTTAATGACTGGGCAGCTTTGGGGGCAGGTACCACGGGACTGGAGTCTGAAGCCACAGCTTAATCTCCTTGACAAATAAACCGCAACCAGCCAGCTGCCTCGGCAGTTAGGTGGGCCTTCCTTCTCCCTATTGGTTCATGTTCTCTTCTCCCTTTTTGTCCCCCCTTTTTTCCATTGTCTCTTTCAGTTCCTCAGGGTGACGGGGCTTCCCTTTTGCTGGGGGTCTGCATAGGTTCCCTTTGGCCATGGCCTGCAGGCGCGGTTGGGGTCCAGGTCTTCTCTGGCCTTTGATCTGTACCCCACTGGCTGTTGAACTTGAACTTCCTGATCCACTGCTTCCTGGTCTGTTTCTGGTGGTTGATGACTCCTGCTCCACTGACCCCTGGGGGCCTGGGGGTGGGGGACTGAGCTGGATGGTGGCTGTGGGACAGAGGACAGTGCTGTAGTTATGAGCCAGAACCAGGGACTCAGGCTGCCCAGACTGCACTCCCTCTGCGACTTATCAGCGATGATTTGAGCAAATGGCTTCACCGCCCAGTGCTTCCGTTTTCCGTTCTATGAAAAGGAAATAACAAAAATACCCCCTCGTAAGGCATTTGATGAGTTTAAAGAAGTTGGCATATGCCAAGAGCTTAACACATGCCTGTCCCTGGCATTTGATGAGTATCAGCTGTTTCTCATACCAGGGCTTCTAACAAACAGATCCTTTTTTGGTTAAATTGAAAAGTAGAGGAGGAGAGTGGAGGGGCCTGGTTTGTTCTCTGCAGGAAAGATGGTCTGCGGAGTTTTGAGATTCCTTGAGTTTAAGAGCCAAGGGCACGGTTGGGCCAAGGCATGGGTGCCCCACCTGTGGTTTTCTTATCACCCCAACTGGACAGTGAGGTCCTTGAGAGCAGGGTCTGGCACACAGGAGGTGCTCACATAATGAATGACAAGTGACAGCGACAGTCCTGGACCACACGTGTTTGGTATTTAATGTCCATCCAATCCCCATTACCCACTGTTCCTCCAAACGGCCAATGATACCAATGGTCCGGGTATGTTATTTGTTTGACTTGACGCAAATGTACAGCAAATTCACTCACGGTTGTCCCTTCTCTCTGGCAGACCCTGGAGCCATTGTCCCTAAGTAGAAAGAGGGTTTCTGATCATTTGGCCAAGTGGTAGATCCATCGGAGGTTTCAGAATAATTTCTAGTTAACTGGTCCTTGGGTGGACCCTTCCGGTTTTGTAAGTCCGGTTCTCCCCCTTATTAAATTGGTTTTTATTTCCATTCACCTCAGCTCTGGGCATGGAGCCCACCCCTCATGTCTATAAATAGAGTCCTTGGGCCCCTAAATGTGGGAAGAAAGAGGGATTTGTGGGAACAGGGGAAGGTCAGGGCCTACTTGCCTCTGTGAAGAACACCTGTCATTTCCCCAATTTGAAAAGGCTAATTGTCCGTTGGGCTCCAGACCTGGATTCTGTGGAACTCAAAATTAATGCGTTAAATTAATTTTGTGCTCCCTTTGCTCAGGCCGATTAGCACAAATTAAATTTCACACTAATTGGTTAAGGCGGAGCGAACATAGCCCTGGTGTTTGAGATCAATGCTGATCTCAGAGCCGGCAGCGAGGCGCATGGTCGGGGCACCCCTGGGTTACACTGGCCCATGTGTGGTGCCTACTGCAAACGATTACTTCTCAAGCTCCAATGTGTCTGTCGGCCCATGAGCAAATCTAGCCCATCAAAAGCCAAGGTGAGGCCAACATCAGGGGGACATAGATCCAAGAAATTCTATAGCAGGAATTCTTAAACTTTTGTACTTAAGAATCACCCTGGAACGCGTTGAAATTCAGGTCCCTTGGGTCCCACTGAAGAGATTATGGTTTGGGGGGACATCAGAATCCTGGAATTTGCATCTTAACAACTATCCCAGGTCATGGCAATGCACGTGCTTCCCCAGAACACGTTAAAGACAACAGTGTCAGGAGTAGCGGAAGGAAGCCCCACCCCCAAAGATGTCCAGGTGCGCCCTGGGAGAGCCCCACCTCCATGAACCGCTGGTCATTGCTTAGATCTGACCGATCTGTGTTCAAGTCCCGGCTCCGCCACTTCTTTGCTGTGTGACTTCAGAACACTCCCCGGAAGCCTCCTTGTTTGGTTTGTTTGCTTCTATTGAAATCGGCACCGTGGCCTGAGCAGTCACTGGTGGGTCAACAAGATGGGAAGAGGATGAGCTAAAGGAGGAAAAATGGTGGTGAGCATGGAAGATACAGGGTAGCCCCAGTCCATGTAGCTCAATTACTATGTTTTTGGACTATTTTAAATATATATTGTTTTGTGTTTTTCTGAGTACAAAAGGGATTTTAAAAGTCAGCAGTACAGAAATGCGTCACAAGGAAATTGGGTTCTCCTGTGACCCGATCTCTCCGGCCAGAGGGGGAACCTATGAAGATTTTGGGAGTGTCTTTGTCTGTGCAGCACAAGCAACAATGGGAACAGGCCAAAATTCTATTCTGCAACCTTGCTGTTTTCCCCCTTGGCACTACGCGGTCTGACAATTAAGTTCGCGAACTCATCCTAGAAAAAGTGCTACATACCTCATTGCTGAATATCACTGTGGTCACCTTCGAAGGACTCCCCTTGGGAAGCCATGCACCAACGCCAGCGCCTAGTCCACCCTTCAAAGCAATTTTGGAACTCTTTTTCTGGAATGGCCATCAGAGCTGTCATCGTATTACCCTTGATGTCCTGAATGTCATTGAAATGTCTTCCTTTCAATATTTCCTTTATCTTTGGGTAAAGAAAGAAGTCATTGGGGGCCATATCAGGTGAGTAGGGGGGTGTTCTAATGCAGTTATTTGTTTACTGGCTAAAAACTCCCTCACAGACAGTGCCGTGTGAGCTGGTATATTGTCGTGATGTAAGAGCCATGAATTATTGGCGAAAAGTTCAGGTTGTCTAACTTTTTCATGAAGCCTTTTCAGCAAATAGTAAACTTGGTGAACTGTTTGTCCAGTTGGTACAAATTCATAATGAATGATCCCTCTGATATTAGAAAACGTTAGCAACATCGTTACAAGTTCGCAAACTTAATTGTCAGACCTCGTATGTCTTGGGGATTTTTTCACGTTGGAACTTAGATCTGCATCCTTCTTCTTCACGGAGCAGCTGAATGATATTTGAGGCGTATCAATGGGTCCCACCCTGGCAGGACCACTTGTCGTCTGTGTGATAACACTGCATAGTTGTCCCCTCAGTGTGACACCAAGGGTCTGATGGGAGACTGAGGTGTTTTGTTTGTTTGTTTGTTTGTTAATTTTTATTGGGGAACAGCATGTTTCTCCAGGGCCCATCAGCTCCAAGTCGTTGTCCTTCAATCTAGTTGTGGAGGGCTCAACTCAGCTCCAAGTCCAGTCGCCATTTTCAATCTTTAGCTGCAGGGGCGAAGCCCACCATCCCATGCGGGAATCGAACCGGCAACCCTGTTGTTCAGAGCCCACGCTCTAACCAACTGAGCCATCTGGCCGCCCCTAGAGTGAGGTGTTTTGACGTCTTCATGCACAACATTTATGGTGTAGAATCAGAGTGACAGGAGGACAACAGGCATCACCTAATTCAACATACTTTACAACGCAAGTGACCAAAGCCCCAGCGAGGAAGAGACTTGTCCAAGGTCACACAATTATGTTAGTTGTTGTGTCTGGACTTGAACCCTATACCTTGCCTCTATCTTTTTTCTTCTCTGCCTCTTGACTCTATCCCATGCTTTGCATAAGTGGTAGCCTCAGTTTCAAGAGCGACCCTTCTTCTATACAAGGTTCTTTCTGAGACTCTTGGTCATGAACAGTCCACTCATGTGTTTCTCTCCTCAGTTTCTTTAGCATATCCTTGAACTTGGGAAGCTGCGTTTTGAAGCAGTAATGCCACAGAAACCCTGACCCCTTTGGCATCTGTAGTTGGTCAGTTAAATGGGGGGGTGGGGAGTGGAAAGTCAGGGCAAGTGGGAATTCATTAAAAAATAGACATTTTTTATTTTTACCTTTAAACATGTCTATTTGAACACCCTGAGGCAGGACCAACGCCTTTTGAGGACGAGCATCTGACTCAACACCCACTTCTTTCCTTCTTAAACCACACCCCTAATACGTGACTCTATGATTTCCGGTTTTGATTTCTTTAAAGCAGAGCAAATTGCAAAGTAATCTGAATGCCAAAACCTAATTTTTTACTTCTAGTTTTTTATCGTTTTGCACCTATACCGATCTGACAGACTTTTAAAAAAGCAACTCACGTTTTTTATTCCTTCCAAAGCATTCAACCTAGTTTTCATGGCAAATCTTTGTTCAGTCATATTTTATAGGTTTTGTGTAATAGCTCATCAAATAGGTAATTATGGTAAATATGCAGCAGGTATAAATGGGGAGGGACACACACACAATTGATACACAGCGTGCATGGCCATCACTTGGGAGAGGCCGATGGACCACGGGGAACCGTAGAGGTTTCCTGACTGGAGCGTCCCTATGTGGCTGGCATCTGTGAGTGTGTCTCATGAGGGAGCCTGTTGGTTGGTCCAGAGAGCTGGCTCACTAAAGGATGGCTAAGAAGAGTTTCTGCTAGAATAACTGGTTTTAAATTGAGCCACTTACTGTGTGCCAGGCACTGGACTAAGCTTTATGTGGATTATCTCACTTAATTCTCAAAACACTTCTGTAAGTGACCCCCTGACCTCTGAAGCTGAGAAACATGAGAATCACATGGTAGGCATCCTGCCTGGTTCAAAGTCACACAGCTGGTGAGTGTTGGGCCGAGAATTCGAACACATGACGATCAATACAATTCTGACGGCCGCGCTCTTAACCAGGTCATTACATTAAAGGGGCGCCTTGCCATGAGAGCCAGTGATTTGTTCAAAGGTGATCCCTTGGAGTATGTGTGTAGGGGGAGAAGGGTTGGTGGCCCCAACAAGTGACACTGCTTTAACCCTCCCCACCCCAGTTTGCTGATTTGACCACAGAGCTCGCTGATGAACGCTTCAAAGGAGACGTGGCCTGCCAGGTGCTGGAAAGTGAGCGGGCAGAGCGGCTGCGGGCCTTCCGGGAGGTCCAGGAGCTGACGGTGAGTGGTCCGGGGTGGTGGGGGGTAGATGACCAGGCTGTTTGGGAGAGGTTGGGCCTGCTCCCGCCCTCACATCTGGGATGGGTAAGTCTAAGCAAGAGGCCTTGGCGTACCCACTCCCACGCTCAAGGTCCTGGAGGACATTTGGGTCTTGCCAAAGACGTGCCCTTGGCCTTAGAGGTGCCCCGGATGAGGACTGTCTGTGTTGGGAGACACTGGAGACACTGTGTGGGTGAGATGGCCAGCCCAGGCTTCTGTGTAGCTGCAGTTCGAAACCTCGAGGCTTTTCTTCCAGAGCAAGTATGAGCAAGTCCAGAAGAAACTGGGAGAAGTAGAGAAGCAGTTGGAAGAAGCCCAGCAGAAAGTTCACTTGAATGACTTGGAAAGGAGTCACGCTGGAGGAGGTGAGCAGATTGGAACCCTTGGGATGACATGCTGGTGGCCAAAGCTGGCCTTTTGTTTCATTCATTCATCCATGCATCCATTCATGCATCCGTTCATGCATTCATGCATGCATGCTTTCATTCATGCATCCATTCATGCATCCATTCATGCATCCATTCATGCATCCATTCATGCATCCATTCATGCATCCATTCATTCATTCATGCATCCATTCATGCATCCATTCATGCATTCATTCATCCATTCATGCATCCATTCATGCATCCATTCATCCATTCATGCATCTATTCATGCATCCATGCATGCATTCATCCATGCATCCATTCATGCATCCGTTCATGCATTCATCCATTCATACAAAGCACTTACCTTGCAGCAGACACTGCCTTAGGGGTTGAGGCTTGGTCAGAGCACACAAGCACACACCTAGCCCTCTTGGAGCTTAGAGTCTAGAGGAGTCTAAAGGGCAAATGATTAAACAGGTAATTCAACCACCTCGCAAATAACAAGTAATCACTGTGACAGGTGCTGTTTAGTAAGAATGCAAAGAATGGTCAAAACAATAGGGACTCTATGGGGAAGGCACCTTTATAGTTACAGGAATAGTTTTAATATAAATGTTGTGGAAGGCAGTTTAGTGGTTCCATGTGGAATCTACACAATTGTACCTGTGGATTCAAATCTAGATTCTGGCTCTTAGCAGATGAGTGGTTTGGGGCATAGGAATTGTGCCTGGGTCTCTCCATCTTTCAAATGGACGTCATCATAGATGAGCAACAGAAAGCGTTTGGCTGTGTATGTGGCACAGAGTGCTGGGTAGCTGTTAGTTACTTCATCCTTACTACCACTGCTAAGAGTGGGGTCGTTATCCGTGCTCATAACCCGAGGAGCAGAGACTACGACTGTTCCCATTTAAAAGCAGCGTCAGGCACGCAGCAGTTATTGAATAACTGGGGAGAAGGTGAGAGCTGCCCAAGGACAGGTGTGCTCAGCAGAGCCTGGGCTTTCTGGTGGTACCCATCTTATCCAGTTGCCTGGAGACTCACATACCATGGTTGGATGGGCATGATGACATCTTTGTCCACGCCTGTCCCCAGTCTAAATGAGTCAGGTGAAAGGATGCCCAGTGTGTCTGTCAGCTTTTCTAAAATGTTGACATCATGCTTTCAGTGACCCCAGAGAATGTCTGCCCTAGAAATACGAGGGACACTCAGAGGAACGGAGGTCTGGAGATGGTGGAAAGAGCCAAGGCACATTTGCTTTCTACTCCATTCTTGTTCTCCTCTCCTCCTGGCTTCCCCATGGCAAGCATTTCCCTGGCAGGTTAACACGGAGGAGTCAGAAATTCTCTGATCGGGAGACCCCACAAGGTAGGGTCCACCCAGGGGTGTGGGAAAGGTATTTGCATAGAACTAGCAGTAGGGACAGGGCCGTTTTCCCCAGAGGAGCTTGGGCTCCAGTTTCATCCTGACTGTGATTTATGTTCACGTGATACTCCCGAGTTTGTTTTCCTGTAGAAAGTTGTGGGAATTGAAGGAAAGGGGAGATGTGCACAGCTGTTGAGCACATTCGCCACCAGTTCTGGGTACTGATTTCCAGGAAGCCAACCCACAAATATGTTGTGTTTCGTTATGAAAGTAATACATACTCATCAGAGAAATTTTCTAAAATAGAAGAAAGTTGGAAGAAGCAATAAAACACTTAAATCACACCACTGCAAGGCCACCCAAACCTCTCCCATGGATTGAGCTGGAGCACAAATTATTAAAAATGTCTGTGTTTTTGCTCTATGCATGGTTAAGTGTTTAAAGAGAACCTTTTTATGGTGTGTATCCTGCACTGAGCTGGACCCTCTGGGGGCTCCAGAAGAACTTTAGTTGGTCCCTACTCCAGACACTTGCCATATAAATGGGGAGGTCCAATAAACCCAGGAAAAACGTGATGGGCTGAGCTGTACATACTGATTAAGAATGGCACCCGTGGGGAGGGAGGTTGGCGGTGGAGATCAGCCTTGAAGAATGGAGAGGTTTCCTCATCTGCTCGTTACCCATTCGTACCACTTAACTCTGTAGCACATCACAGCACACAGGGCGTATCGTTCCACTACACAAATGCTTTCTGCTTCCTCTTCCTTTTGCAGGCTATACTGTTTGCTACTTGAGATTTTGTTTGTTTCTCCCCAGTGAGGAGACAGGATTCATTTCCCACCGTGATATTATTTACCTTGGTGGAAACTTGAACGAATTCTCACTCCTTACAATTATGTCATTCTTCTGTTTCAATTAGTTATGTGGGAATCCCTACTGGGGTCATCTCCTGCAAGACCCCAGTCCTACCACCCATCCATCCATCCACCCATCCATCCATCCACTCATCTGTCTGTCCATCTGCCCTACCATCCATTTATCTACCAGTTTATCAGTTCTCATGTCCACCCATCCACCTATGGAACATTTATGATATGTTAGGCATTGTGGTAAGTCTTGGGGACACAATGTGAACAAAAATATGTTTGCTGCCCTGTGAGTTTGAGTCCTTTTCTGGATTTTCATAAGCTTCCCTTCTGAAAGCCCCAGTCATGCTTGGCATTAGCTGTATTTTACATGTTTATCTCCCCCACTAGATTTTCCTGGAGATAGAATGTTTCCTTATTCATTATCCTTTGTGCCTGATATGCAGTAGTGTGCTCAATAAGTGTGGATGGATGGAAGGTAGATGGAAGAATGTATGATGGATGTATGATGGATGTATGATGGATGGATGGATGGATGGATGGATGGATGGATGGACAGATGGATGGAAAAATGGAGGAATGGATGGATGGAGAGATGGATGTGGGGTGGATGGATGGATGGGTAGATAGATGGATGCATGGAGAAATGTATTGTTTGGATGGTCTCTATTTTAAGCTGTTCACTTATGGAATGTTTCTCATAGGTCTAGTAGTATATGAGATAGTATACAAATGGTAAAAAAAAAAAAAGAAATCATAATATGGTCTAGCCTATTCCATTCAGCCAGTTTTCATCAACCAGCAAATAATTTTTTTTTCAGATCTTTACCAAATCAAGGGATTGTTCTGTTATCTGATGGAGACATCTTGTGACCAATGTCTCTTGTCATTAAGCATTCAGTAGACACTTTAATTATTACTTGTTGATTTCTTTGTTAATTCAGCCAACAGTCACTGATTAATATTCTGTCACCCAATGTGGTTGGCCAGTAGGATGATTTCAATGGGTGAATTTGTATCAACCTGGGGAAACTTCCGTGTGTAGGGAACTCTTCTAGAGGGTATTGAGGATCCACAAATGACTAAGACATCTCTGCCCTCAAGGATTTTCTTTTTAAAAGAAGGGTATGTGTACACTTGTGGAGAAGTTGAACAGTATAAAACAACTGAGCTTAGACCAGTGAGCAGTCAATCACGTTAGACAACAGGAGGTGGTCAGGACAGGCTACCTGAAGAAAGTTTTATTTTTAATTATTAAGTTTGGACTTGAAGCAGGATTTCCTAACCTGAAGTCCAAGGTCAAGCCTCAGGAACTCTGTGAATATTGTGACACTGTGTAAGTGGAGGGGAACCCCCCTCATTCACCCAGCCTTCGTCCTGGTCTCTCTAACTTTGGTGAACAGCAGATGAGTGGCAGATGCGCTTCGACTGTGCTCAGATGGAGAATGAGTTTCTCAGAAAGCGGCTACAGCAAGTCGAGGAGAGGCTGGACTCAGAGCTGACGTCCAGGAAAGAGCTGGAGCAGCAGGTAAGAGGTGGTAGAGAATCTGCATCACAAGAGCGTCAGAGATTGGGCAGGTACACGTTCTCACCTCCCCTATTCAAGGCGCTGACTGAACCTGGGGAGGGAGAAAAGGGGCACCCACCATTTCACGTTTTCCATCTCCCTGTTATTACAAAGGCTGGCCACTGTGGGATATGAAAAATATTTCCTCTACCTGCAAGGGTTCTACTCTGGGGAAGAGTACTCGGTGGTATAAAGAACATGAACATAAACTCAGGCTGAGTTGCGGTGCCATTTCTGCTTTGACCTTGCAGAAATCACCTTACATTTTGGGCCTCAGATTTCTCATCCATAAAACGATTATAATATGCTCTTAAAGTAGTCAAATTTTATGCATTCCATTGCCTCTATTCTAACCTGCCACACCTCCCTTTCTCATCTGGACCAGAGCATACCTGGTCTCCTTGCCTCCAGCCTCTCCTCTCAACCACTGGCCACACTGCAGCCAAAGGATCTTTTTAGAGTCTCTGTCAGAATCTTGTGTTATCGCAAGTTATGTTGACTCTCATGGTGGCTCATTTCCTTGTGTGTTTTGTGAATTTTGATTGTGAGCTCAACTTCCACTTGTTCCTCTATTCCTACCACAGCAGGCTCAGGGGGTCTGCATTGTGGAACGGCCCTTTTTCCCTCCTGACTCTCATGGTAAACGTTTCGGTGTGTTTAGCTCTTTATTTTTTATTTTTTATTGTGAGTCGATCTTATTTTTTTTAACCTTATTGATTTTAATGGGAGTCTTTACAGGTTTGTGGATGTATGTGTTCCTCTAGAAGAAGCACTTTTGCACTTTGTTCTGCAACAGCCCCTGAGAGTTTGCTAAATTCTCAGTTTCACAATTTTGCAACATATGCAAAGTGTCAATTCAAGCTCTAAGTCCATATGAGGCACGGACCTGGGATTTTGATTTCTGGTGGAGATAGATGTTTTCTACCCACTCAGAGCCAGAGTGCCAGCAAGCTTTCTTACCACCCTCCAGGCCAGTGGGCGGAACTTTTGTTGTCCCTTCTCACTGAGGTGCAGCTCTTTGAGGGTTCTGCCTTAATGCAAGGGTCTTCATTCCATTTCCCCACTTTGCCCCAAGGCGTTGGCTCCTGTCTCTGAGCAGGCATTCAAATACAGCTTCTATCCTTAGGGATGTTTCTGGATCTGTCAATGGATCCTCTTCACCCCTACCCTGGTTGCCATAATGTCAGCATCTACCATTATTGCTCTGGTGTTGTGTCCTCTGCATTTGCGATATTCTGATGTTTCCCTTTCTTTCTTGAAAGTGCAGCTCGACATTACAAATATGATGTCATCTGATCTAGTGTTTCTAGAGGAATGGAATGATGGTTTAGCCAACTATCTCTAGTCTACACTCTAATCAGTGGTAGGCTGGTAAACCAGCGCTCTGAAAACAGACAGACAGACAGACAGTCCCCTACCCCATGCATAGCATTTGCCAATTGCCAATTTCCATGGTGAAGAGAGTCCCAACCATGAGCAGTGTGAAGTTAGTATTGTATTGTCCCTGAATGTAGGATTGGGAACAGATGTGCAGAATCAGCTCTCGTCGTCAGTAGAAGCCAGCTCCGGCACACCACTGAGTGCAGACACACTCAGTTGTCTCAAGTTCACAGCAAAATTGAGCAGAGGGTACAGAGATTTCTCATAGACCCCCTGCCCCTACTATCAGCATCCCTCACCAGAGGAGTACCTTTGTGACAATGGAGGAACCCACACGGACACGTCATTATCTCCCAAAGTCCATAGTTTACATCAGGGTTCTCTCTTGGGGTTGTGCATTCTATGGATTTGGGCAACTGTAAAATGACAGGTACCCACCATTATAGTTTCATACAGAACAGTTTCACTACCCCAGATGTCCCCTGTGTTCCCCCATTCATTCCTCCCCTTAACCCCTGGCTCCCACTGACCTTTTTCCTGTCTCCACAGTTTTGCCTTTTCCAGAATATCTCATTGTTGGAATCATACAGTCGGTAGCCTTTTCAGATGGGCTTCTTTCACTTAGTCATAGGCATTTAAGTTTCCTTCACGGCTGGATAGCTCATTTCTTTTTAGCGTTGAATAATATTCCATCATTCTGGAGGGACCACAGTTTATTTACTCCTTCACCGGCAGAAGGCCGTCTTGGTGGTGTCCATATTTTGGCAATTAGGAATAAAGCTGCAATACGCATCTGTACACAGGTTTTTATGTGGACTTCTGTCCCCCTTGGGGTAAATACCAAGGAGTACAATTGCTGGATTGTATGGTAAGAGTAGGTTTGGTTTTGTAGTAAGAAACCCCCAACCTGTCATCCAAAGTGTCTGTACCATTTTCATTCCCACCAGCAGTGAATGAGAATGAGAGTTCCTGTGTCTCCACATCCTCACCAGCATTTGGTGGTGTCGGTGTTCCGGATTCTAGCCCTTCGTAGGTGTGTAATGGTATCTCCCTGTGGTTTTACTTTACATTACTCTGATGACATATCACGTGAAGCATCTTTTCACAGGCTTATTTGCCATCTGTCTTCTTTGTTGAGATGTCTGTTCAGGTCTTTGCCTCAATGTTGAATGAAGTTGGGTTTCTCATTGTTGAGTTTTAAGAGTTCCTTGTATATTTTGGATAACAGTCTTTTATCACACATGTCTTTTGCAAGTATTTTCTCTCAATCTGTGTCTTATCTTTTCAGTCTCTTGATAGTGTCTTTTGCAGAGCAGAAATTTTTAATTTTAATGAAATCCAGCTTATCACTTCTTTCATGGATCTTGCCTTTGGTCTCATATCCAAAAAGTCATTTCCAAACCCAAGGTTATCTAGGTATTCTCCTATGTTGTCTTCTAGAATTTTTATAGTTTTGCATTTTATATTTTACATTTTGTGATCCATTTTTAGTTAAGATTTATGAAGGGTGTAAGGTCTGTGTCTAGATTCACTTTTTTTCGCATTTGGATATCTAGTTGTTCCAGCACCATATGTTGAAAGACTGTCTTTTCCCCATTGTATTGCCTTTGTTCCTTTGTCAAAGATCCAGTTGACTATGTTTAGTGGGTCTATTTCTGGGCTCTCTATTCTGTTACATTGCACTGTTTTCTTTTCCCTCCTTCCAAAATGTGCCTTATTCTTTCTCACCTTGGGGACTTTGCATATGCTGTTTCCTTTCCCTAGAACATTCTTTCTCTCCCCTACCTAGATATCTCCAGCTATCCTTAAGATCTCAGCTTAAATGTCATTCCCTCCAGAAAGTTTTCCCTGACACAGATTTGGATGAGTGCCCCTGAAATGTTTCTCCCAATATAAGCTTCATCACGCTGTATTATAATTATCTGCTTCCTTCCTGGTCTCCCCACTGGAGGAAAGCACCGTGAGAGTAGAGGTCATATTGGGGTGTGCTACTATTCTATACGTCTCCTCACGATGAAAAGAAAATATCACGAGCTCACCTTGCAGAGGTGGACCAGGGTGAAATCACATGGAATTTTACCCACAATGGAAACAAGCCTCATCTTCTTCCATGGTGGTGATGGTTTTATTGATTGTGCCCAATTTGGACGTGATATTGTGGTCCTCCATGAGACACCGGGCACTGTAGATACACAGGACGATGACTGTAGGAAAACAGCCCACTTCTTTAATAACAAATTACAAAGTCGGGTCAGTGTCCCCCAGGAAAGGGAGCAGTCATGCTACATTAAAAAGTAATAACACTGCAACCTTTTCTGAGTAGCCGAATATAAGAAAACATCTCATTCGCCTTCAAATACTGAATTTAGAATTACAGGCTTCATTAACTCAGCATTTTGCTTATTTAAAGCAGTGCCTTAATGAGGCCATTTCTTCAAAGCGAGTGTTCTGAGATGTCCTCTCTCCCACATCTAAACTAGGCCATTTGGGAGGGTGTTTCCTGGAGGAAGATGCAAGAGCCTTTGCTTTCTGTGTGTTTACAGCCGGATGTGTGCACTCCTGTGTACGTCAGCCGTCTGAAGTGCCACTTACGGCTGTAACCTTTAGAGTCTGTCTCTGGAGCCCGTCTCCGTGTGCCACGCTAGCTGCTTCCTGGCTAACCCTCACATAGCTCCCCATATTATGCCAGCTGATGGGGACATTTATTATATAGTCCTCAAGGGGCAGGGCATGGAAGGAATTGGTAAGAGTGTTGACATTTGGATTATTGAAAACAATGAAAAGCCATCCCAAGAGATGAATGGGATTATCCCCCCATTCTACCTGTCAGCAAACTGAGGCTCAGAGAAGTAGCTTCCTCAAGGTAACTCAGGTAAAAAGTGGTCAAGACAGGGTGTCTCTGCCTCCAGTGTCTGTTCTCTTCCCATTATGCTCACCTGGGAAATGGCAGCTGCTTGAAATAAGAAAAAGCCCGTCTCAGTGCCAGCAGAGTGGGGTGAGTCATTCTGTTACTCCCACAGCTCGGGGAGCTGCAGAATGCTTACGAGGGGACCAAGAAGATGGCTCACCAACTAAAGAGGAAGTGCCACCATCTGACCTGCGACCTGGAGGATACCCGCTTCCTGCTGGAGAACCAGCAAAGCCGAAACCACGAGCTTGAGAAGAAGCAAAAGAAGTGAGTCATGTCCCGTATCACCACCTGGGTGCCAGGATGGGCTGCATGGGCCGTGGGGTCTTCTGGGGTTTCCGGCTTCTCCTCCTAAACCGCCTCACTTCTGCCTGGACTCCTCATCCATGGGTCTTAACTTCCTTGCTGTGCCCTAATTCTCTGCCCTCCCCTCCCCCACATGCCTTACGGCTGTAAGGTTCTCCCAAGCATCCAGCAAAAGATGATTCTTTTCTGTTACCCAGTCTCAGCTCTGTTACCAACTGACCATGTGACCTTGGGGAACTTCCTTGGCCTCTCTGGGCCTCAACATCCCCATTGATCAAGTAGGGAGTTTGTTACGGTGACTAGGAAAGCCAGTGCTGATGTCAAACCACCCTGGTCCAAGTCCCAGCTGGGCCTCTTCCTAAGCTGTGTGACCTTGGACAAGTCATCCCCCACTTCTCAGCCTCAGAGTGTTATCCTTAGGTGGGGGGTGAGAATGTTCCCTTGTGGTGAGGATTAAATGATACAGTTGTATATCCAGCTGGACTAAATTCTGGTCCCTGGCTATCCGTCGTGTGATATATGGGAAAAGAAAATGAGGAGTCACTTCCATTGTCACTTAGGGTTTAGACTCTTGGATCACGTGAACAATTCGGGCAGGGACTGGACGTCGTGCATGAACAAGATGGTGGTCTTGAAGCTGCAGACTGTCTCCCATGCTTGCATTCCCATCGGGATGCTGTCACAGCTAGCCGGTGGTGGAGGCTAGACTGGAACCCAGGTCCATTCTCACAGGTTTTCTGATGCAAAACCTCAGCACCTGTGATGCTTCAATCCCTGGACACCGTGGCTGTGTCTGAAGCTCTTCAGCTCACTTGGAGAGGGGAAAGGTGTGCAGGGGTCCTATTTGGAGCTAGACAAGTTCCTAATGGAAGCTTCACAGGCAGCAAATAGATCAAAGATAGCCTCATTTAGAAGGTCCCAGATAAAAATACAGAAAAAAGTGTGCCAGGATGTGGTTTTGCTGAGGGTGCCTCTTTTCCAAGAGGTGGCAAGCTGAATTATATTTCCATGGGAGTGGCATAGATTTTTAACTTGATCTGCATTTCATGTTGTTTCTCCTCTTTATCTTTGAGCTTTCCTGAGCTGGCTTCTTCACCTGAAAGAAAGATCTTTGGAGGTTGTTAGCCTGTGCCCCCAACCCAAATAAGAGAGGTTTATTCTCATCTTATGGATATCTATCTGACTGTTTTCTTTGCAACCTTCTCATGGGTGCTCTGGCTAAACCTTGCCCTTGCTGTGGGGAGAATAGCTTAGTCCACCCTGGTTATTTCCTGTGTGACCTTGTCAAATGACACCACGTCTCTAGGCCAAAGGAGTCCTTGGACGTACGCGGGCCTCCTAGAACTGAACAATGGTTTCATCAGGTCCCATCTGTAAATCAAGAGGGATTTACAGACGGAGTCATCCCCCAGTTTTCTGCCAGCGATGATGATTTTGGTCATCTGTGGGTTCCACTCCTATTCTGAAAAGCCTTATAGAGGGGTTCAGCTCTCTGGTGGGTAGGGGGCCTACTGCTGGAGTTTACTCAGCCAGAAAATACCATGTCTCTGGTCTTTCCTTCACCTTCTTGGGCAGAATCCCTCATTTGAAGTACTTAACAACCTCCCCACTGGAAAAATCCCCATTGCTTCATACTTACATTTCCTCCTCTCAAGACTTACACCTGTCCTGTGACGCCCTCTGCTCTGCTACCATTTCTTGGCAAAAGTTAATTTTGTTAGTTTTGTTTCGATGCTAATTGCACACAGCACTCATTATCTTTCTAGGTGGATTCACAGTTTAGCAGGGAGCCTGTGAAGGCAGCAGAAGTCTCAGTCTGATGGTGGAAATTGAGGCAGAATGACCACCGTGAGGGAGAGATCTAAGCTAACAATACGTCCTTCTCACCTCTCTCTAAATTTCATCAGATTGTACATACAGTTACTTCCTTAGCTTGCTGGGCCCAGAATGGAGGGATGGCTCCACACTGGTAGAGTTCCCTGTCTTGACCTTTGGCTTCCAAGTTCAGAGTGGTCCAGAATGGTTCCATTTGGGGTTGGCTTCTTGTTGCCATGGTTACCTCATGGGTCACAAAGCTCAGTTCCCAGGGCTGATAGAACTCCCAGCCTGCTTCCTTGGGGTAAGGTCTGTGCTGGCCTCACTGACTCCCACACTCGCCAGAGGCTGGATCCAAGCCCCACTTCTGGGGGGAGGGGTGAAGGGCATGTGCAAATCTGCCTGGCCTCAGTGGGTCGGTCAGTATGTTCCAGAAGTTGGGGTCTGTAAGAGCCATTCTTTGGCATTAGGCAGCCTGTTAAGTCAAGGACTCCTTTGAAACATCAGTTACTGTCCGGCTCCCCCTGTTTTCCCCCACCTGTCCCAGGGCATGGGCAGGTAGGTGGGGGACTAGCTAAGATAGTAGAGAACCTTGGCTCAATCCTACTTCCACCATTTTGGAAAGTTGGGCTGAATCACTATACGTCTCTTCTGTAAAATGGATACAATAGCATGTTGCTTGCTGAATTGTTACAAGTACTACGGTGGACCCCAGCCCAGAGCTCTTTGGGACTGCTAGATCACTGTTGTCATTGCAATGTTTCCATTCAGAGGCCGCCAATCACGCCTCTTGAATGATATCACCAACAGCCAATCAGAAAGCTCCTGGGCCGTTGCCACAGTAGGGGTTCCCTCATGTGACCCATGACTGGCTTTCTCAGGAGTCTGAGGCTTACAATGACGATCTAGTGTTAAAGACATTAGATAATTTTGTAACACGTGAGACTTCTCTTCACCAAGGCCTAAGCGCCATGCCCAGTTTGGCCATCTGGTCACACCCAGTTCCTTGGAGCAGGGGGCCTTTCTATGTGGTCTGAGGGCAAGTGACCAAAGTCGCAGCTCACTGAGACTTGGCAGAGCCACCTCTATTGGTTTCCTCATCTGTGATAGGGATCAAAGGCTGCGACAACTCCACGGAATGATGTAAAGTGCAAGAAGTGCTTCTCACCCCGTGTTCACCATCCTGGAGGGGCAGGTGGGCCCCCAATGAGCCATTTCCTAATTCCCTGGACGGTCCTAAATAGGACTATATAGGCTTTGTGTGATCTGCTGGGGAAACACATGAAGGCAAGACTGACTGTGTAAATGTCCAGCATTGTATCAACAATTACTGTGCTCTGATATGGGTTGTGAGTGTAGAAGACCGACAACGTCACGTAAAATGTGAAACGTCGCCTATTCCCTTGTTTGTGTGGACGTGCACATTCATCCATTTGTGATTATCAGATGCCAAACCTGGGCCTTGTAGCGTTAAAGGTTCTTGGCATATATTGGCACACCAGATAGATGAGCTTTTCCTCTATATATCTTTTTAATTCTTACTCTCTATCTTTACATAGTTTTGTCTACTCTTATTTTTATCACATTTTAAATATGTATTCAGTATGTTTGCAGAAACTCTATATAAACCTTAAAAGTTGCTCTTTGGTATTCCAGATTCCTACCCCGCATCCACAACCTGACATAAAAGCATCAAGCAACGCCTTCCATCTCTCTCTCTCTCTCTCTCTCTCTCTCTCTCTCTCTCTCTCTCTCTCTCTCTCTCTGTCTCCCCCTCCCTCCCTTCCTCCATCCCTCCCTCCCTCCATCCCTCCTTCCCTCCCTCCCCCTCTCTCCTGTTCTCAGCAAGCTTACTACCTCTGCCAGCCCCTGTCCTCCCCTGCCCCAGGTACCCCACCTCCGTGCCCTGACATGTGTTTTGCTTGGACAGGTTTGACATGCAGCTGGCCCAGGCCCTGGGTGAGTCCGTGTTTGAGAAGGGCCTCCGCGAGAAAGTGACCCAGGAAAACACCAGTGTCCGGTGGGAACTGGGCCGGCTGCAGCAACAGCTGAAGGTAAGGGATGGAGGGCACGGAGCCTCTCAGCTCTTGGTTTCTGGGTCTCAGGAAAACCCACCGTGCACCTGCTGTACATGCTGACAGGGAGGGAACGCTGGGTGGGTGTGCCGGTCTGCCAGCCAGCTGGAGTCGTGGACCCCAGCATGCCTTCATAAAACAAACAGCGGATGGCAGCTGGATGATCAGACCTCCCTAGCTTGATGTATGGAAATTGTTCTGGTCCCCTGCACGAATGCCAAGGTGCCCACCTGGGGGCTATGAGAGACGTGGTATAGAGTTAGCTGTAGCCCAATCCAGGGGCAGTGCCCTGTCCCATGCAGGTTCCAGTGCAGAGGGGTTTTATTGAAACAGGCACCTCAGTTGGCTGCTCCTCCCCCTGCTGTGGCTCCCTATTACCCCTGGGAGAATTTCTAAACCTCTTAGTCTGGCATGCAGCTCCTTTATGAGCTAGCCCAAAGCTCTTTGCTCCTGGAGGTGACGTTCTCACCTGGAGGAGTCATTTCTGGACACTGTCCTCCCTGCTCCATCTCAACCCCGGCCTCAGCAGGTGTACAGCTTACACATGGGGCAAGCACTCCATTTATGTGCGTTGAGGTCTAACTCTAGGGTCAGTGGCGTCGCCCTCCCACCCCTACCTGTCTGTGCTGTTCCAGAGAGCAGCCCCTGGTGTCCCACAGGGGACACTGTGAGGGTCTGGAGCTGGCATAGAACTGGCCTGCACTGCAAAGTGGAAAGCACCAAGCCAGTGGGTCGCAGAGGTGACCCTGGAGGGGGGTTGTGTCATGTGACTCCAGAGCTCTGCCCTCTTTGTCCCTGTAGCAAAAGGAGCAGGAAACCTCGCAGCTGCAGCAGGAGGTGGAGATGCTACAGGCCCAGAAGCGGGAGCTGCTGGAGGCGCCCTCTCTGGGGGAAAATTGTGTCCCTGGCTTGAAGGAGAAGCTCTGGAAGCTAGAATCCAGTGCCCTGGAGCAACAGAAAATCCAGAACCAGCAGGAAAACACCATCAAGCAGCTGGAGCAGGTAGAAGAGCCTTGTCTGGGGACAATGCCCTGACCCATGCTGGCACCAATGCAGAGGCATGTTATTAAAATGTGAGATGGGTACTCTCTCAGCTGCTCCTCATCCTGCTGTGGCTCCCTATTACCCCCAAGAACCTCTGAATCCCTGGGTCTGACATTCGGGTCCTTCATGTTCTAGCCCAATCCTACCATCCTGCAAGCTTCAGTGTCACCTCTTCCGCTTCTTCTTGCCCTGATAACCTTCTTGAAAATAGCCCAACCTCCAGGCCACATTCACTTTCCATCTCCTTAGCTGGTTTGTTCTTCTTCACAGTACCTGCCATCCCATTCGCTAGTATTTAACACAAATTTTGCTCAATGCTTCTCTCCCCCATCAGGATATAAGTTTCAGGAAGGCAGGGTTTTTTTGGTTGATCTTTCTTATAGGGCCTCCCTAGAACCTAGAATGAGGCCAGGTACCTAATTGCTGCTCAATTAATAACCACTGACCCAATGTCTGACATTTATTGAGCACTGTCTGTGTACCAGACTCAGCTCCAACCTCTCCCTGTGTATCACCTCATGACTCTCCACAAGAATCTAGGTGGTGAGATATTATTAGTATTATCTCCACTTTACAGATGTGGAAGCTGAGGCCCAGAGGTGTAGAGAAAGTGGCAGGGACAGGATTTGGAGCCTGGGCCATGTGACTCCACAGTGCCTGGCAACCTACTATGTACACAGCATTGCGTATACTCTCAAGGAAGATTGGCGTGCTGGTCTTTGGGAAATGCAAAATAACTAAGGGGAGTAAGACAGGCATATCAAATACTCCCGTACCGGCACCCTCAATGAACTATCAAATTAATATTTTATTCGTCTGCTTGTTTTTTTATATGCCTACCTGGTTCCATAAAGAATTTGAGGCAGCTTATAAGATGTATGCATAACCAAATACAAAAATTAAAAATAAAACAATCCTAGCCAAAAAGACACAAATTAAAATAGATGCTGGGGGGGGCAGTGAATTAATGTGCAGATATGCAAAACATGTGTGATCTTACACACTTAATTGTTTTAGCTTTAAAATTCCTAGTGGCCAGAGAGAAAAAGGAAATGTGAGTTGCATGCTTTTTTATTATCCCCAAGAGAAAAACAAACCAGTTTTTCAAGGGGAAGCAAGGCTTTTCCTGATGCTTAGCTCTAAAGGAATTTCTCATGTGGGATTTCATATGGGGCAATTATTTTGGAGAGGTTTTAAGGTTGGGAAAATTGGACCAGGCAGTGTAAATATGTAAAGCGGGGAACTCTGAGCAGCTCTGATGAAGTGGGAGGTGGGAGGATAGGAGAGTGAGGGAGTGGGGTTGGAGGTTGGGGGTGGAGTATGGGGGGAAGGCTGGGGTGCCCACCCTTGCTTCTCGTTTACCTCCCACTCCATCAGAATGGAACCTGCTGTGTATTGCGACCCAGGAGTGGTGGACATGGAGGAACAGAGTCTGGAGCAGTTCGGAAAACAGCTCCTTTACTCCCTCAGTCAACCCATATTTATTAAGCACCTACTTTGTGTCATGCACCGTGCAGATGTGAAGGGTGCAGCTGCAAACAAGCCATGCGTAGTCTCCTGACGTTCATAGTCACGCTGAGTGTTGTCGGAAAGTGTAACTTGCAGATCTGGTCTTGGGAGCCGAGCCGAGGAAATAGGGAATTCCTGGGAGAAGTGACATTTACCAAAGCTGACGGATGAATCCGAGTTGGCTGATCAAGAGAATTCCCGGCAGGAGGAATAGTCCATGCAAAAGCCTGGAGGCAGGAAAGGCATGTGGCATTTAAGGAGCTGTTACGTTTCCTGTAGATGAGGTCCACACGGCAGCTCGCTGTCTGCATGACCTTTGGCAAACCCCGTTTTCTCTAGGCTTCAGTCTCCTCATCTGTACGGTGAAATCTGAGTCTTGTCAATCCCCTAGTTTCCTCCCAAACCCACCTAGGAATCTGTAAAAGTTCACGAAGGAGGGGGAATATCCATGTAGGACATTAGGGGGCATGGAGGATAGTGCAGTATCACCTAGCAACCCAGAGTCAAGAAAAAGCAAGCACTTTGGAAAATTGTGCTAACCCTTTAAGAGGCCATCCGGGGACCACTCAGTGCTCAGAGGCAGAAATCATGGGGATGCAGGAACGGGGCACAGGCTCACGACCTCAGGGACCTGAAAGTTACTGCAGCTTCTAAATTGTCCATCCTCCCCTTACACGGGAGAAGAGGCTGACTCAGCACTTTCACTCATCTTTAGCTTCACCCGTAACTTCCTGCTGCATTGTGCCCTTGTAGGTATCCCGGAGATAGTTATTGATTACAATATGGCACTTTTTCTAGGGGATTTTATGTGTACACATATAAGCTTGACATAAATGGTATTGCAGATGTCAGGAGTGTCTGAGAGGCTAGGAAAAAATGAAAAAGAAATATTATATTTACTTCCGTAAGCTCCTCATTTTGGATTATCTTCCCATAACCTCTGTCATTTTAGAGGAGGCAAGGAAGGAAGGTGACATTTAAAACGAGCATACTTTATGCCAGGAACTATAATAGGGGCTCCTATGTACACTATCCTCTTCCCCCTTCACCCCAGTCCTACATAGCAGAGAATAGTAACCACATTTTGAAAGACGAGGATTGTTTTTTCTCAGCTTAATTTCCATGTGAGGGACAGTAATTGTAACCTTCTGGAAGTTTGGTGAGAAATGCGGGGGCAGGTTGGTAAACGGTCAGCAAGTTAGAGTTTCTGCAACGTAACCCCAGTATGAGTTCCCAGTGCTTCTCCGTGGACCAGTAGCATTGCAGAGTATTATAGATAAACGAGAGCTGAAAAGTAGAGCTTCTGGGGCCCTAGACCCTGAAGATTCTGATTCCATAGGTCTAGGGCGAAGCTCTGAAATCCAAATTTAAAAAATATAGCAGGAAATTCTAAGGTGCCACAAAATTTGAGGAGTAAGAGCTTGGGTCAGTCTCTCAATTATGCACATCAAGAAAGCGAAATCTTGAACTAGAACTGGAACCCAGGCCTTCTGCCTCCAGTTTCAGAAACTTTCCTACAACATCACGCAGTGTAAACGTCATGCACAGCTCTCTGCCTGTTCTGAGCAAGTGTGGGAGGGTCTCATTCACGAGACGAGTCCTTCAGGGGAGCACAGCTCTTAGCACGTCAGGTTACCAGGCAGGGAGGGGACTGTCCTTTCTGTCTTCAAACCTACGGGGAAAGAGAAAAGTAATATTTATATGCCAGGCACTGTGCTAAGTGCTGTACACGGATCATTTCATTTAATTCTTATAGAATTCTAAGAATTCTAAGATCGTTGTTTGCTACAGAGAAAGGGGACCGATCAGAGGCAAAGTCAATTGTCCAAGGAAACATTTTGGGCCCATTATCTCCTTCTCCAGGTTTGCATATCGTCACAAATAAATTTTTATCCTGCGATCCATCCACTCACCTATCCACCCATCCAAAAAACCCTCACTGAGGGCCTGCCCCAGGGATGACAAATTCGTTTCATTAAGAGTGTTGAGAAGGATTCTGAGGCTACATCTAAACTCAGTGGAAAAGAGTGTGATTGATTAGTGATGTCTGTTATGACCACAGATTGATTAGTGATGTCTGTTATGACCACAGGAAGGGGCAGAGCAGCATTCGGGCTACTTATCGACTGCATCTGACCTTCCGGGCACCTGGGGTAGGGGGGTGAAAAATGCAGTTGGAATGTCAAGGATGACATGGAGGGCCAGGGGAGTGGGTGACGCCCCCCCTCTCACATGCTGTACTTGCTGCTCCCCAGCTCCGCCAGCGGTTTGAGCTAGAGATCGTGCGGATGAAGCAGATGCATCAGAAGGACCGCGAGGACCAGGAGGAGGAGTTGGAGGACGTCCGCCAGTCCTGCCAGAAGCGGGTACGTGAGCAGTGACGACAGCTGTGCCCTGGGACCCTGGAAGGCCCACTCCTGGGTCCTCTCCCTTAGAGGGATGGGGCTGCAGGGACTGGAAACAGACTCTTTCTGCAACCACCTGAGACCTCAGCTCCCTACATGCTTCCTAAGTGCTGGAGCAGAAGTACCTGTCATAAATATGATCGAGAAATGTCCAGAAGCCTCTGGAACTGTTAATCACCCCAAGAGCCAATAATGCCACATGACTGATGCCCTGGTAAGGACTTAGGTGTCCCAAAAAGGGGACCAGTCCCTTCTGGCTATTTCTCTGGCAACTGTAATTTCTTATAGTTTATCCAAGCTCTCTGCAGACGTTTCAAACAGTGCATAAGAAAGCAACAGACCCTTGAACTCTGACCACCTGGAAACCATCATTCTTACTATTTTTAAATTTTATTTTATCTCTTTTTCCCTGATACACACGCACACACATACATATTTGTAGAGCTAGCATTTTCCCTGCATGGGGGTCAGGCTGTTTTGAAGTCTGCTGTTCACATGGCAGTTTGTCCTGGGCCTCCTTCCATGTCAGTAGATACAGATCTAACCTACACATTTTATGGCTTAAAAGTAGTTCATCTCAGGCAGGGGTTCTGATTTATTCACCAAGTCTGTGGATACTTAGGATGTTTCTGATTTTCTGTTATTATAACCAATGCTGGGATAAATATCCTTATAGATACATGGACCAATATGAATGCAAAATGAATCCTTCAAACGGCATTACTGGAAAGCTTTGGGTGAAGCCTCATTTAACAGGCTTGGTCATTCTAGGGCTTCTCGGGGTCTGTCACAGCCTGTGTGCATGGTGACTCTCCAAGAAGGTGCTGAATAGCACTTCCCAGAGTTGACTCCTCTTATTAGCTCCCTAAACAGTCTCTCTGTAGAAACCTCTAGACGCTAAGGGTTGAGAGCTGGGGTGTTGGAATTTATAGACTCTTGATTTGAATCTTTGCACTTTCCATGTAACAACTGTGTGATCTTAGGAAAGTGATTTTAAAACCCTCAACTTCAACTCAAATCCATCCCATTCCTTGGCTCCCGGCTCTCTTGCCAGCTCTGGTCACAGAGAGCCAGTTCATGAAAAGAAAAGCAATATTACTATTGCATTTGGAGTCTCAGAGGCCTGGAGTAAGTCCCAACTCCATCCACGACCAAATGTGGGACTTGAGAGACACCAATAACCTTGCTAAAATGTCTCCATTTCCTCATTTATCATGTGGGTTAATAATGGCTACTCTGCAGGGTGACAGTGAAGATTCAAGGAGATCACAGATAAGGAAACATGGCACAGAGTTTTGTAATGGAATCCTTGTTTGTTGGAGGTGGATGAGTAATGCTGGTGTGTGTGGATGTCTAGGCAGCCGGCCCTCCCGGAGGTGCCAGGGAACCAGCCTAGTGGCCGACTTGCTCTTAGGCGCAATCAGTCCATCGAAGAGAAGGAGGTACATGTTCTTGGTACCCTGCAAAGCCCACAGTGGAGCATCATCCTGGGCAGGGCTGACGGGGCACTGGTGATTGTCAGGAGCCTGCTGGGACCTGTCAGTGCGCCTTGACACCCTGTCATCACTCCAGAGGAGTGTTTAAGAAGTGAGCCCATTCTCTACCCCTCGTGGTTGATGCTACTGCATCTGCCATTTGTCCTGCTCCTCAGGTTCCTGTGGCTCATCCTGAGGGGCTCAGCATGTTCCCCCTACAGTTCCCCAGGGTTGGAAAGAAAAAGTCAATGATTTGGGCTCATCCAGAATGGTGTGCCCTTGAGTAAGTCTTATAACTTCCCCAAGACTCTGGTTTCTCATCTGTGAAATGAGAGCAATGATCAAACATGTTCTGCCTTCCCTACGCTCTTGTGAGGAGGAGATAAAAGAATGGGAAATAACTTGTAAACTGTAAAGTGCTGGGAGTAATCATGAAAGGGCCGGTTTCTACTTATTTTCCATTACTGCATATTTGGGAGACATGAACGGCATTCTTTGAATATCCACGGGGCGCCCTGCACCAAGCTGGGTTCTTAATGTTTATCAACTTACTTAATCCTCACAAGAACTCTGTAAGGATTGATTGTCCTGGTTCTACAGGTGAAGTGACTTACCCAAGGTTACCCATCTGGGGAGTGCCTGAGCTAGGGCTTGAACTTAGGTCTGACACCAAAGCCTGGTCTCTTAATCAAGATACAAGCTTTCCCTACCCAAAATATTTGAACTACGAAAGGGCATTTAGGAAGCACTTGATAGAATCAAATTTGGGCGATGCTGCATCCCGCAGTGCTTCCTGCACAAAGGCTTACTAAAGGCTCTGATAAGTCCTGCACTGAAGAACTTGTCAACTCAGGTCCTCACACTGCTTCTAGCAGAGATTTCTGTCCCCTCCCACATCATACCTGTGAACAGCACAACAGCACGGGGAAATATTCTACTGAGTACGCTCCAGAAAACTTTGCCTTGCTTGATGCATAGTTTTTATTACTTTGTATACTTTTCAAAATTTGTTTGAGCTGTTCCAGCGTTCATTCTGAAAGCAGATGTGAGCAGAGTGCCTTATAGCTCTCTTAGAAGTTTTGAAATGAGCTTTCTTGCTACCTAAGTGACCATCAATGCCTATTTTTTCTCTTCCATGGGTCAGGAGACAAAAGCCCTCAGTCCCTGCCCGTGTGGCCTCCAGCAAAGGTTGCACTGTTTCTGGTGCATTTCAAGAGTGCTGCAAAGCACGATGAGTGCCCTGAGCCAGAGCCCCAGTGAGCTGGGGATGTGACCCAGGCCTTCCTGAGACTTTCCCGGGGACAGATTTATAAAGGGAGAGAGAGAGGTCAGAGAAAGGTGTTTCTCTCCTTATGACAGACGCTCATATTGACTTCATATCTGGTGACTGCTCTGCTCAGTCTGTCTCTCACCATGGCAGGAAATCAATTGTTAGCAACCAGGGCAGGAATGCTGATGGCCGGCTGTGTGGGCTGGCTGTGTAGGGCCAGGAGACCAACAACCAACTGCTCTTAGCAACGATTGGCATAAGGGTATGCACTAGTTTGCCCATCTGTGAAATAGGGTCATCGAAGGCATGAGGTTAAGGAGGATAAAGCAGTAACATAACACACCTGAGAGAGGCTGGTGGAGAAGAGGGTGTGCAAAGCAGGTGGGGTATTCACTCTAGCAGGGAATGCCGCCCTTGCTGGGTGATGGCTGAGAAATCAGCGCTAACCGTAAAGTCAATGAGTTCCGTGTAGTCAAATCTCTTAGCCAGTTAGGGCTGCTATAACAATACCACAGACCGGGTGACTTAAACAACAAACATTTATTCCTCACAGTTCTGGAGGCTGGAAATCCAAGACGAAGTGCCGGCAGATGTGGTGTCTGGTGAGGGCCCTCTTTCTGGCTTGTAGACAACCGCCTCCTCGTTTTAGGTGGAGAGAGAGAGAGAGGAAGGAAGCTCTCCGGTGTCTCTTCTTATAAGGGCACTCGTCCCATCACGGGGGCCCCACCCTCATGTTGTCACCTAAACCTAATTACTGCCCAAAGGCCTCACCTCCCAATGCCATTGCATTGTGGGTAGGGTTTCAACAGATGTATTTTGGAGGGACACACACATGCAGCCCATAACACCAAATCATCTCCAAGGAGACTTGTTTCTTACTGTATCATAGTATATTTACATATTTAATCAAGGAGGTGGACGCATTTTAATATATTGGATATAATGTTGTGCAAAACCTTAAAAAGTCAGAGTGCCAAGACTTATAAATATTCAAGCTAGGTCATCACATAGGAGGGGGACATCCGTTTGGAAATGGGTAGGAAACTGGAGGCGGAGCTTCAGCGTGAATGGCAGGGGGCTCCTCAAAACTGGCCAGCTCTCCCCATACTTGTCCCGTTCCTAAGCTTTTAGGCTCCTAAGTTCTCTGACAGAGACACCTGCTTCTAAGTTCCAGGGCAGCCTTTGTGGGACTGGGAGAGGGGCCTTGAGCTTCACATTCCGTCTTCCTTGGGAGGGTCCCTGCCTTGTGGGGTTTGTCCAGATGGAGCTCATGTATCCTATGCCTGCATCTACCCTTTGTGCCCACAGCTCCGCCAGCTGGAAATGCAGCTGGAGCAAGAATATGAGGAGAAACAGATGGTCCTCCATGAGAAGCAGGATTTGGAAGGCTTAATCGGAACCCTCTGTGACCAGGTAAGGGGAGGACACGAGCAGACATTTGGGAGGACATGTTCCCTGCCTCGGGCCCTGTTAGAGAGAAGGATTCATGGGGAGGCCAGCGAGAGGCATGGCCTCCACCTTTCAGCTGGCCTCCACCTGCTTTGCCCTGTTCGCCAATTCTGTCCCTGTCCTTATCACTGGCTCTTCAAAGGGGACCTTCTGGGGTTCACACACAGCAGGGTTCTTGGAAGAACCCATGAGGATAAAGAGAGTGGGCCCAGCCAGAGTGGCAGATGAGTCACCTTGCCTTCAGCAGCTGTTGGCGTGAGAGTGCAGGCAGCCCGACCTGAATGGGGTGCGTGTGAATGGCCACTGCTCTCACAGCTGGTCTCTTGTGAGAACAAGAGTTTTGCTAGAGGCAGCCAGGCTCAGAGTCAGGCAAATGTGGCTTTAAACCCGAACTGGGCCACTTCTGTCTACACGGCTTTGGGTGGGCTAGTGAACTGCCTGAGCTTCTGGAGAACAAGCTTAGCGGGGTTGTTGCCATCATGGAATATCAGCATCCTCATCCATAGCACTGGGGACCTTTCCAGCTGCATCATTCTTTCCCGGGGGGCTGTCCCGTGCATGGTGGAACACTGAGCAGCATCCCTGGCCTCCTCCACCCACTAGGTACCAGTAGCACACCCCCTAGTTGTGACAACCAGAAACACCCACGGACATTGCTAGATGTCCCTGGACGACAAAACCTACCTCCCCCTTTAGAGAGAAGCACCGCTGTAAATAAAACAACCAGCAGAGCCCAGAGCCAGCTCCTGCTTTCAGAGCTAGGAGGAATCGTTTCTCCATCCCCCAAATGTTTGGTCCCCTGCCTGTGCTGCTGTGACACAGGACCCAACTTTGGAGAGGAATGCTGGTGGCTTCTACGATTTCTTTTAACACTCACAGGGGAGTGTATTTTAATGTATTGCTTACCGTGCACTCATTGTCTTTTAATTCCTAATGATCTTGCCGTCAATAGCCTTCCCCTAGAGTCATTTGTTTATTTACAAAGAAATGTGGGGCCCGCTTCAAATGGGCATCTCTAGCAGTCAGGCCTCAGACAAAGGTGGTCATTGTTTATTTGGGGGGAAAAAAGGATTATGTCAGTTGGAACTGGAGAGAATCAACAGGAAAGGTATACGATTTTCCTTCTCTGGGTTTTGCAGTTTTTCAGCTGAGTAAACTGGGGATATTGAGTGTAGAGCCCCTGAGGTGACTCTTTCCCTTTAGCATCAGTGCAAGAGAGAACAGCCCAACAGCTGATTCGCGAATGATAGTTGGGAATCAGGGGGAGAAGGTCGAATTCTATTCAGCGTAGTCCATTCGAGAAAACAAAGCAGGTAACTCCGTGAAGGAAGCTTTTTATAAATATTGCTAAAATCAAAGAAACTGGACGTGCAAACGGAAGGTAACTTTAAAGAAATAAAATGCTGCTTTTGTGTTAGTCACCACGCTGGAGTCTTTCAATGAAGTATCGTATTTGATCATTTGAAATGTTTTCAATTATTAAGACATTTGCTAAAGCCAGGAAAAGTAGAACGAGGAATCTAATGGATGTTTGTGCACCAAGCACCCAGGGTTCACATACATGAATATTTTGCCCATGTTTGATTCCGATATTTTTAAGGAAACAAAACATTTCAGAAACAGTTGGTGGTTCCCTGTCCTAATTCTCTTCTCCTCTCTCCCGTCTACTTCCCTCCCTCCCAGGGGAAACCAGTATCCTGAGGTTGGAGTGTGAATTCCTCTGCATGTATGTTTAAACTTGAGCCATGTACAGTACATATGATTCTGTACTTTATCCCCCTCTGAACTATGTTTGTGATACTAGGCCATGATAATACGTACATGTAGGCCTAATTCCTTCATTTTAACTACTACACAGTATTCATTTTGTTAAATTCCATCTTCCACTGGTGCATATGTCGTTGTTTCCACTCTAAGACACACACCAGCAATGCGTATTCTTACATATGTCTCCTGAGCACACGTGCAAGCTTCTCCAGGCCGTGCAGCTAGGAGGAGGAATCACTGTTTCCTAGGAATGTTATCATTTTGGAATTATTAGATATTGCCCAAATTGTTCCCCCAAAGGGACTGTGACAGTTGACACTGTCAGTTGCAGATTTGTTTGTTTATTTTGCTTCGCCACATCTTTACTAACATGTGGCACTGCCAGACATTTAAAAAATGTTTACCAGTCACTGAGTGTTAAATTGTACTGCGTCTCCCCTTGTCCCGTATTACTAATGAAGCTGTACGTTCTTCGCATTTATTATGGTTTTCTCTGATGTGAATTGCCTGTTCAGTCTTTCAACGTCTCCTTTTTGTCTATTGGTCATTCATGATTCTTGTGTAAGATGTTAGAGTCATTTTGGGTTATGTATGTTGCAGATATCTCCTACTCTATGGAAAATCATTTCACTTCATGGTACCCTTCACTTAATAGAAAGTGGTTTTTTTAAATAGTCATTTAATCAGTTACTTTTTATGGTTTGTGCTTTTATTTTTTTTATTTTTTTTATTTTTTATTTTTTAATAATCTATAAATCCCATTGTGTGTTCATCACCCAGAGTCAGTTCTCCTTCCATCACCATATATTCGATCCCCCTTACCCTCATCTCCCACCCCCCGCCCCCCTATCTGCTTTTATAATGTAAGGTTTGTGCTTTTATAATGTAAGGTAGCTTTCCCTGAGTTCATAAAGATATTTCACTACATTTTTTTAAAGTGCTAAGGTTTTGAACATTTTTAAGGTCTTTAGTCCACCTAGAGTTTATTTTGGTATGTAGTCTGATGTAGGAATCTATTTTTTTCCTTATATATAACCTTTGTTTCAGTTCATGAATAATTTTTTGTACAATTTCCATGTGTGAAGGAGTGTGTTTATGGGCTACCCATTCTGTTAAACTGGGTTATTTGCCTATTCCTGCACAATATGGTCTCAATGCTGAGTTTTGACAACTCGTAGGACAGCTTCCCGTGCCCGTCTTTAAAATTGTCTTATCTGTTCTAGAGTTCTTTAATCTTCTTATGAAGATTCCATAACAAAGCCTGGTGTGATTTTCAAATGCATTGGTTGGAAGTGAGTTGGGAAGAATTGACGTATTTTTTATGTTGAATCATTGCATTCATGTGAGTGCCGTATATCTCCATATATCTATGGCTTTCATAATGTTTTATTATTTTATTATAAAATAATATTTTTATAATTATAATAAAATATTTTAATTATATATTTCATTATTTCTTTCCTATAAATCTTGAATGTTTTTGTTAGATTTATTTCTTGGAAACTTGTAGTTTCTGTGACTATTATGAAAAGAATATTTTTCTGTATTCTATGTTTCACTGAGTTATTGTGGCACATGTGAATACTGCCTATTATTGTGTTGACCTTGTATCCAGCAACCATTAATTTTCATATTTTGTCTGTAGATTTCTTTGGATTTTCTGTCTAGACAGTCTTGTCATTTGGAAAGAAGAATAGCTTTGCCTCTTCCTTTCCACTTTTTAGACCTCTTATTTCTTTTTCTTACCTTATTTCATTGGCATGCACCTCTAGTATAAGAGCGAATGGTAGAGAAGTGGGAATCCTTTTCTTGTTCCTAACCTGTACAGAGATGCTTCCACCATTTCATCACTTACATGACATTTGCAGTGTGTATTTTATAAGTAAATCTAATCAGATTAAATCCATCTTCTATTTGTAATTTTCTCATATTTGAAAAAAAAAGTCTGGTTGTTGAATATTAGCAGATGCTTTTTCTGCAATTGTTAATAATCCTATGACTTGTCTCACTTATCTATTAATGTAGTATATTTTATTTTAGATATTACAATGTGTCCTGTTAGATTTCCCAGATAAACCTTACTGAGTCACATGATTTTTAATTCACTGCTCTTTTGAATTGCTAACATTTTATTCAGGAGTTTTGAAACCAGGATCATACATAATATTGGTTTGTAATTTTATTGTCTTATACTGCTTTTGTCTAGTGTTGTACTAACCTCATAAAATGAGCTTACAACCATGTCTGAAATAATTTTTATAAAATTTGAATTATGTAGTTTTTGAAGGTTTATACAATTTGCCTGTAAACCTATTTGGGCCCAGTTTCTTTTAGGAAGTAGGGTAAACATTTGATTACTATCATGAAGTTCTGTAATCATAATTGAACATAATTGAACATAAATTCAGATATCGTTTGTTCTCTTCCTTGAGGTTTCATGTGGAAAATTGTAGCTCATTTTCAATATTGCTTATTCTATTTGAAATGTTTTTCATTTTATGTTTTACATTCTAAACATGTCATATCCTTTGTGATGTCTTCCTTTAACCTGTAAGTTATTTAGAAATGAGTGTTAAATCTATTAATATTTGGGATTATTTGGAGTAACTTTTTATTGTTCATTTTTAATTTAGTGTCACTTTGGACACATAACATGATAGAATGCATAATATTTTTTATTTGAAATTATTGAGACCTCTTTGCTGCCTCAGTTCATGATCAAGTTTCATAAATTATCAACTGGAAAAGAATCTAGTTATTTTTGAGGCATAGGGTTCCATACATGACAAATGGATCAAGTTTGTTAACTTTGTAATTCAAATAGTGTACCCAAATATAAAAGCATGAACCATAAATAAAAAGTTAAAATATACTAAAAACCACTTTCTATTAACTTTGGTTTTGTCTGTTTGATTTGTTTCTGGGAGAGTTCTGTTATATTCCTACTATGATTGTGGTTTTGTCAAGTTTTGCTTATAATTCTGTTTTAGTTTCTCTTTATATATTTTGAGGTTATATTTTTAGGTGCATCTAAGTTTATTGTTTCATTTTCTTGGCAGGGTCTAGATTGTTCTTTTGATTATTATATGATATCTCTGTTTTCTTCATTAATGATTTTTGCTTTACTTCATTTTGCTTGATTTCTTTTAGTTTGCCTGTAAGACCTTTTTTAATCCTTTAATTTTCAACATTTTCAAATGTGTGAGTGTGTATATTTCCTTTAATCCAATATTTTAGTCTCTAACTTTTCATAGGACAATTTAGTTCATTTACATTTATTATAATTCTGATATATTTGAAATTATTTCTAGTCTCCTCTTTTGTGTTTAGTGTTTGTTGGTTCATTGTCCCTTTTCTTTGCTTCTTCCTTTATCCCTTTCCTGCTTTTGGATAGATTGATAATGTTTTCTGTGGTCCGTTTTGCTCTGTTGCTAATTCTAAAGCTACACATCACATTTCTATTCTTTTGGTAGTCACCTATCAATTTTAAGATAAGTACTTAATCATGATTTTTTCCTGAAATACTTTATTTAATTTTCACAACAATGCTGTGAGATAGGTATTATTAATTCCTGCATATAAATGAAAGAAGTAAAGTTTAAAAGGTAAAGCAAATTGTCTAAGATCATATAGCTTGTCAGTAGCCTAGGTGAATTTGAAATGAGGTCTATATTATTTGAAGGCCTGTAATTAAAAAAACAAAAAAAAACCTAACACCATGCTGCTTAGGAGTGATTCAGATCCAGTGAACTAGAACCATCTTTTGTGGACCATCTTTTTTCATAATGTTATACATGAGTCCAGCTCTGCCATTCATCTGCTGTGCACCCTTCAGCAACACACATTCTGGTTCCAAACCTCCATTTCCCCATCTGTAAAGTACCTTGATTATCCCTAACAACCTTGTCAAATCATCATTTTAAAGTGCTCAGAGAGTTCTTTGACTACAGGCATTTAACAACTACCCAAACAATTTGCCTTTATGATTAATGGTGAAACAATTGAGGTTTGACTACAGTTTCCCCACAACATCACTAAGCATCATTTAGATTTATTGGTTAATTATTCACCAGCTTTATCTAAATTTGAATCTGTGTGCTGTAAAATGTGAACTTGCACAGTGACATTTATTTCCCATTAACCTAATGAGTCTTTCTCCCCCTCCTCTCTGGTAGCAATTCATTATGAAGGGGAGGCGGATTTGGTCTGAGATTTTGTTGTGAATTTGGTTTGCAATGATCCCTTTGAAAAGGAGATGGTGGCAGCATTTTCAGGGTCTTTCTGGCGGTAAAGATGGTAGAATGAGACATCCTACTGCACAGTCACTGCCAACATGAGGGAATGTTCCTGATGCCAAGTTGCCCCATAGGATGTGTGCAGCACAAGAACAGACACCAAAACAAGAAACATGCCAAGCACACTGCTTGAATGCAATCATAGCAAAGAACCTGGACTCAAGTGAGTAAATCAGGATTCAGGTTCCACTAGGCACGATGGTGCAGTGATTAGAGACTTGCATTCTAATGCTGAGCTGTCTGGGCTCAAATGCCTGCAGAGTCACACATGACCTTGGGCAGATCACTCACCATCTCCAAATCAGTTCTGTCAGCGGTGCTTCCATGACAGTACCTAAGAGCCCCAGGCAGCTCACAAGACATGTGCTAGCCCCAGGTAACTTCTCTCACTCTGTGACTTGCTTTTCCCCCATGTTTTACTCTCAGTCAATCACTCAGAGTCGCATATACAAGTCTCATATACAAGACGCTTCTCAACCCTCTCTGCTCCTGCAGTGCCTTCTACCTGTAGTGTCATTCCATCACCTCACCTAGTTAGGTCCTACTTATCTAAGACTCTTCCCAGTGCCATCCCAGCATGAGCTGGACGACGCCCCTCTGTGCCTTCGTAATACCTTTTTTAAAAGTAGAGAACAAAACATACCTCTCTCATTGTATGTTTTACTAAAATTACCTCTTTGCAGTCAGAAAAGCTGGGTTCATCTCCTCACTCTGCCACTTATTGCTAGCCATGTGACCTTGGGCAAACTACTCAGTTTCATCATCTGTAAAATGGGAATCATAATACTACACACCTCATAGCTTCGTCATAAAGACTAAATGTGCTAATAGCCATAGAGTTTAGATGAGTGTCTGACACTTAGCCCTCTGTAAATGTAAGCTATTACCACTGTTATCAGGGCAATAATAATAATAATTACAAGGTCTGTTTTTAAGAGGCTGTTACAGGAGTTAAATGCAATGACATGTGACAAAGGACCTGGCACAATGCTTAGTCCTCAGCTCAGTTCAGCAGGTGAGAATATGAAAAAAAAAAATTAGACACATACAAAAACACACGGTGCCAAAAACACGTATACACATTTTAAGAAAGGAAAAAAACTATTAAAATTGTAATACTCAATATATACCAATAACAAAAGATGAATACAAGTCATGTGTATACCTTTTTTTGGCACCTCTTGTGTGTGTGTGTGTGTGTGTGTGTGTGTGTGTGTGTGTGTATAGCTATATATATAGCCTCTGAGAACAAAGAGGCTATTTTTGTTAATTTTTCAAAGAATTGAAACTGGTGGTAGAGAAATAATAATACAAAATCTAAAGGAGTACATTCTAGGTCATCAGACAATATACATGATCCTTTATATTTGTATAGCACTTGACAGAGTACAAGGTGCTTTCTGATACATTATCACATCTGATTTTTGTTTTATCTCAACATGGAGGATAGGTGTGTGTGTGTGTGTGTGTGTGTGTGTGTGTGTGTATGTGTGTGTGCGTGTGTTTAACCTCTTCTTTTATAGATAAGGAAATTCAGGTTCAGAGAGGTGACATGACTCAGCCAGTTCCCCCCACCAGCAAGTGGCGAGCTAGGGTTTAAAAGCCTGGGCCACCTCGTTCTAAATGTCACATTCTTTCTAGAATATCTCAGGGCATCCTGAGCATCGCAGGAAATGGTTGCACTTGGTACAGAGACACAGATATCCAGTTCTGTAGAGACTGAGTCCCAGGGGTGAGGCACCTGTGCCCCATTTTCTTTAAAACTCCCCATCTGATCATTGGTGCCATTTCCCCCCTTTGGTCCCCTGAAGAGGAGGGGGGCTGTTAGGTTATTTCAGAGATGCTAATTCAGTGTTGTTTAGGTGAGCACTCTATTTCTAGGGGAGACAGCAGGCTGTTGGGGTTTCATGTTGAGCCTCGCCTGGTTTTTCTCAGTCTGTATTGTTGGCTGCTAACAGTTGTCAGCCCCTGGTGCTAAGTTTGGGGTGTAGTTTCTTCAGGAGCCACTTGACAAGTGTTTGCCCGGAGTGCAGTGCCTGCAAGTTCAGAATTCTGGGGGGAGGAATGTGCTCACCTCTGGGTCAGGTCCCTCTGTAGAAAAATGACCTCATCAGCCTGTCCTTAAACTGGCAAAGAGGACCATCTCAGGGGACAGAAAAGCTGGATTTAGACCTTCAAAAGCATTACAGCTATTTTTAATACTATTTATTGATGTGTAATATACACGCAGAGAAGCACACCATGTCCCATCTCTGCAGCTCAACAAATTTTCATAAATTCATAAAACCAGAACCCAGATTAATAACATTAATAACCCCCCAGAAGTCCCCCTCCTGCCCTATCCAGACACTGTCCCCCTTGAGTAACTGCTGTCCCGACTTCTACAAGCAGAGGACCTCACCTGACATGTAGGCTCTTGCAAGGTGAGGAGAGGCCATACTGGTGACTTTGGTGCAAAAGATGAGACAGAATGACTTTGGATCCTTACCATCTGTGATAACAGTAATGATAGCAGCTCGTATTTGCTGTGCCTTTGCTATGAGTCAGGCTTTAGGCTAAGTGTGCATTTAATTTTCACAACAGCCCTGTGTGCTTCATGCCATTCCCATTTTGCAGATGAGCAAACTGAGGCTCAGGGAGGAGAAGGGTTTTGCCCAAGGTCACACAGTGAGTGGCAGAAGCGGGATTTGAACCCAAGGAGGTCCCAGAGAACTTGGACCCTGGCCACTGCTTTGCCCTCTTAGCTCACGAGGCCTTCCTTTGGCTTCCAGATTGGTCATCGGGACTTTGACGTGGAGAAGCGTCTTCGGAGGGACCTCAGAAGGACTCATGCGCTACTGTCAGACGTGCAGCTCCTTCTGGGGACCATGGAGGATGGCAAAGCATCGGTGAGCCAGGAGGAGCTGGAGAAAGTGCACAGCCAGGTAGGTGTCTCGGAGTTCCCTCAGAATCGGGCTGGGAGGGCGCTGTAGCCAACGGGGAAGAATGGCTCTCCCTCCTGGGATGTGCGTGGCTGCGGTGCCGACCTGAGACGGGGAATGTTACCAGGGCTGGTGGGTCACGTGGAGGTGGTAGATGATGGGAAAGGTTTAGAAATAACTGAGGAGTCCTGGTGCCTTGTTCAGGGCTGAGGAAGAATGTATCTTGAGGGCTTGGGCAGTTCAGGGCTCTGGGGCAGAATGGCTGAGCGCAACGCGTCCTTGATTCGTAGGTGCCTGCATTCGTTCGTGCGTGCGCGCGCACGTGTGCATTGACCATGAGGGCTGGGTATGAAACTAATAGCAATAGAGCTAATAATGCAAAGCCCATTTCTAACAACGACAATGACAAATGATAGCTGCCTGGAAGGCTACTGGTATTGATCATGAGATGATGTCCATCACCTTTTGGAGCCTCCCCCCATGTCGTATGTTGCACCGAATTCTCAGGAGAGCTGAGGGAGATGAGGCTCGTCATTTCCATTTCACAAGTGAGGTGACCCTCCCAAAGTCACACAGCTAGAAGGGGGCAGAGCCAGGCCTCACCATCCCTGGCTGCCTCAGAGGAGGACTAGAACAGCAGTTTGGAGGGCAGATGGGAGGCGAGGAGATGCCAGAGCTGGGGACGGGGACAGCACATCGGGAAATGTGCTGGTGGGAGCCGTGCCAGGTGCAGACAGTGTGGCCCAGGGTGGCAGCTGTTGAGAGGTGTCAGGGAGGCAGATCCATTAGGGTAGTGGGAGACGACCCTAAGGGAAAGGTTTCAGAGCAGAATGATGGAGCAGGAACTCGGGGTTTGGGAGGCTCAGAGCCCTCCTGGGGGTGTTGTGCCCATGTATTTGGTGTTACCCCAAAGTCACACACCTCCCTCAGACAAACCATCGGTGCTGAATCCAGGTGTGGGGAGAGGGAAGTCATTTCCTGCTCCCTTTACCACCTCACCTTCTCGGAATGTTGTTGTCCCTTCCTCCTCCTTCTCTGGCCTTCTATTATGTGGCTTCAGCCATGCCACGTGACCAGGGTTTTTTAAATCTTCACAGAATATCCTCAGAAACTCAGATGGTAATCTGTACTTTTTGGACTGGCTCCTGAACAAAAGTATACACTTCTTTGAGGGCAGGGCTATGTTTTATTCATCTCTAATGATGCCCATCCAGTCTAGTTCACATAATAAGTAATGAATAAAAATGCCTTCCTGTCAAATTCAAATGACTCATCCACCTCTTTTGACAAATGAGGAAACCAGGGAACAGAGAGGATAAAGGATTTGCTGGAGGTCACATAGCCAGTTAAAAGCAGAGCCAGGCCTCCAACCTTCGTTCCCTGACTCCAAACCCAGTGCTCTTCTCTCTTCCTTCTGGAGAAGCTCGTGACTGTCCGCAGGTCCCCAGGAAGGCAGAGGGAGGCAGCAGAGTCCAGCTCCAGGCGCTAGAAACCAGATCCTGAGTTCTTACTGCTTCCCTTCTCTGGTGCCAGTTTCCCATCTGTTAAATGAAGGGTTTCAGAGATTATTAGCTAAAGTACAAAACCTTTTTTGAAAAATTAAATTCCAGACTTGATTTCACCAGTTTGTCCATTAATGTCATTTTCCTTCGCAGGATCCAACCCAGGGCACTACACAGCATTTAGTTGTTCTGCCTGCCCAGTCTTCTCTGGTCTGGACCAGTTTCTTAGTCTTACCTTGTTTTTCATGACCTTGACAGTTTTGAGGAGTCCTGGCCAGGTATCCTGTGCAAGGTCTCCCAGCTGGATGTGTCTGATGTTTTTCTCATGACTAGACCAGGTTTGTGTGTTTGGGGTAAGAACACACCAGATGTGTAGTGCTGTCAAAACAGAAGACACCCAAGGGCCCTTCCTTTGGATGATTCTACAATTCTTAGCAGTTTCCTTCATCAGGTCACCCTCCTCTAGGGTGACCACCCATCCTGGCTTGTCCCGGACTGTCTTGGTTTTAGTTCCAAGTCCCGAGCAAGCCCGCAGCCCCAGGCAAATCAGGGCAGTTGCTCACTCTATTCTTCCTGCCTGTTTGGCCAACCAGGTGGGTGGTAGACCCTGAGCCTCTTGATTCGCCTCAGGTGGGCAGAGATGTCCATGTTCTCAGCCAGGGGCCAGACATCCAGAGCTCATGCAGCCCCCTTAGCAGCGGCTGTGTGCTCTGCCTGTCTCCCACCAGAATAGTCCCCCAGCCACAGCATCCAAACCTGCTCCTTCCCCACAGGTGAATGTTCTTAAAAAGGAACCATGGTGGTTTTGTTTCTTTTTCTTTTTTCCTTTTCTTAGTATTCATAAGAAATCTCCCTCTGCTGGGTTAAAATGTGTGTTCTTGGAAAATAGTGGTATTTAATGAAGGCGCCTTGAGCTGAATCAAAGAGCTTCATTCTTCTGAAAGTCCTTCTTCCCCGTCTCTGCATCCGGCTCCTATCAAAGGGAATCCACAGCCTTGGCTTTCTGTTGCTGTTGTCATGGAAATTGTTATAAGGATGAGAGCGCGTGGACCAGAGGTCAGGATACAGTTGCTTTGGTTCCCAGCACACATGTCCCAAATGTCGGAGTCAGAGCTAATCAAATAAAGCAGCAATGACATTGGGCATTGCCGCATCTCCTCTACGACGATGTATGGTATTTGTCCTTTACCTGAAGGCTCCAGGGACAGAGGCAGGGAGAGCAGACAGGAGGGGGGAGGGAGAGATAGCGAACTTTGCCGATGGTTGAATCTTAAGTGCTGGGTATGGTGAACAATTTCATTCATTCAATTCTTCGCTCATTCATTCATTCATTCATTCAGTAGTTATGTAGTGCCTACGATGTGTGTGCCAGACGATGCGATAGATACGGGCATATAATGGTTAGTAAAACAAGCGTGACACCCTCCCTCATGAAACTTACACTGGCGATCGGCTCAATTACCCTGAGAGAAGGAGAAGCAGGCAGAGACCAGAACGTGCAGGGCCTGGAAGGTCTCGGTTTTATTCCAAAGGTGATGAGAAGCTATTGGAAAGTTCTGAGCGGAATATGACATAATCCAATTCACATTTTAGAGGATCACTCTTCTGTGTGGAGAATGAATTGAAGAAGGGATGAGTGGCTGCCATTAGGAGGCTAGTGGACCCTGCTAGGCTGGAGGAAATGGTCTCCTGAGTGAAGTAGTAATGGAGATGGCCACAGGGACAAACGTGGGATGGTTTGAAGTTGATGGGACTTGCAGAGGGTCTGGGGGCAGCAATGAGTTCATTATAAATAATCCTCCCATAACCCTAGCAGGTGGATATTTCTATTTTTGACCCACTTGACTACTAAGGAAACAGGCTCTGAGATGTTGAGTAATTTACCCAAGGGCACCTAGCAGTACATGTCTGAAAGCTGTGAATACCAGTGGTTTTGGACCCATGCAACTTGGTTTGCCTAATAGGTGTCTTGTTAACATTTGTCAAGCATCTACTATGTACCAGGTTTTTCCTTGGTGGCTTGGGGTCCCCAAACTTTACTGCACATGAGATAACATGAGCACCATTTAAAAATCACAGGTTTTTGGACCCCATCCCCAGATGGTCTTTTGTTGTTAAATCTGAGTTGGAACCCAGGATCTACATTTTTAAACAATCACATCAGGGGATTCTGATGCTGCTCGTAGGACCAGTATATGGAATCAGATGCCTTATTTATCTCTCAAAACACCCCTGTTTTAAGTTCAGATGAGAAAACTCACCGTGAGGTTTTATTTGTGTGACAGATCTTAGTTCAGCTGATTTTAAAATTAATTAAATTTTAAGTCAAGAGAGCTGGACCTGGCACTTGCTAATTTTGTGACCTTCAACAAGTGATGTGACCTCCCTGAGCCCTTTTCCTAAAGCAGAGCTGTGTCATCACTCACTGTCCCAAGTGCTTGTAGGGGCTGATGAAGTCATGCCAGCAAGGGCTTCAGAAATTGCTCCCTACCTGCGGTGCCAGATAACCTGGAGAGAGGTTGACTCCATCAGGGCACAGATGAGAGGATGTGTTTGAATGCACCTATTAGAGAATTGCAGGCATTCAGCAAATATTGATTTGGTCTCCACTGTGGGATGGATTGGAGGCCAGACTACAGGGATAGGAGGAGATAAGGTCCCTGCTCTCGAGAGGCAACCCTTGGAGCAGACTATTGCCAAGCAGGGTGATGAGCTCTTTATTGGCGAAGTGCAGGGGTTCAGCTAAAGAGGGTGCCCTTACTTTAGCTGTGGGAGAGGAGCTGGTGGCTTCAGCTGTCTCTTGAAAGATGGAAATGAATTGCTGGTTAGGTAAGATGTCATTCTAGGAGGAAGCGAACAGAGAGGATGAAGGGGCAGAGGCACGTGGAACGGGAAGCATATTGTATGTTGCATGAAGTGCCTGGGGTAACAGCAGAGAGTGTACTGTCGGTAATTGAGGCTGAAGCCAGCCCTGAGTGGTTGAGTGGGCCTGGCTAAGGAGTTTGGGCTCCATTGCACGGGTAATAGGGAGCCACAGTGAGCTCCTGGGCAGAGAAGGGCATGGTCAGAGCACTTGTAAGAAATGGCAGGATTCCAGGTCCAGCTGAAGCACTGATGGGCAGGATGCCAGGATCACCCAGAGGCAGGGGAGGGTCCCTAAGACAGAGCCCCTTCCCGCGTCCCTGCATTCTGCCCACATGGCAGGGTGCCATTGCGCCACTATCTAGAATCCTGAGAAAACGTTTTGGCTCTTTCTGCCCAGTTTCCCTCCAGTGGGAGCCTTGGCTTGGTCTCAGTTAAGCCCTGAGGTTTAAGACCCTGATGATAAAACACAGAAGACTCGTGGAACAAGGTAGACAAAACAGACCTCTTTGGGTTCAAATCCTGCCTCTGCTACCTAATACGCTATATCGTTTTGGCAAGTCACTCTGCCTTTGAGTCTCCTTTTTCTGACCTCAAAAGGGAGCTTGATAATCCCAGCTTATTGGGCTGATAGAAAGAACCCTAGACCATGCATTTGAAACAGTTCTCTACATTGAAAACTATAAGACAATGATTTTAACATGTAGCGTTTCCCACTGGCTCCCTTGACCCACACACTGGGGTCGGCTGTTGGAAGACTTTGGTTTCTAGGCACACGATTTTACAAGACTTGGTGAAACAGGTAGATGCAGCAATGTGTGGGGTTATCTAATGACACCTGTTCTTTAGGAGCCAATTACTAATTAATTCCCATGGAATGATTCCACTAGAAACAAACTAATCTGGAGACAGAAGCAATTCCAACAACCAAGATATATAATTGAGATAATCGCTGTGCATAAATAACATCTGTGAGTAGCAGATGCTGGCACCTGGCCCCGAGGAGAAAATGGAAGACGATACCTGCTCCAGGGCAGTGGTTGCTTTCTCTCTCTCTCTCTCTCTCTCTCTCTCTCTTTAAATTTGATTCATGCCTTTGACCTTTGTCTCCTCCCCAAGGGAAATGTTATTTGATTTTTGTTAAATAGAGAAGAATTTGCACTGAACTCTTTAGTTGTTTAATTAATTCAGGCTGGGGGGCTGTATTCACCCCTTCCTGCTGAGAACGAAGCTGTCACCAAGTCTCAATCACTGTTCCCCCTAAATAGCTCTGAAATCCACCTCCTCCCCTCTCTCCCCATTCTTATTACACACCACCTGTATCTCTCATTTGGCGTTCTCTCAAGTCTGCTGGCCTCTGGTCTTGTCCAACCAATCTTTCTGCCACCTGATCTTTGGGGACAGAATTTTAAGATTTAAATACAATCTTGGCTCTTTGTGTTTAAGATCTATCAGTGGCTTCCCATTGCCTTCAGAATACAGTCCAGGTTCCTCAACTTGACCTTTAAGGACTGATAGCTTCTACCCTCCCATCACCCCTGATCAGCAACTTAGAACAGCTTTGGGTCCCCCACACCTGCTTTCACCTTTCCACCTTTGCCCAAGCTGTGCCCTCTGCTGGACTCTTCTCCCCTCTGAAACTCATCACCTAATGAACATTGATCCTCTGACCTTGGGACTGGGCATTGTCTCTGGGAGCCATCTCTGACCCCCAGGGGCTGGGTGGAGGCCCCAACTCTCTTCTGTAAAGATGTCATGGGTTTACCCCTAAGATAGCACATACCATTCTATCAAAATTACCTCTTTGCTTGTCTCCCTCTTTCCCTTCCAATGCCTTAACAGCAGGGACTGGAATAAGTCAACATATTAAAAAACTGGTCCAAAATCACAAAGGTGGTAAGAGGTCAAGTTGGGATGAGACCCCAGGGTCTGACTTCCACACCTAGGAGTATAATAACCACTACTCTGAACCCCCAGTGTACCTCGTGTGGACCCGCTTCTGTCTCTGGGCTCTCACATCCTTTCTGGAAGCCCCGAGTGCTCCTGAAGGCCCTTCCACTGGGGGAATTCTGGCTTAGCTGCAGTGTTCACTCAGGTGGGCCCATTAAGCCTGGTGTGTCTTCTATACAATGAACTCACAAGGATGGTTAGGTAATAGTCTGAGGGCTCTCCCCCCCATTAATGCATGGAAGACTGATAACTTGATTCATCCCCAGTGCCTTTAATCGAGACGTTTGTCACCAGGTGTCATCCATGCTTCTATGAGACATTGAAAATAATGAATAAGCTCTGGGAAGATGACCCTGATGGGAGTCTTTTGTGTGAGTATTTTTGGAACGCTTCTCCCTAGCCAGGAGCCGCAGGACAGGTGGCCTGGCTGTTTTATTTGAAGAGACTTTTTTTTAAAATAAAGATTAGGTGGAGTGAATTGATTCAATATTAACATAACCTCCTGTTAGAGGAGATAAAGACTGAGTTGTAATTGGTTAAAAACATGGTTATCACGGGCCTGCTCACCCCACAAATATTGACACTTCCAACGCTGTGATAAATGAAGTGAGAAAAGGCTGGTTTCATCTATGCATCTCCCCAGAAGGACCTGTTCCTGATGAGCTATGGAGGGCCAGGCCCCCGGAGCAGCTCAGCCAGCCAGCGACAGCATAATAACCATCGTAACAACAATGATATTGATGGTGGTAGCCATTGTTTACACGGAGCCAGGCAAGGGCGATCACTTAGATGTCAGGACCTACTTTTATCCCCCCAAACCCACTTGAATGGAGTGAATTCCATGACAGCCGGTGCCTTTTCAGTTTGGGGGTCAGAATGGAGGAGTGTGTCTGCATACAAGAAGTGCTCAGTGAATGTGTAGTGGATACGCCTGACTCTCCATAGGGAGGGAGAAGCTAGTGTCGTGCAGGGTGTCACGTGGGGTCTCCTGTCCCGCTCCCCACATAAGAACGCAGGATATGGTGAGGCCAAAAAGGAACACCCACGGAGCCATAGGTAGGGGAGTCATACCACTATAGTCTCACTGGCGGCTGGGTTGGAGACACAGGAAGCAGAAGCCACACGATCTGCAACCTGCCGTCCATTTGTATCTGCCAACCCACCTCACTTGCTAGCTGCAATCCGCCCTGATAACTGCAATCTGCTCTTGCTAGCTCAACCCCCATCTTGCTAGCCCCCATTTGCTGCTAGCGTAGCCACGGCAGTTATATTAGTGGCCAATGGCTCACTGGCTACAGCTGATGGCCATCCAACCACAGTTGATGGCCATTTACTACCTGAGCCAGCACCTTTCCACGTGAGACCGAGAGCCTGGAAACTGCACTCGTGGCTCTGTCCCCACCTAGTATTACGTCTGTTTTATGCAGGAGGATGTTCAGCATATAGGAAACTCACCCAAAACCACAGAATTTGGGGGGAAGTGGGATTTTTTAAAATAATTTAATTTGAATTTCAAACTTACAGAAAAGTTGCAAGAAGAGTCAACAGATTCTTATATAGCCTTCTCCTAGATTCATCAATTTTTAACATAGTACCTCATTTGCATTATCATTCTCTCTCTGAATTACTTTTTCTGAATTATTTGGAAACAAGTTACAGACACGATGTTCCTTTATCCTAATCAAAATCAGAAAATGTAACATTAACAAAAATACTGATTTCTAATCCAGGGGTCAGCTAACTATGGCCTACAGGCCAAATCTAGCCCACTTCCTGGTTTTTGTTGTTTAGTTTGCTTTTTTATTACAGCTAAGAATGCTTTTCACATTTTTAAATGGCTACATTTAAAGTGGTTAGATAAGTACCTCCATATATCCGTCCATTTTGCCTCCTGGCCCACCCTAATCCAGAATGACCTCATCTTAATTTATATCCTCATTACGTGACACTACATTATCTTACAAAGCTTGAAATATTTACTATCTGGCCATTGAACAAAAAGCTTAGGGACCCCAGATCTTATCTGCTGACGGTTCAAATTTTGTCCCATTCATGTTCTTTATAATAATTTTTGTCCCTGTTCAGGATCAAACCCGGGAGACAAAACTGCTTGCATTCCGTTTTTATAATGCCAGAGATCCTTGGTCTTTCTACTTGACGACGCTGGCATTTTTGGAGAGTCCAGGCCAGTTATGGTATAGAATGTTCCTCCATTTGGGCCAACTGGAATTTGAACCCCTGTGTTTTTCACTTCAGAGCTTTTTGGGTTTGTGCAGGTCTGAGGGTGTTCCCAGGACCCAGGAGTTCCAATTTTACAACCAGAAAAGTCTCAAGCAAACAGGGATGAACTGGTCATCCTAGATCCGTGGTCCCAAGGACTGTCATCCAGGGAAGAGGAAAGGGTCCGCCCCCTGCCCTTTCAGTAAGTAAGGCTAGTTCTCAAAACTAGAGGGAGGGGAGAGGGCGATGAACCAGACGCCAATCTAAGAGCCTTTACTTGATTGCTCATGTTTAGTTTTAGATGAGTTGTCACCATCAGCATGTCCTGGCCTTGTGTCTTGCTTTTCTGGACCCTCATTGGGGTCTTCTGGGAAATCGGAAGTACCACTCTCTTCGGCAGCTCGGTGCTTCTCCAGTTTAGCAATCAATTGTCTGGCTGGCCTGAAGACGCCATTGGTCGGCTGGTCACAGACATAGCAGCGTGGGGTGGTGCCGAAATGCTGCAGCGCACAGCTCTCACAGAAGTAATGCCTGCACTTGGTCACAACCGGGTTTTGAAAGGTCTGGCGACAGATCAAACACTTGAATGGTATTTCCTCCTCCTTCCTTCCCGGAACTTCATAGTTTTCGTTGTCACAGACACCATAGCGACCCTCATCGAGCTCACGTTCAATCTGCCACCCATGCTTGTAATCCGAACGGTCATGGAGGAATTTACAGCTGTCTCCAAAACCGCAAAAGCCAGTCTCCTTGTAATCTTTACAAATGTCAGGCTGGTAATCCCAGCGCACGGTGGCACGTAGATGCTTGGGAGCCCGGAGCGGGCCCTTGCGCACCATCGCGGAGGAAGCACTGCCCATAGACGTGTCCTTGGGCTTCATGTATTTTGGATAGTTATTGATTCCCCGATAGATCTTGTCATCTGCCTTGCCCCTCACCTCCTCCTGGATCTTCTGGCTGCGCTCAAAATTGGCTTGTGCGTCACGCTCCTTCTCCGTGTCCAGCTCGTAGCCCGCAGTCGCCCCCATATCCTCTGGTCCCACGGGTTTCGTGGAGTGGGTGGATCTGTAGACCACACGGTGACTCTCGGGCTCATGATCTCCCTCCGCCTTGGGTTTCCCACGGCTGTGGGTCTTCTGTATCATGGGATTGGGAGGCGCCCGCTTCATTGCCGGGCGAACCACAGCGCCCCCTTCCTCGCCGCTGCTGCTGCTGCTGTCTGCGGGCTCTGGATCGCAGACCCGGCGCTTCCTGCGGCCTGCAGCCCCTTTGCGCCCAGGCTTTTTGAACAGGAAGGTGCACACCTGGTCTGTCGCCTTTCCGGGAGAAAGTTGCCCTGCCATTTTCGAGTCCCGAGCTCTAAAACGGCTGCGGCGTTCTGCGCCACGCGGGGTCGCTTCACGTCCCTGCGCGTGCTCTCTGCGGAGCTGCGGAGAGAACTGTGGGCGCGTGCGGACCGAGAGCGCAAGCGTCCGTGTGTTGCTTTTCTTGCTGCATTTATGCGTGCGTGAGTTATTGATAATTGTTATATGCAGTAGTTGGTTCATTCCCCTTGCCATTTTATGAGACTATACCGCTATTGGTTCATTTTGCTGTTGATGGACATGTAAATTGTTTCTACATTTTGGTAATTATGAATAGAGCCGCTGTGAACATTTTTTACATGTTATATTATGGGGGGAGTGGGGCAGAAGGGTGTGCATTTCTGAAGGGTATATATCTAGAAGGGTGGTATCTCTGGACCATAGTACATATGTCTCTTTAATGGTAGTAGACACTGCCACATGGTTTTCCAAAGTGTCTGTAGCAGAATAAGAGAATTGAGTATAAGTCTGTCCATGAAAGAACTTCCAGCCTGTACAGGAGTCTTCTAAGAGTTTATCTGAGCTCAAATTTGAGACCATGCCTGGAAACAAAATATCAATGGGTTGAGGAAATGCTTCAGAGAATGGCAGTTTTGCTATTCCTTTTAGGAATTTAGAATCAAAGGAGAAAGTGTAGGGCAAGTGCATGAAATCCATTGGTGGTAGATTGAGGGGGTGGGGGGTCAAGGCAAAGTGGGGCAGCTCTAGAATTGGATAAAAAGCCAAATGGAGAAACATGCTTCTTGCACATTAGTGGGTGGAAGATAGTTAATAATTATTTGCAGCACATAGAGATGGCGTGTGGGGAACAAGGGAACAATGAGGGGTTCTGTGGTCTCGTGCTCTGGGGTCTTATGCTCTGGTGCCTGTGGTTGTGCCCTGTAGGGTAGGAACAGAAAATTACCCTGACATTTCAAAGGTATGTTATCCTAGATGCAGGAGAACAACGAACGGGACTCACCTAAGGTCAAGACTGACCTTTGGAAGCGATAGGCTTGCAACGTGACTACCTGCCCAGTCAGGAATTTGTGATCAGTCGTGTGTGGTGACTTTTGGTCACTGAGCTTGTCAGGCCTGCCATGTGCCCCCCCACCCCCACCCCCGAGCTTGTCAGTTTTATTACGCAGCCCCTTTTTTGTTCACAAATAGAATATGAGTAGCATTGTTCTGGTTAAGTGAGAATTGTGGGAGAATTGTGGGAGAATTGCAGGAGGGTGGGACCATCTTCCTTGGGGGTCAGGCCAGGCCTCTCGATGCAGCCCCCTAGAGTGCAATGAGTGTCAAGTGGGGGCTTCAGGGCTTTCTTTTGTAAGGTAAGAAAGCACCAGCACGCTCCTGGTGCTTTTCAAGAGCACACACTTGCTTATCTATTTATTTATTTTTACAAAAGGAGCCCCCCGATTACAGGGAAACCTGATTAGAATGTCCTATGCCTTGATCATTCCCTGGTTGGGACTTGGTGGGACTTCCCTCGTTTATCCCAAAGTGACCTCCTTCCAGATTTGAAGAAAGGGATCTGCTCAGGGACCCGGGGTTTGCTGAACAAGCCGGCGGTCATGCTCCCTAGCCAGGTGATCTCCTCCCGCAGGGGAGTGGCCTGCACACACTGTCCCTGTCCTTAGCCAGCTCTGAACACCGCCAGTGTCTGGGTCAGAGACCCGTGCTGGGTCGGAGCCAGGGAGCAACCGGGCACTAGGGGATTCCTCAGGGGGTGTTCAGGGCTCAAGCGGGCAGCATAGGGTGGTGGGCGGCTCAGGCTGCAGACCCAGGCTGCCCACTGACTGGGCGCGTTAGTGACCCGCTGAGCTGACTTCTTGGCCTCGCTGCCCCAGTGCACGTGTGTGGAGTCTACCTTGTGGTGTGAAAGCTGAGCAAGATCCAGGGGGCCTCCCGGAGCCCACCATCTAGCGGGCAAACAGACAGGGAAGCACACGGATCCTGTGCTATTTAGGGGGAAGAATGGGGTGCTGGAGCAAGGGGGTTCTGGAATAGAATAAAAGAGGGGGACAGAAATGGGATGGGGCAGGGAGAGCCTTTTTGACTATTTTATCCTGCTTGTCTAAGTTTGGGGGTTTTTCTTTCTCTCTCTGGAGAGCATCAGTGTGATCCAAAGCTATCATCACCAGAGGAGAAGTCAAGTCAGGAAGGTAATTTTTTAAGTCTGTTCAATCAGGCAGGACCTGAGCAGTCCTTTGATCCTATAATACGAAATTAGGGAGGACTCTGAAACCCTGAAAGAAAGACGTGAAACAAGTAAAAGGAGTCTCGCTTTACTCGAAAGATGGTAAGTACATGTCTCAGGGCTTCCAAGAAAAAGCTGTGGATTTAAGAGTGATTTCAGTTCAGGTCCTGGCCCCATTCTGAATTTATTAGCTGTGTGACCTTGGCAAGTTAACCAACCTCTCTGATCTTCAGTTTCCTCATCTATACAAAATACATACTTCCTAGAGTTGTTACAGTTTAAACATTAACATATACATACTAAGCATTAATAGACAGTCGTTAAGATTATTCCTCTACTAATAACGATTATTCCTCTGAAGAGGATGGAGACAACAGATACTCAGAAAGCATTTCAATACATCAATACATGATGGCCCTCTTGCACACTGTCAGGAAAATTGTGGAATGTTTAACATATGCCCAAAGAGTTTGAGATCAAGGACACACAGAGTAACCACCATATGGTCTTAGGAAATTTCCCCTCGGGGTCACTGTCATCAAACTTCTGAGGCAGACAGACCAGGGTTGGACCTGGCCTGACATTTTTAATAGGTTTGCATTTAATAAATTTGTTTGCTATCAGGGCTGTCTATAGTTTGAGACGTTGGCAGTTCCCTCTGGGGAAAGCCTCACTGTTGGAGGTTAATTCTTCTGAGTGCCCTGATGGTATGTCAAGGCCTACAACGTGTTGAGATTAGCCCACCAAAGACACCGTTTCTTAGAACGCTTTCCCGTGGCGTTTGGGATGCAATATTTTTAAATCCTCTGAGTTGTTCAACCAGACTCAGATTCCAGGGTCTAACCAGTCCACTGAGATATCAGTGTTTCCTCTCCTCGCCTCATTCCATATGTCTAGCCAACTCATCTAGTGGCTTAATAAGTCCAAAGTAAACATTGTGCCCAGGTATTTAAAGCAGGCAGATGGCTTCACATAAGAAAGTAACGCTATTCATCGGCTTGTAGTTGCTGTATATGTGATGGGACTTTCAATTGCCCTCATACTGAATGAAAGGACGTGGGTGTTGGGGAGAGAAAGCCTGAGATGAACTCAGAAATAGAGAAAGACTTGCGTGCAGAGGGCGCTGTGTGGTGGCCCAGAAATAATTTGGAGTCTCATTGACTTGAATCTGACCTTGAGCAGGTCACTTCCCCTGCCCAGGCTGCAGTTTCCTCATTTGTAACATGATGAGGGCTGATTCCTCCTTTGCAGGGCTGTTGTGATAATGAATATCAAGTGGCGTGCACAGCGCTTGATACAGTCAATGTGGGAATCTCGTTCCCTCCCCTTCCCCTCACGACTGAACAACTGGGAAAAGGGAATATGTTTAATATGGGGCATGATCCAGACACAGAATAGGCAAACAGTAAATGATTACTATTGGATCACAGGGCTTCGGATGCAGCTACTTTGATCCAAGTTTTGCCAGAATAACGTTAAGAAACACTATCACTCGTGGTCTTGAGTGTTTACTCTGTGGCTGACACTGTGTGTGTGTTCTCGCTTCTAACTTAGTCACTCATACTGTAGCTGGGTTCCAGGTGACAAGAACCCAGCTCAGACTGGCTTGAGAAGAAAAAAAGGAAGTTTTTGGCCAAGATATCTGGAAAGGTCTGAGGCTAAATTGCCTTCAGGCTTGGCTGGATCTAGGTGCTCCCACCATGTCATCAAGAACGTTTCTCTTGCCTCAGCAACTTTGATGTCACCTTGCATTCTTAGGCAGTCTCTTCCTTCTTGATGGGGAGTGGGCCTCCAGATGCTCCAAGCTGACCTCCTGCATCAGAAAGAGCCCACCTTGTTTTTAATCCCAGCAAAAATCTTGGTGTCAGCCATGCTGTTACCCCACAACCAACCACTGTAGCTAACAGCAAGCGGTGCTCTGATTGGCTAGGCTGAGTCAAGTGCATTGTCTCTGGGCTTGAAGGGGGAGTGTCAGCCCCATCAGACCCGGTGGACATTTGGAGGATGGGCTTTTTCTGCAGGGAAGATGGGATACTGTTATCGAAAGAAAGGAGAGTAGATGCTGTGTGATCACATCGTCAGATTTCTCCCACAGAGCATATGGGCCATGCACAACTGTGACAGAAAGAGTGCCACATAGTGGCTCAGAGGGGAACTTGGTGGTCAGACTGCCTGGGTTCATATGCCAGCTCTGCCACTTAGGACTTGTGTGACCTTTAGTAGGTCACTTGACCTCTTTACTCCTCAGTTTCCCAAACTGTAACAATAGGAATGGTTATCAACCTTACCTCAGCGCATTGTTGTAAAAGTTAAATGAGTTCACACATGAAAAGTGTTCAGAGCAGGGCCTGGGAGAGTAAGGGCTCATCTTCACAACCTATGTGTGTAGCCTCCCCTAGGCTTGTGCAGTGTGCAACTGATGTAACTGTACTCAGCAGTCCTGCTCAATGAACGTGAGCCATTATTCCCCCCATTTTGGGAGTGGAAAAAACCAAAGCTCAGAGAGGCTAAATAACCTACTCAAGGTCACAGGTTCATAAATAGAGGAGTTGGGACTCGAACCCACTTCTGTCTTACCACTGGCTCTGCTCTTAACCACCACACAACGCTGTGGGATGTCAAATGTCCCACTTCATGGTAGATGAGAGGTCATATTGGGAGAACGCACCCCCACCCCTAAACCCACCCCCATCCTTTGATGGAAAGTGTTCAGAGCATTGCCTGGTCCAGAGTCAGCGCTCAACCTCATAACCCATGTGCATGCCCCTCGCCCAGGCTTATACAGCGCTTTGATCCTACATGGTACTCATCTCATCCTGCCCCTGGCTTCAGGGACCTTCACTGTCCTCTCACAATCACTGAAGAGGCGTGACCTCACCAAATATCGCCACGCCAAAGTTTAGAAACATTTAATGAATGTTCAAGGTCAGAAGTACGTTCCCATCTATAGCCGCAGTTTGGGAGGCCTGGGAATAGGTGCGTGCCCATCTATTAGAGGGCTCCTAACCCAAGGGCCCGGGAAGGAAATGATGGCGTCCTTGGATGCCTGAATTTCAAAATATGAGCAAATGCTGGGGAAGGGTGGCTGCCTTAATTAGCAAATAATAGAATGACTGAATGTGTGTGGGGATGGGGGTGGGGTGGAATTTTCTGGCGATTAAGGGTGTTTCGTTGTTTTGTGCCCATATACCTGTGGCATTATTGTATTGATTTTGCAAGAAATAAGATTTGGAAGAGAAAATAAAACAGGAACATATAAGAAAATCAAATCAGTTGTCTCACTGAGGGCCTATTGTGGGTCTAGTCATACACTAGGTCTGGAGTGGAATGGAAATCATGGAGGCCTTTAGCTTACCCTAACCCTCTCTATCCCATGCCATGGAGGTCCCATATAAACCTAAGATAACCTATGTGCACGGCATTCCCTAGGCTTGTGCAGTGCACAACTAACACAACTGTACTTAGCAGATCTGCTTAATGCATGTGAACTATTTCCCCCACTTTGTGAATGGGGAAAAATAAAAGCTCAGGAAGGCTAAGAATCTACTCAGTGTCACACTCATAACTGATGAGTCCAAGGAAATATGATGGTGACTTGAAGGTGTGAGGTGACAGCTACCACCTGGGATCCTCATTGCTACCCTGGCTGCCAGAGATGGAGAATAGAGCCCAGTAACCTTTCCTGAGGAGTCACTTGTCAACCAGCTGTCCTCTGCTCTCTGCTCCACCTTGAGCCCCTCCTGGGAAGGCATTTTCAAAGCAGTGGTTGGGTAGGCTCGCACTGCTGAAGCATCTGATGTTGGCCCCTACGTGACTTGCCACGTGACTTCATAAAAACGTCAGTCAAACACCCTCAATATGGAAATAATGTGCAGTGAGTTATTCTTACGCCAGGTCATCCATAATGGAAAATCAGCCTGAGATGGCCCTGTATTTCTTCCTGCTCCCTAAAGTGTAATAAATTGAACAATTTAAAGCTCGGCATTAAGAAGGCTTGTCAGCAGCAGCCTGGAGCCTACCTGGTGGAGCTCTGGGGCTGGGGAATTCCTGGTCGTGCCCATCTAGATCCTGTGAAAATCTGGGCCTGCGTGACTTGTGTGCCTTTGGGGAGGACACCCTCCATCCCCACAGCCCAGTCTACCAGAAAGCCGAAAATCCGCCTTAAGATTGCAAGTGCCTCATGCTGGTGGTGTGACCTTCACAGCTTGGCTTCTCTCCATTCTCCTTACCTCTAAAATGGGGTTGAAAATTCCACTCTCAGGCTGTTAAGAGGATGAAAGGGGTGAACAATAGCAACAACCACCCTTAGGTCTTTAGCGTTTTCTCAGTGCCAGGCACTGTACTAAACATTGTCATGGTTTCACTCATTTATCCTGCAGAGGTCCTATGATGTAACTCTCCCCATTTTACAGAGGAGGAAAGTGAGGCACTGCCAGGTTAAATGACTGGCTAGGAGAGGCAGAGCCGCCAGGTCTGGCTCCAGTGTCCCAGCTTTGACCTCCACGCGTGGTAGCATCTGGCACTTGACAAGTGGCATTAAGTGTTGGTTCCTTCCTCTTCCCTTTGGGATGAGCTCCTTCATCTCCAGAAGGTTCCCGTAACGATGTGTTTCCTTGGTGCCACCACATCAGTGCAAACTCCAAGTTTTATCAGTTCTCTCTGCTGTAGCTGCCTCTCATTCTACAGGCCCCAGCCTGGCTCAGGCCGTGGTGACGCTGCCTGAGTGGCTTCCATTATAGCACCACGCCACTGAGCTCGTTTCAACGCCACTGAGTTCTGTCTGTATTTTAATCCATCCTCCCTGTGTGGTCAGACTTTCCAGAGAGGGGCAGCAGGGCCCAGCGATTCAGAGGTTGGGCTCTGGAGTTTGATCAGCCAGGCTCACCTACTGACGAGCTGTGTGACTATGGACAAGTCACTTCTGCTCTGTGTCCCTCAGTTTCCTCCTATATCAATCAGTCCTAATGGTGGCAACTGTCTCCTAGGTGTGTGCTGGGTCTGTTAGGAAGCCGAGCAGATAAAGTACAGTGCACCGGAAATGGTCCCCAAGTAACAGTAGCAGACGGGGTCATTAATGCCCAAACCATCAGGGCCGAGATAAGCCTCTCTAACCCAGTAGGAGCTAAGAAGACGGCCAACAGTCAACACCATTGACTGCGAGCTCGCGCTGCGTTCATCTCTGCCTGGGGATAAAGTGTCCCTCTCCCTGCTTGCTCCAGGGAGACTGGGGAAAGGAAGGAGCATTTCTGGATCACACACCATGCACTGTCTGTAAAATGGGGGTGAAAATAGAGCCTTTTTTCTCTCCCGTGGCTCCAAGGACCAGCGGCATCACACAGACGAAGCCCTCAGCCGAAAGAGGGGCGGAGCAGATGGGAACCGCTGTCATCCTATTTGCCTCTGCCCTGTTGAGCTTCTTACCATGGCTCTCACTTGCCTCCTGGCCCTGGGCCGAGCAACTTGGCCTGGCAGCCGGGCCCTGCGTGATGCCTCTCTCTTCCATGATTAGTTAGCTGACATCATCTCCCATGATGGCCCATCTGCTGCTGCCTGCCCAGACCTTTTGTTCTTTACACCCCCCACCGTGGAGAGCCTTCCATTTTCCCCCCTCCACTTCCACTCTGATTGGAGCACCTGCACCCCCTAGCCCCACCCCCCACCCCGATTTCCTGGAAGAGCACAGCAGCATCCTCACTGGCTACCCTATTTGCAGTCTTGTCCAGTAAAGCCCATCCTCCCCACGGCAGACAGAGGGAGACCATGCCAACCTCCTCCTTAGAAACCATCAATGGTTTCCCTGCAGACTGAAAATAAACCTAAGCTTTGCATCCCAGCTCATAAGCATCACCTCCTCCTCTCCTTCTCTGTCCAGCTGTCAGCCACACTGGCTAGCTTTCTCTTCCTCCCCACCAAATTTGTTCTTTTTTTTTTTTTTTTTTTTTTTTTTTTTGCCTCAGGGCCTTTGCACTTGCTACTGCCTCCACCCAGGGCGCTCTTCCTTCCTCCTAAATCTGCCCATGGCTGTCTGTCGCCTTTGTATCTTTTAGGTCTGAGCTTCAATGCCTCTCCTTAGTGAAGCCTCTGACTTCTGCATGAATCCAGGGCTGCTTTAGCTCCACCTGCTTGTGGAGTGGTGACGGAGCTCTCCATCCCACCCCCCGGCCTTCCCAGGCGCCCTGGAGTCACCTGCAGGGAGATGAGACGGTGCCTGCCTTTTCATGTCCTCTGTCAGGGATGCTCTAACAATGCCAATGACCTCCCCTTGCTTCACATCCTATTTCTCAGTGTGTCTCAATCCCTTGTAATCACTGAGGGAAATGGGCGCTCAACTCCTCCTTCAGCAAGACAGGCCCTGCTCCGAGCCCAACTGCAGGAAAGCATTGTCCTCGGGATCTTGAAAACAGGGCTTTTGTGGGTTGTGGATTGTGCAGGGCTGGCAGTAAGGTAGGGCTGGGCGTGGAGGTGCTAGTGTGAGGAAGCGGTGGGAGTAGGCTAGGGTCTCGATTTTCTCCTCTGTAAAATGGGGATGTTAGCAGTATGTACCTCACCGATCCAAGATGAGGATTAAAAGAGAAAATGTAAGTAGAATCATTAATGCTGTACTTGAGAGTTGATATTCCAATGAATGGCTGCCTCCTCTCTCCCCACCTCCTCACTTGGGGCTGAGCTCCTGGACATTCTGAGGAAGACATTCTCTGCCCAGTTTGGAAGGAGACGAAAACATCCCAGGAGGGCTCTACCTACAGAGCCCCCTACCTTATCCAGTTGTTCTCTGAGCAGCCTCACCTTGGCTCTGTTGTTTTCTTTTTATAGGTCAGTGGGGCCCCTTCACCTACTTAGTGGCCTCAGGGATCAGGGGCTGCACATCAATTCGCTAGGACTCTAGCTGGCTTTTTTTCCCTCTCCTGTCTGTGAGCACCAACCGTAATATCATTAACTGTTTTGAAGGTACCATGGACTGGCAGTTGAGGATGTATGTTGGTCTGGACAGTACAAACGATGTCTTTGCTTCTTGCAGCTGTGTGACTTTGGGCAAGGCACCGCCCCTCTCTGAGCCTCAAATGGTTCCCTTAGGTGATTTCTAAGATTATTTTCTGCTCAGACATTCTAGGGTTCAGAAATCAAGGGGAAACTGCCAGTCTCAGGATGGACTTAGGGTTTATGCACAGATAAGGTTTTCTCCAATGAGGACTGTCTTCTGGGGCCATGTAGGTAATGGTGTCTTCTCGCGAGGATAGCAGACTTACTGTGTGCAAATGGGTGGAAGGATGAGAAAGAAGAGTGAGAAAGAGAAACTTTGCTTAAGTAGGTGGCTCTTAATCTTTGAGAATCTAGTGAATGTTGTGAACCTAGGAAGATATATGCGAAATATTTTGCATACCATTTAAAAGGGGGTTCACAACTCTGGTTGAGAAACATCTCCGAATGCCTCCTCCAGGAAGACTTCCCTGACCCCTAAGCCTTCCTCGTCTTTCCTGTACTCCTCAGAGTAGTTGGCATGACCCGTCCCTACCCCTCTTCCTCCTGGGAGGGCAGGGGCCCAGTCAACTGTTCCTTCCATGCCCCGTGCCTGGAACTCAATGGGCGTCAGCAAATATTTGCTGAATGGAACTGGCAACTAGCTCCTGGCGTTGCAGGGGGGTGGCTTGGCCTTATTCCATGGGGCGGTGCCTGTTCAATTTCGGGTGGGCTCAGAACAGGCTGCCTCACATGTAAACATTTGGTTCCCCCTGTTGTGGTGATAAAAAGTTGTGAAGACGTGAGGGTTCCTGTAAATGATTCTACAACCTGTGTGGGGACTGCGCTGGGCTGGAGGGGAAGGGCATTCAAGGAGGCAGCGTCCTGAAGCCTCTTCTCTTTTCTCCTCCCCGTCTGGCCTGGTCCAGCTGGAGCAGAGTGAAGCCAAATGTGAGGACGCCTTGAAGACCCAGAAGGCGCTGACTGCAGACCTGGAGAGCATGCATAGCGAACTGGAGAACATGACCCGGAGCAAGAGCCTGGTATCTGTCCTTTTCTGAAGCTGTGGGGACCTGGGCCAGCACAGGCCTCTGCGCTAATGTGGGCCTACTGTGTGCTCGGCACTATAAGAGGGACAAGGGCACTTGTTGTGGCCCTACTGGGTGCCACCTTGGAGACACACACATCCATTGGAGGTCTACTGATTACCCAGCACTATAAAAAGGACAAGGGCACTTATTGTGGACCTACTGGGTGCTACCTTGGAGGGACAGACATCCATGGTAGAGCTTCCGGGTGCTCAACACTCTGAGAGTGCAGGATCCTATTATGAGCTGAGTATTTTAAAAGTATAAGGGCATATATGAGGGTCAACCGTGTGTTCGCCCTGGAAAAGTAGGCAAAGAATCCTGTTGTGGACCTAATGTGTATTCAGGACTGTGGGGTGATTCCGATATGAGCCCATTATTTGCTCAGCACCCTGAGTGGGAACTCAGCTTTCTCTTGTGCACCCAGAGCATGCTCACCACTGTAAGTGGTTCTTAGGCAACTGTTGGAGTCCTACTGTGCACTCACCACCACAGGAGGGGACTTGCTCATTATTGTTGGGCTCCTGCGTGTCCATTCTTATAAGTGGAGACAAGGGCAACCCTCATGAGCCCACTTAGCTAAGTACTATAAGGGACCCAGGCATCTACTGTGGACCTACTGTGTGCTCGCCACTGCACGGGGACAAATGAACATATATTATGGATCTATCATGTTGGTGAAAATTGGGTGTAGGTCTCTAAATCCCCTGTCTAGGGTGTACAGGGTTGATTTAAATGTATACTTGATGCATAAAATCTTAAAGTAAGTATAGCTAGAGAGTTATAGGCAAAAGCTTGTCTCAAGATTCCTACTGGCCCTTTTATTCCAAATTTGATTTGCACTAGATTAAGAGGAACTTGCCCACAAACATAGACAGTCAGATACACACACAGCATGCAGAGATGAATGTATACACTCAGATACAAAATCACCAAACAGATATACAAAATAAATGTCCTCATCGGTAAAATGCACATCTAAGTTTATCCATCTATCCAATACGTATTTATTGAGCTCCTGATATTTGCAGGCCCTGTGCTGGGGATGTGCCTGTGAACAGAACAGAGTCCCTTCTCAGGGCGATTACAGGGGTTTGCACTCATACGTATGTACCATGCACTTTTAAAATGTATGTACGTCGATTCCCAGGTGGGCTTATGCAGACGTGTATCCATTCACACCCACACAGGCTTCACCCACAGTCACATGCACGGCCAGGACAAACATACACTGAGCGGCCATAACCACAGCAGGCACTGGCACACCCACGGCCACCCTTCCAGGTAGATGGTCCCTCACCGGCTACACCCACAGGCAAGCCCACCTTGGCTCTTCATCAGCCCTGTGCTGTCGCCCTCCCAGCCACCCTTCAACCTCCCCCCAGCCATTGCACTGCCTCCTGCCAGGTGGATGAGCAGCTGTACCGACTGCAGTTCGAGAGAGCCGACCTCCTGAAGCACATCGATGAGGACCAGGACGATCTGAATGACCTCATACAGAAGCACAAGGACCTCATTGCTCAGGTAATAGCCTGACGTGGGGAGAAGCCTGATGGCCTTGGGCCAGGTAGGTGGGGCATATTGTGAAGGCGATGTGGTTGGGCCACTCCCTGGTCTGAGGACCTTGGAGGGATCCATGCCCCAAAGATACATGGGAATTGTGAAGGTTCATGGGGCCCTAAGGGAGGAGGATGTCACCGTCAGATGGTGTGTGCATTTCTGGAGGACGTCTCCACCAAGAGGGATGTTGATGTATTCATACATCTGTCCACCCGTCCACCCACCCACATATCTATCCATCTACCCATTGAAATATTCATCCGTCCACCATCCATCTGCTGATCAATCCACCCATTCACCTATCTACTCTTTTATCGACCTTCTACCTGCCTATCCATCCATCCACCCATCCACCCATCCACCCATCCATCCATCCATCCATCCATCCATCCATCCATCCATCCATCCTTCCACCTGTCTGTCAGCCCAATCACTCACTTATTGGTGTTTACTGAGCACCCATGATGCATTAGGCACTATGCGAAATCACAAGGGTACTTTGTTGAGTTAAAGTGTATCCCATTCCTGTTTTCATGTAGCTCACAGCTTAGTAGGCTGGACAAACTTTATCACATTGTCACCCAGAACGGAGGGAAGACTTGCAAGCTGAGCTAAGAGTCCAGAAAGAAAATGAACATGGTTCTTCCAATCCTGACCTAGGTTGGAAGTCAGGGAAGGCTTCCCTGAGGAGGTGGCCCTTGGATGGAGATCTGAACAAGGAGAGGAGTTAGTGAGATTGGAGTGGAATAATGAGGGAACGGCGTACAAAAAGGGCCTAGAAAGGTGCACCAGCGAGGATGGAAGGAGGCCGGTGAGGGGAAAGTGGCACAAGATGAGCTTGGTGAAGCTGGCACAGGAGGGCCAGATCAGGGTCTTGTTGGCTGATGTGTTTGGATTTCATTTTATGTGTGATGGGAATGACTGGCAAGCTGGTGAGGGGCCAGAGCAGGAGAGGAGCAGCCAGGATGCCACCTCAGACTGTCAGCTCTACAATGACAGGATTCTCCTGTCTTGTCCCAGGCTGTGTCCCAGAGACTAGACAAATGCCTGTCATGGAGTAGGCTCTCCGTAGATAGCTCTCGAATCAATGAAAGCTGCAGTCCAGGGGAGAGAGTACGGCGGCTTGGACCGGGGAGGTGAAGTGGAGATGGGGGCACGTGGATGAACCCCAGAAGACAATTAGGAGGCACAGTAGCAGGAGGGGAGAAGTAGAGGCTTTGGGGATGGAGCTGAGGGATGTGATGAGGGCCACTGGCAGATTTCTGCTCTGCATAACTGATCGCATCTGATAACTGAGAGGTTCTGGGGCTGCCAAAGCCAGTATCCAGTTCTGGAATCCTTGTTACCTGACACTCAGCATAGTTCTCTTCCCTCAGAATCTGGTTCTAATGCTGAGTTCAGCCCATTTCTGTCTGGGCGCCCAAGTGTATTTAATAAAGTGCTGGACAGTTGACCAAAGCTCTGGGCTTATATAATGGAAGTGACTCAGCAAATGCCGAAATGTTGGGGAGGGTGTGCAAGGTACCCTTTTGGAACCAGCTACTGTCATAGAGGCTCTGAGAAATACAGACATGTGTGGGTGGGGGAAGACCGCCAGGGGCAGTCTCCCAGCAAAGCCTGTGGTCTCGAGGTGACTTTTTTTTTTTTTTTGTCTCATCAGTCTGCGACTGACATTGGTCAGATCCAAGAATTGCAGCTGCAGCTGGAGGAAGTCAAGAAGGAGAAGCAGAAGCTTCAGGAACAAGTATGTGCTCAGAGCTGCCATATTGTGGGGAGGCAGGGAAGGGTTCCCTCCAGGACCTCACCCTTTGGATCCTGGAAACTGTCATTCATTCATTCACTCATTCACTCAACTTCATTCTCGTGCCAAATGAATTGAGAACAATCCCAGCCGACACATACACACACACACACACACTTACACACATACACACACACACACACCACCCCCTACCCCTGTGCTGTTCAGCATCCAAAGCTGAAATTCATTCAGGGCAGGACTTTCTCCCTCTGAGAAATGGTTCTAAGGAAACGGGATGGACTGTGCAAGACAGGATCGTCGCCCTTTGTCAAATCTTCCTTTGCAGGCACGGTTTCTCCAAACATCCCTGAATTTCCCTCATTAGCTAGTGGGTTGCTGTTATCCATGAAATTCTCCGAGCTCTTCTAGAACTGTCCCAGGTGCCTACTTAGAGGGACTGCGTTTCAAACAACTGTCCATGGGCACTGAGTCACAACAAGCACAACAAAATAGCAGCAGCAGTGGCCACTGGCTGGGTGCTCATGACGTACTAGGCACTAATCATCTTCCTCACACACAACAAGTGAAGAAATGAGCCTCAAGGAAGGGAACTGACTTGTCCAGGCTCATCCAGCTGCAAAGGGATGGAGCCAGGTTTCAAACTCTGATATACATGCTTGGCTCCCAAACCTGCTTCATTTGTAGGCTTTGATGCTGACAAACTAGCTTTGCTCCCTTAGCAGAGCACAGAAAGGAAATAGAAGCACTGACTGAAAGTCCCGTTTGGGAGGCAGAAGGCCCAGGAAACGTCACCTCGCAGCACCCGACACCCAGGGGCTGAGCCCCAGGGTCCTCAGATTGGAAGCAACAGTTCTTGCTTGTGCATCCGACATACAGCACCTGAGCCAAGAAGGAGGCGGTGCGAACGGGCCTGGGGCTGCGTCCTGTGTGTGTCTCCATTCTAGGACTCAGGGTCGACAGGTGGCCAATGGACCTCTTGGGTTTGCCCCCAGCTGCAGGTGGCTCAGATGCGTATTCAGTACCTGGAGCAGTCCACCGTGGATCGAGCCATTGTCAGCAGGCAGGAGGCGATCATCTGTGACCTGGAGAACAGAACGGAGTTCCAGAAAGTGCAGATTAAGAGATTTGAGGTACTTGATGTATAACTATTGCTCAGGCCTGGAAAAGTGAGACCTTTTGTGTAATGACTGTCCATCCTTCCACCATCCACCTAGCCACTCATGTTTCATTATTACCTGGATATATATTACTCTTCCATCTCCCATATAAGTTTCTTCTCTCCCTCCTTCCCTCCTTTCTTCTTTCTTCATTCACACTGTCCCACAAACTACCTATCCATTCAACCTGTCCACCTCCATATATCTCTATTCAAGTCCATATACCATCATTGGTCCATCCATCACCCCCCTTCCATTTGTTCTTCTCTCATTCTTTCTTCTCTTCCTCTGTTCTTTTTTGGTTTCTCACACCTTGGCCTCCTGTCTGCCCATCTTTTTATCCATTGCTTTAATTCTACCCGTCTTCATCCACCCACTCATCCACGTGTGTGCCCGGCAGTCATTCTGAGGAGAAATTTACTTTGCCCCATAGTGTGTGCTAGGCTGTTCTCGGTGCACGGAAGACAGATGTATAAAACAGGTTCTGTTTTCCAGAAGCGTAGAGCTTGGTTGGAGATGTGGATATGTACATAAATACCCATCATATGAAGAGAGGGCTGTGAGGTTTGCAGGACTGAGGTCGGGGAATGAGGGAGGCTTCCGGGAGGAGGTGGCATTGATGCTGGACCTTAAAGGACAGGTAAGCCTTGAATATAATCACAGGTTCAGTGATTACATTCACGTTGAACTCTGTGGGCTAATGACATGTGACATTTATGGGGGACATCCTTCCATATCACCTGCTCCACTTGACATTTATCACAGCCCCACAGGGCTGGTAGGATAGAATGAGACGGTGACCCCAGAGAGGTCAATGACCTATTCAAGGTAAAGCCAGGGAGTGTCCGTGACAGAAGTAGATTGACACTTGACCTTCACTTCTTCCTGGTCCCAGGCCCTAATTTCTTGGCAGCCATCTGACCTACCCACAGGAAGACTGTGTGTCTGAGCAAGGAGAGGCTGCACTCCTCATTCTGAAACCTTCCCTCCCAGTCCCCTCTTGGCCACTTGGCTGCTCGGGATGAAGAACAAAGAAACATTTTTTTGCCTTGACCCTCACTAGTTCTCAGAATTGCTCCAGGGATTCCTCAAGGAATAACTGTCTTTGCAGATCACCTTGAAACTTTCATCTACTGTATTTTAAATAACTAAATAAATAATTGTGGGCTATATCATGTATCTTTTTTTTTTTTTTTTTTACTTGATTGCAGCACAGTCAAATGGTAGCCTAGAAGAACAGACAACTATGGTAGAATAACTTTAAATGGCAGATTCTCGCTCTGAATTCACTTTTCTCCCTCTGCCCTCATGATCTGAATTTAATAGGATCCCAGGTCCTTGGGATGGGGTGCCTCAGGGACACAGTTTGAGAACTACTCTTCTTATCCTCCTCCTGCTGCCCTTTGAAACTGTTGCTAAACTCTTTCTGAACAGCGAAGGAGAACTGAATAGGCAAGTTTTTCTTTTAGGCCATTATTTAGTCTCTGATCTGGAAAGGGGCTCAGAGTCCTTAGCAGGGCCTGAAATATTCATGTGGGCTCCGTTTTATGTCAACACTCATGTATTTGCCCATCAGAATCATTTGGTTTCAGGCTTGTTGGACAACTAATGAATTCTGGAGAACAGCCCTTGGGTTTGTTTTCTGTGGCACTGGTGATGCCCACAGTTCTTTTCTCTATTGTTTCATTGTATCTTTGTGGATTTTTTCCCCCCCCGAAAAGGAAACATGACATAAAATATTACAGCTGAGGCTCATGGGAGATTAAATGCTCAAACCTCCTCGTTTTACAAATTGGGAAACCCAAAACCCATGTTGGAGAGGCTTGTTCCCCCTGCGTAGTGTTCTATCCACTGACCACTCCACCTCCCAAACCTTGAAATGAATAAAAGCTGTTATACATGTTAATAATCCCCAACCCCTATCCCAAAATCCTTTGTGCCAGGCACTGAGCTAAGCCTCCTGCAGAACTTAAGTGTTCAGTGCGGACAGCATCCCTGGGACATAGGAACTACAGTTATTCCTGTCTCTAAGAGAGGTTCAATAACATGCCCAAGGTCACACAGCCAGGAAGAGGTAGAGGTGGGATTTGAACCCAGAGCATTTTCAGAGGCAGGGCTCTCATCAATATGCTTACACTGTCTCTCAGAATAGCAGCTGTCATTTTCTAGGTTTTTATAATAAAACCTAGACTTTATAATAAAGTCTTCATTTTTGTATCAGAAATCAGGATTATTATCCAATTCTAAAAGCACACAGAGACTGAGCAAAGGATTTCTCTTCCTGGAGCCCCCTGTGCCATGTCCCTGGCCTCTAACTCCAAGGTGGGCGTGTGCTCTCTGACCCCCCTCTAGGTCCTGGTGATCCGGCTTCGGGACAGCCTGATCAAGATGGGTGAGGAGCTCTCGCAGGCGGTCATGGCCGAGTCCCAGCAGCGGGAGACCAGCCAGTATTATCAGCGGCGCCTGGAGGAGCTGAAAGCAGACATGGAAGAGCTGATGCAGCGGGAAGCGGAGGCCAGCCGGAGGTGTATGGAGCTGGTTAGTGCTATCTTCTGCGCTTGTTCTCATGTGATGGAAGGTTTGAGATGGGGGAGGGCCTCCTTCCTTCTGAATGGGAGACTCATAGGTGAGTCCACCAGGCCTTTGGAGTAGGCTGGAAACAGGGAGAAACCAGGGAGAAACCAGGGAGAAACTGGAAGGGGTTGGGCAGAGAGACGGCGCTGCCATTGGCTGTAAACTCTGGGGGTGGGCCCAAAGTGGACTAATGACATTCACTCCTGCTGAATGGTCTCCTAGTGCCTCTATGTCTCAGTCTCCAGTTCCTGCCTCACACTTTCCACTCCAAAAGCAGGGTGGCCTCATGTGAAGAGGAAGGAATCAACGTTTATTCAGTGTCTACCTTGCACTGAGTCTTAACATCCATAATATGTAATTGTCATAACTACCCTGCAAAGTCAGAATTATTATCCCATTTTACAGATGAGGAAATTGAGGCTTCAAAGAGGTGAGATAACTTGTCTAGGGTCACACCTAGTAAATGTCAGTGTTGTTTCTGGACTATTAATAGCAACAACAAAGATATAAATGATAAGGTTAAAGCCATCATTATTAAGCAGTTGCTATATGCCATGTTCTGGGTTAAACATCTCTCGTTTAAATCCTTCTCTCAGTATTACGAGGTAGGTACGCTTCTTATCAACACTTGACAGATGAGGAAACTGAGGCACAGGGACATGAACATGCCAAATGAGGCTCATTATGGTGCATTCACTTGCTCCAGGCTACGTGCTAGTAGGGATTTGAAGCCAGGTCTGTGCAACTCTGTCGTCTTTGCTTGTCGTCACTAAGCCATGCTTTGCTCCCCGGTGTGATCCAAGGAACATTTTCAAATTTGTTTCCTGCCCAATGGGAAGGTTCTCCATCATTCAGTGTAGTTTTTTGAGAACAGTTTCCTGCAGGGCTCACAGAGCATATGAGACAGCCTAGTCTGTTCCTCGTTTTCCCCATGAGGCCACATAGTCCTAAGACTCCAGGTTTTTGCTTCTGTGACGCAGGAGGCATCTGGCACCCATGTTGCCCCCAACCCTAGAGCCTTCACTGAGACGCTCCACAACATGCCAAGGCTTGGCCCAGGGGTCTCTAAGCCACAGTCATTAGCTCCTTCCTGCCCTGTCCACTCTGCTTCTGTGACAGGTGTCACCAACTCACCACCCTGCAGTAGGTATATTGCTCTGGCCACTGCCTCCATGTCCAATGTCATTCCCATCAGCTTTGCCCTTGACAAGCCAGCAGGCTGGCTGTTATGTGTGTGTGTCGGGGTGGGAAGTGGGGGGTGAGGCTCCACAAAGAGACCTGGCCTCCCAGACAAAGTCCAAGACCCATGACTGGCAGCTCCTCCATTCCCCCCCCACACACACACACACCTCGCCATGGCCTTGGAAGAAAGAGGAGCTTTCCTCCAATTGATGGGATAACTTCCTCATTAACCAGCCCTTCTTCTCTTGCAGCTGAGCTCCCTTCCTGCCAGCTCTGACTGGGAGTGAGAGAACATCCTCAGTCTTTCTCCTCTGATGTCTTTTTTAACTGGCCAGACACCCAGGCGTTCTGGCCTGATCAAGTAGTGGGTTTTTTCCGTCTCTCCTTTTACTGTCTTTCTCTTTCCCTTTTTCTTCTCTCTTCTCCTCTCTGCTCACTTTCCTCTTCCCATCCCCATTCCCAGGGACATGTTAAGATCTTTCAAAGTCCTAAAATACTGAAAAGACTATAGTGAGTCAAAATACATGAGTCAAAATAGAAACAACACAAAACTATAAAACACAAAGCTTTCATGTTTGCTGAAATTAGACCTGCATCCTTCTCCGTTTGCTGAATGCAAGATTCTGGGTAAGCTTACCAAAGCTGAATTGTTCTCTTTATTTTGGTGTGTTTGTGGTTGGGAGGTATATTTGTTTTTTAGGCCTGCCTCAACAAATTACCAAAAACTGGGTGGCTTTAAATAATAGAAATTTACTCTCTCAGTTCTAAAGGCCAAAAGTCTGAAATCAAGGTGCTGGCAGGGCCAAGCTCCTTCTGCAGGCTCTGGGGGAAAATCCTTCCTCACTGTTCCAAATTCTGGTGTTCCTTGACTTATGACTGTGTCACTCCAATCTCTGCCTCCATCTTCACGTGGTCATCATCTCACGTGGACATCTGTAATTGGCTTTAGGGCTCACCCTAAGTCCAGGTGGATTTCATCTCAAACTCTTTATTGTATCAGTAAAAATCCTTTTCCCGATGAGGTCACATTGACAGATTCCAGTAGACATAACTTTTGGTGGGGGGGCACCCTTTCCCCCACTATAGGAGAGCAGGGCATGCAGCTGCTTTGCTGGTATCCTACCGTGACCCTGCACAGCTGGTTGTTTCCTTAGTGATTGTATGGGTGCGCAAGTCTCAAAGGGACAATGTCAGTCTGGCACACCTTTCCTAATGACCTAGATGTGCCAAACTCACCAACCTATTGGCCTTCAAATACGTATGCCTCTGGCCTTTGGGCCCTGGGATATCTCCAGTGGGAGAAGAGAACATGTCGTCTTTTCTTATATCACTCATTTATTCATTCGATATATGAGGTCTTGCAATTAAGTTTGAGAACTTGTTGCAACGATGTTGCTAACCTATTCTGATATCAGAGGGATTATTCATTATGAATTTGCACCAACTGGACAGTTAACCAAGTTTACTATTTGGAAGTGCTGAAAAGGCTGCATGAAAAAGTTAGACGACCTGAACCTTTCGCCAACAATTCATGGCTCTTGCATCACGACGATGCACCAGCTCACACGGTACTGTCTGTGAGGGAGTTTTTAGCCAGTAAACAAATAACTGTATTGGAACACCCTCGCTACTCACCTGATCTGGCCCCCAGTGACTTCTTTCTTTACCGGAAGATAAAGGAAATATTGAAAGGAACACATTTTGATGACATTCAGGACATCAAGGGTAATACGACGACAGCTCTGATGGCCATTCCAGAAAAAGAGTTCCAAAACTGCTTTGAAGGGTGGACTAGGTGCTGGTGTGTCCAGGGCATAGCTTCCCAAGGGGAGTACTTTGAAGGTGACCATAGTGATATTCAGCAATGAAGTATGTAGCACTTTGTCTAGGATGAGTTCGCGAACTTAATTGGCAGACCTCATATATTTATTCACCACCTGCTATGGGCATGGCCCAGGGATGGGTGTTGGTGGGGAGGTGCAATGAATCCTAAGGTCCCTGCTTTGTAGACGCTGACGAGGTAGACAGAGCCCAGCTCAGTAGAGAGTTCAATGAGCAATATCATTTTAAGAGGAACCCTGTGGCCAAGGCCCCTCCCATTGGTGTTGGTTCCTGGAACTTTCACAGGCTTCTCAGGAGATGTCATCTCACCTCTCCAGAGCTGTGTCTATGTCACCAGTGTGCCTTCCTCTGTCACCTCCCTGTAAGACAGGGCGGCTGCTCCATGCCGTGCATTCTCTATGAACCTCACAAAAGCCTGCAAGGTAGTCAGGGCTCTGGATCTTTCATTCATGCAATAAGTATTCCTAGTTTTCACTGTGGCCAAGCCCCATGCCAGATGCCGGAGATCTGGCTGGAACAAGACACACTCTTGCCCTCAAGGAGCTTACGCTGAATGGAAAGAGATGGCTAAGGTCATTGCTCCTGTATGTTATACTTTATAAGAGGCACTCAGAGCTTTCACGGGCAAGACAAGCTGTCTGTACACTGGCATTTGGGGAATCATGCCCCCCTGTCACCACCACAAACCATCTTTGGGCAAAGCACTGCCCTCTTCACCTTCTATTTATGAAATTCAAATCTCTGGGAGGGATAGAATGAGTTTCCTAATTCCCCAGTCCACGTATGCATACATTCATTCATGAACTCATTCATTCCCTGGACAAATATTGATTGAGTGGCTCTAAGCTCAGGCCCTTAGCAGATGTCATCTTCTTTCACGCTTATGTCAACCCCAGCAGGTGGAGAATATGGAGGTGTGGACCCGTGAGGTCTTACCCAGGGCTGACGAGTCGGGAGTGGCAGAGCTGGGATTCGCAGCCCTGTATGTCCAACTCTAAAGTTGACCCTGTGACACCACACTGCCCTTTCAACCCAATGCTGCCGAAAAATGGCACTGTTGTGGGAGACGAGAAAAAAAAAATAGGATCCTGCACTCTGGGCCCTGGTGAGAAGTGAGAAGGATGTTGATGGATCTCCCCTCCGTGTTCTTTTCCGCCTGTCCCCAGCCCGTGCCATTTGTCACTGTTGGTGTTGGTTTAAAGGGCTGCAAGTTGTTTCGTGTGAATGATTTACACCCCTAGCTGGCGCACCGGCGCGGCCAGATCAGGATCAATTACCCTGCCGATGGAACTTCTCTTCCCGGAAAAAAGAAAAATGAGGTTTTGCCATTAATTTTAGTAAATGTACTATTCCTGGCGACTCCAGGAGCCATTATGGAGAAAAAGAATATTCTGGCTCTAAATCATTCAAGTCCCTTTGTCACTGGGGCGATGAGACAGCTCATCTGTGGATTCATACCCTGTTGTTTTTCAGTAGTTACCAAACCCAGTGGAAACCACCTTGTTCCCAGGGTATCCAGGGGAGGTCAAGGACAGCTAAAGGGCTAAAGGTGACAGGAAGGCCTGCCCTCTGCCTGCTTTGAGCCAAAGCACCTGTTTCAGAGGCTGTACCTGTTGTGTTTGCCCTCATTGCCTTGGCCTGACTCTCTCGTCTCAACTTGCCCCTGAGCCAGGGGAAAGTTTCCCAGGTCTTGAAAAACTTAGATGACGCTTCTGTTCACTCTTAGAGTGACCCAAGCTAGAAATCGCAGTGCCTTTCTCTCTCTGGCTCACACAAACGACAATCAAACCTGCTGATTTTATCCTATTTAGGTATTTTTCAAATCCGTCCACTCCTGTCTCATCCCTGCTTCATATGTCTTTATTTAAATGCCAACCCCTCTGGCCTCTATAGTTATCTTCTAACTTTTGTCACCATTTGTCCTCCACTCTCACTCTGTCCTGCTGAAGATCTTTCCAGAAGGGACCATCTTACTGTGTTACTCTTCTGCTAAGAAATCCTCTATGGCTCTCTTGCCTTCACAACAAAGTCCCCGTTCCTTCCCAGAGCTGCTGAAATCTAGCCTTGGTAGATTTTTTTTCTGCCTTTGAGTGTCTGCCTCTCATCACCTTTCATGTTCTACTCAGACATGCAAGCAATTGTTCAGGACCAAACACGGCGTTATTTCTTGGCTTATCACCTCGTTCTCATGCATCCTCTGCCTGCCTACTCAACCTTCGTCATTCAGATCGGATCTCCCCTCCAGGAAGCCCTCACTGTTACCCTCACCCCTCACGACGTGAAACGCCTCCTTTGTGTTCCCACATCCCTCCGTGTCTGCCCCATCCATGCGCGCATCATCCAGTTATTACAACTGTTTGTATTCTTCCTAGACAGACAGCCCCTGAGAGAGGGGTGGGGTTGTATTTGATTCTGGGTCTTCAGCCTCTAGTTCAGGGTCAGGCGTAGGGTGGATTCTCAGGAATCGTTTGCTGAATAGTTTCCTCAACATTTTGAAGTGTTATCTCTTAAGAGAAACAGCTCAAGAATGATGTCTTAAAAATTGGAATTTTCAGATCAACATACTTTTTAGTTTGCGTCCTGGTCCTGTGCCTGATGTTAAGGGTGATGCAGACATGAATGGACCAGGGTCTGTGCCCTTGGAGAGCTCAAGACGGAGAGGAGGAGATCCATGTGGGCCCTAAATAATTCAGATGCAAGATGGGGTGTGTGGGCAAAGGAGGAAGTGGTTTGGGACAACCAGGAGAACTGGAGAAGATTGCGTGGAGGATGCATCATTTAAGTTTCTTATATGATGAAGCCATACTGGCTGGCAGCTTTGGGGGGACAGTCATTCGATCATGTTCATTGTGACTTCCCCACACTTGCATTCACCAAATGTCTAGTGAATGCGTGTTGTGTGTCAGGCAATGTCCAGGTTTCCAGAAAGAGATAAATCACATGTAGGAATAGAAATACAGACTCTTCACCTCCTCCTTCATTTCTTTTCTTCTGTTCTCATTGCAGCTCCCCCACTGAATGCCAATTGCAAAATCCCTTCCACCCCTAACCTGCCCTCTTCTTTGTTCTTCTTTACCTCTCACTTTCTAGATTCGGACATGTTCTCTCTCTCTCTCTCTCTCTCTCTCTCTCTCTCTCTCTCTCTCTCTCTCTCTCTCTCTCTCATTCCCTTACAGAATTGTTTTGACTCATGTTGAGAGGAGAGTGTGCATTAGTTTCTTAGGGCTGCTATAATAAATTACCAAAAACTGGTTGTCTTAAAACGACATAAATTTATTCTGTCACAGTTCTGGAGGCCATAAGTCTGAAATCAAGATGTTGGCAGGACCACACTCCCTCTGAAGGCTCTAGGGGAGAATCCTTCCTTTCTCTTCCAACTTCTGGTGGGTTCAGGTGCTCTTGACTGTGGCAACATGGCTTTAATCTCTGCCTCCATGTTCACATGGCCTTCTCTTCTCTGTCTCTATACCCTCTGCTCTTCATATAAGAACACTAGTCGCTGGAGGTAGGGCCCGCTCTAATTCAATATGACTTCGTCTTAATTAATTACATCTGCAAAGACCCTAGTTCCAAAACGGTCACAGTGTGAGGTTCCAAGTGACATGAATTTTGGGGGGAAGCTATTCAGCTCACTACAGGTGGTCAAAAGAGTGCTGGACCTGGAGTCTGAGAATTTGGGGAGCTAAGTTAACGTTGCCGAACCTCAGTTTCCCCATCTATAAAACGGGGGTATAGTGCAGCCAATCTCTTTGGGTGGCTGTGAGGATTAAATGAGATGATGTATGTGAAAGTGCCAAAGATGATGTATGTGATAGCACACAGTAGGCACTTAATAGATGCTGCTTTGCTTTTCTTTCTCTTTTCTTCTCTTATTCCTCTTCGGACTCTGACTACTCCCTCTACTTAAACTTTATCATAAGTCTACCAGCTTCCCTTTCACAGCCCATCCCATCCATGGTGGTTGATGAGTGTGAGGCTGATTTGTTTATCACTTACCGCGTGCTGGACACTGGGCTAAGTGCTTTGCATGAGCGTCTCATTTAGGCCTCACTCTTTGAAGTAATTGTCACTGTTTTACTAATAAAGAACTTAAAAGCTGCAGAGTTAAAGCAACTTCCCCAGAATCAAATTTCCAGCAAGTGGCAGAGTCAGAATTTGAACCCAGTTCTGACCAACTCAAACCCAGTCTCGTACTCATAAGTTTTATTATTTTTATTTTATTTTATTATTTTTAAAGGGAACAGGACTTTATTGGGGAACAGTGGATATTGCCAGGACTTTTTATTGGGGAACAGTGTGTTTTACCCAGGACCCATCAGTTCCATCCAAGTCAAGTTTCTGTCTTTTCAATCTTAGTTGTGGAGGGCGCAGCTCAGCTCCAGGTCCAGTTGCAATTGTTAGTTGCAGGGGGCGCAGCCCACCATCCTTTGCAGGAGTCGAACCGGCAACCTTGTGGTTGAGAGCTCGCACTCTAACCACCTGAGCCATCCGGCTGCCCCTCCAGAAGCTCAGCTGCAGCTCGTTGTCTTCAATCTAGTTGTGGAGGGCGCAGCTCACTGGCCCGTGGGAATCTAACCGGCAGCCCTGTTGCCCAGAGCTCACGCTCTATCCAGCTGAGCCACCCGTCTGCCCTCTTACTCATAAGTTTTAGACACATCGTATTTACTCATTCAAATACAGTTTTTTAAGTGAGTCATAAAAGTTAATATTGCTTTTGATTCTGAAATCTAGGGTTTCTCAACTGTGTCATTGTTAACATTTTGGATTGAGTAACTGTTTGTGGTGGGGGCTGTCCTGTGCCTTGTAGGATATTTAGAAGCATCCTGGTCTCTACCCACTAGATACAAGTAGCACTTACCCCAAAAATCATTGCAGTCAAAAATATCTCCAGACATTGCCAAATGACCCCCAGGAGCATAATCACCCCCTGTTAAGAATCACTGATCTGATTTCATCCTAACAATTACCCTGAAGATAACACCTATGATACTCCCCATTTGACATATGACCAAGCTGAGGCTCAGAGGGTTGACATGATAAGCCCATGGTCACAGAAAGGAGAGGGCACATCAGGAAGGGAGAAATCCAAAGACATAAGGAGGCAGGAGCTTGAACCCCTACCCACAAAGAAAATACACAGTAGCAGTTCCAACAAAACTCAATCCCAACCTTTCCCAGAACCAGAGGCGACTTCACAGCAGAATCTAATTCTGAATGGAAATGAAGGCCTTGCTGCAGACTGTGTACTTTTAATAATGTTTAAATAAAACATGGGAGCACGGGTGTGATCTCCTCACTGAGCTTGGCTTGTCAGCTGCCGGGGCAAAGTCATCAATAGTTAATAGACAACCACTTATGGCTGTACTTCTGTTAAATCCAGCATCAATTATATATGGTCCGTGAATTATTTATTTGGTGTTACTTTGGGGGTATATTTTCCACCTTCCAGAGGAAAACAATGAAAAAAATGTGAGGCCTAAACCAGATGAAGGGCCAGCTGTCAGGGCCTTATCTGCCTTTTGTATTAGTGAATTTCCCTGTGAGGAGAAAACCTCCCATTGATGTGATTACGAGGTTAGAGTGAATTTGGATCTGAGAGCGCTCTGCCGGACCATCAGGACCAAAGCCTGGGACACGTGGATGCGAGTAAGTGCTTGACAACCAGCTCTCCAGCATGTGAGCGAGTCGTCAACGTCCTGATTTGTAGTGTTTGCCCATGTCTGTGGTGTAAATCTTCCCCTTAGGACTCATTTCAAGCTAACAACATGAGGTCGATGAATGTGGAATTGGGACACGAGACGCAGTAGCACACCATTATATACTCATGCGGCACTTAAAGTCAGGGGTGCATTTGGATGCTGAGAAATATGTCCGTTAGGCAATTTCAGGTGTTGTGCAAACATCACAGCGTACACTTATACAAACCTAGATGGTCAAGCCTTCTACACACCTAGGCTGTATGATGCAGCCTATTGCGCCTAAGCTAGATAGCATTCACCGTGCGAAACAACAGGAGATTGAATCAAGCACAAGAGAAAAATGATGCAATTAAGCGACACACTAAACACAAAATGTATGAGGCAGCTGCTGGCATAACACAGCACAGCGTTCTACAGCAACCTTCTTTTTGTAAGTAGAAAGAGTACACTCTAAAGTAACAATAAAACGTAGAGTGTAGCAAGTAGTCATTTATTATCATTATCAAATGTTACATACTGTCCATGATGGCATGTACTATGCTTTTGTACAACTGGCAGCGCAGTAAGTTTTTTTTTACACCAGTATCAACACAAACACGTGAGTGAAACGTTGCAATACAACATTAAGACAGCTCTGATGTCACTGGACAATAGGAACTTTTCAGCTCCATTAGGATCTTAGGGGACCACCATCATATATGTGGTCTGTCATTGAGCAAAATGTTGTTATCCGTGTGTGACTGTACAGCGTGTTCACCATACAGCCAGGAAAGTCGTAAATGACTTCACAAGCATAGAGAATAGTAAATGTTGGTAAAAATAATTAGGAAGCCATGTGTTTGGAGCATGTGTTACCTTTGTTTTTAATGTGGTTTATTTCCTTGTCAGTTTATATTGTTGAATCTTGAATAATAGTCGTGTTTAACAACTGGCTCGTGAGATTCCTGAAAATTTTGCAATCAGCTCTTCTAAGCTGGTGTGAGCTCTTTCTACCACACCACTGGCTTGGTGTCACCTAGGGGTGGGGTCACCGTGCCCTGGTTAGGAGGCTGGTGGCAGGGGAGGGAGCGAAGGAGCAGAAATGTGGCATCAAAAGGCTCTAAAGCGGGGTGGCCGGTTAGCTCAGTTGGTTAGAGCGTGGTTTGCCGGTTCGATCCCCGCATGGGCCACTGTGAACTGTGCCCTTCTTAAAAAAACAAACAAACAGAAAAAAAAAAACGGCTCTTAAGTCAAATCTCCTCGCTCACTGACCGTCTTTTTTGAAACAAAATTACGTCACCATCCAAATTCTGTCTTCTCTTGAGGACGTTCTTTCACCTCATATGTAAATTGGGCATGATCACATCTACTCAAAAAAAAAAAAAAAACCAAAAAAAACCTAAAGCCGGTAATTCATGCCATGCTTCTAGCTCTGCCTGTCACGTAACTATCCCTGACGTCATGCTGGCTCCTCCACCTTCCCCTCTTGTCCAGTTTCTCCTGTCTTCTCAGAATCTGGCCACTTATTGTAAAGGCCTGAGGAAGCCCAAAGCCAGATACTGTTTGGTTTTCATGTTTGTTTTCTTCTTGTTTTGTTTTTTTTGACCGCCCAAAGACCCATGATTCCAAACTCTAGGTCAGAACACATCCCCCTTCCACCACTTACCTGGGGGCATCCACCAGACGGGGAGTTAAGGGTTTCATTTTAAAAAGCTCTCAGTGTTTTCCTCCCACAAATGGCTCTGAACTTCAGAGCATGAAGATGAATTATTTTGGCTGGGAGCTGAAGTATTTAAAAAGGCATTCCAGATGAAGGGCATGTGCGGCCACCAGCTGGGTGTAAATAACACCTTTATGGCTTTGCTGACAGGGAGGGAGTTCTCCTAATTACTGCTCCAGTAACTCAGTATGATCCAAATGGCCCAACACGTTTATAAACTCTCTGTTCACAGGCTGCTTTCACTCCCCACCCTCAATAGGCTCCCACATTCTCAGAGAGCTGACGGAGGGAAACGTGGGTATTTATATCACTCCCCCTTCCAGGCACCATTGTGTCTTTTTGTCCCCCCCATAAAGGTTTCTGTTTTAAAAACAAAAAACTTGATCAAAAAAGGGACTGAGGACCCAGTGCCACCAGCCTCACACACGTTTCTGAAACGGAATTTTTCCACGCTGTCTTGATCCCAAGCAGTGAATGTGCTTGTCTCAATTCAAGAGGTGTTATCATCTAATGAAATGAGTTTCTTTGCTTCTGCGTCTGAGATGAGATATCTTGATAATAAAATCTATTACCGAAAGCCTACCTAGGAATAATTGGGTCTATTACTCCCTGACTTGTGGCTTGGTTTCTGCACTGAAAACAGGCTCTCCGGTAATTAATCAGAATTTAAAGTTACTAATACCAATTACAAATAATGTGTGGAGTCTAGAGATGGCAAACAGAAGAGCAGATACTAATCTTGTCCCCTGAGACTTCATCAGTTGAACATTTGTTACTTTAGACTGGAAATTAGAGTGCCTTAACTCCATAAAGTTAATTACTTACCAAAAAGAAAGGTGGGGAGATATTGATTGAAAGTTGCAGGTGTGCATTAAATTATTCAAGTAAACCCAATTCAGATTATTTAGATGAGATTATGCTTTACTTAATTGCATGTCAGAGAGGCTTTGGAAGGTTAATCTCCGCAATTGAAAGCATGATCATTGTCACAATTGGATATCTTTTCAAGACAGCAGTCCCGAAGAAATGCAGGGGGCCCCAAATCAGACTCTTAAATGAACATTCTAAATTCATTTCCAAATTATAATTTGGTTTGAAGGGTAATTCATCTCTTTGTGGTGCTCTTTTTTTTTTTTTTTTTTTGGCTGAGCTTTAACAGTAAGGGAGGAGACCTCAGACCTTGAAGCTAGACCAAGCAGTGGGAAAGAAAATGTTTTTTACTGGGACAATTGGCTGGTTTGGAATTGCAAGTGCACGCAGTAGGAAACAATGAGTGAACTGCTTTAAGTTACCGCTCTTTTGGTTGTCAGTGATAGAAATAAAATTCAGATCAACTGAAGCAAAAAGAAATGTATGGGTTTATCTAATAGAAAAGTCTGGTGACCTCTGGGTTCAGGCCCAGCGGAATTCAAGGACTGAATCCAGTGTGCTGAGGCCTGTTTGCACCAGCTCACCAGAGCTAACTATGCACATCTCTTCCCAACTCTGTGTTCGACGATGGCATGTTGATGGATTGACATTAGCTGTTGGAGGAAAATTTATGTCATGGAAATTGGCAAATGCTACAAACCAGGGCTTTTTCCACCTCCAGAGCCAGTTGGAAATACTTACCAGTACACCACTGGGTGAATCTCTCTCTCTCTCTCTCTCTCTCTCTCTCTCTCTCTCCATCTCTATTCTCAGACTTTCCCTTTCCCGAGGCAACAGTCAGGATGAAAAATGACCAGCAAATCAACCTCAATGATAAGAAGGCCCCTGGTAACCAACAGCTCGAACAAAAGTCCGGAAATGGAATCTCTCACTGATTCCGATTGACTTGGTTTGGGTTACACGCCCATCCCTAAACTAAGCATTAGTGATGGAAGGATGCAATCTCAGGGAGGACAGTTTTGTAATACATGCCCAGCCCTGAATCCGGCAGTAGAGTCAGCCCTGTCCTACCGGCATGGACAGAGAATAAGAGAAAAAGAGTTTTCCCCAAGGAAAACTGGACTGCGGTGCCAGAAGGAGGGGAAATAGATTCCAGAGAGGCCAACCCCTCCGATGGCCGCTGCTGGGGCCATGTCGGCTTGGCGTGCCTTGAGCCCTGCTGGTTTCTCTGCTCTGTCCCACATTCCTTTTATTTTCTCCTCTCTTCTTGGTGTCTTGCTTGCCACTTGACTTTTTCCTCCTTTGTTTTCTTTTCTGTTACTCCTGAGGCTGGGGTGTCCTATGAATGGGATGGATCAAAGAGAGGAAGAGGGGGCCAGAAGGGGCAGCCTGATTTTCCGTTGCGTCTCCTCAAGGGACTGGCTCATGTTGTGGGAGGAACATGTCCCCCCAATTGACTGCACGACCTTGAGCGTGCCTCCCCGTGTGCTGTACTCACTTTTTCTCTCTGTAAAATGGATCCGATAATCTCTAAGGCTCTTTTTGCTGAGACCCTGGGCAAGTCTAGAACTGGTTGGTCACAGAGCCCCAAGCTTTGGGAGTGTCTCAAAGGGCTGATATGTCATGGTGCCAGGCTCTTCTGGAACGAACATATCCCTATACCTCAAGACTTCCGCACACAGTCACAGAATCTCAAACCTCATGGTATCTGGGCTCCTTCATCTCATCTGATGCCTTCTCCTGCCTCCAGCTGGTGGGAATTCTATCTCTGGTGAAGCAACTTCAGGGTTGGAGCAATGACTATGTCTGTGGGCAACAAAAGTCTTGTAGATACCAGTGTATTCCAGATTGATTCTATAGCTGCCCCATAGCTGGATTACAGAAGGGTCACCTTATCTTTAAAGTAGCCAAAATCCCTTTTAAATCCACAGCCGATGAAGCTCTGTGGTAAATACAGGCAGAATTCTCCATCAGGTTGTACGTACACTTCCCCGGACCGCTGAGGCAACCCTACAAAACACAACTTGACATCCCATGGTCTAGACTGAGAGTCAGCAAATTGCAGTCTGTGGGCCAGATCTGGCCTGCCTTCTGTTTTTTGTAAAGTTTTATTGGGACACAGTGACAATTATTTATGTGTTGTCTATGGCTGCTTTCACACTAGATGGCAGAGATGAGAGTGACAGAGACCATTTGTTCCATAAAACCTAAAATATTTACTATCTGGCCTTTTACAGAAAGAAAAAAATAAAGATTTGTTTGTCTTGGTCTTAGAACATTGCTTGGCACGTATTAAAAAAAAATGTTGAATGAAGAATGAGCTTGACAGAATGGGCAAGAACTAAGCATAAGGAGACCTGGATGCAAATCTTAGTTTCATCACTGTGACTTTGGTCAAGATACTCACCTTCCCTGTGTCTCTGTTATAAAATGGGGATCATTGTTGCAGCTCCCTCTCAACATTGTGGGGAGATTTAATGAGATGATGCTTTTAAATGCATATCGCATGGCCTGGTACCAAGAAAACTTACTATCATCTTATCCGCATTGTCTTAGTCCATTCCGGCTGCTATAACAAAATAGTACAGACGAGGTGACTTATCAACAACAGAAACGTAGTGATCACAGTTCTGAAGGCTGGGGAGTCGAAGCTCAGGGCATCAGCATTGTCACGTTTTAGTGACAGCCCTCTTCCTGGTTCATCGCTAGTACCTTCTTGCTGTGTTCTCACGTGGTGGAAGGGGCTAGGGATCTCTCTTGGCCTGGCTTATAAGAGCACCATTTCATGAGTGCTCCATCTTCATGACCTAATCACCTCCCAAAGGCCCCACCTTCTAATGTCATCATCACCTTGGAGGTTTGGATTTCAACATGTGAATTGAAGTGGAGGGGACAAACATTCAGACCGTAGCAGTCATTATCACCACCATCACCACCATCACCATTACCAACATCACCACAACCAGCACTGTTATCCTCATCACCATAATCACTACCATGACCACCACCATCATCACCACCACCATCACCGTGATCCCCACCATGACCACCACCATCATCATCACCACCATCAGCATCACCACCATCAGCATCATCACAAGAGTGAGACCCAGAGCAGAGAGCACCACAGAGCTCCTTCAAGAGCAGGCAAGCCTGACACTTCAGAGCAGATGTCTAAGCCTAGGCCCGTGGTTGAATCATTTCCAGTTTGACAATTCTGGGAATTCTGTCCCTTACATGCTGCATCCCATCTTGTGATCCAGGGGTTCATCGATGCCTCCTTATTTGTGCTCAGTGTCCTGGGCATCAACTTCACTGCAATTATTCCCTCACCCCAGCCTTGCCTTGGCTGCATGCCAGGTAAATGACACGGAGCCCATCCTGCTGCAAGTTACCTCTGCCACCCACTTGAATAATTAGAATCAACACGTCCATTTTCCTAACATTCTCATCTTTCCCCCCCAAAAGTTTTCAATTAGAACAAGAAAGGCACAAACAAGCTACATCTGTCCTTGTTTAGGCAATTTGCAGCTGTCTATGGATGATATCCACCCAGCTGGGCAGCAGAGTTAGGTTTCCTGTTTGCTTTTGGTGAGAGATGACGCAGTTGATGCTGTTATTAAAGTTTGGCAGTGGTTCTGCATTAAAGTTTGGCAGTGGTTCTGCTGGAGAGAGGTTTATAAACAATCACTCGGGGAATCCTTCAGGTTTCTGCTTTTGTGAGCTAATTGCTTGGTGGGTGGGAAGCAAAAAAGAAGACTGATGTCACTTCTCAGCAAACAAAAGGAAAGGAACTCAGGAGATAAGATGGTTTTCATTTCTTCCTGAGAGCCTGGCAAAACCTCCTGAGGTAGTTACTGGATGCTCTATGCCAGGGATTGGTAAGTATTTCCTGTAAAGGACCAGGGAGTAAATATTTCAGACTTTGTGGGCCATACCGTCTCTGTCACAGCTACTCAACTCTGTCATCATAGCGCAAAAGCCGCCAAAGATAATACATGAATGAACGAGTATGCATGTTTCAATACAACTTTATTTTAAAAAGTAGTGGGGATGGAATTGGCCCACAAGCTGTGGTTTGCCAACTCCTGCTCTATGATCTATTGGAAGAAAAAGTGGAGTAGGTAACAAACAACAGAGCTAGATTTAAATCCTGGCTCTAACATTTAAGGACCGTGTGTCCTGAACAAGTCACCTGTCTTCTCTGAGTCTCAGTTCCTTATAAGGAGATTAAAGGAGTGTCTTGGAAAAAGTTTGTGAATAATCCCTCTGATATCTAAAAAGGTTAGCAACATCATGGCAACAAGTTCGTGAACTTAATTGGCAGACCTCGTGTGTGTGTGTGTGTGTGTGTACATACATATTATATACACATATGGAGTCAGTTGAAGGACAGTTTTGCCTGGTCCAGACCACTGTCTCTCCCAAGACAGCGTCTGGCCTCCAGAGAGGTAATTCCTGGAAGAAAGAGCCTCTGGGGCCTGTTGCTATCATGCTCCCTGGCCGTGGGAGAGAGCCAGAGAGCTTGTCCTTGAACTGAGGAAAACTAGAGAGAGGCCATCCGGATGGAAGCCGGAAGCAGGAGATGGTCCTGAGTGCCTGAGGGGTCAGGATTAATAGACCTGGCAAGAGCCGCGGGCTCCAGCTGTGAGCAGCACTTGATGAGGCTCTTCATCTGAGAGGCACGTGCCTCGGGCCGTAACCTTGAGATGTGGAGGGAAATGAGAGAGACAGCGCGCACCACTTAGCAGTTGTTTTTCTTTCCTGCTGAGTCAATAAATGAATAAATGGACCATGAGTGGCCAAGTGCCTGATATAATTTTAGACTCCATCAAAAGGAAGATCACAAAATTGTATGGAAGGAGCCTCCACATCTTTATGTTCCAGTGCTGGGGAGCCCAGGCTCACAATTGTTGTCGTCTGAGAGGCAGCTGGGAGCAGGGGAGGGGCGGCCTGGGAACTCACATTCATTGGTACAAATTCACGATGAATAATCCCTCTGTCTGTGGCAGACCCTGTGGAGAGCACTTTCTATGCACCACCTAATTAAATCTGCACTTTCAACCTAATGAGCGAGGTAATTTTTTTAGCCCTATTATACACATTTTTAAAAAGAGGCTTACTAAAGGTGATGTGACTTGCCCAAGGCTAGATAGCTAGGGAAGTTTGATACCAGGATACCATGTTTCTCCAAAAATAAGACCGGGTCTTGTATTAATTTTTGCTCTAAAAGATGCATTAGAGCTGATGGACGGGAGGTTTAGGTTTGTGAGATGAAGTCACGCAGCTGGAAGTGGTTCATTCAGGATTCAAATTCATAGCTCTCCGGAGTCGGCCTCTTTTTAAAAGTAACATCTAGCACCTACCCTTCTGCCTTTAGCTTGGCTCTCACTGGGTCAGTTTTGCCCCTTACAGAATATTTTATGACTGGAGACATTTTTGATCGGCCTCACTTGTGGGTAGGGGTGCTGCCGGGAGCCAGTGGGTAGAGCCCACGGTTGCTGCTCAGCATCTGGAAATGCACAGGACTGCCACCTTCCCTCCCCCCAGCAAGGAATTATCTGGCCCCCAATGTCAATAACGCTGACGTTGAGAAACGCTTTTTTTTTCAGTTCAATATTCTTCAGTCCAGAAAACAAACATCCGCCCAGACCCCTCTCAGGAAGCCACGCGGTGCCCTTGAATTAGGGACGTTCGTGAGCATCTGAAACCCTCCCCCTAAAAAGTGGCACGAATAAATGAGTCGTCACTACCCAAACAGCCCATTTCCCCATCGATAGGTGGCACTTTCCACTACGAGGTCAGGGTGTGGTGTCTCTGCCACATCCTCTCGCTTCTGTAGTAACATCAGCAGATGGAAGCCAATCAAATCTAGAAACCGTCGTGTTAATCTCCAGTCCTTATCACGCCCGGTCGCACACTGCGTTTCGGTGTCTTTTGGTGTTTATGTCACATGCACTGTTTTCTTTCGCCTCCGTCCATTTCTCAGCCAGACAGCATTGACTCAGGTCCAAGCGTGGGGAAGGCCAGGATCGCTCGGGCGGGCATTGATTGCCGATGCCCGCAGCTCCATTCTATGTCCTCCCCGATCCATTCTTGGGGGGACGTGTCTAATAATACAAGACTACGGATGAGGGTTGATATCCCGGGGAGCGATTGTTTCTCCCTGCTCCCTCGAGTTCATTGGTGATGGCTGTTTGGCTAGTTGAGAACACCGATCAGGGCTCCAGTCATTACGAGGGGATCACATTTGCCTGAAAACAGAGAAGTGGATCTCTGGAGCAGGAAGAAGCAGTCTGATAAGTAATGTTCTCGTGTGCATCCAGCTCATCACAGTTTACAAACCACTTGAATGTGATTTGAGCCTCGCGATCTTCTGTATGGAGAACGGGAGGCATTGATGCCTGTTGTAGAGTTGGGGGGCAGACTCTGGGATGTGCTCACTGGTGCTTGGGGAGTCGGGCAGATGAGGGACCCATTTCCAGGTCTTGAGTCTGGCGTAGTTCTCGGTCTCACCCCTGTGTTGTGTCTCCCTGGCTGTGCCTACCTGGCATAGCTGTTGGGATGTGGTCATTTTACTCACTGCTGACCTGGATGACGTGAGGCCAGGAGCAATCGTCCCAGTCCTGTGTTCATAGGCAGAGTTTGAAACCCCAGCCTGGTTTCTCCTGGGATGCCCTGGCCCCGTAGGAATGCTAACAGGATGGAGCTTAACCTGACCCCAGGGGCCTGGCACATTGGCAATAATGATTTTATCTGATTCTCAGGCATGTTTGCATGACTTGTGACCTGGCAGCAAATAAGTAGGACAGAAAGTGTGAGCTTGTTGTGGGGGAGAGGGGTCGGGAAGGATTTGGGAGGAACCATGATTGGAGCATTCAAATATTATGGGGTGCAGCGCTGAGTGAACTGGATGCCTAAACGAGGAGTGTGAGAGGGCCAGGGGAGATGGGATGAGGGTGAGAAAGCATCAACTCAGAAGAGACCCCGTAAACTTGCCACATTTCACAAGCTCTCACGCAGTAGTTCTGAGAACAGGAAGGAGGGCTGATATTTATTGAGCACCCGCTACATTTTATGCAATGCGTCAAGCATCTTCCACCCATAAGGCCTCAACTAGTCCCATCGCACAGCCATACTGTCATTATTCCCACTTTATAGATGAAGAAACTGAGGGTCAGGTAAGTGGGTGACATGCTATAAGTGGTGGTCATGCTATAAGTGGTGGAGCTGAATTGGAAGCCCATGTCTGTGTGAACTAAAGACCCATGGTGGTAAGAGCTGCCACATCCTGCCTATATCATGAATTTAGAGCGGGGAGAATTTAAAGCTGATATATTTATATCGTGACTTCTAAGTTTCAGATACTATACTAGGCATTTGGGACATAAGGCTGAGAACAATCTTATAAACAAGGAGCTCAATATAGCAGGAAATTACAAGTCAGAAAATAATTATGGTCTGATGGGGTATGTGCTTACCCCAGTGGCTTGTACAAATGCTAGGGGCACAGAGATGAAAACGGCTAATTCATTGAGGGCATCATGGAGGAGGTGACTATGGAATGGGTCTCGAAGAATGAATAGGAGTTCACTTGTCAGAGCAGGGAAGGACATTCCAGGTGGAGGAATGGTAGGTGCAAAGGCACAGAGGCATGAAAGAACATGGCATGTTTGAGAGCTGGTGAAGACTATGGGAGTTACTGATGTGTGGGGTGCAGAGTGTGAGCAGTAGGAGGAGAAGAACTTTGGAGGGCAGGTTGGGAGGGCGACTGTGAAGGGCTCAATAGGCTAAACCACACAGTTTGGACTGTGGGAAATGAAGAAGCATGGGACCTCTTAAGCAGGAGAGGGCATGATCAGATTAAAGAGATTCTCCCTTGCACACATTATGGAATACAGCATGGAAAGGGGGCTGGATCGAAGAGAGGAAGTTTAAGACTACAAGAACCCTTAGGAGAAGATGATGAAGACTAAATTTATGATAATGAATAGACGAGCAGGAGAAAGATACAGGATAATAGCCCATTGTATTGATGAGGTACTTGAGGCCCAGAGAAGGGACCAGATGCACTTAATAAATTGTTCTCACGCTAACTTCTTTGGATATAAAACCCAGTGGCCACTTGAGAAGTTTCAAAGGCCAGTGTGTGTCCCCTATTTCTGCAATCATGTGGGCTAGTGGACTGAGAAGATGTATGAGCTTCATTTCCATTTAAATTGAAATAAGACATGTCAAAGGTGGCTTGATAATTACTGCCTGGAACAATAGTCGTCTGATGTGGGAAGTGTCGGTATATGTGGTTCAGATAATTTTTGCATTTGAGACTTAATTATGTTGATATAATTATTCTTCTGTCAGGAATATCGAGTGGCACAGATATGTCATATTTGAGTTAGAGCAGAAAAATGAAATGGTGGTGTGTTTTTTTTCCTTTTTTCAGGAAGAAATTAGGTGGGTGACTCTGGGAAATGAGCAGCGGGGTGTTTGGAGTTCACCCCAGGTCAGGGGTGTTGTTTGTCTTCGGCTGGTGGCTTTGTGAGGGCCCTGCGGGTGTCAACCTTGAAAGGAGAGAGGGTTGGACTGCAGTGATAGTCTTTGTCCCTTTCTGAAGATGCTGCATCAGAAGTCACAGGCTTGGGGTGATTTTTAGGGCTGGGAAAGCTATGAGCTCTGAATAGCTAGAGTTACCAGGGACTTCCGAGAATTTGTTGGTGTCGTTTTGTCCATTTGCAGATTTCGTGACTTAAAGATGCACAACAGAGTTGCACCGTGGCCGCTCAAAGCCTGACCAGCCTCCCCTCTCCGTCCCATCCCACCGGCCCAAGAGACCCTTAGGCACATCCCCTTCTGTGCCTGCTGAGAAATCTGTGCCCTCCATCGCTCTTCACCCAGGCGACACTTGGGACCCCCAAAATCAAGTCTAGAGCCCCTTTCTCACCATTGGAGCCCCAGTTCGTGGCATCATCATTGCTCAAGTAGCTGGAGCCAGTGTTTAGGCAAAATTGGCTTATCTAAAAGGTGTGACCCAGAGAATGGAGAGAGGGATGCATGTTCTAACTGAGAGCGGACCTGGGGCTCAAGCGCTAGTTCTGTCTCTGTCACCCAGTGACTGAGTAACCTCAGCCGCGTGGCTTCCTGCTCTGAGCTCAGTTGGGGCCCCAGTATATGGTGTGTGTTGTCCATAGAGGTTTATGTGCTGTGTGAAGCATAGCAAATACACACATCTTAGACTTCCTGCAGGTCAGGTCTTTATCATCTAGATTTTGAACAGTTCAAGTTGCCTAAAGTGTTAGCTTTGCAAAAGGCTGTCAGACCCTCATGTAATAGCTGGGGGCATTTTCAAACAATCAGAAAAATGAGAAGGGAAAGGAAAGACTGCACGCAGGTTCCCGGAGCCCCAGCTCTTCTGTGTTGAGGTAACGGAGAATCCTGGCAGGGCAGGCCTGAGGGTGGGCTCGTAGCTCCAAGGCCCCCTGCTTGTCTGCGGGGCCAAATCTGTTCTGCCTGTAATTAATACAGAGGGTGCCACAAAAAGGTACACACATTTTAAGAAAGGAAAACTGTATTAAAATTGTAATACTCACTATATACCGATAACAAAAGATGAATACAAGTCACGTTTGACTTCTGCAATGACAAGAGGTGCTCAGCATGGTTCCCATCAGCGTCCACACACTTCTGGTGACGGCGAACTACTGCTTGAACCATGCTGACCAAAGTGTCTATTTATATACATTTTGTTGGCATCCCTGGTATAAACCTATTTTACCTGTGTGCGTGTCAAAACAGATGTATCTAGTATATACGTATGCACTAATGAACACAGGCTGGAAACACACTGACATAGTTATTAAGAGCGGTTGTCCCCATGTAACAGACTTAGGGTAATTTATTTTTTTGACCACTTTCTTTATTTTCTAACCTCTCTATAGTGAATTCTGTTAGAACCAGACAAGGATGGTCATATGCCACACAATGATGTTTCGATCGCCCGTGGACCACATGCACGATGGTTCTCTGGAGCTGAAACATCCCTATTGCTTAATGACATCGTAGATGTCATGAAGTTCTCGTGTAACACATGCTCACGTGTCTGTGGTGACGCTCGTGTAAACAAACCCACTGCACCGCCCGTCGTATGAAAGTGTAACACGTACACTTATGTGCAGTACCTAATACTTGATAACAAACGACTGTGCTACTGGTTTATGTATTTACTATACTATGCTGTTTATCATTATTTTAGCGTGCGCTCTTTCTACTTATCAAAAAAAGCTTGCTGTAAAACAGTATGCTGCCTTACGCTGGCAGCAGCCTCATACATCTCATGTTTACTGCGTCTCTTGATTGCACCATTTTCTCCTGTGCTTGATTTACTCTCTTGTTTTAGACAGTGACGTGCTGCACAGGTTTGTACCTAGGAGCGGTAGGCTAGACCACGGAGGTTTGTGTAAGTGCCCTCTGTGATGTTTGCCAGTGAGGAAATCGCCTAATGACGCATTTCTCAGAACATACCGTGTTTCCCCAAAAATAACACCGGGTCGTATATTAATTTTTGCTCCAAAAGACGCATTAGGGCTTCTGTTCAGGGAATGTCCTCCTGAAAAATCATGCTAGGGCTTCTTTTCCAGTTAGGTCTTATTTTCGGGGAAACACAGTATCGCCGTCGTTAAGTGGTGTATGACTGGAATGGTATTTAAAAGAAAAACAGAAGGTCACATGGTGTCATGAGTTTCTGAGGCCCGTTGGAACAAAGTACCACAAACTGGGTGTCTTGGAAAAACAGACCTTTATTGTCTCACCATCCTGAAGGCCAGATGTCTAAAATCAAACTGTCGGCAGAGCCGTGCTCCTGTGAAGGTGCTAGAGAAGGAACTGCTCCATGTAGTTCTCCCAGCTTCTGCTGCTCTTCTGGCAATCTTCGCTATTTCTTGGATTAGTCCAAAGGAAAGTAGATGCACCACTCCAAGCCCCCGTCTATCCACGGTGTTTTCCCTGTGTATCTTCATGTCATCTTTCCTCTTTTTGTCTGTTTCCACATTTCCCTCTTCTGGTAAGGACACCAGGCATATTGGATTAGGACCCACCCTAAAGACCTCATTTAACGTAATCACATCTATAAAGACCCTATCTCAACATACAGTTACATTCTGAGGGACTGGGAATTAGGATTTCAACATACCTTTTATGTGTGTGGGGGGGTGCGGAGCAGGGGGAGACACAATTCAATCCATATGTTTATATGTTCCTAGAAATGGGAAGATGTTCAGGGTGGCTACAGGGATTTTCTTTGAGGGTAAGGGAGTCTGTTGAGACGGGTCTCTACGTAAAGAAGTTTCAATGTTACGGTGGTAGCCTGTGTCCCGATGGTTCTCAGTGATTCCGCCTCTGTCATTCACACCCCTGTGTAGCCTCTGCCCATCTTGTATCAGAGTTAGTCTGTGTCACCAATAGATGATGACACATCTCTTCTGAGGCTGGGTGGTAAAAGGCGTTGGGCGTTTGCCTTGCTCTCTTTTGGATCTCTTGTTCTGGGAAAGCCAGCCACCATGTCATGAAGACACTCAAGCAACTCAGTGAGAACCCTCATAGCATGAACGGAGACCTCCAGCCAACAGCCACGTCAGTGGGCCTTCTCTGAAGGGATGCTTCCGTCTTAGTCAAGCTTTCAGACAACCAAAGCCCTGGCCGACATCTTGACTGTAATATCACAAGAGCCTATGTGTAGTGTCCTATTGCGGCTACAGCAAACTACCACAAGCATAGTAGCTTAAAACAACACAATGTATTCTCTTACAGTCTGGGAGGTCAGAAGTCCAAAATGAGTCTTAAGGGGTTAAAACCAAGGTGCAAGCAGGGCTGGTTCCTGCTAGAGGCCCCAGGGGACAATCCAATCCTTGCCTCTTCCAGCGTTTAGAGGCAGCCAGCATTTCCTGGCTCCTGGCTGCGTCACTCCTATCTGTGACACCATCACCCGTTGCTGCTGTGGCCCCTCTCACCTCCCTCTTACAAGGACCCTTGTGATTACTTGTAGGGCCCACCCAGGTAATCCAAGACCATCTTCCCATCTCAAGATCTTTGATTTAATCACAATTGCAAAATCCCCGTTGCCATCTAAGTTAACAGAGTCACGTGTTTGGGATTAGGATGCGGACATCTTTGGTGGCTGTTATTATACAGCAGACCCTGCGCTGGAACCACCCAGATAAGCCACTCCCAAATTCCTGACCCACAGAAAACCATGAGGTGCTCAATTCTGTTTGATATTTCAGAACACTAGGTGTTGAGGCAATTTGTCGCATAGTAGTAAATCACTAATATAGACTAAGGGTTTGCCGTCCAGCATTGGATTCTATAATACTTGAAAATTATAGTTCTGGATTTCTTAAAACATTTTCCTTGAGCTATACCTACAGGAGAGTGTGCAAATCTTGTAAGTGTACCGTTCGATGAATTTTTACAAGCTGAAAACACACTGTCTGTCTCTAATAATGAAGACTGGCTGAGCCCAGATGCTCTTGTGCTGTCTGCCAGTCCTTCTCCTGTTTTGCTCTCAGATCCATTCCTGCCCGTTCTCTGCTCGACTCAGAACTGCGGGAAACTATGATTCCCAGCTCCCATCTGGTAGGTTCAGCCAATGAAAGGCAGTGATGGACAATTGAAAGACAGGAGGAGGGAAGATACCAGGGTGTTTCTCCCTTCCTTGCATTGCCTTGAGCAGCTGAGCCTCTGTAATTCCGGGTCCCATCAGAGACTCCCCTCCTCCATGAAGCCAGCTTCTCCCAAGCATCCCTGTTGAGGTTTTACCTCCCATTGGATGGCCCAACTTCTTGGCTTTTCCTGCCAGCCCTAGGTTGATAGTACTTTCCTGCTTTGCTATCATCTCTCCTACCTTCTCATCTTTTCCATCACCTGGGAATAGCCGATTCCCTGTATTAAATTCCTTTGGTTGAATAATCTAGAGCGATTTCTATTTTCCTGATGGATACAGGCTCCTCCGACGCATTGTATTAAATCGTTTTGGCTTCAACAAAAATGCATCAGGTTCTCAGGCTTCATTTTCTGAACAATGAGGCTGTCTTCACTGTATAATATCCGCCGGCTTCATATTTTCGGAGTCTTGACTTAGAACGCAGAAAATGGGACCATTTGTTATTTATCACGTATGTGCCCCTGTGTTAGGTATACCAGATGTCTGCAGTTTTACGTTATTTCATTTGTTCCTTGCAATAACCTTCTGTCAGAGAATAATGCTATCGTTTCATCAGATAAGGAACTGGAAGTAAGAAAGGATTAGTAGTGCTTCAGAATTCACACAGGGGCTTCAGGGTTCATCTTGTTCTGTAGTCAGTGCTTCTCCAGATGCTTCTTTATTGTTAATAGTTTGTATCTCCCTGTCCCCACCCACCAGGGTCTTTCCCTAAGTGTGGTGGTCTGCCGCCTCCTGTAATTCCATAGAGCACTCACCAATTTTCAAGGAGAAATTCCCTTCCCCCTGTTTCTCCCCCAAAACAAATAAATGAACTAATATGTGTCTTCCCTGAGGATTCAGGAGGCATTCCCAGGAGTATTGAGATCATGGAAAGTGTGGCAAAGTTGGGAGTTCCAGGGGATGCTGGTCGATGGAGCACAGGGCAGCACTGGAATGAAGTGCTTAGCTTGCTGGTTCAGAAAGTGGATTCTGGCCCCAGATTGCCTGGGTCTGTGCAGTGATCGATTAGGCATGCCTGCCACTGGTAAAGAAATGGATAGGAGGAGTCAGGGATTTGCTGACACTTTGAAAACAGGCAAGTCTGAGTTTGAATCTGTCACTTTCTAGCTATGTGCCTTTGGGGCCTTTGATGAGTCTCTCTGTGCCTATTACCACATGCTAAAAATAGACTAAAACAATTAACTTGCAGGATGATTATGAAGAAAAAAGAAACGACCTTGGGTAGCGATGACCACCTTTCACCCATTTCCACTTCTTGCTGGAGGCTGGGCTCTTTTTCAGTCTTAAATAAGAGAATCTGATGCATACTTTTAGGTTTTCTAATGGGTACCACCACTCTTTCCATTCCCAAAATGAGGCTGAACGTTCCCTGCTAATGCCTCCTTCATTGCTGATATGTCCTTGGAGCTGTAACCAGGACACAATTCACAGGGCTTCTATTTTCCCCCACAGCCTCATTTCTCCCAGACAAATGACCCTTGGACAATTTGAATGAAACAATGGCAGTTCCTCATGATCTTTCTTAATGGGAAGACCCCCTCCCACCCTCCACCCCCCCACACACACCTCTGGAGACTCAGGCATCCTTGGACGATGCAGGAACAATTAGAGGCAAAGGGAGAAAGAGCTGTAGGCTGGAGTCCGGAGACCTGGGTCCAACTCTAGATCATCGTGTCTTTGTTGCATGTCCCTGGGCAGGTACTTAACCCCTCTGAGACAGCCTGCTCACCTGTGAAATGGGGACTGTGAGGCTGGAGAGACTGCCTAGAGAGGCACTGAGCAAGTGGACCAGGGCACTGTTCCTTGTAGCATCAGAGAGAAGTCATTTTTTAGCTTTCGGATAATAAAAGTAATTCATAGTCCTTGCAGAATGTCTGAAGAAGTATAAAAAGGAAAATAAAAATCGCCTGATAGCTTACCACACAGAGATAATAACTCCGCTATTACTTTGTTGTAATATTGTCAAGTTACCTTTTATGTGTTTATCTAGTACTTGACTCTCTGGCTTCTTATAAAGATTGCATGAGATAAGGTATTTTGACCATTTAGCAGAGTGCCTGCATATGTAAGAAATATAAATATATTCATTAATTAATTCAAGATATTTATTAAGTCTGTGTCAGACTAGGAATATTTGCATCTCTCTATATACATAGGTGCATACACATTTTATTTATTTATCTATTTATTTATTAAGAATAGCATACGTATATGTGTAATTTTTTTTTTTTGGGGGGGGGTTAAGAACCAGGCTCTGTAACATGATGTTTCTGTTTGTCGTTACTGCACCAAAAGAAAATAACATTATGAATTTTCATCACATTTTGGGATGTTTGGAGGTCATTTCATTTATAATATAAGCTTGTGAAATTAACTTTAGGAGGTGTTGGTGGGCGGGGCAGGGTGCGTGGAAAGGTTAGAGAGGCATGGAAACTGACATATGAGAGTCCTGTGCATTTGCAGATAGCAGAGGGTCCTGTGAAGGCTGAGCAGCCCTGGGCAGAGAAAACAAACAACAGTTTTAAATAGTAGCCTCTAATTGAACATCACAAGACGAGATGATTTTAATTGCAGCCACAATTATTGTACGAACGGCTCTCTCCATGGGCAACTCTGTGTGGCACGCTCCAGGGGGCATAGCTTGGGAATTCAACATGGTTAATGATTCTCTTAAGCGGTGCTGGGAGGCCCGCAAGTACACGTGCTCCATATTATTGTATTTATCTCTGCATGCACGGTGTATGCACTGTGTGTGCATTAGTGTATGTAATTCCCTTGCCCCTCCCTCCCTCACCATTGACAATCATGCAGTGACATCATTCATTCAATCCCCAAACATATATTGAGTGCCTGCTGTGTTCTAGACACCAGTGACACTGATAGATTAGGTCCCTGCAAGAATATAAGCTCCATGGAAGTTAGGATTTTGTCTGTCTGTATCACCTCAGCCTAGATCAGTGTTGGCACATAGTAGGTGCTCAATAAATATTTATTGAATGAATGAGTAAACGAATAGTAGAGATAGGCCCTGACTTCCGGTGATGGTGGCGTGAAAGTGATATACATTCAATAGAAACTGTATTTTTCGAATTTTGATATTTTTCTAGACCAGCAATATGTAACGTGCACGATGCTACTCTCTCGTGATGCTGGGCAGCGGCAGTGAGCCACAGCTCCCAGGCAGCCAGGCGATCACGAGGGGAATGAACCGATACCCAACAATGTATGTTTTGCCAGTGTTTTTTGGATGCTGTGTTTTGTGTTTTTGCATCCTGTCATGTCTACAAAATGCCCATCCATGTCTCCTGCTTCTGGTGAGAAGAATAAGAGTAAGGCAATTACAGATGCTCCTCAATTTGCAGTGGGGTTACTGGTAACATAAGTGTTCTGAGCACATTTAAGGTAGGCTAAGCTAAGCTATGATGTTTGGCCAGTCAGGTGTATTAAATGTATTTTAGACTTATGATATTTTCAATTTACGGTGGGTTTATTAGGACATAACCCCATCTCAAGTCAAGGAGCGTATGTATATAAATATAAATATACACACACACGTGTGTATATATATAATTCAGTTTGCGAACTCATCCTAGAAAAAGTGCTACATACCTCATTGCTGAATATCACTACGGTCACCTTTGAAGTACTCCCTTTGGGGAGCTGTGCACCGACACCAGAGACTAGTCAACCCTTCAAAGCAATTTTGGAACTCTTTTTCTGGAATGGCCATCAGAGCTGTCATCACATTACCCTTGATGTCCTGAATGTCATCAAAATGTCTTCCTTTCATTATTTCCTTTATGTTTGGGTAAAGAAAGAGGCCATTGGGGGCCAGATCAGGTGAGGAGGGAGGGTGTTCCAATACAGTTATTTGTTTACTGGCTAAAAACTCCCTCACAGACAGTGCCGTGTGAGCTGGTACATTGTCGTGATGCAAGAGCCATGAATTGTTGGTGAAAAGTTCAGGTCGTGTAACTTTTTCATGCAGCCTTTTCAGCACTTTGAAATAGCAAACTTGGTTAACTGTTTGTCCATTTGGTACAAATTCGTGATGAATAATACCTCTGATATCAAAGAAGGTTAGCAACAGCATTGGCAACAAGTTCATGAACTTAATTGTCAGACCTCGTGTGTGTGTGTGTGTGTGTGTGTGTGTGTGTGTGTGTGTGTGTGTAATGACTATGTAACATACTATGTTAGTATGTTGTTTGTCGATTGCAGTGTAAATGCCACTATATTGTAGCTATAGATTAATATGGGTATATGGTATATTTATTAGTAGGTTTCTGCTGCATACATCTTACTATCTAAATAGTCATAGCCTAATTCCCTTCCCCACCCCCCCCGCCCCAATTTCTCTGTGCTACACATCTCCAAGGAGAGATAATGACACAAGCTCACACCTGGCTTTAAAGCACAACCTCATTTGCGTGTGGCAGTCCTGAGCCACCCCGAGCGGTGTTAATCAGATGTCATGTTGGGAAGAAAAGGCCAGACTCCCAGGCCTGACGGGTGGTTGTCCCTTCTCCTGTGCGGCTCCCCCATGTCTCTTGAGTGGTCTCTGGATGGGGCCTTGTTTTGTCTGTGCTAGGAAACTGGGGCACCACATCCATTTCGCCTAATGACTTGGTCTCTGTAATCAGCAGACTCTATTTGGTTTCCAAGTTAAAGCAGGAAAGGTTTGCTGATTGCTGATTGCACTGACGGTAAATTTCCCTCGGGGTGTTCCCGCAGAGCCTGATGACAGTCCCCTGGCAGACAGAGGATGGCATGCAGAGGGCCAGGGGACGCAGTGGAGGATGGCGGGTAGCACAGGTTCCCTGAACCCCGACCTTGGTCCCTGGACCCTCATCTGTGGATGGTTTCCTTGCTCTCAACGCTCCTCTCTGTCTAACTAACTCATCTGCTACGTGGCCCTTGCTCTCCACCCACCTGTCTTTCCTCACCAGGAGACGGAAAAAGCTTTGGAGCCACAGTCTTACATTCCAGCCTCCTTATGTGCTGAGTGACCTTTGCAAACCCCCTCTGTGATGTGGGGACACCCACCCCGTTGCTCTGCATCCTTTTCTGAGAATTATGAAATGATAGCAATGTCACTGTTGGTAACTCTTTCTTCTCCACCAGGAGTCCAGGGGCCTGCTACTGCCCCTTTAAACCATAGGGACCAGGGAGGTCGCTGAAGGTCACATAGCCACTGAGAGCTAGAGCAGGGATTTGAACCCAGGCATCCTGGCTCCAGAGACTACTCTTCACTTCCTTGATATTAGGGGTTTGACCATCTCAGATCCCCTTTCCTCTGTCCACCTGTGTCGTCCCAGCCCAGGTCCCCTTTCCTCTGTCCACCTGTGTCGTCCCAGCCCAGGACCACCCATCCCCAAGACAGCATCTTGCTGTGCCTGTGCTCAGCTGCCAGGAAGCTCCCTGAGGTTGACACTTGAGGTCCTCGCTGCTCCCTCTGCGTGACAGTGACCTAGGCAGTGTTCGCCCAGGCACACTGGGAGGAGACATCTGTGCTCTTTTCTCATCTCAGCACACGTGGCCTAAAGAATTCTCACCCGAGAACCCAAGACTTCGATACCCATCTCAGCTTAGTGGTCTCCCGGCTGCGTGACCTCAGACAGGTCCTTTTGGCGCACTGGCCCTCAGTGTCCTCCTCTCTAAAAGGAACATTCACCACGCATCTGAAATGGCCCCGACGTGGACTTAGGAGAGCATCTTACCGAGACACAGTGCTTCGTCTCCTGGGAGAAGGGGGCTGATTCCTAGGGATGTCGTGGTCCTGGCCCACTAGGAAGAAGTGGAGCTTGCGCAGATGCTGCTTCTGCAGGCCGCTGGGGTTTTGCACCTAGCCACTTTCCCAGGTGTCTTTGTGAGCCGACATACTGGCCTCCTGGGGCAGGCACCCGTGGCCATCCTGCAGTGTGTGTTATTTCCTCTGGCAGCCCACTGGCCTCCTGCCTCAGGGCCCCTGCCTCAATTGTCTCTCACTGTGTCAGCACCAAGATGGGGATTTGATCGCTGGCAGCTTCAGTCAACTACTATGCACTGCCACCCCCTCTCACACTACCGCTACCTCTCCACGCCACCCCTCCTTCTCTCATCAGTTCAGCTTGGCCCTTGGGCTTTCTCAGATCTCTCTCTCTCTCTCTCTCTCTCTCTCTCTCTCTCTCTCTCTCTCTCTATCTCAAATCAGAAAAGACTCAAAATCAATGGAAAGGCACACAGACTTACAATACGATGGAACAGAAACACCGATCTCCGAGGAGAGCTGAGCATCTCGCTATCATGGGGAGCCGCCCTGGTCCTCGCTGACTTTCCCTGGGGTGTGCACATGAACCCCCAGAAAGATCACTGGCCTGGGAACAGGCCGACGAGGGTTCACATCAGGGCTGTGCTCCTAACTGCCCTGAGTGACTTTGCTGGCCTCAGTTTTCTTATCTACAAGTAAAGAAAAACGATCTGAGGCTCAGAGAGGGGCTGTGAGCTGTTCAAGGACACACAGCTAGTGAGTTCAATGGGGAGCTGAGAATTACACTTAGATCTGACCCTAAATCCCTATTTCATCACCCCTCCGCACACACTCTCATCAGTTGACACATGTTCCTTAAGACAGTCAAAAAATAAACTTAACATACGAGAACTGCTTAAAAGAAAAATTCTATCCACAACCCCCCTTCACCTCCATCTATAAATATTCTCAACTCTCCAAGTGTTCTTCCAAGTGTTGTGTGTTATTTGCATAGAGATGGGCATGATAGTTCTCCGTTCTATTCCGTTTGCCTAACATTATTTCACAGAAGTATTCCACGCTGCCACAATTCTTACTTCTAATGCTAATGTCTGCCTAATGGCATCCGAGTGACATGCTGTGATTTCCCTACCCATTCCCAATTGTTGGCTGATGAGGCAGCTTTCAGCTTCTCTGTGTCATCCAATAGCACCGCTCTGAGGTACAGAGCCTGGCTCTGCCTTTTGGTTTCTTCCCTGCAGGTTCCGGGTTTAACCCAGGGTTTCTCAGACTGGGCACTGGTGATGGGGCCTGGTAATTCTCTGTAGTGGGGGGCTGTCCTGTGCATTGTAGGATGTTGGGCTGCATCCCTGGTCTCTACCCACTAGAGGCCAGTAACTCCCCCCCACAAAGTTGTGACAACCAAAAATATCTATAGACTTTGCCCAATGGCCCCTGGAGGGCAAACTCCCCTTCAGTTGGCAATCATTGTGTTAAAGGGTAGGGGTGTGTGAAATATGTTGCCAATAGAAGTCAAAGATTTTGCAGAATCTGAACAAAATCTGATTAGGGTGTTGTCAGAGAATGAAGGGATGAGGAGTGAGAAGAGAGTCAGATGCACCACTCTCAGTTCCGGCACTGCCATTAAGCTTTCTCTACTCTAGGCCTCAGTTTCTCATCTGTGAAATGGGAGCAGCTGCCAGGCTTGTGAGGAGTGAGTAAGGTCAGGAGCCCCAAACACTGAACACAATGCAGGTCACAGAAAGCTCTCGGGAAATGGCAGTGGTGTTGGCCTGCTCCAAGGTACGGGGGAGCCCCAGTGAGTGTGCCATCTTTGTCTTTGCTGCCTTTGAGGGTGGACAGTTGCAGGAGTCGAGGTGACAGAGTTGAAAGGGAACCATTCTTGTTCTGCCCTCCCCCAACCTTCTGCTCCAGAGCCTCCCCTGGTGCAGAGATTCTTGTCCTAGAACCAGCCCCTGTGATGGTTCTGGGAAACATTAATTGGATCATACATTTACTCATCCATCCAATGTGTACTGAGCGCCCACGTTGCACCAGGAAACATGGTGGTGCAGGTTCAAAGCACAGTTCTGAGGTCGGACAGACTGGGTTCTGATGCCCAGCGCAGGTGAGTGAGCTGTCCGTGGACCCAGCCCTGGAGGTCCCCAGGCATCTATTTCCTGTGTAACATTCAGAGCATCTCCCTCAGGGTCCAATAAGCCCATTCATCGAGAGAGGCCGCCGTGGGGTACTCACCATGTAGTAGGTGCTTAGTGAACACTGGGCTCAGCCCAGGGTCTCTCTGCTGCCCAGAGCCCTCGCAGGTGGCTGGGGTTCTCATCCAAGGCCAACATATGCTGTGGTCTCTGTCTCCAGGAGAAGTACGTGGAGGAGCTCGCAGCAGTGAGACAGACCCTCCAGACAGACCTGGAGACGTCCATCCGGAGGATTGCCGACCTGCAGGCAGCCTTAGAAGAGGTGGCGTCCAGCGACAGTGACACAGAGAGGTAACCTACAGGGGGCCAGGTGGGGCTGGGTGCCTTAACCTAAGCTGCAGCTGTGGTCCCCACCCAACGCCTGTTGCACCCTGGGGAGCACCGTCGTCTTCAGTGGCCAGAGCTCCCACTCTGGGGTCTGGGGGACACATCTGCTGGGAGACCCAGATGTGTTTGGGGGTGGGAGGGATAATTGGCTGCTCTAGTGAGAGCAGACAGGATGCCAGCTAGCCCAGCTTGCTGAGCATTTGGGAGGAAATCTGGGTGAGTGGCTGCAAACAGACTCCAGTGTGTGATCTTGGACAAGTTGCATGTCTAATCTGGGCCTAATTCCCTTGTCTCTAAAGTGGACGTAGTACTTTTGGACAGAGCACATCAAATTGCCAAGACTCGACCACTTTTGACCTCTAGACTGGACGTTTCATATATTCAACCCACTACCTACCTCATAGGCTTGTTAGTGAGAGGTAAATGAGGGAGCAGATGACCATCACCTAGGACAGCGCCTGGGGCGTGTAAGTGTTACAAGAGTGTAAGCTGTGTTTGTGCAAAGTAACAAGAAGTTTTACAAAGGCAACAACTAATTCAAGGATGCAAGATTAGATGGCTGGGGATTAGCGAGACCGTTCAAATTCAATGTCAGAGCTTCTCTTCTTCCCCAGAAGACAGGCTGTTTCCCACCATCTCCACTCAAGACTCAAGCTGCCACCGGCCCTGGGTGGGCTGCTCATCTGGAAGGAGTTTGAGGTGTCCTGGCTGGGCACACAGCCCCTGCAGATGGCCCAAAGCAGCCCCTTCCCCAGAAATGCCTTCGTAGCCTTGGCATATGAAATCTCTGGAAATCACAGCTGCCCGTCTGGCTGCAGCACCTCTGCCCCCAATCCAGCCTCCGCAGTAAAACCCGGGCAGCAGAGAGAAACATTTTCTTTGCCTTGCTTTGGCAAGGAACAGGGTACCTCCTCACCTCCAGATGTGGTCCCACCCAACGCCACACCTGCACACACCTTTGTGGGCTGCACTGGTTTTCACCTTGGTCTTCATCTCTGTGGGGGATCATTTGTGCTGCAGCCAGCGCCATCAAGTATCAGACCACAGACTGCAGTCTTCTCCATTCCCACGTGAGGGTCCGGACCTCAGAGAAGTCCGAGGTCACACAGGACATTAGCAACGTACATCGAGTTAGAACCCAGGCTGCTCAGTTTCCTATGCAGACCTTTGCCAGTCACACCCCTCTTCATTGGGTGAAGGCAGGGGGCCCAACTTCTGCCTCACAGGACATGTAGACATGAGACCCGCAGCAGAAGTAGAGAGAGTTGCAAATGGGCTGTGGTGTAGCCATGGGGAAGAATGGGGCATCCATATTAGAGCTGGCCATAGCAAGTCAAGAAAAAAGACTGGAAAGAAACACGGCAATATTCTGATACCGAGAGGGAAGGCATTCCTGGTGAGGCCTAAATTTTTTTCTTCGAGTTTATTTATATTTTCTAAAATATCTGCAATGAACAGGTACACACACCCCTGGCTATAGAGGGCCCTCTTTAGATGTTGCTCACATAAATGATGTATGTTATACAGCTGACGTTAGCACGTGACCACGTTCATCCCTTGGTGAAAGCCTGGGCAGCTCATAAGCTGATGCCTGAGGGACATAACCTGAGATTTCCCCACAAAGGTCAGTGTTCTCGTAAACAGACACCCCGCAGCTCGAAAACCTCATGTTCTTGTCTCTACACCTCCAGTTTATCTCAGAAACCTTCCGTTTCTGCCAAAATGGCTTCCATGCAGATTCTGGGTGTTTTCACCACTCCCTGCTAATTTGTACAGCTGCCAAATTGCTGGGGAAATGGAAAATACCGATGTTGCAGCTGCTCCCCACTCGTGATTACATGTAGGGGTCTCCCGTCTGCCATGCCCTCCTCTAGTTTCATTAGTGTCCTGACGGAACGAACACTGGTAATTACAAACCCCCACTGCAGATATTACCCACTTGATGCGTGGGTTCGCTTTTCTATTAATAGAAATGCTAGAGCTTTTGCATCGACTATAAAGAGAATGAATGAGTATACGTACTAGTATTTTGGGTTTTTGCCAATGAGCGAAACTTTTCAACCATTTTCCCTTGCATAGCTAGAGATTGCTTTTGCTTTTTGAATAAACAACAAAAGTTGTAAAAAAAAAAAAAATGAAATCGGAAAAGGGAAACGAGGGGCTATTGCTTGGAGATGTGGGGACAGGCTGGGCAGTAGGTGTGACAAAAAGCAAGGAGCAGATTGTCACCTGCAAAGTGAGATCCTGGTGGGAGGTCACAGAGAAACACAGACATCACCCTCATCTCTGTTTATAGGGAATCCGCTCGGGCCTGAAAGGGACCCTGCCGTCACCCTCACCCTCACGGCAGACACTGGGATCTATGTCTGCGCCAGGTGACAAGCCTCAGGCTCACCCTCTGTTCTGATCCAGCTTTTCTGAGCTCCAGGCCCTCGCTCCCGGGAATCCAATCTGAATCCTCGCTTTCTGTCTGCGTTGTCATGATCTTTTGTCTCGGTGGCCTTAAATCCTCCTCCCTACTGGACTTCCGATGCCTTTTCCTCATTTGGATCCCTAGTTGCCACACAGCACCGGACCTCTATTTTCTAAGTTGGAAGGGACCTCGCCGGTGTTTCAGGGTTGTGTGAGATGTGAAATGATTATAGAACACCAGGTGTAAAGAAATGCATCTTGTGCCTGGACAAGCCCTGTGCAGTGTGTAGGATTATTGCAGCTGGAAACGGGGGAGGCTGTGGGGAGGGGAGGGGAGAGGCTCTGCATATCTACAAACCTGATTTCCAATCAGGTGTCCAATAATCTGCTTCCGCATGACCTTGAGCAAGTTATTCAACCTCTCTGAGCCTCAGTCTCTTCATCTGTAAGATGGGTTAATAATAAGAAGTGAAAAAATACGACTGCTTAGCACAGTACTTTGTGTTGAGCAGGGGCTCAGCAATCATCAGTTTCACTCATTCATTTGATCAGTTCTTACTGAGCTCCTGTTCCACACCAGACGTTGTGGTAGATGTTTGTGTTGCTCCACTTGCTTCTTGCTATCATTATTCTCCATCTTAGAGGATGAAGAGAGATTGAATAACTTGCCCAAGGTCAGGCAGAAGTTAACGTTCTGGTGAATGACTGAGGAATGGAGAGGGAGAAGAGCAGAGATAGGGTCCCTGCCTTCATGGAACCTACAGTCTGATGGGGAGTGGGGTTGTGGGGGAGAGAGAGAGAGAGGTCCAGGGATAAAATGAACAGACTGATAAGTAAAACACTAGAACATAACAGGAGTTACAAAGGCAGAGAACACGGGGCCATGATGAAAAGCAGGGTAGGTAGATGTGGCTTCTTTGAGAAGGAAGTCATTTGAATTGAGACCTGAAGGCATTTGAGTTGAGCCAGCCATAGGAAGACCTGGAGAAAAGGGGGTCGGAAGGGCAGAATGAAGCATGTTCTTGCAAGTGAAAGAGACCAGTGTGCCCCAGGAAGGTAAATGAGAGAGAAGCGTCTCTCCTCTGCTTTCCTCCTTCTCCACCCCACCTTCCTCCACTTCCTCCTTTTGTCTCTCCACCTCTCCGCCTCTCTTGAAATGGCCCACAGGAGCCCACTGACTCTCCCAGTTCCGTGGCGTGCCCCAGACCCAGGCAGGATCAACTACGTAATTAGTGGGTCCACTGTGACATACAAATATGGGTCTTCTTGCTCAAAACTTACTCAGACTTTTAAGACAATGACAGCTGAGCGTTATACCAAATATAGGCCCTCTGGGCATGGGTGGAAGCCTCTGAAGCCAGCCCTGACCCCACGTCGTCTTTAGGAAGCATTTCTTAATTCTCAGCAGGCCTTGGTCCGAACTCACCGCCCTGCAACTTGGATTTAAAATTTTCAAGGAACATTGATTTCAATGATAGCAAAGGAATGGGAGAGGACTGGGGCGGGGGTGGGGGGAATTGCTCACGGAAACGTCTGAACACATTTCAGAGAATTAATATTGTACAAACCATGTTCTCTGGTCACAGTGCAATTAAAATGGTTATCACAATAAAAAAGAAATATATGCATTGGTAGGTTGTAGAGCCACCATCGGGGCAGAGTTCCCAGCTCCTGCCCCACTGCCAGCCTGTACTCGTCCCCATCCTGGCAGCTCCACAAGGCACTCCCCTCCTAATTGTCTCGTCACCTGGGGTAAGTGATTTGGATTGGAGCCTGAGGGATTGATAGGAGGTGCTTCTCCAGACTGAGCTCTCAATTAGGATTCAAACCCACCCTGGGAGAGAGAGAGGGAGGGAGAGAGAGTGGTGCTTCAGCTGGAGGTGAGGTTCTTTAAGAGACTTGTTCAAATTATGAAAAGTCACGTTTCTCCATGTTGGGAATTAGATCCAAGTGTAACAGGCCTTCCAGGCTGGAAACATGGCTACGTGCTCAGAAAGCCAGGTGGCCTGCGTGGCAGATTTAAACGTGTGCTATCCTGCACTAGGGCCCCGCATGGTAACTTAGACTGTAGCATCAGCCTTCTTAGATTAATGGAGAAATGCTTTAAGCTGTTCCCCCAGGCCTGGGGCATGCTCATTGGTCATGGGGGGAGGGATGAGTCAGCTGACAGCCAGCCCCATCTATTCCTGGCTCAGGGTCTGCGGCTGCTCTGTCTGTCTCTTTGGCTGATGGTTTGGGGTGGGGTCGGGGGGAGCGTGGAAAGGTCAAGGGATGACCTCTGATTCCTGGGTCAGCTGAGAGTGTATCCATTCCAGCTGGCCCAATCTGAGATGAATGCTCCAGAAAGGAGTTCTTTATTGCCATGCTGAGTTCCGTTGTACATTTTCCAACATATACCCTTTTAACTTGGCTCAAATGAGGCTGCAGTGGGACAAGTAGAAATATCTGGGTCTAATTAAAGATTACAGCTGCCATTGAGGGCATAGTTCTGAGTTAGTCTCTTCATTAGTGGGCCTAGGCTCTGGCCAGATTGTAAAGGTTCCTGCTACATAGTAGGACAGGCTTTGCACATAGTAGGACATCGCTTTCCCTACAGTTCTCTTGCCTGCTAATTTGCTCTTCCTTTTTTGAGTAATTAACATGCCCTAGAACTGGGAGAAAGCTTAAAGAATGTCTCCATTATTCTGAAAAGGTTGATGCCACATTCTAAATTACGACACAGGGCCGTAATGTAGGATAGCACATATTTAAATGGTGCCACAGAGGCCACCTGGCTTCTAAGCATCTTCGTAGCTTGGAAGGCATGGGTACCCAGCTGGTGGGGTTCATGGGGTGTGAGGGCTCCAGCGACTTTGTCCACTCTAGCATTACCGGAAATAAGTGATAATTGTGATCACAGGCACTTTTTCCTGAGAACTTTGTTTCAGGCTACACAACCTATGTGTTTTGCATATATTGTTCTCACAACAACTCTCTGAGGTTGGTACCATTATCACCCCAGTTTACAATGATGAAATGGAGCTTAAAGAAGTCAGAAAAGTGGCCCCAGCTCACAGGTAAGTGATGGGGCCGTGATTTGATTTCCAGGCCGACTCCATCACCCACACTTCTAATGATCAAGCTCTACTGTTGTGTCAAACATCCCCCTCTTCCCCTTCTCTTGTCAAGGTCTCTGTTCTCTGCCAAGTTACCTGGCCTGTCATTCTGGTGAACTTGTGTCTGTCGTTGTGATGTGGGGCCAATGCATTCATGTATTATTTCCCAAGCGATGTTTGTATTCAAACTGGAGTCGTCTGGCAAAGACTCACAATAGAAGACAATTAATTACCTTGCTCATCAGCAATCCCCTGCCCACAAATGCCTGGAATGAGTTATTCTTTAAAAGCCACCTGCACCAAGATGAGAGAAAGAACCACGAACCACATATCAGGAGGTGAGGCTTCCAGTCCTGGTGGCACTTCCAAGTAGATCACGATCATGGACAGGTCACATGCTCTTCCTGGGCCTCTGCCTGCCCACTCTGCTGATGAAAATCATCATCACCACCACCATCACCTGATAACCACCACCACCATCACCATCATCATCACCACCACCATCACCATCATCACCACCACCACCATCGCCAAGTGCCTGCTGTGTTAAGACAGGAGATGCAGTAGAGGACAGGCAGACCTGGACTAGCACATGGAACTTGCAGTCCAGAGACTCTTCATATGGTGGAAGGCTATGTGGGTTTGAAACTTCCTCCTTTAAGTAGAACCTCCTTTTTCACACCAACGAAAACTCACATAGAAAATTCTAGCTTAGGATGGAGGGCAGCTCTCCTCTGATTGGAGTGAGAGAGGGAGGGTTGGGGCCCAGCACCCCTCCTAGGTCCCTCTCCCTGACCCCTCGGTAGCCCCTGTGAGGGCTCCCAGAGCTCAAGGGCTCCATGGACCATGATGCACAAGCTCAAGTACCTGCCAGTACCAATAATCCATGACCCATAAAAGATCAACCTGGTCATCATTTCTACTCTCCTGGGTTACTGCGTCTCAGGATCAGACAGAACAAAGCTCCTTATGCTCCTGCCTGGAAGCCTTTCCCCACTCCTTCCCTAAAGGTCCACTTCAGACCACTGCAGAATGAAGGTGTCAAGTGCTTTCAGCATGCTCTCATGCCATAGTGTATGATGTGGTTTCTAGCAGCCCTTCTTAACCCAGCCCCTTTGTTCGAAACACTCTTTTTTGTTGAGACCTTCCCAAACGGCAGGCACTGTGTGGTCCTGGCTGGATATCACCCTTGGTCTGGATGGTATTTCATCTCGGGTGGGCAACTAGAATGCCTAGCAGGCCTTGACTTCCATTTCAGAGGTTCTGTGCAAATTCTGTGATACTGGTTCACAGGCAGATGCAACCCATGCACAGATATAATACCCTAAAAAGGTACGATTCTTTTCAATAAGCATCCATACCTGTGTCTTTTTATTTCTTCTCATGGCTGGTTCTTTTCCAGAGCCACAGGCTTAGCAGGGGCTAACGGTGATGGCTGATAATCTAATGTTCTTACAAGATTTGCCACCATTTTCTTCCCACATGGTGCTAAAGGGTGTAACCATCATTGATAGAGCGGCGATGGTGTCATGCCTGCTGCCTCCTTGCTTGTCGTGTGAAATATTGGCCTGGAAAACCCAGTTCTTCCTGTTATGGCAGCAACCAGAATGGAGATAAGCTATTTGTAATAGTCAGAGTCTGGCAGGAACCAGAAGGCCCATCCCAAATAAGGCAGCTTCACAAAGGGGACTATTTACAAAGAGCTGGGGCATATGTAGAGAAAGTGGTACCCAAGAAAGAGCATAGCACCCTGGGACTAGCAACTCCTGGGAGTAACAATCTCTGTGGGCCCAAAGGGGTGAGGAGAGAGTGCAATTTCTGGAAGAGAGAAGAGAGAGGGAGGGAGGGAGAGAGAGAGGGCTGCCTGGCAAGAGCAGCTCTGCCTTTGGTTGACGGATGGAGCCAGCGCAAGGAGATGCCGTGGGGACAAATCCAAGAGAATAAATCCCCAACCTCCCTCTCTTACTCCTTCCTTCCAACTGTCACCTCAGTTCCCTATTGGCTGAGCCCAAAGGGAAGCCACGGAGCAGGGAGCCCACTGAAGTGGCCCATACAGAGCAGCCCCTGGGTACCCGGCAGAGTGGCAAGCACAGAGTGGATGTGAAGAAGCAAAGAGAAGACGTCAGCACCACTGGACATTTCCAACTGAATGGGTCTCTAGTAAGCAGAGGTGGAGGGGGTGGGATCCCTTGCAGAAGGAGGTGGATGTAAACACGGAGACCGTCCATGGGGTTCCTACTGCCGGAGTCGGCTGGGTGAACAGTGGCCACGGATTCACACCAGGACGTGCCTTCTTAGTGATAGTGTTCTCTGAAGACTCCTGTGCTGGATCAGTGCAAGTATGTGAGGACGTGTTCCTGGCTGTCCAGCAGAGAGAGACCTCATCTGCAGAATGCGAGGCACGTTGCCTTAGGATTATGGAGACAGGACAGTGCCCAGGCACCCAGTAGGGTCTGTGGGCTCAGTCTCTTCTATTCCAGATTCGTGGATTCCTTGGGTGGGAAATGGGCCTGAAGCCCCACCCCCTCCATCCTCATACCTCAAGTCCCAGCCCTCCTGGAGACAATGTTTGCTGGTGCTGTCCTCCCTGCGATGTGCATGAGATACCTTGTTCCACGTACAACTCACCCACTTGGTTCGAAGAGGAAGCCCACACCAGTTAGAACTATGGCTGGAGCCACAAGAGCCTTCAATGCTTCTTCCTCTTCTCTTTTTTCCTTTCTATGAGCATCCCAGCAGTTACAGCCTTAGCTTCTCAAATGCCAGTGTTTCCAAGGGGCCTTGCATACCACGTTCTTAGCTTCTTTGGTCAGCTGGAACCAGCATATTTAACCTGGGGTCTGTGGACTAGTAAGTCAAGGGAGGGCGGGGTCCACACAGAAGTTCTCAATATGATGCTGTGAACCCTCAGGTATTGCACTAAAATCCAAGTCAGTGTCTGTGCGTTTGGGGAAATGGACGTTCTATAGTCTTCATAAAAGATGCTCCCAAGAGGCCCAGGGCACCCACGTTAGGGCCCAAAGGCATCCTGTCCATTGCATATAATTGTCAAGCACCCAAGCTGGATAAGCCTCAGCTCATTGGTCCAAACTGCTCATTTCACAGATGGGGATACTGAGACCCTGAGTGGGGAAGAGAGCAGGCCAAGACCACACGGTGAGGGTACTAGGATTCGGTCACCGTGTCTCTCAGTCTGGTGTTCTTTCCGCAGCCCCGCCTCAGAGAAGTTTAGAAAAGACTCAGGTCACTGGCAGGGTTAGAGTTGGGTCTATTCACATTGACCACTACAGTTAACAAAGTTTTTTTGTTTTTTTCTTTTCTTTGTTATTTTTTTAAAGTATTTTTAAACAGTTTGTTGAAAAGCTACACCAAAAATTTTTATATAGATACTCAAGATGATGTAGGGTCACTCACCAAAAGATACTTCTGTTTTCTCTTGTTGCCATAACAAATTATCACAAATTTAGTGTTTTAAACCAACACAGATTTTAAGATCTTTTTTTTTTTTTAATTTTATTGGGGAATATTGGGGAACAGTGTGTTTCTCCAGGGCCCATCAGCTCCAAGTCGTTGTCCTTCAATCTAGTTGTGGAGGGCGCAGCTCAGCTCCAAGTCCGTTTTTCAGTCTTTAGTTGCAGGGGGCGCAGCGCACCATCCCATGCGGGAATTGAACCAGCAACCCTGTTGGTCAGAGCTTGCGCTCTAACCAACTGAGTCAACTAGCCTCCCCCAGATTTTATGATCTTACAGTTCTATTGGTTAGAGGTCTAACATGGATCTCCCTGGGCTAAAATCAAGGTGTCAGTAGGGCTGTGTTCCTTCTGGAGACTTTAAGGGAGAATCCATTTCCTCGCCTTTTATAGCTTCTAGAGGATTCCAACATTCCTTGGCTTATGGCCACTTCCATCTCCAGAGCCAAGCATGTTGCATCTCAGACTGTTCTTCCATAACCACATCTCCCTCTGACTAAATCCGGGAAAGTTCTGTGCTTTGAAGAATTTGAGTGATTAGATTGGACCCACCCCTATAATCCAGTAAAACCTCCCATCTTGAGATCCACAGCTGCAGAGTCCCTTTTGCCACCTCAGGAAGCATAGTCACAGGTTTTTGGGATTAAGGATTAGGACACTGACAGGTCTGGGGGTCATTATTTTGTCTCTCTCAGGGTCATTCACAAAAGGTGCTTTTGGTCTACTGGGGAGGTCAGCAAACTTATTTAATAGGCTAAATCGTAAATATTTTAGGCTTTGTGGGCCTTCTGATCTGTGTTACAATTACTCTGCTATTGTAGAGCAAAAGCAGTCATGGACAAAATGTAAATAAGTGAGTGTGACTATGTTTCAATAAAACTTTATTTGTAAAAACAGATTTGTAGGTTGGATTTGGCCCATGGCTGAAATTTACAGACTCTTCTTGTTTGGATTCACCAAGCATTGCCCGAGAGAACTGGTCTGGCCTGAGCCCTGGGGCTGAAGGATGAATAAGACACGTTCTTGGCCCATGAGGGGCTCTTGCAAGCTGGTGGGGACAAATAGATGTGAATAGAAGCCCTGAGAGGGTCAGGTCCTTGAGGGCAATCTCATCTGTTGGAGGAAGTGACCAGGTCTTCCAAAGAAGGAATCGCCCGGATTCCAGCAGAGAATAAAGAGGTCCCAGCCTGAGGAGTCAGGATTCACATGAGGTCTTAGGTGTCTGAGGTTTGTGGTTTGGCGTTCTGCACTGGTATACTGGGCAATTGTACTCTGGTTAAGAGTGTGAGCTTACTAGTTCTTACAGCCCCGGGATTCAAAGTTGTGTGACCTTAGATAAGGGTGTCAGGTTCCTCATCGCTAGAGACAGGCAGGGTGGTAGGATGAGATGTTATGTAAAACATATTTATTGACCAAAGGGAACCTACATGGCAGTTACTATTGTAATTAGTTTTGGAGTTTTCCAGAATGCCTTGGGAAGCTGACTATCTGCCTTCCTGTCTGATTTGCTAGCACTCGCAAAGGACGTGCTTGGTGACACTGATGCTATTAATACCAGCAGTACTAGGTGTGCTAAAACGAGAGTAGTGGTAATGGTTGCTACCTTTTACTTGGTACTGTCTATTTGCCAAGAACCACACTGAGATCTTTGCAAGGGTTTTCTCCCTTCGTCTGCACCACAACTCTGGAGACAGAACCCCATTAGTAGCCACATGTTACAAAGGAGCACAGGAGGCTCAGAGAAGGCAAATGACTTGCCTAAGATCACACAGCAGCAAAGCTTGGAGGTGGGACTCAAACCCAAGTTTGTCTAATGTCAAAGACAATGTTCTTCCATAGCTCCTGGCAGCACAAGGATAACACGCTCTTTCTTGTTCTTCCTTCTAGTGTCCAGACAGCGGTGGCTTGTGGCAGTGGTGGCAAAAAAGAAATGTAAGTTAACCCTGAGTAGAACTGAACAGCTTACACTGAAGCCAGGAGCAAACCCCTGGCTCTCTGTGTTCAGTCTGCAGAGGGAACGTCCACGTCCACTTGGAGAATTATCAACAGTGCCCATGACCACTCTGACTCCATGGTTATAACATATAGCCCTGGGGACATATTACTGAACTGTCCAACTTCTTTTAGACAGAGAGATGTAGGACTTATGATGCCTCCTTCCTCCTTAGACACCTCCAATGGTTCCCTGTTGCCTCAGAATAGACTTTTAGACTGACATTGGAGCTATGCCTATTCTGACCCTTACTTCCGTCTCTACCTGGGACTCCGACTTCCCATATCACCCATGCGCTGCCCTTTTACGACCTCTATACCGATGTGTATGGTGTTCCTGCCACCTAAAATTTCTTTCTCCAGGCACTGCATGGCCAAGCCCTACCTTTCAAACAAGATGTATCTCAACTGCTACTACGTGATGCTTTTCTTTATGCCTCCAAGAAGCAAATCAAGACTCCTCCTTATTCTCCTTAGATCCTACCCTCTGTCCCTTTCTATGGCATAAATAATTTTCTCCTTTATTTTATGATTATTTATATAGATGTCTGCTAAGGGACAGGGGCAATGTTGGGTTCATGTTTATAGTGCCTTTCCATGGTGCCTGGCATATTCTATAAGCAAGCAAATACATGTATATTTTATCTATCTATATTATATACATATATATTTCAATAATATATATGTTTTAATTACATATATAATGTATTTAAGTGAGTATATCAAACAGAAAATAAAATACTCATTGAGTGCCTCTCATTAATGACAGGACCACACAGGCCTCTCCCTGTGCTGCTTTCAGAATTAAGGGGGTGCAATAAATAGTAAATTCTCTGTCCAAAAAGATGTTCCAGTTAAGGCAGGCAAGGAATTAAGGACTTCACATTTGACATATTCCATGAATATATCATTTGGTATAAAATTCAACACCAAACTTGACTCCAAAATTGGAGATGCCTCAACATTTATATTAGAGTGTGTATTTTCCCAAGGAAGAGCAGTGCTTGATATTATAGAATGGGCAGTGGAATCAGAGGGATCAGGGTTTGCATCCCAACTTCATCACTGGTGACTTTGTTCAAGACCCAAGCTGGCCTCCCCAAACCCCATTGTCTCATCTATATAATGGGGACAGCACCAGTTCTTACCTCTCAGGAATGGTGTTGTGATAATTGATTGAGGTTATGCAGCCTTTAGCACAATGCTTAGTTTATGCTAAGGTGTGACTATCTAGTTATTGCTGTTACTGTGGTTGTCATTGCGATGACAGTATCCTGCATTCTGCTTCTAGAGATAATGTCTCCATCCTCAGCTCCCAGCCGGAGGCCAGTCTGCAGTCTTGGTTGAGTTGTACTCTCTCCCTGGCCACAGACACCAGGAGGACCCCCTCTCGACAGTCAGCCATCAGCAGCCACAACCTCAGCCCCAGGTAAGAGTATCTCCATGTTGCCTCTGGATGGCCAATAGCTCAAAGAATCTCAGACTTTGATGGGTGCTGTTCAAGTCTTCCATTTCCTCTGGCTTGGGCAAGGGCAAGCATGTTCTGGACAATTTGAGATATGACCCTATCACTTCCTAGCTGTATGACTTCAGGCAGGTCAGTTACCTTCTCTGAGCCTTCACTTTCTCATCTGCAAGACAAGAAATGTAATTGTATTTACTATAATAGTTGAAATGAGGAGGCTCTAAGGCAGCCCTCCATAAAATGTGGTTTTCTAGATGCTTTTAAATAGCATGGGGTCAACATTTTTTAAAATAGCTGTGGATTTATTATAGTTGCTTTCTATGTAAGGCAGGTCCTACTTGTTTTTCATTTATAGATATAGATAATTCTAGATTTAAAATATTTTATATCAACAAATTCACTTATGGTTTTTTGTTTTGTTTGTATTTTTTTAAAAGGTGGGTCAGTATAAAGACAGGCTTGGTGCGTTCTCCCTTAAAGATTTAACTTTGTTTGAATATCAGGATTTTATAGTCTCCCTACCACAGAGAAAGATGAATTCAGGCATGGCCTGAGATGCGACCCTCACAAATAGATGGGATTGCCAACAATAGGTTTCTCCAACAAATGAGCCTTGAGATTCACCCTTAGTTGTAGGACTTACATCCCTCTTCTGTCCTGCTTTTCAGCTTCCTTTCTCTCAGCTCATTTGGTGAGAGAAAGGGCGGCCCTCTTGTAATTGAGAGCTAATGGCCAGAAATCAGAAATTATGGATTAAGCAGATGCATAATTAAGGTGAAATGCACACCACTTCTGTGATAACAGAAGAACCAATGTGATAAGATAAAAAGGAAACTCACAGACTAATAGAGCAAACCCGGACAACCCCCCTCACTGACTTGAAATGCACTCCGGCTGAAGCAGGGGGTTGTTGCCTTTACACAAAGAAGAGGTGGAAGTTGACTCTAACCTTTTGGGCACGTTCCATGAATGACAAATGTCTGGCACAAAGCTGCTGCGGATTATCCTAGGCTGAAAGATTTGATGTTGAAAATATCACAGACAGGCTCCGAGACTGGGGTGCCTCCGGGGAGTTAATTAAAGCAAGATTATCTGATTACTGCTCTTAATTAAAAACTGCTCTTTTCTCCTGTACGGAGAAAGAGCCATGTCCTCTGCGAACCCCAAATAACGAGGACTTTCTCTTTCCTGAAAGCTAAATACTTTTGTTGTTCCCCGTCAGCCAGGATACAAGGCAGCAGAAGCAGAACCAGAGGCAGCCAGAGCAGAATCTGAATGTTCATTAACAGAACATCCAAGTGTCATAATTATAATTGTATTCGGGTGCGTGATAAGCATCCTCGGCCCTTGAATTGTACCCTAAGTTGTTTGGTACCCATTCGAGTGGGAGATGGGACGCTGTGGTGGTTTTAGTCCATAGATTGATGTAAGATCGCGTGGATCCCTACCCTGTATTTGCCCCTTCGTACCTGTGAGGTTTGGGGCAAGTTGCTTAACTTCTCTGTTCATGTTTCCTCATGAGTAAATCAGCGTTGTTTTCAGAGTTAATGAGATGGTACGGAAGTTGTTCTTCATGTAGAGCCTGGCATCTTGTAAAAGCTCAAGAAAATGAGCTGCTTTATTAGTTTCAGTATTTATGTGATACCCAGAGGAACTGCAGACAGACATCGTTACCTCCATGTTACAGAACAAGAATCTGAGGCCCAGGGAGGGGGAACAACTGATTCAGACACAGACAGCCTTCCCTCAGCTTCCTAGTTCCTTGCACAGAGCTAGTCATCAGCATCCCCAGGGAGCCCTCTTCAGAGCCTCTTCCCCCTGTCTCTGTTCTCTCCCCTTCCAAGTCCTCAGTGTCCAACGGCAGTTCAGAGCCGAGGCGCCTGCACCAAGGACAGGGGTGGTGCCATAGGCAAGAAGGGACTGTAAGCTCCTTGTCTGTTTTCCTTACGTCAGTGTCCCTAGGGCTCACACACAGTTGGTGCTCAGTAAATGTTTGTTGAGTGAATAACTGAACGTAATGTCAAGGCTGGAGCAGAGATATTAACCTACTTGGTCACAGTTCAGCATTGACTGACTCAGAGAGGGTTGGTAATTTGCTCAACCTCCCATAGCAGGTACATTGTGGAAGAGCCAGGATTTGAACTCAGGTTTGAAATCTCCAAACCCTTTATTTGTCTTTGCCGTATTTCTGTGGCTCTCTGATATTTATCCAGGGGGTAGAGCACTCACCTGGCAAAATTTACTGGCAAAGAATTGGCTTGTTATTAATATTAAAACTGTGTAAGGATTATTATTCAACGTTCATCATCCATCCAAAAGATATTTATTAAATGCCTGCTGCGTGCCAGGTCCCATGGCATTAAGTCTTGAACATTTGGAGCCCTGTCCTTGGAGAATGTTTACAGTTTAAAGATTCTAGAACTTCTGAGTTGGCAGGAACCACTGGGATTATCTAGTCCTATTTGCTCATTATGCAGGTGGAGGAAGCTAAGTCTGCAATGGGAAATATCGCAGCCAGATTTATAGAAGAACTGACCTCGAGTTCAGGTGCCTTGACTGCTGGCTTTTTCTGATAGCATAAATAATCGATGAATACTTCCCCCTTTCAAGAACTTAAAATATAACCCAGAAGGTTAAAATCCTCTTGGCCACTGCCCCAGTCTCAGCGCCCCTTTCAAAAGTATCCACCATCTTCAGTTTGGTGTGTATATCTTGCTCTATGTATGTATAAACATACATGTTCTTATAGAAGACACAGCACATTCGTGGGCTTTTTAACAACATAAATGATATGATGCTATATGAGGTATATTACGCTATACATAAATTCTTACTGTGTGCTTCTTTCTCTCCACAATATCCCTCGGCAATCTTTCCTTATCAGTATGCCTAAATCTGTCTATCTCGTCCTTTTAAATTCCTGCAAAAGATCTTAAAGTGATGCTTTATTTAACTCTAATCTTGTTTCACTTTTAGTTGCTTTCAGGTATTTGCTATTAACCTGCAAATAGTTCTCTGGGTCAAAGGGCACTTGCATTTTGAACTTGGCTAGATACTAGCAGTTCATCCCACTGTGCCTTCTGCTAGGAGACCGTACAGTAGAAGAGTCTGAGACTCCTGTGTGCTCATCCCCATATTACCTGGCACATCATAGAGCTCATGAAATGAGTCTCTTGGACATTTCCAATTTGACTAAGAAGGCCACTCAAAAACAGAAGCGAGGGAGAGAGCAGTCTTCTGCCAAAAAAATAAAAGCCTTCCCTGTATTATTTATAAGGGGACGTCAACTGCAGAGAAATACACCTAAAGCTCTGTGATTTATAACCCAGGAGTCATGCAGCTGCTGCTGATAAATACAAGAGTTTCTGGGGGCGGCAACACTGTATTACCTTTGTGGGCCCTGGAGCAGGAGTTTATGGGCTTGGTGGTGGCTGCCATAGTTGGCTCAGGAGTGTGTCTTACCATCTGGCTGCAGGTGGAGCAGGGCTGTTCAGGGGTTGGCATCTCACCTCGGACCCTGCTGTGTACCTGGCTTCTCCTTCCTGCCCTCCAGGACCATTGCCCGGGGAAGGGGCCCTCTGCATTTCTCTCTGGTCCTCATGGCACATCAGGCTTTCCAAGGAGGTTCCAAGCCCCATTTCATGCTAGACCTCCATCCCCATGCCCAACAGAATCCCAGCCCCGGTCACTCATACAGTTCTCAGGGTCTGTGTGCTGACAGGCACCAATTGACCCAACGGTGCAGACTCCTAATGTTTTATCTTGTCAATGGTCAGTTGCTTCTCTTATTTTCCTGAATAGTTATTCCAAACATTCTGACTTTCCTCCGCTGTTAGCCCTCACTCTAAGGAAACAACCTTAACGCCTGTTTCATTCAAAGAGAAAGAATAATGGCCTCGATGACTGTGGTGTCTATAAATTCATCTGTTTGTCCCCATCTTCCTTCTGCTCTCAGACGAGATCCAGTCCTGTCTGAGACTAATTTGTGTCCACTGCCTCCTGTCCCCTACAGTGCTCGGACCCACCCCGTGTCCCCTTTCTCTGCTGTATCTTCTACTTCCCCCATTCTAGTTGGTCTTCCTCCTCGGGTTATAAATGCCTACAGGTCTTTCCTATTCTAATTATACGAGGTCAGACAATTACGTTCACGAACTCATCCTAGACAAAGTGCTATATACTTCATTGCTGAATATCACTACGGTCACCTTCGAAGTACTCCCCTTGGGAAGCTATGCACTGATGCCAGCACCTAGTCCACCCTTCAAAGCAATTCTGGAACTCTTTCTCTGGAATGGCCATCAGAGCTGTCGTTGTATTACCCTTGATGTCCTGAATGTCATCAAAATGTCTTCCTTTGAATATTTCCTTTATCTTCAGGTAAAGAAAGAAGTCATTGGGGGCCATATCAGGTGAGTAGGGAGGGTGTTCCAATACAGTGATTTGTTTACTGGCTAAAAACTCCCTCACAGACACTGCTGTGTGAGCTGGTGCATTGTAGTGATGCAAGAGCCATGAATTGTTGGTGAAAAGTTCAGGTCGTCTAACTTTTTCACGCAGCCTTTTCAGCACTTGCAAATAGTAAACTTGGTTAACTGTTTGTCCAGTTGGTACAAATCCATAATGAATAATCCCTCTGATATCAAAAAAGGTTAGGAATAGCATTGCGACAAGTTCGCGAACTTAATTGTCAGACTTCGTATCTTCTCCCATCACCCTGTAATCCTGTTGCATTATTCCTTTTACTTCCCTTCAGAGCCTAACTTCTCCATAGTAGGGTCCCCGTGCATCACCTTCACTTGCTCACCTCACATTTGTGCCTCAGTTTCCTACAGCCCTGAGCCTGCCCCCACCCCTCTATTGAAACTTTTCTCACCATGTCAGCAGCTTCCAAAGAGGCAAATCGGGACATTCTCAGCCTTGATCTTTTTCTAGACTTCTCCCCTGCGTTGGTAACTTCTCTTGGAACGCTCTGTTCACTTCAGAATGTTTCTGCTTCTTGGTGCCCTTCAAACCTCCCTTTTCTGATCGCTTCCTTCCTACCCCAGCCCCCAAATATTGGGGTTCTCAGGATGCTGCCCTCACCTGGCTGTTCTTCTCTCCACCTGATACCAGGCAATCCTCTTGTGATTTTAACCATCCCGCCCCCCCCATTATAAGCAGATGACCCCCAATCTAGACCACGAGCTCTTACGTTCTCCCAAGTTTGAAACTTCTATATCATATCTAATTACCTGCACTGAGAAGATGGCTGACTGGATGCCTCCCTGGCATCTGAACTCAGCATATCCAAGAGGAAACTTCCTCGCTCCCCACCTACCTGTGTTACCAGTATTATCTAGTGCTTCTGAAATTCATGAAACCTCCCAAGCTGGAGCCCTGGAGTCGTCTGAAGCTGTCATTCCACTCCCTCACCCCCATTTTCAACTGATCCCTAAATCTTGTTTATAAGGCCCACCTCCTCCCGCCCCTGCAAATACTTTCTCTTTTTTTCTACTTTCCATCCCCACGGCCCATACCTTTCAGTCAGGCTAATCCTTTCTCTCCTAGACTCTGGCAAAGACCTTCCCATGCTGCCGTCCTTGAGTTATTCCTCTCCCCTTCAGAGAGTTCTGATCCCTCTAAAGTGATAATCTGGTTTCAACGGCTCCCGTCACCTACAGCTGCCCGACACCAAATCTGGCCCTTGATCTGTTTTTGTCAAGTTTTATTGGATCGCAGCAATGCCCGTGTTTGGGGGTTTCCTCTGTTTTACGTACCGTCTGTGACTACTTTTGTATTCCAATGGCAGAACTGAGCAGTTGCAACCGAGATCCTATGGCCCCAAAGCCCAAAGTATTTGCCATCTGCTCTTCACTGAAAAACTTTGATGGCTTCTGCCCTAAAGAAAAGGATTCAAACACCTTGGTGGGTTTACAGTGCCTTCCGTAATCTGCCTCCTATCTACTTCTCTGCTCTCATTTTCCTTGTTCTCTTCTTTATAATTTGTACCCCGAATGGTTTTAGCTCTCCCTCATACACGACACTATGTCCCATCCCTGGTCCTTTTCCGGGATATGCCCTCTGACTGGACACCCTTCTATTTTCTTATCTGACGGACTCATCCTTCGAGACTCAGCTCAGGTATCACCTGCCTCAGGAGTCTTCCTTGCCCCCTGGCTGGGTCAGGGGTCCTATACCGTGGTCCTACAGACCCCACATGTTCCTCTCCCATAGCACTTACCGTATTATGTTGAGATCATCTGTTCACGTGCCTGTCTCCCTCATTAGGCTGTGAGGCCTTGAATGGCAAATTTTATCTTTTCCTTATTGTGCCTCAGCACCTAACACTGTGTCTGGCACATAGTAGGTACTCTGTAAATATGCATCAAACAAATAAATGACGAGGGGAAAGAAGGTAGATGTTTTGTTTTGTTTTTTACCAGGGTGCTTAGAAGGACGGTGCTGATATCAAGAACCAAAGGTGAATTTGCCAGACTAGTTAACTGTCTCCTATCACAGAGTAAGTTCTTAGCAACATGGAACCAAGAGTGATGGAAAGTGATGGGCAAAAATGAAACTCTAGAGCTCAGCTTCCCTAGAGTACAGACCGAGGGCAGAGGCAGGTGGTGGGCATGGAGCGTTCGACTGGCTCTGGCAAGGGGACCTTGATGACACACTTCAAGGGAGGCGGGGGAAAGATGACAGGCTTTTTACTCAGGCAGACCCGGTTTCTAATCCCAGCTCTACTACTTCCTATCTGCCTGTCCATGAGTTACAGTCTGTGAGTCTCAGTACCTCCTCCGTGATTCTGTCCCTTCTCCATATTCTATCCCCTTTGCGGGATTAAAGAATTAACTACTATAAGTAAAATTGTGTATATTTAAAGTATATAAGAATATGCATAATAGTATTCTATGTGTTTAAAAATAAAGCTTGAAAGGATTACAAAAGAATTCGCTATTAGCTATTATTAATAGCTATACCTAGCAGCTACAGGGTGGCTTGTGGAAGACCTGGAACCAAATTCATGGTTAATAAGCAAAAGCTCCCTCCCACCTTCCTCCCTTCACCCCAAGCCAGGCAAGTGGACACTGATATAGGAGGGCAGGACTTGGGAAAACTGTAACTGGGTTTTCCACAGGCCAGAGATTGTAGAACTGGGCTCAATTTGCAGAGCAGAAAACCATGAGCCCAAAACAGAGAATCTCTTGGCAATGAAAGTGAAGTTTCAGTGAACTCAGTTTTAAATATGTTGAGCATAATGTGTTTGGGGACATCCAAGTGGGACTGTCTAGAGCTTTTAAACTCTTGTCTGGATCCATGGAGATGCCAGAACGTTTCTTCATGATGTAATAGTTGGGATACTTTGGGGCATAGGTGACATAAAACCCAACTCAACCAGGTTTGTACAAAAGGGAGAATGAAAACCAAGAGTAGATCTAGTGTCAGGCGTTATCGGATCCAGGGATTCGAAAATGGTCATGGGGATTTGATCCCCAACCAGCCTCTCTGCTCTGCTTTCCTCTGTGTCGGGTCCTGTCTGAGGCAGCAAGATGGTGGCGAGCAGCTCTAAGTTGATGTCTGCACCACGTGAGTCCAATGGTAAAGAGGGCTTCTCTCTTCCCAACAGCTCTGCAAAAACCCTGAGCTTGACTTTCATTGGCCCAAAGCGAGGCACATGTCTGTCCCTGAACTGGATAAAGGGAGTGAAGGAGTCTCGTACCTTAGGCTCAAGTTGGTGTTCTCCCCTAGCGCCGGGAGAAGGGGTTATTCCCATCCAAACCGCAGGAACAGTGGGGGAGAAGGGGTTGCCTCCAAGGGAAACAGGGTGGATCACCTGAAGCAGGAGAATGATACTAGGTAGATAAAAATAAGATAAGCCAAGAAGACGTTCTCCATCAAGAGGAAGGTTGAATTATGGGAGTGGACAAGAGCATGCAGACAGAGAGGGAAGGGGGAGGGAAGGGGTGAAGCGGGGAGGAGAGGGAGGGAAGGGAAGGAGGAAGGGAAGCCGGAGAGGAAGGAAACATCAGGATGGAGGAAGGGGCAGAAGAAGAGGGGAAAGGAGAGGGGGGAAAGAGGAAACATATTAGAATGTTTGTGGTCCCCATTTGGTAGCCTTGGGAAGCCCATGTAAAATTGTGTATAGCCTGGTCAGAGACTACATTTGTCCCTAAACTTCAGTGGCCAATCTATCACCACCGAATTAGCGATGCTGTGCCTTCAATTTATCACCAAACATGGCTCTCCACTGTTGCTGTTGGACGGGTACCATATTGCAATGTGAGCGTGGAGATTATTGTATAAATTATTCTCACTCACATAATCATCGTGATTTTAATTACTGTGTAATCTTCCCTAATTACTGTTGTATGTATCATTTGCTTTGGTGCCGATTTAACACAACTGCTTTTCCTTTGGCTAAAAAAAATGGCATTACAACTTTTCCTTTTTTCTGGGGAAAATTTGCTTTCTGTAAACATTCGCAGCCTCATGCTCTTGGCTTGCAGTTCTTAGTTTAAGAGAAAAAGATTTAGACATCACCACCACTACTTCTCTCACCCCCGTTGATTTTTATTTGGTATAAGGCTGGCTTGAATTAATAAAACGGTCTAAATTATAGGGTATTATTTTAAAAACAAAGTTGTATTGCTTTCAAGGAAATGTAATTACTTCTACAAAAGTGAAAACCAAGAATGGGTCACATGACGCCTGCTTCAATGATTAGGTAAGACTTGTTTGTAATTAGTTCATTAATTATGCAAATATGAATGGATGGTACTTAGTGTTAAAAACAGCTTGTTCGCAAAGTAGGTTAAGCATCCATGCTAATCTTATTTCAGTAGTACATTTATTTATTGGTCTCTGCCTTCATAGAAGCAGATCTCAGGATCATTTTAATTCACCCAGAATGTACTTAATGAGCTGGCCTCTCATGAATATGCTTTTGTGTCTTCCTATGACAAAAGGGTTCTTTTCAGTTTTAGCAGTATGAGGAAGATTAGTGGAAAAGATGTTGAAACTGCGTCCATGGAAATATTTAATGCAAACACATCCACCGTGGACACTGCCCGAACACGTGAAACCAGGAGGAGCTTGTCTCTGTCCAAGATTGATCTTTGGAGCCCACATCACTCTTGGATGCGTTTCCATGGGAAGGAGGGCTGTTTTCTGTCTAGAACTCCAGATCTGGGATGAGAGATCTGTGGCTGTCTCAGGAATCTTGAGGCTCCCTAAGTTAGCCACAGGTTTGTGTAAAAAACCATTTGGATTCCTCATTGATGGTTCGAAACATTCTGTTAGAATCAGTGGTTCTCTTACTGAGTTAATTTTTTGTTAAGTAAGCCTTTTAGTGAAGTATACATATTTCATATGCGTATACAGAGTTCATATATATACAGGGAAGTCCATCTTTATGGAATTTTTGAAAATTAGTCGTACCTATGTAATTACTGCCCAAATCAAAGCCAAAGCGTGACTAGTCATGACCTCTTCCTTACTCAAAGATGACCATCGTCCCGACTTCTCATGCTATGGATGAGATAGCGTGTTTAAACTCTATAAATGGAAGCATCCAGTAATGCTCTTTGGTGTCTGGCTTCTTTCTTTCAATATTATGTTTATGAGATTCATTCACATTGTTGCATGTAGCAGTAATTCACTTGTTTTCCTCTATCTATATAGTCCTTAACAGTGGTTCTCAACTGGGGGTTGGGGGGTACGTTTGAACCCCTGTCCCTGCCAGGGGACAGCTGGTAATATCTGGAGACATTTTCATAATGGAGGGAGAGAGGTGCTATCGGCATCTAACCTGTAGAAGCCCAAGAAGCTGTGAGGCTTCCTACACATGCTTAGGACAGGCCACAGAGAATTATCTGGTCCAAAATGTCAACGATGCCAGCAATGAGAAGCGCTGGTCTGTCGTAGTCCCTTGTGTGAAAATAAAATAATGATTTATACGTTCTATTAGTAATAGACACTTCGGTGGTTTCCAGTTTAGCACTAATACGAGTAATACGACTACGAATAACCATGGACACATCTTTTGTGGCAGGAATTTACAGCTCTCTGTCGGGCCTATACTCAGGAATGAAAAGGCTGGGCCGTAGATGTATTTTCAACTTGAGTAAATATTGTCAAACGGGTTGTGCCAATTTATGTTCCCACCAGCAGTGCATGAGTTCCAGTTGCTCTGTGGCCTTGCTGATACCTGGTTTTGTCATTTAAAACAATTTTAGCTATTCTAGTGGCTGTTAGTAGTGTCACATTTTGGGTTTTGACTTGCATGTTCCTGATAAATACACATTTTCATGTGCTTACGTGTTCATCCGGGTATCCTCTTTGGTGAAATGACTGAGGATGTCTGTTGCCCATCGTTTTTCTTTTCTTTTGGGTTATTTGTGTGTTTTTTTAATTGATTTGTAAAAGTTCTTAGTATATTCTACGCACACGTCCTCTTTTGAGTATTTGGACCCACTCCCATTCAGTGGCTTGCCTTTTTCACTCTCCTAGTGGTTTACTTTGATAAACAGACGTTTTCAATTTTAATGTAACCAAATTTAGAATGTGTTTCCTTTATGGTTGGCACTTTTTATATCCTGTTGAAGAATTGTTTGCCTACTCCCAAATCATGCAAATATCTCCCTACGTTTTCTTCCTGCATTGATTTAACTTTTACATCTAGGTATATAATTCATCGGGAAATGATATTTATTTATGGTGTAAGGTTGGGGTTAAGATTCATTGCTCTATGGATGTGAAATTGGTCGGCATAAGTATTTTAAAAGAAATAATGTTTTCCACATTTCACATCAGCGTCATCTACTGACTCTACTCCATTTTATTACTCATCCGTTCTTGAGCTGACTTAATATTGCCTTAATTAATGTAGCTTTATATCATACGTCTCGATATCTGGAACTGTATGTTCCTTGGGTTAGTTCTTCTGCCTCACGGTCAGCAAATGACTCTAGGGGAAAGTGTCACACAATACTGTGCTCATCTCTACGTCCTTCCCTCCTTCCAGAATTTGGCCCTTCAAGTCCTGGCTCCTTTGGTGACTCTCCAGTGCCTTTTAAACTTTAAATTGAGTTTTTCCAGTTTTTCTAAGTGGGGGTTATCTCGGCTACAGCTTGTCTCTCATATCTGGAAGCTGAAGGCTGAGCTGGACTTTTTAACTCCCTTTGCTAAGTAGACATTTCTTCCTTAGTTTCCATGTCCAAGAGGACATGAATGTTCGCTTGTATTTCCTTCCAGTCATAACCTGGCGAATCTACTTCCCTTCTAGGCTTTAAGCTTCTTGACTGCAAGGGTTATTTATCTATGTATCAACAGCATCTGGCACGATGCACTCAATAAGTGATTCTGGATGGATGGATTGTGGGATAGATGGATGGATAATTTCCATTTCCTTACAACTGTATTTTCTTGAGGAACTGCATCCTTTAAAAATAAGTCTGGTAAATTAAAAAAAAAATTATCTGGTCTAACCACACAAAAAAAATTATCTGGTCTAACCACAAAAAAATAAATAAATAAATAAAATAAGTCCGAGATTTCATGTGGCGATAGCTATTACACCACATTCAGAAAGACAGTGTCTGTGCTTGGAAAAACGTAGTAAGGCATTGAAAATGTATTTAAAATATGTTGAACCCAAATTGAACCTCCAATCCAATTAGAGATTTTAATTACTTTATCTACCCAGTTTGTTCTTTCAAAATGTGATAGAAATTGTATCAGAAGGTAAAAGGCTGAAGTTTCAGAGCCAGTACTTTCACTGTCTCATCGGAGTGTGACCTGGAAAGTTCTCTTCCTTTCTCTGTTTGAGAATGAGGGGTTCAAACCACAGGCGGTTCCAGCTCCCTCTCCGTTCTGATATTCTAGAAGTTTATCAGATTTGTAGACACAAAGCCAGGCTCTTGGCTGGAGTTTGGACATGTGAAGAATTCACTCTAGATTGTACCCTGGAAGCTGGTTTTGAATGTATTGTTTTGAAGTCCAGAGAAGAGGTATTGGCTGACTGAGACGGAGGGCTGCTGGAGTCGGACTTAACCAGCTCGATGAGGCACAGGGAGCCTTTTCTTCATGCTTTCTACATTTCCACAATCCCTCATCTTCCCATCCCTCCATTCCTTTATTCTTTCCATTCCATGAGTTCTCCTTAACTCTTCTAGATCCTGGGCGTTCATACAAGCAAAATACAGTCTCATGCAGAACTAACAGTCTTGTTGGGAGGTATAAATAAGTAAACAATTATAGTACAGAGTGCCAGGGAAGGATGGGGGCAGTGGGCAGAGGAGACCCCCTCACCCAGCCTGAGATGTGGGTGGAGGCTGAGCATTGAAGGGTGAGCAAAAGTTTTTGCTTTTTTTGTGTTTTAATATAGAGCAATGGTTCCTCAGAACCACCTGTAACATGTTAGTTCCTTCCCTTCTCCCTGTCTCCCTGTTTCTGTTTCTTTCTCTCTCTCTTCCTCTCTCTCTCTCTCTCTCTCTCGCTCTCGCTCTCGCTCTCGCTCTCGCTCTCTTTAACACAGATGTGTCTGGGCACTATCAACTCCATTAACCTCCACCTTAATTTGACAATGACTACAGATTTTTCATACTGACTTCATTTCTAGCTTTACCTCCTTCTCTACTTCTATCTATATAGCTAAACACATTTTTATGCTGGGCAATGTGGCGGTAACTTGAAAGCATCGGGACAATTCTCTTTAAATCATTTCACGTCTTTCTCCTAAGAAGAAGTCCTTTCTTAACTATTAAACCAGTATCACTCCTAAGAAAATGAACAAATCCATAATGTGGTCCACGATCCCAACATTTATATTACCCCAGTTGTCTTAAAATTGTCTCGTATCACTATATTTTTTTAAAGAAAAGATCCTATTGAGGATACACATTGCATTTTGTGGTTTCGTTTCTTTGGTCTCTCCCTTTCAAAGAAACAATAGACGTTATTTTTTGGAGAAGTTGTAGACTTACAGAAAAATCGAGCATCCAGTACAAAAAGTGCCCAAATTCTTGCTACACACAGTTTTTTCCTATACATTGTACATTGGTCTTTAGTCTGTTTTGAACTAGAATGTTCCGCTTACCTCCCCCATTGAAATAATTTTTTTTTCAGAGTTCCAGATGGGCAACTCTGTTAAAAAACAAACAAACAACTGCTTGTCCTAGTACCTGGTAGTCAGTAAGAATGTGTGGATGAGGCCACGGCAAATTCTGATGACCCACAGAAGACACGCAGGGAGGGTCCACTGAGGGCAGTTCACTGGATTGGTGTTTAAAAAGTGTCAAGGACTCAACACCCACTTGAAATCAGCGAGAACAGCAAGCAAGGCTTGAGAGTTATCTTGGCTCATAAAATAGATCTTGTCTAATCTTGTCTCTATAGTATAAGGAATAGAGGACATGTAGAGAGTCTGTTTCCTGACTCAAGTCTTCACACCTTCAGGCCAGGAGTGACCAGGCTGGGGAGTGTCCACTGCTCACTCCACCACTTCCTCTGCTTGCTGTCCAGCGTGCTTCCTGCGTTATCCCATCCCATGGCGTCCTCCTTGCTTTGAGTCTTCCCTTTCAGCTGGGTGGCCTAAGTCTTGGTTTCTCTGCCTGTGAAATTTAGATAACAGCCTGACTTGTCAAGGGGTTTGCAGATTGAATAAGCCCATAACTGGTAGGCAGGGTCTTCTCCCCCTGCTTGGTACGTCTTCGTCGATCCATCACCATCCTCCAAATCGGGCCCCTCTTCCTAAAGCCTGACTCAACCCCGACCCCTCCAGAAAGGCTGTGCGTGCAGGCTCCAGCACCTACTCTCTCTCGCCAATGTCCTGTTGCACTTACAGTCTATGGTTCACAGTTTACCTGTAACTTCTGGCACTGCCGATTCGTCTTCCTGGGTTTATCCAGTCTCCACACCTACAGGGTTAGGGTTCAAGTTAGGGTTAGGGTTAGGGTCCAGGAGGGGAAGGCAGCCCGTCTTCTTGCTATGAGCTCAGCCTAGCGTTCTGTATGGTTAGACCGACCGAGATCAGAGCCTTGACTCTGCTACTTTCTCAGCAAGCCTGCTCGCCTCTCCAAGCCTCAGTTGCGTCATCTATAAAATGAGACAATAAGGGGCAGTAGAGCAGAACGGTTAGGAAACAGGGATCTCAGTGGTGGGCTCCTTGGTTTAAATCCGTGTTCTCCCATCTATCACATGACAAATGACTGACCTTTCTGAACCTCATGTGTGACGTGGGAAGATTACCACAGTATCTGCTTCAGAGGACTGTTGTGAAGATAAAATTGAGTAATGTATGCAAAGCCTAAAGGCGCAGTGGACGGCAGCTATGATTAGTCAGAATTCACCTGCACCCTAGAGGGGCTTAATAAATGTCTCACACTTCCTAGCGCATCGTGCACAGCTTTGGGAACCATGTCAACTTTTATTCCAGACCATCAATTGTTATATTGGACCCGGTTACAAAACCTTTGGGCCATCTCGAAAAGACATCTGGTTTCCCATCCCAGGCCTCACCAGTATTAAAGAACATCGATACATTTTTAATCTCCTCTCTAATTTCCAGGTGTGGATGAAGAATGGGGGTGACAGCATGCCTTTGGGGATGATTCATGGTGTCATTAAGTCTGCTTCGTGTTTCCTGTAGCTACGGTTGGCCCTGGCTCTGCTCAGGCTCTCCAACCTGGAAATTACGGGGTTTTTTGCCGTGTGATTATGTCTAATGGCAGTGAAGCCAGCATCTCCTTGAATCGGACCTCACTCTTGTTGTTCATTATGTGTCAGTGGATTTTGGAAAACATACACATGCAGAAGTGAGTTCCACTGGCTGAGGTTTCCCCTCAGCTGGCTACCTGGAGGGCGTGTGATGTCATGGAAGGAAAAGTCCTCAGCTCCAGATCGGGCTGACCTGGGTTCACATTCAAGCTCTGCCACTTAGCAGTGCGACCTTAGACCTCAGTCTTCTCATCTGCAAGATGGGGTGGTGAGTCTGATCCTGATGAGGTGATGTGTACAAAATACATGCACATGCATAGAGGTGTGTTTTTCAGTCTTCACTCAGGAGTCACAGAGCTTCTATTACTGTGATAGGCACTAACGATGGAGGCACACTCACAGGGCAGCACGGCAGGGCGAGGGGTGTGGTCCAAGCAAGAGACACGTGTCTCAGCAACTGGCCCATTCTGAGGATGAACCATGTCGATATCCTTTTCCTGTTCTGCTTAGAGCAGGATCATACGTAGGAATTGCTTCTCTGCCCTCCTTCTGGGGCCTTCTCTAGCCCTGATGGAAGAGGCCATTAAAGAAAAACAGTGAAACAAGCATTCAGATTTTTAAACATATATTTCTTAGCGGTACTGTTTTGAAATGAGTAAGTACTAGATGCCAGTTTAACTGCACCAGGCTTTGCCTTATGTGAAGTGCTGGGGGTTAGCAGAAGTGCACTGGGCAACCCTCCCGGGTACTGACTAGACCTCTCTCCTATGTGTCATTTCTAATTCTCCACAGGACACTGTGAAATAGCCATTATCGTTCTCACACTTAACAGCTCAGCAAGTTCAGGTTCTACCAGGTACCTGGCTAGGAAGGGACAGAGGCAGGATTTGAATCCAGGCCTCTCTGCTTCTGAAGCCCATTTTCCTAGCCTTGCAGGTTAGAAAGAGTGGACATTCCAGTATTTCTGGATGTGCATATGCTGATTTACCCAATAAACCTTCCTCAGTTGAAGCCACCAAAACTTAGAATATTTTCATATACCGGGGGTGCCAAAAAATGTATACACATGATTTGTATTCATTTTTTGTTATCAGTATATATTGAGTACTACAATTTTAGTACAGTTTTTTCCTTTCTTAAAATGTGTCTACATTTTTTGGCACCCTCTGTATCTTAATCAAGTCACTTAATACACATTTACTGGATACCTATCAAGTGGCAGACACCAGAGCTGCACTCATTCATCCAACACACACTTATTGAGTACCTACTATGTGTCAGAGGGCTCGAGAGTCATTTATTCAACACATATTTACCGAGAACCTACTAAGTGCCAGGAAACTGGCACCTCACTCATTTTTCAATACTTGTTTTTTGAGTACCTACTATGTGCCAGGACACTATTCTAGGCACTAGGGTACAGGCACCCCTGCCCTCCTGGAGTTCAAATCTGCCCAACATTGCAAGACAGGTTTCCGCCTATCTCACAGCTAAGGGAACTGAGGCCCAAGGCCGCGTGGCTAGTGGGTGGTGGAAGCAGACTAGGCTGCAAGCGACAAATGCTCCCTGGACAAGGTGACACAGGAAATACTGTTAACCCTGAATCCCATCACAGGGCTCAGAGGAAGTTGACAGAGAATGGCACTGCTGGCTGCGGGGTCAGCTCAACCTGGGGTGGGAAGCAGCCTTTGTCACCTCTACCTGTGCTTCTGGAGGTCACCTGCCTCGCTGTGCCTCAAGGTCATCATCCCTACCTCCAGGGTTGCTGTAAAGATTGTAAGTGAATGTGACAAGCCGCTCCGTGGGCTCGTTCCAATCAGTTCATTCCCTCTCGTATCTATGGCACCAGCACAGCCCCTGGCACGCAGCCGGTGCTCAGCCAGGGGTAGCTGTTGCGGCAACCATTGGGCTACACCCTCTACTCAATTAGGGACCAGCCCGGCCCTTATGGCTGGATCTCGGGGATGCCCGGTATGGCAGATACGTTAGAAGGCTTTTCAGATAGACTAAGGGGCAAGCAGCAGAAGTTCCCAAGATGTTTCCGGAGTCTGACCTTAGGGAATCACAGTGCCCCGCGTGGCATTTTTCCACACCTGTCTCCCAGAGCCTTGGAGAACCTTCTATCCATCATCCCTCCCCTTGGCCAAGGCTGTGGGAGGCAGGTGCAGTGACATCTTGATTATCCGTCAGCCAGCCATCACATGGTGCGGACGGAGGGGAGTTCCATCTGAGCCAAGCCGTCCAGTGAAGACAGCTGAAAAAAAAAATGAGTCTTCCCAGCTCCCTGGATGAAGACAGCAGGGTGTGGGACAGAAATGGAGAGGATCATCTGGCCTTACACAGGAACGGGGGCTCGTACCCTGAAGCCTGCAAGAAAGCGTCTGGATTCAGATTAAATTCTGCGATCTCCACACAGACCGGAGTGGGCGCAAGGAACTCCTTCCTTTCAGTGGTGATGCAGACGTGAAAAGAGAGAGATGTCACAGAGATGTGGGTGGATTTCTGAACGGGAAACCCAGCCAAGACGTCCTTCTTTCTTTCTTTCTTCCTCCCCACTCCCTTCCCCACCTTTCCTCGCTCTCTCCTCACTCTGCCCCCACACCCTGTTCTCCCCAGCTCCCGGGAGTCTACACTGCTTCTGTTTCAAGCCTACCAGCTGAAGGCACCAGACAATTCTCGAAAGGTGGGACCCAGCCTACCCCACCCCTAAGACATCAGGCCCTTGGACCCCTGGGCAGAGCTCAGTGGTCACCATCTGGTGACAATCAAGCTGGGGCCTGGTGGCCATGCGGGGACATTCGGGCCTGCACACTTTGTGGAGGGTACTGCTTTTTCTGGACTCAGGGAAGGCAGAGCTGGGGATCCCGATGGCTTGGGCTCAGCCAGTCTGTGCCCTCTGTCCTGGGACAGCATCTCTCACAGGCTGGGACCTCCAGACCCCACTCCCGGGCTGCTGATGGCTTGGTGTGCCCCCAGCCTGTCCCACCTCTTGGTCAAAGAGGAGGGCAGATGCCAGCCTGTACCCCATGGGCAACCCTCCCCACCGTCCCACTTTGCCTTTGAATTTCACTTTCCCTCTCCCTTCCTCTCATCCGTCACCGCTGGGCTCTTTGGTTTGCTTCCCCCCATTTCCCCCACCCGTTCTCTTTTCAACTTGGATCTTGTATGTCCTGCTTCCTCTCCTTCCCACTTCTCTGTGTCCCTCTGCCACTTTTCTCATCCTACCTACTTCCTCCGATTGCCAAGGTCGACTTGATTCAATTCAACAACATGTACTGAGCCCCTGTTCAGAGGGTGCAGAAATGGGAGTCGGCAGGATCTTGAGAGTATGGTCTCGAGCTCGGTGACTCCTCCCCCTCCTCTCCTCTTGCCCTTTTCTTCTTCCTCCCCCCCCCTCCTCGAACATCTGTCCCCTCCCTTTCCTCATGCCGTCCTGGCATCCAAAGCCAGCACTGAAGGTGGGAGTTGGGGTGAGCAGGATGGCAGAGTCCCAGGAGATTCTGCGACAGGTGCCCTCAATGCCGCCATCCGCACGTGGCAGGCGATGGATGAGACTGAACATCCAAGACACATTCATCACACCCGGCTCCCTTCAGGGCCAAGACAGGACGGAAATGACTTCTGTTAGCTCTGCAGCAGCCCGCTGCCCCTGGTGGCTCCACGCTGTTTATTAAAAAAGAAAAAGAAGGAAAGAAAGGAATGAGAATGCCATCTTGCCATGGATTAGGGGAGCGGCTCCAAAGCAATGATGTGGACAAACGTACTTTCAGGTGGTCAGAAAGGAGCACTCCAGCTGCTTTCCCAGCCCGTGTCCAGCGGTGACAGAGATGGACGCTGACGCCAACAAATGGGAAAAGAGGCAGCTGCTCCAGGCAAACTGTGTGGCCTTTGTTTTAGCACATGGGGGCCAACCCCTCTCAGGAATGAGGAGACACAAGGTCACCTGCCCATTCACGCTCTGTTCATCCCTCTTGGAACTTCAGCTGAAACTTTCATTGAGTCCAGTGGTGGGTTAGGCTCAGGAGACTCAGCGATTTTTAGTAGTAATAGTGATTGCCATGAACTCTAATCATTAATGATGCATAGCCCATTCATTATGATTATTGATTACTCATCATCACCGTTAATGATTATTTGAGGAGCGAGGTACCAGGCATTGTGTGCCCATGGCTTTTCTTTCATTCCCATGACTTCCCCATGTGGTCAGTGCAGTGACTGGTGTGGGAGGAGGTGGCAGGGGTGCTTAGACATAGGGAACAGCAAATGCAAAACCTGGAAGCAGGAAGGGCTTGGCCTGTCCTAAGGGACTGGTGTGGCTGGAGCAGAGCGAGCAAGAAGACACCTTGAGGCAGGAAGCTGGGAAGGGAGTAGGGAGCCTGGATCCGCACGAGAAGGACAAAGGATGGTGAGGAGAGTGGGTGATGGAAGTGGCTTGTCTACATCACGACCTTGATCCTGTGTCTCCCCACCATGACATTGACCTTCCACCCAGCTGACCTTGGGAATAAGAAAAGGCAGATGAGCACCCGCAGCCCTGGGCCTGTCGCTCATGGAACCTTTTAACAGAGAGCATCATTGCCATGGCAACCTGCCCCGGTCCTGGGTCTGGGGAGGCCCTGCCAACCCCAAAGAGAAAGGTGCATGGGGTGGTGGAAGTTCTGGCCTCAGGAGCTCAGGAAGGCAGTGACTAGGTCCCTATCCATGTCCCTGGAAAAGACCCTGGTCCCCTACTCTTCTGTACCCTCCTCTCCCCTCATTGGCCACCAGGGGCCAATGGCTTGGCTTTCTTCCCAGACTCAAAAGCCCTTTGAGTCATTGTCTTATCCACTGTGATCGGGGGGTGGGAATGGTCACATCAAACTGTGCTGAGCAAGAAACCTCCCTCAAAGTCTTGTACCAGAATCCCAACCACCCTCTATGTGTGGAGGGCTGACTCCTGTTACAGGTAGAGCAACGATGCAGAGAGTGGGATAATGGTTAGAAACCTGCGTCCGTGTCACTCCCAGCCTCATTCAGTTTCCAACTCCTGACTTGGTCTGCCATGCCCAGACTCTGACACTCGGCACCTGTTTTGTTTTCTTTTTTTATAAGTTATTACTTTGCTGGTGGGTGGAAACATGGTCATTTGTCTTAGAGGAAGGACAAACAGATTTTATTTCTTAAAGGAATGGATGATGGACTCCAGTCTCTCGCCTTTAAGTGACACCTTTTATTTTATAGTCTATGATTTCGCCCCACTGCTGGGCTCCTTCTTTTAGGAAAGAAAGTGTTTTTGGCTCAGCTGCTGCAAAATGACTCTGCATGGAAGCCAAGCCTGGTGTAGTCCCAAAATAGAAACCGTCTGTCCTCTTGTGTGTCGCCTTGGTTTTGTGTGGATTTCATGTAAATCTTTCCCTTTTGTGTGTGTGTGTGGGGGGGCATTTTTCCTTCCACCCCCACCCACGAAACAATCCGGGGTGTCAAGGAGCATCCCACTGAGACACATATTTGGGTCATTGACTCTCAGAAGCCCTGCTGGTGGGACTGTCCTCTGAGCTTGGCCCTGAATAGATAACTAACCTCCTGCGGGTCCCCTCAAGTCTTCAGGAAGCAAATGACTCACTTCACAGGAGGCTCTGGGACGATAATCCCATCATGTCAGAGATGATGCCTCATAAATCTAAGTCATTCGTCCGAGCTGTGGTATTAATCTACTCAAACGTACTTAGCTGGGTTTAATTATAGATTGAAATTGCATTTCAGAAAGCAACCAGAAATCATTTAGATGGCGTCAATTTGCACATTAAATCATACGGTTCATTTGAGAATGTGGTAAGGATGGCATTTCCAAAGAAAAATAATATTAGTGCTTGTGCTTTGTGGCTTTCACGCCAATTGCACAAATTGTATGAATTGCATGGTTTCCACCGACTGCATCTTTCTTCTCGGCACAGGATGAACGAGGAGGCTGGTGATGCCAACAGGACCCAAAGGGCGTCAGCACTGAGCCGAGCCCAGGACGTCTCTAGCAAGACCACGGGAGATAAATCCCCTTCGACCCTCTCCCTCCGCCGGCAAAAGTACTGCCATTTTGTTGAAAGTGAAGAGTGTGATGCCCCGAGAAAGCCCCCGGAGAGATTAGGAGCGCTGTCTTCTCCATCTTCTCGGAGGACAGACATATCCCCGGTGTCTAGGGAAAAGCTGCCGAGTCCTTCAGCGGCCCTGTCCGAGTTTGTGGAAGGGCTTCGGAGAAACAGGGCACAGAGAGGCCAGCGGTCACCGCTGGGCCTGGAGGACTGGCCCACTCTCCCCATCTACCAGACCACTGGGGCGTCCACGCTGAGGAGGGCCAGGGCAGGCAGTGACGAGGGACACCTCGCAGTGAGGTTTGGGGCAATGTCACCCCTGGAAACTGAGGATACTGCCGGGGCATCCGCTGGTCTCCTGCGGTCCACCAGCCTGAAATGCATCTCTTCTGAGAGCGTGGAGGGCACCCCGCTGCTCCCCAAGAAGCTGAAGACCCGGTTCAGTTCCTGTGAGTCCCTCTTAGAATCAGGGCCCGGCTCCGGGAGAAAACCGAGCTCCCCCGCCACACCCGGGGACACACTCTGGTCGCCCACACTGCGTCCTCGGAGGCGCTGTCTGGAGTCTTCCCTGGACGACACAGGCTGTCCAGACCTCGGGAAGGAGCCACTGGTCTTCCAAAACCGCCAGTTCGCCCACCTAATGGGGGAACCTCTGGGCAGCGATCCATTCGGATACAAGTTCTCAGGCCTCAACTATGAACGCAAGACCAACATGGATTTTGATGACTTCCTCCCGGCCATCCGGAAGCCCGAGACGTCTACGTCCTTGGCCAGAGTGGCCAACGATGGGCAAGACAGTTCACAGCATTCAAATGTCCCCTTTGAGACAGAAGAAGCCGACCGGACCTTTGTCTCAGGGATCAAGACCATTTTGAAAAAGAGCCCGGAGGCCAAGGAGGACCCCGCTCACCTCTCCGACTCATCTTCCTCCTCCAGTTCCATCGTGTCCTTCAAAAGTGCCGACAGCATCAAGAGTCGACCAAGAATCCCACGGCTGGAGGGTGACGGTGGTGAACAAACATCCTCCGACAACAGAGAGCAGGGGACAGGGAGGAAAGAGGAAGATGTGGAGAGCATAATGAAGAAATATCTCCAGAAGTAGGAACCATCTCAGGTAAAAGTAACAGTCTGGGATCATTTGGGGGAAAGAAAACGAGATTGTCCACCTGGGCCTGGCAGCCTAAAGGGAACCAGTTGTTCCTACTGTTTTTAATGCGGTAACTGATTTCTCTAGAGACGAGGGGTTTTTTGGAGAGGTTTCAGCTTATCAGAAACGCTCTGCTAGGTGCCACTTGTTCCTTTGCACTTTAAAATGCAGACACATCAGAAAGCAAGAGGGTCCTGGTGGACCGTGCCAAAGCCGGTACTGGACTTTGAAAGCCGCCCCCACCCCCACCCCTTGTCTTTTCTTTTGCAGCGCTCCCTGCCACCTGGACTGGAGGAGGTGTGATGGCGTTCCGTCCACGCAGAGACGGGAGAGCCGTGGTGCTAGGGTCAGGCTAGGGCCGAACAGGCCTTGGGAATAGTGAAGTCCAACTCTTGCATTACATATCCAGAGAGAAACTGAGGCCCCAGGGGGAGGGAGGAGGGGACAAATACAGTGGTCACAGAGAAGCACGGTGGGAGAAGAGGTGCTCCCTTCTGCCTTCTCCGCTACTCCCCGTCCTAACGCTGGCCCTTCTCTGCAAGGAAGGCAGGGAGAGGGGTTCATGGGAATAGCAGCTTAACATTTATTGAATGTATATATCAGGCAGTCATTTGGTCCCCGTAATAGCCCCACGAGGTGGTGAGTAGTATTTAGTCCCATTTTACAGGTTGACAAACTAAGAATCAAAGAGATTAAGCCACTTGTACCACATCACCCAGGCAGAGAACTGGGATTCGAGAACTCCAGAATCACCACTTTTCTCTAGCGCTTTTCCTGGGGTCCATATTCCAGGCCTCTTCCTGAGTAAACGCAGAGCCACCCTGATGAAGCTGGATCTTAGAAAAGGTAGACCTTGGAACCATATATCAAAAGGGCTGTTGGAACTCGCAGACTGAACAAATGAGGGCGGCCTGAAGATCAAGGTCACCCAGTGAATCTGCTGCCAACCCAGCCACCCTGACTCCCACCCAGGTCATTGCTCTGTGCCCTAAGGCAGGGCTGGCGTCTGAGAGCCCCTCAAAGGGCATGTTTCAAAGCTCGGGGCAGAGCACTGAGCATCCACGTCATGGCTCCTAACTGGAATCCAAAGCCCCTTAGGTCAGTCTGGGTAGCACAGGAGCTGGTATAAGAACCTCCCTCCAGCTTCAGACACAATGCAAACCCACAGCCCAGTGATGGCTCGTGGCCACATACATCTCCCTCTTATCAACTTTTAGAACTCACAGCCGCTCCGGGCGCAGGCTGCAGGTGGGCACTCAGCCTTCACCTTGCCGCAGGCCACAGCCCTCCCCACCAAAGGTGTCCTGGACCAAAATGAACCGTGCACGCTCCCCACTTCTGGACACCTGCTACTTCTAGAGGTACCCTCAGCGCATCCAAAAGTCATTGCCCCTTCCATGGAGATGGGCTCGGATGTTTCAGAGCAAATTAATTTGACTTTACATGGCCTTCTCTCTGCTCTCAATTACCGCGGAGAGATCCGATATTCATTTACATTATTATGCTCTCGGGGACCCAGAATGCAGTTTCAAAGGCCAAGTAAAGGGCACATGTCCATAAGGGGAGCAGTGCTTAGCAGAAGTCGCCACAGAACATCTTGTCTCTGCCATTTCTTTTTAAACTCACGTCCCCTTCGCCCCTCCCAGCCACGCTCACAGTGATAACTTGCCTAAAAATTCGCCTCTGCCCTGACTTCCGTGCTGGAGTCTGGAACTAGACAGTGCAGCCCTGCTCCCCATGGTGCATCTGTCGGATGAGATTCGGAACCAGACAAGCTCAGTTCTCCCTGTAACTGACCCTGAGACCTTGGCCAAGGGATGTGACCTTGCTGGGCATCTGTGTTCTCAGCTGGGAAATGGAGCTAATAATACCAACCAGGTCAAGTAACATTGTGAGTTGGATGAGAATGAGGGGGCTTCCCAGGACAGAGCCTGGCACCCAGGGGCTGCATTAAATGTCAGGTTGCCCTGCTCTGGCAAATTCTGATCCTTCAGGAACCCTCCCACTTGTTTCCCTTCTGCCACCTACACACGTTCACGCCTGTAGGTGGCATCTCTGTAGGAATGCCACCTGGAAATATGGGCCTCCCCACACTGTCCTTCTCCTCATCAAGACACACCTCCTGTGCCCCACTTATCAGCTCTGACCTACGTTTGTTTCCAGCCTCCTGAGATGCACTGCCCTCGAAAACTTCCCGATTTCACAACTGTCTGGAGAGAAAGAGAGAGAGAGACCGGCCTGGCCTTCCCAGGGGCCCTCAGGCCAGATACAGCCAGCGTGGCCACCCTCAAGAGGCGAGAGGGGCCCAGCAGAGGCCTATCCTGCGGGGCGTGGGGCTCCCAGCGTGCTTGGTCTGCACAAAATAAAGTATTGGCTCCTTGGCATCCGTGCCTTCTCTCTGTTCTGTGATCCTGTTCCCTGGGACTCTGGAGGATTGATGGGGGGCGGGGGGTGAACAGGAGAGGGGGAGCTGAGAGTAGAAGGATTCTGAGGAATGGAAACAACCAAACTGTGTGTACTTTCAGGTGGCATACTGTTTCTCTCTCTACATGTCTGGCTTTGTTCCTTCTCTTCATTTGGCCAGGTTCAGCACAAGTGTTACCTCCTCCAGGAAGTCTTCCCTGATATATCAAACTGAAATAAATTCTTCTCCATTCTCCTTTAATCCCCTTACTTATCTCTATCATAGTTCCCTCGTCTATTTACTTTTGACATTGTGTGTATATGTGTGGGCAAGCATCCACAAAATTTTGGTGAATGAATGAAGGAATGAAGGAATGAACGAAGCAGTGAACAAATTAATGAGCCTACACACACTGAATGCACACGACACACTGGCACATATACATCCCTACAAATGTCTGCCCACATCAGTCAACATTCAAGAACCTGTGAACACCTGCTCTCAGCCCCCCATGTACCTCCTGACAGACACAGCCCTACCACACACATCCCGACAACGCACATGTGCCATAAACTACACTCGCATAGTCACAGCGGTAGCGTGATTACCTGCTTCTTCAAACACCCTTGACGTATTAGTAACAGAAAAACTAGCGGCCGTTTATGGACCACATGCTCCGTGCTGGCCACTGGGCTAGGCATTCTACGCGGTGTAGCTCACCACAACTAGACAAAAGGTCCTGAGAGATAAATACGTGTATTAGTGCCTATTTACAAAGGCGGACTAGCTTATGCCCACATTTGGGTAGCCAGTACCGCCTCTCTTTACATTGGCACTGGCACAGACTCCACGCCGTACCCCAAATGAGCCTCTAATCCCTAGAAGCCCTAGGTGTAGCCCATCACAACTCCCGCCAGCGGAGGGAAAGTCCTCTGTGGGCCACTGGTTTGTAAGTTTGCTGGGGCTGCTGTAACAAAGTACCACACGTTAGGTGACTTAAACAGAAATAGCTTGTCCCGTGGTTCTGGAGGTCAGAAGTCCCCAGTCAAGGTGCTGGCAGGTTTGGTTCCTTCTAGAGGCTGGGAGAGCCTCTCCCTTGGCTTGTAGGTGGCCATCTTCTCCCTGTCATTTAGCTCATCTTCTTTGCACGTCTGTCTCTGCAGCCAAATCTCCCCCTTTTAAGAAGACACAGTCATATTAGATGAGGGCCCACCCTGATGACCTCATCTTAACTTGGTTGCCTGTGCAAAGATCCTGTCTCCAAATAAGGCCACATTCTGAGGTACGGAGTGGGGGGGGGGTGTAGGAGAGCTTTTTTGGAGAGTCAAGGGACACAATTCAACCTGTACCAACTTACCAGTTGAAGTTCACTCCAAGAAGGGGCGAGCTCAGCTCTGACTAGCGTCACCAGCGGCTGTGGATAGGCGTGGGGAGGGGAGATGGGGCAGGAGGAAGATTCACTGCACCCCCTTCCTGGACGACCTCACTGTCTTCCCATCTCTCTGATGGAGGGAGGCAGTGGAACAGTGCAGTTTCCCCGGATGCAGGAATATCCTCCCACTTGGTGAGTCTATAGGCAAACGCTATTGAAGGCACATAGCAAGCTCATTAAGGAGAGTAGCATGCTGTATTCGTTTGCTAGAGCTGCCGTAACAAAATACCACAGGCTGGGTGGCACATAAACAACAGAAAGTTATTTTCTCAGAGTTCTGGAGGCTGGAAGTCCAAGATCAGGGTGTCAGTAGGTGTGGCTTCTTCTGAAGTCTCTCTCCTTGGCTGGCAAAGGGCCACCTTCTCGCTGGGTCCTCACATGGTCTTTCCTTGTGTTCATGCATCCTCACCATAATTTAATCATCTCTTTAAAGACCCTATCTCCAAATATAGCCACATTCTGAGGTACTGAGCATTCGGGCTTCAACGTATGAATTTTGTAGGACACACAATTCAGCCCAGAACACATACTATGCAGAAGTAGGTGGTGATTTTGTTTATTAATAATGCTAATAATTATTCACGTCGCAATCAGATAAATATGTCCCAAGGTCCCAGCTTACTCTCCAAACAAAAGCAATTATGGAAGTCAGGAAAAGGTTTCCACTGCCTCCCTGGCGTTGGAATTTTGTGGGCGTTTTTAGGTCTGATAGTTGTGAGTTTCCGTGAGCTACTCTCCCTGTGCCCGTGGGATTACTCATTCAGCCAATGTTTGTTGAGTACCTGCTGAGTGCCAGGCAGCATTCCGCCATCCTGGGGATCCATGCTGAGCGGGCAGACTGCCCCCTTGCTTTTCAACCTAGCTGGGGAGACAGACAATAAGCCGGAAAATAAATATGTTGTCAGAGAGTGAGAAGTGTCCTAAAGAAAAGTAACAATGACGTTATCTTGTGAGTTCCCTGTTAAAGATTTACCAGACGTTTATGAAGCACATTTTTGTAAAGGAAGAATTCTGTCATGATCCTTCAATGATGAACGAGCAATGCATCCAGAAAGCGTAAACCCAAATAATAAGAGCAAAGCTTTCTTTCCACATCGTTCAGCAGGAAACAGAAATCCTGAGGGAGTTCACTGAAAGTCAGTTTAACATCCTAGAAGAGGACATGTGTCCCCCTGTTCTCAGATCCTTCACCGCAATACAGCCTGCTACAGCGGATGCTGACCCACTGGGGTCCTCCTCCCTGCAAGGTGACTCCAGGACTTCTGCACTGGGCCCTGGTGTCACATCAGCATCGTGCTTAGCCCAGGATACTGTGCAGTAAGCATCATGCAGACTTTACTTCTGTGTCTGCTACCGGAGATACCAAAAGAGCTCATGCCCCAGACGCGGCCATCCCCTCCCGGTGAGACCACTCAGTTCACTTCTTCCTGGGCCCTCCTTGACTCATGTGTACAATGGGTCTAGGACTAGTCCCAGCCCCCCAGCCTCTTGTGAGGAGTCAACCTCTCGTGGAGCCCACAGCACAGCGTCTGCCACGCAGCCAGCCCGCAGTAATTGGTGGCACCACTGATCTTTGGACTCAGGGGCTCCCTGATGCCCATGTCTGAGGCTCTGCCTTTACGGCCACGCCCTGATGTGCCTTCCCGGCTGATACAACCAAAGTGATGTCAAAGGGGACAGAGTGGAAGGTTACGGACCCAGGTGGGTTAAGTGGCCACCCCGAATGTTTCCTCTTGCCTCCAGGCCCTGAGGCCATTTTTAACAGCACACCCAGGTCTTAAAAGAACCCCAGCTGCTCAGGACTACAAGACAGTCTTGAGGTGATTTTACAGGTGAGGAAATTGAGGCTCAGAGAGGGCAAAGCTCTGTTCAAAGACGCTCAAAGGCAGATCTGAGTTTAGCACTCCATAAACACTTCTTCATTCATCAAGTAGTTTTTGACCTTTTCACCATCCCATGCCCCGGACGCTGTTGGCAGGCACTAAAGATAAAGCTGAGACCGGGATGGGCAGAGGCCCTGCCTTAATGAAGCTTACGGTTTGCTGTAGGAGATAGGTAATAAACATGGAAATACATGCATCGGTTGTGCTCCTGGCACCCGATGCCCCATCAGCCGCCTACAGGTGACAGGCAACCCTCCTGTAGCATCCCGGCCCTGCCCAGACCCCTCCCGAGGCCCACGGAGACCCAGCCCTGTCCCAAGGCCCCTGGCTGGCTGCACAGTGCAGGCCTGAGGAATTGAGGCTTTGCATTCTTTCCCAATCCCAAAGATCGCCAGTGGGAAGAACAAGAGAGGGAAACATTGCAGCCAGGAGAGGCAGGTGCTGCCGGCTGTCAGAGAACCACGGAAAGCTCTAGATGTGATTAATGGCCTGGACCAGCTCCCGCCGTTGTCTGTAGGAGGTGATGGGCAGCTTAGGCTGTGTTTCCACCCCCCCAGGCCTGGTTGCTTATTTAACTGTCAATGTGGGCAGCTACCTTCAGAACCGTCAGTGACAGACGCTAAGCAGCAGCCCTGGTGACAAGAGGAGACAGCGACCTTGTCACCATTTGTTAAGAACCATCATAGCTCCCACTTCTTGTATGTCTGCGCGGAGCTACATACTGTGGTTGGTGATACTCAAACATCACTTCTAAGAGGCAGGTGCTAGGGATCCACTGCCCTGTCTGTTGCCCCAGCCTTCTGTACATGCAAGAAAAAAAATTAAATGATTCCAAATGCTGCTTTATAACTAGCTGCATGAAAGCCCAGTGGCCCTCTTCTGGGCTCTGGTAAAAGCATGCTCATAACACACGCCTTCGGCTTGCAGAGCTCAGTGGTGTAGGTTACTGAACCCCTCCTCATCCCCCATCTCCTATAATGTAGGTTTGTGGTCTTCTCGCTCAGGCTGGCTGCAGAGGGTAGGGAGAGACATAGCTGCATTTGCCAGATGCTCTTGACTTTACCTTGCCTCCAGCTCATGCGTGGGAGGTGGGTCAGCAACAGGAAGTGGAAGGGGGTTGAGGGATGCAATCCTTTAAGGCACAGTGGCCTCGCCCCCTGGTAAACTAAGTCCAGTGCCTATGGCAGACGTGGACCAATTCAATACATAGCAATTCATTGCTCAGTGTATGGGGAGAGGCAAACAAAGAAGGGATTGGGCGAAAGGTGAACATGAGAGAAGAGCCTTGAGTCTCCTCCCCCCACATCAGGCATTGAAGTTTCAGGAGGACAAGAGGATGGACAGCCCAGGGCTCTGACTCCAAACCCAGGCATTCTTGGTGCTGACACCCAGGGCCACGCTTGGCGGTGTAGACAGTGCTATCCTACAAGGTCAGCTGGTAGAATGGCCCTGTGGATCCTATCGCCTCACTTCACCATCTCCCTCTGGTCAGACGAAGCCAGCCCTGCCTGCTCCATCAGGGAGGTAATGGACCTCGTCTCTAGGCACTGGCTTAGGTTTACTCCTGTCTTTGCCATTGTTTAAGTTGTGACCTTGAGCGGTTTACTAAACCCGTCTCGGCTTTGGTTTCCTCTTGAGTAATAAGAGCTAGGAGAGGACACCCTGATTTTAGAGCCTGTCTAGTCCACAGAAGCACCAGAACAAGGACCGAGATGCTTACAGGAGTCCCCCTGTGGGGACAGAGCCAGGAGCGCAGTTTCCAGGCTCTCGGCCTCACATAGAAAGGTGTTGGCTCAGGTAGTAAATGGCCGTCAGCTGTGATTAGATGGCCCTCAGCTGTGGCTAGTTGGCCGTCAGCTATAACCAGTGAGCCACTGGCCACTAATATAACTGCTGTGGCTACGCTAGCAGCAAATGGGTGCTAGCAAGGGCGGATTGTGGATTGTGGATTGCAGAGAGGCGAATGCCAGTGAGACTATAGTGGTATGACTCCCCTATCTATGGCATCGTGGGTGTTCCTTTTTGGCCTCACCATATCCTGCGTTCTTATGTGGGGAGCAGGACCAGAAACCCCGCATGACTCCCTGCATGACACCCCGTTATCTGTAGTTTCACTTCTGGATGATTTCGGTTACCTGCAGTCAAAAAATACTGAATGGAAAATTCCAGAAATAAACAATTCATAGGCTTTAAATTGGGCGCCATTCTGAATAGTCTGCTGAAATCTCACGTCATCCCGCTCTGTTGTGCCTGGGATGTGAATTATCCCTTTATCCAGCATCTCCACGCTGTATACACTTGGTGCTCAATAGTCACCTAGTTGCTGGCTCAGTTATCAGATTGACCTTCGTAGTGTCACAGTGCTTGCGTCACCCTTACAGGAGCCTGATGCTACGTCACAATGCTACAGCATTCACCTCACTTCCTCTCGTCACGTAGGCGTTGCATCGTCTCACGTCATCACAAGAAGAAAGGTGAGCACAGTATAATAAGATATTTAGAGAAAGAGAGAGAGAAGACCATATTTACATAACTTTTATTGCAGTATATTGTTCTAATTATTCTAATTTATTAGTTGTTGTTAATCTCTTCTTCTGCCTAATTTATAAATTAACCTTTATCATAGGTATGTATGTATAGAAAAACACATAGTATTCCGGAGGTGCCCAAAAAATGTAGACTAGTGGACTCTTGGGTCAAGGTTGCTCAAGCAGTAGTTCGCCGTCATCAGAAGTGTCTGGATGCTGATTGTAACCACTTTGAGCATCTCTTGTCATTGCAGAAGTCAAACGTGACTTGTATTCATCTTTTGTTATTGGTATATGTCTAGTATTACAATTTTAATAGTTTTCCTTTCTTAAAATGTGCATCCTTTTTTTTTCGGCACCCTCTGTATATCAAGTTTGGTACTATCCATGGTTTCAGGCACCCACTGGGGGTTTTGGAACATAACCCCCGTGGACAAAGTGGGGCTGCTGTATTTTACAGATGAGGCTCGGGAAGACCAGGTGACTGAGCGAGTTAGCAATGAAGGAGCTGGGATCAGAAGTCAGAACTCCTGACTCCTAGCTCAGTGCCAGGTCACGCTCTGGCCTCCTTCCATTGTCATGTTCTGGTTGTCTGGCCAGTTTAGGGAGAAGCTAAAAGGGGTTTCCAGCTCTGCAACAGGCAGGGACACCCTAAGAGAGGGCCAGGCCATAGCAGTCATTCACTTCTGTTGTCAATTCTGATCTAAAGCAATGTCCCTCAAAGGTGGGGTGGGATTGGGGGGATGGCTCCACGGGTGTCCAGCCAGCTCTCCTGAGTTCAGAGGAACCCAATTTCATGCCTAATGGGTAGAGTGACTTGTACCAAATTGCCATGCTGTGAGATGCCACCAGATAGATTTATATGTATCCTTTCCAAAAAAGGACAGAGGTAACTGAAATGATTCTTGCTGTTGCTGTTTCATCAGAACAGGTAGCAGGTATCTCCACTAGAGTTAGGTGGGTGCCATGGCTCATGGTCCCTGGACTGCCTTCCACCACACCTGTGCATGGGAATCCCTGAGGTGAGCTTGGAAGGCAGGGGCCAGGGGGAGGGGCCAGCCAGGAAGTTCTCTGTGGCTGAGGAGCAGACCCTTCAGGCAGGGCAGGGTCTGTTTGCCCTTCTCCCTTCAGTCCTCCGCCTTCCCGGACTTGCGGACATTTGGGGAGGCTCTGCCACAGTCTCCCTCAGACCTGTGTCTGCCTCTGCCATTCCATTTGCAGCTCTTTGTTCACTTGCTGCTCTCCCCACCCCACTGTAAACTCAGGGCCCAACTCATGGCTGATTCTAGGAAACTTCATTCACACAATCAGTATTAATAAAGCACCTTCTCTGTGTCAGACACCATTCTAGCAATGGAGATAAAGCAGTGACTAATGTCGACAGATATTGGTTCCCTCATGGAATTTACATTCTATAGTTGGGGGTGGGGGCAAATGGTAAACAAGGGAAGAAAGTAAAATATTCAATGTATTAGATGATGAAACGTCTGGGGAGAAAACATGAAGGGGGTGTGGAGGATATTTTAGATTGACTGGGCATAGGAAGACTCCTTAAGAAAGAGATATTTGAGTAAAGACCTGAAGGGTGTGATATGGCCAACCGTGTCTATAACTTGGGGAAGAGTATTCTCGGTACAGGGAACAGCCAGTGCAAAGGCCCTGAGGTGGGTGTGTGAGTGACGTGTCTGAGCCTCTGCAAGGAGGTCAGTACGGCTGGAGACAGGGGAAGGAGGTGGAGGAAGTGGTGGGCAGGTCAGAGAGGTGATGGGGGCCAGATGGTGTAGGACTTTGTAAAGACGTTGACTTTCTCACAGAAAGATTAGGGAGCCATTTAGGGTGACCAACCGTCCCCCTTCACCTTGGACTGAGAGGGTTCCTGGGGCACAGGGCTTTCAATGCTAAAACCTGGACAGTTCCCGGCAAACTGAGACAAGTTGGTCACCCAAGAGCCACTTCAGGGTTTGGAGCTGAACTATGACGTGATCTCACCTAGGCTTATGAGGATCACTTTAGTTGCTGGATAAGAGACTAGATTCCATAGGACAAGAGTAGAATCAGGGAGAGCAGTTTGGAGGCCACCCATCCAGGCGAGAGAGGGAGGTGGCAGTCAGGTGCTGGGAAGTGCTGAGCTTCTGAATAGATTTAGAAGGCAGAGTGTGGGGACAGAGCCCCAGACAGGTTTCCAGGCTCTCAGCCTCACGTGGAAAGGTGCTGGCTTGGGTGGTAGATGGCCATCGGCTGGGACTGGTTGGCCGTCAGCTGTGGCCAGTTGGCCAATTAGCCACTGATATAACTGCTGTGGCTGCGCTAGTTGGTTGGTTGGTCGGTCGGTCGGTCGGTCAGTCGGTCGGTTGGCAGAGAAGCAGACGTCAGGTTGCAGATCGTGTGGCTCCTGCTTCCTGTGTCTCTGGCCTGGCCACCAGCGAGACTATAGTGGTATGACTCCCCTACTATGGTTCCGTGCGTGTTCCTTTTTGGCCTCACCGTGTCCTGCGTTCTGGTGTGGGGAGCGGGATCAGAGACCCTGCATGACACCCCACATTACGTAGTGCCAACTGCCAAAGATTTGGTAGAGAAATGAGTACCTGTTCCCTGCGTGGACAACCTGGCAGGTGACCTCCTGCAGGTGACATGCCCAGCAGTCCTAGGTGAGATGAGAAGTAGGTGCATCTCTGCCTTCCCTGGGTTTCCTCTCAGCCTCCCCTCTTCATAGGTGGGAAGAACCAAGAACTAGTGTCTACCTGCACTTTCTGAATGCCCTTCAGGGTGCCATCATTGTGGCTTTGCCTGGAGGATGCAAAGGAGGGAAAGCATGGAGCCCGTTGTTAACAAATGAGGAGTTTGAAACTCAGAGAATGATATTCTCCTGGGCACCCAGCAAGCCAGCATCAGACCCCACCAGGAGTCAGGCAGCCCTGGATTTCAGTGCCAACCCCAGCAGAGTGTAACTCACCTGAGACACTTCTGAGCCTCCATTTTCCCATCTGTGAAATGGAGACAATGACCCTTGCTGGCTTCATCGTCATAATGCATAAAGGCGACAATGGGGGTTGAAAGGGCTCAGCACACAGGGGCTGGCATGTGGTATGCCCTCCATAATGACAGCTTTTCTTTCTGTCCCTGGATGCTTCTCCCAGTCTCCACCTACAAAGCCTTCCTGTGAGAGTTAAAGGATGTTTTAAGGACGGTTTGGGGGAGCCCAGTGGAGCAAGTCTGATCAGCCAACTGGGGACTATTTACATCTTTTCTAAAGGCAAATGGTCTCCTCAAGATGCTGAGTTAGTTCCCAAGCAGCCTCCAGGCTGTCTTGTAAATACACAGATATAAGTGTTCACGGAGCCCCTATTTGTCCAGCAAACCGGAACTGAGATGCTTGAGGGCTGTAAACATCAGGGCTGTGCTGCTCCCAGCTCCAGTTTCTAAAGCCAGAAATTCCTTTCACACCTGCTCTCTCTCCCTCTTCAAACATTCACTCTCTTGTTTATTCATGAATTCACTCAACATTTACTGAGCACCTATTATGTTCCAGGCACTGTACTTGGCACTGGGAACCAAGCAGGAGTAACAGGGACAGGAAACTGTACTCGTGGCACTTACAGTCCAGTGAATACAAGACATTTAAGTATCAACCACATAATAATGACAATAATAATAACTATAGCCCATATTTCTTATTTAGTTGAGATCGACTGTACATGCAGTGAAATACTCAGATCTATGCAATCTATTTTGACGAATGCCCATCAAAACAGAACACTTAGTCACACCAGAAAGTTCTCTTATGGCCCTTCCCATTCAAGTGTCACTCCGGTCCCCCAAACAACCGCTGTCCTGATTTGTATCATCATAGGTTAGTTTTGCCTATCTTAGAATTTCATATAAATGAGATCACACAAAATATACTTTTGCGTGTGTGTGTGTGTGTGTGTGTGTGTGTGTGTGTGTAGACTTCTTTTACTCAGTAAAACACTTTTGAGATTCATCTGTTATTGGATGAGTCAGAAGCTCATGGCTGTTTTTTTTTTTTTTTTGCTTTGTTTTGTTTTTTTGGCTGAGTAATAGTTCGTTGTCCAAATATACCACAATCTTTTTATCTATTTTCCTGTAGGTGAATATTTAGGCTATTTCCACTTGGGAGCTGTGATGAAAAGAGCTGCAGGGAACATTTGCATTTAAAGCTTTTTATGGATGTTTATTTTCATTTCTCTGGGATAAATACCTAGAAATGGATTGCCGGGTCGTAGGGTAAAGAATAACTTCCTGAGAAATTGCCAACTGTTTTCCAAAGCCGTCGCACCATTTCTTATTCCCACCAGCAGTGGAGGAGGGTCCCAGCGCCCCCACTCTCTCACCCATATTTGGTGGTGTGGCTCTTTTCATTACAGCCATTCTGGTGGCGTGGAGCAGTATCTCATTGTGATATTGGCATTTCTCTAATGACTAACGATGCTGAGAACTTTTTCATGTACTTATCAGCCATTTGTATAGATTCTGTATGAAGTGTCTATTCAAGTTTCTTTCACTGGATTGCTTGTCGTCGTATCAAGTTGTATGAATTCTTTATATGTTCTGGATGCAAGTCCTTTGTCAGATACATGCTTTGCAATATTTTCTTCCAATCTGTGACATGCCTATTTATTTTCTCACAGGTATATTTTGAAGAGCAGGAGATTTCATTTTTGGTGAAGCTCAGTTTATTTATTTTCTCTCTTTCGTGATTTACGCTTTCTAAACCTTTCCTAAGGAACCTTTGCGTGCCCCCCCAAATCATCAAGATCGTCTCCTGTCGTTTTCTTCTAGCAGCTTTGTGTTTAGTTCTTTCATTTAGGACTGTGATCACTCATAATATGCTGGGGATATGTCCAGTGCTTAAGACGGAGTACCTTACTTAATTCACCTTAATGTTTTTGAAGTAGGTACAAATATTATCTCTGTTTTACATAGGACTCTCTTGTAGGTCTTTTACTGCTTTTCACTCCTTTATTCACTTGTTCCACAAATACAAAGGGTGCCCAAAAAAGGTATACACATTTTAAGAAAGGAAAATTGTATTAAAATTGGAATACTCAATATATCCTGATAACAAAAGATGAATACCAGTCACATTTGACTTCTGCAATGACAAGAGGTGCTCAAAGTGGTTCCCATCAGTGTCCAGACACTTCTGATGATGGTGAACTACTGCTTGAGCAACGTTGACCAAAGGGTCCACTTATATGCATTTTTTGGCACTCCCGGTATTTGTTTAAGACTCACTTTGTTGCAAGGTGGAACTGCTTGTCTGGATTTGCATTTGACCAGCAGACTGAAGACTCTCCGTCCCGTCCAGGGACACAGGGAGATGGCAACTGTCGTCAGGAAGGACTTCACTGAGGAACAGGGTTTGGCATAGCTTTTGGAAGCTGAACAAGATGCAAATATTCAAGTACAAGGAGAAAAGACATGGAGCGAGAAGAAATACATGGGCAAAGGCTGAAAGCTGGCATTCCTCTCACTGGGATAGTTTGTCCAATGGCAACGTGTGTGGCAGATCAGAATGATGACCCCCAGTTCTTCACCTCTCCCTGCACCCTTGCTTTGTCATGTGACCCTGAAGTTCCTACCACACAGGCAAAGTACTTCCTTTCTCATGTGACTTTTTTTTCAGACAATAGAATGAAGCAGAAGCTAAAGTGGTCCAGTTCCATGTCTAGGTTTCAAGAGTCTGCTGATGCCGCCATTACAAAATACTACATAGTGGGTGACCTAAACAACGGAAGTTTATTTCTCACAGTTCTAGAGTTTGGAAAGTCCAAGATCAAGGTTCTGGTAAGGTAGCCTTCAATCTGAGGTCCCTTCTCCTGGCCAGTAGGTGGCCGCCATCTCTTCTTATGCATACATGGAGACAGAGAGAGAGAGGGAGAGAGGCAGAGAGAGAAAGAGAGAGAGAGAGAGAGAGAGAGAGAGAGAGAGAGAGAGAGAGAGGCAGAGACAGAGACAGAGACAGAGAGAGAGAGAGAGAGACAGAGAGAGAGAGAGTTCTGGTATCTCTTCTTATAAGGGCACTCATCCTATTGCATCAGGACCACATCCTTATGACCTCATTTACCTAAGTTACCTCCATACAGGCCTTATCTACAGTCCCATTGGGGGCTAGGGCTTCAACATGTGAATTTTGAAGGAACACAAATATTCAGGGTGTAACAAGAGTCTTGCATGTTTCTGTTTGCTCACTTGTGCCTCTGTCATCATCGTGGGCGCACACCCAGGCTAACTGGCTGATGGACGAGAGACACCTGGAGCAGAGCCAACTTACCCCAGTCATGCTAGCCACGGCCGTCCAAGACCAGCCTACAGCCAGCCGGCCAGCCCCCAATGTGTCACTTAAATCATGTGGGAAGCAGATGCGTAAATGGAGCTCAGTGTGCAAGATGTCTATTGAGGGGTATCACCAGTGCCAGGTAAAAGGAAAGAGAACAGACTGGGGCAGGAGAAAGCTTTAGAACACAATGCACGTCGGATACCTGTTAAAGGAAAGGATGGAGGAAGCAGGACTAGGCAGAGAGCCTCAGTTCACGATCCACAACCCCAAAGGGAGCTCGGGAGCGAAGACTTCCCTTTGGAGGAGTCCGGCATTGGGCTGAAATGGCCAGGCTCTAGCACCCCACACATGCATGGCCGTGGCTTGAAAGCTGAGGGACATCCTGAAGGTACCAACAGCGGGAGGCTGTCACGTGACTGAACCTTACAGCTGAACATGATATCCTTTTTGAAGCAGTATATAAGCAATTGAAACCCCCCTGACTGCCACACAGACAGGGGAGAGAGCCCAGCCATGACCGGCAGAGCAGAGGCCCCCAGCCAACCACCCCAAGCCCATGAACAGTGATTAACTTACCATCATATACCACTGGGCTTTTGTGGACGTTGGCTATGCAACATTATTGTGGCAACGGGAAATGAGTTAGCTCTGTTCTCCACTGACGTGTATCTCGCTCCTCATGGGGGAAAGATGGAGGCTGTGCTCCAGACAAATAAATTTTTTAAAATGGTGAGTCATCACGAGTGGGTCTGACTCTGCCAGGCAACCCATTTCCACTTAATAATGTCTGTGCTTAGGACATCATTAAGGATCAATTTGGACTGAGTAGCGCAATTGCGGCCCTTCAGCAGCTGTTTGGGGGAGGTTTGATGCCGCCACTAAAATACTGCAACTGTCAGAAAACCTGGGGACACTTGCTAATTACCCGTGCTCATCCACTTACACACTTGAGGCTTAGGCGTAGGCGGTGGGCATTGTGGGTTTGTCCTCATTGCACCTGGGGAAATGCCGTCAATACCAGCCTGTAAGGAGAGGAGAAGAGGCACTTGCAGCTTTTCTCTTGCATTGATTCTCAGAAGTATTCTGAAGTGAGGCACTACGGCGGATGTGAAAGGCTTAAGGTGTCCTTGGAGGCGGCTCCCAAGCTTTTCCCACACACAGACATCTTGAGTCCTTCCTCTGTATCACCTCTTTTATCCAACCCATCAGAGGGACTTCCGACCTTACCATCAAAGTATCCCAAATAGGTCCATTCCTCTCCACTGCCACCCTGTCAAAGCCATCAGCATCTCCTGTCCGAATGCTGCCATCACCCCCCACCTAGAGTCCATGTTTCCACTCTTGCCCAGCAGTCTGTTGTCTCAGCTCAACAGTCAGAATGATCTGGTTAAAAATAAGTCAAGTCACTCCTCTGCTTAAAATGCTTGTGTGGTTCCTCTTCTCCCAGTAAAAACAAAACCTTACCATGGTGTTTTGCTTCTCTATGGCTATGACACAAAGCACCCCAAAACCTAGTGGCTTAAGCTAACGATACATTATTTCTCCCAATTCTGTGGGTGGACGATGCGCTGCTCCTGCTTCACATGGCATGGGGTGGGACAGCTAAAAGGACCAAAATGACCTCACTCATCCGGCTGGTAGTTAGAGCTGGCTGCTGGCTGGGAGCTCAACTGGGGCCGTCACCTGGGTGCCTAGTTTCTCCTCCATGTGATCCTGTTCACATGGCCCCTTGGGCTTCCTCCCAGCGTGGTGGCCAAGTTCAAGGGCTCATATCATAAGAGTTGACAGTGGAGGTTACCGAACTCCTAAGGCGCAGCCTTGGAAACAAAACAGCATCACGTCTGCTACGGCCTATTAGTGGGCCTATTTTTATTTTCGGAGAGGACTACAGAAGGGAACGACTGTGGAGAAACATGGTCTATTTGGGGGAGGTGAGGGGTTTCACCAATGTAACTGACGACCACCAAGGCCTCCCATGATCTGGCTTTGCTCTGTCCTATATGGTAGCCAGTGGCTACTTATGGCTCTGGAGTGCTTGTAAAGTGGACAATCTAAATTGAGGCTTGCTGTAAGCAAACCATAGTATGCAAACAAGTAAAGTATATCTTCCATAACTTGCTCCCATTATAAAAAAAGAAACCCGGAGGAAAAAAAAAAAAAGAGTGGATACATATGTGGTAGGGGAATAGCAGACTTCCAGGAGGGGGGTTGATTGCTTAATTCCCAGCAGTCAAATGGAAGCCTCTAGGTCAGCAAGGTGACACCCAGCCCCCAGGCCCCAGCCCCAGGAGAACTACACTCTCATCCAAACGGCAAGGCAGTGGAAAGCCAACGTCACCAATCTGGAGACCCAAGGAGTATTTTAAGAGCAGCAGAAAGCAGAGAGTGAAGTGAATGGAAGAGGGATGGTAATTTAATTTAAACGCAATTGCTTTGAGTAGAGTAAACGCAAGCGTCTGGTTTGGGGAAGACTGAGTGGAAGAGGATGCACTTTCAATAACAGGCCACTCCAAAGTCACAGGTCTCGTTCACCATTTATTTAAGCATCAGAGAGTGAAGTAAATTTATTCAAAATGAGATAATGGGTGTGAATGCATCTCGTAAACTTTAAAGTGCTTGGCAAATCAAAGGCGATAGTTATTTTGGAAGCATAATGTGCTCCTGTCAAAATGGAATAAAGATCCCATCAATGCAGAGTTGTGACCATCTTGTCCAACGCTGAATCCCCAGGGCCCAGCCCAGCCCTGGGAGACAATGAACTTGTAGGATCAATGAGTAGCTGAATAAAGAAATGAATAATCACCAGGCTGGGATTCCAGTGGCCTGAGTCTGTGTTCTGACTACACTTCCAAGTGGCCTTGGGTGAGTCAAATCCCCTCCCTGAACCTGTTTCCTCCTCTGTAAACCATAGTACCTGCCTCATGAAGCTTGCGCTGAGACCGCACTTGCGCTGAGGATTTAGTGGGGAAATGCGTTATGGTGCTGGGCACAGTGGCTGGTATACAGGAAGTGCAAAATAATGGCAAATCCTCTTTTGCATTGCCAAATCAACACCCAGATCAAATCCAGATGCTCCTCAATCTAGGATGGGTTTGTGTCCCGAGAAACCCACTGTACGCTGAAAATATCGATAGTCGAAAATGCATGTAACACACGTAACCTACTAAACATCATAGCTTAGGCCGGCCTACCTTAAACGTACTCAGAACACTTACATCAGCCTACAGTTGGGCAAAGTCACTTAACACAAAGCCTATTGTATAATAAAGTGTTGATGAGCTCATGTAATTTATTATGAGTAGCCTTCTTGCACCATTGTATAGCTGAAAAATCTGAAATCGAGCCCTCGTAAGTTGGGGACCACCTTTACATGGGAGCTTCTAAATGTATTTTTTATTTTATTGTATTTTTGACGGTCACCCATCTGCCTTTACTGAGAGCAGCAGGTGAGACCCTCCCAGCAATAGTAATAAAAAAAAATTTAATTAATTTCCAAAGCAGGGATTCGGTTGGATCTCCCAGGTGGGAACCCTTGGAAGCGCAGACATAGATGTCCACGCAGAGCTGCAGGAAGAGGACCCCAGAGCCCATGAGGAGCGAGGCCACTCTTTGTAGGTGTTCTGAGTTGTAGGTACGTGGTAGAGGTGACTTCCTAAATGTAGACCAGGCGTTGAAGAACGCGCCAACGACCCACAGCACCGTCAGAAGTGGGAGGACACTGGGCGGGTGTATCTGCTCTTGCCTCCAGCTTGGTTTTGCCTCCAGCGAGGTAACCCGCCTCCCCCACCTGGAGCTTCTAAATTTAAAGTGCGGCTGTCTTTGCAAAGCGATTCTGAGTCAATGCTTAAATTGATTTGAATTCTTATAAGAAATGGCCTCAGAAAAACAACTCTGTTTATCTCTGGTGGGAAATTAGATTATAAAACAAATAAACAAGGGCGAACACCACCCATCGGGCCACGGCGATGGAAATTGATGGGTTGACATTACATGCAAAATACTCCTGCGTAACCGCTAGATAAATAGGGGGTGGCAGTGTGGGGAAATGAGCCATTTATCTGTGGCTGGAGACGGGCTCACAGGTGCACCAATGGTGTCGTAAGTACACACCTCGAGTTTGCGGTGCAGGCTCCAGAGTCCCACCGGAACCCTTGCATAATGGGGGCAGGGTGGCGTCCTCCCAAGTTTTGACGTGTGGACTAAAGTGTTCTCAGAGATCAGACAGGCGTCTGGGCTGGTCTGGAGAAGCTATGAACAGTTTTCTCTTGCAGCCACTTATTCTACAGGTGTTGGGTGGATGGACAATGAGGAAGAAAATAACAAATCTATGGGAATGGATGAGGGTTATTAAAGGGTTGGGATGGGATGGAGCTCTCCAGGTCTGGTATCTGAATTTTCTAGACAGGGTCCATTTGGAATACAGGGGGCAGAAGAACAACATGACACAGTCAGTTTCTGGCCTTTGGCAAGATTCTTAACCTTCCTATGCCTCACCTTTGGTTTCTTAACCGTACAGTGCCTCATCTTTCGTTTCCTTGTCTATTCAAGAAGGATAATACTGATTCCTACTTCCTCGGGTATTTGCATGAATTATGTGTTAGCACAGTGTTAGATGCATAGAAAATGCCCAATAAATATTAGATATTATTGTTTTTGCTCATGGGCAGTGATAAGGGGGCCCTGAGAGGGTCTGGCAACTAACGTCTGAGGTTGGATAAGGCGGGGTAGAAAAGCTGCTGGACAGAGTTATAAAGTGCATCAAGGAGAGTAATTGAAAGTAAACCTGAGTGGTTATTAAGTTCATGGGCCGATATAATTCTGAGAGAGAGAGAGAGAGAGAGAGAGAGAGAGAGAGAGAGAGAGAGAGAGAGAACAGATTAGGGAACAGGCCGTGTTCTGGATTCGTGTGATTAACAAGGCTTGGAGACCAATCAAAACAGAAAGACTACCATTTATTGAGCATCTACTATCTTCCAGATGCATACTGGGTATTTTGTGTACATGGTCTCAATTTTCACAACCAAGCACGACACAGATAAATTGTTCCCACTTTACAGTGAAAAAACAGAGCTCTGAGAGCTGAAATGCTTGGCCAAAGTCATATAGCTAATGAGTGACGTGATGGGACTTGAATTTGGGTCTATCTCCAAGTGAGAGTACAATTTTCTTCCTAAAAAGGAAAAGATGTATTGTAAAGTAAGACCAGCTTGTGGAAAAAAAATAAGTACCAAAACTATGCAATTAAAAATGTTTTCTTCCCACCTCCCCCCATGGTCCCATTCCTGATGGGTAAACCACTCCCAGTGATTTCTTGTTAATCCTGTCAATATCTTTCCTAAGATATTGGTTAGGCATGGACAAGCCTATATGTAAAATACACACATTTTAAATGTATAAAACAATTTTAAAAAGCAAACTAGAGCGTATTAAATAAATGTTTTTGCACTTTACTTTTTGTACTTAAAAATACATCTTGGAGATTTTCCTGTATCAGTACAGAGGACCCCCAACATCCCAGGCATGAGTCTACCATAAATATTCCACCAGTCCTCCTTCGTGAACATTTAAGGTTCTTTCCAGGTTTCCTTGCTTCTACAATGTTGCAATGAGTATCTTTTAATATAGCTCTGGATAGTTGTCTGAGGCCATTTGTAGAATAAATTCACAATGGTTACATCAAAAGATTGCGGGCAATTTTTGGTGCATTTTAGGAAATATTGCTAACATCAAAAACTGGTGTGGTTTTCCACTCTTCTTGAGCTCCCCCTTCTCCACTGTTGGCTGCGCTGGAGGTTGGCTTGTTAGGGGTTAACAGCATCGGTTGGGGGGCTAGAAATCCTTCCTACTTGGCTGCAAGTTGCTTTGAGACAGTTTTGATGATTTCACACATTATCTTGCTGTGGAATAAGAAAGGTCATCTCCATTTACGGAGTTGATTCTCAAGGATAGAGGTGGCAATTCAGTAACTCGTTGTTTATATGGTGTCTTCTATTGCCCTGCCCTGGTGCTGTTTGAACAGGGAAAACGGAACTAATGGATATAAATATTATCAGCCTCTTTCCCTCCCCTCGACAACCAGGAAAATTTTGCTATTGTTTGCTCAGCATCCCTGCCCTCCCTCCTCTGGCCCCCAAACATGTATTATGCAGAAAGGGGAATGCAGCTGAGGGAGAACCAAGAGCTGGGGTCGGAGGGATTTATTTAGGAGGGAAAAGGTAAGCAGAAGAAGAAAGAAAGGAGGGGGAAAAGTTGGCAGCTTGGGGGCCGAGTTGTTGTTTTTTTTGTTTTTTTGTTTTTTTTTTTTAGATTAAGAGTTGAGAATTGGGGGGAGGTTAAGAAAGGAATCAATTTGGGACACGTGCCAGATGGACTAGTAAGAGAGATTGGGAAAGAGAGTTTCAAACATGGTGGTGTGATTTATGAATTAGGTGTCTCTTTGAGAGAGATAAGTAAATATTGGAATTGCTTTCCTGTACCTTTGATGGCTGGACTGTGTTTCTTTTAATGTCACACTCCTCTAAAACCAGACCACGGTGCCCCAGGATTTATTTGGGTTATGCTGTTGCTGTCATCACCATCAATTCTCCTCCTCATCGTTACTGCTATTTGTTAAACACGTTTGTGTACAAAACACAGAATTAGGAGTTTCACATCATTTTTAAAAACCGATAAGGCAGCTAATATCACTACCCTTGCTGTACAGAGGAAGAAACTCAAGCATTTTGCCTACGGTCTCATGGTTGGTGTCAGGACTGGGAGTTATACCCGTATGTGTCAATCAAAAGCCTATGTTCTAATCCCCTATCATCTGGGTAGCATTTTATTAGTGTAATCTGTGTTAGTGCAGGGGTGTGCTTAATTGGCACAAGATGCCTCTCAGCCTCTTGGGAGTGAACCCAAAATTTTTCTGGAGAGCTGGAGTGTGTCCCTTGGGGAAAAGCAACACATCAACTCTTAAGCACTGTATAAAGGAGACCAGAGCTGGGCTGCACTTGGTGGATAATGGAAGGAGCATGTGCAGTGACTTAGAGGTGAGGAAATCCACAGATGCTCAGAAAGGGTGAATCCGGGTGCAGAGAGACGAGACCACAGAATTAGACAGGGACTCGCTCAGGAAGGGATTTGAATGCCAGGCTAAGGGATTTAGTTCTATGATAAAGACATGGGAAGTCTTTGAGGGGCTTTGAGTAGATTTGCCATCTAAGAAAATCACTGCAGCTACAAAGGAGATGATGCATCAGACAGGGGGACAAAGAAGGGGTTGGGGGACAGTGGGGACACTGTGGGGACAGAGTCCCAGAGACCAGTTTCCAGACTCTCGGCCTCACGTGGAAAGGTGCTTGCTTGGGTAGTAAATGGCCATCCGCTGTGACTAGTTGGCCGTCAGCTGTAACCAGTTAGCCATTGGCCACTGACATAACTCCCGGGGCTGAGCTAGCAAGCGCGGATTGCAGTTAGCAAGTGGGGTGGGTTGGTTGGGGGGCACAGAAGCGGAAGGCAGATTGTGTGTCGTGTGGCTCCTGCTTCCTGTGTCTCCAACGCAGCCGCCAGCGAGACTATAGCGGTGTGACTCCCCTATCTATGGCTCCATGGGTGTTCCTTTTTGGCCTCACCATGTCCTGCGTTCTTATGTGGGGAGCGGGAGCTGAGACCCTGCATGAGAGACTCTATTGCAAAGATCCAGGTAAGAGATGTGGGTGAACTCAGACAGAGAGGAGTTGATACAAAAGGACCTAGAAACTAATTGGATGTGGAGGCTGAGAAAAGGGGACAATCCCAGAATGCCTCAGAGGTTTGTAGTCTGGGTGATAACTATTTTTCCAGGTCACTGACTAGCGTCAGCCCAGAGCAGGGAGTCCCAAACCCATATACAAATTATGCAGCCCCAGGAGGTAGTTCTGCTGAATCGTCTGCTCTCTAGGGCTCCCACCGGCAGAACATGTGTCATGAACTTCATTGCCTCACCCAGATTCACTGTATGTTTTGCCTCCTCCTCATTCCATAATCCTAGCTTATGGAAGCTGGCTGTCAGCACCTTGCCATCGCTCCATAAAATTAGCTCCACGCCCACCCCGTTCCTGAGTCCCGTGTGTGCAGCTTTCCTGCCAGGAAAATCTGCCCAGGCAGCAGAGCCCCGTGCCGGGGACACACGATCCCCTGTTACTGTGATTAATTTGGATAAACATATGTTGGAGCAGCGACAGCGAGTGAGCGCTCCTCGATGAATTAGAATCAGCCGTGGTGAAACTGAATCACTCAGGCTTCACATTTGGAGAAAACTTCCAGGGGAACTGGAGTACCGGGGAGAGTGGGCAGGCAGTTGCAGGATTTCAAAGCACTGAGGATGCTTAAATTTCCTCACGAGAACTCTCCACATCACGCTGGTGTCTTCCAACTGGGCAGGTAACCAGGGTGGAGAACTCCGGAGACAAACGAAGCTTTGGTTTGTTCTTCATGGAACCCAGAGAAAGAGCAACTGTTTGTTGAGACAGTTTGGTAGAGGCCAGAGCTTTGGCAGCAGTATCAGCTGGACTTGGGGACAGAGCCTGGCTCTGCCACCTACCATGGGACCTGAGTCCAGAGACCTGGTCTCGGCATCTCCTTTATCTCGTCTGTAAAATGTCAGGGGACGGTGCTATCTGCCTCCTCCTGTATGTTGAGGATCCAATGATGTAATGACGTAATGTAAAGTGCATTGAAGCCACCCTAACTTTGGGGCATCAGCTGGATGCCAGGTACCACGCTAAGCACTGATCACTGAAGAGGGCAGATGGATCCCCTGTCGATGTAGCCTAGTCGATTATAAGCTTTTTGCGCTCATCAGGCATCCTTAGCGACTACCGGCTGTGAGCTCCACGCTAGGAGCTCTCCTTCAGAACCTGTGAGCCTCAATCAAAAGCTGAAAGGTAAGCGATCTATAAAGCACAGTGTTTCTTTCTCTTTAGAAGACTATATTCATTTAGGGGCGGGACAGACATGATGCGCCCTCCATCTTGTGCCAGGTCCTTAGTTAGAGAACCACGAGGTAACCTGACAACCGCCCCTTGACACTTTGGGAGAAACTATCTTTTATCACTGTGATTTTGTTTTGTCTTGTTTTGGGGAACCGCATTACCTCATTAGGTACCAGTGTTAGGGAGCACCATATTCTGGTCCAGGCTGGGGTTTTTGTAACCCAGAGCACTGCAGAGATTCGTCTCCTCTAATCCTATGGGAGGGAGGTTGCCAAGGAGACCGTGGTCATATTAACTCAGTAAATACTGAGATGTTGATGATGCTCGTAAGGAGAGGCCTTCTCTTTTGAGAATGGGAAACCTGTCCCTTTAGAGTGAAGCGGGAAAGCCATCATGGAGACTGGTGTTGGCAAAGCAAATCAAACCGCTTTGCAACTGTTTATCTGTCTGTTTGTCCTGAGGCCAGAAAGGAGGCAGGGGAGATGGAGAAGCACTGTAGTTTTTTGTTTGTTTGTTTGTTTTTAGCTGATCAAAAAATCTAGACTCCCGAGGGTTACCTCTGGAAACCCTATGCCTTATACTCTAGAGCAAGTTTTTTAAAAAAACAAACAAAACAACATGCAATCCGGAGAGCCAGTTTAGGAGAGAGTAAATGCCGCTTTGTAGCTGAGTTAGAGAAGCAGTCTCCTGAGAGGTAAGCACTTAGCTGTCAGGCTGGCTTGAAAATGCAGACAGGATTCCACATTCCTGGAGAAACTAATCCTTTGCCTGTTTAGGAAAAATAAAGTGACAGCATTAGTCTATGTCCTGATTGATGGCAGACTTAGCTTTTTTTAAAAAGTGCCTATGTATGTGTTTTTTGTAGTTATCAGAGGAGAAACAAGATGGATTGACCAGATAAATGAGTGAATAGTATTCCAGGTGGTTGGAGTTTTCAGTTCTGTGTGCTAATGGATGTGGATTTATCCAAGATGTATCCAAATCTGGGAAACCCTCCCCTGGGGTAGGCTCAGGTTCTGTTGTAAGTACTGAGATTAGTCTCTATGAAGCTCTAATGGAGCCCACAAAAGGATTTCGTTTTTCCATCAGCTTTGGTTCATGGAATTATAAATCCATGGGTGGTAGGTGCTGCATGACAATGATACGATGGAGATTTGCAATACCCGACAATTTCACTTTGCCACAGAAAGGGCTGGCAGCCAGAAAGTTGCCATTACTCGCTCAAGGTCAAACAGGTCATAACTAGAACCCAGGCATCCTCGCTCCTCGCCTCCTCTGCCTTTCACACCAGGAGAGCTGTTGATTTATTCTATGGTTTCAACTGTCTCCATTGAGTTTACCCACGGTTGTGGCATCACACCATCTCACCTCCATGTGAACCACAAGAACGCTGACCTGATACGTCAATTCCTGCCTTGTGTTTCTTCCATTCCTTGCGCCCTTACTTAGCATCTCTTTTACCAACAACTTCAGTGCCTCCTCAATTCTCCCTTCCTTGCAATTGCTGTCCTAGCCCATCCCCGCAGAGTGGGGCAGGGAGATGAACAGGCCTGGGGGAGGAAGGTGGACAGCTCCCAGGGAAGAATCTGCGATTGGGAGGCCTTTTGGTGACACACACACATCAAGAGACCAGGAAAGAATGGCTTTTTCAAACAGCATAAATAGAAAACCACTGGGCCTGAGTGCTCTCAGCTACATAATAAACGTGCTCGCCTTTCCTAACAACATTTTAAGTCAGTAATTGGCCCAACAGGGGACACGAACTGTACACTGAGTCACAGAATAGGACCGAAAAAACGCAGAATGGCTTCATCTCCCACCAAGAGAGCTGCCTGTGTGCCCAGCCCGGTAGAGATGTGTTCCTGGCATTCAGAGAAGAGCAGACGTTTGGAATAAAAAGGGGCTTTGGAGGGACAATCATCCCCGGGGCCCCAGGCCTTTTCCACATCAGAGGGCTTTTTGATAGGGACCCCCCACTTCCCTTTGAATCTCATCTTTTAAAGGATGCAGCCAGCAAACTAAACTGCTCTGATCATCTGGAAAAGGATGTGTTTTCCCACAGAATAACCATGGATCTATATATCTAGTGATCACCCAGTGAATTGTGAGCTTCTAAAAGAGAAGTGGCCTATCCCATCTAAATTAATAATAATACCAATAACAATATGACATATTGGATGCCTCCTGGGTCCCAGCCAAAGGATTTACAAACCTTATCTTCCTTAAGCCTTACTGGACTGTCATCGTCCAGTTTAGGTAACTGAGGCACAGAGGAGTTCTGTAACTTGCCCAGCGAGGCTCCAAACTTGGCTGGAGCTGACCACAAAGCCACACTTACCCAGTACATGCTACAGCCTTTTGATTGGTCCTTTTGAAGTATCGACAGAGATTTGGGGGCATGTCCATCAATTTCTTCACAAACTTCTACAAAGGTGGAGGCTCCACGTTCAGTATTTTTTGTTCTGGTCTTAACTTTTCCCTTATTACTGAAAGCAGTGGATGTCCAGAGAGGGTTAGAAACTTGCTGAGCACCCATCCAGCTAATTAGCAGCAATGCTCATTTTAAATCCCTGCTTTTCTATTGCCAGAACGTTCTGAGCTCTTTAGGTCCCACTCAGCTTCAGCAAGTAAGCATTGAACATCTATCATGGGGACAGCAGATAAGTACCACATATGTCACTACTTTCCAAGCCTCTATCAGCTGCACACATTAATAATCAATCATAGAACTTTTCCCTGCTGCCCCTGGATGTGACTCCAAGCGAGTACTCTCCACCAACTGGATCTGGCAAATGAGATGCATCTTATTTACTATTGTCACCACACACAGCACCGTTCAAAGGCTTCACGATAATGCCAAACATGTCCAAAACTCTGCTATCAAAAATTTTATCACTTTCAGAAAATTATATCAGTTCAAAGTATTTCCTTCCAAAGTACTAGAGAAGACCAACTTCTAAAAGTTGGTGATTTTTGGAGACACATAAGCAACGTTATGAGTCGATATGCATGGCCTGCTCAAAACGTCTAAATAAAGCAGGATGGGGGTGGGGTTGGGGGCCACCACAAGGGTCCCGGATGTAAGTGGGAGAAGTTGGTAGCAGGAGGGTCAGTCAAAATGAGATGATAGTGACCTGAGAGTGATCTGTGAGTGCATGAAACCAAGGAGAGGAAAATGCAATCTGACCAAAAGGAAAGCTGACTGCTGAGACAGAGTGTGGTACGCCCTGGATTTCAGGGACAGAGCTGAGATTCAAAGGTTGATAGAACATAGAAATGCATATATTGAAGACCTCTGAACAAGACAGCTCTTCTCTCTGGCTCTCCCACCCCATTTATATGGTGGCCATATAAAAGGGCGGATGATAGAATTAGGAGAGAAGGGTAATATAATATCGGCCCACACAATATCTTTGGGACTTCTCTGAAGCAGACGTGGACGAGGACAGTTCCTGACTCCTGGGAGTAGTGGATGCCATATGGTCAACAAATTCTGTCAAGACTCATCCAATCCAACAGGGCTATGTCATATTGGTTGTTACCGCACCTCCTGGAGGGCCACGGCTACTGGGGTGATGGATCTTGGGGACATTAACAAAGAGAATCAAAAGAACAAAAGGGGGTGGAGCAAAATGTGGGGTGAAGGAGATAGAGATGGTGGAGGCACTAAGTCTCAAGCAGCCGAACCCTGCATTGGGAAGAAAGGGCATATGCCAATGCCAGAATGTGTGTTTCTATTTCCATTTGGAATTCCAAGACATGAAGAATTTTCTAGAAAGCTCTAGATGAGGAACTTTCTAGAAAAGTTTGTTTGCAAGGGAGGAATTCTATTTCAGGGAAGTGTCGCAGTTTAGTAGCAAGCCCCTGCCCCGGGAAGGGCGCTCAGGCCAGGCATTGGCTGTGCCTTGAGCTAAGCAGCTGCTGTCTGCACCATTTCGGACCAATGCCAACTTGAGTATGTTGCCATCGCCTGCCTAAATCTCTAAATCCATCCTCCACCCCCGAGAGGGCATTTTAGAGAATTATTCTCACAATTCCAGAGACAGAATTAGCCTCCTCCGACCAATGAGAGAGAGCAGCGCTTGACTGGTGGTTCATTATGAACAATTCAAAATCAGTCCCTTGCTGTTTAAGCTTTCCTCGTGCATCAGGCTCTTTCTTGGAGGAAGAAATGACATGTTGTCCTAGAGAAGGCTGGAGGCGGTGTGTGTGGGTCCAGGTTGCAACACGTTAGTGCATCTTAAAAACACATGTGATAAGAATGGAGTAGATGGTTGTGACGACCTAAGGAAGAATTTTGCAAGTCATAAGTCCTGGGAGAGACCACTTGAAGCCTAAAAATATGTTTTAGTGGTTCTTTTATTCGCCCTGCGATCCGTGCAGCCCAGGACCCTGTTCTTGTTGGGAGAAGCAGAGTTCATCTCCTGGGTGTCAGGTGCAAGGATGACAACTGCTTCTCCTACATCCCCAGGCTCAGACATCCTGCTGGAGTGAATCTGGCCCATGGTTGTTCCCATATATAAGTTTTCTGAGAATGTAGCCACTTCGTTTTTATCTGGTCTGAGGCTGCTTGGCAAGACAGCTACAGAGTTGAGTAGGTGCAGCAGAGGCTGAGTAGCGGACAGAACCTGAAATATTTACTCCCTGACCCTTTACAGGAAAAGTATGTCGATCCTTGATCTCGGGGAATATCTGGGAAATCACGTAATATTGTATCTCAAAGCTGGGATTTGGGGCTGGTCCGTGGCCGCTCTGCCCTTTTCTTCTGCTCTGTTTAGCAAAGCCGGAAATTGCAAAGGGCCTGACTTCTGTGCGTGTATCTGAGGTTCCTGCGTCAGCTGCCTTCTGACTAGGTCCTGCGATGACAATGATAGGAGACTGGAGCGGGCAAAGAAGGGTTTCACTCACTCACACACACACACACACACACACACACACACACACACACACACACAGGTCAGCATCTCCAATAGCAACTGTAGCCCCAGTTTCTGTCGGACTGAATGATGGGGGATGTCACTGTGAGACCAGCTTCTGCTGGGGGACCCCAGACTCTGGGCTCTAGGAACACTGTCTCCCCCACATTGAACCTCCAGCCGAGCGGTGGCGGGGGCGTCTTGCTGTATGACTCTCTGGGAGAAGGCACTGCGACCTGCTCATTCTCAGCCCTCCCGTCACCTGAATAACCAGCTCCCTATATCAAATTGCCTGTTTTTCAATCCATGCGGTTGTTTCTGTTTTTCTGCTTGGATGCTCACAGATGCAACTCCTGACTCTGAATCCCTGGCTAGGACTTTCAAGTCCCACTAGCGTTGGCCCTAGGCTTCCCACCTGGACTGAGCTGTTAGAATTTTGCTCTGAATTCTCAATGGCTCTGTTCCGCTGTGTGTTGGGAGCAGACAGCTCCACCAGCTGGAGGCCTTGCTAGGACCATGGCTTCTGTACCCTCACGAGAGGAATACCCATGTCCATCCTCTAATATTGCTCTCCTGCCCACCGTGAGACGGGCCCCCAAACAGGTAGCACTTTTCCAGTTCCCGGCGTCTGGCTTTTTCGGTCACTCCATCATACGCATGCACTCTGCCCCTACCATCCCAGAAAGGTCATACATCGGGTTCCCTTGGTTTGTTCCTGAGCTGCTGGCACTCTCAGCGCACGTCTGCCCAACTCCAGCAGCACCCGCGGCAGACCTGCTTCAGATGGTTTGACTTTGGTGTTCTTGCCATTTGGACCTTGGCCCTCCCTAGCCCATTGTTCTTGGTTTTTGTGTTTTCTTTTCATTTTAAAATTGATTCTGAAAAACAAAAAGAATCTGGGGTCAAAACATTGTAGGAAATGCTGGGTGAAGCAGATTGGAAGAGGCCTCTTTGCTTGCGGACTTCTCGGAGTCTTTAAACGACAAGGCAATTCAGATGGCAGTGTTTTCCAAGTTGGTTTGAGCACGGAACGTTTCTCCTCCCTGGGTGTGGATCACCTCCTGGGACGTGAGATCCGTGAAGCATTGTGTGATACGATGAATGTTTGTCGTTTTTGTCTGTCCAGCTTCCAGCCTTTCCCCACTTCGCTTCTGCACACAGGATACTCTCTCCAGTCAGAGACTTTTTCCATCCAGTGTGGGGGGACTGACCCCCTTGCCAGCATCTCCAACACCAGTTTTGGGGATGTGACCCAGTGCTGTCCACAGGGCCGAGGATGAGAATGTGATCTCAACTAACCAGTCAGAGCCCTTGCTGGGACTTCTCTGGCAAGGGTTTCTGGAAACACTTGTTCTTTCTTCCACTGAGAATGTTGAGTTGCAAAACTATTAGTGGCCCAGGGGGTCATATAGCTATTAGATGGTGAGAGCCTTTTGGAATAGAAACCAAGCCAAAGAGAGAAGGAGAATCAGGAGATGGAGAGAGATCAGAACTCAGACAGTATGTCCTGAAGCCCTGGGCTCAGTCAGGTCTGAAGCTCGTCCCATGCCTCTGACTCTTCATTACATGAGCTCATAAATCCTAACACCCTTTGGAAAATGTTATTTTTGCTTAAGCTAGTTTGAGTTTACTTGTTATCTCTCATAAGTGATGCATACCTGACTCATAGATGGAGAAAACATAGCCTCTTTGGGTTCAACGTATGTGTCATGCACCTTAAGTCAGGCCCTCCCTGCTGTCCCCGAATTCTCAGAATGCCGTCCCCAAGGTTGCCATGGCTGGTGTTCTGGTTGACCCATTACACATTTCTTGAAGAGAGAAGACTGTATAGAAGTGAGAGGTTGACCATAGAACGGACAGATGGAGCACGTCAAGGGCACAGTGTAGCCTCTACCCATAATCCATCTTTCTAATGCCAGCCTCAACACCCTCGGGATTGGTCTCATGCAAACCCACTGGGTAAGCTTTTAAGGACATGGTCACCCAGCCTCATGCTTCCCCTTAGGATTATGCCATGATTCTGTGTTTGTTCTGAATTTCTCCATTCTCTGCTGTTACGCCAAAGATCATGGATTCCAGCCCTGGAATAATTTACTTGGTGCAACTAGAAAACAACGTATGTTGACTTGAACGATATTCAGATTTATGAACGAGAAACTCCAAGGCCTTCCAGCTGAGTGGTAGTTTTAATTCAGAAATTACTCACGTGGACTGGCAGAAGTGCCAAGAATACAGGTGTAAACAAGTGGCAGAAATAAGAAGAATCTAATGTGTGGAGAGAAGAGTGAAAATATCACCTTACAGGCTCCACGTCACTCAACGTGGGAAAAAGAGCTTTCACACGCAATGTTGTTGATGCTCAAACTGCCCTTTGAGCAGAAAGATACTAGGTCCATTTTGCAGAGGAGATCATTGAGGTGGCCGAAAATATGAAGTGCCTTGCCCGAGGTCACACAGCGAGAGGGGAACAGCCACGGTGTAACACTTGGCTCTGGTCCACTATCCCACAAGGTGATGTTGACTAATCGCCATCTGTAGTCAACGTGGGACTCTACTTCCCCTTTTGCCAGGCAGTGGATACAGCGAGTCTGACCTTAACCCCCACCCCACATCTAAAGTTTCCTTCCCAATAGTAGATACCATTCGCTTGAATGTGTGTTTTCCACCATTAGCCTTCCCATTTGCCACCTGTGAAAACTGTGACTATAGAGTCTCACTCAAACCGTAATGGATCAGACTATAAAAATGGTGGGATGGTGATTTAGGTTTTTCTTTTTCCCAATCATTCCGTTCTTGATCTGGTGGCTTCAGGCCTATTATGGCATCTTAAATCAAAGAGTACTTTTTTTTCTGGAGGAGAGTAAAGTATTTCTTCTTGGAGGAGAGTAAAGCATTTCAAAGATAGTCCTTGAAAACATGGTGGACTTAAGTAAATTTTATAACTCTTAACAGACCCAATCAACTCCCTTAAGATGAGCTAACAGTCCCTCATGAGAATGGCAGCCATCAGTTAAAACATTAATTATCATATCCTTAGTGTGTTTCTCCCTAACTCAGGCATAAGCTCCAGGAGATACTGTGTTTGTCTTACTCATCATTCTGTATCATTAGTAGTAGTGGAGCACTGAGCATATAGGAGGTGCTTAAATGAGGGAATAATACAATGATTGAATGAATAAATAAACCAGTAAGATGAGATCATCAAAGCAGCACAAAAACAACTTCATTATAGGTTGACCCTAGATAAACATTAGCCTCTGATCCTGAAGGTCAATAATGAACTTTCTGCTCACTCAGTGTATTCACCACCATTCAGAACAGCAAATATTGATCGCCTACTATGTGCCAAGGGCGTCTCAGACACAGAGCCACTTCACGTAGTTTTTAGACTGAATCAAGATGTAAACATACAGGCACTCAAACATATAAACAAACATATACACACAAACACAAATACACACACAAACATCCACATGTAAAATATGTTTTTTAAAGCCTTAATTTCATGAAGATGTCAATACTACCCTAAGCAATCTAATTTTTATTCAATTCTTATCAAAATCCCAATGACATATTTCATAGAAATAGAAAAACTCATCCTAAAATTCATATAGAATTTCAAGGGACGCTGACTAGTCCAAAAAAGAAAAAAAAAATCATGAAAAAGAAAAACAAAGCTCAAGGACTCACGTTTCCTGATTTCAAAATTTACTACAAAGTTACGGTAATCAAAACAGTGTGGTACTGGCTTAGTGACAGACCTAAAAACTAATGGAATGGAATAGAGAATTCAGAAATAAACCCTCACATGTATGGTAGGATGATTTTCCCCAAGATCGTTCAATCTGGAAAGGGTAGTCTCTTCAACAAACAGTGCTGGGGAAACTGGATCTCCACATGCAAAAGACGAAAGTTGGACCCTTACCTAATACCATATATAAAAGATTAACTCAAAAGGAATAAAAAATCTAAATGTAAAACCTAAAACTCTAAAACTTTTAGGAGAAAACATAGGGCAAATTCTTTATGACATTGGATTTGGCAACGATTTCTTGGATATGACACCAAGTTACAGGAAATGAAACACCAAACAAATTAGACTTCGTGACAAATTTAAATTTTCATACATCAAAAAACACCACCAATAGAATCAAAAGAAGACCCACAAAATGGGAGAAAATATTTGCAAATCATATATCTGAAGGGAATTAATATCTAGACTATGGGGCTGCTTATAACCCAGTCCTACACTTGGGCCTCTGCCTGGTTCTCTGTGCCCTCTGTCCTCTCCCAGTGTCTGGGTCTCTGAGATTCCTAAGCCTCACCTCAGTCTTCCTAGCTCCTCTTGGGCCTTGGACCCCAGCACAAAGGTTGGGCCCTCAGGGCAATGGATTCCCCTGAGGTCCATTTCTCTGGTTTCCCCAATGCCCCGCTAGTGGGTCACTTCAGAGTCCTGAAGATCGTGCTTGCTAGAACTTGAGCTGCCCCACGAATGATGGGCTTTTCCCTGACAGCTTGAACTCACTTTGTGCACTGGTGTATGGAATGCTCCTCTACCCTATTTTAAGTAAATGGATAAAACCCCAGGAGAGGCATAGCTTTCGTGTGTCCATTTACTTTACATAAAGGTGCATGTGGCTTCTTTAGCTGTTAATTTTTAGAACAGAGGTTTTCAACTGTAATACTGTTATTTTGGACTGGATAATTCTTTGGTGGGGGGCGGGGCAGGGTGGAGGAAATGTCCCGTGCATTATAAGATATTTAGTAGCATCCCTGGCCTCTACCCATGAGATGCCAATAGCACCCCCATCCCAATTGTGACAATGAAAAACATCTCCATTGTTGCCCCAAATCGCCCCAGGTTGAGATCCACTGCTGTGGAAATTTTATATGATTTCCCCTGAGTAAAGAACGTCTTGCTGGTCCCCTATCTCACTTCAAGGGGCATCCCATGGATCCAAGGACAATATCTTTCAAGGCTGCTGTAGGATTAGTGCTGATAGAGTGGGTATCTGTGGCTTCTGTCTGTCCAGTCTTCGTTTCCCATGCACCACCCTGATGTTCCTTTGGGGGCACCATCTCCTCCCTCACTCTCAGGTCATGGCACTGAATGGGGCTGGGACACCTCCCTTTTTCTCTCTTCTACCCAGGCTCTAAGTGTGGTCACATGACCCAGGCATGACCAATCAGAACATTTCACCCTTTTGGCCACAGGCTTGGTTTAGGAATGAGCAATGACTTAAGTTGGTTTAACGAAAGTCAGCCCCGGGGCTTTTGCTGAACTCTTGGGACTCCTAGAGTTTGTCTGTGATCCCAACCATCCCATCTTGCACCTATCTACACATTGCCTCCAGGAAAGGAGAAGTGAGAAGAAGAGAATGTGGATAGCAAAACAAACTGACAATTGGTGTGAGATCGGTGTGAACATCTAGCTACAACTATGCCTAAAGCTCCTGCACCTTTATATATGGCCACCAAGACATCTTTGTTTGTTTGTTTAAACTATCTTGAATTTGCCACCAAAAGAGTACTGATGAATATATCTAAGACATGTAACATCTAGCACAGTGCTAAACCATAATAGATAATCCGTGTTCAGTAAATATGGTCACTAATGTTCTAATTGACAACTATGTGAGTATCTTCTATGTGCCAAGCATTATTAAGCGCCAAGAATAACCACTATATACTTGAAGGCGTGGATTCCAGTCCTGGCTTTATCCCTTATATGGGATCTTGGATAAGTTACTACTGCTGTCTGAGCCTCAGTTTCCCTCTTCTGTGAGAAGATGGAGTTGGAACAAATCAGACATTGCAATTTGGTGGTCGTGGGCTAGATCCAGCCTTTCTTTCGGCATTTCACTTGGCCTGCGCAGTATTTTACAATAAATGTTTCGTATGAAAAGTCAAGTATCCAACTTCTGTAGAAAAATGGGGAGTCAGACCTCACTGAGCCCCCATTGCCACACAGCAACGACAGGTAGGTGTTAGGAGAGGCAAATGAGCTGTGTCATCCCAGACCCTACTCCTCCCCATTATCTTGTCAAACACATTCAAAAAGAGTCTGACGGCTTTGCTAGGAATACATGATAAAGTTTTATTCCAGGGTCTTAGAGTTTGCAACCTGAGAGCACTGGAGCCCCCAAATCTAGAAGTGTTCCAAAGAAGACAGAAAAATTAAGAATAGCTAAAGAGTAGAAAGTACATTCTCGAGAATGAGCAGTCTTGTATTCTTAGCCCTAGGATTGGTCCAGCACAGGTGTCAATCAATCAGATGTCAGGTGGTCTGGATGATGGATGCCAGATGGTCTGGTCACGTCTGGTAGTCTGGATAATGGGTGTCAGGTGGTCTGTATACATGAGTCCCTCAGGGAGTAATCAGAGGGTTATCTGGAGGCCTGGTGTATGTCCAGATGTATATCCAGGCGTTGATGCAGGAAACAGGAAGTTCAAAAAGTTTAAGTTCTCAGGCTAGTTAGGACAAGAATAGTCTTTCCTCATGCCTCAACTTTCATAATGTTAATCATTTTAGCATCTAGGAAAAATGACTCCCTGTCATATTTTTCCTATCTTCGCTCTTTCCTCAATCTTATACTTGCCTGCTTTACTCAGCTTGTGACCCGCTGGCCACAAAAAGCAGTTGAGTTTGTGTTCTCCAGACCAAACATTCTCCTTCCGCTGTACCATTTTCCGAGAAGGCAGACCATACCCTTCATGGTCCAGGAAAGAGACTGAAACCCAATAGGAAAACAGTCACCAGACCTTGGAAGCAATCTGTTATTCTAACCTCTCCAGGGGGGTCCTGGGGCCCAGACAAAAGGCAGCAATCAGAAGGCAGAAGCAAACAAGCCAAGATTGTCTTTCTTAGCTTTTCAGTCAGCTAAAAAAAGCAGAAATTCCTTCTCCAGGCAAAGCCTCCCCAGCAGGCTTTGATGTCCCTCTTCTAAGCGGTACCACTTCAGACAAGAGAGGCGGGCAGGGGCAGGGAGCTGAGAACAAAGAAGCATTTCCTGGGCTGCTAATTATTCTCCTTCTGTGTAAATAATTATCTGGAAGGGAAAAAAAAAATCAGTTCCCCGGCTAAAGAGTTGGAAAAGCAAGAGGAAGATGAAAGTGGTTTTGGGATGTGATGTTTCCCCAGGAGCCATTCTTGAAGAGGAAGTGAGTCACAGTAAAGCCCTTCTTACTTCCTGTGTTTTCAACACCTAGTCTGGGATTTTCAAAGCCTTTGGCATTGGTGCTGTAATTAATTCCTGGTTCTGGAGGCTGGCATGTGGCTAATCAAACCATTTGGGGCTCTGGATCCTGCTGGATGCTGCTGGAAGAGAGGCAGGAAGTCACAGAGTGTAAGACTTTGGGGTCAATTGAGTTTGAACCTGGCTCCACTGTTTATTACAAATGGGATTAGGGTCAAGTTGCTTCTTCCCACCTGAGGGCCTATGCAGAGCCTCTCCCAGGGCTGAATCTGGCTTGAAGGCAGAAGAGGCCAGCATGAGGGCAGCCGGTTAGGAGCCATTGAAACAGTCTGGGGGAGAAAGAACAGAAGACTCATGGAGCTAGAGAAACAGGACGTGGAGGCAGAAGACAAACAGATGCCCAATGTCAAAAGAACTTTGGTAAATCCTGATCATTGTGTCCTCGGTGCAAAGGGGCATTTAAGTTTCTCCCCTGAGGCATGGGAAGGACAGGTGAGTGGGTATCCAAGCCTCCGGGCCTGGCAAAGCAGCGAGGGCGCAGGAATCTCTGCCCACTATCTGCTCATCTCCACTTGACAATGGGGCCCTTTATTGGCAGGACATTCAGAGGCATTTATGGAGGACATTTAGAAGAAAGAATGAGAAACAGGACACTCCAATCACCCAGCTATTCACAAAAGACTCTTTGCAGTCAGGGGCATGTATACCTGGTGGGCAAAGGAAGAAAACCTTGCATTCAGCTGTTTATACACTCCCAACCAATGCATCCATGTAAGATGACACATTATTGTCTTATCAGTGACCTGGGGAAGTTGGATCCCAAAGAACCTTCCGGAATCTCTAATTGGCACCAGAGAACTAGAGCCCCTGGCTTTGTGAGGAGCAGGGGAGTTTCCTCCCCTCTCATAGGATCAAAAGATAGATGATACTCCATGCCTTGGCATTGTACTTTGGAGGCTGAGAGCCCCGGTTGCAAGTCAAAGCTGTTCTGATTGCATCAGATAAGCCTCTGGGGTCCCTATCCATCAAGAGAAGTAAGAGGAGGTGACAGGATGGGTCTCCAGGGGAACTGTGGGCTGAGCACCAAGGGTTATTGATGAAGGTTCAGAATTAGCGCAGAACCCAGATGAGGCAGGAGTTAGATATGAAACTAGTTCATTTCCTCTGTATTAGGTGAGCCAAGTAGGTCTGGTGAGAATCGGGTTACTACCCTAACCCTCACCCTAACCCTCACCCTCACCCCTAACACACACACACACACACACACACACACACACACACACACACACACAGCCAACAAAATGTATACACATTTTAAGAGATAGTCAACGTTGCTCAAACCGTAGTTCGCCATCATCAGAAGTGTCTGGACGCTGATGGGAACCCCTTTGAGCACCTCTTGTCATTGCAGAAGTCAAATGTGACTTGTATTCATCTTTTGTTATTGGTATATAATGATTATGACAATTTTAATAGTTTCTGTCCTTTCTGAAAATGTATATATATATATATATATTTTATTTTATTTTATTTTATTTTTGCACCCTCTGTATATGTTAGTACAAGTATGCCCCATGCAGTATTTGGGACATACTAATACTAAAAATTATTCATTGTTTATCTGAAATTCAAGTTGACCTGCCATCTTATATTTGATTTGCTAACTCTGGCAACCCTACACGGGGCTTGATGGGAATTGAATGTAGGGGCTGAAGACTTGTGTGCCCTACAAGCTAACACGTTTTGGTTTGGTCAGCACAGTGCTTCAAAATTAAGGAAATTTCACATCAAATCCAAGCTTCCACCTCCTCCCGTGAAGTCAGATGTCTGACCACACCTCCTCCTTGGCCCCCAGCTCACCATCATCCTAAAAGCAGGAGTTGGAGGACGGTCTCTTTAAGATATGGCCACGGGTGGTACAGTCCCCACTACGTTCTGTCTCTGAGCATCTCTGGTCAAATTCACAGCCAACAGAATGTGGTTCGCCAGGCCTGGCCTATGCACACGTATCTGTGACCATCTATGATGGGCAGCCTCACTAGAGAAGTGCCAGAATAGGGGAGGGAGGAGAAAGTTTTCCACAAAGAAGAAGAAGGGGCTGTTATCTCAAGAAGCAAGGAAGGGGCCCAGGAGACCCAACGGACAGGAGTCCTGCCCAGGCTTATTTATGATTGTTGTTTTCTTCCCCTTTGTCCTTCTCTCATGACCTAACCTGCCAATTCCTTGGGCTCAGAACGCTTTGTTCCCCAGCCCACACACAGTCTCCTAGTCCCAGAAACTTAAGAAACTCCATAAAGATTTGCAGAAAGAGTGTTAAGTGCTCCGAAAGGGAGTCTTTGTAGAAAAGAGTTAACATAACAGGCCTGAGGCTGTGATCTTTAGCAAAGCCTGTTCTCAAGGTTGGTCTTTCGCTGGCCTCTGGGAACTTGGCTTTCAAAATGCTTCCTCCGTTCCCTAACTGATCAAGTTGGTTCTCTGGGCCTAGACTGTACAAACGGTGTGATTTGTGGTGAACACCTGCTTTCCTTCTGGAGGTCTGGAATTTGGGTAGTTGCTAGACTGAGAAATCTATGGGACCAGCCCCCAATAAGCTACCTAAACTCTGAATCTCAGACAGGTTACCCTGGGCATCCTAAATATTATAAACGTGTTGCTGCCTTTTTGTTACTGAGGAGAGAGTGCCCCTGTGTGATTGTAGTGGAGCTGATATTTGTATCTGTGCCCATTTGACTCTGGGGACCCCAAGTTCAGAACCATTACAATATCTTGGTTGCATGGCCTGTGACAGCTCACTCCATTGTTCCAAGCACTCATCACTTCCTTTGGAAAAGGGAATTAGCAATCATCTGAGTGACTGTGAGAAAAACACAGACCTCCCCTCTGAAGCACCTAGTAGAGAGCCACCAAATGTTGATTCTTTCTCTCCCTACCTCGCCCTGTACTCCCTGTGGGAGCCTGCGTGAGTCCTACCACACTCTCCGTCTGTTTCCCCATCTGCAAAATGAGGGGGCTAATGTTGAGGCTCCCAGAGTCCTCTTGGGGCTGGCATCGTATATCAAAGAATAAGCTGTTCTCTGGAGCAGTGTTTTAAAATCCCGCCAGCTCTAATCACAGTAGGCAGATCAAACCCACCCTCTGCTCGCTTAGAAACAAGGCTGCGTGCATGTTACACAAAGACCTTACGGCGAAAACATGCTGCAGCCTCTCCCGGACACTGAACCTGGAGAAAGGCAGGTCAGTGTGTTGAAAAGTTCTTTGTTTAACTCAGGCATGGGCAGAGGGAAAAGAGAGGGTAGAGGATTTATAGATGGGGTTGAACTCCCTACAGCCAGGGTCGTCAATTTAAATTCTGATAGAACTCAGTGGATTGTTTTTATAGAGCTTGGTGGACAGGGGTAAAAAAATAAAATAAAATAAAATAATAAAAGCCTGATCAGAAGACAATAGGGAATGGTGGGGACTGTAGCAAACTACAAACCCTATCCAACTGATTGCTGCCAGGTAGGAATGCAGGCATGTTGTTGCCATGTTATCTATCTCCTTTAAAAAAGTGAGAGAGAGAGAGAGAGAGAGAGAGAGAGAGAGAGAGAGAGAGAGAGGCCAGAATTTTGAAGTAAAGTATCTCCATTTTTAAATAGTTGTCTTGTTTTCATAAAGAGGTTTGTGAGTACCATAGGCTATTTGTTTGCAATCTCTGAACAGCCAGGCCCCAGGTGCAGCATCTTTGTCACTAAATCCTGATGAATTTGTGACCACAGCTCGCCTCCACATCTTCGAAGACAGTCAGTTTCAGAGACATGGGAGGGCGATTTTAACGAAGACCCAGCAACACTTAACGTTTAGCCATCCCCCCAAATACTGTCTCTTCATACTCCTTACTTTTGTTCACATATGCCTACCTTCAAAATAACCTCTTCCTGGATGACTCCTATTCAGCCTTCAAAACCCAGCTCAAATGTCCACATCTCTGTAAACCCTTTACTGAGCATCACCTTCCTTTTCGAAGGTTAATTCCCTGCCCCACCTCTGCATCTCCGCCACTCCACTCCCCATGTTCACATGATGTAGTAGCCAGGGTCCCAGTTAAAAACAAATGGAACGCTCAAACTGGACAATATAAGGATGCTTTCCTAAAGGGGCTATTACTGTGAAGTGCGTGTTACAAGGGGCAGGGGTTAAGGAAAGTACTAGTGTACAGTGCAGCGCCTGGAGATAGCAACACGAGGGAGCTGTTACCCCCAAGGCCTGAAGCTGCGAAGGGAGGAACAGTTACAAAACTCACGAAGGATAGGGAGAACTGTGGATTTCCGGACAGCCTTACCTCAGTGTGACCTGTCAGGAGGGAGCCAGGAGGATAAAACCTCCACCTCACTTTCCTCCTACTCACCAGTATCTTGTGGGTGCCTGTCGTTGGCGGAACACAGACAGCAGCCAGAAGACAAGGAAGTCTGCTGATACTGTATATATGATTCAGCCTCTGGCTGCCAGAGGGGAGGGAGAAGAAGAGAGAGGCAGAAACAAGATGCCAGCACCCACCATCCTCTGTACAGACCTCTATCAGAGCACTTTCTGTTTGGTGTCCGGTCCCCCAGAGACTGGGAACTGCTGGAGGATAGTCATGTCTGATGCCCCCAAATCTGGCACAGAGCAGGTGATTGAAAAGTGGTGATGAGACTTCCCAGTGCATCATACCGCACCTGATAAAATATAGACGAAGATTAGGGACTATCTTTGGGTTCTGCATCGTCATGAAGGAATCATGAACGTCTTCCTCTCATTCAGTATTTTCTCAGCATCGACTGTGCGACATATTATCTCTGACCTCCAGGAGCAAATTGTGATCTTAAACGAGAGACTCCCAGAGCAAGGAAGTTAGACAGCACCTATTCCAAAATTCTCTGCGTGGGTTCCACAGAACACTGGTCTGCTCTGATGCTCAGGGATGTAGTATCAGAGGAGGGAAGACCACTGTCAAGTGTAAGGGCCTATGGATTAAGTAAATGCCTTTCCTGCAGGACTTATCAGAGCCTTTAATTTACCATTGTGTGATGTGACTCTCCTAAAGAGGGCCATAGCAGGCAGCCTTTCCCAAAAGTATTTGGTCATGGGATCCTTTTCCCATGGAGCGTCTTGTAAGTCCATTTTGTTGGAATATATGAGGCCTGACACTTAAGTTTCTGAACTTATTGCAATGATGCAATAAGTTTTTTATCAGGGGGATTATTCATCATGAATTTGTACCAACTGGACACACAGTTAACCAAGTTTACTATTTGGAAGTGCTGAAAAGGCTGCATGAAAAAGTTAGACGACCTGAACTTTTCACCAACAATTCATGGCTCTTGCATCACGACAATGCACCAGCTCACACGGCACTGTCTGTGAGGGAGTTTTTAGCCAGGAAACAAATAACTGTATTGGAACACCCTCCCTACTCACCTGATCTGGCCCCCAGTGGCTGGGAGAATTGGATAGCCACGTGCAAAAGAATGAAACTGGACTGCTATTTGTCACCATGTACCAAAGTTAATTCAAAATGGATCAAAGACTTAAGCATAAGACCTGACACAATAAACTGCATAGAAGAAAACATAGGTACTAAACTTACGGACCTTGGGTTCAAAGAGCATTTTATGAACTTGACTCCAAAGGCAATGGAAGTAAAAGCTAAAATCCTTTCTTTACCTGAAGATAAAGGAAATATTGAAAGGAAGACATTTTGATAACATTCAAGACGTCAAGGGTAATACGACGACAGCTCTGATGGCCATTCCAGAAAAAGAGTTCCAAAATTGCTTTGAAGGGTGGACTAGGTGCTGGCGTCAGTGCATAGCTTCCCAAGGGGAGTGATATTCAGAAGGTGACCGTAGTGATATTCAGGAATGAGGTATGTAGTGCTTTGTCTAGGATGAGTTCACGAACTTTGTTGTCCGACCTTGTACTTGGGAAAACATTGACTTTCTTTAACTAGTTCATTTTATAGATGGGAAAACTGAGGTTCCAGCAGCTGTCACCAACCAATCTAGCAGGCAGCACAATTTGCAAGAGGAAACAAATGTCGCACTTGCATCCCTTGTTGCCTTCTCGTCTTTCTCCACATTCTCATCCATTCTTGCTCAGTGGGTGTCTCTCCCAAACCATGACTGGGGCTAGATGGGGAGTAGCAGGTGGTCCTTCCCACTACGCACGCGTGGACCTCTGGCTATGGCTGTCATGGAGCATTGGCCTCCTAACTGAGGGGTCTGACCCATTGTGAGATGTGTCACAACGATGAAACAGAACCTTGTTGGGTCACGCATGGAGAGACGATGGCAATGAGTGAAGGGAGGGAGAGGGTAATCGAGCACTGCTTTTCGCTGGGGTGACATTTTACTGTCTCTCCTGGCAAGGACCTCTGGCCATTAGCAGGAAAACTCTATTCCTGACAGAGCAGCCAGAATGGGTTTTCAAAATAGCAAGCCTGACAATAGCACTTTTATACTGAAATCTCTTCAGTGGCTTCTCTTTGCCTTGGGACAAAGTCTCAATATTTTCTCATAGATTTTACCTTTCTCTTTGACCTCGTCTGGTGCCCCCAACTGTCTCCTTGACCCTGCCCTTTGCATACACTGCATTCCCGCCAGTGAACACTGCATTCGGTTCCTCAGACTCCCCACTCACCTGTGCACCTGCAGACCTTTACATGTACTTTCTCCACTGAGAACTTCCTCTTTCCATCCAAATAAATGCTTGGCCAGCTTCCATTACAAGAGGCAGGGTGGTGGCTGGTTAATGCTTGGGCTCAGCAGCCTAAGGTTTGTCACTTCTTAGCTGTGCAGCTTTGGGAAAATGACAACCTCTCTGGGCCTCAGTTTATTTGTCCCTAAAATGGTGATGACAATAATATCTATTGCCTTCAAAAATGTTTTAAAGGTTAAAGGAAATACTCCTTTACCTGTCACAGACTAAGTGCTCAAAGGCATGATTCTTCTTCCTTCAAGTTTCAGTTTAGATGCCGATCCTCTGGGAAAGCTTCTCTGACTCTCCCTGTGCTCGTGTACACACACACACACACACGCACACATGCACGCACACACACACACGCACACACACACACATGCACGTAGCCCTTCCCATATCTCCCCAAGGCAACTGTACTTTCTCCACCTCTGCCCCTAGCATTTACCTCCTGGTGAAGCAATTGTCTACTTACTTTGCTAACCTTCTGCTTCCCTTGCTCATTAGCCCTAGACAGGTAGAAACTGTAGCTTGTTGCAATCCCAGCCCCCAGGACAGTCGGTAGCTATGGACAATTTCTATTACTTTCTTTTGTGCCCCGGCAGCAAAACAGTGTCAGAGCAGGCATTGAGTCCCAGACCTGGAGGGGAAAGCATTTCCCCAAAGTCACACAGCTTGTCTTCGGTGAAGGCACGACAGACCCCAGTCTCCAGCATCTTGTCTGGGGCATTCTCAGTTCCTTGGAGGTCATACAAAGGAAACCCAGTTCCCACTACCGCGGAGGTCTCAAGATTGCCGTACCCTCTAATTTTCAAAGGGAGAAAGGAAAAGCTTACCTTCCCCGCCCCCCAATTCCCTAGGCAAGCATATCCTTTCCTGAAAGACAATGGGTTCCATGTCCTTTTCAGTAAAGCAGCAATGGTCTCCTTGCTGAATTACAGTCACTGATGACTTCTTTTAAAGTTTTAAAGAGAGTGATCGGCTTGGGGAAATGTGTTACCCGGGTAAAATGACTCTTGGTGGGGACAGGGGTAGGATCAGGGAGAGCCCTCAGGCTCAGATGTCCCCAAAGGAAATGGGGATCACTGGTCTCTAGTTTCTGCTGTGAATTGTGTCTTTCAGGCAGCCCAGCCCTGGGCTGGGTCACCAACACTGATGCCCATGGGATCACCTTGGCTCTGTCCAAAGCAAGTATCCTTGTTCTATTAGGTTCCACTCCTCCCTGCAGCTGCAGGGGTTTCTGAAAGGGTGACCTCCTTTTAGTACAGATGATTCATGGTGCTTAGAATAGCAGGGTGGACTTAGAAATCAATCCTGGCCACCTCTTTACCTGTAGAGAAACTAAGACCAGGAGACGACAAACAATTGGCAGGAGATCACACAACAGGTGAGTGGCAGAGCCAACTGAGATCTGTCCATCTTTCTATCACACCTGGAGACTTGCTTGCTGATGCTGATGAAACAGCCATATTGCGATAGATTTGGAATAGCAACAAAACAAAAAAAAGAAAGAAAAGTAAAGAAAATGGCAGAATGCCAGTTTAGCAATTGTAAACTCCCTCGTGCTCCCTCCCTTGATGGCCCACAGCAAAAGAATTGGACTACATAAGATAAATATGTTAGCTAAGGTTTGAACATGGCCTCAATATCAGAAACTTTCCCAAGTGCTTTATATTCGTGGCCTCGTTTACCGTTCCCAATGACCCAAGGTTTAGTCGTCATTCTTTTACAGATGGGCAAACTGACGTTGACAAACATTAAGAGACTTGCCCAACGTCACACTGCTGAGATGTGGCAGAGCCAAGCCACGACCACGTTTTTCTGACAGCAGATCTTATGCACGCAACTGTTAGGCTATCCTGCCTCTTGTTCCACAAATATTTAGTGAGAACCACTCAAGCCAAGGTGCTGAAACGTCAAGGCTGAGCAAGACATGAATAGATCATTACTAAATTATTTGTGATCAGAGCTTTTTAGCTCTCCAGTGTTGATTACTTTCAAAGTGCTTCCATCCTTCTCTCTGTGATGCACTTGGACCCACACAGCCTTCCAAGGAAGTCAGTGTGGGTGTTCTCTGCCTGTGACGGAGCTGGATGCTGATGCTCAGAGAGGAGACAGGACTAGTTTGAATAACACACCAGGTTGGTGTCACGTCCAAGGTCTCCAACCTCCATTAGACAACCCAGAATATTCAAACATGCTCCTGGTGGCCAGAATTAGTCCCAAAGCTGAGGATTAGTAAAAGTGGAGAGAAATCACTCCTATTGATTTACACTGCTCATTTATAAATTCTCTTTAGATTCACAGAGAAGGGCATCTAAGGAGAGATCTCTGGATTCAGTAGAGGTGTGTGTGGTGAAGTCCCCGGCAGACCTTATTATGGTCCCTCAGACCTTGTCACCATTTGGGCTTCTTTTTGGTCCAGAAATCCCAATAAATGGAATTATGGAGCTGCAATCCTAGTGGTCTAACCTGTGAATTTGCCAGCATGTGCTGTAATTTTCTCTCCCTTCTCTCTTCTTATCTTCTCCCCAGCTCCATCACACACAGACCTGGTTTCTGAATAATGAACGATACAGTATACACTCTGCAGCCTCAATCTCCCTGCTATTTCTTGTGGAAATGAGTTTTGACCTTAATTAACTGTTCAGGAACGGGGCACATTGCTATACCCACTGTGATTAGAGCAAAGAATTAGCCCTGAAGATAAACAATAAAAGTGTAAGGTTGAGGGGTGACTTACGGAATTATAAAGCGAGTAAGGAAGCTTCAGTCTCCCCTGAAGATGCTATATAATTCATTGCAAGACTGATCGTGCTTGTGCTAGAATGAACATTGGGGAGAATGTTGCTTCTCCACTGAAGGGCTCAATTCTTTAATAATTCCTGTCACTGTCCAGGGTACTGACCTAGCTATTGGAGAGTCCAAATATTTGACCATTTCCAAGGACTTACTTGTTCTAGGTATGGCGTAGAGGTAATGGCTGGTCATGACATAGATTGAGATCCCAAGTCTATCATTGATTCTGGTGACATTGGTCTCAACCGCTCAGATCTCTAACCTGTCAATTGGAGAAAAATGCTTACACTCCTCACTGCACAGAGCGATGAAAAAGATTCAGTATCATTAAATGTATTTTTTTTTTTGAGATCAAAGAATGGTGATGCTTTTTTCCCATTACAGTTGACATTCAATATATATTAGTTTCAGGTGTACAGCATAGTGGTTAGATATTTATATAACCCCCAATTAAATGTATTTCAAAGTCTGGTTTTGTACCTTGAAAATATGGTGATGATGGTGGTGATGGTGGTGATTCAAGCCACCCCAAACTTCTCCCTGCTCTCTGAACATGACATGACTTTACTTTCTCAAGGTCTTGACTTGCGCTGTTCCTTAGAAATGCCCTCCTTTGTCTAACTGGATAACTCCTATTCAGTCTTCAAGGCCCATCTTAAATGTTTCCTCCTCAGGAAGCCTTCCCTGATTTCACTTTCTCCTTTGTGCTTTTAGGTCCCTTTGTACTTCTCTTTCCTACGAGACCTAAGGTACAATTTATTGTCTTATTGTAGGAATATCTGTCTCCTCTCCCCAAATCAGAGCATCTCCAAGGCCAGAGATGCCTTACGCATCTCTCTATCCACAAAACTTAACTCAGGGCTTGTCATTTACATTGTGTGTCTGAAAGAATGGTTGTGGCTTCTCCCAGAAGGAAAAGAAGGGAGATATTAGAGCTATTTCCCAGAGGAAAAAATAGCACCGCGGACTCAAATTTTAAAATCTGTGCTCAGCAGTTGAAATCTAAACACAAGACAAAAGAAAAAGCAAGAGCTTGGAACTCAGGTGGTTCCAGGTTTGAAGGCTTTATCTTACGTGCTGGCTCTGATCAGGGAAAGCCTCCTCTTTTCTCTGCGTCTCAGTTCCCTTGCCTATAAAACTAAGAAGGTCATATTCTATGTGGTGGGATCTCTACAGAGATTAAATGAGAACAACCCAAGTTTCCATCAACAGAAGAATGCATCTGATGGACTATTATGCAGCTGTAAAAATGAATAAACCACAGCTACAGGCATTAATGTTGATGAAGATCAGATAGTTAGTATTGAGACAAAGACATCAATCCCATAAGAATCCACAGCCTATGGGACCATGTCCATAAAGTTCAAAAACAAGCAACACTAAACACTCTATTTAGAGACAGAATAGCATAACCACTAAGAACTCTGGAGCCAACAGTGTTTAAAAAGCGGCATTCCCTCCTCCTAGCTGAGTGCCCCAAAGGGAGTTACTTAACCTCTCTGTGCTCCACTTCTTTCACCTGAAGAGTATTGAAGACAGCATCAGTCCCTACTTCAAAGGGTTGTTGTAAGGAATAAAAGAATGAACATGTGCAAAGCGCTTAGCCGAGTGCCTGGTACAAAGCACACACGATGTAAATATTAGCTCCTAGTATTATTTTGGTCTTGGTTATTGTTATTATTTACAAGCATGTACCTGCTGGCAAAACTGTAAAGAAAAGCAAGGGAGATGATTAAAACAAAAGTCCGGGGAGTGGTTTCTTTTAGGGCCTTCTCAATTGTGAATGATGTTCTATTTTATGAGCCAAGTGGTGAGTACGCAGACAGTCGTACTATTATTATTCTTTAACCGTCTACATAGATTTTCACCATGTTGTATGTATGCCGTGTTTAACGATACAATTTTTTGAAAGATTAGGTGGAATTAATTCTTGCAAAGGATCAGCACCCTTTTTCTCCTCCTCCTCCCAGCTGAAATCGAGCCTTTTCTGCAGGCTTCTGGATGACGTATTTGCCGTCACAACGGGGCCTCAACCTCCTGGAGAGGAACTTATCTGTTCAGCAGCCATCCCCATCCATCATCCCCCAAGCAGTGTGTTTTACATTCATCTGCGGATGAAGATAAAAGGGTGGTGTGGTGCCCTTTTGAAGATTGCTGGCAGGATAAGCATGAAGAGGAAGGATTTCATATTTTACCCTGGGCGTTCCAGCAGCCGCCTGCCTCAGAACTGAAGAAGCTTGGCTTGCTTCTCAAGTGTTTACTGAAAAGCAAAATGCCCAAGGAAGAACAGAAGATGCCTAGGCCCAGCAATACGACATCTCCAGGTGAAGAATGTATCACCTATGCCATCATCACATTTCATTTGAGCGTTCTGATGTTCCAGGGATTTGCCCAGTGTGCTTTGGGGCAAGCACAGGTCACGAGAGGCTGTATACAAGAAATCCTGTAACAGATATGGTACCTTAGCATCCAAATGAGATACCACTGGAGAATACTGAACGGACAAGTGACATGATTTGATTTCATTTTAAAAGGATCCTCCTGGCTGCTGTGTGGAGAATGAATTTGGGGACAGGGATGGAGGCAAGGAGGGCAATGGGGAGGTTACTATAATAACTGAGATTAGATATCATAGCTGCTTCGGCCAGAATAATAACACGGCTGGCTTTAAGAAGTCATCAGGTTCTAGATTATGTGGAAGGTCAGATTTCCTGACAGACGATATACGGAGAGTGAGGAAAAGAAAGCAGTGAAATGGACTCCAGGTAGCTGCCAGGATGGAGTTACCATGTATGAGATGTGGGAGGTACAGGTGTGGGAGGCTGGACACCTTCGGTTGGATGTCTATTGATGTCCGAGTGACGATGCTGAGCAAGACTGTATGGATTGGGAGAGACTGAGGCTGGAGATAGTACTTTCTGTGGGAGTTGTCAGAGCACAGCTTGTGTATAAAGCTCCGGGACTGGATGAAACCCTGTGGGAGTGAGTGTGGAGAGGGAAGAGTCCTGAGTCCTGAGATGCCCTGGTGTGTACAAGGCGAGCAACGCGGAAGGACCAGGAAAGGAGGTGAGAAAGGAGGAGGCAGGTAGGGAGAACAACCAGGAGCATGTCTGTCCTGGGAGCCACGTGAAGAAAGCGTTTCAAGACGAACGCATCTCAGCAATCAGTTGTCACAAATACTGCTCACAGTTCAGGCTAGAAGAACACTAAGGATGGTCCACTGGATGTGGCCAAACAGAGCTCATCGGTGACCTTGCCAGGAGCAGTTTCAGAGCAGCTTGGCTGCAGTGGGCTCCAGGGAGACTAGGCGAGGAAGAATGAGAGGAACCTGGACAACTCTTTGGAGTAATTTTTTCTCTAAAGGGAACAGATGGTGGCTGGAGTGGGATGTAAGGTCAAAGGAAATTTTTATTGTTGTTATTTTTGTTTGTTTTGTTTTCAGAAGGGAGCTGTTTGCAGCAAATGTGCTTGCTGATGGAAATGACTCAGTCGAAAGTGAAAAGCCGATGACACAGAAGAGAAAAGGATCAACTACGGGGGTGATGTGCTTAATTCGGTGCAAGACAAGGAAGCCAGGGCCCCAGCGGAGAGCCTGGCACCTCCGTGGGGACGGGAAGGGGGCTGATGTGCGGTTTCACCTGGGGAAGGTTGGCAGGTGTGGTGGTGGCAGGAGCTCACGATGGGGAAAATCTCTTCCTGTTTGTTTGGGGGAAAGAAAGCAAGGTTATTAACCAAGACTGAAGAGGAAGAGTTGCAGGGCCGAAGAGAGAATTATGAAACCTATCTAGCAGCTGGAATCATGGAAATGCAATAGGACTGGGCAGTGAGCGAGCATGAATTTAAAGTGAAAAATAGCTCCAACATGTGGATGTACACAGCCACAGGTGTGGAAAATGCCAGCACTTGAATTTAACCTGGGTTGAGGTTTTCCCAGGTGAGTGTAAGGAGGTAGGGACTGATTATAACAAGAGCCTTCTCTCTCTCTCTCTCTTTCTCCACACATACACATTAACACAGCTAGACACCTTGAGGGGATGTGGAGGGAGGTGTTTGTCACTTTCAGAAATATGATAGAACTGTCAGCTGTGTGACAGGTCCATCATTGTGAAGTGAGCTGCATGCATTTTGATTCTAACGTGACTGTTGCATCTGTTCTGCATTGGTGTATCATCTTGCCCCGCCCCCCCACCCCCACCCCCATCAAACCAGAGAATGAAAACAAAGAAGAATCATGAGCATCGGGAAAGGAGGAAGTGGGAATTACCACCACAAAACTAGAAGTGTATGTCTGAGACTGTTCTCTTCATTCCCTCAACCCCACGTGTCTGAAACAAAGTGCCCGGTACTTGAGGGGTCATGAATGATTCTCTTTCTCCTCCTGCCCTGGAAAGGCATAAATCGCAAAGGGGCCCATTTTGGGACAAGCAGACTCTCATCAGCATCTAATTCAAGTACAAGAAAATTGCTGGGGACAGGCAGCGAGCCGAGAGCTAATTCAGCTGGGAGAGGGGGAGCGTGTGGACAATGGCCACCGATACAGGTGGGAGTGTTCAATCTTATTGGGAAGGGCTCCTAATTATGTGATTCAACACCTAGATAAAGGATTTTTAAAGCACAAATAGCTTTTTCTGTAATAGCTTTTCCTTTTCTTAGGTGTACCTGGGCAGAGAGACAGAGGACAAAGGAAAATGTCTCAGTGACCCAAGCAGTATGGATCCCTGTGTGCTCAGTAAGACACAGCAGCCCAGGTTTGTGGGCTCACAACTGCCCGGGGATGGGGACTGTGGATGGGGGTGAGGGTGGAGGATGGGCAAAGAGTTGCTGCTCCTGGGCCCAACCCCAATTAGTTATCAAAGGCAGTCTGTTTACAACAGTCCTACGAAAGGAAGGATTTTAAAGCTCTGTGGGAAGGAGTTGGGGATCGATTAGCAATGTCTGCCCTGAACATGGAAGTGGCAAGCGGTGGTGCATATGCCATGTATCAGCCATTCGTTACCCAGGACGCTTTTGTGGAAAGCATATCAATCCCCCTAGATGCGAGCCTGGCTGTAAGGCAATAGGGCAGTGTGTCAGGTCAATAGGTCCTTCCCAGGATATAAATCCACATCCTACCTCCACCATTCCACTACCCATGTGACCTTGGGCAAATAACTACACCTCTTGGAGCCCCGTCTTCTTCTTCCTCTTTTTCTTCTTCTCTTCTTCTTCCTCCTCCTCCTCCTCCTCCTCCTCCTCCTCCTCCTCCTCCTCCTGCTGCTGCTGCTGCTGCTGCTGCTGCTTCTGCTTCTTTTGCTTCTTTCGGTACAAAAAGGAAGTATGGGAAGAATAATCACTACCTTACTGGTGGTTTTGAGCATAAAATGACTATTAAAGCCCTTTGTGTGCTGTGAATTTCTATACTATAATAGCACAAAGCATTCTTAATATAGTTATAATGATTTCTATTATTAGTTTTTGGTATACTGTCAACTACGTGCCAGGTATCCTGCTTGGTACTTTTATGTATGTTATTTATTTCTCATAATGGCTCTGCAAGTGAAGTATTCATCATTGTCTCCATTATATAGAGGGGAAAACTGAGTTTCACAAAGGGGAGGCGTGCGGACAGAGCCAGGAGTGCAGTTTCCAGGCTCTCGGCCTCATGTGGAAAGGTGCTCACTCGGGTAGTAAATGGCCATCAACTGGGATTGGATGGCCATCAGCTGTAACCAGTGAGCCATTGGCCACTAATATAACTGCTGTGGCTATGCTAGCAGAAAATGGGGGTTAGCAAGAAGATGGTGGGTCAGCTAGCAAGCATGGATTGCAGTTAGCATGGTGGATTGCAGCTAGCGAGGGGAGTCGGTCAGTTGGCAGAAAAGCGGACAGCAGGTCGTACGTCATGTGAACCCAGCCTCCAGTGAGACTATAGTGGTGTGACTCCCCTACCTATGGCTCCATGGATGTTCCTTTTTGGCCTCACCATGTCCTGTGTTCTTATGTGGGGAGCAGGACCTGAGATCCCACCTGTCACCCCGCACGACAGGAGGTGACTCACTCTTTGTCACACAGGCAACGGGGATGGATCTAGGATATGAACCAGGCTGGAGAGACCTCTAAGTCATTGCCTTTAATCTCCACTCTCCATTTCTTAGCACCAATCAGCCTAGGAGCCCGGCTTCCTAGGTCTGAGTTCCAGTTCCTTTGAAGACCCATAGAGTCGAAGAGGTTTGCAGAGTTTCCCCCAAGGGGAAGAGAGGCCAAGCCTGGGACACTGGACAGTTGGCTCCCTCTCCCCACTCAAACCTGAGCAGCTCTCATTTCCTCTATTTCCCATGTCAGGATTCCAGGCATGATTTAATTTGAAAAGGAGCCCTGCTGCTTAAAAGAAGTTTGAAACCCATCTCCTTAGATGATGGTGGCTGTCATTTATGCAGCATCAGTTCTTATATACCAAGCCTTTCACATACGCTATTCCCAGCCCTCAGTAACAAAACTACAAGGGAGGCATTGTGATCCCCATTTTTTAGAAAAGGAAACAGCAGTGCAGAGAGATTCAGTGTCTGGCTCGTGGTCACTTTGGTAGTTGTGTCTAAGCAGGTCTTTCAATTAAGATGGGTCTGATTTTGAAGCCAGTCGTTAAAGCGTCAGGCTCCTGCACCATCTCTCTTAGTGGAGGCAGTTTATAATTAGTATCATTTCATTGTTATTGTGAGAAAAGATACTCCCGGGGAGGGATTGTCCAAATGATGGAGGGGAGGTCAGCCAAGGGATATTTGGATTCCACGCCGGTGAATCTCTAAGCCAACAAGGGTGCTGACCTGCTATAACAAGCAATCTTCTTGTTATTTAAAAACTATCCAAACAGCGTGAGTCTCGAGGCAGAACTGAGAACTAGATTTTACCAGTCGAGACCCTGTGCCTAGAAAATTTTTTCAGTTTTTCAGGAAGATCACTGACAAACATAATTTGAAAATCTTTCTCCTTAACATGCTGCCTCCTGTCAAAGAATAGGATTCTCATGCATATTTCATCCTGTGTCTTTTTAATTAAAAGCTATTATATATCTATTTTTCAGCTGCTATAGTGGGTGGGAGGGAATGGAAGTGTTCATTCAACACTTGTTATGCTCCTTTTACATGCCAGCCCTGGGATGAGCACGGGGATATGCGAAGGTGATTAAGACACAGCCCCTCCGTTCAAGAGGGTTACAACCCAGTTGTGGGGGAAAGAGATATGTAAATAACTAAGTATAATGAGAGGAGGGGCCCAATGTCTGTGATGGAAGCATATTCATGGGGAGGAGGGATTTCTAACAGGTGAACTCCGAGTCAAATCCAGCCCATCAGAGTATGGTGAGGGCCTCGTGAAAATTAAGTGTGTGAACAATTATCAACAGGAGATTTCACATAAAAATCTAGATTTAGAAATTCCCATGAAAAATCGGAAGATCTGGCAACACTAGGCCTGGATTTCCACACAGTAACCATCAGCTGGAGCTGAGTAGGGGCCACCCCTCCTAAAAAGACTCAATTTTCCACTTTGCCTCAGTCCCCACCCCTCCTTATTGTCCTACACCTGTCCTGCTAGGCTCATTTATGCAGCCACCCTGGCCTCTGGATGGTCTCAGTTGGTGATAATTTTATAGGAATGCAAGACAGCAAAGCCTCTCTGGCCTGGGCTTGCTGCCTCTCAGATCTTCCCCTGGGCTACAGAGCCTGGTCTCTAACTCCTGGTGACCTTGGGCAGATCATTTCTTCTCTCTAGATCTAAATTTCCTCATGCTTTATAATTATTGAATTCTGGTACAGGTAGGCTTTTAAAAAGAAAAGTTGAGGGAAGGAAGGAAAGAAAGAAGAAAAGAAGGAAGGAAGGAAGGAAGGAAAAGAGGGAGGGAGGAACTGTCATGTCACTTTCTCAGACTTTTTGTGAAAATCAAACAGGCCCTCAGGAACAAGCCTGTAAAATTTAAAGTAATATACAGATATAAGGTATTTTTAATAAAATAGTTGTGTTTCTGAATTTGCAAAAAGCATCCTATGGAATCCTAGAATGGTGAGAGTCTACTTAAAAACATGTATTATCAATGTTTTGGAAATAGGGTTTTAAATTCAATATTGTTCGTCTTGCAGGACTTGTCAGAGACTTTATTGTGCCTTAAAATGAGGTATACGTTCTCACTAGAGGGAGATCCCATGTGGGTATCTCGTACCTGGCTGGCCAGGGAGCTCTTCCTTCACAGAATGTCATGAAGGACAGTGTTCTATGATACATACTTGGAGAAATGCTGAGTTGCTTTCATGCACGAGGACACTCCAATCACTAGGGAAAGTGTTGATCATTATCACATAAAAAGAGTGACAGAAAATATAGATGTGGATTCTGAATTTTAGTTCAGGCTTTTTGTACAATAGTTTCTTTCTTCAGTGATCCTTTCCTAACCACGACTATTTCTCTCCACCCTTTAGGCTGACTTGAGGCTTCCCTTAGGCTCCCACAACTTCTCCTTTCCGCCACGCTTCCTCCAACCCAGCACACAGCAGCTGGGTGGTAATCTCATAGACGATGGATTCCATGAGGCCTGTGCACCTTTGTCTTATCACGTCTGTCTCGCACATCAATAAATCCCCAGAGCCTAGCAGTGCCTGATACATAGATTCTCTCTCTCTCTCTCTCTCTCTTTCTCTCTGATACATATTCAGTTTTCTTATATTATATATAGATAATAGAAAAGCAGATAGAAAAAAAGATAGGATCATATGTATATACATATATATGATATATATTTAAATAAATAGCTAGAAAGAAAGAAAAAGACAGAATAGATAGGATCTAATATATATCTAATATACATTCAGAGATCGATATAGATAGATAGATAGATAGATAGATAGATAGATAGATAGATAGATAGAATCTAATATATATCTAATATATATTCAGATAGCTAGATAGCTGGATGGGTGGATGGAAAGAAGGAAGGAAGGAAGGAAGGAAGGAAGGAAGGAAGGAAGGAAGGAAGGAAGGAAGGAAAGAGAGAGAGAGAAAGAAAAAGAAAGGAAGGATCTAATATATATATATATATATATATATATATATATATATATATATATATATATAGTCAGATAGCTAGATAGATGGATGGAGGATGGCTGGCTAGAAATAAAGATAGATGAATGGATGGATAGATGGATAGGTAGAAGGGAAGAATAAACCTCTCTTTACAATTGTGTTTCCACATAAAATTTCAGGATGGAGGATTTTCCTTGAAGCGCCCAAATAATTCAAGAGGTAAGGGAAAAGCAACATTTTTATGCCAATTATCTGACAAACAGATTGCCTGGGTATTTGTCCGACTTCCCTTCTGGGTCTGCTTTTTCAGCATGGAGACAAGAACAGACGCAGACGCTCTGTTCCAAGTAAATTACCTTCCATTGAGTCAATCGCGCTGTGGCAAGCAGGATGGTTTTTTTTTTTTCTTTTTTTTTTTCCATCACAAAGTGTTTCCTCAAAGTCCGCCTTTGATTTGCCTTCCCAAGGCTTCACAACCTCCCAGCTTCTCCAGAGTTGCTGCTTTGATAAAGGCATTCAGTCTCTCTGGTTTCCGTTTTGCTGGGCATGTTGGATGCCTGTGGGAAGGCAGGTCCTGCTGGAAAATGAGCAGAGCATTTCAGCCCATGTGACCTGAATTTCACAGCAGCTCTGAGCTCTGGCTCTACAGCAAGCAGTGGAGGGTCTGTGCAAAACCCAGGACCCCCGATGGGAAGGGGCACGGGAGGATATCTACACCAGAACCCTGAACAGAGGCCAACACCTCTGAGTCCAAGAGGCTGCAAACATGGGGGACAAAGGGAACTGACAATTAAGTCCTTACTGTGTACCAGGCCTTGTGTTCAATTATTATCCCCATTTTAGCGATGGGAAAACTGAGGCTCAGAGAATCAAAGCAACCTGTTTCATAACCATGAACCCATCTCTGTCTGATTCCAGTAGATCAGAGGTCATCAAGGTTTTCCTGCAAAGGGCCAGATGGTAAATTTTTTCAGCAACTAGTCAACTCTATCGTTATAGCATAAAAGCAGCCCCCTATGATGCCTAGATGAATGGGCATGGCTATTTTCCTATGAAACTTTATTTGGCCCACAGGCCACAGTTTGCCACCCTGCACTACATGCTACTTCCTCTGAGGCTGATTCATATTACCCTTCTTTACTGAGTGCTTATTGTGTGTGAAGAACTGTGCTGGGCACTTAAGCTGTATTTTCTGGTTTCATCTTTACATCGGTTCTTGAAGGTCTTATTATTCTCCTCATTTGTGAGTCTGAACACTTGTATGGCCTCCTTGCATATATATCACTGAGCCAGAAACAAGGCAACTTTGGAGGTCTCCCATTTTCCTCCTACATCACGTGGGTTTTCACATTTTCCTTTGCAACCGCACAACATAAGCAGGCATGTGTTTGCAAAGGTCACGGAATTCAAATAAAGTGCACGATGCTTCCTTTTCTTCTGCAGAAATCACAAGAAAATATAATGAGACAGCATTACTTTGCTTTGATTAGCAGGTCCGTTTCTGTCCTGCGGGAAAGCCTTCGACCTAGGGAGGAGTGGTTGGCAGGGAACTGAGAGCTTTTCCCCTAGGATGAAGCCAGAGAACTCTTTCTTGCCTGAAAACAAACAGGAAGTGACAGGCATTGCCACTTCCTAGGAACAGTGAGAATGAATGCTACTTCCTCCTTGGAGATAAATGTGTGCTGTAGAGATGAGCATGTAACGTGGCCTGGGCCAAATGGCTCCTGTACTCTCAAAGGTCTCCCAACACACTCTTACCGTGAATGGATTTCCACCGTGACTGTTACCTTTCTAAGAATAACATAAAGGCTCCATCAGTCATTAACACAATAGTGTGAATTAGGTCGACCTCAGAGCAGAAAAAGTACTGGACTGGGAGCAGAGAAATGTGGATTTGAAAACACTGACTTCAGCCACTTTAACCAACTGTGTGGCCACAGGCAAATCATATTTTCCTCCACGGGGTGTAGAAGCTGAACCAGAGCAAAGGTTATAAGTGGTCTGTAAGTCACGGGGAGCCCTGAGATATATTCTATCTCCGTTAAATATTTTTTTATTTTTAATGGGATCATTAATTTTTAACACTTTAAAAAGAACACTTAGTAATTTATTTAAATATATTTAAATTTACATTTAGTACTGAAATTTAATCATATATTTAAATAATACATTTAAAAATAATTTTTAATTTGAGATCTTTTTTAATTGGGAAAATTAATGTAAATAATTAGGATTTGCCACAGACCCCCGTGCTCCCTGATGCTTCATCTCTGACTGCCTCTCACCTTCATGCACCTGCCTGGCCCCTGTAGTTATTTGATTTCAGTACTGGATTGTGAACTTCGCTCTGGATTTTGATGCAATGAGAATAGACTAAAAACTGACCTGTAAAGGGGTGGGACTTTGGGCAGGTTACGTTTTGATGATGGGGCAGGCAGAACATCTGTCCTCACAAACAAAATGTTTTCTGGGGAATGTGAGAAACTCTGAGATATCAAGGGGACAGGCAGAATGTCATCATTTCCCCAGTGAAATTTTCGTGTCCTTGCCTTGACACAGGATACACACACCTAATTGAAAGAATTCTAGGATAAAGAAGAGGTCGTACATATATACAACGGAGTACTTCTCAGCCACAAAAGAGAGAAAATATTGCCATTTACGACAACATGGATGGACCTTGAGGGTCTTAACGCTAAGTGAAGTAAGTCAGATGGAAAAGGTCAAAAACCGTATTTCACTCATAGGTGGAATATTGTTTTTAAAAAGAAACAAATGAACCAAAAAATAAATAAATAAAACAAAAACAAATTTACTGATACAGACAACAGATTGGTAGTTACCAGAGGGGAAGGGGGTGGGGGAAGGGTCAAACGTACGGTGATAGATGAAAACTAGACTTTTGGTGGTGAGCACACTGTAGTTTATACAGATATCAAATTATAACGTTGTACACCTGAAACTTACATATTATTAACCAACGTTATCTCAATAACAACCTAGAAAGAAAGAACCCTGAAGTCCAGTCTACACACCAGACTTCAAACCCAATTCCAACCATTTCTCTGGGCAAGTTCCTAAACAAACCTCGCAGAGGCCCTTAATAAATAAATGAATGGTAATCATCTTTTCTATGTTTTTATTTTGTGTTAACTTCCTGTAGAAGCCATTTCTAGGTACACTTTCTCTCCACAAAACAAAGTAGAAATTGTTTTGACCACTTTATAGATGAGACATGGAGGCTCACTAGACCCAGAGATTGTAGGAAGTCGCACAGGCAGGATTCTGGCCTCCTCTCTCTGCCTTCAGAGCCCACACACCTTCCATGTTGCCAAGATGCTCCCAAGTTCTACCTGTCAAGCTGAGCAGTTGACGAAAGTCACCTGCTAGGGCAGGTGTGAGGATTGATTGCGAGCGACCACCCAGATGAGAGCCCTATTGCTGGGTGCAGCTGCAGGGTCGCTGGAGTGCCTGGATCCCAGCTGATTGTAATTTAGTTATTTATTCTGGAAGATTCTTGCTCATGAAGCAATTCCCTTGCTTGTTTCTGCTGAATTCAAGGTCATGAGGAAGGAGATGTCCAGAGGACTCCACTTCCTGCCAATCCCCTTGATTTAGGAAGCAATTATCGAGAGCTGCCCACAGGCTGCCCTCAGGCCTGGGAGGGAGGGGGTGACAGGCTCCAGGCCAAACGGATTGTTGCTGATGGTGGTTCCTTCCAAGTGGTCAGCTCCCTGGACACGTTTCTGAACAGCCTGGGGAGCGAGGCTTATACTGAAGGCAAGGTGAGGAGGGTCTTGATGAGCTGTTTCCTTTCGGAATCCATCACAAGACAAGAAGGGAGGAGGGGCCCAGGGCACAATGGAAATGGATGGTTATGTCCATAAACCATTCCCAAACGGAATTACCTGACAGCCTTGGGCCCATTCAGAAGAAGGTGACGGAGATTAGGCCAGGAAGTTTGTGGGGGAGAAGAAAATCACACAGGGCTTCCCTCCGTGGTGCATTATCCTAGTTGATTGATTGGCTTTGTTTTCCCGTTTTTATTATCATTATTATTATATTATCATTACCATTCTTCTCCCCATTGAGTTTCATGGCCTGTTATAAGGGGTTTTCCTCTGGAATAGAACAAGACATAAATTCTCGGAACATTTTACTCCCTCAGCCTGAAAACACAGTGATCCTTTTTCCTCATAGTTAAGAAGAGAATTAGAGAGTTCTCTAGAAAATGCAACAAAGTGGGCTTTGACCCCCACAAATAAACACCAGGGGTTTCTCACTTTCATATACATTTTTTTTAAAACTTTCAAAGCCTGTTTGGTACCATGATCTCATTTAAGTCTCACGTCAGCCCTGGGAGGTAGGAATGATCCCATTTTATAGGTGGGAAAACTGAGGCCCAGCCTGGTTGAGTAAATTTGCCCAAAATCACACAGCCTGTCCCAGCAGATCCAGGTCTGGACTTGGACCTTCTGACCCCTCATCCAGGCCTGTCCACTACATCCCTTCCCACAGGGTCAGATGGAGTCTGTTCACAGCCCAGGCAGGAGCCCAGCCCACAGATACAGACTGGACACCTAGATGGGGTGTCCCAACCAGGAGTCAGGGGTTATGGCCTCCACACTGATGGTGGTCATTAGGCTCCTTTATGTAGAGAGCTTTGATGGGTAGGGAAAGAGGTCATTGGGACAGACAGGGAGAGCTCGGAGACCCACTGACACCTCCGTTGGAACTGAACCTGGGTGGATCATTCACTATCACCACGTGTCTCTTTCCCTTTCTGTCTCTGTCTCTATTGCTCTCCATGGCTTCCCCCCCCCAAACTGCCCCCACACACACACTTCGTATCTCTCTCTCTCTCTCTCTCTCTCTCTCTCTCTCTCTCTCTGTCTCTGTCTCCCACGCACACATGTGTGCACACACACACACACACACACACACACACACACACACACGCCTCTTATCTGACAGTTTTTCTCTCTTCCCCAAGTAATATCAAGGACATAAAGGCAGCTCTTTCTCTCCAAATAGGTGGGAGCCCTTGATCTGCAGGGCGCTGAATTTTCCACTGCCTTGTTCGTTTTCAAGGTAAGTTTCACGTCTCTGTTCCCTCCATGTGATACCATAATTAGAGCAATTTTCCAATTCCTTAATTCAGCAGCTCCATTTTAGACATATTCATTTCATTGTCCCTCCTACCACACTTCACCCCACCCATCGTTCATCCCACACCTACTTCCTATAGCACCCCTTCCTTCAGTGCAAATCAAAATAGTTTTTTCTTTTTTCAAAAACCCTTGTCCTTACAACTGCTATCCTTCAGGGGAAGAAATTTAATGATTTGAAATATCTTTGGGTCATTTAAATTGAAGCTGTTTGCTACAGGGCTGCTGTTCCAATCAAAGAGACTGTCTGCAAACCCCCTCCTCACCGTTCAGGGACAAACAGAAGTGGAGACAAAACTGATGACACAAATCCTGTGTCTCACGTTTCTGTTCCTCAGGTTTCCTATCAAATATTATCAACTCACCTCAAGGTGAAAAAGAGGGAAAATGAGATCTCAGATGGAAACAGCGGGAGTCGTCAAGGAAAATGTTCTCTCTCAGATGCTGGGTTCAACTCACCCCAACCCAGCCAGAGCCACCGATGGGACTGTATGCTTAGGACTTAGGCAGAACTGGGTTCAAATCCCAGCTCTGCCGCTGATAGGCTGTGTGGCCTTGGCTGTTAGTTTCATATCTCTGAGGCTTGGGTTCCTCTTCATTTATCTGTGGTGTTGCTGGGAAGGTGTGTTAAGACAGTGGTGATGTCTATTACCAGTGATACTATCAGGCACTGGTTAGTGACGTTTCACATTCACCCTCAGATGGGATTCTCACTCCATCCTCATGACAGTTCTACAAGGGTCAGTGTGATCATTATATCTATTGTACAGCTGCAGACACTGGGGACCAGAGAGGTGGAGTGACTTGCCCAAGGTCACACAGCCAGAACGGATTCTGATACCTGCGTTCTTAACCACGCAAGAAAATGTCAGGACATCGCACCTTGTACCTAGTATGTCGTTAGAAAGTTTTGTTTCTGCATCTTCTCTCAAAAAGGGACGTTTTAGGATGAGGGATTGGTTTCAGGCTGTGGCGTAGTAACTCTGTGCGCGCCCTCCCCAGAGGGCTCTAGAATGAAGGCCGCTTTAATTAGCAGAATGGTGTTCTTTGGGGCCAAAGTAAAAAGACAATAAAGCAACTCCCAGAGCAGATTAAGTGTGTGAACCAGAGCCAAACACTTCATTCTGACACCCAGGAGATTGATGACCTGTAAAGTGGTGCTGAGACCATTAGGTTCAGTCTGTGGCTTCTGGAGGGCAGTCAACCCACAGTGGTTTTGGAGTCACTGATTGCGGGGGTGTCAGACCTGTTCTCCCCACCCCGGTCTGGCCCACTCAGCTGCCATCATGGAAGCCTTGTCGGGCCAGGATTGTGGCAGAAACCCCAGTGTTATCTCCTCCCAGGTACCCTAGTGGTGCTCATGCTGCTTCCATGCCTGTCACGTTGTAATTGCCCAGGCTCTCTTGTTTCTCCCTCTTATTGGTCTCAGGACTGTTTAACACGCCTGTAAATGATGGCAGACCCCCAAAGGACTTGTGTGGATTCTAGTAATAAAAATTATCATATTAGAAATTAAAGCTGTAACATTTTAAAAACATTTATTCGCTTACAATAACAATAATAAACCCATTACAAGTTAACATAGATGACTTGCGATACTCTAGTGAAAAAGTAACTACATTTTTGCACAACTGAAAGAAATACTGAGAAGGGTGGCATTTGATGATAATGAGATGATGATAGTGGTGATGATGGTGATGGTGGAGATGATGGTGATGGTGGTGATGATGGTGATGGTGGTGATGATGGTGATGGTAGTGATGGTAGATGAACTCACATTCTAGACCCCGTCCTACTAGCACACTGAATCTTTACCATAGCTCCACGAGATAATTTTATGATTCTTTTCTTTTTCATTTTTGGGGACACAGAGAGGTTGAGTAGCTTGCCCAAGGGCAGAGCCTAGATTCAATCCCAGGCAGTGGGGCTCCAGGCCCTGTGTTCTTGGCCATGACACTGTGTGTACAGTCCCCATGACAAACAAGCAGTCTCAGGCAGAGAATCATGTCAGCCAAGGTGGTAAATCTCTGGAGGTGCCCTTGGCAACTAAAAATACTGAGTGCATGACAAATAGGCAAGGCTGGGTTTATTCAGTGTTGTTTGTTAAATATTTGATCTGGGAGAACTAAATGGCATCTTCTATCTAGAGACCCAAAGCTGACGGGCTCAGAAAGAAAGTTGATGAAAATAGCCCTAATTGTAATCATACTCAAATGTGTACAGTTTACAAAACCCTTCCATATACGTTAGCTTATTTAAACCTCTGTCTAATCCTCTAAATGATGCTCGCCAGTCTGCCCGCCACATTCCATTCCGGCAGCTGCATTGTTGAACGAGGCTTGAGCACCACTGGTCTGCACTTTAGCTGCAGCCCCCAAACCCTTGACCCGTCTACCCACCTGTCTGTGCCACTTGAATGCTGCCTCCAGAGAGTTCCTTCGGTAATAATGATCATGGCAGTGAACATTAACTGATCACTTGCTGTGTGCAGACACCCTGCTGAATGCAAGGCATGGATTCTATCACTTTGCCTCCCCATCACCCTGAGTTGTACATTTTTATTACCATCTTCCCCATTTTAAAGACAAAGAAAGCAATGCTTAGCCAGTCACGTCATTTACCCAGGCATATGCAACTAGGAGACTCAGATTTGGGATTTGCAGGCAGCAGCCTGACTCCCAGGCTTGTTCTTAGCCATTGAGCAACCCCACCTCCCGTCAGCAAACCAACCTGATCCATCACTGCCTTTTGTGGATTCCTCTGTCCACCTATGCCACAAACACTTCAGTTTGGCACATACGTCCTTTGAAATCGCGACCGGGCTCATCTCCTGGACTCTCCTTCCTGCCTCACCTGATCACGACACATGCTGCACTTTAGCTGCAGCCCCCAAACCCTTGACCCGTCTACCCACCTGTCTGTGCCACTTGAATGCTGCCTCCAGAGAGTTCCTTCGGTAATAATGATCATGGCAGTGAACATTAACTGATCACTTGCCGTGTGCAGACACCCTGCTGGATGCAAGGCATGGATTCTATCACAGCCTCCCCAAACTCCCCTTTTTTACCTCATCACAGTACCACACCTGCAAATTCTGTTTCCTGCCCTGACTGCTACGCCTTCCTCACCAGTCAGATCCCTTTGCAGCCTTGAAGACCCAGCCCCATTACCCCTGTCCGTTCTGAAGTCATGGGTGATATTTTTGTTCCCTTCCCGGGGCACGCCAGAATATCCCATTCCTACCTGGATTTAACTTACGACATTGTGTTGTTGAGGGCACTGGAGAAGAGCATGGACTATGGATTCAGAACCTCTGGGTCCTAATTCAGTCTCTCCCACTTACTCACTGTGGAACCATGCTCAGGTGATGTCACCCTTCTGAGCCTCGGTGTCCCCATCTGTAAAATGGATCCCCGTCAGTAAAACAGGGCTATCTGCTCTCCAAGACGATCCTGATGATGTAGGGGGTGGACTTCCTGGATTACAGGAGAGGAGGGTAGAGAGGTTGCCCAGACTCCCTTGGCCACTGCTCAGCCTTCTCCTCCCAGGTGTGACCACGGATGTAAGGGTGCCGCTGCATTTGCCAAAGAACTAGAAGAAGCCAGGTGTCGTTAAGGACTTCCGAGCAAGGGTGTAGATTGTGTGTAGGTTCTACTGGAAGCAGAGGTAAGCCCCCAAGTAAACAGGTTTGTAGGGCCACAAGAAATAAGCTTCTCTTGGACCTGGCAAGCCCTTAGGTTTCAGGATGGAGATGTAATCCCAGCGAGCATGTGTGGAGGCTGGGATGGGGTGGGGCAAGGTCTTCTCCAGCCAACCTATGGCCTACCTGCGAGCCTGCAGAGGGGTCAACTGGATAATCGTGAGGATCATTTACACAGCACCTGGGACAGAGTAAGTGCTTTACAAATGCTACTATTTTTAATCACAGGGACAGTTACAGACCTGTTCTTTATTTTCTGCTTGAGGTATCTCCCCATGGTCTCGTTGGGTTGAGACCTGGGGTCATCTCCCTAGCTACAATAAGAGCAGCTGGCTGAGCTAAAGGGTCCTCCTGGGAATCTGAAATGACCGATGAGAAATGTGTGTGTGTGTGTGTGTGTGTGTGTGTCCCCAGATTACCTCTCTTGATAAAGATACCCGTGGCATTGAATTAGGAGCCCACCCTACTCCAGCATGACTTCCTCTTAACAAATGACATCTGCAATGACCCTATTTCCACATTCTGAGTGACGGAGGGCTAGGACTTCAGCATATGAATGAGGGGGCTGAAGGTGCACAATTCAGCCCACAGCAGTCCTGTTATCTGAGACCATAAAGCTGCTCAATAGTGGAGCCAGACTTCAAGTCCAGTTATGTTGCCTCCAGCACCCAAGCTCTCGGCCATGCCACTGGAAAGGGTCTGTGTGGCCCTTAGAAGGAGGGGGCGAAAGAGTCCCTAAGAAGAAGACCTGGCTTGCAAACCCAGCTGCACTGCCTTGGAAGCTCTCCGGCTCCCCAAGACCAGCCCCCATCATGGTGGTGACTCAGAGGCAGCCCGGGAACACTGGGGGTGGCTTCTCCAGCAACGCCACCCGAGCGCAAGAACAGTTCGTTTGCTAAAGCAATTACAAACATGATCTGTGCTGGTATTAAATGCCTCCTCTCTTTCTCTGCTGTGCGTGTTCCCCAGCGTGCTGAGTTATATGCCTTTCCTAATTGTGGCTGACGTGTCGGCTCTACCCCCCAGCGCCCTCCTAAACTGCCATCCTTCGAGATGATGGGGCGGTGAGGCAGTTTGTTTTAATGTCAGGATCTACATCTCTGATAATTATATACACACACCCCATTTGCCGGGAACTCACTGCTTTCATACGAGGCTGGGTTGACAGCTCTGACACCCCAGCCCTCTCGTCAGCTGCAGACAGGGGTGCATACTGAGGGCATGGGTGCCAGTCTCATCACCGCCACAGTGGGAGTTCACTCTCGGCTGACTTTTTGTGCTGTCAGATGACAGTCGTTGCAGGGTTGGACCCAGAGGAGTCAGTCCTTAGCAGTGGAGACCATGCAAGGAGAGGTTACCCAGCCCACCACATAGCCTCTTCCACAACGCGTGCTCTTGGCCCTTGAATAACACAAGGATTAGGGGTGCTGCCTCCCCGCACAGTCAAAAATCCACATATAACTTTTGACTCCCCCCAAACTTCACCGCTAATAGCCTAGTGTTGACTGGAAGCCTTACCAATAACATAACCAGTTAACACCTCTTTTGTATGTGATGGGTGTTATATACTGTATTCTTACAATGAAGTAACCTAGAGAAAAGAAAAGGTTATTAAAACAATCATAAGGAAGAGAAAAGACATGTGCGGTACTGTATGTATGTATTGAAAATCATTCACTAGAAGTAGGGCTGTGCCGTTCGAACAAGTGTTATTGAAGCATCAAGTGTATAAGCCTGGTTTTGGAGCCCAGGAAGCTCCGTTTAGAATCCTGGCTTTGCTACCGACCAAGGTTTCCTCATCGTTCAAAGGAAGCGACAATAGCTAAAAGACCTGTCCAGAGAGACACTTCCTGAGCCAATGAGGGTGAGCAGAGGGGGCTGGGGCATTCATCAGAGGATTTAATTGTAGGAAGGCGAGGTCGTGGCTGTCTAGGGATCTCACATCTCACAGAGCTGAATTTGGATCCTGGCCCTGACTCTTCCTGGCTGTGTGACTCTGGGTGAGCCACTTGCCTTCTCTGTTCCTCAGTTTCCTCTGTAAAATGCGAGCGATACTAACAGCATCTACCTCCCCGAGTTACTTTTGCAGATTAAATGAGATACTTAGGGAAAGTACTCAGCACAGTACCCAGCACATAGCCAGCACCCAAGAACTGAAGGTTGTTCTTAGTCTCCCACTTTCCTGGCACATTGAGAATAGAAAACGTTAAGACTTCCTGGCCTCAGAATCCAAGACACAACAGGGAGGCCAGGGCTCTGCGTCTGCGGGCCTATTTTAATTTCTTTGATTCTTCCCGTACATCTTCCTCAGGGCACCTGCTTCTTTGGATGAAGATTTGAATTGTTACCTCCCAGAGCCAATAATACACCTCACCTCTCTGCAGACAAAGGTAAATATAATTAAAAAGTGATTATAATCTGGGACTAGATTCATAAGCTTTGCTAGACCTAATTATACAGCTGGTGCAAGTCTCTGGGCATCAGGTCCTTTGTAGCTGGAATTTACTGATGCTGCCAGTTGCATGCTGGTGAGCAGGGGTGAGATGTGTGCTGTTGGCAGCAGGGTCTGAGCTTCAGGTGGCGGGGGTGGTGCACTGACTCAGGACAAGCCATGTCCAGGCTTCGACGATGCTCTAGTCCTGAGTTTGTTCATTAAGGAGCATGTATGGAGCATCATCCATGGGTCAGATCCTACACACAAGTCTTATTACCGTATTTCCCCGAAAATAAGACTGGGACTTATATTAATTTTTGCTCTGAAAGGATATATTTTCAGGGGATGTCTTATTTTTTCACATACAACAATCTACATTTATTCAAATACAGTCATGTCATCTTCTTCTGGAACATCATCATAACGTACTAAATGCGTCTGTCTGGCTGACGATCTTAACTGGGGCTTATTTTCGGGGTAGGTCTTATTTTTTGGGAAACACGGTAGGGGAGAAGGGCTTGTCAGTACAGGCAGAGTGATAAACTTAAGGAAGAACATTGGCTTGCCAAAGAGGGCATACAGATGGCACATAAGCACATGAAAAGATGCTCTACATCACTGGTCATCAGGGATACGCACATTAAAACCACAAGGAGTTAGCACTACACACGTATCAGAATGGCTAACAAAAGAGAGTGACAACACCAAATGCTGGCAAAGATGCGGAAAGATTGGATCATTCATACATTGCTGGAGGGAATGTAAAACGGAGCTGTCACTCTGGAAAACAGTTTTGCAATTACTTATAAAACTAAATATGCAAATACCATAAGACCCAGCAATTGAACTCTTGGGGACTTGTCCAGAGGAGTGAAAACCTATGTCCACACAAATATCTGTACATGAATGCTTGTACCGTGTTTCCCCCAAAATAAGACCTAGCCTGACCATCAGCTCTACTGCGTCTTTTGGAGCAAAAGGGAAATATGGTAGCAGTTTTTTTGTAATCTCAAATTTCTTTGTAATTTCCCCAAACGGGAAACAATCCAGATGGCCTTCAGCAGGTGAATGGTTGAACAGACTGTGGGACATCCACGTGTGGACTACTACACAGCAATGAAAAAGGAACCACTGATGCTTACAGCAACCTGGATGAGTCCCCAGGGAATTATGCTCAGTGGAGGGGAAAAATGCCAATCTCAAAGGTTACTATATGATTCCATGTATGTCACATTCTGGAAACGACAAAATTATAGAAATGGAGGATAGATGAGTGGTTACCAGGGGGGGAAGGCGGTGGTGGAAGTGGGGTGAAAGTGGGTCTGCCCATGAAAGAGTAGCATGAGGGTTCCTTGCAGGGACGAATCTATTCGTATCGTGACTGTCTCAATGTCATCCGGGTTGTTGCATTGTACTAGAGTTTTGCAAGATGTCACCGTGGGGGAAACTGGGTAAAGGGCGCATGGGATCTCTGTATTAGTTTTTACACCCGCATGTAAATCTACAATCATCTTAAAATAAAAAAATTAGTGTTTTTTTTTCTTTTAAGAGCATTGGCTTCCTGTCTAAAACCTTCCAAAGCATACTATTGACTTTGTAATTAAATCAAACTCTCATCTTGACCTACAGCCCTGATGACCTCCCAGATTGTCCCATGATGCCCCATTCTCCAGATTCTAGCCACCCCAGGCAGCTTTCACTTTGTTTCTCGCCTGATTTCAAGCCTAACCTCTATGGCGTTCCTTCTCTGTGGAATGTTTTCTCCCGCACTTTTCTCTCAGCTGGCTCCTTCTCATCATTTGGGATTCAGCTTTAATGTCACCTCCTCGCAGAAGCCTTCCTTGGTTTCCTTCAAAGCAGCCCCCTCCACCGTTCTCTCTCACTGTCCCTTTTGCTTTTCTCATAGCACTCAAAGCAATTTACAACTAGCAATGCGTTTCTTGGTTTATCTACTTATTTAATCTTCTTTGCTAGACTATAAACTCCTTGAGGGCAGGGACCGTGTCAACCCTGCTTACTAGTGCTTTCCCAGAGTTAACTGAGGGCTGGTACATCGTAGAGACTCCATAAATATTTACAAGCCGAAGGGGGGAGAAAGGGAGAGTGGAAGGGAAGGAGGGAAGGAGGGAGGGAGAAAGGAACAAAAGGGGATTGCAGGGAGGGTGGGGTGGGTTTGGGAGATGTCCAGGAGGTGGCATTAACGGGACTTTGGCTGTGGGCGAAGGCGACAGGGGGAGTCTATGATGACACCTGGTTTTGGCTTAGGTGTCCTGGCAAATGCAGGTACCATTTGTCCTTCCTGAGAAAGGAAAGTATTTGTGGGAGAAGGAAGGGGACAAGTGTGAGTTCATTTCCAACGTGTTGGTTTCCTTCTGCTACTGGGTATCTTGGGCATACAGCTGAGCCCTCTCACAGAATCCACAGAGGGGCAATAATTAGCCAGCTAATCAAAAGGAAAATGGTTAAAACTGAGAATGAAAATGGTAAATTCCTTCCCACTTTTTTTTTTTTTTAACTCAAAGACTTGTGCGTTGATTCGCTTACCTTATGACAGAAGGTGAAGATTTTTCCTTGAGTGTATTTTTGCTGTTGGAGAGCCATGTAATTTTTTTCTTGTAAAGCCATTGTGTGATATGCATTGACTCTGAATCGTAACAGTCACTTCCAAGACCGAATTTGACAGCAGGTTTGTATTCCCCCCAGAAACTCTCCTTGTTGTTGAGTCTTTGCATAGCATTCAGTTTCCTATTCCTAGAAATATTTCTTTTTCTTTTCACACTAAATTGAATGTAATCAGTTTAGCTAATTAAATTGTGTAATGAGAATGACAAGTGTAGCTGGTGTAAACAGGTTTGGGAACGGACACAGCTGACTTGGAGTAAAGCGAGCCTCTTGGCTGAGGGGCGTCAAGTGTTCAGACGCATGAGAGTGATGACCACCAGCCAGCCATCCAGGCACGATGGGCGTCCATCATCTTGTTTAGTAGAAGGAGAGAGTCTGTAATATGGCAAGTTAGTTAAGAAGAAGTGGGCAAAGACTCAGTTAGATATTTACTTAATTAAATATTTACTTGAGTTAAATATTTATTGAATAAGTGAAAGTGAGTGAAGGTTGGGATCCAGTCTCAAACATCCCTCTGACCTCCATGTCCTTGTCTATGAAATGGGTCTAAGATTATGAGTTCTGATAATTAAGTTCCCGCACTCATCCAAAATGATATATACTTCGTTGCTGAATATCACTATGGTCACCTTTGAAGGACTCCTCTTGGGAAGCTATGCACCGACGCCAGCGCCTAGTCCACCCTTCAAAGCAATTTTGGAACTCTTTTTCTGGAATGGCCATCAGAGCTGTCGTCGTATTACCCTTGACGTCCTGAATGTCATCAACGTGTCTTCCTTTCAATATTCCCTTTATCTTTGGGTAAAGAAAGAAGTCATTGGGGGCCAGATCAGGTGAGTAGGGAGGGTGTTCCAATACAGTGATTTGTTTACTGACTAAAAACTCCCTCACAGACAGTGCTGTGTGAGCTGGTGCATTGTCGTGATGCAAGAGCCATGAATTGTTCGCGAAAAGTTCAGGTCGTCTAACTTTTCCACGCAGCCTTTTCAGCACTTCCAAATAGTAAACTTGGTTAACTGTCCAGTTGGTACAAATTCATAATGAATAATCCCTCTGGTATCAAAAAAGGTGAGCAACATCGTTGCAACAAGTTCACGAACTTAATTGTCAGACCTCGTAATTAAGTGGCAAAGTTGTTGAGGCACGAAATCAGGACAATGTGTATAAACCTGGCCCCTGACTCCTGCCTAAAGCTGACGCTGAAGCAGATCTTTCCAGAACCTTCAGCCTGCGAGGTCTGTGTGTCGACAAGTTTCACAAAGCTATCAGGGTGCCCCTTGGTTATCTTTCTGATGCTTGTACGACATGAAACAGAAGTCTGATTAATGGTGTCCCCAAAACTCAAAGGACAAAGGACAATCCTTCTTCTCTTCTCGAGAAGTACGAAGCAGCCCATTAAGCAGAAATGCCTCAGACACTGAGGTCAGGCAGACTGGGTTTGAATCCTGGCTCAACTTCTTATTGGCTGTATCTTCCCAGGCAAGTGACTTAAACTTCCAGAGCCTCAGTTTCCTCTTCTGTAAAATTGGAATTAGAATGAAGTACATGAAGGGCCACATTTATGTGTAGCACATAGTAGGTACCTCATAAATAGTGATGGTTATTATTATTATTATTATTATTATTAGACAGCTGGGAGAGACAGGCAGCCCACTGGACAGTGTGTGGTCACGCAACAAATGAATTTTGCTTTTATGTCCTAGAGAGGAAAAAGCAATTTGCCATTTCCTCTCCCACTTGAGTTGATTGCAGTTTCCTTCTGATTAATATTTATGAGGCTGGCTTTGTGCCTTTGCAGGGAAAGGGACCTGTTTGTTGAGCAGAGGGCCATAAATATATATGATAATTATTCTCCCCTCCGTTCCAGCACCCCTAGAAGCAGAGATCACTGAACCAAGGCAACCATGAACTTAATGGGCAGGAGACATTGGCCATAGAGAAACCAGGAATACAAAACCTCTACAGGAAACATGCTGGGGGAAACCAGTGTCCCGGATTCCTGCGATGTCAGGGTTAGAGGGTCCTCAGAGGTGTTCTGGGCTGATTTACCTGCCCAGCATTGATTCCACCTGCTCTGGTCATAACACCCTGATGGTCACTGGGAAACCATCACTCCCCACCTGCAGGGGGCGTCAAAGACCTAGGTCTAGTCAATTAGTGTGCTCCAACCCCCTTCCCCACAGTGATTGGCTTATAATGGGCCCATAATTCAAGGTGGACCAATCAGAATGAACAGTTGGGACTCTATCACAAAAGAGGTGATGCTACACTGGGGGAATATCGGTTTAGGATGCCAGAGGTGACCACCCGGAGAGTGCCTGCCCAAGAAGCAGACCAAAATAGAACCTCTGGAAAGTGGATGAAACCACTTCTTGGTGATATCATGTGAGTACTGGATGCAGCTGTGTCTGAAGTCCCATTCCCTAAACTTTACAGCTCCACGAACCCCTACATGATTATTATTGCCTTAAGCCAGCTGAGTTTGGCATCTGTCCCTCGCAACTAAGAGATTCCTATGAAGGTTTACCCCTTTCCGTTGATAGATAAAGATATTGAAGCTCAAAGACTTGCCCCCGTTCACACAGCAGGCTTGTGGTGGAATCCAGGGTGGATTGATTTCTGTGTTTAAAAATACATCTGAGATGAAACCTTTTTTAAAAAACCTGCTGGTAGCCAATGTTGTCATGATATGAGAAAATAGCACACTCATACGCTAATTAGAAAGAGTACAAATTGGTAGACCTTTCTTCGGGGCATCTTGGCAACAGAATAGTTAGAAGGCACACTGACATTTAACATGCAAATAGAGCATATGATACAGGAACCATGATGGATGCTTGAATGTGCCTAAAAGTATGAGTATCTTTTCACCCAGGGATTCCTCTTGAAGAATTTGTCCTAAGGAAATAATCAGAAAGGCCTACAAAGATGTTTAGGCACCTACGTAGATGTCCAGGGTTGTATTGTTCACAATAGTGAAATGTAGAACATTGTAATGTTCACAATAGTAAATAAGTAGGATATACAAGTAGAATGCTGTGAACTGATTAAAAATCATGTTTTTTGAAGACTATTTGACTGCATAGGAAAAGTCCATAATCTATGAAGTGAAAAAGGCTGGTTACAATCTGATTTTTACCATATGATACCACATGACCCAAAGGAAGGAAGCACCATATTTATGTACCTACGCATATGTGAATGCCACGTAGAATACAGAAAGCAAGAAAATAAGCCAAAATGTTAACAATTTTTCTCTCTGGGTGATATTTATTTGCTTCTTTGTGCTTTTCTGTGGTTTCCAAATATACTACAATGAACATGTGTTACTTATGTAATCAGAACAAAAATTGAAGCATAATATTAAGAAAATTAAATGATGCAGGTTAGTAAGAAATAACTGGGCCAGCGAGCGATGGGAATGTGATACAGCCTCTGTCAGCCACTTTGTGGACTCCACAGAGGCTCTGAAATAATTGCTTTGGCAACAGCACTGCATCCGTAGCCTGAAATATTACAGTAGCAAACTCGTATTAAACTTGCACTCAGAGTCAGGCAGTGCACTAAATGTGCTACATACAGTATCTTAATTCTCTCAAAGACCTCTATGAAAAGGCATTGTTAGCCTCATTTAGCAGGCAAAATAGCTGAGGCTCAGAGAGGGTGAGTGTCTTGCTCAAGGTCACACAGCTTGGCCAGGCACAAGGTTGGAATTTAGGCTCCATCTACCTGATTCAAAACTTAGCATGTGATGGCTACTGTTCTCCTCTGGCCTCGTGGCCTGGAGTGACCCCATTTTATAAGGGAGGTAACTGAGGCTCTTTGGGGTGAAGTCCAAGATCACACAGCTTGGAAAGGCCTAGGTCTGAAGCCCTGGTTGCCTCTGGACCAGCCCGTCTCAGGCTGCAGTAGGAGGGAGAGGCAGTGTCTCAGAGGTCTGGGCTTTGGAGAACTGCCATGTTGGTTGCCAGAATCAATTTGTGCTCATCCCCCATAACTCTGAGCCTCCAAGGATCTGTTTCTATGGCCTACAAGCCTCAAATTGACCATAGGTAATGGAAGTCATTTCTGAAGAGGGCTTTATTGTTACCAATAAATGGCTGGGTTCCAAGCCAGCATCTATTCCTCAAACAAGTGGTATTGCAAGGGCCTTTGAGAAGGAAAGTGGAGACGAATACTCACCAATTCCATCTGACCGTTCTGGAAACAATGCCCCTGGCCCACCCTTGGCAAGGCAGCTGCCAAGAGAGAAGTTCAAGTTCAAGGTCTGAGAGTGGAGAAGGGTTTATGCTACTCATCCATGCTGCCTTTGCCCAAATCTGCCCTCCTATGGGGCTCATGTAATCATCATTCCTCCAACACTTATGGAGCACCTGCTGTATACCTGGCAGGGTGCTGAGATTATGGAGATGAAAAAGACGCAGTTGCTCCCATGGAGAGCTCACAGGCTGGAGAGGGAGGCAGAAAGGGACCCAGAGCTGCCGTCATGCAGGGGAGGTTCTCTAATCACTCAGCAAATACTTAGCGTGTAGCTATTCAGTGTCCCCAAAGTGCTGGAACTGAAGATGTAGCAGGTGGGCTCTTGGGGAAGCAGACTCTGAGAGGGAGCTCAGGAGAAGTGAGGAGAGCCTTGGAGAGGAGCACCTGTGGAAGGGTGGAGAAGGCTGCAGGGCTGGGTAGAAACGAGGAGCCATGTACACGCCAACGCCTGCCTTGGCCAACCCCGTGTGGAACCCTGGAGCTAGGGTGCTCTTTCCACATCATCCCAAACTGGGCCAAGATGACCAGGCCTTTATTCTCCAGCCAACGGGGATGGGCCACCCCAAGAAGGGCATGACCTTGGGCAAGGCAGCTCTTTGCTGCTGGAACATCCCTCAAGGGGCTGAGAGCAGAGGGCCATCTGCCAACAGCAATTCGAGAAGGACCTGGGACCTGGGTAGTGCATCCCCATGTCCGTCGTAGGAGAGAGAGCAATGAACAAGAAAAACACAACCCAGCCCCGAAAGCTTCCCTGGTGCCCGAGGAAACCTATTCTGTGAAATAGGTGACATGGAGCAACCAAGAAGGTGAAAAAGCATTCATTCATTCATTCACTTATTCATTCATTCATCTATTCAATAGTGATTAAAAAAGGACTGTTTGTCAGGCACTGCTAAGGATAACAGCCAGGACGAGAGACACGCGATCCCTGCCATCACGGAGACCTTAGACAGACAGTTCCATAATGAATTATTTTGATATAGTTATGACAAGAACTGCAAAGGAGAAGCAAGACACGGTGTCTAACTGTGCGCAAGGTACAAAAGCATCATCTACATGAGGTAATTCATTCTAGGGCAATACATCCAGGGAAGGCTTCCCAGAGGAGGTGACATTTGAGCCTCGTCTTGAAGGCAGGGTAGGAGTTCACTGATGGGTGGAAGCAGAGGGAGGGACGTTCAAAGGGAAGGAAAGACCTTGTATAGGGTTGCGGAAGTGCAAGGTCCTACCCCCCAAATGAAAGGAAAGAAGAATCTGGACCCTCAAGCTGAACTTGGGGAGCCCGCTTTTTCCCAAGAGTCAAGGGGTGTTCAATGTTCCTGAACACAGACCATGGTGTGGGAACCAGCAACGGAGGCAACCAAGTCTCTACTTTGGGAAGTTTATGCCAATGAGCTTGACGTGGCATTTTGGTCACTTGGGGGCCATGCTCCCCGATTCGCTGCTGCTTTTTCAGCCAGGGCACACACTAAGGTAGCCCCAGCCGGACATGCGATGAGGACCCTTTCATAGATGCCCTTGGCAGCTCCTGGGAGGAGGGGGGTGACCCTTAGCCTGGGTGGTTCCTCAGCCAAGCACCGTTAACCCCTTCACAAAGCTCCATGGAGACGCAGTGAAAACATCACTCTTTTTTTCAGAGCAAAATGCCTACGCAGCCTGCTTCTCTTGGACCAATGAAATCTGGATTCTTTGGCTGTCAACAATTTCTATAAATATCTTTTTAAGATAGTGCCTTGGCCATAGTAATACTAATACTAGCTAATGTTTAGGGAGGGCCTAGTCTACACGCCAGGCATATTGTTAAGTGGTTACCCAGCTCATTTCGAATCATCCTCACAAACCCTATGATTATCTCCACAGTGTAGACGAGAAGGAGGGACCTCTCACAGAGAGTCATTTATACAAGGTCACATAGTAGGCCAGTGGCCTAGCCAAGACTCAAACTCTAACACCGAGCCCAAGGCCAAGTTCATAATCACCAGGAAGCATGCCTGCCTGCACCCCTTTCTTCTCCTGCCTCCCCTTGAACCGTACTTTGATATTTACCGACTTAGCTTCTTAAAGGGCTCGGGTCATTTCTCCAGTATTAAGCTAACAGAAAAAGGTTTTTCTTTTTAAAAATAACTTTCCCCATTATCAGACACACACACACACACACATTATAGAAATATTGTTGCATAAATTAAAGCAGAATGCAGAAAAGTATTAACAATTCTACTACCACAACATGAGGGTGGTGAATGTTTTGATGCATTTTTCTTTTTGTTGTTTTCCAACAAAGGTTTTCTATATATGCGTTTTTATTAAAATATACCTACCATACAGCATTATATTAGTTTCAGGTGTATGTTGACAATAGTGCGTCAACATTTATATACCCAAAGAAGTGATCCCCATGGTAAGTCCAGCAACCATCTGACACTGTACCACGCTATCACAATTTTATTGACTATGTCCCCCTTGCTGTACATAACATCCCCATGACTTATTTGTTTTATACCTGGAAATTTGATTCTCTTATTCCCCTTCACCTTTTCTCCCTCTTTCTCATTTTTCAATTACAGTTGACATCCAATATTATGTTATATTAATTTCAGGTGTACAGCATAGTGGTCAGACGTTTATACAATTTAAGAAATGACCCCACTGACTAGTCTAGTACCCACCTGACACCACATGTAGTTATTACCACATTATTGACTATATTCCCTATGCTTTACTTTAAATCCCCATGACTGTTTTGTAACTATCAGTTTGTACTTCTTACTCCCTTCATCTACCCCCTCCCATCTATCACCCCAATAAATCTAGTACCCATCTGACACCACACATAGTTATTACAATATTATTGAGTATATTTCTTATGCTCTACCCTACATTCCCATGATCACTATGTAACAACCAATTTGTACTTTTTAATCCCTTCCCCTTTTTCACTCATCTTCAACCCCCCTCCCATCTGGTAACCATCAAAATGTTCTGTGTATCTGTGAGTTTGTTTCTGTTTTGTTTGTTTACTTTGTTCTTTAGATTCCACATATACATGAAATCTCATTGCATCTGTCTTCCTCTGTCTGACACTCCACTCAGCACAATACCCTCCAGGTCCATTCATGCCACCTCAGATGGCAAGAACCATTCCCTTCCCTGGCCGAGCAATATTCCATTGTACATATGTACAATTTCCCTTTTATCCATTCTTCCATCGACAGACACCCAGGCTGCCTCCACATCTTGGCCATTGTAAACAGTGCTGCAATGAACATGTGGATGCACACGTTCCCACAAAGTAGTGTTTTGGGGTTTCTTTGGATAAGTACCCTGAAGTGGGATTACTGGGTCCTTCTTTGTCTCTTGTTATAGCATTTGTTTTAAAGTCTGTTTTGTCTGGTATAAATATTGCTACCCAGCTTTTTTTTTTTTCTGTGTTTTTTTTTTAATTTATTGGGGTGACAATTGTTAGTAAAATTACATAGATTTCAGGTGTACAATTCTGTATTACATCATCTATAAATCCCATTGTGTGTTCACCACCCAGAGTCAGTTCTCCTTCCATCACCATATATTTTATCCCCCTTACCCTCATCTCCCACCCTTTGTTGTTTTTTTACATTTCCATTTTCATGAAATATCTTTTTCCATCCCTTTACTTTCCTCTGTGTGTGTCTTTCAATCTGAATTGAGTCTCTTGTAGGCAGGATATTTAAGGGTCTGGTTTTCTTATCCATTCAGCCCTCCTATGTCTTTTGAGTGGAGCATTTAATCCGTTTACATAGAAAGTAATTGTTTTTTGTTTATTTTTTGTTGTTGTTTTTTTAAAAGATTTTATTGGGGAAGAGGAACAGGACTTTATTGGGGAACAGTATGTACTTCCAGGAATTTTTTCCAAGTCAAGTTGTTGTCCTTTCAATCTTAGTTGTGGAGGGCGCAGCTCAGCTCCAGGTCCAGTTGCCGTTGCCGTTGCTAGTTGCAGGGGGCGCAGCCCACCATCCCTTGTGGGAATTGAACCGGCAACCTTGTGGTTGAGAGGACACACTCCAACCAACTGAGCCATCCGGGAGCTCAGCTCAAGGTGCCATGTTCAATCTTAGTTGCAGGGGGCGCTGCCCACTATCCCTTGTGGGACTCGAGGAATTGAACTGGCAACCTTGTGGTTGAGAGCCCACTGGCCCATGTAGGAATCGAACCGGCAGCCTTCGGAGTTAAGAGCACGGAGCTCCAACCGCCTGAGCCACCGGGCCGGCCCTAGGAAGTAATTGTTGATAGATATGTAGCTATTGCCATTTTATTACTCATATTTTGATTTTTTTTTCCATTTTAAAGAAATCCCCCTAACATTCCTTGTAATACTGGTTTGGTGATGATCAACTCCTTTAGCTTTTTCTTGTCCGGGAAGCTTTTTAATCTGTCCTTCAATTATAAATGATAGCTTTTCTGGGTAGAGTAACCTTGGATGTAGGGCCTTACTTTTCATCACGTTGAATATTTTCTGCCAATCCCTTCTGGCCTGCAAAGTTTCTGTTGAGAAATCAGCTGACAATCTTATGGGAGCTCCCTTGTAGGTTATGAGTTGCCTTTCTCCTGCTGCTTTTGAGATTCTGTCTTTGTCTTTAACTTTTGCCATTTCAGTTATAATGTGTCTTGATCTGGGCCTGTTTGGGTTCATCCTGTTTGGGACTCTCTGCGCTTCCTGGGCTTGTATGTCTATTTCCTTCACCAGCTTAGGAAAGTTTTCAGTCATCATTTCTTCAAATAGGTTCTCAATCCCTTGCTCCCTCTCTTCTCCTTCTGGTACCCCTATGATGTGAATGTGTTTCTTTTAATTTTGTCCCAGAGGTCTCTCAAACTATCTTCATTTTATTTTTTTATTTTTTTATTTTTTGCTGTTCTGATTGGGTGTTTTCTGCTATCCTGTCTTTCGACTCTCTGATTCAATCTTCTGCCTCATCCAGTCTCCTGGTGATTCCTTCTACTGCATTCTTCATTTCAGGTATTGTATTCTTCACTTCTGACTGGTTCTTTTTAATGGTTTCTATTCCCCCCTTGTTTTTATGCTTGCTATCTCTTTGTCGAGGTTCTCGCAAAGTTCCTTGAGCATCCTTATAACCATTGTTCCGAACTCTGTATCTGAAAGGTTGCTTGCCTCCATTTCTTTTAGTTCTGTTTCTGGAGTTTTCTCCTGTTCTTTCATTTAGGACATATCTTTGTTTCCTCATTTTGGCTGCCTCTGTGTTTGTTTTTATGTATTAGGTAGATCTGCTATGTTTCTTGCTGGGTGGCCTTATGTCGTAGGTGCCCTGGGGGGCCCAGTGGCACAGTCTCCTTGTCACCTGCACCAGGTCCTCCAGGAGTGTCCCCTTTGTGTGGGCTGTGTGTGCCTTTCTGTTATAATTGAGCCTTGGTTGCTATTGGCACATGAGTGGGTGGGATTGAACCTCAGGCTGATTGGCTATGGGGTATTGCCATGTCTACAGCTTTCAGTCTGCTGTGCAGGGGCTTACCCCACTGAGTGGGATTTGCCCCAGCAGGCTCTGGTGCCTTTTGAGACTGCCCTTTGTGTGTGCTATTTGTGGGGCTAATTGGGTGGTATTGTGCTGCAGTCTGAAGCCAACCTCCAAGTTGGTTCTGAGGCCTCTTGCAAGGGGCTCTGGTGCAGGCCCAGATCACCCACTGACTGCTAAGAGCTATTAATACACAATGATCTGTGGTTGTTCACTGCTTGTGCTAAACCTGGAGGCATGTGGGAGAGGCCATGCTGCAAACCGAGGATGTCTGCAACCAATACCAGGCCGGGGGTAGCTCTGCAAAATGCCAGGACACCCCAAGGCCTGCTGCCACCTGTGAGCTCCCTTAAGGTTTAGCCCCTGATAAAGCCTCATGCAGTATGCAAGTTGGGTGAGGCAGGGTCTCAAGGAGTTGCTAGAGTGGAAAGAGTTGTGGTCACCAGGTTAATGTAAATTTTGGTTTGGTGCCAGGGCTGAGCCTGGAGCTACTCAGCAAATGTCTCAGAGTACTCTGAGGTGGCCTGGGGTCTGTAGGACTCTGATAGTTTTCCAGGAAAGAGTGCAATGCAGGTGGGGCTAGCTGTTCTTGGAGAAAGTGCCTCTGTAATTGAGGGAGTTGGGTGGGGTAGGGTCCCAGTGAGTCAGCAGGGCGGAGCTGTGGAGCTCACCAGACCAATCAGATTCAGATTTAGCCGTAAGCATAGGGAGAGGGCTCAACACAGGAAAGATGGCACCAGCTTGCCGGTTGTATGGAAGGACCCTTCACAGAGAAAATGCTAACTATACTCTAGCCCTTGTCTGGAAACACATACCTCTGTCTGTCCCCCCCCCCCGTATGTCTATGACACCCCCCGAGTTACTGTCCCGCTGCTGGAGCCCAAGGTGAGTGCCTGGGAGTGAGAGAAACTGTGCCCAGGCCCTTTAAGAGGACGCCTGAATTTCCCGCCACCTTCCGTCCCACAAATGTGGTCAAAATCCCCACTGTTTTTCAAGCCAGATGTTGTGGGGGCTCCTCTGCCTGGCACCAGTACTCTGGGCTGGGGAGGCTGTGTGGGGCTGGGGTCCCTTGGTCCCCCGGGGGAGAAGCTCCACAGCTGAGATATCCCTTCCAGTTCTCAACTGCCACACAGAGGTTTGGGGTTAGCCAATTCCACTTCTCCACCCCTCCTACCAGTCTCAACGTGGCTTCTTTATATCCTTAGTTATAACATTTCTGTTCAGCCAGACTTCAGATGGTTCTCCAGGTTGATTGCTCTATAATTTAGTTGTAATTTTAATTTGTTCATGAAGGAAGCAGGCACAGTGTTTATCTACTCCGCCATCTTGGCTCTCCCTGCAGTGTTTTGATATATTTCCTTCCAGTTTTGTTCAGAACGTTCTTTTTGCTGTTACAGACTTGTCTTTCTGTAGTTGAGTTCTGCACTTCACTGAGTTGCCCAGGTTGTCATGCCTCCTGCATAATCATTTTTAGTGGCTACATAATATTCCATTGAGTGGAATGGTGCAGAATTTATTGGCCCCCGTTTTGGACAGTTAGTCTGCTTACAACTTTTTACCTCTTACAAGTACCACTGCAGCTTCTGGCTGTAAAGCTTTTATCTCATACTTAGGATTATTTCATGAAGAAAGAATCTCAGCAGTGTAGTTACCGAAACAAAAGTCATAAACAATTTAAAGAATCTTGCTACCTGACTGCCCCCATTGCTTCCTACAGGAATCTGCCGTGATACAAGGGGCCGCTGGCAATGAATGAGTCCAACAGTGTATTTTTCCCTTTATTTCATTTTTTTCACACAAGTAAAACACGTTCGTCACAGAACAGCAGAACAAGTTTTTAATAAACCTAAATAGAGATTTCTTCCCTAAGGTCATGCGATCCATCTTCCTTTTAGATGGAAGCTGCCAATTTAGTTGGCTTCTTTCTTATGAGGTCTCATGTCCATGGCCTGGAAGGGTTACTATAGCAGCGCAGAAAACAAGAGACTTAGGGCACCCACCTACACAGAGCCAGGCTTTAGAATTTTTCTACAATAGTCTCGTGCCGGTTGGTCCCATTCGAATGTTCTATTCCCGTGCAGAATTGGCTGCTGCAATGGCAGCAGACACACAGAGAGGTTCCAGCCCTCCTGAGTCAGGCCTGTCGTGATAACGATGAAGTCCCTGCAAGCAGATCTCTAGCATTGGGCTGTAGATGTCCTCATTCCTGAGCCCTGAGCCCCAGCCACTGTTCCTGTCCTTGCTTGTGATTCTGACCTCATGACTCATTTCCCGTGAACAGGCTTACCCATCTCAGATCCCAACCTGGCACAGGTGCCCCAGTGGAGACCGGGCTTGCAATTCCTGGCTCATGACGGACACGGACCCATTGCCAGCTCTTGGCCCATCACCTCTCATGCATATCTCTCGAAGCTTCCCCCTTCTCTCCACCGCTGCCCCTGCGTGGCAACCCACCACCATCTCTCGCCTGTGCTAGAGTAATAAGTTCTTAATTGGCCTCCCGCCCCCTGCTCTTATCCTTATAGCCCGTTCTGCAGGAGAGTTCTCTTTTTAATGAAGTTGGAGTCAGTTCTTTCGAATAAGAATCCAGCCATGACGAATCTGGTTTACAGCCTTCCAATAATTTCCCATTGGACTTTGAATACAGATAAATACTCTGATCTTCTCTGCCTCTTCCACCTCGCCTCCTGCTGTTAAATTCGCGTCTTTTTGCAATCTGCGCAGCCCACAGACATCCTGCCTCCCATTTGGGGCTTTTCCCATACTCTTCCCTCTGCCTGGTGCCCTTCCTCCTGCTTTGTCTTCTTGATTCCTCCTCCCCCCCTCCGCATCTCAGCTTACGAGTTCTGGCAATTAAGTTTGCGAACTTGTTGCACCGATGTTGCTAACCTTTTTTTGGTGTCAGAGGGATTATTCATTATGAATTTGTATCAACTGGACAAACAGTTCACCAAGTTTACTGTTTGGAAGTGCTGAAAAGGCTGCATGAAAAGTTAGACGACCTGAACTTTTCGCCAACAATTCATGGCTCTTGCATCACGACAATGCACCAGCTCACACGGCACTGTCTGTGAGGGAGTTTTTAGCCAGTAAACAAATAACTGTATTGGAATACCCTCCCTACTCACCTGATCTGGCCCCCAGTGACTTCTTTCTTGACCCAAAGATAAAGGAAATATTGAAAGGAAGACATTTGGATGACATTCAGGACATCAAGGGTAATATGACAACAGCTGTGATGGCCAGAAAAAGAGTTCCAAAATTGATTTGAAGGGTGGACTAGGCACTGGTGTCGGTGCATAGCTTCCCAAGGGGAGTACTTCAAAGGTGACCGTAGTGATATTCAGCAATGAGGTACATAGCACTTTCTCTAGGATGAGTTTGTGAACTTAGTTGTCTTACCTCGTAAATGTCACTCTTCAGGAAAGCCTTCCCAGACCATTCACCAAACTGAATCTGAAACCCCTAGTCATAGCTTCCTATACTTTTCCCACATGGCACTTGTTAAAATTTAAAACCATAGCTTTGGGTAATTTTTTTAAATTGAGGTAAAATACACGTAACATGAAATTTTTAACCTTTTTAACCAATTTTTTTAAAAAGATTTTATTGGGGGAGGGGAACAGGATTTTATTGGAGAACAGTGTGTACTTCTAGGACTTTTTTCCAAGTCAAGTTGTCCGTTCAGTCTTAGTTGTGGAGGACACAGCTCAGCTCCAGGTCCAGTTGCCGTTTTCTAGTTGCAGGGGGCGCTGCCCACCATCCCTTGCGGGAGACCAACCAGCAACCTTGTGGTTGAGAGGACACGCTCCAACCAACTGAGCCATCTGGGAGCTCAGCGGCAGCTCAGCTCAAGGTGCCGTGTTCAGTTTCAGTTGCAGGGGGCGCAGCCCACCATCCCTTGTGGGAGTCGAGGAATCAAACTGGCAACCTTGTGGTTGAGAGCTCACTGGCCCATGTGGGAATCGAACCAGCAGCCTTCAGAGTTAGGAGCATGGCGCTCTAACTGCCTGAGCCACCGCGCCGGCCCTTTTTAACCATTTTTAAGTGTACAGTTCAATAGTGTTTAACTCAGATTGTTGTATAACCATCACCACCATCCATCTCGGGAACTCTTTCCATCTTACAAAATTAAAACCCTGCACCTATTAAATAACAGCTCCCCATTTCCCCCTCCGCCCCGCCCCTAACAACCAGACGTCTACTCTTTGTCTCTGAATCTGACTACTCTGGATACCTCATGTAAGTGGAATCCTACAGTATCTGTCTTTTTGTGACTGGTTCCTTTCACTTATTTTAACTTCCCCACCAACGATGCACAAGGGTCTCCACATCCCCGTCAACCCTTATTTTCTGTTTTACGACAGCAGCCATCCTGATGGGTGTGAGGTGATATGCCACTGTGGTTCTGATTTGCATTTCCCTTATGACTAGTGGCGTTGAGTTTCTTTTCAGTGCTTACTGGCCAGTTGTACCATTTTTGGAGAAATCTCTATTCACGTCCTTTGCCTATTTTTTTTAAATCAGGTTGTTTGCTTTTGTTGTTGTTGAGTTGGAGAACTTGTTTATATATGCTGGATGTTAATCCCTTATCAGATCTACAGTGAGCAAATGTTGTCTCCCATTCCATAGGCAGCTGTTGTCTCCCATTCCATTTTTTACAGTGTGTTTCCGTCCTATGACTGTAAGATTCATGAGGGCAGAGAGCATGTTGGCTCTGCTCGTCCGTGTGTTGCAAGCACTGAGCACAGTGCCTGAAACATAAAAGATGCTCAATACATAATGAATGAATGAATGAATGAATGGATGGATGGATGGATGGATGGATGAATGAATGAGTCAATCAATCAATGAGTAAATGAATCAATCAATCAATCAATCATCTACTGTTAGGAGACCAGTCTCCTGGGCGGCCTCACCTCTCAGACCCTTGCCCTTTCTAAGCCTCTGTTCCTGACAAAACCCCTCATGGTTGGACCCCATATAGACTCCCAGAGGCAAGTGGAAAGCATTGTTCCACAAGAATTAAAAGTTTGTACTTCCATTCCTCACCACAGCTTTTGCCTGATGACTACAACCCTGTTCTATGGAAAACTACAGTCTTTACTTTGCTAGGGTATTTTTCCCCTGCAATGAATAACATTTCAATTCGCTGTATAGCCAGAGCATGTCTAGCAACTGTGCCAGGAACAAAACCTTGAGAGAATAAGAGAGGAAGAAAATCAGCTCGGTCAGGCAAAAATAAAGCGTGGAATCCCTGGGTAGCTGCCTGGAGCCTGAATTCCAGCAGCAGAGCAGGGGCGGGGAGCTGCTGGCCTGGCAGAGAAGCCAGCGTGATGTCTGAATTGTGTGCTCGGAATGGGGCTCGGGTGAGCCTCGACTGCAGTGACAAGCGTTGTTATTAGATGTGCAGTCCCCTCGGCCAGGCCACGAGGAGAGGGATGGGTTGGATATATGTCGTGACAGTGTTTTAGAAGCAGAAATATAACAGATTTGGCTGAAGGCAGAATTTATCAGAGGGAGGAAAATGCTGCATCTGGGGCCACTGAGAAAGGGTGATGGGGTACTGTGTGTCCGTATCCTTGGGGAGAAGAGGTTCACGGATGCTCGCTCGTGGCCACACAAGCTGCATATGAGGAATGCAGCTGAAGGCAGCTCTGAGTAGCTGGAGGCTGCAGCCCTACTTTCCTCCCCACCATCAGCCCCTCAGGTGACCCCTGCAGTCTGTCTGTCCCATCAACTGGAATGGCCTCTCTGCTTTCGACCCCTAATCCCCTAAAGCCCCTACCACAGGGGTGACTCTGCAAGGTGCTCCAGGGGCAAGGACCACATGTCTTGTTCACCGCTGGATCCCCCAGCACCTGGGACAGGACAGGCACAGAACAGTCTCCCAATAAATACCTGTTGAATGGATAAAGGAGTTACTGTGTCCCACATCTAGTAGATGCTCAATGAGCATTTATTGAATGCACGGATGTATCTCTGTGTGATTTGTTATGGTCGATTTGGTATCGAGCACAGAACCAAGAGTAGATGTCAGAAATCTGATGAATGAATGAGTGAGTGAACGAACGAATGAATCTTTCATAGTCACTACTGTACCTCCAGCACCGAGCCCCAGGGCCCGATAAAGACTAGGTGCTCAGTAAGTGTCTGCCGATGAATTTATTATATCGGGGGTACAGAAATGTGTGTGAGCTACCAGCTCGCCGCTCAGTCCTTGCCATGGAGGTGTATGTTTATTACTTTTTAACTTTCTAATTTGGGTACGAAAAGGCCATCAAATAATGAATTACTATTGCTAAATATTGAAATTAAGAGATTACAAATCTTTCGACATTATTTTGCTCTGCCACTGACTCACATATCCTTGACATCAATCACATCCATGTTATGGTTAATTAGCATTCATGTGTGCTTGCATGTGCACACATGCACACACACATGCACACACATGTGCACACACATATGTGCACACACACACAGAGTCACTCCCACGCCACACTCCTGGACATCAAAATTCAAAATGCACACATTCACCTTTTCCTCAGGTTTCATGGGCTTCTTGCTAAGAGTTGAGTTCGTGACAAGAACAGCATGTTTGGCCGGGAAAAACAAGAGGCTGCGAGGGCTGGAATGGCTTGCTTCCCCTCTTCTCCCTGCATGCCCCAGCTCTCAGCTCTGGCTTAGCCCACCCGGAAGTCTGCTCTGGGGAAGGCACTGCTCCCCTCACCACACTCACGTGTGTACACTCACGCTCACGCACGCACACACAGGCACACTTCCACGTTCACACTTCCACCCTCTCAGCCACACACTCATGCTCACACCCACACGCTCACACTCGCTCACTCACATACACTCACTCACAAGCTGCCCTTCCTCACCCACATCACAATCACACACTCACGCACATACCTTGGGTGCTCATACACACCCTGTCACACGCACACACTCACACCATACTCCTTCTCACACCCTCACATACTCTCAGACACTCACCATAGCTGCACCTTTGACCTTGGGCAAGTCATTAACCTTGCTATATCCGTTTTCCCTTCCATCGGTTGGTAGATAATTCCCAGGTTCAAGACGTATTTATGGAGCACCTGCGAGTTCCTGGGGATACATAAGTGTAAGGTACAGTCTGTCCTCAAAGAGCTTGTGATGGATGTGAGGACGGCAAGCCCACAGGCACAACTGGTGTGGGTTGAGTTGAGTCCCCCAAAACCCACAGGCTGCAGTCTTAACCGCCAGGACCTCGGAATGTGGCCTGCTGAGGATAGATAGGCTTCTTACAGACGTTGTTACCTAAGATGAGGTTATTTGGGTGGGCCCTAAGCCAATATGGCTGGTGTCCTTATAAAAAAGGGGCAATTTGGACACAGACACAAATACAGAGAGAACGCCATGTAAAGATGGAGGCAGCGATAGGGTGATGCTTCTGTAAGCCAAGGGATGCCAAAGGCTGCCGGCAAACCGCCAGAAGCTAGGAGAGAGGCCTGGAATAGAATTCCTTCACAGCTCAGAAGAAACCAACCTGTTGACCCTTTGGTCTTGGACTCCCAGCCTTCAGAACTTTGGGACAATACATTTCTGTTGTTTAATCCATCCAGTCTATGCTCCTTTGTCACGGCCGCCCTGGCAGACTAACATAATAACCAAGGGATATTCAATAAGAATTTGCTCATTCACTCACCACGCCATTTCCCAAGACTATACAATGTACTTGGACGTGAATTCTATGAGGGCAGAGGCTAACTCTGGTTTATTCATCCCTGGGTCCCTAACTCAGAATGCAGGTGCAAGAAATATTGCGGATGAATAGACAAAACAACGACTGAGAGCATGAATGAAAAATTGGCACCAGGACTCTAGAAATAAAGTCTGGGGAGTCTTTTCACGACGTGGTGATGATGGGTGATAGATGGATGGAGATACCCTTGGAAAGCAGAATCACAGCCATGGATAAGTGAACATCCGTGGAAATAAGTCAGACAAGATGCACAGCTTGTGTTTACATCATCATTTTTCATATGGGAGATAGACTCTTTTTGGCGTATGGATTTTTTTTTAATTAAAGTTTATTGGGGTGACAATGGTGAGTAAAGTTACATAGGTTTCAGGTGTGTAATTCTGTAATACATCAGGTGTATGGATTTTATGCCTATTCCTAATGCATCCATAGCAGTGGAATATATTGATATTAAGAACTATACCATATTTATATTCAAGTCTTTGTACCCTCCTCCCTTTGCCTACCTTTCCAGCAGCAGTGAGAAGTCTGATCAGATCATCCTCAGGGAAGGGAAGCAAAAAAAAAAAAAACCAGAATCAAAGTATTGGCTTTTGAGTTCTTAGGTAGACTTTTGTGAATCTGTAACAGAAACCGTGGTATTGAAAGCCATGGATTTCAACTGAAAATGTCAAATGCTTGAGCAGAAAAAATAAAATTCCCTTCTTTTTTTGAAAGTCCAGAAGTTGAGTTCAAATGTCAAGAATCTGGACCATAAACCAGAACGGGGAAGAACGTGTGAAGGCCGAAGGTCCATGCTTCCATGGCAGTGGGCTGAGAAGAAAGTATCAGCAAGGGTCCCTGAGAAGTACCCCAGGGTCCTGAGCTTCAGGCAGGAGAATGGGGGCTACTGAAAGCCCCATAAATTGAGGTGCATCCCGGCTCCTGGCTTCCCAGATAAACCTGAAACTCACCGTGGCCGCTGGATCATAGAGAAACAATGACGGAGGGAGTTGTCCAGACCTGAGGCAGCCACTCAGAGCTCTGCCGGGTGCAGTAAAATCACTTCCTAATGAAGCCTTTCAGATGGAATGTGTGCGCCTGACACCTGCAGGCCTGGTCCTTTGGGCATTAGTGTGGTGAAGATTGTCCCCTGGGGCCTGGCAGGGGGTCAGCAGAGGTCAGTCAGGACAGAAGAATTCTCTGGCCTCAGCTGGCACTCAGCTGGCATTAGGAAAAGGGCGAGGGAGGGGAATTCTAAACTGACCAAGTAATTAGCCCCAAAGAGGCTGAGTTTTACAACCCCTCCCACCTACCCCCACCCCACCCCCATCCCCGCCAACCCGGAAGTAACTCAATCGCTTTGACTTGGCAAAGTTAACACCTCTTGTGAGCAAAGAGGCCCATGAGATAAGCTGAGTTGATTATAAGGAAGAAAGTGCACAGAAGTCTGTGGCCAGTCATGACTGTATCAGCTCTGGCTGACTTTGAGATTAAATCGAGCTGCTTGAATTTGCAGCTCTTATATAGGGTAAACAGATTGAGCAAATAAAAATGCAGGACACCCATATTTTACCTGGCGACTCTAAGCTTTTGCCCCACCCGTGCGGTCCCATGCCTAGTGCTTAAGTGGAAGCCACCTGAACTTTGACATAGGAGATTGGGATTTTTTTTGGGGGGGACTCTTAAAGAGCTCTTGGTTTGGAATTTGCAAATGCATAGCACAGAAGCATCTCCTGAACCCACCAGCCCCACCCCTGTAGTGACAGACATCACAAATCGATCACTGAGCCTCACAATTCTTTTGAATACAGAAATCTAGATAGCAACTACCAAGTGATCAGAGTTGGCATACAAGTCAGAAAAAAAAAATTGCCTTCCGTGGTTGAATCTGAATTCTGGCTCAAGAGAAAAAGGGTAACCAGCAAGTGATAGTGCCAAGAGCAGAACCAAGTATCCCTACTCCCCAGCTGGGCACTCTCCTTGGGAACTACTGGGTCCGGTTTTGCTGTGTCTATCCTTTGTGACCACATCATGTCCAATGTGTGCAGGAGAGAGGGTGCCAAACATTCACCCACCTGGGCCATCCACAGGAAGGACAGGTTGCCACCATGCTGGTTGACATTCAGGGACAACAGGACATTTGTCACGAAGCCACAGTCCTGAGTTCAAGTCCTCTTAGCCCCTGTATTTCCTAACTGTGTGATCTTGGGCCAGCTACTTTTCTTCTTTGTGCCTCAGTTTCTGCATCTGCAAAATGGGGACTGTTAGTATTTATCTTGCTGGGTTGTGGTGAGGATTAAAGGAGATGATTTATGGAAAGCTTCTGGCAACTATTAGATACTCACAAAATGCTAGTTGATACCATTCAAGACCCTGCAGCACAATTCTGGTGCCACTAAACTCCTCTCCTCTACCTGCTGTTTCTCCATCTTTGCATGCAGTTCTCCAAGCATAGCATTGTATTTTGAGCTCTGTTAGCAATTCATTTGCACCTAAGAGCAAACAAGAAAAAAAGAAATGGTTTAAAAGGAAGGACAACCAGCATCAGAAGAGATCTGGAATTAACCCCAGTTGTTGCTTTTCACTCTGGGATGTTTGGCAAGCGACTTTGCCCATCCAAGCAATGGGTATAAGGATAGGTGTCTCTGGGATCTCAGTGATGGCACGGGAGAGGGCGGGTGTGTGAGTGCCTGCTTCACTGGGCACTGAGGAGCTGTGGTGTCACTCAGCATCTGCTCATGTGCCAACAGCGCTCTGGCCTGGCACCTGGCCCACGGCGGGCTAGGCTCCCTGGACAAGAGGAAATGAAGTTTGACTCAGGCTTTCATTAACGCTCCACTGCAGCTGGCCAGGCCTCCCTCCACTGGGGTTAACATTGGGACTGTGTTTCGCTGGGCTCTTGGGGCTGGAGGGAAACCAGGCTCTGCCAGGCAGTGGGCGGGAGACTTTAAGTCACACATCTCTGCAGTCAGCGGTGGAGCTGGTCCAGGAGGAGAAAAACAGAGAAACGGAATCCAGACGCTGCCTCCCCATCTCTCATTTCTGATCTTCTCCCGCATCAGAGGATGAATATACTACAAAGTGGAAACTGCCCTTCACTGCCCTCCAACCTTCAGTAACTGAGACACAGAGCGGTGAGCAAACTGCCCAGGGTCTCCCAGCCAAGAAAAGGAGGACTCAAATTCAGGTCTGTGAGATTTCCAAACCCAAGTTGTTAACCAGCTAGCTTCCCTTCTATGAGAAATGTAGAGGCGTGCCCAGAGGCAAAGAAGGAGGAAAATTAATATCAATTTGGCACATACAATGGACCCAGCAATGTATTGGCCCCTGAGAGGTTTTTTTTAATTAACTTTGGACACCTGCCAGTTCTCTGATTCTCCAAAACCAACTGGGGAGTGGGAGTCCTACAGTTCAATTCATTTCTGACACTAACTCGCCCCAGGTTTAAGGGTTCAGTCTCCTGAGACTGTCCTCATTTCAGGTGCCAGTCCCAAGTATTGGATCCCCAGGTTACGCACACTTCTGCCCACTTATCTACAAATCTGGGTGGGGCAGTCCTGCAACCCCCACCCCCAAGGTTTGATAATTCATTAGAAGGGCTCACAGAACTGAGGAAAGTATCTTAGTACCTACTGTTACTGGTTTATATAAAGGATACAACTCAGGAATGGTCAAATGGAAGAGATGCACAGGGCAAGGTGTGTAGAAAGGGGCGGGGCTTCCATGCCCTCTCCAGGTACACCACCCTCCCAGCATCTCGATTTCTTCACCAACCCGCAACCCTGTCATTGGCGGGTTTTATGGAGGTTTCATTCCATAGGCATGATTAATTATGTCATTGGCCCCTGGTGATTCTCCAGCCTCTCTCCCCTCCTGGGCGGCTGATAGGTGGGGCTGAAAGTTCCAAGCTCCTAATCAAGGCTTGGTCTTTCTGTTGACCAGCCCCCATCTTGAAGCTATCTAATAGGGGCCCACCAAGACTCACCTCATTAGAACAAAAGATGCTCCCATCACCCTTTCTACTCAGGAAATTCCAAGGCTTTTAGAAGCTCTCTGCATGGGAACCAGGCAAATAGCTTTCTAGGATACCACAGCCCCTTGGTGTTATTTAGTCACTACTCCCTCCGTAGTTTTAACTGTTTTATCCCACTGGGGTGTCCAAAAGACCAAATGATTTTATGAACATAAAGTACTTAGAACGGTGCTCAGCACAGAGAAAGACCTCTGCGAGTATTTATTTCTACCATTATTGTTTCTATTATTATTATTATTACACAAGATCAAATTGCCACAAAGTCGCAGAGTTACTGTTAAAACCAAGTCTGTGTCATTTTTCTCCTATCCCTGTGTCTTTGCTACTGAGCCAATAGTTCCCAGACGTTTGGGCATCATCTGTCAGTCAAAAAGAATTCAATAAAAAAACATAATAATAATAAATAATAAAATAATATATATGGATTGACATAATGCATTCCATTTTCTATTTTACCAAATAAGACATTTTATAAAAACAAGTACCATCTCTTACCACCATCTTTTCATAAAGCAAGGGCATTTTAACACTTAAAAGACAGGGGAAAGAACATAATCGTAGCACAGAGGAGAGCCTTTTAACTTAAATAAATGTGGCTTGCTAAGTGCTTTTCAACATTATTTTTCTCATTTTTCCCATAGGCCAGTGGAAACCTCATCAGAAGTCAGCCCAGTATTTTAAAAGTGCTGCCCACCTTGCACCCCCATGAAGGCTTTGGGGTAGGGGGCGATGGCAAAGAGGTTTGGGGTATTAGAGCACATTTCGAAAAGAATGTGTTTTCAGAAAAGAGTCAGCTGATAAATAGCTGTAATTTTTTCTTCCCCAGGTAATGCACAAATACAGCAAACCTAAAAGAGGATTTCTTATAACAATACCATGGTAATAGACTCAGATGAGCTTATCGCACAATCTATAGGGGATGAATTAAGTAGAAGCTGGGAAACTCTTGGTATGATTACCAATCTGAGAATAAACCCCTGGGACTCAGATACGCCTAAGCCAGCACTGATTCCCTTCTGTATCAGCTTTATAGAGGTAGCAGTCATGGAACGGGTCTTTCTCGGTAGCCAAGACGAGGCAGGAAACCCACAGGCTGAGTCAGCCTCCAGAGGGATTGAGAGAACAGATAAAAGGGTCTGAGATTGGAGCCTGGCTCACTGGTGGCTGGAAAGGAAAGCCAGGACCGAGCATCCAGTGAGAAAGGGAGGCAGCCACACGCAGCTCCTAAAGCTTGGGTTTGCATGATGGAACAATGTGATTTTGAACCTGATTTCAGCCATCTCTTATGTCTGGGTCTTGGCTTCCACATCTGTAAAATGGGGTGGCAATATTAAGTTGAATCCTATGAAATGCCATGCTTAATGGGTCCAAAAGCAGCTCGTCATCAAAAAGACAGAGAATAGCAAGCATTGATGAGGATGTAAAGAAACTGGAACTCTCATTCCCTGCTGGTGGGGATGTAAAATGTACAATCACTTTGGAAAAGAGTTTGCCAGTTCCTCACCCATGTAGATGAAAACTTACTGTATGACCCAACAATTCGACTCCTGGGAATCTATCCCAGAGAAGTAAAAGCTTTCATACACAAAAGAACTTGCATAAAACCTTCATAGCAACATTATTTGTCACAGCCAAAAAGTGGAAAAAATCCAAACGTCCAAAGCCAATGGATAGACAAAAGGTTGTATGTCCATTCAATGGAATACTACTCAGCAATAAAAAGGAATGAAGTCCTGATCCACACTGGAACATGGATGAACTTCAAAAATATGCCAAAGGCCCCATACCGTATGATTCCATTTGTATGAAATCCAGAAAAGTCTAATCTATAGAGTCAGAAAGCAGCTTAGTGTTGCCTAGAGCTGAGCGGAGGAATGGAGGGTTGTCTGCAAATAGAGAAGGGGGATCTTTTGGGGGTGCCAGAAACGTTCTAAAATTGGATTGTGGTGATGGTTGCCCAAGTTAACGCATTTACTAAAAGTCATTGAATTGTACACTTCAAATGGATGAATGTTATAGTATGTAGATTATATCCCAATCCCAACAAAGCAGTTTAAAAAATTCAAATGTTGGCTTCAAAATATCTGAACTGAAAGTTGCTAGAACTAAAAGCAAAAAAAAAAAAAGGCAAATTCACAATTATAGTCAGAGATTTCAACATCCTTGTCTCAATACGTGATGAAACAGTAGACGTAAAATCAAAAAGGTTTTTGATTTTACATAATCAACCAATTAGATTTAATTGGCGTTTATGGAATATCTGCCTATCAACAGCAGGACACATACTCTTTTCAAGTGTATATGGAATATTTTACCCATATAGACCATATTATAGGCCATAAAACAAGTCTCAATAAATATGGAATGACTCTACGAAATGTACTCTCTAACCACAATGGACTTAAATTAGAAATCCGTAACAGATTATCTAAAGAATTCCCACATATTTGGAAACTGAAAACACACTTCAAAATAACCAATTGGGAAAGCAGAAATCAGAAGAGAAATTTAAATGCATTTGAACTGAATTTTTAAAAAATGCAACGTATTAAAATTTGGATGCAACTGAAGCAGAACTGAGAGGGAAATTTATAGTGTCAAATGCCTACATCACAAAAGGAGAAACCAATGGCCTCGTTTTCTGCCTTCAAAAACCGAATAAAAGAAAATCAAATTAAAACCAAAGTAGCAGAAGAAAGGAAATAATAAAGATCAGAGCAGAAATCAATAAAATAGAAACCAAAAGAAGCAAATCAATGAAAGTAAAATGGGTTCTTTGTGGAAAATCCATAAAAGTAATAAAACTCTAGACAGAATGATTGAGAAACAGAGAAGAACCAAACTACTAGTATCAGGAATGAGAGAGGTCGCGTTGCCGGGATACTAAAGATACTATAGATATTAAAAAGCTAATTGGGGAATATTATGAACAATGTTGTGGTAACAAATTCAACAACTTAGTGAAAGTGGACAGGTTTCTTGGAAAATGCCAACTAGCAAAGCTCACTCGAGAAAAAATAAATTTCCTGAATAGCCCCGTATCTATTAAAGAACTTGGATTTGTAATTAAAAACCTTCCTACAAAGAAAACTCCAGACCCAGATGACTTCACTGGTGCATTCTACCAAATATTTAAAGAAAAAGTAGTACAATTAAACACAAATATTTTTTAGAAAAATGAGAACTTCCCATTTCATTCAATGAGGCTAGCATTACCTTGATATCAGAATCAGACAAAGGCATGGCAGAAAACTTCAGAGCAATATCCCTCAGGAACATAGACACAGATTTTTAACAAAGTTTTAGCAAACCAGAGCCAACAATCTATGAAGAAGGATAATCCATTGTGAGTAAGTGTAGTGCATGTCAGAAATGCAGGATTGATTTAAAATTTGAAAGTCCGTAAATGGAATTCACTATACTAAGAGACTACAAAAGGAAAATCAAATGATCTTCTCCATAGATACAGAAAAAGCATTTGACAAAATTCAACATCCATTCCTGATAAAAATCCTCATCAGATCGGGAATGAAAAATGAGCTTGTTTAGTCTCATAAAGGGCATCTACAAAAAAACACCTGCGGCTAACATCATCCTTCATGGTGGCGGGCTGAATGATTTCCCTCTGAGATGGGGAAAGAAGCAAAGACATCCACTCTCATGTCCATTCAAGGCAGGGCAATGAAGCAAAAAGAAATAAACAAACAAAAAGAAAGGTATATAGATTGGAAAGGAAGAAGTAAAACTAAATTTTATTTTTATTTTTTTGCAGAAGGCACGACCATCTTTGTAGAAAATCATAAGGATTTTACAAAGAGAGAATCCTAAGGACTCTTCAAAGAAGCTACGAGCTGTAATAAGTGAGTTTAACAAGGTCAATGTACAAAACATGAATTTTATTGGCATAAACGAGGAACAACCCTTGGGAAGTTGACGTTAATACTATGACTACTGCATAAAGAATGGGAAATAGTGATTGATTTCACCAAAGATAGTCAAGACTTGTACTCTGAGAAGTATAAAATACGGTTGAGAGAAATTAAAGACGGCATAAATAAATGGGACGATAAATCACATTTATGGGTCAGAACATTTAATATTGTGAAAATGTCGGTGCTCTGCTCATTGATCCTCAGATACGGTGCAATCCCCATCCAAACCTGAGTAGGCCTTTTTGCAAAAATGTACAAGAAGATCACCTGATTCATATGGAAATGCAAAGAACCTAGAAGACCAAAAATAATGTTGAAAAATAAGAATGAAATTGGAGGACGTACACTGCTTGATTCTAAGATGCATTATAAGGACTATCAGTGTGGTATTGGCATAAAGATCAATGGAACAGAATAGAGAGTTGAGAAATAGACCCACAGGGGTATGGCCGATTGAGTTTTAATAAAGCTGTCAAGGCCATTCAACGGGGAAAGGACAATCTTTTCATTTAATGGTGCTGAAACAATCGGCTAGTCATATGCAAAAAAAAAAAAAAAAAGAAGAAGAAGAAAAAAAAGAACCTTGACTGTCATCTCAAACCATGTATAAAAAATTACTCAAAATAAATCATAGACCTAAATGTAAGAGCTAAAATGATACAACTTCCCAGAGAAAATCTTTGTGGCCTTGGACATGGCAAAGGTTATTAAAATATGACCCAAACAGCACAAACTATAAAAGAAAGTATCAAGCAGTTGGATGAAATCAATAGTTAAATAGTTTGCTCTTTAAGATACACTTATGAAAATGAAAAGGCAAACCACAAATTGGGAGAAAATATTAATCGAACATGTATCCAACAATGTTTTTTTTCTACGTATAAATAACTCTTACAACTCAAAAATTAAAAATTTCCCCCCCAAAAGAGTGAAAGATTTGACCATATACTTCACCAAAGAAGATATATAGATGACAAAAAAACACATGAAAAGAGGCCCAACATCGCTGGCTAATAAAACATTGAAAATTGAAACCACAATGAGATACCACTAGACACCCACTAGAATGGCTTAAATTAAAGAAAACAGATCACACCAAGTGTTGACAAAGCCGTTAAATGACTGGGACTCTATATATTCCACTAGCAGAGATGTAAATGGTACATACAGCCACTTTGGGAAACCATTCAGTAGTTCCTCAAGTAGTTAAATATACACCCACCATATGATATAGTCATTCCACTCCTAGGTATTTACCTAAGAGAAATGAAAACTTACATGCTCACAGTGACTTGTACTCAAATCTTTGTAGCCATTTTATTTGTCGTAGGCAAAAAGAGGCTACAATCTAAATGCCTATCAATGGGTGAGTGGGAAGACTAATGTGATATATCCACACAAGGGAACACAACTGATGTCTTGAGCCTTCTCGTCATCTAGTCTTATTTCAGCACATGTTTCCTTTACAGCACCAGACTGTAAGATTGATAGCAAAGAGTTTAAACTAAAACACTCTGAAGGTATAGTCTAAGATATTTACAAACCTACCCCAGACCTTTGCACCCTCCACACCCAGACCCCGTATCTCCATCCTGATGAAACGATCTAGTTCCATTTCCATAAAGTTATGTACTTTTATTTGTTTCAATACATCCTATCCCTCAAAGATAGGAAACAGGATTATATCTTTGCAAGATGAAAAAAAAATGCTCTTTTTCAAACCACACACAGGAATTTTGGCTTGGGAAATATGGCTTTGTTTGGATCCCTACCTTACCTTCTCTTGGTATGTCTTTTCCCTCATTTTTGATTTCCTGAGTCATGATGCTATCTCCTCCTTTTGTCTCTATTGGTGAGAGGTAGCATTGGAGCATATTATATGATAATGTGGGTTCAAAGCCTGGCTCTTACACTTACCAGCTGTGTGACCTTGGACACATTAGTTAACCTCTCTGTGCCTCAGTTGCTTTACTTGGAAAATGCAAGTAACCAGAGTGCTATCTCCTGGCGTCATTGAGTGTATGTCAGGTTCTTAGCACTGGGCCCATAATAAGTGGTCAATAAATATTTGCTATTCTTAGTACACGAAACCCGTTTCAGGTCCAGCTCACTTTATCACACTGTCTTACAATGATCAGTCTCAATAGATCATCTCCCAGGTGCAGATTGCATTTTAACACGGTCTTGTCTCAAGAAATAGATTCTAACTGGGATTTCACGCCTGATCAAATCGGGGTGGGTGTAGAGGGTCTAGGAGTGGGCATTACTATCTAAGACCAAATTACGTCCTCATTTCAATGGGCATCAGAACAACAGGGGAAGCTCATTAGAATCAGCATAGCTGAGGAACAGGCCTGAGAATCCGCCTTTTAACAACCCTCTCTCTGGACACTTCTCATTTCCAAGAAAGTTTTAGTATCTCTGCCTCTGACATGCCTATCAGAAGACAAGCTATTTTTTCACTATCTATTGCTACTACATTTTAATATTTCTTTCTCCTCCATTTTTTTACTTTTGGGGTGGGGGAGGTAAGGGAGAAATGATGCTTATAGAAACAAAACTTAATTACCTAGAAATTCTTTTTTCTTCTTATTTTGTTCTCCTCAGGACTTGCATAGATGCACTTTTATTTTTATACCTCCACAGTAAATGCATATGAAGAATTTTGTATCCTGCATCCAATTAACATTATACCATCTGTATTATTTCATCCTGCCGCGTTGTTTTTTCTCATGCCATCTCTTGCTTGCCCCTTACTTCTCTGTCCAGGTAACCATCTAATGTGCAGATGCCTGAGTCCATACTCTTGCTATCTTATTTAAATATACAGAGGGTGCCAAAAAAATGTATATACATTTTAAGAAAGGAAAAACTGTATTAAAATTGTCATACTCAATATATACCACTAATAAAAGGTGAATACAAGTCACTTTTGAATTCTGCAATTACAGGAGGTGTTCAAAGTGGTTCCCATCAGCGTCCAGACACTTCTGGTTACGGTGAACTACTGCTTGAGCAACGTTGACCAAAGTGTCCTCTTGTATACATTTTTTTGGCACCCCCGGTACAGTTACATATTTGAGTTGATTTGGGGAGCTAGATAGACCTTAGGTTTCTCTTACTGTATGGATTTTATAAGCATTCTGAAATATTTTTTTCTGAAAACTAAGTGAATAAATCAACAAAACTTTAAAAGACGGAGTGAGGCTGTGCCAATGCTTAAAGCTTCCGGTAGATCTCTACAGTGGAGAAGGTTGATTTACATTAACGAGAGTCATATTTACTGTTTTAGTCTCACCTACAATTATTGGGTGAACTGAGGTCTCCTTAGTTCATTACCACAATTAGTGCTTGTCAATAACAGGAAATGTGCCTGAGATACACAAGTGCCTGGGAGCTCCGGGCATGTCATCTCTTCGATGAGGGTAGCTCTGGCCTGCGAGGTAGAGGGCTTGGGTTTGACCCTGTGAGTTACTGTAACTTGGCTCTCTCCCTGGACCTCGGTTGTCTCATTTGTAAAAGATGGCTATTAGGCTAAAGCCATGTTTCTTTCAGCGTGCCTTGCAGACCATTTATTTCAGAATCACCTTGTGGGGACAGAGTTCCAGAGAGCAGTTTCCAGGCTCTTGACCTCCCATGGAAAAGTGCTGGCTCAGGGAGTAGATAGATGGCCATCAACTGTGACTAGTTGGCCATCAGCTGTAACCAGTTAGCCATTAGCCACTGATATAACTGCCATGGCTACGCTAGCAAGCGTGGATTGCAGCTAGCAAGTGGGGTGGGTTGGTTGGTTGGCAGAGAAGAGGACGGCAGGTTGCTCAGCCTGCTTCTTGTATCTCCAACCTAGCCACCACCGAGACTATAGTGTTATGAACCCTCCCCTACCATTCATGGCTCCGTGGGTGTTCCTTTTTGGCCTCACCATATCCTGCGTTCTTATGCAGGGAGTGGGACAGAGACCCCGCATGACACACCTATACACCAGTTAAATGCAGATGCCCGGGCCTAACCCTAGGCCCTCTGAACCCCACTCCCTGCTGGGTGGGGCCCGGGAGTCTACAAGTTTAACAAGTTTCATAGATGGATCTCATGGAATATTAAAGGTTGGGAACCACAGATCTGTGGTTAAACATCCTGTGGAGCTAATTTCCAAATTCCTCTTTGTTCTTTCTCTGGCAGGCAGGCGTTCATCCCAGCCTGCCAGGGTGGTGGTCCTCACCTACACCTGCAGGAGTTACACCAGGCTCCTGGGAGGAGACTCACTGATGCCTGGCCACTTGCTTAGCTGTTGTGTGGCCTGCCACAGGCCATGGACGGAAGCCAGAGTGACCACAGCTGGCTTGCCCCATAATAGCTCAGACTCAGGAGGCCACTCCAGCCCTGGCTGGGCCTCCAGTCTGCAGAGGGAAGACTTGGATCCGTCCAGCTTCTTGCTGCAGTCCTACAGGGATCTGTCTTGCTTCCTAGAGCCCGAGATTAAGGCTGAAATCCTCCGTGCCCAGCACAAATCAGAAACACAGTGCAGGTTTGATGAATGACAAGAGTTATGATTGAGTAGAATACCCTGGGTGGATAATATAAGGAGAGCGAAATGGGATCTTATGTACACGGCAGATAGTGGTAGAGAATAAATATTTGTTGCACAAATCTGTGCCCATCAATGAATTCAGATGCCTGGCGCATAGTAGGTATTTTAAATGCTGTTATGGTAGATGCACTTGGTAGCCTCCCCTTTTCCATATCCCTTCAGCCCTTAACATTTCTTGGTGCTGGCCCCCATTTGTTAGCATCTGTACCTCTTTGCTTTCTCTACTTCCTGCGAGCAGAGCAGGCCAGAAGTCCTGGGGAATTCGCTCACGACCCCCAGCAGTCCTGGAAACAAGGACTGATTGAAGCTGGTGTATGAAAACCGCAACTTCTTCAACCCTCAGGAGGATAACTCTGAGATGTGGGTTCCCTCCTGTGGGGACAGAGCCCCAGAAAGTAGTTTACAGGCTCTCGGCCTCACGTGGAAGGCTGCTGGCTCGGGTAGTAGATGGCCGTCAGCTGTGGCCGGTTAGCCGATTGGCCCCTAGTATAACTGCTGCGGCTAGGGAGGAGAGCCGAGGAGAGCCGAGGAAAGCGGAGGAGGGAGGAGCAGAGTCGAGGAGAGTGGAGGAGAGTCGTCAGTCCGTTGGCAGAAAAACGGACAGCAGGTCGCACGTCCGGTGAACCCAGCCTCCAGTGAGACCATAGTGGTATGACTCCCCTACCTATGGCTCCGTGGGTGTTCCTTTTTGGCCTCACCATATCCTGCGTTCTTGTGTGGGGAGCGGGAGTAGAGACCCCGCAGGCCACCGCGCGACAAATGGTGCAGCGAGCAGGGTCTCCCGCCCGACACCTCCCCTCCCGGGTCCCCAATAAGATAGAACCCCCGTTGCCCACAGTGGTCATTTGCTTGATAACACACTCTTTTTTTGAGGGGGGGAGAGGGTGTTCCTTTCCCTTCTCTCTCTCACTTCTCCACTTCACTACTTATAATATCCCAGGATCACCTCCCAAAACAACTGCTTCCATTCAAGTTCTTGCCTCAGTGCCCACTTCCGAGGGACCCCACACTAGGATGGGTGAATGACTAAATGTTTAATATATCAAGCTAAAGGGCTAAAGTGCTATATACTTAAAACCTAGTAATTCTATAAACCAACAAATGAGAAACAGAAACTCATAGACACAGACAATAGTTTAGTGGTTGCCAGAGGGTAACGGGGGCGGGGGGTGGGGGGTGGGAGATGAGGGTAAGGGGGATCAAATATATGGTGATGGAAGGAGAACTGACTCTGGGTGATGAACACACAATGGGATTTATAGATGATGTAATACAGAATTGTACACCTGAAATCTATGTAATTTTACTAACAATTGTCACCCCAATAAATTTAATTAAAAAAAAAAAATTCAAAAAAAAAAGAAAAAGAAAAAAAAAAAAAAAACCTAGTAAGACGTTGTAGGAGGTTGCTGAGTGAATAGCATTCAATAAATGGATAGCGTTCAAGGTAGGCCCTGGCAAATCTAGTACTCAAATTTCTGTACAATAATGCTTTTGGAAAGAGTGAATGAATGAATGAATGAATGATCATTAAATAGAGTCGAGAGCTAGAAGTCTATGTCCTGCTACCTAGTCAGTGTTCAATAAATGCTTTTCCTATGGATGTGAAGCAAACGAGAGACAAAACAGAAAGAGAATGGGATGGAAACAAAGAAAGGGAGAAAGGAAGGGAGGAAGGAAGGATTCTCAAGGCATGGAGACTGAAGTGGCCACGCGCTGAGCGTTCATGAAGGGATCTCCGAGACCCCACGTGGTCTGGCCCCTGCTCAGGCCCCAGCGTCCCCCTGCACTGCTCACTCCTTTTTTCATAACTCTCCACATCAGCCTCCTTTCAGCTCCTGGTCTCTACAAATGCTGTTTCCTTAGCCAGGAATGATCTCCTTCGAATGAGCTCCTGCCTACTTAGTTCCTGAGATTCTTCATGTCTCAGCTAAGAATGTGCTTCTTCAGGAAGCCGCCCCGACTTTATGTTACATGTATATAGAACCAGAATAGCTCTCATCACGTATCACCTGGGATTTCCCACTTATGTAATTAGTTATTTAATAGGGAACTCCCTCCAGTGGAATGGAAACTCTTACCCATATTCCCTGTACTCATCACAGGACCTGGCACATAGTAAGTGCTCAATAAATATTTGATAAATGACACAGGCACGGCACCTGGCCCAGTGTTAACCTCAGAACCAAGGCTTTCTTGGGCAGAGTCAGGGTTCCAGAAATTATCACACACCCCAGGCACACACATATAGTGTTCCCAGCCCCATGACACCCCAAACCAGCCAAATGGCAAAATGCACCCAAAATCTGGGGAAAGCCTCTGACAAGGCATCTTGGAATAGCTTCTGTCCCGGCCAGCGCTGTCACAGGCAGCTTAATTATGGTAATTAAAACCCACATTAAAACATGATTATAACATAAAATTGGAATTAGCCGTATAACACATCCACATTTTTTGATATGCTTATTGATTTTCCTCCCCTGTTACTCAGAGGACTACAGTAAATTCCGATACATCTTGTATACTTAAAACTGAGCCTGTAAATACTAGTGAACATTCTAATTAGCACCTGTCTTTTGTTAAGGACAGCAAAGTGGGGATGTCTGTTTTTACAGGGAGCATAATAAGGGCATTCCTGTTTCTTTTCTGGACCTTAGGTGGGGTGGGACACTCTGTCCTCATTCCTTTTTAAGAACTGTTTCGGAAAAAGATGCAAGTCCTGAAGACAACTAAGAAACGCCGAAGCAAGAGGTGGTGAGTAAACAATTAATCCAACTTGATAATTGGAGGTTTGTAGGCAAAACAGCCAATTGAATTGAATGTTCTCTTTTCTTTCTGGTGGAGTGGCTTTGAAATGAGGCAAGCTTGAGTTCGCTGAACTCTGCTATTTCCTAGCTGAGTGATCTTGAACAAGTTTTGTTTTGTCTCTCTGGGCCTGAGTTTCCTCATCTGTGAAATGGGGATAATGGCAGAGCCTATCTCATAGGGTGATTGGGAGGATTAATGAGATTACAAGTTTTTAAACATAAAGTACTACCGTAATAATTAGGAGCTGCTAGCAGCTTCGTCGTCACCACCATCACCACCACCACCACCATCTTTTTCACCATTAACCCCATCATTATTATTTCCTTGGCTCTGGTGAGTTTCGTGGTATAATGGAAACACCATACTTTGGATTGGATTCAGGTAGCCCTCCAGCCCATGCCACTCGTAAGGTATGCAACCTCAGACAAGTCTTTGTATTCTTCTCAGTTTGTTTTCTCATTTGTAAAATGAGCACAGTTTTCAAGGGGATGTTGGGGACGTGATGAGGGGTGTGGAGCGTGCCGGGCATGGGGCTAGTCCTTTGAGTAATGTTGATTCTCCATCTCCAGTATTTAGTCTTGTCCTCTGCTTTGGTCATGGTGTATCTCCGTCATGTATAGAATGTAAAATAAGAACTCTCCAGGTTTCTCATCGCCAGCCTTCACACAGTCTTTTCTGTGCTTCCTCCTACAAGGCCATGTCCCACTGTCATGCCTTAATTGCCGGAAAGTGTTTCTGTCATCTGTCTGTGTGGAAGAGGCAATAGAGCTCATCAAATAGCTTATGTGCTCCCTTGCATTTCTCAGCCTCCCTTGCAGTTAGAATGAAGACATGTGACTCTTTCTGACCAATAGACTGTGAACAGAAATACATCAGTTCTCTTTGCCAGGAAACCACATGGAGAGATAGTAAAACTACAGGATTGAAGGGACCTAAATCATCTTGTCACTGCAGGGAAGATAGCTGTCCTAGAAATTAGCTGAATCCCTATGAGACTTTTGTGAATGAAAAATAAATAGTTGTTGCATTAAGCCACTGAAGTTTTAAAGTTTCTTTGTTACAGCAGCATAACCTAACCTATACTGATTAATACAGTGATTGGTCTCTGCAATCAAGTCCACTTTTTTGTTTGTGTCTCTTGCTCTGAATGCACTACTGGCTTATTGGCTATTAGCCATTCTCAGACTGACGGGTCTTCTTCCAAAATAGATTTTGGGTAGACTGGAGGGAAACTAGGACTTCTGAGTCCAGAGATTTGCCGTGATGCTCATGCCCCTTTATGCAAATTGCCATTTGTCCATCACTGTTCAGATGGCTCAGAAGGCTGGAGGGAAGAAACCTGGAAAACCCAAAAACATCAGGGTATTTGCATGGTTCAATTGCAGCTACATATTGGGATGCCCAATGGAATTAATTACGTCAAATGCCATGGGCATCTGTTGTTTTCCCCTGACCAGAATCCACACCCAACTTTATTTTATATCAGCACCTTACTTTTGTTTTTGAGAACCACTCATTGGATGCAAGCCTTGTGGGCTTGTCAACCAAAAGACTCCACCCTTCTCTGCCCAAGAGATGGGCATGTGACCCAACCTGGGTAGTGATTCACATCGAGTGCAGCCTCTTTAAGGAATTGGGAGGATCTCTGCTTCCTAGATCCCTAAACCTCTTGTGGTGCCGTCCTCATGTCTGCTTTTCCAATTCTTCTTTGGTCTGTGAAATACACCTATCCTTCCGATGAACCCCCGGCCCCCAAATTTTCCAGTTGAATTTAGCCAGCATCAGCTCCTTTTCATCAAAGGGTCCTAAGTAATATATGGTCATGAATTCCATCCAATATTGACAATTCTCCTATCATTTGCTGGGTGCCATGCTGGATTCTATTGCCCTATTATTCTAAGTGTGCAATGAATTTTAGGATTGATGGACTAAAAAAAAAAAAAAATACCTCAGAGGTTAAGTAAAATGCGGAGTCATTTATTCATTCAACAGATGTACTGGGAGTGCCAATTATGGGCAAATTCTAGATGCTGGGGATACAGGAGTGAACGAAACAGATCCAAATCTCCGCCTTCGTGAGACTGACATTCTAGTTGGAGGAGGCAGACATAAATAACACAAATAATAAAAATATAGAGTAGTGAGGTGCCCAGAAGGGCTGTGGGGAGAAATATAGCAAAATAGGAAGATATGGAGCCCATGGTATAAAGAGGGCAGAGTGAAGAGAGGTTGTCATTTTAAACCCTTGGTCAGGGAAGACCTCACTGAGATTTCAGCAAAACTTAGAAAATAGAGGTATATATTCTCTTGTCTCAAATTCCATTTTGCAGGTGACTGGGTTTATAGCGATGTTGTGGGGACTGAACCTGATACTTAAAAAGTACACAATAAACATCAGCAGGAAAACAAGTGTGAAGGAGCCCCTAGAATGCCAAGTCGGCCTTGAGTTTGTGGGGAGTGCCAGCACTCACCCTCCTACACTGAACTGTCACCCTGGGGCTGCTGCATCCCTGAGACCCCAGGCAATACCCCTTCTCCTTCAGGCCCTGGAAAGTGCTGAGGCTGTGACCTCACAGGGTGGTTTGTAGTCACCAGACCCCCACTCCCTCAGACTAGGCCATCTCAGCTGCTGTCTGGTTCTGCTACAAGAGGAAAAGTGGAAAAAGAAGAGAGGGTGAGAGACAGAGAGAGAGGGAGAGAGAAGGGAGACAGAGACACAGACACAGAGAGAAACAGAAAGATGACAGAGAGAGAAAGACAGAGTGGGAAGAGAGAAGGAGAACAGAAAATAGGACACAGAATGGGGGGGACATTAGTAACTCAGCTCAAGTGAGGCAGATGGAATTCCTCTGCAGTGGGTTTTCTCCCAGGTGGACAGGGAACCTCTCACACCTCCAGGGTTGTACCTCCCCACCTACATTCGAGAAATGCTCAAGGACGTAGGCTCTAGACAGACGTGGACCTGGGCTCCAAGCCTGTCCCTGCCATTGCCTGGACATGTGAACATGGGCAATCTCACCACTCTCTGAGTCTCAGTTTCACGGTGCCAACTTCCTAAAGTGGGGGCTATGATGCGATGCACAGAAAACACCAAGTCACATGGAGCCATGGTTAAGACCCTGAATGGAGACCTTGAGCCCAGTGGCTCTCCACCCTCGGCTCTACCCTTGGGTCACCCAGGACACTTTAAAGAATACAGATGCCTGGGCTCAATCCCAGAGAGAGCATCTGATGTAACTAACGTGGGGTGCAGCCTGGGTATCGAAATTTCTAGAAGCTCTTGGTGATTCTAAGGTGCACCCAAGGTTGAGAAGCACTGCTTTGGCCCAGGGCTTTGATTACACACACACACAAACACACACACACACACACACACATTTATTCCCAAAGAATGAGATACAATCAGGTTTCGTGCCTTTAGGCAGCCTCCCAGACCATCTGATATTTTTTCTAGTTTGGCTCGACAAGCATTTATTGAGCATTCGCTGTGTTCCTGGCACACTTGTTAGACACTGAATAAAGCATGGGTGACCATAGCATGGATAAATGCTATGCTTGAGGAGCCCATGGGAGCAGGGAGGAAAGGAATATCACACTGGTTGGGGCATGGGTGGGGAAGGAAGGGGGTTGCAGAGTCACACCTAAACTTCATGTTGAAAAAATGAACAGCCGGTGGGCTGGCAGAGACAGGGAAGCAAGAAGTGTAGCCCAGGTGGCCAGAACAGCATGAGCAAAGGTCTGGAGGTGTGAGACATTAAGGGTGGGAGGGACTACACGGCAAGAGGACAGGAACAGGAGAGGAAGTCAGATAGTAAAGATCTTACAGTCAAGCTGAGACCCCTGCCAGTTAGAGGCACTGGGGAGCCACCGGAGGCTTTAGATGAAGAGGCAGCCTTTTCCTGTGCATAAGAATTCAGGGTGATGTGGCTGCTGTTGAGTGCTGGGGGGCTTGGGGGGGGGGGAGCATCCAGAAAAGGAAAAACCTTTGTTTGGCAATTTTCCCTCAAGCAATTTTATTCCATTCCCTTCCATCATCTAGAAACCTGAAGTTAACAGGAGAATATCACTGCCATGGTAACAGTAAGAGAAACAAACAATGCACACATTGTATAAAATTGTCCATAAAGGCTGTTTATTTTCCATACCATTATTTTAATAGGTGGGGATGGCAGTGATGAGATGGAAAACAGCAGGCTTTAATGGTGCCACGAACGTCGCCTTTTCTCGAAATGACTTCAAATGCTCACAGACATTCAGACATTGGTACTTAGATCATGTCCCTGGCTGGGGACTCCCGCTGGGTTAGCATCTCACTGCTAGGAAGCCGTCACCTGTGCCCAATCGGGAAGGCAGTGTGTTCCAATGGTTGGAAACTTGAGCTGGAGGTCAGACGGCCCTGGGTTTGAGTCCCAGTTCTGTCACACCTACTGATTGGTGACTGTTGGCAAATGTCATCACCCCTCTGTGTTAACACATCTGTAGAGTAGGGATTCATTCATTCATTCATTCTTTCAATATTAAATAAGACTTCATCGAAAACCTCCTTTGTGCTAAAAAAGACCCCTGCATTCATGAGCTTAGAATCTAGTGGGAAAACACAGATAATACTGTACACCTGCAAACGCATAAGTAAATTATTTTTAAAAAAAGATAATTTTAGATAGTGATACTTGCTAGGACGTATTTAAACCTTAGGGCGTTCTCTCTGAGAGGTGCCCTTCTAGCTGACCACAAAAGAATGACACACAGCCAGCTGTGTATCTATCAGAAGGAAAGACCTTTCAGGCAGGGGGACAGTAAGATCCAAGGCTTGAGAGGCAGGCCTGAGCTGGGAATGCTTGCAGCTGGAGCTTCATAAAAGGGAACACAACATAAGATCAGAGAGGAAAGAGGGGCTGGATTTGGAGGGCCCTATAGGCCAGGGTAGGAGTGTGGATGACAATACAGCCTCCAAGAGTGGTTGTGAGGATTAAATGAGACATCAAACGGTAAACTCTTAAGCAGCTGCTTTAAAATACCAGCTTTTCTTCTCACCAGGATAGCTGTAGTACCCATCATCTCTTGGGTGTGGAAGCTAACGCTATGGAATGATGGGATTTCAGAAGCGGGAGGGCTTTAAGAGATCTAATTCTATTATGGTTTTTCTAATGATCTTCCTTTTTCATATGGGTGGATTAAAAATCAGAGAGGGCAAGGGACATCACACAGGAGTTAGTGGGGAAGCCTCCGGGCTCTGTGACTTCTACCCACTGTCCCTGGGCTCCTGAACACAAGCCCATCCGTGATCTCCAAGGGGAAACGCCTTGGCCTCCGTTCCTGCTGATACCGGCTGGGGCTTCCTCCTGGGAAACAGTGTGGGGGTAATGGGAAAACACAGACCCCCTGAGCCTCAGAGGGACCTTAGATATTAATGTCCTCTTCTCCACGTCCTCCTCTGTCCTCCTGGGGACAATGGCTGGGCTCTGGCTGGGAAGCTGGGAGACGGGACAGGATATCAGTCAGCAGGGACCCGACACAGCCTGGCCTTTTCAGTATTCCATATTGAAGAGATTGATGAGGTTGGAGAGGAGGGAGAAGGGTACTGGATGTTTCTGCAATTGAACAAGACAACGCTGCCTCGGTTAATTTCAAGTGAGGCGAGTCGCATGAAAAATGGGTTAGATTGGCCCAGTCCCTGATGGGCTTGGGAGTTTTACTTATTCTGTACCCTTAACCCCAGCTGGACTTTCTTCTGGGTCTAAACATGCATAAATACATTTAATAAACCGTACTAGAGAAGAGCTTCTTATGGCCTTTGGCCTGTGTTTTTCTCTTACAATCTGTAGAATACAGGAAAATTGCTCCCTTTTATTGAGCACCTACTACAGGATGGGCATTTAGTTCAGTACTAAACGTGCATCTCTTCTCTTACCACTCGAAGAACCCTAGAAAGTAGTTACTAATATCTCTCACTTCGTACAGATAAGAAAACTGAGGTTTAAAGGTGGCACATGTAGGTGGGAGCTCTGACTCATACTCAGGCATGACTGACTCCAGAAAACCTACTGGTTCCAAAGGACACGGGCACTCAGGAATGAAGTCACCAAACACGCAAGTCTTAGAAGAGCCTATGTGTTCTTTGCAGACATAGACTGTTTTTTGTGGTCCAAAAAAATGTGGGTGTCACCATTTATAATGCCAACAGAGTATATAAATACACACGGTATCTTTAATTGATTTTTTTTTTTTTTGTCCTCTTTGAGGCCTAAAAACATAAACCCAGGAAAATCTCCCGCCTGGGTTTGTGGGCACTTGACAGTGAGGTCCCGTCAGATCCTATGTGTTTGTGCCTCTCTTTCAGCCTCCTTTGCGTTTCTGACAGGGCTTTGGCTCTCCCTCTCATCTGGCCAGACAAGCCTCTGCAGAATGCAAATCCATCATGCAGGCTCACTTTGTATTCTGTAAACTTTCAATTTGAAAATAAAGGCATTGTCTCCCTGTCAATCTCTGCTGTGCATGGCCATTTCTCAAGAGCCAGGGCAGGTGGTACGGAGAGACCGAGCATTTCCAAGGAAACCAAAGAGGCATAATTGCTTCTTTCCAGGTAATGTGCACACACTGGATGGGGGTGGCTGTGTCACAGTTGATCATTCCCTCGTTAGCATCTGGCCAGAGTGATGGGAGGACCTCGGGCTTCTTACATGGGGCTACACAGGTTTGTCTTCAAGTTATGAAGACCAGGTGGAAAACACACGATGAGACGCTGGTTGAATGTTCTGCCTCCTCTTCAAAGACCCAGGGTGGATTTCTTGTGGGCTATGCTATTGCTGGGACATTTTTTTCTTTGTTTTTATAACTCTCTCCCTCTCTGTCAAGGTGTCTCCTTTTTATTTCATTTTTATCCCATGACAAAAGATGGTTTCCCTCTCTTTTTCTTTCCCCCTTGACAAAGACCTTCCCAACACCAGATGTCCCTGGGGGAGAAGCGTGGTGTTGGCTTTGGGTGGGGCAGGAGTGGGAATAAGAATGGAAACCTCTAATGTTGTATGTTGGTAGAGTAATCACTGAAGGCAGACTTCCTGGTGAGCTCACAGTAGGAGCCCCTGGTTAATTATGATCTGTGTCGGCAGCAATGACATCACAGAAACATGGTGACAATGGCTACCACTTATTGCCACAACCCTGTCTCAGCCCCAGAGCCTTGCGCATGCTGTGTCTTCTTCCTAGAATGTGCTCTTTCCCCGTTTTTCACCTGGTTACCTCCTTCTCACCATTCACTTCTCTGCTTCAATGTCTTCTAGTCTGGGAGGCCATCCCCAATCACTCAAAAAAAAAAAAAAAAAAAAAACTTGCCTCCTTTACTCTCAACACATCCTGTGTTATTTTCCTCCTAGAACCTAAAGCCCTTTGAAATTCTTATTCATTAAAAGATGTGCTGTCTGTCTCTCACTGGCACAAGGTAAGCTCCAACGAGCAGGGACTTTGTCTGTCTTGCTCATCTGTATATCCCCTATGCCTAGAACAGGGCCTGGCACATTGCAAGTGCTCAAAGAATATGTGTTGAAAGGATGGATGGATGGCTGCTTGGATGGATGGATGAACAGATGGATGGAGAGTTTATTATATGCGACAAACACTATTCTAAATGCTTTATAATTGTCTCATTTAATCTAAATGACAGCCTTTCATTGAAACTGTTTCAGAGAGGTTAAGTCAGCTGTTCAAGGTCACACAGCTGTTAGTAGGAGAGAAACAATTCCAATTCAGGCCTGTCAGGTTTCAAAGTCTGCTTTTAATCACTCTGCTATACTGCTTCCCTTGCCACAGAACATTAATCTTAGAAAAAGGTTTGGGCATTCATGTTGCCAGACTTCACGAGACTGTCATCTCTAGAGAGCAAGAGAGTGTGGCACCTAGTAACTACTTGATAAGATACTTGAACAATATGTGTAGATAGATGGGATAGAGGGATGAGTGTGTGGGTGGGTGAATGGATGGATGGGTGGGTGGGTGGATGGATGGATGGATGGATGGATGGATGGATGGGGAAACAGAGTCCTAGAGAGCCTGGTGACAGCAAGTCAGCAGAGGACAGGACTCCTATCCCAGTGTTTTCTCTCTCACAACACCAAACTTCTGAGAATGAAACGAAGTGTTTTCCTTACAATCTGAACTGGGCTAAGTGCGTTAGCTCACCAGCTCATGGGATTCTCTCTATAGCCCGATGAAATAAGGGCTATTGTAACCCCACATGTCACAGGGGAGTTATCCATTTGTGTCAATCACCCCACATGATAAGTGTTATTTTTGTATCTACCCTTCAGAAGAGGAAAACAAGGCTCAGAAAGGTTAAATAACTTGCCCTTCTTACCCAACAGAAAAAGGTGAGGTCAGGATCTAACCCTTTGTCTCCACTAGACTGATTTTAACTGAGCTGATTGATCAAGTGGCAACATATAAAGTAGACAGAGTTGTGGGCACACATCATCTTCTCTGCAGAGAAGGTGGTATTTTCTCCCCAGGCAGCTCTGGGTAGCAGGAAGACCACCCAGACACCAGAATCCAGGCCAGAGGTGCCCTGTGGTAATAGAGAGAGTACAAGCCTGGACAAAAGGTAGACCAAGTGTATGATATTGAGCAAGTCCCTTTGCCTCCCTGAACCTCAGTTTCCTCATCTGTAATATGGGTATCAAAATTGTGATGGGAAAGATTTTTTATCTATGGGCTGCTCTGGTCCTTTGAAGAATTTTATTCCTATTTCTTCTTGCAAAAAAAAAAAGAAGAAGAAGAAGAAGAAGAAGAAGTATTAATATTGCCCCTAGAGGATCCCCTTACATTCCCACCGTCACGATTTCAGATTGCCAGATCTGTGTCCCATTCTCTCAGGACTTTTCCCTGTGCCTTGTTTCAGCTGGCAAAAGGAATGCGTACATCCTTGCCTGTGCATCCAATGGGCTGATGGTTTATGGTGACATTTCTTCCACACATGCCACCTGCAGACAAGCAATGGTCTTCTCGAGGCTCAATACCTTTACCTGAAGGAGTGATTCTGATGATGGACTTTCAGTCTTTGTGGCTTACTGCTAACAAACAGGTGTTGACGTGCCAAGGGCCATCCACTGAATTATAGAATAGGGGCAGCCATCAAATTTCTGGGAAGCAGTGTGTTGAGGTGGAATGGGTTCTAACTCTAGACTCAGACTTGGCATTGAATCGACTTTGCCCTACCACTTCCGGGTCAAGTGACCTCAGCCAGGTTGGGACCTTCTCTAGGGCTTACATGGAAACAAGCACACTCCACTGTCAGGATCATTATGAAACTGACATGAGCAGCCACAAACTATGTGGTACACTGTAGATGCACCTGGCTACCAGTAGATGCACTGGTTGCTTTGCCTCCAGTGTAGAGCTGGGCACGTGTGGAGAGTGAGTGTTTTTCTCTCACTCACTTTCTCCCTTTTCCTTTGCTTCCATCTTCCTTGCTTATTTATGTTTCCATTTATGTTTCCATTCAACAAGTGTGATTGTGTGCCTACTGCATGCTAGCCCGGCGCAGCCCTGGGTGTTTGGTGACGAGGAAGGCAGGCAAGGCCACTCTGTACAGAGCTCCCAGCCTAACACAGCAAAGCAAGGGGTGGCTTCACCTTCCCCAACGGAGAAATCAGCTCTCATGCCTCTCATGCCCCCTCTTTATAAAAACCAACCCACTGTACTGCCAGGAATGGAAACTTCTTGCAGCCCAAGAGTGGGTTTTACTGGGGGCTCTCTGTCCCCCAGAAACTAATACAAGTCTGGATCTGTAGTGAGTACCCTGTAAAAGAGCATTGAATGAGTGAGTGAATGGGGAGCTTTGAGTGGGGGTGGGGTCTTTTGATCCCCCAGGGCCAGAGTGCTCCCTCTCCCTGTCTGTCCTCCCCCACCCAGTACTCAGCTCCCCCACCCATTCTTTATCGGGACTCCTAGCTCCACCACTCTGCTAAAGACATATTCCTTTCGCTGCTGCCTGCAACCTTCTCTCCATCTGCTCTCTCTGCTTGCTCAGGCAAGGTGGAGTGGGGGTAGGGAGAGGAAGGGCTTCTGACGGAGGGGAGAACCCCGGGGAGCTGGCTGGGTTTGCAAAGGTAATCCACACTGTCAGTCTCCAAGCCGGTCCCCATCTAGTCCTTGGCCAATGCCTGTCCCCAAGCATCTGCCTATCTCCTGGCCGCCCTCCGCCCCCCACCTCCATTTGTGGAGAAAAGACAAGTTGCTGAGAATCAGGGCTGGGCACACAGAGCAGAGGAGGGTGGGCCTTGAACGCCAGCTCCGATGAGGGAAGTGGGTGTAGAAGGGATAAGGGGCTAGCTTAGCTGAGAGGAAGTCTTGGCTGGCTCTGGTGCCCTGCTGAGGACGCGGATGTGAAAGACGAAGCTCACATTAGAACATGGAGACATTTTAACTGACAGTCTCTGGTTGGGCTTCAGAGGGATACAGAGTCCTCAAGTCGTGGATGCAGAATTTTGGGGCCATTTGTATTATTCCAGGGAGACCGGCATCTCTCATGGGATGCATAGAATTTGAGACTTTCTAGGTTACAGGGACTCACTTTGGAAACACGGGAGGGCTGGCAGGGAAGAGGGCTGGTTAGGGCCCAAAGGGCCTGGGAGGATTGAAGCACGGCTGAGAGAACGGGACTTGGGATCCATCTGGAAGCCTGGGCGACGATAAGCGTTAGGCTGCTCACAGGCTGGAGGATGAGCTAGATGTTGAGGCCTCCATCTCACCGTCTGGAAAATGGTCAGGACTCGCTCCAGGCTCGCCTCGCCAGCGCAGGGCTGCGGTGAGCATCCGCCAAGAGGCAACGCTCGGCCCCCAGGACGCAGCGGGAATTGGCGTTAAACTTTGCAGGGCCGGCGGGCCGGCGGCCAGAGGAGGAGGCGAGCACCCGGGGCGCAGCAGCCCCTCTCGCTCGCTGCCCGCCCGCCCCCTCCCTCCCTCCCCTGCACTCGCTCGGCACAGACTCGGCCCCAGTCCCCTCCCTCCTCCCGCTCGCTCTACGCTCGCTCGCTCGCTCGCCGGCTCCTCCTCACTCGCCCGCCCGCGCCCAGCACAGCTCGGCCAGAGAGATCGCGGGGCTGAGCGCGCGTCCGCCCGGGGGCTCCGGCTGCTGCCCTGGTCCGCAGCCCCCTCCCTCGCTCCCGCCTTCCCTGCCTCGCTCGCTGCCTCCCTCCCTCTCTCCTTGCCCCGCTCCCGTGCTGTCCGCCCGCCCGGCAGGCAGCCCGCGGCTCCGCGTCCCCAGCAGCATCCACGATGCCCGTGGCCCGGCCGCCCGCCGCGGGACTCGGCGGGATCTCGCTGCTCCTTGCTCTGCTCCTCGGGACCCCGGCGGCCGCTCTGGCGGGAGGTAAGCGCCTGGAGAGGCGGGGCGGGGGAGGGGGCAAAGTTGCAGCGAGCGCGGGGCGGCTGGGGCTGGTGGCTGACCCGGGCCATTCACGCACCACCTGCCCGGACAGGGAGCGGGGTGGGGGGACGGCTGCCCAAATTCGGGGCTAAGACCTGCGTCCCCTTGGCCCGGGCTGATGGGAGTGTGGAGGCGGGGATGTGTCTGATGTACTCCGGCGCTTCTCTGATTCGGTTGCGGGCTCCCTTTCGGTCTTTCCCGCTGTGGGGCTGACTCCCCTTTGCAGCCCCAGAGAATCTCCTTGGAGTGGGGTAGCCTCCAAACCCCAGATTCCCAGAGCTCTCTGCAACAGCACTCGGGGCTGGGTGCCAGATAATTCTCACCCTTTCGGGGAAAGGAAGACAGGGGGGACAGCTGACCCGCCCTGCAACTGAAGATTAGACTCAAGCAGTGCGTTAGGGTGGGGGTTGGGGGGTTCCTAATGCCGCTCCCTCCCACTCTAGGACACCTTGCTCCTTTTAGTTCAGGCTGCCTCAAGGGACCGGGTTTCAGAACACATCCCAACCAAGTGTCTGGAAGCCGAACTTGGGTGTGGCTTTCGCCTGCAGGCCAGCTGAGGGGGCTCAGCGTTCTCAGAACTTGGCAGGGGTGGGGTGGAGTGGGGTGGGGGAGAGGAGATGTTAGGTCACGGTCAGGAACCTGAGCGAACCCATTTCTTTCTCTCCCTGACAACCTAGTGTCTTTTAACACTATTATGAATTGGGGGGGGGGGTACTTTCATCTACCACGTGCTTGCCAGTTGGGAAGGGGGATCCAAGTTTAGAGGAGAATGGCGGCTCCTCCTTCCCAGACCTGGAGCCACACCCTCTTTTCCACCCCTCTGAGGTCCCCCAGGAAAAGTTGGGGAGGGGTTTGACATGGAGAAAGGAGTACATCACCTAACTCACCCAAAGCTAAACCCCATGAGCTTCGAGGGTTTGATCAGCCACTAGAAGACCCAAGAGGGGAGAGGAGCGCTGTTAGACCACCCGACTCGCCTTCTGAAAGGTCCAACTGCCTTTTCCAGAAACCCTCTCCTCACGTGGGAAAAAGCAGGCAGTGGCAGGGACTTCCCAGGCTGAAAACAGTCGGAGAGTGCACTCTCTGTCCATCTGGAGCTCTGTCTCTCGTTTGAACTGTCTTGACCTGGAGTTAGGGAACAGTGCCCCTTTTCCCCGGGATTTCTGGACCCCTGGTGCGCATACACCTGCTTTCAGCACTAAAGGCTGCGGACAGCTCTCAGCTCCGAGGGGCCTAGCCCTGGGTCCTTTTCCCTTCAACTGTTCCCCATGGCCTGGAGTGCCCTCCACAGCATAAATCAGGTATTTAGTCCCCCACCCCTTTCTATTTAAACGTGGAGCCTGGAATGCAGAGAAAAGGAAATAATTCATCACCTTTTGTTTAACAAAGAATGTCATTAAAGAATCCCCCACTTATGAGGCAATAATATTCACAATTTACACCAGGTCTGGACAATTTCTCTGGGAAAGATGGGGGAAGAGAATTGATTTAAATAAATCGTTTCCACCACAGCATACCCTTTCTTAATTAGCTGTCTTTTACCAACGATGGCTTGGTGGCCTTGAGCAGAGTTCAGATCTCCCTTTCTCACCCCTCTTTTCAATCTGTGTTGTGACTAATACACACACAAAAAAGAACGTAAAGCTAGCCAGTGGCTTGCTGACTTTTCTAAAGTGATTCTAGCCTCTGAGGATCACACTCTCCAATAAATCACCCTCCGGGAAAAGTGTCTTAATGGCACATATTAAATTGTCATCCACGACAAGGATTTCATATCCTCCTTCGTTCACTGGCTTCAAACAAAATGTGTGAATGTTTTAATTTTTAAGACATTTTATATTATTTTGCCAACGGCTCCACACTATGGCTAGCCAGCGTATATTTTTAATTAATTTCAGGCCACTGCCAAATTAAAGTCAACCAATGTATTACTTCAGAAGGCTCATTAACAACTGTGCTGTTCTGACTCTGAGACTCTCTGAGTCATCGGGAGGGAGTAAGGGTAGCCAATGAGCTTTGCCAATTCTGATGGTGCATTTGGAAACAATTGACCTTCCACAGTAAATTCTATTTTTAACGTGGAGCCCAACTTCCACTAATCGTCAGATGGAGAACTGTTCCTCCAGTTCTGTGTTGTAAGCTAGCCCTTCTGTTTTGTAAATACTTGAAAGGGACTTGTTGCTACATTCTTATGCAGGTCACGTGACTCTCTGGGCCATTTTGCTGTAAGGCATGAATAAGTATAAAGTGTAACTTGTTTTTGAAGAGGCTTCTTATTGTCTAAGATATGCACATGGGGAATAATTGTAACTACGCGCTAAGACTGCAGAGGCTGAGTGTAATTTCTTTTCTCTTTCTCTTGAATTAATAAAGCAAATTCAATAGTGCTCAATATAACTCAAATTTGCTGCTTCCTCTAGTCTCTAACGTGCGTTGTTGTTAGATTCACTTAAAGACCATTTTCATTTTGGATCAGCATTCTTTTCCATGGGGTTTTGGCCGCCCCTGCCAGGGGCCACCTAATCCAAGCTTGAAGGATTCTTCTTGTGTTTCCAGGGCTCAGTGAGAGATTAGGAAAATACCATTGCATTCCTTTCCTCTGTCTTCCAAGGTAAAAGGATGTTTCTTGCTCAAAGTGGCTTGTTTTCTGGGTGTGCTCACACGTTCATTCCTGCTATTCAAAAAGCTATTCAAAAGGGCTCAGTTTACGGGTCCTCATATTTGGTCCACAATTTTTGCAGCTCGCTAGTGGTGCAGACCTCCACTAGAGGCGCTCAACGCTATATAGTCGGTGATGGAAGGCAAAAGAGGCGAATTCTGACCTCTGGAACTACCAGGTGTGTGCAATACCAAAGGTCAGCAGAACTGATTTCTCATCAGCTTGGAGATGGCCTCGCCGTCACCTCTACCTTTCCTTTTTCTGCTTACCGCCTTTGATGCCTATGTCTCAGAGAGAAAGTATTGATGACACTTGATATGTGCAGTGAAAAAGAAGAGGCAAAAGCGGAAAGAAGACAGGAGAATGCTTCAAGAAAGGCAACATTGGAATACAGAGTCCACCTGCCCTTTTTATACCAGTTCATGATTTCCTTCATGGAGCCAAATTGCAAAATACCAAAGAGGCCAGGCGGCAAGGCTTTTCTGGAGGAGTTGGGCTAAGCTGGGCACTGGAATTAGATCTATAGAGTCGTGGTAAAGAAGTAATGTGGTTTGGGAAGCAGAATGATCTCAGTCCAGGTGCAGCTTCCTGGTTTCTGAATGTGTGACCTTCAGCAGGATTATCTTCTCTGAACCATCTGTGGAAGGGGGTGGGGGGGGGTGGGGGGGGTGATTTGATGGTCCCAGCCTGGAAGGAAGATTGCATTGATTATAACACTTGTAAAGTGCCTAGCACATAGTAGGTGCTCAAGTAATGTTTACTCCCTTTTCTTTCCGGCTTTCCAAAAATCAAAGTGCCCCTATTCGTAGGTGCCACGAAAGCACATTCCTGATGTCAGGTTGGTGTGAAGGAGACGTTGCCATAAATATCCAGATAATTTACGCCCAAGGAGAAGGAATAGAGGCGGGATAAATGAGTAGCTCTAGTTATCTCTATGCTGGCTGTGGCACGTGAGCATGTTTCATCACTTGATACAGAGTCCTTTCCTTTCCAAATTCTCGTCCTGTATTTCTTTGAACCTCAATATTACCGTCAGGAAGCAGAGTTCGTGGAACCAGAGATGTAGGATGGCAGGTTAATGGTTGGAAAGAAGAGATAAAAAGAGAGTCTTCTGGAAAAAGCCATCTACCCATTCATTCATGTATTAAACATGTACTGAGCACTTTCTATGCATGTAGCAGGCTGTGTGTTGGGTGCTGGAGACACAGAGTAATATGATGACGTCCCCACACCGATAATGGCAGCACAGTGAAAGGCCAGCAGCCAGTAAACCACCCGCGTCCATGCTGTGTAATATGTGCTTGGGAGGGGGGGTATCAGAGTGCTAGGAGATCCCACAGGTGGATATGTTTGATTCTGGCCAGAAGTAGTTAGGGAAGGCTTCCCTGTGCAGGTAGCATTTGAGCTGGCCCTGAAGGGATGTGACAGAGCCCAGCAGCTGGAGGGAAGATTTCTACAGCTTATGAAGGTCCTGAAGAAGGCTTCACTTTCAGAAGGTATCACGCACCAGTGGAGAGAGGGGAACAGAAATGAGTGGGAGGGGAAGGTAGACAGGCACACATGCTCACACACGAGAAAGACAATCAGACTTGTCCATTCTCCTTGAACTTCCCTGGCCTTCGTGGGCTCAGAGCTGAAACAAAGGCCTGCGAGCCGCGGTGTTCACTCTTGCCCACTAGAGGTTGTGATGACACCGAAGGAATCCTCTCCGAAGACAACCAGGCCCGGCAGCTAAGTACAGGCAGCAGTGCACAGCCCAGGGAAAACACTGCTTTACTGGATTTGCATAGTTGCATCCTCTGGTTACGGTGGGTCCTCAGAAGCAGCCCTTGGTGATGATGAAGGTGGGGGTGTGGAGACAGAACAGGGATGCTTTTAGGGGTGGGTGATGAGACTGGAGGTCAGTGGACCCACATGACATAATTTACAGTTGACCCTTGAACTACATGTGGGTTAGGGGCACTGACACCCCAAAAAAAGTTATACATAAAAAAAATCCACGTATGAGTATAACATAACTTTTGATGCCCCCCAAACTTTACAGTCTACTGTTGACTGGAAGCTTTATCGATAACATAAACAGTTGATTAACACGTTTTATACATTAATAAAGTAAGCTAGAGAAAAGAAAATATTAAGAAAATATTAAGGAAGACAAAATATATTTACATACTGTACATATTTATTGAAAAAAATCCATGGATAAGTGGACCCGTTCGAATTTCAGGGAGGTAGGTACTGGCATGGAAAGCTGAAGGCGCCGAACACCCCCGTATGTTTCTCTCCTCCTGACCTTATTAGGAGAGAATGACAAAATATAACACGGCTATTTGCCATTTGGTGTGCGCCTACTATGTGCCAGAGGGCTGTCCAAGTACTTCTCGTATATCCACTCATTTGATCCTCACCCAAACCTATCAGGTGATATCACTAACTAGACAGTACAGATGAAGCAGTGGCATCTGAAAAAGGTACAGGCACTTGCTCAAGGTATATAGGTGATGGAGTCAGGATTCAAACCCAGGGCTGTGTGACTGCCAACTCCAGGCTTGCTCTAGATGCTAGAACATAAGGGTGTAGGTATCACATAGCCATAGCCAAATGGAGAGCTGATACAAGCCCAGAAATCAAGGTAGTTTGGACTCCGGGAGGGTAGACGTGGTCTCGCCCAGTGACAAATGCCAGGTATCTCAAGTCAGCACGCCAAGAGAAGAAACAGTTCATCCCAACCTCCCATGCCCTCCCTGGTGGCTTCTGGGTGAAGCATCCTTCTAGAGAGGACCAGGTTAAATTCCCAACTGGCTGATTTTAGCAGCATGACCTTGAGCTATATGCTTTAGTTCTGTGAATCTATTTTGGCCTTATATGTAAAATGCGAGGGTCATATGTCCCTTGCAAGATTGTTAAGAATAATCAATGTGTGTAGATATGTGTAGCCTATAGCAAGCACTCAATAAAATTTGCCATTATTGCTACTATAATTCATCTGGCAAACTTCTATTCATTCTTATTCTGTGAGATCTTCCCTATGCCAGTTATGAATGACCCTCTATGCCCCCCATCATATCTTATCCCTCTAGTATATGTAACTCATGCACTGAAAATACATGAGTTACCAGTTTACATGCCTCCCTCCCACTAGATAATGAACTCTTCAAAAATCTCAGCTAATCTTCTCCACATCTCTCTTAGCGTGTACCTAACCCAATGAATGTGCTCAACCCGTTTGTAAAACTATGTTTAATTACCTTTCACCTGAATCTTAGTTGTGGGGAGGTATAATCAGTCCTAAGATCTGAATTTAATTTCCACCTCTTGCTCCTACATCTTTGTGGTCTTAGGCAGGCTGTACAAACCTCAGTGTTTCATCTGAAAAATGGGAATAATTACAGTGCTGCTATGAGGAAAATCAATGAGATAATAGATGTGAAATCACTGACGAATTCTACAAAGAGGAGGAGGAGGAGAAAGAAAAATTAGAAGATGAAGGAGAGAAATACACTTTGAAAAAAGAAAAACAAAAACCCACCTTTGGGCAAACACAGCGCCCCAGACAGGCCCTCTAATGGGTCCTTGCTGAAGCCATCTTTCTTTCCAAAAGGAATATTGGCTGCAATTATTTCTCCTGTAGCTTAGCTCATTTCAAAATAGGAACTTTCTGGACACAACCCTGCTTGTTGTAGAATCCACCTTCTCTTTGGTCCCTGACAGCTGCAAGTACAGCAAATGTCCAGCTGGAAACTGGGGAAGTATAGCAAAGTGAATGAAAACCCAGGCTTTCAAGTCCGGACAACCTGAGTTTAAATTTGTTGCTTTCTGTTAGATGCATGACCTTGGACAAAGCACTTTGTCACCAGGGGCTGGCATTGGATCTTGCACAGGGGCTATGGTCTGTGGTCCGTCCACTTCCCAGGGATCAGGTCACTGGGGTGGGGGGTCTCCTATTCTAAAGTGACTTCCCCCCTCTTTTAAGAACAATGGAATCCCTGCTTTCCTCAAGTGTATGTTCTGAGACCCAAGGAGCTATGGCAATGAAAGCCTTCAGGATATCTGTCTCCATTAAACCAACAGCATCCATTACCCAAATGGGGTATATACATTATGTGGCCATGGCATAGTGACTGCATAAAAGGAGCTGTAGTAGAAACTGAAATCAAGCCATAGCTCCGTCCCCTGCTGACTTGGCACCCGAATCTTTAAGGCACCAGTGGACCAGCTTGCACCTGGGAATGGTGCCATCCCAGCAGATGGCTCTAGTCAAGCAAACAAGAGTATACCATGGAGGCTCGGGAAGGTACAGGTCCCAGGCCAGGAGCCCCTCATGTGCTTCTGTGCTCACCACATAGGACATGGAGAGCGGCGGATTGAGAAACCCAGCAGGCGTGTGGGCTGTAAGAGCCCTGGAGGGATCACGTGAGACGTAGACGATGTGCTCAGGGCCAGCCTTGGGCAGTAGCTGGGCACGAGGGATGGTCCAGGGGCAGGAGGTTAGAGCGAGGTGGGTGGATACAGTCTAAGAGATGGAGTCTGGAGCTCGGGACCAGGCTTGGTGGGAAGAGGGATGGGTATTCGCTTCGGGACGACAGTTTCCTTGTCTGCTCTCACCCCTTCCTAGTTTGGAGGTGGGCATGTGCCAAAGCTTAGCATCGTAAATTGGTCAGTTCGGGATACCAAAATGGAACATTGGCCCAGGACCAACAGCCCAGCTGGGCAAGGCCGTGTAGCATAATAAAGGAGGCAGACGCTCAAGTCGGAGAAGTATTGGTTCCACCCTAAGTGTGTAATCTTAGATAAGTCACAGAACGCTGAGATGATGGGGGTGGGGGGTGATGAAGGACGAGGATCGTGATTTGTTGTTATTTTTGTTGTTACTCTGAGCTGATCTTCTGATTCTCGGATCAGTGCTGGCTTCCGAGAGAGGAACCGTTATTTGTTTTGGCTGTGCAGAGCAAAGATGCACTCAGGATAGTTCAAGAATAAAAAAGGCTTGCTCGAAGAGTACCCTGAATATTAGGCTACGGATATTCCAGGGACTGGCTCCTCTCTCCATTTCTCTCTCGTGGCATCTATTTTTCTCTGTATCTATTGCTTCTGGCTCCCTCTCCATTGCCTGTCTGCTTCTGCTCACTCACCATAGATCTCCCTCATGCCCTCCATTTGCACACGGGCCATTATGGCTTCTCCATCTCAAACTCGGCATGGGGAGTGTCTAATGTGGTAGCCACTGGTCACCTGTGGGTATTCAATTTTAAATCTGAATGAATTCAAATTAAATTAGAATGGGAGATTTTCAGTCCCGCCAACCATATTTCAAGGACTCAGTAGACATGTGTAGCTAGAGGCTGCCATGTTATAGGACAGCGTGGAGAGAACATTTCCGTATTGACCAAAAGTTCCATGAGACAGTACTGCCCTAGAGGGTGGCAGCCCAGACATACCTTCTAACACTCAGCCTCTTCATGTTTCCTGGTTCAGACTCCTAAGCGGAATCTGGCATATCCTTCTCAGGTAATAGGTTGGCTGTTCGTGTTTAAGTCAGTCATCTGTGGCTGGGGTGGTAAGTATGCCATATGGTGTATATAACACAAGGCCACTCAGGTCTATGCTTTGGGTTGAGTAATCACCACTAATAGCATTTCACACTCTGGTGGCTCTGCTGGGCTTGATCGTTGCTTCCTCAGCCCTCTTCGTTTGCTAGGATGTGGCTCTGGAAAACTCTTTTGTCAGTCCATCCATACACATCAAGCTGTGGGCTCACTGATAAACATCCAAGAGAGCTGAGAAGCATCACAATGTGTTGTAACTGTCTGTTGACTTTGTCTCCCTCCCTCACAGGACAGTGAGATCTTGGGAGTCAAGAGTTGACTCTTATTATCTCTCTATTCTTGGCTGTTTTGTTGAATGGATGAGTGAATGAATGAATAAATAATGAACGAATGAATGTATGAAGAATGAATGAGTGAATGCATTCTTTGGCCATGAATGACTCAAATTGGGGGGCACATAGAATGCAAAACATTTGCAGAAAATGCACAATCTTCGCATCATTTGTGAAGCTTGACTTAGGAAAAAATAATGTAGGGTAGCAGTATATGAGAAGGGCCCTCAGAAACTGGTGCATTTAAGCCTTTAAAGGTGATGCATTCTCTTTGAAAAACAGGCTGGAGTAGAAAGGGAAGAGATGCTTCAGGAGAGGGTCCCAGGAGTGCGCCCCCTCTTTGTGAAAGGTTCATCAGGAATGACAACAATGCATTTCAGAGCAATGATGGAGAGCAATGGGGAAACAGCATGTGCTTTCTCAAGCATGTGGTTCCAGCCAAGGTTTTAGGAGCACAGTTATTACACAATGTTGTGGTGTCTCCCAAGGTTATCATTATAGAGACGTGGGGAGGAGGTGCTTACAGAACGGATGCAGAGTGAACGTGCTGAGAGTGGTGGACTTGGCACTGCCTTAGGACTGAGACGGGCTGAGTGTGGATCCCAACTCTGCCATTTGTGTGTTGTGTGGCGATGGAGGAAGTCACCCAATCAGCTCAAGCCTCAGTTTCCATCTGCAAAATGAGAGTAGAATGCTTCCTCTGCCTCATTCCACGAGGTGGATTGGAAGAATACAATGCCTACAGCCACCTCCCCACACAATTCCAGGGGGAGCTATTTATACTACAGTGTATGGGAATGGTCCCCCCCCCCCCCGCCCGAAGTTAAGCCGTGCACAACCTATGCAGCTGTATGTGCAGCCCTGGGCACCGAAGGGCATCACTCAGCTGTAAAGTGATTAGCTGAGGGAGAGGCAGAGCGCTCCTTCCTCTTCTCATTCCCTAAAGTCTTCTGATCAGGCCTCCACCTCCAGGATCCCCTTGAAAGCAGGTTTCCCAAGTTATAAAGCTAATTTGGGGCCAACCACCTCGAAATTCATGCAAAGTGTGTGGAATCAGGCCTTGTTTTCCAGGGCTTCAGGAAGGAAAATTTGCTTAATTTATGGCATAAATCAAACATGATGGGCTGAGGCTAATTTGTATACTTTTACTTCAACCGGGGTTAAAAACAACGTTTTGTTTTTAAGGAAACCTTAGACCTCCCTTTTTCCTCCAAATGGGTAGGCTTAGGCAAATTACTTCACCTCTCTGGGCCTCGATTTTCTCAATTGTGAAATGAGAATGATAAATGGACCCACGTCTTAGGACTGTAGTGAAGAGTCATGAGCTGACCCTGTGAACTCGTAGAGTAGTTAGTGGTTGGTCCATAAAAGGAGCACAATAATTACAGTATCATATATAATATATGGTAACATATGTCATATCATCATCGTCCTTCATTAAATATGTATCTATTCTCACACTTGCTGTCACAGAAAAGTCACAAGGATACAATGTCGCTGTGTGCCCAACCCAGGACCTAGACGTATGCTGGCACATAGCAGGTTCAGTCATGGGATGCATGAGCAAATGGATTATAATCACCATTAATCACTGTCCCACAGATGCAGGTGTTTGAAGGCCTTTCTCCCCTTCTAGACTCTGAGGTCCTCCAAGGCAGAGAATATGTCTCATTTTGCTTTCAATCCCCACCACTTAACAGGACACGTCCCAGGTAATAGAAACTCAATCAAGGCAGAGTTGTTGAATGAATGAATGCTGCAGTGCAATCACTCTTTTTTTTTTTAATTAAATTTATTGGGGTGACAATTGTTAGTAAAATTACATAGATTTCAGGTGTACAATTCTGTATTACATCATCTATAAATCCCATTGTGTGTTCATCACCCAGAGTCAGTTCTCCTTCCATCACTCTTAATTAGCATGCAGGAAATGCTTGTTAATAGCATGCATGGCATGTGAGGTCTTCCTTTCTGTGAGGTCTTCCTCACAGACTGGGAACTCCACATGTCTGTGTCACCGATATCTAGCTCAGAGTATGGCACATCAGGCAGTCAGCAGGTGCTCAATGCATATGGCCATGGCCAAGAGCTCAGAATTTAGGGTTATAGAGACCTGAGTCCAAATCCCAGCTTCATTACTTACTAGCTGCATAACCTCAAGCAAGCTGTTAGTGCTTTATGGAAAAGGTATAGGCAGGGAAAATGATGGTATCTTTTTCATCTGGTTGATATGAGACGCAAATAAGGAATTTTCCATCAAGAGCTTAGCATAGTACCTGACACAAATTAGATCCTCAATATAGATACTACTATGAATAAATGAAAAAAAATAAATAAATAAATGAATGAATGACATTTCCCAAGAGTCTTGATAGAGGAAGAGGGACGTGGTGTATAATAACCAGCTGGAATAGAACTCACGATGGCTGGATCCCCACAGATAAAACTTTCTGTGGGAGAGGAGCATTGAGTTTACAGCAACCACATCTAAACACTGCTTCCCAATTTAAGGTATTTTATTACCTTGGTTCCAAGAAGAAGGCAGGGGTCCAGATGGGTGAATCCATCACTCACTGGCTGGTGTTTTATGACCAAGGTTCATATCGGATCATCCACAAAACCCCAGACAAGGAAACACATAGGCGTGGTCCCGTCCTCTGTGAACCCTCTTGCCCTCAAGGGCTTCCAGAGGACAATGTCTGGGTCTTATCTGTCTGTCTCTCCACTACACCCCTTCCTTGTTTCCAAAGAAAGTAGAGCCCTGGCAAGTCTGAGAAGGAAGCACATTTGTGTATGCATGAGAATCCCTTCTATAAATCCCTCATTTATAGAAGAATCTCGCTTAATTTATAGCAGAACTTCAAAGGTGACTAGTATAGCCACTTGATTATAGATAAGGACGCTGAGGCACAGATGGCTAAACAGTGGTGGGTTAACATTGACTGATTCATTCAAGACCGACCTTTTCTTTCTCCAAGACCGTCTACTCTGAACCAAACATTTGGTAGGAGCTAGAGATACAGAGATGAGTAAAACGTATCCTTGCCCTCAAAGGACTTAACCTCTAACCATTCTTCAAACTCAAGTATGACTCAAAAATGCAAGTTCTTTCTTCTCTCCTCTCTCCTTTCTCTCATGTGGCCCTGATGACTTCCAGGCAAGGGACAGCTCTCTCCAAGGGTCCAGGGTTGGGACTGGTGGCCCAGGGCCACCACCTGCAGTCCTGGTTGGTATCTACAGAAAGCAAACTGGTTAGGTCTCACCCACCCTCATTTCTAGGGGGGGGGGGAAACTTAGTTGATGCTCTTTAATAGGTCAAATAAATGTATCACTTTAAGAGAACCTTCAATAACCATCCCAGAGTTCAAAGGGTCAGACGAGAGAACTTCAACAGGGTCTGCTGAAAGCAATGTTACTGAGTTCATTTACAGCAACAATATGTTGGTGCTCTGTTCTCGTGTACACATGGGAAAATGCATCATAAGCAGAATTGCAGAGAATTATGTACATGTACCTGAGTGTATATACATAATTAATATGCCCATTATTTCCATAAAGCATAAGCTAGGACAATCAGTTAATGAGGTTTGGCCAGAAACAAATTATTTTGGGTCCTGGGGTGGTTTTATTCTAAGTAGTAATAACGAGTCATTAACTTGTGCATTGCATGAGACAGAGGGTACCCATGATTGTATTAGATTGTCTCAAACAACTTAGAGGGGCTCGTAGCCCCTCTAAGTTGTTTGATATGGAAAATTAGTCCTATTTTTCAGGTGAAGAAACTGAGAGTCAGAGAGACTCATGATGGAATGGTTCCTTGGCCTTGGTTTTTCCTGACATTGACTTTTTTGGATATTGGACCATTATTGTGTAGAATCACTCTCGTTTTGGGCATATACACTTTGAATTCTTGCAAAATGGAGCCATGACGTCCATATTGGTCTGTAACATGCTTTTCTCCTTCTTGAGCCTTTTGTCTGGGATTGGAACAAGCCCAGAATTTCCCCAAGTCAGGCTGTCTTCACTGGCTCCCTCAGTCCCCGGTTTCCAAGACCCTTCCCAAATGCCTCCCCTCCCCCACCTCTCCCCTGTCCCCTCCTTTCCTCCTCCCCTCTTACCCCTCCCCATGCTTCCATGGCCCTAGACTGGTGTCTCTGCTATAGTAACAAAGCTGCACTATTCTTAGTTTTTGTTTATGTATCTGTCTTTCCCACTAGGCTGCAGGAAACTCACTGATTCAACCGCAAACAGCAAATATTTAATGAATGTCTGCTGTGTAGGCTCTGCTCCAGGCATAGGAACAAAAACCAACAGGGCCAGCCTTCAAGGAACTTACATTCTCTGTGATCTTTCATTCATTCACCATTCAGCACACTCACTCATTCATTCATTTATTCAACAAATATCCATTAATGGACCACGTGTTGAGCTATATGTTTGCAGCTCTGCTGATCACGCAGTATTTGCCTAACGGGGTGGAAAGAACAGCCCATGCTTTCCATGAAAGAGAAAAGGTTAAGCTTGTCAATTTGAGATAGTAAACAAGATAGAGTTTCCAAAGCCTTTCAGACATTCCTAAGGGCACTGTACTTGAACGAGTTAAAAAGAGAGCGGAAAAAAAAAAAAAAAAAAAAAAAAAAGAGCCGGGGACTCTGAGAGCTTGGTGGGGGTGGGAGGGGAGAGTCCTCACACCTCCTATGGGGGCTCCGCTAGATCCAGACAACTCAGTATGACCTAATATAACTCCTTACTATGGACTGGCAGAGAGACCTCCTGACCAAGAGTCAGAGATCTGCATTCTGGAGATGACACAGCTGCTAAAGATGTGCTGTGTGACCTTGAGCCCGTCTCTGTCCCTCTCTGGGCCTCAGTTTCTCTATCTCTAAATGTAGTGGCTTGGGCTGAATCAGTCATTTCCAAACGGACTGTGAGTTGAAATCCCATGGGGAGCTTTTAAAGACACAGACACTCAGGGTGCACCCCTGCCTGCTGCCTAGAAAGCTCCACACACACCTCCCAGAGATTTCAGATGTGTCAACAAATAGTGCCTGGATTATTTGATCCCTAAACCATGACTTTTTATGATTCCTTCATTCATATGCTGAGCCCTTTACTTGCATTATCTCATTTAAGCCACATAATAATAGGCCAGTGGGGCAGAGATGATCATCCCCATTTCACAGCAGTAACCACTGAGGCCTAGAGCAATTTGGTGACTTGCTCAAGGCCACACAGCACTAGTAAGACCCAGAGCAGAGATATGTACCCAAGTTTGAGTGACTTGAAAAGAATTCGCTGCCTCTCTGTGGTGTGGATGTGGGTGGGACGCTGCTCACCGTGCTCCCCACCTGGGGGCAATCCAAGCTCTCACTGCACCTCTCTTCCCTGAAAATCTAGTTAACTCCTTTAATGAGCCAAATCAATGTGCCCCGCGAAGGGTGTGATAGATCACACTCAGCTGTCCGTGAATCAGGCACAGGTTGGCTGTGCACGGGGACGGTCTCCCTGACATGAATGATTGCTGCCATCAGCCCTCTTTCTGCTTCTGTGCTTGCAGGGGACAGGCTGAGCCAGAGATGTGTTAGCACACAGGTTTCAGCTCTCAGCTTGGCCAAACATAAGTCACCAGAGTTTGGGGCATTTGAAGACCTAACAAAAAGCCACTGAGGCCAGAGTATCAAGAACAGAGAAGGAAGTGGGCAAAATGAAGCGAAGAAGTGGGTGAGGCCAGATCCTCCAGGGCAGGGAGGCTGTCAGAAGGGGTTGAGTTTAGTGTCAGGTGCTAAGAAATCACAGTAAGCAGGGGAGTGGCCTAGGAAGTAGATGAGGGGTTATTTTGGAGGCTCTGGCAGACAGGACTTGAAGGAGTTAATCCCATCGCCTCACCCACCCCCGTGAGACAGGCTTACCTGTCTCCTGCCTCCCAGCTAATGTCTGGAACCACTGAATTCCAGCATGCCCAACCCACCACTCCTGGCACAATCTCTCCCCGACCACATGGAGGGGCGGTCTACGTTCTGAGCCTGCTCGAAAGTCCACAGTGTTCCCATCCCTTGACCCTTCAGCTAGGTTTAAAAACTCCAGCTCATCCACTGACTTGTCCCCTCCAACCTGGCCTGGTGGTTTGAAAGGCTTTCTTTGTCCTCCCTGTGGTGGCTATAACACAGGGAAAGCAGCAGAGAGGAGAGGTAAAGAATATAAATGTGGACAAACGATGATGAAATCCACCCTTCCCCTCCTCCCAAACCCTGATCAGCGTGTACCAAATGGATCTTATATATATTATCACGGACTCTCAGTTTAATGTAGGCCCGACATTGCTGGGTAAATTACATGACATTTATAAGACAGCTTAACAATAAAAATGTGCTTGGGGCAGAAATTAGAAATACCAAGCCTTCTCCAGCAAAAGACATTTTTGCAAATACATGAGCACCTGAAACAAATTTGGAGGCCCTGTCATTTTGATTTAGAGCCAGCAGGGAAGTGGGGCTGATCCCTAAAGAGGAGAAACAATTATCTGGGTGAGAAAGATTTTACAATTCTGGTTCTTATCACTAACCTGCCTTGGATTCAAAAGCGCCATGTAGAGAAGAGGGTCGACTCATGAGTGAGAGCTGGGACCCTTCCTCACCTGCATGACCCACAGACCCCATGTGACTTCCACCTGCTCACTCTTCCAGGCAGTCTTCCCTGCCTGTCTAAACTGGGTTGAGAATATCTCATGGGAGGACGCACATCTACTTTGTTTCAGTTAGCTACTGCTGCATAACAAACGACCCCTAAAACTTAGTGGCTTAAAATAACAACCATCTAGTTATTATCTCCCATGATTCTGTGGTTTATCAGGGCTCAGCTTGGCGATCCATGTGTTGGACAGAGGCACAGTCATTGGGTGGCTTCATTGCACTGGAAGTGTTAAGGGGCTCACCCATATGTTTGATAGGTTGGGCTGCGTATCACCCGAGCAGCTCAGTTTTCCTTCACGTGGCTTCTCTCTGTGGCTTGGGCTTCTCCCAGCGTGGCAACTGGCTTCTAAGAGAGAGTGCTCTAAGAGCCAAAGCAGACGCTGAAGATCTTTTAAGGGTCAGCTTCAGAAGTTGCATATCGCATTCTGGTGGTGAAAACAAGTCACAAGGCCAGCTCAGATTCAAGGGGAGGGGAAATAGACCCCACTCTTGATTGGGGGAGTGGTAGAGGCTTGGCAGCCATCTTTAATCTACTTTTATCTTATACTGATTCATGCTCTAGAATTTATTGTGCTATTAGCATGGGCTTGGCAGTTGTCATGCGAAGTACTCAGCATTCTATACTCTGTTGTTGGTTCCTGTGTCTCCTCGTGCAAAGGGGCCCTTGTCTAATTCATTTCAGGTACACAGGAGGTGCTATAAGTTCAGGTTCGATAGAGACCACAGTTCAGGGTGTTCATTAACATACAATATTATACCCTGTTTCCTCAAAAATAAGACCTAGCCACACAATCAGCTGTAATGCATCTTTTGGAGCAAAAATTAATATAAGATCCGGTTATATTATATTATATTATAGACCCAATCTTATAGTATAGTAAAATAAGACCGGGTCTTATATTAATTTTTGCTCCAAAAGACGCATTAGAGCTGATTGTGTGACTAAGTCTTATTTTCGGGGAAACAAGGTATCAGTTTCAGATGTGCACCACAGTTGTTCAACATTTATATACCTAAAGAAGTGATCACCATGATAAGTCTAGCAACCATCTGACACTATATCATGCTATCACAATATTATTGACTATGTTCCCCATGCTGTACGTTACATTCCCATGACTTATTTGTTTTATACCTGGAAATTTGGACCTCTCATTCCCCTTCACCTTTCCCCCCACTTTTTAATTTTTCACTTACAGTTGACATTTGATACTATTTTGTACTAATTTCATGTGCACAGCAACATGAATAGACATTAGTATAACTTAAGAAGCGATCCCCCTGACTGACTAGTCTAGTACCACTTGGCACTACATATAGTTATTACCATATTATTGACTGTAGTCTCTATGCTGTACTTCACATCCCCATGACTATTTCCTAACTACCAATTTGTACTTCTTAATCCCTTCACCTTTATCACCCTGTCCCCCAATTCCCTTCCCATCTATCACCCCAATAAATCTAGTACCCATCTGGCACCACACATAGTTATTACAATACTATTGATTATATTCCTTCTGCTATAACCTACATCCCTGTGACTACTTTGTAACCACCAATTTGTGCTTCTTAATTCCTTCCTGTTTTTCACCCACCCCTTCAACCCCCCTCCCATCTGGCAACCAGCAAAATCCTCTTTGTATCTATGAGTGTGTTTCTGTTTTGTTTGTTTATTTTGTTCTTTATAGGTTCCACATATAAGTGAAATCGTATCGCATCTGTCTTTCTCTGTCTGACATACACCATTGAGCACTGTACCCTCCAGGCCCATCGATGCCACCGCAGATGGCAAGAACCCATTCCCATCCATGACTTGGCAATACTCCATGGTATATATGTACCACCTCCTCTCTATCCATTCTTTCATCAACAGACACCAAGGCTGCCTCCACATCTTGGCCATTGTAAATAATGTTTCCATAAACATAAGGATGCACACATGTCCCTTTGAAGTAGCATTTGGGGTTTCTTCAGATAAATACCCAGAAGTGGGATTACTGGGTCCTTCTTTGTCTCTTATGATAGCCTTTGTTTTAAAGTCTATTTTGTCTGGTAAAGTATTGCTACTCCAGCTTTTTCTGCTTTTTTTTGTTTTGTTTTCTCATTTTCATGAAATATCGTTTTCCATCTTTTTACTTTTAGTCTGTGTGTGTCTTTCAATCTGAAGTGAATCTCTTATAGGCAGCATATGTAAGGGTTTTGTTTTCTTATCCATTCAGCCACCCTATGTTTTTGGTTGGACAATAATTCAATTACATTGAAAGCAATTGTTGATAAATATGTAGTTATTGCCATTTTATTATTCATATTTTTTATCTTTTTTTTTTCATCTTAAACATTCCTTGTAATACTGGTTTGGTGGTGATGAAGTCTTTTAGCTTTTTCTTGTCTGGGAAGCTCTTTATCTTTCCTTCGATTTTAAACGAAAGCCTTGCTGGGTAGAGTAGTTTTGGTTGTATCCTTGCTTTTTATCACTTTGAGTATTTCCTGCCAATCCCTTCTGGCTTGCAAAGTTTCTATTGATAAATCAGCTGACAATCTAATGGGAGCTCCCTTATAAGTTACTGGTTGCCTTTCTCTTGGTACTTTTAGGATTCTCTTTGTCTTTAACCTTTGGCATTTTAATTCTAATGTGTCTTGGAGTGGGCGAATTTGGGTTCATCTTGTTTGGGACTCTGTGCTTCCTGGGCTTGTATGAGGTCTAACAATTGAGTTCATGAACTCATCCTAGAAAAAGTTTTACAGACCTCATTGCTGAATATCACTACAGTCACCTCTGAAGTACTCCCTTTAGGAATCTATGCACCAATGTCAGTGCCTTGTCCATCCTTCAAAGCAATTTTGGAACTCTTTTTCTGGAATGGCTATCAGAGCTGTTGTCGTATTACCCTTGATGTCCTGAATGTCATTCAAATGTCTTCCTTTCAATATTTCCTTTATCTTCAGGTTAAAAAAGAACCTATTGGGGGCCAGATCAGGTGAGTAGGGAGGGTGTTCCAATACAGTTATTTGCTTGCTGGCTAAAAACTCCCTCACAGACAGTGCCGTGTGAGCTGGTGCATTGTCGTGATGCAAAAGCCATGAATTGTTGGCGAAAAGTTCAGGTTGTCTAACTTTTTCACACAGCCTTTTCAGCACTTCAAAACAGTAAACTTGGTTAACTGTCCAGTTGGTACAAATTCACAATGAATAATCCCTCTGATATCAAAAAAGGTTAGCAACATTGTTGCAAAAAGTTCACAAACTTAAATGTCCGACATCATATGTCTATTTCCTTTGCCAGGTTAGGAAAGTTTTCAGTGATTATTTCTTCAAATAGATTCCCAATCCCTTGCTTTCTCTCTTCTCCTTCTGGTACCCCTATGATGCAAATGTTGTTACATTTGATGTTGTCCCAGGGGCTTCTCAAACCATTCTCATTTTATTTTGTTTTGTTTTGTTTTTTCCTTTTGCTGTTCTAACTGGGTGTTTTCTGCTACCTTGTCTTCCAAATTGTTGATGCGATTCTCTGCTTCATCTAGTCTGCTGATTCCTTCTAGTGTATTCTTCCTATCAGTTATTGCATTCTTCATTCCGATTGGTTCTTTTTTTATGGTTTCTATATATATTTTTTTATGCTTGCTATCTCTTTGTTGAAATTCTCACTAAGTTCCTTGAGCATCCTTATAACCAGTGTTTTTAACTCTGTCTCTGGTGGGTTGCTTGCCTCCATTTCTTTTTCTGGAGTTATCTTCTGTTCTTTCATTTGGGACATACTTCTTTGTTTCCTCATTTTGGCTGCCTCTCTGTTTTTATGTATTAGGTAGATCTGCTATGCCTCTTGTCAGGTGGCCTTATGTAATAGGTGCTCTGTGGGGTCCAGTGGTACAGTCTCCCCAGTTACCTGCTCTGGGTGCTCCAGGAGCATCCCTTGTGTGGGTTGTGTGTGCCCTCCTGTTATATTTCTTGATTGCTGTTGGCATGTCAGTGGGTGGGGTTCACCATCAAGCTGACTGGCTGTGGAGTTTGGCCACATCCTCAGCTTATGGGCTACCGTGTGGGGGGCTTACCATATGGAGATTCACCCCAATGGGCTCTGGTGCCTGTTGAGACTGCCCTTTGGGTGTACCACTTGTGGGGCTAATTGGGTGGTGCTCTGCTGTGTTCTGAAGCCAACTTCCAAGTATGTTGGTTCTGGGCCTTTCAGAAGGAGCTCCGGTGCAGGTCCAGGTCAGCCACTGCCTGTGACCAGTTGGGAACTGCCTGGTAGGAGCTACAAAGCAATCCATGGTTCGTAGCTACCTGTGCTGGACCTGGAGGCATGTGGGAGAGGCCATGCTGTGAATTGAGGACAGCTGCCACCAGTACTGGGTCGGGGGCAGCTCTGCAAATAGCCAGGACACATGGAGGCCTGCTTCTGCCTGCTGCCTGTTGCTGGCTCCCGTAAGGTTCAGCCGCCAATAAAGCCTCCTGCAGTAGGGAGTTGGGTGTGGTGGGGTCCGGTGAGTCAGCAGGGCGGAGCTGCGGAGCTCACCAGGCCAATTAAATTCCAATTTGGCCGTAAGCATATGGGGTGAATTCAACACAGGAAAGATGGTGTCTACCTGCCGGCTGCAGGGGAAGCGGACCCCACACAGGGAAAATGCTGACTGTCCTCCAGGTCTCCCCCTTGAGGCTACACAGGTCAGTCTGAAGGCCCCCACCCAGTATGCCTCTGATGCCCCCCGAGTCACCATCACTCCGCCAGAGCCCAGGGTAAATGCCTGTGAGCAAGTGAGACTGTGCGAGGGCCATTTAAAAGGATGTATGGGTTTCCTAAAGCTCTCCATCCCACCAGGACAGTCAGAATTCCCACTGTTTTCCACAACCAGATATTGTGGGGGCTCTTCTTCTTGGAACCAGTATTCCTTACTTGGGAGCCTGGTGTGAGGCTGGGGTCCCTTGCTCTTCTGTGGGGAACTTCTGTGGTGGAGATATCCCTCCCAATTTTCATCTGCCACACAGAGGTTTGGGGTTAGACAGTTCCACTTCTCCACCCCTCCTACCAGTCTCGATGTGGCTTCTTCTTTATATCCTTAGTTATAAAACTTCTGTTCAACTAGATTTCAGATGGTTCTCCAGGTTGATTGCTTTATAATTTAGTTGTAATTTTGATGTGTTCATGGGATGAGGCAAGCACAGCATGTATCTACTCTGCCGTCTTGGATCACTCCTCCCAAGTGTGGTCATTCTTAACCCAGGAGATTATTGTGAAATATTACAGGAATCGAAGGCCAAGCATTATATTCTTTAATAGTAGCAGCAGTAATCATGGTAGCAGCAGTCATAATGATGATTAATGATGGTGAGTATTAACCATAGTATAATTCCTCCTGCTCTAGTACTAAAACTGTAATACTGCCTTATACATAAGCAGTATTTGGCCACTTAAACGCATTTTTATTTCTGTTATCTTACTGCTTTATCCAGCAATCTTGTGAAATGCCCCAGGAGGACTTCTCTTTGTTTAATACAAAGTTTATCAATGAGGAAACTGAGCCTGAGAAGGGATGAAATCCTTATCATTGGTCAATCGGAATGGGTAAAATTTATCAGGACCTACTACGTGCCTCGCAATTTACATCAACAATTTAATGGCCTTCTTGTAGCAATGGTGTGAGGTAGATACTATTATTGCCATCATTGTCCTCACCTATACAATGATCAGAGAGGTGAAGTCCTTTCCTTTCCAATGTCATGGCTTTGATTTGGTTGTGGATCAGTCTAACTCATGAGTTGTGGTTCTTTCCACAATGCTATACTGACTCCCTCCCAGACCATCATTTTCTAAATTGCTTCGAGCTAAGAAAACTCATGTAAAACAGTATGCAAAATCAGAGTGAGGGATTCTTCTATGAATAACTCCTGCCAGGTTTAGAGCCAACCCTTTGCAGCATTTTTGACTTTGGAAGCTTTCGTTCTTCACATGTTCTTGGTAGTTCTTTGTAGATTCTCCATAGCTAAGGGGACCAGGAAGTAAACTTCCAGAAAAGCGAGTTGTTGTAGTATGTATAAAGTTACATGAGGTCATTGAGATGTGTAGAGAAAGTTAATTCTCTCAGGGATTAAGTCACTTTGAAGTTGTAAATTAAGTGCTTCCTGGGAGCAAACATATATATTTTTTTCAACATTCATGATAAAACCCATCAGCTGTTATTTCTGCAAGGACTGAAAGGCAGGATAGTGCAGGGTTAAGCATGCTGATTTGAAATCAGGTTTCACATCGCATCTCTGCCACTTATTAGCTATATCACCTCAGGCAAGTTATTTCAACTCTTTATGCCTCAGTTTCCTCATCTTTAAAAGAGATTTATAATAGGAGTATTTCACAGGGTTGTGGAGAAGATTAAGTCGCCTGATATATGTGTTATATAGTCAGACTTGGTTCATGGCTCATCTTTGAACCAGTGACTGGGGCAGGAGTGACGTAGGGTCTGATTGGCCAGCCCTGGGCTCTCCCAACACACGGATTGGGAGTTAGAGATGGCGGCTTCCCAAGGGAAAATCAAAATGCTGTCACCAAGAGAAAAGCCACAGAAAAGTCCAATGTGTTAGAGAACCAAGGACTTTTTTTTTTCTACCAGGTCTCAATTGATACCTGAAGGGAAGGGACTGAGTGTGCGCTAAGAATAAGATGACACGAGTGGGAATTAAGCAGATGTGTTTTTCCACAGCAGGGTCTGGACCCAGACCCAACGCGGCCACTCACCATTCTGCTTCCTCAAGAGACAGCAGGGAAAGTATGGAGGGAAGATCCTGAGGCTTGGCAAGACAGAGACCTGTCAATTTAGCAGCAAGTTGTCATCAGCTGTGAAGCACTATTCTATAAATACGTAGGGTGTCTGAGAAATAGGCATGTACCGGGTATCTCTAAGACGCAAACATTTAAGCAACAACCTCCTGTTTAATGAGAATAAAGAAAACGTGCCATCAGCTAAGTCCCTTGCTTCCTCTGACCCTCAGTTTTTTCATCTTTAAAATGAGCAAGTTGTATTAAATGATCTCTTGGAACTCTTGTAGTCTTTGCTCTCAAGGAATTGTGACAACATTTAAATGGCTTTAATAACATGAAAATGAGGAGTCAGGGCACATCCACTAATTCGGGGAGTGATATTGAGCAAGTAACTTCATTCATCCATCTCTCTGTCCATCCATCTTTCCATTCATCCATTCATTCATCCCTTCCAACTATTCGTCAGTCCATTCATTCGAGTTTCCATTCATCCACCCACCTGTCCATTCATCCAACCATCTTTTCATCTGTTAATCTGTTGATGAATCCATCCACTGTGTCTCCACATCCATTCAACCATCCATCTTTTTATCCGTCCATCAACCCACTCATTCTATGCAAAACCATTTTAAGACTGGTTTGCTCTAAGCAGTCTTATTTTGGAGGCTCACATCATGTCATACAAATTAAATGAATTTTTATTGTAACATTTTACAGGAAATATTAAAGTTATGCTTTTGGAATAATTTTGTTACCACGGTAACTTTCTCAATTTACATTCATCTGTAATTTCTTGAAAAATCATCAGGTATACTCAGGGATTCTTGTGAAGTGAGACTAGCCCATCAACACTTTTCAAATATAACGAAACTTATATAAATAGTAAATTTTAAAACGACAAATGTTGACATAATGGTATGTGATAGAGGCATTTAATTTAAGACATTGTTACTTTTGCTTGTGCCATTTTCTTTTACTATTTTGAAGCCGATATATTGTTTTCAATTCTCAAACATTTTCGTGGGTTCTTAACAAGCTTGTAGGCCTCAGGCTCTAATGGGTAAAATAAGCCCCTTTCCAAAGTTCTTTACTATCCCTCCTTCATTTCTTGGCTCCTAGTCAAATGAGAAGAAGGAGATCATATAAATAAACTCTCTGGTCAACCCAAGATAATATGATGCATAAAGGAAACACAACATAAAACATAAGCATCACACCAAAGAGATTTCTTCATGTTCCCCTCCACCCCTTTAGGCATTTCTGTCCTAAATAGAAGCAATACTTCTGGACAGACGAGAAATGAAAATAAAGGCAGTTTCAAGCACTTGTCATAAATTGTAATGAATACCTACTCTAGTAAGGAGCATTTTGATTACTTTCTGAGATGTGAAATAGCAGATTTATCTTTTCTGATCACATCGGGAACATTTTTTTCCACATAAAAAGAGGTTTCAAGAAATGCTGAAAGGTTTAGGATAACGAAAGCAAATTGCTCCTACAGCAGCAGGGAGTTGTGAGCAGTCTGTGTGTCTTCGAACTTGGGAAAATGAGAGAATTCCCCAGGGGAAAAAAAAGCCCTCGATTTGTCATCAGAAAATCCATGTGAGAAAAGCATGGCTTGATGCCTGCTGAAGAATACATATGAATCAGAATCCTTGGTGATTATTGCAGTCCATCTCCCTTACCTAAAGATGAAGCAAGTAGGGCTCAGAGAGGGGAGATAACTTACCCACGATCACACAGCAAGTTTCGTGTCAAGGCTAAGAGCAGACCCTGGCTTGATGCTCTTCTTCCATCATCGTTACACATCATCCTAAAATAGTAGGAAATGCATGGGGGGGGGGGAAAGTTACTCTGTACAATTTGATTTTTTTCCCTTTGTTTGACATTTTTGAACATGTGGGAGATGTGTAGAGAAAGTTAATTATCCCATCCCCATCCCACTGTACCATCAAAGCCTAAGTTAATAGCCAATGCAAATCTTTTCTTCCCTTTGTTGTAATTTTGAAAAGCAATTTACTCTTTATGTTTCTATATGCTTCTTGAGTCTCTGTAATGTTTAGACTTTCCACGGCGTTCAATTTTGCTTGATTCCCTGTAGCGATTTGGGTTAAATTTTTCCAGGAATAATTACCGTGCTGGAGATCAGAGTGCTGTATGCACAGTACACCAAAGTTGGGTGTCCCCTGAGTGTCAGAAACGGTGCTCATTGTTGATGGAAAGACGGTGTCTAGAATAGAATCCCTGCCCCCAAAAGACTCAAAGGCTGATGGGTGGTGGGATGTATAAGCAGACAATTTTGACAAACAGTCATGTGTCCTGTGATAGGAATAAGCTACAGAAATCCAGGGATGTACCTGACCCAGACTGGGATTTAAGGAAGTCTTCCTGGAGGAGGTGATTCCTGAGCTGAGTCCTGATGGATGAGTAACACTTGGCAAAATGAAGACGAGAGAAAGAAAGGCACGGCAGGCTCCGAGAATAGCAAGCTCAAAGGTTGGAGGCAAGAACTTTGGGGCTGAAAGCAACCTTAGCTGTAACTAGACCACACGCCCACGGTTCCTACTTCACAGAGGAGAAAACCAAGGGCTCTTTGAGGCTGCGGTGCAGTTCCACAGGCTAGCTCATTCTGTTGTCCTTCTCGGCCTTTACGGAAGTACGTGGTGCTGTCTAGGATGATTAGCTGGCAGACTTTTGCTTTGAAGTAGGGCCTTCTGAAGTTAAGGAGGTGTGGCTGACATGTGCATGCGAATCTCTTCTCTCCACCCCTGAATTCAGAAATCCTTACCTGGCACTTGCTAGTTGGCAACATTGGCTGCATGTCAACTCTTTCATCCAGGCCAAGTTAATGATATTTGGGAATCTACATATGAATAAACCATTAGTCAATGCAATAGGTTCTTAGAAAAAGGTTGGGGGATTATGGTGGAATGGGGGTACTCCTGGTGGTATAGGAAATAGAACATAATTATGAAGAGCGTGCACTCTGGATCTTTATCTCTCAATTCAAATCCCAGCTGCCCCACTTGCAGGCTGTGCAACCTGGAGCAAGTCATTGCAAGTCTCCTTGTCTTTAAAATGGGGATAGGAATACGGTGCTTCCCTGAAAATAAGACCTAGCAGGACAATCAGTTCTAATGCGTCTTTTGGAGCAAACATTAATATGAGCCAGTATTTTATATTATTATATTATATATATTATATTATATTATATTATATTATATTATATTATATTATATTATATTAGACCAGGTCTTATAGTAAAATAAGACCTGGTCTTATATTAATTTTCGCTCCAAAAGACGCATTGGAGCTGATTGTTCGGCTAGTTCTTATTTTCGGGGAAACACGGCAGTTCCCTTCGGGAGGGACTTTGTGCAGATACAAATGCGTGTAAAGATCTTGACTGAGAGTTCGGCTCATCCTAAGTGCCCAACAAAAGGGAGCTGTGGTGTTATCTTATTTTCATCCAAATCAAGTTCTGTCAGCCTTCCCTCAGGCCTCCCAGAATTGTTTGGGGCCAGCTACTTCCGCTGCCATATTCTTTTTTAATAAAGGTTTGTGCTGGGCATAAAGCAATAGGGAGATGCTCTTTGCTGGAAGCATCTGAAACTCCCCGCAAAGCCTCCCAGGCACCGTCAGGAATGACTCAATGTGGGGTTATTTCGGTTCAACCTTTGTCGGCCCTGCTCTGGTTGTTCAGATAACTGGACTTTGCCTGACTTTGTAAGACCAGCCAGACTGAACTCACATGAAGTGCCACCGCAAACCTCAGGCTATCTTTGATATATAGCCTGCTGCCTACGAGTGAAATATCCCTCACACAGTAAAGTGGGGAGTGGTGAAAAGAGTATTACAAAACTCCTCAAGGCATTAGGAATTATACTGCAATTTAAAAAGCCCAGCTTTGAGAGTCAAAGTAAGCTTAGTTCTCATTTCAGCCCAGCTTCTCCCTAGCTCTGTGACTTCAGTCTCATCAGCTCTTCTCTCTGAACCTCAGTTTACTCATTTCTAAAATGGGGGGAGTAAAACCCACCTCCCTGTGTTACCATAAAGATTACATGAGATCTGAATATGTTAAGTGTCAGGCACTGTCTTAGGATATACTAAGCACTCAGTAAATTCTAGCTATTTATTCTTATATTTATTCATTCATTTAGAAAAAAGAAATATCTAAACATTGTCTGTATGTGACATGTCCCAGGATAAACACTGGTGATATAGTTGTAAGTGATATGTGCCCTCGTGAAGCTCAGCCCATGAGAGGAAAAGACAAAAAGTGAGTTAATATATATATGTTAATATATATGTATATACATGAGGTCAGACAATTACGTTCGCGAACTCATCCTAGAAAGTGCTACATACCTCATCGCTGAATATCACTACGGTCACCTTCGAAGTACTCCCCCTTGGGAAGCTATGCACTGATGCCAGCGCCTAGTCCACCCTTCAAAGAAGTTTTGGAATTCTTTTTCTGGAATGGCCATCAGAGCTGTCATTGTATTACCCTTGATGTCCCGAATGTCATCAAAATGCTTTCCTTTCAATATTTCCTTTATCTTTGGGTCAAGAAAGAAGTCATTGGGGGCCAGATCAAGTGAGTAGGGAGGGTGTTCGAATACAGTTATTTGTTTACTGGGTAAAAACTCCCTCACAGACAGTGCCGTGTGAGCTGGTGCATTGTCGTGGTGCAAGAGCCATGAATTGTTGGCGAAAAGTTCAGGTCGTCTAACTTTTTCACGCAGCCTTTTCAGCACTTCCAAATAGTAAACTTGGTGAACTGTTTGTCTAGTTGGTACAAATTCACAATGAATAATCCCTCTGATATCAAAAAAGGATAGCAACATTGTTGCAACAAGTTTGCGAAGTTAATTGTCAGACCTCGTATGTATGTGCGCGTGCACACACACACACACACATATGTATAAAATTACAACTAGGAATAAAAGTTCTGTGAAGACAACCAGGGTGCTGGGATCAGGGAATCTGGGGGTCAGGGAGTGCCTCCCTGAGGAGACGACTTTTAAACTAAGATCTGATGGGTGAATAGGGGTTCATCGGGCGAAGAGCAAAGGAACCAGCACGTGTGAAGTCTCTGAGGAACGAGCTTGTTCTGAGCCAGAACCAAGGCCACTGTGGCTGGAGTGTGGTCAGTAAGGGAAGGTATGGTCAGAAATGGACTCAGAGAAATAGCCAGGCTCTGGAACACACAGAGCCTTGCCGTCAGCGTTTGGAAGCTCTCTAAGAAGAGTGGGAGGGAAGCCATTGAGAGGTGTTAAGCAGAGGAGTGAGTGATGGGGTCTGAATTCCATTTTTGCAATCTCACTTTGGCTGCTGGGTGGAGAATGAACTGTAAAGGAAGACCAGTGGGGTAGCTATTGTAGGCATTCAGTGAGGCCACGTGACAGCCTGCCCTTGAGTGGAAGCTGTAGAGCTAGAAATGGCAGGTTCAGGTCTATTTTGAAATTAAAGTCAATAGATTCATTGCTGGCTAAAACGTGGGGGAAAGCAAGAAAACAGAATCAAGGATGTCCCCCAGGTTACTGCTTGAGTGACGGGCTGAGTCAGGTGGTACCATTTCCTGGGAAGAGAAAGATTTGGGAGATTGATCAAGATCAGCTCAAGGGCTCTTGCAACAATAACATTGAATGGAAGACATTGGTCATGAGCGACACAGTGTGTCCAGCCTGTGGACGCATTACATACACTGATATATTGAGACGGGTGTACATAACAAGCTATCGCTAGAGATACATCCGCTCACACACACACTCTCAGGCTCTTTCTATTACATCCCCTTATTTTGTTTCCTTCAAAGCACTTATGACAAACAGACTTGTCTTGTTTATTTATTTCTTTGCATAGGTGCCATCTCCCCATCTAGAATGTAAGGGGTAGATCCCCAGTGCCTAATACTGGGTCTGGCACGCAGTTGTTGCTGCATAAATTCTTACTGGAAATGTCAGTATATATGTTGACATGGTGATGTGTACGTTTAACTTCTATTGCTTGCCAGGTGCTCCATTGCATGTATCTAAAATGGCCAAATGGATTCTCAGTAGGATTTCTCTACGGGTTGGGGAAAGCCTGAGGTTGGTCTCACTAGGCAAGCTGCACACTGCCACTTACTCGTCCCCTTTCCCAGGTGGAGAAACTGCAGTTCTGGTGAGAGAGCCCAGAGGGGTCCTGGTGTAGGAGCAAATGAATGTCATGAGCTTTCTCTTATGGAAATAGGGTAGTGGGTGGCCTTCTAGGAAGACTTGATGTCAATTGACTGCAGGAAAAGTTAATATCTACTCCCAGCCCAGCCAACAGGGCTCAGTTGCTAAGCAACTGCCTCCCTGGAGTTATATAATATGTAAGAGAAACACTTTTTTTTGGCAAATGGAACACAGGCTTTCTAGGGGGTAGGGGCTTTTCACCTTGCTGTTTCTGATCTATGGTTGACTTGGGTGAGTTAGATGTGAGAGTGACGTTGTGGTGGCTTTCAAACTGCCCTGACCAAAGAGAACGCTTTCATCCAATCAGGGATAGATTTAGACAGAGGCCTAAAAGGACAATGTGTTCAGTTGTCCTTTACTCACATGGAATTCCTGGGGAATTCTGGCATGGTCCTGTCTTCTTTTCTGGATTCTCCAGAGGGCTTTGGTGGCTTCTGATCTCCCTGAAGATTTAACCAAACTTACAGCTGGATTTGGGCAAATAGGGAGAAGCTCCTGGTCTTCCCAGCGTCTCATTGCAATTATCCATCTTCTCGGTCTTTGAGACTACAAACAGGTGTGGATTAAATGAATAAGGGACTCACTCAATAATCACAATGCAGTATTGGAGAAGCAGAGGGTTTCAGGAGTGAATCACAAGCTTTGAAATTAGACAACTTATTTCAAATCTGGGCTCCTGTGGGGCAAATCACTTGCTACTCTGAGCCTCAGTTTTCTCATCTGTAAAGTGTAAGTGATGATGCTGCTGACGATACCAGTCTTAAGTGCTTTCAGGCATAATGGCATAATATATAAGAAAGGGCTTCAGAAAACACATAAGCTATTTAAATATTAATTATCACTAGAATTATGCCAAAACTGTCATTTAGATTCAGTGGTTCCTCTGAAAGGTCATGGTGTGGACAGTGATGGCGGGAGCATATATGCAGACAGATAGATAGATAGATAGATAGATAGATAGATAGATAGATAGATAGATAGATAGATAGATGATATCAGGAACAAAACCAAAATAAAAACAAGAAGGGATCTCCAGGTAAGGCCGGCTCATCATGAAGATGTGACTGAATTCGCATAAGAGTATCTGATTTGCGTAATAGGTTTAGCAGGACTTGATTTCTAGAAAGCCCTTCTACTAGATTCTTTTAATTCAGTGGTTCTCAACTACTCAAGGACTGGGAAAGCTTTAAAATGCATAGATGACAGGCCCCTACTCCAGATTGATAGGGCCGGAATCTATACCAATGGATTCTGGAACATTTGTTATTTTATTTCCCAGATAATCCCATAGAATTTTTATGGAGTATTTTGCTACATGCCGAGCACCATACTAACGACTTAGCATTCAGTATCTCAGTTAACCTTCACAAGAATATTGTGAGATGAGGTACAATCACCCCCACTATGTAAGTGAAGAAAACTGAGGCACAGAGAAGCTAAGTAACTTGCCCAAGGCCACAGAGATGATAGTAGAGCTGGACCTCATTTCTAGCCCCCAAATCCTACTCTTAACGATCCCGACATACTGCTTCTCCGGGCACATTGAAAATATGACTTCAGGCACAATAATTCCATGTACTCACACATTTCCAGAATCTTATTATTGGGTAAAGCAAGAGTCACCTTTGCATGCTGTGTTAGTTATTAGCGATGTTGGGTCAACAGCTGTGACAGGGAGATTAAAATATAAGCGTGGCTCACCCGAGATTGAAGTCTGTTTCTCTCTCAATGAGTCCAGAGCTAACAAGGCAGATCTGGAATCAGCAGGGTCCCCCGACTCCTTCTAACTCATCACTCTGACATCCTCAACCTGCAACTTCCTTTATTTACATCATCCAAGACAGCTGTTCCAGGGCTTGTCATCGTATCCAACTTCCAGCCAATGGGAAAGGGTACAGAAGGAGTGGTGGGCACGTCTGAGGGCATTCGGAGGGAGTCAGACCCATCACTTCCTACTGGGCAGAACATAGCCATATGGCCACATCCAACTATAACTACGTCCAACTATACAGTATGTTAATATTTGTATAGTTTTATAGGTTTTCTGGAGCACTTTCATATGGAGCTGAGAGTTGTCACATATTCCCGGTGGCCATGTCTTCAGCTAAAATGTGGAGCTTTTGTTATGAAAGGAAAGAGGGAAAACGTCTATTGGGGGGCAATTAGCCGTCTCAGCTTCCCAAGTCCTGGGGGAGTTGTTCTTAAGAACTTGGGGAGATGATGGAGTGATCAGACATCCAGCTAGTATCCACCTTCTAGGCTAACCTCAAGACTACTCTCTCCAGAATAAACAACCTGGGAGGTAGGGGGACGTCTGGGAACTATTTAACTTGTGTGTATTCACCCAAGAGGAAAGCCGCAGTTTGAAGACATCGGATGCTACTTAATACAAAATGATAACGTAAGGGAGAGGTAAAGCCATCTCTTTAATTACCTTGGTTTGATTCGTCTACATGACTCTTTTCGGGAAAGGTTCATTTAGTTGATTCTCTCATATGTGCAGTCCCATTACCTCTGGATATTTCCCAAACATATTTATGCGTCAAAACAAGCAGAGAGGTACATCCAGGGCCGCAGGCAAGGATTAAGTCCAAACTGTCCATGCAGCTTTTTAGCAGTTTGGTGAATTTCCTTCTGCTAATTTGTACTGTCGGCCAATGGGTAAAGTCCCCTATCAGCGTGCCAAGATGGGAAGAGGTTGTAGCTTCAGCCCCATAGGTGTTTGGACTTAACTAGCATACGAAGAGACGGAAAGGGAGCTGGTATCTATAGAGCACCTCCACGGCTCTGGAGATCAGCCTGACACTTCTATACATTACTTCCTTTAATCCAGGCCTATCCTGAGCCCGGTCCTGGGCTGAGCACATACGTGCATGAACTCCTTAAAATCTCCCAACAGCCCTCTGCACTTGGTACTGTTATTTCCATTTTACAGATGAGGAACTGAGACTCATTAGTTAAGTTACTTAGCAAAGATCACACCGACAGGAAATGCGGGGGTGTGATTGGCATGTATTAGTTCCTAAGACTTCCTGAATCCCTCTCCTTCCTTCTCCGTGCCTTAAACCATCTCTTCTTCCTAATGTATTTATTTCCTTTTATCTCCCCTCCTTTCTTCTAGTATTAAAACTGTGCGTGTGTGTGTGTTTGTGTGTTTGCATATATAGTCAGCACTCCCTATCTGTGGGTTCTGCGTCCGTTGATTCAAACAACTGTGAATTGAAAATACTCAGAAAAAAAATGTTACATAGTTGTCGACGTGAGCTATGTGGTTAGCCTACGATGGTTGCGTCTGTCCAGAATATGTACAGACATTTTTCTTCTCATTATTCCCTAAACCATACAGTATAAGAACCATGTACATAGCTTTTACATTGTGTTAGGTATTATAAGTAATCGAGAGATAATTTAAAGTGTACGGGAGGATGTACGTAAGTTATATGAATATACTATGCCATTTTATAGAAGGAACTCCAAGGTTTTCGGTATCTGCAGGGGGTCCTGGAACAAATCCCCCATGGATACCTAGGGATAACTATATGTTTACATGTGTATGTGCATATGTGTGTGTGCACACGTGTGCATGTGTGTGAGTGTGTGTGTGGGTGTGAGCCATCCTTTTAATAATTTGTTTGTGAGTTTTGACTATGTGCCAGGATTGCTGGACATGTAGCCTCTGAATTCATGGGGCTCAAAGAGGCGAATGGGGAAAGAGAGATGCTCCCTCTTTCTTCAGTCCTGTCATAGGTCAGTGTCAGGGGTTGTGGCAACCCCATGAGCCACTGCTTTCCCGGTGTCACCTTCCTTGGCCACGATCTCACTGTGTCTGGACCACTGCTGTCTTCTCCTATTAAAGGAGGGGTGGAAGGAGTGTTGTGCTACGGGCACAGCCCAGTGTTTGGGCTCTGTTCACGGCACTTTGACAGCCAGCATGGCCCCCGATTGCTGGGTGCCATTAGTCTTCCCAGCCTCCAGCCACTTGCTGGATTTGTCATTTTAAAAGACCAATCTGATCATGGCTGTCTGGTGATTAAACAGACTCTGAGTCTCTGACAGGCCTCCAGATGGAGCACAGCCTTCCCACCTTCCATCCTGTGGCCCTGTGGAATAGATCTCACCTCATTCTTACCACCACTCTCTGCTTGAACCAAACTGGATGGCTTACTGTCTCCCAAACACATTCCCCGCCTCTTGGCCTTTGTGCAAGCAAGACCCTTTGCCTAGCTTACCTCCCCCACCATCTGCCAGCCAAAACCCACCCAGAATACAAACCCAATTAAAATACTTCCAGGCCTCTTCTGGTCCCCCCACAGGGACAGAGCCCTCCTTCTTGAAGCCCCAAAAAGGGGCTTGTACCTTTGTTTATATCTCAGCTGGGTTTCACTCTATGGCAGACTTGTCTTTTCTCCTTGCTGACCTGTAAGCTCTTCCAGAGATGAGAATGTGTTCTATTCAATTCTGAGTCCGTGTCCCTGGCAGAATGCCTGGCATATAGTAGACACTCAATAAAAGTTAACACAATAGATTTAAAGACCTCTGGCGGTGGTAGTGGAGCGTAGTGTTTAAAAACAGAAACAAACTCACAGGTAGAGAGAACAAGCTGATGGTTGCCAGATGGGAGGGGTGGAGGATAGGATAAAAAGGTAAAGGGGATTAAGTACAAACTACCAGTTATAAAATTAGTCACGGGATGTAAAGTACAGCATAGGGGGTATAGTTGAAAATATCATAAAATCTCTGTATGGTGCCAGATGGTGACTAGACTTATCGTGGTGATCACTTCATAAGGCATAAAAATGTCTAACTGCTACGTTGTACACCTGAAACTAATATAATATTGCATGGCAACTATATTTAAAAAATAAAATAAAAGCACAGGCTTTGGCAATGACTGTTCGTATTTAAAGACCATGATGTCACTGTTTTTGTCAACTATCTAAATTTCTCTGAGTCTCAGTTTCCTCACCTTTAAAATGGGAATAATATCTGCCTTGTAGGACTGCTGACAATGGTTAAATGAACTAAGGCACTCAAAGCATTTTCACAGCCCTGGCCCAGAGCAAGAACCCAGTAAATAGGAACTGTTGTTGTTACTATCACCATCATCAATAAATGGAAACTTATTACTATTAATACTAGTAATACTACTATTACTATTAACTTCTAAAGAAGACAAATCTGAGAAGTCCAATTTTCTATTTTCCCTTGTACTTCTGTCTATGTCCATATGTACCCCCTTTTTAAAATTAAATGTATTGGGGTAACATCGGTGAATGACATTATTTAAATTTCAGGTGTGCAACTTTATAATACAACAGGCATCCCTTTAAACAAATGGTTAAATTGCTGATTCATATAAAAGCAGACTCTATTGCTTGATGATTCCAGTAAGAAAACGGGAAGGTCATTCCCCAACCTCCTTAGCCACAGAGCGCTGCAGCCGAACCCGCGCAAAGGTCCTCACGGGTTTCCATAAATTCACAATGGCACGTTCTCTTATAGACAGTGAAGGAGGCAAGGGCTGTCTCAGGAATGTTCCTAACCTTTGAGGTTGATGGATGAGAGGACCGCCGAGCCTCCTCCCCCAAAAACTCTCCCTCAAGGCCATTGTCAGACTTAGAATCCTGAGCTAGAGCGACAGGGAGGTCACAGGGGTTAACTCTGATATTCTTCTGCCAGTAAACAATTCATCAATTTTATATCTTTTTTTTTTTTTTTTCTGATGAGGTTAGTGGTGGAGGAGAGGGAGCGTTTAATGATGATGTGGGCGGAAGGGCAGATCTGCTATTCAATTACAGCCACACAAAAATAGAGAAGACCTTTCCATGAATGATGGGCCCCCGGAGGATTTAGAATATTCTCCACCGACAGTATTATCGAGCTTGCGTGTGACGAATCATTAATCATCATTAACTGGCGCTTAATAGAAATAATTTCTTTAAAAACTAACACGGAGCTGCGGTAATTTTCCTTAATTGTCAGACGTATACAGCACTATTTCATTTTCAAATTTGGAGTCGAGTTTCTTTCTATACCACTTTTGTTTTTGTATTCAAATCGCGGAGGACGGATTGTCATTGCAGCGCCCCCTGGTGGAGCAATTCCTAGAGTTGCCCCGGTGAGAAGCAGCTTGGCGGCAAATCTGTGCCTGCCCCGTGGAGCCTCTGTCCTTGGGATGGATTTATGAAGAGTCAAGGTGTCAGTGTATTGATCACCCTTCTAGGACCCAGAACGCTGTGGGGTATGTAAGCATTCCCCAACAGACATTTGTTGAAGGAATAAATGAAGCTGGCAGTCAGAACTGCTCTCATCATGCTGTCCGCCTTTGGCTGGAATGCCCTTCCCGGCTCTCGTCTTCACCTGGGTGGCCTGTCCTTACATCTCTGTGAAGATTTCCTGGAACCCAGATTTGGTTACGTGAGACCTTTATGCTCCATTAGTCCCAGATATTTCCTTTCATGGATAGCAGCAGTGATACATGTTATGTTTAACTTACGTCCCTGTCGCCCACTAGTCTCTGGGACCCTCAAGGTGACGGCTGATTCTTGGTCATCTCTTTGACAAGCAGGAGACATACAGACAGTGTTGGTCCAAGCCTCTTGAATGGATGAGCCAAATCACGTATTTTTGTCCTTTGCCACATCCCTTCCCCCTCTGGGACTAATTTCCCTACACAATATGAGGATGTAATACCACAGGAACACTAACTAAGCACATACTATATTCCAGGCAGCATTTTATCATTTAAACCTTACAACAATTCTAGGGTATGGACACTTGATCACCTCCATACTCATTTTCAAACCAGTGTGACATGTGACAGCCAGCAACCCACTGGGCTTTCCAAACAGTCCCATAACATGTAACCAAGAGATTTCTGAACCACCAGACCTGAGTCCCTGCCACCCTTCTTTTCCTCTTCATTATCCCTTTCCACTGGCATCACTGACAAAGAAATCTCAATGTCAGATCTTAAGAGAGGTGGAATTTCATTTAAGTGGTGGATTTCACTGCCTAACCTTGCGCAAGAATATGTGAGCAAGGTGAGAATGGCTATCTTTGGTACATCCTATCCCCGTAAACACTACCTACCACTACTGCTTACCTAGCATTTGAGGCCCTTTTGGGTCTGGCTTCTCTTTGCCCTTCAAGGTTCTCTTCAATGACTTTTATCTGCCAGGATGGTCTTCTCGTTGCTGGTTAATAGGCACCAATCATTACCTGGGCTGAATTCCTCCCTCGAAATATATTCCCCAATCCTCTGCTCCTCCTTTAAGGTTCAGCTCACACCGGACTTTTTTCCTGAAGTATTCCCTGATCCCGGGTTGCTTACCCCACCAAGCCCTTGCTTCAATTCAGTCTTGCCTGACTTTGTAATTACACCCTGTTTATAGCTCTTCTTTCCCTCAACCACTGTTTCTCCAAGTATGAGTCCTGGGTCACCTTTGTCAGAATCGCCTAGGGGACCTATTAAAAATGTGGTTTCTGGTTCCCCCATCTTAGATCGTGTGCATTAGAATCTCTGGGAGAGGGGGCCTGGAATTGGCATTTTAACAACTCCTCCAAACCAATCACACTAACGTTTAAGAACCACTACTCTAACCAAATTGCTTTCTTCTTGAATTAATTTTAATCCTCCTGAGAGTCCTTTCAAGAATCAATTTAGCAGAATATCTTTCTCCTCAAGAAAATGAATCCAGCCTTCCTTCTTTTCAAGCATTTTTCAGTAACTGGTTAGTAATCTCTGCAATGATTTGAGACTCCACCCTCTCTTCTCAACCTCCAAGGCCATTACCTTGTTCCGGTCACCATCCACACTTATAAGAACCATCACCCCAGACCGTCCAAATTCCTTCAGGCCTCCAGTCTGTGCCTCTAGAATCTGTCCTCTGCCCTCCTGCTGTAGTGTCTTTCCCCAGAAAAACCTGAGATGTGTCATGCTTTACCATCAATATCTCGGTGACCTCTCCTATAGAATGAGCATTGAAATCCTTTACTCCACAAACATGACCCCTCCCAGCTTTGCCATATCCTAAACTTCCAGCTTTATCCCCATCACTCCAGCCAATGTTCTATCACATATGTCTTGGAGAATGCTGTTACTGCTTTCTGAAATAATCTCTTCAAACCATCCACTTAGAAAGCTACTATTCACCCTTTAGGACCCAACCCAAAATTGTCCCTCGTCTGAGTTAATGTCCAGAACCATCTCCTTTTCCCTCAATTCTTACCCCAGGGCACAGATAATAGTTCTTTCCTGTATGGACCCAGAGTTCTGTATAGCCTATTAATTTTGAAAACATTTAATTAAGTGCTTTCTATTGGCCAGGCACTTTATGTTCTTTACATACATGATCTTACCTCACCTTCCAAAAATCCTATGCAGTAGAAACTATTGTTATCATCTCCATTTTGGAAATGAGGCAACTGAAACCCAGCAAGGTAAAGTCACGTGTCCAAGGTTACTCAGCTAATAAGGTAAAGAGTCAAGATTCAAACTATCGCCATCTCACTAATACTAAGCTGCCACCAATAACATGCCACCAAGAACTCAAAAACCCAGAAAGGATAGGCTGACTGACATCTGTGTCAAGACAACAAGATGGTCCAGCCTTCCATATTGTATTATCCCTATGGAAAACGGGAATAATCCAAGTATTCTAGGAAATAGAAAACAGCACCCATTTGAGGTGCTGTCACATGACCAGCAAAACTAGTTTTAAGCTAAACGATCAGAGAACGGTGGAAGAACCCAGAGAAACTAAGCCATCTCTTTGTGAACAGAAAATTGAAAATGGCATTGAAGCATTGGGCTTACAGCTAATCTTCTATGCCTGGTGAAGCCACAGTGATTTATTTTGAAAGCTCCAGGGACCGTTTATTCCTAAAAGGGATCTCTGGAATAATCCAGTGTATTTTTGAACCCTGATAACCCTTATTTCATTCTTGATGCGTCTAAAATTTTGTTTAAAGCAAAAAGCATAAACTTCCATCTTAGCTCTATGACATATGAGGTCACTTTTGCTGAAGGTAGACGTTGGGACAGGCATTTCTCTTGTGGGGCTCATTTCCTGTTGCTCTTGCACCCACGATAATTGTTACGAGATAGTGGGGAGGAGAGTGAACACAGTATTCCATTCTTCTTGCTGGGATACCACACAACTTGGTGACTACCTTAGTGGCAGAATGCTGTAGAATTATTATAAGCTTTGCAGTCATACCTAAAATCTTGGTTCTATTAATTATTAACTGTATCACCTCAGGCAATCCACTTAATCTCCCTTCATCACAAAGAAATTGAATATTTATCTCACACTGTTGTTATTAAGGTCAGATGAAGTCATGCAGGTAAGGCCCCTGGTCCCCAGTAAAGGTAGCGATCATCATCGTATCAACATTTAATATATGTGTCAATGGGGTGGATTGAAATCTTCCATCTTAGTTTTTTTTTTTTTTTGGTCTCTCTTTTTTCTTCTTCTGTCCCTCCTTTTCAGAGTTCTTTTGAATTATTTGAATTTTTTAACAGTTATATTTTAATTTATCTGTTGGTGTTTTAGCTCTATATTGCTGCATTTTTTTCCGGGGGGGGGGGTGTGATTGTGCTAGGGATTACGACATACACACTTAAATTTTCATTCGCTACTATTGTACCACTTCATATAAAATTTAGAAACCTGCAACCACCAACCCTTGCATTGCTCATGTATGTTGGGAGCTGAGGTGTTTACTTCCTCACTGACCAAATTATTGCCTCGGTTTGAAATGCCCTATGAACTATCTCAGAGGATGCTCCACAGAGAGCTGTCATATCGTCGCTCCATGGTTGAGACTCAACAGTCAGCTCATAAGATAAACATCATACAGCATGAAACAAAAGTGGAGAACCATACACCTCCTCTCTATCAGTCCAATATGGCCATGTTTTAATCTAGTCTTGTAACACATTATCCATCATTTCTTCGTTTGGTAAAACAGCTAAGGTATTAGTTAGGGTAAGTCACGCTAAGAGGCTATAATAAATATACCTTCAGAACCTCCGTGACTTAGAGCAGTAAAAGTTTATCTCTTGTTAGTAAAATTACATAGATTTCAGGTGTACAATTCTGTATTACATCATCTATAAATCCCATTGTGTGTTCATCCCCCAATGAATTTAATAAAATAAAATTAAAAAACAAACAAACAAACAAACAAACAAAAAGTTTATCTCTTGCTCATAAAATGTCTGTTGCAGACATGCCAAGTCAACCGGCAACCTTCCTTATGGACCTTCAAGCATGCAACTCCCTTCTGGTTTGAGGCTCTACCTTCTTTGGGCCTTGGAGTTCTTTGATGGGTCCTCAGCATCCACCTGGAGGACAAGGGACGTGTGAATGTGGAGGATAACGTATAGGGGCTTTTATTAGATTGGCCTGGAAGTGGTACAACCATAGACAGAACTCAGTCAGTCCCTAACTGCAAGGGAGCCTGGGATATGTAGTCCTCCCCCACCCTCGTCTTCCACTGTGAGTTGAATTCACTCAGTGCCGCGAGATGCTCACACTTTGAGAGGTATGAGAGGACTGAGCCTGACAGAGAGCAGCACAGACTCGTGGCCTATGGCTTGGTAAATACTCATCTTGTAGAGTGTGAAGCCAACTGCCCAAATTATTTAACTTTCTGTCTTTTCTTATCTGAATTTATGTAGATGGATTCCTGTAGCTTAAATATGCATCTGATGGGACTCAACTAAGTGTGTCTTATCCATTCTGCCTAGCACAATGCTGAGAGGTAAAGGATTCTCAGTAAATGTTTACTGAATAAAGAAATGAATGGAAGAGGAGGAAGAAGGAAGGAAGGAAGGAAGGAAGGAAGGAAGGAAGGAAGGAAGGAAGGAAGGAAGAAAAATCATTGAAAATATATGCCCTGTGAAGTTGCAGGTACCACACACCTATGTTAGCAAAATATATCATTTGTCTGTGAACTAAGGTGAGCAAGTGGGAGGATAACACAGCCCCACCACCTGGAAAGCCTCTCAGTTGATATAAACTATTGCCCTCTCCAGCCCTTTATTCTGATGTACACACCACACCTTCCCATTGGTTCTCATCCGAGACCTATCAGCCCAATTTCCGTTGAAGGAAAGATAAAGCAACAATAAAAGAAAAACAACAACAACAATACAAACACACACACACACACACACACACACACACACTTCAAAAAAGAAAAAATGTCTGTGACCTAATCAAAAGCTTTCATCAATTCTCCCATTTCCTTCTCTGCCCCCAGGGAGAAGATTAGAGGGTTCCCATTCAGAGAGCTCATTTTCCTGAGTGGGTTCTGAAAAAGGACAGAACATTAGGTTTCTTTCCTTTAAGAGAACATAGCGCTCCTTTTAGAATTCATTGGGACATTTTGGAACGCAAACAACAACAGCGGAAGGCACTCGTGTGGTGATAATTTGATGTAATTCCGATGTCAGTGACAGGCCGTGATGGTCTTAGTCAGCTTCCCCGAGGCGGTTTCTTTTGTGCTTCTTGCCTGAGAGAGTGGGCGTGAGTACCCTCATACACCAGCCCTACCCCCTCAAGCACATTTCCTCTTTTCCCATTTCCATTCTCACAGTGATTTTTCTGATTTCAATCCAAAGGACTCCTGGGGAGAAAAAAGAAGTTGGAGTATTTTCCAAACTCTTCATCAAAAGAGAGTCCACAAGCCAAAATGTATCCACACGCATTTGGGGGTTTGGCCTGAAAATATTGTACATTTTAAGTTAATTATTCCAACATTTAAAACAGAAACATTTTTGCATGCAAATCTCAAGTTCAAGCATCCCTGCAAAATCAGAAAGGTTAACAACACTGGACCCACACTCCCTCTCTCTGATACCATAGTTGGCTGGGTTGGAACAGCCAAGCCTGCCCCTTAATTTGGCATGGCTTAATAAGCCATGGCCCCGCCTGGTCCACATGACTCATTTGCATTTCCTGCCAGCCTTTGTGGGCATCTCACCTTATAGATCCTGGTCCTTGCATTTGGAATCCCCCAAGCTCTGGTCTCCCCCATAGACTTGCCCAGGTTTCTCCCTATTTTTTTGGAGAACAGAACCACAAAAGCCAACCAGATCTGGACTATTGTCATGGAAATTTCTACCATATATGAAAGGAAGGACCAGTTCAAGAAATTTTCTTGATTCAAGTGTTTTTGCTACCGTCAACTTACAGTCCTGCCAAGGCATTTAGTTGATGGTGTTTGTTGAAAGGAGATGGGGCCATTAGCGGCGTTGGCCAAACTCTTTGTCATTTCATGGGCGAGCAGTGCCATCTGGAAATGGCTGTGGGCAAGAATGCAACACAACCCCAATCCTGCCGTAGATCCTGGGCCCAGAATAAAGTCTGAAGGAAGGAAGCCCCAGCTCTGCTAACCTGCCCACACTGCTGCTTCATTTTATAAGCACTGGAGCTACAGCCATAGTTAGTAGTCTGTAAAGATGGAGGCTCAAAAAAATACAAGTGATTCAGTCTAGTGGTTTTTTCCCATCAGGATGCAATGGAAACTAGGGAAGTGGATGGTCAGCCAGGAGGGCTTCTGAGTGTCCCATCGCATTCAGGCATTCGCCAGATATTTATCAAAAGCTGTTTTGTGACAGGTAGGCAGCATGAGCAAAAATAGACAGAATCCATGCCCTTACAAAGGAAGTCAGATATTAGTGAGAGGAGAAGGGCCTGGGGCCATGCAATTATATTACAGGGATTCCAGTCCGGGCATGGGGACTGGGAAAGATTTCCAGTGAAGTGATAAAATCTGAAGGACAAACGGAAACTAGCAAAGTAGAGGGGAGCAAGTAGAGAGTGTTTCAGAGAAAGAGGACGGCAGGTTCAAGAACCCCAGGAATGGAGGGAATGTGAATACCTGGGTAGCGTAAGGAATTTGAAGCATGTCAGGGGACTGAGATAAGATGGAAAGGGGAGGTTTCAGTCCATGCAGTGCCTTTGAGCTCATGGTTTGGGGGCTGGTCTTTATCCTAAGAACAATGTAAGGGTTTTCTAGCTCCATGGAGTCACCCAGAAAACCCCATTTTATCTTCTTTCTATGTTGTGATTCATGACAGTCTCATTAAAATAAAGGATCCTATAGCTAAAAACAGTTGGGAAAACCATTGCTGATGTAGATGAGGACACAGAGGCTCAGAATGGGACATGACCAGGCAAAGCGCCAGAAAATCAGGGGCCTTCAATCAGACCGTGGCTCTTGAGAGAGAGAGGTGGTACAGAGAGGTGGCAGGCATGGAGCGGTGCCAGGAGCTGGAGATGAGAGGAAAGGTGGGATGTGGTGCCTGGAGAGTGAGATTGCAAATGGCAGGCAAGCTTCAGGGTGGGATTAGAGCAACAAGCTGGAATGCAGCCTTTGAAGCAGCACTCGGGTCCTTGGCACAGGGACTGGCAAGAATACAGCAGCACTGATAAGGCATAGGTGAGACTGGGATGGAAGCAAAAACCCTGTTAGCAAAACCAAGCCCAATGTCAGTCATTTGAGCATCCAGGGGGCTGGGTCCTAAATCCCAGAGAGGGGTGGACTGAGGGGCCTCACCAGGGGTCAGAATTACTCATCATGAATTGTGTGGCTGGTTGAAACAAGGCTCAATTTATCCACATAACCCTCTCCCTGAACCCCGGGTTGATTTTTCAAAAGCAAAACAGTTGTTTCATCATGGGGAAATTGTCATCCGCTTGTCACCGGATGATTACAATTCTGAATGAGAACACCAGAAACCTGGTATAAGGAGATCAGGAAATGAATTCCGTTCCTGGCTGCAGGCACCCGCTGGACGGCCCTAGACGTGTCCCCTTACCACGCTGGGTATCAGCTTTCCAGTCTGCAGAGTGGAAACGATGATGACACTTCCCACTTTGTCTTGAACTTAATGGGAGCTGTCTTAACACACATGATCTTTGTTTAGAGGATCGTGACCAAGTGCATGCAGCCCTCATCCCTGGGCAGATCATTTAGTTGGTTCACAAACCACTAAAGCGTATCCCTGCCTCCCAGGTTAAGAACTGCTGTTTACTTTGTGTTTATTCGTTTTCTTCCTGGAGGACAGACACTTGACCTTCCCTTCTCTCCCTAGCACCCGGGACACAGCTGGTCTCAGTCAAAGTTCCTAAATTAGAGGGGAATTGAATAACTTGGGCAAACAGCATGGATGGAGCCCATGTGACAAGCCCAATATTGTACATAGCGCAGAGCGGCTACAGGATGACAGTCGACCCACACTTGGCTTAGAATTAAGTTGTGCTCACCGCAGTATCGTGAGGACCAAAAAAAAAAAAGAAACTGCAAGAGAAACTCTTGACTTTTGGGGGGTCAGTGACATGCTAGAGCACTGAGGGTAGGGGAGGCTGTAAAGTCTGGTAGTTAAGAAAGAGGCTTTGGCGTATAAACTGTATTTGAAACCTAGCTGTGTGTCCTTGGGCAGGTCACTTCACTTCTCTGAGCCCAGTTTCATCATCTGAAAAATGGAAGCAGTGATAGCATGTCTCTCACAGAGCTGTTCTGGATTAAATGGGCTGATGTGTGTGAAGTACTTAGAATAGGGCCTGGCACACAAGAAAGAGACAATAAACAGTCGCTGTTCTTAGCTATGCATAGCTAGACCCATTTTTCCCAGATAAGACATTTTGCAGGACCCTGTATCCAAGGTTACGGATTCCCTGATGGAAAAGAAGAGGGGGATAAAAACTTTAAAGTCCTGAAGGAGTCAGAACTACACAAAGCAGGAATATCGTGTGGAGTATTCTATGTGAGAATTTGCTGGCCGGAGCTCAGAGAAATTTCAGGAAGGAAGCAGCTTGTCCAGGGGAAAGGTGTGAACAGACAGACAGCAAGACCTTGTTATTTTTTTTAACAGGCCTCAACAAAAGAAATTTGGAGATGGTTGGCCCAGATTGGGAGTGGGGGGAGAAAAGAGTGGGTAGCCTGCACTTAGAAAGAGATTAAAAGAGGAATATGAGTCGAAGAGAGCATATGATTTGGGGAATAGACAAGGTTTGGGGGGAGGAGCGGGTGGGGTTGGAAATGAACTTCTTATTTTATTGGGGTGACAATTGTTAGTCAAGTTATATAGGTGTCCAGTGTACATTTCTGTACTACATCATTTATATTTCACATTGTGTGTTCACTACCCAGAGTCAGTTCTCCTTCCATTTCCATATATTTGACCCTGTTTACTCTCACCTACCACCCCCAACCCTGGAAATGAATTTTTAACATTGATGAACAAAATTGTATGCCTGGAGGTCATGAATCTGGCTCCTGGTCCCATTTCTCTCTCAATCCTTTACTGTGTGCCTTTGGCCAGCCATGTCCCTTTCTGGGCCTCAGCTGGAAGAGGAAGGCTTTAAATTAGGTCATCGACAAGGTTGTTTTAGTGGCTGAGGGCCCGGGGCTGTGCAAGAGAACATGAGCTCTCAGGCCAAAAGTGAACTGTCCAATGATCTGATTTAATATTATAATTAAAAAAGAAATTACAACAGATACTGACACATATGTCATTCAGTTCTCCCTTCTAACCAAATACCACCCATGTCAAAATGGATGGAAGTTCGGTTCTGAGAAATGTTTTTCTTGAACCATTTTGCTCTCCTTTTTTAAAAAGTGTATCAGTGTGTGTCCTGACTGTCACTTGCTGGCTGCCTTCACTCTCTGAGCCTCAGTTTCCCCCACGGTAAAACATTTCATCAACTCTCAGATGTCACTGACTAGAAAATACCTAATATTTTATGGGCCACTAAGGAAGAAAAATTACTGCCAATGAGACTATGACACACTGTCTATTATAAGATACACTCCAGCTTCAGAGACGTTAAAATGTAAATCTATGTGCCTCTGAGAATGAGTGAAATACAGTAACGCCTACTTCACAGGGATTCCTTGGTGGTAAGGGAGATGGTACATTTAGAATCCCTGGCATAAAACAAACGCTCAATGCCAGTTACTAGGTATTAATTAGGCAGACACTAATTAAGTGTTTGTTGAACTAAAGAATGGTTAGGCAATGATACACACTTTTTAAAGGAGGAGAGCAAAATGATTCAAGAGAAATGTTTCTCAGAACCAAACTTCCATCAATTTTGACAAGGGCGGTATTTGATTAGAAGGGAGAATTGAATGACATTACGCGTCAGTATCTGTCATAACTTTTTAAATTTATTTTTTAAATTATAATGTGAAATCAGATCATTGTACAGTTCACTTTTTGGCCTAAGATACAGCTTGGCCTTCTTAGGTAAGGCCCTGGTTTCCTTTTTCCTTACTTAGAGAACTTTCTTGATGAACTACTCCCGCCATCTTGGAATGGTGAACCAAAATGACCGTGGCCATTCCTCTTGTTCTCAAAAGAAAATTGTCCCCTAATGGAAACACAGGAAGAGACGAAAGAAAGGAAAAGAAGAAGAGACTTGATCCAAAAGGAAATCAGAGAGCAAAGCTGTGAGCGGTAGGGAAGATAATAGAGCCAAAAAGAAAGCCCATAAAGAAATACATGAATGAATAAAAAGAATTCCTCAGGCTTTTATTTCTTAGCTTGAAGGTTATGCCCCAGCAGCCTGTATGGGGCTTTTGGATCAAGTTTTCAATTCCAGTGCCTTGTCAGGGATCATTTCAAATGCTTTCACCTCTGGAAAGAAGGGCCATTCTGCGGTGGTGAGCAGAGATTTGAGGAGTGGGAAGGCATCTTGTCTGATTAGCTCGGCCTTATCTGCAGAGCCCAGTGAATGGCCTAATGCAATGAGCAAGCTTTGCAAAGCACTGAACCATCCCGACTTCTCGCTGACGGAAGCAGAGCTGAGGTCCTGGGCGCTCCTTATCAAGTGACAGGAGCACTTGGTGAGGCCGCGGAAATTGGATTTGAATGATTTCCATCCTCCTTTTTCCCTGCCCCAACCCAGAGTGTTCTGATCATCCAGCAAGTTACAGGGACAGCTCGCTCCTGTGGGAGCAAGGCCCAGAGAGCTGGAAAGAGAACCCAGGGAGAGCTGGGGCCTTGCCAAGGCCACAGGGTTGCTTGGGGGAAACGGCTGGAAATGGAATCCAGTTCTGTCTGCTACGTCAGTCTTTCCGTTGAGTTGTCTTAGAATTTATCCAGAGAGATCACCCTACCCATGACCGTACTGCTGACCTGTCCCCAAGGTGGTGGATTATTTAATTTATTGTCCTAAAAAATGATGTGGCAGGTAGAAGCCTTGTCCTTAATTCAAATAAAACCAACTTGGCAGTAATAATAATAACAACAACAACAACTTATCAGGCACTATGCTATTAATTTTCATTAAATTCATACAGTCCCCCACCATGAGGTACTTCCCATAATTGTACCCAGTTTGTGTATGGGAAAACTGAGGCTTAGCAAGGAAGCCACTTGCTCAAGGCCACCCAGCTAAGTGTGGTAGGTAAGTGGTAGGGTTTAGCCTAAACCCCAAGTGTCTAGTGGCAAAGCCGGAGCTCTTACCTACTAGGCTTTCCTGTCTGCCTAGAGGTCTAAATGGGCAGAACCAGGATTTGAATCCATGACTTCTGACTCTTAGTCCAGCACTCTTTTGACTAATGATGATGACAGTAACTTATTAAGTATTATTTCCTTTACTCCACTCAACAGCCTTATGAACTAATATATGACAAGTGCATTCACCCAGGGTCACACTGCTATTAAGTAGCAGAGTGAGGACTCAAAAACTCTTCATCTTTCCCTTCACAGCCACCACGGCAATCGTTCATAACTGAGCCTGATCCTGTCAGCCCACTGCTCACAACCCGCCCACTCTTAAAACCAAACCCACACTTCTCGGGACATACAAGACATGCGTGATCCTGCCCCTCTTTCCTTCTCTGTCTGCCTTGCTCATATCCTCCCTTCAAGCTCTTCAGCCACACTGGCCTTTTGTGGCTCCTCTCACCACAGGGCCTTTGCACATGCTGTTTCCTCTTCCTGAACATCTTCAGATATCACTCCCTGCCTTTTGGCCTCATTAACTTCCTGTAGGGTACCCATCCATTTTTTGATTCCACATTAACGATGTGAATATTTATGTAACTATATAATTAGTGAAGTCCCCAACCATCCAATTCCTATCGGTGTGGCTTCTCCCCTCTCTGAGCCTCGCTCTCCTAATCCGTAAAATGGATGACGAGCCTCCAGGATTCATCCAAGATGGACTCCTGGGGCCCTAAGAGGGCCAGGTAAATGCAATTGAGTCTTCATGCTTCTATGAGAATTCTCCTCCCCAAAGGATTTCCACATAGTCCTGCCCCAGAAACAACTTGCAAATCCTCTTGCCATCACTGTGATGGAGGGAGAGGTTCCTGGCTTTCTCTCGTAAGAGGTGAATTGAATCCTGAATGCAGAAGGCATTCTAAGATGGGTGCCGACGAGAAATGAACACAGACGTTTGCTTCTTTTCCAAACAGTTCCTAGAGGCCCTTCTCTGTCTGGTCCATCTCCTGGGTGCTGGGGAGCAGAAGGAAATTAGTCGTCCTCCCTGCCTTTTATGCGCACACAGTTGAGTAGGAAAACAGGTGCAAGTATGCAGACAAGCATCAGATAGAGAGGAAGAGAAACAACAGTGATCTCTGTCATTTATTGAGGGCATGCTATGTTTCAAGCAGTGCTAGGCACTTTATAAATACCATTTCATTAGCCCTTTCAACCCCAACCAAAGCCATCTGGTGTGCTAGTAGTAGCCCATTTCATAGACACAGCATCTGAGGCTTAAAGAGGTGAATAAGTGTCCAGGCCCCTTGAAGAGAAGTGGGCGTTGCTCTGTTGCCATAGCCAGAATTCTCATGTGTCTGTGGGAGGTAGCGTGCTGTCATATTGGAAAGTCCTGGGTTCAAGCCCTGGTTCTGACGCCAGTTAGCACATGACTTCTCTACCCCTCAGTTTCCTCAACTGGTAAAATAGGGACAGCAGTGCCTTCCCCATGGGGTGGTTTTAATGTTTAAATGAAACAAATCTTGTGAATATTCCTTGTTCCTTTCATAGAAGATGCTGGAAAAAATACTGAGTTTTCCTCGCTCTTGGCAAACATCAGTAGGAAAGCAGGTAGGATGTGATATGTCCACAATGAAAACAGAAACAAGATGGGTTGAGCCTTGTGTGCCTTTTTAACAAAACCCATCCTCTCTATGGACGATTTGAAAGAAGTACGAAATTAGAAGTTGTCGTTGAGCAAACGACTTGCTGCTTTATCTTCCATACGGACTCTCGTCTCAGACACCGAGAGCCTTTCTGGTGTGACTCCATCTTCTGAGCGCAGGAAAACTGCATCAGCCAGGAAAGTCACCACTTTCTAAAGGCATTTTTCTTAATCTCACGTCATGAGAAAAAAACAATAAAAACAGCCAAGCAGAAGCCTGAGGAGGACTCATTAAATCTTCTGGCTGTGGAAATAGGGCAGAAGTGGCCTCAGAAAAAGAGGGACATGCAGTGCTTGGTGACAGCAATTACAATAATAAAAGGCATCAGTGTCTCTTCACCTGGGCACCAGGTAGGTGGATGAGAAGGTTGGGGTAGTGATACAGTGAGCTTTGATGGTAGAATTAAGCCTCACAGGAAGTGCAAAAGGCACGGATGCTGGAGTCTGAGAGCTCTGATTAGAACTCTGGGTCCGCCATCTACTCGCTGTGGGACCATGGATAAGTGACGCCACCTGTCTGAGCCACAGGTGCCATTGCAGCAAAATGGAAATCATCGTACATTTATTAATTCAACAAATATTTACTGAGCACCTACTATGTACTAGACACCATTCTAGGTACTGGAGATACAGCAGTGCCCAAGCCTGGCAAGCCCCTGCCAGTGGAGCTGACATTTGTATAAAATAGTAAGTCAGACACAGTAATAATAATGAACCCACCACTTCTCCTGTCCTTCTCAATCCCCCACTTCCCTTTGAGGCAAGCAGAGTAGCTGTTGTGACCCCACTATACAGATAAGGAGACTGAGGCCCGGGAACCCACCCGGCGTAAGGTCGCAGACCTCCTGGCTCTTTCCACTTTACTAGTTGCCTTGGGTGAACCAGATCTTATTGCTAAGTGAGGTCACAGGACAGGTCACAGGCGTCTTCCTCAGTCTGGAATTTATCTCTCCGATGCCACCACATGCAGCATCAGAAGAATCTGTCATGGTACTTGCCATGTAGTCCCACAATCCTCGCCTAGCTCTCCTTCGCTAGATTATGAGCTCTTCCGGGGCAGAGGCCATTGTGTCCCAAGGGCTTAGCATGTGGTCTAGCACCCAGTAAGCCTGAGGAAATACATATAGAATAAAAGAAAGAATGAGTGAGGAAGGAAGGAAGGAAGGAAGGAAGGAAGGAAAGAAGGAAGGAAGGAAAGAAGGAAGAGAGGGAGGGGAGAGTGAAAGGAGAGAGGCAGAAAAAGAGGGAAGGAGAGAAGGGGAATGTCTGGCCTATATCACGCAATAAATATTGGGTGTATGGAGAGATGATGGATGGATGGATGGATGGATGGATGGATGGATGGATGGATGAAAGAAAAGAAAGAAAAGGAGAGAAAGATGAAAAGAGTAGAAATGAAAAGAGAGAGGAATAAATCTCCTTTGGAAGAGTCGATGAATGTTGAACAGATAAATAAAGAATGCTTCTCTCACTCCCACAGCTTACCCCCTGCCTTTGCCCATCTGACTCTCCTCACAGCCTTCAAGGCCCAAATAACTCTTACCTCTGCTGTGTGTCCCAGCACACAGAAACTGGTCTTTTTCTAACCTGTGGTGTTCCCGTTGTCTAATTGCAATTAGCATCTTGGTCGCACACTCTCCCTTTCCCTGACTGAAACCAACCATAGCACTTGTTAGCATCAGGCAGTGGTTAAATCACCGGGCTGTAGGAGGAAGACGGGCTGTGAGAATTTGGGCTCTGCCATGTCCTGATAAAGTAACTGAGAAAGCTTTTCCAACTCCTGGAGGCTCCACTGCCCCACATGTGAAATAGAGATACTGTCACTGCCTCATAGATGTGCTAGGAAGCCTGCCCCTGAGAATGTGTGCAACAAGCGTGTAAGGTCCGGCACAGAGGCAAGCACTCACGCAAGGTACTTGCTGCTATTGCATGAATGTCTCTTCTACCCAACAACATTGTAAGGTTTTAAGAGACCGTCTCTTCTCCCCAGGGGACACACACACACACACACACACACACACACACACACACACAGCCTTAGCGTAGGACTAGGTATCCCGAAGGCTTATTGGTTGATGCCTTCATGGACCAAGGCCTGGAAGTTTCCTTTCTAAACATCTATATTAGGTGAGATTTTATTTGCCAATGATGTTTTACTTACGCCACCATTTCAGAAATGATTTTTTTGCAGTAAACCAGAAAAGAATGAAATATTTTTCTTGGTGCGTGCCCTCAACAAGTCTGTAAGGCCTCCAATCCTCTTGGGTTATCGGTGGGTGGGGACAATGGTTCCCAGAGCAGAGACCCAGTACCCCTTCCATTGGAAACAGCTGGGGTGGGGTTAGGGGCCTGGTTAAAATGAAGATTCCTAGGGTCCAGCCCAGAATTATTAAAGCAACAGCTCTTAAGATTAGGGCCTGGGAATCTGCATGTAACCAGTTCCTTAGATGATTCTAGTACATGCTTAGTTAGGAAACTACTGCCATGCACAGCCTTGCAAAAACCTAGAGTTCAGTGCTTGGGGGCCTTTGAGACTTTCTATCCCAACTTCCTCACTTTATAGACTAAAAGAACGGAGACCCAGAGAGGGTAAGTGACTTATGCAAGTTCACACAGCAAGACAGTGACAGGGCTGGGACACAAACCAAGGACCCCAGTCTCACTGCCCTGCTGGCTTTACTCCGTTGCACCACTTACCTCTTCCCCTGGAAGAAGTCCTGACTGGCTCTACAAGGGGAAGAAGGCAGTTAGCATTTATTGAGCCCTTGCTGTGTACCAGGCACTTGACATAGGACCTTATGGCAATTCTAAGGGGTGGGTATTATCATGTCTGTCATTCTAGACAAGGAAGCTGAGAATTTGAGAAAGTATCATTTTTGCTGAGAAACAAAACCTACTGGTATATAAGACAAATGCCAATATTACTGGAGAGAAATGGGGGGAGGGGCAATCCATTCATCACACATGTGGCAAAAAATCATTTTAAAATAGCTTAATATGAAAAATATATGTTTTCATTCATATGAACCAACATACTATATACCCAATAGGATACCCTAATAAGCCTGTCCTGTGACAGGTTCTTGTTAGAGTTTTATCCGTAGCAGTGATTGTCAACTACGGGCCATTCTGCCCCTGGCATGAGACATGTGGCAATGTCTGGAGACATATTTGGTTATCACAACTTGGAAGGTATCACTGGCATCTAGTGGGTGGAGGCTGGGGATGCTGCTAAACATCCTGTGATGCGCGGGACAGCCCCACCCCTCCAACTACAAAGAATGATCTGGCCCCAAATGTCAATCGTGCTGAAGTTGAGAAATCCTGGTCTGTGAGACATGAAACCCTTATTTTTGTTGTGGTGACTTGTGTGGCCGTCTCTACCACTAGGAGGCAGTGTAACTGCTAGTTCTGGCAGCTCACCAGAGGCACGATAGTCACATGACTCTTCCTTTGGTTGTTCCAGCTTCCATCCACAAAATGGGTATATTAGGGTGGTATGTGATGATGTGGGTGGGAAAAAAGAGAGACGAGGGTATATGTGAGTGAAGTCTCCTGTCAGAGATCGAGCCATTGCTAAGAAATTACACTGCAACTTCAGGTCTGTCTAATTCCAAAGTTGATGACATTTCAAGTGCTGTTTCTTGCTGTATAGATGAAAGCCCCAGGAACCCAGTCATTAAATTCCTTTGCATCGAACACAATCTCTATTTAATTACATTGTAGAGTAAATTGCGTTTCCCAAGTTTAATTTCAAGCATAACCTCTGACATAGAATATCTGCTCCCCGGTCTCCCCCTCAGCGGGAGAAAGTACCGCTTAGGGATTTAGAAAGCAGGTTTAATAGTCAGCCTGAGTGTGAATTCTAGGCTTGCTGATTAGTAGCTGTGTGACCTTGGGAAAAATCCCTTCATTTCTCTGGGACTTTATTTCCTCACCTGTAACATGGGATAATAATAGAACCCAATCTGAAATGATTATTGTGAATTTTAACTCAGATAATGCATGTAAAGTGCTTAGGATCTTGTCTGGTACATGGAAAACAATCAGTAAATGTTGACAATAATAATGATTAATGTCATCATTATTGTCATTATAATTAAGGCCCGAGGATTGGGAAAAGGTGGGAAATTGAGAGTCGGGGGGAATTCTCGGCATTTGTAAAGCAAAACTGGTACAGTCTGGGTCTGATAATTGATAGCTCCCTAAATCTGACCTGTCATTTCTGCTTTTAATGAAAATATACTCAATATTGGAATTAATTACTATTAAAGTGGCCTTGTTATAGTGCATTGAGGGACCAGTGGCAGACTCAGTGGGTTAGCATCATGGAATAGAATGTCTCAAGGGAAACAAGCAGCATGAACATACACCATCCTGAATCCAGCTGGAGCACCCCAAATACCATTGGCTGCTGTTGACAATCTAAGGAGGTTGTAAATTATGAGAGAGCTTTGGAGGCAGAAACTAAGATGCGAGAGAAAATGAGGAAGAACTCAACTTATTCTGGCTTTCTTGGATGTTTCCAAACGGGTGATTCTGTAACCACGGAGGAGTCAGGGAGATTTGAGGCACTGAGAGTCAGGATGGCTGAGCCTCTGTCCTCTATAAGCAGGTGTGGTAGCAGAGAGGGAGGGAAATAGGAGACATCAGAGAGGCGGGCAGGGACAGAAGCCATGGCAAAGAATTTAGGTTTTTTCTAAGTGTCGTGGGAAGCCTCTGTTGGGTGCAGAGCACGGCTGCGATTAATATGATTGTTTAAAACTCACTCTGGCCACTGGCTGGAGAATAGACAGAAGAAGGGTGAAGCAGGAGGTCAGTAGGAAGTTATTGCCGTTATCTGGATTAAATTTACAGAGGCTTGACGTTGGATTAGGGTGGTGGCCGTGGTGACGGAGACAACACATAGATACAAGGTATGTTTTGAAGGGCAAGTTGGTAAGAGGGGCTGATGGTTTGGATGTGGAGAGTAAGGAGGAAAGGCACTCAAGAATACCTCCCCTTTTAGAGGTTAAGTAGCTACATGAATGTCAGTAGCTGTATCCGTCAGCTATTGCCATGATAATGCTGTGTAACAGGTCACCTCAACTCAGGGACTTAGTGCTGTAATGGCAGGCATCTGCAGTGTCTGCGAATCAGCAAGGCTCAAATCAAGAAATCTGTTTTATATATGTCATCAGCTATTATTCCCAAATTTCTACAATAAACATGTTTACTGTGGAATCGGGGTGGGGGTGGGGAGAAATCTACCGAAAAACATTTTAGCTACTCTGAACAAACCAACACATCAGTGGTTTGAAGATTTTGTGGTGGTATGATTCTAAAACCACTTGAAAAGATTTGTCGCAGCCACACGACAATTCAGGGCATTGCGAGAGAAGAGTGTGCTCCAGTTTCTCCCAGGCTCAAGCAATTTCAGTTTTCTGATTAGCTTTGTGCAACTAGCAGAAACTTTGTCGGGCAGGTAGCTTGTCACACCAACCACAGGACGAGCCTGTCACTGGTCAAGAAGCCAACTCAGTCCGAGAAATTGGCTTGCCTCCCCCTGATCAATGTAACACTAAGAATCACAGCCACTGCCAACCCAGTGCCTGCTCCTCCATTACTGGTTTCAAGCAGCAAGATCACTCAGCTTGTCAAGAAGCCATTAGACTCGGGAGCTGGCTGATTTTGAGAAGGAGGGTGGGAGTCTTTTCAAGGACAATCGGAACACATTAGAAGGGAAAACAGACAGCAGCCCTGGCCCAGCATCCATGGCTGAGGAATTAGATGACTTGAATACGGGGGAGAACCAACAAGATGCGGGGATAATGCCTCATGTCTCCTATGGAGAAAGAGTGATTAGGGATGTGCTGGAGGAAAATTGTTGGCATCCCACATGGTGGTGTGCAATATGGACAGGAAGTAAGTAAATGCGACTCAACAAGAAACGTGAAGCAGCTGCATTTAAGAACAGAGAGGGCTAACCGTGGCTGTCTAAAATGTGAAGGACTTTGCAAAGCAAGGATGGCTTCTCATTCCACACACCAGCAAACCTTCACTTGGCTCGCACTCCTCCACCCACACTTTCCCCCGTGCCACAGACCTGGTCCTCTCTCTGTGGTGTTGGCTGGCTTGGTGCACGGTGCCACCCTATGTGTGCTGGAGCAAGACAAAAACTTGGAAGCCATCCATTACTCCTTCCTCTCCCCCACTCCCCTTATCCAATCCATCACCAAGTCTTGTGAGTTGCACCTCCTGAATACTTCTTTTGCAGTCACTTTTTCTCCATTCCTACGGCCATCACTCTGCTCTCATCCACCATCATTTCTCACCTGGCCACCTGCAACAGTCCCCTTAGCGGTCTGGCTTCCAGCTTTGCCCTCTTTCAGTCCATTCTTCACACTGCTACGTACCACAGACATCTTTTTAACACATGGACCTGCCAAAGCCACCTCCTGTTTTAAAACCCTTCTGTGGTTCCCCATGGCTTTCAGAATAAAAACCAAAATTATGAATATAATCCACTGTTCTCAGCGTGGTCTGGGTCCCTGCCCACCTCTCACAGCTGCACAAGCTGTTCCATTGGCCTAGGACGTACTTCCCTCCAACTTTCACCAAGTTCACCGCGGCATTCCTCAAATTCCAGCTCAGGCATCAATTATGCAAAGTGGCCGTCTTTTCCACAGCCTCCATTACACTTGAGATCAAAAACTTAAATATATACTCAGAGAATCATATTCCTTTCTTTCAGAGCCCTTATCTGTGCTAGTAATTATGTCTTCATTTTTCTGTGATTGTCAGTTAAAAATCTGTCTCCCTGTGAGCTGAAACTGGGATGAGTTTACTGAACACCCAACTGGCTCCCATCCTCTCTAGCCCTTCTCTACGATGGTCGAATTCCCAGATTTCCTTGCAGCTAGGAATGGCCATGTCACACTGTCCAGCCAATGAGATGTAAGCAAAAGGTGCTGAATGAGCTTTCTGGTAAAGATTCTCAAAAGAGGACAGATTCACCTTGGATGCCCTTTTGCCCTTCTGCCTCTTCTCTTTGTTCCTCTCTGGGGCACAAAGCCAATGACGACTACTAGTGCAGCGGACATCTTTCAGCCATGAAGTTGAAGCCACACGACAAGAAGGGGAGAGCAGAAAGAAAAGGAGCTGAGGGCTTGGTTGCCTCTGTAGAGTGGTTGGGTCAGCCCCACTTCACTTACTACTGATCTTATTGCAACTGCGTTAGGGTTTCATGTGACTAACAGCAGCTGAGTTAACTGATATACTTCCGTAAGATTCTAACTGATACGAGCTCCGTAAAGATGTGACCTGTGTATATGTTTACTCTGCACACATCTCCAGCATGGGGTGCCTGACACATGGTACGTACTCAGTGAACACCTATTGAATAAGTGGATAGAGAGCACTGTCTTTGGAGTTCCACAGGCCTGGGCTCCAGTTCCCGCTCTATTGCTGATGGCTGTGTGCCCACTTAACCTCTCTGAGCCCCGATTCCCTCAAGTGTAAAACCAGGCTAATAGCATCATTTTCAGGTGGTTATTCTGAGGGTCTAACGGATGATGTGCAGAAAACGCCAAACCTTGACTCAATAAGTAGTTGCTGTTGATAGTATGATTATGAGTGATTGGCTCTGTCACCTCCAACTGCCACTCTGAGCACTGACTACGTACAAGGCTCTGTGACAAGCACTTGGGGACGAATGTCTGCAGAAGGGCCTCTGCCCTCCAGGATTTGGCAGCTCAGTTGGTGAGACAAGATTTGCACCCACGTGGAGAACTCACAGTGCCTCCATGGGAGGGGCGCAGACCCTAGACTTGGTGGGAGTAGAGAGCAGGGGAAAATCATTTGCATTGATAAAGCTGTCCCTGGGAACAGCTTGGGGACCAGGAGCCTGCTTCCTTTCCATTCTATTAGCTACAAGCACTTACCGACGCGCCTACCTTCAGGCTAAGTGCTGGACTAACATGAGCGCACTCCAGCGGAGCTGCAGAAACGATGAAATGAAGATTCTTGCTGCCTGAACAATGGACTAAATGAGCAAGCATGTGGACCAATGAATTTCTGAAGAGAAATGAATGAGCTGGAAAATAAATGTCGGTGTTCCTGAGGAAATAATCACGCTCTGGAAAATGACAGAGTCTGGGGAAGATGGAGGGCCAGGCAGCAGGCTTGTGACGCAAATCAGAGAGGGGAAGAGACGCATGAAGGTGGGCATGACGTCAGGGAGGGAAGAGAAAGCTTGACAACATCTCACTCCCACCCCAGTGTCCTGGACAGCGGGCCATTTGTCACTCCCCCCATTTCTATGGAAAGTTCAGTATGTACCAGGTGCCAGGCAGTGGGCCCCCAGTGGAGAGGAAGACGAGACCCGTCAGCCTTTGCCCCTCTCACCCTTCCCAGTTCTGCTCCCTCTCCTCAGCCTGTCATAAGGATAGTGGAGATGATGGCGGATCTGATAGGAATGGTACTTGCTGTGCATTGAGGCCTTCCTTTGAGCAAGGTGATCTCCAAACGTCTCCCTCGCTGCTCCTACAAACTTTGTGAGTTGGGGACCATCGCAAAGTGAGGTTCAGAGGGGACACAGCTGTCCTGGAGTCCCACGGCTAATAAAGGGCAGCAGTGGAACAGGAACCCAAGTTTTCTGAAGCCAAAGGTGGGCCTCTGAATGCCTGCGCGCATCAGCTTGTGTTTTGTTTTGTTTTTTCTAAACTAGTGAAGCTCAAAGTTTAAGGTGCACGCAAGGAAACCTTTGGGGTGATAGATACGTCCTCTCTCTTGATGGCAGTGATGGTTTCATGGATGTACACGTATCAAAACATATCCACCTGTCCTCTTCAGATACGCAGTTTATTGTTCGTCAGTTAGACCTCAAAAAAGCTGCTTTTTAAAAAGCAATCAAAATAATTAGTGTGCATAACCATCACCCAGGCTGCTTATTAGGAAATGAAGACTGTCGGACCCCACCCGCTGCCCACAGATATTTTGATTCAGCAGGTCTGGGATGACCCGTGGCAATCTGCATCCTCCAGGCAATCCTGACTCAACTGCCCAATTTACGCGTATACGTGTAACCGGTGGTTCTTAGCCACAGCCTCCTGCCGTATAACTTGGGAAGCTTTTACAAACACCAAGGCCTGGGTCCCAGCCCAGCTCAGAGGAGACAGACTTTCTGGAAATGGGGAGGAGGGAAATGGGGAAGTTCTGCTGGTGACTCAAAGTTCAGCCAATGCTGAGTACCACTGATCTAAGAAACCCTTTCATCGACGCCAGGCAGGGGCTGCACAGTCAAGGGCAGGTGAAAATGCCCCAGCTCTGCTGGGAAAGACAAGTCAGAAGAAGTTCCAGGAGAAAAGAAGGGCCCACACGCTCTTGCTAAATTAAGCCCTCTTTCTCTGCCCTGGGGTTGTTCTTAATGCACATGGCACAGCGTTTGGCTATAACGTGCTGGACAAAATCCCTGACAAGCGGTGAACAAAGCCCTCCGCTGCTGCAAAAATTCCTGCTGAGTAGGAGCGGGGCTGAGCCGTAGCCCTGGCCTCAATGTCCCCAGAACAGGCAGTCCGCCCACTCAGCTCGCAGGCTGCAGGGCCAAAGATAATGAAACAAGAAGAAACTGCGGTTTCCTAGAATCCAGAGTCAGAGCTGGTGGGGCCATGAGAACAGTGTCTTCAAGCCCCTGCTTACAATTGGGAAAACTGAGGGAGGGGAAAGGTAACCAGTGGAGGGTTATTCCTTGATTGTAAAGGTAGAAGAGACAGAAAAGGATTTCTCCTCCATGCAGCCTGCCCAGATTGCACCATCTCTCATGTGCTGTGGGAACTTGGGCAGGTTGTTCATTCATTCAACAAATATTTATTGAGCACCAACTCTGTGCCAGGTACAGGGATGAATGCTGGGATTATGTGGTAAGCAAGACAGGCAAGCTATCTTTGTGTCCCTTATATTTTAATGGGACATGTCAGGGAATAAACACTTAACGCACAGCTAGAGGAACAGAAGATGCAGCTAGGACAGGACTTGGGAGAAAATCCTGCAAGGAAATGAAAGGGAGACAGACTGTGGTGACCAGTGATGGGAGTGGCCAGGTGAGGCTTCAGAGAGGAGAGGACTTGAAAGCAAGCAGATGCCTGAGTGAAGGGAGGGAGGGAGCCTCGGGAAGAATTGGGGAGACTGTTCCAAGGAAGGGAGTGGTGAACGCAGAGGTCCTAAGGAGGGGGCAAGTTTGAGGTGTTCAAGGAACCATAACAAGGCCAGTACAGCAAAAGTATAGGGAGTAATGGAAACAATGGACGTCGACAAGGGAAGTGAACTAAAGACCATCACCCACAGGCCAGGCTAGGAGTTCGCTTTCTTCTCAGGGCACTGGGAAGCCTACGCAGGGTTTTCTGTTGTAAGGGACCCCTCCATCTGACCAGCAGCCTTGTCCAGAGAGAGTTTGCATTAGGGGGCTGGTTTCTACTCCACTCAAGAATTGCCCTGGAAGGAGACAGGTTGCCCAAATTGATTCTCTTCACTCCTCGATGCTGCCTCAAAGCTAATGGCGTGGTGTCAAGGCTCAGGAGCCAAGTCATCCATCACCTGGCCTGTCTCCACTTTGCCCTGCGCCTTGGCAGAGACAGAAACCATTCTGAGCTCCCTCTCCTATCTCCACGAGGCGGAAGCCCCCACCAAGCCCCCTGACGCTAAGTGGCTACTGGTCAAAACCAATTTCAACCCCAGCTTTGGCCCTTAGCCTTCAGCTGAGCAAAGGCTGGGGAGATGGAAGATCCTGGTGAGCCAGTTTGGTGTCCTGTGACATGAGGGACACACGTATGGAGAGGAAGGGTACCTGCCAGAGGGTCTCCAAACAGCACTCCATGAGGCATTGGGACAGACCTCGGTTTGAATCCCAGCTCTGCCACCTATTTGCTCCACCACCACCCTAAACAATGACCTAGGCTCTCTGAGTCTCAGTTTCTTCCTCTGTTAAATGGGCACAGGGTGCTTTCGTCGTCATGGAGTGGATGAGGAGATAACTATAAAGGCTTAGCACTGTGCCTGACCCCTGGTAAGCCCTCAGTTCAATCAGAATTCCCTATCTCCTTCTGGTTTCAATCGGGCAAGGCCCTGGGAAAATTCCTCCCCCAAACTTAGCTTCAGTTTCCCCGTCTACAAAAGAAATGGCCATATGCACTGACCTCTGGGGTTCCTCCTGCCCTGAAAGTCATTAAGTCACATGCGTGCGTGCACCGGTACACACACACACACACACACACACACACACACTCACTCCTATATATGCTAAGAGCTTGGACTCTGGACACAGAGAGGCATGAGCTCAAATCTCAGTCTTACCTGCCTGACTGTGTAACCTTGTACAAGCTACTTAACCTCCCTCTGATCCTCAGTCTACCCATCTGTAAAATGGTGATGCTCGTGTCAAAGAGTGGTCAGGAGCTTCAGACGGGCCCTGCAAGGTAGTACTTGCCACAGGGCTTTTAAAAACGCTGTGTAAATATCAGCTATCAGGCCCTCTCCACCCCCACCCCCTGCACCCCGCTCTTGTACTCAGCAGTGCTCTGCCACGGGTTAATGCGTAATGGGAGCAGAAACACAAATTTTTCATTCAAAACCCACAGACCATTTTTGTTCTGTAATAGATTTAAACAAGGTTTTCTCTCCCAGCAATCTTCCCTAATCTCCGATTGTTCCCTTTTTAGAAATGCAGTGTCCTTTTGCATCGCTCAAAGAATACAAATTAGATATTGTCTGAAACCAACTTGTCTCTCTCAGCCTTGCTACATCAGGGGAGTTTTGCCTTCTTTCTTTAGATGAGGCCTCTTCTTGGAGCTGCTTCATCCTGTCATGTGTGGAGTGGTTCTCCCCAGCCCCTTCTTGCAGATAGAAGATACATGTTTGTCTGGGACTGGGAGTAGAGAAGGGCCCTATAGCAGCTTCCCCAAGTCCAAATTTGAACCCTCCACACTCAAGGAAGAAATAATAATAATAATAATAATAATGACATCATGTATTAATGGGACTCTTTGTACGGGGCCCATGCCTTACAACACCACCATGAGGAAGGGAAGTCCATTGTGCCCATTTTACAGATGAGAATCTTGAGGCTCAGAGAAGCGAAGCGTGTGGACCAATGTCACACAGCTTTTCTCCAAGCTTGGGTGAATGTGTCAGATCACACCCCCGTTCCTCATTTCACACGTGTTTATTGAGTATTTAGCACCTATGAGACTCTGATGTAACCACAGATACTGATGACAAGTAAGCCCATAAAAAAGCGAGCTGACTTCGGATCGTGACCACTACCGTGCATGGGGGAGTAAGTGTGAGCGTGGGTGGGGGTAAATGTGTTTCCCTACAAGGGGGTTCGCCTCTGAGAAGGTGAGCTTTGAGCTGAGACCTGGGCTGTGAAGAGGAGCCGGCTGTGCAGAGGGATCTGGGAGAAGAAGCTTGGGAATGAAGACAGGAGCACAGGAGGCGCGGCTGGGAGCTGGGAGGAGCCAGTCCCCAAGGGGCTCTGAGGCCAGTATAGGAGTTGGATCTTTTTTTCAGTGGAACTGGAGGCCCCAAGAGGGGTGTGACTGAGCCCCTTGACACTTTGAGGAAGCCCTCTGATCGCCTTGTGGAGATTAGAGTGTCAGGACCGAGAGCAGGAGCAAGGGAGCCATTCCTGAAGCATCAGATTAGTTCCCCTCTGAAGCGTGGGAGGCACTGAGAAAAGACAGCTTGTCCACGGTGGAGTGAGGGAGGGGAGGTACAAAGGGAAAGCAGGCAGGACTGGAGGGGAGGCCAGTCAGCCCGGGACTAGTGGGCCAGGTGAGGCGTTGCCATGGTGTTCTAAGTGCCATGGGAAGCTTGCAGGGGACCCGCTTTGATGTTGGTCAGTGCAGGCACTGGACAGCATAACCCCTCAATCCTCTAATCAGCTAGGAGAGGGGAGAAGCCTTGTGATGGCGGCACCTCAGGCAGGAGGGATGGTGGGGATGGGTGGGTGCTCTGTGCAGTGCTGTCTGGGGTCAGGGTCGGCGCTGGGGAGAGGGGGTCTTCACAGGATGGGCCACCCTATTCTTGGGCCTCCCTCCTTCTCTCTCTCCCCCGCCCTTCCCTCCTCTCTCTCCTTCACTCCCTGTCTCCCCAACTCTGTCGACAACACGGATAAATCTCAAAACCCATTATACCAAGTGAAAGAAGCCAGTTCAAAAAATAGAGTACATACTACATGATTCCATTTATATAAAATTCTAGAAGATACAAACTGAAGCACAGTGACAGAAAGCAGGTCAGTGGTGGGGGGGGAAGCGGGGGTGGGGGAGGGATGAGGGAAAGGAGTTACAACAGGACTCTTCTCTCTCTCTCTCTCTCTCTCTCTCTCTCTCTCTCTCTCTCTCTCTCTCTCTCTCTCTTTTCCCTCTTCTTCCCTCCAGGTCTTACCAGTAATGTGACAGATAATCAAACCACTGGGACTGGGGGCACAGTAGCCTAGCAATTTAATAATACGTGGGGCTTATTAGCCAAGACCACCTGGGTTTGAGTCCTAACTTTACCACTTACTACCTGGGTGACACTGTGCAAGTGACCTAACCTCTCTGACCCTCCATTTATCTTTCTGTAAATAGGAGTAAAATAGCACTGATTTCATAAGGGTGTTTTCCCAGTTATTATTGAGGTATAATTGGCACATATGTAAAATGTACAATTTGATAAGTTTTGGGACTATATACATATATATCTGTGAAACCATCACCGTAATCGAGATAATGAACACATCCATCCTAAAAAAGAGTTCCTGCCCTTTGTAAAAATCCCTTCCTCTTATTTCTTCCCATTCCCCACCCCTCACCTTCCCCAGGCTACCACTGTCACTATATACTAGTTTGCATTTTTCTAGAATTTTCTATACGTGGAATCATGTTGTAAGTACCCTATTTTTTTTTTTTTTCAGTCTGGCTTCTTTCACTCGGTGTAATGTTTTTTGAGATTCACTCATGTTGCTGTGGTTCAGTCACTCATCCCTTTTCCTTGCTGAGCGGTATTCCCTCGTATGACCATATCGTGGTCTGTTCAGACAATCACCCGTTGAACAGACATTTGGGTAGTTTCTAGTTTGGGGCTATTACGAGTAGTGCTGCTGTGGACATGTGTACACATCACTTTCTGGACATGCGTTCTCATTTCTCTTAAGTAAACACTTAGGAGTGGGATGGCTGGATTGCATGGTAGGTGTAGGCTTAACTTTCTAAGAAACTCTAATTGTTTCCCAATGCGGTGGCATCATTTTACACACACCCCCGCACACAGGTATGAGAGCTCCAGGTCCTTTCCACCCTTGTCAACACTTGTGACTACCTGTCTTTTCAGTTTCAGCCATTTTAATAGGGCAGCTCATTGTGATTTTGATTTGCATTCTCCTCATGACTAATAATGTCATGTGCATCTTTTCATGTGCTTATGGGCCATCCATATATCTCGGGGGAGGGGGACAGTGCCTGTTCAAATATGCTGCCCACTTTGGGGGGTTGCTTATTGTATTACTGTTGAGTTTTGAGAAATACATAGTCTAGATATAATTCCTTATCAGGTAGGAGATTTTCAAATAGTTGCTCCCCATCTGTGGCGTGTCTTCATGTTCTTAATAGTGTCTTTCAAAGAGCCGACATTCTTCATTTTAATGAGTTGCAATGTATCAACTTTTCCTGTTAGAGGTTTGTGGTTTTTTTCCTCTGAGGGTATTAAGATAATTCAGTGCCTGGCACATGAGTAAGCGTTTAATCGGTGGTGGCAGATGCCACTGTTATTAGCACAAAGGAGAAAATGCAGCACCCTGAGCGAGGCCGGGAGGTCCAGCCCTCTGAGGCCCTCTCTGTGACACCCGGCGAAGCTCCCTTCGCCTCTCTCAGCCTCAGTTTCCTCATGTGTGCAGTGGGCACTTTGTGTGGCTAAGTAATGTTTGAGGCCCTTTGTCCAGGACAGGTCAGAGTGTTAATATTCTCCAAGATTGCAAAGGAACATTGAGGGAAAGGGATGGGGACGGGGAGCCTGGAATGGGGAGATCTCTTTCTAAGGACCAGAAGCCCTGCGTCCCTTTTGAATGAAGCGTCCTGCAGTTGGTTTCAGATCCTCTGCGGGTACTTGGGAGATGCTGAAATGGAAGGCATGAGAGACCCTCCTCCCCCAAGGCCTACGTGATCCCTCAAACTGCTTAGAAGTTGGGATTCTACAGGCGGGGAAACCGAGACCCAGACAGACAAGGTTACCAAGTGACAGAGTCGGAATTTGAACCCAGCTCTGCATGACCTCAAAGCCCACGCTCCCTCAGCTCCAACCAAGCTGGACCCTGGAAGAGGGAAATGACCTGGCAGGCAGAGAGAAGGGAACTTCAGCCAAAGAAATGTTCCATCTGAAAGTCATAGTGCATTCCCTCCCAAGCAGCTGCAAGGAAAAAATAGAGTGGGTTGGAATTAGCAGATCTTTTTTTTTTTTCCTCCTTTTTAATTTATAGCTTGTTAGTTGCCGTGCTCATTGGGAGAACGTCTTGCTCTCTGGCTTGGCAGCCATGACAGTGACAAAGTACTAAGAGCCCAGAACCACCTTTGTCCTCCGTTTCAGGTCGGAAGGGGGATTGGGAGCTATCTGCACCCTTGGGCATCTCAGCAGCAGTGGTCCTTACACAGGTGTAAGGACCCCAGGCTCCCAAAGGTAGGGAAACCCACTGTTGGCTTGATGGCTGCAGGCGTCCCATTTCTAATGTTCATTTCCCCCAAACATTTAGTAAACCACTCACTATTCTCCAAGCACTGGAGACATAAAGGCAATCAGGACACCACCCCTGTCCTCAAACTGGAGGGGAGACAGTCACATACACACATAACTATAGGACGGTGCGATGGAAATTGCAGCAGCAGAGAGAAGGGGCAGGCTACATAGAGGAGGTGACATCTAACCTGCGTCTTGAAGGATGAGTAGGAGTTCAACAGGGTAGAGATATCCCCCCATGCCTGATAGTGGGCCCATTCAATAAATGTTCCTATCCGAGTCTGTTTTCCAGCAGTTTCTCAGATGTTGCTCCTGAGTGCCTTACCAGATTATAAACTTAATAGGGGAAGTATGGCTTCTTGTTCATTTCCTACAGCAGTGGGCATGGGACCTGACAGACAAAGCAGAGTTTCTCCACCTTGGCGTTAGTGACATTTGGGGTTGGATAATTCTTCGTTTGGGGCATTTTCTGTGCATCACAGGACATTTGATAGCATCCCTGGCCCCTGTACCCACTAGATGCCAGTAGCACCTATCCCCTTCCTCCCCACAAGTGACAACAAACAAAAAAGTCTCCAGATATTGCCACATGTCCTGGGGGCAAAAATCACTCTTTGTTGAGGACCACAATCACAGACTATCCATGTATGCATTCACTTATTCACTTAATTCTTCATTCGTGCAGTCAACAAACACTTAGTGAATATTTACCATGGGCCAGGTACTTTGGTAGGAACACAGGACATATAAGATACAGCCACGGTCACTACCCTCAGGGTATTGCCAGGCTGGAGAGGAAAGGAGACAAGTCAGTGAGCTATGATGGGACCATGGTGGGGCAGGGGCAGCAGAGAGATGGATGTATTCCAGGAAGGCTGCCTGGAGGAGGTGACACTTGTACTGAATATCAAAGATAAATAGACATTAGCCAGGGAGGGAAGACATTCTAAACCAAGGAAGGAAGGGCAGACATTCTAAGACAAGAAAATAGGTTAGGCAAAGGCCTGGGGGATGAGCACAGTTGGCCCTTTTGGGGGAACTACAGCAGTTCCACACACCTAGAGCATAGAGCTCCACGGTACCCAGAGTTATAGAGGGCCTCCTGTGTCATTAAAAAGCATCTGTGTTTATCCTGAGGGCCATGTGGGAGCCATTGGAAGATTCGAAGCAGAGAAAAAAGAGACAGGATCAGATTTAGAGAAAAGCCCTGTGACTGTCAAGTAATAGAGAAGCCCCATAAAGATGCATGAGTGACTGGATGTGTGACCTGGGCTGTGCTCTCACCACTTTAGAGGTGCCTCCTGGCCCTGGCCCACCCTCGGTCCTGCCCTCCAGGTTCTCGCTGCAGAGGAGACATTTGGGTCTCACCGCCCCCCCTCCCACCTCCATCCCTCAATGGCTCTGTCTCCATCTCAACCTGGCTGCTTTCCACCGAGGCCTCCTTCTGGTATAGCGGTGTCTCAGTGATGACGATCCCTTCAAGTCGAGCTGGGAAAGCGTCTTCCCTGCCCCTGCCATTGAACTTGTCACTGAGACCCTGACTGGGAGTTTGAAGGCAGACTGGAGTATAGTACACCGCTCATCTCCGGAGAGTCACAACTGCCAGCCCGTTAGGTCCCGGCACTAAACCAAGAGGGGCCAACCCTCTAATTGCTTGAGAATGGTGGTGTTATTGAGACCTCCTCATGCCTGAATGACATATGATCTTACCCTGTGACTCAGGCATTTCCACGGCTCTCCAAAAAGGATGATTTTTTAAAATATATATATATACCATTTATTTATGTGTTTAGTTGGTCTGTCTGGGAAGGGGGGGGTTATTAAATATTAGGACTGGGAATAGGGATGGTAGATGGCCAAACCTTTCGAGGCTATGGATTTGATTAAGTCTGGTTGGTTGTGGCATTTATTTCAAAAGGGCCCGTCCAAAAGATGGTGACGATAGTCCCCGCTTATCCGTGGTCTTGCTTTCTACAGTTTCAGTTACCTGAGGTCCCGAAATATTCAGTGGAAAATTCCAGGAATATACAATTCATACGTTTTAAATCGCATGCCATTCTGAGTATTGTCATGAAATCGCCCGCCTTCCCTCTCTGTCCCACCCAGGGCGTAAATCATCCCTTTGTCCAGCGTATCCCCGCTGCATACGCTACCCACGATTTAGTAGCCCTCTCGGTTATCAGATCAACTGTCTCAGAATCGCAGTTTTGTGTTCAAGTCACCCTTACTTTACTTAATAATAACCTCAAAGTGCGAGAGTAGTGATGCTAGCAATTCAGATATGCCAAAGAGAAGCCATAGGTGCTTTTTTGCAGTGAAAGGCAAGCACGTATAGGAAAAACATAGTGTATTTAGGGTTTGGTACTATTCATGGTTTCGGGCACCCACTGGGGGTCTTGGGCATATCCCCCATGGATAAGGGGGGATGACTGTATAAACGAAACTGCCAGTTCCCAGCCTGGGGTCCCCAGACCCTAATGGTCTTTGAAAGGGGTGATAGGCAGGGTCTGAGAGGTAGGTAAGGGTTTTGAAAACCCTAACGGGGATTCTATACTTAGGAAAACTAAGGCTGCATCTGGTAGCAAAATGGTCAGGGTTTTCTAGCTTGAAATTCATTGCAGACCTTACTACAGCCACGTGCCTTCCAGCTTCCCCTTCTTCTCCTTCCTGGACAGAAGCACATACACACCAGTGCCCCATACACACCAGCCCCTCTCACATTCAGGTTCCATCAGGGACCCTTCCCCCTTTCATCTCCTGCCTCACCCAGGACTCAGCTCACCATCCCACCTTCCAGAAGCTGCCAGGCTATCTCTGACCTGTGCTCCCAGGGGCCCTCTAGAAGCCCTCTCACTAGTGCCATATTACATGTTTCAAATCCCGGCTCGGCTCGGCTCTTTTTTTTTTTTTTTTTTTAATTAAATTTATTGGGGTGACAATTGTTAGTAAAATTACATAGATTTCAGGTGTACAATTCTGTATTACATCATCTATAAATCCCATTGTGTGTTCATCACCCAGAGTCAGTTCTCCTTCCATCACCATATATTCGATCCCCCTTACCCTCATCTCCCACCCCCCACCCCCCGCCCCCGTTACCCTCTGGTAACCACTAAATGAGAAACAGAAACCGGCTCGGCTCTTTAAGGTGTGACTTCACCTTAGTTTCCCTACGTGTCACACAAGGACAAACAAGTTCCTACTTCATAAGATTATTATGAGGATCAAATGGAATTATTGTCAAGATGTCAGAGTGGGCGCTGGAGCCACTTACCAGATGGGTGAACCTGGGCAGGTTATTTCTCCTCTCTGCACCTCAGTTTTCTCATCTGCAAAATGGGTGTCATAATAGTACCTACTTTGCAGGGTTGCTGGGAGGATGAAACAAGTTAATACATGTAAAATGCTTGGCACAACAAAAACTCTTCTTAAGTGGTACTCTTATTGTTGGATTAATAAAACCAGGCAACTGAATGATTGATGACTTTTGCCATGATGAAACCATTGTGGTTACCGAGGAGGCCCCATCTGCCCTCCCGACCCCACCCCACCCACTCCCAGTCCTCTAAGCAGATGACTGTGGGGAGTAACGATTTGGAATTTGTTTTTAATCAGCAGAGTGCTGGCTCGCTATTTCACACACTGGCTGTTTAAGTGTATACCTTGTTACAGCTGACTGCCTCGGATGATTGGTTGAGGGGGCCGAGTTCCCATTTGTCCCCAATCAATCTGGAAACTGAAAAGCATCCAGAATATTCATTTTCTACCATCAGGGCCTGCAGCCTGGGGTAATTCGTGATGGAGGAGCTGCTGGGCCCAAGTGCCAGGGAGGAGGCGGAAGAAATGGGTTCTTCCTGATGTCCCAGGGCAGGAGAGGGACAGACAGGGGCTTGAGCAAATCAGGTCCCCATTATCAATTAGGGGGCCCGGGCAGAGGGCAGAAGGGTTACGGTGGCTTTGGAGTGGCTCTGGGCCGCATGCTGTAGACATCAAGGTTGTATCCTTGACACCATTTAGCCCAAAGTGATGACAGGCATATAGGCTGTTATTTCATAAGCACCTACTGTGAACTTCCATCAGGCAAAGCACTCGGGAGAGGAAACACAGAAGGGAGTGTCAGGGCTAAAAATACGAGCTCCATCTGGAAGAAGCGAAAAGTTGGGGAACCGTGTTTATGAAGATGGCCCCATGACAAGATGGCATTCATTCAATCACTCCTTCGTTTACTCCGAAGCTGTGGAATTGCACCTAGAATGAGCCAGGCAGGGTCCTGTTGACTCACAGATGCCAAAGAGAGTAAAATGCAGACCCCGCTTCCCAGGAGGCAGCAGCGTAAGAGGCATGATCGAGAAAGTGCCTCAACAACAACAGTAAGAGCAAAAATAGTGGTACCTACCGGCTGTTTATCGGGCCCTGACTGTGCGCCAGGCTCCGCATAAGTGATTTCATTTAATTCTCACAATAGCTCAGGGAGACAGGTCCTATTTTTACCCTTGGTTTGCAGATAGCGAGCCTGAAGCTCTGAGAGGGGTTAGTCACTGTCATGCAGGGACTGAGCTCCCGCTCCCTGCTCCAGAACGCAGGACATGGTGAGGCCTAAAAGGAACAACAGAGCCATAGATAGGGGAGTCATACCACTGTATTCTTGACGGCGGCTCATCCAGACACAAAAGCAAACATCCGCCAGTACCCCAATGAGGGGTCTTCCTGCACCCCAGTCTCGCTGGCGGCCGGGTGAGACACAGGAAGTGGGATCCACATGATCTGCAATTCACCATCCACGCTTGCTAACTCCACTTCTAGCCGCAATCCGCTGTCCACTTCTCTGCCAACCAACCAACCAACCCCTTACTAACTGCAATCCGCGCTTGCTAGCTCAGCCACGGCAGTTATATCAGAGGCTAACGGCTAACCGGTAACAGCGGATGGCCACCTAGTCACAGCTGATGGCCACCTACTACCTGAGCCAGCACCTTTCCACGTGAGGCCGAGAGCCTGGAAACTGTTCTCTGGGACTCTGTCCCCACAGTCACTTAACTGAGGTTCATGCAGTTAGGAAGGAATCAAGCTTCAGGCCAGTCCCATCTGACCCAAATTCCTGTTGCTAACCATGAGGATACCCTGCCTCTCAAGAGAACCAGAACACAATGTTTGAACTGCCGGGTAGGAACTACAGAAAGTCCCATGGGAATTCCAGAAGTGAGGGTGCAGTGGGAGGAGCCCTTGGCAGTGACGTTAAGCCCCTCCTCCCCAGTACACACCTCAGTGTCTTGCACATAGTAGGTGGTCAGCAAGCACCTCCTGGTTGAGCAACCAGTTTGCTGGGGGCCGTTCTGAGCACGGTCAGTGAGGCTTCTGCCCCTTGTTTCTTTCATGTCATTCACAAAGCATCATTTTATCTAACAAGCGCTTGAAGAGATTGCGGTAATCCTCACTTTATAGAGGAGGAAGTTGAGACGAGTGAGAAGTGGGTCCACATCTGAACCCAAGCGCCCAGGACTCTGCAGCCCAAGTTCTTTCCCTCAGCCTTGGAGCCACTCAGGGTACTGATTTAGGACAAGGCTCCCCATGATGCCTCCTCCTCAGATCCAACGGGCAATTTATCCCACTTGGGTGCAAAACATTCTCCAGTCACGTTCCACACTGGGAAAATGCATCCTCAACTTGCTCGTGTGACCTTGGGCTGCCGCATGCAGACCCAAGCAGGAAGCCATTCATTTCAGTGTTCTCTTCTTTCCCCAACTTCCAACAGCCCCTCAACCCCCAACTACAGCTTAGCTTCCAGTGAGGGAGGTCAGGTTCCCTCAACCAGCCTAAGGCTGGGGCTCCTCGAGCTGCAAATGGCATTAAACTGTGGAATTTATGTTACTCCTTTTACTGTTTGCTGGTGTCTCACGGGCTGTTTCTTCTCCCATCCCATGGTAGACGTGCTCTCCTTGTGCATCTCCAATGCACTCTTCCCAGTACTGGGCCCATAGTAGATGCACAAGAAATACATCTGGTTGACCCCCACCCCTTTGCTCATGCTGTTCCCTGTGATTTCTGTGGCCTTCCCGTGTCTCACGTTTGACTCCTTTTTACAAAGCCTCCAACCAAACAACCTGTCCTCGTTGATAAGAAGGAAGTTCCATTCCTCCGCTGCCTCCTCCATTCAGGCACCGGGTGGACGGGGCTGGTGCAGAAAAGCAAACTGGGAACTCAGACCAAGGTGATGTAGAATCAGTTGTTGCCTCCTGTCACCTGTGTGAATGTAAGCAAGTCGCCTCACCTCCCTGAGCCTTTGGTAAATGGGAGTGATAATAGTACCTGCCTTACGTGGTTGTGGGAGGGCACCGAGAAGATCATGCTTTTAAAAGCATATGGTCCCATGCCTAGCAGACAGCAGGCAATTAATGTGAAAACACTTTGCTTGCAGCAATGTAAATAATAACTTATAGGCTGCCACCTGTTGAGCTACGGCTATGTCGTGGGCACTAGGCTAGGTATTCCATATGCACCATTCATTCGACATTAATTGAGCACTTACTATGTCCCAAGCATTGTTCTGGGCACTTGGGATGCATTGGTGAAAGACAAATACAGGCCACGAATCCTTGCCCTCATGGAGCTTGAAGGTGGTCAGGGAAGACCTCATGGAGATAGCGATGTTGTACATCCATGTCCACCAGTTCTCCAGCACAGAGGACCCTGCCAGATGCAGACAGGGGCCAGTGACATGCAGCAGGGGTCCAAGCACCCATGTGAGGGAGCGATCCCTGTGGCTACTTTAGAGAAGAGTATCCGGGCCTGTTCATTCATCCAGTCCATGTTCACGACCTGTGTTGTGTACAGTTATCCCCATTTGAGGCATGATGAGGCTGACACTCAGAGAGATTAAGGTCACATGTGAGGGTCACATGGCTCGCAGGGGACATCCCTGGCTTTTTGCAAGTCCAAGCAAAACGTAAGGCCTTGTCATGATCCAGAGATCGGCGCCTCATATGATAAAGAGTGGGGCACTCTTGCACCCCTCTCATGGCTGCCCCACCTGGTTTTGAGGTGTGCAATCAGCTGTACCTCCCGGAATATAGCACCGTTCGCATGAAAGGCACACATGTGACTTTGCCTTATGCCATCCAAAACCGGCACTGGATGGAGGAGAAAGAAAAGGACACGTCACCTTCTTGTTCTGAGCTTGACTCCTCTGTCTTGGAACGTGAGTCTCAGAACATCTGCTCAAACGAGCCCCGGCATTTGAAACAGCGGCCGAAAATGTATTGTTGTTTCCTTCAATACATAGCAATTACATGGTGTGTTTTGCTCATTAGCAAGAAATTGACACAGAGGCAATCCTGCTTTTTAAATTACCGCTAATCTCACTGCACCTGTTTGGGAAAGAGGCGGGAGGGAAAAAAACAAAGGTTGGTAATAACCATTTCATGATATTTTAAAAACAAACACATTCAGAACTCCTTTAAAAATAGCTTGTTGGGGCTTTGGGGCTCCTGTCTTATTTTAAGAGGAGTCCCTCTGCCTCGTGCCACAGGCCGGCATTCCTCTCTGTCACCGACACAGGCTCCAATGCCACACGTGGATAAGCACAAGGAACAAGAGAGGGCCGGGGGATGACCCTGGCTTCCTCGAGTTATTAAAAGTGAGATGTCATGATTCCTGGTGCATTAAGAGATTTGGTGCACGCTATGACAAGCATCGTACCTAAGAGGCTCGTGGAAAACTGATTTCTCGGTGCGGGGGGGGGGCGGTCAATGAGGGCTGCAGATGCCTCCCCAGGGCTCAGAGAGGGGGAGTCACTTGCCCAAATCACACAGCTCTGCCTGAACCTGGCATTCGATGTGCTGCCCAAACTGGTTGTTGAGATCCCAGTGCCTCATTCCCCCACTTCTGTCTCAGGCCACGGGGCCGCGTGCCATGCCCAGCACAGCAGCTCACTGCACACAGTAGGCTCCCCACACACACACATCCGAATGGGGCTCTGCACTACTTCCTGCTGCTCTCCTAACCTCCCTGTCCGGGGTCTGTCTTCTTCTGTAGGAAGCAGGCTGCCCTGGGGCCAAGCCCCGCTCCTGCTGGGTGATCTTAGGCAAACCTCTCCACCTCTCTGAGCCTTTGTGTCCTCGTTTGGAGAATCGAGATAATGATGCAGTACGTCTCAAGCTTGTTGTTGGTCAGCGAGGGCCATGTGCGACCCTGGTGCTTAGGGAACTGAAAAGCGGTTTGGGTATCACGGCTCTTACTCTGGGGTTGGTTATTCCTAAGAGGACATGCTGGGGCACAACCTAGGGGTAATGAGAACTTCAGAGCTTAGCACTGTGCTGGCCACATAGTAGGTTCTTGGTGCCGAATTCCTTCATTCAGCTGAAAAAATACTGGTTGGGTACCTAGCCTTGCCAGACACTGGAGTAGGTGCTGGGGAAACGGCAGGAAACAAACGTACAGCCCTGTCCTCGAGGAGTTGATAGTCTAGTGGTGTGTTCACGTCCTAGGGCTACTATTTAAAAAGTACCACAAGCTGGGGTGCTTAAAACCACAGAAATGCATTCTCTCATGGTTTTGGAGGCCAGAATTCTGCAATCAAGGTGTAGGCAAGGTTGGTTCCTTCTGGAAGCACTGAGGGAGAATCAGTTCCACGCCTTTCTCCTACCCACTGGTGGTTGGAGAAAACCCTTGGCATTCCTGGCTTGTAGACGCATCGCTCCAATCTCTGCCTCTGTCATCACATGGCGCTTTCCTCTCTGTGTCAGTGTCCAAATTTCTCTCTTTTTATAAGAACATCAGTCATTGCCTTAGGGTCCATCCACCCTAATCCATAATGACCTCATCTTAAATTGATTACATCTGCAAAGACCCCATTTCCAAATAAAGGTCACATTTACAAGTACCAGGGGTTACAGCTTGAACATATCTTTTTGGTGGAGACAATCTGACCTACTACAAGGAGATAGAAGGTAAACAAATATACATAGACTATGTCAGAGAGTCATGGGTTCCATGAAGGCAAGTAAGCTGGGTAAGGAGGATTTCAAGTGATGACTGATGAGAGAAGAACTCTATGAGGAGGTTGACATTGAACAGAAAAAGCTGAACGAAGGAGGCACAAGTCATGTGGATATCAAGGCAACAGTATTCAGATTGAGAGAACAGCCAGTGCAAAGGCCCTGGGGCGGGATCCTGTGCAGCAAGGAGGTGCTGAGCTGAATGTGGGAGGGAAGAGAGGAGATGAGATGGGCCAGACAGAGCAGCCTATAGTCTTAAAGACCCAGGGCCTGTTACTTGGAATGACAGGGGAGGAGGGTTTGGAGCCATGGAGCAACCTTGTGGCTTAGGTTGCATGAGGATGACTCTAGCTGATGTGTGGAGAACAGACTGTCAAAGAGCCAAAGACCGAAGACAGAAGCAGAGCCCTGCCGTTTGGTCTGGTGATTCTGTTTAACTCATGAAACTCCTCAGAGAAGAAAAAGCAGCAGTGACCCCTCACCCAAGTTGCCTGTGTGTTGCAGCTGTGAACCTCGCCATGCCATGAGATGGGTTCGTCCTGGAACGATGGAAAGTCACAGTGGCCTTTGAGGCAAATAAATTTGAAACGTTTGCTTCCTGAGCATCTCATGATATTAAGTTCTAGTCACTGGGGGCATAGGGACGAAGAATGCAGGCTCCTTAAACTCAAAGGACTTACAGCGGGGAGGAGAAGGTGCTCTGTGCACACGCAGCTCATCACAGTGAGCCCTAGGGTAGAGAGGCACTTGTTCTAAATGGGCATCTGGGAAGTCTTCCTGGAAGAGGTGGCAGCTGAGTTGAGCCTTCTCAGGATGGGTAGAATTTGGGCAGAGAGAATTGTGGTGTGGACCTGCCTAGTCTTGGAGGGGGAACTTCGAGGAAGATGTTGAATTTCAATTTGTCCAATGGACAGCTAAAGCAGAGAGTCTGCTGAGGGCAGGACAAGTTGACACTTTTCACTTTTTATTCCTCCCTCCTTTATTTTTTTCTGCTTTCTCAGTGCCTACGGGGAGCCAGGAGTTTTGCTAGGCACCAAGGAAGCAACGAGAAGAAGGCAGTCCTGGCCCGTCTTGGAGCCCACGGACCGGTGGGATTTTAATCCTCACATGTAGTATATTGTGGAGAAAGTGGGGGCAGGGGCTTAAGTACCACAACAAAGAGTTTGTGCTGGCCCCTTCCAGAACTGGGGAGCCCTGGCAGATTTAAAGCAAGGGAATGACATGATTTGAACTGGACAAGAGATAATCATTTGGGCCGCATGTATAGGGTGGATTTGAAGGAGGCCAGAGGCCGGGAGGTGAGTGTACGTCAATAGGAAGAAGGACAGTGGCGTGCTGCCTGTCTCTGGAGCTCTCTGGTCAACCTGGCCCCTGCGTAGTGAAGATGCCGGGGATGGAGCGTCAGGGGAGGGAGAACAGGCGCGTGTCTGGGAAGGGATGAAGGGTTTCCATGGCAACCTTTGTTTGCCTGTCACCAAGGTAGCTCTGCAAATTCCCCAGGCATCATTCCCATGGACCTAGAAGCCAGCATCTCTGGCAGCTGAAAGCCTGGCTTTAGAAAGACAGGGCTGCATTCGATTTGGGAGGGGTGAGGGAGAGAAAGTCGAGGCAAAGTTGTTCTGCGGGAACCAGAATGCAGGCTCCCAGGTAGCCCTTGAAACACCCCTGGACCCCTTCTGCAGGCTCCTAACTCCCTCCTCCAGGTGGGTCCCTCCCAAGCCCGCCCTTCCCTCTTGGCTTGCATCCTACACCAGGGGTCTCAGACCATCTGGAACATGGACTGATGGGGTCTGTCTTCAGGGCTCTGGTGATGGCTTGCAATGCCGTTTGCCAAGCTCCCCACACAATGCCTGGTCTGGGAGGGCACGTCAAAATGCCAGTGGCCCTTCTTTTCTTTGGCACCAGGTCCTCCTCTCAGGCTGGACACTCGACACGTGACCTTGAGAGAGTCAGTTCCCTTCTCCTCCATCTCCCTCTCTCTATGTGCCCTAGAGAGACACTGGCCCCTTTCCTATGTGCAAGTTCTTTAGGCTGATTATTATTATTTGTATCATTGTTGCTGCTGTGGGAATTATTATTGCTATTATTAGTGCTATTGTTGTAACCCCGATACCGTTGACCCCTGATGCAAAGATAATGAGACCTGTCAATATCCTACTTAGTTGAGAATATAAAATGATTACACCAAAGCAGACAATGCAATACCCTTTTATCTTCCCTTAGCCATAGTTACCTGAAAAGAGTTCATGGGAATTAAACACTGGATTCTACGTACATCAAGACAGAATTGCTTGAAGGTGTTGAGACTTCTTAGGCGAGTTAATTAAATATTCATTTGTCTTAGTCTTCATAATTGACCCAAATCTCCTGTCCCTGAGTTCCCACACCAGGTCTGGGTTGTGTGTTCATTTCCACCCTAGATGACCGCAAATGTGATTGAGAATCCCAAGTGTAGACCCTCATGAGACACAGCCCTTCCTCCAGTAGAAAAGCACATTCGTAGACCAGGTTTACTTCATGGCTGTATTTCTACCCCTCACCCAGGGTACAGGGCACACAGTTGATACAGTTGTTGGAAGGGAAGGGAGAGGCAGGAGGAGAGGGAGGGAGGCAGGAGTGGGGAATGTTGCTTCCTGAGGCCAACCCCCTCCAGTTATTAATCTGGAGAAGAAGGTAGACACAGACTTTCCTATATTTCTCTCAGTGGAAAAGCCTGTGTTTTCCCTCTGCCCCCACTCTCTCTCTCTTCCCTTTTACTCACCAACACCCAAAGGGGGGAAAAAAGATTTCTAAGATGCGAGAGCATCAACGTTTCAAACCTGCTAGCGTTCCTCCTCCCCAGTCAATTACTCTCACAACATTTCTCCCGGGTTGCTGTCGTTAATTGAATTAAATGAGATAATATTTGTCGAGTACTTAGCACCGTGCCTGGAAATGTTTATTGCACAGAATTGCATCTGTAATGGGTACGGACTATTAGCGTTGCTGTGGCTGCTCTTAATTAGAATTATTAATAACCCCCTTCATTAGCAACAACACTTTGGAGCTTCCAACCCATTTTCCAATGCATGTCCTTGTAATACCGTCTGGGTCTCCATTTTCCCATCAGACAAATGGGGGGTGGTAGTGGTGGTATTGCAAACCACGTAAAATTGTTGGGAGGCCATTCGCACGGTGCTATGGGTGAATGTGTCTTGCAGACTCGGGAGGTCTCTTTTATGTTGTCTGAGTAGAGAGGTGGAGATATGTTTGTCATAGTTGTAGGCAGACCCCAGGTTTTCATCCCATGGTGTGGAATGACTGCCTGGCTGTGCTCCTTCTGCCTAGACCAGGTATGCACAAGGCCCGAGTGACGGGGATTTGCAAGATGGAGAGGTCCCATTTATGTTAACAGCCAAGAGCACAAACTTGGGCACCGCAGAACTGGGGTTCACCTCTGAGCTCTGCCGCTTCCTCAGACACATCAATCCTCCTCTCTCCTGGGTTAATACTACCCTCCCCCAATTCATGTCCACCTGAAACTACCCAATGTAACCTCATTAAGAAATAGGGTCTTTGCAGACGTCATTGGTTAAGATGAGGTCGTATGGGATTAGGGTGGGCCCTGAAGACGGGTGTCCTCATAAGGAAGCCATGTGAACATACAGGGGAGACCCCCTCGGGGGAGAGCCCCTGTGCCCCTGGAGACAGAGAGCAGGGCAATGCAGCTACAAGCCCAGGAACACCAAGGCTTGCGGGCAGCTACCACAAGCTGGCAGAGGCAAGGACGGCATCTCTCCCAGAGCCTTCAGAGGGAGCGAGACCCTGCAGACACCTTGATTTTGGACTTCTGGCCTCCACACTGCGAGGGAATACGTGTCTGTTATTTTAAACCACCCAGTTGGTGGTAATTTGTTACAGCAGCAACAGGAAATGAATACACCCTCTGTAGGCCTTGGTTTCCCGTAATGTGGGGACAAGACAGTACCAATCACATATAAGGCTCGGAGGATTCTGTGAGAGGGGCCATGCACAGCCTTTAGAATAGCGCGGGGTGCATCCTCGTCTCCAGGTGATCACACCTGGAGGCCTGACTCTGATCCCAAACGCCACACCTCCCTCTGTGCCGCCATCGCAGAGCTCATTATGCGTTTGTGTGATTGCCGGGCAGGGACAGGGCAAAACTGCAATAGCTAGACAAAAGCCCTACCGACCACCCAGCGATAGGACCTTCGCACACCGGATGCTTTGTACACATTGTCACACCGAATACTCAGAAAGCCCTCTGGGCTCAGCATCACTCTACTAGCTCCCTAAGGCATGGTGTCCTCATCTGTAAAATGGGAATAGTGACATTGTTACCTCATAGAGTCATGTTGAGGAGTAACTGGAAACACCATGCCTTGCCCGTAAGTCCTTCTTAAGTGGTAGCTACTGTTGGTATTTAGATTGTTGTACCGCCCTCTTTCTCACAGTTGAGAAAGTGCGGTGCAGAGAGGTAAAGAGACTCACTCAAGGTCACACAGCCATCAGACACTTCATCTAGGACCTGGATGTGGAATTCTGACTCTTACTTCATGCATCTTGGGCCCTCTGGAGAAGCACCTTGCCCCTGCTTCCAGAAGGAGATGGGGTGATTAGGGGTCGGGGTGGGGTTCTCAGAGGTGAAAACCAAAGGTTCGGTTGATGGTGCAAAAACAACGCCAACTCCGTTTCACGTGGTGTGGGTGAGCAACTAGAAAAAGAATCTGGTTTTGAGGCCAAGAACTCCACGTGGTGTGTCCTACTGCAAGCTCGGCAGGAACAGCCCAGCGGCGGAAGCTGCTAAGCAGGGCAGCCCCGCTCGTGGCCCTGAACCCTGCTGAAGCCTGTGCATTCCTTAATCAGCTCTCTGTTCCCGGAGGCTGCCCCAGGGCCTGCCAGGGTTGGAGAAGAGTCAGGCATCAAGGGCCTGAGTGACTGGGGTCGGGAGAGCTGCCGGGAGGTTTGGAGTCAGCTCTGCATTCAAATCCCATCTCTGCCTCCTCTAACAGTTAGACTTTGGAGCCGCACACATTGCCTTCTCAAGCCTCAGTTTCCTCTACTGTAAAATGGGAGTATAAGAACTGTTGGCTACCTCAGGGCTACTGGGGAGATTCTCGCCAAGGCAGCAAAGTGCCTGCACATTGTCAGTGCCCCCTGCACGGGGGCTGTCATTGCAGGGACCGCTCAGTGGTGTGCAGGGAAGTGATAGCCTCACTCCAAGGCCAGGGAGATGCACAGCCCCTGAGCCGGGGTGGGCATCTGTCTCCAAACGCACATTCATACGTTGTCTGTTGGAGCCAAGGGGCAGGCCTGTGGGCAGCAGCTCATGCCCGGGCACACCTGGGAATCTGCTCTCCACTACCCGCATTCATCTCCTGGATGCCTTTAGTCCTAAGACCACGCCGTCGAAAGAGATCACCTAAGATCACCCACCCCCCTGACACCCACTGGGACAGCATGACTCCAAAGGTGGTCTACACACGAGCAACAGCAGCAGCTCCTGGGAACTCGTTAGAAATGCAGACGCTTGGACCCCATCCCAGACCGACTGGGTCAGAATCTGCATTTTAGCAAAATCCCGGGTGACTGGTGTACATGTGGAAGTTTAAGAAGACCTAGGCTAGAGAATTATTTTTTAAAAAGGAGAAGGTTAGAGAAAAAACCTTGGAAAAGGGGTATTTGAGTCTTTTTGTGATTTTTGTAGTTATGTGGGGGTTGACATCTGAAGGTCACACTTTACCGGAGACCCTTGAAAAACCTTTCAGCAGAACCATTCCTCAGCCTCAAATATCTGACCGCCTGTCGACAATGGTCTCGAAATTAAGAAAGGGCAATATTAACAATAATAGCGTACGGCATTCCAGCCCTAATTCTGAGCCAGGCACTGTGTGTGCTAAGAGGCTAGAGAGCACGAGCTCATTGAATTATGACACCTAGCTGGAAGGGTGGGTCTTACGATATGCCCCCACCTACAGATGTGGAATCTGAGGTCACCGGAGGGCCCAGGTCATGTGACTGGCTGTAATGGACAGCAAGTACATTACAAACTCGGCTTTAAATCGGGGCCTCCTGCTCCCCGGCCCCTCTGTGACCACTGGCCTGGCCTTACGTACTGGGAGGACGTGTCCAGCCTAGTCCTTATCTCCATTCACCTGCCTCCTGTGTGCAACGCCTCTGCTCACACACCTCTCACTTGCTTTGTTGTCGTTGCTGCCGCTATTTTTGGTTTTTTGTTTTGTTTTGTTCTCACTGTCCTCAAGCATGACTGCAAGGCGTGTGCACTATCTCCCACGTACAATGCCTTTTCTCAACGTCCTCGTCTATTTGCATTAAAAATGGCCAAAAAGGTAGCAGAGGCCTTGATTTTTTTGCTGTTGAATCCATAGTGATTGGCTTGTTGCTTGTATGTACCAGATGCCCAGAAAATGTTTGTTGAGTGTAGTTTATTTATTTAGTTGAATTATTATTTATGAATCATGAACTCATTATTCCTTCGTGGAACTATTTAGTTGAATTTAGTTTGTTGCATATGTTCTCAAGAAGGTCAGTATTGCCCCCAAGGGGACAGAAATTGGTTCTTGGGTTCCTGTGCATGTCTAAAGCACAGACCCACATACAGGGCATAAACAGATCTACCTGCAGGATGAAACTTTCATAGAAAAATTATCTTAAAGTCTGTTGGGATAGGTGTTAATGAAAAAAAATTTTGATAAAGGGAGGTTTTTCTTAATATAATTCATTCAAATTTATCATTTTAAAAACCTGAACAACAAAACACAAATAGAGTGCATAGCTAAATAATTCACCAACATGAACCACCCGTGGAAAGTTCAGGGGAAATATTCATTCTTCATAGAAGTCAAGTGAATGCACCTGAAAGCCCTCGTGGGACCACATTACACTGACTAAATTAGCTCAAAACGTTTAAACCAGTAACACTGGGTGCTGACAAGGTTATTGTAACATCGGTAAGCTCAGGTATTTTGTCGTTTGACAGACCCCTTAGGAAAGCAATATGGCAGTTGTGTTCAGCTAGAGCTGTAAAAATCTTTACACCCCTTTGCCCAAAGAATTCCATTCCCGGGAATGTGTGCTTGGAAATGGATTCAATGGTAGCAAAAGTTGGGTGCATAAAGATGCCCATTTGCTGCTATACTAGCATTGGGGGGGGGGAAGGAAGGGGGAAAGGAAAGAGAGGAGGGAGGCGTGGAGCGAAGGAGGGAGGGAGGAGGGTGATATTTCCAATAAAATTAACACATGTAAGGAAGCTGTGGGGACAGAGTCCCAGAGAACTCTTTCCAGGCTCTCGGCCTCACATGGAAAGGTGCTGGCTCAGGTAGTAGGTGGCCATCAGCTGTGACTAGTTGGCCATCAGCTATAACCAGTTAGCCATTGGCCACTGAATAACTGCCATGGCTGAGCTAGCAAGTGCGGATTGCAGTTAGCAAGGGGTTGGTTGGTTGGTTGGCAGAGAAGCAATCGACAGGTTGCAGATTGTGTGGCTCCCACTTCCTGTGTCTCCAACCCAGCCGCCAGCGAGAATAAAGTTGTGTGACTCCCCCACCTATGGCTCCGTGGGTGTTCCTTTTTGGCCTCACCATGTCCTGCGTTCTTATGCGGGGAGCAGGACCAGAGACCCCGCCTGACACCCTGCATGACAGAAGCACCTAACAGACTGCTGAGCACGTGTGAGGGGCCCTCCAAAAACAGTGCCATCCTCATGAATCTCCCCTCCCAGCTGTCATTAAGATGCGGAGACCTGAGCATCTGTCCCATCTGGGGGGATTTGGGAAGGCAGGTCGGGGTCAGGGGTCATGTCACACAAGGTTTGGAATACAATCCCAGCGAGCTAAGATAGTGGGCAGCCGCCATGCCGGGAAGCATCCTATATGCGTCTCTATCAGTGGGTGGGGTCTCCAGGCATGAATTTGAGGGCCATCTCCAGTCCTCGGAATTCTGCTACCTGATCCTCCGTGCTCATTGCTGGTCAGGAAGGTAGTGCTTCTGATTTCTACAGTTCACTTGCTTTGATCAGTGGGACGCCTATGGGGCCAACCTGGGATGCACGGTGCAGAGCGGTTCTGAAGGCCACTTTAGAATTCCTTCCACTGCTTGTGTTCCTCTGGCCTGGGGATGTGAAGGCATTGTCAGGTATTAGCTATCTAAGGCCCTAGCATCTGCTTGACAAGGTTACCCTTTGCTCCTCCTAGGAGCCTGGGTAATGCTGTACGAAGTCTGTGCCAATTGCCAACAGCTTCCCAGCCCAACCCCAGGAGGCCTGGAGAGAGAGCTGCAGTCCCCTCTGATGGGGACATGTCAAAAGGCATGGGATTTCAAAGTCCAAGAGGTGACCCCCTCAACCAGGAGTGTTACCGCAAACCCCCTTCCCCTGTACATGTCTGAGGACCGTCTGGGGGTTTTATAAGCCTGGGTCAAAATGCAGCCCTTGAGGCCAGCTGGAGAAATCACCACTTAGGACCACTGAGGATAACTTTTGCCAAGATGGTGGGGATTCGGCTTGTGTCTGTCTTTCTAGGTGATCCCACAATCCATCTGGGCCTACGGTTGCTGGGGAAAGAGTCCTGGGGCTGTCACTTCCATGTCCACCGATCACCAGCACCAAGGACCTCACCAGAGGCAGACGGGGAGGGAGACCTGTGGCAGGGGCCCAAACTCACAGTAGTCATTCAACGCAGGGGCAGACGCTGTACAAGACACTGGAATCCGATGAAAGCAAAATAGACAGGGCCCAGGCCCTCATGGAGTCAAGTGCGACAGACCACCAGTAATCATATAATTTAAAACCTATTGTAAAGTTACGCCTGTGAGATCTGTAGGGTCGTAAGAGTACAGGGGGGAGGTGAGCTAGTCTGGGAGATTAAGGAAGTGATGGTGACGCTGAAGCCTCAGGGAGAATTAGGAGGGGATGGGAGGCAGGAGAGGAAGGGCAGGTGGGGCGAGTTCCATGTGCAAAGGCCTATTGTCTTACGCATCCTTCTCCTGCCCTCTCTGCTCACAAAGCACGCCACGAAAATAAATGAGCAAAGATAAAACGGGGAGGCACGTGAGCAAATAGGTGGAGAAAGGGGGGGCCTGGATCGGAGACGAGGTGAAGAGTGAGAAGCACAGAAGCCTGTGGGGTATGAAAAGGACGAAAGGGAGGTGTGGATAAAAGAATAGCAAAGGCATTTGGGGACAAGGAGATCAGCTAACCAGTGAATACACGCAGTGGATAGGAAGCCCACCCGTGAATGAAAGCAGGCTTCCTCCATTTCAGCTTTTCCCCACGGACAAAATGGTGAAAGGGCTTTTTGGAATAAATAGCAGGTCCAGCCAACGTAGAAGAGGTGCTCGTGGCTCGCTCTGTACCACAGGCCAGAAGGTCTCAGGCTTGTCTGCAACGTGGGAATCCCCGGGGAGCTTTGAAAAGCACAGGTGCCTCTGTGCCAGCCCAAAGACGCTGATGCTGTGGGTTTGGGTGTGGCCGGGGGATGGGGCTGTGAGAAGCTCCCCAGGTGGTTGCCACGTACTGCCCGGGCTGGGAACCACTGCCCCAGGGCCCTGGTCCTTGGCGTCTGGCCCCTGGACCAGCAGCATCAGCAGTACCTGGGACCTTGTTAGAGATGCAAAATCAGGGGCCCTTCCCCTGACCTGCTGAACCAGCAATTCTGGGGCCCTGCACTCTGTGTCTTAACAAGTCCTCCCAGGGAATCCTGACACTGGATCACGTCTGAGACCCGTAGGCATGGAGGGAGTTTGTCACCTGATGAGGGTCCTTCAAGGGGAAAGACAGTCCTGTTGCAGCAGGAAAGGTTCAGGGTAGATGCTAAGAGGGACAGAGTCCAGACCCCTCAGCATGGTCATCAGGCCACCTCGGCCTAGGCCAGCCATTCCCAGTGGGGGTGGGGAGCACCTTTGCTCCCAAAGACATTTTTGGTTGTCACAACTGTGGTTGGGGCTGCTACTGGCTGGGCTAGAGGCCAGGGACGCCGCGAAGCATCCTGTGAGGCACAGGACAGACCCCTACCCCAGAGAAGTATCCAGCCCAAATGTCAATAGTGCCGCCGTTGAGAAACCCCGACCTTGATGAACGCGTCTCGCAAGGCTCTAGTTTTAGAAGAGAAGCACCCAATGTGAAATGCTTCCTTCCTCATCTCATTCCTGCAAGTTCATAGACAAGGGACCTGGAAGGAGCCCTACAGAATCCCATTCAACTCTCTCACTTGGCAGGAGAGGAAACAAGCAGAGAGTGGTTCTGTTCTCCATTATTCTGTTCCGTAGGTTTTTATTGAGGATGTACTATGTGCAAAGTACTGTGTTGGCACACAATATAATGGCAGACCAGACAGGGATGATTTCTGCCCCCATGGAATTCACAGTAAAATTATAAAGACTTCTTAATTTAAGGTGGCTGGACAAGGCTCTTTGGAGGAGGGGACGTTTATGCGGTCATCTGAAAACTGAGGAGGGGTAGCCATGGGGAAAAGAAGTAGGTGGTGCAGAGGACCCCCCCCCCATCTTCATTACACCAGCCTGCAAGGAAAGTATGGGTTTTCCCTGCAGTCCACTGTCTGCAGCTCGCTGAGGTGGAGGCAGTTGCTGGAACTCAGAGAAGAGCAGGCTTTAGCTCCAGCCAACATTCAGAGTCTTATAAAAGCCCCGGGGAGTTTATCACATCTAAGACGCTGATAACATCTGTATTAGAAAGAAGACTCCAACCAGACTGCTCATGAAAGATTAGCTTTAGTTCTTTCAGGAGAATAAATGGCTTATACCAACGCTGGCCCCCTTTATCAGCATTTCCTGCCATCTAGCCGCCCTCTCTCCCCATCGAGACGGCCATACGAGGACTCCTGGAATGAGTCTGTCATTCCCAATTCGGTGGAGCTCAAAAGGCTTTTGTGAGCATCCACTCTGCCCAGGTCTGGGTGGAGAGCCGTGGGAGGCAGACCTGGAGAGAAGGCACAGCCTAGACCTTTGAAATGCAGGCGGTCCTTTGTATCCAAGGGTTCTGCGTCCACGTCCACGGATTCAACCCACCAGGATGGAAAATATTTGGAAAAAAAGTTACATTGTTCGTGCCGTGTATACTATGTCAGGCCTATGACATTTGTGTCTGTACTGAACACTTACAAACTTTTTTTTCTCATCGTTATTCCCTAAACAATACAGCGTAACAACTATTTCTATCGCATTTACATTGTGTTAGCTATTACAAGGAATCTAGTGAGGATTTAAAGTATACATGAGCATGTGCGTAGGTTATATGCAAAACTGTGTCATTTCATATCAGGGACTTGAGCACCTCTGTATTTTGGTATCTGAGGGGGTTCCTGGAACCAATCCCTCATGGATACTGTGGGACGACTGTATACACAGACTCAGAGGAAAGTAAGATTCTTACATATCCATTCATTCGACAGATGGTACCCAAGTACGTCCCCCTATGTCGGGCACTGAGGATGGAGAAAGGGAAATCTTTCTCACATGGTGTGTCAGACACACGAATGGTTACAGGGCAGTGTGAGAAGGGATCGGGGAGTCATTAACCTAGACCAAGAATCCAAGAAGCCTTCATGGAAGAGGTGCTGCCTAAATTGAGAGCTGAAGAGAGGCTGCCTAAATTGTTAGCAATTAACCTGGTGCAGAAGAGAGGGCAAAAGCACCAGCATGCACCAAAGCCCAGATAACACAGCCATGTAATGAGAATGAGAACGGGACAATGTGAAACATTCTGTGCTAATTTTCTCATTTCGACTACAACAACCTTCTGAAGTAGGTGCTACTATGTATTTTTTCCTCTTTCCTCGGTCTGTCTTCCTTGGACAAGGACATCACATACAGGTAGCAGAACTGGATCCAAACCCAGGCAGTCTGGCTGTTAGACTTACATTCCTAACCACAATGCTTATACTACACGTATCTAGAAATTTATTTATAATCGGATAATTGAAAGATAAAAGGTCCAGGGTAGGGACTCGGGGAGTCAAGGCTACAAATGCAAGGCTGGGCTAGAACTGGAGGGCCTTATACACAATATCTGAAGGAGTCAAACCGCATTCTTAGGGTATGTCGGAAGGATTTTAAGCAAAGGAGTAATATGGTCATATTTAAATTTTAGAAAAATCCTCATGGAAGGAGGATCTTTTGGAGGGAGAGAATAGAGTGAGGGTATCCAGTGAGGATTGTAATCATCCAGGGAGGACTGATGGTAGCTCGGGCCAGTTGGCGTGGCTGGACCAGGGGTGGGGGACGGGGTGAGGTTGAGAGCATGAACAATCACAGCACTTTGTGATTGACTGGTTACGGCAGGAGCAGAAATGAAAGACCAATGTCTGGCTAGAGAGAGGACTACCACCATGGCCGAAGTGAGAAGAAAATGACATTTTTGTTTCACACGAGAGAGAGAGAGAGAGAGAGAGAGAGAGAGGAAAGCGCTTTGGGTTAAGGTTTGGGTTGGGATGTGAGGATGCAATGGGCTGGCACCAAGACAGGCAGGATAGTAATTGTTCTTGGTACCTCCCTCTCTCCTTGACAGTCTTGGGAGGAAGTGGGGGCAAACCTCCCATGTGTACAGTCAGGATGTTCAAAATAAGAGTTTTACCTTGAAGGGCAATCTGAGCTGCAAGTAAAGGGGAGGAACCCACGGCATCACAGCAGCGAGACTACTCGCTTCTAACTAGCTTTCCTTCTTAACTCAGCTGGCAAAGTCTACTAAGAAAAACCAAAAGCAGAGATCCATAGGGGTCAGGGACAGGCAGAAACTGAGTACAAAGACTGAGACAGCAGGAGACAGCGTGGCAGAAAGGAGTCGGGGGCCGGGGCCGGGGGATAAAGAGGAGACTAGACTTGGAGAGATACCCTGAAATGTCTTAACTCAGATGCAGGAGCTCTTAAGGGCATGACCCTTTCAGGTCACTCCACTACTGTAGTTAGAAAAATGTCCTAAGTGAGCCGCTATCCATTGTCCTGAAATACAATGTGCTTCCAGGGCCTTCTAATCCTGGAATGCTGACCATGTCTGTTATATCTCTCTCCGGGCTTACAGTTTCTCTTAACCTCTTGATGAAAAGTTTGTGATTTCTGTGCTATTAAAAAAGAAAAAAAGAAAAGAAAAAAAAAAAACACAAAACAATGAGCCATGACTTACGCATGGCCAATTAGGCAAGTCATTTTATGAATGTTTGCGTCTGTTTCAAACACTTACAAGTTGATTTTCCTCTTGGGACCTGGGTGAGGAACTCATCCCTTCCCCCACATCAGGATTCTTCATCCTTGGAGATCTGATGGGGGAATAAAACATATATGTAGTGCAAAGATAAACATCAGTCTGAGGCATGTATTTGGTGTATTCATTCAGAACTACCGAGTACTTACTCTACTGCAAGGGTTCAGAAAGCAGGGGGTGTAAAGAGGAATCAGGTCCCTGCCCCCATGAAATGTACAACCTAATGGGGAAGACAGACATTGAACAAATAGTTCCAGGTGAAATGGGTGTTACACATTGGGGTTAAGTAGTGTGGACAAAAAAATAGGGGTTCTACGGAAAGTAACTTCACAGGGTGATCTGATCATAAATTCCTCACTGGGTAGGTCACGGTGGGGAGTCACGCCCCAGGCCTGTAACTTTTTAGTAAAAGGTTTACCTTTGCCGTAAGCAAGCCCTGCCCATTGTTTCTGTGTATCTAGGTTAACACAACTTTGAAATAAGTGGTAACCACCCTCAAGAGAGCACATCATCTTGTTAACTATCCTATAATCCAATCCCCATCTTGCTGTCTCCACCTCCATTTAATTTTCCTTATGTTTCCTACTTAATTTCAAATGCGTAAGACAAGCAGCAAAACTGTTATTCTCCGGAGCATATGTCATAAATTTAGCTCAAGGAAACTCATAAAAAATTCTCTACAGGTTTGGATGCTTCTTACATTGACAGTAGCATATGCCTACAACGCATACAGCCCTAGGTGCCGTAAGAATACCAGGTTGGCCCACATAAGGCCTATCCTTTGCAAGAACATGGTTGAGGTGGTGGGGTAGACACAGCTAAAATAGAAATCAAGTGACAAAAAAAAAAAAAAAAAAAAAAAAAAAACAGAGTGGCACAAACAAAATGGATACAGGTCTTTCAGAGAAGTCAGTTTGTCCTGGGGTGATTGGCGATGGCTTTGAGGAAGAAATGTAATTGATCAAGAAGGAGCAGCAGAAGGTACCAAAAGACTTTAATTATGTGAGTGTTTCCGGGTGGGGACCAGCGAGCCTAAATGATCCGAGTAGGAGGGAAATAAGATTGGGGAGCTTGGTTTGGTCCAGCCCTGGACTGCCTCGAAATGCTAGTAAAATTATTTGGATTTTTCTCTTGTCTCCAGGGGGAAGGAGCTGGGTTGTACTGGGATGAAAGCGAAATTCCAGGAATAGCAATCAGGTGACCAAGAGTAGCATGGGGGACGTAAACCAGGGAATCCACAACCCTGCTGAGGGCGAGGAAGAACATGGGAGGTAGATGTGAGACTCAGTGGCACTTCTCCTCACGGCGATCTATAGAAATTTTTGGTGGGGAGGAAGGGAAAGATAGTCATCCAGATGTGGCGGAGGAACCCAGGAGGCAGTGTACAAACTCATTCCTTCATCTGTTTGTTCAAGTACGTATTTAATCTCTAGGACTTGCCCATCTCAGAGCCGCTGGTACTAAATTCGGTAAAACAGATATTGTTCCCAGTCTCAGACTTCTTTCCCAAGGGGAAGGACCAATGTTAAACAAGTAATTAGAAGCACGGGGAACTCAGGGAGCGTTGAATGGGGACTGACCTAGTCTAGAAACCTGCAGAGGTGATCTTTAAGCAAAGAGCCTGAAATCTGAGCGAGAAAGGGCAAGATGGAGACCGGGAGGGCCAACGTGTGCACAGGTTGACAGGAGGCTGCGGAAAGTCCAAGACGTGAAGCAGAAATGATTGACCACAAGAAAGCTCCATCACTAAAGAGACCAGCAGGAGGTCACTAGAATCCCAAAGAGAGCCACAGGATGAGGGGATGGTTTCAGCATAAGACAGAGAACGTTGGGTCCTTGGCAATCCGCAGAATGACTAATCTCATAGTTTTGAGCTTCCAGGCCCATCTCCCCTTCTTCCCACACTCTTCCCCTGCTCCATTAACTATCATTCAGTCTCAGATCTAATGCCACCTCCTCAAGGGAGCCTCCCAGAACACCCAGCGCTGGTTCCCCTCAACTCTAACGGGAAGGATTTGATACCCGTCAACACTTCCCTGTGCCCATGTTCCCTGGGTGCCAGACACCACATTAGCCCTTCCCTCGGTCTCCTTCTCACCGCCACCCAGAAGGCAGACCTGGATACCGTAATCCTGCAGAGTCCAAGGGCCGGATTCCTAGTCCCACTGCTCACCGGGTGATCTGTAGCAGGTGCTGTCTCATCCCCGAGCCCCATCGCTCTCACGTGTAACCCAAGGCTGGTAGTAATAGCTTCAAACTGCCAGGCACTTCAGAGGGTTCATAGACACATGTATGTCCATCCGTGTGCCTGCCCACCCATGTCTCCAGGTCACCAGATGAGGCACTGAGACTCAGATCAGTGAAATAAGTCACCCAAGGCCACTTGGTGAGTAAGTGGCAGACTCTGGATTTGAACCCAGGTCTCTGACTCCAGAAGCCACCTTCTCTCCCTCCTGCCACAGGTCTCTACGGATATCCTTTCGTCTTCTTAAACCATGTATTTAAGAAACACAGACTACATGCTTAGCTCTGCACAAAGGCTATCTCCCTTAGTCTTCCCAACAACCAACTGAGGTAGCTAGTTTCCCCTTTCGGCAGTGACCTGTGTGACACATCGGATCTTCTTCCCCAAACTAGCCCTGGCTCAACTTTTCCCTTCACAGGAAAGTCTCCACTTTCCACTTAGTTGCTCAAGCAGAAACCTGGGCATCATCCTTCACACCCCGTCCTCTTTCAACCCCTCCTCTCACCATATTCAATTCAATCCCAAAACCAAGAGTCGCGAGACTAAGCCCATCTATCCTAAATCTGATGCACTTTCAGTCTCCACTGCTAACCAAGCCTCGTCATCTCTCACCTGGGTTGGCCTCATTGCTTTCACGCCGTCCCCTCTCCAAGGCCCAGCCAGAAGTAGAGTGACCTGTGCAAATCCAGTTATGTCACCTCCTCCCCCTGTTGAGCCCCCATTGCTTTTGAGATAATTCTAAACCCTTCAACAGGGACAGTGAAGATGACCTTTGGCCAGCTCTCAGATCAAGGATTCCAATCACAAAATGTACTGCTAGTAACACAAAGAATAAACTCAAGGTAATTCCAATTCTGGATTCTTGTCAGACGCTGAGGCTGCATTTGCTAGAGCAAGCACTGCAGGGGAGGATTTCATATTTGGTGACTGCAAGTGCACAAGGTTTGACAACAGTGCACAGACTCTGTCAGGGCTTATTGGGAGGAACCGCAGTGAGCAGGAAGAGCAGTTATCTTGGATTGGGCTCCTGAGTTTGTGTCCTGATCCTGTCAATTTCCAGCTGTGTGACCTTGGGCAAGTCACTTAACCTCTCTGGGCTTCGGTTCTGTTTACCAACACAAATGGGGAAGATGAATGAAACAAGCTGTACAGTCTCTGGGATTTAAGACATAAATGAGGCATTAAGTTGAACCACATGAGATTGCTGATAGTTTACCTTTTAATTTTCTTCACTACTAAAATGTTCATACTTCAAACCAGAGGTTGGCAAACTTTTTCCATAAAGCGCCAGACAGTAAACATTTTAGCTTTTGCTGCCCATTCGGCCTCTGAGACAATGACTCAACTCTGCTATTGCAGCCGTAGACAAACTGTAAAAGAGAAAACACGGCTGTGTTCCAATAAAACTTTATTTACAGTCACAGATGGTGGGCCAGATTTGGCTCAAGGGCTATAGTTTGCTGACTCCTGGTTTCAACCCATGGATTTTTCCTTGGTCAATAATTTCTGATGAGGCATTTTCATCGGGAGCTATGAGTGCCTAGCAGAGTGGCTGGCGAGCCTCAAATGCAGGTTCTTTTCTTTGTTCGTACCATCTCCCAAGAAACGCAGCTCAGAGGGAACCGGCGTGCGGCTCTCCTAAAGGGCGTTAGGTGTTCACATCGCATGAGATGTGTTTTTAGGGGCGGAGGAATCGTCCAGGACGTCTCATCACTGACCCCTCCCCCACTTAGCACACACTTACAGGCATCATAAACAGGGCTACAGGGACGCACTGAAGAATGTGTCACTGGGGCAAGTTTTCTTAACTTTGTACGCTGTGCATCTCTCTAGTTGACCTGAGTGGCTTAGGTTCCTTCCCCTTCTGGTCGCCAGGAAAAGTCCTCTGAGCCTGACACAATTCAGATCTGCTCGTGCACGCAAGTTCTGAGCTGGGAAGGAAATGATTGCTTCCACCAAATTAGGCCAAGTAATACCCGTTTTCTCTAGGGGGGAATTATTTAAATAGCATCAAAATCAATTTCCGTGCCATTAAATATTCTGGTCTGTGTTTTAATTGAGACGATTACGTATTCCCCAAAAAGAGAAGAGCTATTTGAAGAATCGTTTCTTTTCTCTCTCCCTCTCACTGGAACCGGCAGGGAAAGTACCTCAGAGAGCTGCAGACGGCCACTTAGCCGGCCTCCGTTGCTATTCATCTTCTTTAGCACTAACCTGGTTTATTATTTTTCTTTAAGAAATAAAAATGGAGCTCTGAGAAGCACCCAGGGTGCTGGGAGCTCTGAGTTCTTCAAATAGAATAAACCAGGTCATTCTCTCTTCTCCTCTTTAAGGGGTTGGGTTTATGGTTGGTACCAAGTGCTAGATGTCCCAGTAGCTGGCAGGTGTGTTTGGTCAAAAGGGACAGAGGGATGAGAGTCAGCCCCAAGCGTTGCTGCTCCCAGGTCCTCGCCTTATTCAGTAAACATTTCAGGTGCATCCTCTGTGCTCCAGACACTTGCTCTCTGGCTCCCCAAAGGAGTCCCTGTCTGGAGGGAAAGAGGTGTCTGAAAACAAGTCATTAAAATGCAGTACACTAAGAGCAAGAATGGAAACCAGGGCCTAGTAAGCGTTCCTGGAGCTCTCCTGTTGCTGACAGTTAATGTCTGTGTCATGCTTTATTTCACGTATGTCTTTCCTTCTAGATTTCAGCTGCAGGAGGCTCAGAGACGAAGTCACTGTTGCTTCCACTCTGTCCTCAGAAGAGGGGCAGGCACAGAGTTGGGGCTCAATTAAATTAGATGAATAGAGGAAGGAAGGAAGGAAGGAAGGAAGGAAGGAAGGAAGGAAGGAAGGAAAGAAGGAAGGAAGGGAGGGAAGAAGGAAGGTCAGGGGCTGCAGGAGGATGGGGGAGGGAGTGCCTATCTCTTCCAAAGGGATGTGAAGAAGGGGCCACAGAGAGATGATGTCAGGTCCAAGGCAATTAGGATGAGTAGAGGTTCACCAGATGGCCAAGAAGTGAGGGGGTATTTCCAACCGAGGGAGTTGTGTGTACAAGGGAATTGTATGTATAACCGTAGAATTAAGTCAGGAGTTAACACTAAATGTTTACTATGTTTTAGGCTCTTTACATACGTTTGTTTATTTAATTCTCGCAACTACCCTACGAGGTGCGGCTCTTGTACCCATTTAACAGATAAGGAGACTGAGGTCACGGGGGCTGACTCTCTAAGCTCACACTGCTAGGATGTGGTGAAAGTATGATTCAGTGGATTCAGTGACTCCAGGCTTGGTTGTAACCAGTGCAATTCCAAAGCATGGGATTTGGGAAATGTGAAGGAGGTTGAAGTGACTGTAGGGTGAGTCCTGGAAGATAGGACACGAGGCTGGCAATGTATTCAAGAACTTTTCTACAGAGAGCCTCAAATGCCAGACTAAAAGGTTTTGTGCTTCTGTGTATAGGTCAGTGTTTCCCAGGCTGGAATTCTGTGGAACCCTATTTGATGAGACATGAATAGTGAGATGTGGATAAAGGGGAGAGTGGGAGGGGAATTCATGTGCAAATGATTTGGGAAACATGGTTTAAATCAAGCTGGACACATTTTCTTTTTTGCTGCAGGACTTGTCAGAGCCTTTACCATGAAGGTGGGCATTATAATTATCTAAGAAAAGAAAGCATCTCCAAACTTACTTTTGGGGCACACCTCTCAATAGCCCCTAGAATAGTGAATTCGGGGCTGCTGGCAAAGATGTTGGAGATCCATGGAGGGGTTTTAAGGCAGAGGATGGATCACACGATCATTATGACAGTAGGGACGGTGGCCGCAGAGAAGAGAAACAGGAGTTACATTTGGAGGGTCTGCTGAGTTCTAGACTCTCCCAACCAGGACGTGTGTGTGAAGGCCGTGGCGGAGGCGGGGGGCTGGCCTGCATCTGGCCCACTGGCATCAAAGAGAGGCTTCTACTCACAGTGGGTTCAATAGGGGAAGAAACTGAATTCACACACATGGCATTACCCAAACAAAGCCATGTTGCTTCTGTATAGAACAATGAGCTGGCTTTTCAGGGGAATTTAACGGCTGTGGCATATTGCCCAGGCCATCAATTAAATTCCAATCCAATTTCCTTCCAAAGCATTCTCTGCCTTGGGAGTTCCTTTTTAACGTAGAGCGAATCTAGCTGGTGAGGCAGGAAGATACATCAAGCAAAGGGCTCCAAGACTCTATCTTTCACAAAGGCCGGCCTCCCAGATCTTGTCTCGCCTTCCAAAGGAGGTCACCCAGTATTAACAGAAAATTAGACAAAATTAGATCATAGAACAGTTTTAGAGCGATAGGAGGAGACTCATTTAGCCTTGTCACTCCATCCCAAAGGAAACTGAGGCGCAGAGAGGAGGGATGGCATGGCCGAGGTCATGCAACGAGGAAATTAGCTTCCTAAACTGGTCCCCCAGAATTGACTTGTTTTCATTGCGGTCCACTCTCCCTTCAGCAACGAGAGGGACCCAGAGCCTTCATTTGATGACATAATCCCTTGTGCTAAAAACTCTCCAGAAACATCCCAGTGAACTTAGAATAAAATCTCGACGGATGGAGTAGGGTGTATTAGGCCAGGGTTTCTTTGCTGTGGTTACACAATAGGAAAGATCATTTCTCTCCCAAAAGGTTTTTTTGTTCTAGGATCAAAGTAGAGAATGGATGGGACTGCGCAGTGTACATGAAAAAGGGCTATAAAATAGTACATGATTCGCTATTATGCAGTTTAATGCAGCTTTCCGTGGTGATGGAGCTATTCTGGGATGTAATTTTCTCCATGCCTGGAAGTCCCAAAGGCATGGTTCTCCACCATCAGTGGGCATATGACTCACCTGCATGTGACTCACCTGGGATACTTGGTAAAAGTGCAGATTCCTCAATCCCACCCTGCAAAATTCTAATTCACTGGGTCTGGTTTGAAGCCCAGGAATCTGCATTTGAAACATCAGCCTAGAAGCTTCTGTGGCAAATGGTCTTTTTGTTTTGTTTTGTGGACTTTTTTTTTTTCCCCAAGTCAAGTTGTTGTCCTTTCAATCTTAGTTGTGGAGGGTGCTGTTCAGCTTCAAGTTGTTGTCCTTTCAGTGTTAGTTGTGGCGGGCACAGCTCAGCTCCAGGTCCAGTTGCCGTTGCTAGTTGCAGGGGCGCAGCCCACCATCCCTTGCGGGAGTCGAACCGGCAACCTTGTGGTTGAGAGGACGCACTCCAACCAATTGAGCCATCCGGGAGCTCAGTGGCAGCTCAGCTCAAGGTGCTGTGTTCAATCTTAGTTGCAGGGGGCCGAGCCCACCATCCCTTGCGGGACTTGAGGGATTGAACTGGCAACCTTGTAGTTCAGAGCCCACTGGCCCATGTGGGAATCGAACTGGCAGCCTTCGGAGTTAGGAGCATGGAGCTCTAACCGCCTGAGCCTCCGGGCTGGCCCAAGCAAATGGTCTTTTGAAAAACACTGGTTTGGCGGAAGGCAATACCCAAGGCTTCCGTGCAGGGTATCGGGACCTTCAAGGGATGGTTAAATCTTGAGCGTGGGGAGATGTCACCGACACCGTCCCAGGGTCACCGTTGGAACCCTGGCTTCATCATTTGGAGGTCTGAGCATACATTGAATTTTCTGTGTCCCTTTGGGAAACTGAGGTTAATCCCACTTTTCCATACACCAGCCCCCACCAGGGACTTTATTTTTCATTTACCACTTACGCAGCGTGACCGCCTCCCAAACATATTTGGATGCTAACATCACCCAGTCTCTGATCAAAAATTATGGCAAAACATTGTCTTGTCATGAGGCTAATAAAGCATATCATCCTGCCTGTCGCAGAAGCTGCTTTACAGATGCTGTTGACTATCCACCCCGGCCCTGCATTAATCTCCCTTCCGCTCAGCTACACGGAATGGAATCTACCTGGGAAGATCAATATTGCATTATCTCACCCCCTAGTATCTATCTAGTTGTGGCCAATGAGTTGTCATTCTCATGTTACAAACCTAGTGCACAAAGGGAGAGGACCAGGAAAAGAGGGAAGAGAAGCCATCCAAGAAGGAGAAGAATGCTCCCAGGAAGAATAGCACTGGGGATTGTGCCAGAGAGCCAAGAACACAAGAAGGCATTAAAGACAATTGCTCTGGAGTTGGACAGACCCAGGGACAGTGCTAAGCTGACTGCCAGAAGATTTGGGATAACAATTTTATTTTTCCGAACCTCAGTTTTCTCATCTATAAAATGGACAGGACTTGACCCAGAAGGATTAAATAAGATGATACGGATGGTAAAGTGTTGAGCCCAGTTCTTGGCATGGAGTGAGGGCTCAATTATCATTGTTGAGATATTGTTATTATTGTAGTTGTTGTTGAGTAACACTGGACACGTTGCTTTCCCTCCCTGGGGCTCCTTTTCCCCTCTTATAAAATAAGAATTCCTTTGCATCTCTGAAACAAACAAACAAACAAACAAAACAGGAGACTTAAGTTGTAATAGCAGAACTAGTAAAGGTTTTGGAAATGGGATATTGATGCTGGTGGTTGTGGTTGTGTGTGTGTGTGTGTGTGTGCACGCACAGAAAAAAGTAAGAGGCAAGTTTGCAGATTAGAAGCTATGGATGTCTCCAGTGCCTTGCAGAAAAAAAGATGTGGATTCACACCTCTTGGATATTTAAATGCTGGACCTTTGCAGAATCGCAGTTTTATCTCTTTGCACCTCTCCGTTCATCTCTTTTTCATCCCAGAGGGTTCAAGATGGCACACGGGGGATGCACTGCCACCAGCTTAACGCCTGGTTGCCTAAGGCTGGACCTCATGAAAAGTGCTCCCTAGTGTCTCCTGGCCACTTCTAGATCTCATGTCTAGAATCCCTGCCCTCCCCACCCTCCACCTTTCACCGCTACCCTCCTGCCCCTCTATGGGGGTAGCCATCTTGAAACCTCATTACAGGTGAGCCTAGGCCCCTGGATTTATTCCATGCTTAGTTAAAGAGGGAGCTGCAAGAAGCAACCCCCAATTCAAGGGTGTAACGAGGTGTTCACTAATGATCCAGGCAACAAAATGAAGATGAAACATGGCCAACCATCCCTTGGAAAGTGGAAATTTGTAGTAGAATAATGTCTCGTTGGCCTCTTTGCTTATTTGCTTGGTTCAGGTTTTCATCCAAACCACTCATGGGGTGCTTAGCATGTGCCTTCATTCCCAAGTCCTAAAAGGATGAAAACAGCAGAACAGCAATAAAAATAGTAGTAATTATTAGTATTTATATAAACAACATGAGGTTTCTATCAGTCTGCTAGTTACTGCATTGTAGGAAAGCAGCTGCATAGTTTTGTTTTCAATCAAAATCGGAAGATTTGTACTAAATTAATGGCAGTATCTACTAAAGATGTACATGTCATACTGTGCAACCACCATTCTGTCAGAAATATATCCAACAGTAATGAGTACACATGGGCACCAAAGTACATACAATACAATATTCACAGTGGTACTATTCATAATAGCCCAAAACGGTAAGCAACTCAAATCCCCTCAGCAGGAGAATGGCTAATTTGTGGTACAGGCATAGTAGATGGAATACTATGCAGCAATAAAAAAGGAATGAACGGCTGCTACACTCAACAACATGGATCAATCTTACAACTATAACGAGTGAAAGAAACCAGATACAAAAAGAGCGTGTTACATAATTATCCAATGAATTCGTAAGCAGCCAAACGAATTCGCAAACATACAAGGCAAAACAGGGGAACGCCTTGAGGGGAGTGTGACCAGTGAATAGAGAATGTGCTGGCAATTTCTGCTTCCTGATCTGGTTGCTAGATATACAGGTGTGTCCTGCTTAAGAAAGCTCCCTGAGTGGACTTTTCTACACATATGTTACACTTCAATAAAAATTTGTGAAAAGCATTAAAACGTATGTTTGGGACCAAGAGACTATAAGTATGGTCTACGTGACCATCCTATGTGACTTTGGGTGTTGACCACACGAGATCTGAGTTCTCACCTAAAGCTCTTGTCCCTCAGCCAGGCTCTATCTTATGCCAAGTGGAAAACTCAGGCAATACAGGCAGAGGTAAAGGATGAACTTCAGGACACCCCTTGCTCCTGGCCCCACAGTCTCAGATAGAGGTAGGTGCCTTGGAGAGACAAGCGTGACCTCTGGAATTAGCTCACCTCCCTTTCATCCCCACCTCCCTCTGAGAACAGAGACTGTTTCCACCATTTTTTATACCTCCTTCCTCATTGCTGAGCTCAGCGCCTGGCACCCAGTGGGTTTTCAGGGAGTTCGTTGAATGATTGTATGAAAGTATGGATGAATAAATAAATCGCTATTGTGAAAATTAAATAAGATAATGTGCTTAGAATGCTTTAAACAGTACCTGAAAGAGCATAGAGCTAGGCTTTAAGGGGCTCATATGTCCAACAGACGTGGGTTGAATCCCAATTTCACCATGCTCTCCCAGTGTGTTCTCGGGTGAGTGAATTTCCCTCTATGAGCCTCAGTTTTCCAATCTGCAAAATGGGAAAACTAACAGTCCTTGTATCGCAGAGTAGTTCTGAGGATTCAGTGAGATGGTGCATGTAAAACACTCAGCGCATCATAAGGTCCAAAAAGTGGTAGCCGTTATGATCCTTATGTAAAACATAGGAGCAGTGTGGTAAGTAAAGCTACACAGATTGGTCATGAGAAAGGGAGATTGTTGTCTTTCCTTCCTCATCCCTCTGCATCGCTCTCTTTCTCTGTGTCGCCAGCCCCACATGTGCTGAGCCAACCTTGGCAGAGTTGGCTGCTGAGTGAATAAAAGGACATCCTTCCTCCACCCGGGGAGATGGCTCGGTGCCAGGGTGTATGGGCCCAGCGCCCATGAAGTGGGCCAGGTGGGCAGGAGGACACAGGCTCTCTGTGTAGCCTGTGCGGGTCAGGGGGCTGACAATGGCCACTCTGAGGCCCGTCCGATCTGCCCCCTCCAGTGCCTCCCCCACGCCCCACACCCGCCACCTGCCCACGAGGCAGGCCTGGGAGTGAAGGGAAGCTCTGTGTACCACCTCCGCCGCCAGCCCACACACACCCGACACATTGTTCTTATTGGCTGCAGGAGCTCATTAGACTCTGAGCAGGGCCTGGCTGGGCTCCAAGAGGAAGACGTCAAGGCCCAGGAGTCAGAGAATGGAGCAGGCGGGGGCTTGGCATTAGAGAGTGCCAGCCTGCTACCCAGCACACATTGAGCTCATCTGCGTGGTGTGAACCTTGACTTGTGGAGGCTGGCGGTCGACACGTGTGCTGTGCATCCTGTATCCCCGCAACACACAGTGTGTGCTCAGTACCTCAGCATCCGATGGAATGGATTGGGATGAAATGGAATGGACTGGGATGGATGGGATGGGATGAGATGGGAGGAAAGCAGGGGCTGGGATGGGGTAGAATAGAAGGAATGGCTTCTCCTATGTCTGGCCCAAGTCCCCCTTCAAGTTGACCTGGAAGGTAGCAAGTGTGGATCTGGCACGGACAGAGTCAGCTGAGCAAGCAGGGGAGAAGTGGGGATATGCAGAAACTATTTCTTCCTCCAAACCCCAGCATGCTCCACTATGGCCCCAAAAGGTAAACTGTCTCTTAAAATCACCTATCTATATGACATCAGATGTGGAGGGGAAATGAGAGACCATCTTGCCCAGTGCTTTACAAATAATGTTCTCATCCCAACCCCACCAGCTACTAGTTGGGTTGTTTTGGGCAAGTGACCAAACTTCTTTGAGTGTCTGTTTCCTCATTTGTACAATAGGGGTAATAAATAATAATACCTACCTCCCAGGGGTGTGGAGAGGAGTAAATGAAATGATCCATGTAAAAGCATGTATTGCAGGACCTGTCATGTAGTGGGCTCTTATCACCATCATCATCATCATCACCATCATCACCATCATCACCATCATCACCATCATCACCATCATCACCATCATCATTATCAAAGGAGGCTCAGGTATGGGGAAAACGTAAGGGGCAGCTCTCAGACTCCTACCCCAACTCCTGACTCAATCAATGTCATCCCACCTTTGGCTGATTATGGGGGTTCAGAGGTCCCCCAAATCACGCTCAGGTTTAATCATTTGCTAGAAGGATTCACAGAGTTCTGGCTTGTAACCGTGAGAGGATACAGACTAAAATCAACAAAGGAAAGAGTCACACAGAAGAGAGTCCTGAAGAAACCAGGCATAAGTTCCCAGTGGTCCTCTCCCAGGGGAGTTGTGCAGCACCTACTTTCAACATGCGATGCTATGCAGCACCCATGGAATATTGTCAACCAGGAAAGCTCACCTGAGCCTTGGTGTCCAGGGACTTTACTGGGGGTTGGTCCCATAGACATAGGTGACTACCCACATGGCTGACCTTAGTCTCCAGCCCCCGCAGAGGTCAAACTGATCCCAAACCCAAGTCTCACACCATAAATCACATTGTTAGCGCAGAGTATCTAGCAGGCTCAGTGCCCCCGCATAGACAAAGACACTTTTACCAGGCAGGATATTCCAAGGTCTCAGAGGTTCCCCTGCAGAAGCCGGGATCTTTCTCTGAAATGTGAGGGATATGGACAATCCAGACTTGCTGAGTTAATCCTTTACTGCACAATTATATATTGTCACTCCCATAAAGGCTTTATTTAAAGAAGTTATTCCATTATACGGAGGATAAAATGGAACCCTAGAGATGAGAATGGACTAACCAAAGGCCACAGAGTAAGTTAATGAGGCATCCTGATTATCCTAATTCAGAGCTTTTTCCTTCCTACCACATACCTCAGTTTGCCAATCCGTAAAATGGGAGGATCCTAGGCCAGTTCCCTCACCTGTGAGGTGCCTTTGGGTTCTGCCTTTGTAGAAGTTGCTCTTTCACTTTTTTCTGCTGCCTCAGGAGAAGCACCTGGTTCTCTGCCACCTGTAGGGGATGGTTAGGGTTCTCCTTTGTCTCTGGGGACCTCTTAGCTGGAGCAGATCCTGTGCTAATTTGTTTGTAGTAGGAAGCACTTGGCCTTTACTCTGGAAGCATCCGGGTCAGGGTTCAGGGGCCAGCTGGAGGAGAGATGTGGAACAAATACAGTTCACCCTTGAACAATGCGGGGGTTAGGACGGACGACTCCCCACGTGGTCCAAAATCCATGTATAACTGTTGACTCCCTCAAAAGTTAACTAGTAATAGCCTACTATCGATCAGAAACCTTACCAATAACATAGTCGATTAACACATATTTTGTATGTTATATGTATTATATACTGTGATCTTACAATAAAGTAAGCTAGAGAAAAGACAATGTTATTAAGAAAATCATAAGGAAGGAAGAGAAAATACGTTTACAATATTTATTGGGGGGAAAAATCCTCATATAAAGAGACCCATGCAGTTCAAATCCATGCTGTCTCAGGATCAAGTGTGTAGGCGTGGGTTTGGGGGTCAGACGGCCCTGGTTCATAGCCTGCCTTTGCCACCTACTAACACTTCCTCATTATAACAATGAAGACCACAACAGCTATTTCTCAGGGAAAGGAAAAACAGCATTTCAATGCCACAGGTAAAGCCATGTGACTGTCTTATTTGTCCCCAGCAAATAAAGCCATTTTTGTCCCCATTATATCTAAAGAGAGGCCTGCCCTCATCTCTCAAATGAAACAAATTAAGCCTTGCAGTTGCCAACCTGCTTTGGACATCTTAAAACTCCATCCTACACAGAAGTCCCCTCCATCGCCCCAAGTTTTGTTTCTTTAAGGTTGATCAGGCAAAGATTGCTGTCCTAACTTCATGAAACCAGAAACCAAGGCTTTGAGACAGAATTGGCTCAAAGTCACACAGCAGTTTGGTGGCTACAGCACTGCCGAGGCCAGGTCTCCTGATTTCCCGGGTCTTCTCCACCTCTGAGCATGTCCTATGAGCATCCTGGGATCCCAACTTGGTCTTTGTTTTTGTCTGTGAAGCTGAGCAAACAAGTGAAGAGAAACTGTAAACTTGCTATGTCTTTTAAACTCACTTGCAAACCGTCTGGATTCATCCCCAAGTATTAGATTTGTCTGGGTGAGTATAGAGGTAATTGAATCTCGATAGATTTCCCACCGTGGGTTTCCTCTCCGAGCTGTGTTGTGTGTCGTCTCCCAGCCCTCCCTCAATGACTCACTGATTTTCATGTACACAAATAAATCATGCTGTGTTCCTCTCCCCTTCACTACCGGCAGACATGAATGGAGCAGGGCTGGGGGGAGGGAGGGAGGTGAGGATGGAGGTGGGAAGGAGAGGGGTGTTGAAATGCTAATCGGTTGGCACTGATGTCAACCACAGTTAATCAGATTGTTAAAGACACAAAGGCAGGATCACACCCCTGTGCCAACAGCTATCAGGGCTCATTCACGGGGAAGATGGATGCACTGCCCAGCTGATACTCTGATGAGAAGTAACTGGACATAAAAGAATGTTCAAGGCTTTCTGAACCCAACACGAATTACAAAGGAAGCCCATTGGTGGGGGAGAAGCCAGCGCACAGAGGGCAATTATCGGATAATTACTCTTGTAGCGGAAACACTGAAAGAGTCTTTTCTTGCCTGCGCAAATCTGTCCTCTTAACATATGCTGCAAGTGCCCTGTGGCCCCCTGGGTTTCTGCAACAGTCTCAGGAGGGGTTGGGGTGTCAGCTCACATGTGCAGTTTGGTGTGCTGTTTTGGGCCATCGGTACCTTGCACCAAAATCTCCCCTCCACCCATATGCCCATGGCATGTGGGGCAGTGCCAGGAAAATGAAGAGACCCAACAAATTCACCTCTTTGCGTTCCGGCTGCTAAAGCAAACCGTGTGATTTACGGGGATGGGAGGTTTTTATACTCTGCTTGGACCGTGATGAAATTATGTTTGCAATTAGAACAAGACAGGGTGTATGTTCACCTGGGACATCTCTTCAGTCATGAGATCCTAAACCCAAATATACTAATCTAGTGTCACACTTACCAAGGATTCGCCTTTATGATGGCTAGTCGTGTAAACCACCTACTGGTCTACAATCCCTCACTGACAGAGGTGGACTTTCTCTAACCCACCGAGTCTTGTTCTCTGTGTCACCAGTGATGCAGGCATATTCGGGATTCATTAAATGGATATCTATGAGGCGCCTACTATGTGTCAGGCCCATGGCATAGGTCTTAGGAGACAGTGATGGATGAAGCAGAATTGATTGTCTTGCTGGGGAAACTTACTCCTAGAAGGGACGACAAGAAAGGAACCAGACAAGAACAACAGTGGGATTGATGCTGTGATGTATCTCTGTGGTGATGCTAGGAGTTCAGGGAAGGGGCGTAAATGCAGGGAGAGGTGAACAGCATTATATGCAAAGTGATGGAGCTACGTAGCAGAGGGGAAGAGAGACGTTGCTTGAACTTGGGAGAACTGAAATGAATTTGTTGTGATGTGGCAGGCAGTGAGAAACAGGATGAAAAGCATTCTGGGACAGATTGCCAGGAGCTTTCCAGGAAAAGGCAGAGTCTCAAGTGTACCAGGCCACGGGTGGGGGGTGCTTTAGAAAGATCCCTCTGGCGGCTGCAGATGGAATGGGCTGGAGTCGTGGACCGAAATCCGGGAGAGAAGCAGGGTTTTCGTAACGGCGATGGGAATAATAGATCTAAAAATGTCCTTTTTAAGGCGCAACTTGCTGTCTTTGCTTCTTTCATGGTGAGACTCATGTTCTTTGGTGCATTATAAAAATGAAAACCTGAACTCATCCAATATCCCACTCGACTGTGTCGAATGGAACTCTGGTATGTCCACTCCTCAGCGGGGTCTGGCCTGCCGTGGACGTCTCTTGTGCTCTGTCTGCGGCTACACAACATCACCCAAAATAATCATCTTAGACAATTTTGTCACAGTGATGGATTCTAAGCCTAGTGGAGAGGATTGTTAAATGGTGTGATTTGGGCTGACCCCCGTGTTAAGGGAATTGTCCTGCTTCTCCTCCCACTTCCAGGGAGAAAGCAACGGGGCTTGGATTTCCTTTCCCATCACCATCCACTGAGGGTCCTGTGCCGTCACAATGGAGTTGTCGAATCACAGATGTTCACTCAATGATCCCAGGCTCCCCCCTCTTTCCTGCCACTCACTTTCCTGCCGAGTAACACAACTCCGGGTGGGGGGAGCATGCAGACTAGGAATCTGTTCATTTTCTTCCTGAGGAGACATTTGGGTGACAAGAAAGGAAGTTAGAACAACTGGTCCGAGAAGGCTGAGGACCGGACCACAGCAGCTTTTGCCAGGGTGAGTCCTGGGTACCGGGTCTTGTGTTAGTCGTGTGTACCCCACCAGCCTTACGCAGCCACATTCAGAATCCAAGGATTCCTGGATTTGCAGGGAACTTCGTCAGTTCCCAACTGACTAAGGTTGCTAAACACCGCAAAGCACCCTTACTTTCTTCTCCCATAATTCTCCCTGGATGTCTAGTGTGTGCTGGGCAGTGCAAGAAATTCCAAGATGAACGACGGGTCTCCTGTCCCAACTTCCTGGCCTTCTCTCCATCGCTCCGTATCCTTCCTACTCTTCCCTCTCTTCTACCTTTCTTCCTTGATGGATCCAGCAAACAGATACTGCATTTCTCCCACGTTAAAGACACTATCGTAGGCATAGGGTATAAAATAGTGAACAAAATACATCAAGTTTATATGCTGTTACTTTTCACTCAGCAGTACATTAACTTTGATTGATGAGAAGATCCAGGGCAGACCCCAACTCAGCATATGGGACGAAAGCATTGGGGGGGGGGGGTGTCTTGTGGTTCCCAGACAGCTTCTGAATGTCCCAGTTATGCCACACGTGGTCATGAGAGGTGCTGCCGCCTGGGTATGGACTATCTCGTGGAGACAGACAATGAACAAGGAAACGAATCACCAAGATTAATTCCGATTGCAATCGTGCTCAGAAGGGAATGAGAAAAAAGTGATGGGGGATCTTGGAAAAGGAGAGTAGAGACTGAAGGACCACAGGGAATCAGCCAAGCAAAGATATCAAAGAAGAGAGATCCAAGCAGAGGGAATAGCAGATGCAAGAACCCTGGGGTGCAGAATAAACTTGGAAGATCTAAGGAGCAGGAAAAAAAAAGTGCATGTGGCCATATTATTATTTGACGGGGGGAAATTTTAAGAGATAATGATGGAGAGGGAGTCTTAAGTCTAGGACCCAAAAGCTTTGTAGCCCATGGAAAGTTGCTTTGATCTTATTCTCTGAGTGACGGGAAGCCACTGGTAGACTTTAAGCAAAAAGATCCTATGATCTGATTTACATCTTAAAAGTACTCCTCACCTGCCCCAGATGACTTTTCTCCAACTTTAAAAACAAAATATGATCACGCGATCATTTCCAAGGGCTAATCTTGTACAAATCTGATTGGCTATCGATTTTGTTCACTGTTTTATCCTCCATCACCTTTGGCGGGAAATCTGCTGCAGCTGATGGTCTACCTATGTATGAAGATCCCCATCTGTCTTGCCAAAGGTGGAGGACCACCAGCGGCCATTTGCTAGAACTGCAAAGTCAATACTCCATCGAAGAGTGTGACATGCTACGTAAAGTACAGGTTACTTATGCTTCACCTACGTGTAATAAACGAAACAACGAGACCCATTAGAAGTGTCTCCCAAGACTCTGGACTCTAATTAGTCAGCACAGGGGCTGGGGACGGTCATCGCTCACCTCACCAGTCCTTAGCTCTGATTTTAACCAACTAGAGAATAGACACAAGGAGCTGGATGAGATCAGCTTTGCTGTGGGTGAAGCTGGGGTGCAGACCACAGTTGGACGCCTATACACTGTCCTCCCCAAATGACTTTGCTTTAGTGTATCCAGGCACAGCAGAGATGTGTGGAGAGAGGGAGGAAGGGAAACTGTGGGGGAGAGGAAAAGAGGGAGGGAGGGGGGAGGTAGAGAGAGAGAGAGGGAGGCATGGAAGCGGGGCAGAGAGAGAGACACATGGCTGGCTTTTCAGTTCAGTGGCTCTGCACTGGAAATAGGAGGCAGTGGACATCAGGGATATCTGTATCTTTCCTTAATACCTCCAATCAGATGGTGCCTCCTCTCCCAGGAGGATTGAGGGAGAAATGGAGGTGAAGCACTAGTGTGGCTTCCTGGATGGGACTCCCTGCTAAAGCAAAGCCGAATTTCCTGCCCACTATGGAAATGTGAGAGCAGTTAGAAACGCTGAGAAAGGCTGGGGTTGGTTCTCGGCCGTCCTCTGAAATTGGGGTGACAAACCTTAGGGAATTCATTGTTATTATTATTAACCATTATTACTAGTTATTATTGCTATAAAAATGGCATGCATGTGGCAAATTAATCAAACAGTATAAAATGATGTGCCATAAAAGGTGACACACTCTCCCACCTCAGGCTGAGCAATGCAACCTCTCGGACAATCTCCCAAAGAATTACCTGGACGTGGTCTCCAAAGATGTGTATTTATTGCAGTGTTACTGGGAGGATGGGGTGGAGAATGGTAATGACATAAATATTAATTGATAGGAGCCTGGTTTAATCACATCTGTGTTTATACTTTAAGGTAGCCATTAATGAAGAATAGAGTGACCATTATATGCTGACATGAAAAGATACTCATGATGGATTTTGAGCGAAAATTTTGTGGTGGAATACTAATGTATGGCCTACTATACAGCAGTGAAAAATAAATCAGTTAAAACTATACTATCCACATGGATGAATCGCACACAAAGTATTGAGCAAAAAAAGAAAAGTAAAGAAGAAAACAGGTTGCAGGAGGATTCATATGGAGGACGACATTTATATACTTTTAAAACATGCCACACAATTGTTCAGAGACATCGACATGTGTAATAAACAAGTGCACACAGTAAATAATAATCATAGTAAAATACCACCAATGTACGTAATAAATGAGCATGCTGAAGGTCAAATTCAGGACAGCAGTTACTCCCAGAGGATGGAGAAGTTGGTAGGGAAGAATAAACAGAAGCTTCCACTGTGCTGCTTGCATGTTTTTTCTTTAGCTGAAGGCGTACACACGTGGTACTGGTTACCTTAGACTTTAGCTCTTTTTGAATGACTGAAATATTTCCAAATGCATTTCTTAGTAAGTGACAGAACAATGTATGCAATGTAAGAACTCTGTAACTGTTCAGATAGACAGAAAGTGACACCAGTGATTGTGAGGGCTGACAGGCTGCTATGTGAGCGCCATGCTTTACAATTGAAAGTCCATTTACTTTCTAACAACCCTAAGTGGTAAGGCTGGTACAACCCCACCTTACAGATGAGAACACTGAGGCTCATAGAAGGGAAGTGACTGTCCAGGGTCTCATGGGCAGGTAGCAACAGAATGAGCTTGGAATACAAGCAATTCTGACTCCAACCCCACACTCCTCTGTGCTGTCACACCTTTTCAGGTAAAAACACTTATTATTTTTATAGCAATACATTTTATTCAGAGATTAAACAAGATCCCATTAATAACAGATTCCCTTTAGAAGGCAGAGTTTGTGGACAGGCTGGGGGCAGGACAGTGCTTGTACTTTTGAGTTCATATCTTTCAGGTATTCTTGTGTTGTTTTTTTTTCCTTCAAATAAACTATTTTATGGGGAAGGGGGAAGCTATCTGAGGGTGTGGAAAAGAGGAAAGAGCACGATGTCAGAAACCGTGTCAGAACGCGTCTAATTCTACCCCGATTGGTTCTATGATCGTAGACAAGTCACTTCCTCTGAGCCTTGAATTTTTTTTTTCATCTATAACATTGCAAAACAAAATGCCAATCTCACAGAACTGTGTGGAGGTTGAAATGCTATCACAGCTGGAGATGCGCTTTGTGGACTATAAGCTGCCATCTGAATACGGGTATTGTTAGCACGGGCATACAAGTAAGGGCTGCCACTGAGGCGGTAGATGAAATCCCACTGTCCCTCAGGCCCGCCCCCCACCTCTGTCCTTTGTCCCAGAAAGTCTTGTACCAATCCAGATGCGAGGGGCACCATTAATCTACCTGAGGGTCCTCGTGCCCACAGGACTGAGTAAGCCCGGTACCCTGGGTCCTCTCTGGCTGGAAGGAATGGGTTGAGATCATCATTTCCAGCTATTCACTAGACAAGGTGGCCCTCTGGATGCCGGCACCTGTTGTCTGACCCAGTGGCTGGCACATAGTAGGTGCTCACTGAATGAATGAATGAATGAATGAATATGAATGCATGAATCGATGATCAAATGTGAGCGGGAGAAGAAAACTCAGCCCTCACTCAATCCAACTTCCTTGTCTATAAAATAGGGATAATGCTAAAACCTTCTCCGATCTTAAAATTCACAGAGGCAAGCAAAACAACGCTGATCAGCTCTGGGAATGGGAGGAAAGTTCTAGTCCGTTCTGAGGGCAGGGCCAGGTTCGCCTGTTTTGGTCACTGTGGTTAACCCAGAGCTCATCGATCAGAGGCAATTTGTCCCACCAGGGGACATTTGACAATGTCTGGAATCATTTTTGATTGTCACAATCAGGAGTAGGAGGGAAGTTGCTACTGAGTGGAGGCCAGAAGTGCTACTCAGCATCTTCCAATGCATGGGACAGCCCCTAGCCTCCTCAGCAAAGAATTATTCAGCCCAGATGGAGAAGGCATAGACTTAACTGACATTCTTCAGGGTGGTTCCAATGTCCCTGGTTTAGTTTCTGGTTTTGTTGGGTGTGCTTTGCTGTGTTGTTGTTGTTGTTGTTGTTGTTGTTTTTCCCCAAACCTCAAGTAGTCTTGTTTTGTTACTAAAGTGTTGTGTGTCCCTGGGCGTCCCATTTTCCCTCTCTGGACCCCAGTTCCCTTCTCTGCGCAGTTTGTAACCGTGAACTCTAGGAGCCTTTGGATCTGTAAGATGTGATATTTAATTTGGGGGTTGTCCCTGTTGGGGCCAAGCAAACCAACCAGGATAGGCTGGGGAAGCCCTTCTTGTGGAGGGTGAAGGTACGACAAACCACCACTGAATCAGATAAGAGTAATGTATGATTGGAATAGTAACTTACATTTTTATAGGACCCTTTACCAAAAATATATCGAAAGATGCACCTGGCAGCCCTGCCCCCTAAAAGTCCTCACTGTGAAAAATCCAATGAGAGAAGAATTATCATCATCCCCACCAGGAAACTGAATTCCAAAGGGTCTCAATGATCCAGGTAGCGAATGAAACACATCTGTGATGACAAATGTGTCCGTCTGCCTTCCCTCGGCTTCTCCATTACCAGGTGCCAAAATCAGCCTTCAAGCCCTGCTCTTTTCATAAAAATTTTTTTCTGTTTTGTTTGTTTGTTTATTTTTTATTTTTTATTTTTTTAATTAAAGTTTATTGGGATGACAATTGTTAATGAAGTTACATAGATTTCAGGTGTGGGCTCTAGAAGAGGGTAAACGGGGTCTAATATTTTTTTTTATTTAAGAAAATATTCAATATTTATTATACACATTTTGGGAAAATACAAAAAAATGAGGAGGAAGAAAACACGTCACCCAACAGTCCCATCACCCAGCGGCAGCTGGGACCAATCCTTTTGGTGTCATTCCTTCCTGTCAAAAGACAACTCTGCATCGCAATTTGCACTTAGAAGGCAAAAGTAATGAGGACCCATAGGAAGTTAGACAAGATCACAGGTTCCAGGATGGATTTTTCTGATAACCATGATAATAAGAGTCCCTGGACCGGTCTGGCAGGGGAGGCGAATAATTTGTATTTTAACAGAGAACACGGTGGGGGATGGGGCGTATCATTGGGAGGTTTGAAAAAACATGACTTGTAGCTCACCCAGCAGAGACGCAAATGGAATGATCAGTTAGAAAGAGAGGCTTGCAATTTGTTTTCGTTCGTTGTTTCTAGTCATTCCCACACACACCGTGGAATTTTTACCTCTTGCTCTTTTCACTGAACATCATAGCAAAACCATCCCCCAGCTTTTGTTTCCTCCACTTCACATTCCATCAGTTTGCGCCCATGATGATATGTTTCTGCTCGGAATCCATGCCAGTCCGAGCTTTTCCACTGCTGCCGGGCCGTCAAGATAGAAACCTTCAACTTCAGAGCTAAAGAACTTGTGCTTTTTTTTTTTTTTTTTTTTTTTTTTTTTTTTTTTTTTGCTTGAATGGGATGCTTCCCAGTCTAATCTCCCATCTCCGCATCCAAGTTAGAAAAAAAAGAGAGACTTGGCAGGCAAAACAAATGTTCAGTCACCTTCAATGTGGATCCATTCTGTCTCGAGAAAGAGGAGAGAAGCATCGGTATGTATGTCACTAAAGCTCCATCTCTTCTGTTTGCTATCCTTGTTCGGTTATCATGTTGTGTCTGTCTTCCTAAATCTTTGAGTACAGGGACCATATCCTCGAGTGCCGACTCTCTTGCTGAGTGTCAACCAGCAAAATGAGTCTGAACTCAACACTTTCACTCATTAATTGATTGACAGCATTTAAGCGGGACACTGAACACACGTGATAAAGGAAGAATCAGACAAATGTGACGGCGATGATTGAAAACGCTAAGGGCTCTGAAAAAGAGCAGTGAATTTAACACAGTGGTCATTGGGGCCCCAGGAAAACCAGCCTATTCGAGCAAGTTATTATGTCACTGGATCTCTGAGGTCCTGGAATCCAATTTTGACTAATTTCCAGTGGGACCTGGTTTTGCGTGGTGCTCCTCCGGCCAGCATCTTCACAGAGAACACGGCCTTCAGGCTCTGTGGGCTGCGTGCACTGCAGACCGCAGGTACACACCCATCTGTCTTCAACACGGCCTTCAGTTTGCAGCCAACCAGAGGGACCCCAGGGTAGGTGAGCTCTGAGTAGGGAGGTGAAGTTACCTGGTGGACATGCAACTCCCCCTGGGAGTTTTTGGAGGGAAAGGGCTGACTCAGTCCAGCTGCATCTACTTCCTAAAATGTTTCTAGTTGCTGTGGTTAGTTAGCACAGGTTTTACCCTAGGGACCCCGAGGAGGGAGCAGTGGCTGTGGGAGGAAGCTGATGATGGAATCTTTCTTTTGCATTTCCTTCTGCTCTTGTTGGCTGTGTTGGGTCTCAAAGGGCTAGAAAGGACAGGGGAGTTGCCACCACCTGCTGCACAAACTTGCCACCTACAACTCCAAGCACTTAGAAGGCAAAGCTAATGAGGACCGCATAGGAAGTGAGGCGAGATCACAGGTTCCGGGATGGACTTTTCTGATAACCATGATAATAAGAGTCCCTGGACGGGTCTGGCAGGGGAGGCTAGTAATTTGTATTTTAACAGAGAACACAGTGGGGATGGGGCGTATCACCTGGGAGGTTTAAAGAAACAGGATAGGTAGGTAACTCACCCAGCAGAGACACAAATGGAAAGATCAATTAGAAAGAGAGGGGCTGGGGGGAAGAGGCTGCTTCCAGCCGAGGAGAAGGATGCCCGTGATAAAAATACCCCCTCATTCCTAAGAGAGCTAGGGGCAGGCTCTTTGGCGTCAGGACAATAGAGATTGGAAATCGAGCTTTGCTCTGTGACCTTGGAACATTTACTTAATGTCCCAAAGCCTCAGTGTAGTCATCCCTAAAATTGGAATAATAATTTCTACCTATAAAGTTGAGAAAGAATTACATGCGATAACCACTGAGAAATGAAGAATTAAATGAGGGGACAAAGCATTTAGCACAGGCCTGGCACATATTCAACATTCGATAAAACAATCAAAAATAAAATGTAAATATCACTATTGTTATGGCCAAGGCACCCTGACAGGAGTTAGGTCATTTGTAACCCTTTTATCACCTTCTCTGACACAATTTATTTGCCCAATCTCTCTCTCTCTCTCTCTCTCTCTCTCTCTCTCTCTCTCTCTCTCTCTCTCTCTCTCTCCCCCCTCCTCCTCCCCATCTTCCTCTTCCTCTCTCTCACTTCCCCCACTTGTGATCAAGTGAAGGGACTAGTTGAAACTGCTGTAGCCACAGGACCCAACAAAACCCACAAGCCAATTTCAGGATCGAGGCTGTCACTTGACTCTTTTAAACAAGATTTTTAAAGGCTCTAAGACTAATTGCCAATTACCTGCTCAGTCCAGAAATTGACAACATCAGAGCTGGAAAGGCTGTCAGATCTTATCTAACCTGGTTGCCCATTTGACAGAGAAGATGGAGAGAAGAAGAAACCTACACAGAGTTATGTTAGGGAGTAATGGCCAGGATAGGACCACTTCCTGGGTCCCCCAACCCCTGGCTGCATCTAAGCTCTTTGCATTGAACCACAGTTGGGTCTCAGGAGCTAGGTTTCCTGACCCCTTATACTCTACTCTTTTTGTCCCATCACCTTCTCCTCACTCCAGTCTACAAAGACACTCTACATCCATCATTTGATAAAAGTGACTGTGAGCATAAAAGCCACAGCTTTTGGGCAGACCCACATCTGACCTAATCCTATGAGGTCGACATACTATCTCTATTACACAAAAAAGTTTAAATGGATTTGCCCAGACTGATTCAGGATTTGAACCCAGGTTCAACTCTGAAGCCTCAAGACTTCCCACCTTGGACCAGGAAACCTCCCTGAATGACCTTGATCTGCCCTCATGTTATCCATACATCTCTCCTCTCTGACGTCCACTCCTGCCCCAGCACCGCTGTCAGCCTGGAATGCACACTGGCTGGTAATCAATGTTACACAACAGGAACATTTGTTGCTGCCAAGTGCAAACTGTTGCAGTCGGTATAGATTAAGCCACTGCCGCTGACTCCATGAAAATAAATGAGCTTTTCCGACGACTGCGGAAATAAATGTAAATGACAGAGCTGAAGGGCCAGCAACTGTGGCTGAGGGAGTGTCTCCTACAGAAAATCGACAAGGACAGCAATCAATCCCAGCGCCTTTGTCCCCAGGATGTGATTCCTCTCTGTCTCGAGGTCATCATCAGAGATGTTGACAGTGGCTGGCATGCACTAGGCACTCACCTATGTGACTGCATATGTATGCATGCTTTACATACATTCGCCATGACAACCCCAGGAAATAGGGAATCAAAGCCCCATTTTACAGCTGAGGAAACTGATGCTCAAAGAGGTAAAGCCATTTGCCAACTTGCAATTGGCAGCACTGGGTCTCAAATAAGTTCATGAAGTTGGTTTCAGGCATGATTCTGCCAAACAGCTGCTGGGGCAAGCCCTTATTTAAAATTACTTGATGGTTTTACTTTCAACAAAAATAAACCATAAGGAGTTAGCAGGGTAGATAAGGCCACCAGGGCCTGGCGCCGACCTCCCTACCTCACCAGCTTTCTTTGGAATCACCTTTCACCTCTGCTCCCTGACCCCTTGTATTCCTCTTTTGCACTGACCTCAGCCAAGCCTCCATGATCGTCCCACATCTCTCTGTTCTGAATCTGCCTCATGATTCTGAATCCTCAAATCTTTCTGTGTCTCTCATAAAATCACTTTTATATTATTTAACCAAAAAGCATGCGCTCTCGATCCCAGGACAGTATAGCCCTGAACCAGGGCACAGAGCTTGCAGAAGAGAGTGTGGGATGGTTACAGCCCCACTCATCTTCTTAGGGGCATGTCCTTGTGCAGTGAACAACCTACCCAACTGTACATAGTGGTCCCACCCTGCAGACTGCGTTAGGGGCCTCATCCTCTCTGTTCTGTTAGCACCCAAAGCTTCTTTCTTTCTAAACATTTATCACATCAAATATTATTGTTTCTACTTTCCTATTCCCTCTTCCAGTACATATACAACTAAATTGTGAACCTCTTGGGCCCTTGGTCTCTGTCGACCTAATGCTTAGCTCAGGCCTGGCGTCGCCAACCCTAAAACGCCGTGGTCAGCAAATGGGGGCTTGAGGGAAGGAGAAGGAGAGAAAGAAGGAAAAAAAGGAGAAAGGAAGCGAAAGAGGGAGGGGAGGAGGGAAGGCGGAAAGAAGGCAGCCCCTTTATCTGTTGATGGGGTTGTGCCAGTGTCCTGACAAGCCTTGGGTTCCCCCTTAGGAGGGTCACCCTCAGAGTCTGACAGAAAATGGAGGACCTAAGTCCCCAAGCCTCAAGTGAAGTGACATCGTTTCTCTTCTTCCCCAGATGCACCCCCGGAGGGAGATGCCAGCCCTGCAGGTACGTACCTTCTGCCCTCAGCAGCACGGAGGGGTAGCATTCTGAGCAAAGAGAGCCTGGAAGACAGAGTGACGACTGCCCCCCTGATTCCAGCGCAGTCGGGGGAAGAGCTCCACGAGCTGGAGCTGGAAGGGACAGGCCCCTCCGCGCATCCGGAACCCTCAGCCCTTTCCACGCTGCTTCCGGAAGAGGCCAGCACCAAGCTCGCCTTCCTCCCCAGGAAGAAGCTGCCTTTGCTCAAGCAGGTGAACTCGGCCCGGAAACAACTGAGGCCGAAGGCCACCTCCACAGCAGCCCTCCCGAGGGCGGGGTCCCAGCCCGCATCCCCACGCCTGGGTGTCCTCTCCTCCGCCACAGAGAAGCCCGGCCCACCGGGGGACCCCGACCCTGTGGCCTCCGCAGGTGAGGAGATGCTCCGGCTGCCGTCGGAGGAGCCCCTGTGGCTGGACCAGAAAGAAGGTGCGGTCCCCACGACGCCTGCACCCCTGCAGATCTCTCCGTTCACCTCACAAGCCTACGTGGCCCACACGCTCCCCCAGAAACCAGACCCCAGGGCGCCCGCCATGCCTGATGAGGCCCTTGAGGCTCCTGCCGAGGATGCCAGTCCAATGACCTTGACGGACAAAGGTGAGAATGAGCTGACCGGGTCAGCCTCAGAGGAGAGCCAGGAGACCACCACGTCCACCATTATTACCACCACGGTCATCACCACAGAACAGGCCCCAGGTATGCAGCCCCCGCCTCCTCAGGCCTCCTGCAGCAGCAGTGAGGCACCCACAGCGAGCAGGGCACGGGGAAGGGGGGGACCAGGGAGGTCCAGGCCCCACCATCAGTTACCATCTCCTGAGCATGATTCCGTGACTCAGCATCAATGTCCCCATTTTAAAGATGAGACCTCTGAAACCCTGAGACACCAAGCAACATGCCCAAGGCCACACAGCTGAAGAGCTGGATTCAAAACCTTTCCATCTCGGAACAGAATCCTTTAGCCTGCCTAGAAGGCCGTAGCCCTTTCAGCGTGCTTTTCCTTTTACCTTGCATGTACTTCTCTAGACTTGATCAAATGTACTTCCGTGTTCCAGTCTTTCTTCTTCTATCTTCTTTTCCATTGTCCAACAGAGAAGAGAGACCCCAACTGTCTTCACACGTGGATTTTGGACAGATGCAATGTGGTCACTCATTAAAGTGTGGGAGCTCTGGGTTCAAACTCTGATCGCTGTGTGAGCTTTGCCCAGATGCTGCCCCTCTCTGATCTTTGGTTTACTTATCTCTAAAATGGGCTCAAAAGATCTGTCCCTGTAAAGATGAAGGGAGTCACCCCTATCCACTGGTCAGAATGGTGCCTAGCAGCATGTAGTAAGTGATTCCCCATCAGCTATTGATGTTTTGATTATCATGTGATTCTGGAGCTGAAGGAGAATCAACCGCAATGGGACAGGAGAACACAGATTTCCCCAGAGGCCCTGTTCCACCCCATAGCCCATCTGAGACATCACCTCTGAGCTGTTCTCGGTGCCCTAATGAAAGTGCATTCCTCTAGCTCTCTGCAGCGTGAGCCTCTCCGACCCCGAAGGGTACATCGACTCCAGTGACTACCCACCGCTGCTCCTCAACAACTTCCTGGAGTGTACATACAACATGACAGTCTATACCGGCTACGGGGTGGAGCTCCAGGTAACCACAGAAAGGTGCCCGGAAGTGGCTGCCTCTTCCAGGAGAAAGTCTCTGAAGGACTGTCTGAGTGAGGCTCACTGTTATCATCCAAATTATTAGGTTGGTGCACAAAGTAATTGCGGTTTTTGTAATTATTTTTAACCTTTTAAACCACAATTACCTTTGCACCAACCCAATAGTTTGGTTCTCTCTTTGCCCTAACCAGGGCAATTTGAGCTGGGCTTTGACGAATGCATAGGAGTTTCCAACTCAATGCTAGACTTTGACGAAAGAATAGGAGTTCCCAACTCAGTGCACAGCTGAAATAGCTTGGCACTCATGGAGGGAAGGGGGTGTGTTAATAAATTGTGAGGCCTTATACCCAGGAGGGAAATCCTTTGATACTCTGCTTATCAAACACACACACACACACACACACACACACACACACACACACTCAGGGAAGCCCCACCTGGCTCATTTGATTCATACATTTTTGCCTGTAAACTAAGAATGGAAAAGCAGGGTATCGTACTATTCACATATCTGGGTTTGAAGTCCCAGCATTATCAGTTAAAGCTGTGTGACTTTGGGCAAGGGACTTTGCCTCTCTGAGCCTCAGTTTCCCCCTCAGTAAAATAGAGATGATAATGTTACTACTTTATAGAGTTTGGGAAAGGAATAAATATGACATTGCACAGAGAGCATTCAGCCAGAGCCTAACAGAGAGAGAGAACGCTCAGTGCATATGACCAGTTATGCTCCCCCTAGTTCCAGGCTTTCCCCAAATGGCCACCCATCATTAGAAGTCCTTTTTAAAATGGACTCAGGAGACATGCCTGGCGGTGGTGAACTGTCCAGTACAGTGTTCCACAGAGGAGAGGAGCAGGATGACACTGGAAAAGGAAGCCAGTACCGCGTGGTGGCAGACCCTTCCAGGCCAAGGTTAGAGGTCTGGATGTGAGCCTTTATCTAATGGGCAGTAAAGAGTCATCAGAAGTTTCTGAGCAGACTCAGTTGCATGGCCTGAACTTCACTCTAGGAAGGTTTCTCTGACTTGTACAGAAAAGAGAAAACGTTAGCTGCAGAACCTGTGGTCTTTGCAGCCCCCAGAGCTTAGCACGGTACGTGGCACATAACAGGTACTTAATAAATATTCATGCAATTAAAATAAGCTGGAGAAAAGCTGCCGTCCTTCTGATTCGGGTACTTAGTGAACACTCTCCTCCATATCATGAATAGAGTAACTCTGTGTCTAACACTATTGGCAGCCCTTTCTCAGGCACAGTAGAATTCCTTCATTGAGCACCTACTATGTACCAGTCAAGCTGTTGACATTGAGGAATACGGTGATGGGCAAACCTGATGCAGTGCCTGCCTTAAAGCAGTTCATCAGTTTGTAACTGAGACAGGCATGCATAAAAGACATCGGGATGCCATTTGAAAATGTCTCTATGTTTATAGGGGATGTTGTAGAATTATAGTAGAGGGACGGGCAAGCTCCTTGGCGGTCAGGGAAGGTCTCACATAGGAGGGCAATTGTGGTGGGGCTTTGTTGAGTGAATAGGAGTTCATCAAAGAGAAAAGAGAGTGAGGTATATTGTCTGAAAGAGGAATGGCTTATAGGTGAGGCCTGTCCTGCTTACACAAGGGCTAGAAGGGCTGGGATTCCAGGTTCTACTGGGAGAGGCATAAATATCCAAATTGGGCACTGGGAAAGGACTAAAGTCCCCACCCTACCCCTACTCCATTTGTCCAGTGTGCTTGTGTACATCTAAAGCATCTCCCTTCTTTCTCCTCCAAGCCTGGAGAGCACCAGGAACACGGTTCTTTGAGGAATGTCTGGAGTTGGAGCCACCCGTTAGGAGGACAAGAAAGTAGGGCTGAGAAAGCCCTAGAAATGAGGCCCTCTACGCCCCCACCAATTCATGCAGAAAGGGGAAAATGCATTCAGTCATTCTGGAAATATTTATTAAGCACCTACTGTGTGACAGACACGATCCTAGGCATTGGGGACACCGAGCACCATGGAAAAGTCCCCACTAGCTCCAGTAGGATTTCTCTCAGCTGCCAGCATCCAGTGGCCCCTCACAGGCCTCAGCTATAGGGCCTCACAGGTCCTGGCAGCACCTCTGTCCCCTCAGCCTTTGGGGAGAGGACAGGAGCCCAGATGTTTCCAGGGCTGGGGCTTGGGGCCTGTCTGTCCCACTGAATGGGGGCTGGTTAAGGGGTGCTATGTTGGTAGTGTCTGGGGTTGGTTGGGAGGGCCCTGGCTCAAACACAACTGAGCTTCTCTGTCTACCCCGACTGCCCCAGGTGAAGAGTGTGAACCTGTCTGAGGGGGAGCTACTCTCCATTCGTGGAGTGGATGGCCCCACACTGACCATCCTGGCCAACCAGACACTCTTGGTGGAGGGGCAGGTCATCCGAAGCCCCACCAACACCATCTCCGTCTACTTCCGGACCTTCCAGGATGATGGCCTTGGGACCTTCCAGCTGCACTACCAGGGTAGGATCAGGCTGAGGCTGATGGGAGGTAGTCATGTGCCTCAGTTTCCCTCTGGAGCCAAGGAGTCTCAAAATTTTGTCCCAGGGGTCCCTCTGGCAGTTTGGTAAAACCTTTGGACCCCCTTCTCGGAATAATGGTTTAAGAGCCAAAAATAAACTGTGTACAGTTAAAAAAAGAAACCAGTCCTATTGAATTACAGTTGTCAAAATATTGTTTTAATCGATATCAGAATCTACGTGCTGCTTTATTAACACATTAAATAATAACATCTCCTGGCCGTTCTGATAATTACTGTAATTTCAAAGTACTGAGGAGCATAAGAAATATGTCAAGACATCCTTTGTGACGTGAAAATAGCTGTGATTTCTCTTGGTGAGAAAGTCACAGGTTCTATGAATATGTTACAGTTTGTTGCCTACATTCACGATGGAAGGAAATACCGCAGCTCAGTTAAGCGTTCATGAAAGCAAGCAAGCCACTTTTCCCCATTCAAGTTCATGGCTCCTGCATTTGATACATGAATCCCATGAAAGTCCACGTACTTCTGTTCAAGAGCCTCTGTCTCTTTTTGCATCTTCTACGAGCTTTCTTTTTATTTTTTCCATGTTGTCTGTTTTTAAAGTCTCTGTTCTTTTGCTTTCTGTTCACGTCTCTCTCTCTTTTCTTCCTTCCTTTCTCCTTCCTTCACTTTCCTTTCCTTTTTGCTTCTTCATTTCTTCCTTTCCTCTCTCCATCTCTTCATTCCCACCCTCCATTCTCTCCTCACTCTCTCTCTCCCCCTCCCTCATCGTGATCGCATTGTCCCACCTCTTGAGCAGTTGCCAAGGCCTCAGGTCACTTCCTTTAACCAGGAGCTCCCCCTGGATGTTGCCAAACATCTGAACGGGCAGTGGAGTCGCTAGCTACCCATCTGGATATGGGGCACAATCCACATTTATATCACATTGACCAAACATCTGGAAAACAATGTAGTTTTCACTTCTCCTTGGATGTTTCAGAAACAGGTGCATGACTGTCTATGGGAGTGACCATTTCATCACAGCTTTTCAATATCGAGACTCCCCTCTGTTGTCGTAATGAATTAAAAATGTGAGGTGGGAAATAGCTTGTTGAGCCATGAACTGGAATTTGTTCGTCCTAGTGAGTACTGGGAATACAAATAATCTGTGCTGCGGGAGCGATCAGACCATAATCTATACTGGAGCTAGGGTGGATTTAACATCCTGTTATGGAAACTGAGGAGCTGAACAGGACCACAGACACCCTTCTACCAACCGCGTGTAGAGTGAGTGCTGACTGCCAGACATTGGCAATCAGGGTGCCCTTCCTTGGTATTCCCCATTTAATCCTCACCACCACCCATGAGCGAGGGACAATTTCCACTGGAAAGACGAGGAGGGGCATTGTATCACTTTCTCAAGGTCATGCATTTTCTAAGTGATGGAGAAAGAATGTACATTCACGTTGATCTCCCTCTAAAGCCCAACCCCTTCCTTCCCAACTGTTTTCAAGTTTTCCATTCCCCTAGCATTTCCTGAATAGCTGGCTATTCTCCTGGTCCACGAGTCTGCATTTTTAACAAACACCTGAGATGTTCGTGCAGGTGGGACCACCCTACCTGGGTGATACTGCCCCTCCTATGCCTCAGAAGAAGGCCATGCTAAGCTCGTGGGAAGAGAGGTTCCAGTGAGGTTTGGGAACTCATTTTTCACCCCAAACTTGCTGTCTCTGGTTAGGCAAGGTTGGGAGCTTTGAGCCTAGAAAAAAGTGCTCGTCTGGCAGTCTCCACATCATATGATCAACGAGAGTCACAAAAATACCCTGCCCCAGCACTCTGGCGTCCCCAGGGGCCTCATCTTTTCTCCTCAGCACAAATTGGCTCCCAGGATGTGGGTCACTTTCTCTATCTCCCTGCTCTGAGGGATGATTGCCTGCCTTTGCATTTCTTCCCAGCCTTCATGCTGAGCTGCAGCTTTCCTCGCCGGCCCGACTATGGAGATGTCACCGTGATGGACCTGCACTCGGGCGGCGTAGCCCACTTCCATTGCCACCTGGGCTATGAGCTCCAGGGCGCCAGGACGCTGACGTGCATCAATGCCTCTAAGCCCCATTGGAGCAGCCAGGAACCCATCTGCTCAGGTACACTCCAGCCTCAGCTGGACCAAACATGGAGGGTCCACTATGAGTGGAGAGACCAACCCCCAGTACACTAAGACTGACCTTAGGAATAGGCTCTCAGGCCAGAAGAAGAGACTGCTCCAAATATAGATGACTGCTGCCCCTTAAATTTTTATGTCGTCAAGTACATACAACATAAAATTTACCATTAGTGACATTTTGCACAATATTGTGCAACCATCACCACTAGGTAGATCCAGAAGAATTTCATCATTCCCTATAGGCTAATAATATTGAGCATCTATTCATTTGCTTGTTGTCCATTTGTCTGTCTTCTAGGAGAAATGTCTATTCGAGTCCTTTGCCTATTTTTGTTATTTGGTTGTTTGTCTTGTTATTGTTGAGTTGTAGGAGTTCTTTATATATGATGGCTACTAGACCCTTCTCAGATATACGATTTGCCAATATTTTCTCCCACTCTGTGGGCTGTCTTTTCACTTCTTGATAGTTTCCTTCGATGCAAAAAAAAAAAAAAAAACAAAACTTAATTTTGACAAGGTCTCATTTATCTATCTTTTCTTTTGTTGCTTGCGCTTTTGGTGTGGCGGCTGCCATATTTTGAGCCCAGTGAGTGTGTACAGAGCAGAGTAGCAATGCCAGAGCAGCAATACATCTGCACAGCAATCCTACATGGTGAAACCATTCTCTCCATTTTACAGATAAGGAAACTGAGGCTCCTGGAGGTGAAGGCACTAGCCTAAAGTCACCAGATAGGACTTGAACTGAATCCAGAACCTTCCTTTCCCTTACTACACCTTCACTGATTCAAAATGCGGTCTTCAGACCAGCAGGTGGATTAGAAATGCACAATCCTGGGCTTCATGTGAGACCGACTGAAACAACATCTACATTTCACGGGACCTTTGTGCAATTCATGTGCACATTTTACATTGAGAAGCACTGGGTTATGCCACACTGTCCCTCCACCAGTGGGCAAATCCTTGAACCAACCTCAGCTATCAAGACAGCAAAACCCTATTAGATTCTCAAAAGTTCTGATGGTGACCAGGAGGGTATAGGCTGCTCATATTAACTGAGTTCCTGCTGTGTATCAGGCCATGAGCCATATACAAGAAGAATATTGGGAACAATACACATAATTCTTGCCCTCTAGGCATTCATAATCAGTGGAATCTGAACAGCAAATGAGAGCTGATGAGAAATTCCGAGGTTTAATTCTTGCAGTGTTGTTCCCGCAATGCCCTTCAGAATCTTTCTTCTTTTCTTTTTTACAAAGGAAAAAAAAAATCCAGAAACCATAGGGCAGCTGGTCTCCGCACCTCTCTCACGTTAATTCTTATCTAGGTGTGAAATCGGGAAGGAATTAAGCCTCAATTTGTGCTAAGAAAGATGGATGGGGAAGCCACGGCTGGCAAATTAAAACCAAAAAGAGCCATCAGTCGGCTTAATAAGGCAAGAAAGGGGAGCAAAGAGGCAGCAAATGAGGGGCAGCTTGGGGAGGACAGATGGCCAGTGCCCACTCCGTGGACAGTGTCGTCCATCTCCTCAGCTCCTGAGCCATAAGGCAATCATGATGGCTATGTTTTGGGTACCTAGTCTGTGCCAGAGACTGTGCCAAGCCCGCTATAAGCATCATTTCATTGGTTTCTCATCACCATCCTCTAAGGAGGGTGGAATTGTGATCATCATTTTACAGTGGACTCGGGGTTCAGAGAGCTTCCGTGACTTGTGCTAGATGCACAGCAGATGCGGGGTACAGGCCAGGTTTGACCTCCAACTTAGGACAGGAAGGCAGCGGGGAGACAGACAGCCGCTGGGTGCTCTGTCCCTGGTCCTGAGAGCAGTATCAGGCTTCTAGGCAATGTCTTAGCTGTGTGTCACAGCAGGGTCCGAGCAAAGAGAGCCAGCTCCCTTTCTATCCTACTGCAAGCCCTTATTAGTTGTGCAGCTTTTCAACAAACAGTTGATGAGAATCAAATATCTCCTAAGAACAAGAATAAGACGACCTCCTCACACTGGTGTAACTTGTGTAAACCCCAGTTCACCAATCACTTTTTAATATTTATTAGATGTGTATGATAAAAGTAGTGTATGGTTCTGGTAAAAAAAAAAATTTTTTTTCAAGACATACAAAAGAAGGTCTCAATTGATCCTGGCATCTAGTTCATTGGAATAGGGATGGCAGACCATTTTCTAACTTTTGTCACCTAAAATATGGTGAGCATTTTCCTATGTTCTCAAGTATTCTTTGAGAACATGGTTTTTAAAAACTATATGAATGGAATGTATTTATTTCACCAAGTATCTGTGAGTGGACATTCATGTTGTTTCTCATTTTTCGCTCACAGAAACTATCTAGCAGTGAACATCGTCATTCATAAATTTTTTGTGAAAATCTCCATATTTTTTCTTAGGCTAAATTCCCAGAACCTTAATTACTAGGTCAAAGTATTTGAACATACTTTCTAGATTTTTCACCAACTTGCCCTTTGGAAAGGTCATGGCAGTTTGCATTCTAACCAGGCCTGAAAGCCGCCTCCAGTTTATTGCCACCTTTTCTCTTGACCAATTAGGTGAATGAAAATAGAATCTAGTTTAGATTTGCATTTCTTCGAGTATTAGTGGGGCTGAATTTTGAGTGCTTCCTAAGTACTAAAAGTATATTTCTTCTTTTGTCACTGCCTGTGTATATCTGTCTTGATTACCATTTTATAACTAAGAATCAGGGCACAGCCAGCACCACGGAAGCACCCTTAAATCCCAGTCATTCCCTACCATGGAACACACGTGATAATGGTTATAATCACGGAATAAGATATCCTATCCAACATGATGAACCCCACCAAGGCGGACAGGGATTTTCCATGGTCTCTGTCTCCCCATCCTGTTTCCTCCCACGAAGGGATAGGGGCGGGGGTTGAGGGAGAGGATGAAACACTCATTTTCTCTCTCTCTCTCTCTCTCTCTCTCTCTCTCTCTCTCTCTCTCTCCCCCCCCTCCCCTCCCCTCCCCTCCCCTCCACTCCCCTCTCCTCTCCTCTCCTCTCCTCTGGTTGCCCACTCACCCCTATTTTCTGGCCCCAGCTCCTTGTGGAGGGAATGTACACAATGCCACCATTGGCCGCGTCCTCTCCCCAAGTTACCCTGGAAACGCCAATGGGAGTCAGTTCTGTGTGTGGACGATCCAAGCTCCAGAGGGCCAGAAGCTACATCTGCACTTTGAGAGGCTGTCACTGCATGAGAAGGACAGGTAAACCTCTGAAGGTCCCCAGCCAGCCTCATTCCCTCCCAGAGGTTAGAATGTGGCTAGGAATTTGGAGTCTTGAAATGGCTGAAATTCTGGCTCATGGAAGTCAACAAAGGAAGAGATGGGGAAGACGGCAAAAAATCTTAGACACCGTCAGCTTCGATCTCATCCTTTTATGGGTAAGGAAACTGGGGCATACAGCCGGAAAGGGACTTGCCTTAGGTCACACAGCAGGATAGAGGAAAGAAGGTAATCCAGATCCCCCACGTTGCACTGCCTCATTCTTTCTCCTCCACATCCCTTTTTGCAATGGAACAAAGAAGGAGTGTTGATTTAGCACCTGCTTTGTGCTCAGTCACATACTAGGCTTTGTGGAGAGCAGGAGAAAAGTTGACCACATTGGTTCTTGACAGGATAAGAAGCTGACATGGAAAAACTAGATTTACCCACAGGAGATAACTAGGGAAAAGTGACCAGACTATATTTAAGTGAGAGCATGTCTGTAGACTTTTAAGTAATAGGCCTAGAATCCATACTCTTAAGACGTTAACATTATTCCATGATCTTATGCTAGAATATTCTTGAATGTCCTTGAAAACTAAGACCTTAGCTTAGACGTGCTGTCTTAGGTTTACTTCCCTCGGAAACAGAGACATGACAAGGAGGGCAATTCGTTTATTTGGGAGCTGATCCTAGAAAGCACTGAGCAGAGAAGACAAGGAGAGTTAATACAGTAAGCATCAATAAGCAGGTGACTGTGGGGCAACTGGGGCTCTAGCCACTGAAGAAATGTGTTGAGCATACCTCAGCATGGCAGAGTGAGGGAACTGGGGTATTTATCTACCACCAGCACCCCCATCCATCACTGGGCTCCTGGACACACTGATTCCTCAATATTGCCTCCCACCCTTTGAGCTGGGTGAGCTGGCTGATGGTCAGAGACATTGGATCTCTGGGCATGTGGGTAGGGCTGTCAGAGGGCACATGGGTAGGGCACTGACAGCTTTTGCTACCCTTCCAGAATGCCAGGACCTCAGAATTATGGAACCTATCAGACTTGGATCTTAGAGTTAGAGTGTCGTCGCTTCTTTGAAGCTTCAACCCTAGACAACTAACCTCTTTACGTAGGAAGGAATTCTTATAGAAAACACCAGGACAACTGAATAGCTTACCCCACTCATGAGTCCACTTCCCTCCAAGCAGTCCAGCTTTATGCTGAACAACTCCACATCAATACATCACTACTTTAAAGTATACGATGCAGAATGGGGTCTCCAACACATGGCTTCTCTGTAGCATCGGAATGACCTGGGGAACTCTTTGAAAAACAGATTCCCAATCTTTCCCTCTGGAAACTGATTGAGAAGCCAGAGCTGGGAGCCCTCAGCAAAGAACATGTTCTAAGACTTAGACCTCGGGTCTGCCTCTTCCGCACGGTGCTGGGGGTCAACCAAGTTTATGGTTATCCTAGACCATGAGAATGAGCAGAGAAAGAAAAGAAGTTAACCAAAATGAGTACTTCCTGAAAGTTATTCAAATCATGATAAATGTGCCAGACACACCGACACGTAGTTTCACTAGTAGTTTCTATGGGGCCCTGCAAAGGTCAACGAAAGATATGAGCTGGCAGCCACCAAGTGTGTCAGTACCGACACCAAGGCAAATCAGTAGGGAAAGAAGTTTGTAGTAACTCATCAAAGGTAAAGGTCAACACACACACACCCGTGCACACACACACAAATGCAGACACTCACTGTACTAAGAAGAAAAATTAACTTTATCTGTTCCACATACGTTATTGAGAAAAAACAGCTAAAATACCACAATATATCAGCGGCAAGAGCTTAGAGCTACATAAGTCTCCACATAAGAAATGGGACCTTGACTTAAATCTTGGAAAGAGAGAGGATAAGGGAACCCAAAAATGCAGTAGAAATAGTATCCCAAGCTGGGAAAATGGGAGGGGAAGGAAACAAAGATGTGGAGAGAAGAATTAGCAAGTCTGTTGGATGAGTGGGGGGCTGTGATAGAGGTTCTCTGGAAAAGGAGGAAAATAAAAGCTGTGAAGGTAAATTGGGGTCAGATGTTGAAGGGCTTTGAATGCCAGGCTGCTTTTAGAAGCTATAGAGAGTCATGGAAGAATTTTGAGTAGAGGAGAGAAATGAAGAAAGATTCTTAAGATTTTCCCCAAAATGAAGTCTTTCTAAACTCCAGTCCCATGATATGCAGCATAAAAGGTGGGTTCTCTGGTCAAAGATGTTTGGAAGACACCATACACCCATCACTGTCTTGGGAGATAGTAATGTCCATTAGCCAGCAAGGTACTGACAAGTCCTACAGGCAAAATGTCGAATTTTTATTTAGCCCAGCTTTTCCCAAACCCATTTGACCACACACTCTATGTGGTGTGAGACATTTTATAGAACACAGTTAGAATATTGCTGTTCTGGGGGGGGGAAGATTAAAGATGAAAGAGTTTTTGAGATCTTGAGAGTTTCCTCCAGAGTAATCTTTTAAGCCAAAGTCTTCAGTTCTTTAAAAAAAGGAATCTTGGGTTATGACCCCCAAGGTACAACAGAGTCAGTAGGGATAAGAAAACTGTGAAGAGGTCCCCCCTCACTCTTGGAATGACCCCTGACCTCTAGCCCAGCCCCCTCCTCATTCCAGACACAATAGACACATGGCAACATGAACAAACTGTGGCTCCAACATTTATGCCTTTTGGTGACATTAGAAATTCATCTGGGCAACATAATATAAAGCCTTTTAAGGGTCACAGTTAAAAAGCTCAAAGGATTTAAAATGCCTGTGTATGACTCCATAAAAACAACTCACCAAATTTGTATACTGTTTTCTTCTCTACTTTAACATAATTTCTTAAAAAACACCAAGATTAGAATCAAGTTTCAAATGGTTTTAACAAGAGTAAAAGTGAATACTGACATTTTGCCTCACACGTTTTTGTTTTTTTTATTTATTTTTAAAACACGTCTTATTTTTCAGGACCATTTTACCCTGTCAGAGTCTCAGAACCCACTTGTAAGATAGGTAGGAAAGACGGTATGACCCCTCCTCTCACAGGTGTGGAAATTGAGGCCCAAGATGTGTTGAGATGTGCGTAAACTCAGTTGGTGGGGAACTGGAAAGTGGAAATCAGGATTCCTGGCTCTACACACCATGCTCTTAGGAAATGAGAATCAGAGACAGAGAGTATTAGGTGTCAGATGCTTACTAAATTTGACTTGCATACCTATTCTGTCCTGGGCATTTAATATACCCATGGTCTCTAACCCCAGGTAAGATTGTGCCCATTTTACAGGTGAAGAAGCAGAGGTTCAGTGAGGTGAAATGCCCTTGTCCAAAGTCACACAGCTCAGACGTTACAGAGGCAGGACTCTGGGTGACTGTATATACCACGGTTTCAGGAATGATGTCAGCCCATTAATCCCCACTTTTCAACAAGTAAAAATGATCAATACCAAGTAATTAGCCTGGCTTATTACATTGTACGTATCACTTTCCCTATAACCTCAGAAGCAACCCATGAGTCTAGGACAAGCATCTTAGAGAAAGGAACCAGGCTCTGTAAGGCAAAGCAAATGATCTGGGCAGGTAAGGGGCAGAATCAGGATTTGGGTGTGGGAACGAGGCAATGCTCTACTCATTACACATCCCTCTGGCTGCTGTGCGTCCGTGACCCAAGAACACCTCTCATTGGCCCTCCTCCTTTCCCACTGCCAGGATGATGGTCTACAGTGGGCTGACCAACAAGTCCGCTCTTCTCTATGACTCCCTTCAAACCGAAAGCGTCCCCTTCGAGGGCCTGCTGAGCGAGGGCAACAGCATCCGCATTGAGTTCACATCCAACCAGGCCCAGGCGGCATCAGCCTTCAACATCCGATTTGAGGGTGAGTGTCTGCAGGGGCCTCCCTTTCTCCTAGGGTGGCGATGTGGGAGCAGGGGAAGCATGGGGGGGGCTGGGGCTGGGTCCTGAGAGGTAGAAATCTGTCTGGTCAAGGATGAGGGAGGCCTAGTGGCCAGACTGACCCTTGGACTTCCAAAAGCAGACTTGGTTTTACTAATAACTACACCTCCCGTTTACTGAACACCTACTATATGCCCCGTGCCTTGTGGGCAGTGTGCATTTGATGCTCTCCACACTGCAATGTGAGAGCTGTTGTTATCGTGTAGAGGAGTAAACTGAAGTTAGGGAATTTGGGTGACTTGCCCTAGCCACCAGTTAGAAACAAATAGAGCTCAGACTTCTGTCCCGCTTGAGTCTGGACCCTTAAGCTCTGTTCTACTCAGTGAGAGCTTCCTCCAAGAGGCATTGCTAAGGGCATCTCCTGCTCAATCCTGGCCCTTTAAGGAGGGATGCCCTTGGGGATTGCATGTGCCTTTGGGGGACTTTCAGTTCTGTCTTCCTTAAGTTGGTCTTTCTCTTAAACAAACATATGGTTTCAATTCTCAGAAATCAGGTCTCTTAGGGGAAGGATCCATATGGGATATTAAAAGGAATTGAAATACAAAAACTCGGAAGGTTTGGGAGGACAGAGAGTCTTCATCCCATTTTAAATAGGAAAAAACAATAAGACCCCAAGAAACCACATGAATGGCCCCAGGGCCCTCAGTTAATCAGCTAGCACCAGATCATGGGGTCTGGTACCTATTTTCCTTGGAACTCCCCTGCACGTCAAGAAGGGACCCATCTTCTGAGATACGGCCCTGTGAGGGGTGCCTGACTCACCTGAGCTGCTTCCTCTCTTTTTGAATCTCCACCCCAGCCTTTGAGAAAGGCCACTGCTATGAGCCCTACATCCAGAACGGGAACTTCACCACGTCCGACCTGACCTATAACATTGGGACCATCGTGGAGTTTACCTGCGACCCAGGCCACTCCCTGGAGCAGGGCCCGGCCATCATCGAGTGCATCAACGTGCGGGACCCCTACTGGAATGACACAGAGCCCCTGTGCAGAGGTGAGCGGCCCAGCTGCTCTCTTCCCGTGGTGCCCCGGGGACCTACTCCCCCTCAGATGCAAAGGCCACAGCCCCAGTGCAGAGGCCGGTCACCCGTTTGCATAGCAAATTTACCATTAGCTCTCACTCTCCTTTGGGGCAGGTGTACTGCTTGTCGTGGAGAAAATTACAAAATCGATCGATTCTCAAAAGTGCCCCTTCCTCCAGGTACAGGTCTCATAGCGCACAGTTTCAGGAAAGGCTTTCTGCATAGAGTTCAGCGCCTAGGTACCCCCTCTGCTGCGCGTTCTTGTGCAGTGTACAACCCACCCCACAGCTCAGGGCAGTCCTGAGCCTGATTGAAAAGAATGATAATAATAGTTGTTAACAGAAGTGCAAAAACTGTGTTGCAGGCACTCTGCCAAAGGCTACCTACACACATGATCTGATTTAATCCTCATTACAACCCTTCCTATTGACCCCATCTATACATGAGGAACATGAAGCTGTGAAGGGACACACCTAAGAATACAGTGACGGTAATTGGCAAGGGAGGGAATGGAACTCAGGTCGCTCGCTCTTTTCTCAGAGACCTGTGCTCTGAGTCCCTCTGGAAGGTGTTGGCTCTGTAGAGCCCTCATCTACATGGGCCTCCCATGTCCTGCCCTCCTCTTCTCCCCATATCCAAGACCACTGAGCCCCCCGAGCCTGGGTGCCTGAGTAGCACGGAAGTAATGAAGAGAACCTTTGCTCCTGGAGGCTGCTGCCTGCATGGTGCTTGGCGTGAAATCACAGCCTCGCCGTGGTGAGGGATTGATCTCTGTATTAAATGTGCCGGTTTAACAGAGCGGAATTTATTGGTGCTTTGGCCTCTGCCACATTGAGAACTTTCCAAAGCGGTAAACACAGAGCGGAATTTAAAGGGCCAGGCACGGCCACATCTCTCCTTCCACGTCACAGCCGGGGTCTTTCACAGTTATGTGAACTCAGAATTACCCAGCACTTCCCTTGTGCCAGGCTCTGTGCGGTATGTGACACCCATGAGCCCAGTTAAGCTTCAGAATAACCCAGTGAAGTCAGCAGGGGTGTTACTTCAGCGTTACAAAGAAAGGAAACTGAGGCCCCAAGAAGTTACACGCCTTGTCACAGAGCCTGTTGGTGGCAAAGGCAAGAATAGAACCCAGGTCACCTGACTCCAGTGTACCGTTTTGTAGCCACTTGCTCACTCTGCACAACAGCAGGACGGGAAGGATTCTGCCAGCACTTTGAACTTTGTCCTTGGTCCTGAAAGAACTTATAGCTCCACAGTCATCAACTCTGAGCTAAAGGAGGCAGGTGACCAGCCCCAATGTAATCATCCCATGCATGTATGACTACCTGAGGTGCAGGTACCTGTCCACCATACACGATGAGTCGTGACTATGTGACTTCGTAGCCCACACTCTTAACCGTTATCCCACGCTGGCTTCCTTATAAATAAAGTGTGTCTGTCTGTGTCTTACAGCCATGTGTGGCGGAGAGCTGTCTGCCGTGGCTGGGGTGGTGCTCTCCCCAAACTGGCCAGAGCCCTACGTGGAAGGTGAAGATTGTGTCTGGAAGATCCACGTAGGAGAGGAGAAACGAATTTTCTTAGATATCCAATTGTGAGTATTGCTTAATGGACCCCCAACCCCACCAGACTGGGGAAGAAGCTGGTCCTGCTTTATTCTTTCAATCAATATTAAGTAAGCATCTACTATGTGTCAGGGGCTGTGCAAAGAACTGGGGTCCCCATGGTGAAGGAAACAACATCATACGCACAGAGAGAAAGTCTGTGCTCAGGAAGTCCTGTCTGCTAAGGAAGCAGATATTAACTGAGGAGATGCACCAATCATTGCACACTGTATCTTTGATAAGTGGTGGAAGGGGAGGTGCATGGTGCCAGGATATTCTATACTGGGGATTTAATACAAGGAGGGTCAACCAAGCCTTCCCTGGGAATCTGATACTAAAGCTCAGAGTGAAAGGAAGAGTTGGAGTGAATGTACCCAAAAGGAACAGAATGTGCAAAGGCCTGTGGCAAGAGCAAGCGCGGCATTTTCAAAGGACTGAATGGCCAACGTAGCCAGAGGAAGAGGGCAGTGTCACACTTACTCTCTGTACTGCAGTAGTTTACTTCCTATATGTCTCTCTTAACTACACCACAAGGGCCTTGCAATCAGGGCCTGCTGTGATTTATCTCTGTTCCAGGGTCTAACACAGAGCCTGACACACAGTAGGTGCCCAGGTAATGATTACTGAATGAAGAAATGTGGTAGTGAATGGACTTATTGCCTTGTGGCTGTTTCTTGTACTCAGTAGCGTTACCTATTAGATGCTCCATCCAAAACTCCCCCTCCCCAACTCCCCAGGAATCGGGACACTCACAGAGATCAGGGAAATGCCTACTCGGAGCCAGGTGCAACAGTGATTGCTCTAAACATGTATATCTTAGATAATTGTCCCACAAAACATACCCTGCCTGGTAAAGTGATTATCCCATCATCTGGATTCAGACCCCCTGGCTGGTGAGTAGCGGAGCTGAAATTTGAATCCAGCCTGTGCGGCTGCTCATTCATGCTCTTTCCACTGCCCCATGTGAAGTTGAGAAGGAAACAGAGATAGATGGTGGTGTCTGGAGAAGCAGAAGAAAGAGTTTTCTGGCAGACCCTGGCACCGTGGCTGGCAGGGAGCAGGACGCCAACTTCTGAAGAACCTCTCTGGATGTGTCCACAACCTCTAGGGGGTCAGTTCTCCCCACAAGCCTGAAGTGCAAACCCAATAGGCAGTGCAGCAGGGCTTAGGGGCTGCGTGGTTCTGCAGAGGAGCCTTGCAAGTGAAGAGGGGATTTATTTGCAAAATTAGGAGTGACTATCTTTGGAGACTGTCTCTTAGAAACAATGGAAATGTCCTCAAAGGCTGTCACAGGACCTCCTGTTCCAGTTGAGTCAAAAACGTACAGACACTGCTTGATACTTAGATGGGGTTTTATTTCCACTATAAAGCATGCGATGGGGCAGCCAATCCAGGAACCTGGAGCAGTGAAAGCAGAAACCCTTCCCCAAAGCCAGGCCACCATTGGCATTAGCATCAGACGGGGGGAAGACTAGACTGTCTGTCTGATGGTTGTCTCGGCTCCCCTAGACGGAGTGTTGGCTGAAAGAGAGGGCCCCTGGCTTCCCCCCTGGGTGCCCTGTCAGTGACCCTGAGCAACCCTGAACCCGCCATCTGGCTTCTCTGGGCTTCACATTCCTTCTTGGCAAAGTGATAGGTCGCCTTGAACTTAGAGGGTGTACACGCAAACTCTTACAGGGCAGGCAGGTCACATCAAATGGGAATGGGAGCTGGTGTTGCCCATTCTACCAGCCTCGTAGGCAAGAAAGATTTGGAGCTAGACCGTGGAAAGCTGGTAAATGTTCCATCCCTGGCTTTCTTGGCAGTGGGTAGGCGGGGAGCAATGCCCGGATGTGTAGCATTTGCCAGTCTCCATGGTTTAAATACTCCCACCATGGCCAGTTGTAAGCGACCCACATGATGCCAACAGGCTTCCCGAATGCCTGGACAGTTAACAATCAGCTCAGAGGACCCACATGAGCCTCCGGCTCCAACGCTGTCATGGTGAACTGGATCCTTCTCTTCCTCTCACACCCTGTACCACTGTCCTCTGTACAGCCTGTTGATTCTGCTCCAGAGTCAAAATATGCCCAGAGTTGTCCAAGCACCTCTGACGCCTCCACCGCCACTGCCATGGTCCAAGTCACCACTACCTCATCCCAGGATTATTGCAGCAGCCTTTTCATTTCTGTTCCCTTTGGGACTATTTTTAACCTGCGATCCTGTGAACACCTAAGGTGGCTCAATAACAAGCTCTGCTCAAAGCCCTACCCTTGCTCCACGTTCTAGCCAGAGAAAAAGCCAAACTTTTTATAAAAGGCCCTCTGTGTTCGGGCCCTGGGTACATCTCCTATTTCATTTCTTTCCACTCTGCTTCTTGGTCTCTCCATTTGGCCACACTGGCCTCGGTGCTGTTCCACAAACCTACCCCAGGGCCTTTGCCCTGGTTCTTCCTCCCCCTCACCCCCCCACCAGGGTGCTCCGCTCTGAATATCCACATAGCTCTGCTCACAGGTCACCTTCTCCAAGATGCTCTCCAACCCCCTTCCCTTAACCAGCCTTCCTAATCACTCTCAATACTCTTACCTTGCTTCACTTTCCCCATAGCTCTCACCACTACCCAACATCCCACACTTTGTCCTATTTGTTGAAGTATTTCAACCCCTACTTCCTCCACCTAGAAGGTCACCTCCATGAGAACAGAGGGTATTTTGTTGTTGTTGTTTGATTCATGGCTGTCATCCCCACTTGTAGGTCAGTGCCTGGCCCATGGTAAGTGCTCAATAAATAAGAGTCAACGAGATAAAGGTAACTTGTCATGGTCCTACGGCCATGAAGTTTCAAAGCCAGAATCTGAACTCAAATGTACATCCAGCTGGCTATGATGAGCCAGGAGGAGGGGCGGGGGAGTCAGAAAAATAGGGGAAGAGCCTCTGGAAATGTCACCTCCATTTCTCAATAAACCCACATTTATTACATAACCAGCAACCTGGTTAAGAAATAACATTTTGGCTAAAAATTATCGAACAAAGTAACAGTAGTGGGAAGACCTCCAAGAGGTTTTATGGAGTGATAATATCCAAGGATTTGCCATCACAGACTTAGAATTAGACTCTAGAGTGGGAAGACTTCAGAGGTCCCCCAACCCAGTGATGCTCAAATCCACTGGCAGAGTTTGGAGACCAAGTGGGGTGGGGTTAGGGAGGCCATGTTGTTCTTCTGGATAATCTGGGCATTCGATGCTAAGCCAAGGTGATGTTGCTAAACAAAGATGCTAAGTGCAGGTGATGATGGGACCACAGACAGGCTCCAAGGTGGAGCCAATGAGGAAGCTATGCCCACCCCCCGCCCCCCACCCAGGGCAGCTTTTTCTTCCTCCATGAGGCACACAGCCAGCGTCATCCCAGGGCCTTAGGATTTGAAGTGACATCAAAATCCATTCAGTCCAGTTTCAATCACCATGGACCTGTTGTGAAGGCTGTAATTTTTGTCACTGAGCAAGTTCCATTTGCTCCCACACTCATTGATTGTGCGTCCACTGTGAACAAGGCACTGGCTGGGCTCTGGCAGTGAACAAGACAGATGCAGCCCTGCCTTTGGAGAACCCACACTGGCAGCTGAAGTGGCACAGCAAGAGGAAATGCAGGGGCTCTCGGGGCTCGGAATGGGAGAGGCGAGCCTGGGGTAGGACGTGGAGGCAAAGCTTTCCTGAGAAAGTGACATCCAAGTCAGTGGTTCTCAACGGGGCGATTTTGTCAAGTCCTAGGGGACACTTGACAATGTCTGGAGGCATTTCTGATTGTCACAATTGGTGGTGGGGGGAGGTGCTACTGGGATCTCGTGGGGAGAGGCCAGGGTGCCACTAAACATCCTGCAATGCACAGGACAGCCCCCACCACAAAGAATTAGCAGACCCAAAACGTCAATAGTGCCCAACTAGAGAAACCCTCATCTGAACTGAAAGACAGATAGAAGACGGGCAAAGATGGAGGGGAACAGCGTTTCAAGCGAAGGGAACAGCATGTGCGAAGGTCCAGAAGCAGGAAAGCCCAACTCTCTTCTCCTTGGCCCATCATATCGAGTATTTGCTGAGCACTTAGTACAGCACAGGGGCTCACATCCCAGGCACCTTCACAACAAGTACATGTAGTGGATTCTATTATTACCTCCATTTGACAGATGAGTAAACTGAGGCTCCGAGATTTGGAAGAGTGTGATCACACAGCTGGAAACTGGCAGAGCAAGGACTGACTCCCTGCTCACTGCATGCCCAGGGTCTGGGGTCCTCCCAGCACTGGACAGGAGCTGGAGGAAGTCCCGAGTAGCAGGGGCTTCATGACACAGGAGGGGTGGCATCAGTGAAGAAGGCCTGTGAGGTGGAGGTGGAATCAGGCAACGCCTTGAAGGCCGCAATGGGGAGTCTGGACTTGCCCAAACCAGGTAGCAGTTAAGGGGATTAAAGCTTTGCAAAAGGGAGCCGAGTCCTGCAGTCACCAGCCCGAGGCTTTCTCTGGCAAACTTGGGCACACACTTGGCAGAGTGGCATCTGGACTTGGCACCTCCTTCCTCCCCCAGAGGGAGTGAAAATAGCATCTCACCAGCGAGGGTTACGTGAGGCCCAAGAGCTGCTGGGTTTAATTTATCTCGCTTGGTTTCCGCTGACAGTTTTAGTAAACCAATTTGGGTTTGATAGTAAAAATAATTCTGTCCTCAGGGCCCCTCAGCCCTGCCTAAGTGTTTGCAATTGTTATTTATCACAGTGGCGAGGAGGAAGGCGTTTGCACTGCAGACTGAGCTGGGTTGGTGGCCCATAGCAGGCGCTGGGCAGTGTTTGCTGAGTCATGAGGACATAGCCACATGTGCCAGGCGAGTGGGGACTTTTTCTTCCCTCGCCTACTGGGCAGATCTGTTGATGCTGTGGGCATTGAAAATAATGGTTGTAACCAGCCACTGTCTATGAGGAACCTACTATATGCTGGGCCCTGAGTTGCATAATTTATATCCACAAGCAATAATAGACGTGAACATTATTAGATAGAGATAATAATTACATAATATAGAGCCAATGTGAGTAGAGATAATTACAGAGGGGTGATTATCCAAATTAGAGATAATGTATGCAAAAGCACATTGCATGGGGTCTGGTGCAGAGTTGGCGCTTCATAAATGGAGATTACGATTACCAAGAATCCTTATAAGGCAGATATTATCATCATCATTTTATGGATTTGGAAATGACGGCACAGAGAGGTTAAGTGGCTTCCTCAGATCACACAGCTAGTAAAGGACAGGGCCAGGGTTTGCATACACACTGTAGCCTCCACTTAACTCATTGACTTAAACTGCCTTTTGGGGGACCAGCTATAGTCTCAGTGATGAAGCAGGAAGGTTCCCAGGCCTTCAGCAATTCAAAATTCAGGAAGGGAAGTAGGGCTATAAACAGACAACCTGGCAAGATGCAAAGTGCTATGGATGGTGGTGTGGAGGTGGGGAGGTTGCAGGTGCTGGATTTATCTCTGCGGGTTTTGCAAATGTCACAGAGAGGGTGACGGCCAAGTAGAATCTTCAAGAGTGTTAGTTGGCCAAGCTGTAATGGGGGAAGGGCTTTCCAGGAAGGGCCCAGGTGAGCAAAAGATTCAAGCAAATGAAAACAGTGACCGTTGGGCACCAAATGGATACCTGGAATTATAGCATTAATTAGGACCATCTGCCTAGAATTGGAGGTGGGAAGGGGGGTTGCATAATCTTAAGATAAGTTGGGACCCCCAGGCCAAACCTTCATCCCCCAAATACCTAGCCCCTAACCCATGATAAGCCTCCCAGATCTGCCACGAATCTGCCACTGACTCTAAAGCACAACTGAGCATGACATTTTTAAATCCTTAAGGATGTATTAAATCTCTATCTGTCTCTATATCTATCTAGGTATCTGTTGGATTGGTGCAAAAATAATTGTGGTTTAAAAGGTTCACAACAATTGCAAAAATCGCAATTACTTTTGCACCAACCTAATATCTCTCTATCTATTTCAAGACAAAGGAGAGTAAAAGAACCAAGGCATTGTTGGTGAAGGCATCATAGGATGGAAGAGCTGGGAGGGGCCCAGAGAGGGGAGGTAACTTACCTAGCATCACACAGCTGAGTGTGGCTGCAAAAGCTGAGCGGAGAGACCATCACGTTGCAAATGCCACATGGCAGAGGAGATGCAAAACCGTCTAGAGTCAAAGAGATTTGCATTTAAATTCTGACTCAGCTGCTCACTAGCTCTGTGGCCTCAGGCAGGTTACTGAAGGTGGTGATGCCTGCCTCACAATAGGATATTTTGTTCACGTTCTCCCCAGTGCGTGGCACACTTCAGTACTCAATAAGTAGCTGTTGGATTTTTAAAAGAGATGGTGAGTGTGTACGTTAATTAAATAACATGTAAAATCTCTTAGTAAGGTTTCTAGCATAAAATAGGCAAATAACCACAACTAACACAATTTTCACCCCCATTATAGGCCAGATTTTATGCTAAACACTTAGCATGCATTATTTCATGGCCACCATTATCATCGTTATCATCATCATCGAAATCCATGCCTAACTTTCATTAAGCACTTACTATTGGCTAGTTGCCAAGCGCTTTATGCATATTAAATCATTTAACTTTTACAAGGAAACCTATGTGGTATCACTATGATGATCCCCTTTTTACAGATAAGGAAACTGAGGTTCAGAGAGAGATGAAGTCACATGCCCAAGGTCACAAAGCTAGGAAGAGGCCAAGTCAGGACTCGAACCCAGGTCTCTGGGGCCAATGTCAGCATTATACCACCCAATGAACGGTAGTGAGGTGCTCCACAAGGGAGAAAGCCCTTGCCCCATGCACAAGGAGAGGGGCAAATGTCAGAAGAAGACACAGAGGTTCAGAGTGGAGCCCACCACTTCCTGGGTTCCTATTACAAATATACGTATATCTTTGGAAGAAAAAAGTTTCAGCCAAGCTCCAGCTTGCCTGAGTATTGCCTGGCTCCAATGCAAAGCCCAGCCCCAAATATCTCCCTGTTTATGGGCTCCAGCACAGTTCTCTAACCAGGAAATAAAAGGACCTAATAACAAACTCCTATAACCATATGATTGATAGCTGCAGAATATTTCTCTTCAGCTGCTGCCAACCTGCTCTGTGCTAAGTTAATTCCAAGCCCTAAAAATTAAGTGCCTTGTCCAGGAGCACTTCAGTCCTTCGGAGATATAGCTCTTTGGGGCTACAAGAATTCCGCTTGAGAGCCAGACAAGAAGGGAGAGTCAAGAGTAGTCGAGAGTAGCCTTGCTCCCAGGAGCACAGATTTCCAGACACCAGGAGAAATCCTTGGAGAAAAGGCCACAACAGAAATAAAAACCTCCCAATCCACTAGCAGATGGAGATAGGATTTCCCCCAGCACCAAAAGTTCTAAGGAATCCAAGAAGGAGCAGCCCACATTCCATCATATTGCAGATGAGGAAACTGAGGCCCAGAGCTGGGAACAGACTACCCCCAGGCCACTTTATCAGTCAACTATTGCTGCGTAACTAATTACCTCAAACTCAGGGTAAAATGGCAAGCTTGCAGCATCGCTTACGAGTCTACAAGTCAGTGAAGAGGCTTTTGTGGTCTCAGCTGATTCACTTGTGTCTGGGGGCAGCTGCAGGTTGGGTAGGTGGCTCTGCCCTTTCTCATGTATTTGGGGTAAATTAGTGTCAGATGGCCTAGGCACCTCTCTTTTGCATGTGTGTCTCAGACTCCAACAACTAACTCAGGCTGCTTCCCTTGGTGACTGGCCAGGGTTCCAAAACCAAGAGCAGAAGCATTCAACGCCTCCTGAACCTGAACTAGGAATAGGCACAGCGTCATGTCTGCCATATCCTGTGGCAAGCCACAAAGCAAGGGCCAGCCCAGATTCAAGGGGTGGAGAAACAGACTGCATCTCTTGATGGCAGATACTTGGAAGCCTCAATGCAAAGGGTGCAGACGCAGAGAGGCCCAGAGTTTTGAAACAATTTTGCACTCAAGTTACCACAGTCAAAGAAGAGGTCAGAACTCAGGTCTCCTGGCTCTAGTCCAAAGCACCAAATAACATCACCATGTCCAATGACCCTGCACGTGGCCACTATTGCCCCCATTTTACAGATGAGGAAACAGAGGCTCAGACAGGTAAAGCAACTTGCCTGCGATACCCCCGTTAAGAAGTGAAGCAGACAAGATTTGCATCTAAGGCTTGGTGCCTGGCATTTGGAAGGCTCAGAAAATGTTTCCTACTCTACGTGATACTTTCAACATGTGGGAGAAATACTCTAGAAAGATCCTGAGTTTTCTCCGAAAGAGGAAAAGGCTTTTGCTTGTGGGAGGAAGTCTTGGGCTCAGTTCTGAACTCTTCCACTTATTGTCCGTGTGACCTTTTTGATAAGTCACTTCACTTCTCTGAGCCTCCGTTTCCTATCTGTACAATGTGGATAATAATAGTACCTACCACCTCTTTGACTTTCTGAGAAGACGAAACATATGGCAAGGGTCCTGACACGTGACACAGGCTCAATAATTTAGTTGGCAGCTATGGTGATAAAGTCCTTCCATGGTGGGTGCACAAACTGAGCTACACATGAACACGTGCACACACGCCATGCATGTACAAAGGTGGAACGTGACAGTGAGCAATGTAGTGGCTTCCACCAAAGGTGCTAATGTGGGATCCCACCTGATTGCGTACTCCCCGTCCCCCATTGTGCAAGGACTTGTCGTCGGCACTGGTAACTTGGACACACAAGTTCTAGGATGGGTCCTCCCTCAACACCTGCCGGTTTTCTGCTCCTCGGCCATGCCAGGCTCCTCCCAGCCTTGGTGATCGCAGGAGCATCTGTGGGAGGGGACGTGCCGCCGTTTCAAGCAGGGACATTGCCTTGCTGGTGGATACCTGTGAGCGCAAGGCGTTCAGATGCGGTTAGATCTGACATCCCAGGGAGCCACGACTACTTGCCTCATGAACCCCTCATGTGCAGTGGCCTCATGCGCTTACTACTGGGCAAGTGTTTATGGAGGGCGCTCCGTGTGGCTGGTGTTACGCTGGAGTTTCTGTGGCTCAGAGTTAACAAGAACTCCATGGACTGAGCCCTTACTGTACCGAACTGCTCTGAGCACATTCCCTCTGGTGACTTATTCTCTAAACCACCAATGCGTTCACACGGTGATGTTCCCCGTGCCACAGAGGAGGACGTGGAGACGCGGAGGGGCTCGGTGGCATGCCCGCTGGACGTATGGGTGCCAGGGCTCGGACCCGCCTCCTGTCACGTCTCAGCCCTGCCTCACGAAGTGGAACCCACATTATCCTGATGGCAGCCAGCCTCCCTTTGAGAGTTGTGAAAAAGCAGTGACATGCTCAGACCTGCAGTTTAGACAGCACACCCCGACAACTGGCACAGGGTAGAGGGAGGAGTCAGAGGTGAGGCAGGGGGCAGAGACCCTGACCGTGGTCCTATGACAGCCGTGGTCCTGTGATGGCCGTGGGCCTGTTTGTCATGGTCCTATGATGGCTGTGGTCCTGTGATGGCCGTGGGCCTGTTTGTCATGGTCCTATGACGGCCGTGGTCCTGTGACGGCCGTGGGCCTGTTTGTCATGGTCCTATGACGGCCGTGGTCCTGTGACCGCCGTGGTCTGTGATAGGCGTGGTCCTGTTTGTCATGGTCCTGTGATGGCCGTGGTCTGTGATAGGCGTGCTCCTGTTTGTCATGGTCCCGTGATGGCCGTGGTCCTATGACAGCCGTGGTAACAGAAGCCCCTGCTCACCTGTGTGGTGCCTCCTAGGGAGGACTCGTGCTTTGTTTTGGCCTGGAGGATGGTTCCCACGCAGAGCCCACACTGCTGAACTTGGGCTTACGGGGAGTCATTTGACAGCTCAGATGAGCCACATGAAGGCTTTACAAGGTGAGGCCTTCAAGAGGACGTGTCATAATGGGGATTCAAAATGACAGGAAACATATCCCGCGGCTGTCAGCGCCTGCTGGGGAGGGTTCCCTCACTTCTTCCTCCAGCAATGCGGAGCCCTGGACCCACTTTTCTCTGCACACATGCCAGGCACACCACACACACACACACACACACACACACACACACAATACATCACACTACACACCTCACGTCACACACCAACTCACACAACACACACATACCATATCACATATACCAACAACCACACACAATACACACAATCATACACACACACACACCTCACATACCCACCATACCACACACACCAACAGCACACACAATGTATACCCAACACGTACAGGTACACACCACATACACACACACCACAAATCCCAATCCACCCTTAATTTTACTCTAACTTAATTATGCTATAATTATGCTTAAGGTTAGCTCCTGCACCCTGACTTAGAGTTCCTAAAATGAATAAGGCCTGGGGTCCCACACACTAATTTTATAAATTTGGGGAAATACATCCTGAAAGGGGAAGAGATGTGGGTATTGCCCCATAGGAAAGTCGCAGAAGGACCACAGTCTGCCTGTGGTCACCCTTGGGTCTGGGAAACCCACACTTTACCAACCTCTATCTGAATCTTTATAGTCCCAAACAGATCCCTGAATTGCTATCAAATGAGGGAGTGGGGAAAATATGGGGTCCCACCTTCTGAATAGAAGGAAAGCATGAAATATTTTGTCCATGACCATGTTAAGTAATTTTTTTTTACAATTCATGGATTCTGAGATTTTCATCTGGGGTCAGTGAGGCCCAGGCTGGGCAAGCAGCTTCTCTATCATCATAGAGCAAAGAAGTGGCATAGGAGTGACCTGTCACTGAGATCTCCTCCTGACACCAGATTTTGCTGCCATACTACCTGCCACAGCCCCCTCACCTCTTAGCAGATCATGTAGCTCATTATAAATATTTTTATGATAAAAGATGCTTTTTAAATTGAATTCCTGGATCTAATTATGTTATTTATAGCTCTCAACAATATCATCCCCATTTTACAGGTGAGAATACTGAGGCTCAGAGAGGTTAAGCCGCTTTCTCAAGGTCACCCAGCTAGAAACCAGCACATCCAGGATTTTCAGCACTGTATCCCAAGATGGAGTGAAAACAGCAGGGTGGTTGAGGACGGATTTCTTTGTAGGCAAAGCAGCTGGGAACTGTTGGGTTTCCCTGGTCCACAGTGCTGGGTATGAAATGTCATGTCGTTGACCTTGACAAAGCTTTGCCTGCCATGTTCTGAGATGACTCCATCCAGGGACGTGGAAATGAGAAACAGCTTAGGCCATGGAATGGTCTCAGAGGAAACACACGTCCAGCACGGGGCGGGGGGGGGGGGTCTCTTTCTTCTGCTTTTTCACTTTAAGGATAAGAGACGTATTGATTGAAAAGGGGGAAAAGGTGGAGGGAGAGGAGAAATTAAGAAAGACAAAAGGCGGTGTAGAACAGAGACTGGGTCTCCTGCACACTGAAACGTCACAGCAGCCGCTTTCAGTCCCGGCTGCCATGCAATCTCCTGGGGAGTTTTAAGTGACACTGACAACCGGGTCCCCCCCCCCAGAGATGCTGAGGTCTTGTAGGTCAGGGGTGCAGCTCGGGCATCATTGTCTGCAGTTTTTAAACCTCCCTGATACAGCCAATGGAGAACCCCTGGGTGAAGCTGGGTTCTGCGTGTGACATAGAGAAGCACTTGGTGACTATGGGGGGGGAGAGGAGAAGAAGGGAGGAAAGAAGACAGGGGGAAGAAGAGGAAAAGGGGAGGAACAAAGAAGGAAATAAGAAAACTGTTCATTTTGTGTGCTTTCAGATGTCCTTTTCGGGAGCCAAAGAGATTGGTGTTCTCCCTGGAGTTGACATGCTTTCTTGTGCTGTCTGCCATTTTGCCATTTCATCAAATTAAATTGAAACCAAATTAGCACTGGACCAAAGGGCCCCTCTGCAATTCCACAGGGCTGAGCAGTGTCTGAGCTAACTGTGTGGCAGCGTGAAGGGCCAGAGGCCCTGGGATCTGGGCCTTTCTGGGCTTAGTTTACTCCTCTGTCAAATGGGAGTAGGAGCGTTTTCTCTGACCCCTTGCTAAGGGGATTCGATGAGAAAATGGACACAAAGGAATTCTGAGCAGGTCGTTTTTTAAATGGCTTTCAGAAAAATACGTGTTTCATCAAAGTTGTATTGCACCTACAACTGCATTTATGGGGCTTTGGTTCTTTTTTTCCTTTAGTTAAATCCTATGGTAGAGTTAATCACCATCCCTACTGATTCGTGAAGATCCTGCCTTAACTGCAAGACAGACTTTTCTTAAGAAAGCCATTCAATCCCTCCACGCCTCAGTTTGCTCATCTGGAAAACGGAGATAAAATCACCATCATGCATTCATGTAAACAACATTTATTTTACCCGTGCCAGGCACTGGACTGGGCTTCGGGGATATGCGGATAAGAGTACGTGGTGTCAGGGAGCTGGCAGCCTTGCGTGAACACTGGCACAGGCAAATGTGGTTCGGTGCTGAGGCTCTGCCTTCCCACTATATAGGTTTGGATCCTGGCTCTCCTGCATGACCAGCTCTGTGAGCTTCAGAGTGTTTCATTACCCCGGGTGCCTCAGTTTTCTTAATATGTGAAATGGGTGACAATAGTAGTTTTTACAGCATTTGAGGATAAAGTGAAATGGTACGTGTGATGTGCTTCGACCATCTCCTGGCATGTAAGAAGCCTTACAGAGAACCTGCCTAGTTATTATATAGCTGCAAATGTAGGGTGTGTAGGGGGCACAGAGGGACCTTGAGGAATTAGTAAACTGTTGTCAAGCAGAGAGATGAGGCGAGGTATTCCAGGTAGAGGGACCAGCATGGCCTACAGCAGGTCGAGGGACTACCAAGGGTCTGGGATACGAAGATGTTAGAGACAGCAAAAGTGGGTGGGGGCCTCGCTGTCGACCTCCTGGAAGTCCTGGAAAGCCGAGAAACTGGATTTTTATTCTGTGAGCTCATTTTTGCTATTTCCACAGTCCAATTTATGTCACCAAGTGACTTTTTCCCTCCTTAAATTGCATATAAATTGGCATGCCTTTTTCACTCGGTTCATTCTAAGCAAAATAATGCCCATGAAATTAGAAGTGTGATGTGCAAACCATATATTTGTATATTTTTTCTAATTCACATTTAAATAAATACATAACCACTAGACATTTTCAAATATGTTTGTCTACCTAAAATCATCTTGTGAACGCCACTGGGCAAAGCCTTTTAAAGGCAAGGTTTCTAGGCAAAGGTCAGGTGTTGGTTTAGAAAGAAATGAAGAAAAGCAGGGTGGCTTGGGCATCATTTCTTTCTACGCCTTCTGTGGAATATTAACTCCAGCTCCACAGTTACAAAGCTCACCTACCGCCTTCCAGGCACATCCAGGCTCCTGATTGGTTGGGGGTAAGGGGGCGCCTGCTGCGGGGGGAGGGGGGGGGAATTAGCCGCCCATACAATGCTTAGGCATACACTGCCCTCTACTGGCCAAGAAAAGAATTGCTTCAGCAGAAAAGAGCATGCTAATCTATCAGATGCAAATTTGCATTCTATCCTCACCTCTTTGGCTCTCTAGACCATAGTGGAAAGCAATAATGAGGGTCCCTCAGGCCGTTTTTACCCTTTTTGAAGAGGTAATACATTAATATGATTCAAAATCCAAAGGTGTTAAGGGGTGTGCTGTGAAAATTGTTTCCCACCTTTCCCCCCCAAACAGCCCCCTCTCCCGTTCCCCTCCCTCGAGGGAACCACCAGAACTAGTTTCTTATGCATCCTTCCCAGCCTCGTTTTAAATATTTCACAACAACATAAGAGAAATCTCGTCTCTACCAAAACAAAACCACCCAGACGATGTAACAAGTTTAACACTGATTTTATTATATACTCTGTTATACATGATCAATAACGACAACAAAATTAAATAAATGTAATTGTTCGCAAGAGATGTATCAGGTTTAGGAGACAAAATCTTTTTAAAGCAGGGAGGCTGTAGGAAGAAGAACTATTATCTTGGTAGGGGAAAAAAGTGTTGGAAATAATGGGTTTAATCAAATAAACTTGAGCGACGATGTCGTAAGAGCAAAAGATGTGCCAGGATGAGAGGAGCAGTCAGATGGGGCTTCCTCATCTTGCAGATTTTATCTGTAATTTTTTTATTCACACTTTCTGATACAAGACTGAACCCAGGCACACTTATTGGAGACGCGTATCCATGGCTTTCAAAGTACAAAATAGCGGACCCCTATCTCAGCCTTTGGCATCCAACAGAGAACTAGGTTTGAATCCTAAGTCTGACTTCTATGTAACCTTAGGCAAGTGACTTCTCCTGGTTGAGCCTCAGTTTCCTTATCTGTAAAATGGGGACGATCGTAAGTCTTAGTTTGTGGCGTTGTTGTTTGAGTTCTTAATCCTCAAGAGGTGGCGTGGTTGTTATTCAAACGCTAAATGAGGATTTGAGGAGATCTTGTCTCAGATATCCAGTGGGACCAGTGTTTTAACTGCCCCGAAACAGGGAGGAGCTGAAAAAGGACATCAGAAGGGCTGCTCAGGCTCTGGAAGGGGCCAAGGAGGTGCCTAGAGCAGGGTCAAGTTAGGGAAGGAGAGGAAGCCAGAGCCGCATTGGTCAAGGTCTCAGGCTTGATTCTGATGACCTTCATATCTAAGGAGAATGGAGGGTGTAGTCAATAGGGGCCCAGGAGGCACGTGAGGCGGAACTCATTTGGGGTCTCCCCAATCATTAAGGGTGTTCAGATTAACCCCTGGGACAAGTACTGAAAGCCACCAGGATGAGAGGAGTCCTTGCTCCCAAGGTTGACACAAGTGAGAGTCCGTTTGGGGGCAGGACCCAGGCAGGAACGGAGTCAGAGGCACGGTCTTCCTTGGGCTGGTGTTGATTCCCCCAACACACACTCAGCACCGTAGTGAGAGAGAGGGACACAGTGGCGAGTGGGACGTCAGGGAGCTTCTTGTCTAGTGTAGACACGCTCAGGACCATTGGGGTACCGAGTGCTGAGCTCCATATGCAGGGTGAGCACAGAAGGGGCTCCCAGACCCGACTCAGGAGACTCTATGCATGAGAAAATCACAGGAGATTGAGACTGAAGAATGGTGGAGGTTGCCCAGTTCTAGCAAGGGAAGTTATTCAAGGCAGAGGAAATGGCATGCGGGGAGCCCCACAGGTGCTCTACATTCTTTGGCGAGATTGACAAGTCATTCAGTCTGGCTGGAGTGTCAAATAGTGGGTTGGAAGGGATAGTGAGAGATGAAGCTTTGGGGCTTTGCAATAGACGAGGAATCTATTGCAAAAAATAGATTCACAGGGGCGGCCAGATGGCTCAGTGGGTTAGAGCGCGAGCTCTGAACAACAGGGTTGCCGGTTCAATTCCCACATGGGATGGTGAGCTGCGCCCCCTGCAACTAAAGATTGAACACGGTGACTAGACTTGGAGCTGGGCTGCGCCCTCCACAACTAGATTGAAGGACAACTTGGAGCTGATGGGCCCTGGAGAAACACACTCTTCCCCAATAACATAAAATAAGAATAGACTCACAGAGCCTTGAAGCTAGGATGAAAAGTTTGCACTTTACCCTGAGACAGGGCCATTGCTTTTTTTAATCGAGGTGAAAGTTGCACAACATACCATTTAACATACACAATTCGGTGGTATTGAGTACATTCACAATGCTGTGCAAGCAACACCTCTAGCTGGTTCCAACGCATTTTCATCACCCCCCAAACAAACCCCATGTCTATCAAGCAATCACTCTCCATTCCTCCCCAACCCTCGGCAGCTACCAAGTTTCTTTCTGTCTCTATGTACTCACCTGGTCTGGATATTTCTTATACGTAGAATCATATAATATGTGGCCTTTTGTGACTGGCTTTTTTTTCACTTAGCATCCATTATTCAAGGTTCATCCATGTCATAGCACGATCAGTGTGTCATCCCTTTTCGTGGCTGAATAATATTCCATTGTACGGGTAGACCGTGTTTTGCTTATCCATTCATCGGTAGAGGGAAAGGGCCAGATTTGTGTTTCAGAGGGAGTCATCTGGCTCCTGGTGGGAGACGGGTGGGGGGTCAGGAAAGGATGGAGTCAACAGGCAATACCGTCCCATAGTCTGTCTTACCGTCTGCAAGACAATGGAGAAAAGCCAATGGTAGTGACTGAGGAGAGAGGGGTACACAGAAGTTGAGGTCTGCTGGCAAAAGCTCAAGGCCCCGTACCACGGAAAACCGTACCCTCTGGCAGCTAAGAGGTACTGGTGCAGGCAGAGGCTGGCCCTGGGAAACTCTATTTTCCTGTGAAATTTTCCCTGAGGGGATCCTGCTCTACCCAGTTCCCCTCAGAGCACACCTATCCGCCTGCCACCAGCTCTCCATCTCCCCTTTGTTCTGGTGTCAGACTGCCATCCTGCCTTCTCAGGGCCTCCTCCTTCTCAGGTGGATCTGGCTAACATCTCACTCCATCCCTCAGCAGAAAGCCTCCCTCTGCCCTGTGGCCACTCTCCAATCTCTCGGCATTTGAAGTCTCCGCATTTTCCTCCTAGCTGGAAGCACTCCGTGTATCAAATCCAGCTGGATGGGCAAGAGAAAACTCAGGCTAGTCTTCAGATTGGGGGAGGAGGGATGTAAATTACCGGCTTTTGTATAGATCATTGGAACCAACCTATCAAAAAGGGGCGTTGAAAAGGGTACAGAAGAGAGTAAATGTATTCTTTCTCCCACTGCCCCTTCATGCATGTTCTCCATATTTGTGTTAGTTTCTCAGGAGGAAAGCTTAGTTCTTGCGGTTCTTCTGGTCACAAGTGCAGTTCAGTCTAGTAATCATATAGCTCTAAACAGTATTCATTTTTAAACTTCACCTCTCCCTCGGAAAGGCTCCTCAGGTGGGGACTTCTGTCGTGAGAAAGGGCCTGGAGGGCTGCTTTTTTCTCACGAGAAAGCCCAACTTGTCAACACTGTTATGTTATGGAAGATACAGAACGCTGATTTTCTTTCTTTTTTTCTTTCTTAAGGGGTACTTGATGTAGGCAAAGCCTGCTGAGACTGGCTGTTCTGGACTTTCCCCTGTGCTGGATCCCATGCCCCTTTCAGGATGGGGACACTTTTAAGGAGACCCACAGTGGCTGCCTTCTTCAGGGTTCACATCTAAGGCCTGGGAAACATGAATCTTACCCCTACTCTCATCAGTGATGGGTAGCTCACTCCCAACACCCCCTTTTCTCTCTTTGCTCTGCCCCCAGGCAGGCAGGTGACTCCATGCTGATTTTTATGTTACTTTTCTCTTAGAGAGCGTCAAATGCAGCCATTGTTTTCCAAACCCCAAAAGATACCTGCCAAGCCATTAAGAGTTTCCTTGAAGCCCTCTTCACCAGGCTTGTGGTGAGGGTGATAACGTCTTCTCCCTTCCCTGCCGCCCCCTCCCACAGTGACACTTCCCCTGAGATAGTCTTCCTTGCAAACCTCTTCAATGACCCAATGAATTGTTTTTGTCTTTTGATAAGCTAGAGGTGGGGAAAGGGCTCAGATGAGATCTGCATAGATAGTGGAAGTAGGTACCATTGGTGCCATATCTGAGCCCTGCAGCTTTTGCAACTCTGTACCCAGGATGGCTTCCTACCGCAAACCTCTCCAAGACCTGAAGGCCTTCTCTGAGGCCACGTGGGCAGGCCAGAAGTGATGGAGACTCAGTACCCATAAGAGCAGCCCTCACCCAATGAGTGACGGGAGTTGGAAGATAGATACCCCCAGCTTCCTCTCCTCCAAGATATATTCTGCACCATCTCTCACAGTTCCTGCAGGACCAAGCGAGTGCTCACGGTGTAACTTGCCCATCGATGCACCGTACACTCCTTTCCTCCCATGTCACTTCCCCACCAGTGCTGCCGGGGGTGGCCTCCCAAATAACCTGACTCCAAGGGACACACATCTTTGCTCAGGCTGTGCTTCTGGAGAACCCAAACTCAATCACTGGCCGTGTATATCCCTTTAGAAAGTAAGAATGCTCTGTACCCGTTGGCTTAGCCTTAGCTTAGGAGAGCTCTGCTGAAATTCCAGGACAACAGGAGAAGTTGCATTTAATCGTCTATGGTACACTGTTTACAAAATGCATTCACATAAGTGAGGGTTTCTCAGCCTTAGATCTATTGATATTTTGGACCAGATAATCCTTTGTTGTGCAAGGCTGTCTTGTGCATTATAAGATGTTTAACGGTATTCCTGACATCAGCTCACCAGTGGTACCCCCCCTAATTGGGACAACCACGTCTCTAGACATGGCTAAATGTCTCCTGGGGGTCAAAATCACCCCTAGTTGAGATCCACTGACATAAGTTATCTGATGTCTTTTGGTGCAAACAGCAATCAATCCAAAGAGAGGATGATGATGGTGGTGATGGTGGTGATGGTGGTGATGGTGGTGGTGGTGGTGATGGTGGTGATGGTGATGGTGGTGATGGTGGTGGTGGTGATGGTGGTGATGGTGATAGTGGTGATGGTGATGGTGGTGATGGTGGTGGTGTTGGTGTTGGTGATAGTGGTGATGGTGGCAATGGTGGTGATGGTGGTGGTGGTGATGGTGGTAGTGATGGTGGTGGTGGTGGTGATGGTGGTGGTGATGGTGGTGTTGGTGATGGTGGAGATGGTGGTGATGGTGGTGGTGGTGGTGGTGATGGTGGTGGTGGAAGTGATGGTGGTGGTGGTGGTGATGGTGGTGGTGATGGTTGTGATGGTGATGGTGGAGGTGGTGGTGATGGTGGTGATGGTGGTGGTGATGGTGGTGATGGTGGTGATGATAACATTGCAACGTGACATAACATTCAAATGACTTGGCTAAACTTGCTCAGGTGCTGTCAGTGAACCTGGAATTTGATCCCAGACCTTCAGCCTGCCTTACCTCACTCCACAAGGGCCTGACATCGACTAGACATATCAAGCTCGAGTCATAGACAAAGAACATCGGAAAAACCACATGTCCTCCGTGAAAGTGTCAGAGCCAGGAATCAAATCAAAGCTTTCTGATTTCCGAGGCACTGTGCTCTTTCAAGCGCACTGCTCCTTCCTGGTTTACAAAGAACAAAGAGTTGCACTGGGGTTTAAAAGGAAAGCTATTTTCACCCTTGAACATGTTTCTACTGCATTTACAGCATTGAAATGAATGAGAATAAAGCCAAGTTGTGCGCTGCCTGGAAGCCACTGTTACCAGTGGATCAGCTGTGAAGTGAGCTGAAGGAATAAATATCTGCCATCTACCACGTTTCACACTAGCCTAATCCAGCCCTTTCATGATATGGATATTTTCATGGTACTTAGAATTAGGGGGCTCTTCTCTACAATTGGCAGGGCGCAGACATCAACCCCCCTGTTGATACCAATCCCACTATTTCTGCTGTCAGACAAATTCCCGGCAGACTCTTTCATACCATTGCATGTACTGAACACCTACTGTGTGCAAGAGAAGGTGGCAACTCCAGAATTCTGATACAATAGGGGGATCGAGGCTGTAGCCTAGTTGGAAACTGGTGGGGGGAGGAGAAGTCTAGGGGCTTTGTCTTGAAGCCACGCGTGCAAAGCCAGCAGACAGCTTTTATTAAGAGTGGATGTTTTGGGGGGCAAGGGTGCATGGGAAGCTGATGGAGATTATGGGGGCAATTAGCATCTCTTTAAGTCACCCCTTGGGACAACTTTACATGAGGAATTGTGAGAGGTGCTGTGGAAGATATTCTGGTAAAAAAATACATCCCCTGCCCCCTGGAAACAAACCTTCCACAGCATACCTTGTGTTTCTGTTGTTTTGTTCCTACTAATTGAAGCACCAACAGGGGCGGTTTCCACCCCTTCTCTCCACTACTAGACTGCAGCAAACGCTGCTGGATGAAGCTGTCTGGGGGAGGGCTATTGTCAGTCTGCTTCAATTCCAGGAACTTCACTCAGGGCCATTTCCTGGAACGCCACCCTTCTGGCGGTGAATTGCTCAACCAGGACACTCCTGATTAAAACCCTTCACGGTCTCCCCTCCCCAGCACGATGATATCCAAATGTCTAAACTTGGGTCTCTAAGCCCTTCCTGGCCTGACTTTCGCAGCTCTCTCCAGGCTCCCATGTCTATACCCACACCCACCTACACTGATCACCAGGCAAGTTCCTTCAGGGGCCATGACCGCTCTCCCTTCCTCCCTCTGCCTCGTGCTTTGCCTTCTCCCCACCCCCTGCTTATCAGCCTCATGGTCCCCTAGACTTTTGTGAGGATCAGAAGCATCACCTCCTCCAGGGAGGCCTCCGTGATGCCCCTAATCTGAGTTGATGCCCTCCTCTACACTTACCTTGATCATAACTCCTATCACAGTCTCTGGCTTATTAGTCTAAATACACCATTGCTTGGTGACCCCTCATGCCCTCTGAGCACAGCATTAGTGCCTGGCACACAGTAGGTGCTCAAAAATATGAGGAAGAGGGACACAAGAAAAGGAGAAAGACAAACGAGAGAGAGGGGAATAAGGAGAAAGGGGGGAATGAGTTAATATCTCCCCATGATGGAAGCAAGCTGGCATTCTTTCCATCAGAAATCAGTTTTATCCCATACGCCTAACATGGCACACATTTCTGTAGCATATTGAAGCGCTTTCTGGATTATTAATTGTCCATTGCAGTCCAAATAGTTAGTGTCAAGATACTGTCTTGCGTTTGAGTCTTTGAAAATGTCTCATCCTTGAATGTTATGAATAGCGATAGCAGGGTGAGCGTATTTCATGAATAAGGTGCTTCCAACCCACCTTCGGCCCTACTCCCTAAACATAATAGACCACCCGTTTGATTTTGAGTAATTAGTCACGTGATAAATGGAAGGATCCTTTCACCGTACATGAAAAGGCAAATTATAATTAGCAAGCAGTCCCCTGGTTCTGCATCAGAGAAGCATAAAAGACCCAGGTCCCTACCCCAGCATGTAGCCCGCCACCCAACACTTAGTTTCACCCATGAAATGGTTGTTGATGGCAGAGATATTGAAGGCAGTGTTACTTACAGTGCAGCATTTGACTCTGCGATGGGCTCCATGCAGATAAAGACCATATCATGAATGAGTCTTCAAAAGCCCAATCCACCCACCAACCTATGGGCCAGGCTTGTAGGAAGGGTCAACATGCCCCAGTCACATTTGCAGTCCATGCACCCCTGACCCCCAGTTCCTAGCCGGGGACCTGACACATAGTATGCCTCAACAAATTGTGTGTTGCTTGAAAAAAACAAAGTCTTGTTGCATGCCCATAACTTTTCTTCACAAACCCCCCTCTTCTCTCTGCTCCCCCAAGCCTGAACCTGAGCAACAGTGATATCCTGACTATCTATGACGGTGATGAGGTCATGCCCCACATCTTGGGGCAGTACCTTGGGAACAGTGGCCCCCAGAAGCTGTACTCATCCACGCCAGACCTAACCATCCAGTTCCACTCGGACCCTGCCGGTCTCATCTTTGGAAAGGGCCAAGGATTTATCATGAACTACATTGGTACGTGTCTCACTGGTCAGTTTTTTTTTTCCTTTGGGCTTGGATGCAGGTCAAGATGATTCCCTGTAGATATGTCTTGGGGTGGGGGGGTTGTGTTACGTGGACCTTTTAATATATTGGCACAGTAAGTATACATAGTTTTTAAGAGCTTGGGCTGTCTAGTCGGAAGGACCAGAGTTTGAATCCTAGGGCTGTCATCAATAGCTGTGTAACCTTGGGCAAGTCACTTAACCTCTCTGAGCCTCCTTTTTGTTATCTGTAAAACAGGAGTATTGATGCCTACTTCAGAAGGTTGATGTCAGGAATTAGTATAATAGATAAAGCCTCATAACTTTAAGATTCATCATGTTTCATTTGTAGCCAGCTGGGACTTCATATCATCAACACTGTCCTGTATTTGCAACTTCTCAAAGCAATATCTTCGTCATCTTGCCTTAACTGAAGCTCGGCTTTCTCCTATGGACTCTTCTTCCCCTGCAGCACCATCCAGTGGAGAAAACCACCTTTCCTCTCCACATCCCATACTTTAGGGCTTAGAGATGTCTTCTGTGATCCTCAGTGTAGCTTCCAAACCATTTCTCTCTTCCACATCTTAAAAAAAAGTTCAAGCTAAGTTCACCTTTGACCATCCAATACCCCCTTCTTATCGTTTTGTCCAGCCACACCCTTCCTTCCTCACCCCCCAACACTGTAACTCCCCCTTGTTCATTACTGGATCCATCACCCTCCTCTGCTAAACCTCCAAACCATGGGGGGGGGCGGTCCCAAGCGCCATCCTGGACCCCGTCCTGGCTCTATCTAGACTCACTCCCTATGTGCTTTCATCTAGTCCCATGGTTTTAAATAATACTTATCTATACTCCATTGACCCCTAATTTGTACCTCAAACTTGAACTTTCCCGTGAACTCCAGATTCCTCTGTCTAACTCCCTACTAAGTACTCTCTTGCGTGTCTATCTGACATCTCAGATTTAACATGGCCAAAACAGAATAGCTCTTTCTCTACGCCCACCTACCCCCACCCAGCTGCTTCTCCTGCTCTCTGTCCATCTCAGGAGATAGAATCACAACTCTCTTGACTCCTCAGGCTGCTTCTTCTTTCCTCACCAATATATCCAATCCATCTTCTCAATATGTTTCAGATCCAAGCACTTCTCTCCATCTTTCCATGGCCACCACCCACCTCCAAGCTGCCATCATGAGGCAAGCACCCACCAGTGAGGCAAGACCAGAAAACCATGAAGTCCCACTAATTCTATCCCCGAAGGGACTTTAATTGACAGAGAGTCTGGTTCAGTCCCGTCGTGTCACAGCAGAGGAAGCTCTGGACCACTGAGGATAAAGGTCTTGCTCATGGGCTCACACCAAAGGGCAAAGCCAGGTTTCCTGCTCTCAGCTCTGGGGGTTTCTCCACCGCCAATATTCTTGACAACAGCAGAGAACCTGGGAGAAAACAAGTGGGTAGTTAAAACCTAACTCCTTTTGATATCCAGAATGGTGGGTGGTTGCACCCTGAGAATTTCAATGGACAAGATTCAGCCAGCAATCGGGGGACGTGCTTGCACCTCCCAGGAATAATGGTGACATCTTGATTTCTAGGCTGGAACAGGGAAAAGGAGGGTTCATCCTGCTGAGTCTCCTGATACCACCCCCATCGCCAAAGACCCTCTGGCTGGAGCAAGACTCCGTGTCTTTGGTTTTTTTCTTCCCCTTGGCTTGAAGATTTGCCCATCTCAATCTAATACCGTGTTCTCTCTGTGCCATCTCCTGCCTCTAAAATACAAGCCACTCCGCTCACCATTGGATTTGTCAAGGAGTCTCATGCATATGGAAATAAATCCCTTGTTTTGTCTATTTCCAGCTGGTGGACCTTTCTCATCCTGGCCTGCTCTACATGCAACTCTCAGAGAGGCAAACACAAATGTTGATCTTCTTTTTCATATTTCTTTAGGGCCCTTTGCCCCTGAATTGTGTTTTTACCCTTCATTGTAAGTATTTTCAGAGTGTTACGGCTGCTCTGTGCTTTGTGTGGGTTCCCCACTCTTCACTGGGTGATGCCCGGGGCATAGGGGGCAGCTCATGCTGGCCGTCCAGGTGAGTTGCCCTGCAGAGTCAACTGCCTTTCAAGGGAGAGTTTCTGGTGACTTGGCTTCAATCTACAAGTATCTCCTCAGGCTTCTCCTCCCATCCTGCTGGAAGACGAGGTCATAGTTTTGCTCACTGCGTCTTCTCTGGTGCCTGAGTCATCTTCCAAAGCTGCATTCATCTTGATGGCAGAACTCTAACTCCCTCCAAGGCTGCCCAGGGTTAACCAAAAAGTCTAGCCAATGTTCGTTTTGGCAACATCTTGAAGAGGAGGTGCTCTCATTCACTGAAGCTGAAACTCAGATTTGTGTGACAATTTGAAGTTGGCAAGCACTCTTCCATATGTTATTTTACTTTATCTTCAAATACATTATCTTCATTTTCCAGTTAGTTTGGTTCACAAAAATCTCTTGACACCTCCTATGTGTCAGACCCTGCACTCAGCTCCAGGGCCTGAGAATGATTGGAATACATAGAATACTCTCCCTGCCCTCGAGCCTGCTGGTGAAAATGGAAGAGACAGTCTGTTAACAGACAATGTCAGGATTGTGTGCTGATGCTATGAGAGAAGCAAGCGTGGGGTTTCAGAGACTTCTTCCCAGAGGTACACAGCCTGGCTAAAGTGGGTAACACAAAGAGAAGAGTTCCCTTTGTCCTTCTCTCTGTGAAAGAAACACACCGTTAATTTTACAGGGAAGGCAAGTGGGCTTCTGTATCTAATTTTGATGCCAATCAATTTCTTGTGACCAGCTATGTTGAAGACCATGTTGAAAAGAATTCAGAGTAGGCAATGCCTGAAGTCAGTGAGAAAGCATACCCTGATTGATTAGTGATGCCTGCCATGGCATGGGAGCGGTATTTGCTATCCAAGGTCTAGATTTAACTAGACACAGATGCAATTCCCATTCAGTAGAGGAATCAGATGGAAGGGTCAGGAGGTTCTGTGGTCATTTAGAGAATTCTGAAGCTCCTAGACTGATCTCAAGGCCTAAAAGCCAGCTCTGGAAGATGGCCAAAGTTTATCTGCCATGGCTGCTGTCAGAACCTTCCATAGGAACACTCTGGGCTTACATGATTCTGACCTCAATTCTCCTTTGCACAGACAGAAGCAAAAGCCGATTCTCATCACTGCTTCTTGTGCTTTGTTAGTGTCTTTGGCCAAGTGCATGAGAGGAAAAAGAAATAAAAATGCAGAGATGAGTAAGCAGTGTTTTTCAAAGAGATATTGGTCACTTGTGTATTTATTCCTTTAATTCTAGGGTAATAAATAAGCTGTATAGTGTAGGTCAACTCCAATCAAATGACAAGGGCTCCCTGGAGTGCTGCGTTGAGAAGAACTGGAAGGTTTCAGCTTGATTCAAAGAAAGAGATTGCTATGATTGATTAGTGATATCTGCCATGAGCATAAGACTGGTAAATGGTGGCACGGATTTAGCACATTTGGGTATTTCTTTTGCCTGAAAGTTAGACCATGGTGCTGACCATAAGACTGAAACCATGACTTCAGAGCCCTGTATTCCTAATGCCTGGCATATAGTAGGTGCTCGCAAAATCTTAGTCAAACAAATCAATGCATCCATATACCTCAGCTTAGTGTTCCTGTCACATCCGGTACATTAAGTATCTTTTACATTGCCCTGAGGGATAGACAGGGTCATGATTTGTTTCTCTACTCTCTGATTGAGAGTAATGCGGCTCAGATATATTTATTGACATGACTGGAGTCACACAGCTTCTAAAAGAAAGAGAATTGAAGGGAAGTCTTCCAACTCCTAGGCCAGTTTTCTCATTCTTAGCAAAGTTAAGGACCCATCAGGACAGATACTTCTGGAATCTCCACCTAGTGTGTTTGGTGGACATGCAGATTTCCGAATCATGGTCTCTGGGAGTGGAGTCTAGGAACAGAAGAACAGGAAGGCAAAGTGACTTAGCCATGGCCACTGAATTTAAGTCAAGTCTCTGCTACCATGGTGGAAGCAACTGAGGTGATCACAAATTTGATGAAAGGAAACAGAGGGTCCCACAGGAATGTGTAGCCATGTGGGCTCACATCAAAAAGTCAGACAAGCAAACCTTTCTCAGTCTCAAAGCATTTGGCACAAAGCAGAACACATAGCCAGTATTTGCCCCCATTTGTCCCCTTTCATCCATAGTTCGAGCATTTGCAGCTGTGTCCTAAATCCAGGGCTTGGCTGATTCTTCAAAGGCCTAAAAATAGAGGCTCCTGTTCCCCACCAAGCAATTCTAGAAGCCATTTTCCTGTTCCCAACTTCTTGCAGACACCCATGAGATCTCCTTCCCCCAAATAAAACCATGATGAAATCCCGGGAAAAGCCATTGCTTCTTTCTCAGAATGTCTTTCCTGCAGACAGTGGAGGTACTTTGCTTTCCCCAGAAGCACATAAGAACTGCAAATTAATTATACGGCATAATTAGCTCTTTCTCAAAATCTGTGCAGTGGGCACTTGGAAGCAAGAATAGTAATAGTGGGCTTTGGATTACTACTTTAGTAATGAGAGTTTGCAAAAGATAAATGGAATCATTCCAAGGAAGACTCTGTGATAATAAGCTACGTGGCGCATTTTCTGGAGTGTGGTTAATGTTTGCTGACAATATGCAATGTGATTTGAGAGTTGCACCAATAATTATTTTTGTATTAATAGTTAAGTATTTATCTTAATCTGCATTACAAAAATATGTATTATCAGTAACCTATCAAACCCATGGATTTACACACATTCTTAGGATAAGGCTGAGTGTGATTAGCTACCTATGGCTGTATAACAAATGACCCCCGCCCCCCAAAATAAATGAGCAATAAATATTTATTATGCCACAGTTTCTGTGGTCAGGAATTATAGAGGGGTTTAGATGGGTGCTTCTTATTCAGGGTCTGTCATGCAATTGTAGTCAGGATGTCAGCCAGGGCTGCAGTCATCTGAAGGCTTGCCTGGGGCTGCAGGCTCCCCTTCCAAAATGGCTCCTTCCTGGGGCTGGCAAGTCAATGCCAACCGTTGCAGGAGGCTTCAGGTTCTCTACATGGCTCTTTCCAGAGGGATGCTTGAGCATCCTCACAATATGGCGGCTGCTTCCTTCAGAGAAAGTGAGGAGAGCAAGGAGAGAGCCTCAACAGCTTTTAGGAGGTATCCTCGGAAGTCACACATTATCACTTCCGCAATAGCCTATTGGTTATGCCCCTGGCCCGACTCAGTGTTGGCAGGGTCTACACAAGAATGTGAATCCCAGGAGGTGAGAATAACTGCAGGGGGGACATCTTGGAAGGTAGCTACCACAGTGAGGCAGGCATGGTTATGACTATGCTCTCAAGAAAGGTGAGGAACCTCAGACACAGTAAGGAGTAGAGGTAGGGTTCTGTCTGAATCTAAATCCTAAACTGACTTTATCAAGTCAAGAGAGTATTTGATAAGTTCAGTGACCCATGGGAAGAAGTCATCGGAACATCTCACTATAGAAAACTTCTTGAAGTTTAAGGGGTTTTTGGAAATGTGTTACTTATTTCTGGAGGCTTTTTCTTCTATTTGCTGTTTCCTCGGACATTCATAAAGGGACCCCCCCCCAAAACAAAAAGGCCACCTCCCCATCTAAAGATGATGTCTTTGTTTTAAAGAAGTGTCAAGGAATGACTCCTGCTCAGATTTGCCTGAGATCCAGAATGGTTGGAAAACCACTTCTCATACAGAGCTTGTGAGGGGTGCCAGAATCACCTACCAGTGTGACCCCGGCTATGACATCGTGGGAAGCGACACCCTCACCTGCCAGTGGGACCTCAGCTGGAGCAGCGACCCCCCGTTTTGTGAGAAAAGTAAGTATAGTCTTGTTTTCTTCCTCTAGGTCAGTGGGTGCTAAATCCCTCCCATGGGTTCTTTTCTCTCTCTTTTTTTTTTTTTTTTTTTTTTTTTTTTTGCGTGGATGCAGTGGAATTATTTAATGCAGAATCTGGCCTCCTTCCTACTCCACCAACTCATTTGTGCTGCTCAGCAATGTCATTTTGTAACCCGAGGGCAGGGATCTAAGACGCCAGTGTCTTCAGAAACCTGGCAGATAATGTACATGAAGGAAATAGACTCATGTCAGACAATAAGGAGTGAAATGGACTGTGATGGAGGGGAATGTGCTTAGCGGTGTAAAAACATCATTCAAATTCAGATCTTTAAATTTCCTGTAGTGGCCAAGCCAAGCAAATTAAGTCGGATCTTGGAGACCCCAGTTCAAAACGCCTAGAGTAGGTAGCTAACCTCATCCAGACGGCGTCCACTGCAGTCTCCTGGTTCCTTCTGCCTGCTTCCCTCAGGAGAGCCAGCCAGGCATGTCTGGTGATAGCTGAGTCTGGTGTCTTGGAAAGGGGTAGAAAAAGGAAGTACTTCTGGTTGCTACACAGGCTGCCTTAGTAGCAGGGGAAGAGCTAAATTCAGAGCGGCCTCTTCCCCCAGCCATTGGCCTCCCACCTCCTAAGCAAAGCTCTAGTCGGCATTTGCTGAGAATTCGCATTGGTTCTTTGGTAGACCTGTTCAGCATGACTCAAATCACCAATTGCACAATAAGAAATACAGTCGCCCCTCTGTATATACAGGGGGTGTGGTTTCAGGACACCCTCCCCCCTCCCCCCCCCCCCCCGCAGATACAAAAACCCTCAGACGCTCAAGCCCCTTATATAAGATGGGGTAGAACAATGCGTACAGTCAAAAACTACTGTTTTCAGTCTGTGGTTGGTTGAACCCATGGATGCAAAACCCAAAGATGTGAAACCCCCGGATATGAAGTGTGATCAGAGAAAGAGGGGTATTGGGGAAGAAGTTTGGGGGTCACAGGCAGTTCCTATCATAAATATTCCAACATCAAAGAAAATTAAGTGTAATTGTGGGAAACACGAAAGAATTTGCTAAAAATCCATAAAGTCAGCTACATAAACAGACTTATTTGTTCCAGAACAGTATGTGGGTGTGTGCATGTGTGTGTGTCTGTATCAGGATAGAAAAGTAAAAATGGACAGAGAGAAATGCCACGGGTGGTGATAAGAGAACCACCACAAGCTCATTAATGCGATCGGTGTCATTGTATGTTCTACAGCGTATTATTATTATACATTAATGTACATAATATAATAATATATAATATGATATGATAATGATTTTTAAATGTTTTAAATAATAATGATTTTTACGATGTTTTAAATAATAATAATAACTTTAAAGTATCCAAGTAACACACGCTTACTTACAGTACTCAAGCAGTAGTAAAATTGTGAAGTAGGAAGTGAAAATCCTTTATGATCTGATGCTCATTGGTTCATTCTGTATGGTTCCAATTGCATGTGTATGTCTGTGTGGGCTGTATATACACACACATGCATGTGTAGAAGGTATTGTGTATATAGACGTATATAGATATTCATATAGAAATAGCTACAAATACCGGACTTGTAATAACAGGGATCAATTCATACAAACTACCTTGCAACTGCAACTCAGAAATACGGGCATCTTTTCATATTGTCCATGTTGTCTATTTCATTCTTTTTTTTTTTTAACTAGTTTATTGTTTTCTTTTTTTCTATATCGATTTTTTTTTAATTAAAAAGTAATGGCGAAGGTGAGAGGTTTTGGGAATGTACAGAGGGATAGTGGATGGGGGGAGGGGGGTTCACACAGTGTGAGGGATATAAATGATAAATGTCTAAGTTTTGCTTTGTCTTGTGCACCTGAAACTAATTAATAAAAAAAAAAAAAAAGTAATGGCTGTTTGTTTTACTACAATCAAGTACTAAAGCAAGCAACAAGTCATCTTCACTTTGTTCTCCCTAGTATTTGCTCAGGATTTTATGGGTGGCTGTTCCATGTTTAATTCTTCCCCTGTTAAAGAGTTTGCATTCTTCCTTTCCTTTTTTTTTCTTTACCATTACAAATAATGGTGCAATGTACAACCTTGTATATAGGCCTTTGGGCCCTGATGCAAACATTTCTTGGGACCACTTCCTCAAAGTGGACTGAAATGCTGATCCTTTTCATCCTAACCTATTCTCCAGCCGCCTTTGATGAGCACATGCGTTATCTTCCAAACAGGAAAAGAGCTGAGTTAGGAGGCTTTCGAGGTCGTCTTGTAAATCTCAGGAAACCTCTGATCATCCAGAGCCCTGACGAGCACTTGGTCTGATTTCATCCCCTGTAGTTATGTACTGCACTGACCCCGGAGAAGTGGACCACTCGACCCGCCTAATTTCGGATCCTGTGCTGCTGGTGGGTACCACCATCCAGTATACCTGCAACCCCGGCTTTGTGCTGGAGGGGAGCTCGCTTCTGACCTGCTACAGCCGCGAGACGGGCACTCCCATCTGGACATCCCGCTTGCCCCACTGTGTCTGTGAGTCCTGTTTATTGACTCTTATTCACGGAGGAGGGCCAGGCTGTTAGGAGGAGGCCTGCCACCCTTTGGGAGCGGTTATCATTATCCTCACACAATAGCTAACATGGATTGAAGGCATGGATACTATGATATTTACGGTAAATGTATCAGACAGGGTGGGAACCCTCTCTTCTTCCTCCAGGAGCCTTGTGAACATGGCATTATTGTATTCATTTTCAGAAGAGGATACTAAGGTTCAGAGAGGTGAAATTATTGCCCCAGGTCACACAGCTAGTTAATAGTGGAGGCCAGAGGCACACCAGACCTGCCTGACTCTTTAACTGCTTAAAATTGAGCGGTCCCTGAGGCACTAAATAAGGTGGGTTTAAACTCTCTTTGCCCTCGTCTAACTGGAGCCACCAAAGCAAATGTTGCGTTAAAAAGGCACTTTTTTGGGTTTCTTAACCATAAAAACTCAAACAAACAAATGAAGAGGCTTCCAAGGTCACTCTGAAAATGGAGGGGTTGCTATTCTTAGCCAGCAGAGGAAGTGGGGAGTGACGGTCCAGGGGTCTCAGCCTTAACTGCACCTGCAATCACCTGAGAAGTTTGAAAACTCACGGGACATTCTGATGCAACTGGTCTGGGGTGCAGCCTAAGCAGTGAGGGTTTTTAAAGCTCCCCAAGGGTTTCGATGTGTGGCTGGGGATCAGAATCATTGCTTAAAGAAAGCAGGAGGCCTTACAGAAGGAACCAAGCCTCACGCCATAACCGGAGTTTAGAAACTGTCGGCACCGCGAACATTTTACATCAGTGTATTATAAACAACTGCATGCAAGGTACAGCCAGCGCGAGCTCCAGAAGCTGAGGTAGGGCTACATCGAAATTTAAAGCTTCTGCACAGGAAAGGGGGGACTTTATTATCCTCCTGTGACGTGTAACGGGGACTCTTAGCTCACACGGCCCTGGGTTCCCAGCTCCCTCTTCAGTCTGAGTTCTAGAATTTCTAGAGCGGAGGGGAATCTGGGAGATAAAATACAGCTGAGGGATAACTTACAGAGAAGACACAACTGCCCCATTTTTCAGGTCATAATAATAGTTGTTATTTATTGATTGTGTAAGACATTTTGCTAAGCACATTATATGTATTTGTGAATGTATATGTATGTATGTGTGTAGTATTATGTGTGTGTGCGTGTGTGCGTGTGTGTGTGTGTACATATATATTAGGGAAACTTAAGCTCAGAGGGAAAAGCAGACAATAATAGTTATCATTTATGGACTGTATAAAATACATTGGTAAACAGATTTTATATATACGAGTATATATGTATATTTGTGAATGTGTATGTCTGTGTATGCACACAGACATACACACACTATATATATATATATATATATATACACACACACACACACTTGTACATATATAAATAACTATGTGTGTGTGTGTGAAAAAGAAACTGAGACTCGAAGGCAAATACAATTAAGGTCATAGCACTTCTTCACGGGCAGAGCTAGGATTCACATTTAGGACCCTGCTCTCCAAGTCCAGTGCCGCTCCCACCAGCTTTGCCTCCACTATTATTTCACCGTGCGTGGCAGGGTACAAACCCGTGCAGGGACATCCCAGTGGACTGGTAGCCTATGGCCCTAACCCCTTAAACACTACCCTGTCCCTAGTCCCCAGACCTTTGGGCCAAGCTCACTCTGGTTGGTTCCTATTATGGGTTGGATTGTGTGCCCCAAAAAGGGATGATGACATCCTAACCCCCAGTACCTGTAACTGTGACCTTTTTTGGAAATAGGGTCTTTGCAGGTGTCATCAAGTTAAGATGAGGTGATACTAGATTGGGATGGGTGCTAATCCAGTGACAGGTGTCCTTAGAAGGAGAAGGAAATTTGGACTCAGGTGCAGACATAGCCCATTGAGAGCACCATGAGATGATGTAGCAGAGATCCGAGTGCTACACCTGCAAGTAACAGAACGTCAAGAATTGCCAGCTACCACCGGAAGCTGGAGAGAGGCAAAACCTCCCCCACAGGTGTCAGAGGAAGCCTGGCCCTGCCGCCACTTTGATCTCAGACATCAAGCCTCCGCAGCTGTGAGACAGGAAATTTCCGTTGTGCTAAGCCCTCCAGTCTGTGGCCCTTCCTTATGGTGGCCTAGGAAACAAATACAGTTCCCTTTGCTTCCTAGTGACCAGTCAGGGAGATCAGAAGCCGCTTGAGTGATTTTTTCAAACTGCAGAGCCCCAGACATGAAAAACTGAAAATAAAAGCTTATTGTAAAATACCGAAAGGTAGAGATATCGTTTTTAAAAAGAGAGAAAAGGCACTTCACCAATGAGGCAGAGCCTCCAAAGACTCTCTGAGCTGACTTGGCTGCTAGGTTTCCGAGAAGCACACCTCCCTCCCTTCGGAGCCGCCTTTCCCTGAAATCTCAGCGTGTGGAACTGCAGTGCTCAGTGCAGACGGCTTCCCTGACACCCATGCTAATGAGTTCACGAGCCAAGTGGGGTGTCAGGAGACTCCCGATTCTCCCAGAAACCTGAGGAAGAATCCAACATGTGGTTCCAGAGGCTGATGGGAGATGACACGTGAGGCAGGAGGATGGTCAGTTTCTTGCAGCGAGATGTCCCGAGTGAAAGAGAGGTTATAGTCTGGGTTCTGAGGGTTTTTTTAAGGACAAAGTTGTTAGACATAAATTAGTTTTAAATCATTTCCTCTGCTGAACAATGGAAACAGCCCCGATTTGATGGGCACCTTTGTTGTGCCACGCCCTTCTCCAACATTAACATGTTTTACCCTCACAAAACTGCATGAATAGTATGTGTGTCCAATGAAAGCAGGCAAAGGAGGCCCAGAGAGGGTGGATAGCTTTCCTGGGGTCACACAGCCAGGCTGGGGAGAACCTAGGATTCCAATTCAAGCCTGACGAACCCCAAAAGCATCATCTTCCCACCTCATCACTCTGCAGTCCCAATTTCTAGGCAAAGCTCTTCCACCAATAAGCTCATGATGCAGACAGAGCAAATTGTATAAGCTCTGTCTACAGCTACTGTTCAGGGTTGCTTGCCCAAGGCGGTAGTTTGGTCCAGCTGAAACTCAAAGTCATGTCTTGTCTCCCCTAGTCCATTTACCCCAAACCATTTCAAGAATGGGTCAGGCATCGGTAAATGAAAGAGTCTGGGATTCACAGTCCCTCCAGCTCTGCTGGGTGACCTCCTCCAGAAGGACTCCCTGACTGCCCAGTCATGTTTCTCTCCTCGGAGCTCCCCTGGCACCTACAGTTACAGCAACCACAGCACAGCACTTGCAGTAGCTTATTGAAATGATCTGTTTGTATGTTCAGAGACTCAAGTAATTCACTTGCTAGGATTGTACCCAATTGGTTCTTGTATCCCTCCGGCCCAGCGGTCTCAACCAATGACAGTATTTGTTACGATTACTGCCGTTGTTATTGTCAGCAATACCAATGTGGGCTTTATTAGACTTCACGGCTTTCTTGTAACTTTCCTCCTTTGATGGTGGCATGGTAAATGAGTCCTCAGACTCCCATCCAGAAGACATAAACCAGCTACCTAGAGTAGAGGATCTGATCAATTCAGCGAGCGTTTCATGGTGGCTCTCTAGGGAGGTACGTAAGAGTTCCCCAGGAGGATCTAGCCTCTCACCGCCCTGCCCCCAGAACTCCACACACCTGCAGATTTCCTGGCCTGGGGAGAGCCCACATGGCCAGACTGTGACCTTAGTAAAAGCTCCTATTGATGAGCTGTCCCCAGCATCCTCACCTCAGCCAGCACGCCAGGCTTTGCTGGGTGCCCATCTTCATTTAGAAATTCCTGTCTCTGAGAAAGCAATAGCTCGGAGGAATCCGTGATGGCTCAGGGTGTTTGAGCACAAAAAGGGGCCCTCATTACAGCAGAATTATTAAATGCACAGGACTCAAACTCCAGCAGGCCTGGGTTTGCATCCAGCTCTGCCATTTGCCAGTTGTGTGACTTTGAACGAGCCCGTGTCCTCATCAAAAAGAGGTTTTAAGCAATGATCATGCCAACCATAAATATAAAAGTTCGTAACAGTGAGTCTGGCATGTAACAAATGCTCCGTTAACACTGTTTGCTACTTACCACTCAGTTTCAATGTTCCGCTACTGCTTGAGGTATATTACAAGCCATTCATAACAATAACTAACGAACCTGATTGTTGAGCGTTTTGCTCAAATGTGCTCCCAAAATGTACATTTTTTTCTTCTTACAGTTGAAGAGAGGGGGAGGAATGAAAAAAATAGAAATGGGGTTAGATTTGTGATCACGTCTGTAAGACCATCAGCCTAACTCACTTGAATTCCTGGGGGAGAACAGAATGAAGTCATACAGATTGCAACCAGAACTGTTTAACTTGGGCCAGTGAATCTCAGCCAGGGTGGTTTTGCTACCCAGGAGACATCTGTCAATGGCAATTTCTAGAGACATTGTTGGTCGTCAAAAGAAGGGACAAGGGATGCTACTGGCATCTAATGGATAGAGGCCGGGGATGTTGCTAAACATCCTACAAGGCACAGGACAGCCCCCCACCCCACCCCACCCCACCACCACCACCACCGCAAAGAATTACCCAGCCCAAAATGTCAATAACATCTAGGTTGAGAAAACCTGCCTTAGACAATCTCATTTCAAAGTGTGGGTACATCCCTGGCGTATGGATGTCATTGCCCAGCCACGGTCTCAGCTGGGGATGGGCTCCTTGGTCCAGTCCGTTTACTTAACAGACAGGAAGAATGAAGTTCAGAGACGTCCAGTGATTCGCCCAAGTTCACACAACAGATCCAAGCCTCCAGTTTCAAATTCAAGTCACGTTGTATGTTACTCTCTTGCCATGTTCTGGGAGCTGAAGATAAATACAAACGCCTTCAGAGAAAGCAGGTTTCTGCCAGCAAAGAATTCCAGGTCGAATTCTTAGAATTTTACTGATGGCTGGATCGAAATGGCATCGGACTGACTTGAGAGAGATCCTAGACTCAGATCACAGCTCAGCCTTTTCCTTCTTGTGGGACCTTTCACAAGTGACCTTCCCCTGAGTCTCTGTTTTCTCATCTGTAAAATGGCTAGATGGTGCAGTGATTGACAGTGGACTGGGACCACTTGCTTTTGATTCCTCTCTCTCCCATGCATTGGTTTAACAGGATACCCAACAGTTCTGTGCTTTCTTTGCTCAGATGTAAATGGGGATGGTGATAATACTATCTGGGCCTGGGGTTTGCTATGCTCATTGAACGAGTTCCTAGATATAAAACCCCAAATAGTGCCTGGTGCATAAGACGCTCTCATAGTGAATGTTAGCTATTCTGGTCCTTACTGTTCCTACCTTTAAGGATTTGGGGCGAGAATTGAAAATAATACCTGCAAATCACCTGGTACACACTGGGTGTTTGACTATTTTGGAAATTAATTAAATGATGAATTCAGTGCGGTTCTGAGCCCTAAACCCTTTACCCCTAAAGCTCTGGCTGAAACTCTAGAATCACCTGGGGAACTTTAAAAAGAATACTCTGGGGGACTAATTAAATCAAAATGCATTAGGGGTGGGGCCAGGGCACTGAATAATCTAGGGGGATTTTAGTGCAGCCAGTGAAGAACAGCTGGGGACGCTTCCCCCCATCGTCAAATCTGCTGGCCATCCAGGCCTAAGAACTTACCTTTGTCACGTTCCAGAAACTATCTGTGGCATCTATGAATGTTAAGTTACATGAAGGCAGGAGCCATATCTATCATCATTCATGACCAGCGCCAAGAGCAGTGCCTGATACATAGAAGGTGCTCAATAAATGTTTGTTGTACTCACTAATCTGTTAATTTATGAAAGGAAATTCAGGGAAAGGCTGTGGAGAAATTCTCCTGAATTACTACTGCCACTTGCTGGCCACTTTGCTACATTGCAGATAATACATGGGATTTACGTTAAGAATCCCTTACTTCCCCTCCACCCAGGACGGAGAAAAGCAGCAGGCAATCAGATCAGCATCCCACCCCTCACACTTCGCCAGGCCTGAGCTTTCGCTCTGTCCCAGCAGAACACTGAATTCCCAGGTTTCCTCTGGAAACCGTCCCTGAACTTCCCACCCGTTACCGTGACCGGGTCTGGCGAGGTTTCTCCTCCGTGTTTCTTCCCTCATCACAGCTGTCACCGCACTGGGTTGCAATCATCTGCCTGCCGTTCTCTCTCGCACTAAACTGAGTTCTGGGAAAACAGAAACCTTGCTTCTCCAGTTCACCACTCTATCCCCAGCTCTTAACACAAGCCTGGCACATAGGGGCAGAGTAATGTCTGCTGGAGAAAAAGAAAAGCATGAACTCTACAGACTCTGGGGCTTCCTAAACTGTCAAGTGCAGTGTATTGGGTTGCATTTCCCAAGGAGTATTATCTACACCACTGGTGCTACTGCTGATGGCTTTAAACAGCGCCCAGGTTAACTTTCTGGTGTTTTATTTTAAGAAAATTTAAACTGACCTTGGAAAACAGTGGTCGTTGGAATATTATTTAGGGCAAGGCTAAATTGCATGGCACTGTTGAAATGGAAAAGCAAGTCAATGGAAATAAAACTATTAAGTAAACAATAGTACAGTTGGTATGAAAATATGACAAAAATTGTGAAGACCATACAAATAACCAGGGTTTATTGGGTGCTCACTCTGTTACTCACCTCACATGCATGAGCGAGCTCATTTAATCCTCTAAACCCTACGAGGTGGCCTATTTTACAGATGAGGAAGTTGAGGCTGAGAGAGGTCAATATTTTACCCACAGAAGTTATTTATGATGCTTCTACTGTATGCCACGCCCTGAACTCCAAACAGGCCTTAATGGGCTCATCCCCCATGAGGAAAACGGATATTAAATGATTAAATACAACACGGTATATGCAGTGCTGGGATGGAGGAAGAACTACAAGGCTTAGTGACTCAATTAGGGGTAGGGGGCATCAGGGAAGGTTTCCTGGAGGTAGAGAAATGAGAACAGAGTATTGAAAGACAAGACTTATCCAGGCTGGGGTGGGCAGGTGAGGGGTAAGGTGAGAGGCAGAGGAATATTTCAAAATTTAACACCACCACCATCCATCATTGACTGAGTACCTGGGGCATGCCAAGAGCATGCTAAGTATTTTACATTCATTATCTTATTTAGTCTTCCAAGTCCCTACAAGGTACTACTGTTATTCCCATTTTGCTGATAAGAAAACTGAGGCTCAGGGAGGTTGTGGCCTTTGCTGGAGGTCACACAGCTAGTAAGTAGCAGAACCAATGGTTTTTTTAAAAGATTGTTATTAAACTACAGCTAACATACGATATTATCTTAGTTTCAGGTGTACACCATAGTTATTCAACATTTACATACCCAAAGAAGTGAGCACCATGATAAGTCCAGCAACCATCTGACCCCCTGCCATGTTATCGTGATATTATTAACTGTATTCCCCATGCTGTACGTTACAGCCCCATGATTTGTTTGTTTTATACCTGGATATTTGGACCTCTTATTCCCCTTCACCTCGCCTCCCTTTTTAATTTTTCAATTACAGTTAACATTCAATATTATTTTATGTTAATTTCAGTAGTACAGCATAGTAGTTAGACATTTATATCATTTAAAAAGTGACCCCCCTGACTAGTCTAGTACCCACCTGGCACTGTACATAGTTATTACCATATTATTGACTATATTCCCTAAGCTGTACCTTACTTACATCCCCATGACTATTTTGTAACAACCAATCTGTGCTTAATGCCGTCACCTTTTTCACCCTGTCCCCAAGTCCCCTAGAACCAAGATTTTTAACCCATATTCTACAGCCCAGTACATTCTACCATGGCCATGTATAAGCCATGCCCAGAGGTGGGAGAGAGAAACGTGAGTTTCAGGAATGGAAACAGTTCAATGTGACCTGGGAATGTAGAGTAAGGATGATGGAGGGACTGACCAAAGATTTGCATCATTTCATCAGAGATCCTTTTGGCTTGCATTTCAGCGGAAGAGTCCCTGGCATGTGACAACCCTGGGTTACCTGAAAACGGGTACCAAATCCTATACAAGCGACTCTACCTGCCAGGAGAGTCCCTCACCTTCATGTGTTACGAGGGCTTTGAGCTCATGGGCGAAGTGACCATTCGATGCATCCTGGGACAGCCATCGCACTGGAATGGGCCCCTACCTGTTTGTAAAGGTAAAGAAACCTACTTGCGACCTGGGGACTGAGGGACCCAGAGATGTCAGGACAGGCTTGGAGGAATTCCAAATCTGCTCTAAGAAAGCAGAGCTGTGGTATTTTATTAAATCTAAGCTACCACCATTATTTTCTGCACCACTGAGAAAGAAAACAATTGCTGCCAATTAAACTGACTCGGTGCCTTCTCCTTGCTTCGCATTTTTATTTTTACTTACTAACAGGGCTCTTTCACGCTCAGGTTTTTATCATCAAGGAGAGCCATTTTGCTGTTGACTCCTGTTTCCACTACGTGGCTTAAACATTTCCCACCTCTTACACCTGCTTCTCACAACCATTTGGTTCCCAAGGGTTACAAGACTTCAAGAAATTAAGTGCTTATATCAATTAAGAAATACAGCAGAATCTAACCCAAGTGATTTTCAGTATCACATGATCTGGGAAACGATTTAATGTTAAAACTGATTTAAGTTTGGTTTAATTAAATAAGACAGACGTGTCTTTAATATTATTAACATATCTGGCAGTCGAATAAGATCTAAAGTGGTTTCACCTTCAGGGACCAGGGTCCCCCGCAACCAGGCATGGTACCTACAGAGCCTCTTTTGTGTTCAGGGCTCCCATGGACGCTGACTGTGAAGCCCTCCTAGGTTCTAACCTCCTTGCTCTTTTGGTTGAGGTCAAATGCCTTTATCTGAGATCAGGAAGGGTTTTTCGGTTAACAGCAATTGATTGGTTGGTTGGTTGGCTGGTTGATTGGTTGGCTGGTTTTTTAACTGATTTTATTTTGATGAAAAACAAAAACTGGTTTGGTTTTCATCACATTGTAATGAAAGTCAGAGAGTAGGTTTAACAAAGGCACTAATTAGGAAGTCTCGGTATTAGGTAGGACATGAATATTGCTTGGCTGTTAGTGGGATCCCCCCCCTTCCACTCCCGCTATAAGGCAATCTTTTTGCCTACGGCTTCACTCTAGGGTTTTGCATCCTTGAAACCCATCCATGGGGCTATATTTGTATGCTCAGCTACCATGATCACTTTGATGCTAAGGCATGGAGACACCAGCTCCCATCATTTTGAACTTCCAGAGACGTTTTACAGGGAATAAAAAGAAATGAATGAATTCCAGAGAGTTCTGCTATGGCAATGAATGAACAAAAATGGTTTTACAGGGAATGTAAATCCCAGTCAAATAAATATGGAATAAATGTGAAATTAGAAAGGTTCACGGAAATATCTATTTCAAAGCAGGAAGACAGTTTTTCACCTCTGGGGGGATTTGGGATTTGGGATTTTTGTCTCGACCCTCACCATTCATCAGCCTTTGTTCTACATGAAAATACTGTAAAGACCAGCACTATGTAGTTAAGAGCAGAGGCTAGAGAAAGTCAAGCGGTACGGGTTTAAATCCTCCATCACTTAGAAGGTGTGGGATGTCAGAGATGTCCCCTCACTTCTCTGATCCTCTGTTTGCTCATCTGTGAATTGGGGATGATAAAGTGTCTACCTAACGAGATTGTGGTGAGGGTTAAATGAGCAAATATATATAAAGCTCTCAGCACAATACCTGACATATGGTGAGTGTTCAGTCATCGCTTGCTATGACTGTTGTTGCCCTTGTTTCTTCCCTCTCTATCTCATCTTCTCTCAGGAACCTAGGAAGGAAAAGCATGCAGGCATTTCCATGAATTCCAGTGGCCCAAGATAAATAAAACACAGCACTAACTTCAGCAAAGCGTGGCATAGGATTTGCTCCTGTTCGTAGTGGCTTCATTTCATGCGCAATGAATTCAGTTGACATTGACTAGTGTCTCCAATTTCTCTTTCAGTTAATCAAGACAGCTTTGAACACGCTTTAGAAGGTGAGTTCCATCGTTGAAAAAAAATCCAATAAATCAAGCTAAGAGCAGAAAACAAGGGCAGGTCCTGGGTAGCTTGACCCAGGTGCTTACAACATTTATTTTTTAAAAAGCTGCCTCCACTCAGCTGGAGATAATTTCAAAACAAATTCTATTGTAAAGGGAAAATAATTGAATTGGCAACTTATGGTGCTAACTGTGACCTCAAAGGGACTGGCAGCCAGTTGTGTTCATGAAGTAAGAAAACCGCAGTCCATATTTCTGACCATGACATGACCCTATTATAAAACTTTTCAACCACATGGCACTGTTTTGGGAAACAAAATCCAGTCACGTCTCACCTTCCAAGCTAAACATCCTCCTGGGTTTGGGAGGAAAGGTCTTCCCGGGGAATGTTCTGTGGTCTATTTTCCCCTCGATCTTTCTCTTCCCCAATATATGTGTCCCTCTATCCCCCTTGTTCTCTGTTCTCCTTTTATTAGGAATTACCAAGTGAGATTTATTAATGTGGAACAGACACTGAAGGCTACCCAGGATTTTGTTTTGGTTTTCATTTTCTGGTTCCTTTCCTTTCTAACCCCTCCCATGCATGAAATAGTCTGCATTCTGTATGACCTCCAGTTTGGTCCAAAACCACTCACCCAGGCTATTGCATCAGGAAAAAATTTATATTGTTTCATTTTTGTAAAAAGTTTTAACCAATTAAGCAGGTTTTATTATCATTTTTGGAGACATTTAGCTTTCTGACAATAAGCCGTTCACTCAGAATCTGGGGCGATGGGAATTACATGGCCTCAGTTGCCCTTCCGTGTCACGGATGATTTTTAATCCAAGCAGGCAGAGCCAGGCCTCACATATAAGTGGAGAGGAGGAGTACGTATTAGCCACTGTCCTGGGGAAAGAGGCACTTCGTGGTCTCACTCTCTTTCAGTCCATCCCTTTTTTGCCTTTCCCCAATCAATGCAGCATGAGAACGTCTCAAAGGTTTCTCAGAAATGAGAGCCATCGTCATGTTTTGTGCTCGTGCATTTATCATGGGTATTAGGTTCGATTTTGCAGACCCTGTTGGGTGACAGTGACTGGATTATAGATTGGCATAGAGCTGAGCTGTATTACACGTGGCCATGGGAATTGGCAGAGGAAACCTGGAGGCCAAGTGTCTAGAAAAGATGTGGGGGTCCTCTTCAAGCCGTACCCCCAGCTCATCCCCACGACAGATATCATAGTTCTTATCATTTCCACCAATACTGAAAGATAACATGCGACCAGGAAGGCATGCAGCCGTGGCCTTGGAGACTCAGAACTGGGTCTTCACAGTTGGGTGTCATTGGGGTGTGCGATACGGAGAACCGCCTCACTGCTCCATGCCCTCTCCTGGAGGGTCTGGTCAAGCAGCTCTGGGGGACCCGCCAGTCTTGGGTGCAACAAGGTCCCTCCTGTCTGCACCCCGGCATGTCAGCCAAATCTGCCTCCCCAGTTAGCACACCTGGGATTTTCTCCACGTCTTCCCTTGACTTGGATATTAACCATATCTCAACTGTACCCCCCTAAAAATGGGCATGGTATGACCAGGGTTAAATGAGTAGAATTCCCAGTCATCCTTATAACCACCGCACCCCAGGATGGGTCTGGACTCCCTTGCAAAGAACCAGCACCATTGCCTCTCATCTCTACCTCTTCCCCCTTTGGAGATGGTTCTTCAATAGCTAAGGCTCTGTGACCTCAGTTCTTTGAGTGGGTGCAGGAATAGGAGGGCAGGTGCTCACCTGGGAGCCAGGTACCGTGTCGGTTGAGCGTGGGACATGAGGGTCTCACTGGCTTCTGTGTTTAGTAGCAGAAGCGGCAGCGGAGACGTCACTGGAAGGGGGAAACATGGCGCTGGCCATCTTCATCCCTGTCCTCATCATCTCCTTGCTGCTGGGAGGAGCCTATATTTACATCACCAGGTAAGGGGCTTTGGGGCAGGTTGAGGGGCTGCGGTCCACTCAACCACCCGCCCACTGGGGACTGGGCCTTTCACCTCTCTGAACCCCAGGGTCTCCACCTGTAGCTCGGGGATGGTTGGTATTCATGTGATTGTAGGGATGGTGTGAGTCAACTCAGCTCTGGGATAAATATTTATATTGGACACCTACCAACCCTCCGTGGTAGGAGGGCTGAGCAGGTAGCAGCAAATAAGACAGATGCGATCCCTGACCTCAAGGAGCTGTGGGTTACTGAAAGAGATAGACGTGTCACATGGCCAGGTACATCACCTCACTCATTCCATTATTCGCTCACTATTCATTCATTTATTCAACAAGCATGTGTTGACAACCGCATGTGTGCTAGACATTGTCCCAGGAGTTGGGGTCTTAGAACTTGCCTTTGAGGAAGAAAGATGATACTAAACAATGCCTAGGGGAGTCACTAATTCATTCAAATTCACAATTGTTGAGCACCTACTATGTGTCAGGCAGCTTTCTGGGCTCTAGGCACATCACTGCGGAAAAAAAGCAGAAGGAAATATTTGCCCTCATGGGACCCAGATTCTAACAGGGAGGGAGGGGGAATAGGAACTAGTACGTGAGAAAAGTATGTAGTACATTAGAAAGTGATAAATACAGGAAGAAAGAGAAAGCTGGGAAGGGAGAAAAAGGGAGCTGGGGTAGGGGTGGTGGTTCTACCTTAAATGGAGTAGGTAGAGGAGGCCCTGTTGAGAAATGACATGTGAGCAGGGACTTGAAAACAATGCAAAGATAAACTATGCAAATATCTGGGATGGGAGGGTCCTAGGCAGAGAAACAGCAAGAGCAAAGGCCCTGAGGCATTTGCCTGATACAAATTGTCCCCGCCCTCATGGAGCTGGCAGTCTAGTAGGAGGAGAGGAGAAATACACAAATTATAACACCCTGTGACGAACACAATGATGGATAGAGATAGAGTGTGGTAACAGAGGACCCACCTTTAAACAGGTGTTCAGGCTGCTCAGAGGGAACGCAGTATACAGTAGGTGCTCAATACATGCCCACTGTTATTGTTGCTTCTTTGCATTAAAGAAGGACTTGAATCAATTCCAGGGTGAAAACAAATTAAGCTCCAACCCCTCCTTAGTAAAGGGAGGCACCGAGGCTTTTGCTATCACTGACTGGGTGTGAAGTTGAGTGCAATTATGATTTCAGCTTTCACTCCGCTCAGATTCTCACCTTTAAGAGGCTGTTTCCATCCTCCTTGTCGTTTGTGGAGGTGCTGGTGCTCAGAAAGTGGCACGAACCGCTCCCCTTCGGTATCGGAAGGTGTCTCGTGGTCCGGGAGCAATAACCTCTCTCCTTTACTGTCTCTTCTCCAGATGTCGCTATTACTCCAACCTCCGCCTTCCCCTGATGTACTCTCACCCTTACAGCCAGATCACCGTGGAAACTGAATTTGACAACCCCATTTATGAGACAGGGGTGAGTGGGTCTCTCTTCTCTCCCAGCGCCTCCCGCTTTGTCTGCTCTGAATTCACCGATAGCAAAACTGAAGGTGTCATTTCCTTTTGCTCACGATGCCACTGGCAGAAAGGCGTGGCCAGTGGTCCTGTGTTATCCCCACTATGACCCCGATGGCAATAACGGCTCCCAGAACCCAGCTCACTTTGCAAGCCAGTGACAAGCCTGTCATGTTGTTTGTTCTTGGCAGAAGGATTATAGAAAGAACGGGCTGCACCAAAAACCCATGGAGAGACGGCTGAGATGGGTCAGAACCCACTGGTGGCCTGGCGACAATGGGCAGCATCCCCACACTCCTTGCTGAATGCCCCACTCCTCATTGAATGGCAGTGTGTGACATTCCTTGCTGAATGCCCCACTCCTCATTGAATGGCAGTGTGTGACATTCCTACACATTTGAGTGGCAGGACTTGTGCTGGGTGCTAGGGATACAGTCAGGAACCAAATAGACATGGTCCTGCCACTAATGAGCTTACAGTCAAAAGGAGACAATAATATCACTATCAATAATAATACGTACCCTGGACAGGACATCTTAAATACCTGATCATCCTTGAATCCTTGCAACCGTTTGTGAGACACTCTGTGGTTATCTCTGATTGGTTGATGAGGACATTGACGTTCAGAGAAAGGAAGAATGATTTAGCCAAGGTTGCACATAGCCAGAAGGCCCCGCCTGGAGCCAGGATGCAAACTCTGTCTGATGCCGTTAATCATTATACTGCCTCCCCATCAACTTCAAATAATCAAATTTGTCAATGAATATCTTGATGGCACCAAATCATAATTTTTAAAAAATGACTGAATTTTTTTCAGTTGACATTCAATATTATTTTATATTAGTTTCAAGTGCACAGCACCGTGCTTAGACATTTAGATAATTTATGCAGTGATTCCCCCTGATTAGTCTAGTACCCACTTGGCACTATACATAGTAATTGTAACATTATTGACTATATTCTCTAGGCTGTACTTTACATCCCTGCGACTATTTTGTAACTACCAATTTGTATTTCTGAATCCCCCAACCATCACTTTGCCTCTGTATCTATGAGTCTGTTTCGGTTTTGTTTGTTCGCTTATTTTGTTCTTTATATTCCATGTGTGAGTGAAATCATATGGTATTTGTCTTTCTCTGTCTGACTAATTTCACTTAGCATAATACCCTCTAGGTCCATTCCTGTGGTCGCAAGTGGTAATATTTCATTCTTTCTTATGGCCGAGTAATATCCCATTGTATATATGTACTACAACTTCTTTATCCAATCTAGTGATGGGCAGTTGGATGGTTTCCATATCTTGGCTATTGTAAATAGTGCTGCAATGAACATAGGAGTGCATGCATCTTTTCAAATTAGTGTTTTTGTTTTCTTCGGATAAATACCCAGAAGTGGAATTGCTGGGTCATATTACAGCTCTATTTTTAATTTTTTGAGGAACATCCAAACCATTTTCCACAGTGTCTGCACCAATTTGCAATCCCACCAACAGTGCACAAAGGTTCCCTTTTCTTCCCACCCTCGCCAACACTGCAACAAATCACAATTTTTAAAGACCATGAAAGAAATTGGGATGCTATAAAAATGTCTGATGGGGGAAACTCCGAAGTCATGGGGGAAGGCATCTTTGAGAAAGTGATGTAAAACTGAGACACGTAAGGTGGGTAGAACTTAGATGGTGGTTTATGAAGATGCCAGGGAGAAGGCAGAGCATGTGCAAAGGCCCAGAGGCATGTGTGAGACCCAGGTTGGTCATGACTTTGCACAACCACAACCCTTCCAATTCACTGTGTCGTGATGTGTAATCGTCTCCCAAAGTTTGCAGGAGGGGCACAAACTTGATTTGTTTCTTGTTCCTGCTAACTTTTCCTCACCCCCTTTCCTCTGACCTCCTGTGTTAGTTATTGATTGATGTATAACAATATTACTGCAGACCTATGGGCCTAAAACAACACATTTATTATCTTATAGATTCTATAGGTCAGGAGTCCTGGCACAGCCTCGTTGGGTCCTCTGCTTTAGGGCTCACCAGTTATAATCAAGGTGTCAGTCAGGGCTGTGGTCCTATCTGAGGCTCGACTGGGGAAGGATCCACTTCAAGCTTACATGGTTGTCGACGGCATTCAGTTCCTTGCAGGAGTTTGGGACTGAGGGCCTCAGTTTCTTGCAAGCTGTCATCTAGAGGCCACCCTGAGTTCCTTTCCATGTGGCCATCTCCCTAAAGCAGCTCACATCATGGCAGCTTGCTTCCTCAGACAGAAAGAGAGAGAGTCTCCTTACAAGATGAAACGCACAATCCTATGTCATATAAAACAGAAGTGACATGCTAGGACCTCTGTGCTGTATTCTGTTGGTAAGAAGCAAGTCACAGGTCCTGCCCACCCGTAAGGGGAGGGGATCACGATACAAGGGCATGAACCCTAGGAGTTAGAGATTGTGGGGACCCTCTTAGAGTCTGCCTACCACACTCCCATCTACCACAAAGTATAGACCTGATTAGCGGGAACTATAGACCTTCATTAAAGCATATGACAGTGACCTCTCCCACGGCCAAGCCTATGACTTCTTCTATCACCCTGCTCCTCTAATCCAGAGGCTTGGAGTATATGACACATACTCCATGAATATTAGAGAAACTGAACTGGTTGCTACCCACATATTGTAGTCATTTTAGATATGACATTGCTAAGAAGAGTTCATATGTTATTTTGCATTCTGTGTAGCTTGTTTCCAAATCCTGAGAGAAAGTCAAGTTGATAAAGAACAACACTTTAAAAACTAGACCTTGTTAATACCTATCAGTATAGCAGGTCGGTTACCTAGCTCTCTAATCATGCCGTGTAACAAACAATTCCAAAACTCAGTCGCTCAAAGCAACACTTGAATTCGCTGCCGGTCAGTGGGGCAGTGTTTTCAGGTTGTTTCAGCTGAGTGGTAGTCCTGCTTCGGCTGTGCTCGCTCACACATCTGGGATTGGCTAGTCATGTCTGGGGGACTGTGCTCTGTTCTCCACGTCCCTCATCTTTCTGTTGGGACTAAAGGCTGTCAAGGCACACTTTGTTCATGGTGATGGCAGAAGAGCAAGACACAAGCAGAAACACAAGCACTTTTCAAGCCCCTCTTGTGACCCATTTCCTTATGACCCATCGGCCAAATCAAGTGAGGGTCAGAGTGGAAGGCATTGCAAAGTCACATCGCCAATGTCATGGACACAGGGAAGGGTGAAGAGCTAGACCATGAATGTGTCACTCTGCCCCACCGGGCATTAACTGATCTGTGCATCTCTCTCTTGCAGGAAACCAGAGAGTATGAAGTTTCTATTTAAAGAGAGCTACACTTGAGACGGGAACTTACAGATGTGAACTCAGCTACAACCTCCTCAAGAAATTCATCCAGAGACCATATGGCATTTGATGGAAAACCCCCGGAGTGTCGGCTGTTGTCTTTTCTTTAGACTCTTTCTTGAAGACTTACTGTTTTCTTCACTGTATTTATTATATTTAAAATTGAAATAGGTGTGGTTGGATGTATTGCAATGGCAGTTAGATTCATGTTACAGCCTCAGTGCTGAAGGCAGGTGGAAAAAATGGCAAACATAGCAGCAGAAGGAAAAAGAAAAAAAAAAAAAAAAAAAAAGGCAAAAAACCAGGTTGAATTTCTCCCACCGGCAGTGCCATGCTATGGCTGCATCAAATTGCATGCACCTTTGAGATCCAGGCCCTGGTGTTTTTAATACAGATCTAAATCCCCAGATTAGGTTGGATTAACTTGCGTTGGAATTGCGCATGGATACTTAACCAGGTCTGCTCCTAAACAAATCCTGTGTTCACTCTTCCGGATTTTCCCAACTCCCAAAAGGTCTTGCCACATCCCCGCCACGTCTGTGGTCCTTCTGAAGGCAACAAAGGTGTTGTGTAAACATTCTGTTCAACCCTTCTGTCCTCACTGGACGCTGGCAAAATAAGAAAATGTTTTCTTTCTAGAAAGGTGATAAATGTCAAAAAAAAATTTTCAGAGAGGATGAGAAATTTGGGAGTTCCCGTAAAGAACTAGGGAAGGGGGAACATTGGGTGAGGTAATCAATTTACTAAAATGTTCCTTTCCTTGACACTCCTTCAACGACGAAGGAGCAGGTAATTTATGTTACAAGTGCCAGAATCGATCAACTTGTTCAGCAAAGCCACCCTCGAGCTGTGACAATATATCCACAGCTTTGCCCATAGAGTGATAAGGGTTTGTGTTGCAGGGGTGAAATGTCCTGAAATCCAGGGGTAAGCTGTTTTTCTCCTGGGGTGCTGGAATGTCTGAGCCTTCAAAATAGGGGAGACTCAAGTGCACTGTTTCTCTGAAAGGTGTCACCTTCAGGCTATACTTGCAATCAAGTATTTCGACGGGGAGGGTCCTATGAGAAGAAACTGCTTTTCTGTTCTCTGAAGCTCTGCCCAGATGTTGGTCGGTGGCATGAAAGCTGACCGTGGAAATACAAAGAAACAGGAACAGGGGAATTAAAACCACAAAGGAATCTGCATTATACGGTTCAAACACCAATGAGGAGAGAAGGAGGAATTTCACGCCAGAAAGGAATTCTTAGCACCTTATTCATCACGTGAGCATCCTTGTATTTTATCAGGGTCCTTACATCCCAACTCAGTGGGACTGGTGAGCGTGTGACTAAGAAGGAAGATTCTTTTCTAAAGACAGGTGTAAAGAAAAGGCAGGGGACGAGGATGCACGGAAGGAATAGTACATGCAAGGCAGTTTCACCTCCCTCGGACTGTCAGCCACCTCCCCAGTGACAGCCGATGGTTCAGAGAAGCACACAGGCTCAGTGGTCCTCTTTGGCACCCTCCCACGCTCCCTAGAATTGTGTTAAATTGGCCGGTTTTCAAACAAGAAAAGACCTTTCTGGCTGCCATGCCACTGGGAGAATGGCTGGGTGTCTATATTTTGGAAGCGTCTGAAACAGCATAAGGCAGTTGGCTTTGCACACACGCACATACCTTCCTCCCAGCCAGGAGCTTGGACTTCATTCAGTCTTGAGGTCTAAGGCTGAAATAATTTCCTGCTGCCAGAAAGGAATCCTGCATATATGCTCCCTAAGGCATGCATGCGTGACGCACAGCAAGAGATAATTAAAAGCTGTTTTCCAGCCATTCAGAGCCCACCCCATTTTCTGAAAGAACCAGAGGAAAAACGTTCCAGATCATTAGTGAACAATGTCATGTTTGGAGAAAGATCAACAATGCAAATTAATGTAACCTTTTTTGAAAAGGCAGAATCCAATCTTTGCTTTTATTTCTGTTTGATGCTTATTCTAACCCTAACTCCGAGGCATCTGGAAAGAAAAACTCTATTACTGATACCTAATTTTAGAACATACTGTGGTTCTGTGAAAACTAAACATTTGCCTTTCGTAAAGACTGACAAAATGTAAAATCTTTATTCTAACCTTGTCCCCTAAACCTGGCCAGGCCATGGCCCAGGAATTCTTATTGGTTATTGGAGGGATAGAAAAGGTGTTGATTTTTTTTTTCCCAGAATACCAATGATGTCTTAGTTTTGTCTAGTGGTACAGCACCTGGAATCATATTTTAAACGTTTGTTTTAGCCTAAAGATGGACCATGCAAGCTTGACAATGTACAGTGTGACTGAAAAAAAGACAGGTTGGGGTCTCATTTTCTTTTTAAGATATCTGAATGTGTATTTGTAACATGTAAAGGTAAAGAAATAATAATAGTGCCAAAAATGTACCAGGCATCTCATTTCAGTTCATACATGTCTGTTTTTATAAACCCATTGGGATTAAATATTTTTGAACAGGATACAATCCTGAGAAACTCGAGAAACGGACTGAACCTTCCTACAAGCCACTCTTTGTTTTTAAAACAGTGGGGAAATACGTTTACAGAGATTTTGAGCTTCAAAGAATGCATGTGATGGCGTGTATTACATGCTAATTCGTATACGCTGGAACTATCAGCAATTGCCCTGTGCTTTGAAAATGCACACACCGGACCCTCTTCAGCTTGGAGCTCATCTTTTGCTTTTATGATGAGGGGAGTAGAATTATTTAGCCAACATAAGTATTCTGGTCACTCCTTGATGGCCATCCTTACTTAGTTCCATAGACATGCTTTAAATATGATCTTTTGAAGTCAGTTCCTTGGAGAGCCTACGGAACCTCAGGCTGACAGCTTTGGAAATTGCCAAACAGCCCTGCAGGAAACAAAGTGGCTACATCATCAGGATGGTTGTGTAAATGGAAGTGACAAAGCAAATATATGGGTAGATTTAGACTGAGAGTGAGCCTTGGGCAAAAATGACCTTTCTTTGGAGTAAGTCCAAAGAGTATGACTTTTCTATGCCCTTGAGTGGTTATGGCGGGTCATAAGAGGTCAGATGGTATGGATTGTTCAGCACCCCTAAAGGCAGGCTTTCTCCTGGGAAGTTTTCATTTCCATTTTATCTCCAAACAGAATCAAAAGCAAAACCAACTTTGTAAGCTAGAATAATGAAATGAAGTCATTTTCCACTTTGTATATATTGATGCTAATAAAAGAAATGAAAAAGAGTCACATCCACAGGATTTTTGTTACAAAGCCTCCACCGTGGCACCAAGGGCAGTATCTCCAGTTTCTGGGCCTTAGGTTGGAGGAGCCAACTGACACTTTGAATGCCAACTCGGGAACGGTGCTGGGAACATTTGGGGAATGTTTGGGACAAGACAGGACTCTGCCATCATCAGACATACCATCATCCTCCTGTCCTAGCCAGCTTGGGCTGCGTAACAAAGCACCACAGACGAGGTGGCTTAAACAACAGACGTTTGTTTCTCACGGTTTTGGAGGCTGAAACATCTGAGATCAGCGTGATGGCTGATTCCTGGCTTACAAATAACCTTCTCACTATGTCCACACAGGCAAATCTCTCTCTCTCTCTCTCTCTCTCTCTCTCTCTCTCTCTCTCTCTCTCTCTCTCTCTCTTTCCCTCCCTCCCCCCTCTCCTTATAAGGCCACATTCCTATCAGATTAGGGTCCCACGCTTATGACCTCATTTAACCTAATTAGCTCCCAAAGGTCCTGTCTCCAGTAACACTGGGGATTACGGCTTCAACATACGAATTGGGGGCACACAATTCACTCCATAGCATTCCACCCCTGGACACCCAAACTCATGTCCTTCTCACATGCAAAACATATCCATCCCATCCCATCAGTCCCAAAAGTCTTACCTCATCCGACATCAACGCTAAAGTCCACAGTCTCACGGAAAGCAGGTGCGGGTCAGACTGGAGGTACAGTTGTCCTGGAGCAAATTCCTCTCCAGCTGGGCACCTGCAAAACCAGGCAAGTTATGTCCTTCCAAGATACAATGGTGGAACAGACATAGGATAGATCTTCCCGTTCCAAAAGGGAGACTCAGAAAGAAGAAAGGGTGATGGATCCCAAGGAAGGCCAAAACACAGCAAAGCAAATTCCAGTAGATCGTAAGTCTCGAGAACAACCCTCTGGTTTTATACCTGCCCTACAGGTCAGCCGGGTGACAGCATCATCCTGTAAGTGTCCAATCAGCTTCCATTATAAAATGGACAGGTGGGCTTCTGAAAGGTCCCCTGGGGAGACGCTGCATAGGTGCGCCCAGGGCCGCTGGCAGGACCAAGGTGGGGCTGAACCCTTCACGAGCCTGTGACTCAATTCTGGAATGGAGACTCCAAGGAAGGACAGACAGGGTGAAGAAAGAGGATGGAAAGGTCAAAGTGCACCCAGGATGCCTTCAGAAACCAAAATTCTGTTTCCCACGCTGGCCCACATGTTTACAACAATAGTGGAGAGACAGAGCTTCCCTGGAGACCACAAACCACCCTCACTGGTAGATGTGCTGCAGACAAGTTAGTCAGGATGGACAGCCCTGGGCTGGGAGAGAAAGAACCAGAAAGACGTGACCGGAGAGATCCCTGCCAGGATAACATACTAACAACAACAGTAATGGCAGTCATAATAATATCGGGCATTTGTTGGCTGTGTACCACTTCTATTTGTTTTGTTTCTTCTTCTTCTTTTTTTTTTTTTTTTTACACTTGAAATGCACTTTTAGAATAGTTTTAGATTTCCTAGTTATTGGACACCCTGTAATATCTCATCTATTCCTGTTTGTAAAGAAACTGTTACTATTCTCCTTTTACAGATGTGCTATCTGAGGCTCAGAGAGGCTAAGTCACCTGCCCAAGTTCACACAGCTGGTACACAAGGGAATGGGACCCAGGAAGTCTGGCTACTGGGCCGTGTCCAGGGCAGGAATGACCGAGGCCAGCCTCAGATTCAGATGTGCTACCCCCTCCCAGAGCGCCCAGAACCAAAGCAGGCTGTTTTAGCCCAGGGATGCCCTCCCTTATTTGACATTCGGCCTAGAAAGTGTTTGGCTGGGTTCAGCAATGGCTAAGAGCTGGAACTGTGAGTTTGAATCTTGGCTTGATGAATAATTAGCAGCTTATTGGGGTGAGGGGCCCACGTTGGGGGAAGATACCTCCCTACGTCACTGTGGAGGCTTCACCCTGGGGCCTCTACACCCCATATAAAAGAAGGAGGAAAAGTTACTAACAGTCCCAAATGTGACAGAAGGTTGGGGCAGACGCTAAAAAGTGCCGGTCCGATATCTGTTTCCCTTCTATTGCTGACAGAACCTCAGTTTGTTCAGAGCAACAGTGACACCATCCTCCAAGAATGGGTCATAGTTGGGTTCAATTAGAATCATTCTGTTACCCCTTTTCCCCGCCTCCTTTGCTGCCAGGATGGATCCTCTGACCCCTTCTGACCAATGAGCTTTAGCAAAAGTTGGCTTGGTGTGTGTGAGGGGGCTGGAGGGGGCTCTAAGGAAGTCTTTGCTCTCCTGAGGAAAGGGGACCCCGCTGCTACAGCACCAGTACCAGCCCCCTTTCTCCCACCTTGAACCCGGTCGTGATGCTTCATGACTTCAGTGGCCAACGGCCATCTTGCAATGGACGTGTCCAGCACGAGGACAAAAGCAGTACACTAAGAATGGTGAGATGGGGAGGAACCCTGGGTCTCCGAGGGGGCCGACACCATCCTGCCTGACACAAGCATAAAACATGTAATTTGTGGAGCCAGCTCCATAAATGACGATGCAGAGGTGATGGTGTTACATGTTCTGCAACAGTATAAGCAGAGAACATAGGTCATCAACGTGGAACCTAAAAGCAAAGGTAGGCATGGATGCCATTTTCTAGAAATTTCTGCCAACCTTTTAGATCTTGTGCCCCCACCAACCTTCCATTCCTAGTTTTTTCTCACCCACCCTCCCTCCTGCTCTCTCTCTCTCTCTCTCTCTCCCCCCCCCCCATGTTAGGACTCCACCAAGATTTATTCCTCCTTTGCTATAAAAGACATAGGATAGAAAAAGTAGTGTCAACATGAATTTCATGGCTTAAACGTTTTAAAGACCTGGTTTTTATTTCCTTACATTTCGTGTATGCGTTTGTTTGCACTAAACTAAGAAATGACCATTCTAAAACTGTGCTGTTATTACTACTGTTTGCAATATAGTTGCCAGGCACATAGTAGGCATTCTTAAACCTGTGTGGAAGGAATGAACATCAACCAACAGAGAAGCCCAAGGTGTGATCAGTGTCACCGTGTACTGGGTCTCTTTAAACCACCAGATGGCACCCTCCGCATGGTTTATTCGGAGGCCTTCAGAATCCTACAGAAACACCATCTTACTTCACTTCCTCAAAACGATTCTTTTCTTTGGACAAAGTCATCCGATGGGTTGTTTCTGACACAGCAGGATTCTTTGTCTATGTTTGTTTCTATTCTGCTTTTTTTCCCCTTTCTCAGTCTTCCTTTCTCTTTCCGTCTTCCCTCTCATCTTCTAATCTTTCTGTCTCTCTGTCTCTTTCTGTTTCATTCTCTGCCTTTCTCTGTGTGTGTCTCTGTCTCTTTTCTTATTGTCTCCCTCCCTGATTCTCTGTTTCCCTCTGTCTCTGTTTCTCTTTCTGTCTCCGTTTCTCTCTCGGTCTCTCTGCATCCCGCCCCCACCACATCACCCCCGCACCAGCTCCCTCTCCCAGGGACCCGATTGTCAAGCTGCTCACGTCGTAGGCTGCCTTAAAACCTGCCACCACGCACATGTTCATGGCTGGATTTTACCTGTGTCCACCTCTGTTAAGAAAATCTTTGACCTTTGAGATTCCAATACAAAGAGCGTAATACGACCTCAGGGAACAGCAGCGTCTAGGAACAAAAAAAATACCTCATTCCTATTGCTCTGTGGTTTTGAAAGATGCACAGCCCAAGGGTCTGGAGGCCCCTGGAGGTCCTGGGGGGAGTTGCCCCACACCCCATCCAGGGCTGCTTCCCCTCCCACCCCCACTGTAACCACCGTGAGGAATTGAGCTGATGACTGTTTTGTTTTCTGGAGTCTCAACGTGTGCAGCAGATACACCCAGCAGTTGTGTCCTAATCCTGCTCAGCCGTTTGCCACAACTATGTCTTTTGTCATTTTAGCTGTGAGTTTAAGAGCGGAAGAACAGAATGGGAGGCCGTGAAAAGATCCTGAGGCCGTGTTAAGAACACAGCGGCAGAGCCAGACATCCTTGGGATGAAGGCTGGTGGGACACATAAGGGTTGGATAACCTTGGGCAGGGGGACAGCTAACAGGTGTTAAGCATGTAGATGAAATAAAGGGCCACAGACTAAAACTGACAAGCTCAGGGGAGGCCAGCACGGCAGGCCCTGCACACTCAGAGACAGAAAGTAACCACATAGGATGGTCTGAACAAAAAAATTCTTCACTAAAAGTGGGTCATGGCAGGTAGTCCTGTTTTAGAGCCTGTAGCTTCCTTGACAAAGGTCAATCTTTACCTTAAGTGAGCCTGTCTGTTGATTTTTTGCATCTAAGATAACATACTTTTGAAATCTCAAAGTAATCTCCTTTTCCATACCCTTCAGGGCACACCTGCCACAGGAGACCACAGAACCCCTCATTGTTATCTTGTTCCCAGAATGCCATCTCTGTGTGCTGTTAAAGTTAATTATTAACTTTCCTGCACCCACCAATATAAAAGAAGTATTACTTTTTATCCAACCCCGGGATTTCCCTGCTTTGCTTTCTTGTGTCCCCTTAGTCTACCACCAATGGATTTCCTGTAACCCGCCTTACACCATGTCCTTTGATTCTAACGTACAAAAGAAGCTGTAAAACTGCCATGCTCCAGAGCATTTTATCAATCCATTGAGATTTGGCTCAAATAAACTCATAAAAATTCTCTACAGGTTTGGACATCTGGCACTGCGATAATCTCTGTAGAGATGATTTCATTTAATCCTCCCAGCAACCCTGCAAATGACAAACCAGTGTAGATAAGGAAGCTGAGGCTCAGAGAAGATGGATAATTCATCCAATGTCACACAGCTCAATGGTCACCCTTAAAACAGTCTGATTCCTGAGCTTCCCTCCCAGGGCCCTGACCACCACGGTCATCCTGAAGGGAATTTCTCATCCGTCACAGACCCGCTTTGGGGAACTGTGTAGCTGCCTCCTCACCAGAATGGCGTCCATATAGTCCCTGCAAATTCAGGGACCCAGAGATGTTTGTTGTCAGGGAAGATGGGTAAGTGAGTATAAGGCATTTACAACAAGTCTGGGGGGAGGCTGAACGCATTTCCCGAGCATCCAGAGCTCCAGCTGGCAGCCTCATAATGCACGTCTCTGGGGCAGCAGAGAAGGGGCAAAAGGCCATGGAGAGTTTAAGCAACTCTCCCAAGGAAACACGCTCCACTCTTCAGACAGGCTCTTCTCCAGGGAGGATATGCTCAGCAATCCAAGACATTTTTTCTTTTCACATTTGAACAATTCTGAAATCAGAGTGTATCTTACAAAGGGTGTCCTTTCATAATTGCTTGGCAGCACTTTCTTTCATGTATATTTTTTAAAAACCAGTAAATCCTAGAGTCAAAGATGTAACCTACTATTCCATGAACTACGGTAGCTCAGGGGCTGGCTCTCATTGGCCCAACCTGGATCATGTGCCTATCCCTGGCCAATCACTGCTATTCTGGTTGTAATGCCTTGATCAGGTGCCTCTCTGGTCTTAAAAGTGTTGCTACCAGAAGAAAAGGCTGGGAGTTCTGGGCCGGCAGAAACAGCTGCTGCCTCCTATACCCAGAGTCATTTGGAGTTTTGGTGAGGATATGTACGTGTAACAGTGAGACCCTAGTAACTGCCTAGTACTCTAGTTTGCTATTATTAAAGATTTTAAGTTGAAACTTTTCACCTGAACCTCTTTGGACCTCTAAAAAAAACTTGTGGTTTACAAAAAATACCCCAAATAGAAGAACAAGTTAAATGACACCACCAGGAACTACTCAGACAAATCTAAAATGTTGCATCTAAGAGGAGGGTATCCAGGTGTTCTGGTTTTGTTTGTTTTTTAGGGTTGGTTTTTTTTTTAACCTTTTTAGTATGTTTGGAATTTTGCAAAATGAAAAGAATTGATGGGAACAAGCATATGAAAATATCTATAATGAGATACTACTTCACACCCACGAGGATGGACATAATTTTAATAATGGAAACGAGGAGTATTGGGTAGGACGTGGAGAAACTGGAACCCTTGTATAACTGCTATGGAGACACTTGGGTGATTCTTCAAAAAGTTAAACTTTGAATTATCAAATGATGCAGCAATTCCACTTCTAGGTATATGCCCAAATGAATTGAAAACTGGGACTTAAACAAAACCTACACACAAATGCTCGCAGCAGTACTATTTACAATAAACCAAAAAGTGGCAACAACACAAATGTCCATCAGTGGACAAGTGGATAAACAAATTGTGGCCTAGCCATACGATGGCATATTATTCAGCCATAAAAATGAGTAAAGTACTGACACATGTTAAAACATGGATGAACCTTGAAAACATTTTCCTGAGTGAAATAAGCCAGACACAAAAGGTCACATATTGTATGATTCCATTTATATGAAATATCCAGAATAGGTAAATCCATAGAGACAGAAAGCAGATTGGTGGTTTAAGGAGGCTGCAGGAAGAGGAGGAGAGCGGGTAACTGTTTAACAGGTCCAGGAGTTTTGGGGGAGGGATGAAAATGTTTTGGAATTAGAGAGTGAGTTGCATAACATTATAAATGTATTAAATGTCATTGAATTGCTCATCTCAAAATGATTCATTTTAGGAGAGAGATCCAAGATGGCAGAGTAGCTAAACACTGTACCTGCATCCTTCCATGAACACATTAAAATTACAACTAAATTATATAACAATCAACCTGGAGAACCACCTGAAGTCTAGTTGAAAAGAAGTCCTATAACTAAAGTATAAAGCAGAAGCCAAATCGAGACTTGTAGGAGGGGCGGAGATGTGGAACAGGCTCCAAACCTCCAAGTGACAGTTGAGAATCAGGAGGGATATCTCGACCACAGAGGTTACCCCCAGAGGAGTGAGGGACCCCAGTCCCCCACACCAGGTTGTGAAAAACCGTGGGGATTCCAACTGTTCAGGTGGGACAGAGGCTGCAGGAAACCCAGACGTCTTTTTAAACAGCCCACGCTCGCAGGTACTCACTGTGGGCTCCAGCAGAAGGACGGTGACTGGCAGGGCCTCAGAGACATATAAGGGCAGACTGAGGGTGTGGCTTAGAGGGAAGACTGGAGGACAGCATTTTCCTGGGGAGGAGCCTTTCTCCTGTGCATCCAGCAGGCCAGCGCCATCTTTCCTATGTTGAGCCCACCCCCACAGGCCAAATGTGAATCTGATTGGCCTGGTGAGCTCTGCTGCTCTGCCCTGCTGACTCAGCTGGGATCCCGCCCCACCTAATTCCAGCACTACCAGGGCACTTTCTCTATGAGCAGCCAGCCCCTCCCGAATTGCACTCTTTCTTGGAAAAACTACTGGAGTCCACGGACCCCAGATGGGCAGTGGCTGGCCTCGGTGTACTCTGACACTTTTGCTGAGTCACTCATGCTCAGCGCTGGCACCAAACCAGAGTCTACATTAACCTGGTGACCACAACCCTTCCCACTTTAGTGACACCCTGAGACCCTGCCTCACCCAACTCGTGTAATGCATGTGGCTTTATCAGTGGCTCAACCTTAACGGAGATAGCAGGTGGCAGCAGGCCTCCAGTTATCCTGACTTTTTGCGGAGTTACCCCAGACGTGGTCCTGGTGGCTGCCATCCTTCTATCAGGTAGTGCCCGACTCATCACAGGCAGTGGCTGACCTGGGCCTGCACTGGAGCCCCCACACAAAGGCCCCAGAACAAACATACTTGGAAGTTGGCTTCAGACCACAGGAAAGCACTGCCCAATTAGCCCCACAAGCGGCACACACAAAGGATGGTCTCAACAGTCACCAGAGCCAGCTGGGGCAAATTCCACTCAGTGGGGTAAGCCTCAAACACAGCAGCCCATAAGCTGTAGACATGGCCAAACCCCACAGCCAGTCAGCCTGAGGATCAATCCCATCCACTGATGTGCCAATAGCAATCAAGGCTCAACTATAACAGAGGGGCACACAAAACCCTAGAGCACTCCTGGAGCACCCGGCTCAGGTGACCAGGGAGACTTTGCCACTGGGCCCCTCAGGACACCTACGACATAAGGCCACCCAGCCAAGACTGGAAGACATAGCAGATCTACCTAATACAAAGAAACAAACACAGAGAGGCATCCAAAATGAGGAAACAAAGAAATGGGCCCCAAATGAAAGAACAGGAGAAAAATCCAGAAAAAGAACTAAATGAAATGGAGGCAAGCAATCTACCAAAGACAGAGTTCTAAAACAATGGTTATAAGGATGCCCAAGGAACTTAGTGAGAACTTCAACAAAGAGATTGCAAGCATAAGAAAGGACATTGAAATCGTAAAAATGAACCAGTCAGAAGTGAAGACTGCAATAACTGAAATGAAGAATGCACTAGAAGGAACCACCAGCAGAGAAGATGAAACAGAGGATCAAATCAGTGATTTGGAAGACAAGGTAGCAGAAAACACACAATAGAACACCAAAAAAGAAAAAAAAATCTGAAAAAATGAGGATAGGTTGAGACCTCTGGGATAACATTAAGCATAACAACATTCACATCATAGGGGTACCCAAAGGAGAAGAGAGAAAGCAAGGGATTGAGGACCTATTTGAAGAAATAATGACTGAAAACCTTCCTAACCTGGCAAAGGAAATAGACATACAAGTCCAGGAAATGCAGAGAGTCCCAAACAAGTCAAACCCAAAGAGGCCCACACCAAGACACATTAGAATTAAAATGGCAAAGGTTAAAGACGTAGAGAGAATCTTAAAAGCAGCAAAAGAAAGGCAAGTAACTTATAAGGGAGCTCCCATAAGATTGTCAGCTGATTTCTCAAAAGAAACTTTGCAGGCCAGAAATGATCGGTAGGAAATATTCCAAGTGATAGAAAGCAAGGACCTACAACCAAGACAACTCTACCCAGAAAGGCTATCATTTAAAATTGAAGGAGAGATGAAGAGCTTCCCAAAAGAGAAAAAGCTAAAGGAGTTCATTACCACTAAAGCAGTATTACAGGGAATGTTAGAGACTACTTTAAGATGGGGGGAAAAAAATCAAAATTATGAAAATAAAATGGCAATAGCTACATATCTTTCAACAATTACTTTCAATGTAAATGGATTAAATCCTCCAATCAAAAGCTATAGGAGGGCTGAATGGATAAGAAAATAAAGCCCTTACATATGCTGCCTACAAGAGATTCACTTCAGACTGAAAGACACAGAGACAGAAAGTAAAGGGGCAGAAAAAGATATTTTATGAAAATGGAAATGGAAAAAAAAAAAAGCTTGGGTAGCAATACTTATACCAGACAAAATAGACTTTAAAACAAAGGCTACAAGGAGACAAAGAAGGACCCAGTAATCCTACTTCTCGGTATTTATCCAAAGAAACCCAAAATGCTACTTCAAGGGGATGCAGGCTTCCATATGTTCATTGCAGCATTGTTTACAATGGCCAAGATGTGGAGGCAGCCTGGGTGTCTGTTAATGGATGGATGGATAAAGAGGAGGTGGTACATATATACAATGGAATATTTCTCGGCCACGGAGGGGAATGGGTTCTTGCCATCTGTGGCAACATGGATGGACCTGGAGGGTATTGTGCTGAGTGGAATATGTCAAGACAGAGGAAGACAGATGCAATGTGATTTCATTTACATATGGAAACTAAGAACAAAATTAACAAACAAAACAGAAACAAACACATAGATACAGAGAACATTTTAACAGTTGCCAAATGAGAGGGGGGTTAGGGGTGTGGGTAAAAGAAGAGGAAGGGATTAAAAATACAAATTGGTTGTTACAAAGTAGTTATAGGAATGTAGGGTAAAGCATAAGAAATATAGTCAATAATATGGTAATAACTATATATAGCGCCAAGTGGGTACTAGACTAGTCAGAAGGATCATTTCTTAAATTATATAAATGTCTAACCACCATGCTGTACATCTGAAATTAATATAAAATAATACTAAGTGTCAATTGTAATCGATAAATTTAAAAGAGAGAGGAGAGGAGAAGGGGAATAAGAGGTCCAAATTTCCAAGTAAAAAACAAGTCACGGAGATATAACTTACAGCATGGGGAATACAGTCAATAATATTGTGAGAGCATAGCATGGTGTCAGACTATGCTGGACTTATCATGGTGACCACTTCTTTAGTTATATAAATGTTGAATAACTATGGTGTACCCCTGAAACTAATATAATATTGTGTGGTAGTTATATTTTTAATAAACATTTAAAATTGGTTAATTTTATGTCCTGTGAATGTCACCTCAATAAGAAAAACTAGTGGGAAAGTAAAATAAAAATAACTGTATAAAAAGCCTTCCCAGGAACTACCCCTAGATAAGTAAGGAAATGAGGCAGGAAAGGAGTGGCCATCAATAAAAATGCAGTGAGAAAGTTATACGTTTGGTTAATGGGGGTCTATCCTATTGGAGAACCCTGGGAGTGTCTTACTCTCGTCTTACTCTCTCCCTTTTAATCAATGAGAAAGCAGAGCTAATTGTCTCCCAGCTCCCATCAGTCACTGGATGAGGCTATTCTCAGAGGGTGTTAATTGCCTGACACTGCTACTGGCCTGCCACCTATGCCAACAGATGGGATTCTCCAGAGAAAGCTCTCAGGGCAAGGGGCACAGGTGCAGAGACATGGTACAGGCCGTGAGGATATATATATATATATTCATCTCCTACAGAGTCTAAGATGAGCCTATGTGCTTTCTTTCTTCTGTGGCCAAATGGCTTGTAAAATGCAAAGCAAAATACATTTAACAGTTTCCCATTTTTCATTTGCGAGAATAGCACAGTGTTCGCTGAATCTCATGGAGGATTCTTTTTTTTCTTTTTCTAAACATGTGCTACATTCAGCTCATTAGGAAGCTGGAGAGGTAGGTCAACAGCTCTCCTGCTGGCAGTGCCCCACAAGTAACCTACCAGTAATTAGACTTTTGCAAGTGGGTCACCCATCTACCAGGAATGTCTCCCCAAATCCATCAGAATCTCCAAGTCTGTGAAATATGTATGTCCCTCGCTCACCCCCCACACTCAAATATGTAAAAGTTATGAATTCTTACAGCAACTAACCCAACCTGAAATTTCCTAGCCAGACGTGCTAGGGCTCCTGGGAATTAATTCCGCAAGAAAGGAAATGCCAGCCAATGGGCAAGTCACCCTTGCCAGAGCCTTCTCATCTCCCTAGCACTGTGGTCACATGTGTCTGGCAGGTGGCAGTCACTGCATCTGCTCTGCTGGTGGCTTCAAAGTGGGAGTGCTGAAAAGGAACAGGAACATGGGTGATAGAGAGAGGAAAAGTATACAGACCTGGAACACTGGGGGAAAAAACAAAACAAAACAAAACAAAACAAAACTTCATCTTCCTCATTCTGCTTCTCTTTCTTTAGAAGGTCAAGTTGGCCGTGTCAGAGAAAGCCCCAGAACATGGTCATTTTGCCAGTGGCTTTAACCAACAGACTGACATGCACTCCCCCCGGTAGCTGGTATGTGCTGAACTTGTCACTCTCTTCCAAACACTGCCAATTTCCATGGAAACCAAAAAGGCCCTTACTGAAAGAGCTGCTGGAAATTTCAAGACGTCCAAAACTCTCCCTGTGCTCTAAGACCTGATTTGAAACAGAAACAAGAGCCCCATGTTGTAAAGAAGACAAAGGAAGATACATGATAATAGAAGTCGCTTGACACCCTTGCGAGATCACAACAGCCTGCTCTAGAGTCTGTCCTTTTAAGAACAAGGGTCACCCATCTACCAGGGTCACCCATCTACCAGGAATGTCTCCCCAAATCCATCAACTCCATCTTGGGTAAAGCAGATCCACTGATCCACAGGCTTCTGACTTCAGATGTGATTTTGTCGTGTCCAACAAGCCTATGTGCTGCTCACAGAGTTTGAATCTTGACGGGACAATGTGGCAACACGACTCTTCAGACACTTGCTAAATGAACCCCAAGTTTCCTGCATGTCAATCTACCTCCCACTCTCAGAGCTAAAAAAGAGTTCCTCCACTCAGATGATTATATATCTATTTTTTTTAATCCCCTCTGTAAGGCGTGAATGTGAAATGAAAGACAATGGCTTTCTTGAACAGCTGTCAGATTGGCACACCGTAAGGTGAAATTTTCTTTTAAATGCCTAAAGAAGGTGTTCAACTTACATTTTTAAATAGATTCAGAAAATAATTAGACACGCTGGAATCTTTAAACATTTCTTTATGAAGGGTAGAAGAGTTTCTCAAGTACACCCTCCAATGCTGGCCTCTGAATTTGGTTTGGGCCATTAGAAAACTGGGGCCCTTCTCCACTTCATTTTTCCCATGATGCAAATCGTTAGTGAAAAACTTCTGGCTTCCTCCGTTTCACGTGCTGGAATCACCAGTTTTTCTTCCAGTTACCCAAGGGAGAAATCTGGGGATCAGCCTGGATTCCTCCGTCTCCCTGTATTAGTCAGCTTGGGCTGCCATAAAAAAAATACATAGACTGGGAGGTTTTACAAAACAGGTATTTATTTTCTCTTGGTTCTGGAGTCTGGAAGTATGAGGTCAGCCTGATGGGATTCTGGTGGGAGCTCTCTTCCCGACGGGGAGATGGCTGCCTTCTTGCTCTCTTCTCACATGGAAGAGCGAGCAGAGGATAGGTAATTTCTGGTGTCTCTTCTTAGAAGGGCACGAATCTCATCACAATAGTCCCACTCTCGTGACCTCTTCTAAATCTAATTGCCTCCCAAAGGCCCCACTTCCAAATACCACCCCATTGGGGGTTAAGGTTTCAACATATGAACTTTGGCAGAGACACAATTCAGTCAATAGCATCCCTACATCCATCAACCATCAAATCCTGTTCATTGTGTCTCCCAAATAGTTACCAAGTTCTTTTTCTCTTCTCCACGGTCACTATCACTGTCCTAGTTGAGATGCTTATTATCTCTTGCTAAGACGATTGCAGTAGCCTCCTAGCTAATTTCTCTGCCCCTGAACTTGCCCTCTTCAAATCCACCCTCCATGGAGTAGGCTTGCTTTTCCAAAAATTGAGGCCAGATATTATATGGAAGACAGACACACAGAGAAGGCATCCGAGGTCTGACAACTAAGCTTGCAAACTTGTTGCACCGATGTTGCATTATGAATTTGTACCAACTAGACAAACAGTTAACCAAGTTTACTATTTGGAAATGCTGAAAATGCTGCATGAAAAAGTTAGACAAAAACGACCTCAATTTTTTGCTAATAATTCATGGCTCTTGCATCACGACACTGCACCAGCTCACACAGCACTGTCTCTGAGGGAGTTTTTAGCCAGTAAACAAATCACTGTATTGGAGCACCCTCCCTACTCACCTTATCTGGCCTCCAGTGACTTTTCTTGACCCAAAGATAAAGGAAATATTGAAAGGAAGACATTTTGATGGCATTCAGGTAATATGACAACAGCTCTGATGGCCATTCCAGAAAAAGAGTTCCAAAATTGCTTTGAAAGGTGGACTAGATGCTGGCATCGGTGCATAGCTTCCCAAGGGGAGTCCTTCGAAGGTGACCATAGTGATATTCAGCAATGAGGTATGTAGCACTTTTTCTAGGATGAGTTCGCGAACTTACTTGTCTGACCTCATAAGTATAGTTGAGAAGTTAAGTGGTGGGTTGTTTCAGTCCTAATTGCTGCTCCATCTCTTGGAAAGCCCTGCCACCACTACTATGGCTAATGTCTCTACTTCCCTCCTGCTGGCTCCCGTGTCTCCCCTGGAGGTCAGGTACAACCTTCACTGCACTTACCCTGGCATGAGCCATAAGAGCTCTGGCAGCCAGGTCCACGAGCACACCAAACCCATGGAGACGGCTCTTCCCATCACGTGTAGGCTGGGATGAAGCTCTGTGCTGCAGGGTCTGGGGTCTGGACTGCCCAGCAGCTTCCCAAAAGGACTAGGTAAGTGTGGGCACTTACTGCCTTGAGGGATAAATTTTGACCAGTAAGTGTCAAAAGCCAGCAGAGAATTCCTCTCTCTTCCTCTCTTCAGGGGACTGGTCTGAGGTACAACATTTTGAAACAGTCTGTCCAGAGATATCCCATGTCTTTGTTTCACCTCATTCTTTGGTTCACCTCCTGCCCTTTGCTCTTCACCCAACGGCCCAATATTACTTCTTCTACAACAGCTCCATCTCCCCATCATCCCTGCCCCACAAATAAGGTCAGCGTCAGGCACCCCTTTGCTGTGCTGTCACAGAAATCTGAATTATTGAAACCATCAGCTTTCTTGAATGCTCTGCTTTTCCATCACTCTCCCCCACTAGTCTGTGAGCTCCTCTGAGAGTAGGGACCATGTTTTATTCATTTCTGTAATTCCCAGCACTGTGCCTGGAGCGCTCAGTAAGGATTTGCTAAACTGGAGGACCAATCTATGAGCACTTTGTCAAGCCTCAAATAATGAACAAGATTTCTATAGACATAAGAACTAAAGGAAGGCATTTCTGGACACAGAGACCGACTGAGCAAATACTCAGAGGCAGGAAAATGCCAGCATATAGGGGATAAGCCTGGCTTGGTACGGTTCTCTTTTGGAAGGTCTTGACAACCAAGCCAATCAACCTACATGTCATTTTGGTGGGTAAATTGGGAGCCTTCCAAGCCAGGGAGTTGCTTTAGAAAGCGTAAACTGTCCGTGATGTGTAGGATGAATGGAAGGGTGGGGTACAATTGGGGAACTGTGCAGATCAGAACTGCTATGGTAGCAAAGAGAATGGGAAAGAGATGCTTGTGAGACAGACCATGGAGGGAGAGCCCACAAGATGTAGCAAGCACTTGGGTGGAAGGAATCTAAGTTGCCTTCTAGTATCCAAAGCAAGGGCTCTGGAGAGTGGGGGGGGGGGGGGCAGCAACAGAAAAAGGAAAGACAGCAGGAGTTTGGGGTTTGGGCTTGGGAGGAAGGACTCAAGAATTGTCAGAAGCATTTTCATAAAAGATGAGACTGTTGCTGCAACACACACACACCACCACCACCACCACCACCACCACCACCACCACCACCAGCCACAGCTGACAGCTGTGTTGGTTCTCACTTTCACTTTTCCACCAGTGTTTTGATCACCAGTGATGGGTGCAGGAGGAAAATAACATTTTCACAATTTCAGGGGGCAAGTGCCATCTGCCCTGCCAACTTATGCTTTAAACATACGGTGGGTCAGCAGAGGCGAAAATGTTACCTCCCTCCTTGCTGTCCCCGCAAAGTCCCATCTCTCTGTGCCCACCTAAACATGCATGCTGTGGGAATAGACTTCTTGAGGCTAAATGAAGAAATTCCTTCAGGGACACATAATGTTTGTGGGGCAGGAAAGCAAGCCAGAGAGTCGGGAAGAAAAAGTGAAAGTTACATAACAATAGGAAAATTCCTCTTTCCTTACACCACATCATCAGTCTTCCAGAAAGGAAGAAACTTGGAGGCTGCATTTCCAACAGGCTGTTATCATTATTGCACTTGTCATCGTTTGCACATCTGCAGCACATATTCAGCGCCCAGCTGTGGTTGCTAATTGGTCAGAGAGTTAAGAGTATTACTGGGGCATCTTCCTGGACAGCTGGCACTAAGGGACGATGGAAAATAGAAGTTGTAGGCAGGCCCTCTCCTCAGAGGTTACTCACTAAAGTGGATAATTCAAACACAGAGGATCGTTTAGCAGTAAGAGACTAGAGATGATTAAATACTGAACAGTAAAAGGCTAAAGGTAAAAATGTAGCTCTTTCACAGTGTGCAAGGAGGTAGGGCACTTTGGGAGCAGTGTTTGGGGAGCCCAGGAGCGTCATCTGGGAAAGGAGCACTTTGGAGAACGTTCTCTCTTCCTCTTCATCAAGTTATTCTGGGTGGGCTGCATCAAGGTGATAGATAAAGATGTGAACCGCTGTTAAATCAAGTGCTTGGATGTTACAAATTGATTCTGAGATACGTGAAGAGAAGTCCATTCCAGAAGGGTAAATGGCTGGGGAAATCTGTCAGTTCCTATAAGGCAAGTCCCGTGTGTCTCAGTGTGGTCCTCGAAACATCTGCACCAGAACCGCCTGAGCAGCTGGTACATGCAGACCCCCGGGTTCCACCTGGAGACCCTGATTCATTCAGTCAGGAGTGGGCTCAGAGAATCTGTATTTTAACCGAGCCCCAGGTGATTCTGAGGCGTCCTAAGTTGGAGCATCACTGCAAGACTTTCTCCGGGCCTTCCCATTCTCCACCCATCCCTGTAATTGTTCTTATATAGCCAATCATTTATTCGTATGTTTATATACTTAATCTCTACTGTGTGCCAAGATCTGTTCGAGGTGCCAGAAATGCAGGAGAGAACAAAAGAGACAAAATCTCTGCCCTTCTGGAGTTTATATCCTAGTAGAGAAGACAAAGAAATAGCTATACAATAAATGTGCGATCTGGTGATGAGCTCTGTGGGAAGCAGGCAAGGCGGGGCCTCAAGAGGACCAATCGAGGGGGGTTGTACATCAAAGGTCAAGGAGGGCATCTCTGATAAACGGTATTTGAAAAGAAACCCGATCCTTCTATGGTCTCCTGAGATCCTTGCTGGTTTGCCCATCCCCCCATCTTTCCTCATCCTCCAAATTCATTCATTCACCGATATTTACCAAGGGCCTCTTGCGTGCTGGGCAAATCTCTCCAACACCCCCTGCTTCATCTCCCTAGGGTTGCTTAGTTTTCATTGCCTGCCCTTCTCAGCAGTTCCACAGTTTTCACAGCCCCTCCTTTCAGAGCCCCAGGTTTCTCCCACAGCCTCAGAGCCTCCACCCACCCACCCCTTGCATTTCCAGTTCATTCATTGCTCTGAACTTGCAACTTCCCAAATCAACATGGCACTTTGGACATCACACTTTGTATGACCCAACTTGCAGAAAGCTTAGCAAGGGTTTGGTGATGGCTGGATGAAGGAAGCTACACAGAGTTCTAACGTCTGTCCCTAGCAATCAACTTCTTTGTAATGAAGCTCCCTTCTCCTGTGGTTTAGCAAGATCCTGAAGCCAGCAGCTTGGATGAAAAGAGTTCAACTGTGTGTGCTTCGGGGAGCAAGGAGGCTGGGAACAGGAGGAAACCACTATTTTTGATCACCTCTGAACCAGACAGGGTGTAAGTGATTTATCTACTATGCCATCTCCTTTCAGCCTTACAACAATGCACTGAGATAGGTATTATAGGAAGCCCATTTTTACAGATGGACAACTGAGGCTTAGAGAGCTTAAGTAACTCGCATCAAAGGCCACACAGCCAGTAATGGGTAGAGCTGGGATTCAAACCTAGGGCTGGGATTCAAACCTAGATCTGAGTCTAAAGCTCCTTATTTTCTTCTACCAAATGAAGTCAGAGTTTATAAAGGAAAAAAATTCTGAACAGCGCATCTCAGGTTAACAGGACTCGTGACAACGTTGCCCCCTAAAGTCTCAGAGGCACTTGGAGTACACAGCCTTGCAGTTCCGGGTAGAGCATATGTGTCAACCAAGCAGGTTGAGTTTATCACAATTACATCATGACCTGACCACCCTCCCACGCCAAATCAGCTAGATAGAATCTGGCACTACCGTAGACAGGTATGAGCAAGGAGAAAATGTGGACAAAAAGAGCCAAAGAAAAATTCGCAAATACAATCAATAACCAAAAAAACCCTAAAGTGAACCCTACTGCATCTGGGTCAGACTGTTGCAAACTCCCAGATGCATAAAAACCAAATTAATTAATGAGAAATGCAAAAAGTTTAGCTCTGTGGAGCTGTCCTTAATTCATTTACTGTGCTGGGGCTTAGAACCCTGGTCCAGGTGCCTTGCAGTGGTGGCTTGAGGGCTCTCACTTTCTCCCTCTAGGAATGTGACCTGTAACGAGATTTTTACTGTCTGGTCTCTTCCTGGAATCCAGGAAATCCTGGCCACCCGCAGTGTGCAAAGACAGCTGGCCAGGCAACAATGCTGGCGCCAGGTCCCAGGGCGCCACCCTGGTGGGGAACAAATGCCTCTCAGGTTGCTGCTGCAGAAAGAGGGAGGAGACTGCTGGATCCGTGTGGTGAGTGGTGGAGGCAGGCAGTGCTTTGGACAGCAGCTCAGTGAGTCATGCCCCAGGCAGCTTTTTCCAGGAGTTGCAAATTCCGTTAATAGCAGATCAGGGACGTCTCTCAAGGGACTTTCAACCGCTCAAAGATGCCTCTTGCTTCATCTTGGAGGTTCTGAAGAGCTTATCTTCCAAACCAGATCCTGAAGTTTTTCCTCACTAGTCCCTGGGCCTCCTGAAACCAGGACATTATTCTGTCCTGAAGTGGGAGGAATCTGATGATAGCCATTGTCAGTGGACAGGACACCTGGGTGTGGCGCCCCGTCCAAATAGGGATGTGATTTTCTTTTTCCAAGTCCTGGCGTGTGAACGGCTGTCTGTTTTCCTTTCGCCCCTCCAGGTCTGCTCTCTGTCCTTCTCCATGTTCCCTCCCCAGGGGAAGAGTAACCACGGTGTCTCCATCAATGGGCTCCCTCCATTTTGGTGTCTAGGTGGGCATGGTTCACGGGGAGCCCCAGCAGGAGATAAAAAGGTGGGAGGAAAGTAAAGTTATTCCTCCCAGCTTCCTCTTTGTGGGGTCCTTATGGGCTGACTGTGCCTTTTATGTGAAGTAGAGCCCTGTCTAAACAGTAACTATCCAGGTTGTGGTATCCACTCTCTCTCGTCCTTTCGGGCCTAAGTGGGTAATGGCTCCCCCTGTCAGTAGCCCTGGGTACTGCATCATCCTTGAGGTGTCTTTAAACTCTGTCCCGATCCCCTTAATAAAAACCTCCTCAAATGACTCAGTGGGAGTGTACCATCTCCTCACTTCTGGGCACCTGAGTGATGACAGCAAGCATTGAGGTAAAAGCCAGTCTTACCAGCCTCTCTTCCCCCCTGCTGTTTCTGCCACCCTAACTTACCCTAACACATGAACTCTCCACACGCCTTATTTAAGAGCCCTTGCAGTTGTTGAGCTGAACCCGTGTCAGGTCACTCAGAATAAAACCCAAGCGCCTAACCATGGCTTAAAAGACCTGAGCCTACTCTCCAAATGCGTCTTCCTCCACGTTCCCTCTCGCCTGCCCCAGCCACACAGGTTTCTTGCCATTTCTTAAACAGGCCCAGCTTGTTCCTACTTTTAAGCCTTTGCACTCACTGTTCCTTCCTTCCCTCTACTTGCTACCAGGTCCTGGGGGTGGGGGGTGGGGGGGAGCTGGCTCTCATAGGTTGTCAAGTCTAATCCTCACTCTCACAAACTCCTCGAGGCAGACATCCATTTTTTTATTATTTTTTTTTCATTTTTGGCAACATTGTGTTCCGGGAGCGGCAAACTCAAGTGCCTAAGGAACATGTCAGGTAATATAAACAAGGCAAATGGCCAAGGTTAATAAAAATCATTCAGTCCTCTCCGTCTGGCTTTTGTTCTTCCTCTTTTGACAGAAATGTGCAAGCAGAGAAATGTTTCCTTACTACGAACACACACACACAGAGCAGAGTCAATGATGGTGGCAAGTGACAATTGTCCTTGGCGTTGGGGAGCACTAGGAAGTGGACTGAGACGATAACAAACCACCTACCCTCCAATTTGCTGTTTTGCAGCAATCTGGCCCATTGTGGCCAGATAGTCTCATTTCTCGAAGAGAAGCTGCAAATCCAGATTTTTATGTGGTGTCTCCTAAGTTTTAGATGTTGACAATTTTTTAAAGCTCTGTGCAGGCCACGCTGAGCATATCTTTGTGCTGGATTTAACGCAGAGGCTGCCGGTACTCAACCCTCACCTTCTACTCAGTGGGCACACAATATATGTTTAACAATGACGTGTGGAATAAATGAATAATCTTCCCACTTGACTCCTTAGAGTTTTGAAGTAGCTGACCAAGCAGTATTACTACCCTCGGTGGGGAATGTAGTCAAAGTGGGTTCAGAATGAGAGGTAGCGTCTCCGTTCTAGCTGAGCGCTTTAAGCTATGTCTGCTCCTGGGCTCAGAGGAAGTATGTGTGAAATTTCATGAAGATTAGATTTCTGTACCGCTTGTTCTCGGGCTGCTGTGGGTCAGTATGCATTGATAGAGCCATGCCTGATTTTTACAGCACACATGCATTTTGATGGTCAGTGCCACGGTGTACTGGTTATTAAATAATTGTAATATCAAGCCCAACTGGGTGCAAAAATGGAAACCTCTAATGGTCTCAGTCTGTTACCACCAAGAATAGCTCTTGGAGGTGAGAAATGAGGCATGCTGGCAAATGAAGTGTGTCTAGTTGATTGAAGGGTTGAATCCTATTCTAGGTGTGGTCGAGGGCTAATTCTCTTAAAGGTCGTATGAACTTGGCCATGCTTCTCATGTCTGTTTTCCCATCAGAGAGACTTATAGGTTCTCACACCTCCCTTCCATGCTTAGCCAAAGCTATTCTAAAGCTCCTAGAGAATGTGGAATGACTAGAGTAATCCTGATAAAGGTAATGAGCCAGATCAAGGGGGGGTGGGGGCTGGCCCAGTGGAAGGCCATTGCAGAAACAGGTGAAGACTTTGGGAAGACGGTCTAATTAATCACTTACTCTAATGTATAAAGCAAGCTCTCCAGGGCTCCAAAAGCAGCAGGCTCACGTCTGGTTCTACCTATTTGCATTATAAGCAAGAAGTTCACCGTCTGTTCAAACGTTAACTAGATGTGAGCAGCACTTTATTGGATCAGCTCAAGGTGATTTAGATTTCTTCTTGGAACACATTCAGCATTTGATAACATGGGAGCGTGGCTCTGCTTTCTGGATAGATAGCATTACACATCTGTATATGAGAAACAACCAAAATGTATCATCCGATGTGATAAATCCATTTGGAGAGATATGCAAACTCATTCTCTAGAATTTCTGACTCGGGGTTATCTTGATATTTCCCAGAGGTAAAGCTTCCCAACTTTTATGTGGGGTAGCCTAGAGCAATGGTTTACAAACTTATTTTAGTCTTAAGATATTTACCACTCCAAGGCAGAGGGGTCAGTATACAGAGGGTGCCAAAAAAATATATACACATTTTGAGAAAGGAAAACTATATTAAAATTGTAATACTCAATATATACCGATAATAAAAGATGACTACAAGTCACGTCTGACTTCTGCAATGACAAGAGGTGCTCAAAGTGGTTCCCATCAGCGTCCAGACCCTTCTGATTATGGCAAAGTACTGCTTGAGCAACATTAACCAGTTCCACTTGTATAAATTTTTTGGCACCCCTGGTATAAACCTGGTAAAGGGCAAACTGCTCGGAGGGAAGCAGCTGAGAACCCCTGAACATGTGTTTGTCACCCCACACCCTTCTGCCCATTTCTCATGTTGAACCTCAAAGCTGGGACACAATTGAAACAGCTGCTCTTGAATATCTCCAAACAGGTCAAGTCATATTGGAAACTTGCAGCCCAAACTTGCAAAAACAAAGTTCACTTTCCGTAATCAAATTGCCTTTTTATAATTTATAATTGTGTAATATTTCAAACACTCATAGAGATGAATAGGACAAACATTTATGTACCCACCACTCAACTTGATAAAATCTTAACATTTTGCTTTATTGCTTTGGCGTTTGTAAAGGAATAAAATATCACAAATATTGCTGAAGCCCCCCATGTACCCTTCCTTAATCCCATTTCCATCTCCTTCTCCCCAGAAATAACCATTATGCTGAATTTGTATTAATAATTCCCATGTAAGATTTTTACTATTTATATATAATATATACAGTTTCCCATGAAAATATATGTGTATATATGTGTGCATATATATGTATATATACATATTTTTTTCCCTGAACAGTATACTGTATTGTTTGCATGAGGCTACATGTTATATCAATATTATTCTATACATACCAACCTACAGTTTGCTTTTCCAGCTCACCATTATATTTTGGAGATTTATTCACATTGAAACATTTAGTTCTGGCTCATGCCCTTGAACTGCTGTATCATACACTTCTGCACAAATTTACATGCGCCTTTACCTCTGGATGAATGTTTGCTGCTTCCAATTTTTCCCAAATTATTACAATGTATATTCTTATACAAGTCCCACTCTGAGAAGCCTCTCTAGAGCAAGGGCTTTCAAATTTACTGACTGCCACCCCCTATCAGAAATGTATTTTACACTGGGATCCAGTGCAACACACACACACACACACACACACACACACACACACACACACACTCACTTCTCTTAGGACATGTTCAGAAACACGCTTATAATTTCTGTTGTAATTTATTCCATTTCACTGTTTTAAATCATGGTGATGACTTACTGTATAAATTCTACAACCATCGGGGGGACTCCCAGTTTGAAATTCAGTGCTCTAGAGCATATACCAGGAAGTGGAACGCCGGGTTTGGGGGTTGTACACACCTTCCGCTTTGCTAAAGATGGCCGGAGTGACTGTGCAAATTTACCCTCCACTAGGGCTGTACAAGAATAACTGGTGCTCCACAGCCTCAACACTCTCATCAGGGGACTTTTTAGTTTTTGCCAACATGATGAATGCAAAATGGTGTCTTATGTGGTTTTAATTTGTATGTCCACGACGAGCAGTGTGGCATCGCACTTTCCCACATGTGTATTGGTTGTGTTTCCTAGGTCTGCATTGCCTGCTTGTATCCTTTGCTCACTTTTTTATTTGGTAGTTTTGTTTCGTCTTTAGCTTTCTTGGCCCTTTGCTTTTTAATTTAAATTTTATGATCAGTTGATCTTTTCGCACTGAAAACATTGAGAATTTCATAAAAATTGATTTAAAGTTTATAGCTCATTCCGGGAAACGAACGTCTTTATGATGTGGCCTCTTCATCTCTGTGAAGTTTGCATACACTGTCATTACTCACCATTTATTCCGTGCCCTCCAATAATTTTATTTCCCTTCTTTCATGGTCTCCATTTTAGTTAAATTCATTCATGAGTTCTTTACAGTTTTGCTGCTACTAGGAAAAGTTGTTTCTAGTACTGTTCCAAAGGCTTCTTATTTCTTTTTCTCGCCTTGTTGCACTGGTCAGAAAGTTCAGTACCATGTTGATAGGAGCGGAGAGAGTGAAGATCTTTGTCTTGGGCCTAACCTTTGAGGAAGAACATTCAATCGCTAACCGTCAAGTATGATGTTGGATGTCAGTTTTTCGTACATGTTCCTTATCAGGTTGTCATAGTTCTTCTCTTGTCCTACTTTGCTGGGAGTTTTTAATCATTGAATTTTGTCAAATGCTTTTTCTGCATCAATTGAGATGATTGTGCAGTCTTTGCTAATATGATGAGTTCTAGTAATAGATTTTCTGGTGTTGAGCAATTGTTCATTGTTGAAAAATAATTTTTAATGTAATTTAAAATTGTATTTTAAAAATCCATTTTTAATATCACTAATAACGTACTCATATGTCCTTTTAAAAAATTAAAATACTTTTCTATTTGCAAATGTATAGCATTTTCCTGGACAGATGCATAAAAAACTGGTTATAATGATTGTGTCAAGGAAAGGGAATGGGGTGATTGAGCGATGGGGGGAGAGAAGTAGTCCTAGTAACCTCATTGGTCATTTTGGAATTTTGTTCCGGGAGCATCCAAATCCTTTTGAAAATATTAAATCAAATGAAAACATTACAGACAATGCTGGAGTTCCGCTTGTTCATTGTGCCCAGTTCTCATTCCCTCTGGACCTCCCCTGAAGTTACAAACGACAAATCTGGTGTGCTGCCTGAAGGATATTCTTTATATTTGCAAACACTGATATTTTAAGTTTTAAAAATGAGAACATACTACTGTATTCTTCTAGCGCTTTTTTCCTGCTTTTATATAAATCTATGTATATAGCCGCAGAAACTACAGAGTAACATACTGTGTTGTATGCTTGTGTGTCATGTAGATGAAATCATACTGCAAGTCTAATTCCCCTTTTTTTGCTCTATTACTTGTTGAGAAGCATTATCTGTATTTTCACATATACATTTAGCTCCTTTTTCATAGCTGTACAGTATTATAAAATATGAAAACATAACTATTCTTTTATCTACCCCGAAATTTCTCTAGGGTAGATAGAGTGAAATTGTTGGTTCTTAGGGTATACACATTTGTTGTTGTTTTAACAAATACTACCAAATTGCTCTATAAAGTGACTGTACCAGTTTCTTTAATGCACCCATCAAGCATTTTCTCCAGGGGCTACACATTCCCCTACTGACTTGCTGTGACCTTGACTGAGCAAGGCATGTTTTCTCTCTAGACGTCCAGTGACTCGTCTGTACTAGGAGGGAATCGGGTGGGCCCACAAGTCTGTGAGATGGCGTAATGATAGGCTATGCAGCCTGAGTGGATGGGGAAAGACTGCCCTAGAGAAGACAGTGAGAGGAAGAGGACACGAGAGGCAGGCAAGCCAAAGGCAGACAATTTGTGCACTTGGCCCTTATCTCAGATCCTCCATTAGCGCAGTGATAATTTATCTGGAGCGCTCACCCAAAAGCCCCCTCTGGAAGACCTGGATACTCTTTCCCCGGGGAAACTCACCACCCAGGCTCTCCCAGAGGAAGAGATGACAAGTAAGGTTAGTAAACTGTGTGTATGATAATATTGCCACTAAACAAATAAATACTCTTAACACATACAGAGCAATATAACTGCACTGGTCAAAGATAATTACAGGATTTATAGACAATATTAATTCATAATGTACTGCAGATGGTGTGGTCTAGGAATGGAACACACATTTACAACTATGAAAAATGTTTCTCTTTTTTATCCCTGTCAGTGTGATGCGGTGACTGAATATATAAGCGCCTTTGCAGAAGGCTAAATTTGAGCAACTTTCTGAACGTGTGAAGGACCAAATGCCCTGCCACCTCCATTCTACTCATGCGGGCAGTGAAAAGAGTCATCTTATTTAGTGTTTCTAAAAATGATGTCCTTGTCGATTACCCACACTTTGAACAAATCTGGATGTATTTTATGGCTTTCCAATGTACTGTATGCATGTAAGCTTATTATAGTATAATAAAAGAGAAAAAAGTTCTCCTTTGAAGTTGAGAAAAGGGGAGATGACAGGGACGAAGTGGATTTAAGATGTAGCAGAGGTGGATTCTGGACCACAGTAGATGTGGATTCTGGACCACAATAGAGATGGGTTCTGGGACCAGGCAAGGTAGGTTCTGGGACCTGGTAGCGGTGGTTTCTGGGACAGCGCTGAGAAGTGGATTCTGGGCTCTGGGGTCATGGGAAAGGTGGGTTCTGCAATGGGGTGAGGTGGATTTTGGGACCTGGGAGAGGTGGGTTCTTCAATCAGGGACCAGGTGGATTCTGAACACGGTAGTGGTGGGTTCTGGGACAGGGACAAGGTAGATCCTGGGACAGCAACAAGTGGATTGTGGGACAGAAGCAGATGGATCGTGGGCAGGCTGTCCCACTCCTGTGCTCCTGGAACCTACCTGCCTGTGCACAGCTCCCCTGGAGCGCTGAACGTGCCCCATCGCCACTGTTAGCTTATTTTTCTCCCACAGGCCTTAGTTCAAACATCCCTTCCTCAGAGAAGCTGCCCTGGGGCCTCCACGCCCTCATGAGGTCCCCCCCACATTGTCATCTCGTCCCATCCAGTACTTTGTCATCTTCCACTCTGAGCGGCAGGTGATTTACACCTGCGATTCCCTGGGCATCGTTTACTCCTGGCCGGACTATGAGCCTCTGCCCGCGGGGGCCTTGTCTGAACCCCTCAGCACACAGCACGGGGCCAGGCACAGAGAGCTGGCCCACTCATTCCTTGTATTGCACGAATGAGTTTTCAGTGAGACTAACGATCCTGTTTGATTTGCGGTTTCATTGCAAGTGCCCAAGGGCCTTCTAAGTGTACGTTGAATCAATCAACAAAGGGAGAAGGATGTCAGGGCAGGAAGAAGTGCGGGAGGAAACATGAGGGAAGGAAAGTGAAAGAGGAGGAAAGGGGGAAATGTAGGAGGGAGAGACTCCGACAGCCAGAGGGGAACAGAGGCCAAGCGAAGGAGCGACCAAGGGAGGGAGAAGAGAGAGAGGCGCCGAGGGAGAAGCGAGGAGCGAGTGAATTGATGCTCGCCGGACTGAACGAATTAGCTGGACCGGGCGGGCGGTGCGTCTTCCTGCAAAGGGCCACGGCCGCGCCGGCAACAGCCACCCGCGCGGGCGGCGCGAGTCGGGCCTCGGGTTACCCAGCGCACGACTAGCGTAGACCCGCGACGGGGGTCGGGGTCCCAGCCGGCCGGTCGCCCCCGCGCCGTCCGCGCCCCGCCCGCGGCCCCTTCCCCGCCCGCCCGGCCGCGCGCGGCATTGTGGGAGTTGTGGTCCTCGCGGCCCCGCGGAGCGCAGCGCGGCGTCGGCACCGGCGGGGCATCGGCTCGCCTCCCGCTCCGGCTCCCGCGACGTGGGCCGAGCAGCGGCGGGGCGGTGGCTCAGCGACGCGGGCAGGGGGCGTCCGCGCGTCCGCGCCCTCGGGTGGCAGGGTCGCCCCGGCCCCAGCAGCCACCTCCGCCGACCGCGCGCTGGGCGCAGGTAAGCGGCGTCTCCGGGGGCTACAGGGCAGGAGGGCTGCGCGGCCCGGCCAGCCCCGCGACACGGGGAGGAAGGAGGCGGTGGCCCGGCGGCTGCAGGCCGGCCGCTGAGGATGCTGTGGGACGCCGGCGCCCGCCTGCGCCCCGCATCCCGGCCGGGCCGAGGGGCCCTGGCGCCCGACGCTCGCTACGTGCTGAGCGCCTCCGCCACTGCTGTGTTAGCGGCCAGAGCCGGGCATCATCCTCCATCTCCCCGGTGCCCCATCGCGGTCCCCTCCCTCGTGTAAACTCCTCCCCGCCCCCAGCACCCTCCTCCCAGTGACCCTCCACCTCGGGCCCTTTGCTGGCTTGCTCTCCCCCTCCCCCCAGATCTGAGCATCACCCACTTCCCATATCTCCCGTGGTGACCCTTCTCCCCTGTCCCTTGAGTGATCACCATAAGCCCCGTTTCCCACTCTTGAGCTGATCGCCCACTTTTCCTGTCAATATTCCTCTTTCCCTTGTCCCATCCCCCTCCTCCTCTGATCTCCTGGTCACCATCCGTGTTAACCCATCCTCTGCTCTCCCCTTCCCCCCCCCCCCACACTCTCCAGAGTGAGTGGATGCTGAAAAAGCTGGTCAAGAAAGTGAGGAGAAAAAGTCTCCAGGTCCCCACCGGGAAGGGCTGGCCCCAGGGTATCTCCAGGCTCCTGGATGGAGAGGGCTACATGCATCACACATCTTGCCCAGCCTGCTCCCTGCAGGGGCTTCTGAGGTGCCCTGGCAGCACCTCGGAGGTGACCAGAAGCTCTTTAGTATTGGGCAGCCTCTTGGACTGGTAATGGGAACTGGATTAACCAGGTTCACGCTATGAGTCTGTCCCCCCGCTGTTAACTGTATCAGAAGTCATATTTGATTGGACTTGCTCACCAATTGGTCATGAAATTGGACCCTATTCCCCAGAGCCGACTGACCTTTAAGATCTGGAGTTGCATATTATTAAAGTGCAGGACTGTGATGAGATGTCCCCATCCCTCATGAGGACAGAAATGAACGATAAAAATGAACCGATGTGTGAAGGAAGCTGGCCGTTACTGTGGTCACTGAGACTGGAGCTGGGGAGGAGGGAAGAATCCATGCCCTCCCCACTGGGGAAATAGGGAGTTATCACTGGGTGCTGCAAGGATCAAATGTTTGAACCAGTACTCAATAAACTGCCAAGCACCCTACAAATGTAAGGGTTTCTTCTAGTGTCACATTTCAGCTGGGAGCTTGTTAATCCACCTCTGGGCTCGGGTGTGCCTGCATATTTTAGCAAAAAGTAACTGACAAGTGTGAAAAGTCCTAACTTCAGCTCTCAGTACTGTTTATGATCTTGAGAGCAGGGTCTGAAGCTGGGGCTCCTGCATCAGGGTCTTTTGTTGCCTTTTGTTTATAGCTCAGTTGAGGGAGAGCTCCTGGCTGGCATTGTACAGAATGAGCCTTCCCCAAGGATGGGGTAAGCGGCAGGGTTGTCCAGGGAAGTGATTCCTTCCTCATGTACCCTGCCTTCCCCGTCTTCATTTTGATTGACTTAAACTCTAGAGATTAGCAAAGCTGGTGGGAACTAGCAATTAACAGGTGTTTGTCACATTATCACCATCTCACTCTTAGAACATGTAAGAACACCTCTCCTCCTGAGAGAGGGAGTTTAAAAGTTCCAATTAGGGATTTAGCTCCGGTGATGGGGGAAATCCTTTTAGTGCAACTGCTTGTTATCACACAGGTGATAGTTTCACACTGAATTTTAGGAATCCTGGGCTTCTGTGTGGGAGACGGCTTGCAAACAGAACACCTTTCATCCAGATTTTCTTTCCCTTCTCCTCAAGAGTGGAAATAGCTGCCAGTTATGGTAGAGCTAAGAGAACCAGGGGAACAGAGGGGTCTGTTTCAATCCAGTGGGCCCAGCCTTTTCCTCTTCTCCCGAATCTGTGAAGAAACTGAGAATACGTGAGAAAAAAAATAGCTTCCCCACTGGTGTATTTTTCCTAGAAACATAAAAAGTATACATGGTTATTCAGCATGTATGTTTTGGGCTACTAACCATTGAAGTCAAGTGATACTTTAGTCAGTCTAAGCTGGGAAGATGCAAAGAGGCAGTTAATGAGCACCTAAGGTTTCTCTTTCGTTTTGAGTTTTGCAAGTCTAGGGACAAAAAAAAATCACTTGAGATGTGTGGCAACAAGAGTGGCCTTTAGCTGTTGGAATTGTCAGTCCTGAGCTAACTCTCCCTGATGCCCCACCTTTGGTTTGCTGGCTAATCAAGATGGGATGCCACGTGTCATAAGCAGTCACCACATATTGAACGCTCTCTATGACATGCTTTACATCCATCATTCAGCTTCATCCAGTGAGCCGAGCATTACTCCATCTTACAGATGAGGAAACTGAGACTTAGAGACGGAAAGTGACCTGCCCGGGGTTGGGATTAATATGCAGTCTAGCCCATCTCTAGTTTGGGTTCTTAATCTCTTTGCTACATTGCAAGAATTTTCAGTCCAAATTTAGTCCCCAGAGAAAGGGGAGGGTACAGCTTTCCCACTTACTTTTTTAGTTGTAGTAGCACGTAGACTTGGCTGTTCTCATCAGATTAGAAAAAGGATGGACAGAGGGTTTCAGCTGGGAAACATGGTAGGGGTTTGATAGGTAAAGGAAACATGATAGCTGAGCTCTGATCACACTTTTAGGTTATTAGGATAATCGGGGTGCTAGACACTGGTCTTAACCATTGGCGAGGTACGTGGCATAGTACTTCTGTCTGTTTTGGAGACAGAGACTTCTAAAGGCTTCTATTTCCATTCTATTCCATCATACCACTTTCGTAACTCCATGGGTGAGGCCAGGAGGTAGTCTCCCAAGCAGTAGAAAACGCCTTGCATCTGCCAAAGCTGTGACCCCAGAGAGCCTTCTTCCTTTTCCGGTTTGATTTAGGCCCAACCCATGTCAGAAGGGCAAGAGAGATTAAATAAGATTGATGAAATGCTATAAAAAGAGACAGTAAAATGGAACACATGCAGTTTTAAAGTTCCTTTGCCATTTTTAAGATGCTTTTGAATCCAGATGTCTCTTTGTTTAAAAGTATAGAGATTTAAGGAGAATAAGCATTTTTAAAATACCCACTATAAAAGAGTACAGAAAATGGATAGACATCGCTTTGAAGTAAGATGGGGTCCCTGCAGTGGCTGCATGAACTTGGGGTGGGGCTGGTTAGAGGACCTCTCTGAGCCTCAGTTTCCTCATCTATAAAATGGGGATAATAGCACCTCCTGAGGATGACAAAATAGATGGGACTGCTGTGATTCTCAAGCAATATTTGCTGCAGATGAAACACTGCTGGTCTTTTGGGAGATGGGTATGGTGGTAACATGGGGAGAGAATACACAGGATTGAGAGGTGTCTGCCCCCTCAACAAGGACCTTATGAAATGATCTGGAACTTTATATTTCAGTTAAGGACTCTTCCAGGTGTAAAAATTTATGCTAGTTTATTTATTTTTTTCATCCCAGGCTTGGACTTCCTGAAAAAAAAATCCTTTCACAGTGACCAACCCCACTTGCTAATATGACATAAGCAGCTCTTTCCACTCCACCCACAGTGACCTTTGCCAGACGTGGAGTGGTGGGCACAGGTGGCCTGGGTGTTTGTGAGTGCCGCCCGTGGCAGGATCCGAGGAACAGTGGCAGCCATGCCTCCCCCTGCCCCAGCTGCCCCTTCGCCCCCGCGCTAACCTGCATGGTGTGGGTGCCCTTGGGACCCCAGAGGACTGACTGTCTGACCTTGCTTCACACCCTCCACAACAACTCTCCCAAGATGTCGCTCGAGTGGCTGGTGGCCTGGAGCTGGTCACTGGATGGCCTGAGGGACTGCATTGCCACGGGCATCCAGTCCGTAAGGGACTGCGACACCACCGCTGTCGTCACCGTGGCCTGCCTGCTGGTCCTGTTCGTGTGGTACTGTTACCACGTGGGCCGGGAGCAGCCCCGGACCTATGTCTCTGTCAACTCCCTCATGCAGGGCCCCGACGCCAATGGGCTGCAGAACGGGTACGTGTACTGCCAGGCACCTGAGTGCGTGCGCTGCACCCACAACGAGGGGCTCAACCAGAAACTCTACCACAACCTGCAGGAGTACGCCAAGCGCTACTCCTGGTCCGGCATGGGCCGCATCCATAAGGGCATCCGCGAGCAGGGCCGCTACCTCAACAGCCGGCCCTCCATCCAGAAGCCAGAGGTCTTCTTCCTGCCCGACCTCCCCACCACGCCGTATTTCTCCCGGGACGCCCAGAAGCATGACGTGGAACTGCTGGAACGGAACTTCCAGACCATCCTGTGCGAGTTTGAGACCCTCTACAAAGCTTTCTCAAACTGCAGCCTCCCGCAGGGCTGGAAAATGAACAGCACCCCCAGTGGGGAGTGGGTCACCTTTTACTTGGTCAATCAGGGCGTGTGTGTTCCCAGGAACTGCAGGAAGTGCCCACGGACGTACCGCTTGCTCGGAAGCCTTCGGACCTGTATTGGGAACAATGTTTTTGGGAACGCATGCATCTCCGTGCTGAGCCCTGGGACTGTGATAACGGAGCACTACGGACCCACCAACATCCGCATCCGATGCCATTTAGGTAGGTCACACGGCCGGGGGTCTCCCAGCACGCACCCTCCTAAGTACAGGCCTCCTGACTTACAGGAATCCAGATGTCACGAAAGCTCAGGAGTCAGAATGGTGCTTTTTCGCATTCTTCACTATACCACTATCACAAATTGGTGAATCACCTGTAAATCATTTTGACAGTAGAGGTTGGGTCAAAAAAGAAACCCATGATCGATATACACCTACTTTCTGACAGAAGCTCTGTGCAAAGGAGCTGTCTACACTGATGGAAATGACCTTCACCTGCATGGTCCAGTATGGTAGCCAGTAGCCACGGGTGACTAACTGTTGAGTGCTTGAGAGGCGGCTAGTGTGACTGAGGAACTCGATTGTTAACAGAATCTAAATGTAAATGGCCCCCTATGGCTAGCGGCTACTGTATTGGACAGCGGAGCACTAGAGCCAAAGACTGTTACGATGATTACTGAGGTTCATAATGAGGTCAGGGAGGCTGGGAAAGGTACTTAAGTGCCTTCTGAATCTTCCAGGATGCACTGACGCTTGGTGGTGATTTTACTCAGAGGCTAGGGAAATTGGTCGTACGCGGATTGTGTGTGGCCCCGCTTTTGAGAACGAGGTTGGAGTCTGATTGCCGATGTTGCATCCTGGCCCCACCACAAGCTACCTGTGTTACTTTGGGGCAGTCACTTCACCTCTCTGAGCCTCAGTTTCCTCATTTGGAAGGTGGAGGTAAAAAGGTCATGTATAGGGTTACTTTGAGGATCTAGTGAGAGAATGTGTGTGGTAAAACATTTGTTCACAGGGAGCCTCATAGAGGGTGAGTACTTAATAAAAGTAGGCTGGAAAACAACTTGGTAAATAGGGATATTAGTTCCCCGGAATGCCTCATTTGTTCCTGGTGAGTGGTGATAATGGCTTGGTTACCCGGGGCGATGGCACCACGGGTAGCATCCCAGACTAGAAGAGCATGCTGGGAGCCTTGCAGAGGCCCAGTTTTGGGAGTTTGCAGCACTGCCTGGGCCTCAGGATAGAGGCAGGAAAACACACACACAAGGGGCCTGACATGAGCCGGAGCAGAGGTTCATAACTAGTTCCGCAGAGGGACCTGGGGGCCGCCTGGGGGGACTTGAGGGGGGTGCCCCAGGCCCTCCACACCCTCTTCACCCAGAGCCTTCTGCTTCTCCTGCTCTCTGGCGATTCTGGGTAAGCTGTGGCTTGGACAGAGGGCGTCACTGCTTTAAAAAACAAAAAGGAATTGGTTTTGAGCAGTTAATACTGAGTATTTCAAGAGGAGAGTCTGGACAGGGTTGAGGCTGCGGAGGAGAATAGCTTTGCTTTGTTGTCAGCTGTGTGACTTTGGGCAAGTGATTGAGTCTCTCTGTGCCTCAGTCTCCTCATCTGGGGAGGTCGTATTTATCGCCCAGGCTCGTTGAGAGGATTGAATAACTGTCTTCTATAGCTACTTGACATGGTGCCTGGCACGTGACAGCATTCGGCAACCGAGTAGCTTTTAGGACCAAACACCATATTGAACAGTGAGAAAGGATTCATAAGACACGGTCTCTGCCCTCAGGAAACAGAGTGGGAAATGAACAAGCTTTGGAAGCAAACGCACGTGGACTCAGATCTGTGAGCCCCATTTGTCGAGTGACCTTGGGCATGGCCCTGAAACTCTTTGAGCCCCCGTTTTCTCCTCTCTCAAATGGAGGTAATGATACCTCCCTGGAAGGCTGGTTGGAGGATTAGAAGTGCTGTGTGTCCATGAGAGGGGCTCTGAGTAATCCAAGAGACGATCCATCCTCTAAATGATAATGACCATGACCAGTAAAATCACACCGAGGCAACGCTCAGGTCGGAGGTCGTGAGGGCTGCAGGCGGGCTACTCGGGGGGTGGTCTGACCTGAAAGGGTTGCTGGGACCACCAGGGTAGAGCTGTGGAGGAGCCTTCCCCTTGGGGCTTGGGAGAGCCATGTCGGCTTGCTGGGGAGTCCAGTTGTGGAGGCTGGAGTTGGAGAGGTCCGGTGGGAGCGAACCACAGAGGGGCCCCCATGCCAGGTTTCGGAATTGAGGCTGTGAGCAATGGGGGACAATACTGTTCGTTTTAAAAGGTTTTCCTTTTGTGTTTTTTAAAAGCTTCAGAATGATGTAGGGAAGGGCGTTTGAGGATAGAATTCCAGGCAGGTGTGTTGAGTAGGTGTGTTGAGATTTGCCTCCTGTATATTAGTGCCTTTCGTGCATCTCCCGTATACGTGTGTGTGTGTGTGTGTGTGTGTGTAAATCACACCCACACAGGCCCTCTCTATGACCCGTATTTCCCTTCTTGGCCCAGCTAGTTACTGGCCGCCAGAAAAAGTGGGCCACGTCATGTTCCCCGGACAGCAGGAAGCCTTGGAAGACACCCCACTGCAGTACGGCTGGTCCCCACAGCCAGGTCAAGCTCCAGGGTTGGGTTTGCTCAGCAGTTCCCTCTTTCCGCTGTCATGCCCACATTGGTGTCCACCTAGGAAAGAAACAAAGATGTGTTTGATTCACGTGACTGTGGCTGTTGACAGAGAGGGAGTCTAGATAATGAGGTCACTCAGGTGCCTGGCGGCCACACCTCTACCAGTTACTTGGCTGAAGGTGGAGGAGGCACGTGTGGTTCCAGAACGGTGCTCTTGAAATGCCAACCCTTGTCCTCTTTTTCTGCTTTCTGTCTGTATTGTGACCGGTGGGACTGCCCCTCCGGAGGACTGCAGCCCCAGCCACTGCCCATCATGTTCCCAGTCCCTCTGTGTGGTACACATTTGCTGAGCTCTCTAGAGGTGGCGTCACGCCATTGGGAGCCACGGAACATCTCTGACCCAGACGTAACTCAGCATTGTTTACGGGGCTGGGACATCCTGAGCACACTGTCACAAATCTCCAGGAAACAACCTCTGACGCAAACGAGGCAGGTGTTACTGGGGAGGCCGATACCCACCTAAATGGCCAACCCCCGGGAAAGGGTAGATGACAATGCACGAGCGTACTCAGCCATTTCTCACTAAATAAGTACAGTTTAACTCTCATTTTCCTTCCATGCGTATGCTATCAGCTTTCTGGGCTGCCTAGCTGCGTGCTACCAGCAGATCAGCTCATGTTTGCCTTGCCCACCCTGAGTGCCAGCCAGCTGCCAGCCTCCTGAAGTGGGGGCTGCTGGTAGACAGGGCCCTTTCTCCACCCTTCTCCCACCTCCCTCAGTGGTCGGTGGGGACAGAGCAGCAAACCCTAAGCCAGAGAGGGACCTGGGCATATGGGATTAACCCGGGCCATGTGTGGGAGCTGTCTGTTCCCAGGACCCACTTGAATGCTTTATTTGGGGGAGTATTGATTACTTCTGCCAACTAAACTGGTTGGTGGGCGAGACGCAGGAATGGTAGGCCACTGGAAGACTGGAGCAGAGGGTATGGGGAGGCAGGGGGCTGGCAAGCCAGCAAACCAGGCCAGTTTTCTGTTGAACCATGGTGCGTGGCAGGGAATGATTTAGTGGCTCAGAGAAAGACGTGCTTCTTTCTGAAACCCTGGGGGAGACTGTCCCTGCAGAGACCATCCTATTCCTAAAGACTTCCACCCGATCCAACGAGTTAGGGCATGCATGAAAAGAGGACGTGGCCTGTGGGGCTCTCTTCATCTAGGACAGTGAGCGGTGGCTGAACCCCTTTACCACCCTACCCCCCACCCCCACCCCCAGCCGTTGTTAATAGTAGCGGCAGAGCTTGGTTTCAGACTCAGAGTGGACAGCCTCAGCCGATTCAATGAAACGTATATTGATGGTTGAAACTTATGTTAACTGCAGGAAACTCAGCAATCACCTGACTGCCATTGCTACTAATGTAATCACCAGCGTTTATATCCTACTGTCCAGCATTGTAAGAGCTTATTCTTTGGAGCCAGACAGATTTGGATTCAAATCTCAGCTCCCGCAAGGACTAAATAGTGAATTCCAGCAGGTCACTTCTCTAAATCTCAGTGACTCCATCTGGAAAGGAGGTCAAGTGATGTCTGTAATGTGTTTGACAGAAACCTGCTCATTGTAAGTCTTCAGTTACTAGTAGCAAGGACAGTGGTCGTGTAGCCCTGGAAGGTAAGTATGCTAATGTCCCCTCTTTACAGACAAGAAGGCTATGGCTCAGAGAGGTTGAGTGCTTGTCCAAAGTCACACAGCACATAAGAGCCAGAGCCAGTCTCTGACTCCAGGTCCTCTGTCCTTCCCAGGCCTCCATGTGGCCTCTGTTAGAATTCTTACTGCATATGTGCTTCTTGGCGTCATTCTGATTCAAAGAGTGCATTAAAATCCCCTGCCTGTTAGAGAAAGGGCTATTTCATGTTTGCCATAAAGGGGCATTAGGTTACAGTGGGAATGCCAACTGGCCCAGGGTTTGTCCCAGGGAGTCACTGAGGATTGGATGAGCACAATTCCAGCTCCTTTTACAGAGCCCCGATTTCTCCTGGGTCAATCCTGGAAAGTTACCAGGCTGACCCAACCTCTTTTGAATCCATTAGTGACAGGGGCCCAGTGTTTCCCCAGACCCTTGGATTGGAAATGGGAATGTGAAAGCACATGCACAGGAGTATTTCAACTAGACCCCTCTTTCCAGGGTTAGGCACCCGAGCCTGGGACTCATTACTAGTGTTTTAAGCATAGAGCTCCTTACGAAGGTGTCAGTCTGTTTCCTCTGGAAGATCAGGCGTTGCCGTAGGGGTGTCCTCCAGTATTCCAGAATGAGGCCAGGGAAACTTAGGCTAAGAACATGCCATCCTCGGGCCTCAAAATGGATTGAAAGATTGGAACCCAAAGAGGAGGGCACTGTGTGAACCTTTGCGTCTTTCATCTCACCTAAAACAGCCCTAGAGAGGGGACTATCGGAGACAAAATTATTGAAAGGTGGGGTTCTGAACCTGGCTTCCTCAATTTCCAGGGGTCCCATGGTTGGGCTTCAGGAGTCTTACATGTGTAGAGCAAGCCTTGGTTCCTGGCTTTAATCAGAGGAGTCCATGACCTAGAACAGCTTAGGCCGAAGGAGGAATGAGTTTTTCCAGAGAGCTTGGCGAGGATCCAGGCTCACAGCCTGTATTTGCCCTATTGAGCTACCCCCACCCCAAACCGGGCATCCGAGGGGTGAAGTGTGGGTGCTTCGGAAGTCGAGAATTCTCCCCAAAGCAGCTATTCCCTGACTTCCGGCCACCCGGATCCTGTCTGCCTTCATTCTCTCTTCTCCGCTTTTTGTGCCAAGGTCTGAAAACTCCAAGTGGCTGTGAGCTGGTGGTGGGGGGCGAGCCCCAGTGTTGGGCGGAAGGCCGCTGCCTGCTCTTCGATGACTCTTTCCTACACACCGCTTTCCATGAAGGTGAGTGTCTGCCTTCCGCGCTGCTGCTTTTTCTTAACTGACTGTATTTTTAAGTGTAGTTTTAGGTTTCCAGAAAAATTGAGCAGAAAGTACACATCACCCCCATATACAATTTCCCCTTTTATTAACATCTTGCATTAAGTGTGGTACATTTGTTATAATGGATGAGCCAATATTGGCACATAATTGAAGTCAACAGTTTACACTAAGGTTCGCTTTATGTTGTACATTCTGTGGGTTTTGACAGATGTATGATGACATGTGTCCACCATGACAGGATCATACGAAATAGCTTCCCTGCCCTAAAAGTCCTCCCTGCTCCACCGCCCCCGAACGCCCCCTCTCCGTCTGCCTCTTTCCTTTTATGTGCTCTGCTGAGAGCCTTAGGAAGCCATGATCGTAGTCTTGACCAGAGAGCAGATCTTCCGAATCTGTGCCTGAAAACTAACCGTGTGGGCTTCAGCTCTGCCTGAGCTCAGGCTCTGGAGCTGTTTGAACCTTCCTTCTCTCGCCCCCTTCCCCCCACCAGGTTCAGCAGAAGATGGCCCAAGGGTGGTTTTCATGGTGGATTTGTGGCATCCAAATGTCGCTGCGGCTGAACGGCAGGCCCTGGATTTCATCTTTGCTCCAGGCCGATGAGAACATTTGCGGTGCTGGGGTCAGCAAGAGTGGCCGTGGGTCAGCCTGGGCAGGCTTGGTACTGTCCCGCGCTCACCCGCAGTAACGATTCCATGCTCAGAAACCTGCCTCAACAGGAAGCTCTTATTTGGGATTTTTATCCCATGTTGGGTCCCTCTTCCCTTTGGTTATTGTAAGTGGGAAATTTTCAGCTTGTATTCTCTCAGATTTTTTTCCTCCCAATCATTTGCTTCTGTGGTTCCTTTCTGCCTGATGGCACATTACTTTGCTCGGTGTGACCAGAGGCTCGGTAGCCCTGTTGTCTGTGTCACGATGCTACTTGGTTTTTTCAGTCCTCTGAAATAGAGTCATCAAATGGTTATTTGTCTGAATGTAATCACGTAAAACTTCTTGTGGTCACCTTCAAAGAAAACAACAAAAACACAACACGGCAAACCAGAGCACTGAAGAACTGGGCCTCTGCTGCTGCCAGTTACACAGGGAACCCCTCAGCCCCCCCAGGGCAGGGGGAGAGTCTGCAGTCCTGGCATCCAGCCGCTTCATTGGCAGGGTGGACACAGTCGGGGCAGCGCACAGTGTCACGGCCTGGGGAAATGTCACCATCTGCTCACCCCACCCCACGCCCTGTCAGGTCCCTGACGCTAGAGAGCATTTGGCTGGTGGGACTGGAGGCCTTTTTGTAATACTGCTTTCCTTCAGAGCCGAGGCTGGTGTCCTCAAGAGCCCAGGTGGGGCTCCCATGGGGCAGCTACAGAACGTGTGATTCACTTACCTCACTGCCTACAGAAGCCCTACTGCCAAACCAGGCCTGGACAGTTCCCTATTTTAACTGTTTTGATGATGAACTTCGAGATCACCAGGTTGGCTGATTGGAGCTGTGGCGGGATAAGAACTCACTCATCCGGTGACATTCTGGAAAGTTTCTCTGGCAAAACTGGAATCAGAGATCTGACCAAATGTCTATTTTGTTTTGGAGTTCTGTTGCCTATGATTTTCCATTTCTTTGTCTGTACATAAATGTCCAAACGCTGGACTCGGAGAGAGTGGAAGAGTCAGCCCTGTGTCTTGTCATTGCACAAGGTGTCTGCTAAGTGACAGCAGCCTAAGCCAATGTGTGAGCGAGGGCACTGGGAAGACGTACAGACCCAAAGGACCCATAGTCACGGTGCTGGCTTTTTGGTCTCCTGTGAAGGACAGGGCCAATTTGAGGCACTAAGTCTAGAAACAGCCTCCTGTGAGGCAGTGTGTGAAAGGGCAGCCGTCAGCCCTACTAGAGATGCCATTTTTGAATAATGTATTATGGCCGTGTCCGATGATGAGCTGTGGAGCTTGTCACATGTGCAGGGACAGCGTTTCTATCCGAATGGAAACCAACAGCTTCTGGTTTCCAGAACAACCTCCAGAAATAAACATCTGAAATGCACTAGGCAATTACTAGCAAGTATGCAGAGTAAACGAGTCTACAGTTGAGTAAAATTTCTACAAGATATTTTTCAGTGATTAGAATGCAGGAACGGGCAGACATTTCAAAACACCTGAAGTATTTTTCCTCATTAAGTATTTGTTAAAGAAGAATCACTGAGGTGCATGATTTCTGTACATACCAACTGCTCTACGTTTACAAAGCCAAGAGCCCACACAGGTACCTGGCTGCCTGTGCTCATGTGACATGGCTGGGGAACAGGAGGTAAATAAAGGATCTTGCTGTAAACCAGAGTGAAATGGTAAAGTTGTCTGTTGGGAAGAAGATGTGACTTGGGCAGAAGCCCTAAGAGGGGCCCACGTGTGAGTTTGAGGCTCTTGGTTTTTAGATTGTGTCACAGTGACATGTGGGACCCTAAAAGTGACCCAGTGTAGTGAATGAAGCAACATGGAGTTCTAAAATAATGGGTGTGGGGCGGGGGGGTGGAGGGGAAACAAGCAAATCTATGGAACGTTAAGGAACCGCGGGTGTCACCCTGGGCAAAGAGCAAGGGCTTTGGCTTCAGGAAAGCTGAGGATTTGGAACTCAGTGCCAGGAGCTCGTTCCCGTGCGACCTTGGGCAGGTTACGGAGACTCTGGGAGCCTGTTTGCTCCACTGTAGAGATGGTGCCTGGCACATAAAGCAACGATGTTGGTTCCCTTTCTGCGGTCCCAGTGATTCTAAGCAGTTACAGAGAAACAGATGAGGAGGGAGGATGGGTAAGGAAGACGAACACATTTGGTCAGGGGTAGTGGTGGCCGGGGAGCCACTGGCTCCTTCCCATCGCCTGTGACTAACCACAGGGGAACAGGCAGGTCACTCAGTAGCTGCTACATTTTGAATTGTTTCCCCTTTGTCTTAGAGGAGGGACAGGTGACACTGGTGGCCTGGAACCTGAGGAGCAGCCTGGCTGCCGGGTGTTTTCCTCTGCACGCCTGCTCCCAGTGCTCAGCCCTGGCTGGGCTACCACAGCAAACAAGGGAAGGGCACCGCTCGGCGGGGACCGCGATGCTTCTCACTCCTAAAGTGTGCACTGCCAACTAAGCAACTGCCAAAGTCATTTACATGCTCCAGCTAAGGCTGCTCAAGGTGACAGGAGCCAGCATGCCCGCCCAGCTTCAAACGAGAAGCCCTTGCCTTCTACTCTGAGATGGCCCACATCAGCTTCAAGGCCAGGCTGCACAGGGGCACATCACAGCTCTCCCAGGGACCTGCTCGTCATCCCCCGGACTCACCTAAGTCGTCTGGCTCCTGAGCCCTTCTCTGGGACAGTGACCCCACTCATAACATCGAGTGTCCTACAGAATATAGTGGGGGAGGGGAGGGTAATCCGAATCCACCGGTTCTGACTTTGGCTGCACAATACAGTCACCTGGGGAATTTTTGAGAAATATTGATGCCCACACCCCACCCCCAAAGCTTTTTTTTTCTGTCAAGGGGTGGGGCCCAGGTCCTGGTATTTGTTTTAACTCCTTTCCTGCCCTGATTCTAATGTGTAGCTGGGACTGAGGGGTGCTGCCCCGAGTGGCAAGAAATGGCAAGGCCTTTGCAACCAGCCAGCTCAAGGTTAGAGGCTGGGCTGTGCCAGACTCTATGTGTAATGCCAGGCAGGCCACCTAACCTTGGTCTCTAGGGGCTGGCCAGTTTCCTTGCAAGACCATAACATTCCTAATCTCAGTCCTTGGGTTTCCAGGACCTGACCCAGCCTCAGTTACAGAGCTGGGCTTATGATGCAGACCTTGACCAATCAGAGTCTTCCAAACTCCCAGCCACTCAGAGATTGGGTCAGGGCTGGACTTATGATCCAGACCTTGACCAATCAGAGTCTTCCAAACTACTGGCCACTCAGAAATTGGGTCAGGCCTGGGCACATGACCCTCACCAGACCAATCAGAACCTTGTAAACTCCTGGGCACTCAGATTGGTTCAGGGCTGGGTACATGATCCAAGTTCTTTTGCCGGGACCATTGAGAAAGAGGGGCAACTTTTCACAGGGTGGAGGTGGGGGTCTAGTATAAAGAAAATCTGAGAGTGAAAGCCACAGAGAAAAACAGGTCCCACCCTGTGGAGATCATCTGAGTTGTAACTATAGCTTTTCCTGGAACCAGCTCTACCTCTGGATTTTTCAGTTACATGAGCCAATAAGCTCCCTTTTTACTCTTAAGCCAAGTTTGAGCTGTGGTTTCTATCCCTTGTTCGCCAAAAGTCCTAATCCACTCTATGAGCTTCATCTATAAAATGAGCCTAATACCTACTTTCAGGCTTCAAGTAAGGTTTGAATAAGATAATATACCAATTTCTGTGTGGATTGGATGTGCTCCACACATATTTTTAAATGTAAATAGGAGAAGCAAAGGCTAAGTACAAAATGCTGTTTTTAAGGACCATCACATCCTGCTACCAGCACCCTCTCCAGAACATTTACCTCCCCAGCTGAATCTTGCTCACCAGATGTAAACACAGGGAACAGGACAGAATAAGGCCATATATTTTCGAGCTGCTGACAGATGGCAGTGAAAATACTCAAGCAGATTGTAGCATTAGGTGGCAGGAGGCAACACACACACAGATTGGTTTACTTTCTGCCTCCTCCCCAGGCACACACATTGGTCCTAACTTCTGATTACCTACCCTTCCCTGTTTCCCCACTTCTGAGGCCTTAGCCACCCCGGATTCAAAGGGGAGGGTGTTTCCTCCTTGAGTACAGAATGCACTGTGCATTCTAGGAGATTCCTTCCCATGCGTCATTATCCCACTAATACGTGTGGCCACACTGGGGTAAGCAGGGACCATTGTGCACATTTTACAGGAGAAAACAGGCTCAGAGCGGGCAGCTGATGTGCAAAAGGGCCAGAGGACGAGCTGGACTTAGAAGCCAAGGATCCAAGCTTGAAGCTCAGCAGTCTTTTGAACATTCAGGCCCCAGTCTGCAGAGGGACGCCCCGCACGGGGACCCCCAAGGGAGGCTGTTCGCCTTCTCAGGACACTTGCACTGAAGTCATTTTCAGAGGGTCTGCAGTCTGCCACGCCTTCACGTACGTTACGTTTTCCTCTCCATTTGAACAATGACACTGAAGTTCAGAGAAGTCAAGTCACTTGGACCCATTTCCAAGGTAATTCATCGTAAGCTGTGATTGGAACGCAGAGCTCAGACTGAACAAAGCCCACGTGATTTAATGCCACAGGACCCAGTGTGGACTGGCCGGAGATGAAGGACATACACTGAATGTGTCAGTTGGTCAGCACATGGGAGATGGCTTGTGTCACCCTCCCTCTGCCCACGGGCCTTGCTGGGTACAGTGGTCTAGGCCCCAGCCCATTCCCGGGAGCGCTGGGCCCAGCTGATGAGGAAGGTGGGGCAGGAAAGAAGGGCTGGCACTCAGCTTAGACAGAGGCAGTCATGAAATGGCCTCTTCGTGGCTCTTGACAGGATTCGAAAGGCATTCTGGGTTTTATTCCCAGGAGAAATACAGATGATTTCAGGTTAGTACATATAAAATAAACAGGTGTCCTATGTTAACCTTGAAGCCTTCAGAACTTTCTCCTTCAAGTTTCCCACATTCAACCAATATGTTGAGAAAAGAGCCCAAGTATCTTTTGTCCCCTGAGCTAGGCTGACCAGTGTTGGTCTCACAGCCTGCCCTCCCGTCTCCTCATAGAGGGGCCCAAGGGCAGGGGGCAGGGGAGTCCCAGCTCCTGCTGCTCTTTTCCCAGAACAGGTCAAGGGTGGGGGTGGGGGATGGGAGGCGATCAACACACACTATGCAGTTTGAGTACCAGCCATCAGTTTCCCACTTCCTCCCTCTAGGAGCTCCTGAAGAACAGGGATTTCCCAGGTGGCTTCCTCCACCTGAAGTCAGTGCCTGTCAGAAAGCAGGCCCATCCCCCTACCTGCCCTCACACCCAACCCACGGCCCAGAGCAGGCACTTCTCTCCTAAGCATCCTCCAATCTGCCCACTGCTCTCCATGGCCGCCCCACCCCCCACAGGCCACTGACCCGGATAACCAGAGTCCCATTAATGGTTTCCGCTCCTGCCCTGCCGTCAGCCATTCAGGAGCCAGTGACCTGTCTAATGAGAACCAGAGCGAGCCACTCCCCTGCCTCAAGGCTCTCGTTTGCTCAGCACCTTGGCAACCTGGCAAGGCCGTTTGTGGTGTGGCCCCAGCGCTCCTCGCTGCCACCCACCCGTGCTCCCTGGCACTGCACTGTTGAAAGACAAGGAGCTTGGAATCACCAGAGGGACAAACACACCATGTGTTCAGGGTGGGCTTGTTAGTTTCCTGTGGCTGCTCTAACAAACTACCACAGACTTGGTGGCTTAAAACAACGGGACTTCTTTCATACATACTTGTGGAGGCCCGAAGCCCAAGATCAGTGTCACTGGCCCTAAATCACTGTGTCAACAGTCGCATTCCCTCTGGAGGCTCCAAGGCAGAGCCCATCCCTCGCCTCTTCCTGGACTGTGGCCGCTTCACTCCAGCCTCTGCCTCCACCTTCACATCGCCTGCTCTGTGTGGCTCGTCTCCCTCTGCCTCTTAAAAGCCCACTTGTGATGGCATTGAGGGGCCCTCTGGATAATCCAGGAAAATCTCTGCATCTCAGGAGTCTTAATCACACCTGCAAAACCTTCAGCATGTGAGGTTAACACGTGAGGTCCAGGGGTGAGGACCTCATACTTTTGGGGGGCCCCACTCAGTCCATTACCACAGCAGGGCCTGTGGCTCACACAGTGGAGGACTCGGGGTGTTAGGGACGTAGTAACTGGAGAGCGTCTCAGCCACATGGGGAAGGACCACAGAGGGGGGTAAACACTCAGAGACACTAGAGCGGGTGACTTCAACCAGCATCCAGTCTCCACTTGATACCACTGTCAAGGGGACAAGAGCAGAGAAGCCCAGATGCTTCCCACTAGGGGGGTAGGCATTTGATTAGGCTCAAATGTCGCCCTAGGGAACAGCGATCCTTTCCCAGTGGGAATCTATTTGTCACTATTAATCACGCCACAGGGAACTTGGTCCTGACTGTTCACAGGTGGCAGACGCTGAGCAGCAGGCAGGGCAGGGATGACCCAAGACAGAGCCTTTCACTTCCTCTCCCTCCCTCCCCGTGTTCCGGGCCTGCAGGAGGCTGTTATCCTGGATGACAGTGACACCCTGGTGTCAATTGTAAACCAAGCCAGGGCAGACTGTCTCGCAAATGCGGCCTTCCCCAGGAAGTGCCACCACGAGGGCTGGGGCTGGCTCCAGCAGCTGTGGGGTGCCTGGCATTTAGAGGCTAATTTGGAGGGTCCGGGTCTGGGGCAGTCAGTAAACCATGTGCTGAGAGCCTCCTGCACCTCTGAAATACTGGACAGGACGACACAGTGCTGTGCGTTCCTCTCCCAGCAGCCTCTGGGCTGCGGCTGCGGGACTGAGCTGAACTCCACTGCAGAAACTAAACAAAGGTGCGAAGCAAAAGGAAGACAGACGAGAGCCCATACGGGTCTCTGGACTTTAGTCCTGAATTAATCCTGGGTGGGTGAGACTCAGAGGATCCTTTCTCATGCACAAGGGAGAGCATTTGCGGGGTTCTATCTCAGTGGAGAGAAGAGGGTTCACAATATAAATGCATTATACAAAGCTGTCTTCTTTGATCTGCTACTGGGGGAGTCTGGTTGGAGCCGGAGGGCAATGTGCCAAAGCAGCCACAGCTGAGCCTGGAAGGCTGGATTGATGAGAGGTTCCAGAAGCTTCAGGAACAGCGGAAACGCACACTGTGGGAGGTCACTCTCCAGGTGGACCCCGCTATTTGACAAGAAAATAGGTGAGGAGGGCAACCCTTTCCCCCTCCCGCCCCTCCTAGCCCCAGCACATACATCCTAGGTCCAAGGAATGATCCTCACCCAGGGGCCCCCCCACCCCAACTTCTCCCATGTTGCCTGTCCTCCAGCTCCGTCTGCTGAGTGTCCTCAAACTGCAGGGGAAATGACACCATGGCCCCTGGGCTTCCATTACATTCCTCCCAGAGAAGCTGGGGTGGCGGGGCAGGGGTGGGGGGTCCAGGAAGGCTGGGGTCTGGGGGCCGAGTGGAGGGATGTCACTCTCGGGTGAAGTATCCTGGCTGGAGGTCGCTGGGACGCTGGAGAATGAAGAGGGGCCAGGGCGGGGCCCAGAGCAGAGGAAGCAGGGATCCAGATGGCTATTAATGTCAGGCTCTGGGACTCACAGAAAGTGAGAGACAATATCTTCCTTAGTTGTCCAGCCCAGTTCTCCAAGGTGGGACAGGAAGTAGATGGGATCCGAGACTGATGCTTTGTCTCGCATTTGGCTAAAGCGTCTCTGTGCCAAAGCTGTAAAGAAGCTAGTTTGGGGATGTGATGTGGCATGCAAGTATATTATCTATTGCTATTTAACAAATTACCCCACAAAGAGTGGCTTACATACATTTATCTCACACCCTCTGAGGGCTAGGAATTCGAAACTGGCTTAGCTTGATGGTTCTAGTTCAGTTCTCATAAGGCTGCAGTCACCTGAAGTCTTGACTGGGGCTACAGGACCTGCTTCTAAGAAGGTTTACTCACATGGCTGTCGACAGGAGACCTCATCATGAGGGCTGCTTGAATGTCAACTTCCCCCCCAAAACAGCTGAACCAAGAGAGATGAAAGCTGTAATGTGTTTTCTAACCTACTCTCATACTGTCATTTCCACCACATTCTATTCATTAGAAACGAGTCACTAAGTAGAGCCCACACTCAAGAGAGAGGAAAAGTAGGTCCCGAATTTGTGGACATATTTTAAAGTGACGATTGCACTGGGTCTTCGTTCTGTTGTGCGAATCACGTGCTCTTTATTTGATTGTTAGACATGAGGGGAAGCCCATGCCTGCCTGGAGCATTGCTTCTCAGAAACAAAAGCATTTTGAATTAAAAGTGTTTTTAGGTGCAAAGGCAGCCCTGGGAAATGAGAGGTTTCTGGGAAGAGAGGTTTCTGAAAGCAAAACAAATAAGATTAAGATCTACCAATGGCCTGACATTTAGGAAAGGCCCAGCGGCAGCCAAGCGATTTTCTCGTGAAACAGATCTTGGGTGGAAGAGTCCTTGAACACAGGCAGTTGGGTGAGCTACTGGTGGGCGGATGAAAATGGGCTCCAGCCTCCAAACGCTGTCCCTGTTTCAATACATAACAGGTTGCAATTTCACCGAGCTCAAGACTCTGGGGAACTCGCAATTCTGGAGCACCAGGGAGCAAGAGGAAACGTTTGGCTGCTTAAAAATACCCCACAAAGGAAAAGGAACACGTTACGTGTAAGTTAGTCATGAAGGTTCCTTGAGAGGCTGGCACGGAGACTTGTAATGAATGTTTTCTTGAAGAATTTAGCAGAGAAGTAGGACGAAGTACATTCAGCCTAGCTTGAGGTACAATCCTCTGCCATCTGGGAAGATCATTCTCAGGCCAGCCCGTGGCAGGAGGGTGAAGGAGAGGGTGACACGGGACTGGGTGCCGAAGCTGGTGCTTCTTGGAGCAGCTACAACCCATCACCCTCGCAGGGAGACCCTTCCTTCCCTGGCCACACTGGGTGAGGCAAGGAAAAGAGAAATGTGTCCACGCAGAATACGTACATACATACACGTCTACGTACAAAATATCTTAACCCTTACCTTAACTATGTCACTAGAGATGTTACTATTTAATTACTCAGAACTCAATAGCATTTTTGGCTGTTTTATTTTAGCCCTTGGAAACGTGTTTTGAGAAAAAGACACCACGTCATAAACATTAGACATGTGTTCACTGATGTGGAATTATTAACACAGCGGTTTTCAAATGGAATCTTAGTACTGGTGGTAAACGTTCAGTTTAGATTCCGGTAAGTATTTTTATCCTGTGATCTGCACCATGTTCTCATAACACGTCTGACTAAACGGTAATAGAACTAATGTACCTTCACCGGCCCAGACACACACAGCACCACTGACAAGCACGGTTCTGCCTTTGCCCCCGAACACTTGGGAAACTCCCACTGAGGGACACTCACACTCAGGAGAAGCCAGCTGCACAGCTCAGTTCTAACCAGAGGTGCACCGCCTGGCCTGTCATCGCCCAATTCCCCACACTCGGCATCCCAGGGCTTTTGGTTATCGCCAAATCCTAAACTCCCTCCCACGTTATGAATATTTGCCCCCACTGTGGTATTGCAAAGAATAGGCTCCTAGTTTTGAATCCAGTTCCGGAAGAATCCCAATGAGGCGGTTCCAGCCTCCTGACTGTTCCCTGCATTGAGTGTCCCTCCCAAGAGGACCGCTCTGAAGACAACCTGAGAAGTGGCAGTTCCGCTCTGCTCGCTAACAAGCCCATCTCCCATATCTGCCCCTGGAGACAGGGATGGACAAACACGAGACTGGCGACAACTAGGCTGCAGACAGAATGCCAACCTGAATCTCTGGTACAGTTCAGGCTAGGATGCAATGGCAGCAGATGCCAGGAGCCTCAGGAAACTAACTGGCCCTGTACCCCTCTGGCAGAGGGGGACAAAGCCCCCGTCCTGGCTCCACACTGCCTGTGTAATGGTCTTTCTCATACGCTCTAGGTCTGTGGGCCTGAAGACCTGACCCCTCACACCCTAACAGCACTCAAACACCAGTACGTTTCTTAAAAAGGGAATGTTCCTAGGAAAATAAAAGAGGGACTCTTTTCTGTTTAAAACAGCAGAGCTTTCCTTGCTGGTACTCAATTTGATAGTCACCTCCTGGGGCGATGAGCTGCCCACTGCGGCCCAGTTCAAAGTAAGTTCACCCCATGCTTCAGTAGCTTCTGCTTGGCTTTGCCTGGAAGGCTGAAGGCACCGTCCTGGGGGCTTGGGAAGCCAGAGCTCCGCGCGGCCGATGCCAACTGCTGGAAATAGGTTTCCTGCACCGGGTTGCAACAGGCATACACAGCTGTGGAGGCATTTCTGTGGGAGGAAGAGAGGAGACACGAGTCCAACGCTGCCTGCACACATCTCAGGCCACACAAAGACCTGCAGAGGCACTCACACGAGCATGGCCCTGCACACGAGATGCCGTGGGCGCAGCTGTCATGGCTCGGGGCTCTGATTATTCACCTGAATTTCAGGTCCAGTGCCAATAACTCACTGGATCCTGGGACTGTCCATGGCGGCCACAGTCACATGGCCTGAAGTTATAGTAACTGAATAAATAACTGATGGGTGCATGTCTTGTCATAGCAGCTGTGCAAAACGCTTTCCACACAGCCTGGCTTACTGCCCACATGGCCTTATGCAGTAGTGGTGACATCCCATGTGACAGATAAGGCCCCTGAGGCTCAGAGGTGGGTGGTGCTATCAGGCCTCCATGACAAGCACTGACAGTGTCTGAGGAAGGGTCTAGGCCTCTGCACACATGGCGGCGGTTAGATGAGTGAGGGGAGTGAGGGGACAGAAGAGGGAGGGATGAGGGTTTGGTTCAAAGGAGGACCCATCTGAGAGGAACCGACTATGGGGCCAGGCAACCAGCTGGCTCCTCGATCCTGCCTGTCTCAGACTATTTCCTCTTTGGACCCCAGTTTCCCCAAATCCAGTATAAAAGGGTAGCGTCAGGAACCACTAAGGCTCCCCTCACTCAGATCTCTCCTTTCACATAGGAGGGAGAACCCCATCCCCCTCCAGCTTCTCCTTCTGGGGCTTCAAGGGGCCGGAACAGCCCGCCTGGTATAAGCGTTTTGTGCCACTCACTGGCCCAGCAGGATAAGACATGGATGAGTCATTACAGCCACGGAGAGGGGGCACTGCGGTCTGGTGGGTGCGAGCTAATCCCAGCCCTGCTGTGTGCCCTTGGCTAACTTACTCAACCTTTCTGAGCCCCAGCTGTCTCATCCGTAAAATGGATCTGACAATAGCACATCCCTTCATTGAGATTTTTTAAATCAGTAGGAATAGATAAAAATACACGTAAATTGCAACGCATACAGTGAGTGGTTAAGAAATGGGAGCTGTTGTTTCTATTACTATTAAAACAAGCTACATATCCCAATGCTAAAACCCTCTCAGCTCCAAGGAAGGTGAAATACTGCAGAGTCACCAAAGGGTTCATGGATCAGATGCTGACATTTTACTTATTTCCATCACTCACAAAATAGATACACACACACACACACACACACACACACACACACACACACACTCACACACACCAACAAACCAGTTCCCAAACCAGTGACTGTAGATACAAACCACATCTAGGTTGCTGGCCTGGGGCATCTCTAACTTAAAGCCGGAGAAGACACATTTACTGTGGAAATAATGTATTGAAATATTGACTGAAGATGGCGCTGGGCAGCAGAAACGCCCAGCACTCCGGTGTGGCAGGTGGCAGGCAGCAGAACTGTCACCATGATGGCGCAGGCTTCCGGGCACGTCTGTATGAGTCCAGAGCCCACACCCCTCCCTCTGGACCACACTGCCCCCCTGAAATCGGAAAGGTGTGTGGAAAGAACATGCACTTTCTATAGAGTCAGAGACCGGGGTTCAAAGCCTGGCTCTGCCACTTAATAAGAAGTGACTGGGGCAAGTCACTTAGCTTCTTAGGGCTTCAATTTCCTCATCTGTAAGATGAGGATAAATAATGCACTTGCCCAAACTGTCCCAAGAACTAAATTGACTAATATACACATAGCACACACTCCCCTCTGACCCTCTGACTTGCCTTATTTTCTGCTACCAGTTTCATTGAGAAGCATGAAAGAAAAAGCAGAATTCGGTTGGTTAAATACTACAAAGTGGAATAATAATAGATCTGTATCTACTGGCACAGAGATATTCAAGATTTGCAATAGAGTGAAAAAAGGAACTTGTAAAACAGTACATCAGTACGATCCTGTTTTCTATTAGAAACACTATTAAAAATCATTAAAATAAAAATGCTCATACTCATATTTTATATATGAGAAATGAAAACTAAAAACGATAGAACCTGGAGTAACATACACCAAAGTATGAACTGTGGGTATCGTTCAGGTATTGATGGGGAAAGGGAAGAAACGTTTCGCTTTATAGATTTGGGAGAAGGCTGCATGTTTTCATAATGAGTGCGTACGACTTGTCTCTTCAGCAGCATCCGTGACAAGGAGAGAGGCCTTCCTTCCCCAGTAACGAATGAAAGCGTTGACAGTGTGAGGACCTGAGGTTTCCTCACTGTCGTAGCCCAGTGTCTCCAGCAAGTCTGAGCCCCATGACGGGACCCAGAAAATACACGACCCAGGGAAGCAGGAGAGCAGAGAGTGGGAGCCAAGGGGCGAGAAAGAGCAGGCCTTAAAGGGAGTAACGAGAATGCCCTTTGTTTAGTGATGAGTAAGTTCTTCCCCAGATCCCAGAGAAGGTGGCTCCTGGTCCAGGACAGTGAAGTGACAGGGGAAATCTCACCTGGCGATCATCTCGTACAGCGAGGGCTGCTGGGCAAAGTCAGCATGCATGAGGCTGACGGCCTGCAGGAAGCGGCGATCCTGGGGTGTGGCCACCTGAGGCACGTTTGCTTCCAGAAAAGGACACACAAGTTATGAGTAGCAGACTCCTTCCCCCCACGCCCCCAGGCCAGTACTGTCAAGTGTGACTGAACGTGGCTCCCGGCCATGAGTGTGGGTGCCAACGGGGGAGAGGCCCAGGCCTGCCCAGGGGGCTGGGTCCCAACAGCTGCCGCCACACAGCACAGGACACGCTGCCTGAGAATGAGCATCGTGCACGAGGATCAAAGTTTTAAGGCAGACCTTATCACAGATATTTGAACATGTGTGTGCTTCCCTCAAAATGTTGGAGAAACAGCCAAAAAAAAAAAAAAAAGACAAATGAGCAAGGAAGCGTTTGCCAAGCAAATTCTAAATGCAGTGGGAGCAGGGCTCCCAGTGAGAAAGCAGCACATGAACTACACGGCAAACAGCTCTGGGGAGAACACCAACCCCACTGTGCACTGGGCCCCAGTTGTAGCTCCCCCAACCCCCGGCTCTAGGAGGTGCCCCAGCCCGCACCTCTGCGCAGTGCCAGCTGCTTACCTGTCAGCACGTTCTGAATACGGTCGTAATGCATGAAGTTGTATGTTCTGCTGGCGGCGGTGGGCTCATCCTTGGGCAGCGTCTCCTTCAGGTGGACCTCCAGCCCATTCAGGGACGCCAGGCTACTGTGGTACTGCAAAGGGGCCGGAGAGGGTCACGGCTGCAGAAGTGACCTCAGCAGGCCACAGACTTAGCCAATAATCATCCAGAGATATCTGCATGGCTACCGGATTTAGCAAAGAGGACTCTGACCAGTGTTTTACCTGTTAGTAGAGAACTACTAACTTCTGCCCTTATGTTCTAAAGCTTTTTCAAATTGTAGAAAACTCAGAAAATAGTGGTAAGCAGAAAAATACATTTAAAAAGAAGGGGGAAAAAGCCAAGAGAAATGGCCCATAATCTCACCATTCAGAAATAGCCACTGTTAGCCCCTTGGTTCATTTCCTTCTAGCCATGGTACATTTCACACAGCCATGACCTTCCCACAGCCGTGACCTTCCCACAGCCGTGTCTTTCCCACACCCGTGACCTTCCCACAGCCATGACTTTCCCACCCAGGCTGCACGTTTTCACAGCACAGCCAGCCAGGCCCACCCTCTAGTGCTTTTCCACTGGGCCTGGGCTGAGGAGTCCTCCACTGTGCATCCAGAGTGGCACCAGCCACGCACCACGCTTGGAAGGACTGAGACGTGTCGGCCAAATGGTTTTCTGTGCTCTGCGGTTCAGAGGAGGAACCCACCTGAGAAGACTATCCAGGAGGTGAGACCCAAGCACCTGTGTTTTAAAAACCCTCCTAGGGAAGTTTCATATGCAGGTATAGCTGAGAACACTGGACTATACCACTTTGTACGAGGCTGTTTTCATAAAATAAAAATGGGATCAAACCATAAATATTGATACTAGTTTTGTAACCTAATGATACAGCACGAGCAACTTTCTTCATCCTTAAACTATTCTCCTACAGCGTCATCCTCTAAGGGCTATGGTATTCTTTAGCTCCACTTTGGGCTTGACCAAGGAAGTAAGTCACATCCTGACAGACTCAGTCTGCAGTGGGGCCTCCTGCGGCTTCCCTGGGGCTGCTTTAGCCATAAGAAGGCCACTGTCCCCTGGCAGCAGATGGCTCGCAGGTGAAGGACATCCTGCCTCAGCCTGTTCCTAGCCAGGTGACCAGAGACAAGTTCCTGAATTTTCTGCACCTCTTTTTTTTTTTTTTTTTTTTTGTCATCTGCAAAAGGGCATTGTTGAGGGGACTAAATGAAGTAGCACATATAAAAATCCTCTGTAAACTCTAAGTGCTACCCGCCGGGAAGGCATTTCTATAGTCAAGCAAATGAAAATTATCATTAAGACAGAAGTGATATCTCTTTAATGAGCACATGACTGGTCTGTAGATTGACTATATTTTCAACAGCTTTGTAAAACAAAGAAGTGCACATAAAAAGTACAAAGAGGCAAACAGAATGCTTCCACGGTGAAGGTCATGAAGTGTAAGTGTTATTTTTGGTAGTGTACTGCCCTTAATAAATTAGGTTTTCTATCTGAATGTCTTAGAAATGATATTAAAAGGCAACAGGCTTGACACACGAGGTTTCATTTTAGGCATTCATCGTTTATCCCCAGTGCCTAGCAGAGTTACCAAGCTCCTAGCAGATATCTACTAAATGCACAGATAAACGAGCATATACCCCATGGCAAGCACATTCAACTTCTGAGCTACCTGGTGGAAACTGAGGGGCACAGTGAGGGACGCACGCTCAGGGAAGACGTGCACAGATCTGCCCCGATCACGGGGGCCGCCTACCCAGCACAGGGTTTAACAGATGTGTGTGTGCGCACGTCATGAAGTCAAACCACAGCCTCGTTGCAAGCTTCTGGACCTGGGGAACCTGATAATACACGTCTTTCCCATCCTGAGCTGGGGCCCAGAGGAAGGGAGGATGGGAACAGAGAGTGAGACACGCTGAAACCCGAGTTTGCCCTGCAGGCACTGGGCTGCTTCTGAAATCTCTGCCTAACTCGTATTCAAGGTAAAGTCACTTAACCATAAACGCACAGTCACAAGATATTATTATCAGATGACGTGCACCATATTTTACTGGTAACCAAGTGCTTTCATATATATTGGGAGTCAGCAAACTACGGCCCACGGGCCAAATCCAGCCCATTGCCTGTTTTTGTGCAGCCTGAGAGCTAAGAATGGTTTATATGGTTTAGGAAAAAAATTAAGAGTAATACTGTGGCATGAGAAGATTATATTACGTTCCAATTTCAGTGTCTATTGGTAATGTATTACTGGAACACAGCCACGCCACTTATTTCCGTATTACCCACGGTTTTGTACTACAACAGCAGAGACGAATAGTTGTGCAGGGTGGGAAAGACCTGCCGTGTGTTCCGTCGTGTTCAAAGTTGGCCAACCCCTGATATGTATCACTACACATCAGTTCTCACCACAGCCCTAGGGGACACGCAGCTGGGGCTAATTCCTGGCTCCTCCGGCTTCCAGTCCATAGCAAAGCAAGTGGCTGGAATGTGAAGGTGTGCCATGAGGTGCAGAAGAAACGAAGCAGTCACGCATTCACTCAGAAGTGCCAGTTTCATGGGGAGGGGTGCGTTTTCCTGTTTTAGGATAACACTCTTGCACTCACCGCAAGCCTCGTCTCCTGTACAGACAGCTCAACGCCCTATCGCAGCCATGAATAACTGATGTGATCACTGTACCTGAAGGTCAGTGAGGTTATCTTGGGTTTTGAGCAGGAAGCTGTCAATGGCTCTCTGCTGCCCCCTGGTGTGAGCCTATTCTGTTCCCTCTGAATTAATCCGTCTCTCCCCCGGCTCCCCGCGTGTCTGACCCTCCCACCCGCCTCCCAGCCCTCCACCCTGGGCAAACAGAAGGAGGTGGCAGTTGATTCACTGAAAGACAAGATGGCAAAATAATGCCAGGGTGCCTTGGCACAGTGTGTAGCATAACCTAGGAGCCCTTTCAAGTAGGGTGTGTTCACTGTCACTTCTGAGCTGTAGTTTACCGTTCTGCACGGGGCTAGCTTTTCTAGACAGCAGTGGAGGGCCTGAAGGGAAACCAGGCCTGGGATAAAAAAGGCAATAAACGATCTCTCCCAAAATGATAAAGTAGACAGCCGTCAGGTCTGGTCAGCCAACGTTCCTCTCAAATCAGCAAGCTGATCCAAGTTAGTTCGGCCCAACTCTCTTTAGAAAACACAAGGTTTTCTTTTTCCTTTAAGCTACACTGCCTTTCCTAGGGCCTACCCCTCACCAAACCCTACTCTACATGAAAGCCCATGAGGCCATTCTCCTAACAACATGGACGGCTGCGACAGATCATGTGACAGATCATATCAAGAGCCACGGAAGGCAGGGCATTTCCCCCTTTCTTCACCTTCCCATCTATCATTCCAAGGTCAGATCAGTGGCGGACAGAGAGGCTGAGGCAGGAGGATGAGAAACAAACAAGAATTCTGCACCCCCCATTTGCATTAGGACTTTATCTCAACGAGGCCCAGTCTTCTTGCTGGTAAAATGAGAGTTACAATGTCCACCCCCAGAACTGTTCTAAGGCCTGGCTAAAATAACACATGTAAAGTAGTTCGCACATAGTGAACGGACAGAACGTATCTGAATTCACTTCCTTCTCCAAGTGCAGCCTGAACTATTTTTCCTTCTTCTTTTTTGGAGGGAAGGTAAAAGAGAGGTAGCGTATCCACTCGCTTGCATCCAAACAGTGGGCATTCAAAATAACATGCCTACAGCTCAGCACTAAGCAGACGGCACCATGAAAACCAAGGTGCGGCAGGGAGATGAGATGTGTAAAACTGCAATCCTGGGTCCCTGTGTTGTTTTGAGAAAGAGGTGGAGAAGCCACTCAGCCCTATGGTGAAGGAGGGAAGGGATGCAAACAAGCCACCACTTGGTGACATGTGACACCAGCCTGTGGAAAGGGGAGAGATAAGCAAGGCAGGTCGGGAGAGGAGCAGTCTCTTGCCTGAGGCTCTGAGCTAAGGATGCTGCCATCCACCCCCCACACCCCTCATGCTCCAAGGTGACCAGCTCATTTATGGAGGGTCACAAACCCTGCATGCTAATGAGACCAGCTTAGAATACTATAGATTTAATAACAAAAACAAGGCAAGCCCCAGGACACCATTCACCCTGCAGCAATTTCAACTTGCTATTCTTACTGCTACCACTTTCCTGCCAACGACAGCAAGGATGTTACTATAGCAACTGCATCTCCAGGGTAGGCCCCAGAGAAGGTACCACTGGCAGTGGGAAAGGCTCTGGAATGGGTTAAGAGGAGCCTTCTGGAACCGGTTAGGATTTCAGGTGTCCCAGGCCCTCTAGGAAGGAGCTTCAGACCACCACGGTACAGTGGAGGGGCCACGGAGGGAAACAGGGGGCTTCCAGACAACTCCCAGGCCTGGCTGTGATGTGTACAGAATGTAGACTCCAGCCAACATGGTTCCTTGAGCTGTCCAAGCTCAGAAGGGAGGCCAACCGTGGTGGCGATGGCATAGCCACCCTGTGTGTGGTCACTGCCTGCGTGATCCCACTGCATTGGAAGGGCAGCGCTTGTCATCACCGCACACTGCGGAGGAACCACAGGCTCAGGGAGCAAAGGTCTGTGTACACGAGCACAGTGGAACCGGGGCTCCGACCTGGTCTTCCCCTGTCCAGGGCCTGCGCTCCAAGAAATCAGAAGTGGGAAAGCCCAAGCTCTTCACTCACCCCCGCAAAACCAGGGAGGCAGGTACTACCACCATTCCCGCTGTATAAACAAGGACTTTTGCACAAGGTCACGCAGCAAGGCGGACCCCATGTCCCCTGGGGAGTCCCTTCCCTGCCCGTCCATGTTCCAGAGGACCGAGCAGAGCTGGGCAAACTCACCACCTCCTCGATGGCTGCGCTGTCTCCCAGCAGCGGCTCCTCGGCCAGGAGGGACAGAACCAGCCCTTTGACACTGTGAGTGTAGAGGGTCATGTGCACGAGTCCTCCTTGCGTGGCGGGCGTCCACCTGGAGCCAGTGGTGTCTGCAGAGGGGGCGTCGCCTGGAGAGTCGGCAGAGCTTGATTGGCATTCCAGGCCAGAGGCGGGGTGGTTCTCATGAACTCCATCCACACAGGGCTCCGCGCCTGGTCCCCCGACAGGAAGCTTAGCTCCTCTCTGTCCCAAATCTGGGCGAGGCAATGACAGCGGCCTGCTCCTCCTACTGGGGGCCTGGCTGCTGTCCCCAGGAAGGTCTTCATGCTGCTCTAGGGCTCCATTCTGGGTAAGCTCGTCCGGAGCGGAGGGAGAGACGCCTCTGATGGCAGCGCCCACAGGCGGGGCCTCGGGCGACTGGGGTTGCGCGTTGCCCGAGTCGCTGACAGACTCCTTGAGACAAGGACCACCGCCATCTGGGACACACACACTCGGGAAGGTGAAATAACCGGAGGATGTCCCCATTTCCTGAGCTCCTGGAATGTGGATTTCAGATAAGTCCACTTCCACTTCCCCCCGGCACAAGCCAGGTTCCTTCCCCAGGGAGCAGGCGAGACCAGGGCCCGCGTCCCTGGCAGTGCTGTGCGCTTCTGCAGGCTGGATGCTCCCTAGATCACAACCCGAGAAGTATCCATTCTCGCTGCTGCCATTTGACCGAGCTGCATCCGGGAACCTGGACTTGGGGCTGGCTGCCCACATCCAGGCCATGGATTCCTCAGGCCCGGTGGCGTCTTCTTTCAGGGCACCCTTTGGACGGTGCTGGGCCGAGCGCTCCTGGCGTCTGGCTGGAGATGCAGGAGGGCTGGAGAACAAGACGTGAAGGGAATGCTGAGTGAACACAGGGCCAGTGCCCTTCCCGGGGGGGACACGAAAGCACTACTTCCTTAAAAAGCAAGGCCACTGCTTGACAAGTGGGTGTCTGAGGCCACAGAGACTAAGAGACCACCATGGTCAAACCACGGGAGTGAAAATAAGGTGATGCCTGGCTCTCAGGCCTTCACACAGTGGTACTGGGATCCCCTACTGAAAATGGCAGGGCCCACTGGATAAAAGTCACCCACATGTGGAGGTCTATTGCGAGTTAGGCCTATACTGGGTGCTACACATACACTATTTCCAACCTCCACAATGAGCCCGTGAAGCAGGTATTACCAGGCCCATTTTACAGATGAAAAAGTTGAGGCTCAGAGGAGGAGGTCAATCAGCAGCAGATCTGGGATTTGAAACCCACACTCATGTCACTACACCAGCTGCCTTTTATCCATATGCTGAAGCTCCAGAAGCCCCTCCCAGGGCAGAGGACAGAGAAGATGGAGTTAAGGAAGGATGAGGTGTACCAGGGGCTTGTTTGGATAAACCCGCGTGAAGGAGTCCCAAAAGTATGGTTTAAGATGAACGCCCTGTGCTCCCTTACCTAGTCATCCACTCTCCTGGGAACTCATGGAGACCGATGGCTTCCTCTTCTGTCACGAAAACAGGCATGATGTGGACATTTGGGGGAAGTGCTACTCCTAGAATCACAAAGCAACACGGAGAGGGCCAGAGAAGACAGCGGGTCAGCCACTGGTCTTGGGGGGATGCATGCAACCCACAGGCCAGCTCAGGGAGCAGAGCTGTGGGGCGCTCCTCAGCCCAGAACAAAAGCACAAAACTGCAGCCACGATGTCTGCGATTAGCAAGGAAGAGCCCATGTGGGCACCTTCACTCCCAGCTGTGGAAAAGGGCGTCCATTGGTAGAAGAAAATTTAGTGGCACTTAAAAATAAGAAAAGGCGTAAGCTGGAAAAAAGCACTTCTAACTGACAAAAGATACGTGCCCCAACTTATGCTTCAAAACCAAACCAAAGCCCTCTTAGGGATGCCCCCACATCCTGCACAAGGTCTTCCTGGCAGTGGCCATTGATCTTACCCTCTCCTAATTAGGAGTCTCTGGAACTTGTGTGAGCAGTCTCATTACAGGGAGTTAAGGAGGATCTGAAAACGGGGGTTCAAAGGTGTGCCTCCACAATGCAATACACAGGATGTATTATAGAATGGTACACTTGAAACCTACATAATGTTATTAACCAATGTCACCCCAATACATTTAATTAAAAGAAGAAAGGTGTGCCTACAATCATGAGCTTTATAATTAGAAATCTGATGGGTAACTTTGCACTGACGTTTTATTTATCAATTTGTCCAATCTCACGAGATGACACAACCAGATGGAATGATGACTCGGCCTTTCCCAGGGCTTGGACCGGCAGCGTGACAGACTGCATTCTCAAGACGCAACGATGCACCTCACTACTTACCACATTCCTGCAGGACATCCCCTCCTGTAGGTCTTCTCTGAAAATAAACACACACAGAAGTTGGCGCTGGGTACCACATCCTCCTGACCTACCCAACAGGACGGCGCTGTGCCATCTGCTGCTCATAAAACTTAGCCAGGCCCAGAACGCTTGTCCTCACCACATGCCAACAGCAAAGCAGATGGAAGAGACGCACCCCCCAAAACTGCCTGCTCACCACCACGGCGGGGGCGGGAGAGAACCTGGGCCCACACAGGCTACAGGGCAGCAGCCCATTCCAACTCACACCAGGCTTTTACATCCTGGTGTCTCAGTTTCTCCCCTCTGCGAATAAGAGTGAGGATTCGTGTTCTCTTTTATATCTTCGGAGAACTCGGCTTCTAGAATAGCCCTGGCATAGAACTCACACAAATTCCATTGAAAAAAAAAGGTGAAGGTCCTATGACCCTCGTGCTAAAGGATTTGATCTACACAAAATGCTATGCCACATCTCTTGTTTATTTTGATTCACGATCAAGGGGAGAAACCTGGCAATTTTCTCAAAAGAGTTTTCCAGCCTTTTCCATCTAAAGGTTCTAAAAGGACCCACCAAAGCAAAACAAAAAAACAAAAACTGCTCTTCCTGCCAAAATGACTTTCACTGCTATGAAATGATATGGCTTTCTCTTTACATAAGCTTCCTCTAGACAGAAATTGTTTTTTAAAAAATCACATATAATTCCTTTACCCACAAGCTACTACCATTACTATTGGGCATATGGCCCTTTAAGTTTATGCATTCTTTAATAATTTGAGACCATATTATATAAAATCCTATTTTTCTGCTTAAACAGTAACATGCAAGGCCTGTCATGAAAACATCTTTGGCCATTTTAAATTAAATGGCTGACAAAAATTTTATGAAGTTTAAAGCGGTGTAGGTGAATTTATCATTTCCCTACTTTAAACCGGCAATAGGCAAACCTTTTCTGTAAAGGGTGAGATAATACATATTTTTGGTTTTGTGGGCCATATGGTCTCTGTCGCAACGACTCAACTGGCTGTTGTAACTTGAAGGCGTCCAATAAAACTTTATGTGTAGGCAACAGGCCCACAGGCCATCATTTGCCAACTCCAACCACAGACATTTAAGTTACATCTGATTTCTCACTTTCATAAACCCTGTGGAGACAGAGTTTTGAATATAAATGTTTTTCAGCAGGTAGACGATTTCCTTATGATCGAATCCTAGGAAGCTGAATTACTAGGAAACAAGGCAAGGGCATCCTTTATCCACTCATCAGACAGTTTACCAGAAACAACACATCCACCACCAGTGGGGAAGGGGCCCGATGAGAGCCCCACCATCATTTTAAATGTCTGGTTTGATAAATGCAAAGACCTAGCGTTGATACATTTAAACCTATAGCTTCATAAGCTACGAATAAACAAATAAAACAAGAGACAAAAGGACTGGAAGGAGGTATGCCAGCCGCTAGCAGGGACTGTCTCTGTGCCATCCAATTGTGGGCAATTGTATTCTCAGTAAGCATGTATGGCTCTTTTCTTTTCATTATAAAAGCAATTAAATAAATATAAGATGGAAGGATTTTAAGAGTTTCTGATTTCCTAAGTCATCCTTTAGCGTCTGTCTCTGAAAATCCAACGTTTCTTTTGACAAAAAGCCCATCCTTGAGGGAAGTCCAATTCTCATAGTTCCGCTTGGATTGAAGAAAAATCCAACTATCCAAGCCTACCAAGCGGAAAGAAACACTTTCAGCCTGGCTGATGACGTCACCGTTGAGGAAAACCACTGATGGCCCTGGGGGGTTCTGACAAGAGTAAGGGGAAACCCCCCCCCCCCCAGCCGCCCCATCCATCCAGCACTGGGATAAGCCTTGCCGGCAGCCACCTGGTGCAGAAGCAGGCCCGACACGGAGGTGCGTTTACAATACCTGGTCCCGAGGTGTGGCGCGATGAAGCAGGACCTTGGCCGTGAGGGAGGGTGGGAGCTGGGTGCTGACAATCCTAGGAGGTCAGACACAGGAAGAAGGACACCATGAGAAGAAACACACTGCAGGACGTTGGACTGAAGATTCCTAACTCCCCGTGTTGGCCAGGATCTTGGGGACACAGCAGGTGACAGCTTCAACTGGGAAAGCCCTCAGGGAGGGCGCTCTGGCAATTTCTATCAACATTTTAAATGTCCATACCCTTGGACCTGGCTTGTACTGAGAAGTATGCCTAAGAAGATTCATTACAGGGGAAAATGGAAAAATCGTTATAAAAAAAAATGGGTAAGCAATGTCAATTTCCATCAAAAAGAGAGTAATTAAATTAATCATGGCACAGTTATTAACACAGCACCAAAAAATGTGCGGCTACTATGCCCAATACGGACTGAGAAAGAAACCTCTACTGTACACGTTACGTTGAGGAATCATACGATCCCATTTACACAGACAGCAAAAATAAACAGAATCAACACATACATACATGTGCACATGTGTGAAAACACATAAGGAACAAAGGAAGGGTGCACAGCAAACACTAGCTGTGGGGACGGGCTGAGAGTGAGGGGAGTGGAGGGGAACTTACAAATTGTGCTCTGTTTCTGTCTGGGTTCAGTTTCTTACAATGAGAATGTGTTCAGGCCTTAGGTGCACAATTTAAAAATAAATAAGAAAACAAAATATGAAAAGGAAAACAGTTCCATTTTTGGTCGCCATGTCACCTGTGAGCCGGGAGGCACACGCTGATTCAGAACCATCCTAATGAAAATGGCAAAGGGATGAGGGGTCTAATGTGTTCAAGGCCCTGGTGAACCAGGGCGTGCGTTCTGTCCTGCTGCATCTCTTATCTCATTTCATTCTCCACAAAGTATCTCTATTTCCCACAAGAGAAAACAGAGATCAAGCAACTTTCCAAGGTCACAGAGCTGGGAAGGAGAGAAGCCAGGACTTGGGAACCCAGCCAGTCAGGCCCCCGACCACCTCGAGAGCCTCAAGAGAGCTCTGGGCACACAGCGCCGGCCCCGCCTGCCCCTGGGCTGTGAGGACGAACCCTCCAGGAGGACAGCGGCCTTGGAAGAAGCGTGGAGTGGCTCTTAGGCCCTCAGGCTCATAGAGAGGTCCTCCAACTGCATGAAAAGGTGTCGAGAGATCTCAGAGGCCAACCCAGAGACGGACCCAGCCAAGAGGCTGGCGGGAGCCTCAGTAGAAGCACTAAGGCCGCTCTGCAGAGCTGAGCAGCACATGCCCCAAGACCCCCCCGCAGCAGGCTGCCGCTTACTTACCAAGCTGGCTGCCGGGGACCTTGGGGGCTTTGAATTAGCACTGTGTAGACTGACAACTACAATGACAAGCCCCATCCTGAGAATTACAAGGCTCTCTTTAGAACTGCCTTTTCTATTCCTAACTCTTTTCTGGACAGAACAGTTTCCAATTTCCCAGCTTTGCTCAAAGACACGTACGTACCCTAAATCAAATCTAAACTACCTCGTATTTGCCAAACCAGCCCACTTGGAACTGGCCCGAGATGGAACTCCTGCCTGTGATCTGGAGGTGGCCACGATCGGGATGGGCAGGTCTGCAGCAGGGGAATGGGGTGCAGGACAGGGCCTGGCGTTACTCACAGTCCTTTATAGAGGATGCAGCCGGCGAGAACGTGAGGGGAGCGCTGGCAGGTCTGGAGGATGAGGGCCGCCTTCAGCAAGAGCAGGGGCTCCACCTGTGCAGGGCAAGAAGCGTGCCCACAAATTAACAAGCCTACAGTCAGCAAGGAAGGGAAGGGGGCTTTGTAGCACAGGTGGACAGGTCACAACCCAAAGCCTGGAAACAGAAGACTGTGTCACACGGGAAAATCTGGGTCCTCTCTATACCCAGAAGTGCTGATACCACCAAATGCCCAATTCTTGGAATAAGGAGGCCTCTCCAGAAGCTGGCAGGTACAGTGAATAGGGGACACGGCCCTTCACAGAGAACAATGTAGACTGACTCGGAGGCCCTGACTATCAATGCTGAGTCAGGAGGCAGCAGGAGAAAAGAGCCTGTAGGTCTCAAATGCAGGTCATGGTGCCAGGTGAAACCACCCCCCACCCCACCCCCATCCTCTACCCTCCCTCTGAAACACAAGCTCCACGGCGACACAGCTGGCTTGGTGTCTGACCAGCTCCCATAACTCTATTCCATTACACAAAGTGAAAACATCACGATCTTTCACTTGGGGAGATATGCCTCAGTTTCCCATTCCTTGTAAGGAGTCAGTTGGCTGAAGTCCCGAAAAATATCAGAAATGGATCTGAACCTAGTCAAGAATGGCTGGCAATAACCAAAAGTCCCTTCCTATTTCCTACCTGGCAGCTAGAACCTCCGAGCACCCGTTAGCTGTTAGAACTGAGCGTTAACAGAGCCAAGCTTTGCAGCTGCTGCCACGTGAAGAAGTTTCTTCTTTCATGGCCTCAGGACAGAGCCCAGTCCCAGGCGGCCATTCTGGAAGGTTCTGGGGCCGACTTCCAGAAACCCTCCAAACAGGAGCGGGGAAAACCCGTCCCCATTTCTAGCAGAGTCGCGGTGTTACATCCCTGTTAAAGGGACACCACTAACAGGAGCAGTGAGTCCCAGTCCACACATAATGGTGGGCTGGCATCACAGAATGGGTGTCATTTTCTGAGACACTCAGGGCGCAGGTGGTCGGTTCTTAAGGGGCCACAGCCTTGCACCTTCCTTTGGCCCTCGGACAATGAGGATGGGATGCTCACCAAGATCAAGGCCACAGAACAACAGACGGTAAGCACAGACGGTCAGGCCGGCCACACAAGCACCACTGGCAAACGGAATGGCTTAGAGACAGAACACATCCCAACCACAACCACTCTCTCCCAGATAGGGCGACCTTGTTTTTAAAACGTTAGCACTGGGCATTTTTGATGGTGAGAACAATTAAATCATATTACTGGTACTATCAAGAGAGAAGGGGACCTTCAGATCCCTGCGTTCCACGCTTCTGGGGCGTTAGCAAAATTGTAACACCTTATCACGTAATTTGTGTCAGTTAGGTATTGTCTCATTTCATCATCACAACGGTTCTGGGAGGCAGGTGTGACGACACCGTTTTATGGATAAGGTGAGTAAGGTTCTGAGAGGCGATCTGACCTGTCCAAGCTCCACAGCTAGTGAGGAACGTGATGGAATTTGAGTGCAGGTCTTAACAACCACCCTAACTGACAAATGACCCATTCCAGCCACCTCTCTCGATATATACAAAGTTCATTTAAAGGGGAAAAGCAAAACGTGTCCAGCAGCTCTATTCCTATACACGAAAAGAGGAAGCGGGAGGAGAATGTTACTTTAGTTCGGTCCACGTTCCAGAGGGAAGTGAATATCTTATGCAGATCACCGGTATTTTTCAGAATTTGCTCAATAAAGGTGTCCCACTCGGCGCTCAGTTCTTCCTGAGAACGGTTCTGAAACAAAAAACAGCCTGAGGTCAGCGTCTGAGATTCGGGGACACACACTCTTTGACAAGGATCCCAACTGCCACAGAAATGTTCCTGACACAGGACACTGGCTGGTCGGGAGGGCCTGTTTGGAGCTTCTTACACTCATGAGACCTCACCCCCTACCCTGATCACCTACCTACCACAGACCCAGATCGCCTGTGGGGAGGGCAGCCACCAGGCCCAGCTCTTTCCACCCGTCTCAGGGAGGAGGAGATGGGAATAAGGACTTGAACAAACGGGACCTAGGCCACTGGAGAACAAAGGCATCTGAAAGGGGCTCCAGGAGCCCTTGACCTTGTCACTGGCCATGACATGTTTATGGAAAGTACAACAGACCCCAGAGGAAGGGCCGGGTTCCGGCAATGTCGGTTTTGTTCAAGATGCGCCTCCCCCCCCACCCCCGTAAGACTTGTCGGCGCTGTCCTCATACCTTGTAAGCCACAGAAACAGGTCCGTTGTAAAAATGAAAGAATCCAATAAGCTGATTCAGAAACTGCTGGCAGCTGACATCAGGGAGCTCCACAGCACAGCCCAGCACCTGTAAAGCGGGAAACCAGGAAGATAGGCAGTTTCCTCCGTTCTGAGTCCAAGGCTGGGCTCCTGGCACCCCGGCCTCACTACAGCCAGACTTCACGGCCCATGAATTGATCTGCTGCTGCCTGGCCCCACACCCTCTACTCCAGCAGAGCTGGTCTTCACTGAGAACAATGGACTCCTGTTGCCCAACCTGAAATGCCCTCCTTCCTGTTCATTTGCCAGGGCTTTCCCCTCCGCTTCAGCGCCCACCACAGATTCTAGCACCTCCACGGTGCCTATTCTGATCACTCTAGCAAATACTGACCTCTTTTCGGAGCCCTTGTGGTGTTAGGACTATTATTTGGACATTGAATGTTTAACATGGGTTTCACTGCAAACACTGCGCTCAAACTATTTCATGAATAACCATCTCGTCTCCCCAGCTACACGAAGTGCTTTGAGAACAGAAAACGACTGAATCATCACACAGTTCTAGACCTCTAAAACCCTTAGTGTTTAGCTCCACAGAAGAGAAATACTTGCTCAGTTAAAAACTAATCTGGCCACACGTTTAAAGAGGCTGAAAAAAGTTCACAATCTTTGAGTCACTAATTCTACCTCTCGTACATGTATTATTTCACTCATGTGACACTCTGGAACAGGTAGAACTAATCTATGGCAGAAAAAAATCACAGCAATGGTTGCGTGAGACAGCGGGGGTGGTTATAGTGAATTGGGGAAGGACAAAAGATTGAACTTTCTGGAGTGATGCTAATATTCTGTATCTTGATAGGGATTTGTGTGGAAGATGCATCATTTGGCCCAAATCCATCAAATGGTACACTCACCCTTGTGTATTTCATCATATATAAATTTAACTCAAAAGAAAAGAAGAACCACAAACAAATACTGACTTCTTGTTAACCTTATGCAAGATGAGCTATTTGGAGCTGGGCTGGGAGGAGGGGAGGAGTATACTGATGTGTAGAACTTTGAAAAGCACTAAAATAAAAACGGGATTGGTAGGAAGATAAAGGGGTGAATAACTATGGGATAAAGCAACGATAATGAAACATGCATCGCAGAATCTAGGAAGTACAGCTGACTCTTGAACAATTGTGGGGGTTCGGGGCACCAACACCCCATGCAGTTGAAAATCTGCATATAACTTTTAACTCCCTGAAAAATTAACTACTAATAGTCTACTGTCGACCGGAAGCCTTACCAATTAACATAAAGAGTCAATGAACACATATTTTGTATGTTATATGTATTATACACTGTATTCTTACAATAAAGTAAGCTAGAGAAAAGAAAATGTTATTAAGAAAATCCTAAGGAAGAGGAAATACATTTATAGTATTTATTGAAAAAAACCCACATATAAGTGGACTCACACAGTTCACACCTGTGTTGTTCAAGGGTGAACTATACGAGTATTCACTGTCAAGTTCTACATGTTCATAAGATGCTGTAAAGAATACCTACAAAGCTGAATATATTTCCTTACACTTAAACGTCGCTTCACCTAGGGAAGAGTTTAAAGTAAGTGTAGGCATGGGAAAAGAGCACTTGAGCGTATAGGGTACTGCCTGTTGTAAAGAAATGGTTTTTCTTTTTTGTTTTTAATGGTTCTTTGAAACCTAACATATATGCATCAGTGTCTTAAGAGTTTGTGGGTCACTTAGCCGGTAAGTGTGGAGAGTAGAGGGAAGTATAGAGAGTATAAAGAAGAAAAGATGGGGATTAAAAACTCAATTTGCATCACGAAGAGAATTTCCTTAGGTTGGGTTAATTAAGCCTTTCAAAAGAGCGGACAACCAGCCATGTGCAATGCAGGATATGTCAGAAATGTTTTGGGGAGCACTCAGTTAGGATGGGCACCTGCGGAGAGTGACACAGGAATTGTGGATGATACTGGACAAAGCACATGGGGACAGGGTAGGAGATTGTAGGCTTGAGAACCATAGAAAGCATTACTTTTGTAAACCTCATCATCACAATTCTTATCACCAAGACAAGTGACTCGTGGTAGAAGGGACCTTGTCGGCACTGATTCTGCCTGGTAAACTTACCCAAAGGTAATCTCCATCAACCTTTACAGCGAACTTAAGTTTCCGCAGACGAATGAGAGCGGGAGGAGAGCCAGAGATGTCAGAAATACAGTGGACAACTCCAGCAATCTGTCCACAAAGCAACTCCTGTTGGTCAAGCAGGGTCTACGGGAAAGGAGTGAATTCCAGACAGGCAGTTGAAACTGTTGAACTCTTGTGTCCTTCCTTAGAGCAGGGGTTGGCACACCATACAGCCTGCAGGCCAGATCTCGTTGGCCACCTGTTTGTACATGGCCCATGCGCCAAGGGTGGCTTTTACATTTTTGTTAAGGGTTGTCAAAACAACAACAAAGAATACGTGACAGCGACCTCAGGTGGCTTGCAAAAGCCTAAAACATTCACTCTTAGCTCTTTCTAGACAGTTTGCCAACCCCTGCCCAGATGAATGAACTGTCCCAGGAGGCCCACAGTGAACACACAGGTGACTGCACAGGACTACATTTTTGTTCCCAGGATTATATCCTACAAGTTAACCCACGTGCATGGGTAGAAGCATGAGCCTTTCATCCCTGTTCAAATCCCCTGCACAACGGCCAGAGCAGCACAGGTTAATCCCAATTAGCCAAGTCAGAGGGTAATCACATGAGCGAACACGCGTATACAGACGTCCCAATCGATCTTACAGTGGGTGGCCAGACATTGTGTAATGGACAGAAAATGTATGCCCCGCCTAGGAAGAATTCTTGCCTAAAAGGACTGAACTTGAACCTAATCGAGGCTCTAGATCTTACTACTAGTTTAAAGGAAACACAGCAGAGGGAAGACACTAAGTGACACCACCATAAGAAAGTCCAGCCAAATCCAGAGCGGGGACCTCACATTCTACTGCACAAATAACCTGGTTTCTTCAGTAGTTCAGTGGTCTCGGGGGGACAGAACGAGTGGGTGAGGAGTGTTAACAGTAAAAGGGACTTAAAACACAAAAAAGCCAAATGGAGTATGTGGATCTTGTTTGGATCCTGACTAGGAAAGAGAGAAAGGGAGAAGGAAGCAAAGACGGAAGGAAGGTACGTCTAAGTAACATCTAAGGTAATCAGGCAAAATTTGAATTATTGTTACTAATTATTGTAACTTTCGTTAGGTATGATGTTAAAAGTCCTTTTCATTTAGAGATGTCACCTGATACCGGTGAGATGACACAATGTGTAGGATTTGCCTCAAAACACTCCAAAAAAAAAAAGGAGGGGAGAGAGGTTAGGTGAGGTCATATAAAACTGGCAGTGTTGACAACTGTTAAAACTGGTGACAGGTATATTCTCCTTTCTACTTTTCATATGTTTGAATACGTTTTATTTTTTAAATGAGCTGATCAAAAATTGGGAGCAATGGGGGCAGACAGAAAATCATCATGGTAACAGAAAGCTAGAGAAAATGGAAGAACTGAGCTGCCTGGAAATTTTAAGGCCAGAACAAGCCACAGTACAACTAAGAACAAGAGAGCAGAAAGGGCCATTGCGTAGGTTGCCCAAGGAACTTGTCCCAATAGAAACCCTCTACTTTTGAAAAGTCGTCCGCTTTGAGGCCAAGGGTCCCCACAGAACAAGAACACATATGTGGCTTACCTGAGAGGGATAAAAGTAACAAATGCCCGCTCTTGTTGGATCTCCTTCTTCCTTTACCTTTGAACCGTCATAAAGGAAAAAATAGTTCCACCTGGCAAGAGAACAGAATGGAGTCATGTTTTCTTTCATCCAGTGATCAGGGCATTTGCAAAACACAGTTTCCTACTGAGTTCCCAGCCCAAGAAGAGCTCATTACTCAAGAGTTTGAAAAGCCTTCTGGTGGCCCCAGAGAAGGGACTCAGTGGCTACAAATAGATAAAAACCATTTTGTAAGTGCAGTTGAGTCAAACTAAAAATATGCCTCTATCCAGCTGTCAAACCATCTGTGTGAAAGACAGACGAGTGGCTAAGGAAAGACGGGGCGCCCACAATGACACCTCTTATTTGAGACGCTGAACCATAACTATCTAACCACATGGTTTAGTAAGCTGTCTTTTAAGGCTCTGAGAACACAGTAAGTTAGGGATGTCACAGATGCACTCCCGCTGGGCACGATGAGCTCCTGAATTATCCTTCTGACCAGGAATTTATCGATTCATTTAACAAACATTACTGAGGGCCTACAGTGGGCACTGCTTTTGCTGGCCCTGGGGCCACCGGATGTTTCAATGCAGGATGGTGAATCTATAACGGGAAAAACAGGGGCCTTTGTGAGTTCACAGAGAAGGACCGAACCCCTCACTGTCTGTCAAAACCTTACGAGGAGGGCCGGCCTGGTGGCTCAGGCGGTTGGAGCTCCATGCTCCTAACTCTGAAGGCTGCGGGTTCGATTCCCACATGGGCCAGTGGGCTCTCAACCACAAGGCTGCCGGTTCAATTCCTCGACTCCCCCAAGGGATGGTGGGCAGCGCCCCCAGCAACTAACAACAGCAACTGGACATAGAGCTGAACTGCGCCCTGCACAACTAGGGCTGAAAAGACAACAACTTGACTTGGAAAAAATCCTGGAAGTACACACTGTTCCCCAATAGAGTCCTGTTCCCCTTCCCCAATAATAAAATCTTTAAAAAAAAAAAAAAGCACAAAAATAAAAAACTTACGAGGACAACCCAAACGTGAGCCCTCATCCAACTTCTGACCCCCAGAGGAATCTGTCTTCTCAATTTCCACAACCCTCTGTTCGTCCCTAAGTTCGTACAGTCTGCTCTGCAGGACAATTATAATTACTTCTTTAAGACCACAAAGCAAACTCCACAAAGGCTGGCCCTAAGTTTCACTCCTAAACCTCCGAAAGCACACCTAGCAGGCTAGGGCCTGAGAAGGAGGCGCTGTGACCACTCTGTGCTCTGCTCCCCTGGACCGCCTTCCACCCTCTCTGGCTCCCACCTTATCTTACTGAGGCCAAGCAATAACTCAATTTCCAATAGTCTGCTTTCCTGAGTTCCAGACGTGCAACTGGCTGCCGGACAAGTCCAGCTCGAAAAGCCTTAAAAATGTTTCAAACTCAATTTGGAAACCCCACGATCGGGCCCCATTCTACCCTTTCCATATGTTCTCTGGGTGAAAGCGCCCCCACTCTTCCAGGCACACACAAGAAAACCTGGGTGTCATTTCGAACTTCCCCATCTTTTTTACTTCCACACACATACGTCAGTCAGTAAACCCTGCTCTTTCTATTTAAACTATGCCTTTCCATGCTCATCTCCTTGATTAATGTTTGCTGAACCCAATTACGCGAGAGGCTTAACACATTTGGGGTTGAGAAAGCAATGGAGCTGCAGGCAGACGTTGCGTAATGCCCTTTGAGAGCTAATCTGAAGGCTGGCCAAACATCTCATGGTGTAATTCTGCAGTGCAACCACTTCTGGTCTTTCAAAAGTGAAGACTCCCATGCGCACAAGAAGTATTATCAAAGCCATATTAGCACGATCCAACAACCATGGTTATCTCTTCTATAATCTACCAGTAATGCTGGACTCGTTTGAACAATGCAAGAGGCTTGCAAGGTTGCAACATGTCAGCTTTGGTGAGAAATGGCTCACACGCTTGATTCAGCGGCTCTGAGGAAAAGGGCTTTTTATTGTTTTCTGAATAAAATCGAGGTCATCTGGCTGGGGGGGGGGTCAGGTAACCCCAAACATCTGTCCAGCAGCCTGGCAGGAACTAAACCCTGGCAGACCTCGCTACTCACCAGGAGGCTGACTTCGTCTCCGTTGAGGTAGAGGTGGCCATTTACTTTCCAGTCGCCCTCATTCTCTTTATTTGTGCTTTCTTTTCCAGTTATGGCTTCTTTCTCCCCAGCAGTGACCGTTCCTCTGTGTCCCCCGATCCTATGAATCCGGATGTGGGAGGTTTGGGTGTTTTCAGTCACAACTGTCACTTGCTTAGTTTTCACTCAGTATGAAAGTGCTACTTCCCTCCTTGCAGGCCCTCGGTTCCATGCATACCTCCACGCCTCTGAAAACTCTGGGAGAGGATATAAGAAAGCAAGAGAATTCTACCAGAAAAGTCAGATCCACTAATGTGGTTCTGTGAGCATCAGCTTTCTGGCTCTCTGCAGAATAAGCTCTTCAAAAAACTGTTCAACAGGAAAGCCCAACAGGGGAGGTGCATGCTCGAGGCAGTGTTCTGGGGTGATTTCTTGTCTGATAGCTTGTCGGGTTCAAAGCGATTCCGGAGGTTCTTTTAAAAGTTTTGAAGCTTCCTGTTCAAACATCAGTGCCTTGGCACTAAAATAAACACAAGATAGATTATTTCAGAAACCCACGAGAGAGCATGTGACTCAGCAGGGTTAGGCAAATGGTATACTTCAAAAGAGCTTTCTAGAAAACGGTTTCAAAACAAAAAAAAAAGATAGGGTAGCAGGATTTCTGAATAAATCCCTTCGTGTCTTGAACAGTGATATCTCACAGAAGGTGAAATAACCAGGGTGAAGCTCTGCGTGTGAAGGACAGCTATACAAATAAGGCAGTGGCTGCAGTGATAATGGAACTCAAATTAAGGAACTGTCACCTTGACAGCCCAAAAATAACCTGAACATGTAGAATTCTGGAGATGGGCGCATTTCCAAAAGACAGACAGAGAATTTAACAAGTGGCTGTCAAACTCTCAAGAGGAAAGACAACTCAGACTACCACGGAATTTCAGAGTCCAAAGGGACCCTGGCATCATTTACTCTAACCCTCATGCTCATCTTCAAAAATGACCTGACTGTCTCTCGCTTACTCCCTTCAGAGAGAGGTAACTCAGTATTAAATTTATCCTCACACCAAGCTAAAACTGTCCTCCCAGGAACCTCCACACACTGGTCTGCATAACACTCTCCAGGAAAATAAAACAAGGTCTAATCCTTCCACGAGACAACCCTTTGTTCCCTCAAACTGGATGTCTACTGTCACTTTCTCAAACTGGATGTCTACTGTCACTTTCTCCAAGATTCAAGTCCCCAGCGACTTGGTTACAAATGCTTTCTCACCATCTGTCATCCCCCTGGGGAACACAAGAGAGTTTTTTTAAAGCTTGTTTGGTAGAACGAAGTCTCTAGAGAGGATCCCACTGAATCTCTGATGGCCTGTACAATCCCTATCTTTTCTCGGCTCTAAATATCTTGGGGTGGGTCTCCATAGGGTCACATTCGTGGTATTCTTTGAAGCATACGCGGATGCCTGTGGAGAGGCATCTAAGCTGTTGGACCTAGGGCGGCAGCCTGAAACCCTTCATCCCGTTTCCAGGAGACCGGGCCCTACACTGCCAAGGTCCACTCTATCTCTACAGGGTCCAGTAGAGGCTGGAAATGGCCCAGGGGTAGGGAAGGTGTTGGGATGTGACCAGAGGAGGCTCTGGCAGCCTGGGAAGTAGCAGTAACGACCCAGGGGAGTCAAGAGTGGCAGGTAATGGCCTGAGGGGAGGGGCGAGGAGGTGGTGTAGGAAGTGGCCTCAAGTCGGTCTGCAAGGCGCTAACGTCTGCGAAGAGCCTGGAAGCCATCGGTCACCCTCTAGGGCACCAGGAGGTGTGTGGCCTCAGCTCCAGGGTGCTGGGAACTGGTGAGCAAAGGCGCGGGGGTCAGTCTGGGCCGGGTCACGGCACCCAGAGGCCGCGATGAGGCGCTCTCGGCCGCGGTCCTGCCTCCCGGCGTCCCCGCGCCGCCCACCCTCCGGAGTAGCCAGTCGGATCGGGGATCGGGGATCGGGGATCGGGGATCGGGGATCGGGGATCGGGGATCGGGACCCGGAGTGTGGGCGGCAGCGGGGCGCCAGCGACTCCCGCCCGGTACCTGCGCGCGCGGCGGAGAGGCCACAGGGTCACGCGCCGCCCGCGCCGCCCACCTCCTGCCTCCTAAAGTTTCCGCGGGGCGGGCGCGCGGCGATGACGTAGGACGCGTGCGCCGCGCGCCCGCGACTCCTGGGGCCAATGGCGGCCGCGGCGCTGGATCCCTGGCGCGTTGCGGCTCCGCGGAGGAGACGCTCTGCCGCTCGACGTCCGCGGCCCAGGGAGGCGGCGGCCGCCCGGGCCCCGGAGGCGGAGCCTGACGTGGACCGCGAGGTTGTGCTCCGTCGCCTCCGGGAGGCCGGGTGAGAGCGGGATCGGCCCCGGGTCCGAATCTTACTGCTCGTGGGAACCTCTCCGAGCCTCAGTCTCTCCATATGTGAAGTGGGAGTAACTGCAAACCCTTTACGGGGTGGTTGTGAGGCTTTAACGGAGGGAACGAGTGCATTACAGACTGGGTTATACAGTAAGCGCTCAATCAAGGTGGTCATTCCTCTTACTGCAGTTACAGCTGCACGTGCTGTCATCGCCGCCTCAGTTTTCTCATCTGTGAGGTTGGCATGAAAATAGTACCCATATAGGCTTGTTTGAAGAATTCAGTGACTTAGTTCACGTAAACCATTTCGTACAGATTATGCGCTCCGCTCCCCCAGAATTAGGGTCAAGAGGCGATGGTGACTGAGGTTACCACTGAATAAGAAAGTTGGCTGACCAGCTGACTGAGCCTGAGGAAAAAGCAGCAGTGACTTTTTCTGGGATCTCAGAAGATGCCGATAGCAACGAGTGTGCGTATGTATGGAAAACTCTTAAGGCACTTTCCGTACAACTTGACATTGTTACTCCTCCTCAACTTTTTCACTATTCCCCCAGTGGCTTCCTGCTTCTACCTGCACCCCCAAGTGTGGTGCAGTCCCCACTACCCTGATCGAGCGCACCCAACACTTCACACGCTGATGTCCTGTGCACACTCAGCAGTTACAAAGCCCTCCCTGGACCTTAGAACTCTCCTTTACTCTCAGTGACGAACATTAGGGCAGCCTCTGGGCAGCTTTTTTCAATTCTGTCTACTCTCTGAGTCCCTGAACAGTGGCTTATAGCTTCTCAGTTCGGATCCAGTTCGCTTTTTTTTTTTTTTAAGATTTTATTAGGGAAGGGAGGAAGGGGAACAGGACTTTATCGGGGAACAGTGTGTACTTCCAGGACTTTTTTTCCAAGTCAAGTTGTTGTCTTTTCAATCTTAGGTGTGGAGGGCGCGATTCAGCTTCAAGTTGTTGTCCTTTCAGTCTTAGTTGTGGAGGGCGCAGCTCAGCTCCAGGTCCAGTTGCTGTTGCTAGTTGCAGGGGGCGCAGCCCACCATCCCTTGTGGGACTTGAGGAGTTGAACTGGCAACCTTGTGGTTGAGAGCCCACTGGCCCATGTGGGAATCGAACCGGCAGCCTTCAGAGTTAGGAGCACGGAGCTCTAACCACCTGAGCCACCAGGCCGGCCCTGGACTTTGTTTTTCTTTTTCTAGTTCCTTAAGGTGTACTGTAAGATTGTTCAGGATTTTTTGTTTCTTGAGCTAGGCCTGTATTGCTATAAACTTTCGTCTTGGTACTGATTTTGCTGTATCCAAAAAATTTTGATGTGTCATATTTTCAGTTTCATTTGTCTCTGTGTGTCTTTTAATTTTTTCTTTTATTTCTTTTTTGACCCAATAGTTATTCAGTAGTATGTTGCTTAATCTCCACATATTTGTGATTTTTCTAGCTTTCTTCTTACAGTTGATTTCTAGTTTTATACTATTGTGGTCCAACAAGGTGCTTGATATGATTTAAATCTTAAATTTATTGACACTTATTTGTGTCTCAACATATGGTCTGTCTTTGAGGATGGTGCATGTCTACTTGAGAAGAATGTGTATTCTGTCATTTGGGGATGGAAAGTTCTAAAAATATCTATTAAGTCCATCTGGTCTAATGTATCATTTAAGACCGATGTTTCCTTGTTGACTTTCTGTCAGAATGATCTACCCATTGGCATAAGTAGGGTATTAAAGTCTCTTAATGTTATTGTAAAATCATATTTCTCCCTTTAGATCTGTTAATAATTGTTTTATATATTGGTGCTCCTAGATTGTGTGCATATGTATTAATGTTATGTCTTCTTGATGTATTGTCCCCTTTATCATTATAAAGTGCCCATCTTTGTGTCTTGTTACAGTTTTTTTTTTTTTTTTGTCTTGAAATCTATTCACTCTGACAGAAGTATGGCTGCGCTCTCTTTTCTCTGGATACCATTTGCTTGGAGTATCATCTTCCACCCCTTCACTTTAAGCCTGTTTGTCTTTGCAGCTGAGATGGGTCCCTTGAAGGCAGCATATAGGTACATCTTGTTTTTTTAATCTATTTAGCTACTCTGTGCTTTTTGATTGATGAGTTCAGTCCATTTACATTTAGGATGACTATGATATATGAGAGCTTTTATCGTTTGTTTTCTGGTTGCTCTGTATCGCCATTGTTTCTTTTTCCCTGTGTTTCTGTCTCCTGTTTTGGTTTGGTGGTTTTCTAAGAGGCTTTTTTCCATTTCCTGTTTTTGTTTTTTTAATGTTTTGTGTCTCATCTTTGGATTTTTGTTTTGTGGTTACCATGGAGGTTTGTATAAAATGTCTCATAGATAAAATAGTCCTTTTCCTTCTGATAGCATCTTATCTTCATTTGCCTACATAAGTTCAGTTATTTTCCTCCTCCCCTGTTATGTTTATTGTCACAAATTATCCTTTTTTATCTGTGTTTATTACCAAATTGCAATAGCTATAGTTTTTTGTAATGCTTTTTCCCCCTCTAATCTTGATGTTATAATTCAGTGTTTAATACTCTATTCTGAAATACAGTTGCAGTTTCCTACTTTAGTCTGTCTGTCACCTTACTCAAAGTTTGGTATACTTTCGTCTTTGCATGTCAGGTAGAAGAGGTCTTTTCAACATTTCTTCTAATACAGGTCTTGTGGTGGTAAATTTTCTCAGCTTTTGTTTGTCTGGGAAAGCCTTTATTTCTCCTTCATGTCTAAAGGATAACTTTGCCGGATATATTATTCTTGGTTGGTGGTTTCTCTCTCTCAGTATTTTGAACATATCATTCCACTCTCTCCTGGCCCATAGGGTTTCTACTGAGAAATCTGATGATAATCTGATGGGTTTCCTGTGTAGGTTAGTGTGTTTTTTCCCTGGCTGACTTGAGAATTCTTTCTTTATCATGAACTTTTGACAGTTTTAATATAATGTTGCTTGGAGAAAGTGTTTTTGCCTTGAGATAATAAAGTTCCATTATCTTGTTATATTCAAATTCCCAGTTCCTTCCCTACGTTTGGGAGGTTCTCATCAATTATTTCTTTGAATAGACTCTGTTCCCTTCTCTATCTCTTCTCCTGCTGGGATGCCCATTTTCCTTACGTTGCTCTTTCTAATGGAGTCAGATTGTTCTCATAGAGTTCTTTCATTTTTTAAAACCCTTAGTCCTTTCTTTTCTTCCACCTGAATCATTTTTAGATTTCTGTCTTTGAACTTGCTAATTCTCTCCCATCTGGTCTGTGCTATTTCCAGTGCTCTCTCACACATTCTTCATTTCATTTATTGCATTCTTCAGCCCCTGAACTTCTTTTTGATTCTTTTTTATAGTTTAATTCTCTTTGGCAAAGTGCTCCTGTTGGTCATTAATTTTGTTCCTGAGCTTTCTTTTGTGAGAAAGAAAGCTTTTCTGAGATTTCTTTTGTCTTGTTGAGTTTCTTCATAACTGTAATCTTGAATTCTTTATCATTTAAATCACAGTCTTCTGTTACTTTGAGTTTGGTTTCTGGAGACTTGACATCTTTCTGTGTTACCATGTTATCTTGGTTTTTCATGGTACTTGACGGATTGTTCCTCTGCATGTGCATTTGAGGTAGTGAACACTTTTCTTGTTTGGGTATCGCTTTAATCTTAATTTAAGTTGATAAGTAGAGGTCTTTTGTTTTCCAGTACAGTAGTAGTACCTCGGTTTTCAAACGTCTCCGTTGACGAACATTTCGGTTTACAAACGCCATAAATTTTATGGATCTATGGTGTCACTAGATAGTAAAATTCATGCTAAATTTGCAGTTTTATGGGTTGATTTTAAAGGTCTGGAATGGATTAATCCATTTTGCATTACTTTCTATGGGGAAACCTTAGCTCGGTTTTTGAACATTTCAGAACTCAAACGGTCTTCTGCAACGGATTACGTTAAAAAACTAAGGTACCACTATAGTTGGTGTTATAGCACATGTTTTTGTGTTCTGTTACCTGCACTATTTGTCTTCTGGGGTTGCAGTGAGGGAAACATCACTGCAGTTGTGGAAATTTGACATCTGGGTGACCAGGATGGTAGGTGTCCCTGCTGTGTCCAAGTCGCCTCAGTGTCGGGGGACCACCACCGTGGTGAGGGGATGTGGTGGATGGGGAGTAGATGAGTTTGCAAGCCTGCAACACTGCTTCCTTGTTCCTTATGGCCCTCAGCACTGCTGTGCTGTAGACAGGGAGCCATAGATGCATCTCTCTGCTGCTACTAGGTTCGTTCACAATGAATGGAGGAGGGCGCCGGATTCTCCAGAGCCAACACTGCTTCTGTCTTCTTACTCTCCACTGGGCCATAGTATGGGTGCTGCACCTCAGCTCCTCCACCACTACCAAATTCTATTAGCTGGGGCCACGATGGCTGCTGAACCGCGTTTGTGGACACCGTCCCTGTTGTTTCCCCGTCCCACCTCCCCCTGCGTTCCAGTGCACTCACCTTCAGATGTACTGGTGTGTGGATCTCTCAGGCGTGTTTGTGTTGAGCAGAGGAAACTTTGTTGGATTACAGAGGTCTGACTTGTTGTAAATTTAAGAGGAGATACAAAGGGGTCTTAATCCTCTGTGATGTTGACATTGTGTGTGCGTAAGTTTTGATAAATTTTAACATCTTATATATTTGTGTGTACTTTATGGTGGCAAATGGTAAAATAGACTAGTATTTAAATATATTTTATGCAGTCATGACATACTTAACTTTTTGTTAATTTTTTCAACCTTTTAGGTTATGTGGCTTGTCTGTGAATTTTTTCTAATTGTTGAAAATCTCCAAAAAATGTTCTGATATATTTATTGAAAAAAAAATCTGAGTATAAGTGGACCTGCACAGTTCAAGCCTGTGTTGTTCAGGGGTCAACTGTATTGTTGAATGTGGCTTGTTAATGTTTTGCTGAGGATTTTTTGCATCTCTGTTCATCAGGGATAGCGACCTTTAGTTTTCTTTTCTTGTGGTGTCCTTGTCTGGTCTTGATATCAGGGTAATGCTGGCCTTGTAAAATGAGTTTTGAAGAGTTCCTTCCTCTTTTGTATTTTGGAAGAGTTTGAGGAAGACAGGTATTAATTCTTTGAATCTTTGGCAGAATTCAGCACTGAAGCCATCTGGTCCTGGACTTCTGTTTGCTGCACGGTTTTTTATTACTGATTCAATCTCCTTACTAGTTATTGGTCTATTCAGATTTTCTATTTTTTCATAATTCAGTTCTGGAAGCTTATACATTTCTAGGAATTCATTCGTTTCTTTTAGTTTGTCCAATTTGTTGTCATATAACTGTTCACCATAATCTCTTATGACCCTTTGTATTTCGGTAGTGTCTGTTGTAGTATCTCTTCTTTCATTTCTGATTTTATTTATTTGAATCCACTCCTTTTTTTCTTGGGGAATGTACTAAAGGTCAATTTTATCTTTTCAGAGAACCAGGTTTTACTTTCGTTGATCTTTTCTGTATTTTTAGTGTCTTATTTATTTCTGCTCTAATCTCTGTTATTTCCGTCCTCCTACTAACTTGGGGCTTATTTTTTCCTTCTATTTTGTCGTTCCTTGAGATGTAAAGTTAGGATGGTTATCTGAGACTTTTCTTGTTTCTTGAAGTAAGCACTTGTGGTTACGAACGTCCCTCTTAGTACTGCTTTTGCTGCATCCCACATTTTGGTATCTCTTTGTTTTACAGTCTGTTTTGACTGATATAATTATGGATGTCTCAGCTTTCTTTTGCTTTCCATTTGCATGGAACATCTTTTTCTATCCCTCTACTTTAAGTCTGTGTGTGTCCTTATATCTGAAAGGAGTCTCTTGTAGGCAGCATACAGATGGGTCTTGGTTTTTTATCCATTCAGCCACTCTGTGTCTTTTGAATGGCAAATTCATTCAGTTCATTTTAATACACTTTTGACTGTGTTTTGCTCTGGGTTTGTGGAAACAGTTGACTTGAATAAGGAAAGCCCAGACACTGGGTTTGTCTCTTCTCTTACTTTCCCCTTGGAATTATTTATCATAACAAAGCCTGTTTATTTAGTACCTGCTGTGTACGAGGCTCTGTGCTGAGTGTTAACCATTTAAGTAATAGACAGGTAGTCTAATCTCTCCTTTATGGAGATGAGGAAACTGAACCTGAGAGAGGCCACATTTGGGCATTGAACAACTATTCACGGAGCTGCGCCTCTGTGCCAGGCTCTGTTAGGGACCAGGGATACAGAACAGACCAAGACCTGTTCCTGGGAATTGGGGACCTTCTGCAGAAGACCCCCTCTGCTACCCTCTGTGAACCCCTGCTGCCCTTTCTGAGCCCCAGAAGTCTGTGCTCTGACTCAGGACATGTTCGCCACGTGTCCTCTTGTCACTCAGGGGTGGGCTCTGCGTCTGTGTGTACTCCATCATGCTCCCACCTCCAGATTACGGTCAAGAGGAAGGTCACTGTTAGGGTGGCCCCGAAAAGGATGAGAGATGACCGCACGATTCTTTTTGTTTGTTTGTTTCATCAGGGAGGACCTGCTTATTTCCGATTTCTGGAGTTCAGCTCTAGGTGAGTACCACCTCGCCAAGGCTGGGGGTAGTGGGCTGGGAGGGGGGCCTGAATGTGAGCAAAGGAAGGAATCCCACCCTCCTTTGATGACAGTGTGCTTCACGGAGCAGCAGGGTACATGCTGGGTTCTAATGCCACTTCCGTCTTCCTTACAGCTGTGTGTTTGGGGCACTAACGCTGACCCTCAGTTTCTTTCTCTGTGGAATAGAGATGAGTATGTACTTATCCTGTTGCATAATTTTGAGTATTAAACGAGGCTGTGTAGTTAAGTGCTTAGAACAGGGCTTGCCTGCTGCACAGGGGTAATAAATGGTAGCTGTCATTATCATTCCTGTTGAAATTTTTATTTATCCTGCTCTTTTTTCTTGAGATTACAGTACAGACTTTACCACCTCCTGCCATGTGTTATAATCTCTTCTTAAACAATATGTGTGGGAACATAAATGTTAATACATGGAGTGAACATACCATAGTTATAATTTTTATTAAGGAACTTTTAAGTTTGTTTCCTTTCTTTGTTTTTTTAGTTATTTTCATAACTTTGCAGTGAACACCTTTATGCATATAGCTTTTACCAAATTTAGGATGATCTTAGGATATATTCCCAGAAGTGAGATTATTCAGTGAAAGGCAGTGACCAATCTGATGTCCATTGTCAAGTGTTTTCCAAAAAGCTTTTTTATCAATTCTTTTACCAGCAAGGACTAAAGGAGCAACCTTTCCTGGCTGGGGTCTGATTTAAAGATATCTTTGCTGATAAGTGAAAATTGGTATCTTATTGTGGGAACATATGGCTTTTTGCTTTTTGTTTTGCATACAGATTTGTGCAACTCAATTCAGCACCAGTGTAATCAAAGGACAGACAGGAGAGCCCACCACTCTATGAGAAGCTTTAAACAAAGTATTGTTCGTGAGACTCTAGAAGCCCCAGCCTACTGTTTTGCCTTTGAACTTTTTACACATTGAATATTCCTACTTCCAGCCATTTATAGTGTGCCAGTGAGAGCTCTGCCCCTCTATTCTTTGTCACAATAAAAAAGTCCGTACTTCCCACCATAGCTTGCATTTACCAGGTACCTCGTATTAAACACGAATTAGTTCACATTAGAGTGGTAGATGGAAACTGTGTCCATAAGTGAAGCCTGTTTTGTGCTGAAACGTTTTCTGAGGTTGTAACCGTGGGTTTCCAGAGACCAGGACCTCCTGTCAGTTTTGGTGGACATGTCTCAGGTGTGTCTGGGAGTGGGCCGGCTCAGCTGTTACTGCCCTGCTCCTTTTCTCCCTGGATCCGTGGGCTTCCACTGTGGATGATTTGGTTCACAGAGTCGGAGCATGCCCTCTGACTGGACCCAGGGGCCTGCTCTTTCAGAAACCATCAACAAATGTCTTGCGAAACATCTGGAACAACTGAAGGTACCAGTGGGGACTCTTTCGGAAGCCCTTGGAAATCTGCACCTTGACTCATCACCAGAGGAGTCAGATGTGGTCCCCGGCTCCACCCGAGGAGCAACCCTGCTCACGGGAACCTGTCATTGGAAGTGTGTGTGTTACGGCATTGGGAACTTTTCCACCTGTGTCATAGCTAGACACCAGCTCACGTTTTTGCTTCTCTTCCTGGAAAAGTGCCAGGTATATTTTTTGACTCTTCTTTATTGCCCTTCCTTTGGTCTCGCACGTGGTGTGCACAGGTATTTGGGGTGAAATTAACAACTCCTTCTTCCCTTCTGCAGATTCCCAGAAGTCATTGCTGGGTGTATGACCCTCTGTTTAGCCAACTGGAAATTGCAGTTCTTAATACCCTTGGGGTGATTGTTCTCAGTGAGAACGAGGTGAGTGGTTCAGGGAAGTGGGATGGGGAGGCCTGTGTAACTGCTCACCAACTGATCCAGCCTCTGTTTCCTTTGAAACAGCAGTTATTCCTTCCCGCTGCTTGCTTGCTTCTCCTAAAACGCTGCCATTTAACTCAGGTCACCTTTTCTGAGTGCCTGCTCTGTGCTCGGCAAGGAGCTCTGGGGAGACCAAGATCAATGGGCTCCAGTCCCTGCCTCCAGGGAGCCCACGGTCACATCAAGGCGTGTGGCCTGTACACAAGTAAACGATGAATCAGTGAGGTCGAGTCATGTGCTAGGACCTGAGACGGAAAGGAAACCTGTGCTTTTGGTGGGATGGAGGGAAGTTCTCTGCGTCTGAGCTGGGATTGGAAAGGCGACCAGGAGTTTGCTAGAGGGACAGGCCCACGGTTGCAGGCAGCCTGTGTGGAGCTGGCCGTGTGTTATTAACAGAAGGGAAGCTGCAGAGAGAAGAGAGGAGGGGCCCAGGGGTAGCAGGAGCCAGACAGCGAGGGCAGGGCCTTGTGTTCCCTGCCAAGCAGTTTGGCCGTGCGTGGAGCAGTGGTTCTCAGGAAGGGACATTTGACAAGGACTGCTATGGTAGGGATCAGCAGAAAGTGACACAGGAAGCATGACGGGTTACCAAACACAGTAACTATTGCCGGCCCTCCTGCCCTTGCTGTCACAGACCCAAGAAGTCCTTTTGTTGATCCAGAGCTTTCTGTGTTTATGGGGCACACGTTTAAGTAAACAGGAGCTCTTTCTGGACATGATTTCCTGACTTTTAGTCTGATATAATTTTATAGATTTCATACACACCATTAATGTAACTATTCCACGATGGTACTTTTTTTTTCTATTTCACACTTCACTTTGCTTTCCTCCCGGTTCATTTTTTCCTGAACTATTCTGATGTAATTGACATACAGCGTTAAGTTTCAGGTGTACAATGTGATTTGATACACGGATATATTGCAAAATGATCACCACAATAAGGTCACTTATCTGTCACTTCACATGGTTACTTTGTTACTTATATTTTTTTGTGGTGAAACCCCAGCTCATTCCTCTGGCTTTGCCTCTCCCTCACCCTGTTGTAAGAAGTGTTCACGTCTATGCATCCTGTATCCCCAGGAAGGAAAACGGAGTGTCTGTGGTGAGTGCACCATCTTTTACATGCTCCATTGTGGGTCGGCCCTGTACAACAATCTGTTGTGGAGTAACTGGTCAGTAGATGCCCTTTCCAAGATGGTCATCATTGGGAACAGTTTCAGAGGACTAGAGGAACGGTAAGCCTGGGTACCCCGAGATTCTGGCAGGCCCTGAGGGGAAGCCCATTCCTCCAAGGGATCCACAAGCAGAATGCGTTTCCATGGCTGTGTGGTCCTTGGAAATGCTTTTCCACAGGACACGGGACAGAAGGCTAGAGAAAGGAGGTGTCAAGCCTGAGTCAAGCCGTGAAGCAAGTTAGGGAGTCTTTCTGCCAGTATTCCCTCCCTTCCCTTATGATGAACAGGAATTTTTTTTTTTTTAATGAATTTTATTGGGGAACATTGGGGAACAGTTTGTTTCTCCAGGGCCCATCAGCTCCAAGCCGTCGTCCTTCAATCTAGTTGTGGAGGGCGCAGCTCAGCTCCAAGTCCAATCGCCGTTTTCCATCTTTAGTTGCAGGGGGCACAGCCCACCATCCCATGTGGGAATTGAACTGGCAACCACGTTGAGAGCTCGCGCTCTAACCAACTCAGCCATCCAGCCGGCCGGGAATTTTTTAATGGGAAAAAAAACATTGGATTTTTTTAGCAGCTACATGCCCTCCTTCTGTTTCGAGATGCCTAGGTGTTTGCTCTGTCACCTCTTTTGATGAAATGGGTAGTTACTGGGGCATTCACATTTCCTACTGAATATTTAACCTACTGTACAGCCTTAATTTTTAAAATTCTTGCTATGTTTAAATCACCTTGTCTTTCTCTAATAAAACTACTCTCGTACCTCTTAATCATGCTTTAATTTTTTTTCCTAGGTTATTGACAAGGATTCTGCAGAAAAATTATACCTACATTGCAAAGGTATCTCTCTGAATGCAGGGGCTGGGAGGAAAGGGTGTGAAATCCTACTTCTCCATCACTGTGAGGGATTCTGCCTTTCCCTGTAGCGGAAGCTCATGATGGGCTAACTGAAGGCAGAGCGAACTTACTGCACTGTCAATGAGCTCTGTCGATGGGTCTGGTTCCAGAAAGCTCTAACATGTTAGCGCATCTCTTAATTTTTCCCTAATTTCCTTTATTTTCAGTATCACATTCCAATGTAACCTCTGCCTTTGGGGCTTCCAGTACATTGCACAAAAGCACTTAAAATATCCTATTCCTTTTTTTGCCCCCAAAGGATAACATGGGGGGTGAGGGGGTGACTAAAACATAACCCAGGAGAGCGGGGTTTACTGTGACAATCAAGTTTATACTTTTTACGTTTGAATTGTTGTGCTCAGATTTTGAAAGGACTGGAGGAGCACGAGTTTCCTCAGACTTCCCAGTACGCGGACGTGTTTAATGATACCTCCGTCCACTGGTTCCCTGTCCAAAAGCTCCACCAACTCTCCGCGCATACGTGGGCGTTTCGGGAAGAACCAGACTATCGGGACTGTGAGGACCTTGAAATCATCAGGAACAAGACTGAGGATCCTTCAGCTACTGACTCGAACTCGCTGTAATGTATCTGAAGTGGGCTGAGGCGGAAGCAGCTGCCACCAGAGACTGAAGGGGACGCTGCCATGGAGGGACTGCAGAGAACTTTCTGTGCAGTCAGCAGGCCAAATTTCGAAGAGAACAGGCAATCCCTCAAGCTGGCTCTCCTGTTTAGAGGCCGCTAGGCCCGTGGAAGGATGTGGTATAAAGTGTACGTACTTCTAAAGTAGCGTTATCATGTTTTACACCCTTCGTTCCTCGCTGACCTGGTCGGATAGGGAATAGCTCCTGAAAAGAGAAGCTACTCTTTCACAGGCGGTTTAAAACACTGTTTATTCACAAACGTGTCCCCATGAGGCGCAGGTACCCAGCCCGCGGGCCTGCCTGGCGGCCTACTTGGCCATGTCAATGAGGCTCTGCAGGGAGGTGGGCACCCAGGTCTTCTCGCCCTGGACGAACACCACGCCCCGGTCAATATAGATGACGATACGGCCGAAGGTGTAGAGCTGCTTCCCTTCGTGTCGCTTCCCGATGACAGGCATGAAGACGATGTTGTGCTCCTCGGCCTTGGTCTCGATGAGGTCCTTGAAGTTCATGGGCACGGAGCTAGTGGCCACGCCGATGCCCCTCTGGGCCATGTTCTCGGCCTCCCGCCGCTCCTGCATTGCCTCGTACTGGAAGTCCTTCCTGCGCTCCGTGTGGGTGAGGTAGGCGATGTTCTCCCGCGCTCCGGGCTGCATGTAGGCACCTGGGAGACAGGGCAGGGTGAGGAGAGGGAGGGGTTCCAACACGCCCGGAAACAGAGACTGCGATGGGCCAAGTTCTGGGCACGCCCCAGGTGCCATCCCCATAAAACCTACGGGCTCACTGAAGGGCTGCTGTGCCTCAGAGACACAGAGCACTAAACAGATGATCAAACAGACACCTAGACACTGACTGGAATCCCATAAAAATTGGTCTGAAGATTCCTGGCTAATACCTAGCAACCAGAGAGATGATTAAACATTCAGCATAGTATGAAGTATCTGCGAGGGGTTTATCCTTCCCGAGCTGGAAACCTGTCAGCCATGCAGCTGTCGGCCACCACTCTGTTCCCACCTTGCTGGGTAGTTTTTACTCCACACGCCAAGCGGGCAGCTCGTAGAATCTAGAGAACATGGCCTACACTAGTCCTACTTTTAACCTGCCCACACAGGCCCCTGACCCTGGGAGAATTTAAAATGTAGGTGGAGAGCTGAAACAGAGATGTTGAAGGGGAGAAATCACAGGCCCACAAATGCCCAGAGCTAACTGAGGGTACAGACAGGGAGCGGTTCCAGGAGCTGGGGCCGGAGAGGCTGAGGAGGAGCTTTTAGATGGAGGTATGAGGACGGAGCTGGCCCACTGATGTCGCTTAAAGGACCTGGGTAAGCAGAGCGCACAGAAGTGTATCTGCCTCATAAACATCATGTGATTACACAACCTATGAACTCTCACTCTGTTTTCATATAACGGGCTTAGCAGAAAGAATTACAGGCTCAGGAAATAGAAATTCCAGTCACAGTTGCCACTCTTCAGCTGTGTGACCTGGAATAAGCTCTTGGCCTTGTCGAGCTTCTGTGTGAAACAAGGTTGGAGGACACAGCCCAGTGGCCTCTGCTGCGAGAGGTGAGCTCACTGACCCAGGATCGGCCCCAACTGATCCGGGCCCCAACTCCTGATCTGGGCAGAGGGACCCACCTAGACCTGAATCATTTGGGGAACAGGTACTAAATGAACAATTAACTGCCTACTTCTGACATAACAAAGTCACCACCTATTGAGCGCTATATACAAACAGCAACTCACTTAATCCCTGTAGGTTTTTAAATAAAACCTAGAAGGTAGGTATGGCTGCTGTTTTAACAGGTAAATAAAATGGTCTGAGAGAGGTTGGTAACTACAAAGAGTTAGCATTTGCCCCAGCGCCGTGCTATGAGCTGTTACACGTCAGTAGCACCCCCAGTGCTGGCCGAGCAGACAGGGATGAACCCTAAAAAGCCACACAGCACAGTGGTTACGAAGGTGGGCCCAGAGGTGGACGCACATGGTGTGAATCAGCCTCCGTCAGTCTCCATTCCGGGAAAGACGCCCCTCCCAGGAGAGCTGGCCGTGGGCGCCGGCTAAGTGTGTAACCCCGTCTGGTGGGTAAGAGTCAGGGTCGGTCAGAGCCGAGGGTGCGCTAGCTGCAGGCAGCCCGCGGGTACCTGAAAACTCTGATTCTGTGGCATTTCTGTGTTCAGAGCTGTGGAGCCCAGGGCCAGGACATCCACAGCAGAAGCCCACTTACCCACATTGGAGGACACCGCCCTGTTCATGATATCGAGGGCTTCATTGAACTTGTCCTTGATAGACGGGTGTGCCAGCACTTGGTCTGAGAACATGGACTTCCAGCCCAGGTACCACTTGGTGATCTCCTCGTAATTTGGGCTGTTACTGAGCCAGGAGCACAGCACCTGCCAAAAGGAACAAATAAGAAAGTTACATCCACAATAGCAACCAATGGGGGCAAAACATCCAAAGAGGCCATTCGTTGTGTTTTGGTCCTGGTCCTACAAGCTGGTGACCCTTTAGGGGCTCGAAGCCTGGCACTTAGGAGTGTGGGATCGGGAGGCAGCCTGATAGCTGAGTGCCCCTGCATGGAAACTCTGAGCCTCAGTCTCCCGTTTACACAACAGGGATACCAGAGTGCCTAGCCCCAAATGCAAAGCAGGTGCTTGGGACCTCGGGCACGTGGCACATGGCCAACAAATGGTCACTCTTGTTATTGCCTAACTCCTTCCTATCCTGCCGTGCCATTTATGTTCCTTAGGTACTTGGGGCACTATCACCTGACAGTCATCCCAGAATGGAGTGACTCCTCCCTGCCTCCATCCCATCCCCCAAACACAAAGCAAAACAACGTGTACCTGAAGCCACTTGGGGAAGAAGTGCTTTTCCAGAAGCCCCACCAGGCTGGAGACGGAGATCATCCCCTCCCAGTCGATGACCCAGTAGAAAGCATCCATGTGTTGCTGGTGAGGGTTAATGACTAACTCGCCAAGACACATCCCTAGGAGAGAACGCAGTGGCTAAGGCCAAGCCCCGGAAGCACAAAGAGCAGAGTCTCCAGCAGACAGTGTTGGTCTATGGTCTGCCATTAACTCTTGGCCTGGTAATTCTTACACATCGTTCTCTAACTCAGAAATAAGTCTCATATTTAGAACTAAATACCGTGAGAATTTCAGAACACCACTGGCTATCCTGTTACCGGAAGCCCAAACCACACCAGTCAGGAACCAGGAGACACGCTGAGTGTGACATGGTCACTGTAGCCTTCAATCACTGCCTTAAGGATTCTGGTTTCATTTATATTCAGCCTCAGTGCACAAAATGGCACCTCTTGTACGGTGAGAAATGTCATGTGCTAAGCTCTGTCACCCAGCTTAAAGGCCACGTTTTAAGAAGCACAATCATTACTACTGGCCACAGAAACCAGGGCACCAAAGCTGCTGGACTTGGGTGCGTTTTCCCTGTATCCTTACCCAGCTTGGGCACTATGTTCTTGACCATGAATGCCTCCCAGGAGCCCGGGGTGAAGACATCTTTCCAGGGCTGGAGGATGAGCTTGGCAGAGGAGTCGCTGGGGTGCCACTTCTGCAGGGCACTGGACAGCTTGCTGCGGATGGGGGAATACAGCGGCTCCAGGCGCGCCTGCATGAGGGGCAGCCACGGGTGGATCCAGGAGTGGATGGGGACGGTGTCCGTCAGTGGGTTCCAGTTTTCCACCTGCAGGGGGAGTGTGGGGGAAGCAGCAGTTCACGCAGCCTGTGAGGCAGTCTCATGAGGCCCTGTGTAGTTAATGGTGAGGAGGCCACATACTCTCCTGGCCCAGGTCCAGCCCTTTGCACATGTGGGGGACACAGTCTCCAATGGAGGGACACATTAGGTACAAAAAGGCAGCCAAGGTGCTTCGCAGGCATTTTGTACTACATTTCCCGAAACAGAGACACTGACTCACAAATAAGTGCAATTGTATTAAATCTCAAAAATGGCACAATTCTAATTTTAATAAAGAAACCAAGAAAATGAATTCCTATTACCAGGAGCTTTGGGGAGAAAAGGGTTGGCATTAACAGAGGGCAATAGCTGTGCCAACAAGCTCGTAACTGCAGGCGTTTCAGCAGCACTGAGAGGAAGAGAAGTGCGGAGCGAGTCCCCACGCTCTCCCGGGCCCCGGGCCTACCTCCTTCTGCAGCTTGGGGAAGATGAGCTGGTCCAGGATGTTCTCCAGGATCCACACGGGGATGATGTGCACCCAGCTATCCAGGAAGTCCACCATCGGCTCACAGTTCCTTGGCTGCCACTGGGTGACAATATTTCGAACAAAAGGCATCCAGACTTCCCATATTAGCCTATGGGAGAAAGGCAGAGGGCGGGCTCGCTGACTGCGCCCATGCTTTCCCAGTACAGAGAGCACACCAGCACCCACTTCTCCACAATCAGAAGAATCCAGTCAGAAAACCCTCCGGCCAGTCCCCACACCGGCCAGACCTGTGCCTGCCTCCTCCTGGCTTCCCATCCATCGGGCCTCATTCTCCTTGGCAGCACCTGCCTTCCGGGCAGCGTTGCTGTGGGTTCACGCAGGCTCATGGCTCCCACACGAGGGCTCCTCTCCAGGTGTCGTGTGCTTTCCCACCCACAGCTCTCTGCACAGCCGACGCCTCACCCTTTGGCTCACAGCTCAGATGTCACCTCCTCTCAGAGGCCTCTGCCTCAAACCCCACCCACCCTCCCCAATAGGTGCATGCCCTTGTTATTCTCCATCACGTGCCCAGTTTGTACCCCGGGCTTCTGTCCACTCCCTGTGGACACAGGCTGTCTGCTTTACCCCAGGGCAAGCCTAGCACATGCACCAGCTTCACCAGATACCTGGAGTGAAGGGTGAGCTAACGAATGAGAATTGAGATGCCCAGAGCAGCGCCGCATGCGGCCGAGGTTGTATAAGGACATCACCCCCCCCACACCTCCACCCCCCCACACCTCCACCCCCCTGCTGGCAGCAACCCTTGCCAGGCCCCCAGGGCACGGCGGGAGTGCTGCGCCCGCCCTGTGCTGAGTACCTGTGAAAGGCATCTGAGCACAGGTCCTGCCCGCCATGAGACAGCAGCTGGTCGTTCTCTAGGAGGCTTTTCCACCTGGAGATGATCTCGGTGCCATAAGTACAGTCCTGAGGAGAAACGCGCAGCAGCTGAGGGCCGGCGGCGTACCTGCCCTCCTTGCCCTCTGACAGTTTTCCAGCCGGGGCACACCCCAAACCAGAGGTGGAGGCAGGTCTCCCCCACGACTCACTCGGAGGGGATCCCACTCCTTGAAGTGCTCCTTCACGAGCGGGTAGACGATGGCCACAGCCAGGTCCACGCGGTCGGACATGCGGTACTCCTCGTAGTACTTGGCCTGCAGGGTTTCGAAGGTGCGGGCGCACTCGTCCAGGCTGAGCGGGTGGCTGCAGCCGGGCTGCATGCGCCGCTCGCACTCCTCCACCAGCTCCAGGACCTTGCTGAGGTTGGAGATGGCCCGCTCCTCGTGCTCCAGCACCTCCGACATCTTCTCCAGCTCGTGGGACAGGTTGACCACCATGTCGCGCTCGTACCGCAGCTGCCGGTCGTTCTGGATGATCTCCTGCTCCGTGAGCTCGATGAGCAGCTGCAGGTTGTGCTCCAGCTCCGGCAACGCGAAGCCGGGCGCCTTGGCCTCCCGGCCGGACTGGGGCAGCTGCTGGCACGGCGGCGGCAGCCCGTCGTCGGGCACGCTGTGCTTGTGGCTGATCTGACTGTAGCTGTAGTAGACCTTCTGCTCCCGGCCGGTCATGTCTATGACCTTGGAGAACGGCAGAGGGGACACAGGTCAACACTTACCACTGCTGCCCCATGGAACACGCCCCCGAAGCCAGGGGACACGACGCTGGCGGGAAGGTGGAAAAGCACAGCACTCAGCAGAGCTGCAGGGGGGCAGTGCTTCTCAGAGTGGGGGCCGGGCTGCACCAGGCTAGAGGAGGCTCAAGGGCAAGATGATCGGATGCAACAAACAGTTCTAGACTGGAGCCCTCTGGACAAAACAGGTAGAGAAGACTTTTTAGAAAAATTGATAAAATTTGAAGACAGACGACTGGTTGAGATGAAAATCTATTTTCATGGAATAGTAGTCTACTGATCAAACCAGGTAACGAAGCACGCAATCAAAACACACCGGTTCAAAAAGTGGACATTGAAGCTAAGATCTGGAAGGATGTACAGCAAGGTGTTAAAACTGCGGAGGAAGGAAAATAGTATTTTCTATATTTTTGCCTCTATTTCCTAATTGTCTAAAATGTACTACATACTGCCCTGTAATAAAAAGTTTTTATTTTAAAAACATGCAAAAAAAGTTATTGGACAAAGGCAACCTAGGAAATGAGCTAATTTCAACATTTCAAGGAAACCGAGGAAATCTGAATATGGCCTGTAATGAAACAGAATCATTTGTCATTAATTTAAGAGTCTGATCCAAGAGCCGTCTGCGTTAGAATCACATGGACAAAAATAAACTCGGAGTCCTCAGGCCCAGTCTAGATCTACTGAGTCAAAGACTCTGGCTAGGGCCTGGACATCTGCATTTCTCACCCGGCCCCCAGACAGTCTGATTGATGCATGACCTCCTGACACTGAGAACCAACCCCATTCAAGACTCTGAGCTGTGACACATGCACACGATCGATCCTACACCAACGACAACAGACAACTGCCACCACTGTTCTCTGTCTACTTGCGGGAGAGAAGGAGAACCTAAGACCGTGCACAGAACAGTGTCTGAAAACGCCATCTATTCTTAAACAAGGCAAGACTCACCGCTGGTTGCCCTAGGACTCTCCTGCACTCCTGGTCAGGGGGTAACGGTACCCTTTCCAGTATTTAAAAGCCTGAGAGGTCTTCCTCTTCTCTAACTTGGTGATTGTACTTCTAAGAATCTATCCTTAAGAAAGTGAAACAAAGATAAGACTTTGTTTCAAACAAAATACAAACTAACCGGGCAAAAACCCAAACCAAACCAAAAATAGTTAGAAGTCTAGCGACAGAGGTGGGACCTAAGGACAGAACAGCCGCTGTCTGGGCTTATGACTCGTTAAAGACGGTGTTCCCCTGACTTCTTAGTAACAGGAATGTGGTTCAATCACTGGCCCAAAGCTCCAGAAAGAAGGGCACTGTCTGACCGACCACTCCCGGGCCATGAAGCGTACCTGGCACACCGCATGAACACAATACCTTCCTCAAGTGTGAGTGCAGGGAACGGGAACGTGCTGTTATCAAGTGAGAAGAGCCCGGACAGAAGCCGCCAAGGGACCTTAGATGTTTGGTGACTGTCGAATTATGTGTCGAATTCGTTTCTGTGTTTCCCAGCGTCCCATTCTGGACCAGCTGTGCAAGGACCCACGTACCTTGACCTGGGAAAGCTCCTTCTGGGGAGTGGTGAGCTTCTTACTAATCCTGCCCTTGGCCTTCAACTCTTCCACCGTCTTGTAGGAGTATTTGGGTTTCTTCTTGCTTCCGCTGGGGTCTTTCCTCCACTGGCTCAGCTCCTTCTGAAACTCCTGAATCAGAGGGATACAGTCCGTCGCAAGACAGCCCACTTTTTACAGCAAGTGGGGTCACTGAGACCATTAACAGATACTCACTAGCCACGCTCTTAGATTTTCACGTTTTATGCTAAGGATTGTGCCGGAGTGACACTAAAACCACCTAGATACTCCTGGATACCCACTCCCCCCTCACAAATAATGAAGTTCAGAAGACACGTGTACAGAATAGACAAAGAAACATAAAGGCAACATTTACAGAGCACCCATGTCAGGCAATATGCTAGTTTTAAATCTACCTCATTTGAAACTTAGAAATACAACACAAATAATTTTTTTTTTTAAGTACTCAAAACCCTGGCTCTAATTCAAAAGAAGAATAAAAAAGCAGGCCCCCAAGTTTCAAGGCAAAGATATCTTTTACAATCAGGGTTTGCACAACTTCTCCAAAGGAAGATCTCAAGTAAAGGAGGGAACTGTTAGTCTGAGGGTGGCAGAGTCCGGCCCTCAGAAGTGGGTTCTGTGGTTGCCATTTTGTTTTTCTCACACTGGTTTAAAACTTGTCCTTTTTTCTCAAAAAAAAATAAAATAAAATAAAAATCTGGCCTCCTACTTTAAGGAAATCAGAAAATCAGGCAATACTGAGCCCGCCACACGACACTGATCGCCTCGTGCTGAACAGAGTCCCCTGTAGGTGGGCTGCACCCTCACCTGTCTGCCTCAGGCCCCCCCCCCCCCATTCCACTGCCTCACACCGAGCTCGCCTTCCTCACTTTCGTCAGTGTCTAAGTCAGAGCCCCCGACTCAGGAGTAACCCCGCATTATCAAATGTCGCCTTTCTCAGGAAAAGCAGGGGATCAGCGACAAGAACAGTAACAACGTGTGTCTTTCCCTCACAAATGCAAAAGGGGAAAAAGTAACACTTCAGTCAAGAGCTGGCCCCTCCGTCAGTGCAGCAACGCACCACAGCCCGCAGCGGACGGCTCCCTGCTGCAGCTGGAAGGAGACCCCAGCACCTACGCGGCCTTCAGGGCCAGGTGGGGTGGCCAGCCATCTCAGGCACCCCCTTCCCCACCTGCTTGCTGTACGGCCATCTGCCACAGCATCTCCTCACTGGCTCCTCACCGCCACACTCAGAGCTTCTCCCTCAGTGTGCTCTGGCCGCTTGTCTCTGCCTACGGCTGATGCCCGCTCTTCTGCCAGGTGCCAACTGACACGCTTCCTTCCTAAGAGGTCTTCCCTGACCACCCTTATTCAAAGTAATACATTCTTTTCATAATACACCCCGCCCCCCAGCCTTCTCCTCTCCCTTGGCACCTCTCAGCACCCACTGCTCTTTCCCACCCCACCGCAGCTGCCTGTTTGCTGCCTGTCTCTGTCCACCGGGCTCTAAGCAGCCCACGGTGCCCCCAGGCCCAGCAAAGCGCCTGGCACAGAGGGGGCAACCACCCCCTGAAGACTGAATGGATGAACGAACGCATGCGCGGAGGAACAAGCACACGGAAGGGGCGCAGGCCCTCGTTACCTCCTCGGCTTCCTCTTCCGAGTCGGCCGCGGGGAAGTCCTGCAGCGACTGAGTGGTGCGCTCGGAGCCGTACGCTCCCACGGCGCCCTTGCCCTGCCTCTGCTTGGCTTCGATGGGGATGATGATACCTGAGAAGTTTCAGCAGCAGGAGAAAACACAGAGACGTCCGATCAGCGATTCTGGCACTTGAGTAGTAAGCCCCTCGGTGAAATCACACTTCCTCAGACCTGACACACAAGGACACACGACCCGGGAAGGACAGTTCTTCTCTGCCCTCGGAGCACGGTTCATGTCCTGTGTGACGTAAAACTGCTGGGCAGTTATGCCACCACAGAAGTTTGCTGACGTCCAGTTACTTAGGTCCTAAAGGCAGGTTTCCATGTCCACCTGGCTTCATTTTTTAGTGGATGGAAAGAAAAGAGAACATTGCCACTGGGAACTGCAGCAACTCAATGCTATGCCTCGCTCATCGGGACGCCTGCAACACGGAAAGTGCAGTAACTCCGATAACCCACGGATCTCACTGAAGGGAGGGGGAGCTACAATGGGAGACTCCATCTAGTTTACTTTCATACCAACTGTCCTTAACTTGTCTTATAACATGTTTAAGCACTGGAAAATTACCATCTCCTTGTAAAAGACTTTACAAACAACACCACACTATTGTGACGAAAACTTCCTCACCCCAAACCTGCCATCAGCTCCCACTTCCGGTTAGTACCGTTGAATTCTCAGAACGTTCCCCTCTCATTCCTGGTCACCATTTCTATCTTCACTCCGGTCACCGATTTTCTCAAACAGCTAATGTTTCAATACATAACCTGGCTTTAACTTTAACAATCACTTAGCAAGTAGAATATGAATTATAGCGAATACTATGGATTATGTCCAGTTGGTGACGGATAGAATAGCTCAGGGACAAGGAAAACGATTTCCTGCAGGAAGAAGACACCTGCTTGTTTGAGAGGCTCTGGCATCAGGGACATGAGAATGTGTGAGGAGCTGTGTCTTGACGGCACCGGAGGAGAGAGGACAAGAGGACATAGTGCCACTGAGTGGAGATGCAGGTAACCAATGCAGGACTTGCTCAGCCAGATTTATAGTGACATGTCTCTAACTATTTTAAAAAGCTACACATGATATTCCTGAAGGACAAATAGCTGTTTTTGCAAAACTGAAACCCTTGTGAGCAGGGACTATCAACTCTCATGCCTTCGGGGCCCAGGAAAATGAATATAAACAAGTCGAGTGGGTTGGGGTGAGAGACAACAGGGAGTGGTGGAGACTGCGTCCAAGAGCAGGCCATGTGCCACGTCCTGGGACAGCCAGGATTCAGCTGGACCAACTACTGCTGGGCAAATCTGGACTTAGGTGGGACTGTCTGATTTTAAAATATTAGCAATGAATTCAATTTTTTTTAGAAACACTGGACAGGCCAAAAAAAAAAGCCTATCTTCAACCTACGAGCCTGTGGTGTTTTTGACGCTAACCACTTTCCTCCTGCTGAAACAAGTATTTTATTGAGTTTGATAAGGCAAGGTAGCTTAGGAGCCCAACTAGTCTTGTGCTGGCAGATCAGGCTGCGGGCTTTACGTGCTTCCAAAGGAAAGAAGGCAGACCACACCCCAAACCACCCTTCTCTCCTCTGCCTTGCCGCCATTGCTCAAGATGCAAGGCTGATGGTCCCGTACCTTGTGCGTTCTTCCCGAGGCCCCTTCCAGGGACGTAGCCCATCTTCTGAAGAAGCTTCTGTCCAATTCCTTTTGTATGTCTTTCCCAACTGCCAAAATCCATGAAAGATTTGGTTCCTCCAGCAAAACCTTTCTGGCTGGGTTTAAAATTGCCACCCTGAAAAGAAAACTCAATGCTTAGTTGATGGCAAAAGAAAAGGAAGAAAAATCTAAGAAAGAAACCTTGGCTGACGGGAAAATGGCCAGCAGTCACAGGGCACTATGAAAAGCATCATGTAAACTGAAAATATGTCTGTGATGTGTGTTAGGCAAGAAACGGACTGCACCGAACACTTCACACCTTGCAGAGACCAGCACCACAAGGAGAAACCCACACAACCGGCCTCCAGCCAAGCCCACCCCCCCAGCCCCCAACTTGCTAGGAGGTGCTTGGGCTGCGATGACCTTCCAAGGATATTACTAAGGTCACAGTCCTTTAATGAAGACGCTACCGTTTTTAACTTCTTTGGTCCGAAATCCTTAGGAAATTCATCCTGAGTCACAGGTTTCTCTTCATCGTCGGAATCTTGCAGCTCTGCCTCCTCGGCGGCCGCTTTCTTGAGCCCCGCGCTGATGAAGTTGACTGGCGCGGAGTAGTCGCGGGCCCTGCAGGCAAACACAACACCCCGCAGGGTGGGCCATAAAGACCTCTTCTGCAGCCACCCGTCGCAGAAACATTGCTGGCCAGAGAATTCCTTAGCAAGGACCTCACGGGATCCATTTTAAAAGAGCAACACATTCACTTATAACAGAAGGGCCCCAGATCTGGCTTCCTGCGATCACACTTAACATTTTATCTGACGTGTCTGAGTCAGCTCTATGGCTGAACAGCTATCGGTATCAGTGTAGACTTGACGAAAAATTCAAACTATGATGTGATAATCCAACTTTCCTTTTACATTTTTTAAAACTGACTTACTTTAAAAATGCATTTGTGTCGGACACTACTTCAAGTACAAAAATCAAACAAGACATTCTGATAGATAAAAATCATAAATAAATAAAAAACATTAAGTGATTGTACGAATGGAAAGTATATTAACAGTGATATCAAACTCTAAGAAAAAGTTCATGTCCGTTAAATTTATTTGTGTATGAAAACTAAACTAAAATACCTAAGAAATTAACTCTGTGAAATGAAAAGTACTGATTTTAACTGATTGCCTCAAGAATAGTGCTTAAAATAAGTCATTAGCCACAGTTCCCTTTTGCATAAACTGAAGCCAGTGCCTTTGCATTGGTTAAAGGAACACAGAGAAAAGGTTCCAATAAAAAACCCTAGGAATAGTACCAAATAAAATGATGCTATATAAAATGACTAACCTAGTAATTAAACATCCCCACGGCAGCTGTCAAATTGACAGAATTCTTTCCTCAAAGATGCAACGTAACTTAAAGGTTATGAGCCCGAACTCTAGAGTCAGGCCAGGATTCTCACAACCTAGCTGTGCAGCCTTTGGCCTCAGTTTCTTAACCTGTAAAATGGGCTGATGATAACGGGGCCTTTCTAAAACAAGGTAAATGAGACCAGGCATGTGTGGAACCCACAAGCAAGCAGCCAACACATGCCGGCTGCTCTTACTGCCTTGTAGTTATGCAGTTCTTGACCCCTGCTCTATTTATCATCCACTTTTAGATTTCCTTGCCAGATGAAAAGAGGTTGAACTGTACTCTTTCTTCTCGGGCTCCTTTGTGAAAAAAAGCACAATCTCAGTGGGCTGGAGCCTACAGGCCACGGATGGGGACAGGGAGACAAACCCAAACAGGCTGCACACTTGGGTTGAGCAAACTGCAGCCCACACATGTATACACGACTTCACATTGAGGAGACTTTCGGCCTCAGTCCTCACCTCCCTCCCACCATCCTAGCCCAGGCCTCCACCACCTCTGCAGGGACTGTTGCCTCGGCCTCCACACAGAGCTTCCTGTCCACCGCAGCTCCGTGCCGAAAGGTCTGCACATCAGCCCAAAGGTCTCTAAATGTAATCCTGCCCCATGTCACACCCTCTCTACACAGAGCCACAGGCCTCTTCTCAAGCTGCACTCTGCTCCCCTCCCTCTCTCCGCTCCATTCTGCAAAGGCATTCATATCCTTGTGGGTACCCAGTTGCCGCCCATCAAGGGCCTTTACATACTCGTGCCTCTAGCACCTTTGTTACCTTCTATTTTTCTATCAGCTCAAGGGTCACTTCTCCAGAGAAGTCTTCCCTGGCCTTCCAGAACAGGTAAAACACCCTAAAACATGCTCTCCCTCAGGTTCTAAATCACAGTTACAAACTTCCATTGTGTGAGCTGTTGAATGCCTTTCTCCACCCACAAGGGTCTGGGCTCTGAGCAAGGAACTAGGCTTCCAGCATAAGGCTCTACGCTGTAATAAACATGACTGATTAAGTCAGTGAAAGAACAGCACTCAAACCTAAAGAGGAAACAGGGCCTCCCTACTTGATGTCATAGCTAAGGGACGCAGGAAGGCCGGGAGAGAAGTATATTCAGTGGGGTATCTCCCCAACTCCCTCCCCACGAACCCTACCCCTTCTCTAAAGCAAGGGGAAGCAGCCCCAGGCTAGCCAGTACCGTTTGCCTCCAAAGCTGGGCCTCTCTTCATCCGAGTCTCGCTCTGCCCACACTCCGTAGATGGCCTCTTCCTTGGTCTGCCAGTGGCGCTGCCGGTTGGGGTTGAACTCATTCTGCAGATCCCAATCAGTGATCTCGAAGTTCTCCCGCTCGTACTCATCGTCATCCAGGCGGCCTTCCCCGTCCCGATACAGGTGGGACAGCGACATGGCCAGTCGCTAACGGCAGAGACAAAAAGAGCACATTCTGTGATAAGTCCTGAGAGCAGCAAGAGAAGGCTTCCAAGTTCCTGCTCCTTGCTACCTTTAGAACTTCCTCCAAACTCAGAGTCCGTTAAAATCACTGTTACAATTCAAAAAAGCAGACATTAAAAACAGGTTTTGGAAACCCATCAGTCCTAAAACAGGTGGAACAAAAGACTAATCCAACAGTCGATGTGATTCTTAAACATGTATTTCTTTGTCCTACTGTCATAAAACTTCTCTCATACACACTCACACAAACCAAACAAAAATACTTAAGTTATTCTATACATTATTGCCTTAGAAATTGTGCAGACGTCATCCCAGATCCACATTTTACTTTTTTTTTTCTATTGTTGAGAAAAGAGTTATATCTGGACCTTTGGCAGTCCCAGGAAGGGATTTCTTTAAAATATGCTTTGAAACACATTACTTGATGAGACTCTAACACTCAGTTTTCCTCCCAAACATGAATATCTGATGAGCTGGAGGGCAGTTGTGATTAAGAACGCTCCCTAACTGTTCAACATCTATTGACTGGAACAGAAAATTCGGTTCCTGGTAGCTGAGTGATGAGATTCTGCTCTTTCTTAAATGCATTAACTACGGTACCAAGCTTAGAGAACGCTTGCAAGGCAGAGTCAATGAGACGATACATTAACTCAGAATCTAAGTGTTCAAGGAACAATAGCTGTTACTGTAGCCCATGATTTGGTTCATCAACATCACTGCCATTGGACGAGGGAGTGAACCTAGCAAAGTGATTGTGAAATCAGGTGCTAAAATCCCAGCCTATGTTCAAATCCCCACTCTACTGGGCACTCGGTGTATCAGAATGAAAGGCACATGAAGTTCTAAACATGGTGCACTACACAGTAATACACTCAATATATGACAACAGGGTCGGTGCTAGTGGACCCAACCCATGCAGGAGTGCAAAGGAGGGAAACTGCTGAGCGCCCGAGTCAAGAATACCACGTCTCCCTGGGCACAGGGCCTGGTAATAATCACAGACTTGTCGCGAATTAAAGAGCCCTCAGCTGGTGCTAAGTACCTGCTGGGCATTTAAAGCCAACAATCTAACGCAAGCATCAAGACACTTCTACGAGGTTCGTACTATTAGCGTTTCCATGCTTCAGTTAAAAAAATAAATAAATCAGGCGCCAAGAAATTAAACAACTTGCCCTAAGTTCCACAGCTGGCACGGCTCGACGTCAGGTGGGCCTGAAGCCCGCGTTCAGGCGTCTCTCGACCTACTGTCCAGGCTTCGCGGAGGAGGTTGGGTCCCCACGCGACCCAGGCCGCGACCCCCCGGTAACCCCGAGCGGGCCCGCCCCTCTCCCGGCCTCGGCGGAGCTGTTTGCGAAATGGCAGCCCCCACCCGCGAGGCCGAGGCGTGCGTCCCCGAGCCTCACACCCACTCCCCCCGGTGCGGAGATCCCCCGTCCCCTTCCACTCCCCGGCGGACTCACCTAGCCTGAGCCCAGGGTCCCAAAGCCCGAGTTAGGACGCGCGACGCTCAGACAGCCCGAACCCGGATGTGCCGGGACCGGCGCGCCGGAAGTGACGTCATCCGACAGCGGAAATGGTGCGCTGGTTGCCATGGCAGCAGCGGAAGGGTTTGACTGTAAAGCACCCCAGCTGAGATGCTAGAAAGGAGACGCGGATTTTCGGGGCCCCGAATGGCGAGGGGATGACATCCCGGCTCTGTCAGCCTCCCTGCCGTGCCCGCTTCGTGGTGACGCCCAGCCCGGAATGACTAGTGTGGACGTCGCCAAGCCTCCGTGGCGCGCTCCTTTGCCAGCCGGAAATTCTAATTCTGTAAAATAGGGACATAGGACTAGCTCATAGGATAGTTGTGAGGGATCATATGAGACATTAAGGGCTGGGACACGGCATTCATACGGGAATAATGAAGGTCAAGACCGTATCCTGTATCTTTGGAGTCTCAGTATGAGCATCCTGTGGACAGAGCAGTTGCCTTATCTAGGAGTTTGAGGGAGTGAAGGACTGAATGGGTAAACTCTAGAGGTCCCGAGTATTCCCTCCAGGGAATCTTTCCATTCTCTTTCTTTCCAACAGGTTGGTAAATCCATTCATTCATTCGCTGATGTAATAAAAATACATTGAGTGCCTACATTGTGCTGAGTTCAGAGGATACAATGAACAAGACAAGCGCCGGCCGTCCCAGGAAATCCCTCACCAGCTCTGGACTCTGTGGGCGCACACGGGCCCTGCAGTTCTAGCTCAGCTCTGCCACTTTCCATCTGTGGACCTTGGGCAAGTCATTACATCTAAGCCTCAGTTTTCTACAAAATGGTTGAAGATCCAATGGATAAAAAATATAAGCAATTAAAACTATACTTGGTACACAGTAGGTGCTTAGGAAGTGTTAGCTGTTAGTGTTTGCTTGTGTTCTCTCTCCTCCCTACGATGGAAAGATCCAAGAGGCAGTTATTGGAGTGAACAAAGAGCACTGGGCTTAGAGTCTAAAGACTTGGGTCTAACCTCCCAGGGTTGTAATTAAGTAAATGAGAACCTACGTGAAGTTAATTAAATGCCAGCTTTTTGGGAATGGGGACTGTGATGTAATGATCTCTGTAGCCTCAGTGACATGTTGCATCATTGTGCCTGACACGAAGTATGTACTCAAGAAACTGGAAAGTGTGGTTTTAGTAGAGGAGAAGGCCAGAGGGAGAACGTCTAACAGACTAAAGTTCCACTGAGGTGCAGAGTGATGGAAACATGGAGATGAGATAAACCATTTTGAGTCTGGGCCTGAAAATGTGTATGCATCTGTTTATAGCCCAAAGCCAAAAATATAAGTAAGCTCAGCTTGGCTTCTCTGTAGCTATGTCTATAGCTTTACAGCCAACTTTCTGGAGCTGCAGTTACTTTGATCATGAGGGAGTGATGGATTTGCTTCACTGAATAGACCCCACCATGTGGCCTCTGGAGAAGAGACCTTAATGGACCGTTGTGGGGTCATTAAGAATGCAGGCTCTGATGAAGCGATCAGAGTGTGCACCCTCAAGAATGGGACCAATCGAAATCACTTACCACTTGATAAGATGCCCCAAGAAGATCGCAGCTTTGCTCCTGTGATATTCCTGCCAAAGATGCATACTCTGAACCAAATCACGAGGATAGATAGATCAGGCAAACCCAAATAAGGGACATTCTACAAAACCATCAGCCTGTAATCTTCAAAAGTGCCAAGGTCGTGAAAGTCAAAGACCCTGTCACTGTTCCAGACTGAAGGAGGCTAAAGAGACTTGGCAATTAAATGCAATCCCATGAACTGGATATTTTTGCTTTAAAGGAAGTTATTGGGATAACTGATAAAATTTAAATGGGATCCGAGGTTTCCATGGTCGTGATGTGCCCGTTAATTTCCTGATTTTGATGGTTGTCCTATGATTACACTAAAGAATGTCATCGTTTGTTGGAAATACTAAAGTATTTGGGGCGATAGGAAACTTAACCTCAAATGATTAAGAGAAAAAAATGTTTTCTCTATGTATTTAGAATTTTTTTAAAATGAAGATTCTGGAGTAAAACTTCAAGGATCCCAATCGCCTTTTGCTGCTTCCTAGGTTTGAGAGCTGGAGCAGGTTGCTTCACCTCTCTGCACCTCAGTTTTCCTATCTGTAAAATGGGGATAATGACAGTATGGCTCTAAAAGAGTTGTTTTCAGGACAAAAAAGAGTGGGAGAGTGTGTTAATTAAAATATGTAAATCTCCTGATGTAGTATAAGCTTCGTACATGGTTGGGGCTATTTTCATTCAAAAGACCCAATCTCATACCTTGGTGAGGAAGGTTTCTCAACCTCAAAGGTCAGTGGTTTTTCAGAATTTCTGGGTTCAAATGCACAGACTCAGGAAAAGCAAGGAGAGAGGCAGCCAGAGGTTTAGATTCAGGATCTCATATCTATCCTGGTCTCCTGTTACTATCCAGAAAAACCCTTGCTTTGGGACTCAGGGACATCCAGGCCCGAGTGTAGATTCCCAATGAGGTATTCAGACATGTGGCCTTCCCAGAAGGGGTTGCTAGGCAACAAGGATCATCAGCAGGAGCCTGGCAGGGCCCTTGGACACTCATGAGTCCTTCCCTCTCTTTTCATAGCTGAGGTGATGGAGGAGGCCACACCACGAGGAATGTGCCCAGGGCCACACAGCGAGTTTAAGGACAGAGCCAGGCCTGGAACCCAGGAGTTCAGGCTTCTAGGCCAGTGCTTTCCCTGCTATGCCATGCATGGGGCCCCCATGCTATCACTTCCTATTTATTTGAGTTAATACCTCTAAAGTGATTCCTGTCTGTTCAAGTCACAAAAACAAAGCCTCTGCATATGTCACCTCTTAGGTTCCTGAACCTTCCAAGGTAGTTTCTATTAGCACCTGAGTCCACACTCTTCATCACGCCTTTATACAGCCTGTCCCATCCAGCACAGCTCCCATACTGCCTTCAAAAGATTTGGGGGAGGAAATCCTTGCTCAGTTACAACTTTAAATAGTTTGATACCATAGAAACAATCTGTAAGTGGTATTTCAAAGCTGATATATTTAAAGTCTAGCACAAGTACCTTTTCTAGGACAGTGACATTATACAGTTGCACATGGCTTATTCTTATTTTGAATCTTGTCACAAAAATATATTTCGTGTCCTGAATTGAAAATCCAGATCTGCCGAGATTACCAAATTTGGTTTCCCTTCACTATTTCTTACAGATGGTTTCTACTCTTTCAAAAACTTATGAACACTCTATCCCTATATAGAAAGCTGGGACATGAGGTTCTGCAGGCCTAAGGCATTATCTGCAAAGCAAGCATCCTCAAAAGCACACAGGTGAGATGAGGAGCCACAGCCTTCATCATTCATTCATTCATTCATTCATTCATTCATTCATTCACTGAGTCACTCATTAACAAATATTTAATGAATTCCTATGTATCATCTACCGCAATGTAAGAGCAGCTGGGAACAACAGTGAATATTACCTCACAATTTCTTTGGGTAGAAATTCAAAAGTGGCTCAGCTGGCTCCTTGCGACTTGACTTCTTCCTTGGGGCTGCAGTCCTCTGCCAGCTTGACTGGAGCTGGAGGACCCACTTCCAAGGTGATCCACACACATGGCTGCAGGCTGGTGCTGGTTGTGGGCCGGAGGCCTCAGTTCCTTGCCACGTAAACCTCTACACAGGGCTGCTGAGTATCCCCATGACATAATGACCGGTCTCCCTGAGAGTGAGTTGAATCAAGACAGAACAAGGCCGAAGATATGACCTTTTTGTATGATCTAGTCTTCAAAGTCACACACAGTCATTTCCCTAATACCTGACTTGCTGCATGACCAGCCCTATCTAATAGGGTTGCCCGATTTAGTAAATCAAAACACAGGATGCCATGTTCAATTTGAACTTCAGATAAACAGTGAATAAGATTTTAGTGTATGTCCCACGAAGTATTGTAAAATACTAAAAAATGATTCATTGTTTGATCTGAAATTCAAGTTTAACCATCCATGTTGTATTAACCTGGCATTCTATTCAGCGTGGAAAGGGACAACATGCAAAAGGGGTGTGCAGACCAGGAGGAAAGGACCACCGGGAGCCACCTTGGAAGCTGGCTCCCACGCCCCTTCATATGCTCGGCACGATATGGAGATAAGTGGTGAGCGATGAAAAATAATGGTTCCCAAACTCATAGTGTATAGTCTAGTAAGACCAACTTGAATCAAATTACCAGGCAAATAAATGGAAACCCTTGAGTATGATAAAGTGCTTCCAAAGAAGTAGCTGGAGCTTGGGTCTGGGATGGGGTCCTTTTCAGAACAGCCATTTGTATGTTTTATCTTAATAGATTGAGCTTTTACATGTGACTGGGTTTTTCTGTGTGTCGGGGGCAGTATATGGAAGATTCTGCCCCTGAAAGAAGGAAACAGAATCCTGAAAATACACACACACAAATACCATTTCCCCCAAATAAGACCTAGCCAATCAGCTCTAATGAATCTTTGGGAGCAAAAATTAGTATAAGACCCAGTATCATATTATATTGTTATATAAGACTGGGTCTTACATTAATTTTTGCTCCAAAAGACGGATTAGAGCTAATGGTACAGCTAGGTCTTATTTTCAGGGGAACACAGTAAATACAAGCAAAAAAATGGTGAAAACTGAGTAAGGTCTGTGGTCTGTAGTCCACAGCATTGTACTGTGTTTCCTGGTTTTGATACTGACTACAGTTGTATCAGATGTTGGCCCTGGGGAAACGGCAAGAAGGAACTTTGTATTCCTTTTGCAAGTCATATCAATCTACAATTCTTTCAAAATAAATAAATTAACCAACAACCCACTTAAAAAGCCCAACTACAGAAACAAGTTTAGATCAGAATGATCCAGACTGTGGAAGGACTTACGTTGGAGTCGGGCCACTTGGTCAAGTGCGCCCCTAGGCGGGTGGAGCTGAAGCTTTCACCTGAAGGAAGGGGATTCTCATTGTTAATTATCCTGCGAAGTGTTGGATTAGAACAGAGAAGGAGGATGGAGGTAAGAGATGTCCTCCTGGTTCTCGGCCCAAACTTCAGCGTGGGGAGACCTGGAGGAGCTCCATCAGTGAGAACTGTCCCTGGTCCCAAGGCGGAGGCTGGGAAAAGCCCCCATGAAGTGTGGGGTTTGGGCTGACCTAGCCTTTGGGAGGGTCTGGAATCACTCTTTCAGTAGTAAAGGTATGTTTTTATTTTGCGCTCTAATTGAAGAAAGGGAACATTTGATGAATTCATGAGGCTGATAAATTGGTTTTTATGGTGACTGTAGCTGATTCTATTTTCCACAATGTCTGTCACCCGACATGCCCTTCTGCATCGTGACTTTGCTATTCCAAGAGGAGTCTATTTCTCTGCTCCCTCGAACGTGGGAGGGCCCTACGACTGCTGTGACACACGAAGCAGAAGTGACACTGGGCTAGTTCTAGGCACATCCTGTAACTGATCAGAAGTTGTGCAGCTTCGGGCCTCTTGCAACACTTGCTGTGAGGCCAGCTGCCATCTAAGAATTCTGACTATCCTGAGGCCGCCATGCTGTGAGGAAACCCAGGCTAGTTGTGTGAAGCGACCTGATAGACATACTCCCCTCCACCGCCCCCATGAAAGCCTCTAGATGCTCCAACCATCCCAGCCCGGGCACCAGACATGTGAGTGAAGAAGACACCATCTGACGGAGAACCACCCCACTCACGCTAGTTAACTCCCAGAGCTGAGAGATTTTACAATAGATTGTCTTAGGTCACTATGTTTTGGACGGGTCGGTTTTGCAGCAATAGGTGAGTGGAACCATGAATGAGGCTGGATGTCTCGTGTTTCCCAGTGAGTGTTGACCATGAACTTCTGGTGTTCAGAACTCCATCAGTGCCCACCCCACTACAGTCTCAAGACACGGAGGACGAGACTTGTTTTGCACGGTGGGCTCATCACATCCCAAGCACCACTGCCCACGTTACCCATTGGCTCCTCCTAATAAACCCAGGATGTTTAACTTCTCCATTCTCCAGACCAAGACAGGAAGGCTCAAACCCCGCAGCTGGTAAATGGGCCTGATTCCAAAACTCCATGCCTCAACCACTGTGAGTCACTTCCTTCCCAAAGCCTTTAAGGATTTGACATCTTTAAAGATTTGAAACTGTTCTGAGCCCAGCGGATCCCTCAGCATTGGGGAGCTGCAGTACCAGGTTAACTCAGCAGGCTTGGCGAGTTCAAACCCCACACATGCCAAAGAAAGGACGGGCCCTTGACCAGCTTCTGGGAGGATCACCTCTCAGCCCCTGGAATCTTATCTAATAAGAGCGTCCTTGAATACCTGGGACCTTGGGCCACACAGTCTATGATAACGATGTGACTTCTGATGGGGACCTCGCGCTATGCTGTCTCACGTGGCCCCTGGAGGACTAATTAAGGTTAGTCACACATATGGTTGCCCCACGCCTAAATGACTGCTGCGCCTCCAGAGTGCTGGACACCGAAGCTCAGGTGAATTTTCCTGGGTGGCAATACGGCATGCATGTTGTCGCATGGATTTACTGGAACAATTAAGCACATCCATAAGACTCCAGGAGGAAAGAACAATTGGTAGCTCATGCTGGTCTCTCCTGGACTCTGCCCGATGTGCCTTTTTCCTTTGCCGATTTTAATCTGTACCCTTTCATTATAATAAACCATCACCATGAGTCCAACAGGTTTTCTGAGTTCTGTGAGTCCGTCTAGCAAATCACTGAACCTGAGGGTGGCCTTGGGGACCCCTGACACAAGAGTTCAGCTATGCCTTGAATGGACCTATTCTCCAGCCTTTGCTTACCATCAATCCATCTGACAAAATTCAATATGGAAACACAAACTCTATTCACTCTGTAAAGTGAGGCACAGACAAAGGAGTTCCTGTTCAGTTTATTCAAATAATGTTATTTTTCCTTTGTGAAATGGAGTAGAACCAAGGAGGAGTCAAAGAAAGCCTCATATATTAAATTCTTAAATAGATTCTTTGAATTCAAAAGGAAGGGTCAATAGGAGAGGCACAGGTGTGGGCCTTGTCCCAACAAACAAAGCCACCAAGGCAGTCCTGCTAAAGGAGGGTGGCAAATCCATTTCATAAAAAAAAGTTCTAGAGGGGAAAAATATAAAATACCTAAGTTTCAAAAGCCAGACTACTTCCACACTCTTCGTTCTCGAACCCGTGAGGGCCCAAAGGTAAGAGTGTTTCAAGGAAAGTTTTCAAAGGTTCAGGCTTTGCAAACATATGCAAATACATTCCTCATTAGCAGTCCTCTTTTGGCGATTAATGGCAAGCAATATGCTTGGATTAGTAGTCCGATTTCCACTCGAATGTAGCTTCTTCTCTTCCTGGCAACAGAGCCACTTGCAGAGACCTGAAAGTCAGGGAGAAAACCGCATTAGGCCGAGAGAAACAATTCCGAAATAGATCTTTTATATTTATACGTGTGAGTGCAGAATGTACGGGCTTCATGCACTCACAGAAGGTGTGAGGTTATCTATATGCATCCCAGATGGCCGGAGAGAATTCAAACTATGTTTTTTTTTTGCGTTCTTATCACATCTCCACCTGCACCCACCTGACCTCAAAGATACACTTTTCTTACTTGTGAAGAGCAAATGACAATGATTGCAGGATAAATGCCAAGGGGAGTCAAGGGGAGAGTTAGCATTTCCTCAAGGCCAATCCTATACCAGGAATCAGCTAAAGCACCCTGTATACGATATCTCGTTTAAACAGTAAAGCAAAAAACATATCTGGCTTTGGTCAGCAAAAATGTTTGGGATTCAACAAATGAACCTGCAGATAGAGACTAAGGGGAATAGAGTAAGGGAGAAACACATACAAAAAACCATTTTTCCATGTGAGGGTTATTTTCTCGGGAATTAAACAGAACTCCAGGATCTTAGCACAACTCAAGATGGGAACCGTTCTTAGACAGGGGCTAAATGTCTCCAGCCTTGCAGGTTGGTGCAAAGTGGATTTCAAGAAAAATGCAACAAAAAATATCCTGATTATTTAAAAACAAGATAAGGAGACTAAAAATAGAGTCTTGGCTAGAAACTCTGTTTCTATCTAAAAGACTAGGGGAAAATACCCATGCAAGTTGGTTCTTTCTGTGAGGCCCATTTCCCTGAACCTGATCAGAGAGTCTGGGGGACGTAGGAAGTGAGCCCACTCCCTGGAGCCTTAACTCCAGCGCCCGGATCCACATCGATGGCCCAGCACTACCACCCAGGCCATTTCACCTCATCTCCAGGCCACCCTTGGAAATGGACTCTGATGAATCCCCATCCTCCAGATGTGGAAAACAGAGGCTGCAAAATGAGTCAAACCTGAAGCGGGTTCTCAAATCTTTGATTTCCCAAATTCAGAACCCGTTCCCCTACCCGCCTAGCAAAACATATGGATGGATAAATGTGCACTTAAAATTCTTCATTAAAAGACGCCGGGAGAGATGATTTTGGGAGGGAATTCTGCCATTTGGTGGCTCTGTGTCCTTGGGTAATTCAAAGCCCTTCTCGTGCTTGATTGGGAAGCACATATAGTAAAATTGGAACAATACAGAGATTATCATGCCCTCTGAACAAGGAGGACACAAATTCATGAAGCGTTCCACAATTTTAAAAAAATTAAAAAATAAAAGGCAACTCTGGGGGAAACAAACAGCCCTTCTCTAGGCTTTGGTTTTCTCCTCCGTAAAACGGGACAATCATGTCACCTGCCTCTCAGGGATGCTGAGGGTTAAATGTGTAACCCAGGAGGAGCAATTGGCCCAATGCCATGGGGCTTATTCTTAGACCAGAACTACTCGTGGCTATTAATAGAACATTAATTGCTTTGGGCCAAACCTGATGCTGTTTATAGAAGCCGGACTGGCAGACAGCATTCTGTGCAAAAATGGTTCTAGACTCCCCCATCACACTGGTCCTCGGTGCCCCCGCCCTAATGGCAGAGAAACCTTTTTCTGGTTGGCTCCGCATTAATCCCTGCCCCCACCCCTGTCTAGAGCTAGGAGACTATGCCTTGATTCTATTCATAGCTCCCTAGCCTGTCGCTGTGGAAACTCCCAGAGGGCTGGGTCAGCCCACCTTGGTGGACACTCCTCCCCAGCGAGGCTCTGGAAAGACACAGTTTGGAAAAGCGGCTCCTGGGCTCAGACGTGCCCGGAGCCCCCAGTGAAGTCCGCAGGCTTACCTGGAAATCATGAGCTTCCTAAGTGGGAGGAGGTGCTGTTCTGGTTCACCTGAGGAAGACAACATATAGAGGAAGGGGTCATGGCCAAGTCGGGGTGCCAGGGTCTCACTGCCCTGAGGTTCACCCCTTAGCATCGAGTCAGGTGCGCGCACGCACACGCACACACACACACACACACACACACACACAACTCACTCATTCATCAGATATTTACTGCACACCTACTATGTGCCAGGTGCTGGAGATATGTGAACATGACAGACCCAGTCCTATTCTCATGCAGCTTACATTCTAACAGGGAGAGAGACTGTTAAATAAACGTATAGGCAAGAGAATGTCAACTCCAGGCAATATGGACCAATATGAGTGACTCTTCTCAGGGCCAGTTCATGTCGGGTGGTTAGGGAAGGCCGCAACAAGGGGATCCCATTTCAGCTGCAGTGCAAAGGAAAACAAACATCTGCTCTTGGTCCTGGATTCCTGGAACAAGCTCCTAAAATCCTTGGAATCTCCAAGCATCTTCTGTATGCTAATGACATGACTGGTGGCTGGGGCTGGCCGCCAGAAAGACCAAGGCATGATTAAAAGGCTGGACATGTCAGCCCCGTACATTGCGATGTGTGAGTTGCTTTGTTTTGCTGGTTTGATAGTTTTCCATCCTTTGGGTTTCACGATTACCGTTTTGGGTGGCTATGTAGTATTCTATAGAATGTATGTGCCTCCATTTACTTAACTGGTGCCCTAAGATTGTTTCCAATTTTTGCAGAATCCTGAGTGAAGTCATATGCACAGTGGAAGGCAGGGGAGGGGATGAGGGCGGAAAGCAGGGGAGTGACGCAATGGGCAGGGCAGCTCTCCTGAGGGTGGGCGAGCTCGCGATAACAGAGCACATGACATTCTTTCAAATTTTGTTCCTTATAAAGCAAAAAACAGCCCCAGGCCAGCTGGATGTCTTGAACATGCCCTACACTGCAGAGGGCTGTAAACTGGTCCAACTCTTTTGCAAAACAATTTTAGCCTTGTAGTTCAAGAGTCTTAAAAAAGATCTGGACCCTTCCACCCACTGATCGACTCCTTAAACATGTAAGCCCCCCGCCACCCCTCGCCCCACCGAAGAGAGGCAAAATTAGGGTGATGGGCCCATGACATCGTTTGGGATATTTCCAAACACAGGCAACGAACTTAGGACAACAGTTAAGTAATTGGTGGCACATTAAAATAACGCATTCCAGAGAACACTGGGTAGCCATCGAAAATGGCAAGAGTGAAACCCACAAGATGGAAAAATATTCAGAACACGAAACAAAGCAGCTCATGCATTGGAATCTCCCTGAATGCAAAACTGCATATTTGGGTAGGCAAGAAAAGGCGATATGCAAAAATGGAAAAAAGAGTTTCGGATTGTGGCTAGTCCCCTCACCCCCACTTCTGTGTGTTGTTCATGGAGGGATGTGTGAGTGGCACAGCCAGGGGGATGTGTGTACGGGGATCCGGGAACACGTTTTGTCTACATTTGCACATATCACCACATCACGTGACCTTCCCGTTACTCACTTTTCAGTAGACGGAAAATTTTGCACGGGGTCATATTTGAGAACTGCTGCTTTAAATAAAACGGATTTTGACATTCAAGACAGAAAGCTCCCACCCAAGTCCCTCCAACTGCATTCAAGCAAAGTGAAGGAAAGGGTTCAGACAGAGGGGCTGCTGAGACCTGGCCCCAGCTGGCTCGGACACTAAGAGAGCCTCAATCCTGACCCCCACCACCACCAATTTTCTGATAGGGAAACGATCATCTATACTAGAGAAGTGAAGGGTCCAAGGGCATACAGCAAGCTGGTGGTACAGATAAATAGTATTCGGAATTCCCCTTGGGGTTTCTAACCTGAAAATATCCTTTCAGATTGGCTGGTGTTTTATAGTCCCCTTTCAAGACCTAGGAAAGAGAAAAGAAATATCACGGTCATGGAAGTGATCAAAAAATAAAATGTAGTCCATTACATCCACATCCATCCACCCTCCCACCCACTCATTCATCCATCCATCCATCCATCCATCCAACAAATATTTATCGAGCGTCTCTTATTCCAGGCCTCATTCTAAGCTCTGGGGGAACAACATTAACCAGACAATTGAAATTTGTGTTCTCCTGGAGATTCCATGTGAGAGGGGAAGCCAGATGCCCCACAAGTAATAATAAGCCCAAATAAACAAGAACATATCACACCACGGGGAAAGCTACAAAGAAGGTGAAACAAAGGGATGTGGCCAGGAGTGATCGGGGGCTTCTTTTGAGTGGGTGGTCAGAAAGGGCCTCTTGGAACAGGTGACCGTGGAGCTGAGATGTCAATGACAAGGAAAAGTAGCCAGGCTAAGCTCTGAAGGAAAAGCATTCCAGGCAGAGGACACAGCCAGGGCAAAGGCCTGAGGTGGGGAACAGAAAATTCCAGGCCTTTCCACTCTCTCGTGATACAGAAGGCACCGTATAGACCAGTGCTGTCCCATAGAATATAACGTGAACCAACTATGTATTTTAAAATTTTCTAGTAGCCACATTAAAAAAAAGTGAATCAGGGAAAATTAATTCTAGTAATACCTTCTGTCTAACCTGATACACCTAAAATATTAATATAACATGTAATTACATAAAAATGATTGAGAAATTGTACATACTTCTTTGTTTTTTGGTACTAGGATTTCAAAATCCAGTGAGTATTTTTCACTTAGAGCACCTCTCAATTTGGACTAGTCACATTTCACTAGTCGCATTTCAATGGCCACACAAAGTTAGTGGCTAGTGGCTACAATGGACAGTGCAGGTATAGACAATTTCGTTAACATGGGGGTCCTTTCAATTACCGAGTTTACTGCACCCCAGGATCCATTACAGGAACAGAGTGTCTACAGTATATGAACACACACACACACACACACACACACACACACACACACAAGGCTTTCAGAGGGGACTTATCTTGGTAGTAATAGGAAAACCACTGTGAAGACTAAACAAGTGACAAATGTCTGGCATTTGCCAAGACGTGTGGAACCCCAGGGAAGATACCTCTATGGAAGAAAGTTAGAGACATCTTTCATTTTCAACACACAATGGAGGTCCAAAGAGCTGATCTTAACCATCAATGCTCATCAGAATTTTTTCTACAACACACAAGGTCAAGGCTTTCCTCCAGGGGCTTCTGACGAACCACACTCTGGGGCAAGCCAGGGGCATCTGCCTTGTAAAGGCAGCGGAGTTGCTGCTGGGCCCCTGGCTGAGAACGTGGGGAAAGGAGAGCACTGCCTGGGGGGCTGCGGCCCTCATCCTGCCCCCACTGCTGCTTCTGAGAAGCACATGGGAGCTGGAGTTCAAGATCATTTCAAGATTACTTCTTCTTTTTAATTCAGTTCATTGACATTTTATTGTGAAACATATATAGAAAAGTATATAAAACACATAAGTGCAGTTTAAAGAATAACGATTGTTAAATAGTAATAAAAATTAATGGATAATATTTATAATAAAAATAATGAAAATAAACGGCATCCAGGTTGCCAGCGTCCACACGGTTGTTGTGGTCTGGGGATCTACATTGGATCTCTGAGGATTTCCAGAAACGCGAGTTTGCAAAATCGAGTCATGTCACCGGGAAGAGGAAGTAATGAGACCCCCAGAGGGGCTTACAACTCAATCACAAGGGCAGCGCCCCCAAAGCTCAGCCTTTATAAATTCTGTGAAAAACAGAGCTTACACATTGTCAGGGGAGGTGTGAAAGGCTTGTCAGCACCAAATGGAGTCTTTCTCCTCGAGTCAACCGAAGGACTAAAGGAGACTTGAGAGTCGAATGACTTTCTTTCTCTCTTTGTGATTCAACTGCTTACTTCCTAATATCAGCACGTGATTAAAATGCTGAGCTTACCTTAAATGAAGACTTTGGGTCTTAATGATCTAAGAACTATGAGGGCTCTCCCTTGGGCCTGGGTCCCCTTTTCAAATATTTTCACTAACTTAGGGCCTCTAAGGAATTCAGAACACAGCACCCCAAATAAGCTAGAAGCTGTGAAAGCAACATGTAAATAAGATTATGAACCTGTGAACGCTTCTTTTACCCAGAATTAGCCTACTTTTACGCTTTCAAAACATATTCTCAAAGTTGATTCTCTTGACCTTAAGAAAAACTTAAAACTTAAAAAGTAATTTAAACTGCCCATAACTCATATTTGTCTGAGAAATCAACATTAAATCTTATGGGGGCAAAAGTTTATTTATACCCAATCTCAACATAGATTTGAAGTGCTTTCTAAGCAAACAAACAGCCAGAGAAACGGGAGGGAGGGGGAGAGAAGGGTAAATAAGAGCATAAATAAAACGGTATTAGTACACCAATGGGCCTGCTGTTAGATGCTATATAGAGACAGTTGGCTTTGCGCTTCCTGGTGGCCCAGGCAAAAATGGAAATACAAGCAGTCATATGATTCACCAGATCCATAAGATAGAAACAAAACAGCGCTTAGGATTCAAGACACTGTTTTCTCAGATAGCGGGAGCTTGCACCCCTGTCACCGCCCAAGAGCGTAGCCCCACGTGCGCACGTGCACTCACCCGGTGTGTGTTGTTGATAACGATGGGGTCGGGGTTGCCGTAGTTGGGTGGGTTTGCATAGGGGTCATAGCCGAGCCGAGCCAGCATGGGGGCAATCTGGGCCATGTCCCTCACGACGTCCCCAGGGATGTGACCAGTCCACTTGGAGAGCGCTTCCAGGTTCACAGGCTTGATGACCTGGTCTGTGGATCGCTCGATCCTGGGGAGAGAGGACAAGCTGGACGGGGCCTCCGCAGACCCAGATGGTGCCTGGGTGGGTCCCTGCTCATTCACTCTGGGGCAGCAGGAATGGTTGGGGGGACCTGACCCCCAGTCAGCTCTGCCCCCATCAACTGTGAGACTGGGGGAGTCACTTGGCCTCATCATACCGCCTCTGTACAATGGGGATAAGAGTATGTGGTGGGAAGTCAGAAGGAAAGTACTAGGCAGTGCACACAGCTGATGCTTAAATTCTGCTTCTCTGATGTCTCTGACTTTTTAGAAATAACTTATTACTTATGTGACTAAGGTGGATATTTTGTTCTACAGGGACTCAGTCTTGGCATTTTGGAGCACATCCTTTCAATCCTTTTTCTATGCTTTAAATAGTAGAGTGGCTAAGAGCAGACTCAGGAGCCAGACTGTCCAGGTTCAAATGCCAGCTGTACTGACACTGGCTGTGTGGCTTTGAGAGAGTTACTACACCTCTCTGAGCCTGTTTCCTTCTCTATAAAGGGAAATAATGATAGTATCTACCTCACTGGGCTGTTCTGGGGAGTAAATTTTAATAATAGAAAAGTATATGGTACATGGTAAGGTCTCAGTAAGTATTAGCTTTCTCTTTCCCTCTCCCTCTCTCTCTCTCACACACACACAGAAAATCTATGGTTTTGTCTGCAGTTTCTAAAACACAAATTATATGCTAGATGCATTAGTAACTTTTTTTCCCCTACTCAACACCTCATTCTTTTTTCCAGCTGTGTAGCACTCCTCCATAGCTTATTTTTCCATTCCCCTAAAGATGGACAATTAGGTTGTTTTCCAACTTTTTGCTGTTACAGTGGCACAACCTCATCTTACACGGGCTTCCTTACTCTCCCCTATAATAGGCTTACCCAGCCACCTGAATCAGGAAGTTCCTTCCAGTGATGGTTCAGGGGTCCTGCAGAATGGCGGGTGGGGAATTTCTGGGACGGAGGGTCTATTTCTAGATGCTTCCATCCCAACTAAGAGATAACTTGGAGAAGAAGAACCGAAACAAAAAAATGTAGCAAAAGGGAGACAGGACCGGGAATGAGAACTAGGGAGGGTGAAAGGGTGTGGATCGTGGGAAGAGTGTGGATTTAGAGTCTACAGACCTGGATTTAAATCTCAACTCTAGCCAATATGTCAAAAATCTCAAATATGTACTTGGCCTTTGCCACAACCCTTGTATTTCCAGGACTTTATGGGACAGAAATAACGTAAGACACATCCCCAAACATGAATGTGAGCAATGCTTGACGTGAGTCAATAAAACTAGAAATAACCAACGTGCTCAAAACCAGGGAGCATTAAACAGAACATGTAACAGAATATTAAATAGAATCTGTAGAGTGGATTATTACTCGGCCATCCAAAATGACATCGCAGAGACGTGCCGGGGGGTCATAGGCAAGTGGCCCCAAATACAAAGTGAAAAGGAGGTTCCAGGGGAACGTGTCCAGTAGGGCTCTGATTTTGTCAATACACCCCCACAGGGACCAGCACGCCATATATCAAAATCTGGATCGTGGGATTCTAGGTTGTTTTCCTTTCTTGTTTTGTGCATTTCCCCAATTCCCTACAATACAGATGTGCTCCTTCGGTAATCTGATGTCTTGTCATGAGAATTTATAAAACGGCAGCTCCAGCACCAACCAGCTAGGGTAGGCAACATGTGGACACGTCACTGCCACGGGGAGGGCTGCTGTAAGGCCGCAGCTCCACTCAGGAGCTGTTGGGGATGGAGCCTGGCAGGGACCAGCCATGAAAGAAACAGGGAGGCATGTCCTGGAAAGGACCATCCTTTCACTGGACTCTCCGGATCAGGATGGAAACATGGAGATGGCACACTTCGATTCTGCACTGTTCGAGGGCTCTGTGTCTCAGGAGAGGGATGGCGTCCTGAAAGGAAGAAGGCAGAAAACAAGGGACAGAAGGAGGGTGGGAGGAGGGATCCAGACACAGAGAGTTTGGGACACAGAGAGTTTGAGAGCACATGCTCTGAAGTCTAACACCCCTGGGCTCAAATCCCGGCACCACACTTTGCTAGCTGTGTGGCCTTAGACCAGTAACTTCTCTCTGAGATTCAGTTTCTTCATCTGTAAAATGGGGATAAGTTCCTACAATGTCTTCAGGTTGCTGTGGGGGTTAAAGGAATAATGTTCGTTGGGGGCTTAACTCAGTGCTTGCCACATAGCAGGTACTCAGTAAATGGTGGTGACGGTGAGGATGATGGGCATACCAATAAAAGCAGTATCAACACTAACAAGAGTAACAGTAATAGTAGCCCCTAACAGGTACCACCCTAGTTGAGGCTCACAGGTATCCATCTGTGATACGCTAGATCTATAAGCTAGAGAGATTGTATACAGATGAGGAAATGGAGGCACAGAGGTTAAATCACTTGCTCAAGGTCACACAGCTGGGAAGTGGCAGAGGTGGGATTCGAATCCAGACAGACTGGTTCCAGAATCTGGGTTCCTAATCTTTACCCACAACACTCTTACTGCAAAGCATGTTTGAAGCTTGCTGATTCTGCCAGAAAAGAGAAGACTGTCCTACTTTTTTTCAGATCATGAAGCTGAGCCTCTCAGAGGTACAGTGACTTGCTCAATGCCACAGAGCTACCAGTTGGGAGATCCGGTTCAAGGCTCCGCTCCTAACCATTCCCCTTCCCAGATCTCCATTACAACAGAGGCCGCTGAGGCTCAGACAGGCATAGTGACTGGCCCAAGGCCACAGAGCTTGGACAGGTGGAGCCCGTCTTCCCAGTCACTGCCTCTGATGCCAGGACTAGGGGTCTGGGTGGAGCGTCGGGGGGCTCCACTCACTTGGACAGGGAAACGCCACCCGGCTTGCCAATGAGGTCCTCGTGATGTAGGACGGCATCGCTCCAGGCAATGCCCAGGAAGTCGAGGATGAGCTTGAGGGAGCGTCTAGGGTGCAACACCAGCTGCTCGTAGTACACGGGCAGGCACTTGTCCTTGCCGACCTCCATGCACTGGGCGTACATCACCTCGATGGCCTTGTTCCACTTGGTGAGGCAGTCGCGGTAGCTGCTGAGGTCGAAGCCCGCGATGGTGACCTTGCGCGTGATCATGGAGTGCACCGAGGCGCGGCCGTCCCGCACCATCAGCAGGAACTTGGAGTTGGGGAACAGGCGCGACAAGTAGACCGAGGACTTGAGTGTGAAGGGGTCCTTGTTGCAGAGCACGCGGGCCGGCTCTCCGTGCTTGGCGATCACCTCCAGGATGAAGGCCTGCATGGCGGCGTCCAGCACCTCGTCGGTCACGCCCGCCTCGTCCAGCCGCAGCTTCTCGCGGCCGGACTTGGACCAGGCCTGGCGCATGGCCAGCACGCGGGGGATGATGCGGGTCTCCTCGCCGCAGCGCACTTCCGGGTGGGCGTCCAGCATGGCGCGCATCAGCGTGGTGCCGCTGCGGGGCACGCCGCCCACGAAGATGAGCGGCATGGCCTTGCCGTAGCGGTACTCCACGTGGTCCGTGCCCATCATCACCAGCTCCTCCTGCTCTGGCCGCATGGCCCGCCGCGGGCTCCGCGGGCCTTCCAGCAGCGCCCGGCACTGCAGCACCTGCTGGCCCAGCTGGACGGCCAGCACCAGGACCAGGGCGCAGCCAGCGGCCAGCAGCGCCCTCCTCACCGACAGGCGCATGCTGGGCCTGGGGTGGGGGGCCTGCTTCAGCGACAGGTCAGCGGGAGGCCCATGGAGCTCACATCTGGGGAGACAAAGGGGGACACACGTGGTGAGGGAGGCCTGTGAGCGGCGGGCCCTTTACCGTACAGACCTCAATGACAGGAAATGTGAGGACGGGGACAGTTGGCAGAACACAACGCTCACCAAGCGGGGCACCTCACTCACCAGATCCTCCAGCCACCGTAGGGGGGTGCTGTCATCACCCCAAAGGATGCTGGAGCCCGACCGCCTGGGTTCAAATCCCTTCCCCCCATTTCCTAGCTGTGGGACCTTGCCCTGTTCCTTAACCACTCAATGCCTCAGTTTCCTCATCTGATCAATAGAAAGGGTAGTAATTATTTTTACACTGACTATCAAAATGTGGAAAATAATAATGCACTAGAACGTCGGACTCCAACAGCACATCATTTCACAAGGAAAGGGCTTTTGCCTGTTTTGTTCATGGCTGTCTCCCCAGTGTCTGGCACCTAGTAGGTGCTCAATAAATATTTATGCAATGTGTCTTGGTGGAATGTGCAGCGCCTGGCACAGAGTGCTATGAAACGATCAGTGAGGAGAGAGGAAGAAACTGAGGCACAGAGAGGTTGCTCGCAGGCACCCAGCTGGGAAGCAGCCAAACCAGGGTCCAAGGTTCGGACCTAGGCCAGCTGGCTCCGGCATCTCCTCTGAATGATCACACTGCACTTGCAGGAGATGCTTTTCAGAAGAAGGTGCAGACTATTCTGGTCTGGGCTTCTTCTAGAATCCTCATCCATACATTCCATCTTCATTCACCAAATACTTATGAAACATGAAAAGGTGCCAGGCACTGTGCTCAGGGCTGGCGACACGAGGTAGCCAGGCCTCTGGTCTCAAGGAGCTTATGTCCTAGTGGGGGTGCCAATGGCCCACGTTACGGCCAGATCATGGTTAACAACCTACAAAGAAATGAGCTGGACACTGTGAGAGGGACCAAGTAGGGGGTGGAGGAGGGAGGTCAGGTAGGGATGGCCTCTCAGAGGAGGTGACATCCAAGCCAAGACCTAGATAAGGAACTGGCCATGTGAAGATGGGGGAGAAGGGTGCTCCAGGCAGAGGGAACAGAGAGTGCGAAGATCCCAAGATGGGAGAGGGTATATTCAAGAACCTGAGAGGAGGCTGCTGGGACTAGAGGGAAGGAAAGGGGGGTGTGGGGGGCAGCTGCCAGGCAGGAGGACAGGGGTAGACTGACTCTAAGGGCAGCCCCTGGGGAGAGAGCCTGCGGGAGAGAGAGTGGAGGTGGGAAGGTCAGTCTGGAAATTCTTGCTGGTGTCCTGGGGAGACTCAGGGACACTGGGACTGTGGGGGTGTCATGGGAATGGGGGGGTGACTTAGGACATGACTTGTGACCCCGAGCCTCGGCTTCTCACCCTTCCCAGGCATTGCTAATAAAGATCCATCTTCAATAGCCATTTTTCAGGAGGGCTTCTTTGAGAAGTAGGGCCCACCCAGCACAGCCACCCCCCTTCTCAGGACACCTCGAATAACAGATCTGTTCTCCTCCCCAGTTTACCCTGAAGGCCATTCAAGTTTACAACCAATGTCCAATAAAGAAGATGCAGACTGCAGACTCAGATACTGCATGGACACTCAGGCAGCCTCTGACCACCCCAGCCCTCTGCCTCTGCTCTACTTCTCAGACTTCGTTTCCTCTCTCATCTCATTCCAGAATCAAAGTGAGGGCTTGAGGTCTCTGGGCCTTCAGGAAGTCAGGCAGGCCTGGGTTCGAATCCCAACTCTGCCACTTCCCGTGTGACTGTGTAGCCTGGGCAAGACTTCACTTCTCTGAGCCTCATCTGCAAAATGGGTCTAAGAGTGCCAACATCGAAGGTTAATCATGAACATTAAACAACCCCCTTAAGAACTTAAGAATGCACCCAGGGTGTAGGGTGCATTCGAAAGGACATTAGTGGTTTCTACCACAATTATTGGTTATTTATTTATTCTAACATTTAATGAGTACCTACGGTGTGTCGGGAGTTGGGCTATGGAGCTAAGCCCCCCAAGTCCGCATACACCATGGACCCACACCTGGGAGGGGGTGAAGGCTTCCTGTTGGAGGCAGCTCTCGTGCTTGAGTTCTTTACAGTGGATAGGTGAAGTTTTGAAGGGCCAAGAAGAGGAGAGAACGGTGTTCCTTGCAAAGGGAACAGCCAGTGCAAAGGCTAGGCGATAACCCATATGACAGGAGCTGCCAGCAGCCTGGGGACCGGTGAAAGGTCTGGAGTGAATAGGGACACAGCCCTCCTCTTTGTGCATGAGGTTCAGCCCAAACCATCCAAGGACCTGGTGTGTAGCTGGACCAAACCCCCATAAGGGCCTGGGCTGCGTGGGGCCCTCAGTCCACAGCAAGTGGAAAATAAACACCAAAGCCAAGGCAACACACAGTCTTGGGCCTGGGGTCGAAACTACTGAGAAGCCCTGGCATTTCCTGGTCATGTGTCTTTGGGAGAGTCACTTCCTCCATCTAAACCACAGTTTCCTCAGCTGCAAAGAGAGATGGGTCCACTGACCTCAAAGGTCACGGGGAGGGTTCTAGAAACAGCTGGCAAAGATGAGTCTCCTCCTGGGGCCACTGAGCAGTGGAAAACAGCTGGAGACCCTCTCCCCAGAAACTCGCTGCAGACAATGTTGGGGGTTCACAGGTCTGCATTCAGGATTTGGCCCTGAATTCAGGATGTGGGATGAGGAACTCTAATTCCAGGGCTACTTTCAGAGGGGAAGGAGTCTGGGCAGGACAGGCAGCCGCTCCGAAATCTCCCCAAGGGCGGGCCCCCTCTATTTCATCAGGTAGCTCACTGAAATTCTCCACTTAGTCCTGAGACAGAATTCTGCTGATGGTTAGTATTTCAGGGCCAAAGCCCCTGGTGGACTGTCAATCACACTTTAGTTTGAATTAGCATAATCACTCTTTCTTCCTGACACTTAGTGGGGAGAGAGAGGATGGAGCTTTAGGGGGAACAGATGGCGACGGAGGAATGCAGAGAAACAGAGGAAAGGGGGTAAGGTGGGAAAGTTCTTTCCAGAAAGGAAAGGTATAGTATGCACGTCACTGTGTGCATGCATGCGTGTGTATACAGCAGCCCCCCCCTTATCCATGGGAGATACATTCTAAGACCCGCCTCCCCCAGTGGATGCCTGAAACTGCGGATAGTACCAAACCCTATGAATACTATGTTTTTTCCTACACATACATACCTGTGATAAAAGTTTAAACAACTTTTGCACTTTGGGTCCATTACTAAGTAAAATAAGGGTTACATGAACACAAGTATTGTGATACTGTGATGGCTGATCTGATAACCTGGGGGGTTACTAAGGGACTAACAGGTGGGGAGCACATACAGGGTGGAGGTGCCAGACGAAGGGATGGCTCACGTCCCAAGTGGGACAGGGAGAGATTTCATCATACTAGTCAAAATGGCGCACAGTTTAAAACTTATGAATTGTGTATTTCTGGAACTTTCTATTTAATATTTTCGGACCCCAGTTGACCACAGGTAACCGAAACTGTGAAAAGTGAAACTGCGGATAGGAGGGGACTCTCAAGGTTGTTCGGGTTGGAAGTGATTTGGATACTCAAGGCCACGGGGCAAGGCCTGGAAGAAGAGATTCGACAGAATAAGGAACATGTTATCAACTCACCAGTTTTGCTCACTACTGTTCATTCAATTGGCAACGGCACTTTAAAACAAAACACCTGAGTGTTGTGTTTCTGTATCTATTGAGCACATACTCCGCTAAAGCTTTTCCCATGCGTCCTGTAATGGGATCCCCTCCTACTTCTGGGGTAGGAATCCCTTACTCTAGCAGCTCAAAGATACGAAGCAACTTGTGCCATGTCTCACGGCCAGAGGGACCAGGCTGAGGCTGTTCACTGTCCTTGGACAGGCCCCAGCAAGAGGCCCATGTCTGCCACCAGAAGACAACAGCTCAGAGCAGGCAGGTCAGACATGAGCAGAAGGCAGCAAAGACCTGGAGGGTAGACTGAGAAGCAAAAGCAGGGAGACTCGGCAGAGAGAAAGCAGCTGGCAACCTATAAAGCAGAAGGCAGCTAGCTCCCTGGCCAGCCAGAGCCAGGAACCCAGTGCCACTCCAGAAGGGGCCAGAGGGCCCAGCTCAGGAACCTGGGCCTGCCCTCCACCTCACCACCCCGTGGGACCCCGTCAAGGGAGATGTCCCCACATCCTGGCAGTGAGGAGGATGGGTAAGAACCTCAGACTTGGAGCCCTACAGCCCCAGATTCAAATCCCGCCTCTGCCACTTGATGTCCTGGACAAGGGACTTCATCATCCTGAAGCTTCTGCTTTTCCTCCAAAAATAAAAAGGGATGATACTAACCTTTGCTCTGGGAGCTATTAGGAGGTTCAGGGAACTTGTGCGTGAGCACCCCAGAAGCACGAGCACTGGTGAAATGGGATGCGGAGGGTTTGGATTCTGGCTTTGAATCTTCTCAAGGATGCTGGATAAGACCCTGCCCACTCTAGGACTCCGCTTTCTCTATCCGATGACCAGGAGAACCAGCTTCCTAAGAGACGTGGACAAGCAGAAGCCTGGCCTCTCCCTGCTGCTGGCATCAGCTTTGTCTAGCACCAGATTTCTAACAGAGAGAACACTGCACGTGGGCGGTGGGGGTGCTCAGTGGCCCAGTGAGGGCAGCTGGCTGTGCCCAGGGCTGTCTCAGGAGGAGCTGGGAAGCTGGGTCTTTGGGCGGCACTTACCTCCCTGGGCAGTCTGATCCCGGGGCTCCAGCCCTAGTGGCCACTTGCCAAGGCTGTCTACTGGCTGACTCCTGCAGAGCAGAGGAGACGGGTGGGTGCTATGGAGAGGGGCTGGGCACACTCAGATGGGCAGAGGCTCTCTGAGGCACCCAACAGTGATATGGGGGAGAAGTACTCTGGGGGACAAGCTGCAGGGCGGGGGAGACCATCTCAGCCTAAGATGTCACAGGTGGGGTCTGAATTCACCTGGTCCTATAAGGAATGAACCGGCTCACTTCTCAGGCAGAGAGGTGTGACCTGAGAATCTGAGCTAAGGCACAGCTGCCTCATCGAGCCCCTGCATCTCTGATAACCCATTTCACTGATGGGCCACTTGAGGCCCACGAGGGGAAATCATTTCACAGAATCACATGTTGAGTCTGAGAGTCAACTTCCTTCCTCTCTGTCCCATTTCAAGAGGCAGAGTGGTTAAGAACAGTTCTGGAGTTGGACAACCCGCTGACTACATGGTCTGTCACTCCACTGAGCCTCAGTTTTCCCATTCTGTAAAAGGGGCTATTGGGAGGTTTCGACAAGATAATAGCAAGTACTCAAAAATCTCGGCTATTATTTTATTCGTACCGTGATGAAAATAAGCTGGGTGGAGGCTGTTACAGCATTTCCTGGTCCTCTCTCTCTTCCTACTCTGACTGCTCACTTCTATGCAGTTTTTTAAATCCTTGAAAGACCAGCCCAATTAGTACATCTAAACCCAGATGGTGAAGGGTTCTCAGGTGTCACCACAGCAACCAGCTCCCTCCCTGCCCCACCTCCAAGCTACAGAATACACAGGCCTGGCACTTCTGGGACATGGATGGCCAATGATGGGAGGCCTGCGTCTTGGAACAAGTAAGAACAATTAGGGACCAGGCACTTGCAGGGGCGAGATGGCTCCGGCCCAGCTGCCCTTGAGCAGCCCCTGAAATGCCAGAGAGCTCAGCCTTGCAGGGAGAAGGGACAGGGCTGTCAGAGCCTTCAGTCACTTCGAACTCCGTGTCCAAAGTGGGAGCACTCACCACTCATTTAAATACCTGTGTATTTAAATTTAAAGTAAAATTAAATAAAATGTAAAATTCAGCTCCTCATTTGCACTGGCCACATGTCACGTGCCCGGCAGCGACTACTGCACAGTGCCAATCTAGAATAGGCTGGGCAAACGGTGGCCCAGGGGCCAAATCTACCCCTGGGCCTGTTTTTCTGTCTGGCCTGAGAGTGGCTTTTACCTTTCTTTTTTTTTAAAGGGAAAGAAGAGGAGGAAGAGGAGGGGGAGAGGAGGGAAGAAAGAGAAGCAGCAACAACAACACCCCTGTACGCTGCACAAAACCGGAAATATTTACTCTCTGGCCATTGATAGGAAACATTTGCAGACTCCAGTCCCATCATTTACACAAAGTTCTGTCGGACAGCGAGGACTTAGAAGATGAATGAGAGGCATGGGGATGGGGGTCAAAGAGCCCCCCTTTTATTACAGGAGGAGCGGCCACGTTTATTATGTACCACGGTGTATTTAACACCAGGCCAAGGGCTTTCCAAGCCCTGTGTCATTTTATCCTCACAACAGCCCCCCACGGCGAGGGCCCTGGTTCTCCAGTGTATGGAATGATAAAAGTCATGTGGGTGGGTGCCAGGTGAGCATGACTTTGCCAAAAAGCGAACACCAAATCAATCAAAGCAACCAGCAAACAAAACAAACCACAGGTTTAAAAAAAAAAAAAAAAAAAAAAGGACAAGAAGGAAACAGGCTCAAAATGCCACCAGGGGTGGTGTTCTGATGGTAAGTGATAATATTTTGCTCTGAAAAACATACTTTCATGGTGCTGTCATACTGTCTTTCTACATAATACTTTCTATGTAATATAAATACTTTCTCTATAATATAAAATGACCAGTATTTTTAAAAATTATGTGGCAGGCACAGTAGGGGGGCAGACTGTTCGGGCTCAAATCCCGGCTCCACCAGCCACTGGCTGTGTGCCCTTGGCAAGTCACTTACTGTCTCTGAGCCTCAGTTTCCTTACCTGTAAAAAGGGAATAACAATGCCTCACAGGAGCTGCACATATGGCCCCTGGGCCCCTGAAACCAGGGCCACTGTGGCCACTGTGAACCAGGAACTTGCCTCGTAGAGGCTCTGGGAGGTGTAAATAAGTTAGATCAGTGCCCGGCACACAGTGTGTGCTATTTACATGTTGGCTTACATTTTCTAATTCCAGCCTCAGTAGAAACTTTTAAGATGGGGGTTTTTATCCCCACCTGATAGGTGAGGAGATCAAAGCTCTGAGAGCTGAAGTGTTTAGCAGAAACCCCACAACTAGTGAGAGGAAAAGCCAGTTTCCAAATCTGGCTCTGTGCCCAAGATGACATGCTGTGCATTGCATCATGGCAGCTCATAAAATGGGGGCAGCAGGAGAGGATGGGAGGGGGCTTTGCTAGCTCTTTCCATTGACCCATGGGCTGCCCTGAGTGACCACTGGAAGGGAGGGGAGGGGGGAAAGGGCTGTTCAATCTTTGAGATCCCTTTAGACCCAGATTCATTCATTCCACAAATGTTTATTGAGCACCTATTATGTGCCAGGCACTGAGCACACCAGGGGCAGCACAGAGGCCCCACCCTCATGGAGCTGACATTCTAGTGGGGAGCAAGGAAATCAGCATGTGAGACAGTAATTACACCTGTGACAGATACTTGGAAGGAAATGCCCCTGGTGGGAGGGGGAACCATGCCCTGGCCGGGGGTGGGGGTGGGGGGGTGGGTGTCATAGAAAGAGGTGATATTTACAATGAGACCACACTGATTTGGGTTCAAAAGCATTTGAACTTTCTGAGCATTTCTCCAAGCTCAGCCGATCAAGAGGTTCCCAAGACAGGGGAGGGGGGCTGGAGCACACACTGCCAGGTAACGTGGCGGGTCACTGCACTTACAGAGTGGCCTTGGAGGGGTGCCCAGTGCCCATATTCCCGAGCTCAGCCATCAGCCCTGCAAGCCCTCCTCGTGGGAACCAGCTTCCAAACATTCCATCGCCATAGCTACCAACTACCCCTCTGGCCCTAACACTGTCCCTACCCCCAACCCTCCCGTGCTGAACTGGGAGACCAAGTCTCTCTCTGGCAGGACCTCTGGGGACCAGGGACCTCTGACCCACTCTGGCAGGAAACCAGCCAAGAAAAGCCTGCTAGATTCCACGGGGCGAGGGGAAGAGAAAAATAATTATTCCGAGGTTCTGTACATGGCTTAAGCACAAGTGTGTGGAGTGGTTTAAGAGGGACGCAGAGAAGGCAGGCTGGCACACTGCCTCAAAAATGAGCTCGGGCTTATTACGCACTATTGTGTGTGAGGTTCTGAGCTCAGGGACTCTGCAGACATCACTGAATTTTCTCCTCTCACCCCCACCTATTATCCCACTTCACCCTCCATTATCAACCATCCATTTACCGGGCTCAGAGAGGTGGGGTCACCTGCTCAAGGCCGCACACATGGTAAGCACGGGAGCCAGGAGGAAAATTGGAGCCTTTCTCCCTCTCTCTCCATAGCTCATGCTCCTGGATCTAGGAGCTCTCTTTCCTGACTTGCTTTGCATTTTTTACCTAAAATGATCAAGGCAGGGCCCCCACCCCCACCCCATGCTTCCCCACCTCCCATTTGGCCCAGTTCAGCACGGTTAGGCACAAGCTGGGAGTGGGAAATGATGAGGCTGGGGGTCACATCTTGGCTCCCCCACTCAGAGTCTGGATGTCCTGAGTCACTCTGGGGTGGCTCTCTGAGTCTCAGTGTTCTCATCTGAGAAATGGGACTAACACCTGGAGGAAAGAGTCATGGGGAACTCCAAAACTTCCATCAGGCTTGGCCTGAGGTCAACCTGTAAAAATGCCAGTACTGAATATTATGACCACTGTCATCACAGCACAGGGACCGAGACTGAAAGGGACATATAACCTGAGAAACAAGTGGCCTGGGGAGGTGGGTCGGCACACTACGTCTGTGCATGGCCAGAAAGCCAATGACTTTGGTTCTTTGGTCAGTGGTCTCGTGCAGGTACTGCACTCAGCCTTTGCAGCAGGACAGCAGCCCTAGGCAACAGATGCGGGAATGCGCCTGGCTGTGTTCCAGGAAAGACTACTTACAAAATCAGGCGGAGAGCTAGCCTGCCAACCTCCTGGCCTGCAGCATGAAAAGACGGTATCCTCGGAACTTGGGCAAGCCCAAGGAAAGCAAATGCAGTGAGCGGCTGTGAAACCAGTGTGTAGTTTGGTTCTGGGCCCCTTCTCGGAAGGGCCAGTAGGACTCATAGCCAGTCTTTGGTGGGTGAGAGAAAAATAAAAAACTTGGGAAAGCAAATAGTTTTAAAAAAACGAAGCATACGCGTGCACACAGAATCATCTGGCATCAAGTAAAGACTTAAGGAAAGAGACTCGTACGCACCTGGCACTTTTCTGTACGGTTTGCCTCTAACAACCCTAGAAGGCAGGTACTATTATTAGCCCATCTGACAGAAGGGGAAGCTGAGGCTCAGGGGAAGTGCTTGGTCCGAGGTCACACAGCTGGTATCTGGTTGAGTCTGAACTGGAACGTAGGTCCCCACTGCTAGAACCCAAGCTCTTAAGCACCCTGGCCCCCAAATCCCCACCCTGTCCAATACACAGATGGGAAAGCTATTTGTCCGACTCTGGGCCCTGGTCTCCAGGCTTCCTGCTTGGGAAAATGGGGCCCCCACCTGGTAAACAATACAAACAGGAGGGGCCCAGAGTGACCTTCTGGGGGCCAGGGCTTCGTCTGTCTCTCTCTCTCTCTCTCTCTTTCTCTCTCTCTCTCTCTCTCTCTCTCTCTCCCTCCCTCCCTCCCTCCCTCCCTCCCGCGCGCGCACACACACACACACACACACCCACACACACACACACCCACCCACCCCTGTCTCCATTCCTCTGCAGAGAAGCTGCCAGACATGGGAGAATAAGCGCTGGACTAGGAGTCTACACACCCGGCTTGAAGCCCTGGTTCTACTGACCAGTACCGTGTTTCCCCGAAAATAAGACCGGGTCTTACATTACTTTTTGCTCCAAAAAACACATTAGGGCTTATGGTCAGGGGATGTCATCCTGAGAAATCATGCTAGGACTTATTTTCCGGTTAGGTCTTACTTTCGTGAAAATGCAGTAGCAATAAAGCCCTGGGGGGGAGGGGGGGAGAAGGGAGAGGAAGGTGTTACCTAACTTCTCTGGGCCTTGGTTTCCTCATCTGTGAAATGGGGATGCTAATAGCAGCAGTGAGGATTAAATAAATGAACGGATATACAGCACTCAGACAGAGCTCTGTTACCATCCCAATTTCTTCCCTTTAGCATGGTCTCAAACTTCCCAGGGCATCAGAATCTCCTGAAATTGTTAAAAGACACAGCCCTGGCTCCTGCCCCCACAGATTCCAATTTGCAAGTTATGAGATGGGGCCCAGGGATCTGCATGACCAAGTGTGGTCCCTTCCTCCTGCTCTACGAAATGCTGCTGAGGGCACTGAGTTCAGCATTTGAGGACTATTTCCTGGGCACCCACCCACACCAGGCAAGAGGAACGCAACGCTCATAGCGTGTGGGGGGGTCAAAAGTTGGACAGGCCCCCCTACAATGTGGGCTCGGCCACGCATCAGCTGTGTGACTTTGACCCAGAGACTTCTCCTCTCTGCGCCTCATTTGCCTCACCTGCAGAATAAGGGTGCAAACAGCACCTGGCCAGGCGGCGTGAGGCTGGCACAGGGGTGAGCTCATGACATTAGCGACGATTACTCACAGGTACGATTATTTCTTAGGACAAACAGGTCTGCCTTTAAGGAGTGCCACAGCAGCAGACACAGGAGAGGCAGGCAAGCCACTAAGAAAGGGATGGACGTCATGAGGGGCATGTGCAGGGGCCTGTGGGAGCACCGACCGCGGAACGCTGGAGTGGTCCAGGCACACACCTAGTGGACAGACAGACGGACACCACTGCTGACCTCCCAAAACAACCATGAGGGAGAAAGCTCCCCTCTGACCAGGGCACAAATAAGAAACAAGACAGGGGAGGTGGCTGCCCACGCTCACAGGTGCAGGACAGCGTCAACACTTGAACCTGGGTCTAATTAAGTCTTCAACCTTTTTTGAGCCAGGGACCGTTTCGGCCAGCTGGTGAAATCTACGGGCTCTTTCCCAGAAGAGTGTTTTTATACAGAATAAAATACAGAGGATTAAAAGGATACCAACTATAGTAAAACCTGGCTAAGAACACTGATGAAAAAACTGCTGCGAGGTCGTAACCCACATGCTCCTTGATTAGCACAATAAATGACAAGATGAGGGGCAGGCCTCATAATGACGGCCCTTTGCCTGTAGTGATGAGAAGAGAGATGCATGGCAAGTGAAACGGGATATAAAGATATATGTGGTTTCTCTTAGTGACCAGGGCTCGCCTGCCACGATTTGTCACCTACCCTGACACCTGGAGGAAGTGTTAAATTGGGCCAATAAAGATGTCATTTCCCTATCCTAATTCCTGAGCCCCTGGGGGCCATCCACAGACTGTGGCTTCCGGGACCTTGGCAGGCACCTGGGCTCCCATTCTGGCCCCTTCCTGCCCATTTCCTCTCTCCACCATCAAACACAAGAGTGGCGGGGGTTTGTACCAGGAAAAACTTGATGGCATATTTGGAGCATGGTTCGGGTGTTTTGATTTTGTTCAAAAAACATAAACGCAGGAAACAACAGAACTCTTATGAAAGCAGCAAGGTGTCCACCCATGCTGGCACCACAGGCTGGCACGTGACCGTGGATATTCACTCAAGTCAGAAGTGAGTGGAGGACATTTGGGACTGGAGTGGAGTGACCTCGGCCCCAGATGTTGTACACATGGCCTCGAGGGCAACAGAACAAGCAGCTGACAGCAGAGGACGAGAGATAGACGAGAGCCCATCTGAAAGGTGGACAGAGCCCCAGGGCCTATGGTCAGCCAGCTTGGGTGGGCTCTGCCTGTGCTCCAGACCCCGAGCGGCGTCCTCTCCTTTCTCTGGGCCTCGGTTTCCTCATCTGTCAAGTGGGGGCCAACAATTCTTACCAGCCAGGCTGCTGAGAGGATTAAGGGAGATGGACGCTTCACCGTGAGGAAGACCAGTGGCTGTGGCTGATACATTTCAATGATTTGAGAGATGTATGTCCCCGCCAAATCTGCTAGTTCAAAGTCAGCAACAGTGGGCAGGAGGGCAGGGAAAAGGTCAGCAGGGACCAGGCTGTCCCAGGCCTTGACTGCTAAGTAAGGAGCCTAGGGTTATCCTGGGGCGGTAGGAAATTGGGAGTGCGGGCTGGGTTGGGGTCTGAGCGGGGGACACAGGCTCTCTCTGGAGTAGGACAGCTTAGAAGATGAGGGACCAGGTAAGAGCTGCTGGAGAATCCAGGGAGCCACTTCAAAGACAGGAGGTGGGAAGGGAGAAGGGAGAAACACGAAAAGGAGCCAAATGCTGTGGGCCACAGGAGAAGGTGACATGGAGAAAGGCTCCCACTCTATCCTCACAGCCTTTCTCGGGTGGGCCTCAGCTGTCAAATGGAGAGAATCTGCTGGGCGGAGGAAGGGAGGCAGTGGCAGACAGGGCTTCGCCACCCTACAGAGAGCAACAGGTCTGCCTGGCAGGACCAGCCTGAGGACGTGAGGCCTTCTCCATGCGCACAACATTTATGGAGGTGCCACCAAATTCAGCCATCAAAAGCATTAATAGTTGAATGCAGTATTTTTGAATGAACACCCAAAAAACTATGACGAACGAAAAATTAAAATTTTAGGGAGGATAAAAACATGGTACTCTGCCAAGCCACACTGGGCCCGAGACAGAAGGAAAAATCAGTAATACTGATCCTGACTTCATTTAAAATTTTGATATATTGTTCAGCATGGATATTTCTACATTGATTTAGATTTTTGTGGGTAATAGCTTTATTGAGAGATAATTTACATGTCATACAATTCACCTATTTAAAGTGCACAATTCATTACAGTGGGGTAAAGACAGTCTATTCAATAAAGGGTGCTGGGAAACCTGGACAGACACGTGCAAAAAAATGAAGCTGGACCACCTTCTTACACCATATACAAAAATAAATTCAAAATGGCTTAAAGTCTTAAATGTAAGATCTGAAACCATAAAATTCCTAGAAGAAAATATAGGAAGAAACTTTACAGACATTACCCGGAATAAGATTTTTACTGATATATCCCCTCAGGCAAGGGAAGTAGGAGAAAAAATAAACATGTGGGATTACATCAAACTAACGTTTTTTCACAGCAAAGGAAACCATCAATAAAACAAAAAGGGATCCTACTGAATGGGAAAAGATATTTGCCAATGATATATCCGATAAGGGTTAATATCCCAAATTTATAAAAAAAATCACTCAACTCAACTCCCAAAAAACAAACACCCCAATTAAAAAATGGGCAGAGGACATGAAGAGACATTTTTCTAACAAGGACATACAGATGGCAAACAGACATATGAAAAAATGCTCAACCTCACTAACCATTAGAGAAATGCAAATAAAAACCACAATGAGATACCACCTCACCCCAGTCAGAATGTCTATCATCAATAAATCAACAAACAACAAGTGCTGGCGTGGATGTGGAGAAAAGGGAACGCTTGTGCACTGTTGGTGGGATTGCAGATTGGTGCAGCCACTATGGAAAACAGTGTGGAGGTATCTCAAAAATCTGAAAATGGAACTACCTTATGATCCAGCAATTCCACTCCTAGGTATCTATCCGAAGAAATCCAAAACTCTAATTCAAAAAACTTTATGCACCCCTATGTTTATTGCAGCACTATACACAATAGCCAAAACATGGAAACAACCGAAATGCCCATCGGTAGACGACTGGATTAAGAAACTGTGGTACATTTATACAATGGAGTATTACGCAGCCATAAAGAAAGAAATCTTACCATTTGCAACAACATGGATGGACCTAGAGAACATTATGTGAAGTGAAATATGTCAGACAGAGAAAGACAAATACCATATGATCTCATTTATATGTGGAGTCTAAAGAAAAGAATAAATGAATGAACTAATCAGAAACAGTCTCAGAGACATAGAGGAAAAAATGAGGGTTGCTTGATCGGGGGGGAATAAGGGGGAACGTGAGGGGATTAGAAAGCACAGTCAGCAACCACAAGATTGCCATGGGGTTACGAAAGTCAATTTGGGGAACGTAATCAATAATTTTGTAGATTATGTAGGGTATCCGATGGACTCTTGTCCTATTAGGGAGACCACCTCAGGGAAGATGTAGATGCCTGATCACTGCGCTGTACACCTGAAGCTGAAGCTGAACAATAATGAATGTCAATTACAAGTTTATATATATATATGTATATAGTTACAAGAAGCGGAGTACAGCATTAGGAATAAAGACAGTGGAAATGTAACGGCTGTGTGCGATGTCAGAGGGGTAGTGGATGGGGAAAAGGGGTTGACACAGTGTGAGGGATATAAATGATAAACGTCTATTACATTGTTTTGTGCACCTGAAACTAAAAAAAAAAAAAAAGTGTGCAATTCAGCAGTTTTTAGTATATTCACACCATCACCACAATCACTTTTACAATGTTTTTATCACCCCCCCAAAACCTTCGACCTTTAGCTATCACCCTCATCCCCGCCCCTGGCAACCACTAATCTACTTTGTCTCTATGTATTTGCCTCTTCAGACGATTTCCTATCAATGGACTAGTTTCCTTCATTTAGCATAATGTTTTCAAGGTTCATCCATTGGTTTTGATTATTTTAAAATTTGCATTGAAATATTATTTATCTTGACTACTGAGCTTTTTGGCACTCCCTTCAATTTTGTACCTGAGGCACCCTAACCGCAGCCCTGCTGCCTGGGGCCCCACCAGGCCGAATCCGGGTTTTTACAAACCACAAATCAACACATGGTTCTGCTCACATCTGCACCCAGGAGTCAGGGAGCTCTGGAGCCCCTGAAGTCACCTCAGCCTGGTTAGCAGGGGCTGCTGAGAGCCGCTCAAGGAAACCCATGTCAACTGGTGGAAACTGGTTCCCCACAAGGCCCCACTCATTCTGAAACTATACTGTCTCAACTTGCCCAGAAAAATTCTACTGCTTCTGCTTTGCAGGGGGCATTTATTGAGCTCCGGCTGTATATGCCTCTCCAGTCACTTCATTCCTTTTCCTCAAACAGTCAAGGTGCACCCACTAACACAGGCAGCAAGACCAGGAAAAAGGCAGGGGACAGGGGTCAGGGGGCCACGGAGATGGGTTGTTTTCTGCTCCTCTCTGGCTGGGCAGCTCTGAGCAAGACACTCAGCTTCTCTGGGCCTTGGTTTCCTCATCTGTTAAATGGGACACACAGGGAGTTCTCCTCACAGGGCTGCTGAGAGGAAACAAGGACCGTCCTTGGTGAACTGTCACTTAACAATGCAGGTGAATGCTCGCTCACGCTCAGCGGGCGTGGCACTAAGGGCCTTCTGAACACAGCACCAGCTGATGCTCCCAGCTGCCCTGGGAGGGAGGCATCATGATGTCTCATTTAACAGACGAGGCAGCAGAGAGAGGCTCAGGGAAGTTAAGCACTTTGTCCACCACCGCATAGCTAGAAGGGGCCAGGCCAGGATTCACACTGAGGTCTAACTCTAAAACACCGAGTCTAAAATCGAGCTGGCTTCATCTGCCTCGTTATGTGACAGGCTCCTCCATTCAAAGATCCCACGCGGGTCCTTATGGGTTTAAGGGAGCACAACACACATGAACAGCTCCCCAGGGGGTACAAAAGCCCACCTCTGGGAACCCCAGCCTTCCCTCTAGCTGTCCTGCGAGGTGGTGGGTACACCTCAGTCCTGTCTTTATCCAAAGAGCACGTCCCTTCCACATAAAGTTTAGTCACCTCTGAGGGCAGGGAGGGGCTGGCCAGCCTGGAAAGGTAGAGCAGAGAGTACTCCCCAGGCCAGGACATGGAAAGTGGGTTCCAATCCTAGCTGCAATGCACTGCACAGCACCATGCAACCAGGACATGCCTCTTCCCTCTCCAGGACTCAGTTTCCCTACTGCTGACTTTCAGGGGCAGGCTCAACTCTGCCTCCCTCCCCTGCCCCACCTAACTTCGACGGCTAGAACCTGACTTGGTACTCTGGGTAAGATTTCACCTGAAAAAGGAGTCCATGGTTAACAGTGACAAAAGTACAAAAAAGTGTCAGTGTTCCCTCCTGTGAAAGGAGGACGATGACAGCATCCGCCTCCATGGGTTGCTGAGAGGGAATAAGACAATATATCTGAAATGTTTACAGAAGCGCTGGACGCATGCTAACTCTCCAACACTCGGGGCCCAGGATGCCCCAACACGCCCAACTCTCTGAGACGTAAGCTGTGAAGGTGACCTTGGACGAGACTCTTAACCTCTCTGAATCTCAGTGTCCCCACCTGAAGATGGAATCTACTTTACAGGCTGTTGAGAGGGCACCACAGCTCAGGGTGACCACGGCAGGTAACCCGGCGCCTGGCACCCTGGACACTCTTAAGGAACAGAAACCACTGTATCCAAGGTCCCCCAGAATTCACAGGGACAAGCCTTGGCCACCCATACTCTTAAAGCTTGGGGAAACCATCCAGCTAAGTCAGTCTGGATTTCACCCCAGACGGGCTCTGGAAAATTCCTGCAGGCAGGTGCCTCTCCTGCCCAGGAGGAGGGGCTGTTTCCAGCAGGAACACTCACCCTTTCTTTGGCCAATGCTGCATTTCAGCTACCGCAGACCACAGTGGCTTCTCCTAATTGGCTTTCCTTCCGTGGCCAGCACCCCGCTGGCCTGCCTCAAAGACACAGGGCACCATGAGAACACGGGAGGTGAGGCACATGGCAGGCTTGCCCAATGGTTAATACTTTCACCACGTCAACCGATTTCAAGTTTTTCCCCCCCAAATGTGTCAAAATCCACAAAAAATAAAAAGTTGATATTTTGACTATTTTATGCAGTTAAAAATAACATTTTGAGCTGCTTTGTATATAAATGACATAATTTTTATTTTAAACCTGTGTTATATGGTAATACATTTACCATTATATTGAATTTTAGCAAAAAATACTCAAAACATACTAAGTGACATCAATTAGATTTAAGTATAGATAAATTAGAATCTAATGGCATTGCTGACATAAAACATGTATTACAAAACGTGACACAACATGGCATACAAACATCTTTGTCCTTGATAGTGCAAGCCACAGGAAAACATTAAAAAATCACGTAAATAGAGAAAAGTCTTGTAAATGGAAATATTCATTCGGATATAGCCGAACATCGCAGCAAAAGGGTTAATGCCATAGGTGGAGGGCTCGGGAGGGGCTGCCTCTGCGAAGGACAGACCATAAGACCTGGGTTTGCTTAACTTCAGTGGCCTCAGTTTCCTCATCTGTAAAATGGGGCTGAACTACCTGCCTCAGAGGGCTGCAGGGATGAGTCAAGTGCTTAGGACTTGGCAGGAGGGAGATTTCAGTAAATGCCAGCTATTAATTTACCATCATATCTCATTAGATATTCTAATTAAATATTCATGGCACAACCCGTAACAGACCTGGATACGACTGTAAAAAAGGATTCATTACCCTGACAGACATCTGGGATAGCCTGTTAGGTGATAAATAGGTTATCTGATCCTATTCTGGTAAATATTTATGTTGGAAAAATACTTCAGAAAGGTATACCCTAAAAGGCTAACTGGGGCGTCATTTATGTGTCCTTTTTACCCCCTGAATTCTCTAACTTTTCTACAGTGGATATATATCTACGTCAATGATATGATCCAAAATAAAGGAATAGAAAAATGAAATCAGAGTGGTATCTAGGTTTGTTACGTAATTTTGAGACCTTGACTCCCAGAATACAGAACCAGCCTTGGAGAAAGCCTGGTAGCTTTGGAGAAAGCCTGGTCCAAGTCCAGAGAGGACAGTCTAGCCAAGATCACACAGCAAGGTCACGGAGCAGCCGGGCCTGGCCCAGCTCTCCAGACACCCAGACCTGGGCTCCTCTCTGCTGGCATCATGCTGGTTCATTCTCCCAACAAAATTAGGCAGGCTGGCCTCCTGCTTAAAAGTCCGACTCCATAGTTAGGCTGCAGACCCTGGCTGGGCCATGGCTACATGACCTTGGAAAAGACACTTAACCTTTGTGAGCATCAGGCTCCTCATGTGGAAAATGATAATCAGACTTGCAGTAATGCTATATGGCTTTTGTAAGGATTAAGTAAGATAATGCATGTAAAGCACTTAGTAGAATGCCTGGCAAACAGCAGGTGCTCTAATTATTATTACTATCACTATTATTGGTATTTGGAATCTAGCTATGTCATGGAGAATCTTTTGTATGATAATAGAATGCTAAGCCAGCAGGCACAGGAAGGCAATTTAGACTTGGGTACTAGGGAGCCATGGCAGGTGTTTGAGCAGGAGAGGTGCAATACGATGCTGAAGCTGCACAGGGGTAGCAGCCAGTGCCCACCTACAGGGACTGCCTCTGCCACGGTCCTCTATCACAGACTCCACATCCTTGGCAGTTCTAATGCTGCTGGGCAAAAATACAGCACAAATCCCACAGGAGACACCCCTACCACTTCTAGCTTCGCCCACCCCCTGGATGCCAGCTGGGCTGCTGACACCACACAATCAACAAGGTGGGGTCCTGAAGCAACTCACACGGCCTCAGTCCACAGGTGTGATGACCAGGAGACCCAGGTGCCTGGCAGGGGCCACTGGGTGGCAGAGGAGATGTGGCCCCTACTTTAGGGCTGTGAAAACTGGTTTCCTCCTACTTTGCTGTGTGACCTTGGGGAAGTCCCTCCCTCTCTCTGAGCTCCACTTGGCCCTTATGCAAAGAGGGCCTTAACTGCTTCAGTAGGCTTAGGGGCTGCCAGAGGGATGCAACACAATAGAACAACAATGCTTTCGTTTGGCTGTGCTCCCACTATGTGCCAAGCACTCGGGTGCATACTTTCATCAAGTCCTCATAACTCTAGAAGCGGCCCTTGTAATATTCCTATTTTTAAAATTTTCTTAATTACTCAAGCCACAGGTACAATCTCCATATTTAAAAAAAAAAAAATAGAGAAGGCTTCATTAAGTCTCTTTGGAGGAAAATCTCCAATCGTGGCCTCGTCCCTCTTTTCTACCAATAACAAATGTTGATCAGTTTGGGGAGGAGGCCCCCACACCTGCTTTCTGAGGTTACAGCCAAATACTTACCTGAAAAGACATCACACAGGGCCTCTTTCCCGCTCTCCCAAACACCCATCCTCTGCTCCTTCCATCTACGTGCTGCCATATCACACTAGCACCTGGAGGTCATCGGATGGGTAGAGGCCAGGGACGTTGCTCAACATCTGACAATGCCCAGGTAAGCCTCTACCAACAAGAAGCATTTGGCCCAAATGGCAGTAACGCTAAGGCTGAGAGGGCCTGGATCTCACATATCCTTCTGAATCTTGCTTGGCTCCTTCCACACTCAATCACGGAGATCTTTCCATGCCAGCTTATTTATCCCATCATTCAGTACACACTGCCTGAGCACCTACTGTGTGCCAGACCCTGCTCCCGCACAGGGCCACATCTGTTAAGGAAACACACAGAGCCCCGGCACTCAGAGGGTGCCCCATCCTCAGGGAAGACAAGACACATCGATTTGCAAGACCCCAGTGGATCTCCCTCCCTCCTTTTAATTGCCCTGGAACATCCCCAGCACAGACGGCCCACCATGCATTTGGCCAAGGTCTTCCTGATGGACATGTAGGCTTTCATGTTTGATGCATGCCCCCATCATAAAGAAAATGGTGAGAGGTAATCTAGGGCCTTGCTAACTGCATCAGCAGGGTCCCCTGGAAGCTTGCTAGTACCATCCCAGAGGTACTGAACCAGAGTTTGCATTTTAACCAGATCCCAGGCATTCTCATGCACATTAAAACTTGAGAAGCACAGCTCCAGGTAGGTACCTAAAAAGATTCGGCTGACTCAGGGGCCATGCGTCCTTTTCATTTTAGCAGAAACTGCCAAAGTGCCTCCAAAAAACCCTGCTGCCAGCAGTCTGCAAGTTCCCTAACTTTATATTGAAGACATTTTTGTTGATGCAGAGCTGACAATTCCTCCCATTTTCCAGATGTGGAGACTGAGGTCGAACAAAGCGTCTAGACAACCAGGACCCGAGTCGATGACTTCTAAGGCCTCTCTCAGTTCTGGCTTTTAGGATCTGGCCACATCCTGGGCATGTTCCGTGCCAGCTTCCTGTCCAACCATTCTGGCTGTCAGAAAGCAACTCAGAGTAGGAAGGCAGAAAGATTATGGGCTCCCCTAGCAAAGGAAGGAGAGTTCCTGAGGGAAGGAACAGGTTCTGTGGGCTGGGCCTCTGTGACCACTGCCCTGTGTCCTTTCATGTCCAGTCACCCAGGACGAAGGACCAGGCGGGGGCATGGGGCAAGCTCACCCTTGTCAAGCACAACAGGTAATGCCAGGGCTTTGAAGGGAGGGTGACGATGGGGGCCATGCTGTGGAGGAAAAGGGCTCCAGAGCCAAGCACTGGTTGAGGACCCCAGCTTTGCTCTCACCAGCCACACATCTCAGCCTCAGTTTTCTCCCCTGAAAAATGGGCTCATACCACTCACGGTAGAGAGTTACTGGGGGACTTAGTGGCTACCACCTACAGCCCTGCCTTGGGCTGCGCTGCGCTGCTATACTCAACATACTACATCCTTATACAACTGTCTGTGGTCAGCATTGCTACGTCCCCACCTGACAGATGAGTAAATTGAGGCTCAGAGAGGTGCAGTGCCCTGCCCTTGATTGCACACTGAGATACGGTCATGGGAGTGGCGGCCTTGGACCTACAAGGTCAGCATTCCTCATCTGAATTCTGCCTTTTGAGCTGTGTGACCCTAAGCAAGCCGCCACACCTCTCTGAGTCTCAACTTTCTCAGCAGCGAACTGCAGACACCACACAGAGTTCAGAGATGGGACACCATCCTACAAACCGGAGAATTCCATGCACCCCCTCCCTCAGGGCGCCATACTGCCCACCCAAAAGATCCAGCCCAGGAAGACCTGTCACCTGCAGGCATCTCTGATCTCTCCTGCACTTTAGGTGTGACATGGGTAAGGCCATGAAAAGCTAGCAGCCCCCAGAGAAGGAAAGCTACTTGCTCAAGATCACACAGCTGTCCTTGAGCAGCTGCAGTGGCAAGCAGGGCTGGGCAACAAGAGGTAGGATATCAAACCTTCGTGGGGTGCAGGCAGGAGCCAGGGTGGGGGTGAGGGTCCAGCTGGGCTGGCAGGTGTTTGGAGTGGTGGCTACCAGGTGCAGGGAGCCCTGTGATGGCTGAGGTCTCTCCTGCTGGCTCTTAGCCGGGAGGCCTTTTGAAGGCTCAGCCAGTCCAGATGTACCCTCCTCTCCCCGAAGGCTCCTCCTCCCTCTGGGACCAGCCTAGTTGCCTGCCCAGGGATTGGCAGTGGGCACGACCTGTCTGGGCATCAATCTTCTCTCTGTGGCTACAGCTCAGGCCTCCTAGACAATGAAGTCTCCCTACAGCCAGACTTGCCCGTCTTCTGGAACCTTCTCTCACCACTACAGCCAGAGGATATAGCTACCACAGACACCTGACCGCGTCACGTCACCCTGGCCTGAAGCCTTCCAAGAGCCTTCAGCCTCAGCATGACAATCCAGCTACTCCCCATGGTTTATAACAGCGAGAGCCGACAGACATCCACTGTGACCACGTGGAATTCAATTTCCTAGCCGTCACATTAAAACAGTAAAAAGAAAATGGTGAAATGAAACCACAATGAGCTATCACTTCACACCTGTCAGAAGGGCTATCATCAATAAATCAACAAACAACAAGTGTTGGCAAGGATGTGGAAAAAAAGGGAACCCTTGCGCACTGTTGGTAGGATTGCAAACTGGTGCAGCCACTATGGAAAACAATACGGAGATTCCTCAAAAAATTAAAAATAGAACTACCATATGACTTAGCAATTTCACTTTTCAGTGTTTATTCAAAAAAATCCAAAATACTAATTCGGAAAGACATATGCACCCCTATGTTCACTGCAGTGTTATTTACAATAGCCAAGATATGGAAGCAACCTAAGTGTCCATCGATAGACGATTGGATAAAGAAGAGGTGGTACATATATACAATGGACTATTACTCGGCCTTAAAAAAGAATGAAATCTTGCCATTTGTGACAAATGGATGGATCTAGAGGAAATTATGCTGAGTGAAGTCAGACAGAGAAAGACAAATACCATATGATTTCTCTTATATGTGGAATCTCAAAAACAAAACAAACAAACAGAAACAAATAAACAAAATAAAGCAGAAACAAATTCATAGCTACAGAGAACATTTTGATGGTTGCCAGACGGCGGGGGCTTGGAGGGATGGGTGAAAAAGGGGAAGGGATTAAGAAGTATAAACTGCCAGTTATAAACAGTCATGGGGATGTAAAGTACAGCATAGGGAATACAGTCAATAATATTGTAATAACTATGTATTGGTGCCAGATGGGTAATAATCACGGTGATCACCTCGTAAATTATATAAATGTCTAATCACTATGTTGTACACCTGAAACTAAAATACTGTTGTTGTCAACTGTAACTGAAAATTTTTTAATTAAAAAAAGAAATGTAATCTTTCATTTCACCCAATGTATCCAAAACATTATGAATCAATATGGAAATTAAAACACACATACTAAAAATCAATATAGAAATATAAATAGAATAAAAACTCCATATACAAATAAAAAGTAGTCAGACATTTTACTTTCCTTTTTCTTTTTTTCCCTTGATACTAAGTCTTTGAAATCTGGAGTGTATCTTCTACTTTCAGCACATCTCAATTTGGATGATAAAATTTCAGTGGACATACCGGATCTGTGTTGACTGCGCATAAAACTTACAGTTGAAAGAGCACACTATCCCCAAACAGTTCTACACACATCTAAAAGTTTTCCAAGAACAGAATCAAGTATTTGTTTTGAAATCTACCTTTAAATTATATTAAAATACGAAATTCAGTTCCTCAGCCTCACTAGCCGCATTTCAGGAGCTCAACAGCCACGTGTGGTGTGGCTCCCAGAGTGGACACACGGGTTGATTGAGTCCTTAACTCTCTGGTCCTCACGGCCCCCTTGTGCCTCCTTTGTAGGCTTGTCAGTTTCCCATCTCTAAGTTTCACCCATGCCATCCGGGCCCTTCCTCAACGTCCCCTGCTTCTGGAAAATTCCCACTTCTTCCTTCACGACTGGGCTCCAGGTTCCTCGCTCTAAGAAGCTTTCTGACATCCTCTGGACGGGGTCAAGATTGCTGGTCTCTCTGCTCATTCCCCTAATTGCAATGTCACATGGTATTGTAACTGTCCATCTCGAGGTTTCTTAACCTCGGCACCAGACATTTGGGTCACACAATTCTCTGCAGTGGGGAGCTGTCCTGTGTACAGTGGTACCTTGTTTTCGAATGTCTCAGTTGACGAACATTTCGCTTTACGAATGCCGTCAATTTTATGGATCTATGGTATCATTAGATAGTAAAATTCATGCTAAATTTGCAGTTTTAGAGGTTGATTTTAAAGATCTGGAACGGATTAATCCATTTTGCATTACTTTCTATGGGGAAACCGTGCCTCGGTTTTCGAAAGTTTCAAAACTCAATGATCTTCCGGAACGGATTACGTTCTAAAACCGAGGTACCACTATTCGCACTTTAGTAAAAATAGTCTTAAAGGGCCACACTTGTCAAACACCGAGGAAAGGTGTTTGTTGGCTGGGCGTCCTCCCACCCACACACCTTTCCCGTCTGCTGCAGAGGAACAGACAAGACCCCATTCATTCATTCAATCAACACTTGCTGGCATGTGGTCTCCCAGGGCCAGGGTTGGTGCCGGATGCCAGGACCATAAAGGTGAATTGAGCCGTGATCGCCGATCGTGCCACCCACACCCCAGTTCCTGGCACATGCACCTCCAAGCCCACACTCAATAAACGAGCGGACAGGCTGATGTGCCTTTTGATCAGAGGCCAAGGAAGTGATGTTTGCTTGTCTTCCCCTCTCTCCCCACACCACCTCCTGGCACATGACATTTTTCAGGCTTTTTCCTTAAACGAGGCCAAACCCAGCCATTCTGGCACAGACAGCAGGCGTTGCAAACTCTGCTACTTGTCTCTGCCACCATCTCCCTCCCTCCCACCAGGCTTCCCTCTTCTGCAGGCTGATGACTCCTGGATTGTCATCTCCAGCCCAAACCTCTCTCCTCAACACCAGACTCAGGTGTCAACTGTCTCCTGGTCACCTCCATCTGAGCACAGAACTGGTACCTCAAACTTAACGCATCCAAAGCTGATCTCCTAGTTCCCCCCCAACTCATTGCACCGCAGTTGACGGCAGCTCATTCTGCTTGACGTCTCTCTCTGTCTCCCACCCCAATCCAACCCAGCAGCAAATCCTGTCACCTGCGCCTTCACAACTCACCAGGCCATGATTTCTTGGCTATGACACCAAAGGCACAGGTGACCAAAGGAAAAACAGACAAAACTGGACTTCATGAAAATTCAAACATTTTGTGTATCAAAAGACACTATCCACAGAGTAAAAAGGCAACCCACAGCATGGGAGAAAATATTTGCAAGTCATGTATCTGATAAGGAATGACTATCCAGAACATATAAGGAAATTCTAAAACTCAACAAACACCACTCATTTAGAAAATGGGCAAAGGACCTGAATCGACATTTCTCCAAAGAAGATATATGAGGCCAATAAGGACACGAAAAGATGCTCAACGTCACTAATCATGAGGGAAATGCAGATGGAAACCACAGTAGGATATCACCTCACACCCATCAGGATGGCTGCTGTCGTAAAACAGAAAACAACAAGGGTCGATGGGGATGTGGAGAAAGCTGGAAGCCTCTTGCACTGTTGGTAGGAAAGTTAAATGATGCAGCTACTATGAAAAACAGTATGGAGGTTCCTCAAAATATTAAAAATAGAATTATGATATAACCCAGCAATTCCACTTCTGGGTATCTACCCAAAAGAAGTGAAAGCAGGTTCTCAAAGAGATATATGTATGCCCAAGTCTAGAGCAGCAGTCTTCATATGAGCTAAAACGCAGGACCCAACCCAAGCGTCCATCAATGGATGAATGGAAAAAATGTGGTCTAGCCATACAATGGAATATTATTCAGCCTTAAAAAGGAAGGAAATTCTGACACACGCTACAACATGGATGAGGACATTATGCTGAGTGCAATGAGTCATTTACAAAAGGACAAAGACTGACTGATTCCACTTACATGAGGTCCTTTGAATAGTCAAAATCAGAGACAGAAACAACAATGTGAATACATTTAATACCACTGAACTGTACACTTAAAAATGGTTACGATGGTAAATTTATGTTACGTGTATGTAATACAATTAAAACAACAACAAAAAACCCACCAAAGCCGGAACCCACCCACTTCACAACACTCACACTTCTGGGGTGTTTGTGTGTTTGGTGACCCCCCTTCTCACCATGCTAGGCTCCCTCGTCTCTTGCCTGCGTAACTCCTAACTGGCCTCCCTGATTCTGCCCTTGTCTCCTCAGTCCATTGTCAATGAACAGCCAGTGATTGTATAAAGATGGAAATCAGGTCTCAGCCCTCCTCTGCTCTGAATTCCCCGTGGCTCCCACTTCACTCAGGGAAAGCCAGTCCCTACAGAGCCTGCAGGCCCCTTACCTCTCCGTCCTCATCCCCCACCTGCCCCACTTTACTCTCTTCCAGCCACAAGGCTCCCTTGCTGTTCCTCACACGAGCATGGTCCTACGTTAGAGCCTTCACCTCAGCTGTCCCCGCTGCATGGATGTCCTTTCCCCAGACCTCCACCTGGCCTTTCTGTCCTTGCTTGCATCTCTCCCACCATCACTCTTTTCATACTGCAACCTGCCCCCACCGACACATCACTGCAGACTCTCTTACACTGCACGGTTCTTGTTTTTTTCTCCCTAGCGTGCACTACCTTTTAGCACAGAGGTGGCTCCCTGAGAGCCGAGACTGCTAAGTTAACAGGATGAATGCCTCAAGATGTTATTGGGGAGAGCATGCCTGAAAAGGAAGCCATCCCAGAAGAAAGCCCATCTAAGAGACAGAGCAAAAGAGACAGCGGCCTGATACATTGGAGTACCTGGATACAACTGTACCTGAAGGCAATATGCCTTTGGACTTTCCATTTACCTGAGCCAATAATTTCCTTCATTTACCACCTTCAGTTATTGGAAATTTGGATTCTACCAGTCACAACCAACTGATACAGATGGATAATAGGCTCTTTTCGACCTCCGCACACGTACCACTCAAATGGTTTCCTCCCACCCAGCATGATGAAAAACGTTTGATAAAACTAAGCAAAATTATTTTCAAAGTCTGATTTGAAGACTCAGGGTGACGGCTGGAGTCAGCTAACCACTCTCACTTCTGTCCCAAGGGGTATGGATTTGAGTTTTCCATTTGGGAAGCTGACTGTAAGATATCCTTACACAAAGGTCAGAGGGTCGTTCCGATACTTTTTGCTAAGAAAATTCTTGGCTAACTTCTCCCTCCCCCCGCTCCAAATCGTAGCTTATGGCTTTTTAAAAATCGCATTACCTTCCACTTCTTTGTTGTGTAGGTTTTGAAATGGCTGCCGGCCAAAAGGTGTAAAAGCTTGACCACGAACAAAGCAAGCAAGTAATAAGTCCCTGCTGGATGTAATGTTCCCGGATGTCATGTTCCCAGATAAGGCTTCCTTTGTGGTTCACCTAAAAAGCATTCGGCTTACATCCTGTTCACCTTTTGCACATGAGTGAGGGATGGGGGTGGGATATGGGTGGGGGTTTTAAGAGTACAATTTACAGGCCTGGTTCTGAGGCAGCACAGAGCTGGGCATCTAACTTCCCAGGGCACTGACCTGCCCCTCTGTCTCCCTCTTGGAAAAACACATCCCAGGAGTGAGAGACCCTCCTCCCACTCCCTTGCTCCTGAAGCAGACAGAAGAGGAAGAATTTCCAGGGCTTCGAGAGCTGCTCAAAACACGAACACTCAAAAAAATCAAAGGGAGAAACTCACGAGGAAGAAGGGGTATCTCCTTATGGTTCAGTATCTTCCGGGGGCCTAATCCAGAGTGAGGGAATGGCCTTTTCCTAAAGAAAAATGGTCTGGGGCTCTAAGGAGGCGGGGGGCCTTATTGCAAACTACTTCCATCAGTAGACTTGCCTGGACAACACCAAGCACAAGGTCAGGGAGAAAAACGCTGTGTGAGCGTCCCTGACCTTCTCCAAGCCTCTGTTTCCTTATCTGTAAAATGGGCGAACAACACAGTTATTGTATTACTGAGCACCTCTGTGCATCAGGAACCACGTAATCTTATCTATAATCATCACAGCCACCCAAGAGATGATCGCTGTGATGATCCCTGCTTTACATGTGAGGATACTGAAGTCCAGACAGGAGAACTGGCTGGCCCAAGGTCTCACAGCTCAGGCACAAGCCAGCCAGCATTCCAATTCAAGTGTGCCTGACTCAAAAGACTACATCTTTCCCCACATCAGGGCTCCTCTTGATGCCTGCCTCCTGACTCATTCTGCAGCTGCAATGACATCACACACGAAAAGATAAAGATTGTACCTGTTGGCTCAAAACACCGGTAAGTCATAGGTAATCAGGTATTTGAGAAACGAATGGCTGGAGGACAGACACAAGTCCCTGGAGTCCTCATTGCTGCTTTTGTCTGGGCTCTCCCTGTCCCTAGTCCTAAGAGGAGAAGGTCCCAGAGAGCAGAGCCAGGAAAAGGTGACAGTGAGTCATCCCCTCCTTTCAATGAAGAAGTATACACCTGGGTGTCCTCACCCTCCAGAACGTGAGCTCCCAACTAAGTGTCTGGCTGTGCCCATCTCTTCCTGCCACAACCTCAGCCCCACTGGGAACTTGCCACCCACCAGCTGACCCCACCGGAAGGAAGCAGAGGGGAGCCATCTTTCCCACCCACTCTTGTGGAGCTTCAAGCCACACTGGTTTTTCTGGACCAAACGATGAGAAGATGGGTTGGGAACCTCCCCACCCTATCCCCCCAGGACCACCCAGCGACTCCAGCAGGGCATGCTCCACCACCTTTGGGGTGCAAGGCAAAAGTCAATCCCCCTAAGTGGCTCTAGCCATGCCCATCTCACCTCCCATCACTCACCTATGGGAGCCCTCGGCCCCGCCCCTCGATGGAGGACTGGATTTGAATTCCACTCTTCCACGGCCCTAGACAAGTGGCCTAGTTCTTCGGTGCCCCATTAGTCTCATCTGAAAATGGGGATGTGAAAAACGCCTCCCTGGAAAGTGAGATGGTGTGTACCTAGGAAGCCCTTAGCAGAGTAGAACAAGATGAACCTGACTAGATTATGTTGTTCACCCATTTTCCTGATGAGGAAATGGAGTCTCCGAGAAGTTCAAAGACCCTCCCCACACTAGGACGTCAGTAAGCAGTGACTGGGATTATCACGACTTTGACACCACATGCCTCCCATCCCTGGACAGTTACTGACACTATTCCTTCTTATGACACCTGCCTTCCCTTTCCACGTCCTCTCTCTAATCATTACAGTGATAATAACAATCGCGGCTACCAATTGCCGAGGGTCTCTTATTTACAAGACTGCACAGAGCGTTTCACATGGCCCATCTCCTTCCTGCCACATCCTTCACAGTGCCTTCAATGGCACTGTCCTTTACGTACCTCTGTGATGCTTAACTGTGTCAACCTGACTGGGCTAGGTGTGTGCAAGGGTGCTTCTGGAAAGGATTAACACTTGAATTGGGAGACTGCCTAACCATCACCTTCACCAAGATGGGTGGGCACCATCTAAGTCGCTGAAAGCCTGAATGGAGCAAAAAGGTGAAGGGCGAGTTGGCTCTTTCTTTTTGTCGCTTGAGCTGAGATAAATGGCTTCTCCATAATTGGGTGAGCCAGTTCCTGTAATAGATCTCTTACATATATCGATGCCTACCCTACTGACTCTGTTTCTCTGGAAAACCCTTCTACATCTCCCTTTGTCCTCTAAAACACAGCAGCTCCCCAAGGGCAGGGACGGTCTTGTTCACAGCTGGATCCCGGAGCTTAGCATGGAGTCTGGCACACAGCAGGTGCTCGATATGTGCTGCATAAATGAGACTCCACTGAATCCTCATAAAAACCCACTGAAGTAAGTGATGATAGTATCATTTTGAAGTGAAGAAGCAAAGGGCACGAATAATTAAGAAATTACCAAAGGCCACATAGCACTAAATGGTAAAAGCAAGATTTGAACCTGGGGCTTTTGGATGCCACCTCCCTCACTAACCCCACGGGGGACGGGCTCCACCTGAAGCCCAGACTCCTCCTCTGACTTCTGCTCTGCTGCCCATGGGCCCTGGCCTTCTTGCAACACATCAAGGCTGTACTTTGGGGGCAACATTCCCAGGGGACCTTCTTTGTGCCGGCCAAGCCCCGACAAGTGAGATCTGAAGGAGACTGAGAGCCAAGTAACTGGATAATTGGCAGAATGAAATAAGCGCTAGATCAGGGGAATAAACAGATCTGCAGGTGAGAAAGTGCACTGGAAATGAGGGGACTGGAAAAGGATTCGATGTACACAGAACAGTGCTAGGGTGGAAAGGGTTAATAATAATGGTAATAATAACAACAATAATATGATAGCAAACACACGCACAGTGCTTACTACGTGCTCAGGCACCGTTCTAGCCACTTGACATTTATTAGCACATTTAATCCTCATGACGAATCGCTGAGGACTGTGCTGTTATTATCCCATTTTACAAATGACGAGACTGAGGCCCAGAGGGGTTAAAGTCCTTGCCTTCGAGCTCCCAGCAGGTATGTGATGGGGCAGGGTCTTGAACCTGCACTCTCTGGTTTTAGAGTGTGCTTACCTTCTACCACAGTGGTTTTCTAAGTGGGTTCCCAGACCAACCGCATCAGTACCCAGGAATCTGCCAGAAATGCACACTCTTGGGCCCCTTCCAGACCTGCGGAATGAGGGACGCTGGGCATGGGATACAGCAAGATGTGCTAAACAAGCTGCCCAGGGGACACTGCTTGCTCAAAGGTGCTACGCTCCTATACACCTTCTCAGGAGGGGAGGAGGGGGAGGCAGAAGAGGGCAGGGGCCAGATGGCGGGGCTCCAGTGCCCTAAGAAGGAGCTCCCCCCAGTCCTTTGAGCTGGGAGCCACTTCTTCTTCCAGGTTTGCCCGGCTAATTTGCAGGTCATGTGCTATAACAGTACCCTTGTGATCCAACACAGCCAGGCAACATAGAACCCACCGGAGGGCTGAGGTTCCCAAGGCGGGGGCAGCCACAGCCCCCAAGGACACAACCCCCTCTGCAATTCTCAGGACGGTGCATAGCAACACCAGGACACACAGAGTCTCCCAGGACCTCAGAGGAGTCCCCTGGCAGGTGGGCGAGGGCTAGCCAGCCTCAAACCCGAGTCTCCCAACTCCTAGGAGGGGGTTTTCACAGAACACCCACCGGGGGCCCATCAGAGCATCCATCAGCGATACTCCCTGCACTGCTTCCAGCTTGCAAGGGTTGGGGGACCCACACCCCATTCTGTACTCCAAAATTACATGATCCTGAGCAAGTCACCTCAACTCTCTAGGCCTGTTTCCCCATCTGCCAGAGGGAAGAGGCTGGACTCAATTTCTAGTCTGCTATTCTCCCCAAACCTCTTAGCCCACAGATATGCACTGCTGGCCTGTGGTGTGCTCCAGCCAGGCAGGGAACACAGTTGAGGGGCTGATGGGGGGTGGTGGTGAGGATCCACGGCATGCAGATTCACCAAGGGCGGGGTAACCAACACGCCCCCCCCCAAGGGACAGAGCCTTGCTGAGTTCCCCAAACCAAATCAAACCAAGTGGCATCCTGCCCTCTTGCTGCCAACCCAGGCTTCCTCTTCCTCTCCCTCCCCACAGCCCTGGGCCGGTGGGGCGGGGCAAAGGGCAGGTGGGGCGGGGCAAAGGGCCAGTGGGCGGTTGTGGGGGTGGGATTCAGAATCCCAGAGGAGCCAGCTGCGTGGCCTCCTCAGGCTGCTGACCTCCCTGGGCCTCCACGGCCACACCACCACCTCCCACGCCTCCAGGAGAGCCTGGCCTAGTCCCCAGGCTCTGGGAGGGTTCCAATAGTTCGGGGGCAGGATGTCACTTACAGCCAAAGGAAGTGGGACAGAGTCTCTAATAAGAAAGGAAGAGCTGTGCTTGCTGGTCTGCACATGGGGGGGGGTGTAAGGGGGGGTTCGAGGAGGAAGGGGAAGTAGTGCAGTGGGGAGTGGAAGAAGACAGACACACAGACAGCGATGGAGAGAGCTAGCCAGCCAGCCAGAGAAAGAGACAGTGATGGGGGAGAGACAGAGATGGGAGGAGGTAGAGTGTGTGTGTGTGGGGGGCGGACACAAACAGAGGGAGAAAAGGATGGGAAGGAGATGGGGAAAGACAAAAATAGAGACCAAGCAGCCCCACAGAGCAGAGCAGCCTGGGACTCCAACTTCAGCTCCACAGGGACAACTAGCAGCTCCACCCCCACCCCCTCCCTGCCCCTCAGTCAAGGCTCCTGAAGCTTCAGGGAAGGTACAGGACATTAAGACCAAGGTCAGTGCTGGCCTGGCCCCCTCTGAGCCCCCCCACCCCGACCTCCTGTCGTGGGGTTCCCCAAATTCCCACCTACTGAGGACCATCTGACCAATGCTGGCTACATCCAGAACCCCCTTTATTCTCACTTACTTAATATTTTTGTTAAATGGATTCAATATTGCTAAAACAGATTTTCAAAGGAAGGTATAACCCACTGGCTGAAATTAAAAACATGCCCTAATTAAAAAGTAACTGCAAAAAATAAATGCAAAGGAAGCAATCCTTAGGCCTCCCAGCTGGAGGCCCCCACCTGCCCAAGGGGCCCTGGGGGAGCGCAGCAGGGATCTGTCTTTGTTAACCCACAAGAGTCTGGCGAGAAGCATTAAGTTAGCACCAACTGGAGGCTTTCTCCTGGAAGTAAGTCATCAGGGCGGAGGGGGGCTTGCAGAGGAAAACTCTTTCACACTCTAGGGTCAAATCTGGGTTTTCTGGTGTGGTACTTTAAACCATGTTGTGACTTGACTTCCGCTGACCTCCAATGTTAACGCCCCAATTCCCCCCCCCCCCCACACACACACTAAAGTCTCTCTGCCATGAACTCTACCAAACGTAGGAAGCCCAGCATCTCACACCTCCAAACTTTTGCACCTATGGTTCTCTTCCCCTGGAAAACCTTTCCTGTCCATCTAACTCCTACTGACACAATTTGTACCTCTCCTCCAGGAAGCCCTCCATGTCTGCCTACCTTCCCCAACTGCCTCCAATCCCAGTACCAGTGTCCCCCAAAGTGCTGAGCTGCTGTGTGATTTCTTTGGAATGCACAAGGTGGTGCTTCCCCACATCTGCTCAGAACTCAGCAGGGTGCCCGATTCCCAGCATGGGCTGCAAGGATAGTTGTTGACTCAATGGGAGGAGAACAGACAAAGAAATGAAGGCTCCCTGATGCCCTTGGACAGCTTGAAATGAAAACAAAACCCTCTCTGTGCTCTGTGGAAAAGTTCCAGGCAGAAGCTCCTGTAAAACAAGAATGAGATGACTTGGCTCCAATAGGCCTCACTCACTCCCCAGCCCACAGGCTTTGGGTCAGTGACCCAGCCCTTGTGAGCCTCAGTTTTCTCATCTATAAAATGGAGACAATAATATTACCCACATATGATAGAATTAAGCCAAGTACCCGGTAGGCACTCAAATGTTAACTGCAATCATTTTTACTACCACCTTACACTTACCAAACCATAAAATATTATCACTTGAAGGGACCCAAGAAATGATTATCAGGGGTTGCCAGACTTTCTGTAAAGGGCCCAATAATAAATATTTTCAGTTTTGTGGACCATATGGTCTTTGTCAGAACCACTCAACTCTGCTGTTGTAGATGGAAGCAGTCACAGACAAAATATAAATAAATGAGCGTGGCTGTGTTCCAATAAAACTTTATTTATAAAAACAAGCAGCGGGCCAAATTTGGCCCACGTAGTTTGCCAACATCTGATCAATGCCCTCATTGCTTCTCGTCTTTAGATGCACAGCACCAGAGTCCCACGGGAGCTGGTTAGAAATGTTGCCATAGGGCCCGCCCCAAACCTGCTGACTCAGGATCTGCACTTTAAGAAGTTCCCCAAGGGATCTGTGTATGCATTAAATTTTGAGAGGTTTTGTACCCAACTTCCTAGCTCAGCTCCTCTGGTCGGAGATGTGGTTCACTCTTTTTCTCATCTGATGCCTCCTCCAGAAGGTAAACTCCAGGAAAACTGGGACCTGGCAGCCTCCTAAGTCCTGAACCCCAGCATCTAGCTGAGAACCCGCCATGTGTCCCTGTTCATCAAGTATGTACTGAGTGCCTAGTATGACCTAGGCAGTCCCAGTGCCAGGCACCAGGGACATGCAGTGAGTGTAGACGCTAGCAGGGGGTGTCACTCAGTGCAGTCACGGAATGGATGCAGCCTCTGGAGTTGGGAAGACCTGGATTTGAACCCTGGTGCTGTCCCATCAGGCCGGTGTGACCTTGGGAAAGTGACTCAACTGTCTCTAAGCCTCAGTTTCTGGGAAGTAGGGTGGTGAGTAACAAACGCCTCCCTGGTACCTTGTGAGACTAGAGAAAGGGTATGCAAGGATGCAGATGCATTGGGACACATGCACACACACACGCCAGTACTCACAGCAGAGGGAGGGCTGGCCCCAAATATCTCACTGTGGGTTAGGTGGGGGCCTGAACCGGTTAAGGAGGGACCCTGGGGCCCAGACACAGGGGCTCCTCATCCGAGGAGTACGGAATGGGGACAAGCTTCCGGTGTATTAAAAGCCTTGAGGGTTTACAGTGGCAGAAAAGGCATCAGGAGGCCTCAGACAGCCTCTGATGTCCTAGAAACGCAGAGCTGGCAGGACTCTTACAGAGCATTGAAACCAGTGGTTAACAATAAAATCTGTTTTTAAAGCAATGTAAATGCTTGTTCAAGTGACACCCAGGCAGGTCTGTGGCGTCCTCAGCGCCCTGAAGGCTGCACTGGGCCAGAGGGCCCTTGAGGTCAGGCAGGGAACGCATGTGGGGACCAGCAGAGCCCCAGCTATCTAAGGGGCAGCTTCAGGCAACTCCAATTTGGCTTAAGCTCCTGAGTTTCCAAAAGAAGTGAGAAACTGGAACTATTCTGTAAAAATATTTGACTGTTGGCTTGATTGAAAATAAAACACCATGGGAGTTAAACAAAAAACATCTTGTGGGTCCAACCATTGACAGGCAGCTTATGCTACAGCCCGACACGCCCATTTCACAGATGGGGAAACTTTAGTGTCAAAGAGGGGAAGCGCCTAGCCCAGTGTCACACACTCATCTGTAGGCAGAGTTGGGACTCCGCTGCCTCCAAGCTCTTGCCCACCCCCTCACTGCTCATGAGAGTGTGGGGAGTGGGAGGGAATAGGGGGTCGGGGGAGTAAGAAGCTGGACTTCACAAGCCAAGGGCCTGCTTGTTCTGTCCACCCAGGAAAAAGTGTGGACAAAGGGACAGGAGGAACATCTATGGTTAATATATAATAACATAATATGTAACAATAATTATATAATAATGCAATAGCTGACATTTTCTGAGTGTCTTCTATGTGCTGGGTGTTAAGACAGGATATGGACATGGGGTCAGATGGTCATTAAGAGTCCAGACGCTGGATTCAAATCCTGTCTTTCCCACTTCCTAGCTGGGTGACCTTGTGCAAATTACTTCACCTCTCTGTGCCTCAGCTTGTTCATCTCAAAGGGCTGTTGGGAGAGTTATATGAGTTAAAGTACACTAAATGCATTTATAAAGTACACAAAATGCGCTTTGACAGATGGCTCACAAAGGGACACACTCAAGAGTTCAAAGAGCCTGTCTAACCCAGGGGCCCCACATTTTGCCTGGTGGCAGAGTATGTACTTTACCCCCATCCCCTTGGGTCCAACAACATCAAAAGGTAGGTTCTATTTGTGCCTCTGTTCTGCAGGTGAGAAAACTGACGCACAGGGAAGCTAGCCAATGGCCCTAGACACATAGCCCTTAAGTGGAACAGCGGGATTCTAACACAGACCCAAGCCCTCGAGCACGTTCCCACCGAGCCCGCTTTCTGGCCATCTGCCCGTCTATGGCCACAGCAGCCTGGGTCAAAAGTCGGGCTGATGCAAGAATTCACTTGGGAAAGGGCCAACTGCCTGCCCTGTGCTGCCCACCATCTGAGCACACAGGATAACATGAAGCTCCTCCCCAGGCGACAGGGGCACTCCCCAGACGCTCCCCAGGGCACATGGGCACTGCCCTCCAAGGTCCTTCCCTGCAATTTCTGGGGCTTGACCCAGCTCTAGGGCTTCTCTGAATGAATCATTCCCACCAATCGTCCTCAAGCCACAGCCTGGGGCGGAAGAGACCTGAGAAGGCGCGGGTAGGAGAGGGCAGGCATCCCAGGATTTTCTCTGGAGAGGCCCCAAACAAGCAAGGGGACTTGCAAGCAGTAAGAAGAGGTGACAAGTGGGGAGGCCAGGAGCTGCAGCTACCCAGATAAGCTTCCACAAATGCCACATGGCCAACCCCAGCCACCAGCCCACACCAGGCTTTCCAAACACCAATACGAGCTACATGTGACCTGCCACTCTTGCTATGAATCAATCCACAAAGTCACATCGAGAATGCACTAGGACAGCCTTACCGATCGCAAGGTGCTACTGCATCCGAGTTCTGGCTCAGTCCATGCCCATTCCCCAGGAAGGCACACTGAGGCCCAGAGAGGGGCAGTCCCTTGCCTAGCCTCCTCAATCCTATTTTCATCTCCCCAGGCTGCCAGGAATTCAAAGGTTTTAAAAGGGCAAAGAAGGGAAAGTATGCACAAAGGAATAAAAGCAGGAGAGGCTGGCTATAGCCACCAGAAGGCCTGGTCTCAAGTGATTCACTTGGGCTACTCACGTGGCCACAGGGGCGGGGGTTCCCCTGCAGTGTCAGCATGGGGGGCCAGGGCGGAGCATGAATAGGACCAGTCTCCCTTTTGGGGCCAAGGGATACGCCTTCCCTTTGGGTTGCAATCTAGGAAACCCAAGGGTCTCTCTGGCCTCTTGGGATCCTATCAAGGGGACCCTATTCCCCAACTCCCCACTGGCCTGGGGCGTGAAGGTCTGAGCAGTTTCCAGCTTTCCTTTATCCTGCCCATAGGTTCCTAATAGGAGCTACCAGGTGCTGTGCCAGGTCCTGTGGTGGGTGCTGAGCCCCTGGGTTCCTCCCTGCCTCCCCTTGTGGCACACAGGGCTGGTCGAATTCCCTCAGCCAATATGTGCCACTGTGACAAAAGGAACAAAAGTGTACACATACCTCAGGCTAGCGCTCCACAGGCTTGATCTGCTTCCCTAGTGGATGGTCCCAGGGACGTCGGTGACCTGCAGGCCACTCCTTAACCTCCTGAGGAGGCACTTGATTTAATGCATATTAGAAAATGATTTATAACTAACACATCAAAGATTATAACTGCTTCGTAGAAGACTGCATTTATATAAGATTAGCAGAATCCTCATATGCTGCTGGTGGGAAAGTAAAATGGTGCAGCTGCTTTGGAAAACAGTTTGGCGGTTCTTCAACAGGTTAAACATAGGATGACCACATGACCGAGCAATTCCTCTCCTAGGAATACACTCTGGAGGAATGAAAATGTCTGTTCCCACAAAGACTTGTCCATGCCCGTTCACAGCAGCATTCATAATAGCCAAAAAGTGGAAATAACCCAAATGTCCCTAAATGATAAATAAAATGTGGTTTAGCCATACAATGGAATATTATTCAGCTATGAAAAGTAATGAAATGCTTTTTTTTAAAACAAGGGGAAGTACTGATGCTATCACGCAGATGAACCTTGGAAACCTTATTGTGGATGAACCTTGGAAACCTTATTCTAAGGGAAAAGCACCAGTCACAACAGGCCACGCAGCGCATGACTCTGTTTACTTGGAACGTCAGCACAGGCAAATCCACAGAGACAGAAAGCCGATTAGAGGTTGCCAAGGGGATAGGGAAGGAGAGGTCAAGGAGTGACTGATGACGGGTCCAGGGTTTCTTTTTGAGTGATGAAAATTTTCTAGATTTAGATGAAAATGCTCTAGAATTAGATGGCGGCACAACTCTGTGAATATCCCCAAAACCACTTAATTGAATACTTTAAAAGGGTGAATTGTATGGCATATGAATTATATTTCAATAAAGCTGCTATAAAGCAAATGACATGAGGTTTTAAAAAATATGATGATAGAAACATTCATATTACATATTAAGTAAAGTACAACTGGAATTCAATGGGGGTAAAATAGTTCATAAATAATGCAACAAACCCAATATGACAGTCATGGAAACGAAGGTTGAGTGAGGCAGGCTAGTCCAGGCCACATCACTACTAAACCAGAGTGAATCACACCTAAATCTGCCCAAATCCAGAAGCCTGGCCTAACCATCAGGCAAGCCAAGCCGTTTGGAATGAAAGGATATGAGACAGGGTGTGTAAGAGGTGTCCACAGTCCAGGATGGGAGACAGACATGAAAGCAGGTGGGTGAGGTAAAGGACCAGTTCTCTCTGTGGGGTTCACAACAGGAAGCACCCAACAATGCCTAGGGAGTGCCAGACAAGGCTTCCAGGAGGGGGTGCTGCGGGCAGGCTTCTGAAGGCTAAGTAGGAGTTGGCTAGCCCCATCCCAAAAATTCTCACACGACCTGAAGTCATGAGGTCTGAGGGTGAGTTTCAGCCCTGCCACATCCTAGCTGCGGGACCTAGGGCCATAGGTACATGACCTCTCCGAGCCTCAGTTTCCCCATTTGTAAAAAGGGGAGGGGCAAGGTGATAGAGCCGTGCCTTCTTAGGACTGCACTGAGGCGGATGGTTCTCACCCTTCCTCCTGAGTGGATGGGCCTTTGAGTGGGAATGCCAAACCTCCACTTCTTTCCCACATAATAATACTCTGCCAGGTCAGGCGTGCCCAACCTTGGCCACCATTGCCACCTTTCCTTTGCTGCCACTCCTAATCCCAGCTTTATAACTTCCGACCAGCTCATACCGAGAGGGGTGGGATCCTCTGACCAAATTTCGCCCCACCTCTACCGGGTGACCCCCGAGTTCACGAGGGCTTCCTCTAAGCCATGCTCTCGGCGCCCCCCTGCCCAGCCAGCGCTTTTCCACCTCCCACTGCACACACTTTTGATACGCCTCGCAACTCCACGGAGGCTGCAAGTTAACTTCCACGCGCCCCCCGCGCGTCCCGGCGCCCGCCTGGGGGTCCCCACGCGCCGGGAAGGGATGGGAGACTCGGATCGCGGTGACACGTCGCGCTCCCCCAGCCCCCCGCCCTCCGCCACACACACAAACACTGAGCACCTCCCGGGTGCAGGGTCCGTAGCGGGAAGCGCGGGAATGGGGTCGGGTCTTTGCCGCACCCGGCGGAAAGCGCTCGGAGAGCCGGGCGGGTGCGGATCCTCGAACCACCCGCCCGCGCCGCCTCCCTTCCTGCTCTCAGCCCCGGAGCCCAAGCAGCCACGCCGGGCCCGGGAGGAAGCCGCGAGGGCCGAGGGTTCCCCGGAGCCCGAGGCCGCCCCGCAAGCAGCCCCTGCCGGCGGCGGCAGCCCAGGTCCCCCGCGCCGCCCCAGCGTAACCTACCGTGCGGAGGCGCAGCGAGGCAGCCCCGCGCCACCAGCGAGCGACTCCTCGCTCGCCAGCCGCCCCTGCCGGGGGAGGGGGAGGCACCCGCGCGGGGGCGGGGCCTCGGCGCCGTGACGTAGTGCGGGGGCGGGCCTGGTACGCGGCCCCGCCCACGGCAGCTGCTCGCCCCGGGGGCCGGCCTCGAGGCCAAGCGGTGGGGAGAGGGCGCTCCCGGGAGCTGACCCTCGCCCCGGAAGCCGTGGTCTGACTGCTGGCTTGTCCCCAGGACTGGCAGCTCCCAACTTTTCCTCCCGGGACAGCGCTGTTTAAGAGAAATTCCCTTCTTAAGCAGTGAGTATAATGGTCGCCAAGAAGTGGTGTAAGAGAAAACAAATAGACTAGACCCTGAGGAGGGTGCATTTATGTTACTGTTTGTATGAAACAGAGAAAAGAGGGAAGGAATATTCATGTATCTGTATATATATCAGTAGCTCTCAAGCATGGGGCGATTTTGCCCTGCCCCCTTTGCTCCCCAGGGATGTTTGGCAATGTCTGAAGACAATTTTGATTATCACAATTGGTTGGGGTTGTCCTACTGATGTGGAGGGAGTAGAGGCCTGGGGTGCTGTTAAACATCCTACCCCGTAGAGGGCAGCCCCCTCACCCCATCCCTAACAGAACCATTCAACCTAAAATGTCAGTTTTGCTGAGGTTGAGAAATCCTGATATACATGAGTAAAATAGAACACACTGGTAGATTTCACTCAGTCTAAGATACTTAACCTCTCTGTGCCTCTGTTTCTCCGTCTGTGAAATGGGTATATAATACACCTATTTATGCATTAATGCATATGCACTGACTACCTGAAGGAAGAGGAGGAAGGGTAGGTTTTCCCTTTGAACCTTTGTTCTTTGTTCTGTTTGAATTTTTTTAGTTTTATTGTATGTAAATATTGCCTGTTTAAAATAAATATTTGTTATAGTTACAACCATAACAGCAAATATTTTACTGTTGACCTTAGAACAACACAGGTTTGAACTCTGCAGGTCCACTTATGTGTGGATTGTTTTCAATAGATACATACAAGACTGTAAATATATTTTCCTTATGATTTTCTTAGTAACATTTTTCTCTAGCTTACTTTATCGTAAAAATACAGTATACAATACATACAGCATACAAAGTATGTGTTAATCAACTGTTTATATGTTATTGGTAAGGCTTCTGGTTGACAGGCTATTAGTAAAGTTTTGGGAAAGTCAAAAGTTACATGTGGATTTTTTGACTGCACAGGGGACAGGTCAAATTGTGTGTGTGTGTGTGTGTGTGTGTGTGTGTGTGTACAGAGGAGGCCAAAAAAATGTATACACATTTTAAGAAAGGAAGAAACTGTATTAAAATTATGCTGATCGTAACCACTTTGAGCACCTCTTGTAATTGCAGAAGTCAAACGTGACTTGTATTCATCTTTTGTTATCAGTGTATATTGAGTATTACAATTTTAATACAGTTTTCCTTTCTTAAAATGTGTGTACACTTTTTTGGCACCATATATATCTGTTTAGCAATGTATTTTATACAGTCAATAAATGATAACTATTGCTATCTGCTTTTTCTCTGAGCTTTAGTTTCCCTAATGTATATGCACACACACATACCATAGACATACATATACAGAGGGTGCCAAAAAATGTAAACACATTTTAAGAAAGGAAAACTGTATTAAAATTATAATAGTCACTATATACTGATACCAAAAGATGAATGCAAGTCACGTTTGACTTCTGCAATTACAAGAGGTGCTCACAGTGGTTACATCAGCATCCAGACACTTCTGATTATGGTGAACTACTGCTTGAGCAATGTTGACCACAGTGTCCACTTATATACATTTTTTTGGTGGCCAGGTAATTGTGTGTGTGTGTGTGTGTGTGTGTGTTTATGTGTGTAAAATTACCTGCCAAGTGTCAGACATTGCTCTAAACACTTTATATATTTAAACCTTTAATAGCCTTGTGATAAGTCTCTTATCATCCCATCTTACAGATAAGGCATACAGATATTAAGTAATTTTCCATAGCCAGCCATGTATTCCTTCAGAGCTCATCCATTAATTCATTCATATAGCCAATAAATAGTGCCTGCCATGCAGAACATGCTGGAACTGATAAAATGAAATCCCCTGCCTCCATGGAGCTGGCTGCTACTGGTCTGAAATCAGCAGAACAATATTATAGTGTTTATTGTGCACATATTAGAGGCTTTGTATGACTCACTGCATCATAACCCTGCTGGGTGTTTTATCATGTCCCTTGTGGGTGGAGAAATGGAGATCAAGGGAAGAGGTCTGAATAAGGCATGTGTTTAATAACATTCCAGCTATAATATTTTCTGAGCACCCTGTGCTGGGTGCTGGGAGTCAGCAGGTAACAGGAGGACTCGGGCCCTGTGTCCAAGTGGGGGGAGCTGAACCCTCCAACAAGCACTGGGGAGTTGGGGACAGGGAATTAACCTGGTCCAGGGAGGGAGAGCCTGGGGTGTTTACACTGAGGCCTGAAACACAGCGAGGGTTCGCAGAAGAAAGAGCTAGAGAGTGTACCAGTCACAGGGACCCACAGGTGCAAAGGTCCAACAGGAAGCGCCTTTGTCGGGGCCTTGCCTGAAGTACAGAGTAGACCGGATGTGGGGAGAAGGGGTGAGAGGAGATTAGAGGGGTCTGCAGGGCTGGGTGCCGCGGGGCTGTGAGAAGGTGTCAGGACTTCCTCTTGCAGCGGTGGACATAGAAGGTGCTCTGCAGCGGAAGGACCTGGTTTGCTTTGCTTCCTGTGGGGAGATCCTCTGGCTACTGACGAGGAGGACAGGAAGGGAGCCTGATTTTGAGGCTGTTGAAATAACCCCAGGAGAAGTTGGCTAACCGAGGGAGGGGCTGGGGGCATGGAGGGAGTGTGGAGTTCCAGAGACGTCTGGGAGAAAGAATGAGCAGATCTTTTGCGGGGCTAAAGAAGAGGGTCTGAATGACCTTCTGGTTTCTAGGTTGGACCTTTTCTCAGCTTCCCAACTCAGCAAACCCCTTCAGCTCTCAAGCTGGTTGTCACCTCCTTGAGGAAGCCGCCTTGTCCCAGAGGGCGTTTGGGATGGACATGACCATGCCTCCTGGGAATGTGATGTGACTTTGAAGGCAGACGAAAGAGCTCACTCTTGTCTGTTCCTCCAGTCTGTGAACAACAAAGCAGGGCCTCCTCTGTCTTCTCCCCCAGCCTGTCTCCCTAGCATCTAGAAAAACCTGGCACTTGGGAGGCCCTTGGTATTTGTCCAAAGCAGGAAGACTACATGTGCCATAAAGCAGGTTGATTCTAAAACTCTTTTCATCTCTGACGTTTGAGAAGACGATGCCGCCACTGATATACGTATTATATTCAAGCTGATCATTTACCCCCTTCCTACAACCTGCTGAGGTTTTAGTATCATTCCTTTCATTTTACAGATGAGGAGACAGAGGCTCCCTCGGGTAATTTGCCTTGATCTAGAGCAACAACTAGTAGATGCAAACTCAGTACTGTGGGGGAAGCAGGTGGCCCAGCCATGGGCAGAAAGCCAAGGTAGAGGGGCAGGTTCCCTTCATCTGCTGGAAGGGTGTGGGGTTACCATGGCTAGTCGGGTACCCCGGCTTCACAAAGCACTCTGATCTTGGGTATCTGATCCAGGGGACTGGCTGCCATGGCGACATGGCTCTAAACAGATGCTCACCTCTCTAGACCTTCCTCAGGGCACCACGCCCTTTTCCCAGAACTCAGTTGCTGTGTGTCCATCAGCATCTGGTACTGGCACAAAAAGAATCATAATTTCTGGTTAGTCTTCCCACACCCACCCCACCTCTCGCACATGCCCTGCTCATTTTGTGTCCATGCCTCAATGTCCAAAAGATGGTGAGTTACCTCCTGTGGCTGTCAGTGAATGATGATCTTCCATAACCAAGGTGCTTTGTCTTTTCAAAGGCCTGTGACGCCAAGACTCATGAGCTGGGATCTAGCAATGAAACACAGTGACATCGCCACCTGCCCAGGCATTGTGTTCTGAAGCCGTTGTTTAGAGCAAAACTCATGCAGAGTCAAAACCAACACCAAGGAGCCCCCAAGAAGGCTGTGAGCAACATGGCTGTTCTGTCAAGTACAGCCCCACTGGTCACCTCCAGCTTCGTACCCATCATGCTTTCTTTCATTGAGCACCTAAAAGAAGTCGAAATTTGAAGTTTCAGTTTCAAGGCAAAAATGTGACTTATCTTTAGGCTGTGAATTTCTGTTCCAGGTGGTGAGAGTTTCACATTTCGAGAGGCATGTTGGAACTAGGACCCACAAAAGGAACAACAGGTTTATAACTCTTGTGTCACACTCCCTCCTGACCTTTTCATGTTTGTTTTCTTTTACGTGTTTTCTTTTTATCTTTGTTACTTATTTTGGCTCGTCATTTTCATCGGTTCTCTGTTTTTTATTACGTTTTGTTTATTCATAAAGTCATGAGCAGAAGTGAAGTGTATTGATAAAACACTATATTAAATCTAAAGTCATTACTTTGTTATTTTTTTCCAGTTTTTATTTGTGTTGCCCAGTGTACATACCATGTTTCAGCAATGCAAATAGGCACATTGTTTTTCATAGAACACCTGTGAGAAAATAAGGATATTGACCACTTTGAGGTGAAAGCCATCCAGAAAAATCTAAACTAAGAAGTTTTAGAACTTAACCGATGTTTTCCTTTTATGGGACTTACTCTTCAATCAGAAAATCATAGTGCGTCTTGCTTGCCATCAGTGAGATCTTAGCATTGAAGAAATATAGAAGTTAGGTGCGTGCAGCTCATATGACTGTAAGGCTCGACTCCCACCACAGTAGAATGTTAGAGCTGCACTCAAAGGCCTTAGGAACTGAGGATGGGGATCTATGTAGCTTGACTTTGGACTCTGAGAATCATGGAAGCTTTGAGGTAAATTACAGAATCTTGGAGAATCATGGAATTTTGGAACCCTAGAATCCCAGCGTCAGAATCTTGGGGCTGGATGGACATTTGAGCTGGCATCTCACAGATGGGAAGAATGTGTCCCAGGGAATAGAAGCGATTTGCCCAACGTTACAGCTTCTGACAGTCGAGCAGGGCTAACACCTGTATCACCTGATTTCTGCCCAGAAATTCCATCTTCTAGGCCAAGACGGGACAACCTTTCTTCTAACACAAGGCGGCAGGCAAATTGGAGGGTGGAAGTTGGGAGAGCTATGATAGAAGGAAAGGGGAGACTGTGGGCCCCGGAGAGTAAGACCTTGTATGTCAGGTGGAGCCTCAGTAAAACCACAAAGTTGACGTTGTGAGGCCCCATCTGTCTTTCCAGCTTCATCTCCGGCCACACTCAGCATCTCCTCCCCACCCTACTTCTGCCCACACAACCACCGAGGTACTGCTCCCACCTCAGTAAGCATTACTTGGTCCCACCACAAGCTCTCTCAGCCTCGGTGCCTTTGCTTGTGGGGCTGTAGGTCTGCAAGCTGAGTATAACACAGGGGTGCCACATTCACACGGTAGATGTTATAGATGTAGGCCGATCATTTCTGGCAGATGGCAGTGGGACGTCTTCAGGAAAAGGTATCTTTTTATCATTAGCAGGGGCCCTGCTGTTTGCTCTGACTGAAATGTCCTCCTCATTCCCCTTCTCCAAGAAGCAAGCTTCTGCACCATCCTTCAAGGCCTGCAAATATCCCCTCCTCCAGGAAGATCACCATGGCAACACCTCCGCCAGGCTTCTGGCATGGATTAAAGTTTAATAGCATCAATCAGTGCTAACTGGTGATACGGGGAGTCAATATTGCCTGGTGCGGATTTCCCCAAAGCAGGGCATGTACCATTTGTAGTGGGAGACATGATTCTAGGTGGAACTTGGACCCAGGATTAAATAACACTGAATCAGATACAAGAAAACAATGCTCTTTTTCAATCTTCTTTGATTAAATCGGGGAGGAAAAAAACCTCCGTTTGGCGCAAGCATCTCTCATCCCTCTGACACTTGCTAATCACCCATTTTGTCAAAGCGAGCAGTTTGCAGGCTGAGAGCCTTCTGCAGGCAGTGGCGTCTGCTGAGAATTCTATACTTGGTCTTCTTTAAATTGTATTTGTTTATAAGATTGCTTCCTATCTATGGCATAGGATGTTGATTTTCCATTTCCCGTAGCGTTATAAAGTTTTATTTACAAATCAGTGCATTTAAGCAGGAAATAGTAAATCTATTTAAATAAAAATATTAAGTAAATAACAAAGCAGGTGGGAAGCACAGAGGGAGGAGTACAGTTTGAAAACACAGATTTGTTTAGGAGTGCAGCCCTGGAGCCCGACTGTCTGGGTTTAATTCTCGGCTCTCTAGCTGTGTGACTTGAGGCAAGTTACTTTCCCTTTTTGAGCCTCAGTTTCCTCACTTGTTAAATGGGAATGCTTATAACACCGACCTCTGAGAGTAGTCCAAAAGATGTCCTGAGAGAATGTGTGTAAAGAACTTGGCAGTACTCCCTGCGATTATTATTATAATTAAGACTGAGGAAGTCACATGACAGTAATGATGGGGGAACTTCAGGCACACATCTATCTATTCACAGACCCAGGAGATATTCTGGCTTCAGGAACTTTTATTTGCATGAGAAAGACAGGGACACTGAGCCTGAGGAAGGGGTGGGAGGAAGGAGAAAAGGGGAGCGTGGACTCATTTGGGGGGCTCAGCGACCAGCACTGGGAAGCAGCCCTCACGGTGCCACTGCCTGTCACGCAGGCGACGCACAGCCTGCATTTGCGGCTGGAAGGCCCCCCACTCGTTCCAGTGCTGGAAGTCACCAGGCTCCAGGAGGTACTGGTACCCGCGGTAGCCAGGGTACTGATAGCCGACCCAGCTGGGAGGGAAGCAAGGACAGTGTGGAGATGGCCGGCCTCACTGCCTGGCATCCAGACCCCCGCCTGGACCAGGCAGGTCTCCATCTCTCCCTGCAGTCTCCTTTAGAAAGTGGGGATGGTCACCTTTCAAAGACTGGCCTGCATTCCAGCCCCCGCAGGTAAACAAGCCTCTGATCTGCCCTCCATTCTAGCACACACACCCAGGTCCCAGAACACTTCCTTCTTCCTCTGACCTCCTGGATGGACCATCTCTTACTTCGTTTGGTTGTTGGACATTATCTCACAGGTATGCTTGGGTTTTCTGGAGGCTGAGTAAGCCCCCTGAAGACAGACACCGAGCTTTACTCATCACATGCCTTGCACAGCGCCTGGCTCCCAGACAATGCATACTACATTTCTGATGGCTTGAATGTAGGGATGTGGGTTTCAAGGAAGAGGAAAGGAGCAAGAAAAGGCCAGGGCCCTGACGGGTGTTACAGGAGCTCAGAAAGAACCTGCAGTGGAGAGGTAGAAGTCTTAGATTTGCCTAGAGGAGACCCGGGGGGCGGGGGAGGTCTGGCATGGTTCTTGGGAGACGGGGAATGAATAAAGTGACTGCCTTTGGGCACCCAGCCCTGCCCTGTGTTCTCACAGACATGGCATCACGGGGCTCTTTTGTGAATGTTTCAAATCCTGAGAGTTCAGAGCAGAGAGGGCCCTTTTAGATCCAGGAGTTTGGCGTGCCCATTGCATAGGAGGCAACATTGAGACTCAGGGAGGGGCATGCAGCTCCCCAGGTTCCACAGCACATCAGTGACAGGATCAAGGCCCTTTCCTTATACAGTCTCATCTCTGAGAAGTCACTCTGCTCATTTCCCTGGAGGCTATGGATTTCCCTAAATAGTCTCTCTCCCTAGACACATCTAGACTATCTATCCACATCGATACTGCCCTTCTTACTTCAATCCCATTGAAGGTTTAGAAGCCCTTATTCTCTCCATCTTTCAGATTTTTAGAACCAGTTGCCAGGTTTGATTACACCGACATGTAATTTGTCAAAGTATGACTGTTGGAATCCCAACCGCCAGCACCGGGAGAATTTCAGAGGGGCCGTGGCCTTTCTCCTATGTGTCTGATGTGACATTCCGTAAGGGGGCAGCCATTGAGTGTGTCTGTGCTTGAAGCAGGGGCTGAGGGCCTGGCTGGAGGATGCTTACGTTCCACTGGTGACCCTCGCACTGCCCACGCGGTCACAGAAGCCGTAGACCCAGAGACTGGGCATGTCATCCTCTTGGATCTCCATGCTGTTGCCCTTGAAGTTGGCGCCTACGAACAGGCAGATCTTATGCTCCTGAGAATCCTGGGGAAGGAGAGACTGGGTCAGGCATGGGAAGTATGAACGGGGCAAAGAGCAGTAACTTAGCAGGCCCGTGTAGGTGTAAAGAGAAAGCGCTGAGTGTGGTAGGCCACTGTGGGACTCTCTCGGAATTGCCACTGTCCAGCCTGGAAGGGGCCTTCTCTCCTGTGAAAAGAGGCTACCAGCCTCTACTTCCCGGAGTTGTCACGAGGAGTAAATGAGTTAATCCACTTAGCAAGGTGCCTGGTATCCACCAGGAACTCAAAACAAATATTTATTGATTGTGTTGGTTGTTATGGTCAGGAATGCAGAGGCTCAGAGAGGTAGGTTCTTAATCAACGTCACACAGCCCCTGAGGAGCAGAACCTCTCAGAGAAACATTTCATTCCTCGCACCCCACGTGGTCCGCCTCTCCCCGCGTCTCCCTTTGCTGCAGCCACACGGGCCATTGTTGAGTTCCTTGCTCACACCTAGTCCATCCTAACTTCCGGAGCTTTGCATTCACTCTTCCCTGGAAGGTTTCTCCACCACGCTTCACGCGGCTGACTCAGTTCTCCTCCTGCGGGAGCTGTCTTCTCTGATCACCCCCTGACCAATCCCTCCCCCCAACAATGGAGCTCTAGTTCCTCTCTTCTGCTCTCCTAATAAACAGCACGGTCCCTGTGCAGCAGCACGTACCATAGGGGTTTGCCCTACTAGATTGATTTCCGTGATTAGGCTGCCATCACTGCATCCCACGGAGTCAGGGACTCCTTGCCTGTCCCATGCAGAGTTGTGGCACCCAGAGCCTACGACAGAGCCTGGCAGAAACAGCTCAACCGATCGTGGTCGAAGACATCGCGGTCAGTGGAAGATGGTCCGGTTAGAGATCCCGCTATCATGCCAGGAGAGAAGGCTGGGAAGGAGTCAAGGAACCCAGCAGGGAGGGAGCTGCCCAGGGACAGGATAAAGGTGGCCCATGCCAGGACGGTGGCAGGGATAGAGGACAGTTTAGCCCAGACCAGTGGCTGTCAGCTCTGGCTGCATAGAGTCTACCTGGGGACAAGGAAAAGACCTCAGTGCCTGCTACCAACCTCTACTTTCCCCCAGCCCCAGGCATTGGATTTTTTTTTCTACATCCAAAATATTATAATTTCAATATGTAACCAATATAACAAGGTAATGATAGTTTACATTCTTATTTTGCTCTTTTTACGATGTATTCAAAACTTGGTGTGTATGTTACACTGATAGCACTTGTCCAATCAGACTAGCCCAAATTCCAGTGTTCAACTGCCACCTACGGCGACCGCCAACTGTATTGGACAGCAACGTTCTAGAAGCGACTGGAAATGCCCTAGCTTAGGGCTCTCCCAAACAAACTCCCTTAACATAAATTGCCATTTAAGGACCATTCAATGATTGAGAGATACATCTATGCATTCGTACAAGGCGTCCATTTATAAAGGCTGATAATTGAGCCTCCAGTTCTGAGAAGATATTGAGATATCTGGTTGGATAATCCATTAAGGAAAGTCTGGCGGTGCCCAAACAGTCGGCTGTAGGTACATGATAGCCTCAAATGGACACCCATGAAAATTCTTCCAGAAAATGCCCATCCAAGAAGGCAAAAGTTGGTTACCCTGGGAAGCTGACATTTGTGAAGGAAGCTGTGGTTGGTTGATGACTCGTAATCGACACACTTCTGGAGGAACTGTGAATTGCTTAAGCATAACTCCACCTCTTTTGGCTTCGAGTCTTCTTTAAGTTAGACTTGTTGACTTAGTTCAGTATTATCAAGGGGCTAATGCAGTGCATTGTCTTATCATTGAGAAGTTCAAGACTCCTTTCCACCACACCCCTCTTCCCAGCCACCACATAAGCTTCAGCCTGCATGTTGCATGTTTTCGATGAGCAGTGGGATTTTCAAAGTTCCCCAGGAGGAGATAGTGTGCGGCCAGGAATTAGAAACATTCCACAAGGAGAATCAAAGAAGACGCCGAAGTTTCTAGCTCCAGAAACTGGGAAGTCGAGTCCACTCTTGAGAGCAGCAAGGAAGGACATAAATGGGTTTATGTTTCTCATTTGCCCAGGGCTCCTGGCAAGGGCTGGGCATATCATGAGTGTGTCAGAAACACCTTATGAATCCTTGAGCACAAAAGCCCACTGCCTTTGGACAACTCTGAGGTGGCCATGCCTCCCTCTCCATCATTCCCTCTTTTCCCTTGCTCACCCCCATTTTCTTGCTTGCTGTCAGACCGTAGACCTGCCCCTGCCCTCCCCACTCCCCCCTCTCCCCAGACCCTGTCTAGGAGCCACTCACCATCCTGATGGGCCGGAAGGACATGAGCCGGTCACTGCGGTAACTGCTGGACCAGGTGTCCCAGCGCGGGTACTCGCCTTTCTCCAGGACAAACATCTCCCCCCGGAAGTTGGACTGCTCAAATGCGACCCAGCTGGACATGAGTGGGATGGGGAGGGTGGGGTGGGACAAAGGCAGAAAAGAGAGAAATTGTTAGCAGAAACCCACCCCCTCCCCTTGGAATGCAGCCCCAAGGCCAGTGGGTTTGAGTCTAGTCTATGCCACTTACTGGCTGTGTGACCATGGGCAAGTGGCTTCACCTCTCTGAGCCTCGGTTTCCCCATCTAATCTGCCTATATTCTTGGAGTTGGTGAAAAATTAAATGAGACAATGTGTGCATTATGTGAGCAATAAATTCACCCAGGTGTAGGATTCATACATGATTTAAGGTACTAGGAGGATCGGCGGTAAAATAACACAGGAGAAGACATTTTCCTTTAAACTTGATTGCAGCTAGGAGAAAGTCTCTATTGGATGCTCATGTGTCCTTAACACTTACTAATCTCTCTTTTTGGAACAAAGGAAGACCAGGCCACCAGCTCAGAGCCTGGAGCAGGCAGCAGTACACTAGCACTGCTCTGTGTTCCTTGTATCGATTTTGTATGGATGTCTGTTACTTATAGGAAGTGGCACCAGTTTTCTGTTTGTAAAAGTGATAGAAAGGTTCTTTTAAAATATATTTATTTCTATGAAAAATGGTCACTTTAAATGAAATACATTGAATAAAAATACTCCTGGAGGTATAGGGCTAAGGGAAAAATTGACACAGGTTATTGAATCATATGTGAGTATTTGGTAAGGACTGGCCTGCATACAGGAGACACTCAGTAACTGGTATGTTGGTAGGAGGAAGGAAATGATAATAACATCTAGTTCTTAGATACTTAAGAGAAGTAAATACGATCCTGCATACGAAGGTGTTCGGTCCTCTGACGGACTCATTACAAACTTGAAGTCCAATGGAGGCTTCGACTAGATTTCCCATTGTAGCCTAATTAAGGCCGGGGAGTGAGCTTGTGTTAGGGGGACCTGGGATTCTGGGTGATCTCTGTTTTGTAGATGAGGAGGCAGAGTCTGAGGGACCCCTTGACCTTTGCTCTATATGTTTTCAGGAGTTCTCTGGAACAAGAGAAGACCGTGACCTTAGTATCATCTCCTTGGGACCTTCCTCTGCCCAGAAGGAGATAGGGGGAAAAAGGGCGGGGAGCTACCACTGTGGACTGAAACAGACTGTGTCCCAGAAGACTGAGGTCTTGTCTGAGGAATGAGAGAACCCGTACTGGAGTGACAGAATTGAAGAGGCAGACTTATCCTCCCAGAATAGAAGTGAATCTGCTTCAGCCCTCCCTGGTCTGGAGTAGGTGAGAAATGGATGGATGGATGGATGGATGGATGGATGGATGGATGGATAGATGGATGGATGGATAATAAATGGATAGATGGATGGATGGGTGGATGGGTACGTGGGTAGATGGATAGATGGGTGGATAGCTGGATCTGTGGATGAGTGTCATGATTGACGGATGGATGGATGATGGGCAATGGATAGATGGAGGGAAGGGTAAGCAAATGGATAGATAAATGGATGGGGAATAAATGGATAGATGGATGGATGGATGGATGGATGGATGGATGGGAAATGGGTCCTTGAAAGACGCTGCCACGTAGGAATTAAGAGCATAGATTCTGTATGTGATGTCAGAGGGGTAGTAGATTGGGGGCGGGGGGTTGACATAGTGTGAGGGGTATCAATGATAAATGCCTAACTATTACAGTGTTTTGTACACATGAGACTAAAAGGAAAAACAACATAGGTTCTGAAAACAGACCTGAGCTCTAATCCCAGCTCATCATTAATTTTCTGTGTGGTTTTGGGCAAGTCACTTAGGCTTGTTAAGTCTCAGTAAAAGAGGAAATGACTGCATCTACCTTGTCAGGATGTTATCAGGATCTAAAAAAGGAATGCACAGAACAAGCCCATCACAGAGAAAGCACAATAAATAATATACCGGGGGTGCCAAAAAAATGTATACACGTGGACACTTTGGTCAGCGTTGCTCAAGCAGTAGTTCGCCGTAATGGACGCTGATGGTAACCACTTTGAGCACCTCTAGTAATTGCAAAAGTCAAATGTGACTTGTATTCATCTTTTGTTATTGGTATATATTGAGTGTTACAATTTTAATACAGTTTTCCTTTCTTAAAATGTTTATTTTTATTCATTTTTTTGGACACCCTCTGTATTTTATGATTGAAGACAGAGGGACACTGCTGGAGATCTGAGCTCATGTGCTCTTGCCACAATGCCCACCCTCCCCGCCAATTCCCCTGTCTTCTTCATAATGTCCAGTGAGGAGCTGTTACATAAGTGAGAAATTTAAAATATTTTTTTCAGTGTCTTTTCTCATCTCCTATGGCTCATGTGAGCCTTACAAGCGAGGAGAGAGGTAGGGCAGGAATCTTGATTTACAGATATGGAAACTGAGGCTCAGAGGGGTTACGTCATCTGCCTACAGTCATGCGATGGTGTCAGGTTGAAGTCTCCCAAGTTTCAGGGAGACGTGCCTCTGTGATGAGATCATGCCTGTCCTCCCCCCGCCCCTGCCCACCTCATCCTCTCCATCGTTTTTTCCATCACCATTTCCCCCACATCCCTGCTGTTCCCGATGCAGACCGAGGCCTCTGGACCATAGGCTCTTGTCTCTTCCCATTGGGGTGCAGCCCCAGGACACACATCAAAAACCAGCTGCATTTTTGTTTGAGGAGAAATACTTTGGGGTTGAGTCACTGGCACTGAAAAAAGCCTAAAAACCCAAATTGGCCACATCCGGCAGCTTCTGTTCCCAGCTGGGCTTTGGGACTGGGTGGGGGGTGGGGAACGAGACTGTGTTGACCACAATGGGGTGGGGGTGGGTGCAGGACGTAGATATGCCCTTTCCCCCCAACTTTCCCCCACTCCCTCCCACTCCTCCTCAACACCTACACTCCACCAGGATGACTCTGCTGAACTCACAGGACAATGGGCTATTAATCATCGCTGTCACCTGCCATGTTTGGACACCCACAAAGCACCAGGCCCGTGATGCATTATCTCCTTAAGAGCTCCGAATAATTCAGTGGAGGGTAGTGGGGACCGTTCCTCTCCCCATTTCAGGGATGAGAAAACTGAGGCTTGGAGACTTAGCAAAATCTGGGGGAGTTGGGACTCGAACGTCTGAGCTCAAAGCCCATCTCTGCTCTCTGTGTTGCAAAGAGCCCCAGGATGTTGAGCATAGGGGCTGACCATACCCCTTGGGGGCATTCGGGCTGAGGAGACAAGAAGCAAAAGGGCCACAGGGGTCTTGTCGTGTACCCTGACCTCAGGCCACTGGGGCTGGAGCTGGTGCAGCCACCATGTCCAAAAGACAATTATTCCTGCTTTATCGAGGAGTCACTAAGAGCCAGAGAAGCCCACAGAGTCAGGGGCAGGCCATGGAGCAGGTGATAAAAGCCTTGTGGGTGAAATTCATTGCCCTGAGTTGAACCAGACTCTGCTCCTTACCACTAGGAGACTTTGGCCAAGGGACTTAACCCCTCTGAGCCTCAGTTTCCCCATCTGTTAAGTGGGCAAAAGAACAGCCCCTTCCTCATAGAGCATTGTACAATCATCCAGGTAAAGCCCTCAGTCAGTGCTTACCACCTACTGGGTGCTCAGCAGATGCTTCTTATTACCCTTAGGGCTGCTTGATGCCTGGGAGAAGGAACAGCTAGTGGGCACATGGCTCTTTGTTCTCCTCCTACCCTCAGTGATGGGCAGGGCTTCTTCTATAGTAGAAACAGCATTTCTCTGGAGCCCAGAATCATGACTGACTGTCAGAGTGACCTTATACTAATCAAATCACCTCTGTGAGCCTCAGTTTCCTCATCTGTAAAATGGGAAGGAGAATAATAGCTCCCTCACAGGCTTGAAATGAGGACTGAAAACAATACATGTGTCTTTGCTAGCACAGCGGCAGGCACAGAGCAGGTGCCCAGGAAATTGTTATTATTTTATTCTGTCTGCAGGAGTGTTCCTCCCCTACTCAACACTCACGGTCCAGAGGTAACAATGAGGCTGCGCGCTCGGTCGAAGCCATGGTCTCTCAGGTTCAAGCATTCCCCGGAGAATTCCACCCGACGCCCCTGGAAATTCTCCTTCTCGAAGACCACCAGCTGGAGGAGAGAAGCCCCCATGGCCGGGGATGGGGGACAGAGTGAAGGGGGGGAGTGTCTCCAAACTGGAGAGGCTCAAAAAGGTCATTAAATCCCTATATAAGTAAAAGCAGGCCATGCACAGATCACATGAGAGTGTGACATGAGCCAAGGTCTATGAAACAACCCTGTCATTCTTTCCCTCCATTTCTGATCTTAGTATCAGTACCATTGTTAGGACCTGGTGGATCTTCCTTCCGAGCCTTTATCTGTGCTGTTCCTTCTGCCTGGAACGCCCTCTCCACCACACATCCCCATCTGAGAGCTCACGTTCTCTGTCCTTTTCTAGGCTCAGATGCCACCTACTCCAGGAAGCCTTCCCTGATGCCCTCTCCCCAGGTGGGGTGGGTTGAGTGCTCAGCACTGTGTTTATCCCATCAGCAGTGCAAATAACAGTACATGGTCACACTGCTTTGCTTCTAGGTCTCTCTCATGAACCCCGCTCCCCCTTTACACAACCCCTCCAAAGACCAAGGGCTCCTACAGGGGTTGATCCATTTCTGTAGCTCCTGCCACAGAGCTGATGCTCAGGAAACACTTGCCAGTCTACCCACCGTGATTTTGGGGGGGGGGGGCCCACACGAAGGGGCCCCTGTGTGAACGACAGCGAATTCCCTCCCCTCGCTAAGCCTCCAGTTCTGTTTATTATCTACTTGTCCCAAGTTGGGAAACTGTTGCCCTTCAGTCGAACCAAGGTGTCTTTTTTTTCTGAGCGTCAGTTTCCCCAGCTGTAAGAAAAGGTTCACATTCCCTTGACTAAGCCCTTCTACTCTTAACACCTGTCCACCCAAGAGAAACTCCTGCGTGTGTGGCCCCAGGAGACATGGCTAGAGCATTGTGGCCACACTGTTCCCCAGTGCAAAGCTAGCGACCACCCAATTGGCCCTCAGGACGGATGATAACACATTAAAATAGCATCCAGGGGCCGCAACGAATGACCCACAGCAACGCCCAAGGTGGATGACCATCAGGGATCTCAGAGTGAGTGAAAAGAAAAGAGAAAAACGCAGAATGCTTACATATAACATATTGCAGTATGTTAAAAACACATAAACTACAAATACAGAGGGTGCCACAAAAATGTATGGAAAAAGGAAAACACTGTATTAAAATGGGAATCCTCAATATGTACCGATAACAAAAGATGAATCCAAGTCACGTTTGACGTCTGCGATGACAAGAGGTGCTCAGAGTGGTTCCCATCAGCGTGATTTCAATACAGTTTTTTTTTCCTTTCTTAAACTGTGTATACAGTTTTGGGGCACCCGCTGTATGTATTTGAAAGGAATACTGCATAAAGATACATGAAAAAGCAAGCAGTTGAGGGACAGGGATGAGGCTGGCAGTTGCCTTGAGTAGGGGAGGAGGCTGGGGGGCTTTGGGGGGCATTTTAGAGCTAGAGAATTTTTACCAAGTCCTGGTTTTTAATGTAGGTGATGGCTTGGTAGGTGTGTAGTAAAAATTAAATTAAAATGAACAGTTCAGGTAGTGACTACATAATAAAAGCCAGCCACACGTGGACCACAGGGGTGTCATGAACCAAGGGTGGTGAAATGACACATTTCCGTGCACCTGAGGTTGAAACCAAACCCAACCCCACCCCAGGGGACCCCATGCCTTTGCTCCCAGGAGCCCTTACAGCCTGACCAACGATTTTCAGGAGGATCTGAGGCCATCCTGCTGCCCTAGGGAACCTCCTGGGACAGGGGGTTCCTGCTCCTCAGCCAGCTCACTTTCTTTCTTTCTCCTCTGTTTCTTGCTTTCACAAACTGTGGTCAGAGACTGGCAGGGGGCGGGGAGAGGGAGAGGAAGCGCTGGTTGGAGCCCAGCCCCCCAGCCCCAGGTCCTTACCCTGTAGCTCCCAGGAGGCAGGTCCGCCACTTTGGCAGTGGGCTTGGGTACTGATGCTGGGACCAGGGCAGGGCTGGGGTCTGGGGCAGGTCCTGTGGGTGGCGCCCCCTTCCTCTTGCCATCCAGCCCTGGGGTCCCTGCAGCGGTTGTTAAGGCCTTCACAGCCTGAGACATGGCTTCCACCTGCAAACGTCCGTAAAGAAACCTTTGGCCTAGGTTAATTCAGGGATGGCACCCCGAAGCTGCCTTGCCACTCTCATATCCCCTCACCCTGTGTTTTTAGGCTCCTTTCAACACATGTCCTCTTTTTTTTCCTTCTAAAACTTAAGCCTGGAAGTTTTCTAGCCCTGCCTCCTGCCCAGTCAAGAATTTCCTTTCTGGGGACCATCCTCCCTGAGCCCTTCCTCCCAGCCTTTGACCAGTCCGATCCCTTCACCAACCATGCCCTCCCTCCTACCCCCTGTGCCCCTGCCATGTCCTTCCTTCGCACCCTATAGTTTTCCACACCACTTATCACACTTTTTCCCCCCGCTTGTGCAGCTTCAATTAATAAGAAGTTACAGATCAACAACAAGGCACATTTGGGAGAACAGTAGGTATGCCGGGCTCTGTTCCAGGCGTTAATGAACTCATCTGTGTCTCACCCTAACGGCATGCAGTAGTAGGTGTTGTCTTATTCCCTCTGAGCAATCTGCAGCCCAGAGAGGGGAGGTAACCTGCCCAAGCCCACACAGCCACTAAATGGTACAACTCCAATTTCAGCTCAAGCAGATGGACCTAGCAACTGGGTTATGAAATGCTCCGTGGTTTACTTATGCTGATGCATTAACCCTTCCATCCCCAGCACTTGGCTTAGCCCCTGGCACATACAGGCTTGTCATCTAACATCTGTTCGGAGAAGGAATGAATGCAAGGTCCTGTCTCATTTCCCAGTCAAACCACTGCCTCAGGCATTCTCTGGGAATGAGTGTGTGGGTGCAGAGTCAAGCCTAGGACTGGGGCCTAAAGGAGACCCTACGGACGTCTTAAGTGCATGTTGGGGGTTCTAAAATGAGGCCTGTGGCTGTGTAGGCGTTGGGTGGAGAGGGCTCTGGTCAGTTTCAGTGGTTCCTTGTTGCTTTGGGGTCATGAACGCCCTTGAGTGTTGGGTGAATGCCTTGTCTTTATCCCCAGGGGAAAAAAAATGCCCCCTTTCATTTTAGAGACAATTTCCAGGGATTCGAGGACCCCCTGACAATACAGGTTGAGACCCTGTGGTTCAGCGGATGGCAGATGACCAGCTGCTTCTGCTTTCCCTGAGAAGGACTGTCGTTCTTCTGGGGTGCACTGCCCACGGTGGGCAGGCCTGACATCTGGGCCACATCTGCAGCTTCCAGGCTCTTGCTTACCCTCCTATGTCCTTCTGTGAATCAGCATTCCTCTGGGCTGGTAGCTGGACTCATTCCTTCCTAGGGAGATGTTCCTGTTCTCTCTCTCTCTCTCTCTCTCTCTCTCTCTCTCTCTCTCTCTCTCTCTCTCTCTCTCTCTCTCATTCTCTCTCTCTCCCCCACCCCCAGCATCTTGCTCTTTTTGTATCTCTACCTATCTCTTCTTTACTACTGTCTTTTTTGTCTCTCTCTTTTCTCCTCCCTCCCTCTCTTTGCACCCCCATCTTTAATTACCCTGTCTCTCTGACTCTCTTCTGTAATTGCTCTCGTTGCCTCCCCCTTTCTCTGACTCCCCTCTCCTCTTCTCCATCCCCCTGATTCTCAGCAGTGTGGTGGGTTCCCGCTTACCTGGGGACCTGCTACTTCCTGGTGGGGGCCAGACAGGTGGGCGGGTGACTAGGGGCTGACCCCCATTTTATAGCCTGGCAGACACCAGGCCCTATGGTCTGTGGCACAAAGAGGCAGCTGGCTCAGCAGGCCCTGGGCGTGGAGTTGGGGGCCTGAGGCCCCAACCTCGCCTGGGTTACTGCAGAGAGCAGCACTTTCTATTGTGGGTCCAGCACGCACCGCAGAAACCCTGATCAGCAGGGACTTCACCTGCTTCCTACCCTGATAACTCTCTCTAAAACCCCAGCCTGTGTGGGGCCATGGGATCCCTGCTGGTTGCCGGTTCTGGGGCAGGGAAAAGGAGAGCCTGGAGAAGGCAGGAAACCTGGACGTGAATCTCGGCTCAGTCACTTTGTACTCTTCGGGACCTCTGTGACTGCAGTTGCAAGTAGACACAGTGTCCCTGTTGGATGCTACACAGGAAAGAAGGTGACAGTGAGCATAGGAGATGGGAAAATGCTTTGTAAAGGCAGCTGTGGGTACAATATCCACAGCCCCACTCCCTGAGTGCTTACTGAGTGCTAAGCCCAGCACCATGTTACCCACAGAGCCTTGGTCAATCCCTGGGACAACCCAACTTTTGGGTACTTTCATCATACCCATTTCACAGATGAGCAAAGCCAGGAACCAGTCCAGGTATGGGGGCCAGTATGCTTCATTCTCACACTGCCTGACCTTGGCCTTGGCTTGACTTACTTCTTCAAGATATAAGGGTTGGGGCAAGAGGATCTCCCTGGGCTCAGTGAGTTGAATATTTAAGGCCTCAGTTCTGTTCCTCTGCCCAGGTTGGACCCAAATTCCTCCCCCACTCTTTTCTGACTTGTCTGTGTCTGACCCCAGGGGCAGAGTTGGTGGCCAGGAACACGTCTGCCTGTCTCAGTGCTTCCTCTGGGAGGCCCCAAACTTTACCACATCTTGTTCATCCCGAGGCCTGGCACAGAGTGGGCCCTAAATCAATTTGGGGGGATTAAATGATCATACCAGTGGATCATAATGGAAGGTGGGGCACAGGGGGAGGTAAAGAAACCAAGATGGGAAGAGAGAAAAGGGGACCCTGATTGGGAGAAGTGGAGAGTGACAGAAAAAGACACTATGGAGACAGAAATACAGAGGGGGCAGGGAGGGGACTGGATAGTGAAGGGGAGACAGAGGGATAGACAGAGAGATACAACAGAGCAATAAAGACTCAGAATAATGGAATCAATGCCAGAAGTCATATTGTCCAATTCGCTCATATCACAAATGGAGAAACTGAGGCCCAGGTGGAACAAGTGAATCAACAAGGTCACATGGTGTGAACTCAGTACAGCCAGGGCTGAGGGAGCCAGGGAAAGGCAGAGCCAGGTCAGCCTGCAGCCTGACACCCCAGCCCCAGGCTGGCTTGTGGGGCAGGGGAATTCGCATAGGTTCCTGGCTCTTCTGCAGGGCCCCAGGGACCCAGATGCCCCATGGAACACGGCTCTGCCTGGAGATCACCATGGCCTGGGGCCAGCTCTGCCTTCTAACCCTCCAGCCTCACCCAGCACCCCTTCACTTCCCAATCTCCTCGCTTTCATCCTGAGCCAAGGTCTGGGAGGGGGCCAGGAACCACAGGATGGGGCAGCCATTGGAACCAGAGCCAAGATACAGTGGGTGGTGGTTGGTGGGTGGTGGGCGGCCGCCCACAGGTCTGGCTTCAAGGCCAGGCTGTCTGGGGCAGTTCCGTGTCCTCCGTGGCAATGGGCCACCTGTTAAGGATGGGGCAGAGGTGGGAGATGGCCCCCTATGCTGGGTGGCTCCCCTCTAAGCCCATTATTGACTTGGCTTCCATAATCCTCACTATGACAGTGGGGTCTCTGGGATTAATCCTATTTGCAGCTGAGGAAATTGAGGCAGCTTTCTTTCCCTTCTCTCTACCTGTTTCCTCATCTGTAAGATGGAGTTGGGAAGTCACATTTTTTTAACTCCTGAACCTGAGCTCTTAAAACTATGCACTCCTGGGGTGGCCAGTTAACTCAGCTGGTTAGAGTGTGGTGCTGATAACACCAAGGTTGCCGGTTCGATCCCCGCATGGGCCACTGTGAGCTGTGCCCTCCTTTAAAAAACTATGCACTCCTGCTTTTATATGAATAGTCAGTAGTTTAATTATTTGCAATAATGATGACGATGACGGAGGCGCCTAATGTTTTTTACGTTCTAGGAGCCGTTCTAAGTGCTGTTCACGAGTCGTTCATGCTTCCCCTCACTATACCTGTATCTCTTAGGCTAAAGCCCATTTACATTTTGTTATAGTCATTTTACACATGAGGCAACTGAGGCTCAGAGAGAAGAAGTAACACGCCCAAGGGTACCCAGCCAGCAAGAGTGGGATGTAAACCCAGACAGTCTGGCTGCAGAGGCTACATTCTTTGCTTTTCATCTTCAAGGGAACCCATCATCAAAGACATGCATTTGATGGGGCTGCTTTTAACCCTCCCAGAAGGATGAATGTTGCCACGGTAATGGCCACGAGCTGAGATCAGAAATCTTCCGGGTCACTCAGCTATTTAGAAGCAAGACTGGATTTCACCCAGAGTGGTCTGGTCTCCGGCCATGCTCTTTCCTATGCTGTGAGGCCTGCTTTAGGTCAAATCAGAGGGTGGGAGTGTGGGAAAAGGGTGCACAGGGCAAATTCTACAAACCCTGGCTACAGTTTGCAAAGCATGTGCGCACCCACCAGCTCCTTTATTCTGCCCACAGAGCCATCTGGACTCTTCTTTGGGCTTTGTGGGCCCTGGAGGCTCTGGCCCAGCCCACCTTTCCTGCCTGGCTCCCTCTGCTCGCCTTCAGGGTCCCAGAACTCCAGCTCAATTGGGCTACCAGCTCTTTCTCATGCATGTGTCCCAAGTTCCCACAGCTGCACTTTTGCTTAGAAAAAGCATTTCCTTCCATCTCCCTTTGTACAAATCCTCCTCACCCTTCAGAGTCTAGTTTAAATGCCACCTCCAACAGGAAGCCTACCCTGATTGACCCTGCTGAAAGAGGAAAGGGTGTAGGAAGGGGGAAAGGCATAGGCCTTTGTTGAATGTTTATTCTGTGCCAGGCATGTGATGTAAAAATCACAACAACTCAGTGATGTAGTTTGTCCCGTTTTATAGACAAACTGAGGTGAAATAACGTGCTGCAGGTCACACTGCTAGGAAGAACCAGGTGGTTGGACTCCTTGTCCAGTGCTCATTCTCCTGCACTAGTCAGGGGTCACATGGAGCTGATTCAGGCAGATCTTCCTCCTCTCACCTTCTCCGTGGCTGATCCCTGAGAGGCCACCTGCCCCTTTCCCTTCCAGCTAAGCCAGTGTTGCTGACACTTCTCCCCTGGGGCTTCAGCTGGGGCTGCCTTTTGTTCCCACTGCTCACTTGCTGAGTCCGGGCTTTATCTCCCAGAGGCCCTCTCTCCTCCCTGCCTATAAGAGCCTGAACTCGGCTGGTCCCACGTCTGGCATTTTCTCTGGGTCCATCTCGGTAAGTCCCAGGCTTGGAGAAGGGGTGGGATAGGAGCTCTGAGTGAGCATCCTGGATGGCAGAGGAGCCCAGGTCCCCATCCTTGAGATATCACTGTGTCATCTTGAGTGTCATCCTCATCTTAACCCAGGCCAGGCCCCAGACATCAGGACCAGTACCTGCTACCCTCATTTAAACCCACAATTATTCCCATAGCGTTTTTGCCTCAATGTCCACTGTTGGAGTCACCTCTTTGGGTCCGGTTCTGTCTTGGGGATGCTCTCTTACGCTGGGATCTTTGGCACTTACCCGAGTGATGCATCCATCCACTGGCAGCCACAGAAAATTGCCCATAGTGAGCAGATAAACCAGCACAGAGCGGGGCTCAGAGGCAATGGGACCCAGAATGGGTGAATTTTGAGGTGCTGACAGAAGGAACCAAAGACATGGCACAGGAAGGAAATGGACAGGCCAAGGCTGCATTTTGCCCCTAGCCCAAGCACATCGAGACCCCATCTGGATCCTGACCCCGCCTAAACTAGACGTCAGTGTCAAGGAGGAATGCAGAGAGTCAGGGCTAAGGTTATTACATTCTTCTCGTGTAGGAGGGGACAACATGACCCTGCAATGCACCGAATCAGCGGGACACTGGAAGGTAGGAGGAGGCATGGGGCTGTTTGGGAAGTGGGGGGTATAGGTCAAACCCAGCTCCAGGGGACCCCCATCTCACCTCCATTGAATCCCCACCTCACTCCTGGGGGGTTATGAGGGCCCATTTTATAGAGGATACAATCGAGGCTCATAGAGGGGAAGGGACTTGCCCAGATTCACACATAGGGATCTGGGTTTGAACTTGGGTCTTCTGGTCCCGGAATTTAACTGATACACTCTCTGGCAGAGATGGCAAACTGGTGATTGCACAGTCTTTGGGGCATGATTTCTTTGACCTCCTCTGTGTGTTTTTTTTAAACCCTTAAATTTGTCATCAGCTCTTAAAAACCTGGAGGAGCCACAGAAAAGTCTAGATTTAGTGACCGTTGAAAAATCCCAACGTCGGCCGGCATTCCCACCTGGCAACAATAGGTGGCGCTGAGCAGAGACACCCATTTAATGCAGGGCCTGTGCTCTCCAGTTTCCCCCAGCCCTCACCCACCTTACCTGCCTGGCCCCTGGAGGCATCTGAGTTTGCAATACCTACTTTACCTGTCCCACCCCATCTTGAGTCCTGGGGTGAGCCCCTAATCTTACCTCACCTCCCACAGGACTCCGGTGTGGGTCTCCATCTTTCCTCTGTCTCTTAGATTGTGGTGTGGGACGAGGAGGGCTTCCAGGGCCGGCGGCATGAGTTCACGGCTGAGTGCCCCAGCGTGCTGGAAGTTGGCTTTGAGACTGTGCGATCTTTGAAAGTGCTGAGTGGCGCGTGAGTCCGAGGGATGTTTGAGTAGGGGTGGGGGAGACAGGAGGGGATCTAGAGAGGGGTGCTGGGACTTTTAGATGTTTTAGGCCCTGTCTTCCTAGGCTGCATTTCCTGATGTGTCTTCCGTGGGTCTGAAGTCCTGGGGATTGTGCAGGACCACAGTGTAAGGTTGTGCAGGTTGTGCACTGCGCAGATGTGGGGGCGCCATTCTCACGGATCCTGTCCACTGGATGAGGCCGCCTGCAGGGACAGACCTTTACAATCGAGCACTGGGTCTGAAATGGCCCTCTTAAGCATAAATTGAAAGCCAATATCACTCGCTGAAAGTAGATGGTAACTATATACAAACAAAGTAAAAAACAATGCTATTCATCTTTAGTTGAACATTGTTGCTTGAGGCTCTGAGCATGATTTTTTTTTTAAAGAGAGATTAATGAGATGTAGAGAGGTGTTAAGGACACATCAATACCATACTGAGACTTTCTTTAAAAAAAAAAATTTATTAGTTTCAGGTGCACAAGACAAAGCAAAACTTAGACGTTTATCATTTATATCCCTCACACTGTGTGAACCCCCCTCCCCCCATCCACTATCCCTCTGACATCGCACGGAGCCATTACATTTCCACTGTCCATACTGAGACTTTCTTGATCAGCACCATTCCGTAGAACTTTCTGCAATGATGGAAATATTCTGCACTGTCCGATTTGGAACCACTGACCACATATGACCCTTGAGGGCTGGAAATGTAGCTCGTGTGACTAAACAACCAAATTTTTTATTTTATTTAACTTCAGTTTATTTCAGTTTAAATTTAATTAGCAACATGTGGCCAGTGGCTACCATATTGGACAAAAGTTTCTAAAAGGTTGAAAAGTAGATTGAAAGGAGAACCATGTTCTCCCCATATGATTTGGAGTCACCTCATGCTATGCCTGTGAGTGCCAACGAAGGTCCTCTTGGGTGGTATGTATGCATCTCACACCAGGGTCCACATTCTTTTAGCTTCTGCTTCCTCCAGGTGGGGAACGGGGGCTCAGATGGGAACAGTGACCTGTCCAGGGATATGTCCCGCAGGCCAACAGATTGGACCAGAAAGGAGTCAACAAGCTCAGTAGACGTAGATGCAGACAGTGCATTACGGCAGGTCCTCAAATAACGTTTCATTCAATGTCATTTCATTGTAACATTGAGGAATGCTGTAGAAACTTAACTTTTGTGTATCTTAATTAGCCTGTGGTTAAAATTGGTGTCATTATACGTCCTCTCACCCCAGTTCCAATAATCTATCATCAATGTTAGGTGAGGACTTGTGCTTATATAGTCAGTATGGTGTCGGCCTCCTGTCACCCTTATCCCATAGAATGACACCCAAATCACCAGGGCCAGGAATGACAACAGGAGTGGTGGTGCCCTGCTGTGGGGGAGCCACTCCCTGCTTCAGCTATAGCCTGCGCTGTACCCTCCAGGGTGGCGAGTCCCGTATCTCATGGGAACCAGAAACGTGGGTGAGACATGGTCTTGTGGCAGCTCCTCACAAGACTGGTGTCTCCTCCTTTTCCCTGAGAATTACGAGGCCTCCCACCAAGGCGTAGGTCAGCCTGGGGTCGAGCCTTGCCTGTGTGGCCTAGAGACACATGCAAGGTTGTCACGCTGCTGCACGGAGCAGTTCCCCCACCTGGGGAACACACAGCACAACAGTGGGCGTCTAGGTCTAAGCTGCGTGTCTCTACCTTGGCACGACTGACATTTGTAGCTGGATACTTTGTTTTTATGGGGACTCTCCTGTGTCATAGAGGATGTTTAGCAATATTTTTGGCCTCTATCCGCCAAATGCCATTTGCAAACAGCTCCTCCTCCCAGCAAGACAACTAAAAATGCCTTTAGACTTGTCGAATGTCTCCCTTAGGGGCAAAGTTACCCCTGTATGATAACTATTGGCCTAGAACTCAGGGTGAGTGGTCTCTTACCTCTTTTACTCTCTGTCCTCTGTTCACAGGTGGGTGGGCTTTGAGCACGCTGGCTTCCAAGGGCAGCAATATGTGCTGGAGCGGGGCGAGTACCCATGCTGGGATGCCTGGAGTGGCAACACGGCCTACCCCGCCGAGAGGCTCACTTCTTTCCGGCCTGTGGCCTGTGCCGTGAGTCCAGCCATTGCCTCCTCTCAGGGAGGCCTGAGCCCCTCCAGTGGAGGTTTGGGAACCAGATAGCCCAGAGTTCAAATTCTCAGTCACTTCTTCAAGCTGTGGAACACGGAAAATCCCTCACCTCTCTGAGCCTCAGTTTCTGCATCTTGAAATGGGACCATAATAACCTATCTTGTGGGGAAAAGGAATGTTTAATGTCTGGATAGAACCTGCCACAAAAAGTCTGCCCATTGAAACTTTGGTTATGATATAAGGAGAACCGCTGTATCCCCTTTTTATGACTTTGTATCCCATTTTTATGACTCAGGGATACTAGGAGAAGCTGGGTGCCAGAGATGGCAGGGCAAGGTAGGGAGGAAGGGTCCTATTTCTTTTCCCTGATTGATTATGAATATTCCTGAATTTATATTTTAGCCACTGTTTATAGAGTATGGGGGGAGGGGACTGTTATTATCCCCATCTTACAGGTGAAAAAACTGAGGCTCAGAAAGTTTTTTTTTCTTCAAAAACACGTTTATTGATCTAAAATCACATAAGGCACACATATTTATCATCTAAAATTCAGGAAAAAAAACTGCTATGGCAAAACAAAAAAATACAGATCACTCATACCCACACTTCTCAGACAGAAGCCCAGTGTTCACAGTCCTGGAGATTTCCTAGGGTCTTGTTTGCTCTCCATAGATTATACCTGCAGTGATTGATATCGCTATCTATGTCTACACACCTATCATTTTGTTAAAAAAATTAAATCCTAACAAAGTAAAGGCTTGGAAACCAGCTTTTCTCACAGGGCAAATATATGCCAGTCAGCCTCCCAGGTGATTAAATCTCACTTACAACATCATTTCCATAGCTCCCTAGAATTTCATTGTGTGACTAGGTTTATTTATTCATTCATTCTACAAACGGCCCAAGCCTCGTGCCAACATGGGGACCCATGGCAGACTCTGACAGGTGCAAATCTTGCTTTCACGCGGTTTACAACTTCCAATTTCATTTAGTCCCCTAAACAATTCTGAAAAGCAAATGTGGCTAGTTTCCCTTTATACATACAAAACAGGCTCAGAAATGCTTGTGGAATGTTTAAGCTCAGTCAGCTGGTAAGTGGAGAGCAGCAGGATTTGAACCCAGATCTCTGCACCCTTCTGTTAACCATAGCACAATACCCCAGTTTGCCACCTGAACCCTCTTGTTGAATATTCAAGTTCCTCTCCTCCCCTCCCCTCCCCTCCCCTCCCCTGCCCTCCCCTCCCCTGCCCTCCCCTCCCCTCCCCTGCCCTCCCCTCCCCTCCCCTCCCCTCCTCTCCTCCCTCTCCTCTCTCTCTCTCTAGCCCCCTCTCTCTTCCTTCTTCTTTTTTTACTGTTATCACCAAAGCTTATTTACAAATGTCTGGAATGGCAAATAGTATACGTCTTCTAAGGTTTCTAGTGCCCGTTGCCTCATTGCCCTTGCAAAAGGTTTGCAAATAAGGCAGATTTGGGAGACAAGGGAGGGGTGTGGGGGCCAGCAGAGGCTCCTGGGTTTCCAACTGGGCACCTGATGGTCTGACCCCATTCCCTGTGCCTGCAGAACCATCGTGACTCGAGGCTGACCATCTTTGAGCAAGAGAACTTCCTGGGCAGGAAAGGAGAGCTGCGTGATGACTGTCCCTCCCTCCAGGCCATGGGCTGGGATGGCAATGAAGTGGGCTCCTTCCACGTCCAATCGGGGGCGTAAGTGGACCCAAAGCTCTGCCTGTCAGGGGAGGAGACAGTATGGGGAGGGGCAGGGACACTTCCTGTGACAATGACGTGTTAGGGACATTTGGGCTCTGATGCCCATATTCCAGAGGAGGACACTGAGGCACAGGGCGGTATCAGGCTGAATTTCTGGGATTGCAAGCAATGGACACTCAGATCAAACTGATATTAAGTCCAGAGGATATTCATTGGCCCCTGTAATTAGCTTCAGACAAGCTGGATCCAGGTGCTTCAGCAGGGATCTGCCCTTCTCCCCCTCTTGTTCCGTGTGCCTCAGTGCGGTTATGTTTTTAGTTAAGCTCTTCCCATGTGAAGGCAAGATGGCAACTTCACCCTTACGTTTCAGCCAGCTCCAGGGAAAGAGTGTCTTTTTCAGTGATTCCAGCGGATTCCAGGAAAGGCTGTCATTGGTCCAACTTGGGTCAAGTGTTCAACTCTGCACCAATCACCAATGCCCACAAGAATAGGGTGGTCTGATTGGCTAGGCCTGGTCACATGCTTATTGCTAGAGCAAACATTTTCCCACATTGGCAGAGAGGGGGAGGGGTGACAGGCTCTATCACCAGCAGAGCAGAGAATGGATGGCCCACCATAACCCTGATGTAGGTTAAGCAACTTTCTCCAATTCCAACAGCTGGTAGGTAACTGAATCCAGCTTCCAGTCCAGGACTGACTGACCCTTCGTACCCTTTTCACTCAGGAGGTGGCAGGTGAAGGCTAAGGTATGAGGTTCTCAGTTAGGGAACACGTTTAAGCCACCTTTTGCAGTGCCCTTTGGCTCCCCATGGGCAGGGGCGAAGGTGGGAGGTAGGTCTTTTGAGTTAATTTTTTTCAGATACCACCAGATAATTACGTTGTTTCAGAATAGAATGGACCTCTTGTGGTTCTTGAGTCTATTTTCCTCTTACAGAAAGGGAAATGGAAGCTCAGAAAACAAGATACCGATTCTTGTCCAGTTCTGGGCAGCATGGGGATCAATGAATTGAAAGAACAATAGCCCTTTTCTTGGAAGTGCCTCTGGGTAAGGAAGGAGGGGGAAAGAATAAAAGTCCTCATTCATTCATTCATTCATTCACCAAACATTTACTGAGTACCTCCTCTGTGCCAGGCACTGTATTAGGCACTGGAGATAACAACGGACCAGACACACACGCCTACACCCAGCAGCTTACTTTGGGTGGAGAAGGGGGACAGTTTACAAATAATCTGTTCATTATCTCATTACATGAGTATTCCAAAGGTACAGTAAGGGACTTTGGCCTAATTTGGAGAACAGCTCAGATTGTCCCGATGAAGTGATGACTGAGCTGAGACGTAAAGGATAAAGACAACTTGGTTGAGCAAAAGAATGGCTGGAATGGTGTTCCTGGAAGAGGGAACAGCACGACGAAAGGCACAGTGGTGGAAAGAGCAGGGCATGTTCCGGGCACTAAAGGAAGGCCATGATGGCTGGAATTGTGTTTCCAGTGTGGGTTCCTTTGCTCTGTCTGAATCACCATGCTCGTGTCTCTCTAGGGTAACAGTCTGCCTCTTTCCTTCCCCAGCTGGGTTTGCTCCCAGTTTCCTGGCTACCGAGGTTTTCAGTATGTGCTGGAGTGTGATCACCACTCAGGCGACTACAAGCATTTCCGGGAGTGGGGCTCTCATGCCCAGACCTTCCAGGTGCAGAGTGTCCGCAGGATCCAGCAGTGAGCGGTGAATGTGTGCTTGTCTGGAACAGAGGAGCTGTGGAGGCTGTTACATGCTCTCCTCTGCTTCCCCCGGTAACCCCATGTGAACCCAACACCTGTGTGAGCCAGTTCATGCATGCACATTCAGCAGGAAAAACTAAAAGTAATAAAAAGTCTACTGTTTGCTTGGGGTCTTCAATTTTATTAATCCTTCCAAAGAACCAATATTTAGCGTTGTTAATTTCCTCTATCATTTGTCTTTGTTTTATTTCACTGAGGTTTGCTTTCAACTTTAGTATTTTTCTCCTTCTATTTACTTTGGGTTTGCTTTATTCTTCGTTTTTCTAACTTTTAAAGGTAAACTCTTGGGTTATTAACTTAGGCCCCTTTCCCCCACCCCCAATATAGTCATTTAGAGCTATGAATTTCCCTAGCAGGACTGCATTTGCTGCTTCCCGCAAATTACAATTTGATGTGTTTTCATTATCATTCAGTTTAATGAAATTTTCCAGTTTACCTTGTGATTTTTCTTTGACTCATGGGTTATGTTATCTAAATACTTGGGATTTTTCTAGATATTTTATTGTTATTGATTTGTTATTTCTGTCCATTGTGGTCAGAGAACAGACTCAAGATTTCAATATTCTGGAATGAATTGAGGCTTATTTTATGGCCCAGCATATGTTCTTTTTTTGATAGATTTGAACATTATTTAAATTCATCAGTTGTTGGGTATAGTGTTCTGTAAATGTTGATTAGGTCAAACTGGTTGATAGTATTGAGTAGATATTTCTATATCCTTCCTGATTTTTTAAAAATCAATTACTGAGAGAGGGCTGTTAATATTTCCTACCATGATTTGGACTTATCTGTTTCTCCCTTTAGCTTTGTCCATTTTTTTTTTTTTTTTTTTTTAGCTTTGTCCATTTTTGCTTCCTGATTTTTTTCTTCAAGAATTTGACGTTCTGTTATTCAACCCACATATATTTATGATTGCTGTCTTTCTGATAAATTGTTCCTAGCTGGTTTTTTTTTTTAAGCCATTCACGGAGAGAGGCAGTTCTCTCCCCTAGCAAAACTTCTATTCGTTTTCTCCCTCCCTAATTCTCTCTCACACACACTACACTGGAGTCTCTCATTTCACATCTTCTACCCTCCAAAGAAAATTGTTGTTGTTTTTTTAATTTCTTTCTTTCTTTCTTTCTTTCTTTCTTTCTTTCTTTCTTTCTTTCTTTCTTTCTTTCTTTCTTTTCTTTCTTTCTTTCTTTCTTTCTTTCTTCTTTTTTAATTTTATTGGTGAATATCGGGGAACAGTGTGTTTCCCCAGGGCCCATCAGCTCCAAGTCGTTGTCCTTCAATCTAGTTGTGGAGGGCTCAGCTCAGCTCCAAGTCCAGTCGCAGTTTTCAGTCTTTAGTTGCAGGGGGCACAGCTTGTGCTCTAACCAATTGAGCCATCCAGCCGCCCCTCTAGAAGTCAGCGGCAGCTTGGTATCTTCAATCTAGTTGTGGAGAGCGCAGCTCACGCCCATGTGGGAATTGAACCGGCAACCCAGTTGTTCAGAGCTTGGCTCTAACCAACTGAGCCATCCAGCTGCCCCACAAAGAAAGTTTTAAAACAAAGAAATAAATTTCCATTCTATTTGCAACCTGAGTGGCAAGATTATATTTCTTTTCCTCTCTCTCTCTCTCTCTCTCTCTCTCTCTCTCTCTCTCTCTCACACACACACACACACACACACACACACACACACATTGCTCTTTACTCTCTCTTGGTTCTTTATTAGATAGATTGTCTTAACAACCATAGCCATCTGGCTCTTGTTCTGGGGGGACTACCTTTCTCTGCCACAAATAAGTCTCATAGAGACAGGAAGGGGTGGGGTTCTGAACAACCTGCTGGAAAAGATAACATTATTTGGCTTAGAAAAGGGAGGGACAGGTTTAGGAACATTTGCACTCCGGTAAGTTTTAACCCTTCATTGTATCATCCCATTCATTCAAATGATCATCGTCTGGGACCTACTGTGTATCAGGGCCTGGGAAATGGTACACGACACGTGAAGTCCCTTCTCTCCCCCAGTTGCATGGGTAAGGCAGACAAGTCTATAGTGAATTGCAATATCCTGTGATAGGCGCCTTGGTGGGGAAAGTGTGGGGCTGTTGGGCTGGGAGAAGTTAAGAATGGGTCTGGGACAGATGATGGGAGAGGTGGGGAGACCAATTCTCCTTGGTGCTTATCTCCACTCAGACCTTTCCTCTGAACTTCACTCCTGACATCCAATTGCTTACTCCACAGATGCACATCTCAAACAGAATCTACCCCAAACCACTTTTCAGCTATTCAGGCTCAACTTTAGGAATAATCCATAACTGTCCTCTTTCTGTCACACCCCCCAGTTCAATCCATTGGCAAATCCTGCTGGCCATACCTTCAAAATGTACCAGAATCCAATCACTATCTCCATCCCCATTGTTACCACACTGGTCCAAGCCATCCCTTTGCTCTGCTTCCATCTTTGCCCGTGAACAATCTGTTCTCCAGTGGTCCTGTTAAAAATGTAAGGTGGCTCTTGTCACTTCCTTTCTCAAAATCCTCCCACGCTTCGCATTGCTCTCCAAGAAATAAAATGAAACAATATTTTTCCTAGTCCTGTGAAGCTGTCATCATCGGCCTTCCCCATGGCCTTTCTGACCTCATGACCCTGTAGTGACACTTCCTTAAACATGCCAGGTGTTTTGCTACATTTGCTACCACAAAACACCGTACTGGGTATTTTTGATAGACCCCATTTCCACCCCAATCTCCTTGGCCTGGGGCATGCCTTCCTCATGATGGTGATGATACACATTAGTTCCTTTCACTTGTGATATAATTTAAACCTTATGGTAACTCCTTGACATTATTATCCCTTTAAAAACTATCAGGAACTTGAGGCTCAGAGAGGTCAAGCAATTTGTCTGAGGCCACTCACCCTGTCAGAGCATCAAACTCACTATGGGTTGTATAAGGTTTTAGGGGAGCATTAAAGAGATAATGGGAAAAAATGGTATTTAAGTTGCTAGGTTCATGTCCTCCTTTAAAAGAGTTAAGAAAGTAGCCCTTCACACTTTAGTATGAAGAACTAGGGAGCCTCTCCTCTATCATAGGAAAGCCTTGGCTCCCTGGGGACAAAGCAGGTAATATTTGCTGAATGAATGAATGAATGAATGAGGGAGGGAGCCTCACTGGTATTTGATGGCAGCCCTATTAAGAGCCAGTCCAAGTTGGAGCCAAGGGTGAGGCTGGCAACCATAAAAAATGGTGCCCTAGATGTGAGATGATGGCTGGAGTGATAGGCAGTAAAGGGACAATTTCTCAGGGGCGATCTTGGGAAGGGAGGAAAGATAGCGTGAAGTTATTTTTCGTGTCTTGCTAGGAGACCAATTTTCCTACTTTACAAAGGGAAGGCAACTTGAATTATTGATGGTATTTGTTCAGAAGTAAATGGTAAGCAGGGAACACCCATCATCCACAAAACTGCACTCAGCCAATAGGACTGACCTCAGGGTCTGGGACTGCAGATCCCCAACCAGTGTGTTCTTGGCCCAGAGAGGGGAAGGGACTTGTCTAAGATCACACAGCAAACATGGCCCACGCTGCTGCTCTTTCCAGCCTCATCACCCAGCGACTCACACGCAGAGTGGGCGGCATGCCACAGAGAATGACAACACATTTAGAGTTGCACACACCGCGCTCTGAATCCTGGATCCTGAGTTTTGCAGAAAGGGGCACCTTTGGAGGGGCCACTTTGCCTCCCTGAGCCTCAGTTTTCCCACCTGTTAAAGGGGAGGGCCATGGCAAGGGTGAAGGAAACGGATACCTGAAAAGGTGCTGTGGAAAAATAAGATGCGATGGCATGTGAGGCTTCTTTTCTTCAGTTGCTCCTTCTCTGTTTCCCTCCAACTGGTCTGTCCAGTTCTTTCTCTTGCCTGCATGCTCCACTCACGACTGCCTCACCGAGTCGCTCCCCTGGGTGCAAAGAAGCTGTGACAATGACATCAGTGGACACCAAGAAAAAGGAAAGAAACCACCTAGAATGAGAGGAGGTGAGAAGTCGCTGCATGGAACACCTATTATTCTAACAAGGACCAAAGCTACAATGACCACAACTGATCCCCACAGCCTTTTGTGGAAAGGAGAAAGCAACAGCATCTATTACACATCACTCAGGCTGGGCACAGGGCCAGGCACTCACCCATCCATTATGTCTGAGCCCGCAGCTGCCAAGGGGCAGGCCCACGGTCCCCACCTCGTTGCTGCTTAACAGGGAAGTGAGCAAGTGAGGCCCCACCTGGCCCTGGGGGTTGGGGGGCAAGTCTTGCACATGCCTGAGCCGTGGGTGGCGAATCTCCGCCCATCCCTACTTCCTGGGGCCTCTGTTTACAGTTGCCTTAATTACAAGATCAATGGAGGGGAAATATCTGCCAGGTGGGGAGGCCCTTTCCTTTTCTGCCAGGTGCTCCTGAGTCTTCTCTTGACACAAAATGTCAGGGAGGCAAGCCTGGGGGTTGTGACAGTTTCCTCCCAGAGGTGGAAGTCTGCTGTTATCACCCTCCAGGGATCTTCAGCTGTTTCTGGGAGGAGCCCCAGTTTTAGTTTAGAGAATCATCCTCCCTCCTCTCTGAGTCGACATGTCCAATGAGGTTGACCCACTTTGATTGTAGAAGTGAGGACCTGACCCAGGTCTGGCCAATAACAGTCACGGCGGCTAGGGATGGATGGGTCCATGACCCATTCTGAGCCAATGAGAGTCAGCTCTGACACTTTTGTTGGAACCATCTGGAAAGAGAAGCTCTGTATGTGTGGGGCTTGTGAAGTGACAGGATGGAAGCTTGGAATTTGCCACGAAAGGCAGTCTGGAAACAAAGCCAATGTAGGGAAAAGCAGAGGCTAGAAAGAGAGAGCATGAGTCTAACCATCCTGTTATGTAGACTCCCATGCACTTTTTATCACATGGACCATAAAACATCCTCTCCCCACTTTTTTTTCGCTTAAGACTTTTAAAATGGGTTTCTGTCTGTCACTCATACTTGAAAATGTCCTGACTTACTCCCCTAAACCACCCGAGAAGACAAGAACTCACCACTTCCCCTTCAGTCCCCAACTAGAGGCCCTGGTGGCCTTTCTTCCTGGGAAGGTAGGCCCTCTTTTTTTTTCCTCCCCTGTAGCTCAGAAGCACTTGAGATCCTTCCCCCTCTGACTGTTCTTGGCATTGGTGACCATAATCATTCTCCATCGCTGTCTCAGGCTCCTCTTCCCCCAACAGGCATTATTCACCCCTTTGCTCAGATGAGAAGACTGAGGCTGAGAGAGGCGTTGATATGCTCAAGTTGGCACAGAGAACCAAAAACAGAGCTGAGAACTGAACCCAGGAGTCCCCTCTGTCCAGGGGTCTTCCTTTAGCTCCTTGTGGGTTATTCTGCTGAGCATGAGACTGATTTCTTTGCTGGGGTTCAACCAAAAGCTCTGCATCAACTCTCGGAGGTTTCTCAGGCCCATCCTGGCCCCTCCCACCACCAGGCTACTCAGGCACGCAGGTATATCTAGAAACCGCCTCCTGAGACCTGCGCTGCACTGCCACCTGGTGGTGAAACACAAACACATCCTCCTAGGTGCTGTCAGAAGACTGTTCTGCCTTGGGATAGGAAAAGTGATGGATGGGGGAAGAGATCAATGGGCCAGTTTCGGGGAAATTAGGGATCTGAGATTAGATGAGAAGTCCTGAGGTTCCTTCTCTGTTCTTAATACCAGCCACACCTGTGTCTCTGTGCTAGTTTCTTCTTGTAGACCTTGGAAACTTGTGAAACGAATTGAGTCATTCCCTCTTTGCATTGGCTGCCAGGATGCTCAGAACCAATGTCCACTGGATTATTAGCAACTGGGTAGAACCACGTGGTAGGCATTTGAAAGAGGAACTTAGTCCTGACTCCCTATTCCTTTCTCTGGCCCGATTTTTAAAAATCTTATTTTATATTTCGTTTTCTGGCTATGCTGAGGGCATCTTTATAAACCACCTAACCTCCCCTTTTTTGGTGGGGGAGGGAAGACCCATCAGGGTTATACATTCAGAAAGAGCTTGCCAACTTTCTGCAAGCCTCAGTTTCCTCTCTTGTGACGTGGGCCCATGAATCCCTGCTTTGCAGGATTTTGTGTGGGTTTCAAGACATGCTCAGTTAACATTAGTGCCCACCCTATTTCCCATCTCTCCACTCCCTGCAGTTCTCAGCTGCTTGCTTGGGGTAGGCCAGGATGCAAAGGGATCCAAAGCACAGATCGCTTTGTCCCCAGTCCCACTCTGTGTTCTGCAGACCCACTGGGTGACCCTGCTGGAACCGGGTACCCTGTGCCCAGCCTCTGCCTGCCTCCTGGGGGACTTTTGGCCTCCACAACCCTTCTCCTCCCGACTGCGGGTGCTGCAGCATTTCTGGCTGATTTGCAGGGAGCCCAGATGCATCTCATAAATAAAGAATGTACTGTTCTGCAGGAAGGCTGCGGCATGGCTGTGCGGGGGTGGGAAGGCTGGATGAGACGGGAGCCACGGGAGGCTGGGAGGAGCTCACCGGGGCTGATGGTCAGGCAGGGGTGATGAGAGCCTGGGAAGGTGTGAAGGGACCAGGGAGAGGGCATCATGAGGTCAGAATGTGGATTCAGACTGTTGGGCTGAATCTTGGTTCACACACCTTCCAGGTGGGTCCCTTGAGTCTCATTTTCCTCATCTGTCAAATGGGATGATATCAATATCTGGCACCATTGCGCTGTTATAGCGATTGCATTGACAGCATTTAACCCAGAACACAGAAAACAGTAAATGCTCAGTAAGTGTTATGATTTGCCCCAAACTTCCTTAGTGTCTTCCCCAAGAGCTTTGTGTTGTCTCTGCTATGGGGGGAGGGGGTGCTGAGGGTAGGATTGGGGCTATATCTGTGTCTGGGAAGAAGACCATGGGCTCCAGGCACGGGGAAAAAATAGGCAGAGGTGCTCAAGGCAACAGGGGCAGATGTTTAGAGCAAGAAACAGACACAATCACCAACTCACAAGAGCCAGGCAGGTCTCTGATAGAGACTACATTTCTGTAGCCATTTTAGGGTGGGCACTTGAGGTGTCTGGTTGGCTTCTAAAGGAGGGGGCCCTTTGGAAAGCAGAAGGATCTGGGGCCCCTGTGGATACTGGGATGACACCATCAGGATGGCCACATTGGAGCAGAGACCTTAGATAAGGCACTTTCCTTCTCTGGGTTTCTGTCCATCTCTAGCATGGTTTCCGAGAGGGCCTTCCAGAACTGCAGCATTTTAAGCTTCAAGGTTTAATCATTCCTCTGACAAACATACACTGAGGGCCTCCTGTGTGTCAGACCTTGTGTCAAGCCCTGGTGGTGCCATGGTGGAAAAAATAGAGAAAAATAGACTTCCCCTGTGAGGGATTTGACAGGTTGGTAGCGGTGTGTGTTTGTGTGTGTGTGTACAACAGACAAGTAAATGAATATATAATCCCAAACTGAAAGCAGCCCTGAAGGAGAGGGCATGGGTCAGTCCAGGAGTGTGTGTCACTAATGGACTTGACTTTCACCTGGAGGTAAGAGACGGCGTCCCAGTCATGATGAGGCTCAGGGGGGGCTGGGCTGGGCAGCGTGCAGCTGGAGCAGGAGCTGGTGAGGGACGGACGTGGAGCTGTCCGCGGTGGCCAGCCAGGGTAGGGCCTTGCACGTAATGGTAAGAGCTGGCTTTTCATACTGAGACCAGTGGGACGTCACTGAAGGGCTGTGGGCAGGGCAGTGATGAGGTCAGCTTTGCATTTTGAGAATCTTCTGGCTGGGGTGAGGGGAACAGATTGGAGGGGCCTGGCGTAGAAGCTGGAGGTCCCAGGAGGGGATGATGGAGGCGGAAACTGCTACGGCAATTGGGGGAGGGGGGAGGATGATTTGGTGAAATGTTTGAGCAGACACACTGATGGGGCTGGGGGTGCATTGCATCTGGGATGAGGGAGAAAGAGGGGGCGTGTGTGTGGGTCTTTGCAAAGTCTTCTAGAAGGCTCTTCTCCCCCACATCAATTCCTTCAGGGCCCCCTCTCGGGCTCTGCCAACATCTGCCCATCCAGGAAAGGAGCTGAGGTGGGAGGGACCGGGAGGGTGGGGGAGGCAGCCACGGGGCTGGGGGCTGCAGCCTGCGCCTTTCTCTCCGAAGCAGTGAGGCTGGCCGGCTGCAGCACCTGCTGTGAGGGCTCGGGAGCAGGTGCAGGGCGTCTGGAGGAGGGCTGCCTGCAGATGGATAATGAGACGGGATAGATGAGAGCGACACACACTTGGTTCCCCTTCTCTGTTGTCTGCACACAAAAGCTGAGACAAAGAAGCTGCAGGGACACAGGCCACGGTCCTGCACACACACATGCTGGAGACAAAGGACAGGCAGCAGGCAGATGCAGGCCCCCAAAGAACAAGGAGCGCAGGAAGGGGGGCTTGGTGACCTCAGGCAAGACCGCCTTCTCTCTAAGCCTTGCTCTGGGCACCGTCAATGAAGAGCTTGGGGGACACCAGTGGGCCCCAGACCTTGCTCGTCCCACTGGACTTATTCTTAAAGGAAAATGGATCATAGACTCTGCAAAGTGGAGGGTACCCTTTTAGGTCCCAGGGATGGAAGAAAGGCCTAAGGATAAAGAAAGCGACTGTGAATGTGGTATGGAGCTGACCTTGACCTGTATTGAGTCGAACTAATAACACGGATGCACGCGGGAAAGAGAGCAAGTAAAACTGTGGATAGGACTTGTTATTTATGTGCTGCTGCAGGCAGGGTTGGTGTTTGTCTAGTTTCCTAGACCCTTATAATACCTTCCCAGGAATAAGAACTGCAGGTCTTGGAGAGTCTCTAGCGACCCTTCCAGCAGATAGAGATAGAAATCAAGATAGCGAGAGAGAAAAGGATATTGAGAGAGAACCAGCATTTACTGAGCCCACAATGGGCAATGTGGTCTCCTCACTCACATCACCTTATTTTGCCGAAAGAGAGGTTATGTTATCCCCGTTTTACTGAGGAGGCTCAGAAAGGTGAAGTTCCTTGCCGGAAGTCATACGGTGAGTAAAGGGCAGAGGTGGGATTGAAATTCAGGTCTGCCTGGCTCCTGTATCCACGGCTTGGCTGCTGGCCCTGGTTGAGAAGGAGGCAGAGAAAGGAAACAGGACAGCGGGTCGGGTGGCAGCGGGTCTGGCAGTCCCTGGTGGATTCCTCCCCACTACACCTGTAGACGGCTGGAGAAAGCCAGATGCCTGGTGATGTTTGAACACCTGGATACAGCCGTGCCTGAAACTGATTGCCTTGGACTTGTTTCTGCTACTCGAAACTGAAAAAATCCATGACCAAAAGAGTTATACTTGTTCTTATGTTTCTTGATTCTCAGTATCTGGTACAGTGTCTGGCACTGGATAGGCTTTCTCTTGACCCCAAAGACTAGCCGTGCCACTAATATATATTCCTGTAAGCCCTTCCTTCCTTCATTACAGCACTGATCATACTTAGTGACTTCTATTCTCTCCCCAGGTAGGCGGTGAGCAGGGCTCTCTCTGTGTGGTTCAGTATCACATGCCAGATTGGCATATCATGGCTGGAGCTTCTCAAACTAGAAAGACCCTGGGTTTGTTGAGCTCAGGGTGGGCTCTACTATGGTGGGATTGGGCAGTGGGAGGGTAATGAGAAAACGGATGACCCTCTGTCCCCTTTAGCGTTTACTCACCATGCCCAGGCACACCAGTGGCTTCGTACTGCAGGCACGTGACTCCCTCTGATGGCTTTTTCTGGCCAAGAGCTCATGTTTGGTCTGTGGCCAGGGCAGCCTGGAGGTGGTCAGGGATTGATGGGCAAGAAGCATCCTTCAACTAGGACATAGGGTGTGTAAGTCCCCCAGCTTCCTTGTCCTTAGGTGGGACAGCACAGGTATGTCCCACCTGGAGGACCTCAGGACTGACTCCTACTTGCCCACACAACATGCTCATTGAATGTGGACTGAATCGTGTCCTGAAATTCAGATGTTGAAGCCCAAACTCCCCAATGGGACTGTAAGTGGAGATAGGGCCTTTATGGAGGTCACTCAAATTAAATGGGGTCAGATGGTGGGCCCTCATCCAATATAACTGGGGTCCTTATATGAAGAGGAAGAGACACACCAGGGGTTCACGCACAGAGGGAAGACCCTGTGGGGACACAGTGAGAAGGTGGCCCTCTGTAAGTCAAGGGCTGAAGCCTCAGGAGAAACCACCCCTGCTGGCACTTTGATTTTGGATTTCCCGCCTCCAGAACTGTGAGAAAAGTAATTCCTGTAGTTTAAGCTGCCCAGTCTGTGTTATCTTGTTATGGAAGCCCTAGCAGATCAAGCTGCTCATTAATGCACCTACTCTGACTTTCTTCTCTTCCCTGTCTCACTACTCTACTCCCTTACCAATGCTTCTCGGTATCACCTCCCAAATAAACTACTTGCACTTGAATCCTTGTCTAAGGGTCTGCATCTGGGGTGATCTCGGCTAACATCCCCATCCACGCCTTATGCAGGGGGACTGCTGGCCTTCACGCATTCAGGTACCCATGGGGGCAGGACAGAGAACACTAGACTCTACTCGTCCACGGCCATGGTCTTGAACCAGTGAAATCTCTCTGGAACTGAGGCAGAGATTAAAGGCCGCTGTGCCTGCCCAGGGCGGGGAGACTGAACGGACATCAGTGTGACCCCAGCAAGGTGGCAGGGTCACTGTCCAGCTGCGGTGGGGCTGTGCGTCCTTCCTACGGGTAGGACGGGGTGAGCCTGAATGCAGTCAGGTGGTTAGAGCTTCTGAACACAGCTGCTGGAATCAGATCGTGCTAAATCTGAATTTCAGTGTCACCACTTTCTAGGAGGCCGACCTTGGGTAAGTCCCTTCGCCTCTCTGAGCTTCACTTTCCTTATCTGTCAGAAGAGAGGTGCTATTGATACTTCTCCGGAGGGAGCAGGGAGGGAATGTGGGTAAAGCGCTGGGAACCGTGGCAAGTAAGTGGGCAGGGGGTCAAGTTCATTACCTCTGAAGGTGGTTACAGGGGGGCAGAGGCATTTTGTAACTACATGGAATTGTTGAAAGGCATATTTTTTTTCTGCCCACACGCTGCTCCCTTCTGCTGTACAGACACCTCCCACTAAATTCAGGGAGCCCTGCCCCACCCTCACCCGGGGCAAGGATGGCTGCTTGCAGGAGTCAAATGAAATTTTGTATCTGGGTGCAACTTGCTCGGGGAACAGCTGTCAGAGATGAGCTCCCCTGATGGACGTACATGGTCTCCGTTAATAACATGGCTGGAGGGCAGACGAAAGCTGGCTCTCCCCAGAGCCTTTCGTCACAGGCTGTGGTGTGGCAGGTGCAGCCAGGCAGAGAGGTGGCACTGGGGCTGTGTGTGTGTCTGTGTGACTAGTTTAGGTAACAAGATGAAAAAGCCCACCCTGCCTCTCCTCTAGAACCCCTTGACTAGGTACAATGGGGAGTATAAAATGAAACGAGGCACAGCGAGGTATATACCCCCAAAAGGGGAAAAGAGGGACCCAGAGAAATCCTTGTACGTGCTCGTTCACAAGACATTATTCATAGTAGTCAAAAAGTGAACCCAGGGCCGGCCCGGTGGCTCAGGCGGTTGGAGCTCCGTGCTCCTAAATCCGAAGGCTGCCTGTTCGATTCCCACATGGGCCAGTCGGCTCTCTACCACAAGGTTGCCGGTTCAATTCCTCGAGTCCCGCAAGGGATGGTGGGCAGCGCCCCCTCCAACTAAGATTGAACACGCCATCTTGAGCTGAGCTGCCGCTGAGCTCCTGGATGGCTCAGTTGGTTGGAGCGCGTCCTCTCAACCACAAGGTTGCTGGTTCGACTCCCACAAAGGATGGTGGGCTGCGCCCCCTGCAACTAGCAACGGCAATTGGACCTGGAGCTGAGCTGCGCCCTCCACACTAAGACTGAAAGGACAACAATTTGAAGCTGAACGGCACCCTCCACAACTAACATTGAAAAGACAAGAACTTGACTTGGAAAAAAGGCCTGGAAATAAACACTGTTCCCCAATAAAGTCCTGTTCCCCTTCCCCAATAAAATATTTAAAATAAATAATAAAAAGTGAACCCAAAAGTCCATTGGCAGATGAATAAACAAATTGTGCTATATCCAGACGATGGCATATTATTCAGCCATAAAAAGAAAGATTGTTGCATGTTACAGCGTGGAGAAACTTCCAAAACAGTATGCTAAGTGAAATAAGCCAGAACCAAAAAGCTGCATATTGTATGATTCCATTTATGTGAAAAAATCAGAACAGGCAAATCCGTAGAGACAGAAAGTAGATTTGTGGTTGCGAGGGGCTGGGGGGAGGGGAGAATGGGGAGTAGCTGCTTACTGGGTGTGGAGTATTATTTTGGGATGATGAAAATGTTTGGGAACTACAGAGAAGTGGGGATCATAAAACACTGTGAACGTGCTAAGTGCCCCTGAATTGTTCACTTTAAAGTGGTTAGTTTTGTATTATGTGCAGTTCACTTAAAAAAACAAATGAACAAACACATGAGGGCTCAGTGGCACCCAGGGGGCTGATGACAGAGTTGCGACTGGAACCCTGGTTTCTTGGGGGCACCTGTGTTTTCTAGGGGCTGCTTTAGGATAAAGAGAAACCTGAGTCCCTTCTCTTGGGCATGTCACCAGGGTCAGAATTCCCCTGGAAATGTTAGGCTGTGGGGCAGACTCATGAGGCAAAGACTATCTAGCTTGCAGACCCTAGAAGCTGTAGTGTCTCATGAGAATAGGTGAGGGAACCAACCATTCCAGTTTAAAGAGGCAAACTTTATTCTGAAGTCGATCTTCAGTGTGATGGCGCTTCCTCCCTATGGCAACGAATACTCCCATAAGAAGCGACTCAGGCCATTGTCAAGACAGGCAGAAGAGAGAATGCTGATGTTTCTCTTTGGGGCTCCATCTGGTGCTTATCTGCTCCTGGGCTCTGGGGGACCCAAGGCAGCCCCGTAAATGTCACCTGGATGACTGGAGCTCTTGGCAAGTTGTGGTGAGGATGACATTTACCATATTGGGGTATGCTCTGCAATGTCCTGGGTCTCCCTGTAGGATAAGGTGAGGGTCAGAGTGACACTGATGGGGAGACAAGAAGGAGGCCAGCTCTAGCTATCGAGCTAGATGTGAACCCCCAAAGAGTCAGTGGTAGTGCCCAGAGCCTACAGGAGATGAAGGGGGCACTGTGGCTCTGTAACCCTCCCCAGGAAAATGGACGTTGCTAGGGAAGATTTTGCTCACCACAAGGGCACTCAGCGGACAGATGGAAGGAGGGCAAAGGACCAACTGAATCGCACGAGACAGCCAATTGGGGCTACCTGTGATAAAGAAATGTGCCATGTTAGAGAACTGGGGACAGAGGACAGCAGGCAGGACCGTGCTCTTTTGGTATCCACTGGACATGGAGTCTGGCCCTTCCCTGCAAGGCTCACCCCGAGCCACCTGAGTTAGACATGGTCACTTTGCAGTGAGCGCATGGGAGCTTTTCATGATCACCTCTTTCGCCCCCCCCCCCCCATTTCCCGTTGCTGCTCTCCTTGAAAGGATATCCCTAGAATCCAGATACGGGGAAACAGGGCCATGGAGTCGTTATTGTTCATCTTTGAGAAGCCCCAGGGAATAGAAGTGTTGCAAACTGAGAGCTGGCAAGTGTCTTGATTTTTTCCAAATGGATATTGGAAACGATAGGCTGATACTCAGGAGAAATTGGGAACAGCTTATGAAACAGGTGGCTTGGGAATACTTAAACAAGAAAGGGTGACCCCTATACATTCCATGTTCATTTAGAACATGTCACATCGAAGGCCATCTCCTGTTTTGTTTGTGGTTTGGTGATCCAGGAGAAAGTTGTAGACCTGGTTATGACAACAGTTGAGCTGTGTACTCTGGGCAATTCTGTGACTGCATCCCATGTTGCTGTTCCACGTGGGTCACACTTCTCTGGCAGAGGCTGTATCTGGGAACTCCTGGGACTGTCAGGATTCCTGTAATGGCCTTGGGCCTTACTCATTGGAAATGTGTTATAGGTGTGTTGAATCGGGTTTGGATTTTCTGAAGATCAAGGTAGTAGTGTTGGGGTGGGCAGCAAGAGCTAGGCAGTAGAGAAGATAGCTAGTCAACTTGGAATCGAAACTAGTGGGTTCAAATCCCACCTGGGCCCTTTAGCGTGGCTGTGGGCAGCTCTCCTTGCCTCTCTGAGTCTTAAAGTCCTTAAGCAGCGAAGACGATAAATATTGTACACAGAAGTGTGACAATTAAAGGAGATAGAGTATTACAAATAATAAACTATGTTTTTGAGCCCGTACGAAACGCCAAGGGACTGTGCTAAGCACCCTGCCCCCCACGCATTTTCTCATTTAACCCAGACAACCCTTAGCTGTGGATTCTAATATTATCTCTACTTTAGGGAGCAGGAGACTGCATCTCAGGAAGGGTGTGCAGTTTGCCCAAGGTCATCTGTTAAGGAACATGGACAGAGATGAAATTTAAACCCAGGCTGGGCTGGTCTGGTTATAGAGGCCCCTGGGAGCGTCTAGAACAGTGGTTCTCAAGCTTGAGTGTGCATCCGAATATTCTGGAGGGCTTGTTAAAACACAGACCTCTGGGCCGCACCCCAGAGTTTATGACCCAGTAGCTCTGTGGTGAGGCCCGAGAATTCTCATTTCTAACAAGTTCCCAGGCGGCTGATCTAGGACCACTTTGTAGCATCACTGCTCTAGCTAACGGTAAGTACTGAGGAGAAGGCAGTTAAAAAAAGTAAAAGGCCAAACTTAGACAAGTTAGGACAAGCAATGCAGTGGCACGAACATGGGCGGGAAGACGCGGACGTGGGTTCACATGTTGATTCCACCATAAGCTCGCGCCCACCTCGGGTTAATTGAGAGGCACACACCGCGGCTGTGCGGGTTAAGCACGTTTTCCTCCAGGACCCGTCTCTTCACCCTCATTCGCCGGGGTCCAGGCTTCTGCTCCCCGAGTCCGCGGTCGCGCGCCAAACGCGCCCCTCCATCCTGCGCTCTAGGCGGCAGAGTCCAGCCCGGCAAGCGTTGCCATGGTAGCACAGTGGGCCAGGTTGCTCAAGGCTCAGCTTGCCGCTGGGCTCGCCCCTTTGTGTGGCAGGGATGGCGGTGTGCTCCCCCCAGTCCTGGCCGCACCCGACCGCCCCGCCCAGACCCTCTGGAGGCGGTAGGAGATAGGGTGTGGGATGGCCGGGACGCAGGGAGGAGGACCGGGGCCGAACGAGGGGCGGAGGGGGGGGGGGTGCGGGCGCCTCCGCCTGCCAGCCGCTCCCGCATTAAAATTTCATGGGCGCTGCAGTAGCTACAAAGACGACGCTGGTTGCGCTCGGGGGACCAGAGGGAGGGAGGCTGCGGACGAGTGCGGGGAGGAGTTTGCGATGGGAGGTGCTTGCAGGGGCTCCCCCAGTTCTGCGCTGTGAGCCCGGGCACAAAGAGCCCTCTGCACTCGTGCCGCAGGACCGCGGACCCGAGGTAAGCCACCACCTACCTCATCTTTACAGCCCTCCCTCCCCAAGCGTCCTTGTCCCCGCTCCGGGAGCTCCCTAATTCCCCGAGGCTGGGGTCCGGGAGGGTAGGTCCCAGGGTCCCAGGCAGGGTTCAGGGGACGGCAAACGCTGCCTCCGGTGGCCCTCATTTGATGGATGAAGAGCCTCTCCAGCCTGCAGTTGTCAAATTTAGCCTGGACTCGGGCTTGGGTGGGGCAGCGGGGAGGGAGAGGGGAGGATGCTCTGGGAGTCCAGGGCGGATGGGGGGGGGTGTCTTACAGTCATGATCTGAGGGGGAACAAAGATCTTCCCTTCCCCGATTACTAGAAAGACAGGACGGGACCCCGGACCTTTTCGCTCACCAGGTTAGCCGGTATCTGGCCAAGCCTTGGACTGAGCCCAAATGGTCTCAGAACTGGGGGTGGGGCGTGGGGTGGCGGAGTGGGGTCCTGGAGCTCCCTGCCCTCGTACCGAGACCTCCCCCCACCATCGTCTCAGCCCCCACCCCAGCGCCTGCGAATGCTCCACTTGTCGGACCCAAATTTCCGATGTCCGGCGTTCTGTGTGGCTCCCAAAGAGGTGGCGAGGGCCCGAAAACCCTCTTCGTTGAGAAGAATAATGACATTGATAATGATAACACCGCCGTTTACGGAGCGCTTACTCTATGCCAACAGCACGCTCAGTGCTTTGCACGCGTTACCACAACAGTCCCGCTAGGTGGTGAGCACCCCATTTTAAAGATGAGGAAATTGAGATCCAGAGAGGGTGAGGTATACATCCAAGGTCACACAGCCAGTGATTTTGAATCTAGATTTGTCGAACTCTAAAGCCCTTGTTACTTATCCAAACAGGGCTGGGGGGACGCCTGAACCCACCAGCTCCCTTCCCACCTCTCCCCTCCAATACTCTCTCTAGAGAGACTGGGAATTGGGGGAGGAAGGGACCAGATCTCTCCTCTCCCTCAGCGGAGGGCCCTGGGCTAGAGAAATTGCTTCTCAGACTGTGCAGGGGGGAGGCCCTGAGAGCCCGGATTCCTCACCCTCATCCCAGGCATCCCATGGCTGCGGTGCTCGGCGATTGCTGGCGCGCGTACCCCACTGCAGTGCCGCGGCGGGGTGAACGCCCCCACCTGCTGCTGGGGCGGGGGGGGGCGGAGAGGAGGGAGGCAGTAGTGCGGGGAAGGGTGGGGAGAGAAAGGAGAGAGGACATGAGGGAAGCGGCTTTGTTTTTTTTTTTTTTCAGTGCCAGCCTCAGACTGAGCGCTGGCCCGGCAGGCGCGGTGCTTTACTTTCCAAAGCACATTCCCACTTGGGAGCTCCTGGGGGCTGTGCAATCGCTTGGCCTGGGGTGGGAGTAGGGTAAGGGTGAGTAATTCCTCTTGACAGACAGGGAAACCTGAAGACAGTGTTTCTCAGACTTTAGGGGCGGTGCTTCCAATACGCAGACGTCGGGGCCACGTGGCCAGGCATGAGTCAGCAGGGTTGGGGTGGGGCTGGGCGTCGGGATGTGTGTGTACCCAGACCTCCCCCCCTTCCTGTTGCGGGAGGTCAGGTCGTCCGTTGAGAGAACAGTGCCTGGAACTCTCCCCTTCGCCCCTCGCGCAGAACCATGTAGTAGTGAGAGCAGAATGGTTTCCTTGGGGACCCTTCGCCAGCCCCTAGCTTTGGGTGGCATTGAACTCATCCTAGGCCCAGTTTCGTTAATTTCACGTTGAAAGAATTTTGCGGGTAACGTCCCTCATGCCCCCAAGGCCCACCTATGTTGTTCTTTCACGACCTTTGCCATTGAGAAAGATGTCGCAATGTACCCTCCATCCTTCTTGCTACAATTTTGACCTCTCTCTCCAACTCAATGGAGGAGAGAGCTCAAGTCTTCAAATAACGCCTCACCCTGAACTTTAGAAGAACCACTCTCTGTGCCCGCTTTAAAAATGAGAATTTTATAATTTTGGCGATTATTTTTGTATACATTTAATAATAAATTAATAAAATGCATGATAATTGTGGAAGACTTGGGGGGAACAGGGAAGAAACCTCGGTAGTCTCATCACCCAAGAGTAACTACCGTATTTACCATTTTCAGGTATTTCTTTGTTGTACATATTTCTATTACTGAAAATACTAATTGAAATTGTGCTATATGTATACTGCTTTTAAAAATTTACATCAGATGTATTTCTCCGTGTTTTTATGCCCTTTGCAGACATCATTATAAGAGGGTTAGTGTTCCGTGGAATAGACAAACATGCTCTACTCAGGTCCCTATTGGTCCTGCCAGTTGTTTCCATTTTCCCCTCCCCTCCCCCCTCCCCTCCCCTCCCCCCTCCCCTCCCCTCCCCTCCCCTCCCCCTCCCCTCCCCTCCCCCCTCTCCTCCCCTCCCCTCCCCCCCCTTTCCATTCCTTTCTTTTTAAACATCTTTGTTTCTTCTTTTCTTTTTAAACATCTTCATTTTTAAGGTCCTTTCCCTGGACCTGATCCATGCTCCTGCCGGGGGAAGGATTCTGCTCTTTGAATTGCTCATACATTGAGGCATTGAGGCAGTGTGCTGTGGTGGAAAGAGAAGGAATTGAGAGTTACTGTTACCTGTGTGTGAATTATTCTCCCCTCCTGTTCTTTGTGTCAACTTCAGTAAGGAGGTATTTTCCCTTGTCTGAGCCTCAGTCTCCTTACCTGTAAAGTGGGGGATCATAGTCCCTGCTTTAAAAGGCTCTGTTGAGGCTATGAACCAGCATGTGTAAAATGCCTGGTACCCAGTAGGTACTTAATAAAGACATGGCTGCTATTAGCACCCCTTGTGTACAGGCTGAGTTCACTCACTGGGTCCCTGAATCTTGTATATATCCTTAGTTATTTGCTTTTATTTTGTACTGGGCTGTTGTTTCCTCTCCTGGGTGATCCTTGGGCTGTTTGAGCAGCAGTGTTTCTGGAGCATTGGGTCCATTGTGCAAGTTCAATGGGCTGGTGAATAACTTATAGGCTTGTCCTTTGTTCCCAGGGGATCCCTCCTCAGGTCTCTGCAGCCTGGCTCATCTGTCAGCTGGAGCTCTGGAACAATAGCCAGAGATACCCAGGGGCAGAGGTAAAGACCAGCTGAGAGTGACAGCTGTCTCTCCATCCCTCTGTAGGTTGATTGGATCCGATGAGGCAGGTACCCCCTTCTTCCTTGTGGTGCCAGGTGGGCCCCTCTGGAAGCTACTGAATGAGTCGTGGAAGGGAAGGAGGGGCTGAACTATCCTGTACTCCAGGGTGTGGAATAGATCATTAAGGGTAACCAACTCCTTCTACCACTGAAACATTTATTAAGGTTCTTGCTGGGGGCCGCCTCATGGGCACTCCATGACAATGCTGGGAGTTGGGCATTACAGATGAGAAACTGAGGCTCAGGGAGGTGAAGTGACTAACTCAGGGTCACACAGCAAGCTAGTTGCAGACTCAGGATTTGAACCTGGATGTAGTATAACTCTGAAACATGTGTTTGTAACTACTACGTTACTCGACCGTCTCTCCTAAAAGCAAACTTAATCAGTTGCCTGAAGACCATGGAATCAATTGGAATAAACTGATCTGAGATTAGTCAGCAATCATGGTCTGATTTTTTTCAGTCATAGCAATGCTGATGACTGCAGTGTTTGCCATTTACCCGTATCTTCCTCAGGTCTTTTCCCATTTAATATCTCCACCCCCCCACCCCCGCTCCCATATTTGAACATAAGTTTTCTGCCCCTTTGTGTGCAATAGAACTGTTTAGAATTCAATTGCACCATTTTCTATCTGGGTGACCTTGGAGCAAGGCACTTGACCCTGAACCTCAGTTTGATCATCTGTAAAATGGGGACAATAAAACCCAACTCTTGTTTTGTCAGGTAGGTATAGGTGCCCCCAATGACTGTCTGTTCTCAGGAAATGTTAGCTTGCCTTCCTTTCCCTCTTTCTTGCTTTTCTCTCTCCCCTCAACCCCTCCCCCCCAATACACAGATCAGTGTGTCCGTCCTTTGAGGGAGATTTGAATTCCGAAGCTCCTCTTTTGTGTATGTTGTTTGAATTCATGCAGAAACAGTGTGTTCTGCTCCTCTGCAGACGCCCCTGCGCCCCTCAGCACGTCTCCTGTGTGGGGCTCCCCACAGCACATCTTGTAATTCCCTGGGAGCTTGCCTTATTCTTGGCACTCACTCATCAAAGCAATTTAGGTCAATGTCTCCTGTATGCTTCCGCTCTCTGGGTAGCTAGTTTATTCCAGAGTCAGGGAAAAAAAACCCACCCCAAACCCAGAGGGAGCCTACAATACAACTGAATGCATGTTTCCCTGACAGCTGTTCATCCTTTACCAGAAACAGTGCTCCGAGTTTAGGGGGGGAAATGAATAACCTGTGGATGGTGTTAATGAGCAGTGTGGACAAGGGTAGTAATTAATAATAACGTAAGAAATAATAGAATGCAAGTGCATAGATAATATTTACCGTCCTCTTTAATCCTCACAGCAGCCTTGGGAGGTGGGCACCATTATTTTCCCCATTTTATAATATAGATAAGCCAGGTCCCGAGCGGTGATGCACTTACTCACAGTGGCACAGCAGGATGGGAGTCCACGCCATACAGCCCGTGTCCTTTCCACGGTGTTAGGATGTTTGGGTTGGTGCTGACCTGACCGAGATATCTCCTGGCTTGCTTCTAATCCGCATCCGAGGAGATGGGTTTTTGGCAAATGCTGTCATTTCAGACCAAGACCGTGGCATCTGTTCTCCAACATGCCCATGGGTACGTATTTGTTCCCCCACCCCTCTCTCTTTCTCTCTTGATGACAGCTGGAGGCATCGCCCTGTCCACACATGTGGTTCCAGACATGTTCACATGGCCGCCGTGACCCTAACGGCCTCAAAGGAGTAACCAAGGTGCCTCTTCTTCTCCTGTGCACCCCTGGGATGGTAGCGACCAGCGTCATGCTATGTGTTAAGGTCCACCGTGAAATTCTTATATGCTGAGACCTCCTGAAGCTCAGAGGTAGGCGGGACCTCTAGTGTCTCCTCAATCAAAGTTTCCCTAATGGAGCACCTGATCTTGGTTTGAAGCATGTGTGTGTGTGTGTGTGGGTGGCTTATGTGGGCTAGTGGGGGCTGATGCTGGAGCCCTGGCGCCCCCCACCAGGCCTCTGTGCTCAGACCCTTCTTGGTGCTTGTCCTGTAACTGAGTTTTGAAAAAATAACTTTATCGACGCACCATTTACATACAATAAAATGCACCCATTTAAAGTATATGTTTCAATGTGTTTTGATAAATGTATACACCTGTGTAACCACCACCACAGTCAAGATAGAAAACATTTTATCACTCTCAGATTTTCCCCTTGTCAATCCCCTCCTAGCCCCATTGCAGGAAACCTCTGATCTGCTTTCTATGACTATAGATAAGACTTTTTTTCTAAAGTTCATGAATATGGAATCTTTTGTGTTTGGCTTCTTGCTTCGCGTAGTAGTTCTGAGGTGCTTACTTGCTTTTGCATGTATCGGAAGTTCTGTGCCTGTCTAACTTCGTGGAGGCATAATTTAAATATCATGTTACTCCCCCATTTCAAGTGCACCGTTCAATGGTTTTTAGTAAATTTCCCAAGTTGTACACCCATCCCCATAAATCTGTTTCACAGTGTTTTCATTGTCTCCAATAAGCTCCCTCTCACCTATTTACTGTTATTCCCCATCGTACTCCTAACCCCAGGCAAACACTAACCTACTTTCTGACTCTGTAGTTTTGCCTTTTCTGGACATTTCTTATAAATAGAATCATCCAGCATGTCGTCTCTTGTGCCTGGTCTCTTTCACCCTGGATAATATTTTTGAGGTTCGTCCGTGTCATAGTATGTATCAATAGTTTGTCACTTTTTATCGCTACTGAGTAGATTGCATTCTATGAGTATACCCCAGTTGGTTTATCCCGTCACCAAGACTGGGGGTTAAATTTGATCTGTGCTTCCTAACTGGGTATGTACACCCCTGCCCTGGGAGGCATATATGCTGCAGGATAAATACGGCCCGTATTTCTGGAACATTAGTGTGCCACAAAGATTTAGTCAAAGTTGAAATAATTCACTGGTGAAAACAATTTTTGGAACTCTCATTGTGTGCCAGGCGCTGGCTATAAGTTTCGAGAATAATTAATTTCGAGTCACATGTTGGGTACGTGGGCATATTTGTCTGACCTCAAAGCCCGTCCCTTCCTTTCTGCCCTCCTAGACAGCTGTCAGCTTGACTCAGGAACTAAAGCTTCCCTTGAAACCCTCACTGCCTTAGTAACATCAGGGATTTGGGTCCACAGGGCCAAGGGATAGGGTATTTGTGGTCAAATGCTGTTCCTTTGAGCTTCCCAGGGTCTCTTTACAGAGTGCAGCAAGTTCCTAGGATAGAGGAGAGAGAAGGGTATTTCTGAGCGCTTCTGGACCTTCAAGAACACACTGGGAAGCAGCCTTGCAGATAAGTATTCAAACTTACCAGCCCACAGCCTACCAGCCTGCCCTCTCCTGGTCTGTGCAGGAAAAATGCAGTAATCCAGAATCCTCAGGTGGGAGGGGAACTGGTGATGCAGCTCGTTCACTTCTCTATCTCTATGCCACAAAGAAAGAGCTTGTCACCCCTTTATGGGGCCCCATAAAGGGTAATTCTCACACCCCACTTTTGGCATCAAGGCTGGTATTTTATAAACTCCATCGTCAGGAACTCCTGAGGAGCCGAGTTTAATGACTTTACCTTGAGTACTTGTAGAGCTGGTGTCAGGAGGAGGCTGGAGACTCCTGGTGGTCCGGGCTGGCCCTTCTCTTCTCAGCTCTGGTCCTTTGTCATCATATTTATAAAACTCGGGCCGGGCTCCTTTGCCTGGCAGTCCACTGGGGACCCGAGCACTGTGCTTACGGGGCAGTCTTCTCAGTGCCAAGGTCTGAGTATATCTCCAGCCCCGGACCTGTGCCCCAAGTCCCAGGTGCTGACAGCAAACTCTGAAAATATGCTGAGTGGGACCCCGACTCTCCTGGCCCAGGTCTACCAGTCGATGAAGGTAGCTTAGCTGTCACCAAAAGCAAAACTTGGGAGATGGTTCGGGTCAGGATTAGTGGGCATTTGCTGGTGGGGAGGAGTGGGGGGTAGAAAAAGAACCAGCTGAGCGCAAGGGCCCTTGCTATTTCCCACCCACTGCCTCAGACTGTGGGTTACCACTGTGCATCTTGGGTGACTGCCAGGGCTGGAAGGGCCCATAGCCCAGGGCGAGGGACAGACTTTCCAGGGCTACACAGAATGGCAGAGCTGGGATCAGAACTCCTCTCCTGATTCTGTTCAGTTTTTTCTGGTCACATTCTGCTGTCGTCAAGGACCAGGGAGGTGGGTGAAGGACATTCTGGGGTAGGAGGAAGGCAGGTGGAGGGCAGTGTGCCCAGGCCCCACCTCCCTGTCTCCTGAGCCTTCTTATTAGCATAGAGGCCAGGACCTGGGGTGGGGGCCCGGGTGCGGTTTTCTCCTGCAGTGTGGTTGGCTCTTTTGTCTTCCAGGATGGGCCTGTGGGGTCTACAGAGGAAGGAGCCGGAAGCTGGGCCCAGGCTGCCAGCATGTTGGCTGGGGGCTGCCAGGTAAGTCTGGGTTGACATAGGAAAGGGAGGTTCCACTGAGCTTAGTTACGTGGGATTGTCCCGCCACCTACGGTGCCTGGCCAGACACTTCCGCTCATGAAAACAAGGCCTGGGAGCCAGGTGTCTGGAAGGCTTGTTCTGCATGGTCTTGGTGGGGGTAGGTTGATGGTAGAGATTTCAGCGTGTTCCTTCATTCAGCACAAACATGGACTAAGCCCCTTCTCCCAGCCTGAGGATCCAGAAGCGAACACCAGAGATGTGGTTCCACCATCTCAGATCTTCATGTAAGAAAGTGCTTTATCACAGCGTCAGAGAGCGAGGGAGTGCCCTGTCCTGGGAGGAATGCATGTGCGTGTGTGCGTGTGTGCGTGTGTGTGTACTGGGGGAGAGTGGTACAGAGGTGCCCTCAGTGGGAATGTTGCAAAGGGAATCCAAGCCTCCTGAGGACTCTGAAGGTCCTTTCTGCCCACTTGAACGCTTGCCCCTTCTCCATGAGCAATGCCTGTGGGGCTGGCTCGGGGCTCCTGTTACTGTTTTTCCAGCCTCTGAGCTCGCTAGCCCTGCCAAAGAGTGGGATCCATGGCCTTCATCACTTCGTCTCTAGTCTTTAATTTCTTCTAAAAGTGATTAGTATCTAGAGACCTCCCCGCCTCCCAGTCTAGGTGTTGGGGGCCCAGGAGGGAGGCTGGCGGTCTCTGAAGGCATCCTCCTCAGACTTGGGGTTAGGATTGGGGGCTGGGGAGGCTGGGGATAGAGTCGGTTTCCTCATCCTAACTTGCTGTGCCTCCTCCAGGCAGCTCTGCCCTGCCACACCTCCAGGACTCCTGGCCTCGTGTTGTCTTTGGAGCCCAGGTGACTCTGGCAGCAGCCTTTGGTGGTTTTCTGGAACCCTGGACCATTCCCCCAAGATCTTCTTCTTCCCAACTCCTGGGATGGAGCCTTCCGTGGACAAAGGGCCCTCCTGGTTGGTGCTCAGCCAAGGACAGGACCTGGCTTAGGAGGCCAGCTCAAGGGGTGCGAGGGTGGCCGTCAGCCCTCTGTCCCCTCTGCGCCCTCCTGGACCTTGCCTGCTGGGCCTTCCGGTCTGGGCCTGGAAGCCAGTTCCTGACCTTGTGAGGACGTGGTGACTCCTCACATCCCTGCTGGTAATTAGACAGAGCTCGGCCTGGGCAGAGGCCCCACTGACTGGACCCTCCCTAAGGCCAGGTCCTGAAGGACAAGGACACTACGGGACCCAGCAGGAACCTGCGATGGGAGTTGGGCGAGCGGCCAGTGGGAGGGTGGGGAGACGCAGCTCAGCGGCTGCTGTGGGCTGGAGTCTGTCTTGCGTCGTTTGCTTTATGAGTGATGCTCATTTTTGGGGTGTTTCTTGGATGGGGCTTTTCCGTGCGTCTCTTCTTCCTGATGGTCGGGGTCTGGGAGGAACGCGGGCCTTCTCCCAGGTTGAGTTCTGGGAGGGGCAGCTGGAGGGGGAAGGGGTATGCTATCCTGAAATGCGAGGGTTTCCAAGAGAGGAGGAGACCCAGGCCAGGGGGTGTGGCCAGGAGGCGGACACCGGGCCTGTTCCCACCATCCAAAGGGAATGGGCTGCAACCAGCCTTGCCCCAAGGCTTGAGGGGTAACTCAGCCCGATTTCTGAGCCCTACTCCTGTTGTACCCGATCCTCGATTCTGTCCTTGTGGGGCAAAGGCAGGCAGGCAGGGCAGCTCCCACACACACACGTGCAGCTTTCCCCACCACACAGACTCACTTCCATGCCTACTCTCCCTTCTCCACTTGTTCTAGTCCCCTCCAGAGGGGCTGTTCCCAGTGCTTGCACAAGAGCAGCTGTGGCCTCCTCCGGCCAGTTTCAAAGCAGCATGTCCTTTTCTCGGCTGGGGGAGGGGGCCTATTATTAGTTTGCTGGAGCTGCCATCACGAAATACCACAGACTGGGTGGCGTAAACAGCAGAAATATGTTTTCTCACGGTTCTAGTGGCTGGAAGTCCAAGATCAAGGTGCCAGGGTTGGTTTCTCCTGAGGTCTCTCTCCTCAGCTTGGAGAGGACCTCCTTCTTGCTCTTTTCACATGGCCTTTTCTCTGCACACAGGCAGGGTAGGGGGTGAGGTGGGTAGGTGTGGGAGGGAGGAGACGGAGAGGTCTTCCACTTTTTATAAGGACACCACGCCTATCAGATTAGGGCCCCACCCTATGACCTCGTTTAGCCTTAATTACCTCTTTAAAGGCTGTACCTCCAAATATAGTCACCTTGGGGGTTAGGGCTTAAATCTCTGAATTTGGGGAGAGACACAATTTAGTCCAGAATAGGTCGTCACCACAAACGTGGAAAGCTGGAACCAGCTCCTCGTCACAATCCCCACCCCCACAGGGAAGGGGAGGAGGAGCAGAGGTTTGGGAAGTGGTAACAGTGTGAGGGGGGCTGTGCTAGGGTGGCCCTGGGTCTCCTGGGGACACACAGAACGAGCAGGACCTAGGGCAGCAGGGAGGGGCCCCCAGGAGAGGGATGTTCTGGGAGAGCCCAGGCTTTGGATTGAAGGTGTGTACTCTGCAGTATCACCTTAGGCAAGTTACCTCTCCCTGATTTCCAGTCTGAAATGGGTCATCTGCTCCCTTGGGGGACACACGGGGGGAGTCGATGAAATCATGTGCTTGCACAGTGCCTGCCTCTGAAAAGTTCCTCGCTAAATGCTCCCATCCACCTGCGAGTTTGGTTTTAGGGCTTATCTATTTTGGGAGCTCTGGACTGTAAACTCAGCATCTTCAGATCCAGAGGCATTTCTGACTCGCCCTTCCCTTCCGGTTTCCTGAAGATCCCTCTCTAAGCAGCTTGGGGAAGTGGCTGTATTTCCAAATGCTTCTGAGGGTATTTCACTTTTACTCTCATCAGAATTGAGCATCTGCTTTGGGCCCTTCCCTGTGTTAACCACTTGCGGGGAGATACAGGTGAAGATCTAGGCTTGTTTCCAACCTTCAGAATTTCGTAGCCATGCTGAGTGGGAGAACACCAGCTCGCCACAGAGAAGTGGAGAATGGGGCAGAAACCCGTCTACTGAGGCACAGCTTCTGAGAGTGTGCAGGGTGGGAGTGAGATCTCAGCGTGGGCTGCAGCAGTCTGGACAGGCTTCCCAGCAAAGCTGACCCAATCAGGGCCTTGAAGGATGAGAAAGATGTGGTTTAACTGAGATCTTCCAGGGGAAAATTAGAGCAGAGATTCCCAAAGTGAGTTCTAGGAGATGTTATTGGTCTTTAAAAAAAGAAAAAAAGGAAAATATGTTCGAATCTGGCAGCTTTCTGTAGTGCAGGACTTATCAGAGCCTTTAAAATGCCGGTGGGAATTGTGAATACTCAAGGACAAACAGAAGATGAGGTATTCCCCAAAACTTGACGGGACAGAACCTTTTCTTTTTTTTTTAAACTCATTTAGAACTGTGGGAGATGTTAGGCTGGGTTTTCTGTGGGAAAACTATAGCAGTGATAGGAGATGACATAAGGAGGGCACAGACAGGTGCTTTGCAGCATCGACTAGAAAGGCAGCAGACCGGGGGGGCTAGGGAGTCTGACCTTGGTTGTAGGAGTCAGGCAAGCTCTATGCAGTTTTGGTATGAGGAGGAGACAGGCTAGTAGTGGTTGGAACATCTAGAAGCCTGGCTCTTGGTGATCTGATGAGATGTCCACTGGACGCGGTGGCTCTGGGGCATCAGACCTTTTGTGGGAAGGTGCTGGTGTGTGTGCGCGCGTGAGTGTGACAGGACCCAGCTTTCTGGGAAATGGGCTGACCAGAGGCAGGCAGGGCGTTTCTAACCAGGACAAAGAGGGACTGTTTCTAGGGGAACTGAAGTGTTTGGCGGGGGGTCTCTGAGGCCCAGGCAAGAAATCGGGAAGCCAAATGCTTCTGGTCAGGGTCCATTTGGATAGGCTTGATTCTGGTGGGGCTGAGGGGCTGGGAGGCAGTCCCCTGCCCTGGTCAGCCCAGCTCCCTGGCTGGTGGGGACAGTGGGCATCTGGAGCTGCAGCTGAGGGGCCGGGACAGTGTTGCATGGTGTGATTAACCTACTAACCCAGGGCTCGGCCGGGACGCTGTGGTGTGTGACGAGGTGCCTGGCCTTCTGACTAACCCACTAATCAGGCCCGAGCATGCCCTACTAACTCCCCGCAGCCAGACCCTACTAACCTTGCAGCTCAAGGGCCTTTCTCGGGGCTCGGACGTGGGCGTACCTGAGGCTCCGGAAGGCCCTGCCCATGGCCTGGCATCTCTGTGCAGACCCACATGCCAGGGCAAGGCGTGCACATAGGACTCGCCAATTCTGCCACGTCCTGCTGGGTGACTTGGAGCAAATCACCTCACCCTTCGGAATCCATTTCCTCAGCGGTAGTCTGGGGGTACTGACCATTATTACCTCAGTGAGGAGTCCTATGAATATTAAGGTCTTGACAAGTGGCAGGTACTTGACAAAACAAAAAGTAGGAGGGTGGGGGTGGGAGGCCCCGAAAAGCTGGTTGATCACGTTCCCGCCTCAGCCCTGGTGCCTCTGGGTATTCTGCACATAGACCCCTCTGCCTGGGGCCAGACACTCGCTTTGAACCCCTAACCGTCTCTTCCCCCAATTCTTCCTCCTCCTCAGCTTTTTCTTCCATAGGCAGCTCTTTTGTTCGGTTACTAACCCGTCTAACCTGGGGGCGCCTCAGGTGCACCTCGACCATCCCTTAACCAACTAACGGACCTGCGTGTGTTCTTCCTTTTATCCTAGTGACTCCTGTGTGTGTCTGCTGAGGTGCCCCTGTCTGCTGGTGCTGTGCTCTGACTTACTAACCCAGCCCCTACTAACCCTGTTTTCTCTTCTGACTAACCCCAGCCCTGCCGAGCTCTGGGCCCCCCTGGGGGCTGGTCATCCCTCCTTTTGGCAAGCATGTTCTGGGGCTGGCCCTGCAGACAGACGCTCCACTTGGCTGCCCCGATTGGCTTTGAGTTCAGGCCACTGGGCCAGGTCTGAGGCAGGGGACAGCCCTATGGACCACACCAGTGGCCCAGAGGAAGAGGCGGTCATGTGGATATGGGCGGCTGGCCTCTGAGCACAAGCCTCTCTCTTCTGTGCAGAAGTATGCTTGCCACTGGGAGTGGGTAGGACCAGGGAAACCTCTGGGGTGTGAGTGTGGAGGCCTATGGGTCTAGAGTGTGGACACTGAGCTTTTCCCGGCCAAGGGAGCAGAGAGAAGGGGCCCGTGCGTCCTTCTTTGGAGGGAAGTGAGGGTAGATTTTCCCCATTGAAAGGTGGGTGGGTTGGTGTTGCACAGGAAATCAATGGGGTGGGTGGTGGGTGGGCGTGTCCCACACCACAAGTCAGCAAAGGGACATGTCCCGCAGTGGAAGTCAGTAAGTGGAGACTTCCCTACACTGCAAGTCAACAAAAGGGTCATTTCCCCACTAGAAATCACTGAGTGGAACATTTAGTACAGGAAGTCAGCTAGAGGGGGCGTTTCCCATATTTGAAGGATGGGAAGAAGGGCCTTTCTTAGCGAGAAAGGAATTTCTGGCCTTATCACCAAGTGGTGAGAAGGAATAGCCAAGAGATCAGGGAGAGGGTCGGTTCCCTCAACAGGAAGTTGGCTAGAGGGGCCCTCCCCTTGCCTGAGGCTGGTGGATCTGGGTTTCCCACACTGGAAGTAGATGTGGGCCATTTTTCCTACTGGAGGTCGTTGAGAAGCACGGTCCACCCCTGGAAGCTTGAGAACGCTGGGAAGAAAGCTGATGTAACCTGGGTTTGAGGTTTGCAGGAGGAGGAAGTGGGAAGCAAGAAATGAACCCCAAGGCCCCACAGGGTCCTGCAGCCCCTGAGGCCAGACGGGAGCTCAATCCTGGCTTCCTGTCCTGTGCCCACCTACATCCTGGCCCCAGCCTGCCTCCCCCAGAGCCCGCCAGCCGCTAAGCCAGGGCCACACCTGGGGGTGATTTTATTCCTCACCTCCAGTAGGCACCTTGGTCTCTTTGGGCTAATCTCTGGCCCCCTTGCACTAACTCTTGCTCTCACTCAGCTAATCCTTGCCTTGCCCTGGCTGTCCCCGGAGGGCTGACCACTAACAGCCAACCCTGCCCACCTTGGGGCTCCAGGCAACTGGTCTGGCTCTGACCGGCTCTTAATTCACCTCTCCTTCATCTCAACTAACTCCTGCACTCCTGGTCTGTTCCTTTCAGCAGAAACTAACGGCTTGTGGATTTCCTTTGGACTAACAACAGGTCTAACACTCTTTGTTACTATTACCGTTAACAGCTTGGATGTCGGCATGGCTGGGCTGGGCTAACCCAGGTTTGGAACTGGACTAACACAGGGAGAAGTGTAGCTAGTAGCATTGGACTGCTCTGGCATCCGAGCCATCTGAAGTCAGTAAAGATGGTGGTACCCTAAGGGAGGTGCCGGGCGTGGGTGTGGCTCAGGCTTGATGGAGGAATTGATGTCTGCTGGGGTGGGGTCAGAAGCATCGTCAGCCTTTCAAGGTCCTGGCCACTGGACATAGCCTATTAAACCCTCATAATCTGCATATGGGTTTGGGTTCTTTTAAACAATAGCCCCGTAGCTGCAATAGTCCAAATGAGTGGATGCAGTGCTTGTAGCCCTCAAAATACCTCTCTGGTGTGTACAGAGGCGACGCCGTTATGTATGGAATGGTCATCAGTCACCAAACCAGGGGACTTGATTTGGGGACTTGAAAGTTTTGGAAGCCCTAGGACAGAAAGCTTCAGATTGGAATATTCAGAAGGGTTATAAATCCATCACCCATTTACACAGTAGAAATTAGTTCAGCTTCCTCTTCTAACTTCTATGCCATCTAGCTGCACTGAGATGAGGAGAGTCTGGCTGGAAGGGAGTTTGGAAGGGCTGAGGGAGCGTCCTTTGGGAGCAGAGGGGGATCCATGAGGCCAGAGGTTCCTGGGTGGGGGTTAGAGGCGGCACTAGGTTGAGGGGGGCATGGGAAGTGGTACCGTTTTTGCTGGCTCGGTCTGGTAGTCAGGGTCTGTGAGAGAGGACAGCTCATGCAGGGCCTGGAGGATTGGATCAGCTCAGGGTCAGGGCCAGAGGCTGGCCTGGAGACCTTGCAGGCAAGTTGCTTGGGTCATTGGATGCTGGTCTGGGGCTGAGAGCCTCTCTGACAGCCATGGACTCAGCTGAGTGGAGCTGAAGGGTGATCCAGAGGCCTGAGTTGCAAAGAGAACAAGAAGAGAATGCAGCAGGAAGAGCTTGAGAAGGTGCCTTGGCTGCTGGCAGGAAGGGATGGAGTGGAGTCTGCACTGGGGAAGCACATGCCTGCTGCCCTCTAGTGGTCCCCTTGCCCCATTTCACTCGAAGCGGGAGGCTCAGAAACATTTCCCGTTCCTGGGGAACTCCTCTCTTTATTCATACAAAGATTTTATTCTGCTGAGGACCTACTATGTGTCAAGGACTGCTCTGGGTGCTGGGATCCACACACGAGCTCAGTGAGGGAGATTCAGAAATAAGTAATGCAGTGAGATGGGTGCCCCTGGTCGGGGCTGTGGAAGCACCCAGGAGACAGAATAGGATGAAACTCCCCTGTTCTGTGCCAGGCCCAGTGCCAGGGGCATTGAGGATGAGTGATGACTAAATAACATCTGGTCTTCAGAGCTTTGAGGCTAGTGCGTTGAGGGCAGAGTGTGAGCTGGACAGTCAGGGTAGGCTTTCTAAAGAGGAAGACATCTCAGCTGGGATCTGGAGAGGCAGAGTGTGGTGGGGATGAGTTCCAGGCAGCAGGGATGGTGGACTCAAAGTTATGGGGACCAGAGAGAATCACAGAGATTCTGGAAGGTTCGTGGGCAATGTCTGAGGAGACAGACGGGAAGTGGACACGTACCAGGCTGTGTGGCCAGGAAGTTCGAGCTTTGCCTTAAGGCCAATAGGGGGCCATGGATGGGATCTGCCTAGAGGAGATGTTGGATTTGAATTTGAGGCTGACGATTTGGTGGTTTGGGCCCAGGTGGGATTCGGAAGCGCTTATAAGGAGTTCTGGTCAATTTTTAGATAACCGATTAGAACTTCTTGAAACGAGGAGGGCCCTTAGGTCCATCTGGAGATAAACAGGATTTATACTTGTGTGCCCCCATTGGAGGTAGTGCCGCAATGATTGGGGAGCAAAGAGGGCCATGTTCATGCCAGGCTTTGGTTTGACTGAGGGGACGATGATACCTTGGAAGACAAACAGTCTCGAGAGTGTGTCAGCCAGGCCTCCGGTGGGAGGCGGCTCCCAGACAAGATCTGAGGGATCGCGGTTGCCGGCTGCAAGTCTAAGAGAATCTCACCGGAGAGGGAGACAATTGGTCCCAGGGGGTTGCAAGGGGCACCTGCAAGCAGGAAGGAGTACGTTTCCCAGAGGCTGATCCTGGTCTCAGGGAGGAAAAACACGTCTTGGTGGTGGGTAACGAAACTTCTGTCCCTGGAGACGGAAGGGTTGGGACTAGGCCACCTTTGACACGGATGATGGTGGTCAGATTGTAGGAGTGAGTGTGTGTGTGTGTGTGTGTGTGTGTGTGTCCTCGACTTAATACCAGGGGAAGTTGAGCTCAAGTAGGCACACTGTTTCCCCCTCTGGCTTGGGCCTGCTGAGATTCCCTCCGGCCTTGAGTCTACTGCACATTGGGCTCGTTAGGAACAGCGTCTCATGAGCTGGGGAATTGGCCTCCCAGAGGCATCTTCATCTTTTAATAGGTAGTATGGAGGGGGTGGCCACTGTGGACCCTGCTTGAGGGCTGTGCTGTCACAAATGCTGACATATTGAACTGGGACGATGCCCAGGGTAAGAGACTGGTCTCATTCCAAAAAAGGATCCCAAAGGCCCTGTTGAAAAGCTTTCCAGGGACTCACTGGTTTATTTTAACAGAGCAGAGAAGACATTTTCTGTGTTATTGCCTCCTGGGGAAGAGGAATGTGGGAACAGAAATTCTGTTAGAGATTAAAAATCAGATTTTTACCTGGATCCATCAATGGAGTGCGAACGTGGCTTTTTGTTTTCACCCATGAATGTTGCTTCGTCTGTGTAAATACAATTTTGATATTAAAAACCAATTCACACCCAAAGGATGACTGAGTCTTAGTTGGCAAAAAAGGATGTGTAGGGGGTGGGGTGGGGCTGGGGCGCCAGTGGCAATTTCAAGGAGCAGGCGTGGGTCTGTCAGCCATCCTTCAAGACTGACCTTAGAAGTCAATACAATCGGGTACTTTCATTTTTAGTAGTGGGGAAAATACACATAACATAAAAGTTACCATCTTAATAATTTTAAGTGTAAAATTCAGTGGCAATAAGTCCCTTCACATTGTTGTGCAACCATCACCACTATCCATACTATATCTGGTTTTAATAATACTTTTTTGCCTAGGACAGCACTTCAAAGAAAAGCCAGGGTCTTCTTGTCAGAGAGCTTATACTTCATTGGGAAGGCAATGAGTTCTTTGGTGACAGAGAAAAAGGAAGAGTGTATCGCGTAGTGGTGAAGGGCAGGCACATACACAGCACACACATTGCTAATTTCCCTTCCAGCACCCATGGCAGACATTGCTAGTTGATCACCCATCTTTCTTCGGGAACCTGGACTCATCTTCAGGATCTTGCTCGTACAGTGTTCACAGTGGCCAGGACCAGTCTGCTAGGGTATTTTTAAGAATCTGGAGTCAGTCCTAGGTTTGAAATTCCTGACAAACCTCGGTTTGCATCCCAGCGTTGTCCCTTACCTGCTGTGAAATCTTGGGGATAACTCCCCTTTTCTGAGCCTCCATCTGCTCTGTAAAATGGGGACAACTCTCTCCTCTGATAGGACTGTTGTGAGGGACCACAAGGGAGTGTCCCGTAGAGCGGAGAGAGCCTGAGGCCTCACAATTGTCCCCCCGAAATCTCATTCTAAGTTAGCACCAGCTGATTGGATGGATGCCAAAGGGACAGTTGGAAAAGAGGTCAGGGGTTTTATTTCTGGGTATATAAACCAAAAACAACAAAAGAACAAGACAAACAAATGAGAAACAGAAACTCATAGACACAGATAATAGTTTAATGGTTGCCAGAGGGTAAGGGGGGTGGGGGGTGGGGGGTGGGAGATGAGGGTAAGGGAGATCGAATATATGGTGATGGAAGGAGAACTGACTCTGGGTGATGAACACACAATGGGATTTATAGATGATGTAATACAGAATTGTACACCTGAAATCTATGTAATTTTACTAACAATTGTCACCCCAATAAATTTAATTTAAAAAAAAAGAAAGAAAAGAGGTCAGGGGGAGGTGAGGTCAGTGAGGGGGAACAGGGGAAGGCTTCCTGGAAGAATTGACACATGAGGGAAGCCTTGAAGGATGGGAACAATCAATCAATGAAGACAAAACAGCCAGAGTATCTGGCGGTGCAGAGTCTCTTGAAATGGCTCCTTCAGGATTCATTAGTTTTATAGGAGATGGGGACATGGGTGGTAGGACAGGGCAGGATGGGCACTCAGGAGGAGGTCACAGCCTGAAGAAGCGGTAGAGGCTGGCCTGCGCTGCACAGAACTCAAGGCGTGAGAAGAAGAATTGGGAATCTCCCAGGGTTGGAAGAACCTGAGGGCCAGGGGAGGCTTCCTGTTTGGTGAGGGATGGAGAAGGGAGAGCAGTCAATGGTCTCATAGAGGGTCACTGGGATGGGGAGGAAAGGAGCCTGGAGTGGGGGTGCAGAAGCAGGGGGCTGAGCATGCACAGACACCCCCCCACACACACACAGAGTTCCGAGCACCTGGATTTTGTGTAGCCCCAAAGGACACTGTGCCTGCAGTCTTGGCTTCCGGCTTTAATTCTACTGCTATCCTGTCTGGGTGACCTTGAGGAGTCACTTTCTCTCTGGGCCTCCGTCTCCTCTGTAAAAGAAACAAGTTCACTGAGGGAATCTCTGAAGTCCTTCTGCCCTCAAGGGACCTAACTGGAAGATGATTTCCTCCTCCTCTTGGCAGCTTGCAGCCAACCACTGCTTTCTTCTCAGCTTCTCTCGCTCATGCTTTCTCCAGAAACTACGGCGTCCTCCCCGCATACGGGGCACTGCCCTAGACCCTGAGATGCCAGCCTTTCTGTTCCTCTAACACACCTATCTTGTTGTCTCCTTGGGATATTGCCCTGGATATTCCCTTGGCTTGGAATATCTACCCCTCCACTTTTCACATGGCTGGCTTTGTGGCCCGAGGGTTTGAGCCGAATGTCACGTCCCCAGAGAGTGCACCCCTGACCACCCTACTCATGGTTACGCTATCATTGCGGTTCTCAAACATTTTGGTCTCAGGAGCCCTTATGCTCTTACCCTATGGTAACTGGTCACTCCCAAGTCTGCTTGGGCACTGCCCACTTGCAAAGCTCAAACGCCTCCCCATTTTATTCATGCAACAAAATGCTCTCACCCTTGCTCGTTGCCCAGGGGACAGGCATGAAGCAGGCAGGCATCGCCTCTGCCCTGATGGAGCTCACAGTCCAGAGGAGACAATAAATGCACATGTAGATATGAAATCACACACTGCGCTCAGCTCTCCAAGGATGGGGAACCCCTCGCAGGAAGAAGGGGGTAACAGGACGAGGAATTGGCATAGAGAGAGCCTCCTGTATTAGAAATGAGAACTGCAATGTTTTAAAAAGATTGTTTATTAATTTATTGAAAAATAACAATAAGAACAATAAAATCATGGCATGCCAATGCAAATGACATATTCTTTATGAAAAAGAACTATTTCCAAAACAAGATACGTTTAGGGAGAAACATTCTTTCACTTTATTTATGTTTTTATGTTGTAAATGTCTAACGTTTGGCTTAATAGCAGACAGAGTCTGCTGGATTCTGCTATCTGCTTCTTCATTCAGGCTGTTGCAACACCACCTGTCATGTCGCCTGTGGGAAACTCCACTGTACACTTGGGAGGAAATAAGATGAGAAAGGCTGGGTCTGTCTGGGTCGGCGGCTGTCGGGGCCACGTCTTGAGAACTACTGCTCTATAACAAGACCTGTTTATTTCTTGCTTGAAACGTATGCCCATGTGAAATAACCTTGCTTACTTGTCTGATTCCTGTTTATTGTTTGTCTCTTGTTTATTGCATGCTCCTGGAAGGCAGGGTCCCAGAGTTCACGGGAGGCGTTCTAAGTGGCCAAGCCAGAGCGGCAGTTTTTAGGCATGGCCAGAAGATGGCGATGTTGCACCAAGACCACCTCTTAGTCTCCTGTTCTTGGAAAACGGGTTACTCTGGGGGGCGGGGGCATTTGGGGATGCCCTACAGGGATACTCTTTGGACCCTAGAGTATCCTCTTACTAGAGTATTGGGTAGGAGGGAAGGGTAGTATTGGGTAGGAGGGAAGGAGGCATGGGTGGGGAAAGAAAAGAAGCTGGAGAGAATGGAGCAGAGGACAGCAGCTCTGGAAAAGCACTGGTGATTTCTGCTGAGGGCTTCTGGTCTTAACAAGCCCAGCCAAGTGACCTCCCCTCTCTAAGCCTCAGTTTTCTTTACTGCAAAATGGGCAAATGATGACTGCAGCTTCCATTTCACCATGCTTCTTTTCACAAGAAACCCTTTAGTCTGATCACACCGGTGATTGTGGCAATGCAGGGTCCCCCAGTAGTCTTCCCCTGAGGTCTAGAGGATTCCAAGAACCAGCTGATGCTGTGGGCTCTGCTTATAGGCAAGACCGTTTCTCCCATTCCACCACCACACCCCTTGCCTTAGCCCACTTGGACTGATATAAAATGGCCATTGTCATTTTCGGAGGGCTTACTGTGTGCCAGACTCTGCACTAAATTGTTTGTACCTGTGGATTCATGAAGTACTCACAATAGTTTGAGAGGTGACTTTCACCATCTCTATTTTCACGGGAGGAGGACACTGAAGCTCAGAGAGGGGAAAAGACCTCCCCAAAGACACACAGTTGGAGGATGGGGAAAACTGACTTCAACACAGTTACCAAGACCATGGGGGGGTGTCACTCCCAAATACTGATTTCATCTTCTCAGTAGGATGGAGCCCAGTTGCTTTCTCCCTGCTGGCTTCTCACTCCTGTTACTTCTCCTCCCTGCAAGGTGTTCCCTGACCTTGGAGAGCTGAGCATCGTGTATGATTTCATATTTAGTCTGCTCATTGACTGTCTCCCCTGTGAGCTCCGCAAGGGCGGGGATGATGCCTGCCTACGTCGTGCATGTCCCCTGGGCGCTTTGCACCCTGCTTAGCACAGAGTTGGAGGTCAAGAAGAGTTTGCTGAGTGAATGAAACGGGGAGCCAGTTGAGCCTTGCGTGCGGGGGGTGCCCAAGCTGACTCAGGAGTAGCCAGATCCACCCCTCACTGACTGTGGGACTTAGGGCGGGTGATCTTTTTGAGCCTCAGTTTCTTCATCTGTAAAATGGGGATGATACCGTGCCCCGTCTCAGAAAGATTGTAAGGATTCAGTCAGAGGGAAGCTGCAAAGTATTAGCATGTGATGGGTCTCCAATCTCTCTTTCATACACCTGTGGTTTCTCCCAGCCCCAGGCAGGTGTGACTTGCCAACGGAATCCAGGAAGAACAGACAGGGAAGCAGCCAGACCAAGTCACTGAGCAAGTTGGCAGGTAGCACAGCCGGGTCTGGGCTTCTAGTCCCCCCAGCCTCCGAGTCCACCTGAAGGGGGCACCTCGGAGCTGCAGTCATGGTGGCCAGCTCTCAGTAGGCATTTCTCACCAGGTGCATGGCAGATAAACAGACTCCACTATGCAAAGTGCCCACCGCAGGGCCAAAGCCACATAGCAAGGATTCGGGGTGGGGACAGGGACGGAGTCCTCTGTGGAGACCTGGTGCGGTTCAGTGAAACGCAACCGGTTTCCCAATCCTCCTATAAGGGGCCTCTCCTGTGGGAAGGAGGCTTCCTCCCAGAGAAAAGCCCTGGAATGTAAGGAATGCACTGGAACCTCCAGCCAGGGCCCCAGGATGAGAATGCCTTGGAAGCACAGGGTGGCGGGGGCATTTTCCCAGTGATCGCAGGGCCTGGTGGGCCACTGGGGAACTCATACCAGACGTCACCTTTTGGCACTGGGGTCAGGCCTCAAGCCCCTGGAAGCTTTCCCAGGTTTTTAGGCTGGGAGTGATAGAACCCCTGCTGGGCTCACATGGTCTTCTATTTCAGCCTCTCACCCAGCACCAGTAGCCTGTGGTCTGGGGTAGGGCCCTACGCTGGGCGCTGAGGTGTAGAGAGAAATCAGGCTGAGCTCTGCTCCGAGCCACCTGGATGGAGGTGGGAAATGTCCAGTTTCAAATCCTGACTCAGATACTCAATTCTTGGACAAGTCACTTCACCTGTCTGAGCCTCTGTGTCCCCGTGTGCAAAATGTCAGCTGAACTCGGGGCCTCTCCCCCCCTCAGACCCCCCCCGCCCCCCACAAGCCTGGTCCTCCACCAGCATCTCTCATCTCGCGGTGTCTCTGGTTGACCAAAGGAGAAATTTGAGAGGCATCCTTTCCTTTTCCCTCACGCTGTGTTACAACCTTTGCCCAAGTCCTGTCATTTCACCTCCTAAATATCCCTTGATTCTATCCATTTCCCCCCCCATCTTCCTGCCACCGCCCTAGCCCAAGCCACTAGCACACTGTCATGACAGCCATGCCAGCTTCCTCACCAGCCTCCCAATTTCTTACACAGAGCAGGGGTCTTGATATATAAACGATGCACAGAACAGATAAACCACAGTCATGCCATTGCATCGGCCTCGAGTGCTGGTCTCAGTTTGCGGCCTTCATTTGTCTCTTCCTGGCCTGTCCTCTTTGTTCTTCACAGGAGCCCAGGGTAAGGCTCTGGCTACCACATCCTGTCTGAACCTGCCACCTAACCCCCACTCCTAGGCCAGTGGAGGAAACAGACGTTAAACATGGAAACAAACATGTTAGCTGTTTCCGCCACTGCTCATTGCTACAAAAGAAGGAAAGCAGGGCAATGGGACAGTGTGGCCTGGGGGTGGATGAAATCAGGTGAGGGAGGAGGTGGCATTTGGGCTGCAGAGAGGGAGTCAGCCGTCCAATGTTAGGAGGACGGTAGTATCAGGCGGGTGCCACAGCGAAAGCCCTGAGGGAGGAATGGATTGGTGAGATAGAGGGACAGAGACAAGGCCAGGATGCAAGAGATGGGGGGGCACATGAGGGAGCCCAGGGAGGAGGCTGTGGAGGGGTCCCTGTGAGACACTACGCAGGCATTGCTGGGCTGAGACTCTCTGTCTCCTCCGCTGGCTTGGCTACCCTGTGCCGGTGACTTTCAGTTGCCTATTATTCTCCAAAAGGCTCTCTCTCCCCACCTCCGAGCTGAGGGTCTCTTAGCAGACTCATTTCAGCATCCTGAACGTCTTCAAGAAGCTGTGAGTCAGGTCTTCCCAGCCCTGTCTTAAAGGCACTGTCACACCCTTTGGTCCTAACCACACCCCTGTCCCTGACCCACCCTGTCTTCTTGGGAGGGGCTGTCTTTCCTGACAAGGTGGCTGCAGCACCACAGGGCATGAGCACTGGACTTGTGTTCTTGTCCAGAAGGACCCCCTCAAGCAAGTCACTTCACCCCGCTGAGCCTGTTTCCCCATCAATGCCGTCATCACAGCGTCATTGGGCTGGTTTAACACGACGATAACCAGTAGCAGGTCTATGCATTGTGAGGTGCAGTGCATTTAAAATTGAGGCGGCAACCCTAAATTGTTTGCATGTTTGGTTTCCCAATCAGCTTGCTGGTCCCTTGAAAGGCAAAGCCAGATGCACGCCCATTTGTCTCCCCGGTGGGAATGGCCATGCACACCATTGGTGCCCCTTAAAAGGGACCTTTTATGGGGGCCGTCATGCAGGGTGTCATGCGGGGTCTCTGGTCCTGCTCCCCACATAAGAACGCAGGACATGGAGAGGCCGAAAAGGAACACCCACGGAGCCATATATAGGGGAGTCATACCACTATGGTCTCGCTGGCGGCTGGGTTGGAGACACAGGAAGCAGGAGCCACACGATCCGCAACCCGCTGTCTGCTTCTCTGCCAACCAACCGACCCCACTTGCTAACTGCAATCCGCTTTTGCCAGCTCAGCCACCATCTTCTTGCTAGCCCTCCATTTCCTGCTGGTGTAGCCCCAGCAGTTATATTAGTGGCCAATGGCTCACTGGTTACAGCTGACGGCCAACTAGCCACAGCTGATGGCCATGCAATCACAGTTGAGGGCCATTTACTACCCAAGGGAGCACCTTTCCACGTGAGGCTGAGTGCCTGGAAACTGCACTCCTGGCTCTGTGCCCACAGGGGCCAACTGTTCTTCAAACTCACCTTGGAAATTCCTACTCAATGCCAGCATCACATGCCAACTTCCAGCTTCAGCTGTCCTCACTTTCCTTGTGTCCTACTGCATCCTGGACCAGCTTCCAGCCGGGCCCTCAGACCTCGGACTTTTGTTTCCTTGTGTGGATCTTTCTCTTTAATCAGGCCAGTGTGTCTCCAAATGAGGTTCCCCAAGTGTTTCAACATTTCCAAGGTGGGGGCTCGTTAACAATGGAGACCCCTCTGAATCAGCATCTCAGAAGGTGGGGTCCCAAATCTGCCTTTTTAACAAGCCGCCTGCCACGTAATTCTCAGGCTCACAGAGGCTTTAGAAGCATCACATCCCAGAGTGAGCTTCTGAGCAGAGGGGCTGCATCTAATATAGTACCATGTCCCCGGATACCGCACGAAGCTCATGCCCCATCAGTGTGTGCTGAGTGAAGGAATGAGGCATCAGCAGGGATGTGGGGTGAGCAACTTTATTCCTTGTAGGACCCTCCCCCAAGTTGGACACGAGGTCTCCCCACATTTTTCTGCCACAGGGAAAGTTCTCCAGTAAGAATTCCCCTACCCCCCACTGCATAATCTGCTCATTAATACACAGTATTGTAAAAGTGCTCTATAATTAGATGCTAACCGAGTTTGCGGTAAAATTGGGTGGGCGAGGTCAGCAAGGTAAGCCTGGAGCAAGATGATTGTTATGATCAATCAATAACCTATTTATTTCCCAACATTTCTATTAACCTCTGCCAGCCAATCACAGTTTCAATTTGGAAGGCTGGGGTCCGCTTTGCTGACTGGACAAGTCTGATTGAAAGCGGGCCCCTGACACGACCCCAAGGGCGAAATCCAATTAAAATCATTTTCACTTGTAGATTAATATTTTTAGCATGTTCTACACCCTGGGACTCCTCATTCCTGGCAATAACTAATGTCTTGTGACACAAGCAGGTGGATTGGCACTGCCATAAATAATAATTGTGATTAATTAGCTTGTCACGTCCTAGGATGGCTTTGAGGTGGTAGTCGGGGCAGCTTCTGGGAACTTCTCCCACCAAACGCTGGTTGTGTGGACCTCTCTGACTCCTGTCACTGGAAGCGCCTTTTCTAAGTAGGAACGGAGTTTGTCCGTCTCTGGGTCTGTCTCCCTCTTGAAGCTGTGAACTCCTGAGGCCAGGTATTACGTCGTTCATCTTAGCTAGTCACTTATTGTTTTACATACCCGACTTCCCTTCTCTGGAGACTGTTTCTTACTCTCTCCACACACATCGTTATAGGAGAAATAGCCACGTTTGCACAACACAGCTCTACCCAAGGACACTGTTGATTGGACAAGGTGTCAGGGCCAGTGCAAGGTGATTCAACTAAAGCCTCATGGTCTTACCCCTGCATGCTGTTAATTGGACCAGGAGTACTGCCCAATCCAACGCAGCGGGATTGGGCAGTACCCCAGCGGGCCAACAAAAGCCTTCTTTGGGAATTTGCAATTAGGTTTAAAGGAAGTGGTCCCACTGGTCCAGCCGGGATATTCAGGGGAGTGTTTGCTGCCATTATGTATCCGGTGGGCTGGGAAGTAGTTACACATGAAAGCAATGCTGAGAGAGGAGAAAGGATGAGGGCAGAGATAAAGGACATCAGAGATTTCCTAGCACAGCTTAGCCCCTATTTCCAGCGCTTTCCTGAGAACTGACTGCATTCCAACTTGGGTTCTATGAGTCACCCCTGCATTTTATAATCATTATTCTTTCTCCCTACCTCCCCTGCTTGAGTTAATTTAAGTGAGCCTGTTCCTTTCCACCAAAAGTATCTCAACAAATCCAGTGCCTAAGAGATGTCCCATGTCACACTGCAGGCTGGTGGCAGAACCACTCTGTTTCTCCCGAGTGACTTTCTAATGAAAACCCCTTTGGGGGAAGATGGGAGGAAGGACAAAGACATGACTCACATTTATTGAAGAGCTACTAGGTACTGGGTGCTTTGGAAAGTCACCTTAGAAAGATTAAAGTCACCTTTAATCTTTCCCATCCTGCGAGGTAAACTGTATTCTTTTTATTTGTGTAGTAAATGAGGACTCCGAGGTTCGGACATGTTGAAGGACTTGTAAAGAGAAGAACTTGGGGATTTAAAACAAATTATTTTGACTAATTCTATGATTATCTGGTACCCCACGCTGCCTCCTTCAAAGAGGTGTGCTGCTTTGCTGTGAATACCAGGATGAGGACGTCGGAAGATAGTGAGTCGCTAATGTGGATCCCAGGAGGAAACCAACCCACAGACTGGAGGTCAGCGCCTTAAAATCTTGCAGAGGAGAGATAGGACCAAGAGTTCAGACATGGCCAAGGCCCCTACCTTTTAATATCATCTGCTTATAGAGCCCCCCATTGCTCTCGGATTGCTTCAGGACCCCCTCAAAGGAACCACTCAGACAGCCCCACCTCCAGCCTCTGGAGACATCTCATTGGTGGCTTGCTTGAGTGCCATTCCAGCCCCAACATCTGTGTGTTAGGAAAAGAGCAAAACCAGATCTTCTAAAAGAGACTCTGCAAAGGGCAAATCCTACTGGACCAAGGTCCACCATCTGTTTGGAATTCTCAGTGGTTTTTGTGTTCTGACACCTGTCTGGGGTTGTGTGCGTACCAGACTCCCTTTCATGTGAACCTCTGGGTTAGACGGGCAGTCTCACAGGGAAATAAACACAGCTACAACCACGAATCCAGACCAATGTACACTGAAGACTGTTTCTTCTGCAGCGATCAGCACATATATTCAGGAGTCCAAGAAGATTGAGGAATTCCTGTAGCCCCTGTCTTAGCTTGGAATACTGAGACAAAAATATACCATAGACTGGATGGCTTAAACAACAAACATGTATTTCTCACAGTTCTGGAGGCTGGGAAGTTCAAGGTCAAGGCACCAGCAGATCAGGTATCTGGTGAGAGCCTACTCCTGGTTTGCAGACAGCCTTTTCTTACAGTATTGTCACATAGGAGAGGGAGAGGGAGAAGGAGAGGGAGAGAGAGTCAGTCTTAGTCAGGTTGGGCTGCTATAACAAAATACCATGGCCTGGGTGGTGTATAAACAACAGAGAGTGTTCTAGGTTGCAAACTGCCAACTTAAAACAGCGAAGTAACTCAGTCTTCTTCTTATAAGGGCACTACTTCCATCAATGAGGGCTCCACTCTTGTGACCTAATCACCCCCAAAGTCCCCAAGTACAAATACCATCACAGGAAGGATTCAATTTTAACACATGAGTTTTTTTTGGTCACAAACATTCAGTCCATAACAGCCCCAAATTCCAGTCTCCAGATCGACGTGGCTGACCATCGAAAATCAACCTGGAGGCCCTGTGACACTGCACTTTCCTGAACCTTACTTCTGGGGATTCTAATTTAATAAGCCTGTGGTGCATTTGTCCTTTTGAGACGCTTCCCAGAGAACTCTGGCAATAAGCCAGACTTGGAGAGTCACAGGGCACAGCGTCACATTACAGATACTGAGAAACCCTGCGATGAAGACACCCATCAATTTCACTGAACCCAGTTTACCAAAGTTACTTGAACGCATATTGCTTTATTTTACGTTATTTTGTTTACTGTTCATTTCATTTTAATTATTTTATTTTTGGTTAACATTTGTTTTTACGGGGTAAATTGCTCAGAGAGAGCCTGAGAGTCTGAGAGTCATTTTTTCCTTAATAATTCTATATAATTCTTCATAACTCCAGTGATTCTTTCATGCCTTTCCTACCATTTTACTGAATCCACTAGGCTGTTCTCTTCCTGAGGGCAAGGATACTCTGTCCTACTCACAGTACCCCTCCAAACAGAGCCCGAGTAAATGAATGTCTCTTAAAATGATCTCTGAACAGGAGACATGACCCCCTGCCCCCTAACAGCAATGCTGATAATGGGGGGAGATATTGGTGATTTCCACTCCGTCTTCCCAGATCTGAATCTCCTGATTTTCATCCCACGGTGGGTTCTAGTTGGGGAGCCTATAGAACCACCTTTGGTGGACAGCTGTGGGTGTTGTGTGCCGGCGGTCCATCTCCTCTTTCTCTGAGCTGTTCTTCCACTGCTGCTCTGGGATTTGCCTCTTAACAAACTGGGTTTCCAGGTACAAGTCCTCCTGAGAGATTTGGTTAAGAGGAAAAGTGTCCCATTTCTCCAATTCCTCTGCTTTCAACCACCAGGGGATTGAAGAGAGCTGGGCTGGAGCTATTTAAATGGGCTTCTCTGTGGATAGAGCACTTGTGTTGGAAATTGGGTTAAATTCAGCATGCATAAACCATTCACAATGGCTCTTTACACCCCAGGAGTACTAAGATCCACTAATCTTCAGTCAAAACACTTAAAGCATGAAAGGGTAGCATACTCATCCCCAAGGCGCTTGGGTATCTGGAAGTTAGGAAGAGACTGGACCACCCACATTTGGAGCTTTGACTTTGAGTGGTGCAGTGACACGGCAGGAGACCTGAGACCCTGAGGATTCTGCCGGGTGTTGTGGAAAGGGCCTGGTCAGAGTCAAGTCAGCTCAGCCCATCCGTCTCTCCCTCCGCATAGCGGACACTTAGCGTGGCCAAGGCACTTTCAGTGCACCATCTCATTTTATCCTCACAATAGCTTTGTTCCCATCATCTCCTATTATAGTTGAGGAAACTGAGGCATAGAGAAGTTAAGTAATGCATCCATCAGCGTCCCACAGGAAACAGATGGAACACATTCAAATTAGTCTAGTTGGAGAGGAGTTTAATAAAGGTACTGTTTACAAAGTGAGGGCAGTGTATTCGTTTTCTATTGCTGTGTAACAAATAGCCACAAACGTCATGGCTTTAAATAGCACCCAGCTATTAGTTCACTGTTCTGTAAGTCAGTAACCCAGGCCTGGGGTAGTTAGATTTTTCCGCTCAGGTTGTCACCAGTTTGAAATCAAGATTTCATCTATGATCTCATCAGAGGCTCAGGGTTCTCTTTCAAGTTCATTTACGTTGTTGGCAAATGTCAATTCCTTGTGGTTGTAGGACTGACGTCTCTGTTTTCTTGCTGGTTTTTCTTCAGGGACTGCTCTCAGCTCTTAGAGATCACCCTTAAGTCTTTGACATGTATCCCCCTCCATAGGCAGTTCATGGCACGGATGTTTGCTCCTTTAAGGCCAGCAGGGGACAGTCTCTCACACTTCAAATCTAACTTCTTTGAAGGATTGCCTGATTAGGTCAGGACCACCCAGGGTAGTCTTCCTTTCGATGAACTCAGTCAACTGATTAGTAACTGAGTCACAGTGTAAAATCTATCCTAGTCACAAGTCCAGCCCACATGGTGGGGGGGTGACTGTACACGATGTGTTCACCAGGAAGCAGCGATCTTGGGGGCTATCTTAGTATTCTGCCATCCACCAGCAGGAAGTCAGAGACCATCAGGCATAGCTCAATTCCCTGGGGATAGTAATAGTGGGATTTGATTACTATCCTAGTCGTGAAAAGATGAGGAAAGGGGTGGTTACTAGAGCTGGTAGACACAGAGGACTATGTGGAGAGAGCTGCTTAGCAGGCTGGGACCTCTGGTTGAGGGACACAGCTGGTCCAGGACAATGTAGCAAGGAGAGAGCTAGGGAATAAATACCTCCCACTCTTCTCTCCCTTTCATCTTCTGTTATTGCTCTCCATGGGCTGACCTGTACAGGAAGCTGGAAGGCAAGAGAGCCAACCTATTCACGCAGTCAAGAGAGGCCAACTCTCTTGTCCATTTCCCAGAGCAAAGAGCAGGATGGAGGAAGATGAAGAGTGGATTGTAAAAGACAAGCAGAAGATATTCAGCACATGTAACATCTTAGGGGTACACACCTGGTGATGACAGAACTGAGATTCGAGGTGTTGGTTGGGGCTGCAGTCTCATCTGAGGCTCAGCTGGGGAAGTGGGGAAGGACCCATTTGCAAGTTCACATAGTACTGGCAGAATTTAATGCCTTGTGGGCTATAAGACTGAGGGCCTCAGTTTCTTGCAGGCTGTCAGGTAGAAGCTGCCCTTAGTGCCTAGCTGGTTGTTGACCAGAGGCCACCTTTGGTTCCTTGCCACATAGGCCTTTCCAACATGGCTGCTTGCTTCATTAAAGCCTGCGAGGAGAGTCTCCTAGCAAGATAGGCATTACAATCTTATATAATATAACCATGAAAGTGGTTTCCTGTCACTTTCACTGTATTCTATTGGTCAGAATCAAGTCACAAGTCCTGACCAAATGCAAGGGCAGGAGATTATACAAGGGGGTAAGAACTGGGAGGTAGGGATAATATGGGGCCAGCTTAGTGTCTGTCTGTACAGCTTGTATGAAGTAGATGGGGCCAGCCAAGGGGACGTCTGATTTGCCAGAGGGAAACAGCAAGAGCCAAGGCCCTGAGGTTGGACCTTGCTTGGTGGGTTTAAAGAACAGCAAAGAGCCAAATGAGAGAGGAGGATGGGAGGAGAGGTTGGAGGGGTGGCAGGAAGGGGTCAAATCATGTGGACCTTGTAGATCAGTCTTTTGGATTTTATTCTGGGTGTGATCAGGCACATTGGAAGGTTCTGGGCAGTGGAATGTCAAGAGCTGATTCATTATTTATCAAGATTTTAAAAAAATTGTGATAAAATACACATTACATAAAATTTATCATTTTAGGGCCGGCCTGGAGGCTCAGGCGGTTGGAGCTCTGTGCAAAGGTACTTGAAAAAACATTGCTTCCCCCAGCATCCTTCCAGAAAGATCATGGTCCAGAGCCTTGTGGGTGACTCCAATTGTAGGTCAGCCCCCAGAGGCCAGGGCCACACTCCTCAGGTCCCCTCCCTTCCCTGACCCTCCGTCGTCTGAGGCTCTTGATAAACAGTGGCACTGGGCTGAATTTCCTGGTGCTCTGAGCAACTGGGCAGCGTGGCCACAAATCTGGACACCCTGGATATCATTTCTGAGTCTGATTATCTGTGTCTCACAGGCGGGAGGAAGGTGGACAGATTTAGCTGCAGGATGTGCGACGGGGCTGCTTGGATCCTGTCTTCTTGCTTTATGAGCACGAGGTCTGAGGCATGTCCACACCGCACACTGCCCTTTCTTCTCCCACTGTGGCCCATAGAGGCTTTTCCCCCAACCCCATCCAGAACGAATCTATTTATTTTTATTGTTTCTTGACTCTTAATTATAACATAATGCATACTTGTTGAAAAAAAGGTTCAAACAGCACAGACCTGTTTACAATAGAAAGTTCTTCCTGCCCCACTTGAACCTCATCTTCTAGAGTCACAGGTGAAAAGTGTGGAGTGATCATTACCAGCCCCCAGGGTCTCCATGATGCACTTAAAATATATATGTGATAGTAACAACTGTTAACTACAGGGTGCTTACTATGGGATGGGCGATTATGCTAAAAGTTGCTAGAAGAATTAAATGGGTTAAATCAAGGCTGGTAGAATAGTTGTATCCATGTTAAAAAAAGGGGAAACTGAAGCTGAAGGGTTTTACGTAGCTTGTCCAAAATCACACAGCTAATAATGAGAGAGGCAGGATTTGAGTGCTGCCCCCATGTGTGTTTGCCTAATACAACATATATGCATGTGTACAGATAGGTACACAGACTTTTTTCCTACAAAAATTGGATTGCACCATACTTTTGGTTCTGAAGCTTTTCTTCACTTAATGATATATTGTGGACAGTCTTTAGATTAGTGTAAATAAATGCACATTTTGTTTTTTTCAAGTATTTTAACATCTGAAGAGTATTCCAGAGTATGGATGGGTTGAAATGTATACAATCTGGTCCCAAGGAAGAAATGCTTAAGTTATTTCTAAATTTTTGCTTGAAAAACCTCATTACAATGACCACAGATGCATGCCTTTAAAACATTTTTAAAAAGTGCTTTATGCACACGGTAAACATTCAGATGGTTTCCCAGGGTAGACAATACCTGCGTGTCTCCTGGTCCCCTTAACAGGGAAGCCATTGTCAGCAGTTTTTTCTGGAAACTTCCAGAGAGGTAGTGTGTACTTTCAAGTATGTGTACATATATGCACAGTATATGTATTCACACATGCACATATGTAGACACACACGTACACACACAATATATACAATATATGCAAACACATATTTTTGGCCCATTAGTTATATAATACACACTGTGCTATAAACTTGCTTTTTTTTCATTTAACAATATATATGGGACGTTATTATACATCAGTCCATATAGGTCTCCCGCATTCATATTTATATGTTTAATTTTGAAGAGGTAATATATTCATTGTTAAAATATATATAATAAAATACATTAAAGACATGTATGTGTAATATATATGAATCTATTTGAAGGAATACAGTGAAAAATCTCCCTTCTACTTTTATGCCACCCTTTTTCCCCACAAGTAACTATGATTCTCAGTTTTTATATTCTTCCAGGGTTTTTTAATACACACATATGCAAATATATCTATATTCTTATTTTACCCCCCTTCTTTTACTCAAGAATAATGCACTATATTTACATTTTACAACTTGCTTTTTTTTTCATCTCACACTGTATTTTGGAGATATTTCCATTTCCTCCCACCTTCCCTCCTTCCCTCTTTTCCTTCCTTCCTTCCTTCCTTTCTTCCTAACAATTGCATATAGAATTCCATTGCATCTGTTTCATTCTTTTAGAAAGTATTCTTTCAATTCATTAAATAAGTGATACATGCACAGGTACAAAACTCAGAAGGTGCAGAGGGGTAGCCAGGAAACGTCCATTTCTCCCACTTCTGGCTCCAATCACTCAATTTCTTCCTCTGGAAGCAAGCACTCTGCAATGTCACACTATCCTGTTTGAAATGGGCTCTATGTTAATGTGTGTGTACACACACGTGCATACACACACATTTACACTTTTTCTTCCTTTCTCAGCCTCAAGCAATGAGGCAGTGACTAGCCGGCATCAACACCTTTCTGTTCAGGTGGAGCTACAGCTAGATACAAAGTCATTAAGTTCAGTGGTCTGTGCATTTCCTGTTTTGGTGGATATTGCCACGATTCCTGCCGAGGAGGTTGCCACATACATCTGGACGTGGATCGCTCAATGCTCAGGGTCTGAGCTGGCTCCAAAGGACTGGGAAACCAAGGGGAAGTCTCCCTCCAAGCCTTTGCTCAGTTTTCCCTTTGTGTCCCTTCTTCCAAGGTTTCTCCCCAGCCCAGCCTTCATGACCAGCCTCCTCTTGGGGTGTGCTTGCTGCTGTATTCCCATCCAACTGAAGCTAGGCTCACAGGCTTTAGGTATCACCCAGCCCATATGCCCCTAAGGGTCTTCTCTGGAAGTCAATAGGTGGAAGATAACAACAGCTCCCCCGGCCAAATACAGGAATCAGAGCACGGCTGTGTTCAACAATATTAAAATAGGTGTCTTTATTGCAGGACTTTTCAGTGCCTTTTATATGCTAACATACCTTGGGGTCTCTAAGAGATCTTAGAGTGTGTAGACACAATTTCAGAAGTGCTGACATGGATTCACTGCTTCGTTGTACTTCAGGGGAGTCTGAAGCCCAGAGAGGGAATGTGACTTGTCCAAGATCACACAGTGATGGTGGAGATCTGAATTTCCAACCCTACTGCAAGGACGTGCTCAGTGCCTCTTCCCTGCCCTAGCAATTCTAAATGTGGAGATCCTCGTGCCCTTCGGGGAACAGCAAGACGTATGGATTCATTAAATTTAAAATAATTGCCAGAGGGTAACGGGGGCGGGGGGTGGGGGGTGGGAGATGAGGGTAAGGGGGATCGAATATATGGTGATGGAAGGAGAACTGACTCTGGGTGATGAACACACAATGGGATTTATAGATGATGTAATACAGAATTGTACACCTGAAATCTATGTAATTTTACTAACAATTGTCACCCCAATAAATTAAAAAAAAATAAAATTGCAAAGCATCCCTCAAAAGTACTAAGATCATGAAAATAAGGAAAGATAGAAACTGTCCCAGACTGGGGGAGACCGAAGGGACAGGACGATTATATGCATCACCTTATCCTGGGTTGGATCCACTTGAATAAAAAAAAAAAAAAAAACACTGCTGGAGTCTGAATAAAGTCTGTAGTGTTCATTCGTGTGGCGCCAATGTCAAGGTCTTATTTTGATCCATGTACTATGTAGTCATGTAAAATATGAACATGGGCGGGTCCTGGGTGAAGGATAACACTATATTATCTTTACAACTCTTCTGTACATTTAAAATTATTTCGAAATAAAAAAGTTAAAACATGCATATATTATTTATGCCAAATCAGACACCATCAAGTAGTGGATTCAGCCATAGAAAAACAGAAGCAAGCCCAAAATCTGTAAGAAGGCAGTATGAAAATATCTTTGGAAAAATTCACAAGCACGCGGATCGTTTTGGTTCATTGTGAGGAGGGCCCCTGGGTGGCTGGTGTAAAAGGAGGGAGGCTGTTAACAGTTTGTCCCTTAATACCGTCTGGAGTTTGAACTACGTAGATGTACTCTCTTTCAACAGTTACATTTTTAAAATAATTGAAGGGAGGAAATTTTTAATGGAAAAATGTTAATTTTGACCTTTTTGGGGGGCAAAGGGAATGAATGAACAAATGTTCCTTGACTTAACGATGGGGGTATGTCATGATAAACCCATCATAAGTTGAAAATATCTGAAGTCAAAAATTCATTTAATACATCACATTCCGAAAATCATAGCATACTTAGTCTAGCCTACCTTAAACGCGTTCAGAAAACGTACAGTAGTCCACCTTTGGGCAAAATCATTTAACACCAAGCCCATTTAAACAAAACGTTAACTATCCCATGTCATTTATTATGTGTATCCTTCTCACCCCATTGTAAAGTTGGAAAATCATAAGTTGAAAAATCGTAAGTTCGAACCGTTGTAAGTCGGGGACTGTCTGTAGAAGTAACAATCCTACTTGTTGCCAGCATTCATTGAAGCTCCTACTATGCACTGTGGAACTGGGATTATCTCATTGAATCCCCTCAGCAATGCATGACCCATGTTTTATAGAAGAACCATTTGCCCACGTCGTCATATGGAAAGGGACAGAGCTGGAATTTGAGGTCAAATCTGCCTCTTTCCAAAATGTGAGTTTTAAAGCACTCTTTCTACACGAGAGGATAAATTATGCACAGAGGGGGCGAAGGCTGCAAAGAAGATGGGGCCTGCAGCAGATGCTGATGGGGACCTGCCATATTCCCTCGCCCCATGCCATTTCAGGGCACACCAGCCTGACGTCCACATCTCTGCGTTTCTCTGCCCGGGGGGGCTCTCTCTGGCCACTGGACCTGCTCTGCCTATGCTCTGGCCGGTTGGAAGGGCTGGTGAATTACGCCACCATCAATGACTGCTTATAGGAGCTGGTGCATAAATACCCCAGCTTTCTCCCTGCTGGATCAGAGTGACACCCCATGTCCTTTGGGTGAGAGGATTGAGTCCTGTTGCCCACGGTAGCTTGCTCAATAACACACCCTTTGTTGGCTACCTTCCCTTCCTTATCTTTTTTATTTTTTTAAGGTTTTTATTAAAATATAGCTAATCTACAATATTATGTTAATTTCAGGTGTACAACATAGTGGTTAAACATTGGTATCATTTGAGAAACAATCCCCTTGATTAGCCTAATACTCACCTGGCACTATACCTAGTTATTACCATATTATCCGCTAATTCCCTGAGCTGTACTTCACATCCCCGTTATTATTTTGTAACTATCACTTTGTACTTCTTAATCCCTTCACCTTTTTCACCCTGTTCCCCACACCCTTCCCATCTATCACCCCAACAAATCCAGTACCCATCTGACACCACACATAGTTATTACACTATTATTGACTATATTCCTTATGCTCTACCCTACATCCCCATGACTACTGTGTAACAACCAATTTGTACTTCTTAATCCCTTCCCCTTTTTCACTCATCCTCAACCCCCTTCCCATCTGGCAACCATCAAAATGTTTTCTGTATCTATGAGTTTGTTTGTGTTTTTATTTGTTTATTTTGTTCTTTAGATTCCACATATCAGCGAAATTACATTGCATCTGTCTTTCTTTGTCTGACACTCCACTCAGCACAATACCTTCCAGGTCCATCCATGCCACCACAGATGGCAAGAATCTATTCACTTTCCTGGCCAAGCAATATTCCATTGTATATATGTACCACCTCCTCTTTATCCATTCTTCCATCGATGGACACCCCAGCTGCCTCCACATCTTGGCCATTGTGAACAATGCTGCAATGAACATATGGATGCACATGTCCCCACAAAGTAGTGTTCGGGTTTCTTCAGATAAATACCCTGAAGTGGGATTACTGGGTCCTTCTTAGTCTCTTGTTATAACCTTTGTTTTAAAGTCTATTTTGTCTGGTATAATAAGTATTGCTACCCCAGCTTTTTTTTTTTGTTTGTTTTTTTGTTTTCATTTCCATTTTCATGAAATAGCTTTTTCCATCCTTTTACTTTCTGTCTGTGTGTGTCTTTCAATCTGAAGTGAGTCTCTTGTAGGCAGAACATGTAAGGATCTTGTTTTCTTATCCATTCAGCCCTCCTATGTCTTTTGAGTGGGGCATTTAATCCATTTACATTGAAACTAATTGTTAATCGACATGTAGCTATTGCCATTTTATTATTCATAATTTTGATCTTTTTTTTTTTCATCTTAAAGAAATCCCTCTAACATTCCTTGTAATACTGGTTTGGTGATGATGAACTCCTTGAGATTTTTTCTTGTCTGGGAAGCTCTTTCTCTGTCCTTCAATTCTAAATAATAGCTTTGCTGGGTAATCTTAGTTGTAGGTCCTTGCTTTCCATCAAGTTGAATATTTTGTGCCAATCCCTTCTGGCCTGCAAAGTTTCTGTTGAGAAATCAGCTGACAATCTTATGGGAACTCCCTTATAAGTTATTAGTTGCCTTTCTCTTGCTGCTTTTAGGATTATCTCTAGATCTTTCACCTTTGCCATTCTAATTGTAATGTGTCTTGGTGTGGGCCTCTTTGAGTTCATCCTTTTTGGGACTCTGAGCTTCCTGGACTTGTATGTCTATTTCCTTCATCAGGTTAGGAAAGTTTTCAGTCATTATTTCTTCAAATAGGTTCTCAATCCCTTGTTTTCTCTATTCTCCTTCTGGTACTCCTATGATGCTAATGTTGTTATGCTTAATGTCCCAGAGGTCTCTTAAACTATCCTCATTTTTTTGGATTTTTTTCCCCGTTCTGATTGGATGTTTTCTGCTACCTAGTCTTCCAAATTTCTGCTTTGATCTTCTGCTTCATCCAGTCTGTTGGTGATTCCTTCTAGTGCATTCTTCTTTTTAGGTATTGTATTCCTCACTTCTGACCGGCTCTTTTTTATGATTTCTATGTCCCTTTTTATGCTTGCTATTGTTGAAGTTCTCACTAAGTTCCTTGAGCATCGTTATAACCATTGTTTTGAGCTCTGTATGTGGTAGGTTGCTTGCCTCCATTTCATTTAGTTCTTTTTCTGGAGTTTTCTCCTGTGTTTTCATTTGGGATGCATTTCTTTGTTTCTTCATTTTGGTTGCTTCTCTCTTTGTTTCTATGTATGAGGTAGATCTGCTACATCCCCCAGTCTTGGCCAGGTGGCCTTATGTGGTAGGTGACCTGTGGGGTCATGTGGCACAGTCTCCCTGGTCACCAGCACAGGGTGCTCCAGAAATGTCCCTTGCATGGGTTGTGTGTACCCTCCTGTTATAGTTGAGCTTGGTTGCTATTGGCACGTCAGTGGGTGAGATTGACTTCCAGGCTGATTGGCTGTGGGTTTCACCACGTACACAGCTTATGGGCTGCTGTGTGTGGGGCTGACCCCACTGAGTGGTATTCACCCCAGTAAGCTCTGGTGCCTGTTGAGACTATCCTTTGGATGCGCCACTTGTGGGGCTAATTGGGCGGTGTTCTGCTGTGGTCTGAAGCCAGCCTCCAAGTGTGTGGGTTCTGGGCCCTCTTGAGGGGCTCCAGTGCACTGCCTGTGACTGGCCAGGGACTATTGGGTAAGAACTACAAAGAGATCCATCATTGTTTGCTGCTTCTGCTAACCCTGGAGACATGTGGGAGAGGCCACTCTGAGAACCAAGGACATCTGCCACTAATATTGGGCCATAAAATTCCAGGACACCCCAAGGCCTGCTGCTACCTTCCAGCTTCCTTAAAGTTCAGCCACTAATAAAGCTTCGTGCGGTACACAAGCTGGGTGAGGCAGGGTCTCAGAGAGTCACTACAGTGGGAAGAGTTGTGGTCACCAGGTTACTGTAAATTCTAGTTTGGTGCCAGTGCAGAGCCTGAAGCTACTCAGCAAAAGTGACAGAGCAGGTCTTTCACCAGGGACCTGCCAAGATGGGCTGCCTTTGCACTAAGACTGTGAAGAAGGTGGCCCAGGTCATCATCGAGAAGTATACACGCACCTGGGCAATGCCTTCCACACCAATAAGCGCGTGTGCGAGGCGATCACCATTGTTCCCAGCAAGAAGCTCTACAACAAAATAGCAGGTTGTGTCACACACCTGATGAAGCGGAATCAGAGAGGTCTCGTAAGCAGTCTCTCCATCAAGCTGCAGGAAGAGGAGAGAGAAAGGAGAGAGAATTCTGTTCCTGAGGTCTCAGCCCTGGGTCAGGAGATCATTGAAGTTGATCCGGACACTGAGGAAATGCGGAAGCTCTTGGACTTGGGCCGTCTGTCTACCCTGCAGCTCCCTCAGCCTACAGTTGGGATGAATTTCAAAACACCTCGTGGAGCCGTTTGAATCTTCCTGCTGTGCTGTCATAGTTTCAATAAAACATGGACAACCAAAGGAAAAAAAACCACAATAAGTGTCAGAGCACACTGAGGCCAGTTGTCCCCTGCCTGGGGTCTGTCAGACTCTGATAGTTTTCTGACAAAGAGTGAAATGCTGGTGGGGCTAGCTGCTTGTGGAGAAAGGGCCTCGGGGCAGTTGGGTGGGGTAGGGCGCAGTGAGTCAGTGGGGCGGGCCTGCAGAGCTCGTCAGACCAATTAGATTCAGTTTTGGTGTAAGTGTAGGGGGCGGGCTCAGCATAGAAAGATGGCGCCCGCCTGCTGGCTGCACGGGAGAAGGACCCCCACACAGAGAAATGGCTACTGTCCTCCAGCCCTCAACATGAAACAGCACAACTCAGTCTGTAGCCCTCATATGTCTCTCATACCCCCTGAGTTACTGTCCTTCTGCTGGAGCCCAAAGTGAGTGCCTGGGAGTGAGAGAGACTGTGCCCTGGGCCTTTAAGAGGATGCCTGAGTTTCCTGCTGTTTTCTTTTCCACCAGGATGGTCAGAATCCGCACTGTTTTTCACAGCCAGATATTGTGGGGACTCTTCTTCCCAGCACCAGTACTGGGCTGGGGAGGCCAGCCTGGGGCTGGGGTTTCTTGCTTCTCTGAGGGGAACCTCCCAGGATATCCCTCCCAATTTTCATCCACCACACGGAAGTTTGGGGTTAGCCAATTCCGCATCTCCACCCCTCCTACCAGTCTTGACGTGGCTTTTTCTTTATATCTTTAGTTATAAAACTTCTGTTCAGCCAGACTTAAGGCGGTTCTCCAGGTTGGTTGTTTTATAATTTTGTTGTGATTTTAATTTGTTCACTGAAGGGAGCAGGCACGGTGTTTATTATCTACTCCACTATCTTGGATCTCCTCTCTTCCTTGTCATACGTCCCTTCTCTCCTAACAAATTAACCACCTGTCATGCAAATACTCACTCTGGGTCTGCTTCTGAGAGCGTCCAGTTTAAGATAAACCCCTGATGTAATCTGGAGAAGATAGAGAAGACTGCCCAGAGTAAGTGAATTTTATTTGTTTTTACATTTCAAAAACTAAGATGTCTTTTACAGGCAGTGAAATGCGCAATCTTAAGTTTACATTTAGGTCAATTTGATAAAAGTATGCCCTTGTGTAACCTACACCCCTATCAAGAGAGAGCATGTCCATCACGCCAGAAAATTTCCTTGTGCCTCTTCCCAGGCTATCCCCCCATCCCCAGAAGCAAGCACTCATCTGATTTCTATTACTGTAGGTTACTTTTTTCTAGTCTAGAACTTGTAAACGGAATCATGCAGGAAATACTCTTTTGTGTCTTGTTTCTCTCACTCAGCAGAATGCTTTTGAGAGTCACCAACACTGTACCTTGTGTCAATAGCTCATTTCTTTATTTTATTTTTTATTGTTGGTTTGTATGAATATTCCACGGTTTGTTTATCCATTCTCCTGTTGATGGACATTGGAGGTATTTCCGAGTTTTGCCTATCATGAATCAAGCTGCTATGAACATTCTTGCACAAGACTTTATGAGGACCTATGTTTTCATTTCTTTTAGGTAAATTCCTTGGAGCAGGATTAATTGGTCATACAATTGGTCATTAATTGGTCATTAATTGGTCAGTGTAAGTTTGACTTTTTAAGAAGCTGCTAAAGAGTTTCCATAGTGGCTATACCATTTTGTACTCCCACCCACAATACATGAGCATTCCAGTTCCTCCCCATCCCTGTCAACATTTGATGTCCTTGGTATTTTTCATGTTACCCATTCAACTGAGAGGGCAAGGGCAGGCTGACCTTTGAAGGGCGGGGGAATAAAGGCTCCCAGAGTGTCAGCATTACCCAAACAGCATCACAGTTGCCAAATACAGGTGATTTGTTTGACAGTTTCAAGGAACAGTGAAACCCCCTCTATGGAGAGTCAACTCTCAACTCCTTTTTTCTTTCCTTTTTTCCCCTCTTTTCCATTCTGTGCTGACAGCAGACAGCATGCCCTTAGGGCTCAGGCCAAGACGTCTAGCTGTAAGTTCTTAAGTCTTTCAGGTGTGAGCAGGTAATTTTCTTTTTTTGGGGGGGCTTTAAAAATTCTTTTCTTTCTGCTTCTTTTCTGCTTCTGTTGGACCAGGGGAATCAGATTATTTACAGAGTGCAGGCAATTTTATGAGAAGTTTAAAAGCAAATCCATCTGGACTGAGTTACGATGTGCTGATGGCTCAACACCTTACGCGTATGCATCCAGTGAACTGCAGAATGGGAAGTCAGCACCAACAGTGACCAATTTCGCATCCTGACCTTCCAGGCATGCTGGGCTCTCTGAGGCTGCTTTTAGGAAAACTCACTCCGCTGCTTGAAGCTATTCGTTGGCTCCCATCATCAAAAGAACGAAACACACACTCCACAAACCTTCTAGTGAAAGGTATTCTCCATCTCCTTCCTCTCTGTTCCAGTTCCACTGACTTTGTTGGGTGTCTCAAATACACCAAGCTCACGCCTGCCCCAGGGCCCTTGCACTTGCTGTCTCTTTGCTTGGAACACTCTACCTGCTCTTTCTGGGTGGACTTCTTAACCATGGGTTTCAGCTTTTCAGCATTATTGCCACTTCTTCAGAGATTATCTTCCCTAATCACTGAATCAAACTCATTTCTTTATATAACTAGACTCTTAGTCTTTTTGTTACAAATAAAGTACGTGTCAGAGACACAGGTCTTCCCCTCCGCCAATCTAGAGGGACAAGAGGCAAGTGCCAACAACCCGCTTCTGGTTTGACGGTGCAGTCATACACCTACTTCTGTTGGGAACACAATGAGGCCTGTGCAGCATCATTCCCAGGCCTGTCCATTACCAGGTAAGATAATCGTCAGAATACTGTGATTCCCTTTGGAAGTTATTGCCACAGGACACGGCAACCATTGCTAAAGTCTTAAGAATTGTTTCCAAACCCCTTTGCTCACAGTGTACTTTGAAGACAAGTTGTGAACATTATACATATTCACAGGAGCCTTAACAGTTATAAATATTGCTCTGAAAAATGAGACTGTGTGCTCCTAAGAATATTCTCAATCTCACATCTTATCAAATCTGGTTTTTGAACTTTTTTTTTCTAAAGCAGGAGGGTATCTAGGCCTTGGTCACTGCAGCAGAAAAGAACCTTCCCCTTCAGCTCCTTCTGTGATGTCCTCTCTTAAGGGTGAAGACTCAGCATTGTTAAGGACAGGCTCTGAGATTCATTATTTGTCATTCTAACAAAACAGCTGGCTCCTAGAGCTCAATTTTACTAGCAGACATGAAGAAGGGGATTTAAAAATATAGGCATCTTTATCTAATAATAAAATAAGGGTCATATACCTTGGGTTTTTAAAAGAACCATCGTACTCTAATTCATTTATTTGGTTATTTTCTTCTCTGGTTTCCCCATGAAATGATGAACTCCATGGCAAAGCTATGCATGTCCCCTTCATAGCTATAATCTCAGCAACTAGCACATAATAGGTGCTCAGTAAACATTTGTTAAACTGATGAATGGATGGATGGATGAATGGTATGCTACTTGGGCAAGAATACCAAGAAAATGCTCCCACCAATCATGATGTTTATTGAGTCCTCCGTGGGTGGGGAGGGGTCTTCTGTTCTCAGTAAATCTTGGTGTTTTGCTAAGGAAGGAAATTTCACACACACACACACACACACACACACACACACTTATAACTCTTCCTACTCTTCTCTCTTCAGCTCCCACGTGGCTAAACCAGCACAATCCAGGGGAAAACATCCCCTATCACCACGCAAAAAGGTGACTTTGACCCTTTTGAGCTCCTGTTTCTGGGAGAACAACCTTTCCACTCTTTATCTTCCAGAGATGTTGCAATCATAGCCGTGAGAGTATTTTGAAAAGATCATGTGACTTTCAGAGAGGAGAGGCTAGCCATTATAACCAGGGGTCAGTGGGGTCCTGTTTGTCTCATTCTTGTTTCATTTCAGGGTGTCAGAGGCCCCACTGGGATGTACACACCATCCACGACCCTGGCGTCTCCTGAGTGAGCTTTCTGAAGATGTCTCAGCAGCACATGACTCCCAGAATCCAGGCGCATCTGAGGGACACCCATAGGCAAAGTGGTTTTCAAATGGTGTCAGGGGCTCTCGGGTAGGGCGGTTAGATTTAACAAATAAATTCTAATTTTCTAGGCCGAGGAGTATAATTGGAGAGAATAAGAGAAACTCCATTCCTTACGCAACTCCCAAATTTTGTCTTGGCTTAGCTGGTCCTACGTCTTGTGTTTTCTTGTATTTAAGGCGGGTAGAGTCTTGTCTCAGTTGGCGTTCTCGCAAAGCAGAGCCTGAGACAAGGGTTGAGGTGCTGGGATTCAGTTGCAAAGAAGTGCAAGAAGCAGGAGTGAGGGAACAGAAGACCAGAAAGGAGGGCGAGCCAACACCCAGGGAGTTTTGGAGCTGCTCATCGCTGTAGGAAGTGGGGTCGAGCCTGCCAGACACGCTTTGAGGATCTGTGCCTAGAGGACATCAGGATTGTCTCTGTGAGGGATGGGTCGGGGGGCAGCATTCATCCCCCAACTCCCGTCCCCTGCTGGAGGGTTCCCCTCGGGCTGTGAACTCCCCCACTTCCCAGCTGTACCTGCGGGAGAACTGAACTGTTTTTTCACCTTTGGAGGACACCCAAGGCAGCAAAGGGAGGCAGCTCCCTGGCTTGTCCTTGAGATGGGTCATGGCCAGCGTGAGTGGAACTGTGTATGGAACAGGGACATGGAAACCTGAGATGGGCCAAGGGGATGTGATACAGGCATACAGTCTGTCATCAGGTATCAATGCTAAGGATGGCAACAGAGTCAGTCTAGAATCGCGGTCAGGGAAGTGAGCTCTGGAGCTAGAGACTGCCTAGGCTCAAATTCCAGTGCCATTCTACAGCATTGGGACAGTTCCTTAGCTTCTTTGAGCCTCAGCTTCCTCATCTGTACAATGGGAACAAGCCCAGTGCCTCCGTCCTAGAGTGAATGTTGGTTGGAACAAGACACAGGAAGTTCTTAGCACAGTCATGGGCACAGAGGAAGTCCCTAGCGAGTATCTGGGTTGTCCATAGTGTCTCGACATGAGCTTTGAATTCTATCCTGAAAGTGGAAGGAGGCAGCAGATGTGGACATTCCTTCAAATGCTCTGCGATGCCCAGGAAAGTTAGGAAACAGAGGAGAGAAGATGAAAGGCAGTTGGGGCCACACCAAATGGACCAGGAGGGAGTTTTCCACTTCAGGCACTTTTCCCTGACTCATGGTCACTCCCCACCTTTCACTGGGACCATGGGACAGTCCCTGCTCTCCCTCCTCCTGAGTGCTCACCCATCTCTGGCCTCAACCCCTCAGCCGATTCTCTTTGTTAGCCATAAACACAAATCCTGTTATCTTCCCTCTCTCCTAGCACTTGCCCCGTGATTTAAGCTGCCTTACCTTCCCCTTTCGTCAGCCCTGGGCCCCTCTTGTCGTATATCTTCCCATTTATCTACTTCCTGGATCGATGCGTGGGGGAAAATGGCCGGCCGCCTGCTCAGCCTCCGGAGCCCGCTTTTCTTCTTGGGCCAGTATTTCTTGTTAAGCTTCTGTCTGGCCATGTTTGGTTTCTCATTAGGTTTCTTCCCGGGTGTGGCAGTATTTCTTGTTCCCGCACAGCACAGTCTGGAGATCCCTAGTAATTCTTAAACGGTGAGATGGAGACGCGTGTCTTGAGAGCGCTCTGGAATCCATCTGGCGGGGGCTTAAAGTGGCACGTGAAGGACTTGTGGGTAGAGGGATGGTGGGGGCAGCTCCCATGGCCCATGGTGGTCCTGGCGGGGCCTCCGTTACAACAGGGGTTTGCTCCTGTGCCTGCTCCTGCCACCCACACCTTGTGTCATTCTACCTCTGAGTTATTGCAACAGGCTTTTCACGGGTTCCCTGGTGTCGGCCCCATCCCACGCCATCATTGGGAAGAGCCCAGCTCTGCCGACAACTCGTGTGGGCAAGTCATCCCTCTCCCTGACTCAGTTTCCTTGCCTATGAAATGAGATAGTTTCTCTTTCTCTTTTTCTTCATGTCTTTACTTAACAAGCACGGGACATGTAAAGTGTGTTCATTATGTGCCAGGTAGCCTTCTGCATAGTTTCCAAAGATTAACACATTTAAATTTCCCTAACTACTCTGTGACAAAGATACAAGTATGATCTTTGTTTTACAGATGGGAAACTGTGGCCCAGAGAGGCTAAGAAACTTGCTTACGGACACACAGCTGTTCAGTGGCACAGGCAGGATTCAAACCTAGGCACTGGCTCTAGAGTGCATGCACTTAAGCGGTGACTCCTTTTGATCTTTTTGTGGCCTCCATATAGTTCCAAAATGCTGATACAGTCCATTCCTGTTATTTTCACGAGGGACGTCCTATAGTGAATATCAACCCATTGCTCCTAGGAGTCATAAAGGGTTGGGTTCCTGAAAGCCTCTGGTCACAACGTTTTCATCAGTGGACCCATGCGTAACGTTTTATGTGTGCTTCTATTTCCAGATACCTGAGTTAATATATATCATCAATGCAGGAACATTGAACTTACAGCCAATCACACTATAACTCACGCCTGGATAAAGGTTATCCAACGCACGTATTTCCTCCGTAAGGCACATCTTCTTGCACTTAGGAACACTAGACAGCACTTGAGTACCACTCCTGGGGGCCGTTTTCAACAGCAAAATCAATCAAAGAAACAAAAGCAGCAGAATCACCCATGGAAAGCACAGAAATGCAAAAACGCAGCACTAAGAGATCTCAACCACAGAAAGAATCCTAGTTCACAGCAGAAGAGCTGAAGCAAGAAGGCAGAGTGTCGCCTCTTTTGGCCTCTGCTGGGAACCTATGTGATGGGTGACTCGTTTATTTATTTATTTATTTATTTATTTATTTATTTATTTATTTATTTATTTATTTATTTATTTATTTCCTGCTCTGCACATGTCCACAAATGACTGTGAACATTGATGTGGGGTTACCTATAAATTTTAGCGAGTAGGTGAATTTGCAACTATGAAATATGTGAATAATGAGACTCGACTCTGTCATGTATTACTCCCCTGTGCAAACAAACACATTTTAAGGCTCCCTGTTGCTTACTATGTCAAATACAAACTCCACCTGCCTGCCTGTCAGTCCGGTCCCACTACAGCTATTACAACGTATTTCTCTGAACTCCTGGGGCCATTTCCTTTCTCCCTGGGCCTGGCTCCTCTTCCTGACTATTCTACCGCATAACCAACTCGATCCTACCTCCACACCTTTGCTCTTGCTGTGTCTTCCCTGGGCATGCCTGCCCTTCCTTCATCTATCTACCAAATCCGACCTAGAATATAAAGGTCATATCCAATTTCTCTTTTCTTCATGCAGCTTTCTCTGACTGATTTATCCCTTTTGGGATGTCACAGACCCACATCATAACAGAGGTTAATTTTTTGTAAATGTCTTTCTGTGGTTCTGTCCTCAAAAACCTGTGTATTGGGGAATTTTCCACCAGCCACTGTTTGATGACTCTCGAAATAGGAGATATCCAAGTTACACTGAGCACATTTGGGTTTGTATCGTGAGGACGTTTTGGCTAAAAGTGTGTAATAAGAGATAACATTATCCTCACCAGTGAGACCTGGCTGGAGGAATGTTTTAATTCTTCAGAAAAACTGATTGGTCTCCTGATGGAGAATAGACCAGTGAGCGGAAGAATAATTAGACCATCAAAGAGGTCTTAGTGAGAATTGATCTGTTTAGAGAGATAAGCCTCTGTTTCTAATAGCCTTGGGGTAAACTGACCGTGTGTGCAAGGATGGGAGGGGTCTGAGATCTCTACTTGGATAGGGACTAGGGCACCACACAGGCACAGGACCCAGCTTAGCCCTGGTTAATGTATGTTGTCGATGCAGCAACACTGAACTTATGGCCAATAGCACTATAACTCATGTCTGGGTAAAAGTTATCTAACGTACGTATGGTGGTGCTCAAGCCCTAATAATGCCCCCACTGGAGCAAGTAACTAAAAATAAAACCCAACAGTAGCTGGTCCAAATCATAGTCTGAAAGAGGTCATTCACGTCTTGCCCATTTTCTCACTTCTGCATCCTGAGAAAAAGTGCCCACAATCTGAGTGCCCCCCTCTGGGCCACCGGTGAGGGGCCAGATGGAGATGGGCATGGGAGCCCCTCCCTTCTGCACTCATTACATACGCATTCTTTTCCTTTTTAAAGTGTATGGTTAACAATATTCAATTAGGTTGAAACCTACAGATGGACCGAGGTGGATTTGGATAAACTAGTCTTGAGTTCCACCAGTACATTTGTAGCATGCCGAATATCAGCGCTAGGAAGAACGTAAGATGGGGTGGGGGCAGGGGTCCAGTTCAACTTTTTTTGTTGTTGTTTTTGAAAAGAAACTACAGTCCAGCTAATTCATGTCATGGAGTTCCCCAAGATAGTCTCCATTTTCTGTCTCTAACTCTTTGGACTTCTCCTCCTAGCCTCAACGTAGGTTCTTTGTTCAGAGACGTGGGCAGGGCACCGGGAAACGACACAGGATAAGGCAGGACCTGAGTCTGGTAACAGAGGGTACCATCGTCACTCCTAGACCAGAAAAGTCGACGAGGGAGCGGTAAGGGTTAGATGGAGGGGGTCTCTGGGCAGGAGCGAAGGGAGGCAGCCAGCCCTAGGAGACCCTGGATCCTCACAAGCTGGCAAGCGGGCAGGGGGTACATAACCTGACCTCCATCTCCCCCTCCCTCTCATTTCCTCTGGACCTCCCATTGGCAGAACCCAACCAGAAGGTAGAGGGCAAGGCATCCATTGCAGTCCACGGGCTCAGCTTCTGGGCAGAGAGTGGGGGAGAAGGCTGAAGAGGGGATCTGGGGGACAGCAAAAGGAAGATGCCATCACACACGGCCCACACCCCCTACCCTGCAACACACTCACAACCCAGGATTAGCAGATCTCCAGTTTCTAAGGGGTTCTTCCAGGTCTGTCACTCACAGACTCTTCAGTTTTAAATCATGGCTCAGGTATGTTGACGCTTGCCAAGGTCCTATTGTAGCAGCTTGGAGTTATCTGTGAGTTGGGTAACCCTGGTCTGGTACTAGTGACACAGCACAATTTTGTTGCATTAAGATCAAATCATGCCTATGTTCAGATGTCATGGTTTTGAGTCATGGGCTCTCTCTCTCTCTCTCTCTCTCTCTGTATTTCCTCAACGTGCAGAGATATTCCTCCTGCACCTCTGGGATGCTGACAGTTGGAGTAGATACACAGCATCTGTGCCGTGATATAAGGGCTGCCGCAGTGCACAACTGTCTCTCCAGAAGGCGCTGCAGGGGTGTCAAACTTTTCACCTCATTGTCAGCACTGGTCGTCATGGATGTCTACTGACTTTTCCAAAATTCTTACAGAGCAGTGGTGGTCAAACGAAAAAGATTTTGTCCCCCACCTCGCGTCCCCCTGCCCATTGCCCTAGGGGACACGTGGCAATGTCTGGAAACAGTTTTAATTGCCACGACTAGGAGTTTCTTACTGGCATCTGGTAGGTAGAGGCCAGGGACGCTGCTCAAGATCCTACCCTGCCCAGGACAGCCCCCACCACAGAGAATTATCCAGTCCAAAATGTTGGTAGTGCCGAGGTTGAGAAGCCCTATTGTAGAGGGAGCCTCTTCATGGGGCTTTGGTCTTGGAGTCTCCACCTTCCTAAATTCCCTCTATTACCTTCTTGCTATGTGATCACCCAGATTCTTGGATACCTCCAGCAACAGGGAGCTCACTACCAGTTTTGGAACCAGGCAGGCATGGGCTTTCTACTCACAGCTGTGTGACTGGGCTTTTCCATAGGCTGGAGTGGCTCCACCATCCTGGACCTCAGTTTCCTCCAGGACAATGGGATTGGCAGTGGCCCCACCTCACAGGCTGTGTGAGGATTGAGTGAGTTTGTGCTCCAAAGTTGGCTAGCTCAGGGCATGGCACAGGGTGAGCACTCAATGAATGTTCACTGCTATGAATGGCCCGCCAGCCCTGGTTTCTTCACTGGGTCGTGGGTGGGTCAAGAACAGGATCTCTTCTGTTGGAAAATTCCAGATAGCTAGACAAGTGAAGCACTGAGTGAGGAAGAAAGATGCAGGCTCTTGGGGGGAGATTTGCCTTTGGGGTTGTTTCCATTTAGGGGCAGGTGGCATCTATGGGTGCTGGGAGGAGACCTAACGCGTGGCTCTATGGTCATCTGTGAAGGGGAATCAGAATTCCTAATGAAAGAACTGGTGGGTATCAGTTAAGTCAGGAAGGGGATGGCTGTGAAGGCCACCGTTCACTCCATCTCACTACAGGTCAGCTCAGCAGGGCTCAGGGCTCCATAGCACACCCAGGAGGAGGACTTGGGACCCAGAAGGACCTACCTCAAAAGATTGGAGTTGGTGGGATGAGGAGAGAAGATGGAGCTCCCAGATGAGCTCAAACATGTGGGTCTGGAGACTTTGCACCCCGAAGAGCTGCTTAACACTGTCCCTCGGCTCTCTCCAATGCGTGACTCTGGAGGGCTACACAGGGCTTGGGAGGGTGTGCGAGTGGGGCTCAGACCAGGTCCCTGGACTCTGAGAGATGACCCCACCCACCTCCATTCTGTGCAGGCTTCACGCTAATTCTCTCACCTGGTCCTTACAAGGACCCTCTGAATGAGGTGCTGTTACGACCCCAGGGAATGGATGAGGCAATTGAGGCTCAGCGAAGGGACGCCCCTTGCCTGAGGCCACACAGATGAGGAAGGGGCACAGGTGGGACCCATTTGAGGCAGTCTGCACTCACCTCTACTGCACGGTCCTCTCCCAAGGAGCGCCGTTTGCCTCCATCCATCTCCCCTCTGCCCAGCATCCTCTCATCTCAGCCAGAAACCAACTGTTGAGGCTGTTTAATCTCGCTTGGAGTCTAATAGTGATCACTTGCAGCCCCTCCAAGGTGGGGAGAATTATTATTCAAGGCAAATATACAGCGAGGAATGTACGGTACAGGGCAGTGTGAGCCAGGGCTCCTGGTCTGTTAATTCTGCGAGACTCAGTGTTCTATGTCCCTGACGTGACACCTTTCTAAACAGGTGGCCATGGTAAGCAGCTTATGGGATCTCTTCACTCACTCACTAGCAGCTGGTTCACTGATTCATTCCTGTGGTTGTTTGTGTGTCTATCCATCTAATAATCCACGCACTCTTTCCAGCAATACTCAAGACTTTTATTTATCGTGCGCTATGTATAGTTGCTAAGAATATAAAGATAACTGCCATTTTGTATGGTGGTAAATATATATATTTACATATATATTTATTTATATATTTTTATATACTTAATGGATATATATATATATATATATATATATACAAAAATTATACACACACACACACATACAAAGGGTGCCAAAAAAGGTATACACATTTTAAGAAAGGAAAACTGTATTAAAATTGTAATATTCAATATATACCGATAATAAAAGATGAATACAAGTCATGTGTATATATATTTTTTGGCACCCCCGGTGTGTGTGTGTGTGTGTGTGTGTGTGTGTATGTGTGTATAATGGATATTTGTATCTTTGTAGCTCCGTTTTTCAGATGAGGAAATGGAGGCTCAGGGTGGTGCAGCAACTTGCCCAAGACACAGAAACAGGAGATGAGCTGAAATTCATTCACGAATTGTCTTTCTCCAAAGCCTGGGCATTTATCCACTGCCTCCAGCTGCCTTTCCTCCTCCCTGCCTCTGAGCATCGTATCCTGGGATGGACCCACTGAGGGGTACCCTGGATGGCGAAATCTCAGGATTAAGGGGGCTAATGGTGAGGAGAGAGGAGAGAAAGTTCTGGAATTGGAGAAGGCGTAACAAATGTTCAAGGCATCCGGATGGAGAAACACGATCAGCACATTGCAGGCGAGACAAACCCCCTGCCTTTGTCACTCACTGTAAATTGTCCCCCAATCACTGGGCTGACAGAGATGGATTCCCAGGGCTCACAGCACAATTATGCTTTCTCAGGCGTCTCATGGGGGAAAGGAGGCAGTTGGTTTACTTGTGAATGCTTGGGGGTAATTTTCTAATGTCCCTTCCACCATTACAGAGGCTTTGCTCCAATCTCTTATCATATGTAATTCCTAATGATTTCTCTGTTATGTCCTGTTTTATTAAAGCGTCATTGAACTATACCCTATTGATTTAGATTTCACAGACAATTGAAATTTAAATTGACTCCAAATTGAATGTCTCCATGTAATCTCTGTTCTGCAATAAAGATAGATAAAATGCTTCTATTTTTGATAACAACTTATACTGGAGGCACATTTTAATTTTGGGAGGGAAGAAAAAAAATGTGACAGAGTCTTGACTTTCTTTAAAAAGTGGCTGAGGGTTCAGGGCCTGGGCTGTGTTTCTGTTTATCTCTGGGGCACGATGCTGAAGCTGTAGAATTCTGGAATGCCTGGGTTGGCTCACAGATGGGAGTCGGAGGTGGTCTGGTCTGACCTAGGAACTAGTTAATTAGGTAATCCATCCACAAATCTGTCCATTTGTCCAGTAAGGATAACACGTTTGGAGTGCTAGGGCCAGGACGGCAGCAAAGAGTGAGGATAACTCATCATTCTATGACATGCGTGATTCCCAGCTCATGTCATTTGAGAGTTAGGTCTAGGGAGCCATCTTGGAAAAAGGAGGGAGGGACATCACTGCAAACAGCTGCAGGTTGCTGTCAATCAACATCCATCCCCACCCAAGCTGAGACTGGATGGCAACGGTCACTCTCACAGCTTCTTTCTCTTCCCACTAAAGATGGAGGATAACAGTTGGGCCATGGGAAGGACGCGTGGAAGAGGAAAGAAGGTATCATCCCATGAATCCTCTATTTCTTAGAAGATAGATTATCTAGAAAGGGGAGAATCAATGAAGTGCCGATCAGATCCTGGAGAAAAGTGGAACTAGTCAGATCCTTGAGAGCCTTCCAGAACAGGTCTAAGTGTGAGCAATCATTGCCTCGAGGGTTCTAGACCCACCATGAAAAACCTGCCCCACCTGAATTCCAGCATTCAGGAGCTATAGCTTGAATGGTGGAAAGGTGTATTCGTGTCTTATTCCTGCTGTAACAAGTTACCACACACTTATTGGCTGAGAACAACACAAATTTATTACCTTTATATTTCTGGAGGTCAGAATCAATGTGTTGGAAGATCTGCGTTCCTTCTGGAGTCTGTAGGAGAGAATTGGTTTGCTTGCCTTTTCCAGCTTCCAGGGGTTGCCTGCATTCCTTGGCTTGTGGCCCCTTCCTCCATTTTCAAAGCCAGCAAAATAACATCTTCAAACCTCTCTCTCTCTCTCTCTCTCTCTCTGACCTCTGTTTCCATCCTCACATCTCTCTCTGACTTTGACCTTGCTGCCTCCTTCTTGTTACTTTGGGCCCACCTCAAATAAACCTGGATAATCTTCTCAAACCCAAGACGCTTAATTTAATCAAACCTTCAGATCCCTTTTTAACCATGTACAGTTCTGGGGATTGGACACGGACATCCTTGGAGGGGCCATTTCCTACCAGAAGGGAACTTGAAATTTCCATATTGCAGCTACCTCATTTTAGCCATCCTTCTACAGTGCGCCTCTCACAGCAAAATTCACTGGGGTTGTCTCAAGATGGCAGCCTCTTGTCAAGATGAGAGCAGAAAATGGAACTCATGGCTCCTGCATTCCTCCCAGCTTTCCCTCATCAAGTGGTCTCTGTGTTTCCAGTGCCGGTGAGGGAGCTGGGTCCGAGGGAACTTCGAGCTCTGCAGATACAACTGAAAAGCTGCTTTGAGTTTCTTCAGTTTTCAGTTTCCAGTTTCAGTTTCTCCAGGTTCCCCTGTCAAGGAGACATGGCAGCACATAAAGAAAAAAGGTGGGGAAACACTTATTTTTATGGAGGGCTGAAGGATCCTAGGGTCTATCAAGTAGTGAATGGGACTGAACAAAGGATAAGGATTTGACTCGTCCATTCAATGAAAACCTACTGATGCCGCCGTGAAATTCCCAGCCCAGTGCAGTCGCCAAAAAAGCACAAGGCAACCACTATTAGTGTAATAAATGCTGGTTTGGAGTTAAACAGAGGGTGCACAGGAGACTAGAAGGAGAGTACCCAGCCCACACTGGGGACATTTGGAATAGCCTCCTGCAGGAAGTGACCTGTAAGCTGACATCTGTAGGATCAGGAGGAGCTATCCAGGAGAGGGGACAATGGAGTGGAGAGAGATTTCCAGAGGGAATAGCATGTGCAAAGGTCCTGGGGTGAGAGAGAGCATGCTTATTCAGGGAACTGATTTAGCAGGGGTATTGAATTTGATGTGGAGACTAGTCAGAATGAGGCTCAGAGATCTCCTAATTTCCACCCCCGGGACCCCACACAGTTATAATTATAAGGTTATTTACAGCATTCTTAGGGCCCTGTCTGTTTCTTCCACTGAGCTGTGAGCTCGTAAGGGGAGTAGTGTGTCTGTCTTGCTCATAGTGGAATCCCCACAAACCAGCACGGTGTTTAGTTAGTATCTAGACATAGTGTTGAGTGAGTGGACAAATAAAAGGATAAAAGAATGAGGTTAGAGAGTCAGGCATGAGTCAGGTTCCACAAGGATTGAATACCGTGGTAAGTAGTCCAGCTTCTCTCCGTAACGGGGGACCTGGAGTTCAACTTCAGGTTACTGGAGGATCACGCAGTATCTGGTAATGAGGCTTGGTAAAGACACCACCAGTAGGTGGAGGCTGTCTCAGGAGTCCTACATTTGGAACTTAAATAACTAAGTGTGACGGGCTCCTTCTGCACTGGCATTTACTGGTTATTATATGTAACTGGCAAAAATGCCAGTCAGTGCCTACCAGACAGCCCTTTCAGCCTTGATGGGCTGTTGGTTGGCATAGCTGTGAGTTTCATCTTGAGCTGTCCATCCACTAGGGTCTCAGGTCAGCAGAAGTGGCAGCCCAGCATCCATTCCACGGACTCTCAAACTCACCCCCTGGGGTGACTGGACACTTGGAGCTAACACACCTATCAGTCCGTATGGCAACTGTGTGTTTTTCTGGGTGAGGTGGTCAGGATCCCTGAGTAGACTGTGAATACTTAGCATGGAGTCTGACACAGAATGAGCACACAGCAAACATTTTAAAAATTATGACTACACGATTGCTGTAAAGACTTAGAGTGTGTTAGAGCTGGTAAATCCTTAGATATAATTTAGTCCCAATACCCAGTTTACAGATGGTGAAGTTGAGGCCAGAGAGGGACAGGGGCTTGCTCAGGGTCTTAGTGTGAGGGGACACAGGTATAGATCCCCCAACGCTTATCTTCTGTTCTATTGGCCCAGTTGAAGTAATTAGGCATCTCCTTCTAGTCTATTCTATTCAATCAACCCTTTTGCATTCCATTCCTTTCCTCCTGTCTCATCCTGTACTATCTAATTCCATTTCACCCCATCCCATCCCATCCCATCCCATCCCATCCCATCCCATCTAGTCCCATCTGTTTCATTTTATTCCACTGCATTATTTCCCATTCCGTTCAACTACAGTTTCATCCACTTCATTCCGGTTCACTCCATTCCATTCCACTGCATTCCATCCCATCCTCCCCCACCCCATCCCACCCTCCCATCCTTTCCATCCCATCCTCTCTCGTTCTACCTCTTCCGGTTTTGTAGTCTATTACTCCACTCCACTTGACTGCATGCCATTTTATTCCATTCACACAATTCCTTCCACTCCATTCCTTTCCATTCTCCCCCACTCAGTGTCATCCCTACTCATCCCATTCACTTTCCTCTCATGCCTAGAAATGTTTGCAATGTGTCTCCAGGGGGCCAAGCTGTGAACACTTCAGGATGAATGAGCTGTAGCCCCTGATGTTGGGGAGAGAGAGAGCACGTTGGTTAACAAAGTGCCTGTTCCCACCTCTCTGTTGCACCCTTTCGCTTCGCTTTTTACTGAGGCCAGGGCAGGAGGATCAGGTGGTTATTGTTTTTGATAAGCAGAACTTTGCTGCCCACTTGGGTATTGTTTGGGGGCACATTGCAGGGACTCCCTGCAGAAGAGAAGTGGGTGGTTGGTCATCAGATCCCTTCTCAAACCTTAACCCCATCCTTGAGGAATGCTCAGGCCACGTTCCCTGGTTTGAACCCCCAAAGATGCAGCTGTTCTGCCTTCTCTCTGCTGTCCCCCATCCCCAGGCTTCCCTAGGCAATATCCTGCTTGCCCTTGAGTCTCCTGGGCGTGGGGAGTGGGAAGCACCTGGCGCGTGACTGCAGCTTAAGAAACGAAATCAATCCTCATTAGGACTTGATTGGCCATTAGCTCCCTTATCCTTTGAGCAGAGGACTGGGGAAGTTTGAGAAGGCCAAAGGGGGGAGAGACTAATGGGGGTGTGGACGTCAGCCCCATTTGTGGGCAGGACTACACCCAGAAAGAAGGAGACCTTGAGCAGGAGTCTTCAACCCTGGCTGCGCGTTAGATGCACTGGGGAAGCCTTAAACATACGGATGCCAGGCCGCACGCAGAGCTATGGCTGGAGAACCTGTGATGGAGCAGCCCAGACATCGGTGCTTTCCTAAAGCTCCCCAGGACAGTTTAATGTGCAGCCCAGGTGGCCTGAAATGTCACTTTTAATCTCTTGGGCCAAGGAAAGTCCAAAGTTTGGCCATCAGAGCCTTGCCACGTGTAGATCCTTCATAGCAAGTTCCCCGAGATCGTGGACCTTCTGGCACCCATCAGCTTAGGCTTCATAACAGTCTCTCGTCACCAGCATCCTGTGTCACACTGATGTGAGCAGCGTCTCCTTGGCCCTCTCAGCCACCCAGTGGTCGCCGTCCATATTCATGCCGCCTGTAAGCTCCTGTGCTTACTCCTTCTCCAAACTGAATTTTAACCTACTTCTCTTGTTCCTTCGTTAGTCTGTTCTAAACTCATCTCATGATTTGATAGTCTATTTGTATTATCTTCTAACACACAAAACCACAAGTATGTAGTGATGAAACACTGAAAATGAGCTCCTGTCTCTACCACCTAAAATCACTTTGCCAATGACTGGTTGTGTTTATATGACTCTGGAAAATACTGTTGTATAGTTTCCAAAAACTTTTCACAAATAAAATAATAAATGTGAGTAATAAAAAAGAAGTTTAAAACATTGTCCATCTCTGTCCACGTATGAGATATTATTATTCTTTCATATCCTTCTGACCACGTTAGAGATATTCAAAATAGCACTGTTTCTAATTAATTAAAATAGAGCTCCTGGGGGTTCAAGTTTTGGGTGACTGCCCTTTTTTTGGTATTTGCTTTAGGTCACAGACCGGTTTCACTCTTAAAACTCCATTTAAGTAGAAACCAGATTTCTCATTAAGAACCTTAAAAATATTAATACCCTCACACCCATTCATTGCATTCTGGAGAATTTTTTTTTTAATTTTATTTTATTAAATTTATTGGGGTGACAATTGTTAGTAAAATTACATAGATTTCAGGTGTACAATTCTGTATTACATCATCTATAAATCCCATTGTGTGTTCATCACCCAGAGTTAGTTCTCCTTCCATCACCGTGCATTCTGGAGAATTTATAAGAAGGAAATACCAATACTTCAGGATAGAGATAACAGTTTACATACAAAAATGTAAAAGGTGGTGTTATGTACAAATATGAGAAACACTAATCCACCCAAATCTCCAATAATAGAATGGTGAATTTAATTAGTATGTATAGTTAGTTTAATAAAAGGTGTGGGTTATAAGGTCAGGAACTCTAGAAGAGTCTAATGTTTAGTGGATTCTAATCTTGACATCTCCACCACTTAGCACAGAGCTTGGCACAGATTTGATCCTCAAAAATACTTGTTAGATACTGAATGATTTATTAAAATGATAGTCACAGAGTTTATAACGACACAGAAAACCACTTAAACCATTAAGTGAAAAGAACCAGGGTGCAATATTAAACATAAAATATTGTCACATTAAACATAAAGTATTAAAATACGCATTGGCCTTGTATGTGCAAAAATAAGGGGTGGATTCGTGAAATTGGTGGTGTATCCGAGCTGTAGAATATCCTGTAGCTACTAAAGTGATGTTTGCAGATAATAGTCATGCCGTGATATGATGTTAAGTAAAAAAAACAAACAAACAAACAAACAAAACACCATATAAGAACCCACATGCAGTCTAATTCCAATTTGTGTATGTATATAATTATAACATTATATATTATTTAATTATAATTATATTAGATTCATAATAATATAAATATTATGAAATGCATTTATATATCATGTTAATATTAAATATATATTTTATTATATATTTTTTATATATGTATATGTATTATGTATGTATATGTATGTGTATTATTTATTATATATGTGTATATATGTACATATGTGTGTATACATGTGTGTATGTACACTCACACACGCACACACACACACACACACTCATCCACAGACACACATTCATCAGAATGGAAATCACCCAAAATATTAACAGTTGTTTTATTTGGTGAGACCAGGACAGGTGTTTTTCCTTCCCTCCATGTTTCATCTTTTGCAATTTTCCAAATCTCCCCTTCCCACCAGCGTGTGTTACTTTGATCATCAAGACAAAAGAATAACCGCTAGGTACGTTGTAGACACAAAGAGGGTGGGGGAGCCGGGGAGTGGAGTGCAGCCTTGGGGTACGTACGCTAGAGCAGCAAGGTCTGCGGTCACATCGCATCAGCCGGGCCACGTCCAGTCCACGTCCGCAGGCCTCTCTCTGCAGGGCCAGCGCGGGGGGGACGTGCACCGACTGGGCCAGGGAAGGTCGCCTGGGGGGATGGCTTCATGGAACAGCTGCCCAGGGGCCCGACAAAACTCTTCGGGAGGAATGCCGCCTTCCTCTAATTTGCCGGGTCCCTCCCGTTGCTAAGAATGATCGACAGTAATTAAAACTAAGCTAATAACCTCCTCACTCTTGACATTTCTATGGGGCTTTGTTCACCATTATCTACATATAGATTAAAAATTGTAATTGGACTGGCGATCGGGTTAGGAAAATCAACCAGCTTCCAACTCGTCGTTTGCCAGGGACTGACACTTTGAAATTTTATTTAATCTGAGAAAATTGAGTTGAACTCTGGCACCCTGGGAGGCAGGGGGAAAAACCCCAGCATTTATCCTTAAGGGCAGCTAACTAAGAAAATAGTCATGCTCCTGGCAGGAAGAAGTGGAGTCTCCACCAGAGGGGTGCTGAGAGCAGCTGCATGGACACAGCAGACTGGGGTGTAGGGTGGGGGGCCCCCTAGAAAGCAGCCTGGGGAGGTCCCCCTGGGACCCTGATGAGGGAGGTTTAGGGTAACCAAGGCCGCTTCCCTAAGAAAATTCCCGGGTCATTTCATACAGGCTTGAGCTGTCTAACCTTACCGGAGCCCCTCTGCTGTTGAAGAGTGATTTATTGGTTTATAATTCTGTAATTCCAGGCCTACCCGGCAGTGAGCATAGGGTCCACCTGATATTCCTCTGGTCTTTGCGAGACCGAGCCGCTCTACCCCTCTTCCCTGCGTCTATGAGGCAGGGTGTCCATGCTTCTGGGAACCTAGAGTGAGAGAATTCGAAGAGTCAAGGATTACAATAGCGACTTCAAAAGGTAAGGAACTGGCAGACCTGCACGGCTGCCCCTCCCATGGAATCATTACTTTGTCTAAATTGAAACCCTTGAACTGATATGAATTCCTAGCCCGTGTTCCCAAGGTGATGGGCCAGCCGAAGAAGACGTCTGTCTGATACACAATGTGGCCATGTCATGTCCCTGCTTAATATACTTCAGTGGGGTCTCGTGGCCCCATTTGGATCAAGTCCAGTCTCCTTACAACGGCTTAAAGGCTGTCCTGGGTTTGCCTCGTGCCCCTCTCTCTCCTGAGGCAACCTCTCGAATCCTCATATACATTCCCCCTACAATGCATTCTCTCTCTCTCTCTCTCTCTCTCTCTCTCTCTCTCTCTCTCTCTCTCTCTCTCAGTGTTCTCTCCACGTAGCCTCCAGGAATTATCCCCCTCCTCACCCCAGTACCACCCTGCTAGGTTTGTCTCCTTCACCCACCTAATTTCTGTTAATCCATCACTTCTCATCTTGGGCTTCACCTTCTCCGTGAAGTATCTACTCTCTTCCCAAATTGTGTTCTTGGCTCCCTCGGTACCTCTACCTGCTCCTTGCTCACTTTGTCCGAACTCTGCATGTCTCTCTTCCATCGTCTCCCATCAAACCAGGATCTCCTTGAAGGTAAGAAGGCTTTCTTGTTTCCTGTTACATCTCTCAGGCTGCAGTGTGGCCAGAATGAAAGAATGAATGAATCTGTGTAGAGAAGGCAGGGAATTCCTGACTCCTTACCCTTGGAATAATAAATACTCACTTGCATATCCATTTTAGAAGTATTTGTCGATTCTCCACTTTGTGCCATGTGCTATGCTCAGCCGTGAGGATGTAGTGTGAGCAAGATATTTTAGTCTCTATTGTCTATGGTCCTTACCAGGGGAAATAGATTAGAAAGATCGATTGGGGTTAAGGAGTTAGGGAAAGAACATTCTAGGCAGAAGAAACACATGTGAAAAATCTTGAGGAAGGAAGGAAGGGGAGAGACGCAGTATGAAACAGAGAAACCCAGTGGGGCTGGGGTACTGTGAGAGATGAGGAGTGGGTCCAAAATGGACCCAGAGATATGGGCATGACCCAGATCATGGGGGCTTTGCAGGGTTTCCAGCCTGGAGCTACAGATCAATTTTTCACTGTAAAAAGATAGATTGTTAAATGAATTAAGTCTGTGTGTAAGATATAGACAATCTCTTCTCTTTATTCTGAGAACACTCCCAACCTTCACGATTGTTGCTTTAATCTTTCCAGCACACATTCACCTCCTGGAGAGGACGGTTGAATTTTATCTGCATAGAAAGCTTTCCCATTCCCTGTCTTCTAGAAACAGATTCTGCTCACCCTGTTCACAGAAGTGGTCCCAGGTCTAACCAATCACAGCATCCAATTCCTGTGATGACAGTGATTGGTGAAAGAGGCAAGCACATGACCCAAGCAGAGCCAATCAGAGCCTTTGCATGGGATTTGTCTATGGACGTGGTAGGAGAAAAAGCTTCTTTTCCATTGAGGTGTGTAGGGTGGGGACCAGCCAAGTAGAGAAGATGGAAGTTCTGTCTGGAGGAGAGAACAAATCACCAGCATGAGATGAAGAAATAGGGAGAGACAAGAGCTTTTCCTTTGAACCTTTGAACAACCCCAGTATCCAAACTAATGTTGAGAATCAATGAATCTCCCCTTTTTCCACTAAGCAAGTTCACGTTGGGTGTCAATCACTTACATCCAAAATGAGTTCAAAGTGTGTTCAACTCACTCATGCCTCGCCTGATTCCTGTACCCCCCTGGGATGAAGTCAAGAAAGTCATCTTATCCTCAATTGGCAGAGGAGGAATCTGGGACTCAGAACATTGCCTGAGTTTATACATAAAGTTAATCCTGGATCCATCCTTTCTTCTATCAGTCAGTTGATACTCATATGTATCAAGCTCTTAGTCTAAAAATAACGATCTGAGGATTTTCTGGACCAGCCCCAATTTTAGATACTCTGCCCCAGCATTCTCACAACCCATCTGAATGGCCCACTAATTTGAACTGACAAACCGCCTTTCCTTAAATGCTTTTCCATGTCCAAAAGTAGGGGGAAAATCCATTATAGCCGCGGTTCTTGATTTTTAATTTGGAAGTGGTGTGGTGGTTCATCTTTAACATTCAACATGTGTAGCTCTGACATGAATCTTGGTTGATATTTATATTTACATGAATGATAAGACAAAAACTAAATAACAAAGATGTATGTTGGGACTTCATTTGTCCATCAATGGGGTGAGCAACTCATTTCTGAATTGAATAATGGTTTTCAAATACTGGAAGAATATTTCCTCAATTGTTCATGCTATTCCCAATATAAGGGCTACAGATACATCAGACCTTTAAGTTTAATCTGTTTTGTTAACATTTTTAACATTACTTTCTTCAATCTAGGCAATCAACAAAGTAATAATAAGTCAAGCCCGGTTTGTAGCATTTGCCAATGTCTGTGGTGTAAATACTTCCATTATAGCTGATTTCAAGCCATCAACATGATAGCATTGCAGGTGGAGTTGGGGAGATGCATAGATACCATTAGATATACAGAGGGTGCCAAAGAAATGTATACAGATTTTAAGAAAGGAAAAAGCTGTATTAAAATTGTAATACTCAATATATACCTGACAACAAAAGATGAATACAAGTCACGTTTGACTTCTGCAATTACAAGAGGTGCTCACAGTGGTTCCCATCAGCGTCCAGACACTTCTGATTATGTCACACTGCTGCTTGAGCATAGACAACATCTCTTAAAATGTGTATACATTTTTTTTGGCACCCCCAGTATTTCTACCATATAGGTCCAGTGGATATAAATAATTTCAAGAGCATAGATAATAGTAAAATGTGGTCAAATAATTAGGAAGTGATGAGTTTTGAGTAGTTTTTAATGAATTTAATTGTAAGTTTATATAATTGAATCTTTAACAGTGGTTGCATTTTACAACCGGCTCACAAATTTCCTAAAAATGTAACCATTGGCTCTCATGGGCTGGTATAAGCTGTATCCAGGGCACTGTGACAAATCACTGTCACTGTGTACTTACTGCTCATTGGATGCTGGTTGGCAGAAACTCCCTGCTATTGTTCAGATGGACTTTGTTCTTCTTTTACTTGGAATGAACTTACCTGGAGGTTCCTTCTAAGGGCATCCTTCTGGTTCAGATAAAGCAGGGCCCTCCCCTTTTATTTCACAGCCCCCTCTTTTTCCCTTTCATAGCACTTATCATAGTTTGTAATCATGTCCCTACTTGGCTGTGTGTTTAATTATTTCTTCCCCCACAAGACTGTGAGCTCCACCAGGGCAGGGCAGTGTCTGTCTCCTTCATCAGGGTCTTTCCTGGGCCCGACTCCATGAGTGGTCCAGGAGAGGGACTCTGGATATTTGCTGAGAGCTAAGGAATAGTTGCAGCTAAACCCTCGTCTGGGGTAAGAGGGAGTGTTATAATAATTTAAAAATCTCTAAGCTATACCCACGTATATAGCAGCATTATTCACAATAGCCAAAAGGTGGAAGCAACCCAAGTGTCCATCGATGGACGAGTGGATAAACAAATGTGGTCTATGCACACAGTGGAATATTATTCAGCCATAAAAGGAAGGAAATTCAGACACACGCTACAACATGGATAAGCCTTGAGGACATTATGCTAAGTGAAATAAGCCAGGCATAAAAGGACAAATACTACATGATCCTACTCATATGAGGTATTTAGAGGAGTCAAAGTCAGAGAGAAAGTAGAATGGTGGTTGCCAGGGCCTGGGGGAGTGCAAAACGGAGTGTTAGTACTGTGTTTCCCCCAAAATAAGACCTAGCCGGACAATCAGCTCTAATGCATCTTTTGGAGCAAAAATTAATATAAGACCCGGTCTTATATTATATTATATTATACCTGGTCTTATAGTAAAATAAGACTGGGTCTTATACAATACAATATAATATAATATAATATAATATAATATAATATAATATAATATAATATAATATAATATAATATAATAAAATACTGGGTCTTATATTTATTTTTGCTCCAAAAGACGCATTTGAGCTGATTGTCTGGCTAGGTCTCATTTTGTGGGGAAACAGGGTATCTAATGGGTACAGAGTTTCAGTTTTGCAAGATGAAAACAATTCTGGAGATGGATGGTGCTGATGGTCACACAACAATGTGAATGGACTCAATACCACTGAACTAACTGTCCACTAAAAATGGTTAAAATGGTGAATTTTGTGTTATGTATATTTTACCACAAGAAATAAATATCATCGAAAAATCTCTAGGCTTCCCAGATCTTTTCATGGAATAGAGTGAATGCTTGCTTTTGTATTTGGACAGAACAGAGATTACATAATAATAGAGTAATGATTATGATGGTGATAGGTACAAGAAATCATGCTCTTAGGACGACATAGGTTTTATTCAAAGTGTTTCTCATGCCTGATCACTTTACAGTCCACCTGTGAGGAAGATATTATTACCTCCATCTTATGAATGTGGACACCGAGGCACAGAGAGGTTAAGTGACTTGCTTAAAGCCACACAGCTTCAATCCAAGGCTGGTTGACTCTGAATCCCATGCGCCCACCCTCTCCTTCCCAAGCCTTTATGTTATTTAACAGGGAAAGCCTGGGTGGGAGACAGGTGCAGGACCCCTTTTCACTGACAATCCCTTGCTCATTTCCTCCGCTGGGTCACCTTCCAGCCATGGAGGCACAACACGCTCTCCCTTGGCTGCCCAGTGCACTCGCTGAGCTTGGCCGATCCAGCGCTAAGACTGGGTTGTCACACAGCAGATAGAAAGAAAGAAAAAGCAATTTCTTCCATTTCTTGGCTCAATCCTATGCAGTCAATACTGTTAACAGTAAATCAAATATCAGGACTGCATTGACCCAGGGAAAGAACAAGGAGAAAAAAATTCCAGAGCAGAATCCAAAAAGTAAAAAATAAAGTTCAGCCAGAGGCATAAGTCATATCTGGGGCCCTGCACCTACAGTGGCAGCAGCAGCAGGAGACGACACTGGGTCCCTAGGACTCCTGCTTTTGGCTTCTGAGTTTCAGGACCCCTGTTTCTCAGAGACCTAGGGGACAAAAAGGCCATGAGAAGCAAGGTTGAAGATTTCTGATTTGAGGTCCCTTTGATTGGGGTGTTACCCTACAGCCCTTAGCTGAGCTGGGAAAGAATATCTGCAGAAAATGGCTTTGGGGTAAACCCCCTTCAAACCTCTACCCTTCCTCACACACTCCTCATTTCAGATTTCACAGAGCTTAGTGTTGGCTCCAAAAAGTAGGAGGCACATACGTTCTAAAAATACTGTTCAGGCGTGTCTGAGTCATGTTGGGGACCGAACCATAACTTCTTTTCATTCAAATACCCATTCAACAAAATGTTTAAGTGCCCACTGGGTGTGTGCCAGGCATCGTTCTAACGCCCTGGGGATTCACCTGTGGACAAAATAGACACACACTCCTGATTTCATGTAAGCGACAGTCTAGTTAGAGAGTGAAGACAATAAGATAATTACAATTGTTATAGTATGTTTGAGGGTAGTCGACGCCAGAGGTAATACAAAGAAAATAAAAATGATGTGGAGTGTTTTGGGTGGGATGAGTCAAGTTTAATTAAGGCAAAGGGATCTTTAAGGAAAAACTTCAAGCAGGCGAGTTCTTCAGATACCCGGGAGAGAGGGGTTCCAGGCAGAGGGAACAGCAAGTGCAAAGGTCCTGAGGCAGAGTGTGTGTCGGGTGTTTAAGAAACAATGAGGTATGGCTGGAGGGGAGCGAACCTGGGTGAGGATAGATGGTGAGGTTGAGGTTGGAGAAGTGACCAAGGGCCAGATCAGGCAATGCTTCTGGGAAGTAGGGACTTTGGCTTTTCTCTGAGTGAGGTGGGGGTGGTTGGGGAGAATTTGGAGCTGGGGAGAGACCTAATCTAACTTGAGCTTTAATTTCTTTTTAGTCCCTCATCCCCAGACCCTGGCTAATTAAGATTATAAAAAACTAGATGGATTTGTAACTTGTACACCCCTGAGAACCCACGCTCCTGACAATCACTTGTACATTCTTGGCACATACTAAATGCTCAAACAGATTACCTGAGTAAGACATCTGGATAGGTACTCAACAAAGGATTACAAACAAAGGATGGCACTTTGTTTAGAGATGAGCTAGAATAGGTGTGGTGAGTCAAGGGGGATTCATTCCTTACGTTTTGTATTGTCAGATTATTTTTCAGTTTTGTTTGTTTTTAAAGATGTGTTGAATGGATGTATAAAGACTGGGAACGGTGTTTCAAGTTGTAGGACCTTGGTAGGCCATGCATTTCGGAGTATGCATTTACTCATTTTAATAATGGGGTAACTCTCTAAGACCTGCTCATGAGGTTCTCAGAAAGAAAAAATGCAGTGGTGTCTATAGAACACCTGGTACAGTGCCTGGTGTGCAGTAGGTACTCAGAAAATGCGGATTTTAATTGGTAGGGAGTCATGTGAGGTTCTTAAGGAGAGACACGATGGGAAAAGATCTGGACTTTAGGAAGAGAGGTACAGAGTGCTGCCCATGCGAGCCTCAGACCACTGCTCCGAGCAGGCCCCCTCTATCCACCTGGACAGCTAGGAGCCAGCTCGCTATTCCCTCTTCCCCTGAGTCCCCTCCCATGGCCTACTCCCATATATCCTCCCTGGGAAAGCAGGCTACCTGCCCAGTATACCCATCCAGCAACCAAAGTACTTCCTGAGACCTATGGAAGAAGCGACGTCGCCCAGCAGAACTCAAAGGAATCTTCTTCCAGGCAAATTTCAGAGACTTGGAAGGTCTTTGCCTATGAAGGAGCCTGGGGCTGTCTCAGACTCAGCATAGGAACCTACAGCACAGCTTCCTACCACGAGACCCCTGGAGTGGACACCTGTTGTTTTTGCCTCTTTAGCATCTATTCCCTTTTCTGGTAACAGCAATCCATTTTTCTTTTCTTTTTTAAAAATTAATTTTCAATTAAAGTTGACATTCAATAGTATTTCATATTAGTTTCAGGTGTACAGAATAGTGGTTGGACATTTATATAATTTACGAGCACCCTACTTTTCTTAAGGAGTCCTCTGCCTTAACCAGTCCACCGGTTTGAGGGGGACTGACTGCCCCTTCCCCATGACTGGAGGTGGGCATGTGAAACAGGCTTGAGCCAATCAGAACACTCCTGCTGTCTACCTTCAGTAGTTGGTTGAGTGATGGTTAGACCTACCTCATTGCTTAATGCCTCTCCATCATCTTAGCAGAGGGGAGTACTTAGTAGGGGCTGTCCTCTGTGCCCCTTCAGTGTCTAGCAAAGGCCTAAGCACTTAGTAGGTGCTATTCTCAGTGCCACCCGAGGTGCTTTGCAGTGTCAGGTACATAGTAGGTATTGTTATTTGTACCATCTGCAATGCTTGCCAAGTGCTAAGCACATAGTGTGTTCTTTCCTTGTGCCCCCTCCTGTAGTGCTTCTAGCAATGCATCTCATGGAGGTCAGCCTCCAAACACCTCCTCCCAACCCCAGCCTCTTGCACCTTGGCACTTGGAATTTGTCACCAGGAGTTGCCACTAAGATATAATTTGCTGAAATGGGTGAGGTGGGATGAGGGGGGCCTTGAAGTACAGGTCCAGGGCTGTGCTGGCCTGTGGGGGGGGCATCAGGGGTCAGTAAGCAGCAACTAGGCTTATGAATTTCCTCCCACAGTCCCAGACAAAGAGGGAAGTTGTTGGTGATGCAGTTACCTTGGCAACTCTTTGTGCTGGAGAGTGGGAGACAGAGGGGGAGGGAGGAGGTTGAGGGAAGCGGGGCAGCTGCTGGGGGATGGTGAGAAGCTGGAGGGGAAATTCCCCTTTAAAAGAGGGGAATGACTTGCTTCTGGTTTCTGGGAAAAGTGAAGGAAGGAGTCTTCATGCTGCAGGATGGAGGCTGGTCTGTGTGGGATGCCCTGCCTCTCCTCCTTGCCCTCTCTAGAAATTCTTCCAGCTGGTTTAAGAACATTCAGAGAACTGGGTTTGAGTTTCAGCTCTTCTTCTCACCTGCTGTGTAACCTTGTGCAAGTTACTCTCCCTCTCTGAACCTCCATTTCCTCTCCTTTAGGATGGGGATAATAATTCACAGGGTGACTGTGAGGATGAGATGATTGTTTTATGTAAAGAGTGTGGAACAACGCAGGGCCCCTACTAAGTATTATGTAACTGGGGGTGTTATTCATTTGATCGTCTCTCACTGGCTACGTGGCCTTAGCAAGTGACTGCTGTAAACCAAGGATGGGGCCTTTCTATGCAACAGACCAGGAGGTAAGTGGGTGCTTCCGGTAACTGTGGTTATTGAGGTTCCTGCCAGATTCTTGACATTGGGAGTGTGTGTGTGTGTGTGGGGGGGGGGGCGGTGGAAGCGTCATTACTGTTGAGCATTATGGGTAGTCACTGTGTAGGAGAGACTGAGACTCAGAGAGGGGCAGGAGTCAGGGGTCCTTGAGGGAGGCAGCTGGGAGAGGTGACCAGCAGCAGGCAGCCATGTCGCCTAGCACTCTGCATTCTGTGTTCATGGCGCCCCCTGCAGTCCAAGGGCATACCCCTGGTCCCCAGCCCCCAAACCCACGTTCACTAAGCATGTCCAGGAGCCAGCCCACCTTCCTGGCTGCCTTGGGGTGCTGAGACAAAGGAAGGTGGGCAGAGGTCTGAGTGGGAGACATATTTGGGATAGGGTGGGAGTCCTAGCTTCCTGAAAGCAGGAATGGAGGAAATATGGGACGCCTCTGCCAAGGTTGGGGCGACCTCAGTGTACCCGGATGCAGCTTCTCCTGATCGAGGAGCCCCATCTGTCCACTGGCTGAGGCCCTGGTCCTTGGGCCATTTGGAAGGTGCGATCACGGTGAAGGAGTGTGCACTCCACTGTACACTGGCAGGGCTTTTATCAATTTGGTTGGGACAGGAGGGAGGCAGAAAGGGGTTGTATTTAATGCTGTGGGAAACCTGACCCTGACACTCCACCTGCATAACACCCTCTATGACTCCCTAGTGCCCTTGCAAAAGCCATAAATTCTCACCATGGCCTTCAAGGCCATGACTGATGTGGCTCTGCTCCCCTCAGCAGCCTCATGTCTCACTGTGCTGGCACAGGCTCACTTCCTCCCCTACAGATGTCCTGTCTCAATCTGGGACCTTTGTCTCATGATTCCTTCTCTCTAGAGTATTCTGCCTCTCTCCCCTGAGGACTCAGTCCCATTCATTCTTCCCACCTCTGCATACATGTCACCTCCTCCTAGAGGCCTTCTTTGACCCCCCAGGTGGGTCACGTGCCCCCTGTGAGTGCTCACAGCTTCCTTGGCTTTCCCCATCTCTTTGCTCTGAGGATCTGTTATCCCCTCCCCTGCCTTAAACTGTGAGCTCCATTAGGGGCAAGAACCATATATCGGGGGTGGGGGGGTGTGTCAAAAAATGTACACATTTTAAGAGATGTTATCTAGGTATGACTTTTTGAAGTTCAATTGAATTCTGGTAGCAATGTGTAGTATGACGTTTGCTCAAAAGATGGCGTTAATCAAACGAATGCTAGCGTCATTCATTGTATTACAATTTTAACAGTTTTTTTCCTTTCTTAAAATGTGTATACATGTTATTTGGCACCCTCTGTATTTTTCACTGAATTCTTAGTGCCAAGAATGGACAGTGCCAGCACATAGCAGATACCCAATAGAAATGTCTTTAATAAATGAAAGAGGTAGGGAACCAGTGAGACTTTTGGTGCGAAGAGTAAACTGGCAGACATTGGCTGGTGGGGCAGGTAGGATCTGGGGCAGAGAGAATCCTGATTCAGACAGATGTCTCTCCACTATGCCTCAAAGACACCTCCTGTTACATCCCATCCCTTCTGACCTTGGTGTGGGGTCCAGTGGCCAGATGGGGAGGGGGCTTGGCTGGGGCCCTAACTCCTGTCTCCTGTCTCTCAGCCTCCACGGGGGTACTGAGGCTTCAGGTATCTTGGAGTCACTTCCCTGCCCTGTAGCCCGCCAGGGGCTCTGATTTCTGAAGAAAATCTTAATGGAAATCTCCCCAGCTGTTTTTCTGTCTCTAGAAATTAGCCACCGCGAAACGCTCTTTTGACCCAGAAGTGGGCCAAAGAGGTAGCAGTAAGAGGCTGCTCTCTCTTCCCTTTACCATGGCTTTGGTGACTACCAGGGAGAGCAGCAATTATTGAACCCCTGCTGAGTGCATTTCCCATGAATAGTTTCTGTTCTTTCCCACCACCCTGTGTGGTTGCTCATTTCATTCTCTCCACTTTATGAAGGGAAGGAATTGGAACTCAGAGCAGAGAAGAGGTTTACTGAGGTCACTCACTAGAGAACGTTGGAACCAGTGTTCATGACCAGACCAGATCTGCCCCCCTATGAAGGACCTGAGTGGAGCTTTGGTGGAGGTTGGGCACTGGAGCCAGAGCCCTGGTTTAGGTGTGGCTCCTCCTTGTACAGCTGTGTCATCTTGAGCAAAGGGGGTTACTTTACTTCTCTGTGCCTCAGCTTCCTCATCTGTACAATGGGCATAATATTAGGTCAGTGCAAAAGTAATGGTGGTTTAAAAGGTTAAAAATAATTGCAAATACCGCAATTATTTTTGCAATAACCCAATAATAGCACCCACTCCACTGGCTTGTTTTGAAGAGTGAATAGTAGAGAAAAAGCAAAGAGTTTGGCATGGGGCCGTACACACCATGCTCAACAATGTTAGTCATTCAAATTAATTCAACCAATCTGGTTAGGTGCCTGCTGGACACTGGGGCTATAGCAGGGGAGCCGAACACCCCACCCCCAGGCACTTACATTTTGGTTCTTGCCAGGCCACAAGGTATAAGATAATAATCTCTGGGTCTTGAGCTACTATGTATACCTTCACCCATTCAACACATATGAATTGAGCACCTACTATGTGCTCGGCTAGGCACATAGTCTTAGGTGAAAGACAGGCTGAGAGAAAGGAGTCTGAAATGAAGTGGACAAGGAGAGCTCCCAGGAAGCAGGTGAAGGGGATCATAAGGAAGGAAGGAAGGAGAAAGTCAGAGAACTGCCAGCAGGCCGAGTCCTGGCGGATGAACAGGAGTTAGCGTGGGGGAGGGTGGTCCACACAGAGGGCACAGCACTTGCAGGGGCATGGAGGCAGGGGTCTTACTGGCTCACACTGAACTTAGCTGCTGTTGGACTCCGCCTTTCCCACTGGCCATGGCTTCCCTGCACCCTGCAAACAGGGTGTGAACACGAGAATTTTAGTCCCCACTGGCTCTGACCTGATTCTCTTTAAATTCCTTACCTAACTCATCTCATTTAATCTGTGTGACAATCCTGTTGGTATTGATTTGTTACATAGGTGTAGGGAAAAACTATCGCTTTCCTTATTTTATGGAAGCACAGGAAGGTGAAGTGCTGTTTTCAAGGTCACCGAGTTATAAGGTTGCCAGATATACCAAAACAAAACACGGTGCCAGTTAAATCTGAATTTCATAAACAGTGAATAATTTTTTCAAGTGTAAAAAAAGTATTTGTTGTTTTTCTGAAATTCAAATTTAACAAATGATTTTACTGTATTATACCCGGCAGCCCTACCCAGTTTTTGAACTTGGTTGTGTTTGTTTTCTTATCACCTGAAATAAAAATAACGGTGATGATAATTGTCGCCTGGATTTCTCGAGGACCTATTATGTGTCAGTGTCTTGAATCCTGTGACTCTCCCGGCCCCCGACCCAGCCTTGGGTGGCCCGCAGTTCCGAGAACGGCCACGCAGTGTCACCCTCGGCCCGTGGTACCCGGACCACGGCGCTGCCACCAGTCGCGAGCGGACCATTCATCACCGCGCGGCCGCGGCGCGCAGACAATGCGGGGAGCGGCCCTTGCCTGCGCCCGCGCGGCTGTCGGTACAAAGGATGCGCTGTTAACACGTGTACGGTAATGGGCTCCCCCACGGCCTCTTCCAGGGCCGCCCGCTCCCAGCCTGACGGATGGCCCCAGCCATCCATCTAAATTATGTCATGGGCGATGTGCATCCTCTGTCCAGTCCGTCCCGCCGCCATGGCCAGGCTTGGTCTCAGTGCCGAGCACCCTGCCTGGGCACCCCTGTCACCTCCCACTCTGGAGAAGGAACCTCGTGTAGGGTGAGCACCTACTGTGTGCTGGGTCCCAGCCACTGTCTCCTTGATTTTCATGCAAGGTGGTGTGGTTTATTAGCCCATTTCACAGAGGAGGATACTAAGGGTTGGATCTGGGAAGTCTTTATTCTAAGGTCACTCAATTCTGGGGTTTGCCAGAGATGGATTTTTTTCTGCAGCTTTATTAAGATAAAATTTACGTACCATAAAATTCACCTGCATTTAAAGTGTACATTTCAGTGAGTCTTAGTATACTCACAGAGTTGTGTAACTATCACCACAATCCAATTTTAAAACATTTTAACAATCCCCCCCCAAAGAATCTCCCTACCTGTTAGCAGTCATTCTCAAGTTCCCGCTCGCCGTAGCTCCTCGCATCGCTAATCTACTTTCTGTCTCTATAGATGAGCTTATTCTGGACATTTCCTGTAAATGGAATCATAAAATATGTGATCTTTTGTGACCAATTTCTTTCACTTAGTATAGTGTTCTCAAGGTCATCCCCGTCGTAGCGTGTATCAGTACTTCATTCCTTTTCATGACTGAATAATATTCCATTGTATTGGATGTACTACATTTTGTTTATTCATCTGTTGATGGACATTTGGGTTGTTCCCACTTTTGGACTGTTATGAAGAATGCTGCTGGGACTATTTATGGGATTTTTATGTGGATATATGTTTTCATGTACCCCTGAGTGAAAGTGCTGAGTCAAATGGCAACTCTATGTTTAATCATTTGAGGAAATGCTAGACTGGTTTCAATGTGGCTGCAGCGTTTTACGTTACATTCCTGCCAGCAATGTACGAGGGTTTTGATTTTTCCACATTCTAGCCAACACTTGTTACTATCTGACTTTTTGATTCTATTCATCCAAGTGTGTGTGAAGTGGTATCTCATTGTGGTTTTGATTTGCATTTCCCTGATGACGAATGATGTTGAGCATTTTTTCATAAGCTTATTGGCCATTTGTACGTCTTCTTTGGAGCAATGTCTATTTAAGTCCTTTGCCCACTTTTAAAAAATTGGGTTGTCTATTATTGAGTTGTAAGAGTTCTTTATATATTCTGGAGACAATGCCTTATCTGATGGATGACTTGTAGATATTTTCTCCCATTTTGTGGGCTGTCTTTTCACTTTATGGTATTCTTTGCAGCACAAAAGTTTTAAATTTGGGTTCGAGTCCATTGTCTCTATTTTTTCTTTTGTCACTTTTGTTGCTTTCGGGGTTGGTAATTAAAACTAAGAACCGAGCTCTGTGTGACTAGGAAGTTGGTGATCTTTTTGTGCACTGAGGGAAGGGGCACTCGACCTCCCACAGGGGTGGAGGAAATGGTCAGGATTTGGGGTTGTCACAGGTTGGTGAGGGCGTGGAGCTGTGGGGAACACCAGTGTCTCTGGAATCAAACAAGCTTGGGTACCATTCCTGGCAAGGCCATTCTGTGACTTGGGCAGGCCATTCAATGCCTTTGGGCATCAGTTTACTCATCTGTACAATGGAGACAGTCACACCTACCCTCTAGGTTACTGTGAGATTAAATGAAAGGGTGCAAGCACAAGGGATATGCTTAATGAATGTAGCTAGGATGACGAAGGCCTCTAGGTTCCCCAAGGAGAGCCCCCAACTTTCCATACCTCCAGCACGGTGCATGGAGGCAGACAACACTTGCTCTTGCCCTCAGGTGCCAGGTGTCGGGACACAAGTCAGGGAGTCCCTGAGCCTCTGTCCCATGAACTTTTCTCTGGAGTCTGAACACAAAGCACAGTTACCCTTTGACTTGCTGAAAACTGCAAGGGCAGCAGAGCAAACCAGAAGGAACCATTAGACTGTCACGCAGAGGGTGGTCGTGGTTCTAGTCTAGACATAGTCTATTCTGGGCCTCTCCTGGCTCCTACAGCCATTCTGTCTGATCTGGGTTCTGTGAGGGAGTTCAGAGGTGGATACATGCTGGAGTCCAGGAGAAGCATCTGAAAAGGAGGCGTCATACCCCTGGTGTTACCGACGAGGCGGCTGAGGCTCAGAGAAGTGAAGACATTTGATGAAAGTCACACAGCCCCAGCTTGAAAAGCAATACGAAGAAAGGCTCCTTGCCCCCAGGCCCCAAAATCTCAGGCATTGCCCTGGGACATGCCCCGATAGCAGACCTTCTCCAAGTGGGGTCGGGCCCTGGGGAAAGCCCCTGCCCACAATGTACCTCCCTTACTCCCCATTAGCACAAGACGCTTTGGAGCTACACAGACCTGGGCTGGAATCCAGCAACACCAATTACTCTCTGACCCTCAGTCTCTTCATCTGTCCAATGGGGATACTTGCTCCTGCCTCTACAGTGGCTGTGAGAATGAAATGAGACCTGAGCCTTGTACGAGCTTAGCATGAACCTGGCCCCCAGTGAGCACTTGGTAATTGAGACTATTAATAGGATAGCTAACAACCCAGATGAGAGTTTTTCGACAGATACAGACGGGGGACTCCCATTGGGATGCCTGGAATGTGGTGGTCAGACCATTCCCCCAACCCCTGGAGCCCTGGGTACAGGCCTGAGCCGGGATTTCCAGTGCAGTGGGAAGCTAAGGCTGCTGTCTGTTGGTGGATGGAGGTGGACAAAATTGATTTCAGCCCAGAGGCCACAGGTGGCCGGGCAATTACTGGATCCAGAGCTGCAGGAGATGAGAAGACGTTGGGTGAGGCCGTGGTGGCGGACTGGTATGGCTGGCTGGCTGATGGGGTCTCCTGTCCTAAAGCCAGGGCTGTAGTGCTGGGGCATCCCAGGGAGGTCTTGGCCTCACTGCCCCTGTAAACAGACAGACTGATGGACAGGGGGTCAGGCCCACGTCCACCGCCCTGGGGGAACGTCACCCATTTCTCATTGGTGCTGCCACATACCTCTCCTGCATCCTTCCAGAAATTTGTTTTCCTGGCTCTTCCTTCTCCCTCTGATCTCCAGGGCTTGGCTCCTCGCAGGTGCTCAGTTTCCACCTGCTGGGGGATAAATTAGAGGTTGTCTCTTTAGAGTTGAGGGTAGAACTTTTAAACTTAGCCCAATAGCCACCTCCCCAAGTGATGGCTGTTGTTGGTGTGAGGAGGACACCAGCATCCAGGGCTGTATCCAGAGCCTCTAACTTGCCACATACTCTTGTCTGTGTGGCTTCATGGCGAGACATTCTGGACACGGGGGATGGTGGGGTCAGGGGAGCTGGCTCTGAGTTTAAATCTGGATCCACAGCTTCCTTGGTGGATGCACTTGGCAAGGGATTTGACCTCTGTGAGCCTTGGTTTCTTTTTCTGTAAAATGTGGTAACAGTTCCTGCCTTGTGGTGTTTGCATGAGGATGTGATGGGCTAATTGGGTGGTGGTGTCTTGCCTGTGGTAGGTGCTCAGTAATGACCAGGCTTTATTGTTCCAGTGGGAAGGTGTGGATGGGAGTTACGGTGTGTGGATGTCTAAAAGACAGCCTGCTTGTGAAGCAGCAAAAAGGGATCAAGGTCTAGCTTTTCCTCAGGTGTGATTACAGGGAAGGTGCTTGTCTCTTCAGAGCCTCAGTTGTTCCATGTGTAAAATGGGGCCAGCGTCAGTATCTCCTTGGTGGGGTTGCCATGGGGATTCAGTGAGGTGGGAATAGAAAGACTGAGCACAGTGCCTGGCCCAGAGTGGGTGGTCAGTGAACAGACTGTTGAGGGACAGGAAGAGGAGGGAGGAGGGAAGGAAGAGAGGACAGGAGTCGGGCAGGGATTGGGGAGGAAGCACTTGGGTAATGATCCATAGAATCTAGTTCCATTCATGATCCCAACTCATGAAATAAACTCTAAGTTGCCCCTTTTTATAAGGACACAGTCGTACTGGACTAGGGCCCACTCTCGTGACCACATCTTCATTTGATGATCGGCAGAAACCTTATTTCTCAATAAGGTCACATTCTCAGGTTCTCAGAGTTAGGACTTCAACATCCTTTGGGGGACACAATTCCATCCCGAATGAAATATACATTGTGCAGTGTTTTTTGAGCATATGGTATCCGAGCGCAAGGGAGAGAGGTGGGGAAGGAGAATCAATAGCTAGAAGTGGGACAATAGCTAGAAGTGGGACCATCACGGAAGTGTGGACCAAGGGTCATGGGAGGTGCAATATGTCTCTGGGCCTGCCGGGAGCACACCAGGAGATGGGCCTAGAGAGGAAGGTGGAGGTGATGATAGTTACGGCATTGAGTTCCAGGGGCAGGAGGTAAAAAATGAACCACTCAGACATTTTCCGGAGTAAATAGTAGCCTCAGATTGATGAACTAATGAGCTGTAGAAACAATGTTCGCTTGTTTGGAGTCGGAAGTCTGTGTTTTAGAACTCAGCTCATTCCCATCCCCTATTTTACAGGGGGAAAATCTGAGGTTCTGAGTGGGGAAGTGACTCTCCTAGGGTCACCCAGCTAGCAAGGACCAGGAGAACTGGAAGGTGGTTCTTCTTGCTTCCAAGCCTTGACAGCTGCCTGACCAGGTCTGCAGTTAGAAAAATGCTTATTCAAAACACAACAGCCATTACCGATGACAATACAAGCCATTTGCCTGGTTTCACTCATCTACATCTCTAGGGGTTAGTAAATTTGCAACCAATTTTCAGGGATTTCAAATTGAATTTCTAGGTAAGTTCCACTGAGACATGTAGAAATGATTCCTAGTTCCCACGCTTATGCTATAAAGGGCTGGGCCACATATTCATTCATCCAGTAAGTGTCTACTGACCACCTACTGTGTGCCAGGCCACTGAAATGAGGGGTGAGAATTCAGATATTTAAAAAAGAAAAGCTCTCTCAGAACCCGAAAATATTCTTGCTGCCTCAGTCTTACGGAATTTAGAATCGAAAGGGGCAGGTAATCTCACACGTGGATAATCAGAATCTAGGTAGGATGATGGGGGCCAACCCAGGGGCCAGTGGGGGCCCTGAGGAAGTGGCTGACCAGCCTGGGAGTCAGTAAAGGCTTTGATGCCTGAGCTGAGTCTTGAGAAAAAAAAAGTTGGAATTCACCAAGTCGGGGAGAGGAACAAACGGACATTCCAGGTGGGTGGAAGCACGTGTGCAAAAACTCAGAAGTATAATGCTTTATAGAAAACCGTTAAATGCACCTGGCCATGAGGCTGGAGAAGTGTGGGGAGGAGAGGGGGAGAGATTAGCAAAAGGCTTGGAAGTCATGAGAAGGAACTTGGGCTTTATCTAGAAGGTAATAGGGATCTATGGCAGGCTTTAGAGCAGAGGAGTGACCTTGCAATCAATATTGGCCTTTTTTGAGAGACCCCTCTGGCTACCATGAGGGAAGAGGTAGGCACATAAACCAGGAGGCCAGTGAAGAGATGGCTGCAGTTGTGCACGTGCAGGGTATATAATATTAATTATCATTATTACAATAGATCACTTACTGTGCACCAGGCACTGTTCTAAGCATTCTACATGTTCTAACTCATTTAGTCCTCAGACATCCCTATGAGCTGAAGTGATGTAAAGCTCTGAATCTGGGGCCTGGCATACCGTAAATGTCCCCCAAATGATCTGCATGGTGTTAGCAATCTGTACGTATTGTTTGCCCCATATTGTGGCTGAAGATTGAGGATCAGACTGTTTAAGTAACTTATCATATCGGAGGCTGTGATTGACAGCCCAGATCCATTTTGGGGAAGGCCTTAGTGCTTGACTGCCAGAGTGGTGCCTCGGTTGGGGGCTGCCTGGCCCAAGGGCATTCCCTTCTGGGGTAGCCTGCATCCAATGACTGATAGATGCAGGAGGATAAAGGCCTGACCGCTTGTTCCAACCTGAGACAGCTCTGAAGGGCCATTCTAGCTCCAGATTCCCCCAAGGTATCCACTAAGACCTTTGTTGGACCTTCATCCCAATCTACTTCTCCCTCTGCCCAGTCTTACTTCCTACACTTCTCTACTATGGGTTCTCAAGAGCACTTCCTACAGAATGTCCTGCATTCCAAATTCTGTCTCAGCGTCTCCTTGCTGGAGACTGACCTGTGATGCTTGCAGAGCCAGTGGACGAGTCAGTATTCTCTAGAGAAGCAGAACCGATAGGACATATATACATACACAGCAAGGGATTTATTATGAGGGATTGGCTCACGTGACTGTGGAGGCTGAGATCTGCTGTCTGTAGGCTGGAGGCCCAGGAAAGTCGGCAGTATAGTTCCCGTCCAAGTCTGAAGCCCAAGAACCATGAATGCTGATATCCAAGAGCAGGAGAAGATGATGCCCAGCTCAAGCAAAGAGAATTCACCTTCCTTTGCCTTTTTTGTTCTGTTCGGGCCCTCGATTGGTTGATGCCGACCTGCATTGATGCAGCCGATCTTCTTTCTTCAGTCTATTGATTCAAATGCCAATCTCTTCTAGAAATAGCCTCACAGACACACCCACAAGTAATGTTTTACCAGCTATCTGCGTAGCCCTTAGCCAAGTCGACACATAAAAGTAACCATCACAGCCAGAACACAAACCTTGACTCATTTGATTTCAGAGCCTCCATTCGGCCCTCACACCACGCTACCTGGATCAAGGCTCTTTGATTCTCTGAACTTTGGTCTCCTTACTTGCAATGTGAGGATGTCTCAGTTCCTGTCCTAGCCAGCTTGGGCTGCCATAACAAAATAGCAGAGACTAGGGGGCTTACACAACAGATGTTCATTGTCTCACAGGTCTGGAAGCTGGAAGTCCAAAATCAAGGTGCCGGCAGGTTCTTCTCTTGGGCTGCAGACGGCTGCCTTATTGCTGCATGCTCATATGACCTGTTCTTTGTGTGCACACAGGGAGAGAGAAGGGGGGAGAGAGAGAGAGCTCTCTGATGTTTTCTCTTATAAAGACACTAATCCCATCAGATCAGAGCCCCACTTCAATTACTTCCTTTGAGGTCCCATCTCCAAGAACAGCCACCCTGGGGGTTAGAGCTGCAACATATGAATTTTGGAAGGACACAAACATTTAGTCCATAAGAGTCAGCTTAGTCCAGCTAAGTCCACATGGAGGTAACAAACATGTATAAAAATCACAGTGGTTTCCTTCCAGAGATAAGATGATGGACTTGTCCTGCTTTACTCAAGATTTTTTTTTTTTTTTTTTTTTTTGTACTAAAAGTCCTGCATTCCAGGAAATCCTTCAGTCCCAGATAAATTGAGGCCATTTGTTTGGGGCTGTCCTGGTTTTTAAACTGGAACCCCCTTAGGCCTTGGGAAACTAGGACACTGAGTCACGCTTAAAAAAAAATAAAAGTTTGTTTTTCCCTCACGTTGCATGTCCATCATTTACACGTCCATCATGTATATCACATTCCCCACTGGCTGCTGCTCTGCTTCAAATGGTTTTTACCTGCAACTCAGGTCCCTGGAGCCTCTCTTTAGCACATTGCGGGTCCCCAAAGCAGACAAAAAAGAGACACAGAGAAGCACGCACTGTCTCTTAAAGATTTTGCGGGGGACGTGATGCGGCTTGCTTCTACTCTCCTTTCATTGGCCAGAACAAGTCATATGACCAGGGTGGCTGAGGCTGGAAAAGGATGGTATAATCTTTCCTCCAGGAGGGGGCGCCTCTGGGAAAGGATCGGGGTATTTGGACATTGCTTAGATGTGGTGATCTAAAGCATCCTGGGTGATGGCTAAGCCCTTCCTTCCAGAGCTGGGCGCCTCTTCTCCATGTCTGCAATGCTCTGCCATGCTAATGATTTGGAACAGTGACTAATTTGACAAGCCAATTGGCGTCCCTATGATTGCATTTGACTTTCTGACTAATGACAAAAGATGAACTCCCTTTTCTTAGTGCAACTTACAGTTGGATAGCCTTGGGCCATCACCCGATCCCAACATTCAAAATGTTGCCTTGTAAATTGTCTAATAAAGTAATAAAGGAAGGGACTTGCTAAATGATTTGTCTTTTAACCATTGTAATGGGATTTTTTTTTTTTTTTGGTAACATTGTTTTATGTTAGAATGCAAAAATTATCACACATAATTAGAATCATTTCAATTCAAGTCTCTGCCAGGCCGCTGACATATTCTGCAACTTGTGCCACGTCGAGCAAATCAGCTCGTAAAACCTAATCAAATAAAAATTTAAAATGAAGTCAGATTTGGAATGGTGTAGTGTAGATGGGAAGCAAAGGCTGCTCAAGCCAGCTTCGGAGGGAGGAGAAAGATAGGGGGGAAGAGACAAAAGGCAGGTGAGAAGAGAAAAGACTATTGTGTCTGTTCAGGTTCATTAAGGCTACTTTCTGCCAGGGCAGTCTAGGACTAGGCTGGCCATGGGTCAACCTTGAGGCTCTTAATTACTTCCCCTTCATCTCCACTCAGATCCGACATTTGTGCCCCTGGGTTTTATTTCATTCAGGCCGACCAGATCCCTGCCTCTGCATCTTCTTAATATTTAATCCTAATCATGCAGACACATGTATGGATCTATTTATCCACAAAAGCTGCAGTATAAATGTTTAACCAGAAGAGCACATGGCAACTCAGATCATCGAACTGACAAGCTTTTCCAGAGGCACAAGGACAGGTAAGCCGTCTCGCTCTGGGGAGAAGATATTTATCAAGAAAAATGTCTTGGGTTGCCAGAATGTCCAGGTCAGGTCTTGTGGGTAGGGGTCAGCAAAATGTTGCTTTGTTCAATTGGCTTGAATGAGAGGCTGCTTGCTTCTGATTGGAGCTCTAAGGTAGAGAGTGAGAAATGCCTCCTTCTATATGTTGGTGGGAGTGCAGGTCCTTAATTGTCCCATGATGTCCCTCTACACTAATGACAGCCTCATTGTCCTAACTGGGACCCGAAATCTAGTTCTAGGCAAGAGGGCTATCTGTCCAAGCTGAGATGTGTGGGTGTCATTGCAAGCTCATGTTGGAACAAGTAACTTGCTGTAGAATAATCACACTGTAAAGAGGACGTGATGCCATCAGGGAATGGCAACACAGCTCATGAATATTCTGGGCACTTGTACCCACAGCCAGCGCCAGGCTCGGCTCCTGATTCATCAATATTACAAATCAGCGTGGTGGCGAGCAGGCTGTCAGCAACTTTAATATTTGCCTGAAGCCCAAGGAATTACAATGGAAGGATTTTCCAGGGACACCTGGTGAGAACACAGGGCAATAATTCCTTCTGCGGTCAGAAAGTGTGGGACCGGACTTTGGGAACTCTGGGTTCAAGACCCAGGTGCCCCACTAAAGTGCTATGTAACCTTGGGCCTCAGCCCCTCACCCACAGAGAGAGCAAGAAGAAAGAACATGAGCACTTACTATGTGTCAGCAACCACACTGATTGCAGCAATTCTGCAGAGGAAAAATGATTGGCCCCATTTTACAGATGAGCAAAACTGAGGCTCAGAGCAGGGAAAGTGGTTGCTTACCTAGAAGGTGATGATGCTGAGACTGGAGCCCAGTCTGAGTTACAGGCGGGCAGGTAATGATGGTGACCTTAGAGGAATATTATGAGGATAAAATGATGACTAAGCTTGGGGGTGCTTTGGAAGTATCTCGAGTCTTTGGGAAAAGGCATCCAGAATCCTGGCATGAGCATTGCTCCCATCAGCACAGCCTGATCTTTTACTCCTCTGTGCCTCACTTCGTGTCTTCAGGAGATGATGTAAGGGGGAAGGAGCATGAGGTTCACTTACAGGTGAGGAGACTGAGGCTCAGAGAGGCAAGTGCTTTGCCCAAAGCTTGACACCTTGGAAGTGGCAAGGTTGTGGCTGAAGCTCACAGGTAAAGGTCTGTAGCGAAGTAAGGAGGGCAGTAGGTATGCACGCATTTTTTTTTAAATTGGGGGATATTGGGGAACAGTGTGTTTTTCCAGGACCCATCAGCTCCATGTCAAGTTGTTTTCAATCTAGTTGTGGAGGGCACAGCTCACTGGTCCATGTGGGACTCGAACTGGCGACCTTGGTGTTATGAACACCACACTCTAACCTCTGAGCAACCAGCCGCCCAGTATGCACACATTTTACAGATCAGAAATGGAAGGTCATGGGTGAAAAACTGAAAGACTTGCCTCTCTGTAGAAACTCAAATTTGCTTAAAAAGGGGGAGGAAAAATGAACCCTCTTCTTTTAGTCTCTCTCTATCATTCTCTCTCTCTCTCTCTCTCTCTCTCTCTCTCTCTCTCTCTCTCTCTCTCTCTCTCGTCTTGTATTTTAACTAAAAATAACGTGGGGATAATCTCTCTTCTTCTCCCCTTCCTTCTTCCCTTCTCTCCCCCCCTCCTCTTTCCTCCCTTATTCTCCCCTCCCCTCCCCTCTCCTCTCTTCTCCTCTCCTTCCCCCCTCCCTTCCTACCTTCTTTCCTTTCCTCCTTCCTTCTTTCCTGCCTCTGTTTTAGGATGCATAAAGAAAACAGAACCCCCTCTGGGTATTTCAGGCAGGAAGAGATTTAATACAGGACATTTTCAATGCTTAGAAAATGGTTGGGAGAGCAGGTTGCTACAGCAGCCCTTAGGAAAGCAGGGCGTAAAGCCTTTACGGGCACTACTACTGATGTCCTCAGCTACCTACAGTACCAATGTGGGTGATTTATCAGAGAAGACCCAGAAGTTGCTGGAAGAAACCTCATGTCTCCCTTCTGCCAAAGTCCATGCATTTATCCACTGCTGTTGAAACAATAGTACGTCCTTCTTCTCTCCTGCCATCTAAATCTCACACGAACACTTCACACTGGGGGAACCTGAACTGGAATTTTGATGGCAAGGGAGTTATAGGGAACTGTAGTTTCTAGGCTTCCAGCCTGTGTGACACAGGGGAGCACATGGAAGAGGGGCATCAATGGTGTTGTCATGCCAACAATCCTGCTCATTGTCCAATGTTCACTCCACCTCCCCAGTGGTTTCCCAACTATGCTTGGAGTCCCCAAGAAATGTGAGGTCTACAGGGGTGGAGTGGGGGGTAGAGCAATAATGAGGTGCCCAGAAGAACCTCAAGCTCACTTCCTACTCTTAAACTGATCAAGTCTGTCCATTTTATTTATTGGATTTTATTTGAAAAAAATATTCCACGTGGACAAAGTTTATGTATCCACTGGTGGAAGCATGTTAAAGAAAAATATTCTGACACTTGTTAAAACAGCAAGGAACACTTTATTCAGGGCTCTTGCAATAGAGGAGAGAGAAAAGACAAGTGGGAATTGATAGCCAAGGAGCAGTTTGAGGGTAAATGTGGTGGGTGGAACACTACTGAGAGAGGACATTGAGGGTAAGGGGGATTCTTGCTGCCGACTTAACAGGATTCTTACTGACTTAATGGGTTCTCTCTAAACTGACTTAGCAAGATTCTGCTACAACTGGGTGATGCAGACCCAGCAAGAATGGGGGCCAAGGTCCACGCCTGTTCAAGAAGAGGGTTCAGAGGACCCCGACTAATGTTTGCCAAGAGGTAAGTGTAGCTTCAGGAAAAAGACTGCAGAGGTCCCTTGGTGGGACTATAGGAACCGAAGGAGTCAGAGACCATCTCACTTTATCATTCATCTTCCTGGATCCTAAGATCAAGTCTTGCTTCTTCTCCAGCCCACAGCCCTCATGAACAGCACCTCATGCAAATAGATGCCTGAAGGTAGAGCAGGCCCAACATGCCAAATTTCCACTTAGGCTCAGCTGGGATCTATAGTTCTGTGGGTTTTTTATTTTATTTTTATTTTATTTTTTATGATTTGATGGTTTTAGTATTCTTCGATTCCTTAGCGGTCTATCCTCAACTTCTATAGCACATAGATTTTGTATTTCTTTGATTGTAGACACAGTGATCCTGGGATGTGTACTTTCTGGCTCAATTATTCCAAGAAAGAGTTTTCGTTGTTGTTTATTTGTTTATTTTTTTAAAATCAGTGTGTCTAAATCCCTCTTGTGAGACACTGGTTGATACCAAGGCAGGACCCCATGGATGGGAGTGGGTTAGGGGAGATGCTGACTGAGATGTAGTCTCATGTATGGCCTGAGTTCAAGGTCAAAACCAGAGTAGCCACACCTGCCAGCAGGTATGAGGGGCCAGTGTATGATCAAGAGAGTGAGATGATGCCGGGTGGTTAAGGGCTGGGTGTACGAAGGATGGAGCGGGAGATAACAAGCAACGATAGAAATAAAGCAAACATCGTGTATTTGATATGAGAGGACGAGGGTGCTCTGAAACCCTTGAGTTTGGACAGCTCCTGTGATTCTCTGTGATAAACACTTTCTCTTGCTTTTCCCCTCTACACTAACCTGCCATATCATCCCCTGCTCCCTACCAGGAATCTGGCTAAAACAATCCACATATTCCATGTGGGTCAATTAGCTAGTTAACAATCCCAGGTCACTTATTTGAATTTGAATGGGGGTCCTTTAAACACAACACAACAATAACAATTAATGCTGAGTTAGGAGAAGCTGGACTACTGCAACTACTACTTTTTTTAGTAGCTGGACTACTAAAAAAAAAAACATCTCGAACTTCATAAGCAACGTTTTGTTTTGCCACTGTAATGTCTACTGTGGGCCAGGGCGGCTGTGATCCATGTGGTGACTCAGGGATCCAGGCTCCTTAAATCTGTGCTTCTGAGTCTCAACATGAGGCCTCCTCATGTGCAGGGGACGAGAGGGATCATGAACTGCCTCGGCTTAGAAGTGATGAGCATCACCTCTGCTCGTAGAATCAGTCACATGACACCACCTACACAGAAGGGGGTTGGGGAGAGTAGCTTTCTGTGTGTCCAGGAAGGATGGATATGAAACAGCATTTGGTGAACGTATTGTGCCATTTCTGCTACAACTATCATGTCTTCTTTTTTAGTGGGTACCACAAGACCGTTATTCTACATTAATTATTTAAATCATTAAGGATCCTTACAGATGAGGAAACTGAGTCCCAGCGAGGTTGGATAACTTGCCTAAACTCACACAAATAATGGCAGATCTGAAATTTGAATTCAGGTTTGCATGCCACCAAAATCTGTGTTCTTCGCTGCTCAGAGAATGAACCCTCAGATGGTGAAGCCTCAGCTGGGGGACCTGGTAGGGTGACTACCTTCAAGTGACAGCATACAAACCACTGCCTGTCTGCCTGTAGTAGCCCGGCCTAGATCCAGGAGAAGAAACATCCTTAGCTGACTTGGGGTAACCACGCTGTGGATGTGATACCTCACAAAAGGTAATCAATTGTTCCTGACAATTTTTTTAATTTAGGAAAGAAATAGAGCAAGCATATTTTAATCTTTGATTTTCTTCCATTTCCGATCCGTTCTTCATTAGGAGCTCAAACTTAATAACCTCCTAGAGTTAGTATCAGAAGCTGACACTCCTTGGAGAGGTTCTTTGTTGCCAGAGGATGGAAGGGATCACTCCGATTTCTCCCCCTCCTGCTCATCTATCTGTATGTCCATCTGTTTCTCTTGCCCTCCATATCTGATCCTCCTCACCCATAAAGGTCAAACTCACTTGTGGGTGAAGCAAGAGGCCACCTGGTGTATAATTTTAGGAGCATTCTATTGGTCTGTCTCTCACTTGTTCCGATCCTAACATCCCACCCTTGAAGTACCTTCTCTTTACCTTAGGAGAACTTTTATTTCTTGTCGAGATGGCTGAGACAGGTAACCATGTCCCAGTATGTACCTCTTCAGTGGCAAAGGGAAAGTCTTGAAGGAAGCAGATTTCAGAGGGGAAAGAAGGCAGAGGACACAGGGGAATAGTGCAACTGAGGCAAGATTGCTGACTTGGCGTTGAGTCCCACATATGCCTCCAACCCTGGAGATGGGCCTAACAAGTTATCTAACCTCTCTGATCCTGTTTCATCATCTATCAAATGGGGATGTGTCAGACATTTCTTCCAGAGTCACAGTGAAAATCAACCAAGATGAAAAAGACAACTTACATTAACACCATGCTTTACCCATGGCAGGAAAATATGTTAACATATTGACTGGGGTCCTCTTTATTTTTCTTTTTAAAATTCTGTGCATTTATTTATGTCCTGTGGCCAGTTTCACCATTCCGGCAGCAGCCAGACCCTGCAGCGTTCAGTGCCTCGGGGGAAAGAATGACACAGCAGAACCCAGGTAAGGAAGGAATTGAATTCTTGGCTTTTGAATTTGGAAACCCAGCCAAGGACTGGGTCTATGACAAAAGATTTGGAAGGATGTAAAAGCAAAGCATCTGAGTCTCCAAGACTAGAAAGGACTCCTTGGGCTGTGGGAAGTGAAGGGATATTGGAGACTGGGTCATCCTGAGAAAGGGCGGAGAGGGTGTAAGCTCAGGAGTGAAGGAGGGTGTCTACAAAGCACCATGGACCACAGATGCACAAGGACAGCTCAGCAGAAGCCAATGGGATAAATACATCATAAAGAATCAGACGACTCCTCTTATTGATACCCCGTGGGTAGCCAATCGCTAGGATAGCCCCCAATGAGCGTCACCTGGAATCCATAGGCTCAGGTAGTTTCCCCCTTCATTCAGTTGCGGGTGCCTGTGTGATCAGTATTGTACAGCGGGGGTGATGTGTGACTTCTGAGCAGAGGTCACAAAGGGCTTTGCGCTTCCATCGAATTCTTTTGGATCCCTTGGTCTGAGGGAAGACATATTGTGAGGTCACCTGAGCAGCTGTGGGGACAGAGCCAGGAGTGCAGTTTCCAGTGTCTCGGCCTCACGTGGAAAGGTGCTGGCTCAGGTAGTAAATGGCATCAACTGTGATTGCATGGCCATCAGCTGTGGCTAGTTGGCCATCAGCTGTAAGCAGTGAGCCATTGGTCACTAATATAACTGCTGAGGCTACACTAGCAGAAAATGGGGGTCTAGCAAGAAGATGGTGGCTGAGCTAGCAAGTACGGATTGCAGCTAGCAAGTGAGGTTGGTTGGCAGAGACAAGTGGATGGCAGGTTGCGGATAGTGTGGCTCCTGCTTCCTGTGTCTCCAACCCAGCCACCAGCGAGACTAAAGTGGTCTGACTCCCCTACCTATGGCTCCGTGGGTGTTGCTTTTTGACCTCACCATGTCCTGTGTTCTTATGTGGGGAGCAGGAGCTGAGACCCACAAGCCGCCTCGCATGATAGCAGCTCAGTGAAGAGGACACCTGAGCCATTCAGGAGCTGCACCCTGAATGTGCGTGTGATGGGGGGACAGGTTTTCCGCATGTCACCAATTCTGACATCAGCAGGATGTCCTACAATTCAACTCAACTCTGACACTGTCTACTTGGAGATAGCATCAGATCCCATAGGTTGAGGGTTCAGTCCTATCCCCAACCCCCTCCTCTCCCAATTCAGATGCAATCTCAAGTCCAGGTTGTCACTTGGGCTTCTGACCAACGGGTTGTAAATCAGACGTTCCCATGACCCCATCCTTGGGTTTGACTAATTTGCATGAGCGGCTCACAGAACTCAGGAAACCCATTTACTTACTAGATCACTGGTTTATGATAAAGGATATAACTCAGGAACAGCCAGATGGAAGAGATGTGTGTGTAAGGCAGGTGTTGGGAAAGGGCGCGTAGCTTCCATGCTCTCTCTAGGCGTGCCACTTTCCTCAAATCTCCATGTGTTTACAATCCAGAAGTTCTCTGAACCCTGTCCTTTGGGGTTTTTCACTTAGTCATGATTGATTAAATCATTGGCCACTGGCAATTGATTCCACCTCCAGCCCCTTTCCTCTCCTCAGAGGTGGATGTGGGTGTGTGTGTGGGGGGACTGAAAGTTCCTACTCTCTAATCATGTGGTCGGTTCTCCTGGAAACCAGCCCCCAATCCTTAGGTAGGGTTCAAAAGTCACCTCATTCACATAATAGAAGACAGTTATCACTCTCATCACTTAGGAAATGCTAAGGGTTTTAGAAGCTCTGTGCCAGAGACAAGATGAAGACCGAATTATATTTCTTATATCACACCCACGTAGAAAGACATAAGTGCCCCCGGGCAACAGACAGCACTAACTTGCCAGGCATGTGAGCGAGCCACCTTGGAAGTGGAGCCGCCAGCCCCTGTCAAGCCTTCAGGTGAAACTGCAGCCCCAGCTTACACCTGACTGCCAGCTCACGAGAGACCTGCAGCCAGCCCACCTAGCTAAGCTGCTCATGAATTTCTGACCTAAAAAGACCACAGGACATCATAAATGCCTATTGTCATTTTAAGTCACTACGTTTTTGTTCATTTTTAATGCAACAGTTGATAACTGATACACTCACGCTGCCATACCATAATCTCCCCAGGATTTAGACACAGCCCTGGTGGAAGGAGGCAGTTGACACTACTTGGACGAGGGTTGCTTTTCTGCCACCTGGCAGAACTCAGGCTGGTATAGCAATGGTGCTCAATTACAGAGAAGTAAAGTTATATATCTATTCTGCCTGGGTTTCTAGACTACCTGCACTATTGTAACTCATTCCAAAGGGCTTCCATAGGTATTTTCAGGACTGTGGGAGTCTGAGGAAGCCAGGTCAAAAGATTTTTGGGACAAGGATGCCCTTTCCCCCAAATAGACAAATAGGGCACCTGAAGATATATAATTCCCCAGTTCTGGAATTTGGGGACAACTCAGCCTGTGTAGGTGCATCTCTTCTCTGGGCTCCCTCTGGCTTCTCGTTGCAATCCCTCCCGTGAGCACACGCGAGCTCTGCTTGACACCCAAGCCCTTCAGTTTGTCTCGTTAGAAAACCCTTGTGTTAAAGAGACCATTAAAAAAAAAGAAGGAAAGATAAATTGCCTGAAGCTGCAAGGCCCAGGAGGAAAGGGGAGAGCAGGTGATGGAAAGCAGGCCTGTGATTAGAGGGCAGGGGTGGCAGAAGAGCCAGAGCAAAAACCTCTACTGGAGATGTCAAAATATTTGAAAATCCTCTTCCTTTGGTGAATTGAGTTACCAAAATGTATTTTTTCTTTTCTTTTCGCACACAGAGGAGAGTCTGGAGGAGGGGTTAAGAGCTCAGTTCGCAGAGTCAGGCAGAGCTCTCCGCTGTCCCTTTCTAGCTGCTTTGACCTCGGGCAAGTCTCTGAACCTCTCTTACCCTCTGTTTCCTCATCTAGAAAGAGGGATAACGATAATCCTATAAAAACGACCCTGCATCTCCCCCTCTCCTTGTATTCACGTCCTTTGCAATGTGATTTTACAGCTCCTTCCATCTCGAGGTGCGGTCTTTTTCTCTCACCCCTTGATTCTTGCTGTTCATATGACTTATTTTGGCCAGTAGAATGTGGTAGAAGTGACAATATGTCAATCGTGAGCCTGGGTCTCAAGAGGCTTTGTTCATTCGGTTCCCTGGCCCCCATAAGAAGAAGTCAGGCTAGCCTATTGGAGGATGAGAGACCACATGGAGTAGACATGAGATGTCCTAGCTGAGGCCATTCTGTAATAAAACATCTGACACCCAGGTGACTACAGATGCATAAATGAGCCAGTCCACATCTGCCAAGACAGACCCAAAAAAGAGGAAGATTCATCTGACACATAGACTCATGGGCAACAATGGATATTGTTTTAAGCCACTAGGTGTGGGGTTGCTTTGTTAGGCAGCAATAGCTAACAGATACACCTCTAAAGGAGTTGCTGTGAGGAGAAAGTGTGATAATAGCTATCACTGACTGAGTGTTGACTGTCTGACACTTTCTCAGGGCTGGCATGCATTGTCTCAAAGACTTACAGAGAGAAGAGCTGGCATTCTAGGGCAGGGTACCATACATCTCACACACAGAGCCTGGCCCATAGTATCTGCACGACACATGTTAGGTGTCGGACGCTGCTGCTGTTGGGACTCCTGACAAATGCCTCTGATTTGGTAGTGGGGTCTGAACTTTGTAACCCCTGTGTCCAGAGGCCTTGGTGAGTACATAACTGTGGGAAGACGAGGAGGCAGCATCCATGGGGATGGGAAGGGATAGAGAGGATGAAGTTGGGTCAGGGAGGGGATAAGGCATCAGCCAGGTACTCCATACTCTCCCCTCACTAGCGCTGTCCCTGGACCAGCATTGTTGGCATTCCCTCGGTTCCTGTTAGAAATGCAGATTCTCAGGTCCCACCTGGGCCTATGAACCAGAATCTGTATTTAACAAGACCCCCAGGGACGCATGTGTTGTTAGAGTTTGTCCAGACACTGTTTCTCTCCCTACCTATGCTGAGGAACGGTGTTTTTGTTTGTTCTTGTTTGTTTGTTTTTAATTTCTAATCTATTGTAGAATGACACTTTTATCAAATACAGTAAAAAACAAATTTTAGAAAAATTGAATGAAAAAAATATATACAAAATCCAAGCTCCTGCTTTTTATTACTAGATTCAATAGGCATAAATTTGCCATGTGTCAAATTACTACAAAAGTTTAAAAATGCTCTTTCTTTGTATGTACCTCAGGTGACAGTTTGTGACCTGGCCTGGGCCACGGACCACACTTTGAGTAACATGTATCTGGAGTTAATAATGACAGTAATACTAATACAATATAATCACACGTGATTGTGGGCCTTGGTAAGGATTTATCAGCCTCTGTATCTTAGAATCCTCTCAGCATCCTGTAGGGCAAGTAAATGTTTTTATCTCCACAGTCTAGATGTGGCAGTTGAGACTCAGAGACGCTAAGTGACTTGCCCAAGGTCACACAGCATATAAATGGAGTAACCAGAGCTCACCTATTTAGCCACTGCAAAGGAGATGAAGGGAGAGGGAGGCACCACTAGCGAGTAAGAGGCACAAGGACATTGTCCCCTGTGCCCTGTGTGAGTGGCAGCTGTCAAAAAGCCGGGCACAAAACACTCAGAGCACTCGTTGTCTGAGAGCCTACCAAGCTGTCTGCTAGCCCCAGGCTGGAAGGATCTCACGCCTGGCTCTTGGGTGTAGCCTGCAGGAAAGGAACCCAGCCCCTGGCACCACAACAGCCTGCTTTCCTGCCAGGGGTGAGGGGCAAAGCTTGCTAGCAGACAGCCTGTTCGCTCTTGCTTTCTCTTTCCCCTGGAGCCATGGGGGCCGGCAGAGAGGTGAGACGGGATCTGGCAGGCTGGGTGATAGCTAGTTATCGACAGGTTGATGACTGCCACAGAAGACTGCCCGAGGATATTGAGACAGGAGCCACTTCTGAGGCCCGCTGCTCCAGAGAGCTGGCTGCCAGTGTCTCTGCCCAGGGCTGGGTGCTTCCCTCACCATCTCATTAATCCTGATTTACAGAAAAAGGCAGCAGGCAGGGGCCCTCTTAACAGGCCGAGCAGGCGACTGATTTGCCTTCACTGAAGACAACAGCGCCCAGGAGACCTGGCACTGCTGAATTATTCAAATCAGCCGTGGCAGGGAAATCTGAGGATGCAGAGTGGTGAGGTCCCCGGCCCCCAAACAGCCCTCCTTGCCTGTCCCCGGGGTGGTGGTACCCAGCAGCTTGGGGAGGCTGACACCGGCCTCCGTGCCAGAGACACGAGCGGTTCGCAGCTACTCCTCCTCCCTGGAGGGAAGTTGAAATTGGTGTTGCTCATCTCTAAGCACCTTAGAGCCATAGTAATGGATCCAAAATGACATTTCCTACCTACTGGTCCCGGGGGTGGGGGGGGTATCCTGACAAGGACTTCTGGATGAACCTGTGATGGAGGCGGGGGAGGGGGAGGGCAGCAGGAGATGGCTATTCTATCAAGGTGTGTGTGTGTGTGTGTGTGTGTGTGTGCGCGCGCACAAGTGCCTGTGGTTCAAAGAAGTGGAGGAAGGGGGTGAGGCCTGGCTTTGGCAAACTCTGGTTTCTGCTCCTGGAAAAAAGACCTAATGAACAGGCCGTTCTCCTATCTAGAGATTTGCAGAGATTCCAGAGCGGAGATACTCAGACTCTGCATTGACACTGGGTGAGGTGGGAGCATGCCACAGCACGGTGGAGTCCCAGTGGGGAGGGAGCCTCTGGAGCGCAGGAGGGGTTAAACTGAGGCCCAGAGAGGGGCGGGGATTTGCCCAAAGTCATCAGTTAGTGTTAACCCAAACTAGGATGAAAAGTCATGGCCTCTGATTGGCAGTCAGGGGTTCTGGTTAGTAATATGTACCCTTTACAGAGCATGGACAGTGAGCCAGGCTGAGTTAAGGGCTTTGTAATGTATTATCTCTATTAACCTCAAAGTAATCCCAGGAGGCTGAAGCAACTAGTGTTCCCATTCTATGGATGAGGAAACTGAGGCTTAGAGAGATTCAACCACCAGGCAGGCTAGAAAGTGACAGATCTGGGATTGGAAAGGTAGTCTGTCTGATGCTGGGCTCTTACTTGCTGTGCTTCCATGGGCAGTAAGAGGCACCAGGATTCCAGCCTGCCTCAGAATATCCCCCTCCTCACCAAGGCTGTAGTGCCCACTCTATCTCCTTGTGATGGCACCCATGAGTGAAGCATTGCCACCTACCTGTTGTCCCAAAGGGAGGAGCAGATAAATAGTTTAACTCTTCTCAGAAAGATGGAGACTTTATGGCATCTGAAAAGATTTGCCTTGAGCGTGGGGATACCTTGTGAGCAGAGGGCCGGTGGAAAGAATTTTATTAATGAAGGTTTCAGGATATCTGGGCACGCACTCCACCTCTTTGGGGAAGCCAGTGGCTTCTTCTGGATGGATCTGACCACCAGCAGGGGATGCAGAAGCTGGGGCAGGTGGGCTAAACCAACCAGGTGGGTTGGTGGGAGGGGGTGTAGAGTGGGTGTATGAGTAACAGCCTCTTCTTTTCCGTATCATGCAAATAACAACTACAATAATACGGAGCAGGAACAGCACCTGGTAGAGAATTTGCCACGTGCTAAGCCCTTTCTTTAAACGCAGAAGGCATCTAATCCTCAAGACCATTTAATTAGGTTGGTATCTGAGAGGCGAGTACCATCCTGTCCATTTCACAAAGAACAAAACCGAGGCTCAGAAGGAATGCTGTTCACCCAGGATCCCGCTGCCGGGTTGGAACGAAGCTAGGATTTGAATTCAGGGCTTTGCAACACAAACTGGTGGCCTCTAGGACACACTGTACATACATACCTCTTCTTTATCCAGCTTGAAGTTCCTCTCAACAGAGTGGACCCCCCTTTCTTCCTGTCCATGGTGCCCTCATTAGTGGCCCATTTACAGGGCCATGATCCGTATACTGGCATCCCCAGAAGGAGGTTTAAACATTTTGAAGCAGCTGAAATGTGCCTTCGCAATCATGCCTTTACAAACCCTGTCCTTTTTTTTTTTTTTTAGAGAAACCTGTTTTTTCCCAGGGACACTCAGCTTGCTCCCACCCTCCGATCAGCTCTCATTCGGAATAACCAGCGAGGTCTCCAGTATTTGCATAATGCACTGGGGGCCTCCCAGGATCCCCACCCCCTGCGGAAAAACCAAACTAAGAGAGATTTATCTCCTGGGTCAGATAAAGGTGACTAAATGCAAACTGGCCGATTCCTTTCTGCAAACAGTTCCCTGGGGAGGGTTCCTACAAGGAGGAGAAGAGCCAATACATCAAGGAAATGCTTGGAGGTGACTTACAGGGGAGACTTAAAGGAAAAAGCCCTCGTGTTTTTACAGCCTCCAGCGACTCATTCAGCCAGTAAAACTCCCGACCAGCCCAGCCTGGAGTAAGGAGGCAGGGGGTGGAGCAGCTCATTTACCAGGCAGGAAAAAGGGAAACTGCAAAGGTCGACGACCTCTGAGACCTCCAGCTGTGTTGGACGTTCATCCACCAACCATCTATTGAGTGCCTACTGTGTGCCTGCTAAGCACTTCTCCACTTCCCTCGGTTTCTCCTCAATTCTAAACTCTCCTCTGCTTCCAGGAGCACAGAGAGCTTCCTTATAATGGGGGACAGTTAGTGAATCTTGGAGGTTGAGTTTCCCTCAGAATCTCCAGGTTACTCCTCCCTCATTTCATCAAGGTACAAGTCTGCAAACTTTTTCTGCTAAGGGGCAGATAGTACATATTTCAGGCTTTGTGGGCTCTATGGTCTTTGTCATAATGACTCACACAGCTGTTGTGCTGCAAAGACAGTATGTAAGACACTATGTAAATGAATATGTAAATGTATGTAAACAAGCATGGCTGTGTTCTAATAAAACTTTATTTACAAATACAGGCAGTGGGCCGGGTTCAGCTCACGCATGGCCTATTGTTTGCTGACTCCTGGAACAGAAGATAAAAGATCTGGTTTGGGGGTCATGCAGACCTTCGAGCTTCCTCAGGCCACTTTTACTTCCTTGCCGTGTGGCCTTGGGAAGGTTGCCGCCTCTCTCTCAACCCCATTTTCCTTTTGTAAAATGGGATGATGATAACACCTGCCTCACGGACTGTTGGTAGGATTAAATGTGACAACACAAGGGACTTCACACAGCTAGTGTGCACATTGGTAGCTGTTACTTTATTATTAATGACTTTAAATCTTCTGAGGAAAGCCCCCCTCCCTTCCTCATTCTAGGGTAAGGGAAAGTGGGTGTGCTGGTGTTCTGATATTTAGTGGCTCATTCTGCTGATAAGATTTCCATTCTTTTCAAGTTAACACGCTTGCATTTTAATGATTTGAAAAGGGTGCAGAATGTCTTCTTAGGGGCAGAACCAGCTGGCGGGTGTTTCTCAGGGTGATGGTCAGTGAAACTCCAGATATTCCCAAAGCCCCTTTGAGTGCAGCCTCTGGTTTCCTTTCCTGGCTCCAGAAGGACTGGTGGGGTGGCTTCAGCATGCCCACTGATTCTCTGGTTGAGAGCTGATCACAAGTGGCCAATTAATCTATTACTTGCAGATACGTTTTCCATTAGTGGTGGTGGAATCACTGACTTTGAAGCAATTAGTCAGCGTAATGAACTTGAGTCTGGGCAAACAGGAGGGAGAGCTTAACCTCTTGATTCCCAAAGGAGACTGTGACGGTGAAGGATCAGAGAGAAGGTTGGGGAAAAGGGAGATACTGAATAGGGAGAAAGCTCTGTGCCCCACACCCCAGCTCCCAGGTAATAGGATGGGGTGGCTTGGAGCCAAAGAGCTTGAGCTTAGAGTCAGGAGAAGGTGCCTTTCCTAGTCATTGGGCCATGAGTGAATCATGTTAATCTCAGTTTTCTTATCTGCAAAATAGGGGTCATAACTGTACACATGTCTTAGGATCATCGTGAAGATCGAATGAGATACGTTGTGTGAAGTATGTAGCCCAGTGTTGGGCACATGGAGAATTGCCCGTGGATGCTGGTCTCTCTACCACCCTCTACCTTATTGGGGGCATGAGAGACAAACAAGGGAATTCTTGACTTAGGGCTTAAAGCAACAGAAACTTCATGCTAACATTGCCTTAACTCAGATCCAGGATGGAATATGTAACAAACGCTAGGATTCCAACAGGTGTCTTTGCTGAGGGCCTCGTCAGTGACCTGAACTTCTCATGTGCACTGTGACTCTCCTAAAGGAACTGGTCCAAATTTCCCAGATGTATTAGAATGAAACAAATTTCCCCCCCCCCCATTTCTGAGCATCTTGTAAGTCTGGGCGTTTTATTGTCAAAACAGTGGGAAATGATACATTCACCAAATTTTACCCAGAGTCTCTCTCCCCAAGAAACCCATCCAGTTTACACCGTTCACCCTTCTCCCTCCTCTCATCTCTGACATGCTTTTGGACCCTGCACTGGGCACACATGGAAACAGAAAACCCATATCTTATGTTTTGTCATGTTGTCCATCTTGCCTGGGGCAAGAAGGTGTTCAACAAATCTAGAGCTTTGGTTGTCTGTCCAAGGGGGACCAAGAGAGCATCAGGTGGAGGGACAAACCAACTGCTATGGAAATTTCCAGAAGAAACTGGAGGTAAGAGGATGGTTCAGGATGGCTTTCGGGTTCAGTATCATCTCCCTCTTTAGCTTCCACTAGGACAGCGATGAAAACAGTGAAATGGGAACATAATGAAATAGGCACAGAAGAGGGCAGTGGGACAGAAAGGGGTGGGTGTGCGGGATGCAGCCGATGGGGTGGCCCAGGACGGCCTCTCGCTGGAGGTGACTTTGGAGTGAGGCCTGAGACAGGAGAAGTCCATCAGAGGAAGGGCACTCCAGATGGAGGCGATAGGGATGACAAAGGCGTCAAGTTAGGAGCAGACTTGGTGCGTTCCAGGCCAATGGGCTGTGTTCTGAGCCAGCAGAGGCAGGTGTGGGAACAAAGTCAGAAAGGAAATGGGAGCATAGGACCTCGTAGGCCCTCACACTGAATCTGGACGTCATTCAAACTGATAAAAGTGAACGGGCATCTCAAGCTGCTTAACCATAGAGCTGGGAGGACCATGGGTGGAGCTGGGTCCCTTGTTAACTCTCTAGTCCTGACTTCTGTTAAACTTTGTGGCAACTCCCGAGGGAGAGATGCTACTAAGTAGAGAAGCCATTGTGGAGTCAGGGCTTTTCGCACGTGGGCAGCCAGATGGAATGTCAGCGGGCAAGGGAGCATTCACACACTCCTGGTGACCTTGTTGCTTTTTCTTTTCCCGAATAAACCCTTCTTTTCGTGGATTTTTTGGAGACTTATTTTTGGTTAGTCGACACAAACAGACCACTGGAAGGTTCCACGCAGAGGAGGGACAGGGTTTGTTTTTAGAAGGGTCCCTCTGTTCATCCACACGATAGCATATATCACAACTGATTTCCTTCCTTTTTTTAAACTTTAATGTACGTAAAGGTATTTATTTTGGGTTTTTACAAAATTATTTATTTATTGCAGTTACAGTTGACATTCAATATTATTTTATGTTAGTTTCAGGTGTACAGTATAGTGGCTAGACATTTACATAATTTATGCAGTGATTTCTCCCCTTTAGTTTAGTACCCACCTGGCACGATGCAGAGTGATTATAATATTATTGACTATATTCCCTATGCTGTACTTTACATCCCCATGACTGTTTTGTAACTACCAATTTGTACTTCTTAATCCCTTCCCCTTTTTCACTCTGTCCCAAATCGCCTCCCCTCTGGCAACCATCAGTTTGTTCTCTGCATCTCTGAGTCTGTTTCTGGGTTGTTTATTCGTTTATTTTGTTTTTTTAGATTCTACATAGAAATCCTATGGTATCTGCAGCCACTATGGAAAATGGTTGGGAGCTTCCTTGGTTCCTTTCTATGGCTGAATAATATTCGGTTGAGTGGAGTGGATACACCACATCTTGTTTATCCATTCATCTGATGGCCATTTGGGGGGTCTCCGCCTTTTGGCTGTTGTGGCTCGTACTGAATATTACTGTATACGGATTCACTGGGACACCTGTTTTCCTTTGGGTGTGTACGTAGCAGTGGAATTGCTGCATCCTGTGACTTTCACTCAGTCAATTTAAAAACCACAGAATTAACTCATAGACACAGACAATAGTTTAGTGGTTGCCAGAGGGTAAGGGGGGCGGGGGGTGGGGGGTGGGAGATGAGGGTAAGGGGGATCGAATATATGGTGATGGAAGGAGAACTGACTCTGGGTGATGAACATACAATGGGATTTATAGATGATGTAATACAGAATTGTACACCTGAAATCTATGTAATTTTACTAACAATTGTCACCCCAATAAATTTAATTAAAAAAAACCAAACAAAAAAAAAACCACAGAATGGGTTCCTCTGGCTGTAGGAGCAGAAGCGGAGAAGCCAGAAGTCTGAATAGGAGGAGGATGACCAAAGGTGAAGCTGGCTCGGATTGGAGAGGCCGCGGAGGAGGTGATCAGAAGGGCTCAGAGCCTCAACGCATCTTGAAAATAGAGTCAACAGGAGCTGCTGATGGTGTCAGGAGAGCCACACGGAACCGTGCACACCTCATTGTGTGGCTGAAAACGCTGACGCCCAGGCCCACCCAGCACTTCTCCTGATCAGGCTGGGGTGGACATCTCCTCTCCCACTTGGTCGACTGGAAGTCATCTTGTAAGTGTCCCTGGGTGAACCTACCTCCCGTGGCAAGACACTTCTAGTCTTGGCCTGAAGCTCCCCACACCAAGAAGTCTCCAGCTACTCTCATCTCCTCGATACTGGCCACCAGCAGGCCCAGGGGTGTTGGATGTTGCGTCTGCCTCAGCAGCAGGCACGGGCTGTTCATCAGCGTCCTAGAGCCTGGAAAGCCATTCCTCTAGCCCCTGCCAGGGAGCGGACGCGGTGTGTGTATTCGCAGGTAAACTGCCCCCCCTAATGGAGATGGATAGAAGCCCAGTTTTGTAATAGAGAACCTTTCATTAAGGAAACCACTCCCCTTGGATGATCTGACGGTGCTAATGGGCCGGGCCCCAGCTTGGGACGTAATTATATTACTGCTAACAGGCTGCAGTTCCCAGCTGCTGGTGGGGCTCATCCACAACTGCTTGGGGTTGGGTCCCCGGGACCACTGTTAGAGATTGGAGGGGACGTGGTGGCTGGGAAGGCCAGCAGAAGGGCCACTTCCTAAAAAAGATCTCATCTCCCTGAAAATCCCAAACAAGTGCCTGCAGCAGGAGAGAGGCAAGTTAGACATGTGAAAGCACTTTCTGATGGGGAGGCTTGGAAAATGCTTGTTAAGGGTCCTGAGTCTTAGCTGTGTCTGTACCCATCCCCAGGCCCCAGGACCGTCCTAGAGTGAGGCTGGGATCAGAAAGGTTTCAGGTATATATATGAAATATTAGGACAACTTGTCTTCCCAGCTATTTGCATGGCTGCTTCCTGCAGGTTTCAGAGGAGCTGCTACCTTCTCAGGGAGCCCAGTCCAGACCGTGCTCGCTACAGTAGAAAACCTTCTCATCTCTTGCCAGCACATCCCCGTTTATATCCTCCCTAGCTCATCACCATCTATAATTATCTGGTTTATTAATGCGTTTACTTGTTTACTGTCTGGCTCCCACTTTCCTGTCATCTCCGAGCCAGCAGGGGTCTTTGTCTGTCTTTTTTGTCTCTACTTCCTCAGTGCTTGGAACCATGTCTCGTATGTTGTTGGTGCTTAATAAATATTTGTGGAATAAATGAATACACGAGTACACTTCTGAGTAGTTATAAGATATACATGTAGCTCAGAGTGGCACAGTGCACGTTTTTATTGTGGTAAAATACACATAACATAAATAACACGTAAAATGGTTAAATGTAACCATTTCTAAGTGTGCGGTTCAGTGGCATTAAGTACATTCACGTTGTTGTACAGCCGTCACCACCATCCATTTCCAGAATTTTTCATCATCTCTAACTGAAACTGTACTCGGTTAACACTAACTCCCCATTCCTTCCTCCTCCCCAGGCCCTGGTAGCCTCTATTTTACTTTCTGTCTCAACGAATATGCCTACTCTAGGTAACTCCTATAAGCAAAATCATGCAATATTTGTCCTTTTAGATCTGGCTTACTTCACTTAGCATAACGTCCTCAGGTTTCATCCATGTTGTGGTGTGTGTCAATAGTATTTCATTTGTTTTTATGGCTGAATAATATTCCATCATATGGGATGGACCACATTTGTTTACCCGTTCATCCATTGCACATGCACTTTTGAGAGAAGACGAGTAGGTGGTGGAAGGTGAGGAATGAGATTTTTCTGCTTTTTTGCAAACTGCATAAGAAAGTTTTCCTATCCAGCCTCATCTCCTGTGTAGTGGTTTACAACGTCTGACCATTAAGTCCACGAATTTGTTGCAACGCTGTTGCTAACCTTTTTTGATATCAGAGGAATTGTTCATTATGAATTTGTACCAACTGGACAGACAGTTAACCAAGTTTACTATTTGGAAGTGCTGAAAAGGCTGCGTGAAAAAGTTAGATGACCTGAACTTTTCACCAACAATTCTTGGCTTTTGCATCATGACAGTGCACCAGCTCACACAGCACTGTCTGGGAGGGAGTTTTTAGCCAGTAAACAAATAACTGTATTGGAACACCCTCCCTACTCACCTGATCTGGCCCCCAGTGACTTCTCTCTTTACCTGAAGATAAAGGAAATATTGAAAGGATGACATTCAGGACATCAAGGGTAATATGATGACAGCTCTGATGGCCATTCCAGAAAAAGAGTTCCACAAGTGCTGTGAAGGGTGGACTAGGTGCTGGCATTGGTGCATAGCTTCCCAAGGGGAGTACTTGGAAGGTGACCGTAGTGATATTCAGCAATGAGGTATGTAGTGCTTTTTCTAGGATGAGTTCGCGAACTTAATTGTCCGACCTCATATACTGTACCAAATTGCTTCACACTTCCATGCCTTTGCCCATGCTGTTCTCTCTTTCCAAGTGCTCTTCCCACTGCCCCTTGCTGGCCTGGACAAGTCTCATGTTGTAGATTGTAGGGTCAATGAAAGCAGGGACCACTGCTTTTTTATTCACCTCTGTATTTTCAGCTCATTAGACATACTGTATGCATGCACGAATGAATAAGTGAATGAATGAATGAATGATTTACTTAAACCCACCCTCCTCCAGGCAGTCCTCCTTGGTTGTGTCTTATACTTTGCAGCTACTTTTGGCTGTTGTTCAGTCACCACACTAATTGACTGATGCTGTGTTTGTCTCTTTTCTTAGACTGTCTGTTCCTTAAGGGCAGAATCTGTGCCTTACTCATCTTTGTACTCCTTCCTTGGCAGATAATGGCCCTAGCATAGGTGTCTACTAAATAATGATGAAGGTCGCACACATATATCAGCTTTAATATTCCCTCTCTGCCACCCCACCCAGCTTCTTGGCTCCAGGCAAGCTTGTCTTCATCTCAGCAGGGACTGGAAGACCACAGGACATTTGCTTGGACTTATGCTCTGTCAGCAATCGGGTGTGCAGTGATTTGGTGAGGAATTCTCCTGTACAACTATTATACAACCACTTATAAGTTCAGACATTCATTAGCTTACCGGAGCCTCCAACAGCCCACTGATGGTTAACAGGAAAGATCATTACCTTCGTTTTACAGGACAGGAAACTGAGGCTCTGAGGTGGGTGTGGCTTTGCTAAATTACCCAGAGCTAGTTAGTAAGCAAGGCTTCTTCAGCCCCTAGATTTCCTACCTCCCGGGTCCTGACTTTCCCCCTCCCTTCCATCTGGCGGAATTGCTTTTAAATAAGTTGCTTAAAATTTGTAATGATAATGTCAACAAAAAATAGTCCAAATGCCAGCTTACTCTTGTTGAACACTAGTTCTGGTCTGGCACGCGCTCAGAATTTTGCCAGCGATGGAGTAAGTCCTTGGCATGGGTCGGTTTCCCAAATGTCCGCTTTTGAAGAAGTTGAAACTAAGGGGGATTTGACGTATGTGTCTTTTTCAATCATAGCAACGTCTAGGACTTGGGGAAGGAAGAGACCATGCTTTGTTCCCTGACACTGATTCAAGTTATCCCACTCATCCCTCCGGGTCTCAGTTATCCCCATCTGTAAAATGGTTGGTTGGATGAAACACTCCAGGTCCTCTCAGAGCTGACCTATCGCTTCATCGGTAGTTCTGCCTCTCCTTGAGCGTGACTTCCTCCTTATCTAGGTTGATCCTGGAGTCCGTGAGGGTGACTGTTTCCCTCCCTGCCCTGTCCGAAGAGTGAGGAAGCACGAAACAACACGAGAAAGCCATATTCGCCACATCCTTCAATAGCAGCAATTTTCCATGTAATTAAGTTTATTCATCATGTATATTAAGGGGAAAATGGAGACACATGATCATCACAGCCCATTTGCCATTGACATCCATCTCTCAAGCATCGCTTCTGTTTTTCCCCAAGACCAACTGCCAGCTGCCATAATAGATGCAGGGCCTGGGACAGCCATCTGGTATGAGGAGCAGGGGAAGCTTAGCCTCCTGCAGGGCCCAGGGCTCTTCTGCGGGGACATTTACCTCTCCAAAAGCTGTCCCTGCCCTCAGGGGACTTACAGCCCAGGAAGAGGGGTTAATGGTGACCTTGCTTCACCTTGGCTGTTGCTTTCAGTTTGCCTTCACTGGGCTAGACTGTGGAAATGCAGCATTGTTGCAGTATTTTTACCACTCTCATCCTCGTAGCTTCCCTGGGCTTTCTTTCTTATGAATGCACAGGTAAGCCTCAGCCTGACTCCTTACACATGTAGGGAGTTCAATTCATTTTCCAATTCACTCAATGAATATTTGAGAGCTTATCCAGTGGCAGACACCATTCCAGGCTTTGGGGATTCAATAATGAGCAAAACAAAGATTTCTAGCCTCCTAAAGCTTGCTTGGTGAATATTTTGGAATAAAAGAATGAATGAATGAATGAATGAATGAATGAATGAATGAATGAACAAGTACATATGAATGACTTAATTTATTCAACAAACATTGAATGCCAGCTATACGTAGCACTGTGCTAATCACAGATGATTAAAGTGGGGCCCAAATGGTATGTTCTGTGCCCTCATGGGCCTTGTATTCTAGTGGAGGAGGAAAACTATTTATTATCTTATACGACAAGAAGTCCAGAGGTTGGACAGCACCCGGGTTGGTGGATTCAGGGGCTCCATGATGTCATCATAGATCCAAGTTCTGTATTTACTTTGCTCTCTTCAGAGGGTGGGCTTCTGTCCTCCACACGATTTCGTCATGGCCACAAAAAGAGCTCAGACTCTTTTTAAAGAGAGAGAAAATCTCCAGGATTCTCCCAGGAGATTTCTCATTGGCCAAAACTGTGTTGGTACATTGGAGCCACTGGACGTGAGGGGATGCTGTGGGGTGAAGAACAACCTGGCTGGGAAGCCAGGGGACCATAGTTGGAGTTTTAGTGCTGAAGTCATGTTGCTGTGTGACCTTGGATAAGTCTCTTCCCCTCACTGGGTCCTAAGCTCCCAATAGGAAAAACTAGATGATCCCAAGGGCCTTTCTGTGTGTGAAGTTCTAGGTTCTAAATGTTATTGTAGGAGTCATTCACGTTATGCACCAGATGTTTTTGTCTTTCTGGCTCCCTTGTGGGTGGTGGGACCATGGGACTAGGTCTGGTGCATGTTCCTTTCTAGGCTGGGCCCTTTAACGACTGTTCGGTTGGATTTTGGCTCTCAGGATTTCTCTCTCCCTCCAGCACAGCCACTGGTAACATTTGAGATGGGGGCTGTGCTCCAGCAAGCTGCCTTCTGAGTGGCTAGAATGAGAGCCTCCCATTTCTGTGCCAAACTGAGAGACATACAGTGCAAGCCTGAAACACACTTATGAAGATTTGGGGGTTGTTATAGCAGCATAAATAGACTCTCAGAGAGGGAAAGTTAGTAGCTCAGGATCACACAGCTGGAAAGGAACAGAGCCAGGAGTGAAACCCAAGGGTGTCTGACTCTGAGGAATTACTCTCAGCACCGCCTGGCCCTGGTGAAGCTTCGTGGAGCTTTTGCTCAAGGTTAAAGAATGGACGAGGAGCTGGAAAAGCGATGGTGTGCTTGCATGTACACTAGGGTTGCTCTGGCCTGGGCTTTGCTGCAGAGCGAGGTGGAGAGGGGTGTTCCCAAGTCAGGGGAGACCCCCCCAGCTCAGCTCAGCTTTGTCTGTTTGTAGTCACCTCTTCCCCTCCTTGCAGCTTCCTCTGCCCTAAGCTCCCTGCAGGCCCTGTGCCAGCTCTGCCTTCTGAGAGAACTAATTAAGCCCCGGTGAGAGGTCGGGAGCATCCTTTCCTGGCAGGCAGCTCCTGGGAGTGGGGAGATGGGTGTGGGGCAGCCATGGAGCCTGAGCAGGTAGCAGAGGGAGCATCATAATAATAACACCTATCCTAATAGGAATCCGCACTGTGCTAGCCTTAGGTAGAGCTGTACACAGTAGCTGTCATTATTATATTGTTATTTATTATTCTTATCATTAACCTGCCTCTAGGCTGTAATGAGCATTTATGGAGCTTTTTTCTTCACTGTTAGGGTCTTCCTGAGAGAGCGGGACCTTGCCCTCCTTGCTTCATCCTCACCCCAGCTATCTGATCAGGAGCTTTGAGGGAGGCGGCCTATTTAGAAAAGCCCAAGCCTTGCCCTTCAGGTCGACTCCTTGTCCCATTTTACAGAGAGGAAGCCTGAGGCCTCGATAAGCCATGTTTAAGGCAGCTAGAGACTGGATCGGAGGGGTCTGATGTAGGCAGGTGGGTTCTGGTCCTTCTCAGAGCCCGTCAGGACTGTGGGCCAGTCTCCCAATGGATGAGGGGCGACGGAGCCTGGAGGACAGGCTTCCCCAGGGGTCACTCTGGGGCTGTGCTGACCCTGGGCTGCTGGAGGGCACAAGGTCACAGTGGGCCATGGTCCAGCTGACGAGGCAGCCCTGGTAAGGGGCAGTGGAGCCCGGCCCGGAGGCTCTGACTCACTGACCTGCTCCTGGCAGCCACTGCCTCGGGGAAAGCAGCCTTATTAGTGCAGCCGCCTGCAGGCCCTGGGTGCAGCCGGGGGCGGAAAAGGCCTCATTTACCCCAGTGCTGGACTCTGCACACAGTGGCCACATACACTCCAAGTGGGGCCAGCTGAGGCACAGGATGCAGCCATGCTCATATCTCAGACCCTGGGTTGACCAGGTCACAGGTGCAGAAGTGCGTGGCCAGGCTTACACATTCAGGCAGGCAGATGTGTGCACAGGTACACAAATGTGCCCTGGGACATACAACTGCAGGGAAGTACCCATATCCACGTGTCGGGGACACACATGCATACATCTGGGTGTACAAGGCAGGCAGACACCATGCATGTACATGCAAATAAATGCATGCGAGCTCCAGGCGGAGAGTTACCTTTATACACACAGGCACAGAGCAGGTGCTTCTGTATCCAGGAACACGGACATGCAGAGGCACAAATACAGACACATGGTTCCATGTGTTCACCCAGACACAGCCAGGCTGGTAAGCACGTCTGTCCTGCAAACACACACACGGGCCGGTCTCCAAATGCAGGGCCCCTGGATCCAGGAATCCACGCGTACAGAACGCACACAAGCCCTTTCCTATACACTGCTACTCACAGACACGCCTGCCTGATCCACGAGGGACGTGGAGATCTTCACACTGGCAATCTTGTGCACACTGTGTGTTTGTCTGTCTCTGTTACCTCTGAGTCTGTGTGACATACAGCTCGTTTTACCCACGAGTGGCATTTGATACATTTTAAGGCATGGTCACTGGAACAAAAACTCTTTTGGTTCCCATGATCTTCCTGTGGGCCAGGCTTTATTTACCTCCATTTTACAGATGAAGAAACTGAGCTTTAAATGGAGCCAGGGATAAGGACAGCCATCTAGGAAGGGATGGAGGGGGCAGTCACGCCTCGATGTCCTGATTACATCACAAGTGGTGTTGTGGGGAAGGACGGATGCACAGGCCTGGGTTTGCATCCTGGCTCTGCCGCTTACGTGCTGTGTGACCCTGGGCAGGTCTCCTTACCTCTCGGTGTCTTTGTCCTCACGCAGTGAGGACAGTGGCCGCTTCACGATGTTGTTAGAGGATCAAAGGGAGAAGAGGTGCAGAGGGACAGTAAGGTGAAGGGTACACTGTCAACAGCTTGCAGATGTCACGTCTCTTAGCATCATATTGTTGCAGGCACAGAGGGAGGGTGATACAAAGACGCAGGGAGAAGCCAGCCACCCACAAGCCCAGAAGAGAGACCTGGAACACAGCCTTCCCTTGTGGGCTGCAGAAGGAACCAACCCTGCCGACACCTTGACGCCTTGATTTTGGACTTTTTTCCTTCCAAATGGTGGCAGATAACTTTCAGTGCGTTAAGCCACCCAGCGTGTGGTGCTTACGTATGGCAGCCCTTGGACCCTCACACAGATTTTGGTCCATAGCGTTTTGCTCCGTAGCAAGCCTAGCAGACTGTTGGCAAAGTCCACTCCCTGACATTGTCCCCATGCCCCAATGGGTCTCGGGTGAGGGGCACCAGGCATCTCTGGAAGAACAAGAGCCGCACCTGCCCACAAGGAAGAGAGGAGCCAGGCGCCTCCGGCACAGGTGTTGCAGCAGCCAAGACAGCCAGGCCAGTTGTAACAGTGACTTAGAGCTGATATTACAACCCTCGTATTCTTTTAGTGAGACCTGAAAGGTGCTATTAAACGGAATATTGAGATAAGGAAGTGGGAGTGGGAAAGGTTAGACACTGTTTATTCAGGCTTTCATGGGGCACTAAAACATCCTCGCGACTGCTGCTCGACACCCCTCCTTGCTCCCCTCCTTCCTCCCCTGCCTCCTCCCAGGCCCAAGGCTGGCTCCCCCAGCACACAGGAGGCCCTGGGTTTCTGTGCCTTCTCCATGGGAGTCAGCCTGAGCCTGAGAATAGCCTGCTGTATTCTGGACCCCAGGGGACCCAGGTTCAAATCCCACCCCATCCTGCCGATCTGCATGTAAACAGAGCTCATGTGTTTGGACAGTGGCGGGGACCAAGGAGAGAGCTGGGGAGTGCACAGCACAGACGTCATGCCCTTCTCTCTCCCCAGAGCCCAGCTGGGGGCAGGAGGGCTGTTGGACTCTTCATAGCATCCTCAGTCCACAGCACAGACCCTCGGAGTAGACACGACGTTTAGCCCCCCTCCCCCGGCCAATGCTCCCTCTCCTAATGTTGGAATCCCAGCCTCCACTGGCACAGGAAGCTCATTACCTCCTACCTATTTTCTTGAGGTTAGAAGTTGACACATTTGACCAGCTTTCATCACAGGGACCCCCACATTCTGGATTTCGAGATCTGGGGGAAAGCTTCCTCTTTTCTCCCCCTTGAGTTCCTTGGGGGAGAGTGAGATCAGGGAAGAGGGGACAAACTGTCAGTCCCATGAAGGCAGGACCTGTCCAGTTTTACTTATTGCTGTATCCCCAGCACTTAACAGAGGGCTTGGCGCCTAGTGGGGCTTCCACGAGTGTTTATGGCAGTCAGGAGCAGCAAAGACAAAACAGGCTTTGGCATTACACAGCCTTTGGTTCAAGACTGGGGATCTGTAGAATGGGGAGCCGATGGGATCTTATATATGAAGCTCTTGGCACACAGTAGGCACCTGATAAATGCTGGCATTCTTCTTCCTCCTCTGAGCCAGCACCTCTTTTTTCTTTTTGGCCGTCCCTAGACAGCAGAGGTGCAAACACAGGTGGTGCTATGGATGGATGAGCTTCCCTCCTAAAGGTCAGGGTTGGAAGTTGGAGGACATTGGGAGAGATTGGCTAGAAGTGTGATTGTGGATGATTCTGGAGGGTAGGCAGACTCTGGGAGGTCCAGCTGGTTCTAACATGGCAGAAGCTGCAGCATAAAGAGTAGGAGGGAAGAGCATTTCAGGCAGAGGCGAGCACCTGTGCAAAGGCCCTGGGGCTGGCCGAAGCAGGGTAAGTAGGGAGATTGAGGGTGGGGGAGTGGGAGAGGTATTGGGGGCTGAAATTGGGATAGAAGTAAGGAGGAAGGAGGAGAAGAGACAGGACGCGGCAGCAGCAGAGACCAGCCACGCATGGCCAGGAAGATACAGCTCTATGTCTGGATTTTATTCTAAAGGTGATGAGAAGTTTATTCTAAGAAAAATGGAAAACTCTCTAGGGATTCCAAGCAGGGGCCTGAAACAAAGAGGTTTCTGTTTGAATAGAATTTCTTTGGCTGTAATCAAAAGCTGAATCATAGATTGGCGGGCAGGAGTGGAGGCTGGGAGACCAATTAAGAGTTAAGAGCTGATGGTGAAGGAAAGAGGCTGGTGCCAGGCCTGGGGGGAGGGTGAAGATGCTCATCCATGCTGAGCCCTGGAGCAATGATTGAGGGAGGATCCTGGGGGGATGCAGGAGGAGGTGCCACTGCCCTGGGCTGGGCTGAGTCCCTAATGGCTAATTTTGAGGGGTTGGAAGCTGCTTGGGGAATGTGAGGGTGTTGCTTCCCCAGATCATAATAGTTCACCCTACTTTAGGAAAGACCTCGCAGAGCTTCACAAAGATGCTGAGTGTAGAGTTGGGATTGAAGGATGGAAAAGATTTCCTCTCCCTTGCCCTCCGTCCCTCCTTTCCTCCTCTCTCCTCCCTTCCCTCCCTCTTCCATCTTTTCTTCCTTCTATACTCGAATGTCTGCTATATGCCAGGCAGGCAGCGATGCATAAGAGAGGTATGCTCCTTGCCCTCACGAAGCTGACAGCTATGCCCACCATAGCCCGATCATTATCCCCATTTCGCAGACATGGCAACTGAGGCTTTGGTAATTTGGGCCAGACTGCCCAACTTGTCTGAGGTGCATGAAGGACGGACACCCAGGTCTGTCTGACCTCCGACTCAGTTCTCATCTCAGAGGGCTGCATGCAGGCACTGATGTGGGTGCCCCAAAGGGGTGAGGCCCCAAGCAAGAGCATGCAGAGCAGGTGCCCGTGAGCTGTGATGACGGTCCTGGGGATATGGCAAGAAGGAGGAGGGACAGCAAAGATATCTTGGCACTTGGAGGGTCAGCCAACCTGGCACCTGATCCTGGGGTTCCCAGAGCCGGCTCCTTTCCAGGTGGAAAATTCTTCCCAACTCGTCTCCACCACCTTCCGCCATGGAGGGAATTTGCCAAGAGGTTGAAATGGGCTTCGGGGCAGACAGACCTGAGTTCAAATCCTAGTTCTGCCTCTTCCATGTGATTCTGGGCAAGTGACTTAAAACTTCAGATTTTCATCAGTCATATGAGCATAACGGTACCTATTTTCAAGTGTTGTGAGAGTTTGGGGGCTAATGGAGGTAAGCATGCTTTGGAAACTGTAAAGTACGATCTGATGTGAGTTTCTGGCCACTACCTCTGTTCGTGCCTGTCTTCACTAAAGACTCTGAACACCCTGAGAGAAGGGTCCTTGTCTGATTCAACCCTGTACACAGTTGGTGCTCAATAAATGTCAAAGGCATGATCTCTTGGGTGAATTCTAGCTTTTGTTTGTTTGATTTGGTTTGTTCCCTTTGTGGGTGCACAATGGACTATGCGCTCCTCTGTGCCTTCAGTTATGCTTCAGAGATGACAATGGTAATTATTACTAATAATAACAGCAATGATAACAGCTTATTTTATTGAACACTTTCTGTGTATTTAGCTCATCTAATCTTCACAGCAACTGTGAGAGTTACATCCCTGTATCATCCCTCCTTTACAGAGGAGGACAGGGAGGCTAAGAGATGTTGTGTTACCTGCCCAAGGTCACACAGCACATAAGTGGGGGAGTTAGGACTGCAACCCAGGTCCGGGTTTTCCTGACTCCAAAACCAAGCCCCCCAAATGTCTGGGGACCCTCCTTCCAAAGGTTTGCTTTTTCGGGCTTGGGCAGAAGACAGAATAATGTAGAGTCTTTCACCAGTTGGCACATCCACTAATAATACAGTCAATTGCTCCTTTCAAATTACAGTAAATGTTTCCCCCTTGAACAAATCATTTACCGCAACTGCAGAAAGAGTGTCCTGTTTACACGCAGAGCCAAAGGAATTCCAATCTGAGTCTAATTATTGATGCTGCAGCTTCGATGGCCTTGGGAAAGGACTGCCTAATTGCACCAATTAATACCTGCCACTGGTGTGGGCTTTGTCAGGTTTGAGGTTTGCTTTTCTTCCTCCGCCAGTATGTTGACCAGATGGGTCTGTGCAGCCGTGGTCGTTCCAAACTTCCGGGCCACAGGCTTGGTGTAGCAGGCTTTTGCTTTTTGGGGGCATTGCCATTTTTGGTGGGGCAGCTATAATGGGGGCCACCCAGGTGCCCTTTAGACAGGGGTTCTGTTCTTCCTTTGAGGGGGTGGGGAGTAGAGGGAAGGGCTGCTGGGGGGAGAGGATTTCCAGATTCCAGCCCCTGCTCTGCTTCTGACTCACTCTGAGATCCTGGGCAAGGCCTGCGTCCATCCCGAGCCTCAGTTTCCCCATGCAGAAAATGGAGTTTAGTGGATTTAACGAAATGCAGTATAACAAGTGCAATTGCTGTGTGAACTCTAAGGGACTAGCCAGGCTGAAGGGATTTTTACCAAAAATGGGAGGAGGGCTGTGGCTGGGGGTCAGGAGACTGGGGTTCTAGTCTTGGGTCCACCTGTTGTTTTGCTGGGGGCTGTGGGACAATGCTTTCACTTTTCTTGGGCCTCAATGTCTCCAGCTGCAAAGTGGGAGTTCTTCCATCTCTCCTGTCCGATGCCTGTGTGGACATCTTGCCCGTAGAACCCCAGCCCGCAAATAAAGAGGCTGTGATTGTCCCATGGTGCCGATGGCTTGCCAATATTGGGAAAGGGAAACTCTATTGGGGACTGGTTGGGTGGCAGATGGGGTACTGGGAGGAAGTGGAGAGGCCAGAGAAAGGTCATGGGCTTTCAGATGAAACTGACCCGAGTTTGAATTTCACCTCCAACTCTTCTGAGCTGTGCGATCTTCAGTAATAATAATAACGAGGACTTGTGCTTGCTATGTGCCAGGTACTGTGTCTCTAGCTATGATCGCATTAAACCCTTGAAGGAGCAGGTGTTATTTGAACGCCCATTTTATAGATGAGGAAGGTGAAGCCCAGAGAGGTCAAGTAAATTTCCCGAGGTCACATAGACAGGGATTGTCAGAGCCAGGATTTGGACCCAGATCCCTGCGATTCCGGAGCCTATGCCTGCAGCTGCTACACCTCCCTACCTCTAGTTGCCTCAGTCTATCTATCTGTATAAAGGGCTAACATTAACATCTTCCAAGCAAAGATGTTGCTAGGATGGGGGAAGATCAATTATGTGAGATGTGAGGCCCTTAGTGTGGTGCCTGGAGAGCCACATGACCCTCGGAGGTCATGATTCTTTGTGGGTGGGTTGAGAGACCCTTGGCCACAGCTCATCCGCCCCCTCCTCCTAACTCTACCAGGCCTGGTGGGAAGTTTGGCTGTTTATTTCTCAAGAGAGGGGGCTGGGTGGGCTGGGTGTTGTCTCATCTTTGCAGCCCGCTTTGCTGGAGATTCCCTGTCTTTGGTTTCCTCAGCACCCCTGGGGCTTGCAGTCCCACCAGAGTGCATGCATGTGGGGCTGTGTTTTCTGATGTGACACACTGTCACTGTGTATTATGTGTCATCAGCCCTGCAAAGCCGTGACACCAGAGCCTGATGCTACATGATCCACAAAAGCAATGTGGGTCCCCTGGCGGGTCGGGCTTTGACACGAGCCCTGAGGTTTCCCCTCTGCCCGCCTTCCATCCTGAGCCCCTCTGCAACTTCTTGACAGAGCTGGAGAGGCCCCGAGGGGCTGGGGCTCTGCCGCGGGGCCCAGGCTCACATGGGATGAGCTTGATATCCCAGTTCCTGACACATGCCTTGTATGAGGTCCCCAAATTAAAAGAAACAAAGCTCCCTAGTCAAAGGCAGCTTGGGTCTAGTGGGGAGTTGTGACAGGGCTCCTGTGTGCAGTGACTGACTGATTTCCCTAATTACCACTGGTTTAATATTTATAGGGTTGGTGCCAGAGGGCTGCAGGGGAGGTATTCAGCCTGAACAACTGCTGGTGGGGGGAGGGGACAGGGTGGTCCTGGTGGGGGGCACAGAGCAGGTAAGAGACCACCTGCATTCAGGGTCCTGGTTGGCCAGGTGCAACTGGTCTGCCCCTGGCACCTTCCTGAGGCACAGAGTACATCCATTTATGTCTCACTATGTGCTGGGTGCTGGGTTCAAATCCTCATCGCCTGGAGGCCCCCATGGCTCAGTACTTCAAAGTGGGGGCTCTGGAGTAAGATGGATCTGGGTTTCTTGTCCAAATTGGACTTCTTGCTGGCTGTGTGCCCTTGGGCAAGTGACCACACCTCTCTGAGTCTCAGCTCCCTTATCTGTACAATGATGGTAATGATATGCCTCCCTCCTGTGGTTGTTGTGAAGATCCAATAAGGTGAAATATGCAAGGTGCTCAATGCAGTGGCCGGTACATAGTCACGCTCAATAAATAGTAGCCATGTCTATGAATCTATAGACATTACTTCGTGAGATTGAATTTCTTGTATTAGTTAGCTATGGACTCAATGATACTGCCTAACAAACCAGCCCAAAACTTGGTGGCTTGGAACAATAATCATTTATTCTCATTGATATGTGGCATGGCTGGGGAGTGGTTTATCTAGCCTGGGATCAGCTTGGGGGGTCTGCTGATCTCGGCTGGACTCACTCAAGCAACTGGGGCTTGGCTCACCCAGGCTTCGCTGCGTCCACATGGCTCTCTCCTCCTTCTGAGACCAGCACTGGCGTATACTTCTTAATCTCTTGGCAGTGGCAGAAGCATGCAAGATTGTCTATGCTTCTATCTAACAGTCTTATGAAGGAGACATTTTTACTCCCATTTTCCTGATGAGGAAATTGAGATTCAGAGACAGGAAGTCACTAAGGAAGGAGCTAGATCTTAACACTTCGAAGACCATATTCTTCTCAATCACCAGATACTCCAAGCCACCTTCAATCATCGTTTATTAAACACCTACTCTATGCCAAGTGCTTTGCGTGAGTTATCTTTAGTCCCAAACAACCTTTAGATGAAGGCAGTTATATTCCCATTTCACAGATGGGAAAGCTGAGACTCAGCTAAGTAACTTGCCCAAGCTCTCATAACTAATAAGTAAATGATAAACTCAAGGTTGGAACACAAGTCTCTTTAACTCTACGCCAATATGCCTTTGTGCCTGAGGTTTCTTCTCTCTCTGTCTCTTAGTGTTGTCCCCATTTTAAGGATGGGGAAAACTGACTTGCATAGAAGTGAGGTCTCTTGCCTGGGTCACAGAGCCAGAAGTGGTTTTGCAGCACAGAACCAGCACTTAAATGCTGGGCTGCCTGATACTAAAACTGGAGTTTTTGTCTCTGTAATGCTGAACTGCTAAGAAGGGTCAGTTGCTGTGTTGTGTAAGGAATTGGCTATTTCTGGTCACCCTCTCTTCTCCTGGCCTGCCCTATTCCCCATCTGATTAATTAATGCCTTTCTGTACTGAAGTATCTCATCCAACAGGCTGCCCTGTATCCCACACCTTTCCCTCCTCCATTAAAACTTGCCCTTCTGGCGTCTCAGTGCTTCTGGTCTTGCTGGGAATAGGAGCTTATCTGACAAGCTAATGTGGGCCACCTTAGGGTGTAGGGGGTTGAGGATGGTATCTCTTATCGCCTTCTCTCCTGACCTTCCTGTGCTAACCTGAGTGGGCATTCCCTCTGACTCCTGAGCCTCAGTTTACTCACCTGTGAAATGGGGAGAGTCATACATGCTCCGAGGGCTGCTGTCTGCATCAAATGTGTTGACGGCTCTTCTTAGCACAGTATACAGTGAAGAGTAAGTGCTCAGTAAATGTAAACTATTGTTACTGTCATTTGGGTTCTGCAATATATACTTTTCACTCCAAGGGGGAAAAAGGCTTAAAATTATAGAAGCTGGCCGATTTAGCTTCCTGAGCCATCATTCTGCAGACCATCTAAACACCACAGACTCCAGGAGTGTGGGAAAGGAATGGGGAGAGATTGTGTTGGCTTCCAGTTGTTGCCAAGGAGGGATGAGGAGGGAGTGGGCATGGAGTGATGACAGTGTCCGGCCCAATTCCCTTATTTTTCAGTCCAAAGGCTCAGAAAGGCCCACGGGTACTGCCCTGTCCACGTGGCCAGCTGCTGAATGGCTGAGGCCACTCTCAGACCAGAAGATTATCAGCTTTCCCCCTGCTTGTGTCTCAGGCGTCTCTGAGCTACAGTTCGGGCTCTGTGGGGTGTCACATGGAATAGCAGCAGTGCTTCCCAGTGGTGGTGGTGGTGGTGGTGTGGGGAGAGATGGAGAGAAAGCTGCCAAAGCAATTCTCAGCAAAATCTCCAGGGGTTTGTGTCAAGGACAAAATAGTGTGTCCCATGGGTAAATATAGTTAACACAGCTGCAACACAGAATTTATTTCTTGTTTGAGATATCATTTTTAAAGCATGGCATAGGAAGAGCTTTAAAAATGAAATTATAGCAGGCAATAAAAAACTTCCCAGGCACTGTATTCAAATTATGCTACAGTAATAGGCCAAGTTCATAAATAAACATCGCGGGTTAACCCTTTGCTGAGCTGTGTAAGGCAGACCTGCTGGGGCCCACCTGGGAAGTGGTTTTAAACTCCAGTGGGAGGAAACAGAATCATCTTCTAAATGTCCCTTGCTCCCGCCGTGTCCCTCTTTCTCCCCCAAACTCCTCCACCTAACCTCTTCCTTCAGGTGTTAAAGGTCCATAGATGCTTCTTTGCCAAAATGAGGGACTTGGGTATTACTGGATCTGCAGAAATGTAGAACACAGACTTCTGAGCTAGGAATACTTTTAGCGTCTGGATTAGGTATGTCCCTTCCCAAACTCTCTGTCCTGTTTCCCACCACCTCTGAAAAATATCACATATGATATCGCTATTCTCTCTCTCTCACTGCACTGTTGGGGTGATTTTGCCCCCAGTGAACACGTGGCAATGTCTGGAGGTGTTTTTGGAATTGGCTATGTCCTGGCATCTGGTGGGTGGAGACGAGGGATGGGACTCAACGTCCTACAATGCACAGGGCAGACTTCACCCTAGAGGATGATCTGGCCCCAATGTCCATGGTGGCGAGATTGAGAACTTGACTTTAGCGTGATTCCTTGTTCAGTGTCTGCCATCATCTTTGAAAGCTGGCACACGCTGTCGTGATCACTGCTGAATTTTGTCACTCAGCCTAGTGCTTGGTGCACAGTAGGTTAAGAGGGATTTGCTAAAAACTTGAGTGAATGAATGAATGGAACCTCTTCCCTGCCCCTTCTCCCCCTGACTGACCTGGACCCATCCTTTTGTTCTTAGCTAGAAGATTGCTGTCTCAGGGAGACCTTCCCTGGACCCCCTCCCCTGAGGTTACTGACTCCCCTACTAGACATTCCTCTGATACTCCTTGTTTTTCATCCTTGGATTTCTTCATTATTTACGTCTCTGTCAAATGTCACTGCCTCCAAGCAGCCGTCTTGATTGCCGTAGTTAAAGTGACCTTCCTTGCGTCACTGTCTCATCCTCCTGTTTCGTTTTCACGACAGCATTTGTCAGTGGCTGGAATCATCTTGTTTATTGTGGGCTGGGTCTCGGCCACTGCGGGGTTCATAGTGCCTGGACCGACGGGCTGCATGGTGAACACCGGCTGACGGCCTCACCGAGGGTCTGAGGACAGGAAAGCCCCTCCTGGCCTAGATAACATCCTCTTCTTCCTCGGAGTCACCCTGAGTCCTTCTGCAGAGTCACCTCAGATCTCCCCCTGCTAGTAACTTGTGGGGAGAAACTGGCAAGTCACCGTCTCTCCCTTGTCAGCAAAATGAAGGTGCTGGGAGTACCTCTGTGCTTTGTAACTGAGAGTGTATGTGTCAGAATCACCTCCTTGGAGCTCTACTGAGACACAGTCCTACTCCATCAGCCCTGCAGAGCCAGACTCTCTGAGAGAGCATGCGCCCGGCTCTGTGCTTTTGTAAAAACTCCCCAGATCATCCAGATTCAGGGCCTGGGCAAGCGCCAGAAAACCGGAGGACTTCTGGAACCCTCTCCAGCCCCAGCGTCTGACATCCCCATGATTTTAAGATGCCCGGCCGAGGCCATTTATCTGAGCGACTTCCCGGGCTTCCCTGGCACTTTTGCTAATTTAATAGCATTTAATTTAATTTCAAAATGATTTTTTAAAAAAGGCTGTTGCCGCAGAAGCCCCAACCACCTCATTCCTCTTCCTCCCGGAGGCTGGAAATACATCTTGTGGCTGAAGCCAGGTTTCTGGCCACAGATGTTCCTTGGAGGGCCCACAGCCTTTTTGTGAAAACTGCTGAGTTTGCTCTTCGCTCATTGGGCATAATTACCATTCTCCTCTCCAGAGCTCCCTGCATGTTCCGACCTGAGGAGGAAAGAAAGGGCTGGAAATCCAGACCAAGTTAGGGATGGAGTCATGAGTTCTTGTTTAAGACAAGGAGATTGGCATAACCCAACATGCACACGCAGACACACACACACACTCATGCACACACATGTGCATGTACATGCACACACAAACACACATGCACGAACACACAAGCACACAATGCACGTACATGCACACACAAACACACATGCACGAACACACACACATGCATGCACATACAAACACATACGCATATATGTGCACACACGAACACGTTCTTTCAGACTCTTTAGGGCTGAGTGGCCACAGCTTGTGGCTACATTTAGCTCTGGGCTCTCCTGAATGTTTCAAATTTTCTTTCTTCCTGGACGTTCTTGGGCTTTCTCCCAGAGAGATGCCACATCCACTCCTTTGCTCTTTTTAATTCTTTTCTGTTACTTTTTAAACCCAATTTTGCATGTGCTTGATCATTGTAACTCTTCTTAGAGTCACCTTTTCACTCACTAATGAATTTTTCGTGGTCATCTCTCCTGTGGCCAGTGTAAAGATGGATACAGTAGTGAGCAAACAGACCCGATCCTGTCCTCAGGACAGAAAGTGTTTGCTGAGGAGGAGCAGGTAAAGCGGGGAGGCTCTTACGGGGAAACATGAGGAGGGAATACGGAGAATAGAGGGTGGGCAGGTAACCACAGACGTCTTAGGGGAAGTACCTCCAAGAAAATAATTATACTGTGTGTCAGGATGGGAACCTTAAGAGAAAAGACAGAATGGAGACAGGGAAAGCATCCTGTTGCATCCAGCCAAGTCAAGGTTCTTCTCCTTCTTGTGGAATAAATTTCTAGCTCTTCCCCAAATCTATTTTGTCTTCTTCAGGCCACACAGCTCAAGTCCATCTCCCAGCCTCCCTTGCAGTTGGAGTGGCCATGAGACCAAGCTCTCGACAAGCATAGGAGCAGGTGCTGTGCTCCACACCCAGGCCCAGTCCACAAACGCTCCCAGGCATGGTCCTGCATGTTCTTTCCCTTCCACTGATTTAATTCAGATCCGGCAAGTTTGGACATCTCAAATTGAGGGTAGAAGAGCCACAATACAGTGAGAACCTGGGTCTCTACTACCTCCCAGAGGAAAGTCACCCTAGAGAGTTGCATGACTGGGAATGTCTGCACTGGACTTGGCAAGAGCTAGAAAGAGATGTTTACCGTGGTTGAGCTGTTGCACATTTTGGGGTTTGTATGTTACATCAGCTGACATTACCTTAATCCAGGAGCCCCAACCTTCTTCTTGCCAGTGTCTGCAAATTAAGTTTGATCGGAACACAGCCTATGGCTGCTTTCTTGTGGTAGCAGCAGAATTGAGTAGTTGCAACAGATTCTATATGGCCTGCGAAGTCTAAATAGTTATTATTTGGTTCTTTACAAAGGCATTTACTGACTCTGGCTCTAACACACTAGCGTCCAGGCCAGAGCCGGACGCAGTCTTGATTCTTCCCCTGCTCTCCAGTACTGGTTCTTTGAAGAGACCAGTCCTGGATGCTGTGGCTTTCTGCCCTGACTTGGTTCTGGCTTCCTCTGTCCCTTTGGCTCCGTTCCTTAGGAGTAACGAGGCTTGTGAATTAGACCCAAACAGAGATAGAGAGAATAGTTAGTAGTGATGATTCTTCAGCCTCCTTAACTGACCTTCTGAATCATCTACACAAACTCCCTGAGTATCCAGAGAGAGGTGAGTAGACCTTCCCAAGGTCACCCAGCCAGCAAGTGGCTGAGCTGTCTTACAGAGAAAGCTGGACGGCAAGTAAATTGCTTCTGGATAAAAACAGTTAACATTTATCGAGCACTTGTTAAGGGCTAGGCACACGTTTCCTCCAGCCAAGAAGCCTCAAGGGGCATATTCCTGCTATCATCACCATCACTCCCATTTCACAGATGGGGAAAATGGGGCACGGAGGGAGGTGAGCTTGCCCAAGTTCCATTCTGTGGGTGAAGCTAGGATTTGAACACAACAGTGTGAGTTCAGAACCCACGTTCTTACCCGTGGTGCCATATTGGACCTATCACCCTGGCCTACATTGAGTCTTGAAACTTTCCTGTAATTAGCACTGATAGGAAGAATAGACTCAGGTGAACAGGGTGGTCTTTTTTTTTTTTTTTTTCCCAGCCACTACTCTCCTGTCCCATTTCCCTGTGATCCCCAATGCCTGGAACCGTTCATCAATTTTGTTTGCATTATCAACTTGAGACACTGTCATTTCATTAACTCAAGTGAGGGGCTCTTCATACGAGGTTGAGCTTCAATAATTCTCTTTAAAGTTATGGAGAAATGTATGCTTAATTATATTTGCATATGAAAAATAGGGTCTAATTAGTTTGATTGATTATTATTTTAACCTTAATGGCATTTTGAGTATCTGTCCCAACTAATAGCAAGTGTATCGCTAATAAATCATTGAATTTTTACAGCATGGTCTATTGAGCTGGCTTATGAAATAGATTTTATTAATATCCCAGAATGTACTGAAACTGATACAAGTCAAACAACTGCTCATTTATTAAACTGTTTAAATGTCAGTTTTATACAAGAGTAATAATACAGGAAATATGTTCGTTCAGGAGACATCAGGCCACGGGTACTCAAAATATTAGTTATCTTGCAAAAATATATTATGGAAATAAAAGTCCAATTATGTCATTTATTGCATTAAATAAATCTATATTGACTAACAAAAATGTTGCACATTAGCAGATGCACTTTCTTTCAAATTTTTTAATTCTCTAGGATTGCATATAGTGAAGCCTGGATCTCCAGGACAGAAAAGTCCTGGAAGGGTGTGGTCAAGTGGTCCTCACTGAGGTCTGAGGCTGTCCCGTGCACTAAAGGTCTCGCGCATGTCCTTTCTTAACGGTTTCTCTTCTGGGACATCTCCAAAGACTGGAGTTCAGGTAGGTCTTCCAGGAGCAGAGGTGTCATTCTTCATTGCTTTGCTCATCTGATGAGTACTTTTGGGGTACACGCTGTGTGTCAGGTGATGCACTAGGGGGGCACTGTGGGGCATCACACAGTTAAGGGATGCTACACCCATGGAGGTGACATGCTAGTGGGGATAAAATGAAACCCTCTTTTTCTCTGCTGCTACTACTACGCATACCAACTGAAAGGAAAGAAAAACACTTTTTCTTCTACTGCTCACAACACTCTTAACACCAGATGTGTGGATTTCCCACACCAACCAATGCTCTAACTCTCTGGACACCAGCTGGGTGTCCTATCAGTGCATCCTGATGTTAACTACCGGGGGTTAGTGTAGCCCTCACCGGTTAGTGACTCAATCCCACAGACTGCCCCCTACTTCAGACACCAATCTTAAGCCCAGGCTTCATGCACTTCTAGCTCACTAGCGATAGATCGGGGGTTCCCACGGTCTCCTCCTTGGGTTCAATAATTTGCTGGTATGGCTCAAAGAAGGCAAGAAATCACTTATGTACTATTATCTGTTTATTAAAGAAGATATAACTCAGGAACAGCCAAATGGAAGAGATGCAGAGGACGAGGTATGGGGGGTGGGGATGAGCTTCTGGCTCCCCCCCGGCCCCTCCCTCCTTGCCCGGCCCTGGGTACCAGCCTCCCAGCACCTCAATGTGTCCACCAACCTGGAAGCTCTCCAAACTCCAGCATTTAGGGTTATTTGTGGAGGTTTTGTTACCTAGACGTGGTTGATTAAATCATTGGCCATTGGTGATTGAACTCAGTCTCCAGCCCCTCTCCCCTCCCTGGAACTTGGGGGTAGGGCTGAAAGTTGCAAACATCTAATCACATGGTTGGCTCCACTGGCAACCAGTCCCCTATTCTTTGGGGCTTTCTAAAAGTCACCTCATTAACATAAACTCAGGTATGATAAGGTCAGAAAAAGAGGCTTGTTATGAATAACAAAAGACCCTCCTCTCATCCGGGTCACTCAGGAAATTCCAAGTGTTTTAGGAGCTCTGTGCCAGAAACTGGGAACAAAGACCAAATATGTATTTCTTACTATATCACAACATCACAAGGGGAGAAAATGGGCAGAAGAAAAATGACGTAATTTCAAATACTAGTGATACGTGCTATAAAGCGAAGAAAGCAGGCTGCTGGGGTGAGGAATGATGTGGGTAGGGTTTCTTTAAATTGGCAAGTCAGGGAGAATTGTCAAGGAGATAGCCAGGTAAAAGAGCCAGGGGCACTGACTTCCAGGCACAGGGGACAACAGGTGCAAAGGCAGTGACGATGGAACAAGCATGGTTTATTCAAAGAACAGAGTGCAGGCTGGTGGGGCAGGAGCAGCGTGTGCTAGGAGAGTAATGGGAAAAGTGGGCTCCAGATCATGAAGGGCCTTGCAGACCAAGGAAAAGAGTTCAGGCATAATTCTAGGTGTGATGGGAAGCCATTGAACGGTTGGACTCAGGAGAGGGAGATGGTCAGATTTATATTTTGCCAAGGTCCCTAGGTTGCTGGGAAGAGAGTGGACTGCTGGGGGCGGAGGAGGGGGGTGGTTGGCAAGCTGGCCATGGGGAAATAAGGAGGAAGCAGGTGCAGTCATTAAGTGTGGGATGGGGGGGCGAGGGAGAGAAGTTGATGCTTCAGGACGTATGTGGAGGTCGAGCTGACAGGATACACTGATGGATTAGATATGGAGAGACGGGGAGAGAGGAACCAAGGACGCTTCCAGTGTTTGATCTGAGCATCTGGGTACCATTTACTGTGCTAGGGAAGAGGGTGTGGGAAGGACAGTGTGAGGAGCAAAGTCAAAGGTGTATTTTTGGTCATGTCAGGGTTGGAGGGGCCAGTCAAAATCACTTAGGCTGGTGGTTTTCAGCTGTTAGTGTGTATCAGAATCGCCAAGGATGTTGGTTACATCAGAGTTTGTTGCCCCCAGAGACTCTTTTTTACCCCCCTTCTTCTGCCTCTCCCCACCCCACTCCGGTTCAAGCTGTTGTTTCTCAGTCTAGTTGTGTAGGACACAGCTCCCTGGCCCATGCTGGTATTTGAGCCTTGCGCTCCCCCCGGCTGAGGGGGTCGGTCATTGGTGGTCGGTTGGCTGCTCACAGCAGCTCACGGCAGCTCTCGCCGGCCGCCGGCCACTCATGGCAGCACGCAATAGCCCACAGCAGCACACGTCCACCTCTGGCTGCTCACGGTAACCCAGCTCCAGGGAGAGCTGTTGTTCACAATCTTAGCTGTAGAGGGCGTAGCTCACTGGCCCATGAGGGAATCGAACCGGTGACCTTGGCATTAGGAGAACAGCACTCCAACCACCTGAGCCACCGGGCCCAACCATCCCCCAAAGATTCTGATTCATCAGATCTGGGGCGCAGTGTAGATGTGAGTTTGTACCCTCTGGTGATTCCGAGGTACAGTCATGTTGGAGGACCACTCTTCTAACCCCCTCATTTTGCAGAGAGGAAAACTGAGGCCCAGGAAGGAGACAGGATTTGCAAATTGGTGGCAGAACTAGGAGGCAAACATGGAAATCGTGGCTCCTGGCTCTTTGTTCTTCCCAGGACTCAGGCTGCCTGTGTCATCATGAAAAGAGCCCGGAGGCATATTCTAAAGCCCAGGGTAGGCAAAACCCATACATTCCAGCCTAACCAAGTTCAGAAAAGTTGAGGAAAGAGGTGGAGTGTAGGAGGTTTTGGTGTTAGGAAGATGCAGGAGGGATTGGTTTAGCACGCAAGTACTGCCATCTTGCTGTGCAACCTTGGGCAGTTCACACAACCTCTCTGATCCTTGGCTTCTCTATCGATAACTGGGCGTGATAACGACACCTTCTTCATAGCATGTTGTGAGTATCAAGTGGGATTCTCATGTGAGAGGCACATGGTAAGCACTAAATACACATTAGCTATCAGAGTAATACAAATGACTCTGGATATGCAGGGGTGACCTGGAGAGACAGCCCAGAGCAGTAATAAGAGCAGAGACTTGGGAATCAGACAGACATGGGTTCAAATCCCACTTCTTTGCTGTGGGAACCTGGGCAGGCACTCTACCTCTCTGAGCTTGTTTCCTCATCTGTAATTGGGAGGATGAGAGTTATAATACCTCCTGTGGAAGGTTGGTTTGTGGATTTGAGAAAAATGTGCATCGAATTTCAGGCTCAGAGCCTGGCCCTCAAGTTTTGGGAGTTATTGTATTACGCCAATTTCAAGTTACAGACCCAAATCCCAGGCAATTGCAACTCCTGCCGCCTGGGGCTGCCACGTGGGTGGCTGTAGAGGAGAGAGCATGAGCCTGGGGTCTCCTCCCACCACCTTGTAAGCTCGCTGTGTGACCCTGGGTGAGTGCCTTACCCTCTCTGGTCCCTGTTGTCTCACGTGTGAAATGATGAGGCTGGTCGGGTCAATCTCAAGGTCTGTTTCAGAGCCTTTAAAAAAAAATCGATGAGTGGAAAGCTCTGTGATTAGTGAGAAATCATCTGCCCCAGGCAAAGACCAGACCCTCCCCAGCCTTCCCAGGGAAATAAAACAGTAAGCAGCCGGCTTAGCAAATTGCCATCTCTCAGGCCTTAAAAAACGAGTATCTGCTTTTGTATCAGCCTTGATTGAAATTCGTATGCTATGGCGGCCGTCCCCGCCATCAATGCCTTAATTAGAAATTAGGACAGTCACATTGGCATAAATTAAATCAGACTAAAGATGATTAACAAAGTAATGCAAGAAATCATTAAATTAAACCATTGTGCCAAGTCCTCTGCTGATCTATCACAAATTTGGGCTGCTAATGAGGTCTTAATTAGTAAGTTAGGTCGAAGTAATTCATGTCATTCACTTCAAAGACAGCCTTCTTTCTTTCTTTCTCTCCCCCCCCCTTTTTTTCTCTTTTTGAATCCAGCCCCCCCAATGCAAATTTATCATGGGCTGGGTGGGGGCGGAGGGGATTGGATACCATCGGTAAATACCAGCATCCTTCCGATCATCAAAAGCTGCTTGGTACCCAATGTATTTTGTTGGGAGGCCCCTTCTGATGTCATATTAGGATGAACCGGGATACACAGCTCACAACCCTAAAATTACAGAATGGTGGAAGGAGATGAAACAGTCTAGAAGTTTGTCTCCTCAGGATACAGAGGGGAAAGCTGAGGGCCCAACAGGGGAAGGGTCAGAGAGTGTGTTTGGGGAAGAGCTAGGGTCCCTGGGGTCCTGAGTAAGGACTGGTTCTTCTGTCGGTTGCTTTGGAACGTCTTCCCTTGGTCCAGAAAAAGCAGTAGGTGAAGGAAGCCAGTTCTGAAACGGTGCAGCCCTCTGTCGGGTGAAGCCTGGCATCTCCCTGGTCTGCCAAGGGACCACGTCAATGCAGAGTCTCAATAATAATGACAGCAGCTAGCATTTACTGAGCACGTACTACATGCCAGACACTGTGCTAAGAGCTTTCCTTGCCTTTCCTCATTTCACCTGCAAAGCCTTCAGCAAAGTAGACATTATCATGTTCCCTATATTAGTGGCAAGGAAGCTGAGGCTCAGAGAAGTGAATTAACTTGCCCTAGGTCACACAGCCATGAAGAAACAGAGCTGGAATTTGACTCTGATACCAGGGTCTGAATGCTTAACTGCTGTGCTCTCCTGCCTCAAAAATAACTGCCAAATGGCTGGGTGGCTGGGTGGGTGATGTGTGGGTAGGAGTTTGGTGGAAGGGTGACTGGGAACCAGCAGGCAGCTGCACAGATAAACATGCTGACTCAGTATGATTTTAGAGCAGGGTGGGGCTGTTGGAAGGTCAATGGCTTTGGGATCAGGCAGGCCTGAGGCTGACACCTGGTTCTGCAAACTCCTCGCCCTATGATCTTAAGCCAATTGCATCCCCTGTCGGAGCCTTAGTTTCTTTATCGGTAATATGGGCATAATTAATACCTACTTGTGAGGATGCAATGAGATCATGTGAGAGATGTGCTTTGTGCACAGTAGGTGTTTAATAAATGTTGTCTTTCCTCACCTTCTCAATGGTTGTCTGGTGACTCAGTTAGCTTTTTCTGTGTACAAAACTACATGAGACACAGTGGCTGAAACCTAGAACAACTTATTTAACTCAGGATTCTGCGGGTTGGCAACTGGCGCTGGGTTCAGCTGGAAAGTTCGTTGGCTGGTCCTTGCTGGGCTCACACATAAGAGTCGGCCATTGGCTGCTGGTCAGCAGGGCAGCTCTACCACCGGGGGTTGGCTGGCTGTTGGCTGGGGTGATGGGGCCATGGGCCTTTCATGTTCCAGCAGGGTAGCTTGGGCGTGCACGCTTGGTGGTGGTGGAGGGGTTCCCAGCCCAGAAAGAGAGGGCTAGCCTTATGTCACAGCACTTCTCAAGCTTCTACTTGTGTCACATTTGCTAAAGTCTCATTGCTTGTTGTAGACTGAATTGCAGCCTCCATCCCCACCCGCTCAGACGTCCAGATTCGAATCCTGGGAACTTGTGAATATGTTACTTGATACGGAAAAAGGGACTTTGCAGACGTGATTATGTTAAGGGTCTTGACATGGGAGATTATCCTGACTTATGGGGTGGGCCCCATGTCATCACAAAGGTTTTCTTTCTTTTTTCTTAAATGGATGCACAACAACGCCACAGAAGAAAAGAAGGTGGACAATGGAATGATGGATACAGAGATAAGAATAATGGGCTTTGAAGACGGAGAACGGGGCCGCATACCAAGGAATGCAGGTGCCCACTAGAAACTGGAAAAGTCAAGGACGTGGATTCTTCCTTTAAGATGTCCAGAAGGACCCAGTGTTGCCCACCCCTCGACTGTTGCCCTTAAGGATCGCTTCTGACCTCTGGAAATGTAAGAGAATAAAAATGTGTTGTTTTGAGCCTCTGACTATGAGGTAATTTACAAACTCACAACAGCCATGGGAAGCTAATGCATTGGCCAAAGCGAGTCACGTGGCCGAGCCCAGATTCAAGGCATCTCTTAATGAGACTGCAAAGTCCCTTTGTAAAAGCTGCGCATCTAGGGATGGGAAGAATTTTGGGTCAAATTTTGCAGTCTACCACATCTGTGAGCATGTCACTTTACATCTTTTAATCTTAACATAATAATAATAATATTGTACATTTAGCGAGTACTTTCTAGAAGCCAGACAGTACCAAGAACATGGTATACCTTCTTTTTCTTTTTTTTATTGTGGTAAAATACACGTGACATAAAACTGACCATTTTCACCATTTTCATGTGTCAATGCAGTACATTCCGTGCCTTCAGTGTTGTGCAACCATCACACTATTTCCAAACCTTTTCATCACCCAAATAGAAACATTGGAACCACCAACCAATAACTCCCATTTCCTCTGTCCTCAGTCCCTGGCAAACTTTACTTGACTTTTTGTCTCTATGAAAGTTTTGTCCTTCTGTATCTGGCTTATTTCACACAGCACAATGTTTTCAAGGTTCATCCATGTGGTAGCGTGTGTTGCCAGAACTGAATCTTCACAGCAATCCTTGGGAACAACTGAGGATCAGAGATGTGCGGTCACTTGTCCAAGGCCACACAGCTGGGATGTGGGGATGTTGGGACCTGAATTCAGATCTCCTGGACTCAGGGGTGGGTATGTTGACCACCTTTCATTTTTCTATCCTGCCTCCCCTGGCAGGTGCTGCGCTTCTCAGGGCTTAGTACTCACAGCCCAAACACAGCTCAATAAATTATCCCTCCACCCCCACCCAGTGGGCTGCTCAAAGCCATCCATTTATTTCCCCGCAGCCGAGATGGCTCCCCACCCCGTCAGGGCCAAAACAATCACTTCTTCATTGATTCCACATCAATTAATTAAAAAATCCATCCAAACACTCCAAAGCTCGATAGACTTTCAGGATTTAGAAGAAAATAAATAAATTAGTGCTGGTATGAGGGTAGAAGTGAGGTGGTGGGGAGGGGAGCAGATGACAGGCTCAGATCCAGGGGTGCAGCTCTGTGGTGTACTCGTGGGAGGCCTGGGAGCCCCCACAGACCCTCTGCAGAGGGGCGGGGGCCCTGGACATGGTCGTTGTATTATTAGTAGTGTTCTTAACAATAGCTGTGTTTTATTGAATATTATTCAGTGACGGGCATTTCAAATACGTTCTACACACATTAACCCCTCATCATGTGTCTGAGTCGGTTGAGGAGATAGGTAGGCACAGAGAGGTCGAATGACTTGTCTGAGGCCACACAGCTAGAATGTCAGGCAGAATCGCATTTTTTAGTTTTTTGTGTCCCTCTCGTGGGTGCATTTTCTGACTTGCCCATTGGAGGGCTATGAGGCTACAGGGGTGGGGGGCAGGGTTCTGTGTTTTGGAGGGAGTGTGGGGAATTGTCTCTGAAGAGGCACAGAACCCCTGGGATGTTATTTGGAGCAGGAAGAGACCTTACCGGAGGATTTGCTTCGATGGCTTTCAAACTATTTTTAGCCTGCAGAATCCAATGTTGACGTGAAATCTTACGTAGGTTTTATTAAAGGACAAACCCAAACCAGAGCTGCTTGGTTGAATAGTAGTAATAGTACTAACAACAATGATAGGTGGCCCTGTGGTGCTGGAACTGGCGCCCACACAGTCACCAGAGCTGACTGTTCAATAGTCAGGAGTTTCGTAAGCCCATGGTTACACCAGTGGCTTGAAATCAGTCATGGTGGGAGTATTTGCACCCTGGAAATTAGCCCGGGCGAAAACGCAGCGCTCCTTCTTCCCCTCTTCCTCCTAGAGCTGCTTTCCCAGCATATCACTGATCGTAACATCTAATGAATGTTTCCTGAGTGCCAGACTCTGTGCTAAGCATCTCTCAGATGGGGAAATTGAGGTTTGGAGAGGTGTCTGTAGCCCCTTGCACAAAGTTACCAGCTGGTAAATGTTAGCGCCCGCCTCCTTCAAGATCTCACATGCTGTGTCCTGTACGATGGAGTGGTTTCAAAAATCACTGAGGCCCAGAGAGGGGAACGAATCTGCTCAGGATTGCACAGGGCACACGGCAGGGTAGTTGGAACGCTAGGACCAGAATCCACTGTCCTGTGTCTCTCACCCCACAACTTGGTCTGGGTTAGCAGGCAGCAGGTGGAGACGTGTGAGGTGGAAAAGTGGGATAGAGCGTAACCAACCGGGACCCTGTCACAATTTCCCCAGTCCCTGGCAGGTGTGCTCATGGGCTATCACAACCTCCGTGCTTCTTAATTGGGGTAGCAGCTCAATCTCCATGCGGCCTGAGAATATTCAGCTGTCTCCCCTTCCTGGCAGGGCAGACAGCAGATGTCCTCAGCTCTCAGGGATGCAAAGCAAGTGGACACCTTGTCTTGTCTGCCTTTAGTCAGTGCCAGGCTTCTCCCTGACTAGAGAGCTCCCTGCCCGACCCCTGCAGCCCCTGGAAACCCTGGTCAAGGCAGGAAACATAATTTTCCCAGCAGGGTGTGCACACCTGCTCAGGGCCTTGCAAGCAGCAGAAAGACAGGAGGGAAATTCAGGGAGGGCCGGGCCAGGTCTTGCTTCTCTCACCTGCCTCCTTCTTATTTCCACAATGAGAGGTAGGCACTAGGCAAGGGACATAGGGGGTCCTTGGATACCAGAGGACCAGGTGAGGTGTGCACATATTGATGGGCAGAATCTTTTTTTTTTTTTTTTTTTTTTAAATATATTGGTTGGTGTCATTTATTTGAAATTCTTTTTTTTTTTTTAACGTTTTATTTATTTGTGTGTTTCCAGGACCCACCAGCTCCAAGTCAAGTTGTCGTTTTAATCTAGTTGTTAAGGGTGCAGCTCACAGTGGCCCATACGGGGATCGAACCGGCAACCTTGTTTTTAAGAGCACCGCGCTCTAACCAACTGAGCTAACTGGCCGCCCCCAAGAATCTATGATCATGTTTTGTAATCTCTGCATCTGGGAATGCCTCACTTCACTCCAGGGACCAACCTGTCACAGGTCTGAGACCCTGCCTGAGACTTCTGTTCCATGGATATTCCAGGTGGGAGAGCCTTCATGCTTCAGCTAGGAAACCCCTCACCTGCTTTCTGCCGGGGCCAGGGCTGTCCTGGGGTACAGGTAGTAAGCCCTGTCATGAGAAAGAAAAGACACTCATCTATATCAAGTGTGTGCTGGACATTGCAAATATAATGATTTGGCCCTCACCCAATCTCCTCAAAGAATGATCTTCATTTTACTAATGGGGAAACTGAGGCTCAGAGAGGGCAAGCAGCTTACCTAAGCTCACACAGCCAGGAAGTGGCTGAGCTCAGAATTCAACACCAAAGGACAATCATTTTAGTCACCGAGAGCAGTGTTACTCAATACTCAAATGTCATGTGAGCCACAAATGTAATTTAGATTTCCTAGTAGCCTTATTAAAAAAATAAAAAGAAGCAGATGAAATTGATTTTAAAAAGGTATTTTATGTAACCAACATATCAACATTATTTCAATAGGTAATCAATAGGAATGATTACTAATGAGGTTTTTAACCTTCAGTTTTTTTCATTCTAAGGGTATGTCACAGTTACGCTTACAGCACTGTTCAATTCAGATGAGCCATCTTCTGAGAGCTCAATGGCCACATGCGGTTCGCAGCTATTGTGTTTGGGCAGCACAGCTGCAGAGACAGACATGTGCTTGGAGGCTGGAGCAGAAGAGTAATTCTCATATTCTCTCTCACTTCCCCCTTTTCTTCTCCTAGATTATACATTTAGCTGTGCCATTACCTAAGATATGATATTATAATAACACTCATTGCTTCTTATATGTCCAGCCTTGGGCTGTTTTTCATGACTTGTCTCATTAAAAATTACCATAGGCCTTGGAGGGAAGTGTTACTATCCCCATTTTGCAGATGAGGAAACTGAGGCTCAGAGAGGGAAAGTTACTGCCCCAAACCACACAGCTTGGAGAAGTCACAGGCAGGATATGAACTCAGGACGAGACTTCACATCTGTGTTTGTCACTCCTAAACCTGGAGAGTGGTTGACTTCCTCCCTAATCCCTACTCTCTCCATTTGCCCTCTTGCCTTCCCTCCCACGAAGCTCAAAGCTACAGGAAGAGGCTACCTTGAATTTCCTGGTCATACCTGCCAGAAGTGGATGGGCCTGTGCTGGCTTCCTGAGGTGGCTGTGGTTCCCGAGGGCCAGGGGCATTGCAAATACAAGGGTTCACACATCTGTGACGTGTCCCAGCTGGGCCACACCTTAGAAATTGGTGTATTTTGGAGTCTGAGGACCTGGACCAGATCCCCGCTTTTGTATTTGTTAGCTGTGTGGCTTTGAGCAAGTCACCTCACCTCTCTGGGCCTCAGTCTTCTTATGATTGACAATGGTCTCCACACTACCCTTGTTGCAGGATTAAATTAGAGGATAGATACCAAGCAGAAAGCACATTTTCTGCCCCGCGAAGGCCACCAAGGAGCAGCTTGTTTCTCTCTCTTCCCATTTTGTAGATGAGAAAGCTGAGGCCCAGAGAGACCAAGAGGCTTAGCTGTGGTCCCCAGGGAAGGAGTGACAGTGTTGGGACAGAATCAAGGCCTCCCAGGCCCCTGTACCTTATTTCCACAAGACTCCCCAGGCCTGAAGGTATGGGAGAAAAGACACACCCTGTGCTTAATGCCAACGGCCATTTTACCAACATTCTGTTCTCTCTCCTGCCTTGGCTCCTTGACTGGCCTTTGGGTCTGAAAACCCCTGATTCCTGCTCTGAGGGAGGAGATTATGTGAGAGAGCCCACCTGTCAACAAAAAAAAGATTTATCTGGTGCTTGGAACGAAGAGGAGGCAGAGCCAGGCACTGAGAGCTGCTCAGAGAAGCCACAGGTCCATTTTCCTCCACTGGGGCTGTTGAGGGGTCAAACTGCCACCAGGCCTTATTTTGTTTGTCTATTTTCTTGTTTTTTTGTTTTTGTTTTAAATTCCCCTGAAAAGCAAGCAGTTTGAAGTGAGAAGAGTGATAGCTTGTGTACTCCATCCAAGGTGCTAGGTGAGCACCAGTTATGTGTAAGGTCTTGAGGCAGATTGTGTGTGTAACAGAGGTTTAGGTTCACCCACTAGGCATCTGCTGAAAGCCTGCAATTCCTTCCTTCCTTCCTTCCTTCCTTCCTTCCTTCCTTCCTTCCTTCCTTCCTTCCTTCCTTCCTTCAGACACTCACTCATTCATTCATTCACTTATTCTTCCAACCAGCGTTTGTTGTTACTGACCGTTGAACAAAAGGCCAGGCCCCTTGCTAAAGCTGCGGGAATTCAGGGAACTATAAAACTTGTCTCACCGTCTGTGTGGGGGACAAACATCACACCATGGGCCAATTAGTACTGTGGTGGTTCTCATCAGAGACATGAACAAAGAACTGTGACAATGAAGGGGTGAAGTGAAAGCTTCCCAGCCAAGGGGGCATTTGACTTGGGCTTTGAGAGATGAGTAGGAGTTTGCTAGGCAGAGAAGGGCATTGCAAGTAGTGGAAATACCAGGAGAGATGTAGAGAAGGAAATCTGTATCCAGAGGTGAAGCGTTGTTTGATGAGCAGGTGGGATATTTTGAGGGTATCTCCCTCTCGCTCTTTCTCTCTCTCTGTATGGGTGGCAAGCTAAATGTAATGAGGTAGAAAGCTGAAAAAGGTGGGTTGGGACAAATTATCAAGAACCTTGAATGCCAAGCTCAGGGGGTTAAAGTTTGCTCAGCTAGCACTAGGGTGGAGGCGGCAGAGATTTTTATGAAAGGGAAGAAATATTGAACCCATGTATTTTTAAAAAATAATGTTGGATGGATTAGGGATCACGCTCCCTTCAGGGTCTTATAAAGAACTGAGAGCATGAGGAAGGCTGCATATCTGCCCCCAGAAAATGCAGCTAGCTGGGACTCTAGCAGCTCCGAGACTCCGTTTAAGGCCTGCCTCTTCCAGGCTGCCTTCCCTGATCACTCCTCTTTCAAGTGGTCTGGTTGGCTGGTAAGAGCCCTGGGGTGTCAGATACCTGCATTTAAATTCTAGACCCATAGTTGACGAGCTCTGGCCTTTGAGAAGACCCTTCATTCCCAGGAGTCTCACTTTCTTCCTCTGAGAAGGGGGCATGACAATGATTATAATATTAGCCTGGTAGGACTGTTGGGGAAAGAAGTGAGATCACGGAAGAGGAGGTGCCAACTGCTGGGTCTCCTCTCTGACAAGAGAGGTCAGGAAATGAGTCTGCTGAGCCTTTCCCCGACCACTCAAATCAGACGCTCTGAAAGTGTCTGGCCCACCGCCTCCTCCCTCCTGGAGATTTCTGCTCTGACACTGTTAGTTTTATTTCTAGAACAGAGGATCAGGGACAAAGCAAACCCTCTTAGTGCCAGAAGTGCTCATAAATTATGGGGAGATGAGAATATTTTAAAACAAACCAAAGAATCTCAAGTACAAAGAACTGTTCTAAGAATGTGTTTCTTTCTTTTCTTTTCTTTTTTTTTTTGCCTCCGTCTTCCTCCCCCTTTCTGTTCCCCTGATATTAGGAGCTGAGAAGACTCCTCGGGGAATTTATAACAAGTGGAATATTTAAGGGTAGGGAGCCAGAGGTCCCTTTGGCATTCTTTTTTCAAGCGAAGTCACCTCGGAGTGTCTGGTACGTGCATGAGTGACATGAAAGGAAGGCTGCGTGCAGAGAAGGAGAGAATATGGCAAGAATTGTCAATTATGCAAAAAAAAAATTGCTTGTCCAAAAGAGTGATGTGTCTGGCTTTATTCCCTAGATGGAGTTCAGCATGCTGGCCAAGGCCTTTGCCAGACTGAGATTTTTCTGGAAGTGCATTGGGGCTTAGTTCCTCCAGTCCACCTGTGACAACAGGTCACTTGGTCAGCTGGGGGTCAATTTCCACCTGGTCCATCAGAGACAGCCTGAGGATTTGTGCTTTGATCCATTTGGAAGAGACACTGGTATTCTGAGTCCTTTGGTTGGGAGACAATTTCCAGGAGAGCTCTGGATTGGTGATGTGTTACACCCAGTGCTAGGCATTGGAGACAAGTCTGTTCAATGAATGTATCGGTTATGCTTCGCCATGATAATGCTAAGTAACAAACAGCAATATAGTCTCAGGAGCATGTGCCAATAAACATTTTTTTGTTTGTTTGTTTTTTGCTCACAGGTTAGTTGGATAGTTTTGCTGATCTCGGCCAGGCTTGGCAGATCCCAGCTGGCCTCACTCACGCAAGCTGGTGAGTTGGCTGAAGGTTGGTTGGTCTAGGACCTCACTCCCATGGCCAGCAGTTGACTGGCTATTGGCTGGGGTGATGGAGGTGACTAGGTCACATGTCTCATGTGACCTCCAATAGGATATCCTGGATTTGCTTGGATGTATCCTGGGGCTGGCAGAGTTCTAAAGGGTGGAAGCTGCAGAGCTTTTTAAGGCCCAGGCTCAGAACTGGCCTAAATGATGAGAAGAGCATGATTAATAGGCCAGTTATGTCATTTCTATCACATTCTATTGGCCAAAGCAAACCACATGGCCAGTCCAGCTTCTAGAGGTGGGGAGAAGTCTCCATCTTTTGATGGGAAGAGCTTCAAAGTCACATTGCAAAGGGTGGATTCATAGAGGGCAGAGAATGGGAGTCTTTTTGCAATCATCTACCATGATGGATGAAGAGAAATAATTTCATTTCCAGTGACTACTGGCACCTCTATGTGGGTCCCCTGCTGGGTGCTGGGATAAGAAGTGAATATGAGACATTCTCACGATTCCATTCTGAGGGCAAGAAACAGACATAGAAATAGGCAATTATGATCCAATGTAAGTGCTGTAATGGGGGGAGCTCAGGCGGTGGTGGGAGCCCAAAGGATGCACAAAACCCTCACTGGAGATCAGGGAAGGCTTCCTGGAGGAGGTGACTCCTGATCTGATTTTTGACATTTGAGTGGGAGCTCCCAGGGTGAAGGAAGTGCAAGAGAGGGTGGTAGGAGGAGACGCCCTTCTGAGAGGAGGAAACAGTGTGTGCAAGGCATGACTGTGAGGGAGGACATATGGGGGAGGTTCAGTCATGGTAGCCAGTAGCACGTGAGGGCAGAAGCAGTGACCCTGCAGGCAGGACCTCTGATCTGGCTCTTAGAGCAGCAGCAGCCTTGGGAGGTTTCAGGCAGCAGTGATACGATCATCTGGTGCCTTAAAAGCATCCTTCTGGCTGCTGTGTGGGGACAGTTTTGAGAGAGTGAGACCAAAGGTGGAAAGATCAACAAGGAGGCCTGGGATATATATGAGCTGGTTAGGACGTGATATCCTCTGGCCAGGGTTTCCCATTAGCCAGAATTAGTAGGTTATTGGTTTGAGATAGTCACCACGCCCAGAGGGAGTTTCGAGGGAAGCTCTGATACAGGAGTATGTGGAGTGCTGAGAAGAGCCTTCTTAATAATAATGAAAACCCTCCACCCATCCATCACCCCATAATACTGAGCATCAGCTGTGAGCCAGGTCTTGGGCTGGGCACTGGGGTCTCAAATCAGGTATAATTTCTGCCCCTAAAGACCTCACTGGGTCTGAGATATGCTTCAGCTCCCTTGCTTTCCAGAGTCTGAAGAAAGGGCGAGAAAAGCCACACTTTCATAGTCCACCACTCCCAGCCCTACCCATCCCATCGCTCTGCTTCGGTTCCTTCTCGACGATTAGATGTAGCTGAAGTTGTCCTGGTTATCTCTTCATTCACTCAAATGCTCTCTGCCCCCCTCCCTCCGAGACGGTGAGCTCCATCAAAGCGACCCCCACATCTTTTCAGTTTTCATCTGTATCTCTAATACCTGGCTCAGTGCCTGGCCATGCTGGGTACATAGACTGTCTTGGCTGAATCATTGACAGGCCAGCTCACTGAGCGATGCTGAACACGCCATTTGCCTGCTCTTAGCCTCAGTTTGCCCATCTGTAAATTGGGAGTTTGTACCACAGCCCATCCTACCACTATTTTCTGAGTCCCAGCCCCGTGTTGCATGCTGGGTGTGCAGGGATAATCCAGATAATGGATTTGCTTGCCTGTGGACAATATCTGGACTCTCCACCTCCTAGAGTGGAGGCAGTGATGTATTGGGAAAAGAACATGAATCAGGTAGCAAGAAATTCTACAGCAGGGAAGACAGTTCAGTCCCACTTCACATTCCCCATTACTAGCGGGGCTTTTCAAAGCTTTCTCCACCCCAAGGGGGATGGCCAAGTTCACCTGTGCTTACCAGGAAGGTAGTGAGAAAGCCAGCGCCTGGAGTTAGTTTGCAAACAGTGCGATCCACACCCCCTACACCCTATCCTTACCTTCATCGGGTGCTTTTGCAAAGGATGCCAGACACCCACATCCTCCCTGGAGCTTTGCTCCTGAATTGTTTTTATTTGAACCCAGGAGAACTGGCTGAGTACAAAGCCATCAAAACCAAAATGGCCCAAGATATCCAACTGGCCCAAATTGGTCCAGAAAATGAGTATTTCCCGGCTGTCAAAAGGGCTCTGTCTGACCCAGGGTCTGGAAACCACCCCTCCCCTCCCGGGGGAGAGGCGGGAGCAGCTGGCTCAGGTCACTCTCCCAAATTCCTAGCCCGGCAGTGGGTAAAATGCGATCCCTTTTATTCGAGTAATAGAGACGAAGTTCCCGAGCCTTCGAGGAGCATCAATCCTGAGATTTATTAACCAATTTAAAATACTATTGTCTTTCACTTCAGAGCAAGATTGAGGGGTGTTGTTGGAGGAATGTAAAGGCAGAGTGGCTGAGCCTCAGAGCCAGGAGGTGTCTGTACCTGGGACTCAATAGATATTCATGAACATTCCCGTATTTAGTGAAGGAAATAACTTAATACCGACAGTGCGATGGAATAATAGCTATTTCCTGGCTGACTTGCAAGCTTCAGAAAATGAGATTGCAGAGGCTTCATTTTTCTTGTCTTTTCCCCGTGCTCCCTGCCAGAGAAGGCGGCCGCCCTGGGATTCTCTCTGCATTTCCAATGAGCTGGGGCCAGCAGCCCCCTCCCAGCCCTGGCGCTTTCCTTATGACCCCCCTCCCTGTCCTGACCTTGGCCTGGGCTTTGTGGAGAGGTCACCCGTGCCTGATTTAGTGGTCCAGATGGGGATTGAACTAGTTCAATCTTTAGTCAGGTGAGAGATAGGCAGACTGGTCTGTTTGGGATGGTTTCAACATTTGTTCGTTCGTTCGTTCATTCATTCATTCATTCATTCATTCATTCATTCATTCATTCATTCATTCATTTAGTATTCACTGAATGTCTACCACGTACTGGATGCTGAGGACACAGGTATGGATGCTCTCAGGTTCTTCTCTCTCTTGGAGCTCACTGTGCATGGAAGGAGATGCAATAAAGCATTCCAGGGGCCCCTAGAGCTGTCCACACAAGGCTCAGTGAGGCTCAGAGAAAAGTGGGGTCCTGATACCTAGAGGGACAGATGGTCAGGAATGGCGTGTAAACCATTTACCTCTCAAAAGTTGCTGATAGCATGACTCCTTCAGGCACCCCTGCCAAACCCTCCATAAACCTTATTTTATTTGGACCTGAGAGCAACTTCATGACGTGGGGTCTTCCTTCTCCCCACTTTATAGGTGAGACAGTGAGGCTACCTGGATGAATTGGCTTCCCCCAGGTCACGCCGCTGGGAAGCGGCAGAAACAGAATTAGAACCTAGGATACTGCGGTGACCCAACTCTGTCCTGTCCTTGCGGAGTCTACATCTGCTAGGGGAGACAGACGCATCGACGGGAGATTGCAACGTAATGCAAAGTGCTGCGATGGGGAGTTGAGGGGCCTGTGGACGCACAGGGGCAGAGGCCCCTAAACTAATTTTGGGGTGGAGTAAGGGAAGAGGGGGTGGTGTCCTAGCAGGAACAGAAGTGTGAGTAAGAGTTAGCAAGGGAGAGTGGCTGGGGAGGAAAGGAGTACCAGGCAGGGGGAACAGCCCTGGCAAAGGGTTGGAGGTGAAGGGTGATCAGAATTGTTCCTAGAATTTCAGGTGTTTCAAACTGACTGGGTGCAGAGTGTGGGAGAAAACACTAGAAGTGGAGGGCAGAGGGGCTGGCAGGAGTTGTGTCAGGAAGGTCTTGATCTATGAGTGAAGACTTTATTCTCTTAGTCAAGGCTGACCTCCTTCCCTGCCACGGATGCTCACATAAGTAATTTGGGGCTCCCGCACTGGCTCTCACAGCTAAAAATTTACATCCAGAGGGTTCCTCTTACTCCAAGGAGGGCCTTCATCACACAATCCGGAATGCTGAGAGGGAAGCACCCTTGGGGCCATCAATTCTGTTTTCTAAATGGAGAAACTGAGTCCCAGACAAGAAGAAATTACTCGAGCAAGGGCACACTGCAAAGATGGGCCAGAGAATAGGACGCAGACTCCTTCCTGAGGGTTTTCCCTAAAGCTTTGCCCTGTGGTTGGAGCAAGTAGCTAAAACTTAGCTAAAGCTCCTTGTGTGGGCCTGGCACTTAGTCGGTGCACAGTTAATATCAGTTCTCTTTCTCTCCTTTCACAAGTCCTAGCTTTGCTGCCACTCCCTGGCTGTGCAACCTTTCGGTGAGGCCTCACCCTCTCTGAGCCAACTTTGCTTGGTGGGAAGATGGGATAAGAAGCCACCTGGGACATTATCCAGGGCTGACATTCTGAGACTAGAAAGGGGCGGACAGTTATGAGGCTGCTAGAATCATCACATGATTCCATCTATGGTAAGATTTCTGCCGTTCAGAGCAGCCTGGGACATTCTGCTTTGCTCACTGTCCTGAGGTGCATGTTGGAAACGGGCAGGTGGCCAAATGGGAGAACACACACACACACACACACACACACACACACACACACACACACACGACCCAAAAAACCGAGGTGGCTCAATGGGTGTGTGTTTGTTTGCATTTGGGTTTGTCCCTGCAGAAGAGTCATTTCCAAGCCGGCAGCTGCCCATCCCCTTTGAAGCGCCTTCGCGGCAGCTGCCATCCATCACCCGCTTGGCATGACTGTTAAGTACCAGTGCTCAGTGCCGAGGGCTGTGGGAGGGGACTCCGAGAGTGGTCAGCCCAGGGCCAGGGAACTAGAGAGAAGCAATCAAAATAGAGGGGCTGGAGCAAACTGGTTACCATGCAGGCTGCGAATGAGGCAGTGCTGGGTCAAATCCGTGTCGTGGTGATTGCAGCGCGACTGCCTCCCATCTGCTCTGTGGGTTTTGGTAAAAGATTTTTGTTCTTCCTTTGTGGGAACGGTCCTCTCCTATGCCCTGAATCCCTCAGGGCTGAGCATGGGACCCTGGCCTGAACAATAGCACATTCCAACCCTTCTGTCCTCAGAGAGTGGGTTAAAGGGTCACACGATCCCAAGTTGGTCTAATAAGACTTGGGTTTCTGGTGTGGTTGCTGAGTTAGTTTGGGGTACACATACAGTTGCTTTTGGTCATTTCACCTCCACGAGGGAGAGTTTGCCTGAGAGCTAAACTATCACAAAAGAAAGCACACCAAGAGAGGGCGAAGGCACACTAGATACCTGAGTACCTGGATGCAGCCATGCCTGAAAGTGTTCCCTTTGACTTACCTGCTACATGAATTTACAAGCTCCTTTCATTGGCTTAAAGCCTTTTTTTTTTTAAATTGGATTTATGTCTTGATTAGTCCTGAGTCCCCACTGTTACACCCACTTGGCATGTGATTTCACCTCTCTGAACCTCAGTATCCTTACCTGTAAAATGGGATGACAGTAATGCCTTGTAGGGTTGTCATTTACGTTAAATTAAATAATGCATGTAAATCACTCATCACGGTGTCTGACTCGAATCAATGCTCAATTCAGCTGTGATTAATCCATGCTCATCCTGTTAAGGTCCACAAAGTCCTTTCTTGGTCACTTGTTCTCATAAGAAGAGTTCCTGTGAGACTTAAATGAAGTATGAAGAATGCAAAATGCCTACCATGTAGTTTGGCACATTCAAGTGTAGCTGTTGAATGCTTTTCTGATTAAAAAGTTAGGGGCTGGCCTGGTGGCTCAGGTGGTTGGAGCGCTGTGCTCCTAACGCTGAGGTTGCCGGTTCGATTCCCACTTAGCTGCGTCCTCTACAGCTAAGATTATGAACAACAGCTCTTCCTGGAGCTGGGCTGCCGTGTGCTGCCAGGAGCGGCTGGCAGCTGGTGAGAGCTGCTGTGAGCAGTCGACTGACTGACAATTGAGGAGCGCATAACACCAGCATGGGCCAGGAAGCTGTGTCCTACACAACTAGAGTGAGAAACAACGGCTTGAACCTTGAACCGGAGTTGGGGCGGGGGGCGGGGGTGGAAGGAGCAGGGAAAAAAGTTATGGAAGCCCAGGAAACCGAGGAACAAATAAATTGAGAGTGCTGCAGGGCCAAAAGTGAAGGCCAAAAGTGAAGGTGAGGGCGAGTGATCTGAGAAAAACCACCCACTTTGGGGATTGGTTCAGAGGCCATCTTGACGGGCTACAGCAGGGTGGAGCATTGTGCCCGAGACACTGGTGAGGGTAGGACACATGAAAGACTCAATGACTATTTCAACCTCAGAGATTTGGGCTTGATCTCTTAGATGAGGGGAGCTGTGCAGGGGACTCATAGGAAAGCATCACTTAAAAAGATCCCCCTGCAACAACGTAGGTGCTGGATGGATGGCAGGGGGACAAGTGAGCTGAGTGTGGTCAGAGTTGTGTGGGGTCCAGATTAGGATGGAGACATCAGAGACACGGGTAAAAAAGCAAGAGACATGATGAAGAAAGCACTGACTAAGCAGAAAGTGGGATTCTGTGTGTGTGTGTGTGTGTGTGCGCGCGCGCACGTGTGTGTATAGGTATGAGAGTGTATGTGAATTTTTTCTTGATGAACTTATGTGTGTCCACTATGTGTGTAAATGTATGTGTTTGTGGGCCGGCGTGGTGCTCAAGCGTTTAGAGCTCCATGATCCTAACTCCGAAGGCTGCCAGTTTGATTCCCACATGGGCCAGCGGGCTCTCAACCACAAGGTTGCCGGTTCGACTCCCGCAAGGGATTGTGGGCTCCGCCCCCTGCAACTAACAATGGCAACTGGACCTGGAGCTGGGCTGCGCCCTCCACAACTAAGATAGCAAGGGCAACAACTTGACTTGGAAAAAGCCCTGGAAGTACACACTGTTCTCCAATAAAGTCCTGTTCCCCTTTACCAATAAAATCTTTAAAAAAAAAAAGTATGTGCTTGCGTTGGTGGTGAGCTTATGCATTTTGAGTGTGTGTGTAAATGTGTATGAGTGTTTGCGTTTGCTCCTGGTGAACTTCTGTGTGTTGTAAGTGTATGAATGTGTTGTTGGTGAGCTCACGTGTGTGAGTACGCGTTTGTTGCCTCCTCCAGGAAGTCTTCCCTGATGCACCAGTTCTGGATCAGGTGCCCGTCCTTCCTGCAGAGTCCTCTCCTTATCTCATCACACCGTGTGTTACAGATGTGCAACAATAGCCTGCTCCTGGGTGGAGCAGGGGTTCTGAAGTTCCCAGGGCTGCATCTTGTTCCCGGCAGTAACTGGTACAGTGCAGCACAAGAAAGGCCGTGCGTAAATATTGGATGATTGTTGAGCCAACACTGCGACACACAGCCTTGGATCGTCGTGGGGAAAGTACTGGCACCCCCATTTGATCGATGATGAGGTGGAGACTCAGAAAGGTGGTGAAAGCTGAAAGGAGGCAGAGCTGTGCTCAGAATCCAGTTTCCTCTGATTTCAACGTACCATTTCCACTTTGCTACACCTCCTCCATCCCAGCACCTCCGATTGCTTCTCCCATTCTTTACCCCCAGCTTCCCAGCTCCTGGAAAAGGGCAGAGACAGAGGAAAAGAACCTGGGGAGAGGGCTCTGTAACCTGGGAAACGAGGCATCACCTGCTCCCGCAGGAGAGGAGCCGGGAACACACACACGATGCCAGCATTTCCCGTTATTTGCTTCTGAAGGAGAACTTGGCCTCTTTCCCTCATGCTGGGGACTCACAAAATCTGATTTGAAATCTACTCAAGTGTGCATTAACCAACTTCCACTTGGCATGGGCTGGGAGCCTATAATTAGAGCAGACACCATACCATTTCGTGGGTTTCCTTCACATGAGCAGAAAGTGCGCTTGCAAAGGAAGATGGCTTGAGAAATAAACTTGGGAACATTCTCTGGAGGACTTGCCCTTGCTGAGTGCCAAAAAGATAGATGCCTTTCTAAGTTCAGAGATCGTGGCTGGCGGAACGTGGGCGGGGACGCCATCCTGGCACAGCCATGTTGCGTGGTCCTTGAGCACATTGCGCTTGGATTTGGGCAAATATGTTTAGTTCCAGCTCTAACACTCAGGTAAGCAGCGCAACTTCTAGCTGTTACTCCATCGGTGCCATTGGGACATTGTCCCCAGCCTCACAGGGTTAGGTTGTCAAAGTCTAAATGAATTCATATGCATAAACAAAACCAGAGCAGGTGCCCAATAATAATAACGATACTTACTATTCGTGTTAAAAACCACCACCATCAACAAAATAACCAGCATTTATTGAGCACTTATTATGTCCCAGACCCTGTTCTAAGACTTTAACTCAGTTTCACAACAATCCCATGTGGTAAGTAGTATTAGTATCTTCGTTATACATTTGAGGAAACTGAGGCCCAGGGAAGTTATGCCACTGGTGCAAGATCACACAGGAAGACAGCTTATTATTGTTATTATTATTTCCAAGGTTGAGGGAGAGCGTGACAGTATAAGAGTTATGGGGTTGGGTAGCTGGATGGCTCAGTTGATTAGAGCGCGTGCTTTTATCAAGGTTGCCAGTTCGATTCCCACATGGGATGGTGGGCTGTGCCCCCTGCAACTAAGGTTGAAAATGGCGACTGGACTTGGAGCTGAGTTGCACCCTCCACAACTAGGTTGAAGGAGCTGATGGGCCCTGGAGAAACACACTGTTCCCCAATATTCCTGAATAAAATTATATAAGTGAAAAAAGAGTGTACGGAGTTGTGTCATGGAACATGTGAGCTCATCAATGCTAGGATCCACATTTTCCTTATTAGGATACTGGGGCCGAGAAAAGGGAGAGAATTCAAGGTAAACTCTCATTTATGGGGGTATATCTAGTATGAACGAGGTGCTTTTACAGGTATTATTTTATTTTGTTCTTCTCTCTGAGAGATTGCAGGTGTGAAAGTACAGACGCAGAGAGTGTTGTATCTTGTGCAAGTTCATGCACCGCTGTTAATTAGACCCTGGTTGGTCCAATTACAAGTGACTTACTCCTTTTACAATACTGCAAGATTGCCTGAGTCAGTCAGGACTCCTGGATGTAGAGGCTAGCTTAAAGAAAAAAGGAAATTTATTGGATCATCTAATTGAAAACTCTAGTAGTAGGCATTCAGATACGGCTAAATCCAGGTGCCTTGAATACATTGCACAGGGATTTATCTTTCAGCCTCTCTCCCCTGTGATGGCTTAATTCTCCAGCCATCCCTCTCCTCATTGTGGTGAGAGCTCCCCTGGCCTTTTGGTACCTGGCACTGGGTGACCCCTCTCCCACCTCAGCTTCATTATCTCACCCCATGGAGGAAGCATGAAGGAACTCTGCCTCTGGCCTCCAGTCTCTCTCTCTCAAAACCCAGCGTCCCACCTGTGGATGCCTGACTTTGGTTTTCTCCCTTCCCCAGCAGCCCACTCACCTCTTGCCCAAGTCCGTCTATCTCCAATGTTTTCCTCGTGCTCTATTTCTGTCTGTACTCAAGCATCTAACTCTTTCTCTGTCCAAACACGTCTGTTTCTCACCCCTCCTCCACCCTACAACACCCTGCCAAAAAACAAACAAACAAACAAACAAACAAACAAACAAACGGCCTTCACTCACTAAATCTCGCTATGATGCTCCCAACCTCTTTCCAGATGTGGCATTGGGGACCAACCCTGTTCATTCCTTCTCTGCTTCCTTGGCTCTCGCCCCACTGGGCATTCTTTGCCCACTGTGTGATCGAGGGCCAGTAGTTACCTTCTGTGGTCCTCAGTCATCTCAGCTGTATAAATGGGGATGCTCCCCTCTGATTGCCTGGCCGTGGTGGAAGCCTGAGCTTGGCAATTGTATTTACAGTAACATGAGCACAATATGGGAGGAATTACCAGGAGGTTTCGGGCCGCCGTGAGGCCGGATTTGTACTGATATTGCCCCATTATGAGATGTCATGTTGCATTTGCAGAAGGTGGCTGTATGGGATTCCACTCTCTTGCACTGCATGAAATATTCACCCGCCTTCTCTGGAAGGGATGAGGGCTTCCTCTGCTTCTTGGCTGTTCCACCACTGAGGGAGCGGGCCCCAGGGTTTCACTACTACAGGATAACACTAGGACCCAAGGCAGAGTCTTAGGCATCTGGGAGAAAAGGGGTGAGGCAGGTGGGTGGTTCAGATTGGAGGGAGGGAACAGGACGTCTGTAGTGGTTCAGGGTCCATTACAGCTTCATTATTCACCTGTTCCCTGTGAAGATAAAGACACATGGGATTGGAAGGAGTTATGGGTTGAAGTGTCTTTCCTCCACTCAAAATTCATATGTAGAAGCCCAAAATCCCAGGACCTCAGAATGTGACATTATTTCAAAGCAGGGTTATTGCAGATGTAATTAGTTAAGCTGGGGTCATGCTGGAGCAGGGTGGGCCCTTAACCCAATATATCTGGTATCGTTATAAAAAAGGGGGACATTTGGAAATAGACACACGCAGAGGGAGAACTCCAGGTGAAGACTGGAGAGATGAGGCCATAAGCCAAGGAAGAGGCGTGGGGCAGGTAGAGTCTTCAGAGGGAGCGTGGACCTGCGAACACCACGATGTCAGATCTCTGGCCTCCAGAACTGGGAGACAATGCATTTCTGTTGTTCTAAGCCACCCAGTTACTGTTACTTTGTTACAGCAGCGCTATGGGAAAATCACACAGAAGGGAATGTACAGAGCACCAGGAGCCAAGGAGGCACTACAAGGGCAGAACAAAGAGGATGGACGCCAGGGGGCAGCCAGAAGTGACTTTGAAAACGACAGTTGTAATTTTAGGAGGGAATTTGGTGTTGAGCATCTGAATCAGGGCTCCGGAGATAGAACACACACATTATTTCCTCACCGTATGACACTAGGTGACTCAGCCAACTTCTCTGCCTCAGTTTTCTCATCCATACAATGGGGACAACATGCCTCATAGTATTGTTGGGAGAGTACATGGTGTAACAACTGCAAAGCAATTAGCATAGTCTCTGCACGCAGTAAGCATCTGAAACATGTTAGTTTTCTTCATTGCTAGCTGAGTGACCTTCAGCAAGTCACTTTATTTGTATAGGCCTCAGTTTCCTCATCTGTAAAAGGGGGCTAATAATTCTAACCTCACATTTTTGTTAAAAGCCTTTTAACAACGTATACAACCATTTGTCCCCACAACTGGAAGATAATAGGGGAGAAATAGTTGTTTTGCTTCATTCTTCTCATTTAAGTTTCTCAACCATGGAGTGGCCCAGCTTCTGCCCGAACACCCCTAGTGATGGGCAACTCATTACTTTTCGCAATACTCATTCTATAGGATACAGAAGCCTCGTACACAGAATTCTTATTCAAAGAGACTCGAAAGTCCCATGCATGTGTGATTCTTACTCCTCAAGCCTCCACTTTATACATGAGGAACCAAACAGAAAGGTTAGAGATAAGGTCTCCCAATTCCCCCCCATGCCCATCCCTTCCATGCTCTGGCCTGCACATGACCAGCTGTCTCTCCTTTCTGTCTGACCATCTCCTCTTGCAGCTCTGTGAGTGTGTGTTGTGTGAAAAAGGGTGAATAAGCATGAATAGGGGAGAGTGTGTGAGTATGTGGGGACAGGGGCCAGAACAGTAGCCTCCTGTCTGGCCTTCCTCTACTTCCATACTTGCCCCTTCCCCACTGTGTCCTCAAATATGAGTCAGTTCACACCATTGCCTGCTTCTAGCTCTCAGTTACTCCCCAGTGCAGTTGAAGGAAATCTCAAAGCCTTTCACTTGGCAAACAGGGGTCCACATGACTCTGGTTCCTTTCTTCATTCCATTGGGGGACATTCCACCCTCACCTACCTCACTCCAATCTCAAGGCCTCTTCTCATGTCTTCAGACAGACCATCCATATCTTGGGGTACCCCCTGCCCCCCGTGCTCGTCCTTTGGTCTGGGCATCACATGGCTGCAACTTCTCATCTTTCAGGTCTTGATCTAGCGCTCACCCCCTCCCAAACGAACCCCAGCTCCTACCCCCTCGCTGTGCCGGTGCTCACCCCCCACATATTCCCCTCCCTCATTGTACCTGTTCGTTTTCACCATCCCTTGTGGCACCAACGGCACTAATAGATTTATTCTATGCCTGTTTGATAAATGCCTCTCATTCTCAGCAGATTGAAAGCTCCAGGGAAGCAAAACCTAGGCCTGTTTTTATTCACAGTTGCCCCCTGGTACCTGGTAGGTACTCAGTAACTGTCTTTCGAACGGCTGAATTGTAAACGTGTGAGAGTTTGGGGGTGGGGTGTGTGAGAGGTGGGACGTAATCATGTCTCCCAGGGAACTGACCTATGTACCAGGTTTGTAACTCGGCTATGACAAACGGGTGAGTAACCAGAACCGTGTCCTAAAAGAAACAAGGGAAGTGACTGTACGTGTTCAACGCAGAATATAAACCTCATGGAATACTCGCATGTGCTCAATGAATGTCTAAAGAGAGAAGAATACCTAAGACAGTGAGGGACTCACGGCAGGGACATAGATCTTGTCTTAAAGCAAAATCTGTCTCAGGTTTGGAGCTGTGCGGAGCTGGCACAAGCTTGGGGCACAGTGGGTGCTTTTCACCCAGAAGCTTCCAGTCCTTTCCAGCTCTGAGACTTAATACTCTAAGAGACCTTGACTCTGGCTGGACAGACATGCACAGGAGACAGAGTAGCTTTCCCTCCCCTTGTAGGGGGTACTGGGCAGTCGGGATGGAAATAGACCAGGGCTTCCCTCCTTCACCAGAGTCTGGTCCTGTTTGTTTTAGACCTGGACCTGGAAGCAGCAGTACTGTTTGAGAAGAGACCTCCTTCCTTCTCCCTCTGTATGCTCTCTAGCACGAGTCCTGAGCAAGCTCATCGTCTTTCTGCTTGTTTAGTGATTTCTCCAGGTCTCAGGATGCTTCTTATCAAAGGCACAACAAAAACTACAGGCCTCCTAATTAACAGCCAGCCTTAAGCCTCTCTGCTTGGGACTAACGCCGGGCATCACCTGTATCCCAGAAAAAACAAAAATTAACCAGTTAGCAGAGGTCTTAGTGAGAACTTGGTACCCGGGAAATCAGAACACAGCCAAATCAGAACAGAGGGACTTGGGGAGCCTGAGCATTTTCCCTGAGGTCAGTGGGGCTTGTCGGGGTAGGGTATGTGTTCAAAATGACCCTCAAGTGGCAGCCCCTACAATGGAAATAACTTGGACTCCAACAGCTAGGGTTTAGAGAGCTAGCGCCTCTGGGTGACCTTGAAAAAATCACTTCATTTCCTTGGACTTTAGTTTCCTCATCTGAAAAGTGGGGCGAGCAGCTACGAGTAGCTGAGCAAAGTGGTGAACACAGAAGGCCCTCAGTGGTCAGCAGTTTGACCTACGGGAGGCAAAGGTGTATTTCTTATGCTGAGGAACTTACATCTTTCAATTTTTGCAGCTTGGCTGAGTAGTTCCCACATAGTGGATAAATGCTTTTGTGGCCATTGTAAGTGAGAAATGTGGTCATTTTTATTCCTATGGGGGAAAAATGGCTTGAGGAATTTCAGAATGTCAGAAAAGGGATGGATGACCTCAAATCCATTTCGCCTGGCTTCCTCACTACCTGCGGTTGTGCTACCTGAGAGCCAGAGAGAGAAAGATGCTTGTCCGCGGTCACACAGCATGTGAATGCAGACCCAGGATTAGAACTCAGTTTTCCTATTTGCCCTCTTACCCCTTCTAGTTGCTGATTGTCTAAGCCCTACTGGGGAGACTGGAAGCAGCTTCCTTTAGTAATGAAAGCTGGGGTCCTAGACATTCTCTTCAACCCAAGGCCTGTGTAGGGTCAAGTCTTTACACAGGAATTTGAGTGTAACAAAACCACAGGCTGACAAGCTTGTACTCACAAACATCGTGTTGGGGGAGGTGAAGAGGTGGTAAATGCTCTCTTGACATTCCACAGGAAAACAATTTCCTTTCTTGGTAACTGTAATTATTTGAAAGCCATGTCAAAACAGTAGAGGTTCTCCAGTAGTGTCTGTCTTTGTCTCTTTCTCCCTCTCCCCCCGTCTTTTTCTCTCCTTTCTTTCTCTCACCAATTCAAGGGGCAGAAGAAACTACAGAGCCATCACGAGCAAAGATCTCAGTTCAGGACCATAGACAGAGACGAAAAAGCCCCTACCCCCGCACCCTTAGCTGAGCTGTGCTGACAAGAAGGGCAGCAGCCAATTACTGCTCAAGATCTGATGAACTTAGTTCCTAACATGGATATTTCATAAGGCATTGCTTTTTTGTTCCATTTCCTTGTAAGGTGGCGAGCTCCATTTTGATGGACATTTTTGAGAAGCTTGGAGGGCCCTCGTCTCTCAGGAACACTCTAGAGAGGTTGTCTGCACGAAGTGAGAGTTGCTGCTTATTCTAATTATGGTCCCTTCCAACTCCAAACCTCTTTGAATAATAAATAGATAATGAGACTTGGAACAACAAAGCCTGTGTCATTAACTAAGCCGCAGACCACAATTCATTGGCAACGTTGGGACCACTTAGCTCCATGACTACTTGGACATCTGTGTCTGTACCTAAAACACCCAATTAATGGTCATATTTCCACTGTCTGATCACTGAACAGACTGGGGGAGAGGTCACCAGATTCTAGCTCACAGAGCTAAGTAAGACACCTCTGTTGTAGCTTCTCTTCAGTGCTCTCATTTAATTACAGAAACAATGGTTGGAACAAACTAATATATCAATTTAGCAGAAGGATAATTGTGGGAATGCTAAGTCCCTCCCAGGCCAGGAGAACAGGATTTTACTTCCACCTCTTCACCCAACTAAACTTACTTTAAGTAAGTTTGCACTTGTGACCGATTTGGAGTTCTTAACCTATGTTTTTTTATAGCTTTAGAAATCTTGTCTTATGGGTGTGACAGGTGATAACCCAAACTGTGTCTGGCCCCTGAGACTCTCAGACCCTCAAGGGCAAAGAACTGACCTCACTTGCCTAACAGTGCCAGGTACAGAATAAGTGTTCAGTGAGCATATGATGGATGGATGGATGGATGAATGAATGAATATTAAAAGGGAAATTGAATTTAAGCTCAATGAGAGCAGGGATTTATGTCTTTTATTTTTTTCTGTTGAAAAGATAACATCTAGAATAATATTTGCTGATCACTAATTGCTTATTGTATGTGTGAGTGTGAATGAATAAAAGAACAAGGGCCCCCTTTCCTTGCTAATTGTGTGAGCTAGAGAAAGCGAATTCTCTCTCTTTTTTTTATGGATGAGGAAATGGAGGCTCAGATAAAATTGGTGACATGTAAAATGATATACAAATGTGTGTTGGTTATTTATTGACACAATAATTCTGTGAAAGGTAAATGAAAATATGCTCAACATCACTAATCATCAGGAAAATGCAAATCAAAATCACAATGAGATGTCACCTCACACCTATTGGAATGGCCATCATCAAAAAGACAAGAGATAATAAGTGTTGGTAAAAATATGGAGAAAAGGGAACCCTAGTGCACTGTTGTTGGGAATGTAAATCGGTATGGCCACTATGGCAAACAATATGGTGGTTCCTCAAAAAACGAAAAATAGAAATATTGTATGATTCAGCAATTCCACTTCTGGGTATATATATTCCAAGGAAATGAAATCAGGATCTCAAAGAGAGACAGGCACCCCATGAGCATTGCAGTACTGTTCACAATAGGTATGAAAACAACCTAAGTGAATGAAGCAGATATCACACACACACAGACACTGGAATATTACTGAGCCATGAGAAAGAAGGAAATCCTGCCATTGGTGACAACATGGATGGATCTTGAGGGCATTATCCTGGAGTGAAATAAGTCAGACAGAGAAAGACAAATCCTGTATGACATCACTTATATGTGAAATCTAAAAAAGCTCCATTCATAGAAACAGAAATAAGAGTGGTGATTACCAGGGACTGGCTGAGGGGTGGAGGGAAGTGGGCAGACGTTCAAAGAATACAAACTTCCGGTTACAAGATAAATAAGTTCTGGGGATCTAATGTATAGTATGGTGATTATGTTAATGATACTGTATTATATACTTGAAAACTGCTAAGAGAGCAGATCTTAAATGTTCTAACCATAAAAAAGAAATGGCAATTATGTGACATAATGAAGGTGTTAGCTAATGCTATGGTGGTAATCATTTTGCAATATAGAAGTGTATCAAATCAATACATTGTACACCTTAAACTTACATAATGTGATATATCAATTATACCTCAATAAAGGTGGAAAAATAATACTGTGAAACAACCACAAACCTCAGCAATAAAGTTTATGGCTCAGGCAAGTTGGGTTAGGCTGTGTGGTCCTTCTGGTCTTGGCTGGACTTGCTCATGAGCTGGTGTCGGCTGATCTGGGATGGTCCCTCCTGAGATGCCTGGAGCGATTCAGCTCCGTTCCATCCTCCAGCAGGCTAACCCAGCCACATTCTCATTTGCTAAAGTCCTATTGGCCAGAGCAAGTCACATGGTTAAGCTCAGCATCAGAGTGGGGGGGCACTTCAGGATCACATTGCAAAGGGCATGGAGGTAGCTGCCAATTTTGCAACCTACCACAAAATGTTGAAGATTTGAGGTTTTTTTCCCCCACTTCATGCAGACCTGGTACATGGTAGATAATGAAGTATTCACTTGAAACAACCAAATACCCAATGGGGGAGAGAGTCTCAGGGGCTACAGGTGTCTGGCTTAGAGCTGGGCACACAGACCTGTGGACTGACTGCCTTTCAGTCAGGGGACCACCCTTGGTCCCATCAGCTTTGGCTGGGGAGGGTCAGGGGGTCATGTGGTACAAAACATGGCTGCCTACAGTCTACGTTCTCAGTCCCAGGACCTTGAACCACAAAGAATTTTGGAATCTGGGGTGGGGCGAAGGAGGGTTAGTTCCCTTGTCTTCTCCTGTTGTAACAGAAACTTTGGAGGAATTGTGAGGCTGGGATCATGTCTGAAAAGATGGGTGTTTGGGGTCAACTGGCCTCAAAAGTAGGGTTGGGAGGCGATGCAGAGTCTGGGGCATAGTTGGGTCTGGAAAAGGTTTATCTTGTGCGTCTCCTGAACTCCTCATCTAAACTGTGGACTTTTAATATTGTGTCTTGTTTATGGATTTAGCATTTGAGCCCTGGTTATATCCCAGGCAATTTGCACATTACTATCTCATTTAATCCTCCAGCAATCTCCGGGGAAGAAGGTGGGATCGTTATTCTCATTTGACATACTAAGTCTCAGGGAGCGCAATCCATCTTTCAGAGGAAGGGACAAAACAGGAGTTGAAATCCAGGTCTTCGCGACTTCCAAGTTCTTTCCCCTGCAGACTCAGCGGTGTGGTTTCTATCTTCCTGGTGTGACTGACAGCTAATAGGAACCTCCACTGAGGCCCAGCAATGCCATTTGTCCAACCCTTGTCTTTCCAAAAGTTTACCAGTGCCTGGAATTCCATCATCAACTTTGTAGCCCTTCTGGTCCTCTTCTTGGTGGAATCATTTTTGCTTTTTTTTTTAGTGGCTAATAAAATAGGTCAGCTCCCCATGAGTGGAGTAGATTTAATATCTAACTAAAAGAGAGATTTGAGAGCAAATATAATCAAAAGCAAGATGAAGAAGATACATAGACCTCTCTGCCTCTCCTCCAGAATGTTAGAAAGCATCAAAATCTTAGCTGCCATTTAATTCAACCCACTCATTTAGCGACTGAGAACCCTGAGGCTCAGAGAGGATTAGGTATTTGCCTAAAGGCACACAGCATGAGACTTACAGAGTAGGGACTTGTTCCAGGGTTTGTTAACTACTCTTATGCATTTCCCCCCTCTGCACCATACTTTCTCCAGTTTCAGGGTGGGGGGCTTAAAATCTCCTCCTAAAGGAAGGCAGCAGATTTATGGGTTAACAAACATTTACAATGAGTTGCTGAAAAAACAGACTCAGGTAGACAGAAATTATTCATTCAAATTAACTATAAATTAAGATCAACCTAATTTAGGTCTATTAAAATGGAAAGCATATTATCTCTCATTCAAAGGAATTTGTATTTGATGCAAATAGAACAAGTTCCTAAACTTTAGAAATGTTCTCAGAATTTTTCATCTGCGTAGTTAACCAATGGCGAATGGACCCCCGATTTAAAAACCGGGGAACATAAGGAACAATAATTAGTTATGTAAATAATGTGGCATTCTTGTTTATAATTAGTTCAAGAATAAAATAAAATTCACGCATGTCACAGGACTAATTTTCGTATGCAAATGAACAATCAAAATTATAAACGGTAATAATGCAGTTTGGGAGATGTGACATTCTCAATTTATTAGCAGAAGTGCCAGTTACAGCTGATGAGGGCTGACGTTGGGAGATTTCAAAGGTGCCCAGACCTGGAAAATTCTCACCCATCAAGAGGAGAAAATCTAATGGAAATATATTCACCTATTTTATATTGCTGATGGCCACAAAGTGAACACAGGGCTTCACCATGGTTGGAGAGAAAGGTTCCATACCAGGAAGAAAAGACTCTGAGAGAATTGTTGAGACGGTTGCTTTGGAATCTGGCTGGTGGAAAAAGCCAAGAGAGAACACTCTAACCTGAGCTCGTGACCTCAACTATGCGTGTGACCTTGGACAAGCCACCTGCTCTGGCTGGGTCTCATTTTCCCCATTTGAGATGGAGGTCTCATTAAAGAGGAGGAGAGAATTTGGGAATCATGCAGACTTGGGTTGGAACCTTGGTGCTACCACTTGCTGACTGTAGCACTTTATTCCTAACCTACCTGCACTTATGATTTTCTACCCATAGAATGACAATAATAATAATAATAATATTCCTTATCTGTAGGTAGTGCTGAGTTCCCTCAGCCCTGGGCACATGTTTGGGGCACCAGAAAAGTACAGAGGACCAGGGGAAGAAAAAGAGTGAGATAATCAGAAGCCCTAACAAAAATCTGCTTAAGTTTTGGCATTTGTGAGAGCTTTGTGTCCTTCTGAAAAGTAATTTTAAAGTACACAATACTTAATTGAGAATTACAGATAAAATGCATTGCGTTATGTAGAGAATGTGTCTTGCTTGTTGGAGTGCTATCAGATTGAATGCAATTACATATATATATATAAAATAACAGCGTCTGGAAGTTAGGCCTCTTTAAGTAGTTGCAGTAGTTGTCAAATGAATGAGTTGTATTCAGTAATTTCCAAGGTCCTTTTATAAGCGCCAACCTTTTAGGATTCTGCCTGGAGGAAGGACATTTAGATCCAGATAAGCACTGCATCAGTACACACAGGGGCTGAGGGGAATGTCCAAAGGTGGATGGCCCAAAGCATGCTGGGAAGTGGTGACAACATCTGCTGTGAACATCACTAAAGTTGATGGTGTGATGGGACACAGTGCATCTGACTTCATAGGTCCTAGAACCCCAATCTCTCCCAGAAGTGATAAATACCTATCATTTTGCAACCAGAAGTCCATGCCTGTCTGCTCTCAAGATTGGGAACGTGTATTCATGATGTCACTGTGAAGATGTGTATCTGAGATGTACCTGAGATGCACCTGTTCATCCATCTATCTAAACATTAGGGACACTTTGAAGGCTACTTAAGTACCATATGGTAGATGGAGACGCCAGTCTCCTTTAGCTCTTGGCGCTCCTAATTTGGGATGGGAATTAATAATTATGAGCGACTCTTTTGTGCTGGGCTCTCTATCTAGATGTTTTAGATACATTATCTCATTTAGTCCTCATGCCTGCTCTAAGGGCTATAGATAACAATACGTATAAAATAATAATAGCTACCATATATTGAGTGTTACTATGCACTATGGTTATCCCTTTATATGATCTCATTTAATGTCCCCAGTAGTTTTGAAAAGGAGTTACTTTGATTTCTCAGATTTACCATCATTTCCCAGATTCAGAGAGGTTAAGCGAATTGCCCAAGGTCACACAGCACATTAGAGAACAAGCCAGGCTTTATCCCCTAGGCTTTGGAATTCCAGGTGGGCTACTGTCTGCTTCAGGGTGCCTTCAGGTGACTGGTTTTCTTTTGGCCCATTGACTCCTGGCCTCAGCAGACACTTGGCGGGAGGAGGGAGGACAAGTGCTTCCTCTCAGAGTTGTCTCTCCACTCCTTGCCCCAGGGGGCACGCCCTCCTGAGCACCCTGACAGGTCAGCCTGGCCTCAGAGCAGCCTGGGCGGGCTCTGGATGGCTCCAGATATAGACACACACAGCTGTCAGGCTTCCATGAGTCTCTGGATCCCAAGAGCAGGAGGGGACCCTGCAGGATTAATGGCTTCTCTAGCTCCCAGCAGGGAGGCATGAGCCGAGACAGCTTAGCTTGGTTAAAGATGCAGGAGAAGGCACGCAGGCGGCAGAGAGCAGGTCTCTGTAGCTCAGGGGGTTCCGCTCTGTGGGCCCAAAGGAATCTTTGGGTGGAGAAAGGCTTATGGCACGTAGAGAAGACCTTGGAGGGCCTCACTTCCTCTGGGGGGTGAGACCCCGAGGCCCTCACCCCCCCCACGTAGTTCCAGAATTATGACTGGAAGAGAAGCCCCAAGAGAATCTGTTTCTGCTCTGTTCTTTTCTTTCTTTTTTTTTAAATATTTTATTGGGGAAGAGGAATAGGACTTTATTGGGGAACAGTGTGTACTTCCAGGACTTTTTCCCAAGTCAAGTTGTTGTCCTTTCAGTCTTAGTAGTGGAGGGCGCAGCTCAGCTCCAGGTCCAGTTGCTGTTGCTAGTTGCCGGGGGCACAGCCCACCATCCCTTGCGGGAGTCGAGGAATCGAACCGGCAACCTTCTGGTTGAGAGCCCGCGCTCCAACCAACTGAGCCATCCGGGAGCTCAGCAGCAGCTCAGCTCAAGGTGCCGTGTTCAATCTTAGTTGCAGGGGGTGGAGCCCACCATCCCTTGTGGGACTCGAGGAATTAAACTGACAACCTTGTGGTTGAGAGCCCACTGCCCCATATGGGAATCAAACCTGCAGCCTTCGGAGTTAGGAGCATGGAGCTCCAAACACCTGAGCCACCGGGCCGGCCCTGCTCTCTGTTCTTTTTGTGTGGTCTTTCTCTCTGTCTGTCTCTCTACTCTTCTATAGTTATTTTTGGGCATCCACTACACATCATGCTCTGAGAATATCAGTATGAAATGGGCAGACCCAGTCCCTGACCCATGGAGCTGGGAGTTTCGTGGGGAACACAGACGTCATCAAATACAGGCACAGATGAAAGCACATATACAGGCTGGGCTCAGTGTTCTGTCAGGGAGTCACTGGTGTTCCTGTGGCAGGATCTGACCTCTGTGAGGGGAGGGAGGGTGGCCAACAAGGGTTTTCCTGATGGAGTGACAATGGCACTCAGGACCAAAGGGTAACCAGGTGAACTGTCACTTCACCTCTCGAATCCTCAGTTTTCATGTCTATAAAACGGGATAACAGTAGCACCTACATTCTAGGATCTTTGCGAGGATGACGTGAGATGAGACAGGGGGAAATGTGTACCATAGAACCTGGTACAGAAGCAGCACTCAGCGTCTCATAGTTATGGCTGTATTCTCTTCATGTGAAGTCACCGTGGGTTAGAAGGCCCATCATTGACTTAGTAACTGCTGCCCAAGGGATAAAGAAGCAAGCCCACGGCATGAAATGCTTCGATGGTGAAACACACAGAACAGGAAGGATCTTACTCTGTTGGTGTGTGTGTGTGTGTGTGTGAGAGAGAGAGAGAGAGAGAAACATGGACAGAGTTGCACAGAAAAGGTGGTGCCTGGGTCAAGTCCTGAAGGTTTAAGAACAGTTATTACACGTTTACAAGAGAATGAAGGAGGAAAGGGTGTCAGAAGCAGAAGGAACAGCAGGTGCCAAGTGATGCTGTTATCTGTCCTGTTTTCTGATACCTAGAGAAATTCAAATGGACCCATGGGGCAGATCCTCAAATAAAACAAGCTTTCATAACATAATACTATCATTTCTAATAACAATAACAGTGAAAATAATAATAACAATAACCACAAAGGGACATTACTCTTTGCCAGGCATGACACAGGGGTGCCTTCACCAACCTGCTAAAAATAGGTCCCACTCATTTATGGAGAGGTTGCATGACTTCATGCCCAGTGTCGTGTGGGTTACTCAGACAGGTGAGGAATTAATGATACGGCGATGCAGAAATTTTCTGTCTGATCTCAGAGGATGTTCTCAATCCCGGAAAGGCTATCCTCAACAACATAAGAAGTTTATACCACTTTCCTTTTGTTCCTGGATGGTCAAATGGATGGAAATAATAAGAAGGCAGGTTTAGCACAAAGGATGATTGTACATAGCTCTAGTAGGTAATGAGCTCCCTGTCATGGGGATATTCAAGTATGTCCTGGCTAGTTCCTCACTGGAGATGTTTGGAGGACCACCAAAAAGAAGTATGAGGGAGGAAAGTGTGGGGAATTGGACTAGAAGACCCCTGGGGCCCCTCCTATTCCAAGATACGGTGGTTTCAGGAAAGCAGGGAGGCTCTCCTTCTATGACAGCTTTTTACAAGAGTAGGAAACGCTATCATTGCTGCTGTCCTTGCTTTGAGCGGGCTTGAATATGATTTGCATAATTGCAGGGGGATGGATGGCTTAGTCTCTCACATTCCTTTCCAGCCCCAAGAATCATTCTGATCTCTGCCTGCAACCCCCTCTGAAACCATAGCCAGAGCCACCATCACCCCCTTCGCAACTGTTGCCCCTGCTTCCTAATGGATTCCCCCGTATTCTTGTTCACCCTGCTGTCATCTGTCCTCTGCCCAGGAGCAAGAGCCATCATTACAATGGAAAATGGGATATAAGTTCCCCCTGCAGCCCTAGCTCATGACCATGTCTGGACTTTCACAACCCAAGTGGGTCTCCTTCACCTTTCCCATCGACTGTGTACAAGCCACATTCCCTTCCTTTGTGACTCTCAAATACTCAGGGCTTTTGCACTTCCTCTGCGTAGAACGCTCTTCCCCTAGGACTTTGCAAAGCTAGTTCCTTCTCACTATTAAGTTCCCAGCTCAACCATCACCCCAGCGAGTTCTCTCTGACCCTCCCCCTGCCCCCAAACCACTGCTACTCTATCAGCTTTTGATTTTCCTTTTAGCACTTACCAACGTGTCTCTGGGATTCTCACCTACTTGTTGACGTGTGCATGGTCTCTGTCCCCTACTAAAACAGAAGCTCCTGGAGAAGAGAGAGTTGCTTTTCAGAGTTAACCCTTGTTCTTTTGTTGTTTTTGGTTTATATACCACATATCAGTGAAATCACATGGTTCTCTGCTTTTTCTGTCTGACTTGTTTCGCTCAGCAAGAGTTAACCCTTAAAAATGTGTGTTCACGGCATGAATATTTGTATGGGGGCAGCAGGTGGCCAAATGCAGGATATCACACGTTATGTGGGAAATTCTTTTAAAATACACTGTTTGCTCTTAGCTGTCCTCCTTTTGGCGTATGAAAAAAGAACAGGCTGCCAAGACACCTTGGTTCTATTCCGATCAGAACTCCTTCACCCAACAAATATTTGTGGGGGCCCAAACTAGATAAATCGCATCAAACATAAGAAAAAATTGAGATTCATCCCTGTTGTCGCAAATAGCAATATTTCGTCTTTTCACTAGATATCAAATTAGAATGTTGTACACCTGAAATTTATATAATGTTATTAACCAACGTAACCTCAGTAAATGTAATTAAAAAAAATTGAAACCAAGAACATCTGTTCATTGAAAGACACCATTGAGAGGAGGTAAGAGACAGTGTAGACAAAGATATTTGGAATTCATATACTTGGCAAAGAACTCATATCTAGACTGTATAATGGACTCCCACAGTCAACTTGAGAAAGGCAGATAATCCTATAGAGAAATGAGCGAAAGAGTTGAACAGACGCATCACCGAAACGGATGTGGAAATGACCGATAAACATAGGTGTTCAGTTTCAGGAGTCAACAGAAAAATGTGGATTAAAAATCACAATATGGTACCGCTGCACACACACTATAATGTTAAACTCTTTGAGAATCTAGGGAATACCCCGTGATGGTGAGAACACGGAGTAACTGGAACTATTATTATACATCTCGGGTGGGAAGCTAAATTGATACAACCATTTGGGAAATCTGTTTGCCAGCATCTACTAGAGCCAAACTTATGCATATCCCAGGACCCAGCTATTCCACTTCCTGGTATAAATCCAGCAGAAATACATACATATGTGCACCAAGAGACTTGTAAAAGAAAGTTTATAGCAGCACTATTTGTATTAGTCCCAAGCAGAAACAACCCAAGTGCTCACAATGGAAGCGTGGCGAAATAAATTGTGGGACATTCACACAGCAGAAAACTAAGCACCCATGACAGTGAACAGGCCACAAATACATGTAAAAACATGGACGGGTCTCATAAACATAATTTTGAGGAAAAGAAAGCAGACACAAGCGAATACATACATCAAGTGCAGCAGCTGGACAAAGTAATCTATGTGTTAAGAGTTACCAGGGAAGTTACTTTTTAAGGGGACAGTGATTTGGAGATATGAGAATCTTCTGGGAGTTGGGGGTGGGGTGGGGGAGGCTGGGAATGTTGTGTGTCTTGGGCTCAGGGCTGATTACACACATATGTTTCATTTGGAAAAATTCATTAGTTGCACGCTGTGATTTATTCACCTTTCTCTTTTTCAATGTATGTTATGCACTAATAGAGTTTATTTAAAAATATTTAGGGGATCCTGCAATGTGCAAACTGGGCTGGACCCTGGGGAACCATACGAATCAAGAGAGAGCGTTCTACATTCTAGTGCATGCCATAAGCTCTCCGGGTGGTCTCAGGGAAGAGACCTCATTCCCCTGGGTTTCATCTCCCTTATCTATAAATTGAAAATCCTAACTCTTTCCCCCAATGAAACCCAGCTGGTGAATTCCCTCGGTGAATTCCCTCTTCACTGCTCCCTTCTCCCCTTAAAAAGACAGCCCTCCTCACCCCACCAGTATGTCTCTTTTTTTATTTCCACTCAGAGCTCCCTTTCAAATCCTGGCCCCAACAGGCAAGTCAAAGAGGGTCGTGGGCTCCACCTCTGAGAGTCCCGCAGTCCTCTTTCGGAGATCTGCAGGGGGAACATGAAATATTGAAAAGCTCAAATTGAAATCCTGTTAGCACCTGGTCTTGTAAAGCCAAGATCTCCAGCCCTGAAACATCAGTATCCGTTTGCTGGTATCATTTAGGGATCCCCAGCTTTCCAAACCATTGACTGAACCTTTCTGTCAATCCAACACTTTTAGGGTAATTTAACTTAATAATACCTTTGTCGGCACCGGCGCCTGTATCTGAAGGGTGATTACCATAGAAGTTATTTTAGGTTGTTTAATGGAATGTAGTAAATTCTCAATTGACAGGGCAGCTCCTCAGAATGGCTTTTCAATGTGTTTATCTTTCAAAGCTCCCCCCCCCCTTCTCTCACTTTACCAAACTTAACTACTTTCAGCCGGTGAAGACTTCATAAATTATTAGCAATGTTCTCCCCCCCCCAAGTTCACATGCATCATTAATTCTTTGTAAAAAGTTCAAACTGCCCGGGACTTAATTGTTATCACTGGGAGAACGGCTGGAAATGGAGGCGGGCTCTATTATTTCTGTCAGAAATTTTGATTTATTGTGCTTGATATTTTACCCATCACATCATATTCTTGATACAAGAGAGCGAAAAGCAGAGGAAGGGGGGAGAAGAACATGTATGCTTCTCCTTGAAAATAATAATAATAATAATAATAATAACATATATGTTTCTGGAGAGAAAAGTCACAGATCCAGGTGACAAAATAATAGTTCCAATCCCCCAAAGAGAAAGGAGGAGGGCAGCCAGTTAGGAGAAATTTATGTTGTAAACTTTATTGGCTCGAACTGTATTTTTACTCTAAGGTTTGAAGGTTCTACAATTCGAGGAGTCTAATACTTAATGATTCTGAGATGTTGAAATTTCATGTGTCCAAGTTCCTAAGGTGTTTCATTTTTAGGATAAATTAACCCAACAGTTCAATATTGAGGACTGCTGAGAAATATACTGTCTCAGATTTAGAATCATATTGGCAACAACCATAATAAGAATCAACATTTATTGACAGCTTATGATGTGCAGGCACTGAGCCAATCTTCATGTCACCCTAATTATGGTACCGTTGTTAGCCCAATTTTACAGCTGGATAAACTGAGGCACAGATCGGTTGAGTAAGCTGTTCAAGGACACTCATACGTGGCAGAGGTAAGCCTTGAACCCAACCAGTTTAGCTCCAGGGCCCATATGTGCACAGTCTAAAGTATATTGATTCCCATCTCAAGACACTGTCAGTGGCTCTTTTGCCCGTGTCATACTGTAGATCAGATCAGGCAGTGCACGGAAGCTCAAGTGACCGCATTAGTAGGGGAGTCTGTTGCAAGACCATCTTCCAGGTGACCCGGGCCTGGCCTGTCATTTGCCTCTGTGGAGAGTGCTCATGCAGTTCAGTGGATCTTCCTCCAAGATCACCTCCTCCTAGGAGCCTTTAATTCTGCTCTGCCGTAACTAGAAGTGGTTGCTTCATCCTTTGAAAGTTCATAGCTACTGGTATCAGGGGAAGGGATGGGGGGCAACGAGTAGATCATCCAAAAGCATGGACTCGGCAATCAGATACACTTGGGTTGGAAGCTTGCTTCTGTCACTAAATCAATGCCTTGAACTTGAGTTTGAGATGTCATTCAAGTCTCAGGTTGCTCATCTGTAAAATGGGCATAACAACGCTTGCCTTACAGAATTGTTGTATTAAAGGAGGTGCTCAAAAGGAGCTTGTGAACTGCCTCACACCCAGTCAGTGCTCCATAAATGTTGGCTTTTGTTCTGAATTGTATTATTGTTATGTGGGAGTATGGCCTATTTTTCACACTGAGTGTTTTGTAGGGTAAGAACGTGAGGATCGATATCTGTCGGGCATTTACTCTGGGGTCAGTCTCTGTGCTGAAGGCTTTATATTTGCCACATCACTTATTATAAGTGATAATGGCCCTCTGGGCCCATGAATAACACATTCTGCAAGAGAGACAGTCTCAGAGAGGTGGCCACCTTGCTCCAGATCACAGGGCTGGGGTTCAAACCGAGATGGGAACGCCTGGGCTTATCTGCTCTGCTGCACTGCCAAGGAAGGAGAACCATGTCTTTCTTTTCTCAGTGCCCTTCTCCGAAAGCTCAAGGACAATTGTTTGGGAGGAGTCACAGGGCCGCCCTGGTCCTGGCTTTGGATGGCAGCCAGGGAGTTAGGGCCATTGTCTGTATGCGATGGGCAGGAAAGTAGCAACGTTTCGCAGTTATGTTTTGTGAGTTGCTTTGATTCCGCACGTCCTCCCATTTCTTCTTGCTCGCCCCCACGGGCCTCCTCTGTCGGAAAGGCAGAAGGAGAGAAGGGGCCGACAGCCTAGCAAGGGCAGGAGTGGCTCCCGAGTGAGGGTGGGGGTGGGTGGGAAGAATTAGGCCAGGAGTCAAACGCGGGGACTTGAGTTCTGGCCCTGCCATCTTTGTGACTCTCGGAACGTCCCTTTCTCTCCCAGGACATCTGTTTCCACAACTGCAAAAACGTGTGAGCTGGATTAACACTTCTGTGGCTTCCATACTGTTTCTGTTTGTGAAGCAGGGAAACCAGATGCTCAGATGAAATCATTATGAGAAAGGCTTAGACCCAAGTCAGATAAGAGCGGGGCTGCTGTGGGTGGACAGGGAGTAGGGTGTGATCCCACCCCCTCAGCTCCCCAGGGGTGCCCGAGGCATCTGCAAGGAACACTAGTGTGATCCAGAGCACAATTTTGAAAAGAGATGACCAAATGGTCCTTAAGGCTATTTTCTTCTCCAACATTCTATGCCTCTTACCATCCCAAACAATCCAGCCCAAGGTTAGAACTTCTCAGTGGAACAAGGTGAGCCCGTCCTATGCCCTGGGAGTTTGAGCACAGAGAGGGTACAGGGGTCTTGGCCAATTGTTTCTATCTGGCTTTGGAATATGGGTCTACAGTTTCTTCCAGGTCACAAGCCTGCCTGTGCATTTGGTCCTATGGGTCAACTTTGAGGTCCCCATGTAGTTACCTCTCCAGGTACCTCCCTGCTTACTGGCTGAGCAGGGAAGCATCACTATTAACAACGGAGAATGTGGTGCTGAATCCCAGCACATCAGAGATGGTCTAGGCTAGTGGTCTCCAGGTCTCTGTGGCGTTCATGGGAGGGAGAAGGAAAGGTAGGGATGTACCACCCCTGCTTTTACAGAGCGCTTGCACGCGGACTCCTTTCCATAAGCATGGGTGCTTTTAAAATTATTTTTGCTTAGTGTTTATTTTCCCCCATTTCACACGGAAAGCAGCAGAGTCTAATAGAGTGGTATGTGGGAACTGGTTCCTTCCTTCTCACAAGAACCTATTACGCGCGTATCTTCCCAACTTTGTAATCAGTGAAGTCACCTTGAAAGTCACCTTGATGGCTTGAAATTGGCCATGGTGGGAGTATTTACACCATGAAAACTGGCCAATGCTACAGATCAGGGTGTCCCCCTGGGAGACCCAGTTGTTAAACATTTACCCGCACACCACCAGACTAACGTGACAAATCCTTATGTACCTACCCCCCAGCTTTGGGAAATCTTGACATTTTGCTGTATTTGTTTCAGACTTTTCATTCTTCTTCTCACATATAAAATAATGCAAAAACAGATGGTTCCATCTGTATTATTCTCCACAATCCCATTCATTTGCTCCCTGATCCAGAAACACAGTTCCATCCCCAACTTGGTGTTTATCATGTTTTAAAAATATTTTTACTACATATGTGTCCATAAATAATACATGGTATTGTTTTGCATATCCTTAGATTTATATCCATCATATTATACCATATGTATCATTCCGCAACCTTTATTTTTTATTTTTATTTTTTTAATTTTTAAATACATTTTATGTTTTTGAAAAGGTTTATACATGTTGACATATGTAATTCTAGTTCATTCATTTGAATTTCTATATGGTGTTCCACTGTAGAAATAAACCAACATTAATTTATTCTTTTTTTCTACTGATGGACAAGTAGGCTACTTCCAATTTTTGTACACATCTTCTGGTGCACATATGCAAGAGTTTTTAAGGTATAATATATTTAGAAGTAGAATTTCTAGGTGCAAAGATATGCCTATCTTAATCTCTCCTGGGTATTGCCAAATTGCTCCCCAAAATGGTTGTACAAATTTACACTCCAACCAGCAGTGGATGAGAGTTCTTGCCAACAATTGGCATTGTCAGATGGCTTAATATTTTTCAATCTGATGGGTGTAAAATGATATCTCTTTGTGGGTTTAATTTGCATTTGCCTGATTACTAGCAAGATTGTACATCTTTACATATGTTCATTGGCCATTTGTTTTTCTCGTTTGTGAATTAAGCATTCATTTCTTATGCCATTTTTCCCCTATAGTGCTGTTTGTTTATCTTTTTTTAAACCAATTAAAATTATATTCTGATTACTAACACTTTGTGATTATATGAAGTGAAAATTTTTCTACCAGTATGTCTCTTGTCTTTCAATATTGTATGGGATAGCTTTTGCTGTGTAGATGCTTTAAAATTTAATATAATCACATTTATTAATCTTTTATTTTACGATTTGTGCTTTTGTGGATGGTTTAACACAGATAGTCCCTCCTGAGGTTATATGGTACCTTCCTATAATTTATTGTACAATTTAAAAAGTTTTATTTTTCTTTGTTAGGTCTTTAACCAACCTAGAACTTATTTTTGTGTAATGTGTTAGGTAGGAATCTATTTTTATTTGCTTTACATGTATTAATATATGCCCAATTGTCCCACCACAATTTAAGAAATAGTCTATCTTCTCATTTCTGATTCCCAATAATGTTTTGCTGTTTTTAGTGTGATGGACTTTCTCATTATTCATTAGATTTATTTCTAAGTATTTGAAAATTTTTATAGTCTTATAGTTTCACAATTTCATTATATTTTATTTTCTATTTGTCCATTGCTGGTGCATAGACATAAAATTGATCTTTGTATATTGGTCTTGTATCCAGTGACATTGTTAAATTGAAATATTAATAAGGCTAATAATTTATAGATTCTTTTGTATCTTCTCCATATACAATCACGTCACCAGTGAATAAAGATGGTTTTTTTTTTCTTTACTCTCAGTCTTTAAGCTTTTAATTTCTTTTTCTTTCCTATTGTGCTGGCTAGAATCCCGAGTACAATGCTAAATAGAATTGGCGACAGCAGGCATTCTTATCTAGATGCCTGTTTTGTACCATGAAGAACAATGTTTGCTATATTTACATTTAAAAAATCAGATTGAAGAAGATCCCCTCTATTCCTGATCAAAAGCCTTATCATGAATGTACATTAAGTTTTGTCAAATGATATTCTGCATCTAGAGGGGAAGTCATATAATAGTTCTTTCTTTTCTGTTGAAGTTACTACATTCAATGAAGTTACATTAATTGATCTGTACCATTATATTACTGAAATAACTATCAATTGGCCCTGATGTATTATCATTTTTATTTATCACTGGATTTGATTTGCAAAATTTTGTTTGGGATTTTTGCATATAAGTTCACGAGAGTGATACCATGTGTTGAAAAGACTTTCCTTATTGCTCCCTTCCTTGTGGTTTTGGCCCTCAATATAGGTCTTTCAAAAGCAATTCTAGTTGTTGGATGGGAAATGGCCCCACAAGAACTAAAATCTAAATATTTTAGATTTTCTAAAATGCATGGATACAAATCAGTTTCATCTACGCCAAGCCAAGCAAGGCCGACGGAACGCTACAAAATTTACTCTGTATTATTTACTCTTATTATTCTCTATAATCCAATTCATTTGCTTCCTTATCCAGAAATACAGTCTCATCCCCAATTTGGTGTTTATCATGTTTTAATAATATTTTTTACTACGTATGCAGTAAAATTTAATCTACATCAATTCCACTGAATTTAACCTACATAATAACCCAGCTCAGCCTAACCTCACCAACACAGTGCAATCCAATTCAGCCTCATTTTATTTAACAAAACCAACCTAACCCTTCAAATTTCAATCCTATACAACTCAACACAACAGATCACTTCTCAGCCTATATAACCTAACTCAACCCAACACAAGCCAATTCAAGTCAAAGCAACTCCCAGCGCCAGATGTTTCCACCATGCAATGAAATTCAGTCTAACTCAATTTAAGAAACTGTTTCAGCAACGCTTCTATTTCAGGAAGGTAGGGTGCTTTGGCTACTATACCAAAATCATGTCTATAAAATGTCTGTTTACCGTTCGTTTTTGAAGGAACCCTTGAAATTATAGCCTCTTCACTATAGGGAGGAGGAAACTGAAACTTAGAAATTAGACCCTTTTCCCCATTCATCTCGCTCCCTTTCTGCCCCCCCGCCCCCCATCCTCACAACGTTTTATCTTAAGTAATTACTGGTCTCCTCTGTATTAGATGGTGAGTGCTTGGGGGCAGGCACCATACCTAATTGACCCGTCTGCCCTCACTGCCTTTCAAAGAGTATTAAGGAAGTGGGGTTGAAATGTATGAATGACCAGAGGGAAAAATCTGAGATGCTCATTCAGTGTTGAAGAGGGTCCGTAGAGGCTTATCCCTTTGGGGGTCCTACTGAGAAGAAAGCTGAGCCGAATCACAGACAGTCCCAGTTTGAATCCTGGCTCTGCCACTTACTAGTTCTGTGTCCTTGGGCAAGTCACATCACCTGTATCCTACTTCATAAAGCGAGGAATAGAGCACCAACTCTAGGGATATTTTGAAGGTAAATATTGGGTGTATACCTATAAAGCACCTAGCACTGTGTCTGATGTATAATGAAGAATTAATAAATAACTACTGTAAACTTTTTTCCAAATTTCCTTGTTCAGTTCTTTCCCTTTGTAGTTTGGGAACAGCTGCCTCTATGGACCAGAAAGACTCAAAAATCTCTTCTAGATCCCTTGTCAAATAATGTTCTCTATTTTTAAAAAAATAAATTTTATTGGGGAATACTGGGGAACATTGTGTTTCTCCAGGGCCCATCAGCTCCAAGTCGTTGTCCTTCAATCTAGTCGTGGAGGGCACAGCTCAGCTCCAAGTCCAGTTGCCGTTTTCAATCTTTAGTTACAGGGGGCGCCGCTCACCAGCCCATGTGGGAATCGAACCAGCAACCCTGTTGTTCAGAGCTCGCGCTCTAACCAACTGAGCCGTCCAGCCGCCCTGAATAATGTCCTCTTTTGTCAAAATTCCATTGGCACAATTACTGAATAGTCACCATTTGTTTTGTATTTCACTATGGTTCCTTAGTTATTATAAAATAAACTTGAGAACAACTGATCTGGCGGAAGTATGAGTTTATATGTTTAAACAATCAGGACACAGTGCATTGTGATAACCACAACCCTTGGGTTCCCACCGTTTGCCAGGCCTGGTGGGTATAGAGCTAAAAACACATGATCCCTGCCCCCAAGGCACATATGGTTTAGTGGAGAAGGTGATGTAGAAATGAGGTCAAAGACAGCCAACTCTGACTGAGGATCTCAGCTGTGGCAGCCACGTGTGCTGGGCGGTGGGTCGTCAGACAGGGAGGTGGTGAATTCTGGACTGTCTTTGGCCAGTCTCTGTCCTCTCTGAACTTCAATTTCTTCATGTCTGTACTGGGGACACGATACACACCTCACTGGTTGTAGAGGGGATTCAAAATGAAACTGATGAGTTCCCTGGTTTATAGGAGATGCCAGGTCCATATTGGTCCTTCCTTCCCCATTTACATGGGTTACTGGGTACCTGGGTGACAACACACACACACACACACACACACACACACACACACACACACACACACAGAGGCACCTACACCTGCGTATTTATAAAGCACGGACAAGACACTGGGAGCAAAATGGAATCAGCAGGGGTTCTAGGCTCAGAAGCACCTCTCCCTTCCCGAAACCAGGCCCATTCCTTGAGTCATGAAGAATCCATTCCTCTGACCTTACATTCCACTCCGAGAGACACACAGTTTATCATCGGAACTACTGGACAAGCCCTCGCTGCTGTCAGACACACAAATGGCCCCGTCTGAACAGTTTGGCCACCACCTTCTCTCTGGGCGCCAGGCTGCCTCAGATCTGGCCTCATGCATAAGTCACATTTGCCGAACCAGGCTGCCAGGACAGCTGGCTCCAAAGTTGATTGCCTCCCCCGCCAAGGAGCCAGACCTGAGTTCTTCCTCATTACAGTCTGGCTGTGGGTTAGGCATTATAAATAACACTGTGCAGACAGCCAGATGGACAGCATGCTCGACTCAGTGACGCTTCATATGTCCCGACAAGAACAGCCCTGAAAATAGAATCCGAGGGATTGGGTAGGACCCACGGAGTTATGGTGTCCTTCCTCGGATGCAGCGGGAAACCCCTTAGCGCCTCTTAGACAGGAAGTGCCTACCTGTTTTCTTTCTCACAAATCCCCACCGAGAAAGGGAAAATCTGTTCAGACCGCCTTTACTTTTTTCTCTTGGCAATGGTTAGCGCAGTGGGAACATTTTCGGGAGCAACACCTGGGCTCAAATCCTGGGTGAGCCATTCACAAGCTATGTGACCTCAGGCAAGTTACCAAACCTCTCTGAGCTTCCGTTTTCTCACCCTTAAAATGAGAGGTGAGAATGGTGCCCAGCTCAAAGGTTGATGTGGGTTTTGGATGGGGATGAGGATCACAGAAAATGCTTGGGGAACCGGAAAGATAATTTTAGGGAGGCATCGGATTAGTAAGAACAACTACTTGGTTACCTCCCTTGATGTATATCAGAGTGGTGAGAGCTGCCCCTCATCACTCAGGGAGAGTTCGACTCTTTCTGATTCCAGGGGCTAAAGAAGACTCCCTCTGAAGAGCAACTCTATTGCTACTGCACCCATCTCCCAGGTTTTCATTATTATCCACGAGGCGGAGGAGCATGATGGGAAGTCACAGGACTGGGGGTCAGGTCTCAAGTCCCGGCTGGGTGACCTCAATACCTAAGTTGATGTTGCAGGCAGCAGAGGTGCCTCAGGGCCATGGAGGAGTCTCTCCTTGCCCTCATGCCCGGCTCCAGGCTATTCTCCTGACATCTGCTATGTCTTAAAATGCCACTAAGAATAGATTTATGCCCCAAGAAAAATTTAGCAATTGCTGCAGTAGCCAGTGGTCCCTTGATTTACTCAGAGGACTGTAATCTCCCTCCAGGGACATCATTCCCCAACACACCTGAGGGTGAGCCTCTTTTCCCCATGGCTCCCCACTGCTTATAGGATTCAGTCCAAGCAGCACTCCTCAGCGTTCAGGGCCACCCCACCTAACGCTGCCCCCACCCCCAGCTCACTCCCATGTTTCTCCCACCTCTTTGGTGCTCCAGCTATTAAACTCCAGGCCATTCCCTGACTACATTACATATGGTCCAGCATCTCACGTTTGTTCATTGTGGTTCCCCCACCTCGAATGCTGTTCACCTGCTTCTCTGTGCAGTTGCATCCTGCACTTCCTCTCCCAGACCACACTGAAATGCCCACTCACGTCAGGTTTCTATTTTGAACCCTCCAGGCAGAGATAAGCAATTATTCAACATGCTAATGCTTATTGACTGCTCACTCTGTATCGGACATTGGGGGTAAAGGTGAAGAAAAGAGATGTCTCTACCTTCTATGGAGCTTACAGTCCAGTGGGAAAGAGAGAGCCAACCATTAGAAACATTCGCAACTGAACATAGACGTAGGAATTTCAATTGGTGTAACTAATGAAAGAAACAGGTTCTAGGAGGATGTATAACAAAGGGCTGTGACTTAAATGGGTGGATCGGAAAGTGCTTCCCCGAGGAAATGATGGTGAAGCATTGGGACAAGTGAGCCCAATGAGTGGGGAATAAGGAGAAGAGCACATGCAAAGTCCCTGTGGCAGGACCAATGGTGCCCAGTGACCACCTGGTCACGTCTGTCCCAGACAGTCCCAGTTGTCCTGAGTTATTCATTAGCAGCACCCTCTTCCTCTCTCCAAAGTGGTATGGTTTGGAAGAGAAATTCTATGGTTGCTCTAGGACTGTGGTCTGTTTAGGGAAGCAAAAGAAGTCCAGGGTGTAAGGACTGTAGGCAGAGGGAGGGCTGACGCTGGAGAGGTTGGCAGCGACTGGACCATATGGGCTTTGAAGGCTGGTGAGTTCATTTTCTCTCCTAAGAGCCATAAGAAACCTTTGAGGGATTTCAGGCAGGTGTTGCCTCTTGAAAAAAACCTACCTTTTCTGTATTCTCCCAAATGTTTGGCCCCTCCTCACTTGAGGACTCACACTGCATATTATGAGTTGTGGTTTCTACATCTCTTCTGTGCCTAGACTGCGAGCTTCTGGAAGGTGAGTAAGAACTTTCCGTGGGCCTCCCTCCAAATCCTTTCCCTTTCTGCTTGCTGGATGTTGGGTGCCCAGGGCAATCTTGGAAGCCACGACAAAGCCTGCACCCACGGGGTAAAGCAGCATTTCCCCTACTCCTTTCCCTGAGCCAACCTGGAACCTCGTTGAGTGGTTTCTGTGAACCAGAAACTAACTTCTATTGTGTCTGAGCCATTATAAATATTGGAAATACATCTTGGAAATACTCAAAGGGAAGATACCAGCTACTGTGCATTTAGCTCATGCCATACGTCAGGTTCTATGTATATGTTACACACACTATTTAATTTAATCCGTACAATAGCCACCTTCTAAAGAAACAAAGACTCAGAGAGGTAAAGCGACTTGCCCAAGGCCGCACAGCTAATGAGTGGAGGAACTGGGATTTGAACCCAAGAATGTCTGATTCAAAAGCTAAACACCAGCCATGGAATAACCAGCCCTCGTTTCTCTTTTCACCATCTGGAGCAGTGAGAGTCTCCTCACCCGGCAGACCTAGGGATGTAGGCTAACCACTCCCCCACCCCTCACCCTCCTGTGCGCCCCGCCAGGCAGAGCTTCTCCAGAGCAGACGCTGGGGTGGGGGATGGGGTGGGAGAGACACAGGGTGTCCCTCCCCCCGCAGCCAGGGACTCTGGTCCCGCCTCTACATCAAGTACCATCCCAGACACAGGCTGGTTGTATTTCTTTCACCCGCCTGCAGTTTGGCAGGTACCTCGAAGAGAAATGCTCTTAGATTCATTTAAAAGTCTAAGCAGGAACAGCACAAATTATTAGTGTTTGAAATATTTATAAAGTCTCTTGTTTGCGGTGGCATAGGAGGCGATAGACCACAAATAAAAGAAAGCGGCGGATGCACAGCCTGGGGAGAGACGGAAAGGAAAGGGACGTTGCTTGTCTAACGTCGTCTGTCTACTGCCGCCTGGTTTCCGCAGGCTGCTAAGCCAGGTGAATTTTCACTCTGCATTTCCTCAAACTAACTTCCTTTCTACCGCGCTCGCGCCACACCTCCACCCTTGAGATGACCTCCCAGACTTTCAAACTGGGGGCTTAAAATCACATACCATAACTTTCGGGAAAGCTGGGTGAAGGGTATATGCGAACTCTCTGGGCTATTTTTTAAAACGTTTCTGGCTGTCTAAAATTATTTCCAAAAAATAGATCACAAAACGTAAACTTACGCCATGTTTGAGCTGGAGGAGAACATGGAGAAAAATGTCTTTTTTCTCATTGGATGGATGGAAAAACTGAGACCCAGAGTGTGAAGTCTGAAGTGACCCAGTGAGTCAGAGCTGAGGTCTTCTGACTCCCACCCGAGACCTCCCCCTTTGCTGACCTTCCACGGCTTCAATGCCCAAACCAACAAGTTAGAAAAGTGGCGTTCCAGTCCTGATTTGAGAATTGTAAGGCTCTGACTCAATCACATACACAATGTATTAATGTGTATGTACCTATGTATGTGTGAATGAATGCACTCATACACTCATTCATTCACTAACTCAATAAATACTGTTTTATGTGAGCAAGATAGAGATGGCCCTACCATGGAGGACCTATAAAAAGATGTGGGTTCAGTTGAAGTCCAGCCTCCAGCGGACCTCACAAGGAGCTCTGGATGGTGAACAGCACCGCAGCTGGAGCTGGAGGCATTGGACTCTCAAAGGATCTGGGTAGGGCAGCAACAGCATTTACTACCTGGGAAGCTGGGATCTCATCCCAGGGAAGATGAAGACGGGAAGATGGGCTAAGAGTATGGAATTCACCCTCGCCATGTGAAGGAGCTGGGTGGGCTATTCACCCACTGACTCCCGTCAATCATCACGGAAGGCTATTCCCAGGGCAGCTTAATTCCCAGCCTGAATGAGCAGCTGTGCTCGGCCTGGAGGGCTCCAGCAGATGGAGAAAGCCCTGAGGCAATGAGCCCTGGGTGCTGGAGGGTGGAAGTTGGGCAGAGGTGCCCATCCCTTAGATGTGTGGGCTTGAAGCTGGGGGAAGCATGGGGCCTGTTGGCTGAAGCACCAGAGAGCAAGAATGTCACAGAGGTGCGGCTGGGGTGGCCATCATGGCTCTTTTCATGCTGCAGATGTGGGTCTGAAGTCACGGTGTCATTAGAGTAGGTGGCTGGGGCAGAGACTGGGGAGAGGAAAGCTGGGAGCACAGAGTCACTGAGAAGTTACCTGGAAGGGTGTGGCTGGCCTGGGAACCCGCCAGGCTTCTGAATTCCTTCCTTCCTTCCTTCCGTCCTTCCTTCCTTCCTTCCTTCCTTCCTTCCTTCCTTCCTTCCTTCCTTCATTCATTCATTCATTCAACAGACATTTATTGAGGGCCTATAATGTGCCACTATACATATTGTATATGGCATTGTGCTAGGTTTAGGGAATATGATGGATAAACAAGACAGACAAGGTCCCTGCCCCCTGGGAACTTATAGTCTGTAAGTGTGTGTGTATGTGTGTATCTGTGTGTGTGTGTGTAGTAATTAAATAAATAAACAAGATAATTTCAGATACAGATATATTTAGTAAAGGAAACCAACAGGGTGCTGAACGGAGAGTGTCTGATGGTATTTCTGACAGGCTGATCAGCGAGAGATTCTCTGATCATACCCATTGTACAGATGAGGAAACTGAGGCTTTGAGAGGTTTTTGTAACTTGCCCAAGCTAGTAAGTGGTCCCATTTTAGATCCCAAGTCTTTCTCCCTGTAGTAGCTTCTCCTGGACTTTGATTAAATACACTTTCTTCTTCCCCCATCAGTCATTTTGTGATTTGGAGACCAAGACCCTGATCCTCTTGAGTCCTGACCCGGACTCTTCTGGCCGTGCACTGGCTCTGCAATAAGCTGCGGGGCCAGCCTCACGGTGGCAGCCATCAGAGTCCAGTAGAGCATAGAGACTGGGACACAGTGAGGTCAGTCCTGTCCTCACCACTTGCTCACTGTGGGGCCTTGGAGGAGTGACCTCACCTCTCCGAGCCTCAGTTCCCTTCTCTGTCACATGCCCATACCAGTCGTTCTCCCTCCTGGCACTGTGGAGAAGATTAAATGAGCTAACACTTGGGTAAGACTTGGCACTGAGCCCAGCATAGAGTAAACACTCTCATTGATCTTGGGGGACAGCCGTTTACCCCAAATATTCTGATCACTTGTCAGGGGTCCAACTGGGCAACCAGAACGCAGGGACCCTTAGCTCAGGTCTGCGTAGCGCTCAAGTGACCCCAGGTCAAGGTGGGGGGTGGAGAGGGGAAGATTTTCTGACTCTGGGTCAGGACTGCCAGAGCCAATTAGGGGTGTCAGACAGATAGCAACCTCCAGCACCCAAGCAAACCAATGTGGCGGCCAACGGAGGGGCCAGCTTGTTCTGACCTTAAACCCAAATGCTGCTGCCCACATCTGCAGCTAAATAAACCAAGTAAATCATGCTGGCAGATAGATAATTAAATAATTATCAGGCACTTAATAACAAGGAGTGGGTGTTCTGAATTACCATATTAGACAGTGTCTTTGAGGACTAATTGTTGCATTACATCAGAGTTACTCATTCATTATTCTTGTCATTTCGGGTGATAATTTGCACTTTAGGAGACAGCGACAATTTTAGCAGGCAATTAGAGACGTGTCAGGCCTGGCCCCGTGAGTTACTGTCACAATTATTGCTTTTTTTCCAGTGTCCTCATTTGCAGCCATGTATTTAAGGGAAGTTGGGTAATTCCAGGCCCGGGCACAACAAGTAACCCCTGGGATGGTGACAGGGCGAGGACATGGTGGCCATTGCTGTCAGAACAAGGGACCGCTTCTGAGAAGCGGAGCTGCAGAGCTGGGGCCAGCGGGCAGAGTGGAGTGGGGCGTTCTCCTCTGCTGGCAGACGCCACATCCAGTCTCTGAAAACGAGGATTCTGCCTCCCCCCACAGTTCTGGAAACTGTTTACTTCTCTCCCTCCAGGTCCCTTGCCACCCACCCGCCCCAGCCCTTTCTTACCACTTACCTGAAGCTTTGTGATGCATTCTTTGCAGGCGTTGGGGAAGCAGAAGGGAGGAGGGAGGAAAAAGAAAAGAAAGGAAGCTGTATTCATGATGCCTTTTATTTTCTGCGTTTTATGATGTTTTGACATCTTGGTGCCTTACAAACCCAAGGAGGGATGGCTCCTCCCAGGGTTGCCTAATTCCTAGAGCTAACAAACAATTCCTCTTTCAGCACACCTTTGATACACAAACCGACCAACTCAAAGACCACACGCCCATCCACCTTCTTTTATCAGTCTCCTGCAGTCCAACACTTGATCTCCCTGCCTGAATCGCCCCAGGGCCAGGTACCAGACAGCCGGAGACCACCCCTGCATAGTCCAGAGTCTGCCGACATTATTCAAACTAGCCAATCCTAAATTGGCTTACCCTGCCTCACCTGTGCCTTCTTGCAAAAACCGCCATCCAGTCTCTGCTGCGTGCTGTCCCCTCGCACCTTCCGCCTCCTGACCAACCCTGGTGCTTCCCTGTGAGACCTAGCGTGGCCGTGGCGAGCCCCCTCCTCTTGAGAACTGTGAGTAATAAACCATCATCTCCTGAGCTGTGGGCCTCAGCTTACCTAATAAAAACAAAACCGTGGGTGTATTTTAAAGCAGCAGAGAAGAATGGAGGAGAGAAGAGACTAGAAGAAGAAAGAGACAAAAGGAGGAGAGAAAAAATAGAGGAAGGAGGAGAGAGCAATAAGAAAGACGGAAATGTGAGGAGAAGAAGAGATTAAAAGGAGGAGGCAAGAAGATTAAAGAAAAGAGAGGAGAAGGAGATAAGAGGAAGAGAGATCAAGGTGGAAAGGAAGGAGGGAGGGAGAGAGATCGTGTGGGAGGGGAGAATGGAGGAAGGGAGATTGCACATGAAAGTTATATTTGAAACTAACATTTTTTTTTTCATGGCTCAGAGTGTTTACTTTTTGGTGAAATTCGATGTCTGGGTTCATTTAGCCACAGTTGACTCTCTTGACCCTGGACCACTTGAGAACAGAGAGTGTGAATCAGTGCCTCAGAATAGGCCCTCAGAAAGTATTTTTCACTCACGACATAGAGGGAATCAAGAAAAATAGAGCATGGTTCGACCCAAATGCAAAAAAACTGTGCAGGAAGAGCAGGAAGAAGGTTTCAACTTCTAACCAGCTACTTCTCAGCTCTGTCTTTAGCAATTAGAATAGAAGAGACCATGATGGCTGAATCGGGCCTCCCTTTCCCTTGAGTTAACCTTGGGAAAGAGCTATCAGCTCAGGACACTCCTGGCGACAGAAAAGAGGGCTACCACCGAAGTGACATACAGGCCAAGTGACCCTCGGAAGCGGCAAATTCATCACGTAAGATCAGGGATTTGGAGTAGTGGTTCTGCCACTTGTTAGCTGTGTGACTTGGGCAAATCACATCTCTGAATTTATTTTCTCATCTGAAAGTGGATAAGGTAGTGGCCATTGCTCAGCTGTAGCCAAATTAAGTCTATAAAGAAGTGAGCATAGCATCTGACATGAGGCAAGGGTTTAGTAGGTAACAGGTGGGAGTGACTGTTTATTATTAGCATTTTAAATTTGCATTTTATGTGGTTGTCTGCCCCTGGGTGGCTTTGATCTGGACTTATCATGTCCCTGGTTCTGTTGGGATAGAAGATGATTCTGGTGTGTTCCCACTGGTTCCAGACAAGCCTCTTTACGATGGTCCCTCTGAGGGTTAGAATGCTGCTTTGACCTCTCTCCTTAGGGCCCTGCTCTGCACCACAGGTCCATTTTCTGACTGGGAAGAGGAAGGGGTGGGGCATCCATAACAGATCCTGAGCTGCCACTGCATGCCACTTAACACTCATTATGTCACTCAAGTCTCACAGTAGACTCTGAACCCACTTTACAGATGAGGAGACTGAGGCTACAAGCATTGGAGTAGGTCCTCAGGGTGATACAGCCAGTGAATGGCAGAGTCAAGATTTGAACTCAACTCATGACTTTTTTGCAGTCCCCCTTGCCTCCTAAGAGGCAGTATTATCACCTTATGGGGTCACCCCACAGGAGAGCGACTCAGGAAGCCAGGGCAATGGACATATTTCTGCAGCATGATCGGCTTCCTATGGCCAAATGTGTTTTCTTTCAATATTTAAAAAGTTATATTTGAAAAAAACAGAAACCACTGAAAATTAAAAGCAACTGGGGCAACGCATCTATCTCTAGCTATCTCTCTATCTATCTCTATTTAATCTACCCTGTTTCCCGAAAATAAGACCTAGCTGGACAATCAGCTCTAATGCGTCTTTTGGAGCAAAAATTAATATAAGACCCAGTTATATATTATATTATATTATATTACATTATGTAATGTTATAAGACTGGGTCTTATAGTAAAATAAGACCGGGTCTTAAATTAATTTTTGCTCCAAAAGACGCATTAGAGCTGATTGCCCAGCTAGGTCTTATTTTTGGGGAACACAGTATCTATCTATCTATCTATCTATCTATCTATCTATCTATCTATCTATCTATCTATCTATCCATCCATCCATCCATCCATCCATCCATCCATCCATCCATCCATCCATGCACCTACCCATCTACTTATCTAAAACATATATGCATATAGATATATAGATATATGCACACACTACATACACACACATATATGCATAAGCTAAATGGAGTTAATTAAGTTAAAACCACAGTAAATCTGACAGACACAGATTAACACGATGGTCAAAACTGTAGGAAATATAGTATTTTGAAAAAGAATAAATCCAGCCAATTACAGATTTATGTTGACTCCAGCACAGTTACCACAGTTTTACAATAATCGTTGATCAATCATCGTTTTATGACAAAACTATAATTTTCACGTGTTTCACCCTCACCTAAAAGTTTCCTCGTTTGCCTAATTCCCAGAATACTATTCCGTAAATCTTCCTCTCCACAATATGAAGTAGATAATAAGAATGCCATGGAAAATTTGCTTAACTGTTTAAACTACAGTTGCAAATGATTTATAATTAGGGCCAAATCTAAGACAAAACATTATTAAAGTCAAAACCTGCTGTAAATTGGCTTGGTCTGCTTGGGTCTTAAGCAATTTATTGGGGTTTGATGACAGCATTTCCTCTGGTGAGATCCAAGGGGTCAGCTGACACCAAGGGGAGATATTTATGAGTAAGGGGATGGTGTGGAAATCGCTGGGGCGTCCCTGGTGGCATCAGCTAAGGGGACAGACATGACTCCACGCAACACCTTCAAAGGGAAAACACTCAGTGTAGGTTTGTCCAGGCAAGTTAACCACAGACGAGGGGCCCAGAGTCCACCCTGCTCTCCCCGTGGGCTGATTGCCTTGGAGTTTTTCATTTCACAAAGTTATTGGGAATAAGTCTAACCATTAGAGAGCCATTAATGCAACATGTGTTTATTGAATGCGTACTATGTGCAGGTTACTGGGGATACAGTGGTTAGCAAATGAGGATAATGTCCCTGCTCTCATTGATTGTAGAGGGGAAAAAACAGACAAGAGCTCTTCCTGGTGGTGGAGGAGATGCAGGCAGCAGGTAAGAGGGGAGCTGGTAGGGAGTGAGGGATGATAGTAAGAGGTGGGAAGGATGCTGGTAGGAGTTGGGAGGGAGGCTGAAAAGAGGGGGAGGGAGGCTGGTAGAAGTTGGTAAAGTCCATTTAAAATAGGGTAGTCAGGGAAGACCTCCTGGAGGAGGTGATAGTTCATCAATCAGTCATGGGTGAGGGAGTGAACCATGGGCTGTTTGGGAAAAGACCATCCTTGGAGGAGAGCTCAGTAAATGCAGAGGCCTTAAGAGGAGAATATCCCCAGCAAGAGCCCAGTGTGATTGGAGCAGAGTGAGTGAGAGAGAGAGGAATCCAGGGCCCACACAATGTGCTGGGGGGACCTTGGCTTTCATAGTGATAAAGAAGCTATTGGAGACCTGGGCATTTTGAAAATGATCGTTCTGGATGATGTCTGGAGAATAGACCATCAGGGGAAGCATAGAAGCAGGGCGGTGAGATGGAAGGCTTTCCTGTTCTCCAGGTGTGACAGGAAGATGGCTTAGACCAGGAGGTCCTGGTCCAGAGGAGGAGAGATGGTTGGACTTGAAATATTTTTTGTAGTTGGGGGTTGACAGGTCTTGTTGACAAATTAGATGTTGGATGTGACAAGAAGAGAGGAGTAAAGATCAGTTCTAGGTTTTGGCCTGAGCAACTGGGTGAACAGTGGTGAGGTTTCCTACAATGGGGAGGACTGGAGCATGGCAACAGGTTGGAGAAAGATGACTTTGGTGATGGACGTGTGAAGTTTTAGATGCTCTTAGTGTCCAGATGGGGATGTCGAAGGAGCAGGCAGATATATGAGTCTGGAGTTGAGGAGAGAGGTCAGGCTGGAGACATAAATTGTGAAGGCATCAGCCCAAGGATGGTTTTAAAGCCATGAGCTCACTAGGAACCGAGGACGGATAAATATAAGAGAAAGTCTGAGGGCTGAGTCCTGGAGCCTGCAACATGTAGACGTTGGAAGACAGGAGAAGCCCCAAGTACAGTGCATTGTGAAGGAGCTGTGGTTGGCATAGGAGGAAATCCAAAAGAATGTGATGCCTGGGGGAGGAAAGAACCAAGCCGTGAACTCTATCAAAGACTTCCAGGAAGTCAAGTAAGATGAACCATGGGCCCTGACCCCTGGCTTTGGAAACATGGTGGTCATCAGCCGGCCACCGGGGCATCAAGAGTTCTGAATTCTTGGACCACACTGGACATTTCATCATCGACCTTCACCGACAGACATTCTAAGAGTCAATGGTATCAACATTGCTTTATTTATTGGAGACATGCCTTTGAGGAATGTCTTCCATTGTATCGTAGCTGCCAAGGCATGAACACTGATGGGAGGTATTTCTTCCGGGGAAATGGCAAGGAAATCTGCTTCTTTGAGCAACGGACTGAATTTTCCATCTTAAAACTCCTTCTTTGCTTTGGCCCCCAGTTGACTGACATCTGCATAGGGAGTGCGTTTTTGTGTGTGTCAAACTTACTCTTGGCCGCGCTTTATTATTATTATTTTAATTCTCATTTTCCCTTTGCCTTGGTGACCTTGTCTATTTTATTTTAATCCTCTTCTAATGTGTGTATTTCTCTCTAACACGTGTATTTCTGATATGTAATCACTGCAAATCGTTTTGGAACCATAAAGGGGTGGAGGGGTAAATAGCGTAGCAAATGCCAAATGTTATGACTGTTTCATAGATACCACTGAGCCATGCTTAAGAACCTGTACGCGTCATGATGGAGAGGAAATAGCCCTGGGCATGGAGCCAGGATTTATTCTCGTTCTGGCTCTGCCACTAAATAGCTGTGTGACCCTGGCAAGTCAATTCCCTTCTCTGAGCTTCAGCTTCTCTGATGCTCAAACACAGGGGTTGTACTAGCTCAGGGGTAGCAAACGTGAGGCACACAAACCCTGACCATCACCTAGGTCCATAGCCGACATCACTAATCAATAAGGCAGTCACTGGCATTGAGCGTAAAGAAGACTTCAGAATCCTTCTTAACACAGTTCTTCAGGCCACAGCTATCAATTAATAGGAGTTGGCATGCTAAATGAGGTCTTCTGGCATTACAGGACTAAACACTATCTCAGAGTGAGGTTGATTGCTGGCCATGAACTAGAACTATAGTATTTTTTGGTGGGGGGGACAGTCCATTGCTCCCAAGAAAAAATGCCAAAGCAGGAGAGCCGGGAAGACATTGTGGAAAGGCTCTATAATAATCATAAAGGACACCATGCATATCCTAGCATTTGTCATTGGCTATATCACCAAGAATGACATTTGGACCATACCTTCTATCTAAGATGAGAGTTTGGGAACTTGGGACGTAAAGTCCCGTTACATATCCACGTCTGAATGCTTATTCATAGAAATAGCAATCTGTCTTCTATCAGAACATGCAAACTCATTTAATTTCCATATTTTATTGTGTTTTACTTTCAAATAGAAATCAGAACATAACCCAATATTTCTATAAATCACCCTTCATACATTGGGAGGGAACCCTTTTCTTAATGGACAACGTGGATAACGAATTTTTAATTAATTGATTGATTAAAGAAATGCCCTGTCGCTGAGTTACAACTGAGTATACTTATATCTATGTTCTTTGTCCAGGATTCATTGAGCTCCAATGGTGCAATTCACACAGTAATAAGATGTTTTCTTCCAGTAACCCTACCAGGTAGCTAATTGTATTATTCCCATCTTATCGTTGAGGAAACTGAGCCTTAAAGAGATGAACAACTACACCAAGTGTTTTCTAAAACCTTCTTCAATGGTATCTCTGATGTAATAAAATTCTAATCATGAAATTTGTACAAGAATTCTGGTTTCCTACCATTGTTTTAAAACACCAATGAGAAATTGATGACGGCTTCCATAGAGAGTACACAAATAGGCTTCTATCTCAGAGAGAAGGCAGTAGTTTCTACATGGCCCATTTCCTCATTTAATCACCACTTCAACCTGTGAGGTAGGCACTGTTATGATACCCTTTGTATAGATGAGAAAACAAAGGCTTTGAAAGCTATGCCCTGACCAAAGTCATAGGATTTGAAGCCTGTGTGTGTGATTCCACCCTCTTTCTTCTGTGATAAATCTACCTCTCCGGAGTAAGCCCAAGCAGGCATCACTCCTTTTCAGAAACGAAAATGAAGGGACAAGATGATTTTGGGGATTTCCAAATGTGGATCCTTTTTAAATTCATAGGCACAGATGCTGGGGGTGGAGGGAGGGAGACTTGGCCAGCGGGGGAAAGACGTGGTGTCAGACGGCTGTTTGCATATGGTGATCTTGGTCTCCTTTAGCGAGTGACAAGTGGGTTACCAGGCTCTGCAGGCAGAAATTTTTTTTGAGATCCACTCTGGGCCAGGCACACCCGACAATACATATTCCCCAAATGAGTGATGGTTCAATGGATGAATGAACGGTCACCCTGCCGCTCCCATTCCATACTGGCAGACCAAACTCCAGTACATATCCTATATGCTGCATCTTTCAAAAACCCCTTTACCACACTGAGCTCTGCCTGCTCTGCCCTCCAGAGCTCCAGAGGCCCTAACAGCTCCCCTCTGCCCCCACCCATGTCTGTCTTTGGAGCTGCTTCCAGAGGATTTGCTGTAGCAGCAGGAACTGGCTGACAACACAATTCTTCCTGTTTCCTGGGAAAGCCTTTATTTTGCTTTGTTGTGCAGTTGAAAGAGAGCATGCACAAAACTGTCAGGAAAGGCTCCGCTAGGCTGGGCTGTTTGGGACACAGGGATGCTGGGCTGGGAAGAAAGCCAGCCTTGGGGGCAGGGAGGCTGGATTTGAATCCATCTCAGCGGTGTGACCCTGGATACGTCATTGGTGCTCACTGATCCTAGGTTTGGCTGCCTTTCAAATCAAGGAGGCTGGATGAGATGCCGTTGAGGTCTTTTCTAGGTCCAAAACCTAGGTTTAGGAGTAAGGTCACAAACAGCGCCTTGCATGAAAAAGCAGCCGAAGAAACCCGTGCTGGCCTGATTTCAACAACAGCTGACCCCCAGATCCTTTTCTGAGGACATCTTTGGAGAGAGGCAGGAGAGAGGGTATTGGGCCCTGGCGTTGTGTTAGGGGAAGAGAGGGTGATGCAAGGTGGTAGAAGAAAGACTTGAAGAGAATGAGAAATTGCAGCAACTTTCCCCAGAGCTGCTTCTGGTTCTCGAAGCAAGCAAAAAATAAAGCAGGAGGGGGGAAAAAAAGACGCATTTATTTTGGAGCTGTATCGGAAGCAGAAGTGTCAACTGGCTGAAATGCCGCCTTCTCCTGCCGGCTAACGGTGCACGCGACAGCCTCCACATCCAAATGAGGGAGCGATTAGACTGCTTGCCTCTGAAGATGGATTTCTTGGTTGGGGGAGTGGGGTGGGGGTTGGGCTGGTGTAAAGGGGACGGCAACATTAGGCTTTGGCAAGTTAATTAGGGTTCAGGAGTCCAGCGAGCGGGGAGAGAGGATGGATTTGCATAAAGCCCATTTGCATAATGTTCTTCACAAATTGTGCAGCCAGAAGGCTGCTGGGCTGGCACGGAGGGGGAGGTAGTTACATGTCTACATGCTGGAGGCAGCAGCCGCCCGGAGGGGGAAGGGCGAGACACAAAACGGGACCCCCCTTTGCCTCCACCCTGTCCTGCTCTGTCTTCACCAGACCCACCTTGCAGTAGCTTTCCCCCAGGCCTCCCAATTCCATTCTTCCCCCCTGCCCCCACCCCCTGCACTCAGCATCCAGCCTCTCCAAGTAGTCAGAGAGATTTCTAAAGTGCCTGTAGGAGCATAGCTCTCCTTTGCTTAAAACATTTCTGTGACTCCCTCAGAATTAAGTCCCAGCTCCTTAGGCAGCCTACTCACCCACTGAGCTCTGAGACTGGCCCCTTGCCCCCTCCTGACCCCATCTTCTCTGTTGTTCCTTCTTTCTACCTAAGCTCCATCCCACTGAATGACTCTTGGGTCTCTGAATTTGCTTTGCGACACATGCCTTTGCTCCTTCTCGTCACCTGTCTTGAAATGTCCACCCCACAGATCCCAGCTTCTTTGTGGCAAACCCTCACTTCCCTGTTCCAAATGCCTTGCTCCTGAGGCATCTCCTGCGTCCTCCTCGGTGGAGTGGAAGCCCCGCTGCGCGTGGCAGATCTGATCACACCGTGTAGGACTTGCACAGGGGAAGGTCTCTGTCCCCATCAGGCTCCTCCAGGAAAGAGATTTGCAAGACGCCTTTCTGTATCCAGCCGGGCAGGGGCATGCAAACAGTAGGTACCTAATAAATGTTGATTGGATGAATGAACTATATTGCCACAGCCAAAGAAGCCAAGGATTGAGACCAGGTTCCAGTTTGCCTGAAATGAGCCAGACCAACACTTGAATATCACTGGGGTTCTCTATCCATCTTCTTTCTTTCCAGAAGCATCCACCAGTCCTGTGTTAGGAGCTGCAGTGGACGCGGAGAAGGCGTCAGGAGGGCGTGGTGGATTCTGAGCTGCACCCTCCATGGAGAGTAGGGTCATAAAAGGTGGACAAAAAAGGGGAAAGGGCGTCCCAGGCTGAGCAAACAGCGTGTGCCAAGGCAGGGCGGTTGGAAAGTGCATTGAGCCTTTGGAACTTGGGAAGGGGGTTGGCTGGGCTGGAGCCAGGGATGAAACTGGAAAAAACATGGCGAGTCTTGAATTCTGAATTGAAGAGGCTGAAATATATCTGGTAGATTTTTGCAAGCCCCTGAAGGTTTGTGATCAAGGAGGAGAAAGTAAACAGTTGCGTCTACTGAGCACCTACTGTGTGGTCACTACACATGTGAGTCCATTCAACGGCCGTGCCCAGTAGGTATGATTCTCCCTGCCATTACCCGTTTGGAGGACAGACATGCTGTCTAGTTACCTGCCTGTGCTCTCACTGCTCATAAGGGGTCGCGTGACGCAGGACTTAGAACCCTTGTTTCAAATTCTGTTGAGCCTTGTGAATCTGATTTGTTTATGTTGTAGAGAAATAGGTAAAGAGAAAGGAAATAGAAGAGAGAGGCAGAGAAAAAGGGGCAGAGAGAGAGAGACAGTGAGAGGGGGCAAGCAGACATTGTCAGAAAGAGAGAGAGAGAGAGAGAGAGAGAGAGAGAGAGAGGAAATCAATGGGGAGATGGCTCAGAAGGTCAGAAGAAAGGAGGAAAATCACAGGTGTCAGTTGCCCTGGAGAGCATCAGGGGTGCTTCTTGCTCTAAGACAGAAATGCCTAATAGGACTTCCTGGGACAATGCCCTCGGTCTGATGTCCAATACAATAGCCACTAACTAGCCTCATGTGCCTAGTGAGCACTTGACATGTGGCCAGTGCAACTGAGAAACTGAATTTTTAATTGCATTTAAATTTAAATTTGAATAGCCATGCATTTAAATGTGTTACTTTAAATTTCAATGTGAGTAGCCACAGGAAGGTGGTGGCTGCAGTATCAGACCTTGAGTGCAGCTTTAAGAAAAGTCCTTCTCTTTTCTGTCAAGGGCCTGGCTGGGGTTTTCTTTGGGTCTTTCTCGGCTTCCCCACCTGCGACTCTGTTCTGAGTCAGGCGTCTCTGACGTTTCTTTCTCATATTCCTGGACATCCCGCCCACGCCGAGGTTTAATTTTAGCTGATTCTCTCTCAAGGACAAAGTATATATTTTTATTTTAATTTATGTCGCCTGAACCATTTCCAAGTTTTACTTTTAGAACCTGTCAATATTAGTGACATGTGGCATTTTAGGTACTTTTCTGCTGGTGGGGCCTAAATTTATTGTCATTTTATGTCACTCGGCAAAATGCACAAAGTGCCAGAAGTGTTATAAACAGAGACGATTTATGTCCGGGTTGGGGTGAGGTTAAGAGAATGAATATAATCCATTTTTTTCAGAGACTTTTATGCGACTGTGCAGGCCGGCAGGTGCACGTTTGACACTCGATGGGAAGTCTTTTCCAAGTAACAGAGGATGGCAGATGTAGGCCGAGCCCAATTACTGCTGCCATAATGGGTCACCCCGTGCACTTGTGTGGACTTGGTCCCCGGTCCCAGGCACCCAGCATGAGCTGTGCACACAGGAGGTGCTCAATGAAAGCTTCTGGAAGAAAGGATGGAGAAAGAGAATGAGACACAAAGGGAATTCCAATGACTGTATGCCACCCTCGTAAGCGTGCTCTTTTGGAAATCTTGTCACTCCACTGATCAAAACCTATCGATGGCTCGCCAGTACACTTGAGTTCCAGCTTATGAGGGCCTCCAAGATGTGGCACCTAAGGGTGTCTCTGGCCTCACCTGTCCTGAGTGACTTGCGATGTTCTGACAGTTTCACATTCAGACTTCTTCCTGCCTTTGCATGCCCTGTTCCTGCAGTCGGAAGTCCCCCTTCCTCTTTCTCCTCTTGGTCACTCTTTTCTAACTGGCTCAAAGTCCCCTGTCCATTCCCGTCTCCCTTCCTATATCCCCTGCCAAGAAAGTTGATTGCTCCCTCTTTGGGGAATCTCCTGTCATATATATATATATATATATATATATATATATATATATATATATATACACCTTTATTGAAGGGCTCTTCATGTTGACTTACTGACTTTACTTCTGGGTTGTCCCCAAAAGATTATGTGATACCTGAGAGCTTCTGGGTAGCCCCATTCATCTTATGGAGAAGCTGAGAAATGAAACATAATTGGCTGGTATAACAAAGGGGTGCCAATCGGGTGGGTGCTCAGCGTCCCCACTGCTGGCTTAGGATTTAGCAGTGCTGGGTCTGCTAAATCAATTACCGTTCCACCGGCTTTCCGATTTCAATTCCATTCTCCCTGTCTTTCTAAGTTTATACCTTTAAAAATGCCTTTGTTGTAGTTTTATTGCATTCTGTGGAGGAAAATATATTAGAGGGGTGCACTCAATCCCCCATCTTAACCGGAAGTCGGTAACACATGAAGGAATAGTTCCGTTAGACTTTGAGCAAATTGCTTTTTTACCTTGGGTCTCTGATTCTTCAGGTATGAAATGAGGACATTGGGTTCAATGAGTCCTAGGGACCAGCCAAAGCTCTAGAAGGGGACAGTGCTGGCTCAGACGTGCCTGGTGGGCCGTGAGCAGGAGTTTGGAACTTACGTGACAGTAGCCATTCCCTGTGATCTTCCATTGTTACCAGCATTCCACTTGGGCCACTCGTTTTCCTGCTACCTACCATCTGCGTCGTGCCTCCCCAAGTCTGTGGTTGGTGGCAGGTTCTGAGGTTCCCCCTTATTCAACCATAGAGACAGTCACTGGCACTGGTTTGGTGCCGCAGCTGGTGCAGAGCTCTCACCTGACTAATGGAACCCTTGAGCCAATCTTGAATCCCATTTTACAGATGAGAACTCTGAGGCTTAGAGAATGGAAGGGACTCACCTAAGGTCACGATGGGGCAAGTCGGTAAGGAGCCAAGTGCCAATCTGGGTGTGGCTGACCTTCAACCCTGATGTGTGCAGAATCCCAGCCATGGTGAATGCTCAGCTTACATTTGTTTGGAGCGGAAGGTGATGACAGCTGGGTTGGGTCATTTAGGAGCACGACTGTAGCCACAAGGGCAAGACACATCCTTTAAAAATCAATTCTATAGCATGACATTGTCAGGGTTCCCCTGCATTATAGCATGTATCAGTGCTTCATTCCTTTTTTATGGCTAAATAATATTCCACGGTATGGATAGACCACAGTTTGATTTTTCATTCCTCTGTTGATGGAATAGACATTTGGGTTGTTTCCTCTCATTGAGTATTATGAATAATGCTGCTATGAACCTTGGTGTATGAATATTTATGGTCATACATTGCTAAGCGAAAGAAGCCAGACACAAAAAGTCCTGTAGTTTATTATGATTGCATTTACATGGAATACCCAGATTAAGTAAATCCACAGACAGAAAACAGATTAGTAACTGCCGGAGTCTGCAGGGAGGAGGAAAAAGTGACTCTTTTATGGGTATGAGGTTTCCTTTTGGGGTGATGAAAATGTTTTGAAACTAGATAGAGGTGATAGTTATAGAACATTGTGAAGTTATTAAGTGCCACTGAATTGGACACTGTAAAAGGGGTAATTATATGTCTTGTGAATTTCACCTCAATAAAACAATTTCTAAAGATTTCACTCAAGTAACATTCAACAAGGCCTACTGTGTATTTGGTAAGTGTTAAGCTCTCCATTTGAAAACATATAGTAGGCACTTGGGGCAAATTTGGGCTATAAATTCACAAATTGTCAAGTGGACTGTTTCTACCTTCAGCCAAGTCTGGTCCCCAGAGCAGTGACATCAGCGACCCCTGGAGCTCGTTAGAAATGTAGAACTTCGGTCCCAATCCCCACCTACTGAAGCTCTGTGCAAAGCACATGTTCACCTCCTGAGCCCACTCCCCAATCTTCTTTTCTAATTACTGAAGAGAGAAACGGTGAGACGGATTGAGGATACATCCCCCTGAAGTCTGTCCTGACTGAGTAGGACTTGAGGTCGATTCTCTCTCTCTCTCCCTCTTTCCCTCCCCCTCCCCCCTCTGGCTCACTATCCTTATGTCTCTCCCGCTCCCCTCTCATCTCTCCCATGCTTCCCCCACTCAGCCCAGACCCTACCCTTCTGCACCCTCTGAATTGATTTTTCTCACTCATCTTGGCAGGTTAGTAATCACTGTTCTCAGCAGAAATTCCTTCCATTTCATTACACTGGGTGAGAAATAGTGGGCAGCCGGGGGTGGGGTCGGGACTGTGTTTCATTTCACTCCCATCTCTGCGTCAGGTGGGGTGGGGGAATTTCCATACTGGCCCCCCCCCCAATAGGAAGGAGGTTAGTAGTATGAACGGGAGCAAAGACCCCTTCTTTGCTCTTTCCAGCCCCAAGGTCCTGCTCCAGTGTTCTGGGCACCCTGCCTCTCTCTCTTCAATCACCAGTCCCATTTGGAGGGTTTCCTATGCCTTGTAGAGTCCATCCTATGCATCACTCCATTTAGTCATCATAACACGTCTGAGAGTTTGCCATTGTCACCTCCATTTTACAGGTAAAAAAAGTGAGCCTCGGAGATATGGAGCCACTTGAAAGACAGCTGGATATTTGAAGGAGATTTCCAGGCTCTGGCAAGGTTTTCCTGGACTGCACCTGAGCAGGTTAATTAACCTTTTCACTATGTTAATTGATTTCAAGTTTGTTCTCCAAAAGGTGTCAAAAATCCACAGAAAATTATTACAGTATTTATATTTTTAAGTGAATACAGTTAAGGAGGCTACATTTTATTAAAATAAATAATTAATGTAAAGTATAAACATTTCCTATGGTTATTCACTCTTGAAACACACAAAAATGTAGAAAAATGGACATCTGCTTTCCTAAACTTCCTTTCTGGAACACTAAGATCGTGGGGTCAAGTTGAAAGCCGCAGTCAGCAGCATGGAAATATCATTCGACTGTAGAAGCACGTTGCCGCGAAAAGGTTAAGGGAGCACTCCATCCATCCATCCCTCTGTGTGGTGTGGTCCCAGCAGAAAGAGCTTGGCATCTGTGGTCCCAGGGACTCGGGTTCCAATCCCAGCTCTACCACTTACAAATTATGCTGCTCTGGACAAATTGCACCATCTCTCCCGGGACACCCTCTCATTAGCTGTCCAATAGGGATGGGAGGGAGCTGGCAGGTCACAGCTCCTAAGACTAGGATCTCTGTGCTTCTCCCTCGCCAGCTGTGGGATACAGAGGATGTTGCATCATCTCTCTGGGCTCCATTCCCCCATCCTCAAAGCATGTTTAGGAGTAACACCTGCCCCTGTGGATTATAAGGATTCCATCGGGGGGCTTGTAGCACACGCCTGGCACATGAGCCTGTACTCAACCAATAACCTCAAGTGAAATAACATTCTATTTCATCAAATCTCGGATGCTATCACAATGGCAAGAGGTACCCTGAATTCAGAGATGCTAACATGTGAAACAAATTCAGTGGGCTTAGTGTCAAACACACCCTCCTGTGTGTGATGCTTGCTCTGTGAGACCTACATATGCCCACTGAATCCTAATAATATTCCTAAAAGGTCGGGTTTATTCCCCCCATGACATAGGTGAGAAACCTGAGACTCAGGAAGGTAAAGTCACTTCCTCTAAGTTAAAGAGTTTGTAAGAAGTGAAGTTGGGAGTCGACTCTGGTCTGTCTGCTGCCACGTTTAAAGTACAAGTGAATAAAACCAAGATATGATCGTGTTTTTCAAACTACCCAGTTCCAGTCATGTGTGTAAGGGTGAAAGATGGAGGAAAACTAATGGTAATAATGTTAATAATAATAATGTTTATGATTGGATGTGTATCGTGTGCCAGGTACTGGGTTAAGGGATCTACATGGACTCCTTACAACAACTCTGTTGTAATCCCCATTTTATAGATGAGCAAACCGAGGCTCAGAGTGGTAAAGCAACTTACCCTAAGACACACAGCCCAGAAATGGTAAAGCTTACAGACTCCAGAGTTGACTTCTGAACTTTTCACCTGAAATTGGAAGCTGCTCACCTTGGGTGCAGGGAGCTTAGCTGGAAGGAACCTCTCTACCCTCAGGGGCCTCCCTGTGGCCCCCTGTCCCACTGGGCTCCAAGCTGAAAGAGTCCATTAGACTCCCGTCACTCCTCTGTGACAAGCTCCTCTTCTTGCCTGTCGGGACAGGGACTGGGGCGGCGGGCATAGCAGAAAGAGTGTACAGTATGCAGATTGCCCCATTAAAATTTCATGTGGATTCAAAAATTCAGTGTTGACTCCAGTGACGCAAATAGGTATGAAAATTCTGAGGAAGGCACACTCATTGTTACCGAAATCAAATGGTTGAACGGCCACTAATGAGGCAGACAAGAAGCCTTGCTCACCCTCTGAGGATTGGGGGAGACGAGAGGAGCGATTGTGCTACATTATTCATACCCTCTTGTTTGAGCTTCAAATCTCAAGGAGGCGCTGGAAGGGGAAGGGAGAGAGGGCAGAGGCGGCAGAGGGGGGTGGCAGGAAGACGGCCTCACTCTGTCAGCGGCAGTAGGCTGGGTGACTAATTGACAACTAGGCACAGAGCCCCTTCCCCCAGGGCGCCCTCTCTTCCAGCTCTGTTTTTAGCTGGAGCCTCATGAGCACCTACCACAGTGCTTGGCTCCCCCCCCCCCCCCCCGTGGCTGTGTGTGGTATGAGTGTGTGTGAGAGGCTGAAGGACAGCGGGTGCCTGGCTTCCGGTCCTGGCTCTGTGTGAGCTTGGGTGGATAGCTAAACCTCTCTGAGACTCACTTTCTTCCCCTGTCAAAACAGAGAAGTCAATGGGCTGCTCTTCCATCTACTCTGGAGGGAGGTGGCATTTCTGAGGTTCAAATGCCACACTGCAGTACTTCCCAACCTTAAACGTTCAGAGGAATCCCGGAGGATCTTGTTGGAACGTGGGCCCTGATTCAGTAAGTGGGAGGCAGGGCCTGAGATTCTGCATTTCCAGCCAGCTCCCAGGGGAGGCAGTTGCTGCTGGTTTGCAGACCACCCTTTGAGCGGGGAGCCAGGCCATAATAATAGAGCAGCGTGTTCTAGGGCGATCCAATGTACTAGTCCCTTTCTGTGCATCAGCACCCTTGGGGAGTTTGTAAAAACACAACGCCTATCCACGCCCCTGCAAGGTCAAGTTTAACTGGATGGGTCCGGGCACCTGTAGTTTTGCCCCCACCGCACCCAGAACTTTGGTTTTTTTTTATAGGCAACCGGATTGTTGTAGTTCTTATTACTAATACTCTATTGTTTATCCCCCTCATATTTCTGGATCATTTTGCAAGACCCCCTGTCTCCCAGTTTCCCTTTGGCGTCCAAGGCCACCATGCACTGGATGAGTAAAGGAGGCATTTCTCCATTTTCATTGAGCAAAATCCTTTGTAAGAAAGAGCCCGAAGAACCACTCCCTCACTCTCAGAGGGAGACTAACGTCTCTCCAGAGCCAGCACTTCCTCCCAGGTCCTGAGGAGGCACGTGGGGTCCATTCTCTGGAGAGGAGGGCATATTTGAATTGAGGGTTACCTGGGCAGCTGCCCCTTCTGCGCTTTCTGAGATTGCGGCCCGGTCACGCTGCCGACACATTCTCTTAAAGTAGGAACCAGTCTCCAGAGGGACCATGAAGGGAAAGCCAGCTCACCAGGGAAGGGATTAATCTTGGAAGGGGCTGAAACCTGCGTGGAATGTCCCATCCCACCGTGGGCCACGCACCCGGCATACCTAATAAACAGCTTCTGAGTACTCCCTGCATTTTGTAATTATTACTCGGCTATAAAAATCCCTTCTCCCTCCTGCCAACGTTATCTTAGTAAACGTTATGAGCGCTCACGAGGTTAATGCAGGGCCGTAAATCTGCAGTGAGTCGAACAAGTGAGACTTGAGGAACTGTTCATAAATCCATGGGAACGGCTCCAGTTTGTTTATTTAATAAAACATCATTTCATAAAAATGCACAGGGCACTGCGGAGTTTGCACCTCCGCGGGTGCATGTGGGGTGGGGGCGAGGTGAGGTCTGGAGAGGACGGCGGGTGTGTGCACACAGGCAGAGCACATGGCCGCATGGTTTGTCCCTACACCCGCCGTTCTGAACTCAGGACCTGACCCACGCAAGGCAGCCTGTTCTCTTGAAATTCTTTAATGGGCCTTGGTAGTACTTGACAGGGTGCTGCAAAGCCCAGGACATGTGTAATGCTGTTTGCACAACAGGAACACCTCCCCGAGACAATCTTCTGGGATTTGTTAGGGGCGCTTTGCTCACACTGGGCTGTTCAATCCACAAGAAATCAGGCTTCCCCACACGACATGGAATAAACTGCTGAAAGCACGAGCCCGGGAGTAAACAGACATGGGTTCTAACACCAGAGTCAACACTTACCAGGAAGATGGCCTTGGTGATCGCCTCTCTGACCTCGGATTCCTTCTCTGCACCCTGGACAGCAGCACCTGTGCTTTAGGGAGCGCAGATGTGAAATGCAGAGACTAGAATGGAGCCCCAAGATGGCTTTCTTTGCTCTTTCCTCCACCTGCAAGCCTGCAGCATTGCAGTAACTCTGAGACGCCTTTGTTCATTAGTATGGACTGAAGGTCATCTACATGGCCATCATTCTTTTCTCTTCAATTGACTGGTCCCCAACCTGGAAATAAAAGACAGTGGGATGAGATCAATGGATACAGCAGAGATTCTGCAGAACCTGGAAGTGGCATTCCTGCCTGCTGGGGATTAGCGTCCCTGAGCTCCTGTACTGGGAATCGAGTGAGTCACTGAAGGAGACACGGTCTAATGATGTAGTAGTGAGAACCACGGCACTGGTAGACCTGGGTTCGAGTCCTGACTCGAATACTTAACTAGATGAGGGACCTCTGTGGTCAAGTAATTTAACTGCTGGAATCCTGTGAAATGATGTTAACACCCACCTCTGAGGGTCTGAGTGTCTCATGAGCGAATGGAGGCAAAGTGTTGGTCTAGGCCTGGAAAGTCGTACAAGCTCAATAAACAATGGCTAGATGGATAGTGGACGCAACAAGAGAGAGGCAGACATGAGTGTGACCAACCTGGGAATGTCCCAGTCTTAACACTGAAAAGTCCCATATCCTGAGAACACCCCTCACCCGAGGAAAACCGGACGGTTGGTGGCCCTAGCAGGAATGGAGTCATATTTGAAGCACTCTTAACTTCGGGTTTAATTTGGCCACAGCTATTGATGCTTTAATAACAGCTGGCTGATTATGGAGGCTTCATCTAAAAGACGGTAATATCCCAAGGCTAATTGCTGAGCATTTGATTAACCCAGAGGCTCTCATTAGAATCATCTGAAGAGCTTTCCAAACATACCAATGACGGGGGCTCACCCAGACCAGGGTTTCTCACCACTGTTGACATATTGGGCTGGATAATTCTTTGGGGTGGGGGCTGCCGTGTGCATCGTGGGCTGGTGAGCAGCATTTCCGGCCTCTACAATGAAGATGCCAGGGGCGCTATGCCAGTCACGTGCTCAATAACGAAAAATGCCTCCTGGGGAACAGAATCTTTTCCAGTTGAGAACCACTGTCCTGGACCAATTCAAGAATGTGGGGGTGGTATAGGAACCGAGATCTGGTATTTTTGTATTAAGTCCCCTCCCCCGCAGATGACTCTGTCATTAGGCCGGGGACAACCACATCGTGAATGTGGGTGGAGGCTGATATACAAGGGGAACTTTGGAAGGGGCCGGAGCTGACCTGGAATTTGGCCCAAGGTGACCAGGGGGAAAGGAAGTAGCCAAAGACCTCACGTAATAAGAGAGGTGCTGAATTGCTGCCCCCAAATATGTCCCTCTCCCTACCTGCTACACAGCCCAAATCTCACCATTACATATAAGTTCCTTTAGGAAATTAGAAATGTCCTGTTTGAGTTCTCTTTCAAAGATACTTCTGGAAGACAATACATGGCATTCTCGGCCGCTCAGGGCTTCTTCCGGATGGCGGCTGTGCTGGTTCTCAAAACATTCTGACAGGTTAAATCATTTGATCCTCACGACTCTCTGGAGGTGATGTCGATTTATTTGCACACATTACAGAAAAATGACTTTCAGAGAGGATAAGCATTTTTCTCAAGGTCACACAGCTGGCTGGCAGCATCGCTCAGTGCAAAACTCAGGACCAGTCTCCTTCTAGTGACTAGTTACTAGCGCACTCTGTCTTTTGTTCTGTCCCTCAGAGGGCCAGGTGCTGGCTGAGCACTGTCGGGGTGGAAGTTCCCCTGTGTTCCCCCTTGGCCAAGAAGAAAACATTCATTGAATGCTTCCTATATGCCGAGGCTTGTACTTACCTCCTTGCATCATCCCGACATCCTTATGCAGCCATTGCTCTGATTCTCCCTTTGGGGAGGAAGAAAGCTGAGGCGAGAGAGGGGTCACTTCCTCTTTGCCTAAAGTCATGCATCTGGTAGTAAGTGGAGGTGTCAGAATTCAAAACCTGGGTGGGGGGACAACATTCTATAGAGAGCAATTTAGTATCGGAATGGGAAAAATTATATTTATTTATGTTTTTAGCTGTTGAAAGGAAAGGGCCTCTACTTTCATAGCATTCTCTTTCTTAGAATTACTTAACTCCGCTCTTCTGTGTTTCCCTGAAAATAAGACCTAGCCAGACAATCTAATTGTGTCTTTTGGAGAAAAAAATTAATATAAGACCTGGTATGATATGATATATGATATGATATTGTATTATATAAGACCTGGTCTTATATTATAGTAAAATAAGACCGGGTCTTATATTAATTTTTGCTCTAAAAGACGCATTAGCGCTGATTGTCCAGCTAGGTCTTATTTTCGGGGAAACACGGTAAGTGGAAGTAGCCACCAATTAAATGTCTCCTTGGTGTCCTGATTACTCTAAACATTAATAAAAACGTTTTCTTCTTTTAGAAGCAATCCAGATGTGCCAGAGGGAAAACAGGAAACGAAGGGTAAGGGCCACAAGGTTTTCCACGTCGATCCATCAGAACTGCTATCCTCCCCGAGCAAACAAAGTCCATCTTCAACCCGGAAGTGTTCAGCCCAGCTCTGCTGTGACTGGCTGTCACCTCACGGGAAGCATCTACAGGCCTTGGAGCTTAGGCAGGAAGTGACCCCAAAGAAGATCAGCATTTCTCGCCTTTCCTCCAAGGCAAAGGGTAGTCACAGTGTAATTGTGAAAAGCGATAACACGGATCATTATAGTACAAATTGAGAGTGAGTTTTCTGGCTGCCAGGAGAGGAAACATTTTAGGACTGGTTTCCTAAGAGGAATCCATCATTTTGATTTTATCTGCGGTGGTTAAACAACGTTCTCTCTAATTTTAGAAACATTCTGAGACAGGAATAGATTGTATGTGTCTTTGTCAGGCAGTCGGGAACTTACATTTTCTGATTCTGGAATGGATACTGGCGAGGAAATTATGTTCAAAGAAGGTTCTATTTCTTTAGAATCACACCAGAAATTTCTAACGTAAGGACAGGGATTCTTCACCCAAGTGGAATCGTGGATTGGTGGAAATATCTATGTGGTTAACCACCAACCTCACACGCGAGAGAGAAGGGAAAGGTGGGGTTAAAAAGAGCCACGTTTCACTTGCATCATAGGGGAGTCTTAGAAGATAAGTTAGAGAAAGTGGGAATGTCATGGAGGCAGAAAAAAAAAAACACAAGCAAAGCCATGGGGCACGAGAGACCCAGCTGTCTTGGGAGTCAGGGCAAATGTCAGCGATGGAAGCAGGCAGTATATGGCATGAGGAAGTCGAGAGATGAAGCTCTCGGGGGAGGCTTGGGCATTCTTACCTGCAGGCTGACTTGCCTCTGACTCTCAGCAGAAGCAGATTTTCACCCTGATTCTCATTCCATTTCTGACTGTTGGCTTGGATGCATGACCTCCATCACCACTGATGTCCACTGAGGACGTCAAACTCCTGTCCACCACTCTGTGAACTTGTGACTGTGTTAGTTTACACGACAAAGGAGAGTTGAGATTGGATATGGAATTAAACCTACACATCCATTGACTTTAAATGGAGAGATTACCCTGGATTATGTGGGTGGGGTCGAAGTAACCACTAGAGTCCTTCAAAGCAGAAGAGAAAAAGCCAGAAAGATGGCAGCTTGAGAAGAACTCAGCTCTACATTTCTGGCTTTGAAGATGGAGGAAGGGGCCATCAGCCAAGGAATGAGGCTGTCTCTGGAAGCTATAAAAGGCAAAGAAACTGATTCTCCCCGAGAGTTTCCAGACGGAACCCAACCCCACTCACACCTTCATTTTAGCCCAGTGATACCCTTTTCGGCCTTCTCACCTCCACCACTGTAACGTTACAAGCTTGTGTTGTCTGAAGCATGTGTATATGGTAATCTGTCAGAGTAGTAATGGGAAACTAATATAAGCCCCAACTTCTTCACTGAGAAATGGGTTTAATAATCATGTCTATTTTGTAGTGTGTGGGAAATTGAGTTAATGTACATCAAGCATTTAGTCCAGCCCCCTGGCCAACAATACGTGTTCTTTTGTCTTAAAGCCACAGGTAGACTGAGTCTCAGGCCTCCCGGCCTAGCCCTCAGTTTGGCTGCTGTCATGCAGAATAGAAGAAAAAATCCTAGACTAAGGACGAGGCAGGCTGGGTTCAAGTCCCGGCTCTGCCTTTTACTGATGGATGGGTGACTTTAGACTTGGTCTTACCCGGGGTCTCAGTTTTCCAGTCTATATGATGCCTATGGAGGGAGATGACCTGTAAGCATTCTACCTACTGTGACCCTCCTGTGGAAATTCAGAGTGTATGTGTGTGGAAGGGGTAAAGGGGAGGGGGTTGTAGCTCACCCAAGGTCCTTGGAGTGGCACTGCCCATCATCTTGTGAGGAGACAATCTCAGGCCTCAGAGCTGGTCACCCTGATGCACTTGCTACTTTCTCCAGGGGCTGTGGCCTGCATTCCTGAGCAGGGAGCTAAGGTCAAGGGCGCATCCTGAGGCCACAGGCCAAGCTGGCTGGTCTCTGGCTGATGTCCAGTTCACATGCCCTTGGGCACTTCAACTCCTCCAAACTCACAAAGAAAATCAGCAACGAAGCATATAAATATTGGTTTCACAGTCAAGTTGATCCCTCAGGCCTCCTAGATTTTACAGCCAAACAGCAATGGGTTTAAATAAGGGCTGGGCCACTTGCTTGTGAACAAATTGCTTAACCTTCAGGAGCCTTAGTTTGCCCACATGACAAATTGGGATAATAATAGGAGCATTACATAACAATACAGCCAGCCTCATAAAGCCATTATGAGAAGCAAAATGTTAGCTTGAGTAAAACAGTATAATTTCTATGACTTGCAGGAGGCATGAGGAAGTGTGAGACGTATTAGCCCTGCCAGCATGGGGGTGACAACCATAGAAAACTTCCCATAGGAGGGAAGTTATAACTTTAAAGCTGAACTGTAATAGGGATAATAGAAGTAAAAAGCTTAGCACAATACCTGATGTGAATTATATTCTCAGAAAGAAAAAGAGAGAGAAGAAGATATGGGGTTGGCTGAAGTCGGTGGGGACCCAGGACCCTTCCTAGCCACCTACTGAGTCTCGTCTACCTCAATCCTGAACTTTCTCCTCTTCCTGCTTCTGCCTCCTGCCCCTGTGGCACATACACTTGGCCTTGGCCTCTTGCCTTGAATCTCACCACAGGGGCACCCAGCAGGCACAGACATGACAGGAAAGGGAGAGAGGCAGAGCTGGAAAGAGGGGTTTGAAGAAGATTGATGTCGGCATTGTTGTCATGGCAACAGTAGGATGGGCTTGAGGCCCCACTACCAGGGCAGCTCCTCTGGTTCATCCCAGATTCCAGAGCCTTTGAGGGGAGGCAGGAGGCTTGGATAGGAGCCCTAAGAAGACAGGTGGGGCCTCAGGGTGACAGCCAGTGTGAGGGGAGACCCCGGACCCCAGGTGCTCCCCTGGAAGCATTTCCTGACTCAGTGGGCTCTTAGAGAAGGCTCGTCCAAGCTCCTGGTTTGAAATATGGGGAAACTGAGTACTAAGGAGGAGAGTAGTGAGGACACATATTTCCTGAGCACCTACTCTCTACCTGGTACTTTAGTTACCTTCTAATTACTTGTCTCTCCTTTCCACCAGACTATATGATCTGGGAGGACCTTGAGTAACAGCTAGGTATCAGAGGGACCTGGGTTCAAATCCTTGCTCTGCCACTTACCAGGTGGATGGAAGTATGTGTTCTCTTCCCCCTCCCAGCCTCAGTTTCCTCATCTGCAAAATGGATAAAGATTATGCTATATAATATTATCTGCCTCATAGCATGGTTGAGATTTTTGAATAACACGATATAAAATGCTTCATGTCGTGCTTGATAAAGCATAAATGCTCAACAAATGTCACATCTATGAATAGTAATCATATTAAAGAGCTATCCATAGAAAAGGAAATTTTCACTGTTCTGGCTACAAACAAACAAAACACCTCACCATGGCTTCAGTAGGGACAGGATCTAGTTTACTTCTTGAACCACCTGTTTTTGCCCTTGGCCTGCCTTACTTTTCTATCTACCCTGTTCTGTCTCTTAGCAAACAGACCTCTATCAGCTAATGGGAGCACACAGGTCGGTAGTCAGGAGGCATAGGTTAATAACAATAATAATAGTTCTCAGTCACTGGGAACTTACACTGTGCCAGGCTCCCTGCTGAACCTCTGACATGAATTCTTCACAATAACTCTTGAAGTTAGGGGCTCTTATCATCTCATTTGCTTAAAGAGAGGGAACTGAGGCTCAGAGAAGTTATATATATTATCCAAGGTCACACAGCTGGTGATTGGCAGAGAGGGGACCTCAGTTACCATCGTGGAGTTGATTGTTGAGGATGAGTGGCAGTGACGCTGACCTTGGTACTGAAACATCCGTGCCCAGCGGGGCGGAGCTGCTCTTTAGGCCTGTTCATTCCTGCCTCTTGGCCTCCTGTCTCCCCCAAGACTCTGACAGGTGAGAAAGAGGCAATGGGAAAGGGTACAGAATGGGGGACACAGGGAGACAGTGACAGACAGGATCAGAGTTTTCTGGGAGGACAAAACTTCTGATAGTTTGCTAAGGAGAAATAAAGTGATTTGATTTGATAATATATTTTGGATAACAAAGGTACTAGAGAGGTGCTTTTTGGACATTTGATCTTCTCCTTCCTTGACTCACTAGGTCAGTAATTTGTTTTCTCTCCCTCTCAAATGGGGTCTCATGATCCCTACCTCGCAGATTTGTTTTAGGGAGTCAAGGAGAGAAATAGTGAAAAAACTAAGCATGGCGCCCCAGTGCAATCTCTGTAGTTTGACATAAGACATTAAGCAGATTATTATCAAAATAATAATCTGGTCTTATCAATATCCTCTTCCTATATTTGCTCTGGCTCAGGCTGGACACTAGCCAGCCAGTCCCTGACCCAGAAAGTGGGTTTCCTGGTAGAATTTCTGCAGCCCAGCCACACAAATTCATTTGTAATGCGGGCTTTCCCTGCCATAAAGCTCCAAGCTGCTGGGAAGATCTAGGAACCACATTTCCCTGCATTAAAAAGTGCCTCCAGTGAGGATCCGGTTCCAATGGCAGCATGTAAATGCCTCTTTCAAGAGGGGAAATTGCTTTGAAGTTACTATTTCCTGGCTTTGATAATAATCTGCTTAATGTCTTGTGTCAAACTAATTACAGCATAATTACCTTTTTTAATAACAGGTACTTTTAATTGGTGCAGGGTTAAACAATTCTGTTGTAAAAATCGGTTGTTTTACATTCATGGCTATAGTTTACAAAGAACTGGGACAACCTGGTAATATTAAACACTCCATAGAGCTGGGATGGGGCGTGAATGAGGGAATGCCACCATGCCTCCTTTCCATGACATTGGACCCCTTTTCTGGCAAAGCTTCACCTGCTCACATACACAACTTCTTATGACAAACTCTTGGAAGAAGAGAGGACGATGCTTAGGGCTGCATGTATTCACATCCACCGTCTTGCTTCATTCTGTTTTATTTTTTATTTTATTTTATTAAATTTATTGTGGTGACAATTGTTAGTAAAATTACATAGATTTCAGGTGTATGCTTTAAAGCATGTTAAAGAAGTGTTGCTATCTCCATTATGCAGATGGGCAAACTGAGGCTCAGAGAGGTTAAGCAACCTAGTCCAAGTCACAATGTCAAGTGACTGAAGCAGAGTTTGACTCATGCCCCTTCCTTCTAAATCCAGAGTTTTGGAAAGATGGTATAATTGAGTGGTTAAGAGCTTGGGGATGGGCCTGGAATCCAAAATATCTAGGCGTGATCTCAGCTTTATAACATAATTGCTGTGTGACCAAGGGTACTTCCTTACCTTCTCTGGGCCTCAGTTTCCTCATTTGTAAAAGTGAGAGGTAATAATAGTATCTATCTCATGGGCCTCACAAGGTAGTATAAAATAACATAGGCTAAGTGTCTAACCTAGTAGGTAATTTCTCTTATTCTTTCTAAGCATTGCTCCCCTGCCTTTCTTCTCCCAGAGTCTTTCCTTACAGAACCCAAGTACCCCATGGATGTATTTCCACATGACTTGGCTGAAAAAGTGCACACACTCATCTCATTACTGCAGCTTTTTGCATTTCATTAAAAACCCTGACAGGCCATTTCATAATAATTTATTAGCACAGAGTCAATTTTTATTAATTACAATCATTAATTTATCAGTGTTCCCGTCATCTGAAGTTTGGTCAGAAATGAAAGGCGAGAAGTGCAGAGAGAAAAATGGGGAAAGTGGAAGTTGTGGGGAGCAGGACTCAGTGGGGTGGGGTGGGGGTGAAAGGGGCTGGTAGGCTCAGTGAAGTGGGAGGCAGCATTCTGAATGCAGAGCCTGGGGGAGGGACAGCATCTGTCACTGGATCAGTGTAGCCATCAAATGATGCTTCCTTCATTAATGCAGGACAAAGGAAGTGCAGGGGTGACACGTGGCAGGGCTTCGCACAACTTAGGGGCAAATTTTTCCAAGTTCTGGCTCCAACTTTAGCCCCTATCCTGCTCTGCCTTGATTACCTTGGGCATTATTTTTCCTAGTTGATGTCTGCCTTTCTCTCCAGGTTGCAAGCTCCTGGAGAGCAGTGACCTTGTCTTGGCCATCACCTGATTTCCAGAACCTAGCAGAGAACTCAACAAATACTTGTTGAATGGACAAATAAATGAATCAGCTACCCACCTCTTGCCCTTACCAATGTGGAAACTGAAGCCCAGAGAGGGCATCTGACCTCCCCAAGGTCACACAGCTGATTGATGGCTGAATCAGACCCAGGAATTAAGCTGGTTAGACGCTTAACCAGTGGCCTTGCCATACCTTATATGTTTCCCCCATGTTGTGTTTTGGATTTTCCTCCAGACCAGCCTTCATCAGAAAAAGTTAAACGAAAAGCAAAAGTTTGAATTGAGAGCAAAGCTGAAGCAATCCCCTCAGGGAGGGGCAGCGTTTGTTTCTGTCTGGTTCCTGGTCTTGCTTCAAGAAGTCTCATCTCTGAGACCCACATCCTCGTTCAATGCTTGTTCTTTTCTGTGCAAGGAGCCCCTCAATGAGTTCCTCACAGAATCACTGGCAGAGCTGGGGAAACACTCAGGCGCTGGGGTCTACCCTGGAGCTGTGATCCACACTGCTAATGCCGACACCATCCGAAGTATGGAAATCGCTGCTCTTGGTCCTGACCACACTGAGTCATCTCCACGGCATCCTAGATTTGCGTGGCAACACTTCTCCTCCTAGTCTCTTCCCTTTCTGCTCTTACAAACCAGAATGGGGTCCCAATCTCAGTTCACCACCATGGAAAAACATTCTCTTTAAGAACTGGGGCCCTGGGATCACGAAGACCTCAGTTTAAATCTCATCCTGGAACAGGTGCCATTGACTTGCTGTGCCTCAGTGTTCTTATCTACAAATGGGCCCACCAATAGTGCCCACCTCTGTGGGTTATTGTGAAGATGGAATGTCAGTGCACTTATGCCAGCCTGGGAGGAGGGTGGTGGTGGGCCTGGAAAGCTTCTTTAGGAAAGTCTGGATAGGCAGAGTCTTGATAGATGAGTAGGAATTAACTAGGGGTTCTCTTGGGGATGAACTTGAGGACATTCCAGGCAGGAGTGTTGCCTTTCACAGAGGCATGTAGGTAAGAAATAGCATGGTGTGTGCAGGGAACCCCAAACATCTCGCTGTGTACTGAGTCTAAACCTCCTGGCAGAGTGTTGGGGAGGACGGCAGGGGCCAGATCATGCTGGAAACTTACAGAGCACAGCGAGGTCAGTGGCATTTGTTTTGAAGGCAGCGGGGTGAAGCAAGGGAGTGGCATGATCATATTATTTTATAGAATTCAAATGTAGCAGAAGGGGAAGTGTGGAAATGGCCCGTGAGTAGCTGCAGCAGCCCCCCCAGGGAGAGCTGATGGTGACTTGGGTAGGTTGCGGGAGGTATGGTGGCGTGGGGATGGGGAAAAGCTAGACTCAGGAGTTATTAAGAAGGCAGATAGACAAATATATCCACTTCCGAATGGTGCTGACAATGTTTACGGGGAGGGAGCAAGATGGGAGCTGCATGAACAAGGCCCTGACAGAGTGGAGTGGTTTGAATGCCACTGCCCTTGGCATAGGGAAGAAACTCTTCAAGTCCCCTTGGTAGCCTTGAGCAATCATTTCCCCTCATTCAGCCTCAGTTTCCTCATTTGTAAACTCTAATCGTGGTGCTTCTGTTATTGGTGTGTTGTGAGCACTAAATTATCTATACTAAATGACATGGACATTAGATATAGATACACCCAATCTATATCTAATCTTTATATCATCTCCCTTAGCATGGTGCCTGGGGATGTAACAAGTGGATATCATGGTGTGGGGGGCTGAGGTGTACAGAATTGAGTGGACCCTCTCTCTTCAAGGACTCTTGTTTTAAATTACTCCCCTCCATCTTCCACACTAAGGCCCCTCATCTTGCTCACAGAGGCTCTTCTCATTGGTGTGCCCTTCAACTCACAGCCTGGCCATCCGCAAATATTTGCACAAGCACCAAAAAGGGGATGGAGCGTGTGCCCTTGTAAATTACACAAGTGGTGTTGCGCTCTCTTCCTGGCTCCTAACTCTCCTGGCTCAGCATCATTTTTGAAGTCTGCCCATGCTGCTGTATATAGCTATGACTCATTTCTTCTGAAAGTTGCAGAGTATTTCTTAGTTTGCCTCCTACCATGTAGGACCCACTACCTTAGTTCTACTAAGTCGGGCCAGACTGTCCTCTTATAGCTGAATCCTTCACACTCTCCAGCTGTGCGTGAGAATTCCCCTTTCACCACATTTTCACCAAGATGTGATACTATCTTTCTCTTTGATTTTTGCCAGTCGAATGGGATAATGTGCTACTTCATAGTTATTTGAGTGTTCGTGTCACTCGTCCCTGGTAGTTGTGAACACATCTTTATATACTTGAGAATAATTTTCTTTCATTTTCTGTGGATTGTTTATTAATGTATTTTGTTTAGTTCAATTTTGGATTTTCTAAGTTTTTTTTTTTTTTCTGATGTATAGCTCTCTGTGTTTTCTAGATAGCTGTTCTTTACAAATATCTTGTTTCACTCCATTAGCTCTGTGGTGGCTTTGTCTAGGGTGTCCACGGGAGAGAGATTTTTAATCTGATATAATGAATTCCATTCTTTACCACTGTCGTAATCTCTAATATTTAAATGTTTTCAAGAATTCCTATCCCCTTCCATTGAAAGTCACAAAAACATTCTCCTATATTTTCTTCTATTTGCTTTCTAGTTTTTGCTTTTCATGTTTAGGTATTTTAGTTATCTGGATATATATATTTTTATATGGTGTGAGGTAGGCATCTGCCTTGATTTTTCCCCATGGAGTGATTCGATTTTTTTCAATCACATTTAGGCAATAATTCATTTTCCCACATTTTGTGATGTTATCTATCTATCTATCTATCTATCTATCTATCTATCTATCATCTAATTTGTCTCTGTGCTCTTCACTTTGCTCCATTTGTATTTTAAAATAATACACTATTAATATGATTTTAATCGACAACAGCAAAAGCCAAGCATCGCAACAGGGTTATAGGAAATCAAGCCTGCAAAAGGACTTTAGAAATTACTTCGTCTGATCACGTCGCATCACACATGGGGCAATTAGGCTCTGAGGATGGAAGCTCCATGTTCAAGGACATATTCAGAAATGAGATTCTTGTCTCCTGACCCCCACCCTCATCAAGCACTCCTGAATATTTGTTCCATTTCGTGACACCTGGAGGGTGTTTGGAAGTGAATGCCTTTTAGGGGCAAACATATTCCAAGCCTTAATGTTAGATTAAATACCAAATACCTTAACATTTGAAAAAATGACATTTATTATACCAAGTTGTAAACAGAAAAAAAATTACAATAGAACCCAGTGTAGATCTTACATAAACGGCACCCATTCCGTGTAATGACTCTGAGAATGTCACTGGTAACAAGCACATAATTGGCACCAGGGAGATAATTTTTGCCACCTTATGCAAAGGGGAAACCGCGCTGCATAATGATTTTACCTAGGAATATTCTTTATTCAACAGGCCCATTTGCATAACCTTCCCCACTTTCTCGAGCTAACACGGAATGCTCTGGAGACATTGCCAAGTCTATTCCAGAAGACGGCTGCTGCTTCTTTTTTTTTTAGTAGCCACCCCCCCCCAGCTTTATTGAGATATAATTGATGTATAACACTGTGTAAGTTTAAGATGTCTGCTTCTTGAAAAAAGCTTCCATCTTTCGGGCGTGCGTTGTACTTCCTGCCTTGTGTACATTATTTTCATTTAGAGACAAGCATTTGAAGTTGGACATTTTTCGAGGGCTGTGTTCTTTTCTGTCCTGTTCATCACTATATTCCCAATATCTACCAGCAGTTGCTTAATATTGTTGAATGAATATATGAGTGGATGTCACGACTCTTCTATGAGGCAGGGTTTTTTGTCTCTATAAATTGAAATTGCTTGTCTAAGGGTCAAAATTCCAGTAAATGGCCAACCGGGATTTGAACACAGGCCAGCTTAACTCCGGATATATTTATTTTACAAGCACATTTCATCTTCGTTTCGGAGAGCAGAGTGTCTCATCTCAGGCTCTCTACCATGCCAGCCATGAGCCACAGGTGGCTCTTTAAATTTAAATTCATTAAAATTAAAATTTAAAACTCAGTTCTTCAGTCTTAGGAGCCACATGTATTTGGAAGAACAGCATTAACATATTTTCATCATTGCAGGAAATTCTATTGGACAGTAGCCTGTCTCTGTTTGCTCTTTTGAGAATCAGCTACATGCTGGGCTGTGTCTTAGATCTAGGTATACATACTGCTACTATTTGAGCTCTGGGATCACACAGACCTTGATTCACATCCTCGTTTGGGACTTGATTTTAGGTACGAGCCTTCACTTCTCAGAGGCCGGGTTTCTCTTCTGTAAAATGGAGAGAGTCATAGGACTTAATTCATAAGGTTGTTGTGGAGATTAAACATGGGGAAACACAGAAAGCATTTAGTATAGTCTCTGGCTACGAAGAGGAAAGATTCTGATCCCCATCCTATAATGAGGACGCTGACACTCAGAGAAGCGATGGGACTTGTCAAGGTTCTCATGCCAGGGAGCGGGTCCCTTGGGATGTGAGGCAGCGTCTGCCTGGTGCCAAAGTGTAGGCGCTTTCTGTTATAAGGGACACTCGAAGCCTTGCCTCTTATGGGATGGGGAGGGTGCTGTGGCCACTGTTGGAGGTTGTTCAAAGGCTACTGGAACAATAGTTGTGTCCATGCCTTCCTAACTTTCCAAGGAAGTCACTGTTCTGCATAAAAGTTTAAAGAAAACATATTATTTTCAAAAAACGAAAAGCTGAAGCAAACAAAAGACAACTTATTTTACATAAGAGAAAACAAAGCCTGATGAAGGGAAATGAGTGTCCTAGGGTCACCTACCTGCTTACTAGAGTAAAACCTCAGATCTATTCACGCCCAGCTCAAAGCCCCCATTTTTATGCATTTCACAGACAGTTAACAAAGAACTAGATGTGGAAAACTCTGCTTATTGATCAGGGCTCTTTCAGTGACAAATGCCAGGAACCCAAATGCAAAACTGTCTTTATCTAGAAGTAGAATCTATTGGTTTGTATTAAAAAAAAAAAAGGGCAAAAGCTTCTCATATGGCTGGTTCCAGGCGCTTAAGAATATCTGGCTCTTCATCTCTTGGAGTTGGCTCCATTCTTGGGGAAGGAATTTGTCTCTGTGATGGTAGAGATGGCCACCAGCAGCTGCAACTTTATTTGAATTATTTGTCCCCCTCTCCCAGCCCCTAGGGGGTCTCTTTCCTAGGAGTCTCGGCAAAAATCACAGAACTGGCTCTCAATGGATGGCATGGGTCAAGTGCCCATTTCTAAACCAATCACTGTGACCTGGAGGAAAAGGACTCACCTCTGGATCCAGGGAGAGGGATCAATGAAACGAGCACCCCATAAACTGAGAATGGAGGAATGGTAGGTCTCTAGAGGAATATAAGCACCCCGTTCCCACAAGACAAGGGAATGGATGTTGGATGGGCAAGAATAGCAGATGTTTACCGTATATTGTCCAGGTCACATTTATAATGGCTCCACCCATTTGCCTGATAATGTCTGAATTGCTACCCTTATGATCTTCATCAACAACAAGAATTTAAAGAATAATAAAAGGAGAACATGCAATTCCTTGCACCCATGACTATCAGAAAGGATTCAGGGTAGCTGGACAGTCCTGGGCCCAGAAAGGCGTGGAAGGGGAGAGGGATGCCATTGAAAGGGCCACTTACACCAATAGCAAGGAAGGCATCTAAATTGTGCTCAAGGCTGACTTGTAGGTGAAGGTTCAGGTTTCCCATCAGGTTGCTTAACAGAATCAGGAGCTCCCCTCGGGAGAAGTGGACGGCTGGGTAGGCTTCCTGGAATTGGTCATGACTGGGCTTTGAAGTATCAGTCTTAATAGATTGGCATGGACCAAGGAGAAGGCAGCTGGGGAGAAGAATGTGAACCCCGAAAGACAGTGGACAACCTAGTAAGGTGCAGAGCGGAAAGATTCGAGATGCTGGCTATTTTCTTCTCCTCTACATTCTCTTCTTCCATCTAGGGCCACGACTAACGCATGTGGCACCTCTGTGCAAGGTAGCAAAAGGCTCTTCCTCTGAGTAGAACCTACTCCTGCCCAAGACATACAGCTTTGGAGTACAATACGGCGTGAGTTGGCTTTCAGCAGCTATTTGTCCCATTGGCTGAGCATCTTTGAATAAAGCAATGAGTTGGATAACAGTCCCCAACAGCCCTCTTTTGTCTCTCCTTCTCTCTTCCCCCATCCTCCCAATTCCCATTATACACGTCATACAAATCTGGCCTCTTTCACCGTTGCTCATCCAGCTGCCTCTCTCCTGCCATTGCAGGGAACACTTCACCTCCTTTTCCTTTGTTTGAGACCCCCCACCTTCGAGGCTGTCAGTGGGCCCCATCACTGAACAAATGCACCTTCAGTTCCTCCCTGGCTGAAGGACTTTAACTCACAGGCCCAAGCCCCTCTTTTGACAGGCTTGATTTGACTCCCTGCACATCTGGGAGTCCCATCTGGCCCCCCATACATTGCCTGTGTGAGTTGCTTTATGGATATAATAAATATTACTTCCTTAATATAATTTCGCTTAGGTTCCCAGTGACTCACTCAAGCAAATCTTCCATTTAACACATGACTTTCTCTTCAGAGGGAACAGAAAAAATATTGTTGGCCAGCCTGGTGGCTTAGGCAGTTGGAGGTCTGTGCTCCTAACTCTGAAGGCTGCTGGTTCGATTCCCACATGGGCCAGTGGGCTCTCAACCACAAGGTTGCCAGTTCGATGCCTCGACTCCCACAAGGAATGGTGGCCTCCGCCCCCTGTAACTAAGATTGAACACGGCACCTTGAGCTGAGCTGCCACTGAGCACCCAGATGGCTCAGATGGTTGGAGCGCGTCCTCTCAACCACAAGGTTGCCGGTTCGACTCCCGCAAGGGATGGTGGGCTGTGCCCCCTGCAGCTAGCAACGGCAACTGGACCTGGAGCTGAGCTGCGCCCTCCACAACTAAGACTGACAGGACAACAACTTGACTTGGGAAAAAGTCCTGGAAGTACACACTGTTCCCACAATAAAGTCCTGTTCCCCTTCCCCAATAAAAAAAAAATAATAAAATAAAATTTAAAAAAGAAAAAAGGAGAAACATTGTTAATGGGAAGAGGCACCGTTGTGAGGCGCTGGGTGGGGGGCATGTCCACCTAATCTCAAAGTTTGCTGTTGCCCACAGGCCTGGCCCTGTGAGACCTCAGCCTCCCAAGGAGCTGGGGTCGACTGGGGGCTGGAAGATTACGAAAAATGCTCCCGCCATGCCAAGTGGACTTCAAATGTCACACATTTTCCAGTGCCATCTTGGGTATCTTGGATCTGTCACACACGTCCCCTGCTTGGTGTATGGAATGGGACCATGTCCTTTATATCATTCATCTTGATGGGAGATGGGACCAAGCTTACCACCTACAGTCAGTTTGTCAAAGGCATGCAGATAGCCCTCACTTTCAATAGAATTTTTAAACATTACAATTTGACTGTAGATTTCTCTTATTTAATGCTGAAAGTGTTCATGAATGGGATTGTCAAACTGGAAAATGGCATGCAGGATGTTTAGCGACACCTATTGGTTAAGTGGGATACAGCAACCCAGCTCTACCTATTTTACCACCTTTGTGGGGCAGAAGAAAATCAACACTTACTGTTCACAAACGTTGCATATTTACCAAATCCTCACAGTTGGTCTTAAAAGTCAGGTTGATTTTGGTATGATTTATCTGTAGTAAAATGTACTTTTTCTTTTGAATTTTATTTTATTAAATTTATTGGGGTGACAATTGTTAGTAAAATTACATACATTTCAGGTGTTAAAAAAACAACAAAAGAACAAGACAAACAAATGAGAAACAGAAACTCATAGACACAGATAATAGTTTAGTGGTTGCCAGAGGGTAAGGGGGTTGGGGGGTGGGGGGTGGGAGATGAGGGTAAGGGGGATCGAATATATGGTGATGGAAGGAGAACTGACTCTGGGTGATGAACACACAATGGGATTTATAGATGATGTAATACAGAATTGTACACCTGAAATCTATGTAATTTTACTAACAATTGTCACCCCAATAAATTTAATAAAAAAAAAATGTACAGCTTGATGAGTTTTGACAAATGTATACACTAGTGTAACTACCAACATTATCAAGATATAGAACATTTTCATGTCCTCCCCAAATTCCCTCATACTATGTTGCAGTCCATTACCTACTCCCAGCCTCAGTTTCTGGCAAGTATCAGTTAGATTTCTGTTCCTATAGTTTTGTATTTGCCAGAATGTCATATCATGGAATCACACAGCATGCAGCCTTTTGTAATTGGCTTCCTTCATGTTGTATAATGCTTTTGTGATTCTCCTACATTATTGAATGTATCAATAGTTCATTCCTCTTCATTGCTGAGTAGTATTCCATTGCATGGATACATCATAGTTTGTTCTTCTGTTGACATAACAATCATCTTTTGAGGTGACATATTATTCCCACTTTCAGAAAAGGAAAACTGAGGCTCAAAGAAATGAAGTACCCAATATCACTCAGCTAAAAAGGGGCTGTTACAAACCTGACCCCAACTTCCAGGAGTGGTTATAGTATTTACCATTCCTGTTCCTCTCATTTAGCTGAATGATGTCATTTGACCACGAATATACCTCATCCACAAAACTTCATTCTCCTTTTTCTTAATACATTCCTGATAAATAAATAAGGACCACGAGGGCTCGGAAGGGATCAGTCTTCAGGTGTCCGAGGGAGTGAACTAGACACCACTTCATGTGTTCACAAAAGTGTATGAAAAGTTTGCAGAAGGTGCCTGGTACAGGATTGCTACCTTGGAGGGGAAGGTCAACTTGAAAGACCCTAGTGTCCCTTCTTTCTTGAATATCTTGTTAGAGGAGGAATATTTAGGAGGAGAAAAGCCTCAGTATAAATTCTGTTCTGTTGTGTTACACTTATTTCTGTTCTCTGATCCTCAACATTCTCATCTGCACAATGGACATATTCACTCGCCCTCTGAGCTGGGAGGAGGATCATTTGAGGTGACACATGAAGGCATCAGCACAGTAAGAAACGCACTGCTGGTTCCCATCCCACGTCTTCTCCACTGAGCTCAATAAGGGCAGAAAACTTCTTTCCACTTTGGTTTCTCTGCATGAGTGGCTCTTTTCTCTAAGGCGTAGGAGACATGCCCTAAGTTTCCTGGGAACTTGGAGGATGTTGGGAATCCTTCACAGACTCTGTCTATCTCCCACTCATTCCTCCAACTGGCAGATGCACTACAGATCAATGTTCTGTGCATTAATTCTTCCAAGGCATTTACATTGGCCGGGGGCCATATTTCATGGCCAGAGAATGGCTCCATTCCTGTCTTATCACAACCACCTGGGCTTGTCAGCATGGTGTATGCCCTACCTAATCCCTCTTCCTGGTCTCCTAGTACTCCCCCTCCAATCCCCTGCTGGGCTGGCTCTCAGATCCCATTCATCTTGCCAACTCTGTTGGTCCAGGACCAGCTGAGCAGGGGTTGACTGTATCTCGATCTCCAACCTTCCTCCCAAGCCCTGTAGGAGGCTGGAGCTTTCCCTTGTTTCTGGCCACCGTGCCCCACCTAGACTGTTGTATCATGAGGACATACAAAAGGGGAAACCAAGCTCAAAGTGATGATATGGATTTCTCAGGGGAACAGCGCCCAGAGGACAACAGTTCCCAACAATTCACCACAGTTGACATTGGCCTCTGTGCAGGCAACTGCACCATACCCTCTCACTGAGTCTTACAGAAACCCCATGAGAGAGACTCTACCCTCATTCCCAATTTGCAGGTGAAGACACTGATGCTCTGAGAGGTCACGTCACGTGCCCAAGGACACACAGCTGGTCTGTGCTGGAGCTGGGAGTTCTCCCCTGGCAACCTGGCCCCAGAAGTGTGGGCTCTCAGCATTCATACTGCACTACATCTGGATGGACGATCTGTGTAAGCCATTCCTCTCGCAAAGACTGAGACTGGTTTCTTGCCCTTAGGAGATTACCATATACCTGGGTTGAAGGGATAAATGCAGGAAAGATATGGCTAATCAAGCCCCAGGGGAATAATACCTGGAACAAAGAGAATATCACTTGATTTGAAATTTGGCTTCCTTCCTCTCTGTTCTTTGGCCCCTGGACTCCCTCCCTTCCCCCACCCTCACCAAATCTTTTTTGTGTCTCTGTTTATCGGTTTTCCACTGCTTCGCCTGGAGCAGGAGTTTAATAATGGTGGTATTAATAAATCAAAGGAAGAATGACAGCATTGAAAGGAAAGAATGAAAAGAAGGCACAGAGGAAGAGAGGAGGGAGGAAGCTCGTTCCAGTCTCATAGAAATCTTGAAAGAGACAATTCCAGCCTTTGCCAGAAGTCTCTGGAGGTGTGATGATGGGCTAGACTTTAGCTGTGCGTGGATTTTGGAGAGGCCGTGTTGGGAGACAGAAGACTGTTCCATGCCAGCCTTGGGTGGGGAGCAATTCTTCTGCAGCTACTCTGACTTTTCCCCGTTTGTCAGAATGAAGCATTCACCCCAGACTCTGGCATCCCAGGCTTGCTGTGAGGTTCTGATAAGGGAATGGACAGACAACCTTGGAAAACAACAGCCACACTAAATCACAGGGAATGTGGAGTCCAAAGTCTCCAGTTCACACCCTGAAGACATCGCTGGGGCTCTGACTCTCCATTGACTCTTTTAGTTTGGCTGATGCTCCTCCAAAACAGAGCCCAGCATGGCGTGGAGGAAGAGAGCCCTGCTGGGCGGGAGGGGGATGGTCCAGGAAATGCTAGTTCTATAGTTCTATCTCAGATTGGCCCTGGACTCTATTTGTGACCTTGCGTAAACCATTCCCTTGAAGAAATCCTTCCTGGATCCTCACCCCCACCCCCACCCCTCCACTAACATTGTGCCCTGCATAAAATCCAAAGCCCTCACTCAAAGAGATGGCTGGACTGGTCTAATTTACGACCCCACCTCCCCTCACACATGGAGCTCTATGTCAATTTCCCTTTTGCTTCTTCATCGGTGAGTTTGTTCCCACCTCACCGCCTTTGCTCTCGCTGTTTCCCTTCCTGGAATGTCCTTCCCTAGCTCTTCAAGGGGCTCACGCCTTTTCTTCCTTCCAGCTCTGCTCCAATGTCCCCAAGTCATCCTCCTTGACCACTTGACTAAAGAGGCACTTGTTCCTCTCTTAAGTTTTTCTGGCTTGTTTATGTACTTGTTTCCCTCTGTCATCCCAAGAAGACGAGGACCACATTTGCTTGGTTCACAGCTGTGCCCCCGAGGCCTAGAAGAGTTGACACTTGATTAACTACACGGTAGATTAATTAATTAATGAGGTTCCTCCCTCTCTTGGCTTCAGGCTCCCCCTCTGCAAAATCAGGAAGGGCAACTCAGAGTTCTGGAAGGGGACCCCACGCTCTCTCCTCATCACCCCACAGGGAGGGTGTGCGGGGGGCAGTGATGGGCCTTGGGTGGCCCAGAGTCTCCTGACGAACGAGGCTGATCCTGGCCACGAGGCTGTTATTGATCTGAGCAGGTTGTCAGAAAAGGGGAAGTTGTAATTGCTGCTGTAGTTTCATTGTAACCACCAGCCCCGAAGGGAAATTAAACTTTGCAGCTAATGGGGCTATGTGCTCCTTCAGCCTTTGATGTATTGAAGCCAGCAGTGGTCCCTGGAATACTGAGCGGCTGCTCAGAGTATCATTTTGAAGCAGAAGCTGCCGCATCGCTGACGTTCTCTTTCCGCCTGGGGAGGGGGTGGAGCTGGAAAATTCCTGCATTCTTACATTTCATCAGTTTCCCTAAGAGGCTCAGAACGTCTCTTCCGATCAAATCATGAGGTGTTTGAACTCAAAGGAACCTCAGGGCGTAAACACCTACCTCGTCAGCCCCTCTAATCCGCCGGCCACACAAACTCTGGTAGGTCTAATCTGACTACATCACACCCTTGTTTAAAAACCACTGGTTCAGTGCCATGGCCGAAAGTGTGGCTACTCAAAGTGGACCAGCAGCGTCAGCTTCCCTGGGAGCTGGTTCAACATGCATTCTTGGGCCCACCCCTGACCTGCTGATTTTTGTGTGCACAGAAAAGTTTGAGAAGCACTGGACCATAGGATACAGTCGAAGCTGATTTTCATGGCGTATAAGCAGTTTCAATCAGAAGAGGTAGTGCTAATTCAGAACTCAGGGTCCAGACTGTTGCAGAGTTTATGTTAAATCCTGCCTTGGCCGTGTGGCTTTGTATGATTTCCTTCCCTGCTTTGAACCTCACAGGGTTGTTGTAAAAATCAAATGACTTTTTACATGCAAAGTGTTTGGAAGAGTGCATGGTACACAGCAAACACCCAACAAACAGGAATTCCCATCAACTCCTATCAAAAGCCTGTGTTCAGACCCTTCTTCATTCATACTAAAGTGTAAATGACTGATACAGTCAGCTGACAGTCAACGTGTTGATGGTTCTGATACAGGCCTATTTTTCTTTGTTTTTCTTTGTAGGGGAAGCAATGAGACTCAGGGAGGTGAAGTGAATGATTGGAAAGGAGTAGACAGGGGATTTGAGCACAAGATTATCTGAGTCTAAGTGTTTAAGTGCAACTAATGCATGCCTGACCTAATTTTTTAACTAATTGTCCGGCAGTAGATATGCACATGGCAAAACAGAGGCCTAGAAAGAGAAAGTGGCATCTAAGATTCCCAGCTCGTGGACTGTAGGCCTGGGAACTACATTACCTTGGAGTTATCCATTCAGCCAGAGTTTATTGAGCATATACAGATGCTGCACAGAGTAGGCTATGGGGGGTGCTACAGGGGCTAAGACAGGCTCAGTCCTTTTCTGCAAAGAGCTGAGCATGACGACCAACGCGCTCTTCTACACACGGTAAAGGTGCTGGATTTCATTTCCAGATGTTCGGGTGATTTGGAAAATTCTCCCCCTTCCACCTTATCTGCTGCCTGCCCTGTTCCCTCCGTTTACTCCCCTCACCCCTCCACACCCCTCGGCCCAGTCCCAACACACCACATCTCCTGGGCTTGCATCCAAGCTCAATAGGAGAAGGACATATTTTATCCCGGCACCATTTCTCATCCAGTCATGGACTTACAGGAAATAACCGTTTCTCCCCAGCCAGCTTTCTCCCCTTGTCATGTCTCTTGGGAGAGGGACTATGGGTGGACCCTCCATGGAAACTCCAGGGATCACACTGGGGAGCTGATTTTTCCGGGGCTGGCGGTTGCCCATACGTCAGGTCCTGGGAATGGGGATCAGGCAAGATTGAGACAGAGTCTGGGCCAGCCAGAAATTCACATGGCCCTGGGCCGGGAGGCAGGACCATGGGGTTTGCGTTCTTGCTCTGCCACGCTCTTTTTAATAGTCTTGGGCCCATCACGTACTATCTTGGGCCCCTGTATCCTCACCTGTGGAATGATGTTCACTGACGAAGCACGTTGCATGTGAGATGACCCCAGGTCTCCATTTTACAACAATTTCCTGTGCTAAGATATGTCAGCCTCTTTCACGGGCACATGCTTTACAGATAATACATGCTACAGACACTCAGATGAGGACGCAAGTGTGGTGGAATGCAAGGATAGGGAATTCTCCCGGAGGAGAGGGAACCTGAGCTGCCGCCTGCTCTCCCCACCCACTCAGATTCCAGTTGAGGACCTATAACATGCCTGGCCTTGTGGGCTGGACATTCTAACGTCCATCACTTCCTCTCCAGAGAGGCGTCTCAGTGCCCCGGTGCAGGAACAGTCCCAAGTGAAACCCTAGTCTGGCTATGGATGAGCAGGTGACCTCCTGTTGGTCAAGATTTCTATACCTCCCTGCACGCTCACATCAACTCTATGCATTTCCTATTGTTGCTGTAACAAATTACTCCACACTTAGCGGCTTAAAGCTACATCCATTTATTATCGTATAGTACTGGAGGCCAGAAATCTAAAATTGAGGTGTTGGCAGGACTGTGTTCCTTCTGGAGGCTGCAGGGGAGATCACGTTTCTTGGCGTTTTCAGTTTCTAGAGGCCACCGGCATTCCTGGGCGCACAGCTCTTCCTTTATTTGCATCCTTCCATCCTCTGCGTGTATCGTCCCATCTTCCACGGCTCACGCTGAGCCTCTTGCCTCCCTCTTATAAAGACCCTCATGATTAGAGGATCTTCTCCCCATCTCAAGATCCTTAACAGAACCACGTTGACAATGTCCCTTTTGACGTGTAAGATAACATTCACAGATTCTGGGGATTGGGATGTGGGTGTCTTTAGGGTGATGGGAACTCCCTAAATGGTTATTTATTTGGTTACCCCATCAACCCTTGCAGAGGGTACTTCTCCTCATCTTTTGGAGACAGAGACTCAGAGAAGGAAATGACTGCCATGAGTCAACCATCATAAATAACCAGACTGGAGTTTGCACCTGGGATTGTCCCTGTTTTTTTTTTTTTTAAATTTTATTTTATTAAATTTATTGGGGTGACAATTGTTAGTAAAATTACATAGACTTCAGGTGTACAATTCTGTATTACATCATCTATAAATCCCATTGTGTGTTCATCACCCAGAGTCAGTTCTCCTTCCATCACCATATATTCGATCCCCCTTACCCTCATCTCCCACCCCCCCACCCCCCGTTCTTGGTACATGGAGACACCTCTCTGGAGAGGGTGTGATGGCGTGGTGGGGTAAGGAACTGGAGAGCATCATGGAGAAAGGATAGATGAAAGACTCCAGGAGACTTAAGTCCTTTTTCTCCTTACGAACATCTTCTCAGGACTTAGCACAATACCTGCCTGGTACATAGTAGGTGTTTCATAAACATAGTGAGGGATGAATCAACGTGAAGAAGAAAGCATGAAACATTTTACCAAAGGAAAGCAGTGACCGACAAAGTGGAGAATATAATCAGGGTGTCGGATTGTAGAGGGTCTCAAATGCCACATCAAGAAGGTTAAAAGTCACTATGAAGAGAGCTGTGTGCCAGTGGCAACACCAGAAATGGATGTGTTATTCTGAGAAGATGCGTCTGGCATTGTCATACAAGAAGGACTGGAGGGGAGAGAGGTCAGAGTCTGGAGAAAGGTTAGGGGGCCCCTGGAGCAACCCAGCATTCTGTCAAGCCTGTGAATGCTTGAACTAGCCAAGAAAATAAAAACAAGGGAGGCTAATACAAGATGTGCAATTGCATTGGGAAAAAAAAGAGATATATAACTTGAATAATCACAGCTATAAAACATGGAATACTTACTATATATTATAAAGTGGACTAGGCATGTTTTCATACATGATCTCATCAATATTCACAAAATCCTATGTAAAAGTGACCATTTTGTGGATGATGCAACAGAAACTCTGGGAAGTGAGACAAATCACTAATGTGGGTGCCACTGGGAAGTGGCAGAGCCAGTATCTGAACCCTTGTCTTTCCATCGCCAGCCTGGCATTGCCTCTCTGACTGTCCCTAGGGGATGGCTGAGGGTGATAGGATGAGGTTACACAACAGGCAAATCATTCCACTCTGGGCATAATGGAAGGCATGTGAGAGCTTGAGCTGATGACAAGTGGGGCGGGGCTTCTGGTTTGGAGTGGGGTTAAATGGGATGTTTGAAATGGCCTCACTGGGCTTGAGGAGTCCAGGAAGGTCCAGCGAGATGACCACCCCGAGTCAAGAATTTGGGGCTGGAAGTTAGGAGAGAAGCTGTAGATGGAGATGGGAGTTGTAGCAGACACCGTTGGTGCCCCCAACTCATATCTCTGGAGTCTCACTTTTGTAGAGTTGGCTGGGCTGAATTCCAACGGCCCAAGGGTGTTGCTATTGGCTCGTATCTGCTCTCCTTACGTGCAAGCAAGATAGAAGTGCCTGAGAGTGAACACGCTCCAGGAACTACCCCCAACCAATGACTGGAGGGAGTTGGTGAATAAAGGGCCCCTGCCTCCTGGCTCCTCAAGTGGGACACCCCCAAAGGACATGTTCTATGATGCTTCCCCGTACTCTCGAGTGGGATTAGCTCTAGTTGCCCACAATGGTATCTGGCTTGATGCTGTATCTTGGATCGGCTGTCTCCCCTTCCCTGTTTCACTTTTGCATGTTCCTTCCCATTGTTTTTTTGGGGGGCCACCAAATAAACTATCTAGACTCAAAACTTTGGCGCAGACTGTCTGCTTATTGGGAAACTCAAACTGGGCGAGTATGATTACTTTTCAACAAATATTTGTCAAGCATGTATTATGTGTGGTACACTTTCACCTTTTATACAATTGGGTCTTTATTGCATTTCTAAAACTTCCGGCATGATACCCATTTTATGGACAAGAGAAATGGAGCTCACAGTGGGAAGAGTAACAAGCTAGAACATTATCCTTGGAAGGAAGGAGACATATGATGGAGATTGAGGGAGAAGTGAGGTACAGAGTTACTATTTGTTGAACACCTGCTCTGTACAAGCTCTGAAAATTACGAGTTGTGTAATTTTGTGCCTACGATTTAACTTCTGTGTACCTGTTTCCTTATCCAAAAAATGAGGGAATTTATAGTGTATATGGAGTTTCTATGAGGATCTAATGATTATATCTAAAACATTTGGAACAGTGCATAGTAAGTGGTGAGCATTTAATAAGTTAGTAATTGTTACTTTTATTATCACTCTTAATATTATTACTACTGTTACAGTGACCTATATTTACATCATTGCTAATTTTTATAGCAGCTAAAACTTGGCATTGTCTCCAGTTTACAGATGAAATAAAAGAACCTTAGAAACTTGCCCAAGGTCACTGAATTAGAAGGAATGGAGCACGTATTTGAATTTTTTTCTACCTGAATCCAATGCCCATTTTCTTTCATTGCATCAGGCTCGAGCAGAGTTTTTCCAAGTCAAAAGTGACTTGCAATAGTTTGAAGAGAAAGGAGGAGGAAGAAATTGAAGATAGAAGACAGTAAGTGGAGCACAAGGTGGGTCTACTATTGTAGGTAGGAGAATGTGATCAAAAGGCCAGACTAACATATTTACCCTGGACTTTATCATACAGACAGGAAAGAAGGAAGAAGCAGAAGGTGAATTTGGCATTTTGGCAACAGTCCATTGTGCATGAGAATCTTCCCTTCCAGGGCTTTGGGCTCTCCTGAGAAAATTCAGTTTTATGTTTTTAAGCTGTGAGCCCAGAAGGAAGGAAGAGGTTAAGGAGGAGTGAAATCTGGTCTGGTCATGATGGGCACATGGCCAATAATGAACGGAGAGAAAAATCATACAGGATCCCACGAGAATCAGAAGTGGCTCAACCTGTTTTGGGGATAGGTTAGCTGTGTCCTGCTTCTAGGTCAAGAGTCACAAGTCTTACTGGCTCAAAGATCAAAGAAGACCACCCAAGTCAATATTGCATGACAGAAACATCAAGGATTTTGAGTCCAAACATTTGGGTTTGAAGTCGGATGCCATCAATTCCTGGCTATGTGACCTGCGTCCACTCAAATCTCTTCTCTGAGCCTCATCTATAAAATGGGGGTAATAGTACCTTTCTCATAGGGTGATGGGGCCAATGAAATGAGATCATGTTTAAAAGTACGCAAGTATGCTCGGAATGTAGAGCATGCCAGCAGTAGATATTAACAATGACAGAAGTATGGTTTAGGATTTCCCCAATCCCGAATGCAAGCTTGGTTGATATCGTCCTCTGCACTTTGATTTCCTCTATGAGGAGACTGACAGATCCGGTACTGTTTCCCCCACATCTGTCTTTTATGGACCTGAGTGTGGCCTAAGTCTGGCTTAAGCCTTGGAAAGATTCGATTCCCAAAGTAAACAGATTATTGAGGGTCCGCCTTTCCTTAAAAGACGACCATGATGTCCCAGACTCTTTGGGGAGTGGGGTGCTTCCGAGGAAGCCCAAGTCCAGCGCTTGCTGGGAAATTCTTACCTTACATGGAGCTCCACGCAAGAGATGGTGCTATGAGGTTGATGGTGTGATTCTGTGGGTGGTTGAAGCCTCTGTATATGTCATTCCACCAAAGGGAGAAATTATGACATCCTAAGGAGAAAAGCCCACATTAAGATCTTCTTATTTTCTTTTTATTTTAAAATTAATTGAACACGCATTCACTGCACGTTTACAAGCCAGGAAGCCACGCAAGGATGAGCCTTAGTGAGCCCACCCCCTTGGGAGCTGTCCGCGGTGCTGAAACATTCGCTTTTGTGCTCTCACGTGATGGAGGAGAGTCCGTCTGTGGCTCTGGACCACGGCCTCTTTACCTTTGAGAAATCCTCCTGAGTTCCTCTCCATGATACGATCTGCAGGTTATGACACACGCCTTATATGTTGACAAATAACCTTCAACCTTCTAACAGCCCTGAGGCTTGTCTAGTCCTACCACCTACCACCCACTCTTGTCCTTACCTCTGGCTAGAAAATGAATGTGCAGTTTGAACCCCTGACTTGGTTCCCAACTTTTTATTCCAAACCCTACAGGAGGTTCAGCTACTTTACCAGCTCATGTTTGACAGATTTCAAACCATCTTTAAAGAGGGTTGTATTCTGCACAAAAGAGAGGCATAGGGTAGTAGAAAGACTTGGATTGAATTATGCTTCCATATTGACCAGATATGTATCTTGCACAAATTGTTTAACCTCTCTGAGGCTTCATCTCCTTTGCAATAGGGGATGGCACTTGAGGAGATAAGCAAGATAGCTATATATAGGACAATTAAGGAGACCAGATCCTACTAGGGCGTCATAGACAGGGACAAATAGAGTTCATAAAAGGGAACGTTCAAGCCCAAACTTTCCCTTTCACCACTCTTCCTCAAAAATGCTCAGCAATATTTTCCCCTTGTTTGTTGTAGTTTAGGGTAAATCATGTAGCTTCTCTGTGCTCGTTTCCTCTTCTGAAAATTGGAGGTGATGGTTAGTTTTGGTGGTGAAAGTCCCTTCCCTTCATAACCTGTGGAATGATGTGGAGGATGAAATTTGTTGAAAAGAGTGGGAGTGATTTATAAATTGTGAAGTGTGTGTGCAAAGGGAGAGTGTAGATGGCAAAGGCCAGGCTAAAAATGTAAGCAATGGCCATAAGTCAACATTAAAGTGTTTGACCTTTATCCTGAGGGAAACATGGAGGGGTTTTAATAAAGGCAATGACTTGGTCAGATTGCATTGTAGAAAGCATCTTTGTTTGCAGGGTGGATATTGCATTGGAAGGGAGTGAGACTAGACTTGGGGACCAGTAGGGTTAATCCACTTGTAAGAATCCAGGCACCAGGGATTGGTAGCTGGGAGGGAGGTGGTGACAGTGGGATGAAGTGAAGAGAAAAAAATTGAGAGACATTTACAGGGTCTTGTCTACTGACTGGGTGAAGACAACCAGGGAAAAGGAATTGAGTTCTCTAAACTGGGAAACTAGATGTTTGGAGAGCCATTTATTGTGTAGAGAACACAGGAATGGAAACAACTGGGGGTGGGTGTGATGATTTCCATTTTGGTCATTTTGACTTGGTGGGGCCATGGGGAATCCAAATGAAGACACAAAAGTCCAGCTCAGAGAACAGGTCTTGATGGAGGATAAAGATAGAGTTAAGATGCAAATGGCTCTGATGTTCTATCTTTCCCCTCTATTCCCCAAAGGCTCTTTCCCTTCTCTGAACTCTTTGAGCTTGTTGGTGCCACACAATTAGTCACTTAATTGCTTTCTAATTGATATGCGCCTTAGCCTGTCTCACCAGATAAATTTGAAAACTCCTTGAGGGCAGAAGGCTTCTCATAATACCCCCACCCCAAGCGTCTCCCTGGACATCTCATGAAATTTATGACATTTGAATGGGAGAGAGGATAATGTTTAGTTTTTCAGTCATTGATGGCCACTATAAACCTCAGTTGTCCCATCTGCAGAATGGGAGCCACCAGGCTTTGTGCAATCCTTCTGTGATCTCTTAAGGTTTCTAGCTTTGTTCATCCCTTAGAATGGTGGCGATGGAGCTGGGGAAGAGAAAGGAAGCAGCTCATTAGACTTTTAAAATGCATTCCCCCGGCCTGGTCCAACATCAGATGTTTAAGCAGGAAATAGAAATTAAAAAAAAGAAAAAAAAAAGAGAGAGAAGCAAATTGTTTCTCTCCGGTAGTAGCAGGCACTCAGCAAAACAAACAAGTCTAACGGAATGCTTTGGCGATTATACAGACAAACAAATCACTTTCCCAAAGTGCTTCTTGGGGGAATTACGGCTCTTGGAAATGAAACACAAACAGATTATTAAAAAAGAGCTCCCCGTTGGGAGAGAAACAGTATTTACAAGAGAAGATGTGCCTAGCCGGACCTCTAATTGCCGTTCATTATCTCATATTGATTTAATTAGCTGCTGCACTCAGGTCTGAATTGCCTGCTGCCCGCAGCGGGGGACTGGCAATGAGAGGGGCTTCAGATTGACCGAGCAGACTCCTGCCATCTCTCACCCTCCTCCTGCTTCCCCCCGCCCCCGAAACATGGGGGTCAGCTCACGGGGTGTCATTGCGGTGGCACAGTGGTGGCCGTGGCTGGAGGTGGCCAGCCGTGTCCAAGGCCTTGTGGGCTGCTCTGTCTCATGTGTGTGCCTCAACCGGGGTGGTGGTGAGGAGCTAATTAGCTGCAGTAATTAGAGAGAGTGTCTTCATAATGTGGAATTAGAGTGGCTTGGTGAAAGCACGGGGAGATATATGGCCCTGGCTGGCAGTGGTAATGCGGGAGAAGCAGGCGGGGGGGGAAGGCAGCCTCCCAGGGTGTCCTCTGGCCTCTGTAGGGTGACTTTTCTACCCCCTTCTCCAGGGTTCCCACTCCCATGTCAGGTTATTCAGCCATTCATAGCCTCTTCACTCCTCTGTGACCCACACACTCCAACTGAGCAGAGACTTCCCGGTGAAGAAGGAAGGTTATTAGCGTTTCTCTCTAGTGGGCGTCTGGGACCAATTGTTTTGAAGATTTGGGGTTTATAATTGCAAGTGATTAATGGGGGAGTTGGCAATCAGGCTTAAGAGGTTGCTAATTGCTCTTTTAACATAATTGTGTCCGAGTGAGAGCAGTGTGTGTGTACAGGCTTGGCATGCGGAATCCACAGTACGGGCATTAAGTGATGTCTGTACCTTTCCTCCCTTCACCCATTCATTCAACAAACCTTGATTGAGAGTCCGGAAGCTCCTGGCCCAGTGCTGGGTGCTGGGGATGTAGCTGTGCATGGCACAGAGGCCCTGCCCTCAAGGGGCTTACAGTCTGGTGAGCTCGGAAACACTGAGGCATGGTGTGGTCTTATCCAGTCTGTTAGTATCAAGGCAACTGAACCAACCCTCATTAGAACCAATGCTTAATAGAGAACTCCCAGGAGCTAGAGGTATTACCCAGAGAGAGGAAGAGGGTAACAGTGAGCTCGGTAAGAACGCACACACTTGGAGGCGCTAAATAGAACAATGGTATGAAGGTGCAGCACAGTTAAGCATCAGAGGGGAAGCAAACACGGTCTTGGACAGGCTGAATAAGACATTGCAAATCAATGAATTAAGTTCCTTAGGCCTTCTCACTTACAGCCTAACAACTGTATACTTGTAAATAATTATAACAAGTCTGGTAAACTGATTTTCCTTGTTATAACAGGTAAGAAGCAATGCTATGTATATATACATATACAGGTAGCCAACGTATAACATGGCATTTCTATAACATGGTTTCACTCTAACAGGGTTTGAGAATTTGGGGAAACCCTCATACAACATGGCATCTTAGAATACGGTTTCACTCTAACATGGTTTGAAAATTAGAGAAATCCCCAAACAACACAGAGCGTAATAAGAGCTTTTAAGAGCAAAAAATAGCTCACTCGAAATTAGGGAAATCCCCAAACAATATGGAACATAATAAAAGCTTTATATATATATATATATACATATATATATATATATATATATATATATATATATATATAACATATATATATATGTAATAAGAGATTTATATATATACTTTACTAACAATTATCACTCCAATAAACTTTAATTAAAATCATATATATATATAGTAAATATACAATGTTTAGTAAATTGTTTAGTAAATTTTTAGATAATTGTTAGTAAATTTACATAGATTTCAGGTGTACAATTCTGCATGAAGGTAAAGGGGATCAAATATATGGTGATGGAAGGAGAACTGATTCTGGATGGTGAACACACAATGGGATTTAATAAGACCTTTTAAGAGCAAAAGAGATCTCATTTGAAAAATTTCACTTGAACGTGGATATCGTATCAGATTTGACTGTAGAATTTTGAAATTTATTAGAATTTTAAATCCATTTTGTTCGTGGAGTATTAAATTCAGAGGATGAAGTTATCTTGTCAAAAAGAAATTGCCCGCAGTTAATGGTGCTCAGTAGTGATGACGAAGAAAACATTATTTAATACATATTAATATGTTATACTTTTGGTGAAAATTGCTTTAGTAAAGATATTTCTCTTAATTATAAAAACATAATAGTACGTTTTAAAAAAAATTTGGAATCTAACCCACTTTTTTGTACTAGTTCTGTGTTTCGTATAACACGGACTCACATAAAACGGCATTCTTAAGGAACCTAACGATCGTGTTATATGGGGATTACCTGTACTACACACATACACACACGCACACACGTATGGCGCCAAAAAAATGTATACATATTTTAAGAAGGGAAAACCTGTATTAAATTTGTAGTACCATGAATGACGCTGGCATTCATTTGATTAACGCCATTTTTTTGAGCGAACGTGGTACTTTTTGAGCGAACGTGGTACGTACTACACACTGCTACATAAGTCAATTCAACTTTGAAAAGTAATACATAGATAACATTTCTTTTTTTTTAAATTTTATTTTATTAAATTTATTGGGGTGACAATTGTTAGTAAAATTACATAGATTTCAGGTGTACAATTCTGTATTACATCATCTATAAATCCCATTGTGTGTTCATCACCCAGAGTCAGTTCTGTTTTTTGGATACTTTGGATACAAATGGACACTTTGGTCAATGTTGCTCAAGCAGTAGTTCACTATAATCAGAAGTGTCTGGACGCTGATGGGAACCACTGTGAGCCTCTCTTGTCATTGCAGAAGTCAAACGTGACTTGTATTCATCTTTTGTTATCGGTATATATTGAGTATGACAATTTTAATACAGTTTTCCTTTCTTAAAAGGTGTATATATTTTGTGGCACCCTTTATATATAGATTTCCTTCTGCAAAATCTATCTATTACCTATGTATCTATGTATATCTATATATATATATAGATATAGGTATGTAGATATACAGATCACATCTTATAAGACATGCCCCATCTGACAGAGAAGGAAATTGAGACTTATGGAAGTTAGGGCTTACTCAAGTTGGCATAATCTGTAAATTAGGTTTTAGTCTCCTAATCTCATATTCTTTGTGTCAGGCTGATGGTAGATCCCCAAAGGTCAGATATGAAAGTCCCTTAGAATTTATCATATTAAGGAGTGGCAAAGAGGTTTCATCTTGCTCACAAATTTTGCATTTCTTAGCAATGGCTGCTGGGAACATTGCATTGGGAAACCATTCTAAATATCTATCTGGGCACCGTGGAAAAGCAATCAGTGATCAATTAGTAATGTCTGTTTTGACTCAGGGAGGGGATGCATGGTCTGGATACCAGGGATTGGCCATCTTGATTAAATCTGATCTCCTTAGCTTTCAGGTATAGAGCCAGCATCTTGCTCAAGGCCCTTAGGAGTCCCTTGTGCAAGAATTTATTCACCCACGTCCCTAGGTCCAGTACTGCAAGGAAAATAGGAACCATGGCTTGGGCTTCTATTTGGGAGCCTACATATTACCGAGAGGGTCTAGACATAGATAAATCGTGTGTGCAGAGAGGGTTCAGAGAAACAGTCAAGGGAGAGCATCACAGAGGATGGGGATCTTGGAGGACTGAGTTAATTTGGGCAACTGAAAAGATTGAGGGAGAACAGGTCGAGTGGGTTTACAGCAAGGTCAATGACAAAGAATTGGAAAGGAGATACATGTATGAGAGTCAGGGAAGAGGTTGGCTTGGCTAGAGTGGAGGCTGTGAGTTAGGAAGTGGTGGGAGACAAAGCTTAGAATCCCATCAAGAAAGAGGATGTTTCATCATTTCTTGATCCATCGTAATGATCGTTGGTGCTTGGAACACATTCGGGGCTCAATAGGTGTTAAGTCTATCTTCATTTCTTGTTTTAATGTCATTAATTCACTCAGCAAACATTCAGTGGGTGCTTCCCACGTACCAGATCCAGCACCGAATGCTGGGGATATACTGACAAATAAAAAAGACATGGTTGCTGTTCCATGGTCCTTCCCGTCTGGCAGGAGAGGCTGCATGGCCAGATGAAGGAGTTCTGGACGGGGCATCAGAAAGCTTGGGCTCTGGGCTGGTGCAGCTGCAAGTCTGCATTGTTATTCTGAGAAAATCACTCAGTGACCACGTCTGAGTCTATTTCCTCCTCCATAAAGTGCTGAGTAAACATGAAAAACCACAATTGAGTCATGTCACTACCTAGCATAGAGCCCTCCAAGGTCTCCCGATCACATTTAGGAGTGAATATCTGCAAAGGCTCACTCTGGTGTTTTTGCAGGATGGGGCCCTGCCTATCACTCCATCATCTCCCACCACTGCCCTCTTTAATCTCTGGGCTCCAAGCTTCCTTCTGCTCTCTAAGCTCCAAGCTCATTCCCACCTTCGGGTCTTCACAAATGATTTCTCCACCTTCCACCTACCTGGCTTCTTCTCATCCTTTGAGCCTCAAGATAAGTGCCGCCTCTTCTGAGAAGCCTTCTCTGACTACTTGGCCTCTGCAGGAGCCCTTTGCTCTCTGTCACAACCCTCTTTGCTCCATGCAGCACCTACCACACTTTTCAAGTGTTGACTGGTTGGTCACCTTTCACCCCCCTCCCCCCCGTCTTCCCCTGCTAGTTTTAGGGCAGGGATCCTATCTACCATTTCCCCATTTTGTTGCCATTACCAAGCCTGCTGCCTGGTTCATAGCTATAAATACGTGTAGAATGAATGAACGAACGAATGAATGAATGAATGAAAGTATGGCCCTGGTGGGTTAAAGCTGCTGAAAGGCTGATTTGGCTGGACTTTCTCAGAATCAGTGGTCAAGACCTCCTCACTGAGATTCTAGGAAACTTGGACTCATATTCTGACACTCACCAGCTGTGTGACCTTGAGCAAATCCCTTTGCCTCTCTGGTCCTCAGTGTCTTCATCTGTAAAATCGTGCAGAGTGTTGTCTTAGGGGCAAAATGAGATGGAAAAAAAGCACCAAACTCAAAATCTGACACTCAGAGCTTGCCAGTGTTAATCTATTTATTATTGTTATGCTCAGTGTTTGCAAGGAGCAAATGTACTGCCTTGCGTGGCACAGGGAGAAATGGGAAGGAAGAGGTGGGTGGTAGGAGGTAGAAGAGCCTCAACCACCAAACTGCAGGCAGGAGAGCGGACCAGGTCTTCGAGCACCGTCCTGCCCTGCACATTAGAGTTCCTCCCTCGTCAATATATGAATATATAATATGAAGAAATCAGCCCGTGGAGCTCTGATTTAATTAGCTCAGTGATCTTGCCCTATCGATCATTCATTTCAAGTCTGCCAACTGGGGGAAGTTAGGTTTGCCCATCACCCTCTCACTTCTCAAAAGGAAAAGGCTGACTTTGACTTGTTTATTCAAACCCATCCTCTTTGAACACCTACTTGAGTTTGGATCATCTCTCTCTTTCTCCTGCTCACCAGCAAGCCCTTAATCCCCTTCCCTGTGCTTTCCCAAGGCCCTCTCCCCACTGCCTCTTTTCCAATTGAATTAACTTTAATATATTTATTTTTTGATGGGAAAAGTGTTTGCTTGATCTCTGGTGCTGGATGTCCTAATTGTCTCCTTCGTCTTGGGTAACACATCATTATTTAGGGTCTGCCTCCCTCTTGCAGAGCAGCCATAGTCTTTGAGGTTCTTTTCTGCAGCTGGATGTTGCCGGGCTTGGAGGGGACCCAGTCAACTTGGGGCTGTTCTCCCTCTCACCGTCCATCTGTTTATTGGTTTGTCTCCATCCCTTCCCTTCCCGTCTCCTCCTCTCTTAAACCCTCCCCTCCTGTCTCTCTCTCTCTCTGCCTCTCCCCTTATCTCTCTGCCTCTGTCTTCCTCTCTCTCCCTTCCTCCCTCCTTCCTTGCACCTTCCTCACTGAGTCTCTCTTTTTCTGGAAAGATAATTCAGACTAGCTTAAACACGAGAACCTAGAAAGAAAAGGGAATATGCCATTACAACTCCGAGGGGCCAACTGGGATCTAGGTGCCCTCTGACAGTCTCCCCCATTGCCTGTCTACAGTTCCTCATGTCTTCAATCTTCCCATCTGCAAAATGGGTGCCGATGAAGACGGTTTCCTGATTATTTCCTGCCCCAACATTCCACGACTCTAGCCATCTCTGGACTTTCCAGGGAGGTCACCATATCTGGAGGAAACTCTTGTCGGGGATATCAATATGCCTGTTTTGTCAGATTCTCATTCATGTTTCAGGCCGAGGGGATGATACAAGCAGAAGGGCATCAGCATTTCCATCTGTTAAACCAGGAGGGAAGTTTTGAATTAGGCTTCAGTTTTTATGCTCGTACGAATGACACACTAAATGTAATGGAGCTGGCATTTCTGCAGCTCTTCCTGACCACTGCGCTGATGGGACCGGGGTTAGTCACACTTGATTTGAAAAACCAACATCATCAGTCGCTCCCATCTGCCAGCAGCCTGGTCCACTACTCTCCAGGCAAACGGTTCCATCGAATCCCATAGGCATATCCCCGAACACTCAGGATTTGGGTTTTCTCCTTGGTAGCTCCTCATCAAGACATGTTTTGACAAACTAAGACCGTCGGCATTTATTTCTGTTACCATGGAGCAACTGGTGCACAGGTCTAATTAGGAATTAATGAGCACTCTCGCGTGGTCGTCCCACAACTGACATCAGGACTGTGATTGCAAGAGCTACGTTGAGAACAGGAGTGGAGAAAAGGGGGACCTGCTTGGCGTTCAAGGAAATCCCATGTACTCACTCTCGGAATTCGGGGATCTGGCCTACGGGATGGGGACCCCCCAAGTTGGGTCTTAGAGAAGGGACTACTGGCCTACTGTTATCTGTGGACAAACAGGAAGCCCACACCTCCTGGGTGCTATGGGGTCAGTAGTTGTCACCTCAGACAAGTTATAATAGGTAGTTTTAGACATCAGACCATATGAGGTCTGACAATTAAGTTCGTGAACTTGTTGCAACGCTGTTGCTAACTTTTTTTGATATCAGAGGGATTATTCATTATGAATTTGTACCAACTGGACTGTTAACCAAGTTTACTATTTGGAAGTGCTGAAAAGGCTGCGTGGAAAAGTTAGACGACCTGAACTTTTTGCCAACAATTCATGGCTCTTGCATCACGAAAATGCACCAGCTCACACAGCACTGCCTGTGAGGGAGTTTTTAGCCAGTAAACAAATAACTGTATTGGAACATTCTCCCTCCTCACCTGATCTGGCCCCCAATGACTTCTTTCTTTACTGAAGATAAAGGACATATTGAAAGGAAGACATTTTGACGACATTCAGGACATCAAGGGTAATACGACCATAGCTCTGATGGCCATTCCAGAAAGAGTTCCAAAACTGCTTTGAAGGGTGGACTAGGCGCTGGTGTCAGTGCATAGCTTCCCAAGGGGAGTCCTTTGAAGGTGACCATAGTGATATTCAGCAATGAGGTATGTAGCACTTTTCTAGGATGAGTTCGTGAACTTAATTTTCCGACCTCGTATGCTCCAGGGGGAAAGGAGCCATGCGTGCCACTAATTTTGTTCACTGTCATCCGCCAGTGCAAACACAGAGCTTCATTCATAGTCAGTGCTCAGTAAATATTTGTAACTTGCCCTTAAGCCATGAAGCTGGAATGTGGTAAACGTGGGATTTAAACCCAGACAACTATAGAGCAGAACATCTGGACTTTCCCCGTGATACAACTTGGTCCTTCATCTATCACATGCTGTTGTCATTGTCACCTACTGGACCGTGAGCTAGCTGCTTAAGGAAGAGTTCTTTCTTCATCTTCATGTCTCCAATTTCCAGCATAAGGCAGGATCTACAGTAGGTGTTCAATAAATTCTCATCATATTAGATTGAATAAGATCTCAGGGAGCCAGGGCAATCTTTCTGCAACAGGAGAGACTAGAGTTTTAGACTGAAACCTGAACTGTTGTGTATCCCAGGCCCCAGCCCAGAGCCTGGCTTATAGGGTCAGAGCTTAACATTTGTGGGCTACACTGAATGTCTGTATCCAGCCCCATTCAACCCAACAGAATGAATCATATTACAGGAGGGACACTGAAGAATGTTGTCATTCAAGGTACATTGCCTGAGGGCCAATCAGAGCTAGGACATGCTCTCAGCATTCCCATTTTCAGGTGAGTGAACTAAAGCTCAGAAGAGTTGTCTCTGATTGTGTTCCCAAGAAAGAGATTCTGAGATGGAAAGTTGCATGTGAAAGGTTTACTGGGGAGTCCTCTGGGGAGATACATCTGGAAGGAAGGAAGAGAGGGAGGGAGGGAGGGCAGGAAGGACGGAGGAAAGATTGATGGAGGCAAGATATTCACACTATGCAGTTACTATTGAGGTTTCAGCTGATTGTACAGGGAGCTCTGGAGCTAGAATAAACCTTAGCGTTGCCCCAAATTGAGGCATGGGACTGGGTCTTTGTGCACCCACACCAGCCAGTCAGTGGGAAGAGGTGTGACCTTGGGCAAGGCAGTTCCCTATCACTGAGAGCATCTCAGTGAGCGGTGCAGCTAATGAGCCATCAGCCAGCAGCTGGGGGTTGGGGACGTGCTTCAGCCTTGACGAGGGTGTCTCTACAGGTGGATCACTACAGTACGTCCAAGGAGAGTGACTCACTGTGTCCCCCAGCTTCTAAGTGGCAGACCTGGGATTTGAATCCTAGTTTCTGAAGCCTGGGTGCCCTTCTACTCTATCAGTGGACTTGCCCTGTGCTACCCACACAAGGCACACCTGTCCTATCACACGGAAGAGCACAACCCACTGCTTTGGGAGATTAGAGAAGAGGGGAATGGCTGGCAGGTGTCTTCTCTGGGCAAGGACATTAGCAACAAAAGGACAAAGGCAAGTGAGTGCTGACCTATGATCAGAATAAGTGGGGTAATAACAATTTCATAGACAGGACTAGAACTTAGACTCCCAAGGCTCCTATTACAGTGCTTGCTCGGCTATGCCACACCCTATAGAAAGGGGTCAGGAACTAACAATTACTGTAGATGTACTGTGTGCCAGGCCCACTGTGTTGTGGTTCTGCCTTCCTCTCCTCCTTCTCCTCCACTCTTGCTTATCCTCTGCTTCTTCCCTGGTCCTTCTTCTGTGGCATCCTTTTCTCATTTAATCCTTACCACAACCCTGGGAGGTAGCAATTATATACGCCCATTGTACAGATGGGGTCACTGAGTCTCTGAGAGCTGAGTGGCTTGTCCTAAGTCACACCAGAGGTGAGTGGAGAATATAGAAGGAAGGAAGACCTTGCAACCTTGTCTACCCATAGGTTCACAATTAAGAATTGAGTCTTGGAGCTTTAAGTTAAAGTGTCAATAAACTAGGAAGTCCTGTAGATTTTCAGATATCCATGATTCAGGTCTGGCGGAAGCCATTAAAATCCCATGATCACAAACTGGATTTCTGTGGACACAATTATTGCTCCCCAGACCCAATTCTAGCCAACAATGATTAGTCTCCCATTGAGGGGGCATGGTGGGTGGGATAGTTTGATACCTGTTCACAGTGGGGTTGCAAAGCATTGTGAGAGGTGCTCCAAAGCTTGACACATCTTTAAAAGAAAGACCAAGATTTCTTTTCTCTGTTTTTATCTTCCTCCCCAAGCATGGGGGATTTTTAGCCAAAGGGCAGGGTGAGGAAATCAGTGGATGGAAAATGACTGAGCGGAACTTGATTAGACATCAAGGGTGCGGGGATTCTTGATAAACCAGCTTATCAGGATTCTTTGCCTCACCTAGGCTTGGCAGGCCACGCTTAGCGGCCCAAGGATGAGATCTAGTTGAGAGCAGGTCTCAGAGGGGCCTAAGTAAAATTTGGTGCAGGAGAGAGTCCTTGAGAGAGAGAGGTCCATATTTCTAGATAAGTAAATTGAGGCTCAGAGACGATCTCAGGCTAGAATGTGGTGGAAACAGGTTCACATCAGATCTGTAACATTTGCTCTGTGCTCCTTTCTCAATTCTTGATGCCCCTTATATAGAAAGTGGAGACATCCTGGAAACTTTTCCAGGTGGTAACTTTTTAGTTAAACCCGATCTCACAAAGGGTATCGTCATGTCTTCACTGGGGACTCTTCCCAGCTTCACTTTTATCCACTTATTCCATCATTGTTCTTTAGGTACGAAGGTGAGGATGCAAAAGGATATTAGACAAATGGGGGCAGAGCGAAGAATAAACAAGTAAACATCAGTAAGTGTGTAGGTGGGAGGAGCCAGGAAGGCTAAGAACAGATTGCTATGAAACAAAGAAAAACTGGGTTGGAAGAGGGCATGTATTCTAAAAATTTTCATGTAGATGATTTCTCTTTCAGAGCCTTCTGGAACAAGTCTTCCTTTGTAGAATATTCATAAGTGAGAACTGAAGACACAACTTTTTCATCAAAAGTGAGCTGTCGCATCCTCTAATGAGATCTTGGTGCATCTCTTCTGGCTGTAGAATTGACAATAACCACTACCAAATGCTATAATTTGCTCTGTGCCAACAATCTGACCGTATTCATTCCCTGAGTCTTTACAGTCACCCTATAAGGCAGGTATGCCTATTGGCTCAACTGTCCAGACACAGGAACTGAGGCTCAGAGCTGTGATGAAAGCCCAGATCTGAATGCAGAGTTCATGCTCTGGTCTGCTTTGCTCACTGTTGCCCAGTACGGAGGGTCAAGGACATCCCTCTCTTCCAGCAGGAGGTGGCCAATGATGCCCCCAGATGGGGTGTGTGTGTGGGAATGGTGGTGATGGCAGTTGACAAGAGATCCAGAGTCCTCAGTGCCCTAGGGAAATTCTTAAATGTTTTCTGCATGCCCATCGTAGTAGGCAGGCAATAATTCAGTAGGGTGTGTCTTTGGAGAAGATTGACTTTGCTTCTACTGGCTCCAAGATTTCACTGGGGAATCATCCATTCCAGGTCTGCAAGCTGCTCTCTAGCTCAGAAGGGAATAGTACTGTGTATTTCTTGCAAGTTTCTCTTACTAATCCGCTCAGGTCCTAAGTCTGGATGTCCTTGGATAGCCAAGACTTTTATGAAAGGGAACATGAATTGCGTGGTGGTTGTAATCTGGGTCCCTCGAGTCAACAGGTCTGGTATGCTCCATCTTCTGGCTGTCCTAGCTAGGTGACCCTGTGTGGGGACAGAGCCAGGAGTGCAGTTTCCAGGCTCTCGGCTTCACACGGAAAGGTGCTGGCTCAGGTAGTAAATGGCCATCAACTGTGATTGGATGGCCATCAGCTGTGACTAGTTGGCCGTCAGCTGTAACCAGTGAGCCATTGGCCACTAATATAACTGCCGTGGCTATGCTAGCAGCAAAAGGGGGCTAGCAAGAAGATGGTGGCTGAGCTAGCAAGCGCGGATTGCAGCTAGCAAGTGAGGTTGGTTGGCAGAGAGAAGTGGACGGCAGGTTGCGGATAGTGTGGCTCCTGCTTCCTGTGTCTCCAACCCAGCCGCCAGCGAGACTATAGTGGTATGACTCCCCTATCTATGGCTCCATTGGTGTTCCTTTTTGGCCTCACCATGTCCTGCATTCTTATGTGGGGAGCAGGAGCTGAGACCCCGCCTGACACCCTGGTAACTTGCCCCACCTGGCACTTCACTTCTCTGCGATGTTAAATCGGGTTACTGCTTCTTAAAGCATTAAATGAGGCAGCACAAACATAGCACCAAGGATGCACTCCATCCTCTCTTTCCCTTCTGTCTTCCCTCACCAGCACTGGAGTGAGGCAAATGGGGTTCTTTTAATTTGTGTCTTCCGAGCATGGAATATTTGACTCAAAAGCCAAAGGCACACGCACTAGCTTTTAACATAAGCCTTTTTCCTAACCCCCAGGAGAGACTGTTTGACTACATGCCCGTGTTTTGTTGATTTAAGAACTCAGTGTGCCTGTCACCTAGAAGGCACTACACATTCCTCCCACTCCAGCCATTAATCACCCTGTGTAATTAAATAACACAGCAACCTACCTGTAATTAGTGTATTGATTTGTTGGTTGAATTGTTTACTCCTGGGCTGTCCCGCTAGGCCGTGAGCTTCATGAGGGCAAGTTTATTCATAGCTGGGTCTCTCCTGCCTGTCCCAGGGCTTGGCACCTAAAAGATTCTCAATGAATGTTGGTTGAGTAAAGGACTGAGTGGATTCAGGGGTTCATGGCCAAGTTTCTTCCAGGTATTGCAGGAAGTGTGAGGGAGGGTTGGCAGTCAGCAAGGAAACTCAGTCATAATAATGATTCTTTGCATCTGGATGGTACTTCATAGCTTGGATAGCACTTAATACTGATGAGTGCTGATGGTGAAACTGATGATAATGATAGTGGCAGTGATGGTGGAGATGATGAAGGCGATGATGGTGATGATGGAGATAATGGTGATGGTTGATGGTAGTGATGATGACGATGGTGATGATGGTGATGATACCATTTCTTGAACTTATTATCTTCCAGACAGCGTATGAGTACATGCATTATCTCAAATGATTCTCACAATAACTACATATGTTATTTCCATTATTTTACATATGAAGGAACGAGGCTCAGAGTATTTGCCTAAAGTCATCAGCAGGTAAGGGGTAGGGTTGAGACTTGAACTCAGGACTGTCTAAATTTGCTCTCACCCATGACATTGTAATGCTTTGTTGAGGCCATGATCTCAAAGAGTGCCCTTCACGTAATAATAATCGGATTCTCATCGTGATCAATTCAAGTGATGATAGAATTTCAGAGAGGGAAAGGACCTGGCTAAGATCACACAGCCCAAGAGGGAGAGGGCTGGGACTGAAGTTTCCAATAGGGAACTTTTTCCATTGTAGGAGAAGGTTCAGAGATTCGGGGACCTTGAAACAGAAGGGAACATAGAGGCAGGGTACTTGGATTCTGATCCTAGCATTGCTTTTTACTAGCACATAAACTTGGGCATGTCAGTGTATGTCATTCAAGCTCAGTTTTCTCATAGGTGAAATGGGAATGATGAGGCTTACCTCATTGCGCAGAGATGAGGGTTCACTGGATTTATAGGCCTGGAAGTGATTTATACACCATAGAGCTCTGTGCTGTTAGATACTGTCAATTCCAATGCTTTGATAACTCAATAGCTGCAGGATTTTGACAGTCCAGTGAAATCTCTGTGTGGTCAGTTTCATAGCTTAAATGAATCACCTCTAAGTCATTTTTACTCTGACATTCAATGGCTCCCAAGTAGCAACATAAAATGCTTTCTTCAAACACTAAAAAAAGATGCGATGTCTAAATGCGGGACTTTAATGTTGGTGAGATTGATAAAAAAAAAAAAAAAAAAGGCCCTTTACTCAATCTGTTGTAGTCACATGGTTCATCTTTGTGTCCAGGAAGTATTCCGTTTTCAGTTCCATCTCAGGACCTTTGCACTGGATGTTTCCTCTGCCTGGAGCTCGCTTTCCCCTCCACTCGCTGAGGTGTCCGCTCAGACGTCACCTTCACAGGTAAGCCTTCCTGCTCACCACATCTAAAGAAGTGTCACCTACCCCACCCCCCATTGTCATCCCTCTATACCATTCTGTCGTCTTTTCAGCATTCGCCAAATCAGCTGGAATTATCTTGTCAGTTTTTTTCTATTCTCTGTCTCCAGCTTGAAAACATATGCCCCACCAAAGCTGGGCTGTGTCTGTCTTGATTATGCAGGTATCTCCACATGCCTGAATAAGTGACTGGCAAAAATAGGCATTTAATAAATATTAGGGGAATGCAGCACTGAATAAATGGATTCTATCCCGTGTGACTCAGAGATGCCGTGTTGTGGATGGACACCGGCCCTCTCAATCTCCGATAGGAGATGCCACATCCCATTTCTAGTCCTCTGAGTCACCGAGTGTCATGCCTGATAAATGGCCATCATTGTGGGAAGGCACCAGACCTTCTTTCTCGGTTGGAGCTGACACCCGTGTGTCCTGCCAAATGCCGGTGAGAGAGCTGTTTCCAAACTTGGAAGGGCCAGGAGGAGGTGGGCGTCCTGGTCCATGCTGTTTCTGGAAAAACAGTCCAGTTTTCTTCTTTCTCTCTACTTGTGAAATGTGCTGTCACCCTTTTGTAAAGATGTCTGAGAGAGTGTAAAACCACATTTCCCGGATCTGGAGATGCAATAGTTTGTGCAATTATAACCCAACACATCACAGAAGTCAGATTGGCACTCGCTGCCTGCATAATTCATCACTCATTTTCCTGTCAGGGCCCAAGACCTTTTATATCTGTTAGACAAAAAAAATTAAGTTTACATTGCTCGATTAAAAATTCAGGAGTTTAAGGGCATGAAAAAAGAAGGATGTGAGTTGTATCATCATTAAATAGACAGAGATAAATAAAGCATTGGAAGAGGAAACATAAAAAAATGGGGAGACAATGAGAAAAAATAAACCTTGCTGGTAAGTTGTCATTTTTCAAACTTAAGAATGTCAGTAGAAACTTCATTAATTTCTTCTCTCTAATGGTCAAGATTCAGGGACTATGGCAAGATGGGCAGTGCGTGGCTTTAGCATGCAAAGGTTATTCTAATCCCTTTCTCTCTCCTTCCCTCCCTCCCTTTCTCCCTCCCTCCCTTCTTTCTTTCCTTCCTTCCTTTCTTCTTCCCAACATCCCTCCCTCCCTTCCTTCATTTTTTCCAAAATTTTATTTAAGCCCCTCACTCTTTACAAGCCACACTGTAAAGCCCTAGGCATATGACGTGAATAAACCAGAGTTCTATATTGATGAGGGAAGTGCAGGCTATGTGGAGAGAAGAAATTACAGCCCAGCTTGATCAATGATGTAATGGTGGAAGCAGAGGGAGCCGTGGGGGTCCAGAAGGGGTACCTGATCCAGTGAGAGAATGGTCAGGGGAGCTTCTAAGAGAAAGTGATGCTTGAGTTGGTTCTTAAAGGAGGCATAGGTATTTATCAAGTGACGGACAGGAGACAGAGTGACATTCCATGTAGGAGTGAACAACATTTGCAAAGGCTCAGAGGCGTGATGCAGCATGGTGTGTTTTTGCAGAGGGTGTAGACTAGATAGGTGGCAGTATGGTGAGAGCGAGGACCTCACTGAGGTCCCTGTGAGTTGAATGAAGAAATTTCCTCTCATTAGAGTGGAAGGGACTATGTCTCTTACCAGTGGGGCCTCATTTCCTAGCACGTTGTTTGTCACACAACAGGACCCAGCAAGCATTTGTTGACTGACTTTATGATTCTAGAAGTCACTGGGAAGCCGCTGAAGAATCTTGAGCATAGGAGCAAGACGATCATATTTGTAGTCTAGGAAGAGCCTTCTGGAGGGTCGATGCGTGAACAGTGGCTTGGAGGAAGCAGAGAGGAGCTGGCTAGAACTGTAGACTTGGAGACGGTGGTCAAGGCTGTTACTGGTCCCTTTCCTCTTCTACCTTTGGTAATAGAATCCCCTGAAGCTGAGCAGAGCATACGGCCACCTAACTACTGACTACATTTCCCAGCTTCCTTTGCCACTAGGGACGGTCATATGACTAGATTCTAGATAATAAAATGTGAGTGGCTGTGATAGATGCACCTTTCACATTGCCTCTTTAGAAGAAAGCTACTTTCCCCATTGTCCTCTGTTTTCCTTGTCTTGAATAAAGAAATGGTGATGGGGAGACAGCCTCGCCCATGGTGATGAGGTAACACTCAAGGGCAGGGATTGGCAAAGTCTGCCAGTGAATCAGTACTGACTGGTCATCTGTGCTTTTGATAATGTTTGATTGGGACATGGCCATGCTTATCTATTTACTTATTGTCTGTGGCTGCTTTCTTGCTACAATAGCAAGAGTCGAGTGGTTGTGACCAAGCTTCATATGCTATTCAAAAGCCTAAAATATTTACTATCTGATGCTTAATAGAAAGTTTGCCAATCCCTGCTCCAGAGGATGGCAGAGCAACAATATAGAAGGAAACTGGGTCCCTGCATGGCTTCATGGAGCAGAAACACCTACCTACGCTGGCAGCCCATTTACATCAAGAGTGATAAATGAGAGAAAAGTGAACGTCTCTCTGGTTTTAGACACTGACTATGGGTTTTCTTTGTGATGGTGGCAGTTCAGCTGGTACCCTATCTAATATTAATACAAAGGCTAAGTAAGACTCAGTTGCACTGGGGAAGATGTAAGATAGTGGTGGTCTGACCCAGACAGAAGTGGTGAGGATGAGAGAAGTGAACGGAGTTCAGAGACATGGGGGGACTTAGGTGGACAAATCTGGTATCTGATTGGATGAAGAGGTGAGGGAAGAATCAGAAATGACTCCCAAGCCAGCGATGGTGAATGCAAGAGACAGCAGTGCAGGTTGGGAGAAGATGCTGAGTTCGGTTTTGCTGTATGGTGTTTGAGGTGTCCGTGAGTCTCAATGGGACTGGGAGGCAGTCAGCCCTCGGGGGGGGGGGGGGTTGGGGCAGTAACATGCGGTGTACAAATAGGATACACTGTGCCTGAATACGCCTTGGTAATGTGATGCTAGACCAAAATTTGTCTGAGTTAGAAAAGACTTTGTGGGTCATCTACCCCTTCTCCCCACTTTAGCAGTACAGAGACCGAGGCTTAGAAGAAACAACAGGTTCTTCCAAGGTGGCACAGGAGGCTCTTGGAAAAGACCAGAATCCCTGACTCCTGTTTTGGTGGTTGGTCTCCTCTTTCTTCCTGATCACACAGATGCCAAGCCCTCTACCAGGCACAGTGGTTAAGATGGAAAGCAAAACACACATGGCCACTGCTGAGTAAGCAATGGCCATCAATTGTGAGAGGCATCCAATTTCAGAGACATTGAAACATGGCAGATATACATTTAGAAGGGTGAACTATGGTGATAGGAGTGGCTACCATTTCCTGAGTGCACGTGCTGTGCCAGGGGCTGTGAGAAGTGTTCTTTGTGGCTTATCGCAGCCAGTCCGCACGGCAAGGAGATAGATGATGAGGCTACTAGCCCACTTTGCAGATGAGGAAAATTAAGGTTCAGCGATACTCATCTCCAAAAAAAGGCCAGAGTTGTGAATTCATTAATGAACTAATTTCTTCAACAAATACTTACTGAGAACCTCCTAGGCGCCAGGTGCCATTCTAACATTTGGGGACTACAGCAGGGAAGAAAATTGATCAAGGTCCTGGTCTCTTGGGGGTTTGACTTTTAGTGGTTGGGGTGGGGAGGAAAGGGAAATAAATAAGTAGGTAAATACAGAATGTGTCAGATGCTATCAAGTTCTATAAAGAACAACAATGGAACATAAGGCAAGGGATTGGAGAATGAAGGGGATAGTGTTATTTTGCAGAGAATGGTTCAGGAAAGAACTTCTGGATAAAGTGCGCAGAGATATGGATGGAGTGAGTAAGGGATAAGCCACCTGGACAATGTGGGGGGATACTTCAGACAATGGGAACAGCCAGTGCAAAGGCTCTGAAGTGAGGTTAAAACTCAGGTTTTTCCTGCTGTGCTACACTTATTCAATTCAACATGCACTTTCTTGAGTGCCTATATGTGGTGGCAGGGATTAGAAGGTAGATGAGATAATGGGGTCTACAGACCCAACCCCTACCCCTCAGGGGGTTCACAGACTTGCAGGGGAGACAGACCCTCACTGAATGCCATAAAAAAGGGATGAGGGATGCTTTGTCTGGTCAGGGAAGGACTTGCCCCTGGTCAAGGAAATACTTCAAAGACAAGGGAAATTTCTTTACACTCCTTGTTTTAGCAGCATAAATACATCATACAAGTGCACACCTTGATACATTTTCATAAGATGAATGTTCCTGGTGTAACCAGCAGCCTGGTCAAGAAACAGAATATGGCCAGCTCCCCAGAAATTCCTTAAGAAACTCCTTGCAGCCACTCCCAGGTAACCCCTAACCTACCTTCTCACAGCGTAGGTGAATTAACTTTGTTTTTTATATACAATCGGTCCTCTTTTGTGTCTGGCTTCTCTTGCTTAAGATTATGTTTGTGAGCTTCATCCATGTTGTGTGTAATTGTATCTCATTTACCCCCATTACTATGCAGAATCCCAATGTGTGAATACACCATGATTTTTTAAAACTTTTATTTTTTGCCTGTTCTGCTGTTGCTGGAACCTCGACTTGTTTCCATTTTTGGCCATCGCTGGTGTTACTGCTATGACATTCTACTACATGTCTTTTGGTGAACATATGTGCACATTTCTGTTGGGTACCATCTAGGAGTAAACTTGCTGGGTCAAGGGGTGGCGCATATGTTGAGCTTTCGTAGACACTGCCAAACGGGTTTCCAAAATGGTTGTACCAATTAACACTTCCACCGGAAGCATATGAGCGTTTGAGCAATGTATCCTCGCTAACACTCAGTATTTTCTGTCATTTTAATTTTGCTTCATTTCTTTTTATTTTCATCCCTGAGGGGGGAAGGGGGGCATTACATCGTGGTTTTAATTTGCATTGCCTCGATGACTAATGTAGCGGGCACACTCTCATGTGTTTGTTGGCCATTTGCTCATCCTCTTTCAGTGGAGTGCTCGGTGAAGCTGTCAGCCTATGTTTTGCCCCTATGGCTGGTCTATCTTTCTTACTGGGTAGAAGGTGCTGCTTCTATAGGCTGGATGTGAGTCCTTGATTAAATATACTCTCTGTGGGGGGCGTTTCCCTCTCATGTCCTGAATGATGACATTTGATGAACAGATGTTCTTATTTTTAATGTAGGACCTTTTATTGATTTAGTTTTCTGACAGCACCGTGGACTTTTCTCAAGTGTATTTGAGTGCAGAACGTAACCTTTTCCGATGGAGAGAGGGGATTGAGCAGAGGTAGGGATGTGGGAAGGTCCGGGCTTTGGAGGGAACAAGCCCATCAGCTGTGACCTGATACTCAAAGGATGTAGGAGTCTGGGGTTGGGTCGAGGGACGCTGGAGGAGGTGGGGGAGCCAGTCAGGGGGCTTTCTAATGCCATGCTATTGAGCTGGGACTTCCTGAAGTCTACAGAGGGCCAAAGTTTTGAGCAAGGGCTACCAAGCCCAGAGCAGGTATTAGGAATGTTAATCTAATGTCGAGTGCATGGATGCAGGTGATAGGGTGAGGTGAAGTAGTGGGGAGACAGGGCTCTGGGGGGCAGGGATGGCCCAGCCTGGACAGACTTGGGGAAGCTGCGTTGACAAGACTTGGCATTATTTCTCCCCAGACTGGGGTAGACTACAGATGGGATGTGGAGATACATTCATGGATGAATGTGTCCTTCATGACGACATTGCAACCCTCTCCATTCCTGACAGTCTGGTGCTATCATTCTGCGCTTATGTAAAAGCTTGGAGAGAAAGTAGATGATTCACAGGGTCACTGACCAACACTTCATCGCTCAGCCCTCCGAGATCCTCAGAAGCGATGGGGCAAGCCTGCCTGCTCTGTACCTGGGAAAAGCCCTGGTTCTCTGAGGCAGAATACAGGGCAGAGGCCTGGGAAGAATTGGGGGTCATGAGTAGGAGACCTGGGTTATAGGCATGAGTCGACCTCAGCTCACTGCTGGGTGTCCTTGGGGCAGTCTCTTCCCTTCTGTGAACCTCAGTTTTCTTATCCACAGAGAGGGTTGCGAGACTCAGACGAGCTCATAGACATGAAACAATTTGTGGCTAATACTTCACACATAGAAAGCATGACTGGGTCCCCCTCCCTGCAAGGACCAGTGAGTCAGAGAACTTTGCTTTGACCCTACTAACGATTATGCCAGAACTGGTCAGTTTAAGACGCCAGTGTGGCTGGACCTTACCCAGAATCAATGGCGTCCATCACCTGAATTTCTTTCCTTACTAAATTACCAAGACTTGGCTACCCATGCCAACCTCCCCTCATCAAAATACAAACAGTTTACATCCCAGATATGGACATTGAAAGTATACATTTTCTTTGGTAATGTGTTCTTTAGTCCCCCTGAAAATATTAAAAGTGGCTGAAAAGATAACAATGACATCGCTTTAGTACATCCTTAGGGTCGAACACCTCACTGGTCACTACAGTAGGAGACGCATCTAGTGATGGAGGGAGAGGCGGACCTGTGAACAGAGGCACAGTTGGGAAATTGTATGGGGGGGGGCTTGAAGAGCCTGTGATCTTGGTTAGGCTCTGGCACCCAGTGATTCAATCAAATCCTAATCAATTGCTGTAAAGGTGTTTTGTGGATGTGGCCAACATCTACCAACAGTTGACTTAATTAATTAATTAATTTATTTATTTTTGAAAGATTTTATTGGGGGAAAGAAACAGAACTTTATTGGGGAACAGTGTGTCCTTCCAGGACTTTTTCCAAGTCAAGTTGTTGTCCTTTCAGTCTTAGTTGTGGAGGGCGCAGCTCAGCTCCAGGTCCAGTTGCCGTTGTTAGTTGCAGGGGGTGCAACCCACCATCCCTTGGGGGAGTCGAACCGGCAACCTTGTGGTTGAGAGCCTGTGCTCCAACCAACTGAGCCATCTGGCCACCCAGGAGCTGAGCAGCAGCTCATTGACTTCATTCTAGTTGTGGAGGCTGCAACTCACTGGCCCATGTGGGAATTGAGCCGGCAGCCCCGTTGCCCAGAGCTCTAACCAACTGAGCCACCGTCCGCCCCACCGACAGTTGACGTTAGATAAATGAAGTTATTCTTGATCAGTGTGGGTGGGCCGCATCCAATCAGTTGAAAGGCCTTAGCAGTAGGACTGAGGTTTCTCTGAGGAAGAAGAAATTCTGCCTCAAAACGGCATCCTCAGTTCCTGCCCGAATGCTTCTAGACTGCTTAATTGCCCTAGAGATTTTGGACTTGTCCACCCTCACAATTGCATGAACCAAGACCTTGAAATAAACCTATCTAGATCTAGGTCTGGGTCTACGAGTAGATCTTTATCTCTGTGTTGCACTGGTCCTGTTTCTCTGGAGACCCCTGATGGATACAGAGCCCCAAAGGAGAATTCAGGGCCAGGGTTGGTGGGAGCAGTAGGAGATGAGGACCAGTCGCTTCCATTATTCTCCTTCCTGCTCCGGCCACAAAGACCTTTCTAGTCTTCAAATATGCCAAGCATGCTCTAGCTGCCAGACCTTGGCATCTGCTGTTCCCTCTGCTTAAAAAAAACTCCTCCCTCAAGTACATGCATTCCCCTCACCCATCCTTTGCCAGAGCTCTGCTTAAATGCCACTTCCTAGAGGAGTTTTGCCCGACTACTCTAATCTACAATAGCTCCCGCCATCATCCTTCACTGAGATTAATTTTTTGTCCCGATGCTTATCATTATTAGCTATCTTATATATTCCTTTCAACTGTCTGTCTTGCCAGCTGGAGTACGACCTCCCTGAGACTAGAGACATTACTTTTTCACTCCCGTGTCCTAACTCCTAGCACCGTGCTTGGCACAGAGAGGGTACTCAGTGGGCTCCAAATTGTGGTGGGTTTTGAGTACCGTGCCAAGTAATTATAAGCTGTTTAAACTAGCTTCACTCACCCATCTCCTCCTGACAGCCATGGACTTCCAGAGAGATGCTGTATGGGGGTACTCACAAGGGGACACCAGTGAGAAACAGCGTGGAGGTACTTGACAATTTTCCCTTATCTCTGATGACCCACGTTGCCTGGCCTAGCTGTTCATGAAGGAGGTCTTGTGATGCATCTCAAAAAAGCAACCACGGCCTCTCAATCATTCAGCAAATTTTGGAAGGAAACACAGATATCAAATTTGAAAGTGCACAACAGTAATATATGATATCAGGTCCGTCACTCTTTACAGCAACGTGGACGATGGCGTTTGGGAAACAGCAGTTGCACCCAAAAGATAGACAGGCAGTTTTGACATGTCTTGCCAGAGAAGAATCACCCACCCCATCCTCGTCCTCCCACCCTTCCGGCCTGATGCCGAAAAATGACAGAATCACCAACAAATCAATCAGGCAGAGAACAGAAGCAGAAGAGACTGAGGGCTTGGGTGGTACTCACACGATGGTGTGCCAGCGTACTAGTTATCCGTGTATTCTTGATCATGGGTAGATGGATGGCTGCCCAGGAAGCAGGACTTGGTGGGCCCTGAGAGGACTCTGGTGTATCGATCTGGTGGTCTTTCATTGGTGGTGAATTGCCACTACTCAGGATTTATTAATTAGTGTTGGAAAGAAGTGGTCACAGTAGACAGTTATCAGCTGTTCACTCCTGTGGGAGAATGAGTTTATGATGGATTAATGAAGCTGGAATGGGAAATAGATATCCAGAAATCACATACACACACACACAACCCTCCAAGGGCCAGTTCATAACGTAAACAAGTGAAACAAGTTGTAATACAATAGAGACTGGTGGAGATTGTGGCTAACGTGAGGGCACACGCTCCAGTTTGTTAGTACTGGGATTCATATCAGGGGTCCCAGCAGCTGCCACATGGTTCTAGCTATTTGAGGCTACGTATCTCCAATCAGAATTCATAAGAAGTTTCCAATCAGAATTGATAAGAAGATCTCTAAACGTATTTTATGTAGAATCTCTTGATTTTAACATGGTGGCAGCTAATTAAAAAATGTTCCAGACTAGCCCCTCATTTAAAGATGGGAGACCAAGGCCCAGAGAGGGGAAGGGACTTGCTCAAAGCAGCTCAGGAACAGGTGGCAGTGTAGGGTCTTAGTGCCTGACTCCCAGTTCTGTCCTCTTTCTCGTTCTCTCCAACCTGCTTTCCTGCTTGACAGAAGAGGCTTCTCTTCTCTGAGCTCCAGACTTAGGAACCATAGATGAAGGCATGGAATATCGGGGACGATGTTTGAGCAAACCAGTCCTAAATTTTGCAGGAGCACAATAGAGCCACAATTATTTCAATCCATTTCAACTCAGCTGAAGTGCCAGGCCTAGGAGAGAGAGGCTGAGTAAAAGCAGTTTTGGAGCAGCTTGGATGTCCTTACAAAGATGTATTTCCCTTCTGGACCACCTGCAGGGCTCTGGGATGTCCCTTGGGGCATACCTCCGGGCTCAGAGTGAGGTGTTTTCCCTGCTTTTTTCTTTTTTTTAATCTTAAGTAAGCTTCATGAGAGCTGATTCTGGGACCCCTGATATGAATCCCAGTACTAACAAACTCTCATTGTAGGAGTTCTCTGTGCGAGACAAATCAGGCAGCTCATGGAGGAAAACCCGCTGGGGTATATCTAGTCTATCCAGAAGCCTTAGCCCCTTCCCAATCCCAGCCTCACCCTCCTCCCACTGCCTGGCCTGGGCTCCCTGCGTCCTCATCCCCCAAAGCTGGATGAATCTTTCTCTCTCAACAATGCTAGGGACACAGTCTACATTAGGCGAATCAACAAGGCCATCTCAGAAAAGACCAAATAGGAAATAAGAGGCCCCATGGCCTAATGGGACTTATCAATTATGATCTAGGGCCATATTTCTTTGAGGGGTGATTGTTTCACGGAGTCTGACATCTCATATAGCTTTAAATTACTCACAACCGGGACGGCTTACAAGATAGCAGTAAAATCAGGAGAGGATTGGGCAATGTAATTATAGCATGGAAATGATGTTGATCATTCAAGCACGGAGCAGACCTTGAATCGAAAACCCTGCTCTGTCTCCCCACCCCCTTCCTTCCACTGCATCTGATCGGAGCTGTAGAACACACCGCATCTGGTGGCAACCTCGCTGGGGCTCCGAAGCTGGAAATTGGCCAGGTCACTGAGTAGGGTGTACTGAGCAAAAGGGCTGGTGCGGACCAAAGGATCAGCACCAAGGACAGATCCCCACAGGTCACAGCTGTCAGGATCTAAAGGCCAGAAGGGCAAGAGTCTGCAGGAGTTGCCCATTGCCTTAGTATATGGAGGTAACAATTTCCTAAGCACTGAATATCTGCCAAGAATTATATTACGACCTGGGATTCCTTCCTCCTTCCTTCCCTCTCTTCCTTTGTCTCCCTCCCTCCCTTCCTTCTTTCCACCCATTTCCTGAGTATTATCTCCATGCCAGACACTATGTAAAACTTTGAGGATACAGAGATAAACTATTTCAACTGTTTAATAACCATATATTGCATGTATACATGTTGGAATCCAGATATAGAAAAACTGAAATATGCCATTAGTCATTCAAAGTCTTATTGATGATTGACTAGTTTGTAGGAGTGCTAAATTGCTCATCCAAACCATTGCCTCTTCTTCCTGAGCACACAGTTAGGCTATGTGCCCAGACTCCCTTGCAGTTAGGTGGGGTCATATAACTGAATTCTAGCCAATGGCATGTATGGGTCACTCCCTGGCCTGGCCCATAAATTCCTCCTTCATGTGATCTCTTCTCAACCTGTTAGCTGGGTGTCAACACCTGGGGTGATCTTCGAAGGCCACTTATTGAAACCGACAGAGCCATCAGTATACTGTGTCCCTGAATGAACATGTGGAGCTGAGCCCCTCCCCCACCCCCAATCCTCTGCTGGCCTGAACGTTTATTGTACCAAGATACACCAGGCCATGATGCCAGTTGCATAAAAAGTGCATTAAGCAGAAGCTACCCCTTCACTTCTTGAGCTACACAAATACGGGACTTGTTGGTTAGAGAAGTTAGCTAGACACTCTACCAGGAATTAGGAGCATTCAGTCAAGCCTTTTCTTGGCATTTACTGTGGTCAGGGAAGCACGCTGAGCTCCAGGAACGTGGAACACAGTTCATTCATTCCAGTGCTAGGCTCCGAGGTTATGGAGATAAATGATAAATGGATAACAATTAATTAATATAGCCACAAACATTCATTAGGTAACTAATATGCCTCCTCTTGGTGTTAAGCTTTGGGGACACAGTGAATAACTCATTCAAATATGGATTAAGTTTCATGTGCTGGGCATTGAGTTAGGCATTTGGGAATTAAAGGTGAACAGGGCCTCTGCCCTCAGGGGTTTCAGCATTTGGTGGAAGAGCCAGGTCACGGTGGCACAGTGTGAAAAGTGCTAAAATAAAACTTTTTATGAGCTTCTGCAGGGACACAGAAAATGAATTCTGCTTGGGGCTAAGGGGGAAGGGGAGGGAGCAGGGAAAACTATAGACAAGTGGGGGTTTTAGATTGGGGCTTTGGGGGATGAATATAAGTTTTCTATGCAGAGAATAGGTGGAAGGGAAATCCAGGCAGAGGGAACAGCATGTGCAAAGGGGGTGTGTCCTGGGATCAGTGAAAAGTTTGGTGTGATTGGAGCTCAGGGGTATGTGGCAAGGACAGAATCAGGTGAGCAAGCTCTGTCTTTCTACCCACAGGGTGACTGGAGCTAGGGGGGGTCAGAGAAGGCAGATTAATTCCATCTTGGACAGAGGTGGGAGTAGACCCTGTCTTATGCAACTCCCACCTCCATGGGCAGGGGCTGTTTTGTGCCTCCTTTTCTAATGATACATTTAATATGAACTTTATGATATTATCCCATTAATATTATGCTCATTTTATGAATGAGCAAACTGATGATCAGAGAGGTAAACTATCCACTCAAATCACACAGCTGTCTGAGCCCAGGGTTGGCATTTAATCTTCCAAGTGAGGCCAACGTGCCTGTGGCACTAGCAGAGGGGGAAATGGGTTTCCAGACCCAACAACACAGAAGCTCTGAAATTATCTGGAGGTAATTGACTGTATTTGGCAAAAGACAAGGGGCTTCCCCTCCCCAAAGGTAATCAGAACGAGCTCAACACTGAGCTCGTGTGTGTGTGTGTGTGTGTGTGTGTGTGTGTGTGTGTGTTGAGGGACGTAAGGGTGGGGGGAGTTTTAGCTGAGCCAGGACCAGCCCGCGATGTGCTGGGAAGAAATAAATCTCTCTGTGAGCCAACATTAATACAAGCTTGGCAGGTTCTGGGCAGGCCCCCGGTTGATTATGCCAATGGATGGAGGGGAGGGGAAGATTGAGCTGCTGGAGTGGCGTGAGTGCATATCACACAGGGTAATGCCTTGAAAATATATAGCATCCGAGCAGACAGACAGCTGGAGGTGGGGTGAAGGGGGATGGTGACGGGGGGCAGCATCTGTTTGCAATTACATTGACCTGAACCCACGGACAAGGCTCCAGGAAAGGATACCTAGGGTATCTACTTTAGGTGAGCTTCAGGGGTACCCCTCATTCACTCATCATGTGTTTATTAAGCACCTACTTGGTGTCAGGCACTGGGGGAGCAGGGCTGAAAATCCAGACCGAATCATGTGCTCCTGCAGCTCATAGTCTGGTGGGGCGGATAGAACTGAGCAGGCCATCATGCCAACTGCATAAAATTTACATTAAGCAGAAGAATAGGGAGTGGTGAGGGCCTATGAAGTTTAGGTACAGGCCATGGAGGGCTGCCTGGAAGAGGTGACATTTCAAATGAGAGCTGGAAACTGAATTGGGGTGAACTTGGTGGAGTGTGCATGTGTGTAGAAAAGGGTAGGGGCACAGAGAAGAAATGTATATGGAGGGCCTGAGGTAGTACAGCGTTTGGAACTGGTAAGTAATAGAAGGGAGGCTAGGGGTGGCTAGTACATGGAGAGTCAGGGCTCAGACAGACGTGAGATTTAGGGAGAAGCCAGACCCTGCATGGCCTCGTGGACACTATAAATGATCGGACTTACCATGGAGCAGTAGGGAGCCTGAAGTTTCTAAAACGGGGAAGTTACTGACCAAATTCTCTTTTCCCGAGGTATCTCATTAAATTTTCGCTGCAACCTGGTGAGATATATGGGACCATTTTTTACTCTTTGGATGGGGAAACTGCAGCGCAGAGAGGTAAGGTGATTTGTAACCAAAGGCACTCTGGGCCTGTTATACCCCAAAGACAGTAACTGATTGAATACAGATTCCTTAGCCCAACATTCTGAACGTGTTGCTAAAAAAGAAGGTTTGGAATCCAACCTATTAAAGGAGAACTCCCCTTCCCAGATGTAGCTTCAGTGGGAATTTGACAAATGTCGGGAAGCTCAGATCAGAATTTGGGAGCCATGGACTGTCGTGTCTTGGAGAAAGAGCCCAGCGTCACCAGGACCTGCATGGGAGTCTGGGTTGGGCATGAATAAAGGGGATGATCTGAGAAGGGCAAGGGTCTGTGCAGAGCTAGACACCTCCACCAGAAAGCAAAGAAGGTGCCAGCATGGTCTGCTCACACCAGGCCTTGGGAGGTCAAGAAGCAGCCTTGAGCATCCGTCCAGTAGGAACTCAGAAGGAAAACAACGAAAAACAAAATAACATGTAAGAGTCTCTCCCCTGGGAGATTCTTGCCAGCTCAAGCCTGGAAAGAGTAATCCAATCCATCGGCCATATCTTTGCAGGCTCAGATTCGGCCAAAATAATGGTAACAATGAAGACGACCGGTAGTAGCAACAATGCATTCGTCTGGCAAATAAGTAGGCACCTACTGGAAACCCAACTCTGAGGACACTGAGGGCACCAAGGACAGGACAGAGAAGGCAGACACAAAGCCCCTCTGGAGCTTCCAGTTTTGTCCAGGATAACGTTAGCTATGCTTCATTGAAAACCTGCTATGCGCCGTCAAAATAAGATGTGTCATCTATACAACCCTATCTCTGAACCTTGCAGCTGCTCTATCAGGTAGGAACTTGCAGTAGACATGGCTGGTCCTGTTTACCTGGCCAGTGCCCCCAGCTTCTATGAATATTGCCTGATGACAGCTCAGAATTTTCCCCTTTCTGGATACTTGCCGTAGAGGCACCTTGCTCAGAAATGCCTGGGCAGTTACGCATACCCAGGGACTAACTCTTGCAGGAGCTCCCCTGGCTTTCCAGGGTGCAACATTACAGAGCCGTTCGTGCTGTCGAGCTCCGGCGGGGTCCGGCAGAAACTGGACCTCAACTGAAACCATATCTTTGCTTGGCTGCTGCTTCTTCACGGTGCAGCTCCTCCCATCCTTATAGGTTTTCCTTCAGAGCGCTCCTGCGATTAATCGCTTGCACAAAAGTCCTCATCTAGGCCTCAGGGATGAAACTAGGGGGAGGCAAGCATGGCACTCAGGACGCAAAATTCAAGGAGGTGCTCACTCTCAGGGGCTGGCCTTGTACTTGCATGAACCTGAGAATGAGGGTTTCCTGACATGTTGCCCCCTGGACACCTGGAATGCTTCATCCTCAACTTGGACCTGGTCCCAGTCTTAGATTCTCCTTCCAGGGAGCACATCTCCAGATTATCTTCATTGCACCTAATCCATAGTTGGAGACACGGCCTGGGATAGACTAACAAATGTATCCACGATCCCATAGCTTGTAAATGATAGAGCTCAGCCTGTTTGCAAACAAAGTTTATGTATGCGTTTCCTGTACCTTATTGCCTTCGGGACAATATGCCCACTTATCTGGGGCACAGAGACTCAAAGGTGAGACAAATCGGGAAAAGATCCCAGCTCCTGGGAGAGACCTCCAATTTCATCCGGGGCAGCCCCTGTCTCCCAGCATTTAAACAGTTGCTATGACTGTTTTGAGGGTGAGACAAATGAGACCCAGGCTATCAAACATCCAGACCTAAGCCACTTTGAGGACTTAACTCACTCTTCCAAAGTCCCCTGGCCATTGAGGGTTACAATCAGGGCTTGAACGCTGAAAAGTGTGTCTGGCTTTGACACTCTGAGATGGTCTTGGAGGCTGAGTGAGCCCTGGGAGGTGGCAGGTGGGGGATGGTAGAGGCAGATGGCACCACCACAGATGACTGGCATTGCCCAAGAAGGGCAAACCTGGATCTTACATGGGTTCCAGAGGACTGGGGGCTGCCCTCCATATCGTAAGCCTGGGTATGTGGCAGTGAGTGTGGGAGTGGGCTTTGGTCTCTGCCTGGCACCCACCCACCACCTCACAGCTGCTTCTGTGTTGCGTTCTGACACACTCAAGTCTCCTTGACTCTTCTTTTGATCTTATTATTGTCTGTTCCCCAAACAGAGCAGTTGTAACAGCTGATAGGACAGCCTTTCCTTTTCTAGGGTAGCTTCTGAGTGGAAGGACCAGCTACTTCCACCATCTTGGAATTACTAAAATTGAAATGCAAGAAAGAAGGAATTGAAATGTGGCATGGAGGAACGGGGTGTGTGTGAACTTGGTCTTGTCATGGCCCAGCCCGGACTGTAGTTTCTTCCTTAGTAAATTGGTGATAGGACGACTCTGTCCAACTTCTTCCCTCTGTCCATCCTCCTGGATGAACCCACTTCCCCAAACTATGCTCTTCCAGATGTCAAAGGATGTGTACTCATGATGTACCAAGTTTAGCAGGGGAAGATCCTAGAATATGAGCTTCTGGGGACTTGGAAATGAAATCGATATTTAATATGGACCATTATGCACCCCACTAACTGGGGATAGTTCAGTGTTGCAGGGGGTTCCTGAGAATTTCTCTGCACCCAGCTTCCAGTCCAAACCCCCGCCCCCCCCCCACAACTGCTTCAGTCCCCAATGCTCTGGGAATTGTTTCATTGGAAGCTTACTGTCTGGATCTAAACGGCTCTTTGAAGCACCATCTGTGGCCCTGTGCCAAAGTCATACAAGAGAAGAGCTTCCAAAGTGCCCAATTCTTTAGAGTCTTGATTCTGCATCACTTATTTTATCCACCCTGTTCTTCACATTGCCCAGAACCATCTCCTCCTTCCTCCGGGATTCCAGCTTTAGGTTGTTTCCTGTAACCCGATTCTTCATAGATTCTCGATGAACAGGGTGCGCTGCCCCATGTGAAGATCTACGTGTCCCCAGTGTTGTCAGCTAGTCTGCAGACGAGGAGACACATTCCTCTATTTTATCCCCCCACCCCGGCACCCCAGCAGCTATAAAATAAAAGCCTGAGTCCTTTTATTTTCCCTTTTTGCATCTCGTAGAAACTTTGTTATTTAAAAAATGTCATTAACTTTAAAGCACCCAAACAGGACATGTTTCGAGGGAGGTCCCATTCTTCCATTTCTAATGTCCCCACCGATATAATGAAGATTATACTTCCAGAGCACAGTTATTCAAGTATCCAAATTAGATTTAGTAATGGAATCCTATGAGTTCTGACCCCTTGTCCTCAATTTCACATATCAGAAATCCAAGCTTACCTAGAAATCTGATTATCTTAGGCCTGGATTGTGCATTACATAAATGTATCTAATTGCTTTAACATTTTTTTTATTAAAGTATAGTTGGCATACAATATTGTATTAGTTTCAGGTGTACACCATAGTGATTCACCATCTGTATACCTTAGGATGTGATCACCACGATAAGTCTATTAACCATCTATCACCGTGTAACGTTATTCCGATAGTATTGACTCCATTTCTGTGTTGTACGTGACATTCCCATGGCTTATTTATTTTATAACTAGAAGTTTGTCCCTCTTAGTTCCCTTTACCTTTTTTTAATCCATCTCCCCACCTCCTTTCCCTCTGTCAACCATCAGTTTGTTCTCTATGTCTGAGTCTGTTTCTGTTTTGTTCGTTGTTGTTTTCAGCCACTCTACAGCTCGTCTCAGAGAGACTTTCCACCTTCACGCCATTGTCCAGGCTGTTCTCCCTAATTCCACGTTGGAAGACGTGAGTCCTAATCAAAGTCTTAATCAAAGGTCAACAGCTAGTAAGAACTTCTGAGTTTTGAGGACAAGGGATGCGATTAGAAGATAGAGATGGTGATGCCTGGCTGAGATTGTCATTCACCACTTTTATTTTCCCATACTCCACTTGGAGTATATAAGGCTTGCTGGGTGATATTCAGGAAGTTCCTTCTCCTCTCCGAGCCTCGATGATCCCCATCTGTTCAAATGGGCGGGCGGGAGGGGCTCAGGGGCAACCATTCTCTGAGATGAAGCATTATATGCTTCCTGCCGTGTCTCGCTTGGGTCTCACAGGGCAACAGGGTTTTGAAAGCATTTATCAGTTAATGCATCACTTGTTCATTAAAGAGTCTTTCTGGACATCCTCGTAACTCTTACTGTTCCAAGCATTCGACCCCCAACCCCCACCGGTGCTGACAAATTGCTGCTTGAAGTTCATGGTCCCAGAAGCCTTCTCTTTTAGAAGTCCAGGAATGCAGGCATTGCGGGTGGGGTGGGGGAGGAGGGCATGTGGGAGGGTTTTGGCTGGAAGCCACGCGTCTTAGCAGCGGGAGGAGGACACAGGGGAAGGGGTACAGGCACCCCGAGATTGCTCAGGCAGCAAGGCGGTCAGCGGTGTCCTGACTTTGAAAACAATCCAAAACAAGGTCTGTGTTCTAGTCTCTAGTGATGTCACAGCTAATCATTAGCCCGGTAATTACACTGAAAGCCTTCTGCGATCTTATCCTCGGTAGGGTCATTAATGCAAAGCAACCACACCAGTAAATGTCTCATTAGTCTTATTTTAGACTTATGTATTTTTCAGGACTACAGAATTTTAATAGTCTGCCTTCCCCCCTGCTCCCCCTTCTGTGACATTAATATCTATTCCACATGCCAGATTTTTCCAACCCTCCCCCGTCCCCGTTTTCCCTGCTCAGATCCCCCAGAGGAGGGCCCGGCAAGCAAGGCAGGCTGGAGTGGGGTGTCCACAGGGGCTGGGTCTTTCCCTCCCTCATCAGTCCCAGCTCTGTTCCCGGCCCCAGTCTCTTTTCTGGGATGACGACCTTTTCCTGGATTTTCTATGTCTTCCTCAGGAAGCTTCACTCTTTTCATTTAACCCTCTTTCAACCTTTTCCCTCATTATTAAAGAAATGCATGCTCATGACAAAGACAGGAAGAAAAAAATTACCATGAATCTCAGGCCGCAGGCAAAAAATGATTCCCTCCCTACCTTTTGTCACCCCCTCCTGCAATGCTGGCTTTTCCTTTGTCTGTGGAATGGGCTGGACTCCTTCCTCTCAGGGGGTTTGAGGATTGCTCTTCCCTCTACCTAGAGTGTTTTCCTCTCTCATCTCTTCCTCTCTCTCCAGGGTACAGCCAAAACATTGCTTCCTCCTGGAAGGCCTCCCTGACCTCCCCATTCAAGTTTAGGGTTGTACCTCTGCCATTTGATGCTATTGCCTGTATCCTGCGTCACACATGTCACCGTCACCATTAAGTGTCTATAGGTAACATTAATCGTTTGTTTGTATTGTCCCTGACAAGGCCCATCCCTCCAGGTAGGGAACTCCCCTGTGGGTAGGGAACACCCCTATTGGTTGATTAACACTGCAATCACCATGGTCATCTCAGGGGCAGGAACCCAGGGACATCAATAAGACCTTGTTGAATGGATGGATGAATGGGTGGGTGGGTGGCTGGCTGAATAGCTGGATTTATTTTGAAATATTCTTTCCTTGACGGTTTAGATATGATTGAAATAAGGCAGCACGCAATTTTGTATCTGACTTTTTTTTCCAAATGTTAACAACTGTATTTTTGATGGCTGCCTAGTATTCTGTTGAGTCGACATTGCTCTAATTTACTCAGTTAATTCCCTACCAGTGTGTATTTGGGAAGGTAAGTTAGGCCTTTGGGCTCCAGGTCCCAAGCACCAGGGTTCCAATACTGCAGTGCCACCATCTCAGCACTGTAACCATGCTTACGGACAAATTATATAATCTTTCTGTGTTTCAGTTTCCTCATCTGTGAAACCAGGGTGATAACTTCTAGGGTTATCGCGTGGATGAAATCGAGACATGTAAACTACATGAAACAGTACCGGGCATCCAGCAAATGTCAGTTATTCCTTTCATCTGTCACCCATACACGATTCAGTGCGTGACGCCCGGTTTATCTGTATCTCTGACTATTCTGTTAGGACAGCCAGGGCACGGCTGGAACCCTAAACTTTGGGATGCCCGGAACAGGAGCTGAAGCGCCTTCTTTTCCCATCATGAACTCACAATTCGGGAAGGCCTTGCTCGAAAGCAATTTTCTGCCAGCAACCTGCACCACAGTTTCCCTTTCATTACTCTGGTCTCTTCCCCCAGACCTTTTTCTTCTGAACAGCATGGTACAAGAAGCAGGGCTTTGGAGTCTGGGAAGCCTGGACTGGGGCTTCGCCTCTGTCCCCTGCAAACTGGAAGACGTTAGGAAGGCACTTCCTGTTTAGGCGCCCCAGTGTCCTCCCGGCTGGTTCCTGGGAGGGTCCAATGAGCAAGTCTGTGTGTGGCGTTTGGCTACTGTCAGCATCCCAAGCTCGGTGGGCACTGACCCCAGACATACGCACAGATTCTCTTTTTGTGACTGCTTGGAGAATGTGCCCTGTGTGCCGTGTGCTGGGCGTGTCACACTTCAGGGGTTTGCCACACTCTGTGTCGCTGGATGAGTGAAGAAAAGAAAGAAGAAAGGAAGGAAGAGAAAGTAGGTAAATTTCAACTCAGGGAATGCAAGGAGGCCAAACAGACTCTGTCCTTTGTATAAGCAGCAGCTTTGAAATATCCCCGTTCTCACTCTGTCCTTTGTATAAGCAGCAGCTTTGAAATATCCCCGTTCTCACGGTGAGCTCTGAGGCAAAGGACCTCGCCTCCCTGAGATTTCTTTTCTTTACTATCAGGAAGGCAGAGAAGGAACCCCATAGGTTGGTGGTGATGAGTCCATGATACGACACACGTGCCCAGCCGTTGACACAGGTGAGGGCTCACCAGGAGTTAGTTCATATTTTGTTTCTCGACAGTGGCAAGGGAAATGCAACCCTCCCCGCCCCACCCCCCAAAAAAATTAAAAATCACAGAATCAGAGTGATAGGGCTGAAGAAAGCTTCAGAAATCAGTCCTCCTTACTCCGATGCCACACTCCCTGCCTCCAGCCACGCTGCCTTGGGTGTCTATCATTAGTGCTTATTGATTCGTAAATGAAGGCAGTTCTCAGGGGTCCCCTCACCCAGAGTATTCTCTTCCTGGCCACTGAGCCTGGAGGCTCTCCTGTCTAGGTTCTCACTCCAGTTCATAGATACGTGTCTTGAAGTTTGGGGGAACTTCTACTGGTATGTGTGCACCAGTGAGCATAATCTGTGTTGGGGTTGTTTGTTTGTTTTTCTTCTGCTAGGGATCCAGGGACTAACCTGGTGCCTGGCACGTGCACAAGTGGGGGCTTCATAAATATCTATCACATAAGTGAATGGGTATGTTTGTACCTCGAGGAGGAGCCGCTACTCTGAGAGTCCAACTGCCAAGCCTCTCTCCCTGGCTCCTTCCCTGAAGCCTGTGATATTTAATTAATACGAGCCAAGCAGAGCCCACTTTATGGTACAGGCCCAGGAGCCACCTGTCACTGAGAAAAGACAGGAGACACCTGTGACTTGACTTTGGCTAACGATGGAAAGACACCCATGGAAATCAGGAGCCAAAGACCCAGGGGCTAGAGCGCCCGTCCAGAGAGCACCGGTGGAAGCAGGGAAGGGAGATGTCCGCTGCCCTGGCATGGTCTCCCAGGGTGGGGACGGCTCCCGGGCAATTCTGATGATGACATTTCCCTGGGGGAAACGTGTGGAGGTCTCAGCTTCCCAGGTGCGAGGTCCTGGAGACCACTTTACGGGGAACCTTAGAATGGCAGTTCTGCATTTCTCCGTCATTTCAACATGATGGGTACGCATCCTTGAGGAGCACTTTGGAGGGAACTGAAATGTAAGAAGGGTCTTGCCAAGTGTGGGGTGGGGTGCAGGGGAATGGGGCTCAGACAGGTGCCGTCCCCCCCCATCCTGCCCCCACTTTGGCTCTGGCTAAGTTTTGGGGGTAGGGAGGAGCTCTGTGTTGCGAACCCTAGCCTGGGGTCACTACCTCCACTCTCCCGGCTCCAGTGTCTTTCCTCCTAGAGATGCAACCACCTTAGTCCCCTCCAAAGGGGGAGAGGGCTCTATTGAGGACCCTGCTGTAACATGTAGCTCAGCAGGGGCTGGGGGCTTCAGGGCCTTGGGTGTCCCAGGCCTGTGCTGAGCAATGTCTGCGTGCAAAGAGGAACCCAGGGGGTGTCCCTTTCATGCCCTTACGGGACGTTCACAGTCACCATGGCCATGAGGGACAAAAGTGGAATTCAGATTATGACTCCTGGAGGGTGCGGTAGTGGGGTGGGCGTCTTGGAGAGTGGGGGAGGGCATTTGGCTCCAGCCAGAAAGTTGAAGAAGTGTGGACCTCTGATGACCAAGAGGAGCACAGGAAATGGAAACACTGCGGAGAACAGTGCTTTCGAGTTTAAAGAGCATTTTCAGCTCCCACATCCAGGGGAGGAAGGCATGATTAATGTTCCTATTTGATGGAGGTACCAACTACTGTTTGGAGAGCAGAAGTGCTAGCACAGGGCACAGGGCTGGGCAGTGTCAGCCCTCAGATTCTAATCAGGGCTTCCTGGTCAATTCCCTTCCCTTGCCCCCTGGCCCCTTTCCCACCCCTTCTGAACCAAGCTCTAGAGAGAGTGCCCCATCTCTCTTACTCTCTTCATTTGTGGTAAAATGCACATATCATAAAATTTACCATCCTAATCATTTTTAAGTGGACAGTTCAGTGGCATTAAGTGCATTCACGTGGCCTGTGCCCCCATCACCACCATCCATTTCCTGGGTTTGTCACCTTCCCTAACTTAAACTCTGCCCATTAAATACTAATGTCCCATCCCCACGCCCCTAAGCCCCTGGCAACCACCATTTCACCTCTGTCCATATGAGGTAGCGCATATAGGTGGAATCATACAGTATTTGTTCTTTTGTAACTCGCTTATTTCACTTAACGTAGTGTCAAGGTTCATCTATGCTGTAAGAACGTGTCAGAACTTCCTTTTTCAGGCTGAATCACATTCTATTGTGTGGATAGACCACATTTTGTTCACCCACTCATCTCTCTTCGGGCATTTGAGTTGCTTCCATGTTTTAGCGACTGTGAGTAATGCTGCTGTGTATGGGGGAGGGGGACGTTGTGTACAAATATCTCTTCAAGACCCTGCTTTCCATTCTTTTGGGTAGATACCCAGAAGCGGAATTGCTGATCACACGGTGATTCTACTTTTAATTGTTTTAGAGAACTGCCATACTGTTTTGTACAGTGGCTGCACGGTTTTGTATCTTACCAGCAACACATCAGGGGTCCAATTTCTTTACCTCCTCACTGACACTTATTTAATTAATTAATTAATTTTTTATAATCACCATCCTGATAGGTGTGAGGAGGTATCTCCTTGTGGTTTTGATTTGCATTTCCCTGGTGATTAGTGGTGTTGAGCATCTTTTCCTGTGCTTATTGGACGGTTGTATATCTTTTTATCATGTGAGGCATAGAATAAAGCCTGTGGGATTTTTGTTTGTTTGTTTGTTTGTTTTGAGTCCAAGAGGCCCGGGCCTGATCGTGTATCAACCTCTCAAATTTTTCATGGTGTGTCGTTGGGTAACCGGCTCCACCTCTCTGGGCTCCATTTTCCTTGTTGATGGAATTGGAGGAAATCATTCAGGCTCATGGGGCTGCTAGGAGGTTTTGAGGAGAGTTTAAGACTCTAGTTCCTAGCCCATAGGCAACCCTTACAATCACTTTCCCCTCCCACAGTTCATTGTCCTGTACTGAATTGGGGACTCAGAGTGGACTCGCGGCATCCCTGTTAGCTGGCCTCGGTGGGTAGTCAGAGGCACACTTGGTCATTCAGGGAAGTGGTGGTTCTGACCTGTGTATTTGCTGTTTATGAATTGCGGGCTCAAGGCTTGTTCTAGCTCCAATCTTGCCAGTCTGGAACTTTGTACTTCTGCCTCACCACCCAGAATGTGGGGACCTTTGAGGTTTGGGGGGAGGGGGTCATGCCCTGTTCATCCTTCTGCCTCCCCCTAGGATGCCTAGCACGCAGATAAAGCAGAAACTGTCTAGTTGTTCTGTAAACCGACCTTCCATTCCCTCTGGGTACGTAGCCAGGCTGCCTTTCCATCAGCCTCGGGGTGGGACGGTACAAGTGTGTCTGGCCAATGGGATGAGCCTCCCCTTACCAGCTGATACCCGTCATGACCTTGAACTACTTGTTAAAGGGACAGCCTCCTTAATTTGGTCCTTAACTATCCCCTGTGTTCATCGTCTGTTCCCATTCCCATTCCCGTCGCACTGCCAATTGGAATCCAGCAGAGCAACAAATATACGTCTGTTGGGTGAAGACACAAAGATTATGGTGGGCTGTATATGTTACAGCGGCTGACGCTCTGACTTCTACCCCAGGGTCCTCAAGCTCAGTGTGGTTAAGGACCTTGCACATCTGGTTTTCAGCTGCGTTCCCACAGGGGCTGGCACAATGTAGGTGCTACTTAACTTTCATTGAGTGAGTCAGTAAAGGACGTGGCACCCAGTGGGTGCTCAGTAAATGTTTTCTCAGTGGAGAATTGGCAAGAGGACTATCTGAGGTGGCCGAGGTCACACGTGCAATCTATGGCCAGACCTGTTACCGTTGCAGAGGAAGGAAACCCTGCCTCCCGGAGCTGGGATCCTGGTTGGACAACTCAGGGATATTTCAGAGCCGGTACTCAGCCTGCTGGCCATACACAAAGCTGTGTTAGTTTCTCAGGGCTGCCATAACTAAGTACCACACACTGGGTGGCTTGAAGAACAGCAATGTATTCTCTCCCAGTTCTGGAAGTTAGAAGTCTGAGATCAAAGTGTCAGTAGGAACTGAGGGCTGTGCGGGATAATCTGTTCTGTGCCTCTCCCCTAGCTTCTGCTGGCATTGCTGGCACGCTTTGGCATTCCTTGGCTGGTGGAAACATCACCGCCATCCCTGCCTCCATCTTCACCCATGTGGTCTTCTCTTTGTGGTCACTGTGAGAAGGGTGGGTGTGGAGGGGGCTTCCATTCTTATACTGGCCGCATAGACTCGAAGCTGAGACCCAGCCTGCTCTGATCCTACCTCTGACACCCAGAGCTATCCCAGTTCCCACCAGGAGCAGCCTCTGCTCAGTCACACTGTTTCTGAACCCCGCTCCCCTGTCCCCCACACCGACCAGGCAAAGGTCTCTAGCCAGTGGCTTTGAATCCTAGCTCCGCCGCTGCCTCAGTGTGTGAACTTCAGCACGAGTACTCTCTGAGTCTCTTTCCTCCCTTGTAAATAAGGACAATTAAATCCCTACCTGGTCAGTTGGGTTGCTGTGAGGTTGAAACAAGACTGTGCACATCAGGATGACAGCGACGAAATTTCCTGGGGGACTAGTTGGTCCCTAGAAGATGAGCGTTTATAAGATGTGATCTTGGTGAATCACCATAAAGCATCAAGTTCCCCAGTCGTATCAGGGACAGCCCTGGGACATCAGGGTCAGCCAATGACTGCCCATGAGCCAAATCTGGCCCATTGCTTGTTTCTGTAAATAAAGTCTTATTGGGACATGGCCATGCCTATCTGTCTACCTATTGGCTGGCGTTGCTTTTGCAATACAATGGCAGAGTTTTGTCATTGCAACAGAGACCTGCAAAACCTAAAATATTTATTCCCCAGCCCTTTACAGAGTTTGCTGATCCGGGGCATAAAACCACACGGGCATCGGTGCTTATGAGACCAGACTTCAAATACTCAACCTTTGCCTTTCCTTGCTGTGTGATGTCAGATGTAATTATGTGAAATCATCATTCCTCATTTGCCAAGTTGAAGGTATAAACCTACACCACTGGGTAATTGGGACAATGAGATGAGATGCTCACATGAAATGCTTTGCCATGTGTTCAGGAAGAACTCAAATCACCTTCTGGCCATAGGTGTTAGCATGTCATGTTCTCTGGTATGCACACAGTAGGTGCTCCTTAAATTCTTGTTGCTTACTGCAGGATTAGCTCACCGATGTCTCTGTCGAGGCCTCATCTCTGCCCGTGGCGTCTGGAGTAATAGCGGGTCCATGGTGGGCAATTAATAAGCCTACTCCAGACCTTTGTGGCTCAAGGAGTAGTGCCCAATTTAAAAGCTGCCCTCTGCCACTCTTTACCGTGGGTGGGGGGTACTTTTCTGTCCTCGTACCCCAATTCCGCTCTCAGCCCCCATCGCGCAGCATGTAAGTGATGGAAAGAAGTCAGTCAGAGGAAAAAGACAGATTGAGTGCCTCCGTGGCCCTGGCATTTCCCTCCAGATCTCAGGATTTCCATATATTTGAAAACCTAATATAAACAACAGAGAAGAAATTTGCATTTCGGGCAGCAAGGAATGAAAAATTGAGGCGGAGTAATGTATTGCCGTGCTCGGAAGAGGGATGACCGTGGTGAGACCAACCTCTTACGACAGGCCCAATAGGCTGGTGGCAAACTCATTTCCTGGCAGAATATAAGGTTCATCTGCTGGAACATTTAACAGGCATCAAAGAAAGATCACTTCCACCTCTCCTCGCCGCCGAGATGCTGCTCTCCTGCCTCTCTTTTTGCCATTTTATTAAACCCCTTTTATGCAGTTTTAATACAATATGTATGATCCACATGGAGACAAATATATTCTTATGTACTTTTCAGGATTCGGCGTGTTCTAATGGTTATGTATGCTTTATTTATATTTTCTGAGAGACATTAAAAGGGCGATGTGTAAAAATATGCAACCCAAACCAATGGTGATTTATGGTTACTCACGGAGCGATGGCAAAATGGGAAGTTATGAAGTTAATTTTTAGATGTGTGGAATGGTGCCTGCAGCAGTGGCAAGGGGTGAGTTCATTCTGGCCAAGGCTGGATTTGGTGGCAACTGTGTCATAAGGACGCTCATGAGGCTGGGGTCTTTTAAGGAAGTAATTTAGAGTCAGTGAGGATATTAGGGATGTTGCTGCTGCAGGTGGAGAAGGGGTTGCCCAGAGAGGTTAAGTCAGTTTTCTAAAGTCACACAGCAAGCAAGCGGCAGAGTTCAGATTAGATGCCCTTCTGTGGCTCCTCCTTGGGTTGTCACAAAGCTGCCTAAGAATCTGTCAGAGGTTTCATGAGCTCCCTTGTGGCCTCCACGGAAGACGTGGGATAACTGTGAAGTCGGCAAACAAAGGAAAACCTATAACTTGTGGAGCTTCCCTCCTTAGCCCTCCACCTGCACCCTGTGCCAGGGCAGAGCAGAACTGGCAGGTGCAAAAACCCCACTGGACCTAGAATTTACACGGGTGGCTTTGGGAATCCACTCAGGGAGGACCGGAGACTTGGAAGCCGGCAGTGCCACCCACTTTGTGGTCCAGACAGGCATAAATTTATATACGGCACTCAACTAGAATGTTGGCTTATCGATCGCCTGGAGCAGGGAGGGCTGCGGAGCAATCATCGTGAAACAATGTCTGTGAGAATGCTTCCACCCATTCTCTGCGAGACTTCCCAACCACTGGCATCCAAATCTACGGTCCCTTTCAGCTCTTCATTTCTGAGTCAGTGATTCCAGGGGACAGCTCTAGCCTGGTGCTTAGAGCATACGTTTTGGAGCCAGACTGCCTGGATTCTAATCCCAGCCTCACCATGTATGAGTTCTATGAACTTGGGTATAAAGAGGGTGAAGACACTTAGCCTGGAGAAGTATTGTGAGCAGAGGCTGGTCCAATGCATGGCCGGAGTTTATCACAGGGGTACTTACCCTAATCTTAATAAATGTCAGCTTTTATCACGGCTGTTATTCCGTTTGTCTCACCTTGGGCCAGTCCTTACCCCTCTCTGGGCTTCAGCTTCCCCATCTGTATATTAAGAGAACTTAAAATAGATGCTCTAAAATTATCTGGATCATGTCTTGGATTTTAAGGAGAGAATCCCTAAATCTGGCAACTCCAGCATCCATAATGCTTGCAGAATGATATTTACAAGGGGGTCATGGTTATGTTTTGCCTCTATGTATCAAAAGCTATAAAAGCCTTCATTTCTTTTGGCTCAGCAACTTTTACTTCTGGAGCTTGTACCTTAGGGGATTAATCATGGTGTATGCAAAACAGTAACTACAAGCATTTCTGTTGTGATGTTTAAAATAGAAGGAAAATTGGAAGTGACCCAAATGGAAACAGTAGGGGGTTAGGTTAAATAAACGGTGATGTACCAGTACACTATCTAGAGCTAATTGAGCATGTACTATATGCCCAGCCGAAGTGGAGCATTTGACACCATGTATCACATTTAATCCCTCAGTCACCCTGTTAGGTTGGCCACAGGGGGACAGAGCTTCAAGAAAAGCAAGTCACCCCAAAGTTGCACAGCTGGCAGATGGTGGAGCTGGGAGTTCCCTGGCGGTCTGACACCAAACTTGTCTTCTTTACCTCACTGCAGTCCTCAGGTTAACATCAGGAAGGTGGTTTGGAGGAAAAAGGACACATTGATGACTGGCACACATGGATAATCCAGCGACTGTGAGATACAGGCCTTGAGATGGTGAGAACACACTGCGAAGAGGCTGCCATCCGTGACTTGTTGTAAACCTTTATCATGGTGTGTTTATGAATTTGCCCTAGACCACCTTGCTCTGGTTATTCTCCTGTGGGAAAAATTCAGCTTTTGTTTACTCCCATGCCAATTGCTAAGCTCTGAGAGTCTGGTGACTCAGGGTCAGGTTTCTGTGCTTTCTCTACACTTTATCCATCTGAATGTCCGCGAGTGTTAATCCAACTACCCAGTCATTCCTTGACTCATCGATTCATGATTCATGCAACCACCCATCCACACAACCACCCATCCATCCATCCATCCATCCATCCATCCATCCATCCATCCATAAATAAATTTATATCAGTTTCCTGTTGCTGTTGTAACAAATTATTATGAGCTTAGTGGCTTAAAGCAACCCAAATTTATTGTCTTCCTGTTCTGGAGTTCCGAAGCCTGAAATCTGTTTCACTGGGCTAAAGTCAAACTGTTGGCAGGGCTGGTTCCTTCTGGAGGCTCTGAGAGAAGAATCGGTTTCCGAGCTTTGTTTCAGCTTCGAGTGGCTGCCTGTGTTCCTTGGCTTGTGGCCCCTTTCTCCGTCTTCAAAGCGCATCACTCTGACCTCGGCTTTTGTCGGTACGTCACGTGCTCGTCTGACTCTGACTCTTCGATTGCTCTCTTATAACAAGTGTTGTGATTAAATTGGGCCCACCTGGAAAATTTGGAATACTCTTCCAATCTCAAGATCCTTAATGTAATTGCACTTACAAAATTCCTTTCCCTGAATGATGTGACATATACGGGTTCCAGGGATAAGGGCTTGGACATAATTGAGGGAAGGCATTATTCAGTCAAGCACTCCATCCATCCATCCGTCCGTCCGTCCGTCCGTCCATCCATCTGTCCATCCATCCATCTGTCCATCCACCCACCCATCCATCTTTTTCTTTGATTCATTCATTTTCATTCATTCATTTATTCATTAAATCATCAAATATTGACTGACTACCTCATACATACCAGGCACTGAGGTAGGCACCACAGTAACAGAGAGGAATGAATCAGACACCGTCCCTATCGAAGGGGAACCACAGATACGTAGAATCAATAAATGAGTAAGCAAACCATTGTGCTCATTCCCGGTCAATAAAGACGTATGCGATCTTGCTCTGTTTTCCCTTCATAGCATTTGTCATGACCTGCCAGTACAATGTTATGTTTGTGTTTATCATGAGTCTCCCCACATTACAAACTACGTAGCTTCTTTGGTTCTGAGACCACTGCGTCTCTACACTTTGCCCATCTATCTAAACACCCACGAACGTTCATCTCACCACCCGCTCATCCTGTGACTCACCTCTCATTCCAGAAGAGTATCTGCTCAATACACAATTCCTCAGTTGATGAATAAATGACTACATGGGGTGGATGGAGACTGATGTGATCTTGGCCTCAGAAGCTTATCACGTCATGGGGACGTAGACAATGAGCAAATGATTAGACATGTGATACGAGTTTGGTGTGCAACAAGAGTCAAACAGGGAATTTTACTCAGTCTGGGAGTTTCAAGAAGGCTTCCTGGAGGAAGAGATACTTCCTTGGAGTCTTGAAGAAAGAGAGTTTGCCAGGTAAAGGGGTTGAAGTGGGGCAGGGCCCGGGGAACAGCACGTGAGAGAGGTTTGAATGGCAAAGAGCCTTTAAAATAATCAAATTCTATCCGTGGTCAGATCACTTTCCAGTTGGTAAAACGCTTTACTCCTTTACTATATGCTTTGTGAGTCACAGCGTGTTCATGTGGCAAGGCAAGACCTCCATTTGTTTCCCCTCATATTTCCAGATATAGAAATTGAGTCCCCAGGAAAGTCACAGAGCCAGGAAGTGGCAGCGTGAAGACGCGTGTTTTGACTGCTGAGCTGGTCAGCCACAGGGCCCTGTCACTCAGCATCATGGTCATTGGGCTCGGGGTCTATGCAACCCACAGAAGGTGGTGACTGCACCTCTCAAGTTAGTTGAAAGAAGCATCAAATGCTTTGTGAATTGGTGAGCAAGCTCTGCTTCCAGGTAAGGGGATGAACAAAGACTCTGGAACTGGGTAGATGGGGTTCAGATCCCAGCTTCCCCCCTTCCTCTCCTAATGTTCAGGTACACTTATAAGGAAGGTGAAATGGAGACCCAACGCCCACGAGTAAGTTCTCAGGAAACAATATTTCCTTCATCAAATACTGGTGGAATCTACTCTATGCAGCTTCTGCACTGTGATTTGTAGCTGTGACTAAGACCAGATATTATTATTGTTTATACACTGATAGGCTCTCTAGAAAACCTCTCTAGTTGACGATTTCCAAGGCAGACGTCTTCCCATCGTTTCCATATGGGTGTCTGGAATTATTGTATAACTTTGGGCAAATGATGGGACCACTCTGGACCTCAGTTTCCTCCTATTCTCAATGATCTCTCCAAGTCAGACACAGGGTTGCCTGATGGCGTGGGATCCCCCAGAACTGTGAGAGAATAAATATCTGTCGATGCACGTCACCCAGTTTGTTGTAATTTGTTATGGCAGCCCCAGAATCTGAATACAATGACCTTGGCCAATGTGGTACGGCTTTTGAGCCTCGGTTGTCTCATCTGTGAAGTGTGTGTCGTTAGAGAATAGTCTGTATTCTTTAGAGCCGCTGAAAAATTGAGATAAAACCCGACATGCAAACTGCCTGGGACATGGCCTGGTACAGAGTTGACACTCCATGAATTGTAGTTAATATTAATGGTCACCCTTATAGATGAGCCATGTCTTGGGCTTCTCCCAGCTGAAGCCAAAGCAGCTCCTTGCCCGTCCCCTTGTAAAAGGAGAGCCTCCTTAGAGACACTAGGGAGTGGAAAGGGAGGTATGACCCTCCCTTCACTCAGCTGTGCCCGTAAAAGGGTACTTATCTCTCTAGTTGTTGAGCCCAATACTGCTGCCTCTTCTACCATTTCATCAGCCACCTTTACATCTCCTGTACCAGCGGCATTTCCTCAACATCCTTTTGACTCATTCCTTCTCATGGGAAAAAAAACACAACATTTTTTTTTTTCCAGGAACAATAGCAGGGATCAGTGATAAAAACACAACACTTGGTGATAAATATTAAGGACTCCTATTCTCTCTCTCTCTCTCTCTCTCTCTCTCTCTCTCTCTCTCTCTCTCCCCCTCTCCATCCCTCCTCCTTCCTTCCCGCTTTCCTCCCCCCTCCCTCTTTTTATTGGAATGGCTACCTTTCAAATGTTTCACAGATTTGTAAAAATAATTCCTCCAAGAGAAAGTCATTCCACGGAAACGCGCAGAGGAGAGCGCACGGCCAGGGAACGCACCATAAATTGAACATCACCAGCCCATGATATGCCAGGCCAGGGCGGGCCCACAGTCATAACTTTCTCCTCGTCCCCTCCCCACCCGCCAATGCCTTGGCCCCTGCCCAACACCATTCTATTTTCAGGAAGGCTCCCTTGACCTGTGGGTCCTTCAGCCACAACAGAGGTGGCGCCGGCTGGAATCCAGGCGTGAAATTATGAAAGAATGGGGCTGCCGCTGCCTCCAGTGGTGCACTGGCCTCAGATGTGAAATTGCCGTTTTCTTTCTCCCCCCTTCGCACCGGCCTGTCGCATGCAGGGCGGAAAAGATTGTATTTATCACCTGTCAGGATCTGCCAGAACTGAGTTACGTGAGGCAGGACAGCATAAAATTATCATACACAAGCATGAAATTACAAAATCGCTCGGAACTGAACAACAAAATTATTTCATTTCGGAGGGAGGCCATTCCATTTTTTAGCTCTGACACCTTGACTGCCAAACTTTGAATTGAAATTGAGTGTGAGGACCATGGAATAGAGACAGCAATAACAAGAAGTAGCATGTAAACTAGCCATGCAGACACACTACATTAATGGTCCCCAAAACCTCCCACCAGAGACATGTAACTAAATAAATGTCACATGTCCCGGTTACTCAACTTGCCTTCCACAACTAGAAATGGCTTAAGCCAGTGTCAGAGCTGTTTTCTGAGAGCTGAGGATTCCTGGAAGGGAGTGGGTCAGGGTTGTTTCTTCCAATCCACAGAGGTACTGATGAAACCCGAAACATGCAGGCTTTGGAGTCGTGTGTATTTAAGTTGGAATGCTGGCTCCAACATTAGTGAGCTGTGTGACCTGGAGTGAGTTTCTTAACCTCTCTGAGCCTCTGTTTTATCCTTTGTAACGTGAAGGTTGTAATAGGTTGAGGACACAAATATCTCACCCATGGTGTCTGACACATAGACAGTGTTTTTAATACAGGAATTACAATGGTTGGGACAAGTGTGTTAGCCACCCCTTTCTTTCCTCCTTCAAAGTTTTTGTGCCACTTTTGCACTCTGTAGTGAAAGCATTTATCCAATAAGCTTTTATGAAGCAGGGAAAAGAAAACTGTGATAGTAATTTGTATTTAGATGTAAAACAGAATTAGGTGGAATTATTGATTATTGTTCCCAATTTTTTTCACCCTTCCATGTACCAGTACTCTTGTTATGTGACTTTGCAGCCCCTCCCATTGGAGGTGAAACTTATTTCCTCATCCAATTGTTATTGGGCTTGGCCATTTGACTTATTTCAACCAATGGCCTGTGAGCAGACATGACGCAAGCAGAGGCTTTAAATATATTGTGTGGTTTGGCTGGGCATCTTGCATTCCTGCTATTTGCTTGAGAATGGCATGCATGCCCCAGGGAGATGCTGGTCTATGGAGAAGAGACAAGTGGGGCAAGACTAGAGTCAAATCCAGCGAACCTCTAGATCTATGAGTAAGAGAAATACGTGCTTGTTGTTAGCCACTGAGACTTGGGGGAATGTTTGTTACACAGCAAAAACTGACTCACAAAGTAGCTAGACTCAGATGGTTATAAACAGTGGGTTGCCTTCATGAATTCTATGCAGAAAACTTAAAATGCATGTGGGACTCAGGACAATTCTTTACTGAGTGGGACTGTTTGGGAATTGCAGGTTATCTAGAGGTCCTGTGTTCTGTACCTGATGTGTCAAAATCCCCCCATCAGTATGGGAACTAATCTAGGACTGTGCGTCTCTCCTCCGGCAGACCCAACGCTCTCTTGTCATGACATACATTTTATAACACCCACTTTACCATCCTGAAATGAAATGCATGCACTTCATCTTCATACACATGTAATTTCCAAAAATATCAATATAATGTCCTAACTGTAGCATAAAGGAGGAATCAAATGAAAGCAATTTATAATAAAATAATATCTACTTCCATATGTAAATTATTGGGAAACCACTATATGGCAGGAGACGTAATGAAGCCATCTGATGCTTGTACCTATTTATAATGAGTAAGTTGAGATTTCAGACAAATAATCAGTTGAAGATTGGCGACCTTTTTTCTTTATATTTGACATTTTGAAATAAGAGCTACATTAGCATAGTCATGTGTATGGGTGACATCATGAGTGGGAATGCCAGCTGACACAGGTGTGTTGGGGTAGCAACTCCTGTTCCATGAGCCGCTTTGAGGCCAAATGCCTGGATTTTCCGAAATGGAAAACAACTCTTGACAGAATTTTAGATAAAACGAAACACTGCCTTCCCTCTATTTACACAACAGCCATACTTCAGGAAAATCCCATGTAAAGTAAAGAATATGCAAAAAAAAAAAAAAAAGAAAGAAAGATTTTTCTGTATTTAAGATAGATTTAAATTCTAGGCTCCGATAATGATTAAGCAGGATTTTTTCCTACATGAATGTCCAGAAGGGCATTCAAAATTCCCAGAGGGCACGGCGTCATTCTTCTTAGTTGGGGCACTGTCCTGGCCCTTGAATGTCCAGCATGGCTGATTGAATCCTTCCCAATCTCTAGGACAGTGTTTTTCAACCTCAGCACATGTTGGGTTGACATTTTGGGTTGGATAATTCTTTGCTGCTGGGGGCCGTCTTGTGCATGGGTGTTTAGCTGCTTCCCCACTAGATGCCAGGAGCACCAACCTCCAAGTGGTGACAACCAAATATAGCCATCTGATGCTTGTACCTATTTATGAGTAAGTTGAGATTTCAGACAAATAATCAGTTGAATATCTTCCGATATTGCCAAATGTTCCCTGGTGGTGCAAAAATAGCCCCCTGTTGAGAACCACTGGACCAGGATAATGGAAAATGCACCCTTATCACCCTAGAGTCTCCAAATTCCCCCTGGAGGTAGTACTTCCTCTATTAAGAAATACTTGTTCAGGAAGCCCTGGATTTCATCGCTATTTCATTCCAAGACCAGACATGGAGCACCTCCTACGTGCCAGGTGTCACGGGTATCGTGATGAATGTGACAGTCCTTTAACTCCAGGAGTTCAAGTTGTTTAAGCCCCAACCTGAGAGTCACCCTTGGCTCCTCTCTGTGCTTCCTTCCCCCACCCAACGTCCCCCAGCCTGTTCTTCACTCCATCCATCCTAACCATAGGTCTCATCTTAAATTTGCCACTTCTCTCCATTTCCATTTCCTCTCTCTAGTCTTGTTTCTCTCCAATCTATTCTCCACCCAGTGGCCAGAGGGATCATGGGAAAGAACCAATTCAGAAATTTCTGTCACTCTCCTGCGTACAAGTCTGCATGGGTTTCCCACTGCACGTAGGAGAAAACAGAAACAAAGTTCCCCACCGTGGTCCACAAGGCTATGAGTCCCATCCTACCTCCTTCCATGTTTGACCACCCAGGGGGCTGGGAGCTGGAGCTGGATTGTGGAAAGAAAGTCTTAAAAGTCAAGCTAAAGAGTGGTCAAATCTCAGGCATAAAACCCTTCAAGGGCATCTGGTCCTCCAAAGGCCAGACACGGCCATGTCCCCCGAGGCCAGATCTTCTTCTGAGGGGATCTTGGCCCCTGTGGCACTTAGATTATTCCAAGATCAAATTAGAGAGCAGGGGCCCGAAGAAAGGGTGCAGAGCTTAAAAGAGGTCCAAGGCAGCTTCTCCTGATTTCCTTTCCTCTGCTGGGCCATGAGATTTAACATCTTATAACATCCTTTTTAATGACTTACATGGTGAGTAGTGTTAGCCCAGATTTACTGATGACAAGGAGCTTCAGGAGAAGAAAGGTCATGTCCAAGACCCTGGAGCTAGTGTCAGAGCTGGAATTGGCACCAAATCCTCCAAGGATTTAGACACCCCCCCGCCCATTGCCTCTCACGTGATGACCACAAAAGCCTCGTTAGTGGTTTCCTTGAGTCCATTCTGACCTCCCCACCTATGGGCTCTCCACTCCCCAGCAGAGAGGTTTTAAAAAGTGCAGATTTGATCAAGATAGTGCATATCGCATCCTTTCCATTGCTTTTAGGGCTAACCCCATAGCATGGCCGACAAAGCCCTAGGAGATTTGCCCTTTGCTCACGTCTCCAAACCTATCTCTGAATCCTTTCCTACCTTAGTCTCTGAGCTTCAGGCACACAAGCCATCTCTGGGCAGCTCGTTCCTGCCACAGGGCCTTTGTATATGCTGTTCCCTTTGCCTACCTCAGATGCTTTTCACCTTCTGCTCTCTCAAACCCCAGATCAAGCATCTCTCCTGTGTGCAAGTCTCTTCTATCCCCCTTGAGACCTCCCCGAGTCTGGGCCAGGTCCATTTGTTACACACTCTCATTCAACAATGCTCCTCTCCTCTTTGCATGGTTAGATTATAATCTAGTCTTCTCTACTAGGATGTAAACCCAGGAAGGTAACATCTCAGCTTGCTTTGCTCCTATTAGATTCCATCCCTTGGCTTAGTGCATAGCACATAGTAGGTGCTCAAAAAAATGTTTGATCAGTGAATGAATGAATGAATGAATGAACGTGCTCTGCCTTCTGTACCCACCACCTCAACATTTGGTTGGCGTTGCCCTGAGGGAACTTATTCCCTCCTCCTACCCTTTGGCTGGGCCCTTGACAGCCCTTCAGGGGACCACAGTGTTCCAAGCTCCAGAGCAAGGGGCTGTTTGTTTGCCCCCAGCTGAGCTGGTCTGTGGGAGCCCACGGGGAGAGCTGTAGGCTGCAGCGGGCAGCGAGGCTGTCATTTGTGGAATGCTAACAGCTATAGGTACCGGTCACAGGCCATTGCTCCCAGCCTTTGCCACGTAAATCCTCCATTAACGATTTGTATAAACTTCTGTTACACGTGTTATTTATCACTGCAAATAACTTTACAGTGGGTTGGACGTGTGCTTTGTTCACTCAGACACACACCTCAGGGGAAAGCATGGGCTGAGTGGGTGAGAAGGTGCTGGCAGTCAGACTGCCTGGGGGCGGGGGGCTTCCTGGCTCCCCCTCCCACTTACCAGCTGTGTGGCCTTGGGCAACACCCTACCCCTCCATGTGCCTTGATGCCCTCATCTGTTCATGAGGGCTGGTCATAGTGCCCACCTGAAAGGGGGGTTGGAAGGATCAAGAGAGTGTAGATAAAGCACTCACGTGAGGCTGGACACATCAGTGCTAAATAAAAGTCAGCTGTTGCCGTCACGATCATTGTCATCATCCTCCCACATAGTGGCTCTAAGGCAGGGGTGTTCAAACTGTGGCCTGCAGGCCAACTGCGGCTCGCAATCCATTTTTTATTGGCCCGCAGCAAATTCCCAAAATATATTTAGTTTACTTAAATAAACCAAGTGAGGCGATACGTACTTCACCTCGAGTGAGTTGCCCGGCTGTTTGTGTATTTTACCGCATATGGCCCTTGGTGAAAAACGTTGAAAAAAGTTTGGACACCCCTGCTCTAAGGAGTACCATTCCACTCCAGAGGCTGTTCGCAGCAGAGAGAAGGGACTCCATCTCTCACTCATTACTGAATCCCTAACACATGTTCTGGCACATAGTAGGAGCTCCACCAAGATGTGCTCATGAAATGAGATGAGACAGATTTGGGCTCAGAATCAGCTACAGCACTTAGCCAGGTGCACAGCAGGGGCCAGACTCACCTGTTCTCCTCTGAGCCTTGGCCTTTTTACCTCTGGCAAATGAAGGGGGGATGGCTTCCCCACACTGTCCTCCTAGCGTCGGAAGGAAAGTGAGGTAATGAATGTGAAGCCCTCAGCTCAGGGCCTGGGATGCAATGAGCATCTGATAGTGGAGGGTTTGCGTTTTTATCCGATCAATGGACTTCACTGGGTCCCAGGCTAGGGACTGGGGACAGGGCAGTGATTGCAACCCCCGGCCTGTGGGAGCTCTCGTTCCAGTGAAGGGAGAGAATCATGAAACATAACAAACCAGTAGTGCAGAAGGTCAGAAAGTAAAGCAACCGATTGAAAAAAGAGCAATGTGAGGGGATTGGAAGTGATGGAGCAGAGGGTTACACACGTTAGTAGGGTGGCCCAGTGAGAACTCAATGAGAAAGACGCCATTCAAGCAAAGATTTGAAGAAGGTGAGGGGGGTGTGTGATATTTCCCAGTACCTGTGGGAAAGGCCTCTCAGGCAGAGACGACAGCATGTGCAAAGGACCTGAGGTAGGCATGTGCTTGTTTAAGAAATAGAAGGACAGAGTGGGGCAGAGTGAGTGGGAGATGAGGTCAGCGAGTAGACATGAGTCTGGATTATGCAGAACCTTGTGGGACATCATAAGGACTTTGTCTTTTACTCTGTGGGATGGGAGCCACGGGGGCTGTTGGGTAAAGGAGTGACACGATTGGACTTCCAACACAGCTGCTCTGTGGAGGATGCACCAGAGGGGAGCAAAGGTCAGGAGCAGGGCGATTAGTTAGGAGGTTACTGCAGTGACCCTGGTGAGGGACCATGGAGGCTGGGTGACACCTCAGCACACCTGCCCCAGGGCTCCTTATTTCACCCCTCTCAGGAGAAAAGAACAAAGAAGGCTTTTTCTGGCTGAGGCACTGGGCAGGCAGCATTCAGTTTGGCTGTGGAAGCCCAGTTTGATGATGGCCATTCCACTCTGGGGGACAGTTTCCCTCGTCTCAGACCTGCAGGGCACAGGACATTTCCTACCAGGCCCCAGGTCTGTCTGTCTCACCTTGGCTGTCCTCCCTTCCCTCCACCTGTCCTGCCAATCCCAGCTAGGCCCGGTGGCCTATGTACACCTGGTCTGCCTCCCACAGCACCTGGCCCACAGCTGTCCTCGGGGGCCAGCAGCTGGCCTGGAGGAGCGTATGCCTGGAGTCGGATCAACCTGGGTCATTGCTTTGGGCTTTGGACCAATTCTTCCCTGTGTTAGTCCCTAGGGCTGCTGGAAAAAAGTATCACAAATTGAGTGGCTTACACCAAGAGAAATGTATTCTTTTACAGTTATAGAGGTTAGAAGTCTGAAATGGAGGTGGTGTCAGGGCTATGCTTTCTCCCCATTATCTAAGGAAGAATGCTTCCTTGCGTCTTCCTAGCTGCTGGTCATTGCTGGCAATCCTTGGCATTCCTGGGCTTGAGCTGCGTCCCTCCACTCTCTGCCTCCATCTTCACATGGCCATCTCCCCTGTGTGTGTGTCTGCTTTTGCATGTCTTCAAATCTCCTTCTCCTTATAAGGCACTAGGCGTTGGATTTAAGGTCCACCCTCATCCAGTATCACCTCATCTTTACTTGATGGCATCTGCAAAGTTCCTATTTTTTAATAAGGTCACATTCACAGGTACCGGGATTTAGGCCTCCAACCTCTTAAGGGACACAATTCAACTCGCAGGCTCCTTTCTGGGCTCCCGGCGTCCGGCCTCTGCCTGTCTTATTCAGCTTCCGTCCTGTAGTCCGAGATCTTTTGAAACTATCTGGGAGTGCCACTCCCTTGCTTTACACTCGTCCATGGCTCCCCAGTCCCTCCCGATAGAGCCCACACTCCTTCGCATGGAATGTAAGGCCCTGCCGGTCTGCTCCTCGCAGACACCTCTCTTCTCCCTGTATTTGACCTTCCTGTTTCAGCTCACCAGTTCCCACCCTTAGCAGCCCATTAGAAGCTCCTGGAGACTTTCACAAAATACCCCGGCCTGGGCCCCTAGGTGCGTCCATCAGGAGATGGAGGCTCCCAGGTGATTGCAATGAGTAGCCAGGGCTGAGTTCTCACACTGGGAGACTCAGAATGCCCTGGGGGGCTGGTTACGGCCCCCCAACCCCCAACTTAGATTCTGAATCAGCAGGTCTTGGGGGAGCCAGCGAATCTGCATTTCTAACAAGCTCCCAGGTGACGCTGCTGCTGCAGTATTACCTGGGTTTCTCAGTCTTGGGTCTACTGATAGGCGGGTCCGTTGTTCTCCGCGGTGGGCATTGCAGAACGAGCGGTGTAGAACTTTTGGCAGCATCTTCGGCCTCTACCATTAGATGTCAGTAGCATCCCCTCACACTTGTGAGAACCAAAAATATCTCCAGACATTGCCAAATGTTTCCTGGGGGGACCAAAACTGCCCCCGGTTGAGCATCCATGGGCTACACTCCTGGTAATTCTTTTAAGGGCTTTGGAGCTCTTACATATGCTGTTCGTTCTGCAGAAAACCCTCTTCCTAAGTCTTTCCCGGATTGCCTCTTGCTGGCCAGCCAGCTCTCCCGTCTTGGCCGCCATCTCCCCTGAGAGGCCTTCCCTGAGCATCACACGGCCACAGCCTGGCTTCCTGTCTTCTCGGTGCTCCCCCAGCCTCTCTGCTTACCCCAGTCCCACTGTGTAGGTGAGTAGCCCATCAACAGCTGCTCCTAACAGCAACCCCAAAGGGATCCTCAGAGCTGAACCAAGTAGCTGTGTGCTGCATGAAGGATGGGGAAGGAAAGTTCACCGGGGCCAGAGCAACATGTGAAGGGCTCTGGAGGGAGTGGCACCAGCGTTGCGAAGGATGGGTAGGCATTAGATAAGCCAAGAGGAGTTGGGAGGACGTGGCCCTTGGGGAACCTTGGTATGTGAGCACGCAGGCTGCAAAGCCAAGGTTGTTTCCTCGTCTGTAACATGGGGCCAATTATCACAGCTGCTTTAGACAGCTGTTGGGAAGAGCTAAGGAGGGAGTGCGTGTTCCATGGCACATCCTGGAAGTGCCAGTGAGGGGCAGAGGGATGGTACTAGTGGCGATGGGAGGGACCTTGACCTTCTAGTACCGCTGGATGGGCAGGTGGGGAGGGAGCCGGAGGGAGACGCACACAGAGGCAGAGTGGACTTTGAGGCAACGCAGAGGTGCAAAAGGCGTGTGAGCAGGGCAGGGGACAAGGAATGGGGCATTTTGGGAAGACTTTCTACAAGGTGGTTAGAGGCAGGGAGCAGAGGGAGGTGTTTCAGCAAGAGGCAGATGGAATCTCTCCGCTGGCTAATTTGAAGAGTGTTATTAAAGGGACAATTTGTACATATAGAGGCAGAAGGTAGGAATGTCACTAAGGAGGAGGCAGCACCCAAAGATTAGTGATAGCTGGAAGCTGTTACCAACTCTAGGCCTGAAGTGAGCTGTTGCTAGAACCACTGGATGGGGAGGCTGTGAGAGGAAGACCAGCTGACAGGAGCTGTGCTGGTGAGCGGTGGGAAGTGGTCAGCTCAAGGTGACTTTCCTGGAAGGAAGCACCCCAGCCTCACTTATCTCATCTCCTGCTGGCCCTTCCCGTTGAATCCAACCAGAAGCCAGGGGGCCTGGGACCCCTTTGACTTGCCCTTCACGGGTGGTTTCCCAGGGCCAAGAGTGGGTGTGATGAGGGGATGGAAAATGTCTGGCATGGACTCGAAGGGGAGGCAGGAATTGTCTTTGTTCTGACAGTAAGTTCCTGAGGCCTTTTGCATGTTCTGTGCACAGGCCAGCCCCTCCTCGAAAATCCCCCACCATCGGGCCCTCAACTCACTGGAGTTGAGCACCAGAGCTACTTCTCCTGTAAGCAGTGACCTGGGAACATCTTCCAGCTGTAATCCCTGCAGACCCAGGGAGCCACTGAGACTTCCCTTAGATATTTTACGCACAAGGAGCCCATAGGGAGATAGTGAGGGTCCCTGAGCTACTGGTCCATTGCCCCCATTTTGCAGATGGGAAAACTGAGACTCAGAATGGTGGAGTGATGCACCCAATTCAAACCTAGGTCTGGCTGCCTCAGGCCTGAGCATTTGCCCATGGTTGGCCTGGGGGTCTGATAAGAGCTGGGCAAGGGGGTCAGGATGTGGCCTCACAGCTGGATGGCATTGGGATTCTGGGTGAGGCAGCAGGGATGGCCAAAGCCTATGTTGGGTGAGGCATTTGGCCTGAAGAGCAGGCCAGGGGAGGGGAAGATGGTTCTGCCATGAAGGGTTTCCTTAGCATCAGTGATCCAGGTGGGACTGGCAATCGGCTTTCATGCCATCCTCCTCTTCTGAAGTGTGGAGCTTCTGTTTTGGCCCTGCCCTGGGAGGACAGGTTTGGCACCGATATATTGTGAATGCCAGCACCCTTGTGTGCTGTCTGCAGCTCCCATTGTGCACCCAAGGCTGAGCCCGGGTGCCCTCACTAAGCTCCTGCAAGCCTGAGACCAGGTACAGGCTCTGGCCGTCACCCCGCTTAGCCTCACCCCGTTCTCCTCTGCCTCCTGTTAGCAGGCCTCCCCTTTTCTATCCAGGCCCCCATAATGCCATTTCACTTAGACCAGTTGCCTACCCATTTTAAACATATTTCCTTAATAGTGAAGCACTTATTCACTTTTTCTCTTAATTAGAATAAAGCATATACATTATAGAAAATATACAATTGCAGGAAAAAATTCTCTCCATCCATTCAGCAAATATTTATTGTGCACCTACTAGGTATCAGGGCTATGCCAGGTGCCGCATATAGAAAGGTGAGTAACCAGGCCATCCTTGATTCAGTGATTTGCATGCCTTGGAATTGGGGGAAGAAAAAATTTTAAATCCCCTTTTTACTACTTGCCAGAGAAAGCAACCATTAGCATTTTTCTGCATGTGCTTCCAGGGTCATTTCCCCTAAAATGTATACTTATACATACAGATACTGGGGGTGCCAAAAATGCATGCACATGACTCGTATTCATCTTTTGCTATCGGGATATATTGAGTATTACAATTTTAATACAGTTTTTTCCTTTCTTAAAACGTGTATACATTTTTTGGCGCTCTCTGTATATGTTTAAATAATATATATCTTTAAAGTATAGCATTGCCCTACATACTACCTGTAACTTGATTTCTTTCACTTAATTTCTTTTTCCACTTAAGAATGGATTGTGAGCGTGATATCACATCCGTACGTTTTCTATACATTTCATTCATGAAATACCAAGAAGAACTGGGAGAACATTTCCCAGGACTCAGCTCTTCCAGGTCCCGTCTTTCTGTTCTTGAAAAGAATGAGGACAGGTGTGGTTGCAGGTGGGAACAGAGGGAGAGAGCCCTGACTCAGTCCCTCTTATTCAGGATCTGCTCCCCTCCACATGCACCCGCAGGCTGGGACCCCTCCTTCAGGGTGGGAGCTGTTATTCTCTATGGGGCATTTCTGATTTAATGGGGACTTTCAAGCAGAGGACACAAGTACTCCTGGGTTGGGGAACATACCCCAAATAGGCTGCTGCTTAGGTTTCCAACTGGGTCCCCAAGAATCTTGCACTAGGGTCAGAAATCTGAGAAACAGAGCTAATGAGTACCAAAGCTGGAAGTGGGTTTAGAGAGCAGCTAGGTAAACCTGTCCATTTTACAGATGGGACCACTGAGATCCAGAGACTCGTGCAATGCCTGAACAAAGTCTCCAGCCCCGAGCTCTTATCTTCCCCAAGGCGACTAGGGTAGAGACATCTCTCCTCCAAGTGTACGGACGTGTCATCTCTACATCAGCATTTTAGAGTCTTAAGGTATGTGGAAGCCCCAGATAGGCACGTTCCAGGAAAAATGAATTGCTGAAAGCCATGAGTCAGCAAAGGAGACTGAGTGGAGAAAGAGTTATTGTATCCATCCAAAGCCCTACGGCTCAGGGGTGCCCTGTCCCGGGTTGGAGGGCTCAAAGGAGGAAGGAAGTGTGTGCCCCTCAGGGAAAGGCACCTGCAGACCGCTCTCCTTTTCCCATCCTCCACACACAGGCGGTGCAGTCAGGCCTCCACCCTGGAATCTGCAAACTGGCCGCAGAGCTAGAATGTGATGCTTCCTCGCTGTGTGACCACAAGCAAGTGGCTTCACCTCTTTGAGCCTCAGTTTCACCATTTATACAATGGGGTTAACAATGCCTGCTCCCCAGGATAGTGTGAGACTTGTAGATAAAATACGTTAACATGCTTCATATGTGGGACAGACTCGATTCAAATTAGCTACGATTTAGCTAACTACTAAGAAATCGTGGATCTTATCTTTATGCCTTATAAGAACACACCACAGGACGTCAGGTGTTCTAAGATCTAATCTCAGCTGCTGTGTGACCCTGGGCATGTTAGACAAGCTCTCTGGGCTTCCCCCACCACCATCTGTGAAATGGCCATATACCTGGAGGAAATAAATGCTTCCTTTATTCAGTTACTCCATGAGTACTAACAATAGTAGTGATGCCTCACATTTGTACAGTTTATTAGATGTTGCAGCTGTTACATCTGTTGTCTCATCTGACCCTCATAACAGGTCTCTGAGATTGGGATTATTATTATCACTATTTTACAGATGAAGAAACTGAGACGCTGAGAGATGAAATGATTTGTTTTGGCTCCTTCAACTGGTAAGTAATGTAAGACATCAACCTCATTATTATTATTGTCATTATTATTATTATATTACTATTATTTTAGTCCATTAACATATATACCTTCTCCAAAAAGCATACAACTATAACATATCAACGTTCAGCCGTGACTTCCTTTCCGCAGAACTATGCACACCTTCCCCTGAGATGGAGGGGTGTGGCCAGCCACCTGGAGGTTGTCAGAGGACAGAAACAGTGTCTCATCTGTCTCGGTCTCTAGTGACCCGCACAGAGCCCGCCAGGACAGGATGGGCCTTGTAAATGTCTGTTTAATGAACAGAAGGAGGAAACTCATTATAACACCATGTATCGTCCAGGTTAAATAACAGAAAAGATTATTATAGCAATGATGCTGTAATGTACCCCCAATTAGCCACGGCAGTGAGAAGTGCCAGGACAGCTAATGCCACCAAATAAAGGAGCAAAAGGCAATTGGACAGTCTCTGAAGCACCTTTCACTTGATTTGTATTTTAGTTGTTTGAGAGTTCCCACACACGCCTCCATCTTTTTTTTCCTTTTTTTTCCAGCAGGGACACTGATTTATAGCTTGATCATATTTGGTTGATGTCCACAATTAAAGCAGTTGGTTTCTTACCAGAAGTGATGACCCCTCCGTGAGCAGCAGTTCTCAAAGAGTGGTCCCCGGATTTCCAGTATCAGCATTACTGCCTGGGCACTTGTTTGGAATGTAAGTTCTTGAGTTCCACCCCAGACTCCTGACTCAGAAACTTTGAGGTGGGGCCCAGAAATCTATGTTTCCACACGTCCTCTGGGTGATTCTGACACATGCTCAAGTCCATAGGTTAAGTCTGTGGATTCTGGTGTTTCAGCTAAAATTCTGGCGATGCAACTTATTGGCTATGTGTTCTTGGGCAAGTGTCCCCCGCCTCTGTCACCGCATCTATAGTATGAGATATCAACAGTGCCCGTCTCATGGATTCTGAGGATGGGCTGAGATAATGTGTGCAGTGAACTAGAGCAGCACCCCCACTTAGTCCGGGCAAATGCTACCTGTTACCGTATTTCATGGAGTAGAAGCGGCCTTTGATTGTCAGACTCCTTCAGATTTCAGAGAGTACATGTGGGGAAAAAGTTTGTCTTCACACAGTGTTTCTCCAACTTCTGTGTGCACACAAATCACATGGGATGTTGTTGGAAGGCAGATTCTGATCCGGTAAGGCTGGGGCTAGAGGTTCTCCATTTCTAGCAAGCTCTGAGAAGGGAGGGTGCTGCTGGCCCAAGGACCACACTTTGAGTGTGGATTGAATCCAGTATCTGAGGCTCGCTCTGAGCTCCCATGAGGAGGTGGGAATGGTCCTGGGTTAGTCCTGGGTGAGGGGGATGCATCGGGATGTACTGTTTTGTGCCTTTTCATCTCTGGCCAAATTTACGGCAATATTTGGAGTGAGAACTGGAGACTTGGCTTTAAGGCACGTCTGTGCCCACTTCCCAGGCTGGATCAAGCCCCTTTCCATCTCTGTCCTCAGCATCTCGTCTGCCACGTAGACCACTCAATACACTTTCCCAGGGCAGATGAGGAGAATCAAATACTCATTTGCTCAATGAGTGAAATGATGACACACCTTTCCTTGAAATCATGGATTTGCCAGAGTTTAAAAATGGTGAAACAACATGGGAATTTAAAGAAATCAGGACAAGTCATTGCTCGTGGAAGATGGTTGATTATTACTGTTATTATTATTATCAGTGTTATTGGTGCCGGTAATAAGCCCCATGCTGAGGCTCTCTCTCTAGTGCCAGCCCATGGTCAGCTCTTGAGTCACAACAGAATTCTGACTGCTCCAGGGGACCCTGTCAGACAACCCTCCTGGGTGGGCTTAGTATATCAAGGGCCATGCAGATGGAGCCCCCCCAAAAAAAAAGCCTCATTACTACCGTTATCCTTTTTGTAGCCACTCTCAGATTTTGAGCCACTGCTCACTTCCAAGGGGCAGTGACAGGGCTGAAGAGAGAAGGGGTCGTGCTCACTCATTTCCAGAGTGAACAAAGAACACTTATGGGGGAGAGGAAAAATGCCTCTTGCCCCCCGCCCCGACATATGTGCACAGGAACACACGACACACTCGCTGGCCCAGCCTACATGTCACCATCAATCAGCTCCCTCCCACTTGCTGTTTGCAGGCAGAGTTCCCTACAGATGTGCTGGGGGGGCTGGGAGAAGGTGGAGCTGGGGCTGGGGAGGGAGGGGAGGCAGAGATAGCCTCAAAGAGTTAAAACCTTGCCTTGCCAGACTGTGAATTCTCCTCAACTCTCCCCCACCCCCCTCAATCCAGCCAAACAACAGCTTGACATTTTCCATCCTTCACGAGAAAGACAAAGACTGGAAGATATTCCCATGATCCCTTTCTGCATGCCTAACCGTGAGCTCAGGTGCCGGAGCGTTTGCCCTGTGCCGGCCCCATCAACGTGAAGGGCGAACTCATCCTCTCTGCATCTTTTTCTCGCCACTGCTTGATTAATTGGCTGACTACGACGCCGGCGGAATACCTAATGCCTCTCCTTCCCCCTATTCTTCCTTCACAGGTTTTTTTTTTCCTCCTTTGCTCCATTTACATATACTTTATATTCCATAATTTTCACCCAAAAAGAAAAAAAAAAAGGGAGCAGGCCCATCTCAGTAATTTGATGTAATGACGGCATGTCACCAAAAAGAGGAATTAGAAAAATCTGTAGGTATTTAATTTATTCTTGTTTTTTTTTTTTTTCCCCAAGTAGATCTCTCTGAGAGGAGCATTAATATTCATGGGCAACGGGAAAAAAGTATACTCAATAGGAAAATTCCAGATTTTTTTAGGGGGGAGGGAGGCGGCTAAATTCAATGCATTTTTAAGCACCATTATTTAACTAATAGTGCTCGAGTCCCTCTGGTCTGGATTCCTCCCCCTCAATGAAAATAAGTGGGTTTTCGTTTGCCTCCAAGGATTGTGTGTGTTGGGCTCACACCCACGCTGCTGAAACAGAAGAACCGGGTTCTGTGTTTTCGTCTCCTCCAGGGAGGACTCGAAAAGAGGATAAAAACATAAATAAAGGCCACTTCAGAGTCCCCACGCTGGAGTGTTTTTTTTCCCCTCTAGCCTCCCGGGTTGGCTGTAATAGCATTCTGATGGCTCTGTGGGCAGGAAGATTTCCTGGAGGTTTCCAGTGAGGTCAACCTCTTCCCCTTAACTTGGGTTTAGGTTTTGTGCTGTTAATTAGCTACCTGGTTCTGAGAGTAAGCGTTGAGTTAAATCTGAATTATAATAGTTAGAAATGAAGCACAGGAAAAACACACCCGAGCATGTAAAAGATGCCTAGAGCGTGAGAAGTGGGTGGGAACAGCTTCTCTCTCTGTGGTCGGTCTTTCCAAAGGGTCCCAGGGATGGCGACGTTTGTGGGGTCTCAGGACCCGAGCCAGCCTAGGATGAAGGTGGGCTCTCAGCGGTGGGGGCCATGGCTGGGACCCAGATGCCTGCTCCCAACTTAGTCAATGAGATTGGAATCATGTCTGAGTGTGTGGGTCCAAGCCATTTGCCAATTGGGGTAATAATAATAATTGTTATAATAAGCAATATCATGTATTGTTATTTTTTGTTTATATTTTCAGTCGAGATCAAACCCACATACAAGCTGCATGAATATGAAGTGTATTAAGTCTAACATTGACTATTTTACCCATGTTCATATTCCACCAGATTAAGACATAACGTTCTCAACACCCCAAAAGCTTTCCTGTGCTGCCTTCTGGTCAACACACCCCTCCTGGAGGAGAGCTACCGTTCTGACTTCTCAGAAGTAGGTTAGTTTTGTCTGTTCTTGAACTTTCTATAAAGGGAATCATACGGTATGCACTCTTTTGTGGTTAGGCTTTTCTCTCCAAACAGAGTTTGGGAGATTGGGCCATATTGTTACGGGTAGCAGCAGTCCACTCTTTTATTGTCGTGTGACATTCTAGTGTATAAATAAACCAGCATCCAATTATCCGTCCTCCTGTCGATGGTCGTTTGGGCGGCGTCCAGTTTGGGCTACTAGGAAGGAAGCCGGCATGCATTTCCTTTTACATGCCTGTTGGGAAACACGAGCCACCATTTCTCCTCAGAACATACACAGGCATAGGATAGCGGGTGCTGGGGTAAGTGTAGCTTTTGTAGAAATTGCCAAACCGTTTTCAAAGTGCTTGCATCAAGTTACACGCCTGCCAATGGCATCTGCAGTTCCAGTTGCTCCATATTTTCACCACCGATTTGTCATTCTATTTAATTTTACTCATTTTGGTGGGGGTGGGACGAGAGGAGACAGATACTAAGTAGGGAGAAAATAGGAGATGCTTACTCGGAGTGATAAAGGGAATCAGAAAAATAATGAGAGAGAGAGAGAGAGAGAGAGAGAGAGAGAGAGAGAGAGAGAGAGAGAGAGAGAGAGAGAGAGAGAGACAGGTGGAGACCCAGTCAGATAGAAACTCTGAGAAGAAGCCAGTGGAGGGAGGAGGAAAGAGGTCTGGCAACAGAGAGGAGAGAATAAAAGAGAGAAAGAAGAGATAAGAGCAAATTGACAAGGAAAATGGGGCAGTGGTGGGGGGAAGCCAAAGTTGAGAAAGAAAGGAACAAAGTTTCCAGAGGAGAAAAAAGCAGGCGAGAGGGGGGAGGGGGGGAGAGAGTAACCCTGGGAGGAGGGCAAGTGTGGAAATGGGTCTCTTGGTATTTTATGAAACATGTCCCTTTTAAAAAAAGTGCTTCTTGATATTTTAATGTTTATATGTTTTAACTTGGGCCTGGCTTCATGGAAAATGCATGAGGAGTAAGTGGTTTCTGGGAATGTTTTATACATGACCAGGGAGTTGGGAGGATGCAGGGGTGGGCGGGAGAGATGGAGGGTGTGGGCTGCTCACTCCTTGGACCTCCCTGGCAGAGCTCCGGTGGGGGCAGTGGGCAGGTGGTCAGGGCTGACAGCTCTGCTCTCAAGGTTACATGTAAGGCAACCCAGGGTGGTGGATAAGTTGGTGTGGCTGGGATCTACCAGCCCTGTGACTTTGGGCAATCCACGACCCCTCCTCCAAACCTCAGTTTCCTCCTCTGCAACCTGGTATATGCTGGTCGTGCTGGCTTAGGTGTGTTGGCTGATCTGACCTGGGCCAGGGGAAGCCATCAGGATGAGCTTGCTGAGTGACTGGTGTTCTCCAGGACAGCATTCATCAAACTTGGCCACGCCCCCAGGGACCTTGGCCACATGCAAATTAGGATGCAGCCCGTCTGGGGTGGCATCTGAGAGGCTGCACTTCCAGCCAGCTTCCGGGAAATGCTGCTGGTCCTCAGACCACAGGGCTCTAGGAACGCTTGTGCCATTAGTGGTTTAAAGCAGAGCATGGAAAACAAAAGGGAGTTAACAGACGACTTGAACATCAGTAATTTTTCCTGATGTTTCTACCAGATAAACTCCTTACTCAGATAGAGAAGCACTAGGTGTTTGTCCTGTGACCCCGTCTGTCTCCTGTTTTGTGCCTCCCGTCCCCGCCTCCCCCCACACCACAGACTCCACCCCCAAGGACTCTATTTTTCCAACATGCCATATGCATGTATACCCTGTGGCATTTGCACATGCTGTTCCCTTCGCTTGGAAAGTCTTTCTCCATCTTCTGCAAATAGAAATGCCTCCTCACCCAATAAGACATCGCTTCTTAAACTCATCAGGGGGAGAGTGACTTAAAACCCCGCTGGACAATCAGAAGAAAACTTGCACCCGCTCTTCTAAGGAGCAAATGCACCCCCCTCCCCACTTTGCATACAATCTCACTATTTTCTGGGCCTCAGTGAGCCCCATCCCTGGAATTCCTGTTTAGGAGTTTCTGCTTCAAGAACTTAGCTCCAAGGTCACTGCCTTCATAGAAGATTCTGTGCAGGTTCACCCTAAACAACATCAGCCCCTCTCCTGAGACTGGTGTCCCTGGGACTCAGGCTTTTGTTCCATCACGTCTATGTGACATCTCTTTGTGTATCTTTCTCCTCTGCTGCTGTCCCGAGCCAGGCAGGAGGGGATGTGCTTGTTTCTGTGCCCTTGGAGGCCCAACACAGAAGCTGGTCCGGAGGAGGTGGGGGTGCGTGGCTCAGGAGACGCTGAGTGTATTAGCGAGCGTGTCTCTCTCAGGAAAGTCCACGGTCCGAGTGTCACCATAGCTGCAAAGGCAGAATGGGAGCCTTTTAGAGCTTTTCTTCTAGACGCTGGACCTTGTCTCTTTGCAAGGATGAAGGCGGCCTCCAGGACAAGCGTGGATTTGGGCAGGGAAGGCAAAGGCTTCCAACCGACGCACTCTTTCCCAAGGAGCATAAGGTTTTGCGATATTGTGAGCACCTTCCATGCTCACATCAGCCGGGGAAGCCGGGCGTGGTGGTAGAAAGAACTGGACTGTGAGTAGTGAGGAGTGGGTCCCTATTATGGACTGAATTGTGTCTCCTCAAAATTCCTGTGTTGAAGCCCCAATTCCCATTGTGACTATTTGGACACGGGGAATTAAGGACGTCATTAAGATTAAACGAGGTCATAGTGTGGGACCCTGATCCAACAGGACTGGTGTCCTTATAAGAGGACAAAACACCAGGGGTGGCCCATTCTCTAAGTGGACACAGAGGAAAGGCCATGTGAGGGCACAGTGAGAAGGTGGCCCTTTGTAAGCCAGGAGGAGAGGTCTCAGCCCAAACTAATCCTACACACATCCTGATCTGGTACCTTCAGCCTCCAGAACTGGGAGGAAATAATTTCCTGTTGTTTAAGCTGCCCAGGCAGTGGTATTTTGTCACGGCAGCCCGAGCAAACTGAGACAGTTCCCATTCCTACTCTGTGACTGGCCTCCTACGTGACCTTGGGCAGGTCAGATCCCCTGTCTCGGTCTCAGTTTCCTCATCTGTAAAATGGGATTGGGGTGACGAATGTTAGGATGGAAAATCTTCAAGGTCTTTTCCAATTCTAAGAGTTTCCGAGCTCTGAAGATGCTCTTCAGGAAGCCTGTGATTTATATCACAGATGTGCAGGAGGAAAACAGGTGTGTAGAAATCAATTTCCTCTTGTAAATAGGATCTTTTTAAAAACACTCTGGGGAGAAGAGAAGGAACAAACATTTCTAGAAGGCCTACTATGAGGCTGTGTAAACCTGGTTTCATTTAGCTCTTTACCCTAAAGTTTATTTTGCAAATGTATTACATACCCAAATTAAAAAAAAAAAAGATAATGTTTTGTTTCACACACACACACACACACATACACACACACACACACACACAAGGAACCACATGCTCTAGGGGAAAACATGAAAAACAGAAAAAAAAGGAAGTGAAAGGAAAAAAATTATTCATCCAACAGGAATGTATTGAACACCCACTATGTGCCAGTCACTATACAAAGAAACCAGGTTTCTACTCAGCTTTTAAATAGAAATATTTGTAAGCCTATAGTCTATAAAATTTAAATTCTACAATTTTATTTCTATTATTGTATTCATTTTGATGTTATATAGTTGGTTGTTAGTAATCCCACTATTTTCTTTTCTTTGTTTTTTAGCCCACTATTTTCAAATCAACTTTCTTTTTCCTGATGATAAAAGTAGCACTTATTTATTGAAGAAAATGTGGACATTACATGCATATAAAAAGATTACTTGTAACCCACCACCCAGACTTTTTTCTGTTTATACATCCAGACTCTCAACATGCTTCTAAACTATTCCTGTGGGACCCCCTACCTCCTATTCACCCCAGGTTACCAAACTTATATACACTGGAAGGTAGAAAGCTACCTGAGGTCAGTAACTTTTGTCTCTTTAAATCCCTGCTTTATATTTAGCACCTAGAACAGTGCCTGACACACAGTAGCAGCTTCATAAGTAGCAAATGCTGTATAGAATGTAAACAATGAGTGAAAATGGGATGGTAAGAAACATGCAGTTTTATAATCTGCTTTTCAAAAAATTGTCCATATGCCATAAGTACAGTCTGGTGTTACGAAATATTTTCCTGTAATACAACTGATGATGTCTCCATCGTATCCCATCATGTGGATAAATCATGAGTAATTTCTCCAAGTCTCGTCTTGTGGCTTTGTAACATTTCCAGGATGATCCTCGTAGCTGTCCTTTGCACAACTTCATGATAATTTCCTTGGGATAAATTTCCAGAAGCGAAATTAATGGGTCAAAAAGCAGGCACATGCAAGGGAATATTATTCAGCCATAAAAATGAGTGAAGTGTTGCTATAACATGAGTGGGCCTAGAAAACATTATGCTAAGTGAAAGAAGTCAGACACAAAAGGTCATACACTGCATGATTCCATTTATGTGAAAATCCAGAATAGGTAAATCCACAGTGACAGAAAGCAGTTTAGAGGTTGCTTTGACAGACGCTGGGGGGTAGGGGTAACTGCGAGTGACTTCTTAATGGGTACAAAGCATTCTTTTGGGGTGATGAAAATGTTTGGGAACTAGATAGAGGTGATGGTTGCATAACATGTTGAATGTACTAAATGCCACTGAATTGGACACTTCAAAATGCTTAATTTTATGTTATGAGAATTTTGCCTCAGCAAAACGAAAAGCAGGTACAATTTCAAGGCCAACTTGCTGTACCAATTTATGCCTCCATCAACACCGCATTTGAGTGACTGCTGCCTCAAAAATTCAGCAGCCCTGGCGATTTTCCAAGCCAGGTTTATAGGCAAAAATGTGTTGAGCATTAGTGATATCAACTTTACTTTTCTCACTGGACTAGTGGATATTTATATCCACTTACATATTCATATTGACCTATCGTATTGGAGTGTTCATTTGATTGATTGGCAAGAGTCCATTCTCCATTGATGGTGTCAACCCTTGTCATATATGGTTCAGACTTTACACCCATTTATTGTTTAGCCTTTTGATTTTAACCTAATTCTGACTTTTTAATTGCAGCTAACCTACCAACCAGTGACTACCACACCTCCTACGGTAATTACCACCCTGTTGATTGTCTACCAGACATTCAGTCCCCACTCCCACCATTTCCTTTCTGATCAAGTCCAAATTCACCCTCCTTGTCCTGAAGCCAGCCCTGGCTCAGCCTCAGAGAGGGAGCCCTGACTGGCCAGGCCAATCACAGTCACCTCATTTCTCTTTTCCGGGTTGGTTCAGACCTGGGCACACGACACAATCACAGGCAATGAGATACGAAGGAGAGTTTGCTGGGGGCCTCTGGGAAAGGTTGCTTGGCTCTTACAAAGAGGCGTTCATGAGACAATGCCTGTTTTCTCTCTGGAGGTGGCTGGATCTAAGAGTGATACTGGGACCTCTGCAGCCATTTTGTGTCCATGAAGACAGCCAGCCCAGAGACAAAGCCAACTCACAGCCAAGGACACAGGAGAGCAGACCCAGATCCCTTGAGGTGTCCCGTCATCGCAGCCGCCCCCGGGCTTCCCACAGGTGCGATCATGGTGAGATAATGGACGTCCTGAGGCTTCCAGGCATCCAGGTCAGGTGTCTATTACCCTTAGCCAAGAGTATCCTAAACCCAGCAAACTCATTCAGAGACAGTTATTGCTTTTCCTTTTTTCTAGTATTATTATTACTATTATTTTTATTGTTGTTGTTATTTTTTATTGGGGAATGTTGGGGAACAGTGTATTTTTTCAGGGCCCATCTGCTCCAAGTCAAGTCATTAGTTCCAAGTCCAGTCACCAGTTTTCAATCTTTAGTTGCAGGGGGCACAGCCCACCATCCCATGCGGGAATTGAACCGGCAACCTTGTTGTTAAGAGCTCGTGCTCTAACCAACTGAGCCATCCGGCCGCCCCTCCGGCAGCTCAGTGGCAGCTCATTGTTTTCAATCTAGTTCTGGAGGGCGCAGCTCACTGGCCCATGTGGGAGTTGAACTAGCAACCCTGTTGTGAAGAGCTTGCGCTCCAACAAATTGAGCCCTCCGGCCGCCCTGCTATTGCTTTTCTCTTTTTTTCCCTTATTTTTAAAAAACTTTAAATCCATTATTGTTTTTTAAAACCACTTTAATAAACACTTCTTTAAGCAAAACTTTTCCCATTTGACGTGTATCCTCAGATAGATTCCCAGAAGTGGAATTACAAGATGACGTGATATTAATTTTTAGTATTGCTTAATTCGTATTTTCATTTGCTTTCCAGTTGGTGGCTCTATGGACTTAATCAGACTCTCAGCTAGAAAATAGGGGGCAGGGGTTCGACCCAACATCTTGTGATATCACATCCAAAGTGAGATATTAAAAGGCAGCTGGCCTTTAGTCTTGATTAAGTTCTTTTAAATCTGAAATCACGGGTAATGAACTCTGTTTTCCTGAATCAAGCATCCCCTTGACAGCCAAACCTGGCTACCCTGATTTTCTGCACCTTATAGTTCATTATATAGAATTCTAGAATGTCGGGATTGGGAAGGACTTGAGTGGTCTGAATTGGGGTGGAATGGATCAAGAGCCCCATTGATAACTTGATGAAATGTATGAACTGTCTTCCAGAACATTTCACGCCCAGCTTTGTTAGTTACCAAGGGCTGCTGTAACAAAGTACCACACACTGGGCAGCTTGGAACAATAGAAATTTATTGCCTGACAGTTTGAGAGGCTGGAATTCTGAAACCCAGGTTGGTTCCTTCTGAGGGGGGTGAGAAAGAATTGGATCCATGGCTCTCTCTCCGCGTCTGGTGGCCTCAGACATTCCTTGATTTGTCGATGGCCTTCTCCCTGTGTCTTCACATCGCCGTCCCACTATGCGTCTCTATCTACGTCCAAATTTCCCCTTTTATAAGGACACAGTCATATTGGATTAGGGCCCACCCTCGTGAGCTCATTTTCGCTTTATCGTCTGCATAGTCTCTCTTTCTATTTTAAATAAGGTCACATTCATAGGTCCTGGGAGTTAGGGCTTCAAAATCTTTTTTTTTTGGGGGGGGGGGATACAATTCAACCCATGACACCATGCAACACACAAGTTTACGCATAGAGTGCCAAGGGTCATAAACCCATTAAGGTTTATCCAGGTTCCTGAAGGTGATGGTATTCTTTTCTGACCTCTTGACTCACAGTGAGAGATGGAAAAGAAGAGATGAGGACATGAAGGGCCAGAGAGGGAAAGGCATATGTCCAGGTTCTCACAGCACATGCAAGAACATGCCAGAACTGGAACCCACGTCTCTTGGGTTTTCACGTTGCATCTCACCAGGCTCCCAGCCCTCGCGGGATCCAGTCCACTGGCACCTGCAGAAGCCAAGCCTCAAAATAGCCAAGCTGAGAAGGGACAGGTGGCCAGACTTTGAAGAGGTGGCAGCTAGGGGTGCCTGCCAGGGGACACCTCTTCCCTAGAGGCTTGGGAGTCAGAGGGCAGGAATGAGGCATGTCTGGGGAGACCAGAGCTTGTGACATTAACGCAGATCATAGAAAGTGTGGGAGAGGAAGCTTACGCCCACTGCAAATTCTTCAGAGTGATATCGGGATGGATTCTGGCATCAGTTTCCATTGGCCAAGACCCCTGGACATGTTAGGGGGCAGCCAGGAGGAGGCCTAGGAGCTCTTCTCTCTGCTGTCTGTGCCAGCTGCCCAGCCAACATGTCAGCCCTGCTGCCCACCGATGCCAGCCCAGAGGTGCCAAGGCACCAGGCACAGCAAAGCCAGCTGGCAGCTTAATGGTGAGCCAATGGCCTAACCAACCGGCCCATCTGCTCCTTGCTGCCAGCTGCATGCCTGTGGGAGGCAGGCTGGCAGCCCATCCAAGTGGCCGAGGTGCCAGCCACTGGGTACTCCAGGCCAGCTGGCAAGCTGTCAGGAGTGGCCAGCATACTCCTCTGCCGGCTGGTGCCAGATGAATATGCAGGGGAACTGGGCCCGGGGACCTCGGGGTGCCAGCCTGCCTGGAGCTCCAAGGCTTAGGAGGCTCTGACTCTCCTCTCCCCTCTCTCCCACACTCTGTCCTGAGCTCTGAGACGTTGCTACCAGAGTTCCTAAGCGAAGGCTTGGGGAAAGCATGGGGGGGCATGAATGGTTAGAACACAGGACTCCAAAACTGTAACCTCACAGGATGTTAGGAGTGCAGCATATCAGTGATTAAGAACATGGATTCTGAGATTAAACTACCTGAATTTGAAGAGCCAGGTCTGACACTAAGTAGCTGCATGACCTCAGGACAGCTACTTAATTGCCTGTAACCTCAGTTTTCTCATCTGTAAAATGGGAAAGTAGCACCTGCTTTATTGGGTTAAAGTGAGGATTAAATAAGATGCATATATATGATGCTGAGAATGTGGTAAACACGCAATACAAGGTGATTATTAGTATTATTATCAGTTACACTATTAGGATCAGAGGATTTGAGTGTTTTAGCTCAAATGAGCTTCCGATATCATCTGGTCCAATGTCATCATTTTTTAGTTGGGGAACAAAGATCCAGATTGGGCAAGGGCTTTATTCAGGTCACAATCAATGTAATTAGAAAATTGGCACTCAGCGTACCCTCTAGGTCCATCCATGTTGTTGCAGATGGCAAGATTTCATTCTTTTTTACGGCTGAGTAATAGTCCATTGTACATATGTACCACCTCTTCTTTATCCAGTCCTCTATTGATGGACACCCCAGGCTGCCTTCATATCTTGGCCATTGTAAATAATGCTGCAATGCCAATGCTATATGATCTCACTTATACGTGGAATCTAAAGAACAAAATAAATGAACAAACACAATAGAAACAAACTCATAGCTACAGAGAACATTTGGATGGTTGCCACCTGGGAGGGGGATTGGGGGGTGTGAAAAAGAAGAAGGAATTAAGAAGTACAAATTGGTAGTTACCAAGTAGTCATGGGGATGTAACGTACAGCATAAGGAATATCGTCCCTAATATTGTCATTGTAATAACTAGGTATGGTGTCAGATCGGTACTAGATTTATGGGGGTGATCACATTGTAAGTTCTATAAATGTCTAATTACTATGTGGTACACCTGGAACTAATATAATATTGTATGTCAACTGTAATTAAAAAATAAAAAAAAATATTTAAAAATGAGGCAAGAGGGTGGGGGAAGGGAAATAAGAGGAAGGCAGTCAAAGGCACAACCTTCCAGATATAAGGTAAAAAGGGATGTAAGGTATAACGGATATAACGAACAGCATGACGACCACAGTTACCGCTGCTCTATGATATACAGGAAAGTTATTAAGAGAGTGAATTGATTCTAAGAATGCTCGTCACAAGGAAAAACAATTTTTTTTTTGCTTTCTTTTTTTATTGTATGTATATGAGGTGATGGATGCTAGATAAACTTATTGTGGTGATCCTTTCACCGTCTATGTAAGTAAACCAATTATGCTGCACACCTGAGCTTATACAGTGCTATATGTCAGTTTTATCTCAATAAAACTGAAGAAACATAAACATTTGATTTGCAAAGTACCATGTTTAAAGGACAATCATTAATGCAAATAAATATAATAAACACAGCAAATGAAAAAAAAAGGGTCACGAATCTGCATAGACAATTTTCCAAAGAAAACACACAACAGGCCGACAGGTACATGAACAAGGGGCTCAACATCACTGGTCACCATGGAAACACAAATCAAAACCACAGTGTCACCTCACAGCTGTCAGAATGGCTAGGATCAAACAGACAAGAAATAACAAGTGTTGGTGAGGGTGTGGAGAAAAGGGAACCCTGTGCACTGTCGGTGGGAGTGTAAATTGGTGCCACCACTATGGAAAACAGTATGGCAGTGCCTCAAAAACTAACAAATAGAACTATCATATCATCCAGAAAATGAAATCATTCTCTTGAAATGAACCTCCATGTTCATTGCACCATTATTTACAATTGCCAAGACATGGAATCAACCTAAGTGTCCATCAACAATGAATAGGTAAAGAAAATATCACACACACACACACACACACACACACACACACACACACACACACACTGGAATGTTATTCAGCCGCGAAAAGGAAATCCTGCCATTTGCGACAACATGGATACATCTTGAGAGCGTTATGATAGTCAGACAGAGAAAGACAAATACTGTATGCTCTCAGTTATATGTGGAATCTTTAAAAAAAAACAAACTCATAGAGAACAGATTGTGGTTGCCAGATGCAGGTGGTAGAGGGTGGGTGAAAAGGGTGAAGGTTGTCAAAAGGCACAAACTTCCAGCTATGGAATAAATACGTCCCGGAGATGTAACGTACAGTGTGGTAACTGTAGTTAACACCGCTGTATTGTATCTGAAAGTTGCTAAGACAGTAGATCTTAAATGTTCTCATCACGAGAAAACAATTTGTAACTCAGCGTGGTGATGGATGTTAACTAAACTTATTGTGTTGGACTTTTCACAATACATATTTATATCAAATCATTATGTTGTACATCTGAAACGACTACAATATCATATGTCAATTATGTCTCAATAAAAAGAAAAGAAAATAAGATCGCAATTGCATGTAGAGTCACTTGGGGGGCAGAGCCCAGGTCTCCTGATAGTCTCCCTACTCTTTTGCCATGAAAGACTCACCTGAAATAGAGGAAGTGATGGCAAAGTGGGAAGAGATGCCTCCCTACGTGCCTCAAATCCTCGGCTGACTCACTCTACACTTAGCCCTCCAAAAAAGTGCACGACCTGTATATGTGAATGTGTGTATTTGCAAACATGTACATGTGTGTACGTGTGTGTTTCTGTCTGAGTGTTGGCATTTCCCTTTGTGTGTCTACTGTGTAGGCATAAATGTCCCGTCTACCCAAACAGACCAAAATCTTAAGGGCAGGCTCCATGTCTTATTCAGGAACATCTCACCTCTCTGTTGCAGTTCACATCTCTGGAAGACTCGGATATTCAGAAAGCCTCTGCCATCCCTAAGCCCCTATGTTGAGAACGACACCTGGCATATAGCTGGAGCTCTATAAACCTGTGATGAATGAATGAATAAAGGAATGAAACAGATGGAGGCTTTGTTCGGCCTTATGCATCTCTTCTAATTTGGTGGACCAGGAGTCTTACTGACTACCCAGCAACTAACTAGAGCAAGGATTTTAATGTTGTAAATCCCTCATTCTAACCAGCAACTCTTGCTTCTCACTCAAAGCCTAGTTACTTTGATTTTGCGCACAGTACTAACAAAGGCAATTAGCTGACCTAGTCTGCAGGTTGGATGCAACAAATGAAAAAGGAAATGAACAAATGGAGAAGGAGACAAACATCTGCTGGAAGAAGACAAAGGTGCCGTTTGATGGCTCAGTGGGCCAGGAAGAGAAAGGACTGTTTGGAAAAAGCCTCACTAATATCAAAATCTGAGTGGTCCAGAGACATGGTGTGAAAGAGCAAACGCCCCTCCACATGCAGAGCCTTTCAGCTCTCACTGGAATATAAGTGATGCTCATAATGACAGATCTGAGATGTAGTTCAAGGGCCCCTGTGCAAATAATCAAAGAACAGAGTGTGTTTTGCAGAGATTTCTATCCAAAATGTAATTTTCGAAGTGGCGATTAAACAGAGGTGATCTTCCATCAACTGGAAAGCTTGGCTTTCTCAAATGACTCTGGCAGGGAAGGTTACACGCTGCTGGGATCCACCTCTCTTTCTGTGGACAGAGGTGACAATTAGAGAATTTAAGGAAAACAAAGGGAAAGGGGATGTGTGAGGTGGATCAATCATGATGGCTTTTCATTCTGGTCTTGAATGTTAACCCTCCTTTGTTACACGTGTGTAGGGGATGGGCAGTGTTCAAAACTATTTCACACCCATTATCCATCACCTCATTTATTGGGATTCTTATCTACCAAAGAGGAGGCATGCACGCGTACACACGCATACACACAGAGAACGTGCACCCACAGGTAAGGATACACACTCATCCACATCCACATGTACACACACATGCACACACACATTCAGACGTGCACACATGCACCACATACATAGGCAGACACACAGATACACATATGTGCATTTGCATACATTTACACACAGAGACGCACATGCATACACAAATGCGCACACATACTGGCATATATACACACACAGGGTGCACACGCCCACACACAGCCATTCACACACATTGCCAGTCCTTTAACTTTCACTATCTTGGGTTGGTCAGACACCAAATAATTCTGGGATTATGTAATGGCCACCATTTAGGGGGCAACTGGTATGTTTCAGGTCTTGCGTCTGGTATTTTATATTCATTTACCAACCTCTACCCTTTCTTTCTCCCTCTCTTCTTCCTTCTTCTTTTTTCTCTACCTTTTGTGTTCTTTTTATTTTTTTCCTCTCTTACAGCTATACGTAACTAGTTTCTCATGGTAAAACATCAATATAGTCCTGACAAAACAAACCTTCCCATTTGTATTTCCTGCTGCATAACCACTAAATTTCTTAGCAATAACGATTGTGATCAATGTCAAATGGAACCTGCATCACCAGTTTATCATATGGTTCTATAGTAGGTCTAGAAAAGAGCTTAGATGTCCATCACCAGGAGAAAAATTCAGTGCATTCTGGAATACTATGCAATAGCTAAAAAGAACCAAAGTCGGTTTTTGGAATAATATTATTAGTGATCAGGCACTCTCGCTGCAGTCCATCACTTAATCTCAGCTATACTATGAGCATTATCATCTCCCCATTTTACAGATGTGAACACTGAGGACAGGTGGGAGTGGGACATGAGGGCATTTATCCAGCCAGCATGCTGCAGATCTGTGATTCAAACCAGGGGATTTGCCTCTACTACTTGCATTCTAAGCCCTATACTAAGGTACTCAAGAAGCAACCAGTGAAAAAATATATCTTTGCAGAAGACTGTATAGAATTTGATCCCATTTATACATATATGTAGGTGCATAAATGAATCTATAGCCTTCTGTCACTCTTACAACATCCCTTATACATTTTTGATCAATGAGTGGTGTGACGTAAAGGTGAAGTGACTTTCCAAGGCCAGGCGGCTGGATTCAAGTTCACCTCTGTCCAACTGCACAGTTTGTGCTGTTTTCACAATACTTTTCTTCTGCGCACAACCAAGGGAACTGAGGAGTTGGGAGAGGTTGTTTTGCGTTTACCCAAAGTGCACTATTGGGCTAAAAATAAAAGGCCCAAGTGAGAGGCAACAGCATTTACTTGAGATCAAAGAATAGCTATTCAGGAAGCACTGATTCAGGCAGAAGCCCAGACGGTGTTCTGATTAGGAGACAAAGGCAAGGGGTGTTTATGAGACAGGGAAGGAGAACAATCATGTCAATAGAAGGAAGGCGTTTCTATTGGTGCAGAAAAATTAACATAGCCGTGCTCATTCTGACCGATGTTTTTAATTTTCAGTCTGGTAGTGACCCACCAGCAGTCCATACCTGCTCTCTTGTTATCCTTGCCAATAGTTCGTTGGGACATAGTTGCTGTAGGCCCAGTCCAAAGGTTATTTGCCCGTTTCAATGTTCCAAAGACTTGAGGCATAAGACATGCAGGGCAGTTCCTCCGGGGTCGCGGCTCCCACTCCATTTCAAAGTGGCGGCATTTATTTATTTATTTATTTATTTATTTATTTTATTTTATTATTTTTTTTTTTAATTAAATTTATTGGGGTGACAATTGTTAGTAAAATTACATAGATTTCAGGTGCACAATTCTGTATTACATCATCTATAAATCCCATTGTGTGTTCACCACCCAGAGTCAGTTCTCCTTCCATCACCATATATTCGATCCCCCTTACCCTCATCTCCCACCCCCCACCCCCCGCCCCCGTTACCTTCTGGCAACCACTAAACTATTGTCTGTGTCTATGAGTTTCTGTTTCTCATTTGTTTGTCTTGTTCTTTTGTTGTTTTTGGTTTATATACCACATATCAGTGAAATCACATGGTTCTCTGCTTTTTCTGTCTGACTTGTTTTATAGCATCTTCCGGGGAGAGCATCTGCCCTTCTAAGTGGCCTCCTTTCCCCTGTCTCACACTCCTAGAAGGCCATGGGTAGCTACGCAAGGTCAGAGAAGGGAGAATTCCAGGCTACATGAAGTGTGAGACCACCATGAAGGGAGGACCCCTCTGGTGGCTGGCAAATGGCCGATGCCACAGACGCCCCCATGTGTGAGCTACATAGTTACCTGGTCTCTTGGTTTGGCACGGCAACGAATCTTCAAACGTCTTAGCAAGTGCCAAACTCACAATGGGGTCGTCCATCTCAGAGCTGAAGGCACCGACTGTGGGTCACCTCACGTTGACAGCTCCATCTTTACTGAGGATGAAGAAGACCAAAGTGGCCAAGCGACTCGTTTGAGGTTGCAGAGCTGTCTGATGGCAAAGCAAGGACAGAACCAAACCAGGACTAGAGCGAGGCAACGCCTGGGCACAACATTTAAGGAGGTGCTACAAAAACCCAGCAGTCGAGATCAAAAACCCTTCGATGAAATATTTCTTTTTTCAAATGAAAGTTACTGCAAATAAATCTCTGATGAACAAAGTAGCACCATTTTAAACACAGGCAGAATTCGTACTTCTGATGTTTCCTTTGCCTCAGGCTTTCGTGTGACTCTGCGTGACACTTTATTTAAAATTTTTAGAATCTATTTATCATGGATGTGTTTTGCATTAAATTTAAATTTTAAAAATATGTATTAATGAATTAAAACATGTATCCTGATTACTGAGTTTTTCAGTGTGGAATTCTGTGCCAGAAGTGAGTGCCTCCGTTGCCTTACTCTAGTCCCAGCCCTGCAGGACTTGCTCTGCCAACCCAAAAACTTTGCTCCTTCCCTATGTTTATTCACTCACTCACTCACTCACTCACTCACTCACTCACTCACTCACTTGTTTATTCAGCTATTCAGCAAATAGTTTGGAATGCCCAGGATTCCAGGAGCTGGGAAAACAGCAGTGAACAAGATAATCACTGTTTCTGCCTTCCTGGCATGGACAGTCTAATCAGAGGGACAGATATGAGTCAAATATTCACAGAAACAAATGTAACAGTAGAAATGTGGCCGTGTGACCCATGCAGCAAAAGGGAAATAATGGGGGTGTTGACCAAGAGTGGCAGTCAGGGTAGGCTTCCCAGAGGAGGTGTGTGGATCAGACAGTTAACCAGCTGGGGTAGATTGAAGTAGGGTGGCTCTGAGTATACGCCAGGCAGAGGAAACTGCAGGTGCAACAGCCCTCTGGCAGGATCAAGAGAGTAGAGTGTTCTGGGAACATAAGAGGCCAGTGCAGCTCTGTGTTGAAAGCCAGGGAGAGTGTGGGGCAAAAGGGGGGTGGAGGAGGCGGAGCCTGGAGACCCAGTGGGAAAGGGTTTGATCTCCAGCCCCAGGGCAACAGGGAGCCACCGGAAGGCTTGGAGCTAGGCAGTGACGTGATAGGGTTTGTTCTTTTGAGTTGACTCCCTGGATGCTGGATGGAAAGCAGTTTGCATTCTGTACAGAACCGAGGCTCCCCAGGTTTCTAGTCTGGCTTTCCCCTTTCTTGTGACTTTGGGCTGCCTTCCTGTGCTTCAGTCACTCATCCATAAAATGGGATGCCAGCCACTCAGTGTTGCTAAGAAGATTAAACGAGACAGTAAGTGTTGGCGTCTATGACAGGCCTGGCACCTAGGAAGCTCTATAAATATTGGCCATAGTTATTATCATTGAGGATGGAGTTTAGGGGTCAAAATGGAAGATCATGAGAAAGCAGTCCCTGCCCTCAGCCCGGGGCCTGCTCAGCCTGCCTTCTTCTGCCAGAAGCTCGCCGTTCCCCTTATTAGAAAGTGGCTTTTCTTTCTGCCACGTGCTCCCAGGAGGAGAGGGCATGGTGGAGGCTGCAGGAACGCTCTGAAGGTCTTCAAAGAAATTATAGCCTGCATAAAAATATTCACTCCAGTGGAGGGCCTGAAACCATTCCCCTGGGCATTGAACAGTGACTGAGAGTGTATTACTGTGCACTTAAGGCTACGGCGGCCACCCAAGGTCAGAGAGAAGGGGAAAGGAAGCACTTAAGCATGGAAGTTCCCCGAAGTAGGAGCGTTCTTCCTTAAGCCATCCCTTTCTGTTTCCGGCAAGCTCGTGATCTGTGGCTTCCAAATGAATCTGCAACCCCAAGAATAAGAACCATCACTGAAATTCCTTAGAGGGGGTGAGGGAAGGGGAGAGGAGAGAGGTCAGTCTTGGGCTGGGAACAGGAGCCCATCCCGATCTCACCCTGCTGTGGTCTGGGAGGACTCACTTCAAACCTCTGACCTCAGTGTTATTATCTGTAAAATGGGAACAGGGCTGCCTGTTGAGTCCTAATTTCTGTGAAGACTAAATGGGAACTCCAGCCTACCATGCTTTCTTCCTTCTTCCCATGACATGTTCTTCTCTCTGGAACTCTAAAGGACTTCACTTCTTGGCAAATTAAACAACCTCCCCAAGCGTCAGTTTGCTCATCTGTCAAGTGGGTATATGAAGAGTAAGGACTTACAGGTTGATTGTGGGGCTTAGTGAAATCTTTTGAACTGTTTCATGCTGAGAACAGGAAGGCTGGGTCTCACCTGTCTTGATGCTTTGCTGCTTTTCACAGCACGAGGGTGGCATGGGGACCACAGACTCCTTCTTCACCAGCTTATTTCTGCGCAGTGTCCCCTGCCTGTCATCTCAGCAGTGTGGAATCACAGGTAGCCTTAATCCTGGACCTTTGTGAGTCCATGAATCCTCTACAACCGAGCACCCAGACTCATTGTGTCCTTAAAGGGGAGACCCGAGGACCCCAAAGAACTGAGGAGTGTGGTGTCACTGGCAAAGGTGCTTTGGACCATGGGCTGTCACTGGCTTAGCGAGATCTGGCTCTTTAAGTAGCCATGTGGGCCTCAGTTTTCTCATCTGTAAAAAGGGGACACAATGGGATCTACTTCATTGGATTATTGTGAGGTTAGTGGTACATGCGTTTGGAGTGCTCAGCATATAGCAGAAACAATGCATATTAGTTCTTTTCCTCTTTCCTTGTAGCAGAGTTCCATGGGGTCATGATCACCACCCAAAATTCTCAAAAGGAACCATTTTATGAAATATGCATCACACTTCCACTTACTCTCAGACTAGTATAAACACAAACAAACCAACAAAAATCCCTTTTGATCAAGAGAGACTACAAACACAAAGAAAATGTATGCACACTGTCTTCTAGAAAGCCCCATCACTACCAAGGAATTTTTTGGCAGATGCAGGAACAAAACAAAAGAGGAATTCTGTGGTTAAATAAGTTTGGCAAGCATTGCACTGATCAAATTAAATGGCTGTCTTTCCCGCACGGTGGGTCAAAGTCCTGAGCACGTGACGTGTGCTTGGAGGCAGCAAGATGGGCCCCGATTACTTAGTGCTTCCCCAGCTTCCGAAGCCAGAGAATGCTTTGCTGAGCTAAACCTGGATGGGGCACTTTTTTTTTCTCTTTGTTTTGCAAGGAGTTGTGAGGGGAAGAATAAAACCTGCAATAGCCAATTTCTAGGGGCTCTTCTAACTTGAAAGTTGATGTCTTTATTTTAGTGGTTTCATTTTTTTCTTTAAAAAAAATTTTTTTTTAAATTTATTGAGGTGACCTTAAATAACTCCTCCATGTAACTCTATTCTTGTCTGTTCTCATCAATGTGTTGCACAATCAGTGTTTTGCTGACTTGGTTTCCCTGTGAGAAATTCAGTACATGGTTGGGATGTGCTCCATAGTTATCTTTCAGGAAGCTGCTCCAGACCCCTCTGGGGCAGGCCCTCTGCCATGCCTGATGGGGCAGGTCCCGAGGAAGACACGTCTCTGTCCCAGGAACCTGCAGCCCGGGAGGCTCCCAGCTCTCTTGTTGCCCGCTGCCCTGGAGTGATTAGTTGAAATCCAAGACAGCAATACAAGAAGTGTCTTTGGTGGGCGTGATGGAGTGCCTGCTGAGTGGGCTGCAGATAAGCGCTGTGATTTCGGAGGACGCTTCATCATTTCGCCGTAAGAACATGTTAACGGGTGATTGTTTGAATGTCTCCAGCTAATAGGATATTATTCATAACACTCTGGCTAGTTGGAATGGGAGATGATAAGAAATTAAATCCGTAATGGCTTTCTTTAAGGGAGGACTTTTCCCAAGGGGGAACCTGGAACCTTGGGAATTCACTCCATGTGCCCTGGCAATGTCTTTATGGAGGAAATTGGTTTCAAATGAACATCCCAGGGGAGACACAAGGGTAACAGGAAGAGGACAAAAAGCAATGGACATTAACTGGGCACCTACTATGCGCCCAGCACTTACACATTTTACGCTAGCCCGGCAACGTCTCTGCTGTGACCAGGTACTATGAAAGCCCATTTCAGTCCTGGGAAATCAGAGGCTCAGAGAGGATATGCCCACTCTCATTTCTGGTGCCAGAGTCGGGATGTGAGTTCCAAAGCAACCTTTCCATGAAATGCAATTTATGGAGAGGGGGGTTGTCTGGAAGAAGGAGGAGCTCTTGCATGACGTCTGCAAGGTGGAAAAGAAGGAGAAGCCATACTACCCCAGAGGTAGCTGCAGGAAGGTACAGGGAGTTGGTAGAGAGAAGGCATATGCTCTGCCGGTGGCTTCTACGTTAACTTTAGGAATTGTTTGCTTCCCAGATACACGCAGCCAACATCTCCCGGAAATACCCCATGTGCTTCCTGCGCTTCTGGGTTTTCTGGAAGGTTTCCTGAGCTTTGCTTCTTCTGTCTTTCCAACAATTAAAGAAGCTTCTAACTCCCTGTGTTAAATCCTTTTCTGTTTGAAATACCTTGAGCAGTGACTGAATCTTGACAAAGTACCCTGCCAATTATTACACACACACACTCACCCACACACACTCGACTCACAAGGATAAATTTCCAAGGAAAAGAATTATAGGTCACAATTTGTTGGGAGATGTGATACTAAAATCACCATCATTATTATTGCCATCATCATCACCATCATCTGTTTTGGAACGGGGACACCAATTTTTAGAAGCTTAGAAATAAAGAGCTCACACTACTTTTTGTTAAACAACTTGCTTTTTCCATGTAATTAAGCCCTCCTTCGAGATGCACAGGACAGACATTGTAGGGAAATTCTTCAACAGGCCAAATTCACTTTCAGTGGGAACTCACCCTAGCAGCTGGCTGTGAATATTTAAAAGTGAATGTGTTTTTTGTTTATTTGTTTTCAATTTTGTGGGATACAGATATTCAACGTTTCCCCCAGCCTCTCCACTCTTTTTCCCCTGGGTCTCTTCCACTCCCACAGTGGAAGCCAGCTTGGTTTTCCATTTGCAAAGTTCACAATTCACCCAGCCATGAGCTGTGCCTTTAACCACTGCTAAATTGTTTCCTGACAGCCCTCGCTACAATTTTCTCCCCTGACATTTGATTTACATATGATCTTTAAGCACTGCCATGGAGGTAATAGCGATTTGGTTAATATTCCAACCGCTCTCCCATGCCCCACACCTTGCAGGGCCATTTCATTGCAGCAGCGTGGCAAAATGCATGTACCAAATAAATGTATTGCTAATGAAATAAACAGATTAGGGGGAAGAATCAATTGCCCTGCTGCCAGGATGAGGCACCAGAGTTAATTTTGTCTGGATCTGCAAGGGTAGCTGTTAATAGAAGAGGCTTTTTGCCTAATTGGAGGGAAAGTAAATGAAGTACAGTAATATTCAATGATGTATTAGAAGAATTTACTTCATTTTCTCTTAGTCTTGTTTGATGAGTGTTTACAGCACAATGGAATTTATGGTCTCCTTCCTCTCCCTGTTTTTCTTTTCTTTCTATTCCTTTCCACATTCTCTTCCGTTTCTTTTCTTTTATATCTCATTTCCTTTCCTCTCTTCCTCCATCCCTCCCTTTTGTCCTTCTATCCATCCATCCACCCACCCACCCACCCATCCATCCAGTTCTTCAATCAGCTAATAAACCATAGTCTCAAATACAAATGTCTTCAGGAGCCATCGTTACACATGAGTAAATCTTTGTGGGACCTGTGGGAAAGTGGATCCACCACCACCATCACTCTCCCCGTAGTCGTCATTTTTTGTATCATTTATTATATTGATCCATCCATCTTCCATTCTCTCAACATTTACTGAAGGCTTACTCTACTAGACAAGACCCGATTCACCTCTGTGAATATGATAAAAGAAAAAAACTCTAGCGAAAGAGGTCACTTACCTCAATCTACGTATCTGTCTGATGCCTACATGACTACCCAGGCCTTTGCTCTCTCTTTTGGTAGAGGCATTGGAATTCTGTTGCAATACATGCCTCTACCACAGACTAGACCGAATGGTGTTAGGTGAAGGGCGGGATAAGAAGCAGGAGAGACCTCTAAAAGGGCTGAAGAGAAGGAAGGGTCTGAGCATAGATAGGAGTTTCAGGATGCTTTTTCCTGGCATGAGTAATGCACAGGAGACCAGACACCAGTGGAAGAAACAGAACGTGGCTTATCGAATGCAGAGAGGTTATGAGTGAGGGTGGGAAAACAGACGATTGTGGTGAAGCTGAGGGCAGCACCAGGGACAGCTCCAAGGCCTTCCATTTGGGCTGTTCTGACCTGTCCAGGGCACATGACTGGCAAGAGATAGGTGCTAGGATTCTAACCCAGAATTCTAGAACCCACAGTAATTCTCTAACTTAGTATATAGTAATCCCCTGGGGAGTTTATTTCGCCTGTTGTTCTTGGTCTAAGACTCCTTTGACTAAACTTTCATCCAGCTCCCCTGAGTCCTCTTCTGATAAGGTTCTGACCTTTGCCTGTGTCTTTGACCCAGTTTAGCAAGAATCCTGCTTAGTCACTTTAGCAAAAAATCCCCCTCTCTTGTTCCGGTCACTCGTTGTCTGTTTAAATCCCTCATCCCTCACCCTTGATAGCTTATCACCTTGGCCTGCTTCAGCAAGAATCCTGTGAGGTCAGTTTGGCAAAGAATTATTCTACCTGTTAGTAACTTTCCACCCACGGACCTCCACCCTGCCCCCATTTCTGCTCCTTGGCTATAAATTCCCACTTCTCCTGTTGTATTCATTTGGAGTTGAGCCTGATCTCTCTTACCTACTGCAAAACCTCCGTTGGAGTAGCCTGTCCTGGAATAAAGTCTTCCTCAGCATCTTTAACAAGTGTCTGAATAATGTGTTCTTTAACAGGGACCTAAGAATCTGCATTTGTCATCAGATCCCCACGTGACGCTGGTGCAGGTATTTTGCAGACCAGACTTTGAAAAACTCCACCTGAGTCTTGTGGGGGCATGTGGAGAGGAGTCTTGTTTTATTTATTCAATATTCTTTAGCCACTCAGGGTCATGATGCTCCAAGGGTGGTGACAGGGAGATCAGTTACTTACACACAAGTGTCTTTTTTATGTAGTAAAGGTTTAGAGTTATATTTTCAAGGATGTGACTCCATCTACTTTAAAGGCACGGTCTGTCATCTGCCTATGGAGACTCAAGTCTCTGCATGAGTCCAGAACCTAGATTTTGACTTCTAGTCAAATGTTCTGCCTAGAACCAATGATTTCTGGGAGCCTTCTCTGTGCCAGGTACGATGCCAAACACTGGGGATACAGAACTGAATCAACCAAGAATATTCCCTCTAGGAGCTCAATGTCAAAATTACAGTCGCTCCACCATACTGCATCTGTTGGGCTGGGGCCCTAGGAAGCATTTATCATCTCATTCAACTGTCTCCTCTTTCTCCCCTTCTCTTACTACCGACTTCTGCTTGTGTAAACTTTGCTGAGAATTTGAGCAGAAATAGTAAATAATGAAGCTCCAGAGGGTTGCACTAATTTCCCAGACATTTAATCAATGCGGAGCTGCCCTGTTCATTACAGCTGTCAAAAATATGCAAAACTGTCCATCTGGTCCTCTCAGGTACGATGCTCTGAGCTGGAGTCACCAGTTGCTTGGCTAATTACCAAGCCCCATTGCCCCTCGTTTGAGGCCACTCAGTAAACCTGGAGCTACCAGCTCAAGTATAAAGGTGAACAATAAATATTTGAAATGGCATTGCCTGGGTTGGGGTCCTGAACAGTGGTTGAGTTGGGTCGCTGCAGATGAGGAATACAGGTGGGGTTACGTGGAAGAGAGGCTTTCCTCATCTTCTCCCCCAACCACAACGCTCCCCAGCCCCCAACCTCCTTCTTCCCGAGGACCCTCCCTGCCCCTCAAAATATTTAGACCTATTAAAAACCATTGGGGGGAAAATGATCTATATAAAAGCTTTGCATAAAAAAGTGATCAATGCAAATTCCTCTGAGGAAATTGCTTCAACAGATGGAAACGGCCCATTTGCAACAAATGCCTCTGGTTGTGCAGATGGTAATTATGGGATGTGTGTAAACATGCAAGCTCTGGCAAGCAGAGCAAACTGCACTGCTGAACTCAGCCTGCATTGAGGCCGCCTGGCCTGGCACTGCCCCTGTCCTGACTGGCCTGAGGGCCAGGGGTTCAAGAGGGATCCAGGGGCACCTAAGGATTTGGGTTTGGAATTCCAAGACCTATTAACCTAGCCTCAATGTAATTACAGGTCTTTATGCAATGGTCCCTGGGAGCAAACCACATACCCTCTAACCTCTTGGTGGGTGGACCAAGGGTGTAGCATGGCTTCTGGAATAAAGAAATCAACATAGATTGAGCACTCACTGTATGCCAGACACTGTGCTCTTAGCCTTGATGCACTCTCTTGTTTTATTGTCACAAAGATCTTGGTGGGTTGGCGTCATCATCATCATCACCACCACTCTTTTGCAAATGGGGAAACTGAGGCTTGAGAAGGTGAAGTGATTTTCCCAAGACCATAAGGCTGGGAAGTAAGCGAACTAAGATGTATCAGTTAGCTATTTCCGAGTAACAAATAAGTCCAAAGCTCACAGGCTTCAAATAATAAGTCTGATAACAGTAATTTATTACATTTTCTACGTCTACAGATCAACTCGGTATTTCTTCTTGTCTTGGCTTGGCTCCGCTCATCTTGACACGGCTCACTCATGCATCTAGATGGGTTAGGATGTACTCACTGAAGTGTACTGATTGGCTGACTGTTGGGTTGGGATGATAAGAGTGAAGAGCCATGGTAGATGGTCAAGTTCAAAGAAAAGAACAGAAATGCACAAGACCTCTTGGGGCCCAGGCTTGGAAAAGGCATCTTATCTCCTCTGCCACTTTCTATGGTTAAAGCAAGTCACATGACCAATCCACACTGAAGATGTAGAGAAATAGACTTCACTTCCCAATGGAAGGAACTACAAAGGCACATGGCGAATGGCAAACACACAGAGGGGGATAGAAAAATAGGGCCTGTTTTGTTAGCAACATATCACATAAGAGTTGAACTTAAAGTTCTCTGGTTCCAAGTCCTTAATTTCCAAGGTCATCCCAGGCTCCTCATCATTCCAGAGATACCTTGGCCTTTTTGGTCCATCTCACCCTGATTCTCTCCTGTCTGCAGGGAGATTTTGGTTCATCTCGTCTTTCTCCCAGTGATTCTCATTCCCATTCTCAGCCTGTATTCCTTGGGTATCTGAGTGGGACAGTCCTTTAAGCACTAAATTTGGAGTCAGCATATGTGAGTTCTGGGCCCCCCTCCATCAATTGTGCTCTTTTTGGGCCTCAGGCAATCTCTGACGCTTGCTGGATCTCAGTGTTATGTCTGTGCAGTAAACAAGATGGAAAATATTTGATTTGAGATTCCTGCCAGTCAAATTCTTTATGATTCTACGAATGGTAAGAAGTTTTCTAGCCCCAGGGGTCCAGTTCATACCTTGTACCTGTCCTGGAATTCCCACCGTCATCGTCAGTACTTCAGGGAAGTACACGGGCTTCAGAAGGTTCATAGACTGTATAATACATGTGTGTAAAGCTTTACAGTTTGGAGTCAATAGAGTGTAGTGGACTTGAGTTCTGGAAGAAGATCGTTAAGACAGTTGTTTCTCAGTTAAGCTCCATCCTACTGGTTGTGTGGCTGTTATAAACTAAATGTTTGTGTCCCCACCTCCCCCGCCAAATAATGTTGAAATCCTAAAACCTAATGTGACAGGTATTTGGGGGTGGGACCTTTAGGAGGTAATTAGGTCATGAGTGTGAATGGGATTCGTGCCTTAATAAAAGATACAAGAGCTCTCTTGCTTTGGCCATGTGAGACCACAGCAAGAAGATGGCTATCTGTCAACCAGGAAGAGACCCAACACCAGCACCCAGCCATGTTGGCACCATGACGTCAGATTCCAGCATCCAGAACTACAAGAAATACATGTTTGTTTGTTTTTTCCAAGCCACCCAGTCTGTGGTATGTTTATTATAGAAGCCCAAATGGACGAAGACGTCAGCCTTGAGTAAATAACGCTGCCTCTCCTCCATCGGGCTAGCCTGGGCTTGAACTCATGGTCAATGGGTAGGTTCCAAGGGAGGGAGCAGAACTGCAAAATGCCTCTTGAGATCCAGGCTGGGACCCGGCACAGTATCTGTTCTGCCAATTCTGTCAGACTCATTTCTTCCACCTGCTCGCAAAGTTAGTGGGTGATTAAATTGCACGTGGTAGAGGCTTAACAAATATTCATTATTATAATTGCTGTTATCTCTACTATAGAATTCTGTTGTCTATACAGTATATTATTGGAGGCTATGATACAAGACAGGTGAACCTTTTTAATACCATGTAGAGATGAAGTAATGGACACTCAAAGAGAGGATGTGACTTGTTCAAGACAAACACAGAGTGTCGGTGGCAGACCTGGCACTGGCCTTTTGTCCTATAGCCCCATAGTATTCCATGACAGCTCATCTCCTGCTTATTATTCTGGTGTTCAGTGTATTCAACCCTAGGAACGGAAGGGCTGGAGAGGGAAGAAGCTTCGTCAGAAAGAGGCAAAGAGCTTGGGCTCAGGTGCTTGTAGACGTGGGTTTATATGCCAGATCTACCATTACCTAGGTCTTGGATTTTGCATCTTCTTGACTCAGAACCCCTCCAGCATTAAAATTCTCTGGGTCTGTTCTGCACCAACAGTCTCGCGAAAAAGATAGCGTTATCATTATACCCATTTTGGTGGTGAGGAGACTGAGGCTTAAACCGTTGAAGGGACTTATTTAAAACCTCACAGTCCCTGAGTCTGACCTGGAGACAGAACTCAGGTCCCTTGACATGCAACCCACTGAGGGAGGACCAAGATGGGACCTTAAGCTAAAGATGGAGCCTCACCCAGGTCCAGTACCTTGTTCCCTGGTCCCATGGAATCATCCAGTTTCCTCATCCTTCAGACATTGCAGACAAGCCAGATTCTTCTCCCTGATGTCCTCCGCTCCCCACCACCACATTGATCTCCAGCTTTATGGGGTGACAGGCCATACCTTTTAATTGCATTATTACATCTTTATGGTCTGCTGATTGAGCAGGTATCCTCTGCTGGGCAGCCAGGGCTTGGAATTTATATGTGGAACTGAAACATTTATTGGAATCATATTGATAAAGGTATATTGTGAAAGCGCCTGTGGCTCGTAAGGAGAGACTGGGGTCTTCAGGAGGCAGGGGAAGACACAGGTCAACATACTCCCGAGGAGAGTGGGTCACTCATGAGATATGAGGGCAGTGCCTCCCTCCACACCCTGCCCACCTCTTAAATTTTTCCTCTTTCATCATCAACCTGTTAGGCTCTGGGTAGGAAAAGCTGCAGGGAGCGAAGCTAGGAGATTTCAGATGAGGAACCATGTTCCAGGTTCATGGATAAGCTGGCATGAAGGTAGGGACTGCTCCTGCCAAGATGGGGGAGGGTCCTTCAGGTGGATTTTCTTTGTTGGACAAAGATGTTGGACATCAGGGGCCAGGAAAGAACAGATGGGACTTTTCATGGAGTACAAGCTCTGCAAAGAAAATATCTGGCCTGCTTGCCAGCTCCACTTGAGTGTGGAATAGACACTTCCAACTTAGTATGTCACCGCCCCTCCCGCCACCCCCACCCCTGCCATGCTACCTGTATTCGCAGACATGTCCATCACAAAAATTGACAGGTTCACCCTCCCAGGAGCTGAGGACACCTTGGAGTTGTCTTTGATTCTTCCCTTTATTCTACTCCCCACTTTTAAGCCATTGTAAACACTGTGGGCTCCAGTTTTCAAATCTTTTGAGACTCTGAGCTCCTCTGTGCTCATCCACTGTTTCTATCATGCTTGGAGCCCCCACCGGCTCTCCTTGGATCATTTTGGTAGCCTTGCTATAAGGCTTTGGTTCAACTGTCTCCTTCTTACAAGATCTTCCCTGTAACCCTGTTTTAAATCACCATCTCCACCCCATAGCACTGTCTGCTATGTTTTTCCCATCCTGCTTTGTTTTTCTTTGTAGCACTTCTCTCCATCTGATACGTTCTATAATTTATTATTGTTGTTATCTGTCTCTCCCACTAGAATGTAAATTCCTTGGGGGCAGGGACTTCCATCTGTTTTGTTCACTGTTGTGTCTCCGACACTGAGAACAGAGTCTGGCATATAGTAGGTGCTCAATAAATATGTGTTTAATGAGTTTCCTGAATGAATTTGGTTGGAGCCAGGTCCTGGGGGGGGGGGCGCTTTAGTGCTTCAATGGGGGCTCGAGCTTTACCCTGAGCTTCAACTTTTACCCTGCATCAAACAGGGTGTTAGTGGAGCCCCCATACATGGCCAAGTAATCAGTATGCTTTCCTGGAGCTCTGAATTTGTAATATCCCAGGCCAAGGAGTCAACCTTAAATGGCAAATTTGGAAGAGGAATAGCTCAGGGGTTAATTTGAATGTATTTCTGTATCTCAAAATCAGCACATTCTAGGAAAAAGGAATTTGGTTTGCATAGTAAATGGTATTTGGTGTGTAGCCTCTTTCTTCACATACGACCTGGGTCATCTGTCTTTTTGATTCTGAGAGGCCTTTGGTGCCAAGTGGGAGGGGTCTATGGGTCAATGTTAACTGGTGGCAACTAATTGGACCTAGTTCATGAACACTTCCAGGCCATAAGCCACCCATGGCGTGGTTCAGAGTTGTAACCATCACTGTCCTTTTCTAAGGTGTTTCCCCCTTTGACAAGAAACAGTGGTATATGAACAATGTGCCCCCAGGGAGCTCTTCTCAAGACAGGCAGAGGAAGCGAGTATTTTAGGGTTGGGATCCAGTTGGAATGGCCAGAGGAGCCAACTTTAGGCTAGACAGCTCTGGGTTCAAATCCTGACTCAGACACTCACTCCTTGTATGTCTTTGGGTAAGTCCCTGACCATCTGGGGCTTTAGTTTCCTCATCTGTGTAATAGGGATGATAGAGCTTTGTTCCCAGAGTTCTCTGGAGTCTCAAATGAAATGACCAGGGGAAGGGGGCTGGAGGGATTTTATTTAAAAGTGACTGGGACTAAGCACATGCCAGATGCTTCGTGCTGTGACATAGCCGGCATTTGCAGAGTCTCCCCGAAGTGTCTGTTACATATGTACCTGAATGCATAAGTAATGGTTGAACAAATACGTGAATGGATGTAGTTCAGAGATTATAGGGGCGGACAGTTTACCCAATAACGAAAGATGGCAGGACTCCGGGTGCTTGCCTCTTTGGGCATTACAAGTGTGGAGGCTCCTTATGAAGATTCTTAAACTTGAAAAATCCTAAAGCACCAAAGATTGAAGGGGACTTTGAGAGCCTTCTCATTTTGATGGTGAGTAGAATCAAGGCCCTAGTGAGGGAAAGTGGTGAAGTCAAACACACACAGTCATTGAAGGGTAAGATTGAGGTTGGAACGGAGGTGCCCACCCCACCACCATGTCACCACCCCAACCTCTCCACGGGGGCCCTTTTCAAAATGCACAGGAGAGAACGGGGCAGAGTCCAGACCTGAGGTTCAAGCATTGGACTCAGAAGGAGAAGAAAAAAAATGAATAACCCTCTCAGGGACCCTTTGGACATCCGCTAGATGCCTGGAAACTCCCCATGGCAGAGGACAGACCAGGATGAACCTCATGAAAGGTGAAGAGATAGAAGAAACAGAAGGCACTGTAATTAATAACCATCAGCAATGGATTGTGTTGGGTGAGCACGGAGACAACTATTGATCAGAGAAGTAAACACAAATTGCTGCCAAGTGTCCTTCCGGCCCTGGGTCAATATGCTTCCACATACAAAGAGGCCAGGAGCTGCTGCTGATGCTGGAATGTCTTAATCAGGACGGCTGAGAGAGCTCGTGCCTCTCGGAGATGTAACTACGTATTGCGAGCTACTCTAGTGTAGATGCTCTTTTCATCCATCCATCCATCCATCCATCCATCCATCCATCCATCCGTCCGTCCGTCCGTCCGTCCGTCCGTCCATCCATCCATCCATCCGTCCAACATATTCTAAATGCTTATTACATGTCAAGCTTCTTGGAGGTCCTGGGCTAGAGTAATGAACCAGAGGCACTCCTTGCCCTGATGGGGCTCACAGAACACACACATAAGATTGTAGAGTTGAAACCTATATAATTTTACTAACCAATGTCATCCCAATACATTTAATAATAAAAAAATAAACGAAAACGAGATAATTTCAGACAGTGATGAGTGCTGTGAAGAAAGTCACCCAAGGGAGGCAGATGGAGAACGGATGGTGGAGGCTGGTGTCTTGCTGAAACTGGACAATTGAAGAACGCGTCTCTGAGGAGGCGACATCTGTGCTAAGATTCTAATGAATAGAAGGAACCAGCCCTGTGGACATAGGGGGAAGGGTGAGCCAGGCATAGAGAACAGCATGTGCAAAGGCCCTGAGACGGAAATGAGCTTGGGATGTTGAGACACAGAAACGATACTGGAGGAGAATGGCAGGGGATGAGGGCAGATAGGTGGGCAGGACAAAGGTCCTGGGACAACATTTTCCAGAGCAAGGAGCTGGATTTGTTCTAAATGATGAGGCCATTAGGGGAGGATCGGCCATGCCCTTTGTATGTGGGCACCTTAGCAATGAGACATTTACCTGGAGTAAGGGATAGCTTCTTGGCTGGAGTCTGGCAGACCCGCCCTGCCTGGGCATGGGACCCTGAGCCAGCCTCTCCCATCATGGGACCTCCATTTCCTTATTCACAACATGTAGGACTTGGGCTCGTGACCTTCCAGCTCTGTCATTCTGCCATTTTTTCAAGGACATGGGATGAAACTAAGTTCGCGGACAATTGAGTTCATGAACTTATTGCAATGATGTTGCTAACCTTTTTTGATATCAGAGGGATTATTCATTATGAAGTTGTACCAACTGGACAAACAGTTAACCAAGGTTACTATTTGGAACTGCTGAAAAGTCTGCATGAAAAAGTTAGACGACCTGAACTTTTCACCAACAATTCATGGCTCTTGCATCACGACAATGCACCAGCTCACATGGCACTGTCTGTGAGGGAGTTTTTAGCCAGTAAACAAATAACTGTATTGGAACACCCTCCCTACTCACCTGATCTGGACTCAATGACTTCTTTCTTTACCCAAAGATAAAGGAAATACTGAAAGGAAGACATTTTGATGACATTCAGGACATCAAGGGTAATACGACGACAGCTGTGATGGCCATTCCAGACAAAGAGTTCCAAAATTGCTTTGAAGGGTGGATTAGACACTGGCATGAGTGCATAGCTTCCCAAGGGGAGTACTTCGAAGGTGACCGTAGTGATATTCAGCAATGAGGTATGTAGCACTTTTTCTAGGATGAGTTCGCGAACTTAATTGTGAGACCATGTATGAAACCTCGGTACATGTCACTCAAACACATGTGGGAAAACCCTGGCCACTAGGCCATGAGGCTCTGGGTCTCTCCTTTTCTGATCCTCAGGTGTCTCGCACGGCAGATGTGACGTAGGGAAACCAGCTGGTGTGACCCATCCCACTTTGGGAACTAAACTGTGGAGTTCAGCCAGCACAGGCCCACGGCCCTCTGAGGACGCAGGCCTTCTGGGTGATGTTGGATGAACTCAGCTCCACCATCAGTCTCTGTGTCCGAGGGAGGAGGGTGGCCGTGATAATGGTGATGAAAGACTAAAGAGCAAAATCCAGAGAAGTACTTGCATGCGAATGACAGAACCTGCAGATGCAAACTTTGGCTGCACAGGTGCGCAGGTCCACGTTGGAAAGGGTCCTTGTCCACCCAGGTGAGACCCTGTGGGCACGTGTGTGTGTGACGATAAATGCCGAGAAACAGGAGTTGTGTCTATCTTACTCACTGCTAAATTTCTAGCACCTGGCACATAGTGAGTGATCAATAAACATTTGTAGAGCGAATGAATAAATGTGTGCTCATGTGTAAAAGTTAAAGTTATCTGTTTTCTAACTTGACAATCTGTTATTTGGGCTTTCCATCCAGGAAATACATAGAGAAAATACTTGGCATCACTGTTAACATCCACGGTTGCTTAAAAAAAATATTTAAAATTTTTATCAGTGAACAACATACACAGACAGATAAGGGTACACAGCCTCCGTGTACGTCTTAATGAATTTTCACAGAATGAACACTGTTGGCAAGTGCTACCCAGATCAAGAAACAGAAGAACATTTTCTGCGCCTGTAAGTTCCCATGGGTCCTGTTCAGTTCCTATCCTCCACAGGTAGCCATTATCCTCTGTTCTAGCAACATAGAATACTTCTGCCTGTCTTTGCACTTTAGGTAAATGTAATTGTGCAACAGGTATTCAATTGCATCTGGCTTCTTTCACTCAATATTATGTTTGTGAAAATCATCCACATTGCCCAGGGAAGTTCTAGACTGTTTATTTTCATGTTTATGTCACAAGAGTTGGCAAATTTGTCCTGGAACAGGCCAGGTAGTAAGTACTTGATGTTCCATGGCCTATGTAATCTCTGTTGTAACTGTCATCTTTGCTGTCATAGGACAAAAGCTGCCACAGACAATATGGAATGAATGGACATGGCTGTGTCCCCATAAAACTTTATTTACAAAACAGGAAGTGGCTGGATATGACAGTGGGCTGAAATTGCCAATACTGTGTATGGTAGACCTTTCCGGGAATCCAGCAAAATGTATCCATTTAAGTGTTGATGGACATTTGGGTAGTTCTCAGTTTTAGGCTCTTATAAGGAGTGCTGCAGTGAACGTGCCTGCACATGTCCTCTGGTGTGACGTCTTCATTTCTGTTGGGTGTATACCTAGGCTTGGGACCTCTGGGTCGTAGCATTGGTGTGTGTTCAGTGATAGGAGGTACTGCCAAACAAATGTCTGTGGCACTGCTGGCTCTTAATGAGGTGAGCTCTTGTTGTGTTTTCAGAGCATGCAACTCTTTTCTTTCTGCATGCTATGCCTTGCACGGGTACCACTTATTTCTTTCACCGGGACTTGCCCTCAGAGGCTGCAACTTCACTGCAGGAATGCAGGGAAGACAGCCATTGGCTCACCTGAAACATGGCGGATCCAGGCTGCGACCAGTCATTGAGGGGCTGGGGACACAGTGACATTTACTTTTCTCGTCATTTCATCTGCCATTTTCTATACCATCATAACCCACATCCCATGGCAAGCAAAGGGGGCCTTACCTATGAAATGAAAGAAAAGTTTACTCGGGCTCGTTGGAAACAGCACGGGCCTGTTTCTAAATGAGGTGACCCGTGTAGTGAATTCTGTGTTCTCTTGAGTGGCTCCCTTCGAAGACCTCCTGTCCCAGCGCCTCTCAGCAGTGCAGGCCAGAAAGCCAACTGGTATGACTGCAATTTGTAAAGACCAACCTCCAGCATTCCTGTGTCATGGTAGGTGGCAGCATGTGATACAATGGCTGAACAAACATACCTGAGTTCAAACCCTGCCTGGACCATCTCCTATCTGTGAGTTCGGGCAGGTCATTTGACATTCCTGTGACTCAACTACTTGACGTTATCTTACCGAATCCCCCCACGGACAACAATGAAGCAGGCACTGTTATTATCATCTCAATTGCCAGATCAGGAAACAGACAAGGAAATCTTAAGGGTTTGCTTGAGGACACACCTGTATCTAAACCCTGAACTCTAACTTTAAAGACCATCTGTGGTTCGGAAGCACTAGCTCCAGTTAGGCACCAAAATGATTTCCATTTATGCTTTTAGAGCCCTGAGTTTGGTTAATCAGGAACAATCTCCTTGTCTTGGATAAATAATTCAACACTGAATGCAATCATGGAAAAAGTGAATTCCCTCCAAATTCTTGTAACGAGACAGCCAGCACTGAGGACAAAATGTTGAGGTCTTTTGAGGAGACGGTACTTCTCAGTAAGTGAAGAGATGTAATTTTTTTTTTTCTCAGCAAAGAACCTGCTGTTTTAAATTTCCAGCAACTGGCTCATGGTTCCAATGCTGGCATGGAGTGAACTTTTCATGCCACGGGTCATCCATGAGCTGACGAATTCCACCAATTTTGAGCATTGAGGCAGTCAGAAGTGAAACTGGAATTTTCAAATGTATTTCCATTTCCTCAGAAACAAAAGATGCTGGCTTGAAAAAAATTAAACTTGCACAGTCTATTACTAAGTATAAGAAGTAAAGCATAGGTCGTCCTCAGTCAGCTCCCCACATCTTGCATGATAATGTCTTGTTCTGTCAATAAATTCATCAAGTGTTCCAAGCACTTTAGATGACATTGCCTGACAAGTACACCCATTGAATTTAGCTGTAGAAGTGGACAGGTGGATGTTTGGCTGGGTGTTCCATGAATTAACCTGATTAGAAAAGATGAAATAGGACCATTTGTGACAACCTGGATGGATCTTGAGAGTGTAATGCTGAGCGAAATAAGTCAGACAGAAAAAAATAGAGAACCATATGATTTCACTGATATGTGGTATATGAAACTGAAAACAACAAAAGAACAAGACAAACAAATGAAGGAACAAAAACTCATAGACATAGACAAAAGTTTAGGGGTTGCCAGAAGGTAAGGAGGTGGGGGGTTGTAGAAGAGGGTAAATGGGGTCAAATATATGGTGATAGAAAGAGAACTGACTCTGGGTGGTGAACACACAATGTGAGATATAGAGGATGTATTACAGAGTTGTACGCCTGAAATCTATGTAACTTTACTAACAATTGTCACCCCAATAAACTTTAATTAAAAAAAAAACCTGTCAGGAAGGGCTGGGTTCAAAATCCCAGCAGGAGAGCTCCCTACACTCAAGACTTGCTCTTTGAGCACTGAGCATGGGAAGGGCCCTTTTAGATTGACGAGGCAGTAAATCCAAGATGGCGCCTGTCGTAGCCCGAAGCTGGCATTTATGCTCATGGGCTACTGAGGTTGGGAATGACAGGTCATGGAGTGACTTCGAGATCAAGTTCACAGCTCTGGAAGGTCTGGAAACTACGGCGAGTGACCTGTGGACCCTGGATTATTAGAGACCCCTGGTCTGAGACCCTGAGCCCAAGTATGCCAGATGGTTCCACAGCAGGGAAGATCCCACCTTCCCAGGCAACATGAGTATAAAGAATGATAGACTGAAAGCAGGACCGCTATGGTAGGACAGGGTGGGCGAACCCTTGCTGACCCATTTCGCAGGTGTCTGGAGGTGTGATACAGAAAGGGGCAGAGATGCATTGGTCAAGGCAACTTGACAAAAGCATCCGAGAAACGAAATTTACCTGGGGGAACAGGGAGAAATTAGAAAACATTCGAAAACCAAAGCTGCTCACCCACATTCGGCCCGGGCCTGGCGCTAGACAGAACCTGGAGAAAACAATTCACTGATTTTCCTGGCCCTCAGATCCACTGTCAGCCTGGGATCCAGGCCTTGGGTAATGAGCAACCCGGGCGGTGAATGAGGTTTGGAGTCAAAAATCTATCTGAGGCCTCTCTGCTTGCCAATGTCTACAGCTTAATAATTGCTTCCTCCCTCTCGCTGCATTCGGGTTCAAGAGAAGCACAGGGCCCCCAGCAGCATTATGCAAATAGAGCCCACTGTGTTCCAGCGATGGCATATAGAATATGTAAATGTATGGTGGTGGCGGAGGCTGCTTAAGACAGAAGATTTCTGAATGATGAAATTAGATTTTCTGGAAAGAGGTTTCCGAGGACCTGTTTCCATTCCCCTGCCTCGTGCTGTGCTGCAGCCACCAAACCGGTGCTCTGGGAAATAACGGAATTACAGGCTCAAACCGGTGCTAAAACAAATCAAGAAGAGGAGAAGAAGAAATAGACCAGGTTTTGGGAGGCCACAACAAATCCATACTTTACACCACATGTAAACAGGAATGTACGGAGCGAGGGAGGGAGGCAGGCTGGTGGGCGGGGGAGCACCCATCTCTGGTTGGCAGGAGGAACTGACACAAGGCAGGAGGGCTTGACATCATGTTGGCCTTCACGTGGGAAAGGATGGGAGAGTGGACAGAGCTGTGGTCTCTGCGTCAACCTAGCACCGTTGCTTTTGTCTGCTGTATGTACCTGCTTTCGACTGATTTTGTTAGAAGAAGGCATGTATGTCATTTTAAAAACTGGGCACATCATTCATCGTGACCAGATCAGACTTGAACATGCATTAAAGCTCACCCAGAGGGCTTGTGAAACAGGTTACTGGGTGCTACTCCCAGAGTTTCAGATTGAGTCAGTCTGGAGAGGGCTCAAGAATTCGCATTTCTGAGAAGCTCACAGGTGACAGCTGCGGCTGCTGGCCAAGAAGATACACCCTGAGAACCACTGCCCTAGACTACAGCCCTTATCTGACAGATGGGGGATTATGGGGCCCAAAGAGTTCGGTGATTTGCCAAAAGTCACGCAATGGAGTCAAGGCCAGATCTAATTCTTTCCATCATCGTCATCGTCATCATCTTTATTATCACGCTCAGTTGCTGAGAGCCTTCTATGTGCCAGGGGTTGTGCAAGGCACGTATGCACCTTACTTCATTTATCCCTCACCACAAGTCTATACAGGAGTTGCACTTTTATCCCCATTGAAGAAGAAACTGTTATTTTGAAGTCCTTACCCCCAATGGGATGGCATTTGGAGGTGGGTCTTTTGGGAGGTAAATAGGTTTAGATAAAGTCATGAGGGTGGGGCCTTCATGCTGGGATTACTGTCCTTATAAGAAGAGGAAGACACACACACACATTCTCTCTCCATGAACAGACAAATAAGAGGTCCTGTGAACACCCAATGAGAGGGTGGCCATCTACAAACCAGGAAGAGAGCCCTCACCCAAAACCCCAATCTGCTGGCACCTTGATCTTGGAATTCCCAGCCTCCAGAACTGAGAAATAAATGTCTGTCATTTAAGCCACCCAGTCCATGGTATTTTGTTATAGCAGCCTGAACAGACTAAGACAAACACTGAAGCTCAACTTCAGATTGTTTCCCCTCTCGATCCTTAGTTTTCCCATCTGCAAAATGGGAAATTCTGACCCTTCAGAACATTGGGAGGATTCAATGAGATTTTTACACATAATGTTGTGCTGAGCCTAGCACAGAGCAGTTATTAGATCACAGTAATTAGTATTGTCCTTGTAATTATTATTACTAACAACTTGTGGGGATTGGGAGAAAGACTGGGGTTGTAGAGTAAGATTGGAGTTCAGAATATGAGGCTCTCCAGTCCTGAGCCCTAAGCTCTCTGCTGTGACACTTTGGGGCATGTCACCACCCTCTTTAAGACCGAGTTTTTGCAAAAGGAGTGGATGGGCCCCCAACTGCACAATGTCTGATTCCATAAGAGCAAGGGTGGAGCCATTTCTCATTGCCATGTTGCCCCAGCATGAATGTTATCGCTCCTCTCCTGGACTGTCGCCTTGCCTCCTTCTGGCCTTCTAGCCTCTGGTCTTGCCTCAGCCACTTACCTTCCTGAAATTCTAAGATGGCAACCTGATATGGTGTTCTCTTGCTCAAACCCCTCTGTGGCTCTCTATTTCCCTTCCGTGGATCAAGTCCAGGAATCTCAGCTTGGCACCCAGACTCCTTTAGGCTCTGGTGCCTCTCACATCCTCATCTCCTGCCTCTCCTCCCACTCTATTTTCCAACAAAAAATAGAAGTGTGTTATTTCCTGTCTCCCTATCATTGCTCTTGCTGTACCTTCTGCCTGCTGCTCCATTCCTGTCCTTCCTCCCTTTATCTGCAAACTATTACTTGACCTTCAGTGCTCAGCTCAGATACTGGGTGCCCTGAGAAGCCATCCCTCCTACCTTGTTCTTATTCCCAACCCCAGGCTGCGTGAGGTAATTCCTCTGAACTGCCTGTAGGTATTGAATTCCAGTACTTACCACTTTGTATTGTAATGGTCTACTGACTTTCTCCTCATTTGCACTAGACTGTGACTAGTGTAATGGAAGAGACAACCTTCTTTATCAGGGTTTTTCGGACATTTTCTGTTTTGTTGCTTGCTTTATCAGCTGTCTGTAAGAGTCTTGAGTACAGGGGCCTTATGTATTTTGTTTGCCACTGTAATTACACTTATTTCCATGCCTGGCACGTGATAGGTGTTCAGTCTTTAAATTAATAAATCTGAACTCCCCACCCATTTTCACAGATTTCTTATCAAACATCATATATCCCTGCTGCCTACCAAAATGTCTGGCATGGAAGCGTTCAGGAAATAGTGAATGAACAAATATGTGAGTAAAATGAATGACTCCGTATATAAGTGTAGCAGTCAGCTATTGCTGTATAACAAATAGCTATTAAATCTTAGTTGCCTGCAACAATAGGCATTTATTTAGTTCTCATTTAGCTTTACTCTGTGAGTCAGTTGGGGTAGCTTCTGAGCGACAGGTTGTATCTGGCTCAACTCTACATGTCTGTCATCCTGCGTGGACCAGCAGACCAGCCAGAACATGTTCCTCTCATTGTGAAGGCAAGAGAAATGGTAGAAACACACAAGATTTCTAAGGTCTTATCCCCAAACTAGAACCCTGGCCCTCCCGTTCATTCTAGGAGGAGAAGCTGCAGAGCCACGGGGCCAAAGACCTGATACATGGAGGAGTGAAGGATCAGGGCCAATGATTCCATCTACTCTAATGGCCAACCACATCATCTAGCCCAGAACTCAGGGCACGTAGCAACTGCTCAGTATGACTTTTGAGACAAAGTGACCATAGCGACCCTCCCATGTTCAAGACCCTAGAACATATTTGCATTTTCTGCATTTTACACCCTCCTTTATCTCCCACTCTCCAATACTCAGTGATTTTACAGGGTCAGCATTAAACAATCTCTAGGTCTCTGTCCACAGGTTTTGCCACATTGGGGCATGTCACAAGCATACCCCCACCCCTAGCCTGTCCACCTGGCCTCCTCCCAGCCCATAGTGCATATTGCAAGGGTCCCCCTGATGTTTAATGCATGAGTTCCACAACCTCCCAGCAGCCGCCACAGACAGATTCTCGCAGCATGGGAACGGTCATGAAATCAGATGACTGTACAGGAAGCAGTCACCCCCCAACCCCCTCCACTCCCCGCCTTCCAATTGTTGTAAGGCTGCCCTGCTTTGATTCACTTCCAGTTTGGTAATCTCTTTTATTAATGTGCCGGAGGCAGAGAAAAATGCATTTGTAATTTCCTCTTAATGGCTGGTAGAACTTCTTCTCCTTTTTTTCCCCCCGAGCATTTGTTTGTGGCACACACACACACACACACACACACACACACACGCCATCCAGTCAGGATGAATTGAGTGGCAAGGCAGTGGGTGTCAAAGCCTAGAGTTTGGGAATATTTCAGCAGGAAGGGGTCTGAGTCCAATGGGTCTGTGTCTCCAGTGCTTTGGACGTCCTCAGAATTGCATCAGAAGGGGGAGAGAGGGTGGGAGAGGGGGTGGGATGAGGGGGGATGGGAGATGGCAGCTCCTTCCCGGACCTTGCTTCAATCAGAGCATCTCTGTTTTTACCTACATTTATGCATAGTCTTGTTAGAAATAAGGGGCACTGCTGTACAAAATATGCAATAACCCTCGTTGCCTCTACCCCTGGCGACACAACAAGGGAAACCACATCTCAGAGAGCTTGTGACTTCTCCAGACTCACAAGATGAGTCAGAGTGAGGGGACCTGGGGACTGGGCTCCCGGTCTCCTGTCCAAACTCAATGTTCTTTGCCTACAAACAGGTTATAGCTCAGGATCTGAGCCTCTTCACTGAAATGGTTTGATACATCTTTGTTTTTTTCACACCCTGAACCCATTGACCATGGATGCTCGTGCTACAGGGAAAGAGCCATGGCAGGGAGGCCTCACACTAATATTCACTGAGCATCTAGCATGTGCTAGTACTTTAGCTAGTTATTATCTACAAAAACCTCATCACCAGGTGGAAAGTGTTGGTTCCTATGTTACAGATGAGGATGCTGAGGTTCAAATGGGTAAGTGACTTCTTTAAGGACACACGGCCTGGACATGGTAGAAACGGATTCGAACCTGGGTTCACCTGATGTTACAGAGATAAAGTTTCAAAGTGCTTAGCTCTTCATGGATCTTAAGAGTCAGATCATTCAAATGATAATATATGATGACAATGACCATAGTGGCTGGAGGGCATTGAGTGCCTACCTTGAGCCCGGCACATGCTGCGTACTTTACTTACACGGTTGCCAGGTACAGTTGTACAGGGTGTTTACTGCAGACAAACTTGCAGCCAAAGGGGCAAGTGAAAGCTGAACCTAGTCTTTTTTAAAACTAAATGGTGGCAATAGTTAGTAAAATTACATAGGTTTCAAGTGTCATTGCAGCCTTATTTTTGGTGGCCAAGACATGGAAACAACCAAAACATCCTTCGATAGATGATTGGATAAAGAAGATGTGGTATAGATACACAATGGAATACTACTCTGTCGTAAGAAAATATGAAACACTGCCATTTGTGACAACATGGATGGATCTTGAGATTATTATGCTAAGTGAAATAAATCAGACAGAAGGAGTCAAGAACCATATGAGTTCACTCAGATGTGAAACCAGTCTGTAAGCTGCTTACCAGAGGAAGCGGTTGCCATTCTCTAAGTGCTCTGCCTGGAGTGGTTGCCTTTTCCGAATTCTCACAAAGGTGCTCTGTTCAAGTTGCCACCCTCTTTGCACCCTTGATCTCACACTCTCACAGCCTCCTGGGTAGCTGTATTACTATACCCATTTCAAAGATGAAGAAACAGACGCATAGGGAAATTAGATTTCTTTCAGTGGCGGAACCGAAATTTGAACCCAAGGTTGCAAAACTCCAAGTCTAGAAGACATAGGAATTTGCAGCTATACCTACTCTTGCCCCCATCCCATCCCCCCAAAGACTGTTGAGCTTCACAAGTGCTACGGATATAACCTAAGGATGCAAGGTTTGGGGGTTCCTGGGTGGAAGTATTCTCTGCCCTGTGTACCAGGAATCAAGAGAGATTCTGAGACAGCAAACGGCACTCACAGATCAATCCTGTGGGCTTTGTCATGCAGTCTCCTTTGGATCACGTGCCTGTGCTCTCCCCTGACGTATTATCTCTCTCCTCCCAGGAGATCTCGTGGAAGGGGAAAAAGACCCCAAATTGTGTAGATCTGACCTTCCCCCACCAGGACCCTCTCTCCTGGAATACCCGTGATCTGGGAAGGGACTCCCTAGAGATGAATATCTACACAAAACCAATTGTCGTGCAGTGTCCCAGAGCCAATTACTCATTCCGAGGGACCCCGAGGTGGCTTGAGGAGTTGACAAACAAAGAGGAAATAATTTGCAATTTGCTGTTTACACATCATCAGAGTGTATCAGGGGGGAAAAATAGTGTCACCGCTTACAGCTTCCCACGTTTTATTTTGATCTTCTCCTAAATCAACACATAAGTGGAGAGGGAGCTGGAGACAAAATGTTTGGGTGTGTCTGGCAATGGGAAGGAAGGACTTTCTGTAAACACAAGGACATAGTCAAAGGAGATTGATTGCGATTGTGTGTCCCCCCTGCCAAAAAAAAAGGGAGGCAGTGAATGACAGTTACAGGGCTTTTACTCTCTGTCAGACAGTGAGGCAGGGTAGTTGACAAGAGTTATGGCTGTGGTCACTCCAATCCATCCTGGAGGTAGCTTCTTTCATCAGCCCCATTTCATAGGTGGGGACCTTGAGGCCCCACGAGATGAAGTTTCCTGTCCAAGGATGTATGACGGGCACAAGCTGAACCCAGAACTAGCCACCCAAGCCAGCCAGGATGGCGTTCGAGTCCAGGATTTTTTTTAAACCTCATCTTTCAGCTTCCAGATGAATGTCCCTGAGTTTTGATGCTGGTCATTTGTTTTGGAATCATGAAGTGTCTTAGAACAGGGGCTCCTCTCTCGACGGGAGAGTCGTAGGGAAGTGATGCTCTCTGGTTCCTCTCCAGTTGTCCTCCGCTGATCACTTCCCCTGAAAGTGATTAATAAAGTGGGAGCGTCCGTGGAGACAAAGGAGGCTTGACCAGGAGACCTCAGGGACGGACATGGTAATAGGGAATGCTGCTCCTGATCTAAGCGGAAAAGGATGCTTTCCAGCTATCGATTGTTTCCTGAACATTTCCCAGAGTTCATCTTTTCCCTTTTCTGATGACCTTGAGAAAATGGGTATCTTTTGCCAACATCTCCCCTCACCTCCTCTTACTTTGAGGAGCCCCGGTCCCTTCTCAGAACTTCAGAGTTGTTCTTCTCCTGTTCGAACACACCTTCCCCTCCCATGGGCCTGGGATCTTGGAGCCACCAGGGGCCTCCAAAGTAGATCTAGTTCAGCCCTAGTGTCAAGGTAGGAAAAGTGGTCTTAGCCCCATTTTATAGACAAGTCCACTGAGGCCAAGTGCCCACTTTTGGCTCAAAGTAGAAGAGAGGACTGAGATCTATACACCAGCCCCTAAGACTCCCAGCATCCTCTTCTATAGGAGAGACTGCCCCTCTCTTTGTTCTCCACCCACCCCTGTGTCTCAGAGCTGTGTATGCAATTTACATCCACACACCCACACATTTGCATGAAACACACACACACACACACACACACACGACTACTCCTGGCTTAAATGACAAGGGATGTCAAATGCCGTTCACATCTTTCTGGGAAGGAGTGCATCCATCCTGATTCTCTCTTTGCCAAACTGCCATACGTACCAGACGTGCATATATTCTGTGTGAATTTCCTTAATCTCCCTCACAGCTGTCCCTCTCCATGGCCTCTGTCAGAGCATTCCCAAATTACTTGTCTCCTGGCTGGTATAGCAGCCTGTTCCCGGACTCCTTCATCCCTTGAAAAACAATAACAACAATAATAATCACTGCTGTTTATGTCGCCCCTACTATGTACTAGGCATTGAGCTAAATTCTATACATGGTGCCTCTTGTGGAGTTTTTCAACAACACTGGAATGCAAGCATTGTTAACCCCGTTTTACAGGTTGAGGAAAATCAGGCTTCAAGTTTAAGTGTATCACACAGGGTTGGGAACGGAGCTTTTGAGCCGTGACTGACTTTGAGGGTTGTGCTGGTAACACCCTTCAGGCTGCCCTCGGATAGCACCACCTCGCTGAGCCTGCCATGGCAATGCCCACCACAGGGCAGAGTCCTTATTTTGGAGGCCCCAGAGAGCAGCAGTTAAGAAAGTGCATTGTTTCAATCTCTGACATTGTCATTTACTGTCTGCGTGAACTTGGTAAGTCACTTTACCTCTCGGAGCCTCAATGTCCACTCCTGTAAAATGCATATCATGGTAATATTTAGCAATGTGGAGTTACTACCGTGTTTCCCTGAAAATAAGACCTAGCTGGACCATCAGCTCTAATGCGTCTTTTGGAGCAAAAATTAATATAAGACCCAGTCTTATTTTACTATAAGACCAGGTCTATAATATAATATAATATAATATAATATAATATAATATAATATAATATAATATAATGTAATAATATAATATATATAATATATATATAATATATATAATATAATATAATGTAATATAAAATATAATACCAGGTCTTATATTAATTTTTGCTCCAAAAAACACATTAGAGCTGATGGTCTGGCTAGGTCTTATTTTGGGGGAAACGGTATGGAATTGATAAGAAAATTGCAAGGAAATCACTCAGCATGGATCTCAGCACCGAATAAATGTTGGATAATTAAGACCGTGGCGTAAAGAGATCATTTTTGTACCTAACATTCAAGGCTCTCTTGGGTCAGGCTCTGCCTTTCTTTACACCATTGAAACCCACCACCAGCATCTTGCATCCCACCCCTGAGCTAGAAGGAGCCCTTCACTGGTCTCCGCAAACTCTCCTTTCTCACCTCTCTCCCAGTTTGTCCAGACAGGTTGATCTGTCCACCTATCTGCCTTTCATTCTCTCTGTAGACCCAGCATTGGTTTGTCCTCAATGCCCAGCCCAGAGGCTGACTTCTGTTTGATGTCTTATCTTTTTTGCCCACTGGAGGCCACCTCTCACACCTCTGGGTCCTACAGTGTATTAGTCCTGAAGTCCTACTGTGTGCCAGGATAAAGATATAGCTACACCCATAGGACGTGATTCTACCTCCCCCCCTCCCCCTTATTCTGCACTGATATGTGGTATATAAACCAAAAACAACAAAAGAACAAGACAAACAAATGAGAAACAGAAACTCATAGACACAGACAATAGTTTAGTGGTTGCCAGAGGGTAAGGGGGGTGGGGGGTGGGGGGTGGGAGATGAGGGTAAGGGGGATCGAATATATGGTGATGGAAGGAGAACTGACTCTGGGTGATGAACACACAATGGGATTTATAGATGATGTAATACAGAATTGTACACCTGAAATCTATGTAATTTTACTAACAATTGTCACCCCAATAAATTTAATAAAAAAATAAAAATAAAAAAAAATTGAATGAAAGAAAAATGCATGTAGGAACATAAAATAGCACCAGCTGTAACATGCAGAAGTTTGTACTTCGAAAACCAACATTCCTACTATATGTAGATCAAAAATTTAGCTCTGAGCTTCCTGGTGGCCAAGGTGAAAAGGGACACATGCTCAGTTACACACTTCCCAGAGTCTTTGAGATTATATATAAATATATATAGTATGTATATATTATTGTATATATTATATGTATATTTACATATGTGTTATACATGTATATATTATATGTATAAGTTATATATTATATACACACATATATATGTCATTGCTCAAGATAAATACAATGAGAGTTGCAGAATGCTTTCTTCCGTGACATCTTTATCAAAAAAACCGCTGAGTGGTTACAGCACAACTCAATATTGTCCAACACGTTTTCCACATAGCAAGTCCTTTCCCATATCTTACCTTGTTTAAACGCATGAAAATATGTGTAAGCACAAAGACATAAACAGTGTTGAGAAATTCTCTTGATGTATCGCACAGGGAGATACTCAGGCTTCTCACTAGGCCTGGGATAACCTGGAGGAAAGAAATCCCATCCTCTTTATGTCGATGTGTTTATTGATTTTATGTCAGTACATAGAATCTTGTACATGATGGGAACACACGGTGGGTATTATTACTGTTGATACTGAATACGGGGGTGAGTGTGTGTGCTGCGTGTATCAGGCTAGCACTATGCTGAGCTCTATTCTGGCATTGCGTGTGTCGTGTATGTGTGAGTGTGTGTGTGGGGGTTATGGTGTGCTGTGTAAATGACACATGCATGTTGAGATGTGTGGTGTACTGAATGTGTGTTACATGCATGTATATTGTATATGCATTGCATGTGTGCTGTGTAGATGATGTGGGTGTATTCTGTGAGCGTTGTATGTATGGAGTGTGTTTTGCTTGGGTGTCGTGTGGGTGATATGTGCTCTGTGGGCAATGTGTGCTGTTGTCGGGGTGGCGTGGATGGTTAGTATTGTGTTTGTTGAATGTGTGTTGCAGTGTGCTGTGGTGTGTTGTATGTGCATTGTATGTAGATGGTGCATATGCCCTGTGCATGTGTACTCTGCCATCTTGTGCCCCACGGAACCTGCACATTCCTTGCAGGATCGGTGCACATTCCTTCCGTGTGATGCGAGGCCATTGCGTGTCCCTTTTGTGAGCACAGGGCATGCTCCTTGGTGTTGCCTGTGGGCATATGGGTTTGCATGCCTACCCCATGCAAGCTCTGTGCACGCATCTATGTGTGTGCCCTCTGAGTCATTGTAGATACATCTAGAAGGCAGTGACTATTGTCTTCAAACAGAGAACAGCCATTAACACATTCATTAATTAGGATCATGTTGACACTTCTATTGCCTACGAAAAACATCTGTTTGTTTAATCAGAGTCTCCTTAATTCCTTACACTTATTCTCCCAGTAAGAGAGGACGGGCTTGCTTTGCCACATGTGTACACTGGGGTTTTACGAGGTGGAGGCGTAGGCTCTGTCAATATTGTCACAGGGTGACAGCTCTTGAGACAGCCCACAGGCTTCTTAACAAACAAACATCCCTTTCAATGGTGAATGAGGAGTCGTCCATGGGTCAATTTGCCAGTGGCCGGTCCTTGTTTATTGGAGTAGCCTGGATGACACGTTATAGATCAGAATTCCGCCACGGCACTAAGACTAAATGCTACGAGGCACGATGTGGTGCTGGGCGAGCTGGCTGCTCCGCTTCACTCTCCTTCTCACTTAGGTTTGTACCCTAAACCCAATGACAAGCAGCCGCTAACCTTGACCGAGTTGATTTCCCTCCCCGATAGCTTTAGTTCTAGTCCATGTAAAATGGGATGATAAAAGGACAAACCTGAAGATTACAAGAAAACGTATCTAAGTGAAATGCCCAGCGTGGCACCTGGAAACAAGACGATGCCTGAAAATGTCACTTCTGTCCCCCAAAGCTCCCCACTTCACATGAATTCACAAGGGTCGGGGGAGATGACCGAGGAAAGAACTCCAGGTCAGAGACTGACTCTGGTCACAGTTCCTACCAGTCACACCATTGGACATCCAACCCGTGTGCCCTGTGTCCCTCCTCTGTGCCAGGCTGGGACCTGGTGCTGGGCGTACAGGTGACTGCCCTTAGAGAATGTGTCATGACCAGATGAGAGAGACGCTGCCCTGAGGCCACTAGCCTCTTGTTCAAGAGTGTGGAAATGACAGTCAATCGTATTCAGCTTCCGTTTCAGGTGTACAGCTCAGTGGTCGGGCATCTACACGGTGCGTGTGGAGCACAGCATAGGGAATAGAGTCCATGGTATTGTAACAGCTCTATACGATGTCAGAGGGGTAGTGGATTGGGGGTAATAGATTTTGTGAAGGGTGTAAATGTCTAACGATTACATTGTTTTGTACACCTGAAACTAATAAAAAGACAAAGAAAAAAAGAAAAGAAACCTTAAAAAAAACAAAAAAAAAAGGAATGTGGAAATGAATGGCCTTCCCAGAACCGGGGATGGCTGAGGAAAGGCTCCAAAGCTGAGGTAGGAGGGAAGCTTCCAGGGCCAGGAGCCGGGAGGAAAGGCGCAGGGGTGAAGCTGCAAAGGAGGAGGTGATGGACCGTGGGTGGCGCTTTGGCACTGGGGTCTTTCGTTTTGTTGTTCTGCATCTTGTTTCACATACGAATATACGTGCCTATCTTTTTATAGTGAACACAAATAGTTCCACCGCATTCTTTGAAATAATTTGCTTCTTCTACATGTAGGTAGCTTATTTGTAAATTAGGACGACATTAATAGACCTGTAGGTTGTTTCCAGTTCGAGGATATCAGTGTGATGTCCTCAGGGCTCTTTCCTAGCAGTGGGTGAAAGGACACGTGCATATGGCTTTTTAAAAATGTTATTTTTTATTATTTTTAATTGTGGCAAATATATGTACATACACACACACACACACACGTAAATTGAGCAGTGAGATCTTCAGTTGCTCTTGGCACCTAACATTGCTGCTTTTCACCTGTAAAATAGAATTTCTGTTTTGCAGCTTTGGTCCAGGGGTGCTGCCATGCATTTTTGTTATACACCAGAGCATTCTAGCAGATCTAGTTTGCCCCTGCAGATGGTGGTGATGGTAAATGGTGGGTCTTTGCAAAGATGCTTTCTTTCCTGTCTCATAGCTGAGTGAGACTCCAGGTTGAGAGAAAGGAATGAGTTGTATTTCATGCTCCCTAAGAACTAGACTCTATCTTATCTAATCCTTAGAACAACCCTTTGAGGGCAGCACCATACCCATTTTATAGATGAAGAAACTGAGTTTCAAAAAGCTTAGGTAATTTGCCCAAGATCATACAACTAGTAGATAGTTGGACTTTGGATCAAACTACATCTGTGCGTTTGCCTTTACATTAAGCATCTCATTTATTGGATGGGTGAAACTAGAAAAATTAATGGATTTATCAGGACTCTTTAACTTACAAGAGATGGAAACCCCATTCAAAATAGTTTAGGCAAAAAGGAAATTTATGGGTTCTCTTAAGTAAAAGTGTAATCTGGATTCATGCATGGCTGAATTCAAAGGTCCAACAATTTCATCAGGGCTGGGTTCTAGTCTCTCTCTCTCTCTCTCTCTCTCTCTCTCTCTCTCTCTCTCTCTCTCTCTCTCTCTCTCTCTCTCTCTGTAGGCTTTGTTTTCTGGTGGGCTGGCTTCATTATTAAAGCAGACATTTTCTTCATGTCAAGACGGTCCTCAGCAGCTTCAGGTTTCAGCTCTAAGCCTCAGCTAAGGGTAGAGGAGCAGCTCCAGAGAAAGTCCCAGAATTGATCCTGATTGGCTTCACTTGGGTCACATGTGCATCCATCAGCCAATCGTTACACCCTTGAGAATGAACGGGATACTCTTATTGGCCAGATCTTATCCACATGACCACCTCGGGATTGTGGATGTCAAATTCATTCCATGCTTAGCCAAGTGCCCTTGAAGTGGCGATTTTCCCAGAGGACAATCTGGATACTTCACCTAAAGATGGAGAGGCAGCTGCTGGGAAGAGAACAGGAACTGAAGTCCACTCGAGCCAGCTTTGGATTATGCAGAAAGGTATCAGAGGGATCTTAAAAGGCACTTCAGCGTGTCTAAAAATGGCCACATTTATCCCCAGCCAGCCTCAAGGCAGGGGGATGGAACATGTGATTTTACTGAAGTGCCTTCTCAGCCAGCCTTTTGGGAAAGCTCCAACAAGGACTTACTGTTCTGGAAAATCCCCCCAAATCTTCGGAACCCAAAAGCTAAGGAAAATGCAGGACCATCTGGCAAGATCCTTGCTTTTCCTCTTCCTCCTCTTCATCTTCTTTGTCTTCTTTTAATTATGAAATGTCTATTGCTAGACTATTGATCTTCTGCTTCTAAGAGCAGCTGGGGTGATATATGGTGCGTGAATCCACTCCTTTAATTCCACGGCACAATTGAATATTGCCTTTGACGAAGCGCTTATTAGTAATGTGTTTCAGAAGAACTGAAATAGCTTATAGCTTCGAGGGGAGGTGCCAGCAGTGTTTGGGGGTGGGTAGGTAAGTTTCTTTTGGTCTCTCTAAGGGAAAGGACAGATACTTATTTTAGGCCAGAGAGACAGGTTGTCCCTATGAAAACCTTCCACTCTTGGATCAGCCACCACTCTCAGACTTTCACTCAAAACCATACTCTCCTCTCTGCTTGACAATAGGCCTGAAATTCCATCATTAATTAGATCATTCCTCAGGCTTAAAAAGTTACACATAAAGGCCATTGCTAAAATGAATATGAATTCTGAAACTACTGTTACAACCGCACTTGTCACCATTTGTTCAGCAATTCTTCTTCTTATTTTTTTTTTAACATAAAGAAACACTTTCAGAGAAAACCAAGTATAAATAGACTAGAAATGCTACGACTGGAACTCACTTGGGGCAATTCTGAGCCCCCAGGCTGAGCTACATGCTCCCTCTAAGATAACACACTAACCCACTAGTACAGGGTCATAGGAGGTTGGGGGAAATCAGAGCAGGTGCCAATTGCCTCAAGGGTAGTAATAGAGTAGAATGCTGTGTTCCCAGATTCTAGCACACAGTAGGTATTCATCATGAGGCTTTTTGATTGAAGGAATGTGTCCTCATTTAGGGGGAAATGCTGTGGAGCCATCACCCCCACTGGATTATGGAAAGCCTCCTTCTCCAGTGGTGGGCGTCTCTACAGTGGAAAATTGAAAGGAAGGGACATCTCTGGTTGTGAATCCCCATCTAGGGTCATAGGGAGAAACTGGACTTCTGAGCGAGGCTGAGCGAGGAGAGGAAAGGACAACTTGGGATGGAAGTCAGTGTTTGCCCTTGGGGGAGAAGCCAGAGGGATACAGGAAAGAAACTCACATGAAGGGTCCTGTGGGAGCAGATGGGACGATGGAGATTGGGGCAAGGAGAACGGAGAGGAAGGAAGAAGAGAGAGCCAGATGGAGAGACACAGAAAGAGAGAGAAGAAAAATGTAGAAAGAAAGAAGAGGGAACAAGAGAGATGCTGAGAAAGATAAACCACGGGAGAGGTGGGTAGAATGTGCAAGGGAGATTAGAGAAAGAGAAAGAAAGAGAAACAGGGAGATAGGAAGAGATTGGTCTACGAAAAGAGAGAGATGGGGAAGCGAGGAAAAGAGAAAATTATGGAGAGAGAGAAAGGAAACAAAAGAAAAAAATGTCTTTTGTGGGCAAAGCAATCTGTGTGAAGGTAAGAGAGTAGGAGCCCAGGAGAACCAACCTCAGACCAGAGTCCAGAGACCTTCCATTTCAGCACTCTGGACAGAGACCCCTGAGTCGTTAGCCTTGATCCTGCCACTAACAAAACTTGTGACCTTGGGCTGCTCATTTCCCCGCCTGGGTCTCAGTTTCTTAGCCCTCAAATGGGGCTACTCACACCTGCCGCCCAGAGGCATTGCTCAAGGGAAGGGACAGAGCAAGCACCAGTTAAAGCCAGCTGGGGAGCTTTAAAGTATATTGATGCCTGAGCCCAATCTCCAGGTGTTTTTATTCAACTCATTTGAGAGAGTGCCTGGACATTGACATTTTATAGGAAACCCCCAAGTAATTCTAATGCGCAGACAGTACCGAGAGGCACTGACCAGTGTAAGGACTTTGGGGATAGGAAATTCTGAAGCAAGTCAGCACTGTTCTTTCTCAGCTGCAATGTATTTGTAGCACTGATAGAGAAATTGAGGCCCAGAGGCCTGTTCCACACAGGTCACACAGCCAGTGGAACAGGCACTTCGGATGGTGAGAAAACCTGGAGGGGACCCTGTGCTGGTACAAAGGCTTAGTAAGGCCTCCCCACACTCCCTGCCTGAGGTCCTCCCTGTCACCAGGCTGGCCGGCACCCCCAACCCCATAGGAAATCTGTAGACTCAACTCACTTCCCGCATGGATGACCCCAGCCATGGAGGAGCCCCTACACATTAAATTCCACTTCCTTATTTGTTCTGTGACTCATTTCACATCTGAATGGTCCTCAGCAAACCCACCTGCTGTCCTTGGTCTCAGAGAGGGAGAGGCAGGCAGAATGAAAGCTGGCTCTCCTGGGATGATGACCAAATCTTGCATGCTTGAGTGCAAACGTGACTTCTCTGGATTGTAAAACCGATGAGAACATCAGTGGGAAGAATCTGCGCCAACCTTGCAGGGTCTCATTAGTGGCCAAGTGCTTCCATGTGGGAGGAAAGTCGAGCAGAGGTTAAAGTGGCAGGGTCTGCTCTCTGACTGCCCAGGTCCAAATGCTGGTTGCCTTTCTAGGGATCTGGTGGTAACTCGGGACGGGCAAATAAATCCTTCCAGCCCCGAGTTTCATCGTCTGGAAAATAGGGCAATAGGACCTTCCTTTGAAACTTCTAATAAACTTTTCTGAAGTAAGTCTTGAGTATGGTGCAAATGTTAACAACTGAGAGCTGTGAAGAGAAAAGAAAGAGGAGGAGGAGGGGAGGGAGGGAGGAGGAAAAGGTGACGATGGTGATGTTTCATCCTCCTGATTACTTCAGTGACTCTTTACGACCCATTATAGATGGAGTAACCAAGACTCAGAGAGGGAAAGTGACTTGTCTGGGTCCGCACAGCAAGCTAATAGCAAAGCACAGACACAACTCACCCTCCTTACTCCATCCACTAGAGTCTGAGAAGGGGAACCAGTAGGATACTCCTAAGAGCACCTGTTTCCTTGGAGCCATCTGCAGCTCTTAGAATGAATTTGCTCTGGGCCATCCACCACTGTCAGCCTCTGTGAGAAGGGGGTGGGTGTCAGGCATAGAGAACAGAATCCCAGCTCTTCCAGAGCCGGCTCTGTGTCTCTGAGCAAGTCACACCCCTCTCTAAGCCTCAGTTTCCCCGCTGTTCAATGGGAAGGAGGTTGGGCTCGGCGACGGCTGAGGCTCCCTGAAGACCTGATGAGCTGGGGCTCTCTGAGATCCCGCCTGTGATCTGCACTTCGCAGGCGGTCCCAGGAGTTCAGGATTCTCTGGGGGCATTTAACCGCTTCCGAATTCTACCTATAGGGGATTCCACTGATGTCTGGGGAGTTTGCTGGTGGAAAAGCATATTTCAATAGATGCGGACTCAGGGGGTAGGTTCTCTGGAGACAGAGGAGACTGACAGGATGGAGATAAAAGGAAATCTCCAGGGCTCCATGGGGCCCATAGGCTGCAGAGGGGGAAGCCCTGAAACGGCGTGTATTTTGTGAGTCTGCTTCGTGTTGGCACATTCGCCTGGATTGTCTCAGAGAATTTTCCGACCCACCAAACGATGCAGGTGCTGTTACCCTCCTCAGCTTGCAGGTGAGTGAACCGAGGCTCTTGGGGTTGGGGAGACTCCCCTTGATGGCATCTCTAGGGGGCAGAGAAGCCAGACGTCCAGACTCGGGGTTAAGTACTCACTGTTGGTGCCATTGCTATTGCATAGGGGTGGGACCCAGGCTTGTGCTGAGTGCTCTGGGCAGGGTTGTGGGATGATGGCAGGGACTGGCCCTGTTCTGTGACAGTGAAGTCCACAGAAGAGGCGTGTAGGCGTGCAGACAGATAGTGACTGCAGGATCAAGAATCAGGCACTTACGGTGTTAGAAGCTAAGGACAAGCTAAACAGACGGGGATGGCCACAAAAGCCCTGGACTGGCCATCAGTGACCTGGCTTTGACATTAACGGTCCTTTGACCTTGGAAAGGCCCCTGCTCCCTCCTGGGGCAATGCCAGCTTCTTCAGCTACCCCTGTTCCATCTCTCAGCTCTCCTGGGCTCTTTCCTTGGGAAGGGCACAGGACAGGTAAGAACTGAGAATTTTTTTAGTGAGAGGATGGGGAAGGACTCATGAGAGAAACAGGTTTTCTTGCTGTTCTCACTTCCCTACCCTCCTGTGGGTACCCAGTGCCAGCTTGTCAGAGAGAAAAGAAAGCAATGCACTTATTCACACACACACACAAAAACACACACACAAAAACATGCCAAGAATGAAGGGGGAAGGTAAGGCCGCAGAGTTTTCCTCCTTGTTTTGGATACTTGGGTTGTAGAATCTTTATTTCACATGGTGATTAGAAGCATGAATGCTGGGGTTAGACGTCAGGGTTTGCAATCTGGCTCTACCACACCCCAGCTGTGTGACCTTGGACAAGTGAGTTGGTGTCTCTGAGCCTCAGCTTCGTAATCTGTAAAACGGGGGTGACCATTTCCCCTCTGGGAGTGTCAGGCCCCTTAGCTGTGTTGGGAATCAGTAAGTGATAATCACTATTTACTTAAAATTTTCTCTTATTTGACGTAAAAACAATAATGTGTGTAACGTGCCCACTGTGTGCCAGGCACTGTTTTAAGCACTTCGCGTGTATTATTCATTCCTTGGACTGTTCTAAACACCCAAGGATGATGTGTAGTTATTATGGTGGCCACTGACAAATGGGGAAATGGAGGCTCTGAGAGGTTCAGGCTCTCGGTCAAGGTCACCTATCCCGAAAGCAGCAGAGCTGGTATTGGACCTCCCTTCTGTTGACTTCAGGCTCGTGTATTTATCCATCAGTCCCTAGCTTTCCTGACATCTAGGCCATGGTCCGGAAGTCAGGCTGCTGTGGGTACCCGTTTGTCCCCTGTCTCCACCTGGGTTTTCCAGCCCAGCTCAGAGTCCGTTCCCCTCCATGCAGTCTGCCCGCCCTCTTCCCCACTGGCTGAGTGATCTTGCTGAGCCCTCCGCGGGGCACTGGCCAAGGTCCTGACTGATTATTGACAGATTAAAAATATAAGCTATTGACCAGACACTGGGATGGAGTCCCGGAGCCGAGGCCCTGCATCTCAATGAGGCAGCTGAGCATGGAGATCGATTCTGCAGGTGGAGGAGGAGGCGGATGGATGGCCCCATACCTCATGCCGAGTCTGATGTGCTCGTTAATAACTGCCCGCTGGGGAGAGGGGGCCAGGCCTCTGCCTGAGTCAGCTTTCTCCCCACCCAGCAAGGGCGCCACATTTTACACACCTGATTCGGCCCTCAGCAGCCCGAGTGGTGTAGGAATCACTGACCCCATTTCACAGACAAGCCCAGTGAGAGACACGTAGGTGTGGCCCAAGTCAAAAGTTAATAAGTGGCAGGGCTGGAATTTTCACCCAGATCCTTCTAAACGACAAAGCATAGAGCACAAAGACTCGGGTAAACCACGGGTGCAACCCTGGCTACATCCCTTCGAGCTGTGTGACTTTGGGAAAATCACTCTACCTCTCTGAACTTCAGCTTCCTGTTGTATCAAAAGTGGGTAAGAAAATGTACCCTGCAGGGCAATTGCAGGGATGCAATGAGAAGGTGCTTCCTGTCCCGGGCATCTGTGGGCACTTCTTAATCCCTCTATCTCTGTGGTTCCACTCAGGCCGCTGACCAGGTGGGCTGTATCCTCAGCCTCCCTTGCTCTCTGGCTTCCAGTATGGCTTGATGAATGGGGGGCAATGTCAGGGAATTGGAGGGCAGGCGGAGAATGAAGTTGAGATGTTTCTCCCCTCTGTTCCGGCTCTGGGTCTGCAGTGGCTGGGCTGCCTCCCCTGCAGCTGGGCAGCTTTCCCACAGCAGCAGCCACAGCTCTCTCCAGGATCCAGCATCAGCATCTCCTCTGGCCTTTTAGTCCTAGCATGGAAGCGTTTCCTGCTGTTGCTACACGCACCCCACGCACCCCAACCCCCAGGGGCTGCACCATCCCTTGCTGCTTTCCTCCCCTGCTGAAGTAAATATCCTATGCTTAAATTCTAGGTTACCCCACGAAATGCGTCCTCTGTTTCCTGCCAAGACCCTGATGGCCCATTTTAAAAACTCCAAAGTATGGTACACATGTAAAGGGCTATCTTGAAGGTCATTGCCACCATTGTTACCCTTGACTGTTCTCTCTCTTCCATTCACACATCATCTCTCACACGCCCCTGTTAACACCATCCCACTGAACGAATACAACTGTTTGCACAGTGGCCGGCCATCTCTGCTGGACTATGAGCCACTAAGCATAGAGCCTGGAGTTAAGCAGCTCTGTACCTAGATGTACACTCCCCATGGCCAGGCCAGGGAACGAGGGAGGAATCAGGGAGAGTTTTACAGGTAAATGAAGGTGCTTTATATGACTTACCAAGATCACATAACAAGAATCTGATGAATCTCCCAGCTCCTAGACCCAGGATCTGAAAATGTCTGTTGAATGAATGAACAAGTGAAAGAGAAGAGAAATAAAGAGTACCTCTGAGGCCAACTGATTTAAAAGTGCTCCCTCCTTACCCCTGGCTGCAGTGATTCTCACCTGGGGGCAATTTTTCTCCCCAGGAGACAGTGTCAATGTCTGGAGGCAATTTAGGTTGTTATAACTTGGGACCTTTGCTACGGGCATCGGGTGGGTGGAGGCCGAGGACGCTGCAATCATGTCACAGTGCAGAGGACAGCCCCCACAACCCCCAAGAATTATTCCAACTAGAATGTCCACAGAGCCCAGATTGAGAAACCCTGCCTTACCCACACACAGGTGAGGTTCTTACCTGTTCACGTGGCCCCAAATGGAGGGCAGCCTTTCTGATCTCACTGGATTGGCTTAATTTTTGTCCTTATTATAAAAATAATATGTCTGTATAATAAAAAGTTTCTAACATATAAAAATATAAGGAAGAAAATGAAACATTGTCTCCAATTCCCAAACCCACTGTGAATTTTATGGTGAACAGCCTCGACTAATATTCCTGCATTTCGAGGCTCACACAGACACATGCTCTCATGCCCACCAAGGTCATTTTGAAAATGCAGTTTTGTGTATGGCATTCTCACCATCGGATGCCTTGATCACTAGTTTTGGATGACTTTTCTAAGGGGCCATACAGAATTCCGTCTTAGGTACAATCCATAACATACTGTGAATATTTAGGATTCTTCCCGTCTTTGTATGTATCTATGATCTTCTGTGAGGATGGGTTTCTGGAATTGGGATTGCCGGATCAGAAACTATCAACTTTTTAGGCTCTTGATACATTACTAAATGTCTTAACAGAAAAGTGAGTCCTACCCAGCCATGGTCAAGGGCAAAGTCTCACCTTCCCCTGGCTAAAACGGAATCGACTTGTTAAAGCCTGTGTCAAACTGACAATTTTCTCCTAGTAAGATTGGCTCTAGATACTTTTCCGTGTGATCACAGGTTGTTTGCATTTCTTCTGGGAGCTGTCTATTCATTTCCTTTGACTCTTTTTCTCTTAGAGTTTTAGTGGTTTCTAAATTTGAAATGCTAGAGCCTTGTAAAAACTATGGAAGCCACTAACCATTTGTTGATCATGGGTGTTGCAAATATTTTTCATCAGCTTGTCAGTTGCATTTTAATTTCATTTATGGTGTCTTTAGTCACCCTGGTTTTTTTCTTCCGTTTCATTCCCGCTATACAAATCTATCCAATTTTCCCCTCCTGTCTGATTCATTTCTTTGTTGTTCCTGCTTAAGAAATACTTTTCCCTCCCTAGTTCATGAACTTCCCGTTTTTGTCTTCAAATTTTGATTAGTCTTTACATTTGACTCTGGATGTGCAAACTCTATCTGGAATTTATTTTGTTGTACATCGTGAGAATCCAGTTGATATCTCCCCCCACCCGCCTAATAAAGGCCACTATTCTTGAGGGGGGATTGCCAATGTGACACCTAGCATATTGCTCTGTCGGAGGGACAGGAGGGTTGGGCCCATCTGTCAGAGCACAGGAAGGAACTCCCCTGGGAGCTCCATCCCAGACCTCTCCCCAGTTCCCTCAGAGGCCAGGAAGGGCCCAGCACCATGGGAGCCCCAGGAGATGAGGGGTACCATGGCGTCCCATCTCCAGGGATTCTGAAGCCCACCTCACAGCAGATTAAATCATCAAAAGACCCAGTGGGCTCGGCACTCACCCACCTGCTGCAGCCCTGCTTATATCCATTTACCTTTTAATATTTTGTCCTTGAAATTAACTCAGACTGGAGGCAGCAAGCTGCCCTGGTGAGATTTCTATTTGCTGTAGAAACTGCCCTGACTGCACGCTTTATTATAGTGTTCTGTGTCCCCAGGGGGAGGGGGGCACGGCAGCCTGTGGATAGAAGGGACACTGGGCTTGGTGTCAGGCAGACACCCCTCATCCCCCCAAATACCTGCTGCATGGCCTCAGACAAGGCTTCGCCTGGACCTTGCTGAGTGCTGTGCATGTAGCAGTCAAACAGGAATTGAGCCTCTCCTTGAAGGAGTTGTGAGCCTTCCCCCAAGTAACGCACGTGGATTGCTCTCCACCGTGATGGCTGCAACACAATGGGCACCTACCTGCTCAAGAAATGGCTGCAGTAAAAATCACGCCACTATTTTCCATTTCAAAGCAGGAAAATTCCCTTCTCACCCAAGGCCCTGATTTGCTCCTGTTTAGGATGCACAGAAAATCACGGAACTTCCTGAAGTTTAAACTCGTGGCCCACAAGGACCTGACTCCTGCCAAGCACTCCAGCCCGGCCTCTGGATACCTTCCTCCCCTCCCCCTCCCCTCTTCAGTTGCATCCCTGTTTCCGTTTCCTAAAGGCATTCTGCTCGCATGACTTTGCACTGGGTTCCAGGAACGGGCCACTTGGGGAAGTGGTCGGGGAAGAGACTAAGAGGAGAGGCCCTGGAGTTACACCCCTGAGTTCACCCTGGCAGCCCTCCCTGGCTGAGGCACCTTTTCCTGCCCAGTCTCTCCAGACCTCATATTTGTCATCTGGAAGTTAGACGCGACAATAGCAATAGTACTACTTGACTTCTAAGAGTTTCAATGATGAAATGAGGCAATCCGTTTAAAAAATGTGTATCCCAGTGGCTGACATTTACAAAGCAATCCGTTTCATCGAGCTTTCGTTTACATTCATTCATTCATTGTTTCATTCATTCATTTTTTTTTTTTTTTTATCCTCTGTATCCCCAGTGCCTGGTACCTGAAGGGGATTCAATGAAATAAGGCTTGAGTGAATGAACGAGTTTGTAGAGCATTTATTATGTGTCAAGTTACTAGGCTAGTCGCTATAAATATTCAGGAGCTTTGGATCTAGGAGGAGAGACGATGAAATTAACCATTTTAGAGTTATTAGTGTTACCAAAGAAACATGCTTGTGATTCCAAAGGACCTATGTGGGGAAAGCTGGCAGGAACAGGTGAGGCCCAAGGTGGATTCTGCAGCCAGCGTAGGAGTGCGCTGGCTGGGGAAGCATGTTCTCAGCATCTACTTGAACTTCCCCTGTTCTGAGCCTGACATCAACCTTGAGAGATGAGAAGACAGCACCTTCCCATTTCAAAGCCAGGTAGCCTGAGGTCCTGGGAGATTACATGACTTTTCTTTGGTTACGTCATGTAGAAGTGGCTGGGCTGTTAGGCTTTTGGAGCCAATGTCGTATTAGAAGCCACCTTGGACCTAGTGTAGAAGCTGAGGTTGGCGTGGGTGGGTTTAGCTACAAGTACAGGAAGTACACCTCAGACTCTAGTCCTTCCCCCAGATGCTGCTGCTTCCTTCTCTCTGTTATAACCATCTTGTGATTTAGCCGTTCAGATGAGTGGCTTCAAATCCTCTGAGACTCTATCCTCCAAGTCTTATTTATTCTCCCTCCTATAGAGCTCCTGGATCTGTCCGCTTCTCTCCACTCCCACACATCTGAAGCCTGGACGCAGCCGTGACCTCCTCACTGGGTCTCCCGGCCTCTGCTCCTGCCCGTTCGTGGTCTACAGGACAGCCAGGGAGGTGATTCCAAAGCACAGCTGTGACCACAGCCCTCCCTCACATTCTCCATGGCTCCCACTGTCCCCAGGATGAAGTCAAAACTCTTGGCCCATAGTAACCTGACTTCCTGCGGGCGCTCTAGCTCTGTCTCTGGACCCCTTCCTCCCTCATCCCCATGCTCTTCAATTGCAATCCTTTTTCCACTTCCTAACGACATTCTGCTCATTCTAGCCTCTGAGCCTTAACATATGCTGTTCCCTCTGCACCTTCCCCTTCCCTATCATCACCTGTCTACCTCCTTGGAGTTCCAGTGTAGGATGCACCTCCTCCAAGAAGCCTTTCCTGACCACCAAATCTAGATTAAGCTCAGCCACAACTTCTGGGGCTGCCCTCATTAGGGTGCAAACCTCACTGCGAGGCAATTGTCTGGTTGCCCTGGCCCCATATTTCTCAAAGTGTGTACCATGGCACAACTGTACCAGAATCACCCAGAAGCCAGTGAAAATGCAGATTCCTACGTTCCACTCCAGGTGTCCTGAGTCAGCATCTCTTGAAGGTGGATTCTTTAAAAAATGTGTTTGAATGTTTTGTTACCGCAATTTTCAAACCTAGACAAATGGAGAGAGAATAATATAAAACAGCTACTTCAAGTGCTGTGCAGTAATATTAATAAGCAGGAGCAGAATCCTCTGGGGACTTGTTCGATTTGCAAAATCTGGTCCCCGCCCAGACCTACTGAATGAGAATCTCTGGGGTGGGGCCCAGAAGTCTGCATTTAACAAACCCTCCAGAAGGTTCGGATGCCCCTCACCCCCCAGTGGAAGCTCCATGGGTATAAAGAACTACTGTGTATCCATCGTCCGCTTCAGCAGTTGTCATCGTGTTCAATCTGTATGCCTCCTCTCCCAATTTGCTGCCTCCTGTGTTATTTTGGAGCAAATCTAGACACCCTGTCATTTCATCCTTGGATGATGTTGTGTCTGTCTCTAAGAAATAAGGACTCTTTTAGAAAAAAGTATTTTAAATCATAACCATTATGTTATTATCACCTTGGGTGACACAAACATGCACTCAAGTGTGAGCTGCTGCTCCAGGTGGTCTGTTGGCTCGGCGAGGGCAGGATCAGGGCTGTCCTACTCACCGCATTTGCCAAACTCCTGCTGACTGTCAGCAGTTTGGGTTAGAACTTGGAGTAAACAAGGAGACGGGACCCAGGAGGAGTTAAACTCTTCAGTGAAGGAAGGAGCCAGACATCACTGGCAAAAATGTGTGGTTGTTTTGTTTTTGTTTTTATTCTTTTTGCTTCTGCAGCCTCAAGCCTGGAGCTTGGCACTCTGGGGAAGGCACCAATCAGATTGTTGCCTGTATGTTGCAAAATATTTATGTCACCTACCAAGCTGGGAGCACACTCAGTGGGCTTCCTGGGGCCGCCTGACAGACAAGGTCACATCCCAGCAGCTGTGAGGAAGGAGGCGTGCCGGCCTGGTAGCTGTGTTCGGCGCTGGAGGCTGCCAGTGAGTGTGGCATAGCACGTTAGAGGGGCACACACTTCTGTGACCCCCAGCTTGGGGGAAGTGAGGGGTGGGGGGGATCCCTGCTGTCTGAGACAGCTCTGGGGAGCCAGAGGCTAGCTGGGGGTGGGGTTTGGGGAGGCTGAGGAAGGATGAGGAAAGAACACAGACAGAAGGATGGGTGCTGAGTAGGAGTCTAGCATTTACAAGGTGCTGGCCCCATTACACATGCTTTACAAGTGGATCTTTGTCACATGCCCTGAGATGTGTAGGGTCATGCCCATTTCACAGATGAGGAAACTGAGACTGAGAGAGTTAGTGAAACATGGAGCTGGGACTCCATGTCTAGTTGTACTCAGATCCTGGATAGAAGATATTTATCAATAGCCTTTAACTCTGATATGCACAGAAATACCTCTCAAAATAAAAACAGAAAAATTCCCAACAAATTACCATTATCTCTCTGCGTATGTGTCCATCCACCCATCCATGCATCCATCCATCCATCATCCATCTCTAACTAGGTAACTATTGCCACTTATCAACTTGAATTCAAGAGTGAAGTCCATCCTGTAGAAGAGGAAAGACCTTCCATTTTGATCCCAAGAGACAGCAAGGTTGTATATCGACAAGAAATCTGGGACTCTGGTGGTCAGCCTTACATTCCCCCTACTGCCATTAGGGTGCACGCCCTGCCTGGTTGTTAAAAGTATGAGCTCTGGAACCAGGCTGCCTGGGTTCCAATCCTAGCTCTGCCATTTATGTTGTGGCCGTCTGCAAGTTACTTTTCCTCTATGTGCTTTAGTTCCTCACCTATAAAAATGAGATACTAATATGACTTGTAGGATAAGTTTTAAAAATGAAATAAGTGAATACAGATGCTCCTCGACTTACGATAGGGCTGCATCCTGATAAACCCATGGTAAGTTGAAAACATCGTAAGTTGAAATGCATTTAATACACCTAGCCTACCGAGAATCATAGCCTATCCCAGCCTACCCTAAACATGCTCAGAACACTTCCATTAGCTTACAGTTGGGTAAAATCATCTCCTTGCTGCTGCCTACCATCATGGAAGAGTATTGTGCTGTATATCACCGGCCCAGGAAAAAGATTAAAATTCAAAGTATAGTTTCTACTGAATGTGTATTGTTCTCACCCCATTGTAAAGTTGAAAACTCATAAGGTGAACCATGACAAGTCAGGACCATTTGTACTGTAAAATGCCTAGCACAGTGCCTGGCATACAGGGAGATGTGTTATATATACCGGGGGTGCCAAAAAACGTATACAAGTGGACACTGTGGTCAACGTTGCTCAGGCAGTAGTTCGCTGTAATCAGAAGTGTCTGGACGCTGATGGGAACCACTTTGAGCACCTCTTGTCATTGCAGAAGTCACACGTGACTTGGATTCATCTTTTGTTATCGGTACATATTGAGTATTACAGTTTTAATACCATTTTCCTTTCCTAAAATGTGTATACATTTTTTTTGGCACCCTCTGCAGTTGTCCAGTTACTCTGCTATGTAAACCATCATCCCAGAACTCAGCGGTGTAAAGCGGCCACGACCATTTATTATACGCATGGATTCTGTGAGTCAGGAATTCAGGTAGGTCACAGCAGGGGTGGTTGGTCCCTGCTCCATGATGTCTAGCCCTTGAAGGCTGTGAGCTGTAATCATCTGATATCTCACTCACTAGCGTATTTGACAATTGATGAGGGTTGTAAGCTGAGACCTGAGCTGGGAGTATAGCCCAGAGCATCCACACATGGCCTCTCATGGAGCCTGGGCTTTCTTACAACATGGTGCCTGGTATCAAGGCTGGGCCTCACAAAAGAAAGAGGGCCAGACACCCTGGTTCTGCGAAAATAAGACCTAGCTGGCCAATCAGCTCTAAGGCGTCTTTTGGAGCAAAAATTAATGTAAGACCCGGGAATATAAGACCGGGTCTATAATATAATATAATATAATATAATATAATATAATATAATATAATATAATATAATATAATATAATATAATATAATATAATATAATATAATATAATATAATATAATATAATATAATAATATAATATAATAGTGGGTCTTATATTAATTTTGCTCCAAAAGATGCATTAGAGACGATTGTCTGGCTAGGTCTAATTTTCAGGGAAATACGGTAGAAGCTGTGTCCTTTTTATGACGCAGCCCCAGAAGTCACACAGTATTATTCTTGGTGCACTTTGTGTGTCAGAGCAGTCACAAGTCCTCCTAGGTTCAGGGGAAAGAGGAATAGATTCTACTTCTTGATGGGGTGTGCCAAGGCTTTTGAAGAGCAGATAAGATTGGAAATATGGCTGTAACTGTTTTGGGGAAGTACCATCTGCTACTGCCATGGTTGACTGTATTCAAGGTTCAGACGTGGGGTTCTCAGGAAGGAGAGCTCAGGGAGCCTCTGTGGCCAGGACTACATCTTCCTTGTGGTACCCATAATTGTACCTTCCAAGGCCTAGTCATCTTCCCAAGACACTGAAGTCCCCACCTTCCCCACCATTCACGCCCTCACCTCATTTTGGTCTTAGGCTGGTCCTTTTGCACCCCCCTTTCCCATTCAGGGCATACAGTACCACATTGTGGGGGACTCAGACACTTAAGAAATCATAGGAAGGGCCCCAGGCTTACTTAAGCGCCTTCTCTCTGAAGCAGGTTGACACCGCGGGTCTGGCTCCAGCTTGGATGGAAGAAGAGGAAAAGAAAGGCGAATGAACCCAGAAATATCCATGCTCTGAACCAGGCCCAGGCATAATTCAGGGACGGTCACAGAGAATGCTAAGAACAGAGCTGGAAACTTGAGGGGGGGAGCAAAAAGCTGAGTAACCAGGTTCATTTCCAACCAGCATCTATGTGGCTGATATGGCTGGACAGGATGCCTTACATGTGAGAACAGAAATACAACTCAAGAAATGTTTACAGAAACCTCATGCAACCTTCTTCAAGGCTGTTACCCCAGATGAAATTTTCTAATCTAAGGTCTTTGTCTTCCCTTCCAGCCTACATTTCCAGGGACCTGGCATCTGGTGAGGAGAAGCGCTGTGCCTGGTTTTGTTCCCCATTTATTTCAGGGCTTAGTATGTGACAGAAGTGACAGGGTACGTATTAGCGAATTAAATAATTTAAGAAATCAACCTTCTTGAGTGTTGATTACATGCCGGACACTGTTCTAGGACATGGAGATGCAGTGACAAGTGAAACGGGCACAGCTCTCACCTTGATGGAACTTCATTCTAATAGAAGGCAATAGACACTAAACAAGATAGATAAATCTATGATATAGTGTCAGAGGGCAAGGAATGTTCTGAGGAAATTAAAAGGGGCATAAAGAATGAAGAGTGACAGAGAGTTGCTGATTTATATCAAGAGTCATCAAAGAAGGCCTTTTGGAAGTGAGAAATTTAAGCAGCGGGCTAGTGAAGGAGGGAAGTCAGACATGGGGGTGTCAGGGAAAGACTGTTTTTGGCAGAGGAGACAGCAGGTGCAAAGGGCCTGCAGCACATTTGAGGAGCAGCAATGGCAGGGTGATTAGAATAGAGTGAGGGGGAGAGCGAGGAGAGGTGGGCTGAGGGGGCAGCTATGTGGTGCCCGATAGGCCACAGCAAGGGTGTTGAATTTCACAATAAGCGGTGTATAGGTCAAATGAATGAATAAATAAATTAGACAATGGATGGATATATAGATGGATGGAAGGAAGGAAGGAAGAAAGGAAAGGAAGGAAAAATGGAAGGGTGGAAGGAAGGATGGATAGACGGATGGATGGATGAATGGGGAGACGGATAGGTGGAAATATGGCTGCCTGGCTGGATGGGTGGATAGGCAGGTAAATGAGTGGACAGGTGGATAGAGGAATGGATGGATTTATAGATGGGTAGATGGGTGGATGGACAGATAGGCTGTTGGGCCCTAGAAACACATGCTTAGGTAAACCTCTGCCACTCTTTTCCAGCATTGTCTTTCCATGTTTTGGCCCATATTAGAGACCTACCCCCAGTACAGAAACACCCCAGGAAGAGTGTGGCATGGCCCAGCTGATGCCCAGCTGCTCTCCGGGGCACAAGCTGAGCATTAAATAACGCCTCCTCCTCAGGAAGAGCCGTTCTGGTGGCGCAGGCAGCGAGAGGCGTTTGGGGCAGGCAGCCGTCACTAACAGATTCATTAAGCTCGCTCCAGAGCAACGATAAAAAATCAATTTAGTTCACCAGGCAGCTTGAACAGGCGCCAGGAGCAGGCGAGCCCTCCCATTCGTGAGCTCGGGGCATGCAGAGAGATGCTGCGGGTTGCCTGGAGCTGGGGTGTAGCAGCACCCCATTGTTGGGGGTCCCCAGCAGCAGGGCTGCAGGAACACTGACAGGAAGGCCCAGGAGGGGTGGCGATGGGCCCAGAGTGGACTCCTTTGAGCATCCCAGGCAGCTCTGCAGACACCTGATTTGCTGGCATGCTGGCCATGAGCTCATGCCCCCAGCCTCCCTAGCCCCCTGCCCTGACTCATTAACTTGTATTTTAACAGTCCCCGAGAGCTGGCTAGGTGCAGTGTCCTGGGCGAGGGGCAGTGGGAGGTCTAGGCATGGCCTCTGCCTCCTTGAGCTCCCAGTTTGGCTGGGGAGCATATCTGGGCACAGGGCAGGGCGGTGGCTGTGAGCAGACGGGTGGGGAGGTGTCAGCGGAGAGAAGAGGGAGAGACGATGGCATTTGGGGTTCAGCAGCTGGGGGGCATCGCGTTCGTCAGTGCCATAGCAGGAACAGGTCACAATGCAACTGAAATGAGGTAATTGAGAGAGCATGACATGAAGGGAAGAGCAGCAAAGTGTGGACAGGATTAAGGAAAACTTAAAGTGATGGTGCAGCATTTCTGGGCTAGCAATAGTGGGTGCTGTTAGCACCCTAATGCCTGGAGGGGAGAGAAAGGGGTGCTCCTGGAAGCCAGAGGGAGACGTGGCTGCAGGAAAGGGCTGCCTACCAGGGCCTGGCCTGCAGTACTGGATGTGCTGCTGTCAACTTGCGGCTGGTGGTGGGGTGAGGACAACAATTCCTCGACTTGCCTTGCCTTCCACACCCTGAGCCCCTTTGGGCTCTGCCTCAGGAACCCAGGGCTAAAGGAGCCAGGTGATGTGGTCTGCAGAAGCGGCATTTGCAGGATGCTGGGCCCGGAATTCAGTGGAGGAGAAGCTGGAGGGGCAGATAGAGAATGTACAGTGAGCACTGCAGAGCCCCGTCGGACACAGCCCTGGTGACTCAGTGGGGAGAGAAATCGCTCAGCCCAGCCTCATCAGGGAACTTTGTGGTTCCCTACAGCGTGCGGGCTGCGTCTGAGATGAATGGGCTTGTGGCGCCCGACGGGGAGAGGCTGGATATCATGGATGGACGGGAACAGGCAGGAGATGGAGAGAGATGGACAGAGAGGCATAGACGCGTGGAGAGACCGAGGGACTGAGTGAGGGTGGTGGGAGTGAGAGAAAGAAGGAGAGAGGCACTGATAAGGGACAGGGACAAAGAGAGAGAGAAAAGAGACAGAAGGGCACTGACAGATGGACAGACAGACCAAAAGACACGGGGTGGAGAGAGAGAAGCAAAGGAAATAAATGATGAAATGTAACGAAAGGGACCAAAAAGAAAAGAAAGAGAGAAGAAAAGAGGGAGAACTTGGAAACAGAAAGAAATGAGAGGGAATGATGGAGACCAAGTACCGCCTCTGGAGGCACAGAAGACAAAGTGGGAAACAAACGCAATTTGAAAATTTTCGGGATCCCAATGGGCTGAGACCAGAGGCAGGGCTGGCGCCTGAGAAGTCACTTTGCCTGTTCTCTGGAGACATGCGAGTATCAGGAGTGGCCTTGGCTCCTTGGCGTATGGTCTGTGAGACCTCAGCACGTCTCTCAAGCTGCTGTGTCTCGGTTTGTTCGTCTGTAAAGAGGGGACGTCAGGCAGGTGTGTGGGTAAATGGAGTTGTGAATGCAAAGTGCTTGGCATGTAGTCACGCTGATCTCTCAATAAAATGACAGCTTAACATGTCTGTAGAAAGACACATAGACATGTACATATGTGTGGGAAGTTGCAGAAAGTCAGGGTCCAGGAGACATTGCCCCACAGTTTCTGTCTTATTCCTTCTTCCTGTCTTGGAGCTGTGAGGTTCTCTGCCTAACAGAGAGGGGGAGATAATCACTCACTCACACATACACACACACGCACCATACACTACACACACACCACACACTAAACACACACATTAACACAACACACACACATGTGCACGTATCACACACACACACAATCCCCACACACACCACATACACACACCGCCACCCCAGCTCCCAGGCAGCACCCCCAGCCCAGCTCCAGCTCACACGGAGGCTACCAGACAGTACACAAGTCTGGAGTGAACCAGGCTGGGCCCTGAGGTCCGAGGAGACGGTGGCAGATGAGCATAGATCTCTGCTGAGAGACACCCCCGCCCCGTTACCCATGGCCCTTGAATCCTGTCTTCTCAGCCCCCACTCCCCAAGAGACCAGAGTGGGGGCTCAGGAGCCCAGATCAACCCAGTGACCAACCCAACATAGAGAAAACAGGAAGAAAACCGAAATGTGAAGCAAGGAAGAGAAGGGGCTGGTGGGGGAGGAGCCAAGACAGGCCAGGCTAGGGCTGCGTTTGTGACAGAGACGCTGGGAGATACAGCATCCAATACCATGGGGACTGGTGGGTAAGGCAGACACCGAGGGTGGGAGAGGAAGGCCAGGATGGGTTTGGAAGGGTGGCAGGGGTGGAGTCATGCTGTGAGCCCCTGAGGCAGGCACGGTGCTCATGTGGGGAAAGTTCAGAAGTGAGAGGTGGAAGGTTGGGGAAACTGAGGCAGAAGGATGGGAAATGACTTTGTTAAGGGCATCCTTGCAGGCTAGGGTCTTAACTTCTGCATGGAGGTCTCATCTCATTTATCTCCCACTTTCTTGAAATTTAGAACTGGAGAGAAAAAGAATTTCTCAAACACCTACTAGGTGTCAGCCATTTAATTTACATTGGCTTGTGTGTTCCTCACAAGGGTAGTGTGTGTGTGTGTGTGTGTGTGTGTGTGTGTGTGTATCATTCCCATTTTGCAGATTTGGAAAGCGAGGCTAGGAGAGGTGACTCCACCAGGAAGTAGCCTCATCTGGGCCAAGACCCAAGTCCTTCTGGTGGCAGCTCTTCCCCGCACCACTCTGGGTAGACTACCCATTGCCTCCGACTCTGAAACGAGGGCTGTATGTGGCTGGCGGAGAAAGGAGTGAGCTCTCTACCATTCCTCTGGGTCTCCTTCAGCCAAGGAACACAGCCAAAATTCCTTGGAATTTGTTGCTTTACGCTACGCACAGGGGAGATCAGAATCAGACGGGGATGTTTGTAATGACTTCCACATGTCTGGCTGCAGCTGCCTCCCTGGTGGAGAGAGAAGAGGAGGCCTGGGGATGGGGAAAACCCGCTGCCCACCTCTCCTCTCCACATGTGTTTCAGGGGTGCTGACACTGCTGGAGACCCAGGTGGAGGGATGCATTGCTCTGGTGTACAAGCTAAGGAATGAATGAGTGAATGAATGAATGGACAAGTGAATGAATGAATGAATGAATGGGTGGATGGCGCAGGCTATAACCTTCCTTACCTGTAAAACGGGGATCGTTATATCATGATCGGTCACTCCTTCTGTCTATGAAGTCTTTACGTGCATTAATCACCTTGATGAACTTGCAAAAGGATCCAATTGGCACGCCCATTTGACAGATAATAAAACTGAGGCACAGAGGTGAAGGCACTGGCCTAAACTATAGGGTGATGATGGAGTGAGAACACTGTAGGTGTTCACTTGATCTCAGTTTAAATGAGACAATGAAGAGAGCCTCCCAGGGGCACCGGTCAGTGATAAGTGACGGTGAGTACTCTGAGTTACACAAATGTGGTCTTCATGGGGTAGTCATTCCTGATAAATCACCTCCTCTAACCAAGACTCGGTTTCTTCTTAAGGTAGGGCTTGATGGCCTCAACCTCCATGGATTTTTGTGGGAGGTTGATAGGATAATGGATGGGAAAACTTGCTCATCACTGGCAGGCACATAGTAGGTAGTTTTTAATAATGTCAATAGTGATAATATAAATATTGGCTAATATTTTTTGACTATCTGTACCAGGCACAGAGCTCTTTATATGATTTTTTTTTGTTCTTACTTAATCCTCCGTCTAAGCCTATCAGGTCAGTTTGATACCAATTTTATAGAAAAATTAAGGAGGCCCAGAGAGGTTAAGTAACTTGCACGAGGTCACACAGCTAGGAAATGGCTGAATTGCGAGCCTGGTTGATTAACCCCTAGGCTTTTTAGCTAACATATGTGTGTGAAAACATGCCAATCTGTACCTGACACATAGGAGCTTAAAATAATGCTTGCCTCCCTTTTTTTCTCCTCTATGAAGAATTTGTTTCTCAGCTTTCATAAATGTGGAATCTGGGGTCTGGGGACAGAATGACATGCTTCAGCAATCTGACAGCGTCCACTCCTGCACCAGGTTCCAGATTCTAGAGAAAGGGGCTCAGAAATGCCCAACAAAGCCCCCAGTGTGCTCAAAGCCCCTTCCCCCCAAAAGACACCTTCCCTTAGAATCTCATCACTGTTAACGTGGGTTAATCATGATTTAATTTACACATACCCAGTTTTTAGTTTTCTGATTAGAAATATGAAAGATTTGCTGCAGAAAAACCAGAGAGAAGATAACTGAAATTGCCCACGATTCCCCTATTTGGAGCAGACCACAGTTTGGTATTTCATTTTTTCTTCTTGGTTCAATTGCCATCACTGTGAGCATACAGATTACTCAGCTCTGCATATATTGATTTTTTTCCTAAAGCCAAGTCTATTGTTTTCCATTGATGAGAATAGTAAGTACAAAAGGATGAGACGATAAAGTCCTACTTAGGGAGTGGTACCTCTATTAATATTTTGGCATGTGTACAGCCAGCGAGTATCACTCACGCACATACCTCTGACCTCCACCCATGCATATATATATATATTTATGACATAATTCAGTTTTGACTTTGAATTAGGGTCTCAAACTCAAAGGCCCTGGCAACTCCCGGGATTGAGTGCAGGGGCCCGTTGGGGGCTGAGCAAGCCAGCCTCCCTGTGCCCCACCCACGGGGACAGCTCTTATCACTCTACTCAGCGGCTGCCGGCAGGAATGCAAGCCCACTATTACTATGTATTCCAATTTCCCACGAAACTCCAAAAAATCTCGACTTTCATATGAAAGCTCCTACTTTTTAAAATATTGCCAGCAAATTCCATTGAAATAAAGCACATGTGTTGCAGAGAAGACACACTCTATGGGGCTGCCCTGAGTTTGCAGCCGCTGCCCTGTGTCCTACCGACGTTCACCCCTCACTTTTTATTTAGAATATTTATGCTCATATAGTCGGCATGTTCTCCTGTAACTGGTTAATTGCACCATTTCCCGTGGGTCTGCCATGCGGGTTTCGATTCGGAAGGGCACGTTTTTTTCCCTCCCTACTGCCTTCATGTCCATTACCGTCTTCCCAACCCTCTCACTCTAGTTCCTCCCCACCTTGCTTCTCCCCTCCCTCTCCTCCCAACCACTCAATTTTGTTAATGGTTCATTTTCTTTTTAAACTGTCCAGCGGCTGCTGCAAGCTCCGTGGTTGCCAGTGGCTGATCAATATCTTGGTGGAGGGTGGGGGGGGCTAGGGTGTCATTTCATTAGCTAAGTGCCGTGTAATCTGCTTGGTACATCCCATAGCCTCTTTTTTGAGCTGGCCAGAGACAGGTGAAGAAGACCTAAATGTGTACGCTGCCCTGATGGAATCGGGTAGAAATGTTTGGAGACCTGTGCTAAGGTTTGGTCTGGGTGTCTGTGGTCCCCCACTCTGTCGGCAATCAATCCTAGCTGACATCTACAAAGCTTATAGACACTTAGAATGTGTTCCTCTGTGATAAGGAAAACCTGATCTCATTAAAATTGTCATAAGAACGCTACCTTGAGAATAGGATGCGTGGTTCACAGAGAAAGAAACTGAGGCAAGGAGCGGCGCCATAGCATTGCCAAGGCCCCAACAGGTAGAGCCAGGATTTGGACCCAGGAGTGGCTGACTCCTCGTCCAGGGTTCAGGGGTAGCCAAGGAAAGGGGCTTGTGTGAAGCGGCCTGGACCCTTCCTCTGTGGCCTTGTGAACAATTTTCCACATTCCTCTGGTTTCTTTTTATGAAGACTGATGGTCCCAGATGTTGTTCAATTACGGATTTATGGCCACTGTCAGGGCCAGTGAGCCCCTCTCCTCCATGGCTGGAAGGCATTAGAGCTGCAGGAGGATACAAATGGTTTTCCTGGAGGCAGAGGCTCTGAGAGAACTTGGGCTCCCTTTCAAAGGCAGTTTCCATTGCAGGGACAAGATTTTCTTGTCATTGGAAGGTCGGTTTCAGCATGGCAGGCGGGGATGCTATGGTGGAAGCAACTCGATACTCAGAACATACCATGTCCTTCGCTTTTCTCCTCAGAGCACCTGGGGGCATGGTTGCACATTGTAGTGACCCCACTGGGTGGAACCAGGGGGTACCCAACTGTCCTGGGGGACACAGCCTACCTGGGACTGGGGCATGTAGACGAGCTGGTGGTCCAAGAGGTTAACAGAAGGAGGAGGAGAAGGGAGTCCAAGTGGTGACGAACGTGGGCTTTGGAGCTGGACAGAGGGGTCGGGGTCCCAGCTGTTCCACTTCCTCCCCTGAGACTGGATTTGCCACCTTGTCTCCCCAAGCCTCCGTTTTCTCACCTGTGACATGGGGATGATACTGGTACCTGCGTCATAGAGTTGTTGCAAGGATTAAATGAGATGATGCGATTCAAGTGCTTTACACAGTGATCAGCACGGATGGGCCTCGTCAGATTAGCTATGATGACTAGTGATAAAAGGATGAAATGAGAACTCAACAGCTGCCACGTGCCGGGCCCTGGGCCAAGTCCTTGATATACATTGTTTTATGCAAGCCTCGCAATGGCCCATTCGAAAGATGAGGACATGGAGGCTCACAGAAGGGTGAAGTGGCCCGTTCATTCAAGAGTCCAGGGTTGAAGCCAGATGGATTGGGCCCTTCCAGTTGTACCATGGGAACCCCCAGGACATTGGTGGAGGTGGCAGGTGGAGAGAGGGAGGCAGAGTCCAGAGAGGCAGCTGCAAGAAGCAATGTGAGCGGACTCTGAGGTCTGCAGGAGGAGCTTCATCCTGGAGCAGAGGTCGTGCATCTCCACCTGGGATCCCCGACCACGGAGGCAGGGAGACCTGGCCTCAGGGGCTCCCCGAAAGTAGACAGGAATTGTGAATCTCCATGCGGTTGTCTCTTACGGGCATCAGAGTCTCAACTGACTAGAATCAGGCGATACTAGAGTAGAATCCCAGCTCTGACACACTCTCGTGTACACAAGAACATGGCATGTCACCTCTCCAAGCCTTGGGTTCCTGACATGTGAAACATGAGGCAGGCCACGCAGAGCTGCCAGAGAGATTAAATGCATACACGCAGAAGAGGCTGTCACAGGTTGGTTCCCCTGGATGCAGACCCTGAGACTCTGAGATTTTGAATGCTGGAGGTTTATTGGGGTGCAGTGGGGTGGGCCCTCAGGATATACATACAGGGGAAATGAGCAGAATGAGGCAGAGAGAAGTTGGGGTGTGATTCAGTGTCACTAAAAACCTCAGCTTGCCCCCCAGGGAGCTCTAGAGCTAAGATGACTCTTCAAAGTCATTCTGCCTAGAGCTAAGGAGGCCTGGATGGTGTACCCCCCTCATCCCCCAGGCACTGAAGGAGCTTTAACCTTGGACGAAGCAGGTCTCTCCAGCTAAGGACGGTTGCTGGGAGCAGGGGCTCAGCTGCGAGCTGTCAGCACTCTCAGTAGCTGGGGTGAGATTCAGGTGGCATACCATAGCACCCAGCAAAGAGCCACTTGACACCTGGTTGGGTACGAGCACATCACCTGCCTTTTCCTCTGCTAGGGAGCCTACCATTAAGCCACGGAGGGCATCCGGGGTGAGAGGAGGTTGGTTTCCAAGCAAGTAGGAAGCTGGGCTAGGGGAGAAGGTGTGATGGATGGTACAGGGAATTCTGTCCTGTCCATGACGTTTCATGGAGCTGGGGTCTTAGCTGAGCCCGTTTCGTGGTGGAGGTGGTGGCAGGGGGTGATTTGTCCCCTGAATTACACAGCTGGCAGCATCCGGGCAAGTGAGGCAGGAGGCGCTGCCCCGAGGATAGAGGAGAAATGGTTGTGCCATCAGAGCAGGTCCCGCTTCCCCTGTCACCCTGCAGGGCTGTGCCTTACAGCCTGCGCTCGACCCTGGAAAAAATTGACTGCCTGTTTGTGCCTGACTGCTCTAGAGTTACAGGCTGCAGGGGCGGGGGGATGAGGGTGGGCCGCTGCCTCCTCATCAGGATGGATTTTTCTGCTTCTGTGCTTGTAGGAAGAGCAGGAACAGGATACGGGAGGCTGCTCAAGGAGTAATCACCGCGTGGGCGAGGGCATGTCAGGGGCTGGCTCTGTGATGAAGGCGAGAGGGAGGGAGGGAGGGGCAGTTAGGACCCAGAGGGCTCTGGGAAGGCTGAGGAGTCCTGGCCTCTCCGGGAAAGGGGCTCCAACATTTGTACGCATAGACCTTCCCCACCCATCCTTCCACCTTTCTTTCCTTCCTCCCTTCCATCCTTCCAGCCACCCTTCCTCTTTTCATCTTCTAATCTTTCCTCCCTCCCTCCCTTTCTCTGTCCCATCATTCATCTAGCCACAGACCCTTACACTATAGACTCCCCAAACCCACACTTCCTTCATTCTTTCCTGACCCCCATTTGCTCAGCACACAATTCTTGGGGACCTACCACACGCCTGGCCTCATTCTGGGGGCAGCTGCTGACCACATCACAGGTTCTACCCTCATGGAGGTCACAGCCTGATGGGGGAGCAGATGAGTCAGCAGAAAGAGGCCCTAATTCTTGGTGGGTCAGAGTTCTTTTGGGGGACACTCAAGGAGTATTGGCAACATTGGAGATACTTGAGGGGATCAGCAAGGGCCTCCCGGAGGAGGAAGGACTTGAAGTCAGCCTTAAAAAGGATGAGAGAGGGATGGAGACATGTGGAGCAGAAATGGCATGTCTTGCTGAGTGTGAGTGACGGGAGGCTGGGTGCAGGGCAGTGAGAGGCAGGGCTTAGCATTTGGTTTAGCTGAGCCTGGAGACATGCGTTGGGTCCAGATTCCCAAAGATCTTGAAGAATTTGAACTTTATTGTGTATTAAGTGGGGGTTGTTTTTACTTAAGCAAGAAGCCCTTTACTCCATGAAATCTTATATGGAATTTCAAACTACAAAAAAAATAAAATAAAATAAATGAAAAAAGATAAAAGTGGAGCTGATCTGGCTAAAGCAGGGGAGGTTCCAGAACGTTTCCCACTTAAACCTCACATCTACTCCCAACCATGAGGTCAAACACACAAGGACGAAACCTCGGGGTTCCACAGAACACAGTTTGAAAACCACAGGAAGGTTATGGAGACCCTTTTCTGGACTTTGATGAGATTCACATACTGTAGACTCCACCTCTTGTATGATCAAGAATCAGAGTTTGGGGGTGCAGTAAGGCTGCTTTTACTCCAACTGGGGAGTTAAGTCCCAGCTGTTAAGGGAGATGCACAAGGTCTTCCGGAATGTTCTAACCCCCAAATTCATCCCCACCACTCTTAGCCCCCAATTTTCCAGGTGTATTGGACTAAGGTGGTTTCATGAATGAACGTGGTGTAGTTTGTCTCTAGCTGGACCTGCTCTCTACCTCTCAGGCCTTGGCTTAGAGACCCCTATACCATCAAGCAGGCCATCTTTCTTGGTTTGTGGGCAGTGATGAAGCACTGACTATGTACCGGGTAAAGCTTGACCTCAGCTTGCATAGCCAGTGACAGAAGGTCAGAGAAGACATGCCACATGCCAGCTTGAAAGACATAAATAACTGTGGACACACCAGTTCATAAACACCCATCTTTGTCTTCCAAGATGAGCAAGTTTATGTGAGGTGAGCAGGGAAGGGGCAGGAGGAAGGGGCACCCTCTCCTGCACACAGTAGGTGCTCAGAAAACGCTGACTGAGGGAAAACAGTGAGCACACCCCTGTCGCCAGGAGGCCCTAAAGAGTAACCCAGAGCAGGATTTGGACGTCGGAGACAGTCGTTGGTCACTGTGGCCTGAAAACGTCCTTCAAACCTCAGGGCACACTGCCACCTGGCCCATCTTTGCTTAGGACATTGAAGAGGGTGGCACAGGACATTCTCCCTGGCATGTCTCTGAATGTGCACCTTCATTCCCACTGTTTACATCATTAATTCATATGGCCCAATTTGCATTTGCACTCCAACTCAATACTTTTTATGATGCAATTACTACTCAGAGATGAATTTTTTATGAGTTTCCTTTTAATGTCTCCAAGGCCCTTTATTCTTGAGGAAATCGCCTTGTGAATGATAGCTGATTCTCTTAGAAGGGGGAATTTAAAGCCCTCTGGTTTTTCCCAGGCACTGCTTACGTGACACCTCTTTCAGGCAGCCTTCTCTGGCCTTTATGCTTGAAGAGGTACCAATGTAGGTGGGTGGTTAAGAGAATAAACTCTGGAGTCAACATACCTGGATTCAGAATTTCCACTCTGGCACTCAGTGGCTGTGCAACCTTGAGTAGGTCACTAAACTTCTCTGAGCCCCAGGACCTTCATCTGACGAACAGGGATCAATAGTCCTGTGGATACCTATCTTCTGGAGTTGCCTTGAGGACGGAGTGAGATCTTGCATGCTGGCACAGAGTTAGCGCTCATGAAATATCCACTCTTATGATTACAATACACCAGTACGGTGAAGCAGTTGGCATCCATCCACTCAGATAAATTAACCTTTCTGGCCTCCATAATTCATTAGGTGGAGAGGGACAGAAAGGTGCAAGGATCGCCCTCCCCCAGAGACATACAACGCGGATCTTTGGAGCTTAATGACCCTGAGCTTTGATGGACAGTCAGGTTTTCTTTCTTTCTTTTTCTTGATTGCCGTAGTATTGCTCAGTTCTGTCTATTGCAATGGGGAAGGACAAGCAGGAGGAGACAGAAGAGGGAGCCCGGGTGTGGCACTTGACCCCTTGTAGAGGTTAAGACAGCCTAGATTTGAACATGACCTCGGCTGTTTCCTAGAGTTTCCTAGACCTTGAGTGGAGAGGTGTATTCTTTGTCCTTTGCAGATATACCACTCAATGCCCAGAGAGAAGACCTACTGCTTGCTCAGTGCCAGGAATTCTGTGTGTCCACCTCTGTGCCATTGCTGACAACTCTTCTTCACCCTCAGGATGCCAGCCCCAAAAGCCCCTTTTCAGGGAAGATTTCTCTGAATGCCCCAGGGCAGTCTCGATTTCCCTTTTAAAATACTCATTAGACCACCCAACTTATAAAGCCTTTTTCATTTCTCCCTGTACTTTATACTTTATTACTTCTCTCTCTCCTGTATGTATGTATGTATGTATATATCTTTCTATCTTAAATTTTCTTGCCATTTTATTGGGAAAACTATGCATTCAAAGCATAAAACGTGTAACAGCACAAAAAGCTCTGTCCTTTCCTTGTACCCTAGTGGCCTGGCTTTCTTCCTGAGGCATCCACTCTTCCCAAGTTCTTGTGGACCCTCCAAGAGACCTTCTCTGCAAGTACAACTACATGAAAGCCCAGCCAAGGTCTCTGTTCCTTACAAATGGACACATACTATAGTCACTATCCACACCCTGACTTTTTTCACTTAGAGATTATTGTACGTCGTCATACAGAGATCTCCTTTGTTTAAGGGTCACTTAAACGAAGTGACCACTCCAAGATGAGCCAAACTGTACGAGGTCGGACAATTAAGTTCATGAACACATCCTAGAAAAAGTGCTACATCCCTCATCGCTGAATATCACTACGGTCACCTTCGAAGTACTCCCCTTGGGAAGCTGTGCACTGATGCCAGCACCTAGTCCACCCTTCACAGCAGTTTTGGAACTCTTTCTGGAATGGCCATCAGAGCTGTCATCGTATTACCCTTGATGTCCTGAATGTCATCAAAATGCCTTCCTTTCAATATTTCCTTTGTCTTCGGGTAAAGAAAGAAGTCACTGGGAGCCAGATCAGGTGAGTAGGGAGGGTGTTCCAATACAGTTATTTGTTTACTGGCTAAAAACTCCCTCACAGACAGTGCCGTGTGAGCTGGTGTATTGTCGTGGTGCAAGAGCCATGAATTGTTGGTGAAAAGTTCAGGTCACCTAACATCTTCATGCAGCCTTTTCAGCACTTGGCTAACTGTTTGTCCAGTTGGTGCAACTTGGTAATGAATAATCCCTCTGATATCCAAAGAGGTTAGCAACAGCATTGCAATAAGTTCGCGAACTTAATTGTCAGACCTTTGTAGTTAATCAATCCATCCATCACCCTTCAGTTGTTCCCTAATCTTCATCAATTACTACCTTTTTGATGTCTGCCTCCCAGACTTGACTGTACACTTTATGAAAACCAAGCAGGTTGTGACTGTTCAGTCTGCTTCTGTATCTTCAGAGTTTACTGTGGGGAATCTGACAAACGGCAGGTTCTCCGTAAGCAGATGGACGGATGAACGGATGGGACAAAGGAAGGACTGACGGATAGGTGAGTTCGTTCTAGAACCTGGACTAGATTCCTGGTTCTCCTACTCCTCTGTTGTGGCCTGAGGGATCCAGCCCCTGACCATCTCCCGAGAGGGAGGATCCAGTTGGGATCCCAGCCTTCAGGCAGGGCCGACGGTATCAGAGAACACACAGTGTCCTGCCGTGGGGCTCTGGGAGCCCATAAGCCACAGCAGGCTCCCACCCAAAGTTCTCCCTTGGATATTCACAAACAACGGCGGCTTCCCGAGGCCTGCCAGCGCTGGGTGGAGCTGCACACGTTATGGAAACTTCTATTTCTGCTTTATAAAAACAAAGCAGGAAAGGAAAGCTGGCTCTGCCAGAGCCCATGCTGGCCTCATGAGTCATCTTGACCCAAGCAAGATGAGAAAACACTTCCAAGTCTGGGCCTCTCTCTGAGCCATCGGACCTGGTGGTGCCCTCCCTCCAGCATCCCTGTACACAGGGAGGTGGAAAACACAGCTGCAAGCAGGGGCCAGGCCAGAAACACACAACATAAAGCAAGGCTAACGCATGGCAAAATGAAAAGCACTTTTCTACACCAGGTATCTAGATTTTTATGTGCAATTTCCCAATTTTTGACTGCTGGGAACCAATTCAGGTATTTTAAAAAATGCTACATAGGCTATGCCAACCTGTGAAGGGCCAGCTTAGGCCAGAGAACCACCGGCATGAGCCTCTGTTGGATGCTTCTGTATGAGACTGCACCATCCTGGGTACCATTTGGGTTTCTTCTTTCCCTGTGCAACTTTGTATCCCAGAGACCCTGCAGGGTGGGAAAATAAAGCAATTGTTGTGTGCTTCTTCTGCTTTTAAATCATGCATCGATTATACAGATATACATTGATTACTCTTGTATATGCCATTCTAAGTGATAGGTACTTTCTTTGCATCTCCTTTCTCCTTTTTTTTCTGTTCAGTTGGATCCCGGTGGTTATAAGCTCAGGTTCTAGTTTCAGATTGCCTGTGTTCAAATCCTGGCTCTGTCACTGACTAGCTGGGTGACCTTGGACAAGTGATTCAGCTTTGTTGCCAAGCCTCAGTTTGCTTACTTGTGAAATGGGATCGTGATCATCTCTTTCTCTGTGGAGATTAAATGAATTGACGTGTGGGAGAAGTTTAGAGCAGTGCCTGGCTCCTTGTTAAACCCTTGATCCACGTAGCTATTAATAGTCACCCATTTGCCACAAGCTTGTTAAACATTCAGTTCGTGCTAAGCTTTGTACTGGGCACTAAGATTTTGGCTATAAGCAAAGCAGGATTCCCCCCACCCCCCAACCCCGGAAGCCCATTCTGTTAAGTTTTCGAGGAAGCCCTATTTTACTGATGAGGGAATTGAGGATCAGAGAGGTGAAGTGACTTGCCTGAGGTCACACAGTTGGTTGAGATGGGATTCCATTGAGAATATTTGCCCTTCTCTCCAGAGCAGATGCTTCTTCTGGGGGTTGAGGGAGGGAGAGCCCTCCTTTCCCCAGGGCTTCTCTTGACAAGCAAGGAGTTGGCCTCCACATCCTGACAGACAGCTCTGACCATTTGTAAGTGGGCCTGAGAAGAGAAGGGCTGGCATGTGCTCAAGATCCCAAGCTTGGGTGTTCATTGTACTGCTGGCCCTTGTTACTGGGCACTGTGCAAACATCTGCAGAAGCTTCCGACTCGTTTTCCCCTGTGGACCTGGGCACATCACATCATTGCTGGGCGTTGCTGGATGCCTCCATTTACCCCTGTACCATAGGATGGCCACACTTACACGGAAACCATGACTGAGGGTTACGCACCTTTCATTCTAGTGTGTGAACCCTCTGCAAAGTGCCATATTGCCACCTTGCCATGAGCTGGGGCATCTGGATGACTCATTGGACAACATTTATTGAGCACTGATGATGTGCCAGACCCTGTTCTAAGAGCTTTGCACTAATGGACCCATTCCTCACAACCAGCCCCAGTGAGGTAGATACTATGGCTCTCCCATTTTACAGATGAGAACACTGAGTCCCAAAGAGCAGAAATAACTCACTCAAGGTCATGATGCGAGTCATTAATAGACATCAAAATATGAGATCTCAGAGGTTTCAGGAGCAGAGGGTGATCTTCCTGCCTGGAGGCAGCTTATGTGAGGTGCCTCGATGCTTGGTGTGCAGTGACACTCAACACGCTGTCCCCTCACCTAGCAATCTGCTTATGGATGACCGTGGGTCAATCAATTCACCTCTCAGAGACCCACTTCATAACTGCAGCTCAAAGTGCTAGCACTTACATCTGAGAGGGATGAGAGCCAGAGCACTGACTGTGTCTAGGCCTGGTTGGGGACAGTGGCATGCTGGCGAGGCAGAAAGAAGTGTTGATACCACCACCCCTGGTCTCTGTCAGGCTCTGGTCGGAGCTCAGCTCAGGCTCAAGGCACGCCAGCCAGTCACCCACCTTGGCCGGGGACGTAGGCTGCTCTTATGTCAGAAAAGCCAGACCACATTCATTAATTCAGGAAAGATAAGAACATCTGGCTTTGCTCATCTGCCACTGTGTGACCTGGGGCAAGTCTTTCCCCCTCTCTGGTCCTCTGCATCGCCAAGGGTTTAAATTCCATAACCTCTAGGAACATTTTAGGCTCAAGCAGTTGATAGGAAATCATAAACACCCCAGAACATATCCCTCAGCGAGTCCCTCTTTGCTCCCCTGTCTGTAAAACCAGTGGCAAAAGTGCCATCTCTCCTGTCTAATGTGTATCCCTCCCTGGCACAAAGAAACCTCAGGGCTAGTTTTTTGCTTCCACAATGAACGATATTACTGCTTTTATTATTGTTGTTAATATTAGCTGCATTAACTGAACTCAATGTGAAGTATGTGCGGAGTATTTTATATGCGTTATCATCTCGGTGAATCCTCAAAATAACCTTGGTACTTTGCTGCCTTTCATTTCACAGCTAAGGAAAGTAAAGCTTAGAGGGGTTGATTAAGTATCTCAAGGTCATTCTCAGTGCCAGGTCGAGGAGGAGTCACAGTTTGAACCCGGGAACTCCCAGTTTAACACCTTGGCTCTGGGCCACCAGACGTCATGCCCTGCAGGTTAGAAAGCTGATCCTCGTCCCCCTCATTTGAAAGTCTCCCTCACCTTGGCCACCCGGCATGGAAATATTCTGAATCCAGACGGCCGAAAGAAGAGAAATAAGAAAAAGGGAAGAAAAGAAAAATGAAGAACGTTTTGTTCCTTGAATCATTCTCCATAGACACGGTCTCTGCCAGGTACATGACTTCACTGCAGAGGTGACCCCCGCCCCCCCCGCCCCCCCCAGCCAATTTGAGCTACCCTCCCCCCAACCTCCTGCAGCCGGCTGGTCACATGACGCCCAGACAGCCCTGGTTGCTATTCAAGCGTGTCCATGTGAAACAGTTCTAGCAGCACCACTCCCACGAGGGGCAGGTGGGGGCTGGAGTCAGCCTTGGACATGGCCCCTCACCTCTGTCAGTGTCCATTGCCTTGGCAAGGATGCTGAATGCTGCCTGCTTTTGTGCCCCTGCCCAGGAAGCAGCAACTTGGGGGAGATGAAATGGCCACTGTGGGATAGCATAGCGATGGGGCTGAGCCTGACTTCCCAGATTCATTCATTCATTCACTCATTCATTCGATACTCACTGAATACATCTAATTGGCCTGTGCATTCTTCTCAGTATCTGGGATATAGCAGAAAGCAAAGTAGGTACTATCCTTGTGGAACCTCCAGTCTAGCAAGGTAGAGAACCATTAAACAATTAAATACACCATTAATTATTCAATTGCAACCATGCTAAATTTCAGAAAAGAGGGGTAAAGCACATGACCACATAGAACAGGGGCCCAGCCTCGTCAAACAATAAAGAAAATCTAACACTTTCCCTCTCTCTCCATATTGCAAAGCAAACATTTGCCAGCCCTTAGAATCCTGCAGGCCTGAAAACGTCAGGGCATCGGAAGAAACATCAAAGATGACTGATCCTTGGGGCAAAAGGCCATGGGGTGGTGTGGTCAGGGCTCAGACTTCGGAGCTGGATTTCTGGGTTTGAAACCAGCTCTACCAGCAACGGTAGGTCCTTGTACCCGTTACTGAAGCAACTGCCCTGAGAAGAATGAGGATAAACAGAGTTCTGGGATGATGGGGTCAGATGAAATCAGATGCTACATGAGAACCAGCCAGCATGCCCCAGAGCAGCAAACGATGCACGTTGCCCTCTAGGATGGTTTATCTCCCTTGAGCACCAGAGGGGAACCCCATGCCTCAGGGCCCCCCACCAAAAGCCTGCACTTGAACCCAGGTCTCCAAATTCCATGCCCAGTGCTTTGTCTAAGCACGGATGAACCTTGTATGCCCAGCAGAGGAACTACCCTTTTGTCTCCACCTGATGTATACCAGCCTGTCATAAACACACCAGAAACTGAATCTAAGATCCAGTCCTGAGTCCTACGTCCCCTGGGTGGCTGCACAACCTTCTTCCAGGGCACCCTGGCTGACGGGAGGGGAGAGAGGAGAAAGCATCCAACACAGCATCTCATGGCAGGAGCAGTAACTTCTCCTAATTATTTCCCGGCTCCTGGATTCATTAGCGACCCCAGTATTAATTCAGATTACTGCATTTATCCCCATCTGTCCCAGATTCGTCATCGAGACGCTGACGATGCTAATGTGGTGAGTTGAAGCTACGAAGGATCACAGCAGAGCTAAGGTTGTTGCTTAGAAGGGGGAAGGGCCCCAGAAATGTTTGGTTTAGGATGAGGAAGGAAAGCCCCCTACTAAACCCAGACACATATCCCTTAAGCCCCCAAACCTGGCATCCCACCAGCCCATAGGCAGATAACCTTCCACCCTGGCCTCAGCATCAGAGAAATTCCTTTGAAATGACTCTGCAGACTTCCCCACCCACTGAGTTCCCCTCTTTGGCTAACAGATGGGCTCAGCTAACCATTCCCAGCTTTCCGATAAAGCAGTGTCAGGCAGTGAGGCCCCCTCGGAAAGGCATGCTTGGCTAATAAATTCCAAGGCACCCCCGCCATCTGCAGGCTGCCAATCACAGGGGCGCCGGGCACACCAGGCCCCCAGCCTGCTGCTGCGAAGGAGCTGGGGTAGGACCTCGGCGGGTGGGGACACAGCCGCCCCTGCACACACTTGTCTGACCCTGCTGCTCTGTCCTGCTCAGCCTGTGACCTGTCCCAGCTGAAACTGGCCAGGGCATTCCCGCTGAGCCCCCTCCCACTATTCATGCAAAATCCAGCGTGCAGACAGCACTGCGATTCAAGGCAATGAGTCTCAAAGGCAGGCAGTCAGCTCTGCTGCCACATTTTAGCTCCGCCACATTCCACGGCTTAAGCTAGAGCCGGTGGCTTCCCCATTGGAGCCTTGATTTCCCCACCTAAACAATGGGAGTTAAAGACATTCCCTCTCGCAGATTTCATGTGAGGATATAAACAAAATGCATGGCACGATGCCTGGCCCGTGGATAGAAGTGGTAGCTGCCATCATCCCCATCACCATCATTACTGTATTAGTGTGGCCATAATTGAGAAAGCCATTTAGCCTGAGAAATGGACTTCATGATTCCGGCTTCATACAATTCTTGTGTTGGAGATGTGATGATAGGTATGCAAATGTCTTACCTTAGCACAGGGTAGGCGTTCAGGAAACGTTAGCTGCTTCTGTGACTCTCCAAGTCATTCGTTCTTTTTTTCCTTTATTCATACAAGAGACATTCATTAAACACTACGCCAGCCTCTGTTAAGTCTGGAGAAACAAAGAACAAAACACATGGTTTCTACCTGTAAGTCACTCACAGGCTAAGGGGGCAAAGGACGAGCCCCTGCCAAGGAATGAGTTCTGAAGGTCGCAGAGGTTTACCACGTGTTTGGGAAGACGCCAGACTTCCAGGTGATTCTTCCGCATAATATCAGAGGCAATTTGTAAGCATGTTGCTTGAGCTCTTTCTGATTGCTGAGAAGGTTTCCTGAGGCCAGGGATGTAACACGTGCAGTAGGTGTGGTGTTTTCTCCTATCCTGGGCCAAGGCAGACATCATTAATCGATGCCTGCTCTCTTTGTGTTGACTCTGAGACAGGTCTCAGACTGTAAACAGATTCCCTGCTGCTGGACGTCACAGACAGTTGATTGGAACTGGCACCCAAGTTGTAAACAAACATCAGCTCAACCTTACATTCAGGGTCAGCTATGTCCAGCTCTGTGGGCTATGTCCGGCCCACCACTTGTTTTTATAAATAAAGTTTTATTAGAACACATCCATGCCCATTCATTTACATATTATCTATGACTGTTTTTGCACTGCAAGGGTGTGGGCAAAGGGCAGGCTGGAGGTGCTGGTGCATTAGTGCCTCTGGAAACAGCTCTGAATTGAGACGGGTTGACATGGATAAATAGCCCAATCTCTGGGCCCTGAAGCGGAGTAACCCCAAGAGGAGCCCACAGCCTCCCAGAAGGACTGAACTCTAGTTACGCACCACGGATAATAAAATTCACACATGTTTTACCCCCTACCCCATTCCCTTTCTTAGGAATCCTGATCTCAGAGTCTGTTTCCAAAAGAACCAGACTAGGACACTGTCATATCCCTCTCGGCCCCAGCTCTTCTAATCCTAGAATGTGCTGGATGTTTGAAGGAGATTGAATATGTGACTTGTCCCTTTGGGATATCACAGGAGCTCTGGTGACCATTTCTCAATGTGCATCTCACACGCACACTCCACAGAGAGGGAGGCTCTGATCAAGTCACCTTGTTACCACCCCATGTGGCAGAATCCCATGCCAACCCATCAGGGAAGGGGTTTCCATCCCTTGCTCCAGCTTCCCAGTGGCTGTGTCTGCACAGGATCTGACAGCTAAACTCTTAGCCTTGCCCCCCAAAGTAGATTTCCATCCTGAGAGTCCCTACTTCCCTGCCCAGGGCAGACATCATCAATCAACCACAGCTTGACTTTCTCTTTGCATCTTTTCTGGTAAAGCACTCCATGCAGGCACTATCTATCAATGGATGGGACCCAGCACTCAAGATTAAACACATTATATGGGGAACTGCCCAAGACATACAGCTGAGTGAAAGGAAGCACAATGGTAACTACAGCATGAAATAGTGCTTCCACAGAGACACAAAACATGCCAGTACAAATGACAAATGGAGGAAAGTGACATCTCATAGGGGCGTGTGTGTGTGGTGGGATTGCAATTTTCTTTTTCTCTGTTGTGTTGCCTCTACATTGTGTATATATTTATTTGATGCATGTGTTTATTGAGCACCTATTATGTGCCAGGCCTGAGTTAGGGGGTTCAGTGACGATCAATACAAATGTGTAATTGCCTAATTTGAAAAGGTCATTCCAACCCAATGTGATAAAGTAGCCACACATGAGCATTCTTGGATTAGCTCTTAGCATGCACATGCTTTTTCATGACACTTATTATAGTTAGAATGCTGTCGTGATTTATAGATGGTGTGCTAAATCTGCATTTGTTGTTTCTGGCCATGTTCCCAGTACCTAGAACAGTGCCTGACATAGGGCATGTGTTCAATCAGTATTGCATACTGAAGCAGGTCCATTCTGGCTTCACTATAAAGTGGGAGGGTTGGCATGGGGGTTAGACTGTGATAAGAGATAAAGGTGAGAGGGGCAGTTTGTAAACTAAACAAAGGAGTTTGCACTTTGTCCTGGGGAGGATGAGGAACACGCTGAAAGTTTCCAGAGTCATAAAGCAAAAGAAAAGCAAACAGAATAGTTTAGTCTGGGTAGACAATCACAAGAATGAACCACCCGGGCTGGTCGCCTGTTATTAGCTACTCTGCTCTGAACAGGGTTTAATTCTCAGTTCCCACATAAGCCTTGGTCTCTGCAGTTTTAGTTGAAAGCACAGGAACTGGCGACATGGACTGAAACTATTGATGGATGGGTTTGCACTCCTGCCGTGTCAATATGTAACAGGTAATTTGTCCTTAAGCTATAAGGTCACCTTGATTACTCTTGTGAAAGGCTTTCTTCCACACTGAGGCAGAGGAGAGTTTCCAACGGGGATGGGCACGGTGCAGCCGAAGCAAAAGGTGCCATTTCCTGCCTCTGATGCTCAGGTGAGTGAGCCTCTGGAAGCCTCCATTTCCTCCTCTGTAAAGTGGGGTCAAGATTGATGACTTGCCTAGAGCAGATGTGACCAGGGGGATGCCTGACACATACTGAGCTCTCGTTATCCAATGTCACGCTGCTGATGATGGTGATGATGGTGATAAGATCCTGGAGCTGGCAGAGATCTAGTTTTTCAGGAGAAATGGGACATTGTGGCCAGGACAGGAAGTGACTGGCTCAAGGTCACATGGGAATCTCTAGCAGAGCTGGAATCTCAGGGACGTTCTCAGGAGCCGATTTGTGTGCTCGGTCTTCTTGGGCTGCAGTTCCCAAACTGTGGGCTCACAAGACCGCCACAGACTATTTTAAATGGTCAAGGTAACCTTAGCGATGCTTGACTTCTCTTGAGCATCATAGGAAGGGATAGCTTGAGAGCTTTCACAGTTCCAGCATTAGAGCGCACCACATTCCTTTGGATGATGTCATATCTTTGTGACCCTGGGTTTACGGTGGTGACTGTGATAAAAAAAAAAAAAAAAAAGGAAGAAACAGAAGCAAAGTCTGCGCCAAAATCAATGTGGAACAAGAATGAGGGTGGCAGGATCCAATCAAATTCTGAAGTTTCAGAAGCTGGGCCGAGCCCAACAGGCACACACATCTCAATAGCATGTATCTGTGCTTATTTAAAACTGAAAGAAAAATATTATTCTATCAGTTTATGTGAATTGTTTTCCCCGAAAGAGCTCCTCAGTTCTTAGGCTATTAATACTCATTAAGTTTGCACCTAAATACCTAAAAAATGGAACCACGAGGGATTTCTTTTGGTGAAACATGTCTGGAACCCTAAGGGTGCTGTGAACCCAGAAAGTTTGAGCACCACTGCTCTCTACACCAAGGCCACCACTTTCAGGGGAGGAGGCAGGCGGCTCTGAGCCTCTCCAGGCAGGACTGAGGCATGAGGGAGGGGGGCTGAATGCCTTGAAACAAGATAAAACAGGAACAGGAAACCCATTCTGTTAGCTGCCCCCAAGTCATTGTTTATTTAGCACCAGCCGTGTGAGCACATCAGAAACTTTGTCCTCTTGGTTCTCCAGCAAGACGGGCAGTTCATTCATTCAGCAAACCCACACTCAGTGTTTCCTCTGTGTCAGACGCTGTGCTGATCCCGTGATAAATGAGGCATAGTCTCAGTCTTCAAAGTTAGGAGAGGGAAGAGAGGAGGGAAGATGGGAGGCAGGAAGCAAGATGACATTATTCTTGCTTTTACAAGAAAAGCTCTGAGCGAGACAGGCTCAGAGAAGTTAAGTAAATGACCCAGAGTCACACAGCGTGAAAGAAGTTGGATTATGACTCACCATCAAGACGATGTCTTACAACCACTGTGCGTGGGCCCTCATGGTCTAATCTGAGCGCTCAAATACTGGCATGTAAAGCAATATTTCTTACCACTGAAGAAGGATGTGGACAGTGTGGCACTGGCACTAGGACAGGCATATAGATCAGTGGAATGGAATCGAGAGCCCAGAAATAAACGTCTATGATCGATTGATTTTTGAGAAAGATACCACGGGAAAAATAGTCTTTTCAACAAATGGGACTAGGGACAAATGGAGATTCACACGCAAAAGAACAAAACTCCCATTGCCTTTGGAGTCAAGATGATGTAATACAGAATTGTACACCTGAAATCTATGTAATTTTACTAACAATTGTCACCCCAATAAATTTAATAATAAAAGAAAAAGAATAAAACTCAACTCAAAATGGGTCGTAGAGCTTATAAAACTTTTAGAAGAAAATATAGGAGTAAGGGTTGATGACCCTGGATGAAACAATGGTTGCTTAGATATGATACCAAAAGCACAAGAGACAAAGAAAAAAATAGACAAATTTAACTTCATTAAAATTAGAAACTTTTATGCTGCAAATGATACCAACAGGAAAATGAAAAGATGGTGATGGGAGAAGTTAACTAGATTTATTGTGGTGACCATTTCACAATGTATACAAACATTGAATTATTATGCTGTGTACCTGAGACTAATGTTATATGTCAATTATACCTCAATTAAAAAATGCAACAGAAACAATAAAGTGAAAAGACAACCCACAGAATGGAAATTATTTGCAGATCGTATGCCTAATAAGGAATGTGCATCTAGAATATACAAAGATACTCAAAACTCAATAATAAAAAGACAAATAACCCAATTAAAAAATGGGCAAATGAGTAGGTATTTCCCCAAAGGACATATACAAAGGTCCAGTAAGAATTAGAAGGTACTCGGCATTATTAGTCATTATGTAGGAACATACAAATACAAAACCACTAAGATGGCTATAGTCAAAAAGACAATGACAAGTATTGGTGAAGACGTGGAGAAATTGAAAGCCTCATACACTGCTGGTGGGAATAAAAAATGGCACAACCCTTTGTTACGCAGTCTGGCAGGTCCTCAAAATGTGAAACCTAGAGTTACCACGTGACCCAGCAATTCCACTCCTAGCTATGTACCCAACAGAAATGAAAATATATGTGCACACCAAAACTGTACACGAACGTTCACAGCAACACTTTTCACAATAGCCAAAATGTGAAAACAACTCAAATATCTGTCAACGGATGAAGTGATAAGCCATATGTAGTATATCTATACTATGGAATATCATTCAATGGTAAAAAGAAATGAAGTAGCGATGAATGCTGTAACATAGATGAACTTTAATTATGCGAAGTGAAAGAAGCTAGTCGCAAAAGGCCACATAGTGTATGATCCCATTTATATGAAATGTCCAGAATAGGGAAATGTACAGAAACAGAACATAGATTAGTGTCTGTCAGGGGCTGGTATTGGGGTAACTGGGGAGTGACTATTAATGGATGTGGGGTTTCTTTGTGGGGTAGTACAATGTTCTGTAATTCCATGTGGGCGATGGTTGCACAACCCTGTGAATATGCTAAAGCCATTGAGTTGTATACTTTAAATGGGTGAATTTTATGGAATTTTAATGACTTGTATAAAAGTCATTGGGGATGGGGAGGGCTGTGCGTACAGCTATGGACAGAGGCAGGGGCCAGCGTTACGGAACCTGGAGTTTTCTACCGCAGGCAGTAGGGAGCTCTAACAGCTTTCTGGCAGGGAGACACGAGGTGAGGGGCTGCTCTAGAAACCTGGGGCAGATGTTCAGACCTGATTTAGGGCAGTGTTGGAAGAGGGGGTGAGGGAGTGAGCAGGTTTGGGAGTGCTTTAGCAGGCATCATGGACTGGATTTGGTCACGGATCAAATGGAGGAAGGGTAAGGAGAGTCTGAGTACAAGAACACACACAGAATAGAGCCTCAGGAAATACATGCAGAACAAAGGAATGAATGAGCGTAGCTCCTTGTGGATCTCACTGTGGTTCCCAGGTCTTGATTCACTTCCTGAGAAACCTCCCTAAAACGATATCAGGTTCAAGGTCTAGAACACAACAGCATCCACCCATCTGCTCTCCACTCCCTCTTCCACTGGAGAAAGAGGACGGAAACTAATATTTATTGAGAGCTACTGGGCAAGGATGGCCTGATGGGGACACCTTCCCATTGTACCTACCCCTGACCTGGGCGTGCAGTAGGTGCTCGGCAAGTCTGGGTTACACTAATGAGTGAGTGGAAAAACACCTCACGTTGAATATCCTTAACAATCATATAAAGTTAATATAATAACCAACATTTTGACAATGGAGAAACTGAGGCACAAAGAGCTTAAATGACCTCCCCAAAAGCCTGAAGGTAATGACTTAAGGAGTCAGGACTGACAAAGGCAAATTGGCTAGGTGTTGAATTCTCGGTCCCAAACTCACATTTATTCATTATTTAGTCATTTGTTTAATTGAATACTAATTAAATTAGGAGATGCTTTTGGTGCCTGCACCATATCTCTGTGGCTTTACCATTCCAGGGCATTCCAACCCAACTGCCAACTGCCAACATGTGTGCTTTATTGCCCAAGGGTTTCTTGAGGGCACTGAAGTTTCTCCAACCATGAACATGGTGGAATGGAACATCTGGGAATTAATGACACTACCCCTTCCTCACCCCTAGGGGCAGCTTTCAGCCCACAATATAAGAGTTGGTGTACACATACCCCAGCTCCCTCCGTCACTCAGTTCCATACCATCTCCCGCAGGTCCCTGGGAGGGTTAGGTCCTAGCCACCCACAGTGGTAACCCCATAGAGGTGTCCTTTCCTTCCTCACTTCCCCACTCCCACACAGGTACGCCCTGGAATTGCCCACATGCCCTGCCGTTCTTGTCTCAGGGACTGTTTCTAGGGGAGTCCAAACTCACACAGTCACCTCCTCCATGCGAGGCACTAGGGCGTAGGTTGGTGAGCAAATTGGTGAGGTTTGGTTCTCTTAGGGCTCTCTGGCTCATGGGGCTGACAGGCAACCCTCACCCATGAGGGGTTATCAACGTGCCTTCCCCAACCAAACCCAGTTCCTGATATTCTGTTACCTTGAAACCAGCATCTTCCTGCTCCTCCTCTTCCCAGCCCAGTTTGCCTAAACCTAACTAATCCTGCAGACTCTGGAGATTCGATTCCCAGCCCACTTCGGGCTTTTGACGACCTCACCATGACGAAGGCTGTAATTCCCATGTCTGATGGAAGCTGATGCAAAAACCAGGGCAACACTCAGAACCCAATTGAGGGTGAGCAGCAAGACCCTCCTTCTGCTCCCCACGCCCTACTCCAGGCGAAAGCAATTAAGTCATTTGCTGTCGGGACCTGGAGGTGGCAGTAACATATAATCACAAACATAAACAGTTTTATATGGTAATTACGAATTCTGCCTATTTTTTTTTATCAGGGTAACCCAGACCGAAGATTATTTTCTGCTTGATAAAATTCTAATTTTGATCCATCCTTCCCTCTCCTCCACCCAATTTTGGAAGGATTAAGAAGGGGCTATGGGTGATAATTTGGGATATAACAGAATCAAGGCCTCTAATTTCAGGTCTTGTACTACATGGCTTCCACGGAAGTCAAATTGCGGCTGACACTCCATCGCATGTTAGGTTAAATGTCCACATGGTAACAACCCACCATTCCATGGCCAGCCCCAACCCAGGCCGCCATTGTGTCCTGTCTGGATTTCTCCACTGGCTTCCTGGTTGGGCCCAAATCGTTCTTTTTCAAAATCACGTATCTTCCTGCCTAACTGCTCCTCCCCAGGTGCCTGGGGCTCACTGTCTTGCTAAATGGCACCTGTATTATCGCAATGCAAACCTAGGAGTTATTGTGTATTCCAGACTAAGTCTTACCCATCTGCTTCCCAGATATACCCAGGAAATCCGCAGTCGCCTTCTACTCCATTACAACTTGGTTCTAAGTCACCTTCTCATCTTCTCTCACCTGGGTGGTCACCCAGCTTCCCCTCTTGGCCTATCCTTATGCTCTACCCCTAACGGACTACCCACTCACCACCCAGCAGCCACTCAAGAGGCATCTTTTAAGACATCAATCCAATCATGCAATGACTTTTCATTGCACTTAGGAAAACATCCAAATTGTGTGTTATGACCCTGCCTGGCCTCCATTTCTGCCTCTCTACCTGTACCAGTCTCACCTTCAGCCATTATACTCCAGGGCTCTGCTGTACCCCCTCCCCCCGACCCCCGCCTCCATCACTGTTCCCACGTGTCTTGCAGAGGCGACGCCTACTTCTCATTCATGTCTTAACCCAAATACCCGTCCTCAGGGCGACCTTCTTTGACTACCTTAGGCTCAGCAAAGTCTTGCCCAGCTTATGCCATCTTATCACTCTATTTTATTTTGGAGTCTTTACCTAAAAATTATTGTATACATGTATGTATTTAGTTCTTTACTAGCTTATCTCCTGCTCCTAGAATGTATACCCCAAGAGGGCAGGGACTTTGTCTGGTGTGTTCCGTACTCCATCTCCAGGCTCTCGCAGAGGACGTGGCACATAACAGGTGCTCAATAAACAATTGCCAAGTGCATGGATGGACGGCACCTTTCGTGGTTCCTTGGGAAGCCTTCCGTGAAAAGGCTGCCAGACTTCTTTTATCCTGCGACTACAATGATATATTTATAAGGTAATCAGCGTTTGAAAAGTTCCTCGTAATAGTAACTGGAGCTTAACAGACAAATAAAACTGAACACCATTAAGGAGGTTTTGTGGTCACTGGGGTGGAGCAAGTGAGCTAATCGCCCAACTCCCAGCAATTAAGTCAATTAACTATTTAGACATATGCTGAGCCATTTCCCGGCTTGAGTTTCCTGGGGACATCTGTGAAATTTGTGCCACTTATTTATGGTGTAAGCTTCTGGTCTGCATTACTAACTGGATTGAGTGGGGAAGGGAGAGGTGGCTGGTTAAGTAAGAAAAAAGTCAGTACTGCAGCGAAGGTGCAATAAGCTGTATGTTTTCCTCCATGGGCATTTTTCACTCCCTCCTTCCCTGTGTGCAGAAAGGATAGGGAGATGTAGCCACCACTGGCCTTGACTTATTCACGTAGCATGTTCGGGGCTGTGTTAAGGCTGGTGTGAGTCACTGAGGGAAAGAAGAAAGGAGAAAAGTGAGTGGGGGTATCTCCTGGGGACACAGACTCAGTCCTGGGTTCAAATTCTGACTCCCCCCTCAGTCGCTGAGCTTAAATGTTCTCATCTGGGGAATTAGAGAGCCTTCCCCACAGGCTCGTGGTGAGAATTGAAGGAAACAAACAGTATAAAGTCAGTGCCAGACACAGGGGAAGTGCCAAATCATGGTTGTTATTACTCAAAGGCTAAATAAAGAAAAAGAGGTAGAAAGGGCACAGATAGAGGCGTCAGACACAGCTCCTTGGAACCCCAGTTCTTCTGGGTGTTTCAGTGCCTCATGCAACGAACTTCACCTCTCTGAGCCTCAGCGTGCTTGTTTCAGCCATGGGGCTAATGACAGGAGGGGATCTTCAGATCAATTGGGTCTGACACTTAAGAGGCCCTGGCCTGTTTGTCCCCCTCACCCCATCTGATCCTTTCTTGCCTTTGAAGAAGAAGGAAGGGAAGGGACTTGCTCCAGGTCACTGAGCAAGTTACATAGCTGGAGCTCAGGTCTCTAATTCTGATTTTAGAACCGTTTCCACCTTGCCTTGCTCAGGCACTTTCCTACCGTGAAACCCAAGTTGCCCTTTCAAGGAGAGATATGTTCCCGGAGACAATTAGCATGTATCGATTGGGTGTTTTCTTTTTTTCCCAAGCACTGCATAAAGGCTTTCACCGATATTATGTCATTTAAACCTTACAAAGAAATTCTGTGAGGTGTGTTTTATGGATAAAGAAAAGACTCAGGAAGGACGAGTGACTCACCCCAGGTAACACAGCCAGGAAATGGTACAGTTGGGATTTGAACCAAGCGCTGGCTGAGTCCAATGCCCTTCCCCGCTGTGCTCCCCTGCCCATGGCACGCACACTGTGATTTTTTTTTCCACATGGTACTACAGTTTGCAAGGAAACGAAAGCATCCTAGTTTCAAGATTCATCAATGGCTTTTGGAGAGGGCCCTTATCCCCCTCCCCCAACCCCCAGCCCCAGCTGTCACCCTCCTCCTCTCCTTCTCTTACTTCCCCCCTGCAGGATCCCAGAAAGCAGTGGGTCTTTGGCTAAGGATGGAGAACAGCCAGATGGACCGGACTCCTGAAACGGAGACTGAACCTCCACATCAGAGATGGTCCCCACACACTACGTCCAGGAAGCCATGCTGGATCTGCCAACATCCCAGGCCTTTAGGCTCAACTCAGCCACATCCCTGCCTAGGATTTTGGAAAGCACTGAAAAGACATCCCTGCATTGAAAACATATCTCTGATCTCCTGAGGCCAGGGCAGCAAGGTTGCCCACGACTGTTTCTTCCTGGCAACGGTCAACACCAGCGGTGCCAGAAAGAGGATGGAACAGATCCCCAGCGGAGAGCGTTGCTCAGGTTTCAGCAAGTGCTGAAGCACCGGTTTCTGGCTACTGCTTCACTTGGACAGCGGGGTGGGATGGAGGGGCATTTGTCCCATCTCCTCCTTCTGGAGAGTGCTTTATGGTTTGCGAAGCTTCTTAGGGCATGCGATATTCTTTCCTCAGTGTGGTCATAATAACAATGGCATATATGTATATGTGTGTTTTTCACACACCTATGTATTTACTGCTTTATCTACCTAGCTTTATGTAGATTCTCACAGGCTCTGGCTTATAAGTTAGCAGACATGAAAGCAAACAGTCACACGCTAATAGAAAGAAGGACAAGATACTAGAGGAGTGACTATTACACTTTGATGTATGCAAGAATGATCTCGGAAGTTTATCAAAAATGTAGATTGCTGGTCCCAACACCAGTGGGTCTAGGTGGAGGCCTGGGAATCTAGATGTTAAAAATGTCACTGAACTGTGCACTTTATACAGGTTAATTTTATGCTATGTAATTTTCACCTCAATTTAAAAAAAAAATAGTAGGCCCTGTGAATCGGTACCACAAACTAGGGCATTCCATAGACAAGGCTTCCTATGGAAGGGGCTATCTGAATCTTCTTGGAGATTGCCAGGTGGGCAACGCAGGGAAAGGCATTCCAGGCTCAGGGAACGGCATGGGAAAAGTTTGGAACAAGAGATAACATGAAAATGAGGAGCCAGAGACCACATGACAATTGATGGGAAAGAGGTGTAGGGGCCAGGACACAGGAGGCCTTACTGGCCAGGCTGAGGTGTTGAGTTGTCACCCTGATGGCTCTGCAAGTCCTGAAGTGTGTTTGATGAGATTGTACTTAGCAACAATCACAGGCTGACCCACGGGGACTAGACAGGGTGGGCAGACATGACATACAAGGCATAGTAGCGAATTCTAGTGGAATCAACATCTCACAAGTGAACGCAGAAATCCGTAGAGTAATAAGAGAACACCTCCCTGAGCCACTTGCATTTTGAAGCCTTTGTAATAGACATACTTAAACTCGTTACATAAGTTAGGCCAGTATATAGAAATTCCTTTTCTCTCTTAACAACGTCACATGGACATGTTCCCCCAGTACTGTGCATAGTAAACTGCGTCATTCTTTTTAAGGGCTGCATAGTATTCCATCGTAGGTTACATTCGGTTGAACTTGTAGATGTGCCACCATGTTTACTTTTTCCTTACAAAAATCGCCATTTTGGTTTACGTAAATAACTCTTCCCTACTTGATGGAGAATGAGGTTGTTTCCAATTTTCTTTGCTGGAGTTAATAATGGTACAATGGTCCTCCTTGAAAATATATCTCTAAGCCTCTGTTCTCTAAGATAGATTTCTGAAAATAGAATCCCTGGGTCAAAGGGTGGACGTATTTCAATTTTTGATGTGTACTGCTATGTGTTCTCTAAGGAAAAAAAACAACAAACCATCACCCATTTACACTCCCAGTGAGATGAAACTGATACAGGAAAACTATTAAAACTGTATCTCTCAACACCTATCCAAGACACTACATCATGAACACCCCCCAAATCTCAAAGCACACCACATAAAGCATTTCCTCTTGTGCGGTCTAAAGATTGCACCCACAATGTTCAAGAGGGCTTATTTTGCACCATCCTTGCAAACAGTATGTGGTATCATTAAAGAAAAATGTGCTGATTGGACCATTGAAAACTATTATTCTTGTAAATTGCATTTCTTTCATTGCGAGTGAAGGTTAACTTGTGTTATATGCTTATTTGGCCATTGCTATGCCTCCTTTGATTAATTTCACATTCATGTCCTTTGTAAAAAAATTACATTTGTTCTTTGTTTTCTTAATAATATCCAAGAGCTCTTTACATAACATGTCTATTAACCCTTTGCCTGGTGTGTATGAAGCAAATAATTTTTCCCAGTGTATTAGACGTCTTTTCTTTTTTAAAACTGTAATTATTTTCATTTTATGGAGTTTAATCAATCTTCATTTTATTTTATAGCTTATTATTTTGTTTTCATAATTAGAAACATCTTCACTGCTTGAGGTCATAAATTGCCAATCCACTTTTTCATTTGGGGGGTCATAGAGTTTTATGTTTTACTGTTAACTCCAATCCACTGGGACTTGTGCTTGCTGAATGGCTGTGAAGGAGCAATTTAACTCTGTTTTGTTCTCTCGTGGTTAAATATTTGTCCCAATGCTATTTGTGGAGTAATCTTTTCCCAAGCGAGTTGAAATGCGATCTTTATTACATGTAGATTTTTACAAATCCTCAGGTCTGTTTCTAAATCTTCTCTAGATTACATTTCCTGGGTCTCAGTTCTGCTTCTGAGGAAGGTCTTTCTCATGTTTCTCTCCATTCATTCATCAGTCCATCTATCCATCCATCCATCCATCCATCTAGACATTCATTCATTCATTCATTCATTCACTTTCACTCATTCACATTAGTTCAATCTATGAGGTACTGTATATGGGCTTCTAGGATTAATGATACGACATCAGCTCCTGTATATGTTCTGAACCAAGCACCGGGCTCTGCCCTTGCTCCATCTTGTTGACTTCTCTCACTAACCCTATGAAGTAGACACTACTTTTAACCTTGAATTGCAGATGGGGAAACTGAGGCTCAGAGAGACTAATTAGCTTGCCTGAAGTCCTTTAGGTAGTAAGCTCCAGAGGATACATTCAAACCCAGGTCAGCTTACTGCTGCTTTTAACTCTAACGCTGCTGCTTCCTTTGTGCACTCGTTGCTCATATTTACTGTGCATCTACTGCGTGCTGGAACGCCTTCTGGGCACTGTAAATCCAGACAGAGTCTGCCTGTGGAGCCCAGAGGAGGAGGCAGTCTGATGGTGGTGGCAGGTCACTGAACAGGTCATCCAGCGTGACCTAAGACTAAAATAAGATGATCACGTACAAATCCTGCTGAGGGTTTCTCTGACAAAGCAAAGGCTTCCAGCTCTGGAAAGATGACTTTGCTGTCAGCCCTGCAAATTAAAAAGCTCATTTATAGGTGAGATATAGAAGTCTGGAGCTAGGATTTTCGGGACCTAGCATCCATCCATTTGCGGTTTGGATATGGCTGCCATGCCAAGAATCAAGGACTCTGGACAGCCTTTATGGGACAGAGTGCGGGCCATAAGAGAAAATGAAAAAAAAAAAAAAAAAAGGGAAAAAAAAATCAACACCCTTCAAATCGGCCTTCTGGGCCCCATAGCTTCTGAAAACCTCGCCATCTGTCCACATAAGCATGTTCCAAAGTTTTAAGTACCTCTTTTCATGAAGTCCATTAAAGTTAACCTGGCCTCATAATATATGGGGGAAATCTGCTATAAATAGAGGTAAATAGAGATTGTAAAGATAAATAACAATACCCACATGTGAGCACTGATAATGTACTCTATTTATGGCCCGACGCTAAAAAGGGATGGCCAGCAGTACTGCGTCTTTAATGACTTACTTTTGCCTTGGCAGCCTGCGTTCCCTGTTAAGGTGCTAAAGATTCAGTGACACAAAAAGCTTACAGATAATTAAATATTGATTTTTGTTTTCTAATCCTATATAAAAATTGTCCTGGGTCTCCCAATGGTGGTTTTATCTCACCAGGACACAGGGAGAGGGGAGGGCATCTGTTAACCCTCTTTGCACCCCCTTTGTGTTGTGTAACACTGGGCTGTGGTTTCGATGAGGGGAAGTGTCCGGGGTTGGCTTCCTGGGCATATGACCTCTGCAGTCACACAGGGCCCTGCTGGGTTGATTTGAATGCTCTCCTGGCTTCCTCTTAAAACGCTTAAACATTTTTGCACAAGAGGATCCTGCATTTTCATTTTGTACTGGCTCTGCAATTATGCAGCTAGTCCTGGAGGCTGGTCCTACAAAGAAATTGGGGTGACCAGTTCTGGACCTTCAGCAACCCTGCTGCTACCCAGCATGCTGTCTTACTCTCCTGCCCCAAATCTTACCAGCCATGCCAGAAACCTCAAATCTGGGAAGATGGCCAGAGAGAAATTTGTGATGAGAACAGTTCTTCTCCCACCCTTTCCTTCCTTCTTTCTCTCTCTCTCTCTCTCTCTCTCTCTCTCTCTCTCTCTCTCTCTCTCTCTCTCTCTCAAACAAATATATTTATATATATGCACCTCATTGCCAGTTTGCGTCTGGAGTGCGGCATGGGACATCTGGCAGTGTGGCAGAGTTTCTGGCTGGCTGGCTGGCTGGCTGGGAGGGGGTGGCGTCCGCAGCCATGCCAGGCCATGGGCTTCGACAGCAGACAGAATCTGAGAGGAGAGACGGATTTAGAGCTGGATCCTGAGCCAGATCCTGCCGTGTGTTTGCTGTGTGGCCTTGGGCAAGTGAATACCTTTCTATGCCTCAGTTTTCCCATCTGCGAAATAGAGATATTCATTCTGGCCCCTCTGCCTGCCCCCCACCCTACCCTCTCAGCAAAACTGTTGGGAAGCACCTTGGTTTTTAAAAATTAGCATCTGCAAAACACTAAGAATAGAGAATGCTTATGTAAGTTCTTTATAGATGTTAACTAATTCATGCTTACTCAAAGCTTTGCATATTCAAAGTCATTTAAACCTCACAATAACCTTGTGAGGGAGGTATTATTATAAACACTCCCATTTTACAGATGGGGAAAAATTAAGCACAGAGAGGTTAAGTAACTCAGCTAAGGCTGCACAGCCAGAAAATAGCAGAGCAGGAGTTTGAACCTTGTACTCTGGCTGCAGAGTCCTTTCTTCTAAACCACTATACAGGCCTATGTCTAGTTCTTTTGATGCCTCCTACTACGGGAAGCTCAAACTAGGGTCCAGCAGACCAAAAGTGGCCCACAGAGCATTTTTGATTGATATTTCTACACAGTACCAGCCTGCATTGCATTTGAAATTTCAATCAGTTGCCAATATTGAAAAAGAATCTCAAGAATTCTACATTAAAACATAGATTTCCAGCATCTCTTAGATGCTCTGGTGATATTGGGCTCCTGTATCTACATGGCAAAAACCTTCCTCAGTCCTTACCACTCCTTATTGTTTCTTTGACACTGACACTCTATTTCCTCATTATTTTATTGCATCTACCCATTGCCCTCTCATTTGAGGTTGGACAATTAAATTGACGAACTCATCCTAGAAAAAGTGTTACATACCTCAATGCTGAATATCACGATGGTCACCTTCGAAGTACTCCCCTTGGGAAGCTATGCACTGACGCCAGCATCTAGTCTGCCCTTCAAAGCAGTTTTGGAACTCTTTCCCTGGAATGGCCATCAGAGCTGTGGTCGTATTACGCTTGATGTCCTGAATGTCATCAAAATGTCTTCCTTTCAATAGTTCCTTTATCTTCAGGTAAAGAAAGAAGTCGTTGGAAGCCAGATCAGGTGAGGAGGGAGGGTGTTTCAATACAATTATTTGTTTACTGGCTAAAAACTCCCTCACAGACAGTGCTGTATGAGCTGGTACATTGTTACGATGCAAGAGCCATGAATTGTTGGCGAAAAGTTCAGGTCGTCTAACTTTTTCACACAGCCTTTTCAGCACTTCCAAATAGTAAACTTGGTTAACTGTCTGTCCAGTTGGTACAAATTCATAATGAATAATCCCTCTGATATCAAAAAAGGTTAGCAACATTGTTGCAACAAGTTCATGAACTTAATTGTCATACCTCGTACATCAGCTGTCTAGCCCCTGGGGAATCTCAGTGTTTGGCCCTTCCCTGGGGTGGTAAGGATCTGCTTATAGAAGCAGAAAGCTCCCTCCTTGTGGCTTTATAGGCAGTGTCCCCTCTGTGGGTGGCACCATATGTAGAAGGAACAATTAGTTTTATTGGTGGAGGGGGTGGGACAAAGGAGTCCAGAGGTGAATCAAACTCCTGAAATGAGCTTGGAGCCCTGAGGCTCCTTTAAGCTTTGGTCCTCAATTTTAGGACCTCAATTTTAGTAATGGGCCTCAATTTTAGTAATTCCATGAAGCTAAGATGGAAGGATTCCAAATTTGAAAAAAGAAAAAAAAAGTATAATTCTGATATTCTGAGATTTTACGATCCAAGTAGTTTAAAATTCTAAGACCTCCAAATTCTAGTATTCCATGCCTCCAAAATTCAAAATCTTTATTGTAAAGACCCTCTGATCCTAAAATGTCATGATGCAAGGTTACACACTTCCTAGAAATGATGATACTATAAAGGAAGAGTGCTAGAACGTTATGGCTCCCTGCTGCTAAGATCTTATGATTTGGTGATTTGGTGATTCTCAGCTCTATAAAGTCAGAGAGAAGTTGATTCACAGGTAACAGAACAATAGAGACAAATGAGGCTGTCTGGTTGTGGACCTACGATAAGGAGAGGTTGGGATTTTCCCTTGACCATTTAATCTGATGTGACTGTTCCTTCATTTGCCTAATGAAATCAGTGCCACCAAAACAGGGATGTGGAAATCTAGGTGTCTCACTTTGAACAAAGCCAGTATGTAAACATCCAGCATTAAACAACAAACTTTAAGGATTGTGTATTTGTTCGGCAAGTTTCATAGATCCATCAACGTCCCCCACATGTCCTTCTCAGGTTGTATTTAATGAATGAAAGCCCTGATAAATGGAAAGTCGGAATAGATTAAAGGCAGTTTGATCTCAGGACAAGGAGTGTGGCAGGATGGTTTTGGGCCAGAGAGGAGTAGAGCAAACTTGGGCTGCTTCCGCTGGAAGAAGGAAGCTATTTAGCACGACCCTGGAAATGTCACAGTATCCATGAGTCAGACCAATGGGAGATACGTTTTCAGGTCAATCTTAATGTGGAGGTGACTCTTTCCAAAGCCTTTAGACCTGGCATGGATGGACCACTGAAGCAGCTGGCTTGGAATACAGTGCCAGCCTGGAGAAAGAGAGAGTGACAGGGCCAAAGTGAGCACAAAAGGAGTCATTTCAGGATACTGAAGGGAAGATATTTTGTACAATGCATTGGAGGGCACACATCTCATCAGCGATGTCATTGCAAATATCTCAATACTTGGTGCCAATGTTAAGCAATTACATCTATAAACAGGAAAGTTTCTCTGCAAATGAAAAAACAAAAACAAAAAATGGGGATTCTGATACCAGGATGCCACAGTCTGCACACAAAACATGAGTCAACACTGGAAGCCCTCGCTCTCGATGCTACTGACATCTGGGACCAGATAATTCTCTGTGGTGGAGGATTGTCCTGTACCTTGTAGGATGTTGAGCAAAATCCCTGAATCCCTGGCCTCCAGTCAGGAGATGCTAATAGCATCTTTTCCCCCACAATTTTGGCCATGAAAAATATCTTGAGGCATTGGCACAGGCAGAACTTGGTGAAAGATTCCAGGTTACTCCAGAAGATTGCTGTGACTCTGAACCACATCATATAAGGATTTCCATCAATGTCCCAACGTGGACATACTCGTAATTAGCAACTCATGTCAGAATTCTACTGTGTGCCCCTTGGAGTCTGTTGCGTGTAATTATGCTGGAATTATCAGTAGCATTCTCCTTCCAGGAAGGGGATTCAGCCATTCTCAAAAAATTCTTTGTGGTGACTTCATTAAGCCCCACTTAAAGAAGTCCTCTAGATATTACAATGGATTCAAGGACGCAAGGTGGGCTCTTTTGGACAAAAACAAATGTAATCTCCCTGGATGGGAGATTGTATTAACTGGATGGATTTCTCCCTGAAGATTCTACATGGCAAGAAAGTAGGATGCCTAATATATAATAAACACGCAAGAAACCTGAGCTATATTAACGAATCGTTCTCATGGATCACATCTCAGTACTGGGATTTACCCTCCAAGGCAAGATGAGAAAACCGGTTCATTCTTTCTGCCAGTTCTGAGCGGTGAATAGTGCTGTCCTGAAGTGAAGTTTTAAGAAGGATTCTGAGGGTGTGTCCATGCTCAGGAGAAATGCCACGGACTAAGGGTGTCTACTTTAGGTGGGGGTGGGTGGGGGGCTCTGGACAGCCTAAGAGGCCAGGAGTGCATCGCTTCCTGATCAAACTGGGAGTCAGAAAAATCCTTCCAGCTGCCAAGTGGAGTCTGGATTAGAAAGACCGGAGACAATGTAAGAAACAAACCATACCAGGTACTCTGGTAGACAGAATTTAACACCGGGACTCAGTGGGTCTGGTGTTGACAAACCAGAAAGGCAAACGGGGGACGCCGAGGAAACACAGATGAAGTAATTGCAGGAAGCATCTATCACTCTTGGGCTCAGAGAGCCAAGGGAGAATTTGGAAAAACAAACAAACGAAACTTGGAGAGGGGACCTGAACGCTGCTGGCGCTCAGGAGCTCGGGGAGGAACCATACGGAGCGTGGACACAGACTTCCGAAGAGGGGCTTCCTGAGGGGATATAAAAATGCCGGTTATTATTGTGAGGAAAACCGGCACTGGAACCAGCTGTCACTGCTGGGATGAAGAACCACTGCTTCCATGATACTGACAAAAACTGCTCGCCAACACGGACAAGCACCTCCCCTCCTCCGTTTTCCACTAGCGCCCTCTATGGGCAGAGGCTAACATAGACCCAGAGGGCAAAGTGAAAATGCTTTGTGCAGAAATACCAGCCCCAGTACCAGAAGGCAGAGATCCCAAGAGCAGGCTTGGAGCTGAGGGGCACCTTGTACGAAGGTGGAGGCTCAGAGAGATGAACAGACTCTCCAAGTGACATGTCCAGAGCTGGACGAGGGCCCTCCTGCCTTCTAATCCTGGTCCCCTGTCTCTGGGCTCCCAGTTACCTAGAAACTTGCAAGCTCCTGGCGGATAGGTGTGATGCTTTTCATCTCAATACTGAGCATCCCCCAGCATGCTTTCACATGCTCCAGTCACTTAGAATCACTCCTTTACCTCTGTTTGCTAGAAATAGGTGTCTGAGCAGTAACTGATTCCTGCCTCACGTGCAGGGTTTTTCTCATCACTCCTGGGGTGGCAACGGCGTTGGGTCCAGACCTACTTTCCAAGTTGCTCATGAAGCACCTAGTGAGAACTGTATGGGCAGAGGGATTCATGAAGGGACGTAACCCCACCCCAGCATCTCTCAAAGCATCACAAGTACCTACTCGCTCTGATCATTTCCCCAAGCGGATCAGACCTCAGAGGTGTCATTGATCATGTGACTGTGCCTCTTTCTTTTTATTTGGCACCTTTTTATTAGTTGCAGCTCTCCTAAAAGAAGAAGACTTCCCTTTCTGTCACATCTCAGGGCCTGTAGAGAGATAAGGTTATTCCTCTAATGTACTGGGCAAAACTCTTTGTGCACAAACGATATTTTCTTCCGGAACCTGCACACACATTATGCAGGAACATTAAATATTTTACCCAGGGTAAAAAAAAAAAATAGAGAGAGATTTCTTGCAAAGTGAATTTTCTTCTCCTTTTCAGGGCTTCATCAGGGCTGAACCCTCCACACCCTTTTGTGAAGGCAGAGCTCATGAAAACCCTGAGAATAAAAGTGGGACTTGATTTTATGCTAATATATGTAAAGAACGTAACTATGGAGTCATAGGTAACACAATGAACTTAAGTTTTTTTCTCCCTTTTTATTGAATCATAATGACTAGTTTCCATAGCAATTACTGCATCAACTTGTACATTACCAGGAAGATCTACTGTACTTTTTCCTAGCCATCCTTCTAAACATTTCTACTTTTTTTCTTTTTAACCATGTTCTAGAGGGAAAACATGAGCCCTTTCGGTTTGGCAGCAATTGGGGAGCGTATTTCAGGAGATTAATAAAGCCGACTGGGGTGTTTTTGTTTTCTAAGTTCGGCGGTTGATTCTCCATCTTCAAGCACTCCAGCTCCTTGTCAGGCAGACACAGAGGAAAGGAGGCAAGCAGGAGAGAAGAGAGGTGATGGGGGAGGAAAGAGAGGCACTCTGGGTGAGGAGGAACTCGGAAGGAGCATGCCTCCAGATTCCACATTTGTGTCTCTGTTGATTCTGGAACAGTTCGAGAGGCATCCCCTGGGATGGCTTCCCTCTCTTCTCACACCGGGCTTGCAGGATGTTTCTAAGCTCACAGAAGATCAGGCATGGGGGACACGTACTGCTATCTCTTTGGTAGCCTTGAAACTGGATGTGGGAGACTCCCAGTTGCTTCCGGGGCCCCACGAGGGGATGGGGAGATGAGAATCTGGATACCCCCTCCATTCAACACCTCCCCCAACCCCCCATCCCCCGCTTCCACCAGTGGCTTCATTTTCTGAGCTTTTCATCTTGGTTTCCCACATTGTATTTCATTTCCAGAAAGGCCTCTGCAGCTGATGGCTATTTGCAGACACCTCTTTCCAGTTGAAAGATGAGGAAGTGACACCTAAAGAGGAATAAATTGGCTGCAGCCACTGATGTGAAGAGTTAGGGGTGTGGCCAGGGCTAGCTTCCAGCTATGGGATGCCTGACTGGTCTCGCTGCACCCCGCTGAAGGTCACTAGACAGATTATTGTCACAGGCTCTGGGAGACAAGAAGACCGTGTGCTGGGCTGTGGGAACCCCATAGAGAAGGTTCAGAGCTCCCAATCCAAGAGAGGGGCAGGGGCCATGTCGAGACCCCTCCGCGCCTGTAGTATATTTGATAAGGGGCCTGCTTCACTCCCATTTGTGCACCAGCCTGCTGCCCCTGGCAGGATCAGAGGGGAGAGTGACACTTAGGCATGGCGGAGAGGGCCTGGTGGCTGGAGGCTCAGGCTCTGAATTCTGGCTGCTTGGGTTCTAGTCTCCTGGCTGTGCCTCCCTCACAGTGTGTTTGGGAGTGACTGATTTGCTCTGCCTCAGTTTCCTGATCTCTAAAATGGGACGAATGGCAGAACCCACCTGAGAGGCATTTGTACGGACCAAAGGAGATGATGCTGGGTAAGTGCTCACACCCGCGAGGTGATTTATTGTTTTCAATGGGCACACATGTCCTCACCTGTACCTGTGGTGTGACTTTGAATGAGCTCGTTAACATCTCAGAACGCTCACTGCCCCAGCTGTAAAATGAGAAACGTCTGCTGGGTAGTCTGGAGGGTTCTGCCTAGCTCTGAATTCCAAGGGTTTTGGATTCTAACAGCTTAGCTGGAGGGAGGGAAAGAGGAAGGAAGGGAGAGAGAGAGAGAGAGAGAGAGAGAGAGAGAGAGAGAGAGAGAGAGAGAGAGAGAGAGAGAGGGAGAGAGGCCTAAAGCAGCAGGGAAAATTCCCCAAGTGACAAGAAGCTCTGAGTTCACCAAAATGCTTAACCGAGATAAGAGGGATGTAACCGATGTTGGAAAGATTATTATGAGATTAATAAAAGTGATTAAGGGATTAAGACTTTCCAACAGAGATAGTGAAGGGACCACCAATGGGAAAATCCTTCCTCACGCTCTGTACTCAGCCTCTCTCCTTGATTTGTAAGTCCTCAGTCATGCCGCCTTCTAACAAAATGCTCTCGGCAGATGCTCAAATAGAATCCTGGCTTACGTTCGTCTTAGACACTAGGACAGCTCCACTCTGTCCCTTTTCCATATATACAGAGGCTGCCAAAAAAAATGTATACACATTTTAAGAAAGGAAAAAACTGTATTAAAATTGTAATGGTCAATTTATACCTATAACAAAAGATGCATACAAGTCATGGGTATACATGACTTTTTTGGCACCCCTGGTATAGATGAATACAGTCGTCCCTCGGTGTCTGCGGGGGACTTGGTTCCAGGACCCCCTGCAGATACCCAAATCCTTGGATGCTGACGTCCTTCCTATAAAATGGTGTAGTATTTGCATATCATCTAAGCACATCCTCCTGTACACATTAAATCATCTCTAGATTACTTATAATACCTCATACAATGTAAATGCTGTATAAATAGTTGTTACACTGTATTGTTTAGGGAATGATGACAAGAAAAAAAAAAGTCTGTGCATGTTCAGTACAGATGCAACCATTGTAGGCCTAACTACCTAGTACACATCAGCAACTACGTGCCATTTTTAAAAAAATGTTTTTGGTCCATGGTTCATTGAACCTCTGGATGCGGCACTCGTGAATATAGAGGGCAGACTGTATACACGGCCGCATGCACACACACACACACACACACACACACACACACACACACAAAGATGCAAACATAGACACAGACACAGACATATATCGTCAAATAACTGGGTTGCTTTCTGGGGATGTCTGAGGAGTTCAAGATATGCCTCCAGGGCCTGAGTTTGGAGCTGGGACAGCAAGGCTGTCTTACTGAGCGCAGGACTCCTGGTTGGAGAAACCTGTGGGAGGTGGCCTGGGTGTGAACCAGGCATCCTAAGGAAGTCGGGGCATATTGCGGGTGGGGGAGGGGGTGGTAGGGAGCTTACTTAGGAACTGAGAGATCCTGCTGAGGTCAACCTGTGCATTGAGCCTCAGCTTTCTCACCTGTATACTGGGGACAAAGATATACCCCTGACAGGGCTGAAAGACACTGTGAGTAGGAAAGCACCCTGGAAAGGAATTGCTGGGATAGTTTTGCAAAGTGCTTTCCAGAACCGTCACTGGAAGATTCTGGGCTTCTCTGTGGTGCTAGAATCACAAACAGAAACCTGCATTGACTGCACCTTCTCTGTCAGCAACTGGCTCTGACAGAGGAAGTGTGGTCAGGCCCAGTGCTTTGGACCCAGTCACCCCTCAGTTCCAAACCTGGCTCTATCTTTTACCAACTGTGTGATCTCCCCATTTCCTCATCTGAAAAGTGGTGTTGATTTTACTGTCTCATGGGTGAGCTATACGGATGACAGAAAATGACACATGAAAATAGCCAGGGATGGAGTACGGCATATGGCAGCTACGAAAGGAAAAAGAAATCCCTCCCCCCTTTTAACCCTACGCTGAAAGGTCTTTGCCCTCTTACCTGCGCCTTTTGCACTTGATATGAACTCCAGATTAGACGATGTGGCAGCCAGCCTCCCAGATGGCCCGCAAAGATGCCCATCTCCTGGCATTCACTGCCCCCCAGGCTGTACCAGGGGTGGATATGTGGCCAATGGATGAGGTGAACGTGATGCATCTCATGTCTGAGATTTGGTTGTAAAAAGACTCCTTACCATCTTGGTCTCTCTGTCTCTGTCTCTGTCTCTCTCTCTCTCATCACTCATTTGGGAGAAAGCCATATGGTGAGCAGCTCTGTGGAGAGGTCCACATGGTGAGGAACTAAAGCCTCCAGCCAAGAGCCACTGGAATGAACTTGGATTCCCCAGCTCTCATCAAATCTTCAGAGATTAAAGCCTTGGCTGACTGCTTGACTACACTGCTTGAGTGACCCTGAAACAGAACCTGTCAGCTAAGCCCCTCCCAGAATCCGGACCCTCAGATACTGTGATACAATGAAGGTTGGTTGTTTCAAGTTGCTAAGTATTGTTCCGCAGCAGTAGATAACTAACATAGATGAGATAGTGGGCTTAAGATCAGCCGTTCTGGAGTTGATATGAACAGAACCATTGTACTATGAGTGGCAAATGTGATTTCATGGTTTATTTCACAAAGATAATTTCAGCTACTGCCTTCTATCCACTCGACCCCAAAGGCCTTTGTCTTGTTTTTAGGATTTGCTCAGCAGTAAACGATAAGCCCCATTTTACAGACCAGTACACTGAGGCCTGAAGATGGAAACTGGCTTGCTCAAAGTCATGTGGCAAGTCAGATGCAAAGCTGGGCATAAAAATCAGGTCTCCTAACATGGCTTTGTGCATTCCTTCATTCAGTGAGTAGGTATTTATTGTGTGGCTATTTTGTGCTGGGCTCCGTGCTAGGTGCTCTCCCGATGGCCCAGCCTCAGGCAATCTTGACTTCTGGAGCACATGGGAAAAGATGTTGTGCACCAACTCCAGGGCTGGTTGTGTGTCCCTGGCTATGTTCAAGTGACAGGAGCTAAAGGCTCCTTACAATGGGGAAGACCTTTTCAGACCCCTATGCTCTGTCGCGAGCCCCTGCGGGCCAGCCGAGGCCAGGAAGTGCTAGCTCAGGATGGATAAAGAAATTCAATCTGGGAACCTTCCTAGCTTGAAAGAAGGAGGGCCTCGATCCGCAACTCAGCTGACTCCCAAAGTCTCCCAGCCCTGGACTGCTGCAGCTTGGCTCCAACCGCCTCTGCTGGGGGGACAGGGCTGGCCATCACCTTGCTGCTGCTGACAGCTTCCCAGCAGTCTGGTGGTACAATTTCTGCCGGCTCAGCCACCAAGAAAGATTCCAGCAAGATAGAGGAGGGAGGGGCAGGAGCAGGGGATAGCCACAGTCACAACAACACAGTGACAGGTCAGTGTGTTCCATGCCGGCACCCAGCCCGGAGCACAGCAGTTGATGCTGGGAGCTGATTGCTCCTGGAGGGGCTGGGCAGGCTGGGGAAATAAACACCCCGGGATCCTACAGTAAGATGGGGAGTCTGTTCAGAGATGGGGACACATCTGCCCTCAGCACGGTGTATAAAAGCCATCTGGTGGGGCAGGTGGGCGGGCTCAGCTGTCAGTGTGTCAGGCTGCTAGGGGTTGGGGGTCCTGACTCCCAGACAGGCTGTGTGGGGACCCCAAACCCTCTCCACAGCCCAGTGAGGGAAGCATCCACTTAGATCTGAGCTTCTCAACCTCAGCAATAATGACATTTGGGGCTAGAGCATGCCGTAGGATGTTGAGCAGTGCTCTTAGCCTCTGCCCGTTAGAATCCAGTAGCATCGCCCAACCCCAGAGTTGCAAAAACCAAAAACATCTCCAAATGTTCCTGGGGGGCAAAGTCAGCCCTGGTTAAGAGCCACTGACTTGACCCACCGCTCTCTGTCCTTGGGCCTGCACTCACCCCACCTCGATGGCCATGTTCTATGCCACGTCAGGGTGGAAGATAAATCCTGCAAGTGCCGGGAGCCCACTGCCTCATCCACACCTCCTCATATCTCCCAACGACACTGACAGGATGGGAGTATTAGCTCCATTTTACAGAAGAGGAAGTAGAGACTTAGAAAGGTATGATTTGCACAGTTTCAGGAGCAAGGAGGATTTGAAACTTATGTTTCTGAATCCCAGCTTGGGCTGTAGGGTGTCTCATTCTATGCTGTACGCTCAGTGCCTTGTATACACCAGATGCTCAATAACTCATTTTTGAACGAACGAACGAACGAATGAATGAATGAATGAATGAATGAATGCATTAATGAATTAATGAAGAAATGGAGTTTCTCCTGGCCCACCTTGGGCAGAATGTTCTGAGTCTGGGGACCTGTGGGCTGTCACCTGAGCTGGAACAAACTGGCTGATGGCTGAGGGTGTGCTGGGGGGTTGAGGGGCTGCCGGAGGGGAGGCCAGGCCTTTCTGGAACACACCATGTCCTGGGGAGAGAGAAGGAACCAAGGGTTGTATTTGGCCTCCATCCTTTCTGATTGCTCCAGCCTCCACACTGGGCTCCCTCCCTCCAGCCTCTCTCCCATCTGTCTTCATCTCAGCAGCCAGAGCCAGATGCAGACAGGCCAATAGGATCACGGCAGGGTCTCATGACAAACCTCCTCTGGCTCCCTATGGACCAAAGATCAGAGTCTTTTGTCTGTTTGGAAAATGCTCATATTCTGGTGCAGGCCAACCTAAAATCATCAAAGTAGGGATGATAACTAAAGAATGTAAAGCAAGTAATCCATATAACAGTATGTAACACGTGATCAGGTCTCAATTGGTCAGCTATTACCATCGTGATTTTTATTATGCATGTAACACTGCACAGCCAATGGCTTGCTTGGGGAAGGAATACAGCAGGCAGTAGCCGGGAGCATGTCTCAGGGGTTTCACAGCATGTACAAAGGGATCAGACACGCCTGAGTTTGAGTCCCAGTTCTGCTGTGTGATCTCAGCTGGGTTACCCTACCTCTCTGAGCTTTAGGTAGGCCTTTTCAGCAATGGGGGAGGGGGAGGTTAAAAACATTGACTTTCCAGGTTGGTTGTGAGAACAAAGTGCATGTCAGATATGTAATCACAGTGTGTGGTATACAGTAGGCACTCTATTCATTATGGCAAGAACTCAATGAATCATTTGATCCTCACAAACCCTGGAGAGGTCAACATTGTTGCTATCCCAATGTAAAGACAAGAAAACTGAGGCTGAAGCGTGGAGGGACTTGTCAGAGGCATCCTGGCCTTAGAGCTCACCCAGGGCCACCTTGCTTCCCAGGCTGTTCCCTCAGAAGCCAGTTTCTTGAGGCCCCAAGAAAAGCTGGGCACCTGGAACATTATCCCCAGGGCTGTCCTGGAATTCTGAGTTAAGCCAGCCAAGGAAACTTAGTGAGTGGGAAAGTTTGGGGTCCCCTCCAGGCCCCTGGTGTTTGCAGCTTGTGTCTGAGCAAAGCTGAGTCAGGCAACAAAGAAGAAGCCACTCCTGAGATACTTGCTGCGTGGGAAAAACAATGTCTTCGCCAACTCCTTAGAGGTGCCTGGCTCTGCTCTCCTCTGAGATGGAGCAAATATGCTCAGACAGGGCATCTGGGCCAAAGTCCTGCCACTTGATGGGAGATTTAGGGGCAGCAAGTGGAAAGCCAGACACACTGGCTGCTGAATTTACTGGTCTTTTCAGTGAGGTCAGCAGGACGCACAGCTTTTCTGTGCCTGGCTCTGTCAGCAGCCAAAATCACCAAGGTGGTGGCTGTGTCCAGTGTCACCCTGCACAACGGGGCTGGCAGGGGAAACCAACTTGCTGGTGTCCTGGAATCTTTGGGGGGTGATTCATGGTTATTGCACCATAGAATTAATTTCAAAGAATGGCCATCTGCCAGCGATTCTGCTTTGAAAGTTGCAAGCCCAGGGGAGCCCCCATCCAAGTGTTTATTGAGTGCTCGCTAGGTCCCGGGCACAAATAGCTGACTTAACAGCCATGGAGGTGTTACTGCATTATTCAGACATGGACATCTCAGAGATGGGCTGGGTTTCACCTTGCAGGCAAGGGCTCCAACACTCTCCCTAAACTCCGATTCAGAGAGGTAAATGGAGTTTCAAAGAGACAGCTCATTTGTAAGAAATGGACTTTCCTAAATTCCTCCATTTTCTCCTCCACAAAATGGGTATATTGCTAATACTGATGGTTTGCTGGTGGTATTCACCAAGATAATGCATGTATAATTGTTAGCAATGTTCCTCGCATACCGCAGGTCCTCAGTGAATGCCAGCCGTTGCCCTTATTCCTGTTTTTATCAGAAGTGACTAAAGAAACAGAAGCATGAGTATGGACTTTTCCAGAACTGATGTGAAAATAATGTGTTCATTCATTTAAGCAGCAAATATTTATTGAGCAAGAGCTGTGCGCAAGGTGTTGTCCTAAGAGGCAGGGTTGCAGAAATGAACAAGGAATGGAATTGTCTTTGTGACTTGGAGCAACGAATTACAAAATGAAGAGATTAATAAACTAGTCCTCCACTGAGGACAGGCGCTGTGGGGGAGAAATGACAGGAGGCTTGGCCTGGGGAGTTAAGGAGTGAATCCCACAGAAAGTGATGTGTGAGGCCTGGAGGATGAGTAGGTGTAAGATTGGTAGCAATAAAGTGTGTGTGTGTGTGTGTGTGTGTGTGTGTGTGTATTTGGGGGTAGATCTGAGCATTCCAGGCAGAGGAACAGCATGTGCAAAGGTCCTGAGGTAGGAAGGAATTTGGAGCACATCAGTCATTCAAAGTAGGTCAGCAGAAACAAGCTAAGAGAGCCAGGAGAGTTGGCCTCTGAAAGTTAGGCGGGGATTAAATCCTGCAATGTCATCTCCCACCCCTGTGTACATCCCAAACCTCCCTTCCTGGCATCCATGGAGTGGGTCCCCATCCTCCGATAGCTGGTACATCTCTCTGCTCATTATAGTCTCAGATGAGTATCAGCTTCAGGACCACATGTCTGCATCCCTGACCAGAACAGGACCAACTGAAGGGGGGAGATGGAAGTCATGTATCTTTGTGAATTCAACCTGGTCCTTAGGCCTATAACATTGTAGCTAGTTAAAACTACGGGTCTGGGCGAAGGAGTGAATTAAAAAAAAAAAAAAAAATGAATGACTAAATGGCCACTTGTGGATGCCTGTGTCATCAGCACCTCTTCACACATGTTCTATTATAAAAGCAGTAAATAGGCATTGTAAGGGTTAGAAAATAGAGATAATCAAAATATAAGAAAAGAAAAACATTGTTTTCATACTTCCCAGAGATTGTTGTTGTTGCTATTGTCAATACCTTAGTAGTTCTCTTTCTCTCTTCCTTATCTATCTATCTATCTATCAATCTATCAATCTATCAATCTATCTATCTATCTATCTATCTATCTATCTATCTATCTATCCATCCACTCTGTTTCCCCAAAAATAAGACCTAACCAGACCATCAGCTCTAATGTGTCTTTTGGAGCAAAATTAATATAAGACCGGGACTTGTGTTATATAAGACCCGGTATTATATTATATTGTATTATACCTGGTATTATATTATATTATACCCAGTATTATATTAGTTATGTTATGTTATGTTATGTTATGTTATGTTATGTTATGTTATGTTATGTTATGTTATGTTATGTTATATTATATGACCCAGTCTTATACTAAATAAGACTGGGTCTTATATTAATTTTTGCTCCAAAAGACACATTAGAGCTGATGGTCTGGCTAGGTCTTATTTTGGGGGAAACACGGTATTTATCTGTCTATCTATCTACCATTTTTTACCAAAATAAAATCATGTTATCCATCAGGCTTCGTAACCTGCATTTTCAGTTGCCCATCTCCACATTCCTAAGTCCTCTTGTCTAATAAGTGGTCTCTAGTCAAGTCCTCCTTTTGGCCCCCAAACATTCCTTTGAGTTGGTTCTGCAGAATGTCCCTCCATCTAGGTTAGTCTGGTGGCTTCCTTCTGGTGTCATGTAGCTTGTTCCCCACTTTCCTGTATTTCATAGACTGGACATTGGTTCTAAAGGCTGAATGGGTTCAAGGTGACCTTTGGTGACTACAGACCATCAAGAGAGTGTTGCCTCCTTCCCGTTATATCTCATCAGGAGACCCATGATTTCTGTACGATCTCACTTGAATGATGTTATGTGAGACCAGCCATGGGTTAGGGTGATGAAGGTCATCTCCATCATATACTATGTCTTTCGCGTTGAGGTGATAAAATTACATGCATACAGAGGTCCAAATCCCCCTCCACCATACACTGAATGGTTTCAATACCATTTAGCAATTTTGCCTGAACCAGTTATTTCATTGGGAGGTGGCCGAAGACTGATTTCCTAATTCTGCATCATCCTTTCCTCATTGTCAGCTGGCATTCTCCAGGCAAATAGATCTTCCCTCCTCAATGGGCTCCTGGCTATTGTGAAATATGATCTGAATTGTCTTTTATCTGCTCTGCAGTTTGGCTTGCTGCTAAAGCCCCAGCACTGTACCACGTACCCCACACATAGCAGGTGCTCAATAAATACTTGAAAATTGAACGAGTGAATGGATGAGGGAGGTGTCTTTTGGGCATGGGCTGGCTAAAGAGAAATGTGTTTTATTGGATCTACTCCCCTTCCCCACAAGTGTGTGTGTTTTCTTTTGTACCGGGTTCCAAAGCAGAAACAGTGGTGGGCGTCCACTCTTTTAAATGTTAACAGTGTAATAAACATGAATCACCAAAAAGTGCTTTTAAAATAAGGTTAATGGAGCTGCATTTATTCCATTTTGTTGCATGTTGCATGGTTAACTAGATCCAAATAATTACTAGCTCCACGTTTATGGGCCCCTTTTAAGGTTATTTTTATGTTGCTCTGTGAGGTGAATACTTTTGTTTTTCTTCTTGGTTTTATAGGCCAATATGGGGTAGAATGTTCAATAAAGGTCAGCCACAGAGGGGTAGCCATCCCAGAGGACAATCTCCCAATGCCCCTCACTTCAGGGGGCCATTCTATCCCAAGCTGCATCATCCCTTCCACTTCCTGCATTGATCTAGGAGCAAATTGTGGCCCCAGAGTATCTGGAGAGGAGCACAGGACAACTGACCTGACTCTTGTCACTTCCCTTAACAACATTATTGTTGTCCATTTGAAATGAGGGGCCATGCCAGCCCATCCCCCCTCCTTTTTCTCTGCAGTGTGCAGAGCTGAGTGCTTAGTCGACATTTGCATAAAATGCCATAAATCATAGAATCTTGAAGCTGCAAGAATGCTCAGAGGTCAACCAGTTCTCCAAGCAATGGACAAGGAAGCCTGAATTGCAAGGGAAGCAAAGGAGGCAGGTGAAGAGATGGGTGGCTGATTGTGTGTCAAGCACAGTGCTGCACCCTTTTCAGGCATTGCTCATTTAATACCGTCACTCCAGGGTGATGACTCCCACTTGACAGATGAGAAAACTGAGACACAGAGTAATGGCCGACCCGGGTCCCCCAGCTGGGCTTCTCAGCTGGATCTGATCTGCCCGACCCCAATCTTCATGCTCTGCTCATGAGACCTCACAGGAACCTGGGGATCTGGTCATCTGGAGGTGCATGACTGGACCTCCATTTCTCCATCTGTGAAATGGGTGTGATGAGGACAAACCTCTCTACTGTGTCTTCCCAGTAGGCTTCCAGCAATGAGAAAATGTGAGCGTGGGTATAGAACCTGTCCTGGTAATTCAATAAGTCATACAAAGTGTGGCAAACGCAGCACCCTGACTGAGAATGGGAGTGGCTAGAGGCAAAGAAAAAAAAGTATGGATGTGAGAGTCAGACAGAACTAGGCTCACGTCCTACTTTTTCTATTTGGTAAGTGTATGAACTTGGACAGGTAACTCTACCTGCCCCCTTCCACCTTCCCTTCACAAATATTCATGGAGTAGTGGTCAAGTACGCAGATTCCGAAGTGAGGCTGTCTGGGTTAAAATGGACTCTGCCACAGGTGACCTGTGTGACTACACAAGTGATTTAGCATCATTATCCTCATCCTCATCGAGGTGTAGCACCCATATAACCCAACACATAACGCGAAATGCGAAGCCTTAAGAATTTTCACCTAGGCGTTCCCTTGTGTAACCACCAAGGTCAGGCTATCGAACCCTTTCAACAACCCAGCAGCACCCATCCAGGGCTCCGGGTCAATCCTGCCCTCCACCCCCCGGCAGGAATCACTGCTCTGATCTGCTGTCTATAGTCACCAGGGAGCTTTGCTTTTGAACTTAGCGTAGATGGAACCGTACAGTATGTTCCCTTTGTGTCTGGCTTCTTCCACTCATCATGGCATCTGTGAGATGCGTCCATGCTATTGTGAGCCTCCCGAGCTCACTCCTTTTCATTGATGTGTAGTATTCCACAGGGTGACTTCAACACTGTGTGTTTATCCATCCCCCTGTTGATGGACGTTTGGGTTGTTTCTAAATGTTTAGCTCTTATGAGTAAAGAGCCCATGAACGTTCTTCCACGTGTCTTTGGTATCCCTAAACCCTCATGTCTTTGTGATGCACAGAACTGCTGAGTCATCGTTTAGATGTAGAACTGCTGAGTCACAGGTTAGACCGTAGTTAGCTTTAGGAAATGGTAGTGTGTTTTATCACCTCTGTGCCTCAACTTCCTCACCTGTAAAATGGTGCTGGCTAACTAAGGCTGTTGTGAGGATTAAATGTGATAATCTATGTACAATGGGGAGAAAACAGCAAGAAACAGAATGATATGTACAGCAAGACATTATTGACGTAAAATTAAAAAATATGCATGAGCAACAAAATATGTTTATAGATACATCATTGTGTAATAAACATTTAAAAACATCTATTGGCATAATAGACTATAATTTTAGGCTCATGGTAGGAGCATAGGAGAGAAAACTGGGACCATGGAAGGCTCACGGGCTCTTGGCATAGGGCACTCAGCTGTAATGTCTTGTTTGAGAAGAAAAAGGTCTGGAACAAATATAGCATAGGTTAAGATTTTTAAAAGCTGGTGTTAATTATATTTTCTGTGTTCTAGTCTGTATATTCAAAATACTTTTCATTAAAACAAAAACATTATTACTAAATATGTATTATTCATCCACAAAATATCATGCTGTGTAAGGACTTGTATACTGCCCAGGATATAGCATGCAAAAAAATGTTAGCTATTTATTATTATTATTATTATTATCATCATTAATACTAAGAGCCCATTGTGCATCAGATTCTAAATCAAGTACTGGGTGACTCATACCTGGAAAACTGGATCCACACAGTTGCTGGCACACAGTAGGCCCTCAGTAGATCCTAGCTCTTGAAATTGTCTTAAAATAAGCGGAAGTCACCAAGCACAGCGGTTTTGACTAAACATGTCAGTTCTTCGGGGTGTCCAACTCTAACCATACCAGGGAACAAAGATACCCAGAAAAATCTGTGTACTGAAGGGAGCGATGGGATGCATGCTCCTAGCTTAGCCTGAGCACAGAGCCCCGTGAATTATTTCGTTTCTCTGGAGACCCGCACGGGGTACCCAACAGCCAGGCTGCTCTTGACAACAGGCTCCGGCTTTAACAAATGTGCTGCTGGCACTATTTATTTTCCAAACGTGGTTGAATTTCGACTCATTTTGGAGTTGCAGTTGGGAAAAATAATGACGAGAGAGAGAGAGAGAGAGAGAGAGAGAGAGAGAGAGAGAGAGAGAGAGAGAGAGAATAAGTCAATAGCAAACAACTTTCCCAGGAAGAAAATGGAAAAGATGAAGATAAACAGAAAGAGCTTTTTTGTATCACTTCAATTAAGAGGAAGAAAATAGCCCAGACGTGTGTGTGTGTGTGTGTGTGTGTGTGTGTGTGTGTGTGTGTGTGCATGAGTTGAAAGGAGAGAAATTGAGTGGAGAGGAGACAAGTGTGCTTAGCTTGGAAACTGAGGGGACTTCCTTGGTCCCAACCCTTAATCCAACCACCACAAAAATGCTTCTTGATTTGCATTGCATGAGCTGGCGGATCAGAATAGACACAGATTTTATTTTAATGATGTCTGAGGCAAGAGCAAGGGTTCCTTAGCCCCCCGGTAAATGGGTGCCCCTGCTCTAGCATGGCATGCAGGAGGGAACTCTATTTCTGGGCTCTGGTGAGAGTGGAGCAAGGAAGTAATTGTGCCGCTAATTGCTCCATCTCGGGTTTGGTTTACAGTGATATTACTGCCCCGGCCTCCAGTAGATCAGCATCATAAAAAGAGAGAAAAATAGCAGCTCATTAGAGAGGGAATGAGGGGTGCTGGGAGCGCCATGCTTGGCTCTGCTTTGCCAGCTGAATCTCACTGGTGAAATCTTGCGGGAACAGAGGGGTTTTCTTCTAAAGCAAATGGCATTTGGAGCCTCAGGGTTAGAGATCCGGCTCTGCTACTTCCAAACTATGTGCTGGCCCCTCGGAAACTCGGTTTGCTCATCCGCAAAATGGAACAATACTGTCCACCCTGGGTTAGGGCAACGAGTACAATGAAGAATGTCTAGCACGGGGCGTGGCCTATTGCCACTCGTGATGACTGCGTCTCATGTTTAGAGGAAAGAAGGAATCAGACTCTCTGAATGCGGTCGGTCAGTCTGATAGAGAAGACGCACCCACAAATTGGGACCAGCAGAAAGGGGCTCAGGGTTGTGGAGCACTCAATAAGAAAGGCAGCCAGGTGCTGCCAAGGGCATTGTCTGGAATGCAGCTGTAGCTGGTACAAATGGCAAACCAGGCTGAATTCGCCAACATACCTGATTCCTCTCACCAGCAACAGTGACCAGTGGGAGGCAGAGAAAGGCTCTTTGTTAATATCCCAATAAGCACCTACCACCTTCCACGTGCTTTACACACGCTGTCTCATGTAATATTTTCTCTTCATAATGATGCTATTTTCCTCTCTGCTGACATCTGTTGGTTTTACCAGCCGGGTTTCCAATCCTCCTTCTTTCTGCTAAAGATCCATTGATTTTCTTCCAGAAAAAAAATCCTCATGTGCTTTTTGACAGGGCTGTTCTCTCTGCTTGCTATGGGAGAGCTGGAGTCCGGCCAGGACGTAGGCCTGACCAATCAGTATATTCCATTTCTCTGGTCTCAGTCATTGATGGGGATGGGCATGTGATATTATGCCAGAAATGAGACCACTTGCAAGACGTCTTGTTAGCTGACATTATCGGGATAGGGATGGTTCTTTCAATGGTAATTGCAAAACTGGGAGGATATAGGCTTGGAGCTGTTGGCACCCTTTTTGTTACCACGAGGTAAAGTCTGCCTAAGAATGAAACTGACACAAACAAATCGGAGTGGAGATGAGACGGAGTCCTGAGAGCACCCGTTGAGTGCCTGGATCCAGCTGTGCCTGAAGCCCACGTCCTTGGATTTCACAGTTACGTGAGCTCATCCATTCCGCTACTTGCATTATGTTTCTGTCACTTGGTTCTGAAAAGATCCTGAGGTACCCCATTTTTTATATTGACAGTACATCCCTCAGAGAAGCTAGGATCATATACCTGACTGAAGCCGCACAACTATTTAAGTAGAGGAGTCAGCATCAGCCTGGATTTTCCTGAATCCTGACTCCGTGATCTCAATCACTGGGTAATTCTGCTAGATTAGCTTAAAAGAGATGCTAAATTTATTTTTTTTAAGATTTAGGAAGGGGAACAGTGACTGGTCAAACAGAAGAGCATGTACTGGCTCTAGTTTCTGCTGTGATTACTATATCTTATGACAGTTTCAGGTGCTTCTGGCTCCAGAGACGGTGATAGATGGTCACGGCCTTGTTGATATTTCAGTGGGATGATGGTCCGTGTCGTATGGCTCTTTAGAATAACCCTTATATGCCCCTTTACCACCTCTAGGGATGTCTGGATATAGATTTTTAAATATATATATATATATATTTTTATGTTTATGTTTTTAATACTGTTTTATTGTAAAATAGTGTATGGTTCACAAGGAGTTGCAAAACTAGGAACATATATAATACCCTTCCCCTAGCTTCCTCCAATGATACCATCTTACATAACCACAGAAAAATGATCAAAACCAGGAAATTGACATTCATTCAATACTATGCACTCAAACATGACATAATTTGGATTTCACTATTTTTATGTAAACTTTTTTTGGGGGTGGTGGTGGTGTGTGGTTCTATAAAATTCTATCACACATGTAGATTTGAGTAACTGTCACCCTGAACAAGATACAGAACTGTTCCACCACCACAGAAAAATTCCCTTGTACAATCCCTGAATAGTCATAGCCTACCCTAGACCTAATGATCTGTTCTATATAGCTAAAATGGTGTCTCTTTAAGAATATTCATACATACCATTCTCTTCATCTTTGAACGTTCACGTCTTTGAGATGAATCATATGGTAGACAACCTTTCAAAGTTGGCTTTTTTCACTCAGCAGAATGCCCTTGAGATACATCCAAGGTGTTGCATGTAGAGGTAGTTCCTTCCTTTTCATTGCAGAATAGTATTCCATTGAATGGACATACCACAGTTTGTTGTACCATTCATCCACTGAAAAACAAGTTCTTTCCTGTTTGGAGCTGTTATGAACAAAGCTGCTATGAATATCCAAGTACTGGTTTTAATGTGAAGGTAAGTTTTCATTTCTCTTAGGAGTAGGATTGCTGGATCATAGGATAAGTGTATTTGAACTTTTAAAAGAAACTGTCAAACTGTTTTCTGGAACATTCCCCCAGCAGTGGATTGTGGGGCACATGACCTTCTCTCCCATCTTCTCCTGATGAGTAATACCACATTTGGAGACTGTCCCTGGATCATGGAAACATACATATTCTCCCTTTATTGGGAGTGCTTAAGAGCAAATATGAAGTGAGATCTAAAACTTGTAATCAAAAACAACTTTCTTTTTTTTTTTATTATAAACACAATGCTTGGTCATGGTAAAAATATTTGGAAAATTCAGCAAAGGGTGCAGAAGAGATAAAGGTCTCCCACAACCTCACACCCCAGATGAAACCACATTTAAGGTTTCAGTGTTGGAATCTCAGGGTTCATTCTCGTCACCATCTTGTTTAAATGTCCCTAAGGTGCCATCCATTCTTGGCTGGCGGGTGCCACATTCTCTCTTTCCTTTACTAAAAAGGGAACATGGAACAAAACAAAATAAAACAAATTTAAAAATAGGAGGGGGAAAATAAGCCCCGGGCCTTGACTGCTTCTCTCTTATCGGCCTGGTCTTCGCCGAGCGAGCAGGTGTTTCCTCTTATAGCGCTCAAGAATACACACATTTCTCCTCTATTCCTGTCACACGCCTCAAGGCTGCACAGACCGTTCTTATCAGCAGAAGGCACCTGGTGCATTGTGGGAGAGCCGACTGGGTGGGAGCCCTTTCCAGAGAGATTCCCCCTGCCTGGGCCCCAGGCCAGCCGTCCTGCTGACCTGGAGGTGATTTTTGCTTCTCCTTGCAGCCTTCCCCTCCCTCCTCACCTCCTCTTGCTTAAAGTATGCTCTGGGCTGAATAGAAATGACCTGCCAATGAGCTGAGCCCCAGAGAGACACCTTCTGAGATTGTCTGCAGAGCTCCACAGAAGGCCCTGTGCCAGGAGGTCTTTGTGAGAAAGTTGAAGTCATTGGCTAAGGGGAGAGTGGACTCTAGGGGAAATGAAAACATGGCTTGTACCCTCTTAAGCCTGGCAGTAGAGACTTCTGGGAGTATGTAATGATGGCTTTCTGCATTCTGATGACGACCATTTTTATTATGTATTTTTTCCATAGGTGAGGAAATTGGTTCAAGCTCATGGAGACAGTTACACTCTGCTAGTGGTTTTCCATTATGTAATTTTGCTAACAATTGTCACCCCAATAAACTTAATTAAAAAAAAAAATTAAAAAAAAAAAAAAAAAAAAAGCTCAGGCCCAGTCACTGTCATGTTTAATCCTCACCATCCTTAGCGAAAGATGCTATTATTTTCCAGTTTTCTAGATGAGAAAGTGGAGGCAGGCACAGAGAAGTGAAGGGACTGGTTCAAGGTCACATAGCCAGGAAGTGGCAGAGCCAGTGTTCTGATCAGGTGTGCCCGCCTCTGACTTCCTGCTATTTCTAAAACGCCCTGGGTCTCAGTTTCCCCATCTGCACAGAAAGAGGTTCTTGTCTACGACTCCTTCTGATTCAATTTTTTTGATAACCCTCTTTCAGGATCATATATTTGCAAAATCTAGCTCAAGAAGGAATTGACTCCTGGAATTGAAAACATGGACAGAGGGAAGTGTGAATTTGCCAGAATTGGAGAGACTGGCCCAGACTTAGTTCATCGCAGAGGGGATTGTGGCACATCGTGGAAAGTTTAGGAAATCAAATTGGAGACCATGGCAATGCATTTAGAATCAATTTATTGCTTTGGGAAAAAAAAAAAATCACCATTAGTATTAAAATGCTAGGAGAATAGAAACTGATAAACATAAGTCAACGGCAAACCTACTTCCTACTCTTCATGTTTGGCTGAAAGCATCTCTCTGCATGTTGGCATGTCTAGATAAAAAGCTATGGTTTGCCCATGTGGCATCACCCTCAGGCCTGGTCATGGCTTGACTTATCCCAGGCAAGCTGGATTCTTTTTCCATGTCAATAAATGACCCTCCTTGGGTTCATGGTTTCAGAATATTCTAGTATTTGAATACACTGCAGTTTGTTGAATTAGTGCCCTATCGATAGGTCTTGAAGTAGTTTCCAAATTGCTATTGTGAGCAACCCAAAGCTGAGCTGAGATCTAGGTGAAAGATATTGCAGATATATAGAGGGTGCCAAAACCATGTATACACATTTTAAGAAAGGAAAAAAAAACTGTATTAAAATTGGGATACTATATACCGATAACAAAAGATGAATGCAAGTTATGTGTATACATTTTTTTGGCACCCCTGGTAGATACACATACAGGTGTAGGTATAAGTGTAGGTGTAGCTATAGGTATTGAGATCCCTATGTGGATAGAATTTACCCACCGCTGCCCGAGTTTACCTTACAATGAGGACTTGCTTTTTTTCTGGTGGGGGGGAGGGTGTACATATCTTAATAGCTGATCACTTTTGCGGTGGAAGGTAGAGCCTGTGTGTCTCTCTTCTTCCTGTAAGGCAACACGGGCCAAGTGGCAGACACACAGTAGGTTCTCCATCATCATCACTCTCGCCTTCTCTCGCATGCCAGCCTCACTTAGGAGACCACAAAGAGGCAGCGTTTATTGAATAATTCATTCAGAAATCCAAACAAGGACTTCACCTCTTCCATGGGCCAGATTCTACATTAGGCATTTGGGCTGCAGCGATGGAACAGGCAGGGACCCTGCTTTCCAGGGGCTCCAGGCGAAGGAGCGATGCCCAGACGAATGGTTCATGCAAATGGTAATGGACAAGGTCAAGTACGATCGCTGTGATTTGGAGGAAGATGGGTGGGCGTGGTCAACGACACCTTTTGGGTGGGGACGCACGGAAACTCGATGTGGAAGGATGAGGGTTTTCAGAGGGGGAGTGCACTTCAGAGAGACGGGAGAGAGTTGAAAAAGCAGTGGACTAAGGCACAGCTAAAGTAGATGGTACATCGTGGGTTTTTTTGTAAATGACGGGTGAGTGGAACCCCTTGGACTCATTCCATTCAATAATGGTGGGGAGGGAATAAGTAGCCTGCAGGGCTGGGCCAGGAGTGAGAATGAGGATACGGGGACCAGGAGATGCCACGCTGTCCTTAGGCCCTGCTGGTCCTGGGCACCAGGGGACAGTGTCCGGTGAGAGTGTGGGTTGTATGTTGACAGTGCATATTATTTTTCGGGAGGAGGTGAGAATCATATCACTGACATGAACCCCTCCTGATTTAAATGTTGGCAAGGGATCCAATATAAAAACCCAATGAAATATCAACAACTATAAAAACAAACAAACAAAAAAGAGCTCCCCCAAATGTCTTGTAGACTAAACAGAAGTCATCCTGGTGACAAAATCCTGACCCAAGGGCCCCAGTTGGACAGCTTGTCACTTGATACCTCCTCAGGGATATGTGACTTTAAAAGACACCCTCCAAATATATGCTTCAGAAAAGATTGCCCCCCCACCCTCCCCTTTCATGAGGCTTGGGTTATTTTTAAAGCAAGGTTTCCTTGCCTGTGTTCAACTCAATGGGTGGAGAAAATAATTAGAATTGATTTCTCTGCACCCACTAAGGAATAGACTAGAGGGCAACGTGCATCTCTATACACATGAGAACAGAGGAAAAAAGAAAGAAACTTCTCTCCACACCATGTCTAATTCCGTGGATAGTCTTCTCACTTTTTGGGTTGTTTTAGTGGTGTCTTTTGATTACAACATTGGTTTGAAGAGACACTAATTGTACCCTGCTTACAATGCTTGTAATTATGCGTATTACATTTTGATTCATTTCCATATGTCAACACCACGACGAGATTGGGGTGGGGGGGTGGCTGAGATCCGCTTTTATAATCGGTTATTGTCTACGAAAAAAAAAATCCACACTGAACATGAGTGAAGTGTTCTTTGTTGAAATTGGAAATAAGATTATACATAAAAGTCGTCCTCTGACACTTAGAAAATGGACAGTTTAAAATAAATTGCCACCGCTGATCAACAAGATTGCTAGCTCCCTTCTCCCCTTTTACACTAATGAGGGAAATACTTTTCAAGTCTCTAATAGCAATATGTTCAAGTGCGTCATTTCAATAGCTTTCTTCTTAATAAAAGATGACCCCACTATTCCCCCCTTAGCTGAAGACATTGTCCCACCCTAGACATGGTTGTGATTCCAGGCTCCTTGTGGAAAAGAAAAGAGAGAAAGAAAGAAAAGGAGAGGGTACGGGGGAGGGGGAGAGCGTGTCAGAGTCCCCTAAGCTTGCAAAAACCAGTGGTATGTCTGCAAGCAGAATTGAGCCCCTCTGGTCTGAAGGGAGATGACTCTAAACCAAACAGTAAACTAATAACCAAAACAAAACAACAGCTTCAAAGAGCCTGTGTGTGGATGTCACTTCTGCCTGAAGACTTTTCTTTGAGTGCAAACCCCTATCGTGCCCGAGATGAAAGGACTTAGGCTCCTTAGCTGACATTTCCATGCAGAGGCCAAAATAGGTTATTGTCTGCTGCTCTAGAGCCTGGAAGACGCTGAGTGTCAGCTCCACATTGCAAATCTAGGAGGTTTGGGTGAGCTGAGATATGAGCGTTTTGGAGCAGAATTTGCAAAAGGCTTGGGGTAGGGGCAGAGTTGGAGGGAACGGGCCCCAATCTGGCATGTCCCCCTATTTCATCTCTCACTTACAAGCTAGGTGTATGCACTGAATTGTGTCCCCTCTCCCCAAATTTATATGTTGAAGCCCTAACCCCCATAACTTCAGAACATGACTGCGTTTGGAGATAGAGCCTTTAAATGGGTGACTAAGTTAAAATGAGGCCATTAGAATGGGCCCTAATCTAACCTGACTGGTGTCTTTATAAGAGAAGATTTAGGCACACAGAGGGACACCTGGGATTCATGTACGCCGCAGAAAGACCATGTGAGGACACAGAGAAAAGGCGGCCGTCTGCAAGCCAAGGAGAGAGGCCTCGGGAGAAACCTTGCTGGCACCTTGATGTTGGACTTTTAGCTTCTAGGACTGTGAGAAAGTAAATGTCTGCTCTTAAAGCCACCCAGTCTGTGGTGTTTTGTGATGGCAGCCACCTGAGTGGACTAATACACTGGGTGGCTGAGGGCAGGTCGCAGTGCCTCTCTGTGGCTCAGTTGCCTCATCTGTAAACGGGGAAGATAAAGCCACCTTGCCCTGGTACTGTGGCATCACACAGGGTGTGGGGACAGTGCCTCACCGAGCCCGAGGCGGGGAGCTTCTGGTCAAGAAGGTGGAATTCGTGTCACAATAAACACATTCCATGATAGTCATAGTAGAAACGGCCGTTCATTGAGCGTTCTGCTGGTGCTGTACAAAGGCTTACACAGTGAATCCCTCCACCAGCCCTGCGAACTGACTGCCACTTGGGATGGGAACATCGTAAGTGGCTGATTAGGACTTGAACTCATTTCTACTTATATTGACTCCTTGTGGCTTTGCGTGGTCTCGGCTGTGGAAATTAGCCAAACCCATCCTTTGGAACAATGTCAAGGGCAAGATGTAATAACTCCTCTTCCAGACACGTTTCCCCACCCTTCACCCCATCTTCAGCCTCCAGGAGTTTGAATGTCTTGATAGCTTTGCCTGGACGAGAGGTCAGGTTCCAGGTTCTCAGCAGAGACTTATTTCTGCTTTGTCATATTCCCGAGAGGTTTGCATCTTGCATCGCTTGGTTACAGGACAAGTCCCACAGCATCCTGTGCACTCTTTGGGACCACTAACATGGCATTTTGTGATTATTCCAGGACTCCACAGGGCTTTCAACCTCCTGTCCTGTTGCTAAATCGAACAGCCTAGGGACTGCTATTCCCTGGGATCAGCGGGCCCTGCTGTGGGGCCCAGTTAGCTGAGTATTCGCAGTAACGGAGTGCTCTCCCCCATGGAGGTCTACGCTTTGAAGTACAGAGACACTCCCGAAGGCGGCCTGCAGATCACCAGGAGAAAAACTTAGCCTGGCCAAGCAACAACCTGAGAATTTGTTCTCAGCAGTCCTCGGTCACTCACATTCACGAATGATAGCAGCTAACCTTCTATGTCTGGGGGACCTATGCTAAGACCTTAGGCTCATCGGAGTGTGTCACCAGCCAGGAAAGGAAGGAAGGACAGAAGAAACAGAGACAGAAGGGAGGGAAGGAGGGAGGGAGGAAGAAATAAAGGTAGGAAGGAAAGATGATGGATGGATGGATGGATGGATGGATGGATGGATGGATGGATGGATAGCAGGAAGGAAAGTAGAAAGGGAGGAAAGAATAAGTAAGAATGGAAAGAAAGAAGGAAGGAAGGAAGGAAAGAAGGAAGGAAGATAGGAAGGAAGGAAGGAAGGAAGGAAGGAAGGAAGGAAGGAAGGGCTTTTTTATGTAGTTAACTCCATGATTCCTGTGCTGAATCTGGCCCACTGTAGTGTCAAGAGTGGCTGCCTGCACCCCACCTCTCATCTCTCTGCACCCCTCCCTCACAGCCCCCCCTGCTGTTGAGCTCATCAAGCCCTCGCCCCAGAAAGGTAATTCTGCCCTCTAATTACAGCACTTGTAAAACTAAGAGGGGCTCATTCTTCAGAACTAGATCAATACAAGTTAAAAGGCCATCCTGTTTGTTTCTGTAACAATGCTCTTTAGAAAATTGGGTGCTTTTCCATTTGCTGACGGGTACCTCATCCGTCATCGGCAGCCAGAGTCACATCACATTATGTTGCCAAACATAATATAGCGTGATCGGGATGATGCATCAAATTGGAGATTGGCAGGGAAATGAATTTTAGTGGAGAGATCTCACTTGAGAAAATACATAAAGCCAAGAAAGAGGAAAAGCTTAGAGGGAGTTTTCATAATCAGAGATGGGATTTAGAAAGCTCCATAATGCAGAAATCCCCAAACCACGAAAATCTCAGCAATAACAGGATATAATCATAAAAAGAAATAAACACATTAATAATTAGAAGAAAGGGAAGACAAAGCCGTCAGAAGTGTTCCCTCCACTGAGACACACACCACTGTGTTATTATTCCTGTTTTATGGTAAGGAAACCAAGACTCAGAGAGGTTTGTTGAGTTTCCTGAAGTCACACAGCCGTTACATAGCAGAGCCAAGATTAGAAGTTCGATGTGCTGATGCTGGAACCAGGTGCATCAAGGTGGGTGAATGAACTGAGGCCAGTTTCCTGATTAGTATAAAAAATACACTTGATTTTCTGAAATGCCCAGAGGCTTACCTGAAGCATCAGACTACACAGATAGGACATTCTTGCCAAGGAGGGATGCTGGTTTGAATGTCCCTTCCAGCCTATGGTCTTCTGGGTCTATAAATGACACCTGGGCTGTACTGGTTTGCAGGAGGGCAGCTGCCCTAATTCTGGGGAGCCTGAAGCTGTCTCTGTAGCTGGTATTTCTGTGGGTGCTGAGTAGGAGTTTGACTTTGCACCAATGGCAGGGGTCAAGGTTAGCAAGCCCTTCACCCCCTTATGTTCCCAGCTGGGATGCCAGACCCCAGCTCTGCTCAGGTGGTGGGGAGGGGGGTAGTGGGGGAAGATGGAGGTGGCTGTCAGTCAGAGGGTTTTGCTCTGCCTTGCTTGGTCCTTTCTCTGTCATGTCTGAGTGTCTTCTGGCTTCTTTCTCAGAGTCACATGGCCTCTTTTCCTGGCTGATACAAGCTGCTGAGATGGGCATGTGAATTTCAGTCCCTCCATCGTGACTTGAGCACCCACTCTGCCAAGTGGAATTAGGCTCAGTCCCTGCACTGGGGGGGGGGGGGGCATCGTGGAGAACACCTGGAAACAGGCAAGTGCGATATGCTTTCATTTATTTGTAAACGTGCTCTAATATCTCAAGTCCTGAATACAGCTTCAGACTTGTAGTGGGGTTCAATACTTGGGAGTTCAGATTGTTGCTTCTATGTGGGGTGTTCAACCATAGAAGTACAAAGAAGGAGAGAGTAATTCACTGAGGGAGGAGGAAGCAGTAAGGTTCAAACTGCATTTTGATGCATGCATAGGAGTTTGGTGGCAAGCAAACCTACTGGAGATAAAAAAAACATTCGAAGAAAATGTGTTAATGGACAGGAAGACAGGAAGAAATGGCATATTTTGGGAATAATAACATTTGGGAAGAGAGTATTTCCTGGTTTGTCAAGGGGAGCTGGAGGAAGGATGAGAGATATATTATAAAACCATCTCAGGTTGGGTACCAAGCCAAGTCTACACTAAAGAGAGGGTCCAGATGCCATGTGTCAAAGACAGCATTTTCCAAACCCAAAGCTAATTAAGGGAGAAACACAAACGTGTGGGACTTTAATGATTATTTCCTTCCCTTTCGAAACTTCCTTGCCTTCAAATGACAGGAGAGGGTCTCTACACTTCAGGGGACATCAAAATCACCTAGGGCACTTGTGGGAATAAATGCAGATTCCTAGGCCCCAACCCCAGAAACTCTGATCCTTGTGGTCTTGGGACTACACCTGGAGAAGCAGTACTCCCTGCAGACCTTGAGAGAGGGCCCCAATGAGACAGAGTTCTTTCTGCGGCAGTTGCCACGCTAGGGAGTTGAAACCACTAATAGACATTCCCCAAAGGAGACACAGGCGTTTCAAGTCGGGAAGAAGGGAGGCGAGGTGGGGGCTCTAGATTTCACAGCAAGTACTTTGTGAAATCACAATGGTATACTTTGCTGTAGAACCACAGCAGCGTCTTATTAAAAAAAGATCAGTTGGGCCCTTGGAATTGATCATAAACTATTTCTGTCAATGTCACACATAACCATGTTTGGGGAAGTTTGCAGGCACGTCTGCTAAATTGAAAGGCTTTGGGGTTTGAAAACAAACAAACAATAAATAAATGAATATATATATATATATATATATATATATATATATATACATATATATGTAATGAAAAGGAGGGAAATCATACTGTGAGTTAGGAGACAAGAACTCTTAAGAGAAAGGAACAAAGTAGATCTACGTGGTGTGGTCACAAGACTCTTCAGTGAATGACGAATGAATGAATGAATGAATGAATGATAACATATTTCCAGGACAGTCTGAAGACAATTGTGCCTAGAGCAGGAGCTTCAAGAGGACTCTATTTCAAGTTCTTAGTGTTGGTTTCAGTAATGGAATATTCTCATTGTTAAATGAATTGCTGATGGAGAAGAGAGAAGTGATATGAAATGAGAAAACAGACTCAAGTGAGAGAACTCTGACTGGCAGAGCGGGAAGGGCTTTGGGAGAGCATCCATCCACTGTGCATATGGCCAAAGCAAGACCCAGACAATACAAATGTTCACTAGAGGTCACATCATCGCTAGCAGAGGGATGAGGCCAGGGGCCCAAGCAATGGAACAGAGAGGGTTACAGAGCTCACATCTTTGCCCATTATCGTCGAATGCAGTGCCCTGGCCACGACTAAAATGCCACCCACAGAATGTGGCCCAAAGAACAATGCAGACCTCAGTTTGAGAGACCAGAACCTCCTTATTTCCTTCGAGGGAGGGCAGAAGAGGAAGTGGGATCATTGGAACGGGCATGAAGGGAGTAGGTTCTTTCACCACGACAGATACCACCATTTTGCAGATGGGAAAATTGAGGCTCAGCGTGGTTACATCACTTGTCCAGTGTCACATACTGAGGGAGGGATGGAGTCAGGAATGAATCCCGTATTCCAGACCTGAACTCTTTTGGCTAAGCTGCACTGTAGGGTTCAGGAGCTGGCAGCGACTGGCTGGCACCGTGGAGAAGGATGAGGCCCTGAGCAGAATCGCGCATGCACGGGTCACATGGAGTCCTATCAGCTGCTCTTCCTGCCGAAGTCTCCAGGCTTCCAAAGCCACGTGGCCTTCCGGGTACTTCCAACACCCTGGCCTCTGGAATCCAGGATCTCCTCATCTCCAAGACCTTTTCTCTCCCGATTAGATGGAGATTCCTCTCCTCCCCCAGCCTACGAGGTCCTGCCAGACCTGGCCTGCAGCCTCCCCAGCTCTGCCTCACACCACGGGGCCTCCTGTTCAGCGAGCACCAGTCACAGCCCCTCACTAGTTCTGGGAGAAAGTGTTATTCCTCCCTACTACACCTTTGCCTACACGTTCCCACCACGTTAAGAAAGGAGGCTCTTTCCTTCCTTTCACATCGACTTCGTTCCTACTCATCTCTCTGATCTTTCTGCAAATGCCACTTCCCTGATTCCACAGAAGTCAGATGCCCTTTCTAGTCTCTCACCACATCGCATCCCTTCCCTCCACTTCATTTATCTTTGTTATGATGCTGTATTTCTTTGTGTAATTAGCTGATGAGTCTGCCTCCTCCTCTGCACTGTAAGTACCTTGAGAGCAGAGACCAGGTCTGTGTTTGCAGCACAGTGACCCACTCATAAAAGGAGCTCAATAAATCTTTGCTAGATGTGGGGGAAGGTGGATGGGTAGATAAATTTTAGGAGTAGTGGAAGAATAAATGGATGGATGGATGGATGGATGGATGGATGGATGGATGGATGGACAGACGGATGGATGGAGTGTAGGGTAGGTAGTTGAATGGGTGCATGGATGGATGAAGTAGATAAATGATACTTGTTCCTTGGAATTCCACAAAGCAAAGTGCATTAAACATTATTCTGATAGTTTACCCTCTTTTAAACTGAGTCATGTGAACTTACATGAATTCTACATTGGCCCAACTAGAGCTGTTTGCAGAGTCCAGCGTTTTACGTATTTATTCAACATGGAGGGAGGCAGACTTCTGGGGTTAAGATGGCAATTTTTTTCCAACAGGTTCACTGAGTTCATCACCTCACAACTCCCCCACTGACTGCAGAATATTGAATTGTTGGTTTTAATGCTTGATTCCCCTGTAGTAGTGTGATGTGTTCACACCTTCGCCAGGGTTTCATAGCCAGGAAGGGCATTCCTCCAACCCATGACTCTGGATTTGACCATGTGATTTGCTTCTGCCCAGGGGATGTTAGCACATGTGACACCTGCTTTTTGCCGTGAGTCGCTGCTGCTCCAAGGAGGACGGGAGACATGTGGAGTAGATCTGGAGCTGATCCCGGTCAAGGCCAGCCTAGATGAGCCCAACCAAACCTTAGATGCATGAGTGAGAAATCAATATGTTCTTGGCCACTGAGAGGTCTGTGGTTGTTTGTTACGCAGCATTAGTGTGGCCACAGCTGACTGATACACCAACTGTGTGAGCAGATTATTTAAGCTTCTTCCATCGCAGTGTCCTCATTATCAACATAGGAAATGCTATAGTATCTACTATGATCAATCTTCCAGAGTTCTTGTGAGAATTGTCTGAAGTAACACAAGTCTTGCTGAATCCTCAAAACTGGTCTGTCAAGTAGACTCTCCTCTTAACCCCATGTACAGAAAATGAGACTGAGGTTCAGAGAGCTAATTCATCTAGGTAGGAAGTGATGGAGCTGGGCCTGAGTCTGATGGAAACTCAGGCTCCACATCCGTAAACTCCATGCTCCACAGCTAAAGACGTCCACGTACTTTATAGATGAGGAAACTAAAGCTCAGAAAGGGGAGGTGACTTGCCTGAGGTCGCACAGCCAGTAAATGGCAGAATTAACTGCCATGTGATACTGTCAGCTCCCGGGAGATGAGAGGAAATCGCAGGGCGTGACTGATGACAGAGAGAGGTCTCTATTCCCCACCTTCATTCCTGGGTGCCCAAAGACACACACACACACACACACACACACACACACACATATTTAAAGTTTATTGGAGGTGACAATTATTAGTAAAATTACATAGATTTCAGGTATACAATTCTGTATTACATCATCTATAAATCCCATTGTGTGTTCACCACCCAGTCAGTTCTCCTTCCATCACCATATATTTGATCCCCTTTACCCTCATCTCCCATCCCCCTTCCCCCTTACCCTCTGGTAACCACTAAACTGTTGTCTGTGTCTATGAGTTTTTTTTTTTTAATTAAATTTATTGGGGTGTATATAAACCAAAGTCTATGAGTTTTTGTGTCTCATTTGTTTGCCTTGTTCTTTTGTTGTTTTTGGTTTATATACCACATATCAGTGAAATCACATGGTTCTCTGCTTTTTCTGTCTGACTTCTTTCGCTTAGCATCATACTCTCAAGATCCACCCATGTTGTGACAAATGTTCCTATATCATCTTTTCTTACTGCCGAATAGTATTCTGTTGTGTATATATACCACAACTCCTTTATCCATTCATCTATCGAAGGACATTTTGGTTGTTTCCCTGTGTAGGCCACTGTAAACAAAGCTGCAATGAACATTGGAGCACACGTGTCTTTATGGATAAATGTTTTCAGATTTTTGGGGTAGATACCCAGGAGAGGGATTGCTGGGTCATATGGCAATTCTATTCGTAATTTTTTGAGGAACCTCCACATGGCCTTCCATAGTGGCTGCACCAGTCTGCATTCCCACCAATAGTGTATGAGGGTTCCTTTTTCTCCACAGCCTCTCCAACATTTGTTACTATTTGTCTTGTTGATGGTAGTCATTCTGACTGGGGTGAGGTGATATCTCATTGTGGTTTTGATTTGCATTTCTCTGATGATTAGTGATGTTGAGCATTTTTTCATATGTCTATTTGCCATTTGTATGTCCTCAAAGATATATTTTTGAGGTTGGACACATACAAGAAATCGCTATGGCACCAGAGAGGCAGTGCCGTGACAGATCAGTGTGTGCTGAGGCTAACTAGACATATGTTCCTGGACCGAACTGCTGGAAAATGTGCAAACACAGAAGTATTTTCCCTGCAGAGCTGGGGAGTGTGCAGATGGGAGTGGTACAGCTGTGGAGTCCTGCAGAGCCCATCAGCCGTGACTCACCTCCTCCACAAAGCTGGCCTGGCCATTTTGGGTGGGGATCAAGAACGCACAAGGTGGAATTTGATGTTTATGGCTCCCAAAGGACCCATGGGATCTGCCGCCAAGACACTGTCTCCTGGTAGGATAACTTTTCTCCAGTTGAGTTTTCAGAAACAGAGAAAACAGGGTCCTGGAAGAACTAATGGGAGAACAAAGAGAGGAGAGCACTGATGGAGTGCCTACTGCATGCCTCAGCCTGGCGGAGTAATGCACACATTATACACTCTTCCTTTTCAAAGGCTGATCCCCAAGGTATGGACGTCCCTGCAAAGCTGGTTAGAAATGCAGAATTTCAGGTCCTCTCCTAGGTCGGCTGAGGCAGAATCTTCATGTTGACAATACTCCAGGGGATTCATGTAATCATCAGTGCTGTTAAAATCCCTCAATTCCTCCCTTCTGATGTAAACCTGTCGAACCCCATTTTATAGAGGAAAACTGAGGCTCAGAGCTGGGAGACTTGACAAAGGTCTCCCAGAGAGGAAAAGGCTGTGCTGCCATCTGCACTTGGCTTGATCTTGACCCCAGAACTTGTGATCTTTGGGTCACCTTGCAAGCAAAATGGCTCAGAATTATGGGGTTTCAGCACCATAATAAAGAGGGACTGCATAGTGGAAATAGCTTTGCCAGTGTCAGCAGTTAAGTCTCAGCTCTGCCACTGCCTAAGCTGTCTCTCTAGGACTCAGTTTCCCTATCCATAAAATGGGAGCAGAGAGGCATCGCTTTGAGCTGGGAAGTTCTGATTCTAGGACTCCAAAAGTCGGTGCCAAGGGTCTCTCCCATCTCAATGAGCTCCTCCAACCTCAAGGAACCTCCCGGGGGCCACTCCCACACCTCATAGAGACCCCAGGCACTCACCATCCATCCCCGTCAAACAACTGCCCAGCCACTTCAAACACCACACAAAATCGCAGGCAACAGGGCAGAAAACCCAATTATTCTCAGCTGTTACACTGCTTAATTTAATATTTCCAATGAGTTCCTTGAGCTGCTCCTCAAGAATGAAATGCATATTTGGGCTCTGTCACAAAACATTACATTTTGTCAAGGCAATCCATTTTGCTGTGGTAATTTGTAAGTGTGAACCGACCCCCAGCACGGTCTGGGGGCTTTTATGGTGTTTTCTGGGAAGGGAGACCAGGAAACGGGGATCTCTGCAGTGTCAGGTGGAGATGGTTGGCTGACAGAACCTGATGTGGTGACTGTCCTTCTGAAGCTCCAGAAAGAGTTTGGGGAGACCAACAGACCTGGGGCTCCCCCTTGCCCCTGAGATTAAGGAAATAGGACCTGAGGAGGCATTGCCAGGCGAAGATGACTCTGTCTTTAAACTTTTTAAAAAGATTACACAAATCATCGTTCCTAGACACTGAAGGAAAAAAAACATTTTATATAAAGATATAATAAGAAGAAAAATAAATCATCTGCACACTCTACCTAGAGATGAAGATGAACATTGTAAAAATTTTGTTATGTATCCTTTTAATGTGGTTTATAAACACTGCAAACACACACACACACACACACACACACACACACACAACCCAAAGGGAACCCACTCTACACACTCTTTTTTAATTTTATGTTGTATTGAAGTAATGTAAGACTCACAAGACATGGCAAGACCCTTACAGACTTCTGTGCACCCTTCCCCTCAGGACATCTTCCCCCACTGATGATATAACCACAGTACGTTGTTATCACAACCTGGAAACTGTCATCTTGCATGCTATGTTATTATGCACCTTTTTCAATGAATGCTTTCCCATTTAGGGGTACAGACTTTGGTTTCAGACGTTAGTGGTAAATTTTGGTTCTGCCTCTTTCTACTTGTGGGATCTTGGTCTAAAGACTTCAGTTTCCAATCTGTAAAATGGGTTGATAAGTAGAGCACACATTTCGTGGCAGGCTTGTTGTGAAAAGTAAGGGATATAATTCAGAATGGGTGACCCATATGAAATGCTTAGAAGATGCCGTCTTTCCCTACATAGTTTTATCTTTGTACTGTTCCTTCACATCCCAGGGATCTGGAGAAGTCCCTGAGACGTGCTATGCGCTAGAGGTGGGGAGGGGCTAAAAGGCAGGACCCCTGTTTCTATAGCTCCCACAGCAACTGTGTGCTTTTTAAAAATCTACTTGATATATTTGAATTTTATACATAAAATTTGGTTTTAACAACAGGAAGGATTCCAGGGTTTTTCAAAAGGAGGAATTCCAAAGGTTTTCCTGATCTCAAATGGCTGCTTAGGATTCTATTTCACGAAATCTCCATTCTTGACTTAGTCAGTCCCTTTTGTTGGATATTTAGGTTGTTTCTAATTTTTTTCTACCACACACAACTCTACAATGAACATATTTGTGCATCTATTCTTGGATACCTGTCTAAATAGTTCCTTGAGATAAGTTCTTGTAAGTGGAATTTTAAGGAAATCAGGGAGACCTGGTTAAGAAGCAAGAACGTACTTCTCTCACCATATATTCGATCTCCCTTACCCTCATCTACTAACAATTGTCACCCCAATAAATTTAATTTAAAAAAAAGAAAAAAAAAAGAAAAAAGAACGTACTTCTCTTCCATGAAGCACAGCCCTGGGGAACCCTCCGGCAGACCCTTGGACTGGTGCGCAGAGAAATCTATTTACGTACTTTGCACTTCACTGGCTTAATGTACTAAATCCTCCCATCGTTGGGCATGTTGGGATTTCTTTTCCCATTTTGCTGATGAGAAAACTGAGGTTCCCAGGGGTGAAGCAGCTTCTTTCAGGCCATATGGCTAAGAAGGATCTTGAGTTTGCAACCCTGGTTCTTCCCACAACATCTCAGGGTGCTCCCCTCCCCCCAACACATACACACTATTCAGGAGCCAGGACCTAGGCTGGCTTTGAGCGATCGCACACAATCTCTTGGTGCGTCAAGTGTCAAATGGAAAATATGTATGAGAGATGATATATGCTAAGGATATTTGAATTTACATGAAATCCAAGCTTTTCTTTACTATAGGACTTCTCATAACCTTTATTTCAATAATACATACTATGGAACTCTAAGAAGGGGATTTTCTGGGCTCCTAGACATTTATTACCAGGGAGTCCTTTTATCAAAAAGCATCTTGTGAGCAGGCTATTTCATGCAATTAGCTTAAGGGGCACTTTAACTAGCTGGGTACCTGTTTCCATACATAACTATCCCCAACATTTATTGAAATCTTAGTACAAACCTGGCATTGCGCTAAGCACTTTCTAAATGTATTGTGAGTGCAAAGCATATTGTGAGTGACTAAGTGTTTGTGATCTGAAGGAATGAGGGGTGGGTATCATTCAGAGTCCCAGCAGGGAACAGAGAGCTCCTTCAAAGAGGCTGCAATGGTGGAAAGAGCTGAAAATAACAACAGAGGCTGATGAGCCCACTTTAGGGCTTGCAAGAACAGGAGCGGTCGCTGTCGCTAGGTCTAAGAGGGCAAGACCTGGGTGCTACCGCTGGGAGTCAGCAAGAGTCACCGTCAGAGAGGGCGGTGACCTTTGGTGGAGAGACACTGCCAGCCTGCAGTCCAGCACAGAGGAAGCCAAGAAGTGAACAGCCGAACCCCTTTCTTCTCTTCCCTCCCATTCCTCGCCAGCACCTCCCATTGGCCAGACCTTCCTGAGAGCAGGGGGGAACTGGACAGGGGCCCCTTGATGAAGCTCAGCCTCTCTGGGCACAGAGCAGGGAGCAGAAGGGTGGACGGGTGAGTATGGAGGTGCGAAGGGGAGACGTTTCATTCTATGGAGTGAGCTAGTGGAAGAACTGAATGACTGAATGAGAAAGTGAGTTGTGAAGGAAAGCCACTGTCTCCCTGTGATCCAGCTCCCATCACCCCAAAGCCACCCTCCCTGCTCCAAGCACCACCCAGGACCCAGGCTGGGGGTCAAACCCTCCTTAGCTTCCCTCATTATCCCATCAGATCGGGGCTGTCATTAGCCCTCAGCGCTGAACAAAGGGCCCTCGCCCAGGCGGCCATATCCATGGGGCTAATTAATTGGATTAATGGTAGAGCAGCCCACACTGGGTCTGGCTCGGATCGTTTCAATGAAGGCTGAACACCAATCCCCAAAGTCATTGGAATATGGATGAGGCAAATTGAGTTAAAATAGAGGAGATTGCTGCATTCATTAGCCCGCCCACCCTCTGAAGTCGCTGGTTAATATGCAAACTATTAATATGCAAATCAGTGCAAATGAAAAAAAAAAGTGTGATGCTCCCCCCCCCCCCCCCCCCCGCCTCATTTTTTTTTTTTTTTGGAAATTCAGCTACAGTTGGGCAGCTGCTTCCTGTGAAAGGGAGAGAGGCAAAGCGTGCATGTGTGCAGGTCTCTAAGGCAGGGGAAGGGACTGGGAGCTTTCATGTCAGAAATTAATTAAAAGCACCGGCAGGGACACTGCACACCTTTATCAGCCTGCAAACACATGTGAGAGAGTAAGTGGGGCAAAGTGGGAGAATGGGATTCCCTGGGGAAGGTGTGCTGTTCACCTGGGAGCAGGTCCCTGGCAGCCTCGGGGAGGTCTGTTTGGGTTGGGCTAGTTCGGGTTTTTATTTGTGTAGGTAATTGTGCTTTATTTCAGCATATTTACTTATTGGGGCATTTATATATATTCTCTCTATATATTTACGACGTGTGTATATGTTTACTACATAAACAATCCATGGTCATGATAGAAACATTAGGAAAGAGTAAAAGCTTAGTTTTCGAGCGTTCGAACCAGAGCAGGACCCACAGTGAAGTCAAATGAAAAAGTCAGTTCCAACAAGGAATCGCTTTTTTAAGTGATGGGTTCATCCACTGCATATTTTATTTATTTTAAATTCTTGATCCTTTAATCAGGGATACAGTTACCTGTGTCAACATTCTGACAGTCAAAAAAGAAACTAGGAGACACAGTCACCTGTTTGTCTCCGTCCCTCTCCTGTGTTCCTGTCACCCAGGTCTCTGTCCCACAGGCAACAAAGCCACAGGCCCTTAAGAATTGTTCCCGGTAGATCCTATGCACATAGAAGCAATTCCATCCATGTATTTTCTCTCTTTCAGAGAGATCGGAAGGTATGTTACCGTGAAACTTGCTTTGTCCACTTAACAGAGCATCTTAGGGATTGTCCATGAAGACTCTCCTTGTCTCACACACACTTCTGTTGTGTTGCAGGTGGAAGGGCCATTGTTTCCTTCCCCAGCGCCCCACTGATGGATATTGAGGCTGCTTCTTATTTATTTGGCGACGTCAGCCGATACTGCAATAAAAACCCTTGTACATATGACACTTTGAAGGTCTGAGAGATTCTCCGGATGGGAGACTCCTGGAGGGGGAATCTGGGGTAAGTGGCAGGTCCATGGGTAGTTGTGATGTACCCCCTTCTCCTCCCACTGAGCCCCAAGAGTGCCCACGTGTCCACAGCTTCGCCAACACAGCGAGTTATGGAATTTTTGAATCTTTGCTGACCTGATAGGTGAAAAAGGGTGAATTGGGGGAGGTTCAATTTGCATTTCTTTCCTCCAAAGTGAATATGAATTGTGTTTTTCTTCATATGATTCCAAGCTATTTGTATTTTCTGTCTGATGACTCTGTTCATTCCTTTTCCTACTTTTCCATTATGTTATTAGTTTTTCTTTCTTATTGATTGGTAAATAGAACTCTTTAAAGAGTAAGGCATTAGCCTTTTGTCTGTGATATGAAGTACTAGTACTTTTCCCTAGTTTTCTGTTCGTCTTGGGATTTTATGGTTATGGGTAAGAAAACTGTTACGTTTTTACTTAAAGCGTAGAAATGTACATTGATTCCCCAAACTTTTGATACTGGGCAAGACTGTATCTTTGAATTTAGCTTCTCTGCCTGGAGGTCCCGTCCAACTACTTTCTTGACTAAATCCACAGTCATAATGTATCATCTGTCATGACAATGTCTCGATTTGATTTCTTTACAGTAAAGCAAGAATTTAAAACATTTCCAAAGATACCTGAGTGCAGGATTTTTCTCAATCTTTTATGATTCCCCTCCTTTCTCTTAAAGTTTTCTGGCTTGTATCATAGACATATATTGAAAGCCATCACCTTTATTGTGTCTTTTTTCAGAATCCCACTTAATTTTCACAGAAACACAGCTCTTCCTTGCACAATCCTGTCATTGGTTTCCTTAAAGTTTAATTAAATGATCTAGTTATGCTAATTATGTTAACAACTTCAAGTGGGGTAAGTAAGCTTTGGAACAAACACAACTGGTTTCTGGGAAGTTGATGCTTAACTAGAAGGAGGAGATATAACTGGTGGGTGAACAGCAGCCATTGGCCAACCAGGAGTGCTCTTTGAACCATGGGTGTTGGCAATGTGTTTGATGGAGCACGCAGAGAGGTTAACCCAGTCTGGTAACAGGAGGTCACTTAAAAGAGTTTCTAGATCAATGGCAAAAGGGTGGTGGAGGGGGAGAATTGCTTGAAAAAATTCCACCAGTGACAACCCTTTGGGGCAACTGATTTATTAAGCACTTTCTATTTGCCAAACACCTTATTAAGTACTTCACAATGCTTTCCCTCATTTCTTTACCCCCATTTTATAGACAAGGAAACTGAGGTCCAGAGAGGGGAAACAGAGTGTCCTGGGTCATTTTGGACATGAGTACCATTATTTTTTTTACATGTTTGATGGATGAGAAAAAGGATGAAAGAAAAACGGAATTGCACTGGACTCCTGTGTTGAAAAGTGTTTTTTTCATGTAAGATATCACAAAAAAACGTTTCCTTTTTTTCTTCTAAGAAATGAAATTAATTATTGGGTTGATATAGGTGACTATTTATGAGGTATGTGTAGAGTATAAAATACCTTGGCAGCCCGTTTAGGGGAAAAACCAGCACGATGACCCCTGACACCACCATATATTCTCCTGGGCCTCATTTCCTCCTCTCTGTCCAGAGGAACCACCGCTCTGAATATTGTGTTTATCAGCCCTTGCTTTCGTTATCATTTTCGACCATATGTTCCTAAGCCTGAACATGGTATTGTTTACTTTTGCCTCTGGTTGAACTTTCGGTAAATGGAATCGTCCTGCCGGATTCGTTGGAACTTGCCTTTTCCTCTCAACAGGATGTCGTGGACGCTCTCCAGTGTCATTTGGCTCTGTCTCTTACCACCCATGTTAAGGAGAGTGCGGTATCCGTCACGTGGTTGAGCTCACACTTCCCAATCAGAGGAGGCTGTCTGAATGGTCGCTTTCCCACTGCACCTTACTTTGCAGTGGGATCTCTTAGGCCATCCTTCCGGCCAAGCTCCAGAGTTGGGACATGACCACGGCCATTCTGCTGGCAGAGGAAAGACTCTTAGAATCTCCCCACCATGCTGGTGTGCAGGTGAGAGTCCGCTGGGGAGCAAATGAGATCCCCAAGCAGGGCTTGGAAGGGGACAGGTACCCCATCCTAACTCTGTCATCCTTGCTGTCAGGCTTTCCATGGCTCCTCTTTGCCTCGGCTGGACATCGAAGGCCCAGGATGAATGCCTGCGGTCCTCTGTTTCCAAGCTCCAGGGTGGAGCAGAGCTCAATAATATTGAATGGATGAAGGAAGGAGAAAAGAAAGGATGTCTTCCGTGATTCTCCCCTGCAGTCATGGTCTTAATTCACCTCTCTTTCCTCTTTGATCCTTTCCCCGCCACACACGTTCTCTGTTCTCTGATACCAAACTCTGTCCATCTTGCAACACTTAGAAGAAATAGGTTCGGATTATGGATGCTCTGACGTGATTTAATGTCAGATGTCGTAGAGACGCAAAATTGTAAAGACAATGCATTTCCAGTCCCCCCCCCCCGCCCCCGCCATGAATTGTTGGTGAAAAGTTCAGGTCATCTAACTTTTTCACGCAGCCCTTTCAGCACTTCCAAATAGTAAACTTGGTTAACTCTTTGTCCAGTTGGTACAAATTCATAATGAATAATCCCTCTGATATCAAAAAAGGTTAGCAACAGCGTTGCGATGAGTTCACGAGCTTCATGGTCAGAACTCTTACTTCCTAAAGATACTATATTCAGGAAGATCCTTGGATCCCTGGGCTGGGCTGGGATCCTGACATCCCAACCCACAGCATAATGCACGTCGCACTCTACTGGGATTGTCCTCCAAGGTCTTGAGAGCAGAAACTATGTCGGGGTCACTACTGGAGCCATAAGACTCCCACAGTGCCTCATACATGCGTATAGAGGTGCGTGGGAACTGCTAATCTAACGTGTAGACAAAACAGTGAAACTAGGTCGAAGGTGCGCTAAACTATCTTCCACCTGCTTTATACGTAAGCAGAACGGAAGCATGGGCTTTGGGGTCAGAAAGAACAAAGTTTGTATTCTGATTCCAGCATTCAGTCGCTGCAGCGCCTTGGCAAGTTGTTACCCTTCTGAGTCCCAGTTCTTTGAGCTGTCGAATGAGGATAATAGGATCGCCTCCCCTGCAGGGTTGTCTCAGGACCAACTGACCTGGTTCACACAGCGGGGGTAGCACGTGCCCGGTGCTTGTGCCCCTCTCTTCTCCTTCACAGACTGTCAGTACCTTCTTAAATAAGAAATGTATCCATTTCATACCTGTACCCTTTTCCCATGGCAAGCTGCCGGGACTCATAGAGAACCCAGCATGTAGTAGTTGATGATTTGGAGAATGGACAGATGGATGGATGAAAGTTAGATGATTGGGTAGATGGATGTGTGGGATTTGGGATGGGCAGATGGATGGATGGATGGATACTATATTTTTATTTATTTTTATTCTTTGTCATTCTAGCATTACAAATCAATACGTTTTCCAATAATGGTATGAAAATTGATAATGGAGTGAAAATAATATATTTGGCTCTCAGAGCCATTAATTTTGCACCTCTTTTAGTCCATATCCCCTACTCCCCATTCACTGCTAGGGACTGCACAATATCGTTTTAAATGCTCTGATAAGTCCTGCAATACAAAAAATAATTGACTTTATTTAACCCAGAGTTTACTGATTATTGTCAATGACAGATTTTATCTTCTTTGAGTGTCGTTTAATATAACTTGGATCTACTTCTGTACGGCACAAGCTTGTGAATATAAGCATAAATCACCTTCAGAACTTTTTTTACATATCAATCCCTTACTTGAAGTGCTTCTATGATGGAAAAGTCAGTGTGTGTGTGTGTGTGTGTGTGTGTGTGTGTGTGTGTGTATTCTGATGGTATGGGTTTAAAACACTACATTAGACGTCACATGCCCACCTTGCTAGTGATGGAACGTGCTGTGCAATCATGGTGATTCCTTCCCCCTTTGCCTCCTGTCTATTACCTATACAAGGAAGAACATGATGGTTTGGCTTCTAAGTTTCCTTCCAGTCCCAGCCTGGCTCTACAGCATGATTCTTCCTGCTTCCCAAGGGATAAGTCCATGAATGCATCCCTACTATGTGTCCTCCCTGTGTTTCCTTCTCTCCTGAGATGTCTATCCATTTCATTGGTCGAAGGACAGACAAGCCATGAAGGGGTAACTTACCCACATTTACTCCAAATGTTTAGATACCTTGATACTGTCACCTAATTTCCCATACTGTCTGCACCCTCCCCCCAGGTCTTGGCAGGGCGGGTGGAGCATCTACCAGTATTTTCCTAGTATGACCTGGCCCTGCCAGGGGCAATCAGCTCCCGGCACCGCTGCTCTTTCCAGCTCGGTGCCCACCCAGAGCACACTAACCTGTTGCTCTGTTTTGACGACAGCCACTTGCTCCTTCGGCTCTATCCCTCCTCTGTTTCTCCAGACTCAGTGGTGGTGGCTGAACCAGCAAAGTGGTTCCACCCTGACTGTTTCCAAAGCTTGTAGCAGCAGCGTTATAATCACCACCATGGTGACCCAGTGAAGACTGCTGGCTCAGCTGAGTCTCTCTCGGCCTGGGGGACTCAGGGAAGGGTCTGAGTGGAGACTGAGGGCCTGGCACTTGGAAAGATGCTCAAAGACCTCTCAATGAGGGCTCCTGAAAGGTTGGAGACCGTCATTACTGTCCCCACCATCATCCCTCAACGTCGGATCTGTCTGCAACCCTCGTGACATGAATAGAGCTGGAGGGATGGAACGTGGTGAATGGAGCCAAACACTGGCATGTCAAATCCATCTCCCCAGGACTCCCCAAGGATCTCAGCTTGTCTGGGGCCTCCTCCCTGGGTGAGGAGGGCAGGCAGGAAGGATGCCCAGGATAAGTCTTGCACTTACTAGGTGCTCAGTAAACACCATACATCATTCCATCAAATAAGCCAGGGATTGTAATATGCAATCAGTTTACATCTTGCTAACAATAAATACAAGCTGCCAGTTAAAATATAGCACAGCATGGTTGTAAGGCGAATCTGTGTTTCAGAGATATTAAAATCTAAACAAGTCTCTTTTGGAATTATCTAGATCGGGTACCTATTAAGTAAGAAAACCAAAGGGTAAATGGTGAGGGACCTAGTATGGTTGCTGCTTTTGTTTTTGGACGTAGATTTGGTGCTGCTATTAACTTGCTTTGTAACCTTGGGGAAATCACTTTCACCCTTGGGCCTCAATGTCTTTGTTGTAACATGGGACCCACCCTCCTTTCCAGTTCCCCCACAGGGCTACTGTAGAAATCAATAGGATCGGGGCAGTAACAAATCTCTGCAAGCTGCAAAGATGCTTCAATAGGAACCCGAGAGGGTCAAGCAACAGTGAAACCTTGTCCAAGGTACCTACTGTCAGTGTATTCGCAGTGTGACTTGGGCAAGTTGCTCCACCTTCCTGAGCCGCCTCCCCCACTTCTCCCTTGTAGAGACAAAGATACAGAGCGACTGGAGGTATTAGAGGAGGTGAAGCTTGGGAGGTACTTATCACCACGCCTGACACATGGTAAACCAGGCCCAGGAATCCCAGCTGCAATGAGTTATACATTATTTGAATGATCTGAGTGGTAAGAAACATGCCTCGGATCGCCTTCCTCTCTCGTTTCTTCAAAGCACCATTATATCTCCAGTGTTTTGCAGGGAGCTTGCTTCTTGGACATTCTGATAAATGAGTGAATGAATGAATGAATGAATGCGCATTCTCAGGTGTGCAGGGGATACTGAGTTCACAGCATAAGCTTCTTGAACCCCTCAGAGGCAAAATGATAAACCCATCACCATGGAGACCACGGATTTCCCATTTCACAGAGGAGGAAACAGGGTCTGAGAGATTCAGAAAGTTGCTCACAAAGAGACTCCAGCCCAACCCCCCCCATACCATCTGTGGTTTTTCCCTTCCATCCTCATACCCAGGACCAATGACCAGGGGTCTCTGACTCCGGTGCCCGGAGCAGGCTGTGGCCAGGGTGAGCACCGCACTGTTTCCCCCAATACAATTGTTTTCAAAGGAGCCCCGGGACGAACAACAACTGCCACGGCCTCCAAGGCCTCAGACCCGGCCCCATTACGATTCCTCTCCGTGTAATAAATACATTTTAAGAGAAACAGATGCCGGAACAGTTGGACAGGAAGGGCCCAGGCATGTGAAGAGGAATCTGGTTTGTGAAAAATCTATCTATTTGCCAGACGGTAAGCAATATGGTGCAGCCAGCCAGGTCTGGGTCCGGCTGCCAGACGGGTTGATGGGGCCTCCCCACTGTGTCCTGCTGGTCCTGTTGGGCCACGGGGCTCAGGTGCCCACAGGGGCATCCAGCTATTGTTCCTGCCCCCAAACAGACCCACGCTGCTGACAGCTACTCCTTCATAACGTCAGCCACTGTAGCAGCGTGGGCACCCTCATCTTGGGAGCCACAAGTGTATGCAGGGAGTGGCAAGGCTGGGGAAAGCATCTGCTGACTCAGGCCCAGCCACCTTCACGGTGTGGCTTTTCTCTTCCTCCTATGGACCTTACTCTCTGATGTGCTTGTCACCTGCAAGCGGCTACCTTTATACATGACCCCGTGAAACTATGACAGGAAAGGGTGTCCTTGCCGCCTTTCTTGCCTGATGAGAATCTGTCACTCTCCCTGCACTGGCCCTGATGGGAGGGAAAAAAAAAGCTGCCTCATTTCCAAAAGATGGCTTGGCTGCGACAGGGGTAGGTCCAGCTTGAGTAAGGCAAAGATGCCCAGAGCAGATTTCTGTCCTCCAGGATCGACACCACACACCCTGTCCCTTGGCCTGAGCTCACAAAACCTGCTGATGTTTTACAGGAGGACATAGCCGGTGGGCAGAGGCAGAGAACACTCAATGCGTGGCTAGGCTTTTTGTCCTCATAGCCAGTCCAGCAGGGGTGAGGTGACCATCCCCATTTTGCAGTTGAGAAGGTGGAGGCCCCAAGAGGGACTGTGACTTGCCCAAAGTCATGAAGCTCAGAGGACTCAGTGTTGGGTTGCCTGACTCTGATTTTTCTCCTCTTTCTACCCTCCCATCTGTCTCCCTAGGAAGAGACTAGCAAGTCTCCTCCATGCTCCTAAAATACTGGCTGGAGATGTAGCGATCCTATCCTGTCTCTCACCTTCTCTGTGGTCACAAGCAAAGTGGGGCATTCATTTGTTGCCGGGAGAACTAATACCAAGAACCTTTCCTTCTCCCCCTGATAAGTTGTCCTCTTCCCTGAGTTGACGTTACAGAAGGTTATTAACCATACAATAGGCTTTCCTCTAACAGACCTGACTCCAAGCATTTTTTTCCAGTGTCTTCCAAAACCTAAAAAACAAAAAGTTATTTAAATTCAAGAATTCTGCATCCAAATTATATTTCTCCAAGAAGTATAGTTCTCCTTGCTCCCAGAAGTACTATGAAAATACGTGAGTGGTTCTGTAACTTGGTTTTTTTATTTGGAGGGGGGAATTGGGGGAGGGTGCTATTCTTTTCTAAAATAATAATGATAAAAGTTTCACTTCCTTGAGGACTTAAGATATTCCAGGCTCTACACTTAGGATTGTACACACATCCTTTTATTTAACCTTCTTAGCACATCTTTGAGATGGCTGCCCACATTACTATGTCATAGTAAGAGTAAGGGACATCTTTCAAAAGTGGCAGAGCTGGGATTTGGTGCCAGGTTTCCTAACTATGTGTTGGGTCCTCTGGGTGGCTTCACTGAACTTCTATTGCAGCTCCTTCAGTTTGGAGAGGCAGGAAAGCCGAGAACAACCTTTCTGGACTCCCTTGCAGCTAGAGTTCTAGATGCAGATTCGTCTCTGCCAACAGGAGGCACTGATGTGAGTTTTGGGAAGCTGATATGAAACCGCACTCTGGTGGCTTGTGGCTACTGCTGCTGCTGCTGCACAAGCATAATAGTGCAAACTCGAGACTTTCCTACAACAGAGACTCCACCTCATGCTCCTACTATATCCTGGGTCTCCAGAGGCAGTGGTGTTGAACATGGGGAAGCGTCTTCCTTCCAGCAGTAGCTGTCCAGATAGCTCTGCTCTGCAATTTCTGGGAGTTATTTAGAGAGGCTCCATCTAGAATTCACTCTTTCCCTCCTTACAATGGTTGTGTATGCACCTGAATCTCTATATTTAATCCAATCCTGCTTAAAATACTGCGGCTGGATTTTGATTCCACCTAGAACCTGAACTGGTATGCTATGAGACGTTAGGGATGCCTGTTTTGGATCGCAAGCCTCATGTTCCTCACCTGTACAATTTAAAGAGTCACAGAGGGGCTGTAAGGAGGAATGGAAGCCAAAGGGCTTTCCCACCATAAAGTGTTCTGCAGAAACTGGTCCACTGGAAATGTCCTCTTCCTAGTAGGGAACATCGGGCATGGTTTCTCCAGTAACTGACCCCCATGCATTCTTACTCTCAAACCCATTACAGAATCAGGTACCTGATCAGCTTGCTGAGGACTAGGAGGGCAGCTGGGGTCGGGAGCAAGAGGGGGGGGTTGGCTTATAGCTCATTTCTGCTCAGGATCCCCCTCATCTATAATTACGTGACCTGTGTCATCTCACCTGGGTCCCTTGCTATGACAGTGCAGTGGAAGTTGCTGCCATGAGCTGCACAGTTCTTATCTTTCTATCTTACGGGGCTTCATGGCAGGAGGCTCCCAGAACACGCTCCACCTTGACTGTTTTTGAGATGTTGCTGCCTCCAGAAGTTGATGATGTTGACCAAGTCCCTCAGTGGTCTTGTTAGCTTAACAGAGAAACAGGTCTGGGGGTGGGGGAACAGTGGGGATGGCCATGAGAAGGGAATGAGTTATCTGCCAGGATGTGTTAGCCACTGTCAGATTGACTTTTGAGGGCAGAGAAGCTATATTCCAGGGGGAACTGAGAGAGTGTGAACATCAGTGGGTTCAGTCCATCATTCAGTCAACATTTTTGACTGCCTACTTTATGTGCCAGGCCCTATGCTTGCACTGGGAATTCAATAGAAAGAAATCAGGCACAGTGCATACCCTCCTCAGGCTGATAGCCTTTTAGGGGAGAGAGAAACAAACAGACATTTATAGAGGAGAGTGATTAGTGCCAAGTTGAGGGATGCAGAGGGAATGGTGGGAGCCTAGGGAAGCCCACTGACCTAGCTAGAGGCAATCAGGGAAGGCATCCTGGTGGAGGTGACAACAAATCTGTGACCCAAATAACATGTAGGAATTTTTCAGTCAAAAGAGGATGGTGGAGCAGGGAGTGGGGAGAATGCTCTTAGCAGGAAAAAAGCATGAGCAAAGATTCAGGTTGGTGAGTGAGTTTAAGGATTCAGTGTTGTTCGGAGGGGCTGAGTAAAGAGTGATGGAGAGAATGGCAGGGCCACACCAGGGTAACACAATATCTAAGGTCTCTTCTCCTTTTGAAATTGTATGATGTTCTGCCTTAGACTGGAAATGCACTCCCAGTCAAGTTTAGGAAAAACAATGCAGGTTTATCTGGACCTTCTGTGAGTTGAGAAAAGATTCCACTCCCTCTATGTGGCTTTTCCTCCCTGGGTAACTGGGCTTTTAATCATCTAACCTTCGTTAGGAGACACTCAGCAGAACTCTTTTAGGGGAAAATGTGATGTGAGATGGCCAAAAATTTGAGATGAAATGAAATGAAATGGAGGGAAACAGTAAAAATACATATTTTCTGGAGTTAGGACCCTCTGTCTTTGCTCTAGTAACTCCCCAAGTATTTGCAGCAGCTGCTTCCTTTACACTGAAGAAAGCACATGTTATGCATAAATACATGTGGCTCTTACTATGTCTGAAGAGGAAAAAAATACTGTTTGGATTAAGGATTGAAGATTCTCATGCACTTAAGTATAAGCTTCTTGGAGGAGATCGGAATGGTTTTATTATTTGTTCCTGCGCCTGTAAAGCCTAAAAGAGTGTAGGGCCCAGGGACTGGCTTAAGGAATGAATGAGTGAAATAATTTAAACAGTAAATAAGAGAGAGTCTGCTACAAAGCCTGACACAGTAGGTACTCGACAACCCATTCTTATTGTGAACCCTGGCTCAGCATGCAGGAGCCTGGATAATTAGTCTAGTTTTACCTCTAACATGCTGTGAAACATCGGGCCAATCTCTTTCCCTCTCTAGACCTTACTTTCTCCATCAGCAAAATAAGAGTCCTTCCAGTTCAGCTATATTATGAAATGTATGAGAATTTGGCTGTGGTTAAAAAAACAAATAAAAGAATAGTCTGTACACACAGTGAGATACTACTACACACTCACAAGAATGGCTAAGATTAAAAATACAGACAACACCGAATGTTGGTGTGGAGCCACGGGAACTCTCATACATATCTGGTGGGAATGTAAAATGGTATAACCACGTTGGAAAAAAAAAATCTTAAAAAGTTTTTTTATAAAACTCAACATACCCCTACCTCATGACCCAGCAATTCAATCTTTAAATATTTACCAAGAAAATGAAACAACGTTCACAAAAAGACTTGTATACGAATGCTCATAGGAGCTTTTTTATAGCAAAACTAGGCACGGCCCAATGACCAACAGGAAAATGAATAAGTGAATGTTGGCAAATCCACACATTAAAATCTTACAAAACAGTAAAAGGGACAAACAACTGATATATGTAATGATATGAGTCAATCTCCAAAACTTTTGTTGAATGAAAGAAGTCAGACACAAAAGCGTACAAATTGTTTGATTCTGCTTGTAGGAAGTTGTAAAACAAAACTAATTGATCATGGGAAACAATCCTGACAGCACTTGCCTCTGGGGTGGGGGCAAGGATTGACTAGGAAGGTGACATGAGGGAACTTTCTGGGGGAATGAAGGCTTTGGGTCACACAGCTATTTGCATTTGACAAAACTCACTGTCAGTTCACCAATAATTTATGCATTTTAATACATTCACATACTTTTTGTATAAAAAAACTGTAAGCAAATATTGATATTGCAGTGCTGAAATCTTTGCTTGAAATGCACAAAAATAAGATGGATGAATGGATGGATAGAAGGTTAGATAGGTGAATAGATAGGATAAAGCAAGTATGAAATGCTAATGGTATGATCTAGGTGGAAGATATAAAGTTTATAGTTCATTGTAAACTTCTTTCAACTTCTTGGTGTTTGAAATTTTTTACCATAAAATGTTGGTGAAAAAGGAGGATCTGGAACCCATTTAAGTTTAGTACAAAATCCATCACTTTCACCTCTCCTATTTGATATTTTAAAGATCAATGATATGAAAAATGAATTAATCTTAGGAATTCCAAGGGCACATATAGACTCATATCCTACATATATGTTTCTGTCTGAGCTCCTGAAAAAGGATAGCCAATGACGGGGCAGATTATTCCTTATTCCTAAATGATTCCTAATCGTTGGAGATCCTCTGGGACTTATAGCACCAACTCCAAGATGGGCACGATTCTGATTCAGCAAACGTTTACTGAGCTGGACCATATGCCAGGCATCCTACCATGGTTTCTTCATCTTCAAAACAACTTAACAGAGAGGAAACATCTTTTTGACCATATTACACATCTCAAACCAAACTCAGAGATGTTTATAAACTTACCCGAGGCCACAGAGCCAATTGAAATGATCTCTGGTGACTCTTATTTTTTTCTCTTGCTCCCAAAACATGCTTATTATGTGTTTTGCCTTCTAAAAACAAAATAACAGCTTTATTGAGATAGAATTTATTTCCCATACAATTCACCCTTTTAAAAAGTAGAATTCACTGGTTTTCAGATAATTCACAAAGTTGTGCAACTAATCCCACCCTTTTCTTTTATTTAAAATTTTATTGGGGAATATTGGGGGACAGTGTTTCTCCAGGGCCCATCAGTTCCAAGTCATTGTCCTTCAATCTACTTGTGGAGGGCACAGCCCAGCTCCAAGTCTAGTCACTGTCCCAATCTTTAGTTGCAGGGGGTGCAGTCCACCATCCCATGCGGGAATTGAACCGGCAACCTTGTTGTTGAGAGCTCACGCTCTAAACAACTGAGCCATCCGGCCGCCCCTCCGGAAGCTCAGAGGCAGCTTGTTGTCTTCAATCTGGTTGTGGAGGGCACAGCTCACTGGCCCATGTGGGAATCAAACTGGCAAGCCTGTCGTTCAGAGCTTGTGCTCTAACCAACTGAGCCACCCGGCCGCCCCTACCACTTGTTATTTTTTATTTTCACCACCCCCAAAAAGAAACTCTTTAATTATTAGCAGTCATTCCCCATTCCCTCCTACTACCAGCACCCAGCAACTAATCTACTGTCTGTTTCTATGAGTTGCCTGTTTTGTTTATTTCTTTTTTTTTTAAATTTTATTTTATTAAATTTATTGGGGTGACAATTGTTAGTAAAATTACATAGATTTCAGGTGTACAATTCTGTATTACATCATCTATAAATCCCATTGTGTGTTCACCACCCAGAGTCAGTTCTCCTTCCATCACCATATATTTGATCCCCTTTACCCTCATCTCCCACCTCCCACCCCCCTTACCCTCTGGTGACCACTAAACTATTGTCTGTCTCTATGAGTTTTTGTTTCTTATTTGTCTTGTTCTTTTGTTGTTTTTGGTTTATATACAATTTTTAAAAAATAATTCTACCTGTCACAATGAAGATAACTGGCAAGCTTTCTATCCCTCATGATACTGGCAATGAAAAGCCATTTGTATAATACCCTGGTGATTAGAACATATGATGCATAAAAACCCTTATGATGTAACCACAGCGAACTCTTTGGACACGGTGATTAGTCTAAAGGATGGTCACATGACTGGGACAGGCCAATCACAGGCCTTCCCTGAGATTTTCTAAGTTGGAGGCAATAGTAAGACATCTTGCTTTTTCTTATAAATCTCAAGCTCGAAGCCCATAGGCTTAAGAATACTGGTGGCCATGAGTCTTTCATGTGAAGAATATTCTATGCCCGGAACTGTATATGGACCTCCCCATTCAAACCTCACAGCAACTGTCTGAGATGAGAGGCTTTCCAGAAGATCAGAGAGACTAATTCAATTTCCCAACAAAACATAGCTGATAAGGTGAAGATTCAGAACCAGGCTTAGTGACCACACAATATGCCTAGAGGACTCCCAAATTAGGTTGATGAGGTCTGCCTGGAGTTGTCAAGGACCCCTCCCATTTGGAATTGCACTGGTCAGAGCTATCCACTGCCCCCAGCCTGGACCCTCTCAGTTCACACTGCCAACCAATGCTTATTTCCCAGTAACCAGAGTATCCCAGCTAGAAACCTCTGAAGCAGTCACCTGGTTCCCAAGTCCTAGATAACCCGGTCTTCCATTGTTTCTGCACAGACTCTCTTTCTGTATAAACAAGATACAAAGCTCAAGATCTGCCTGTGGTTATGGAGATGTAAAAGGATGGCCATTGAGGATCCATTCTCAGTTCTGGGGGCACTTTGTTTTCCTATGGTAGCCCCTCAGATGTCAGTCAATCACAGTGAACTGAAGGCAAAAAAACAGTAATAGTAATAGGGATTGGCTTGGGGGCTAGAATGAGCCAGCTTGTCTCATTTGATCCTTAGAGGTAGATAACAGGAGTCCCATTTTACAGATGAGTCAACTGAGGTCAGAAGGACTTTTTAAACTAGGTTTTGCAAATTTTTATTCACATACTTGCCACAACAGCCCATCATTCCCATCTGGCAGATGACAAAACTGAGGTTTGGAGAAGGAAGTGACTCAGGTAGGAGGTGGCAGAGTCAGGATTTAAACTTAGGACTCTAGAGCCTGTGCATCTAAAACCAAGCTCACCTTTCCAGGTGCAGCTCTGCAGGTTCAGATGAAGGAGCGGATTGCAGCTGAGGCCTTTTGGAACCACAGGGCATGAAATGAAATTCAATGTTATTGATATCTTAAAATCTAAGTTTTTTTTTTTTTTTGCCTTAGAAGTTCTGTGCTGCCTTCAGAAAAAAGAAAGGAGAGTTGATGAGGTCTGTCTCCCTGTGCCCACCCTTGCCCTAACACTCACCTGTTAAAACGATCAGAGATCAACCCAGAGGCCCGAGCCTGGGATCTATTGGCTCCTAGAACAGCTAAGATGTGGCCATCGGAGGCCACCTGGTGCTAATACCATCACAGAGTTCACAGGGGGGAGAACGGAGGGCAGGCAGCGTGAAAAGCAACTTTTGCCAGCTCTCCTTATGGTTCCGCCCACTCAGTCTGACTGTATAGAAGGTGCCAGATCAGATTAGAGCCACCAGTTGCTACATTATCCTGTCTTGACTTCACTAAGGCTCATTAAGCTCGAAAATCCTTTTTATGGTGTTTAGGACACCTCCAGAGGAGTTTGCTGTGTAAATATTATTCCACCATTAAATCCTGCAACAAGGCCACCGTCAACAAGTGGGATTCGCGACGGTGCTGCTGAGGGGGCCGCCGTGGATGGATGTGACATGCGGCCAAGGGGCTCCGCCAAGAAGCCAGCCAGCGCCAAGGGTAAAGCCCCTCTGTCTCCCACCGAGGCCTCCTGCCACTCTGGCCTGCTTCATGGAACCCGCCGCTGGGGCGAAATTTGGGCCGGGGATCAAACACACTGTTGGGGGCCACTTGGAAAGAGAACATGCCTTGGACAACTGGCACTCAAACGGGCCTCACTTAATCTGGGGTGGGGGGCCTTGCGGGCTACAGCCGTCTTGGCTAAGGCTGGGGCCTCCCCACTGCTCCCGGCAGATGTGGGCGTCTGTCTCTGGGAGGCTACTTTTACCAGCCGGAGGCATCTTTTCTTGGCTGTCCTTGCATCTGCACGCCCAGACCCTTTCTTTATTAATGTATGTATCTGGAGGAGGGAAATCACTCAGTGATGAGCCATCGATTATTCTGGATGGATGACCTATCTGACTCAGCAGAAGCTGCTGCTGGCTGGGATGCCACTACTTTTTGCTTTTCTTTTTCTTTCTTTCTTTTTTTAAAAAAAAAAATTAATTAATGTGTGTTTAAAGCTGATTTGCAGGTTGCACTGCTGGGATATGGTGACAGAAGATGGAGGACTTAAATATGGAAACTCAAGACGCAGCACCTGGCCCGGGTTGGGTAGACATTCATTGTACGACAAATGTTCTTTGAACACCCTACTCTGTGCTAAGGGCTGGCCTGGCCTCTGGGGACTCAGCAGTGAGCAAGACAGGTGCGGTCCCTGCCTGGTGGAGCTCACAGACGGGTGCTCTGGCAGTGTGGAATCCAACGCTTTGCATCTCAGGGTCTATGACAGCACAGGGTCAGCAGGTCCTGACACAGTGGGAGCGTGGTAAACGGGGAGTAAGGGGCTGTATACAAAGCCCCTTGCACTTTCTCTAGCACAGAGGAATGGCAATATTTTTGCAGCTGTGTAGCATTGAGATCATCCAAAGGGTTTGTCTCTGAGCCTCAGTTTCCACATAGCGCTTCATGTAATATCTGCTCCATGGAGCTGTTGAAAGACTGTTTATCCACACCTGGTCTTGTTTGAAATACAGTGATTGAGCACCTACTATGTGCTGGGTGTTCAGGGTTCAGCGGTGAATGAGACCCAGTGTGCCCCTCAAATTGCTTATAGTCCATGGAGGAATTAACACTAAATGCGATGGCCCATGGCCAGTGGTGGGATGGGGTAACTCAGGAACACGGTGGAAGCCTCAGTGAAGGGTACTTAATGCAGCTTGGCTGGGGGACAGGGGACAAAAAAACCCTCTAGATCGGGGGTTAGCAAACTCTGGCCCATAGGCCACATTTGGCCTACTGCCTGCTTTTGTGCAGTTCCTAAGCTAAAAATCATTTTTGCATCTTTAAATTGTTTGTTTAAAGTCAAAATAACATTTCACGCCATGTGAACATTATATGAAATTCAGATTTCCATGTCCATAGATAAAGCTTTATTGGAACACGGCCATGCCCACTCATTTATGGGTTATCTGTGGCCACTTTCATGCAATGACGGCAGAGTTGAGTTGCAGCAATAGAGACAGTGTGTCTCACAAAGCCTAAACTATTTCATAGTTGGCTCTTTATAGAATAAGTTTGCCAACCACTGTCTTAGGGGAAGTGATGTGTAAGCCAAGAGCTGAAGCATGAGCAGAACTGATGAGTTGGGGGGTGAGTTGAAAGGGGCAAGGAGAGGTTTGCTGTGCAGGTTGGACAAAAACCCTGGCATCTTCAAGGAGGATGCAAGTACCGTGAGCTACACTGCAAAGCACCACACAAACCTGAGTCAGCATTTGGAACAGAGGAAGACAGGCTCATCGACAATCTGATTGGAGAAAGTATAAGGGAAGCAATAACGACACTAGATCTCATTTCCTAAGCACCTAGTAGGTCCACTGTAGGTCCCCCTAACAATCTCACATACAGCCACCAAATGGACCTGAGAGAAGAGATCATTAATGCCCTTCAAAAAGGAGAAATTGGGAGCTCAGAGAGGTGAAGATGCCTGGGTAAGGTCACACCCCAAAACGCAGATCAGAACCCCAGCCTGCCGTACGCTCAAATCAAGCTCTAAACCCACATTAATAAACCCAGGCATTTGACTGCCCATATTCTGCAATGTTATAAAACGATGCATTATTGGGGGGTGGGGGTGGGAAGGAAACAAATTAAAAATGAAACTGGGCTAGCATCCAAAGTAGGATTTTTTTCAGCCACTCCCTACATCCCCCACCCCTACCCTGGATGTTGTTTTATTCTGCCCCTTCCTTGATCCCGGGCTCCTCTGAAATCCAGCCACACCGCTGGGAAGGGCAAAGGGTGAGGGGAGGAAAGCTAGGCTTCCCAGATAGAGCCAACCGAGGAAAACTCTGAAATGGGTGGAGCACACGGCAGAGTTGGCAGCTCCAGCCCCGGCAGCTGTTGGCTGTGCACAAAATAAACACAAGCCGATGGATGGGCTCCGGCTGGGAAGCCACTTCGCCTCCTCACAAGCTTCAGGAGAAAGCAAGAGGTGCTGGATGGCAAGCCTGCCAGCTGACGGGGAAGTGACTTGGGTGCGATGTCTGTGCTTTTGGCTGGTTGATGTGACACAGGGGCTGGTGACGCTGGAGGTACCAAGTCCTGGCGTTTCCAGTCTGTGCGTCTTTAGCTGAGACCAGTCACCTGTCTGAGACTCAGTGTCATCATCTCTAATTGGAGATAATGATACCTCCCTTTGAGGACAGTTGTGTAGGGGACACCGTGGGGTGCTGCCCAGATGCCCCTTTAAGAAAGGCCTACTTTTCACAGCGGCTGAGAGTAGTTGTCATTACTAGACAGCTGTAGCCATCAGCCCCTTCAAGGAAGAGCCCAGGTCCAGAGACCCATTCTCCCAAGGTGACATTCAGTGACTAATCACAGCAGGGTTTAAAGGGCTGGATGACTCTACAAGGTCAGATGTCTGTAAAGGGACAGTCCAGCTCCAGGCTGTGGACTAAGGCTATCATCCTGCATCCATATCCAACTTCTCCCTCCTCCCACTTTTCCTCTTCCTTCCCCAACACAAGTGCTGTCCCAAAGACTCTTGTTAATAAATGACGTGCATGCTAAATTCCATCCTGCTCTGCATCCCGGGCTTGGGACTATGTGCTTGAGATGTTATATTTGGAAAGCTCCCATGGTGCAGAGGGATTCAATACATGCAAACAAGCCAAGGGAAGATGAGGATTACAGAAAGAACCTACTTCCGTGGGTTCAAATTCCTCATGATTTCAAAGACAAAGAACAAAGTAAATCAACACAACGTGTGTCCTCTTCTACAGCCCTGTTGTTGACAAGGACATTTGCTCTACTAGTTGCCATGACATACTGCAGCCCAGTTACATATTGGGCATGCACAACCAACCACAGAGATCATTGTTCCCATTTGACAGATGTGAAGACCGAGGCCAAGAGAAATAGTGACATGTCTACAACTTGATAGAGTGCTCCATGCAATCATTTATTTATCCATTCAGAAAATATTGTGTGCTGGGCTCTGGGGTCCCTCACAAAGCTCAGAGTAAAGGAGGGAGACTCATGATGAGCCCAGCAATGATAATGACAAAGGTCTGAGATATGTGATGATTGACAAGTGCAGGGTGTGATTAGTGGGTGTAATGGGGGAACCTAAGGCAGCCAGGGTGCGTCACAAAGCAGGACTGGAATTTGTCTTCAAATCTGCACCAGCAGCTGCCCAGCAAAACTCTATTTCAAGGGAGGTAAATTGGAGAGGCTGGTTTCTCAGCTTTGCCCCACCCCTAACTCCCACCCCAGTTTATCCCCAACTCTGTGCTTAAGAGCTAACCTAAAGGCCCCCAATGCCCCCACCCTCTCTGCAACTAAGGAGCCTAAATCCTTCTCCCAGTTTCTCCTCTGAGAATCCAAGGCTGAGCAAACCAGTAGCTTCCAAAGCAAGATACCAAGTTTGGAAAAGACTTTGAGTCTTCTCTTCCCCCGTGTATCTCCTGGTAAGCAGTCAGCGTCATCTTCTGGGAATCAGAGTTGAAGCCATCTTTCTCAATTGCTCTCCTCTCTCTTGTGGGCAGAAGCATCTGTCCCCTACAGAAGCTGTGTCCTATGCTCAGGCACCCCACTCGAATCTTTTTCCTGGTGTCACCAAGGAGGTTTCCCACCCTGGGGAGGAGTCTATGAGGGTCACGGCTTAGTGTCAGCTAGTAGATTCCTGGAAAAAGCCAGGCTCAGAGACAGAGGGAGAGCCAGAGAAAGGACCTTCAGAGCCATATATGTGCAGAGGTGGGTGCAGAGGAAAGAGTGGCCCCACCTGCAAAGCCAGAGCCTGGGAGAGCTCTCCCAAAGAAACTCAAGGCACATCTGGCTTGCACACTTACCGGCACAATTGCCTGAAGCCTAGCCCTGCAGCCTCCGAGCTCACTGCTCTGTATAAGCATCCCAGGCTGATGCCAGGTTCCTCCCCACTATTCCTTCCGTCTAGACTGCTACTCCTCTTATCGGCTAGCACCAACACATTCTTCCAGCCTTAGCTCAAATGGCACCTCCTCCAAGAAGCATTCCTGGCCTGTCTCAGGGTTTTAGTGCCCCTCCCATAGACCTTTCTCCATCTCAGAGAGCATGTCATGCTGAATTATAATTGTTGGTTGACCTATCTTCTTCCCTCACCAGTCTTTGAGCCATTACAAAGCAGGGACCACCTGGTTGTACTTATTCTGGAATCACCAGAAGTTAGCGTGGTGCCTGGAATTTAGTAGGTGCTTTGCCATTGCCTGAGTCCATGAGACCTCTCCCCTCTCTCTCCATCTCTTGGCTTCATTCTTCAAATAGTCCCCAAACAATGGTCGGAATGGACATCAGCCTCCCTGAACTCATATCCCTCATGCCTAGCGGCCCTCCAGAAGGAAAAATTCTAGGGAAGATTCCCATTGGCCCAGATTGGGTCATGTGCTTCCTGGGGAAAGGATGGCTTTGATTTGCCAAGCCTGGATCAGGCATGGCTTCTGTGGGATGAGACACGTCAGGGCCATGGGGAATAGGTTCCCGCGAGAGAGGTGTTCTGTGACTAGCGTAAAAGAGGGTGTGAGGTCAAGAGAGACGACAAATCTCCGCCATGAGCAATGTAGCTCAATCTTGGGGGAACATTTTTTGTTTGTTTAAACCAAACTATCTCATTGTTTTGTGGAATAACTGGTGGGTTTCCCCAGAGGAGATATTCTGAAAACTCTGACAATCAGAGCCTATATTGGGTTATGGATGCACCTAGTGGCCAGTCAATAAATATTTCAGCCTAGACTGGAGAGGTGGGCATGGGCAGAGTGTGAAAGACCTTGACTGAGACCACAAGAGGCTTGACCCTGTAGCTCAACACACTGTGGTCCTCAGACTGGCCATCTGTTTTTGTAAATAAAATTTTATTGTAACACAGACACACTCATCTTGTCTATGGCTGATTTCGCATGTAGAGTTGAGTAGCTGTAAGAGAGATCAGACGGCCCACAAAGCCAAAAATATTGAATCTTTGGCTCTTTATAGAAAAAATCTGCTGGTCCCTGTGGGAGAGAGAGAATTGGAGGTTTTATGCAGAGGAGTGTCAGAATAATCCACTCGATGTTTTAGGAAGATGGATTCTATATTCTAGGAAGTGTACGGAGTAATTGAAACATGGAGTCAGTGGGCCTTCACAGGTCATTTAGATGGAGGTTGGTTGGTAAGTGGTCTCACTTTCAGACAGGGCTCCCCAGGAGCAGACCCAGACACAAGAAATCCATGCGAGGAGTTTATCTGGGAGGTGATCTCCGGAAACACCGTTAGGGAAGACAGGAAGTGAGGCAAGGAAAGGAGGGCGACTTTAAGGGTGCGTTATCCACAGGTGACCCCTTTGGGTGACTGGAGCTTATGCCTACTGGGCGACGCTAGGATCTGCGTGGCTCACGTACCTGTGAGGGGAGAGGGAGCAGGGGTGTTTGTGCTCCAGGTCCCACCTGTCGTTGTTTGCGGGCTGTTCCCAGGGCCGTGTCAATTCCCCAGCACTTGCACCCTTCTCCGTGCATGAGGAGAGCAGGCTCCAAGCCAGAGGAAACCAGTAAGATGCCAGTGTGGGCAGGTGTGCTCTGTGCCCCACACCCCAGGGCAAGGAAGCTGGTCACAGACATTGGCCCTTGAGACTGGTTTTCTCTGGCTTTGGCTGGAACTGTCTCTGAGAATAGTTTTGGGGGCTTCCTGGAGGGACATGGGAAAGGTGGGCAGTCTGCCTTCTTGGATCCCCCAGGTGTTTACGGAACATCTACAATAGGCTGATAAATCACCTCGCCCGTCCAAGGGAGGCAGAGCCCCTCCTCCACTCTGTACTGGTCACGGAACCTGGGGCCAGTTCCCACACATTTCTAACTCTCAGTTTTTTTCTTGTGTAAAATGAGGCAACAGTGCCTGCCTGTCTTGAGGATGAAACAGGACACTTAGCATGGTCCATCACACAGTGAGCCCCCGCTTATTACAAGTGGGGTGCCATTCACTCGTCACCCATGTCCTTACGTAATCCTCTGCCTCCTCAAACCATTTTCTGGGAAACAGATCTACACTACGTGGGACCTGGAAGTTATGTGATGCTGACACCACAGAACCAACACACCCTGGGGCACTTAAGGAAGCCACTTCAGCCCTCTGGCCTTGGTTTCCTCAGCTGCTAACACAGGGTTTGAGGATATGGTCGTTCCACAAAATGGGCAGGTGTAAGGATTGGATGAGAGAATATGTGTTCAGAGTGGATTGTCAGCTATAGGTAGTGCGATTTCCTTTTTGTTACGTAGGCTTTTTTTCTTTTATATAAGTATTTCCCTCTCTAGATGGGGACCACTTTATATCCCAAGTGCCCAGGATTTGCCACATAGTGGGTCCTCTGTGTTTCTTTAGTGAACAATTAGGCCTGGTAGATAAGACGGTTTAATACATGCTCACTGAATAAATAAATAAATGAATGAACAAATGGAATGCACGAGTGAGTGAGTCAGTGAGTGAGTGTAGAGAGCGTGAACTAAGATTGATTACATACTAAGATCCCTGCGGGCTCAGGAGAAGTCTAGGACTGACTAAGTACTAAGATTCCTGAATGTAAACCTTTGCTCTGCCTCTTTCTAGCTATGCAGCTTCAGCAAGCCCCTTTTCCTCTCTGGGCCTCAGTTTCCCTCTATGTAAAACAGAAAGGTGCTAGGGGTCATTCCAGTTCTGAAAACTGAGGATTTGCTGGCCTCATTGCAGATGGTCCCAGGCCTGACGATTGGGTGATTCTGGTGACACTGGCTTGTCTCCTGGGCCCTCTGTGACCCAGCCAGATGTTTCTTTTTCCCTCACGATGCTTCCAGGTGTGTTTTCTGACACAGGTTCCTAGCTGGCTTTTTTTTTCCCTTTATGTGCTGGTATTAATCCAGTGAAATGGAGTGTTCCTAAGTCTGATTATGTATCAGCGTCAACCTGGTTGTTCATTAAATTCAGAGTCCCGGGCCTCACCTCAAGACCTACTGGGTGAGCAGCTCAGGGCAGGGGGCCCTGGCCTCTGCACTGTAGCAAGCTCTGTTGAGGTTACCAAGGCTTCTGACTTTGGGAACCCCGGTGGTTCTGACTTACAGGCTCTGGGCTCCGGCTGGCAGCTCTCACTTGCTGTGTGGCTTGGGGGAATCAGCTACTCTCTCTGATCCCTGTTTCTCTCTATTATAAAAATGGAGCTAACCATAGGCCCTACTTCATGGCAGGGTGAGGCTGAAATGAGACAGGGTATGTGAAGCCGTAAGCAAATTCAGGCTACTCTTGCCATCCTTATGGCAGGCCGGAGTCCAGCTCACCACCTCAGGAGTATGCGAGATGTCACAGCTGTTTATTTTCTATAAAGCAATCTAATTTCTATTTCCAGCCCCCATCCCATTGGGCAGGAAAAAAGCATCACCTTGGATAGATATTCTGGAGGCCCAGCCCCCACCATCTCCCTAGGATGGTGCCACAGGCAGGGTCTTAGTTTTGAAATACTCACCAGGAAACCACGAGCCCTGCTCGGGCTTGCATTGCCTGTGCCCATTCCCAAAGGACAACACCAGAAGTGGCGATGTGCTCCAATGAGACAGGCAGACAGAAAAGGTAGAACACCCGCCGAAGAAGAAACACACACGTAACCCAACAATTTAGATTCAAAATATTATCTAGACACATTCTTTCCATCTCACATTGCCTATATTTGACCTTTCCTTAGCCACTGAATAGGAGGTTTTCATTGGGTAGACACAGTTAAAGGATAAATTCTAAAGAAAGGTAAAATTATGACTCCAGCGCAATTGCAAAATAAACACGTGCTGAAGATTGCATGTAACTCATTAATTAAGGAGGGAACCAGAAAGATGGCATGACTGGTTCAAAGGTAATTTCGAACAACAACAACAACAACAATACACACACACACACACACACACACACACACACACAAAGGCAATCAGAAATGCTGGGATTCATTTACAAGTAGATGTGAAATTGGTCAATAATTTTAGAGCAATAATCGATGGCATTCCACTGGACAAAATTCATTTGCATTTTTATGGCATGAATCATTTGTATTACTATGAGTTTTATTTTTTAAAGAGTCATGAAATAGTTCAAAGACAACGAAAGCACAATAACCCGGAGGGTTGTGCTAAACAGAACATCCAGCCATTTTTTATTTTTTATGTTTTGCCTATATCAGCATCATTCGCAATTTTTCCTGACAGTACGATACTGCCATTCCCATGCCAGAAGAGGAGAAAAGCTATTTTGTGTTGCCTGAGCCTCAGTTTCTTAATCTGCAAAATGGGCACAATAGGGTCCTTGACAGCCCAGGGACAAGAGTCCCAGCTGTGACAAGTACAATGGGAGAAGTGAAGTGTATCAAGGGAGGGTTTCCCAAACCTCATCATGAATGTGTCCCTCCTTCCTGATTTTGGTCACATCCTTATTCTACCTTTAAAGAGTTACTATTTCCTTTTCAACCATTTTGATTTGATAATACTCATGATATCACAGAGTGAGACCCTGGTTCCATATAGATTGTTTGCTAATACATATGAAAATAGACATACAGCTCTTGAGATAGAAAAGTTAGCTCATCCTTGTACTGACTAATCCAGTGCTCTGTGGGAAGCCCTGGATTAGGAAGGTTACTTGGAAGAAATTAAATGGTAGCTTTCTCTCTCTCTCTCTCTCTTTCTCTGATACACACACATACACACACCACCACCACCACTAACTTGCTCTACAAATCGATTTACAATTGGTGAACCTCCTTCAATAAGATGGAGGGTCATTGAAACACTATCCAAGGTGCTACTTGGACACACGGGCTAAAACCTGCATGGGGCAGATCCCTGTGACTCCTTGCTCCCTTCCCCCTGTCCCCACAAGCCCCTCAACATGCCCCTCAAATTCCCCGCTCCCCTTGCTCTGTGCCTATACAAGCCCAGAGGGGAGGAGAAGGGGTTGTGGGGTGGGGAGGGGGTGGGTGGCTCTTGTGATCCATCCGGCTGGAATATGGGAGTTCTCCTATTGCTCTAGCTAAAGCCTTTGAATTCCCCTTCATGATGAATGGGTGAGGCCCTCAAGTGAAATGCCCAGACTCTGCATCCTGGCTGCCTGCCGTCCTTCCCGCCCCCCCCCACCCCCAGATTAAAGAACATCTCAAGTGCCTGCTTCCCAGGAATTTGTTTCACATGCAAACATTTGGTGATTAAGTGAGGCTTACTAATGAAGCACCTTGTAATGACTCCTAAACCTTAGCAGGGTGGATTAGGAGTCTGGTTCCTGCTGGTGATGTGAAAGGCGGCTTCATATTAGGGGATGCAGGTGATCCAGCCTGGGGGGCAGCGTAGGGACGCTGGCAACTGTGAGAGAATCATTCATTCCTTCACTCATTCAATGCATGCGTGGAACACATGTAGGAGCCAGAATACAAGTTGGTGAAGAATATCCATAATAATGGTGTCAGGCTCCGTGCTAATAAGTGTGGTGAGTAACACTACAATGAATATGATCAGGCGACTGGCAGCTACTGAGCTGCTGCCGCAAATAATAGTAATAAAAGGAATTATCATCACAGCAGCAGACCCTTGCGTAGCACCTGCTGTGTGCCAAGCACGACTCCAAGCGCTTTACACATTAGAAATGCATTGGGTTCTCTCTATGAAACCTCTGACACGCTGCAAGACACCATGCCCATTTTACCGATGGGGATGCTGAGGCACGCCTGTGTTCAGTAGCCTGGTTATCGACTTGTCGAGCTAAGTTGGGCTTCATGTGGTGAGCGCTCACCCCACTATTGTACTTACTGCCCGAGGGCTTAGGTAGTGTTGTCTCATTCTTGCAACCACCCATTGGGGAGATATTGTGATTATTGCTGGGTTCATGATAGATGAGGGGAAAGGGGTGTGGGAAGGTTGGCTTGCCCGAGGTCACGCAGCATAAAGAACTTGCAGTGGACGCCCTTCACGCTGCTTTATTTGCCTCTTAGCCATTATCACTGTCAAGCTCCTGTAAGTCTTGCTTTTTTGTCTCGTTTGTGGTCAGACTCCCCCATTGCGATGTACACTGAGTTCCAGGAGGGCTCCTGGTTGATGCCTGCCTGATTTTGTTCAGGTCTTTCACCCCCTGGGACTCTGCTGGGTTTCTGATCTTTGCTTTGGTCTTCAAAATACCCCCTCTTTGCTCTGGTCTTTCCCACTTGATGGTTTCTCACCCGCCATGGACTCCCTTTCCCTATCTATATAATGGGCAGTATTCTCTGGTTCATCTCTAAGACCCCATTTGATACTTGAGGGTCTTTGGAGATGCTAGTATTTTTTCTGTTTGGGGACCATAAGAATGACAGTGGCAATTAGAAGGCCTTGGCTCTCAGGGGCACTATCACAGGCTCCAGAGTCCAGCCCCGAACAGCTCTGAACCAAAGAAAGGCTGAGTCTCAGCTTTGATCTTCATAAGCTGTGTGACATTCACCAAGTGGCTTGCCCTCTCTGAGACACAGCCCCTCACCTCTCAAAGGAGGTAACCTTTCCACCTGGTTCCAGGACTACCGAGAGCAATCCATACAGGCTCATGGGCACTGATGTCCCTTTAAAATTGTCCGTCTGGCGACAGAGGCCCATGTTTCCCACTCTTGGACCCATGAAGGGTCCGCTTCTGTACTTGTTTTGGTTTTCCCATTTCTACTGTAACCTGAAAAAACCACCTATACCCTTAGTGATCATCTTATGACTATGGATTTCTGTGTGACTTAGGGGCTGGGCTGGTATGTGCTTTCACAATTGTGTCCTTGCTCATGAAAGACCCGATGGCCTCTCAGTGTTGTGCCAGTGAAGATGTGGCAGGCGTTTGAAGAGCAGGATACAGTGGAGGAGTTAATTCATCACGTGGTCCACAAAAGCACAGTGCTGGCCTTGGGGGACTCGTGATGAGGGTCAGCTCTAGACTCACATGTGCGTGCGTGTGGCTAGACCCCGGCCCTGCACAGGCTGATGCGTAATCATTCACTGGCAATGAGGGTGGTAGGAAATATGCAGGGAAGACCTTTTTCTGTTCCTGATGTCAGGAGTAATTGCATTAGATGTTCATTTAATGATGATTTCCAAATCTGGTTCATGCAAAGCAGACCACCTTATGTACTCAAGGGATATAGCACTAAGATCAACAGATTAAGTTAAATATGAGGTCTGATTATCCTGAGCTAACAAGCAAAGTCTCGCCATTGTACAGGCCATTTTGAATAACACCCCTATCTCAAAAGACGTCCTCTGCTTTGGAATTATACCAGTTAGGAGATAGACTAATGGTGTGGCAGCCACGTCTACCCCCAAATTCATTCTCTCTTTCTTCCATAGTGACAGGCCTTTTATTTTATTTGAGGTGTTGATATGCCCCGCTAAATGGTTTTATTCCCTCCTTGGCATGGATATAGAATTGCCAACACAATGTAAGCTGAGGTTGTTAGGTGGGATTTCTGAGCAGGTTCTTTAATAGGAGTAGATGTACCTGAGAGGCATGCTTCTTTCCCTCTGCTTTCTTCTTGCAGGGGACACAGGTGCAATCACTGGAGCTGCAGCAGCCATATTGTGACCGTGAGGCACCTTGCCCTAGGTGGCCACTTCCTAAGAATGTTAACACAGAAAAGAACTGGGTATTTTCTGATTTCTGTGACAAAAGAAAAAATAAAACCTCAACTTATTTAAACCATTGTTGTTCTGAATCTTTTTGATTGGTCCTCATTGCCATTCCTAACAAATACAGAGTTTGCTTATAGAAGCAGATCTAGAATGCCACCTTTTTACATTTAACCTGGCATGGTGCATTTAGAGTCAAACAAACAGCGTTTTCTGTCATATTAAATAATGTTGATCATTTAAATTTTATGGTTCCATAGTTGAATTGATAATTACAATGTGAAGGGGCTTCCCACAAAAATAACACATAAGGAGTTTATGTGCTGGCTTACATTTGTATAAGTTTAAACTAAGTTTAAAAATACACAGATTTAAGTAAATATTAGAGGCCTCTTCATTTTCGCTCCTTAAAAGAGATCCATACATTAACTGAGCTTAAAAAATGCCGGACCTGGGACTTGCCTACATTTGTGGCAAGGACTCCTTTTACACACTCCCACTTATTGGAGAGAATCAGGAATTCTCATTAGCAGGTGAGAAGAACCTGAGCTGGGAAGCCTGGGGTTTGGCTGGAAATGAGGATGGGGAATATAAGAAATGCTTTCTTGAGGTTTGAGCAACTTTCCCACGGAAGACAAGGACCAACAGCATTTGTCTTTTCCGCGTTTTCTGGCCCAGAGCAAGGCCAGAAAGCAGAAACTCTGAAACACCTTGTGAGAGGCTGTTTTTATGGAGTCCCCTGCAAGTGCCTGGCCCGTGAAAGGCAGGGGCTCCCAGGGAAACCCGCCTGATGAGGTTTCCAGCTTGGGTCAGGTGGAGCTGCTGTGACCAGAACAAATTTGTCACCCGTCCAGCCAGGACTTAGGTTTCCCCTACCATGGGCCAAGTCATGTCTCTCACTGGCTCTAGTCTCTTCATCTGTGAAATGGGACCATGGGGACAGCAAAGTATGAAAGGGCCATCTGTGGATTGAAGCCGCCTAGTAACGCATGTTCGCACAGGAGACATCTAAGGAGGGCGAGAGGTCATATTAGAGTTAACTGAGTTTGTTTAAGGTATTTCTTTTCCTTCCAAAGGGATATTTATTTTAACCTCTTGGTTGCAAATGACATTTCCAGGCCTGACATATCTGGGGCCTCAGTCATATTCCGATGAATCCAAGGGAAGTCTTGGACTAGTGGGGGCCTGAGTGTGTATAAATGTGGGGACCAAGGCTGATCCCTTAAACAAGCTCAGAGCCAAAGGAGGCTTGAGCCAGTGGAATCATGAGAAAGAGTATCCAAAAATCTCTCACACTAATCCTCAAGGTTACGGTAAATTGTGTTTGTTTTGGAGGGGTTAGGAGTGTGCAGAGCTAGTGCTGAATCTCGTGAGGTCAAATTGAACAGGAATAAGCTTGAAGTTGTCCTTCTGGGTCCAAAGAGTCAATGATGCAAGTTATAGTGGCTTGTTATTATTTTTATTACATTGGGCATTTGCTGTGTGCTGGCCAAATTGCAAGTATCTATATGTATTATTTCACTCCAAAGAGGCAGTAGATCCCCAGCCAGCGGCTGAATCTGGCCAAGTGAAGCACCAGGGTACCTGGGAAATTCTGGATGAAGACTGAGCCCCCCCCGTAACACCCCTATAGGATGTAGATACACCTGGAGTCATTTGTTTATGGCCTGTCTTTCCTGCTAGACTGTGAGCCCCATGAGGGCAAAGACTGTCTCTGGCTGGAATACCCTGAATCCACTATTTAGCACGGCAACTGACACAGGTAGCTTCTGAATTCATTCTTGTTGGGTGAGTACATACGGGAATGAATGAAAGCCAGCTTCCTACAGACACTCAGGCCTTTAGTGGCACATTAACCTATTTGCTATTCCCAGACCAACCTTGACTCACATAGGTGAATGCCAACCTTGTCATCCAAGATGGCACATGGGCTAAGAGTGTGGCTCTAGAGTCACACTTCCTGTGGCTCTGAATTTCTGTTCTACCAGTCTACCAGCTAGAAGACCTTGGACATGGGAACCAAGTCTCAGTTTCTTCCTCTGCAAATGGGGATGATAATTGAACTTGAGGGAAGAGGGAAGTTGTACAAGTTAAATAAGATCTGTACGCAAAGCCTTTCACACAGTTCTTGCCATAGGATGTGACATTGTAAGTTATCGTTACAGATATTATTATTCACAGAGTTGAAATGTTGGACCTAGCTCTAAGATTTTCAATGTTTTCTGTTACATTTCACCTTTGCCAGATTCAGCTCCTTCTCTAATCGCTCCAGTCTTAAAGGTCTTGGGTCCGTAGCCTGTCATGAACCCAGCCTCCTGTCATTTAGACACTTGATCATGGGTACATGATTTCCCCTTCGGAACCATAAAAAAAAAAAAAATTAGAATTCCATGGCCAAGACAGAGCCACAAGGGTCCTTTTGATGGAGTGGCTACATTTCCACAAAGGCAAAAGCAGTGCTGATAAACAAGTTTGATGAAATGGAGTTGGCCTCACTTACCAGGCAAAGAAGGAACACAGACTTGATCCAAAAGTCCCCAGAAAAGCTTGAATACTAGTCAACCTTGATCATGTCCATCTGTGTGCCAAGCTAAGAATTTCACATGCTTTATCTCATTTAATCCTCAAGAGGACCTGAGAGATGACGCCTATTATTGCCCCCATTTTAAGGATAAGAAACTGAGGCTCACGGAGCCCAACGTCATACAGGAAGTGGTGAAGTGAAATCTAAATGCAGTTCTGTTAAGTTGAAGCTTTTAACCCAAGGCTTAGACTGTGTCTGACTCAAAGGCTTTTATTAGATGTTGGCTATAGTCCACTGGGCTGTGGGAGTTCAGGAATCTGGGGCTTGGAGGATGGCATGGCAAGGCGTCTAGAATCCCACCTCAGAACTCGCCCACAGCCACTCCCGAGGGCTCTCCCTGCACCACAGGCTGCCTTGGGAAGCACTGACTTCCCAGCTGTACGACTCCCTGGCTTCCATCACAAGCTTCTTCTGTGGATGAAATGACACTCCCCTCCAGGGACCAGCACAGCAATTTGTTTTGGCTGCGTTCAAAGCCAAGCTCAGTGGTGAGGGCCTGATTTCCCACTCCGAAGTGATTCAGAGCATCGGAGATGAGATGAAAGGTTTCGAAGGAGAGGAGATGGAGCCCTGCCTACCTTCAGATGTATAATACCGAGGTAGTCATCCCCATGTTTCCTAAACGTGAGAAATGGGAGCCAGCCTGTGGCCTTGACAATAGAGGAAGTGTTTTCATATCAGCCACTATGTTGCACCTATTTAAACACAGTTACATTCATTTATTCTATCTTCTGTTGATTCATTTATTCAGCAAATATTTACTGACTCCTTACTATATAGAGGACACTGGGCAGCGGGGCAGGGTCCCTGGCCCAGGGGAGCGGCTGGTCCATCAGAACAACCTAGCAATTATGGGCTCCCAACACACAGGAGGTTAGGGAAAGTACAGGTGGCCATACTACCACTGGGCCTCTTAGCATGATTACAGGGGAAATTGAATGACCTGGGAAAATCTTTATGCTAAAATGTTAAGTGAAAAAGCAGGCTACCCAATTTCTCATGGAGCATAATTCCAACTTTATTATAAAAATATATGTGTACGTGAATGAGGAAAAAGACTCATAAGGAAAAGCATAAAAATGTCAACAGTGGTTATCGCTGAGTTGTGAGAATTAAATATTCTTCGTTTTACCTTCATACAAGGCTCCAGTTCCCAACCACAAGTAGGTATTCATTTCATTTTATAGGTTTGTATACATTTTAATTATAAAGTAATTTATACTCATCGGGAAACTCAAAAGTCCCTAACTCCCTTCTCCCCACTCAAAACCCCATTATTTTAAAGTGTGACGTGTATCCCTCAGGTCACACGCGCACACACACACACACACACACACACACACACACACACAATGCTCTTACAGTATCCCTTTTGTTTCTGTTTTTATTTGTATTCTGTGTATAATATGGTTTGTTTCTTAATTAAAGAAATGCACATTTATGTAAAATATGTTTATACACACATACACGAAGTGTGATCAAAAACTACGGTGAATGTTTAAACAAAAAAATTTATTACACTAAAAGACATATTGCCATTAATCCTCCTCGAAATACTCCCCCTCACTTCGAACACACTTATCCCATCGTTCTTGCCACTTTTTGAAGCAGTTCTGGAAGTCCTCTTTCGGGAGTGTCTTTACTTCATCCTCCATTACAAACAATGTTCTGTGTCACACATTGTTTCTGGTGCAGCAATTTCTGATAAATAAAAACATTATAGTGTGTCCTCATCCACCATATTCACCGAATCTGGCACCGTGCAATGTCTGATTCTTCTCCAACGTCAAAATGACCATGAAAGGAAAGCATTTTGAATCGATTCAGGACATCAAGGCAGCCATGACAGTGCAACTAAAGACACTCACAAAAGAGGACTTCCAGAACTGCTTCAGAAAGTGGCAAGAATGATGGGATAAGTGTGTTCGAAGCAAGGGGGAGTATTTTGAGGGGGATTAATGGCAATGTGGCTTTTACTGTAATAATTTTTTTAAATTTAATCATTCATTGTATCTTTAGACACCTTGTATATATGTAATTTCTGTAACTTACCCTTTACAATATATTTTCAGCATCTTTACTTAACAGTACATGGAGATCTACCCCCATTCTTGTTAATAGGTGAGAGGTATTACAAAGTACGGTTGTAGCACACTTACTTCACCCCTCAGTGATGGACACCCTTAAACAAATGTCTTTGCATACCTGTATAAACATTTTAGGGACAAATTCCTGCAAACAGACCTCTGGGCTGGGTCAATGGGTATAGTATATTTTTAATCAGTTACTTATTTAATCCTGCAATAACAATCATACCATCTGGGTGAGTGGCAGACCAGAGTGAAAAACTCACAATAATGCTTGGTCCCATTTTACAGGTGGAGGAAATGAGGCCCAGGGAAGGCAGTTCCTGGCCAAAGTCCCATGGTGAATGAGTGCCATGGCCAAGTCTAGAAGTTGTGACAAAGTCCCATCATGGGCTCTTCCCCTGCCCCCCTACCCAGGCCCTCTACTCACCTGGACCAGGACCCCAGAGCGCTCTCCACGTCCCTCCCTGCCTCCAGGCTGCTCTGTCTTTGACCACAGCTGGATTATTGACAGCACTTTCAATGTATGGCCTTGTGGGTAGAATTATTGGCCCTTAATTGAATTGAAAACAGAAGGAGAATGAGTTTTACGGGGAGTGGGAGGCCATCGGAGGGAGGAAATCAAATGCAGAACAAGCATGAAACGTGCTGGGAGGGAGATCAGCTGCAGGTGGGAGTGTGGGGCTGCCTAGGCTGTTTATGAAGCTGCCATATTTAAGGCCAGCCCCTCCTGTGGGCTCTCTGTTCTCTCTCCCCGTGCTCCAATCGGATGCTGTCCTCTCCAATGGTGCACGCCGCAGACGCTACAAAGCACCTAGACTCCCATGCAGCTGGCCGAAATGGGGCGCTGGCTCCTGCTGACTCCAGGGTCTTGGGTCTGGCTGTCCCAGGTGAGCGAGAGAGGCCAGGCACTCCCTTCAGGAGCCTGATCCGGGAAGAAAGCACGTCTGCATTATCAACCATCTCCACGCCTCTTCACAGGTATTTTGTGAGAAGGCGGGGTAGAAGGTGGGAAAGGGGACCACAAAAATCCCACCACTAGAAGCCTTCTATGAACTGAATTGTATCCCCCACAAAAAATTCATGTTGAAGCCTTAACCCTCAGTGTGACTATATGTGGGGCTAGGACCTTATCGGGAGGTAATTAAGGTCAAATGAGGTCAGCAGGGTGGGGCCCTGATCCCATAGGATTGGTGTCCTTATGAGAAGAGACACCTGAGCTCTCCCTTTCTCTCTCTCTTCTGTGCATTCTCAGGGCGGAAAGGCCACTGAGCTCAGAGCAAGAGGGTAACCACCTACAAACCAGGACTAGAGTCCGCGCCAGAAACCGAATCAACTGGAGCCTTTATCTTGGACTTCTAGCGTCCAGGACTGTGAGAAAATTAATTTCTGTTATTGAAGCCACTTGGTCTATGGCATTTTGTTAAAGCAAACTGAGCAGACTAACATACAGCCCATCTGGGACTCAAACTCAGGGCTCTAAATGGCCAAGTGTATTTTTCCTCTTCATTTTCATCTGTCCATCCTTCTATGTGGCTTGGGTTTCTATGTCTGCAGGCTGACTTGCTTGAAGGTTGGGCTCAGAGGTTATAGATTATTTATTTCTGCTTTCCAGGGCTCAGCTCAGTGCCTGACACAGCCTCGGTCCTCAGGGAGCTCTGCTTAATGAATAGATGCATGTTTATAGAAGTGGATGAATATTCATGGAGCTGAGAACATTGCTGGGTGGTGGGGATATGAGGATGAAACAGTCTCTCCACGGAGGTGCTTGCTAGGAAGAGGTGTGAGCTGCAGCCAGGATGGTGGGCACTGAGGGAGGGAAAGTCCAGGTGGAGAAATGGTGTGAGCAGAAGCAAGGTGGCTGTTTGGGGAAAATGGCTTTGAGAGCAACCAGAGAAGATGACAGGAGATGCGAACCAGAGGGAGGCAGAGGCCATATTAGGAAACCCCTATATTCCAATCCAAGGGGTTGACTTTGACCCTATAGCATTTGATTCTCAAACGTGTCTTGCAGGACCTCAAGGGATATGTGAAGGGATATGTGCCATATTCTTGAGAGATCACAAAACCACTGGATGAACACAGTGCATCTTCCTGGAGGGCTAATTAACTTTTTAGGGTTCATTATTTTTAACTACAAGATTTGCAGCCTTGCAGATGGCTAAGCATGCCATCTCTGGAGTGACTCAGTTCAAATCTTGATTCAAATTGCTGGTGGTGTGGCCTTGAGCAAGTCATTTCATCTCTCTCGCCTCAGTTACCACAGCTGTTAAGTATAAATAATCACACAAAAAGCTGTCCATGAGCGTTTGTCGCACTTTACTCACAATAGTCCCAAACTAGAAACAACCCAGATGTCCTACAACAGGTGAATCGACAAACTGTGGTATATCCATGTAATGGAATACTGCTCAGCAACAAAGAGGAATGAAATACACCCACAACAGCTTGGATGGATCTCAAGGGCATCATGCTGAGTGAAAAAGGTTACATGCTGTATGATTCCATTTACATAATATTTTTGACATAATAAAATTACAGTAAGGGGGGCGGGGGGTGGGGAGTGGGAGATGAGGGTAAGGGGGATCGAATATATGGTGATGGAAGGAGAACTGACTCTGGGTGATGAACACACAATGGGATTTATAGATGATGTAATACAGAATTGTACACCTGAAATCTATGTAATTTTACTAACAATTGTCACCCCAATAAATTTAATAAAATAAAATTTAAAAAAAAAAAAAAAATTACAGTGATGAAGGAAAAATTAGTGGTTTCCAGGGGTTGGGGTCGAAGGGAGTGTGTGATTATTGTGGGGTGGCCCAAGGGAGTTTCTCTGTAGGGATGGAACCATTCTGGACCCTGAGTGTGATGGTTACTTTTAATCTCTCCCTGTGCTAAAATGTCGTACTCGCAGAACTGGATATGCACCCACAAGGGTGCAGGTACATGATAACACCCAAATTCATTGTGTGGCACTCTACCAGTCAAGTTCCTGGTTTTGACAATGTACGTCGTTGCGGGATGCTGGGAGAAAGGGACATGGGAACTCTCTGTACTATTTTAGTAATCTCTTGTGAGTCTTAAACGATCTGAAACTAGGAAGGTATTTTAATAATGCAGATAATCACACTCCCTACCTCGCAATATGGATGAAGAGGTGATTTATAAAAGTACCTGGCACCCAGTAAATATTCGACACACGTTAGCCACTGTCACTATTCACCTTCTGAAAGGGGGCAAGGTAGGGCCACAATTCTGGGAGGCTCACCGAAGCTGACATAATTTCCTGATGGAAATTCTTAAGGTTGAAAGAGTATTCAGATTTAATCTTTGGAGAAAAAAGTTAGGATAGACGGGAGGGAGGGAGGGAGGGAGGGAGAGAAGAAGGGAGGGAAGGAGGGAGGGAAAGAGGGAGGAACGGAGGGGGGAAGGAAGAAAAAGGAGCAGCTCTGGCTTGTATATGAGCCTGCACTTCTCTGTCAAGCGACACCTCGAAATGCTTTGCAAGTTCCTTGCGTAACATCTGTTAATCCTGTGATGTCAGGGCCCCAACTTACTGAGCCTGGGAAATCGCTGCTGTGTGTTACTGACTTCCCCACCGTTGGCAGTTTCCCTCGGAATCGCCGTGTTAATCAGAAACACACCATCCATATTGTCAACACTTTGTTTAACCACTTCTATAAATTCAGCATTAGTGTTGGAGCCGTCCCGAGTTGATGGATGAAATCGTCGGCGGCCCCAGACAGCCCAACCCCATAAAACAAAGTCCAGGGCAAGAGGCTCTAAAGCGGGAGACACTTGACATTCACTGGGACACGTGACATGGCGATGACTCACCTTTGGGCTGGAAAGAATGGCAGGTCCCACGAGGAAATGGCTCCAGGAGCAAGGGAGAAGTGAGAACACGCTGGCTGCTGGTAGGTCCTGGCGGGGAGTTTATTGGAGAAGTCTCTGCCCCACAGATTCAGGAGATGTCTGGACTAAAGCCAGGGAACAAGAGGAAATGGAGGAATCTTGGGGGAGAAGAGAGTCCATGAGACAGAACGACGGGTCCATACTGGCCAGATAAAGCCCTTTCTTGGGAAGCATGTGGCTTTGATTGACGTGACCAGCAATAATGATTGTGGATGGGATGCGTTTTTTCCCCAGAGTGCGACCTTCCACACCATTCTAAGAGGATGGTATGGAAGAAGATGGTATCTTCATCTGTCTATCGGTCTGGGTGATATCTGTTTGGTTCCTGGGTTGATCACAGGCCTGGGAGCTGGCAGATCACGTGTAAGCGCTCGCCCTATCCTTGGGCCAGGACCTGCACTGCTGTGAGCCTCTCTCGGAAGATGTTTCCAATCCCTCGTTGAGCACCTACTGTGTGTCAGGCCAGGGCCCAGGGAAACCACCATGAACCAGATGAACACGGTTCTGCTCTTCCTGGCCTCAGAGGAGCTGAGGGAGCCGGACACTGGCAAGTAATTAATGCAGAATGTTAGAACAACGCGTGACAGAGGCCCCTAACTCAGGTTGTGGGGTCAAGGCAGGCTCCCCCAGGATGTGATATTTATGTGATATTCAGAGGCTAAGACAGAGGTCAGTGAAGAGCAAAGAGAAGGGTTTCAGGCAGAAGGAGAACCCCCACGGCTGGCAGAATCATGGGACACCAAGGGTTTAAGTGAAGATTGGAAGATTTCCAGAAACACCAGTGCATGAGGAAGAGAGTAGAGAGTTGGGGGAAGTTGGACAGACAGGCTAGGGCTGGGGCACACATCAAAGCTCAAGGCTCTTGAGTCCACTGGGGAAACTGAGGCCCACAGTGGGCCTTTGATGTCTAGGCAGCACTCCAATGCCTTTGTCCAAGCCTTGCAAAGCTAACCAAGATGGCGGCTTGTCCTCTCCTCTCCTATCCTCCAGAGGGGACAGGCTGGCTGGACGAGGCATATTCCTCAAGAATGAGGCAACAGAAACCTTAACCAACACTTTTCTTCAAGCAGCCTCCTTCCTTGGACCCTGGAACAGGAGCAACTGGCCCTGGTCCTCCCACCTCCTCTCCCCGCTGTTCCCCAGGCCAGCAGCTCTCCATTCCATATCCTGCCGGCTTCGTCCAACTCTTTCCAAGCGCCTGTTTTTCCAGAAACACAAGTTGAGCAAAACAGTCTCCCTCCCTGAACTTGAGTCTGAAATAATAACCCCAAGAAACACACGCTTTCTTGGAAAACCCTTCAGAGCCTCCCGCTGCCTCTGGACACGTCAAAGCTGGGTTTGTTAAAATAATAATCTTTAGGAACTCAAGTCTCTCAGCCGCCAAACGCATTGCATAAGACTATCACGAAACCCTGCCCCTGACCCAGAAAACTGGGCCATGAGCTAATGTGGCCCAGTGTCCAGAGTGAAATCACCCGGTTTCATTCTTTTCCTTTTTTCTTTTTTTTCTTTTTTTTTTTTTTAAGGTACAGATGGCTTCCTGAATCTTGAAGGCCTAAAGCAGCCGAGTGATGTGTGCCTGGAGACAGGATGTTCTGAACAGAGCTGCAGTGGGGTTGGGGACCCACCAGGCCAGGGGCTCTAGGAATTGTGAAGCCCCTCGATTTGGTGTCCACTGAGACACCAGCGTTCAGCAAGACAACAGGAGAGCATCCAGTCCAGCAGATTAGCTCCGACCAGAGTCTCCCCAATGCCCGCTTGGTAGGGTGGTGAGGTCCCCATCTACCCAGGGCAGCGTGGCCACCTTCAATGATTTTGCTGAACGTTTGCAGGAAGAAATTTACATGTTTAAGCTTCGCTGATGGGGGTGGACTTTTGGGCTCTGGGATTAGGTGGTCCTGGGGTGGGTCTCTGGCTCCGGTGCTTAGTACCGGTGCTTAGTACCGGTGTGAACTGGGCAAGAGGTCTTGCCTCTCTGAGCCTTAGTTTGCTATCTGTAAAATGGCAAAGCTCACTCAGGGGTGCAGTGATGATTCTGTGGGATAAAGCATGGAAAATGCTTAGCACGATCCTGCATGCCACATAGTGAGAGCCCACCAGATGACGTGGTGCTGGGGAAGCTGTCTGCTACCCTGCTCTGGCCAACAGCTCGGGATTTCCTCCAAGCAGTCCTGGGAGGAGGAGGCCACTGAAGACCGTTGGTGGAGGGGGTGTGGGGTCTGCAGATAGGCTCAGCTGGCCTCTCCTATCAGACCTGCTTAATGGCTGGACTGCCACCATTGGAAGCTCTTTTTTTCTGCCTCCAAGAGCCCCCTGCAAATTGTAAATTCCCACCGAGAGAGATGGAATATTTGTGGAACATCAGTTAATTATTCTAGAGATTTGACATCATTCAAGCCTCGGAACAACCCAGGAAAACACATACTATTTGTGTCCCCATTTTAGAGATAAGGAAACTGAGTTGTGGAGAGTTTACATCCGTCGACAAACACCACGCAGCTGTTGAAACCTGGACGACTCAGAAGTAAGGCTGGTAATCTGCTTCCAGAGGACCTGGGCTAACCACTGACATTCACTGCCTCCTAGCATGTCCTTAAACAACTTTTATTCCTGTAGCCTGTGTTGGGCAAGAGGGTGCTTATTGCCTGGCACAAGATCTGAACTCAGTGCTAGGTCCTCATCCCAACTCTGATTATTCTTTGCTGTGTGGCCTTGAGCAACTTGCTTTCCCTCTCTGAGCCTCCACTCTCTCATCTTTAACATGGTGATAAAATAATATCTATTCTTAGATGGGTGGGGGGACACAGTGAAGTACTCCATGAAAGCGCTAGACACTCAGAGGTGCTGTATGTAGTAATCTAAGCAGTAATTCTCTTCTTTTCCAGGGTGGATGATACCCTCATGGCCCAACCACTAAGAGTGAGTATTTTTGCTCAACCCAGTGGCATCCCATCCTCCCCTTTTTTCTTTTCCACCTTTGCTCAGATGCTAAATCAAAGCTGAGTGCTGGTCTCTGACAGGCCCTGCCTTCCGACAGCGGCCGCCCAGCATGCTTTATGGGCCTTCTGCCTCTGCAATTAACGCCTCGGCCTCGGCGGGCTGTGCAGGCCTGAAGGATGGGCGGTGTCCTCTTCTCTCCGTGGCACCAGCTCCCGGAACCCAGACAGCTGCCCCACGTCCTCCTCGGAGCAGAGGGAGACCGTTCTGGGGTGCTTCTCTGGACAGCCAGGCACCCTGTTGTCAGCTGTGGAGAAGAACAATGGGCTGGGTGTTTCATAGGGGGGACGGGGGGTCAGTCAAATCATGTCCCCGATTTTCAGCCTGAATTATTATTATTGTTGCCGTCATTGTTATTGTTTTAGAAGAAGGATGCTTTTGAATTTAAATTAAAATAAATCTTCCAGGGTGGGGGGGGGGGTGCTATGTATATGTGGTTGGTGCCTGTCACTCACTACTTCCAAGCCCACTGATCCTATTGCTGGCTCCTGCCTTTGCCCAAGGCCTCTCTCTGGCCCACAGGGCGCCTTAGGCCTGTGCAGTGGGTCAGGCCAGGGCCGTTGCAGAGCTCATTTCCCTGGGCACAGCCTTCAACCAATGACTGACGGGAGCTGGAGGGTAAATATCCCAGCAACCTTGCGGGGGGGTGGGACAAGTCTGAGGTGTGTCCTACACCGTCTGCAACAGGGTCCCAGCGGAATGAGTTCCAGTGTCCCCAATAGCCACCTGCTCTTCTGCACACCTTGTATTGGTTTCTTCCCTTCCCTGGTCTCCCTGCCCGCTCCCCCATGGGGGCTTCTTGACTTCACCTCCCAAAGGAGCCACCTGCACTGGAGTCCTTACCTGAAACTCTGCTCTGAAGGAGCCCAGACTAAGACAGTATGTGCTCGGAGGCACTGTGCTAAGTGATTTTCATGGACGGAGCCACGTAAAGATCATGACAGCCTTAGAGGAAGGTACTATTATCACACCCATTTTGCAGACAGGGAGACCCTGGCCCAAAGAGGCCAAGTGACTTGCCCAAGGTCACACAGCCAGGAAATGTCAGAGCTTCTCCATTGGAGGCTGGGGTGGGTTTCGGGACTCCAACTGCTGACCCCGACCTCTACCCTCTGAGTTACCCCTGGTCCCTCTGATACTCACCTCTGGGATTCTGTGGATATTTGTCCTGACACTGACGGGAGTCTCAGGCTCCATCTAACATGGAAATGATGTTCCCTTTGCAGGGAGGGTTAAACGAGATGCAGATGGTGACGTGCCTGGTGTAACTTGTGCCCCAGCCTGGAGCCCTGTGTTCTATCCTTTTGGAACACAGTCCATAGTTATGCTCATTTTACCTGCACATGAGGCTGGGGTCAGGGGGCAGCCGAGGGTCAGGATCGAACCAGAAAGCCTGGGTTTGAAGCTTCATTCAGCTACTGATGAGTGGTGTGACCTTGGGCAAGTCGTAGGTCTCCCTGTTTGCAAAACAGAGACAACAGCAAAGGGGAACGGTAGGCTCTGCTCACAGAGTTGGCGAGGGCATTCAAGCAGGTAACTTTTGCAAGGCCCTCCAAACCGCACCTCGACTATTAATTTAGGTCACAGCTTTGGTAGTATTTAAGCTTGCCGAGTCCTGGATTTCACGGAAGTAAGATGGGGCCAGTGATGTCACTTGCCACATCGAGTGTTGTGATAAAAATGAAGTAATCATGCAAAGGACATGCCCAGAACATAGTAGCTACTCCATACAGGATGTATCTTAATAGTAATTAATGTGAGTTAATACTAATTAACATTGCTAATTAATATTGCTTTATATTAGTATTTCATACTTCGTATTTCCTGGCCTGACTATCACAGAGATGGCTTCTGGCCCCTGATCGCTCTCTGTGGAGTTAGGAGCGCTGTGAAGCATGTGTACACCTCATTTCCCTTTATTGTTACAACAGCTGGGGTTGCCAGATAAAATACAGAATGCCCCATGAAATGTGAATTTCGGAGAAACCAAGAATAGACCTTTAGTATAAGTATGTTCCTAATGTGGGATAGACTTATGCTAAAAAAAATAAATAAAAAATCATGTCTCTGTAATTCCCATGTAACTGGGGGTCCTGTGTTTTCATTCGCTACATCCAGCAACCATACGTGCTTGTACCCACCCATTGAACAGATGAAGAAGAAACGGAACTGCGAAGAGCTGCAATGACCTGCCCAAGGCTGGAAAAGGCAGACCTTAGCCAGGTCTTTTAGGTCCAGGGTTCCTGGGTTCATTCACTCCCCTGTGTGTAGCTAGCAGGGGGATGGGTCCTTTGAGAGAAAGTTGCTCTTTTGATCAACTGAACTGTCCTCTGTTATGTCACGATGGGGGTACAGTCTGCAGAAGAATTACCGTCTGCTGGTATTCTGAGGGGCCAGAGACTCTTTTCTCACTTCCCCTGAAGACCTCAGGGGACTCTTTAGCATCCACTGCTGTCTGTGTACATTGGCCGCCAGGCCAGCCACCGGCTCTGTGCACACCCTGGGCTGAGATCCCTGGGTCCCGGCTGCGGCTGTGGATATGGAGGGAATAGGACCCAATTCAAGGCTGGCTGGTGTCAGGCAACCCTGCAGGAAACAAACAAACGCAAGTGGAAAAGGGGGGAAAAAATCCACCAATTACTTAATGCTTTCTTGGTGTCCAAATATTTCGCCTGGTGTGAACTGAGCCCTGAGACATGGCTAGGAAGCGTGACGGAGCAGGCACCAGGAGCCGTTTTCTATGCAGATCTGGAAGGATGGAATGCACCTTCAGATCCAGTGAGTTAGATTAGGCATCCTTTATCTGAAAACACCTTGAGGTCAAAGCCAAGGTCAAGGAGAGGAATTGGACCCACCTGGAGATGCAAGGCTCCCCCCAGGCTGCCCTCCCCAGCGCTGGCCTCAGCCTCAGTTTCCTGCTGCTGTGTTCCAGCCTGATTTCTCTCCTGCTCTTCTACCCGGCTGGGTCCAGCTCCCCTGCCTTTGCCTGGAATGCGTGTGCCCTCAGCAGGTTTCCCTCCTCTTGTGAAGGAGCATCCACAGAGACTCACACCCTCAGACCAGGGAATCAAGATACAGCTCCCACTTTACAGATACAGAAACTGAGGCCCAGAGAGGAGAAGGGGGTTTCTCCCAGGACCTGTAGGGATCTGCAAGCAGGTCTCTGGACTCCAAGCCTAGGGTCCGCCTTATTGCCAAATGTTGCATATTTGACAGTGTAACACCACAGACGCTGTATCCTGCTTCTCACCTGCTGGGGTCCCTCAGGTGCTGTATTCTGATGGTGCTGTGAAAACACAGTGGCTGGAAAAGAATGAGACCCAAGTTTTTGGGACAAAATTCATTCTTTCTCTCTTCCTTTCTCTTGTCTTTTTCCTCTATCTTCTCTCTCTCTCTCTCTCTCTCTCTCTCTCTCTCTCTCTCTCTCTTTCTCTCTCTCTCCTCCCATCTCTCTCTTCATTCATCCAGTTAATGCCTCTGGGCATGTTTCTTTGCTATTGTTACCCTAGGGCCAAAGGAATCGGAGTGAATGGGGCCCATACCCAGTCTCTAAGGACCTCCCCATCCAGGGGGAGAGGCAGACAAGCAAACAGACATGGACAACTTCAAGACAGACCCATGAGGCCTCTTAGGGGGGATCCAGCAGGCTATGGGACAAGAAAGGAGGAATGCCTTCCTCCCACCCCCCATAGCCCATGATGGGTCAGGGAAGTCTTTTCCAGAATGTGATCTGGGATCCAGACCTGAAAGATGAATAGGAATTATCTGGGTAAAAAATTTGGGGAAGGGAATTTTAGCACCAAGGGACAGCCTGTGCAAAGGACAGCAGGGCTGATTCTGGGATATACATAGAATTGAAGATGGAGGCAAGAATGAAGGAGGAGGTGAGGAAGGTGTGGAACAGGAGAGTCGGGCTGACCCTGAAGGGTTGGTCTCAGTGCCCACCAATCTTCTTGGGCTCCATCTAGAGGGCACTGGCGCCCCAGCTTTCTCACCAACTTCTCCGTGTGGCTTCACTGCGTGTCTGCTCTTCCGATTTGATTTGGACCAGATTAGGGACACCAGCCTGCGGGTTTCCAGTCTGAGACCCTGGACTAGACCACGTCTAAGAGCCCGGTTGCTCTAATGCTCAAGCTCTGGTCGAGAAAGGGGAGCAGGGACCCCCTAACCCCCCCCCACAGAGTGAAGGTTAAATGGGGTGAAACCCAGAGCCTGCTTTATAAACCACAAAGCTGAGTAGTGGAAAGAACATTGTCTAGGTGTTGGTCGTGAGGAAGGATCCCCCACCTCCTTCCAAGCCACTGACTGGGGCCTATGACTCAGTCAGTTGAAAAAAAGAAACCACATCTGATTGCTCTCCACTGGTTCCAGGCAGAGTCCAGGGGACTCACAATGCGGGCTCACACCACCCCCTAGAATGATAGCAGCTGCCTGGTACCAGGCACCCATACTGCAAGCGTTGCTAAACTCCACCTTACAGGAGAGGAAACAGAGGCTCGGAGAAGTGGAGTGACCCTCCTGGGATCACATGATGCTCAGCAGGGATTAGCAGCCAGGATGATCTTATCCCGGAGCCAGCAGCTTTCCCCGGACCTCAGTGCTTCTTGGATACTGAACTTGGAAGATGCACTCCACCCTGGGAATCTGAAGTTGTGGGGTGGGGAGCCGTGAAAGGCATCTAAATAATTCCCCTGGTGAGATTGAGACAAGAACCATGTCTTTCCCAAGGAGGAAAGACTTCCAGCTTCCTAAGGACTCCCCGGAGTCATAATAAGCATAGACAGCACTCCAGAGGCAGGAAGCCAGCTACCGTCTGGGGTCCCAGCAAAATGCCAGAGGTGACTCTAGGCTACAGGGGAAGCTGGGTCCCCGGTGGGGTGATGTGTGGGTGATAGGAAACCCAAAATATACCCTGTGCGCGCTCTCTCTGTCTCTCATTCTCTCTCTCTCTCTCTGTCTCTCTCTGTGTCTCTCACACACACAATTGCAGCACACTTTTGAGTTTATAAAGGCAATTCATCATTGCATCCTCCTGTACACAAGATAGGTATGTTTACATGTCCCCATTTCCCAGAAGAGGAATTGAGACTCAGCAAAGCTAAGGATCCAGATGGCAGAACCAGCAACAGGTCCCATGGTCTTGCACTGAGTTTACCCTGCAATGGCCGCATCACATCATGAATCTTCAGAGAGCTGGGATATTGTCTTCACCTCAGGATCCCCTGTGACCAGCAACTCACCTGAATCCGAGGAAATTATGTAGTGGAACCGCACGTGGGGAGGGACCAGGTCTGTCTTGTTCACCCCATAACCCCAGAGTCTGGCATCACCCTGGGTGCACAGAGTAGTCTAAGAGTAAATTCTTGGGGGTTTGAACTGAATGGAAGGTTTAGTGAATTAGTGAATGAATGAATGAATGAAAATATGTAATACATAGGCCGACGGTTAGGTGAATAAGTTCATTCATTAACATAAGGGCACTAGTATGTTTGGATATAATTAAAACTATATGGATGGATAATGGGTGAACGCAGGATTGGTGGATGATGGATGCGTAGATGGAGTAACAGACTGATAAATATAAAGGTGAAAGATGGATGGCTGAATTAATGTAGATATAAATAGATAAGTAAATAATCAATAGAGAATGAATTAATGGCTGAGTGGGTGGAAGGATGGAGAAATGACTAAGTGACGGTGTGGGTGAGTGATGTGCACCCTTGCAGCGGCCCAGAGAAAGCAGAGCTGCCCCCATCTTGGGCCACACAGCACCCACCTCCACCTCCATCAGACTCCTGCACTCAGGCTATTTTTGTCCCCGCTGCAAAGGGGAGCTATTTTTTTGGATGTGGCTTGTTAGAAGAGAAAGCAGCAGAGCCCTTCCTCCCACGGGTGCCTCTTGACTTGCGAAACGACCACTTCCCCCTCACCGTCAGACATCCAGGAATAAAATCAAGCAGAAAGCCACAGAGAGTGCAAGAAACCAAACGCAGAAAAACAGAGAAGGGAGTTGGGCAAGCTTTGCTGCCCTCTCTAGGGAGACAGATCCACAGGAGGCACGTTCCTTGGGCTGAGACTGAAATCCCTGACCGTTCACTCATGCCACAGTTACTTAGTGAGTTCCACATGCCGGGCCTTGGGGACACAGCAGTGTTCGCACAGATAAAGCCTCTGCCCTCGTGGAACTTACCACCCAGTGGGGGAGAGAGACAAAAATCAGTAAACAAAAAAATACAGCACAGCTTCAGAGTAAAAAGAAGAGAGAGTGTATTAATTATTTATTGCTGCATAATGAATTATCCAAAACTTAGTGGCACAGTTTCTGGCACAGGGTCTCCTGTGTGAATGCAATCAAGACATCAGCCAGGGCTGCAGTTTCATCTGAAGGCTCAACCGGGGCTGAAGGATTCACTTCCAAGGTGACTGACCCACATGCATGGCCAGTTAGTCCTGGCTGTTGGGGCGAGGCCTCAGGGCCTCTCCACATACACAATCCCAGAAGGCTGTGTGAGCATCCTGACAACATGGCAGCTGGCTCCTGTCTTGTGCGTGAGCCCAGAGAAAGCAGAAGGAAGCTCCCATGCCTCTCATGACCTAGTCTCAGGAGTTGTACACTGTCCCTTGTGCCACATTGTTTCTTAGGAGCAAGTCACAAAGTCCAGCCCACCCTCACGTGGGAGGGGTGTGGGGCTTTTCCTTTGGAAGGGAGGGGTCTCAGAGAATGTGAGGACTGTATTTTAAAACCACCGTTGCCAGGGCTGGGAGGCCTGAATGACGTGACAAGCAGATGCTGTGAAAGTCTGCAGGAAGAGTTTCCAAGAGAGGGTCATCAAAGACAAAGGCCTGGGTGGGGAGTGAGGGGAACAAGCTTGTGGTATTTAGGAACAGGAAGGTGTGCATGAGGCTGGAGCATGTGAAGGAAGCTGGGATCAGTGCAGGGGAGGTTGGAGAGAGACATGAGCAGACATTGTAGAGCAAGGTGTGCAGTGTGGATTCCAACCCACTGGGGATTTGATTGAGAGCTGCCTGTGTCCCTTTGTTAATCACTCAAGGACCCCATGCAGGAGGTCCTATTGTCATTCCCAGTTAGAGAAGTTAGGGAAGGTCATACACCCACTTGTGAATCCAGGGCGAGGATTTGTACCCAGGCAGGCTGGTCCCAAAGACAACTGTCCTGATATCCTGGAGAAAGTAATGTTGCCCTTGAGAAATCAGGATGAAAATACCCCTGAAAAAAAAAAGTGGAGAAAGGGAGAGACCAATATATATAGAGAGAGAATGTAAGAGAGAAACAGAGGATGAGAGACTGAGATACCCAGAGATACAATGACGGAGAAAGACAGCAAGGGAGATAGAGAGGATTAAGAATGGAAAATATGTAGGCAGACAGGCACAAGCAGAAGGAGAGAAAAATAAAGCAAGAGACAGACACGTGGAGACAGAGGGAGGTGGATGGACAGAGGGGAGAGCAGACGTGTGTGGTGTCCGCGTGTGTGTGTGCAGTGCATATGTGTGTGTGCATGTGAGCAGTGTGTGTGCCCTGTGTGGTACCATGATCCTGGCAACTCAGACCATCCATCGTTCCTGTCTCCCAGGAGAGCCAGGGGAGGGAGAGGAAGCTGACAGGAGACAGTTCGATTCCAGTAATTCCAGATGAAATAACAGCCAGAACCTTGCCAGGAAGTCAGGGTGGGGTGGCCAGGGAGAGGGAGGGAATGTCCAAAGAAAGTTTAACAAATAGCTTTACAATTCCCTCCTCCATAGCCCCCAGCTGCACTAGATTTGGGGGTGGGGATGGTGGTCCGGAGCTTGGAGCTGGAGTAAGGACATCTGGGAGGGAGCAGAGCCCACTGAGAAGAAGGAAATTAGTCTCCACCAGCCCGTGCAAGACTGGTGGCTTCCAGGGGCAGGATCCTTGCTAACCCATAGGGCGAGAGAATGTGGGTTCAAACATGTAACCCACCCTGCACACAGGATAGTGGGGTATTGCAGGAGAAAGGGAAGGATGTGGCCTTCTCCAGGCACTAACTGTGTGCACAATGGGTCCATTTCTCCTTGGCTGAAAAAGTGCCTGCCCTGGGCTCCACCCACTGTATGGCACCTGTCTGAGTCATATACCCTCATGCTCACCCCCCGCGATATTAGGTACCTTGCAAGGTCCTCCTTTGCAGGAAAGAAAGTGGACTCCAGAGGGGGCCAGTTGCTAGCCCACTGTCACCCAGCTGGAAAGTGGCGGTGAGTGTCCGAGCAGCCTTAAACCATCAAACAATGCTACCCCACCTGTCTTCATTGAGCCCCTTAAATCCCGACGTTGGAAACAGAAACAGCATGCTTCCTCAACGTTTAAGTTCTATAACTATCAAACTTACAGAAAACTTGTAAGAACCGTGCTTGTTTCCCCTTCACTTCCCTTTGCCACGTTTGCTTTCTCGTTCTTCCTCCATTCCTCCCCTCCCCCACCCCATTTAAAAGGAAATTGTAGCTATCGTGAGATCTACGTACTAAACACTTCAATAAGTATCGCCTCAGCGTAAGGACATTCTATAATCACACCGTTATCACACCCAATAAATGTAACATGGATACAATAATCACATTATCTAACGTACAGTCAACTGTCCCAAACATGTTCTGTAAGCTATTATTTAACACACAAAAAAAGTCCAGGATCATGCATTGCATTTGGTTTTCATGCCTCTTTTGTCTCCTTTTATGTAGAACAGTTCTTCACCATTTTTCTTCCTTTCTGAGAACATCAACGTTTTTTTAAAGAGTCCGGACCAATGGGGTTGCAGAATGTCCCACAATCTGGGTGTGTCCAGTTGTATTCTCACCGCCGGCGTCAAGAGTGAAACCTTTCAGGTACTCATGTTACAAAGGTACATGCATCCCGTTTCATCATCTCCGGGGACACGTAATGCCACTTGGTCCCATGATTGGGAGTGTTATTTGGTCAGTTGGTTAAGATGGGGTCCACTAGGGCTACCATTTCCTTGTGTAAATAATATACAAGCTGTGGGGTGACATCTGGAGACTGCAGAAATATTCTGTTCTCCTGGAAACTTTCACCTAGTAGTTTCGGTATCCATTTAAGATCCTTGCCAGAGTCAAACATGCAGTGGTGGTTGCAACATAGAGACGTTTTGAAAATTTATGATTTTTAATACTAATTAGTTAATATTCTTTGCTAAAGAAGAGTTTCCCACTGCTCCTCCTTTTTCTTGCATATGTTATCCATGAGCATTTTCTCAATGCTCCGATTGTCCCAGATTTGGCCAGTGGGCGCTCCGTCAAGCTGATTTTCTCGTCCTTTTGCACATTCTTTGAGAACTGCCTTGCTTTCTGATACAATAGAATGTTCAAGGCTCAGCTTGTAGTTTCCTTGCTCCAAACCTAGAACTGGCCATTTCTCCAAAACACACCAGTTCCTTTCAGTGGAGAATGGTATATAGAAACCAAGATCTGAGTCGGGGGTGTGCGCATTTCTGCCAGAGTGTCGCTGTTTCTAGGTGACATTGGTTCATTTTCTTATTGATTCTCTTTTACATCATTGGCAATAGCACCTTAGGTATCCATTTCCACATATTTGCCTCAGCTTTATCTCTTCATTCTTCAGATGTCCAGAGTAGGTCCTACCTTTTCCATTTTTCTTACCAGCATCCCACCCCTCTTATCACACCTGGGTTATTGAGTAACCCTGTAACTAGGTTCAGGGAAGAGAAGCTACGCAGGAGTTCATTCCAATGCCTCCAATTCAAATCCAACATCACAAAGTTATACCGCCCCCCCTTCCTCATTCCTGTTTCTCTGATTCCACTGTGAGAACCCCGATTTCTCAGGTATCAAAATATTTGCTCATTTGTTCTCTCCTGCCAGCCACATGCAATCACTTCAGAATTATACCAATCCAGCAATCAAAGACAACCTATTACTCAAGTTTAAGATTCCCTTGAACTTCTTCAAAGGTCTTCTTCGAAGTTCTTTGAAGTTCTTCCAGAGTATATTCAATTAAGAGGGCTCAATTAACAAACTGTGTTCAAAGGTTACTTGAACTAGTTCCCCTTCTCTGTGGTTACGTTTTAGCATTACCTGTTGCTGCTCAACAAACTACTTAAATCTTAGTGGCTTAAAACAACAATATTAATTTCTCACAGTGTCTGTGGGGTTAGGTGTGATTTACCTGGGCTTTCTGCTTCTCCTTGGCTTTGGTCAAGGTGTCAGCAGGAGCTGGGTCCCTCTGGAGGTTTGACTATGTGAGGGTGTGGGTGGGGGTGGTGGGGTGGTATCTGTTTCCATGCTCACTCGTGAGGTTGTTGGCAGGATTCATTTCCCTGAAGGCACTGGGCTGAAGGTCCCAGTTCCTCGCTGGATATTCACCAGATGCCACTCTGCTCCTTGCTAGGTGGCCTTTTCCACCAAGGTAAGCACAAGAGGAGAGCCAGAAATAGAGAGTTCTAGCAAAGAGTAGTCACAGTGTTTTATAAACTGATCTCAGAAGTGACATCCCACCATCTTGTCATATTCCATTTGTTAGAGGTGAGTCGTTCGGTCTGGCCACGTTCAAGGAGATGATTATACAAAAGTGAGAGTACCAGGAGGTAAGGCCCCTTGGGAGCCGGTCTGGAAGTCTGCCTACCAGAGTTATCAATCTGATAGATACATAGGTTCAATTTTAGGGTTTGCCGTCTTGTGCAATATTTGGGGATTGAATTTTATTTTTAATCTATAAAATATTTACACGATTCAAGAGTATAAGTTATATAAAAAGAAGTTCCAAGAGAAGTCTCACTCCTATCCCCATTGCATCACCCAGTTCCCATCTACTTCCTATATAACCGTATTCATTCACTTCTAACCAGAAATGAATCATACCAGCTTTCTTTTGATAATTTTATATTCACCTGTTTTTCTTACCTCCCCATTTTTCTTTGATAAAAGCGAGCATACTATAGATACTATGTTGCACTTTGCTTCTTTATTTACCAATACACCCTTGAAGTTGCTTCGTTTCTCTTCAAAGGAATTATATTCATTTTCATAGCTGTGTAGTACTCCATTGTGTGGACGTGCCATATTTATTCAACCAGCCCCTTATGAGTAGGCATGTAGCGTGTTCCTAATATTTTGCTATTACAAATAAAGCCATAACCAGTAACTGAGTGCATTTACTGTTCTTGGCTTGTGGAGTTGTATCTTTAGGGTAAATTCCAAAAAGTGGGACTGAAGGGTGCTGGGTAGTTACTAGACCAATTGAGGTGATCACTGCATAAATTATATAAATGTCTAACCACTATGCTGTATACCTGAAACTAATGTAAAATAATATTGATTGTCAACTATAACTGAAAAATAATAATAATTAAAAAAAAAGATTGATGCATGTGTGACATATGATTTATCAGTAAGCTACTGGTGTATAACAAACCAACCCTAAATTTAGTGGCTTTAAATGACAAGCATTTATTTAGTTCATGAGTGGGTGCCTCAGAGGGGTTTCTGTGGATCTGAGCTGGGCTCAGCTGCTTGACAGAAGGTTTGCTCTACTGTTAGGGCTTGGCTGGGGGTGATGGGAGGGACAGGGACACATGTTTCCCATCCTCCATGAGGTTAGCCCGGGCTTGTTGTCATGACAGCTGCAGGGTACCACCAGAGACAGGGGAAGTGTGCAAGGTCTCTTGAGTCCTAGGCTTGGAATTGACATGGCATCGTTGCTGCTACATTCCATTGATCAAAGTTAAGTCAAATGGCCAGTTGAGATTCAAGGGATGGGAAACAGACTCACCTCTTGAAAGGAGGAGCCTGCAAAGTCACAGCGCTATTGCCAAGGGTGTGATGGAGAATAGGGACATTTGGAAAAGCAGTGCCTTTAACAAAAGCAACTTGGCACTTGGCACATATGATCACTTTACTAGGATATTATTCTAAATCAGGCTCTCCAAACTTTTTCCGTAAAGGGACAGACGATAAATATTTCAGCTTTTACAGATCATACGGTCTCTGTTGCAACTACTCAACTCTGCCGTTGTAGCGTGAACGCAGCCATTTAAAAACTGTAAACAAATGAGTATGGCTGTGTTCCAATAAAAGTTTATTTACAAAACAGGCAGCTGGCTGGATTTGATCCATAGGCTGTAATTTGCTGACCCCGGTTCTAAGTGCATTGCAAAGCTATTAAAATGTTTCAGGCGGGGGAGTGCTGAGAGAAAATTTGAAAATTCCTTTGAGTTGGAGAATGGATTTGGGTTCAAGGAACAGTGGTAGATGCCTGGAGACCTCTCAGGAGGCTGCTGGAGTGTCCAGGGGAGAGATGACAGTGGCCTTGGGCCTGATGGTGGCCGCAGGAGTGGAGAGAAACCACATACATTGAAATCACACCTAGAGGTTGAATTCACCAATGCTGTAGAAGAGAAGGTTGAATGTGGGCATTGATGCGCCGTGGCAAAGAGGTGCTTCCAGGTACTGGATACAGGGCAATGCCATTGGCAGTAATGGGCATGGGTGGGGGACCAGAGAAGCTGAAATTAGAGGCAGAGTCTCTGCCTTCAAGAAATTCTACGATGGGGCTAGGAAGTCTTCTTTATGTCAGAGAAAGAAGGCAACATATAACAAAGATTCACAGCAGGGGAAACTGAGGCCCAGGGTGGCCAGAAGATGTCTCTGAGGTCAGACAGCAACTGGCAGCGATTGGCAGTGAACCCCCAAGCCGAGACCCAGATTCCAAAGCTCATTCCCTTAGAACATATCGTCCCTCCTCAGCTGCTATCTGTCACCCAACTCCTTAAAAGAAAAAGAAAGTGAAAAATCTCCTCGGTGGATTTATAAGCAAGTGCGATGACTTGAGCGATAATTCGCCTCCACCAGGGCCGATGGGTATCTGGCTCAGCCCTGAACAAGGTCTTCAGTTCCTGGAAGCTTAAAAGAAAAAGGATTTTGAGCCCCGGGGTTTTAACATCACAAGGAAATAAAGTCCCTCGCAGAATTAGAGGATCAGATAAGCCGAGACAAAAATGGAATTGCATAAAGTAAAAATATGTCTCTGGATTTTTTTGCCCCCCTCACTGCTCCCATCGAGAACAGTGGGTCCTGCCAGAGAGTCCTAGTCTGATGTATAGTGTCTCCCCACCCATGTGGATTCCACGAGGCTCTTGACAATAGAGAGGGGATTTGGGCTGCTGAAGAGGGAACTCCCAAGCACAGTTTTCTCCTCCCCAGCCTTCAGAGCACATACTCTCTGGATAACCACATAGCAGCCCCACCTTCCTGCAGAGGGCACTTTGAGGGTGTAAAGCGTGGCTTATACACACTCAAAATGAATGGAACGGCTTTGTTTCTTAGTTGTCAACTCATTTACTCCATCCTTCAGTCCTAGGAACGAAAAGGCTGTCAGGTCTGGACACGGGCCTTCCCTGCCCATCCGTACTCCGACAGAAAGGAGGCACAGAGAAGTAGGCTTACACAGACTGGGTTGGAATCCCCCTCATATATGACATTGGAAAAGTCTCTGGGCCTCTCGAAGCCTCAGTTTGCTCATCTGGACAATGGGGATAATAATAGCATGCACTTGTAAGGTTGCTGTGCGAATCAAATAAGATGACATGTGTACAATGGTGACACATAGTGGGTGCCAAATAAATAACTGCTTGAAGCATCCTTTTTCCCCCAAGGTCTAATTGTTGGAAAAGAAGGCAGTGGAAAGAATCGGAAAAATAACATTTACAAAGAGTCTGTTATGTGCTAGACTTTTAAAAAAAAAATTGTTTCAGAAGGTTCTTATGTAAATATCCTGAGATGAGTGTGTGCAATATAGATAAAGACTCCAACATCCCCTCAAAAGCACCAGTGTACACCGTAAACCTGAAACAGAACAGATAACACCAGCCTGTGCTCTGGTGTCCAAACCCAGAATATCTCCTAGACCAGGCAGGTGTCTGCAAACCAAGGGCCATGTCCGTCCTGCTGCCTGTTTTTGTCAATAAGTTTTTATTGGAACACAGCCATGACCATTCATTTGCTCATTGTCTGTGGCTTTGGGATTGCAATGACAGAGCCGAGTAGCTGTGACCAAGAAGTCCTTGCCCAAAAAGCTGGAAATGTTTACTACCTGGCTGTTGGCAGTAAATGTGCCCACCTCCTGATCTAGAGCAATAATAGTAATGCCTCCACTGCGATGGAGCTTCCTGGGTGCAAGGCACTTGTGTGGCATTGTACATGCACTGCCAAGTTGAATGCTCCCAGCTGGGATGTGGAAACAAAGGTTTGGGAGGTGAACAGGCTGGGAAGAGGGGGCACCACTCCAGGGCAAGATTCGAACCCAGGTCCAAATTGACTCCAAAGTCTCCCACCTAATCCTTTACAGCAGGAGGGTGAAAAACACAGATCTAGGACTCAGTCTCCTTGATCACATGAAAAGGGCCAAGCTGTGATTCTCAACACGGCTACTCATTAGAATCACCCAGGGAGCTTTAAAAACGAGAGCCCTTCTTTTCCCACAACCAGAGTCTGACTGAATTTTAATTGGTCTGGGATGGAGGTGGATATATTTTTTTTATAGTTCCCCAGGTCGTTGTAAAGTGCAGCAAAGGGTGAGGTCCATGGAGCGAAAGAAAGAAAGGTGGCCAGTGTCCCCTAAGCCCCGGCATGACAGAGAGGCCCCCCGAGCCTGGTAACCTTCAGCACTGGCATCATTGAGCACGTATCCCTCTACCCCTTAGCCCTCAGGCCATCAGCGTTCACATGGAACCCACAAAAGGCACACCAATGCTGATTCCGACCACCCCCAGGTCGGTTCAATCTCCCCTTACAAATAAGTGCCCCTTTGGCACCCACATGGGTCTTCTGTGGGGTTAATTAGTTAGTATAAGGACACCTCTAGGGACTGTGGAGCAAGAAAATCACTTAGCCCAGCAGAATTCACCAATATGGTCTCCTAGGAGTATCAAAGAAGTCACTTCTCTTTGCAAACAATGAGGGTACGTGTGAAGGTATACTGAATACCCTCTCTGGGCTGGTCACTGGCCACGCACAGCACATTCTTTTTTTTTTTTTTTTTTTTAAATCCTCGAAGCCACACTAAGAAGGAGGTTCTGTTATTAAAGTTGTATTTTACGGATGGAGAAACTGAGGCCCAGAGGGTGAGGCAACGTGCCTGAGTCTCCCACCTGTAACTGAGAGGGCTGGTGCTGGAATGCAGGTCTCGCAGCAACCAGCCCTGAGAACATTCTTCCAGGAGGGGCCACTTTGAATTGCCACACGCGATGTTTCCTTGACTGGGGAAGATCTTTGTTCTGGGATTGAGTGCTGAAAAAATAATAGGCCAGGGCATTTGTCTTTCCCCTTGATGGGGCCCTCAGCATTCTCGAGAGAGAACTAAGTGATCGGGAGAAGGTTATTCCATAGCAGAGCCCCCTCGCTGCCATAGGTCTAATAAAACAAAACCCCAGCCAAATTAGGGGCATATTTCATCTAATGGGAGGAAATAGATGTGGCATTTCTGCCTGGCGGTTGACCTGCTGCATTTATGTGCAGAGAGAGGGTTTGATACATCACAGGGCAGTTATGTGCTGCTTAAGTGGCCTCTCGGGCGAGCAAGGGACCAGAAGAAAAATCTCAGGCCGGGTCTCCGTCTTCTTGCATTTCCACTGCGTAGCTCTTGGGCCTGTGCTTCTAGGAAGTGTCACACAGTTCTGGTGCAAGGGAAAGTCCCCTCCCCTTCGGAATCCAAAGACCCAGGTCATGATCCTTATCCTGTCACTCACTGGCTTTGTGTTCTTGGGTGAGCCATGGCTCCTCTCTGAGCCTCAACTTGCCCATCTGTGAAACGGAGAGGATCAGTGCATTCAAGGTGGACTTGGTAATGGTCCAGAATCTAGGGGATGAAAGCTGTTTCTAAGACCACCTGGGGGAGCAGACAGTGCCTTAGTGGTGAAGCCTGGGCTTCTAGCTCTCCCTTCCAGGGTCCTGCTGTTGTGTCTGTATAGCTCAGGGATGTCCAAACTATTTGAATTCAACCCCAATAAATATATACACATACATACACACATATACATAGGTATAAATATATATACATGTTTATAAATTATGATCATTTACTAGTATAGTCACAGATTATGTCCATTGTAACACGGACACAAAAATGGACATTTGAAAAGGAAAAGCTCACCTATACAGTGAAGTTCTATTAAAAACCTAGCACCCCCTCATGCCCCGGGAAGCCCAATCTCTCCTGCCCTGATCTACCTGTTTCTTTCCTATAGTTAGCACATACCACCTTCAACAGATTCTATCATTTGTGATTGTTAAATTCTGCATTCTCCAGGGCTGTGAGATTAGGCTGGAGGGAAGGGAAAACCAGGCGCTGTACCTCCAGGACTGGGGCTCTTCCTTCTCACCTATGTGCTCCCCCCAGGCACTGGTCTCTAAGTAAACAGGTTCTTGTAAAAGTGGGCAACAAATACAAGTGCATTAAGAGGATGTACTGGGAGCTGTTTATGGAATAATCTGGAGGCATTCACCCAGAAGTGGATTCTATCCAAAGCTAGATATGGGTAATTGCATTGATCCCATAAAACAAGCTTTAGAACTTCAGCGTGTGTACGGACTAAGAGAGAGAATATGCCAGATCCTGTGAGGTGTGGTTACATCCACTGCCTCATTTACTCCTCATGGCTATTGGAGGAGATGGGTCTGATTAATATTCCTATTTCAGAGATGATGAAACTGAGGCAAGGCACGCAGGCAGGTAGAGTCTGCCTTCAAACCCAGGCCTATCTGACTGCATGCTGTTCCGGGGTTGCGACATCTCTTGGCTGACGTGAGCCAGGCCAGGTGTCCAGCTGCCCCTGGCTGCCCTGGGATGGTGCATCTTGGAACCGGCTGTCCATGAGTCTGGGCGGAGGACATGTTGGAGTACGGGCTTGTGGGTTGCAGTGTTGGCCGGGGTCCAGGCACTGTGCTGACTGCAACCCAAGGAACGAAGAGCTCACTGATTTAGTGCCCATCTGGATGGACAGCCGACAGGAACCAGGCTGCTCCAGACGCTGGGGGAGAGTGATTAGCACAACCTCTGGGTGCCCCCGCATTCCTGGCCAGTGATGCTGCTGGGGGAGAAGCAGCTGCATGGAGTGCCTTGGCAGGTCCCCCTCTTTCCCTGCCCTTCCCTGCCGCCTGTGGCCTCCTGAGGATCCCCCAAATCATCAGTGACCCTTTGTTACAGGAGCTCTGCTTCCTCCTACACTGGCTGCAAGGACTAGGGGGGCCGGCGCGTGGGCTTGGGGACTGCTCCTGGAAGACAACCCAAGTTTCAGGGACACGACCCCTTGCCCAGGAATATGGGAAGCCCCCCTCTCCCACTCCACTCCAGGAGACATTCCCTGGCCACCTCCTGCTTGTGTTCTAAACATGAGGGCCATCCCCAAACCCAATATGTTCTCCACACTGCACAGTTTTTCTCAAACCCTCATTTGACCATGTCCTTCCTCTGCCTATAGTCTTCCATGGCTCCCCACTGCCCTCCAGTTAAGTCCGACAACTTTCCCTTTTTGGCTGAAGATTTGGCCCTTGGTGACTCCCATGTCTCCGTCCTCCATACCTCCTCCCCCAGTCCCCACTTCCCTCAGACACACTCACCCATCCCACCCTCACTCTACATTTTCGTCCCGTGAAAACACAGTGTGGTCCTCACAGGCCCTTGTGCCTCGCTGACGACAAGGCTTTTGCCCATGTTGATCCCTCCACCTGCATCCCCCTCCCCACTTACTTTCTTCTGACCAAGTCCAACCCCTCCCCTAGGTCTCTTCTGCAGGGGGCCTGCCTTCCTCGCCCCCTGGCTGGCTCAGACACCTCCTTGGGGCTTCCCTCAGCAGTCCTAGTCACTGTGGGAGGAATGGTCTGCCTACTCACTTGACCCCCACAAGTTTGGGAGGGCTATGGGGGCAGGGATGGTGCCCTCTTGTTCACCAAGACTCTGAGCACCTAGCACAGGGCCTGCTCAATAAATACTTGTGGTCTGCAGTGGGGCACAGAGATCTCCTCCCACTGGGGTCTGCGATGAAAACTCCAGTTTGTGGCACACCCCTGCTTCAGAATAGCAGCAGCAACAGCAGCAGCAATAGTAAAAGTAATTTGTATTGAGTGCTATGATGGGCTAGCTTTGTCCTAAGCACTTAACATATCATCAGTACTTTCATTTTCACCCTATGAGGCAAGTACTATTGCTATTATCCCCATTTTACAGATGAGGAAAGTAAAGCCCAGAGAGGTTAGGGAACTCACCCAAGGTCACACATCTGGAAAAAGGCAGATCTGGGCCGGCTGGCCCTAGAGGCCCTGATATCACTACCTGCTGTAAGGCCAGAGATCTCAGTGATGAGCAGAGAAGAGTCTGGGGCTTGAGTGCTGCAAACAAGCCAAGAATTAGGAATCAGATGGCGAGTTGAACTCCATGCTTAGCATTGGCAGTCACCAGACTTAGCAGGCCAGAGTGTAATTAGCGACCACTCGCCAATGTCCCAGGCTGTGAGCTCCTCTGGGTTTTACTTGCCCTGTAGGTGCTCAGCTCAGGGCCTGGCTCTGCCCACACTGGGGGAAGCTCAACTCCATCCTCCATGGGGAGGCTACATACATAATACAGTATGGATTCTGGTTTTAGTTCCAACTTTGCCACTCACTGGCTGTGTGACCTTGGGCAAGTCGTTTAACCTCTCTGGGCTTCAGATGCTTCAGTTGAAAACTGGGATAATAATAGTGCTATAGTAAGGTTCGGGGGAGGATTAAATAAGTTAACACACATCAATCTCTTAGAACAATGCCTGGCACAGAGCTCGCCTTATGTAAGTGCTGGCAGCAGCCAGGTTCCCAACTTTCTCACCCCCTGTCCTTACAAGAGCAAATCACCTCGTATGTTCCAATTACTTCCTGGGCAAATGGAGTCCCCTCTTCTCCAGAGACATGCCTAGGGCTGCAGAAGAACCTTTAGGAGGAAAACCACGTGAACTTGAATCCCCGCCCTGCCCCATCTTGCTGTGTGACCTTATCCAAACAGCTTACTGTCTCTGGGCCATAGTTAGTTGTCCCATCTCTACAAGGAAATTGTTGCTCTCTGAGGGTCCTGTCAGCTCTCACCTGAACCCTTGACCTCCCCATCAGGACCCGGTGGTTTCCATGGCATTGAGGATATGGTCTCTGTGAAGAAGGCACGGGTCTGGGCCATAAGCATGGAGAAGGGAGGTCTCAGGAGCCAGGATAGGCAAGGCTGCCTTGTCTGCCAAGGTTCTGCGGACCTTTTGGCCTCAGTAGGTCCAGAGACAGGCAGCGGAGCAGCTCCAGCTGTCTCCTGCCCACGGCACTGTGCCCGGCTTTATGGGGTCTCACCAACTCCCTCTGGGGCTCATTAGCTGGGCAGCCAGCTGGGGCCCAGGCAGCTCTGTTCCCACCAGGTTTTGAGGGAAGGCGCTCACTCAGCACCTGGTCCAGGCCAGGTGGGACAGTGCCTGCATTCCCTTAAGTGTGTCCTACCTTGGGGATAAAGAGCATCAGCAGGCCTGTGAGGGGCCCTGGGAGACCACGCTGCGCCAGGAGTTTCTTCCTTTTTTGCCTGAGGCCCCACTCTCCTCTCATCCCCCCACCCTACTCCTTTGACCTTAAACCTTTTTGCTCTCAGCTTTGCAGCCCTGGCAGCAGGAGCCTGGGCAAGAGGCCACTCAGACCCAGGTTTATTCCTGGCTCTGCCACTTGCAAGCTGGGACACCCTAAGCAAGTGACTGCCTCTCTCTGAGCCCCATTTGTCTTATCTGTAAAATGGGCATCATAACTTACATCTTGCAGGTTTGCCCGGAGGATTGCAAGAGACGACAGCGGAGGCCCGGCTTGTACTGGGATGGCTGTATCTGGTATGCTGCACCACATTTCGTCCCGGTTCTTCCCTTCCTTTCAGCTCCTCTCCGTCTTCCAGGTTCCTGCAGCCACTGACTTCCCTTTCTCAGAGGCTGAGGGGGCAGTGATGGCCTTCTGTGGCCTAAAAACATTCCCATTTATCTTTTTCTGGGATTGCACTTCAAGCCCCCCGGAGCCCAGCCCCTTCCCACCTCTTGCTCCTCTCTCTCTCCCTCCATCTCTCTCTCTCACTCTCTCTTTCTCCACTCCCTTAATCTGGTGTTAATCTCCTAATAACTTTTCCAACATAAGTTACATCCTTCTTATCTTGGTTAAGCATTTTGGTGAACTCAGAGCTTCTTGTCACTTGGGGAATTTTTCCTACTGCTTTAGGATCCGCTCTCTCTCCCTTTCTCTGTCTCTGTCTCTGTCTCTGTCTCTGTCTCTGTCTCTGTCTCTCTCTCTCTCTCTCTCTCTCTCTCTCTCTCTCTCTCTCACACGCACGCACGCACGCACACACTCCTGCACATCACCGTGGAGTACCTGACCAGGGGGCTACTATCGGTGTGGAGAAAGGACAGAGGGACCGTGTGTCTTACCCAAGCATGTCTTTCCCCAGGCTCCCAGGGCCTTGAATACACTGCATGAAGAGCCTGAGGTCATCCGTGCCCCTCCTCAAGTCAGGCACTGTCTCAGCTGCCCCCCCCGCCCCCCCACCCCCCCCCCAGGGAAAGGCCCACAGTAAGATTGCTGGCAGGGCATCACTCCTTATTTATCAATGGATTCATACATTAATAAGCCGTGTTTGCCCTTCTGAGGTACCCACACCTCAGGGAAGAGGAAGGCGAGAGTGGAACAGACAGTGTCCACCCCTCGCAGAGCAGCCAGGGAGGACAAGACATGGGCACATGGACACATAGCAGCTTTAGAGCCAGCAAAGGCGGCACGGATCAACCAAGGCTCTTGGGAAAGCGGAGGTCAAGCTGGGACTCCAGGAGGAGGGCCCGCCTGGCAGCAGGGACTGCACGGGTAAGTGCAAGCGGGCAGGACGTGCCCAGTGTGACTGCACACCCATGGATATATCCACAGAGAGCCATAAGGGAAGAGAGCACGTGTCAAGAGGGTAGGGGCAGAGCCCAGGAAGAGCAATTGGAGGCCACTCTGGGGAAGACCTGGGAAGCCAGACTAAGGTTGTCTCCTCGGGGAAAACTTTCCTGAACACTCCCCACCCCAAGTCATTCATTCTCTCCCATGAGAGAGTCATCATCTTAGCCCTCCTAAGCCCTGTGCAAATTAAGATTCTGCAGAAAGGCACTCCAACGGTGCAAGCCTCAGTTTTCCCATCTGCACAATGGGCACACTACTAATATGTCTTAATCTGGGTTCTCCACAGAAACAGAACGAATAGGAGATTTTATATATACAGAGGGTGCCCAAAAAATGTATACACATTTTAAGAAAGAAAAAAAAACTGTATTAAAATTACGCTGAGGGTAACCACTTTGAGCACTTCTTGTAATTGCAGAAGTCAAACGTGACCTGTATTCATCTTTTGTTATCGGTATATATTGAGTATTACAATTTTAATACAGATTTTTCCTTTCTTAAAATGTGTATACATTTTTTGGCACCCTCTGTATATATTATATCTATATCTAAATCTATCTATCTATCTATCTCTCTCTCTCTCTCTCTCTCTCTATATATATATATATATATATATAGAGAGAGAGAGAGAGAGAGAGAGAGACAGAAAGACAGAGAGATTATAAGTAATTGGCTCATGTGACTAGGAGGCTGAGAAGGCCCAAATCAGCAGCCAGCAAACTGAAGACCAGAAGAGCAAATGGTGGAGCTCCCGTCTGAGTCCGAGGGCCTCAGCCTCAGGAGAACTGAGGGTTTGTAAGCTCCAGTCCGGGCCTGAGCTGGAAGGCAGGAGAAGACTGATATCCCAGCTCAGAAATAGCCAGGCAGAGAAGGAACTTTTTTTTAACTCAGCCTTTTATTCCAGTCAGGCTTTCAATGGATGGCCCGAGGCCCTCCCACATTGGGGAAAGCAATCTGCTTCATTCAGTCTACTGATTCAAATATTCATCTCACCCAGAAACACCCTCACAGACAAGCCCAGAATAATGTTTACAAATACCTGGGCACCCCATGACCCAGTCAAGGTGACCCATACAATTAACCATCACATAATATGCGCCAATAAAGTTACAACTGACCAGCGAGGTGAGTCTCCCAGGCCTCAGACACTGAATGAATCTGCTACTTGTGCATGGTGGGGACCCGGGCTTGGGAAGGTGACTTAGATCAAGCATTGGCAAACTCCAGCCTGAGGGCCAAATCTGGGCCACCTCCTCTTTTTGTAAATAAAATTGTATTAGAACACTGCTGCACCCCTTTATCTCTGCACTGTCCGCAGCTACTCTCCCACTAAAACTGCAGAGTTGAGTGGTTGTGACTGAGCCCACAAGGCCTGCAAAGCCTAACATATTGACTCTTTGCCCCATTACTGAAAAAGTTTGCCCACGCTTGACTTAGACACATGATACCTCAGTTTTCTCGCGGAGAAAATGGGTACAGGAATGGTACCTTCCTCGTGGTGTTGTTGGGAGAATTCAGGGGAGCCATTGAAGGGCTTGGCATACAGTAGGCAGTCCATAGCTGGTAAATGCTGTGGTTGTGGGTGTATTAATTACTAGTGTGACCACCTGTCACAATTTTCAGATGAATACCAGAGCCGTGTTTGGTGTTCACCTGTGGCTCTTCAGGAAATGAACACTGCCAAGGAGGGTAAGGCACCAGGCTCGCTGGGATCCTTTCCATGACAAAGGAACCGTTCCTGCCCGTGAGGAATAAGAGGCTGACTGGGGAAGCCATGCCAAGCCTCCATAATCACCTGTAATTTGGACTCAGTCTCTCGAGGCAAAAGGATTTTGTCAAAGAATTTTCATGGTCTGGTGCCCCAGAGCCCAAGGTCACTCGAATTGGGTCCTCTACAACTCATAATTATTATCAGGTGGAAATGGCAGTGGGGTCTCTCCCGAGCTGTGTTCAGATGCTGTCTTGGGCCACTGTTGAGAGTTCTAGTGGGCAGTCTTGGCAGAAATGGGGCTGGAAGAGGGGCTGGCCATGGGGAGGGCATGTAAGTGAATGGGAGCGACCTGAGGACGGGTCGGGGGAGCTCTCCCTGCAGCCTTCACAGCAGCTCTGCCATCTACCTTCAGGCCAGGATTTAACCTGAGCCTGTTTCCTCCTCTGTAACATGTGGATAAGAAATACCTGTAGGATATTAACCGGTCCTGGCCCATGGTTGGTACCCGATAACTTGCAGCTGCTATGCTTATTTTTATTAACGACTTCCTCCTCATTTCTGAACCCACAGGTGAAACCACAGCACAGCGGGTGAGAACTCTGGGAACAGGCAGAAACTCAAGCACCTGACCTGGTGCTTGGTAGCTGTGTGACCTTGGACAAGCTACCTGACCTAAGACTCAGTCTCACCTGCAAAGTGGATTAATAACAGCCTCAACCTTAGACGAGGCACAGACTTCAAAGTGGCCAGCACACACTAGGGGCTCCAGAGATGGCCCCTCCCCTCATCAAAGGAATCCATGCCCCGCATAATTTCAAAAGGAGCTGAAGACACTAAAATAGGCAAATGCTATGGAGACAAGAATGTATAGAGAAGGTCCTGGTTTCCCACCCCAAAAAGAGCAATGTGTTCTCCATCCCTTCCCATGGGGTCAGCCCATGCCTGAGAGGGACCATAGGTAGTATTCTAAAGCAACTAATAATAAGCGTTCTGGGCTCAGATAGATTTGCATTCTAATCCTCTCTGGGAGAAACTGAGCAAATTGCTTCATTCCTAAGACTCTGACTTCCCCTTTCATTTTTTTATTTTAACCAATATTTTGTGAAATGTCTATATAACTATGCACCAGGAGTCATCCTAGAGATATAACAGGAAATATGATGAACAAAGTCTCTGCCACTAAGTGTGTGACACAGACAATAAATAATCAAATGAATAAATTTTGAGTATAATATGATAAATGCTAAGGAAAAATTACAGCAAGATGAGGAGATTGAATGGGAAAGAATTGAATGGGAAGGATGCTCTAGATTTGGTCATCAGGGGGGGTCTCTTTGCGGAGGTGACTCTTGAGAAAAACAGATAACTAGATAAAGCTCTTACCACATTGCTTAGCACATTTCTGCTTATCACAGAAATGTGGGTTAGTTGGTGCATGGGTGGATGGATGGATGGATGGATGGATGGTAGGTGGATGGATACATGGGATAGACGGATACATGGTACATCAGTCAGAGACCCAGTGGGAAATAAATTGTATTTTCAAATGGATTAACTGAAGAGATATCAAGAAGGGACTATGCACAAAGGTGTGGGCAGGGTTTAGGGAACCAACAGGAAATGTTGAGGCACTGAGGGACTAGCAATACAGTAAAATGTTACCACTGCTGGTCTTGAGAAGCACAGGGAGGAAGAAGCATCCCAGATCTTACACTGTGGCCTGACAGGAGCTATGATTATAGGTAGAAAAAACTCGGTTATTGCCAAAACAGGGCCCAGGAGAGAAGAAAGAGATAATAAATACTGAATCTCTTCCCCTCCGCAATCTGATCTCCTGCTGGCACCTGCCATCACCCAGAAGTTAAAGGCTAAGAGAGGCCAGGTCATGCAATCCACAGAGGTGAACCTGGAACACAGCAGTGTAAGGAGGGCTAGAGAAAGGATCTGGAGACAAAGGAAAATGACCAGGGCTAATGGGTAGATGAACAAATATGCCTGGGAGGTGCTAAATCTGCAAAGAGGCCTCAGTAACAGGCAGATGTTTCTTCTCAGATCACGAGCCTCCTTGTAAATATTATTCTTATTAATCAACGGAGGTGATCATATTTGCAATCAAATAAGCCCCCAAAATCCTAATAACAGCATAATGGACACCTATTTCTCAGTCATGTCACAGGTGGATGTAAGTTGGGGGCTGCCGTACAAGGGGTAACACAAGGAACCAACCTCCTTCCTTGCTGGAACTCCACCATCTTTAATAAGGGGGGGAAGACAGAGAGCTGACAGATGCACCTGGCTCTTAACTGCCTCAACAAGGAAGTGATCCATCACTTCCTCTCACGTTCCATTGGCCAGAGCTGGTCATATGGCCACATCTAGCTACAAGGAGTCTGGGAAATGCAATCTCCTTTTGTGCTCAGGAAGTTCAATCAGGTCTGGAGAGCAAATAGCCCATCTGTTCCATATTATTTCAGGACTTACAGCTGCCTGATACAAAGAAAGAAATCAGCCTGCTCTGAACTGAGGCTACAAGATTGAGGAAAGTGGATACGAGCCTGGATTTTGGAGTCACGTAGACGTGGGTTGGATCCTGCCTGGCTATGCACCAGTTGTGTGAGACTGAACAAACCACTCACTCCTTGCCTTCATTTCAGTGTCTCTAAGATGGAGAATGATCGGCACATTGATAGTTGTCTCCCACACCGCCTGGCACAGAATCTGTGCTCCAAGGTTTGTTGAGTGAATTTACAAGTGTAGTTATAAGGAGTGAGGGTGATGAGGCATGTGCAGTATGTTACATCGGGAAGGATGCATCCAGTGCCCTCCAGCCATGTGAGTACCATCCCATGAGCTGCTGGGTCCAGGCACTGCCCACTAGCAGTGAGCATCTGATAATAACCCTGGAGGGGAAAAGGGATGCCTACCGAGACTGCATTTTGTGGTAGAAAAATAAGGATGAGGGCCGTTTTTCTGATTTGTGAATTTCTTTATGTGTAGTATCTTACGTTGGTATATAACTGCCACTGCATTTAGTTATTCATTTCTCAAATGGCTTTTATGGAAAAGGATATGACTGTGTGCTGGCCTGGGAAACCCAGACTCCAGTCACTGCTGCTGCAATTGGAGACTCTGTTCCAACTGAAAGCTTTGCAGGGCGGGGCGGGGGGGGGGGGGTTATGTTCTGGGGATGCCCTGGGTGCTGTGTTTCCCATCCCCAGATAAAGATGTTTAAGTGTGGTCTAGTGGTATGAGGAGGTGGTGGTTCAGAGCAAGAATGATGGAGTCTAAATGTCTGGGTTCTGACCCATACCCTCACTCCCTGGCTGTGTGGTCTTGGACATGTTAGTTAACCTCTCTGTGCTGCAGTGTTTTCAACAGTAAAACGACAAGAGTTGTGGAATTGACTTCACAGGATCATTGTGAGTTAGTATATATAAGTGCCTGTGGTATAGGACCTAGAAAATAAGCTCTCAGGAAGTGTGTTTATTTTTAGAGGAGGGAGATCCTTGAGGTTTAATATTCATTCAACAGACATGAGTTGAACATCCACTGGATGCTGGGTACTTAGGTGATAAAGACAGAGGTGGTCCCTACATGCACAGCCTGGGCACAGGGATGGATAGGGAGGGACAATTCCACAGATGCCTCTTTAATCATGACTGACGGAAAAGTCTGGGGTCAGATATGGCCAAAGTCCCTGTGGGCCCAAGATGTCCTCTAGGACCCTGTCTTATGGCCCAGAGGCTCGTTGTCCTAGGACCTACAGGGGCACTTCCAGAGGCAGTGTCCCTGGTCAGTGTGCACACATGACATCAAGGCAGAGACCTCAGGCATCAAGGCCACGGAAACGCAAGCCAGCGGATGTGTGGCCATGCAGCAGAGGCTGAGTTGGAAAGGCCTGGCTGGTGGCGTAGCCCCCACCAGTTCCAAATCACAGCCACAACCTCCACTCAGAGGCTCCCGCCCAGCTGAGGCCCCTCTGTGGTCTGTGCATCCACCTCTGTGACTCAGGGGAGCTGCCAGTCTCTGGTCTATCGGAGAGGATGCTGCAGCCACATCTGTGCCCACAGGTCAGACAGCAGGAGGCAAAGTGGAGAGGGGCCTGAATTGGGAATCAAAGACCACAGCTCAAAACCAGATTTCTTGCTTTCTATGCGACGTTTGAGACGTGACCTCTCTGCATTTTCTGGATAGTTTCCCTATCCAGACAATAGAAATAAAAATCCCACCTCCTAGAACTGTTGTGAGGATGGGTGAAATAAATCATTTGAAAGAACTTCATCAAAGGCAGCAGAGTATGTTATCAAGGAGCAGGTAGGACTCAGGAGCGACACAGGGGTGGGTTCAAACCTCAATGCTACTCATTACCTGCCATCCATGAAATACTGGGCACATCCCCAAACTGAACCTCTCTGGCCTCAGTCTCCCCATCTGTAAAATAGGGATAGTAAAAACTACACTTGAATCTTCGGTCTACTGTGAGGTTAAAAAAAATACTGGATCAAAAACACATAGCCCAGTATCCAGCAGGGAACAAGGGCTTCCTAAGTCACAGGCAATATACGGTCAATAGTCAACAAGTGTTTTTGAGAATCTTCTAAATGTCAATCACCTTTCTAAGCACTTGAGATAGACCAGGGAACAGAACAACTCAGGGAAGCAAAGAGGAGAGATAGACACAGATAAGATGAAATAAACTATATAATAAGTTTAATGAAGGTGAGTGACTTGGGGAGAAAACAAGGCTGACAGAAGGTATAAGGAGTGTTGAGAGGAGTGGAATCTTGGAGAGGGGGCCAGAGACGGCCTCAGTGAAAGGGTGCCATCTGAGTAAAGAGCCAAATGCAGCAAGAAAATGAGGTGTGGAATCATCTGGGGGGTAAGAGTGGTCCAGGCAGAGGTATGGCCAGTGCAAAGGTCCTGGGGTGCATCCCAGGGACCGAGAATGGGCAGAGAAACAGGACATGGGGTCACGGTGGTTACGGGGCAGATCAGGCAGGGCCCTGTGGCCATCGTAAGGGCTTTGGCCTTTACTCAAAGTGAGCTGGGAGCCATGGGAGGATATTGAACACACGTAGCAGTTATATGACCTGACCTGTGTTGAGTACACACTAACGGGGCAAAGTTGGACCCAGGGACCAGGTTCGGAGGCCGTGGTCCAGACAAGAGGTGGTGGTGGTGGCTGCTGAGGGGGTAAATACTATCATTGCCTGGCTTAGCAAGACATCACACACGCATGAGCTCACGTCAGGCTCATATAGTAGTAGCAGTTTCCTCCCCATCGTCAGCCCCTGATGGCTGATCCTGCCTTCAGTGCTAGCCCACAGCTCCCACCTAGAGTTATTTCTTCTGTCCCCCTCTCCCAGACATTTGTCAGCCACTCCTTTACTGCAGCCTGCCAAGCCGAGATGTGTCAGTGCCTTTCATCTTTCCCGGAGCCAATCTCCCCTTCCTCTTAATCTTCACAGCTGACTTGCACTGGCCCCATTCAAACTTGTCTAAATCTGTCTGAGACTGAGGGGGCCCAGAGTGAACTCTAAATGCTCTCCAGATAACCACAGAATTTTCCCAGCTTGAAGGAGCCTCAGAGAGCCCCAAGTCTGGTGTTCCTGTTTCATATAAAACGGAGAATGGGTGAGGGCCGGTCCCTTTGCGCCCTGGTTAGTGGCATGGCTGGTTAGTGGCAGAGGCACTAGTGGACCTCGAGTTTGGGTTCCCACTCTGTATTCTCCAGCTCCAACTGCAATGGATCCCACCCTTTGGGAAAATTTCTGCCTCTTGCATGGGAAGACCTGATTTCTCCACTATACCTGCCAATGTCCGTCCCTCTGCACACCTGAGGAGTGGTGGGTTGTAACCACATCTGATGGTGACCCTGGGGTCCACGATGACCCTTGATTCGCTCACTTTGGTTGGCTCTTTGGGGGCCAGAACTGTCTTAGTTCAGATCTGCCATGCAGGAGGAAGGGAGCATGGAGGAAGCAAGATGGGATACAGAGAACTGGGCAAGAGTTGGCACTGCGGGGGTGGGAGGGGTCTGTGGGTGCTGCCCAGAACATTTTATGACTTCCCTGGGCTGGTGCTGTCACTGTGCTTGCTTCTCCAGGTGGTTAAGACTCTGCTCCCAGCACCCTCGCTAACATGGTGTCATCACACTGCTGTTCTTTCCTCAGATACCAGGTGAAAATGGTGGCGCAGTTCTCATTTGCATTTCTCTTACTACAAATGAGGTTGAGCATCTTTTCACTTGTTTTAAGAAGCATTTTCTTCACAATTTGTACTACTTCTTTAGGGAATACAATCATTAGATCTTTTTCTGTGATAAATTTCAAGTGTTTTCCCCAATTTGCCTTTTTTTTTTTTGCATAGATTTTGCAATGCAGATTTTTTCATTTAGTTGAATTTATTGATATTTTCTTTTATTGTTCCCGTATCATATTTTTGCCCCATAATCTATTTATTTACTCATTCATTAAAAAATATTGATTGTGCACCTACTGGTGGTCAGGGAATTCAGGATTAAATAGGACAAACAAGACCCTTTGCCCTTATGGAGCACAGAGTCAGAGAGATAGGAGATAAGCAAGAAACTGATATTGAGATGATATTTTTCAGAGAGTAGCAACTTCAATGATGAAAATGGAAAACGTGACATGAAAGATGGTAAAGGTCATCCAGTAAAGGGAGCGGACCTGTTTTACATTTTATTAGTTATTTACTGCTGAGTAACAAATTACCATCTGGCACCTGAAAACAGCCAGCATTTATTATACAACCGTTTCTGTGGGCCAAAAGTCTGGGCAGGACTTAGCTGGGAGCTCAGCTCAGGGTCTCACAGTCTGCATGCATCAAGGTGCTGGCTGGGCTGTGTTTTAATCTGAAGGCTCAACTGGGGAAGACTTGCCTCCAACTTCCTTGAGATTTTTGGCAGAACTCAGTTTCTGTGGCTGTCTGACTGAAGGCCCAAGTTTTCTGCTGGCTGTCAGCTGAAGACTGCCCTTAGATCTTAAAGGCTATTTCTTAAGGCAGCAAGGAGAATCTCTTTTCTCAGGAAAGGCCTGGTTCCTCATTTAAGGGCTTTTACCTGATTAAGCCAGGCCCACCCAGAATACCCTCACCTTTGTTCCACAGCAAACCAAATCACAAGAGTGATGTTCTGTCACCTTTGCCATATTTATTAGTTAACAGCAAGTTGTAGGCCCCACTCTTCCTCAACGGGAGGTGATTACACAAAGGTGTGCGCTCCAGGAGGCAATGTAAATCGATCAGTGCAGCCACTGTGGAAAACAGTACGGAGAGTCCTCAAAAAACTAAAAATAGAACCACCATATCATCTAGCAATTCCACTTCTGGGTATTTATCCAAAGGCAACAGAAGCACTAACTTCAAAAGGTATCTGCACCCCTACGTTCACTGCAGTATTATTTACAACAGCTAAGATAATGAAACAACCTAAGTGTCCATTGATGGATGAATGAAGAACATGTAGTATATATTTATACAGTGGAATGTGATTCAGCCATAAAAAAGGACATTTTGCCATTTGCTACAACATGGATGGACCTCGAGAGCATTCTGCTACGTGAAATAAATCAGAGAAAGACAACTATTGTGTGATCTCACTTATATGTGGAATCCAAAAACAAACACACAGACAAACAGACAAACCTGAACTCATTGATATAGAAAACAGATTGGTGGTTGCCAGAGGTGGGAGTTTAGGGAAAGTGAGCAAAAAAGGGTGAAGGTGGTCAAAAAGTACAAACTTCCTCTTATAAAACAAGTGAGGCATGGGGATGTAATGTACAACGTGGTGACTGTAGTTAATAATATTGTATTATATATTTGAAAGTTGCTAAGAGAATAAATCTTAAAAGTTCTTATCTCAAGAGAAAAAATGTGTAACTCTGTATGGTGACAGGTGTTAATTAGACCTGTGGTGGTGATCATTTCACAATATATACAAACACCAAATCATTAGGTTGTATACCTGGAACTAATGTAATGTCAATTATATCTCAATTAAAAAAAAAGAATTGTTGGGGTCCACTCTAGGATCTTTCTGTATGTCACACAGATTGTGTTGAAAAAGACCTTTTGGAAGAGATGGCCGTGAAGCTAAAACCTGAATAACCATAAGGAGACAGCCATGCAAAGACATAAGGAAACAGCTTTCCTGGGAGACGGAACAGCAAGTGCAAAGACCCCAAGGCAGCTCTGAGTCTGCAGGAAATTTTAAAAGTCGGGGTGACAGGAGTATATTTTGACTAGAGAGGGGTGGGATGGCTTGACGAACAAATGCATGCACAAGGAAATTAAATTAAATGAGTGAGAATTAAAGCTAGGACCCTAGAACTAGAAGTTAGAAGACCCAACCTCAAAGCCCAGGCCAGCCCCTCATTTGCAGGGTAACCCTGGGCCTCTCCTTTTCCTCCTCGGCCTGATCTGCTCCTCTATGGGCTGAAGGGGGTCTGATGGCCCTGAGGACCTGAGGACCTATCTAGCTTGAGCAACCCCGGAGTCTTGATGGACTGAATGACACCTCCAGCTAATTAGCCAATGACACCAAATTAATTAAGGCCTGGGAAAGTGATTATGTCCACCTCAGGCTTTCTCACGCTTCTTGGATGCCATTGGGGTAGAAAGGCGGGAGTATGTAAGAGAAAAGAATGCGAGAACACCCAGGGGGACAGGGGCGGGGGCTCTCAATCCACCGGAATCAACGTATAGTGTTTTGGACCCTGGCTGGAGCACGGCAGGTCTGCACAAATCATTAAGCCCCCTCACCAGGCAGGAGGCTCAGTCAGGGCCCAGCCCTTCTCACTGACAATCCACACGGAGTTCGTTTGGCCCCACAAAGCATAGAGATCAGATTTCTCTGCTCGTCCTTGCCATGGAAAAGCAGACACGTGGTGGTGGTTGGAAGCTTGGGGTTTGCTGGGGATTTTATTCTTAATTTTTTCAGTCCGTTCCAGAGGAAACATTGACTTTCAGCCGACCTAATGGAAAGACAGGGTGGGCCCCAATCAAAGTAGGACTCCATCCAGATTTCTTTGCATCTCTTCTCGGGAGAACAAACTATTCCCTGCCGGGATGGGGGGGCAAGACAGAGGGACGGATGTTCTGAACACTCGGTTCTATTATGTGGTCACCTCAAAGGAACAGAGTTCAAAGAGGAGCCCGAGTGAAGGGGAGGTGTTGAGAGCAACTGCTAAGAGTCCAGGTTCAGAAGGGAGAGTTGGGCGTCCCACTGACGTGTTGTCCAGCCAGGGGGCCCATGGTCCTGACAGCTCTCCGCTAGCAGGAGATGGGGAGTTTGGCAAAAAACGTTCCAGGGCAGTGACGATTGATATTGTTGTTGGAAATAGCTTTATTGTTTTTGTAAAATTGGCACTTTCCAGTTGTGTAAGAAAACAAAAGGGAGGGAGGGCAGGAGAGAGAGAGCGAGAGAGAGAGAGAGAGAGAGAGAGAGAGAGAGAGAGAGAGAGAGAGACATGAAGAGGGTGAGGAAGAACAGACGTTGAAAAGTACAAGGAAGTAAGTAAAAGTCATCCTTTAGTGGCTTTGGATGAGTCCTCCGAGACTGTAATCTCCTTGAGGGGAGGGGGAACTGTGTCTTGTCCCACCTTTACCCTCAGGGTCTGCATTAAGAGGGAAAGGCACTCAGGCAGGGAAAAACATGGTGACCTCTGAGATTGTTCTAGGAGGCCCATCCATATCCAATTGGTTGGAAACCATCGCCAGCACAGAGAGGGAGGCAGGACCCCAGTATAACCACCCTCTTGCCTCTCCAGGATCTGGTGCTGTGCCTTGAAGGTGGCAGGCTCTGCCAGTTACGCCTGAGTCCTGTAGCCTTGAGAGGTGCCAGGGAGGGAAGGAACGGGCAGAGTGTGGTTTCTGGGATACGAAGAAGAAACTTCCAGGAGGAGAGTGGGCAGGGGTAGGGATGAAGGCACAGGGGTTCATTCATGCCCTGGGCAGGCTGGTGCCATTTGGTTTTGGTACAGGAAAAGGCATGTGGCATCTGGATGCCCAAATAGGGGATAATTTTCTCCTCACTGTTTTTGTCTCTGATGATAATCTCCTAATTAGAATCTGAGATGTTCAATTACACAAGGCGAGAGCATCCAGTGGCAAAGCACACCCAGGCGTGCTTGATGCTCACAGCAGGAGGAGCGTTTATCCCTCCCCATTCTCAAAACTGAGGAAACTGAGGCTCTGGGAATTGATGTGACTCCCTCAAGGTCACATGGTTACTCAGTGACAGAGGAAGGACCAATATGCAGACATCCTCACATCTGGTCTTCCCTCATTTCTCCAGCTTCACTTCCCACCTTTCTCCCCCAGGGCTTTGTCCTACACTGATTGTGACCCATGCCCACCTCCCACCCCAAAGTTCCTCATCTCCACACTTGCCCATGCTAATCCCTCTCTGGGGAGGTCCTTTTCCCTTTCTGGCAAGTTCCAAGTTGTATTTGGAGACTCAGGGGAGACGTCCTCCAGGCTGCCTTCCCTGATATCCCACAGGGAAGAAATGCCTCCCCTGTTCCTGCACTGTATTTGTACCATTTATGTTTATTGTTGCAATCTTCTAGTGTGCCTCCCCAACGACACCGGTCTGCTTGAAGGCAGTAGGTATGTTCCATTTAGCTCTGCTTCCTTAGAGCTTTACACCGATAAATATTTGCTGAGTGAATGAATGAATTTTGAATTTGTAAATATTCTCATAACTGTCTGCGAAAGCTGCCTCTTTCAGCACCAGGCACAGAAACGGATGTGTGATTGCCAACGTTTTAGCGTAGTGGGGCTCAGCTGATTTTAACAGTGCCCTTTATTCTGTTCCAGCGCCGTGTGACCTCCCCTTTAAGCAGAAGGAAAAGGCCCACCCAACTCCCCCACTTCCAGGAAAGCAACATGCACCCTCTGTTCCTTGGGTTGTCACCAGCAGTGTGATAAAACTGATAGCTCCTCAATGATGTCTTTTATAATTGAACCATTAGTTATAAGTATTTCTCTTAATTTTCTAATGAAATGTCCTTGTCTCAAAGTCCATCAACCTTAGAATCAGGAGGAGATGAAAATGATAGATGGCCCAGAATCTCTAGAAATCAAGGTAACTTCCTGGCCATCACAATTGTTGGTCTCAAGCCTTGGATACTTGTCTCCACAGCCGGTGATTTTGCTGTATGACCTTGAACACATCAATGACCTCCTCTGAGCCTCTATCTCCTTACTGATAACGTGGAAATAAAGGCACTATCTCCCTCACAGAGCTCCATGCAGTGTGAGGCATGCACAAAATACTAGCAGCTATTATGGTAGTTGTTTTTTATTTATTTATTTTATTAAATTTATTGGGGTGACAATTGTTATAGTAGAGCAGCTGGAGCCAGACTACCTGGGCTTCAATCCTGGCCTTGCCACTTAACCAGCTGGGCAACCTCAGATAAGTAACCTGAGGTTTCTGTGTTTCTGTTTCCTCATTTGCCAAAGAGGATAATGATAGTTCTTACCTCACAGGATTATGGTGAGGATTAAATGAGATAATAAATGTAAACTAGCTCTTAGAATAGTGGCAGACACAGAGCAAGTGCTCCGTACATCACAGGCACGTTGGGATATATTGCCTTTATGATCTATTTTTAAAGTCGCCTATGGGTTCTGAATTTAGAAATCAAATTCAAAAAAAGTACAGCCAAAAGAAATCTTAGGAGTCAGGAGAAGAGATTCTTCCCATTTCTCGGCTGGGCAAACAGAGGCCTAGAGTGGTTGGATAAAATGCCAGCGATCACAAAGTCGGGATAAAAGGAGAGAATCCTGGCTCCCAGCCTCTCCCCTCTGAGGCCCTTAGTGGGAGGTGGCTGAGGGGGGCTGGCATGGATAGGGCTTCCTGCTTTTGATTCTTCACTGGGACCTGTCTCCCACACCTTTCTGCCCCATCGCAGCCAGGGGTTGTCATCTATTACCCAGGAACAAGAAATTTCGTCTGGGAAGGAGCTGCTCTCTCTTCCTGGGTCATCCCTGTTCTCCCCACCCACAGAACCTCAGGGTTCCAGAAAGAGCTCCTTTTCCTCCTCCAGGACAGGGGGAGTGACAAGGATCCTAGGGTAGCACTCCCTGTCACTTTGAAGGCAACGCTGACCCTGGAAGAAAAGTCAAGACACAAAATGAAAGGGCAATTCCTAAGTACATTCCAGATAGTGAACCAGCTATAGCCCTGCCCTTCTGGAAAGCACACGCTATTTGGGAGATGGCAAGAAACAAGTCCATATTAAAATGATGATGCAATAGAGGAAACGGGGCCCTTTCGATGAGATCCTAGAAGGCTATGCTATTGAGAGCTCAAATACGTTGTGCCTCAGGCTCCTACTCAACGCCCAAATGGATTTTTCCCAGGAACCCTCTTCTCAATATGCAAATTACCTCTTGAAGATTTGCTCAGATATCCCAGATTCCTAAGGTGACGTTGTAGACTAGCTCCCCTTCCCCAGCCCCCTGGGATCATGCTTTAGCAGCTCAGTGGGTCTGCATTCAAATCCTAAACCGGTCCTCCACTCACCTCTGCAGTGTGACTTTGGACAATGTACTCCACTCTGAACCTTGGCTTTCTCATCACCAATACAATATTATCATATTATCATGACAATAATTCTACACCCATAGGGTTGATAGGAGGCGTCAAGGAGATCGATTATGTGTAAGAAAAGCTATAGCCCACATAGCTGTGGCCCAAACATATTGGCCATTATTTGTTCTTTTTCTTTCTCCTTTCACCTCCTTTCATGCCCATTTTTTTGCTATAATCCCTCTTTCTTCTATCCCCAGATCTTACACCTCTTTTTCCTCATTCTGTTCCTTTCTCTGCCACCTCCACGCTGTCCTCTTCCTTCTCCTTCTCGACTCTTCCTCTTCTCCTGCAAGTAAATATCAGAATAGATTTTCCCCCATCAGGGCTAACAACACAAATGCCCTCAAGCTGTCTCCCAGTGGCCAAAGCAAGCACTCCTTCTGCCCAGGTGAGCAAAACAAGCAATCTGGCTGAGAGTCGCTGCTGGCCAGCCTCCTGGCGCTAGGTGGGCAGAGGGCTCCTCACACCATTTCCTGGGCACCCAGGTGGTGGCTGAACCAGTCTCCCTGCTGCCCGGATGCGATTCCCTTTCTTCCACCGATGTGGAGGAGAAATAGATCATAGCCATATTGTCGCGGTGTGGGCGGGGCTTGGGGATTCCTCTCAAGAACCGAAAACAAAGGCATATTGCTTCTAACTTATTTTAGCAGTTTTCAGTAACATAATTTTCAGTTCATTTGGCTATCAAAACCACACTTTTCCCCCCCTTTCTTCTCACCAAAAAAGGTGAGATCTGGGCTATGCTGGGGATGCTGGTGCCTTAGTACTCTTTTTTTTTTTTTTTTTTTATCCCCACTAATTTCTCCATGCTGTGGAGAATTTGTCACACGCGCAGGTCTGTTTGATTTCATTAAACAGAATATTTAAGCATAAAAATTGTTTAATCGCCTTGTGTCATTATGAGATGAATTTCATTTTGCATACATTTGCATATTTCATCAGAATTAAGGCTGCTAATATGCAAATGAGAGACAGGTTGCGGCTGAGGTGTTTATTGTAATAGCTGCAGGCTGTTCCACTTGGACAGCTTTCTAGGTGGTGGGGAAGGAGGGGGCGGGAGGACTTGGGGTGGCTCAGAACCCTTTAAGAAGCCTTTGGGTCTCTAGGGCTTCTGCCTTGGTGGAGCAAAGATGGGTGGGCGTGGCCTGCCTCCTAGGAGACTGGCCAATCAGAGCAGGCCGGGCTGGGGAAGAGGGAGGAGGTCCAGCTGATTGTCCCAAAGGTTCTTGGGAGCCTGTGGGTACCAGGGCTGGGGTGAGGGACCAGGGCGAGGCTGGGGCCAGGCTGTTGGCCCAGATGCCCCCTCAGGATGGGCAGATAACATCCTGGAGGCCTCTGCAGCCTTCTCTCCGTGTTTGTGCTTCTCCTTCCTCTGCCTGCTTTTGTTCTTTCCCTTTGTTTTCTCCATGGCTTTGTTTCAAACCCTATTGAGTTTCTTTTACCCGTTATTTCTTCCTCTTTGTTTTTCCCTTACATGTTTCCTCCTGTGCCTCCTTCCATTCTGGAAGGCCTGGCATCTTTGTCTGTTGTCTTTTTTTTTTTCTTTCTCCTCTGCTTCCTGCCCCCTTTGTTCTGTTTCCCACCCTGCCTTGCTGGCTCCGTTTCTCTCCTTAGCTCCCACCTCACTTCCTCCTTCATCCATCCCGGCCTCTTTTCCTCCCAACCTCACCAGCCTAGAGGGCACCCGTAGTAGCCAGGAATAGTTTGAGGTGGGGACAGAATTAGGGGAGGCCCCACTTGCACAGCCATCCTGCCCCTCCATCTGAAGTCCTTGATGAATCCCTGCCCTCATTTGAAAGTCAGAGATTAGATACATATCATTTTCTTCTCCAGGGCCTGCCCTAATGGTCCCCAGGAGAACAGCAAGTTACCCCCCAGGCACAGACCAAGCAGAGGCGAACTTGGTGCTTGGTGCATAATGAGGCAGTTGCGAAATCGTGGAGGGGTCTGATACAGACACCACTTTCAAAAGAGAGTAGCATGGGTGCTCCCCCCCCACCACACCCCACCTTCTGTTCTGTCAGCCGGTGACCAGTCGCACCACTCCTGTGAAGATGAGTGAGGGCTACTTGGAAGAGGGCCATCCATACGGAGCAAACTTGAAAGACAGCTTGAACCAGACAGTGGCTTGAACAAACCAAGCCTTTTCTCCAGGCCTCAGTTTCCCCATCTAGCTCTTGGGATTCTCCTGAGACTTCCCTAGCAGTTGCAGGCAGGAGATGATTTGGAAAGGGCAGAATATGTTCATTCAATCAAACCACTTTTTATTAAGCATATACTATATTCCAGGCACTGGGTGAGTATTGAGACAGCTGTGAATGAGACAAGGCCCTGTCCTCTGGCAGCTGACACTCGGATGGGGAAGGCAGATCACAGGAAAAAAAGAAACCAGATCATGTCGGGTTTGAAAAATAGACCGGAAGTGGGGAGGTAAACCGTGACTAGACCCCAATACACCCCTTTCTACTGCTCTCTATGGCTGGTGCTGGTGGCCTTATTGTAGGCTCATTTTCTGGGCTACATCCCCACTGGCCAATGGCCCCTTGCTTCCAGGCCACCCGGAGGGCCCTGCAGAGAACCGCTGCTTTTTTCTCAGACCCTCTGAGCATCTCCCCAGAGCTGATAGAACAGCATCTGCCAGGCCTACCACCCCCTGCGAGATTAGCTGTTCAGGCCTGCGTTTTAGAGTCTGAGCAATTAAAGCAGAATTAATTGGCTAGTAGGCAATCACCTTCCAATCCGGGCGGGGCAGTGTGTTTTGCTGAGTTGACAAACTAAACACAAAGCTCATCGACCAGGGGCAGTGGGGAGGGGGTGGCTAGGCAAGCCTCTGGGATTTAGAGGCATCCTCTGCTCCCTTCCTACCCCCTACTGCATGGAAAAGGCAAGCATTGGGATCTGAGGGGCTCTGTGGGGAATCCAGCTTCACGGGTGTGGAACTTTCTGGAATAGAACTTTGCCTTCACCACTTTGAAACGTCCAACCCAGAGATGTTTTGAAATTTGATTTAATTTTTAATATCTTTATTCTCTTCCCAATAGGAAAAGCAATACATTTCCTATTGATTTTTAAAAATCAAATTTTGCAAATATGTATGGTTTCGAAAGTCCTATGAAAGGATACGTCTGCATACATATTAGCATTGGATAGGGGAGAATCTACAGGAATATACACTAAACTGTCAACAGCAGTTAGCCCAGGCGTGTGTGTGTGTGAAGGAGGGAATTAAAGGAAGCTTAGTTACATGTAACGCAGTTAAAGAAAAATTGAATGGGCACCAAGGTGGATCATATAGTTTGTTGCTGTCATTGCGGATTATGTTGGTTTGTTTTCAGTATTATGAAAATCAAGCATGTTCATGGTAAAGAAGAAAAACAGAAGTGTGAAAAAGACTCCTGAACTCCAGCCTCCCATCCCCACCCATGAGTGTTGACCCAAATGGAATGTTCTAGTGGAGACGAGCATGGCTCCTGGGCTAGAATCCAGACTCCTCTGTCTGCTGGCAGAGTGACCTTCTCCAGGTCACTTGCCCACTCTGGGCCTTAGTTTCTAAAATGGGGAGTAGACATAGTATCTACCTCAACCTACTGAGAGAATTGCACATACAGAACTTTCCCCGGTGCCTGGCACATGGTCAGCACTTAACGAATGGGAGCCATTAATGTTGATTACTGCCCAGTCTTTCTGGCAAGATGCCAGGTACACAGGTTTTTTAAAGGCATTTGACTTATCAAATTAAAGCACCCTAGGGTGCAGGGACCACCACCTTTTCCCTCCCTACTCCAATGTGCCCAAGTAAGATGACAAATATAAGGTAGCTCTGTGCCCAAGATATCCAATTTCCTAGTTTCTCAGGAGCTATCAGGAGATTCTCAGAAGGAGTTGTTAAAGGATAGCACAGGACCCAGAACAGAGAGGACATCATGTCAGGGAAGAGATTACTAAGACTGAATTACATCAAAGTTGAGCTGATTTGGGAAGCCCAAAGATCTGAGTTCAATTCCTGGCTTTGTCACTTCCTACTTCACGGGCTTGGGCCCATTTCTTTCTCTCTCTGAGGCCTCAGTGTCGCCACCTGAGACACGGAGCAAGAACAAATAACTTATCTAGCAGCCATGAACGGATGGAAAAATATTGTAATTAGCATCACCTTTCTTTCTTTTAATGAACTTGCATCCCCAGTAGTTGTGGCCCCCGCGAGTCGAGGAGAGGTGGCTGAGATGGGAATGTCATACAGCAAAGTTTGAACATTTGAGAGCGACAAATGGGGGCCCAGAGAACACTGGACAGAGGGCTGTGTCGTAGAGCATTGGCCCTCCCTTCTAGAAGCCGGTGGCTGGGTCTAAAGCGAGCTGCCAGGAAGTCCTGGGCCTGAAGGTAAGTGTTTGTGTAAGAAGCCAGGGCGGGGGCCAGGAGGGGGGCTCTGTGATTGTAATGAGGAGGCCTGGAAACCTGAGCGCGTCCTGCCTGCAGTCAGACGGGGGTCACCAAAGCCAGACTAAATAGTCTGGCGGGCTGGGATCTGGGCTGTCTGGAAAATGATCCCAGGATGGAAGGAACAAGTCAGGGAGGGGGCCAGGAGGGGGGACATCGTCAACAACGCAGAGCCCTGTATCAGCGGCCACCCTAAGGCAGCCTCCCCAAGGTGGAGCCTTACCATGAAAGAGATGGAGTTTTTTATTTTTCATTTCAGTTTCCGCTTCTTAATGGAGAGAGGGAGGAGGGGGGAGGCTGAAGGGCAGCTCGGGGCCCTTCTCTGCTTGCCTGCACAAGGCTCCGGGCTGCTCCTCTGTGCTTCAGGCTTGGAACCAAGTCCTCACATCAAAAAGGGTTCGAGTGCCGCTGTGTGGCCTCGGGCTGGTTAATTAGCCTCTCTGTGCCCTACCAACCTTCTCTTGTCAAGCAGGGATAAGCCTGTGTGCCTATGTAGATGGAGGCTGGGGCCACACTAGCGCGTATATGCCTTTGTGTGGGTGGGGAAAAGGTACTGCTCCAGGCAGAAGTCGTCCCCTGGATTCAGACTCGCAAGTTGAGTCTCTGGACCACACGCCCTTGGGCAGTGAGCAACGTGTAATTGCACGTGGCAGTCCTGGGAGCAGCAGGAAATGAGGAAGGCCTAGTACACTACTGACACCTGCTCTGCGCCAGTCACTGTCCTAGAGGCCCTACATCTAACATCAATCCAAGAAGATGGACATTCTTTCCCTCTTCTGAGAGATGCAGAAATTGAGGCTCAGAGAGATCAAGTAGTTTGCCCGAGGTCACACAGCTGGTAAATGACAGCCCCAGGATTTGAGCACAGGTCTAATTCTAAAGCCCTTTCTATAACACCTTATGGATTATTACCATGAATATTAATATTTCATTTTAATGCAATAGGCTTTAGTTTAAACATCACTTCTTATGTTCACAGCAACGCTATTCACAGTAGCCAAAAGGTGGAAGCAACCCAAGTCTCCATCGATGGATGAATGGATAAACAAAGTGGGGTCTATCCATACAATGGAATAATGTTGTATTAAAAAGAAAGGAAATTCTGACCCGTGATACAACATGGATGAGCCTTGAGGACATTATGCTGAGTGAAATAAGCCAGTTACAAAAGTACAAAGACTGTGATTCCACTTACATGAGGTCCCTCGAGGAGTCAAATCCGTAGAGACAGAGTGGAGAATGGTGGCTGCCAGGGGCGGAGAGGGGCATTTAGTGTTTAATGGGGACAGAGTCTCAGTTTGGGAAGATGAAAAAGTTCTGGAGATGGATGGTGGTGATGGTGGTACAACAATGTAAATGCATTTAATACCATCGAATTATACACTTAAAAATGGTTAAAATGGTCCATTTTATGGTATGTATGTTTTACCACAATAAAAAGAATCACTTCTTTAAGGAGATGTTTGTGACTCTCCCCTCTAGTCCCCCAGACAAGGCTGCTCCCCCCAAGGCCTCTGATCCCCCTTTCCCACCCTCTGCTCCCCACAGCATGTGTTTCATTATCTCCAGGTTCCTCTCTGGACCCAGAAAAGACAGCAGCCTTGCCTGTTTCCATCACAGCAGGGTCCCCAGGGCCAGCTCCGTGCCTGCACCCAACAGGTACTTGGAAGTAACTCTGAGTATGTAACACCAACTGCAGAGAAACAGTAATGTTGGCAATGTAAAAGTATCTGATTCTAGTCTTAGTAGAAATATAATATGCGTTCCGTTGGTCAGCTCCCTATTTCATAAGTTTCCAGTTTTGTTTCTTCTAATTTGTCGATGCTGAGACTTTCATATTGACTCATAAAACAATAAATTTTAATTTTGAATTCAGAAAAAAAAAAAAAAGAAATATCTGACTAGAAAAGAGTTTTCAACAGGACATATAAAAAATTCTGGCTTGGCAGACCGTACTGGAAAAGTCCAAATTTGAGAGCCTCGTAATGGTCATCTGGGGGGTGAAGCAGCATCGCCCACAGTTTCTTCTGGAAGTCTTGGAGAAGCCCGTCCGTGTCTCCTCCAGGCCTGGCGGCTGCAGAGCACGAGCACCACGCCAGGACGTGGTGACCGGTTCCCAGGGCAGGTCTGAACACCCAGCAGGGTCACGTTGTTCTCCAACGCTTCTCAGGACTCAGGGTCCTGGCTCTGCTTCTGGGCTCTTGGCGAGCCAAGCAGATGGTCACAAAACCTGGAGGTGGCCCAGTTACCCTGATGCCTGGGTATCTCCCAATACCTGCCCTCGGCTCTTGTTCCTTCCTGACCTCAAAGCACTTGGCTCCACTCCAGGTGATTTGGGAATGGAGGGCACTGCAGGGCCCTGAGAAGTTCTGAGGGATGGGAAATCAGGAGCCCATTTCAGAGTCGGTGAAACTGAGGCCTGAGCAGGGGATTCAAGACCCTCCATGTGACTCTTCCTTCAGCCCATCTCCTTGAGCTGGAGAACACAGTCATTCATTTTTCCAATGTTTTTGAGCCCTTAGAGGTGCAGGGCTGGGTGCTAGAGATACAGTGGGGGAAAGGGTGTCTGGGGAAGGTGCCCTGCCTTTATCTGACTCACAGTCCAGAGTTGGAGACAAAGGGACAGCAAAATCTCCCAAGTACATTTAACCTGGGAACTGGGATACGGGCTGTGAAGGTGGAAAGGGGAACCGTGAGAGCCGATGCGACGGGAATGCTTGGTCCAGTCTGGAGAGGCTCCACAGGTTTCTCTGAGTTTCTTCAGAGTCACGCTTTTGATCATCAGCCTGAAATCCGCTCATGGGAAGGGGGCAGAGAACTTCGCAGACAGGGGGACCACTATGGGGGAAGACTGGTATGGTGGACCAAGCAAGGGAAGCACAAATCACAGAAAGAAGGCGAATGTGGCCAGGGCAATGGAGAGCCATGGAAGGGCGTGCAGGGAGAGGGTGCTGGGGGACAGGGCCAGCCATCCTCCTGTGGGAAGGACTCTAGTCCATAGCCTGGGGGAGGGACTCACCAGGGCTGAGACATGATTGATTGTGCAACGGATTGGGGGGAGCTGGAAAGCAGAAGGGAGATGTGTTAAAGGCTCCTGCGGGCATCCAAGTGAGGGATGGTGGTGGCCAGCCCCAGGGAGGCAGCGAGGAGTGAGGAGGAGATGACAGAGTCCAGAGAGATTTAGGCAGGAAAATCTCCAGAACCTGCCATGTGATGGGGGGTAGGGAGGAAGGGAAAGAAGGGGTACAGGGAAGATAGACTACTGTGATGGAGACCCTGAGAGAGGAGGCATGGGATGAAGAGGGGGAGATAAAAAATCTGCAATCACAAAATCTACACCTGTTACTTTACAGATAGGGGAAACTGAGGTACTTAAAAGCAACATGCCTTTTCCAAGATAACGCAGTGAGACCGTAGCCATCCTGGGACTAGAACTCAGGGCCCATGGGATAGATGATAAGACATCAGCCGCAATCTAACCAGGGCAGAAAACTTTATTTGTTCATTTGTTATTCATTTATCCACTCAATAAGCATGTTTTTAATCCCATAGAGATGGACACAGAGGTAAATATATCCCAGTTTCAGACCCTCAAGGAGTTTTAGTGGGGGATACAGACACACAGATCTGCCATATAAACCCAGGGTGGGTAACGACCCAAGGAGGGTTCACAATAGCTGCAGAGAGCAGAGAAAAGAGCGTTAATTCTGCTTAGGGGGAGGGGGAGTCTTGAGGCTTCAAGAAAGTGCTTTTTGAGTTGAATCTGTATTTGCTGGTAGTCCATAGAGAGGGTGGGAGAAAGTGAGGTATCAGAAACAGCATGTGCAAAGGCCCAGGGGCATGAAAGTGTGTTGAGCATATTTAGGAATCGAGAGAGCATTGGTTTGCATGGAAAGTAAGTGCAGGAAGAGGGCTGGCCCGGGGACCTGGGTCAGATGGCCTTGCCATGGAAGGTGCATCTGAAGTCTTAAGCAAACTTCCCTCAAAGCCCACTGCATGGAGTACCAGGACCAGCGCTGCAAGTGATGGCTTTTGTCATCGTTGTCGTCAACTGGAATACAAAATGACACGATGCTCATTAGTTTTTGCCATGTGCTAGTATTACAAGTGGTAGCTGAGGGTCATGGATAACACCAGGGCTCTGGGACAAGCAAGCATGTCTGGGTACAGACCCCAACTCTGCATCACCTTGGGCAAATCAGCCCACTCTCTTGGTTTCTTGTCTCTAAAATGGGGATAAAACTAAGATTAGCAGGACTAACATGCTTAAGAGAGTGCCTGGTACTCATTAAATATTAAGTAGGTTTGATTTCCCAACAACCCTATAAGAAACACGCAACCATCAGCATCTTTAGTTGAAGGATGAGACAGTTGAGGCTTTACAAAGAACGTCACTTGACTCAAGATTCACAGACGGAAGTTGGTTGAGCTGGGATTTGAACCCAGGTCCTGAGCTCCTAACTGCCTGTTACACCGCGTCTGAGCTAAACCTGAAAGTCAAGGCTGTGTACAAGTGATTCTGAGCCAGGGAAGCCAGTCTCAAGCTGGGAAAGGATATAATGGGCCCCTGTCAAGCAGGGCCGGCTTTGGCAGGCACATCCACGAGAGCCGGGCCCAGCCTGTGAGCCACCACAATTGCTTTTCCAGAATTGGGCACTGCTATGGCAGAAACACGATCTCTGGAGACAGACAACTGTAAGTTCAGATCCTCGCTCTGACCACTTCCTTCCTGGCTGAGTGACCTTGGACAAGACACATTTCTTGGACTAACATTTCTGAGCCCCAGTTTACGCATCTGTGAAGTGGGCCAGCTGGCTAGGTCAAGTATAAGGAAGCTTCCAGCACCAATGCAACCATGTAAGGAAGGAAAATCTGTGAAGCTAGGTCAGAAAAAGTAACATCTCGAAGACCTTCTTGCTATGTCTTGTAGCCACCTAACCTCTCTGAGACTCAGTTTACTCTCCTGATAAACAGGCAGAGTGGAAAAAATAGGGGGTGCCCTATCCCCGCTCTTAGAGGTACGGCATGTGCAAAGCACATGGCTGTGGAGCTTGGCAGCCCTGAACTGAATTCCCAGGTCTGCCCTTCCCAGCCAATGCCTTTGTACAAGTTTTAGTTCTCATCTTTAATATGGGCACAATAATTCCAATTCTGCGGAACTTGTGTGACGAATTAGAGAGAACATATACTTAGCATCTGGCACATGGTAGGCATACATGTAATCGGTAATAATAATAACACCAATGAGAGCATCTGGGGCATCTCTTTTGGACCAGGCTGATTTGATGTGTTCTGAGCTCGTATCATAATTCAGACAAAACACATGAAGATGCTTTAGAGACTGTCAGGTCTTGTGCACATATATAGGACCCTACCACACGGTCATCACATGCCCCTGGGAGCTCCTTGGAAGCAGAGATCCTGTGCGTGGAGACCTCGTCACCACCAGATGGGGGTGGGGCACGCCCCTCACCCTAAAATTTTTCATTTGTTAGAATTTGAGACTCTCCCCATGCAGCAAAGTTATCGGCCACCCCAGCAAAGCAGCGATGAAGCGCCCGTTGGGTTCTTTTCAAGTTCCAAAGGCATGTAATGACGGCCTTTTCCTCCACTCATAAAGCACATATGGATTTAATAGCATCGGCCTCCAACGCGACCAGGCTGGGTTTACTCGCCAGAAACAATGAGACGTTAGGAACGCAGGGCCAGGAGAGGCAGAGGCTTTAACAAGCTTCTAGGTGGGATTTCTCTTCCCCTCCCTTTTCACTTTATTGAATCTGGTCCTTGCTGATTTGGTTATAGCCTGTGATTTCAGTTTATGATTCAATAACCCATTTGAAAGCTTGTAAATAGCACGGTTCTGCTATCTGCTCCCTCCTCCTCAAAGGGGTTTCCACGGAGGAAAGGGGGGAGCTCGCTTGCTCTCATAGCTGGTTGGATGGCCCTTGGGGGGTACGTCCTGAGGGTTGCGATGCTGAGTGAAGTGGATCCAGAATGAGGTCTTGACCATTGGATAAAGTAGACCCAGCCTCATGCATCTACTGGCCAGCAGAGACCCATCGGTCCAAATGAGGACTTCTGTCAATCCAGACAGGACCATGTCTGTGGGCTCCTGATTCTCCCCACCGCAACCAGGGTTGGGGACCCCACTGGCACAAGCCGCATCTCATCCCTCAGGAACACAGAAAAGAGATCACAGAATCTCTGGTTCTATGAGCAATATTCTAGGAGTCCTCACAGCCAGATTTCTCGAGAGGGTCATCCATACGCCCTTTGTCACTCCCTCACCTGCACCCACTCCCAACCCACTGTTAACTGGCTACCTGCTGCTCCCAAGAGAAGGGTGAGAGACACATGGAACAGAACCCCAATCCCAGACAAGCTCGGTCTAGAGCAGACCCTCACCCCCAACACCCTCACTAACCAGCAGATGCAAGAGTAAGCCCAGCCAAGATGAGCCCCAGGCCAATAACCAATCAAGAAGTTATTGTGGATGTGACTACCCAGTTTGGGGTGGTTTGTTTTGCAGCTACGTATAACTAACGGATACACTTTCTACTGGACACTTTTCAACTTTGTTCACCAAATGACTGAATGAATAGATGAATGATGGAGTTCTTTAGATTGTTGGGTCTGCAACTTGAAAAGATCTTAATAGTAGGATTCTATGCTTCGGTGTCTCTTTGACTTAAATTCCTGGAAGAGAAGTTGGACACGATTCTTTTTGAGGGAGTAGTATGGCCTTTATGCAGAAAGACGTGTGCTGATCTTTGCCCCATTCCAGGTTTCCCTTTGACCTTGGTGAGAACATCCTGTCAGGCAGCTGAGTGTGAGGGAAAGTGGATGCTGTGGTGTGAACTGTAACACATCTTCATAACTCTCCTGCCCACAGGGAAAAGCCCAGTGCCATGGAAGCACCTCCAGGCTCTTTACCTCCGGCTCCACCACCATACTCCCTAAGATGGGGCACACAGTTCTACTAAATGGTCTCCAAACACACCATGCTTTTGCATGGATTGCTGCCTTTGCTCCTACCATCTCCCCTATCTTATATGCCCTTCCTCCATTTTGCAACCTAATGAACTCCTATTCACGCTGCAAAACCCAGCCAACATAGCCCTTCTGTGACGTTTTCCACAAACTCAGCTCAAACACTCTTCCTATGACACGGAAATAGTTTTACAGCAGGTCATACCACACCCCACTCCCCCAACTGGACTGTGAATTCCTCCAGAGCATGCTCAATAAAACTGAAGAGAGCAGATGACTGAGAAAATGAGTAATCAATGTAGGGACCATGTCGACAAGATAGGATGGTTCCATGCAAATACCATGGGCATTGGAATGGACAGATCCTGGATTCAGATCCATCCGTCACTCCATATAGACTAGTTCCGTTGTCTCTCAGGTTTTAGTTTCCCCATCTATAAAATAGAACCACAGAGTGATGATGTCATAACATGCCATGTCCGGGGGAAGGGCTTCCTCTCTCTCCCCTGCCAGCGGACTCACACTGCTCCTCTTTTGCAGGGCTCTGCCTCCTGGACCTCCTTCCTGGCACCTCTCCCAGTGGTGGGAGGCTCCAGCAGGATGGGAGTCAGGGAGAGGCTGGAGCTCAGGGTTCTCTGGAGACAATTTTCTGTCTCCGAGAAGGTCTCAGTGAACAGTGTGACACCATCATCATATTAACAATAACTCCCATTTATCAGATACCAAATGGGACCTTCCATTTATTATCTCACAACAGTCCTGCAGGGTAGATACTCCTATTATCCCCATTTCAAAGATGAGGACACTGAGGCTTATGGGAGGTTATGGAATCTGGTGAGAGACTTTCTGGGCCCCGTCCCTCTCACTGTTCTCTTCTGGGTCTGAGGACCTTTTATGTTTGACTTTGAATCTCTGCGCAATGAGTCATGGGGTGATCGTTTTAATTTGCACCTCATCTGGACCAGCCTGTGCTTTGGATTTCCCAGGCTCCGGGCTCTGTTCCCTGGGGACCAGCAGAGAGAGAATGGAATCAGGATCCAGAAGAGCTCCCAGGGCTTTGAGTAGCCTTAGAGAGGTGCTTCTGTGTAAGTCGGCACAGCCTGAAGGGTTCGCCCCACTTCCCGGATTCCCACACTTGACAGACATTCCTTCATCACCTAGTATTTGGCCAGGCTCTGTGCCAAGAGGAGGAAATGCTGAAATAAATGGCATTGTTGTGCCCTCAAGAGCCTCCCAGTCTGATGGCCGAGGCAGCCATGAAGACAAGCTTCTGGAAGCCATTTATCTAAAGACTGTAGTTAATGACACTTGGGAGTGAGGACCCATTAAGGCATCATCTTGGTGCCAACTCCAGTCAATTGCTCATGGATGCCTGGAGGCTCCAGGGCTCAGAAAGGAAGGATGCTATGATTGATTAGCAATGTCTGCCATGTGAACAGCTTGGTGAGTTCTGGCCTGTGTGCCAATTATCTGCCACCCCTGCTTGAGCAAATGCCACTCTTACGAAGAGTAGCAGCCTACCCAGTCAGTAAGGTTGGAGAGAGCCATAAACAGTGAGGATGTCTCCAATCTCAATCTAAGAATGGGCTAAATGCTTCTGAGGCAGGAGGATTCCTGCTCCTAGGAGATTCTAGAAGGTTGCCTCGTGGTTGTGACAAGTGATTGAGCTTAAAGGAGAAGTAGCATTTCAGCATTGACTTATGGAGCTCCTTGACATACACTGAGCAACTACTGTATTCCTTATATTTTCCAGGTGAAGGAGAGAGCAAGGATGGCTTTCTTGGCAGCTGGATCAATCACAGCAAAGGGACAAGGGACAACTTGCATGCAACATGGTGAGGGTGACCAGAGAAAAGAGAGTAAGGAGACCAGAGCTGGGGAGGGGCAGCTCAGAAAGTTTCTGGAGGTTGGAGTTTAGCTTTAATCGCACCGGACCAAGGAGGGGAGGCTTGCACTGGAGTACAGTTTCTCTGGCTCCTTGCGGAGGGGCCATCAGAGAGGCGGTGGCTGCCAGGCTGAGGAATCTTCTCCCTGAATGTTCTCGGCCCAGAGAACCGAGCTCCTGCAGCCGTGAGGACGCGCTGCTATTTTAAGCCACCTGCCAACAGCCTGCCTGCCTCCCCCGCTGCTGCCTTGACACGCAGCTCCTGACAGCGAGCCTGGTGTCACCCCAGCAGACAGTGCTGGATGCAGTTGCATACATGGGCAGGTGACAGCTGTGGGGACCCTGTGTACCGTTCCCACCTCTAGTGCCCAGCCTCCTTGACCCACCAGTCTTAGGGTGGGGACTGAGGGAAACCCGCCATCCTGCCCAGCTTGGACACTGGGAAAGCAGACTTGGATGCTAGTCTCAGGTCTCCTCTAACCTCCCAGTGTGACTGTAGTAAGGCACCTCTCCTGTCACAGCCTCAGTTCCTCATCTGTAAAATGGGTATAATGATGAAATAAAGGAAGCTATCTCACAAGGTGGTTGGGGGTGGCTCTTCATGAGATCATATATGTAAGGCGCCCAGTACAGTGCCTGGCACAGAGTAGGCATCTGAGGGAAGTGAGAGCATCTGTACTAACCATCGTCACTCTCCCTCCCCCTGACCCCGCTTTATTCCTCATCACCTGACATTTTATTAGCTATTTGTTGGACCGAGACAGTAGAGATTTTGGATCCCTAGCATCTCTTGACAGTGTCTGACACATAGTAGGTGCTCAATAAGTAGATAGTGAGCAAGAAGAATGGTCCTTATGAAATAGCCCGGTTCTCTAAAACTTCCGTTTTTTATCTGGAAAGCATTTGTTCCAATGGCTGAGCATTCATCCATTCATTCCTTCACCTCCAAGTCACTGAGCCCCTACTATGTGCCAAGCAGTGTGTAAGGATCTAAGAATGCAAACATGCATGACCCCCTGTTGGAACATGACATCAAGACTGGGCCTGTTTTCATCTGGTAAAGGACTGAGTTCTTAATTCTAAAAGTGGACCAAATTATAGATGATTTGATGACAAAACAGGTGGATTTTGACCCAGTATCATCGTCATTCATAAAACAAGAGCCAGCTTTATTGTTGTTGCCTGCCACTGTTAGATCTAGTCAGGGAGGAAGAGGAGGGTAGAGGGCTATGATGGTCACCAGGCCAGGCACGGAGAGGGGAGCATTTGAGGGTGGCAAGTTCAGTGTTGTCTCAGGACCTATAGTTCCCAGAGAAACCTGGGTCAGCCTGGCCCGTTGGGAGTTCAGCAATTCCACCAGAAGGTTACAGAATATGTCATCCACTGGCAGGGACCAGAGTGTGTGTCCTGATAACCCAGGTTGACCCAGAGAGAGAAAAGGAGAGGGAGAGAAGGGGGTGGGGAGAGGGAGAGGGGGAGGGAGAGGAGGAAAGGGAGAGACCCTGAGAGCCTGGTTAGCCCTGGCTCAAGTACCACCCTAACCCTGTCCAATTGTATTTCTCAAAGCCACCTGCTCTCTGACATGTCAAATACAGCATCTGCATCCAAAATTCAAACCTCTATGTGACAGTCCAGTTTCACATACAGTGGATCAGAGCCTGCTCTGCAACCAGCCTGGGTTGAAATCCTGGCTCTGCCCTTTACCAGCTGTGTGACCTCAGGCAAAGAACCTAACCTCTCTGTGCCTGCTTCTTCATCTGTAAAACAGAGATAGTAATACTACCTGCCTTATCGCATTATTTGAAGAAGATGAATTGATATATGTAAAGCACTTAGAATAGTTCTTGGTATTGTAGACACTGGGTGAGGATTTGCCGGTTAGATTATCACTATCATTTGATTTGTAAACTCCTGGCATTATTTAATGAAGAGCTCAGTCTGGAGACCAAAAGGTACAAGTCTTTTTGCAAAATTGTATTTGCTGATTCCCAAAAGGAATTGTTCAGGAGACTCCTTCTTGGACCCTGACTCTTTATTTCCCCGTAGCTGTATTAGACATCAACACCCTGGCTCTGGACTCATGGTGGGCAGTGCTTATTATCCCACCCCTTGACCCTGAACTTGCCTGTGTGATTTGCTTTGGCCACTGGGCTATTAGCCAACGTGATGCAGGCAGAGGCTGGAAATGTGCTTGCACCTTTGCCATCAAGGAGCGTCCCCCTCCAGCCTCGGCTCCAGAATGAGACACGTGGAGCAAATCTGACCCAGACCTGCAGCCTGCAGCCAAGCTCAGTTGAACACAGCTGAGATCAGCACGAGACTGACCTCCCTGCAGACCCCAGAGCAAGAAAAATAAATATGTATTATTAACAGCTACTGAAATGTGGAGGCCATTTGTTACACAGCATTATCATGGTAACAGGTAACGGATGTGTCTGCCCATGCATTGCCTCCAAGGGGTGCTTGTGGTGATTTAAAGAGTTAATGCCTGCAAAGTGTTTAGTCCAATAGTGGACACATCGTGCTCCTTCAACTACCCTTAACTACTTTTATCATCATCGTCATCATTATCATTATTTATCCTCCTCATCGCCATCGGTATAACCTCCCCCACCAGCGGGAGCCTGTGTGATTTGCTTTGCTTCTCCTCTCCTAACTTGAGGTCAATTGCCCTCCGAGGGCCCAGCCCATACTCCCGCCCACTTCCTAACCTGCTTCTCCTTGATGTTCTGAAGAAATGAGAAAGAAGTGTTAAATTTGTTCTTGGCTACTTTTCCTTGCAACTCCCAGAGGCCCTGCTTACAAACTGAATCAGTTATCAGCTAGTTAGGCTGGCGGTCCCCGGAGGTGCCGCTTGAATACAGATAGGGACCCATGCATTATTCAGTGCGAAGACGGGGAGAAATGAGCAATGCGTCCAAAACCAGAACAGCAGTGGCAGTAAGGGAATAATTAGCGAGCTGTCACTTGTCCCTGTCACTGTTTCCTCCCTTAACACATGAGGGAAAATAAAAAAAAAAAAATTTTTTTTTTAAGGAAGAAGACAAAAAGGCAGGGAAGATCATCTTGCTTCTCAAGGCAGCTGGTAGGTTAAAATGTGACACGAAAGAAGCTTGAAGGAAGGGCTCTGGTTCAGCTCACAAAAGCCATGGCCCGAGGACCCCCACCCCCAATATTGTATCGAACTCCCCTTTCTGCTTGATGATTCATGAGCACTGCCCAGCTTTCCATTCAGATTTTCTGCACGTTTCTATAGCACTGGGAATTAATTTCTCCCCTCTAAGGAGGAGATGGGGGTGCTTGGAGGCAGGGAGTGGTGAGAGGAGACATAAGGGGCAGAGCCATTCAGGCCTGCAAAGGTTGAGGTGACCTTCCAGGAAGAAACTGGGATGAGGTTGACAAGAGCTGTGCTTGGTTCCTTTGGGGACTATGCAATTTGATTATTCATGAGTTTACACGCACAGAAAGAAATAATTTTGTTGCATGACTCCTCATCGTTTCTTGTGGAAGCTATTTTTATTTATCTATTAGTGTCTTGTTAGAATTTTTTTTTGGTGGTGCATGCTGGTTGCCACTTGGGGTGTCGAGCGAGACATGTGAGGGTCTGACATGTGCTGATGGCAAGGCCAGGTTTCTCAAAGACTTCCCCTCCCCTTTCCCTTAGAAAAATGGTAAAAATGGTGTTGAGGAGGGGTAGGTGTTGCTTGTTTGCTTCATGCCTCTGCTTCCCATTAGAAATGAGCAGGTTACCTTTGGGCAGAATAGTTGCTTTCTGCAGTTCTGGCTGCTGTGAAACTCAGTTGGATGGAATGGGGGAAATGCTTTGTGTAAGAAGAGTCGGAAAGAGATAATAGGAGGAAGCAGGGCTTGAGAAGTGTCATAAGGCTAAATGACGCTGAGGGACTCTCCAAATCAGTGTCCAATGGGAGGCAAGGGTCTCCTTGTATGACTCCTAACTAGTAAATATGTCACCCTTCTTCATACAAATCTCTTGGCTTGCTTACTGAATAATGAGGGTTCCCTTAGGGATGGAAGATTTTGTCCTGAAAACCCAGAGATAAATGGAATTTTTCCATGAAGCCACTAGCCTAGACTTAGCAAGTCCATTGCACGCAGACCTTTACTCCTACACCCAGTGCTCAGGGCAGACATTGTTAATCAATCTCAGAACACTTAACCCAGTACAGCCATCTAAGTATCCCAGGCAGCCTCTAGTATACAATCCTACTTGCCACTTGAACTGGAGCAATGAGGACTCTTATCGATGCTCCTGGATATGGGAGAGGGGGTAGATTCTTAAAGGAAAAAGGCAGAATGCCAAAACTTATGGAGTCCAACCTTGCTCTAAAAGACTAGATGTTTTGGGTAACAGCAATTAGAGTGTGAACCCGAGGGGGCACATGGTAGCTGTGTGACTTCAGACAAGTTCCTCTATGGCTGGAGCCTCAGTTTTAACATCTGGGAAATGGGTATAATAATATTACCTCATTGAATAGGATCCAATAAGACATAGCACACCAACACAGGGCTCCATGCCATATGAGCTTCCTCAACTCACCCAGTCCTTTCAGACTCCATACTTCCTGTGCACATGTCATTCCTTCAGCTTGGAATGCCCCTTCTCCTGGCTAATACCCACTCAGGTCAAATGCAACCTCCCCCCTTGGAGCATTCAGAAGCTAACCTTCTCAAGTCTGTGATCACGGAAGCAGAGACTGGAGGTATGCAGTCATAAGCCAAGGAATGTCAGCAGCCACCAGAAGCTAAGAGACAAGGAATATATCCTCCCTTAGAGCCTCTGGAGGCAATGTGGACCTGCAAACACCGTGATTTTGGCTCAGTGATGTTAATTTCAGGTTTCTGCCCTCTGGAATTGTAAAAGAATACATTTCTGTTGTTTTAAGCCACCGAGTTGTTATTTGTTACACATTTGTTATAGCAGCCACAGGAAACTAATACAGGTTGGACATAAGCTGATGACAGAGAGAAAATGGGGAGAGGAAGGGCAACTTGGTTTGTCTAGAAAGTGGCACCCTTCTCCCCCAGATGAAAATACCAACTGGAGCCATGTCACACCTCCCCCCCCCCCAGGTGGCATCAATCATTGCTCATCTCTGTGACCTTCAGGAGAGAATAAGGCAACAGGAACATCAAATGTAGAGATTAAGGCACAGCTCTGAAATCAGGATTTTCTGGGTTCAAATCCTGGTTCTGCCACTTTCTATGTGACAGTGGGTGGTTCATTTAACCTCTGGGAGCCTCAGTTTCTTCATCTGAAAATGGGCATTACAGAATGCCACTACTGCACGTAGTTGTTGTGAGGAAGAGATAACCCCCTGTAAGAAGAAGTGACTGGTAACTAGTAGGTGCTCAATATAAAGCTCAATATCATTACTAGTGATTATTGCTTATTCTGCATACATTTACTGGGAACATACTACCTGCCAGGGATTCACCTAGGTCCTGGGGAAACAACTGTGAGTAGAAGAAAAAAGGACAGAGACTACCCTCATGAGCAATCCCCTTTCGATCCCACAGTGACATTTCGCCATCATCTTTATTTTCCATGGATCTGCCCCAAATAGTCTCTTGACTGATTTTCCTACCAAAATCGTTCTCCCCCAGAGGGTTTTGCAGTCCATAATCAGGAGACTTACTCATTTTCTTCAGTCTTTTGCTTGTTTATTTCCTCTGTACAATTGCCCAATGAGAAAAGGTTTGTCATGTCTTTAAAATCTGTGACCTCTTTCCTCATGACACTTACTGGGTGGGTGTTTTGATGTCCATTTTGGAAAGAAGCAAATTTACTCGTAGGCTTCCAAGGAATAGGATCCTTTCAGCAGAGAAGTGAGGTGCAACACATAGTCACTGCAGTCTCTGCCATTGACCATCTGTGGGACTTGGGCCAAGAGACATCATCCCTCCAAGTCTGACTTTCCCATCTGTAGAATGGGCCAAGATAAAGTTGAGAAGATCTCATGAGGTGACACATAAAATGTCATTTCTTCTCTCTATTCCCTCTGGCCTGAGCCATGCATTCTAATTGGGGGAACAAGACACACTCATCATTCCTGATGTCACACTGTCACTGGGACCACAGGGAGGCCCTGCACTTGGGGGGCTGACACCCCACACCCCACAACTATGGGGTTCCATATACTTTAGAGATGACTCTCTAAGAATTGGCTTGAGGAAAAGTTGTCTGGTTGACGTGATGCTATATTTTTTTGTTTGTTTGTTTCAGGTGTACAATTCTGTATTACATCACTTTTTAATTTTGCAGTTGTTTTTTAATATTTTGTAGCCAATGAATTCTGGGGGGGAGTGGTGTCAAATATTTTTGTGAATCCTTGAAAAACTGTAGTAAAGAGGTCATGCATTAGAGGAAATCTGCTGTCGCTCTCTTTTTGTATCTCTCTCTGCCTCTTTTTCTCTCTGCCTCTCTTTCTCTCTGCCTCTCTATATCACTGTCTGCTATTTCTGCCTCCCTGTCTGTCTGTTTCCCCACCCTCCCCTCTTTTACACACACACACACACACACACACACACACACACACACACACACAGAGAGGCTTTAAAGGTCAACAATGAAGATGCTTCTACTCCCAAGACTGTCCCTTCTCGACCATTTTCTCCATCCTCCTATAGAGATGCTCCCTAAAGGGTCCCCACCATGGTCCCTTTCTTTTTTCCCCCAAAGTATTTATTTATTTATTTATTTGTTTGTTTGTTTGTTTATTTTCAAGTACAGTTGACATTCAATATTGTTTTATATTAGTTTCAGGTGTATAGCATCATGGTTAGCCATTTGTATAATTTACAAAGCGACCCCTCCCCCATTAGTTTAGTGCCCACCTGGCACTACACATAGTTATTACAGTATTATTGACTATATTTCCCAAGCTGTACTTTACATCCCCTTAACTATTTCGTAACTACCATTTTGTACTTCTTAATCTCTTTCTGATTTGAGTCTGTTTCGGTTTTGTTTGTTTGTTTATTTCGTTCTTTAGATCCCACATATAAGTGAGGTCATTGCAGCATTATTTACAATAGCCAAGATATGGAAGCAACCTAAGTGCCCATCAATAGAGGACTGGGTAAAGAAGATGTGGCACATATATACGATGGAATATTACTTGGCCATAAAGAAAAGAATGAAATCTTACCATTTGTGACAACATGGATGGACCTGGAAAGTATTACGCTAAGTGAAATACATCAAACAAAGAAAAACACCATATCATCTTTCATTTCTTCCCTTTGCTCTTCCACTTGCTGGGCTCAGTGAAGGAAACAATTTTCCTCAAGTACCAGGGTCTGCTTAAGGTTTAACGTGTGGCCAAAACCAATGCCCTCATCAGAAGGGAGCTGAAGAATTGTGGAACCAGGAGGGAGAAAGGCAGCTCAAGCAGGAACCAGTGTGAAGAGGGAAGTGACAAGAGAGCTGGCAGCTGGCAGGTCAAGAGCTTGCTGTCACTGGCAGAGCCGTGCCACTGAGGACCCAGCAGCCGAGGAGACTAGCCCTCCCGTGGAACCTGGGAGAGCTCTAGATGAACAAGGACGGGGCACAGAAATGGCCGGTTCTCCTACGGAATATTGGTCCTGGAAGCCACCACGTCCCCTGTCCCATTGGCATTTACCAAGAGCTTCCTGTGTACCCTGCCTTGCATATAGCTTCCCAGAGTGTGCAAGATTCCATGAGGCCCTAAAACTCACTTGCTCCTTTAAAAAAAAAAAAGAAAGTTTAATAGACTTTTTTTTTTTAAATTGAACTGTAACTTAATGATATGAAGTACACCAATATATACTGAACAACGCAATTAAGTTTTTGCATGTGCTTAGCCACCACCCCAGGTCAGGATGTAGCCTATTTTCAGGGCCCCAGGCAGCTCCCTCATGTCCCTTTCTGTTAATATCCTGCCAATATAACAACTATGCTGACCCGTATTATTTCTATCCCATTTCTGAACCACATATGAGTAGATTTATCAGCTATATGCTCCTTGGTATCAAACTTTCACGTAATGTTTCATCTTCATTGGGTTGTTTCATGAGTCAGTAGTTTGTATGTTTTTATTGCTGAGTAGTATTCCATTGCATGAATGCATCTCGATTTATGTATCCATTGCACTACTGATGGGCATTTGAGTTGTCCAAATAAAAACCTGCTATAAAATTCTATCTTGTGTCTTTTGATGGTTACGGGCATTTTTTTTCTATAGTTTATCTATCCAGAACTGGAGTAGTTGGGCCAAAGTATAGCATATGAGCATATAGTATAAATGTATGTTTAGTTCTACAAGGTAGTGCCATATGGTTTTGTGGAGATATATATATCTCTGCAGTAGTTCCAAGCATATTTTATTGCTTAGAATGAGAATATATTTTTAAAGTGATTCTATCTAAAATTAAGTGAAAGAAAGATATTAAGGCAATAATCGTCCTGGTGACAAGGTAATAGTCAGATGTGACAAAGTTCATGGCGGCAGTGTGCAGAATGGCTGATATTTGGGGACCCCTAGAGTGCTCAACCATTTATTCGACATGTATGCAAATCACTATTCAACACATACTTCATTGTTTCAATTCTCTTCTCTGTGAAATGGGGATAACAAAAACACCCCTTCCTGCGGCTTACTGAGGACTCAATGAGTTGGTGCGTGTAAAGCCTCAGAACAACACATGGCACAAATTCAGTATAAAATAATGTGAGCTATTGTTGTTGTTTGAACACCTACCATGTGCCAGACACTAAGAACTCTGTGGGGATCATTCCACTGAATCCATGCAAACAACTTGTGGGGACAGGGGTGTGAGGCGTGCTTCGTTAGCATTCTCATTTCACAAATGAGGAAACTTGAGCTCAGAGAAGCTGAGTCCCCTGCCTGAGGTAACACAGCTGGTGAACAGCAGAATGGGAACTCAGGCTTATGTATGCAGTCCCAATGCTTGTACTCTCTGTACCACCCCCTGAAGGGAGTTGCTTCTTAGTCACCAACAAAGATATTGATTTCTGCAATATTTTATCGTCAGGGACTGCAAACACATAATCAAAAATCCCCAAATAAATGGCTGAGACTTGATCGGAAATGACTTCTCCCTCACGTGACATAATTCAGAAGGATGGCAGCTCCATGATCTTATCAGAAATCCAGGCTTTTGGGAGCTGTTGCGCTACCATCCTTAAAGTGTGCCCTGTATCCAAATGCTCTCAAAATGACTGCTGGAGTGCCAGCCATCATAGCCTTCATCCAGACGAGAAGAAAGGGAGAGTCTGATGATTCAAACATATATGATAACTCAGTGCCTCCTTTACAAAAAAGAGCTTCTCTGGAAGATACGTCCAACAATAAATCCACTTACAAGTTATTAGACAGAAGTTGTTACATGGTGACCCCACGTGCAAGGAAGGTAGAAAAATGCAGGGTTTTTTTGTTTGGGACAAATATCACTCCTCCCCTGAAAAAAGAAATGTTCTCTAGATAGAAAGCATTGTTGAATGGATATGTACGGCCAGGAGTATCCCAGGGCACAAACACTAACCCAGGCATAGAGAAAGACAGTAACTATAAAAGTCCCAATAACTCCCATGGTCTTGTATATATGTTCAATTATTACTCAAAGTACAAACTCAGGGAGAAGGAGGAGCATTCATGGCAACCCCAGGACTTAGCCTGTCTCTGGACTCCAGAGCTTTGTCTTACGTCCAGAGCTCTCGCGAATATCCAACGCAGTGTTTTTTTTCTCCAGACTTGGAGCTTTGCTTCTACTTGTATCCCAGCTTTTGACTTTGCATACTATGTACTCATGAATGCAGATGACCAAGTATTTCTGGTTTTACCCCCTTCCAGAACAAGTGAGATTCCACTTCCTACACCCCTGTGCTGGGGTCAGGGCATGTAAATCATTCTGACCAATGAATTGGGGACAGACCCCACAACATGGGTCAATTCTGGGTAGAGTCAATAACCAATGCAAGACCCTTCACAGCTCACTGTCCTTTCTGGCACTCTTACCAGCAACTTTTGAGAAGGCGACTGGCCATTCGCCTGGGTATCCAAATGACTGTGCTGAACACATCTTCCTGCCAACTTGACATGAATATGACACATGAGCAAGAAATAAAACTTTGTTGTTTCAAGCCACTGAGAGTTGGGGTTTGCTTATTACTGTAGTGCAACTTCTGTCCTGACTGGTATGTATAAGACTTATGCTTCTTTTAATGCATTCCAGGTTATGACTCCAACTGGGGTTGTGGTGCAGTTGAGAACTTCTTCAGTTGTGCTTCTGGTGGGCAAGTGGGAGCCAAACCACCATAGAAAACGGAAATAAGAGGGTCTTGAATTCTGGGTTCCAGGACAGTAACCACTCACTACATGTGACTAATTAGATTCAGGTTAAGTACAACTAAATACTATTAAATTCCTCCTTAAAACTAGGCACATTTCAATGCTCAATAGTCCCATGAAACTAATGGCTATCATACGTCCATGTTGGACAACACTGATGTAGCCTGTTTCCATGATTGTGGAAAGTTCTCTCCGACAGCACTGGTCTAGAGTCTTGGAGATTGAATCCAAAGCTCTAGAGCTGAGCAATAGTGGATTCTTAGATAGATTGGATATGTCATCTTAAAATGTTGACATCTTAGCCCCATGAACAGACTCCCAAGGTAGTCTTGATCATAAAATGGGACAACGCTTATGCCATCACATTGAAATGACAAACACCGCTTTCAAGCCATGTCTACCTGTGGGAGGGTCTTGGGAATCACAGAAGGATCCAAAGCTGGATTAAGTGGCAAGTAAGTGGCAGAGCAGCTCTCCTTTAGGCCTACGAGGGTCAGCATCCATCTGCATTAATTCGAGTACCTGGTGCCCATAGCTGGTCAGGGAACCCATACCAGGCCTTGAATGAGCAATGCCAGAGGAAGAGAGGTTTCTATGTGGGTGGAATGTGAATGAGGTGAAGAGCAAGATTACTTACAGAGGACTCTTCAGCCACCCAATCAATCACTAGGTGACCAGCACTGAGTGACCTTGAAAGTCACTCCACCACCATGAGCCTCAATTGCCTCATCTGTAAAATGGCAATAATTGCTTGTATTTATAGAACTCATTATTCTTGCCAGGCGATACGCCAAGGATGTCATAGAATTCATCTCCTTTTTTATCCTCACAATAAGCTCAGGAGGCAGATTCTAAAATTACTTCTCTTTCTGTCTTTCTCTCCCTCTTTTTATTTTTTTAACCATTGGCCCTGTCTCCCCAAGTTGAATGTGAACTGCTAGAAGGCAGTTCATCCCTTAATCCAAAGCACCTGGTAGAGAACAGATAACAACAGACAGTTTCTTCTTCTCACCTTTGAGGTGAATGTGAGATGCACCAAAGTTGGGGTTGAATGAGGTGCCAACTGTTTCTCTTTTTGGAGGCAGATATTTTCACTTTTCCCTGGGATTTCCAATTTACTTCTCCTTCAGGGAACATGGGATGATTACTTGAAATTGGGTATGGTCACCTAAGCAGATGGAATATATGTCACTTCCAGACAGGAGAATTAAGCGTCAGGGCACGATACACCACTCTTTCTTTTCCCGCTGTCGAAGCACGTGTTATGGAGGAAGCACATGAGTTATGAAGCTTCCTGGATTGCAGACTTGCTGTGCAAAGGACACCTGCCCTAAAGAGTCTTCCAAATTCACCATGAACTTTGTGAGAACGAGAAATAAGTATCTGCTTTGCTAGGTCACTAAGGTTTGGTGGGGGATTGTTTGTTACACAGCATAACTTGACCTATCCTATCTGATACACCTTTGAATCCCACCTATCTTTCTCTAAGCTCCATGGGGCTTCTCCTGCCACTCCAAATCTCCAGCAGAGGATGGCTGATGCTTGTAGTCAAGAAGGGTCCCAGGTGGTCTGGGGTGGGGAACTTCAGGTGGACAATACAAAGCCTAGGCCACTGGGAGCAACACTGACTCTCCTTATTTCCTCATAGCCAGCTGGCCTCAAGGCAGTCCCTCACACTTAAAGTTCCTGAGTCAAGCACTATTGTTTGCTTTTTCTCATGTACTTTACAGATAACCAGGCAGTTTCCCAGAAAGCATGTCTGTTGGAGCTGTCTCCTCCCTCCTTGGGAATAAAGAAAGTAGAAAGTTTTCTTCAGTAGCATATGCCCTGGACATGTGCTGGTTCTGTCCCAGCATCCCCATTCCCCAGAAAACCCTGGTTTCTGTGTGGGAATCCATAGGCTTTTGAGTAGAAGCAGGAGCCTATGACCCAGGAGGAGCCTATCAGCATGGCCTCTCCCGCTGACCTCAGGGATTGGTTCAGAAGTGCACATGGGAAGTGAGCAGTCCAATCAGAGTGGATCTCAAGACTTTGAGGGCAATGCCCAGATTAAGACATGCCTTTTTCAGCTTGCTGGGTGAGAACATAAAAGCCTGTGGTTATGAGCCCTGAAGAGCCCTGCAGCAGTGAGACTTAGAATGAAGCTGATACCATGGGAGAGAGCTAGGAGACAGGAAATAATGGTGTCTTTAATGAGTGACATCATTGAACTGCTAGACCAAACTTCTTGATAGCTGAAACCTCTAACTTTTCTGTTACACAAACCCAGGGCCCTTCATTTTTAAGGTCACTTGAATCAGATTTTCTACTACTATCAACGTAAATTGTCTTAATTGGTGCCCTACTTATAAATCAGGGGCTAGGTCTTCTGTTAGCCCATTCTTCTCCCAGGTTCCTATAGTTAGAGACCCTGGAGACAGAAGATTATCCTGCTCAAGGCTGGAAGGGGTAAGGGATGTGTCCAAGTTCACTCAGGAAGTCCCTGGCTCCGGACTCTGCCCAGAAGGATTGGTACTGGATGTGCACATGTAAGGGGGGGGGGGGAGAGAGAGAGAGAGAGAGAGAGAGAGAGAGAGAGAGAGAGAGGAGATGCTCCTTTTGCAGGAGTGAGAGCTGGCTGCCTGCAGCATAAATATATGCAAATTTATTCAGAGTAGCTCTGCATGGCAAGGGCAGATATAAGCAAAGTGAGGAGGAAAATTCATCTCAATCCCAGGGATTTTGCCTCTGATAGGGTACTCCTTGAGATGTCTGAAACCCTCATTATCCCTCCTCTCTTCTCCAATTGGTCCCATCACTCGAATCTGCCCCTTCTCACCAGCCCTGCATCAGCTCCCCAGGTCC